>NC_090923.1:617109095-622166686 GCF_040938575.1 Ambystoma mexicanum | reverse complement strand
AGTCCCCCACCCATGTCTACCACCACCCCCACTCCCCAGCAGTGCAGGGGCAGCCTCCACCAGGCCCCCACTCATGTCTCCCATCACCCCACCCCCCCAGCAGTGCAGGGGCAGCCTCCACCAGGCTCCCACACATGTCCCCCTGCACCCCCACCCCGCACAGCAGTGCAGGGTCAGCCTCCACCAGGCCCCCACTCATGTCTACCACCACCCCCACCCCCCAGCCACCAGGGGCAGCTTCCACCAGGCCCCCACTCATGTCTACCACCACCCCCACCCCACAGCAGTGCAGGGGCACCCTCCACCAGGCCCCCACCCATGTCTACCACCACCCCCAACCCCCAGCCACAAGGGGCAGCCTCCACCAGGCCCCCACTCATGTCTACCACCCCCCCACCCCCCAGCAGTGCAGGGGCAGCCTCCACCAGGCCCCCACCCATGTCTACCACCACCCCCAGCCACCAGGGGCATCCTCCACCAGGCCCCCACTCATGTCTACCACCACCCCCACCCCCCAGCCACCAGGGGCAGCTTCCACCAGGCCCCCACTCATGTCTACCACCACCCCCACCCCACAGCAGTGCAGGGGCACCCTCCACCAGGCCCCCACCCATGTCTACCACCACCCCCAACCCCCAGCCACAAGGGGCAGCCTCCACCAGGCCCCCACTCTTGTCTACCACCACCCCCACCCCCCAGCAGTGCAGGGGCAGCCTCCACCAGGCCCCCACCCATGTCTACCACCACCCCCACCCCCCAGCCACCAGGGGCAGCCTCCACCAGGCCCCCACTCATGTCTACCACCACCCCCACCCCCCAGCCACCAGGGGTAGCCTCCACCAGGCCCCACTCATGTCTACCACCACCCCCACCCCCCAGCAGTGCAGGGGCAGCCTCCACCAGTCCCCCACCCATGTCTACCACCACCCCACCCCCCAGCAGTGCAGGGGCAGCCTCCACCAGGCCCCCACTCATGTCTCCCATCACCCCACCCCCAGCAGTGCAGGGGCAGCCTCCACCAGGCTCCCACACATGTCCCCCTGCACCCCCACCCCGCAGCAGTGCAGGGTCAGCCTTCACCAGGCCCCCACTCATGTCTACCACCACCCCCACCCCCCAGCAGTGCAGGGGCAGCCTCTACCAGGCCCCCACTCATGTCTCCCATCACCCCCACCCCCCAGCAGTGCAGGGCCAGCCTCCACCAGGCCCCCACCCTTGTCTACCACCACCCCCACCCCCCAGCAGTGCAGAGGCAGCCTCCACCAGGCCCCCACCCATGTCTACCACCACCCCCACCCCCAGCCACCAGGGGCAGCCTCCAGCAGGCCCCCACCCATGTCTACCACCACCCCCACCCCCCAGCCACCAGGGGCAGCCTCCACCAGGCCCCCACTCATGTCTCCCTGCACCCCCACCTCCCAGCCACCAGGGGCAGCCTCCACCAGGCCCCCACTCATTTCTCCCATCACCCCCACCCCCCAGCAGTGCAGGGTCAGCCTCCACCAGGCCCCCACTCATTTCTACCACAACCCCCACCCCCAGCAGTGCAGGGGCAGCCTCCACCATGCCCCCACCCATGTCTACCACCACCCCCACCCCCCAGCCACCAGGGGCAGCCTCCACCAGGCCCCACTCATGTCTCCCTGCACCCCCACCCCCCAACCACCAGGGGCAGCCTCCATCAGGCCCCCACACATGTCTCCCATCACCCCCAACCCCCAGCAGTGCAGGGTCAGCCTCCACCAGGCCCCCACTCATGTCTACCACCACCCCCACCCCCCAGCAGTGCAGGGGCAGCCTCCACCAGGCCCCCACTCATGTCTCCCATCACCTCCACCCCCAGCAGTGCAGGGGCAGCCTCCACCAGGCTCCCACACATGTTCCCCTGCACCCCCACCCCCCAGCCACCAAGGGCAGCCTCCACCAGGCCCCCACTCATGTCTACCACCACCCCCACCCCCAGCAGTGCAGGGGCAGCCTCCACCAGGCCCCCACTCATGTCTCCCATCACTCCCACCCCCCAGCAGTGCAGGGTCAGCCTCCACCAGGCCCCCACTCATGTCTACCACCACCACCACCCCCCAGCAGTGCAGGGGCAGCCTCCACCAGGCCCCCACTCATGTCTACCAAAACCACCCCCACCCCCCAGCCACCAGGGGCAGCCTCCACCAGGCCCCCACTCATGTCTCCCATCACCCCCACCCCCCAGCAGTGCAGGGGCAGCCTCCACCAGGCCCCCACTCATGTCTACCAAAACCAGCCCCACCCCCCAGCCACCAGGGGCAGCCTCCACCAGGCTCCCACACATGTCCCCTTGCACCCCCACCCCCCAGCCACCAGGGGCAGCCTCACCAGGCCCCCACTCATGTCTACCACCACCCCCACCCCCAGCAGTGCAGGGGCAGCCTCCACCAGGCCCCCACTCATGTCTACCACCACCCCCACCCCCCAGCAGTGCAGGGGCAGCCTCCACCAGGCCCCCACTCATGTCTCCACCACCCCCAACCCCCAGCAGTGCAGGGGCAGCCTCCACCAGGCCCCCATTCATGTCTTCCATCACCCCCACCCCCCAGCAGTGCAGGGTCAGCCTCCACCAGGCCCCCACTCATGTCTACCACCACCACCACCCCCCAGCAGTGCAGGGGCATCCTCCACCAGGCCCCCACTCATGTCTCCCATCACCCCCACCCCCCAGCAGTGCAGGGGCAGCCTCCACCAGGCTCCCACACATGTCCCCCTGCACCCCCACCTCCCAGCCACCAGGGGCAGCCTCCACCAGGCCCCCACTCATGTCTCCCAGCCAACATTTCACCACAATGTAGATCCCTGGCCCTTATGGTCAGCCTCCAAATGGCAAACACCACCCGGGTATTGCATCCACCCACTTAGAAATGGCAAAAACATGACAGAAGCCCAATTGCAAGTTTGGAAATGAACACACGTCCCTCACATACACCCAATGGGTGTCAGTGAATGTCAAAACCCATGTCATGATATGCATGAAACCACCCCCACCCCCCAGCCACCAGGGTCAGCCTCCACCAGGCCCCCACTCATGTCTACCACCATCCCCACACCCCAGCAGTGCAGGGGCAGCATCCACCAGGCCCCCACCCATGTCTACCACCACCCCCACCCCCAAGCCACCAGGGGCAGCCTCCACCAGGCCCCCACTCATGTCTACCACCATCCCAACCCCCCAGCAGTGCAGGGTCAGCCTCCACCAGGCCCCCACTCATGTCTACCACCACCCCCACCCCCCAGCAGTGCAGGGGCAGCCTCCACCAGTCCCCCACCCATGTCTACCACCACCCCCACCCCCCAGCAGTGCAGGGGCAGCCTCCACCAGGCCCCCACTCATGTCTCCCATCACCCCACCCCCCAGCAGTGCAGGGGCAGCCTCCACCAGGCTCCCACACATGTCCCCCTGCACCCCCACCCCGCAGCAGTGCAGGGTCAGCCTTCACCAGGCCCCCACTCATGTCTACCACCACCCCCACCCCCCAGCAGTGCAGGGGCAGCCTCTACCAGGCCCCCACTCATGTCTCCCATCACCCCCACCCCCCAGCAGTGCAGGGCCAGCCTCCACCAGGCCCCCACCCTTGTCTACCACCACCCCCAACCCCAGCAGTGCAGAGGCAGCCTCCACCAGGCCCCCACCCATGTCTACCACCACCCCCACCCCCAGCCACCAGGGGCAGCCTCCAGCAGGCCCCCACCCATGTCTACCACCACCCCCACCCCCCAGCCACCAGGGGCAGCCTCCACCAGGCCCCCACTCATGTCTCCCTGCACCCCCACCTCCCAGCCACCAGGGGCAGCCTCCACCAGGCCCCCACTCATTTCTCCCATCACCCCCACCCCCCAGCAGTGCAGGGTCAGCCTCCACCAGGCCCCCACTCATTTCTACCACATCCCCCACCCCCAGCAGTGCAGGGGCAGCCTCCACCATGCCCCCACCCATGTCTACCACCACCCCCACCCCCCAGCCACCAGGGGCAGCCTCCACCAGGCCCCACTCATGTCTCCCTGCACCCCCACCCCCCAACCACCAGGGGCAGCCTCCATCAGGCCCCCACACATGTCTCCCATCACCCCCACCCCCCAGCAGTGCAGGGTCAGCCTCCACCAGGCCCCCACTCATGTCTACCACCACCCCCACCCCCCAGCAGTGCAGGGGCAGCCTCCACCAGGCCCCCACTCATGTCTCCCATCACCTCCACCCCCAGCAGTGCAGGGGCAGCCTCCACCAGGCTCCCACACATGTCCCCCTGCACCCCCACCCCCCAGCCACCAAGGGCAGCCTCCACCAGGCCCCCACTCATGTCTACCACCACCCCCACCCCCAGCAGTGCAGGGGCAGCCTCCACCAGGCCCCCACTCATGGCTCCCATCACTCCCACCCCCCAGCAGTGCAGGGTCAGCCTCCACCAGGCCCCCACTCATGTCTACCACCACCACCACCCCCCAGCAGTGCAGGGGCAGCCTCCACCAGGCCCCCACTCATGTCTACCAAAACCACCCCCACCCCCCAGCCACCAGGGGCAGCCTCCACCAGGCCCCCACTCATGTCTCCCATCACCCCCACCCCCCAGCAGTGCAGGGGCAGCCTCCACCAGGCCCCCACTCATGTCTACCAAAACCAGCCCCACCCCCCAGCCACCAGGGGCAGCCTCCACCAGGCTCCCACACATGTCCCCTTGCACCCCCACCCCCCAGCCACCAGGGGCAGCCTCACCAGGCCCCCACTCATGTCTACCACCACCCCCACCCCCAGCAGTGCAGGGGCAGCCTCCACCAGGCCCCCACTCATGTCTACCACCACCCCCACCCCCCAGCAGTGCAGGGGCAGCCTCCACCAGGCCCCCACTCATGTCTCCACCACCCCCAACCCCCAGCAGTGCAGGGGCAGCCTCCACCAGGCCCCCATTCATGTCTTCCATCACCCCCACCCCCCAGCAGTGCAGGGTCAGCCTCCACCAGGCCCCCACTCATGTCTACCACCACCACCACCCCCCAGCAGTGCAGGGGCATCCTCCACCAGGCCCCCACTCATGTCTCCCATCACCCCCACCCCCCAGCAGTGCAGGGGCAGCCTCCACCAGGCTCCCACACATGTCCCCCTGCACCCCCACCTCCCAGCCACCAGGGGCAGCCTCCACCAGGCCCCCACTCATGTCTACCACCACCCCCACCCCCCAGCAGTGCAGGGGCAGCCTCCACCAGGCCCCCACTCATGTCTCCCATCACCTCCACCCCCCAGCAGTGCAGGGGCAGCCTCCACCAGGCTCCCACACATGTCCCCCTGCACCCCCACCCCCCAGCCACCAAGGGCAGCCTCCACCAGGCCCCCACTCATGTCTACCACCACCCCCACCCCCAGCAGTGCAGGGGCAGCCTCCACCAGGCCCCCACTCATGTCTCCCATCACCCCAACCCCCCAGCAGTGCAGGCTCAGCCTCCACCAGGCCCCCACTCATGTCTACCACCACCACCACCCCCCAGCAGTGCAGGGGCAGCCTCCACCAGGCCCCCACTCATGTCTCCCATCACCCCCACCCCCCAGCAGTGCAGTGGCAGCCTCCACCAGGCCCCCACTCATGTCTACCAAAACCAGCCCCACCCCCCAGCCACCAGGGGCAGCCTCCACCAGTCTCCCACACATGTCCCCTTGCACCCCCACCCCCCAGCCACCAGGGGCAGCCTCACCAGGCCCCCACTCATGTCTACCACCACCCCCACCCCCAGCAGTGCAGGGGCAGCATCCACCAGGCCCCCACTCATGTCTACCACCACCCCCACCCCCCAGCAGTGCAGGGGCAGCCTCCACCAGGCCCCCACTCATGTCTACCACCACCCCCAACCCCCAGCAGTGCAGGGGCAGCCTCCACCAGGCCCCCACTCATGTCTCCCATCACCCCCACCCCCCAGCAGTGCAGGGTCAGCCTCCACCAGGCCCCCACTCATGTCTACCACCACCACCACCCCCCAGCAGTGCAGGGGCAGACTCCACCAGGCCCCCACTCATGTCTCCCATCGCCCCCACCCCCCAGCAGTGCAGGGGCAGCCTCCACCAGGCTCCCACACATGTCCCCCTGCACCCCCACCTCCCAGCCACCAGGGGCAGCCACCACCAGGCCCCCACTCATGTCTCCCAGCCAACATTTCACCACAATGTAGATCCCTGGCCCTTATGGTCAGCCTCCAAATGGAAAACACCACCCGAGTATTGCATCCACCCACTTAGAAATGGCAAAAACATGACAGAAGCCCAATTGCAAGTTTGGAAATGAACACACGTCCCTCACATACACCCAATGGGTGTCAGTGAATGTCAAAACCCATATCATGATATGCATGAAACCACCCCCACCCCCCAGCCACCAGGGTCAGCCTCCACCAGGCCCCCACTCATGTCTACCACCACCCCCACACCCCACCAGTGCAGGGGCAGCCTCCACCAGGCCCCCACCCATGTCTACCACCACCCCCACCCCCAAGCCACCAGGGGCAGCCTCCACCAGGCCCCCACTCATGTCTACCACCATCCCAACCCCCCAGCAGTGCAGGGTCAGCCTCCACCAGGCCCCCACTCATGTCTACCACCACCCCCACCCCCCAGCAGTGCAGGGGCAGCCTCCACCAGTCCCCCACCCATGTATACCACCACCCCCACCCCCCAGCAGTGCAGGGGCAGCCTCCACCAGGCCCCCACTCATGTCTCCCATCACCCCACCCCCCAGCAGTGCAGGGGCAGCCTCCACCAGGCTCCCACACATGTCCCCCTGCACCCCCACCCCACAGCAGTGCAGGGTCAGCCTTCACCAGGCCCCCACTCATGTCTACCACCACCCCCACCCCCCAGCAGTGCAGGGGCAGCCTCTACCAGGCCCCCACTCATGTCTCCCATCACCCCCACCCCCCAGCAGTGCAGGGCCAGCCTCCACCAGGCCCCCACCCTTGTCTACCACCACCCCCACCCCACAGCAGTGCGGAGGCAGCCTCCACCAGGCCCCCACCCATGTCTACCACCACCCCCACCCCCAGCCACCAGGGGCAGCCTCCAGCAGGCCCCCACCCATGTCTACCACCACCCCCACCCCCCAGCCACCAGGGGCAGCCTCCACCAGGCCCCCACCCATGTCTCCCTGCACCCCCACCTCCCAGCCACCAGGGGCAGCCTCCACCAGGCCCCCACTCATTTCTACCACCACCCCCACCCCCCAGCCACCAGGGGCAGCTTCCACCAGGCCCCCACTCATGTCTACCACCACCCCCACCCCCCAGCCACCAGGGGCAGCCTCCACCAGGCCCCCACTCATGTCTCCCATCACCCCCACCCCCCAGCAGTGCAGGGCCAGCCTCCACCAGGCCCCCACCCATGTCTACCACCACCCCCACCCCCCAGCAGTGCAGAGGCAGCCTCCACCAGGCCCCCACCCATGTCTACCACCACCCCCACCCCCCAGCCACCAGGGGCAGCCTCCACCAGGCCCCCACTCATGTCTACCACCATCCCCACCCCCCAGCAGTGCAGGGTCAGCCTCCACCAGGCCCCCACTCATGTCTACCACCACCCCCACCCCCCAGCAGGGCAGGGGCAGCCTCCACCAGGCCCCCACCCATGTCTACCACCACCCCCACCCCCCAGCAGTGGAGGGGCAGCCTCCACTAGGCCCCCACTCATGTCTCCCATCACCCCACCCCCAGCAGTGCAGGGGCAGCCTCCACCAGGCTCCCACACATGTCCCCCTGCACCCCCACCCCCCCAGCCACCAGGGGCAGCCTCCACCAGGCCCCCACTCATGTCTACCACCACCCCCACCCCCCAGCAGTGCAGGGGCAGCCTCCACCAGGCCCCCACCCATGTCTACCACCACCCCCACCCCCCAGCCACCAGGGGCAGCCTCCACCAGGCCCCCACTCATGTCTCCCTGCACCCCCACCCCCCAGCCACCAGGGGCAGCCTCCACCAGGCCCCCACTCATGTCTACCACCACCCCCACCCCCCAGCAGTGCAGGGGCAGCCTCCACCAGGCCCCCACTCATGTCTCCCATCAACCCCACCCCCCAGCAGTGCAGGGTCAGCCTCCACCAGGCCCCCACTCATGTCTACCACCACCCCCACCCCCCAGCAGTGCAGGGGCAGCCTCCACCAGGCCCCCACCCATGTCTACCACCACCCCCACCCCACAGCAGTGCAGGGGCAGCCTCCACCAGGCCCCCACCCATGTCTACCACCACCCCCACCCCCCAGCCACCAGGGGCAGCCTCCACCAGGCCCCCACTCATGTCTACCACCACCCCCACCCCCAGCAGTGCAGGGGCAGCCTCCACCAGGCCCCCACTCATGTCTACCACCACCCCCACCCCCCAGCAGTGCAGGGGCAGCCTCCACCAGTCCCCCACCCATGTCTACCACCACCCCCACCCCCCAGCAGTGCAGGGGCAGCCTCCACCAGGCCCCCACTCGTCTCCCATCACCCCCAACCCCCAGCAGTGCAGGGGCAGCCTCCACCAGGCTCCCACACATGTCCCCCCTGCACCCCCACCCCCCAGCCACCAGGGGCAGCCTCCACCAGGCCCAACTCATGTCTACCACCACCCCCACCCCCCAGCCGCCAGGGGCAGCCTCCACCAGGCCCCCACTCATGTCTACCACCAACCCCACACCCCAGCAGTGCAGGGGCAGCCTCCACCAGGTCCCCACCCATGTCTACCACCACCCCACCCCCCAGCCACCAGGGGCAGCCTCCACCAGGCCCCCACTCATGTCTCCCTGCACCCCCACCCCCCAGCCACCAGGGGCAGCCTCCACCAGGCCCCCACTCATGTCTACCACCACCCCCATCCCCCAGCAGTGCAGGGGCAGCCTCCACCAGGCCCCCACTCATGTCTCCCATCACCCCCACCCCCCAGCAGTGCAGGGTCAGCCTCCACCAGGCCCCCACTCATGTCTACCACCACCCCCACCCCCCAGCAGTGCAGGGACAGCCTCCACCAGGCCCCCACCCATGTCTACCACCACCCCCACCCCCCAGCCACCAGGGGCAGCCTCCACCAGGCCCCCACTCATGTCTCCCTGCACCCCCACCCCCCAGCCACCAGGGGCAGCCTCCACCAGGCCTCCACCAGGCCCCCACTCATGTCTACCACCACCTCCACCCCCCAGCCACCAGGGGCAGCCTCCACCAGGCCCCCACTCATGTCTCCCATCACCCCCACCCCCCAGCAGTGCAGGGTCAGCCTCCACCAGGCCCCCACTCATGTCTACCACCACCCCCACCCCCCAGCAGTGCAGAGGCAGCCTCCACCAGGCCCCCACTCATGTCTCCCATCACCTCCACCCCCCAGCAGTGCAGGGGCAGCCTCCACCAGGCTCCCACACATGTCCCCCTGCACCCCCACCCCCCAGCCACCAGGGGCAGCCTCCACCAGGCCCCCACTCAAGTCAACCACCGCCCCCACCCCCCAGCAGTGCAGGGGCTGCCTCCACCAGGCCCCCACTCATGTCTACCACCACCCCCACCCCCCAGCAGTGCAGGAGCAGCCTCCACCAGGCCCCCACTCATGTCTACCACCACCCCCACCCCCCAGCAGTGCAGGGGCAGCCTCCACCAGGCCCCCACTCATGTCTCCCATCACCCCCATCCCCAAGCAGTGCAGGGTCAGCCTCCACCAGGCCCCCACTCATGTCTACCACCACCACCACCCCACAGCAGTGCAGGGGCAGCCTCCACCAGGCCCCCACTCATGTCTACCACCACCCCCACCCCCCAGCCACCAGGGGCAGCCTCCACCAGGCCCCCACTCATGTCTCCCATCACCCCCACCCCCCAGCAGTGCAGGGTCAGCCTCCACCAGGCCCCCACTCATGTCTACCACCACCCCCACCCCCCAGCAGTGCAGGGGCAGCCTCCACCAGGCCCCCACTCATGCCTCCCATCACCTCCACCCCCCAGCAGTGCAGGGGCAGCCTCCACCATGCTCCCACACATGTCCCCCTGTACCACCACCCCCCAGCCACCAGGGGCAGCCTCCACCAGGCCCCCACTCATGTCTACCACCACCCCCACCCCCCAGCAGTGCAGGGGCAGCCTCCACCAGGCCCCCACTCATGTGTACCACCACCCCCACCCCCCAGCAGTGCAGGGGCAGCCTCCACCAGGCCCCCACTCATGTCTACCACCACCACTACCCCCCAGCAGTGCAGGGGCAGCTTCCACCAGGCCCCCACTCATGTCTCCCATCACCCCCACCCCCCAGCAGTGCAGGGGCAGCCTCCACCAGGCTCCCACACATGTCCCCCTGCACCCCCACCCCCCAGCCACCAGGGGCAGCCTCCACCAGGCCTCCACTCATGTCTCCCAGCCAACATTTCACCACAATGTAGATCCCTGGCCCTTATGGTCAGCCTCCAAATGGCAAACACCCACCCGAGTATTGCATCCACCCACTTAGAAATGGCAAAAACATGACAGAAGCACAATTGCAAGTTTGGAAATGAACACATGTCCCTCACATACACCCAATGGGGGTCAGTGAATGTCAAAACCCATATCATGATATGCATGAAACCAATGAGATGATACTACACATTGAACTTTGACGAAAAAATATGTATTAAATGCAACATAAATTGAATCAAAAATAAACAAACAATAACAGAAAATTAAAAAAAAATACTACAGCAGGTCCGTGAAATAATGCTAAACCACAAATCATAATGCAAAGGAAAGGTGTCCAAAGTCACAGTCCACAAAAGTAAATCCAATGCAAAATTAAAATCGAAAACCATTGCTCCATGGCGAAATCATAATAAAAATTGAAAATCCAAAAGTCAACTATTTACAGATAAACTATCCAGGGTCCATGATCCCAACCGAAGAAATGAAACCTATCTAATAACACTACCTAAAATAAATAACTATATACAAAAATGTGGCCCATTGTCCAGAAGGTCCAAAAAAAAAGCTAAACCAAAGGAAACATAACACTAACTATATAACTATTTACAAGGGCAGCGGGCTAGTCCGACGGCTCACTTCGGGATGTTCCGGGCCAGGGCATCATCGACCTCCTGCTCAATGTCCCGGAGGCGCTCCTCCTCCATGGCCCCGAGGGTCCGCAGGGCCGTCCACATGGTCCCCCCTAACTCCCTGCGGATTGCCTCGAGGCACTCGGCACGCCTCAGGGCCCTCTGCATGGAGTTCTCCGCCCTGACCATCTTAAGCCGTGCCTCTTCCGCCCGCTGCCGCTCCGCATCTATGACATGGCCCAACCGCTGCCACACGGAAGACACTTCCCGTCCTGGGTCCTCCTGCCTTCCGGCCGATGCCTGCCCCTCCGATATCGAAGGCCCCGAGCCATCATGGCTCCTACCACGTTGCTGCTGCTGCGCCTCTGCCCGTGCACTGCCTCCTGCTGCCTGCACATCCTCCGCTGGCTGGGGTGCAGTCGTTGATGTGGCCACCCCTGCTGGACGTCCGACTCCCGACTGTGGCAGGGATGCCTCCTCCACCAGCCTAGCCGCACTGTCAGAGGCAGCTCCACAGGGCACCCAGGTGACTGATGGGTGGGAAGATGGCACGGAGGAGACTGGCGCATAGGGGGTTCAGTTGAGGAGGGGGTCTGAGCAAGCCCCATCAAACGGAGGAATCCGGCCTGGGTGACCTGTCCCAGTAGGCCGACGCGGTCAACGAGCCATTCGAGATGACGTGCAGTCTCCCCATGAAAAGACTGCAGGTCACCTCGCATGGCCCGTTGACGCAACGCCACGCCAGTCAGGACAGGCTCAACCCGGACCCGGATAGCCACGTCCGCAGGCAGAGGAAGGCCAGTTGTCGTTAGCTCAACCCCTGCCTGAAAACGCGTCTGGACGTAGGCATCCCTGCTGGTGCAAGATGATGCAGTGACAGGATCAGGGACAGGATTGCACACAGGCACCTCCGCGGCGACCTGTGGTGCCTCCTGTCCCTGGTCCTGCACTGCACCACTAGCACCAGTTGAATCCCCACCTCCAGACCCCGTCTCTGTTGCTTGCACGGCCTCCTCCTCCACCAAATGCCCCACCAACCTGGATGACTCCGTGCCATCTTCCCCCGTTGGGCCCTGTGGCGTCCCAGCTGCCCCTTCTGCTGCCGAGGAGTCCAACTCCGACCTCTGCCTCTTGGACCTCCCCCCGGCAGCTGCGGCCTGGGACGCAGCACTGGACTCCTCACTTCCCGACGAGATGACAACCTGGGAGGGGAGCCGGGCCTTGCGTCTCCGGCTGGCGGTGCGATCCCCGCCACTGTGCTCCACAGCACCTTCTCCGCCCTCTTCATCAGTTAACGCTGCAGACAGGGAGAAATAAAACACAGGCATCAGGGCACTGTGCAATGGACACATACACACATGACAGTTGCACATGAGTGACATTGGCAAACCTCAGACATGGCATCACAATCGGCAACACACATGTCATTTCAACTTGCACACATGAGCCATACCACAGCCACATCGCAACTGCCAGCACCATCCATACACATACAACAGCATGAGCAGGCAAAGGTGAGCCAGACATCACATGCAACACAGGGAGTGCACTACACATGCACGCACACCACCACACTTGCATGCATGTGTACACCTCAGCCAACTGTCGCAGTGTTCCGATGGGCATCCATGTCACATCTGCCAATCAGGCTTCCACATTCCGCTGTGACATGCAGCCATGTTGCCTCACTGTTGCACCCTTGTCAAATACACACACATGCACATGTACACAGTGCTGATACATGCAGCTGAAAACAACATACATGCGTGACATCACGAACATGCCCACTTACAAACACATTCATCCAAACATGTGTGCCCGAACAACTGCATTTGGCATGCAAGCCTACACACACAAGCACCATCCATGTCTCACACATGACAGCCCTTGCATGTGTTAGCCTCACGGTCCTGTACACCCCCACCCATACCCGGCCCCATACAAACACATGTGCAACCGGCACACTACTGGCACATCACCACACGCACAGCTTACAATCATGATGCATGTACACTTAACGCTCGACTCCAGACGGGTCTGCCTCTCAAGGACCTGGACGGGGAGCACTGGGGATATGCGTTCCAGGACCCTCATCTGATCTTCCGACAAGTGGCCCCGGCACCCCTTAGCATCCTCTGCCTTCAAGAGGCGCCGGGCCTTGTTCGGGGTCCTGGACCTGAAGTCCTCCCAGCGCTTCTTGACATGTTGGTAGTCGCGATGTCCGTCCAGATCCGAGTCCGTCCTTCCTTGTCGGCATGCACACTTCCGTAGAGGGCATCATACTGCCCCAGGACTTGCTCCACCAGGACACCAACTTCCCTGGCACTGAAGCTGGTGCCCCTCTGCCTCTCTGGCCGGGGGTTGTCAGTGGTGCCAGATGTTGCAGTGCCCGACATGACAACCCCAGAGGCAGGAGTAGGTGGGCAACTGGGTCCTGGGGCTGGGCTGTGGAGCGATGGAATCCCAGTTGGGAGTCTTCGGTTCCAGCAGGGGTGGTCACAGCAACAGCACCCCTGGCTGATGTGCAGGCAGCAAATGGCAGGGCACGTGGGCAGCAGGCAGTCAGGCAGCAGCAGATGGCAGTTGGGAGCGTGCTCGGGGCTCTGGGGGGCAGTAATTCGGCCTTCTGGGCAGGAGCGTGGTCTTCTGTGTGCTTAGGCGTGGCCAGCATGATACGGAGTGATTTGGCACGTGAAAATCCTGCACGTCTGCGTGTAAATTGAGGAAAGGCCCTTAGCGCATATGCACGTCAGCACGCATATGCAATTTCATTGGACCAAAGGCCATTAGCGCGTAAGCGCGTCTGTGACGTGACGCGCGCGGGTGTTTCCCTCATTACACATGATGACAGAGCACACGTGGAATTCCACCAATCGCGTGTGAAACTTCCTATGCACCCCAGAAATACACGTACCCAGGCCAATCGCGTGTACGCTCAATTCCCTCCGATTACACGCGATGACACTCGGACGTGCAGTTTTACCATGTGTGCTCGCATATGCGATTTCATTGGGCTGTGACGTCACGCGCATGGCCGTAGAGAATGGTGCGTGTAAAAATGAAGAGATACACGTCCGAGTGTCAAAGCGCGTAATTGGTGGAAATGGCCTCATCGCGTATGCGCGTCTGTGACGTGTGTATAAAAGGTACGTGTAGAACGCCATTTCCTTGTACGTGCTTTTCGTGGAGAGCGAGTGGGTGAAATCTGTACTTCTTGTCGGTTCACACGCGATTTACTTCACGGCGTTTCCAGTTCGTACTCCCTGTTACCTCTGACAGCTTTTTCTCTTTTCCTCTTTTTCCTGGGCCTGTTTCCTCAAACAGCGTTCCCTTCTACTGTTGTCCTGTCTCCTCAGACAGCGTACAATTCTTCTTTTGGCGGGGATGTTGCCAACGCGCACACGTGCATATTTTTCACGCTTTTGTTCCTGGCAGACGGTGAGTCGCGCACGTATTTTACATCTGTGCTTGCCCCGTGTGTCGCGTACCCCTTCAGAAGTCATTCTAGGCTGCGTGTGACACGCATACGTTCATTCTTGTGTTACTGGGTGCCACAGCGTAGTGCAGGGTTATTTTTCAACGCACGTGGTCTAGGAGGGGTTGCGTGCACCTTACTTCCCTTTTTTGGGGTGCCTGTCCATTGCGTGACCCGTCATCTTTCCCCAGGGGTGACATACAGCCTTGCTAGAGCACTAGGGTAGGTTTACCATCTGGTACCCAACCCCTTTGACCCCCAATTGCCCAGGACAATAGTTCACATCGACTCCCATACGCACAATAACATCAGTGCCATGGCTGGGAGGCGACCAAGCCGTAAGGGTGGCAAAGGTGGCCGAGCCCCAAGTGGTGGCCGTGGTGGATCCAGTAGGGGACGTGGCCGTGACTTGCAGGGTGCCCCTAGCCCCCCATGTGTGTAGGAGCAGTCAGGGACACCCATGCCCCCCCCCCGGTTGAGGTTACCGTGGCTAACACCATCCATGCTCAGCCCTTGTTGGACCAGCCCACTGTGGAACCAGACCTGGCACAGGGTGACTCCATGGCTGACTTCCAGGTCAGCAGGTCTAGGCCACGTGCGCCGGTGAACGTTGGTGTCATCAGGCCACGTGGATCAGGGGCAGCTAGGTCATCTGCTGCCCCGCATAGGCAGGCTGGGGAGGCTGCAGGGGCAGCTGCGGCTCCATCCACCCCACCTCTCACACACCCAGCCAGGACAGTGTCGGTCCAAGTCCATCATGCTGACATTCCCCCTGACACCATCACACTTGAGCTAATGCCTGCACCAACTCCCATGCTGAGTGTGCAATCCCACGCTCCTGCCCCTAGTGTCCAGAGCGGCGTAGGACACTCAGGATCCCCACCACCTTCCAAGCGGAAGAGGAAGAGTGTTTGTCCAGTAGAGGCTGATGCCCCAGACACGGCTTCACAGTCCGGCCCGTCAAGGAAGCCCAGCTTCAATGAGGCCGAACTGAATGCACTTGTAGAGTATGTGTCCGCACATGACCGCGAAATGGTGATTGTTGCAGGATCCAAGACCACACCTGCACAACGTCAGGCACACTGGCAGACCATTGCGGACATCATAAGTGCCCTTGGAATCATGAGGCGCACAGCTAATGAATGCTACAAGCGCTGGAATGACCTGAAGCGCAGGGCAAAGAATAAGCTGGACTCAAGTCATGCCGCAACTCTAGTGACTGGAGGTGGGTCTCCAGCAGACGACATAGAACTCACTCCACATGAGCAGGCTGCTGGGACCTACGTCAAGGAGGAACATATCCAAGGCGTGGGAGAACTGGCAGATTACGAGGCATTGTCCGGTGAGTGCACATGCATGTGTGTGTCATCCATGTGCATGGTGTGTGTGGGAGGGCTTCTGTTTGGGTGCCAGGTGAGGGTGTGTGTGCCTGAGTGGTTTGGGTCAGACATGTGCCTCTTCCTATACATTCTTGGCACCAGCATTTGGGTATAGCAGCATCCCTTCTGCCAACATTAGACATCCAGCCCAACACCACGACAGTTGCCCTTGGAGTGTCATCTTGCCACAACATTGTTGCTTATTTACCTCTGTTTATTCAGGCAGATTGTTTGCATACCACCACTTTTACTCGGGATTTCTCAGTCCTATTGTCACATGTATGACATGGCTATGGTACAGTGGACTGGCTTAGTTTCCTGGACATGATTAGTTTAGACATGTCCCTGTGCTATAGGACCATTTTGGACTGGCAGCTGCAGGTTAAACATTTGAACCATTTCAATGAAAAGATCAATTATATGAGCAAACTGGACTGAATGAACAATTGGTGACCTCCTCTCCCTCTTCACTTCATGGCTAGGGTACATGCCATCTGTGTGATGGCATGTGTATTTGACCTGCCAATCACTGGCCAATGTGTGATGCCACTGCTAGGCTGCATGCAGCAAATGTGTTCACCTTCCATCTTGGTCTCATCAATGTGTGCCATCTGCCTCCCCATCACACGCAGTGACGGTGTATGCATGGGAGGGTTTTAGTCATGTGGGACATGTGTCAATCAAGTACTGTTTCTGTAGCCTCTCTGCCCTAATTGTGTGCCATAGTGCTAATGCCTGTTTCCATTTGTTTTCTTTTAAGTCAGTGCAGGGGATGACGCACTTGATACTGCTGGGGTTGTGGAGATGGTGCAGACCCAGGAGGGGTCTGAGGGCCAACCGACCACCAGTGACGGACGTGGTGTGGTGGTGGGTGAGAACCCACAACTGCTGCAGGTCGTGCTCTCAAGGGGTGTCTCTAGCTGCACCTCCCCGAGCTGTATTCAGGTGTCGATTCGGATGATGAGACCTATGTGCCATCGCAGGTGAGTGTTCCTGGGAGGGATTCTGTTCTGTCCGACCCACCTGCACCAGGGTTACAACCCTCAATGGGGATGTCAGTGTTGGCAGGTACGCCTTTGGTGGTTACGGATGCAGGGTCACACTCCGCGACATCTGATCCTGTTCCTGGGCCAGCAGATCAGAGGGGGAATTCAGTCCTGCAGCCTCAGGCAGTGCCGGCACAGCAAGGCGCAGTTCGCCTTGCCCCAGACAGGTGTGGTGCCCGCCGACGTCGTGGCCGTCAGCCACCTGGCAATAACGCATGGGAGCAATCCATATACGGTATGGCAACCCAACAGGCAGCATCATCAGAGATGATGGCTCAGGCCATGGATAGGGTGGCCACTTCCATTGTCCCCCCGAAAGGCTGATGGAGCGACTACAGCAGGCAACCAACTCCATCTGCCAGTCACACAGGGAGGACATGTTGGCGTCCGACAGGGACAGGCGGGCGGCACTGGCGACTCTGCAGGAAGCCATCTCCATAGAGTCCCAGGGCCACAGGGAAGCCCTGAGGGTGGAACTCCTTCACCTCAGGACGACTCTTGTTGAGCTTGAGGCTTCAACAAACAGAAGGACAGAACACCAGCTGGAGCGTCTCACCGTACGCTCTCAGCTGAGATGCAGGCAACTAGGGCGGAGGTCCGGGCATCCCGTGAGTTGTTGCATGGGGACCTCCGCACACTTATCCTCCAGAACGAGACCTACCACACCCGCATGCTTGCAGCCATGGAGGAACAGACTAGGGCTTTGCGTGGGCTGCCTCCCATAGTGCCACCACCTCCTGATGCAGCTGCAGAGGGTGAGGAGAGCGACAGCAGTGATACTCCCACAATAGGGTAGTCGTGTAGGCCATGAGCCCATGGAGGTGTTTTTTTTCTCGCAAGATCCACACAGGTGGGTTTTGGTGTGCACCCTGTCCTCGGACCTCCTGGGTGGCCTCCCCCACCCCCCCGGGCCCATTAATGTCCATTTTTGATTTGGGTTTTTTTGTTGTTTTTTTGGGACAGTGTGTTGCCTTGTGTGGCTCCCGTGGGCATATGCTGCATTGTGGCTGGGCACATGCAGGCTTGTCATGGATTTGGTTCAGATGCTTGGGTTTTTGTCACACACACCCCTCCTGCTTCCCGTTTCCATGGGCTTGCAAAGGGTGTGCCCAAGTGACATTGACGTACATGGTGACATTGGACTCCCATGAGCTGTGTGGGCAGTCTGTAGTCAATACTGTGTATACATTCATAGTGCATATTGTTGTTGTATTGTACACTGCATGGTGTATTGATATGTGCCTCTGCATCTATCTCATCCTCCTAATTTGCAGGTCCATTCCTCATGTCTTCACAATGCGGTCCACCTTGGAACTGGAGTCCATGTTGTCAGCAGTGCACCTACACTCTGGCGTGGCGTTAACACTGTATACTTGGAAGTGTTCGGAGGGCTGTCATCATCAGGTAGTGAGGCTAGCAAATTTTCAAGTCTGTAATGTCATGTTTAAGGTAGGTTGGAGGTTGTGTAGGTGATTGGTATTCTTGGTAAGTATTTGGTAATGTGGGTTGTAGTTCCTGCATTACTGTGAGCATTTCATGTGTGGACATGTTTCCATTAGGGACAATGTAGCTGGTGACACTTGGGGCATGTTGTGGGGATTAATTTCTTTCCTCTCACATTGCATGACATGCCATGGTGTGTTGTGTGGCCGTGCCGGGGAGGGGTTGGGTGACATGGCACAGTTTTCATGTAGTATTTTGCGAGTGGGTATTCATTTCTGCAGCATGGAAGTGTCTTTTGATGACACTGCATTGGTGGTGTTTGTGTAGGTAGGGATGCACACATTGTGACACTTCCACATGAACAATCTCAGGCTGCTATGGTTCTGACAGTTGACTGTCCCTTTGTTCGTCTTAATTGTCAGGTCGAGTCATCATTGCTTATCAGATGGTATGTGCCAGGCCTGTGTGCACTCCACTGGGGTGTGATTTCTATGTGAAGTAATTAGCCACCAGCTGCGTACGGGCTGCCTCACCCCTTGCCCTCTCCCCTCCCATGCGCAGCGGGCGTGCATGTGGTTGGGGATGTGGGGGAACCACCATGTCCACAGCCACGCCCCGGCGTGTTGCAACATTGTGCAGGACACATGCTGCCACTATGATCCTGCACACTACTGGGGGCGCATATAATAGCTGCCCGCCAGAACGGTCAAGGGAGTGAAAGCGTGACTTGAGCACTCCAAATGTGCGCTCCACTATGCCCCAGGTTGCAATATGGGCTGTGTTGTATCTTACCTCTGGCGGCGTGATGGGGTTTCCTTATTGGCGTCATCATGTGGGTGCTCAGAGGGTAGGCACTGTCCCCTGGTGAGGAGGTGATGGGTATCATTAGTGGGGTAGTGACATAACTCTGCATCTGACATGCATGCATGTGCAGTGGCATTCATACTCACCAAGCAGCCATATATCGCCATGCCGCACAGCTTCTTGGTCCCGGCTTAGGGTAGACATTTGGTAAATGAAGCTGTCGTGGGTGGACCCTGGATAGTTGGCATATACTGAGGTGATGATTCCCTTAGCATTACATACTACCTGCACGTTGATGGAATGCCAGTGCTTGCGGTTCCTATAGATGTGCTCAGATGCCCTGGGGGGACCTAGTGCCACATGGGTGCAGCCAATGGCACCTAGCACTTTTGGGAATTGCGCCACACCGTAGAAATCGAGGGTGGCAGCCTGCCTTTCTGCAGGTGTCCTGGGCAGGTATATGTGCCTACGGACTGATGGGCGTGCAGTGATGATGTTCAAGACCTGGTGTAGGCAGCGTGACTGCGTGGCCTGTGACACCCCCCCCACTATGGCACTTGTCCGCTGAAATGATCCTGTGGCCAAGAAGTGCAGTACATTGAGGACCTTCTCCAGGGGGCTGAGTGCTTGGGAGCACAGGGTGGGTGATGTGAGGTCATCCTCCCACTCACTGACCAGGTCCAGTATTATGTGTGGTGGAAACCTGTACCTCCCATACACCTGGTCATCAGGCATCCCAAAAAGGCTGGTTCTGGGAGTGAAAATTCGGGCCCTCACTATCCTCATCCTCCTCCTTTGGTAACCCACGGCCACTGCTGCTAGGAACGGTATATTCATCCTGGCGTATGAGCTTGTTTGTTGTTTGCGCGCACTTTTATGCTGCGCGGCTCGACGTACGCCTGCTTCATGCTGGCGTACGTGTTTCAGGATTGGACCATTTTTTTTTTGGCACGTCGTAGGCGAACGTGTGTATCTTCCCGCCCACCCCAGGAATACACGTAGCACGCTCTCCCAGGCCCAGTCACGGGTAAATATTCCCGCCCACCCCTGGAATACATGTAAACCACTCTCACAGGCCCAGTCGCGTGTGGAACCTCCCGCGCATCCCATAGTAAACGTACCCAGGCCAATCGCGTGTGGAACCTCCCGCCACCCCGTAGTACACGTACCCAGGCCAATCACGTGTGGAACTTCCCGCGCACCCCGTAGTACACGTACCCAGGCCAATCGCGTGTGGAACTTCCCGCGCCCCCCGTAGTACACGTACCCCGGCAAATCGCACGGCTGGGGGGCGGGGATGATGGGAGACATGAGTGGGGGCCTGGTGGAGGCTGCCCCTGCACTGCTGGGGGGTGGGGGTGATGGGAGACATGAGTGGGGGCCTGGTGGAGGCTGCCCCTGGTGGCTGGGGGTGGGGGTGGTGGTAGGCATGAGTGGGGGCCTGGTGGAGGCTGCCCCTGCACTGCTGGGGGGTGGGGGTGGTGGTAAACATGGGTGGGGGCCTAGTGGAGGCTGCCCCTGGTGGCTGGGGGGTGGGGGTGCAGGGGGACATGTGTGGGAGCCTGGAGGAGGCTGCCCCTGCACTGCTGGGGGGTGGGGGTGGTGGGAGACATGAGTGGGGGCCTGGTGGAGGCTGCCCCTGCAGTACTGGGGGGTGGAGGTGGTGGTAGACATGGGTGGGGGCCTGGTGGAGGCTGCCCCTGGTGGCTGGGGGGTTGGGGTGATTGGAGACATGAGTGGGGGCCTGGTGGAGGCTGCCCCTGGTGGCTGGGGTTTGGGGGTGGTGGTAGACATGAGTGGGGGCCTGGTGGAGGCTGCCCCTGCACTGCTGGGGGGTGGGGGTGATAGGGGTCATGAGTGGGGGCCTGGTGGAGGCTGCCCCTGGTGGCTGGGGGGTGGGGGTGCAGGGGGACATGTGTGGGAGCCTGGTGGAGGCTGCCCCTGCACTGCTGGGGGGAGGAGGTGATGGGAGACATGAGTGGGGGCCTGGTGGAGGCTGCCCCTGGTGGCTGGGGGGTGGGGGTGGTGGTAGACATTAGTGGGGGCCTGGTGGAGGCTGCCCCTGGTGGCTGGGGGGTGGGGGTTGTGGTAGACATGAGTGGGGGCCTGGTGGAGGCTGCCCCTGCAGTACTGGGGGGTGGAGTTGGTGGTAGACATGGGTGGGGGCCTGGCGGAGGCTGCCCCTGGTGGCTGGGGGGTGGGGGTGCAGGGGGACATGTGTGGGAGCCTGGTGGAGGCTGCCCCTGCACTGCTGGGGGGTGGGGGTGATGGGAGACAAGAGTGGGGCCTGGTGGAGGCTGCCTCTGGTGGCTGGGGGGTGGGGGTGCAGGGGGACATATGTGGGAGACAGGTGGAGGCTGCCCCTGCATTGCCGGGGGGTGGGGGTGATGGGAGACATAACTGGGGGCCTGGTGGAGGCTGCCCCCTGGTGGCTGGGGGGTGGGGGTGGTGGTAGACATGAGTGGGGGCCTGGTGGAGGCTGCCCCTGCACTGCTGGGGGGGTGGGGGTGATAGGGGACATGACTGGGGGCCTGGTGGAGGCTGCCCCTGGTGGCTGGGGGGTGGGGGTGCAGGGAGACATGAGTTGGACATGAGTGGGGGCATGGTGGAGGCTGCCCCTGGTGGCTGGGGGGTGGGGGTGCAGGGGGACATGTGTGGGAGCCTGGTGGAGGCTGCCCCTGCACTGCTGGGGGGTGGGGGTGATGGGAGACATGAGTGGGGGCCTGGTGGAGGCTGCCCCTGGTGGCTGGGGGGTGGGGGTGGTGGTAGACATGAGTGGGGGCCTGGTGGAGGCTGCCCCTGCACTGCTGGGGGGTGGGGTGGTGGTAGACATGGGTGGGGTCCTGGTGGAGGCTGCCCCTGGTGGCTGGGGGGTGGGGGTGCAGGGGGACATGTGTGGGAGCCTGGTGGAGGCTGCCCCTGCACTGCTGGGGGGTGGGGGTGTTGGGAGACATGAGTGGGGGCCTGGTGGAGGCTGCCCCTGGTGGCTGGGGGGTAGGGGTGGTGGTAGACATGAGTGGGGGCCTGGTGGAGGCTGCCCCTGCACTGCTGGGGGGTGGGGGTGCAGGGGGACATGTGTGGGAGCCTGGTGGAGGCTGCCCCTGCACTGCTGGGGGGTGGGGGTGATGGGAGACATGAGTGGGGGCCTGGTGGAGGCTGTCCCTGGTGGCTGGGGGATGGGGGTGATGGGAGACATGAGTGGGGGCCTGGTGGAGGCTGCCCCTGGTGGCTGGGGGGTGGGGGTGGTGGTAGACATGAGTGGGGGCCTGGTGGAGGCTGCCCCTGCACTGCTGGGGGTGGTGGTGGTGGTAGACATGGGTGGGGGCCTGGTGGAGGCTTCCCCTGGTGGCTAGGGGGGTGGGGGTGATGGGAGACATGAGTGGGGGCCTGGTGGAGGCTGCCCCTGGTGGCTGGGGGGTGGGGGTGATAGGGGACATGAGTGGGGGCCTGGTGGAGGCTGTCCCTGGAGGCTGGGGGGTGGGGGTGCAGGGGGACATGTGTGGGAGCCTGGTGGAGGCTGCCCCTGCACTGCTGGGTGGTGGGGGTGGTGGTAGACATGAGTGGGGGCCTGGTGGAGGCTGCCCCTGCACTGCTGGGGGGTGGGGGTGATAGGGGACATGAGTGGGGGCCTGGTGGAGGCTGCCCCTGGTGGCTGGGGGGTGGGGGTGCAGGGAGACATGAGTTGGACAGAGTGGGGGCCTGGTGGAGGCTGCCCCTGGTGGCTGGAGGGTGGGGGCGCAGGGGGACATGTGTGGGAGCCGGTGGAGGCTGCCCCTGCACTGCTGGGGGGTGGGGGTGATGGGAGACATGAGTGGGGGCCTGGTGGAGGCTGCCTCTGGTGGCTGGGGGGTGGGGGTGGTGGTAGACATGAGTGGGGGCCTGGTGGAGGCTGCCCCTGCACTGCTGGGGGGTGGGGGTGGTGGTAGACATGGGTGGGGGCCTGGTGGAGGCTGCCCCTGGTGGCTGGGGGGTGGGGTGCAGGGGGACATGTGTGGGAGCCTGGTGGAGGCTGCCCCTGCACTGCTGGGGGGTGGGGGTGATGGGAGACATGAGTGGGTGCCTCGTGGAGGCTGCCCCTGGTGGCTGGGGGGTGGAGGTGCAGGGGGACATGTGTGGGAGCCTGGTGGAGGCTGCCCCTGCACTGCTGGGGGGTGGGGGTGATGGGAGACATGAGTGGGGGCCTGGTGGAGGCTGCCCCTGGTGGCTGGGGGGTGGTGGTAGACATGAGTGGGGGCCTTGTGGAGACTGCCCCTGCACTGCTGGGGGGTGGGGGTGATAGGGGACATGAGTGGGGGCCTGGTGGAGGCTGCCCCTGGTGGCTGGGGGGTGGGGGTACAGGGAGACATGAGTTGGACATGAGTGGGGGCCTGGTGGAGGCTGCCCCTGGTGGCTGGGGGGTGGGGGTGCAGGGGGACATGTGTTGGAGCCTGGTGGAGGCTGCACCTGCACTGCTGGGGGGTGGGGGTGATGGGAGACATGAGTGGGGGCCTGGTGGAGGCTGCCCCTGGTGGCTGGGGGCTGGGGGTGGTGGTAGACATGAGTGGGGGCCTGGTGGAGGCTGCCCCTGCACTGCTGGGGGCTGGGGGTGGTGGTAGACATGGGTGGGGGCCTGGTGGAGGCTGCCCCTGGTGGCTGGGGGGTGGGGGTGCAGGGGGACATGTGTGGGAGCCTGGTGGAGGCTGCCCCTGCACTGGTGGGGGGTGGGGGTGGTGGGAGACTTGAGTGGGGGCCTGGTGGAGGCTGCCCCTGGTGGCTGGGGGGTAGGGGTGGTGGTAGACATGAGTGGGGGCCTGGTGGAGGCTGCCCCTGCACTGCTGGGGGGTGGGGGTGCAGGGGGACATGTGTGGGAGCCTGGTGGAGGCTGCCCCTGCACTGCTTGGGGGTGGGGGTGATGGGAGACATGAGTGGGGGCCTGGTGGAGGCTGCCCCTGGTGGCTGGGGGATCGGGTGGTGGTAGACTTGAGTGGGGGCCTGGTGGAGGCTGCCCCTGCACTGCTGGGGGGTGGGGGTGGTGGTAGACATGGGTGGGGGCCTAGTGGAGGCTGCCCCTGGTGGCTGGGGGGTTGGGGTGATGGGAGACATGAGTGGGGGCCTGGTGGGGGCTGCCCCTGGTGGCTGGGGGGCGGGGGTGATAGGGGACATGAGTGGGGGCCTGGTGGAGGCTGCCCCTGGTGGCTGGGGGGTGGGGGTGGTGGTAGACATGGGTGGGGGCCTGGTGGAGGCTGCCCCTGCACTGCTGGGGGGTGGGTGTGGTGGTAGACATGGGTGGGGGCCTGGTGGAGGCTGCCCCTGCACTGCTGGGGGGTGGGGGTGGTGGTAGACCTGAGTGGGGGCCTGGTGGAGGCTGCCCCTGCACTGCTGGGGGGTGGGGGTGATAGGGGACATGAGTGGGGGCCTGGTGGAGGCTGCCCCTGGTGGCTGGGGGGTGGGGGTGGTGGTAGACATGGGTGGGGGCCTGGTGGAGGCTGCTCCTGCACTGCTGGGGGGTGGGGGTGATGGGAGACATGAGTGGGGGCCTGGTGGAGGCTGCCCCTGCACGGCTGGGGGGTGGGGGTGGTGGGAGACATGAGTGGGGGCCTGGTGGAGGCTGCCCCTGGTGGCTGGGGGGTGGGGGTGATAGGGGACATGAGTGGGGGCCTGGTGGAGGCTGCCCCTGGTGGCTGGGGGTGGGGGTGGTGGTAGACATGAGTAGGGGCCTGGTGGAAGCTGCCCTGCACTGCTGGGGGGTGGGGGTGATGGGAGACATGAGTGGGGGCCTGGTGGAGGCTGCTCCTGGTGGCTGGGGGGTGGGGGTGATGGGAGACATGAGTGGGGGCCTGGTGGAGGCTGCCCCTGGTGGCTGGGGGGTGGGGTGGTGGTAGACATGAGTGGGGGCCTGGTGGAGGCTGCCCCTGCACTGCTGGGGGGTGGGGGTGATAGGGGACTGTTAGGGAGAATTCTCTGTTTAGGCTGAATTTCCTAACCTAGTGAGTCCCCCAGCAGCTTTGCTGGATTTCTGGAGTTTGTTTTTTTCCATCCTGCCAAGAGTGAGACTCTTTTTCTCCCACTCTTGGACATGTATGTGTGTAATTCCTTTGAATGTCAATGTGTTCTATGGGCTATGGGGTCTCTTACTCCATAGGGTCTCATATGTTTTTCTATGTGTGTTACACCGCACCCTACGTGCCGTAGAACTGGGGCGTCCTAGCGGACCCCCACCATAGACTCCATACCCGGGGACTGACTACTGTCTCCCCGGGCATGTAAAGTCACCATTGGCTTTACTAGACCTAAATTTACTCACAGAACTAGTACAAACCATCTTATTGTGGACGTACTAGTAGGGGTAATTCGATTACTCCTGGATCTGTCACTCGAGGGGGCACTGTCCCGTCACCCCTCGTCGAGTTTTGGCTGGTGGCAGTGGCAACTACTGTTATGTTCGACCCCGAACATAATCCTATGGGATTCGTCCCATTGTTGGAGATAGATACTTTTTCCCGTTAATCTCTAACGTACCACCGGTCTACTTATCTTAAATAAGTTTATCGGATGGTATTTTCTGCCAGAACTCGGTTTGTAAAATGGCGTCTGTGTTCGTCTCTGTGACTCCTAAACCAAAGGTTGAGCCATTTGTTCCACTTTTGGCGGGCTCTGTACAGAGACCCTCCAAAGTGGTGCCATTCTGTCTGGGTTACCACAGGGGTGTGGGAGGGGGTTTAGGCAGCCTGGACCGAGTTGCCTTGCCAACTCCGGTCGCACTCTGGAGTGATTGGCCCAAGTGGTGAGCCTCCCCGCTCACCACTTAGCATGTGTTGATTGACAGCTAGGCTGAATGAATGGGGTTTTCTGCATAAAAGCAGGGCTTTTGGGACTGGATCTTCAGAAGTCGCCACAGGACCTAAGAATCCGACGAGGGTAACGCTGAGCCGACCTGCACGACGACACCTCCGGTGGAGCCCTGCGGAACCGACTCACCACTTCCCGACGACAGAGGAGATCTCCCTGCAGGAGAGTCTCTTCCCCTGGCTGGTGGGGACAACAAGTCCCCTTTGCTTTTTATTCGCCTCAGGACGCAGTGGTCGAATTGCCCGTGCAGAGCACCTCGGCAACCGGATAGCCACTACCCCTGTACCGCGACCAAAAGGTGGTGCCTTGTGACAGAGCACTCCGCGGCTGGTCTCTTCACTGGTGGTGCACCGGACTTCACTTTCCTTCGACGACGAGAACATCTCTACTCTTGGCAAAGACCCGACGTGCATCCACCACCAGGAACAACTGCCCCCGCCGGAGCTGCCCTTCACAACAAGGTACCGTGTCCGCCTGGCTTCCCCTTCGATCAGTTCGAGTGAGGTGTCTTAATCCTCTCCTTTCCGTTGGGTCGCCTCCAAGCTTTCTCACGTATTGTTCTGAACTGGTTCAATCTGCCGATAACAATTTGCTACAAAGACTCAAACGCTTCTCCACTAGAGACTTTTGGGACATATCGCCTTGCCTCTCTCCGAGTGGGCCTGGTCTCTGAACTTTATGATCTATTGTGGTTCTTGCCTTCTTGCCTTGCATTTTTCCCGTGAAGTATTGAACTGTGTTGATTTCGTAACCTGCTTATTTTTCTCTCCCGTCCTAACTAATATTAGAGTGCCATCTAGGTTGAGGCATACACCTCTGTCTGTAAATAAGTGGTGCCGGTAGAACCTAGACTTGTCAAAATATTGCTAGGGGGATTGATCGTTTCTTCTTCGTAGAGTAATTGTGTTTGATTTGTTTGCCGTGATAGTGCCATAGTGTTTTTGATAGATGTTTCGTTATAAATAAATACCTTAATATCTTTACACTGAGCCTCGTTGCGTGTTTGCTTGTCTTACTGTGAAGAATTGCCCTATTTTGTATACTCCACATACTGCTTAACTCTTCTTGAGAGAAGTCTGACTGCTCAGCCACAGCTATCAACAGTGAATCTGTGTGGTACAGACTGCTACCAAGTGGGTTTACTGCCAAACACCTGTAGTCCTAAATCTTTTGCAGTGGTCCCAGAGGGAACTGCACAGGTTTCCGCCTAACCCTGGTGTACAGCGGTGGGATTTGTATCGAGTATACAGTTTAGAGTGCTTTTCGACACTTTGGGATAACTAACCACGAAGCTTAGCACTAAAAATCAACTTTCGAAAACATGTCTACGATGGAAACTTACAGTCAAGAATCCTTGTCAGGTGAAAATACTGAGAGTTTGCGAGCTCTCTGTAGGCAAGAGAATCTTTCTGTAAGAGGCAAAAAGTTAGAACTAATAGAGAGATTGCTGGCGAACCAAAGTCTGGGTACTGGTTCAGAGGAACCAAGTTCTCCAGCAACTGTAGATAACAGTAATGGTGTTGATCTAAATCATAATTCTGATGATAGTGATGAAGAGGCTGAAGAGGAAGGAGAGGCTAACGAAACTGTCTCCCCTGCTCCTCTACCTGCCTTACCAGCTGTTCCTACGGGGCCCATACCAGGTCCCACAAGTAACCCTGCTTATTTTGAACTTGAAAAAATGAAGCTCGAATTAGAATACAAACGGTTCTTGGCTCAATCTCAATGAAACCAAGAGCTTGAGTTCAGACGGATGAATGCCCAGGCTGAGCAGAAGCAAGCTGAGTTAAGACTCAGGGAAATAGAACTTAATCACGAGTTAGAGATGAAAAAGTTGTCTATCGAAAATGCTTCTCTCTCCTCTGGTTCCTCTAGGAGCTCCAGTCCCAAAAGACCCCGGATGCCGAAGGAATTAGTGGGTATGTATGAACCAAGATTGGATGTGTTGGATTGGTTAAAACTGTTTGAGTACAATCATGGGCTCCAGGACATCACCGGGAATGATTTACTTCCCTGGTTTTTCTCTAGGCTCCCTCCTGTTGCGACTGATGTGGTAATGGAGTTGTGGGAGGCGGATAAGACGGATTACGAAAGTGTGAAACTAGCTTTGATAGCTAGATTCGGGAAGACCCCTTCCCAGTATCTTAAGAGGTTTAGAAC
Source organism: Ambystoma mexicanum (assembly GCF_040938575.1). NCBI lineage: Eukaryota > Metazoa > Chordata > Amphibia > Caudata > Ambystomatidae > Ambystoma > Ambystoma mexicanum. The sequence continues at coordinate 622,138,513 of NC_090923.1, read as the reverse complement.
CCTCAAAAAGCATGATGGTACCCCTTGGGCTACCTGGGTGAGTGAAGGGTTGAAATACTTAGAGGGATGGATTAAGGGTTACAAAGTGAATACTTATGAGGGTATGAGGAATCTTTTTATGTTGGAGTCTATTTATGATGCCTGTTCTACTGAGCTCAGACAGCACTTGGCTGATTCGAACGAATTGGATTCCCGGAAGCGAGCTAAGGCTGCTGACTTATGGGTTGCCAACCGGGCTACTCATAAGGATTCTGGGGCAACTCAGAAAAAGGATGAGGGAAAACAGCCTAATAAAGACTCAAAAGAGAATTCTAATAACTCACATTCCAAAGAGGGCCCCAAACAAAACCAGAAGGGTAAGCCACAAGGAAAACCACAGCAGAATAGTGTGTCTTCTGGTGCCAAACCGGAAGGAGGTCAGAACAAGCCACCATTCCAGAAAGCATTCGGTAAATGCTTTGTTTGTGGCTCGACTGACCACGTGAAAGGAGATCCCAGATGTAAGGGTAAACCTTCAGGGGTCCAGCTTGTCTCCTTAGCCTTCGCTCCAGAGGAGGAAGTCCAAATGGCAAGTGGAAACTTTCTACTGCTAGCTGACGAACCCATTGGAGTCTCAGCCAGCATTTCTTTAGTATCTCTGGGGTTGTGGGAACAACAGAATTTAGATGTCTATAATTATATCCCCGATAATACTAAAGAGTATTATAAGGACAGTGTCCAGGTGAATGGTCAGGAGACTCCTGCCATTAGGGACACTGGGGCCAGCATAACTGTGGTGGATAAATCGTTTTTTCAGGCTGAGGATGTTGCTAAGGCACCCAAACGCCTCACCAAGTTAGCTGGAGGGCCTGTGCAGATGCTTCCCCAATTACCAGTTCTCATCCAGTGTAACAACATGACTGTGAAGACACCTGTCAGCATACAGAGTGAGGTACCAGGACGCGTACTGTTGGGTAACGATTGGAAAACTCTCGGAGTTGTATCGCATACTCCCAGACCTCCTAGTAAACGGTTACAGGAGCTAACCAGACCCGCAAGAGAGGGGACCATGCGCGGTACTCTCCAGGAGATGATGAAGAAAGAAATCACTCCTGCTCCACTGGAATTGTCGGCAGCTGTCGCCAGGAAATCCGAAGCGAAAGGGCAACCTAAGACTTCTATCCCGAAACCAGCAGCCAGCATTCCAGTGCAGCCAACACGAACTTCCCCGCGGTTGTGCAAAGTTACACCCGTAACTCCACCTCCAGCCGAGGCTGAGAGGGAGGTACAAACCTGTGTGGTAGAATTAGACTCTGAGGAAGAGCTAATGGGAGGCCAGGAACTCATTGGAGATCTGGATCCTGTTGACCATCCTGAGCTGCAGTCTTTACTGGCAGAAGGTGGACCCAGCAGGGCAGACTTCAGTAAGGGACAGAGGGAATGTCCAACTCTGGAAGGTCTTCGCTACCAGGCAGAAGCTCAGGCTGAAGGGCAAGAGCCTGGGAAATACAGGTTGCACTGGGAAGATGGCCTCTTCTACAGTGAACCGACCGAGTCTGCACCTGGAGACTACAAACGACTTGTAGTACCCCAAGAGAACAGACCACAGTTCTTGCAGTTAGCCCACGAGATTCCTTTGGCTGGTCCCTTGAGTTTCAAGAAGACTAAGGAAAGGCTCTCGCTCTACTTCTATTGGCCAAAGATGGGGGCCGAAGTAGAAAAACACTGCAGGAGCTGCCACACCTGCCAGACCTCTTGTAAGGTTGGCTCCATGAATGTGGCACCTTTAGTGCCTCTCCCAGTTGTGGGAGTCCCGTTTGAGAGAGTAGGGATTGACATTGTTGGTCCCCTTGATCCTCCAACCTCCTCAGGCAACAGGTTTATACTTGTTGTAGTAGACCATGCAACTAGGTATCCTGAGGCAATTCCTATGAGGACTGTTACAGGTCCGGCTGTGGCTAAGGCCCTCCTTGGTATTTTTACTAGGGTCGGGTTTCCTAAGGAAGTAATCTCTGACAGGGGGTCAAACTTTATGTCCCACTACATGAAAGCCATGTGGAAAACCTGTGGAGTTACTTACAAGTTCTCAACAGCTTACCACCCACAAACCAATGGGTTGGTAGAACGGTTCAACCGAACCATGAAGAGCATGATAGGTGCTTTAGAAGAAACCCTTAAGCGTAAATGGGACCTTCTACTGCCATGCCTTCTCTTTGCTTATAGAAAAGTCCCTCAGGAGGGAGTAGGTTACTCTCCCTTCGAACTTCTCTATGGTCATCCCGTCAGAGGTCCATTGGCCCTGATTAAGGAGGGGTTGGAGAGTGCTCCTTCCCCAAGCCAGTCAGAGTGACTGACTACGTGATAGGTCTCCGGAGGAGAATGTCGCACATGATGACATAAGCAAGCAATAACTTGAAAGCTGGACAAGCATTGGTCAAGCACTGGCATGATCAAAAGGCTAACATGGTTGAGTTCGCTCAAGACCAGCTCGTTCTCGTTATGATCCCAACAAGGCAGAGGGCCTTGCAAGATAAGTGGATGGGACCCTTCAGAGTTGTGGGTAAACTCGGAGAGGTCAACTATCTGGTGGACTTGGGCAATCCCAAGGAGGCTCCGACCGTCTTCCACACCAACCGACTCAAAGCGTATGTCTCAAGACCCGATGTAGGAGCATTGCTTCTAGCATCATCCGAGGAAGAAGAAGAGAGTGAAGCTCTTCCGGATCTCCTCAGAGGCTTACCTTTAGATGAAAAAATTGAAGGAGTAAATCTCTCCTCCAATCTGACACCCGAACAACAAGAAGAGTGCAAATCTCTGTTTTCGCTTTCACCAGGCTTGACCCCTTGGGGCCAGCACGACATACTCACTGGTGACGGTCTGCCAGTCAAAAGCAGAGGATACCGCATGTCAGAAAACGTACAAACCCACATCAAAGGTGAGGTCAGCAAGATGCTCGATCTCGGGGTAATAGAGCCCTCTACTAGTCCATGGTCTAGCCCAGTTGTGTTAGTAGAAAAGGCTGGATCGAAAGAACTTAGATTCTGCGTGGATTATAGAGCTCTTAAAGCAGTCACCAAGACTGATGCGCACCCTTTGCCAAGAACAGATGAGTTGGTGGATAAACTTGGCGCCGCCAAGTTCCTCAGCACATTTGACTTGACGTCAGGCTATTGGCAAATAGCCCTGACAGACCATGCCAAGGAGAAAACTGCATTTTCTACCCCCGTTGGCTTATACCAGTTTAAGGTAATGCCTTTTGGATTGAAGAATGCACCTGCTACGTTTCAACGGATGGTAAACCAGGTTCTGAATGGGATGGAGGACTTCTGCATGGCATACTTGGATGACATCGCAGTGTTTAGCAATTCCTGGGAAGAACATGTAACCCACCTGAGAGATGTTTTGCAGGCTCTTGGACAATCCAATCTGACCATAAAGGCGAGTAAATGCCAAATTGGACAGAGTAAGGTAGTCTATCTTGGACATGAGGTAGGAGGTAGAGAAATAAGGCCTTTGCTCAGTAAGATTGAAGCTGTGCAAAATTGGACAACACCGACTACTCAAACCCAAGTGAGAGCCTTCCTAGGCCTCACTGGGTATTACAGGAATTTCATAGAGAACTATGGGACCATATCTTCTCCACTGAATGTCATCTCCTCGCCCACATTTCCTACAAAGGTTAGATGGAACGAGGAGTGCAATCAGGCTTTTGAAAACCTGAAAAAGGCTCTTTGCCAAGCCCCAGTACTCAGAGCTCCTGATTACCGCCAACACTTCATTGTGCAGACAGATGCTTCAAATGTAGGAATAGGTGCCGTACTCAATCAACTGGATGGGAAAGGTAGGGAGCACCCCGTTTGCTTCATCAGCCGCAAGCTGAAGGATCCTGAAACAAGGTGGGCAACAATCGAAAGAGAGTGCTTTGCTATCGTGTGGGCTCTGAAGAAGTTTAGGCCATACTTGTATGGTTCTACTTTTGTCATTCAGACTGACCACCAACCCTTGAGATGGTTAATGCAAATGAAAGGGGAAAACCCAAAATAACTGAGATGGTCGATCTGCCTGCAAGGGTTTGATTTCACCATTGAGCACAGGTCAGGGTGTCACCACCAAAATGCTGATGGTCTCTCTAGGATGTATGTCATCGACTAGAGGTATGAGATTCATCCAGGAGTGGATTAAATCCTCCTGTCCCTTAGTCTGGGGGGGGGGAGTGTTAGGGAGAATTCTGTGTTTAGGCTGAATTTCCTAACCTAGTGAGTCCCCCAGCAGCTTTGCTGGATTTCTGGAGTTTGTTTTTTTCCATCCTGCCAAGAGTGAGACTCTTTTTCTCCCACTCTTGGACATGTATCTGTGTAATTCCTTTGAATGTCAATGTGTTCTATGGGCTATGGGGTCTCTTACTCCATAGGGTCTCATATATTTTTCTATGTGTGTTACACCGCACACTATGTGCCGTAGCACTGGGGCGTCCTAGCGGACCCCCACCATAGACTCCATACCCGGGGACTGACTACTGTTTCCCCGGGCATGTAAAGTCACCATTGGCTTTACTAGACCTAAATTTACTAACAGAACTAGTACAAACCATCTTATTGTGGACGTACTAGTAGGGGTAATTCGATTACTCCTGGATCTGTTATTTGAGGGGGCACTGTCCCGTCCCCCCTCGTTGAGTTTTGGCTGGTGGCAATGGAAACTACTGTTATGTTCGACCCCGAACATAACCCTATGGGATTCGTCCCATTGTTGGAGATTGATACTTTTTCTAGTTAATCTCTAACGTACCACCGGTCTACTTATCTTAAATAAGTTCATCGGATGGTATTTTCTGCCAGAACTCGGTTTGTAAAATGGCATCTGTGTTCGTCTCTGTGACTCCTAAACCAAAGGTTGAGCCCTTTGTTCCACTTTTGGCGGGCTCTGTACAGAGACCCTCCAAAGTGGTGCCATTCTGTCTGGGTTACCACAGGGGTGTGGGAGGGGGTTTAGGCACCCTGGACCGAGTTGCCTTGCCAACTCCGGTTGCACTCTGGAGTGATTGGCCCAAGTGGTGAGCCTCCCCGCTCACCACTTAGCATGTGTTGATTGACAGCTAGTACAACAGTGGGGGGTATTTTGGAATATCAACCATCAATGTCCTGCGCTAGATAAGCAGAGGTGGCAGCTGAACCGTGGAGTGACGAAGTAATAGACCCCCTACTCCGGTAAGTATAAGTAAATATATAGGGCTCAGGAGGAACCCTGCTCCACTTTAGATCAAGCGCCATACAATAAAGAAAGTACAAGAGATTGTCAGATTTTCATGGAATATATTTTGTCAAACAGTTGCCCTATAGAGACACGTGTTTCGGCGAATCACTCGCCTTTTTCAATCAGGGCTGATTAGTGAGACAGAGATCAAAAGGAGGGGAAACGGGGAGGATTGTTAGGAGTGATAAAGAAAACATCAAAAAAAGGGGGAGAAAAAGCAAAAGGAACAAATCATTAGATTTTATATGTATACAGATTATATTTGTATTGGTATCTTTAAAATACAAAGAAATTGCTTACCTAATTGGTGAGCGCTAAGGTTCACTTGTTCAAATAGGTTGTTTAATTTTTGTAAATTTCATGGGATCAATCCCGCCTGTTAAAAAATTGTTACCCAATCGTAAGCATACTCATTTGACATATTAGCTAGACGTTAATCTGTTGTTAGCGAGCACTGTGCACCAAACGACTAATTTCAGACGTTTTACATTATTTTATCATGTTATTTGGTTCAATAGCTAAACGTACTCAGTAGTCAAACTTGGCTAATCAGTAGTAAGGGAATGTTATTTTCCTTGCAACGCGTAGTTCACGCGCATTTCGTGTCATACTGTTTTTGGTGCACTAAAATGCAGGCACGAATACATTTGGAAAGCAAATTAATGCTAAGGTGGAGGGCTTAGGGCTTACCTCACAAGAGGTGGTCTCCTTCACAAGCGTCGGCGTCTGGAAGCGAGCACAGATGCCGCGCTTCGCATCGGTAATAAAACTGACGTCGCCATAGTGACGGCAGTCCTTCTACCCTTTCGGTTATTAGTCGAAAAGCAGAGCGCCATCTTGTAGATGTGTCAAAGTTTCAAATTATACTTTTTGTGCGAATAGAATCGGAAAATTATACAATGTGCAAATAGATGATTATGTTTGCGAGAACTACCTCCATGTGAATGGAGAGGTTTTTTCTGTTGAATATCATTCAGAAAATAAATTTGCAATAGTATTTGCATTCATTGATTGACAGCTAGGCTGAATGAATGGGGGTTTTCTGCATAAAAGCAGGGCTTTTGGGACTGGATCTTCAGAAGTCGCCACAGGACCTAAGAATCCGATGAGGGTAACGCTGAGCCGACCTGCACGACGACACCTCCGGTGGAGCCCTGCGGAACCGACTCACCACTTCCCGACGACAGAGATCTCCCTGCCGGAGAGTCTCTTCCCCTGGCTGGTGGGAACAACCAGTCCCCTTTGCTTTTTATTCGCCTCAGGACGCAGTGGTCGAATTGCCCGTGCAGAGCACCTCGGCAACCGGATAGCCACTACCCCTGTACCGCAACCAAAAGGTGGTGCCTTGTGACGGAGCACTCCGCGGCTGGTCTCTTCCCTGGTGGTGCACCGGACTTCACTTTCCTTCGACGACGAGATCATCTCTACTCTTGGCTAAGACCCGACGTGCATCCACCACCAGGAACAACTGCCCCCGCCGGAGCTGCCCTCCACAACAAGGTACCGTGTCCGCCTGGCTTCCCTTTCGTTCGGTTCGAGTGAGGTGTCTTAATCCTCTCCATTCCGCTGGGTCGCCTCCAAGCTTTGCTCATTCTTTGTTCTGAACTGGTTCAATCTGCCGATAACAATTTGCTCTAAAGACTTAAATGCATCTCCACTAGAGACTTTTTGGGGCATCGCGCCTTGCCTCTCACCGAGTGGGCCTGGCCTCTGAACTTTATGATCTATTGCGATTCTTGCCTTCTTGCCTTGCATTTTATCCGCGTAGGATTGAACTGTTTTGATTTCATAACCTGCCTATCTTTTTCTCTCCCGTCCTAACTAATATTCGAGTGTCATCTAGGTTGAGGTATACACCTCTGTCTGAAAATAAGTGGTACCGGTAGAACCTAGAGTTGTCGATATTTTGCTAGGGGGATTGATCGTTTTCTACTTCGTAGAGTAATTGTGTTTGATTTGTTTGTCGTGATTTGCTTTAGTGTTTTCCATAGATGTTGTGTTATAAATAAATACCTTGATATCTTTACACTAAGCCTCATTGCGTGTTTGCTTGTCTTGCTGTGAAGAATTTCCCTATTTTGTATACTCCACATACTGCTCAACTTTTCTTGAGAGAAGTCTGACTGCTCAGCCACAGCTACCACGTGAATCTGTGTGGTGCAGACTGCTACCAAGTGGGTTCACCGCCAACGCCTGTAGTCCTAAATCTTTTGCAGTGGTCCCAGAGGGAATTGCACAGGTTTCCGCCTAACACTGGTGTACAGCGGTGGGATTTGTATCGAGTATACAGTTTAGAGTGCTTTTCGACACTGTAGGATAACTAACCACAAAACTTTGCACAAAAAGCAACTTTCAAAAAACATCTCTACGATGGAAACTTACAGTCAAGAGTCTTTGTCAGGTGAAAATACTGAGAGTTTGCGAGCTCTCTGTAGGCAAGAGAATCTTTCTGTAAGAGGCAAGAAATTAGAATTAATTGAGAGATTGCTGGCGAACCAAAGTCTGGGTACTGGTTCAGAGGAACCAATCTCCCCAGCGACTGTAGACGACAGTAATGGTGTTGATCTGAATCGTAATTCTGATGATAGCGCTGAAGAGGCTGACGAGGACGGAGAGGCTAACGAAACTGTCTCCCCCGCTCCTCTACCTGCCTTACCAGCTGTGCCTACGGGGCCCATACCAGGTCCCACAAGTAACCCTGCTTATTTTGAACTTGAAAAAATGAAGCTCGAACTAGAATACAAACGGTTCTTGGCTCAATCTGAACGAAACCAAGAACTCGAGTTCAGACGGATGAATGCCCAGGCTGAGCAGAATCAAGCTGAGTTAAGACTCAGAGAAATAGAACTTAATCACGAATTAGAGATGAAAAAGTTGTCTATGGAAAATGCTTCTCTCTCCTCTGGTTCCTCTAGGAGCTCCAGTCCCAAAAGACCCCGGATGCCGAAGGAATTAGTGGGTATGTATGAACCGAGATTGGATGTGTTGGATTGGTTGAAACTGTTTGAATACAATCATGGGCTCCAGGACATCACCGGGAATGCGTTGCTTCCCTGGTTGTTCTCTAGGCTTCCTCCTGTTGCGACTGATGTGGTAATGGAATTGGGGGAGGTGGATAAGACGGATTACGAAAGTGTGAAACTAGCTTTGATAGCTAGATTCGGGAAGACCCCTTCCCAGTATCTTAAGAGGTTTAGAACCCTCAAAAAGCATGATGGTACCCCTTGGGCTACCTGGGTGAGTGAAGGGTTGAAAAACTTAGAGGGATGGGTTAAGGGTTACAAAGTTGACACTTACGAGGGTATGCAAAATCTTTTTATGTTGGAGTCGATTTATGATGCCTGTTCTCCTGAGCTCAGACAGCACTTGGCTGATTCGAAGGAATTGGATTCCAGGGCGCTAGCTAAGGCTGCTGACTTGTGGGTTGCCAACAGGGCTACTCATAAGGATTCTGGGGCAACTCAGAAAAAGGATGAGGGAAAACAGCCTAAAAAAGACTCAAAAGAGAATTCGAATAACTCACCTTCCAAAGAGGGCCCCAAACAAAACCAGAAGGGTAAGCCACCGGGAAAACCACAGCAGAATAGTGTGTCTTCTGGTGCCAAACCGGAAGGAGGTCAGAACAAGCCACCATTCCAGAAAGCATTCGGTAAATGCTTTGTTTGTGGCTCGACTGACCATGTGAAAGGAGATCCCAGATGTAAGGGTAAACCTTCAGGGGTCCAGCTTGTCTCCTTAGCCTTCGCTCCAGAGGAGGAAGTCCAAATGGCAAGTGGAAACTTTCTACTGCTAGCTGACGAACCCATTGGAGTCTCAGCCAGCGTTTCTTTAGTATCTCTGGGGTTGTGGGAACAACAGAATTTAGATGTCTATAATTCTATCCCCGATAATACTAAAGAGTATTATAAGGACAGTGTCCAGGTGAATGGTCAGGAGACTCCTGCCATTAGGGACACTGGGGCCAGCATAACTGTGGTGGATAAATCATTTTTTCAGGCTGAGGATGTTGCTAAGGCACCCAAACGCCTCACCAAGTTAGCTGGAGGGCCTGTGCAGATGCTTCCCCAATTACCAGTTCTCATCCAGTGTAACGACATGACTGTGAAGATACCTGTCAGCATACAGAGTGAGGTACCAGGACGCGTACTGTTGGGTAACGATTTGAAAACTCTCGTAGTTGTATCGCATACTCCCAGACCTCCTAGTAAACGGTTACAGGAGCTAACCAGACCCGCAAGAGAGAGGACCATGCGCGGTACTCGCCAGGAGATGATGAAGAAAGAAATCACTCCTGCTCCGCTGGAATTGTCGGCCGCTGTCTCTAAGAAATCAGAAGCGAAGGGGAAACCTAAGACTTCTATCCCGAAACCAGCCGCCAGCATTCCAGTGCAGCCGACACGGACTTCCCCGCGGTTGTCCAAAGCCACACCCGTAACTCCACCTCCAGCCGAGGCTGAGAGGGAGGTACAACCCTGTGTGGTGGAATTAGACTCTGAGGAAGAGCTAATGGAAGGCCAGGAACTCATTGGAGACCTGGATCCTGTTGACCATCCTGAGCTGCAGTCTTTACTGGCAGAAGGTGGACCCAGCAGGGCAGACTTCAGTAAGGGACAGAGAGAATGTCCAACTCTGGAAGGTCTTCGCCATCAGGCAGAAGCTCAGGATGAAGGGCAAGAGCCTGGGAAATACAGGTTGCACTGGGAAGATGGCCTCTTCTACAGTGAACCGACCGATTCTGCACCTGGAGACTACAAAAGACTTGTAGTACCCCAAGAGAACAGACCACAGTTCTTGCAGTTAGCCCACGAGATTCCTTTGGCTGGTCACTTGAGTTTCAAGAAGACTAAGGAAAGGCTCTCTCTCTATTTCTATTGGCCAAAGATGGGGGCCGAAGTAGAAAAACACTGCAGGAGCTGCCACACCTGCCAGACCTCTGGTAAGGTTGGCTCCAAGAATGTGGCACCTTTAGTGCCTCTCCCAGTCGTGGGAGTCCCATTTGAGAGAGTAGGGATTGACATCGTTGGTCCCCTTGATCCTCCAACCTCCTCAGGCAACAGGTTTATACTTGTTGTAGTAGACCATGCTACTAGGGATCCTGAGGCAATTCCTATGAGCACTGTTACAGCTCCGGCTGTGGCTAAGGCCCTCCTTGGTATTTTTACTAGGGTCGGGTTTCCTAAGGAAGTAATCTCTGACAAGGGGTCAAACTTTATGTCCCACTACATGAAAGCCATGTGGAAAACCTGCGGAGAAACTTACAAGTTCTCAACGGCTTACCACCCACAAACCAATGGGTTGGTAGAACGGTTCAACCGAACCATGAAGAGCATGATAGGTGCTTTAGAGGAACCCCTTAAGCGTAAGTGGGACCTTCTACTGCCATGCCTTCTCTTTGCTTATAGAGAAGTCCCTCAGGAGGGAGTAGGTTACTCTCCCTTCGAACTACTCTATGGTCATCCCGTCAGAGGTCCATTGGCCCTGATTAAGGAGGGGTTGGAGAGTGCTCCTTCCACCAAGCCAGTCCGAGTGACTGACTATGTGATAGGTCTCCGGAGGAGAATGTCGCACATGATGACGGAAGCAAGCGATAACTTGAAAGCTGGACAAGCATTGGTCAAGCACTGGCACGATCAAAAAGCTAACATGGTTGAGTTCGCTCAAGACCAGCTCGTTCTCGTTATGATCCCAACAAGGCAGAGGGCCTTGCAAGATAAGTGGATGGGACCCTACCGAGTAGTGGGTAAACTCGGAGAGGTTAACTATCTGGTTGACTTGGGCAATCCCAAGGAGGTTCCGACAGTCTTTCACACCAACCTACTTAACGCATATGTCTCGCAACCTGATGTAGGAGCGTTGCTTCTAGCATCATCCGAGGAAGAAGAAGAGAGTGAAGCTCCTCCGGATCTCCTCAGAGGCTTACCTTTAGATGAAAAAATTGAAGGAGTGAATCTCTTCTCCAATCTGACACCCGAGCAACAAGAAGAGTGAAAATCTATGTTGAATCAGTTTGCCTCTCTGTTCTCTCTTTCACCAGGCTTGACCCCTTGGGGCCAGCACGATATACTTACTGGTGACTGTCTGCCTGTCAAAAGCAGAGGATACCACATGTCAGAAAACGTACGAACCCACATCAAAGGTGAGGTCAGCAAGATGCTCGATCTCGGGGTAATAGAGCCCTCTACAAGTCCATGGTCTAGCCCAGTTGTGTTAGTACCAAAGGCCGGATCTAAGGAACTTAGATTCTGCGTGGATTATCGAGCTCTTAATGCAGTCACCAAGACTGATGCCCACCCTTTGCCAAGAACAGATGAGTTGGTGGATAAACTTGGCGCCGCCAAGTTCCTCAGCACATTTGACTTGACGTCAGGCTATTGGCAAATAGCCCTGACAGACCATGCCAAGGAGAAAACTGCATTTTCTACCCCCGTTGGCTTATACCAGTTTAAGGTAATGCCTTTCGGATTGAAGAATGCACCTGCTACGTTTCAACGGATGGTAAACCAGGTTCTGAATGGGATGGAGGACTTCTGCATGGCATACTTGGATGACATCGCAGTGTTCAGCAATTCCTGGGAAGAACATGTAACCCACCTGAGAGATGTTTTGCAGGCTCTCAGACGAGCCAATCTGACCATAAAGGCGAGTAAATGCCAAATTGGACAGAGTAAGGTAGTCTATCTTGGGCATGAGGTAGGCGGTGGAGAAATAAGGCCTTTGCTCAGTAAGATTGAAGCTGTGCAAAATTGGACAACACCGACTACTCAAACCCAGGTGAGAGCCTTCCTAGGCCTCACCGGGTATTACAGGAATTTCATAGAGAACTATGGGACCATAGCTTCTCCAGTGAATGTCATCTCCTCGCCCAAATTCCCTAAAAAGGTTAAATGGAACGAGGAGTGCAATCAGGCTTTTGAAAACCTGAAAAAGGCTCTTTGCCAAGCCCCAGTACTCAGAGCTCCTGATTACCGCCAACACTTCATTGTGCAGACAGACGCTTCCAATGTAGGGATAGGTGCCGCACTCAGTCAACTGGATGGGAAAGGTAGGGAGCACCCCGTTTTGTTCATCAGCCGCAAGCTGAAGGATCCTGAAACAAGGTGGGCAACAATCGAAAGAGAGTGCTTTGCTATCGTGTGGGCTCTGAAGAAGTTTAGGCCGTACTTGTATGGTTCTACTTTTGTCATTCAGACTGACCACCAACCCTTGAGATGGTTAATGCAAATGAAACAGGAAAACCCAAAACTATTGAGATGGTCGATCTGCCTGAAAGGGTTTGATTTCACCATTGAGCACAGGTCAGGGTGTCACCACCAAAATGCTGATGGTCTCTCTAGGATGTATGTCATCGACTAGAGGTATGAGATTCATCCAGGAGTGGATTAAATCCTCCTGTCCCTTAGTCTGGGGGGGGCGAGTGTTAGGGAGAATTCTCTGTTTAGGCTGAATTTCCTAACCTAGTGAGTCCCCCAGCAGCTTTGCTGGATTTCTGGAGTTTGTTTTTTTCCATCCTGCCAAGAGTGAGACTCTTTTACTCCCACTCTTGGACATGTATGTGTGGAATTCCTTTGAAATGTCAATGTGTTCGATGGGCTATGGGGTCTTTTACTCCATAGGGTCTCATATGTTTTTCTATGTGTGTTACACCGCACCCTACGTGCCGTAACACTGGGGCGTCCTAGCGGACCCCCACCATAGACTGACTGACTACTGTCTCCCCGGGCATGTAAAGTCACCATTGGCTTTACTAGACCTAAATTTACTAACAGAACTAGTACAAACCATCTTATTGTGGACGTACTAGTAGGGGTAATTCGATTACTCCTAGATCTGTTACTCGAGGGGACACTGTCCCGTCCCCCCTCGTCGAGTTTTGGCTGGTGGCAGTGGAAACTACTAGTTATGTTCGACCCCGAACATAACCCTATGGGATTCGTCCCATTGTTGGAGATTGACTCTTTTTCTCGTTAATCTGTAATGTACCACCGGTCTCCTTATCTTAAATAAGTTTATCGGATGGTATTTTCTGCCAGAACTCGTTTTTTAAAATGGCGTCTGTGTTCGTCTCTGTGACTCCTAAACCAAAGGTCGAGCCCTTTGTTCCACTTTTGGCGGGCTCTGTACAGAGACCCTCCAAAGTGGTGCCATTCTGTCTGGGTTACCAAAGGGGTGTGGGAGGGGGTTTAGGCACCCTGGACCGAGTTGCCTTGCCAACTCCGGTCGCACTCTGGAGTGATTGGCCCAAGTGGTGAGCGTTCCCGCTCACCACTTAGTTTGTGTTGATTGACAGCTAGGCTAAATGAATGGGGGTTTTCTGCATAAAAGCAGGGCTTTTGGGACTGGAACTTCAGACGTCGCCACAGGACCTAAGAATCCGACGAGGGTAATGCTGAGCCGACCTGCAACGACAACACCTCCGGTGGAGCCCTGCTGAGCCGACTCACCACTTCCCGACGACAGAGGAGATCTCCCTGCCGGAGAGTCTCTTCCCCTGACTGGTAGGAACAACCAGTCCCCTTTGCTTTTTATTCGCCTCAGGACGCAGTGGTCGAATTGCCCGTGCAGAGCACCTCGGCAACCGGATAGCCACTACCCCTGTACCGCAACCAAAAGGTGGTGCCTTGTGACGGAGCACTCCGCGGCTGGTCTCTTCCCTGGTGGTGCACCGGACTTCACTTTCCTTCGACGACGAGATCATCTCTACTCTTGGCAAAGACCCGACGTGCATCCACCACCAGGAACAACTGCCCCCGCCGGAGCTGCCCTCCACAACAAGGTACCGTGTCCGCCTGGCTTCCCTTTCATTCGGTTCGAGTGAGGTGTCTTAATCCTCTCCGTTACGCTGGGTCGCCTCCAAGCTTTGCTCATTCTTTGTTCTGAACTGGTTCAATCTGCCAATAACAATTTGCTCTTAAATGCATCTCCACTAGAGACTTTTTGGGACATCGCGCCTTGCCTCTCTCCGAGTGGGCCTGGCCTCTGAACTTTATGATCTATTGCGATTCTTGCCTTGTGCCTTGCATTTTATCCGCGTAGGATTGAACTGTGTTGATTTCATAACCTGCCTATCTTTTTCTCTCCCGTCCTAACTAATATTCGAGTGTCATCTAGGTTGAGGTATACACCTCTGTCTGAAAATAAGTGGTACCGGTAGAACCTAGAGTTGTCGATATTTTGCTAGGGGGATTGATCGTTTTCTACTTCGTAGAGTAATTGTGTTTGATTTGTTTGCCGTGATTTGCTTTAGTGTTTTCCATAGATGTTGTGTTATAAATAAATACCTTGATATCTTTACACTAAGCCTCGTTGCGTGTTTGCTTGTCTTGCTGTGAAGAATTGCCCTATTTTGTATACTCCACATACTGCTCAACTTTTCTTGAGAGAAGTCTGACTGCTCAGCCACAGCTACCACGTGAATCTGTGTGGTGCAGACTGCTACCAAGTGGGTTCACCGCCAACGCCTGTAGTCCTAAATCTTTTGCAGTGGTCCCAGAGGGAACTGCACAGGTTTCCGCCTAACACTCCTGTACTTCCCCCGTGACGCCCATATTTTCACGCGTTGTTCCCCATTCCGAGTGTTACGCCCCGTGTTCCGCCTACTTTTGTGATGTGCGCCCCGCTATGTGTGATTTCGCTGTGGCCGTGGCGCACGCTGTTGGATGACCTGTGCGCCGGACTGCGCGGCGCACATTTTTAGCGCACATCCAATGTTTTTCTCGCGCATGGACTTCCATGAATCGATGTGCGCTGGTTTCCCTGCGATTTTCGCACTTTTACTGCGAATCGCACGTTTTGGCACCTCTGCGCGGGAATTTTCGGCGCACATTATTTCCATGAATCGACCCCTTACTTTTTTAAGTTCACCTTTTAAAATGAGTATCAATACATTTCATATCAGTAATAACATTTTAAAATGAATATGTGATTGAAATGAATTATATTAACGTTAATAAATAGTTTACATTAAACACGAACAGATCATGGAGTCCCACGAACAGGACTACACAGAGATATACACCGTAGGACAAAACATATATACTAACAAACAGTTACCTGCAAAATTAAGCATGCTGATAATATCAATATTATATATAACATCAATGAATGTAAGAGTAGTAACAATCTTCAAAAAGAACAGTGTAATCTGTCAGGTAAACTCAATTTGGTTTGGCTCAGAAAAATATATCTGTGCAATTGAACGTTGGGATTTGCTATGTGAAGATAGCACAGCATCCTCTCTGATAAATCATACCCACAAACCCCAGCAACAAATGCAAATTCAACCAGCTGTGACAAAATCCCCAGCATGAATATGGTGACATGTAGTGGAGTGACACAATGGGCTGGCCTTTCCAAAATAGAGGATGACGGGCCCAAGAAGCTCTATAGTGGATACCCTTGTCACTCTCACTTAATCTCTTCTCTAAAGCAGTAGACCATCACTTGGGTGATGCTCAGAATGCTGGTCATTTAGCCATAAGGGGGCAGGGGTTTATGGGGGGGCATACAACCCCCTCCACAATCATCATGGGGGCCTAAAAGCAAGTAGAATGTCATAGAACAAAACATTATGGAGGTTAATAAGTAAAGGGCAGTCGGCGATCTAACAACTATCCATGGTAATATAATAAAACCTATCTGGTATGATCAGCCGATCGTGGAGGGGGACACATTAGAGGGGAACTCATGCATTGCAAATCTAGTTTTTGCTATTAATGAGGTCAGGATGGCCGTAGAGGATCCAAAAAGCAACAACGTCCCTGGCCAAGACAGAATACCAACAGACATGTATAAGACTGAATGTGTTATCTGTGCACCATACCTAACAAGGTTGTTCAATGCAGTAAATGTCTGTAGAGTGGCACCTGAAACATGGATGAAAGCACAAATTGTCCCTATCTACAAGAAGGGCGGGAGGGAGGAACCATCTATTTACCGCCCACTTTCCTTATTAGATGCAGGAGGGAAGATCTATGAGAGAGTAACGCTAGCCCATTTAGAAGACTGGGTATAAGAGAGTTGGCAGATAAATCACCTGCAAGCAGGATTCCAGTCTGGAATAAGAAAAGTAGCTCAATGCTTTTGCCTGCAGTTATTGCTTGATAGGTCCACCTAAGGAAAACGTACCTACATGTTATGTTTATAGATTTGCAAACACCTTTCAACAGTGTGCTACTAACACTCCAACCTTTAAGAATCCCCCAGAACGATTGTCAAAATTGTTGGTACTATATTCCAATAACGAAGCAACCATAAGGTGGAATACAAATGGAGCCGTCTGTAGGCCTTTTATGTTTACTGGTCACTGAACTGCTCTGCATGTTTATCGATGACACAATATATCAAATCTTGGCAATTTAAATAGACGCCCCAACTATTGGAATGGAGAAATACTCAATGCTATTGTTGGCTGTCAAGGCAGCGTTAACTTCCCTGACCCCTATGAGACTGAGCAAACCGTTTAAGCTGTTGGGTACATTTTGTTGTGATAATGGCATACACATAAATAGCATAACCAATAAAGCAATGCTAATTAGGGGGTACAGGAAGAAATGACATAAGTTGAACCTAACTCTGTCCAGTGAGTCAATTGAACAAGTACAATCTTATGATTACTTGGGTATGACAACGACTGAAAATGTGAACTGGAGTGGCCAGATAGAGAAAGTGGGGGTTGTACTGTTGAGATACAATGGTTTTGCAGGGAAAATGGAGGTGGTGCTGCTAGAGTATTGTGAGTAATCCTTTGGTGTCATCACTGATCCCTAGCCTAAAATGTCCTCCAATGTGGCCAGGGATGGCAGCTGCTACCTGATCCTGACCCTGGTAGTGGTATTATGAAGGAGGATCCCGTGGGAGGAGATGGCATTCGGGGTGATGTGGTGACCCCATCAGGAGAGACACAGTATAATTTCTAAGTTCCTGAAGGCATTCTGTTAATATACAAATCCCGAAAATCATACAATGGACCTTGGTAGATGAGATTGGAGAAATGACTTACACAGCAAGTTGCACGTAACTAATTTCAAAAAACAATTTTATTCAAACAAATTTAGCAATTCTTAACAGTGTTTGCTCATAGAGCACATGCGTTCATTTGTATATACTACAAATCAAACTATTCATTCTACTATACATTCAAACTTTCAATTGCCTCTTTCATTCACCTCCTTAAACCCTTTGCTTCCTCTCTTAGTTCTATTAGTGTTCTCTCCCACACCTCCTTTTCCTTTTCCTACTTCCCTTCCCTCTCTCTCTCTCCTTTCTCTCCTTTCTCTCCACTTTCTCCTTCCTTATGTCCTGTACGCTTCGAATCTTCTTCTCTTCCTTCCTTTTCCCTACTCCCTCTGCCTCCTCTGCCTGCCTTATTACCTACTCTCATCTTTCCTCTCACCCACTATCTCTTCTCTCTTCTTGACCCCTCCCTTCTCTTCTTCCCCTTCCATAATGTAAAGTGTTTTTTGTACTGCTCTCTGGCTTAATTCAATTGTTTTGTAATGCTTGCTGTATATTGTTGGTTCCTCTTGTAAAGCATTTTGGATTAAAACGCTATATTAATTCAATAAAATACAAATACAAATATTGTGTGTTCTGTCGTGTTTACTGTGCAGGAGTTTATGTGGGACTCCTGGTGGGGCAGCTCTCTCTTTTGGTTTGGTGTATAGACCCATGGGATACCCTTATGGCACCCATGGGTGGGGGTACAACCCTGTGCCCCTAGTGTATGTTTTCGGGCACCTGTGTGTGGCCCACAGAGCAGGGTATGGGCTGGTGGCAGCTCCATGCAGAATTTTACAGATGCTCTGAGTATCCTCCATTTTGGGAAACCCAGGCCCTGCCATTGGAATCAGTTGATTCCTGATAGGAAACAAGATGGCCCCTGTGGCCTCTTGCTTTCTATTGCCTGTTACCTTGTTTTGCCAAAGTCATGGGAAGCCCTGACTCTGTCCCTTCCCCCTGACTGGCTGTTGGGTGGAAGTTCCATATAGGGTGTCGTTGTGAAGTCCAGGCCAGACTGGCTGGAGCCTTCCCAGTGACTGTATGTTGTGGGTACACCCTGTGGGTGGGACCTAGGTGAATGGAGTGTGTGACAAATACGCATTCTGTGTTGTGAATGTCTAGTATCTGGTATTTGACGCAATGACTGAGACAGCCCTGCCCGAAACTGGTATGAATGCAGTGTGGACTGTTGAACGGCTGGGTACTTGTCCCAATACACATACATTGTTGTGAGTGTCTGGAGAGAAGTGAATGGCCTGAATGCACTATGCACCTGATTGCATGTCTGCCTGCATGAATGCCCTTCTGACCGATTGGTTGCCTGAGTGTGACCCAGCAGAATGAATGGGAGATCAACAAGAATATCTGGGGGCCTCTCACTAGTAGAATTTGTGTTCAGAAGCTGAACTCCAAACTACGAAGAGTAACAGGAGTGAAACTGAAGCTTGACCTTGAAGCCCTGCTGGAAGAGAAGAATTGCTGTTGCCCTTCTTCATCAATCTGAAAGCTGCTGTGTCTCCAAGGACTAACCCAGAGAGGACCTGGTAAGGCGCCCTCTTCCTGAGCTACGAGGGATCATCGTGCACCAGCTGATCTTTGCCAAAGCTCCCTGGTAGACAGACCTACGACAGGCTGCCGACCGGAGACGGGGACTGCTGCGGAATCCTAAAGAGAAGCGCCCGGACTGTTGCCCGCCACTGTCGATGACCGCTGTCTCTTTCCGGAGCCGCTGTGCTCCCGTTGCCTAATAACTTTCGATTCACGGTCGCGCTCATACGCACCGCCACCTGCCTTATCCCGCCGGAGAAGGCCAGGCCATTGACGCGCCGAGGAGCATCCGGCTGTGGGTTTCCCACCAACCAGAGACCACAGAGACGCCGACGACTCGACGCCCTTGCTGGGTCATGGTTGTTCAAACTCTTTGCAGTCCTGATCTATCGACACCAAGGGGCCCCGCACGCCTCTTCCTTGCAGGACGTTTATGCTTCCCCGTCGATGAGCACCGCTAGGAAAGAAGCTGCCACTTCACCGTCGTAGTTCACGAGGTTCTCCTTCGGAAGTTTGATGACCCGTGACTCCTTTCTTAAAGGGAGGGCACTCAAGAAGGGCTGTTGATTCCCCAACGAGGAACGCTGCAATGCCAGGTACTTTGGGGTTGCAGAACTATTGGAGGGTCTCTTGTGAACAATATATGGACTGGGCTTGTAATATATCTTTATTCTACAGGTTGCCCAGGTGGGGGGATCTCCACACAGAACTGTGTCTAGGTATCGGGGCCAGTATTCTGCCATTTGTTCTAACCAACTGCTTTCCTCTTATTGATTTGTGTGCCATTTAACCGTACAGTTGATGCACTTTAAAGAGATCTAATAGTAATTGTGGTACCACATAGAACTGTATATTTGCCATTATAGATAACCGAGTACAAAGTGAGTTATCGTGGTATTGTACATAACGTTGAATATTAATTATATACAGACTGTGTTTTAACTAATACAGTGTGCGGACATTCCTTTGTGGGTGCTTGGGGACTACACTGTACTTACGAACCAGCCTGCATCACCCCCTGAGTACCTAGGCCTTAATAGCTCATCCATTGCTACCACAATAGAGAATCTTGGCTGCGGTACTCTGTGCCCCTCCTCTACCATATAGAGAACAGAAGTCCAGACACCCCCCTCCAGTCTTTACAGCCTTGAAACACAATTTTTGCCGTATAGTGTGCATTACAAATAACCAATACATAAATAAATATAGAGATGTACACTACAAGCTCGGATCAGAATTATGGGGCACCATGGAATGCAGGACTCTTTTGCCTATTGAAAATAGATTTCTTTTAAAATATACTAGTACTCCCAGGAGCTGCACCGACCGTACCTGTAACACTTACCTACAACGGTCTTGCAGGGGCACCGTGGAAGTCCTCTGTCGACAGTTCTCACCACTGCCACTCCAAACACAAATGGCTCTCTTGAGTGAACTGATGCAATTGGAGTGGAAGGGATGGGTTGGATGTGTCACTGCAGCCCCTCTCTATCAACACCTTATTCGTGGACGTGTTGTCCCGTGTGAGCTGTAAGTAATCAGGCACGTGTCTTTCGCCTGATGAGTTACGTTAGTAACACCAGGGTTATGAGCTTTACCTTGGTGCATGGCGAGGGTTTCCCGGAAGTTGCTTGAGTCAGTTCGTCACTTAGTCAACAACCCAGTCCAGCTGGAGGCAGCTTCTTTTGGCCTTCTCTACTGTGAATAGTCACTTTGCAGTGTCCCATTGAATGTCCAGCCGGTAGCTAGGCTTCCTTCTTGAGTTTAACGTATCTTGTCAGCACTGTGCTTACTCACTATTTCGAGAGAATATTGCCTCGTCTTCAGGGATGTCATTTCAACAAAATGCCTGGGGTAGCGGAAGTGACATTAAACGACCCTTGGCCTCTGGCATCACAGGAAGTGATGTAATTTGACCCCACCCCAAAGTGATATCACGGGAAGCGATGGAAAACGGCCTTGCACCCCTTGACAAAACAGGAAGTTGCATCACATAGCATTATTCCCAAGTACACTACACTACACTACGAAAAATATGGTTACGATATCACTATAATGGAATATACATTTCATACAAGAATGGATCACCATATGTATCATTAAGATCAGTGTGTATAGGTCCATATTACCAAATTACTGTGAATGCAAGCAGACGTCCATGGCCAAATGATAATGATGTGTTATTATACAGCACTTATGCTTAAGCGCTTGATATAGAACTCGCGGAGTTCGAGCAGAGTTGAGCAGTCTTTGCAGGAGACACCCAGGCTGCCTCTCTCTCTGTGCTCCATTCTACAGCCACCATTCTGTGGGAGGACCTACAAAAACTTACCCAGCACCGCGGAGCGGTCGCGGAGTTCGAGCAGAGTTGAGCAGTCTTTGCAGTCCTTGTCAGGACTGAAAGGCTGTCAGGCTGCAAAAGAAATGAACCCAGAACCCGCGTACCCCACGCAATCTTTGCAGGGGAGACCAAAAACAGAGGTCGAAGAACCGGAAAAAAGATATCTGAGGAGTACGGGCCCGGCTCCATCAATACTTCAAACCTCACAACCAACAAACCAACCAGCCACAAAACAAGCACCTAAAGCACGCTTACCAGTTCAAGCAAATCCTGGTCTTAAACCCCCCCCCCACTCTCAACCACCCCAAGCGGGACTCCCAGCAGACGCTCAAACTGCATCTTTAACCCTGCAGCACCAAAAAAAGCCATGTCATTGGCTAAAGACTTTCAAAGCATTCAGTCGTCGCCTGCGACCGAAGCCGGCGTGACAACGCACCACAATTCGGCCTCTCAGCCGCAAATCACAAAAGAATCAAATGCGGAGCCGAACGAAGACCCGACCTCGCGCCAACTCCCCCCCGCCGAGAGCAGCCCATTGCAGCAGGTCGGAGGACAGGCTGCGAGGGGCTTCGCCCCAGCGGGGGGAGCAACCGCGGATGAGCCCGCTCACAACAATAACACGAGCGCCACAGGAAACCGAGAAATCTCACCGGCTCCCAGCACCACCTGCGAAGGACGAACGCCGAGGCTTTCGACCAGGTCGCCGGCAGCTCCAGCTCCCACGGAGAGACCGGCTCGCAGCACTGTCGCAGCTATGGTTCACGTGTCGGAGACCGCGGAGGAAGCAGCAGGAGCTGAGGGCTGGGAGAATCACAGCACGCCTCCCCGGCCCCTTGCTCCAACACCCCCGCAGTCTGGAAGAGCGCCCCTAGAGACGATCGATGGAACTCAACCAAACAGTGTTTGGGAAGAGTTCGCTCCAGGCAAAAAAGTCACACCTGAAACAGACTCAGCACCCGGCACAGAAACTAACAAGAAAAAAAAATGCCTGACACAGCCTGCTCAAAAAACACAGAAAACCAAGCAGGCTAATGGCTGCCAGACAAAAAGAAAAACTAACAAAAACCGCAATCAGCAAAAAACGATAAAAGGGAAACAGGACCCCACAAATGAAGCACTACTAAAAACCACCTTCTGCAATTCCCTGAAAGACTTTTTCTCCAGACAGGGGAAACGTAAACACGATATTCTCAACGAATTAACTGACGACGAGATACTGGAGGCCCTAATTGACCCAGTGCCGGCACCTAAAGCTCGCAAAACGACATCCAAGGCCCTAGACTTAGAGGAAAAAACGTTAGACATCGCCAAACAAGATGACCAGCCTAGTCAAAACTTCAACAGCATAACACAGGACCCGACAACGCCAATTGGCAAACTCATGGACAAACCACCACCAAAAGTGGCAATCATAGACGAACACCCACAGCACTCTATCGACCCTCTGCCTCAAAAGGAAACCAGTCACAGCTGGACGAAGATGCACCCTCCCAAGCCAACGGAACACACTCAGAAGCAGAAACAAACATTGGATCCCAAACCAAGCTGCCGGAATCCCAAACTCCCAAAACAGCAACAAATAAAATCAT
Source organism: Ambystoma mexicanum (assembly GCF_040938575.1). Taxonomy (NCBI): domain Eukaryota; kingdom Metazoa; phylum Chordata; class Amphibia; order Caudata; family Ambystomatidae; genus Ambystoma; species Ambystoma mexicanum. The sequence goes on along the minus strand of NC_090923.1, from coordinate 622,115,806 downwards.
TGATCAAAGACAAGACCCACCAGCTCCAGCAGTCGGAGCAGACTGGGAAATTTTGCTAACGCCCAGACCCATGAGAACAAGCACCCTAACAAGGGACCAAAGAGGAAGTTACCTGCCACACAATCAGACACAAGAAAGATCAAGATCTGAACAGCCCCAAACATCACCGGCTAGACCCGGCAGAATAAGCCTCCCTCAAACAACAGAAACTCTGTCAAGGAAACCAGACATGATGACCATAATGTCAGCGATAACCATAGCTCTAGCTCCTTTTGGTAAACTTTACGAGACCCTGAATGACACGCTAAAAGACAACACAACCCTAATTACTCTCATGCATACAAAACTAATCTTTCTAGAAGGCTTCATCACGGCCAAGGAACAAGAAATAAAAACTAAAGACCATACTCCGAGAGCTGAAAAGGGAGAACAAAAACATTACTCGACTGCAGAAACGCAAACAGAGCAACCACTATGCGCCCAGATCTTCAGTTTCAGAAGCAGACTACCAGAAAAGCCCAAAATAAAGAAAATCCTGGGAACCAAAGGAAAGGAAACACGCAAGAAGAATCAGTCACCCAACCAACTCAACACAACAACAGATCTACCAACCCAATTCTCAGAAAAGAATATACTGGCAGAAAATCGCACAATGACCAAAGATTCAACTACCGATCGTGGCAGACCAGAAAAAATACCTCTTCCAAAACAAACTACTTCTACTAATCAGCAACCAAAATCACCCCCCACTCATCAACTGGGACAACAATCTATTCAAAAATCGCCAAGAACAACGGAAGACTTCTTGGCGGATACAAACTTAATGAACCTGTCCACACACTTAACGCCAGATCAAGATGCTGAAGAGGTCTCAACAATCAGCATCGACTCGACTCCACCAAAATCAAAGCAACAAACAAAAAGAAGACGAAAAAGCGCAACACCACATCGCAACACCCCCAGAGTGAACTTAAGATATCCGAAAGGACCGAACCTCTCCTCCCAACCAAAGCCAACCCTGCCAGTATCCCAAAAAAGTCAAGCCCTATTCTTGGAAGAAAGATGCAACGTCAACAACAAAGACACCCCCATCATTGAAAGAAATAAAACCAGGAGGTCAAAGGAAAGAACCCCTCGACGCAGACCAATAAGCCGATCCCGATCAGGAAAAAAGGGCCCTTGGAATAAGCCCAGAAAAGAATGGACCTCCCGCTCATTAAAGAAAAAGAATTATGAAAACCACCAGACAATAATCCTCAAAATGGAACAAACAGATCACAACTCTGAATCAGTAACTCCAAATAGAGGAACGATAATGAACATTTTCAGAAACATCAAGTCCCTTAGACACCTGAAACCAGAAGACATCCCTCTAGTAGAACCATACCAGAAAGCCCGTAAAGCAAAAGCATACATACACATAAAAAAAAATGCAAGAATCACCCAGTCTAAAGAAACCGACACAGATCTACAACAAATAGGCTATCTCCTGACGGAATACTGGACCGACAACCTAACACCCAACCAGCAGACCCAGTCCAGCCCGGACAACTTCCAGTCGCACCGCCTCGGAGCTAACAGAAAAGGTGATAACACCACCAGAAACACCCCGCAAAAAACCTGTCATCCAACGCTGAAAACCAGTCGAGAAGGCGAGAAAGAAATACCCCATCAACTGAAACAGAGAGAACCCAGAAAGATAAGCAACGACGCTGGCAACAAAATAACAGCAGAAAAGCTCCCAACACCAAGAATCAACCTTAAAGACAAAGAACAGAAAAGGACAACCGGATTCTCCCTTGGACCAATAAAACAGCTATGGTCCTGGTTTCCTAAAACAACCCCAAACAGGCCTACTAAATAGCAACGACCAACGAGAGCAGAGAAAGATTCACCCTTAGGAAAAACAACAAACCTGCTCTCAACGACAACAACTTTGAAAATGGCATCGTGGAACACCCGAGGATTCAAACACCTGATGAAAACAGGAGAAACTAATCTAGGAGACTTTGACATTCTAGCGCTACAAGAAACCTGGCTCACAACCTCGCCAGCTTTAGACGGCTATGAACTGACAACCTCAAAAGCCGTAAGAGGAAAAACGGGCCGTCCATCTGGAGGCCTCCTGATCGCAGTTCGAACAGGAAGCGGTCGGAAATAGACAAAGAGCTACCTTCCTCACAGAACCATCTATCAATTAAGGTGAAGTGGACCCGACAAAACACGATCACGAACAAAAGCTGGGAAACCCCGATCGTAATAATAACAACGTACTGGAACCCAGGCAAAATCTCAGATGACGATTTTCTTCGTATAATCGAAACAGAAATAGACGAGACCCAAATAAACTCCGAAACCACCAAATTAATTATCTGCGGAGACCTGAACGTTAAATGTCCCCATAAAAGCTCTTACCCAACAGCACCCAACAGCGAGACAAGAGGAGACTCAAGAGGCAAAAAATGGCTAAAATTAATGGACTCCAGAAACCTCCACAACACGGCATTGCTGTCAACAACAAAACCCCCAATTCCAACCTGGGAAAGAGCATCTCAAGCGGGAACAATCGACTATATATTCGCTTCAGAAGGCATGTTAGAACTCTTAACCTCATTTGAGGTCCTACACACAGAGGAAAGCGATCATAAAATCCTACAAATATCATGGACCACACAACACCCAGTCAAACACGTAATGTCGGAAGAAGTGGAAGTAACAACTCAAGGCAATCGCCTAAGACTGAACGCTGAAAGGATAAAAGATCTGGCACAAAACTACAAAAAGAAACTTGCCAAAGAGCCTAACCGGTGCAAAACTGAACCAGACTACCAACCCCTGTTAATTCAATACCAGACAAATCCCACAACGGGTCAGAAAAAAGACAATTCCCAAAGACATCACAAGTACGATAAACTATTGGTGCTCAAGCGCCGTGCACTAAGGAAACTAAAACGCCTTGTAGCAAAATCAAGATCGATACTTATGGAAAAAAAACTAAGAGAAGAAACAGCAAAACATAAAGGTTGGTTAAAATCTTACCACATTCTACTATACCAACAAGACTCAGAAGCAATGCTCAAAAAGGTAATGGGAAGAAACTCCAGAGACTTCTGGTCACTCATAAAAAGATAGACAGCAACCAGGCCAACAACCTAGCCAACACAGTGAGTGAAGAAAGATGGACGACCCACTTTTCCACCCTATTCCAAAACCCCAACGGATTACAAACCCTAAACACCGCTAACGATAATTCAAATTGGGAAGACTTCTCCGACATTGAAGATATAGAAGATGCAATCCGCAAACTAAAGCCTAGTCGTGCGCACGGACCAGATGGAATAACAAATGTAGACTTAAAAAACAACCCAAAAGAATGGGCCGAGTTTATAAGCCTTGTTTTCGAAACGGTAACAAACTCAAAATTGATACCCCGCTCGTGGACAAAGGCCACGGTAGTCCCGATCTTCAAAAAGGGCGACAGAACTGATCCCACTAACTACCGCCCAATAGCACTATTAGATACCATCGGGAAAATCTTTGGCTCATTGTTGCTAAAAGGCTTCCAAAGGTGGGCTTCAACCTCACCCAGCTGGGATCCCCTCCAATCAGGCTTTACGAAGAACACTGGTACACAAGTAAACATCATGATACTCAATATCATAAAGAACAAAACCCGAGCACAGCAACGTAAGGTCTTCATAGCCTTTGTGGACTTAACACAGGCCTTTGACAAAATCGACCGAAGCAGGCTATGGGCCAAACTGGAACAATGGAAATGCCCACCCCAATTACTAGAGCCTATAAAGGCACTACATCAAGACACATCAATGAGGGTAAAACTAAACCACGCTGGAACTCCATCAAAAGAAATCGCAATCAGCAGAGGCGTAAAGCAAGGATGCCCGTTGGCCCCAGCACTTTTTACGGCTTTCATTGGGGATTACAAAGACTCTGGTAAAGATCTCAGAACCTTCGCACCAAAACTGGGTGATATCCCAACTCCAATGCTTCTCTATGCAGACGATATTATACTCCTTGATCAAACCCCTGTTGGGCTGCAATGCCAACTAAACAACTTAGCAAACTATATTTCAGAAACCAACCTCGAAATAAACAAGGAGAAAACAAAAATTCTGATCCTCGAGAAATCAACTGCTAGAAAAAAAACATTCCACTGGTCAATCGAGAACACCAAAATTAAAGTGGTAAAAGAGTTCAAATATCTTGGAGTACTAATTGACAGCTCAGGCAACGAAGTAAGAATGCAACACAATCTTTGGGAAAAGACCAGAAAACTTACAGCTCAGGGTTGAGCAATGGACAGGAAATTTGGCCGCTTCTCTTTGCTCCCAATCCTAAAGTTTTTCAAGGGCAAAGTGGTCCCAGCGCTGACATATGGTGGGGAAGCCTTCCTGACAATCTCAAAAACCATCTGGGACAAGTTGGAGGGCTACTTATTGCGAGAAGTAATGCAATTCCCAAAATCAACAGCGATAGCGGCAATCCGAAGAGAACTAGGACTAACTTCATTGAAAGCGACAGTGGATGCAAATGAAATGTTGCTATACAGGAAAATAATCATGCCAGACGCTCCAAATCAGTACAAACTAATCAATGAAGAAATTCAAAGAGGAAACTGCAAATCGTTATCCGCCTGGGCGAATAAAAGGAAAATGCTCTCATAGAACTCGGTTTCTCCAAAGAAGAACTTTTCCTCACCCCCAACAAAATCAAAAAGAAAATGGATCTACAAGACTGGATACTCACGCAAGAAAAAGCAACAACAAATAAACTTCTCGCCCATTTGCCGCAACACACAAAAAAACTAAACGATCACCCACTATTCGTGAGAAGATTTCCTGACAAAACAACAAGACAACTGTTTTTAAGGGCACGACTAAACCTCTTACCAACAAATGAAATTAGAGCATTGAGAGGTCGGTCCAACGTGAGTACTTGCAGACTGTGCAAAGATCCCACACAAACTGAAACAATACGCCATCTTTTAATATCCTGCACTAAAACAATCGGCCTAAGGCAAGCTTTTTTACTCCCGCTACTAACGCCCTCTGTTTTACGAGAAGAAGAAGTCTGGTGGAACCGACTCATAAGTGGAAACAAATCATCTTGGACGATTGCAGCAGCAAAGATCATAGACTTATCCTTGGCAAAATGCCTCAAAGAAGATAACCTCCAGGAAAATTGTCAAGGAAACTCAACAAATGACCGACTTCAAACTGACACACAGCATCTGTAAATCAAAGGTTTTTACTCGCAGAGTAACTCACTCCCAACACAAAAGACAAAGATCTTTCCTGCACAGACCGAGCAGCTTTTTGTAAAATCAAAGAAATATGATAAACACAAAATAAATAATAATAATAAAAAAAAACAAATATACATACAATATCACCCCACCTGTGTTGGTACTCATTATCAACTTTAGAACACTGAAAGGCTGAGTTGAGGTGTTTAAGAACAGACTAAATCAGTAACTCACCCCCAGAAGTGTGCCTGAAATAAACCTTTAAAGAGTTTAGCAATTATTGAATAGAATTCCCAAATATAAGTTATTTGTTATTCCTATTCTTTCTTATTTAGGGTCACTGCAGAAAGTGTTGAACTTGAAACTTGTGGAACCCCTGGTTATTTTAGTTTTTTTTAAGAAGCCTGAACAAGAAAGCCAGCCACGTAGCCACTTCAGAAGCAAAGAGCCACATGGTGCTGGCCACAGCCCAGGAGGTTGCATTAAAAAAAAAATGTGTAATTATTTTTATTTGTTTTATTTTTATGTGTCGCAAGGGAGACCACAGGGGTAGCAAGGGAGACCTCTGGAGTCGCAGTTGCGACCCCTGGCGACCCCTAAATTATGTCCCTGCTTGTCTTTCTTGTCAAAAATGTCTGAAAGGCTTTGTATCCCACGTGTTCTAAAGTTCTCCTTGCTGTTCCTTGCAGGTAAGCTGGTCTTGTCGTGGTTGCTGGTGGACTCTAATTGCGGAAAAGAAGAAAAATGAAGGTTTGTTGCTTATTCTTTCACCTTACGTTTCTATTCTCCTCCTTGTGCTGATGTCCCTTTTCTGTGCTTCTTTTAGCAATGTTGGCGATGGTGCAGGACTCGTGGAGACTGCAGGGTGATCTCAACAGGTGAGCGTTTCTCAATGCTGGTTGGTCTTCCTGGACAGAGCCTAAGGGCTCGTGGTGCAGGTGCAGTGTTGTGTAAAAGAGGCTGAGCATGTGCTTTTGGATGGGTGAGGCTTACATCGTCCCGCCCATCCAAGATGGTGACCGTGATTTGTAGGATCATGTGAGACTATGAAGTCTCGTGGGATTTCAGGAGTTCCCCACCTATACTGAAGTCTGGTTTTATGGTCTTGCTCTTGGCTCTGCCTCCATCCTCACACTGACGAAGTAGGTGGTTGGTCTGGGACACCTGAGGGGCAGCCCTTGTTTTGTTGTGTGGTGGCTCTGTCCTGATGTGTGGTTCTGGCTGCACTATGAGACTGTTGGCCATTAAGAGAAGTGTGACTGTGCGAGGTTTGTGGGTCAAGGGCACTATCCATGACAGTACCTCTGCATTTGGAAGGAGGTACACAGGATATAGAGAGCATAGCATAATTGAATCCCTTGATGTATTGGTTGAGACTTTGGGGCTCGCCAGCCCTTGCGATATATAGGGACGCACTTACGGACCTCCTATCACAGGATGGGGGCAGGCAGCAAAGAGGTGCCATTATATAAAGGAAGCATTCGAGAAAATAAGGTGTGTTGAATTCTTGTTTTGTCCAGAATCCATGATCAATGCTTCGACATGGGTAGTCAAAAGAATGTATAGGTAAGCCAAGAAGGTTAAAATAAGATCTCTCTCAAAGCTTTAATTTATATTGGAACAGGAAATATTCATATGGTTTGGAATGATACTTAGGTGTGTCGAAACCAAAATGTGCACAAGCTCTTTATAGAAATGTAAGATGGGTATATTTCTTCTAGCAGCCTGAAAAGGTCATTGGGATCCTAATGTTACCTACGCATGCCATTGCTGCCATACAATGATAGAGAGTGCACGTCCTCCTAATTTGCTCATTCTATTTGAAGCCGATATTTTTAAAATATGCAATCATAAATACTGGAGAAGAACTGGGGTGCTGCAATAGTGCAGCTGCAGGACATAGGAAGAATGTATGATATGATATGATATGGTATTTGTAACGCGCCTATACACAAGTGTTTCAAGGCGCGACGAGGCAGGGGGGGGGAAACAAGGGAAAGACAGACAAACGATCCTACTAGGCCAGGTGTCATTCAGATCGCGCAAGTGCAGAGGTAAGGGGAAAAAGGAGAAAGTGCAAGGGGAGGAGGTGGGGGGGAAAGTGCAGTACAAGGTAAGTAGCGTAAAATAAATAATGAATAAAAAGGGCCAGCTGGTGGCAAGTGCGAGGTAAGTGCAGAGCAAGTGCTGGGAAGGGGGCTGTAGGGATACAGTGACAGTCCCACGGTGCAGGGGGGGCCAGGGGAGGCAGTGCAAGAGGAGAGTGGCTGGGCCCTGGACCGAGGTCGCTGAGAGTGGCCCAGATGCAGGTTAAGTGCAGAATTCAGTGGGGAGTTAAGCAGGTTTAGCAGGGGAGAGGGAGAGAGAAGGCAGAAGCGAAGAGGAAGGTTTTGAGGTGCTTCCGGAACCGGAGATGGTTCTCCTCAAGTTTCAGGGAGGCAGGAAGGCTGTTCCAGAGGGAGGCCCCTGCTGCGGAGAGAGATCTACCCCCAGCTCGTTGCTTCGAGAAGCGGCTGACCATGAGGGAGTTGGAGACGGATGAGCGAAGGGCTCGTGAAGGAAGATATTTAGGAAGAGAGAGTTGAAGGTATTTAGGCCCCAGGCCCCAGAAGGCCTTGTGGACAATGCAGAGGGTTTTGAACTTAATCCTCGCAGCCACTGGGAGCCAGTGAAGAGATTTCAGTCCAGGAGAGATACGGTCCCTGGGCTTGAGGCCAAGGACAAGTCTCGCAGTTCTGTTCTGGATAAGTTGCAGAGGGCGGAGAGTGGAGGCAGGCAGATTTAGATAGAGGCTGTTACAGTAGTCCAGCCTTGAGAGAACCAGGGCTCGGGAGACAGTGAGCTTCTGGGGGAAGGAGAGGAAGGGAAGAATACCTCTGAGGAGGTGCAGTTGGTAGTGAGACTTCTTAGAGACGTCAGATATATGAGGAGAGAAGGAGAGTGTGGAGTCGAAGATGACCCCGAGGTTTTTAGCCTTGCAGGTAGGGGCAGGAGGGGGGCCAAGGGAGGCCGGCCAGAGAGCTGAAGGGAAGGAGGGAGTGGGTGTGCCGATGAGTAGAATCTCAGTCTTACTGGCGTTAAGGCAGAGGTCATTGGCGGCACACCATTCCTTGATAGTAGACAGACAGTCGGAGATGAGGGAAGGAGAGGAGGAGGCCGAGGGTAGCCTGAAAATGAGCTGGGTATCGTCCGCATAGCACTGGAAGTAGGGGCAGAGAGCGGCGATGTGGTGGGCAAGGAGTGCCAGATACTGGTTGAAAAGCCAGGGAGAGAGGTTGGATCCCTGGGGGACACCACAGGTGGAGAAAAAGATGTCAGAGAGGAAGGAGCCCATTTGGACCTGGGAGGGTCGACCGGAAAGGAAGGAGGTCAGCCATGCCAGAGCCTGTCCAGTGATACCCAGGTTATCACGGAGGCGGTTTAGCAGGATGGCATGGTTGACAGTGTCAAAGGCAGAGGAGAGATCGAGCAGAATGAGAACACAGGGAGTGTTGGAATCGAGGTTCAGGAGCAGGTCCTCACGGATGTTCAGGAGAGCAGTTTCCGTGCTTCTGGCCGCTCTGAAGCCGGATTGATGGTCATGAAGATTACCAACAGATTCAGCATGGAGGTTAAGCTGGGAGATGGCCAGTTTCTCCAGGAGCTTGCCCAGGAAGGGAGTAATGGAGAGTGGGCGATAGTTAGCGGGGCAGGAGGGGTCGGAAGAGGGTTTCTTGAGGAGGGGGTGCACAAGGGAGTGCTTGAGGGGGGATGGGAAGACTCCAGAGGCGAATGAGAGGTTGCAAAAGTCTGCAAGGGCAGGAGCCAGGGAGTCGATGTGGTCCTTGATGGTTTTGGAGGAACAGGGGTGAACCTGTTTTGACGAGGCTTTCATAGATCGGACTTGTCTGGAAACCTCATCAGCAGAAAAAGGTGGAAAAGCAGAGAAGGGGGGCGGAGGGGCAGCTGCAAGAGAGCAAGAGGAAGAGCCGGGAAGAGAGGGAGGGAGGAGAGAGGAGGAGAGCGAGGATAGGATGTCCTGAGTTTTTGAGATGAAGTGCGAGGCCAGTGCAGTGCAGAGGGCCTGGGAGGGGACCGGAGAGGTAGAGACTGCAGCAGGGTTGGCCAGCTCCTTGCAGATTTTAAAGAGTTCGGCCGAGTTGTTAGATGCCTCAGAGATGCGGGCTTGGATAAGGGCTCTCTTCTTGGTGAGAACGGAGAGCCGGTATTGCCTTTGGAGCAGGCGGCAGGCCAGTTTGTCAGAGGATGAACATGAAGCACGCCATTTCCTCTCTGCCACCCTGCACTTGCGTTTTAGGGTGACGAGATCCAAGTCATACCAGGAGTTACATTTGGCTTTGGGCTTCAGGCGGATTCTCATGACGGGGGCAAGGATATCGAGAGTATCAGTTATAGCGGAATAGAGCATGGAGAGGGCTGTGTCAGGGTGGGAGTCAGCCGAGGGGGGAGGAGGGGGCGAGAAGGTAGCGGCGAAAGCCTCAGCTGACACGCGCTTCATGGGTCGGATGACCGAGAAGGTGGGTGGCAGTGAAGAGGGTGGCTTTGCCTGTGGGGTAGGGAGGGAGAGGTGGGAGGATAGGAGAAAGTGATCGCTCCAGGAGAGAGGAGTGGAGAGAGGGAGGGAGAGGGGAAGGTCAGAGGAGATCAGAGCATCAAGAGTGTGCCCTGCAGAGTGGGTAGGCCCAGACGGGAGAATAGAGAGTGAGAGAGAGTTGCAGAGTTCGCGAAAGAGACCAGTGGGGGGACAGGAGGCATCGAGGTGGATGTTGAAGTCACCGAGAAAGAGGAGTTGGGTGGTTGAGGACAGGAGTGCGGAGGAGAGGTCAGCCCACTCAGAGAGGAAGGAGGAAATTTGACCAGGTGGCCGATAGATAGTAGCCACGGTAAGGGAATGGCTAGGAGAGAGAGAGAGTCGGCAGACAAGACATTCAAAAGAGGAGTAGGTCTGCGTAGGAGTGACAGTGGCAGGAATCCACTCAGGGAAGATAAGGGCAACACCACCCCCTGAACGGTTGGGCCTGGGCACGGAGAGGATCTTGTAGCCTTCAGGTAGGAGTGTGTCGAAGCTGGTGGCAGAGCTGGCAGTGAACCACGTCTCAGTGAGACCGAGGACGTCGAGGTCCAGTTCCTCAAGAAGGCGACAGATATCAGAGGAGTGCTTGATGGCAGAGCGAGAATTTAGAGTGGCAATGTGGAGAAGGTTGCCACCCTTGAAAGACTTCCGGGGAGGGGTACAGATCAGAGGTACGCCCTGCGGAGGTGTTAGAGAAGGAATTGAAGAGGGAGCAAGAGAAGGGGCAGGGAGGGAGGGGAGAGGCAAGGTAGCCGAGGACAGAGGAGGGGGGACAGCGGAAGCGGAGAGGAAGTTGATGAGGCGTGGGAAGCGTCTATCAAAGAGGTGAAGGTTGGCCTGAGGGCCTTGGACCAAGACGGTCCCGTTGGCATAGACATTAATGATGGCCTTAGAGGAGTGGAAAGGGGCCAAGAGGACATCCCAACGGGTGCCACCATTAATGGGAGAGGAGGAGAAAGGAGAGAGCACAGCGACCATGTGAGGAGTCCATAGGTCAGGAGAAGGCACGAAAAAGAGAATGTCAGTGAGAGTTTCCTTGGAGCAGGCGCTCGTGTAGGTGTCAGCGATAGGGAGGCCTGGGTTGGAGACCAGGATGTCCTTTTTAAACTTTTTCCTACCGGATTTAGTGAGGAGAGCAGGATAGTCAATAGAGAAGCAGTTAGAGTAGATAGGCGAGATAGAGAGCACCATGGAGTAGGAGGGGAGGCGGACGACCCGAGTATGCAGACAGGAAGTGAGTGGAGGGCACTAGTTTACCACAATGCAGAGCAAACAGTAATGCGTATTAGGTCAGGGCCACCTAAGTTTGAGAATCCTGCGAGGGGAGAAAGAGCACCCTAGTTTAACACAATGCAGGGCAAAAAAAAAAACAGTAATGCGTATTAGGTCAGGGCCACCTAAGTTTGAGAATCCTGCGAGGGGAGAAAGAGCACCCTAGTTTAACACAATGCAGGGCAAAAAAAACAGTAATGCGTATTAGGTCAGGGCCACCTAAGTTTGAGAATCCTGCGATGGGAGAAAGAGCACCCTAGTTTAACACAATGCAGGGCAAAAAAAACAGTAATGCGTATTAGGTCAGGGCCACCTAAGTTTGAGAATCCTGCGAGGGGAGAAAAAAAAAAAAAGCACCCTAGTTTAACAGTAAATTGGGATAGGGAGGGGGAGGCATAATGTGGATGAGGTGAGCAAGGTGAGGAGGGGTGGGCCGGAAAGCGGAGGAGCTGGCGCCTGGCGTCCCCTGCGGACACCTGCAGACACACAGGGAGCTGCAACTGCGAGAGTCGCCCTTGGCCTTGGGGCCCTTAGCCGCAGGGGCTGCCGGGCAGAGGGCTGCCCAGGAAGGGGGGAGGTTATAGGAAGAGGGAGGAGAGGAAGGGGATGGGGGGGTGTGGGCGGGCAGGGAGGCGGGAGGGAAGAAGAGGAGAACCAGGAAGTGGGAGGGAGGGGGGATCAGGCAACAACAACGCGCTCGGAGCGCAGAGAAAAATTAAACTTAAATATTTTTAAAGCAACACACTTTCCTCACGGATGGACTCGGGAGGGCTTCCAGGGCCTGCAGTTCCCTCTGGGCTGCCGGCGACCGCTCAACCCACGCTCAGCTGGAACAAGATGCGAGCAGGGGAGCGGGCGTCGAGTAGCCCAGGAGGAAGGCAGCCAGGCAGCCAATCAGAGGGGGGTGGGCGGGCAGGGAGGCGGGAGGGAAGAAGAGGAGAACCAGGAAGTGGGAGGGGAGGGGGGATCAGGCAACAACAACGCGCTCGGAGCGCAGAGAAAAATTAAACTTAAATATTTTTAAAGCAACACACTTTCCTCACGGATGGACTCGGGAGGGCTTCCAGGGCCTGCAGTTCCCTCTGGGCTGCCGGCGACCGCTCAACCCACGCTCAGCTGGAACAAGATGCGAGCAGGGGAGCGGGCGTCGAGTAGCCCAGGAGGAAGGCAGCCAGGCAGCCAATCAGAGGGGGGTGGGCGGGCAGGGAGGCGGGAGGGAAGAAGAGGAGAACCAGGAAGTGGGAGGGGAGGGGGGATCAGGCAACAACAACGCGCTCGGTTTATGCAGTCGCTAAATACCTCTTCTGAGCGTGGTTAATTTGGCAAATTAGGCTGACGGCATTGAGCATGGCTATATGATTGCTTCTACAAGTCTTGGCCTATGGCATGGACAGGCGACAACTTTGAAACACAATATTGGTCAATGTTATCCAGAGCAAGAGATATTGAAACTTTTGAACCTCTTGTTACTATAACAAAATTGTTAGCGGTGCATCATTTTCTATCGCACCTTTTTAAAGTACTAAGTGCGAAGAGATCGTCAAAGTGGAAATGTGAGGTCTGGCAGCTCAGGGCAATTGTTAAAGGCGCAACTTGACATTATCAATGCTCTTAAGTGAGATAGCATTAACTGTATATAATAATGATAGGATCTTGCTGTGCTTTTAAAGTGCTGCATGGAAAAGTATTGCAAGCAAGGGAATTGTGATGAGTAATCCTATTGGTACATTTTAATTCTTTTTTTGATTTGTTATAAGACATTTTTATATTGTTTTAAATGTTTGAAGGAGATATTACCAATTGTGTGTCTGTATTGGAGTTTGGTTTTTCGGCCTTGTTGGTGTGGAAAAGGTACACACAGGAGGGTAATGTGATGATAAATCTTACTGGTGCATTTTAATCCCTTTTAATCATTAATGCAATGTTTCCTTTGATTCTGCCCAGCCGAAATAAAGTATTTTGAATGATTGCTTGACAAGAACAACAACTTATGGCCAAACCTATTCTCCATGATGATCAGCCTGATGGAACATGGTATCTGAGTTGAATTTAAATGCTATTTTACTATGTTCAGTAGTTCACTCCTCATTACACTTATATTTATGCCATTGGGCTATTTTCTGTGTTCCCTTAGTTTGCAAAACCACATTCTGTGTGTCATTTGCCTCAATCATTCATTGTTGCGTTTTTCTAATGGAAAAAATCAGCACCATCACTACTTTTAGTATTTGTCTTCTGGTTTTAATAATTTCCTATCAAAGATGACAGACTCCATTTCTGCAGATTTCCCTTCACTGAAGATGCCGACTTTTGTGAGTCAAAACTTTATAAAGAATGTTTTGTTCAAGGAAGAGGGGAACAATATGCCAAGGGTTTTCCCGAGCATGTACTAATTATTTATTTATTTATCATTTTTAAAGCGCTCACACAGCCCGCGGGCATGTTACAGGATGTTTTTTGTTTGTCTTAGTTGCTTAACGCGCTTAAAACTGCTATGGTTTCCTCCCCTAGTGCCAAGGCCTTTTTTGATGATTTTGGTATTTCACCATGCAAAGCCTTCTAACATTTTCTCCTTCATTAACCCCTTAAGTGCCAAGGACGAGCTATCTTGTCCTTGGCACTTAAGGGGTTTACACCCAGAGGTTTCTAAGCGTGACCCGGGGATCGAACCTGTGTTGCTTCTTGTTGTTGCTTCCAAGGCACGCACATTGCCGCTGAGCTATCCTCCCGGGACTGTAACAGAGTAACATTTAATTGTTTGCAGTGTTTTTATAAGCTTAGCTACAATCTCAGATCACAATGAGTATACTGAGTCGAATATTTAACCTTACTTTTTAAAAGATTCACATAACAATATTTTTTTTAAAAATACATTATTCTGGGTACCTTTTAGAAGCACAATCATACATCCAACAGTATTTAAACATGGTACCAGTTGAAGGAAACTCACAATTTTCAAAGAAGGCCTTGCAATAAACCACTTAAAAACATTGATTTTGGAAATCAATTGATCTCCCTTTCTTCAGTAAAGTCTTTTGTAAAGACAATTCCCATAATATGGAGTTCCTTTAATACACCACTCTATTGGTTTTCCAGGATGATTTCTTAGCATTCTGGGGTCTGATATAAGTCAACAGCCTTCTGCTCACCCTAATGTGTCATAAGTGGTATCTGAGACTTGTTGCCAAGGTTCAACTTTATGAGCTATCAGTTCTTTCAGCCTGAGGTCAGATATTGGCCAAAGTACTGGCTCCATTGTCATCCAATGGTGGCTTTCTTTTTAGCTCATTCCTTGATTTGTACCTCTGTCACTTTGTCTATCGTGTGGTGCATCACTTGCTTATGGTTTCCCTTTTGCTTTTCAGTTCCCTCTCCTTTCTCTTGTTTTTGACTTTTTGTCTTATGCTCGACTCTTTTATTTCTTATTTTGTTTGAACTCATACTGGGCCTCATTAGCGCCATAGTTGCCTCCAAAATTGTGTCTGGGGTCTGGAATGAGGAATTACCGGGTCATTCCAACCTTGGAGGACCCGGTAATTCCTCATTCACAAAACCATTCCCCATTCCCATTCGAGCCACCATAGGGCTCAATGGGAATGGGGATGGAGTTAATAACGGGCACGTTATTAGCTCCTTGGTCCCCTTGAGGGACCCGCAAAGGACGTCTGGTCTGACCAGACGTTCTATACGGGTCCCACAAGGGAACCTCGTAATAGGGTTGAATGGTACCGGCACCATTACCGTTGCCGGTAAACCCATTCTGCCAACCTCGTAATGAGGCCCACTGTCTTGTTTTGAACCTTTTCATCTGGGTTAATGTAGGATCTTTTGCTTTGTATTCCTGTCTCCAGTTTTGTTTCTCCATCAGTGGACTTTTTCTCATGTGTTTTATATGGACACTTTTGTCGCACTTTCTCCCCTTTTCCCAGGAGCATATCAAGGTTGGCCTCATCCTATTCTTATCGATAAAGAATATATATTTTGTTCCCTCTCCTGCCTACCAAACCTCCCTCACCATTACAATTCTATAGGGAAAATGGTTTCATACGTTCATGCTTTCCCCACAGTCACATTAGTAGCAGGCACACTTTATCCCCATTAATAAAGCCACCCCTTCTGTATGTTATCCAGAGGATGCAATGCAATGATACTTTGTGTTTAGAGATGAGATATGGGATTTGCAGATCAAGAAGAGACAAAGGGCAATGACCATAATGACTAGTTCATTGGAATTATCATAATTTCTATTGCACTGCCCAATTCCTAGTAGCATGCATTTTGGGCTAATTCCTCTGGTGAGAATTTAGTTTCAAAATTACGATTTTCATCACCAGAGCAATTAGCCCCCACAATCATGACAAAAATTCGACCTGATTAAAAGTTGGAAAGCCACCAAAAAGACTCTTATTTCTTGAAATTATCTGTGAATTAACCCTCATGTAAAAGGTGGAGATACAGGCGCCTAACAGGTCGATGTAAATGCACACAGGAGATGAAAAACAAAACACAGTGGGCCTCATTACGAGATTGGCACTATAAATCTGTCTCTGCTGGCATGCCGGGAACAACTTGTCCCTGTAGCCTCGATCCCACAAACAGCGGCTGATCATGAGCATGCGAGCACGCGCATACCTGCATGCCGGTAACGGCCGCACCGTCATGCCGATAACGACCCTCAAACCCCCAGATAGCAGCATCATGAAATGCGCACATAGCACCTCTGCCATCTGTAACCCCCAAATAGTGGTACCAGTATTAACAGAGTGGTATAAAGTGGTCCGTTATTACCGGACCCGGAAGTAACGTCATTGTGCCCGGAACGGGAAATGCAGTGGCGGCTGTCTTTAAAAAACACAATTCATTGCCATCCTCCACAGACTGGACCTTCTCAGGCTAAACCCCAAACACACCTTTGAGAAAATGTCAAAGGCAACCCAGAAAGACACTGCCCGCCTGCGGAAACCAAGATGCAAGGACGAGGAGCTCAACATGTTAGCAGATACCCTTGTAGAGCATGCGGACGTGGTCTTCTGTGCTGACCTCAGGCGTCCTGCACAGCTCAGGAAGAAGGAGATCTGGGAGGAAATGGCAATGAAAGTTAGTGCGGTTGGCACCACCGCACGCACTGTGAGGGATTACAAAAAGCGCTGGGATGACCTGCGGCTAATAGTGAGGAATATCCTATCGGCAAGTCGGAGCCAGGGGCTGGCAACAGGCGGCGGTGTCCACTCACCCATTAAATTGGCAAGGAGGGAAGAAACATGCAGTACATTGATTGATGTCGAGTCCATCGAAGGAGTCGGTGGAGCGGAGTGCGGAGTGCCATCATCGACAGATGAAGGTGATGTCCCTACAAACACCTGACAACCAATGATCACTGTTGACTAACAAATGTGACAGTGATGTGAGCCAATACATGGCCCATCACACACACATACACATATCCCTGCCCAGATGCTGGTCCCACCACTGTCACACCGCTGCCATACACAAATACACACTGGCCCTCATTACGACCCTGGCGGATTTTTTCCGCCATCGACGGACTTTCCGGCCATGGCGTAAAGTCCGTTTACGCCATGGCGGATGGTGGACTTACCGCCCCATTCCGAGGTCGGCGGGGCGGTAAGTCCCCATTGACCCATTTACCCTTCCCCATTCCCATTTCGGCCCCATAGGGTATAATGGGAGTGGGGAAGGAGTTAATTACGCCACCGTAAATTACGGTGGCGTAATTAACACCAAGGTCCCATAGCGCCATGGATTTTTACGCCCGCAAAAAGCGGGCGGAAAAATGACCATGGCGCTATGGGAACTCGTAGTTGGCGGTAAGGGGTCGGCGCAGCTAACGCTGGCGCAAACCCCTTACCGCCAGGGTCGTAATGAGGGCCACTGTTAGGTAAGATTTCCACAGGGCTGGTAAATCTTCCTTGCCTGGTTCAACTCCAGAACTTTTTGCTTTTCTAGTGAGATATTTTCCATTAATACCTCAGTGAGTGGGAACCTTTTTCCACACTCACCTGTCTTTAACTCTTTTTATGGGTGTCATTTTTAAGACTCTCCATAGTGTCTTTTTAAAGTTATCATGTCTAACAACTTATTGGCAATAAGTGCCTGTTGTTGCTGGGTTGCCCTAGGGGCTCCCCCTTTAACTTTCTTGTGCTAACCTTGAGTGAACTACAGTTCCCAAGGGTAGAAAGGATCTTTGGATCCCTTTTACATTTACTTCTGTGAAACCAGCACACCCCACCTTATGTGGAGTGCTGGGGAGATACAATGTATCCCCTTTCACATTTAAACTGTAACAATTCTGTTACAGTGACAAGCTTACCTTTAATGGCTGGTGGCAGTGATACCTTTTACTAATTTGGTGCACCTTTATCGCGTGATGTAATCACAGCTGCAGTAAAGGCACCTAAGGGTGCTCATTTTTACCAAAATGGCCCCTGTCTTCTTTTTCTGCCATTTTAGTGTTTCTTGTCGGTTCTTGTTCCTTCCCCTGACATCCAGGGGGGGAAAATCCTTTGTTTGAGTTTTGTCTTCGGCGGGAGTGCCCTGGACACCCCGCCCAGGCTCCAGTCAGTCTGTAAGCACAGGAAGTGGGGGAGGGGTCCCAAACTTCCCCCTCCTTTGTCTTAGGTCTTCCTTCAACTGGGCCAAATCCCAGTGGGGGGTTGGCTGTCCTGATTGGACAGCCAAACGCCCCTTTCTTGTAAAATGCGGGGAGAGAATGCAGAGGTTGTGTTGCAGTTCCTGATAAATACTGGAAACCTGGAAGCTGAAGTCATGTCGACCACTGGAACCGAAAACCGAAGAGGATGACGAAGGAAAAGCGGCGGGAATGATTTCCAGCGGCCGGAGAGCCTGCTTTGTAACTGGAGCCTGCTGCAGCCCTTACTTCCGATCAACCTGGGGTCTCCGAAAACGATGACCCGAACCCAGAGCCTGGTGAGACCCACTAGACTCAAGACGACCTGCATTTTGAGCCATCCCACGGGTTGCTGTAACCTTGCGTTCTTGCAATACCCCAATACCCTGGGATCTCCTGCCACTGTGCGGTGCACAGTCTTCCGAATTCCGAATCTCGCTGAAACTTCGTGGGCATCTTGGTCTATCTCCAGAGACACGAATCGAGTCCAAGAAGTCCCCTCACAAGAGTGCTGGACCTTTTAAACGACGAGAATTCAACCGCAATTTTCTGTCTTCATCTGTGCTCCTTGAAAAGGCGCCAAACCTGCAGAACCGCATTCAGCCACGAGAGAAATCTTGCCTAGAGCCTTCTTCATCGATCCCTGCTGCAAAGTCCCTTCTGAGGTCTTATGTTCAGTCTCCAGGACAAGGAATCCAGTGACCGGGTATTTGGCTGCAGTCCCTGAAGTTCTCCTGCTGCAATCTCTTCTTCATTGCTGAGGTACTGTGTTGGCTTGGGTATATACTTACCTTAAGCCTGTTGGGATTTCTATGTAGTCCTGGGGTGTTTTCTGTGATTGCGAGGTCCCTCGTCCAGTACACCCAGTCCCACTGCTAGAATCCTGCTGGGGTGTCTTCTGTGAAGCCCCTGGACCCTCTTCTAACCCTAGAAGTAAAGTACTCACTTGTTTGCCCAGTTTTCCTAAGGAAACTCTGGCTTTTGCTACTAAAGAACTTATTCTAACACTGCCTGTTGGTCACTAGTCCTAGTGACCCCCCTTCTGCCACTGAGAACACTCATGCTCTAAGGGAAAAGACTTTGAAGGGATTGGGACTTCTGCCTAGAAAAGAAATCAAGTGTTTTTACTTACTTGTAAAGAGTTGGTTGGTAACTGTAATTCTAAGAGTGAACAGTTACAAAACTTCTTACTGATCTTGGATGTGTGATGCACTATTCTTAAAAGTATGGTTAACATCTTTCCTTCCTTAGCCACTGTTTTGTCAGTCTAAAAGAAAGTAGATGTGAAGGTATTTTACTCTCCTGTGATTAGGTTGTGCCTCTTTACAAAAGTAATGTGTTGGTTTCACCAGATTATTCCTGAAGGGTAATTGTATGAGTGTCCTCCAACTGTTGGTATCACCAGGTTAGTCCTGTTAGGATAACTGTATGAGTGTCCCCGAACTGGGTCTTGGTTCCCCTGACTTGCTGCTAGCCTGTCTTTAATAAGTCTACATTAGGTTGTTGCCTACCTAGAATATCTATTCTGTAAAGTGTGACATTGGGTTTTACTTTCCCCTTCATTGTGAAGTTAAAGTAAGTGGGTTTTACTTACCTTGTGTTAGCTGTGTGCCATCCAAAACAAGTTACAAGAGTTATTGCTTATCTCAATCTGGGGTTCCCTGATTTCCAAAGCATCTGTAATTGTACATTACATCCATAGGTATTACTCACCTGGTATAACTGTGTGTTATGACAAAAGTAGTTATAGGTTTTTACTGCACCTAGAATAAGTGTTTCACTATTCACCAAAAGTATATTGTCCAGTTGACTGTTTATGTGATTTGTTCCAAGAGTCACTGTACAACTGGAAGGGCCTACTGTCCTTGTATTACCAAAAGTAATCTAAAAGTAACCATTGGTCTTTTACTCCCAAAGAATAGGCTTGACCTATACTAAATGTGTATAACAAGGTTTTGACTTCCCTAGAACTACTGTTAGGTGTTCCAAATAAGGTCTATACTTGGGTCTGTGTACTTTCAAGTATAGTGTTGTGTTTTATATTGTTATTTCATATAATGTTTCAGTATTTACTTAACCCCTAGATTTATCTAGCCTACTTGTGTTTAAATAAATCCTTTATTTTTATAATACATAGTGTTTCAGTGTTTCTTTGGATCATTTGTATTACAATTTTCACTTGTACTGTATCTACTGCCCTCTCTCCCTCCTAAGATAAGCCTGGCTGCTCTGCCTACGCTACCATGTACTCAGGTGGTACAGTCTTATACTAAGAGTGGAGTCTTGTACTGCCTCAGTTGAATGGTTTTACTAGGCCCTTAACTGGACTTCAGAAAAACTGTCCTAACACTGTTGGCATGCGCTGGGATCAAGGTGGATTGCATTACATTGATTATTGATATACACTGTGTCCAAAGGAAACCATCCAGTAGGTTTGGTTTAGCCAAGGTAAAGTGTACCTATTGTATTTAACACAAGAACCAACACCATGGCCTGCTTTAGGCCTGAGGACTTCTCTTATGTTGCAATGGAAACTGTGGTCACAATGTGTATAGAGAAGGGCCTCAATTGTGAAGGAAGTAAGCTTGAATTATTACAAAGGTTATGGGTCCATCTGCATGGTTCCAGTGAACCTGTGTCCACTTCTTACAATATTGCTGGGAGTGAGGATGATGAGGGTTCAGACAGCTGTCCAAACTCCTCAGAGGAGGAATATGAGGGTTCTGATGAGGAGGATGTTAGTTTACCCCCCTCTCCTTCTCCTGCCTCTACCTTACTGCCTACCATGTGCTCTGAGATATCTAAGCAACTGAATATAAGGAAATTCCTGTGGGGAAACAATA
The DNA here is from genome assembly GCF_040938575.1 of Ambystoma mexicanum. Taxonomy (NCBI): domain Eukaryota; kingdom Metazoa; phylum Chordata; class Amphibia; order Caudata; family Ambystomatidae; genus Ambystoma; species Ambystoma mexicanum. Next base: position 622,095,203 of record NC_090923.1, on the reverse strand, counting down.
TGAAGATGTGGGAATATGAGAAAAAGTATAACAGGTCTGTAGAAGACCATTTTCTGCACCCCTCTTCTTTTTCCAGTTCTTCTATGTCTTCAGCTTCCAGGTTTCCAGAATTGGTGAGTCAGTATGATCTGAAGTGTGACATTGTTGTATGGCTGAAAACTTTTGACCTCACTTGTAAAAGGTTTGGTCTGTGTGAGAGTGATAGAATACCCTGGGTTCTTTTTAGACTTCCCAAGAGGGACTACCATGTGCTCTTGGATTTACCTGAAGTAGAAATAGGTAACTGGGATAGGGTAAAAACAGCTCTCATAGATAGATATAAGAAAAAAGCTTCTACATATCTATACTCCTTAAGGGACTCTGAGCATAGATGTAGGTCAAAAAGTGCTGTCTCCTCATCCCTTAAGAAATCTGTCAATACTGATTATAGCAGAAAAGCTGTGGTCTTAGACTCAGCTGAGCCCCCTTGTAAAAAGGCTGAGGCTCTTAACCTTGAAGTAAGAGAGGTCCCCTTAGGAGACCCCTCTTTAGAGATAAAAGGCATTAACTGCCACTCTGAAGGGCACTTGGGTGTAGCACCCATAACTTCAAATAGGGACAAAGCCCCTAGGCCCACAAAGCTAGAGGTCACTCCTGTGACCCCACCTTTAGCTGCTGCTAAGGTGATAGAGCCTCTTGAAAAACCACATGTAGTGGAAGTGGTTCAACTAGTTCCCAGAAACTTAAAAACTTCTGTCCTAGTACCCATATGGTGTAATACCCTTAACCAGGTCACTGCTGTGACCCCACCTTCAGTTAACACTGAGTTTATAGAACCTCTTGAAAACCCACCTAGAGTGGAAGTGGTTCAACCTGTGGATAGAAACTTATATATTCCTGTCCAATCTATAACACTGTGTAAAAACTTTGTTGAACCTGACAAGAACCTTAGTGTTCATGTCACACACCCTGTGTGGTGTATGTCCTTTAGAATAAAGGCCCCTTCAGTTAAATCTGTAGTGGCTGAAACATTTGAAAACCCACTTACAGTGGAAATGGTTCCAAAAACTCTAAACCTGGATACGCCTGAAAACCCACTTACAGTGGAGGTGATCCAGATGGATGTACAAAGCTTAGGTGTGTTTAACAACCCTAAGAGGGCAAGGAGTTTCCTTGACCCCAAGGTAGGAATTGAGTTTTCTCCTTTAGTTCAGAGTGCCCAGAATGTAACTTCTAGGCCTGAAAAACTGAACACCAAAAAGAGTTATAAGAAACCTAAGAGTAGCTTTCTTACTAGGCCTTCTAATAAAAAGCCTGTGACTCCAACTACTCCTACAGGAGAGATGGATAGGTGTTCTGACAAGGCTAGGGTCTCTGTTTCAAGAGACCACTCTGAACCAGTAGGATCCTCTATAGCGAATCCTACTGTAAGTCCTAATGTTAGCAGGGCAACCTCTAACAAAGGCAAATCAAAATCTAGACTATTAGGGAAATGGGAGCACAAACCATGCTCTACCATTTCAGTTCCAATTCTAAAGTCTTTGACCCACACTACTTCTGAGGAAGGGGTGGATAGACAAAATGGAAACCTAACTAGGCCTTTGAGGACTGGTAAACCTCAAAGCTGGTGGAAATCCAGAAAAGAGATGTCTAAGGCTAAACCCCTTGACATTGTGGGCTCTTCTGCTGAAGACCCCCTTGTAAATCCTAGAGTTAGAAGGGAAAACCCTAACCAAGGTAAAAACAGATCTAAGAGGAAGTGGAAGGATGTACAATGCTTTGCCACAACCCCTCCAACTAGGATACCTGAGACCCAACCTGCTCATGTGAAAGAGGTGGTGAGGAATCATGGAGACCCATCTAGGTCTAAGGGATTTCTTTATAAGAACCCCTTTAAAAAGCCTATTGTAGGTTCAGAGGTTGTCACAACTTCTGAGGGACTGTTTAAACAGATCCCCTATACCTTAGACAAGAGTAAAGTGCCCAACACTACTTGTAGGTCATATAGTTTGCAAATGATAACTAATATAAGAAAAAGTATCACAGCAAGGGTTACAAAAAGATTGCTAGTTGACTCAGCAAACAGTTTAACCGACTAGAAACAAGAGATCTATCCAGGTGAGGATTAGCTTCCCCTGTTCCTTAGTCTGGGGGGGACGAGTGTTAGGTAAGATTTCCACAGGGCTGGTAAATCTTCCTTGCCTGGTTCAACTCCAGAACTTTTTGCTTTTCTAGTGAGATATTTTCCATTAATACCTCAGTGAGTGGGAACCTTTTTCCACACTCACCTGTCTTTAACTCTTTTTATGGGTGTCATTTTTAAGACTCTCCATAGTGTCTTTTTAAAGTTATCATGTCTAACAACTTATTGGCAATAAGTGCCTGTTGTTGCTGGGTTGCCCTAGGGGCTCCCCCTTTAACTTTCTTGTGCTAACCTTGAGTGAACTACAGTTCCCAAGGGTAGAAAGGATCTTTGGATCCCTTTTACATTTACTTCTGTGAAACCAGCACACCCCACCTTATGTGGAGTGCTGGGGAGATACAATGTATCCCCTTTCACATTTAAACTGTAACAATTCTGTTACAGTGACAAGCTTACCTTTAATGACTGGTGGCAGTGATAACTTTTACTAATTTGGTGCACCTTTATCGCGTGATGTAATCACAGCTGCAGTAAAGGCACCTAAGGGAGCTCATTTTTACCAAAATGGCCCCTGTCTTCTTTTTCTGCCATTTTAGTGTTTCTTGTCAGTTCTTGTTCCTTCCCCTGACATCCAGGGTGGGAAAATCCTTTGTTTGAGTTTTGTCTTCGGCGGGAGTCCCCTGGACACCCCGCCCAGGCTCCAGTCAGTCTGTAAGCACAGGAAGTGGGGGAGGGGTCCCAAACTTCCCCCTCCTTTGTCTTAGGTCTTCCTTCAACTGGGCCAAATCCCTTCTTTCTTGTAAAATGCGGGGAGAGAATGCAGAGGTTGTGTTGCAGTTCCTGATAAATACTGGAAACCTGGAAGCTGAAGTCATGTCGACCACTGGAACCGAAAACCGAAGAGGATGACAAAGGAAAAGCGGCGGGAATGATTTCCAGCGGCCGGAGAGCCTGCTTTGTAACTGGAGCCTGCTGCAGCCCTTCCTTCCGATCGACCTGGGGTCTCCGAAAACGACGACCCGAACCCAGAGCCTGGTGAGACCCACTAGACACAAGACGACCTGCATTTTGAGCCATCCCACGGGTTGCTGCAACCTTGCGTTCTTGCAATACCCCAATACCCTGGGACCTCCTGCCGCTGTGCGGTGCATGGTCTTCCGAATTCCGAATCTCACTGAAACTTCGTGGGCCTTTTAAACGACGAGAATTCAACCGCGATTTTCTGTCTTCATCTGTGCTCCTTGAAAAGGCGCCAAACCCGCAGAACCGCATTCAGCCACGAGAGAAATCTTGCCTAGAGCCTTCTTCATTGATCCCTGCTGCAAAGTCCCTTCTGAGGTCTTGTGTTCAGTCTCCAGGACAAGGAATCCAGTGACCGGGTATTTGGCTGCAGTCTCTGAAGTTCTCCTGCTGCAATCTCTTCTTCATTGCTGAGGTACTGTGTTGGCTTGGGTATATACTTACCTTAAGCTTGGGATTTCTGTGTAGTCCTGGGGTGTTTTCTGTGAGTGGGAGGTCCCTCGTCCAGTACACCCAGTCCCACTGCTAGAATCCTGCTGGGGTGTCTTCTGTGAAGCCCCTGGACCCTCTTCTAACCCTAGAAGTAAAGTACTCACTTGTTTGCCCAGTTTTCCTAAGAAAACTCTGGCTTTTGCTACTAAAGAACTTATTCTAACACTGCCTGTTGGTCACTAGTCCTAGTGACCCCCCTTCTGCCACTGAGAACACTCATGCTCTAAGGGAAAAGACTTTGAAGGGATTGGGACTTCTGCCTAGAAAAGAAATCAAGTGTTTTTACTTACTTGTAAAGAGTTGGTTGGTAACTGTAATTCTAAGAGTGAACAGTTACAAAAGTTCTTACTGATCTTGGATGTGTGATGCACTATTCTTAAAAGTATGGTTAACATCTTTCCTTCCTTAGCCACTGTTTTGCCAGTCTAAAAGAAAGTAGATGTGAAGGTATTTTACTCTCCTGTGATTAGGTTGTGCCTCTTTACAAAAGTAATGTGTTGGTTTCACCAGATTATTCCTGAAGGGTAATTGTATGAGTGTCCTCCAACTGTTGGTATCACCAGGTTAGTCCTGTTAGGATAACTGTATGAGTGTCCCCCAACTGGGTCTTGCTTCCCCTGACTTGCTGCTAGCCTGTCTTTAATAAGTCTACATTAGGTTGTTGCCTACCTAGAATATCTATTCTGTAAAGTGTGACATTGGGTTTTACTTTCCCCTTCATTGTGAAGTTAAAGTAAGTGGGTTTTACTTACCTTGTGTTAGCTGTGTGCCATCCAAAACAAGTTACAAGAGTTATTGCTTATCTCAATCTGGGGTTCCCTGATTTCCAAAGCATCTGTAATTGTACATTACATCCATAGGTATTACTCACCTGGTATAACTGTGTGTTATGACAAAAGTAGTTATAGGTTTTTACTGCACCTAGAATAAGTGTTTCACTATTCACCAAAAGTATATTGTCCAGTTGACTGTTTATGTGATTTGTTCCAAGAGTCACTGTACAACTGGAAGGGCCTACTGTCCTTGTATTACCAAAAGTAATCTAAAAGTAACCATTGGTCTTTTACTCACAAAGAATAGGCTTGACCTATACTAAATGTGTATAACAAGGTTTTGACTTCCCTAGAACTACTGTTAGGTGTTCCAAATAAGGTCTATACTTGGGTCTGTGTACTTTCAAGTATAGTGTTGTGTTTTATATTGTGATTTCATATAATGTTTCAGTATTTACTTAACCCCTAGATTTATCTGGGCCTACTTGTATTTAAATAAATCCTTTATTTTTATAATACATAGTGTTTCAGTGTTTCTTTGGATCATTTGTATTACAATTTTCACTTGTACTGTATCTACTGCCCTCTCTCCCTCCTAAGATAAGCCTGGCTGCTCTGCCTACGCTACCATGTACTCAGGTGGTACAGTCTTATACTAAGAGTGGAGTCTTGTTCTGCCTCAGTTGAATGGTTTTACTAGGCCCTTAACTGGACTTCAGAAAAACTGTCCTAACACACACCTGACACACAGATGAACTGCACATGTCACACAGCACGCAAGACACAACTCACCCGTAGGCCCCACAGCAGACACCATGGTGAACATATGAACACCTGATGGATGGCAATACTCTCCCCCTAACCCTTGCACGTACACAGCCCACCACAAAAACAGGTATGCAGCTAATCATATGGCGCCAACTGCACAAAGACCAATGCATGCATGATGCAAGCACCACCATCACTGATGCCCTGCCTCTCTCTGTCCTCCACAGGTACAGATACAGACACTGAAGAACTCACAAGCCACGACACCAGCCAAAAGTCCCAGGTGCCAAGATGATGGCACCAGGCCATCCACGTCAAGGGGATCAAGGATGGTTCAAGTGCCACGCAAGTCAGCCATCAATGCCCAACCAGCCCCACAGCCACCTACACAGGACCAGCCGACACCTGCTCCTGCACCCCTGGAGACAAAACCCACACAGGGTGAGGCCACATATGCGGAACATGAGCATGAGGGCTCACAGTCTGCTGCCACAAGCTCTATAGGGGACACTGCTGCATCGGCACTGCATAGTGGTGACGAGGAAGGGGTCCATGACGACGATACCAATGCTGGAGTCTTCTAATCAGAGGATGTTGGACAAGCCCCAAGCCCCCAGGTCACCCCACAGGGCACCCCTCACCAGGAATCTGTAGGACAGGGCAGCCATGGAGAGTGGTCACCAATAGTGCAAAGCCCCGTATTGGCACCAGACACAACACCAAACCTACCATCCACCTCCACCACCGCGATACGGGACCTCAAAGGATATCTGTCCAGGATGGAGGACCGGCAGGAGGAGATGCATGGATATGTGAAACAATACCTCGCAGATGGCGAGGCAACACGCTCTCAATGTGTGACACCACTGCAGCCATTATCAAGGCCATCAACCGGAACACTAAGCGCGTCCACGATGGATTCGCTGCTGTGCGCCAGATCATCACCAGGATAGCCAACAGTATGGAGCAGCGGCAAACAGCGGCTTCAGGGACACAACCATCAACATCATCCGCATCTACCATGCCAGCAAGTTCCACTCAGACCAGCCCTGTGCGCTCGGAGATGCAACCCCCTCCTCTGAAGGGTGATCCACACTAGCAGGGGCACCCTGCACATGTTGAGTTGCACTGCATCCGGACATCTGTTGTGCCATTGATGTCTTGGGATGTTGGGGAGGTGGGGGGTGGGTCGAAGGGGTGTGTGGGGTGGGTGTTTGGGGGAGGGGGACGTTGGGGGGTGGGGAGGAGGGTTGTGTGGGGGTGTGTGGGGGGTGTTTGGGGGAGGGGGATGGTGGCATGTGGGAAGGAGGGGTGTGTGGGGGGTCTGGGATGGAGGGTTCATACACATTGTATTTACCATCAGTTCAAAACACCCGTTGTGTAAAAAACCTCACGTGAGTGGACATTGCTTCTTCGGTGTGTGTCAATTGATTGCTATGCAGTGCACTGTGCCCATATACCCCCACACCCAGTGCCCAGAGCCCCACATACATGGCACCCTCTGCATCCCAGAACATCTATGACTGATTGGCACACAGCACGTCCCTCAAGTGTATCGTGTCCTGACCAATGTCCAAAATCTACTCCTTCCTCTTCTTCTACTTCACCTGGTGATGGCTGGTCCATGTCAGGTGGCAGAGGTACGTTCCGCCGGATGCACATGTTGTGCAGCATGGCACATACAATGAGGATCTTGCCCACCTTCTCAGGTGTTAGGCGGAAACCTGTGCAGTTCCCTCTGGGACCACTGCAAAAGATTTAGGACTACAGGTGTTTGGCAGTAAACCCACTTGGTAGCAGTCTGTACCACACAGATTCACTTGGTAGCTGTGGCTGAGCAGTCAGACTTCCCTCAAGAAGAGTTAAGCAGTATGTGGAGTATACAATATGGGGCAATTATTCACAGTAAGACAAGCAAACACGCAACAAGACTCAGTATAAAGATATTAAGGTATTTATTTATATCAGAACATCTATAGAAAACACTATGGCACTATGATGGCAAACACTTCAATTACAATTACTCTACGAAGAAGAAACGATCAATCCCCCTAACAATATTTCGACAAGTCTAGGTTCTACAGCATCACTTATTTGCAGACAGAGGTGTATGCCTCAACCTAGATGGCACTCTAATATTAGTTAGGACGGGAGAAAAATAGGCAGGTTACGAAATCAACACAGTTCAATACGTCACAGGGAAAATGCAAGGCAAGAAGGCAAGAACCACAATAGATCATAAAGTTCAGAGGCCAGGCCCACTCGGAGAGAGGCAAGGCGATATGTCCCAACAAGTCTCTTAGTGGAAATGCGTTCGAGTCTTTGTAGCAAATTGTTATCGGCAGATTGAACCAGTTCAGAACAACACGCTAGAGAAAGCTTGGAGGTGACCCAACGGAAAGGCGAGGATTGAGACACCTTACTCGATCCGGCAGAAAGGGAAGCCAGGCGGACACGGTACCTTGTTTGTGGAGAGACAGCTCCGGCGGGGGCAGTTGTTCCTGGTGGTGGATGCACGTCGGGTCTTTGCCAAGAGTAGAGATGATCGCGTCGTCGAAGGAAAGTGAAGTCCGATGCACCACCAGGGAAGAGACCAGCCGCGGAGTGCTCCGTCACAAGGCACCACCTTTTGGTCGCGGTACAGGGGTAGTGGCTATCCGGTTGCCGCTGTGCTCTGCACGGGCAATTCGACCACTGCGTCCTGAGGCGAAGAAAAAGCAAAGAGGACTGGTTGTTCTCACCAGTCAGGGGAAGAGACTCTCCGGCAGGGAGATCTCCTCTGTCGTCGGGAAGTGGTGAGTCGGTTCTGCAGGGCTCCACCGGAGGTGTCGTCGTGCAGGTTGGCTCAGCGTTACCCTCGTCGGATTCTTAGGTCCTGTGGCGACTTCTGAAGATCCAGTCCCAAAAGCCGTGCTTTTATGCAGAAAACCCCCATTCATTCAGCCTAGCTGTCAATCAACACACGCTAAGTGGTGAGCGGGGAGGCTCACCACTTGGGCCAATCACACCAGAGTGCGACCGGAGTTGGCAAGGAAACTCGGTCCAGGGTGCCTAAACCCCCTCCCACACCCCTGTGGTAACCCAGACAGAATGGCACCACTTTGGAGGGTCTCTGTACAGAGGCCCGCCAAAAGTGGAACAAAGGGCTCAACCTTTGGTTTAGGAGTCACAGAGACGAACACAGACGCCATTTTAAAAACCGAGTTCTGGCAGAAAATACCATCCGATAAACCTATTTAAGATAAGTAAACTGATGGTATGTTAGAGATTAACGAGGAAAAGTATCAATCTCCAACAATGGGACGAATCCCATAGGGTTATGTTCGGGGCCGAACATAACAAGTAGTTTCCACTGCCACCAGCCAAAACTCGACGAGGGGGGACGGGACAGTGCCCCCTCGAACAACAGACCCAGGAGTAATCGAATTACCCCTACTAGCACGTCCACAATAAGATGGTGTGTACTAGTTCTGTTAGTAAATTTAGGTCTAGTAAAGCCAATGGTGACTTTACATGCCCGGGGAGACAGTAGTCAGTCCCCGGGTTTGGAGTCTATGATGCAGGTCTGCTAGGACGCCCCAGGGTTACGGCACGTAGGGTGCAGTGTAACACACATAGAAAAAGATATGAGACCCTATGGAGTAAAAGACCCCATAGCCCATAGGACACATTGGCCCTCATTACGACCCTGGCGGAAATCGCGGTCCAAAATGCACCATGGAGCACGGCGGAAAGCTGCCGATAGCGCCATGGGGGTTGGCGGATTTTCCGCCCCATTCCGACCTTGGCGGGGCGGTAAATCCCCATTCCCCATTTTACCCTTCCCCATTCCCATTTTTGCCCCATAGGGTATAATGGGAGTGGGGAAGGCGTTAATTACGCCACCTCAAAATACGGTGGCGTAATTAACGACAAGGTCCCGTAGCGCCATGGATTTCTCCGCCCGGAAAAACCAGGCGGAAAACGCTCCATGGCGCTACGGAAACTCGTAGTAGGGCAGACGGGTCCGCCGCGAATAACGCTGGCGTAATTCGCCAGGGTCGTAATGAGGCCCATTGACATTCAAAGGAATTACACACATTCATGTCCAAGAGTGGGAGGAAAAGAGTCTCACTCTTGGCAGGATGGAAAAAAACAAACTCCAGAAATCCAGCAAAGCTGCTGGGGGACTCACTAGGTTAGGAAATTCAGCCTAAACAGAGAATTCTCCCTAACACTCGCCCCCCCCAGACTAAGGGACAGGAGGATTTAATCCACTCCTGGATGAATCTCTTACCTCTAGTCGATGACATACATCCTAGAGAGACCATCAGCATTTTGGTGGTGACATCCTGACCTGTGCTCAATGGTGAAATCAAACCCTTGCAGGCAGATCGACCATCTCAATAGTTTTGGGTTTTCCCCTTTCATTTGCATTAACCATCTCAAGGGTTGGTGGTCAGTCTGAATGACAAAAGTAGAACCATACAAGTACGGCCTGAACTTCTCAGAGCCCACACGATAGCAAAGCACTCTCTTTCGATTGTTGCCCACCTTATTTCAGGATCCTCCAGCTTGCGGCTGATGAAGCAAACGGGGTGCTCCCTACCTTTCCCATCCAGTTGACTGAGTACGGCACCTATCCCTACATTTGAAGCATCTGTCTGCACAATGAAGTGTTGGTGGTAATCCGGAGCTCTGAGTACTGGGGCTTGGCAAAGAGCCTTTTTCAGGTTTTCAAAAGCCTGATTGCACTCCTCGTTCCATCTAACCTTCTTAGGAAATTTGGGCGAGGAGATGACATTCAGTGGAGAAGCTATGGTCCCATAGTTCTCTATGAAATTCCTGTAATACCCGGTGAGGCCTATGAAGGCTCTCACTTGGGTTTGAGTAGTAGGTGTTGTCCAATTTTGCACAGCTTCAATCTTACTGAGCAAAGGCCTTATTTCTCCACCTCCTACCTCATGTCCAAGATAGACTACCTTACTCTGTCCAATTTGGCATTTACTCGCCTTTATGGTCAGATTGGCTCGTCCGAGAGCCTGCAAAACATCTCTCAGGTGGGTTACATGTTCTTCCCAGGAATTGCTGAACGCTGCAATGTCATCCAAGTATGCCATGCAGAAGTCCTCCATCCCATTCAGAACCTGGTTTACCATCCGTTGAAATGTAGCATTTGCATTCTTCAGTCCGAAAGGCATTACCTTAAACTGGTATAAGCCAACGGGGATAGAAAATGCAGTTTTCTCTTTGGCATGGTCTGTCAGGGCTATTTGCCAATAGCCTGACGTCAAGTCAAATGTGCTGAGGAACTTGGCGGCGCCAAGTTTATCCACCAACTCATCTGTTCTTGGCAAAGGGTGGGCATCAGTCTTGGTGACTGCATTAAGAGCTCTATAATCCACGCAGAATCTAAGCTCTTTAGATCCGGCCTTTGGAACTAACACAACTGGGCTAGACCATGGACTAGTAGAGGGCTCTATTACCCCGAGATCAAGCATCTTGCTGACCTCACCTTTGATGTGGGCTCGTACGTGTTCTAACATTCGTTATTCTCTGCTTTTGACTGGCAGACAGTCACCAGTGAGTATGTCATGCTGGCCCCAAGGGGTCAAGCCTGGTGAAAGCGAGAACAGAGAGGCAAACTGATTTAACATGGATTTGCACTCTTCTTGTTGCTCGGGTGTCAGATTGGAGGAGAGATTTACTCCTTCAATTTGTTCATCTAAGGGTAAGCCTCTGAGGAGATCCGGAAGAGCTTCACTCTCTTCTTCTTCCTCGGGTGATGCTAGAAGCAACGCTCCTACATCAGGTCGGGAGACATACGCTTTGAGGCGGTTGGTGTGGAAGACTGTCGGAGCCTCCTTGGGATTGCCCAAGTCCACCAGATAGTTATCCTCTCCGAGTTTACCCACAACTCTGAAGGGTCCCATCCACTTATCTTGCAAGGCCCTCAGCCTTGTTGGGATAATAACGAGAATGAGCTGGTCTTGAGCGAACTCAACCATGTTAGCCTTTTGATCGTGCCAGCGTTGATCAATGCTTGTCCAGCTTTCAAGTTATCGCTTGCTTCTGTCATCATGTGCGACATTCTCCTCCGGAGACCTATCACGTAGTCAGTCACTCTGAATGTCTTGGGGGAAGGAGCACTCTCCAACTCCTCCTTAATCAGGGCCAATGTACCTCTGACGGGATGACCATAGAGAAGTTCGAAGGGAGAATAACCTACTCCCTCCTGAGGGACTTCTCTATACGCAAAGAGAAGGCATGGCAGTAGCAGGTCCCACTTACGCTTAAGGGGTTCCTCTAAAGCACCTATCATGCTCTTCATGGTTCGGTTGAACCGTTCTACCAACCCATTGGTTTGTGGGTGGTAAGCTGTTGAGAACTTGTAAGTAACTCCACAGGTTTTCCACATGGCTTTCATGTAGTGGGGCATAAAGTTTGACCCCCTGTCAGAGATTACTTCCGTAGGAAACCCGACCCTAGTAAAAATACCAAGGAGGGCCTTAGCCACAGCTGGAGCTGTAACAGTCCTCATAGGAATTGCCTCAGGATACCTAGTAGCATGGTCTACTACAACAAGTATAAACCTGTTGCCTGAGGAGGTTGGAGGATCAAGGGGACCAACAATGTCAATCCCTACTCTCTCAAACGGGACTCCCACAACTGGGAGAGGCACTAAAGGTGCCACATTCTTGGAGCCAACCTTACCAGAGGTCTGGCAGGTGTGGCAGCTCCTGCAGTGTTTTTCTACTTCGGCCCCCATCTTTGGCCAATAGAAGTAGAGAGAGAGCCTTTCCTTAGTCTTCTTGAAACTCAAGTGACCAGCCAAAGGAATCTCGTGGGCTAACTGCAAGAACTGTGGTCTGTTCTCTTGGGGTACTGCAAGTCGTTTGTAGTCTCCAGGTGCAGACTCGGTCGGTTCACTGTAGAAGAGGCCATCTTCCCAGTGCAACCTGTATATCCCAGGCTCTTGCCCTTCAGCCTGAGCTCCTGCCTGGTGGCGAAGACCTTCCAGAGTTGGACATTCTCTCTGTCTCTTACTGAAGTCTGACCTGCTGGGTCCACCTTCTGCCAGTAAAGACTGCAGCTCAGGATGGTCAACAGGATCCAGATCTCCAATGAGTTCTTGGCCTTCCATTAGCTCTTCCTCAGAGTCTAATTCTACCACACAGGGTTGTACCTCCCTCTCAGCCTCAGCTGGAGGTGGAGTTACGGGTGTAACTTTGGACAACCGCGGGGAAGTCCGTGTTGGCTGCACTGAAATGCTGGCTGCTGGTTTCGGGATAGAAGTCTTAGGTTTCCCTTTCGCTTCTGGGTTCTTTGAGACAGCTGCCGACAATTCCAGTGGAGCAGGAGTGATTTCTTTCTTCATCATCTCCTGGAGAGTACCGCACATGGTCCTCTCTCTTGCGGGTCTGGTTAGCTCCTGTAACCGTTTACTAGGAGGTCTGGGAGTATGCGATACAACTCCGAGAGTTTTCAAATCGTTACCCAACAGTACGCGTCCTGGTACCTCACTCTGTATGCTGACAGGTATCTTCACAGTCATGTCGTTACACTGGATGAGAACTGGTAATTGGGGAAGCATCTGGACAGGCCCTCCAGCTAACTTGGTGAGGTGTTTGGGTGCCTTAGCAACATCCTCGGCCTGAAAAAATGATTTATCCACCACAGTTATGCTGGCCCCAGTGTCCCTAATGGCAGGAGTCTCCTGACCATTCACCTGGACACTGTCCTTATAATACTCTTTAGTATTATCGGGGATCGAATTCTAGACATCTAAATTATGTTGTTCCCACAACCCCAGAGATACTAAAGAAACGCTGGCTGATACTCCAATGGGTTCGTCCGCTAGAAGTAGAAAGTTTCCACTTGCCATTTGGACTTCCTCCTCTGGAGCGAAGGCTAAAGAGACAAGCTGGACCCCTGAAGGTTTACCCTTACATCTGGGATCTCCTTTCACGTGGTCAGTCGAGCCACAAACAAAGCATTTACCGAATGCTTTTTGGAATGGCGGCTTGTTCTGACCTCCTTCCGGTTTGGCACCAGAAGACACACTATTCTGCTGTGGTTTTCCCAGTGGCTTACCCTTCTGGTTTTTTTTGGGGCCCTCTTTGGAATTTGAGTTATTCGAATTCTCTTTTGAGTCTTTTTTAGGCTGTTTTCCCTCATCCTTTTTCTGAGTTGCCCCAGAATCCTTCTGAGTAGCCCTGTTGGCAACCCATAAGTCAGCAGCCCTAGCTAGCGTCCGGGAATCCAATTCCTTCGAATCAGCCAAGTGCTGTCTGAGCTCAGGAGAACAGGCATCATAAATCGACTCCAACATAAAAAGATTCTTCATACCCTCATAAGTGTTCACTTTGTAACCCTTAATCCATCCCTCTAAGTTTTTCAACCCTTCACTCACCCAGGTAGCCCAAGGGGTACCATCCTGCTTTTTGAGGGTTCTAAACCTCTTAAGATACTGGGAAGGGGTCTTCCCGAATCTAGCTATCAGAGCTAGTTTCACACATTCGTAATCCGTCTTATCCGCCTCCCCCAACTCCATTACCACATCAGTCGCAACAGGAGGGAGCCTAGAGAACAACCAGGGAAGTAAATCATTCCCGATGATGTCCTGGAGCCCATGATTGTACTCAAACAGTTTTAACCAATCCAACACATCCAATCTCGGTTCATACATACCCACTAATTCCATTTGGCATCCGGGGTCTTTTGGGACTGGAGCTCCTAGAGGAACCAGAGGAGAGAGATGCACTTTCTACAGACAACTTTTTCATCTCTAACTCGTGATTAAGTTCTATTTCCCTGAGTCTTAACTCAGCTTGCTTCTGCTCAGCCTGGGCATTCATCCGTCTGAACTTGAGCTCTTGGTTTCGTTCAGATTGAGCCAAGAACCGTTTGTATTCTAATTCGAGCTTCATTTTTTCAAGTTCAAAATAAGCAGGGTTACTTGTGGGACCTGGTATGGGCCCCGTAGGCACAGCTGGTAAGGCAGGTAGAGGAGCAGGGGAGACAGTTTCGTTAGCCTCTCCTTCCTCGTCAGCCTCTTCATCGCTATCATCACAATTACGATTTTGATCAACACCATCACTGTTATCTACATTTGCTGGAGAAATTCGTTCCTCTGAACCAGTACCCAGACTTTGGTTCGCCAGCAATCTCTCTATTAGTTCTAACTTCTTGCCTCTTACAGAAAGATTCTCTTGCCTACAGAGAGCTCGCAAATTCTCAGTATTTTCACCTGACAAGGATTCTTGACTGTAGGTTTCCATCGTAGACATGTTTTTGAAAGTTGCTTTTTAGTGCTAAGCTTTGTGGTTAGTTATCCTAAAGTGTCGAAAAGCACTCTAAACTGTATACTCGATACAAATCCCACCGCTGTACACCAGTGTTAGGCGGAAACCTGTGCAGTTCCCTCTGGGACCACTGCAAAAGATTTAGGACTACAGGTGTTTGGCAGTAAACCCACTTGGTAGCAGTCTGTACCACACAGATTCACTTGGTAGCTGTGGCTGAGCAGTCAGACTTCCCTCAAGAAGCGTTAAGCAGTATGTGGAGTATACAATATAGGGCAATTCTTCACAGTAAGACAAGCAAACACGCAACAAGACTCAGTGTGAAGATATTAAGGTATTTATTTATAACGGAACATCTATAGAAAACACTATGGCACTATCACGGCAAACACTTCAATTACAATTACTCTACGAAGAAGAAAAGATCAATCCCCCTTACAATATTTCGACAAGTCTAGGTTCTACCAGCATCACTTATTTGCAGACAGAGGTGTATGCCTCAACCTAGATGGCACTCTAATATTAGTTAGGACGGGAGAGAAAAATAGGCAGGTTACAAAATCAACACAATTCAATACGTCACAGGGAAAGTGCAAGGCAAGAAGGCAAGAACCACAATAGATCATAAAGTTCAGAGGCCAGGCCCACTCTGAGAGAGGCAAGGTGATATGTCCCAACAAGTATCTTAGTGGAAATGCGTTCGACTCTTTGTAGCAAATTGTTATCGGCAGATTGAACCAGTTCAGAACAACACGCTAGAGAAAGCTTGGAGGCGACCCAACGGAAAGGCGAGGATTAAGACACCTTATTCGATCCAGCAGAAAGGGAAGCCAGGGGGACACGGTACCTTGTTTGTGGAGAGACAGCTCCGGCGGGGGCAGTTGTTCCTGGTGGTGGATGCACGTCGGGTCTTTGCCAAGAGTAGAGATGATCTCGTCGTCGAAGGAAAGTGAAGTCCGGTGCACCACCAGTGAAGAGACCAGCCGCGGAGTGCTCCATCACAAGGCGCCACCTTTTGGTTGCGATACAGGGGTAGTGGCTATCCGGTTGCCGCTGTGCTCTGCACGGGCAATTCGACCACTGCGTCCTGAGGCGAAGAAAAAGCAAAGGGGACTGGTTGTTCCCACCAGTCAGGGGAAGAGACTCTCCGGCAGGGAGATCTCCTCTGTCGTCGGGAAGTGGTGAGTCGGTTCCGCAAAGCTCCACCGGAGGTGTCGTCGTGCAGGTCGGCTCAGCGTTACCCTCGTCGGATTCTTAGGTCCTGTGGCGACTTCTGAAGATCCAGTCCCAAAAGCCCTGCTTTTATGCAGAAAACCCCGATTCATTCAGCCTAGCTGTCAATCAACACACGCTAAGTGGTGAGCGGGGAGGCTCACCACTTGGGCCAATCACACCAGAGTGCGACCGGAGTTGGCAAGGCAACTCGGTCCAGGGTGCCTAAACTCCCTCCCACATCCCTGTGGTAACCCAGACAGAATGGCACCACTTTGGAGGGTCTCTGTACAGAGGCCCGCCAAAAGTGGAACAAAGGGCTCAACCTTTGGTTTAGGAGTCACAGAGACGAACATAGACGCCATTTTAAAAACCGAGTTCTGGCAGAAAATACCATCTGATAAACTTATTTAAGATAAGTAAACTGATGGTATGTTAGAGATTAACGAGGAAAAGTATCAATCTCCAACAATGGGACGAATCCCATAGGGTTATGTTCGGGGCCGAACATAACAAGTAGTTTCCACTGCCAACAGCCAAAACTCGACGAGGGGGGACGGGACAGTGCCCCCTTGAACAACAGACCCAGGAGTAATCGAATTACCCCACAATAAGATGGTGTGTACTAGTTCTGTTAGTAAATTTTGGTCTAGTAAAGCCAATGGTGACTTTATATGCCCGGGGAGACAGTAGTCAGTCCCCGGGTATGGAGTCTATGATGGAGGTCTGCTAGGATGCCCCAGGGTTACGGCATGTAGGGTGCAGTGTAACACACATAGAAAAACATATGAGACCCTATGGAGTAAAAGACCCCATAGCCCATAGGACACATTGGGCCTCATTACGACCCTGGCGGAGTGGGTTTACGCCAGCGTTATTCGCGGCGGACCCGTCCGCCCTACTACGAGTTTCCGTAGCGCCATGGAGCGTTTTCCGCCTGTTTTTTCCGGGCGGAGAAATCCATGGCGCTACGGGACCTTGTCGTTAATTACGCCACCGTATTTTGAGGTGGCGTAATTAACGCCTTCCCCACTCCCATTATACCCTATGGGCCTCATTACGACCCTGGCGGAAATCGAAAAACGATGGCGGAAATGCAATACCGCCATCGAATAGCGCTCGGTGCGATTATGACCCGTCACCGTAAAGTACGATGCCATTAGCGACACCGTAGTGAACGCCAACGCTAACTGCACCAAGTACACGCGCGCGCGCCATGCCAAACCGTAATGAGCACCATGGCGCAAGGGTACGCGAATTCTGACCCTAGCGGACATGTACTTAACGCCATCAAGCACGGCGGAAAGTACCATTCCGCCATGGTGAGAAGTACGGCATCGCGAATCAACCGTAAACGGCCCCACTGAGTGCCTGTACACCGCTCCCTGGCCACATAGTACAACTCCCCGTAGGTGCAACGAAGTCACAATGCAACCAGTGAAATGTACAAGTCACCCATGCATGCCAATGAACAAAAGAATCACAAGAGGGGCCAATGGGAGGCTGCAGGGCACAGATGGCACGAACACAGAAGCTATTCCAATGGACATGACCTCAGACTCCCACCAAGAAACGCACGCAAACACAGGCACCTGTGACCAGCAATATTCCGATAATCACATCATTCCACCAATCCACCTGGCTGACCGGCATCTGTTACACAAAACCTAATCCCCCGCCCCTGAGCATGACATCAATCAAACAGTCATATTGGCAGCCCTCACCCCTGACCTCACTGGGCTTCGTAGGCAAACGCGCCCAGCACAGTACCACGCAACTATACTCCGAAGCTGGAACCCAATGCAGATCTCCTCACAATACATCGCCCCCCAAATCGGAATATGCCACATCACTTGCAAAGAAGAACGCTACACGGCTCATATCAGAATAGAAATTTAATGCACAACAAATACACCAAGCCCATACAGCCATTAGGCCATGAACTCCAAGACACATTTCACCATTGTGGGCTGCATCGGCAATAAATGACCAGCTACTTCTTGTGTGACGCCCTGTTCCTTCATGGTACACAGGGGCTACATTCTCGTACGAAAAGGCAACATGGAAGCGCCTAGAACCGCAGGGCCGTCCCAATAGGGAGGCACTAGTCCAGCTGGAAGGCCGAAATGTTGCTCCGAGCCACTAGTACTGCGTAAGGGCATGTGGCCCATTGGCGATCGTCCCATAAGATCGTAATGCTGCTCCACTGATTAACACGAAGCAGCAGGTGTCGGGAGTAAAACCCATCTGCAGGAGTGGCATACAGATGGCAGTGGCAAAAGGGGAGGAGATACCTGTCAACCAAAAGAAAAGTAAAAGAATAGAATGGCCATCAGAACTACATTCGAACAACTCACTTCAATGATCACACTAAATCCACAGCCATATGCATGCTAGCCCACTCCAAAGGATCATCACCACCCAAAAACCACTTGCGAATCATAACTATCTATATCGAGGTGAAAACACTATCACAAACGAGTGTACCTGTGCATGCGTCTGTTAAAACAGAATCCATCTGATGGGATTGGTAACGTGTATAGACACAAGTGTCTGAAGGCGCGTCGAGACAGGGAGGGCTCAACAAGGCCAGATAGACGATGGTCCCACTATGGCAGCCCTGCATCACATAGCGCAGGGGAGGCGGATAGATTCCAAGAATCCCTGTACATGGCAAACTCTGTATCAAATCATCTGTCCATGCATCCATACATCATTCCCTCATCCCGGAATGAAAACGCCTGTTTCCATACTCACATGACATGTGAAATTTCCATTGAGTCTGTGCGTCATGCAGCCTGCAAAATCCACTGTGCCCCAGCCCGTAATTCCAGTGTTGTGAAGTAACATGTATCTGGGAACGTCCGGCCTCATCGCCCACGTCGCTATTGCGCATCCCAAACTATTCATATCAATCATTGCACCCTCGCCATGGGCCCTGTCCCAAGGACATTGAACAATAGAACGTTATATTTGCAGTCAGACCTGTGGGCATCTCCTCGCCGCTAGCTGAAAACCGAAAGCGCCGCCCTTCGAATTCCTCATTTGCAACATCACGTCGAAAAGGCATCTGTGGCCGCTTGTAATCACAAATTAATCCATCTAGTGCGGCTGTGCGTGAAAATGGCAACTGCCTTCACTCACAAATGGGACGCCCCGCCCGTCGGTGAACCCCGGTGCAGTGATGCATGAGGGTCCACCGTTACTCGAGTACTACGTTCCACTGACCCTTCACAAGTCTGTTCGCGACTGCAAAGAATGTATGTGAAACAATGGGACCATAGCCGAATGTACATATCAACCAATGTTACACGGCCATCGGGTACTAATACATGATTGTAATAGCAAGATGCCATTCCTCGAATTGCAGCGTTGTTTGCGGGACGTGCTCGCCCAAAGGGGAGAGCAGCTTGCACAGGTGGAATGAATCACCACAGGTGGAGGCCATACAGCCTGAAAACACATAAATTGCACGCCCAGTCTCCTCCCACAACCACTCTGAAATGCTACCGGCAGGACTCGCGATGTTGGCCCTGGGGGACCTGATAGCACTGCAAGTACTCCAACTCCAAGAAGAAGACGAACACCAACTACAACCGGCCGCACGGAGGAGACGCAGGAGGAGGAGGAGGGCAAGGCAGGGCCAGCAAGGGCCGCCAGCACAGCCACTACCACCACGCAGGCAGCCCGCAATCCCACGCCTCCGAGCACATCCGTTCAACCTCACTGATGAGCAGATCCACACCCTCTACCGTTTGGACCGGGACACCATAGCCGCCATTGTGGACATGACACAGGCTGACCTTGTCAGCATGATAGATAGCCCAACCGCCATCCCACCCCTACTGAAGGTGGTGTCTGTACTACACTTCCTGGCCACAGGCACCTACCAGCACACAGTCGGACAGTTGCATGGCATTTCTCAGCCACTGTTCTCACGGACACTATTGCAAGTGCTCGATGCCCTCCTGCAGCACGCAGACGACTACATCTCTCTACCACGCTCGGAGCAGGAAATTACCAACACAAAAGTGGGATTCCATGCACTTGGCGGCATACCGGGTTGCCTTGGTGCCATCGACTGCACCCATGTGGAATTGGTCGTCCCACATGCCATGGAGGCCCAGTACCGCAACCGAAAACAATTTCATTCTCTGAATGTACAAATGGTGTGTGACTCCAACAGGATCATTACACATTGTTGTGCCCGATTCCCTGGATCAACCCATGATTCTATGATCTTGAGGAACTCTACAATACTATGCTACATGGAGCGACACACAGGGAACAGATCCTGGCTACTCGGTGAGTCTCATTTCATGCATGATGATGTGGGGTATGTGATGCGGCAATGACCTGGCAGGAAGGGGGGGGGGTGCGTACGTAGCAATGGCATTCCACATAATTCGTTTATCGTCCACATACAGGTGATGCCGGATATCCACTGAAGAGATGGCTCCTCACACCAGTCCGGAACCCACGGGACCAGCATGAGGAGGACTACAACCATGCCCACTCACGTACCCGTGTAGTCATTGAACAGGCATTCGGCCTACTGAAGACCCGTTTCCGGTGCCTCAGCAGGTCTGGCGGGGCACTCCTGTACCGCCATGAGAAGGTTGCAAAGATGGTGATGGCATGTGTCATGCTACACAACATGTGCGTACGTAGAAATGTGCCCATGCCCCCTGACGCAGAACTGCAAGCACCTGAAGATGGTCATGATGAGGGTGGGGATGTGGCAGCACCTCAAGGAGTCTGCGAGGCACAGGAGGGCCGTGAAATTCGTCAGCATCTCATAGATGCATGCTTCTAGCACTCACGCCTGGTGGCTGATACATGGACACGGGACTCGTGGCACTGTGTGTGTCTGGTACATGCACAATATGGACTGTACGCCTATGATGGCCTAGTACACAAAGATCATTGTCCACACATCTCATTGGTTGATCGTGCATTGTTTATGGCATATGTGATATCATGTTGAACACCCTATCGACCCGCCACCCAAGTTAGCCCAACACACCCCCTCCACCCTCCTACCTCCCCCCCGAACACCAGTGTCCAAAGATGCTCATTGTCAGTGGGCAGTCGCTATTGCAAGCCCCCTCTGCGGGTATCAGGGGCACCCCTGCCTGTGGAGCGCAGGTTCCTCCCAGATCTACGTTGGGGGCTGCCCTGGACGGAACTTGCAACGGATGATGTCTCTGCCTGCTCACGTCCATGCATGTCCCTAAGGGTTTGTGAGAGCTCAGTGAGCACACGGCGCACTGCGGCAAGTTCGGCACATACGTCTTTGGACGTCGCATGCAGTTCCCCCCTGAGGCTCTCGGTGCTTCTCTCCATTTGGACTCTCAGGCTCTCGGTGCTACTCTCCATTTGGACTATCAGGCTCTCGGTGCTACTCTCCATTTGGACTCTCAGGCTCTCGGTGCTACTCTCCATTTGTGCCCTAAGTGTCTCAGTTGATGTTTCTATGTCTGCCTTAGTGCCCCCACATCCATCGGCATGGTCCTTGAGGAGCGTGGCCAGTTGCTGCTGTTGCACGATTAACTGGTCGAGGGACTGTTGCCTGTGCTGTGCCATGGCCATTTGCGGTGGTGTCACAGAGGGGCTGTTCCCCTCATGTTGCCCTGCCACAGGGCTTGTGGGGGATGGCCAGTCGTCGTCTTGTGGGTGCCCCTGCGTGGTATCCTCATGGTGTACGGGATGGAACAGACAGGGGGATTGGGACAGGTCATGGATGGATCTGACTTCGACATCCCCGTCTTCTGTGTCGGAGCATGCTGCCATTAATGGGGTGTCACCTATGGTGCTGCTGCCACCATAGGCAGTACCTTCTGTGGCATCCATTGGGGGGACCTGTGGTGGTGCTGTTGTGGGCATGCTGGCTGCTGGGGTGCCTGTTGATGTTCCCTCCTGTGTGCTGCCACTTGATATGTGCTGCTGCCGTGTCTTGATGCGTGCAGCTGAGGTGGAGGGTCTTTGGCCGTCGGTCTTGGCCCTCTTTGCAGGTGTGCTGGTAGGGGTGTCCTGGAGCTCGTCGTTTGGATCGGACCCTGTGGTGGAGTAAAGGAGGGCGAGCGTTATTGATGGGTCTGTGGGAATTGGAATGGCAATGTATCACATGCATTGGGGTGGTACCTGTGGGTGATTTGGGTCGGGGCCTTGGAGGTGCTTTCATTTGTGTGTGGAGTGAGGGTGCAGTTGTTTGGCAGCCTGCAGTTAGGGTGTGCCTGCTGCACGTGTAGTGGGTGTTATTGGGGTTTTTACTTATTTATGTATTTATTGTGGTTTTAAAGTGCGCTATCAGGCAAATGTGTGTGGACGTTCTCCTGGCCATGTGTTGCTGTTGCGCTATGTGGACACATGTGGATCACATGATTGGACATTGTGGATTTGGCATGGTTTTCTTTGGGCCACCTACCTGATTCTCCGGATGTCTGCACTCCTTTCTCCATCCCTCCGACTCCCTCTATGCTCTCCATTCCAATGGTGGATGCACAGATTTCTTCCCAGGGGGTCAACTTGATGGGTGATTCCGACCCTCCCCCGGTGGCTGTGGCAATGTTGCGGTTGGCAGAAAGTATGCTACGGACGCGTATCCGCAGGTCGTCCCACCGCTTCCTGCATTGCTGTGGGTTGCGGGGTGCGGTCCCCAACGCACTTACCCGCTGTGCCACCAGGGCCCATATGGCCTTCTTGTTCGCAAGTGCCGTCCTGGTCATTTGCGTGGAGAAGACGGCGGCGGCATTCTCCTGGAGGGTCTCTGTTAGCACGGTGAGTTCCTCACGGGAGAAGTGGACCTGCCGCTTGCGGTCGCACGCTTTCTTCGCTACTTTTCCCATTTTTCTTGGTTTCACTGGGGTGGATGACGGGTTGGGATGTGTCTCAGGGTGGTGTTTTTAGTGGTTGTGTGTATTTAGTGGTTTTATAGCTGTACGGCGTGTTGTTTCTCGTTCCGGGCCCATGTTTTTACTTCCGTTTCCGTATATTTACGGTCACCGTATTTTCCGGTTGGCGCTCACTGCGGTGTCCGCTATGATGGGTGGCGGTATTGCACCTAGGGCGCCGTACGGCGGCGGTGTGGGCCGTTTTGGGGTCATTTCCGCCATCGCGGACTTTGCACTTCCGCCATGCCGTGGTGCTCGTGCCCGATGGGTCGGAATGGGCCGCACTTTGCTCCATCGTGCAATGGCGGAAACGCTATTTACGCTGTGGCGGTCCGGTCAGTCACTTTCCGCCAGGGTCGTAATGAGGGCCTATGGGGCAAAAATGGGAATGGGGAAGGGTAAAATGGGGAATGGGGATTTACCGCCCCGCCAAGGTCGGAATGGGGCGGAAAATCCGCCAACCCCCATGGCGCTATCGGCAGCTTTCCGCCGTGCTCCATGGTGCATTTTGCACCGCGATTTCCGCCAGGGTCGTAATGAGGGCCATTGACATTCAAAGGAATTACACACATTCATGTCCAAGAGTGGGAGGAGTCTCACTCTTGGCAGGATGGAAAAAAACAAACTCCAGAAATCCAGCAAAGCTGCTGGGGGACTCACTAGGTTAGGAAATTCAGCCTAAACAGAGAATTCTCCCTAACATCAGCCCCGTAAATGAGGGAGCCACCCGACCTGCTGAGGCATC
Organism: Ambystoma mexicanum; assembly: GCF_040938575.1. Classification (NCBI taxonomy): domain Eukaryota; kingdom Metazoa; phylum Chordata; class Amphibia; order Caudata; family Ambystomatidae; genus Ambystoma; species Ambystoma mexicanum. The sequence goes on along the minus strand of NC_090923.1, from coordinate 622,071,894 downwards.
GGAACCGTGCCTTCAACGGCCAAAGTTCTGCTCAATGTCCACACCCGTGCGTGTATGGGCACGATTGAAGTCCTCTTCGTGCCTGTTCTGCAGATTCCTGACAGGGGTGAGGAGCCACACCTCCAGGAGATAGCCAGCATCACCTACATGGGAGCAGAAGAAGGTATGTTTTAGGATACTGCTCTATTTTCATTTGTCCTCAGCCTGTACATCGTTCATGTTCACATGCAGTATTCCGTCGATGGCTGCTATTGACTTCACATCTGCACAAATATCTGCCCTGTACACTACTTGCCAATCCATGGTGCTGGTCTTGGGTGACGTACATGATTTAGGGGCCTTGACATTGGAACCACCAGCCACCCAGATGGATTGACAAGGTCCTTGATGTACACACATGTGAGGGCTGTGTGGCAGGGGATGACTCCAAATGCATGTTGGGGAATGTTTGATGCATTAGGCTGCTGTACTACATGATATTGCTTGTTCAGACTATGATGCATATGGGTCATTGTAGACGCCATGCATGTGACCCTCGACGTCTATGCACTCGTCACATTAAATGGCACAATCTGATTGTTGGTAGTGTCCGCCAGTGTTGGGTAGAGTACCTTAGAGGACGCATGGTGTTGAATTGCATGCTGGTACTCATGTGCTGTGGGCAATTCCCACACCTATCTCACTGATGTAGGTGTTGCACACTACATGATGTGTTCAATTTGATGCATCCTTGTTGCATGTGACTGCCATTATTTTTCATCTGAGAATAGATACTACCCACACAGTCCCACACCTGAAGATCAGATTCAGACGCACCTACTAATACAAACATTACTCAATATGACACAGCTGGATCTGCACAGAACCACCAAATCGAGTCGACCCACGAGGAACAAGCAACAAACCAACCCACAGGCATACAACTCTAACAGAACTATAAGTACCTTAATAAGGATACAGACCCCACTAACCCAACCTTCAATCTTCTGCATACTTAAACCCACACAAAGCCACACAACCATCTCTCTCACAGCAATCCGCACACACTTTACCACACCCCATCAACAACACATAAACTTCACCCACAGCACTCGAGGCCTTGCCGGATACGATACTAGCACCAATGCCCAGCACTCTGTGCATACCGAGCTGGAGCTGCCAACAGCACATCACTTCTCCCACTCTCCTGCTCCCCTCCTCCCGACTAACCCTACCCGTCCTTCCTGTTTACAGATCCGCCAGAGCACCTGGGGACCAATTCCGTTGGTGACGGTGCGCTATACAAGTACCTTTAACATAACATAACATGGCATCTGCACATGTTGCCATAGTGTAATGCAGTGTTGCTGTCGGGGAGGGGCAGTGACAGCGGAAATACCTGAGGTGGAATTGATACTGCGCACTCATGGATGTTTGTACTGTGAGGTGCTTCAATGCGGTCATGTGTTTTCGGCTTCTTGGACATGTGATGGTGCATTGTGGTGCTGAGGGCATGGTCAGGTGATGTCCGGTGGACATGTTCAAGGGTGTGTGCTGATTGTGTGTGTGACATATACACATTGGTGTGCGGCCAGAAAGCATCAGACTCCATTGTCTGTGTCATGCATCATATTAGGTTGATCATGGGCACGGTCTTTGGCAGCATTGACAGTGTCCAGACACCCCATTGAGGGCACTCCCATGGCCCAGAGGGCAGTCTCCTTGCATATGCATGTACACTCCACCCAACACTCACCATCTGCACATTGATGGAGTGGTATAGCTTCTGATTGCGGTACACCACCTTCATGGCATGTGGGACTACCAACTCCACGTGGGTGCAGTCGAGGGCACCAATTACATGGGCATGCCTGCCAGTGCATGGAATGCTATTTTGGTGTCATTCGCCTAATGTGGTGTCCATGGTAGGGATATGTAGGCCCTTGCGTGCTTTAGGAGTGCATCCAGTACTTGGTTTAGCACACCAGAGAAACATGGTTGCGAGATGCCATGCAGCTGGCCCACTGTGTGCTGGTAGGTGCCTCTGGCCAGGAAGTGGAGCACAGATGCCACCTTCAGCAGAGGGGGGATGGCAGTGCGGATGTTGATCAGGCTAACCAAGTCTTCATGTATTAATTCCACTATGGTGGTGATGGTGTCCCTTGTCCAGGGGTGCAGGGTGTGGATCTGTGCTGGGGTTAAGTTGAATGGATTGGCCCTTATACGTGGAATTAGTGGCTGCCTACAGGGTACAAATGCCTGCACTGGTGGGATTTGCTGGCCCAGTCTCACCCTCCTCCTCCTCCTGCGTCTCCTCTGTGTTGCCTGTTGTACTGCCTGATGAAGGAGTAGCAGTGCAGGCATGTCCTCCAGCTCCAGTATGGCGAGTACAAGTGGTATCATTTTGGTCTTGGAAGGGGTGTGGTGTGTGGTGTGCTACATTTTTTGCCAAGCCTGGCTCCATTGCCTCCACCTGTGCTGATTGTGTGCACCTGTGGCAGTTGGGAGCACAGTAGTTTCCTATTAATGGGTGATCCATGATGCCGGTATTGACGGCATCATGGTGGCCTTTCTTACCGGCATCTGGATGCCGGTATGTGCATGTCCGTGCAACTCGTGATGTCCTCTTCCTTGCTTCATGCGGTATTATGGGCATGGCACTCGCGCGCATGCGTTCATGCCGGTACGGTCATGCACGGCCACAGCATGTCCTTGTGAATGCAGGTAGGATGGGCATTGCTGGTCGTGATGGGCCGGTCCTGTTAACAATGCCGGTAATGCCTTGCTAGTATCTTTATTACTGGACCGCCAATCTCGTAATGAGGCCCAGTGGATAATTAAGGCCCACGCCTTCCCTTACACACCAAGAGTATGCAAACCCATCAGTCACAACCTTTGAGCACCATAATCTGCTACTCTCAAAGACCTCCAGAGGAGTTAACTGTATCAGCTGAAGCAGCAGGCATAAAATCCACCAACGAAAAGTGGTGAAGATATGCAGTTTGGAGACCGTTCGTTTCTCCAGCTAGCCCATCTCCCCGGACACAAAAAGCATGGTAGGTCCTGATACTCTTGAGCTTTAACATGTAGACCAATGTCAAACCACTCACCCAATTCCATCCTGAGATACAGAGTGTGATCAACATCTGAGCCACAGTTCCATAACTCCTGGACCTGGCACCAGTCCATACTTCTGTGCCACTGGCACATTTCAGGACACTGTGGGAATGATGCATGACAGGTCACAGCAAACATTTGCCAACGTGCTGTGTCAGAGGCTTAAATCACTATTTTAACATACCCTGAGAAAATACTAGCTGCCCACCTTCCATGATGAGGTCAATTTCCCAAGGGATGTCTATTGCCGACTTCTCCAACATCAGTGCACCTCGTCCATATTGCATTGGTGGCCCAGACATTGAAATAGAACTACAGGAGCTAGAAGCATCTTTATTCCATGAATGTACAAATGACATGTGACACAGCCTGGACAATAAGCCACTGCTGTGCTAGTTTCGTTGGTTCCATGCATCACACAATGTTGCTATGTAACAGCTACATTCCAGTACATATTAACACCCACAGAGGTCAATGGACAGAGATCTGTGGTATGCAACATGAGAAATAAATAACAGCTATTGAGAGAAGTAACAGTTGGATGGAAAGGAGCAAAGGGTGGGTGTGTTGAGTAAATAAGAACAACATCCATTTTGTACCTATATAGCCAGACTCTCTCTTGTGCATGATCTACATGGCCTCTCCCAAATAACGTCACAAGCTGCACAACTTCGGCCACTCCAGTGCATTCCCATTGCATGCCGTGACATGCCGTGACATATGGAAGAAAGATATACATTGTTACGGGTATCTGGGATTCCTTATCCACCTGCTGTCAAAATACTGTGGTCACTGGGCCTACACCATCATTGGATACTCGGGTGGGCAGGAGAATACTCATTACAATCCCTGCATGTCTCCAGTAGCATGTTAGAGCAAAACATTGAAACTCAAAAGGTGTTTTCAAAACAGAGTTAACAAGATAGTGCAGACTCAAAATAGAGTGTGTCTAGGTACAATTTAGTGATGAGATAAAAGGTTTCAGGGGTTGCTTATCACATACACAAATAACGTCATATCATTTCATCTCTATTGCAGGTGACTGAGAACATCCCCAGCTACCATGGCTCATGATGACACTATGGAACACAGAACACCGCAGGGTATGGCCTGCAATGAAGCACACATCCGCACCATGGTCTACATACAAAAGGCACTTAGTCTATTGAAGGCAAGAATCCAGTACTTACATAGAATAAGGGATGACCTCCTGAAGATCTGATAAAACTGGGGCAGATGATATGTGTGTGCTATATGCTGCACAACATGTGCATCTGTATGCATGTATTAATTCCTGCTGAGTACGACATAACTCCACGGTGCTCATCAGAGGAGGAGAAGTACTTTGGGGACCTGTCCCACCATTCAGTGGATATGGATGAACTGCTATAGAACATTTTATGATTGGATCACTAGGCACATGTCACTTACATTTACATGACTAAAGAAATTGCTATTACACCTTGAAAATTACCACCTTAATCATGTGTTTGCATTCTACTCTTTGAGTATGTCGAATCACTCATGACCACTCACCTCACACATTCCAAGCAACCATGACAATCTACATATAACTCCCCCAACATCCATGACCACCCACATGTTAAGATAGGTCCAAATATACCAATACGAGAAAGACAAACTCAAGAACAGAGTTACTCCAAGTGCACGAGAAAACCCAGCTTAACTCAAATACAGACAACTGCTGGGTGAAGGTTCAAACCTCAATATGGCGTTAGGAACAGCAAGGTTTTAAGTAAAAAAAAACATCATATCTGATGTCATAGTTATTACTTATCATAAAAACTTCTGCTCCCTTATTGGATTGGTTAGTGGCACATGGAACATATAGTTATCTATGAGTGAGACTTTTACTATTGGTTCGTTCATAATTAATAATTCCTCCTAGATACATCCTTCTTCAAATGACACATTTCAATCTAACATGCTATTCGGTTGGTATTCTACTATACTAGTCGATGAGAAGAACAACATTTGACTGGCCAGTGATTTGCTTATCCGGCCTTGGGCACGTTTATGTGGTGCCAAGATACATGGTGAGGAAGCAGAGATGGGCAAACCGCTATTATCCAGTTTAATGAAGTAACTCCCTTTCTCATTCCCATCCCTGAGGGTTTATCTGCGCGTGTCTTCGTGACCTTGGCGTGTCGTCTCTGTGTCTGGATGTTCTAAGGAAGTGGCAGGTGCACTATCTAATTGGGCCTGGAATAAATTACCAGTGTTTCGATCACGTGATAGAGGACCACTGTGCAGAGCTCAATTTCATCTATTTATTGGATTTTCTGCCGTCCTGATTGTGTATGTGCTTGCTCCAATGGCCATTTGAGGTGCTGTGTGTCCATTTGTTAGAAGATCAATTGGCACAGTAGCTACAGGCATCTGGCATTCAAGGATATGTGTATGTATCATTGCTACCAATTGCAACCAATTATCCTTAAAAATGGTATGCTATGTGCTCTGGGAAACGTTATCTGGTTCACTTTCAACTTCTAAGCAGAACTCCACTTGGTGCACTGACCTTGGTGCTTGTGCTACTGTCTGAGCATTGCGAGACCTGGAACTGTGTGTTAAGCAATTGCATGTCAAAATGGAATATTTGACAATTGAGGCCTTGTAGTGGTTTGGTCTGAGTGATGGCGATATTTATGTTCTTTCTCCACCGGGTTAGTGTTCCTCATTTCTTTGTATGCCGCCAGTTAATGCATTCCCTACCCATGTATGCTGAAACCTCCCTCTACCTGCTTATCTCTATACTACTTTTGTAACCCTATCTGGGTATTCTGCAACCTCCTAGTTCTATAGATGTAAACTACTTCACGCCCTACTTGTATCACACAACATATTCTACTTTTAATGGCACCTGCATGATCCTTAGTGTTTTACTGACAGTTTACCGGATGTTTCTTAGTTTAGATTTCCATTCATGATTAGGAAAAAGGGGGCATGGCCAGACTGGGTGCAACTATAATCTCCATTACCACACACCCTCAACACTTCTATCCTAATGTTTAAACAAATTGTCCAGTTTGAACTTCCTAGTGCTCTTTCTACGGCACCAAGAACACTGATGGAGAGAGTAAACCAAAAGTGCTGAGAGTTCCTTCAGGGATTCCTGCAACAGGAACCTTTGGAGGTGGCTAAGGTGGTGGTGGTGCTGTAAAATGAGGACCATGTCCTCCTGCATTTCCTTCAGTCCTTCAAAATTTCATCAGCCATTTCCTTCACCTTTTACACCATCACAGTGGATGCTACCGTGCACTCTAACATGTGCCTGCATTATCTTCCCAAATATCTTAATACCCTCCCTGAACTGCATGACACATGGCCTGAGAGTATGCAAGGTTTTTCTCTGCTATATACCCAATCCCCCCTGCAGCTGCTCAATGTTGTTGAGTCTTTGCCATATCCTCTCAAGGATGTATAGGAGGTCTCCTCAGCATGGTAGTGAGAGGGCTTCCCAGATACAGCTCCTCTCTGGGCCAGCATCCCAGCATCTGCAGTGCCATCTTTATTAGGAACTGAGGGTGGTGGCATTGTATTGCCTGTGCTGCCGAGGAGGCTGGACACAGGGGAGAATAGGGGGAAGTGGCTGGGTTGGTCTGGGGAAATTTCTCTGTTGTGTGCTTTGATGAACATCAGCTGTATTGTTCATATGCTATGTTGGGACTGCGTATACAGTGTGTTTTCCATTCCTTTGGCCAGAAGACAATACATTTATACATGTGTGTGAGGTTTTAACTTTGGAGACATTGGGCCTCATTACATGTTTGCCGGTCCGGGAACTATGGTAAGCTTGCCGTAGTTCCCGGACCGGCAAACTACAAGTTGTGCTCACGGGTGCCTTTCAGCCCGCCAGATCTGACCTGGCGGGCAGAGTGGCACCCGCAAGCACAGTATGCCACATGCACCGGCACCATTCACCGGTGCCAGTGCATGCGGCTTCCCCATTGCCATTGAGCCCTATGGGGCTCATTGAGAATAGGGAAGAATTTTTCCAGGCTCTATCAAATGGGCAATTACCGGGTCTGCCGGGGTTGTAATACCCTAGTAATTACCCATTCCAGGGCGCCATGAAAAAAATGACTCCAGCTGCCAGGGTCGTAATGCGACCCATTGTGTTGTAGAATTGAAGGTCCATATTGCATTGGGACTATATATATATTACACAGCCTGCGGCAGCACCCATGTAGTTATGCTTAAGTTGCTCAACCCATAGGAAGAGCACTTTTTAGGTAGCTTATCATTTTGCCCCTCCCCCCTGGACAAATCCTCACCAAACTTTACAAATTATATGGCCCCCTCGGATTGATTCTGTGAAAGTTGGTGAGGTTTTGTCCTGGTGGGTTATGGGGGGATCTGAAAATGTGTGGTTTTCCTCAGAGACACAATGGAAAACAAATTTTGCTCTCACCTACAGCCCAAAACGCTGGATGGATTTTAACCAAATTTGCAGCAGGAGCAGCGGCTTGGATCTCTAAAGTGTGCTTTTGTAAATTTGTTGTAAATCCGTCAAGTATATATATTTTTTTAATCGCCAAAAATTTGCTTCAAATAAATGAGTGATATCTAGGTCTGGTCCGCGGACTCACTTCTCTATTCCGTCTGCGGACACCCCTCTGGAACAATCAGGGCCCGCCATGATGTCCGCAGACATCGGATGCTCCCGCTGATTAGATGGTGAAAAACGTGAGCTGTGACAGATATTTTGAAACGGTCGCCATGTTGGATTCATGGACAGCCACCGTAGTCCACGGACATCACGGTAAAAACATATTAAAAAAACACAACATTGCACTTGTAAAACTAATGAAACGATCTCTGGGGAGTTGATGGGTGATGGGGATGGAATAGGATTTGGTCATAAAAAGGCAAAAAACAGGTGTTTTTCATCTCTGAAGTCTCCAAACAGTCCGGATGTTGGGGTACAGTCCTTAGAAGTTCACGAACATCTAAGATATTCGGGGATATCCATACCTGTTTCTGAATTACAGGGTTGGTGAAAAGCAGTTTTTGGATAACTTATAACTTTGGTGTCACTCAATAAAACTGCATGGAATTTTGCAATATTTCTAGACCTGACTCTGAATGCCTCTGTTTTGCCAAGAGGGAGCAAAGGGAGCAAAATTAGAGGGGGGTCTCAAAATATTTGAAAGGCTTATAAATGTGGTGCCATCTGATGAATCTGCACAAAACAGACATTGTGGGTATGCAAATTAGACCCAGATCTGAATGTTTTTGCAAAATTTGGTGGGATTTTGTCAAGAGGGGGGCAAAATTAGAGGGGTATCTCAACATGTTTAGATGGCTTATAACTTTGTTGCCATTTGATGAATGTGCACACATTTTTTTTAAAGTTTTTAAAATTATTTTGTGCATTTTTAAGGTGCTTATATATCAAGGAAATTATTTAATGATAATTATGTGTTATTTATATAGTGCCTTAATCCAAAGTGCTTTTCAAAACACATTTTACATACAATATCACCCAACCGAAATTGGTATTAATTTATCGAGCTCAGAAGGATGAAAGGCTGAGTTGGACTTGTCGGGATTTGAACCTGCGACCTGCAGATCACGCTCAGATCCCAGCAGCAAGCGCTCAACCTGCTGAGCTACCTTATCTTTCAAAGCGCCCATCTTCAGAAAGATTATAGACCCAACCTTGAAAGTTTGTCCAAAGTCAGAATGGATTTTGTAAAGTGGGGGAAGTTATGTACGTACAGTTTGACACTTTTCATAAAATAAAACATGGACGGATTTGCAGCAAACTTGTACAAGCAGCATTGGCAAGGACCAGAAAGCATAGTTTTGCAAATGAATCAAAAAATGTTTTGTTGAAAAGTGTCATAATGTAGGCACAAACAATAGTGATATTCCTTTGGTGACTTGGGTATAGCCTGTGGCGGTAGGCAGTGGCCAGATTGTAAGGGTCATGGCCAACGGCCATGACCCGGACAATGTGGCTACTGGCCATGACTACGAGGGACCAGAAATGGGGTTAACATGGACATGGCCACAGGGACTGGCTATGTGGTAACGTTTTTCAGAATCGGGATAGGTTTGAATGTGAAAAGAAATTTTGCGCATGGCTACAGCCCGAAGTGCTGGACAAGATTGCAGCAAACTTTCACAACGAGAATCAGCAAGGACCTCGAAGCATAGTTTTGCAAATCTGTCCTGTGTTTTATTTTTTGCAAAGTGTCAACATGTAAGTATACAAAATTGTGATATAACTTTGGTGCCTGGCCCTGAGCAAGGACAAATGTATACTGATTTGCTTATTGGGTGTGTGGCATGGCCGAAGCCCTAGGTTTGAATGGGAAACAATATTGTGCTTGTGTCAGCAGCCTGCAGTGCTGCACTGGATTTCAACAAACCTGCGTACTGAGTATCAGCAAGGACCTGAAAGCATGCTTTTGAAAATCTGTCTTGTGTTTTATTTTTCCAAAATGTCCAAATGTAAGTACAACAAATAGTGATATAACTTTGGTGCATGGAGAGTGGGCCTGGCCCTCAGCAAGGACAAATGCAAAGTCTGATTTACTTATTGGGGCATACGGCATAACCAAAGCCCTAGGTTTCAATGGGAAAAATAATTCTGCTTGCGGCTGCAGCCCTAAGTGCTGGACAGGATTGCAGCAAACTTGCGCTAGGAGCTTCAGCAAGGATCTGAAAGCATGCTTTTGTAAATCTGTCCTGTTTTCACTTTTTTTAAAGTGTTGAAAAGTAAGTACAAAAAATAGTGATATAATTTTGCATCCTGGGCAGTGGTCCTGGTCCTCGGCAAGGACACATTTCTACTCTGGTTTGCCTATTGGAGAATGCAGCATGGCCAAAGCCCATGCCCCATGAATGGTGGAAACTGACCATGGCTGCAAGCCATGAGCAGTGGCCAATGGTCACATTATGCAGATATGGTGGACACTGAACTAGGATGTAGAGTAGGTACAGTGGAAAACGGGGGTGGTTTGGTGGGGCTGGGGTCATGGTCGAGCCTCATGCCCTAGGCTATTGAACCATGACTTGAATGCCCAGCATATGCTGCTGGTAATGAAATACATCAGTATGTGTTGCAAAAAATATGTTTGTTAAAGGAGGTTTACAGTTCTTTCATATATGTTAAAAGAGGAATTATTCATAATTTATATACAGTGATGTAACATAGAACATTTTCACTCATAAAAACCTATGAAATTCAGAGAAAAACATTGTTAAAGGGACGTTATGGTTAAGTTGCACCAATACAAACCTGTGGATTTCAGTGAAAAAACCTTGTTAAAGGGATGTTATGGTTAAGTTACACTAATAAAAAGCTATGAAATTCAGTGAACAAATGTTGTTAAAGGGACGTTAGGGTTACAAGTAAAACAGAAAATCCCCCGAAATTCACCAGTTATGGTAAGCAAAGCAACCATAACTTGCACCACCATCGTGCACTGCTAAGACTAACACCCAGGACATCAACAAGGACTTCCCAAATGTCATTGATGACATCACTGATGACGTGACATATGAAATTCATTTTGATGAAAAGTCCCTACAAGGGGTTGTCTTTATAATGTTGGTAACAAGATGTCAAGGGTGATCGGGAGACTTATCATTAACTACTTAATGTATTAAAGTATGTACTCATCTAAGCAAAACATTATATTAGGGTGTTGTTGTTAATACAGGAACCTAATCATAAAAACACATAGGCAATGGCTGCAGCATGCACCATAGAAGTACAACATTTTTGAACCGGTTGTTTTGGATAGTAAAATAATGAATGCCACCTTATTAGAGTTTTGAGTAATGTTAAACATGGAATAAATAGCTAATAATTCAAGATTTACTACATACTTGTGTAAGTACAATCAATAAAATATGAAGACCCACAATGCATATAAATCAGAGGCACATACAGGGAAACTAAAGAAAGGAAAAAAGAAACAACATCACCAGAAAATGTCAATAACATTAAAGTTCATCATCATCTATACAAATGAATTGTGTGTTTGAGGTCTGCCTATTGCCCCATGTATGTGCACCATGTGCTGAGACCAGACCCTAAGAAAAGAACATTTAGAACACACACGAAGGTTAACATTTAGATACATAGAACCTTTTCAATTGTCATATTCTGACTGTCAGTGAACAAAACCACCTGGCTTAGATATGTCATTGACCAAAAAAAGTAGCCCAGACATGTGATGTCATCAATGACATTTGTGATGTCATCTTTGATATCCTGGCTGTTAGTCTTAGCAGTGCATGGTGGTGGCGCAAATTATGGTTGCTTAGCTTACGATTACTGCTGGGGGTTTTCAGTTTTACTTGTAATCGTAACGTCCCTTTAACAATGTTTTTTCACTGAATGTCATAGCTTTTTATTAGTGCAACTTAACCATAACATCCCTTTAACAAAGTGATTTCATTAAATCTATATATATATATATATATATATATATATATATATATATATATTACATGGCCATGTAGTTATGGTTAAGTTGCTGTTTCCATAGGAAGAGCACTTTTTGGGCGGCTTATAACTTCGCTCTCCCTGGACGAAGCCTCACCAAACTTTCCAAAAAAAGTATTTGGGTCACTCTGAATTTATTATCAAAGTTTGGTGCGGATTCGTCCAGGGGGGGCAAAGTTATAGAGGGGGTCCCAAAACTTTTTTTTCCCATAGACATAATGGGAAAAAACTTTGCTCACGCCTACAGCCCAAACAGCTGGACGGATTTACACCAAATTTGCGGCAGGAGCGGTGGCTTGGTCCCGAAAGCGTGCTTTGCTTTATTTGGTGTAAATCCGTCCAGTAGTTTTAAAAAAAATGACAAAAATGTAAGTGAAAAAGATTTGTGATCTCTGTGTTCGCTTCGTGGACACACTTCCCTGTTCGCTCCGCGGACAGGACGGTGATTGGGCAAGCAGCTTGCGTGATGTCCGCGGACATCTGACGTGCTCTCTCATTGGATGCGTGAAAGTGTGCCAGTGCGTCTGGCTTCAGAGACACCCGCCATCTTTGTTCCTCGCATGAGAGGCTTTGCATCCCGCCTGCACAGTAAGTCCCCCACCCCCGCTCATGCCCGTGTCTGTCTCCTGTTCCTCCGACCCCCCGCTCATGTCCATGTGTCTTTATCCCTCCCGTCCACCCCCCGCTCATGTCCGTGTGTCTTTCTCCCTCCCGCCCACCCCCCGCTCATGTCCGTGTGTCTTTCTCCCTCCCGCCCACCCCCGCTCATGTCTGTGTGTCTTTCTCCCTCCTGCCCACCCCCTGCTCATGTCCGTGTGTCTTTCTCCCTCCCGCCCACCCCCCGCTCATGCCCCGCTCATGACCCGCTCATGCCCCGCTCGTCTCTCCCACCCGCCCACCCCTGCTCATGCCCCGTGTGTCTCTCACACCCTCCCGTGTGTCTCTCCCATGCCCCGCTCATGTCCGTGTGTCTCTCCCACCCCCCATGTGTCTCTCCCACCCCCCTCTCATGTCTGTGTGTCTCTCCCCACCCGCCGCCCACCCCCGCTTATGTCTGTGTCTCTCCCCACCCGCCGCCCACCCCCCCCATGTCCCATGTGTCTCTCCCCACCCGTCGCCCACCCCCCGCTCATGTCCGTGTGTCTCATCCCACCCGCCGCCCACCCCCCGCTCATGTCCCGTGTGTCTCTCTCCCCCCCACCCCCACTCATGCCCCGTGTGTCTCTCCCCCTCCCGCCCACCCCCCGCTCATGCCCCGTGTGTCCCTCTCCCGTTCCCCCCAACCCCGCTCATGCCCCGTGTGTCTCTCTCCCTCCCCTCACCCCCGCTCATGCCCCGTGTGTCTATCCCCCTCCCGCCCAGCCCCCGCTCATGCCCCGTGTGTCTCTCGACCTCCTGCCCACCTCCCGCTCATGCCCCGCATGTCTCTCCCCCTCCTGCCCACCCCCGCTCTTGCCCCGTGTCACTTTCCCCCTCCCAGCCACCCCCGCTCTTGCCCGTGTCTCTTTCCCCCTCCCGCCCACCCCCGCTCTTGCCCCGTGTCTCTTTCCCCCTCCCGCCCACCCCCGCTCTTGCCCCGTGTCTCTTTCCCCCTCTTGCCCACCCCCAGTCTCGTGCCCCGTGTCTTCCCCCTCCCGCCCACCCCTGCTCTTGCCCCGTGTCTTTCCCCCACCTGCCCACCCCCGCTCATGCCCCGTGTGTCTCTCCCCCTCCCGCCCACCCCCGCTCATGTCCCGTGTGTCTCTCCCCCTCCCGCTCATGCCCAGTGTGTCTCTCTCCCTCCCCCCACCCCCTGCTCATGCCCCGTGTGTATCTCTCCCCTCTCCCTCCCCCCACCCCCGCTCATGCCCTGTGCGGTCTCTTTGCCTCCTCCCACCCCCCGCTCAAGCCCCGTGTGTCTCCCTCCCCTTCCCCCCACTCCCTGCTCATGCCCCATGTGTCTCTCTACCTCCCCCTAACTCCCGCTCATGCCTCATGTGTCTCTCTCCCTCCCGCCCACCCCCCGCTCATGCCCCGTGTGTCTCTTTCCCTCCCACCCACCCCCCGCTCATGCCCCGTGTGTCTCTCTCCCTCCCGCCCACCCCCCGCTCATGCCCCGTGTGTCTCTCTCCCTCCCGCCCACCCCCCGCTCATGCCCAGTGTGTCTCTCTCCCTCCCCCCACCCCCCGCTCCTGCCCGTGTGTCTCTCTCCCTCCCCCCACCCTCGCTCATGCCCCGTGTGTCTCTCTCCCCTTCCCCCCACCCCCCGCTCATGCCCCGTGTCTGTCTTCTATTCCCCCCGCTCATGCCCCGTGTCTGTCTCCTGTTCTTGCCACCCCCTGCTCATGCCCCGTATCTGTCTCCTGTTCCCCTCATGTGCCGTGTCTGTCACCTGTTACCTCCCACGCCCCCCGCTCATGCCCCGTGTCTGTCTCCTGTTCCCCCCACCCCCCGCCCATGTCCCGTGTCTGTCTCCTGTTGCCCTCCACCCCCCGCTCATGCCCCGTGTCTGTCTCCTGTTGCCCCCACCCCCGCTCATGCCCCGTGTCTTACTCCTGTTCCCCCCACCCGCTCATGCCCCGTGTCTGTCTCCTGTTCCCCCCACCTGCTCATGCCCCGTGTCTCTCTCTTGTTGCCCCCCACCCCCGGTCATGCCCCGTGTCTGTCTCCTGTTTCTCCCACCCCCCGCTCATGCCCCGTGTCTGTCTCCTGTTGCCCCTCACCCCCCCGCTCATGCCCCGTGTCTGTTCTCCCCACTCCCCGCTCATGCCCCGTGTCTGTTGTTCCCCCCACCCCCCGCTCATGCCCCGTGTCTGTCTCCTGTTCCCCCCACCCCTCGCTCATGCCCCGTGTCTGTCTCCTGTTCCCCCCACCCCCGCTCATGCCCCGTGTCTCTCCTGTTGCCCCCCGCTCATGCCCCGTGTCTGTCTCCTGTTCTCCCCACCCCCGCTCATGCTCCGTGTCTGTCTCCTGTTCCCCCCATCCCTCGCTCATGCCCCATGTCTGTCTCATCTTCCCCCCACCACCGCTCATGCCCCGTGTCTGTCTCCTGTTGCCCTCCACCCCCCGCCCATGCCCCGTGTCTGTCTACTGTTGCCCTCCACCCCCCGCTCATGCCCCGTGTCTGTCTCATGTTGCCCCCCACCCCCGCTCATGCCCCGTGTCTGTCTCCTGTTGCCCCTCACCCCCACTCATGCCCCGTGTCTGTCTCTGTTGTTCCCCCACCCCCCGCTCAGGCCCGTGTCTGTCTCCTGTTCCCCCATCCCCTGCTCAGGCCCCGTGTCTCTCTCCTGTGGCCCCCCACCGCTCATGCCCCGTGTCTGTCTCCTGTACCCCCACCCCCTGCTCATGCCCCGTGTCTGTCTCCTGTTGTCCCCCCCGCTCATGCCCCGTGTCTGTCTCCTGTTCCCCACATCCGCTCATGTCCCGTGTCTCTCTCCTGTTGCCCCCCATCCCCTGCTCATGCCCCGTGTCTGTCTCCTGTACCCCTCCACCCCCCTGCTCATGCCCCGTGTCTCTCTCCTGTTGGACCCCACCCCCTGCCCCATGTCTGTCTCCTGTATCCCTCCACCCCCGCTCATGCCCGTGTCTCTCTCCTGTTGCCCCCCACTCCCCCGCTCATGCCCCGTGTCTGTCTTCTGTTCCCCCACCCCCCGCTCATGCCCCATGTCAGTCTCCTGTTCCCCCACCCCCCGCTCATGCCCCGTGTCTGTCTCCTGTTGCCCCACCCATGCCCCGTGTCTGTCTCCTGTTCCCCCCACCCACTCATGCCCCGTGTCTCTCTCTTGTTGCCCCCCACCCCCGCTCATGCCCCGTGTCTGTCTCCTGTTCCTCCTACCCCCCGCTCATGCCCCATGTCTGTCTCATGTTCCCCCCACCACCGCTCATGCCCTGTGTCTCTCCTGTTGCCCCCACCCCCCGCTCATGCCCTGTGTCTCTCCCGTTGCCCCCCACCCCCGCTCATGCCCCATGTCTGTCTCCTGTTCTCCCCACCCCCCGCTCATGCTCCGTGTCTGTCTCCTGTTCCCCCCACCCCCCGCTCATGCCCTGTGTCTGTCTTCTGTTGCCCCCCACCCATGCCCCATGTCTGTCTCCGGTACCCCCCCACTCATGCCCCTTGTCTCTCTCCTTTCCCCCCCCACCCCGCTCATGTCCCGTGTGTGCCCTGTACCCCCCTGCTCATGCCCCGTGTCTCGCTCGTGTTCCTCCCCACCCCCTGCTCATACCCCGTGTCTCCCTCATGTTCCTCCCCTCCCGCTGCTCATGCCCTGTGTCTCTCTCGTGTTCCCCCCACCACCGCTCATGCTCCGTGTTTCCTTCCTTTCCCCCCACCCCCTGCTCACGCCCCGTTTGTACCCTGTTCCCTCTCACCCCCGCTCATGCCCATGTGTCTCCCCTGTTCCCCCCCACCCCCCGCAAATGCCCTGTTGTGTTCTTTATACACTCCGCCTTCCCTTTCCATGGTGGCCATCTTGGTAAAAAAAGGAAAATCTTTTTGTTTTTTTTACCACCCGGCGTTCCCACTTTGAGGACATATGATGTTAGTGGTCTTCATCTATTGAAAAGGATGTTATGGTGACGTTGCACTAATAAAAACCTTTAAAATTTAGTTAAAAATAAATGTTACAGGGACGTTATGGTTAAGTTGCACTAATAAAAACCTATGAAATTCAGTGAAAAAACTTTGTCAAAGGGACGTTATGGTTCCAAGTAAAACCGAAAAACCCTTGGAATTCGCCAGTTATGGTAAGCTAAGCAACCATAACTCGCGCCACCACCGTGCACTGCTAAGACTAACACCCATGACATCAAAGATGACATCACAAATGTCATTGATGACATCACTGATGACATCACATGTCTGGCTCACTCTTTTTTCTTTTGCTGACATACCTAGGCCACATGGTTTTCTTCAGTAACAGTCAGAAACTAAAAATGTTATTTTATTTGTAGACGTATCCTTCAAGTAGGTTCTTACAGTAATTCCCTTAGAGTCCAGTCACATCATATGAAACATATACATACGGGAAGACACAAGCTTGAAAGACAGCAATCCTTTTTGTGCATAAAGATAATCAATAGACTTATGAGCACTTTCTGATAGTTCTGTTGTTTTTTTTTATGGCTGTACTTTCCCTGTGGGTCCAATCACATCAAGTTATACATATACATAGGGTAAATAGCAGCTTTGAAACAGAGCAATCATTTATTTACATGAAAATAATCAGTTAAGTTATGAATTGTTTCTGCTACTACTTGAGCTTTTTTGCTAACTTCACTTTCCCTGTATATACCCATATTGGTATGTGTTCTTGTGTGTTTGTGTTTTGTCTATAGTAATGCAATTATGTAATACATGTGTTTTATTAGCTACGTATTACATATTTCACAGTACACAAAAATCTATTAAGAAAACAATTATCATTTCATAACATATTAACATTACGAATATTATACCTTCATCTTGTACGCTGCACACAATGTTATGTTTCTGTATGAGTAGCTTAGTATACTAGATAGAACCCCATAATAGAATGCTATTTATATCAATGCATCGTTCAATGCACTAATTAGGGTATGATATTTATTGCAATGATCCTTGACACTTGTTTCGCAACATTATAATAAGAATCCCTTGTAAACATATTTCATGAAAAGTACATACACATATGATGTCATCAGTGATATCATCAATGACATTTGTGATGTCATCTTTGATGTCCTGGGTGTTAGTCTTAGCAGTGCACGGTGGTGGTGTGAGTTATGGTTGCTTAGCTTACCATAACTGGCGAATTTCAAGGGTTTTTCGGTTTTACTTGGAACCATAACGTCCCTTTGACAAAGTTTTTTCACTGAATTTCATAGGTTTTTAGTAGCGCAACTTAACCATAACGTCCCTTTAACAAAGTTTTTTCACTGAATTTCATAGGTTTTTAGCAGCGAAACTTAACCATAACGTCCCTTTAACAAAGTTTTTTCATTTAATATATATATTTATATATATACATATATATGGTTCAATGTAAAAACATTGTTTGTTAAGTTTGACAAATGCAATGTTGTGTTTTTTATGTTTCTACCGCGGTGTCTGCGAACACCAGCGGATGTCCGCGAATCCAACACGGCGGGCGTTTCCAAAAATCTGATGCACTTCACGCTTTTCACCATCCAATCAGTGGGCGCCTCCGAATTCTGCGGACATCACGGCACCCTCTGGGCCAATCGGATGCCTGTCCGCGGACTGAACCGTGAAATCGGTCTGTAAAGCAAAAAAGTTTTTTTTAAAAAAATACATTTTTTTGGACCTACTGTTTGATTGTTTAAAAAAAAACTGCTGGATGGATTTACACCAAATTTCCAAAAGCACTCGTTCTGGACCAAGCCACTGCTGCAGGCGCAAATTTGGTGAAGATCCGTCCAGGGGTTTGGGCTGTAGGTGTGAGCACATTTTTTTTTCCATTATGTCTATTGAACAAAAATGTTGGTACCCCCCCCCTACACCCCCCCCCCTATAAGTTTGCCCCCATTGCCAAAACCTCACCAAACTTATTCAGAGCTGGCTATATACATTTTTTCCAAAAGTTTGGTAAGGATTCGTCCAGGGGGAGCAAAGTTATAAACCGTGAAAGTTATGGTGGGTTTAAAAAGGTTTGAGAAGAAAAAAAAACCTTTCAGCTGAAATGTGAAAGTAGGAAATTCCATTTGAGCCAAGTTACACATTCCACGATGCCACCTATTAGCCATTGCTGGAAGTTGACCTCCAGTTCTGAGCCACAGCAGCAGGGCATTGTGGGTATGCAAATTAGCCCAAATGCAAATCTTTTTCTCCATGAAATTGTCTTTGTCTAAGAGGGCAGTACCACTTCATACATAGCTTAATCAACCCAAGACAGACATTTGCAAGGTCCATTGGTCCAACCACAAGGCTGTCAGGACAATGCTGCACTGATGATCCCTAATAAGCGTGAAACCCGGTATGTAGTTGTCCTGGCAGGCTTGCAAATGTCTGTCGATGTATATATGTATATTTATATATCAGAGGGTGACGACTAATAATGGTTTGGCATGGGCTGGGCTGGTAGCTGTCACACGAGATGGCATGAGGTCATATGAACACGTTTGGTTTTCAGGCGCTCTCAACTTAGCCTCATTTTCAGCGTATCACTCGTCCTGGGGCCTCATTATAGGTCCTACAGTATTGGTTGTGCCTTACCATTATTACCATGGGACTAAGTGGTATTACCATCATATTATGGGTGTGCACTTACATTTCGAGGGAAATATTGCCGCACCAACACCTCAGTTGTATGCTTTTTCATAGGACTTGCATGAACAATTGTGGTATCACCAGTAACAGTAAAACTGCTGGCTGGTCATACATCTGATTTTGTTCTCATTAGTGTCTGCATGGATTCCTGATCCCACTTCCACAGCTCCTAAATTCTCCAAGCTGGCCAGGTGAAATACTGTAACTAGATCCCCTGCCTGTACCAAGGGTTGGGGGACGTGCTGGTCATGAGGGTTGGGTGTTGCCACCCTCCATCTGATGCTGAGATTTGAGGAGGTACTTAAGGCTATCACTGACATCACACCTTACACCTGGACTGAGATAGGTGACCGCCTATCACAGGTATCCCACATTTAATTTTCCTGCACTTCTCAGGGAGCTTCAGGTGCTGTGGGTGAGTCAACACATGGGTGACCATGCAGATTATGGTTCCACTTTGGTGCAGCTGTGGCAAAGTCCCTTGCCTTATTCTGCAAACTAGTAGTGGGGTGACCAACAGGACAGAGAACCTATGCAAGCTAGAAGATGATGGTCCCAGGGGTGGCATGATGACATCAACCACATTCAATCCTCGCCCTATGTCAGGGGCCAGACACATACCACACAACACACACACACATACACATGCACACCCTTGCAATCGTAATGCTTGTGGAAAAGCGCATCATGTTTGTGGGGTCAAGTGTGGGGGGAAAGGATGGATCTTTCAGGGTGTCTCCCCCTTCATTTTAAGGGGAAAAATCAGTAAGCAATGCGTGATGAAAATATCTGCAGTGGAACATTCGCCAGTACAAACACGTGGAACGATCGCAGGGATTGTGAAGGCAGCAGATTTAAATATAGACAGACTGCAAGGTTTACAATACTGAAGGTCTCATGAAATACACATGAAACCAGCCCTTTGTGTTACCGTTCTAAACACATTGCCCTAGCAAACACCCTGCAGTCCAGGTAGAGGCCAAGAGGAACGAGCTGATACTGCAGCAAATGCATTACCTAAACAATTCAGAGCTAGGGGGATACGGACCTCTACCACAATGAATACATTAAACAAACGCCCAACACTCCTTATTGAGATGAAGGGAGATGCACCATTACCCCGGCAGGAGTCAGGAGACCCACAGCTCTGTTTGCAGGGCTAAACATGTGCAGAAAGGCCCACTGGATCTGTGGATTCCGAGATGGCAGACTAGGCGTTGAAAGCTTCCACCCACCTAGGGAGTGAGTTACTGTCCAAAGCTCATCAACACCGGAATCAGGGAGAAAACATTTCCTCGGCCAATCATGCCCAAACACTAATTCCCTTGCACAGGTGCATACCCACTGAAGCTAGTGTGTGGACGTAAGGAGGAGTTAGTGGCATTACTTTGAGGAGAGTTGGTGGATTTGGATAAAGAATAAGAGTGTTGCACGGAGAAAAATAAAGAGGAGCAAAGGAAGCTGGAAACAAGAGGGGGAGAAGAAACATCAGGTTGGGGAAAGAGCGAGATATCAGGAGGTGGAATGAGGGAGACACCAGTAGGTGATAGGGGAAAGACAGCAGGAGGAGGTGTCATGACAAGGAGGGGGTAACAGGAGGAAGATATCAGGAGACAGCAGGGAGAAGATGTACAGTGGAAGGAGCAAGATACCAGTAGTTGATAGGGGCAGGCCACCAGGAGGTGGGATTAGGAACACATCAGAAGATGGAATGAAGAAGTCATTGGAAGGAGTTTAATGCTGTGGTAGAAGCCAGATCATGAATTAACAAATTGACAGGGGATGAGAACCCAATTGAAAGCGATTAAGTGGTAGGAGAAATTAGCATATGGCGTGCTGTGAAGGAGGTGCAGGCTCACAGAAGAAGTAGAGAGGTGGCAAAGTGGGAAGAAATTAGGATCCCAGACAGGTGTGTAAATGTTAGTCAAAGTGCTCTGCTGCGGATGCAGCTATAAGGTCTTTGGAGCTGAAAAAGCAGCCAGGTCTGGTCTGGATTGACGTGCACAGGCTGATGTCAACCTGTGTTGAAATCAAAATGGCTGCGCCATTTCAAATCTCACAAAACCGTAGTGAAAACAGGGTCAGCGCCCAACACTGAAATGTTCAGGAAAGACTTGCTTGGGGGTGTGTATGGTGGAATGTTGCACTATCATCTTTCATGGCCTTCCCTGAGATCGGCGAGATGATCCAGGAGCCCCATGTCCTGATTGTCCCTGAACCTGCTGTTCACTTCTTTGACCCTGACAGGATGATAGTGTTGTTCTCTCCTCTGAACCCTGACAGGACACTGGCACTAAGCTGAAGGGACGGCAGCAATATTGAGTCATCTTCGATGATGACAACGTCGGTTCAAAAGGTAAACCTGAACAATGTTGTTTATAGTAGTTGTACCTTCCAAGCAACTGAAGTTGGTGAAGGTTGCAATGGTCCACATCTATTGACTCGAAGGTAGGGTAGCGCACGGTGCCACAGATCACCTGACACAGCATCTAGTCACTACATCAACTGCAGTACTAAAGAAAAAAATATCCAAGATAAACATTTCTCTCGTCAAATGACGCATGTATGGACACATTAATATACTAAATCAGCCCTGCTGTGACCCAGGAACCCAGCAGCTCAAACAACAAGAGCACATTTGAAAACTGTCAAAACATGGGTCACGTGCACTGACTGAATATCTGAATACACAATGATGACTGGATTAATTAATGGGTTATGACAATAGACTCATAGCAAAGATTTTAGCAAACAGCAGTAACCTTTTAATATTGAAAACATTGATTTCCACAGTTGTGTAAAGTGTAGTAATATATATATATATATATATATATATATATATATATATATATATATATATATATATATATATATATATATATATATATATATATATACACATTTCAAATGTGTTAGAGTTGAAGTGATGTATTGATTTACAGCCAAGTCTTGACTTTTTCTCTAGAGTAATGAAAACGGTAGGGTCAAATAAAAACCAGATTTGAATCAAATACATGACTTTCGTCTTCATCATATAGAAGAAGTCAGAAAGTTATTTGTAAGACTTCCAATATAAAGAACAAGCCATACATTATTTTTGCCCTCCTGGGACATGTTTGAGTCCACTGAAGTAGGGACTACAGTGAATCATAAAAGGCTTCATTTGAGAACTGGCAACGTGAAATACATGACTCAAATCGTGGATCGTTTGATCATTTCAAGAAACTCCTGCTGACGCTGAACACTTCGGAACTTGTGCTTGCAGCAGCAGACCAAAACGTAAGATAAAGCGAGACACTGTTCCGGTTAAACCGAATATATGTGCTGTTACACTCTTTACAAGCCGTGGAGCCCAGCAACCAGTGTGCGCTGCTGCTAGTACTAGCGTGAAGACATCCTTGTGTGTATGGACTTCTCCGATTGACTGTTGATAACTGAGAGCATAATGTGGTGCATCCCAAGCTCAACTAAGAACATATAGTGCTATAAGTGTGCCTTTAAGGAGAAGTTTGTGGCATTAGTTTGAGGAGAGTTGGCGGATTTGGATGAAGGATAAGAGTGGTACTCGGAGAAAAGAAAAAGAGGAGCAAACGAAACTGGAAACAAAAGGAGGAGAAGAAACATCTGAATGGGGAAGGAGCGAGATATCAGGAGGTGGAAGGAGGGAGACACCAGGACGTAATAGGGAAAAGACAACAGGAGGAAGTGACATGACAAGGAGGAGGTTCCAGGAGGAAGAAACCAGGAGGTAGCAGGACGAAGATGTACAGTGGAAGGAGCAAGACACCAGTAGTTGAAAGGGGCAGGCCATCAGGAGGTGGGAATAGTAACCTATCGGAAGATGGTACGAGGAAATCATTGAAAGGAGTATAATGCTGTGGCAGTAGCCAGATCGAGAAGGAACAAGTTGACAGGGGCTGAGAACCCAATTGAAAGGGATTAAGTGGTAGGAGAAATGAGCATATGGTGTGGTGTCAAGGAGGTGCAGTCTCACAGAAGAAGTAGAGAGATTAGAGAGGGAAGACATTAGGATTCCAGACAGGTTGTGTAAATGTTAGTCAAAGTGCTCTGTGGCGGATGCAGCTATAAGGTCTTTGGAGCTGAAAAAGCAGCCAGGTCTGGTCTGGATTGATGATCACAGGTCGATGTCAACCTGTGTTGAAATCAAGATGGCTGCCGCATTTCAAATCTCACAAAACCGTAGTGAAAACAGGGCCAGCGGCCAACACTGAAAAGTTCAAGAAAGACTTGCTTGGGGGTGTGTATGGTGGAATGCTGCACCGTCATCTCTCTAGGTGTGTATGTACCCCCATGTCCGTCCCTGAGATTGGTAAGATGATCCCAGACCCCATGTCCTGATGTCCCTGACCCTGCTGTTCAGTTCTTTTGACCCTGACTGAATGATAGTGTTGTTCTCAATTCTGAACCATGCCAGGCCACTGCCGCTAAACTGAAGGGGCGCCAGCAATATTGAACCATCTGCAATGACATCGTCGGTTTACAAAAGGTAAACCTAAACAATGATGTTTGTAGCATTTGTACCTTCCAAAGAAACTGGAGTTTTGTGAAGGTTGCAATTGCCCAATTCTGTTAACTGGGGGGTAGGATAGCACAAGGTGCCAGCATGAATACAGCATCCATGCACTACTTTAACTGTGGTACTATAGAAAAATACACAACGAAGATATACATTTCTCTCGGATGCAGCTAGTGCTAGTGTGAAGACCTCCCTGTGTGAATTGACTTCTCTGATTGATGGTTGATAACTGAGGATAATGTGGTGCCACTCAAGCTCAACTAAGAACATATAGTGCTATAATGTTAGACACACTATTTGTCAGACTCCTCCCTCACTCCTCCCTTGGGTTGTCTCTTTGCTTATAGACAACTGTTCACATGTGCTACTGCAAGCACAAGATGCCCTCTAAGAAGTTAATTGTTAATGTATATTGAAAATACATTGCAAGGCTGTAGGCCACTTTGGGTCCCAATATAATGCTCAATGCTGCCAACCTGCATCTACCCAGAAATGCAGTGGTAAAATCTTTGCAGGGCTAAGAGCATTTCTTTAGCTTCTGCCCAGTAATAAGTCATGTTCTGCTCAGTGTTAGAGCCGTTTTGTTTATTAAAGAAGCTTTAATATGTGTCCCCAGATTGTTTTCACTAACAATGTTAGTTCACATATTGGCCCTCATTACGACCCTGGCGGAAAGCAACCGACCGGACCGCCATAGCGTAAATAGGGTTTCCGCCATTGCACGACGGAGCAAAGTGCGGCTCATTCCGACCCATCGGGCACGAGCACCACGCCATGGCGGAAGTGCAAAGTCCGCGATGGCGGAAATGACCCCAAAACGGCCCACACCGCCGCCGTACGGCGCCCTAGGTGCAATTCCGCCACCCCTCTTAGCGGAAACGGAAGTAAAAACATGGTCCCGGAACGGGAAACATCACGCCGTACACCTATAAAAACACTATTTCCACACAACCATTAAAAATACTACCCTGAGACACATCCCAACCCGACATCCACCCTAGTGAAACCAAGAAAAATGGGAAAAGTAGCGAAGAAAGCATGCGACCGCAAGCGGCAGGTCCACTTCTCCCGTGAGGAACTCACCGTGCTCACAGAGACCCTCCAGGAGAATGCTGCCGTCGTCTTCTCCACGCAAATGACCAGGACGGCACTTGCGAACAAGAAGGCCATATGGTCCCTGGTGGCACAGCGGGTAAGTGCGGTGGGGACCGCACCCCGCAACCCACAGCAATGCAGAAAGCGATGGGACGACCTGCGGATCCGCGTCCGTAGCATACTTTCTGCCAACCGCAACATTGCCACAGCTACCGGGGGAGGATCGGAATCACCCATCAAGCTGACCCCCTGGGAAGAAATCTGTGCCTCCACCATTGGAATGGAGAGTATAGAGGGAGTCGGAGGGATGGAGAAAGGAGTGCAGACATCCGAAGAATCAGGTAGGTGTCCCAAATAAAACAATGCTAAAACGACAATGTCCACATGTGAAGTACGACGTGTCCACATAGTGCAACAGTAACACATGTCCAGGAGAACGTCCACATACATAGGCCCGATAGCACACTTTAAAACTCACATTAAATACATAAATAATTAAAAATCCTAAAAACACCCTCTACACGTGCAGCAGGCACACCCTAACTGCAGGCTGCAAAACAACTGCACCCTCACTCCACACAAAAAAGAAACCACCTCCAAGGCCCCAACCCAAATCACCCTCAGGTACCACCCCAATGCATGTGAGACATTGCCATTCCAATTCCCACAGACCCATCAATAACGCTCGCCCTCTTCTACTCCACCACAGGGTCCGATTCAAACGACGAGCTCCAGGACACCCCTACCAGCACACCTGCAAAGAGGGCCAAGACCAACGGCCAAAGACCCTCCACCTCAGCTGCACGCATCAAGACACGGCAGCAGGACAAATCAAGTGGCAGCACACAGGAGGGAACTCCAACAGGCACCCCAGCACCCAGCATGCCCACAACAGCACCACCACAGGTCCCCCCAATGGATGCCACAGTAGGCACTGCTTCTGGTGGCAGCAGCACCATAGGTGACACTGCATTAATGGCAGCATGCTCCGACACAGAAAACGGGGATGTCGAAGTCAGATCCATCCATGACCTGTCTCAATCCCCCTGTCTGTTCCATCCCGTACACCATGAGGATACCACGCAGGGGCACCCACAAGACGACGACTGGCCATCCCCCACAAGCCCTGTGGCAAGGCAACATGAGGTGACCAGCCCCTCTGTGACACCACCGCAAATGGCCATGGCACAGCAGAGGCAACAGTCCCTCGACCAGGTAATCCTGCAACAGCAGCAACTGGCCACGCTCCTCAAGGACCATGCCGATGAATGTGGGGGCACTAAGGCAGCCATAGAAACATCAACTGAGACACTTAGGGCAGAAATGGAGAGAAGTACAGAGACACTAAGGGCACAAATGGAGAGTAGCACCGAGAGCCTGAGACTAGAAATGGAGAGAAGCACCGAGAGCCTGAGAGTACAAATGGAGAGAAGCACCGAGAGCCTGAGGGGGGAACTGCATGCGACGTCCAAAGACGTATGTGCCGAACTTGCCGCTGTGCGCCGTGTGCTCACTGAGCTCTCACAAACCCTTAGGGACATGCATGGACGTGAGCAGGCAGAGACATCATCCGTTGCAAGTTCCGTCCAGGGCAGCCCCCAACGTAGATCAGGGAGGAACCTGCGCTCCACAGGCAGGGGTGCCCCTGATACCCGGAGAGGCGGCTTGCAATAGCGACTGCCCACTGACAATGAGCATCTCTGGACACTGGTGTTCGGGGGGGAGGTAGGAGGGTGGAGGGGGTGTGTTGGGCTCACTTGGGTGGCGGGTCGATGGGGTGTGTAACATGATTTCACATATGCCATAAACAATGCACGATTATCCAATGAGATGTGTGGACATTGATCTTTGTGTACGAGGCCATTATAGGCGTACAGTCCCCATTGTGCATGTTCCGGACACACACAGTGCCACAAGTTCCGTGTCCATGTATCAGCCACCAGGCGTGAGTGCTAGAAGCATGCATCTATGATATGCTGACGAATCTCACGGCCCTCCTGTGCCTCGCAGACTCCTTGAGGTGCTGCCACATCCCCACCCTCATCATGACCATCTTCAGGTGCTTGCAGTTCTGCGTCAGGGGGCATGGGCACATTTCTACGTACGCACATGTTGTGTAGCATGACACATGCCATGACCATCTTTGCAACCTTCTCATGGCGGTACAGGAGTGCCCCGCCAGACCTGCTGAGGCAGCGGAAACGAGTCTTCAGTAGGCCGAATGCCTGTTCTATGACTACACGGGTACGTGAGTGGGCATGGTTGTAGTCCTCCTCATGCTGGTCCCGTGGGTTCCGGAGTGGTGTAAGGATCCATCTCTTCAGTGGATACCCGGCATCACCTGTATGTGGACAATAAAGGATGTTTGAGGAATGCCATTGCTACGTACGCACCCCCCCCCCCTTCCTGCTAGGTCATTGGCGCATCACATACCCCACATTATCATGCTTGAAATGAGACTCACCGAGTAGCCAGGATCTGTTCCCTGCGTGTCGCTCCATGTAGCGTGGTATTGTAGAGTTCCTCAAGACCATAGAATCATGGGTTGATCCAGGGAATCGGGCACAACAATGTGTAATGATCCTGTTGGAGTCACACACCATTTGTACATTCAGAGAATGAAATTGTTTTCGGTTGCGGTACTGGGCCTCCATGGCATGTGGGACGACCAATTCCACATGGGTGCAGTCGATGGCACCAATGCAACCCGGTATGCTGCCAAGTGCATGGAATCCCACTTTTGTGTTCGTAATTTCCTGCTCCGAGCGCGGTAGAGAGATGTAGTCGTCTGCGTGCCTCAGGAGGGCATCGAGCACTTGCAATAGTGTCCGTGAGAACAGTGGCTGTGAAATGCCATGCAACTGTCCGACTGTGTGCTGGTAGGTGCCTGTGGCCAGGAAGGGGAGTACAGACACCACCTTCAGTAGGGGTGGGATGGCGGTTGGGCTATCTATCATGCTGGCAAGGTCAGCCTGTGTCATGTCCACAATGGCGGTTATGGTGTCCCGGTCCAAACGGTAGAGGGTGTGGATCTGCTCATCAGTGAGGTCGAACGGATGTGCTTGGAGGCGTGGGATTGCGGGCTGCCTGCGTGGTGGTAGTGGCTGTGCTGGCGGCCCTTGCTGGCCCTGCCTTGCCCTCCTCCTCCTCCTGCGTCTCCTCCGTGCGACCGGTTGTTGTAGTAGTTGGGGTTCGTCTTCTTCTTGAAGTTGGAGTACTTGCAGTGCTATCAGGTCCCCCAGGGCCAACATCGCTAGTCCTGCCGGTAGCATTTCTGAGTGGGTGTGGTTGTGTGAGGGGGTTGGGTGTGCAATTTATGTGTTTTCAGGCTGTATAGCCTCCACCTGTGGTGATTCATTCCACCTGTGCAAGCTGCAATCCCCTTTGGGCGAGCACGTCCCGCACACAACGCTGCAATTCGACGAATGGCATCTTGCTATTACAATCATGTATTTGTTCCCGATGGCAGTGTAATATTGGTTCATATGTTCATTCTGCTATGGTCCCATTGGTTCACATACTATCTTTGCAGTCGCGAACAGACTTGTGAAGGGTCAGTGGAACGTAGTACTCGAGTTACGGTGGACCCTCATGCAACACTGTACCGAGGTTCACCGACGGGCGGGGCGTCCCATTTGTGAGTGAAGCCAGTTGCCATTTTCACACACAGCCGCACTAGATGGATTAATTTGTGATTTCAAGCGGCCACAGATGCCTTTTCGACGTGATGTTGCAAATGAGGAATTCGAAGGACAGCGCTTTCGGTTTTCAGCTAGCGGCGAGGAGACGCCCACAGGTCTGACTGCAAATATAACGTTCTATTGTTCAATGTCCTTGGGACAGGGGCCATGGCGAGAATGCAATGATTGATATGAATGGTATGGGATGCGCAATAGCGTAGTGGACGATGAGGCCGGACGTTCCCAAATACATGTTACTTCACAACACTGGAATTACGGGCTGGAGCACAGTGGATTTTGCAGGCTGCATAACGCACAGACTCAATGGAAATTTCACATGTTATGTGAGTATGAAATCAGGCGTTTTCATTACGGGATGAGGGAATGATGTATGGATGCATGGACAGATGATTTCATACAGAGTTTGCCATGTACGGGGCTTCTTGGAATCTATCCACCTCCCCTGCGCTATGTGATGCAGGGCTGCCATAGTGGGACCATCGTCTATCTGGCCTTGTTGAACCCTCCCTGTCTCGACGCGCCTTCAGACACTTGTGTCTATGCACGTTACTAATCCCATCTGATGGATTCTGTTTTGACAGACGCATGCACAGTAACACTCGTTTGTAATAGTGTTTTCACCTCGATATAGATAGTTATGATTCACAAGTGGTTTTTGGGTGGTGATGATCCCTTGGAGTGGGCTAGCATGCATATGGCTGTGGATTTGGTGTGATCATTGAAGTGAGTAATTCAAATGCAGTTCTGATGCCCATACTATTCTTTTTCATTTCATTTGGGTGACAGGTATCTCCTCCCCTTTTGCCACTGCCATCCGTACTGCTGCTTCGTGTTAATCAGTGGAGCACCATTACGATCTTATGGGACGATCGCCAATGGGCCACATGCCCTTACGCAGTACTAGTGGCTAGGAGCAACATTTCGGCCTTTCAGCTGGACTAGTGCCTCCCTAATGGGACGGCCCTGCGGTTCGAGGCGCTTCCATGTTGCCTTTTCGTACGAGAATGTAGCCCCTGTGTACCATGAGGGAACAGGGCGTCACACAAGAAGTAGCTGGTCATTTATTGCGGATGCAGCCCACAATGGTGAATTATATTTTGGGGTTCATGGCCTAATGGCTGTATGGGCTTGGTGAATTTGTTGTGCATTAAATTTCTATTCTGATATGAACCGTGTAGCGTTCTTCTTTGCAAGTGATGTGGCATATTCCTATTTGGGGAGCGATGTATTGTGAGGAGATCTGCATTGGGTTCCAGCTTCGGAGTATAGTTGCGTGGTACTGTGCTGGGCGCGTTTGCCTACGGAGCCCAGTGAGGTCAGGGATTAGGGCTGCCATTATGACTGTTTTAATGATGTAATGCTCAGGGGCGGGGGATTAGCTTTTGTGTAACAGATGCCGGTCAGCCAGGTGGATTGGTGGAATGATGTGATTATCAGAATATGGCTGGTCACAGGTGCCTGTGTTTGCGTGCGTTTCTTGGAGGGAGACTGAGGTCATGTCCATTTGTGTAGCTTCTGTATTCGTGCCATCTGTGCCCTGCAGCTCCCGTTGGCCCCTCTTGAGGTTCATTTGTTCGTTGGCAGGCATGGGTGACATGTACATTTCACTGGTTGCATTGTGTGACTTCATTGCACCGACGAGGAGTTGTGCAATGTGGCCAGGGAGTGGTGTACAGGCACTCAGTAGGGCCGTTTACGGTTGGTTCGCGATGCCGTACTTCTCACCATGGCGGAATGGTACTTTCCGCCTTGCTTGATGGCGTTAGGTGCATGTCCGCTAGGGTCAGAATTCGCGTACCGTTGCGCCATTGTGGTAATTACGGTTTGGCATGGCGCGCGTGCACGTACTTGGTGCAGTTAGCGTTGGCGTTCACTACGGTGTCGCTAATGGCATCGTACTTTACGGTGACGGGTCATGATCGCACCGAGCGCTATTCGATGGCGGTATTGCATTTCCGCCATCGTTTTTCGATTTCCGCCAGGGTCGTAATGAGGGCCATTGTCTCCATTATCCTTTCCTTTCCCTGCTCGCTCCTGTCATCTCTTCTTTCGGCATTTCCCACCACTTCGATGCTGGTGACACCCAACTCTTTCTCTCCTTCTCCTCCTTCTCTTCTGACCTTCATCATTCCCTATCTTCCTGCCTTACAGCTATAAAAAAAACTGGATATCATCCCATTTTCTCTTCCTCAACACAGACAAAACAGAAGTCCTCTTCTTTCCTAATAACACTCTTTCCCCTACCCCTCCTCCCTCTATCCACTTTCCCCCTTCCTATCTCCCTATCTCCACCTCTGCTCGCAACCTTGGCATCCACCTAGACTCCTCCCTTTCCTTCTCCCATTAGATTTCTCTCACCTCTCGTTCCTGTCATCACCACCTCTACAACATCTGCAAGATCAGGTCCTCCCTCACTTTCCACGCTTCTAAACTCTTAATCTCTTCACTCATCTTCTCCCAACTCTTCTACTGTTCCTCTCTCCTCTTTGGACTCCCTGCCTCTCATCTGACCCCCGTCAAGTCCATCTACCACTCCTCTATTCATACTCTCTGCCTCCTCGGCCCTCATGACTCTATTTCCTCCTCACTTTCTCAACTCAGATGGCTTCCCTCCCCCTCCCAAATTAAATATCAATTTCTCTGCTTGGTCTTCACATCTCCACATGACCTTGCTCCCCCTTATCTCTCTTCTCTCCTCTCCTTCTATACTCCCTCTCGCTCTCTCCACTCCGCTGACCTCTTTCTACTTACTGTACCCCGTCTCCTTGTACTGCTTCTTGTTTCCGCTCCTTTCAGCTTCTGGCCCCCCTACATTGGACTGCCTTACCTCTCGCTATCCGCCCCACCCCCACTTACACATCCTTCCACACCTCCTTGAAAACCCTTCTTCTCCACTCCCCCCTTTGACCTCCTACCTTTTCTCCTCCCTTCTCCCCATCCCCATACCTCCCCTTCCCTTCCTCTCACAGCTACTCCACTTTATATCACATAATTGTACTTTGTCCCCTTACCTTCTCTCCTTTCCGTTCCACTTTCCCTCATCTCCAATATCCAAGGAAATTGTTCTACATATTATTACGCTGGTTTGTCTCATGTTTGTTAACTTGCTTCTCCATTATTGTATTTTGTTGTTTTATTGTAAAGCGCTTTGGTGTAAAGCGCTATATAAAATTAATAAACATATACATAACATAAACTAATATGTGTGAACTGAATTATAATGAGCTATGTATTGGCATTTATCGATGTTCTCCATACATATTCGTATTACATAATGTGAACATGAAAGCTGCTAAGTCTTTTTGCAAGGAACATCTCTGGGGTCATGTGATTTGAACTGGCTAAGATTGTAGACTTCAGTGAGGACTCATGGACAGCAAGTGTCATGAGGAAGACTGTGATCCTAGTTGCCATTCGGCAGGAGCTGTCCAGAAAGAATCAAGTCAAGTAATAAACAAAAAGGAGACATCTGCATTGACAAGAGACTTAGCTGCCCATTGTAACAAAGTCGACAGTGGAGGGAAGCCTCCTCCATAGTTGTAATGGTTACACTTCATTTCTAGAAGAATCCTGGCTAGTTTAGATTATGTAATGAGGGCATGACCTGTAAATGTGGAGGTCTGGAGGTTCATTCAGCTTGTTGCAGGATTGCTCTGACAGCGTAAACATCGAGCTCTGAGGATTGTCTTGCAAAACGATAAAGATGCCACTCTCTTTGAAAATATCTGAGAATGATTTTATGAGCTCTGTGACTCAGACTTGTTGTGCTCTGAGGAATTACTGTGAGTTTGTGGACTGCTTAACCCTAAACCTTTTCGTGCTGGAACTGAAAGATAAGGAGTCATATTTTAAAAAACCCCAGTGTGGTTCCCGGGAGGAGTCTGAACATAAGTGGTGCCTCTACGTAGTCGCACAGGGAATTGATGGTTAAGCCAGTAGCAGGACCAGGCAAAGAGACATACATTTCATTTTAGGATAAGCAAGTTACTTGTAAACTGAAGTAATCAGTCAAGGTCTGCATCTGGTTAATAATGTGTTATATAAAGTTATATATTCTTTCTGGGTCTGGTAAAATGAAATGTGCCCTCAGGTTAACTGCTGGTCTGGTAAATGTATTTCAATCATGATAGAAGATATAGGTGGAGTGTAAGTGATTTCTTATACTTTTCTGGACCTCTAAGCAGAATTTCTGGTATGTGAATCAATTTCTTCAAATGCGAAAGCAGCAGCAGCTAACGCTTGTTCGCAAGGATAATGTCCTTTCATTACTGGTCTAAAATCCCACTATAATAGGCTATTGGTTTATGTCCATGTCTTAATGTCATCTGCGTGAGGACTGCTGTCATTACTTCTCCATTTGAGTGTGAGAGTACATAAATCTCTTCATTATAGTCTTGAATCCATAGCACAATTTTTTGCCGTTTTTAATTCTTCATATCCTTCGGTCATCTCATCTGTCCATGTCAACTTACTTTTGCCTACCTGTGCTTCCTTGGATCCTTTTAAAAGTGATCGAATATATGTACTCTAATCAAAAACCCAGACCCTGCAATAATTACATATGCCTAAAAATGGTTGCAGTTCCCTCACTGCCTCTGGTTTAGGGGGCTTCCTGATTGCTTGTGCTCTAAGGTGTCACTTTTCTCCCATCTTAAGAGATTAGTTGTCCTATGTACAGGACCCCTTCCTGGCAATATTGTAATTTCTCTTTTATCTGATTTATATCCCTTCTCTGCTAGTATAGTCATTAGTTGAATGGAGTCTTTTCTATACTTTTCTTCTGTCTTGCTGCACATTAATGTGTCATCTGCGTACTGAGTTATTGTGCTCTCAAGTAGGACTCTATTAAAGATCGAGAGAGAATCACAGTAACCTTGAGGCAGTCTCGTGTGTTTCCAGCATTGGTTTCTATGCAGGAATGAAGTCAAATCCTGTTAGTCCTCATGAAAGGGAATTGAGAAAAATGCATTCTTTAAATCTATTACTGTAAAATACTTGGCCGTGGCTGGAATATTGCATAATATTGTAGCTGGATTTGGAACCAGAGGAAACTCTGCTTTGACAATATTGTTTACGGGGCGTGGATCCTGGATAAATCTGCACAACCCTCCCGTTGATTTCTTAACTGGGTACACAGCCGTGTTACATGGGGATTCTGATGGCACAAATATTCCTTGCTGTACTAAAGCGGAAATGGTTTCAAATATACCTTCATCTGCTTATCTGGAGATGGGGTACTGCTTTGCTCTTGGCAAAATTTCTCCAGGCTCGAATTTTAACTTCTCATGTTACACTCAATAGACCCACGTCATATGGACTGCTGGTCTGTAAGATGCTTTGCACCTTTTCTAAATCTTCCTAGAAAAATTGAGGGTTTTTTTCTGCCAATGCCATTCTCTGTGGTATTTCTTTATTCTCTACTTTAATCCAATAAGTGAGACTCATGAAAAATACTAATTCGTTGTCTGAATAATCATCTCTGAACAGTTCTTCATCTGTCTAGTCTGTTAGTCTACATCCTTCTCCAAGGACTATTACTGCCATCCATCCTCTTCCCTCATCATCTGTCCCTTGGAGAACCACCCTTTCTTCTCTGACCACTGCTACCTCTAGTTCTAGGGGAATTACCAGTACTTCCTTATCATCCATTGGTATTTATGGCCTAAACAAAAATTCATCACTTATTCTCTATAATTTACCTACCACTCTAGGAAGCCACGTAAACAAAACAGTTACTCCATACAAAAATACTTCTGGGTCTAATGGAACTCCTCATAGTGCCTTTGGCTTATAAATGCTAATATAAACTCTCTTACATTCATGTAATGTATCCCTGGAGTGCAACATACTGTCCCTTTGTCACTGAAAGATATTGTCATGTAAGGATTTGTCACCAAGTCTGCTGAGAATACAATAGTGGCATAGACACATCATGTTCTCCTACATAAACTGGTAATTCCTCAGTTAAAATAACTAAACTCATAGCCCCAGAGAATCTCTGCACATTCATGGGAATTCCAGACATTGGCTAGTTTCCCTCTCGAACAGAGGAAAGAGTTGCTCCAGTGTCAACATGAAATTCAAAATGTCTTGCTTCCTAGCGTTACCTTGACCCTTGGTTCCTCCTGGGGGTCTGGTGTCACTGATGTTACTGAACACATCAAGTCAATCTATGAGCCTTCCTATTGTGGATATAAATGTATCCCTGTACCCGTGAAAGCATTGCTTCCTACCACAGTCACACTCCCTATCCTAGGTGAGACTCCTGTGTTCATATTCCATTGTGGCAACATTGCTTGTTGTGTCTGTACTTGCTGGGTCTGTACTTGTGCTTGCATAGGCTCTTGCTGTAGTTGCCCTTGTGGTGACTGAGTTTGTTATGGTACTTGATGTGCTTGCTGTATTTGCAGCACATGTGTTTGATTCTGCTTCTGATCTTCGGCATAATATTTTAGCGGTACTATGGAAAATAGCCCATCCCCCATCTTGGAGCTTACATTGTTCTGCACCATGTCCCCTCTGCTTTTACACATTTGGGCCACATGTTCTGTCCTCCCACAATTCCAGCATTGCTGTGGCTGTCCTCCATTGAATCCGCCTCCTCCCTGAGGGTTTTGAAATCCGCCTTGTCTGCCTCTAGGTCCGTTCCCTCTATCTCATAACCTAAAGGGTCATTACTACATTGCTTGGCTGCACTGGCTGTAACTCTTGTGTTGTTAGACCTCCAGCACTTGTCAATACTGCTCCTTTTATGGCAAATGCTCACAATGTTTTCAGAACTGACTTTGCTTCCTCCTGCTTTCTAGTCTCAGCTTTGTTCCTATTCTTCTCTTGTAATAATCGACAATGATGTAAAATAGTCAACTGTATTTCTGGCCATGGCTTCACTTCCTTCCCTACCTGATTCTTCTTCTGCCTTTAAACTTACTCAGGCAGTCCCTGACATAAAATATGATAAAATAATGCTACTGTTTTGTCCCACGGCCCCCTCGTCTCAAGACACCAACGTTCTTGAATCTCTTGAATAAAAGCAACATGATCTTCATCCTCACCCAATTTCCTTGTCATAATCGCACCAATGTTTGATGTGTCAGGATATTGTACTCTGAGTGCCCTCCATACGTCTGCTCAGAAGTTATTAAATGGTGATCCATTGTGTGTCATGTTTTGCACTGTCACATTCGCGTACCCAGCTCATCTCCAAATGTCATCAGCTCTCTCTCCTAGGACAGCTGCTAGCAGGCCTGTTATGTCACACAAAGCTAACATCATTCCCGCTGTCATTTTCTTCAACTCATAACTCAATTTCCCTGCACCTGCAGTCAAACTAGGTCATTTACATTTCCAATTATCTTTGTCCATTATTGTGGTGGTCCTCCCCTTCATCTAAGAATGGGAATTGTTTAAATCCTGGTCCACAATCATACCCACCCACACTTGTCTTCGAGGTTGGGCTAGTTTCACCCGTTCATCTTCATCCTGGCAATGCTCTTAATCTGCTTACATACAGAGCAGATATATCCCCTGCACCGCCTGACCGTACTTGTGGTCATTGAGGATATGGTGTTGTCTCTGGTGTTTTTTCATTTGGGTCTTCTTAATCTGACCACTTTACCCCTCTTTCTATGCTTGGGTCTATCAAAAAATCCACATGCGCCTTCTCTTCGTGCTCTTTCATTTTCCTCACTTTCTTCAGCTAACATCATTATACCCCAGCTTGTATGACTTGTGTCCCTTTCCTCATCATCAAAATCTAGACTACTTAAGGACATCATCCTATGCTCATCTATCATTACGTCATCCAATCTACCTTCTGTTGCTTTGGTGGGGATCCTTTTATACTCCCCTTGGTTGTGTAACCATCTTTCTCCCTCATTTGCCTATATAAATCCTCAATCCTTTTCCCTATGCCTAGTGCCACATGCTCATCAGACCCTGTCTGTATTCTTGGTATCCCTCTCCCTTCTTCCCATCAGTCTCATGCTTCAATTGGCACTATGCATCTATTAACAGGGTTATCCATTTCATCATCCCTTTGTACCCTACTCCTTCTCATTTCTTCTTCACTTCGTCTCATCTCCCTATTCTCTTCTTCCTCTCACCTTCTTTTCAACCTATGTTCTTTCAATCTCTGTGTTTCTATTTCATCACATTTCTTCTCCTCTATTCTCTTCTTCTTTTGTTTCTCATACCTTCTGCATTCTTCCTTTCGCTTCCTCTCTTTTTCCTTCTCCCCTTTGTATGCTCTCTCTCGTTCCTTTTCCTTCATTTCCCATTCCTCTCTCTCTCTAACATCATCGATACCCTTTCCGTCTAACTTAAGTCATATCTGTCCTCCCATCCAGTTGTTCTGCACTATTGTCACTTCCTTGGCTTTGTCCTTGCCTTCGTTTTGTCTCTTAGCTTCTGCATCTATCTCTATCTATCTGTCGATTCTTTCATCATGCTCTTTATATTCATCGCAGTGTTGACATATATTTGCGTTCTTTAATCTTGCTTTCTTCCATGTTGTCCTCACTGTTATTAGCCGGGGGCTCGTAGGTTCGATTAACATAACCCCCTGCTGCTTTTAACTCCTTTGAAGGATAGAATCCATGTTTCTCAGTGCCTGTACTCTTGTTTCCAGAAGGAGAAAGAGGAGTTGAGGGTGTTGCGATCTCCCCTTTATGCTGATTAAGCATCCACTCCTTTTCTGGTGGGTCTTCCTTCTCGCTCTGATACATTTCCCATAGCTCTAAAATGGTTTAGCATATGCAGCATGTAAGTATGTCGTCATGTGTTGTAATACAGTTCTTGCTAATTAACCTTCTTGAGGCCAAGGCATAAAGATTTTGTCAGCTGTGCCTTTTTCCCATTCAGAATGGTACTTCCTAATCTTGGGTGTGTATCTTGGTAATGTCTAACACAAGTGTAACAGTAGTGTCCTCCCCCTTAATGACAAGTTGTTTTTAACTGTCAATACTTACCGGACCGTTTATTCTATTATTATTTTAATCAATTAAACCACAGCAATCAATTGGAGCAAGCACATGTCACAGTGCTTCCCCCCAGACATCAGGAGCAGACCAGCCTGCCCCAGGTACTAGCACCTATGGTGACCTTTAAGGCCCCAAAAGGTTGCCTCAAGACTTCCTGGTCTCTGTCCTGGCGCTGTTGGCGCCAGGCTCATAAAATTGTTTCAAGTAAGGCAGGTTACAGGGGAAGAGAAATCACATTCAGCCCAGTCTCAGGCATGCTGGATGGACTACTTTACCTGGGACTACTTGTGCAGGGTGTGGTTGGAGAGACTACTTCACTTGGGACTACTTGTATGAGGCTATATAAACCACACCCTAAGAACAAAACATGCTTCGCGTTATTCTGCAAAACTGCAGCGTAACGCTCACTGTGTCTGCTAGCTTCAGTCAACCCGGTCTTTAGCCATGCCCGTCCTGAGATTCACGAACCATCACCTGTGGAGAAAGAAAGGAGGAGAGAGAGAAAAAAAGAACAAAGACAGCAGTTAAGTTCTTACCTGACGCTCCATCTTCAGTCGCCATGGAGCCGTCGCACCTGCCGAACAGTAAAGAAACATCAGGTTAGCCGCGCAGAGGAAAAAGGCCACATTAGAGACATTTCAACATTACACCAGCGCTAATACTCACCCGAAGGCTGCACACTCTTGCGATTCCTCGAGACACCTTCACGCTATCGCCACTCCGGAGTCACCGCACCTGCCGAACAGTAAAGAAACTTCAGGTTAGCCGTGCAGAGGAAAAAGGCCACATTAAAGACATTTCAACATTACACCAGCGCTAATACTCAGTCGAAGACTGCACACTTTTGCGACCCATCGAGACACCTTCACACGATCGCCGCTCTGGAGTCATCGCACCTGCAGAACACAAAAGAAACAGCAAGTTAGTCACACAGAGAGACACGTACCTTATTTTAGACATTGTCACTTTGCGTTAGCGTTGAAACTCACCTATGGAATTCTGCTCATCATTGTGGAGAGGAGGCACTCTTCATCGGGCACATCAAAACCACATCTACAAAGAAACAAGCACAGTAGTGAGAATTTTGGCAACTTGAACTCTAAGCAAACTATACCAAGAAACTATTGGCATAAAGACTTACCTACAGAGTCACAGTTGTTCAAGACTCTACAGCAGCCCGCCGGATCAGTGATGTAGCTATATCCTATGAATAGCAACACACCCCTGCATACAGCCGCAGGACGGAGAGTCTGCCATTCGTAACTATAAGGTGAGACATAGTAGAGGGGTGCACAAGGAGGTCACAGGAGGTGGGAGCCGGTCCTCCTCCTTATGGCTAGTTAATATTTTGTTTCAACATTCCAGGCAAACCTTCATTCGTGACGGAAGGGTAGAACAGAGAGGGCACATGCAGCCATTCACCACTCCGCTTCGTGTGACACTCGTGGAGACAGTCACCCGCCAGCTTCATTCGGCAGGAGACCAGGTGAGCGTAACAGCACATGAATCGCCACATATTACCAATAAACAGATTCTTTAACCAATTCTAAAGCCTATATAATGATGTTCCCTTTATTCCTTCATATATAGTTCCATCAATTCTCGCTTTCCTGCTGTTTTATTATTGACACTCTAAGAATCTTATTTCACTTACTATTTATTCTCAACTTTTATCCTTCTCTGATTGACGTCAATCGATTAATTCTACAGTCTGATAACTATCTAGATCATTACTAGCGTTTTATGTCTTCTAGTTTAAACAAAACAAACATTTTACGGCAATATGTTTATAACCTCAAACAAATGTGCACTTTAATTTTCTACGATCGTCTTCCTTTACTTTCTCTAGTCAATGTATTGCATCTCAAGTTTACCCCATTTTGGAGTGTGACAGGCATTCTTCATACCAGCATTGCCTCAGGAATCCCCCAAAAGACCCCACTTGGAATTTAATGTGTGTCCTTCCATCCCCTTGGAACCAGAAATTGAGGCATTTCCCTCTTTTTTAACACAAATCCTGTGACTATATATATATTTACACTAACAATGCAATCACTCCCCTTTGTATGCCACTCTTGATGCTCTACTTACATCTGTTGCTCATCTCGAGTCCCTCAGTATCAACTGTTCCCAAATCGACCAGTTTGCCGTCATACCGCGTGGCGCTCGTGGGGACCGGACAGGAATTTCGTCAATGGGGCACGTGCCAACCATCTCTTTCTCACACGTGTGTTTTTTCTCTGCTCTCCACAATCTTCTGGCTAATAGTGGAAGACGTAAAAAATCAGAGGGTCTGAATATGGGCCCGGGAGACTGGACCAGAACCATGTGCACCACTACCAAAATGTGCAGTAGCACCTAAAGTGTTCCAAGTGCCAGATGGAATTACCAATACACAATCTCAGACCCAAATAATCAGACAGACTCAAAGACGTCATCCTACATGGCAAACAGTAAAAAACCTATCGAAAGGAGGGATCTATACATTTGTTTAGGTGTTAGTGACATAATTGGCTGCCCTCTAGCCGGTAGGCACACCTTGTACAACCTTTAACTATGCCTAATACAGATTAATAGTAGAATAACCGCAGTGGATTGGCTTCTGCAACATTGTATTGTGCATTGCTACATAGGCCCTCATGACTGGTTGGCATTCTCTCCCAACCTTGGACATTTGGCTCGTTAGCAGCACGTAAGCAAAATTAAAACAAGGTGCAGGTGCAGGGAACAACGTGAGACCACTGCCCACTTGGCCAATTAGCCTACCATCTCTCATCAGTTAGGCCCTAAACCAAGGCTTCTTCTTTATAGTTGACCTTGTAGACAGTTCTCTTCCATGGGACTTTTATGGGAGTGAAGGGTACATCGCTATTTTCATCTGGAGCTTAATGAATAGACCTTGTTTTCTGATCTTGCACCACGTGTGAAGAGACCATGATTTTGGCCATCCTGATCTTTTATTTAGTGCTATTTGATTCAATTATATTAGGTGTTATTATTCCTCTTGGCCTCTAGAGACTTAATTCATAGAATTTCGCAGAAAAGTGTCACAAGCGGCTGGCGCATAGTGCCGCGTGCGATTGTCTGCGCCAGGCACGTGCGCTAAAACCGATTTCCGCGCACAGCGTATTCATGGATTTTAGGCTCCCAAACCAGCCGTGGCGCAGAGAATCGCAGCGACCCTGCAGCAGCGCCAGTAACGCCCCGAAGAACGCCCTTGCGCAAGGAAAAGCCATCAAAATCGCTAAATCATCGCAAAGGGCTGCGCTAACCCTGGACCAGTTCACCGGGCTGGCAAACAGCAAACGCCAAGCGGGGAACGTGTATTTCAGGGGTGCGCGGGAAGTTCCACTCGCGATTGGCCCAGTGCGAGCAAGGTATGTGAATTTCAGGGGTGCGCGGGAAGTTCCACACACGAATTCAGCAGGGTACGTGTATTTCAGGGGTTCGCGTGAAGTTGCACACGCGATAGTCCCAGTGCGAGCAGGGTACGTGTATTTCAGGGGTGCGCGGGAAGTTCCACACGCGATAGTCCCAGTGCGAGCAGGGTACGTGTATTTCAGGGGTGCGCGGGAAGTTCCACAAGCGATTGGCCCAGTGCGAGCAAGGTATGTGAATTTCAGGGGTGCGCGGGAAGTTCCACACGCGATTTCAGCAGGGTACGTGTATTTCAGGGGTTCGCGTGAAGTTTCTCACGCGATCGGGCCTGGGGGAGCGTGCTACGTGTATTACAGGGGTTCGCGTGAAGTTTTACACGCGATCGGGCCTGGTGGAGCGGGCCACGTGTATTACAGGGGTTCGCGTGAACTTTCTCACGCGATCGGGCCTGGGGGAGCGGGCTACGTGTATTACAGGGGTTCACGTGAACTTTCTCACGCGATTGGCCCAGTGCGAGCAAGGTATGTGAATTTCAGGGGTGCGCGGGAAGTTCCACACGCGATTTCAGCAGGGTACGTGTATTTCAGGGGTTCGCGTGAAGTTTCTCACACGATCGGGCCTGGGGGAGCGTGCTACGTGTATTACAGGGGTTTGCGTGAAGTTTTACATGCGATCGGGCCTGGTGGAGCGGGCTACGTGCATTACAGGGGTTCGCGTGAACTTTCTCACGCGATCGGGCCTGGGGGAGCGGGCTACGTGTATTACAGGGGTTCGCGTGGACTTTCTCACGCGATCGGGCCTGGGGGAGCGAGCTACGTGTATTACAGGGGTTCGCGTGAACTTTCTCACGCGATCGTGCCTGGGGGAGCGGGCTACATGTATTACAGGGGTTCGCGTGAACTTTCTCACGCGATCGGGCCTGGGGGAGCGGGCTACGTGTATTTCAGGGGTTCGCGTGAAGTTTCTCACGCGATCGGGCCTGGGGGAGCGTGCTACGTGTATTACAGGGGTTCGCGTGAAGTTGCACACGCGATTGTCCCAGTGCGAGCAGGGTACGTGTATTTCAGGGGTGCGCGGGAAGTTACACACGCGATAGTCCCAGTGTGAGCAGGGTACGTGTATTTCAGGGGTGCGCGGGAAGTTCCACACACGATAGTCCCAGTGCGAGCAGGGTACGTGTATTTCAGGGGTGCGCGGGAAGTTCCACACGCGATACCAGCAGGGAATGTGTATTTCAGGGGTTCTGGGGAGTACTACACGTGAATTGGCCGTGTGGGTCCTCCCAGGTGTACGCTCCACAACCTCCACGGCCCCTGCAGGCAGCCCACACCACGGGTGACTACCCTGCACCCCTGCCCATGTCCCGCAGGCAGCCAATTCACCATGGGCATGCCCCCCAGCCAACCCACATGTCACCTTGCACTACTGATCAACAATGCATGTCTCCCACCACCCCCACCCCCCAGCAGTGCAGGGGCAGCCTCCACCAGGCCCCCACTCATGTCCCCCTGCACCCCCACCCCCCAGCATCCAGGGTCACCCTCCACCAGGCCCCCACTCATGTCTCCCACCACCCCCACCCCCGGCAGTGCAGGGTCACCCTCCTCCAGCAGCCCCCACTTATATCCCCCTGCACCCCCACCCCCCAGCATCCAGGGTCACCCTCCACCAGGCCCCCACTCATGTCTCCCACCACCCCCACCCCCCAGCCACCATGGGCAGCCTCAACCAGGCCCCCACTAATGTCTCCCACCACCCCCACCCCCCGGCAGTGCAGGGTCACCCTCCACCCGGCCCCCACTCATGTCTCCCACCACCCCCACCCCCCGGCAGTGCAGGGGCAGCCTCCACCAGGCCCCCACTAATGTCTCCCACCACCCCCACCCCCCAGCATCCAGGGTCACCCTCCACCAGGCCCCCATTCATGTCTCCCACCACCCCCACCCCCCAGCAGTGCAGGGGCAGCCTCCACCAGGCCCCCACTCATGTCTCCCACCACCCCCACCCCCCGGCAGTGCAGGGTCACCCTCCACCAGGCACCCACTCATGTCTCCCACCACCCCCACCCCCCGGCAGTGCAGGGTCACCCTCCTCCAGCAGCCCCCACTCATGTCCCCCTGCTCCCCCACCCCCCAGCATCCAGGGTCACCCTCCAGCAGGCCCCCACTCATGTCTCCCACCACCCCCACTCCACAGCAGTGCAGGGGCAGCCTCCACCAGGCACCCACTCATGTCTCCCACCACCCCCACCCCCCGGCAGTGCAGGGTCACCCTCCACCAGGCCCCCCCTCATGTCTCCCACCACCCCCACCCCCCGGCAGTGCAGGGGCAGCCTCCACCAGGCCCCTACTCATGTCCCCCTGCACCCCCACCCCCCAGCATCCAG
Organism: Ambystoma mexicanum; assembly: GCF_040938575.1. Taxonomy (NCBI): domain Eukaryota; kingdom Metazoa; phylum Chordata; class Amphibia; order Caudata; family Ambystomatidae; genus Ambystoma; species Ambystoma mexicanum. Next base: position 622,028,992 of record NC_090923.1, on the reverse strand, counting down.
GGTCACCCTCCACCAGGCCCCCACTCATGTCTCCCACCACCCCCACCCCCCGGCAGTGCAGGGGCAGCCTCCACCAGGCCCCCACTCATGTCCCCCTGCACCCCCACCCCCCAACATCCAGGGTCACCCTCCACCAGGCCCCCACTCATGTCTCCCACCACCCGCACCCCCCGGCAGTGCAGGGGCAGCCTCCACCAGGCCCCCACTCATGTCCCCCTGCACCCCCACCCCCCAGCATCCAGGGTCACCCTCCACCAGGCCCCCACTCATGTCTACCACCACCCCCACCCCCTGGCAGTGCAGGGTCAGCCTCCACCAGGCCCCCGCTCATGTCTCCCACCACCCCCACCCCCGGCAGTGCAGGGTCACCCTCCACCAGGCCCCCACTCATGTCTCCCACCACCCCCACCCCCCTGCCACCATGGGCAGCCCCCACCAGGCCCCCACTCATGTCTCCCACCACCCCCACCCCCCAGCAGTGCAGGGGCAGCCTCCACCAGGCACCCACTCATGTCTCCCACCACCCCCACCCCCCGGCAGTGCAGGGTCACCCTCCACCAGGCACCCACTCATGTCTCCCACCACCCCCACCCCCCAGCAGTGCAGGGTCACCCTCCACCAGGCCCCCACTCATGTCTCCCACCACCCCCACCCCCCGGCAGTGCAGGGTCACCCTCCACCAGGCCCCCACTCATGTCTCCCACCACCCCCACCCCCCTGCCACCATGGGCAGCCCCCACCAGGCCCCCACTCATGTCTCCCACCACCCCCACCCCCCAGCAGTGCAGGGGCAGCCTCCACCAGGCACCCACTCATGTCTCCCACCACCCCCACCCCCCGGCAGTGCAGGGTCACCCTCCACCAGGCACCCACTCATGTCTCCCACCACCCCCACCCCCCAGCAGTGCAGGGTCACCCTCCACCAGGCCCCCACTCATGTCTCCCACCACCCCCACCCCCCGGCAGTGCAGGGGCAGCCTCCACCAGGCCCCCACTCATGTCCCCCTGCACCCCCACCCCCCAGCATCCAGGGTCACCCTCCACCAGGCCCCCACTCATGTCTCCCACCACCCCCACCCCCCGGCAGTGCAGGGGCAGCCTCCACCAGGCCCCCACTCATGTCCCCCTGCACCCCCACCCCCCAACATCCAGGGTCACCCTCCACCAGGCCCCCACTCATGTCTCCCACCACCCGCACCCCCCGGCAGTGCAGGGGCAGCCTCCACCAGGCCCCCACTCATGTCCCCCTGCACCCCCACCCCCCAGCATCCAGGGTCATCCTCCACCAGGCCCCCACTCATGTCTACCACCACCCACCCCCTGGCAGTGCAGGGTCAGCCTCCACCAGGCCCCCACTCATGTCTCCCACCACCCCCACCCCCCGGCAGTGCAGGGTCACCCTCCACCAGGCCCCCACTCATGTCTCCCACCACCCCCACCCCCCTGCCACCATGGGCAGCCCCCACCAGGCCCCCACTCATGTCTCCCACCACCCCCACCCCCCAGCAGTGCAGGGGCAGCCTCCACCAGGCACCCACTCATGTCTCCCACCACCCCCACCCCCCGGCAGTGCAGGGTCACCCTCCACCAGGCCCCCACTCATGTCTCCCACCACCCCCACCCCCCGGCAGTGCAGGGGCAGCCTCCACCAGGCCCCCACTCATGTCTCCCACCACCCCCACCCCCCGGCAGTGCAGGGGCAGCCTCCACCAGGCCCCCACTCATGTCCCCCTGCACCCCCACCCCCCAGCATCCAGGGTCACCCTCCACCAGGCCCCCACTCATGTCTCCCACCACCCCCACCCCCCAGCAGTGCAGGAGCAGCCCCCACCAGGCCTCCACTCATGTCTCCCACCACCCCCACCCCCCAGCAGTGCAGGGGCAGCCTCCACCAGGCCCCCACTCATGTCTCCCACCACCCCCACCCCCCAGCAGTGCAGGGGCAGCCTCCACCAGGCCCCCACTCATGTCTCCTACCACCCCCACCCCCCGGCAGTGCAGGGTCAGCCTCCACCAGGCCCCCACTCATGTCCCCCTGCACCCCCACCCCCAGCATCCAGGGTCATGTCTCCCACCACCCCCACCCCCCTGCCACCATGGGCAGCCCCCACCAGGCCCCCACTCATGTCTCCCACCACCCCCACCCCCCGGCAGTGCAGGGTCACCCTCCACCAGGCCCCCACTCATGTCTCCCACCACCCCCACCCCCCGGCAGTGCAGGGTCACCCTCCACCAGGCCCCCACTCATGTCTCCCACCACCCCCACCCCCCAGCCACCATGGGCAGCCTCCACCAGGCCCCCACTCATGTCTCCCACCACCCCCACCCCCCAGCCACCATGGGCAGCCCCCACCAGGCCCCCACTCATGTCTCCCACCACCCCCACCCCCACCCCCCGGCAGTGCAGGGTCACCCTCCACCAGGCCCCAACTCATGTCTCCCACTACCCCCACCCCCCAGCCACCATGGGCAGCCTCCACCAGGCCCCCACTCATGTCTCCCACCACCCGCACCCCCCGGCATTGCAGGGGCAGCCTCCACCAGGCCCCCACTCATGTCTCCCACCACCCCACCCTCCAGCAGTGCAGGGGCAGCCTCCACCAGGCCCCCACTCACGTCCCCCTGCACCCCCACCCCCCAGCATCCAGGGTCACCCTCCATATGGCCCCCACTCATGTCTCCCACCACCCCCACCCCCCGGCAGTGCAGGGGCAGCCTCCACCAGGCACCCACTCATGTCTCCCACCACCCCCACCCCCCAGCAGTGCAGGGTCACCCTCCACCAGGCCCCCACTCATGTCTCCCACCACCCCACCCCCCAGCAGTGCAGGGGCAGCCTCCACCAGGCCCCCACTCACGTCCCCCTGCACCCCCACCCCCCAGCATCCAGGGTCACCCTCCATATGGCCCCCACTCAAGTCTCCCACCACCCCCACCCCCCGGCAGTGCAGGGGCAGCCTCCACCAGGCACCCACTCATGTCTCCCACCACCCCCACCCCCCAGCAGTGCAGGGTCACCCTCCACCAGGCCCCCACTCATGTCTCCCACCACCCCCACCCCCCGGCAGTGCAGGGTCACCCTCCACCAGGCCCCAACTCATGTCTCCCACCACCCCCACCCCCCAGCCACCAGGGGCACCCTCCACCAGGCCCCCACTCATGTCTCCCACCACCCGCACCCCCCGGCAGTGCAGGGGCAGCCTCCACCAGGCCCCCACTCATGTCTCCCACCACCCCCACCCCCCGGCAGTGCAGGGTCACCCTCCACCAGGCCCCAACTCATGTCCCCCTGCACCTCCACCCCCAACATCCAGGGTCACCCTCCACCAGGCCCCCACTCATGTCTCCCACCACCCGCACCCCCCGGCAGTGCAGGGGCAGCCTCCACCAGGCCCCCACTCATGTCCCCCTGCACCCCCAGCCCCCAGCATCCAGGGTCACCCTCCACCAGGCCCCCACTCATGTCTCCCACCACCCCCACCCCCTGGCAGTGCAGGGTCACCCTCCACCAGGCCCCCACTCATGTCTCCCACCACCCCCACCCCCCGGCAGTGCAGGGTCACCCTCCACCAGGCCCCAACTCATGTCTCCCACCACCCCCACCTCCCTGCCACCATGGGCAGCCCCCACCAGGCCCCCACTCATGTCTCCCACCACCCCCACCCCCCAGCAGTGCAGGGGCAGCCTCCACCAGGCACCCACTCATGTCTCCCACCACCCCCACCCCCCGGCAGTGCAGGGTCACCCTCCACCAGGCCCCCACTCATGTCTCCCACCACCCCCACCCCCCGGCAGTGTAGGGGCAGCCTCCACCAGGCCCTCACTCATGTCTCCCACCACCCCCACCCCCCGCAGTGCAGGGGCAGCCTCCACCAGGCCCCCACTCATGTCTCCCACCCCCCCCACCCCCAGGCAGTGCAGGGGCAGCCTCCACCAGGCCCCCACTCATGTCCCCCTGCACCCCCACCCCCCAGCATCCAGGGTCACCCTCCACCAGGCCCCCACTCATTTCTCCCACCACCCCCACCCCCCGGCAGTGCAGGGTCACCCTCCTCCAGCAGCCCCCACTCATGTCCCCCTGCACCCCCACCCCCCAGCAAACAGGGTCACCCTCCACCAGGCCCCCACTCATGTCTCCCACCACCCCCACCCCCCAGCAGTGCAGGGGCAGCCTCCACCAGGCACCCACTCATGTCTCCCACCACCCCCACCCCCCAGCAGTGCAGGGTCACCCTCCACCAGGCCCCCACTCATGTCTCCCACCACCTCCACCCCCCGGCAGTGCAGGGGCAGCCTCCACCAGGCCCCCACTCATGTCCCCCTGTACCCCCACCCCCCAGCATCCAGTGTCACCCTCCACCAGGCCCCCACTCATGTCTCCCACCACCCCCACCCCCCGGCAGTGCAGGGGCAGCCTCCACCAGGCCCCCACTCATGTCCCCCTGCACCCCCACCCCCCAGCATCCAGGGTCACCCTCCACCAGGCCCCCACTCATGTCTCCCACCACCCCCACCCCCCGGCATTGAAGGGGCAGCCTCCACCAGGCCCCCACTCATGTCCCCCTGCACCCCCACCCCCCAGCAGTGCAGGAGCAGCCCCCACCAGGCCCCCACTCATGTCTCCCACCACCCCCTCCCCCCAGCAGTGCAGGGGCAGCCTCCACCAGGCCCCCACTCATGTCTCCCACCACCCCCACCCCCCAGCAGTGCAGGGGCAGCCTCCACCAGGCCCCCACTCATGTCTCCTACCACCCCCACCCCCCGGCAGTGCAGGGTCAGCCTCCACCAGGCCCCCACTCATGTCCCCCTGCACCCCCACCCCCAGCATCCAGGGTCATGTCTCCCACCACCCCCACCCCCCTGCCACCATGGGCAGCCCCCACCAGGCCCCCACTCATGTCTCCCACCACCCCCACCCCCCAGCAGTGCAGGGTCACCCTCCACCAGGCCCCCACTCATGTCTCCCACCACCCCCACCCCCCGGCAGTGCAGGGTCACCCTCCACCAGGCCCCCACTCATGTCTCCCACCACCCCCACCCCCCAGCCACCATGGGCAGCCTCCACCAGGCCCCCACTCATGTCTCCCACCACCCCCACCCCCCAGCCACCATGGGCAGCCCCCACCAGGCCCCCACTCATGTCTCCCACCACCCCCACCCCGACCCCCCGGCAGTGCAGGGTCACCCTCCACCAGGCCCCAACTCATGTCTCCCACCACCCCCACCCCCCAGCCACCATGGGCAGCCTCCACCAGGCCCCCACTCATGTCTCCCACCACCCGCACCCCCCGGCATTGCAGGGGCAGCCTCCACCAGGCCCCCACTCATGTCTCCCACCACCCCACCCCCCAGCAGTGCAGGGGCAGCCTCCGCCAGGCCCCCACTCACGTCCCCCTGCACCCCCACCCCCCAGCATCCAGGGTCACCCTCCATATGGCCCCCACTCATGTCTCCCACCACCCCCACCACCCGGCAGTGCAGGGGCAGCCTCCACCAGGCACCCACTCATGTCTCCCACCACCCCCACCCCCCAGCAGTGCAGGGTCACCCTCCACCAGGCCCCCACTCATGTCTCCCACCACCCCCACCCCCCGGCAGTGCAGGGGCAGCCTCCACCAGGCCCCCACTCATGTCCCCCTGCACCCCCACCCCCCAGCATCCAGGGTCACCCTCCACCAGGCCCCCACTCATGTCTCCCAACACCCCCACCCCCCAGCAGTGCAGGGGCAGCCTCCACCAGGCCCCCACTCATGTCTCCCACCACCCCCACCCCCCGGCAGTGCAGGGTCACCCTCCACCAGGCCCCAACTCATGTCTCCCACCACCCCCACCCCCCAGCCACCAGGGGCACCCTCCACCAGGCCCCCACTCATGTCTCCCACCACCCGCACCCCCCGGCAGTGCAGGGGCAGCCTCCATTAGGCCCCCACTCATGTCTCCCACCACCCCCACCCCCCGGCAGTGCAGGGTCACCCTCCACCAGGCCCCAACTCATGTCCCCCTGCACCTCCACCCCCAACATCCAGGGTCACCCTCCACCAGGCCCCCACTCATGTCTCCCACCACCCGCACCCCCCGGCAGTGCAGGGGCAGCCTCCACCAGGCCCCCACTCATGTCCCCCTGCACCCCCAGCCCCCAGCATCCAGGGTCACCCTCCACCAGGCCCCCACTCATGTCTCCCACCACCCCCACCCCCTGGCAGTGCAGGGTCACCCTCCACCAGGCCCCCACTCATGTCTCCCACCACCCCCACCCCCCGGCAGTGCAGGGTCACCCTCCACCAGGCCCCAACTCATGTCTCCCACCACCCCCACCCCCCTGCCACCATGGGCAGCCCCCACCAGGCCCCCACTCATGTCTCCCACCACCCCCACCCCCCAGCAGTGCAGGGGCAGCCTCCACCAGGCACCCACTCATGTCTCCCACCACCCCCACCCCCCGGCAGTGCAGGGTCACCCTCCACCAGGCCCCCACTCATGTCTCCCACCACCCCCACCCCCCGGCAGTGTAGGGGCAGCCTCCACCAGGCCCTCACTCATGTCTCCCACCACCCCCACCCCCCGCAGTGCAGGGGCAGCCTCCACCAGGCCCCCACTCATGTCTCCCACCCCCCCCACCCCCAGGCAGTGCAGGGGCAGCCTCCACCAGGCCCCCACTCATGTCCCCCTGCACCCCGACCCCCCAGCATCCAGGGTCACCCTCCACCAGGCCCCCACTCATGTCTCCCACCACCCCCACCCCCCGGCAGTGCAGGGTCACCCTCCTCCAGCAGCCCCCACTCATGTCCCCCTGCACCCCCACCCCCCAGCAAACAGGGTCACCCTCCACCAGGCCCCCACTCATGTCTCCCACCACCCCCACCCCCCAGCAGTGCAGGGGCAGCCTCCACCAGGCACCCACTCATGTCTCCCACCACCCCCACCCCCCAGCAGTGCAGGGTCACCCTCCACCAGGCCCCCACTCATGTCTCCCACCACCTCCACCCCCCGGCAGTGCAGGGGCAGCCTCCACCAGGCCCCCACTCATGTCCCCCTGTACCCCCACCCCCCAGCATCCAGTGTCAACCTCCACCAGGCCCCCACTCATGTCTCCCACCACCCCCACCCCCCGGCAGTGCAGGGGCAGCCTCCACCAGGCCCCCACTCATGTCCCCCTGCACCCCCACCCCCCAGCATCCAGGGTCACCCTCCACCAGGACCCCACTCATGTCTCCCACCACCCCCACCCCCCGGCATTGAAGGGGCAGCCTCCACCAGGCCCCCACTCATGTCCCCCTGCACCCCCACCCCCCAGCATCCAGGGTCACCATCCACCAGGCCCCCACTCATGTCTCCCACCACCCCCACCCCCCGGCAGTGCAGGGTCACCCTCCACCAGGCCCCCAATCATGTCTCCCACCACCCCCACCCCCCAGCAGTGCAGGGGCAGCCTCCACCAGGCACCCACTCATGTCTCCCAGCACCCCCACCCCCCCCCCCGGCAGTGCAGGGTCACCCTCCACCAGGCCCCCACATATGTCTCCCACCACCCCCACCCCCCAGCCACCATGGGCAGCCTCCACCAGGCCCCCACTCATGTCTCCCACCACCCCCACCCCCCGGCAGTGCAGGGTCACCCTCCACCAGGCCCCCACTCATGTCTCCCACCACCCCCACCCCCCGGCAGTGCAGGGGCAGCCTCCACCAGGCCCCCACTCATGTCTCCCACCACCCCCACCCCCCAGCAGTGCAGGGGCAGCCTCCACCAGGCCCCCACTCATGTCTCCCACCACCCCCACCCCCCGGCAGTGCAGGGGCAGCCTCCACCAGGCACCCACTCATGTCTCCCACCACCCCCACCCCCGGCAGTGCAGGGTCACCCTCCACCAGGCCCCCACTCATGTCTCCCACCACCCCCACCCCCCGGCAGTGCAGGGTCACCCTCCACCAGGCCCCCACTCATGTCTCCCACCATCCCCACCCCCCTGCCAGCATGGGCAGCCCCCACCAGGTCCTCAGAATCCCCAATCATGTGCGTAATGGTCAGCCCCCACAGCCAAAAAGCCCTACCAAGTAACCCATTCACCCACATGGAAATGGAAATCACATGTTACACCCCCAATGTTCATGAAGCTAATGAACCCATATCCGTCACACACATTTTTTGCAATTGAATGGGAAAACACACAAAATGACATGCATGAAACCAATGAGATGATACCACACAGTGAAAGATGCAAACAAAATTGTATTGAAAAAAATAAAGAATGCTAAAGAAAGAAAACTAACTACAATGTGAATGTGAAAAAATAAGATGCATGTCCGTATAAAAACACAAAACTGGAAATCCAAATCCTAAAAAATTTTGTCCAAAGTCAAATGTAAAAAAATCTCCATGCAACAAAGAACTATGTACAAAAATAACAAAGGTCCATGAGCCCAACTGAACAAAGGAAACCTCCTAAAAAACCTACCTAAATATCAACTATATACAAAAAGTGGAGCAGTGTCCGTCGACTCCAAATCATAATAAGAACGAAAGGAAACCTAAAACTAAAGAACTATATACAAAGGCGGCGGGCAAGTCCAGCGGCTCACTCTGTGGTGTCCCAGGCCAGGGCATCATCGAACTCCTGTTCGATGTCCCGGAGGCGGTCCAGTTCCATAGCCCCGAGGGTCCGCAGGGGCGACGCTGTGTCCTCCTCCAACCCCCTGCGGATTGCCTCGAGGCACTCGGCCCGCCTCAGGGCCCTCCGCATGGAGTTCTCCGCCCTGACCATTGTGAGCCGCGTCTCTTCCGCCCGCCGCCGCTCCGCACCTATGGCGTGGCCCAACCGCTGCCACACGGAAGACACTCTCTGTCCTGGGTCCCCCTGCCCTCCGGCCGATGCCTGCCCCTCCGATGTCGAAAGCCCCGAGTCTTCATGTCTCCCACCATGTTCCTGCTGCTGCTGCTCTGCCTCTGCTCGTGCACTGCCTCCTGCTGCCTGCACATCCTCCGCCAGCTGGGGTGCACTTGTTGATGTGGCCACCCCTGCTGGACCTCCGACTCCCGACTATGGCAGGGATGCCTCCTCCACCAGCCTGGCCGCACCGTCAGAGGCAGCTCCACAGGGCACCCAGGTGACTGATGGGTGGGTAGATGGCACAGAGGACGACTGGCGCGTAGGGGGTCCAGTTGAGGAGGGGGTCGGAGCAAGCCCCATCAGACAGCGGAATCCGGCCTGGGTGACGTGTCCCAGCAGGCTGACGTGGTCAACGAGCCATTCGAGATGACGTGCAGTCTCTCCATGAAAAGACTGCAGGTCACCTCGCATGGCCCGTTGACGCAACGCCACACCAGCCAGGACAGGCTCAACCCGGACCTGGATGGCCACGTCCGCAGGCAGAGGAAGGCCAGTTGACGTCAGCTCATCCCCTGCCTGAAAACGGGTCTGGACGTAGGCATCCCTGCTGGTGCAAGATGATGCAGGGACAGGATCGGGGACAGGATTGCACACAGGCACCTCCGCGGCCGCCTGTGCTGCCTCCTGTCCCTGGACCTGCACTGCACCACTAGCACCAGTGGGATCCCCACCTCCAGACCCCGTCTCTGGTGCTTGCGCGGCCCCCTCCTCCACCAAACCCCCCACCAACCTGGATGACTCCGTGCCATCTTCCCCTGTTGGGCCCTGTGGGGTCCCAGCTGCCCCTTCTGCTGCCGAGGAGTCCAACTGCAACCTCCGCCTCTTGGACCTCCCCCCGGCAGCTGGGCCTGGGACGCGGCACCGGACTCCTCACTCCCCGACGAGATGACAACACGGGAGGGGAGCCGGGCCTTGCGTCTCCGGCTGGCGGTCGGATCCCCGCCGCTGTGCTCCACAGCACCTTCTCCGCCCTCTTCATCAGTTGACGCTGCAGACAGGGAGAAACAAAACACAGGCATCAGGGCACTGTACAATGGACATATACACGCATGACAGTTGCACATGAGTGGCATTGGCAAACCTCAGACATGTCATCACAATCCCCAACACACATGTCATTGCAACTGGCACACATGAGCCATACCACAGCCATTTCGCAACTGCCACCACCATCCCTACACATACAACAGCATCAGCAGCCAAAGGGGAGCCAGACATCACATGCAACACAGGAAGTGCACCACACATGTACACACACCACCACACTTGCATGCATGTCTACACCTCTGCCAAGTGTCGCACTGTTCAGACGGGCATCCATGTCACATCTGCCAATCAGGCTTCCACATACCGCTGTCACATGCATCCATGTTGCATCACTGTTGCACCCTTGACAAATACACACACATGCACATGTACACAGTGCTCATACATGCAGCCGAAAACATCATACATGCCTGACATCACGGACATGTCTACTTACATACACATTCATCCAAACATGTGTGCACGCACAACTGCATTTGCCATGCAAGCCCACACACACAAGCACCATCCATGTCTCACACATCACAGCCCTCGCATGTGTCAGCCCCACGGCCCTGTACACCCCGACCCATACTCGACCCCATACAAACAGATGTGCAACCGGCACAATGGCGAATGATCACCACACGCACTGCTCACAACCAGGATGCATGTACACTCACCGCTCGACTCCAGACGGGTCTGCTTCTCTAGGACCTGGACGTGGAGTGCTGGGGATATGCGTTCCAGGACCCCCATCTGTTCTTCCGACAAGTGGCCCCGGCGCCCCTTGGCATCCGCTGCCTTCAAGAGGCGCCGGGCCTTGTTCAGGGTCCTGGACCTGAAGTCCTCCCAGCGCTTCCTGACATGTTGTAAGTCCCGGACTGCCAGCCCCTCCGTGTTGATGGCAGTCACGATGTCAGTCCAGATCCGAGTCCGTCCTTCCTTGTCGGCGCGGGAACTTCCAAAGAGGGCATCATACTGCCCCAGGACTTGCTCCACCAGGACACCAACTTCGGTGGCACTGAAGCTGGTGCCCCTCTGCCTCTCTGGCCGGGGGTTGTCAGTGGTCACAGATGGTGTTTGCCCCGACATGACAACCCCAGAGGCAGGAGTGGGTGGGCAACTGGGTCCTGGGGCTGGGCTGTGGAGCGATGGAATTCCAGTCTGGAGTCTTCGGTTCCAGCAGGGGTGGTCACAGCAACAGCACCCCTGGCTGATGTGCAGGCAGCAAATGGCAGTGCACGTGGGCAGCAGGCAGTCAGGCAGCAGCAGATGGCAGGTGGGAGCGTGCTCGGGGCTCTGGGGGGCAGTAGTTCGGCCTTCTGGGCAGGAGCGTGGTCTTCCGTGTGCTTACGCATGGCCAGCTTGGTACGGAGTGATTTGGCACGTGAAAATCCTGCACGTCAGCGTGAAAACCGAGGAAAGGCCCTTAGCGCGTAAGCGCGTCAGCTCGCATATGCGATTCTATTGGACCAAAGGCCCTCAGCGCGTAAGCGCGTCTGTGACGTGACCCGCACGGGTGTTTCCCACACAGCACGTGATGACAGAGCACACGTGGAAAGACTGCACGTCAGAGTCTCATCGCGTGTGATTGGTGGAAATGGCCGTACACGCAAAGTCACAAAGCGTGTAATTGGTGGAAATGGCCGTACACGCATAAGTCACAAAGCGTGTAATTGGTGGAAATGGCCCTAGCGCGTACACGCCGCGTAAGTGACGTTGGACGTGTGGGCCTGTATAAAAGGTACGCGTAGAACACCATTTCCTTGTACGTGCTTTTCGTGGAGAGCGAGTGGGTGAATTCTTTACTTCTTGTCGGTTCACACGCGATTTACTTCACGGCGTTTCAAGTTCGTATTCCCTGTTACCTCTGACAGCTTTTTCTCTTTTTTCTCTTTTACTGGTTTACCTGGGCCTGTTCCCTCAAACAGTGTTCCCTTCTACTGTTGTCCTGTCTCCTCAGACAGCGTACAAATCTTCTTTTGGCGGGGGTGTTGCCAACCAAACGCGCTCCTTTTTCACGCTCTTTTACCTGGCAGACGGTGAGTCACGCACGTATCTAACATCTGTGCTTGCCCCGTGTGTAGCCTACCCCTTCAGAGGTCATTCTAGGCTGCGTGTGACACGCATACGTTCATTCTTGTGTTACTGGGTGCCACAGCGTAGTGCAGGTTTTTCTTTCTGCACACGTTGTCTAGAAGGGGTTGCGTGCACGTCATCTCCCTTTTTTGGGGCTCCTGTGCGTAGCGTGACCCGTCATATTTCCCCAGGGGTTACAATCAGCCTTGCAAGAGCACTAGGGTACAATTACCATCTGGTACCCAACCCCTTTGACCCCCAATTGCCCAGGACAATATTTTACAGCCACTCCCATACGCACATCAACATCAGTGCCATGGCTGGGAGGCGAGGATTCCATAAGGGTGGCAAAGGTGGAAGAGCCACAAGTGGTGGCCGTGGTGGATCCGGTAGAGGACGCGGTCGTTACTTGCAGGGTGAGCCTGTCCTCCCATGTGTGGAGGACCAGTCAAGGGGACCCATAATCCGCCCGCCCACCTCCCGCTGAGGCTGATGTGGCTGACACCATCCATGCTCAGCCCTTGTTGGACCAGCCCATTGTGGCACCAGACCTGGCTGACTCCATGGCTGACTTCCAGGTCAGCAGGCCTATGACACGTGCGCTGGTGCACGTTGATGTCACCATGCCACGTGCATCTGGGGCAGCAAGGTCATCTGCTGCACCAAGTAGGCAGGGCGGAGAGGCTGCAGGGGCAGCTGCGGCTCCATCCACCCCAGCCCTCACACACCCAGCCCGGACAGTGTCGGTCCTAGTCCATGCTGCTGATATTCCCCCTGACACCATCACACTAGAGCCAATGCCTGCACCAACTCCCATGCTGAGTGTGCAATCCCACACTCCTGACACAGAGTCCACCAGGGCTCCTGCCCCTAGTGTCCAGAGCGGCGCAGGACACTCGGGATCACCACCACCTTCCAAGCGGAAGAGGAAGAGTGCTCGTCCGGCACAGGCTGATGCCCCAGACACGGCTACACAGTCCGGCCCGTCCAGGAAGCCCAGCTTCACGGATGACGAACTGAATGCACTTGTTGAGTATGTATCCGCACATGACAATGAGATGGTCATTGTTGCAGGATCCAAGACCACACCTGCACAACGCCAGGCACACTGGCAGACCGTTGCGGACATCGTAAGTGCCCTTGGAATCGTGAGGCGCACAGCCAATGATTGCTATAAGCGCTGGAATGACCTAAAGCGCAGGGCAAAGAGTAAACTGGCCTCAAGTCATGCCGCAACTCTAGTGACTGGAGGTGGGTCTCCAGTAGTAGACATGGAACTCACTCCACATGAGTCAGTCGCTGGGACCTACGTCACGGAGGAACAGATCCAAGGCATGGGAGATCTGCCTGATTACGAGGCATTGTCCGGTGAGTGCACATGCATGTGTGTGTCATCCATGTGCATGGTGTGTGTGAGGGCTTCTGTTTGTGTGCCAGGTGAGAGTGTGTGCGCCTGAGTCGTATGGGTCAGCCATGTGCTTCATGCAATACATCCTGCGCAGCTGCATTTGGCCATAGCTGTATCCCTTCTGCCAACAGTAGACATGTAGGCCAACTGCACGCCAGTTGCCCTTGAAGTGTCACCTTGCCACAACATTGTTGCAAAATTTAGCACTGTTCATTTAGTCAGATATTTTCCATTCCACCACTTTTACTAGGCATGTCGCAGTCCTCTAGTCACATGTCTGACATGGCTATGGTAAAGTGGAGTGACTTTGTTACCTGGATATCATTTGTTCAAACATGTCCCTGTGCAATTGCACCATTTCGGACTGGCAGCTCCAGGTGAAGAATCTGACCTGTTAGAATTAGTAAAACTATTACATGCGGGAACTGGACAATATGCATAGGTGCTGCCCTCCTCTCCATCTTCACTCAATAGCAATGGTACATGCCATCTGTGTGATGGCATGTGTGTTTCACCTGCCAATCACAGGCCAATGTGTAATGCCACTGCCAGGCAGCATGCAGAAAATGTGTTCATCTTCAATCTTGGTGTCATCAGTGTGTGCCATTTGCCTGCCCTTCATACGCAGTGAGGGTGCATGCATGGGAGGGTTTTAGTCATGTGGGACATGTGTCAAACAAGTACTGGTTCTCTTGCTTCTCAGCCCTCATTGTGTGCCATGGTGCTAATGCCTGTTTCCATTTCTTTGTTTTTATGTCTTTGCAGGGGAAGACGCACCTGATACTGCTGGGGTTGTGGAGATGGTGCAGACCCAGGAGGGGCCCGAGGGCCGACCAACCACCAGTGAGGGACGTGGTGTGGTGGTGGGTGAGAACCCACAAGTGCTGCAGGTCCTGCTCTCAAGGGGTGTCTCTGGCTGCACCTCGCCCGAGCTGTACTCAGGTGTTGATTCGGATGAGACCTACGTGCCGTCGCAGGTGAGTGTTCCAGGGAGGGATTCTGTTCTGTCTCACCCACCTGCACCAGGGTCAGAACCCGCAATGGGGATGTCAGTGTTGGCAGCTACGCCTTTGGTGGTTACGGATGCAGGGTCACACTCCGCGACATCTGATCCTGTTCCTGGGCCAGCAGATCAGAGGGGGAATGCAGTCCTGCAGCCTCAGGCAGTGCCGGCACAGCAAGGCGCAGTTCGCCTTGCCCCAGACAGGTGTGGTGCCCGCCGACGTGGTGGCCGTACGGCACCTGGCAATAGCGCATGGGAGCAATCCATTTACGGTATGGCAACCCAACAGGCAGCATCATCCGAGATGATGGCTCAGGCCATGGATAGGGTGGCCACTTCCATTGTCCCCCCTGAAAGGCTGATGGAGCGACTAGAGCAGGCAACCGACACCATCTGCCAGTCACACAGGGAGGACATGTTGGGGTCCAACAGGGACAGGCGGGCGGCACTGGCGACTCTGCAGGAGGCCATCTCCATTGAGTCCCAGGGCCACAGGGAAGCCCTGAGGCAGGAGCTCCTTCACCTCAGGACGACTCTTGTTGAGCTTGAGGCTTCTACACACCAAAGGACAGAACAGCAGCTGGAGCGTCTCACCCGTACGCTCTCAGCTGAGATGCAGGCAACGAGGGCGGAGGTCCGGGCATCCCGTGAGTTGTTGCATGGGGACCTCCGCACACTCATCCTCCAGAACCAGCCCTACCACACCCGCATGCTTGCAGCCATGGAGGAGCAGACATGGGCCTTGCGTGGGCTGCCTCCCATAGTGCAACCACCTCCGGATGCAGCTGCACAGGGTGATAATAGCGACAGCAGTGATACTCCCACAATAGGGTAGCCGTGTGGGCCATGAGCCCATGGAGGTGTTTTTTTTTCCCAGGATCCACGCAGGTGGGTTCTGGTGTGCATCCTGTCCTCAGACCTCCCGGGTGGCCTCCCCAACCCCCCCGGGCCCTTCAATGGCCATTTTTGATTTTTATTAATATTTTATTTTATTTTTATCTTTATTTCTTTTATTCCCAATTTTTTTGGGACGATTTGTTGGCTTCCGTGGTTCCTGTGGGCATACGCTGCATTGTGGCTGGGCACATGCAGGCTTGTAATGTATTTGGTTCAGATGCTTGGGTTTGAGTCACACACACCCCTCGTGCTTCCCGTTTCCATGGGCTTGCAAAGGGTGTGCCCAAGTGACAGTGAATTACATAGTGACGTTGGACTCCCATGAGCTGTGTGGGCAGTCTGTAGTCAATACTGTGTATACATTCCTAGTGCATATTGCTGTTGTGTTGTACACTGCATGTTGCATTGATGTGTAACTCATCTTCTGTGTCTACCTCCCAATTTGCAGGTCCCTTCCTCATGTCTACACAAGGACCTCTAGTCTGGAGATGTGGTCAATGTTGGCAGCAGTGCACCTACAACTCTACAGGCGCCAACACTGCACAGTTGGTAGTGGTGGGAGTGCAGGCATTTCCAGGTGGTGAGACTACTAATATTATACATTAGTGATGTCATGTTAATGGTAGTACGTGCTCAAGTTTGTTGTTGGTCCGGCATTACTGTGAGCATTTCAGGTGTTGCAAGTTTGTAATAGGGACACTGTACATTGTGACACTAGTGTCATGTTGTGGGGATTTCTTTGTTTACGTGCAAATAGCATGACATGGCATGGTGTGTCGTGTGGCGGTGCTGGGGTTGGGTTGGCTGACATGGCACTGTCCTCTTGTTGCATTTTGCAAGTGGGTATTCATTTCAGCTGCTTGAATGTGTAACTTCACAAAACTGCATTCGTGGTGTCAGTGTGGGTAGGGATGCACACATTGTGACACTTCCAGGTGAACAATCTCAGGCTGATATGGTTTTCACGGTTCTTTCTCCAGACATTCAGGATCAGTGTCAGGTTGAGTCATCATTGATTGTCAGATGGAATGTGCCAGGGCAGTGTGCACTCCACAGGGGTGTGATTTCTATGTGAAGTAATTAGCCACTAGCTGTGTACGGGCTGCCTCCCCCCGTGCCCTTTCCCCTCCCATGCGCAGCGGCTGTGCATGTGGTTGGGGATGGGGGGGCACCACCATGTCCACGGCCAGGACCCGGCGTGTTGCAACGTTGTGCAGGACACATGCTGCCACTATGATCCTGCACACTACTGGGGGAGCGTACAACAGCTGCCCGCCAGAACGGTCAAGGGAGCGAAAGCGTGACTTCAGCACTCCGAATGTGCGCTCCACTATGCCCCGGGTTGTAATGTGGGCTGCGTTATATCTTACCTGGGGTGGCGTGGTGGGGTTCCGAATTGGCGTCATCATGTGGGGGCTGAGAGGGTAGGCACTGTCCCCTGTGGAGGTGGTGATTGGTATCATTGGTGGGGTTGTGACCTTGCTCAGTATCTGACATGCATGCATGTGCAGTGGCATTCATACTCACCAAGCAGCCATGTATCGCCATGCCGGCCAGCTTCTAGGTCCCGGCTTAGGGTGGACATTCGGTAAATGAAGCTGTCGTGGGTTGACCCAGGATAGTTGGCATATACTGAGGTGATGATTCCCTTGGCATTACATACTACCTGCACGTTGATGGAATGCCAGTGCTTGCGGTTCCTATAGATGTGCTCAGATGCCCTGGGGGGACGTAGAGCCACATGGGTGCAGTCAATGGCACCTAGCACTTTGGGGATTCGTGCCACAGCGTAGAAATCCAGGGCGGCAGCATGCCTTTCTGCAGGGGTTCTTGGCAGGTATATGTGCCTGCGGACTGATGGGCGTGCAGTGATGATGTTCAAGACCTGGTGTAGGCAGCGTGACTGGGTGGCCTGTGATACACCACCCACAATGGCACTTGTCCGCTGAAATGATCCAGTGGCTAAGAAGTGCAGTACATTGAGGACCTTCTCCAGGGGGCTGAGTGCTTGGGAGCACAGGGTGGGTGATGTGAGGTCGTCCTCCCACTCACTCACCAGGTCCAGTATGATGTGTGGTGGAAACCTGTACCTCCCATGCACCTGGTCATCAGGCATCCCGAAAAGGCTGGTTCTGGGTGTGAATATTCTGGCCCTGACTATCCTCCTCCTCCTCCTTTGGTAGGCCACGCCCATTGCTGCTAGGAACGGTATGTTCATCCTGGGTCTGAGCTAGTTATTTTGTTAGCGCGCAAATTAATGCATTGCGCGTGTTGTAGGTGAGCGTGTGACCCGCGCACCCCTGAAATCCAGAGCCCAGTCCAATAGCGTGTGGAAATTGGCGCGCACACCGGGATACAGGTGCGCTGACGTACTTGCGTGTGTAAGTGTCCGCGCACACCTGATATACACGTACATAGGCCAATCGCGTGTACACGCACTTTTGTCCAATTACACGCGATGAGACTCTGACGTGCTGTCCAATTACACGCGATGAGACTCTGACGTGCAGTCTTTCCACGTGTGCTCTGTCATCACGTGCTGTGTGGGAAACACCCGTGCGGGTCACGTCACAGACGCGCTTACGCACTGAGGGCCTTTGGTCCAATAGAATCGCCTATGCGTGCTGACGCGCTTACGCGCTGAGGGCCTTTGGTCCAATGGATTCGCGTATGCGTGCTGACGCGCTTACGCGCTAAGGGCCTTTCCTCGGTTTTCACGCTGACGTGCAGGATTTTCACGTGCCAAATCACTCCGTACCAAGCTGGCCACGCGTAAGCACACGGAAGACCACGCTCCTGCCCAGAAGGCCGAACTACTGCCCCCCAGTGCCCCGAGCACGCTCCCACCTGCCATCTGCTGCTGCCTGACTGCCTGCTGCCCACGTGCACTGCCATTTGCTGCCTGCACATCAGCCAGGGGTGCTGTTGCTGTGACCACCCCTGCTGGAACCGAAGACTCCCGACTGGAATTCCATCGCTCCACAGCCCAGCCCCAGGACCCAGTTGCCCACCCACTCCTGCCTCTGGGGTTGTCATGTCGGGGCAAACACCATCTGTGACCACTGACAACCCCCGGCCAGAGAGGCAGAGGGGCACCAGGTTCAGTGCCACCGAAGTTGGTGTCCTGGTGGAGCAAGTCCTGGGGCAGTATGATGCCCTCTTTGGAAGTTCCCGCGCCGACAAGGAAGGACGGACTCGGATCTGGACTGACATCGTGACTGCCATCAACGCGGAGGGGGTGGCAGTCCGGGACTTACAACATGTCAGGAAGCGCTGGGAGGACTTCAGGTCCAGGACCCTGAACAAGGCCCGGCGCCTCTTGAAGGCAGCGGATGCCAAGGGGCGCCGGGGCCACTTGTCGGAAGAACAGATGGGGGTCCTGGAACGCATATCCCCAGCGCTCCACGTCCAGGTCCTAGAGAAGCAGACCCGTCTGGAGTCGAGCGGTGAGTGTACATGCATCCTGGTTGTGAGCAGTGCGTGTGGTGATCATTCGCCATTGTGCCGGTTGCACATCTGTTTGTATGGGGTCGAGTATGGGTCGGGGTGTACAGGGCCGTGGGGCTGACACATGCGAGGGCTGTGATGTGTGAGACATGGATGGTGCTTGTGTGTGTGGGCTTGCATGGCAAATGCAGTTGTGCGTGCACACATGTTTGGATGAATGTGTATGTAAGTAGACATGTCCGTGATGTCAGGCATGTATGATGTTTTCGGCTGCATGTATGAGCACTGTGTACATGTGCATGTGTGTGTATTTGTCAAGGGTGCAACAGTGATGCAACATGGATGCATGTGACAGCGGTATGTGGAAGCCTGATTGGCAGATGTGACATGGATGCCCGTCTGAACAGTGCGACACTTGGCAGAGGTGTAGACATGCATGCAAGTGTGGTGGTGTGTGTACATGTGTGGTGCACTTCCTGTGTTGCATGTGATGTCTGGCTCCCCTTTGGCTGCTGATGCTGTTGTATGTGTAGGGATGGTGGTGGCAGTTGCGAAATGGCTGTGGTATGGCTCATGTGTGCCAGTTGCAATGACATGTGTGTTGGGGATTGTGATGACATGTCTGAGGTTTGCCAATGCCACTCATGTGCAACTGTCATGCGTGTATATGTCCATTGTACAGTGCCCTGATGCCTGTGTTTTGTTACTCCCTGTCTGCAGCGTCAACTGATGAAGAGGGCGGAGAAGGTGCTGTGGAGCACAGCGGCGGGGATCCGACCGCCAGCCGGAGACGCAAGGCCCGGCTCCCCTCCCGTGTTGTCATCTCGTCGGGGAGTGAGGAGTCCGGTGCCGCGTCCCAGGCCGTAGCTGCTGGGGGGAGGTCCAAGAGGCGGAGGTTGCAGTTGGACTCCTCGGCAGCAGAAGGGGCAGCTGGGACCCCACAGGGCCCAACAGGGGAAGATGGCACGGAGTCATCCAGGTTGGTGGGGGGTTTGGTGGAGGAGGGGGCCGCGCAAGCACCAGAGACGGGGTCTGGAGGTGGGGATCCCACTGGTGCTAGTGGTGCAGTGCAGGACCAGGGACAGGAGGCAGCACAGGCGGCCGCGGAGGTGCCTGTGTGCAATCCTGTCCCCGATCCTGTCCCTGCATCATCTTGCACCAGCAGGGATGCCTACGTCCAGACCCGTTTTCAGGCAGGGGATGAGCTGACGTCAACTGGCCTTCCTCTGCCTGCGGACGTGGCCATCCAGGTCCGGGTTGAGCCTGTCCTGGCTGGTGTGGCGTTGCGTCAACGGGCCATGCGAGGTGACCTGCAGTCTTTTCATGGAGAGACTGCACGTCATCTCGAATGGCTCGTTGATCACGTCAGCCTGCTGGGACAGGTCACCCAGGCCGGATTCCTCCGTCTGATGGGGCTTGCTCCGACCCCCTCCTCAACTGGACCCCCTACGCGCCAGTCGTCCTCTGTGCCACCTTCCCACCCATCAGTCACCTGGGTGCCCTGTGGAGCTGCCTCTGACGGTGCGGCCAGGCTGGTGGAGGAGGCATCCCTGCCACAGTCGGGAGTCGGAGGTCCAGCAGGGGTGGCCACATCAACAAGTGCACCCCAGCCGGCGGAGGATGTGCAGGCAGCAGGAGGCAGTGCACGGGCAGAGGCAGAGCAGCAGCAGCAGCAACATGGTGCGAGACATGAAGGCTCGGGGCTTTCGACATCGGAGGGGCAGGCATCGGCCGGAGGGCAGGGGGACCCAGGACAGAGAGTGTCTTCCGTGTGGCAGCGGTTGGGCCACGCCATAGGTGCGGAGCGGCGGCGGGCGGAAGAGGCGCGGCTCACAATGGTCAGGGCGGAGAACTCCATGCGGAGGGCCCTGAGGCGGGCCGAGTGCCTCGAGGCAATCCGCAGGGGGTTGGAGGAGGACACAGCGTCGTCCCTGCGGACCCTCGGGGCCATGGAACTGGACCGCCTCCGGGACATCAAACAGGAGTTCGATGATGCCCTGGCCCGGGACACCACGGAGTGAGCCGCTGGACTTGCCCGCCGCCTTTGTATATAGTTATTTAGTTTTAGGTTTCCTTTCTTTCTAATTATGATTTGGAGTCGACGGACACTGCTCCACTTTTTGTATATAGTTGATTTTTAGGTAGGTTTTTTAGTAGGTTTCCTTTGTTCAGTTGGGCTCATGGACCCTTGGTAGTTTTTTATACGGACATGCATGTTTTTTTTTCTCATTCACATTGTAGTTAGTTTTCTTTCTTTAGCATTCTTAATTTTTTTAAATACAATTTTGTTAGCATACTTCACTGTGTGGTATCATCTCATTGGTTTCATGCATGTCATGTTGTGGGTTTTCCCATTATATTGCAACCATTGTGTGTGACGGACATGGGTTCATTAGCTTCATGCACATTGGGGGCGTAACATGTGATTTCCATTTCCATGTGGGTGAATGGGTTACTTGGTAGGGCTTTTTGGATGTGGAGGCTGTCCATTACGCACATGATTGTGGATTGTGAGCACCTGGTGGAGGCTGCCCCTGCACTGCTGGGGGGTGGGGGTGGTGGGAGACATGAGTGGGGGCCTGGTGGAGGGTGACCCTGCACTGCCGGGGGGTGGGGGTGGTGGGAGACATGAGTGGGGGCCTGGTGGAGGGTGACCCTGGATGCTGGGGGGTGGGGGTGCAGGGGGACATGAGTGGGGGCCTGGTGGAGGCTGCCCCTGCACTGCTGGGGGTGGGGGTGGTGGGAGACATGAGTGGGGGCCTGGTGGAGGCTGCCCATGGTGGCAGGGGGGTGGGGGTGGTGGTAGACATGAGTGGGTGCCTGGTGGAGGCTGCCCCTGCACTGCTGGGGGGTGGGCGTGGTGGGAGAGATGAGTGGGGGCCTGCTGGAGGCTGCCCCTGCACTGCTGGGTGGTGGGGGTGGTGGGAGACATGAGTGGGGTCCTGGTGGAGGCTGCCCATGTTGGCAGGGGGGTGGGGGTGGTGGGAGACATGAGTGGGGGCCTGGTGGAGGGTGACCCTGGATGCTGGGGGGTGGGGGTGCAGGGGGACATGAGTGGGGGCCTGGTGGAGGATGCCCATGGTGGCAGGGGGGTGGGGGTGGTGGGAGACATGGGTGGGGGCCTGGTTGAGGCTGCCCCTGGTGGCTGGGGGGTGGGGGTGGTGGGAGACATGAGTGGGGGCCTGCTGGAGGCTGCCCCTGGTGGCTGGGGGGTGGGGGAGGTGGGACACATGAGTGGGGGCCTGGTGGAGGCTGCCCATGGTGGCAGGGGGGTGGGGGTGGTGGGAGACATGAGTGGGGGACTGGTGGAGGGTGACCCTGGATGCTGGGGGGTGGGGGTGCAGGGGGACATGAGTGGGGGCCTGGTGGAGGATGCCCCTGCACTGCCGGGGGGTGGGGGTGGTGGGAGACATGAGTGGGGGCCTGGTGGAGGGTGACCCTGGATGCTGGGGGGTGGGGGTGCAGGGGGACATGAGTGGGGGCCTGGTGGAGGATGCCCATGGTGGCAGGGGGGTGGGGGTGGTGGGAGACATGGGTGGGGGCCTGGTGGAGGCTGCCCCTGGTGGCTGGGGGCTGGGGGTGGTGGGAGACATGGGTGGGGGCCTGGTGGAGGCTGCCCCTGCACTGCCGGGGGGTGGGGGGTGGTGGGAGACATGAGTGGGGGCCTGGTGGAGGCTGCCCCTGCACTGCTGGGGGGTGGGGGTGGTGGGAGACATGAGTGGGGGCCTGGTGGAGGCTGCCCATGGTGGCAGGGGGGTGGGGGTGGTGTGAGACATGAGTGGGGGCCTGGTGGAGGGTGACCCTGGATGCTGTGGGGTGGGGGTGCAGGGGGACATGAGTGGGGGCCTGGTGGAGGATGCCCATGGTGGCAGGGGGGTGGGGGTGGTGGGAGACATGGGTGGGGGCCTGGTGGAGGCTGCCCCTGGTGGCTGGGGGTGGTGGGAGACATGGGTGGGGGCCTGGTGGAGGCTGCCCCTGCACTGCCGGGGGGTGGGGGTGGTGGGAGACATGAGTGGGGGCCTGGTGGAGGGTGACCCTGCACTGCTGGGGGCTGGGGGTGGTGGGAGACATGAGTGGGTGCCTGGTGGAGGCTGCCCCTGCACTGCTGGGGGGTGGGGGTGGTGGTAGACATGAGTGGGGGCCTGGTGGGGGCTGCCCATGGTGGCTGGGGGGTGGGGGTGGTGGTAGACATGAGTGGGTGCCTGGTGGAGGCTGCCCATGGTGGCAGGGGGGTGGGGGTGGTGGGAGACATGAGTGGGGGCCTGGTGGAGGCTGCCCATGGTGGCTGGGGGGTGGGGGTGGTGGGAGACATGAGTGGGGGCCTGGTGGAGGGTGACCCTGCACTGCCGGGGGGTGGGGGTGGTGGGAGACATGAGTGGGGGCCTGGTGGAGGGTGACCCTGGATGCTGGGGGGTGGGGGTGCAGGGGGACATGAGTGGGGGCCTGGTGGAGGATGCCCATGGTGGCAGGGGGGTGGGGGTGGTGGGAGACATGGGTGGGGGCCTGGTGGAGGCTGCCCCTGATGGCTGGGGGGTGGGGGTGGTGGGAGACATGGGTGGGGGCCTGATGGAGGCTGCCCCTGCACTGCCGGGGGGTGGGGGTGGTGGGAGACATGAGTGGGGGCCTGGTGGAGGGTGACCCTGCACTGCTGGGGGGTGGGGGTGGTGGGAGACCTGAGTGGGTGCCTGGTGAAGGCTGCCCCTGCACTGCTGGGGGGTGGGGGTGGTGGTAGACATGAGTGGGGGCCTGGTGGAGGCTGCCCATGGTGGCTGGGGGGTGGGGGTGGTGGTAGACATGAGTGGGGACCTGGTGGAGGCTGCCCATGGTGGCAGGGGGGTGGGGTGGTGGGAGGCATGAGTGGGGGCCTGGTGGAGGCTGCCCATGGTGGCTGGGGGGTGGGGGTGGTGGGAGACATGAGTGGGGGCCTCGTGGAGGCTGCCCCTGCACTGCCGGGGGGTGGGGGTGGTGGGAGACATGAGTGGGGGCCTGGTGGAGGGTGACCCTGCACTGCTGGGGGGTGGGGGTGGTGGGAGACCTGAGTGGGTGCCTGGTGAAGGCTGCCCCTGCACTGCTGGGGGGTGGGGGTGGTGGTAGACATGAGTGGGGGCCTGGTGGAGGCTGCCCATGGTGGCTGGGGGGTGGGGGTGGTGGTAGACATGAGTGGGGACCTGGTGGAGGCTGCCCATGGTGGCAGGGGGGTGGGGTGGTGGGAGGCATGAGTGGGGGCCTGGTGGAGGCTGCCCATGGTGGCTGGGGGGTGGGGGTGGTGGGAGACATGAGTGGGGGCCTCGTGGAGGGTGACCCTGCACTGCCGGGGGGTGGGGGTGGTGGGAGACATGAGTGGGGGCCTGGTGGAGGGTGACCCTGGATGCTGGGGGGTGGGGGTGCAGGGGGACATGAGTGGGGGCCTGGTGGAGGATGCCCATGGTGGCAGGGGGGTGGGGGTGGTGGGAGACATGGGTGGGGGCCTGGTGGAGGCTGCCCCTGGTGGCTGGGGGGTGGGGGTGGTGGGAGACATGGGTGGGGGCCTGGTGGAGGCTGCCCCTGCACTGCCGGGGGGTGGGGGTGTTGGGAGACATGAGTGGGGGCCTGGTGGAGGGTGACCCTGCACTGCTGGTGGGTGGGGGTGGTGGGAGACATGAGTGGGTGCCTGGTGGAGGCTGCCCCTGCACTGCTGGGTGTGGGGGTGGTGGTAGACATGAGTGGGGGCCTGGTGGGAGCTGCCCATGGTGGCTGGGGGATGGGGGTGGGGGTGGTGGTAGACATGAGTGGGGGCCTGGTGGAGGCTGCCCATGGTGGCAGGGGGGTGGGGGTGGTGGGAGACATGAGTGGGGGCCTGGTGGAGGGTGACCCTGGATGCCGGGGGGTGGGGGTGCAGGGGGACATGAGTGGGGGCCTGGTGGAGGATGCCCATGGTGGCAGGGGGGTGGGGGTGGTGGGAGACATTAGTGGGGGCCTGGTGGAGGCTGCCCCTGCACTGCCGGGGGGTGGGGGTGGTGGGAGACATGAGTGGGGGCCTGGTGGAGGGTGACCCTGCACTGCTGGGGGGTGGGGGTGGTGGGAGACATGAGTGGGTGCCTGGTGGAGGCTGCCCCTGCACTGCTGGGGGGTGGGGGTGGTGGTAGACATGAGTGGGGGCCTGGTGGGGGCTGCCTATGGTGGCTGGGGGGTGGGGGTGGTGGTAGACATGAGTGGGGGCCTGGTGGAGGCTGCCCATGGTGGCAGGGGGGTGGGGGTGGTGGGAGACATGAGTGGGGGCCTGGTGGAGGCTGCCCATGGTGGCTGGGGGGTGGGGTTGGTGGGAGACATGAGTGGGGGCCTGGTGGAGGGTGACCCTGGATGCTGGGGGGTGGGGGTGCAGGGGGACATAAGTGGGGGCTGCTGGAGGAGGGTGACCCTGCACTGCTGGGGGGTGGGGGTGGTGGGAGACATGAGTGGGGGCCTTGTGGAGGGTGACCCTGGATGCTGGGGGGTGGGGGTGCAGGGGGACATGAGTGGGGGCCTGGTGGAGGGTGACCCTGCACTGCTGGGGGGTGGGGGTGGTGGTAGACATGAGTGGGTGCCTGGTGGAGGCTGCCCCTGCACTGCTGGGGGGTGGGGGTGGTGGGAGACATGAGTGGGGGCCTGCTGGAGGCTGCCCCTGCACTGCTGGGGGGTGGGGGTGGTGGGAGACATGAGTGGGGGCCTGGTGGGAGCTGCCCATGGTGGCTGGGGGGTGGGGGTGGGGGTGGTGGTAGACATGAGTGGGGGCCTGGTGGAGGCTGCCCATGGTGGCAGGGGGGTGAGGGTGGTGGGAGACATGAGTGGGGGCCTGGTGGAGGCTGCCCATGGTGGCTGGGGTGTGGGGGTGGTGGGAGACATGAGTGGGGGCCTGGTGGAGGGTGACCCTGCACTGCCGGGGGGTGGGGGTGGTGGGAGACATGAGTGGGGGCCTGGTGGAGGGTGACCCTGGATGCCGGGGGGTGGGGGTGCAGGGGGACATGAGTGGGGGCCTGGTGGAGGATGCCCATGGTGGCAGGGGGGTGGGGGTGGTGGGAGACATTAGTGGGGGCCTGGTGGAGGCTGCCCCTGCACTGCCGGGGGGTGGGGGTGGTGGGAGACATGAGTGGGGGCCTGGTGGAGGGTGACCCTGCACTGCTGGGGGGGTGGGGGTGGTGGGAGACATGAGTGGGTGCCTGGTGGAGGCTGCCCCTGCACTGCTGGGGGGTGGGGGTGGTGGTAGACATGAGTGGGGGCCTGGTGGGGGCTGCCCATGGTGGCTGGGGGGTGGGGGTGGTGGTAGACATGAGTGGGGGCCTGGTGGAGGCTGCCCATGGTGGCAGGGGGGTGGGGGTGGTGGGAGACATGAGTGGGTGCCTGGTGGAGGCTGCCCCTGCACTGCTGGGGGGTGGGCGTGGTGGGAGAGATGAGTGGGGGCCTGCTGGAGGCTGCCCCTGCACTGCTGGGTGGTGGGGGTGGTGGGAGACATGAGTGGGGGCCTGGTGGAGGCTGCCCATGGTGGCTGGGGGGTGGGGTTGGTGGGAGACATGAGTGGGGGCCTGGTGGAGGGTGACCCTGGATGCTGGGGGGTGGAGGTGCAGGGGGACATAAGTGGGGGCTGCTGGAGGAGGGTGACCCTGCACTGCTGGGGGGTGGGGGTGGTGGGAGACATGAGTGGGGGCCTTGTGGAGGGTGACCCTGGATGCAGGGGGGTGGGGGTGGTGCCAGACATGAGTGGGGGCCTGGTGGAGGCTGCCCCTGCACTGCTGGGGGGTGGGGGTGGTGGGAGACATGAGTGGGTGCCTGGTGGAGGCTGCCCCTGCACTGCTGGGGGGTGGGGGTGGTGGGAGACATGAGTGGGGGCCTGGTGGAGGGTGACCCTGGATGCTGGGGGGTGGAGGTGCAGGGGGACATAAGTGGGGGCTGCTGGAGGAGGGTGACCCTGCACTGCTGGGGGGTGGGGGTGGTGGGAGACATGAGTGGGGGCCTTGTGGAGGGTGACCCTGGATGCAGGGGGGTGGGGGTGGTGCCAGACATGAGTGGGGGCCTGGTGGAGGCTGCCCCTGCACTGCTGGGGGGTGGGGGTGGTGGGAGACATGAGTGGGTGCCTGGTGGAGGCTGCCCCTGCACTGCTGGGGGGTGGGGGTGGTGGGAGACATGCATTGTTGATCAGTAGTGCAAGGTGACATGTGGGTTTGCTGGGGGCATGCCCATGGTGGATGGGCTGCCTGCGGGACATGAGCAGGGGTGCAGGGTAGTCCCCCGTGGTGTGGGCTGCCTGCAGGGGCCGTGGAGGTTGTGGAGCGTACACCTGGGAGACCCACAAGGCCAATTCACTTGTAGTACTCCCCAGAACCCCTGAAATACACATTCCCTGCTGGTATCGCGTGTGCAACTTAACGCGCACCCCTGAAATACACGTACCCTGCTCGCACTGGGCCAATCGCGTGTGGAACTTCCCGCGCACCCCTGAAATACACGTACCCTGCTCGCACTGGGCCAATCGCGTGTGGAACTTCCCGCGCACCCCTGAAATACACGTATCCTGCTCGCACTGGGACTATCGCGTGTGTAACTTCCCGCGCACCCCTGAAATACACGTACCCTGATGGGATCGCGTGTGGAACTTCCCGCGCACCCCTGAAATACACGTACCCTGCTCGCACTGGGACTATCGCGTGTGTAACTTCCCGCGCACCCCTGAAATACACGTACCCTGCAGAATTCGCATGTGGAACTTCCCGCGCACCCCTGAAATACACGTACCCTGCTGAAATCGCGTGTGGAACTTCCTGCGCACCCCTGAAATACACATACCTTGCTGAAATCACGTGTGGAACTTCCCGCGCACCCCTGAAATACACGTACCCTGCTCGCACTGGGCCAATCGCGTGTGGAACTTCCCGCGCACCCCTGAAATACACGTACCCTGCTCGCACTGGGCCAATCGCGTGTGGAACTTCCCGCGCACCCCTGAAATACACGTATCCTGCTCGCACTGGGACTATCGCGTGTGTAACTTCCCGCGCACCCCTGAAATACACGTACCCTGATGGGATCGCGTGTGGAACTTCCCGCGCACCCATGTAATACACGTACCCTGCTCGCACTAGCCCATTCGCGTGTGGAACTTCCCGCGCACCCCTGAAATGCACGTACCCTGCAGAATTCGCATGTGGAACTTCCCGCGCACCCCTGAAATACACGTACCCTGCTGAAATCGCGTGTGGAACTTCCTGCGCACCCCTGAAATACACATACCTTGCTGAAATCACGTGTGGAACTTCCCGCGCACCCCTGAAATACACGTACCCTGCTCGCACTGGGCCAATCGCGTGTGGAACTTCCCGCACACCCCTGAAATACACGTACCCTGCTCGCACTGGGCCAATCGCGTGTGGAACTTCCCGCGCACCCCTGAAATACACGTACCCTGCTCGCACTGGGACTATCGCGTGTGTAACTTCCCGCGCACCCCTGAAATACACGTACCCTGATGGAATCGCGTGTGGAACTTCCCGCGCACCCATGTAATACACGTACCCTGCTCGCACTGGCACATTCGCGTGTGGAACTTCCCGCGCACCCCTGAAATGCACGTACCCTGCAGAATTCGCGTGTGGAACTTCCCGCGCACCCCTGAAATACACGTACCCTGCTGGAATCGCGTGTGGAACTTCCCGCGCACCCATGTAATACACGTACCCTGCTCGCACTGGGACTATCGCGTGTGTAACTTCCCGCGCACCCCTGAAATACACGTACCCTGATGGGATCGCGTGTGGAACTTCCCGCGCACCCATGTAATACACGTACCCTGCTCGCACTGGCCCATTCGCGTGTGGAACTTCCCGTGCACCCCTGAAATGCACGTACCCTGCAGAATTCGCGTGTGGAATTTCCCGCGCACCCCTGACATACACGTACCCTGCTGAAATCGCGTGTGGAACTTCCCGCGCACCCCTGAAATACACATACCTTGCTGAAATCACGTGTGGAACTTCCCGCGCACCCCTGAAATCCACGTACCCGGCCAAATCGCGTGTGAGACTTCCCGCACACCCCGGTATACACGCACACGTATTTTTTGTCAGCAGGTCCGTGTTTGTGGGTACCCCTTTGCACGTCATTTGTCCTGGAGGGCCACAGTATAGGACATTCATCATGGCAGTATATAGGTGCTATTTGTTGGCGCACCTTTTGGCGCACATTTCTTACAGCCGCAGAGACGCTACCGCCTGCTTTCTTGTGGCGGTCGTGTTTGTGCCTATGCGCTGGTTTGAGCGTGCGCTTTTTTGCCCTATTCTATTCCATGAATACGTGTTGTAGGCGAGCGTGTGGGCGTTCCGCGCACTTGTGCCCTGTACTTCCCCCGTGACGCCCACGTTTTGGCAAGTTGTTCCCCATTCCGAGTGTTACGCCCGTGTTCCGCCTACTTTTGTTGCGTGCGCCGCGCTATGTGCGATTTTCGCTCTAGCCTGTGCGATTTTCGCTGTGACCTGGCGCACGCTGTTAGATGGCCTGTGCGCCAACGTGCGCCGCGCACTTTTTTATCGCACATCCGCTGGTTTTCTCGCGCACGGACTTCCATGAATCGATGTGCGCTGCTTTTCGTGCGATTTTCGCACTTGCACTGCGGTTTTCGCTATTCCCCTGCGATTCGCACGTTTTTGCCCACTTGCGCCGCGCTAATTATTCCATGAATCGGCCTCATGGTTGCTCTGTTTTGGATACACTTTCTGCATCTTTGATCGTTCAATACTTGGCACTTGCAAATGTTCACTCTTTTACTTGATCTAAGAGAAATATTTTGTGCATATGTAGCTTATCCACTTCGACTCCTCTTATGCTTTGCATTTACCTCTTGATGTGGAATCCTTGATCCTAAGCCAAACAGAAATTCTTTGTTCCTCGCACAAAGCTGTTTTCCAGTGCCTGTCAGCTCTCTAGCCATGGTCTCTCTGTTTAAGGCTTCTTGCTTATTATTTATACAGAGTCGATGTCCATCTATTCATCATGGCCGCTTTATTCGTGTTATGTTTTCTACTGCAACACGGTTCTATATGTCTCATCTACCTTGCGTATCCCCGTTTATAAATCTTCTAATTCTGTTCACAATTATCTTCTTAGTGCATATGATTTCTTCGTATTCACATATATGTTTACTTTGTTACTTCAGTTGCATCTTCATTCTTTAAGTATTTGCATATTGTTTCAGTGCGTCCTCGTGCCTTCTCTTTATGATGTCACTTTACTCTTGTCTGATTTCACTTAAAGCTCTTCTATATCCAATGGTGTATCCAGACATCCTTCCACCACATCATTTTGAGGGTACATTCGATACAGTTGTCTGAGTGCATAACATCTCTCGTATCTTGGATGCGGTATTGGGATGATACCTGGTGTCACACACAGTGGGCCTCATTATGACCCTGCCGGTCCGGAAACAACGGTGGCGGTAAACCCACCACCACCGTTGTTACCGGACTAGCAGATGAAGAGTTCTGCAGGCGGGTGGTGTCACTCCCGCCAGGTCTGACCTGGCGGAAGTAACGCCACCCACCTGCAGATGGAAATGGAAACACCAGCACCGTTATTTACAGTGCCAGTGTTTCCCTTGTCCCCATCCCCATGGAGTTCTACCGGACTCCATGGGAATGGGGATTAACGGAATTACGCCTCTGGAAATTACCAGGTCACTGGGGTTGTAATGCCCCAGTGATTAATGCAATCACGGAGCCGGTAATTCATTCCGGGTCTGGTGGCAGCCTGCCGGTTTTTCCGGTGCGGCTACCGCCGGACTCGAAATGAGGCCCAGTGGGCTTCATTATGACCCTGCCAGTCTGGAAACAATGGCGGCGGTTTTTACCGCTGCCAGCGTTGTTTCCGGACGGGGCAAATTATTAGTTCTGCAGGCGGGTGGTGTTACTCCCGCCAGGTCTGACCTGGTGAGAGTAATGCCACCTGCCTGCAGATGGAATGGAAACACTGGCAGCGTTAATTACGGTGCTGGTGTTTCCATGGTCCCCATCCCCATGGAGTCCTATTGGGGAGTAAGGTTATTCTGCCTCCGGAATTACCGGACCCCCAAGGCTGTAATGCCCTGGCAAATCCCGCAAGTTTGGAGGTAATTCATTCCGGGTCTGGTGGTTTTTCCGGCACGGGTACCGCCGGACTCGGAATGAGGCCCAGTATCTTCCTATTATTCTTCCAGTATGATGGAGTGGAGGTGGGCAAGCACTAGAGATGACGTGTACATTTGACTCTCTAAACAGACATCCAGATAGTCCAGGGTGTGGGCAAGCAAGGTATCTTCCAGGCCAGTCAAATAAAGATGAAATAAGAGTGGGGCAAACAAGCAACCTTGCTGCCAGCTTGTACAAACTGGAAAGTATTTGTTTTGTCTCAATTTTTTTCTATTCGTAACAAGAGCCTCAGTGTTAGTGCGTAATTGGATTAGAAGTCTCAACATGTGTTTGTCAATATCCAACTTTTGCAGTGTAACCCACAGGCAAGACCTATCAACACCATCAAAGGTTGTGAACAAGTCTATGAATGCCAGCTAGAGATGTTCACTCGTGGCAACCTGCTACAAAATCAAGGCCACATGTAAGCATTGCTCTGTATTTCCTAAGGAATCATGACATCTGGTGTAGCTCAGTTAATATCTTATTTTTATCCATCCATGCCACTCATTTCACAAGAAGAAATGTCCCCAACAATTGAAGGGAGACATCCGTCAGAGAAATGGGCCTATAGCATTATGGTGAATCACGGCTGCTTTCTTTAAATAATTGTTATTATATCAGAAGTCAATCACGATTGATGGTAGATTCCTTGAACTAAATATAGCCCAATAGTCATTGCATAATAAAGTCTCCCACAGAAAAATGTACATAGGTCTCCTGGTACACCATAAGATCCTTATGCCGTTGAAGAGGATTGCTGTCCTATATAAGAAAACACTTTATCTACTGTTAGCTCCTCAGTCAAAGTATGTAAAGGGGAAACAAGATCAACATTAAGTGAGTAAACTGAGAAATAATTAAACCAGGTCTTACTTGAAATGTTATCATGTGAACCTGATGCAACATCTCTCCAACATTGTCTTACATCTTTGGATTTAGAAGCCTCAAGATACTGATCTTATAAAAACTTTTCAGCCAAATGTTTAGACATAGCCAGGGTGGACTTATTCTCAGTTATAACTTTAGCAACATCGGTTCTCATCGAAGTCTGATCCTTTAGGCAGAATGAAAGGTTCCCTTTCACTACTTTGCAGTCCTTATTAAATTACCTATTTCCTGCAACATTCCAAGATTTTGACCTGGTGGCATCAGCCATAACAGTTTTCACTGTATCATTAACAGAGCCAAACACTTCAATAATTAAAACAGGAGGCTAATCAGATGTAAGGTATAATAAAATATCACTGCAGCCTTTATTAAAACTTGTATTGATGTATATATGTTTACGTTCATTAAACCATTGAGCAGCTTTATATTATTATTATTTGAGGATACAGACCTGGATTAAGAGGAGTTACTAAAATGAGAAGAAAGTGATCACTTTCAGGCTTTATGATAACTACACAATTCTACCAGTCATCGTATCTATGAATAATGTGGCCTATTGATGCTAATGGAGTCTTTACTAAAGAACCTTTTGGAGGAATATCAGCTATAAATCAGCCATTCAGAACACATTACTTTGAATGTAGAAGATGGATATGTTTCTCCCCCTGCTTATTTGTAAAGGAGGAATTAAATCTTTGCATAGGAATAGACCATGGCTCATACTATTCAGAGTCAAGATCAGCTACAATTGTAGAGCCAATGTGGGCATTACATTCAACCTCTATCAGCACAAAATACCATGTTGAACCATCTCAATTAACTGAAAATTATAAAGTCATAAATATTTTTCAGTTCATCTAGTAGGGTGATTGTATGCATATCATTATAGAAATTAAATATACGATCCTTATAAGCATTAACACATGTTTTACACAGAACATTTCTGTTCCTAGTTGATTGAGAAAATACATTCACAGTAACCCCTAATGAATTAATCACGCAGGCAATTAGGTCTCCAGAATTACATCCTCTGACAACTACTTTGGCTGGTATAAACAAAGTGCTCTATCCATCTAGGAAGAATGGCTCAATTACCCATGTATCTTGCATTAAAATAATATTAAAAATGGCCAACATGTTTCTTCAGTCAGGCCTCATCATTTTATTTTTTAGACCGGTCACAGTCCATGAAAGAATATCAATCACACCCAAACTTCTAGACAAATTAGAAATAACAGGTGTATTGTGTTGTGTAGAGGGATTGTTACAAATTGCTACAGACAGATCTCCAACTCCAGATGATTGCATTATGACATTAGATATATCATTTTCTAAGATGGATAAGAAAGGTTCCTCTGTCAAGGACTGTATTATTGCATGGGGATCTAAACAATGTCAGTCTAGAACAACAAGATCCTTAGTTACATCATGTACTATACCTGTTGAGTCGTGTCTTTGTACTTCAAGCAACATAATTGGAAATGTTTATTATTGAATTATGGAATCTTTTAGTGGGATAGTTTTATAATCTATTGCCAATAAGCCGTCATCCAAAAAGCGATCCTTTAAGGAAATTTGTACAAGATCAAAACTGGGATTCAAAGAATCAGAGAGCCGTTCAGTCAATAAAATATTTGATTCAGTGACTAGCTTCATTACATAGGTAATTAGAGTCTACATATTTCCCTTGTGCAAGTTTCGGATCACAACACATAAACACAACTAAAGGATCTATGGTACCAGAGTGATCAGAACTATGACCATTTAGGTTTGATTTAGAGAGGGCTAAGGGTTTATTACATGTACTTTCACGTACATGCATTCCAGTCTTCACAGGAGCAGATCATACCTTAGTATTCTTTTCAAAATTGGACATAGCCATCAAAATAGGGGATACAGTAGAATCTTTAGCTTTACGTTTTACAGGTGTATCAGTAGAGCGGTTAGCCTGAACACTGACCTTTTTTGGGGCTCTTACTACAATTTCTTTTGAATATTTTAGAATCAGAAGTAAACACATTTCATGATGTAGTCCCAGTTGTAAGGCTTTATCCATCAATAGTAACTCTCTGAATTGGCCCATTTCTAATTTGATTGAAAAACTAAGATATCTTTAAAACTCTTAAATGCATTTTGTAAGCAGGTGTTACGCTCACCTGGTTCCCACAGGGGTGTCGGGCAGAACTGGACAGCCACGGTCTCCACCAACGTGATGCGTAGTGCAGAGATGACTGACTGGACTGGCCCACCTAGCTTCGTCTGCTTGACCCGTAGAAGTAGTCTCCTAAAGGTGGAGAAAGGGAATTAGCCACCCGTGGAGTTGAGCAATAGCCCCTCTCTGCGTCCTCATTTATCACCTCTGATATTCCCTTTCACCAAGCTCACCTTATAGTTTTGAATGATGAGCTCTCCATCCTGCAAGGAACTCAGGGGCGCATTGATGGCCAGTTACTTCACTGGCTTGAGGATATTGGAAGAATTCTAGACAATCTTGGCTCCAAACCTCCTGGCGAAGGGCCGTAGGTATATAGTTCTAAAGAGTTCAGAAATGTCTGAATAATCACTCTTGTCCAATTCCTTTGTTTATCTTGCAGCTTAGACCCAAATGAAGATAGTTCTGTGGCAGCTGAAAGCGTTCTGGTAAGAGTCTGTGCTATTCCACACTGTCCGTTAAATGATGCCGAAGTTTAACTCGGTGCTGTCTCTTTTCTTACAGGTGCAGCGTAAAAAGATTTGGCAATAATACCTCCGGCAGTAAAATCAGGTAAGTATATGGTGGCAAGAGATTGTCCTTATTTGTTTCCTCTCAGCTCACCTTATTGTTTTTTTGTCCCCCTTAGGTGCTGGAATGCAGCAACTTAATGATGGAGAAAGCGCTGGATCGTAGAGATGCTGCGAGGAACGGTGAGCAGGGGACGCAGCCCTGCTGCTGGCGATGCGCTGTGTTTAAAATAAAGTATTTTTCTCGTGCAAAGATGCGATGAATCCGGAATCAGGTAAGAAACCCAATAATGTTCTTGTTCTAACCTTTCTTCTTCTTTGTCTTCTTTCTAGGAGCTCTGGACTCGAGGCGGCGTGGCACGAGGCTGGATGCTGACTGCAGGCACGGTGAGCGTTACGCTGCTGGATGCAGAATAACGCGAAGCGTGTGCTGCCCTTCGGACGTGGTTCAAATAGCCTCCAAAGTAGTTCCAGGTAAGTATTCCTTCCCAAACACACCCGAGTAACAAAATAATCCCTAGGTAAAGTAGTCCCTTCCAAGCCTCACATGGGCTTGGATCTCTTGCAGCATGGTCTGCATCAGGTAAGTTTTAACATATGAGCCTGGTGCCTATGGCGCCAGGACTGTTCCCCCATATGAGCCTGGCACCATAGACGCCAGGACTGTACCCATATAGCCCCTAACAAGGGTTGCTGGGTTTTCTCTGGGTAACATGATGCCTGCTTCGGGGGTTGCTGGACTTGGTCTGGATGCCCGGGGGTAGGCACCATGAGAGCAGGTCATTATTGAGTTTAAATAATTATACATGTCATAAGATAAATGCAGAAGAGGAGGAGGGTTAATGTGCACCAGATCACCATTAGATATTGTAGAACACTTTGCCTCTAACAACTGTTCCTCTGTATTTGGTCTCTGAGGTAGTAGAGTCAAACTTCACTACTGGCCACATCAACCGTCTTGTTACTGGCAGGCAATACCCAATCCATGGAACTGTTTAAGGATTGATTAGTAAATTCAGATACTCTAGCATGGACTGGTTTAAATGGTATAAATTATTGCTTCATAGTAACACGCTTTTGAGTAAGTGGTTGACTTCTAGGCTACTCAAGGAGGTTTGTTGAAGGGGCAGAAGATAGTGGAGTATTGAAGCTAGAGAGTATTTTCTCAATCTCCTCAATCAACATTTTAGCCTCCAATATAGGTTTTGCAATTTTAGTTTATCTTTGCTGTGAGTGAATTGATGATAGGGAATCTCTAGCCTTGTCCTTGCAACAAAACAATGGATGGGTTTCCCCTACTTCGCTGGCAGAGGGGAAGCAACAAACGATAATGAATAGGGGTCAAACCAGCGGAATAAAGAATGGGTTCACTCAAAAGGACATCGTCCCACCAAACGAAAAGGGAAGAGTCCCCTAGTCAACCACACATATCACCTTACACAAAACAGGAATATATATAAATTACTAAATTTATTTATTTGAATTTATATCTTTCAAAATGAGTATTACATCATTCAAAAGCTCATATACAATGTACAAAAATATGACATACAACTGTGAAACCGGGGTAAAGTGCATGATGTGATAAAGTGCTGGTTTCAAGTATTGGCTGCTGCAAAAAAGTAATAACAAAGAAATAAATCACAATGATCCTAAATATTGATATACAGGTGCCAGAATGGATTTTTAAAGATATAAATTCAAATAAATACATTTAGTATTTTATATCTGTTGCTGTTTTATGTAAGGTGAGCTAGCCTTGTCCTTGGCCATTTTTAGAAATTAGTGAATAAAATATCTATACAATATTTATAATACATTATAAATCCAACGAACACATCAGTAATATAGATCATCCAAATGTTGGTGGTTTAAGCAAGGGTGAAGCCTCCAGTTTCCAATAGTCCAAACAAATTCCATAGAACACTTACACAGAGAGCACTGTAGAAATGTGAGGTTTCCATTCAGAATAGTCACAAGGTGTGAGACTTTATCCATTGGCTTGTCTGTTGGTCATTTACACACTGCCTCCAATGTTATTAACCTATATCTTTGGGGCAGTCAGAACCTCAGACCCACCTTTCATCTCATGAACCCTCTAGTAATAACACAAAGCATTACCTGGACCACTTAGTTTCACTTAGTCGACACCTTTAACACCACAATGAAGCAAGTAATCAACCAGATTGTGCCGCTCAAACTTCGAAAAGCTAAGCCCACCTCCCACTTAAACAAATGGTTTACTCCGGAACTGAAAGTACTCCGGAATGAAAAAAGATCAGCAGAATCCTTCTGGAAAAAAAACCTACTCCAGCAAATGAGGAAAAATACATGACTATTGCTACTGCCTACAAAACAACCATCACTAGAACAAAAAAGGAAATCAATAATGAAAGAATCCAGAATGCTAAATCTAGCACTAAGGAACTCTTCACTATCCTGAGGGGAACTAGAATCCCCTGCCCCTAAATTGATCACTGTTCCAAAAATGAAACCTGGTGTGCGAACATCTAAAAGGCCTTCTCAGACAAAATAGCTTTCCTACAATCCAAAATCAACACTAACAAAAAAAAACGTACCCCCTATTTCACACTCATTCAAAGACTCCAAGTACAATATTCCACCATGTGCCCCCTTCCAATTCTCTCAAGTCTCCATCAAAGATGTGGAAAATATTATCTCAGGAATTACATCATCTAACTTTCAGACTGACATATGCCCTGCTGCAGTCATCAAGGACAGTGCAAGAGAATTAGCCGCATTTATCACTATTCTGATAAATGCATCATTCAAAAACTGCACAGTACCCAACAACATCAAGAAAGCCTGGGTCATGCGCCTATTAAAAAAGCCTAATTTAGACCCCAATGTGCCCACAAATTATAGGCCCATCACAACAGTCCCGTTTCTCCTTATGATCCTGGACCGTGCAGCATATATACAAATACAAAAACACCTTGAAGACCACAACCTATTAGGCCTTCGTCAATCCGGATTTAGACCCAGACATGGTACAGAGATGGCACTGCTAGATCTCAAGATTCAGATGGATGAGCTTAAAGACAGAGGAAAGATTGCCATTCTCCTGCTCTTGGATCTATCAGCTGCCTTCGACTTGGTAGAGCATGAAATTCTCACTCAAAACCTAACATCAGCAGCCGCCTTCTCACCGAACACAGCCAGCTGGATCAAATCCTTTCTCTCTAACAGAACCACCAGGGTCTTCTCACCTACACCCTCAGCACCACCGGTGCCCACAACGTGTGGTGCCCCTCAGGGCTCTTGCATGTCACCTACACTTTACAATATATTCACCAAACTCCTATTTGACCTCCTTGATAATCTGGGTGTCACGTATACCGACTATGCTGATGACACCCAGATCCTCGTCACACTCACTGGATGTCACTCTCAAGACACCAAACTGATTAACAACATTTATCTAGAGGTCCAAGCTTGGATGGCCACTCATAGCCTTTGTTTAAACGATGATGAAACAGAGCTACTTATCACTGGTTCTCAAACTCGTTTAAACAAATTAGGCTCCCGCTATGTATAAATGTAACTAATACTAACTGCCTTTGCCTACGCTCTGTTCTCCTGCTCACTGACTGCCTTCAAGGTGATCTGTAACACACCTCCAGTACCCATTTCTGCAAAAGGTGAACTGTAACTCACCTCTTTCCCTCCTGGTGGGATTTGTATTTTATGTGTGTAACCATGCTTCTTTGTCTAAGTATATGTGCCCAGATACCCTTGGGTGAGGTGCACTATCTAAGAAAAAAAAACTAAACTAAACTAAAACTACAGACCACAAACAGGGCCTCTCAAGATGAATCAAATAAAGCAGTTAGTGGAATCAGTACTTGAAGGAAGTTTAAAATGTCTCCATCTACCATCATATAAGGCAATAAGATAGGACAGGGAGATGTTTGTTTTTGTTAAATCTGCGTTTCTTCTTGTTCAATGAAGAAAGCTATCTCAGAAGAATGGACAAAGACTTACCCCTTTATAGGGATAAGCTAGTTAGCAGTTAGTAGAAGGAAAATAAGTCAGGACCAATGCAGCTTTCAAAATGTAGGCACCCTCAGCCCAAAAGCCCTGACTGCCAGGATTGTCCATAGAGGTACTTCGCTGCAGCTTCGCCACACCATGGAGATTTTGAGGGTGGGCACAGGTAAGCTGGGTTCACGGCTACTCCCCCGACATGCATAGTACAGTGATGACTGCCATAGGTTTTTAGTAGCGCAACTTAACCATAATGTCCCTTTAACAACGTTTTTTTCACTGAATTTCATAGGTTTTTAGTAGCGCAACTTAACCATAACATCCCTTCAACAAAGTGTTTTTCACTTAATTTCATAGGTTTTTAGTAGCGCAATTTAACCATAATGTCCCTTTAACAAAGTTTTTGTTTACTAAATATAAATTACATGGACGCGGTAGCGTCCACGTAGTTATGGTTAAGTTGGTGTTTCCATAGGAAGAGCATTTTTTGGGTGGCTTATAACTTCGCTCCCCCTGGACGAATCCTCACCAAACTTTGCAAAATAAGTATATGGCCCACTCAGATTTTTTTTGACAAAGTTTGGAGAGGTTTGGTCCGGGGGGGCAAAGTTATAGGGGAGGGTCCCAAAACCTTTGTTTTTTCCCATAGACATAATGGGAAAAAACATTGTGCACGCCTACAGCCCAAACCACTGGACGGATTTACACCAAATTTGCAGCAGGAGCGGGGGCTTGGGGCCCCAAAAGTGTGCTTTTGCAAATTTGGTGTAAATCCGTCCAGTAGTTTTTTTTTTAAAATGACCAAAATGTAAGGCAAAAAAATTAGTGATAGCTCCGTTCGCTCCGCGGATGGACTTCCCAGTTCGCTCCGCGGACAGTGCCCTGATTGGCTGAGCGGCTTGCGCGATGTCCACGGACATCCGACGTGTTCGCTGATTGGACGGCGTGGGGCGTGGAGCACGTCAGATTTTTGGTGGCGCCCGCCATCTTGCATTTGTGGACGACCGCGGACAGCGAGGTGAAACTTGGTTTAAAAATTGTATTTAGTGGAGTGTGTTGGTGTGTAAGAGTGTTTGGGGAGGGTGGCGGAGTATGAGATAGGTGAAATGTTGTATTTCTTTTATGTGCTAGACGCTTTTGTTGTGTTAGATTTGTCTGCGGACAACACAGCTGTTCTGAAATGTTCGTAAATAAACAGAATGAAATCGGTGTCAAGTTGAAAGTGTTCTAAGAAGACGCGTGGAGTTCTGGAATGTTTGCAGGGGGTGTCCTGAAGACATTGTCTGTATTGTTCGTTGTCAAGCTGAAAGTGTTCTAAGAACACTCGCGGTGTCCTGAAATGTTCGAACATAAAGAAAATGGGGGTGTCCTGATGACGCTGTCCATATTGTCCTCTTGCAAGTTGAATGTGTTCTAGGAACTTCCTTGTGTCCGCGGACATTGAAATGGTTCAAATGCTTGAATCTATGGGTGTGATATGCTGCGGTGGTTGTGGTCAGGGTATAGAATGTTGGGTGCATGGCCATTTGGCCATGCACCCAAGACTCTATGCCCTGACCACAACCACCGCAGCATATCACACTCATATGCCATGCACACAAGAGTCTATGCCCTGGCCACAAGCACCGCAGCATATCATCATCATAGTGGCTTATAACTTTGGGTCAAAAACAAATGTATGAGGAACAATGTTATAAGCAAGTATGGGTGTGATATGCTGCGATGGTTGTATTTATCATGTTATACTTACTTTTTGGTTTAGTAATGGGAGTTCATGTTTTTCTTGTTCATTTCTCTGATAAAAGAAAATAGCATGTTAGTATTAGTATTTTATAAAGACTATTACATTGTACAATCACATTTTTTTCTTTTTTTTGACCCTCATATTTAGTAGATGACAAACCAGAGTACTGTGTAGTTTGCTCAGTTTCTGTGTTTGTTGCTAAAATCATTGGGTCTGTGGGAGAAAACAAATCCATGTTGGATTAAAAAAAACCTTTTTCTGTTATGCTGCAGTTTATTTGTTTGTTTGTTTTCAGTGTTTACTTGTTGTTTCTGGCTAATGCTTTATACATTGGATTGTTCCAGTTTTTGGGAGCAGTAAGATATTAGGTATTTGTTTGGATATTGTAAAACTTTGGAGCAGTTAGATAACAGCAGGCGTATTCTAACTGTTTATTTTTTTATATAATTTTGTGGTATTGCTTTATCTATTTGGATATTTCTAAATTTTGGGACAGTTAGATGCCAATTGGCGTAGTGGCTTATAACTTTGGGTCATAAACAAATTTATAAGGAACAATGTTATAAGCCAGTATGGGTGTGATATGCTGCGATGGTTGTATTTATCATGTTATACTTACTATTTGGTTTAGTAATGGGAGTCCATGTTTTTCTTGTTCATTTCTCTGATGAAAGAAAATAGCATGTTAGTATTAGTATTTTATAAAGACTTATTACATTGTACAATCACAATTTTTTCTTTTTTTGACCCTCATATTTAGTAGATGACAAACCAGAGTACTGTGTAGTTTGCTCAGTTTCTGTGTTTGTTGCTAAAATCATTGGGTCTGTGGGAGAAAAAAAATCCATGTTGGATTAAAAAAATACCTTTTTCTGTTATGCTACAGTTTATTTGTTTGTTTGTTTTCAGTGTTCACTTGTTGTTTCTGGCTAATGCTTTATACATTGGCTTGTTCCAGTTTTTGGGAGCAGTAAGATATTAGGTATTTGTTTGGATATTGTAAAATTTTGGAGCAGTTAGATACCAGTAGGCGTATTCTAACTGTTTATTTTTTTATATCATTTCGTGGTATTGCTTTATCTATTTGGATATTTCTAAATTTTGGGACAGTTAGATACCAATTGGCGTATTCTAACTGTCTATTTTTTGCTCTTATTTGGATATTTCTAAAGTTTGGGACAGTTAGATACCAATTGGCGTATTCTAACTGTCTATTTTTTGCTCTATTTGAGTGGTATTAATTTATCTGATTAGTTGTTGTAGCATCTTTGGGCAGTTAGATAGCTTTTGGAATATTGTGAAAGTTTATATTTTTTTACTACAAGTGTACTTAAGGTTTAAGTACAGTTTAGTTATCAAATTTTGGTTTTAAGAACATTAAATAAGCGTTTGTTAGATTTGCTGGTAATCTCTGCTTTAGAGTAACTGTACTATCATTACATTCAAACCATCCACATTTCTTTTTTATGTATGCAGTGTAGTGCCCTGAGTTGGTTGTGGCTCCTGCGTGGTAGATTATACCTATGGTTGTGAAGTTTTTTCTACCAAGTGATATTTGACCATGTGTGAATCCAGTCAGCTTGCAGTTCTTTTTGGTACCATCTGCATTGTAACGTAGAAGCATTAGTATTAAGTATTTACTCTTTGTTTGTATTACTAACGTGGAGCGATTATCTGAATTGCAGGTCGAACATAATCTACCGTGGTTTACATTTTGTATAAGTTGCTGAAATGGAACAGATTCACAATTAGGTATTGATATATACACAAAGCGCTCATTGGGGATTTGTTCTTGTGTCACATTGTTGCAGAGAGTGCATGTATGTTTCCACATGTATGAAATCTGGAAGATTTCATTTATAGGTATGTTTTTGTTTTCCAGTACTAATAGTAAGTACATTAGAAATTCTTGTGGATGTTCCTGTGAGTTTATAGTGAATTTCACCATTCCAGCACAGTAGTCCAATTGTTGTCTTATTCCATAAACACTATACGTGTTGGCAGGATTGTTTGCTGCATTTCTGTGAAGTACTAACATTTGCAAACACAATGGGTCTGTACTGTGTAAGTAAATGTTCTCAACAATTGGTGGTAATTGAAATAGAATATTCATTGCTACATTTGCGTAGCAACTTACACCAACTATATTTGAGAGTTTAAATGGACCAGGTAGTTCTGTAACTGACAGCTTTCTTTGGAGTGTGTCTTCCTTCTTTGAAGAAGTACCTGGTTTACTTTCCCTAATTGATTCTTTTTTGCTTGTGGCACTTGATGAAGTATTACTTTTTTTACTCTCTTTGGAGGATTTGCATTGACATCCTGTTGCTTTTCTGTTTGATTTATTTTTCTTTTATAATGTTTTCCTTTTTGTGGAACAGAATATGTGTTTAGATGGGGAGTGTATAGTGAACGAAGTCTATTGTATTCTAAAATGCAAAGAATATCAGCGTTTATTTTGCTTGCATCAAAGTTGATTAGGAATAGACCCTCAAGTGTACGTAAGCGTGATAGTGCTACGTAGTTCATGCCTTCTTTAAAGACTGTGTTTCCCATGTCTATCATTGCTTTGTCTAGGGTAAGGCCTTGTGATATATGAATGGTGACTGCGTATGCAAGAGTTAGAGAAAATTGTTCTCTGCGTACATACATGTCTTTGAAGAGAAGGAATCGAGCTGTTGAGAGTCCTATTCTTTTTACTTCTGAAAGTTTGTCAAAGAGAATATTGACAAACTGAATTTTGTTGTCATTTGGGTATGTTTGAAAGCCAACAACTGTACCCAGTGCTCCATTAACTAGCCCTTGGTCCATGTCAAGGTTACGTTTCAGCATTACTCTGCAATTTAAGGATAATTTTAATATCTTTTCCAAGCCATCTGTGTTTGAGATTGATTTTTCTAAACTATTTAGTCAGGGTAGTGTCATTCCATGTACATCTAGTTTGTCTGTGGCGCTAATTTCCATTATTGGTTGCATTTCTTTACTTAACATTATTTCATTGAATTTGAAACAGCTTGCAAGAGTTGGCATTAAGGCCATACAATTGACATTTTTGTGGGCTAATTGTTCCACAACATCTGTAGCACATGCATTATCATCATAAAGTGCATGAATGTGCCGGGTTTTCAATATTGCTTCTGCTTCTTTAGAAAGTATACCAACTCTGATACTTTTTAAGATGTTGGCATAAGTGAGATCTGCAGATTGGCGCATGTTTTCTGTTAATTCTCTGTATTGGAAATGTTGCCAAAGGTTGACATTTCCAATGCTGCCAACAGTTTTACAGCAGAGTTTGTGTCCTAATGTTTTAAAAATAGGCTCACCTTTTACTGGTGTCAATTGAAGATCTCCGAAAACAATAATGTGTTTTCCTGCAAAGAGCTCTTCATAGTTTGTTTTGAGTACTTCTTGTAATCGGAGGTGAATCAAAGCCAACATTAGGTTGGACACCATGCTCACTTCATCTATTAATAGCATTCTCATTTGTTTCAATACTCTGCATAGTTCCATTGCAGCTTCTGCAGAAAGTTTGTAATAATCTAATTTGTTTTGGTGTTCTACTGGCAGGAGTAGTAATCGCTGTAAAGTGACACCACCTATGTTGTAGGCAGCTAAACCTGTGGGGGCAGTGACAACAGCTGACAGTTTGTTGTTTGTCAATTGTTGAAGGAACTTACTGATGATTTTGATTAGGAATGTTTTGCCAGAACCAGCTTCACCACTGACATACAATAGTAAAGGTTTGTAATTTTGACAGGTGCATTCTTTGTTTTCATGTTGTACACCATGTGCAATTTCTTTTGTTACTTCTTGAAAAATGCTACGTTGCTCATTGTTTAGCTTTGATTGTAGTATAGTTAATTCTTCTTTTTCTTCATACTGACACATGGGGCCTCATTCCGAGTATGGCGTTAAGGGATAGCGGCCACCCGTAACGAGACCGGTGGCGGTGATCCCTTACCGCCATACTCCGAGTTCCCTTTGCGCCCTCGCCCTTAACGCCTGCTTTGAGCAGGTGTTAAAGTCGAGGGCGCAAAGGGGCCTCCAAGCCAATAACGGTGACCGTAATGAACGGTCACCGTTATTTGCATCTTCCCCATTCCCATTGAGCCCTATGGGGGCTCATTTGGGAATGGGAAAGAGCCTTGGTGAATGGGGAATTACCGCCCCGCCAACCTTGGAATGGGGCGGTAATTCCGCCATCCACGAAGGCGCTGCCGGTCCGGGTACGGTGTCAACCAAGGCGTTAATAGCGCCATTGGTTAGCGCCGTACTCGGAATGAGGCCCATGGTGTTTTCTACTTCTATCATAGCTATTTCTGCTTCAT
Source organism: Ambystoma mexicanum (assembly GCF_040938575.1). Lineage (NCBI taxonomy): Eukaryota > Metazoa > Chordata > Amphibia > Caudata > Ambystomatidae > Ambystoma > Ambystoma mexicanum. Next base: position 621,984,391 of record NC_090923.1, on the reverse strand, counting down.
TTGTTATTAGTGGGTCTCCAAGTGGTTCTTGGCTTCCTGTGATAGAAGGTTGACTACTGTCAGGAGTGTCCTTATCTAGTTACGCCTGGAGTTCTTGTTCGTGTTGCTGTTCATTGTGCAACATTGTTTTGTACTGTGCAAAGTTTACATCAGTTATACTGCCTTCATTTGCTTTGAAAGCGTCTTCATATGAGTCATAGTTATCTAGTATTTCTTCTTCTTTTCTCCATGGTTTAAAGAGTTGTAGCAGGGACATGTAATATACTTCTTTATGTTGAGGAGTCTTTAATGACACTTTGATATGATTAATTAAATTTGCCTTCACAGTTTGTCACTTTGTATTTACGGTTTTGTTCATCAGGTTTTATACTATTTTTGTATGTATAGTTTTGGGCTATGTGGTATAGGCTCATGGTTTCAAAAGTAGTACTCCTGTTTGGGTAGTATGTGTACAATACATTGTTTTTTAAAATGTCTTGGCTGTTGGGATCTTGTTTGGCTATTGTTTCTATATCTTCGTATGATTTTAGAACTATTTTTCTAGATTTAGCTGAACCAAGACTTAGCCATACTATATTTGCAGATTTACCATATAATGCAGTTCCAGTTAATCGATCAGCTGCTTCATAGGATCCACATTCTCTATGGGACAGCATTTTTATGCCCAACCTGTATAATTTCTGAGACGCTGTTTTATCTGATAACAGGTCATTCCAGAGGTCTTGGAGCTCTGTCTTTTCTGATTTGGTTAAGTATGCTGTGACATATCGTGCAACTGCAGTAGAACTATCTGCAATGTACTGCATGTCTATGTTTGCATTCCATAAGTGGGCAATGATTGCATTGTATTCATTGTTATATTTTTCTTCTTCTTTTCTTTTTATGCAATATGTATTTTTAGGCGACTTACCTTTAACACTATGTCTAACTGAAGACATGAGGTTGTTCACTTGACCTGTATTTATAACTGGTCTAGGGAAACCAAATCGGCATTTGGTGTAGTATTTCCCTTTGTTTTTGTATTTGCAACAACAACATTTGCCACATTTGTGTCTTTGGAATTGTAAAATTTTTGCATGAACATCACTATTTGCGGATTCTGATGGAATTTCACAAGTGACATATTTTTCGATAAACTGTAAAACAGTGGCATCACTGTCTTGACCAAATTTAGGAGCATCTTTAATCCATAAAAGCATGTGGACATGTGGTGCTCCTCTGGCTTGGTATTGTTTTCTTCAAAAGAAGTGTTGCACTTCTCCAAGGGGAAGATCAGTTTTGTTACAAATAAAATGTAGCATAGCAATGATGCGATGGTGAAAATATCTTGAAACATTAACAGGATCCTGTGAACAAAGTTCTCCAGGTGTTAGTATATCTATGTTTGTTTTGTTTTCGTTTGTTATGCGTAGGAAAGCATGTAAATCTTCCCAGGCATATTCTGCACAACTTAATGTAACAAACCAAGTGGGTGGGCCAAGGTTTCTGATCATACAACGTACATCTCCATGACGTCGAAACCAGTACTTTTTAGTACCATGCATATTTGCTAATAGATTTGTAAGATTTGCTTGTAAAACCTCATCTTTTTGTTGAACTTTTTGTAATTAATGTGTAGCTGTCATATTTTGAAAGTGTGATCCTGATTTTAATGTGTGTGCAACTCCGTAACATAAAGTTGCTAGTTCACTTTCAAAGAGTAGGTGGAATATGTATTCCACATTTTGTCGAAATCTGGGATCTTCAGAATACATTCGTAATGAGCGATATTCTGATGCTGATATTTGAATAGGTCTATCATTGTATCTTCCTCCTTTGCCAGTAGGAAAGAGTAGAGGAAAAGCACGTGCTTCTATACTTTTTTCCCATATGCTGATTGGTGATCCTTTTGTTTGACGCATTTGGTACGTTTCCAGTGCATCTTCTATGGTGTCATTAGAGTGCAATGGATGAATTGTATAATGGTCTAAAGTGTTTGATATTGTTGCAGGATCTAGGAGCTCAAATTGATCAGCTTCTTGTGTCTCTTGAATTATTTCATTCAAGTTTTCTTCAATATTAATTTCTTTGTAGTATTCATTATTCTCTTTAAGATATTGCAGGGCTTCTCTAACTTTATGTAAATCTACCAGTTGTTACCAAATTTTTTTGTCTTTTGTAGGTACTCCATTTACCAAGATAATTAAAGATTGCTGCATTGGACGTTGCACTCCTAGAGTGTGCACATTTTCTTTTAGATCTAATGGTAAACACACTACTTTTCCACAAATACCTTTTACTAATTCAGAGGGAGGTAATTTTGCAATTTTTGGTTGAAGGCGTATTATTGCTTGAAATGGGTGCACTGTTTGAATTATGATGCTCTCATTTAAATTAAGTTGTTGAAGGGGTTTTGGTAGTGGATATAATTCCAAGTTATTTGTGATAGCACGTGAAGGAGTTTGGTTGTTGTCAAGTTTTGTAGTGCAGTAACTGCAAAGTATTATGCGGTCAGTTATTTCGCATTTATTTTCTGCTATAAGGTAGAGAGCTAATTCAAACCATTTAGAATCTTCATTGTCTTCTATTTTGTATGATAGGTCTACAGTTTTTGTGTTACTTTTATAAAAAGTTCTGCGGCAACATACACACACGTGGTTTGGTACTTCAGCTGAAGTACTTTCAAATTTTAGTATTTCTTTTTTGTTTGTGTGTAGTGAAAGGTTGCCATGTGCAGATTTGTTTCGAAGTTGGTTTACAGCTAATTCATCTTGTAAGTGGGTTTCACTTCCAAAATAGTTTGTCTTCTAGTAGGTCTTTTGCTGTACCATGTAGAAGAATGTTATTTAAATTGGCTAGTGCTAAAGCATGACTTTTAGCATAATACAGTTTATAAACTAGATTTCTTATACTTGCATGATGTGTTGACATCCTTTTGATATCATGGAAGGGTGTTTTGCAAGTAGGTCCTGTAATGCAGGCCAATGAATGTCCTTGTAGTCCTGTGTACTTGCGTACTGGACATGCATCCATATTTTGCAGTAGTTTAATTTTTATTTTGTCTTTGCTTTTCACATATTGATTGAGGAATTGGCGTAAAGACTTGAACATTTTTGTTGGGAATGTTACACATTGACGTGCATGGCCATTTGTACACTAGATGTTCTGATTCAGTTGAATGGAGGGGTAAATCTACGTTTTCAGGGTATATTTTTGTAAGGAGTACTTCTTGTTCCATTATGGTATTATTAACTTTTTCATAACCTCGACCACTGCTATGTATGGCAATTGTATTTGTTTGCTTTTGTTTGTAGGCTTCTTCATTAACGTATGGTTCTGTGCTTGTAGTGTGACTCCATTCACCTCCACAGATATTTAAGAAGTTATTTCTGTTGACATTTCGTTTATTGAGAAGTCTTTTTTGTAATTTAGTTATTAGTTTTGTTAGTGGTTTCATTCTGTTTAACTCTAAAATAAATAACTTTCTTTTGAGAAGAAGTGCACTGTCTATCAACGCTTCTAAGATTACTTTCCTACAATAGGTTTGAAGTGTTGAACATGGTTTCTCTCCTGTTTTTACAAGATTTTGAAGGACTTTGTGATGGAACATTTTGGCTAAAATACTTTTCTTGGTATGCTTACTTTGTACTATATCATGATTTATAGAAGAAGTTTTATTTATAGTGATAGTTGATTTTCTATTAATTGTTTTTTGGGTTGTTTTACTTTTTGATAGAGGAGGCAATGTTTTTGTACTAGAAACTTCTTCTGTTTCACTACATGACTGTATTAGCTGTTGTGTTTCAACTTTTTTTTACAAATTCTGTTGTAGATGGATGTTTATGTTGGAGACTTTTCTTGTCATTTGCTCTACTTCTGCGTTCCTTTCTACAGAGTTGCTTTTTGGTAGGCATGTTTTAGAGTCTGTTGAAAAAATACAGAAGTTATGGGTTGGGGTGTTCTGCAATGCATGTGTGTTGTGTGCATGAGTGTTTAAGTGAGATTATGAAGATGTATGTAATGGTGTGTGATTGTGCATTGGGAAGTACAACTACTAGGGATGGGTATTCTTGAATTAATAAACTGGGGTTCAGATGACAGAAAAAAGTAAGCCAGTGGTGTGGAGAAGTATAAATAGTATATTTAAAGCTATACAATTAAAACAGTTGTTTCATCTACAACATCTAAATTCTAGTGGCTGAGTTGGGTAATTTGTGTGGCGAAAAATAGGAATTTGTGGGCCATTCTGCCAGTAAATCACTGTTTGAGACAGGAGGGTTTTTGGTCAGAATGGTGCAGAATCTCTATTTTTAGGCACAGAAGTAGCATGAATTAACATTAGAGTGTGTTTGAGTAATAATTCTAATATTATGGTAACAATCTACTTACTTTTTTTTCTAAAATGAGCAGTTTGCTTCTTAGTTGTTCTTTGTAATTCAAATTCGACTGCTTATTTTCAGGAGAATGGTCTTCACTGCAATTGTAAAAGAAAGAAATTAGTAATTCGGTTTGTATATAGCACTGTTTTTAATTTAGACATAAATTTATTAAATTGAAATGCTCAGCGCCTTCCTCAAAACCATTAAAACTATCTTATGACTAACTGTAGGAAAGAAAATATCTTTACTATGGCTTGTCAAAATCATAATGTACCACTGTATACCACTATTCCTGTAACTAAGCTTTTCCACGTAATAGTGAGTCCATGTGATAGCCTGCTTTTCCACGTAAGAGGGAGTCAATGTCATAGCCTGCTTGTCCTATATAAATGTAAGTAATTATATAAACTAAAAAAATTAAAACCAAGTATGTGTTTTTACAAATATTATTCTTTGAGATTTGATGATAGAGTGTGCATGTAATTTTGTTTGATCATATGTAGTCTATATATTTTATTTCAAAAATGTTAGTTTAACATTATTTGTGTGTGTGTGTGTGTGTGTGTGTGTACGAAGAAATTAAACAGTATAAAGGTTTGTAAGTCACAGTTCATTTTAGGAGAATAAAAAATGATCGTAGATTAATTTTATAGATTATACAAGGTAAAAGTAGGTTAGAAAATGTGTTCATGTACTGTATAGAAAATATGCATACCTGTAGTTTGTGTTCATGCATATGGATATGGACGAAGCTGCAAGTAGAAATCTTGGAGACTTGTCTAGTATTTCTCGTAGATCGTGCTTGCCAATGGTATGAGACTTGTAGTCCGAGAGATACACTGTACATTTGCAGTGCTGATCTATGATGATGCAGTTACATGTAGAGGTCTTGGATTTGATTGGTGGATGGTCATGTGATTTCTTAGCTACATCCAATGAGGGAATGGCACAGAGAGTGAAGTGGAAATGGTAGAAGAGCTGTCCATGTTATGATATGTTTGGGGAATTTGGGGTGGGGAGGCATGCAAATGAGATTGAATGTAGCAAGGGATTGGTCAGTAAAGTTTAGTAAGTGTGTTGTGCTAGCAGAGGTTTTCTCAGATATTCTTTTTGCTGAGAGAAGAACAGATAGCTATGGCTGAGTGTTTCAAAAACAGATTGTGTGGATTTTGGGAGACTCGTGGATACATTGGTTGAAGGTGCATGCAGAAAGCTGTGGAGTATCTATAGATCTTGGATTCCCACATGTGGAAGTGCACTGGCATGGAATCCGTGGAATGAAGTGGCTGGACTTGCTACCTCTCTGTGCAACTTTGAAGAAAGAGGAACATCCAGACATAATTGTAATTCATTGTGGAGGGAACAGTTTAGGACATGTGTCTGGAATTTCTTTGCAATTTGCAATGAAAGAAGGACTTCAGAAGATCATGGACATGTTTCCAAACTGCAAAGTAATTTTTTCACGGATTGCGCAGAGACAAATGTGGCTTCGTTCTTTCTCATGTGGTCCACAAATGGAGAAAGCAAGGCGTAATGTCAATAAGGCTGTTTGTGCCTTCCTAAGGGATTTTAGCATGTCCTCTTTTCACAATGAAAATATTATGTTTCGTAGTACATACATATTTCGCAGAGATGGTGTCCATCTTACCTATGCTGACAATCAGATTTTTCTGAGAAATGTACAAAATGCATTGCGACCTTTTTTAGAAATGCAGCATGCATTTCGAAGTAGGTGTTAAGTATTTATAATTTTTGACATGCAAACACCTCCCAAAGGGTCTTTTCAGAGCCACCACTACCTCCCAGAGAAAAATGCAATGGTTACAATAGGGTAGCATCCCAATTTTCTTTATGTTCGCGAACTGTCCGCGTACTTTCAAGAAATAGAAAGGGCCCTGCGTTATTTATCTTTACTTCTGTTTTTTAACTGTTAAAAGCGGCTCTGAAAAGAGACTTATTTTTTTTGATTTTTGTTATTTTGTTTTTTTTGGTTTTTTACACACGTAACACTAGGAGAGGAGGGGACAGGAGGGGAAAGGGGGGACACCAACCACAGGGATAAGAAAGGGCGAGCTGAGAGAGGAAGATGTAGAGTGGGTTTTATTTGGGTAATGAGCAGGTCTTCTCGTGCTCTGAGACGATAGTCTCAAAAGCACTGCAAAGTCGCTTCCCCCTGCAGAGTACTGTGTCACAGTACATACAAACAACTGTGACCCTCGAAAGGTAAGGGTCATCAGAATTCTGTATGGCCTGTGAGGCAGCTTGAGGGAGCCGCTGTCCCAGAGAGGTGTTCCTTGTGGTGACAGGATCAGAAACGGAGGATGAAGTAGAGGCAATCAACCTACTATGCTCTTCGCAAGGTACAACCTTGCGAATGGCCCCAGTGTGGAATGAGTTCAGGTGTCGCTTCATGGTCGTAGTCCCAAAGCTATACGAACCATGCCTCCCGTGACTGAGTACCATTTTGCACTCATTGCAGGTGACACGGTTTGCACGAGCTTTAGGACCATTCCCATGAACGGTAAACAACCGCCACACCCAAGAATCACGCCGAGGGCGGGTAGTAGGGTTTTCCTCTACCTCATTCTCATCATCCTCTTCTTCCTCCTCTGTATCCTCACTCCTGTTCCCCTCTTCAGGCCCTTGGGAAGGTGGTGGTGGTGGAGGGGGTGGGGGTGGTGCTGAGGCAGATACAGCACCAGGTGGCAGCAGTGGAGCCACAGAAGCCATCAGGTTGAAGATTGAAATCTGCAGGTTGCAGCAAAAATCTCTGTGCTCTGTAGAATAGCCAGAAACACAATGAGAATGAGCTCTAGGGCGTGGTCTTTTATAGGGGTGCTTGTGCGCGGTGCGCAGACATGCGCGCCGTCCGCAAGACAGATCGAACACCAAAGACTATGTGGAAACTTAGGATTAGTATGTGGGATTTGTGGTATGTTGAGTTTTTAATGAGAAATATTGTGGATTACTTGGAAATGTACTTTTAAAGTGTTCGGAGCACGAACAGTGTCCGCATTCAGAACACGCGATCAGCGTGGGCGCGGTCACATGATTGTTTCATGAGCATTTTCGCTAAGGTAGCAGCCATCCGCAGGACACCCAATGTACGGACATTGTTTTGCGCATGCGTGTTGATGTTCTACGGACAATGTTTGGGTCCTGAACTAATTAAAAGTGCGTCACACGTAAAACGAACAGTTACGGACAGCCATTTGTTCTTAGCACTGTTTAATTTACTTGTGCACAATACGGACAGACATAGCGTCTCAAGCACACCTCCATTTTCGTTTATTTACGAACAATTCAGGACGCCACGAGTGTTCTTAGAACAGTTTCAACTTGCTAGCGAACACTACGAACAGGCATAGTGTTCTTAAGGACACCTCCATTTTCGTTTATTTATGAACATTTCAGGACACTACGAGTGTTCTTAGAACATTTTCAACTTGCATGAGAACATTACGGACAGATATAGTGTCCTCAGGACACTTACATTTTCATTTATTTACGAACATTTCCGAACAACCGCGCTGTCCGTGGACACCTAAATTGGTTTTACCACAAAGAACTGAAAGTAATTACAACACAATATAAAAAAGTAACTTTATTTAACATACATAAAAAATTTATAACTGAGAAGTTGGGGCAGAAACGGAAACAAAAACAGGAGAATTAGGGTTTTCAATATAAGTGGGATCAGGTGAAGAAGGGATGGAAATCTCATCAAAACGTTGTGGTCCATGGAGAGAGTTTGGGGTTAAATGAATGGGATATGGTGAGGGGGACAAGTACAGGTGGGACAATGGTATGTTGTTGGTGGTTCTAGGTGATCTTCCACAAAGTTCTTTAAATCCGTACAATTTGCCATAAGTTGGTCCATTTTGTGGGTAATGTGTTCAAGAGTGTTATCCACCGCTTCTTTTTCTTTGGAAATTGCAATTTTTGTAGGGTCTGTAAAAAAAAAAAATTATATGTTGAATGTATACAAAATAATATTTATTAATTGGTTTATATAGTAAAGTGTGTACCATTAGGTGGACTATCTTCTAACATTTCGTCTCGTGGGAAATGGTCCTCTAGCCAGTCCAGAGTACTACACATTTCTGTGAGAAAACAAAGAAGTAATATTTTTTTTTTCTAATATAGAAAGTTTATAAATATATGAGTAAAATGAAGTGAACTTACTATTTCTGGTAATATATGTAATCAGTAGTCTACACGTCTGGTTTGATCATATGTAGTCTATATATTTTATTTCAAAAATGTTAGTTTAACATTATTTGTGTGTGTGTGTGTGTGTACGTAGAAATTAAACAGTATAAAGGTTTGTAAGTCACAGTTCATTTTAGGAGAATAAAAAATGATCGTAGATTAATTTTATAGATTATACAAGGTAAAAGTAGGTTAGAAAATGTGTTCATGTACTGTATAGAAAATATGCATACCTGTAGTTTGTGTTCATGCATATGGATATGGACAAAGCTGCAAGTAGAAATCTTGGAGACTTGTCTAGTATTTCTCGTAGATCGTGCTTGCCAATGGTATGAGACTTGTAGTCCGAGAGATTCACCGTACATTTGCAGTGCTGATCTATGATGATGCAGTTACATGTAGAGGTCTTGGATTTGATTGGTGGATGGTCATGTGATTTCTTAGCTACATCCAATGAGGGAATGGCACAGAGAGTGAAGTGGAAATGGTAGAAGAGCTGTCCATGTTATGATATGTTTGGGGAATTTGGGGTGGGGAGGCATGCAAATGAGATTGAATGTAGCAAGGGATTGGTCAGTAAAGTTTAGTAAGTGTGTTGTGCTAGCAGAGGTTTTCTCAGATATTCTTTTTGCTGAGAGAAGAACAGATAGCTATGGCTGAGTGTTTCAAAAACAGATTGTGTGGATTTTGGGAGACTCGTGGATACATTGGTTGAAGGTGCATGCAGAAAGCTGTGGAGTATCTATAGATCTTGGATTCCCACATGTGGAAGTGCACTGGCATGGAATCCGTGGAATGAAGTGGCTGGACTTGCTACCTCTCTGTGCAACTTTGAAGAAAGAGGAACATCCAGACATAATTGTAATTCATTGTGGAGGGAACAGTTTAGGACATGTGTCTGGAATTTCTTTGCAATTTGCAATGAAAGAAGGACTTCAGAAGATCATGGACATGTTTCCAAACTCCAAAGTAATTTTTTCATGGATTGCGCAGAGACAAATGTGGCTTCGTTCTTTCTCATGTGGTCCACAAATGGAGAAAGCAAGGCGTAATGTCAATAAGGCTGTTTGTGCCTTCCTAAGAGATTTTAGCATGTCCTCTTTTCACAATGAAAATATTATGTTTCGTAGTACATACATTTTTCGCAGAGATGGTGTCCATCTTACCTATGCTGGCAATCAGATTTTTCTGAGAAATGTACAAAATGCATTGCGACCTTTTTTAGAAATGCAGCATGCATTTCGAAGTAGGTGTTAAGTATTTATAATTTTTGACATGCAAACACCTCCCAAAGGGTCTTTTCAGAGCCACCACTGCCTCCCAGAGAAAAATGCAATGGTTACAATAGGGTAGCATCCCAATTTTCTTTATGTTCGCGAACTGTCCGCGCACTTTCAAGAAATAGAAAGGGCCCTGCGTTATTTATCTTTACTTCTGTTTTTTAACTGTTAAAAGCGGCTCTGAAAAGAGACTTATTTTTTTTTTATTTTTGTTATTTTGTTTTTTTTGGTTTTTTACACACGTAACACTAGGAGAGGAGGGGACAGGAGGGGAAAGGGGGGACACCAACCACAGGGATAAGAAAGGGCGAGCTGAGAGAGGAAGATGTAGAGTGGGTTTTATTTGGGTAATGAGCAGGTGTTCTCGTGCTCTGAGACGATAGTCTCAAAAGCACTGCGAAGTCGCTCCCCCCTGCAGACTACTGTGTCACAGTACATACAAACAACTGTGACCCTCGAAAGGTAAGGGTCATCAGAATTCTGTATGGCCTGTGAGGCAGCTTGAGGGAGCCGCTGTCCCAGAGAGGTGTTCCTTGTGGTGACAGGATCAGAAACGGAGGATGAAGTAGAGGCAATCAACCTACTATGCTCTTCGCAAGGTACAACCTTGCGAATGGCCCCAGTGTGGTATGAGTTCAGGTGTCGCTTCATGGTCGTAGTCCCAAAGCTATACGAACCATGCCTCCCGCGACTGAGTACCATTTTGCACTCATTGCAGGTGACACGGTTTGCACGAGCCTTAGGACTATTCCCATGAACGGTAAACAACCGCCACACCCAAGAATCACGCCGAGGGCGGGTAGTAGGGTTTTCCTCTACCTCATTCTCATCATCCTCTTCTTCCTCCTCTGTATCCTCACTCCTGTTCCCCTCTTCAGGCCCTTGGGAAGGTGGTGGTGGTGGAGGGGGTGGGGGTGGTGCTGAGGCAGATACAGCACCAGGTGGCAGCAGTGGAGCCACAGAAGCCATCAGGTTGAAGATTGAAATCTGCAGGTTGCATCAAAAATCTCTGTGCTCTGTAGAATAGCCAGAAACACAATGAGAATGAGCTCTAGGGCGTGGTCTTTTATAGGGGTGCTTGTGCGCGGTGCGCAGACATGCGCGCCGTCCGCAAGACAGATCGAACACCAAAGACTATGTGGAAACTTAGGATTAGTATGTGGGATTTGTGGTATGTTGAGTTTTTAATGAGAAATATTGTGGATTACTTGGAAATGTACTTTTAAAGTGTTCGGGGACACGAACAGTGTCCGCATTCAGAACACGCGATCAGCGTGGGCGCGGTCACATGATTGTTTCATGAGCATGTTCGCTAAGGTAGCAGCCATCCGCAGGACACCCAATGTACGGACATTGTTTTGCGCATGCGTGTTGATGTTCTACGGACAATGTTTGGGTCCTGAACTAATTAAAAGTGCGTCACACGTAAAACGAACAGTTACGGACAGCCATTTGTTCTTAGCACTGTTTAATTTACTTGTGCACAATACGGACAGACATAGCGTCTCAAGCACACCTCCATTTTCGTTTATTTACGAACAATTCAGGACGCCACGAGTGTTCTTAGAACAGTTTCAACTTGCTAGCGAACACTACGAACAGGCATAGTGTTCTTAAGGACACCTCCATTTTCGTTTATTTATGAACATTTCAGGACACTACGAGTGTTCTTAGAACATTTTCAACTTGCATGAGAACATTACGGACAGATATACAGGCCGATTCATGGAATAAATGTGCGCCGAAAATCCCGGCGCAGAGGGGCCAATACGTGCGCTGCGCCGAAAATTAGCGAAAAGCGCAGGGAAACCAGCGCACGTCGATTCATGGAAGTCCGTGCGCAAGAAAATCAGAGGACGTGCGCTGAAAAAGCGCGCAGCGCAGGCAAGGCGCACAGGTCAACCAACGTCGTGCGCCACGGCCACTGCGCTATCACTCCGAGCGCAGCGCACAGCTCTAAAGTAGGCGGAACACAGGGCGGGACACTCGGAATGGGGAATAAAATGGGGCACAACACTCGGAATGGGGAAGAATGTGGGCGGCACGGGGAAAGTATAGGAGGCAAATGCGCGGAACGCCCACACGCTCGCATACAACACGTATTCATGGAATAGAATAGGGCAAAAAAGCGCACGCTCAAAGCAGCGCACAGGCACAAACAGGCACAAACACGACCGCCACAAGAAAGCAGGCGGTAGCGTCTCTGCGCCTGCAAGAAATGTGCGCTAAAAGGTGCGCCAACAAATAGCACCTATATACAGACATGATCAATGTCCAATACTGTGGCCCTCCAGGACAAATGACGTACAAAGGGGTACCCACAAACACAGACACGCGCTGAGAGAAAAAATAAACGTGTGCGTGCATACCGGGGTGCGCGGGAAGTTGCACACACGATATGGCCGGGTACGTGGATTACAGGGGTGCGCGGGAAGTTCCACACGCGATTAGTCAGGGTACGTGGATTGCAGGGGTGCGCGGGAAGTTGCACACGCGATATGGCCGGGTACGTGGATTTCAGGGGTGCGCGGGAAGTTCCACACGCGATTAGTCAGGGTACGTGGATTGCAGGGGTGCGCGGGAAGTTGCACACGCGATATGGCCGGGTACGTGGATTTCAGGGGTGCGCGGGAAGTTCCACACGCGATTAGTCAGGGTACGTGGATTGCAGGGGTGCGCGGGAAGTTCCACACGCGATATGGCCGGGTACGTGGATTTCAGGGGTGCGCGGGAAGTTCCACACGCGATATGGCCGGGTACGTGGATTGCAGGGGTGCGCGGGAAGTTCCACACGCGATCAGTCAGGGTACGTGGATTGCAGGGGTGCGCGGGAAGTTCCACACGCGATTAGTCAGGGTACGTGGATTGCAGGGGTGCGCGGGAAGTTGCACACGCGATATGGCCGGGTACGTGGATTTCAGGGGTGCGCGGGAAGTTCCACACGCGATATGGCCGGGTACGTGGATTGCAGGGGTGCGCGGGAAGTTCCACACGCGATTAGTCAGGATACGTGGATTTCAGGGGTGCGCGGGAAGTTCCACACGCGATATGGCAGGGTACGTGGATTACAGGGGTGCGCGGGAAGTCCCACACGCGATATGGCCGGGTATGTGGATTTCAGGGGTGCGCGGGAAGTTCCACACGTGATTAGTCAGGGTACGTGGATTGCAGGGGTGCGCGGGAAGTTCCACACGCGATATGGCCGGGTACGTGGATTTCAGGGGTGCGCGGGAAGTTCCACACGCGATATGGCCGGGTACGTGGATTGCAGGGGTGCGCGGGAAGTTCCACACGCGATCAGTCAGGGTACGTGGATTTCAGGGGTGCGCGGGAAGTTCCACACGCGATATGGCCGGGTACGTGGATTGCAGGGGTGCGCGGGAAGTTCCACACGCGATCAGTCAGGGTACGTGGATTGCAGGGGTGCGTGGGAAGTTCCACACGCGATTAGTCAGGGTACGTGGATTGCAGGGGTGCGCGGGAAGTTGCACACGCGATATGGCCGGGTACGTGGATTTCAGGGGTGCGCGGGAAGTTCCACACGCGATATGGCCGGGTACGTGGATTGCAGGGGTGCGCGGGAAGTTCCACACGCGATTAGTCAGGGTACGTGGATTTCAGGGGTGCGCGGGAAGTTCCACACGCGATATGGCAGGGTACGTGGATTACAGGGGTGCGCGGGAAGTCCCACACGCGATATGGCCGGGTACGTGGATTTCAGGGGTGCGCGGGAAGTTCCACACGCGATATGGCTGTGTGCTCCCAGGCATTACCTGTACACCCTCCACGGCCCCTGCAGGCAGCACACACCACAGGGAACTACCCTGCACACCTGCTCATGTCTCCCACCACCCCCCATCCACCAGGGACACCCTCCACCAGGCCCCCACCCATGTCTCCCACCACCCCCACCCCCCTTCCACCAGGGACACCCTCCACCAGGCCCCCACCCATGTCTCCCACCACCCCCAGCACTGTGGGGAACCTGCCAGCAGGCCCCCACTCATGTCCAACCCATGTCTCCCACCACCCCCACCCCCCATCCACCAGGGACACCCTCCACCAGGCCCCCACCCATGTCTCCCACCACCCCCAGCACTGTGGGGAACCTGCCAGCAGGCCCCCACCCATGTCCAACCCATGTCTCCCACCACCCCCACCCCCAGCACTGTGGGGAACCTGCCAGCAGGCCCCCACCCATGTCCCCCTGGCCCCAGGTCCTGACGATACACAATCATGGCAGTAATGGCCAGCATACCCAGCACAAACACCCAGGCAAGGATTGCATGCACCCACATAGTGAATGCAATCACATGACACAACCCCAAAGGCAAGTATGCAAAAGAACACATGTCCGTCACACACACATACACAATGGGTGCAAGTGAATGTCAAAACCCATATCATGACATGTAAGAAACCAAAGAGAAAATAACAAAAGTGTAAGATAATATAAAAATGTATTAAAAACACAAATCAAGTAAACCAATAAAACATACAACTATGTGGCAAAGTAAATAAAAGGTCCATGTCCGAGAACAAAAATGATAAACCAAAAAACAAAGGATTAAAAAATCAATATAATTTGTCCAAAGCAAAACCATGTAGTAGGAAATCAAAGAAAAACCATTACGTCATGGTGTAAACAATAAAAAAATTAAAAAATGTATCTCCCAAAATATAACAATATATACAGGAATGTTCCAGGGTCCATGAGCCCAACAGCACAAATGAAACCTAATACTAACTAATAAAATAAATATGTACAAAAAAGTGGCCATTGTCCGAGCGGTCCAAAATAATAAAAATAAATAAAGGAAACCTAGCACTAACTAACTAAAAAACTATATACAAAGGCAGCGGGCTAGTCCTGCGGCTCACTTGGTGATGCTGGCCAGGGCATCCTCGAACTCCATGTCAATGTCCTGGAGGCGGGACTCTGTCCTGGCCCCGAGGTCTCGCAGGGACAACCCCATGTGCTCACCAAAATCCCTGCGAGCCTCCTCGAGGCACTCAGCCCGCCTCAATGCCCGATGCATGGAGATCTCCGCCCTGGCCATGGCGAGCCGCTCCTCTTCCGCCCGCTGCCGCTCCGCACCTATCCACTGGCCAAACTCCTCCCACACGGAACACACCGCCATGCCAGGGTTGCCCTGCCCTCCGGCCGATGCCTGCCCCTCTGATCTTGATGGCCCTGAGCCATGATGCCTCCCACGTCGAGCCCGCTGCTGCCTCCGACGCCACTGCCTCTGCCAGCACGACGGCATCCAGGCTGATGGTAACCACCGACGCCGTCGTGCACGTGCCCTGCCCGATGATGCCGGCACATCTTCCATCTGCTGGGGTCCACTTGCTGTGTCGTCCACCCCTGCTGGACCTCCGACTCCCAACTGTGGCAGGGATGGGATCCCCACCGAGCTGGCTGCATTGGTCGGGGCAGGTCCACAGGGGGCCATGGTGGCATCTGGGCCGGAAGACGGCAAGGAGAACGACCGTTGGATAGCCTGCACAGAGGAGGAGAGGGCCGTCAGATTGGCCAACACATGCAGGAACTCCCCGAACATGGCCGATCCCAATTGGGCCACGTCGGCACGGTGCACTTCGTGATGACGTGCGTGCTCCTCCCGGGAAGCACGCACGTCATCACGAATCACAGCCGTGCGCATCGCGACCCCAATCAGGACCTGCTCCACGCGGCCAGGGGTTCCCACGGCCGCAGGTGGAGGGGAGTCAGTTGACATGGACATCCCCACTACCTGCGGACGGGCCTGGGACGGGGCATCCCTGCTGGTGCATGGTGGTGCACTCACAGGGTCAGGGACAGCGACATGCACAGGCACCTCCACGGTGACCTGTGCTGCCTCCTGCCCCTGGACTGCACCACTTGCACCAGCAGGGATGCTCCCACCAGGCCCCATGTGTGCACCAGTGTCGGCCTCCTCCTCCTCTGTGCAAACCACCAACCTGGATGGCTCCTCACCGTCTCCCGCCGTAGCAGGCCCCTGTGGGGGCTCACCCACCCCTTCCGCTGCAGCCGTGGGGGCATCCCCGCCGCCTTGCTCCACAGCGCCGTCTCCGCCCTCTTCTTCACTAGCCGCTGCGTAGAGGGAGACAAAGGACACAAGCATCAGGCTACTGTAAAATGGTCCCCTAGACAGGAAGCAATAGCAGATGAGCACCCCTGTCAAAGTACACTTCCATCATGTCCCTCCACAACACATGGGTCAGTCCAGGCAAAACACACACAGTAACAGGCATGGTGCATGCCATGCACATTTCCATGCATGTCCAATTGACTCTTGAAACATTCAATGATATGTGACTCACATGCATCATGGCTCATGCATATCACATGCACACACTTCACCTCAGTCACATCCATCTGGCCCCAAACACAACAAACACAGGCGAAACAAGGGTTAGTTGGGTGCGTCACAGAATCTGTGCATTGTCACACACATGTGTCATGCATCCATGGCATGCACAAGTCACAGACACGCAGGTCAGGCACACAGACATGGCTACCATATATGTACCTGGCATCAGCACCCATCCTTCACCCCCATCCATGTCCAGGTACAGAGACTGGCATGCTCTCATGTCCTAAATCTGCATAGGGCTCCCCATGCCACATTTCAACACATGCAACAACCATGTGGGTCACACATCACTGGTCGCACATGCATTACCATGATGTCTCTGCACACATACATGCATACATGGCCCATGGCACACATACAGGCAAGTATCATAGAACCAGCACACCGCAACATGCCCTGTCTCACACAGTAATGCTTGCACACTTACCGCTCAACTCCAGACGGGCCTCCCTCTCAAGGACCTGGGCGTGGAGCGCTGGGCGTACGCGTTCCAGGACCCTCTTCTGGATGGAACTCATGCGGGCCCTGCCCCCCTCCACGAGGCGCCGGGCCTTCACAAGGGTCCTGGACCTCAAGTCCTCCCAGCGCTTCTTGATCTTCTGGACGTTGCGGGTTGCCACCCCCTCCGCGTTGATGGCAACCACACAGTCGGCCCAGATCCTCTCCCGTCCTTCCTTGCTGGCGCGGGACGATCCAAAGAGGGCATCATACTGCCCCAGGACATGCTCCACCAGGACACCAACTTCGGTGGCAGTGAAGCTGGTGCCCCTCTGCCCTTCTGGCCTGGGGTTGCCACTGGTGCCAGATGTCGAAGTGCCCGACATGGCAACCCCAGAGGCAGGTGTGGGTGGGCAACTGGGTCCTGGGGCTGGGCTGTGGAGCGATGTAATCCCAGTTGGGAGTCTTCAGTTCCAGCAGGGGTGGACACAGCAACTGGACCCCTGCAGATGGCTGATGTGCAGGCACCAAATGGCAGGGCACGGTGGCAGCAGGCAGGCAGGCAGGCAGGCAGCAGCAGATAGCACGTGGGAGGCTGCTCAGGGCACTGGGGGGGCAGTAACTCGGCCTTCTGGGCAGGAGCGTGGTGTTCCGTGTGTTTTCGGGTGGCCAGCTTGATACGGAGTGATTTGGCACGTGAAATTCCTGCACGTCAGCGTGAAATCCGAGGAAAGGGCCTTAGCGCGTAAGTGCATCAGCACGCATACGCGATTCTATTGGACCAGAGTCCCTCACCGCGTAAGCGCGTCTGACGTGATCTGCACGGGCGTTCCCCACTCAGCACGTGATGACGGAGCACACGTGGAAATACTGCACGTCAGAGTGTCATCGCGTGTAATTGGCCAAAAGTGCGCGTACACGCGATTGGCCAATGTACGTGTATTACATCGCGTGTAATTGGCCAAAAGTGCGCGTACACGCGATTGGCCAATGTACGTGTATTACATCGCGTGTAATTGGCCAAAAGTGCGCGTACACGCGATTGGCCAATGTACGTGTATTACATCGCGTGTAATTGGCCAAAAGTGCGCGTACACGCCATTGGCCTATGTACGTGTATTACAGGGGTACGCGGGAACTTACACACGCAAGTACGTCAGCGCACCTGTATGCCTGCTGCGTGGGAATTTCCACACGCTATTGGAGTGGGAACTAGATTCCAGGGGTGCGAGGGTCACACGCTCGCCTAGAACACGCGCAAGGCATTAATTTGCGCACTTATCAATAAACAAGCCAGATGCCAGGATGAACATACCGTTCCTAGCAGCAGTGGCAGTGGGCTACCAAAGGAGGAGGAGGAGGAGAGTCAGGGCCAGAATATTCACACCCAGAACCAGCCTATTCGGGATGCCTGATGACCAGGTGTATGGGAGGTACAGGTTTCCAGCACACATCATACTGGACCTGGTCAGTGAGTGGGAGGATGACCTCACATCACCCACCCTGTGCTCCCAAGCACTCAGCCCCCTCCAGAAGGTCCTGAATGTACTGCACTTCTTGGCCACTGGATCCTTTCAGCGGACAAGTGCCATAGTGGGTGGTGTGTCACAGGCCACGCAGTCACGCTGCCTACACCAGGTCTTGAACATCATCACTGCACGGCCATCAGTCCGCAGGCACATATATCTCCCCAGGACTCATGCAGAAAGGCGGACGTGCATCCAGGAATTCTATGGTGTGGCTCAATTCCCCAAAGTGCTTGGTGCAATTGACTGCACACATGTGGCTCTACGTCCACCCAGGGCAACAGAGCACATCTATAGAAACCGCAAGCACTGGCATTCCATCAACGTGCAAGTTGTATGCAATTCCAAGGGAATAATCACATCAGTATATGCCAACTATCCCGGGTCCACCCACGACAGCTTCATCTACAGAATGTCTACACTATGCCGGGACCTGGAGGCTGGCCAGCATGGAGATACATGGCTGCTTGGTGAGCATGAATGCCACTGCACATGCATGCATGTCAGATACTGGGTCATGACACAACACCACTAATGATACCCATCACCACCTCCGCAGGGGACAGTGCCTACCCTATCAGCCCCCACATGATGACCCCAATCCGGAACCCCACCACGCCACCCGAGGTAAGGTACAACACAGCCCACATTGCAACACGGGGCATAGTGGAGCGCACATTCGGAGTGCTGAAGTCACGCTTTCGCTCCCTTGACCGTTCTGGCGGGCAGCTGTTATATGCTCCCCGAATAGTGTGCAGGATCATAGTGGCAGCATGTGTCCTGCACAACGTTGCAACACGCCGGGGCCTGCCCGTGGACATGGTGGTGCCCCCACATCCACAACCACATGCACGCCCGCTGCGCATGGGAGGGGAAAGGGCACGGGGGGTGGCAGCCCGTACGCAACTGGTGGCCAACTTCTTCACCTAGGAATCACAGTGCTGGCTAGTGCACACTGCTCTGGCACATACCATCTGACAATCAATGATGACACTACCTGACAATGTCACAAAATTACTTGACAATAAACTGTCAGATACACATCAGCCTGAGATTGTTAACATGGAAGTGTCACTATGTGTGCACCCCTACCTACACATACACCAGCAATGCATCACAACGAGAAGACACAACTCCATCAATCAAATATGCATTGCCACAGGCGATTCACTACATGACAACATTGCCATGTCACCCATTCCCTTCACAGTCCCGCCACTGAGGACACCATGTCATGGTATGTGAGAGCAAACAAACTGGCCATCACAACATGACACCGGTGTCACAAATAGCAGTGCCCCAAATGGAACATAGCCGCACTTGAACAGCTAACCGCGCTGGAGCCACTACTACACACCTGTGTAAGAGTAATTTCAATCAAATTACACACCAACCCACCCTGAAGCCCACCCAAACAAGACACAATGCATGTAATCAATGGTAGTCTCATTACCTGATTCTGCTGGTATGTCCTCACCGTCCAGATGTACAGTGATGGCGCCACGCAAAAGTGTCAGTGCACATCTACCGACATGTAGTCTGACTCCAGAGAGTATGCCCGTGTGAAGAACTGTGTGAAATACCTGCAAAACATGAGCAACATATGTAAGTAGAGGCACATATCAAACCATCATGCATAGTTAGGTGCAACAACAATGTACACTATGAATGTCTACACAGTATTGACTATGGACTGGCCAACAGCTCATGGGAGTCCAATGTCACCGTGTAATTTGCTGTCACTTGGGCACACCCTTTGCAAGCCCATGGAAACGGAAGCAGGAGGGGTGTGGATGTCTGCTACCCAAGCATCTAAACCAAACTCAGGACAAGCCTGCATGTGCCCAGCCACAATACAGTGTATGCCCAGGTACCCACACAAGGCAACACTCTTGGAAAAGAAAAAAGAAAATTGAGAAAAAATGGCCATGAAAGGGCCGGCGGGGGGGGGGGGGGCACCTATGAGGTCCGAGGACAGGATGCACGCCACAATCCACCTGTGTGGATCATGGGAAACTAAAACACCCCATAGGCTCGTGGCCCACACGGCTACTCTGTTGTGGGAGATGAGTCACTATCGCTCTGGCCAGACCCTGCAGCTGACTCAGGAGGTGGGGGAGCTGCCTCAGAAGATGGTGTGACAATGGGAGGCAGCCCACGCAAAGCACGAGTTTGCTCCTCCATGGCTGCAAGCAGGCGGGTCTGGTAGTTCTGGTTCTGGGTTATAATCATGCGGAGGTCCCCATGCAGTAACTCCCGGGATGACCTGACCTCCGCACGAGTTGCCTGCATCTCGGCCGAGAGCGTCCGTGTCAGACGCTCCAGCTGCTCCTCTGTCCTTCTATGGGATGAAGCCTCAAGCTCTAACAGGGTCGACCTGAGGTGATGGAATTCTTCCCTCAGGCCTTCCCTGTGGCGCTGGGACTCCATGGAAAGTGATTCCCGCAGAGTCGCCAGTGCCGCCCGCCTGTCCTTGTTTGAGGCCAACATATCCTCCCTGTGTGCCTGGCAGATGGACTCTGTAGCCTGCTCCAGTCGCTCCATCAGCCTTTCTGGGGGGACAATGGAAGTGGCCACCCTATCCATGGCCTGTGCAATCATCTCGGATGATGCTGCCTGTTGGTTGGCCATACCGTAGATGGATTGCTCCCAAGCGGTATTGCCAGGTGGCATACAGCCACCACGTTGACGGGCACCACACCTGCCTGGGGCAAGGCGGACTGCGCCTTGCTGTGCCGGCAAGGCCTCAGGCTGCAGGACTGCATTCCCTCTCTGATCTGCAGCCCCAGGAACAGGATCAGAGATTGTGTGGTGTGGCCCTGCATCCGTAACCACCGGAGGCTGAGCTGCCGACACTGACATCCCCATTGAGGGCAATGGCCCGGCTGCAGGTGGGTCGGACAGAGGAGATTCTCTCCCAAGAACACTCACCTGCGACTGCACATAGGTGTCATCCTCCGAGTCTACACCTGAATACTGCTCGGGGGAGGAACCCCCAGAGACACCCCTCGACAGCACGACCTGCAGCACTTGTGGGTTTTCACCCACAAACATACCACGTCCCTCACTTGTGGAAGGTCGGCCCGGGTTGCCCTCCTGGGACGGCTCAACCACCACATCCCCAGCATCAACAAGTGCTTCGTCCCCTGCAAAGACATGAAAGAGAAAAATGGAAACAGGCATTAGCACCATGGCATGCAACAAGGGCTGATGAACAACAGAGGCAGTAGTTCTACGACACATGTCCCACATGACTGGGAGACCTCCTATGCATTCACCATCACTGGGTCTGTAGGGGAGGCTCAGGGCATACAATGTACAGATTGGAGAGCAACGCCTGCTCACCATGCTGCCTAGCACTGCCATCACACATTGGCCGGTGATTGCCATGTCAAAGGCACATGCCATCACACACATGGCATGTGACATAGCCACCAAGTGAAGAGGGAGAGGAGGGCAACTTTTTTGGATTTCTACCACTCTGGTCCTGACATTGCATCATCACATCAATAAGTTGACATGTTGTACATGGATCTGCTAGTCCAAATTGGCCACGATGCACAGTGCCTTGTCTACATCAACAAAATGCAGTAAACAATGAGATTCCACCTCCCCATCACCTGTAAAGGAATCATATAGCATTCGTGAAGCACCGGTCCAGAAATGTATGAAGGTACAGCGGAGCACTGAGGGGTGGTGGGGCAGTAGGGGATGCCAGTCAACAATCCTACTGGTGCTGGTGTCATTCATGTCACGCAAGTGCAGGGGTGGGTGGCACAATGAAGTGCAAGGGGAAGTGGCGGCTGGAAGTGCTGTACAAGGTAAGTAGGACTTAACGTCAAGGGCAGATGGTGTTAGGCGCAGACAAGTGCTGGGGGGGTGGCCTATAGGGGTACAGAGACAATCATGCAGTGCTGTGGGCTCGGAGGGGACAGGGGAGGTACACACTGCATCTGGCTCGGCAAGGTCCTTGCAGATTTCTATGTGTCCTGCAGAGTTGTCACATGCCGCAGATATGTGCCCTTGGATTGGGGATCTTATCTTGGTGAAAAGGGTGAGGCGCTATTGCCTTTGGAGCATGTGGCAGGCCAGTTTGCCAGAGGATGAGCATGATGCAGGACATTCCCTCTCTGCCACCCGGCACCTGTGGTCTGGGTTCACAAGATCCGAGTCATGCCAGGACTCTGCATTGGCATGGGGCTTCAGACAGGTGGTCATGACCGTGGCAAAGACATCCAGTGTACCTGACATAGAGTGGAGCATGGAGTGGGCCCTGTCAGGATGGGAGTGAGCCTAAGGGGGAGCTGGATGGGGGGGAGATTTTGGCAGCATGAGCCTCGACTGACACACACTTCATGGGTTGGAATACCAAGAAGGTGTGTGACAGTGGTGAGGGTGGCTTTGCCTGTGGGGTGGTGAGGGTGAGCTGGGAGGAGAGGAGAATGTGATCACTCCAGGAGAGAGGAGTGCAGAGATGGACGGAGAGGGGAAAGTCAGATGAGATCAGAGCATCAAGAGTGTGCCCTGCAGAATGAGTAGGGACAGACGGGAGTCTAGAGGGTGAGAGGGAGTTGCTGAGGTCACAGAAAGGTCACGTGGGGGGGTCAACAAGCATGCAGGTGGATGCGTACAGCAACAAGGAAGAGGATTTCTGTGTCTGGGGACATGAGTGAGGAGGAGAGGTGAGGACACTCAGAAAGGAAGTAGTACATTTGACCAGTTTTCCCAGACACAGTACGCACAGTTTGTGAATGTCAAGGTGTGGTAGAGAGAGACGTCACACAAGCCATTCCAGAGTGGAGTAGGTCTAAGTAGGAGTGACAGTGGCAGGAATACCCTCAGGGAAGCCAAGGGCACACCCCCCTGCACAGTAGTGGCGGGCCAAGGAGAGGGTCTCCTGAACATCAGGTAGGAGTGTGTGAAGGATGCAGACAGAGCTGGCCGTCAGACATGTTTCCATGAGACCAAGGATGTCAAGGTGCATAACCTCATGTAAGTGACAGATATCGGAGGAATGCCTGATGCAGCAGCAGTGAAAGGAGTGTAATTGTGGAGGAGGTTGACAGCCTTGGAGGACTTACGGAGAGTGCTAGAGATCAGAGGTGCAGCATGTGTAGGAGTTGGAGTGGGAGGCGGAGAAGGATCATGGGAGGGTGCAGGGAGGCAGTGCAGGATTGATGAGGAGAGAGGAGGGGGGACAGCAGGAGAGGAAAGGAAGTTGATGAGATGTGGCTAGCATTTCTCAAGGAGAATGAGGTTGGCCTAAGGGCCTTGGACTGAGATGCTCCCATTACCATGCACATCAATTGTGGCCTCTGAGGATTGGAAGGAGGCCAGGAGTACACCCCAACGGGTCCCACCATTGATGGTGGAAGAGGAGCAAGGAGAGAGGACAGGGACCATGTGAAGGGTCTATGGGACAGGCAAAGGCATGTATGAGCAGATGTCAGTGAGAGTTGGCTTTGAGTAGGCTCAGATGCACTTGTCAGCAATAGGGTGGGTCGCATTGGAGGGCAGGGTGCCCTCATTTGACTGTTAGCAAGCAGGTGTCGTGAGTAGGGCACGATGGTCTGAACTGTAGAAGTCAGGGAAGATAGACCATGAAGAGCAGCATGGAGTGTGAGGGAATGGGGCTCGAAACCAGACGGTACCAAAGCACACAGGTAGGAGGTGGATGTCAAGGCAACATCCACAGTATGACAGCATGTTGGTTGGCATTTATATACAGAGGACGCATTAGCATGTGGTATCATTGCATGTCAGGCATGTGAAGATGAAACTTGATTGGCTGGGGGAAAGTATAGGAATGGTATGTAAGACATCAGATGAATAGACAGGGGAGTATGAGCAACAATGTAGTGACAAAATGACAATTCAAGGGCAACTTCCATGGTGTAGGGCCATATGTGCACTGTTGCCAGTTGGGATAGTGCTGTGGGCAGATGGTGTTGCACTGAACATACTGGATGAGGCACATGGGTGCCACTATCTACTCTGCCACACACCCCCTTGACAGGCACCCAACATGAATGCTTCACACACACACCATGCACATGGATAATACACACATGCCTGTGCACTCACCGGATGATGCCTCGTAATCAGGGAGATCTCCCACACCTTGGAGTTGTCCCTCGGTGACGTAGGATCCAGCTACGGACTCGTGTGGTGTGAGTTCTATTTCCTGTGCTGGGGACCCACCTCCAGTCACCAAGGTTGCGGCATGACTTGAGGCCAGCTTATCCTTTGCCCTGCGCTTAAGGTCATTCCAGCGCTTCTGGCAATCACTAGCTGTGCGTCTCACTACTCCAAGGGCACTTATTCTGTCAGCAATGGTCTGCCAGTGTGCCTGGCGTCTGGCATGTGTGGTCTTGGACCCTGCAACGATGACCATTTCCCTATCATGATCTGACACATACTGAACAAGTGCATTCAGTTCGGCGTCTGTGAAGCTTGGCTTCCTTGATGGGCCGGACTGTGCAGCCGTGCCTGGGGAATCAGCCTGTGCCGGACGTGCACTCTTCCTCTTGCGCTTGGAAGGGGGTGGGGATCCAGAGTGTCCTACGCCGCTGTGGACACTAGGGGCAGGAGCCGTGGTGGACTCAGTACTGGGTGTGTGGGATTGCACACTCAGCATGGGAGTAGGTGCAGGCATTGGGGGTAGTGGGATGGGGTCAGGCCTGATCTGAGGTGCATGAACTAGGACCGACACAGTCTTGGCAGGGTGTATGAGAGGTGGGGTGGATGGAGCCACACCCTGGCTACGGGGGCCAGCAGATGACCTATCTGGCATAGATGCGCGTGCCCTGATGACACCAATGTGCACCGGTGCACGTGCAGTGGACCTGCTGACCTGGATGTCAGCGATGGGATCACCCTCGGACAGGTCTGCTGCCACAATGGGCTGGTCCGACAAGGGCTGATCAGGGTTGGTATCAGCCACATGACCCTCAACTGGGGGGGGGGGGCATGGGTGTCCCTGACTGGTCCTCCAGACTGGGGGGGACAGGGGCACCCTGCAAGTCACAACCACGTCCCCTAGTGGATCCTCCACGGCCACCACGTGTGGCTCGGCCACCTTTGCCACCCTTACGGCTTGCACGCCTCCCAACCATGGCACTGATGTTATTGTGCGTATGGGAGTCGGTGTGCACAATTGTCCTGGGCAATTGGGTGTCAAAGGGGTTGGGTACCAGATGGTATTCGTACCCTAGTGCAGTGGCAAGGCTATATGACACCCCTGGGGAAAGATGACGGGTCACGCAACGCACAGGCACCCCAGAAAAGTTAAGGAACGTGCACAATACCCCTCCTAGACCACGTGTGCTGATGGAAAACCCTGCACTACGCTGTGGCATCCAGTAACACAATGAATGTATGCGTGTCACACGCAGCCTAGAATGACCTCTGAAGGGGTAGGCTACACACGGGGCAAGCACAGAAGTTAGATACGTGCGTGACTCACCGTCTGCCAGGTAAAAGAGCGTGAAAAATGAGCGCGTTTGGTTGGCAACACCCCCGCCAAAAGAAGATGTGTACGCTGTCTGAGGAGACAGGACAACAGTAGAAGGGGACACTGTTTGAGGGAACAGGCCCAGGTAAACCAGTACAAGAGGAAAAAGAGAAAAAGCTGTCAGAGGTAACAGGGAGTACGAACTGGAAACGCCGTGAAGTAAATCGCGTGTGAAACGACAAGAAGTACAGAATTCACCCACTCGCTCTCCACGAAAAGCACGTACAAGGAAATGGTGTTCTACACTACCTTATATACAGGCCCACACGTACAGCGTCACTTACGGCGTGTACGTGCTTGGCCCATGTTCACCAATCACACGCTTTGTCACTTCTGCGTGTAGATCCATTTTCACCAATCACACGCTTTGACACTGCACGTGCAGGTAACTATAGACGCACATATGCTGGTGACGGGTTTTCGCGCGATTCGCTGAGTGTGGGGTTTTCACGTGCAAAATCACTCCCTATCAGGCTGTCCACGCGTTCAAACACGAAAGACCACGCTCCTGGCCAGGAGGCCAAATTACAGTCCCCCAGAGCCCTGAGCACGCTCCCACCTGCCATCTGCTGCTGCCTGACTGCCTGCTGGCCACGTGCCCCACAGTGCTGGTGGGTGGGGGTGGTGGGAGACATGGGTGGGGGCCTGGTGGAGGGTGCCCCTGGTGAATGGGGGGTGGGGGTGGTGGGAGACATGGGTGGGGGCCTGATGGCAGGTGCCCCTGCACTGCTGGGGGGTGGGGGTGGTGGGAGACATGGGTGGGGGCCTGGTGGAGGGTGCCCCTGGTGGATGGGGGTGCAGGGGGACATGATCAGGTGTGCAGGGTAGTCCCCTGTTTTGTGGGCTGCCTGCAGGGGCCGTGGAGGGTGTACAGGGTACACCTGTGAGGGCCCACCCAGCCTATTCGCGTGTGATAATTCCCACGCACCCCTGTAATACACCACCCTGGCTGTTCGCGTGTGATAATTCCCGCGTACCCCTGTGATACACGTTCCCTGGCCTATCGCGTGTTCTACTTCACGCGTACCCCTGTAATACACGTTCCCTGGCCAATCGCGTGTTGAACTTCCCGCTACCCCTGTAATACACGCACCCTGGCTGTTCGCGTGTGATAATTCCCGCGTACCCCTGTAATACACGTTCCCTGGCCTATCGCGTGTTCTACTTCACGCGTACCCCTGTAATACATGTACCCTGGCCAATCGCGTGTTGAACTTCCCGCTACCCCTGTAATACACGCACCCTGGCTGTTCGCGTGTGATGATTCCCGCGTACCCCTGTAATACACGTTCCCTGGCCTATCGCGTGTTCTACTTCACGCGTACCCCTGTAATACACGTTCCCTGGCCTATCGCGTGTTCTACTTCACGCGTACCCCTGTAATACGCGTTCCCTGGCTGTTCGCGTGTGATAATTCCCGCATACCCCTGTAATTCACGTTCCCTGCCTAGTCGCGTGTAGAACTTCCCGCGTACTCCTGATTTGAAGATTGCCCGCTTTGCTTTCCTTGTTTGCCTGCCCTGTGAAGTGGTCCAGGGTAAGCGCAGCCCTTAGCGATGATTTAGCGATTTTGATGGCTTTTCCTTGCGCGAGGGCGTTCTTGGGGGCGTTACTGGCGCTGCTGCAGGCTCGCTGCGATTCTCTGCGCCACGGCTGGTTTGGGAGCATGAAATCCATGAATACGCTGTGCGCGGAAATCAGTTTTAGCGCACGTGCCTGGCGCAGACTATCGCAGGCGCACGCTGTGCGCCAGCCGCGTGCGCTACTTGTGCGCTGGATTCTATGAATTACCCTGATAGTGTCCTCAGGACACTTACATTTTCATTTATTTACGAACATTTCCGAACAACCACGCTGTCCGTGGACACCTAAATTGGTTTTACCACAAAGAACTGAAAGTAATTACAACACAATATAAAAAAGTAACTTTATTTAACATACATAAAAAATTTATAACTGAGAAGTTGGGGCAGAAACGGAAACAAAAACAGGAGAATTAGGGTTTTCAATATAAGTGGGATCAGGTGAAGAAGGGATGGAAATCTCATCAAAACGTTGTGGTCCATGGAGAGGGTTTGGGGTTAAATGAATGGGATATGGTGAGGGGGGACAAGTACAGGTGGGACAATGGTATGTTGTTGGTGGTTCTAGGTGATCTTCCACAAAGTTCTTTAAATCCGTAAAATTTGCCATAAGTTGGTCCATTTTGTGGGTAATGTGTTCAAGAGTGTTATCCACCGCTTCTTTTTCTTTGGAAATTGCAATTTTTGTAGGGTCTGTAAAAAAAAAAAAATTATATGTTGAATGTATACAAAATAATATTTATTAATTGGTTTATATAGTAAAGTGTGTACCATTAGGTGGACTATCTTCTAACATTTCGTCTCGTGGGAAATGGTCCTCTAGCCAGTCCAGAGTACTACACATTTCTGTGAGAAAACAAAGAAGTAATATTTTTTTTTTCTAATATAGAAAGTTTATAAATATATGAGTAAAATGAAGTGAACTTACTATTTCTGGTAATATATGTAATCAGTAGTCTACACGTCTGGTCTTGCTGTTAGTTGTGGAGTGTCTGTGAGGTAATTATGTTGGAAGCTACTTTATCTTCTTTTGGTATATTCCATTTTAGAACATATTGTATTTAAATGAATGGTTGGTGTGTTACATATATGGGTTATATTTCTTAAGTATTACTACATATACTTTGTATGTGTGCTGCTTTGTGAATTTGTTAAATGTTCCTATGTTATGATATAACAATTACACATACCCCCCCCAGAGTTTTTAGGTGCTGGTACTGTTGTCCGAACATGTCTGCGGACCGTCAAATTCAGTAGAAAGGGTTCAGTATGTTCCATATTACATGTACATAAAGTCAAAGTTATTATTGTTAAGTTGTGCTACTAAAAAACTATGAAATTCAGTAAAAAAAACTTTGTTAAAGGGACGTTATGGTTAAGTTGCGCTACTAAAAACCTATGAAATTCAGTAAAAAAACGTTGTTAAAAGGGACGTTATGGTTAAGTCGCGCTACTAAAAACCTATGAAATTCAGTGGAAAAACTTTGTTAGAAAGGACATTATGGTTAAGTTGCGCTACTAAAAACCTATCAAATTCAGTAAAAAAACTTTGTTAAAGGGACGTTATGGTTCAAAGTAAAACCGAAAAACCACTGAAATTCGGCAGTTATGGTAAGATAAGCAACCATAACTCGCGCCACCGTGCACTGCTAACACTAACACCCAGGACATCAAATATGTCATCACAAATGTCATTGATGACATCACTGATGACATCACATGGCTGGCTCTCCCTTTTTTTTCTTTACTGATATATCTAAGCCACATAGTTTTCTTCAGTAACAGTCAGGAAGTAAAAATTGAAAAGGTACTATATTTGTAGACTTAGGGTCAAGTCATATCATATGAAACATATATATGGCGGAAGACACAGGCTTGAAAGAGAGCAATCCTTTCTGTGCATGAAGATAATCATTAGAGTTATCACCACTGCCTCATAGTTTTATTTTTATTACTATACCTTCCCTGTATATGTTCATATTTGTATAAATTGTACTCACACTCCTTTCCTTAGGGTTCACTGACATCATTTGATACACATATATACAGTAAGTAGCAGCTTTGAAACAGAGCAATCATTTCTCTGCATAAAGATAATCAGTTAGGTTATGAACTCTTTCTGCAACTACGTCTGCTTTTTTCCTTAATTCTCTGTCCCTGTATATACTCATATTTGTATGTGTTGTTGTCTCTTTGTGTTATGTCTGTATTAAGTGTAATTATGTATTAAGTGGGTTTTATTAGCTACTTATTAGATGTTTCACAGTACGCAAAACTCTAATAAGAAAGCAGTTATCATTTCATTATTCTACATTGCAAGATTATGAATATTGCACCTTCATCATGTATACTGCACACACTGCCTAAGTTTCTGCATGAGTTGCTTAGTATACTGGATAGAACTTCATAATAGAATGCTATTTATATCAATGCACTGCTTAATGCACTAATTAGCTCATGATATTTATTCAAATGATGCTTCACACTTTTTGGTCAACATTATAAGAATCCCTCCTACAGACGTTTCATGAAAAGTAAATGCACATGTGATGTCATCAGTGATGTCATCAATGACATTTGTGATGTCATCTTTGATGTCCTGGGTGCTAGTGTTAGCAGTGCACGGTGGCGCGAGTTATGGTTGCTTATCTTACCATAACTGCTGAATTTCAGGGGTTTTTCGGTTTTACTTACTTACTTACTAGCAGCGAATGTTTGTAAAAAACTAGTAAGTACACTACATTTATTTCATATACATATACATTTTCTGTATTAGGTACACTAAAACTAATATTTCTTTTTAACACAGAAATGTCCATTACTTTGAAATGGCTGGAAGACAATTTCCCACGAGATTAAAATGAGTGAAGAGAGTGATAATAATGGTAGATACAACATTTCTCTATATAAGCCAATAATAACCATTACCTTATGTGTACTTAACACATTTATTTTAACAGAGCAGACAACCAATACAAATAATATACCAAAAGAGATATTAGAAGATCCTCTGAAAGGATTGCAACTAAAATGGATTTGTTAATGAAACACTTCAATTAACTAAAAGAGTGTGTTGTGGACCACATAAAAGAAAATATTAAATACTACTGTCCCACATGTACCTGTTCCCCCTCTCCATGTCCCAGCCAACTATCCCCAAACCCTCCCCACCAAGAAAAACAGTATGATGAGACTTCCATCCCTTACTCCCCTCCCACATATTATGTCCAAACTCCTAATTCCCCTGTATTTGTTTCAGTTTCTGCTTCCCCCTCTCCTAATGTTTCTACTGTTAAATAATAATAACATTTTAAGTATGTTCTTAGTATTTTTATCAAAAAATGAATGAGCAAGGTCAGGTCAATATCTGCTGAAGAGTAACCACTGCTAACATGTCCTCGATGTCATCATGTGACCGCACACACGCTGAGCGTGTGTCCTTATTTACGGACACTGTCTGGGCCCCCGAACATTCAAAATACTTTTTTGAGCAACCCAAGGTATTTTACAGTAAAAGTTCACCATTGCACATGTCCCAGACAATTTTCATGCTGACCTACATACTTTTTGGAACTTTTTGAGAAATGTCTTGGTGTTCGAAGTGTTTGGGGGTGGTGCGAGTGTCCGAGAAGCACACCCCAGCAACCCTTTAAAAGGGCACATCCCAGAGCTGATCCTCATTCTGCTTTTGGATTTCCAAGATTTACAACAGGGCAATTGTGCAGATTGCTGTTCTTGGTTCCTGGTTCCTAGTTCCTGGTTATTAACCTTCCATATTGCATCCCAAATTGCTTCTGCTGCTACTGCCTCCGCATCAGCACCCCCACCCCCTACACCACTACCACATCCCGAAGGATCTGCAGAGGAGAACAGGCGTGAGGATGCAGAGGAGACGGAGGATGAAGAGGATGAAGATGATGAGGTAGTGGAAGTCCCTACTACTAGCACTCATTGTGAGTCTTGGATGTGCCGGTTATTTAGCACCATTGATGGAAAGTCAAAAGCTCATGCGAACAAGGTGACATGCTGCTGAGTCGTGGCAAGCCTGGTTCATATAGCTTTGGTACTACATCAATGAAGTGACACCTAAAGTCATTCCCCCGTGGGGCTGTTCGTAAGGTTGTATCTTGCAATAAACGTAGTAGGTTGAGTTCCTCTGCAGCATCCTCTGTTTCTGCTCCTGTCACCACAAAATACACTCCTGTGGGACAGCGCATCCCTCCAGCTGCCTCACAGGCCATTCATGATGCTGTTGACCCTTACCTTTCGAGAGTCACAATATTGTGCATGTACTGCAAAGTAGTACTCTGCAGGGGGGAGAACCTTCGGACTGCTTTTGAGACTGCGGTCAAGGAGCATGAGAAGGTCTGCGACCTACCTGAATAAGGCCCCCCCTACATCTTCCTCTCTCCATCTGCCCTTTCTTATCCCCGTGGTTGGTGTCCCTTCCTTACCCTCCTTTACCCTCCTTTCCTTGCGTGTCGTGTTCAAAAACCCCAAAAATATATTAAAAAAACAGACCCCGTTTCACAGTTTAAAAATAGAAGTGACAAATAAATAGTGCAGGACCCTGTGCATTTTTTAGAAGTCCGTGGACAGTCTGCGGACATTTATATTTTTGGGGGTGCTGCACTCTCAGAACCATTGCACTTTTCTATGGGAGGAAGTGTTGGTTCTGAAAGGAGACTTTTTGTGTTTTTTTTGTGTTTCAAAAACTTCAAATGGTCAACACCTACTGCAAAATGGATTGCTGTAATTCCAAAAAAGGTTGCAACATATTTTGTATATTTCGCAGAAAAATCTGATTGCCGGCATAAGTAAGATGTACTCCATCTCTGCGAAAAATGTGTGTGCTTCAAAACATAATGTTTTCATTCTGAAAAGAGGACATACCAACATCTCTCAAAAAGGCACAAACAGCCTTGTTAACATTCCACCTTGCTTTCTCCATTTCTGGACCAAATGAAAAAGAAGGCAGACACATTTGTCTCTGTGCAATACGGGAACAAATTACTCTGGAGTTTCGATACATGTCCATGACTTTCCCCAAGTACTTCTTTCGAAATTGCAAAGAGATTCCAGACACATGTCCTAAACTGTTCCCTCCACAATGAATAATAATAATGTCTGGATGACGCTGTTTCACCAAACAAGCACAGAGAGGTACCAAATCCACCCACTTCATTCCATGCACTACATGCCAGTGCACTTCCACATGAGAGAATCCAAGATGTGCAGCCACTCCACAGCGATCTGCATGCACCTCCAACCAATTTATCCATGAATCTCCCAAAACCCGAACAATCTGCTTTCTGAAACACACAACCATAGCTATCTGCTCATCTCTCAGGAAAAATACCTACTGACAAACTCTCTCCTTACACAACACACCCAGTAAACCTCATTGACCAATCACTTGCTCTGCTCAGTCTCATTTGCATGCCTCTCAACCTCAAAATCCCCATATGTAATACGCGCTGTCCGCGGAAAACACCGCTGTCCATGGACAAATCGACAAATCTGAGCGTGGGGGATGAAAATCTAAATTGTGTGCCCCATTTCCCCTTTGAGGTTGGCTCCCAAAAGAGCCTTTTCTTATTTTCCTCCAAAAATCTTCACATTAGCTTCTCCAAAGCAACCCTTATGTTCCAAAGCAACATGGCATTTCCCATGAAAGATAAAAAAAATGCCATCTTCTTTAAAATCAACATTACCAGTATCAATTTTCTCATTATTACAAAAGAACATAACAGCTCTAAGGATGAACACAAACATGCCTCGGTTGATTGCACACCTAGCAATACTTTCCTGAGGACAAAAAACTGAACTATTGTCCCATACTGCTCTAGGTAACAAAGCAAAAAAAATAATCTTGGCATTTGGAAGGACTTTAATGATTGCCTGAACCAAGTTTTGCAGATCTTGCAACTAAGTAGGGGCACTGGCATAGCCCAAAAGCACAGCACCACAGTTTAGGACAACTAAATGTGCGCTATGAAACCTAGCCATATCCTGACAAACTACTAGAACTGCCTGCAAATTCAAATCAGGCACAGGGCTCCACACCACATCCACTCCTTTTGTGTCAAATGGTTAGCCACATTCCTAGATTTAGCATACTGCTTCAAACCATTCACAAACATATCTCCAACCACCAACACCCTGACTTTCTGCACTTCCGCCATCTTCACTACACAAAGCCTCTCTCAATACAAAGCAGAAACTCAACACCTGATTGGCTAATCCTCAGAATACACTCCCACTTCATGCTCGGAAACCCAGATTTGGCATGTCTTGTCTGCGAACAATCGCGCTGTCCGCGGAGTGTGTAAGTAACATTGGCACAGCCCTTCTACCCTTTCCACTGCACTCTCTGCACCACTTCCTCATTGGCTACTGGTAGCAGTCACACAATCATCCACCAATCACATTCAAGAACTCTACATCTAACTCCGTCATCACAGATCAACACTTTAGATGTACTATTGATCACTCTCAGTAAAATTTGGCTGTGACTGCAAAGGACCTACAGCAACAACTACTATAAAACTCCCCAAGATTTTTACTTGCAGATTCGTGCACATCCACATGCATGAACACAGACTACAGGTATGAATATTTTCTACACAGTACATGTACACCTCTTCTAGGAATACAATACATCCCGGGAGCATAGCTCAGTGGCAACGTGCGCGCCTTGGAAGCAAGATGACATGAAGCAACACAGATTTGATCCCCGGGTTCGCGCTTAGAAACCTCTGGGTGTTTAAGCGCGTTATAAATACGCAACTAAGACAAAATAATTACACAACTAAAAAACAAACAATTCCTGTAACAGCGTCTCGATGCCCGCGGGCTGTGTAAGCACTTTAAAAATGTAAAATAAAATAAATAAAAATATGAACAGAGTAACTGCCACTTACCCTGTATTAACTGTAAAATGAGCTTACTGTCATTTCTCCCATCTGCTATGATGAAGTGTCAATTGCAAACCTTTCAGCTCTCCAGATTTTTGTTTACACACACACTTATCTAAAAAAATATTGTTTCATATTATAAGATGGCAGAAATAACAGTATAATTATGAAAAAGACTGTCCAGTGTGTTATAAAGTTACACGCAGTCAGGATGAGTACATACATCTTAATTCAAGCACACACACAGACAATATCATTAGAAAGGCTCTCAGATCAAACAACAGCACTGCCTCTATATGAAATCCTTCTGCTTTATTTCCCACACCTTCACAAAGGCATACATTGAATGCTTTTATGTACAATCTCTGCTATTTACCGTGTAAAAATAGCAAAAAACGGATATTATTATTTTTTCTATCTCTTAACATTCATTAACATAACATTAAAAAAACAAGTGTGCTCGATATGTTTACTGTTATACTCATTTGAAAAACATATTCAACTAACAGATTATAAATGAAATATACAGGATGCACATAGGCAAAGGAAAATGCAAAACAATGTCTACATTGACAAAAGTGCAATAAACACACATATTCACTAACGTCTTTCTTTTACAATTGCAGTGAAGACCACTCTCCTGAAAAGCAGCAGCATCTGAAGTACGAACAAGGACTTAGAAGAAACCTACTCTTTCCATACAAAAAAAATAAGTACACAACAAACATAATATTCTAACTGTTACTCAAACACACTAGCATTTTAGTATTGTAGAAGGAATAAGTATATTAACCCTTTACTATTAGATGTAGTATTAGTGCTTCCCCTTACCAGTTGCATACTTTATATTGTCATCTGAATCCCAGTATAGTAACACACAAATACAAGAATAGCCTTTTCAACTTGATGTAGCTGCCCATTAGACAATCACACACCTCCACAATCATACTTAAAATCATACTCTGACACTCATGCACAAAACACGCATACACTGCACAACAGCCCAACCCACACTTTCTTTTTTTCTCCAACAGACCCCAAAGAATGCCTACCA
Organism: Ambystoma mexicanum; assembly: GCF_040938575.1. NCBI lineage: Eukaryota > Metazoa > Chordata > Amphibia > Caudata > Ambystomatidae > Ambystoma > Ambystoma mexicanum. The sequence goes on along the minus strand of NC_090923.1, from coordinate 621,949,130 downwards.
AAAAGCAACTCTGTAGAAAACAGCACAGAAGTAGAGCAAATCAAAATAAAAGTGTCCAAAATAAGCATCCATCTCTAGCAGATTTTGTACAAAAAGTTAAAAAACTGCTAATACAGTCATTAAGCGAAACAAAACAAGCTTCCAGTAGAGAAACTTTCCCTCCTCTATCAAAATGTAAAATGAAACAGAAAGTGATTAATAAACTTCAGCTACAACTACTGCTAAAGCTGCACCTATAAATCTTGATGTAGTTACAAATAAGCATACCAAAAAAAATGTTTTACAAAAAATGTTCCACCACAGAGTCCTTCAGAACCTTTTAAAAACTGGAGAGAAATCATGCACAACCTTTAAAACCTACCTCAGAAAATGAATCCTAGAAGCTCTCATAGACAGTGCAATCCTTCTCAAAAGGAAGTTCATTTTAGGTTTAAACTGGATGAAACCACTAACAAAACTAACTACTAAACTACAAAAAGACTTCTCAAAAAACAGAATATCAACAAAAATAGCTTCTTAAACATCTGTGGAGGTTAATGGAGTCACACCACAAGCACAGAAGCATATTTTAATGAAGAAGCATATAAACAAAAGCAAACAAACCCATATTCCATACATAGCAGTGGACGAGGGTATGAAAAAACTTAATAACACCATTATGGAACAAGAAACTCTGCTCACAAAAATATTCCCAGAAAACTCAGTAACACCTCCCCATTCTACTCAACCAAAACGTCCAGTCTACAAATGGCTGCGCACATCAATGTGTAACATTGCCAAAAAATCTTTCAATCTTTACGCCAGCTCCTCAATCAGTATGTAAACAGCAAAAACAAATTCAAAATGAAACTACTACAAAATATGGATGCCTTTCCAGTGCGCAAATACACAAGGACATTCATTAGCCTGCATTTCACAACCTATTTGCAAAAGCACCTTCCATCATATCAAAATGATATCAACACATCATTCAACTATAAGAAATCTGGTCCAAAAACTCTACTATGCTAAAAGTCCTGCTTTAGCACTAGCCAATTTAAATAACAATCTTCTACATGGTACAGCCAAACAACTACTCGAAGAAATAGAGCATACCGAGAGAAAATATTTTGGAATTGAAAGCCACTTACAAAATGCAATAGATGTACAACAAGCTAGCAACTACTGTCCAAATAGCAACCTTCTATTAAACACATAAAAAAGAAATACTAAAGTTTAAAAGTACCTCCGCTGAAGTACCAAACCATGTGCGTGTGTGTTGCTGCAGGACTTCTTATAAAAGTACCACAAAAACTCTAGACATAACGTACAAAATAGAAGAAAATGAAGATTCCAAATGGTTCCAATTAGCTCTCTACCTTATAGCAGAAAACAAACACGACATTACTGACCCCTTAATACTTTGCAACTACTGCACTACAAAACTTGACAACATCCAAACACCTTCATGTGCTATCACAAATAACTTGGAATTATTCCAATTACCAAAACCGCTGCAAGAACTAAATTTATATGAGAGCATCATAATTCAAACAGGGCACCCATTTCAAGCAATAATACGCCTCCAACCAAAAACAGCAAAATTACCTCCCTCTGAATTAGTGAAAGGCATTTGTGGTAAAGTAGTTTATTTACCATTAGATCTCAAAGAAATGTAGACACTCTAGTAGTGCAATGGCCAATAGATCAATCTTTAATTGTTTTAGTAAATGGGGTACCTACAAAAGACAAATAAATTTGGCAACAACTAGTCGACTTACATAAAGTTAGACAAGCCCTGCAATATCTAAAAAACAACAATGAATACTACAAAGAAATTAATATTGAAGAAAACCTGAGAGAAACCTTTGAAATAATTTGAGAGTCACCAGAAACAGGTCAATTTGAACTTCTAAATCCTTCTACAGAATCCAATATTTTAGACCATTATACAATTCATCCTTTACACTCTAAAGACACTATAGATGATGCACTGGAAATGTACCGAATGCGACAAGCCAAAGGATCTCCAATCAGCATTTGGGAAGAAAGTATAGAAGCACGGGTCTTTCCTCTACTCTTTCCTACTGAAAAAGGAGGAAGTTACAATGATAGACCCACACAGATAACAGCATTAGAATATCGCTCTCTACGAATATATTCTGATGACCCCAGATTCAGACAAAACATGGAATACCTATTCCACCTTCTCTTTGAAAGTGAACTAGCAACTCTATGCTACAGAGTTGCACACACATTAAAATCAGGTACTCATTTTCAAAATATGTCAGCTACGCAATTATTACAAAAAGTGCAAGAAAAAGATGAGGTTTTACAGTCAAGTATTACAAATCTTTTAGAAAACATTCGTGGTGCAAAAGATTACTGGTACCAACGTCACGGAGATGTAGGCTGTATGATAAGAAACCTTGGCCCATCCACTTGGTTTATTAGATTAAGTTGTGCAGAATATGCATAGGACGATTTACACGATTTTCTACGCATAGCAAACAAAAATAAAAAAAAACATAGATAAAAAAACACCAGGAGAACTCTGCTCTCTAGATCCTGTAAATGTATTAAGATATTTCCATCATCGCTTCATTGCTATGCTACACTTTATTTGCAATAAGACTGTTCCTCCCCTCGGAGAAGTTCAACACTTCTTTTGGAGAACAAAAAATACCAAGCCAGACAAGCACCACACATCCACATGCTATTATGGAATAAAGATGCTCCTAAATTTGGTCAGGACAGTGATGCCACTTTTGCAGTTCATCCAAAAATATGTCACTTGTGAAATCCCTTCACAAACAACACATAGTACCTTCATGCACAAATTTAACAATTTCAAAGACACAAATGTGGGAAATATTGTCTTCGCAAATATAAAAAAAGGGAAATACTACACCAAATGCCGCTTTGGTTTCCCTAGACCAGTTTCAGCAACAGGTCAAGTAACCAACTTCATGTCTTCAGTCTGACATAGTGTCAAAGGTAAATCACCTAAGAACACATATTACATAAAAAGAACGGAAGAATCAAAATACATCAATGATTATAATGCATTCATTGCCCTCCTATGGAATGCAAACATAGGTATGCAGTACATTCCAGACAATTCCACTGCAGTTGCACGATATGTCACAGTCTACTTAACCACAGCAGAGAAAACAGAGTTTCAGGACCTCTGGGATGACATATAATCTGACAAAACACTATCACAGAAATTGTACAGCTCAGGCATAAAAATGCTCTCTCATAGAGAATGTGGCTGCTTTGAAGCTGCAGACCATTTAACCGGTACTGCCTTGTATGGAAAATCTGACATTATACAGGGTAATTCATGGAATTAATGTGCGCCGAAAATGGGGGTGCAAGTGTGGAAATTGCAGCGCATGCGTGCGAAAGCCGCACATGCAGCCGTTTGTCGATTCATGGAAGGCACTGCATGTGGCTTACCTGAGATCTGCGCTGAATCTGCATGTGGAGCACACGTCATTTCGACATCCCGAAGGCTGTGCACGAGACGGACAGTGAAGGCACACATAGGGCAGCACACACACCTAAAAAGAGGGCAGAACACGCAGAATGGGGAACAACACATGAAAATGTGGGCGTTACGGGGGAAGAACCTCTACTAAATTCTCGCAATGCCCACACGCGTGCAAACAACACGTATTCATGGAATTGAACAGGGGAAACCCGCGTGCCACAAAAGACACGCTAATCCAGAAACACGTATGCCAGATGGAAGCAGGTGTATGCGGCCCCAGACAGCATAAAAGTGCGCACAAACAACAAACAAGCTCATACGCTACAATGAATATACAGTTCCTCGCAGCAGTGGTCGTGGGACACTGCAGGAGGAGGAGAATAGCCAGGCCCCACAGTTTTTTACCCAGGACCAGCGCCATAGTTGGTGGTGTCTCACAGGCCACACAGTCATGCTGCCTACACCAGGTGTTGGCAATCATGACTGCACGGCCCTCAGACCGCAGGCACATATACATGCCCACAACACCCTCAGAAAGGCAGGCCATCCTCCGGGACTTTTACGGGGTGGCATACTTTCCCAAAGTGATAGGTGCCATTGATTGCACCCATGTGGCTCTACGTCCTCCTAGGGCCACTGAGCACATCTATCGCAACCGCAAACACTGGCATTCCATCAATGTGCAGGTTGTATGTGATGCAAAGGGAATCATCACCTCTGTATATGCCAACTATCTCGGGTCCAGCCATGATAGCTTCATATTCAGAATGTCACCCCTAAACTGTGACCTGGAAGCTGGGAGGCATGGTGACACATGGCTCATTGGTGAGTACAAATGCCTCTGCACATGCATACATGTCACACACAGAGAAATGGCAAAACCCAACTAATGACAACCATTATCACCTCCCAAGGGGACCGTACCTACCCTCTGAGCACCTACATGATTACACCAATACGGAACCCCACCACACCACCCGAGGTAAGATACAACGAAGCCCATATTGCAACCCGGGGCATAATGGAGTGAACGTTCGGAGTGCTGAAGTCACGTTTCTGCTCCTTTGACCACTCTGGCGGCCAGCTGCTATATGCGCCCCCAGTAGTGAGCATGTGTCCTGCACAACGTTGCAACCCGGCGGGGCGTGCCGGTGGACATGGTGGTGCCTATACATCCCCAACCACATGCACGTCTGCTGCGCATGGGAGGGGAAAGGGCACGTGGCAAGGCAGCCCGTACCCAGCTTGTGGCAACATTTTTCACCTAAAATCCCACACCTGCGGAGTGCACACAGGCCTGGCACATACCAGCTGATAATTGATGATGACAAAGGGACAGTCAACTGTCACAACCATACCACCCTGAGATTGTTTCCCTGGAAGTTGTACATTGTGTGCATCCCTAGCTACTTAAACAGACCCAATGATGTGTCAGTAAAAGGCACACATTCATGCTGCATGAAGGTTTACCCCCTTGCAAAACAGCACATCCAAATACTGGTCTGTCACCCAACCCCTCCCAAACCCCACCTCACCTCCCCAAGAAACCATGGCATGGCAGGCAACCAAATTAATGCACAACACATGACACAACTGTCACAAAATGCACCGTCACAAATGGAAACAGGCCACAGACAATTCTCTCTCACCTATGAAAAAGAAACAGCACACATGAACATATACTTACCAGCATGACAAAACATGAATACAGGACCCAACAATGGCAACGTCTGACAGTAACCAATCACAATAGTGCAAGTGTCACAACCTGACAAAGGCAGAAAATCAACCCCTTCCATCTCCAGTGTGTTGCTGGTAGGTAAATGTGGCAGTGTACTGCATACAACATGAACTGCATCTGCAGTGGAGACAGGCAAGGTAAGACATGAAGAAGCTACATGCAAATATGCATAATGAGCAATATGGAATACAATATACAAATTAACTATGCTGTGGAGAAATCATCAGTAATCCCCACTAGGGGTGCATACACAGTTTGGACTACAGACTGGCCACACAACTGTTGGAAGCCCAATGCCTCTGTGTAAGTTACTGTCACACGGTGCCACCCTTGCGAGCCCATGGAAAGGGGAAGCAGGAGTGGCATATGTGTCTGGACCCTAAGCTTCAAACACAAACACAAGACAGGCCTGCATGGGCCCAGCTGGAACACACAGTGGATGCCTACGGATTCCACACAAAGCAACACACTGTAACATGAATGCACAATAGACAAAAAAATATAGAAAAAAATTAAATTACATTTTTAAAAAAATGGCCATGGGTCGACCGAGGGGTTGGGTGGACCACCCAGGAGGGAGGAGGTGCAGGGTGCACCCCAACACCCACATGTGTGGATGTTGGAAAAGAAAATACTCTCCACGGGGTCATGGTCTGCATGGCTACCCGATAGTGGGAGAACTGCCGTCGCTGTCCTCACCCTCTGGTGCTACATTAGAAGGTGTGTGTGGTATGGGAGGCAGACCATGCAAAGCCCTGGCATGCTACTCCATGGCAGCAAGCATGCAAGTTTGAAAGGTTTGGTTCTGCAGGGTGATGGTCCGGAGATCCCCATGCATCACCTCACGGGTAACACAGACTTCTGCCTGCAAGGCCTCATTTGTTGCCCAGATCTCCTCACATGTTGCCTGGAGCTCAGCTGAGATTGTGCGTGTTGGCTGCTCCAGCTGCTGTTCTGACCTTGTACTCTGGGACACCTCAAGTGTACCCAGAGTAACTCTGAGGGAGCTGTTTTCTTCCCTCAGGGCATCCCTGTGGACCTATGCCTCTGCAGATATGGCTGTGCGCAGAGCCTCCTGTTCAGCCCGTCGGTCCCTGTTGGCGGCCAACATGTCCTTCCTATGTGAGCGGCACATGAACTCTGTTGCCTGCTGCTGGAGCTCCACCTGCCTTTCGGGGGGGAGAATGGAAGTGGCCACCCTATCGACGGCCTGAGCCATCATCTCACATGATGCCTCCTGTTGTGCTGCAATCACATAAATGGAGTTCTCCCACACAGTATTGCCCGGTGGTGCATGGCCACCGCGTTGCCGGACACAACACCTGTTGGCCCCAAGGTGGTGTGCACCTTTCTGTGCTGGCACTGCCTGAGGCTGCAGGACTGCATTCCTCCTTTGATCTGCTGCCACAGGAGCAAATATTGGGGAGTGTAACCATGCATCCGTAACCACCACAGGCGGACATTCTAACACTGAATGGGCCATTGAGGAGTCTACCCCCAGTGCAGGTGCGTTGGACAGAACAGCATCCCTGCCAGAAACACTCACCTGTGATGGGACATTTGTCTCAATGCCTGATTCAGCACCAGAGCCATAGAGATCATCAGAGGTGTACCCAGAGACACCCATGGACAGGATGGTCTGTAGGACCAATGGATTTTCATGCACCACCACCCCACGTCCCCCATTGGTGCTTTGTTGAGGCTCTGAGTACTCCTGCCCCTGCGCCATCTCCTCCTCCTCCACAGCATCTAGTGCCTCATCACCTGCACAAAATGAAAAGAAAAGTAATGAAGACATGCATGAACAGCATAGCCGACATACATAGGCATCAGAATGTACACATCCAATACATTAATCAGACATGTCAGACATGACACAAACTCAGCCATGCATGCAGTGGCAATGAAGTGGAAGGGGACCCTGAAAGCAGACACCGATGACTCCAACATGGAAAAGCAACACATGTGCTGCATGGTGTATAGCACCTGCATCACACATTAGCCTGTGAGTGGCATGGACCATCCACAAACATGACACATGTCAGCACACAGATGGCACGTAGCATAGCCATGCCAGAACTGACAAGGACACCCGGATGGGAGTTAATCACTACTGTCCCCCATGCATGTCAAATGCATATCATCAAACAGAACATGCAAAAGAGTGGGACAAAACACACATGTGTCACACATTGCAACAAATACAGTGATGGGAGGCACATGGATACATCAATGGTAGGTCACCTGGACATGACACAAGTCAATTGTCATGTTGAACATTCAAACAGCGCTCAAAAGTGATTGGGTGCAGTGCATGTGTAGGTGCACAGCAGTCAATCAGACTGATTGATGAAATCATTTGCGAAAAAAGTGAACATATATGGGGCTTTGTGGGGGAAAATCTCTGTCTGAAGTATGTTGATTTTGGGGCAGAACAGCACACAAATCTGTATTTGTCATGCAAATGATTCCATCAATCAGGCAGAATAAAGAGAAAAACTGTATTAACAATGTTGTGGCATGATGGCAGTTTAAGGGCAAGTGCAGTCATCATGTGCAAAGTGTCTGCAGCGGTCAGTAGGGATACAGTGAACCCCAAACCAAAGGGCGGGGGATGGGTTGGAGGCACTCACACACACAGTGAAACACACATCCCAAAGCAACATTCACATGGTCTGGACACACACGCATGGGCACTCACTGGACATTATCTCAAGATCTGGTAGGTCTCACATGTCTTGGATCTGATCCTCTGTGATGAACCCTCCAGCGATTGCCTCATGTTCATCATCTTCTGGTGGTGAGTAGTGGCGTAATTGGAAGCCAGCTTGTTTTTTGCTCGCCATTTGAGGTCATTCCATTGCTTTGAGCAATCATCAGCTGTGCGCTTCACAAATCCAAGGGAACTAATCTGTTCTGTGATGCACTTCCAGTGGACCCTACGCTGAGCATTCGTAGTCTTGCACCCTGCTGTCACCAGCATGTCACGGCCATGTGCCGACACGTCGCCCACAAGTGCGTCTAGCGCCACATCATTGAAACTCTGCTTCCTTGACTTGCCGGAGGGGTGAGCCATGTCTGGGGTCCCAGCCTGTTCTGCAAGAGCACGCTTCTTCCTCTTGAGACGTGGGTTGGACCCTGAGTGGCTTAAGCCGCTCTGGTCTGTAGAGGCTGAAGCGCAGGTGGACTGGCCACTGGAAGCAGGCAATGGCACGATGACCAAAGGTCTCACTGCAGCCATTGGCTGCTGGGTGCTGTTGCCAGAACCAAGCGGCACAACTGCCTTGGTGTGAGGGTCCGGGACTAACACTGTCCTGGCTGGGTGACTCAGAGTTGGGGTGGAGGGAGCTGCAGCTGCCCCTGCAGCCTCCTCACCCTGGCTACTCGGGGCAGCAGATGACATTACTGCCCCAGATCCACGTAGCCTTGGGACAGCAACTTTCACCACCACACGTGGCTTGGACTAGGTGACACGGAAGTCAGCCTGTGAGTCATCCTGTGCCAGTTCATTGACCAATCCGGCTGGGTTAGCAGGGCCTGAGCTGGGATGGTGTCAGCTGCATCACCCTAAACCACTGGGGGGGCATAGGTGTCCCTGAATGGTCCTTGACACACTGTCTTCTTGGGCCACCCTGCCCACGTTGGGCACCATGGCCACCTTGGCCACCATGCTCATCCTGGCCACATCCCCTTCCGCAGCCACCTCTTGGAGGTTGGCCACCTTTGCCTCCCTTACTACTTGGTCGCCTCCCAACCATGGCACTGATGTTCTTGTGCAAATGGGAGGTGCAGAAAACAATTGTCCTGGGCAATTGGGGTGAAGGGTGCAGGGTACTAGATGGAATACATACCCATGTGCTCTTGCAAGACTGTCTGTGACCCCTGGGGGAAAATGACAGGTCACACAATGCTCAGACACCCCAAAAACAAAAATGCAGGTGACCCCTCGGTAGCCCATGTGCGTGGATTGAAGGACCTGCAGTACGCTGTGGCACCCAGAAACACAAAAAAATGCGTACATGTGATACACGCAGGCTACCAAGACCTCTGAATGGGTACACAACATACGGGGGCAACCACAGTGGAAAAATAAGTGTGCAACTCACCGTCTGCCTGGAAAATGAACGTAAAAAAGACGCGCATGTGCGCATTGGCAACACCCCCGCCAAAAGAAGAATTGAGCTGTACCTCAGTAAACAAGGAGTATGCACTGCAACCGTTGTGAAGTAATCGCTTTTGAACCGACAAGAAGTACAAGAATCACCTGCTTGCTCTCCACAAAAAGCACGTACAAGAAAATGGCATCCTATGCGGACCTTTGACCCGTGCCCACAGCAACGCCTATGCGTGCCACGTCGCTTACACGCTAAGGGCCTTTCCTCAATTTTCACACAAACGTGCTGATTTATCACTTGTGTATTCACTCTGCATGAAGCTGGCCATGTGACAACATACAGAAGACCACGCTCCTGCCCAGAAGGCCATTTTCCTGCCCCCCAGAGCCCTGAGCAGCCTCCCACGAGCCATCTGCTACAGCCTGCCTGCCTGCAGGCCACGTGCCTTGCTATTTGGTGCCTGCACATTAGCCATCTGCAGGGGTCCAGTTGCTGTGACCACCCATGCTGGAATAGAAGATTCCGGACGTCTGTTCCATCGCTCCACAGCCCAGCCCCAGGTCCCAGTTGCCCACCCACACCTGCCTTGGGGGTTGCCATGTTGGGGCAAACATCATCTGAGACCACTGGTAACCCCCAGCCAGAGAGGCAGAGGGCTGTCAGCTTCTCAGCCACAGAAGTTGGCATCCTGGTGGAGCAAGTCCTGGGGCATTATGATGCTCTCTTCAGACGACCATGCCCCGACAAGGATAGACGGAAGAGGATCTGGTTGGACATTGTGGTTGCCATCAACGCGGAGGGAGTGGCAACCCGCGACTTCAAAAACGTCCAGAAGCGCTGGAAGGACCTCAGATCTAGGACCCTCGCGAAGGCCCGGCGCATCTTGCATGCAGCGGATGTAGGGGGGAGCCAGGTCCAACTTTCCATCAACCAGATGAGGGTCCTGGAACGCATCGTCCCAGTGCTTCACCACCAGGTCCTGGAGAGACAGACCCATCTGGAGTCGAGCAGTGAGTGTCTGGGCTATCCCATTACACACAGTGCATGTTGAGGTGTGGCAGGAGTGTGCAGTTTGGGCATATGTCTGACATGGCCCATGTATGGATGTGTGTGTGTGCAGGGACATGCCCGTGCTGCATGTGAGTACAGTCATGTGTGATGCACATCAATGGTGTATGTGTTCCAATGTATGATGCCAGATGCTTGTGGAGATGCACACATGTTTGCATTTCTGTGTATGTACTATGCCATGGTTGGTGTGTGACACATGGATGCTGGTTCCACCTTCATGTACATGCTTGGTGTACATTTACGTGTGTGTGTTTGACATGTGCGCAACTGTGATACGCAATGGATGCATGTGACCCGGACATGTGGGTACCTGATTGGCAGATGTGACTTAGTGTCCGATGATGGCACTGTGACAGGTGGTGGAGATGTACAGATGCATGCCTGTCTGGTGGCGTGTGTGTATGTGATTGGCACTCCCCATGTTGCTTGTGACGTCATCCCAATCTTTGGTTGTTCATCCAGTTATGTGTGTATGGATGCTGATGCCTGTTGCACAATACCAGTTTATTTGTGCATGTGTGTGGGTTCAAATTATATGAGTGTTGGGAAGTGTGATGCTATCTGTGAAGTTTGACACTGCCACTCATGTGCAACTGTCATGTGTGTATCATACCATTGTACAGTGCCCTCATGCCAGTGTTCTATCTCTCCCTGTCTGCAGCGTCGACTGATGAAGAGGGCGGGACGGTGCTGTGGAGCACAGTGGCAGGGAAGCCACCGCCAGCTGGAGACGCAAGGCCCAGCTACCCTCCCAGGTGCTGATATCTTCCGGGAGTGAGGAGTCTGGTGCCACGTCCATGGCCGCAGCTACAGAGGGAAGGTCCAAGAGGCGGAGGTTGGAGGTGGACTCCTCGGCAGCAGAAGGGCCAGCTGAGCCCCCACAGGGGTCTATGGAGGAAGACGGCACAGAGTCATCCAGGTTGGTGGGGGGTTTGGTTGAGGAGGAGGGTGTGACAGCCACACGCACAGGGCCTGGAAGGGGGGATTCCAATGGTGATAGTGGTGCAGTCCAGGGGCAGGGACCAGAGGCAGCACAGGCCACCACGGAGGTGCCTGTGTGTAATCCTGTCCCCGATCCAGTGACTGCATCATCCGGCACCAGCAGGGATGCCTTCGTCCAGACCCGTTTTCAGGAAGGGGATGCGCGAACAGCAACTGGCCTTCCTCTCCCATCGGACGTGGAAATCTGTGACCAGATTGAGCCTGTCCTAGCTGGTTTGGTGTTGCATACACGTGGTATTCTGGATGACGTGCAGGGTTCTCGTCAGGACAATGCACGTCACTTTGAATACCTGTTCGGGTATGTCGAACCTCTAGTACAGGTCATCAGCACTGGGTTGCTCCGTGTGCTGGATCTTCTTGCGGCCCCCTCCTCAACTGAACCCCCTATGCGCCAGTCATCCTCCGTGCCATCTTCCTACCCAAGTATCACCTGAGCCCCCTGTGGAGCTGCCCCTGAGCCAGCGGCCAGGCTGGTAGAGGACACATCCTTGCCACAGTCAGGAGTTGGAGGTCCAGCAGGGGTTGCCACCCCACCAACTGGACCCTGGCAAATGGAGGACATGCAAGCATCAACAAGCAAGGCACGTACACGGCACCACCAGAGGATTCCATCAGCATGGATGCTGTCGTGGTGCTAGAGGCAGTTTCATTGGAGGCAGCAGCAGGCTCAGCATTGGTGCCATCATGGCTTGGGGCCATCAACATCCTGGGGGAAGGCATCGTCCGGCGAGCAGGAGGACCCAAGATTGGAAGTGTCTTCCGTGTGGCAGTGGTCGGGCCAGAAAATAGATGCAGAGCGGCGGTGGAGGGAGAGGGAACGGCTCACAATGGTCAGGGTGGAGAACTCCATGCACCAGGCTTTGAGGCGGGTTGAGTGCCTCGAGGCAACTCGCATGCAGTTGGAGGATGCCATGGCTGCATCCCTGCGAGACCTCCAGGCCAGGGAACAGGCCCGCCTCCGGAACATTGACATAGAGTTCGATGATGCCCTGGCCCGCAACATCAAAAAGTGAGCCGTCAGACTAGCCTGCCGCCTTTGTATATAGTTATTTAGGTTTATGCTTCATTTTGGTTTTTTGGAGTACACAGACTTTTCTCCAATTTTTGTATATAGTTGTGTTTTACATAGGGTTTTCTGTAGGTTTCATTTTGTTTTGGGATCATGGACCATTCAGACTTTCATTGTAAATAGTTGTGGACATGTACATACTTTATTTTTTTTGTCATCCCATGGAGTAATGGTTTTTTATGCTTTTCAATTTTGGATTCATTTCTATGGACTTTGGCGATGGACCACTTTTAATTTTTCATGTCTTGAATTTAAATTTTTCCTTGGATTTTACTTTCTTTTTCATATTGCATTTATTATTTCCTCATTTGCATGTGTGGTTTTCATTTTGTCATTTTGTTTTCTTTTTAATACATTTCATAAATCTTCATTATTGGTGTGGTCTACGCTGATTGGTTTCGTGCATGTCTCAATGAGCATTGGCTCAGTCAAGTGTTGCCACTGTGTGGTTCTGTAGAACATTTATTCATGGGCATGTTGGTTCTTTTCAGACTCTCATGGCATGGGTAATTTACCAGGGAGTGGGTGCAGTGGATGGTTGGGTGTTTGTACTGGGAGGTGGGATTTGGGTTGGCATTAGGGCCATGGGTCTGTATTGTTAAGACGTGATGTTTGGGAGACATGAGTCGGGGCCTGCTGGCAGGTTGCCGTCAATGGGGGTGGGGTCGAGGGACATGTCCCGGGGCCTGCTGGCAGGTGCCCGTCACTGGTGGGGGGGACATGAGTCAGGGCCTGTGTCATGATGCCTACCCCCGTGTATCCGGATCGAGTCCATCAGCCCCGGGAGCAGGCATCCAGATACTTATTAAAACACCAACAGCCCCGGCTGAGGGCTGTTTGGATTCAGTGCTGGCGCCTTAGGCGCCAGGCTCATCATAGACATCAGTCCTGGCGCTATAGGTGCCAGGCTCATAGATTTTACTTACCTTATGCAGACCATGCTGCAAATGAGTCCAAGCCAACATGAGGCCTGGATGGGACTATTTTATTACAGGGACTGATTTTCACTCGGGTGTGGTTCTGGGGAACTTCTTACCTGGGACTACTTTGCAGGCTATTTAAACCATGCCCGAACAGCAGCCCATGCTTTGTGTTATTCTGCATCCAGCAGCGTAACGCTCACCGTGTCTGCAAGTCAGCATCCAGTCTTCTGCCACGCCCGCCACGAATCCGGAGCTCCTAGACAAAAGGAAAAGAAAGGAGAAGAGGTTAGATCACGGAAATTATTTGATTCCTTACCTTATTCCAGACCAAGCACAGCTCCGAGCCTGGAAAGGACATTATTTCAGCACGCGTCGCTTCGCCAACAGCAACGCCACGTTATACTCACCAGTCCAACGCATCTTTCGACTCGGCGCTACCTCCATCATTTTCTTCATCGAAACCCAGCACCTGGGGGGAAAACAAAAGGAATAACAAGGTGAGCTGAGAAAACCGACAAAGACAATCTCTTGCCACCATAGGCTTACCTGCTTTACCACCGGAGGTATTATCCTTTAATTCGCTGCATCTTCCTTTGCTGCACCTATAAAGGGAGAGAAAACAGCAAGTTAAACTCATGCAACTTTTACCGGACAGTGTTTGGTAATACAGACTCTTACCTGAATGCCATCAGCTGCCTCCAGGCAATATTCTTTTGGACCCAGCTGCAACCTAACGAGGGAATGGAACAAGAGTGAACATCGGACATATTGAACTCTTTGAACTTTATAGACACTGGAGTCAATATTTCTCCGGAACTCCTCCAGTACCTTCAAACTAGTGAAGTAACTGGTATCTACGCGCCCCTGCATGCCATGCAGGATGGAGAGCTCATCATTTAAAAACATAAGGTGAGGTTACCAAGAGGGGATATCGGAGGTGATTAGTGGGGAGAACGAGAACAGTTGGGGGACCATCACTAAAGTCCACGGGTGGCTAAATCCCTTTCTCCACTTGCAGGAGAATACTTCTACAAATCCAGCAGACAAGATTAGGCGGGCCAGTCCAGACTGTCATCTCTGCAGTACGCATCACGTTGGTGGAGACCGCAGCTGTCCGGGTCCGATCGACACCCCTGTGGGAACCAGGTGAGCGTAACAGCCTGCTGGCAGGTTGCCGTCAATGGGGGTGAGGTGGAGGGACATGTGTCGGGGCCTGCTGGCAGGTTGCCGTCAATGGGGGTGAGGTGGATGGGCATGTGTCGGGCCTGCTGGTAGGTGCCCATCACTGGTGGGGGGTCATGAGTCGGGGCCTGCTTGCAGGTTGACGTCAATTGGGATGGGGTGGAGGGACATGTGTCGGGGCCTGCTGGCAGGTGCCCGTCACTGGTTGGGGGGACATGAGTCAGGGCCTACTGGCAGTTACCCGTCACTGGTGAGGGGGACATAAGTCGGGCTGCTGGCAGGTGCCCGTCACTGGTGAGGGGACTTGTGTTGGGGCTCACAAGTGCATGGTGCCATGTCGCCTGCCTGCAGGGGTTGCTCAGGGTTTGTAGGGGTCCCCCCTGTGGTGTGGGGTACCTGCAGGGTATGGTCAAGGTTGATGGGCTGCCTACGGGGCATGCCCAGGGGTGTATGGTGGGCCCCCGGTTTGGGCTTCCTGCAGGTCATGGTTAGGGTGGATGGGCTGCCTGTGTGGCATAGTCAGGGGTGAGGTGTGGTCCGCTGTGATGTGGGCTGCCTGCAGGGCATGCTCAGGGTGGATGGGCTGCCTGCAGGGCATGGTCAGGGGTTTAGGGTGGTCCCCTTGGTGTGGGGTACCTGCGGGGCATGGCCAGGGTGGATGGGCTGCCTGCAGGGCATGTAGAGGGGTGTAGGATGGTCCCCTGTGGCATGGGCTGCCTGTGGGGCATGGGGAGAAGGGAGGACACACCCAGGAGGGGCCGCACAGCCAATTCGCGTGTAAAGCTCACTCACGTACCCCGAAATACACGTACCCCACTCCCACCAAAGAAATTGCGTGTAAAGCTCACTCATGTACTCCAGAATACACGTACCCTGCTCCCGCCATGGAAATCGGATGTAAAGCTCACTCGCGTAGCCCAAAATACACATACCCCACTCCCGCAAGTGAAATCGCGTGGACAGCTCACTCGCGTACACAAGAATACAAGTACGCCACTCCCACCAGCGAAATCGGATGTAAAGCTCACTCACGTACCCCGGAATACATGTACCCTGCTCCCGCCATCGAAATCGGGTGTAAAGCTCACTTGCGTAGCCTGAAATACACATACCCCACTCCCGCCAGCGAAATCGCGTGGACAGCTCACTCGCGTACACCGGAATACAAGTACCCCACTCCCACCAGCGAAATCGCGTGGACAGCTCACTCGCATACCCCGGAATACACATACCCCACTCCCGCCAGCGAAATCATGTGTAAAGCTCACTCGCGTACCCTGGAATACACGTACCCCGCTCCTGCCAGTGAAACTGCGTGTAACGCTCACTCGCATAGACTAAAATACACGTACCCCACTCCCGCCAGCGAAATCGCGTGGTCATCTCACTCACGTACCCCAGAATACACGTACCACGCTTGTGCCAGCGAAATCGCGTGTAAAGCTCACTCGCGTATCTCGGAATACATGTACCCCTCTCCCGCCAGCGAAATGACGTGTTACACTCACTCGCGCAGCCCAAAATACATGTACCCCGCGCGTGCCAGTGAGCTGGTGAGGGGACTTGTGTTGGGGCTCACAATTGCATGGCGCCATGTGGCCTGCCTGCAGGGCATGCTCAGGGTTTGTAGGGGCCCCCCCTGTGGTGTGGGTTACCTGCAGGGCATAGTCAGGGGTGTAGTGTGGTCCCCTGTGGCGTGGGCTGCCTGTGGGGTTTGGGGAGAGGGGAGGGCACACCCAGGAGGGGCCGCACAGCCAATTCGCGTGTAAAGCTCACTCACGTACCCCAAAATACACATACCCCACTCCCGCCAAAGAAATCGCGTGTAAAGCTCACTTGTGTACTCTGGAATACACGTACCCCACTCCCGCCATCGAAATCGGGTGTAAAGCTCACTTGCGTGCCCCGGAATACATGGACCCCGCTCCTGCCAGCTAAATCGCGTGGACAGCTCACTCGCGTACCCAGAATACACGTACCCCGTTCGTGCCAGAGAAATCGTGTGTAAAGCTCACTCACATACCCCGGAATACACGTACCCCACTCCCGCCAGCGAAATCTCATGGACAGCTCACTTGCGTACCCCGGAATACACGTGCCCCGCTTGTGCCAGCGAAATTGCATGTAAAGCTCACTCGTGTATCCTGGAATACACGTACCCCACTCCTGCCAAAAAAATTGCGTGTAAAGCTCACTCGTGTACTCCGGAACACACGTACCCCACTCCCGCCAGCGAAATCGCGTGGACAGCTCACTCGCGTACACCCGAATACAAGTACCCCACTCCTACCAGTGAAATCGCATGGACAGCTCACTCGCATACCCCGGAAAAAAACGTACCCCACTCCCGCCAGTGAAATCATGTGTAAAGCTCACTCGCGTACCCCGGAATACACGTACCTCACTCCCGCCAGTGAAATTGCATGTAACGCTCACTCGCGTAGCCCAAAATACACGTACCCCGCTCCCGCCAGCGAAATCGCGTGGTCATCTCACTCGCGTACCCTGGAATTCACGCGCCCCGCTTGTGCCAGCGAAATTGCATGTAAAGCTCACTTGCGTACCCCGGAATACACATACCCCACTTGTCACGACTATCAGCGTTAATCCTAACGCGATACCTAAACACAACATGGCGGCTCCGACAGTCCACTGCAGTATGTGCAGCAGTCTAGTTGCCGCGCCCCAGAATGCCTTGCAACATTTCCAGGCAAACGCGCCGACAGTTTATCTGTCTGCTTCTCCCAGACAAGGATGTGTTGCTACTTTCCAAGGAGCTTGTGAACGCTACGTGAGTCCGTGTCAGGGAATTCTGTTCCTCGTTCTACTCAGACTTACCTTTGGGGCATATATTCTTATTGCCACTTTTCTTTTGAAACTAATTGATCTTTGTTGTGTTTATGTGTGTTTACTTTAGGACGCTTTGTTGCCTTCCCGTTCTGGGGTTCCTTTAGAGCCGCCCAAACCACTCGCCTTGAGAGAATTCGTTCCAAAAATCCGCCTTCGTCCGGTGTTGGTTGCTAGGGTTTCCTTTGGTAGGCTCCCTTTCTTCTCTGAAACATTTTTAGAATTGTTGTTTCTTGTCCTGCAGACTTACAGTTTGTCTTCATTTCCCAGACACAACACCCTGTGCGCTCATCCCTTCTGAACCGCAGCCTCTCATCAAGCTTGAAGGAGTCTCTGTTTATTCAGGGTAACTATTGTTCTCTATTCCCCTCTAGGAGGTTAGGTTGTTTCCAATTCCTCTTGAGTGCTTTGTTCATCATTTTCCCTTGTTCTACACCTTCCAGTTTATCCAGTCTCTCAGATCCTACCGGATGGTCGGTTACTCTCATTACTAAGTCTTACTACAGTCAGATCCCTTGGTAAGGGTCCCGTTTCTAGAAGTGTCTTTTCCAGTACTAGGCAGAATCATTTCTAATCACTTTGTTTCACTATCTCCCTTTAGCCAATCTGATTCTTCTGCCCTCAATCCTATCCTTTAAAGACACACCTATTCATCACCATACTCCCAGGATAGCGTAATCTACCTCCACGGGACGTTTTCAGGAGTCTACGCTCTCTAGCAGCTCCACAGGGTTTTATTCCCCAGGAGGGTTTCCCTGGGAACCTCCCCTTGCCCTGGCCTTTGTGCCGGATCTTCGGGTGTTTCTCGAGGGGAATCCTAATTGTCATCTGAAGCTAGAACATCTCCATCTGGGTTCCCTACATCCTTAGCTGCTATTCTGCTCCAAATCCCCAGGTGAGAAAACGTTGTTTCTATGTTTTCCTTACACGGGACACTCATGATTGTGAAACAGTAAAGTATTGTGTGCATTCTTAACACCACTCCTGCCAAAGAAATCGCGTGTAAAGCTCACTCGTGTACTCCGGAACACAAGTACCCCACTCCCGCCCACGAAATCGCATGTAACGCTCACTCTCATCGCCCAAAATACATGTACTCCGCTCATGCCAGTAAAATCGCATGGACAGCACATTTGCGTACCCCGTAATACACGTACCCTGCTCCCGCTGGCGAAATCGCATGTACAGCTCACTCGCGTAGCCTGAAATACACGTACCCCACTCCCGCCAGAGAAATCGAGCGGACAGCTCTCTCACATACGCCAGAATACAAGCATCCCGCTCCCGCCAGCGAAATCACATGGCCAGCTCACTCGCGTAACCCGGAATACACATACCCCACTCCTGCCAGCGAAATTGCGTGTAACGCTCACTCGCATAGCCCAAAATAGACGTATCCCGCTCTCGCCAGCAAAATCCTGTGGTCAGCTCACTCACGTACCATGGAATACACGTACCCTGCTTATGCCAGCAAAATCGCGTGTGAAGCTCACTCGTGGACCCCGGAATATATGTCCCCGCTTCCGCCAGCGAAATCGCATGGACAGCTCACTCGCGTAACCCAGAATACACGTACCTCACTCGTGCCAGCGAAATCATGTGTAAAGTTCACTCACGTACCACAGAATGCACGTACCCCACTCCCACCAGCGAAATCACGTGGACAGCTCACTCACGTACCCCGGAATACATGTACCCCGCTCGTGCCAGCAAACTTGTGTGTAAAGCTCACTCGCGTACCCTGGAATACACGTACCCCGCTCCTGCCAGTGAAATTGCGTGTAAAGCTCACTCGTGTACCCCAGAATACACGTACTCCGTTCCCGCCAGCGAAATCGCGTGTAAAGCTCACTCGCGTAGCCCGAAATACACGTACCCCGCTCCAGCCAGCGAAATCATGTGGACAGCTCACTTGCGTACCCTGGAATACACGTACCCCGCTCCCGCCAGCTAAATCGCATGGACAGCTCACTCGCGTACCCCGGCATACACGTATCCCGCTCGTGCCAGTGAAAATGCGTGTAACGCTCACTCGCGTGGCCCAAAATACACGTACCCCACTCCCGCCAGCAAAATTACGTGTAACGCTCACTCGCATAGCCCAAAATACATGTACCCCGCTCGTGCCAGTGAAATCTCATGGACAGCTCACTTGCGTACCCTGGAATACACGTACCCCGCTCCCGCCGGCGAAATTGCATGTACAGCTCACTCACGTAGCCCGAAATACAAATACCCCACTCCCGCCAGAGAAATTGAGCGGACAGCTCACTCACGTACACCGGAATACAAACACCACGCTCCCGCCAGCGAAATCGCATGGACAGCTCACTCACGTACCCTGCTCCCGCCAGTGAAATCACGTGTAAAGCTCACTCACGTACCCCAGAATACTCATACCCCGCTCCCGCCAGCGAAGTCGTGTGTAACGCTCACTCGCATAGCCCAAAATAGACATACCCCGCTCTCACCAGCAAAATCGTTTGATCAGCTCACTCACGTACCATGGAATACACGTACCCTGCTTGTGCCAGCAAAATCGTGTGTAAAGCTCACTCATGTACCCCGGAATATATGTACCCCACTTCTGCCAGCGAAATCGCATGGACAGCTCACTCGCGTAACCCGGAATACACGTACCTCGCTCGTGCCAGCGAAATCATGTGCAAAGCTCACTCACGTACCGCAGAATACACGTACCCCGCTCCCGCCACCGAAATCACATGGACAGCTCACTCACATACCCCGGAATACACGTACGCCGCTCGTGCCAGTGAACTTGTGTGTAAAGCTCACTCGCGTACCCTGGAATACATGTACCCCGCTCCCTCCAGCGAAATTGCGTGCAAAGCTCATTTGTGTACCCCTGAATACACGAACCCCGCTCCCGCCAGCGAAATCGCGTGTAAAGCTCACTCGCGTAGCCCAAAATACACGTACCCCGCTCCCACTAGCGAAATTGTGTGGACAGCTCACTTGCGTACCCCGGAATACACGTACCCCGCTCCTGCCAGTGAAATCGCATGGACAGCTCACTCGCATACCCCAGCATATACGTACCCTGCTCGTGCCAGCAAAATCGCGTGTAAAGCTCACTCGTGTACCCCGGAATACATGTACCCCGATCCCACCAGCAAAATTGCGTGAACAGCTCACTCGCATACCCCCAGATTCGCGGACCAGTGTGGTGTGGAGCAACATTCACCCCCTGCTGGCAGCCCACAGCACAGGCCCCCCCACTACACCCCTGACCATGCCCTGCAGGCAGCCCATCCACCCTGACCATGCCCTGCAGGCAGCCCACACGACAGGTCCCCCACTACACCCCTGACCATGCCCCGCAGGCAGCCCATCCAACCTGACCATGCCCTGCAGGCAGCCACACCACGGGGGACCAGCAAACACCCCTGGGCATGCCCCGCAGGCAGCATATCCACCCTGACCATGACCTGCAGGCAGCCATCACCCCTGACCATGCCCTGCAGGTAGCCCATACCATGGGGGACCACCATACACCCCTGAGCATGCCCCACAGCCAGCCCATCCACCCTGACCATGACCCACAGGCAGCCCATCACCCCTGACCATGCCCTGCAGGCAGCCCACACCAAAGGCCCCCCACTACACCCCTGACTATGCCCGGCAGGCAGCCCATCTACCCTGACCATGCCCTGCAGGGAGCCCACACCACGGGGGACCATCATACAACGCTAGGCATGCCCCACAGGCAGCACATCCACCCTGACCATGACCCACAGGCAGCCCATCACCCCTGACCATGCCCTGCAGGCAGCCCATCCACCCTGACCATGACCTGCAGGCAGCCCATCACCCCTGACCAAGCCCTGCAGGCAGCCCACACCACGGGGGACCACCATACACCCCTGGGCATGCCCTGCAGACAGCCCATCCACGCTGACCATGACCCGCAGGCAGCCAATCACCTCTGACCATGCCCTGCTGGCAGCCCACACCACGGGGGACCACCATACACCCCTGGGCATGCCCTGCAGGCAGCCCATCCATCCTGACCATGACCCGCAGGCATCCCATCACCCCTGACCATTCCCTGCAGGCAGCCCACACCACGGGGGCCCACCATACACCCCTGGGCATGCCCCACAGGCAGTCCATCACCCCTGACCATGACCCGCAGGCAGCCCACACCACAGGGGGGACTTTTTCCATGCAGTTTGCCTGGCGCAGGCAGAGTCCGCATATTCAAGGGGGTGCGGGAGTTGATTGTCACGTGTCTTGGCTGCCACGAGTGGGGTATGCATATTAAAGTGGGTGTGCAGGGAGATTTTTGTGCCTTTTGGCTGCCACAAGCGGGGTACGCATATTCAAGGGGGTGCACAAGTAAATGTTCACATGTTTTGTCTGCCGCGAGCAGGGTACGTGTAGTTTTTCACGCAATTACAGTGTAGCGGACCTGTAAGCTGGTTCAGGGTTAGCGCGGCCCTTTGCGCCATATTGGGGATTTCTATGGCTTTTCCGTGCGCAAGGGGCGTTCTTGGGGGCGTAACTGGTGCTGCAGGATGTTCGCTGTGTCAGGCTGCAAATGGCGTGGGAAATCCATGAATACGCTGTGCGCCAGAATGCTGTTTAGTGCACACAGCTGGTGCACGCTCCCTCTCTGCGCTGCCCGCGTGCGCTACTTCTGTGCTGAATTCTATGAATTACCCCCATAGTATGGCTAAATCTTGGTCTTGCTAAATCTAGACAAAGGCCCTCATTTCAACCCAGGCGTTAAGGGTTTAACGGCGCCGTCGGCGCCGTTAACCCTTAATGCCTGATTTCCACCTTAACGCCTGCTTTCAGCAGGCGTTAAGTACCAAGGCGCTAAGCGTCTTTGGCGCTAATTACGGCGCAGTAATTTACGGTGCCGTAATTAGCGCCTTCCCCACTCCCATTATGCCCTAGGGGGCAAAAATGGGAATGGGGAAGGGTAAATGGGGATTGGGGATTTACCGCCCCACTCACCTTGGAATGGGGCGGTAAATCCGCCATCCACCATGGTGTAAACTGAGTTTACACCATGGTGGTAAAGTAGGGAACTTACCACCTGGGTTGGAATGAGGGCCAAAGAGTTCTCAAATCATATGAGGACATAGAAACAATAGCCAAAAATGATCCCAACAGCCAAGACATTTTGAAAAACAATTTACTAGACACATACTACCCAAACAGGAGTACCACTTTGGAAACCATGTGTCTCTACCACGTAGCCCAAAACTTCACATACAAAAATGATGTTAAACCAGATGAAAAGAAAGGTAGATACAGAGTGGTAAATTGTGAAGGCAGCTTAGTAAAACTTACCAAACTCAGCTTAATCACATCAAATTGGGCCTCATTCCGAGTATGGCGCTAACCAATGGCGCTATTAACGCCTTGGTTGACGCCGTACCCGGACCGGCAGCGCCTTGGTGGATGGCGGAATCACCGCCCCATTCCAAGGTTGGCGGGGCGGTAATTCCCCATTCACCAAGGCTCTTCCCCATTCCCAAATGAGCCCCCATAGGGCTCAATGGGAATGGGGAAGATGCAAATAACGGTGACCGTTCATTATGGTCACCGTTATTGGCTTGGAGGCCCCTTTGCGCCCTCGACTTTAACACCTGCTCAAAGCAGGCGTTAAGGGCGAGGGCGCAGAGGGAACTCGGAGTATGGCGGTAAGGGATTACCGCCACCGGTCTTGTTACCGGTGGCCGCTATCCCTTACCGCCATACTCGGAATGAGGCCCATTGTCATTAAAAACTCCTCAACATAAAGAACTGTATTACATGTCCCTGCTACAACTTTTTAAACCATGGAGAAAAGAAGAAGAGTTACTGGATACATATGAAACCTATGAACACGCTTTCAAAGCAAATGAAAGTACTATAACAGATGTAAACTTTACACAGTACCAAACAATGTTGCACCATGAACAGCAACACGAAGAACCAACTACAAGTCGACACTCCCGACAGTAGTCAACCTTCGGTAACAATAAGCCAAGAACCACTTGGACAGCCACTAATAGCAAATGAGGCAGAATTAGCCATGATAGAAGTAGAAAAAACCATGTGTCAGTGTGAACAAGCTACAGAAGACTTCACTGTACTAACATCACAACTGAACAATGAGCAGCATTGCATTTTCCAATACAGAGAATTAATAGAAAACATGCACCAGTCTGCAAACCTCACATACGCCAACATTTTAAAAAGCTTTAGAGTTGGTGTACTATCTCAAAAAGCACAAGCAATATTAAAAGCCAGGCACATCCATGCACTTTATGGCCATAACTCATGTGCTACTGATGTCATGGAACAATTAGCACAAAAAAATGTCCATTGTATGTCCTTAATTCCAACTCTTGCAAGCTGTTAAAATGTTGAAAAAAGAAATGCAACCAACAATTGAAATTTGCTCCACAGATAAACTGGACGTACATGGTATGACACTACCCATGTGTCAACAAGCCACAACTAGACTAAATACCCTAGAAAGCTCTATCTCCAACACAGCTGGTTTGGAGAAAATATTAAAATTATCTTTGAACTGTAGAGTAATGCTTTAACGTAACCTTGACATGGAGCATGGACTAGTTAATGGAGCATTTGGTATAGTTGTTTGCTTTCAAACATACCCACGTGACAACAACATTCAATTTGTCAATATTCTCTTTGACAAACTATCAGAAGTTAAAAGGATAGGATGCTCAACAGCCTGCTTCCTTCTTTTCAAAGACATGTATGTACGCAGAGAACAATTTTCACTAACTCTAGCATACACAGTTACCGTTCACAAATCACAAGGTCTTACCCTAGATATAGCATTATTAGATATTGGTAGCACAGTCTTTAAAGAAGGCTATGCAGCACTATCACGCTTACATACACTTGACAGGCTATTTCTAATCAACTTCAATGCAAGTAAAGAAAATGCAGATATTCCTTGCATTCTAGAATACAATAGGCTGCATTCACTCCACACCCCCATCTAAAAACCTATCCTGTTCCACAAAAAGCAAAACGCTGTAAAACAAAACTACTTCAACATGAAACGATACAGGATATCACAACAATTACTCCAAAGAAAAAAAAAGAAACTAATACTTCATCAAGTACCACAACCAAAGAAGAATCTACTGGTCAAAGTAATTCAACTACTTCTTCAAAGAAGCAACACACACTCCGAACGAATGACTTCAACACTGTCAGATCCATTAAAATGTTCAAATATAACTGCTGTAAATTGATATGCAAATGTAGCAATACATATTCTATTCCAAATGCCACCAATTATTGAGAACATTTACTTACACAGTACAGACCAATTGTGTTTGCAAATGTTATTTCTTCATAGAAATGCAACCAACAACTCTGACAACATTGACAGTGTTAATGGAATAAGACAAGAATTGGATTACTGTGCTTGAATTGTCAATTTCACTATAAACTCACAAGAAGATCCACAAGAATTTCTAATGTACTTACTACAAGTCCTGGAAAACAAAAACATACCTATAAATGAAATCTTCCAGATTTCATACATGTGGAAACATACATGCACTCTCTGCAACTATGTGGCACATGAAGAAGTCCCTAATGAACGCTTCGTGTATGTATCCATATCTAACTGCAAACCCATTCCATTTCAGCAACTTGTACAAAATGCAAACCATGGCAGGTTATGTACTACCTGCAATTCAGATAATCACTCCACCTTACACTACAGACACATAGTAAATATATAATAGTAATGCTTTTACGTTACAATGCAGATGGTACCAAAAACAACTGTAAAATGACTGGATTCACACATGGTCAAGTATCACTTGGTAAGAAAACCTTCACACAATAGGTATAATCTACCACACAGGAGCCACAACCAATGCAGGTTACTACACTGCATATATAAAAAAGAATTGTGGATGGTTCGAATGTAATGATAGTACCATTACTCTAAAGCAGAGATTGCCAGCAAATCTTGTAAACGCTTACTTAATATTCTTAAAACCAAAATTTAACACGTAATCTGTGTATGAACATAAGCAAACCTTCAACTTCAAAACTGTGCACAGTTAGAGTATGCCAACATGTATCTAACTGCCCCAGGATTCTGCAACAAGCAAATAGATAAATAAATACTATTAAAATGTAACAAGAAATACATAGTTAGAATACTCCAACAGGTATCTAACTGCCCTAAAATTCTGCAACAAGCAGCCAGATAAATAAATACCACTAAAATCAAACAAGGAATATACAGTTTGAATACGCCAACAGGTATCTAACTGCCCCAAAAATCTGCAACAAGCAAACAGATAAACAAATACTACTAAAATCAAACAAGAAATATACAGTTAGAATACGCCAACAGGCATCTAACTGCCCCAATAAATCAGCGACAACCCAACAGATAGATGAATAGCTTAACATTAGAAATGAACAATTAGAATACGCCAGCCGGTGTCTAATTGCCCTAAAAATCTGCAACAAGACAAAAGATAGAAGATTAGCAAGAAACAAGAAATAAAGAGTAAAACAATGAAAGAAATATATCGTACCACAACATAAAAGTTTTTTTTTTTTAATTCAGCATTGATTTTATTCCCACAGACCCAATGATTTAGAAAACAAACACAGAAACTGAGAAAATTGCACAGTGCACTGGTTTGAACCATAGTACTTGTAAAGTACTAAATATGAGGGTCAAAAAATACAGACATGTCTATTATGCAATGCAATAACTCATTATGAACTACCTGCTCTAACATATGATCTTTTCTTTTATCACAGAGATCGAAAAAGTATGTCTGGTCTAGTTACCCATGTCATGAAAAAACTGTATAAAACCACAAAAAACTCAACCAGTAAGTATACAATAAATAGACTCAGAAACACTGCACCTCTTCTTACAAACTCTACAATCTTAACTGCGTAGCCTAGCCAAAACTTCACATACAAACTCTACAAATGAAACAGTACACAAACTTTTGGGTTGTGGATATTTGATGGGTGTTTGATTCTATGGGTGTGTTATGCTAAGACTCTAGGTCCTGGCCACAACCACCGCAGGATAACACACCTATACTAACAAACATTTTGACTGTGGTATGTGGGCTGCTTATAGGGGATATTAATTACAATCAATCCTCTACTAAGAACCCAAAACCAACATCATACGAAAGTAAAATAGCCAGTAGTGCAACGTCTGCGACAGCCGCGAAGACCGCGGACATAGCAAACACATCAGGGGCACCTGCCCTCTAAGCAAATACTGTATTTGACCCATCTCTTACTCCCCAACCCTCCCCAAGCACTTCTGCATACCAACACACTCCCCAAAATTGCATTTTGCCTCTGTTCACCACCACGCTGTCGGCGGATCCAAGATGGCGGGAGCATTGAAACAATGTGACGCACCTCACGCCTCATCCCAGCCAATCAGAGAAAATGGTGCATGTCTGCGGACATGACGCAAGCCGATTAGCCAATCAGTGTCCTGTCCGCGGATCGAACAGGGAAGTGTGTCCGCGGAGTGGACATAGATATCACACATTTTTTTGCCTTACATTTTGGCCATTTAAAAAAGAACTACTGGATAGATTTACACCAAATTAACAAAAGCACGCTTTCGGGACTAAGCCGCCGCTCCTGCCACAAATTTGGTGGAAATCCGTCCAGCGGTTTGAGCTGTAGGCGTGCACAAATTATTTGTCCATTATGTCTATGGGAAAAAAAGAAATTTGGGGACCCCCCCATATAGCTTTGCCCCCCTGGACCAAACCTCACCAAAATGTGCAAACATATGCAGAGTGGGCCATATACTTTTTTTGCAAAGTTTGGTGAGGATTCGGCCAGGGGTA
This sequence comes from Ambystoma mexicanum, assembly GCF_040938575.1. Lineage (NCBI taxonomy): Eukaryota > Metazoa > Chordata > Amphibia > Caudata > Ambystomatidae > Ambystoma > Ambystoma mexicanum. The sequence continues at coordinate 621,921,842 of NC_090923.1, read as the reverse complement.
GTGAAGTTATAAGCCGCCCAAAAAGTGCTCTTCCTATGGGATTAGCAATTTAGCCGCAGTGTCGGTAGAAAAAAAGGAAGACATTACTGAATATGTTTAGCCAATTTGTTTTGAAATCTTTGCACATTTCTTTAAAAAATAGATGGGGGTGGGCTAAGGGTATAACCCGAGGCAGCGGGAAGTGGGTAGGGTGTGTGGGCTGTCTCCAATCAAATTTTCTTTTTAAAAGTACAAAAAAGTGCCAAAGGATTTGGGTAATTCAGCCCCAAAGAATTTGGTCATTTCTTCTTCCATAATTTTTTCCCATTTTTTTCATGGACAACCGCCGACCCCGAAACACTGGTTCTGCCGCCTGACATCCCTGTACCGCCAGGATATTATGGCCGGTGGTGCAATGGTAAATCCCCATTCCTGTGGAGTCTGTGTGGGGTCACTGAAGCACTGTCACCGTCATAGTTTGGTGGTCTTCAAAGGGTGCTGGTACAAGGATACCGGCACCCTTATTTCCAGACTGCCAAACTTGTAATGAGGCCCATTGTCTGGACTCTTAAGACACCTACAGTGGGAGTGTCAGCGACTTTAAGTACAGTCAGCTGTGCCACATAATCCCACACACACATTACTGTCTGGTCCCAGCCTGCCAGGCTGAGGTCAGAAATGTGAGAATGTGTGAACTTCACTTAGCCTTCCTTTGCCTCTCTTTGACCATGGATGAACCCGGATGAATTTGCCTGCACCGGTGTTTGCCCTATAGAGAACAGAGACATACATCCACACTCATAATACATCAAGGTATGACCAGCCTTGCCTCCTCCCAGCAGTCACAGGGTCAGAGGGCTTCAGCCTAGGTTCAGATGCATCACTTACAGCCTCTTTGTGTCCCATGTTATTTGTTTTCCTATCTATTTTTGCCTCTGTCACTGGTTATAGCCATTTTCCATTTATTTGTGGCTATGGGCTATCTGTTTTTACCCATTTGCCACTTGTTTCCACCACTATGCCACTTGTTATTGTATGTGGAAATAGTACAATATGAGAAGCATATATTTGGAATGCTCACATACCTGCCGACTTTACAGGGGTAGGAACACAAGTTGTGAGATGTTTAGGTAAGGAAGGAGACATGTTGCCCCATTGAATTGGGATTATGCAAACCAAGTACAAATACAATATTTCTAGGTATATGCCTGTGCATGGCAGAGGGCACAGGTTGTGGAGGTGACACCTACTGTCAGCAGCGATGATCTTTGTATGCAGGGAGAGGGTGCTTATGATTTCAGGAAATAGGTAGTTCCAATGGAAGAGCACCAAGAAAGAAGAGAAACAAACATGGTATTAATCATGAGTGGGAGAGGGGTTCAGTACTAAATGGGATAATAGAGTCCCTGAAGGTAAGTGGCAAGAAAACAGTGTAGCTGAATAGGGGAAGGACCAATCCAAGGTTCAATTTATAGACAGTGAGAATATATTCAAGTGCCAATGCTTATTCTTTGGAAGACATCCAACATGGAAGTGGTGGGAAGACGTAGTAGAGGTTCAAGGAGGTTGAAGAGGTATGAGAAGGAACCAAAGCATTCTGTTGATAGGGCAGCGCCCAGGAGGAGACTAGAACATTGGTTGAGTCAACTGAGAAAAAGTCTGGTAGTCAAGCTTTTAATGGACTGACAGGTGAGATGTAGACACATTTTCTGTATGTTCAGTTAGATAGCTCTAGCAGGTGCAGCAGAAGTGATGAATTGTTCACAATTGAGTTCACTGTCAAACAGGTCCCCATTAATGCAAGCCTTGGCTGATGAAACAAAGAGATCATGGGAAAGTAAATGGGGATGGGTGGCAGAGCAGAACAGTTGATACAGGGAGGTAGATTGTTTCAGTTGTAGAGGATCCAATCTTGATACATCTAGGTTCCACCCAGTTGGTGATGACAGGGAGACAGTTAGCTATATGGGATGATAGTTACAGTGTGAAGAAGAGAAATCAAAATAAGATCTGGATGGGAGCTGCAAACAGGTGATAGGAGAATGCAAAAGGGGAGATAAGATGGCCAAGTAATAGGTTGTGTAGGGTAAAAATGAGTGGGCTAAGTACAGACACTTAATGGACTACTACCAGCTGCATGTGGGGGTGGAAGCACCAGTGAGTCACACGATGGATAAAGATTAGCTGCAGAGGATGGATACAATTAAGTCGAGAGCTGAGTCTGGCATGACAACGTTGGAAAGTGTGAGACTTAAGAAGTAGTCCTGAACAATTTTATAGGTGGCACAGAGCTCAAGAAGGATTTGAATTGAAAATGACTGAGAGTAGTGGGCCGTAGTGAAGAAGCTGGAGATGATTCTTAGTGCAGTCTTCATGGAGTGACTGGTGTCAGATACAGATTGAGGGGGTCAGAAAATACATTGTTCTTGTCAGTGATTAAATAGGACATGCCTGTTCCATGTTTTCAGAGTAGTGAGAAAGGAAAGCGACAAGCTGATAGTTGTACAGGTTGTTGGGGTTAGAGGAGGACACTTTTAGAATAGGTAGGCCAGTTATAGCTTTGCAGCAGGTAGAGAAGATTCCATTTGCAAGAGAGATGTTAAAGAGAGAGGGGATAGGTAATGGGTACAATTTCTTTGATAATCTATGGGCATAAAGCATAAAACAAGAGCATGGGATTATTTTGCTGCCCAGTGGATGGGAGCAGAGCTCAGAAGGTGAGGTCATGTAGCGGGATCTTAGGGGTGAAGTTAAGCTAAGACGGATGCAGAGAATTAAGACGGAGGAGGGAAAATTAAGAAAGCTGTCAGAGGAAACTTCAGATAAATACATTGGTCCACAGTTATTGGTAAATAGAGGAGGAGATAGTATCAGTCGGGATTTAGAGTCAAGATGTGGTAAGTGTAGTATCTGAATGTAGCAGAGCCACGGCCTGTGGTGGGGACAGAAAGGGATGCCATATAAAATATAGGCTATTCAGGAGACTGGTAATTGTGCCTCATAGTATTTTGTCTGTTGGATCAGCTGGGTGAGTTACAGGAAGGTGCAGGGTTTAGAGGGTGCGACTGAACAAATGGGATATGGGAGGTCAAAATGAAAAAGCCAGGGGAGTTAGAATTTAAGGCAGGCCCACTTGATAGAGAGGGAATGGTGAAGGCAGAGAGCAAGGAGAATCTATCCTCCACCTAGGTAGGGAGATAGTGTGTCAATTTAAAATGTACTTGTGGTGCGTAGTGAAAGATGAGGTTCAGTGAGTTGCCTCAGTCGTGTAAGTGTTGGATGTGGAGGGCAACCAGGGAGCATTTGGAGAGGGTGCAGTCCAGTTTGAGGCAATGGACAGTGAGGGTGTTTGTGAGGCTGCAATTTCCTACCAGCATAAAGGAGTCCAGGCGACATCCAGATCAGAAAAGAACGTTTAATCTGGTGGTAAGGAAGGAGGATGTACAAGGAATACGATCAGGGAGTTGAATTTTGCTGTGTTGAAAGGATCAGCAAGAATGTGGATGGCAGAAGAGCGGGGGTTGGAAAATCCTTGCTGATCATGAGACCAACCACCCCTCCACCTCTCCGGCCAGTCGGGGCGATTGAGAGTCGGTAGGAAAATCAGTGTGATGAGCAGCAGATGATATAATGTCAGGAGGGGCTGTGGGTAATCCAATTTTCAGTGATATCAATCAAGCTAGTCAATGATGAAGTAAGATGTGTACTGTTATTGAAAATTTGAGGACCCTGAGTGAGGTTTTGGGGGAGATGGAAGGAGGAATGGGGGAGGAAAATCTCCAAAGGGGAGATGAGCCATGAAAATGAGTTTGCAGGAAGTGGTGTAAGAGTGAGTGGCGTAGGTGCATTGTGTGGAGGATGTGAAGGACAGAGATGTGTTGATTGGGCAGGGGAGGAGATGCAGGAATGTTGCAGGGTATGCTTGATATAACAAATGGCTCCTCGCTAACATGTATGTCCACACACATTCCTCACCTAACCTGAGACTGGGTGATCTGCTCCCCCATTTTCTCGCCTAGTTTATTATTGATCCCCTGCTGCCACTTTGCCCTCCCACTCTTTTTCCAATTATTAGCTCCCCAGTGCCTTGTATCTCTGCTTCCCTCATATGTCTTGTAAAATGCTCTGTTGCTTTCTGGAGCTAGAGTTACACTCAAGAAATATAATAATAATAATAATAATAATAATAATAATAATAATAATATCGCCATAAGATGGAGAGAGAGAGGATGCAATGAAGATGGGGAGGATGTGGAGGCACAAGATTTAGAGTGATGGGAGATTAATGGGGATAGACACAACACTAATATGGGCTTTTATAGGCTATGGGCAGGGGCAGAGTATGCAAGTGTGATCAACAAAAATATATTCTGGATATTAAGGGCAGACCTATGGGGGTATGTAGGCACGTTGTATAGTAGGTCGGTAGCACATCACAAGTTTAGCAATAGGCAACAAGTGAAGTAATGGGCTGGTAAATGGCAAGACAACATACAAACATAGAGATGATTAGTTTGAACTCTTATTTGCTCCCGGAAGAAGCACTGTGCATGCGTTTAGAAACAGGATAATCATACAAGAAACACCAGGACAGAAATGTGTGAGATTAGAGGTGTTATCAAAAAAGAAATTAACCAATACTGGGAAACAGTAACCATGACATGTTATCCTACGCAAAATAGAATACTCAGAGGATTACGAGCATATATCATGCCAGTTTTCAACAATATAGAGGATCAGAATGTAGGTGAACAATGGGAAAGCAACCTGAAGAACAGCTCCAAGGTAATGATGGAATTATTAGTAGAACATACTAATAGAGAGCACAAGTGAATTGAAGAGGAAATAGAAAAACTTAACAGAGACATTGAAATCATAGATGCTGCAGAAACAACAAAAGCCAAAAATCACAAAACTCTTGACAGAATCCTAAGAATACATCAAGATGAGGTGAAATTGAGGAAATCCCAAAAATGTTCAAGGGATTATCAAGATTACAGGGGTGATCACGTGTACACATATCAACCAACATATGATGACAATCCACGTAAAACATGGGCATCTAGTAGCTCACAAACCTCTTCACCTAACAGTTCAGATGTGCTGAGTGAAGGGGAAGGTGTCCATGTATTAAAATCTTCTACAGACCTTATGCATTAAAATCTTCTACAGACCTTACAAATTCTGACACTAGCACCAAAAGGAAAGGTACTTTTTTAGAACAGATCCAAAGATACAAGAGATGAAATAGGCAAAATACGGTCAACGAAAAAACCACAAGCAAAAAAAGTCAGGTTTCAAGAATCATTAGTAAAAGATATAAAAACAAATACACACATAAATGGGGTACTAGAGGAAGAGGGCACAGAAGTGGAAGGATTAGATGAAATCAGGAGAGTGAGAACACTACCAGGTTTCAGGATACTCCATCTAAGAAAGGCAGGTGCATGACTCAGTTTTAAATTGATCAACTAGGACTTTGAATACATTTAAAAAAGAAGTACTAAATAAAGGACTTTCATTTGCTCCCATCTGCGTTGTTAATTGTAAAAATGTACATACTCATTCAAAAATTAAAATTGAAAAACATTCATTCATACTCGACAAATAGCCTCTGAAATAATAGATCAGGATATATCGATCAGTGCATTAACTATACCAGATATAGAAGATACTGAATTATTGCTATCATTAGGGGAATGACATGAACCATCAGATTATCAATTATTTCAGGAATTGCACAAAATAAGAGACACCGTAATCGCCTTAAAACTCAAACAGCCATCTAAATTTATGACAATGCTACGAACAGGTAACTGATTAAATATCTTTCAGATACCTTTCATAAAGCAGTAACTCAGGAGATTTAGACTAAACTGGGCAAAGAAGGGCATCATACAAGCAAACATAAACATTCTAATGTGACACATCAAGAATGACAAGGACTACAGGCGTTTATAGATGATGATACAATAATTATAAAAAGAGGCAGATAAAGGCAATGTAGTCATATTTAATAGAACAAACTACATTAAAATGGCAAACAACATAGACAAACACCAGGATGTTACCGCAAATTATAAAATAACCCTGCAAGAGATATCATTTAAGGTTAAGCCCTGTGGAGTGAAGGGCTGAAGACTTCCCTGGCTGTTAGGCTGTGGCGAGTTGGAGAAGACTATTGCTTCTGTTGGAGACTTCCATTTTTTCTCCACCTGAGGTGCGTGTGCCTTTAACAGCTGAGAGTCAGCTGACTACTTAAGGCCGCCTCCAGCGCCCTTGCGGCGTTAAGCCCTGTGGAGTGAAGGGATGAGGACTTCCCTGGCTGTTAGGCTGTGGCGAGTTGGAGAAGACTATTGCTTCTCTTGGAGACTTCCATTTTTTCTCCACCTGAGGTGCATGTGCCTTTAACAGCTGAGAGTCAGCTGACTACTTAAGGCCGCCTCCAGCGCCCTTGCGGCGTTAAGCCCTGTGGAGTGAAGGGATGAGGACTTCCCTGGCTGTTAGGCTGTTTGGCGAGTATTGGCAGGGATGGCGGACAACTGCACGAAAGCACTCAGAACGCGTGCCCAAAGAAGACGTGTGAGACCAGGTGGGTGTGATGTAACCCCAAACAAAACATCTACTGCTACAAAAAAAACCAGCCGCTTCTTTTCATGTGTTTCTACCTGCGACAATGTCATTATTGCCAATAGTGAGGAAAACATCACGTACACAAACTTTTCGGAAGATGATCACGTGTTTGAGAGTGAGTGCGATCTACAAAATGAACATCAATGTGTGGGGACTGACAGCTGTAGTCACCCTGAAAACCCCAAATTCAATCGTTCTACACGGCCCACACGTGATCTTTCATGCTCACCACAAAAATGCAAAGAGGGCCCTGGTGGGAGACTTACAACAGATGAATCTCTCACCCTTCACTCACCCGTGGTGAGTGAGCAGTCTTCGGTCTGCGTCGTTCCTGGGGGTGCAGTGGAGGGCGCGCCGTTCACGGCGAGCGGGTCTGTCCCTGCTGGCCTCGCCGGTTGCGCGGAGGAGGTGATGCATGACTTTGGTGCCGGCCGGCGCGGCAGCGTCGGCGGCGGAGTCGAGACCGGGTCGCCGTTGCGGACTGGTGTCGGTGCTGGGCGTGGGGGCGGAGCTGTGCAGCGGGCGGGAGTTGAGGCCTGCGCTGATGCTCATGCGGCAGCGCTGAGTTCTGTGTCCCCCCCGGACACTCTGGTCATGGCATTTGAGGTCGGGGGTGGGACTGTGGGTCAGTGCCCTGTGGCTGTGGGAAGGATAAGGAATTCCCTGGAGACAGGTGAGAGTATGCCTGCAGCTGACGAGGGGATGAGCAATGTACGCACGGTTCACGATGGTGAAACCGAGGCGGTAAAACAAGTGAAATTAAAAGTTATGGCTACTGTAACCTCGGAGGTGGGAGGAGGCCTAGTGAGTGGCAAAGCCCCTCACGAACATGAGAGACGTCGTGACTCTATGGACATAGCAAATAACATTCTAGACAAGCTCATAGTGATGAACAAAGCTCATAGTACTGTGGGGAAAGGAGCGTTTATCCAGGATGGCCACTTGCAAAAGTCTACTCTTAAACGGCATAATGAACAACTTATTGACTCAAATAAAGACATATGGTCCAATGTATCATATAAACGGAGGAAGCCACCTGTAAGTGCCCCATTGGAGAGTAGAATCTCAGCTTCTTTGAATGATACGTCGTTCAACAACATACAATCTCAAAAAAGAGCAACCGATCACAAACTGGTGCAGTTGGACTCAACACATTTGAGCATTCGATCTATACTGCACTCCAGTCCCAATATCTCAGGGTCATGTGATCTGTCTGATTCCTCACTCATGGAGCGTCCCTTTCCTAAAATAAGGAGACGAAGGATACGTAGATTGGCAATCCCATCGAAGCGTGCCTCCGAGGCTAAATTGCTGGAATCCAAGAATATGGGTCTATCCGCTGAGTTGCACTCTGTTTTAATCTCATCTGTAGCAATGTCTCTGGCCCCCTACATGAAACTCTACGAAAATCTGAACGACTCTTTAAAGGATCTAACAACATTGACCGCTCTACTGAATTCAAAAGTGACTCATGTAGAACAAATAAGTGGCCAGTCCTTAGGAAAGGTGCTTGAGATATTGAAATCTCTGGACATTACATTGCAATCAACACGCGAGCAAAAGAGAAATGACGCAATCGATAAAAAATTGCTTGCTGATGTTGCGCGCGAAGCACTGGCCATATTCTAAAACACTACCATATCAGGTCGACCTATAATCGGATCCTTGGAACCTATGCCAAAAAAGGCGACAGATCCATTAGGCGGTGATTCTGGTGGTACAGTAAAAGCGGCTGATATCCCTGAAGAGGCGCAACGGTCCTCACAGGATACTACATTGATCTCTCAAGCGCCAAAAGCACAGACTTAGTGACCCTGACTGAGCCAGTCACGTTGGGAACAACAGACAACTCATTGACGGAAATTGACAGCTCCGATAAGGAGTGCGATAAACGACCCGAGATCTCCTTCAATACAGCCTTCGAACAAGCAAGAGCTTGCAAACAACGGCTAGTGATCGAGGATCAAACTCTCACTACTTCAACGCTGGAAACCCCCGTATATAAGGAGGATAAGGGGCCAAGGAGCTTGCATGAAGAAGATAAACGTCAGATAGTTTCCATCTTTGGTGGAACGTCTAACAGCGCAAAACTGGCGGAACAAAAGCTCAAAGCGGTAAATCTCACAAAAAAATCAAAAAACATGCCAGTAAAGAGAGGTCGCACAAACACAGGAGCAAAACATTTTTTAAGGAACATTAAAATCGTTCAAATCGTGTCGGAAAATTGTAACAAAGCTGAGGCAAAGATGTCCAAAGTGGCCTTACCTATAAAAGCCTCAAATCAGCGTTCACAGGACGAGAACGACGAGGTGTTAAAGAGCATTCCCGAAGAGCTTTTAAACATGTCAACTTACAGTGATACGGATATACTGGAGGTGGATCCGGTTGGCACAGAGAGACGGTTAAATGAAGGAGCAAATATTTTAGACCTCCAATGCTCTGCTCCTGTGACCCCTTCCATCGCAAGCTCACAAAGACTGCAAAGTATCAAAATAGGATCTAAAGATCCTTTGGGAGCTGCGCAACCGAATCGGCTAATAGCAGCTCAGGAGCTCAAAGCGATGGAGACTTCATCACGGCCGAACAAGAGTCCTAGAAAGGATGATCGACAAACATCTCCATTAATTGCACGAGAGAAGATTGTTAGAATCTGTCGGATTGTCGACGAACCAGAAAAATTGAAAATGGACCAAATCGTCCCGCCAAGTCCACCCTTTGTGACGATGCACGAAAAAAGATTGCAATTGTGCGCCAAACACGAAGGCATAAATCCAATAATTTCGAATGAAGCCTCCCCAGTTGTACCGAGAAAAGTCGATTTGAAAGTTGGCTATGCTCTTGGATCCAAAGAACGTGCTGTGGAGACTACACAATTCGACGACAGTGATAAATTAGACCATACAAAAGCCAACTCCAGTGAAATTGCTCGAGAAAGGAATAAAGAGCAAATGACAAAAACTAAAGGAGCAACGCCGGTCTTTAAATTAATGATTGAAAGGCTGGACTCTGTGGACAAACTGATCTTAAATCGCGCTAACATCATTCATCTATTCGACTTGATCCCTAGTCTACGTGCTATTAAGTCTAGTGACGTTAAGGTCGTTGAATTTCCAAATGAAAATCGGAACGACAAGGTAATTTTACACGTGCCCTCGTCGTTAATAGTCAAATCTATCATGGAAGCGAACGCTGCCCTATTTTCAATAGGGTTTGATGTGTACGAGTTGACAGTACAGATGACGAATCAGCCTGAATGTTTTGACAGAAGCATTGATGATACTTCAAAATGCTTGCAACAAACAAGTATTTTACGACGACACAACAACGCACCAGAGATTTGCTCAGTGAGCAATATTGTTGGAGGGAAAGTCTATAACCTCGACAATAGAACAAGGGGCCCTGAGACAAAACAAGTTGAAAAAGACGAAGCTATCTTCAGAAATGCGAGCTCCCAAGACGCACCTTAAGCAAACATAAGAATCACGATTAACGGAGGTCAAAATTGCAGATTAATATCAGCCACGGATACTAAGGGCCCGAATTCCAAGATTACCAACTGTGAGTGGGGTTGGGTAGCAACAACGATTAACACAAAAAATCAACAATAACACCAAGTAGTTCCCGACTCTGGTGAGTGCTTAATGGCCTCGTGGAACACCAGAGGCTTTATGCACCTCTTCAACACGAACTGGCTGGAAGGATTATCGATTGTGTGCTTACAAGAGACCTGGTTAAGAGAGAGCCCGCTTGCAAGTGAATATGAAGTGGCACTTAATCCTGCTATGAAGTTAGATAAAGGACGCCCGGCGGCAGGGTTATTAACTCTAGTGAAGAAAACTTCGGGCTATAGGATTAGTGAGTCAACTAACCACTCCCCCTTTATACAGGAAATTACGATCATAAACAACAGGGGTAGTGCCAAAGATCCAGACGAGATGTCTCTTCTAAATGTGTATTGGAACCACTCGAGGGCAGGGACACAAGAGTTTGTAGATCAAATCATGGAGATTCTTGATACCCTGTTTGAGCGTAAGGAGCACCCAAATATTTTGATTTGCGGGGACCTGAACATCGATCTCTTTAACGCTACCACTAAAAACACAAAGGTGTTGAGTAATAGCTGGTTGGAGGAAATGAACATCCGAGAAATGCAAATGCTAAATGGAAACACGATCGGAGACTTAAAACCAACCGCAACTTGGCATCGAGCTGAGTCTAAATCAACAATTGATTATATATTTGTCTCCAGAAATCTACATGCTCGTATAAAGTTCTTCATAGTTAGAAGCCAAATGAATAGCGATCATAATATGCTACTAACAAGTCTTAGCATGAAATCAAAGGAGGACCTTGAGCGGTGGAATCATAACATACGAGTCTCATCTAATAGGGTTAGACTACGGCTGGAGTCGCATGAGGTGGCGAAATTGGCAACAGCTTATTGTCAGAACAGTACCGAAACCGACTATACACACCTATTGCTCAACTTCAAAGACAAACATGTTGGGCTTAAACAAGCAAATATGGAGCGCAAGCACTGGTTTGACCTGGAGGTACAGGTCCATAAAAGGCAGATGAGATAAGCGTTCCGTCACGCCAGATCGGGAGACCAGGGTGTTCGAAAAGAGACCATTAGAATGGCAAAACAGAAGTATAAAAACTGGCTAAAGGCCCATAAACATATGACAGTCCAAAATGATGCAGAATCAATGCTGTTGGCATTAAAGAACAAAAATTCAGGAGAGTTTTGGAGGATTATTAACACCATGCAAGCACCTCAACAGGCCTTGCAAACGTGTTCAGTGTTGGAGAAGGACTGGATAGCCCACTTTGAAGAGCTATATAAGGGGCAGGATAATGGTGCGCCTACGTTTCCATCTCGTTCAATCGATTATTGTAAGGAGGACATCATATCGATAAGTGCAAAAGCAAAGAGCTCGAGAGCACCTGGCCCGGATGGGTTAACCAATTATACTATCAAACAACATCCTGAGATTTGGGCAGAGCTATGCGTAACCCTGTTTAAAAGAATAAACAACACGGGACTATCTCCTGAATCATGGAAATCAGCGGTCATAGTACCTATATTTAAAAAAGGAGACCGGTCGAATCCAAGTAACTATCCACCAGTGGCTCTTTTGGATGTCTTGGGAAAGATCTATGCTACTGTTTTACAACAAAAATTGGTAGCATGGGCGGTTGAAACAGGTCACGTTGACGCCCGCCAGGCGGGATTCGTAAAACAAGTGGGCTGTTCTGTAAACTTACTATTGCTTAACCTGTTAAAAATGGAGGCCTTGAGATCAAACACTAACATCTACTTGGCCTTTATCGACTTTTCTAGCGCATTTGACACTGTTGATCGTGACTTGCTATGGTCAAAATTGCGCAGGTGGGGCTGTCCGGAAGATCTAGTAGCGGCAATACAAGAGCTCCACACGGACACCTCGATTAAAATCCGACTTGACCAAAGAGGGTCCTTGTCAACCACAATCAAGACGTGCAAGGGAGTCAAGCAAGGGTGCCCGCTTGCTGCTGCAATATTTAGTCTGTATATATCAGACTTGGGATACTCGCTAGATACAGTGTCCTCTAATCCACCTAAAGTAAATAATGTGCACGTAAGCTGGCTTTTATATGCCGATGATTTGGTGATCATGGATTTGACACCGGTTGGCTTGCAACGCAAATTAGACGCAATCCAAGCCTATGTTGGCGATAATCGCCTGCTGATTAATGCAAAGAAATGTGAAGTATTAATATTCAAAAATCTAAAAGGGGCTACCTCAAGGAAAGTAAAAAATCTAAAATGGCACATGAGTGGGTCCCCAATGACGATATCACACAAAGTCAAATATTTGGGAATGGTGCTAAGTTCATGCATCAATGATGCCCCGTGGGTGGCAGACACGAAAAGGAAGTGCACCCAGTTAGCAAACCAAGCTCTGCTAATGAAAAAGAAATATGGGAAATTTTCCTTGGAACCGGTGCGGATGTTCTATCAGCAAAAAGTCGTGCCGGTCATGATCTATGGAGCGGAAAATGCTCTGGGATGCTCTCATGATCTGTGGCCCTCCCTGGAGAACCAATTTTGGTCAAAGGTGTTGGGTCTCCCCAGAGGGAACTCGACCTCGTGTATCAGATACGAGTTATCCCTGATTTCATTGCATGCAAGGATCGTGTGGAGTTTACTGGCCTTATATCGAAAAACTCGAGTGCAAGAAAATATCTTGCAATTTGAACTTTTCCATAGCGCAACGTCGAATGGTCAGAATATGGTGGCTTTATGGATGCATAGATGTGAAAGCCTACTAGTAGAATACGACATCAAGCCCAGCTTACTTCACGAAAATCCAGTTGCCGCTAAAATGAAAATCTGGCGCTTGGACTGGGAGAAAACGTGTACTGAAAGAGCGACGGCAAAGCTGATGTTAAATGCGCCGATGGAAGTCCGCCCCTTTACTATGCCTCAAGGGTATATCAATTTATTTGCGGAACCAATGGCAAGAAAGACGCTTTATGTTATTTCGTTTAAATTTGTTTAATACGAAAGAGCGGCTACAAAAATGGAAATGTAACAAAAACATAAACCTCAGTTGCAGATTTTGTAGCAAAGCACCGGAGACGTTGAAACATCTAGTGTTGTTTTGTAATAGCTTTCGGGACAACAGAACAGTACTGTTGGGACCTTGGGGTGCCATCCACCCATCGTTGTGCGCAGAGGAATGGTGGGATCACATGTTTAACGGCACAGATCGAAAATTGTTATTTCCCCTGACTCAACTTTTAGCAATAATTGAACAGCAGCTGAACATGGTTGTTGATGACTTGGAAACGTATAAAGGGCCATTGTCCATCCTTAAAGTTGATGATATGGGGGAAAGATAGATGGGGATGGTGATCCTGAACGAAGTATTCTGTGGAGTGTGGATGTTTGTAAGAAAGTTGTGTTCCTTTTTAAAGGTTTGTAAAAACCGTATAAATAAAAAAAAAAAAAAAAAATATCATTACAGAAGCCAATGATGTTATAACTAAGTGGTATAGAAAAGCATGTTAACAGAAGAAGAAAAACAACACTTAACTAATAGTCCCATTACAAAGACGATTTACTTTCTATCCAAAGTACACAAGAGGTTTATTGATCTTCCACCAGTCAGACCTATTTTCAGTGGAATAGGCTGGATTACTGAGAATTTCTCCAAACATATTGATGAATATGCATATATCCAACGGGAAGTATAACATTTCCAATCATATGTAAGAGATTCAATGCACATCTTGGACAAACTACAAAAACCTACCTATATGTTGGTCACTTACGATGTAGCAGTCTTATAAACATCAATATGACACAATTTAGCAAGCATTAGAAGCCTTGGATTATTTATTCAAAGATAAATCAGCAACATGTATGGCACAATACATCAGGCTTAAGGAGTTGCTCGTTTTCATCCTTGCAAACAAAATGTTTGTATTTGACAGTGACTTCTACAAGCAAATCGTAGGTGTAACTATGTTGGTTTGCTTTAGACCGCCCTGTTTATGTGTTTTCATTAAATGATTTGACAGTGTCAAGTAAGAGCAAATCTCAGGTGTAGCTTTGGGGGCAGGCTTTGCACCTTCCCTGTGTAACCTGTTTATGGGTTATTATGAAAGGACACACGTTCTGTGTTCGGCTAGATTCTCTAGAAACATCTTACGATGGAAACGTTACATTGATGGCATCTTATTGACATGTGAAGGCACAGAAAAAGACCTATATGAATGTACCAATTATCTCAGTAATAATAGCTTTGGAATCCAACTCACAGAGAACCATAGCAGCACCAAGACATATTTTCTAGATTTAAACATATGCATCAGAGAAAAGGAAATGTACATGAACACATTTGGAATGAGTACTGAAGTTAATTATATTCTGCATCCCAAATGCTGTCACAGAAAAACAACCATTGAGAACATTCCAACAGGAGAATGTATTAGAGTTGCAGTGAAGAAACAGAAAGAGTTCAAACTCATTGAGAACAGGTTCGTGAATAGGGTCCATCATAGGTTTCACATTGACAAAGCCAAACACAGGGCACTTAACACAAGGAGAATTGAATTGCTGATACCAAAAACAAAAAAAGAGAGAATGCCAAGAAAAGCATTCAAAGATTAAGTTATATTACATAACACAGTAGGAACAATTCATTGATATTAAATAAACATTGGCATCTATTACACTTAGATATGAATACTCGGAAAGACACAAACACAACCTGGCTATCAAACAACACTAACTTAAGGGTTTTTGTTTATTGTGGCCATTTCAGCATGTGCCTATATGCCCTGAATGACATGCACAGTTCACCTAACATGTATGGTCAGGAATAGGATTTAAAAATCAAAAAGTTATTAAATTATCTATGTAAATATATGGTCTATGAAATCCTATGTGTATGCAAGTATTGTATAGGAACCACCAAATGAGAACTGCACACAAGAATAAGAGAACATCTAGGAGCAAATCCTAAAATGCCATTGGCCCAAGATTGGACGCACCAACACCAAAGCGATGTAAATACTGGAATTACATTTCTAGCAATTGGTCAAGCTAAGATATTGCTCAGAGGAGGAAATCCAGAATTGCAACTGAGAGAGAAGAATGGAAGTTAGGTATACATGTGCCCTAAAAACAGTGCCCAAGGGCCTACATTTGTATAATGAAATGCATTAATTTCTTGTAAAGGATGATGACATAAATATGATAGTTGACAATTCAATTAATCACCAGTGATGAAGAGATGTACTCTATGTAAATAGCCACCCTCAGTAAAGGGCGGTAGCAAAGTAACATGACACAATGAAGCGGTCTACCACACAAGCTTAGTCCAAATGATCACATGGTGTTTGGAACAGAAAAACTAATCAACCCCAAGTTCTCTTTTAATAATTTATTTTACACAACTGGGGTACTGAATATAGGAGAAAACAATAATAGAACATTTAGGGGGATATTTTTCTGAAGTAAAATTCATCTCAAATTAAGTGCAAATTCGAATTTCATTTTGATGAGGCAAGAAGAGCATCTGCTCCATCACAACATTTCAAAACTATGTGCCATATTTACTGTACTCACCTCCCCTCCAGTACTCCCTCCCTGTCAAACTTTTTACCTGCTGTGTCCCACTGCACCCAAGCAGCACAGCAGCAGCTCTCTGTACCATTTCACTACCACACATCCCTCTACAACCATGTCTTTCCTTTAAGGTTCCCTATCTTTGCAGCACGATCCCTCTAGCTCCATCACACATGCCACCACCTCCCTCAGATGCAGGCTGGTGGCCATGCAGCAGCTTCACATATTCTGACTCTGTCAAGCCACCCATCACCAGCCTCATGCTTTCCACTTGCCCCAACTTGCCAAAGATATTCCTGCTTTCCCAAGCCTAGTCCAGTTGCCACTGTGTTCCTATCACCACACCTACCAGAAGCGCACCACAGGATCGCACAATTGTCTTTGACCTACCCCGGCCCACCCCATTCCTACCTCCAGCATTCCACCATCAAGCCCAACCCAGCGTATCATGCCCTCAGGTTACTCCCCCCACTGCATGGCAGTGTTCTCTGATGGTCTTACCTCCCATCTCCCCCCATTAGCCTGCCATGCCCTTACCCACTCCTTTCCGACCCAGTCTCACACCTATGCCAGCGTCATGCAGACCTCACAATCCAGGCATGACATTCTTATCCAGCAAGCAATTCTCAGAGCCCTACAAGTTTGACTCCACCTCTATAACTTTTTCTCCAAACAAGCAAGACCTCAATATTCATATGACTGCCACCAAAGCTTCAACCAGATCACTTATGAGCTCCAACCATGTTCTCTGCAACCCCAACTTGAATGGTAGCTCCTCCCAGATCACACGGACTTGCTCTAATGAATTAAACTGAGGCCTCATGACCAGCAAACGCAGGCCTAAGGAACCACCCCATGCACACCATAAGTTTAGCTACTTATCTCCTACGCTCATAACCCCCTCCATACAGCCTCAATCTACTTCCGCATCTGGACCATCTGAATCCTATGTCACCATCTATCTGCCCCTACAACAGCAACAACTACCCAAAAAAGGCCCTTTACTGCCATGGGTGGGATCACTCCACCTATCTAAGCTCTGGACTAGAATGACTTACCTTAAGCTGTCTACTTCCGAGCTCACTCTCCCAGCTCTAGGGGATACCATGCTGGCAAGACTACTGAAACACAATTGGTCTCTGGCCCCACTGCCCTTGGATCCACAACAAAGCTGAAGCAAACATGGCCTGATTCATGGAAAAGTGCGTATTTCACCTGCAATTACTGCACACCGAGAACAGCACTGTGCGAGCCTTCACGCAGAATCAAAACTGCGTGCCACACATATTGATGGAATCTACTGCGCAAAGTAACCATATTCGCAAGTCGCGCCTGGAACGCCCCCGGACACGCCCCCATGCAAAGCATAAACAGCAGGAACATCTACATTTCTGTGCTCACCCGGGCGTAATTACACGCACCTATCAAACTCTGTCTGAGGTCCCCCGCAAGCAGGCCTGCATCTCGGGGACCATGCACATGGTCCCCCGTATCTGTTGCTGGCACCCTGACAACATGTGTATGATACTTTGTAAATCGGGTATAACTCATAAAATCTATGTTCAAACCCCCGTAAACCATTCCTGCACCCTGCTACACAACATACGTGCATCCCTAAGTTAGATCAGAACCCAGTCTGAACAGGCACCCCTAAATTCAACATGCAATCCCACCTCTGTACGCGCAAGTGTCTGTATGCCTGCTTTTGGGTGGCATAGAGATTGAGTGATTTGAGTGGCCATTTCTCTGCCGTGAGGCTGCATGGGTGGTTCCATGAATATGTGTCATTTGGCGCAATTATGGGCATGCGAGGGACTGCCTGCAGGACGTGCATCGCAACGCCCACTTTTTTGCATGTTCTTCCCCATTTTCTGTGTTCCACCCCCTTCTCAGCCCTCTGCGCAAGCCACGCCCATGCTGTGTGTGGTCTGCCGCACCAGGTGCTTGACAGCTAACAGAGACGTGCCGAGCCCCCGCAAACTCCATGCAAGTCCAAGAAGAGTACCGTGCATTTGGTTCCATGAATCGACAAATGGGATTATGCACGCAGTTTGATGTGCAAGTCCCCTATTTCTCACATGAATAATTCCATTAATCGTGTCCTTAATTATGTGCTAATTAAAGTACACTCACTTGGAGTACACACCATCGATATCCATGGTGCTATTCTGGACCATATCCTTTACATCCTCACCACCACAGAATCTTGGCTCGACAGGGATTCAGGCCCATTATTCTCTCTAGGCATCCTTCCCACTGTACCATATTTAGGGCTGATCGTCCGGGCATCATAGGAGGATGCTTTGCCTCATCGCAAAATCCTCTTATGATCTTGTCCATCCCTATTCCCCTCACCCTGGGGTATGAAATGCTACTGCTCAAGCTCTCCATTAAACCACAAACCACCTACCATCTGCTACTATCCTATCAACAACCAAATGACCTAGCCACCAAGTCTTTGACATCCCTCTCCTGGTCACCCCTTTCCTGAAACTAACCACCAAATTTCTTATTTTGGTGACTTCAGTCTTGGCTTTAATGACACAACTGACCCTAAAGCCACCGCTCTGGCACAGTCACTAGGCGATATGAATTTTACCCAACTAATCGCTTCCCCTTGTAAAGGGGGACCGTCTGGATCCCCTCATCAGCCTGAACATCTGTGGACAATGGCATTGGAAAAAGAACAAAGGAAGACGGATGCCCGAATTCGAGGTTCACAGTCATTTTCAATATCACTGGAAGCACCCTGGGCTCCTACAATCAGCTTGCCTTTTATAAGCCTTTGAGAATGATGCAACACTTCATACAATTTCAGTATACACATCTGATTGGTCCCTTCAGCCAAAAATAATCCCCTTCCTATCTTTGATTGGTCGGCTTAACCGTCGCTCACCATGCCACATTAGCTCTTTTGTTGGCATGCTCCGTCTGACTGACACATAGACTGATTAGCCAATTCCAGACTGAGCTAAACATAATTATTTATCCTTCAAATCCTGCCAAAAACAGTTCTAATCTACTTCTCGATACCCTGCCAAACATACTTGGCAGCTCACACTGTGGGACACCTAATGAGCTCCTTGCATGTGTTGCTAGTTAAGTAGCTGTTATGTCTAAATGGTACCTTTCCCATGCTCTTATCTGATTTGCTATCAATCATGTCTACTCTTCTTGCCAAGAAATTAGAAAATATACCATACCAGACGTACTTATCTACAGTGAACTGCTGCCAAAGAAAATTAGTTATCTGCACGAGTAAGGACTTTTGATACCTGCTCCCAAAAGCCATTTTGGATTTTGGCATCCATCTTAGAAAATATCTCAGTCTGTTCAGCCTAGATGTCCGGCTACCGAACGGTAAACCAACATACTTTTGAGCATAACTCATTTTCTAACCAGTTTCTGGGCTACATTGTTACATATACATGATATGCGAGTAATAATGGAGACACCCTTTACTTCCTGAATCATTCTGACGCCAAAAATATATATTGCCCTATATGCACTCTTTATCTTCAAAAAGCACTATTATTATGATTTTTGTAACACTGGGACCACTGATCAGCCCACCATGCCATCCGCACCCAGCTGGGGGGGAAGGGTCTAGCACCCTCTATATACCCTACTCACACCAAAGTGCACATTCTGGACTGGATCCTTTCAGTCAATGCAACCATGGGTATCTCTACAATTAGCCAAATCCCTTGGTCAGACCACTCCCTCGTTGAGTTTGATCTCTCACTCACTAAACCACTAATAGCTCCTACATCCATACTAAGCCCATTACTGGTCTGCAACACTCAGAAACTTACACATGAGACACTCAAGCCCACACTCCTATCATTGCCTAGTTCAAGCTATGTGCCTAACAAAAAGAATACCCAGGAGTTTGCTAACCTCTTCCATGAATGCCTCCTCCACACCATGGATCAGCACGCACCCAACAAAGCGAAAACCCACAAAATACACAAACCAAACACCATCTGGTTTACTGAGGAGCTGATCACCCTACGAAGAAGCAAAACAGATCTCAAACAAACTTGTAAAAAACACCCTTCATCTAGCAAGCGTGGCTCTCTGTCCATCACCACCAACTCCTGCAAGAAAAAGTTGTCACACTCAAAGCAAATTCCTACAATGACAGAATCTCTAATGCAGCTTCCAATTGAAAAGAACTTTTCTCCATCCTGAGAGAACTTGAAACCTCCATTCCTACAAGCTTCATGCTCTGTTCTGATAAAGCGTGGTGCTCCACCATACATGATGACCTCACCCACTTGAGACACTAAAGCAAAAATCTGAACAAATAAAGCCAATGCCCTTTTGTGTGTGGAACTTAGTCCCGCTCCAGTGCTCCTCCCACCTTCCGTTCCACTTTTCATGTTCTCAGAAGTTACACAAGAGAAGGTCCTGGGCACCATCCTATCGCTTAAACCCTCTAATTGTAAGGGTGACACATGTCTCGCACATGTAGTCAAACTCTGACCTGACCTTGACCTCCATTATCACCAACTTAGTTAACGCATCTTTTTTAACCAACTTAGTCCCTTCTAGCATAAAATCAGCTTGGGTCACACCACTTCTCAAAAAACCTTCCCTTGACCCGACCATTCTCACAAACTACTGCCCCATAACGACAGTCCCCTTCCTCCTCAAAATCCTGGACCGCTTAGGATATACTCAAGTCCAACTATTCCTTTTATTTATTTAATTGTTCATTTATAACATGCTTAATACCAGCATTGTGGTTTGTAAGCACGGATTTGGGATTTGAACCTCTGTTGCGCTGCATTGTCTTGCTGCCAAGACAATCACATTGCCGCTGGGCTATCCTTCCTCACCTATTTCAGGAGACCACACCTGTTACACGGCCACTATTAACAGGGTGTACAGCATCATACAAAAATGGATGGCCTCCCACTACCTCTGCCTAAACTATTATAAAATAGAGCTCCTCATCATTGGCTGCCCACACCATTTTACAAAATGTCACTCAGTCTTCACCACACTCTGCATTGATGGATTCATCATCCCGGTCCTAAAGCACGTTGAAACTCTGGGTGTCCACGTGGAAGAAGAGCTGTCTATGAACAGGCTCATAAATGCCTTAGCATCTAACACTGCCTATACATCCATGCTCATCTCCCTGAGTAGGCACTTCCTTACATCAAACAACTGCCTCATGCTTGCAAGAGCACTTAACATCTCCAAACTAGATTACTGTAATGTGCTACTCATGGTCACATCAGCAGTGCATCTAGCTATACTCCAACTCCTCCAGAGCACAGTCTTATACGCTGCCCTAGTCCTAAAATACTCTGACCATATCTCAGCAACCAGATGAAAAAGTCCATTGTTTTCCCATCAAAGCTTGCATTGACTTTAAAACACTGACTATTGCCCACCGATGCATCTACAATGAGGCTCTGCTGTTTATGGTCATTGCATCGAAAAAGATGCATCGAATAGACAATGCATCGTAAACTATTCATCGAAAATAAATGCATCAAAATTCTATGTTTTACATTGAAAGTACATATCCATCGAAACTTGTCCATCGAAAATGTCCATGGATATGCAATTTTTAAATGCAAAAGATAGCATTTTGATGCATTTATTTTCTACTTTAAAATGTTACATGGAGCTTTCCAGTGATGGAATTTCGGCACTGGCCAGCTCCTTGTAATGTTTTAAAGTTTTTTTGTATATTGGGGGGTTCCACCAGACCCCCAACGCCTACGCCCACCCCCCCTTAAACCAACCCTAACCCTAACTCTAACCCTTAATCTAACCCCTAATCTAACCCTTAATCTAACCCTTAATCTAACCCTACCCTAACTCTAACCCTATCCCCAACTCTAAGCCTAACCCTAACCCTAACCCTAAACCTAAATCTAACCCTTAATCTAACCCCTAATCTAACCCTTAATCTAACCCTAACCCTAACACAAACCGTAACCCTAACCCTAACCCAAACACAAACCTAAACACTAATTCTAACCCTTGCCCTAACCCTAACCCTTGCCATACATCTTACCCTAACCCTAATTCTAGCCTTGCCCTAACCCTAAATCTATACATAAAAATAGCATTGAAATCCATCAAATTTTATTCAAAGAAAAGGCATTTAGATGGAAATGATTTTCAATTAATAAAATTTGATGGAAGTGACTAATATGCAATTAAATCCGATGAAATGTCCAGATACCAGGCTCCGCTCTACCTCAACAACAGCATTGCCCAGAAGATCCCTGTGCTCTCACTAAGATGTTATGTTCTGTTAGCTGCATTTGTTAAGTGTTGCCTTCACCAGCTAGGGCATCATGGTGCTGAGAAATAAACTATGCAGAAACAAAGAAGAAAGTAACAGAGAAACTCAGGCTGAAAACAAAAAGGTGGTTAAAACAGTGTTGTGGTTTCTAAGCACAGGATCAGGTTTCAAAGCGTTGTGGCGCTTCGTTGTCTTTCTTCCAAGGCAAACTCATAAACCCTGGGCTATCCTTCCTCACCTTGAACAGAACCACCTGCTTGGAACATGAAAATCGGGGTTCCGCCCAAATCATTGTACTGCAACTACCTTGCTCAACCTGAAAATTCAAATGGACAAAATCTGTGATTCAGGCAATTTAGCTTTCTTCCTCCTCTTAGATCTCTCGGCATCGTTCAAACTTGTTGACCACAACTATCTCTGCCAACACCTCTATCTTCACTTCTCACCCCAGGCCACCAAGTGGATTAAATCTTTCCTCAGTGAGTGCACCACAAGAGTGTTGATTGGTCATGCAGCTGCTGATCCCATAAGACAAAACAGATGGTCAACAATCGCGTATAGAGACAACGGTGAGTAGTTCCATAATAGGGAAGCTGCCACAGAGAAGGAATGACTTCTCACCGAGAGAGTTTGAATCGGGAACAAGAATCCTTAAAGTGGTAGAATAGTGTAAGGAGCTGGTAGGGACCCAGCACCAGCATCTCACTATGCATCCCGCGCTTCAAGGGCAAGATAGCAGGAGGTGTCCTTTTTTGTGAGAATGCACCAGTCCTCTGGAACTCCTCGCTGGCTGCCATAAGAAACCTTCAAAAAGCTTGTAAAAACGTGACTGTTTCATAAATATGCCTAATGCCATTTTCAAATGTACCTGTAAATCTTTTCTCTGTACCAAATGCTGTGATACCCTAGGGTCTGGGTGTTACAAAAATGTCATCAATAAATAAATAGTCAGAAAGAGTCATAACAACTTACTAAAGATATCCCACTAACTTCCTGTCCTAGCATACATCAGAACAACACAAATGACCAAAAAGAGAGAAACACATCTTACAAGGATCATAATGACCCAGTAAGCTGTAAGGAGATCCATAAATATATTGGGTGGTTAATAATTATTGATTATCAGGGTAATATATTCACAGTCAATTTTTACTCTACTTTTCAGTTTACGGGATACATAACTGAACACAGATAAGCGTTGTTGATTATGAACATTAAAATAGATTTCCATTAGGTAAGTAACACTTTATTCAATTTTTCTTTATTAGTGTTACTCTATATGGTGCTATCTCAGCACTAATTGTGCAATTTTCATTTTAGGAGACAGAAAACCTGAGAATGGAAATAATTAATTTGATGTGATGTATTAGGAGATGCACACAAAAACACAATGTTTGTGGTACATAACCAACATAAAAGATCAAGAGATCGGAAAAGTCACTAGATCGAGTATTTTAACATAGTAACATAAATCAAATTAATGATTTTGTTTTACTTATGATGTGTAACATACAACATGATCTAAGCCCCCGTTGGCTATTCATGAGGGATGACCTAAGAATATACACTCTTTGTGACATATTCCATTTTTGGCTATATGATACAAGTAAAAGGGCGTGTTACAATTAATAATTATGCAATCAAATGTAAATATGTTATGCATACTAAGGTTATTTTTTTATATATTTCTTTGTTTCCTACACTGGTTGTTCTTTTCCCTCTGGATTTGTTCTGGACAATTGTTTTTGGATCTAAATTGTCACCAATGTCTATTAGGGATATGGGTTTTTTCTACTATTTATTTAACAGCCTTCAGAAAGCCCATAGAGGATAAAACATGTGTAGGGTTGTCTTATATTGTCATCTCAAGACACAACATATATTGATATGCAAATAAATAATTCAAGTGTATAATGGACTACTGCAATCATAGAATTTGGAAAAGAATGTTGCATGAATTATCTACAACAAAAATAAACTTTAGAATGGCATGTCCATATTTTGGATAAGATATTACATAATTTATTTGGGTATATTAAAAATAAATTGGGTGAGCCCATGAGATTTGTAATATAAATTAAATTAAATAATAGACCTTTCTTGACCTACAAAGCAAATTGTTGTCAAGTAGCTGTTGATAGGTTTTACTGGTGAGACCATCAATGTTAGAGTTAGTAGCATTGACTGGCTATTGATGGTCTATGGTAATGAGTGGAATAATTAAGTGGAAAGTACCTAAATACCTTTTGCATAACTTCCCTTGACATGCACAAGTGGTTTGCTGGACACCCAGCTGGGAGAAAAGAAAGCTAGAACAAAATTATGCATGAGATATGTGCTCCTGATCGCTTCTAAGATAAGTAACTATCGATGCTGGTGTGCAGCCAGGAAACAGCGCCACCAAGTCCCCAATCGGGTGCATAGTGCTGATGGCTTAAGGGGTCTTCTGTTCTGGATGCAAGCGTTGAGATGGGAGAAAAGGAAAAGCACTGAACGTGCTTAGCATTGTTGAAGGCCAATGCTTCCTTTCATGTGTCTGTCAGGTGATAGGTTGGTAGCCAATCCTCCATCAGGATGGTGGCCCTGGTAGCTTCTTTGGCATGCTGTTCTGGGCACCAGCATGTGTAGACAACATGAACACTCTCGTTGTTATTCAGTGAAAGGTGCCTCTTCCTTGTTCATTTGATTTCTGTATATGTATGAGTGGACTGCAACCTGTGGGAGACCTGAGCAAAGGAGTTTGACACCTCACTACACACATGTGCATACCAGGAGTACCCAGGGGGAAAGGTGGATGAACATTAGTAAGGGCCAAGGGGAGGTTCACCCATATGTGTGACAGCGAAACCAGGGCCCTTGGTTAAATAAACAGACACAGGGTCTCATTACGACCCTGCCAGTCCGGAAAGAACAGTGGTGGTAAAACCTCCACCACCGTTCTTTCCGGACCTGCTGATTATGAGTCCTGCAGGCGGGAGGTGTCACTCCCGCCAGGTCTGACCTGGCAGGTCTAACACCACCCGCCTGCAGGCGCAGGCGGAAATGGAAACACCGGCTCTGTCATAGATGGAACCGGTGTTTCCATTGTCCCTATCCCCATGGAGTCCTATGGGGCTCCATGGGAATGGGGACTTACACAATTCCGCCTCCGGAATTCCTGGGTCACCGGGGTCGTAATGCTCGTATGATTCTGGGAATCACAGAGGCGTAATGCTAATACGGGTCTGGTGTTAACCTGCCGGTTTTTCCGGCTCTATTACCACCAGACAAGGAGGCCCACAGTCTGGCTTCTTGTAACAAGCGGGAAACGCTTTCCTTTATATATTTTTGTTTCAGTCAAACCAATCATTGTTAGCCATATTACATTACGGAGCTCATAACTGAGGTTCTCTCGAATAATACAGGAAGTAACAATGTTCAACAATTTTCATTTCATCACTTATGGTATCATAAATTACACATTCTCTGCCTTAGGTTTATTCTCAGTGGGTCCGCTGCTGCGCTTGGACCCCGATTCATTCCCATTTGCTGAATAATTAATCATATATTTAAATGTTAGCACCTGGGAAGTTTGGCATACACCTTGCTTCAATTAATCTTCATAAAACTCAGAGAGATCCCCTGAGACCATGTGTATTCACTGTGGTTGACTAAATACACTCATTCTTATCACAGCAGTCACTTGAGGAAAGTGCGCATTCACCTTTGGTAAATAAATATTCAAATATATCTGGTAGGTCACATGAGAAAGTGCGCATTCATCTTTGGTAAATAAATATTCACATATATATAGTAGACCACATGAAGCAGTGCACATTCACCTTTATTACATAAATATTCACATATATCCAGTAGACCACTTAAAGCAGTGTGCATTCACCTTTTGTACATACATATTCAACTTGATTGGATCCACTCCCCCTTCACACAGGTAGATAAAGACTACCACTGGGAGGTACCACACTCCCACCACATTTCGTCACACTCCCCAGTCACCAGGCTGTATCCCTACCTCAGTACAACGTTAGGACAGGGCCCCTTGGATAAACCATCCGAGAGGGAAGTATCGCGTTCTGCCCACCAGAGCGGGTGAAGAGTATAACGACTGGGGCATGTAAATCACCATCCCCCTCAGGCTAATATGTCGCCTGGAACATGGGTCAATCCCCCTCTATACCAGTATGGGCCAAGGACTGGCCACCTGAGAAATACGACGGATCTTTGAAGCATATAGGGTGGCCCAACCCCTTCAGGGCACCACAGAGCCTTCTTCACAGCGTACTCCAAGTCATCCAAAACCCCTTATGCACGTAGCAAAGGTTACCTTACGTCCCTCCCATTGTCCCACATGGAACCCGAGAGGAGAAATGTACCAATCCATCAGGGCATTCCACGGCCCAAGTGCATGCCGGCAGGCGACACACGCAGGGCTCGGGCCAGTTCTTAGTGTTTCCCTTTCCTACCTGACTCAATATTCTTCACGCAATGCTGCCCCGCTCTCTCTCTCTCTCTCTCTCTATGTAGCGGTGGTGTGCCGGTGGAAAACACCCACCAAGTGGACCCTTAACCAACGAACCCGCACACTCCCTCGTGGGGGAAAGAGACTGGCATATGCCAGGCGGAAGGCCTAGCGGACAGGACCGTCACTGGACTCCAGAGGGCTGGGATGCCCTCACTGGCAGGCTCAAGCTCCTCTCTATATCTGCCTCTCTGTTGCACTCCCCCTACCGATCCTCTCCGGCCACTATACAAACGAGGACTCTCCAACTCTCTCCACCAGCAGGGGGGCCCACGACAGTCCTGAGGTGAAATCACCTCACAGACAACCCCGCGTATGCATGAAAAAATGATACGAGACTGTAAACAGAACATGAACAGCCATAGTAAATGTTCCATGATCACAGAAAACCCACAGGAAATGCGGGTTTACATCAGGCTAGTTGTTTCCTTTTGGATCCTTTTCAGTATGTAGAAAGGAACCCGATGCTCGGCTTGACAACAATGTTTTCTGGGGAGTGTTGCTGGATCCCTGCATGGAATGTTTTGCCCCTTTATTAGATGTCTTTCTTATTTTTCACGAGTTTCTGCACCTTTGTCACTTTTCCCCCAATTGCTTTTCAATAAGGTCTGGGCAGCATCATGTTGCACATGCTGTAATGCTGACCCTGCTGCTCCGCAAGCACATGGCAATATTTGATTATGTACACTGCCCATGCCTTGCTAATTCTACAACTTATTTGAGCATGTCCCCGATCCCGTGCTCTATCTTTCTCCTTGATCCAATAAACTCCCCTTTGCCTTGTTCCCCTTTTGACACCATGCTCTACGGTCACGAATAACAAGCAGTGCCACGTTTGCATCCCATTTTCCAAAGGTGGCCAAGAAGAAAGAGGATGATTTATTGCATTAATAATGTTTTCTTTCGGTTGTTTTGTGCATCTTTCTCAATCTCTATAAGTCTACTATGCATGCGTTGGCGTGGTTTTTAAGTTGCGCTTTTCTCTGCTGGTCTGCTGTTTTCAATGGCGTGACTGCGTCTCCTCTCGGTCTATCACACACTAGAGGTTGATGTGTGGTGGGTAGCAACACAGGAGGGAAGCAGAGCACAGGAACAAGACTGTGTTCTTCCCACGGGATTGCGTTCCATGACGCAGTGTGATATGTCAGCAGCAACTGTGCTGATTGGAACATGCTGCATGTCACCCTTCATTTAAGACTTCACATTCGGTAACACATTGTTCTTTCCGTGTTCTTGCCCTGGGAGGAGGGAGGAGCAGCAGCATGAGTTCGCGGAATGGGAAACACATCCTATGGCATATTTCTGAAATTCATTTTCATTCCATTTTAGGATTAAAGCCGGGCCCCACTAGGCACTATTCAAGAGCTGATCTTACTTCCATACTCCGGCCCAGGCTTGCTCCCTCCCTCCCTCCTCCTTCCTTCCTTCCTTCCTCTTTCTTTTTTCTTTCTTTCTTTCTCTCTCTCTTTCTCTCTTTCCTTTTTTCTTTCTTTTTCTTTTTTTTTCTAGAAGGAAAGACTTTCTTCCCCCTACAAAATACCAGACCACAAGTCCCATCATTTTAGTACATGCACCTTTCGCCACCACCAATTTTCACCATTAAAGATTGTCACTCTCCTTTTCTTGAATGGCATACATTTTTGCCGTGCAGTGCACCTCTCCTTATCTGGGAATCAGCACCCCTCTGTACAATGGCCAACCACAACTCGAAGCTGAAAGCACACTGAAAGCACACTCTATAAAATATCAGAATGGCTTCTGATTAAATTAACATTTCTGGTGGAGGGATACTCTTTGCCTCCTGCTTTCATAAAATCCCGAATGTACACCATTCACTAACAACATCACTACATTATGTCAGGCATGGAGGCTTCTTTTTTTCCCTTCTTTTTTTTAGTTTAATGATTTTCATTCATCAATTCAATAACAAAAACAAGATTCATAATTGCAATTGAAAGTTACAATGACTTTGAAAAATATTGATCAAAATGCATTATAAAATGTAGAAGGCGTTAATCTAACTAGAACATTAAGAGCATTTACATAAGTACAGTCGAGTCAATATGGTAACAGGTAAGTATTCTGTAAATGTCACTAATAAATTACAATGATATATGTCAAGCACAAAACAAAGGACATACAAGGGCACATACAAGAGACTATACAACACAAAGGGGAAGGAACAAGAGGAGAGGGGTGATAAAGAGGTGCACAGGAAATTATGTAATAGGCTTCTAGGTTCAACAATTTACATATACAGAGAGTAAAATGCGGCAAGAGATATAAGCATTTAATGTTATGAAACATAGTCTATGAACCATGAGCCGTTATATTGTGGTAGTCTAAGTGGTTAATGAAAGGGGCCCATTTCAAGTTATAGTTAGGCAGTTTATCCAAGTAGGAAGCCATGTAATGTTCCAATCGGTATGTATGACAGACGGTGTTCCACCAATTCTTGCAGGAGATGTTTTGAAGTTGTTTCCAATTAGTAGTGACGAGTTTGATGATGATGGTGATGAGAAGGTCATACAAAGTGGAGGATGGGAGAGATATCATTCCTTTAACTGTGATGCTGCCAAGAAGAACATTAGTAAAAGAAAGAGGAATCTGAACTTTAAAGATGTTCATCGTATATTTCCACACATCCTGCCAACTCCGGAAAACATTAGGACAGTCAAAGAACATATGCTTATATGAACCCAGGGTATTTCCACAAGACAAGCAATTTCCGTCCACATGGACCATAGATTTTATACATTTTAGAGGGGTAATGAAGGCTCTATGGATGAAGAGTAAAAGGTTTTGGGTAATATTGGCTGAAGAAGAGACTTTCCTAATTCTAGGCCATAACAGAGACCATGTATTGTCATTAAAGATAGTGCCACAATCTTGCATTTCGACCTCGATGATTCTGCAGTGACCAACAATTTATAAAGTGTGGCAGCTTTGACATCAGGAGTGGTGGAAAGCAATTGTAACTTAATAGTGTCTGGTAATAAGACATTATTATCAAGAGATTGAAGACCATCAAGGCATGCATTAACCAATTTGTTGTAGAAAGTCAAATCTGATAGAGGTAGAGAGAAGGAGCTTCTAAGATCCTGAAATTATGTTTATAGCATGATTTTGGATAATCTGGTCAATATATCCGATACCTTTGGTGAGACAGACCTTCTGGAAAAAGATTCTGCTATTTATAGTGACTGATTTATTATACTACAGATATGCAGAGAGCTCTTGGTAGGGGGATTAATTGATGGAAAAAGGAACATTCTTATGGCAGATCTAGATGCTTTAATGGTGTCAGAAAGGTTGGAGGCTGCATGATGAAAGAGAAAAACGGTGTCAGCAATGTCATGAGCATGGGCCATTTGTTTTTCAAGTTTACGCCAAGATGGGAGGTTGTCAGAGTCTAATGGGCGTACCCGAAACTAGTCTATTTAAGTAGGAAAGCATGGTGATATTTTCTAAAGTCAGGAAAGCGGACACCTCCCTCTTAAAAGGGGGCTTTGAGTTTGTTAAGTGCAATTCCTTTGGATTTACCTTTGCCCTAAACGAAATTGAGTAGGATAGAGTTAATGGATTTGAAAAGGGTGGTGGGAAGAGGGATGGGCAATATTTGTAGCACATATACAATAATGGGGAAAGCATCATCTTGATGGTGTCAAGACGTCGCCACCAGGAAAGATATAGAGGAGACCAGGAGGAGGTAAGTTCAGAGAGTCTATGGAGTATGGAATGTCTGAGTAAATTTTAATAGTACTGTTAATAATGGAGGCATATTGTATACCTAAGTAGTTAAAGGAGTTAGCACACCATTTGAAACCATAAGTGTCTAATTCATGTTTTAGACTGAAGAAGTTCAGAGGCAGTAGCTCTGATTTATCTTTATTAAGTTTATTCCCTGAAACTGCAGAGAATTCCTGTAAAACTGGCTAACACGTGTGAAAGGTGCTATTTAGGGTTCTTTAACAAGATAAGAATATCTTCAGTATATGCAGCAACCTTCGACTCATAGTTACCTGCAGAAGGACCGGGAATATCTTTGTTTTGCCGGATGAGTTCTAGGAGGGGTTCAAGAGATAGTATATGTAAAACAGGGGAGAAGGGGCATCCCTCTCTGGTGCCTCTTTGTAGTGAGAAAAACTATGAGGTTTGACCATTGATAAACATGGAGGATTTTGGGTTGGAGTAAAGAAGTATTACTAATGAGATGAAGCCTTCACCACAACCGTGCCATTTTAGGGCATGGAACATAGCATCCCAATTGACATGATCAAAAGCTTTTTCGGCATCTAGTGCAATGGCCGCATAGCTTTGTTTGTCATGTTTATCTCTGCCGTAACGTGTAAGGCATTAAGTAAAAGTCTGCCATTGGCTGAGATATTTCTACCCTTAACATAATGTACTTGATTGGATTTAATCAAAGTCGAAAGGTGAGATTCTATTCTATTAGCTAATATTTCAGCGAAGATTTTACTTTCCACATGGATGAGGGAGATGTGCCTACAATTTGTAGGGGGATCAGGATCTTTTCCTGGTTAATGGAAAAGGATAAGAAGGGCTTCGGAAAAGGTACCTGATGAAAAATCTTTGGATATAAAAGAGGAAAATAGGGTTTTAAGTCTAGGGGTAAGCTGGTGCAAGGATGTACTGAAATATTCTGTAGACAGGCCTGTGGCTTTGCCTCTACGTGGCCCTTTCATGGCTTGATTAATTTCATTAGTGGAAAGCTCTACCTCGAGATCTGCAAGATCTGTTGTAGGATAGGAATTTCTATTGATATTATTAAAAAAGTTAGAGATGTTGGCTTCTGTAATAATAGACTCGGGGTATAAAGATCAGAATAGAATTTCTTAAAGGTTTCAATGATGCCTAAAGGATCTGTGATTGTAGTTCCTAAGGTATTTTTGATACTAGCAACACATTTTTTTTTCTTGTTTTTGCCTTAAAATAAAAAGCCATGGCTTTACCTGCCTTATTCAAGTTTGATACATTTTGGATTTATACTTTAATATAGCACCAGAGGCTTGTTCTGTGAGTTTTTTTAATTTGAAAACGTAGATAGAGGACAGTGTGAAGGTCTAAATTGGAAGATGAGAAACAGAATTGTTTTTCAACACTAGGAGGATGTAAGTAAAGATCATCAAGGTCTTTTTTGTATTGTTTCTTTTTCATACTAGAATAGGCAATGATATGACCTCTAAGGGCGCACTTAAAAGAATCCCAGTTATCACTAACCGATGTATCACTGTCAGGGTTATCTCAAAATATTGCTGTTGGAATGAAAGTAGAGATGTGATGAAATCCTTATCTTTAAGGAGACTGTTGTTGAATCTCCACCTAGATGATGGTCTTTTAATATCAGTAAGGGCTAATGTGATAGGAGCATGATCTGAGATAGTAATATTTGAGATGTGGGAGTCTATGATGGAACTTGTAAGGGATTTGGTAGTAAATATGTGGTTGAGGCGAGAGAGGGTATCATGTGGAAGTGAATGGAATGTGTAGTCTAAATCTACTGGGTGTGCAAGTCTTCAAGTATCAATAGGACCTGTCTCCATTAGACATTGTTTAAAGGCTTTATGTAACTTACAGATTTTGAATGAGCATTTGGATATTCTATGAAGGAAAGGATGAACAGCGTGGTTCATGTCTCCACAGAATACAACGTTGGGGAATTTGGATGTAAGGATAATCTGTTTGATAGAGACCCAAACATCCAGATCAAGCAGGGTGGGGCCATAAAGGCACATGATTGTGATGATGGCAGAACCAATACATAATTTAACCCAGTCCCATCTTTCCAAGGCGTCGGCATCTTGATCTACAATCTTATATGATCATGTTTTACTAATCAGAATAGCCACACCATTCTTTTTGCCAACTGCTTCAATTGCTATTACATCCTTTACCCAAAAGGATTTGAGTTTCATAGCTTCTGAAATAGATAGATGGGCTTCCTGCAAACAAGCAATAGAGGGATTAAGGTTCTTCAGATGGAAAATGATCTTTTATCTCTTAATTGGGTGATTACAGCCTTTGATATTCCATGTCACACATCTAAATACCATTATAGTTTACATGTATTGTTAATGTAAATACATTGGGAAACCTTAGGGTAAAAAAGAGAGATATTATTAAGCATGTAAGCAAGGTAATAAATGCAACAATCTGTGCCAACATATGATGGAATATTCTGTGCACCACCAGGGATGACCACTGGGTAAAGTCACACAAGGTACATGGGGAGGGAAGGGTACTCTTGACCAGAGAGATGGAGATAGGGGATGCAAAAGGCAGATATTGAAGAGCATAACAGTGATGATACACAAAGGATTGAAGGTATGAAAGGGTTCAAGTACCCCTAGAAAAGAGAAAGGGAGAAAGAAGAGTTGTCACAGATGACACCAGCAGGGCAAGAACAACCCCCGAGAGAAAATGGGACCCAGCGGTGCCCAGCCCACCACTTTAGTGGGTACATTTTAAGACTTGTAGCATAACGTGGTAAAATAAAAAGTCAAGCACTAGATGTTGATGGGATAATGGGTAGAGAAGTATCCATGTTTTTTGTTCTAAGAGAGCAGATACCTGCTTTGAGGTCTGCAGGTTCATCAAAGATTGAAGTGCGGCAATCATAGGTTACCTTAAAGGAGCACGGATGATAAAGTCCATACCTAAAGTTGAGCTGTTTAAGTGCAGGGCGCTAAGAGAGAAACTCCTTCCTACGTTGAGCAGTCCTTTTGGCGACATCTTGTGAAATGCCAAATGAGAGAGTATTTATCTTTGTTTTTTTACATAATAAGCTGTAGTTGGGTATATTCCAGTCGACAAATAATCATAGTATGTGAAGAGCATTGTAATGGTGGTGAGCTTCTGGCAGGGCCAATGCGGTGAGCACATTGTATATTGAGGGGTATTTCTTTAGGTATATGTAATACCGCTGACAGTAGGTTTTGAAGAAAAGAGATAGCATCATTCCCCTCACATCCCTCCAGAAGCCCTGTAAAGCGAAGTTTGTTACACCTACTCCTATTTTCCAAATCTTCATTATGTTTTTGTAGGTCTTTAACAGATTTCTCCAATAGAAATAATCTAGGGGAAATATCTTCCGCAAGGCCAATTCTGTTTTCCATTTCTGTCATTCTTGTTATGAAGATATTCCACCTTTCATCCAATTGTCACAATATCTGGTTGGTGGTGTCTATGAAAGGTTTAAGAGACCTAATTTCTTGTAGTATGGTCTCATTTGCAGGGTTTAGAGGCGTCAGCGGCGGGGGTGATTGACATTTTAACCTTTTATTAGTAGTAGCCACAGCTTGTGTTTCTTTTGAGGTTATGCAAAGTTTTTGGTTATTTGGTTATTTTTCCCAGAAGCCATGCTCCCGTAAAGAAGAACAAGTAATGTGTAAAAAAAGAAATAAAATATCAAAATGGTATAATTCAGCGCAATAAAAAGTCAAGCTATGAGTTAAGTAACACAAAAATTCCCTGAGTAATGATATATTTAAGCTGTGATATGTTAGAAGAAAGCTTTACCATAAGTAACCTAGTTATCCAGAAGAAGAAGCTTGTATTCCGAAAAATGTATGAAATAAACTATAATTGTGCTGTAAAATAAAGAGTTTCTCTTCAAAATACCTGAGAAATTCTGTTTATATTGCTTTATAATGCCAACGTCCACTGGATGGTGCTGTTAGCGCTGCGAGTAGCTGAACATGCCTGAGGCGGCAGATTGCGTGATAGCAACGCAGAAGGCTTCCTCATACGTGATGGGTACTTGAAGTCAGATGTCACCAGAGTTCGGAAAGGTAACGCTGGAGCTTCATGAGACGCAGGAACACCATAAAAACAAGATGGGACATCTGCTATAGGCTTGCTGACACTGTCGCCATGTAAAAGGAACAGAAGAAAGATAATAAAGTCTGCTGATAATAAAGATAGTGAGCCAGAACTGTGTGCTTAAGCTACCATTTCCTTCGGCTCCATCCACGCCCCAGGCA
The DNA here is from genome assembly GCF_040938575.1 of Ambystoma mexicanum. Classification (NCBI taxonomy): domain Eukaryota; kingdom Metazoa; phylum Chordata; class Amphibia; order Caudata; family Ambystomatidae; genus Ambystoma; species Ambystoma mexicanum. Next base: position 621,887,313 of record NC_090923.1, on the reverse strand, counting down.
TGAAGTCTTCTTATTATGGCAATACAGAGCTGGGAAATAACCACATCTGATTCATGCTCAAGCGTTTTACAGTAAAAGGTACTGAACACATTCTCATTAGACTGGCCCACAGATCTGAGGATATCCTCCCTTAGAGATGCAGCCCAATAAGACTTGTGCCCCTGCCAGAATGAATGCCACAGCCAATATTATCTACCCAGTACCCATCCTGGGATATATCTCAGCACCCCCCCATCTGGCCAAAGTGGGTGAAAAGTAAACCTACAACAAATGAAAAGGTGCAAACTCCCTGGTGCTTGGCACGATGCTCATAACACTTGAAGCAATGCCCCACAGACTGCCTTGGACACCCTGAAAACGATTGATACTCTACACACCAGGAATGCATCTATGTCCTTGGAGAGATCAGGCACCGGCCCCACAAGGCAGGAAGATCCCCCCAGATGGTATTCCACTAAGCTGCGACAGCTAGAGGCAGGTTACCCTCAGGTCACTCCACAGCAGAGGCAGAGGGTGCTAGCAATTATAACGCCAACAGGTTGCAATATACCTATGGCACACTGTGATTGTTGGGTTTCATTGTATAGTTGATAATACCTTCATTTAATTGGTCCTCCTTCAAATACAGCACTTACCTACATTCTTAGAGAGATGTTGAACCCCCAAGGAGCAGAGGCAACAATGGGTTAGGGCTGGAAATAGCTGGGAGCAATTATTCGATGATAGAAGGGGTACTCATGCCCCTAATAAAAGGTGAGCCAGTAAGACTACAAGTCTTCAGACACCCAGCAGTATTTCCAAATGACCAGGAAAGGAAACTCCAGTTTGGTCATATTGAAACAGCTACTTACACATCCCTAGACAGAGATCACCTGGGTAGATCCCCCAGGGAAGGTCAAAAGAAGGAATCTAACAGAGAACCACTGGTACCAGACAGGAACCAGGCAGCCATGCCTTCTTGGCTAGAGGCAGAAATGGAATGATAAGGGCTTCCAGTATGCCCCCTGCCAAAGAAGACAGGGAAAACGTTCATAGCAGAACGCTATGTATAGAAAGATGCTCCCAGGCATGATGCTATTAGGGATATAGGACCCTTTAAGGGTAGAAGTGGTGAATAAAGTATTTATCAGTTATGGGATAGGGCACAGCTTAGGCAGTCACACAGATACAGATATGAAGAGTGTCCTTCCTTTCTTTCACACAAAGAGAAGGAACAGGGCTCACCACCCAAGGGAGAGCAGAAGCACAGGAGCAAAAAAAAGAAAGGAGGCAAACTGCAGCTTTTAGAATGGACAAAGGAAACAATGGCAAAAGCTCTAAACCAGATGCACAGAATAATACCAGTGGCTAAAGATCCAAGGGATTGGTTACTGGTACAATTGGACTCTGGTACAGGCGTTTCCATATTTAAAGAAGAACACAAGAAATCTTTACATCACATTCCTAATAATCACAAAGTAGACGTTCCCATTCCCACGGGAGAAGTGGTTGAGGGCAATAATGTGTATATAGTTACAATTCACCTTGAAGAAGAACATTCAAAGGAAATAGAGGCACTATTCTGGTCTAATGTTCATATAACATAAGATGGCCTTTTCTCAGAACATGATTGGCCCAGGCTATACATAATGGAAAGCACTAGTGGGGAGGAAGTGATTAAACCATAATTTTCAGATGAAGTTGAGGAACCTGCACTGAGCTCCTATGCAGACCTATGGGGTGTTTTAGGTGCAGCACAGTTATACAAGAGCCATGTAGGATATGTCATTGATTTCCCTCCTCATACAATGCCGTGTTTCCAACACCAACGCCTCAGAGACAATATCCAATCAAAGCACAGGCTATAGAACATTTGAAAATAATTGTGGATAAGTTATTAGACCAATGGTTTCTGATATAACTGGCAAGCCCCTACAATACGGCATTACTTTGAGTATATAAACCAGATGGATCATATTGGTTGGAAATAGATTTTAAAATCTTAAATGCTAATAAACACACAGAGACTGTACAGAAAATGCATAGTTCAGGCCTTCTGAGTAACATAGAGAGTTACAAATATAAGACAATATATTTGGGAATGTGTTTTTTGCACAACCTTTGGCTTCAGAGAGCTATGCATACACAGCTATATCCTTTAGGAGAATTCTTTTTGCTTTACTGGGCTCCCACAGGGGTACAATAACAGTCCTGGGCTATTCTCTAGTAGAATACAATCCCCCTTAGAAGGCATACAGACATGCTGGACATATGTAGACGACATAAAAAGTACAGCTAGTGACTTAGATGAACACTTAGATAGGTGGACCTAAACATAAGAAAACTGGCAGGTACATGCTACATATTCCACTTTAAGAAGTCTAAAATAGCCCACAGAGAAATTATATTTCTTGGGTTTGCATTATCTGATGAGGGAAGTGGACTTTCTCCACAATTCCTAGAGAAATGTGTACACTTGAAGAGCCCGCATACACTTAAGGAATTGCAGGCCATACTTGGCCTTTTAAACTGTGGCAGACTATTCAGCATTAGTGAAACCACTATATGACTTGTTGAAGCCCCACTTTGATCCAGCAGACTGGAAGGAGGAGCACACATGCATCCTGCAACACGTCTACCAACAGATGACTGAAAGTAGTCCTCTTCTGGATAGGAACACAGAGAAGGACTTAGAGGTGACATTTTTCCTGGTCCAAAAGCTTTTACATATGAAGTAAGTAACCATGGAGAGCCAAAACCCATGGAATACCATTCACATGCCTATACAATTCCTCAGCTAAAATCTTCTCCAGAAGAAAATATACTGGCTGATGTACCAATGATAGTGCAGAAGCAATGCACATTAGCGGAAAACAAAATCGTGCACATAAACACACAGTTAGTGCAGTTAGAAGCAGCTACACACTCTAGTATTAGAAATGCACTAGACACCATATGGGTTGAGGGGCCCCAACACATACCACACCATACACTAAAAAACAGAAATGCTACAAATGTATGATCTGGAATGGACTTTACAACCAGAAGCAGCAGTAACAGACATCCCACTTTGGATGTTTGAGTACATTGTATACTGTGATGGAAGTAATGTTCCAACAGTTGGGACAGGCTCTAGGTATTCTAGTGCCTCTGCTGCTGTAAACTGGTGATTCAACCATAACAATGGGTTTGAACACCATGATACACACCATGATACACACCATGAAACACAGCATTTAGGAGATTAATCATCTCAGGTTGGTCAGTTACAAGGCCTCCTAAAGCAAATTGATCCACTTTAGCCCACTCTAAATATGTCTAATTTGGACTATGTAGTACAAGGTTATACCTTTAACCTTCAATGGTGGCAAGCCAACCCATTCAGAGATTCTAAAGGCAAGCCAATATTGTCAAAACAAATGTGGCTAGTCCTCTCAACTGGGTTATGCATACAAAAGCACACAGAAACGATTCTGTGCACAGGGCAGGCAATGCGCTTGCTTATCAGTCTGCAAGACAGCAGACTGTAGACAAAGTGGTAGCAGCATTTACATGCTCAGCCACATACATAGATAAGGACATAAAAACATGTCTAGATGCTAAAAGTCCTAACCCTCAAGTGTTCTGCACTACTTACAACTTTGCTGTAAAGGAAAATACAGTGATGGTCATTATACCTATGTCAAAAGGAGGCCATGTTGATGGAGTACTACCAAAGAAACAGAATAGATTAAAATCTCTGCAGCACATGCAATTGTAGCCTCAACCGACTTTGGGATTTCAGCTACTACATGACTCTTGCAGGATAGATTGTGGTGGCGAGTACATAGTAAATAGTTACGGCAGTACATAGGAAATTACCCCATATGTTTACAGACAACAGTGGACAATTCCTGAAAATTACCAGTAAGCACACTAACAAGGGCAACAGTGCATTTTGAATGCATGTATATGGAACACCTAGGTCCACAGAAACCTGTCAACCAGTACAAATATGTGTTAGTCATGGTGGACTCGTGCACAAGGTTCACAAGCTAATTCTTCAGAAGAAAGCTGATTGTAAGGAGATCATAAATTGCTCCAAGCTGACAATGGGCCACACTTTTCAGGCAAAGCCTTAAGGGAGGTCCTGTAAAGCTGGGGCTGTACTCTGCATTTTTGTAGCCCATTTTTCCCCACAAGCTAATGGTGTCATAGAGAGGGCCATTGGGATAATAAAGCATGCTTTGACTAAATTCATCCTTCCTTCTGGTGGTAATTGTGTGAGTCACATACCTATAGTGCAGGGTAGCATAAATAATCTACTTCATTTCTCTCAATATGAGGGTAAAACACCTTATGAGTCGCTGTTTGGCCCTTTTATGTACATGCTTGACTGACACAATTCTTGTTGTTTTCTCACCAGGCCAGACCAGCTGCTTCTCATAGATCTCCCTAGAGACTCCCTCAGTGGTGAAGGAGCACTACAGCATCAAGACAAAGGGCTCTATCAGGACACCGGGTTACCGCCAACACAAATAGCTTAACCGCTAATCGGTCCGGTGCTATTAGCGCCTGATCAGGTGTAGCGGTACAGCTGTAAATTCCCATTTACCATTGGGTCCATTGGACATGGAACTTGTTTTGAATATTAAGAGACTGAAACTAAGTGTGAGCTGGCAAGCTGGACAAGATGGCGTCTGGGGAAAAGGAAAAATAAGACCTTATGAACTTTGTTGTTCACTCAAGGAAAGGGAATTTGAGGCTCTTTTGGAAATGTGTTGTTTTCTTGGGGAAGGAAACCCCGAGACTTTGTGAAACTGTCTTGAACATGGGAACTGGAAAACAAGCCGAAAGCTGGAAGAAGCTCAGAACTTTATTTTGGAACACTATTTGATTTGTGGTTGACATCCCTACACATTGTTTAGCTTTAGTCGTGAGGGCAAGTATATGTTTTGGACACAGGCAGAATTTTAAATTGAACTTACTATGCCTAGATTTATTAAGTAGGGAAATCCCAAAGCAGCATAGGCAAGTTAGACCTTCAAACATCCGGACATTTCAGTTAATAAAACTTTTTTGTTTGAACTTTGTTGTATGTGTCTTGCTTCATGATGCCTTCACACAAGACAAGCTCAAAGACAGGCCATTTCAGAGTCTACCCACAATTTGCTGAGTGTACTCAAGAAAACATTCTATGGGATATCGAAATGGGACAAAGACTCATTGTCATGGAATCCTGAACATTCCTGTGGCAGCAGAAACACCTCTGTTGTGTGAAGAACTGCAAGCTTGGGGCACCATGCATCAAGTAGAGAATCATTGGATACCAACCCTTTTTGAGGTGTCCTATACCCATGCCTGTGTGATTTATGAAGATTCTACGGTACACTGTATTCCCTGAAGAACTGTGTGGGAACACCCCATCCAAGATGCCAAGACATTCTCAGGATCTGCTCTTGTGAGAAGAACCCGATCTCAACCAAGTGCACGCTGAGTACAATTCGAATGGAAACCTTCAGTAGCAGAGCTCTGCTACTACCTAATGGATCTTACATTGTGAAGTTTAATAATTAATCCTGTGATATGCCTTTGGGGCTTGCCAGCTTGACCACAGCCTCAAAGGTGGTAAAGTGCTGCAACATTGTTTTTCATTCACCAGTGCGGACTCAGCTAGTGCTATTGAATTGGCTTGAAGTCAAGCTATCACAACCAAAGTTCCTGCAACTATGACTGAGGGTAGCATACCTCCTGAATATGAAGATACACATCACTATCACCACAGAGAATTTTGTAGACACATGAAACAGAGCACTGCAATTGGCCAAAGACCCGCTGGACAGAACACAAGATTTGCCAAAGGAGATTCAAGCCTTATTGGAAAGCTGCGCTCCAACAAAAGGGAGCACCATGCTGGTACCCATTGCAGACTGGCTGACAAAGATATTCTTCTCTTTCAATCCATTGAAGAGTATTTTGTACTTTTTTTCTAAACATAGACTTGGGGATCACACCTGTTTTCTACACCCTTGCAGCTGGATTCATTCTGATCATCTTTATAGTTCATTGTAATAAGTAGCAGTGAACTTGTTCAATGCACCAAAGCTGAATCCTGACTAACAGATGAAAACTGTTTCGAACATTTCATGTGTCAATAATCTACCCATCTGTGATTCATCAGCGACTGTGACCGACTGAAGATTGTCTGCTGACTAGCACCTGCTGCAGCCAGCTCTACTCAAGAAGAAATGTTTATATTTTTGCATTTATTATCTATTGAAGATTCTAAGTGAACACATTTTCAGTAAATAAGTATTCTGTCATATTTTACAATCTCTTCTGTCTCTTCACTCTATGATGCCTCCATGGCTGGTTCGACGGCTCAAGTGGGGTGACATGTAATTTCCCATGTCTGCCTGTGTCACCCCATGCCCATTCTTTCAGAAGGAAAGTCACCACCATAGTATTCAGACAAACATTTGGACCATACAGGAATGTATATGGAAGGTCTCACTGTACTGAAATACAATCATTGCAAATCATATTTAGATGCATGATTTTAGACAGTGAAAACATTGCCTTAAGTAAATCAACCTTGAACACCATGCCACACTTAGCAGATCTTAAATATTATATATATCATGAAATGTGTACATTGTAAATACATACAGAGCCCTTTAAATACATAGCTTTTACCCAGTGGATGATAATAAGCTGTTCCTTCCTACAGGCGTTTTTTTTTTTCAAAAGTAGTATGATTCATGGGATAAACATTTGTAGTGTTAATCCTCAAGGTATGATGACCAAATCAAATTCTAGAAGAAGCTGTTTGACTGTGTGACCAAACCTATGACGTCTGCTCAGCAGACGGCTCGAGCCCAAACAATACCAAAGACTACACCAGTGGTACAATAGTATAATAGAAGGTATCTGGCCTATCTTGGTATAGTCAGTCTGGATATACATTCTGTCTGGGGCATGGCATGTTTTGTTGGCTCGGAGTCCTCTTTTTGGTAATACTGGCACATATTGATGCAGTATGCAACAACATGCATGGACACAGCCAGCATGAAACTATTTTATATACTTGCATATGTCGTGGGCAAAGGCATTATGAAGATGCACTGGAAAATGGTCCTGTGTACTGCAGTTGACTTGCATCTATTGTTTTTTTTTATCATGTGGTACTATACAAAATTGATTTCAAACTGTGTAGCTTTTTACCCAATTTTTCACAGAAAGTGCAATTAAATGCATCATTTTGACCCATTATTTTAAAAGGTTCCATGAAAGGGCAACCTTGCCGAATCCACCGTGTTTGGTTTGGTTCCCCAGCTGCGTTCATTCACTCTTGCATATTAGATGCATACATTAATGCCCCCGAATTAAAGGATTTACCAGCCGCACTGTTTATGTTTGATGCTTCCATGATGCTTGATGTATAGTACTTTGCCCAACCTCTGGCGAAGATTATCCTGCCTGATGCAACATATGCTCATCAGACTGGCATGTAGTAAAATGCAATGCTATCAACTGCTAAACAGGAGATGTAGAGACGACTTCATGGGCAAGCAAAATGCAAAAATGGCCAGTCCCAAACCTTTTACAATTGATTGTCATATTTATTTATTTTTCAGGGTATGATATTCAAAAAGCCTAATTTGTGGTTTTTCTGGATATAGTGTTGCTTCTTCTATAATAATAGTGAGCATGATAGATTGCACACCACATCCACGTCTTTCTTTACTCTCTAATGGCAACACTACTTGAAAACCTTGTTTATCTTCCAATCTCAATCTGTCAGAATACGGACACCTTCCTGATAGCTTCTAATCTTCATCCACTAGCTATGCTATGGTGGGTGTAGCTTTTTCCTGGCTTCCAATTGGTCACCTGTATCAATGCTTGAGCACTTTTACATTTTTGTAGGTAGCTAATATGAGTCCTCTGTCTATTTGAGTTGTGTGTACCTCTTTCATAAGGTCATGCATTAATACTACAGGCCATACACTTACTTTGTGGATGCAATTGATAGAAAGTGTCCTAAATTTATGCTTGAACACAAGTACCCTCATCATGTATGTGAGGGAGTTGACCATCCGCATGGGGATTGTGTGCTTGCCTGGGCTTTTTTTGATGATTTTTTAGGAAATGGAATGATGGGAGATCAACCTCAGAAAATGTGTGTGGCTAATCCACACACATTTTATAATGGTTGCCACACAACAAACACATAGTCCAGTGTACTCTGGGGGAGACAGCCTCAAGGCACAGTCCTCCCTGTTACATTTATTTGAGGGGTGCACAAAAATATCCAGAGGAGATGACCAACACCTTCCTCCTTCCATGGCCAGCCTAATTAAATATTAAAGGCTCCATGGAATCGCCTTGTTCTTTTATCTCTGTTTCGTGTGGTCGGGGTGCATAATGATGAGAGTTAATTGGAGCAAGCCAGAAAATAGGCCTGGTCACAGAACTTAACAATGGGCAGGACAACTAACACCTCTTTGATACACAATGTTTCAGCTTAAAGCTAGCTCCCACCCTTCTGTATGAAGGACAGACAATGGCATGTCTAGGTCCACTATTTACCGTAGGCAACCCCTTCAAAGTGGACCCCTTTCGGAGGGAAAAGCTATGTGATTTGAGGGAGACAGAAGTCTATTCTCACTGCAAACTTTAAGGGAGACCTGCACTTTGATCAAGAGCCACCAAGGGCTCAGTTAACCAAGAGAGACTTTGATCTACAACAGACAGGAAGATGGGTGGGACTTAGGAGTACATGTTGTCACCTCTTACCTTTCCTGTTGCAAAGCACTCTGATCCTTTCCTCACACATAACAGAAGGTTGTTGGTAGGGACCCCAGATTAGTTCCTTCAGGTAGGCTTAGCCTGCACCAATCACCGAGGCCCATTTGGCTTTAAAAGAGGGCTGCGCCCCTCACTTAGGAGATCATGTAAAGGCTTCACCAGAACCAGGAAAGAAGAACTCTGCATTGGACCCTGGCTGAAGGTACACTCTACCTTACATCTTCCGCCAGTGAAAGAAGGCCCGGATTCCAAGAGGCAAGGAAGCTCCCTCTCCTAAACATCTCCCAGGGAACAGAGGGAGATACCGGACTCAGATGGCCCATCCAACATCTCCTTACCAGTAGCCAGCTAGCATACAGCATGCCCTGCTATGTTCTTCCAGCAAACTTCTTTGGTGGGAATTGCCAGAGAGTCTCTGAACAAAGGACAAGGCTGCTGCCTGCAAACGCTCTCCTCAGCTTTGGGATGTCCTCCTTGAAAGGATGCCACAAATCCTGCAAAGAAGCATCAACCAGGGTCCATCTTTTAAGGGCTTTTTCGAGGAAGTTGAGCCCTCAAACCGCAACCGACTTCACCACTGACTGTTGTCAGGCTGCATTCACTAAAGCCATCCAAGAAGCCTCGACCAGCGTTCCAGATCTGCCAACCAGCACTGAGACAACAATTCTTGATCTCGAGCCACCATGTAGGCTAGCCTGCAGTCGTCCGTCCAGCCTCACTTGCCGAAACTGCCTGCCGCTGACACCTGCAGCTGTCTGCCATCTTGAACTCTGTCACAGGAGCTGCAAAGTATCCTGGGACCAACTCGATGCTGTTGAGCATCAAGAACATCTGAAGCACCAGGTGCATTGTGGTTCTGTCCCTCTGGTCCTTCCCCAAAGGCCCCCAGTTACATTTAAGACCCCTTGCTCCCATGGGGCTGAAACCAAATAACCTTGAACAGATAAGACTGATTGCTTTACTGAGTACCCTCCTGTCAGTATCCAGAGTGCAACCCTTTCATTCATGAAACTGTCCATCCTCTGGGTTCCTTTATAGTGTGGCCTGTATTCTATAGTGTGCTAGAACTGTCGGTTGTAATAATAATAAAGTAGATATTTGTATACAACCTTGACTGGTCAGTCCCTTTTATCATTGGGTAATAATTTTATTTGTGCTTTGTTACAACCAACCAACGATACACAACCTTGCAGAGATAAGCCTGCCGTTCCACCCACATTATCGAAATTGGAAAAGGAAGTTTATAATTGACTTGTGTTCCAATCTATTCATATCCCTTCTGGTGTACTAGAGTTGTGGGGCTGATTGATGGTTTAGAAAATGATATTCATCCCTAGAACACTGGTTCCCCGGAAGTTGATTCGTCACATTGGTGGCTAGCGGTGGGATCAGCTGGAGTCTTGCGCACAGCTTAGTCACCCAACGATAAAAAGTACTGTTGCAGGCAACATTTAGTCACTGCTTGGTATTAGTAATAGTCAGGGAGCTTGACATGGAGACTGTGAAAGGCATGACCAAGGATGTCCTGCATGTCTTTGTCAAGAGAGGGGACTTCCCCACAACACTAAGGTTAATAAACCTGAGTTGCTGACCAGCCTCCAAGCTTGGGTGGAAGCGAGGGAGGTTGGGGAGAAGACCTCAGGGGATGGGCTAGGCCCTGTGTACCCGAACAAACAAGACCTTCTGGAGGGGGGAAATGATGAGGACGACTGCATGATCAGTGTTTCTCACTCATTATCCCACTGAGGGGCAAGTGTGGTTTCTCAAAACTCGAAAGTGTCAGTGAGGTCAGGGGTTAGTGCAGCATCCCACAGGTCCCAGGCCTCAGCACAGTCTCTAAGTGGGCCAGTAATTGTTCTGGCTGTTAATGAGGTAGCGGCTACAAAGCTCCTGCTCGAGGTGAGGAGACTAGCGCTAGAGCAACAGAACCAGGAGGACAAGGTCACCATAGAGCTGCGCAAGCTGGCACTTGAAGAGAAAAATGAGCCCATCAGATCCACCTCCAGCAAAAAGCAACAATAGTGGCTTAAACCAAAGTGCCTGAGATATGCCCCGGCAGCACATCCCCAAAGACTTAGTGCAGGTTTATGAAGGATATCTTTGACTGGTTTGAAGCACTCGAGCTGGCTTTCCAGCTACAGGGGGTGGATGAGTCTCTATGGGGGGCAGCCCTGATGAGTCACTTACCAACACCAGGGACTGATGCAATTCTTCAGTTAACTACTGATGAAAGGCCCGTTTATGAGAGCATGAAGGTAGTCCTCCTCAGGAAGTTCTGTAAAACCCCAAAACAGAATCTCAAGAGCTCCAGAGAGCTCAGAAAGATTGGTGGGCAGACATTTGAAACATTCACACACTGTTTAAATATCTGAGTGGGTGGGTGGCTGGTAACAAAGCTGATACATTTAAAGGGGTGTACAATTTGATTGCGTGTGAGCATTTATTGAAAAATTGTGAGGTTGACCTACACCAACATCTTGTGGACAAGACTATCAAAGACTCTAGGGAGCTTGCAAAGAATGCCAACAGAAATGTGAGTACTCAAGTCCAGAAAAAGACTCAGGTGAGCACACCCAACGGGAAGAGAAATCGGCAGACAAAAAAGAAAACACAGATGGGAAGGACAAAGGTACAACCCAATCCTATTCGAAGTCAGGTGCCCAAAAGAATGAAGGGAAATCCCAAAACTCTAGTTCAGCCGTGGACAACGAAAAGAAGAACACAGGAACCGTTAACACTGGGACACCTGCATTCTCACCGCTCAAAGGTTGTTTCGTTGTAAGGAACTTGGACATAGGAAAAGCGATTCTGCTTGCAAGGACTTACCCAAGCAAGCCATAGTGAATGTAGGACTCGTGGAAGAGGCCATCATTAGTGTGGGCCTCTTAGAGGAGGACTTCCCACTAGGCCAGTGAGTGGCTGAATGTGGATTGGTTACACTGAGTGGGAACAGTACTGGGTCTCCATAAGATATCCCAGTTCCCAATAATACTCAACTCTATCTAGAACAAGTGTTTATAAAATGGACACAAAGGTTCTGTGGTCCAAGCCACCACGGCTAGTGTCACTGATGTCACCCGCAGTGGGTAATGCCAGTATATTGATGCGCTAGTCCGTAGTTTAAGTGGGTTTGATGGAAAGAATAAGTGCCCCTTGGCGATAGTAGATTTCAGCTCATGATGTGAAATGACCCAGTGGTGTGTAGCAGTGAAAGACTCCATCCCTGTCCCATGCTTGTTGGGTAATGGTCTTCCTTATCCTGAGATAGCTGCAGCAGCTCCCCGATTGAGGGCCAAAGAGATCACCAGATTGAACACTCTCAGAGCCTTACAGCCTTGAGTGCTTCCAGAGGGCTTTTTGGCTTTTACGGTAGCCCCTAGTCCAGTTCCACAGACTACTGAGTCACCTACTCCTGTGGGAGAGGGGCTAGTAGCCATTGAGGATCCTACTTTGGTAGCAGGGGACTCAGTGTCTCCAGAGTTGCCTGGCGTACCACAGGAACCTGGACCAGGTGGGTGCAGATCTGAAGGGCCTGCCCAAGCTGAATGAGTTTGCATAACCTGGGGGCTCAGGTCAGACTGACTTCTCCACAGCCCAAAACAAGTGTCCCACTCTGGCTGGTCTGTGGAAGCAGGCAGAAGAGCAGGCTAAGGATGAGGCCCCTGGACTGTTTGAAGGGTACTGGTAGATGGACTCCTGTACAGTGAGCCAAAAGACTATCAGGGAGAGGGCGGCACCAGGAGGTTCGTGATTCCCCAATGCCACAGAAAGTTCCTTTTGGATTTGCCTTACCAAATTCCTTTAGCAGGTCACTTGGGAGTGACTAAGACATCAGATCAGTTGTCTGTGCACTTTTACTGGCCTCAGTGCAGCATAAAAAAAGTCAGGAATTTGTCTGGTCCTGCCCAACTTGTCAAGCCTCTAGCAAGTCAGGTGGTGCAACAAAAGCCCCCTTAATTCCACTAGCCGTGGTTGGGCAGACTTTCAAGAGAATAAGCATGGATATTGTGGGTCCTTTGGATCCTCAAACCAGCTCAGGCAACAGATATATCTTGGTGGTGGTAGACCATGCTACAAGATACCCTGAAGCTGTCCCACAGAGGAGCATCAAAGCCCATGTGCTTGCGAAGGCTCTGATTGGGATATTCTCCCATGATGGATTCCCCAAGAAAGTCATTAGTGACAGGCCATCAAACTTTATATCAGCGTATATGAAGGCCATGTGGGAAGATATGGAGTCACATATAGGTTCTCTACATACTTCCATCCACAAACAAATGGGCTTCTTGAGCAGTTCAACAATACCCTGAAAGGCATGAGAGGTGGCTTGGAAGAGCACCTGAGTAGAAAATGGGATATTCTTCTGCTATGCCTTCTGTTCGCCTACAGGGAGGTGCCACAGAACGGAGTAGGGTACAGCCCCTTTGAGCTTCTCTTTGGACATCATGTACAAGGTCCCCTCAGTTTAGTGAAAGAGGGATGGGAAAGCAAACCTTCATCCCCTACACGCGATGTGGTGGACTATGCACTAGGCCTTCGTTCTAGAGTGGCCAAGTACATGGAACAGTACATGAGAAACCTAAAGGCCAGTCAGGAGTTGTTGAAGCACTGGCATGACTAGAAGGCAACAGTGACAGTTTATTCTCCAGACCAGTGGATATAGTGGATATGGATTATGGAGCCTGTCAAACCCATGTTCCTTCAGGACAAGAGGACTGGGCCTTATTGTGTGCTAGAAAAGGTAAGTGAAGTGAATTATCTCATTGACGCGGAAGGACCTAAACAGATGTGCAGGGTCTTTCAAGTCAACTGGCTAAAACCCCATTACAGCTGTGATGACTTGGTCATGGCATTAGTGACAGACAGAGAGACTGAGGAGGAGACTGATCCCCTCCCAGACCTCTTGCACACTGAAGCCACAGATGGGTTAGTTGAAGGTGTCAACCTTGCAACTGATCTTTCAGAATTTGGGACAGTTTGCCGGTGTGTTTTCTCTGACTCCAGGTCGTGCAGATTGAGCACCCATGATGTGGACACTGGAGACAGTAAGCCGGCGAAGAGTAGGATTCACTGGATGTCCGAGAAGGTCAGGGACACCATCAAAGAGGAAGTTTCCAAGATCCTGTCCCTTGGAGTGATAGAGCCATCCTGATGCAGCCCCATGGCTAGCCCAGTGGTACTGGTCCCTAAAAAGACCAGTTTGGGAAAGGCTGAAGTTTGCTTTGTTTGGACTACAGGGTGCTCAATTCTGTCACAAAGACAGGTGCTCACCTCATTCCTCGGGCAGATGAGCTCATTGACAAGCTTGCCGCTGCCAAGTACATGAGTACCTTTGACCTCACAGCGGGGTATTGGCAGGTTGGCTTGACTTATGGAGCGAGAGAGAGGTCAGCATTGTCAAACCCAGAAGGACATTATCAGTTCAATGTGGTGTACTTCGGATTTGAAGAATGCCCCTGCAATTTTTCAGCGGATGGTTAACCAGGTTTTGTCTGGTCTGGAAAAACTCAGTGTCGCCTATTTAGTTGATATTGCTTTGTTCAGCCACACCTAGGCGGATCATTTATCCCACCTGACACAAGTGCTTCAGGTGCTGCAGAATGCAGGTCTGACAATCTAGGCCACAAAGTGCCAGAAAGCGCAGAGTACTGTGACTTACCTAGGCCACCCGGTTGGTGGACATAAAAAACAACCTCTTGAAGTAATGGTACAGGCTGGTGAGGCGTGGGACATCCCCACCACACAGACATAGTTGAGAGCCTTTCTAGGTCTCACTGGATACTTTTGGTCGTTCATCAAGGGGTATGGGACCATTACCATGCCCCTGAATGATGTAACTTCCAAGAAGGTGCCGAAGAAGGTAACTTGGACCCCCGCCTGTCGAACCTCCTTTCAGGATTTAAAGGATTGTTCAGGGCCCCAGTTCTGAAAGTGCCAGACTATGTTCAGGAGTTCATTATCCAGACAGACAGACGCCTGTGATTTTGAGATAAGAGTAGTGCTGGCACAGCTAAACTCTGAAGGGGTAGATCAACCTGTTGCCTACATCACCAGGCGGTTGACAAAAATGGAAAGGAACTGGGCTGTCATAGAAAAAGAGGGATTTGCGGTCATGTGGGCCATGAAGAGGTGAAACCCTACATCTTTGGGTCTCACTTTACGATACAGACAGACCACAGGCCTCTGCTTTGGTTAATGGCCATGCAAGGAGAGAACCCAAAGCTTTTGCATTCAACCATATCCCTACAGGGATTAGATATGGACATCCAGCAGAAGGCATGCTCCTAGCATGGAAATGCAGATGGCCTCAGCCGGTACTTTTGCCTTGATGACGAATCAGACCCTCAGTAGGGTGGTGGCTCACATGTTGAGGCTTTGGGGCATGTGAGGTATTCAACCATCCGCACTGGGAGTGTGAGCTCGCCTGGGCTTTTTTTGCAGTGTACTCTGGGGGACACAGCCTATAGGCTCAGTCCTCCCTATCACATTTATTTGACAGGTGACAGGGAGGGGTGCACAAAAACATCCAGAGGAGAAGGGCAACAATTTCCTACTCCCATGGCCAGCCTAATTAAATATCAAAGGCTCCATGGTCCACCCTGTTCTATTGTCTACATTCTGGGTGGTGGCAGCGCATACGAGTATGTTAATTGAAACAGGTCTGGTCAGGAACAATGGGCAGGAAAACTAACACTGCTTTGATATGCAGTGTGACTCCTTGAAGCTAGCAACCACCCCTCTGTATGAAGGACAGTGAATGGCATGACTGAGTCCACTATTTAACATAAGCAACCACTGCAGAGCGGATTCTTTTGAGAGGGACAAGTATGTGATTTGAGGGAGACAGAAGTCTTTTCTCACCACAAACCTCAAGGGTGACCTGCACTTGGATCAAGAGCCACAGAGGGCTCAGTTATCCAGAGAGACACTTCATATATACAGCAGACAGGAAGATGGGTGGGACTTAGGAGTACATGTTGTCACCTCTTACCTTTCCTGTTGCAAAGCACTCTGGTACTGACCTCATGCATAACAGTAGGTTGTTGGTGGGGACCCTGGATTGGTTCCTTAAGGTAGGCTTAGCCTGAACCAATCACTGAGGCCCATTTGTCTTTAAGAGAGGGTTGAGCCCCTCACTTAGGAGATCATCTGAAGGCTTCACCAGTAGCAGGGAAGAAGAACTCAGCATTGGACAATGGCTGAAGGTACAATCTACCTTCCAGCTTCCACCCGTGAAGGGAGGCCAGGATTTCCAAGAGGGAAGCAAGATCCCTCTCCTAAATATCTCCCAGGTAACAGAGGGAGATACCAGACTCAGAGGACCTATGCAGCAGCTCCACAACCAGTACCCAGCCAGCCCCCAGCACGCCCTTATAGGTTCTGCCAGCAAACTTGCTAGGTGGGAAGTGCCAGAGGGTCTCTGAACAAAGGACCAGGCCGTTGCCTGCAAACACTCTCCTCAGCTTTGGACTGTCCACCTTGCCAAGCTCTGCAAAGAAGCTAGGAGTAGTGCCACACAAGCATCAACCAGTGTCCATCTTATAAGGACATCTTCGAGGCAGTCGAACCCTCGAACCACGACCCACTGCAACACTGACTTTGTCACACTGCAGTCATTAAAGCTGTCTGAAATGCCTCTACCAGCGTTCCAGATCTGCCAACCAGCACAGAGACAATGATTCTTGACCCTGATTCACCATGTAGGCCAGTCTGCAGCCGTCCATCCATCCTCGCTTGCTGAACTGTCTGCTGCCTGATACCTGCAGCTGTCTCCCATCTTGAACTCTGTCACAGAAGCTGCAACGTGTCCTGGAAACGACTTGACGATGTTGAGCATCAAGAACATGTCAAGACCCAGGTACATTGTGGTTCTATCCCCCTGGTCCTTCTCCAAAGGTCCCTAGTGAAATGTGCTCCCTTGGTGCTGAAACCACATAACCTTGAACAGTTAAGACTGATTGCTTTGGCGACTACCCTCCTGTCAGTATCCAAAGTGCACCCCTTTCCTTTGTGAAATTGTCGGTCCTCTGTGTTCCTTTACAGAATGTGTTGTATTTTGTAGTGTGCTAGAACTGTCTTTTGTAATAATAATAAAGTAGACATTTGTATACAACCTTGACTGGACAGTTCCTTTTATCATTAGGTAATAATTGCATTTTCGTTGTGTTGCAACTAACCAACGATCCACGACCTTGCAGAGATAAGCCTGCCATTCCATCCACATTACCAAAATTAGACAAGGAGGTTTATAATTGACTTGTGTTCCAATCTGTTCAAATCCCGTCTGGTGTACTAGAGGTGTAGGGCAGATTGATGGTTTAGAAACCGATATTCATCACCGGACCACTAGTGCCCCAGAAGTTGATTCGTCACAGTGTACTGCTAGTGTTGGCCTTGAAACGCTACTTGTTTGTCATTCTGATTACAACAGGAATGAAGAGGTTAAGGGGACTGAGAGGGGGTAAGCATGCTTATTTCGATCACTGCAAGGCGGCATGTCCAGTCCAGCTATGGGTTATGATCATGACGAGGGGGGACCAACCAGATTTTCTGGATCTCATATACTTTTTTTGGTGCAGGGAGCCCCAAAGGTGTCATTGCCATGGGCCCCAAAGTTGATTAAAGTGACCCATAGGAGATGTATCCTAGCGGACTGTCTGATCAGAGCACAAAAGCACAAACCTCTCCCTTTCCCCGTTACAGACTCCTGTGAGGAGTGTAGAGGTGTTTGTATTGGGTCATGAGGGGAAGGGATTATGGATTGTTTGGATGTGAGTAGAACTTGCGCAGAAGGAAATTATAAAACACATTATTCCTTACCTCATTATCGTGCCTTGACATCCCCACCCCTACATTTTTCTCTGCGAAACTCACTTGAAACAATGAAGTCACTTGTTTCTAAAGTAATTCAAGCAGCTTCAGTTAAGTTTCATGAGGAGTTGTGGGAATTCACTGCAAACGCACCCACATTTCCTACGTGCTAAACTGCATGTACCCTGAATACCTATCAGCCACCTGTGCTCAAAAGAACGGCTCAGCGTTTCTAGGGCACTTCTAGAGCATGCATCTATCTGGTCATAGGGTAGAGGTGCATCATATATGTACTTTTCCCGTGATTGTGCTGGACTCCTCCTCTACTTGTTCCTGATCCTTGGCGCTATGGTACCATTTTTGATCCTGAGAACATTTTCTGCATTACCCTTTTCCACTGATTCACAGCCTTTTCACTGGTCACCTGGTAACCTTGGTATGGATTTCCAATTTTTGTGGCATGGTTTTGGTTGAGGAAGGTGTGTTCCTCGAGATGAAAAACGTGAAAGTAATGCCAGCACTTGGCTTTCATAGATTTTGCACATTCTGTCAGTTTCTCATACAGTGAAAGCCATGAATGCGTTTTCATCATCCATGTTATGTTATCTTTGACTCCACACTTTCCTTCTCCTCACACATCTCTGACGTCTCCAAAAAGTCAAACTTCTTATTGCACCTCATCAGAGGTACTCTGCCTTTCCTCTCCTTCCCTCAAAAATTTACAGGGACTCATTATGAGTTTGGAGGTAGCCATGCCGTTCATAGCGGCATGATTGCCTCCAAACTTGTGTCCGGGTCCCGAAAAAAGGGAATTACCGGGCCAATCCGACTTTTGCGGGCACAGTAATTCCCTTTTCTCGGGACCCGGACCCGGTACATCCCCATTTCCATTCCAGCCCCCATAGGGCTCAATGGGAATGGGGAGGGTGCTAACAATGGACCCGTTAATGACGGGTCCGTTCTTAGCATCCTGGTCTGCTCGCGAGTGGCCCAGGCGTGCATTCCGCCACCCACGAGCAAACCCGTAATGTGGTAGCCCCGAATGAACAGTGCCAGTACCTTACCAGCACCGTTCATTCCATGGCTGCCAGCCTCGTAATGAGGCCCACTGTCTCACAAGCTTTAGTTCTCTCCAGACTTGATTACTGTAACAGTCTCTTTCTGACTCTCCCTGCTTCAACTCTCCGTCCTCTACAAATAATCCACAACAGGACTGCAAGCCTTGTCCTTGGCCTCAAGCCCTGGGATCGTATCTCTCCAGCCCTGAAATCCCTTCATTGGCTCCCAGTGAATGCAAGGATTAAATTTGAAACCCTCTGAATTGTCCACAAGGCATTCTGGGGCCTGGTGCCAAAATACCTTTAACTATCCCTCCGTAAATACATGCCCTGTCGAGCCATTCGCTCCTCTACTTCTAACTCCCTCAGGGTTAGTCATTTTGCAAAAAACGAGCTGGGGTAGATCTCTTTCTTCAGCTGGGGCCTCCCTCTGGACCAGCCTCCTAGCCACCATGAAACTTGAGGAAAACAATCTCTGGCCCCGGAAGCACCTCAAAACCTTCCTCTTTGCCTAGGCCTTTTCCCCCCTTCTCTCCTGTTGATCTGTTTCTTCTCTAGGCATTGTGCACCTGGCCACGCTCTGTTACTTGGGCCCAGGTACCTGCTCACCCTGCCACCCTCTTGAACTGCCTCCGGGCCACCCTTTGCACTGGGGTTCTGTATCTGCACCCATACAGCCCCCCCCCACTTTCCTCCTGCACTTATCAGATATCCCTTATCTGACTAATTTTCACCTGCCACTTGCTAGCCGCACTAACTTTATTTATTTATTTATTTATTTATTTATTTATTTATTTATTTATTTATTTATTATTTATTCGTTTCTCTCCTCTGTTCCACACCCCCCTTCCATGCACTTTTCCTTTTTTTCCCTTTTCCATGCACTTGTGCTTTCTTAAATGTCACTGGGCCTAGTAAGATTGCTGTTTTCATATTTTTCTCCCTTGTTCCCCTCCCTTTTGCCTGGTCACGCTCTTAAACACTTGTATACGAGTGCAATATGAATAAAATATAATATCATATCATATCATGTTGGATTTTACATCATTATCTACCTAGGTCTTTAGAACAAAGATGCTGCCAAACTACAATGGATTGCGAATGCTGGTGAGAACTGCCCCAAATGATTAGATAGGAGAGATTGCATCTCTCCAGCAGTCAGATCTTTGCATTGGTTAACAGTTGAAAAGTGCTTTGAGTTTAAAGCTTTATATTATACATAAAAAGTTTTTATTGGAATGTGTATGTTGTTCTGTTGGACATAGAATAGCACTATATCCTTTTTAGATCATTTTGTTCTGAAGGTCATTCTCTATTAAAGTTGCCGAAAGTGTGGCTTGCAAATGAGGCAAGGATCCTCATTTCCCCAGGCCCTTTTAGTATTCAGGTTTGAGAGAAAAATTCTCGACTAGAACAAAACATGGATGTACTGCCTTGTGGAAGATTGATTTCATAGGTCGGATGGGTGCAGGTGTTGGGTGGAACGCAAGACACCTTGCTAGTCAAGAGACTAGTTTGCCACCGCGTTTCTGTCTAGTGAGTGTGTGCTTTATCTTACCAGCTATCT
Source organism: Ambystoma mexicanum (assembly GCF_040938575.1). Lineage (NCBI taxonomy): Eukaryota > Metazoa > Chordata > Amphibia > Caudata > Ambystomatidae > Ambystoma > Ambystoma mexicanum. Next base: position 621,867,108 of record NC_090923.1, on the reverse strand, counting down.
TTTGAGAGAGTTCTATGAAAACTGATTGGTTGACAGGACTGTGGGCTACCTTTATGGTCTGATTAATTGGATGTAACCCATCTTAGAGATGCATTAACCTGCCATGATTTGGAAACATCTGCAGTAGGCCAGAGGTGTAGGTGTCCTTCTTTCCCACTGTAGTAAAGTGACTGAGTCCCTTTGCTCCCCATGTTCCCAAAAGCCATCAGCGGCAGGATGCTTCATCTATAGAACTCAGCTGTGATACTAGTTTTACATTTCACAGCCGTGGAGGGAAGTGTGCATGATTGAATGGTTATTTCTAGCACTTAGAAAGATCACACTATCACATAAAGTCTTAGTAATGCAATTACTAGCCATATTTTTGCAAAGAAGAGGATCAAAATGTCTAGACAAATGGGGAAGGATGATGCATTCGCACCCGGGGAAGGACGCACATTCAATCAGGTGGCTGGAACAGTGGGCGAGAACACATTATGTACCACCCACAGTTTCTAGCCACTCGAGGTCCTTCCCTGGGTGGCACCATCTTCATTGTGCGGAGACAACAGGGAGCCTCTTCCTGTTGTCTCCCCAAGTCCTCACCCATACCCAGTGCCCCAAAACAAAATATCGCCACTCCCCTTCTTCCTCCCCACTTACCTGCTGCACCGGATGGACCTGAGCATTGTGCTCCAGCCTCGGTGCTCCACCCACCTGCGGCCTCCAGTGAAATGGAAAAGGGACTAGTTCCCTTTTCCCATGGCGTTGGTCAACTTGTTTTTTTTTTTTTGACGGGACATTTGGCTTGCACAATATGCATTAAATGTTTTAAACCATTTGCACCCCGGATGATCCCCAGGTTGCCTTTGGCTATCACCTCGCCATCGGGGGCTGGATATGGCCAGTAATGGGGCACAGCCCTCTCCAATGCCTTCTCTTCCCTCGGGCTTGCCTAGACTCAAGCTGGCGAGCCGTTACCGGCCATCTCCACACCCTGACACATGGGTGATTGCCATAATCAGGCGTTGGATGCCTTTCTGTCCCTTACTGTATATAAAAGGTAGACAGCAGTAGCTGAGAAGGGTGACCTATGGGAGAGATCTTTCAAAATGGATGGATTGTCAGTGTGGGCAATTTATTGAACTTGGATTCTGGGGGTGGGCAATGTATTGCACTTAGATGGAGTCTCATGGTAGGCAATGTATTACACTTATATGGATTTTAGTGTGGGGAATATATAGAGTACGTAGATGGATTATTTGGGGTAGGGAATGTATTGCACTTAGATGGATTCTTGGGGTGGGCAATGTATTGCACTTAGATGGATTCTGGCGGTGAGCCATCTATGGCATTTAGGTGGATTTAGAAGACCTGTGCAGTTAGCCATTGTGAAGAATTTGGAATGATATCAGGAGGAAGAACTGTGTGTCAAACTCATAGAATGTTGTGAGGGTAGCCTTTGTATTGCACAGATTGTAACCTTTGGACGAGAGGAGCTCTTGTGATAGCCATTGTATAGCACTTGGAAGGGTTGGGCAGTTGACCTGGGAGCGGCAGTTAGTCGAGTCCATGAGGGCGACCATTCTATGGTTTCTAGGAGATGGCTGAATGTGTTGCACTACAGGCAATGCAGGTGTTGGCAAAATGCTGCCTTTGCTGTTAAGTGAGGACTTGGATGTAGCTACTTAATGATAGCCGGAAGCATGCAGAATATATTCACCCTAATTTATCAACCAGATGTATTAGAATTTGCCAAATGTACCAATTGTAGGCTTTCATTTGATTATAACCAATGCATTTTTCCTCTCGCACTCCACACTTTTGGAACTAGGCAAAGGTGCAGCCACACATCTGCTTTTATATACAACTTGCATGACACTTTGCACAACACTTCTACCATACCTTTGATGACATAAAATCGAACTGTAGTTACACACATAAATAACTATCCTCTTACACACACCCTCTAGCTTATTTCCCTAATATACATCTCTCCACCCATACACATGTCAATTAGACATGGGTGGCTAGCAGGGATTCGACCAAGCCCTCATAACCTTCAATAGCTGTTATGCACGCATGCATTCTAGCATCTCCTAACTTTTCCCGTACTTTAGACGTCGGTCACATCGAGGACTTTCAACCTACAGTGCGTTGGGACCATAACCATGGTGAAAGGCGTTATACAAATGATGCAATGAAATGAACAAAGGAAAAGGAAAATAGAGAAGCATTTAAGAATGTAATGAAGTGCACTGCCTGACCAGCACATAGCTGCACCCACCTAAATGGTTCCTGGCATGTGCAGAATTAACACAGTGGCCCTCATTACGACCCTGGCGGAAATCAACTGACATGACCGCCACAGCGTAAATAGCGTTTCCGCCACTGCACGATGGAGGAAAGTGCGGCTAATTCTGACCCATCGGGCACTGGCATTACGCCATGGCGGAAGTGCAAAGTCCGCGATGGCGGAAATGACCCCAAAACGCCCCTTACCGCCGTCGTACGTCGCCCTAGGTGCAATTCCGCCACCCATTTTAGCGGTCACCGTAATGAGCGGCCAGCGCAAAATACGGTCACCGTAAATATACGGAAACGGAAGTAAAAACATGGGGCCGGAACGGGAAACAGCACGCCGTACACCTATAAAATCAGAATCCCAACACAACCATTAAAAATCCGACCCTGAGACACATCCCAACCCGTTAGCCACCCCAGTCAAAAAAATAAATATGGGAAAAGTTGCTAAAAAAGCGTGCGACCGCAAGCGGCAGGTCCACTTCTCCCACGAGGAACTCACCGTGCTCACAGAGACCCTCCAGGAGAATGCTGCCGTCGTCTTCTCTACGCAAATGACCAGGACGGCACTTGCGAACAAGAAGGCCATATGGGCGCTGGTGGCACAGCGGGTAAGTGCGGTGGGGACCGCACCCCGCAACCCACAGCAATGCAGAAAGCGATGGGACGACCTACGGATACGCGTCCGGAGCATACTCTCTGCCAACCGGAACATTGCCACAGCTACCGGGGGAGGATCGGAATCACCCATCAAGTTGACCCCCTGGGAAGAAATCTGTGCCTCCACCATTGGAATGGAGAGCATAGAGGGAGTCGGAGGGATGGAGAAAGGAGTGCAGACATCAGAAGAATCAGGTAGGTGGCCCAAATAAAACTATGCCAAATCCTCAATTACCAACCATGTGAAGTACCATGTGTCCCCATAGTGCAATAGAAACACATGTTCAGGAGAACGACCACATACATTGCCATGACAGCGCCCCTTAAAAGTCAGATCAAATAAATAAATATTTAAAAATCCAAAAAACACACTCTACATGTGCAGCATGCACACCCTAACTGCAGACTGCAAAATAACTGCATCCCCAATGCACACAAAAATGAGACCACCTCCAAGGCCCTGACCCAAATCACCCCCAGCTACCACCCCAATGCATGTGATACAATTGCCATTACAATTACCACAGACCCATGAATAACGCTCGCCCTCCTTTACTCCACCACAGGGTCCGATTCCAACGACGAGCTTCAGGACACCCCTACCAGCACACCTGCAAAGAGGGCCAAGACCAACGGCCAAAGACCCTCCACCTCAGCTGCACGGATCAAGGCACGGCAGCAGCACGAATCGAGTGGCAGCACACTGGAGGGGACATCAACAGGCACCCCAGCAGCCAGCATGTCCACAACAGCAGCACCACAGGTCCCCCAAATGGATGCCACAGAAGGCACTGCTTCTGGTGGCAGCAGCACCCTAGGTGACACTGCATTCATGCCAGCATGCTCCGACACAGAAAACGGTGCTGCCGAAGTAGGACACATCCATGACCTGTCCCAATCCCCCTGTATGTTTCATCCCGTACACCATGAGGAAACCACGCAGGGGCACCCACAAGACGACGACTGGCCAACCCCCACAAGGCCTGTTGCAAGGCAACATGAGGCGTCCAGCCCCTCTGTGACACCACCGCAAATGGGCATGGCCCAGCAGAGGCAACAGTCCCTCGAGCAGATGATAGTGCAACAGCAGCAACTAGCCACGCTCCTCAAGGAGCATGCTGATGAATGTGGGGGTTCTAAGGCAGCCATTGAAACATCTACTGAGACACTTAGGGCAGAAATGGAGCGAAGTACAGAGACACTAAGGGCACAAATGGAGAGAAGTACCGAGAGCCTGAGGGGGGAACTGCATGCGACGTCCAAAGACCTATGTGGTGAACTTGCCGCTGTGCGCCGTGTGCTCACTGAGCTCTCACAAACCCTTAGGGACATGCATGGACGTGAGCAGGCAGAGACATCATCCGTTGCAAGTTCCGTCCAGGGCAGCCCCCAACGTAGATCTGGGAGGACCCGGCGCTCCACAGGCAGGGGTGCCCCTGATACCCGGAGAGGGGGCTTGCAATAGCGTCTGCCCACTGACAATGAGCGTCATTGGACACTGGTGTTCGGGGGGGGTAGGAGGGTGGAGGGGGTGTGTTGTGCTTCTTTGGGTGGCGGGTCGATTGGGTGTGTAATGTCATTTCACATCTGCAATACAATTCTTCATATTCATCCAATGAGATGTGTGGACATTGATCTCTGTGTACGTGGCCTATCTTGGCGTACAGTCCACATTGTGCATGTTCCAGACACACACAGTGCCACAAGTCCCGTGTCCATGTAACAGCCACCAGGCGTGAGTGCTAGAAGCATGCATCTATGAGATTCTGACGTAATTCACGGGCCTCCTGTGCCTCGCGGACCCCTTGAGGTGCTGCCACATCCCCACCCTCATCATGACCATCTTCAGGTGCTAGCAGTTCTGCGTCGGGGGGCATGGCCACATTCCTACGTACGCACATGTTGTGTAGCATGACACATGCCATGACCATCTTTGCCACCTTCTCATGGAGGTACAGGAGTGCCCCGCCAGACCTGCTGAGGCAGCGGAAACGAGCCTTCAGTAGGCCGAATGCCTGTTCTATGACCACACGGGTACGTGAGTGGGCATGGTTGTAGTCCTCCTCATGCTGGTCCTGTGGGTTCCGGATTGGTGTAAGGAGCCATCTCTTCAGTGGATACCCGCAATCACCTGTATGTGGACAAGAAAGGATGGTTGTGGAATGTCATTGCTACGTACGCACCCCCCCCCCTTCCTGCCAGGTCATTCACGCATCACCTACCCCACATACTCATGCATTAAATGAGACTCACCGAGTAGCCAGAATCGGCGCCCTGCGTGTCGCTCCATGTAGCGTGGTATTCTAGAGTTCCGCAAGACCATAGAATCATGTGTTGATCCCGGAAATCGGGCAGAACAATGTGTAAAGATCCTGTTGGAGTCACACACCATTTGTACATTGATAGAATGATATTGTTTCCGGTTGCGGTACTGGGCCTCCATGGCATGTGGGACAACCAATTCCACATGGGTGCAGTCGATGGCACCAACGCAACCCAGTATGCCGCCAAGTGCATGGAATCCCACTTTTGTGTTTGTAAGCTCCTGCTCCGAGCGTGGTAAAGTGATGTAGTCGTCTGAGTGCTTCAGGAGGGCATCAAGCACTTGGAATAGTGTCCGTGAGAATAGTGGCTGTGAAATGCCATGCAACTGTCCGACTGTGTGCTGGTAGGTGCCTGTGGCCAGGAAGTGGAGTACAGACACCACCTTCAGTAGGGGTGGGATGGCGGTTGGGCTATCTATCATGCTGACAAGGTCAGCGTGTGTCATGTCGACAATGGCGGTTATGGTGTCCCGGTCCAAACGGTAGAGGGTGTGGATCTGCTCAGCTGTGAGGTTGAACGGATTAGCTCGGAGGCGTGGGATTGCGGGCTGCCTGCGTGGTGGTAGTGGCTGTGCTGGTGGGGCTTGCTGGCCATGCCTTGCCCTCCTCCTCCTCCTCCTCCTCCTCCTCCTGCGTCTCCTCTGTGCGGCCGGTTGTTGTAGTAGTTGGCGTTCGTCTTCTTCTTGAAGTTGGAGCACTTGCAGTGCAATCAGGTCCCCCAGGCCCAACATCGCTAGTCCTGCCGGTAGCATTCTGGAGTGGGTGTGGTTGGGGGAGGGGTTTGGGTGTGCAATTTATGTGTTTTCAGGCTGTATAGCCTTCACCTGTGGTGATTCATTCCACCTGTGTCAGCTGCAATGCCTTTCGTGCGAGCACGTCCCGCACACGACGCTGCAATTCGACGCATGGCATCTTGCATTTGCAATCATGTTCTTAATCCCGATGGCTGTGGAATATTGGTTTATATGTTAATTCTGCTATGGTCCCATTGTTGCACATACTATATTTGCATTCGCGAGCAGACTTGTGAAGGGTCAGTGGAATGTAGTGCTCGATCAACGGTGGACCCTCATGCAGCACTGTACCGACGTTCACCGACGGCGGGGAGTCCCATCAGTGATTGAGGCCAGTTACCATTTTCACACACAGCCGCACTGCATAGATGTATTTGTGAATACAAGCGTTCACAGATGCCTTTTCAACGTGATGTTGCAAATTAGGAATTCGAAGGACAGCGCTTTCGGTTTTCAACTAGCGGCGTGGAGACGCCCACAGGTCTGACTGGAAATGTAACGTTCTATTGTTGAATATCCTTGGGACAGGGCCCATGACGGGAATGCAATGATTGATATGGTTTGAATGGGATGCGCTATAGCGTAGTGGACGATAAGGCAGGACGTTCCCAAATACATGTGACTTCACTACACAAGGAATCCGGGCAGGAGCACAGTGGATTTTGAAGGCTGCATTACGCACAGACTCAATGGAAATTTCGAATGTTATGTGAGTGAATATTCAGGCGTTTTCATAACGGGATGAGGGAATGATGAATGGATGCATGGAAAGATGATTTAATTGGGAGTCTGCCATGTACATGGCTATTTGGAATCTGTCCCCTTCCCCTGCGCTATGTGATGCAAGGCTGCCATAGTGGGACCATCGTCTGTCTGCCCTTGTTGAACCCTCCCTGTCTCGACGCGCCTTCAATCACTTGTGTCTATGCACGTTGATGATCCCATCTGATGGATCCTGTTCTGACAGGCGCATGCACACAGACACTCGTTTGAAATAGTGTATTCACCTCGATTTGTGTCGTAATGATTCGCAAGTGATTTCTGGGTGCAATTGATCCTTATGAGTGGGCTAGCATGCATATGGTTGTAGGTTTGGTGTGTTGAATGAAGTGAGTAATGCATATGGAGTTCGGATGCCCATACTATCATTTTTTTCATTTGGGTGACAGGTATCTCCTCCCCTTCTGCCGCTGCCATCTGTACGCCACTCCTGCAGATGGCTTCTACAGTCGACACCTGCAGCTTCGAGTTAATCAGTGGAGCACCATTACGATCTTATGGGACGATCGCCAATGGCCCACATGCCCTTACGCAGTACTAGTGGCTAGGTGCAGCATACCTAGCTTCCAGCTGGACTAGTGCCTACTTCATGGGACGGCCCTGCGGTCCTAGGCGCTTCCATGTTGCCTTTTTGGACGTTGATGTAGCCCCTGTGTGCCATGAAGGTACAGGGCGTCACACATGGGGAAGCTGGTCATTTATTGCGGATACAGCCCGCAGTAATGCTGATCATTTGTGAGTTTATGTTCAAATGGCTGTATGGGCTTGGTGATTTTGATGTGCATTAAATTTATATTCAGATATTAACCGTGTAGCGTTATTCTTTGCTAGTAATGTGGCATATTCCGATTTGTGGCGCGATGTATTGTGAGGTGTTCTGCATTGGGTTCCGGCTTCTGGGTACAGTTGTGTGGTACGTGCTTATGCTGATGGTTGTTTTGACTACTGGCATGTGTACAGGGCTGGTGCAGTCTCCCTCAGGTTACTGCTTTGAATGTTGATTTACACTGGTGGCAAGCGATGGGGGACTGTTGTTGTTTTGTGTCATGGAATTTTCAGTTCATTTTGGTGTACTTGCACCTTCAGATGCCTGTGCTGCATCAGTACGGCAATGGTGTGTTGCCAATTGTGGATGGCCACTCACAGGGCACTTGGGGCCCCTGCATGCATTTGTTCGTTGGCATGCATGGGTGACTTGTACATTTCACTGGTTGCATGGTGTGACTGCATTGCGCCTACGAGGAGTTGTGCAATGTGGCCAGGGAGTGGAGTACAGGCACTCAGTAGGGCCATTACGGTTGGTTCGCGATGCCGTAGTTCTCGCCATGGCGGAATGGTACTTTCCGCCATGCTTGATGGCGTTAGATGAATGTCCGCTGGCGTCAGCATTCGCGTACCGTTGCGCCATGGCGGATATTGCGGTTTTGCACGGCGCGCGTGCGCGTACTTGGTGCAGTTAGCGTTGGCGTTCGCTACGGTGTCGCTGATCGCATCGTACTTTACGGTGACGGGTCATGATCGCAACGGGCGGTATTCGATGGCGGTATTACATTTCCGCTATTGTTTTTCGTATTCCGCCAGGGTCGTAATGAGGGCCAGTGTGATCAAACAATAGTATTCAATGAACAGAAGCAAACAAAATGGTATTCTTTACAGGGATATCCTCAGAGAGCTAAATGACCAGACAAGAGCTGCACGTCCACACCTGATTATAGATGCACTAGAACATCACACATCACTCCTAGCAGGTGCCCATGTCAATTCAAAATTAGACTACTGTAACAGTCTATTGGCAGGTACCTCACTGAGTAATCTGAATTACTCTGAAATCTGAAAAATTCAAAATGGTGCAGTAAGGGTCATTCGAGGGCTGGGCAAGAAGGATCATGTTTCAGAAGCAGGAATGGTGCTTCATTGGCTTCTGGTTAAGCAAAGAATCCTGTCTAAAGCTCTTATGCCGACATACAAATGTCGGTCTGGAAATGTCCTGTCCTACCTGTCTGACTAACTGAAAGATGCCCCTAGCTCAACTAGCTGTGCTTTAAACGTAAGAGATTCGTAGGTACGCGCTTTGATGTTTAGAAAGCTGTCAAAACATTTTTCTTCAACTCAGAAGATTGAGTACGTTTATGCTCGTCTTCCCTTCTTTTGTGTGGTATCAACACAGTCTTGAATTTGGTATCAATTAGGTCTTGTCCTTCTGGAGTCTATTTATTGTTTGTCTGTTTATGTATTTCATGTGCACACTTAGGCCTCTGGGCGTGTTGGGCTTAACAAGTAGTACAGTAAATTAAATTAATACTGTTTTCTGTTTAAGCCATTATACTAAATAGAACTTGGTATAAAAAAATAGAGCTACCTTCAAAAACATATACATGAATTATGTGAATGATTAAGAATATCTATTTGTTAAATGTTGAATTGATGTATTTTTATCTTTGTGGTGTCCATATTATTTACAATGTATTCATGTGTTTGTCTTAATATATATATAAGATTCATTATATGTTTTTAGCTCACTTGGCTGCCTTTATTTTACAAATTCCACACATTAGATTGTTTTTGTAAAAGAGGTGAATTTATCTATTTCAATATTGCCGTGATGTGGCAGGCATGTATTTATGTGTTAATCTGCAATCCCCAATTCCTGCTATAGAGGATATTATTTGGACTATATTAGAGATGCAAATATAGTAAAGGTCGTCTATAATGTGTATAAGTAGCATTCAAAGTAAATGGAAAATAAAATTATCTGAGGGAGCAAACATAGAGGAGCAGAAGAATCACTCTACAATGTGTGTGAGGGTCTTGCACTAGACTATTTCCTCTAGATGGAGGGACTTTCCCAAATGATGCTAATCCTCCTTAGTGTCCATTTGCAAAATGATGGGCTTGAACGACCACCTTGGCTCATTGCACTATGAAAGTGAATGGATGGGGCTCAAGAGCTGCCATGCCCCCATGATGGCCACAGCTCACTCAGCTGCTGTATACCCCTGCTGGTAAAATAGAATAGTGGCTTTGCACTGTGAGTCAGAGCTTTTGGTTGACATTGTGGTCTCTTTACATGCCTGCTTCCCTGTGATAGCCGTAGTCTGATCCCACCTCATTGCCAGATGAGGCTGAAGGTGGTGGCTTTGACGGTGGAAGATCTGGTTCATTAAGAGTGACGGCAGCCCCTTTAGTGCCAGAGACATGCCTTAGTAGGCCATTAGGACTCTATCGGAGCTCAAATGTGGGCTGGCACCATAGATGGAATAGACAAATCTGTTGCATGAGAAGGTTAGGAGATTTCAAGTCCAGTCTGAGCAGTGGTGGCGTGGAGCTCGGAGCTACGTGTGCCATGACATACCACCTTATGTACAGATGTAGGATGTGATGGCCTACACATTGCTGACCACGATTCTCTCCCTTTGATTGCAGACACAGGGTAGACTGGAGATTGCACGTTTTTGCTTAATCACAAGGCATGTTTTTCCTCCATCCTGATTGAAATCCTTTACCAAGATACATATGCGAATTGAGGGTGCTGCAAGGGGTAAAAATGTCTTTGAAGAGAGTACGCTCAGACAGGAATATGTCTCAATTTATGTGGGGCATTTTTGTAGGATAACAGGACTTGGCACCGTTGAATTGGTACTAGTGGCATTAATAGGCAACAGAACTTCGCACCATTGAAATATTTCTAGAAGAGGTGTGTGGGAAGATGCGCTTTTTTCATGAATACGTGACTTGTCACAGTTGAAATGGTACTAGTAGCAGGATTAGGATGTGTTCCACAAGGACCCTCTGTACAGGGGGACAGCCAGCCAGGACCAAGAGCATTCAGGCACAAGTGACAGGGCCTGAAGCCACTCTAGAAGCGGTCACTGCCCGTATTAATTCCACAGCTACTGAGTTTTAAGTGGTGCCCAAAAGAGTGTGCATGGCAGGGGACACACTCAAACAGATAGAAGAGGGCTACAATGGTTATATAACATTCACAGATTGTGCCATCATGTCCATCGGGCACGAAAAGACACAATTCAAGAGACTGGATAATATCTCCAGGGACTCTAATGTGTGGAAAGCGTCTGCATGAAAACAATTCAAAAAAGACTTTGACTCCCAAAACATCAAATTTGTTTATCTCGGATTCTAACACATAATAACGAAAATAAATGTGGGTGTTAGGTGCTAGAATCCATTGAAGAAATCCCATGTGTTGGGATTCGCAGTGTTTGTATTCAAAGTTTTGTAGTAATATTTTTGTTAACTTTATTTTTGATTTTATTGGTTATTTATAATGCGCTTAATCCCCAGAAGTTTCTAAACGGAGACCCGGGATTGAACCTGTGTTGCTCAAGGTTGTAGCGCATTGCCCCTAAGCTATCCTCCAGAGGCTAATACCTGCCGATAGCGGTCCTGCCTGTACTAGAGGATACGGAAACCTGAAGGATATCCTGTGTTCCTTTTTGGAGGTTGCACTCTCCTCGGAAACTACTTTTTGGTGTCAGACCCCAGGGCCTTCAATCTTCCTATGGGATGCCAACAAATCTTCTGAAGGAAAAGTGCTGGTAGTTTGTTGTTAGAATGTGGGGGATTACCCGCTTATCTCTGTTCTGGTTATCCGTTTCATTTAGTGATGTTGACACAGGGGGTACTTTGTGTAATGTAACCATGCTTTACTTATACAAAATGATGTCATAGGTTCAACAAGAGAGTACAAGCGGTTGTTTCATGTTTTGACCTGCCAGTGGATTTAATGATCTGGGTTACTGGTGGTGACCACTAGTTAAATCAGCAGTTCTATATCCCACGATAAACAGTAAAAACAAAGAGGTGAATATGAAGCAATTAAACAAACATTATTTTATATTAAAAGGATCCTAATCAGTAATAAAAATCAAGGAAAATAAAGACAGCTAAGATATCAGAATTAGCTCAAACACTTCCATTTTAAAATATTCCTTTCCATGCACACACTTTGCTTTATTAAAGGTAAACTATCCATTGTCAGTGGACATGTTTAAAACGCTGGCTTTTAAACAAGGCCTTGTCTCACATTGCAGTGCAATTGTGAAACAGTATAGGAGCCCCTCGAAGCTTTGAGTATTCTACCATTATGACCACAATAAGAATTGGACATTTACACTGTTTTCCCACTTTATTAGAGGAACGCTGGGTGCACTTCTATAAAACTGTTGCCTTTGACTTGTCCCAGACCAAGAAAACAGATGCCTTTACCCTTTAGCCTGTCAATGATTCTCGTTCATAGCAGTTTTTAAAATTCGCACTTGTCAACACTATGATTTATGACCTTTGATGGTTCTTTTCAGGGTATTAAGGTGCTTTTGTCTTTTTTTTTGTTGCATACAGCACACTGTTAATTTGCATTATTTATTGTTGTTTTCGTTGTAAGTTAATGTTTTTTTGGCTGCTAAATATTGTTCATACGTTATTCCAACTGTGTACCAAATATTCCACCAAGCTCTCTCTGAGATGAAAACTTCTTCTGTGCAATGTTCAAGCAGCAACCAAGACAAAGCCAGACACCACCAGAACAAGCAGTGAGAAATACACCGGGAGTCAGTATTCCAATTGCAAGACCTTTCCCTTTTATGGTGCATAACCTAAAACTTGTCCATGGAATGTTTTGTCTGGGTGCGACCCTTGACTTCTTCTAGAAATTGTCCTCAACTGCCAAATAATACTCCCCTAGGCATACTTTCTTTAACTTTTTCTATAGTTGCCAAAACAATGGCATCCTAGCGCATGGGCCTATGAACAGCATTTCTGACTGTGAATCGACGTTCCTGCTGTCTGCCTCTCCTCCTCATTTTCTTACACTGAAAATTGTCCTTGATAGACTTGATGTTAAGAGGGATAGTGGTCCATAGTGTCGAAGCTTCCACTTCGAAGGCATGGCCTCCATGCCATGCACTTTCTTTTATATGTTGGAGCCAGGGCTGGTAGGAGAGACTGTGCTTCTGAATACTATATTTGGATTATGTGAAGCGCCATTTTGTCTTTGAAAGAGGGGTCTCCGTCCATACCTGTACCCCTGCATAATACACAAATTCACTCAGTTCCTCAAAGCTAGTTCAAAACGTACACACCTAGTGAGAGATGGCCTTCACCCTTAAGGGTGAAGTTTCCAAGCAGTTTATATATATGTTAAAACATTAGTTTCAGATGCCAGGATTGTGCAGAAAAGATAAATAAATAAATAATTCAAATGCATGTTTTTTCGGAACTAACCAGTTGTCTTGCCCTTTCATGTAACTTGCACACGAAATGGGCAGCAGCATCGTGCTGAGAAACTGCACCATTGCTTGCAGAAAGAAAGCATGTTGGTGGAAACATGAATTTGAAAGAACTGCTAGTGCTGAATTATCATGCCGTTAAGCATCTTGCTAGAGAAACTAGTTGGGGTGTTCTGCGATTGGAGGTCAACGGGTGGAAAGGGGGACAGTCTACTGGCTGGTGGCCTACATTGAAACTGTGCAGGTAGCACGCAAAGTTGGTCCAACACATTTCCAGGTATTGTGACGAGTCCTAGTGAGGCTAAAGTGTTAAATGGTAATAGGTGGTTGGTATTTACAATCAATAATTGTTGATGTGTAGGGACATGTAAAGGAGGACACCCAAATGACACGTGGAATTGAGGCGTTTCCTCCTCAGTGCTGGACCATATTTGTTCCACTCAAACTATTTTTTCTAAGTGTGTAAACCTAAATCTATGTCCATCGAAATATAGTGACTATTGCCTGTTGTCCTCCCAGTTTGAGATAAATCAGCAGCCCGTAATTAGGGGTTCCCTACTAGCCTAGAAGTAAATGTGTTCATGTGTAAGGGCTTGTTGACATGAGTGTAGTCTGTTTTTAGGTGAACATACAAATATTGCAACAAAAAATGCTGCCTATACCGAAGATGGCACCTTTGCGCCGTACTAACATCCCAGTCGATATACTAATGGGAGGGGGGTTGCTGGGGTGTCCCCGCTCCACATTGTCAGAGTTTTGGGGGTCAGGGGTTCCGGGGGTGTCCCCCGCTTCCATTAGATGGTAGCGGGGGACAATAAAGACAAAAAGGTCCCTGCAGCGCCAATTCCGACCCAAGTTAGTGGGAGAGAACTGACACCACAGGGATACAGGAGAGATGGGCAGCATACACAAAAGTGTGCCGCCGAACAGGTACGTGTGTAGGGGGGCGGGTAGTGAAATGCGGGGCACAGTCATGTATGAGATCACTCTGCTTTGCCATAATGGAATGCGGCTTTTTGAAAGCGGTGGTGCAGTGATCACAAAGATTTGTTTTTAGGACTTCAACCACCACCTTTTCTTCCTTTACTACCTTAACTATCCTTCTATTGACTTGGTATTCATATGCATGTATAAAAAACCCTATCACCATACCAGGGGTCAGGTATAGACCATGTGGGATACTTTTATAGGCTTCTCTCTTACTCATATCTAATTTTCCCTGCGGCTCTATGACACAGTACAATCATCTGATCATCCTCGTAGATTTCAACATCTGGTTCGACGAAGAAACCGCAACCACACAAAAATCCTTAACCGCCCAACTAGCAGCCATGAACCTACAACAACAAGTCAAAGGAGCAACCCACTCAGCAGGGCACACACTTGATGCAATCTTCGCCAACAAGGATCTCATCACCACGGCACCCCCAATTCAAATACTTTGGAGCGACCACCTCATTATTCCGTTCATAATCACAATGCCGCTCTGACAAAAAAGCAACAAGAAAAGCAACCCATCATGATGAAAAGAACCATTAAAAACTCCAACCTAACCGAGCTCCTAGAACTCAGCAAACCACAAGCATCAACAATGGAAGAAGCAGACCTAGACAAAAAAGTTGCCCTACTTCATACCTGGATCGCAACAACCCTGGATGACATCGCCAAAGAAAAGCCCTTCACCCCATCACGCAAAAAACTACAGCAAAATGGTTCCCCCACTACTCAAAGCCATGAAAAGGAAAAACCGAAAACTAGAATCTGAATGGAGGAACAACAACAAAACCACTGCAAACAAATTGAAATTCCTACAACAGATCCGCGCATATATAAAGGAAATACAAAAAGCGAAGAGGAAACATTACGACAACCGAATCTTCAGAGCAACAAACGCTCAAAAAGAACTATTCAAAATCATAAATGAGATAAAAAACCCACCGGCCTGCAACAACACAACAATACCATTGACGAAACTTTGCGAGGACCTCGGAGACCACTTCAAAAACAAAATAACCTCCATCCAACACACCATACAAAAAAGACCAAGCGTTCAAAGCTCAAACCCCACCGACACAGAAGAGGAACATGCAAACAAGCTACAAAACCTCCCAGAAATATCAGTTGAGGCTTTCGTCAAACTGGTAAACCAAAGCAACAATTCGGGCTCTCCTGAAGACCCCTGCCCCCGGGACATATACAAAACAATTCTCAAACAAGGAACCCCCATGGAATACCACAGAAACCTCCTCAACCTCTCAATCTCAACAGGTAAAGTACCGCAGGCCTTCAAATTGGCTTACATCAAGCCGCTACTCAAAGACACAACAGGAGACGTAGACGACTTATCTAACTACAGACCCATCTCCAACATACCCTACATAGCCAAACTACTAGAAACATACATTACCAAATAACCCAAGAATTCATAGAAGAGCATTGCCTACTAGACCAGGCACAAGTTGGCTTCAGACCTATGAGAGGAACAGAATCGGCTCTCCTCTCAATATGGGACGACCAAAAAACAAACTCAGACAACAGCACCGCCCTAATTCTCCTTGATCTGTCTGCAGCCTCGACACTGTCAACCACGCCATCCTCATAAAGCGATTAGAAGGACTAGGGATAACAGACACTGCCCTACTATGGATCAAATCCTTCCTAACAAACAGAACAGAAACAATATGGATGAAACCTTGTAAATCCAAACCCAGAGTCTCCACGTGCGGAGTACCACAAGGATCATCCTTCCCCCCGCTTCTATTCAACATCTACATGTACCTATTAATCAAACTCATCAAAAAACACAGCCTCAAGTGGTACAACTACGCCGACGATACTCAAATAATCTTCAACATACAAGACACCCGAGAAGAAAACACCACACTAGAGAATTGCCTTTGTGACATATTCAACTGGATGAACCTCAACCATCTCAAAATCAACCCGGGCAAAACAGAGATAATGATTGTTTCAAAAAAGGGAGGAGACATCAACTACATCCCCTGGCTAAGAGAACTCGGCACCACACCAGAACCATCTTCAACTGTAAAAAACCTAGGGGTCCTGAAGGATAACAACCTCACTCTGGAGCCACAAGTAAACTCGGTAATCAAGAATTGTTTCTTCCTCCTGCAAGCAGCAAAAAGGATCCTACCGTTCCTGTCATTCACCAACAAAACACTTACCATCATCGCTCTGATCATGTCCAGAGAAGACTATGCCAATAGCCTATACCTGGGCATGCCCGAACAACTTCTAAAAAAACTGCAACGCATACAAAATGCAGCAGCCAGACTCCTCCTCAAGCTACCCAGAAGAGAACACATCACACCCGCGCTAAAAATACTACACTGGCTACCACTGAAACAACAAATAAAGTTCAAGGCCATGTGCATCACACACAGAGCAATACACAAACAAGGCACAAAATTCTTAAGCGACAAACTACGCCTACACCAACCGACAAGAACACTAAGATCAAGCACCGACATACGCCTGGAACCAAAACCCTACAACAGAAAAAAACTCGGAGCTTTGTCCTTCTCTCACCATGCACCCAAAACCTGGAATTACCTACCTAAGAATATACGGAATACAACAAACCACCTAGCATTCAGGAAACTCCTCAAATCATGGCTCTTCAAAGCGTAACCACGGCGGAGACGCACCAGAATGCCCAGACAGTAAAACAATGACGAAAATAACTCCAAACTCGACCACTCTCAAATTGGACAAACACTCAAACCAAATAACCAACCACTCGACAGAGCATAAGACATCATGGAAAATAGCCACAAAGGAAGGCTACAGAAACTGACCACATACCTAGACCCAGACGAAAGCCCCAAGTAACTCTCTCACTCGTACATACCGGACAAACATATCCAGACCGACAGACGCATCTGGATAGACATTGGCCTGTGTCGCATCTGGATAGGATCGATTGAAGGACAACATGCCCACGCCCAGAAAACGTGAATGCTAACATGTGCCACACCTAGAATTGTGAACACCGGCCTGTGTGGCGCTCAGATGGAGTTGTGAATGCCTACACCTGGACAGGTCTCCAGACACTAGCCTGCGCCGCATCTGGATGGGGGTGTGAGGGTTGGCATGACCACACCTGGATGGAGTCCTAATCATTGGCCAGCGCCGCGTCTAGATGGGAATATGAAGGGCCAACAGGTGTCACACTCAGACAGAACTACGAATGTTAGCATGGTAAAGGTCAGGTAACCCACTAACCAATATAAGCTCAAACTCTGCATACTTATCTAACTCAAAAACTCACACAACCATCTCTCGCACAACAAGCCGCACGCACTTCACAACACTGCAACAACACATAAGCTGGAACAACAGCACACGCGGACTGACTCCGATCCGATACCCGCACCAAAGCTCAACACCCGGTGTATACTGAGTTGAAGCTGCCAACAGAACACCACTCCTCTCACTATCCTACTCCCTTCTTCACCTTACTAACCCATCCCACCTTTATCGTTTACAGATCCGCCTGAGTGCCTGGGGACCAATTCGGTTGGTGACAGTGCGCGGTACAAATACCTTTAACATTTAACATTTAACAATGCAGTAAGGGCCCTTCTCCCACTAGCATGAGAAGCTTAAATATGCTTTGGTTGGGAGAGCAACTCTATAAGTTTTCCGAGTTTCCCCCTTTCCTTATCTGACAGCGTGGCATAGAGCTAGGGATAACTATGTGTTTTTGATCACCTGTGTGGGTAATGTAGGTACAACTACCAGCATCTAGCCTTTATCAGACAGTGCTACCGCCATTGTGGCGTTTTGAATGCCACCAAAGAGGTAGTAGAACCAATACCAGGGAAGTACACAATCTGACCATTAATAAAGTCCTGCCTGTGTGTACAAGAAGCTTGCACTGCTGTTAGGTGGGTTCTCCTCAGCAATGTGTACAGGATATAAGGAAGAGCTACCCACAACTCTCCTAGTGGTAAATGTGTCAGAGCTTCCATGGCAACATTTTTAGGAGAGGAGCATGGCAGTTAAAGGTACTTTGTAATGCATTCACTACGTGAATGTCCGTAGAAAACATTAGCTAAGATTTATTTCTATCTACTGTGCAGGTCAGTAAAACTATAATGAAGTTTATTGGTTAGTGACTTTACTCCACATTAGGATCACTGGGTGTAATCAAACATCAACCAGCAACACCAAGCTATTACATTGACTAGTTAGGGTCCAGGGTTGTCCTAAAACCAAGTTCATTCTAACTAGATTCTAGTCTCTTGAAGGGCCCAATGTTATCATTACAAATTCAATAGGTTTGCCCTCACAGTTATGGGCAATCGACCATAAGCTGTCGAAACATTGGGCATAGTGTTTATGGTCAAACTTCACCAGTGACAGAGACAGACCCCAATTTGGCGCTGAAGATTCCACTTGTCAAAAAGAGTCCCTTGTCTGTGGGCTGCATGCATTTTGACCTTTGAAGCCGCTGCAATGATGCTTGGCCAGAGATAAGTGGACATAATCTGGGGAGCAGTGCACGTGCCTGGTCGCTTGCAGCATATGTCTGGTTGCTTGGGAGTGTTACCTCATAACGAAATAGAAAACAAAAACATGAAAAAAACTTTTTTTATATGTGGATGGTCATATTGATTTAAAATGAAATCCCAAAGTGGAGATTGTTATAAACTGGGATTGGGTCTGCCACATGGTACGCAGCAAGGCATCCTTTGAGAGCAGGGGCCCTGGGGCTCCTGACCCACCTGTTGCCAATGGGTCAGAGAGAGCTGGCATCGACATCACTAGTCCTCCTGGACTTGGGATGTCTGGCATCTGCAGAGCCCAGCACGCTTCACCTTCACAGTGTGACCCTGGAAAGATGCCAAGCAAATACACTGAACGTGAATTCAATTGTGAATCCCAGACTCCCCCATTCAATCACGGACTAAATCCAGTGTTTGCTTCCTCTGCCTTAGGCTCCCTTGGAAGGCAGTGGTCATAACCACATTTAGCCACAATCATAGCCTTTCTTATAAAGGAAAACATTGCTTACTAAGGGACACGTATGCAGGGGCTCTTGTCTAGGAAACATGTTTAGGTTCCTAAACTGATAATAAACGATTCCACCACCCTGTGGTATAGATACCTCAAGGGGGAAGGTTAATTACCAAGCACAACATTAAGGTGGTTATTTTAAAAAGAGCGGTATGAAAAATGAAAGCCTAGAATTGCTTTTACACTTTTCGACCTGATGCATATGAGGGACAACAGAACGGCGATGTGATCTCCGCTTTGCTTTCCACCTCCATCGCAGGACAGCACTTCGCTTTACATCCGCATGAGACTTTCATGCAGGCATACAATGAATGGATTCCAATGGAATATGCCTCAGATTAGCACCTGCCAATGAGCAAGCTGATTCATTTTAAATAGTCTACTGCAAAGTGTATTTGCCAGCAGTGTTTTAAATAAAGCGAAAAGTAAAAGTGAAGAGTAACAGCAATTTTACCTTGATTTACTCTTCAATTTTCCACTCCACTTTGAAGAGTGTTAACACTGAATGCAGGGGACCAGCAACACATGAATGTAAGGGTTGGTGGTCTCAGGCATGCAATTGCCATTTCTAACAAAACGACTCCCTAAGTGTCTTTGGGGCACTGCTCCTTCAGAGGCAGGAACCTGAACACAATCTACCGGATTATTGAGCAATGGGTGACAGATAATTGGCTCTGCCTCAACGGAGCAAAAACCAAACTATTATTATTCAGCAGCCCAGGGGCTAGAGCAAAACTGGGGAATTCATTTTGCAACGTTTACATTAAGAACTACCTGATACTCCCAGAGACGTCATTTCACCAAAATGCCAGGGGTAGTGTAAGTGACATCACATGACCATTGACCTCTGATGATATCAAAGGACGTGATGTTATTTGACACCATACCGAAGTGATATCACAGGAAGCGATGGAACAAAACCTTTCACCCCTTGACAAAACAGGAAGTGGCATCACATAGCATTGTTCCTAAATACACCATGAAAAATATGGTTACGATATCACTATAATGTGATACATTTCTCACAAGAATCGATCAACATATGTATCATTAAGATCAGTGTTTATGGCCCATATTACCAAATGACTGTGAATGCAAGCAGACGTCCATGGCCAAATGATAATGATGTGTTATTATATAGCACTTACGCTTAAGTGCTTTATATAGAAAACATATACATCCAATATCACAGAACCTGTGTTGGTACTCATTTATCGACCTCAGAAGGACGAAAGGCTGACTTGAGGTGTTTAAGAACAGACTAAATCATAGATTCATCTCCTGAAGTGTGCCTGAAATAAACTTTTAATGAGTCTAGCAATTATTGTATAGCATTCCAGAAAGACACATTGGGCCTCATTACGAGTCCGGCGGTAACCATGGCGGTAAAACCACCTGGTTACCGCCGGACTCGTATTACCATTCCGCTTCCGTGACTCCCGGAATTACCAGGGCATTACAGCCCTGGTGTCCCGGGAATTCCAGAGGCGGAATTCGGTAAATCCCCATTCCCATTGATTCCCATAGGACTCAATGAGAATGGGGAAGTGGAAACACCGGCACCATCTCGTGATGGTGCTTGTGTTTCCACGTCCGCCTGCAGGCGGGAGGTGTTCAACCGGCCAGGTCAGACCTGGCGGGAATATCACCTCCCGCCTGCAGGACTCGGGATCGGGCGGTCCGGAATTAACAGTGGCGGCGGGTTTACCACCACTGTTAATTCTGGACCGCCCGACCTGTAATGAGGCCCATTATTTGGTATTCCTATTCTTTCTTATTTAAGGTCACTCTTGAAAGTGTTAGGCTTGTGGAAACCCTGTTTGTTTTTTGTTTATTTAAAGAGGCCTGAACAAGAAAGCCAGTCACTCAAGAAGCAAAGAGCCATATGGCTCTGACCACAGCCCAGGTGCTTGCATTACAAAAAAATAAAGACAGTTTTGTTTTTTTAAAGTTTTTTTTTGGGGCAGCATGAGAGACCTCAGGGGTCGCAGTTGCGACCTGTGGCAACACCAAAATGACGTCCCTAGATACTCCTTAATAACATTAAGCCATTCATCTCAAAGAAAAACTGTGCCTCTATTGGCCGAGCAATCACACTATATTGACAAGATTATTGCAACTCACTGTTCTCTGGGACAACAAAAAATTCCTGCACCAGCGGCAAATTCTCCAAAATAACCCTGTTTGCATCAGCAAGGGAATTCCAAGGCGGGATCACATAACGGCGGGGAGGGCCTCGCTACACTGACTCCCTATTCAGGCCTGTAACCACTTTAAAAAAGCCGCTCGAGTGTGTAAATGTCTATATGGAAAGGCCCCAGAATAATAGAAGACCTGCATATGTCCCTACACTCCTAGATGAGCTCTCCATTCTGCTAATCAGGGAACATTAGCGTCCCAGGGTTTAAAAGGACTGACAGTTTCTGGAGGGCATTACACACACAGGCAGCCCATGTATGGAACTCCCTCCCAATCTCCCTTCGGCTGGACAAAAATCAGAATACTTTCCGTGCTTCACTGAAAACTCTGCTCTTTCAGTAAAGATCTGTTCCTCCTTTTGGAGTCAGACACATGTTTAAGTCTTGTATGATCCATGTATGTCTTGTTTTTCTTTTGTTGTTCCCTTGTGTTGGTGTTGGCGCCCTGATGCCTGCGGGTTCCTGGTGCAGTATAAATTAATAAATAAATACATAAGGTCTCTCAGGGGACACATAACACAGAGGTGCGCACCTAGGGAGGCCTGAGATTGTGATTCTCTAAAGCAGGGTTGTCCAACTCCAGGACTAGAGGGCCGAAAAAATGTCAGATTTGAAGGATACCCCTCAATAAGAGTCTATGTGATATTGGTATTGCTATTGTTATTTTGCATTTATATAGCGCCTTATATACCATTGGTATGGTTTGTAGGCGCTGGTAGGTTGAACGCTCTTGGGAACCGAAGTTCAGATCAGTAGACAGAGTAGAGACAGTCAAAAGGTGGGTGTGAGCACCGGGTATGTGTGCAGCTCGTGCAGGATTTGTGTGATAGCTGCTTCTTAGCGGTAGGTGTGGTGGTTGAGAGATCAGGAGTATGTGTTCGTTCTGGCAGGATTTATCCAGACCGGATGTGGCTGTGTTGGGCCTGAGGAGAACGCCTGGCTGGGGGGGGGTGTAACCAGCAGTGTTTACTTAGAATGATGTGGAGTGAGTGGCAGATGTTGTTATGAGAACAGTTATACCGAATGGTGTCATAGTATCTCTGTGTTCTAGTTGAGTGGTGATGTAAAGGAGAGAGTAAGCGTGGTGGTGAGATATGATGGGTTATATGCTCTTTCAAACGTTCTCTGCATTCCAAACAAATCTATATACGACACGTAATTCTATGCGTGCAGTCCGTTCCATGCACTCCTATCCACTCATGCATCCCAGTCAGCTCCATACACTCTGATCCGCTCCACGCATTCATGCATTCCTGCTCGCCCCGCGCGCTCGAGTCTGCTCCGCGTGCTACAGTCCGCCATGCGTACTCCAGTCAGCTCTCCACATGCACTCTTGTCTGACCCACGCATGCACTCTTGTCTGTCCCGCACATGTACTCTTGTCTGCCTCACACATGCACACCTTTCTGTCCCACGCATGCACTCCTGCCTGCCCCACGCATGCACTCCTGCCTGCCCCATGCATGCACTCATGCCTGCCCCATGGTTCATAGACATAATTTCGAATACAAAATATTCGAAAGTCAAAAAGTCGAAAAAAAAACGTCGAATTTTTTTTTAATGACGTTTTTTTTTTTAAATGGGGGGGTTCCCCCCCAACCCCCCTTTTTTTATTTTTACCTATTTTTTTCACAGAAACTAGAGCCCAAAAAAAAATATCGAAAAAAAAAACAATTCGACATTTTTTTTTTTTTTCGACATTTTTGATTCGACTTTTTTGACTTTCGAAATTATGTTTTCGAAATTATGACTGGACACCCTGCCCCATGCTCAACGCATTCGGCAGCTCTACGTATTCATCCATTCTACGCACTCATCAGTATTGGAAGCAATCTGTGCTCATTCGTTCTACGTACTGGTCCGCTCAATGCAACACGTCCGTTCGCTCTGGGTATTCGTTCACTCCAGGCACTCGTTCGCTTCAGGCATTCCTCCGCTTTAAGCCCTCACATGTACTATGCATTCACCTGTTTTACGCACTCACCCCATCTACGCACTCACCCCCTCTACACACTCAACCCCTCTATGCACTCACCCCCTCTATGCACTCACCCCCTCTCTACTATCGGTAGATGGAAGATGGAAGAATACTCATCCCCTCTACGCACTCATGTGCTCCTCACACTCATCATCTTTAAGCACTCGAGCTTTCACGCATTCAGCATCAGTATCATGTTCTATGTATTTATCTCTTCACTCCTCTGTACTATAACTTCATCCGTTCTATACACTTATCCACTCATCCGCTCTATCCACTCATCAGCTCATCCGCTCTATCCACTCATCAGCTCATCCGCTCTAGCCACTCATCCACTCTATCCACACATCCATTCTATCCACTCATCCGCTCTATCCACTCATCCGGTCTATCTACTCATCCTCTCTGTACTCTTTATTCACTCATCCATTCTATCCACTCATCTGCTCTATTCATTCATCCATTCATTCGTTCTATCCACTCATCCACTCATCTGTTCATCCACTCATCCGTTCTATTCACTCTATCCACTCATTGACTCATCCATTCTAACCACTCATCCATTCATCCATTCTATCCACTCATCCACTCATCGGTTCTATCCACTCATCCACTCATCCATTCTGTCCACTCATCTACTCATCCACTCATCCGTTCTATCGACTCATCGACTCATCCACTCATCCACTTGTCCACTCATTCTCTCATCCACTCATCCTCTCACCCATTCTATCCACTCATCCGTTCTATCCACTCACCTGTTCTATCCCCTCATCCTCTCATCAGTTGTATCCACTCATTTACTCATCCACTCATCAGTTCTATCGACTCATCCACTCATCCACTCATCCGCTCATCCACTCATCCGTTCTATCCACTCATCCGTTCTATCCACTCATCCGTTCTAGCCACTCATCCGTTCTATGCGCTCTATACACTCATCTGCTCTATACACTCATCCGCTCTATACACTCATCCGCTCTATAAACTCACCCGCTCTATCCACTCATCCGCTCTATCCACTCATCCGCTCTATCCGCTCTATCCACTCATCCGCTCTATCCACTCATCCGCTCTATACACTCATCCTCTCTATACACTCATCCGCTCTATACACTCATCTGCTCTATGCAATCATCTGTTCTATACAATCATCCGCACTGTTCATTCGCCAGGTCTGTACATTAATCTGTTCCAGCGATCTACACACTCTCCGCACTTCCATATTCATCTGTTATCCACACTCATGTGCTCTACATACTCATCCGCTCTACATACTCATCTGTTCAACACATTTATCTGGTTTACGCACATGCGTTCTGGACATTCATCTGTTTTACGTACTCTTGTGTTCTACTCGCTTCTCTGTATTTGCGCACTCATCGGCGCTACACGCTCGTCCGTTCTACACATCCAGCCACTCTACACACTCATCCACTCAACCTGTTCATCCATTCCATACATTCATCCGATCTACATATTCACTCGATTTCCACACTCATTCGAACTATATAGGTATCTGTTCTTCCACTCATGCATTCTTCCACTCAGCACTTTCTTTTGTTCCACCTGTTTTATCCATTCTAACTAATTCATCCACGCCATTCCCTTTGTTCACTCCACATGCATTCTGTCTATTTCAGGAGTTTGAAACTCTTTACTGTTTCCGTATGATTTACTCTTATTAATTCAGTTTGTCCTTCTAGTCTATATTAGGGGTTATTAGCTGTCAGTTTCTCGCATCAGGTGGTTTGATGGATTGGAGTCATTGAGTTGCTGTTGGTCTGTTTGGGTTAGTTTGGTATGGGCTGGTTTTAGGGGAAAAGCAAGGTTTTCCGCAGTTTGCAGAAAGACATTAAATCCTGAGTTAGGAGGATGTGGGGTGGGAGTGAGTTCCATAGCGTGGGGGCCAAGACTGAGAATGATGATCCGCCTAATCTGCTTGAGTTTGTCTTTAGTATGACTAGTAGGCCAGCTGACCTTGATCTTAGGGTGCGTGGGGGGTGGTAGGGTTTTAGCTTGTCTTGAAGATATTGAGGTCCGGTTTTGTGCAGTGCTCGATGGGAGATGCACAGGGTTTTGAAAGTCACCCTTTGGGCTACTAGAAGCCAGTGCAGCGTCTTAAGGGCTGGGGGGATGTGGTCTCTTGGGCCGAGTGCAAGTAGTAATTTGGCTGCAGCGTTTTGTGCCCTTTGGAGTTTATTCAGTTGGTACGCGTGGACTCCGAGGTATAGGGGGTTTGCACAGTCCAGTCTTATTAACGAAAACCATAACACCGAATCACACAGAAAGTGATGCCATATTTTTTTTAAGGCACTAAATACCCTCCCAAGCATATGTTAAGACTGGTGCAATTATATAATCAAACTCCAGTCCTAGAAGATTTGGAAAAATATTGGTTAGTGGTTTTGATGTGATTCAATGTTATGGTTTTCGTTAATATCACTGGATACCCTCGATAATATCAATGAGATAACCTTACATACACTGATTCTTAATTACAGGGCCTGCAGTAGTGTCCCTGTAGTTATGGCTACGATGCTCAAGTCATAAAAAGAGCACTTTTTAGGTGACTTATACATTTGGCACTGTTAGATAAATAATCACCAAACTTTGCAAAATAAAATATATGGCGACCTCAGAATGATTTTGCAAAGTTTGGTGCGGTTGTGTTCGGGGAGCAAAGTAATAGGGGGTCTCAACATTTTTGAAATCCTCATAGACACAATGGAAAAATAAAATTTGCTTGCACCTACAGAATAATCACTTGAAAGATTTTCACCAGATTTACGCCAGGAGTAGCAGTCTGGTCCCAAAAGCGTAAATCCGTGCAGTAATTTAAAAAAAATAAAGTCCAAAAAGTAGGTACAAAAGAAATTAGTGATATCTGGGTCTGGTCCACGGACTCATTTCCTGATTCGGAGTCTGCGGACACCCCTGGGCCTTATTACACTAACAGGGTCAAGAGAACAGAGTTCTCTGGTGTTTTAATATCTATTCCCTCTTTATTTTGGTTTGCAGTGCATAAGAAATTGAGCATGTTATTCCATGCATATTCTGCACTACTTAACCCCTTAAGTGCCATGGGTATTTCTCCCCAGTGCCAGGGCCTTTTTTGGTGATTTCGGTATGTGGCCATTCAATGGCTTGTAACTTGTTTGTTACATGAGGTATCATGGCCAGATTTGGCTCCTTTTTTTCCCACATGTAGGCTGTCGTAACCCCACCCGGGAATCCTAGGTTGCTGTAGGGCGTGAGAGAAAATGAGCAAAAAGGGCGAAAATCTTGGGTTTTTTCAAAAAATGCCAATTAAATGATGTACAAAGAAGCCTGTGTTTTTTTCCTTGTAAGAGCTAGGAACGAATGGTTTGCTGTGCTGAATCCTCCAATTTCCTGGCTTTCAAGAACAGGTTGAGTGGAAACGAAAAAAAAAATTTTTTTGATGTGGTTATGATATGATAATGATATGATATGATATCATATGATATGGCATTTGTAACGCGCCTATACACAAGTGTTTCAAGGCGCGAGGAGGCAGGGAGGGGGGAACAAGGGGAAGACAGACAACGATCCTACTAGGCCAGGTGTCATTCAGACCGCGCAAGTGCAGGGGTAGGGGGAAGGGAAAAAGTGCAAGGGGAAGGGGGAGGGGGGAGTGCAGTACAAATAAGTAGAATAGAAATAAAATAATAAATAAATAGGGCCAGCTGGTGGCAAGTGCAAGGTAAGTGCAGCCAAGTGCTGCGGGGGGGGCTGTAGTGATACAGAGACAGTCCCGCAGTGCAGGGGTTGCCAGGGACGCAGTGCAAGTGAAGAGTGACTGGGCCCAGGACCGAGGTCGGTGAGAGTGGCCCAGTTGCAGAATCAGTGCAGTTTTGTTGAAGAATTTAGCAGGGGAGAGGGAGAGAGAAAGCAGAAGTGAAGAGGAAGGTTTTGAGGTGCTTCCGGAACCGGAGATGGTTCTCCTCAAGTTTCAGGGAGGCAGGAAGGCTGTTCCAGAGGGAGGCCCCTGCCGCGGAGAGAGATCTACCCCCAGCTCGTTGCTTCAAGAAGCTTCTGACCCTGAGGGAGTTGGAGACGGATGAGCGTAGGGCTCGGGAAGGAAGATATTTAGGAAGAGAGAGTTGAAGGTATTTAGGCCCCAGGCCCCAGAAGGCCTTGTGGACAATGCAGAGGGTTTTGAACTTAATCCTCGCAGCCACTGGGAGCCAGTGTAGAGATTTCAGTCCTGGAGAGATACGGTCCCTGGGCTTGAGGCCAAGGACAAGTCTCGCAGTTCTGTTCTGGATGAGTTGCAGAGGGCGGAGAGTGGAGGCAGGCAGATTAAGATAGAGGCTGCTACAGTAGTCCAGCTTCGAGAGAACCAGGGCTCGGGAGACAGTGAGCTTCTGGGGGAAAGAGAGGAAGGGAAGAATACCTCTGAGGAGGTGCAGCTGGTAATGTGACTTCTTAGAGACGTCAGATATATGAGGAGAGAAGGAGAGTGTGGAGTCGAAGATGACCCCAAGGTTTTTTGCCTTGCAGGTAGGAGCAGGAAGAGGGCCAAGAGAGGCCGGCCAGAGAGCTGCAGGGAAGGAGGGAGTGGGTGTGTCGATGAGTAGGATCTCAGTCTTACTAGCATTAAGGCAGAGGTCATTGGCAGCACACCATTCCTGGATAGCAGACAGACAGTCAGAGATGAGGGAGGGAGAGGAGGAGGCCGAGGGTAGCCTGAAAATGAGCTGGGTATCATCCGCATAGCACTGAAAGTTGGGGCAGAGGGCGGTGATGCGGTTGGCAAGGAGTGCCAGATACTGGTTGAACAGCCAGGGAGAGAGATTAGATCCCTGGGGAACGCCACAGGTGGAGAAAAAGATGTCAGAGAGGAAGGACCCAAGTTGGACCTGAGAGGGTCGATTGGAAAGGAAAGAGGTCAGCCACGCCAGAGCCTGACCAGTGATACCCAGGTTATCACGGAGACGGTTGAGCAGGATGGCATGGTTGACAGTGTCAAAGGCAGAAGAGAGATCGAGCAGAATGAGAACACACGGAGTGTTGGAGTCGAGGTTCAAGAGCAGGTCCTCAGGGATGTTCAGGAGAGCAGTTTCCGTGCTTCTGGCCACTCTCAAGCCAGATTGATGGTCATGGAGACTATCAACAGCTTCAGCATGGAGGTTAAGCTTGGAGATGGCCAGTTTCTCCAGGCGCTTGCCCAGGAAGGGAGTGATGGAGATTGTGCGATAGTTAGCCGGACAGGAGGGGTCGGCAGAGGGTTTCTTAAGGAGAGGGTGCACAAGGGAGTGCTTGAGTGGGGATGGGAAGACTCCAGAGGCGAAGGAGTGGTTGCAAAAGTCAGCCAGGGCAGGAGCCAGGGAGTTGATGTGGTTCTTGATAGTTTTGGAGGAACAGGGGTGAATCTGTTTAGACGAGACTTTCATAGATCGGACTTGTCTGGAAACCTCGTCAGCAGAAAAAAGGGGAAAGGCAGAGAAGGAGGGAGGAGGGGTGGCTGCAGAAGGGCCAGAGGAAGAGCAGGGAAGAGAGGGGGGGGGAGGTGATAGGAGGAGAGTGAGGACAGGATGTCCTGAGTTTTAGAGATGAAGTGGGAGGCCAGTGCAGTGCAGAGGGCCTGGGAGGGGACAGGAGAGGTAGAGACTGCAGCAGGGTTGGCAAGCTCCTTGCAGATTTTAAAGAGTTCAGCCAAGTTGTTAGATGCCGCAGAGATGCGGGCTTGGATAAGGGCTCTCTTCTTGGTGAGAACAGAGAGACGGTATTGCCTTTGGAGCAGGCGGCAGGCCAGTTTGTCAGAGGATGAACATGAAGCACGCCATTTCCTCTCTGCCACCCTGCACTTGCGTTTTAGGGTGACGAGATCCGAATCATACCAGGAGTTACATTTGGCTTTGGGCTTCAGGCGGATTTTCATGACAGGGGCAAGGATATCAAGAGTATCAGATATAGCAGAGTGGAGCAAGGAGAGGGCTGTGTCAGGGTGGGAGTCAGCCGAAGGGGGAGGGGGGGGCGAGAAGGTGGCAGCGAAAGCCGCAACTGACACGCGCTTCATGGGTCGGATGACCGAGAAGGTGGGTGGCAATGATGAGGGTGGCTTTGCCTGTGGGGTAGGGAGGGTGAGGTGGGAGGATAGGAGAAAGTGATCACTCCAGGAGAGAGGAGTGGAGAAAGGGACAGAGAGGAGAAGGTCAGAAGAGATCAGAGCATCAAGATTGTGCCCTGCAGAATGAGTAGGCCCAGACGGGAGAATAGAGAGTGAGAGAGAGTCGCAGAGGTCACGAAAGAGTCCAGTGGGGGGACAGGAGGCATCTAGGTGGATGTTGAAGTCACCAAGAAAGAGGAGTTGAGTGGTAGAGGACAGGAGGTAGGAGGAGAGGTCAGCCCACTCAGAGAGGAAGGAGGAAATGTGACCAGGTGGCCAATAGATAGTAGCCACGGTAAGGGAATGGCTAGGAGAGAGAGAGAGTCGGCAGACAAGACATTCAAAAGAGGAGTAGGTCTGCGTAGGAGTGACAGTGGCAGGAATCCACTCAGGGAAGATAAGGGCAACACCCCCCCCTGCACGGTTGGGCCTGGGCACAGAGAGGATCTTGTAACCTTCAGGTAGGAGTGTGTCAAAGCTCGTGACAGAGCTGGCTGTGAACCATGTCTCAGTGAGACCGAGGACGTCAAGGTCCAGTTCCTCAAGAAGGCGACAGATATCGGAGGAATGCTTGATGGCAGAGCGAGAGTTAAGAGTGGCAAAGTGGAGAAGGTTGCCATCCTTGAAGGACTTCCGGGGAGGGGTACAGATCAGAGGTACGCCCTGCAGAGGTGTAGAAGAAGGAGGTGAAGAGGGAGTGCCAGAGGGGGCAGGGAGGGAGGGTAGAGGCAAGGTAGCCGAAGACAGGGAGGGGGACAGCAGGGGAGGAAAGGAAGTTGATGAGGCGAGGGAAGCGTCTATCAAAGAGGTGAAGGTTGGCCTGAGGGCCTTGGACCAAGACGGTCCCATTAGCGTAGACATTTATCAACCCGTTATCAACCGTTTTGTGAGAGGTAGGCGATTTTGGCCATTTTTTCCAATTGGACATGCATGGACGGAATGGAAGAAAAGGGTAGGAAAGCCGAATTGGAGGACAGAAAGGCAAGTATTTCTGAAAAGTAGACAAAATTCCAAGTTTCGGAAGGGGTGATTTGCATAGGTCAGGCAACAACTAGGTAGGGGAACCTGCCATAGATTGGGGGAAGAGCATGAAAATGACCGATAAAATAGGTATGTGTTGGACATGGTTGGCTTGGTACGGCAATGGCTTCTATGAATTTTGAGAAAGGCAATGCTACGCTACATTCCCCCCACTCTTGCAGTTAGGAGAGCACACATTTTTTGTAGTGTTTTACAAAACAAGCAATACCACAAGCCAAACACTGAGCCATGATACACAAGAGTTTTACGCTCACGGCCTGAACAGACGCACTTAGCATGTGTAAATCGGGAAAACCAATGTGGTGAGGAACGGCATACATTTTTTGAAAGAGCACAGGCAGACCTTTTCAAGGGTAAGTGACTTGTGCAGGTTACAAAAGTGTATGGTGCCTAAAGCAGCACTAAATGTAGGTCCCATTTGGGAAATGAAAGGGTTGTGTGACAAATGACACCAGCAAATGGGTCAAAACGTTATGAAAACCAGACAAACATAACACATGGCCTACTGTCCTGCATTCCCACAGGTGTCCCAATGAAAACGGTACCTCACATGTGTGGGTGCGCCTACCTGGCCGCCAAGGGGTAAGCCTAAAACACAAGTAAACCCAAGTCTATTTTAAGACCGGAATTTGAGACGCTCTGCCAACCGGCACAACATACAGATATGAGCCTTGTGTGTCCAAAACACCAGGGAAAACAGGGAACCCCATGCATTTCCAAAAAGAGGACACCCGTGGGAATCCGCAGAGGTATGATATGCCCAAATCGCCCCCGAATTTATTACCCAGACACCCCCGCAAAGTCTGAAATGTGGGAAAAAATGCATTTTCTGCACATTTCGCTCGGCTCAACCATCGAAAAACGCCCCCAACAACACATGGCCTACCGTCCCGCGTTTCCACAGGTGTCCCGATGAAAATCGTACCTCACATGTGTGAGTGTACCTACCTGGCCGCCAAGGGGAAAGCCTAAAACACAAGTAACGCCAAGTCTGTTTTCAGACCAGAATTTGAGACGCTCTGCCGACCGGCACAACAAACAGATATGGGCATTGGGTGTCCAAGCCACCAGAGAATACAGGGAACCCCAGGCATTTCCGAAAAGAGGACCCCCGTGGGAATCCGCAGAGGTATGATATGCCCAAATCGCCCCAGAATTTATTACACAGACAGCCCCGCAAAGACCGAAATGTGGGAAAGAAAACGCATTTTCCGCACATTTCGCTCGGCTCACCCATCCAAACACGCCCCAACAACACATGGCCTACCGTCCAGTGTTCCAACAGGTGTCCCGATGAAAATGGTACTTCACATGTGTGGGTGCACCTACCTGGCCGCCATGGGGAAAGCCTAAAACACAAGTAACCCCAAGTCTGTTTTCAGACCGGCTTTGAGACGCTCTGCCGACCGGCACAACATACAGATATGGGCCTCGGGTGTCCAAGCCACCAGGGAAAACAGGGAACCCCATGCATTTCCGAAAAGGGGACACCTGTGGGAATCCGCAGAGGTATGATATGCCCAAATCGCCCCAGAATTTATTACCCAGAAACCCCCGCAAAGTCCGAAATGTGGGAACAAAAACGCATTTTCCGCACATTTCGCTCGGCTCACCCATCGAAACACGCCCCCAACAACACATGGCCTACCGTCCCGCGTTCCCACAGGTGTCTCAATGAAAATGGTACCTCACATGTGTGGGTGCATGTACCTGGCCGCCAAGGGGAAAGCCTAAAATACAAGTAACCCCAAGTCTGTTTTCAGCCCGGAATTTGAGACGCTCTGCTGACCGGCACAACATACAGATATGGGCCTCGGGTGTCCAAGCCACCAGGGAAAACAGGGAACCCCATGCATTTCCGAAAAGAGGACACCTGTGGGAATACGCAGAGGTACGATATGTCCAAATCTCCCCAGAATGTATTACCCAGACACCCCCGCAAAGTCCGAAATGTGGGAAAAAAAATGCATTTTCCGCACATTTCGCTCGGCTCAACAATCGAAACACGCCCACAACAACACATGGCCTACCGTCCCGCGTTCCCACAGGTGTCCCGATAAAAACGGGACCTCACATGTGTGGGTGCACCTACCTGACCGCCAAGGGGAAAGCCTAAAACACAAGTAACTCCAAGTCTGTTTTCAGACCGGAATTTGAAATGATCTGCCGACCGGCACAACATACAGATATCGGCCTCGGGTGTCCAAGCCACCAGGGAAAACAGGGAACCCCATGCATTTCCGAAAAGAGGACACCCGTGGGAATCTGCAGAGGTATGATATGCAAAAATCGCCCCAGAATTTATTACACAGACACCCCCGCAAAGTCTGAAATGTGGGAACAAAAAGGCATTTTCCGCACATTTCGCTCGGCTCACCCATCGAAACACGCCCCCAACAACACATGGCCTACCGTCCCGCGTTCCCACAGGTGTCTCAATGAAAACGGTACCTCACATGTGTGGGTGCATGTACCTGGCCGCCAAGGGGAAAGCCTAAAATACAAGTAACCCCAAGTCTGTTTTCAGACCGGAATTTGAGACGCTCTGCTGACCGGCACAACATACAGATATGGGCCTCAGGTGTCCAAGCCACTAGGGAAAACAGGGAACCCCATGCATTTACGAAAAGAGGACACATGTGGGAATCCACAGAGGTATGATATGTCCAAATCGCCCCAGAATTTATTACCCAGACACCCCCGCAACGTCCGAAATCTGGGAAATAAACGCATTTTCTGCACATTTCGCTCGGCTCACCAATCGAAACACACCCCCAACAACACATGGCCTACTGTCCCGCGTTCCCACAGGTGTCCCGATGAAAACGGTACCTCACATGTGTGGGTGCACCTACCTGTCCGCCAAGGGGAAAGCCTAAAATACAAGTAACTCCAAGTCTGTTTTCAGACCGGAATTTGAGACGATCTGCCGACCGGCACAACATACAGATATGGGCCTCGGGTGTCCAAGCCACCAGGGAAAACAGGGAACCCCATGCATTTCCGAAAAGAGGACACCCGTGGGAATCCGCAGAGGTATGATATGCCCAAATCGCCCCAGAATTTATTACCCAGACACCCCCGCAATGTCCGAAATGTGGGAACAAAAACGCATTTTCCGCACATTTCGCTCGGCTCGCCCATTGAAACACCGCCCCCAACAACACATGGCCTACTGTCGCGCGTTCCCACAGGTGTCCCGATGAAAACGGTACCTCACATGTGTGGGTGCACCTACCTGGCTGCCAAGGGGAAAGCCTAAAATACAAGTAACCCCAAGTCTGTTTTCAGACAGGAATTTGAGACACTCTGCTGACCGGCACAGCATACAGATATGGGCCTCGGGTGTCCAAGCCACCAGGGAAAACAGGGAACACCATGCATTTCCGAAAAGAGGACACCCGTGGGAATCCGCAGAGGTATGATATGCCCAAATCGCCCCAGAATTTATTACCCAGACACCCCTGCAAAGTCCGAAATGTGGGAACAAAAACGCATTTTCCGCACATTACGCTCGGCTCACCCATCGAAACTTGCCCTCAATAACACATGGCCTACCGTCCCGCGTTCCCACAGGTGTCTCAATGAAAATGGTACCTCACATGTGTGGGTGCATGTACCTGGCCGCCAAGGGGAAAGCTTAAAACACAAGTAACCCCAAGTCTGTTTTCAGACTGGAATTTGAGACGCTCTGCCGACCGGCACAACATACAGATATGGGCCTCGGGTGTCCAAGCCACCAGGGAAAACAGGGAACCCCATGCATTTCCGAAAAGAGGACACCTGTGGGAATCCGCAGAGGTATGATATGCCCAAATAGCCCCAGAATGTATTACCCAGACACCCCTGCAAAGTCCGAAATGTGTGAAAACAAACGCATTTTGCGCACATTTCGCTCGGCTCACCCATCGAAACATGCCCCCAACAACATGGCCTACCATCCCATGTGCCCACAGGGGTTCCGATGAAAAGGTACCTCACATTTGTGGGTGCACCTACCTGGCCGCCAAGGGGAAAGCCTAACCCACAAGTAACCACAAGTCTGTTTTCAGACCGGAATTTGAGACGCTCTGCCGACCGGCACAATTTACAGATATGGGCCTCGTTTGTCCAAGCCACCAGTGAAAACAGGGAACCCCATGCATTTCCGAAAAGAGGACACCTGTGGGAATCCACAGAGGTATGATATGCCTAAATTGCCCCAGAATTTATTACCCAGACACCCCCGCAAATTCCGAAATGTGGGAACAAAAACGCATTTTCCGCACATTTCGCTCAGCTCACCCATCGAAACACGCCCCCAACAACACATGGCCTACCGTCTCGCATTCCCACAGGTGTCCCGATGAAAACTACCTCACCTGTGTGGGTGCACCTACCTGGCCACCAAGGGGAAAGCCTAAAAAACAAGTAACCCCAAGTTTGTTTTCAGACCGGAATTTGAGACGCTCTGCCGACCGGCACAACATACAGATATGGGCCTCGGGTGTCCAAGCCGGCAAGGAAAACAGGGAACCCCATGCATTTCCAAAAAGAGTACACCCGTGGGAATCCGCAGAGGTATGATATGCCAAAATCGCCCCAGAATTTATTACCCAGGCACCCCCGCAAAGTCCGAAATGTGGGAACAAAAACGCATTTTCCGCACATTTCGCTCGGCTCACCCATTGAAACACGCCCCCAACAACACATGGCCTACTGTCACGCATTCCCACAGGTGTCCTGATGAAAACGGTACCTCACATGTGTTGGTGCACCTACCTGGCTGCCAAGGGGAAAGCCTAAAACACAACTAACCCCAAGTCTGTTTTCAGACCGGAATTTGAGACTCTCTGCCGACTGGCACAACATACAGATTTGTGCCTCGGGTGTCCAAGCCACCAGGGAAAACAGGGAACCCCATGCATTTCCGAAAAGAGGACACCTTTGGGAATCCTCAGAGGTATGATATGCCCAAATCGCCCCAGAATTTATTACCTAGACACCCCCGCAAAGTCCGAAATGTGGGAAAACAAATGCACTTTCCGCACATTTTGCTCGGCTCATCCATCGAAACACGCCCCCAACTGCACATGGCCTACCGTCCCACGTTCCCACAGGGGTCCCGATGATCAGGTACCTCACATTTGTGGGTGCACCTACCTGGCCACCAAGGGGAAAGCCTAAAACACAAGTAACCCCAAGTCTGTTTTCAGACCGGAATTTGAGACGCTCTGCCGACCGGCACAACATACAGATATGGGCCTCGGGTGTCCAAGCCACCAGGGAAAACAGGGAACCCCATGCATTTCCGAAAAGAGGACACCCGTGGGAATCCGCAGAGGTATGATATGCCCAAATCGCCCCAGAATTTATTACCCAGAAACCCCCACAAAGTCCGAAATGTGGGGAAAAAACGCATTTTCCGCACATTTCGCTCAGCTCACCCATCGAAACACGCCCGCAACAACACATGGCCTACTGTTCCGCGTTCCCACAGGAGTCCCGATGAAAACGGTACCTCACATGTGTGGGTGCACCTACCTGGCCGCCAAGGGGAAAGCCTAAAATACAAGTAACTCCAAGTCTGTTTTCAGACCGGAATTTGAGACGATCTGCCGACCGGCACAACATACAGATATGGGCCTCGGGTGTCCAAGCCACCAGGGAAAACAGGGAACCCCATGCATTTCCGAAAAGAGGACACCCGTGGGAATCCGCAGAGGTATGATATGCCCAAATCACCCCAGAATTTATTACCCAGACACCCCCGCAAAGTCCGAAATGTGGGGAAAAAAACACATTTTCTGCACATTTCGCTCGGCTCACCAATCGAAACACACCCCCACAACACATGGCCTACTGTCCCGCGTTTCCACAGGTGTCCCGATGAAAACGGTACCTCACATGTGTGGGTGCACCTACCTGGCCGCCAAGGGGAAAGCCTAAAATACAAGTAACTCCAAGTCTGTTTTCAGACCGGAATTTGAGACGATCTGCCGACCGGCACAACATACAGATATGGGCCTTGGGTGTCCAAGCCACCAGGGAAAACAGGGAACCCCATGAATTTCCGAAAAGAGGACACCCGTGGGAATCCGCAGAGGTATGATATGCCCAAATCGCCCCAGAATTTATTACCCAGACACCCCCGCAAAGTCCGAAATGTGGGAACAAAAACGCATTTTCCGCACATTTCGCTCGGCTCGCCCATTGAAACACCGCCCCCAACAACACATGGCCTACCGTCCCGCGTTCCCACAGGTGTCTCAATGAAAATGGTACCTCACATGTGTGGGTGCATGTACCTGGCCGCCAAGGGGAAAGCCTAAAACACAAGTAACCCCAAGTCTGTTTTCAGACTGGAATTTGAGACGCTCTGCCGACCGGCACAACATACAGATATGGGCCTCGGGTGTCCAAGCCACCAGGGAAAACAGGGAACCCCATGCATTTCCGAAAAGAGGACACCTGTGGGAATCCGCAGAGATATGATATGCCCAAATAGCCCCAGAATGTATTACCCAGACACCCCTGCAAAGTCCGAAATGTGTGAAAACAAACGCATTTTCCGCACATTTCGCTCAACTCACCCATCGAAACACGCCCCCAACAACACATGGCCTACCATCCCACGTGCCCACAGGGGTCCCGATGAAAAGGTACCTCACATTTGTGGGTGCACCTACCTGGCCGCCAAGGGGAAAGCCTAACCCACAAGTAACCACAAGTCTGTTTTCAGACCGGAATTTGAGACGCTCTGCCGACCGGCACAATTTACAGATATGGGCCTTGTTTGTCCAAGCCACCAGTGAAAACAGGGAACCCCATGCATTTCCGAAAAGAGGACACCTGTGGGAATCCACAGAGGTATGATATGCCTAAATTGCCCCAGAATTTATTACCCAGACACCCCCGCAAATTCCGAAATGTGGGAACAAAAACGCATTTTCCGCACATTTTGCTCAGCTCACCCATCGAAACACACCCCCAACAACACATGGCCTACCGTCTCGCATTCCCACAGGTGTCCCGATGAAAACTACCTCACCTGTGTGGGTGCACCTACCTGGCCACCAAGGGGAAAGCCTAAAAAACAAGTAACCCCAAGTTTGTTTTCAGACCGGAATTTGAGACGCTCTGCCGACCGGCACAACATACAGATATGGGCCTTGGGTGTCCAAGCCGGCAAGGAAAACAGGGAACCCCATGCATTTCCAAAAAGAGTACACCCGTGGGAATCCGCAGAGGTATGATATGCCAAAATTGCCCCAGAATTTATTACCCAGACACCCCCGCAAAGTCCGAAATGTCGGAAAAAAAACGCATTTTCCGCACATTTCGCTCGGCTCACCCATTGAAACACGCCCCCAACAACACATGGCCTACCGTCCCGCATTCCCACAGGTGTCCTGATGAAAACGGTACCTCACATGTGTTGGTGCACCTACCTGGCTGCCAAGGGGAAAGCCTAAAACACAACTAACCCCAAGTCTGTTTTCAGACCGGAATTTGAGACTCTCTGCCGACTGGCACAACATACAGATTTGTGCCTCGGGTGTCCAAGCCACTAGGGAAAACAGGGAACCCCATGCATTTCCGAAAAGAGGACACCTGTGGGAATCCTCAGAGGTATGATATGCCCAAATCGCCCCAGAATTTATTACCTAGACACCCCCGCAAAGTCCGAAATGTGGGAACAAAAACGCATTTTCCGCACATTTCGCTCAGCTCACCCATCGAAACACGCCCCCAACAACACATGGCCTACCGTCTCGCATTCCCACAGGTGTCCCGATGAAAACTACCTCACCTGTGTGGGTGCACCTACCTGGCCACCAAGGGGAAAGCCTAAAAAACAAGTAACCCCAAGTTTGTTTTCAGACCGGAATTTGAGACGCTCTGCCGACCGGCACAACATACAGATATGGGCCTCGGGTGTCCAAGCCGGCAAGGAAAACAGGGAACCCCATGCATTTCCAAAAAGAGTACACCCGTGGGAATCCGCAGAGGTATGATATGCCAAAATCGCCCCAGAATTTATTACCCAGGCACCCCCGCAAAGTCCGAAATGTGGGAACAAAAACGCATTTTCCGCACATTTCGCTCGGCTCACCCATTGAAACACGCCCCCAACAACACATGGCCTACTGTCACGCATTCCCACAGGTGTCCTGATGAAAACGGTACCTCACATGTGTTGGTGCACCTACCTGGCTGCCAAGGGGAAAGCCTAAAACACAACTAACCCCAAGTCTGTTTTCAGACCGGAATTTGAGACTCTCTGCCGACTGGCACAACATACAGATTTGTGCCTCGGGTGTCCAAGCCACCAGGGAAAACAGGGAACCCCATGCATTTCCGAAAAGAGGACACCTTTGGGAATCCTCAGAGGTATGATATGCCCAAATCGCCCCAGAATTTATTACCTAGACACCCCCGCAAAGTCCGAAATGTGGGAAAACAAATGCACTTTCCGCACATTTTGCTCGGCTCATCCATCGAAACACGCCCCCAACTGCACATGGCCTACCGTCCCACGTTCCCACAGGGGTCCCGATGATCAGGTACCTCACATTTGTGGGT
Organism: Ambystoma mexicanum; assembly: GCF_040938575.1. NCBI lineage: Eukaryota > Metazoa > Chordata > Amphibia > Caudata > Ambystomatidae > Ambystoma > Ambystoma mexicanum. Next base: position 621,828,065 of record NC_090923.1, on the reverse strand, counting down.
GCACCTACCTGGCCACCAAGGGGAAAGCCTAAAACACAAGTAACCCCAAGTCTGTTTTCAGACCGGAATTTGAGACGCTCTGCCGACCGGCACAACATACAGATATGGGCCTCGGGTGTCCAAGCCACCAGGGAAAACAGGGAACCCCATGCATTTCCGAAAAGAGGACACCCGTGGGAATCCGCAGAGGTATGATATGCCCAAATCGCCCCAGAATTTATTACCCAGAAACCCCCACAAAGTCCGAAATGTGGGGAAAAAACGCATTTTCCGCACATTTCGCTCAGCTCACCCATCGAAACACGCCCGCAACAACACATGGCCTACTGTTCCGCGTTCCCACAGGAGTCCCGATGAAAACGGTACCTCACATGTGTGGGTGCACCTACCTGGCCGCCAAGGGGAAAGCCTAAAATACAAGTAACTCCAAGTCTGTTTTCAGACCGGAATTTGAGACGATCTGCCGACCGGCACAACATACAGATATGGGCCTCGGGTGTCCAAGCCACCAGGGAAAACAGGGAACCCCATGCATTTCCGAAAAGAGGACACCCGTGGGAATCCGCAGAGGTATGATATGCCCAAATCACCCCAGAATTTATTACCCAGACACCCCCGCAAAGTCCGAAATGTGGGGAAAAAAACACATTTTCTGCACATTTCGCTCGGCTCACCAATCGAAACACACCCCCACAACACATGGCCTACTGTCCCGCGTTTCCACAGGTGTCCCGATGAAAACGGTACCTCACATGTGTGGGTGCACCTACCTGGCCGCCAAGGGGAAAGCCTAAAATACAAGTAACTCCAAGTCTGTTTTCAGACCGGAATTTGAGACGATCTGCCGACCGGCACAACATACAGATATGGGCCTTGGGTGTCCAAGCCACCAGGGAAAACAGGGAACCCCATGAATTTCCGAAAAGAGGACACCCGTGGGAATCCGCAGAGGTATGATATGCCCAAATCGCCCCAGAATTTATTACCCAGACACCCCCGCAAAGTCCGAAATGTGGGAACAAAAACGCATTTTCCGCACATTTCGCTCGGCTCGCCCATTGAAACACCGCCCCCAACAACACATGGCCTACCGTCCCGCGTTCCCACAGGTGTCTCAATGAAAATGGTACCTCACATGTGTGGGTGCATGTACCTGGCCGCCAAGGGGAAAGCCTAAAACACAAGTAACCCCAAGTCTGTTTTCAGACTGGAATTTGAGACGCTCTGCCGACCGGCACAACATACAGATATGGGCCTCGGGTGTCCAAGCCACCAGGGAAAACAGGGAACCCCATGCATTTCCGAAAAGAGGACACCTGTGGGAATCCGCAGAGATATGATATGCCCAAATAGCCCCAGAATGTATTACCCAGACACCCCTGCAAAGTCCGAAATGTGTGAAAACAAACGCATTTTCCGCACATTTCGCTCAACTCACCCATCGAAACACGCCCCCAACAACACATGGCCTACCATCCCACGTGCCCACAGGGGTCCCGATGAAAAGGTACCTCACATTTGTGGGTGCACCTACCTGGCCGCCAAGGGGAAAGCCTAACCCACAAGTAACCACAAGTCTGTTTTCAGACCGGAATTTGAGACGCTCTGCCGACCGGCACAATTTACAGATATGGGCCTTGTTTGTCCAAGCCACCAGTGAAAACAGGGAACCCCATGCATTTCCGAAAAGAGGACACCTGTGGGAATCCACAGAGGTATGATATGCCTAAATTGCCCCAGAATTTATTACCCAGACACCCCCGCAAATTCCGAAATGTGGGAACAAAAACGCATTTTCCGCACATTTTGCTCAGCTCACCCATCGAAACACACCCCCAACAACACATGGCCTACCGTCTCGCATTCCCACAGGTGTCCCGATGAAAACTACCTCACCTGTGTGGGTGCACCTACCTGGCCACCAAGGGGAAAGCCTAAAAAACAAGTAACCCCAAGTTTGTTTTCAGACCGGAATTTGAGACGCTCTGCCGACCGGCACAACATACAGATATGGGCCTTGGGTGTCCAAGCCGGCAAGGAAAACAGGGAACCCCATGCATTTCCAAAAAGAGTACACCCGTGGGAATCCGCAGAGGTATGATATGCCAAAATTGCCCCAGAATTTATTACCCAGACACCCCCGCAAAGTCCGAAATGTCGGAAAAAAAACGCATTTTCCGCACATTTCGCTCGGCTCACCCATTGAAACACGCCCCCAACAACACATGGCCTACCGTCCCGCATTCCCACAGGTGTCCTGATGAAAACGGTACCTCACATGTGTTGGTGCACCTACCTGGCTGCCAAGGGGAAAGCCTAAAACACAACTAACCCCAAGTCTGTTTTCAGACCGGAATTTGAGACTCTCTGCCGACTGGCACAACATACAGATTTGTGCCTCGGGTGTCCAAGCCACTAGGGAAAACAGGGAACCCCATGCATTTCCGAAAAGAGGACACCTGTGGGAATCCTCAGAGGTATGATATGCCCAAATCGCCCCAGAATTTATTACCTAGACACCCCCGCAAAGTCCGAAATGTGGGAAAACAAATGCACTTTCCGCACATTTTGCTCGGCTCATCCATCGAAACACGCCCCCAACTGCACATGGCCTACCGTCCCACGTTCCCACAGGGGTCCCGATGATCAGGTACCTCACATTTGTGGGTGCACCTACCTGGCCACCAAGGGGAAAGCCTAAAACACAAGTAACCCCAAGTCTGTTTTCAGACCGGAATTTGAGACGCTCTGCCGACCGGCACAACATACAGATATGGGCCTCGGGTGTCCAAGCCACCAGGGAAAACAGGGAACCCCATGCATTTCCGAAAAGAGGACACCCGTGGGAATCCGCAGAGGTATGATATGCCCAAATCGCCCCAGAATTTATTACCCAGAAACCCCCACAAAGTCCGAAATGTGGGGAAAAAACGCATTTTCCGCACATTTCGCTCAGCTCACCCATCGAAACACGCCCGCAACAACACATGGCCTACTGTTCCGCGTTCCCACAGGAGTCCCGATGAAAACGGTACCTCACATGTGTGGGTGCACCTACCTGGCCGCCAAGGGGAAAGCCTAAAATACAAGTAACTCCAAGTCTGTTTTCAGACCGGAATTTGAGACGATCTGCCGACCGGCACAACATACAGATATGGGCCTCGGGTGTCCAAGCCACCAGGGAAAACAGGGAACCCCATGCATTTCCGAAAAGAGGACACCCGTGGGAATCCGCAGAGGTATGATATGCCCAAATCACCCCAGAATTTATTACCCAGACACCCCCGCAAAGTCCGAAATGTGGGGAAAAAAACACATTTTCTGCACATTTCGCTCGGCTCACCAATCGAAACACACCCCCACAACACATGGCCTACTGTCCCGCGTTTCCACAGGTGTCCCGATGAAAACGGTACCTCACATGTGTGGGTGCACCTACCTGGCCGCCAAGGGGAAAGCCTAAAATACAAGTAACTCCAAGTCTGTTTTCAGACCGGAATTTGAGACGATCTGCCGACCGGCACAACATACAGATATGGGCCTCGGGTGTCCAAGCCACCAGGGAAAACAGGGAACCCCATGAATTTCCGAAAAGAGGACACCCGTGGGAATCCGCAGAGGTATGATATGCCCAAATCGCCCCAGAATTTATTACCCAGACACCCCCGCAAAGTCCGAAATGTGGGAACAAAAACGCATTTTCCGCACATTTCGCTCGGCTCGCCCATTGAAACACCGCCCCCAACAACACATGGCCTACCGTCCCGCGTTCCCACAGGTGTCTCAATGAAAATGGTACCTCACATGTGTGGGTGCATGTACCTGGCCGCCAAGGGGAAAGCCTAAAACACAAGTAACCCCAAGTCTGTTTTCAGACTGGAATTTGAGACGCTCTGCCGACCGGCACAACATACAGATATGGGCCTCGGGTGTCCAAGCCACCAGGGAAAACAGGGAACCCCATGCATTTCCGAAAAGAGGACACCTGTGGGAATCCGCAGAGGTATGATATGCCCAAATAGCCCCAGAATGTATTACCCAGACACCCCTGCAAAGTCCGAAATGTGTGAAAACAAACGCATTTTCCGCACATTTCGCTCAACTCACCCATCGAAACACGCCCCCAACAACACATGGCCTACCATCCCACGTGCCCACAGGGGTCCCGATGAAAAGGTACCTCACATTTGTGGGTGCACCTACCTGGCCGACAAGGGGAAAGCCTAACCCACAAGTAACCACAAGTCTGTTTTCAGACCGGAATTTGAGACGCTCTGCCGACCGGCACAATTTACAGATATGGGCCTCGTTTGTCCAAGCCACCAGTGAAAACAGGGAACCCCATGCATTTCCGAAAAGAGGACACCTGTGGGAATCCACAGAGGTATGATATGCCTAAATTGCCCCAGAATTTATTACCCAGACACCCCCGCAAATTCCGAAATGTGGGAACAAAAACGCATTTTCCGCACATTTTGCTCAGCTCACCCATCGAAACACACCCCCAACAACACATGGCCTACCGTCTCGCATTCCCACAGGTGTCCCGATGAAAACTACCTCACCTGTGTGGGTGCACCTACCTGGCCACCAAGGGGAAAGCCTAAAAAACAAGTAACCCCAAGTTTGTTTTCAGACCGGAATTTGAGACGCTCTGCCGACCGGCACAACATACAGATATGGGCCTTGGGTGTCCAAGCCGGCAAGGAAAACAGGGAACCCCATGCATTTCCAAAAAGAGTACACCCGTGGGAATCCGCAGAGGTATGATATGCCAAAATTGCCCCAGAATTTATTACCCAGACACCCCCGCAAAGTCCGAAATGTCGGAACAAAAACGCATTTTCCGCACATTTCGCTCGGCTCACCCATTGAAACACGCCCCCAACAACACATGGCCTACCGTCCCGCATTCCCACAGGTGTCCTGATGAAAACGGTACCTCACATGTGTTGGTGCACCTACCTGGCTGCCAAGGGGAAAGCCTAAAACACAACTAACCCCAAGTCTGTTTTCAGACCGGAATTTGAGACTCTCTGCCGACTGGCACAACATACAGATTTGTGCCTCGGGTGTCCAAGCCACTAGGGAAAACAGGGAACCCCATGCATTTCCGAAAAGAGGACACCTGTGGGAATCCTCAGAGGTATGATATGCCCAAATCGCCCCAGAATGTATTACCTAGACACCCCCGCAAAGTCCGAAATGTGGGAAAACAAATGCATTTTCCGCACATTTCGCTCGGCTCATCCATCGAAACACGCCCCCAACTACACATGGCCTACCGTCCCACGTTCCCACAGGGGTCCCGATGATCAGGTACCTCACATTTGTGGGTGCACCTACCTGGCCACCTAGGGGAAAGCCTAAAACACAAGTAACCCCAAGTCTGTTTTCAGACCAGAATTTGAGACGCTCTGCCGACCGGCACAACATACAGATATGGGCCTCGGGTGTCCAAGCCACCAGGGAAAACAGGGAACCCCATGCATTTCCGAAAAGAGGACACCCGTGGGAATCCGCAGAGGTATGATATGCCCAAATCGCCACAGAATTTATTACCCAGAAACCCCCACAAAGTCCGAAATGTGGGGAAAAAACGCATTTTCCGCACATTTCGCTCAGCTCACCCATCGAAACACGCCCGCAACAACACATGGCCTACTGTCCCGCGTTCCCACAGGAGTCCCGATGAAAACGGTACCTCACATGTGTGGGTGCACTTACCTGACTGCCAAGGGAAAAGCCTAAAACACAAGTAACCCCAAATATGTTTTCAGACCGGAATTTGAGACGCTCTGCTGACCGGCACAAAATACAGATATGGGCCTCGGGTGTCCAAGCCACCAGGGAAAACAGGGAACCCCATGCATTTCCGAAAAGAGGACACCCGTGGGAATCCGCAGAGGTATGATATGCCCAAATCACCCCAGAATTTATTACCCAGACACCCCCGCAAAGTCCGAAATGTGGGGAAAAAACCACAATTTCCGCACATTTCGCTCGGCTCACCCATCGAAACGCGCACACAACAACACATGGCCTACCGTCCACGTTCCCACAGGTGTCCCAATGAAAACGGTACCTCACATGTGTGGGTGCACCTACCTGGCCGCCAAGGGGAAAGCCTAAAATACAAGTAACCCCAAGTCTGTTTTCAGACAGGAATTTGAGACGCTCTACTGACCGGCACAGCATACAGATATGGGCCTCGGGTGTCCAAGCCACCAGGGAAAACAGGGAACCCCATGCATTTCCGAAAAGAGGACACCCGTGGGAATCCGCAGAGGTATGATATGCCCAAATCGCCCCAAAATTTATTACCCAGACACCCCCGCAAAGTCTGAAATGTGGGAACAAAAACGCATTTTCCGCACATTACGCTCGACTCACCCATCGAAACACGCCCCCAATAACACATGGCCTACCGTCCCGTGTTCCCACAGGTGTCTCAATGAAAATGGTACCTCACATGTGTGGGTGCACCTACCTGGCCGCCAAGGGGAAAGCCTAAAACACAAGTAACTCCAAGTCTGTTTTCAGACCGGAATTTGAGACGATCTGCCGACTGGCACAACATACAGATATCGGCCTTGGGTGTCCAAGCCACCAGGGAAAACAGGGAACCCCATGCATTTCCGAAAAGAGGACACCCGTGGGAATCCGCAGAGGAATGATATGCCCAAATCGCCCAAGAATTTATTACCCAGACACCCCCGCAAAGTCTGAAATGTGGGAACAAAACGCATTTTCCGCACATTACGCTCGGCTCACCCATCGAAACACGCCCCCAATAACACATGGCCTACCGTCCCGCGTTCCTACAGGTGTCTCAATGAAAATGGTACCTCACATGTGTGGGTGCATGTACCTGGCCGCCAAGGGGAAAGCCTAAAACACAAGTAACCCCAAGTCTGTTTTCCTACCGGAATTTGAGACGCTCTGCCGACCGGCACAACATACAGATATGGGCCTCGGGTGTCCAAGCCACCAGGGAAAACAGGGAACCCCATGCATTTCCGAAAAGAGGACACCCGTGGGAATCCGCAGAGGTATGATATGCCCAAATCGCCCTAGAATGTATTACCGAGAAAGCCCAGCAAATTCCGAAATGTGGGAAAAAAAACGCATTGTCCGCACATTTCGCTCGGCTTACCCATCGAAACACGCCCCAACAGCACATGGCCTACTGTCCCGTGTTCCCACGGGTGTCCCGATGAAAAGGTACCTCACATTTGTGGGTGCACCTACCTGGCCGCCAAGGGGAAAGCCTAACCCACAAGTAACCACAAGTCTGTTTTCAGACCGGAATTTAAGACGCTCTGCCGACCGGCACAACATACAGATATGGGCCTCGGTTGTCCAAGCCACCAGTGAAAACAGGGAACCCCATGCATTTCCGAAAAGAGGACACCCATGGGAATCCACAGAGGTATGATATGCCTAAATTGCCCCAGAATTTATTACCCAGACACCCCCGCAAATTCCGAAATGTGGGAACAAAAACGCATTTTCCGCACATTTCGCTCGGCTCACCCATCGAAACATGCCCCCAACAACACATGGCCTACCGTCACGCATTCCCACAGGTGTCCCGATGAAAACTACCTCACCTGTGTGGGTTCACCTACCTGGCCACCAAGGGGAAAGCCTAAAAAACAAGTAACCCCAAGTTTGTTTTCAGACCGGAATTTGAGACGCTCTGTCGACCGGCACAACCTACAGATATGGTCCTCGGGTGTCCAAGCCAGCAAGGAAAACAGGGAACCCCATGCATTTCTGAAAAGAGTACACCCGTGGGAATCCACAGAGGTATGATATGCCCAAATCGCCCCAGACTTTATTACCCAGACACCCCCGCAAAGTCCGAAATGTGGGAACAAAAACGCATTTTCCGCACATTTTGCTCGGCTCACCCATTGAAACACGCCCCCAACAACACATGGCCTACCGTCCCGCATTCCCACAGGTGTCCTGATGAAAACGGTACCTCACATGTGTTGGTGCACCTACCTAGCTGCCAAGGGGAAAGCCTAAAACACAACAAACCCCAAGTCTGTTTTCAGACCGGAATTTGAGACGCTCTGCCGACTGGCACAATAAACAGATTTGTGCCTTTGGGTGTCCAAGCCACCGGGGAAAACAGGGAACCCCATGCATTTCTGAAAAGAGGAAACCTGTGGGAATCCTCAGAGGTATGCTATGCCCAAATCGCCCCAGAATTTATTACCCAGACACCCCCGCAAAGTCCGAAATGTGGGAAAACAAATGCATTTTCCACACATTTCGCTCGGCTCATCCATCGAGACACGCCCCCAACTACACATGGCCTACCGTCCCACGTTCCCACAGGGGTCCCGATGATAAGGTACCTCACATTTGTGGGTGCACCTACCTGGCCACCAAGGCGAAAGCCTAAAACACAAGTAACCCCAAGTCTGTTTTCAGACCGGAATTTGAGACGCTCTGCCGACCGGCACAACATACAGATATGGGCCTCGGGTGTCCAAGCCACCAGGGAAAACAGGGAACCCCATGCATTTCCGAAAAGAGGACACCAATGGGAATCCGCAGAGGTATGATATGCCCAAATCGCCCCAGAATTTATTACCCAGACACCCCCACAAAGTCCGAAATGTGGGGAAAAAGCGCATTTTCCGCACATTTCGCTCAGCTCACCCATCGAAACACGCCCGCAACAACACACGGCCTACTGTCCCGCGTTCCCACAGGAGTCCCGATGAAAACGGTACCTCACATGTGTGGGTGCACCTACCTGGGCGCCAAGGGAAAAGCCTAAAAAACAAGTAACCCCAAATATGTTTTCAGACCGGAATTTGAGACGCTCTGCTGACGGGCACAACATACAGATATGGGCCTCGGGTCTCCAAGCCACCAGGGAAAACAGGGAACCCCATGCATTTCCGAAAAGAGGACACCCGTGGGAATCCGCAGAGGTATGATATGCCCAAATCACCCCAGAATTTATTACCCAAACACCCCTGCAAATTCCGAAATGTGGGAAAAAAACGCATTGTCCGCACATTTCGCTCGGCTTACTCATCGAAACACGCCCCAACAACACATGGCCTACTGTCCCGTGTTCCCACAGGTGTCCCAATGAAAACGGTACCTCACATTTGCGGGCGCACCTACATGGCCACCAAGGGGAAAGCCTAAAATACAAGTAACTCCAAGTCTGTTTTCAGACCGGAATTTGAGACACTCTGCCAACCGGCACAACATACAGATATGGGCCTCGGGTGTCCAAGCCACCAGGGAAACAGGGAACCCCATGCATTTCCGAAAAGAGGACACTCGTGGGAATCCCATATGCCCAAATCACCCCAGAATTTATTACCCAAACACCCCTGCAAATTCCAAAATGTGGGAAAAAAACGCATTGTCCGCACATTTCGCTCGGCTTACTCATCGAAACACGCCCCAACAACACATGGCCTACTGTCCCGTGTTCCCACAGGTGTCCCAATGAAAACGGTACCTCACATGTGCGGGTGCACCTACATGGCCACCAAGGGGAAAGCCTAAAATACAAGTAATTCCAAGTCTGTTTTCAGACCGGAATTTGAGACACTCTGCCAACCGGCACAACATACAGATATGGGCCTCGGGTGTCCAAGCCACCAGGGAAACAGGGAACCCCATGCATTTATGAAAAGAAGACACCCGTGGGAATCCGCAGAGGTATGATATGCCCAAATCGCCCCAGAATTTATTACCCAGACAGCCCCGCAAAATCCGAAATGTGGGAAAAAAACGCATTTTCCGCAAATTTCGCTCGGCTCAGCCATCGAAACACGCCCCCAACAACACATGGCCTACCGTCCTGCATTTCCACAGGTGTCCTGATGAAAACGGTACCTCACATGTGTGGGTGCACCTACCTGGCCGCCAAGGGGAAAGCCTAAAACACAAGTAACCCCAAGTCTGTTTTCAGACTGGAATTTGAGACGCTCTGCCGACCAGCACAACTTACAGATATGGGCCTCGGGTGTCCAAGCCACCAGGGAAAACAGGGAACCCCATGCATTTCCGAAAAGAGGACACCCGTGGGAATCCGAAGAGGTATGATATGCCCAAATCGCCCAAGAATTTATTACCCAGACACCCCCAAAAAGTCCGAAATGTTGGGAAAAAATGCAATTTCCGCACATTTCGCTCGGCTCACCCATTGAAACACACCCACAACAACACATGGCCTACTGACCCGCGTTCCCACAGGAGTCCCAATGAAAACGGTACCTCACATGTGTGGGAGCACCTACCTGGCCGCCAAGGGAAAAGACTAAAACACAAGTAACCCCAAGTCTGTTTTCAGACCGGAATTTGAGACGATCTGCCGACCGGCACAACATACAGATATGGGCCTCGGGTGTCCAAGCCACCAGGGAAAACAGGGAACCCCATGAATTTCCGAAAAGAGGACACCCGTGGGAATCCGCAGAGGTATGATATGCCCAAATCGCCCCAGAATTTATTACCCAGACACCCCCGCAAAGTCCGAAATGTGGGAACAAAAACGCATTTTCCGCACATTTCGCTCGGCTCGCCCATTGAAACACCGCCCCCAACAACACATGGCCTACCGTCCCGCGTTCCCACAGGTGTCTCAATGAAAATGGTACCTCACATGTGTGGGTGCATGTACCTGGCCGCCAAAGGGAAAGCCTAAAACACAAGTAACCCCAAGTCTGTTTTCAGACTGGAATTTGAGACGCTCTGCCGACCGGCACAACATACAGATATGGGCCTCGGGTGTCCAAGCCACCAGGGAAAACAGGGAACCCCATGCATTTCCGAAAAGAGGACACCTGTGGGAATCCGCAGAGGTATGATATGCCCAAATAGCCCCAGAATGTATTACCCAGACACCCCTGCAAAGTCCGAAATGTGTGAAAACAAACGCATTTTCCGCACATTTCGCTCAACTCACCCATCGAAACACGCCCCCAACAACACATGGCCTTCCATCCCACGTGCCCACAGGGGTCCCGATGAAAAGGTACCTCACATTTGTGGGTGCACCTACCTGGCCGCCAAGGGGAAAGCCTAACCCACAAGTAACCACAAGTCTGTTTTCAGACCGGAATTTGAGACGCTCTGCCGACCGGCACAATTTACAGATATGGGCCTCGTTTGTCCAAGCCACCAGTGAAAACAGGGAACCCCATGCATTTCCGAAAAGAGGACACCTGTGGGAATCCACAGAGGTATGATATGCCTAAATTGCCCCAGAATTTATTACCCAGACACCCCCGCAAATTCCGAAATGTGGGAACAAAAACGCATTTTCCGCACATTTTGCTCAGCTCACCCATCGAAACACACCCCCAACAACACATGGCCTACCGTCTCGCATTCCCACAGGTGTCCCGATGAAAACTACCTCACCTGTGTGGGTGCACCTACCTGGCCACCAAGGGGAAAGCCTAAAAAACAAGTAACCCCAAGTTTGTTTTCAGACCGGAATTTGAGACGCTCTGCCGACCGGCACAACATACAGATATGGGCCTTGGGTGTCCAAGCCGGCAAGGAAAACAGGGAACCCCATGCATTTCCAAAAAGAGTACACCCGTGGGAATCCGCAGAGGTATGATATGCCAAAATTGCCCCAGAATTTATTACCCAGACACCCCCGCAAAGTCCGAAATGTCGGAACAAAAACGCATTTTCCGCACATTTCGCTCGGCTCACCCATTGAAACACGCCCCCAACAACACATGGCCTACCGTCCCGCATTCCCACAGGTGTCCTGATGAAAACGGTACCTCACATGTGTTGGTGCACCTACCTGGCTGCCAAGGGGAAAGCCTAAAACACAACTAACCCCAAGTCTGTTTTCAGACCGGAATTTGAGACTCTCTGCCGACTGGCACAACATACAGATTTGTGCCTCGGGTGTCCAAGCCACTAGGGAAAACAGGGAACCCCATGCATTTCCGAAAAGAGGACACCTGTGGGAATCCTCAGAGGTATGATATGCCCAAATCGCCCCAGAATGTATTACCTAGACACCCCCGCAAAGTCCGAAATGTGGGAAAACAAATGCATTTTCCGCACATTTCGCTCGGCTCATCCATCGAAACACGCCCCCAACTACACATGGCCTACCGTCCCACGTTCCCACAGGGGTCCCGATGATCAGGTACCTCACATTTGTGGGTGCACCTACCTGGCCACCTAGGGGAAAGCCTAAAACACAAGTAACCCCAAGTCTGTTTTCAGACCAGAATTTGAGACGCTCTGCCGACCTGCACAACATACAGATATGGGCCTCGGGTGTCCAAGCCACCAGGGAAAACAGGGAACCCCATGCATTTCCGAAAAGAGGACACCCGTGGGAATCCGCAGAGGTATGATATGCCCAAATCGCCACAGAATTTATTACCCAGAAACCCCCACAAAGTCCGAAATGTGGGGAAAAAACGCATTTTCCGCACATTTCGCTCAGCTCACCCATCGAAACACGCCCGCAAAAACACATGGCCTACTGTCCCGCGTTCCCACAGGAGTCCCGATGAAAACGGTACCTCACATGTGTGGGTGCACTTACCTGACTGCCAAGGGAAAAGCCTAAAACACAAGTAACCCCAAATATGTTTTCAGACCGGAATTTGAGACGCTCTGCTGACCGGCACAAAATACAGATATGGGCCTCGGGTGTCCAAGCCACCAGGGAAAACAGGGAACCCCATGCATTTCCGAAAAGAGGACACCCGTGGGAATCCGCAGAGGTATGATATGCCCAAATCACCCCAGAATTTATTACCCAGACACCCCCGCAAAGTCCGAAATGTGGGGAAAAAACCACAATTTCCGCACATTTCGCTCGGCTCACCCATCGAAACGCGCACACAACAACACATGGCCTACCGTCCACGTTCCCACAGGTGTCCCAATGAAAACGGTACCTCACATGTGTGGGTGCACCTACCTGGCCGCCAAGGGGAAAGCCTAAAATACAAGTAACCCCAAGTCTGTTTTCAGACAGGAATTTGAGACGCTCTACTGACCGGCACAGCATACAGATATGGGCCTCGGGTGTCCAAGCCACCAGGGAAAACAGGGAACCCCATGCATTTCCGAAAAGAGGACACCCGTGGGAATCCGCAGAGGTATGATATGCCCAAATCGCCCCAAAATTTATTACCCAGACACCCCCGCAAAGTCCGAAATGTGGGAACAAAAACGCATTTTCCGCACATTACGCTCGACTCACCCATCGAAACACGCCCCCAATAACACATGGCCTACCGTCCCGTGTTCCCACAGGTGTCTCAATGAAAATGGTACCTCACATGTGTGGGTGCACCTACCTGGCCGCCAAGGGGAAAGCCTAAAACACAAGTAACTCCAAGTCTGTTTTCAGACCGGAATTTGAGACGATCTGCCGACTGGCACAACATACAGATATCGGCCTTGGGTGTCCAAGCCACCAGGGAAAACAGGGAACCCCATGCATTTCCGAAAAGAGGACACCCGTGGGAATCCGCAGAGGAATGATATGCCCAAATCGCCCAAGAATTTATTACCCAGACACCCCCGCAAAGTCTGAAATGTGGGAACAAAACGCATTTTCCGCACATTACGCTCGGCTCACCCATCGAAACACGCCCCCAATAACACATGGCCTACCGTCCCGCGTTCCTACAGGTGTCTCAATGAAAATGGTACCTCACATGTGTGGGTGCATGTACCTGGCCGCCAAGGGGAAAGCCTAAAACACAAGTAACCCCAAGTCTGTTTTCCTACCGGAATTTGAGACGCTCTGCCGACCGGCACAACATACAGATATGGGCCTCGGGTGTCCAAGCCACCAGGGAAAACAGGGAACCCCATGCATTTCCGAAAAGAGGACACCCGTGGGAATCCGCAGAGGTATGATATGCCCAAATCGCCCTAGAATGTATTACCGAGAAAGCCCAGCAAATTCCGAAATGTGGGAAAAAAAACGCATTGTCCGCACATTTCGCTCGGCTTACCCATCGAAACACGCCCCAACAGCACATGGCCTACTGTTCCGTGTTCCCACGGGTGTCCCGATGAAAAGGTACCTCACATTTGTGGGTGCACCTACCTGGCCGCCAAGGGGAAAGCCTAACCCACAAGTAACCACAAGTCTGTTTTCAGACCGGAATTTAAGACGCTCTGCCGACCGGCACAACATACAGATATGGGCCTCGGTTGTCCAAGCCACCAGTGAAAACAGGGAACCCCATGCATTTCCGAAAAGAGGACACCCATGGGAATCCACAGAGGTATGATATGCCTAAATTGCCCCAGAATTTATTACCCAGACACCCCCGCAAATTCCGAAATGTGGGAACAAAAACGCATTTTCCGCACATTTCGCTCGGCTCACCCATCGAAACATGCCCCCAACAACACATGGCCTACCGTCACGCATTCCCACAGGTGTCCCGATGAAAACTACCTCACCTGTGTGGGTTCACCTACCTGGCCACCAAGGGGAAAGCCTAAAAAACAAGTAACCCCAAGTTTGTTTTCAGACCGGAATTTGAGACGCTCTGTCGACCGGCACAACCTACAGATATGGTCCTCGGGTGTCCAAGCCAGCAAGGAAAACAGGGAACCCCATGCATTTCTGAAAAGAGTACACCCGTGGGAATCCGCAGAGGTATGATATGCCCAAATCTCCCCAGAATTTATTACCCAGACACCCCCGCAAAGTCCGAAATGTGGGAACAAAAACGCATTTTCCGCACATTTTGCTCGGCTCACCCATTGAAACACGCCCCCAACAACACATGGCCTACTGTCCCGCATTCCCACAGGTGTCCTGATGAAAACGGTACCTCACATGTGTTGGTGCACCTACCTAGCTGCCAAGGGGAAAGCCTAAAACACAACAAACCCCAAGTCTGTTTTCAGACCGGAATTTGAGACGCTCTGCCGACTGGCACAATAAACAGATTTGTGCCTTTGGGTGTCCAAGCCACCGGGGAAAACAGGGAACCCCATGCATTTCTGAAAAGAGGAAACCTGTGGGAATCCTCAGAGGTATGATATGCCCAAATCGCCCCAGAATTTATTACCCAGACACCCCCGCAAAGTCCGAAATGTGGGAAAACAAATGCATTTTCCACACATTTCGCTCGGCTCATCCATCGAGACACGCCCCCAACTACACATGGCCTACCGTCCCACGTTCCCACAGGGGTCCCGATGATAAGGTACCTCACATTTGTGGGTGCACCTACCTGGCCACCAAGGCGAAAGCCTAAAACACAAGTTTGTTTGTTTGTTTGTTTATTTGATATAGCGCAAAACCAAACCCGCAGGTATCCGGGCGCAAGCATATACAAGGTGACTTGAGAACTTAGTTACAATGACAAGCAAAAAAATATGCAGTGACACAAAACAATAGGCAGTGCGGTAATTCAGCAGGGTTACAGTCTGAATATACTTATACAGATGATGCCATATATCGAAGGCATGCAATGCTAGGTAACAATAAGCCACAGTTTTGTGGTCTCGGACAGAGCCAGTGAAATTCCTAGATACTGGCAGTGGTGGACGGGTCCCTAAAGGAGGTCAAGTTAACAAAAGGCATAGTCAGGGGGTGACACTCAAGACGAGTGGTTCTAGTAGAGGGGGGTGATCCCGTTAGATGTCATTTGATCGTATCCATGAAAGAACCTTACGCCTAAAACATGGATAAGGTTGGTCCTTTCTAAGTTCTAAGGGGAGTTTGTTCCAGGTTTGGGCAGCTATGACTGGAAAGCTGGCGCCGCCAGCTGTACTCTTTTTGTATCTCGGCACCATCAGGGTATAAGCGTTGGTCATTCTTGTGGGGCGTTTGAAATTCTCTTGTTAAGCCTGTTTGCTAGGTAGGGGGGAGCTATATTGTTTAGCCCTTTCGACGTGAGCGAGAGAGTTTTGAGGGTGATTCTGTCTTTAATTTTTAGCCAGTGGATATTCCTTCTGGAGGTAGAGACATGGGCTCTGTTAGGAATGTTTAAGGCTACTCTGAGAGCATTGTTTTGGAGTGTTTGGAGTTTGTTAAGGATATACTTGTTGGATCCCGCATATAGAGCATTACAGTAATCCAGTCTGGATATGATAAGTGCATTAGCTAAGGTAATGCAGCTAGCCTCTGTTAGGAATGGTCTGCAAGCTCGGATCAGTTTACAAGTATAGGCGGTGGAGGAGGCTAGGGAGTTAATTTGTTTCTTAAAGGTGAGTGCTGAGTCCAGATAAACTCCTAGGGTTTTGACTGCAGGCATCACTTTAATGACGTTATTGTCGATGTTAAATGAGGCATAGTTTGGGTCAAGTTTTTTAATCGCTGTCTCTGTGCCGAGGATCAGGATCTCCGTTTTGTCGTCATTCAGGCAGAGGCCATGGGATGCCATCCAAGCCTGAATGAGGAGATATATCTTGTTTACCAGAGCTGAGTCATCCAAGAAGTTCCCCGAAAGGGGGATAAGGATCTGAGTGTCATCTGCGTAATTAGTGTAGATGACACCCAGTCTATCCAACTTGTCAAACAAAGGTTTGGTAAAGATGTTATACATAGTGGGAGATACACATGATCCCTGGGGGACACCGCAGGAGACTTGTATGGGATCGGCAGCTGCTAGGGGGGAGAAGACTCTCATTGTCCGGTTAGCAAGGAAGGATTGTACCCAGCTTATGGCATCGCTTGAGAAATGGGCAGCGGAGCCGAGGTGATTGCATAAAACTGCATGATCTACCAAGTCAAAGGCTGCCGATAGGTCAAGGAGGAGTAGCATAGCTGATTTTCCATTGTCCTTCAACTCGTCGATTTGAGTCTTGAGGTCAATCAGGGCTGTTTCAGTGCCGTGAAGGGGACGGAAGCCGGATTGTCGTGAGCCCAGAAGGTTGTTAGTTTCAAGATAGTCCTGAATTTGCAGGTAAGCTACCCTGTCGATGATTTTGAGTAGGAATGGGACAGTGGTGATGGGTCTGTAATTAGTCGGGATGGAAGGGTCGAGGGTTTGTTTTTTTAGCAAAGGTAGGACCCAGGACTGTTTAAGGTTATTGGGGACTAGGTTAGTCTTGAAGGAGGCGTTAATCAGTTTGGAAATAAAGGGCGATAGGTCTCTCGCAGCATCTTTTATGATTTGGGCAGGGCAATTATCTCCTTTACAATTAGAGGGCTTAAGGGAGAGTATAATTTTTTCTGTTTCAAGTATGGTTATCTGTTTGAAACTAAAGGGGTGAGGGGTGTTATTGGACTGGTTTAGGGAGGGCTGTGCCTTGGAAATAGGCTCCACTGGTGATAGCAATACAGCTTTTTTGATGGCAATTTTGGTTTGAAGAGAACTGATTTTTCCTGCAAGGGCATTTTGTATATTGGTGCACCAGAGCTTATTTTTAGGAGTATTATCAGTTTGTGGTATAGGTGATTCCATTTCCCGGAGGATGGAGAATAATTCCTTAGTATCAGATTTGGCTTTAGCTATTCTGTCGTTGTAGGTGTTCTTTTTAGTATTAATAATTTCTTTTTTGTACCGTTTGGCATGGGTAGCTAACTTGATTTTGTTCTCCTCAGTAGGCGAATGTCGCCAGATTGATTGCAATTTTCTTTTTTGAGTTCGGAGGTCTTTCAGTTGAGGAGTGAACCAGTTATTCAGGTGTGAGAGTTGTTTACTTTTACGGACTTTGGTGGGGGCGATCAGATCTAACGCCTTAGTCATGGTGCTATTGTAGGTTTCCACAAGTAGGGTCGGGTCTGTGATGTTGTCTAAGTTGCTAAGGGTGGGGAGAAGGTGTGGAAGGAGGTGTTCTGCTGTAATGTCTTTTTTACTTCTAGTGGGGAGTGGCGGGGCCATGATTATAGGTTTAGGGTGGGTCAGGTCGAGTGAGGCAGAGAATGAGATTAAATGGTGGTCTGTCCATATTTGAGTGGTTATGCTGGTGATACTGATGTTACAGTTCAAGTCAGCAACCCAATCTAGGGTCCTACCTTTAGAATGAGTGGGGGTAGTAACTTTTTGCGTTAATCCATAATCATGCAGTAGTGTGGCGACAGATGTGGCATGTTTATCATTACCGTCGTTGAAGCCAAGGTTAAAGTCTCCCAATAGTAGGATTTGCGCATGGTCTTTTGTATTGTTAGTCAGGATACTAGTTAAGTCGTCCTCAAAAGTTCCTAGTGGGCCAGGTGGTCTGTAGATCACATAGATGGTGACAGTACGGTTGCATGAGAGTTGGAGTTTGGCGGCAAGGAGTTCACAGGACTGGGATGTCGTAGTGGTGACTAGTCTAATAGGCAAGTTAGCTTTGTGGATGATAGCTAAGCCACCTCCTTTGGTATTAGGTCTGTCAACTCTAAGCAATTGGTAGCCATCTGGTATTGCTAGCATAATAGCAGGGCCCGCAGCCTCATGGAGCCAAGTTTCAGTTATGAACAGCAGGTCTGGATTATCATTAGTTAGGATGTCTGAAATCTCAGTGGCATGGGCTACCATAGATCTAGCATTAATGATGGATCCAGTTAACAAGAGGGTGCTAGTTGGTATGGTAGTGGGGGGTTGCATCTTTTTGGTTGAGGTAGCTATTTGAGATGTAATCTGCTTGGGCGGTGAGACACCTAGAAGGAGAGGAGTAGGCTTGGGGTGTTGTGAGCGTTTGTTCGTTGGGTTAGTTAGGTTGGTATAGCCCCTGAATGTGTGGTAGGATGATGGTTCATGTAGATAGGACAGTCTGGCCCTTAGTCTCATGTTTCTATCTTTAGGTGGGCAAGAGGCAATGAGTGCAAGTGCCATGATAGTGAGGATGCTAAATGCAAGGTGTACTGTATACTTTTGGGAAGTTTTCATTATAGTGGTGGTCAATGAGTACCTAAGTATGTTAGTGCAAGTTAGGCTGGGACCTGGCCCTGCATGGACTTGTGTAGTTAGACAGTGTACTAGAAGTAGGGTGGACTGGGCACGTGCGATTATGCTATGAGCTACCAAGTCCTAGACAAATGCAGATTGGGCAAGGTACAGGACATAGACTGACTGGACAGGTACAGATATGCTATGAACTTCAAAGGCAAGGTCAAATGCTGTCACAGATTCAGGTAAGTAGGAGGCAGTATAGCAGCAGGGTCTGTCTAGGTATGACAATCACAGATTAGGCTAGAAGCGTTATGCAGCTAAGAACTAAGGCAACTAGCAGTGGTATTGTTTCAGTGGTCACTTAAAATTGCTACAAAAGGTGGGAGCAGCCGCAATACGCCTCAATCATATAGCATTACTGTAATATACATGGCATTAGTACTACAAGTGTAGGTATATAATTTTCAGGTGGATAATTCGCTAGTGGAGAGTGGTGAAACAGCTTCAACATAGTCTGACATACGTGATACGATATGAGAGGCCCTAAAAAGTGAGGCAGCAGTGCGCAAGTGCAAATGACCCACGTACGGGCAACAGAAAAGAAAAAAGTAACCCCAAGTCTGTTTTCAGACCGGAATTTGAGACGCTCTGCCGACCGGCACAACATACAGATATGGGCCTCGGGTGTCCAAGCCACCAGGGAAAACAGGGAACCCCATGCATTTCCGAAAAGAGGACACCAATGGGAATCCGCAGAGGTATGATATGCCCAAATCGCCCCAGAATTTATTACCCAGACACCCCCACAAAGTCCGAAATGTGGGGAAAAAGCGCATTTTCCGCACATTTCGCTCAGCTCACCCATCGAAACACGCCCGCAACAACACACGGCCTACTGTCCCGCGTTCCCACAGGAGTCCCGATGAAAACGGTACCTCACATGTGTGGGTGCACCTACCTGGGCGCCAAGGGAAAAGCCTAAAAAACAAGTAACCCCAAATATGTTTTCAGACCGGAATTTGAGACGCTCTGCTGACCGGCACAACATACAGATATGGGCCTCGGGTGTCCAAGCCACCAGGGAAAACAGGGAACCCCATGCATTTCCGAAAAGAGGACACCCGTGGGAATCCGAAGAGGTATGATATGCCCAAATCGCCCAAGAATTTATTACCCAGACACCCCCAAAAAGTCCGAAATGTTGGGAAAAAATGCAATTTCCGCACATTTCGCTCGGCTCACCCATTGAAACACACCCACAACAACACATGGCCTACTGACCCGCGTTCCCACAGGAGTCCCAATGAAAACGGTACCTCACATGTGTGGGAGCACCTACCTGGCCGCCAAGGGAAAAGACTAAAACACAAGTAACCCCAAATCTGTTTTCAGACCGGAATTTGAGACACTCTGCCAACCGCCACAACATACAGATATGGGCCTCGGGTGTCCAAGCCACCAGGGAAAACAGGGAACCCCATGCATTTCCGAAAAGAGGACACCCGTGAGAATCCGCAGAGGTATGATATGCCCAAATCGCCCCAAAATGTATTACCGAGACAGCCCAGCAAATTCCGAAATGTGGGAAATAAAACGCATTGTCCGCACATTTCGCTCGGCTTACCCATCGAAACACTCCCCAAGAACACATGGCCTACTGGCCCGTGTTCCCACAGGTGTCCCGATGAAAACGGTACCTCACATGTGCGGGTGCACCTACCAGGCCGCCAAGGGGAAAGCCTAAAACACAAGTAACTCCAAGTCTGTTTTCAGACCAGAATTTGAGACACTCTGCCAACCGGCACAACATACAGATATGGGCCTCGGGTGTCCAAGCCACCAGGGAAAACAGGGAACCCCATGCATTTCCGAAAAGAGGACACCCGTGGGAATCCGAAGAGGTATGATATGCCCAAATCACCCAAGAATTTATTACCCAAACACCCCCACAAAGTCCGAAATGTTGGGAAAAAATGCAATTTCCGCACATTTCGCTCGGCTCACCCATCGAAACACACCCACAACAACACATGGCCTACTGACCCGCGTTCCCACAGGAGTCCCGATGAAAACGGTACCTCACATGTGTGGGAGCACCTACCTGGCCGCCAAGGGAAAAGACTAAAACACAAGTAACCCCAAATCTGTTTTCAGACCGGAATTTGAGACACTCTGCCAACCGCCACAACATACAGATATGGGCCTCGGGTGTCCACCCACCAGGGAAAACAGGGAACCCCATGCATTTCCGAAAAGAGGACACCCGTGGGAATCCGCAGAGGTATGATATGCCCAAATCGCCCCAAAATGTATTACCGAGACAGCCCAGCAAATTCCGAAATGTGGGAAATAAAACGCATTGTCCGCACATTTCGCTCGGCTTACCCATCGAAACACTCCCCAACAACACATGGCCTACTGTCCCGTGTTCCCACAGGTGTCCCGATGAAAATGGTACCTCACATGTGCGGGTGCACCTACCAGGCCGCCAAGGGGAAAGCCTAAAACACAAGTAACTCCAAGTCTGTTTTCAGACCAGAATTTGAGACACTCTGCCAACCGGAACAACATACAGATATTGGCCTCGGGTGTCCAAGCCACCAGGGAAAACAGGGAACCCCATGCATTTCCGAAAAGAGGACACCCGTGGGAATCCGAAGAGGTATGATATGCCCAAATCGGCCAAGAATTTATAACCCAGACACCCCCACAAAGTCTGAAATGTTGGGAAAAAATGCAATTTCCGCACATTTCGCTCGGCTCACCCATAGAAACACACCCACAACAACACATGGCCTACTGACCCGCGTTCCCACAGTAGTCCCGATGAAAACGGTACCTCACATGTGTGGGAGCACCTACCTGGCCGCCAAGGGAAAAGACTAAAACACAAGTAACCCCAAATCTGTTTTCAGACCGGAATTTGAGACACTCTGCCAACCGCCACAACATACAGATATGGGCCTCGGGTGTCCAAGCCACCAGGGAAAACAGGGAACCCCATGCATTTCCGAAAAGAGGACACCCGTGGGAATCCGCAGAGGTATGATATGCCCAAATCGCCCCAAAATGTATTACCGAGACAGCCCAGCAAATTCCGAAATGTGGGAAATAAAACGCATTGTCCGCACATTTCGCTCGGCTTACACATCGAAACACGCCCCAACAACACATGGCCTACTGTCCCGTGTTCCCTAAGGTGTCCCGATGAAAACGGTACCTCACATGTGCGGGTGCACCTACCAGGCCGCCAAGGGGAAAGCCTAAAACACAAGTAACTCCAAGTCTGTTTTCAGACCGGAATTTGAGACACTCTGCTAACCGGCACAACATACAGATAATGCCTCAGGTATCCAAGCCACCAGGGAAAACAGGGAACCCCATGCATTTCCGAAAAGAGGACACCCATGGGAATCCGCAGAGGTATGATATGCCCAAATCGCCCCAGAATGTATTACTGAGACAGCCCAGCAAATTCCGAAATGTGGGAAAAAAACGCATTGTCTGTACATTTCGCTCGGATTACCCATCGAAACACGCCCCAACAACACATGGCCTACTGTCCCGTGTTCCCACAGGTGTCCTGATGAAAACGGTGCCTCACATGTGTGGGTGCACTTACCTGGCCGCCAAGGGGAAAGCCTAAAACACAAGTGACCTCATGTCTGTTTTCAGACCAGAATTTGAGACGCTCTGCCGACCGGCACAACATACAGATATGGGCCTCGGTGTCCAAGCCACCAGGGAAAACAGGGAGCCCCATGCATTTCCAAAAAGAGGACACCCGTGGGAATCCACAGAGGTATGATATGCCCAAATCGCCCCAGAATTTATTACCCAGACACCCCCGCAAAGTCCGAAATGTGGGAACAAAAACGCATTTTCCGCACATTTCGCTCGGCTCACCCATTGAAACACGCCCCCAATAACACATGGCCTACTGTCCCGCATTCCCACAGGTGTCCTGATGAAAACGGTACCTCACATGTGTGGGTGCACCTACCTGGTCGCCAAGGGGAAAGCCTAAAACACAAGTAACCCAAAGTCTGTTTTCAGACTGGAATTTGAGACGCTCTGCCGACCGGCACAACTTACAGATATGGGCCTCGGGTGTCCAAGCCACCAGGGAAAACAGGGAACCCCATGCATTTCCGAAAAGAGGACACCCGTGGGAATCCGCGGAGGTATGATATGCCCAAATCACCCCAGAATTTATTACCCAGACACCCCCGCAAAATCCAAAATGTGGGGAAAAAAACACATTTTCCGCACATTTTGCTCGGCTCACCCATCGAAACAAGCACTCAACAACACATGGCCTACCGTCCTGCGTTCCCACAGGTGTCCCGATGAAAACGGTACCTCACATGTGTGGGTGCACCTACCTGGCAGCCAAGGGGAAAGCCTAAAACACAAGTAACCCAAAGTCTGTTTTCAGACTGGAATTTGAGACGCTCTGCTGACCGGCACAACATACAGACATGGGCCTCGGATGACCAAGCCACCAGGGAAAACAGGGAACCCCATGCATTTCCGAAAAGAGGACACCCGTGGGAATCCGCAGAGGTATGATATGCCCAAATCGCCATAGAATGTATAACCGACAAAGCCCAGCAAATTCCGAAATGTGGGAAAAAAAACGCATTGTCCGCACATTTCGCTCGGCTTACCATTCGAAACACGCCCCAACAACACATGGCCTACTGTCCCATGTTCCCACGGGTGTCCCGATGAAAACAGTGCCTCACATGTGTGGGTGCACCTACCTGGCCGCCAAGGGGAAAGCCTAAAACACAAGTAACTCCAAGTCTGTTTTCAGACCGGAATTTGAGACACTCTGCCAACTGGCACAACATACAGATATGGGCCTCGGGTGTCCAAGCCACCAGGGAAAACAGGGAACCCCATGCATTTCCGAAAAGAGGACACCCGTGGGAATCCGCAGAGGTATGATATGCCCAAATCGCCCCAGAATATATTACCCAGACACCCCCACAAAGTCCGAAATGTGGGGAAAAAACGCATTTTCCGCACATTTCGCTCGGCTCACCCATCGAAACACACCCGCAACACCACATGGCCTACTGACCCGCGTTCCCACAGGAGTCCCGATGAAAACGGTACCTCACATGTGTGGGAGCACCTACCTGGCCGCTAAGGGGAAAGACTAAAACACAAGTAACCCCAAATCTGTTTTCAGACCGGAATTTGAGACACTCTGCCAACCGCCACAACATACAGATATGGGCCTCGGGTGTCCAAGCCACCAGGGAAAACAGGGAACCCCATGCATTTCCGAAAAGAGGACACACGTGGGAATCCGCAGAGGTATGATATGCCCAAATCGCCCCAGAATGTATTACCGAGACAGCCCAGCAAATTCCCAAATGTGGGAAAAAAAACGCATTGTCCACACATTTCGCTTGGCTTACCCATCGAAACATGCCCCAACAACACATGGCCTACTGTCCCGTGTTCCCACAGGTGTCCTGATGAAAACGGTACCTCACATGTGCGGGTGCACCTACCTGGCCACCAAGGGGAAAGCCTAAAACACAGGTAACTCCAAGTCTGTTTTCAGACCAGAATTTGAGACACTCTGCCAACCGGCACAACATACAGATATGGGCCTCGGGTGTCCAAGCCACCAGGGAAAGCTGGGAACCCCATGCATTTCCGAAAAGAGGACACTCGTGGGAATCCGCAGAGGTATGATATGCCCAAATCGCCCCAGAATTTATTACCCAGACAGCCCCGCAAAATCCAAAATGTGGGAAAAAAACGCATTTTCCGCAAATTTCGCTCGGCTCACCCATCGAAACACGCCCCCAACAACACATGGCCTACCGTCCTGCGTTCCCACAGTTGTCCCGATGAAAACGGTACCTCACATGTGTGGGTGCACCTATCTGGCCGCCAAGGGGAAAGGCTAAAACACAAGTAACCCCAAGTCTGTTTTCAGACTGGAATTTGAGACGCTCTGACGACCGGCACAACTTACAGATATGGGCCTCGGGTGTCCAAGCCACCAGGGAAACCAGGGAACCCCATGCATTTCCAAAAAGAGGACACCCGTGGGAATCTGCAGAGGTATGATATGCCCAAATCGCCCCAGAATTTATTACCCAGACACCCCCACAAAGTCCAAAATGTGGGAAAAAAACGCATTTTCCGCACATTTCGCTCGGCTCACCCATCGAAACACGCCCGCAACAACACATGGCCTACTGTCCCGCGTTCCCACAGGAGTCCCGATGAAAACGGTACCTCACATGTGTGGGAGCACCTACCTGCCGCCAAGGGAAAAGCCTAAAACACAAGTAACTCCAAATGTGTTTTCAGACCAGAATTTGAGGCGCTCTGCTGACCGGCACAACAAACAGACATGGGCCTCGGATGTCCAAGCCTCCAGGGAAAACAGGGAACCCCATGCATTTCCGAAAAGAGGACACCCGTGGGAATCCGCAGTGGTATGATATGCCCAAATCGCCCCAGAATGTATTACCGAGACAGCCCAGCAAATTCCGAAATGTTGGAAAAAAAACGCATTGTCCTCACATTTCGCTCGGCTTACCCATCGAAACACGCCCCAACAACACATGGCCTACTGTCCCGTGTTCCCACCGGTGTCCTGATGAAAATGGTGCCTCACATGTGCGGGTGCACCTACCTGGCCGCCAAGGGGAAAGCCTAAAACACAAGTAACTCCAAGTCTGTTTTCAGACCGGAATTTGAGACACTCTGCTAACCGGCACAACATACAGATAATGCCTCAGGTATCCAAGCCACCAGGGAAAACAGGGAACCCCATGCATTTCCGAAAAGAGGACACCCATGGGAATCCGCAGAGGTATGATATGCCCAAATCGCCCCAGAATGTATTACTGAGACAGCCCAGCAAATTCCGAAATGTGGGAAAAAAACGCATTGTCTGTACATTTCGCTCGGATTACCCATCGAAACACGCCCCAACAACACATGGCCTACTGTCCCGTGTTCCCACAGGTGTCCTGATGAAAACGGTGCCTCACATGTGTGGGTGCACTTACCTGGCCGCCAAGGGGAAAGCCTAAAACACAAGTGACCTCATGTCTGTTTTCAGACCAGAATTTGAGACGCTCTGCCGACCGGCACAACATACAGATATGGGCCTCGGTGTCCAAGCCACCAGGGAAAACAGGGAGCCCCGTGCATTTCCAAAAAGAGGACACCCGTGGGAATCCACAGAGGTATGATATGCCCAAATCGCCCCAGAATTTATTACCCAGACACCCCCGCAAAGTCCGAAATGTGGGAACAAAAACGCATTTTCCGCACATTTCGCTCGGCTCACCCATTGAAACACGCCCCCAATAACACATGGCCTACTGTCCCGCATTCCCACAGGTGTCCTGATGAAAACGGTACCTCACATGTGTGGGTGCACCTACCTGGCCGCCAAGGGGAAAGCCTAAAACACAAGTAACCCCAAATCTGTTTTCAGACCGGAATTTGAGACACTCTGCCAACTGGCACAACATACAGATATGGGCCTCGGGTGTCCAAGCCACCAGGGAAAACAGGGAACCCCATGCATTTCCGAAAAGAGGACACCCGTGGGAATCCGCAGAGGTATGATATGCCCAAATCGCCACAGAATATATTACCCAGACACCCCCACAAAGTCCGAAATGTGGGGAAAAAACGCATTTTCCGCACATTTCGCTCGGCTCACCCATCGAAACACGCACTCAACAACACATGGCCTACCGTCCTGCGTTCCCACAGGAGTCCCGATGAAAACGGTACCTCACATGTGTGAGAGCACCTACCTGCCGCCAAGGGAAAAGCCTAAAACACAAGTAATCCCAAATCTGTTTTCAGACCGGAATTTGAGACGCTCTGCTGACCGGCACAACATACAGACATGGGCCTCGGATGACCAAGCCACCAGGGAAAACAGGGAACCCCATGCATTTCCGAAAAGAGGACACCCGTGGGAATCCGCAGAGGTATGATATGCCCAAATCGCCATAGAATGTATTACCGAGAAAGCCCAGCAAATTCCGAAATGTGGGAAAAAAAACGCATTGTCCGCACATTTCGCTCGGCTTACCATTCGAAACACGCCCCAACAACACATGGCCTACTGTCCCGTGTTCCCACGGGTGTCCCGATGAAAACAGTGCCTCACATGTGTCGGTGCACCTACCTGGCTGCCAAGGGGAAAGCCTAAAACACAAGTAACTCCAAGTCTGTTTTCAAACCGGAATTTGAGACACTCTGCCAACTGGCACAACATACAGATATGGGCCTCGGGTGTCCAAGCCACCAGGGAAAACAGGGAACCCCATGCATTTCCGAAAAGAGGACACCCGTGGGAATCCGCAGAGGTATGATATGCCCAAATCGCCCCAGAATATATTACCCAGACACCCCCACAAAGTCCGAAATGTGGGGAAAAAACGCATTTTCCGCACATTTCGCTCGGCTCACCCATCGAAACACACCCGCAACACCACATGGCCTACTGACCCGCGTTCCCACAGGAGTCCCGATGAAAACGGTACCTCACATGTGTGGGAGCACCTACCTGGCCGCTAAGGGGAAAGACTAAAACACAAGTAACCCCAAATCTGTTTTCAGACCGGAATTTGAGACACTCTGCCAACCGCCACAACATACAGATATGGGCCTCGGGTGTCCAAGCCACCAGGGAAAACAGGGAACCCCATGCATTTCCGAAAAGAGGACACACGTGGGAATCCGCAGAGGTATGATATGCCCAAATCGCCCCAGAATGTATTACCGAGACAGCCCAGCAAATTCCCAAATGTGGGAAAAAAACGCATTGTCCACACATTTCGCTTGGCTTACCCATCGAAACATGCCCCAACAACACATGGCCTACTGTCCCGTGTTCCCACAGGTGTCCTGATGAAAACGGTACCTCACATGTGCGGGTGCACCTACCTGGCCACCAAGGGGAAAGCCTAAAACACAGGTAACTCCAAGTCTGTTTTCAGACCAGAATTTGAGACACTCTGCCAACCGGCACAACATACAGATATGGGCCTCGGGTGTCCAAGCCACCAGGGAAAACAGGGAACCCCATGCATTTCCGAAAAGAGGACACTCGTGGGAATCCGCAGAGGTATGATATGCCCAAATCGCTCCAGAATTTATTACCCAGACAGCCCCGCAAAATCCAAAATGAGGGAAAAAAACGCATTTTCCGCAAATTTCGCTCGGCTCACCCATCGAAACACGCCCCCAACAACACATGGCCTACCGTCCTGCGTTCCCACAGTTGTCCCGATGAAAACGGTACCTCACATGTGTGGGTGCACCTACCTGGCCGCCAAGGGGAAAGGCTAAAACACAAGTAACCCCAAGTCTGTTTTCAGACTGGAATTTGAGACGCTCTGCCGACCGGCACAACTTACAGATATGGGCCTCGGGTGTCCAAGCCACCAGGGAAAACAGGGAACCCCATGCATTTCCAAAAAGAGGACACCCGTGGGAATCCGCAGAGGTATGATATGCCCAAATCGCCCCAGAATTTATTACCCAGACACCCCCACAAAGTCCAAAATGTTGGGAAAAAACGCATTTTCCGCACATTTCGCTCGGCTCACCCATCGAAACACGCCCGCAACAACACATGGCCTACTGTCCCGCGTTCCCACAGGAGTCCCGATGAAAACGGTACCCACATGTGTGGGAGCACCTACCTGCCGCCAAGGGAAAAGCCTAAAACACAAGTAACTCCAAATGTGTTTTCAGACCAGAATTTGAGACGCTCTGCTGACCGGCACAACAAACAGACATGGGCCTCGGATGTCCAAGCCTCCAGGGAAAACAGGGAACCCCATGCATTTCCGAAAAGAGGACACCCGTGGGAATCCGCAGAGGTATGATATGCCCAAATCGCCCCAGAATGTATTACCGAGACAGCCCAGCAAATTCCGAAATGTTGGAAAAAAAACGCATTGTCCGCACATTTCGCTCGGCTTACCCATCGAAACACGCCCCAACAACACATGGCCTACTGTCCCGTGTTCCCACAGGTGTCCTGATGAAAATGGTGCCTCACATGTGCGGGTGCACCTACCTGGCCGCCAAGGGGAAAGCCTAAAACACAAGTAACTCCAAGTCTGTTTTCAGACCAGAATTTGAGACACTCTGCTAACCGGCACAACATACAGATATGGGCCTCAGGTATCCAAGCCACCAGGGAAAACAGGGAACCCCATGCATTTCCGAAAAGAGGACACCCATGGGAATCCGCAGAGGTATGATATGCCCAAATCGCCCCAGAATGTATTACCGAGACAGCCCAGCAAATTCCGAAATGTGGGAAAAAAACGCATTGTCTGCACATTTCGCTCGGATTACCCATCGAAACACGCCCCAACAACACATGGCCTACTGTCCCGTGTTCCCACAGGTGTCCTGATGAAAACGGTGCCTCACATGTGTGGGTGCACTTACCTGGCCGCCAAGGGGAAAGCCTAAAACACAAGTGACCTCATGTCTGTTTTCAGACCAGAATTTGAGACGCTCTGCCGACCGGCACAACATACAGATATGGGCCTCGGTGTCCAAGCCACCAGGGAAAACAGGGAGCCCCATGCATTTCCAAAAAGAGGACACCCGTGGGAATCCACAGAGGTATGATATGCCCAAATCGCCCCAGAATTTATTACCCAGACACCCCCGCAAAGTCCGAAATGTGGGAACAAAAACGCATTTTCCGCACATTTCGCTTGGCTCACCCATTGAAACACGCCCCCAATAACACATGGCCTACTGTCCCGCATTCCCACAGGTGTCCTGATGAAAACGGTACCTCACATGTGTGGGTGCACCTACCTGGTCGCCAAGGGGAAAGCCTAAAACACAAGTAACCCAAAGTCTGTTTTCAGACTGGAATTTGAGAAGCTCTGCCGACCGGCACAACTTACAGATATGGGCCTCGGGTGTCCAAGCCACCAGGGAAAACAGGGAACCCCATGCATTTCCGAAAAGAGGACACCCGTGGGAATCCGCAGAGGTATGATATGCCCAAATCACCCCAGAATTTATTACCCAGACACCCCCGCAAAATCCAAAATGTGGGGAAAAAAACACATTTTTCGCACATTTTGCTCGGCTCACCCATCGAAACACGCACTCAACAACACATGGCCTACCGTCCTGCGTTCCCACAGGTGTCCCGATGAAAACGGTACCTCACATGTGTGGGTGCACCTACCTGGCCGCCAAGGGGAAAGCCTAAAACACAAGTAACCCCAAGTCTG
The DNA here is from genome assembly GCF_040938575.1 of Ambystoma mexicanum. Classification (NCBI taxonomy): domain Eukaryota; kingdom Metazoa; phylum Chordata; class Amphibia; order Caudata; family Ambystomatidae; genus Ambystoma; species Ambystoma mexicanum. The sequence continues at coordinate 621,797,950 of NC_090923.1, read as the reverse complement.
TTTTCAGACTGGACTTTGAGACGCTCTGCCAACCGGCACAACATACAGATATGGGCCTCGGTGTCCAAGCCACCAGGGAAAACAGGGAGCCCCATGCATTTCCAAAAAGAGGACACCCGTGGGAATCCGCAGAGGTATGATATGCCCATATCGCCCCAGAATATATTACCCAGACACCCCCACAAAGTCCGAAATGTGGGGAAAAAACGCATTTTCCGCACATTTCGCTCGGCTCACCCATCGAAACACACCCGCAACAACACATGGCCTACTGACCCGCGTTCCCACAGGAGTCCCGATGAAAACAGTACCTCACATGTGTGGGAGCACTTACCTGGCCGCCAAGGGAAAAGACTAAAACACAAGTAACCCCAAATCTGTTTTCAGACCGGAATTTGAGACACTCTGCCAACCACCACAACATACAGATATGGGCCTCGGGTGTCCAAGCCACCAGGGAAAACAGGGAACCCCATGCATTTCCGAAAAGAGGACACCCGTGGGAATCCGCAGAGGTATGATATGCCCAAATCGCCCCAAAATGTATTACCGAGACAGCCCAGCAAATTCCGAAATGTGGGAAATAAAACGCATTGTCCGCACATTTCACTCGGCTTACCCATCGAAACACACCCCAACAACACATGGCCTACTGTCCCGTGTTCCCACAGGTGTCCCGATGAAAACGGTACCTCACATGTGCGGGTGCACCTACCAGGCCGCCAAGGGGAAAGCCTAAAACACAAGTAACTCCAAGTCTGTTTTCAGACCAGAATTTGAGACACTCTGCCAACCGGCACAACATACAGATATGGGCCTCGGGTGTCCAAGCCACCAGGGAAAAGAGGGAACCCCATGCATTTCCGAAAAGAGGACACTCGTGGGAATCCGCAGAGGTATGATGATCCCAAATCGCCCCAGAATTTATTACCCAGACAGCCCCGCAAAATCCGAAATGTGGGAAAAAAACGCATTTTCCGCAAATTTCGCTCGGCTAACCCATTGAAACACGCCCCCAACAACACATGGCCTACCGTCCTGCGTTCCCACAGGTGTCCCGATGAAAACGGTACCTCACGTGTGTGGGTGCACCTACCTGGCCGCCAAGGGGAAAGCCTAAAACACAAGTAACCCCAAGTCTGTTTTCAGACTGGAATTTGAGACGCTCTGCCGACCGGCACAACTTACAGATATGGGCCTCGGGTGTCCAAGCCACCAGGGAAAACAGGGAACCCCATGCATTTCCAAAAAGAGGACACCCGTGGGAATCCGCAGAGGTATGATATGCCCAAATCGCCCCAGAATTTATTACCCAGACACCCCCACAAAGTTCAAAATGTGGGGAAAAAACGCATTTTCCGCACATTTCGCTCGGCTCACCCATCGAAACACGCCCGCAACAACACATGGCCTACTGTCCCGCGTTCCCACAGGAGTCCCGATGAAAACGGTACCTCACATGTGTGGGAGCACCTACCTGCCGCCAAGGGAAAAGCCTAAAACACAAGTAATCCCAAATCTGTTTTCAGACCGGAATTTGAGACGCTCTGCTGACCGGCACAACATACATGGGCCTCGGATGACCAAGCCACCAGGGAAAACAGGGAACCCCATGCATTTCCGAAAAGAGGACACCCGTGGGAATCCGCAGAGGTATGATATGCCCAAATCGCCCCAGAATGTATTACCGAGACAGCCCCCCAAAATCCGAAATGTGGGAAAAAAAACGCATTGTCCGCACATTTCGCTCGGCTTACCCATCGAAACACGCCCCAACAACACATGGCCTACTGTCCCGTGTTCCCACAGGTGTCCTGATGAAAACGGTGCCTCACATGTGCGGGTGCACCTACCTGGCCGCCAAGGGGAAAGTCTAAAACACAAGTAACTCCAAGTCTGTTTTCAGACCGGAATTTGAGACACTCTGCCAACCGGCACAACATACAGATATGGGCCTCAGGTGTCCAAGCCACCAGGGAAAACAGGGAACCCCATGCATTTCCGAAAAGAGGACACCCATGGGAATCCGCAGAGGTATGATATGCCCAAATCGCCCCAGAATGTATTACCGAGACAGCCCAGCAAATTCCGAAATGTGGGAAAAAAACGCATTGTCTGCACATTTCGCTCGGATTACCCATCGAAACACGCCCCAACAACACATGGCCTACTGTCCCGTGTTCCCACAGGTGTCCTGATGAAAACGGTGCCTCACATGTGTGGGTGCACTTACCTGGCCGCCAAGGGGAAAGCCTAAAAAACAAGTAACCCCAAGTCTGTTTTCAGAAAAGAATTTGAGACGCTCTGCCGACAGGCACAACATACAGATATGGGCCTCAGTGTCCAAGCCACCAGGGAAAACAGGGAGCCCCATGCATTTCCAAAAAGAGGACACCCGTGGGAATCCGCAGAGGTATGATATGCCCAAATCGCCCCAGAATTTATTACCCAGACACCCCCGCAAAGTCCGAAATGTGGGAACAAAAACGCATTTTCCGCACATTTCGCTCGGCTCACCCATTGAAACACGCCCCCAACAACACATGGCCTACCGTCCCGCATTCCCACAGGTGTCCTGATGAAAACGGTACCTCACATGTGTGGGTGCACCTACCTGGTCGCCAAGGGGAAAGCCTAAAACACAAGTAACCCAAAGTCTGTTTTCAGACTGGAATTTTAGACGCTCTGCCGACCGGCACAACTTACAGATATGGGCCTCGGGTGTCCAGGCCACCAGGGAAAACAGGAAACCCCATGCATTTCCAAAAAGAGGACACCCGTGGGAATCCGCAGAGGTATGATATGCCCAAATCGCCCCAGAATATATTACCCAGACACCCCCGCAAATTCCGAAATGTGGGAAAACAAATGCATTTTCCGCATATTTCGGTCGGCTCATCCATCGAAACACGCCCCCAACTACACATGGCCTACCGTCCCACTTTCCCACAGGGGTCCCGATGATAAGGTACCTCACATTTGTGGGTGCACCTACCTTGCCACCAAGGGGAAAGCCTAAAACACAAGTAACCCCAAGTCTGTTTTCAGACCGGAATTTGAGACGCTCTGCCGACCGGCACAACATACAGATATGGGCCTCGGGTGTCCAAGCCACCAGGGAAAACAGGGAACCCCATGCATTTCCGAAAAGAGGATACCCGTGGGAATCCGCAGAGGTATGATATGCCCAAATCGCCCCAGAATATATTACCCAGACAGCCCCGCAAAATCCGAAATGTGGGAAAGAAACGCATTTTCCGCAAATTTCGCTCGGCTCACCCATCGAAACACGCCCCCAACAACACATGGCCTACTGTCCTGCGTTCCCACAGGTGTCCCGATGAAAACGGTACCTCACATGTTTGGGTGCACCTACCTGGCCGCCAAGGGGAAAGCCTAAAACACAAGTAACCCCAAGTCTGTTTTCAGACCGGAATTTGAGACGCTCTTCCGACCGGCACAACTTTCAGATATGGGCCTCGGGTGTCCAAGCCACCAGGGAAAACAGGGAACCCCATGCATTTCCGAAAAGAGGACACCCGTGGGAATCCGCAGAGATATGATATGCCCAAATCGCCCCAGAATTTATTACCCAGACACCCCCACAAAGTCCGAAATGTGGGGAAAAACACATTTTCCGCACATTTCGCTCGGCTCACCCATCGAAACACGCCCGCAACAACACATGGCCTACCGTACCACGTTCCCACAGGAGTCCCGATGAAACCGGTACCTCACATGTAAGAGTGCACCTACCTGGCCGCCAAGGGGAAAGCCTAAAACACAAGTAACTCCAAGTCTGTTTTCAGACCGGAATTTGAGACACTCTGCAAACCGGCACAACATACAGATATGGGCCTCGGGTGTCCAAGCCACCAGGGAAAACAGGGAACCCCATGCATTTCCGAAAAGAGGACACCCGTGGGAATCCGCAGAGGTATGATATGCCCGAATCGCCCCAGAATGTATTACTGAGACAGCCCAGCAAATTTCGAAATGTGGGAAAAAAAACGCATTGTCCGCACATTTCGCTCGGCTTACCCATCGAAACACGCCCCAACAACACATGGCCTACTGTCTCGTGTTCCCACAGGTGTCCCGATGAAAACGGTGCCTCACAAGTGGGGGTGCACCTACCTGTCCGCCAAGGGGAAAGCCTAAAACACAAGTAACCACAAGTCTGTTTTCAGACCAGAATTTGAGACGCTCTTCCGACCGGCACAACATACAGATATGGGCCTCGGTTGTCCAAGCCACCAGTGAAAACAGAGAACCCCATGCATTTCCGAAAAGAGGACACCCGTGGGAATCCACAGAGGTATGATATGCCTAAATTGCCCCAGAATTTATTACCCAGACACCCCCGCAAATTCCGAAATGTTGGAAAAAAACGCATTTTCCGCACATTTCGCTCGGCTCACCCATCGAAACACGCCCCCAACAACACATGGCCTACCGTCTCACATTCCCACAGGTGTCTCGATGAAACTGTACCTCACCTGTGTGGGTGCACCTACCTGGCCCCCAAGGGGAAAGCCTAAAAAACAAGTAACCCCAAGTCTGTTTTCAGACCGGAATTTGAGACGCTCTGCCGACCGGCACAACATACAGATATGGGCCTCGGGTATCCAAGCCAGCAAGGAAAACAGGATACCCCATGCTTTTCCGAAAAGAGTACACCCGTGGGAATCCGCAGAGGTGTTATATGCCCAAATCGCCCCAGAATGTATTACCGAGACAGCCCAGCAAATTCCGAAATGTGGGAAAAAAAACGCATTGTCCGCACATTTCGCTCGGCTTACCCATCGAAACACGCCCCAACAACACATGGCCTACCGTCCCGTGTTACCACAGGTGTCCTGATGAAAACGGTGCCTCACAGGTGTGGGTGCACTTACCTGGCCGCCAAGGGGAAAGCCTAACCCACAAGTAACCACAAGTCTGTTTTCAGACCAGAATTTGAGACGCTCTTCCGACCGGCACAACATACAGATATGGGCCTCGCTTGTCCAAGCCACCAGTGAAAACAGGGAACCCCATGCATTTCCGAAAAGAGGACACCCGTGGGAATCCACAGAGGTATGATATGCCTAAATTGCCCCAGAATTTATTACCCAGACACCCCCGCAAATTCCAAAATGTTGGAAAAAAACGCATTTTCCGCACATTTCGCTCGGCTCACCCATCGAAATACGCCCCCAACAACACATGGCCTACCGTCTCACATTCCCACAGGTGTCCCGATGAAAACTGTACCTCACCTGTGTGGGTGCACCTACCTGGCCCCCAAGGGGAAAGCCTAAAAAACAAGTAACCCCAAGTCTGTTTTCAGACCAAATTTGAGACGCTCTGCCGACCGGCACAACATACAGATATGGGCTTCGGGTGTCCAAGCCACCAGGGAAAACAGGGAACCCCATGCATTTCCGAAAAAGGACACCCGTGGGAATCCGCAGAGGTATGATATGCCCAAATCGCCCCAGAATTTATTACCCAGACACCCCCACAAAGTCCGAAATGTGGGGAAAAAACGCATTTTCCGCACATTTCGCTCGGCTCACCCATCGAAACACGCCCGCAACAACACATGGCCTACTGGCCCACGTTCCCACAGGAGTCCCGATGAAAATGGTACCTCACATGTGTGGGAGCACCTACCTGGCCGCCAAGGGAAAAGCCTAAAACACAAGTAACCCCAAATCTGTTTTCAGACCGGAATTTGAGACGCTCTGCTGACCGGCACAACATACAGATATGGGCCTCGGGTGTCCAAGCCACCAGGGAAAACAAGGAACCCCATGCGTTTCCGAAAAGAGGACACCCGTGGGAATCCGCAGAGGTATGATATGCCCAAATCATCCCAGAATTTATTACCCAGACACCCCCGCAAAGTCCAAAATGTGGGGGAAAAAACACATTTTCCGCACATTTCGCTCGGCTCACCCATCGAAACACGCACACAACAACACATGGCCTACCGTCCCACGTTCCCACAGGAGTCCCGATGAAACCGGTACCTCACATGTGTGAGTGCACCTACCTGGCCGCCAAGGGGAAAGCCTAAAACACAAGTTACCCCAAGTCTGTTTTCAGACAGGAATTTGAGACACTCTGCCAACCGGCACAACATACAGATACGGGCCTCGGGTGTCCAAGCCACCAGGGAAAACAGGGAAGCCCATGCATTTCCGAAAAGAGGACACCCGTGGGAATCCACAGAGGTATGATATGCCCAAATCGCCCCAGAATGTATTACCGAGACAGCCCAGCAAATTCCTAAATGTGGGAAAAAAAACGCATTGTCGGCACATTTCGCTCGGCTTACCCATCGAAACACGCCCCAACAACACATGGCCTACCGTCCCGTGTTCCCACAGGTGTCCTGATGAAAACGGTGCCTCACAGGTGTGGGTGCACTTACCTGGCCGCCAAGGGGAAAGCCTAACCCACAAGTAACCACAAGTCTGTTTTCAGACCAGAATTTGAGACGCTCTTCCGACCGGCACAACATACAGATATGGGCCTAGGTTGTCCAAGCCACCAGTGAAAACAAGGAACCCCATGCATTTCCGAAAAGAGGACACCCGTGGGAATCCACAGAGGTATGATATGCCTAAATTGCCCCAGAATTTATTACCCAGACACCCCCGCAAATTCCGAAATGTTGGAAAAAAACGCATTTTCCGCACATTTCGCTCGGCTCACCCATCGAAACACGCCCCCAACAACACATGGCCTACCGTCTCACATTCCAACAGGTGTCCCGATGAAAACTGTACCTCACCTGTGTGGGTGCACCTACCTGGCCCCCAAGGGGAAAGCCTAAAAAACAAGTAACCCCAAGTCTGTTTTCAGACCAAATTTGAGACGCTCTGCCGACCGGCACAACATACAGATATGGGCCTCGGGTGTCCAAGCCAGCAAGGAAAACAGGATACCCGATGCTTTTCCGAAAAGAGTACACCCGTGGGAATCCGCAGAGGTATGATATGCCCAAATCGCTCCAGAATATATTACCCAGACACCCCCGCAAAGTCCGAAATGTGGGAACAAAAACGCATTTTCCGCACATTTCGCTCGGCTCACCCATTGAAACACGCCCCCAACAACACATGGCCTACCGTCCCGCATTCCCACAGGTGTCCTGATGAAAACCGTACCTCACATGTGTGGGTGCACCTACCTGGCTGCCAAGGGGAAAGCCTAAAACACAACTATCCCCAAGTCTGTTTTCAGACCGGAATTTGAGACGCTCTGCCGACTGGCACAACATACAGATTTGTGCTTGGGTGTCCAAGCCACCGGGGAAAACAAGGAACGCCATGCATTTCCGAAAAGAGGACACCTGTGGGAATCCACAGAGGTATGATATGCCCAAATCGCCCCAGAATGTATTACCCAGACACCCCTGCAAAGTCCGAAATGTGGGAAAACAAATGCATTTTCCGCACATTTCGCTCAGCTCACCCATCGAAACACGCCCCCAACTAGACATGGCCTACCGTCCCACGTTCCCACAGGGGTCCCAATGATAAGGTACCTCACATTTGTGGGTGCACCTACCTGGCCACCAAGGGGAAAGCCTAAAACACAAGTAACCCCAAGTCTGTTTGCAGACCGGAATTTGAGACGCTCTGCCAACCGGCACAACATACAGATATGGGCCTCGGGTGTCCAAGCCACCAGGGAAAACAGGGAACCCCATGCGTTTCCGAAAAGAGGACACCCGTGGGAATCCGCAGAGGTATGATATGCCCAAATCGCCCCAGAATTTATTACCCAGACACCCCCGCAAAGTCCAAAATGTGGGGAAAAAAACACATTTTCCGCACATTTCGCTCGGCTCACCCATCGAAACACGCACACAACAACACATGGCCTACCATCCCACGTTCCCACAGGAGTCCTGATGAAACCGGTACCTCACATGTGTGAGTGCACCTACCTGGCCGCCAAGGGGAAAGCCTAAAACACAAGTAACCCCAAGTCTGTTTTCAGACAGGAATTTGAGACACTCTGCCAACCGGCACAACATACAGATATGGGCCTCGGGTGTCCAAGCCACCAGGGAAAACAGGGAAGCCCATGCATTTCCGAAAAGAGGACACCCGTGGGAATCCACAGAGGTATGATATGCCCAAATCGCCCAGCATGTATTACCGAGACAGCCCAGCAAATTCCGAAATGTGGGAAAAAAAACGCATTGTCCGCACATTTCGCTCGGCTTACCCATCGAAACACGCTCCAACAACACATGGCCTACTGTCCCGTGTTCCCACAGGTGTCCCGATGAAAACAGTGCCTCACATGTGGGGGTGCCCCTACCTGTCCGCCAAGGGGAAAGCCTAAAACACAAGTAACTCCAAGTCTGTTTTCAGACCGGAATTTGAGACGCTCTGCTGACCGGCACAACATACAGATATGGGCCTCGGGTGTCCAAGCCACCAGGGAAAACAGGGAACCCCATGCATTTCCGAAAAGAGGACACCCGTGGGAATCCGCAGAGGTATGATATGCCCAAATCGCCCCAGAATGTATTACCAAGACAGCCCAGCAAATTCCGAAATGTGGGGAAAAAAACACATTTTCCGCACATTTTGCTCGGCTCACCCATCGAAACACTCACTCAACAACACATGGCCTACCGTCCTGCGTTCCCACAGGTGTCCCGATGAAAACGGTACCTCACATGTGTGGGTGCACCTACCTGGCCGCCATAACCCCAAGTCTGTTTTCAGACCGGAATTTGAGACGCTCTGCCGACCGGCACAACTTACAGATATGGGCCTCGGGTGTCCAAGCCACCAGGGAAAACAGGGAATCCCATGCATTTCCGAAAAGATGACACCCGTGGGAATCCGCAGAGGTATGATATGCCCAAATCGCCCCAGAATATATTACCCAGACACCCCCACAAAGTCCGAAATGTGGGGGAAAAACGCATTTTCCGCACATTTCGCTCGGCTCACCCATCGAAACACACCCGCAACAACACATGGCCTACTGACCCGCGTTCCCACAGGAGTCCCGATGAAAACAGTACCTCACATGTGTGGGAGCACCTACCTGGCCGCCAAGGGAAAAGACTAAAACACAAGTAACCCCAAATCTGTTTTCAGACCGGAATTTGAGACACTCTGCCAACCGTCACAACATACAGATATGGGCCTCGGGTATCCAAGCCACCAGGGAAAACAGGGAACCCCATGCATTTCCGAAAAGAGGACACCCGTAGGAATCCGCAGAGGTATGATATGCCCAAATCGCCCCAGAATGTATTACCGAGACAGCCCAGCAAATTCCGAAATGTGGGAAAAAAAAAGCATTGTCCGCACATTTCGCTCGGCTCACCCATTGAAACACGCCCCCAACAACACATGGCCTCCCGTCCCGTATTTCCACAGGTGTCCTGATGAAAACGGTACCTCACATGTGTGGGTGCACCTACCTGGCCGCCAAGGGGAAAGCCTAAAACACAAGTAACCCAAAGTCTGTTTTCAGACTGGAATTTGAGACGCTCTGCCGACCGGCACAACTTACAGATATGGGCCTCGGGTGTCCAAGCCACCAGGGAAAACAGGGGACCCCATGCATTTCCGAAAAGAGGACACCCCTTGGGAATCCGCAGAGGTATGATATGCCCAAATCACCCCAGAATTTATTACCCAGACACCCCAGCAAATTCCAAAATGTGGGAAAAAAAACGCATTGTCCGCACATTTCGCTCGGCTTACCCATCGAAACACGCCCCAACAACACATGGCCTACTGTCCCGTGTTCCCACAGGTGTCCTGATGAAAACGGTGCCTCACATGTGCGGGTGCACCTACCTGGCCGCCAAGGGGAAAGCCTAAAACACAAGTAACTCCAAGTCTGTTTTCAGACCGGAATTTGAGACGCTCTGCCGACCGGCACAACATACAGATATGGGCCTTGGTTGTCCAAGTCACCAGTGAAAACAGGGAACCCCATGCATTTCCGAAAAGAGGACACCCATGGGAATCCACAGAGGTATGATATGCCTAAATTGCCCCAGAATTTATTACCCAGACACCCCCGCAAATTCCGAAATGTGGGAAAAAAATGCATTTTCCGCACATTTCGCTCTGCTCACCCATCGAAACACGCCCCCAACAACACATGGCCTACCGTCTTACATTCCCAAGGTGTCCTGATGAAAACTGTACCTCACCTGTGTGGGTGCACCTACCTGGCCACCAACGGGAAAGCCTAAACAACAAGTAACCCCAAGTCTGTTTTCAGACCAGAATTTGAGACGCTCTGCCGACCGGCACAACATACAGATATGGGCCTCGGGTGTCCAAGCCAGCAAGGAAAACAGGGAACCCCATGCATTTCCGAAAAGAGTACACCCGTGGGAATCCGCAAAGGTATGATATGCCCAAATCACCCCAGAATTTATTACCCAGACACCCCCGCAAAGTCCGAAATGTGGGAACAAAAACGCATTTTCCGCACATTTCGCTCGGTTCACCCATTGAAACACGCCCCCAACAACACATGGCCTACCGTCCCGCATTCCCACAGGTGTCATGATGAAAACGGTACCTCACATGTGTGGGTGCACCTACCTGGCTGCCAAGGGGAAGCCTAAAACACAAATAACCCCAAGTCTGTTTTCAGACCGGAATTTGAGACGCTCTGCCGACTGGCACAACATACAGATTTGTGCCTCGGGTCTCCAAGCCACTGGGGAAAACAGGGAACCCCATGCATTTCTGAAAAGAGGACACCTGTGGGAATCCGCAGAGGTATGATATGCCCAAATCGCCCCAGAATATATTACCCAGACACCCCCGCAAAGTCCGAAATGTGGGAAAACAAATGCATTTTCCGCATATTTCGGTCGGCTCATCCATCGAAACACGCCCCCAACTACACATGGCCTACCGTCCCACTTTCCCACAGGGGTCCCGATGATAAGGTACCTCACATTTGTGGGTGCACCTACCTGGCCACCAAGGGGAAAGCCTAAAACACAAGTAACCCCAAGTCTGTTTTCAGACCGGAATTTGAGACGCTCTGCCGACCGGCACAACATACAGATATGGGCCTCGGGTGTCCAAGCCACCAGGGAAAACAGGGAACCCCATGCATTTCCGAAAAGAGGATACCCGTGGGAATCCGCAGAGGTATGATATGCCCAAATCGCCCCAGAATATATTACCCAGACAGCCCCGCAAAATCCAAAATGTGGGAAAGAAACGCATTTTCCGCAAATTTCGCTCTGCTCACCCATCGAAACACGCCCCCAACAACACATGGCCTACCGTCCCGCGTTCCCACAGGTGTCCCGATGAAAACGGTACCTCACATGTTTGGGTGCACCTACCTGGCCGCCAAGGGGAAAGCCTAAAACACAAGTAACCCCAAGTCTGTTTTCAGACCGGAATTTGAGACGCTCTGCCGACCGGCACAACTTTCAGATATGGGCCTCGGGTGTCCAAGCCACCAGGGAAAACAGGGAACCCCATGCATTTCCGAAAAGAGGACACCCGTGGGAATCCGCAGAGATATGATATGCCCAAATCGCCCCAGAATTTATTACCCAGACACCCCCACAAAGTCCGAAATGTGGGGAAAAACACATTTTCCGCATATTTCGCTCGGCTCACCCATCGAAACACGCCCGCAACAACACATGGCCTACCGTACCACGTTCCCACAGGAGTCCCGATGAAACCGGTACCTCACATGTAAGAGTGCACCTACCTGGCCGCCAAGGGGAAAGCCTAAAACACAAGTAACTCCAAGTCTGTTTTCAGACCGGAATTTGAGACACTCTGCAAACCGGCACAACATACAGATATGGGCCTCGGGTGTCCAAGCCACCAGGGAAAACAGGGAACCCCATGCATTTCCGAAAAGAGGACATCCGTGGGAATCCGCAGAGGTATGATATGCCCGAATCGCCCCAGAATGTATTACTGAGACAGCCCAGCAAATTTCGAAATGTGGGAAAAAAAACGCATTGTCCGCACATTTCGCTCGGCTTACCCATCGAAACACGCCCCAACAACACATGGCCTACTGTCTCGTGTTCCCACAGGTGTCCTGATGAAAACGGTGCCTCACAAGTGGGGGTGCACCTACCTGTCCGCCAAGGGGAAAGCCTAAAACACAAGTAACTCCAAGTCTGTTTTCAGACCGGAATTTGAGACACTCTGCCAACCGGCACAACATACAGATATGGGCCTCGGGTTTCCAAACCACCAGGGAAAACAGGGAACCCCATGCATTTCCGAAAAGAGGACATCCGTGGGAATCCGCAGAGGTATGATATGCCGAAATCGCCCCAGAATGTATTACCGAGACAGCCCAGCAAATTCCGAAATGTGGGAAAAAAACGCATTGTCCGCACATTTCGCTCGGCTTACCCATCGAAACACGCCCCAACAACACATGGCCTACCGTCCCGTGTTCCCACAGGTGTCCTGATGAAAACGGTGCCTCACAGGTGTGGGTGCACTTACCTGGCCGCCAAGGGGAAAGCCTAACCCACAAGTAACCACAAGTCTGTTTTCAGACCAGAATTTGAGACGCTCTTCCGACCGGCACAACATACAGATATGGGCCTCGGTTGTCCAAGCCACCAGTGAAAACAGAGAACCCCATGCATTTCCGAAAAGAGGACACCCGTGGGAATCCACAGAGGTATGATATGCCTAAATTGCCCCAGAATTTATTACCCAGACACCCCCGCAAATTCCGAAATGTTGGAAAAAAACGCATTTTCCGCACATTTCGCTCGGCTCACCCATCGAAACACGCCCCCAACAACACATGGCCTACCGTCTCACATTCCCACACGTGTCTCGATGAAACTGTACCTCACCTGTGTGGGTGCACCTACCTGGCCCCCAAGGGGAAAGCCTAAAAAACAAGTAACCCCAAGTCTGTTTTCAGACCGGAATTTGAGACGCTCTGCCGACCGGCACAACATACAGATATGGGCCTCGGGTATCCAAGCCAGCAAGGAAAACAGGATACCCCATGCTTTTCCGAAAAGAGTACACCCGTGGGAATCCGCAGAGGTGTGATATGCCCAAATCGCCCCAGAATGTATTACCGAGACAGCCCAGCAAATTCCGAAATGTGGGAAAGAAAACGCATTGTCCGCACATTTCGCTCGGCTTACCCATCGAAACACGCCCCAACAACACATGGCCTACCGTCCCGTGTTCCCACAGGTGTCCTGATGAAAACGGTGCCTCACAGGTGTGGGTGCACTTACCTGGCCGCCAAGGGGAAAGCCTAACCCACAAGTAACCACAAGTCTGTTTTCAGACCAGAATTTGAGACGCTCTTCCGACCGGCACAACATACAGATATGGGCCTCGGGTGTCCAAGCCAGCAAGGAAAACAGGATACCCCATGCTTTTCCGAAAAGAGTACACCCGTGGGAATCCGCAGAGGTATGATATGCCCAAATCGCCCCAGAATATATTACCCAGACACCCCCGCAAAGTCCGAAATGTGGGAACAAAAACGCATTTTCCGCACATTTCGCTCGGCTCACCCATTGAAACACGCCCCCAACAACACATGGCCTACCGTCCCGCATTCCCACAGGTGTCCTGATGAAAACAGTACCTCACATGTGTGGGTGCACCTACCTGGCTGCCAAGGGGAAAGCCTAAAACACAACTAACCCCAAATCTGTTTTCAGACCGGAATTTGAGACGCTCTGCCGACTGGCACAACATACAGATTTGTGCTCGGGTGTCCAAGCCACCGGGGAAAACAAGGAACGCCATGCATTTCCGAAAAGAGGACACCTGTGGGAATCCACAGAGGTATGATATGCCCAAATCGCCCCAGAATGTATTACCCAGACACCCCCGCAAAGTCCGAAATGTGGGAAAACAAATGCATTTTCCGCACATTTCGCTCGGCTCATCCATCGAAACACGCCCCCAACTACACATGGCCTACCGTCCCACGTTCCCACAGGGGTCCCAATGATAAGGTACCTCACATTTGTGGGTGCACCTACCTGGCCACCAAGGGGAAAGCCTAAAACACAAGCAACCCCAAGTCTGTTTTCAGACCGGAATTTGAGACGCTCTGCCGACCGGCACAACTTACAGATATGGGCTTCGGGTGTCCAAGCCACCAGGGAAAACAGGGAACCCCATGCATTTCCAAAAAAGGACACCCGTGGGAATCCGCAGAGGTATGATATGCCCAAATCGCCCCAGAATTTATTACCCAGACACCCCCACAAAGTCCGAAATGTGGGGAAAAAACGCATTTTCCGCACATTTCGCTCGGCTCACCCATCGAAACACGCCCACAACAACACATGGCCTACTGGCCCACGTTCCCACAGGAGTCCCGATGAAAATGGTACCTCACATGTGTGGGAGCACCTACCTGGCCGCCAAGGGAAAAGCCTAAAACACAAGTAACCCCAAATCTGTTTTCAGACCGGAATTTGAGACGCTCTGCTGACCGGCACAACATACAGATATGGGCCTCGGGTGTCCAAGCCACCAGGGAAAACAGGGAACCCCATGCGTTTCCGAAAAGAGGACACCCGTGGGAATCCGCAGAGGTATGATATGCCCAAATCACCCCAGAATTTATTACCCAGACACCCCCGCAAAGTCCAAAATGTGGGGAAAAAAACACATTTTCCGCACATTTCGCTCGGCTCACCCATCGAAACACGCACACAACAACACATGGCCTACCGTCCCACGTTCCCACAGGAGTCCCGATGAAACCGGTACCTCACATGTGTGAGTGCACCTACCTGGCCGCCAAGGGGAAAGCCTAAAACACAAGTAACCCCAAGTCTGTTTTCAGACAGGAATTTGAGACACTCTGCCAACCGGCACAACATACAGATATGGGCCTCGGGTGTCCAAGCCACCAGGGAAAACAGGGAAGCCCATGCATTTCCGAAAAGAGGACACCCGTGGGAATCCACAGAGGTATGATATGCCCAAATCGCCCCAGAATGTATTACCGAGACAGCCCAGCAAATTCCTAAATGTGGGAAAAAAAACGCATTGTCCGCACATTTCGCTCGGCTTACCCATCGAAACACGCCCCAACAACACATGGCCTACCGTCCCGTGTTCCCACAGGTGTCCTGATGAAAACGGTGCCTCACAGGTGTGGGTGCACTTACCTGGCCGCCAAGGGGAAAGCCTAACCCACAAGTAACCACAAGTCTGTTTTCAGACCAGAATTTGAGACGCTCTTCCGACCGGCACAACATACAGATATGGGCCTCGGTTGTCCAAGCCACCAGTGAAAACAAGGAACCCCATGCATTTCCGAAAAGAGGACACCCGTGGGAATCCACAGAGGTATGATATGCCTAAATTGCCCCAGAATTTATTACCCAGACACCCCCGCAAATTCCGAAATGTTGGAAAAAAACGCATTTTCCGCACATTTCGCTCGGCTCACCCATCGAAACACGCCCCCAACAACACATGGCCTACCGTCCCGCATTCCCACAGGTGTCCTGATGAAAACCGTACCTCACATGTGTGGGTGCACCTACCTGGCTGCCAAGGGGAAAGCCTAAAACACAACTATCCCCAAGTCTGTTTTCAGACCGGAATTTGAGACGCTCTGCCGACTGGCACAACATACAGATTTGTGCTCGGGTGTCCAAGCCACCGGGGAAAACAAGGAACGCCATGCATTTCCGAAAAGAGGACACCTGTGGGAATCCACAGAGGTATGATATGCCCAAATCGCCCCAGAATGTATTACCCAGACACCCCCGCAAAGTCCGAAATGTGGGAAAACAAATGCATTTTCCGCACATTTCGCTCGGCTCATCCATCGAAACACGCCCCCAACTACACATGGCCTACCGTCCCACGTTCCCACAGGGGTCCCAATGATAAGTTACCTCACATTTGTGGGTGCACCTACCTGGCCACCAAGGGGAAAGCCTAAAACACAAGTAACCCCAAGTCTGTTTTCAGACCGGAATTTGAGACGCTCTGCCGACCGGCACAACTTACAGATATGGGCCTCGGGTGTCCAAGCCACCAGGGAAAACAGGGAACCCCATGCATTTCCGAAAAGAGGACACCCGTGGGAATCTGCAGAGGTATGATATGCCCAAATCGCCCCAGAATTTATTACCCAGACACCCCCACAAAGTCCGAAATGTGGGGAAAAAATGCATTTTCCGCACATTTCGCTCGGCTCACCCATCGAAACACGCCCGCAACAACACATGGCCTACTGTCCCACGTTCCCACAGGAGTTCCGATGAAAATGGTACCTCACATGTGTGGGAGCACCTACCTGGCCGCCAAGGGAAAAGCCTAAAACACAAGTAACCCCAAATCTGTTTGCAGACCGGAATTTGAGACGCTCTGCTGACCGGCACAACATACAGATATGGGCCTCGGGTGTCCAAGCCACCAGGGAAAACAGGGAACCCCATGCGTTTCCGAAAAGAGGACACCCGTGGGAATCCGCAGAGGTATGATATGCCCAAATCACCCCAGAATTTATTACCCAGACACCCCCGCAAAGTCCAAAATGTGGGGAAAAAAACACATTTTCCGCACATTTCGCTCGGCTCACCCATCGAAACACGCACACAACAACACATGGCCTACCGTCCCACGTTCCCACAGGAGTCCCGATGAAACCGGTACCTCACATGTGTGAGTGCACCTACCTGGCCGCCAAGGGGAAAGCCTAAAACACAAGTAACCCCAAGTCTGTTTTCAGACAGGAATTTGAGACACTCTGCCAACCGGCACAACATACAGATATGGGCCTCGGGTGTCCAAGCCACCAGGGAAAACAGGGAAGCCCATGCATTTCCGAAAAGAGGACACCCGTGGGAATCCACAGAGGTATGATATGCCCAAATCGCCCCAGCATGTATTACCGAGACAGCCCAGCAAATTCCGAAATGTGGGAAAAAAAACGCATTGTCCGCACATTTCGCTCGGCTTACCCATCGAAACACGCCCCAACAACACATGGCCTACTGTCCCGTGTTCCCACAGGTGTCCCGATGAAAACGGTGCCTCACATGTGGGGGTGCCCCTACCTGTCCGCCAAGGGGAAAGCCTAAAACACAAGTAACTCCAAGTCTGTTTTCAGACCGGAATTTGAGACGCTCTGCTGACCGGCACAACATACAGATATGGGCCTCGGGTGTCCAAGCCACCAGGGAAAACAGGGAACCCCATGCATTTCCGAAAAGAGGACACCCGTGGGAATCCGCAGAGGTATGATATGCCCAAATCGCCCCAGAATGTATTACCAAGACAGCCCAGCAAATTCCGAAATGTGGGAAAAAAAACGCATTATCCGCACATTTCGCTCGGCTTACCCATCCAAACACGCCCCAACAACACATGGCCTACTGTCCCGTGTTCCCACAGGTGTCCCGATGAAAACGGTGCCTCACATGTGGGGGTGCACCTACCTGTCCGCCAAGGGGAAAGCCTAAAACACAAGTAACTCCAAGTCTGTTTTCAGACCGGAATTTGAGACGCTCTGCCGACCGGCACAACTTACAGATATGGGCCTCGGGTGTCCAAGCCACCCGGGAAAACAGGGAACCCCATGCATTTCCGAAAAGAGGACACCCGTGGGAATCCGCAGAGGTATGATATGCCCAAATCGCCCCAGAATTTATTACCCAGACACCCCCACAAAGTCCGAAATGTGGGGAAAAAACGCATTTTCCGCACATTTTGCTCGGCTCACCCATCGAAATACGCCCGCAACAATACATGGCCTACTGTCCCGCGTTCCCACAGGAGTCCCGATAAAAACGGTACCTCACATGTGTGGGAGCACCTACCTGGCCGCCAAGGGAACAGCCTAAAACACAAGTAACCCCAAATCTGTTTTCAGACCGGAATTTGAGACGCTCTGCCGACCGGCACAACATACAGATATGGGCCTCGGGTGTCTAAGCCACCAGGGAAAATAGGGAACCCCATGCATTTCCGAAAAGAGGACACCCGTGGGAATCCGCAGAGGTATGATATGCCCAAATCGCCCCAGAATGTATTACCGAGACAGCACAGCAAATTCCGAAATGTGGGGAAAAAAAAACGCATTGTATGCACATTTCGCTCGGATTACCCATCGAAACACGCCCCAACAACACATGGCCTACCGTCCCGTGTTCCCACAGGTGTCCTGATGAAAACGGTGCCTCACATGTGTGGGTGCACTTACCTGGCCGCTAAGGGGAAAGCCTAAAACACAAGTGACCTTATGTCTGTTTTCAGACCAGAATTTGAGACGCTCTGCCGACCGGCACAACATACAGATATGGGCCTCGGTGTCCAAGCCACCAGGGAAAACAGGGAACCCCATGCATTTCCAAAAAGAGGACACCTGTGGGAATCCGCAGAGGTATGATATGCCCAAATCGCCCCAGAATTTATTACCCAGACAGCCCCGCAACGTCCGAAATGTTGGGAAAAAAAATGCATTTTCCGCACATTTCGCTCGGCTCACCCATCGAAACACGCTCACAACAACACATGGCCTACTGTTCCACGTTTCCACAGGTGTCCCGATGAAAACGGTACCTCACGTGTGTGAGTGCACCTACCTGGCCGCCAAGGGGAAAGCCTGAAACACAAGTAACCCTGAGTCTGTTTTCGGACCGGAATTTGAGACGCTCTGCCGACCGGCACAACATACAGATATGGGCCTCGGGTGTCTAAGCCACCCGGGAAAATAGGGAACCCCATGCATTTCCGAAAAGAGGACATCCGTGGGAATCCGCAGAGGTATGATATGCACAAATCGCCCCAGAATGTATTACCCTGACACCCCCGGAAACTCCGAAATGTGGGAACAAAAATGCATTTTCCGCACATTTCGCTCGGCTCACCCATCGAAACACACCCCCAACAACACATGGCCTAACGTCCCCCGTTCCTACAGGTGTCCCGATGAAAAGGGTACCTCACATGTGCGGGTGCACCTACCTGGCCGCCAAGGGGAAAGCCTAAAACACAAGTAACCCCAAGTCTGTTTTCAGACCGGAGTTTGAGACGCTCTGCCAACCGGCACAACATACAGATATGGGCCTCGGGTGCCCAAGCCACCAGGGAAAACAGGGAACCCCATGCATTTCCGAAAAGAGGACACCCATGGGAATCCGCAGAGGTATGATATGCCCAAATCGTTCCAGAATGTATTACCGAGACAGCCCAGCAAAGTCCGAAATGTGGGGGAAAAAAAAGCATTTTCCGTACATTTCGCTCGGCTCACCCATCGAAACACGCCCGCAACAACACATGGCCTACTGTCCCGCGTTCCCACAGGAGTCCCGATGAAAACGGTACCTCACATGTGTGGGTGCACCTACCTGGGCGCCAAGGGAAAAGCCTAAAACACAAGTAACCCCAAGTCTGTTTTCAGACCGGAATTTGAGACGCTCTGCTGACCGGCACAACATACAGATATGGGCCTCGGGTGTCCAAGCCACCAGGGAAAACAGGGAACCCCATGCATTTCCGAAATGAGGACACCCGTGGGAATCCGCAGAGGTATGATATGCCCAAATCGCCCCAGAATTTATTACCCAGACACCCCCGCAAAGTCCGAAATGTGGGAACAAAAACACATTTTCCGCACATTTCGCTCGGCTCACCCATCGAAACACGCCCCCAACAACAAATGGCCTACTGTCCTGCGTTCCCACAGGAGTCCCGATGAAAACGGTACCTCACATGTGTGGGTGCACCTACCTGGGCGCCAAGGGAAAAGCCTAAAACACAAGTAACCCCAAGTCTGTTTTCAGACCGGAATTTGAGACGCTCTGCCGACCGGCACAACATACAGATATGGGCCTCGGGTGTCCAAGCCACCAGGGAAAACAGGGAACCCCATGCATTTCCGAAAAGAAGATACCCGTGGGAATCCGCAGAGGTATGATATGCCCAAATCGCCCCAGAATATATTACCCAGACAGCCCCGCAAAATCCGAAATGTGGGAAAGAAACGCATTTTCCGCAAATTTCGCTCGGCTCACCCATCGAAACACGCCCCCAACAACACATGGCCTACCGTCCCGCGTTCCCACAGGTGTCCCGATGAAAACGGTACCTCACATGTTTGGGTGCACCTACCTGGCCGCCAAGGGGAAAGCCTAAAACACAAGTAACCCCAAGTCTGTTTTCAGACCGGAATTTGAGACGCTCTGCCGACCGGCACAACTTTCAGATATGGGCCTCGGGTGTCCAAGCCACCAGGGAAAACAGGGAACCCCATGCATTTCCGAAAAGAGGACACCCGTGGGAATCCGCAGAGATATGATATGCCCGAATCGCCCCAGAATGTATTACTGAGACAGCCCAGCAAATTTCGAAATGTGGGAAAAAAAACGCATTGTCCGCACATTTCGCTCGGCTTACCCATCGAAACACGCCCCAACAACACATGGCCTACTGTCTCGTGTTCCCACAGGTGTCCCGATGAAAATGGTGCCTCACAAGTGGGGGTGCACCTACCTGTCCGCCAAAGGGAAAGCCTAAAACACAAGTAACTCCAAGTCTGTTTTCAGACCGGAATTTGAGACACTCTGCCAACCGGCACAACATACAGATATGGGCCTCGGGTTTCCAAACCACCAGGGAAAACAGGGAACCCCATGCATTTCCGAAAAGAGGACATCCGTGGGAATCCGCAGAGGTATGATATGCCGAAATCGCCCCAGAATGTATTACCGAGACAGCCCAGCAAATTCCGAAATGTGGGAAAAAAACGCATTGTCCGCACATTTCGCTCGGCTTACCCATCGAAACACGCCCCAACAACACATGGCCTACCGTCCCGTGTTCCCACAGGTGTCCTGATGAAAACGGTGCCTCACAGGTGTGGGTGCACTTACCTGGCCGCCAATGGGAAAGCCTAACCCACAAGTAACCACAAGTCTGTTTTCAGACCAGAATTTGAGACGCTCTTCCGACCGGCACAACATACAGATATGGGCCTCGGTTGTCCAAGCCACCAGTGAAAACAGAGAACCCCATGCATTTCCGAAAAGAGGACACCCGTGGGAATCCACAGAGGTATGATATGCCTAAATTGCCCCAGAATTTATTACCCAGACACCCCCGCAAATTCCGAAATGTTGGAAAAAAACGCATTTTCCGCACATTTCGCTCGGCTCACCCATCGAAACACGCCCCCAACAACACATGGCCTACTGTCTCACATTCCCACAGGTGTCTCGATGAAACTGTACCTCACCTGTGTGGGTGCACCTACCTGGCCCCCAAGGGGAAAGCCTAAAAAACAAGTAACCCCAAGTCTGTTTTCAGACCGGAATTTGAGACGCTCTGCCGACCGGCACAACATACAGATATGGGCCTCGGGTATCCAAGCCAGCAAGGAAAACAGGATACCCCATGCTTTTCCGAAAAGAGTACACCCGTGGGAATCCGCAGAGGTGTGATATGCCCAAATCGCCCCAGAATGTATTACCGAGACAGCCCAGCAAATTCCGAAATGTGGGAAAAAAAACGCATTGTCCGCACATTTCGTTCGGCTTACCCATCGAAACACGCCCCAACAACACATGGCCTACCGTCCCGTGTTCCCACAGGTGTCCTGATGAAAACGGTGCCTCACAGGTGTGGGTGCACTTACCTGGCCGCCAAGGGGAAAGCCTAACCCACAAGTAACCACAAGTCTGTTTTCAGACCAGAATTTGAGACGCTCTTCCGACCGGCACAACATACAGATATGGGCCTCGCTTGTCCAAGCCACCAGTGAAAACAGGGAACCCCATGCATTTCCGAAAAGAGGACACCCGTGGGAATCCACAGAGGTATGATATGCCTAAATTGCCCCAGAATTTATTACCCAGACACCCCCGCAAATTCCGAAATGTTGGAAAAAAATGCATTTTCCGCACATTTCGCTCGGCTCACCCATCGAAATACGCCCCCAACAACACATGGCCTACCGTCTCACATTCCCACAGGTGTCCCGATGAAAACTGTACCTCACCTGTGTGGGTGCACCTACCTGGCCCCCAAGGGGAAAGCCTAAAAAACAAGTAACCCCAAGTCTGTTTTCAGACCAAATTTGAGACGCTCTGCCGACCGGCACAACATACAGATATGGGCCTCGGGTGTCCAAGCCAGCAAGGAAAACAGGATACCCCATGCTTTTCCGAAAAGAGTACACCCGTGGGAATCCGCAGAGGTATGATATGCCCAAATCGCCCCAGAATATATTACCCAGACACCCCCGCAAAGTCCGAAATGTGGGAACAAAAACGCATTTTCCGCACATTTCGCTCGGCTCACCCATTGAAACACGCCCCCAACAACACATGGCCTACCGTCCCGCATTCCCACAGGTGTCCTGATGAAAACAGTACCTCACATGTGTGGGTGCACCTACCTGGCTGCCAAGGGGAAAGCCTAAAACACAACTAACCCCAAGTCTGTTTTCAGACCGGAATTTGAGACGCTCTGCCGACTGGCACAACATACAGATTTGTGCTCGGGTGTCCAAGCCACCGGGGAAAACAAGGAACGCCATGCATTTCCGAAAAGAGGACACCTGTGGGAATCCACAGAGGTATGATATGCCCAAATCGCCCCAGAATGTATTACCCAGACACCCCTGCAAAGTCCGAAATGTGGGAAAACAAATGCATTTTCCGCACATTTCGCTCGGCTCATCCATCGAAACACGCCCCCAACTACACATGGCCTACCGTCCCACGTTCCCACAGGGGTCCCGATGATAAGGTACCTCACATTTGTGGGTGCACCTACCTGGCCACCAAGGGGAAAGCCTAAAACACAAGCAACCCCAAGTCTGTTTTCAGACCGGAATTTGAGACGCTCTGCCGACCGGCACAACTTACAGATATGGGCTTCGGGTGTCCAAGCCACCAGGGAAAACAGGGAACCCCATGCATTTCCGAAAAAGGACACCCGTGGGAATCGGCAGAGGTATGATATGCCCAAATCGCCCCAGAATTTATTACCCAGACACCCCCACAAAGTCCGAAATGTGGGGAAAAAACGCATTTTCCGCACATTTCGCTCGGCTCACCCATCGAAACACGCCCGCAACAACACATGGCCTACTGGCCCACGTTCCCACAGGAGTCCCGATGAAAATGGTACCTCACATGTGTGGGAGCACCTACCTGGCCGCCAAGGGAAAAGCCTAAAACACAAGTAACCCCAAATCTGTTTTCAGACCGGAATTTGAGACGCTCTGCTGACCGGCACAACATACAGATATGGGCCTCGGGTGTCCAAGCCACCAGGGAAAACAGGGAACCCCATGCGTTTCCGAAAAGAGGACACCCGTGGGAATCCGCAGAGGTATGATATGCCCAAATCACCCCAGAATTTATTACCCAGACACCCCCGCAAAGTCCAAAATGTGGGGAAAAAAACACATTTTCCGCACATTTCGCTCGGCTCACCCATCGAAACACGCCCCCAACAACACATGGCCTAACGTCCCCCGTTCCTACAGGTGTCCCGATGAAAAGGGTACCTCACATGTGCGGGTGCACCTACCTGGCCGCCAAGGGGAAAGCCTAAAACACAAGTAACCCCAAGTCTGTTTTCAGACCGGAGTTTGAGACGCTCTGCCAACCGGCACAACATACAGATATGGGCCTCGGGTGCCCAAGCCACCAGGGAAAACAGGGAACCCCATGCATTTCCGAAAAGAGGACACCCATGGGAATCCGCAGAGGTATGATATGCCCAAATCGTTCCAGAATGTATTACCGAGACAGCCCAGCAAAGTCCGAAATGTGGGGGAAAAAAAAGCATTTTCCGTACATTTCGCTCGGCTCACCCATCGAAACACGCCCGCAACAACACATGGCCTACTGTCCCGCGTTCCCACAGGAGTCCCGATGAAAACGGTACCTCACATGTGTGGGTGCACCTACCTGGGCGCCAAGGGAAAAGCCTAAAACACAAGTAACCCCAAGTCTGTTTTCAGACCGGAATTTGAGACGCTCTGCTGACCGGCACAACATACAGATATGGGCCTCGGGTGTCCAAGCCACCAGGGAAAACAGGGAACCCCATGCATTTCCGAAATGAGGACACCCGTGGGAATCCGCAGAGGTATGATATGCCCAAATCGCCCCAGAATTTATTACCCAGACACCCCCGCAAAGTCCGAAATGTGGGAACAAAAACACATTTTCCGCACATTTCGCTCGGCTCACCCATCGAAACACGCCCCCAACAACAAATGGCCTACTGTCCTGCGTTCCCACAGGAGTCCCGATGAAAACGGTACCTCACATGTGTGGGTGCACCTACCTGGGCGCCAAGGGAAAAGCCTAAAACACAAGTAACCCCAAGTCTGTTTTCAGACCGGAATTTGAGACGCTCTGCCGACCGGCACAACTTACAGATATGGGCCTCGGGTGTTCAAGCCACCAGGGAAAAAAGGGAACCCCATGCATTTCCGAAAAGAGGACACCCGTGGGAATACGCAGAGGTATGATATGCCCAAATCACCCCAGAATTTATTACCCAGACACCCCCACAAAGTCCGAAATGTGGGGAAAAAACGCATTTTTCGCACATTTCGCTCGGCTCACCCATCGAAACACGCCCCCAACAACACATGGCCTACTGTCCTGCGTTCCCACAGGAGTCCCGATGAAAACGGTACCTCACATGTGTGGGTGCACCTACCTGGCCGCCAAGGGGAAAGCCTAAAACACAAGTGACCTCAAGTCTGTTTTCAGACCGGAATTTGAGATGCTCTGCAGACCGGCACAACATACAGATATGGGTCTCGGTGTCCAAGCCACCAGGGAAAACAGGGAACCCCATGCATTTCCGAAAAGAGGACCACCGTGGGAATCCGCAGAGGGATGATATGCCCAAATCGCCCCAGAATTTATTGCCCAGACAGCCCCGCAAAGTCCGAAATGGGGGAACAAAAACGCATTTTCCGCACATTTCGCTTGGCTCACCCATCGAAACACGCCCCCAACAACACATGGCCTAACGTCCCACGTTCCTACAGGTGTCCCGATGAAAACGGTACCTCACATGTGCGGGTGCACCTACCTGGCTGCCAAGGGGAAAGCCTAAAACACAAGTAACCCCAAGTTTGTTTTCAGACCGGAGTTTGAGACGCTCTGCCAACCGCCACAACATACATATATGGGCCTCGGGTGCCCAAGCCACCAGAGAAAACAGGGACCCCATGCATTTCCGAAAAGAGGACACCCATGGGAATCCGCAGAGGTATGATAGCCCAAATCGTCCCAGAATGTATTACCGAGACAGCCTAGCATAGTCCGAAATGTGGGGGAAAAAAAAGCATTTTCCGCACCTTTCGCTCGGCTCACCCATCGAAACACACCCCCAACAACACATGGCCTACTGTCCCGCGTTCCCACAGGATTCCCGATGAAAACGGTACCTCACATGTGTGGGTGCACCTACCTGGCCGCCAAGGGAAAAGCCTAAAACACAAGTAACCCCAAGTCTGTTTTCAGACCGGAATTTGAGACGCTCTGCTGACCGGCACAACATACAGATATGGGCCTCGGGTGTCCAAGCCACCAGGGAAAACAGGGAAGCCCATGCATTTCCGAAAAGAGGACACCCGTGGGAATCCACAGAGGTATGATATGCCCAAATCGCCCCAGAATGTATTACCGAGACAGCCCAGCAAATTCCGAAATGTGGGAAAAAAAACGCATTGTCCGCACATTTCGCTCGGCTTACCCATCGAAACACGCCCCAACAACACATGGCCTACTGTCCCGTGTTCCCACAGGTGTCCCGATGAAAATGGTGCCTCACATGTGGGGGTGCCCCTACCTGTCCGCCAAGGGGAAAGCCTAAAACACAAGTAACTCCAAGTCTGTTTTCAGACCGGAATTTGAGACGCTCTGCTGACCGGCACAACATACAGATATGGGCCTCTGGTGTCCAAGCCACCAGGGAAAACAGGGAACCCCATGCATTTCCGAAAAGAGGACACCCGTGGGAATCCGCAGAGGTATGATATGCCCAAATCGCCCCAGAATGTATTACCAAGACAGCCCAGCAAATTCCGAAATGTGGGAAAAAAAACGCATTATCCGCACATTTCGCTCGGCTTACCCATCCAAACACGCCCCAACAACACATGGCCTACTGTCCCGTGTTCCCACAGGTGTCCCGATGAAAACGGTGCCTCACATGTGGGGGTGCACCTACCTGTCCGCCAAGGGGAAATCCTAAAACACAAGTAACTCCAAGTCTGTTTTCAGACCGGAATTTGAGACGCTCTGCCGACCGGCACAACTTACAGATATGGGCCTCGGGTGTCCAAGCCACCCGGGAAAACAGGGAACCCCATGCATTTCCGAAAAGAGGACACCAGTGGGAATCCGCAGAGGTATGATATGCCCAAATCGCCCCAGAATTTATTACCCAGACACCCCCACAAAGTCTGAAATGTGGGGAAAAAATGCATTTTCCGCACATTTTGCTCGGCTCACCCATCGAAATACACCCGCAACAACACATGGCCTACTGTCCCGCGTTCCCACAGGAGTCCCGATAAAAACGGTACCTCACAAGTGTGGGAGCACCCACCTGGCCGCCAAGGGAACAGCCTAAAACACAAGTAACCCCAAATCTGTTTTCAGACCGGAATTTGAGACGCTCTGCCGACCGGCACAACATACAGATATGGGCCTCGGGTGTCTAAGCCACCAGGGAAAATAGGGAACCCCATGCATTTCCGAAAAGAGGACACCC
This sequence comes from Ambystoma mexicanum, assembly GCF_040938575.1. Taxonomy (NCBI): domain Eukaryota; kingdom Metazoa; phylum Chordata; class Amphibia; order Caudata; family Ambystomatidae; genus Ambystoma; species Ambystoma mexicanum. The sequence continues at coordinate 621,771,188 of NC_090923.1, read as the reverse complement.
GTGGGAATCCGCAGAGGTATGATATGCCCAAATCGCCCCAGAATTTATTACCCAGACAGCCCCGCAACGTCCGAAATGTGGGGAAAAAAAATGCATTTTCCGCACATTTCGCTCGGCTCACTCATCGAAACGCGCTCACAACAACACATGGCCTACTGTTCCACGTTTCCACAGGTGTCCCGATGAAAACGGTACCTCACGTGTGTGAGTGCACCTACCTGGCCGCCAAGGGGAAAGCCTGAAACACAAGTAACCCTGAGTCTGTTTTCGGACCGGAATTTGAGACGCTCTGCCGACCGGCACAACATACAGATATGGGCCTCGGGTGTCTAAGCCACCAGGGAAAATAGGGAACCCCATGCATTTCCGAAAAGAGGACATCCGTGGGAATCCGCAGAGGTATGATATGCACAAATCGCCCCAGAATGTATTACCCTGAGACCCCCGCAAAGTCCGAAATGTGGGAACAAAAATGCATTTTCCGCACATTTCGCTCGGCTCACCCATCGAAACATGCCCCCAACAACACATGGCCTAACGTCCCCCGTTCCTACAGGTGTCCCGATGAAAAGGGTACCTCACATGTGCGGGTGCACCTACCTGGCCGCCAAGGGGAAAGCCTAAAACACAAGTAACCCCAAGTCTGTTTTCAGACCGGAGTTTGAGACGCTCTGCCAACCGGCACAACATACAGATATGGGCCTCGAGTGCCCAAGCCACCAGGGAAAACAGGGAACCCCATGCATTTCCGAAAAGAGGACACCCATTGGAATCCGCAGAGGTATGATATGCCCAAATCGTTCCAGAATGTATTACCGAGACAGCCCAGCAAAGTCCGAAATGTTCGGGAAAAAAAAGCATTTTCCGTACATTTCGCTCGGCTCACCCATCGAAACACGCCCGCAACAACACATGGCCTACTGTCCCGCGTTCCCACAGGAGTCCCGATGAAAACGGTACCTCACATGTGTGGGTGCACCTACCTGGGCGCCAAGGGAAAAGCCTAAAACACAAGTAACCCCAAGTCTGTTTTCAGACCGGAATTTGAGACTCTCTGCTGACCGGCACAACATACAGATATGGGCCTCGGGTGTCCAAGCCACCAGGGAAAACAGGGAACCCCATGCATTTCCGAAATGAGGACACCCTTGGGAATCCGCAGAGGTATGATATGCCCAAATCGCCCCAGAATTTATTACCCAGACACCCCCGCAAAGTCCGAAATGTGGGAACAAAAACACATTTTCCGCACATTTCGCTCGGCTCACCCATCAAAACACGCCCCCAACAACAAATGGCCTACTGTCCTGCGTTCCCACAGGAGTCCCGATGAAAACGGTACCTCACATGTGTGGGTGCACCTACCTGGGCGCCAAGGGAAAAGCCTAAAACACAAGTAACCCCAAGTCTGTTTTCAGACCGGAATTTGAGACGCTCTGCCGACCGGCACAACTTACAGATATGGGCCTCGGGTGTTCAAGCCACCAGGGAAAACAGGGAACCCCATGCATTTCCGAAAAGAGGACACCCGTGGGAATACGCAGAGGTATGATATGCCCAAATCACCCCAGAATTTATTACCCAGACACCCCCACAAAGTCCGAAATGTGGGGAAAAAATGAATTTTTCGCACATTTCGCTCGGCTCACCCATCGAAACACGCCCCCAACAACACATGGCCTACTGTCCTGCGTTCCCACAGGAGTCCCGATGAAAACGGTACCTCACATGTGTGGGTGCACCTACCTGGCCGCCAAGGGGAAAGCCTAAAACACAAGTGACCTCAAGTCTGTTTTCAGACCGGAATTTGAGATGCTCTGCAGACCGGCACAACATACAGATATGGGTCTCGGTGTCCAAGCCACCAGGGAAAACAGGGAACCCCATGCATTTCCGAAAAGAGGACCACCGTGGGAATCCGCAGAGGGATGATATGCCCAAATCGCCCCAGAATTTATTGCCCAGACAGCCCCGCAAAGTCCGAAATGTGGGGAAAAAAACGCATTTTCCGCACATTTCGCTCGGCTCACCCATCGAAACACGCCCACAACAACACATGGCCTACTGTTCCGCGTTCCCACAGGTGTCCCGATGAAAACGGTACCTCACGTGTGTGAGTGCACCTACCTGGCCGCCAAGGGGAAAGCCTGAAACACAAGTAACCCCGAGTCTGTTTTCGGACCGGAATTTGAGACGCTCTGCCGACCGGCACAACATACAGATATGGGCCTCGGGTGTCTAAGCCACCAGCGAAAATAGGGAACCCCATGCATTTCCGAAAAGAGGACATCCGTGGGAATCCACAGAGGTATGATATGCCCAAATCGCCCCAGAATGTATTACCCAGACACCCACGCAAAGTCCGAAATGGGGGAACAAAAACGCATTTTCCGCACATTTCGCTTGGCTCACCCATCGAAACACGCCCCCAACAACACATGGCCTAACGTCCCACGTTCCTACAGGTGTCCCGATGAAAACGGTACCTCACATGTGCGGGTGCACCTACCTGGCTGCCAAGGGGAAAGCCTAAAACACAAGTAACCCCAAGTTTGTTTTCAGACCGGAGTTTGAGACGCTCTGCCAACCGCCACAACATACATATATGGGCCTCGGGTGCCCAAGCCACCAGAGAAAACAGGGACCCCATGCATTTCCGAAAAGAGGACACCCATGGGAATCCGCAGAGGTATGATAGCCCAAATCGTCCCAGAATGTATTACCGAGACAGCCTAGCATAGTCCGAAATGCGGGGGAAAAAAAAGCATTTTCCGCACCTTTCGCTCGGCTCACCCATCGAAACACACCCCCAACAACACATGGCCTACTGTCCCGCGTTCCCACAGGATTCCCGATGAAAACGGTACCTCACATGTGTGGGTGCACCTACCTGGCCGCCAAGGGAAAAGCCTAAAACACAAGTAACCCCAAGTCTGTTTTCAGACCGGAATTTGAGACGCTCTGCTGACCGGCACAACATACAGATATGGGCCTCGGGTGTCCAAGCCACCAGGGAAAACAGGGAAGCCCATGCATTTCCGAAAAGAGGACACCCGTGGGAATCCACAGAGGTATGATATGCCCAAATCGCCCCAGAATGTATTACCGAGACAGCCCAGCAAATTCCGAAATGTGGGAAAAAAAACGCATTGTCCGCACATTTCGCTCGGCTTACCCATCGAAACACGCCCCAACAACACATGGCCTACTGTCCCGTGTTCCCACAGGTGTCCCGATGAAAATGGTGCCTCACATGTGGGGGTGCCCCTACCTGTCCGCCAAGGGGAAAGCCTAAAACACAAGTAACTCCAAGTCTGTTTTCAGACCGGAATTTGAGACGCTCTGCTGACCGGCACAACATACAGATATGGGCCTCTGGTGTCCAAGCCACCAGGGAAAACAGGGAACCCCATGCATTTCCGAAAAGAGGACACCCGTGGGAATCCGCAGAGGTATGATATGCCCAAATCGCCCCAGAATGTATTACCAAGACAGCCCAGCAAATTCCGAAATGTGGGAAAAAAAACGCATTATCCGCACATTTCGCTCGGCTTACCCATCCAAACACGCCCCAACAACACATGGCCTACTGTCCCGTGTTCCCACAGGTGTCCCGATGAAAACGGTGCCTCACATGTGGGGGTGCACCTACCTGTCCGCCAAGGGGAAATCCTAAAACACAAGTAACTCCAAGTCTGTTTTCAGACCGGAATTTGAGACGCTCTGCCGACCGGCACAACTTACAGATATGGGCCTCGGGTGTCCAAGCCACCCGGGAAAACAGGGAACCCCATGCATTTCCGAAAAGAGGACACCCCTTGGGAATCCGCAGAGGTATGATATGCCCAAATCACCCCAGAATTTATTACCCAGACACCCCAGCAAATTCCAAAATGTGGGAAAAAAAACGCATTGTCCGCACATTTCGCTCGGCTTACCCATCGAAACACGCCCCAACAACACATGGCCTACTGTCCCGTGTTCCCACAGGTGTCCTGATGAAAACGGTGCCTCACATGTGCGGGTGCACCTACCTGGCCGCCAAGGGGAAAGCCTAAAACACAAGTAACTCCAAGTCTGTTTTCAGACCGGAATTTGAGACGCTCTGCCGACCGGCACAACATACAGATATGGGCCTTGGTTGTCCAAGTCACCAGTGAAAACAGGGAACCCCATGCATTTCCGAAAAGAGGACACCCATGGGAATCCACAGAGGTATGATATGCCTAAATTGCCCCAGAATTTATTACCCAGACACCCCCGCAAATTCCGAAATGTGGGAAAAAAATGCATTTTCCGCACATTTCGCTCTGCTCACCCATCGAAACACGCCCCCAACAACACATGGCCTACTGTCTTACATTCCCAAGGTGTCCTGATGAAAACTGTACCTCACCTGTGTGGGTGCACCTACCTGGCCACCAACGGGAAAGCCTAAACAACAAGTAACCCCAAGTCTGTTTTCAGACCAGAATTTGAGACGCTCTGCCGACCGGCACAACATACAGATATGGGCCTCGGGTGTCCAAGCCAGCAAGGAAAACAGGGAACCCCATGCATTTCCGAAAAGAGTACACCCGTGGGAATCCGCAAAGGTATGATATGCCCAAATCACCCCAGAATTTATTACCCAGACACCCCCGCAAAGTCCGAAATGTGGGAACAAAAACGCATTTTCCGCACATTTTGCTCGGTTCACCCATTGAAACACGCCCCCAACAACACATGGCCTACCGTCCCGCATTCCCACAGGTGTCATGATGAAAACGGTACCTCACATGTGTGGGTGCACCTACCTGGCTGCCAAGGGGAAGCCTAAAACACAAATAACCCCAAGTCTGTTTTCAGACCGGAATTTGAGACGCTCTGCCGACTGGCACAACATACAGATTTGTGCCTCGGGTCTCCAAGCCACTGGGGAAAACAGGGAACCCCATGCATTTCTGAAAAGAGGACACCTGTGGGAATCCGCAGAGGTATGATATGCCCAAATCGCCCCAGAATATATTACCCAGACACCCCCGCAAAGTCCGAAATGTGGGAAAACAAATGCATTTTCCGCATATTTCGGTCGGCTCATCCATCGAAACACGCCCGTAACTACACATGGCCTACCGTCCCACTTTCCCACAGGGGTCCCGATGATAAGGTACCTCACATTTGTGGGTGCACCTACCTGGCCACCAAGGGGAAAGCCTAAAACACAAGTAACCCCAAGTCTGTTTTCAGACCGGAATTTGAGACGCTATGCCGACCGGCACAACATACAGATATGGGCCTCGGGTGTCCAAGCCACCAGGGAAAACAGGGAACCCCATGCATTTCCGAAAAGAGGATACCCGTGGGAATCCGCAGAGGTATGATATGCCCAAATCGCCCCAGAATATATTACCCAGACAGCCCCGCAAAATCCAAAATGTGGGAAAGAAACGCATTTTCCGCAAATTTCGCTCTGCTCACCCATCGAAACACGCCCCCAACAACACATGGCCTACCGTCCCGCGTTCCCACAGGTGTCCCGATGAAAACGGTACCTCACATGATTGGGTGCACCTACCTGGCCGCCAAGGGGAAAGCCTAAAACACAAGTAACCCCAAGTCTGTTTTCAGACCGGAATTTGAGACGCTCTGCCGACCGGCACAACTTTCAGATATGGGCCTCGGGTGTCCAAGCCACCAGGGAAAACAGGGAACCCCATGCATTTGCGAAAAGAGGACACCCGTGGGAATCCGCAGAGATATGATATGCCCAAATCGCCCCAGAATTTATTACCCAGACACCCCCACAAAGTCCGAAATGTGGGGAAAAACACATTTTCCGCACATTTCGCTCGGCTCACCCATCGAAACACGCCCGCAACAACACATGGCCTACCGTACCACGTTCCCACAGGAGTCCCGATGAAACCGGTACCTCACATGTAAGAGTGCACCTACCTGGCCGCCAAGGGGAAAGCCTAAAACACAAGTAACTCCAAGTCTGTTTTCAGACCGGAATTTGAGACACTCTGCAAACCGGCACAACATACAGATATGGGCCTCGGGTGTCCAAGCCACCAGGGAAAACAGGGAACCCCATGCATTTCCGAAAAGAGGACACCCGTGGGAATCTGCAGAGGTATGATATGCCCGAATCGCCCCAGAATGTATTACTGAGACAGCCCAGCAAATTTCGAAATGTGGGAAAAAAAACGCATTGTCCGCACATTTCGCTCGGCTTACCCATCGAAACACGCCCCAACAACACATGGCCTACTGTCTCGTGTTCCCACAGGTGTCCCGATGAAAACGGTGCCTCACAAGTGGGGGTGCACCTACCTGTCCGCCAAGGGGAAAGCCTAAAACACAAGTAACTCCAAGTCTGTTTTCAGACCGGAATTTGAGACACTCTGCCAACCGGCACAACATACAGATATGGGCCTCGGGTTTCCAAACCACCAGGGAAAACAGGGAACCCCATGCATTTCCGAAAAGAGGACATCCGTGGGAATCCGCAGAGGTATGATATGCCGAAATCGCCCCAGAATGTATTACTGAGACAGCCCAGCAAATTCCGAAATGTGGGAAAAAAACGCATTGTCCGCACATTTCGCTCGGCTTACCCATCGAAACACGCCCCAACAACACATGGCCTACCGTCCCGTGTTCCCACAGGTGTCCTGATGAAAACGGTGCCTCACAGGTGTGGGTGCACTTACCTGGCCGCCAAGGGGAAAGCCTAACCCACAAGTAACCACAAGTCTGTTTTCAGACCAGAATTTGAGACGCTCTTCCGACCGGCACAACATACAGATATGGGCCTCGGTTGTCCAAGCCACCAGTGAAAACAGAGAACCCCATGCATTTCCGAAAAGAGGACACCCGTGGGAATCCACAGAGGTATGATATGCCTAAATTGCCCCAGAATTTATTACCCAGACACCCCCGCAAATTCCGAAATGTTGGAAAAAAACGCATTTTCCGCACATTTTGCTCGGCTCACCCATCGAAACACGCCCCCAACAACACATGGCCTACCGTCTCACATTCCCACACGTGTCTCGATGAAACTGTACCTCACCTGTGTGGGTGCACCTACCTGGCCCCCAAGGGGAAAGCCTAAAAAACAAGTAACCCCAAGTCTGTTTTCAGACCGGAATTTGAGACGCTCTGCCGACCGGCACAACATACAGATATGGGCCTCGGGTATCCAAGCCAGCAAGGAAAACAGGATACCCCATGCTTTTCCGAAAAGAGTACACCCGTGGGAATCCGCAGAGGTGTGATATGCCCAAATCGCCCCAGAATGTATTACCGAGACAGCCCAGCAAATTCCGAAATGTGGGAAAAAAAACGCATTGTCCGCACATTTCGCTCGGCTTACCCATCGAAACACGCCCCAACAACACATGGCCTACCGTCCCGTGTTCCCACAGGTGTCCTGATGAAAACGGTGCCTCACAGGTGTGGGTGCACTTACCTGGCCGCCAAGGGGAAAGCCTAACCCACAAGTAACCACAAGTCTGTTTTCAGACCAGAATTTGAGACGCTCTTCCGACCGGCACAACATACAGATATGGGCCTCGGGTGTCCAAGCCAGCAAGGAAAACAGGATACCCCATGCTTTTCCGAAAAGAGTACACCCGTGGGAATCCGCAGAGGTATGATATGCCCAAATCGCCCCAGAATATATTACCCAGACACCCCCACAAAGTCCGAAATGTGGGAACAAAAACGCATTTTCCGCACATTTCGCTCGGCTCACCCATTGAAACACGCCCCCAACAACACATGGCCTACCGTCCCGCATTCCCACAGGTGTCCTTATGAAAACAGTACCTCACATGTGTGGGTGCACCTACCTGGCTGCCAAGGGGAAAGCCTAAAACACAAGCAACCCCAAGTCTGTTTTCAGACCGGAATTTGAGACGCTCTGCCGACCGGCACAACTTACAGATATGGGCTTCGGGTGTCCAAGCCACCAGGGAAAACAGGGAACCCCATGCATTTCCAAAAAAGGACACCCGTGGGAATCCGCAGAGGTATGATATGCCCAACTCGCCCCAGAATTTATTACCCAGACACCCCCACAAAGTCCGAAATGTGGGGAAAAAACGCATTTTCCGCACATTTCGCTCGGCTCACCCATCGAAACACGCCCACAACAACACATGGCCTACTGGCCCACGTTCCCACAGGAGTCCCGATGAAAATGGTACCTCACATGTGTGGGAGCACCTACCTGGCCGCCAAGGGAAAAGCCTAAAACACAAGTAACCCCAAATCTGTTTTCAGACCGGAATTTGAGACGCTCTGCTGACCGGCACAACATACAGATATGGGCCTCGGGTGTCCAAGCCACCAGGGAAAACAGGGAACCCCATGCGTTTCCGAAAAGAGGACACCCGTGGGAATCCGCAGAGGTATGATATGCCCAAATCACCCCAGAATTTATTACCCAGACACCCCCGCAAAGTCCAAAATGTGGGGAAAAAAACACATTTTCCGCACATTTCGCTCGGCTCACCCATCGAAACACGCACACAACAACACATGGCCTACCGTCCCACGTTCCCACAGGAGTCCCGATGAAACCGGTACCTCACATGTGTGAGTGCACCTACCTGGCCGCCAAGGGGAAAGCCTAAAACACAAGTAACCCCAAGTCTGTTTTCAGACAGGAATTTGAGACACTCTGCCAACCGGCACAACATACAGATATGGGCCTCGGGTGTCCAAGCCACCAGGGAAAACAGGGAAGCCCATGCATTTCCGAAAAGAGGACACCCGTGGGAATCCACAGAGGTATGATATGCCCAAATCGCCCCAGAATGTATTACCGAGACAGCCCAGCAAATTCCTAAATGTGGGAAAAAAAACGCATTGTCCGCACATTTCGCTCGGCTTACCCATCGAAACACGCCCCAACAACACATGGCCTACCGTCCCGTGTTCCCACAGGTGTCCTGATGAAAACGGTGCCTCACAGGTGTGGGTGCACTTACCTGGCCGCCAAGGGGAAAGCCTAACCCACAAGTAACCACAAGTCTGTTTTCAGACCAGAATTTGAGACGCTCTTCCGACCGGCACAACATACAGATATGGGCCTCGGTTGTCCAAGCCACCAGTGAAAACAAGGAACCGCATGCATTTCCGAAAAGAGGACACCCGTGGGAATCCACAGAGGTATGATATGCCTAAATTGCCCCAGAATTTATTACCCAGACACCCCCGCAAATTCCGAAATGTTGGAAAAAAACGCATTTTCCGCACATTTCGCTCGGCTCACCCATCGAAACACGCCCCCAACAACACATGGCCTACCGTCCCGCATTCCCACAGGTGTCCTGATGAAAACCGTACCTCACATGTGTGGGTGCACCTACCTGGCTGCCAAGGGGAAAGCCTAAAACACAACTATCCCCAAGTCTGTTTTCAGACCGGAATTTGAGACGCTCTGCCGACTGGCACAACATACAGATTTGTGCTCGGGTGTCCAAGCCACCGGGGAAAACAAGGAACGCCATGCATTTCCGAAAAGAGGACACCTGTGGGAATCCACAGAGGTATGATATGCCCAAATCGCCCCAGAATGTATTACCCAGACACCCCCGCAAAGTCCGAAATGTGGGAAAACAAATGCATTTTCCGCACATTTCGCTCGGCTCATCCATCGAAACACGCCCCCAACTACACATGGCCTACCGTCCCACGTTCCCACAGGGGTCCCAATGATAAGGTACCTCACATTTGTGGGTGCACCTACCTGGCCACCAAGGGGAAAGCCTAAAACACAAGTAACCCCAAGTCTGTTTTCAGACCGGAATTTGAGACGCTCTGCCGACCGGCACAACTTACAGATATGGGCCTCGGGTGTCCAAGCCACCAGGGAAAACAGGGAACCCCATGCATTTCCGAAAAGAGGACACCCGTGGGAATCTGCAGAGGTATGATATGCCCAAATCGCCCCAGAATTTATTACCCAGACACCCCCACAAAGTCCGAAATGTGGGGAAAAAATGCATTTTCCGCACATTTCGCTCGGCTCACCCATCGAAACACGCCCGCAACAACACATGGCCTACTGTCCCACGTTCCCACAGGAGTCCCGATGAAAATGGTACCTCACATGTGTGGGAGCACCTACCTGGCCGCCAAGGGAAAAGCCTAAAACACAAGTAACCCCAAATCTGTTTGCAGACCGGAATTTGAGACGCTCTGCTGACCGGCACAACATACAGATATGGGCCTCGGGTGTCCAAGTCACCAGGGAAAACAGGGAACCCCATGCGTTTCCGAAAAGAGGACACCCGTGGGAATCCGCAGAGGTATGATATGCCCAAATCACCCCAGAATTTATTACCCAGACACCCCCGCAAAGTCCAAAATGTGGGGAAAAAAACACATTTTCCGCACATTTCGCTCGGCTCACCCATCGAAACACGCACACAACAACACATGGCCTACCGTCCCACGTTCCCACAGGAGTCCCGATGAAACCGGTACCTCACATGTGTGAGTGCACCTACCTGGCCGCCAAGGGGAAAGCCTAAAACACAAGTAACCCCAAGTCTGTTTTCAGACAGGAATTTGAGACACTCTGCCAACCGGCACAAAATACAGATATGGGCCTCGGGTGTCCAAGCCACCAGGGAAAACAGGGAAGCCCATGCATTTCCGAAAAGAGGACACCCGTGGGAATCCACAGAGGTATGATATGCCCAAATCGCCCCAGCATGTATTACCGAGACAGCCCAGCAAATTCCGAAATGTGGGAAAAAAAACGCATTGTCCGCACATTTCGCTCGGCTTACCCATCGAAACACGCCCCAACAACACATGGCCTACTGTCCCGTGTTCCCACAGGTGTCCCGATGAAAACGGTGCCTCACATGTGGGGGTGCCCCTACCTGTCCGCCAAGGGGAAAGCCTAAAACACAAGTAACTCCAAGTCTGTTTTCAGACCGGAATTTGAGACGCTCTGCTGACCGGCACAACATACAGATATGGGCCTCGGGTGTCCAAGCCACCAGGGAAAACAGGGAACCCCATGCATTTCCGAAAAGAGGACACCCGTGGGAATCCGCAGAGGTATGATATGCCCAAATTGCCCCAGAATGTATTACCAAGACAGCCCAGCAAATTCCGAAATGTGGGAAAAAAAACGCATTATCCGCACATTTCGCTCGGCTTACCCATCCAAACACGCCCCAACAACACATGGCCTACTGTCCCGTGTTCCCACAGGTGTCCCGATGAAAACGGTGCCTCACATGTGGGGGTGCACCTACCTGTCCGCCAAGGGGAAAGCCTAAAACACAAGTAACTCCAAGTCTGTTTTCAGACCGGAATTTGAGACGCTCTGCCGACCGGCACAACTTACAGATATGGGCCTCGGGTGTCCAAGCCACCCGGGAAAACAGGGAACCCCATGCATTTCCGAAAAGAGGACACCCGTGGGAATCCGCAGAGGTATGATATGCCCAAATCGCCCCAGAATTTATTACCCAGACACCCCCACAAAGTCCGAAATGTGGGGAAAAAACGCATTTTCCGCACATTTTGCTCGGCTCACCCATCGAAATACGCCCGCAACAATACATGGCCTACTGTCCCGCGTTCCCACAGGAGTCCCGATAAAAACGGTACCTCACATGTGTGGGAGCACCTACCTGGCCGCCAAGGGAACAGCCTAAAACACAAGTACCCCCAAATCTGTTTTCAGACCGGAATTTGAGACGCTCTGCCGACCGGCACAACATACAGATATGGGCCTCGGGTGTCTAAGCCACCAGGGAAAATAGGGAACCCCATGCATTTCCGAAAAGAGGACACCCGTGGGAATCCGCAGAGGTATGATATGCCCAAATCGCCCCAGAATGTATTACCGAGACAGCACAGCAAATTCCGAAATGTGGGGAAAAAAAAACGCATTGTATGCACATTTCGCTCGGATTACCCATCGAAACACGCCCCAACAACACATGGCCTACCGTCCCGTGTTCCCACAGGTGTCCTGATGAAAACGGTGCCTCACATGTGTGGGTGCACTTACCTGGCCGCTAAGGGGAAAGCCTAAAACACAAGTGACCTTATGTCTGTTTTCAGACCAGAATTTGAGACGCTCTGCCGACCGGCACAACATACAGATATGGGCCTCGGTGTCCAAGCCACCAGGGAAAACAGGGAACCCCATGCATTTCCAAAAAGAGGACACCTGTGGGAATCCGCAGAGGTATGATATGCCCAAATCGCCCCAGAATTTATTACCCAGACAGCCCCGCAACGTCCGAAATGTTGGGAAAAAAAATGCATTTTCCGCACATTTCGCTCGGCTCACCCATCGAAACACGCTCACAACAACACATGGCCTACTGTTCCACGTTTCCACAGGTGTCCCGATGAAAACGGTACCTCACGTGTGTGAGTGCACCTACCTGGCCGCCAAGGGAAAAGCCTGAAACACAAGTAACCCTGAGTCTGTTTTCGGACCGGAATTTGAGACGCTCTGCCGACCGGCACAACATACAGATATGGGCCTCGGGTGTCTAAGCCACCCGGGAAAATAGGGAACCCCATGCATTTCCGAAAAGAGGACACCCATGGGAATCCGCAGAGGTATGATATGCCCAAATCGTTCCAGAATGTATTACCGAGACAGCCCAGCAAAGTCCGAAATGTGGGGGAAAAAAAAGCATTTTCCGTACATTTCGCTCGGCTCACCCATCGAAACACGCCCGCAACAACACATGGCCTACTGTCCCGCGTTCCCACAGGAGTCCCGATGAAAACGGTACCTCACATGTGTGGGTGCACCTACCTGGGCGCCAAGGGAAAAGCCTAAAACACAAGTAACCCCAAGTCTGTTTTCAGACCGGAATTTGAGACGCTCTGCTGACCGGCACAACATACAGATATGGGCCTCGGGTGTCCAAGCCACCAGGGAAAACAGGGAACCCCATGCATTTCCGAAATGAGGACACCCGTGGGAATCCGCAGAGGTATGATATGCCCAAATCGCCCCAGAATTTATTACCCAGACACCCCCGCAAAGTCCGAAATGTGGGAACAAAAACACATTTTCCGCACATTTCGCTCGGCTCACCCATGGAAACACGCCCCCAACAACAAATGGCTTACTGTCCTGCGTTCCCACAGGAGTCCCGATGAAAACGGTACCTCACATGTGTGGGTGCACCTACCTGGGCGCCAAGGGAAAAGCCTAAAACACAAGTAACCCCAAGTCTGTTTTCAGACCGGAATTTGAGACGCTCTGCCGACCGGCACAACATACAGATATGGGCCTCGGGTGTCCAAGCCACCAGGGAAAACAGGGAACCCCATGCATTTCCGAAAAGAAGATACCCGTGGGAATCCGCAGAGGTATGATATGCCCAAATCGCCCCAGAATATATTACCCAGACAGCCCCGCAAAATCCGAAATGTGAGAAAGAAACGCATTTTCCGCAAATTTCGCTCGGCTCACCCATCGAAACACGCCCCCAACAACACATGGCCTAACGTCCCCCGTTCCCACAGGTGTCCCGATGAAAACGGTACCTCACATGTTTGGGTGCACCTACCTGGCCGCCAAGGGGAAAGCCTAAAACACAAGTAACCCCAAGTCTGTTTTCAGACCGGAATTTGAGACGCTCTGCCGACCGGCACAACTTTCAGATATGGGCCTCGGGTGTCCAAGCCACCAGGGAAAACAGGGAACCCCATGCATTTCCGAAAAGAGGACACCCGTGGGAATCCGCAGAGATATGATATGCCCGAATCGCCCCAGAATGTATTACTGAGACAGCCCAGCAAATTTCGAAATGTGGGAAAAAAAACGCATTGTCCGCACATTTCGCTCGGCTTACCCATCGAAACACGCCCCAACAACACATGGCCTACTGTCTCGTGTTCCCACAGGTGTCCCGATGAAAACGGTGCCTCACAAGTGGGGGTGCACCTACCTGTCCGCCAAAGGGAAAGCCTAAAACACAAGTAACTCCAAGTCTGTTTTCAGACCGGAATTTGAGACACTCTGCCAACCGGCACAACATACAGATATGGGCCTCGGGTTTCCAAACCACCAGGGAAAACAGGGAACCCCATGCATTTCCGAAAAGAGGACATCCGTGGGAATCCGCAGAGGTATGATATGCCGAAATCGCCCCAGAATGTATTACCGAGACAGCCCAGCAAATTCCGAAATGTGGGAAAAAAACGCATTGTCCGCACATTTCGCTCGGCTTACCCATCGAAACACGCCCCAACAACACATGGCCTACCGTCCCGTGTTCCCACAGGTGTCCTGATGAAAACGGTGCCTCACAGGTGTGGGTGCACTTACCTGGCCGCCAATGGGAAAGCCTAACCCACAAGTAACCACAAGTCTGTTTTCAGACCAGAATTTGAGACGCTCTTCCGACCGGCACAACATACAGATATGGGCCTCGGTTGTCCAAGCCACCAGTGAAAACAGAGAACCCCATGCATTTCCGAAAAGAGGACACCCGTGGGAATCCACAGAGGTATGATATGCCTAAATTGCCCCAGAATTTATTACCCAGACACCCCCGCAAATTCCGAAATGTTGGAAAAAAACGCATTTTCCGCACATTTCGCTCGGCTCACCCATCGAAACACGCCCCCAACAACACATGGCCTACTGTCTCACATTCCCACAGGTGTCTCGATGAAACTGTACCTCACCTGTGTGGGTGCACCTACCTGGCCCCCAAGGGGAAAGCCTAAAAAACAAGTAACCCCAAGTCTGTTTTCAGACCGGAATTTGAGACGCTCTGCCGACCGGCACAACATACAGATATGGGCCTCGGGTATCCAAGCCAGCAAGGAAAACAGGATACCCCATGCTTTTCCGAAAAGAGTACACCCGTGGGAATCCGCAGAGGTGTGATATGCCCAAATCGCCCCAGAATGTATTACCGAGACAGCCCAGCAAATTCCGAAATGTGGGAAAAAAAACGCATTGTCCGCACATTTCGTTCGGCTTACCCATCGAAACACGCCCCAACAACACATGGCCTACCGTCCCGTGTTCCCACAGGTGTCCTGATGAAAACGGTGCCTCACAGGTGTGGGTGCACTTACCTGGCCGCCAAGGGGAAAGCCTAACCCACAAGTAACCACAAGTCTGTTTTCAGACCAGAATTTGAGACGCTCTTCCGACCGGCACAACATACAGATATGGGCCTCGCTTGTCCAAGCCACCAGTGAAAACAGGGAACCCCATGCATTTCCGAAAAGAGGACACCCGTGGGAATCCACAGAGGTATGATATGCCTAAATCGCCCCAGAATTTATTACCCAGACACCCCCGCAAATTCCGAAATGTTGGAAAAAAATGCATTTTCCGCACATTTCGCTCGGCTCACCCATCGAAATACGCCCCCAACAACACATGGCCTACCGTCTCACATTCCCACAGGTGTCCCGATGAAAACTGTACCTCACCTGTGTGGGTGCACCTACCTGGCCCCCAAGGGGAAAGCCTAAAAAACAAGTAACCCCAAGTCTGTTTTCAGACCAAATTTGAGACGCTCTGCCGACCGGCACAACATACAGATATGGGCCTCGGGTGTCCAAGCCAGCAAGGAAAACAGGATACCCCATGCTTTTCCGAAAAGAGTACACCCGTGGGAATCCGCAGAGGTATGATATGCCCAAATCGCCCCAGAATATATTACCCAGACACCCCCGCAAAGTCCGAAATGTGGGAACAAAAACGCATTTTCCGCACATTTCGCTCGGCTCACCCATTGAAACACGCCCCCAACAACACATGGCCTACCGTCCCGCATTCCCACAGGTGTCCTGATGAAAACAGTACCTCACATGTGTGGGTGCACCTACCTGGCTGCCAAGGGGAAAGCCTAAAACACAACTAACCCCAAGTCTGTTTTCAGACCGGAATTTGAGACGCTCTGCCGACTGGCACAACATACAGATTTGTGCTCGGGTGTCCAAGCCACCGGGGAAAACAAGGAACGCCATGCATTTCCGAAAAGAGGACACCTGTGGGAATCCACAGAGGTATGATATGCCCAAATCGCCCCAGAATGTATTACCCAGACACCCCTGCAAAGTCCGAAATGTGGGAAAACAAATGCATTTTCCGCACATTTCGCTCGGCTCATCCATCGAAACACGCCCCCAACTACACATGGCCTACCGTCCCACGTTCCCACAGGGGTCCCGATGATAAGGTACCTCACATTTGTGGGTGCACCTACCTGGCCACCAAGGGGAAAGCCTAAAACACAAGCAACCCCAAGTCTGTTTTCAGACCGGAATTTGAGACGCTCTGCCGACCGGCACAACATACAGATATGGGCCTCGGTTGTCCAAGCCACCAGTGAAAACAGAGAACCCCATGCATTTCCGAAAAGAGGACACCCGTGGGAATCCACAGAGGTATGATATGCCTAAATTGCCCCAGAATTTATTACCCAGACACCCCCGCAAATTCCGAAATGTTGGAAAAAAACGCATTTTCCGCACATTTCGCTCGGCTCACCCATCGAAACACGCCCCCAACAACACATGGCCTACTGTCTCACATTCCCACAGGTGTCTCGATGAAACTGTACCTCACCTGTGTGGGTGCACCTACCTGGCCCCCAAGGGGAAAGCCTAAAAAACAAGTAACCCCAAGTCTGTTTTCAGACCGGAATTTGAGACGCTCTGCCGACCGGCACAACATACAGATATGGGCCTCGGGTATCCAAGCCAGCAAGGAAAACAGGATACCCCATGCTTTTCTGAAAAGAGTACACCCGTGGGAATCCGCAGAGGTGTGATATGCCCAAATCGCCCCAGAATGTATTACCGAGACAGCCCAGCAAATTCCGAAATGTGGGAAAAAAAACGCATTGTCCGCACATTTCGTTCGGCTTACCCATCGAAACACGCCCCAACAACACATGGCCTACCGTCCCGTGTTCCCACAGGTGTCCTGATGAAAACGGTGCCTCACAGGTGTGGGTGCACTTACCTGGCCGCCAAGGGGAAAGCCTAACCCACAAGTAACCACAAGTCTGTTTTCAGACCAGAATTTGAGACGCTCTTCCGACCGGCACAACATACAGATATGGGCCTCGCTTGTCCAAGCCACCAGTGAAAACAGGGAACCCCATGCATTTCCGAAAAGAGGACACCCGTGGGAATCCACAGAGGTATGATATGCCTAAATCGCCCCAGAATTTATTACCCAGACACCCCCGCAAATTCCGAAATGTTGGAAAAAAATGCATTTTCCGCACATTTCGCTCGGCTCACCCATCGAAATACGCCCCCAACAACACATGGCCTACCGTCTCACATTCCCACAGGTGTCCCGATGAAAACTGTACCTCACCTGTGTGGGTGCACCTACCTGGCCCCCAAGGGGAAAGCCTAAAAAACAAGTAACCCCAAGTCTGTTTTCAGACCAAATTTGAGACGCTCTGCCGACCGGCACAACATACAGATATGGGCCTCGGGTGTCCAAGCCAGCAAGGAAAACAGGATACCCCATGCTTTTCCGAAAAGAGTACACCCGTGGGAATCCGCAGAGGTATGATATGCCCAAATCGCCCCAGAATATATTACCCAGACACCCCCGCAAAGTCCGAAATGTGGGAACAAAAACGCATTTTCCGCACATTTCGCTCGGCTCACCCATTGAAACACGCCCCCAACAACACATGGCCTACCGTCCCGCATTCCCACAGGTGTCCTGATGAAAACAGTACCTCACATGTGTGGGTGCACCTACCTGGCTGCCAAGGGGAAAGCCTAAAACACAACTAACCCCAAGTCTGTTTTCAGACCGGAATTTGAGACGCTCTGCCGACTGGCACAACATACAGATTTGTGCTCGGGTGTCCAAGCCACCGGGGAAAACAAGGAACGCCATGCATTTCCGAAAAGAGGACACCTGTGGGAATCCACAGAGGTATGATATGCCCAAATCGCCCCAGAATGTATTACCCAGACACCCCTGCAAAGTCCGAAATGTGGGAAAACAAATGCATTTTCCGCACATTTCGCTCGGCTCATCCATCGAAACACGCCCCCAACTACACATGGCCTACCGTCCCACGTTCCCACAGGGGTCCCGATGATAAGGTACCTCACATTTGTGGGTGCACCTACCTGGCCACCAAGGGGAAAGCCTAAAACACAAGCAACCCCAAGTCTGTTTTCAGACCGGAATTTGAGACGCTCTGCCGACCGGCACAACTTACAGATATGGGCTTCGGGTGTCCAAGCCACCAGGGAAAACAGGGAACCCCATGCATTTCCGAAAAAGGACACCCGTGGGAATCCGCAGAGGTATGATATGCCCAAATCGCCCCAGAATTTATTACCCAGACACCCCCACAAAGTCCGAAATGTGGGGAAAAAACACATTTTCCGCACATTTCGCTCGGCTCACCCATCGAAACACGCCCGCAACAACACATGGCCTACTGGCCCACGTTTCCACAGGAGTCCCGATGAAAATGGTACCTCACATGTGTGGGAGCACCTACCTGGCCGCCAAGGGAAAAGCCTAAAACACAAGTAACCCCAAATCTGTTTTCAGACCGGAATTTGAGACGCTCTGCTGACCGGCACAACATACAGATATGGGCCTCGGGTGTCCAAGCCACCAGGGAAAACAGGGAACCCCATGCGTTTCCGAAAAGAGGACACCCGTGGGAATCCGCAGAGGTATGATATGCCCAAATCACCCCAGAATTTATTACCCAGACACCCCCGCAAAGTCCAAAATGTGGGGAAAAAAACACATTTTCCGCACATTTCGCTCGGCTCACCCATCGAAACACGCCCCCAACAACACATGGCCTAACGTCCCCCGTTCCTACAGGTGTCCCGATGAAAAGGGTACCTCACATGTGCGGGTGCACCTACCTGGCCGCCAAGGGGAAAGCCTAAAACACAAGTAACCCCAAGTCTGTTTTCAGACCGGAGTTTGAGACGCTCTGCCAACCGGCACAACATACAGATATGGGCCTCGGGTGCCCAAGCCACCAGGGAAAACAGGGAACCCCATGCATTTCCGAAAAGAGGACACCCATGGGAATCCGCAGAGGTATGATATGCCCAAATCGTTCCAGAATGTATTACCGAGACAGCCCAGCAAAGTCCGAAATGTGGGGGGAAAAAAAGCATTTTCCGTACATTTCGCTCGGCTCACCCATCGAAACACGCCCGCAACAACACATGGCCTACTGTCCCGCGTTCCCACAGGAGTCCCGATGAAAACGGTACCTCACATGTGTGGGTGCACCTACCTGGGCGCCAAGGGAAAAGCCTAAAACACAAGTAACCCCAAGTCTGTTTTCAGACCGGAATTTGAGACGCTCTGCTGACCGGCACAACATACAGATATGGGCCTCGGGTGTCCAAGCCACCAGGGAAAACAGGGAACCCCATGCATTTCCGAAATGAGGACACCCGTGGGAATCCGCAGAGGTATGATATGCCCAAATCGCCCCAGAATTTATTACCCAGACAACCCCGCAAAGTCCGAAATGTGGGAACAAAAACACATTTTCCGCACATTTCGCTCGGCTCACCCATCGAAACACGCCCCCAACAACAAATGGCCTACTGTCCTGCGTTCCCACAGGAGTCCCGATGAAAACGGTACCTCACATGTGTGGGTGCACCTACCTGGGCGCCAAGGGAAAAGCCTAAAACACAAGTAACCCCAAGTCTGTTTTCAGACCGGAATTTGAGACGCTCTGCCGACCGGCACAACTTACAGATATGGGCCTCGGGTGTTCAAGCCACCAGGGAAAACAGGGAACCCCATGCATTTCCGAAAAGAGGACACCCGTGGGAATACGCAGAGGTATGATATGCCCAAATCACCCCAGAATTTATTACCCAGACACCCCCACAAAGTCCGAAATGTGGGGAAAAAACGCATTTTTCGCACATTTCGCTCGGCTCACCCATCGAAACACGCCCCCAACAACACATGGCCTACTGTCCTGCGTTCCCACAGGAGTCCCGATGAAAACGGTACCTCACATGTGTGGGTGCACCTACCTGGCCGCCAAGGGGAAAGCCTAAAACACAAGTGACCTCAAGTCTGTTTTCAGACCGGAATTTGAGATGCTCTGCAGACCGGCACAACATACAGATATGGGTCTCGGTGTCCAAGCCACCAGGGAAAACAGGGAACCCCATGCATTTCCGAAAAGAGGACCACCGTGGGAATCCGCAGAGGGATGATATGCCCAAATCGCCCCAGAATTTATTGCCCAGACAGCCCCGCAAAGTCCGAAATGTGGGGAAAAAAACGCATTTTCCGCACATTTCGCTCGGCTCACCCATCGAAACACGCCCACAACAACACATGGCCTACTGTTCCGCGTTCCCACAGGTGTCCCGATGAAAACGGTACCTCACGTGTGTGAGTGCACCTACCTGGCCGCCAAGGGGAAAGCCTGAAACACAAGTAACCCCGAGTCTGTTTTCGGACCGGAATTTGAGACGCTCTGCCGACCGGCACAACATACAGATATGGGCCTCGGGTGTCTAAGCCACCAGCGAAAATAGGGAACCCCATGCATTTCCGAAAAGAGGACATCCGTGGGAATCCACAGAGGTATGATATGCCCAAATCGCCCCAGAATGTATTACCCAGACACCCACGCAAAGTCCGAAATGGGGGAACAAAAACGCATTTTCCGCACATTTCGCTTGGCTCACCCATCGAAACACGCCCCCAACAACACATGGCCTAACGTCCCACGTTCCTACAGGTGTCCCGATGAAAACGGTACCTCACATGTGCGGGTGCACCTACCTGGCTGCCAAGGGGAAAGCCTAAAACACAAGTAACCCCAAGTTTGTTTTCAGACCGGAGTTTGAGACGCTCTGCCAACCGCCACAACATACATATATGGGCCTCGGGTGCCCAAGCCACCAGAGAAAACAGGGACCCCATGCATTTCCGAAAAGAGGACACCCATGGGAATCCGCAGAGGTATGATAGCCCAAATCGTCCCAGAATGTATTACCGAGACAGCCTAGCATAGTCCGAAATGTGGGGGAAAAAAAAGCATTTTCCGCACCTTTCGCTCGGCTCACCCATCGAAACACACCCCCAACAACACATGGCCTACTGTCCCGCGTTCCCACAGGATTCCCGATGAAAACGGTACCTCACATGTGTGGGTGCACCTACCTGGCCGCCAAGGGAAAAGCCTAAAACACAAGTAACCCCAAGTCTGTTTTCAGACCGGAATTTGAGACGCTCTGCTGACCGGCACAACATACAGATATGGGCCTCGGGTGTCCAAGCCACCAGGGAAAACAGGGAAGCCCATGCATTTCCGAAAAGAGGACACCCGTGGGAATCCACAGAGGTATGATATGCCCAAATCGCCCCAGAATGTATTACCGAGACAGCCCAGCAAATTCCGAAATGTGGGAAAAAAAACGCATTGTCCGCACATTTCGCTCGGCTTACCCATCGAAACACGCCCCAACAACACATGGCCTACTGTCCCGTGTTCCCACAGGTGTCCCGATGAAAATGGTGCCTCACATGTGGGGGTGCCCCTACCTGTCCGCCAAGGGGAAAGCCTAAAACACAAGTAACTCCAAGTCTGTTTTCAGACCGGAATTTGAGACGCTCTGCTGACCGGCACAACATACAGATATGGGCCTCTGGTGTCCAAGCCACCAGGGAAAACAGGGAACCCCATGCATTTCCGAAAAGAGGACACCCGTGGGAATCCGCAGAGGTATGATATGCCCAAATCGCCCCAGAATGTATTACCAAGACAGCCCAGCAAATTCCGAAATGTGGGAAAAAAAACGCATTATCCGCACATTTCGCTCGGCTTACCCATCCAAACACGCCCCAACAACACATGGCCTACTGTCCCGTGTTCCCACAGGTGTCCCGATGAAAACGGTGCCTCAC
This sequence comes from Ambystoma mexicanum, assembly GCF_040938575.1. Lineage (NCBI taxonomy): Eukaryota > Metazoa > Chordata > Amphibia > Caudata > Ambystomatidae > Ambystoma > Ambystoma mexicanum. Next base: position 621,749,263 of record NC_090923.1, on the reverse strand, counting down.
ATGTGGGGGTGCACCTACCTGTCCGCCAAGGGGAAATCCTAAAACACAAGTAACTCCAAGTCTGTTTTCAGACCGGAATTTGAGACGCTCTGCCGACCGGCACAACATACAGATATGGGCCTCGGGTGTCCAAGCCACCAGGGAAAACAGGGAACCCCATGCGTTTCCGAAAAGAGGACACCCGTGGGAATCCGCAGAGGTATGATATGCCCAAATCACCCCAGAATTTATTACCCAGACACCCCCGCAAAGTCCAAAATGTGGGGAAAAAAACACATTTTCCGCACATTTCGCTCGGCTCACCCATCGAAACACGCCCCCAACAACACATGGCCTAACGTCCCCCGTTCCTACAGGTGTCCCGATGAAAAGGGTACCTCACATGTGCGGGTGCACCTACCTGGCCGCCAAGGGGAAAGCCTAAAACACAAGTAACCCCAAGTCTGTTTTCAGACCGGAGTTTGAGACGCTCTGCCAACCGGCACAACATACAGATATGGGCCTCGGGTGCCCAAGCCACCAGGGAAAACAGGGAACCCCATGCATTTCCGAAAAGAGGACACCCATGGGAATCCGCAGAGGTATGATATGCCCAAATCGTTCCAGAATGTATTACCGAGACAGCCCAGCAAAGTCCGAAATGTGGGGGGAAAAAAAGCATTTTCCGTACATTTCGCTCGGCTCACCCATCGAAACACGCCCGCAACAACACATGGCCTACTGTCCCGCGTTCCCACAGGAGTCCCGATGAAAACGGTACCTCACATGTGTGGGTGCACCTACCTGGGCGCCAAGGGAAAAGCCTAAAACACAAGTAACCCCAAGTCTGTTTTCAGACCGGAATTTGAGACGCTCTGCTGACCGGCACAACATACAGATATGGGCCTCGGGTGTCCAAGCCACCAGGGAAAACAGGGAACCCCATGCATTTCCGAAATGAGGACACCCGTGGGAATCCGCAGAGGTATGATATGCCCAAATCGCCCCAGAATTTATTACCCAGACAACCCCGCAAAGTCCGAAATGTGGGAACAAAAACACATTTTCCGCACATTTCGCTCGGCTCACCCATCGAAACACGCCCCCAACAACAAATGGCCTACTGTCCTGCGTTCCCACAGGAGTCCCGATGAAAACGGTACCTCACATGTGTGGGTGCACCTACCTGGGCGCCAAGGGAAAAGCCTAAAACACAAGTAACCCCAAGTCTGTTTTCAGACCGGAATTTGAGACGCTCTGCCGACCGGCACAACTTACAGATATGGGCCTCGGGTGTTCAAGCCACCAGGGAAAACAGGGAACCCCATGCATTTCCGAAAAGAGGACACCCGTGGGAATACGCAGAGGTATGATATGCCCAAATCACCCCAGAATTTATTACCCAGACACCCCCACAAAGTCCGAAATGTGGGGAAAAAACGCATTTTTCGCACATTTCGCTCGGCTCACCCATCGAAACACGCCCCCAACAACACATGGCCTACTGTCCTGCGTTCCCACAGGAGTCCCGATGAAAACGGTACCTCACATGTGTGGGTGCACCTACCTGGCCGCCAAGGGGAAAGCCTAAAACACAAGTGACCTCAAGTCTGTTTTCAGACCGGAATTTGAGATGCTCTGCAGACCGGCACAACATACAGATATGGGTCTCGGTGTCCAAGCCACCAGGGAAAACAGGGAACCCCATGCATTTCCGAAAAGAGGACCACCGTGGGAATCCGCAGAGGGATGATATGCCCAAATCGCCCCAGAATTTATTGCCCAGACAGCCCCGCAAAGTCCGAAATGTGGGGAAAAAAACGCATTTTCCGCACATTTCGCTCGGCTCACCCATCGAAACACGCCCACAACAACACATGGCCTACTGTTCCGCGTTCCCACAGGTGTCCCGATGAAAACGGTACCTCACGTGTGTGAGTGCACCTACCTGGCCGCCAAGGGGAAAGCCTGAAACACAAGTAACCCCGAGTCTGTTTTCGGACCGGAATTTGAGACGCTCTGCCGACCGGCACAACATACAGATATGGGCCTCGGGTGTCTAAGCCACCAGCGAAAATAGGGAACCCCATGCATTTCCGAAAAGAGGACATCCGTGGGAATCCACAGAGGTATGATATGCCCAAATCGCCCCAGAATGTATTACCCAGACACCCACGCAAAGTCCGAAATGGGGGAACAAAAACGCATTTTCCGCACATTTCGCTTGGCTCACCCATCGAAACACGCCCCCAACAACACATGGCCTAACGTCCCACGTTCCTACAGGTGTCCCGATGAAAACGGTACCTCACATGTGCGGGTGCACCTACCTGGCTGCCAAGGGGAAAGCCTAAAACACAAGTAACCCCAAGTTTGTTTTCAGACCGGAGTTTGAGACGCTCTGCCAACCGCCACAACATACATATATGGGCCTCGGGTGCCCAAGCCACCAGAGAAAACAGGGACCCCATGCATTTCCGAAAAGAGGACACCCATGGGAATCCGCAGAGGTATGATAGCCCAAATCGTCCCAGAATGTATTACCGAGACAGCCTAGCATAGTCCGAAATGTGGGGGAAAAAAAAGCATTTTCCGCACCTTTCGCTCGGCTCACCCATCGAAACACACCCCCAACAACACATGGCCTACTGTCCCGCGTTCCCACAGGATTCCCGATGAAAACGGTACCTCACATGTGTGGGTGCACCTACCTGGCCGCCAAGGGAAAAGCCTAAAACACAAGTAACCCCAAGTCTGTTTTCAGACCGGAATTTGAGACGCTCTGCTGACCGGCACAACATACAGATATGGGCCTCGGGTGTCCAAGCCACCAGGGAAAACAGGGAAGCCCATGCATTTCCGAAAAGAGGACACCCGTGGGAATCCACAGAGGTATGATATGCCCAAATCGCCCCAGAATGTATTACCGAGACAGCCCAGCAAATTCCGAAATGTGGGAAAAAAAACGCATTGTCCGCACATTTCGCTCGGCTTACCCATCGAAACACGCCCCAACAACACATGGCCTACTGTCCCGTGTTCCCACAGGTGTCCCGATGAAAATGGTGCCTCACATGTGGGGGTGCCCCTACCTGTCCGCCAAGGGGAAAGCCTAAAACACAAGTAACTCCAAGTCTGTTTTCAGACCGGAATTTGAGACGCTCTGCTGACCGGCACAACATACAGATATGGGCCTCTGGTGTCCAAGCCACCAGGGAAAACAGGGAACCCCATGCATTTCCGAAAAGAGGACACCCGTGGGAATCCGCAGAGGTATGATATGCCCAAATCGCCCCAGAATGTATTACCAAGACAGCCCAGCAAATTCCGAAATGTGGGAAAAAAAACGCATTATCCGCACATTTCGCTCGGCTTACCCATCCAAACACGCCCCAACAACACATGGCCTACTGTCCCGTGTTCCCACAGGTGTCCCGATGAAAACGGTGCCTCACATGTGGGGGTGCACCTACCTGTCCGCCAAGGGGAAATCCTAAAACACAAGTAACTCCAAGTCTGTTTTCAGACCGGAATTTGAGACGCTCTGCCGACCGGCACAACTTACAGATATGGGCCTCGGGTGTCCAAGCCACCCGGGAAAACAGGGAACCCCATGCATTTCCGAAAAGAGGACACCAGTGGGAATCCGCAGAGGTATGATATGCCCAAATCGCCCCAGAATTTATTACCCAGACACCCCCACAAAGTCTGAAATGTGGGGAAAAAATGCATTTTCCGCACATTTTGCTCGGCTCACCCATCGAAATACGCCCGCAACAACACATGGCCTACTGTCCCGCGTTCCCACAGGAGTCCCGATAAAAACGGTACCTCACAAGTGTGGGAGCACCCACCTGGCCGCCAAGGGAACAGCCTAAAACACAAGTAACCCCAAATCTGTTTTCAGACCGGAATTTGAGACGCTCTGCCGACCGGCACAACATACAGATATGGGCCTCGGGTGTCTAAGCCACCAGGGAAAATAGGGAACCCCATGCATTTCCGAAAAGAGGACACCCGTGGGAATCCGCAGAGGTATGATATGCCCAAATCGCCCCAGAATTTATTACCCAGACAGCCCCGCAACGTCCGAAATGTGGGGAAAAAAAATGCATTTTCCGCACATTTCGCTCGGCTCACCCATCGAAACACGCTCACAACAACACATGGCCTACTGTTCCACGTTTCCACAGGTGTCCCGATGAAAACGGTACCTCACGTGTGTGAGTGCACCTACCTGGCCGCCAAGGGGAAAGCCTGAAACACAAGTAACCCTGAGTCTGTTTTCGGACCGGAATTTGAGACGCTCTGCCGACCGGCACAACATACAGATATGGGCCTCGGGTGTCTAAGCCACCAGGGAAAATAGGGAACCCCATGCATTTCCGAAAAGAGGACATCCGTGGGAATCCGCAGAGGTATGATATGCACAAATCGCCCCAGAATGTATTACCCTGAGACCCCCGCAAAGTCCGAAATGTGTGAACAAAAATGCATTTTCCGCACATTTCGCTCGGCTCACCCATCGAAACATGCCCCCAACAACACATGGCCTAACGTCCCCCGTTCCTACAGGTGTCCCGATGAAAAGGGTACCTCACATGTGCGGGTGCACCTACCTGGCCGCCAAGGGGAAAGCCTAAAACACAAGTAACCCCAAGTCTGTTTTCAGACCGGAGTTTGAGACGCTCTGCCAACCGGCACAACATACAGATATGGGCCTCGAGTGCCCAAGCCACCAGGGAAAACAGGGAACCCCATGCATTTCCGAAAAGAGGACACCCATTGGAATCCGCAGAGGTATGATATGCCCAAATCGTTCCAGAATGTATTACCGAGACAGCCCAGCAAAGTCCGAAATGTGGGGGAAAAAAAAGCATTTTCCGTACATTTCGCTCGGCTCACCCATCGAAACACGCCCGCAACAACACATGGCCTACTGTCCCGCGTTCCCACAGGAGTCCCGATGAAAACGGTACCTCACATGTGTGGGTGCACCTACCTGGGCGCCAAGGGAAAAGCCTAAAACACAAGTAACCCCAAGTCTGTTTTCAGACCGGAATTTGAGACTCTCTGCTGACCGGCACAACATACAGATATGGGCCTCGGGTGTCCAAGCCACCAGGGAAAACAGGGAACCCCATGCATTTCCGAAATGAGGACACCCTTGGGAATCGGCAGAGGTATGATATGCCCAAATCGCCCCAGAATTTATTACCCAGACACCCCCGCAAAGTCCGAAATGTGGGAACAAAAACACATTTTCCGCACATTTCGCTCGGCTCACCCATCAAAACACGCCCCCAACAACAAATGGCCTACTGTCCTGCGTTCCCACAGGAGTCCCGATGAAAACGGTACCTCACATGTGTGGGTGCACCTACCTGGGCGCCAAGGGAAAAGCCTAAAACACAAGTAACCCCAAGTCTGTTTTCAGACCGGAATTTGAGACGCTCTGCCGACCGGCACAACTTACAGATATGGGCCTCGGGTGTTCAAGCCACCAGGGAAAACAGGGAACCCCATGCATTTCCGAAAAGAGGACACCCGTGGGAATACGCAGAGGTATGATATGCCCAAATCACCCCAGAATTTATTACCCAGACACCACCACAAAGTCCGAAATGTGGGGAAAAAATGAATTTTTCGCACATTTCGCTCGGCTCACCCATCGAAACACGCCCCCAACAACACATGGCCTACTGTCCTGCGTTCCCACAGGAGTCCCGATGAAAACGGTACCTCACATGTGTGGGTGCACCTACCTGGCCGCCAAGGGGAAAGCCTAAAACACAAGTGACCTCAAGTCTGTTTTCAGACCGGAATTTGAGATGCTCTGCAGACCGGCACAACATACAGATATGGGTCTCGGTGTCCAAGCCACCAGGGAAAACAGGGAACCCCATGCATTTCCGAAAAGAGGACCACCGTGGGAATCCGCAGAGGGATGATATGCCCAAATCGCCCCAGAATTTATTGCCCAGACAGCCCCGCAAAGTCCGAAATGTGGGGAAAAAAACGCATTTTCCGCACATTTCGCTCGGCTCACCCATCGAAACACGCCCACAACAACACATGGCCTACTGTTCCGCGTTCCCACAGGTGTCCCGATGAAAACGGTACCTCACGTGTGTGAGTGCACCTACCTGGCCGCCAAGGGGAAAGCCTGAAACACAAGTAACCCCGAGTCTGTTTTCGGACCGGAATTTGAGACGCTCTGCCGACCGGCACAACATACAGATATGGGCCTCGGGTGTCTAAGCCACCAGCGAAAATAGGGAACCCCATGCATTTCCGAAAAGAGGACATCCGTGGGAATCCACAGAGGTATGATATGCCCAAATCGCCCCAGAATGTATTACCCAGACACCCACGCAAAGTCCGAAATGGGGGAACAAAAACGCATTTTCCGCACATTTTGCTTGGCTCACCCATCGAAACACGCCCCCAACAACACATGGCCTAACGTCCCACGTTCCTACAGGTGTCCCGATGAAAACGGTACCTCACATGTGCGGGTGCACCTACCTGGCTGCCAAGGGGAAAGCCTAAAACACAAGTAACCCCAAGTTTGTTTTCAGACCGGAGTTTGAGACGCTCTGCCAACCGCCACAACATACATATATGGGCCTCGGGTGCCCAAGCCACCAGAGAAAACAGGGACCCCATGCATTTCCGAAAAGAGGACACCCATGGGAATCCGCAGAGGTATGATAGCCCAAATCGTCCCAGAATGTATTACCGAGACAGCCTAGCATAGTCCGAAATGTGGGGGAAAAAAAAGCATTTTCCGCACCTTTCGCTCGGCTCACCCATCGAAACACACCCCCAACAACACATGGCCTACTGTCCCGCGTTCCCACAGGATTCCCGATGAAAACGGTACCTCACATGTGTGGGTGCACCTCCCTGGCCGCCAAGGGAAAAGCCTAAAACACAAGTAACCCCAAGTCTGTTTTCAGACCGGAATTTGAGACGCTCTGCTGACCGGCACAACATACAGATATGGGCCTCGGGTGTCCAAGCCACCAGGGAAAACAGGGAAGCCCATGCATTTCCGAAAAGAGGACACCCGTGGGAATCCACAGAGGTATGATATGCCCAAATCGCCCCAGAATGTATTACCGAGACAGCCCAGCAAATTCCGAAATGTGGGAAAAAAAACGCATTGTCCGCACATTTCGCTCGGCTTACCCATCGAAACACGCCCCAACAACACATGGCCTACTGTCCCGTGTTCCCACAGGTGTCCCGATGAAAATGGTGCCTCACATGTGGGGGTGCCCCTACCTGTCCGCCAAGGGGAAAGCCTAAAACACAAGTAACTCCAAGTCTGTTTTCAGACCGGAATTTGAGACGCTCTGCTGACCGGCACAACATACAGATATGGGCCTCTGGTGTCCAAGCCACCAGGGAAAACAGGGAACCCCATGCATTTCCGAAAAGAGGACACCCGTGGGAATCCGCAGAGGTATGATATGCCCAAATCGCCCCAGAATGTATTACCAAGACAGCCCAGCAAATTCCGAAATGTGGGAAAAAAAACGCATTATCCGCACATTTCGCTCGGCTTACCCATCCAAACACGCCCCAACAACACATGGCCTACTGTCCCGTGTTCCCACAGGTGTCCCGATGAAAACGGTGCCTCACATGTGGGGGTGCACCTACCTGTCCGCCAAGGGGAAATCCTAAAACACAAGTAACTCCAAGTCTGTTTTCAGACCGGAATTTGAGACGCTCTGCCGACCGGCACAACTTACAGATATGGGCCTCGGGTGTCCAAGCCACCCGGGAAAACAGGGAACCCCATGCATTTCCGAAAAGAGGACACCAGTGGGAATCCGCAGAGGTATGATATGCCCAAATCGCCCCAGAATTTATTACCCAGACACCCCCACAAAGTCTGAAATGTGGGGAAAAAATGCATTTTCCGCACATTTTGCTCGGCTCACCCATCGAAATACGCCCGCAACAACACATGGCCTACTGTCCCGCGTTCCCACAGGAGTCCCGATAAAAACGGTACCTCACAAGTGTGGGAGCACCCACCTGGCCGCCAAGGGGAAAGCCTAAAACACAAGTAACCCCAAATCTGTTTTCAGACCGGAATTTGAGACGCTCTGCCGACCGGCACAACATACAGATATGGGCCTCGGGTGTCTAAGCCACCAGGGAAAATAGGGAACCCCATGCATTTCCGAAAAGAGGACACCCGTGGGAATCCGCAGAGGTATGATATGCCCAAATCGCCCCAGAATGTATTACCGAGACAGCACAGCAAATTCCGAAATGTGGGGGAAAAAAAACGCATTGTATGCACATTTCGCTCGGATTACCCATCGAAACACGCCCCAACAACACATGGCCTACCGTCCCGTGTTCCCACAGGTGTCCTGATGAAAACGGTGCCTCACATGTGTGGGTGCACTTACCTGGCCGCTAAGGGGAAAGCCTAAAACACAAGTGACCTTATGTCTGTTTTCAGACCAGAATTTGAGACGCTCTGCCGACCGGCACAACATACAGATATGGGCCTCGGTGTCCAAGCCACCAGGGAAAACAGGGAACCCCATGCATTTCCAAAAAGAGGACACCTGTGGGAATCCGCAGAGGTATGATATGCCCAAATCGCGCCAGAATTTATTACCCAGACAGCCCCGCAACGTCCGAAATGTGGGGAAAAAAAATGCATTTTCCGCACATTTCGCTCGGCTCACCCATCGAAACACGCTCACAACAACACATGGCCTACTGTTCCACGTTTCCACAGGTGTCCCGATGAAAACGGTACCTCACGTGTGTGAGTGCACCTACCTGGCCGCCAAGGGGAAAGCCTGAAACACAAGTAACCCTGAGTCTGTTTTCGGACCGGAATTTGAGACGCTCTGCCGACCGGCACAACATACAGATATGGGCCTCGGGTGTCTAAGCCACCAGGGAAAATAGGGAACCCCATGCATTTCCGAAAAGAGGACATCCGTGGGAATCCGCAGAGGTATGATATGCACAAATCGCCCCAGAATGTATTACCCTGAGACCCCCGCAAAGTCCGAAATGTGGGAACAAAAATGCATTTTCCGCACATTTCGCTCGGCTCACCCATCGAAACATGCCCCCAACAACACATGGCCTAACGTCCCCCGTTCCTACAGGTGTCCCGATGAAAAGGGTACCTCACATGTGCGGGTGCACCTACCTGGCCGCCAAGGGGAAAGCCTAAAACACAAGTAACCCCAAGTCTGTTTTCAGACCGGAGTTTGAGACGCTCTGCCAACCGGCACAACATACAGATATGGGCCTCGAGTGCCCAAGCCACCAGGGAAAACAGGGAACCCCATGCATTTCCGAAAAGAGGACACCCATTGGAATCCGCAGAGGTATGATATGCCCAAATCGTTCCAGAATGTATTACCGAGACAGCCCAGCAAAGTCCGAAATGTGGGGGAAAAAAAAGCATTTTCTGTACATTTCGCTCGGCTCACCCATCGAAACACGCCCGCAACAACACATGGCCTACTGTCCCGCGTTCCCACAGGAGTCCCGATGAAAACGGTACCTCACATGTGTGGGTGCACCTACCTGGGCGCCAAGGGAAAAGCCTAAAACACAAGTAACCCCAAGTCTGTTTTCAGACCGGAATTTGAGACTCTCTGCTGACCGGCACAACATACAGATATGGGCCTCGGGTGTCCAAGCCACCAGGGAAAACAGGGAAACCCATGCATTTCCGAAATGAGGACACCCTTGGGAATCCGCAGAGGTATGATATGCCCAAATCGCCCCAGAATTTATTACCCAGACACCCCCGCAAAGTCCGAAATGTGGGAACAAAAACACATTTTCCGCACATTTCGCTCGGCTCACCCATCAAAACACGCCCCCAACAACAAATGGCCTACTGTCCTGCGTTCCCACAGGAGTCCCGATGAAAACGGTACCTCACATGTGTGGGTGCACCTACCTGGGCGCCAAGGGAAAAGCCTAAAACACAAGTAACCCCAAGTCTGTTTTCAGACCGGAATTTGAGACGCTCTGCCGACCGGCACAACTTACAGATATGGGCCTCGGGTGTTCAAGCCACCAGGGAAAACAGGGAACCCCATGCATTTCCGAAAAGAGGACACCCGTGGGAATACGCAGAGGTATGATATGCCCAAATCACCCCAGAATTTATTACCCAGACACCCCCACAAAGTCCGAAATGTGGGGAAAAAATGAATTTTTCGCACATTTCGCTCGGCTCACCCATCGAAACACGCCCCCAACAACACATGGCCTACTGTCCTGCGTTCCCACAGGAGTCCCGATGAAAACGGTACCTCACATGTGTGGGTGCACCTACCTGGCCGCCAAGGGGAAAGCCTAAAACACAAGTGACCTCAAGTCTGTTTTCAGACCGGAATTTGAGATGCTCTGCAGACCGGCACAACATACAGATATGGGTCTCGGTGTCCAAGCCACCAGGGAAAACAGGGAACCCCATGCATTTCCGAAAAGAGGACCACCGTGGGAATCCGCAGAGGGATGATATGACCAAATCGCCCCAAAATTTATTGCCCAGACAGCCCCACAAAGTCCGAAATGTGGGGAAAAAAACGCATTTTCCGCACATTTCGCTCGGCTCACCCATCGAAACACGCCCAAAACAACACATGGCCTACTGTTCCGCGTTTCCACAGGTGTCCCGATGAAAACGGTACCTCACGTGTGTGAGTGCACCTACCTGGCCGCCAAGGGGAAAGCCTGAAACACAAGTAACCCTGAGTCTGTTTTCGGACCGGAATTTGAGACGCTCTGCCGACCGGCACAACATACAGATATGGGCCTCGGGTGTCTAAGCCACCAGCGAAAATAGGGAACCCCATGCATTTCCGAAAAGAGGACATCTGTGGGAATCCACAGAGGTATGATATGCCCAAATCGCCCCAGAATGTATTACCCAGAGACAGACGCAAAGTCCGAAATGGGGGAACAAAAACGCATTTTCCGCACATTTCGCTCGGCTCACCCATCGAAACACGCCCCCAACAACACATGGCCTAACGTCCCACGTTCCTACAGGTGTCCCGATGAAAACGGTACCTCACATGTGCGGGTGCACCTACCTGGCCGCCAAGGGGAAAGCCTAAAACACAAGTAACCCCAAGTTTGTTTTCAGACCGGAGTTTGAGACGCTCTGCCAACCGCCACAACATACATATATGGGCCTCGGGTGCCCAAGCCACCAGAGAAAACAGGGAACCCCATGCATTTCCGAAAAGAGGACACCCATGGGAATCCGCAGAGGTATGATAGCCCAAATCGTCCCAGAATGTATTACCGAGACAGCCTAGCATAGTCCGAAATGTGGGGGAAAAAAAAGCATTTTCCGCACATTTTGCTCGGCTCACCCATCGAAACACACCCCCAACAACACATGGCCTACTGTCCCGCGTTCCCACAGGATTCCCGATGAAAACGGTACCTCACATGTGTGGGTGCACCTACCTGGCCGCCAAGGGAAAAGCCTAAAACACAAGTAACCCCAAGTCTGTTTTCAGACCGGAATTTGAGACGCTCTGCTGACCGGCACAACATACAGATATGGGCCTCGGGTGTCCAAGCCACGAGGGAAAACAGGGAACCCCATGCATTTCCGAAAAGAGGACAACCGTGGGAATCCACAGAGGTATGATATGCCCAAATCACACCAGAATTTATTACCCAGACACCCCCGCAAAGTCCGAAATGTGGGGAAAAAAACACATTTTTCGCACATTTCGCTCGGCTCACCCATCGAAACACGGCCCCAACAACACATGGCCTACTGTCCCGCATTCCCACAGGATTCCCGATGAAAACGGTACCTCACATGTGCGGGTGCACCTACCTGGCCGCCAAGGGGAAAGCCTAAAACACAAGTAACTCCAAGTCTGTTTTCAGACCGGAATTTGAGACGCTCTGCCAACCGGCACAACATACAGATATGGTCCTCGGGTGTCAAAGCCACCAGGGAAAACAGGGAACCCCATGCATTTCCGAAAAGAGGACACCGATGTGAATCCGCAGAGGTATGATATGCCCAAATCGCCCCAGAATGTATTACCCAGACACCCCCGCAAAGTCCGAAATGTGGGAACAAAAACGCATTTTCCGCACATTTCGCTCGGCTCACCCATCGAAACACACCGCCAACAACACATGGCCTAACGTCCCACGTTCCTACAGGTGTCCCGATGAAAACAGTACCTCAAATGTGCGGGTGCACCTACCTGGCCGCCAAGGGGAAAGCCTAAAACACAAGTAACCCCAAGTCTGTTTTCAGACCGGAGTTTGAGACGCTCTGCCAACCGGCACAACATACATATATGGGCCTCGGGTGCCCAAGCCACCAGGGAAAACAGGGAACCCCATGCATTTCCGAAAAGAGGACACCCATGGGAATCCGCAGAGGTATGATAGCCCAAATCGTCCTAGAATGTATTACCAAGACAGCCCAGCAAAGTCCGAAATGTGGGGGAAAAAAGCATTTTCCGCACATTTCGCTCGGCTCACCCATCGAAACACGCCCCCAACAACAAATGGCCTACTGTCCTGCGTTCCCACAGGAGTCCCGATGAAAACGGTACCTCACATGTGTGGGTGCACCTACCTGGGCGCCAAGGGAAAAGCCTAAAACACAAGCAACCCCAAGTCTGTTTTCAGACCGGAATTTGAGACGCTCTGCCGACCGGCACAACATACATATATGGGCCTCGGGTGCCCAAGCCACCAGGGAAAACAGGGAACCCCATGCATTTCCGAAAAGAGGACACCCATGGGAATACGCAGAGGTATGATATGCCCAAATCACCCCAGAATTTATTACCCAGACACCCCCGCAAAGTCCGAAATGTGGGAACAAAAACACATTTTCCGCACATTTCGCTCGGCACACCCATCGAAACACGCCCCCAACAACAAATGGCCTACTGTCCTGCGTTCCCACAGGAGTCCCGATGAAAACGGTACCTCACATGTGTGGGTGCACCTACCTGGGCGCCAAGGGAAAAGCCTAAAACACAAGTAACCCCAAGTCTGTTTTCAGACCGGAATTTGAGACGCTCTGCCGACCGGCACAACTTACAGATATGGGCCTCGAGTGTTCAAGCCACCAGGGAAAACAGGGAACCCCATGCATTTCCAAAAAGAGGACACCCGTGGGAATACGCAGAGGTATGATATGCCCAAATCACCCCAGAATTTATTACCCAGACACCCCCACAAAGTCCGAAATGTGGGGAAAAAACGCATTTTTCGCACATTTCGCTTGGCTCACCCATCGAAACACGCCCCCAACAACACATGGCCTACTGTCCTGCGTTCCCACAGGAGTCCCGATGAAAACGGTACCTCACATGTGTGGGTGCACCTACCTGGCCGCCAAGGGGAAAGCCTAAAACACAAGTAACCCCAAGTCTGTTTTCAGACCGGAGTTTGAGACGCTCTGCCGACCGGCACAACATACATATATGGGCCTCGGGTGCCCAAGCCACCAGGGAAAACAGGGAACCCCATGCATTTCCGAAAAGAGGACACCCATGGGAATCCGCAGAGGTATGATAGCCCAAATCGCCCCAGAATTTATTACCCAGACACCCCCGCAAAGTCCGAAATGTGGGAACAAAAACACATTTTCCGCACATTTCGCTCGGCTCACCCATCGAAACACACCCCCAACAACAAATGGCCTACTGTCCTGCGTTCCCACAGGAGTCCCTATGAAAACGGTACCTCACATGTGTGGGTGCACCTACCTGGGCGCCAAGGGAAAAGCCTAAAACACAAGTAACCCCAAGTCTGTTTTCAGACCGGAATTTGAGACGCTCTGCCGACCGGCACAACTTACATATATGGGCCTCGGGTGTTCAAGCCACCAGGGAAAACAGGGAACCCCATGCATTTCCGAAAAGAGGACACCCGTGGGAATACGCAGAGGTATGATATGCCCAAATCACCCCAGAATTTATTACCCAGACACCCCCACAAAGTCCGAAATGTGGGGAAAAAACGCATTTTTTGCACATTTCGCTCGGCTCACCCATCGAAACACGCCCCCAACAACACATGGCCTACTGTCCTGCGTTCCCACAGGAGTCCCGATGAAAACGGTACCTCACATGTGTGGGTGCACCTACCTGGCCGCCAAGGGTAAAGCCTAAAACACAAGTGACCTCAAGTCTGTTTTCAGACCTGAATTTGAGATGCTCTGCAGACCGGCACAACATACAGATATGGGTCTCGGTGTCCAAGCCACCAGGGAAAACAGGGAACCCCATGCATTTCCGAAAAGAGGACCACCGTGGGAATCCGCAGAGGGATGATATGCCCAAATCGCCCCAGAATTTATTGCCCAGACAGCCCCGCAAAGTCCGAAATGTGGGGGAAAAAACGCATTTTCCGCACATTTCGCTCGGCTCACCCATCGAAACACGCCCACAACAACACATGGCCTACTGTTCCGCGTTCCCACAAGTGTCCCGATGAAAACGGTACCTCACGTGTGTGAGTGCACCTACCTGGCCGCCAAGGGGAAAGCCTGAAACACAAGTAACCCCGAGTCTGTTTTCGGACCGGAATTTGAGACGCTCTGCCGACCGGCACAACATACAGATATGGGCCTCGGGTGTCTAAGCCACCAGCGAAAATAGGGAACCCCATGCATTTCCGAAAAGAGGACATCCGTGGGAATCCACAGAGGTATGATATGCCCAAATCGCCCCAGAATGTATTACCCAGACACCCACGCAAAGTCCGAAATGGGGGAACAAAAACGCATTTTCCGAACATTTCGCTCGGCTCACCCATCGAAACACGCCCCCAACAACACATGGCCTAACGTCCCACGTTCCTACAGGTGTCCCGATGAAAACGGTACCTCACATGTGCGGGTGCACCTACCTGGCCGCCAAGGGGAAAGCCTAAAACACAAGTAACCCCAAGTTTGTTTTCAGACCGGAGTTTGAGACGCTCTGCCAACCGCCACAACATACATATATGGGCCTCGGGTGCCCAAGCCACCAGAGAAAACAGGGAACCCCATGCATTTCCGAAAAGAGGACACCCATGGGAATCCGCAGAGGTATGATAGCCCAAATCGTCCCAGAATGTATTACCGAGACAGCCTAGCATAGTCCGAAATGTGGGGGGAAAAAAGCATTTTCCGCACATTTCGCTCGGCTCACCCATCGAAACACACCCCCAACAACACATGGCCTACTGTCCCGCGTTCCCACAGGATTCCCGATGAAAACGGTACCTCACATGTGTGGGTGCACCTACCTGGCCGCCAAGGGAAAAGCCTAAAACACAAGTAACCCCAAGTCTGTTTTCAGACCGGAATTTGAGACGCTCTGCTGACCGGCACAACATACAGATATGGGCCTCGGGTGTCCAAGCCACGAGGGAAAACAGGGAACCCCATGCATTTCCGAAAAGAGGACACCCGTGGGAATCCACAGAGGTATGATATGCCCAAATCGCCCCAGAATGTATTACCGAGACAGCCCAGCAAATTCCGAAATGTGGGAAAAAAAACGCATTGTCCGCACATTTCGCTCGGCTTACCCATCGAAACACGCCCCAACAACAAATGGCCTACCGTCCCATGTTCCCACAGGTGTCTCGATGAAAACAATGCCTCACATGTGTGGGTGCACCTACCTGGCCGCCAAGGCAAAAACCTGAAACACAAGTAACCACGAGTCTGTTTTCGGACCGGAATTTGAGATGCTCTGCCGACCGGCACAACATACAGATATGAGCCTCGGGTGTCTAAGCCACCAGTGAAAATAGGAAACCCCATGCATTTCCGAAAAAAGGACATCCGTGGGAATCCACAGAGGTCTGATATGCCCAAATCGCCCCAGAATGTATTACCCAGACACCCCCGCAAAGTCCGAAATGTGGGAACAAAAACGCATTTTCCGCACATTTCGCTCGGCTCACCCATCGAAACACGCCGCCAACAACACATGGCCTAACGTCCCACGTTCCTACAGGTGTCCCGATGAAAACGGTACCTCAAATGTGCAGGTGCACCTACCTGGCCGCCAAGGGGAAAGCCTAAAACACAAGTAACCCCAAGTCTGTTTTCAGACCGGAGTTTGAGACGCTCTGCCAACCGGCACAACATACATATATGGGCCTCGGGTGCCCAAGCCACCAGGGAAAGCAGGGAACCCCATGCATTTCCGAAAAGAGGACACCCATGGGAATCCGCAGAGGTATGATAGCCCAAATCGTCCTAGAATGTATTACCAAGACAGCCCAGCAAAGTCCGAAATGTGGGGGAAAAAAAAGCATTTTCCGCACATTTCGCTCGGCTCACCCATCGAAACACGCCCCCAACAACAAATGGCCTACTGTCCTGCGTTCCCACAGGAGTCCCGATGAAAACGGTACCTCACATGTGTGGGTGCACCTACCTGGGCGCCAAGGGAAAAGCCTAAAACACAAGTAACCCCAAGTCTGTTTTCAGACCGGAATTTGAGACGCTCTGCCGACCGGCATAACTTACAGATATGGGCCTCGGGTGTTCAAGCCACCAGGGAAAACAGGGAACCCCATGCATTTCCGAAAAGAGGACACCCGTGGGAATACGCAGAGGTATGATATGCCCAAATCACCCCAGAATTTATTACCCAGACACCCCCACAAAGTCCGAAATGTTGGGAAAAAACGCATTTTTCGCACATTTCGCTCGGCTCACCCATCGAAACACGCCCCCAACAACACATGGCCTACTGTCCCGCGTTCCCACAGGAGTCCCGATGAAAATGGTACCTCACATGTGTGGGTGCACCTACCTGGCCGCCAAGGGAAAAGCCTAAAACACAAGTAACCCCAAGTCTGTTTTCAGACCGGAATTTGAGAAGCTCTGCTGACCGGCACAACATACAGATATGGGCCTCGGGTGTCCAAGCCACCAGGGAAAACAGGGAACCCCATGCATTTCCGAAAAGAGGACACCCGTGGGAATACGCAGAGGTATGATATGCCCAAATCACCCCAGAATTTTTTACCCAGACACCCCCGCAAAGTCCGAAATGTGGGAAAAAAAACACATTTTTCGCACATTTCGCTCGGCTCACCCATCGAAACACGCACACAACAACACATGGCCACCTGTCCCGCGTTCCCACAGGAGTCCCGATGAAAACGGTACCTCACATGTGTGGGTGCACCTACCTGGCCGCCAAAGGAAAAGCCTAAAACACAAGTAACCCCAAGTCTGTTTTCAGACCGGAATTTGAGACGCTCTGCTGACCGGCACAACTTACAGATATGGGCCTCGGGTGTCCAAGCCACAAGGGAAAACAGGGAACCCCAGGCATTTCCGAAAAGAGGACACCCGTGGGAATCCGCAGAGGTGTGATATGCCCAAATCGCCCCAGAATTTATTACCCAGACACCCCCGCAAAGTCCGAAATGTGGGAACAAAAACACATTTTCCGCACATTTCGTTCGGCTCACCCATCGAAACACGCCCCCAACAACACATGGCCTACCGTCCCGCGTTCCTACACGTGTCCCGATGAAAACGGTACCTCACATGTGCGGGTGCACCTACCTGGCCGCCAAGGCGAAAGCATAAAACACAAGTAACTCCAAGTCTGTTTTCAGACTGGAATTTGAGACACTCTGCCAACCGGCACAACATACAGATATGGGCCTCGGGTGTCCAAGCCACCAGGGAAAACAGGGAACCCCATGCATTTCCGAAAAGAGGACACCGATGGGAATCCGCAGAGGTATGATATGCTCAAATCGCCCCAGAATTTTTTACCCAGACCCCCCCGCAAAGTCCAAAATGTGGGGGAAAAACACATTTTCCGCACATTTCGCTCGGCTCACCCTTCGAAAAACGCCCCCAACAACACATGGCCTACCGTCCCGTGTTCCCACAGGTGTCCCGATGAAAACTGTACCTCACATGTGTGGGTGCACCTACCTGGCCGCCAAGGGGAAAGCCTAAAACACAAGTAAACCTCAGTCTGTTTTTGGACCGGAATTTGAGACGCTCTGCCGACCGGCACAACATGCAGATATGGGCCTCAGGTGTCCAAGCCACCAGGGAAAATAGGAAACCCCATTCATTTCCGAAAAGAGGACATCCGTGGGAATCCGCAGAGGTATGATATGACCAAATCGCCCCAGAATGTATTACCCAGACACCCCTGCAAATTCCAAAATGTGGAAAATAAACGCATTTTCCGCACATTTCGCTCGGCTCACCCACCGTAACACGCCCCCAACAACACATGGACTACCGTCCCACGTTCCCACAATTGTCTCAATGAAAACGGTACCTCACATGTGTGGGTGCGCCTACCGGGGGCGCAAAAGGAAAAGGGTAACCCACTGGTAACCCCAAGCCTTTCGCCTCTGCCCATTTTGTTCATGTGGGCAACCTACAGATTTGGGCCTAGGGTGTCGAAGCCAGCAAGGGAAACAAGGAACCCGATGCATTTCCCAAAAGAGGACACCCGTGGGAATCCACAGAGGTCTGCCTTGCGCAAATTGCCCCAGTTTTTATTAGCCCTCGTTGCAGTACAACATTCGCTGCCAATTTATGGTGCCCCTCAGCCCCCCCTAAAAAGCAGCCTACGATTTTGTATTATTTTTTTTGGTTTACCCAAATTCGCTTGGCGCAGATGGCCACATTAGTGTGCCAATCTGGCCCCAGGGTGCCCAAACCCTACTGCCCCATTTATTGGGGGTCCTGCCCCACCTTTTGTGGTGGCCCTCTCCCCCACCCCAAATGGCTGGGAGGGACACCTCATTCAGCCCTCCCTGAGCCTCCTACGAAGGACTGCATGATGTGCCCCCCCTCCGTTCGGTGTGGGTGAGGAGAGGGCCACCACATAAGGTGGGGCAGGACCCCCAATAGATGGGGCAGTAGGGTTTGGGCACCCTGGGGGCTGATTGGCACACTAATGTGGCCATCTGTGCCAAGGGAACCTGGGTAAATAAAATAAAAAATCCAAAATCGTAGGCTGCATTTTAGGGGGGGCTGAGGGGCACCCTAACTTGGCAGCAAATGTTGTACTGCAATGGGGGGTGGCACTCACCCCCCCGAACCCAAATGGAGGGCCCCACCTCATGCAACCCTCCCTGGGGGCAGATATCTGCTCCTAGGAAGGGGCAACTGACCCCAGGGAGGGATGCATGAGGTGGGGCCTCCCCTATCTGACGCCAGGGAGGAATGCATGAGGTGGGGCCCTCCATTTGGGGTGGGGGGGAGTGCCACCCCCCGTTGCAGTACAACATTCACTGCCAATTTAAGGTGCCCCTCAGCCCCCCTAAAAAGCAGCCTATGATTTTGTATTATTTTTTTTGTTTACCCAACTTCGCTTGGTGCAGATGGCCACATTAGTGTGCCAATCTGCCCCCAGGGTGCCCAAACCCTACTGCCCCATCTATTGGGGGTCCTGCCCCCCCTTTTGTGGTGGCCATCCCCCCCACCCCAAATGGCTGGGGGGGACACCTCATGCAGCCTTCCCTGAGCCTCCTAGGAAGGGCTGCATGATGTGCCCCCCCCTCCGTTCGATGTGGGTGAGGAGAGGGTCACCACAAATGGTGGGACAGGCCCCCCCAGGGGTCTCTGGCGCTGTGGCCCCATGCTTTGGGGCCACGGGGGAAGGGGGCCGCTTACCTAGTAATCAGCCCTCCCTCCCCCCGCGTCACAAACGGATCTGTATTGATCCGGTAGCATTGCTGCCCACGGATTGCACGCCCTGCTCCCGATCCACTGGCAGCAATGCCACACAATGGGTATCGTTGGAAAGGGGAGGATTTCCCCTTTCCAACGATACCTGCCTCGATCTCCGGCTTAAAATACAGCCGCAGATCAAGGCGGAGCAAGAAGGTCTCTTACCTTCTGTCTTCCTCGTAGCAGCCGAACATGGGTGCTGCAGGGAATTTACTTTCAGTTTCACGCCGACGTGCGTTACGCACGCCAACGTGAATCTGAAGATAATGCAGCCCCCTGGCAGTGAGGGGGGACCTCCCCCTTGCATAGCCCAGGGGTTGGATTACAGTTTTGCTCGATCCCTGCGTTGCAGGGATCGAGCAAAACAGAGTGCCTAAACCGACGAGCCGGCTCGTCAGTGGCAACCTGGAGTGCTTGCCACCGACGAGCCGGCTCGTCGGTGGCACTTAAGGGGTTAAAGTAACAAACTATGTGGGTGGGCCTAGGCTCCTTAGCATACAACGTACACCAGCTTGACGCTGAAACCAGTATTCCTTTGTACTATGCATTTTTGCCAAGAGATTTGTGATACATGACTCCAAAACAATCTTTGTCTTTTATTGTTTGAAGCAGTTGGGTAGCAGATATGTTTGAAAAGTTGGAGCCTGTTTTTTATGTGTCTGCAACTCTATAACATAGAGCTGCTAGTTTACTTTCCAACAGGAGGTGGAAAATATATTCTACATTTTGTCAACCAAAACTGTTAATAAAAACTATTTGAAAAAAATAAATCTGGGGTCTTCAGAATACATTTGTAAAGATTGATATTCGGATGCACTAGTTTGTGTAGATCTTTCATCATATCTTCCTCCTTTTCTTGTAGGAAAGAGCAGAGGAAAAGAACGTGCTTCTACACTTTTCTCCCATATGCTCATTTGGGATCCTTTGGCTTGATACATTTGATATGTTTCTAATGCATCTTCTATGGTGTCTTTGGAGTGTAGCGGGTGAATTGTTTGCTGGTCTAAAATGTTAACTGCTGTAACAGGATCTATACATTCAAATTGGCCAGTTGCTCGGAAATCTTTAATTATTTGAGTGGTTTCTCTTATGTTTTCCTCTATGTGTATATCTTTGTAGTATTCATTGTTTTCTTTGAGATATTCTAGTGCTGTTCTAATTTTGTTTAAGCCAACTAGTTGTTGCCTAATTGTTTTGTCTTTTGTTGGTACACCATTAACTAGTACAATCAAAGATTGCTCTATTGGCTGTTGTACTCATAGAGTTTCTACATTTTCTGTATGATCTATTGGCAAATATAATATTTTGCCACAAATGACTTTTAGAAACACAGATGGAGGCAATTTGGCTGTTTTCGGTTGAAGGCATATTAAAGCTTGAAATAGGTGTACTGTTTGGATTATAATGCTCTCATACAAGTTAAGTTGTTGGAGAGGTTTTGGAAGTGAGAACATTTCTAAATTATTAGTAATAGCATGTGATGGCATTTGGTTATTGTCCAGCTTTGTATTGCAGTATGGATAAACTATCAAGGGATAAGCTGTTTTTATTTATTTTCTGTTAGATATAAAGTTAATAGAAACCAGTAGGATTCCTCATTGTCATGTTTTTTTGTAGGCCATATCTATTATTTTGGTGCTCTTTTTATAAAAAGGTTCTGTGAAAACAGGCTTATACTTTGTCTGATATATTAGCAGATGTGTTTTGAAATGTATCTAATTCTTTGTTGTATGTGTTTGTAAGGTGGGTGCTGCTTTGAGAGTTTTTCGCTAATGTTTTCAAAAGTTACAGAATTTTGTAAAGTCAACTTCGGTACCAAAATATTTACTTTGGATCTGTTCTATTCTTTTAAGGAGTTATTTTCCACTGCCATTGTCACAATCACAACTTAATGGAGGGGAAGAGAGATCAAGACTCTCCGCCGAACCACGGAATTCAAATGAATTCGACCCTCCCACTGTGGTTGGCACAGACACCTGATATAAAAAACAGGTCGCCACGTGGCAGCCAATGGGGGGAAGAGGGGTTAGGAAGAGGTTGTGGATAGGGAGGGGAATTAGGAACACCGGGAAGAGGGTAAGGAACTCCTACATTGGATGGGAAAGGAGAAGCACAGGAAAAAACCCAAACCTATCTAGACATATAACACACAAGAATTCCTTGCTGATAAAGGTACCAGAAATGACAATACATGCACAGTAGATTTAACAGTACACTATATCCTCCTGTTCTCTGCCCTTCACCTGACAAGCTCACCTTACTACATGCGCTAAATCATTGTTACACATAAAGAAAACATGTAGCCAGCAACATAATGGAAACAAACAAATGGGAGTCTTTCCAATATGATAGGACAATTACACATGGCCCCTTGGGCTGGCAGAAGCAACACGCAAGAAACATAAATGTTGCATCCACTAGTTGGCATCACTAGTGGAACTTAAGTTCAGGTCCTTCCAGTGCTCCCTGGCATCAGTAGGCAAATTTTAGCACTCCACGCCTGTTCCAGCCCTTATTCCAGACATTACCTCCTCTCCCAGGGCTCTTCCCAGGACCCGGTTTCCCCGGATGTCGCAAATGACATTGTTTAACTAACCTGGGAGCATGTACATCTCTTGCTGGTTCCCAAGAACATTTCTCAGGCCCATAACCTTCCCGTTGAATCAAATACCATAATTGGTGATATCTTCTTTTGGCATCCAAAATGCGTTTTACTTCATATTCCGTTTGCCCTTCCTTCGCCATCGCCGGAGGTCTTTTAGTAGTCATGCCTGGAGCTGCGGGTTTAAGCAAAGACACATGGAATACCGGGTGTATAGGTAAAGTCTTAGGCAAACACAATTTCATAGCTGTAGACGACACACATGTGAGTATTTCATATGGTCCAATGAATCTAGGCATACATTTATGAGGCCTCCTATCTTATAGCAAGGACTCTCCTGCCTATGTTTGTCAGCTTGTCTTTTATATGCTTCGTTGGCCTGCTCCAAATTTGTGCACGCTCTCTGTCTGATCTTAAGAAGCAACTGTTTTCGGTCCTGTAACACTGGCATATTCTCCATTTCAGGTAAATTTTCCGGCATTATGTTTTGTTCATGCCCATATAAGCATTCATTGGGGGCCAGACCCAACGAAGTGTGTAAGGTGTTGTTATATGTAAATTCAGCCAACCATAGTGCCTGTACCCATGAATCTCTGCCATCACCCAAATAGTCTCTCAGATATTGTTTGAGTGTTTGATTCACCCGTTCTATCTGACCATCAGTTTGAGGGTGATAACTGGTAGACAGAGCACAGTTGATTCCCAACATGCCACAGAAAGCGCGCCAACACTTTGAAGTAAACTGCAGCCCTAGATCTGATACAATGCTCTCTGGCAGACCATGAAATCTAACCACATGTTGAAGAAACAACTCTGCTAACTTGCCTGCTCCAGGTATTCCTTGACAAGGAATGAAATGAGCTTGTTTAGACAAAAAATCCACCACTACCCAAATAGTGTCAAACTGCTTATCAGGTGGAAGATCCGTGAGGAAATCCATTGATATGCGAGTCCATGATTTCTCAGGAATTGGTAATGGTTGTAACAACCCTCTTTTTGACATGATCTGCCTTGTTACTCATGCAATTCTCACATTGTAATAGATATATTCCCACATCCTGCCTCAAAGTCGGCCACCAAAAATATTTTTCCAACATGGTTTGCATTTTTCTTTTGCCTGAGTGATTGGCTAAAGGAGAATTATGACACCAGTATAGCGCCTTGTCCTGTAATTCCTTGGAAGGCAAAAACAATCGATTGTGATGACATAGCAACCCCTCTCGCACCATTGTAGCAGGATGACTGTCCCGCGACTTCTGAAATTGCATGGATGGTAGGGCTCTCTTTACTTCATCAATTAACTTTTTAGTAATAGCCCCAATGACCTTTTCCGGGGGAATGACTGCTCTTACTTCACCCACCACGTTATCCAAATTTTTCTGCCTAGACAATGCATTTTCTTTCCCATTGTTCTTCACAGGCTTGAATGTCACCACAAAATCAAATTCATTGAAATATTGGGACCAGCGAAGTTGTTGGGGGATACGTTTTTGAGCAGTTTTGAAATGTTGAAGATTCTTGTGATCAGTTACCACCACCACCTGATACTTGGCCCCCAATAGATAATGCCTCCACTCTAGAAACGCTGATAAAATAGCCAACAACTCTTTGTCAATGATAGAATAATTCTGTTCACACCCTGATCATTTCCTAGAGTAAAACACTACTGGGTGCCACACTCCCTCCTCATTCTTCTGTGACAAAATATCACCTATCGCCACGTTGCTAGCATCAGTCCACACCTGGAAGGCTCGACCTGTGTCTGGATGTTTCAACATGGGTGCTGTAGTGAATGCTACCTTCAACTCATGAAAAGCCTTTTCCGCTTCTTGACTCCAAGTAAATGGTACTACTTTTTTAAGTAGTTGAGTAATCGGAGTGACAATTTTTGAGAAATTACGAATGAAACGCCGATAGAAATTGGAAAAACCCTAAAAAAGATTGTATGTCCTTGATGCATTGCGTAGATGGCCAATCTGTCACTGCCTGTACTTTCTTTGAATCCATAACTGGGGCATTACATAATCCAAATGGCATGACCAAATACTCGAACAACCCAAACTTTGACCGAAATGCTGTTTTCCACTCATCCCCTCCTGCACTCTTATCAGATGGTATGTCCCTTTAAAATCCAATTTAATATAGATTTTGGCAGCCCTCACTTGATCCAGTAAAACTGATATTAAAGGCAATGGAAATCTATTCTTAATTGTTACCTTGTTTAGGGCACAGTAATCAATGCACGTACGTAATGTACCTTCCTTTTTTGGAACCAAAAATAAAGGTTCGGAGATCGGAGAAGTGGAATGTCTCATGAACCCCTTCTCTAACATGTCATCCAGGTACTCTCTTAGGTGTTGATTTTCTGTTTCTGTAAGAGCATGAATTCTACTGCACAGCAACTTTACCCCAGCCACCAATTCAATGACACAATCATATGGTCGATGTGAAGGTAATTTCTCTGCTCCACCTTGGTCAAACACTTTTGCAAAATCTCTGTATTGTAGGGGAATTCCTGATTCCACTGTTCCCACTAACTGATCTACTCCTTTGTGATCAGCCAACAAAACTGTCGGTCCCACTTCCGGTAACATGTGCTCCTGACACCTCTTCCCTTCAAACCATACTGTTTGCTTTTCCCAGTTGATCCTTGGATTGTGTTGCACTAACCAAGGCATTCCCAGAATTAAACCAAACTGTGGTGCTGCTATCAAATCAAAAGTAATTTCTTCTTTATGACCTGATGCACATATCATCTGCAAAGCTTGTGTCTGTTGTCGTATAGGGCCTGACACTAAAGGTGAACCGTCCACTGACTGAACTCCTTCCACGCGCTGTTTATCTTGTAAGGGTATTCCTAACTGATTAGCCAAGGTAATATCCACAAAATTACCTGTAGCCCCTGAATAACCATGGCCAGTACTACCTGTTCGGACATCGCCCAGCATAATGTCACCAAAATATACAAATGAGAGGTCTTCCCCCTTACTGTATTTGCCACCCATCTGGCGAACCTTGATTCTTTCAGGCCCGTCACCTGAGTTCCCCTTAAGGCCGGGCAAACTCTTTTCCCGCTTCCTTTTTGCTCTGTTCTCCTCCTACGCTCTTCTGTGGAGTATTATGGCAAGTATGGATAAAGTGTCCTGCCTGTCCGCAATACAGGCACTATTTGTTAAGCTTACGCTGTTCTTTTTCTGCCTCTGATAATGGTCCTCTTACGCTACCAATCTGCATTGGTTCTACCTCACTCCTTCCCCCCCTACTCCTATCCAATCTCACAAACGGGGCTGCTTCCGACCTTTTCTTATCTCCCTTTCTCTCATTCATTCGATGGTCTAACCTTAGGGCTAAATCTATCATTGCTGTACAACTACCTGGTTGCGGCTCTACCTGAGCAATGGCATCCTTCAACTCCTCTCTTAGCCCTTGATAAAACTGTCTGCTTGGCCACTGGCCATTCCGTTTCAATCACCAACCTATTGAACTGTGTCACATATGTTACCAGATCTCGCGACCCCTGCCTTAAACCCAACAACTCTTTATCTTGTGCCAACAACACTTCCCGTCTGTCAAAAAGTCTACCAAATTCAACCAGGAAATTATCCCAATTATATAACAATGGGTCATCTTTCTGAACCAGTGGCATTGCCCATGCTGCTGCATCTCCTGTCAAATATGATATCACAAATGCTGTTCTAGCTGGAATAGTTTCAAATGCTGCAGGTTGGCACAAAAAATGCAGTCTACATTGCATAAGAAACGTCATATATTTTCGTGGATCCCCTGAAAAACATTCTAGTGCTGCCAGGGGTACACTACTCGGAGGTTGAACAATCACAGTAGGGTTCCTACTAGTAGCTGCTCCCATAGTATTAGATGTACTGGCCCCTTCCAAGGGTGTACTTTGTGCCACCAAACCTTCTACCTGCGCTTTCAGCTTTCAGCTTTCAGTGTGGTAGATTCCTGCCTTGCCTGTACTAATTCCAACTGAATATCTTGTAAAGCCTTTAGCACTTCGGCTAAAGGTGGAGGAGTCGCTTCCATTTGGCTTGGGTGGTTGTGAGTATCCCAATATGGGGGTGGCTTATTATGTCACAATCACAACTTAATGGAGGGGAAGAGAGATCGACACTCCGCCCCGAACCACGGAAGCCAAATTAATTCGACCCTCCCACCGTGGTTAGCACAGGCACCTGATATAAAGAACAGGTCGCCACGGGGCAGCCAATGGGGGGAACAGGGGCTAGAAAGAGAAAAATTAGTGATATCTATGTCCACTCTGCAGACAGGACACCGATTGGTTAATCGGCTTGCGTCATGTC
Organism: Ambystoma mexicanum; assembly: GCF_040938575.1. Taxonomy (NCBI): domain Eukaryota; kingdom Metazoa; phylum Chordata; class Amphibia; order Caudata; family Ambystomatidae; genus Ambystoma; species Ambystoma mexicanum. The sequence continues at coordinate 621,722,625 of NC_090923.1, read as the reverse complement.
CGCGGACATGCGACGTGTTCGCTGATTGGATGGTGAAGAGCATGAGGAGCGTCAGATTTTTGGAAACACGGACAGCGACCGGTGTCTGCGGACATCGCGGTAAAAACAAATTAAAAAACACAACATTGCACTTGTCAAATGTGTCAAATAATCTCTGGGGAGGTGAGGGGTGATGAGAATGGGATGGAATATGGCTCCAAGAAGCAAAAAAAATTGGTTTTTTTTGCCGCGAAAGTCCGCAAACAGTTCGGATGTTCGCGAGCAGTCCTGAAAAGTTTGTGGACACCTCAGCATTACAGGGTTGGTGAAATGCAGTTCTTGGATGGCTTATAACTTTGGCACCACTTAATAGAACTGCATGTAATTTTGCATGTATATTTCTGACCTGGTGATGAGTGAGTATGCAAAGTTCGGTGGGATTCTGTCATGAGGAGGCAAAATTAGAGGGGGTCCCAAAATAATGTAAAGGCTTATATATGAGGTGCCATTTGACGAATCTACACTTAATTTGGGAAACCGATAATATATTTAGATATGAATGTTTTTGAGAAGCTTGGTGGGATTTTGTGAAGAGGAGGGCAAAATTAGAGGGGAGGGTGCCAAAATATTGTAAAGGCTTATAAATGTGGTGCCATTTGACAAATCTACACAAAGGTTTGCAAAAAGATTAAGGGGTTGATTCATGGAATTTGTGCGCCGAAAAACGTGGATTTGTGCACCATTCTGCCCGCAAATCCCCATTTGTTAAACAGGGATTTGCGGGCAGAATGGCGCACAGATTCCATGAATCAGCCCCTAAAGATCTAGATATAGATGTTTTCGTAAAGCCAGAATTGATTTTGTCAAGTCGGGGCTAGGTTATATGATGATTGCATGTGCATACATTTGACACTTTTGACAAAAATAAAACATGGTTGGATTTCCAGCAAACTTGCGTAAGGAGCATTGGCAAGGACCTACAAGCATGGTTTTGCAAATGTGCGAGTGTTTTATTATTTGAAAAGTGCCATAATCTAACTACAAAAAATAGCGGAATACCTTTAGTGACTGAGAGGTAGCCCGTGGCCATGGGCAGTGGCCTGATTGTCCGGGTCATGGAATAAGGTCATGATCTGGACAATCTGGCTACTGGGAATGACCACAAGGGACACAACATAGGATTAAAGTGGCCATGTCCACCTGGGACTGGCTTTGTGGTAAAGTTATACAAAATTAGGATAGATCTGAAAGGGAAGAGAAATATGCTTGTGGTAATATGGTCATAGGGTTCTCTTTTTGCCTTCTGCAGGCTGCCATGGAAAGCGAAGAGGGGCCCTGCATGGAACCCTCGCCTTCCTTTTCCATGGTGCCCATCTTGGAAAAGGATTTTCCTTCCTACACCGGGACGCCACAGGCGTCCCGGTGTAGTAAGAAAAATCCTCTTTTTTAGCACCCCGGGTTCCCGCTTTGGGAACCTAGGGTGCTAATGGCCTTGATCCCCCATTTCAGGGGCTGGAATGGGGGGATAATGGTGCACAGACTTCGTTATCCACCCTCGCTTCACTTGGGCTGATAACTTGGGCTGCTGGGCCAGTATCCACCGTTCCAGTCCCTGGAACAGAGGATGAACGCCACAATATTCCCATTAGCATAAAAAAAGGAAATTGGAAATGTAGGACAATCTTATTGAGTCTATGTGCTTTACTTAGAAATATAAAGTAGATGGAGTCTATACATGTTTTTTAGTTCTATTTTATAACTGTGAAAGGTGGTTCCTAAAGGAACATGTCTTTTGTTGTTTTTGGATGTATTTTTTTGGCAGGAGAGCTGAGAACGAAAGGTGGGGAGGGAAATGAGGGAAGAGGAACCAAACACTAATATGGAGGGGTAGGTGGACAATGGAAAACGTTGCGCGTGTGTTATTTCTAAGGTAGGGGGCAGTATTTCTCATGCTCCTTGATTACAGCAGTGGTGGTGGCTCTTGGGGAGGAGGGATGGCATTAGCTGATGCCATTTTAAGATAAATAGCAGTTTTGCTAAAAGTATGTACTGTGTACTAGATTGTTAATGGATAATGAGTAGGAATAGGTGTTGGAGCTGTGCAAGGGACATTTTGAAGTTGAAAGTTCCTAGATCAGTAGGAAATGCAGTTCTGAACTGTCCACAAAGCAGAGATCTTATCATGAAGTGCGGACGGGTTCTCGGACACGTCATCATGCCGTGCCAGCGTATTGTCATTTGGCACTATCCGGAAGGTCCGCTATGAAGTCAGATGTTCGTAGACGTCTACGGATTCAAAACTAGTTGAAATAGTTGCAAAAAGTGTATGGAAGGTTTAAAAATGATTCCAGAAGGTGGGAAATGGTGACACTTTGTAAATTGGACACAAACATTGCAATGTTGGGTAAGTATATTAGTACGTTGTTGGAAAATAGCATGAACTGGTAAAAACCTATGAAATTCACTGAACAAAACCACTTGGCCCATATATGTCAATAAACAAAAACAAGTGGGCCAGATATGTGTTGTCAACAGTGATGTCATCAATGACATTTGTGATGTCATCTTTGATTTCCTGGGTGTTAGTCTTAGCAGTGCACGATGGTGGCGCGAGTTATGGTTATTTAGCTTACCATAACTGGTGAATTTCTGGGGTTTTTCGATTTTACTTGAAACCATAACGTCCCTTTAACAAAGTTTTTTCTTTGAATTTCATAGGTTTTTATTAGTCCAACATAACCATAACGTCCCCATCACACATTTATTTCATTGGCTATATGTATATATATATATACACCACAAAAAAAACTTTTTTGAGGGGACATTATGGTTAAGTTGCCCTAACAAAAACCTGTACACTTCACTAAAAAAAACTTTCCACCTCCCCTTTATGCTTCAAATTAAAACCGAAAAACCCCTGAAATTCGCCAGTTATGGTAAACTAAGCCCCCAACCCTGCCACCACCCCTGTGCACTGCTACCACTAATACCCAGACCATGAAAGATGTCATCTCAAATGTCAATGCTGACATCAATAATGACATCACTTGTTTAGCCCCTTTCTTTTCCTTCCCTGCCATACATATATATGTACAATCAGTGAAAAAATGTCACTAAAGGAATGTTATACTTCACAGTGCAACCAAACACCACTGTACATTCCCCCATTATAGTAAGCTAAGCAACCATAACTCGCACCATCTACGTGCATTGCTAAGCCTAACACCCAGGACATCAAAGATGACATCACAAATATCATTGTACAGTAGTTGTAGAGAAAAAGTTTGTGTGTAGAATTTTTTTTAAAAAGACGTCAAATGTTCACGAACAGCGCGCCTGTTCGACCAATCTGCAAGGAATGGAATGTGGGTGCTGTGTAATGTCAAGTAAGACGGATTTGATGTGTGACTGCACCATCTGTTGAAATTATGCGTACTTAAACAGAAAGGGGTGACCAAAGGATATACTACCTCGGCGTACCGCTTGGAAACGAGATAATACATGTTCGTAGAACACACCAGATGTCCGGAATGGGTGTAAATGAGGAAAATGGGAGTGTGTGAAGGACATTATAGCGGTCCGTATCGGCCGTATTGGGCGCAGCCGAAATGGTGCCGTCCGTAGAACAGGCACGGTTGCCGGAGTTGTCCTAAGGACACATGAACTGTCCGTACAGTGAACATAGCATGCGTGCCCATGCGCAGTAGAAACGTAAGTATTGCAAACATTGCACCTGTTCCTAACTGTCCATCTCACTTGTGTCGCACTTTGAAGTAGTTTGTGAACCCGAACACTGTCCATAGGACACGTGTGCGCATGCACACGTTTCATTCTTTGCATTTGCTGTCCAGGAGACTTTCATTACTGGGGCGGATGTGTTGAGGACTGTAGTGAGGCAAGACACACCAGGTGAGGATAAAAGCAGATTTATTGGGACACGTATCAGACATATAGTTGAGACCCCCAACCAGGACAGCATCAGATCTCCAACTGCCGAAATACAATACATAACAAATCCTAAATTCCGTAGCAGTGCATTGTGACCTCAACCATGCACAGCCCAATGACTCCATATAAAGAATGCTCATTTTGACAAAAATAAAACATGGTTGGATTTCCAGCAAACTTGCGTAAGGAGCATTGGCAAGGACCTACAAGCATGATTTTGCAAATGTGCGAGTGTTTTATTATTTGACAAGTGCCATAATCTAACTACAAAAAATAGCGGAATACCTTTAGTGACTGAGAGGTAGCCCGTGGCCAAGGGCAGTGGCCTGATTGTCCGGGTCATGGAATAAGGTCATGATCTGGACAATCTGGCTACTGGGAATGACCACAAGGGACACAACATAGGATTAAAGTGGCCATGTCCACCTGGGACTGGCTTTGTGGTAAAGTTATACAAAATTAGGATAGATCTGAAAGGGAAGAGAAATATGCTTGTGGTAATATGGTCATAGGGTTCTCTTTTTGCCTTCTGCAGGCTGCCATGGAAAGCGAAGAGGGGCCCTGCATGGAACCCTTACCTTCCTTTTCCATGGTGCCCATCTTGGAAAAGGATTTTCCTTCCTACACCGGGACGCCACAGGCGTCCCGGTGTAGTAAGAAAAATCCTCTTTTTTAGCACCCCGGGTTCCCGCTTTGGGAACCTAGGGTGCAAATGGCCTTGATCCCCCATTTCAGGGGCTGGAATGGGGGGATAATGGTGCAGAGACTTCGTTATCCACCCTCGCTTCACTTGGGCTGGTAACTTGGGCTGCTGGGCCAGTATCCACCGTTCCAGTCCCTGGAAAAGAGGATGAACGCCACAATATTCCCATTAGCATAAAAAAAAGGAAATTGGAAATGTAGGACAATCTTATTGAGTCTATGTGCTTTACTTAGAAATATAAAGTAGATGGAGTCTATACATGTTTTTTAGTTCTATTTTATAACTGTGAAAGGTGGTTCCTAAAGGAACATGTCTTTTGTTGTTTTTGGATGTATTTTTTTGGCAGGAGAGCTGAGAACGAAAGGTGGGGAGGGAAATGAGGGAAGAGGAACCAAACACTAATATGGAGGGGTAGGTGGACAAGGGAAAATGTTGCGCGTGTGTTATTTCTAAGGTAGGGGGCAGTATTTCTCATGCTCCTTGATTACAGCAGTGGTGGTGGCTCTTGGGGAGGAGGGATGGCATTAGCTGATGCCATTTTAAGATAAATAGCAGTTTTGCTAAAAGTATGTACTGTGTACAGGATTGTTAATGGATAATGAGTAGGAATAGGTGTTGGAGCTGTGCAAGGGACATTTTGAAGTTGAAAGTTCCTAGATCAGTAGAAAATGCAGTTCTGAACTGTCCACAAAGCAGAGATCATATCTTGAAGTGCGGACGGGTTCTCGGACACGTCATCATGCCGTGCCAGCGTATTGTCATGTGGCACTATCCGGAAGGTCCGCTATGAAGTCAGATGTTCGTAGACGTCTACGGATTCAAAACTAGTTGAAATAGTTGCAAAAAGTGTATGGAAGGTTTAAAAATGATTCCAGAAGGTGGGAAATGGTGACACTTTGTAAATTGGACACAAACATTGCAATGTTGGGTAAGTATATTAGTACGTTGTTGGAAAATAGCATGAACTGGTAAAAACCTATGAAATTCACTGAACAAAACCACTTGGCCCATATATGTCAATAAACAAAAACAAGTGGGCCAGATATGTGTTGTCAACAGTGATGTCATCAATGACATTTGTGATGTCATCTTTGATTTCCTGGGTGTTAGTCTTAGCAGTGCACGATGGTGGCGCGAGTTATGGTTATTTAGCTTACCATAACTGGTGAATTTCTGGGGTTTTTCGATTTTACTTGAAACCATAACGTCCCTTTAACAAAGTTTTTTCTTTGAATTTCATAGGTTTTTATTAGTCCAACATAACCATAACGTCCCCATCACACATTTATTTCATTGGCTATATGTATATATATATATACACCACAAAAAAAACTTTTTTGAGGGGACATTATGGTTAAGTTGCCCTAACAAAAACCTGTACACTTCACTAAAAAAAACTTTCCACCTCCCCTTTATGCTTCAAATTAAAACCGAAAAACCCCTGAAATTCGCCAGTTATGGTAAACTAAGCCCCCAACCCTGCCACCACCCCTGTGCACTGCTACCACTAATACCCAGACCATGAAAGATGTCATCTCAAATGTCAATGCTGACATCAATAATGACATCACTTGTTTAGCCCCTTTCTTTTCCTTCCCTGCCATACATATATATGTACAATCAGTGAAAAAATGTCACTAAAGGAATGTTATACTTCACAGTGCAACCAAACACCACTGTACATTCCCCCATTATAGTAAGCTAAGCAACCATAACTCACACCATCTACGTGCATTGCTAAGCCTAACACCCAGGACATCAAAGATGACATCACAAATATCATTGTACAGTAGTTGTAGAGAAAAAGTTTGTGTGTAGAATTTTTTTTAAAAAGACGTCAAATGTTCACGAACAGCGCGTCTGTTCGACCAATCTGCAAGGAATGGAATGTGGGTGCTGTGTAATGTCAAGTAAGACGGATTTGATGTGTGACTGCACCATCTGTTGAAATTATGCGTACTTAAACAGAAAGGGGTGACCAAAGGATATACTACCTCGGCGTACCGCTTGGAAACGAGATAATACATGTTCGTAGAACACACCAGATGTCCGGAATGGGTGTAAATGAGGAAAATGGGAGTGTGTGAAGGACATTATAGCGGTCCGTATCGGCCGTATTGGGCGCAGCCGAAATGGTGCCGTCCGTAGAACAGGCACGGTTGCCGGAGTTGTCCTAAGGACACATGAACTGTCCGTACAGTGAACATAGCATGCGTGCCCATGCGCAGTAGAAACGTAAGTATTGCAAACATTGCACCTGTTCCTAACTGTCCATCTCACTTGTGTCGCACTTTGAAGTAGTTTGTGAACCCGAACACTGTCCATAGGACACGTGTGCGCATGCACACGTTTCATTCTTTGCATTTGCTGTCCAGGAGACTTTCATTACTGGGGCGGATGTGTTGAGGACTGTAGTGAGGCAAGACACACCAGGTGAGGATAAAAGCAGATTTATTGGGACACGTATAAGACATATAGTTGAGACCCCCAACCAGGACAGCATCAGATCTCCAACTGCCGAAATACAATACATAACAAATCCTAAATTCCGTAGCAGTGCATTGTGACCTCAACCATGCACAGCCCAATGACTCCATATAAAGAATGCTCATTTTGACAAAAATAAAACATGGTTGGATTTCCAGCAAACTTGCGTAAGGAGCATTGGCAAGGACCTACAAGCATGATTTTGCAAATGTGCGAGTGTTTTATTATTTGACAAGTGCCATAATCTAACTACAAAAAATAGCGGAATACCTTTAGTGACTGAGAGGTAGCCCGTGGCCAAGGGCAGTGGCCTGATTGTCCGGGTCATGGAATAAGGTCATGATCTGGACAATCTGGCTACTGGGAATGACCACAAGGGACACAACATAGGATTAAAGTGGCCATGTCCACCTGGGACTGGCTTTGTGGTAAAGTTATACAAAATTAGGATAGATCTGAAAGGGAAGAGAAATATGCTTGTGGTAATATGGTCATAGGGTTCTCTTTTTGCCTTCTGCAGGCTGCCATGGAAAGCGAAGAGGGGCCCTGCATGGAACCCTTACCTTCCTTTTCCATGGTGCCCATCTTGGAAAAGGATTTTCCTTCCTACACCGGGACGCCACACGGTGTAGTAAGAAAAATCCTCTTTTTTAGCACCCCGGGTTCCCGCTTTGGGAACCTAGGGTGCAAATGGCCTTGATCCCCCATTTCAGGGGATGGAATGGGGGGATAATGGTGCAGAGACTTCGTTATCCACCCTCGCTTCACTTGGGCTGGTAACTTGGGCTGCTGGGCCAGTATCCACCGTTCCAGTCCCTGGAAAAGAGGATGAACGCCACAATATTCCCATTAGCATAAAAAAAAGGAAATTGGAAATGTAGGACAATCTTATTGAGTCTATGTGCTTTACTTAGAAATATAAAGTAGATGGAGTCTATACATGTTTTTTAGTTCTATTTTATAACTGTGAAAGGTGGTTCCTAAAGGAACATGTCTTTTGTTGTTTTTGGATGTATTTTTTTGGCAGGAGAGCTGAGAACGAAAGGTGGGGAGGGAAATGAGGGAAGAGGAACCAAACACTAATATGGAGGGGTAGGTGGACAAGGGAAAATGTTGCGCGTGTGTTATTTCTAAGGTAGGGGGCAGTATTTCTCATGCTCCTTGATTACAGCAGTGGTGGTGGCTCTTGGGGAGGAGGGATGGCATTAGCTGATGCCATTTTAAGATAAATAGCAGTTTTGCTAAAAGTATGTACTGTGTACTAGATTGTTAATGGATAATGAGTAGGAATAGGTGTTGGAGCTGTGCAAGGGACATTTTGAAGTTGAAAGTTCCTAGATCAGTAGAAAATGCAGTTCTGAACTGTCCACAAAGCAGAGATCATATCTTGAAGTGCGGACGGGTTCTCGGACACGTCATCATGCCGTGCCAGCGTATTGTCATGTGGCACTATCCGGAAGGTCCGCTATGAAGTCAGATGTTCGTAGACGTCTACGGATTCAAAACTAGTTGAAATAGTTGCAAAAAGTGTATGGAAGGTTTAAAAATGATTCCAGAAGGTGGGAAATGGTGACACTTTGTAAATTGGACACAAACATTGCAATGTTGGGTAAGTATATTAGTACGTTGTTGGAAAATAGCATGAACTGGTAAAAACCTATGAAATTCACTGAACAAAACCACTTGGCCCATATATGTCAATAAACAAAAACAAGTGGGCCAGATATGTGTTGTCAACAGTGATGTCATCAATGACATTTGTGATGTCATCTTTGATTTCCTGGGTGTTAGTCTTAGCAGTGCACGATGGTGGCGCGAGTTATGGTTATTTAGCTTACCATAACTGGTGAATTTCTGGGGTTTTTCGATTTTACTTGAAACCATAACGTCCCTTTAACAAAGTTTTTTCTTTGAATTTCATAGGTTTTTATTAGTCCAACATAACCATAACGTCCCCATCACACATTTATTTCATTGGCTATATGTATATATATATATACACCACAAAAAAAACTTTTTTGAGGGGACATTATGGTTAAGTTGCCCTAACAAAAACCTGTACACTTCACTAAAAAAAACTTTCCACCTCCCCTTTATGCTTCAAATTAAAACTGAAAAACCCCTGAAATTCACCAGTTATGGTAAACTAAGCCCCCAACCCTGCCACCACCCCTGTGCACTGCTACCACTAATACCCAGACCATGAAAGATGTCATCTCAAATGTCAATGCTGACATCAATAATGACATCACTTGTTTAGCCCCTTTCTTTTCCTTCCCTGCCATACATATATATGTACAATCAGTGAAAAAATGTCACTAAAGGAATGTTATACTTCACAGTGCAACCAAACACCACTGTATATTCCCCCATTATAGTAAGCTAAGCAACCATAACTCGCACCATCTACGTGCATTGCTAAGCCTAACACCCAGGACATCAAAGATGACATCACAAATATCATTGTACAGTAGTTGTAGAGAAAAAGTTTGTGTGTAGAATTTTTTTTAAAAAGACGTCAAATGTTCACGAAAAGCGCGCCTGTTCGACCTATCTGCAAGGAATGGAATGTGGGTGCTGTGTAATGTCAAGTAAGACGGATTTGATGTGTGACTGCACCATCTGTTGAAATTATGCGTACTTAAACAGAAAGGGGTGACCAAAGGATATACTACCTCGGCGTACCGCTTGGAAACGAGATAATACATGTTCGTAGAACACACCAGATGTCCGGAATGGGTGTAAATGAGGAAAATGGGAGTGTGTGAAGGACAGTATAGCGGTCCGTATTGGCCGTATCGGGCGCAGCCAAAATGGTGCCGTCCGTAGAACAGGCACGGTTGCCGGAGTTGTCCTAAGGACACAGGAACTGTCCGTACAGTGAACATAGCATGCGTGCCCATGCGCAGTAGAAAAGTAAGTATTGCAAACATTGCACCTGTTCCTAACTGTCCATCTCACTTGTGTCGCACTTTGAAGTAGTTTGAGAACCCGAACACTGTCCATAGGACACTTGTGCGCATGCGCACGTTTCATTCTTTGCATTTGCTGTCCAGGAGACTTTCATTACTGGGGCGGATGTGTTGAGGACTGTAGTGAGGCAAGACACACCAGGTGAGGATAAAAGCAGATTTATTGGGACACGTATCAGACATATAGTTGAGACCCCCAACCAGGACAGCATCAGATCTCCATCTGCCGAAATACAATACATAACAAATCCTAAATTCCGTAGCAGTGCATTGTGACCTCAACCATGCACAGCCCAATGACTCCATATAAAGAATGCTCATCATCCCCATGGCAACACTTGGCATTCCCCTAGCACAGTAAACCCATATATACAACAAGGACGTCATCATGTGACCGCACCTACGCTGAGCGTGGGGACTAATTTCCGCGGTTGGTGTGCTTCCGCAACAATACAAATGACCTTGTAGACACAAGGCAAAGTATTGTAGAGTGTGAAAATGTAATTTTACACATCCCAAACAATAGGCCACCTCAGGACTTGCTGTGTAAAATGTGTGTACGGCTTTGTAGGGATGAAGACGGTCACGAGGCACACCCCTCCAGCCCTACAAAAGGCCACGCCCCTGAGCGCATCTTCATTGTCCTTCTATCTATAACAGATTGAGGTGTGCTGCTTTCACTGCTGTAGTGACCAAAAGGAAACTAATTGGTATGGCTTCCATGGCTGCTGTTGGGTCATTAGCCTCTGCACCACCCCCAAACCCGCCACCACCACCACCTCACCAAGGGCCTGCAGAGAAATATGTGGGTGAGGATGTAGAAATCGAGGAAGAAGAGGAGGAAGAGAATGAAGTGGAGGAACTCCACACTAGGAGCACTCGGTGGGAGTCATGGGTGTGGCGATTGTTTTCCGTTTATGGGAATGTACCAAAACCACGTGCGAACCTGGTGAGGTGTAACCAGTGCGAGGTGGTGTTGAGTCGTTGGAGATTTGGAGCGTACAGTTTTGGTACGACAACCATGAAGCGACACCTCACTTCGTTCCACACTGCGGACATTCGCAAGGTGGTGCCATGTGAAGAGCGTAGTCGTTTGAGTTCCTCCACAGCATCCTCGGTATCCAATCCTCCCACCACAAGAGACACTCCTGTGGGGGAGCACCTTCCTCCAGCTGCCTCACAAGCCATTTGCAATGCTATTGACCCTTACCTTTCAAAGGTGACAGTAGTGTGCACGTATTGTGACGCAGTACTCTGCAGGGTGGAGAGTTTTCGAAGTGCTTTTGAGGCTGCAGTCACCGATCACCAGAAGATCTGCTCATTACCTAAATAAAGCTCACCCTAAATATTTCTCTGTTCAGTTGCCCTTTCTTATCCCCGTGGCTGGTGTCCCTTCCTTACCCTTCTTTCGCCTCTTCTCCTAGTGTGTTGTGTGCTGTTAAACAATGAAAGTAAAAATAACAAAAATTACAGAAAAGGCTCTTTTCAGAGCCGCCTTTCTCAGTATAACAATAGAACTATGAAGTGCCGGCCGTAGACCCCTGCGCAGTTCTGAAAAAGTTTGCGGACAGTCGTGGAGGAAAAAAGTGAGGGTGCAAGTGGAGCAAACGCAATAAAGTGTACGTTGGGAGTAAGTGGCGGCCCTCAAAAGAGCCTTTCGGTGGTGTGTTGTGTTGGTCAAAAAAAGTGGATTGGGGAAAACGGATTGTCAGATAGGTTAGTGTGATTGCAAAAGAGGTCGCAATGCATTTTGGACATTGCGAAGAAACATCTGATTGCCAGCATATGTGAGGTGGACTCCATCTCTGCGGAAAATGAAAGTGCTGCGAAATGAAATGTTTTCATTGTGGAAAGAGGACATGCCAACATATCTTAAAAATGCACACACAGCCTTATTCACATTGCGTCTCGCTTTCTCCATTTGTGGACCAAATGCAGAAGAACACATCCATATTTGTCTTTGGGCAATACGGGAAAAAAGTATTTGACAATTTGGAAACATGCCTATGAGCTTCGCAAGTCCTTCCTTCATTGCAAATTGCAAAGAAATTCCAGACACATGGCCTAAACTGTTTCCTCCACAGTGAATGATCAGTATATGTGGAGGACGCTCTGTCAGAAAAGTAACACAAAGAGGTACCAAGTCCAGCCATCTCATGCCCCGCAGGCCATGGCAGTGCAGTTCCGCATGTGGAAATCCGAGATTTGTAGATAAACTGCAGCTTTCTGCATGCACCTTCAACCAATGTATCCATGAGTCTCCCAAAATCCAGATAATCTGTTTTTGAGCATGGAAAGCCATGGCTGTGTGGTCTCCTGTGAGGGAGAAGACGGTCTTACTAAAGTACGTCGGTCAGAACACACCTACTGAACTTTATGGACCAATTCCTAGCTCCGCTCATTCTCATTTACATGCGGCTTCACCCTCGAGTACCCGGTGGTCATATGTGCTGGCTGCTAACTACCGCCATGTTCGCGGACATGTACAGGATCAGAGCGTGACGACGGTACATTAAAGTACTATTCCCCTCTTTCCCCTTTAAGGTAGGCTCTGAAAAGAGTGTTTTGTTTTTTATTTTTGGCCAGATACCGTACAGACATCTGGTATTTTATGTATTTTTTTGTATTTTTTGTCCTTGCTTTACTCTTGCAAACATTACAGAACTTTCTCTAAAGCGAGCATTACATTCCAAAAGAACATCGCATTTCCCAAAGAAGATAGCGCAACACCATCTCCTTCAAAGTAAAGCGCATTGCTTTGAACAATGTTATCGTGGCTAAAAAAATACATACCAACGCGTAGCATGAATGCACGCATGCCGCGATTGATGATACACCTCCCGATGCTTTGATCTGGACAGAAAACAGAGTTGTTGTTCCATTGTACTCTCGGGAGTAAAGCAGAAAAAATGACTTTCATTGTTGGGAAGATGGTCATGAGTGCTTCAACCAACTGTGCCAAATCTGACAACAAAGTATGTGAAGTCAGGTATCCCAAATGGCAAGCACCGTAGTGCAAAATGACCACATTAGGAGTGGTCATTCTATGCATATCTCTACAAACTTGCAGAATTGCTGCAGCATTGGCATCAGTGTCAGCGCTCCACACCACCTCCACTCATCGCACATCGAAATGGTGCGCCACATGCTTACTCTCAGCATAGTGTTGTAAGCCTAGTACAAAAATGTCTCCAAGCATCAAAACCCTGACCATCTCCACCTCTGCCATCTTCAGTGTGTGCACCGTCTTTCGACACAAAAGAGTAATGTGAACATATGATTGGCTGATGCCTATAGTCGCCTTTCCATGCAGGATTTGCTGTAGAAACCCGTATGTGACACACCCTACCAAGCGTTGGCTACGTGCAGCACATAACTCTTACCCAGTCCTTCCACCCTTTCTACAGCGGTACCAAAGCGAGTCCCTCATTGGACACAACTAAGCGGTCGCACAATCATCCACCAATCACATAGAACATCGCTAATTTCAACTTCGTCATCAACACTGCGCACTTCAAAATTACTGTCGATGATTCTTAATGGAAATTGCATACAATTGCAAAGCATCTACTTTACAAGCTACTGTGCAAGGATTGTGAATTTCTACGTACAGCTCCATACATGTCCAGATGCATCAGTATAGAGTACAGGTATGTATATTGTAATCAGAGAACATGCGGAAGCGTTATGATTTAAAATAGACAAAATAATGCCGCCAAGTGTCCATAGGAAATACATAACAACGCTCCCCCTTTAAAGTGCAAGATTGCCAATTTGTCATTCACAAATCGCATGACTGCTTACTGTCTTCTGCATAACCTGTAGATACTTTGCAAACATGCCTATTTAGGGCAGACCTCAATTTTGTATGTGAAAATGTCGGAGTTCTGTACTCTGTACTGCCTACAGTAATGCTACTTGCAATGTGATCGTATGAGAATAGTAAGCTCTCCCGATTGTAGTGCTGACATGTCCTTCTGAGGCTCTCCCGATTTTTCGACATTGTGCTTTTCATTAACAAGTACAACATGTTTCCCCATCTAGTACTTTGCCCTATCGCTTACAAACCTCTCTCCTATGCATAGTACACTTTGTAAAGAACAAGGCATTTCCATACTCTTAAAAGATTTAGTTATTTTGACGGACTTTCAAGTACCATATTGAAAGTACTAGGCAAAGACTGCACACAGTGAAGCGAAATGTACATGTGTACTTGGTTGAAATATGAAAGTTCAATCCTCTGACGAAAGAAGCACAAGTAATGTCTGCAGTATCATCACTGCTGCAAACACACAAAATAATTGATATTGTTTTTTTAATTCGCAGCGAAGACTACTCTCCTGAGAATCAACAGCATCTACACTGCAGACGACATATCCGAAGAAACGTGGTCATCTTGAACAAAAAAGTAAGTACAGTACAACCTTTATATTGAAGCTACTCCTTAAAGAGACTGCGTGGGTCATTTCTTTATTTTGGGCACCAAAGCAAGCATTGATTTGTAAACCATTCTACCTACAAATATCCATTTATTGAACAAAGAATAACAGGCAGAATGGCTGACAAATCCCTGTGTGTTTGGTACTGAAATCATAGGTAATCCTTAGAAGGTTAGATTGTGAAAAGAAGTTACTGTACCACGTTTTTGGTATTTCGGTTATCAATAATGGTTCTAGTCACAAGTAGGCCACTTTGTACTCTCATCTGAAGCACATTGTAGTAGTATACAAACAGTAAAGTAGCCTTACCAAATAATTGTTGCAGTTCACTGTACGTTGATACACCATGCCAAAGAGCTTCCCCATCAAACTTATGCACACATGCACACTGCACACATACATTGGACAACAGAGCAAAGTATATTTTTTTTCTCAACAGACACCAAAGAATACCTACCAAAAAGCAACTCCGTAGAAAGGAACGCAGAATTAGAGCAAATAAAAATAAAGGAGCCCAATGTAAGCATGCACCTGTTGTAGAGTTTGTAGAGAATCTTGGTAAAAACCAGCTAATGCAGTTGGGTAACATAATAAAGGAAGTCTCAATGTCATGTCCTCTGTCATGTCCAATCACTCACCCAGTTCCCACATGCACTCCCAACGGCACCGACAGCAGCAGCGGCACAGCCGCAGAGGTCTCCCGGCTCATGGACTAGTGTCCTTACGCCCCTTTCCACGCTGGCGGTTGCCATGGCGACTCCTTCACGCTCCGCGGCGAAACAAGGGCGTAGGGAAACCCATGTGTCACATGCCCAGAAGACGCCCGCAACATCAACACCAATCCCTGTCTGCGTTGTGTTCCACGTGACACGTAGCTGTGTTTGCGTGTCCGCATCACATGACCATGCTCGTATTGAAAAAGGGGGAGCAAACGCAGAAACATTGCTTCACAGCTTCTTCATGGAGAACTGCTTGGCGTTTGGATCACTCTTGTTATTTACGTACTACCTTGATCTCGGAACGTTTGCTTGGACTGCCTTTGGATTTCCCTACTTGGATTTTGGCGTGCTCTCTGATCATCTGGACTTTTGACCACTGGCTTGGATATTGGGCTTGGTACTTGGATTTCCCTGTCTACATTTCCGTTTTTTGACTCCTGACCTTGGATTGTGTTTTGGATTGATCACGGATTACGTTCTTGTTCCATACCTAACTCAGGTGTCTCCCAGAGTGCCATCATAACACCTCAGCCTGCTGCTGCTGTCAGCATACTACCTGCCTACGCCTACAACTTCCCAACTGCCCACTCTAGGTAAGCCGCTGTTACATTGTCACTGCTGTCCTCCCATTGCTTTCAATTATCATTGTTTAAACTTAACCCTTCATTGCCTTGCAGTGGTCAGGGGGTTCTTCTGGTGTTTCCCGGTTCCAGGCTGACGACACTCTACACCTGTGGCCTCAAATATTGCTCGAGTAGTGTTTTTACTCTTACTCGTGCAGTACTTGGGGACGGAGGTATTATTTATCTACACGACCAGCAAGTCAGAACACTCTACTACCGAAACTGTACCTCCTCCATCAAAAAGTGTCACAAAACACAGAAATGTTGTCAAAAAAATGCTGCCAGTGCAGCTAACAATGTTCCTAATAATCCTGATAGTGTAAGAAGAACCCATGGTAAAAAAAGTATTTTAGCAAAAATGATTCATCACAGAGTCCTTCAGAATCTACTAAGAAGAGGACCGAAATCATCCTTACCCCTTAAAACGTACCGTAGAAAGTTAATTCTACAAGCACTCGTGGACAGTTCAATCCTTCTCAAAAGGAAGTTGTTCATATTAGTATTAAAGAGGATGAAAGCACTAACAAAACTAAGTAACAAACTACAAAAGAAACTCAGCAATAAACGGAATGTGAACAAAAATAATTTCTTGCATGTTTGTGGTGGTGAATGGAGTCACACAACAACCACAGAGCCATATTTTAATGAAGAAGCTTACAAGCAAAATCAAGCAAATACAATTGCCTTCCATAGCAGTGGACGAGGGTATGAAAAAATCAATACTACCATCATGGAACAAGAAACACTGCTTACAAAACTATCTCCTGAAAATTCAGAATTACCTCTCGATTCAGCAAAACCACACCGTCCAATATACAAATGGCCGTGCACATCAATGTGTGCCATTCCAAACAAAGCTTTCAAATCTTTACATCAGTTCCTCAATCAATATGTAAAAGGTAAAGACAAAAGTAAAATGAAAGTGCTGCAAAATATGGATATTTGTGCAGTGCGGAAAGACACAGGACTAAAAGGACATTCATTAGCCTGCACTTCTGGGCCTATTTGCAAAAGTACCTTCCATGATATCAAAAGAATATCAGTACATCATTCCAAAGTAAGAAATTCTGTGTATAAAATATACTATGCAAAAAGTCCAGCTTCAGAATTAGGCAATTTAAATACCACTCTTCTGCATGGTACACCCAAATACTTACAAGAAGAAATGGACCGTACTCAGAAAAAGTATTTTGGAAGTGAGAGCCACGTAGAAAATGCAATAGTTTTAGAACATAGTAACGACAATTCTGCACATAGCAACCTTCTATTACACATACAGAAAAGAAATAGTAACATTTAAAAGGTCATCGGCTGAAGTACCAAACCATGTGTGTGTGTGTTGCCGCAGAACGTTTTACAAAAGGAACACAAAAAATGTGGACATAGCATACAAAATAGAAAACAATGAAGACTCTAAATGGTTTGAATTAGCTTTGTACCTTTTAGCTGAAAACAAATATGAAATAACTGAACGCCTAATATGTTGCAGTTACTATACTGCAAAATTAGACAACAACCACACTCCTTCACATGCTATTACAAATAATTTGGAATTGTTTCCATTACCAAAAATCCTGCAACAGCTCAATTTGTATTAGAGCATAATAATTCAAACAGTTCACCCATTTCAAGAAATTATACGCCTTCATCCAAAAACAGCAAAATTACCTTCCTCTGAATTGGTGAAAGGTATTTGTGGCAAAGTAGTTTACTTGCCATTAGATCTAACGGAAAATGTACACACTCTAGGAGTGGAACGTTCAATAGAGCATTCTTTAATAGTCTTGGTAAATGGAGTACCAACTAAGGACAAAAAAATGTGGCAACAATTAGTGGACCTACACAAAGTTAGACAAGCATTTCAATATCTAAAAGACAATAATGAGTACTACAAGGAAATAAATATTTATGAAAGCTTAATGCAAACAACTGAAATAATTCAAGAGCCATCAGAAACTGGACAATTCGAACTTCTGGATCCAGCTCCAGTATCCACTCTTTTGGACCATTACACAATTCATCCATTGCATGCCAATGAAAGCATAGATGATGCACTAGAAACTTAACAAATGCGACAAACCAAAGGATCACCAATGAGTATTTGGGAAAAAAGTATAGAAGCATGTGCTTTTCCACTGCTATTTCCTACTGGCAAAGGTGGAAGATACGATGATAGACCCACTCAGATTGGGGCATCAGAATACCGTTCATTACGAACGTATTTGCAAGATCCCAGATTTAGACAAAATTTTGAATACATATTCCACCTACTCTATGAAAGTGAATTAGCAACACTATGTTATGGAGTTACACACATTCTTAAATCTGGAACGCACTTTCAAAATATGTCAGCTACGCAGTTAATACAAAAAGTACAAGAAAAAGATGAGGTGTTACAATCAAGTATAACAAATTTGTTTGCAAACATGCGTGGTACAAAGGAATACTGGTTCATACGGCACGGAGACGTGCATTTCATGATCAGAAACCTTGGACCACCAACTTGGTTTGTTACGCTAAGTTGTGCAGAATATGCATGAGAAGATTTACATGAGTTCCCACGCATAGCAAAAAGCAACAAAAACAACATAGATATATTAACACCTGGAGAACTTTGCTCTCTAGATCCAGTTAATGTCTCAAGATATTTCCATCATCGTTTCATTGCAATGCTACACTTTATTTGAAATAAAACTGTTCCTCCCCTTGGAGAAGTGCAACACTTCTTTTGGAGAAAAGAA
This sequence comes from Ambystoma mexicanum, assembly GCF_040938575.1. Classification (NCBI taxonomy): domain Eukaryota; kingdom Metazoa; phylum Chordata; class Amphibia; order Caudata; family Ambystomatidae; genus Ambystoma; species Ambystoma mexicanum. The sequence continues at coordinate 621,704,014 of NC_090923.1, read as the reverse complement.
TATCAAGTGAGAGGAGCACCACATATTCACATGCTGTTATGGATCAAAGGTGCACCGAAATTTGGGCACGACAGTGATAGCACTGTTTTGCAGTTTATCCAAAAATATGTCACATATGAAATCCCTTCACAACAAACACATAGGGCCTCATTACACGGATGGCGGAGAACCATGGCGCTATTAGCGCCATGGTTCATGCCGGTAAATTACCGGCACCGCCTTGGCGGAAAGGGGAATTACCGCCCCATTCCAAGGTTGGCGGGGCGGTAATTCCCCCTTCCACCATTGCCCTTCCCCGTTCCCATTTTTGCCCCATAGGGATCAATGGGAATGGGGAAGGCGCTAATTATGGTACCGCAAATTGCGGTACCGTAATTAGCTCCCTGGGTCCCTTTGCGGGTTGGTTTTTAACACCTGCAAAAAGCAGGCGTTAAATCCCCCAACCCGCAAAGGGACCTCGTAGTAAGGCGGTAAGGATTTACCGGTACCGGTATTTTACCGGTACCGGTAAATCCTTACCGCCATCCGTGTAATGAGGCCCACAGTGAGATGCATGGGCAGATTTTACAATTTCAAAGACACAAATGTGGCAAATAATGTTGCCGCAAATACAAAAAGAAAGATAAATACTACACCAAATGTCACACAGCACCCTCCATGCCGTGACACAGGGTTGTCATTCAGACTTTCCACTGACTCCATTTCTGAGGCTGACTACCGTCCCCCAGAAAAGGGTAAAGTTACCATTAACTTTACTTAGTCAACTGAACCACAGATCCAGTGCAAACCATCTTACATGGAGTGCTGGAAAGGGTTAGTCCTTAGCCCTTTTTATCTGTACCTCCTAGAGCATTGTTTCGCTCTTTTAACATTTAGACATGGCTGGTGGCAGTGGTATCTACCCTAATTTTCTACCGCGGTTCTCTTATATAACCGTGGTAATATTGTAGGCTATTGTGTTAGCCTCGAACTTAAACCCGCTTGACCAAATGCTTTTTCTTTTGGCTCCGGTGCGGTTTATTCGCCAATTCTTTTTGTTAAACTCTTTCTTGTGTTTTACTTTGAGCGGCAAACCAGGTTTGCCTTCTTTATTCACTGTCTTTTGGCGGGCTTCTGCCAAGAAGCCCTCCTCCAGGCGCCTAAGTGTCTAGGTGGGCTGAATGTGAGGGAGGGGTGTAGTCAACCCCTGCACAGGGTATCCTAGGAAACCCAAGTAGCACTTTTTCATGATTGGCTGAAGTGGTTGTCCGGGCTGGACAACCCACCTGCTGTGTGATTGACAGCCAGGCTGTGTGAATGGGGGATTTTCGCATAAAAGGCAGGTCTCTTGGGCTGGAAGTCAGAGAGTCGCCACTGGAATTACAAGGAATCGAAGAGAAGCGGAGGAAAGGTCAACTGCTGCAACTATCCCATCCCGGTGAAGCCCTGCTGCAGTCCTGAGCTATCTTCCCTTCAACGACTAAGAGGAGATCCAATCCGGAGTCTTCTTCCCTTGACCCTCGTGGGGATAACCATCTCATCTTCTTCAGTCAGCGGAAACCCTTCGTGGTTGAAATCACTGCACACTGCTGTAGTGGTCAGGATAGCCACCTGCAGAGCCTCTCCTGTTTTTAAGGAGTGCACCTTTTATTAATCGTCGCAGCTGCCGGCCTCATACCTTTGTTGTGTAGACCCCCCTTCATCGTCCTTCTTCGTGCCAAAGCCAGGAATCGTGCATCTATGGGACACTACCAGGAACAACTGCCGTGGCACCAGCTTCTTCTTTGAAAAGGTACTGTGTCCTGCTTGAGGAATCTTGGGTGAAATACTTATTCTTCACTTATAAGGCTTGCCCTTATTTTTTCCCTCCTTCTTATAACTTTTGCTTCCGAACATTTGACAATATCTAAAGTACTCTTGGCAACTTTGAATCGTGAACTATCTGACGTGTGATCCTCGACACAGGAACCCGGTTCCACTTAACACTGGCTCCGGCCTCTTGACTCTTGCATTTCTGTCCATGAGTGTTCTTCGATTCTGTTTGCCTAACTAACATATTGGGGGTCATTACAACCCTGCCGTTAAGGTTTTAACAGCGCCGTAAAAGGTGTCGGCGCCGTTAAACCCTTAACGCCTGATTACGAGGTCCCTTTGCGGGACCCGACCTTAACGGCTGGTTTTACCAGCCGTTAAAGTAGAGTGCCGCAAAGGGTCCTCGGTGCTAATTACGGTACCGCAATTTGCGGTACCGTACTTAGCGCCTTCCCCAGTCACATTGAGCCCTATGGGGCAAAAATGGGAATGGGGAAGGGCCATGGTGAAATGGGGAAATACTGCCCTGCCAACCTTGGAATGGGGCGGTATTTCCCCATTCCACCATGGCGGACTCGTTACAACACCGGCACCAACCATGGTGCTAATAGCACCATGGTTTAGTGCCGGGGTTGTAATGAGGGCAATTGCCTATGATTTCTGAGGTGCTAAGTGTGTTTTTGCCCCAGTAGCATTTCTTGCCGTGGATACACGTTTTATTTAGTAGACCGAACTGTCAAAAAGTTATTGCAATCGTATTCACGGCAACGTGTATTGTTCCATATTACCAGTTCTCTCAAACACAGGGTACTTACCTTGATTCATACCGTACAAAGTGAATTGGTCAGTTGTAGCGTATTTAACGTGTGGTTTTAAATTTAATAGAAGTGTTGTGTTGATAACGAATGGTTAAAAAATAAATGTGCTTATATTTTTCTACCTGAAACCTTGAGTCAGTGTTTGCTTGAGTCACAGTAATTGTGGTCCCTTTGTGTAATCTCTGCTACTGCTCATATACTCTTGAGATAGGCCTGGCTGGTCTGCTACTGCTACCACTTTAACATAGTAGTACAGGCTTGTACCAAAGGTAAAACTTGTATTGCCACCTGTAGTCTTAATTGTGTGTAGTGGTCCCTAAGGGCACTGCACAGGATTCTGCCTAACACTGGTGTACAGCAGTGAAGATTTGGAAGTTGATTGATTCAACTTAGAGTGCTGCTATTAGTTGGGTTCAACTAACCACAAGGCTAACACCACTAATTCTATTGTACTTGAAATCATGTCAAATATGGAAAGCTACACTGAAGAAAGTCTCTTGAACTACACTGCTGAGGTTTTGGTAACCATGTGTAGAGAAAGGAGTCTCTCTGGTAAAGGAAAGAAATCTGAATTGATTGCAAAGTTAATAGGAAAACAAAGTCTGGAGAGTGGGTCAGAAGGGCCTACCCCTCCAGCAAATGTGGATACTGATGTTTCTGATTCTGAGAGTGTTGATTTGGAAGAAGTAGATGAGTCCTTGTTAGGTAACCCTACAACTCCTTTGCCTGCTGAGAAAGCACAACCTCTGTCCACTGGGACCCCCACAGGTCCTACACTTACTCCTGAATTTATTGCACTTGAGAAAATAAGACTTGAATTGGAAGTGAAACGTATTGATGCACAAACTGCCATGAAACATCAAGAGTTCAGGGTCAGAGAAATAGAGCTGAATCATGAAATAGAGATGAAGAAATTGTCTGTAGAAACTGCTTCTCTTCCAGAGTCTTCTAGGTCTGCCAGCACTAAGAGACCCCGTATGCCAAAGGAAATGATTGGTATGTATGAGACTAAACTTGATGTTTTGGATTGGTTAGCAATGTTTGAGTCCAATCATGGGATTAAAGGTATCTCAGGGAATCCGTTGATTCCCTGGCTTTTCTTTAGGCTTCCCCCTGTTGCAAGTGATGCTGTAATGGAGTTAGGGGAGGAGAATAAAAAGGATTATGAGTGTGTGAAACTAGCATTAATAACTAGATTTGGGAAGACCCCGTCCCAGTATTTTAAGAGGTTTAGAACCCCCAAAAAGCATGATGGTACCCCTTGGGCTACCTGGGTTTTTGAATGTTTGAAAAACTTAGATGGTTGGGTTAAGGGTTACAAAGTGAACACCTATGAAGGTTTGAGGAATCTTGTAATGTTGGAGTCTATGTTTGATGTCTGCTCCTCTGAGTTGAGACAACACTTGGCTGATTCAAAGGAGATAGATCCTAAGAAACTGGCTAAGGCTGTCACAATCCTGCTTGCCTGCCACCCAGCACCGCTACATGCACCTCTACCTTTCTTTCCTTGTTTTACCGCTGCAGTTTTAGACTAATCTAATTGCATGTTCCATTCCGGATTTTGGATTAAACCAGCAGATGCATTCTGGGACATGTAGGCTGTCCAAAAGGCAGAGGGCTGGAGGAGGCATATTAAATACATTTGTTTGCAGCAAGATACTAAGAGCTGCAGAGTGTCTGATTGCATACACCTGTTCCAAGCTACTGCAGGCTAGACTGCAGAGAGCTGGAGAGCACTTGATTAGAGACCACTGCTGCTACTGCTGCAGGCTACTGAAGCCAGGGCTGGACTTAATTGAACACAGCTGCCAGAGTCTGCAATCAGCTCCACCCTGCTGGCCTGCTGGCTGGGAGGGCCTTTATAAGCTCACTTTGAACAGAAGCAGTTGTCAGTCAGCTGCTTTCTCTGGGAGTTCATGCTGGTACTCCTGTTACCAGTTTTTGACCTTTCCTGGAAATCCTCTTTTGGCCTTTGATTCTTGTTGCTGTTGATGCTTGCAGCTCCCTCTCCATTCTGCTGCAACCTTTTGCCCTGCTCCTTTGGGCTCCCACCTGGTGGCTCTGCCACACTTCGCTGCCTTCCACCCTGCTCCTCTGGGCTCCCACCTGACGGCTCTACCGCACTCCACTGGCTTCCGCCCTGCTCCTCTGGGCTCCCAGCTGAAGGCTCTGCTGCACTCCGCTTCCTTCCGCCCTGCTCCTCTGGGCTCCTACCTGACGGCTCTGCCGCACTCCGCTGCTTTCCGCCTTGCTCCTCTGGGCTCCCACCTGACGGCTCTGCCGCACTCAGCTGCCTTCTGCCCTGCTTCTTTGGGCTCCCACCTGGCGGTTCTGCCGCACTCTGCTGCCTTCCGCCCTGCTCCTCTGGGCTCTCACCTGTCGGCTCTGCTGCACTCCACTGCCTTCCGCCCTGCTCCTCTGGGCTCTCACCTGTCGGCTTTGCCGCACTCCACTGCCTTCTGCCCTTCTCCTCTGGGCTTCCCTGCCTGGCAGCCTTGCCACACTCCTCTGCCTTCCGTCCTGTTCCTCTGGGCTCCTTGCTTTGCTTCCTGCCTGTCCCGACTTCTGATATACTATCCTGTCCTGTACCTGGTTATTTCTTTCAACACTGCTTTCTATTTGTATACATCTTGGTCCACTGTGGTGTCTCCACTTGAATCCATTTTACAGTGTGACCCTGGGTTGGTCTCCGTTCAGATCAGATAAGGGAAGACTTCTGTTGCCTTCACGTAGTCCGTTGAAGTCATACCTGCCTCAGTATATGGTCTTTCAGTTTTACCCTTGCACTGAGTACAACAGTTTCCTCGGCACGCCCAAGTCATGACGTTGCTGTATGACTGTTGTTAAGAGTAATCTGCTGGTACCTATCTCAAGGGCTTTCCTTAATCCCTGGAGACCCCTTATCATATTCCAGTACACCCTTATTTCTGATCAATCCGTGTTGACCAGTGTACTTGCTTGTCTTTGCCTTTTCTCTGTCTCTTTGTTTACAGCCTGTTCCTGCAGTTCCTGTGAATACCTGTTTCAACTAACAGCTTGGTATGTACCTTTAATCTGTTATTTGCTAGCATTGTCTCTGGAATCTCCCTTAAATCTACTTGCATACAGGGAGAGATAGCCTCTGCCCTGTGCTGTCCGCCTAGACTTCTGAGAAAGGCTGCTGACTTGTGGGTTGCCGACAGGGCCACTCACAAGGATTCTGGGGCAACTCAGAAAAAGGACGAGGGAAAGCAGCCAAAGAAACACAACAAAGAGAATTTCAATAATTCCAATCCAAACATAACCAGGGTAAGCCACCAGGAAAACCGAATCAGGCTAGTGTAACAGCTGGTCCCAGACCAGATGGAGGTCAGAATAAAACCCCATTCCAGAGAGCATTTGGGAAATGTTTTGTTTGTGGGCTGCCTGACCATGTGAAAGGAGATCCCAGATGTAAGGGTAAACCTTCAGGGTTCAACACTGTCTCCTTAGCCTTCTACCGGGTGGATGAAGTATCTATGACCAGTGGAAACTTTCAGTTACTAGCTGATGAGCCCATGAGAGTCTCAGCTAGGGTTTCTTAGTGTCCTTGGGTCTTTGGGAACAACATAATTTAGATGTCTATAACTCAATCCCAGATAATATTAAAGAGTATTACAAAGATAGTGTTCTTGTGAATGGTCAGGAGACCCCTGCCATCAGAGACACTGGAGCCAGCATAACTGTGGTTGATAAATGTTTTTTCAAAGTGGAGGATGTTGCTAAGGCACCCAAACACTTAACAAGTTAGCTAGAGGCCCTGTGCAAATGGTTCCCCAGTTACCAGCTCTCATCCAGTGTAATGACATGACTGTAAGAATACCTGTACGAGTGCAAAATAACGTACCTGGGAGGGTTCTGCTGGGTAATGACCTTAAAACAATTGCAGTTGTGTCTAGTACCCCCAGGGCCCCCAGCAGAAGGAAGCAGGAGCTCACAAGGTCTGCAAGGGAGAGAACCTTGAGAGGCTCTCCTGGGGACATGATAGAGGAAACTATCACCCCAAGTCCACTGGACTTACTCACTGCCATTGCAGGACAAGAAAAGACAAAGGGGAAACCCAAGTATGCCAGCAAGAAACCAGCAAGCACTCCTGTGACCAGAAGGACATCGCCAAGACTGTCCAAAGTCACATCTGTGACTCCCACACCAGCTGAGGCTGAGTGTGAGGTTCAACCCTGTATGGTCAAACTAGATACTGAGGAATAAGATCTAGAAGAAGATCTTACTTTGGTAGGAGATCTGGACCCTGTTGACATCCTGAGCTGCAGCCTTTACTGGCAGAAGGTGGACCCAACAGGGAAGATTCAGTAAGGGACAATGAGAATGTCCTACCTTGGAAGTTCTTCGCCAACAGGCAGATTCTCAGCTCAATGGGACTGAGCCTGGGAAGTATAGGTTGCACTGGGAAGATGGCCTCTTCTACAGTCAACCAACGGAGTCAACACCTGGAGACTGCAAAAGACTTGTAGTACCTCTAGTGAACCGACTCCAGTTTCTGCAGTTAGCCCACGAGATACCTTTGGCTGGTCACTTAAGTTTTAAGAAGACCAAGGAAAGGCTCTCTCTTTACTTCTACTGGCCTAAAATGGGTTCAGAAGTAGACAAATTCTGCAGCAGCTGTCACACTTGCCAAACTTCTTGCAAAAGTGGATCCAAGAATGTGGCTCTCTCAGTGCCTCTCCCAGTGGTGGGAGTTCCTTTGGAGAGGGTTGGGATTGACATTGTCGGTCCTCTTGATCCTCCCACATCTTCAGGCAACAGGTTTATCCTGGTTGTAGTGGATCATGCCACTGGATTTTCTGAAGCCATACCTATGAGGACTGTTACGGCCCCGGCTGTGGCTAAAGCCCTACTTGGTATTTTTACCAGACTAAGTTTTCCTAAGGAGGTGATATCCGACAGGGGATCCATTTTATGTCCAAATACATGCAAGCCATGTGGAAAACCTGTGGAGTAACCTACAAGTTCTCAACTGCCTACCATCCTCAAACCAATGAGTTGGTAGAGAGGTTTACCAGAACTATGAAGAGCATGGTAGGTGCTTTAGAAGAATTCCTTAAGAAAAGGTGGGACCTTCTACTGCTATGCCTTCTCTTTGCATATAGAGAAGTCCCTCAGGAGGGAGTAGAATTTAGCCCCTTCAAACCTCTTTATGGCCATCCAGTCAGAGGTTCATTGGCCCTGATTAAGGAGGGGTTGGAGAGTGCTCCTTCCCCCAAGCCAATCAGAGTGACTCACTATGTGATAGGTCTCCGGAGGAGAATGTCACACATGATGGCAGCAAGGCTGGTCAAGCTCTGGTCAAATATTGGCATGACCAGAAGGCTGGCATGGTTGAGTTTACTCAAGACCAGCTTGTTCTTGTTATGTTCCCCACAAGGCAGAGGGCCTTACAGGACAAATGGATAGGACCCTACAAAGTTGTGGGTAAACCTGGAGAGGTGAACTATCTGGTGGACAAACCTAAGGAGGCTCCCAGAGTCTTTCACACCAACCGTTTGAAGGCATATGCCTCTCGACCTGACATAGGAGCTTTGCTTCTAGCCTCAGCTCAGGAGGAGGAGGAGAGTGAACCTATGCCTGACCTCCTCAGAGGCTTACCTTTGGATGAGCAAGTGGAAGGAGATAATCTCTCTTCCAGTCTCACATCTGACCAGCAGGATGAGTGCAAGTTACTGTTGAATCAGTTTGCCTCCCTGTTCTCACTTTCACCAGGCTTAACCCCTTGGAGCCAGCATGATATACTCACTAGTGACTGTTTTCCTGTTTTCCTGTCAAGAGCAGGGGTCTACAGAATGTCTGACAATGTAAGAACCCATATAAGGAATGAGGTCAACAAAATGCTTGATCCCGGGATTACAGAGCCCTCTACTAGCCCATGGTCTAGCCCAGTTGTGCTTGTACCAAAGGCAGGATCCAAGGAGTTGAGATTCTGCATGGACGATAGAGCTCTGAATGCAGTCACTGCGACTGATGCCCATCCTTTACCTAGGAGAGATGAGCTGGTGGACAAACTTGGTGCAGCCAAGTACCACAGCACATATGACTTAATGTCAGGCTATTGGCAAATAGCCCTGACAGACCATGCCAAGGAGAAAACTGCATTTCCTACCCCAGCTGGTCTCTACTAATTCAAGGTAATGCCTTTTGGATTAAAGAATGCACCTGCTACATTTCAGAGGATGGTCAATCAAGTTCTGAATGGGATGGAGGACTTCTGCATGGCATACTTGGATGACATTGCAGTGTTCAGCCCTACATGGAAAGAACATATTGAAAACCTAGGCTATGTATTGCAGGCTCTGGAACAGGCCCATCTGACCATAAAGGAAAGTAAATGTCAAATTGATCAGAGTTCAGTGGTCTACCTTGGACATGCGGTAGGAAGAGGTGAAATAAGGCCATTGCCTAGCAAAGTACAAGTTGTACAAAGCTGGGCCACCCCTACTGCTCAAACTCAAGTGAGGGCCTTCTTAGGTCTCACTGGGTACTATCAGAACTTCATAGAGAACTATGGGAACATAGCTTCTCCCTTGAATGTCATCTCCTCTCCCAAAGTTCCTAAAAAGGTCAAATGGAATGAGGAGTGCAATCAAGCATTTGAAGGTCTGAAAAGAGCCCTTCGTCAAGCCCCAGTCCTAAGAGCTCCTGACTATCACCAACCCTTCATTGTAAAAACTGATGCTTCTAATGTAGGTATAGGTGCACTCCTTAGTCAACTAGATGAGGTAGGGAACAGCCAATTTGTTTCATCAGCAGGAAGTTAAAGGATCCTGAGACAAGGTGGGCAACAATAGAACGAGAATGTTTTGCTATTGTGTGGTCACTGAAGAGGTTTAGACCATACTTGTATGGATATACCTTCATAATTCAGACTGACCACCAACCCTTGAGATGGCTGATGCAAATGAAAGGGGAAAACCCAAAGTTACTCAGATGGTCAATCTGCCTGCAAGGATTTGATTTTTCCATTGAGCACAGAGCAGGAAGTCACCACCAAAATGCTGATGGTCTCTCTAGGATGTTTGTAACCGACTAGAGGTATGAGGACCATCCAGGAGTGGATTAAATCCTCCTGTCCCTTAGTCTGGGGGCGGGGGGCGAGTGTTAGCGAGCATTCTCATTTCATGGCTAATTTCCCTTACCTAGTGAGTCCCTCAGCAGCTTTGCTGGATTTCTGGAGTTATTTCTTTCCACTGGGTAAGAGTGTGAGCTTTTCCCCCACTCTTACTTTTTACAATTGTGGACTCTGGACTACACCACTTCAGTAGCCCCCTTCTTGTGTGTGTCACACAGCACCCTCCGTGCTGTGACACAGGGTTGTCGTTCAGACTTCCCATGGACTCCATTTCTGAGGCTGACTACCATCCCCCAGAAAAGGGTAAAGTTACCATTAACTTTACTTAGTCAACTTAACCACAGATACAGGTCACACCATCTTACATGGAGTGCTGGAAAGGGTTACTCCTTAGCCCTTTTTATCTGTTCCTCCTAGAGCATTGTTTCTCTCTTTTAACATTTAGACATGGCTGGTGGCAGTGGTATCTACCCTAATTCTATACCGCGGTTATCTTATATAACCGTGGTAATATTGTAGGCTATTGTGTTAGCCTCGAACTTAAACCCGCTTGACCAAATGCTTTTTCTTTTCGCTCCAGTGCGGTTTATTCACCATTTCTTTTTTGTTAAACTCCTTCTTGTGTTTGCCAGGTTTGCCTTCTTTGTTCACTGTCTTTGGGCGGCACCTGGGTGTCTAGGTGGGCTGAATGTGAGGGAGGGGTGTAGTCATCCCCGACACAGGGTATCCTAGGAAACCCAAGTCACACTTGTTCATGATTGGCTGAGGTGGTTGTCCGGGCTGGACAACCCCCCCTGCTGTGTGATTGATAGCCAGGCTGTGTGAATGGGGGATTTTCACATAAAAGGCAGGTCTCTTGGGCTGGAAGTCAGAGAATTGCCACTGGAACTACAAGGAACCGAAGAGAAGCAGAGGAAAGGTCGACTGCTGCAACTATCCCGTCCCGGTGAAGCCCTGCTGCAGTCCTGAGCTATCTACCCTTCAACGACTAAGAGGAGATCCAGTCCGGAGTCTTCATCCCTTGAGCCTGGTGGGGATAACCAGCTCATCTTCTTTAGTCAGAGGAAACCCTTCGTGGTCGAAATCGCCGCACACTGCTGTAGTGGTCCGGATAGCCACCTGAAGAGCCTCTCCTGTTTTTAAGGAGCGCACCTTTTATTCATTGTCGCTGCTGCCGGCCTCATCCCTGTGTGGTGTAGACCCCCTTCATTGTCCTTCTTCGTTCCGAAGCCAGGAATCGTGGGTCTACGGGAAACTACCAGGAACAACTGCCAAGGCACCAGCTTCTTCTTTGAAAATGTACTGTGTCCTGCTTGAGGAATCTTGGGTGAAATACCTATTCTTCACTTATAAGGCTTGCCCTTATTTTTTCCCTCCTTCTTATAGCTTTTGCTTCCGAACATTTGACAATATCTAAAGTACTCTTGGCAACTTTGAATCGTGAACTATCTGACGTGTGATCCTCGACACAGGAACCCGGTTCCACTTGACACTTGCTCCGGCCTCTTGACTCTTGCATTTCTGTCCGTGAGTGTTCTTCGATTCTGTTTGCCTAACTAACATATTGCCTATGATTTTTGCCCCCAACTCTCTCTCGGTATCTCAGGTGCTAAGTGTGTTTTTTGCCCCGGTGGCATTTCTTGCCGCGGATACGTGTTTTATTTAGTAGACCGAACTGTCAAAAAGTGATCGCAATCGTTTTCACGGTAAAGTGTATTGTTTCATAATACCGGTTCTCTCAAACACAGGGTACTTACCTTGATTCATAGCGTACAAAGTTAATTGGTCAGTTGTAGTGTATTTAACGTGTGGTTTTAAATTTAATAGAAGTGTTGTGTTGATAATGAATGGTTAAAAAATAAATGTACTTATATTTTTCTACCTGAAACCTTGAGTCAGTGTTTGCTTGAGTCACAGTAATTGTGGTCCCTTTGTGTAATCTGTGCTACTGCTCATATACTCTTGAGATAGGCCTGGCTGCTCCGCTACTGCTACCACTTTAACATAGTAGTACAGGCTTGTACCAAAAGTAAAACTTGTATTGCCACCTGTAGTCTTAATTGTGTGTAGTGGTCCCTAAGGGCACTGCACAGAATGCTGCCTAAAAGCGGCTAACAGCCGTCAACCACCAATTAAAAAAATATGTGTTTTAAGATCCTTCCTAAAGGCTAGATGGTTAGAAATGTGTTTCAGTATGGCAGGAAGCTGTAATGGAAAAGGCACGTCCTCCAAACCGGGAGTGCTTCGAATGATATTGTAAAAATGTAGTGCGAAGGTTCTCCACCCCCTGGTCATGCAGAGCGCGATGCACACTACAGAGTGCCTTGAATTTGATGCATTGGGCAACCGGTAGCCAGTGTAGATGACGCAGGACTGGAGAAATATGGGCACCATAAGGTGATCCTGTCGCCACCCAAGCTGCAAAGCTGTGAAGGCAATGCAGTCGGTGGTTCAGACCATTGGGCTTTGCAAGATAGAGAGAATTGCAATAATCCAGGCAACTGGATACCATAGCTGCCACCACCAGTGACCATAGGGCAAGTGGTAAGAGATGAAGAACTTGTTTCAACATTTGTAGGTGGAAAAACCCTGTCTGACAAACAGGAGATACCTGGGCATCCATGGACAGGGTGGCAGTCATAATTACTCGCAGATTCTTAACCTTTTCTGTAGGAACAGGTAGAGGATCCAGGGAAGAAACCAAAAGGTTTATATCCAGAGTGAAGGGTCATGAGGAGAACCCACCACCAACACCTCTGTTTTATCCCCATTGTCACGGATCGCTCCCTTTGCTCCCGTTCCCACCACTTGGGGGCATGTTTTGGGGTTTATTCCCTACTGGACATTTCCTCCGAACCTTATGCTACAGTGTTGTGATGAATTGGGAGCGCTAAAACCTTATTTTTCAAGTTACTTCCCTTCCGGATCCATTCCAGGTTTTTGGCAGCCAGCATGCTACTTTAATCAAATAACTATGCTTCCCAGAATGCCTGGCTCACTGCTTCACCTCCTCCCTGGTAGGACAAGGTTGGGTGGAGGATAGGCAACACCTGTGGCTGCAGGTGCAGCAGGCGGCAAACCTGAGGGGTGTGTTCATTAAGCAGCTTTAAAAGCCGCAGTTTGCTTCAGTCCAGCGCTGGTCATTGTTGCAGTGTTCCTGTTGTGACTGGTCCCTTGTTCCTTGTTCCTAGCTTTTGTGCCTAGTTCCTAGTTCCTGTTTCTTGTTCTTCTGCCCTGGATTTCGGATTCATGTGCTTAATTGATTTCTGCTTTCTGGATTTCCCTTTCTGTCTTCCTCTGTCTGTAGGCAGCCTTTCTCTGTGCTTTACCCTTTGATGCAGCCCAGTTTGCCTGTGTTCTCTGTTTCTTTGATGCTGTCCTTTGCTACTGAAAAACTTGATGCATTAGTCTTTCCCTTTATAGATTTAGCTTCCTGCCTTTTCTCCTTGGATGGGTGGGAAAGGTTTCCTTTTGTGATATCATTTTCCCTGCTCCTGATCCTTACTTTCTATTGGGATCCATTCCATGTTTTCCATTGCACTTCTGCATTTATTTCCCATTTGATTATTAGGTGTGGGGTGCTGTTGTAACTAGTCCATGTGTGAATGCCTTTTGTTTTCCTCACTATTCTATAATCACAATTCCTACTTGCTCCTTGACTTGGGTCTTATGTATTTAGTTATCCTCCACCCATTGCTGTTATAGCCTTCTGGGTCCCTGTTCAATCAACGGGGTTCGTGGGTTTACTGACATTCAAGTGGTCTTTCCGGTTCTCGTGAGTACTGTTTCTAAGTTCCTTATTCAGTATCATCCAGAGTGTCAGCACACAGATCCTGTCCTTGCTTGCCCTCTACGTGGGCTTAGCGCTGTCAGTATCTGTAATAGCATAGTGGGTAAGGAGTTTGCCGACTTTCCTTTCAGTCATAAGGAGGTTCTAAGTGCTTACCCCACATCCCTTTTCATATATTGGTATTATTGTTTCACTCTATTTGCACTCCTGGGTTTTAGTATACACAAGTCTTGGGTATTGTATGCACGTTGTTAGATTCAAAGTTGTTCACTGTGCGATTCCGTGCACATTTCCCTTGCCATATTCATTGCCTTCTTTCTTTCTTAACACCCATTCAGCTTCAACCAATTTAGGTCCATCCACTCCCCCGTGGCCGTCAGGCACTGGTGAAGGCGCGACGACAGGTGGATGTCTTTATTGCTATTAAGAAGCTGAGTGTGTGGATGGTAGGAGATTTTTTGATGCATTCATTGAAGGATTATAGTGAATGTTGTGGCATATCTGGTACTATTGGATTGCAAGAAGTGGAAGTTTCCTGGGATTTATTTATATATTAATTGTGCATTTGTTAGGCGCTCATACAGTAAGTCAATTCTATTTCAAAGCACACATAGGGCAACATGGTGGGAACATGGGAACATGAATACATTGGAAGATGAAAGACAAACCTACTATGCCTTGTGAGTATTCAGAATGTGCAAGTGCAGCGAGAGGAGGGGAAATGGGGGGTAAGGCCTAGTATATCTATGTTCATGGGTGAGCAGCAGATGAAGTGCATATTATGGTAAGTGCTATGCTGCCTCGAGGTGAATTGGGTAGAAAGTGCAAGCCTACAGGAATAAGGCCGGTGGGTGGCAAGGCAAGTGCTGAGAGGTAGGCAGAGGCTGGGGCGATTGGGTATCGGAGGCCAGGTCCCTGGGCGATATATAAGGCCCCTGGCCACCAATCACAGCGACTGTGAGATTAGCAGAGGACAGACGAAGGGAAGAAGGAGGTGAAGGGAAAGCCTTGAGGAGCTTCTGGAATTTGAGGAAGTCGTGCTCAAGATGAAGAGGAAGTGGGAGTCTGTTCCATAAGAGGGAGTCAGCTGAAGAAGGTAATCGTCCTCCGGCCCTCTGTTTAAGAAAACACTTTACACACAGAGAGTTGGTGCCAGAGGACTGCAGAGGTCTAGAGGGAGAGTATTTAGTAAGAGAAAGTTGCAGATAGCATGGTGGCAGGCCCCAGGCAGCATTGTGGATGGTGCAGAGGGATTTGAATTTAATCTGTGACGCAACCGTGAGCCTTTGAAATGTTTTAGGGCAGGAGAGATGTGGTCCCTGGGCTTAAGGCCAGGAGTAACTCTTGATGCCCTATTCTGTATTAGCTGGAGGGGTCACAAGTGGAAGAAGGTAGATTCAGAAGAAGGCTATTGCAGTAGTCAAACCTAGAGATAACCTGGGCTTGGGTAACATTGAGCTTCTGGGGAAAGTGAGAAAAGGGAGAATTCCTTTGAGAAGCAAGAGTTGAAAGTGGGACTTCTTGGCAATGTCCTGTGTGTGTGAGAGAGGAAGGAGAGAGAGGATTTGAAGATGACTCCAAGGTTTCTGGCTTCAGAAGAAGGAGCTTGAACCGGGAGCATGTAGATTGGGCGTAGTGAGGGGAGAAAAAGAGGGAGCAGGGGTCCCACTGGGAATGATCTCAGTTTTGCAGCCATTAAGGCAGAGAACTTTGGAAGTATACCAGGACTGAATGACAGATAGGCAGTCAGGGATGATGGAAGATGAGAGAACGTCAGCAGGAAGTTTGAAAAAGAGTTGTGTGTCATCTGCGCAGCACCGGAAGTTGGCAGAGAACGATTAAATGAAGAGTGCTTGCTGAGCAAGGTAAGTCGTGAAGATCACAGGGGAGAGATTTGAACCCTGGGGAACACCATAAGTGGATTCAGAAGTAGGTGAGAAGGTACCCAAAATTACTTGGGATGAATTGTCAGTTAGGAAGGAGGTAAGCCAATTCAGTTCCTGTTCCGAGATAAAAAGGTTAACATGGAGCCGTTTTATGAGGATGGAATGGTTAACTGTATTGAAGGCAGAGCAGAGATTGAGTAGAATGCGGACAGTTGGAGAGTTAGAGTCCAGAGAAGCAAGCAATTCTTCACGGGTGTTCCGAAGAGCAGTTTCTGTGCTCGGAATCCAGCTTGATGGTCATGGAGACCATCAATAAGTTCAGTGTGTGAGGTAAGCTGTGGAAAGGTAAGCTTCTCGAGCAGTTTCCCAAGGAAGGGGGTGAAAGAAATAGGGACGTAGTTAGCTGGACAGGTAGGGTCTGCTAACGTTTTTTTCAGGAGGGGCGCACAACAGAGTGCTTGAGGGAGGATGGGAAAGATCCAGTGGCAAAAGAGTGGTTGCAGAGATCAGCGAGTGCAGGGGCAACAGTGGCAATGTTGTCCTTGATGGTTTTCAAGGAGCAAGGGGAAAACTGTTTTGAAGAGACCATCATGGAGCTGACAACTCTGGTGACTTCTTCAGGTGTGACTGGGGGAAGAAGGAGAGAGAGGAACAAGGAGGGTGAGAAGCCATAGGAGGTAAGGGAGTGAGGGAGGGGTTGGGCGGGAGGGTAGCAAGGGTGCTCAGAATGTCCAGAGTTTTAGTGGTAAAGTGTGTGGCTAGTGCGTTGCAGAGGGCCTGGGATGGAAGAGGGGAGGAGAAGACTGCAGATGGGTTGGCTAGACTTAAAAGTGTTCATCCGTATTGTTGGAGGCACCCAATACCTTTGCCTGGATATGAGCCCTTTTCTTGGCACAGATGGAGAGTCTGTATTGCCTTTGGAGCAGGCGGCAGGCCAGTTTGTCAGAGGGTGAGCCTGACGTTTGCCACTTCTGTTCCACAGCTCTGCACTTGAGTTTCAGGGTTGCAAGCTCAGAGTCGTACCAGGTGTTACGTTTGGACGTGGGTTTCAGGTGGATCCACATGACTGGGGCAAGAATGTCAAAGATGTTGGTAATGGCCAAATTGAGGTTGCTGAGAGCAGAGTTGGTGGTAGAGTCTAGGGATGGGGGTAGGGGCAGATGAAGGTGGATGCAAAGGCAGCAGCTGACACTCATTTCATCAGACGAATGTTCATGAATGAGATTGGCAGGGCTTTTGGAGGGGCAGTCAAAGGGCTGAAGGGACCCAAGGGCGAGGAGAGGAGAGAATGGTCTGACTAAGAGTGGAGTAACCAGAAGGGGGGAGAAAGAGGTCAAAATGGATGAGGACATCCAGAGTGTGCCCAACACACTTAGTGGGTTGAGCCAGAAGAGAGAATGGAGAGGGATAGTATGTGCAGAGGTCAAGGAAGAGAGTGGATGTGACAGGCGAGTCCAATTGAAAGTTGAAATCACCCATGAGGAGGAGATTAGAGGTCTTTGAGAGTAGGGAGGAATAGAAATCAACCCATTCTGAGAGGAACAGGGTGGTGGTGCCAGGAGGCCTGTAGATGCAGTTTGTGGGGTAAACTGGGCAACTTTTTTAGAGAGACCAGTTTTTGCTATGTCACTGATTTTTTTTGCAGTTTGCCATTAAGGATTTGTTGAAAATCCTAATGGAACTGTTTCCAACTGTGCATGTTATTTTTTCTGCAATTAATCCAAGCCAACTATGGAGATGTCCAAATGTATTTAGTCCAGAAATTGAATAAGCTAGGAAGCTTGTTATTAAAGGTTTATGTGTGTTTTGTATATGCTTTAGGGATGGTATTGTTAAATAATGATTGTATGTTGTAAATACTTTTCGAAGAGATGGAGTACATTTAAATGATGTTGGGAATCACAAACTTTCTTTTCAATGTTAAAAATGCTTTAAAAAAAAGTTCATGTGAACAACTTAAATGGGATAATGTGCAGTGCATAGGAAAGCATTTGTTAGTGGGTGTAGGATATAAAAATGAGAGGCAAAAAATGAAAACCGAAAAAAAACAAAAAAAGGCTCTTTCAAGAGCCACCATTATAGAATATATATTTTAAATTGCGTGTAAATGTTCCCACCACCTGTAATTGGATACACTGTCTGCGGACACCGCACATGTCATCCTGGTTCTTTGAGGATGCCCGACATGGAAAGGGGACTGCAGAGAATGCAGACAGTCATGATGACCGCGGACACATGGGATCATCCAATCAGGTTTCTTGGCTGTGGTGTACAGGAAGACAGGGTAGCAGGTGTTTTGTTTGTTGAGTGCACTGTATATAGCCATGGCAATGTCTTTGAGGAAGCAGAGTTTACGGATACTGGGAGACTCTTGGATTCATTGGCTAAAGGTGTAGTCTGACCATGTGGATTGTCTGAGAATCTTGGATTAGAACAATCAAAGTTTCATGCTATGGATTCTGTGAAATGAAGTGGGCGGAATTGCTTCAGTTTTGTGAAAGAATGGTTCAGTTGAAGCATCTGGACATCATTGTTGTTCACTGTGGAGGGAATAGTTTGGGGTATATGTGTTACGCTCACCTGATTCCCACGGGTGCGTCGATCTGGACTGGCCCGCTGTTGCTTCCACCAGAGTAACACGTAGAGCCGAGATGACAGACTGGGCAGACCCACTTAGCTTCGTTTGTTGGACTCGTACGAATATCTTTCTGCAATGGAGAAAGGGAATTAACCTCCCGTAATCTGAGCGTTAACCCGCCTTCCCACTCCCCTTGTCTGCCCACAGAACACTCCTGAAGTTCCCACTTAATCTTACCTGAAGATTTGGAAAGATGAGCTCTCCATCCTGCGTCGAGCGCAGGGGCGCGTAGACGACCAGTTACTTCACTGGCGTGGAGGAATTGGTGAGTTCCAGTATTGACTCTAAGTCCAATTGTTCGTAAGAGTTCAAAAGTCTGATCTTCACTCTGCCAGATTCCTTGCAGGTTGCGGATTTAAACTACCAGAAGAGTTCCAAGTGGCAATTGGTAAGATCCTGGTAAGTCTATTGTGGTTCTCCCCTTTGGGGCCGGGGTACAGCGATGATGCAGAATTAACTGCGCTGACCCGAAATGAGGTGAGTACCCCCCTGTGGTAATCAGGTAAGTCTTTGGGGGTGATTTGTATTGTCCTTGTTTTTCCCCTTAGGGGCCGGGGTGCGGCAATGATGCAGAATTGACTACACCGACCCGAGATGAGGTGAGTGCCCCCGGTGGTAAATCAGGTAAGTCTTTGGGGGTGGTTTATATTGCCCTTGCTCATCTATCTGTTCTTGTCTCCCCCAGGTGTTGAAGAATGGCCTGGAGATGCTGGATTCGCGATGGAGTAAAGGAATGCAGCCCCGGTTGGTGAGTTCAGCGCGGCTCTGCGAGGTGCGTGGCAATGCACCTGAGAAGGCTTCTCTCTTCCAGATCGACGATGTGCTGGATCAAGGATTCAGGTAAGAATTTTGTTCTGACCTCTTCTCCTTCTCCTTTTCTTGTTCCAAGTGTTCCAGGGCTGAAGCGGGCGTGGCTGAAGACTGGAGCTGCTGAAGACACGGTGAGCGTTACGCTGCAGCAAGCAGAATAACGCGAAGCACATGTGGCTGTCCGGGTGTGGCTTAAATAGCCTTGGAAGAAGTCCCAGGTAAGTATTCTTCCACAGCCCCACCCGAGAGGAAAGGAGTCCCTGAGGTAAAGTAGTCCCTTTAAGCCTCATTTGGCTTGTGGCTTCGTGCAGCATGGTCTGCATCAGGTAGGTATGCAGCATGGTCTGCAACAGGTAAGATTTCTGCAATGAGCCTGGCGCCCATGGCGCCAGGACTGACTTTATTCTTATGAGCCTGGCACCATAGGCGCCAGGACTGTAGCCAAAGAGCCCCTAACTGGGGTTTTTGGGCATGTTTCAAGTGGCATGATGCCTGCTTCCGGGGTTGCTGGGCCTGGTCTGACTTTCCGGGGGCAGGCATCGTGACAGCACTCCCCCTCAAGGCCCCTCCTAAAGCTGTTCTCCCTCTCGGCCTTGATTTGTCTGGAAATTCTTGGTGGAACCTTTTCACTAATTGAGGTGCATGCACATGGTCACTAGGCTCCCATGATCTTTCTTGTGGACCATAACCTTTCCAATCAATGAGATAGAAGAGTTTTATTCTCACCCTTTTAGAGTCCAAAATATTCTTGACTTCGAATTCGGGTTCCCCGTCTATGAGGATAGGTTCAGGTGGGGTGGTCAATCTAGTTCCTGGTTGCACAGGCTTCAAAAGAGACACGTGAAAAACAGGATGAACACGCATATGACCAGGCAGGTCCAACTTGACGGCCACTGGGTTAATAATAGCCTTAATAGAATAAGGTCCCAAGTACCTGGGGTTAAAAGTCCATGTTCCCTTGAGTGGTAAGTACTTGGTGGCTAACCATACTTGGTCCCCTACTTGGTATTGCGGTGCTTCACTCCTGTGTTGATCAGCATCCTTCTTGTATTTATCCTTAGCCTTTTGTAAATGTGCAGTCGCCTCATTAAAGGCTTGTGTGATAACAGCATGGAGATGGTCCACCGCAGGCATCTCTAAATGCTGGGGAGAATCTAAGTCTGAGGTTCGAGGATGGTGACCATATATGGTAAAAAAAGGGCTTTGTTTAGTTCCTGAGTGTACAGAATTTTTGTATGCATACTCGGCGATCCAAAGAATGTCTTTCCAATCCTCCTCAGATTGATGTAGCATACAACGTAGGTATTGCTCAAGAGTCTGGTTGGTTCTCTCAGTTTGACCGTCGGTCTGGGGATGTGGCTGGTTGAAAGCCTAACATCAATTTGTGCCAGCTGGCAGCACTTTCTCCAAAAATGTGAAATAAATTGACTTCCCCGGTCTGAAATTAACACGGAAGGAAAGCCATGTAGACGGACAACATTTTCAAGGAACTCCTTGGCCAGGATTGAAGCTGAAGGTATTCCTTTTAAAGGAATGAAATGGGCCATTTTAGAAAAAAGATCTACAATAACTAGAATGGTGTTATAACCTTTGCACGGGGGTAAATCCGTGATAAAGTCTAATGGCAAGGTATGCCGAGGAGTAGGTGGTATGTCTAACGATTGTAATAATCCAGCGGGTTTTTTCTTTTCCCCTTTATTTTGAGCGCAAATGCCACAAGACATGACAAACAACTTGACATCTTTTCGCCAGGTGGGCCACCAAAACTGTTTCTTGATTTTGGCTTCAGTTTTAGTAATGCCAGGATGTCCTTCCATCAAGGTGTCGTGGTAATGAGAAATGACAAGTTTCTGTAGTTCCTCAAGTGGCAAAAATAGCCAGCCTTGGTAATAAGGTAGATTGTTGGTGACAGAATACTCTGGGCCTTTCCTTGCCCAGCCCTGTAAGGCATCGGAATCAAAGAGTTGATGGACCTTTTCTTGAATGTCCTCCAGAGAGTGTATGGATGTCAGACCAAGGATTCTCTGTTCAGGAATTATGGGTACAGGTTCTAAAGCTCTTTCTGTTTCTCCCATTCCTATTCGGGACAGGGCGTCAGCTTTTCCATTTTTACAACCTGGTCGATAGGTTATTACAAAATCAAACTCGGCGAAGAACAATGCCCAACGGAGTTGGCGTGAAGATTGGGCCTTGGCTACCTTTAGGTATTGTAAGTTGCGGTGATCAGTGATGACCGTAATGGTATGCCTGGTGCCCAGCAGATAGTGCCACCAAGCCTTGAAGGCGGACTTGATGGCCAACAGTTCCTTGTCGGTTATAGCATAATTTAATTCGGGAGCCGAAAACTTTCTTGACCAAAACGCCACTGGGTGCAGCTGGTTAGTTTCGGGATCCTTTTGGGAGAGCACGGCTCCCATAGCTGAACTGGATGCATCTGTTTCCACTATGTAGGGAAGCTCTGGGCGCGGGTGTCGTAATACAGGAGCGGACGTGAATTTCTTTTTTAACTCTTGGAAGGCGTTCTCGACTTCTTCTGTCCATGTAAAGCATTTATTTTTTCGCAATAGTGTTGTAATGGGATGTACAATGTGTGAGAAGTCCGGGATAAACCTGCAATAGAAATTGGCAAAGCCGAGCATGCTTTGAACTCCTTTGACTGAGCTTGGCGAAGGCCAATTAAGAATTGCGTCCACCTTCCGTGTATCCATCCGGATTCCTTTCGGGGTCAGAATAAATCCAAGAAACTCTACTTCCGTAGTGTGGAAGATGCACTTTTCTAGCTTAGCGTATAACTTATACTGGCGTAACTTTTCTAGGACTGCCCAGACGTGCTTTACATGATCAGATTCTGATAGGGAGTATACTAATATATTGTCGATGTAAACGACTACACAAACATCGATGAGTTCTCGGAAGACATTGTTCATGAAGAACTGGAAGGCTGCTGGTGCGTTACACAGTCCGAAAGGCATCACCTGGTACTCAAATAATACGTACTTGGTGCGAAAAGCAGTCTTCCATTCGTCACCCTCTTTGACGCGTACCAGATGATATGCCCCCCGAAGGTCTAGTTTTGTGTATATACAAGCGTTCTTTACCTGGTCTAGTAGTTCAGGGATCAAAGGCAATGGGTACCGATTCTTGATAGTTATCTGATTCAGCGCACGGTAGTCAATGCATGTTCTAAGGTCGCCTTCCTTTTTTGGCACAAAGAACAAAGCGGAAAATGCAGGGGACTTGGACGGGCGGATGAAGCCATTAGCAAAATACTGGTCTAGGTACTGGCGCAAGTGGAGATTTTCAGGTTCCGTGAGGGCATAGATTCTGCTGCAAGGTGGTTGTGCTCTTGGTATGAGATCTATTTGACAATCATACGATCTGTGCGGTGGTAAGGTGTTTGCCTGCTCCTTTTGAAAGACATCCTGAAAGTCTTGGTATTCAGCAGGTAATTGTATGGCAGCTGGGATTATTGGGGCCAGTACTGAATTTAGAGTTCTCTTTGGGTAACAGGTGTTAGCACATTCTGGGAAGGTTAGTCTCTTCTCTCGCCAATCAATACAGGGATTGTGTTTTTCCAACCAAGGGATTCCCAGTATCAGTTGAAACTGTGGAGCCTTGATTAAATCAAACACCATAACCTCTCGGTGTCCATCCTGACCCAGCAAAGTAATCTCTGCAGTGGAATGAGTTACAGGCCAAGAGGCAATTTCAGTTCCATCAACAGTGGTGACGACATCGGTAGTGGTCTTTCGGGTGAGAGGTAGATTCATCCTGGAAGCCAATCCGTAGTCCAAATAGTTTCCTATGGCTCCACTATCTACGTACGCCTTTACCGCGTGCATGCGTGATGGCTGCTCTGGATCTATAAGGACCATGGGTATGGTGAAATGCAAGGTCAGAGTGTCCTTCTTTAAGCTCGGCAAGCTGACCTCTACGCTTGCCGGGCTTGATCGTTTCCCGAGTCAGGTTTCAAGTGGTTTTCGTCTGCTGCTTCTATAGTTTTCTTGGGTGGTTTTACAGGGCAGTTCCAAAGGAAATGACCAGTAGCTCCACAATATAAACATAATTGCTGTTGCCCTCTTCTTTCCCTTTCCTTCTGGGTTAAGGGTCCTCTAACCCCCCCGATTTGCATGGGTTCTGAGGCATCTACCCACTTCGAGGGTACGTAGGTTTTAACCAAGACCTTGTTTTCAAACTTGGTTCGATCAGCCTTTCTGGTTTGAAGTCTGTGATCTAACTGGGCCACAAAATCTATATATTCAGCACAGTCTAAAGGCGGGTTCACGACTTGAGCTAAAACATCCTTGAGTTCACCCCGAAGCCCTCGATGGAATAATGTAATTCGCTTGGCTTCAGGCCATTCGGTTTCCACAACTAATCTATTGAAAGTTGTAATGTAAGATAAAAGATCCTGATTACCTTGCCGTAAGGGTAAAAGTTCGTTATCCAAAGCCTGTCCTTGGGAATGTCGGGCGAACAGTCTTTCCATGCTAGTTCGAAAACCTTGGAAATCTCGCAGAATCGGGTCATCCTGATTAACTAGCGGAATGGACCAGTCCGCTGCACTGCCGCTGAGATATGACAGTACAAAAGCTACCTTGGCTTGATCGTTTGGGAAAGCTCCAGGTCTACATAAAAAAGTGTAAGCGACATTGATTCATGAATATAGCAAACCTTTTAGGGTCTCTGGCAAAGCGTTCAGGCGGAGCCAAGGAACGGCTCCAGGAAGGTTTATCTGCACCGGATTACTCGGTGGCACCGGAGCTGGGCTGGCCCCGAGTCCAGGTAGAGGTGTTTGTCCAGCCTGGCTTTGTAATAGTTGTCTGGCCAAATCATCAGTTCGTTCTTTTGACACTATCAATTCCGTCCTGAGGGCATTGGTTTCCTGGTGGGCGGAATGCACTTCGGCCCTTAGTTCCCTTAATAATTGGGCCAACTGATCGGTTTCCGAGGTCTCCATGACGCCCAGGTGGGTATTTGTGGGTAGGCTTTGCGTTCTGTTACGCTCACCTGATTCCCACGGGGGCGTCGATCTGGACTGGCCCGCTGTTGCTTCCACCAGAGTAACAAGTAGAGCCGAGATGACAAACTGGACAGACCCACTTAGCTTTGTTTGTTGGACTCGTACGAATATCTTTCTGCAATGGAGAAAGGGAATTAACCTCCCGTAATCTGAGCGTTAACCCGCCTTCCCACTCCCCTTGTCTGCCCACAGAACACTCCTGAAGTTCCCTCTTAATCTCACCTGAAGATTTGGAAAGATAAGCTCTCCATCCTGCGTTGAGTGCAGGGGCGCGTAGACGACCAGTTACTTCACTGGCGTGGAGGAATTGGTGAGTTCCAGTATTGACTCTAAGTCCAATTGTTCGTAAGAGTTCAAAAGTCTGATCTTCACTCTGCCAGATTCCTTGCAGGTTGCAGATTTAAACTAACAGAAGAGTTCCAAGTGGCAATTGGTAAGATCCTGGTAAGTCTATTGTGGTTCTCCCCTTTGGGGCCGGGGCACAGCGATGATGCAGAATTAACTGCGCCGACCCGAAATGAGGTGAGTACCCCCCTATGGCAAATCAGGTAAGTCTTTAGGGTTAGGTTCTATTGTCCTTGTCTTTCCCCTTAGGGGCCGGGGTGCGGCGGTGATGCGGAATTGACTGCGCCGACCCGAGATGAGGTGAGTACCCCCCTGTGGTAATCAGGTAAGTCTTTGGGGGTGATTTGTATTGTCCTTGTTTTTCCCCTTAGGGGCCGGGGTGCGGCAATGATGCAGAATTGACTACACCGACCCGAGATGAGGTGAGTGCCCCCGGTGGTAAATCAGGTAAGTCTTTGGGGGTGGTTTATATTGCCCTTGCTCATCTATCTGTTCTTGTCTCCCCCAGGTGTTGAAGAATGGCCTGGAGATGCTGGATTCGCGATGGAGTAAAGGAATGCAGCCCCGGTTGGTGAGTTCAGCGCGGCTCTGCGAGGTGCGTGGCAATGCACCTGAGAAGGCTTCTCTCTTCCAGATCGACGATGTGCTGGATCAAGGATTCAGGTAAGAATTTTGTTCTGACCTCCTCTCCTTCTCCTTTTCTTGTTCCAAGTGTTCCAGGGCTGAAGCGGGCGTGGCTGAAGACTGGAGCTGCTGAAGACACGGTGAGCGTTACGCTGCAGCAAGCAGAATAACGCGAAGCACATGTGGCTGTCCGGGTGTGGCTTAAATAGCCTTGGAAGAAGTCCCAGGTAAGTATTCTTCCACAGCCCCACCCGAGAGGAAAGGAGTCCCTGAGGTAAAGTAGTCCCTTTAAGCCTCATTTGGCTTGTGGCTTCGTGCAGCATGGTCTGCATCAGGTAGGTATGCAGCATGGTCTGCAACAGGTAAGATTTCTGTAATGAGCCTGGCGCCCATGGCGCCAGGACTGACTTTATTCTTATGAGCCTGGCGCCACAGGCGCCAGGACTGTAGCCAAAGAGCCCCTAACTGGGGTTTTTGGGCATGTTTCAAGTGGCATGATGCCTGCTTCCGGGGTTGCTGGGCCTGGTCTGGCTTTCCGGGGGCAGGCATCGTGACAATATGACTGGAATTTCATTACAGTTTGGTATGAAAAATACATTTGTGAAGTTGATGGAACTGTTTCCACATTTGAAAATTGTTTTTTCACAGATTGCTCAGAGACAAATGTGGAAGCGTTTAGACTTATTTTGTCCACACATTGAAAAAGCAAGGCGCAATCTTAACAAAGCTGCATGTGCTTTTTTGTGGGATGTTGGCATGACATCTTTTGATAATGCAAATATCAAATATGATAGTGTCAACATTTTCTTGAAAATCTTCAAATGCATTAAAGCAATTTCTTTTAACACATAACATAAATAATTAAGTATTTGCCCTTTTCCTACTTTTCCTACGTTCCGTCCACCACCTTACCTTGCCTCTCTAACAAAAACCAAAAGCCAAAAAAAATGTAAAAATTAAAAACACAAAATGTTCTTTTAAGAGCCCTCATTTTTGAACAAAAAATAATGTAAGTGATTTTAATTCCCCCACCCCACTCCTAGAATTTTCTAGATGTCTGCAGACATTTGCACTGTCCATAGAATATGCAGGTTGTAAAAGGGTTTAGTTAAGTTCTATTTTTAGTTAAGTTTCATTTTTTTAACTGTGAAAGGTGGCTCCTAAAGGAACCATTTTGTTTGTATTTTGTGTTTTTGTATCTTGTTGGGCTTTTTTGGATTTTTTTGTCGGAGAGGCAAGGTAAGGTGGGGAAATGGACGGAAGGCAGAGAAGGGACACCTACCACACAGACGGAGTGGCAGGTGGACAGGGGAAGATGTTGAGTAGGCCTTAAAGACTTATCTTTAAGGCCAACTCAACATCTTCACCTTAGTAGGTGGCGGTGTTTCTCGTGCTCCTTGACCACAGCCTTGAAAACACTACAAAACTGTTCCTTTCTGCAGATCGGTGCATTGCAGTATAAACATAGAACTGTGACCCTCGAAAGGTAAGAGTCAACAGCGTTCTGTGTGGTCCTTGCGGCACACTCCGGGATCCTCTTCCCCACATGAGTTGCCTGTGTGGTTTCAGGAGTGGTTGAGGAAGATGAGGTAGAGCTTGTCAGCCTGCTTCTCCCTGTCAAAGGAGAAGCCACTCTCAGAGTATTCCGGTGGTTGGATCTGGTGTGGCGTTGCATGGAGGTGTACAGGACCTTTACAGACCAGGTTTCCGGTGACTGATAACCTTGTCTGCCCGAGCCTTTGGTGGTAAAAAACTGCCAGACCCATGATTCACGCCGGGTGCTGGAGGTAGGCACTTCCTCTACCTCATCTTCTTTTTCCTCTTCATCCTTTTCCGCATCACAGTACTTGTTCCCCTCTCCAGGTTTTCCTGGTGGGGATGGTGGTGGTGGCACTTGGTAAGGCAGCATGGCCATGACAGATACCATTGCTGCAAATGAAGCTGTTCTGCAAAGCAGGTGCTATCAGCTGCTCTCTCTTTGATAGTCAGATTGAGAGTGAGTAAAGGTAATCGGTGGACCCGTGTAGAGGAAATGTCTGTGGGCGGCACAACTTTCTGCAGACAATCTAGCCGAAAATAGGCTTTGAAAAGTTGTAAAAGATGACAAATGAACTAAGAGTGGGTCTAGGGCTCTGGAAGGGTAGACTTCAACTTGGAAAGTTACTATATTGGCCAAAAAGGTGATTTTAAACTGTTTGTGGTGACAAGCGCTGTTCGCGGACATGTTGTCACGCTGCACGGGTGCCGTCACATGATGATATCCGGGGACGTCCACGATGCCGATGTCTGTCTGCGGACAGCATTGGGCGGGTAGACCACCAGGCGGCTGCGCATGGGTATCCACAAACTGGCACGCTGTCTGTGCACTCATTAAAAGTGGGTCATGCCAAGCAGGACACGCTCGAACACGGTGCTATGTCCGCAGATGGCCAATTGAATAAACGGATAGTCGTGGTGTCTGCAGATTACTAATTGGTGTTTTAAAAAAATATAAATGTATCAAAGAAGAATATACAAGATATTTACATTACAAAATAATACATTTATTTATGAAAGGGATGGGGTGTCAGAATAGGAAACATAAATGGGAGAATTGGGGATTTCAATGCAATGATCATCAGGGAGGGAGGGAGGGAGAGAAGTTTCATCAATCCGTCTTTCATTTATATTTTGAGAATTTGATGGGGGTGATTGCTGAGGGAAAGACAGGTACAAGAAGTACAATGATAAGCAACATTTCTAATAAGATGATTTTTAACATAATTTAAAAGTTCCTTAAAGTCATTACTAAGTACATCCAAATTTGCTGATACGATCATGATTTCATTGTGTACAGTTGGGTATAGGGCTTGGCTTTGTGATTTTTAGTGTTCTCCATAATTAAATTGGGGTGTTGTTTAGTCATGTAAACTATGAGCTATAAGAAAAGAAGACATTATTGCTTCAATGAGTTTTGTATACATTTGATTATTTGTTTATATTGAAAGATGTATTGTTTAACATTACAGATGTCATTATCTCTCCTTTCTTCTTTTGGAAGATTTTCTTCCAAACCACTCAAGTGTGTTTGCCATTTCTGTTGGAATAAAAAGAAAAGTGATATTTTCTAATAAGAAATATTCATATAGCACATGGTAATAATTAAGAAATAAATACAGTGCACTTACTATTTGGTAGGAGGTTGTTTTGGAATGAGGTACTATTGTATGTGAGTCTGTATGAAAAGTTGTACTGAAGTGATAATATGAGGTGTGCAGTTATAGTTTGTGCTTGATATTCCATGATCTGTGTGGTAAATTAAAAATTGTCTTTACATGTTGAAATGATGAATTGTACAAAAAGGTATATTTGGCTGTAGTAAATATATGTATTGTTGTTTTATGTACATGTGTTTGTTGGATGATGAATACAACATTTTCTGTAGTACCCTGTGTTTCTGGGCTTTGTTGATGGTGACTGGTGTCTGCAGACTTTCATGCTGGCTGCGTACTTTGTAGCTTCTACATTGGAGTGAGTATGATCTAATGAACCTGTAGCAAATTAAGGAGCGGTCTGGTAAAAACCTATGAAATTGCGTGAAAAAACGTTGTCAAAGGGACGTTATGGTTAAGTTGCACTAATAAAAACCTATGAAATTCAGTGAAAGAACTTTGTTAAAAGGATGTTATGGTTACAAGTAAAACCGAAAACCCAGAATTTCGCCAGTTATGGTAAGCTATGCAACCATAACTCACGCCACCACCGTACCCTGCTAAAATTTCATTGATGACATCACATTTGAAATACATTATGATTAAAAGTCCCTACAAGGGTTTGTGTTTACAATGTTGCTAGCAAGATGCCAGGGGTTATCGGGAGACCTCTCATGAACTACTTAACGTATTAAAATATTTACTCATCTAAACAACATTTTACTATGAAGTGTTGTTAATACAGGAACCTAATCATACATACACATATGCACCAATGTGACACTAAAATGGAAAGGCACTCAGGTGAAGGAAATTGTGCCTTAGAACTGTAATATTGCTAAATGTGCCCAATGGATTCCGAAAAAACATGTGGTGCTGCAGATGCTGACTTCATGTAAACTGGGAAAAGGCACATTTTGACTGAGGAAGACAAACAGCAGCATGTTACACTGCATTCTATGCAATACAAGACTGAGATCTAGAAATATAAGTAAAGTTTTGACTTATATCTACAAGTGAAGCCAAATGACACATTTCATTTGACACAACAGAAGCACATACTATCCAACATATAAACTGACATTTAAAAGGAAAGCCCTGCTTGGAGTTTTAAAGTGGATTTTGGATTCCCATGGTAAATAATGGCCTATGTGTGTAGAACACAGAAGGGAAACTCATGTCTTTTCAACTGTTAGACTACAGAAATACATTACACATGGACAAAAAGCCCAGATAAAAAAATACCTCTTTTCGATTTAAAATGCCATTTCTTTCAGAATAATACATGTAGCTTGCATTTGCAGCTCCCCCAATTGAACTGCTGGACTGTGTACCTGGATCTCTGACCCCAGAGACCTTTGGATGGAGTCTACTAGGAATGGTAGCAGAATGTTAAAAAATACACTGTTTACAGATCAAAATTGTGGAAGCGTCAGAAAAGGAAAGACAGGCCTGACTAATCAGGACTGTCCAAGCCCCAATAAACTGCCTCACATCTTCAAACAGAGAATGATAATGGAATTTCAAAGACTGTTACATTAACACCCAACACAGATAAGCAGATGTCCAGAAAACGAAACTGGCTGGGTTTTGAAAAATGGAAACTCAAGGATTGCCCATGTTAATGTATTGCAATTTAAATAACACAGGACACATTTTCATTATAACAGGAGAACCGTGCATCGTAATGAGTTCATTCAGCACCCATTTCGAAGATCGCCAACTGCCTGTTATTCCTATGTAAATATCAATTGAATGGGATGTGTAGAATTTAAGTTATTAAGAAAAATGTGATTCTGGCCTTCTCATAAATTAGAGAAATCTAAAAGTTGGTGAGGTGATGCACCCAAGGCTCTAGGCCCTGGCCACAACCACCGCAGCACATCACACCCATAGATCACACCCATAGAATCAAACATCTATGAAATATTTGTAAATGTACAGTTTGTATAGTGTTTGATTTGTATAGTTTGTGTGTGAAGTTTTGGCTATGTGATGTCATTAAGATTGTACAGTTTGGTAACAAGCACTGCAGTATCACATATCCATGGAAGTAAACATTTTGTTTTGTGGTGTATGGTTAGATGTTTGCTTCAGTGGTTGTGTTATGGAGCAGTATTTATGAGTTGTATTTATTGTATAATATACTTACTGTTTGATTTTTTGTGATTGAATATATTTTTTTAATGAATTGGGTAACTGGAGCAGATATTCTTTTTCAATTTCTGTGTTAAAAGAAAATATCATGTTAGTGTACGTAGTGTATGCAGACTTATTACATTGCATAATAGACATTTCTGCATTATTTAACCCTCATACTTAGTAG
Organism: Ambystoma mexicanum; assembly: GCF_040938575.1. Lineage (NCBI taxonomy): Eukaryota > Metazoa > Chordata > Amphibia > Caudata > Ambystomatidae > Ambystoma > Ambystoma mexicanum. The sequence goes on along the minus strand of NC_090923.1, from coordinate 621,673,673 downwards.
TTTACAAACCAGTGTACTGTGCAATTTGCTCAGTTTCTGTGTTTGTTGTTTAAATCAATGGGTCTGTGGGAAAAAAATCCATGTTGGATTGAAAAAAAAAACTTTTTTGCCATGGTACAGTACATTTCTTTCTTTGTTTCTGGCTGAAGTTCTATTGGTATGTTGTAGATAGTTAGATAACTGTTGTTGAATTGTAACTGGTTATTGTTTTTTACTTATATTCTTAAATTGTAATATATCTGTTGGGTTGTTGTAGATTCTTGGGGCAGTTAGATACCTGTTGGCATATTCTAACTGTTTATTTCTTGTTATATTTCAGTGGTATTGATTTATCTGTTTGGTTGTTGCAGAATTTTGGGGCAGTTAGATACCCGCTGGAGCATTCTAACCATTTATTTCTTCTTATAATTTATTGGTATTGAATTATCAGTTTGGTTGTTGCAGAATTTTGGGGCAGTTAGATACCTGTTGGTATATTATAACTGTTTATAGTTTTCTAATTGAAGTTTTATTAATGTTTATGCACAGATTAGTTAATAGTGGTATTGATTTATTTGTTTGGTTCTTGCAAAATATTGGGTCAGTTAGATACCTGTTGGCGTATTCTAACTGTTTATGTCTTCTTATAATTTAGTGGTATTGATTTATTTGTTTGGTTGTTGCAGAATCTTGGGGCAGTTAGATACCTGTTGGCGTATTCTAACTGTTTGTAGTTTTCTAATTGAAGTTTTGTTAATGTTTATGTACAGATTAGTTATTAAAGTTTGGTTTCAAGAAGATTAAATAAGCGTTTATAAGATTTGCTGGTAATCTCGGCTTTAGAGTAATGGTACTATGATTACATTCGAACCATCCAGAATTCTTTTTCATATATGCAGTGTAGTGACCTGAATTGCTTGTGGCTCCTGCATGGAACATTGAACCAATTGTTGTGAAGGTTCAGTTTGCAGTTGTTTTTGGTATCATCTGCATTGTTACGTAGAAGCATTAATATTATATTTTTACTATGTGTTTGTATTTGTAAGGTGTAGCGATCATCTGAATTGAACGTAGAACATAATCTGCCATGGTTTGCATTTTTTACAAGTTGCTGAAATGGAACAGATTCACAGTTAGGTATGGATAGATACACAAAGCGTTCATTAGAGATTTGTTCATGTGCCATATTGTTGCACAGAGTGCATGTATGATTCCACATGTATGAAATAGATATGTTTTTGTTATCCAGTACTTTTAGTAAGTACATTAGAAATTCTCGTGGATCTTCTTGTGAGTTTATAGTGAATTTGACCATTCCAGCACAGTAGTCCAATTCTTGTCTTATTCCATGAACACTATATCTGTTGTCAGGATTGTTGCTTGCATTTCTATGAAGGACAAACATTTGCAAATACAATTGGTCTGTATTGTGTAAGTAAATGTTGTCAACAATTGGTGGCAATTGAAATATAATATTCATTGCTACATTTGCATAGCAATTTACACCACTTATATTTGAACATTTGAATGGACCAGATAGTTCTGTGTTGAAGTCATTTTTTGGAGTGTGTGTTGCTTCTTTGAAGAAAAACCTGAATTACTTTGAGTAGTAGATTCTTCTTTGGTTGTAGTAATTGATGAAGTATTACCTTCTTTTACTCTCTTTGAAGGATTTGCAGTGAGATCCTGTTGCATTTCTGTTTGAAGTAGTTGTCTTTTACAATGTTTTGCTTTTTGTGGAACAGGATATGTTTTTAAATGGGGGTGTACAGTGAACGTAGTCTATTATATTCTAAAATGCAAGGAATATCAGCATTTACTTTATTTGCATCAAAGTTGATTAGAAATAGACCGTCAAGTGTACGTAAGCGTGATAGTGCTACGTAGCTCATGCCTTCTTTAAAGACTGTGTTCCCAATATCTATCAATGCTTTATCTAGGGTAAGACCTTGTGATTTGTGAATGGTGACTGCGTATGCTAGAGTTAGAGAAAATTGTTCTCTGCATACGTACATGTCTTTGAAAAGAAGGAATGGGGCTGTTGACCGTCCAATTCTTTTTACTTCTGATAGTTTGTCGAAGAGAATATTGACAAACTGAATGTTGTTGTCATGTGGGTATGTTTGAAAACCAACAACTGTACCAAGTGCTCCATTAACTAGTCCTTGCTCCACGTCAAGGTTACTTTTGAGCATTACTCCACAGTTTAATGACAATTTTAAAATTTTCTCCAAACCGGCTGAGTTTTCCAAGGTATGTAGTCCTGTTTTGGTTGTTGACACATGGGTATTGTCAAACCATGTACATCCAGTTTGTCTGTGGAGCAAATTTCAGTTATTGGTTGCATTTCTTTTTTCAACATTGTTTCATTGAATTTGGAACAGCTTGCAAGAGTTGGCATCAAGGACATACAATTGACATTTTTGTGTGCTAATTGTTCCATGACATCAGTAGCACATGAGTTATGGTCATAAAGTGCATGGAAGTGCTGGGATTTTAATATTGCTTGTGCTTCCTGAGATAGTACACCAACTCTAATACTTTTTAAAATGTTGGCGTAGGTGAGGTCTGCAGACTGGCACATATTTTCGGTTAATTCTCTGTATTGGAAATGTTGCCAAAGGTTAATATTTCCTATGCTGCCAACAGTTTTACGGCAGAGTTTGTGCCCTAAGGTTTTAAAAATAGGTTCACCTTTCACTGGTGTCAATTGAAGAAGATCTCCGAAAACAATAATTTGTTTTCCTCCAAAGAGCTGGTCGTAGTCTGTTTTGAGGACCTCTTGTAATCTGAGGTGAATCAAAGCTAACATTGGGTTGGAGACCATGCTCACTGCATCTATTAGTAGCATTTTCATTTGTTTCAAAACTCAGCATAGTTCCATTGCAGCTTCTGTAGAAAGTTTGTAATATTCTAATTTGTTTTGGTGTTCTACTGGAAGGACTAGTAATCGGTGTAAAGTGACACCGCCTATGTTGTAGGCAACTAAACCTGTGGGGGCAGTTACAACAGTTGACAGTTTGTTCTTTGTCAGTTGTTGAAGGAACTTGCTGATGATTTTGATTAAGAATGTTTTTCCTGAACCAGCTTGACTACTGACGTATAGTAGTATAGGTTTGTAATTTTGGCAGGTACATTCTTTATTTTTATGTCGTACACCATGTGCAATTTCTTTTGTTACTTCTAGAAAAATGCTACGCTGCTCATTGTTCAGTTTTCATTACAGTACAGTTAAGTCTTCTGTATCTTCTTCATAGTGAGGCATGGTGTTTTCTAATTCTGTCATAGCTATTTCTGCCTCATTTGCTATTAGTGGCTGTCCCAGTGGTTCTTGGCTTCCTGTTACAGCAGGTTGACTACTGTCAGGAGTGTCCTTATCTAGTTGGGCCTGGAGTTCTTCTTCGTGTTGCTGTTCATTGTGCAACATTGTTTTGTACTGTGTAAAGGTTACATCGGTTATAGTGCTTTCATTTGCTTTGAAAGCATCTTCATAGGAGTCCTAGATATCTAGTAACTCTTCTTCTTTTCTCCATGGTTCAAAAAGTTGTAGCAGGGACATGTAATATATATAGGAGTTTTTAATGACAATTTGATATGATTAATGAAGTTTCGTTTGGTATGTTTCACTAAGCTGCCTTCACAATTTGTCACTATGTATCTACCTTTATTTTCATTAGTTTTTATATTATTTTTGTATGTGAAGTTTTGGGCTATGTGGTATAGACACATGGTTTCCAACGTGGTACTTCTGTTTGGATAGTATCTGTCCAGTAAATTATTTTTCAAAATGTCTTGGCTGTTAGGATCATTTTTGGCTATTGTTTCTATGTTGTCGTGTGATTTGAGAACTCTTTTTCTAAATTTAGCAGGACCAAGACTTAGCCATACTATATTTTCAGATGTTCCATACAAAGCAGTACTGGTTAAACAATCTGCAGCTTCATAGCAGCCACATTCTCTATGAGAGAGCATTTTTATTCTTAAGCTGTAGAATTTCTGAGACAGTGTTTTGTCCGATGATAGGTCATCCCAGAGGTTTTGAAGCTCTGTTTTTTCTGCGTTGTTTAAGTAGATTGTAACATATCGTGCAACTGCAGTGGAATTGTCTGCAATGTACTGCAGATCTATGTTTTCATTCCATAAGAGGGCAATGATTGCATTGTAATCATTGATATATTTAGCTTCTTCTGTTCTTTTTATGTAATATATGTTCTTTGGTGATTTACTTTTAACACTATGTCTAACTGAAGACATGAAGTTGTTTCCTTGACCTGTTGCTGTAACTGGGTCAGCACTATTGGACCTCCAAACTGAAATGCTTTCCATTTTGGACAGAGGCAAGTCGGGGCTGCTGATACTGCTGGACCTTTCGGCAGCATTTGATCTGCTAGATCATGTCAAACTCCGCGAGGCCCTTGAAAAATCAGGCAATTGCTCAAAGGAAGCCATTGAGTGGATCGCCTCTTTTCTACAAAACAGACAATCTAAGATTGTTTGGGGAGATAAAACATCTAGCGCTAAGCTAGTCGACTGCGGGGTCCCTCAGGGAGCCATCTTCTCCCCATTACTTTTTAACCTCTACATGCGATGCCTTTGCACCATGTTATCCCAGATGGGCATATTTTTTACCAACTTCGCTGACGATACCCAACTGGTATTTGAACTCAGTGGAAACCATCAAATAGACAACGATAAACTTAATATCCTTTACAATACCATCGAACACTGGATGAAAGAAAACTGGATGTGCTTAAATGGCTCTAAGACTGAGCTCATGATCTTCGGATCCCCACAAGCCAGAAAGAAATTGAGCCCTGCCTTTAACTCATTCACCATCAAAAACATCCAGATTCCAATATCAGCAAAAGTAAAGACCCTAGTATCTTCAAGCTTCTCTTGGCGCTGAAGCACACACAAGCTACCTTAAAAAAAACTGCCAGTACCACCAAATCCTCCTTAAAAAGATCAGGCCACTGTTAGACCAAAAGAATAGCACCATCATTGCTAGGGCCACTATATTATCCAGATTGGACTACGGAAACTCCCTACTCTTGGGAGCCAACAGCAAGTGCCTGAAAAGATGCCAAACCATCCAAAACAACGCCATCAGAACGATCACTGGAAAATCATGGAGAGAACACATCTCCGGAGAAAGGAAAGCCCTCCACTGGTTGGCTATGGAGGAGAGAATCTCTTTCAAGTCTCTCACCATAGTACATCGTTGTCTTTATGGCACAGCCCCGGCCTACCTTATGAAACAGTTTAAATGGTACAAACCATCCAGGAGCCTCAGATCATCAAATATAGGCAATTTACAAACCATTACCACTAAAAAACAACATGGTCTCGGCAAGGCTTTCCCGACAATAGTCATCGGTAAATGGAATGACCTACCCACTTCACTAAAACTTGAACCTAACTATCTCATCTTCAGGAAAAAACTGAAAACCTTACTTTTTAAGTAAATCCTGGAAACACACTGTACCACGTTGAATTAATCCAGGTCTCTTCCGCCTAGTCCCGTCTTCATTCTTTGTTGTCCTGTCTATATGTAAGCGTTCTGATGCCCGTGGGCTTTAACGCTATATAAACAAATAAATAAAATAAAATAAAATAAACTGGTCTAGGGAAACCAAATCAGCATTTGGTGTGGAATTTCCCTTTGTTTTTGTATTTGCGATGACAATATTTCCCACATTTGTGTCTTTGAAATTGTAAAATTTGTGCATGAAGATCACTATTTGTTGCTTCTGATGGAATTTCACAAGTGACATATTTTTGCTAAACTGTAAAACAGTGGCATCACTGTCTTGACCAAATTTAGGAGCATCTTTAATCCATAAAAGCATGTGGATATGTGGTGCTCCTCTGGCTTGGTATTCCCTGCTCCACAAGAAGTGTTGCACTTCTCCGAGGGGAGGAACAATTTTATTACAAATAAAATGTAGCATAGCAATGAAGCGATGATGGAAATATCTTGAAACATTAACAGGATCTAGAGAGCAAAGTTCTCCAGGTGTTAGTATATCTATGTTTGTTTTGTTTTTGTTTGCTATGCATAGGAAATCATGTAAATCTTCCCATGCATATTCTGCACAACTTAATGTAACAAACCAAGTGGGCAGACCAATGTTTCTTATTATACAATGTACATCTCCTTGACGTCGGAACCAGTACTCCTTAGTACCACGCATGTTTGCTAACAGATTTGTAATGCTTGATTGTAGAACCTCATCTTTTTCTAGCAATTTTTGTAGTAATTGCGTAGCTGACATATTTTGAAAGTGGGTACCTGATTTCAATGTGTGTGCAACTCCGTAGCATAGAGTTGCTAGTTCACTTTCAAAGAGTAGGTGGAATATGTATTCCCAGATCTTCAGAATACATTCGTAATGAGCGGTATTCTGATGCTGTTATTTGAATGGGTCTATCATTGTACCTTCCTCCTTTACCATGTGCTTCTATACTTTATTCTCATATGCTGATTGGTGATTGGTGATCCTTTGGTTTGTCGCATTTGGTATGTTTTTAGTGCATCATCTATGGTGTCATTAGAGTGTAATGGATGAATTGTATAATGATCTAAAATATTGGATACTGTAGCAGGATCTAGAAGTTCAAATTGACCAGTTTCTGCTGACTCTTGAATTATTTCAGTGGTTTCCTTCAAGTTTTCTTCAATATTAATTTCGTTGTAGTATTCATTATTGTCTTTTAGATATTGCAAGGCTTGTCTAACTTTATGTAAGTCTACGAGTTGTAGACAATTAAAGATTGCTCTATTGGACGTTGCACTCTAAGAGTGTGCACATTTTCTTTGAGATCTAATGGTAAATAAACTACTTTGCCACAAATGACATTCACTAATTCAGAGGGAAGTAATTTTGCTGTTTTTGGTTGAAGGCATATTATTGTTTGAAATGGGTGCACTGTTTGAATTATGATGCTCTCATATTAGTTGAGTTGTTGCAGGGGTTTTGGTAGTGGGAATAATTCCAAGTTATCTGTGAGCACATGAAGGAATTTGGTTGTTGTCTAGTTTTGTAGTGCAGTAAGAGCAAAGTATTAAGGGGTCAGTTATTTCATATTTGTTTTCTGTTATAAGGTAGAGAGCTAATTCAACCCATTTGGAATCTTCATTGTCTTCTATTTTGTATGTTACATCTTCAGTTTTTGTGTTACTTTTATAAAAGGTTATGCAGCAACACACACACACACAGCAGATGTATTTTTAAATTTTAATATTTCTTTTTTGTATGTGTGTAGTAGAAGGTTGCCATCTTTACAACTTTTGCTAATCTGTTGTAAAGCTGTTGCATTTTGTAAGTGGCTTTCACTTCCAAAATGTTTTCTCTGGATATGCTCTATTTCATTGAGTAGGTCTTTGGCTGTACCATGTAGAAGATTGTTATTTAAATTGGCTAGTGCTAAAGCAGGACCTTTAGCATAGTACAGTTTATAGACTTGGGGCCTCATTACGACCCATGCGGTAAGGGATTACCGGTACCGGTAAGGGCACTGGTGCCGGTAATCCCTTATCGTCCAATTACAAGGTCCCTTTGCGGGTCCCTACCATAACGGCTGGTTTCACCAGCCGTTATGGTAGGGACCCGCAAAGGGACCTTGGAGGTAATTACAGTACCGCAATTTGCAGTACCGTAATTACCACCTTCCCCATTCCCATTGAGCCCTATGGGGCAAAAATGGGAATGGGGAAGGGCCAATGGTGAATGGGGAATTACCGCCCCTCCAACCTTGGAATGGGGCGGTAATTCTGCCATTCACCATGGCGGATTTCAGCATCAACCATGGCGCTATAGTGCCATTGGTTAACGCCTGGGTCATAATGACCCCCTAGATTTCTTATAGTTGAATGATGTGTTGATATCATTTTGATATGATGAAAGGTGCTTTTGCAAATAGGTCCTGAAATGCAGGCTAATGCATGTCCTAGTAGCCCAGTGTGTTGGTGCACTGGACAGGTATCCATATTTTGTAATAGTTTCATTTTGATTTTGTCTTTGCCTTTCACATACTGATTGAGGAACTGGCATAAAGATTTGAAAGATTTTTTGGCAATGTTACGCATTGACATGCACGGCCATTTGTATACTGGACGTTCTGGTTCAGTCTAATGGAGAGGTGATAATGACTTTTCTGGGGACATTTTTGTAAGCAGTATTTCTTGTTGCATTATGGTATTATTAAGTTTTTCATACCCTTGTCCACTGCTATGTATGGCAATTGTGTTTGTTTGCTTTTGTTTGTATGCTTCTTCATTGAAATATGGTTCTGTGCTCGTGGTGTGACTCCATTCACCTCCACCGATATTTAAGAAGTTATTTTTGTTGACATTGAGTTTATTGAGAAGTCTTTTTTGTAATTTAGTAGTTAGTTTTGTTAGTGGTTGTAACTTCAACCTCTGTGAATTACTAAACCAACCCAACTTATAGAAAGCCTGAAAAGGTCTTTTTTAATAATCAACAACAAACAAATGAGGCAGTCTGGGAATAGTTTCTACCTTGTCTTAATGAAGACAGGTGCACGATGGGGGCTGCACTGATCCTGATGAAATAAAGGATCCTCCTGGAACCCCCTACGCGGTCAGCACTACAAAGGCTACCCCCCAAAGGGAATTCCAGGGAAACCCTCGAGGGGGGAAAAACCCTGTGCTGAGCTGCTGGGGAGCGTGGATGAATGTTCTCCTTCCCTCCGGAATGTTCGGAATAATTCCTGCTTACCGGTTACAAATGTTGAAAGCTTGCTTTAATTAGCCCAGCTGTAGATGAATTTAAGAACATAATTAGCTAAAGAATAGAACAGAAAAGGAAAATAAAGATTACAGAAAAGCTCCCCTGCCCTTAACAAAGTGCGAAAACCGAATGGTAATTTAATGATGAAGGCAGAGCAAAGAGTCCGTGTTCCTGGAGCCTTCAAATACTATGAGGAAATGAAAGAAGAAGCGTAGATAGTAACAGGGTTTGCCCCAGGAAATATCAGATAGAAATAAGTAAGGGAAGAAAGGGTTTCTCCACCTGCAAGGGATGAAGGCTGCGCGACCTCGTCCGTAGAACGGGGAGTTAGCACAAGATGACAAAAAGGATTCTGGGAGTCATAGTTCTTGGGAAAGCGAGAGTGGCTCTCAAAACAAATGCAGCTTCCTAAATGAAAATGAACCAACAACATAAACCTATAAAACCTTCCGCCAACTGTCAAAACAAGAATAAACTTCTAATGTCAAGTTATGCCTACCCGAACACTGTGTAACTGGGATTATGAAGGAAGGCAATGAGTTCAAACAGAAGGAGGATCGAAAGAGGTCACCGTTCCAAAGCTGAGTTCCTAGCAAAATACGGGAGAAAAGTTAAACAGTGATGCAAGTTTGCAAGGATCCAAAGGGAAAATAGAAGCACAAAAAAAGATACAAAAAGATTCTGTAGCGTACTCACAGAGCCTCTGACAACCTCTAATCAAGTAGTGACGCGACGTGAAATATGCTCTCCATTCTTTTATCGAATCTTCTTCCATGGGCGTGGCTACATCCCCCTGACGTCCTACTGCTTCCTGTGGTAACGTCGTGACCGTAATCACAACTGGACCGTCAACACTTCTTGCAGCTGATGCCGTCTCAGAAAAGCTAAAGGCACGATCATCACACACATCTCGGAATGTAATGGAAGAAACCATTACAGTGGTTTCATTCTGTTTAATACTAAAATAAATAACTTCCTTTTGAGAAGGATTGCACTGTCTATCAAAGCGTCTAAGATTAATTTTCTACGGTAGGTTTTAAGGGTTGTTCATGATTTGTCTCCTGTTTTTATGAGATTCTGAAGGACTCTCTGGCGGGACATTTTTTCTAAAATACTTTTTTTGGTATGGTTGCTTGCCATTACATCAAGATTTATAGGAGCAATGTTAGCAGTAGAGGTAGCTGAATTCTTGTTAATCACTTTCTGTTTTGTTTTACATTTTGAAAGAGGAGGCAACGTTTTTGTACTGGAAGCTTGTTTTCTTTCGGTTAATGACTCTATTAGATCTTTTGTTTGAACTTTTTGTATAAATTCTGCTAGAGATGGATGCTTATTTTGGATACTTTTATTTTCATTTGCTCTACTTCTGCATTGCTTTCTACAGACTTGCTTCTTGGTAGGCATTCTTTGGGGTCTGTTAAAAAAAGGAGGTATGGGTTGGGATGTTCTGCAATGTATGTGTGCTGTGTGCATGAGTGTCTGAGTATGATGGTAAGGATGTATGGGGTGGTGTGTGATTGTGCATTGGGCAGCTACAAGTTTGTTTGTTTGTTTATTTATTTATAATGCGCTCCTTACCCAGAGGCAGCAGGGCGCAGCAGAAAGAAAATGCAAAGCTTACAATGTTACATAAATGTACAGTTATACAAAATTATCGACATACACAATTAAAAATTACAGAAATATACACTATAAAATGTCTGATACAGTGATATATATGTTCAGCAAAATATGTGTGTGTAATTATGTGCCGCTGTAGGAGGTAGGATTAATATGTGTGGATAAGATATAATGTGTAATAGTTGTTCAGTGTCATGTCCTTAAATAGGCATGGGTATATAATACTGTAGGGGCTGTGGCTAGAGGAGACTATGATGAGGGTGGCTATGGGTTATTGGAATTCAGGTGTTTGATGAAGTTCCTTCTAAAGTGTAACTAGGGGTGGTCTGCTCTCAGGTTATGTGGTAAGGAGTTCCAAAGTGTAGCAGCTTTCGCAGGGAAGCTATTACCTCCAATGGTGGAAAGTTTGAATCTTGGAATTATCAGACAGTTAGAATTGACGGTTCTAGTCTGTCTGATGGATGACTTTCTCTTTAATTTGTCCATCAGGTAGCTGGGGGCAGCATTATTGAGGGCTTTGTGGGTTTGGGAGACCATCTTTAGTTGTATTTTGTTGTCAGTGGAGAGCCATTTGTGTTGGCGTCTAATTGTGGAGATATGCTCTCTTTTATTTATGCCGAGCGCAGCTCTCAAGGCATTGTTTTGTAGGATTTGTAGCCTTTGGGTAATAGTTTTATTAGCACCGCTATAGAGAGCATTGCAGTAATCGAGTCTAGAGAGTATGAGGGCTCTCCCAAGGATCATGCAACTATCATTGGATAGGAATGGTCTGCCTGCTCTGATTAATTTACAAGTATACACAGTAGTGGATGCTAGTGAGTTAACCTGTTTAGTAAATGACATGGTGTAATCCAGGTAAAAGCCAAGAGTTTTTACCTCCCTGGATACTTTGATAATGTTGCCGTCTATATTGAACGAGGCGTATTCAAGGCCTAGTTTGTTAATATTGGAATGCGTACCCAAGATGATTAGCTCTGTCTTATCATCATTCAGGCATAGGCCATGGGATGCCATCCATGCCTGAATGATGAGATACACCCTGTTCACCAAATCTCTGTCCTTGCTGTGATCCATGAAAGTGGGAGGAGAATCTGAGTATCATCTGCATAGTTGGTGTAGGTGATACCCAGATGTTCCAAATCGTGAAACAGAGGTTTGGTGAAAATTCTGTATAAGGTTGGGGAGACACAAGAGCCCTGGGGGACTCCACAGGTGATAGGAGAGGGGTCTGCTGCTGCTGAGGGTGAGAAGACTCTCATTGTTCTCTCGCTCTGGAAGGATTCAATCCATCTGATGGCTTCTGTGGAGAAATGGGCTGCTGAATCCAGGTGTCTGCATAGGACCTTGTGATCCACAAGGTCGAATGCCGCAGAGAGGTAAAGTAAAAGGAGGAGTGCTGCCTTTCCCTTGTCCCTCAACTCATCTATTTGGGTCTTTAGATCGATAAGGCTGTTTCCGTACTGTGTAGTGGGCGGAAACCCGATTGTCTGGAGCCTAGAAGTTTGTGTAGTTCAAGGTATTTTTGAATCTGGACGTAGGCCATTTTGTCCAAGATTTTCAAAAGAAAAGGTACTGTGGTGATGGGTCTGCTTCTTGAGGAGGGGGAGCACCCAGGATTGTTTTAGATTGGAGGGGATGTTGCCCAAGGAAAAAGATGCATTTATAAGTGTTTGGCTATAAAAGGTGATAAGTCTCTGGCAGCATCTTTGATTATGTGTGCAGGGCAGATGTCGCTTTGCAGTTGGAGGGTTTAAGTGAAAGTATGATTTTCTCAAATTCCAAGTGGTAGTTTTAGTAAAGGAGAATTTGTTGGTCTGTGTGCTAGGTATAGCGTTAGGCAGAGGTTTCGGCAGGTTAGGAAGTTTTAGGGAGTCTTTTTTTAGTTGGATTTTGTTTTTTGGGGTATTTATTTTGTTTGGTAATGCCTGTTGGATATCTGCACACCAGGTCTGATCCTTAGTGCAGATATCAGGTGTGGCAATAGGTGACTCAAGTTCCTTCAATATGGAGAAGAGTTCCTTCATACTTGAGTTGGAATTGGCAATGCGGTTATTGCAAGAGTTCCGCTTCACAAGGAAGATTTCATTTTTATACTGCCATGAGATGGTGGTTAGAATGGCTTTCTTCTCGTTTGATGGGCATAGTTTCCAGGCGGATTCACATTTTCTCTTTTTTAGACGGAGGGCCTTGAGTTCAGGTGTAAACCATTTGTTTAGATGCCTTTTAGGCTTACTAGTATGAAGTTTTAGTGGGGCAGTTTTGTCCATAGTGTCTGTCATAATTTTATTGTATTCCTGAACAAGTGTGTTAGGGTCTAGATATGTTTTTCCTATTTCTCGTTAGGCAGGGTGGTGCTAGTGGCACGGCTATGGTGGGCGGTCTGGTGGTCAGTAGATTAAAGGCGACCAAAGAGTGGTCAGTCCAGGGTAATGGTGAGATAGAAGAGATGGCCGAAGAGCAGTTGGCATCAGCAACCCAGTCTAAGGTTCTTCCCTTCAGGTGGGTAGGAGAGTTAACTTTCTGGGATAGTCCAAGTGAGGTGATAGTGTTGGCTATGGTTAATGCATGCGTGTCTGCTAGGTCATTAAATCCTAGGTTGAAGTCGCCTAATAGCAGCACTTGTGATGTAGTTTTAACGTTGTTGGTTAATAGGCTATGCAGATCCTCCTCGAAGGTCCCAAGAGGGCTGGGCGGTCTGTAGACCAGTTGGATGGTGAGTGATTGGCTGTTATTTATGGGGAGTTTGGTGGTGAGGGGTTCACACGATAGCAAGGTTTGGGTAGGGGCTAGCCTTAAAGCTAAATTTTCTTTGGGTATGATGGCAATGCCACTGCCATGGGTGCCCACACAGTCCTGTCTGAATATAGTGTAGCCATCTGGGATGGCCAGCATAAAAGATGGTACTGCAGCATTGTGTAGCCATGTTTCGGTTAGAGCAATGAAGTCTAGTTTAGCTACAGTGATTAGATCTGCTATAACAAGGGCATGGGCGACTAGTGATCTTGTGTTAAGGAGTGCTCCTTTGTAGGAATGTGCCTCCGTTTTTAGTTTGAATTTCGTGATTAGCTTAGTCTTAGTTCTGGAAATGGTATGATCTTTAGTGGCTGGGGGGGTGGACGGATGATTGGGGACATTATGTTCTCTAGTAAAGTAGCCGTTAGCTTCATGTTTGGTGGCAGAGAGGAGTCTTCTAGGCGGCTCATGCAATTTAGTAAGCCTGGCACGTAGTTTGTTATTTCTATCAGTGGTGGAGCTGGGCAGGGAGGCGTGGGTTACTGGTCCTGGCCTGCAATAATTTAGACAGGAGGGGTCAGAATGATAAGTGGCTATATCTGATACGTTGGGTACTGTCTCAGAGGGGGAGGCCCTGATATGGATATCCTGGCTGAAAATATCAGGGGATATGGAGGTGGCCATTGCACAGAAGGTAATTATTACGCTTAGCATTTTCCTCAAGTCAACTAAAGTTATCTAAGGGAGAACAAGGTAAAACAGTATAGATGCTTTCTAGGTTAGGCTGATAAGGTCTTGGTAAATCAAGTGGGGAGAGGATGACAACCTATATAATAAGTTACAAGTAGGTAATGTTCAAAATTTAATAACTTGTCAATTTGGCACTGTGGCTATATGTCTTGAGCCCTAAGGTTTATACACAAAATATAGTATATACATCTATATTAGCAAGTCAAGCATAATTGTGTTCAGGGGGTGGATACACATAATCATTAGGCAGTAAACAGTGGTCAATAAATCGCAACTGGGTGGGTGCGCCACTACAATTTCAAGCATTACAATAGGTGATCTACAAAATGCAGTAACTTGGCAATTTTGCACTGTGACTATATGTCTTGAATGCCAGGTTTATACACAAATATATAGTATATACATCAATGTGGGCAAATATATAGTATATACAACTATATGAGCAAGTCAAGCATAATTGTGTTCAAGGATTGGATACACATAATCATTAGGCAGTAAGCAGTGGTCAGTAATTCGCGGCTAGCTGGGTCCACCACTACAGGTCGTGTAGGTGGTCGTAAGACTACCGTAACATGCTGGTGCAGTGGGCCGAGGCCGATGGTGCACAGCAGTGATAAACATGGGTAATAGTGAGTAGCAATCAAGGCAAGCCGCAGTGTAGGGTATTACTCAATAGGGCAAGCTTCAATGGATCCTACAGTTATGAGTCGCAACAGTAGTTACTCGTGTACAATGAGAGGACAGGTAGTGTGGTAGAGGAAGGTAAATGCAGTATATATATGCTGTCGAGGCAAAGAATTCATAGTGAGCATGCGGAATCTATGCAAGCACTCGTGCGACAGGAGCATAAATACAGGTAGGTACATTTAAGAATATCTAGAGGAACATAAGGCATAATGTTTTTGCAGTGCGGTCATTGGAGGCATACAAACACATATTAATGTTAAAGCAGCCTGATGGGCACAAGATACGTAATATCAGTGTATGTGGCACTGCGCCGGGAAGGGATCATGCACGAAGCTGTTCAGGTCGGGTGCGTAGACACATAGAGTTGGTTAGGTAACAACTTAGATTTACCAAAATGGCAAATTAAGGTACAGTTATGTCTCTTGAGAATGGTTACCTTGAGAGAGTATAACAGAGTCGAGGAGTATCTGGCCAGGGGTTCTGGCTAGCGGCGTAGGTGGCTTAGGACAGGCACAGGACAGGTGTAGTCCTTAAAATGCAGTCCGTCGAACGTGGGATGGCTCACGCCTCACGGTTCCTCATAGGGTGAAGAAAAAGATGCAGACAGCCAATCGGGCGGATGTATGTTCGTGTGGATTCACAGGAGCTCGGAGGCAGCTCACACTGGAATAGGGGCGGCCATCTTAGAACGGTGGATGCCACGTGCACTGTAATGGTGGCACAGCATAAAACAAAGGTAACTGGCACCACCCAAGTAACTGGCGGATTCCAAACAAAGCAGGCAGCAATATAAACTGTTTGGGCACAATCCTCTGTCTTAGTGGATGATGGCAGCAATATGGAAATAAATGGGTAGGTTAAGCCCTATGCCTTACCTACTGTGTAGTGAGCAAGCTGTAAGCCTGCATCATGATGGCTCCGTCGGTGGAACCAACACTGCTCCTGCAGTGATTAGAGGGATGCTCCTGCTCCTCTGGTGCTGGGCTGAGGAGTGGGGCACAGGACAGGTGTAGTCCTTAAAACGTGGTCCTTTGAACGTGGACGGCTCACGCCTCACGGTTCCTCATAGGGTGAAGAAAAAGATGCGGACAGCCAATCAGGCGACTGTATGTTCGTGTGGATTCACAAGAGCTCTGAGGCAGCTCACACTGGAATAGGGGCGGCCATTTTAGAACGGTGGATGCCGTGTACACTGTAATGGTGGCACAGCATAAAACACAGGTAACTGGCACCACCCAAGTAATGGGCAGATTCCAAACAAAGCAGGCAGCAATATGAACTGTTTAGGCACAATCCTCTGTCTTAGTGGAAGATGGCAGCAATATGGAAATAAATGGGTAGGTTAAGCCCTCTGGCTTACCTACTGTGTAGTGAGCAAGCTGTAAGCTTGCATCATGATGGCTCCGTCGGTGGAACCAACACTGCTCCTGCAGTGATTAGAGAAGTTGGGAAGGCTATTCTTGTATGTGTGTGTTACTATACTGGGGTTCAGATGACAGTATAAAGTAGGCTAGTGGTGAGGAGAAGCACTAAGCAGTTTTTTTGTTCTGTAATACAAATTTTCTAGGGGCTGAGTTATGTCATTTGTGCGCCGAAAAACAGGGATTTGTACGCCATTCTGCCTGCTAATCCTTGTTTAACAAATGGGGATTCGTAGGCAGAATGGTGCACAAATCTCTGTTTTCCAGTGCACAAATTACATGAATCAACCCACAGTGTGTTTGAGTAACGATAACAATATTATGGTAGTATTGTACTTACTTTTTTTGTTTGGAATGAGCAGGTTTCTTCTGAGTTGTTGTTTGTACTTCAGATGCTACTGCTTTTCAGGAGAGTGGTCTTCACTGCAATTGTAAAAGAAAGAAGTTATTAATTTGTGTGTTTATAGCACTGATGTTAATTTAGACGTTGATTTTTATGTTTTTGTAGTAGTATTTTTGTTTGATAACTGAACATAGTATGTGAATGCAGTTTTCTTTGTCTATGTTTAGACTTTATATTTTACTTAAAATATGTTAGTTCAACATGCTTTGTAAATGAGTTGAATACTAAGTGTATGAAACTCACTTGGTTTTTTAAGGCTGTGTTATTGAATGTTAGGAGATGCATGGCATGACCTTATCCTGGCTGTGTGTAATTTTATAACAAACTACTAGGTGTTTTTCTACAATTATACTGTTATTTCTCCCATCCTTTCATTTTATAACTTTTTAGATAGCTGTGTGTGTAAAAGAAATTTAGATAGCAGACAGGTTTGGAAGTGACAGTTGGTTATAGCAGATGGGGAAAATGACAGTAAGTTTATTTTATAGGTTATACAGGTTAAGTGGCAGTTACTCTGTTCATATGCATTCAAAAGAGTTGTACATGCACTGTATAGAAAATATGCATACCTGTAGTTTGTATCTATGCATGTGGATTTGCAAGCAGCTGCAAGTAGAAATCTTGGAGGCTTGTACAGTAGTTTTTGTAGTAGGTGCTTTCCAATGATATGAGACTTGCACTGAGAGTGATCAACAGTACATTTGAAGTGCTGGACTCTGATGATGGAGTTAGATGTAGAGGTCTTGGATATGATTGGTGGATGGTTGTGTGACTGCTTGGCTGTATCCAGTGAGGGATTGGCACAGAAAGTGAAGTGGACAGGGTAGAAGGGCTGTCCAAGAATTACGCAGTCCGTGGACACTGTGGCTGTCCGCAGACAGGGCGTGCTACATACGGGGTTTTCCAGCAAATCCAGCATGCAAAGGGGACTGTAGGGATTTGCCAATCAGATGTTGAGGTTGTGGATTTGTATTGAAAGAGACTGTGTGTAGTGAAGATGGCAGAGGTGGAGAAAGTCAGGGTGTTGGTGCTTGGAGATATGTTTGTGCATGGTTTAAGCAGTATGCTCAATGTAGGCATGTGGGAAACAATTTTGGTGTTAAAGGAGTGGAGGTCTTGTTGAGCACTGTGCCTGATTACAATGTACAGGGAATTGTACAAGTTTGTGAAGAAATGGGCAGGATGAACAGTCCCCATGTGGTAGTTTTGCACTATGGTGCTTTCCATTTGGGCTATGTCAGTGGCCCTACTTTGTTGGCAGATTTCGAACACTTGGTTCAGGCAGTAATGAACATCCTTCCAAATGCCAAAGTATTTTTTTCTGGATTAATACCTAGGGCAATATGGGACAATAGTTCTGTGTTTTGTCCTCAGCAAAACATTGCTGGGTGTGCAATCAACCAAGGCATGTGTGCTTTCATGCTTAGAGCTGGTATGTTCTTCTGTAATATTGAGAATATTGATTCCAAGAATGCTGTTTATTTTAGAGAAGATGGCATTTCTTTATCTTGTATGGGAAATGCCATGCTGTTCTGGAATGTAAGGTTGCTTTGGAGAAGGTAATGTGAAGATTTTAGGAGTAAAGTAAGAAAAAAAAGAAAAATAAATAGAAAATAACAGGTGTCTGTCAAACATCTGCAAAAAACCCCCAAAAAAACAGCTCTTTTCAGAGCCAACCTCAAAGGGGAAATGGGGCACACTATTTAAATTTAAATACAGCACGCTTAGATTTTCTATATATCCGCGGACATGGCAGTAGTCTGCGGACACCACGTACTACATACAGAGTTTTTGGGGAGGAGAGTTATGCAAATGAGTATGAGCAAAGTAAGGGACTGGTCAGTAAAGTTTACTGGGTGTGTTGTGTAAGGAGAGAGTTTGTCAGAAAGTCTTTTTCCTGAGAGAAGAACAGATAGCTATGGCTCTGTGTTTCAGAAAACAGAGTACATGGATTTTGGGAGACTCATGGATACATTGGTTGGAGGTGCATGCAGAAAACTGTGGAGTAGCTTCAGATATTGGAATTCCTCATGTGGAAGTGCACTGGCATGGATTCCATGGAATGAGGTGGCTGGACTTTGTACCTCTGTGTGCTAGTTTGGAGACAGAGCATCATCCAGACATAATTATTATTCATTGTGGAGGGAACAGTTTAGGACATATGTCTGGAATTTCATTGCAATTTGCAATGAAAGAAGGATTTGGGAAGGTTATGGACATGTTTCCAAATTCCCAAATAAGTTTTTCTTGTATTGTGCAGAGACAAATGTTGCTGCATTCTTCATTTGGTCCACAAATGGAGAAAGCAAGGCACAATGTCAATAAGGCTGTTTGTGCCTTTCTGAGATGTTGGAATGTCCTCTTTCCACAATGAAAATATTATGTTTCGTAGCACATACATTTTTCACAGAGATGAAGTCCATCTTACTTATGCTGGCAATCATATTTTTCTAAGAAATATACAAAATGCATTGCAACCTTTTTTGGAATTATAGCCATCCATTTTGCAGTAGGTGTTGACCATTTCACGTTTTTCAAACACAAAAAAACACCACCTAAAGGCTCTTTTCAGAGCCACCAGTTCCTCCACAGAGAAAAGTGCAATGGTTATGATAGGACCGCACCCCAAAATGTTAAATGTCTGCAAACTGTCTGCGGACTTCTACAAAATGCACAAGGCCCTGTTCCATTTATTTAGCACTTCTATTCTTAGACTGTGAATGACGGCTCTGAAAAGAGCCTTTTTTTTGGGATTTTTGTTGTTTTATATTTCTTTTATTTTTTTGACACATGACACACTAGGAGAGGAAGGGAAAGGAGGGTAAGGAAGGGACACCAACCACGGGGATAAGAAAGGGCAGGTGTAGAGAGGAAGATGTATGGTGGGCCTTATTTAGGTAGTGGACAGGCCTTCTCATGCTACCTGACCGTAGTTTCGAAAGCACTCCGAAGACTCTCCCAACTGCAGAGTACTGTGTCGCAGTCCATACACAAAACTGTGACCCTCAAAAGGTAAGGTTCAACAGCATCATGGATGGCCTGTGAGGCAGCTGGAGGGATGCACTGTCCCACAGGAGTGTCTCTTGTGGTGACAGGAGCAGAAATTGAGGATGTGGTAGAGGAACTCAACCTACTACGTTGATCACAAGGTACAACCTTGCGAATGGCCCCACCGTGGAACGACCTTAGGTGTCGCTTCATGGATGTCGTACCAAAGCTGTATGAACCAGGCCTCCCACGACTCAGCACTTTTTGCACTGGTTACAGTTGACCTTGCTTTTGGTACGTCACCCTGAATGGTAAACAACCACCACACCCAAGACTCACGGCGAGTGCTGGAAGTAGGGACTTCCACTACCTCATCCTCATCATGCTCTTCATCCTCCTCCTCTACATCCTCATGCCTGATCCCCTCTGCAGGCCCTTGGGGAGGTGTTGGTGGTGGAGGAGGTGGGGGTGGTGCTGAAGCAGCACCAGCTAGAAGAACAGCAGCTATGGAAGCCATCAGGTTTGATGATGCAACCGCAACAGCAAATGCATCAAAAGCAGGTCAATCTTCAATAGTAGAAGGACAGAATGAAGATGAGCTCTGGGGTGTGGCCTTTTATAGGGGTGCATGTGCACATTCCGCAGAGAGCCGCGCTGTCCGCGGACAGATCGAACACCCAAAAAGGCTCAAAAAGTTCCAAAAAGTATGTAGAAAGCCAGGGTCATTGTCTGGGACATGTGTAATGGTGAATTTCTACTGTAAAATACTTTGGATTGTCTGAAAAAGTACTTTTAAAATGTTCGGGGACCCGGACAGTGTCCGTAAATCAGGACACACGCTCAGCGGGGGTGCGGTCACATGATGATGTCGCAAACACGTCCTGAAGGAAACGGGTGTCTACAGCACACCAAATGCGCAGGAACGGTCGTGCGCATGCGCATGGGTGTCCTACGGACAGTGTTCGGGTCCTCAAACTAATTAAAAGTGCGACACAAGTGATACAGATAGTTGCGGACAGGTGCAATGTTCGTAGGACTTATGTGTGTGGTGTGCATGTGCGTAGATGTTCTACACATACTACAGACATGCATAGTGTCCTTAGGACACCTCCATTTGGGTTAATTGAAAACATTCCGGACACCGAATGTGTCCTAATAACAGTTTCATCTTGCATGCGGACAGTACGGACAAGTATAGTGTCCTTAGAACACCTCCATCTTGGTTGATTGTGGACATTCCGGACACTGAGAGTGTTCTAAAGACAGTTCCATCTTGCCTGCAGACAGTACGGACAGGTATAGTGTCCTCAGGACACCTCCATTTTGGTTGATTGCCGACATTCCCGATACAGAGTGTGCTCTAAGAACAGTTTCGTCTTGCCTGCGGACAGTACAGACAGGTATAATGTCCTTAGAACACCTCCATTTTGGTTAATTACAGACTTTCCGGAAACCAAGTGTTTTCTAAGAACAGTTTTGTCTTGCCTGCGGACAGTACGGACAGGTATAGCGTCCTTAGGACACCCCCATTTTGGTTAATTGCGGACATTCTCGACACCAGCATTGTCCACGGACAGAGCAACTGCCTTTTAAAAAAAAATAAGACACAAAGGAATGAAGTAACAACACATATAATATTTTATTTTTATATACAAATATAACATTCATGAAAGATAGGGGGAAGCAGAAACTGACACAAATACAGGGGAATTAGGGGTTTGGAGAGGATCGATGTGAGGGGATGAAGGGATGGAAGTCTCATCATAATGTTTTTCCTGATGGTGAGGGTTTGGGGATAGTTGATTGGGACATGGCGAGGGGGAACAGGTGCATGTGGGACAATGATATTTAATTTTTTCTTTTATGTGGTCCTATACAAAATGTTTCAAAAGATGAACATTTTCCATAAGCATGTCCATTTTATGTTCCATGTGCTACAGAGTATTTTCTAATGTCTCCTTTGGTGTATTATTTTCAATGTTTGTATGATCTGAAAAAAATATATGTATATTAAGTACACATAAATTAATAATTATTAATTTTGTTATATAGAAAAGTGTCTACTATTAGTATCACTGTCTTCAGACATGTCCTCACGTGGAAAATGTTCTTCAAGCCATTCCAAAGTACTAGACATTTCTGTGTAAAATAAAATAGATTACTTTTAGTGTACCAAATATAGAAAGTTTAGAAATATATAAGAAAAATAGACGGCTGCCGAGTCTTTTGGTCTGCAATAGAGAAGGTTCTCCTTGTTTCACTGCTGCTGACTGCATTCACTTTGGACTGTGCTAGTCCTCTTTATATTGTTACCACCTACAAACTCAAAACCCCCAGAACACCGCGGAGCGGGCCGCGGAGTCGGCTGCAGAGTCTTTTGGTATGAAATAGAGAAGATTGTCCTTGTTTCACTGCTGCTGACTGCATTCACTTTGGACTGTGCTAGTCCTCTTTCTATTGTTACCACCTATGAACTCAAAACCCCCAGAACAATACGGAGCGGGCCGCAGAGTTGGATGCAGTCTTTTGGTCTTTGGGCTCTGCATGCTCCGCAGCACCGCTCACGGCCCCCCTAGAACTTGCCATTGACATTGTGTGATTACATCGGAACGTGCCCAAAACAGAACCTGGTCCCGCATCTCCAGCATCTGCCCATCCCTCACAAGTGCCCCCCCCTTGCTTGTCCCCCCAACCCCCTGCCCCTACCCCCAGGCCCCAGCACATCGAAGAAGTTGCGACCCTCCTCCCAAGAAACTCCACATCAGCACTCACCCCACGGAGGAGCCTGCGGCTGGCCATCTGGCGCACCTACAACACCGGTGGGAGTGACATGTTGCCGCGGCGTGGCCAACCATCAACCATTGACCCGCACAGCTGGCTCCCTGAGGCTGTTCACCGGCCGCTCCATCACTCCAGCAGTGCCCGCGGGTAAGGCGTACCATCGCAGCGCTGCTCTCCGGACAAGCCAAGTCCTTGAGCATGCCCGCCGGCACCTCCATCGCGCAAGCCTGCAGCGTCAGCGGGAGTGACGCCCCTCAAACACCAACCCCACACGGCTGATATTCCGATGCTGCTTCCTGGTGACCCCAATGCACATGTAGCACCCATGACAGAGGATTGTCACCGTGGTGCTGCCCATTGCCACACCCACACTGAAATTCCCCTGCTCAGGAGAGCACAGAACTCGAGTCATACGGCACCCTGCCTCTCGAATGCAACAACAGGGAATCCATGGCTTAACGGGGACACCGCTCGCCCATAGGAGGTGTTCACTCACCCAAGACAACTTCAACAGGACGACACAAACCTCCAGAAAAGCCCTCAATAGAAAATCCAGGAAGAAAACGAAAGAGCCCACCCCCTGGTCCCCCAAACCACCAGCTCATTTGGCCCACCACCCCATTTAGGCGCGCAACAATGAGAACCCTAAAAAGAACTGCCAGGAGAGTAAGAGGCCCCCCCCCCAGGCTTCACAACCTCAACTGAGACGACTACACCTCTGATCAGGATACCAAAAGGGCTTGACCCTTGGACCATCTATCTTGCAAATACTTCAACTGAACCTCACTATCGGTAGGAGACCGAAAGGGTTCGACCCTTGGATCCTACCCATAATGTCCTGAAAAATCTTAAAGCACCCCGAAACAGCCAAACCCTTCAAATCCCAAAGTCTTGCGAGGAGACTGAGAAGGCAGCTCCCTTGCCTCCTACTAACACAAACCCAATTGAGAGACTGCTGCAGCTCTGAACAGGAGACTGAAAGGGCACGACCCTTGGATCCTGTATCCAACAACCACTTCAACCGAATTTATACTACCGGTAGGAGACCGAAAGGGTTCGACCCTTGGACCCTACCCAACACAGCTTGAAAAAACGTAACGACTGAGAAGGCAACTCCCTTGGCTTCTCCTGCCACAAATCCAACAGAGGCATTGCTGCACCTCCGCCATGAGACCGACCCTTGGATCCTGGATCCCACAAACACTCCAACGTAATTTCTATCATCGTTAGGAGACCAAAAGTGTTCGACCCTTGGATCTTAACAAACATGGTACAACAACCCAGGAAGAATATCTACAAATCGAATCACCAAACAACAAACCATTGTGCATCCAAAAACAAGACTAAGAACAAAACTCAACACTGCTGCTACCCCCGATCTAGACTCCTCACAACTAACCATGGAACAATCACTCCTAAGAGCACCTAACGTCAAAGGAACTGCAAAACACCTACCACAGCACCTTGAACTGGATTGCGAAGATCACAACAAAACAGAAGACCCCCTATCACCAACACCACACCCCAAGGAAACCCCCAACCAGAGCTTGAATGACCAACCGCTGAGGTTATCCACCACTCCAACTATGAAGAAACAATACCTAATCAAATCAACATACAAGCACAAATCCACAGCGCCAGTACTATGAACCAACAACATGACCTACAATTCCCAAAAACCCACAATCTGGTGGAGCCCACCACTCACCAGGCAAACAATTGTACTACTCAGGCCTCCAACAATGTGCAAACCTCAAAGAACAGCCTACAATGCACTGTGGAACCAGAAGAAACACCAGCACCCACACTCGACAATTAAGAAACCCTTCAGGTACGAAACACCTCTAACCTCCTAGAAAACAGAAAACTGGTGACCGACATCAGCGACCCTAAAAATAACATCACTAACCACCCTAAGGCCAACATCAAGATAGCACAGACATACGCACAAACTCCAATAGCACGAGGAAGCTCAGCAGCCCCCAAACCTGCTGCCGCAAAACAGGAAGAAGCTAATGCTACAACAAAGGATCTCAACACCCACGTTCCCGAAAATGACACTTCTAACCACCAAACAAACAAGCCTAGACTCAATACTAATCTCCAAAAGCCATCTAATATGACTACTCAACAAAGAAAGAAAAAGCACGATTAGCCAAACTCTCGTGGCTACAAACACACAACTCAATCAAACTTGCACAACAACTAGAAAGTGCTGTTAACAAAAATACAACCAAGGCAGTAAGACTATCGATGGACATCACTGAAATCAAATCAATTATGACAAGCCTAGACAAAAAATAGGAAATATTTGGAAACCTGGCCAGAAATCATCAACTGCACTTAACCTCGACTCCATGTATGATACAAGAAAGCCACCAACTACCTGCTAAAACAGAAACTGAAACTGGCACTCCTGAAAAACAATCCCTTCCAACCTGCTTCAACTATGATTCAGATGACTCCTACTACATGCCAGATCCTACGACCAAGAGCCAACAACCCACCCCCCACCGTAACGTTCCACAAGATAAAAACACCAACACTAGACCAAAAGATCCAGACCTAGAGGAAAACAACAACATGCTCATTGCAGTACTTTCCCAATCAATTATCCCCTTTCTCAAACTACATGAATCTATGAAAGACAGCATCAGAGACCAAGCAACCCTCTTAGCCCTGATGCACTCCAAACAGACCTATATGGAGAACTCCATATCGACAATCGAATCCCGTTTGAACATTGAAGCAGAACAATCAAATCGCTGGCAACAAAGACTATCCGAAATAGCAAGAGACGACCGCCAAGCAAGTTTTAACCTTGCTGAAAGCACACCACCAACAACAAACAGCTCTTCAACTGAATCCACTAATTGAACAAGTTACACCAGCCCCCCTCTCCCGCATCTACTGCAACAACCGAACTCTATAGCTCTGACCATTGAAGAACGTCTTCCGAAAGGAACAACCGGAATCACTATTACCCCACAATCGGTCACTCAAGAAACTACAACAACACAACAAACTACAGAGTCACACCAGATTTTCTCAAAAGAGAAAAAAATACCTGACCTGAAACCAATACAAACAAAAAACAATAAAAAACGACAAACAGGATCAAGAGCGTTCCTGAGAACAGTGAAAACAACTGACCAACTCCACACACCGCCAAAATGCAAGACACAAAGCCCCCTTACACCACTCAACATCCGAACCCAAGGAAAACAAAGAACAAAAACTCAGCCACAGCCCCTGGCACCAAGAACAACGCCAGACAACTCACCTAACGATGAAAGCCTACTCAACCTATCCACCCATGGAGAACAAATACCAGATGACACACCACCACCTATACAACCCACAGTGCACTCGAGCTTCATAATAATAGATGAATATACCCCTGAACATGAACAACCAATACCGGACAACTACCAAGAAATCTCAGACGCATCGTTGGAAGAAATCTCAGATGTGTCTTTGGAAAGTGATACACCGGATGCAACAATGGAGGAAATATATGACCAAATCTCATCTGACTCACTCAGATCACGATCGTTAGATTACACCAAATTCAGCTGCACACACTCCCATCATTTGTCAACCTGCTATGACAAAAACAAATCTATGAAATCCACATAAAAAATGAAACCAACAGGCATGAACCACTAATCCTCAACAGAACTAATGGTCTACACCTTTTTGGAGCAATACCGCAGCTAGAAAAAAATAGCAACAAGAGACATCGACCTAATAACATTCAAAGACGACCTGCATCTAGACAAAATCACCATTGAGCTAGGTGACCCCAATGATCAAGAACTGATCCTTTCAAGGCGCTGCCAGCTCCAAAAGCTCAGATTCAAATGCTGGGCCTCTACAACAACAAGAACAACCAACATACAAAAATACAGACCGAAGAAAGACAGAGAGACGACTACTGGTAACATCAACAAAGGACACAAACGAACAATTACACTAATGATCATCCAGGAACAGCCAGAAAACAGAGCCGATCACCACAATCAGAACAATCGAGCAGAGCCGAACAACCAATCAAAGGAAACTACGACTTGGAAAACGCATACACAGAAACTGCATGCCCAGGAAACTCAACAATCTCTCGATCATAACAATTAACAAATCTGGAAAACACGTGGTCACTCTGCTCGTGGAACACCAGAGGAAATTTGCATCTTTTCACCAACCCCTCACAGGACCTAGAACATTATCAATTCATATGCCTGCAAGAGACCTGGCTCAGCGAACCCGCAGCCTGCGATGGCTTTCTCACTTTCCTCAATCCTGCAATAGTCAAAAAACAAGGAAGACCAGCATCAGGCCTCCTCACCCTAATCAAGATAAATCCTCATTGGACTGTACTGAGCACCGAAAACATCATTAACTCCTGGATCCAACTCACAAAAATAACGAGCATCGAGAAACATCCAAGAAAAAAAAAGTATGAGCTAACAATTGCAATATTAAACCTTTATTGGAACCATGCAGCAATAACAACTGAAGCATTCATCGATAGAGTATTCATATCAATCGATAAAATTGTTGGAAATCACCAACCGGTAGAAATAATAATCTGTGGAGACCTGAATATCAACTTATTCACCCAATATGGTACTCTATGAACGCAACCACAACTCTCACCAAAAGCAAGCAGATGGATGAACAAAATCACTACCCGCAACCTCACCCTCCTTGACCATGCAAGGAACAACTCTACATCTTACACAACAACATGGTCCAAAGGATCCTCAACTGCATTGATTATATATTTTTATCAAACAACTTGCACAAATCTTTTATGACAGCTCAAACGATAACATCAGACAGAAGTGACCACAACCAATTAACAGTGCACTTGCGTCTGTTAACTGAAAAAGAAGAAACCGCACCAGCATGCCCACTAGAACTCGATGGAACAACATCCAGACAACGCATTCCACAACCAGCGATGGCACATCTATCAAGTTAACTCCTCGCTTCCAACCTGAAAAATGCCGAAAAACTGACCACAACAAAACCACCATAACACATACAATCAGGAAATAGCTCACAAGAACAAATGCCTGGCAAAATCGATACGTCACCTGAAGAAAACAAAATCTGCAGAAAACACGACACGGATTAAAAGCTTGAACCAAGCATACAGTAACTAGAGAAAATCTCAACAATAAATCCTCCAACAAGCTGATGCAGAAAACATAATGAAAACATGCAAGTCACACAATACAAGAGACCTCTGGAATCTCCTCAACGACAATCCGCAAAACAACACAAATTGACGGCCAACGTTTCGCAATAAACATGGATCACACACTTTTCAACCATCTATGGAGCCTGACCATCGCAGTCTCAAGACGAAACGACCAGGAACAAATTGAAATGGCAAGTAAAGGTGGATTATGATGTACTCATACGAATGATCAAAAACCTAAACATCTCCAGAGCACCTGGTTGCGACGCAATATCCAATGCCGTCATCAAGCAGGACCCGCCGGCCTGGGCGAATTTCATGTGTCAGATCATAACCCTGATAAACACACTCAACCAAATTCCAAACTCTTGGAGGTCGGCCACAAACGTCCCCATCTATAAGCAAGGCCCCCGAGATGAATCACAGAATTTTCGCCCAATTGCCCTACTGGACCCGCTCGTAAAACTTTTTGCGTCAACACTATTGAAACAACTAACTGCTCAGGCAATTGACAACCGCAGGTTCTCAGCCAGGCAAACAGTTTTTACTGCCAAAGTCGGAACCAACATCAACCTGATACTACTTCATCTAATAAAACATGAAGCCATCAACAATCATACCACTATACACACTGCGTTTATTGACCAGAAGATGGCCTTTGATGCCATATCACAACACAAACTATGGTCGAAACTCAAAGCATGGAAGTGCCCATCGAAAATCTGGAGCCAATCATCCTATTATACTCAGGAACTTCCATAAAAGTGAGACTATCAAAACATGGCGCTACCACCAGCCCAATCGCCAAATCAAACGGACTAAAGCAAGGGTGCCCCTTGGCGGCAACCCTATTCAATCTGTTCACAGCAAACATTGAAGAACATCTGATCAGCAACCAAACTAATCCCCCGAAAATAAACTCAACACCAGTTCCTGCTATGGCATACGCAGATGACATCATCCTGCTTGACAAAACGACCTCTGGACTACAAGAAGCCCTGACAATACTGAACAGCTACATGAACAAAAACGAACTAGCAATCAACATTTCAAAAACCAAGACAATGGGCCTCATTACACGTTGTCCGGTGAAAATCGGAATTTTACGGCATGGCGCTATTAGCGTAACCGCCCTCGCAAGAGGCCGCTAATAGCGTCCCATTACGAGTTCGCGGACACGAGCATAGCGCCATGCCGTAAAAGTCTGTACCGCCACGCCGCAAAAGTCCCCAAAATGCCCCTTACCGGCTTCCACCAAAGTGCTGATAGCACCTCTGCCCCCAGCTACATGCAAATAGCGGTCACCGTAAAAAAGCGGAACCGGAAATAGCGTCATCGCATAGGAACGGGAAAGAGCACGGCGGCCATCTTTAAAAACACAAACCATTGCCATCCTCTGCATCCAGGACTTCTTTCCGGAGAACTCCGACAAGAAATCATCCATGAAAGCCCGAAGATGCCCAAGGCGCTAATTAAATCTTCAGAAAGTCAGCAGAAAGAAAAATTCTCAAATGAGAAGCTGATCATGTTGACCGGGACACTTGCAGCTAATGCTGAAGTTGTTTTCGCCAATGATATGCGGCGGCAGGCCATCAATAAGAAAAATGCCATCTGGGCCGAAGTTGCCCGCAAAGTCAGTTCGGTGGGCACTACCACCTGCAGTATCAAGGACTGCCGCAAGAGGTGGGACGACCTCCGGGTCCGTGTGCGAAATATACTAACGGCCAACCGTAACCTGGCAATGGCCACAGGAGGTGGTGCAGATTCCCCGTTGAAGCTGAAGGAGTGGGAGGAGACATGTGCCTCCACAATTGGACTCGAATCCATAGAGGGAGTCGGAGATATGGAGCATGGTGTGGCCATTTCATCTGATGGAGGTGAGTGTATACATCAAACAATGCACAGTGAAGGGTGAGGGGTCCCCCAAATATGTGTCCATGACCTGGCCATTGATCCAGCCACACACATACATGCATGCATCACCATATGCACGTGCAACAGAGACCCATCCATGCATGACCAACCCGACATCCCCATTACTAGAATCAATGATAAAGAGGCCCCAATGCATAGAGCAGCATGACGTGAACATTCTGCATAAGGCACCTAGAACCATTAACGTTGATATACCCTATTTTTGTCCTCAACAGGATCACCGACAAACACTGAAGGCACATGCACTGCAACACGTACCCCCCAGCAGCCAAAAAGGCCAGTATGAGTGAGAAAGGTGACACCGCCACCAGCTCTAGTGGAACTGGGAGGAGTCTCCATCAGCAGAGGCCCAAAGGTAGCAGGTGCACCACTTCCACACAGTCTGAGGGCACGGGTGCTGTCATTGCTGAACCCACGGCAGTGTGCCCCATCATAGGTGAAATGCACACGGAAGGCACTCACTCCGCTTCCACCAGTTCTACTGGTGAGGCAGCAGCCACAGCACTGCTCACTGATGAGGAGGACGCAATTGACATTCTAGAACAATGCCATTCCCCCAGCCCGACACATTCTGTTGCAGAAAGTCCTAGGGCAACGTCCAGATCAGGTAGCCATGATACACATGACACCCACACCGTTGAAGGGGCATGGAGCCCTCAGGTGTCCTTACCTGACGCCGGGGGAACGGACCAGGACGCAGCAACCAGCCCAACATCACACGCCACCCTACCCGACCTTGCAACCATCAGCCGGAGGCAGGCAGACATTACTGCGATGGTCGCCCAGCATGTGGCCGAAACAGGCCGTCTGAGGGATGACCTCAGCAAATATGCAGGCCAAACAAGGGAGGCCATTGAGGCCTGCACTGACAGGATCTGCCAGGAAATGGGCCAACTCCGCCAGGCCATTAACAGTATTGGGGACATCATGGAGCGGCAATACCAACCACCATCACGGGATCAACCGAGCACCTCCTCCTCCTCGGGTTCCCTGCAGACAAGCCCCCTGCGCCGCTCTCTGCGCAACCTGAGGCGCCCCACGTCACAACCACCCAATGGTGGAGGAGGCCCTGTGGCTTAGGTCCAGCAAAGACTAGGTGGCACATGTTGAGCAGCACACATAGACACTATAAGGCTCACATGGGGGTGTTGTGGGGGGAGGGGGAAGAGGGTGTTCTTGGGGGTGTTGTGAGGGGGAGGGGGGAAGGGGCGTTTGGAAAGTTGGGGTCATGCACATTTATATCACATTATGTTCACAATACACTGTTCTGAAATTGAAAACCAGGCATCGTCTCCATCATTGCGTATGTGTCATTTATTGTGGATAGGGTCCTTTGTGGGACTCATGACATGCACCAGGGCAACAATACCCATCTGCATCCATGTAATTTCACCTCTGTACCTGATGGGATTCCTGATTCTGATGCTGACGCACATCGTGTGCCTCCTTGATATCGCCTCTTGCATGCCCTGCCGGAGCATTTCACCCATACTCAGCCCCATCCACATCATCCTCATCTGGTGGTTGCATGTCAATGTCAAGTGGCATAGGCACATTCCATCAGATGCACATTTTGTGATGCTCTACACATGCCACAGTTGTCTTTGCCACTTTGTCACGGCCGTACAGGAGAGCCTCACCCAGGCCACTTAGGCACCAGCGCACTGTCATTGGAAGGCCGAATGACGGCTCTATCACGACGCGGGTACGGGTATGTGCAATATTGTAGTCCTCTTCCTGCTGGTTCTGTGGGTTCCGTACAGGGGTTAGGAGCCACCTCTTCAGTGGGTAGCTGGCATCACCTGTATGGTGTGAGGAATGGGTACCTGTCACGGGTCACCTCTGGTGCGGCCTGTTGTTGTTGGTGCTGCACTGCAATCATGTACTGAAGCCCATGTCATGTTGGTGGTATTGGGACCATCTTGGTGTGGGAAGGGGTGTGGTGTGCTCTTTTGTGCTGCGTGTCTCCACTGCCTCCACCTGTGCTGATTGTTTCCCTCTGCGACAGATGGGAACACTGCTCAGGTCTCTTAATGGGTGCTTTTAGATGCCGTTATTTGCGCCATGCCGGTAAGGGAGTTTGTGGTCTTTTCCATGCCGCTAATGCCATGTCCGCATGGCTTGTGATGGCGTGATATTAGCGCCATGGCGCTATTTCCGGTATGGGGGTCGCGCGCCCACGGCCTTGCCGCTATTAGTGGCACCGTACTTACCGGGTCCGCTAACAGCGGTGGGTCAGGGTCGTGATTGGCTTGGGAAATTACCGGTACCGGTAATTCTTTAACGGTACCGGTATTCCCTTACCGGACAACGTGTAATGAGGCCCAATGACTTTAACTAAACCACAAACAAAAAAAGTTAAACAACCAACATTTAACATCAATGGAAACCAACTAGAAAATGTGACAACTTTCAAAAATCTTGGTATACTAATAAATCAATCTAAATCTGAAGAACAATGGCTGGACAAAATAAAACAAACATCACAAACTATGGCTCGACAAGGATGTCTACTTCATGGGAAATATGGGAAATTCTCTTTCAAACCTATCATTGCTTACTATAGACAAAAATACATCCCTATAATAACGTGCGGAACAGAAGCAATGATGAATGCTGGCAAAGTAAACTGGATGAAATTTGAAGCAATTTTCTGGCGTAAAATCCTTCACCTTCCACAGTCATTTCCAATGCCAGGAATACAACACGAAATGGCAACCCAATCAATTGCATCCATCGTACTCTGGAAGAGATTAGACATCTTCCGAAAAATCCTTTCCGACCAGAAAACCCCAGCAATCCAAATTTTTTGAGCTCATGCAAATACCTTCAACAACTCGGTATAACAAAAATGGAAACAGTCTATAATGAAGGAAATGGAAAACGAAGAGATATCAGAAGAACTACTAACCCTTTGCCCACAACATGCCAAAATCAAACTTCTTTGGAACGACTGGATAAAAACGATCCAAACGAAACATGCTTTCAAACAGACCCTCCAATGCACCAAAGATAACAGAAAAATCCACGAGCCACCACCATATCTTCAAATGTTTCCAGACCAAACCATCAGAACAACATTTCTAAGAATACATCTGAACACCTTACCTGCAAACTCATACCTGGCAATAACAAGGCAGATTGCTACCACAAATAACCACTGTTGGTTCTGCAAGGTTGATACAATGCCAGAAACCCTATTCCAGGTGGTGATGGAATGCCAGTCACTTTCATGCCAACCCAAACAATTTGGGGCCTTTTTTGAACTTTCATCACAACAAATGGACACAGAAGAAAGATGGGCCGCCCTACTTAGCGGGCAAAACAACAAATACACATACACAATCACTCTCTTTCTCAGCACTATAATGGAACTCAATAAAAGAACTTCCTGAGATACACTTCAATCACTACTCTTTCACACCCTAACACACAGATGAAAAAGTTTACAATTAAACTAAATCATCAAAAAAACAAAACAAAATAAATAAGAAAAATGAAGTTTACTTACTAGTTTCTGGTAAGTTGTGTTCTTACTGTTGTGTAGGTCTGCTGTTGCTCCTAACTGTGCAGTTTCTGTGAGGTAATTATGCTGGAGGCATATCTTTTTTGTTTTGGTATATTCCATTTTAGTAAACATGGTATCTAAATGGACGGTTGATATGTTACATATATAGGTTGACCTTCTTATTATATATAATGTGTTTATTTGCTGCTTTTTGAACTTGTTCAGTGTTCATATGGCATGACAGAACAATCCAAGATACCCCCTGAGTTTTTGGGTAGTATTGCTGTTGTCCGCATCCGTCCACGGACATATACACAGACCGCGGACATCTAAATCACTTACAGGGGGTTCAGCATGTTATATGTATATAAAGTAAGGGAATCCTAGTAAACATCTATCAAATACAAGTCGCATTATTAAAAACCTATGAAATTCAGTAAAAAACGTTGTTAAAGGAACGTTCTGGTTCCAAGTAAAACCGAAAAACCCCTGAAATTCGCCAGTTATGGTAGGCTAAGCAACCATAACTCACGCCACCACCGTTCATTGCTAAGACTAACACCCAGGATATCAAAGATGACATCACAAATGGCATTGATGACATCACTGACAATACATGTGCATGTACTTTTTATGAAAACTCTGTACAGGGGATTCTTATTATAATGTTGACAAAAAAAGTGTCAAGGATCATTGGAATAGATGTCTTGAGCTATGTAGTGCTTTAAGCAATGTATTGATATAAATAGAATTCTATTATGAAGTTCTTTACAGTATACTAAGCTATTCATGTATAAATATAAGCATTGTGTGCAGCATACATGATTAAGGTACAATATTCATAGTCTTCCCATGTTGAATAGTGAAATGATAAATACTTTCTTATTAGAGTATTGTGTACTGCGCAACATGTAATAAGTAGCTAATGAAACCCACTTCCTATATAATTTCATTATTACACACAAAACACAAAACACAACAACACATACAAATATGAGTATCTACAGAGAAAGTGAAGTACGCCAAAAAGTAGCAGTAGAACCAGAAATTGTTAATAACCTACCTAATTATGTTCATGCACAGAAATGATTGTGTTGTTTCAAATCTACTACTTCCCTATGAATACCTATTACATGATGTGACTGCACCCTAAAGAAAGTAATGTGAATACAAATATGAGCATATCCAGATAAAGTACAGTAATAAAAAAAACAGCATAACAATAAGAAAGTGTTGATAACTTGACTGATTGTCTTCATACACAGAAAGCATTGGTATTTTTCAAATGTGTATTCTCCTTATGAATATGTTTCATATGCTATGAGTGAACTCCAAATGAATTACTATAAGAACATATTTGAAGTATAAGTCTACAGATATAGTACTTTTTTATTTCTTTGTTCCTAAGTATTACTGGCTAAGATATATTACTAAAAGAAAAAAGGGGGAGCCAGACATGTGATGTCATCAGTGATGTTATCAATGACATTTGTGATGTCATCTTTGATGTCCTGGGTGTTAGTCTTAGCAATGCACGGTAGTGGCGCGAGTTATGGTTGCTTTGCTTACCATAACTGGCGAATTTCTGCGGTTTTTTGGTTTTAATTGGAAGCATAACGTCCCTTTAACAACATTTTTTTTACTGAATTTCATAGGTTTTTAGTAGTGCTACTTAACGATAACGTCCCTTTTACAAAGTATTTTTACAGAATATATATATATATATATATATATATATATATATATATATATATATATATGTATATATATATATATATATATATATATATATATATATATATATATATATATATATATTTGTGGTTATCTGTAAAGTGCAGAAAGTTGTCATGTGACTTTCACTTTCTGAGAGACAAAAATGTTACTTTAAATGTCATTTGAAAAACATGCATTTCTCTCCTCCCCTCATTATCCATAATCTAGACCTATTAACCCCTTGACATACCAGCTGGCAGTGGCGGGCTCTAGAGAGGTTTGGAGAAAATGAATGTCCAATCCAAAGTATGGGAATAGTAATAATGTGGATGTGTCATAAGTACTATATAATAGCAGTTTCGTAGGACAGAGGGAAGAGAGACAGACAAGGACAGAAAAACAAAGGCAGAAGGTAGACAGAGAGAGGGAAAAGGAGGCACTTGGGACACTTGCTAGGTACTTTTGCTTGGAAAACTGGGAGCCCTATCTGAGAGAGGCCTGCGGCTGGTGGGAACTTGCTGTGAATAAAGGCCTGAGGTGTGAGCCGCCTATGTGGTACCAACAGCGGGTCCTAGATTTTGTCTGGCCTCCTGAGCTAAGAACAGAGATCTACCATGTAAGTAGATATATCCAAAGCTATCCATTGTGTGGGGGAAATTACCTGCCTTAATCCTTTCCATTAAATTGTGGTTGGGGGGAAACTGTATAGACCCTTAGCCATTTGATGATTCTTGTTAAAATTCAAAATGAAAAAATCTAATTCCCAGTTTGTGATAGTTACTGTGGCCAATAAAATAATTGGGTGAACCTATGTTCCTGTTACCTCTGACTTGCTTACAGAAGGGGGGTGTCTCTGGTTCAGAAACAAGAATCCCCAAAACCTGCCTTTCAAATGAAAGTGTTCTCTTCCAAACAAATGTTCCCATAGATTTAATTTCTAAAACCCTGCCTTTCAAAATGAAAACCCAAACGAAATTCCCAATATACTCCCACTCCCCAAACCTTGCCTTTAAACCAAGGGGGCCACATATCACTGATGCCTAGTGAAAGGGGTGCTTGGAGAAAAGTGCCTGTCAATAAATAAAGGTACAATGGTGTGTTTTTAAAGTTTCCTATCTGTTAATGTGCAGAGAAATTCTATGGGTGGTCTAATTTAAAATTGAACCTGTGTTTTGTTGTTGCAATTGAAAGTCCATTAAGAAATATTATCAGTCTATATTGTGTAACTTAAAAAAATATATATTTCTACTTCAATATACTAGCCTGGTTCCTTTCTTATTGATGGCACGGGGGTAGAAGCTGAGTGCTATTAGACAGGTTGGAAACCTCAACAAGTCTGAATTTGTTAAGCATAAAAAAAAGTTTTTTTGTTATTTGGCCTCATTACGACCTTGGCGCTAAGTACCGAACATTACCGCCATGGCGTAATTAACGTTTACGCCATGGCCGGATGCCGTAAAGTGCGGCACATTCCGACCCATCGCGCACGAGCATTACGCCATGGCGGTAATGCAAAGAACGCGATGCTGTAAAAGACCCCAAAATGGCCCCTACCGGCATCGTACGCTGCGCATGGTGCACTACCGCCACCCATCATAGCGGTGACCGCAATTAGCGGTGACCGCAATTAAGCGGAAGCGGAAGTAGCGTCATTGCGGCGGAACGGGAAGGAGCACGGCGGCCATCATTAAAAACACAATCCATTGCCATCCTCCCCAACCATACCAGATCCGACCCTGAAACCTTTCCAAACCCATCACCCACCCTATTACCCACCCAAAAATGCCGAAAGTTGTGAAGAAGGCATGCGACCGGCTGCGCCAGGACCGCTTTACACGTGAGGAGCACACCATGCTTGCCGAGACACTGCAGGACAATGCTGCAGTAGTATTTTCCACGCAGATGACCAGGCCGGCAATAGTCCAAAAGAAGGCCATATGGGCCTTGGTGGCACAGCGTGTCAGTGCGGTGGGGGCCGTACCCCGCACTGTACAGCAGTGCGGGAAGCGCTGGGATGATCTGAGGCTACGGGTCCGGAGCATACTCTCAGCAAACCGGAACCTGGGGACGGCAACCGGGGGTGGATCAGAATCCCCCATCAAGCTTCAGGCATGGGAAGAAATATGTGCCTCCACCATTGGGATGGAGAGCTTCGAAGGAGTCGGAGGGATGGAGAGAGGAGTCCCGACATTTGGAGATGCAGGTAGGTGGCCAAATCAAGCCATGCTAAAAGCAACAAAGTTCAATCATGTGAAGTACCATGTTGACCCATAGTGCATATGCAACACATCGGCAGGAGAATGCCCACAGACACATCCGGAATACACCCTGCACACATGCAGCATGCACACCCTAACTGCTGGCACCCACATACCACCATGCAACTTCCACACAAAAGGCACAAAACCTGTATGCCCCTGCCGGAAATGTTCTGCATGTACCTACTATTAAGATGTCACTCGTCACAATGCACGGCCAATGTCCGCAGACCCATCAATAACAGTATCCCACCTTTGCTCCACCACAGGCTCTGATTCAGACCTCCAAGATGAGGACACCACTGCCTCCAGAGCCACCAAGAGGGCCAGGAAAACAGTGGCAAGGCCGCAAGCCTCCACCTCAGCCGTCCCTGGAAAAACACACCAGCAGCCACAAACCCTGCCAGGGGAAGAGGCCAGGCCAGTGACAGCCACCACAACAGTCATCAGAGACGCAGCAGCAGCACCGCACACGTCAACAATTGTGCCCACCGAAGGGACAGGCTCCGCTGCGAGCAGCACCCTGGGGGAAATTGCTGCCATAGCAGCATCCTCAGACAGTGAGGCAGGGAGCATCGAGGACATCGATGATGGAAGCCCCACTGCCCACCCACATTCCCCCCACACATCCCTAAGCCCCCTGCAGGCGGATGCCACACAGGGGCATTCGGAGGCCGAGGATTGGCCAGCCACCCCATCCCCGCAGCCTGAGGCGAGCAGCCCAATGGACATGGCAATGCCACTGGGCATGAGCCAGCGCAACCAGCAGACCCTGCAAAAGATAGTCACCCGCCAGCAGCAGCTATCCACCCTCCTTAATGAACACGCAGCAGAGTGTGGGGGTGCAAGTGTTGCCATGGAGAGAAGTGCGGACCGAGTCACGGATGCCATTGAGTCCTCCACAAAGGACATCTGTACAGAGCTCGCTGCTGTGCGGCACGTCCTCACAGAACTAGTACAGGCCATTGGGGACACGCGTCCAATCGTGCAGCCAGGACCCTCCTCATCAACCAGCTCGGCACAGAGCAGCCCCATCCGCAGATCTGGGAGGAATCTGGCAGCACGGGCAGGGGTGCCCCGGGGGTCAGGGGAGGGGACTGTCAGTAGTGGCTGGACAGTTGAGCAGGACTCCTTCACACACTGCTGCACAGACAGTACCACACCTTCATAGGGATTCCAGGGGGGTGGTGGGAGGGTGGAGGGGGTGTGTTGGGGTGTTCAGGGGGGAGGTGGGAGGGTGGAGGGGGTGTGTTGGGGTGTTCAGGGGGGAGGTGGGAGGGTGGAGGGGGTGTGTTGGGGTGTTCAGGGGGGAGGTGGGAGGGTGGAGGGGGTGTGTCATTCCTTTTTGAAATCACAATACCCTTTTTCGTTTTGCACAAATCATATGTGTGGACATTGCTCATTGCGTATGTGTGCTTTATTGTTGAATAGCCCACAGTGTGCATTTTCAAGACACACACATTGGCCCGAGTGCCCTCTCCATGTCACACGCACACGACATGTGTGCTAGAAGCATTGGTCAATGAGATTCTGATGCATTTCACGCCCCTCCTGTGCATCGCTGCCTCCTTGAGGTGCTGCACCATCCCCACCCTCATCATCCTCATCGCCAGGTGGTTGCAGGTCTGCGTCAGGGGGCAGGGGCACATTTCGTCTGACGCACATATTGTGTAGCATGACACATGCCATCACAATCTTCGCAAACTTCTCATGGCGGTACAGGAGTGCCCCGCCAGACCTGCAGAGGCAGCGGAAACGTGCCTTCAGTAGGCCGAATGCTTGCTCAATCACCACACGGGTACATGCATGGGCACGGTTGAAGTCCTCCTCATGCTGTTTCTGTGGGTTCCGGACTGGTGTAAGGAGCCACCTCTTCAGGGGATAGCCTGCATCACCTGTAAGTGGACAACAATGTATGTGTCAGGGATGAGAATGATTACTGAACATGACGTGACGCCATGCCTTGCATTAGACTGTTACTTTGCACCACTTTTAGTCGCACTAAAGGATTCACACTATGCAACCGGTATATGTTCATGGCTCTCATGTACTGTTTTGCATTCCAAGTCACAATGAAGGGGTGACAAGTGCCTTGTGAGTGCACATCCACTGTGTCCGTTCAGGCCGTATTTCAGGTGACCTGGCACGTGTCCTGTGAGGTCAACGCTCACATGATTGCAACATTGATGTCTGGCACATTATGACCCCAGTGAACAATACTGATGTCAATGTGGACAGTTTGTGGGCCTTGCTGTCTGAGTTGTGGTGTATTGATGTTCCTGTCCGTCATGTGCCTCCTTTGTGCGCAGTTATGGGGGACAGGCCTATCAGTAGATGGTGTTTGGTGACGTGCATGTAGCTGCTATTCGTTGGAGTCAATGTTGTCACATTTTGTACAATACACTTGCAGATGGTTGTGTCATGGTTGGGACACACCTTCATTCCCATGTTAGGGCTGCTTAGGTCAGGCATCATGTATACAGTTGTCAGATGACGTAAGTGCTGCCTCAGGGTATGGTCTGGCTACTGCTAGCCGCAGCCAGGTGAAGTATGCATCATCCCCCCCCCCCCTTTCTGCCAGGTGAAGTATGCATTGGTACGTCGATCACCTACCCACTTCGCATTTCCATGGTCATGACATTAGACTCACCGAGTAGCCAGGATCTTGGGCCTGCATGTCGCTCCATGTAGCGTGGTATTGTGGAGTTCCTCAGGACCATTGAATCATGGGTTGATCCGGGGAATCGGGCACAACAATGTGTGAAGATCCTGTTGGAGTCACAGAGCATTTGCACGTTGATTGAGTGAAATAGTTTACGGTTGCGGTACGGTACCTCCATGGCATGTGGGACCACCAATTCCACATGGGTGCAGTCGATGGCATCAATGCAACCAGGTATGCCAGCTAGTGCATGGAAACCCACTTTGGTGTTAGCAATCTCCTGGGCAGACCGTGGCAATGAGATGTGGTCGTCTGTGTGCTTGTGGAGGGCATCGAGCACTTGGATCAGTGTACGTGAGAATAATGGTTGTGGTATGCCATGCAAGTGCCCCACTGTGTGCTGGTAGGTGCCTGTGGCCAGGAAGTGGAGCACAGACACTACCTTCAGTAGGGGGGATGGCGGTGGGTGTTTCAATCATGCTGACAATGTCGTTGTGTATCATGTCCACAATGGTGGTGATGGTGTCCCGGTCAAGTCGGTACAGGGTGTGGATCTGCTCAGCGGTGAGGTTGAATGGACTGGCTCTGATGCGTGGGATTGGGGGCTGCCTCTGTGGTGGCACTGGCTGTGCTGGTGGGGCTTGCTGGCCCTGCCTTGCCCTCCTTCTCCTCCTGTGTCTCCTCTGTGCAGCCTGTTGTTGTTGTTGTTGTAGTTGAAGTTGTAGCACTTGCATTGCTATCAGGTCCTCCTGCCCCAACATTGCTAGTCCTATTGGTATCATTGTGGAGTGTGACTGGGCCTGGGAAGGGGTTGGGTGTGCTCTTTTTCTACTTCCTGAGTCTGTATTGCCTCCACCTGTGCTGATTCTGTGCACCTGTGGCAGCTGGATTCACTGCACAAGGCCCTTTACGGTTGGTTCGCGATGGCGTTACTAGCGCCATGGCGGTAAGGTACTTTACGGGCTGGGTGATGGTGTTAGGTGCATGTCCGCTTGGGTCGGCATTTGCGTACCTTTCCGCCATGGCGGTGATTACGGTGTGGGATGCCGCGTGCGTGCGTCCTTGGTGCAGTTAGCGGCAGCGTTAACTACGATGCCGCTAATGGCATCGTAGTTAACGGTCAGGGGTCATAATCGGAACTAGCGGAAAACGATGGCGGTAATCTTTTACCGCCATTGTTTTTCACTTAGCGCCAGGGTCGTAATGAGGCCCATTGTGTTTTTGTCAAAAAAGAAATTCGACTTTTCACAAGACAAAATCAATCAATATATCACACACCAAATTAAAAGAAGAAAATAAAATAAAACACATATACATTCAACACTATTAATATCAAATCAACAAGTTAAAAAGCAGAATAAAAATAAGAGGAAGAAGAAGTCTTACAAATTTAAACCAAAATATATAATTCATCCTTATCAACTTCAATGTTAATCTCAATTGCAATAGAATCACTGATATGCTCCTTGCAAACAACTAAGAAATGATGTTCAATCATTTACTTGCATGTTAAAACCTTGCAGCCAATCTTTTAGATCATAATCATGGATGAATTCCAACCAAATTCAGTTCTTTCAACATTCTTACAATTTCCATTGACAATAGGACTTAATACACCAACACTAAACTTTCCCAGAAACAATCTGTCCCCAACCATCAATCATGGCTGACAAAACGAGACAACCTTAGCAGCCTCATTTCAGAAGTCACTGCACTTTGACAAATAGATGCCTCAGGGATTGAGGGTCAGAATCCTTACATAGATCACATATGTTATTCCCAATTTCATCTCTTTGTCTAATATATAGGATTTCATGAGTAGGCAAAGGATTCAAGGGAATCTCAAGAACTCAGATCTTGTCGTTGGGTCAGGAAATTTCTTCAAGTACATAGGGAGGTAGGATCTAGGTTTGTCAATACAGGTTAGGGATGGAGAAACCTTTGAAGATTGCATTGCTGCTATTGTTCTAATCAAGTCCGCACTTTTTATGTACTCCTTTACTTTAATGGGATTTTG
This sequence comes from Ambystoma mexicanum, assembly GCF_040938575.1. Classification (NCBI taxonomy): domain Eukaryota; kingdom Metazoa; phylum Chordata; class Amphibia; order Caudata; family Ambystomatidae; genus Ambystoma; species Ambystoma mexicanum. Next base: position 621,632,253 of record NC_090923.1, on the reverse strand, counting down.
AATTATGTCCTTTTCCAAACAATCAGACTCTAACAGGATTTGCGTACACACCATCTTCAAGTTATTCAGATATTGGTTGGAACAACCCTATATAGTAAAGGAAACATCTTCGTATAGTGATAGGGGAGGGGGCACCAAAATTAACCTGTACAGAGATACCCACCTCGATTCCATCCATTCTTTCGTGGACGCTAAACCTAATTCGTACCTTAAACTGGCTATTGGTACGCAATTAGGAAGACACAGAACACGCTTCCATAATTTACCCTCTAGTCTCTCCCAGTCTAATAGATAAGACTGGAGATTAGTGTCTAAACCAAATAACAATGTAGGTATTACTTTAATAATATAATATCTGATAACTGGAAGAAGGGAAAACTCACAGAACCTGTTTAGGATTTTTTTCGTATGCGAGCCAAATTGCAATGCTTTCGCCTCTAAGGTAGCTATCGCATGCACTTGTGATGAAAATGATCTAACCACCAAGCCTAAATACATTACTTCTTTAGCAATCAGTATAATTTGATCATCCATGCACCAGGAAAAATACTTGGTCATTTTTAACAGGTGTTTGAAGACCAGGATTTTCGACTTGAGAGGATTAATGTTCCTGTCATTGAGCTCAGCACATTTCTGAAGCAAGTGGAGCATTCATTAGAGGCCGATCTGAATATGATAAAGCAAAACGATATTATCAGCGTAGGCTATCCAGTTTATTTTAGTATTTCCAGTCTTTGGACTAGCCAGTGCCGATTCTTCCAACCACTTTGCTAAATCTGATAGCTAGAGGTTAAAAAGGAAGGGGGCAACAATACAACCCTGTCTCACCCCCCTATCTGTTCTAATTGGTATAGACAGTTTCCCAGATTTATCCAGTCTGATGTGAAGTTCCGAATCGCTCTGTAGTTCGAGTAGTATAGCAAGCAGGTTTTTGGAATGTCCCCAACTCCTTAACTTACCCCGCAGATGTTCTTTCTTGACCGTAACAAATGCTTGTGATAGGTCAATCCAAGCCCCATATAACGGGAGTCCTCGTTTACAGAATGACATGTAACAGACTGTACTTTAAACCAGTCAATTTAATGAGGTTGAAAGATCTCTGCGAAAGCCTGTCTCATATTTCGAGAGGATACCCTTTGCCCACTTTTCCAGATCTTTGAGAACCAAGCTAGCAAATATTTTCCAATCAGCATCTAGAAGAGAGATCAGGCAATAATTAGAGGTGACCAAACGGTCTGCCTTTTTATAGATGGGTATAATTATGACCCTTCTCCGTGACTCGGGTATTTGTTTGGCACTTATTATCATACTGAACAGAGCAACCAGCAGGCGTGACCAAAGATCAGGGACAGATTTTAAAATCTGATTACTCAGACCATTAGGGCTGGCCACTCTAGAAGCTGAACATTTCTTTATCAGTGCTCTTATCTCGTCTCGTGAGACGTTTAATTCCCAAGTTGCTGCATTTATGGGTGGGACCGTCATGGGTTTTGATGTTCCATAAAGTTTTAAAAAGTGATCTACTCATTTTGTTTACTGAATCACCCTGTCCTGTATCATATTCTGAGGCATTTCCATCGAATTAATTATGGACCAAAAATGATGTGAGTTTTTCAAAGAGATTGCTTAACCTCGCTTCACCATCTTATTGCAATCGATGGTACCTATGGGATTTAGACCAATTCCTGTAGTTATTTTTCAGGGTTCTATGCTCCCCCAAATACAACTGCTTGTCCTTTGTATTTTATTTCAACTCCCTCAAGGACTTCCTCATTTCACTTTTTTTCAACCATGTCTTCTTGTCAAAACAGTGAATATGGTTAACAATAGTTTGCTGACCCTCCTTACAGAGAGGATTTAGGTCCCATAGAAACTTTACAATTTTTTTGGGATTGGAATCACACAATATTTTGAGCTCATTTTAAGCCAATGACTTGGAAGTAAAATTAAGCAAATTAATGAGATCCTTTCCCCCCTACGGAATCTAACCACTCTATACCTCCAATTGTTAAGACTCAATTCATGTGAATAGAAATGTTCCCCAATTTCTATTTGTTGGACAAAGATGGCTTCCATGATCTCATGATCACTTCGGAGGCCATTAGTGATTGAAAGGTGAGTGCACTGATCGAATACATTTTTGGAAAGGTATAGGTAATCTATTGTGGAGTAACTTTCTTCCCTCTTCCAAGTTGCAGCTGGGGGATTCATTCATAAAGTTATACCATCATTTCCCATTATTTGATAGTAATTTACATGAGGCCTTTCCAGAGATCCTCAATAGAACACATGGCAAATTGAGGTTGCCTAGAAAAACAAGTTCATAGGAGGGAAAATAATCAGAAAAGTTTACAAGTAAATCTGACAATGAGTGCAGGAAATCAGAAAGGGTGGAACAGGAAGGATTCCAGTAGATTTGAACTATTATCCATTTGCCACTGACACTTCCGGTCCAAGTTCGGCTTTCACAGCCAGGAGGCCTGGTATTGAGTTACTCAACATCTCCGAAGATACAACAACTGCTTTTCTACATGCTATCAAAAGGCCCCCAGATGTTCTCCCACCCCCTCACCTATTGCCAACGGATGGAAGACTGCAAAACACCCACCCCAAAACCTGACTTCAACTATGTCTCTTGAAAGACACTTATTAAGTCAAATTGTACAGAAATGTATGCCCTCCTTAATTCATTACTAAAAGACCAGGAACCCCTCATGTTCCACCCTAATAGTTTAATGTTCTCCTTCGTTAGAGCGGCTTCTGAAGTAAGCCCAGCTTTAGCAGAATTTGAGAGATAATTTCCGGCACTAAAGCCCACACATTCGAGATGGTGTGCAGTTATATTTTCGAATGTAATAATTTCGAAAGTCATGATGTCGAAAATATTAATTCGAAAATATAAATGTCGAATATACAAAAACTCAAATTTTTTATGCTTTTTTTTCGAATAATTTTCCATACAAGGTAAGTAGTTTTACATGTTTAATATTCTATTAAGCAGTAACATTGGTTTAATAATAATAATATAACTATTTATTTTAAATATAATAATATATAATAACATAAATAACTGTAATAAATTAAATTATTAACTATATAATTATTTATTTTAAATTTAATAATATATAATATCTTAAATAACTATAATAAATATTTAATAAATAGATAGAAGTGTGTTTTCCAACTCTGAATATACAGTTTACGTTTTCTCCGCTAGATGGTGCTATCAGATTATAAACGGGAGTGTGGATTTAGTTGTTTGTTATTGTTATTTACGTAAGGTTACGTAAGTCTACGTATGCATCGGCGTAATTTTTAAAGTCCATTTCAGAAGTGTTTTCTTCGCGTTCGGGTCTCCGGTTCTCCGTTCCTGGAATTTTTTTTTTTTCTGGGATTTCATCGACCTGATGGATTTCTTTCCACATATGGACTGTTCCTGTTGGTTCGTGGATTTTTTCTTGGGTTTTTTGGATTTTCACTTTTTTGTTTGCTGGATCTAACTTTTTTTGACCGTGGATTTGGCTATTTTTATTGGTTGGATTTTATTTTTGATTTCCTATGGATTGCGTTCTGGACTTTGGGATCCTTGGATTTGTCGGGCAAGTGTTTTTGGCTACTCTTGGATTTGCCATGCCGGATCGAGGAATCTACAAAAATGGTAGTATTTTCAACACTTTAAATTGTATGCGATAAAATCCAGGTAGTTTTCTTTGTCTTCTTGGTTACATTTTTGAACTATTTGCTCAATTTTTTACTCTTAGTCTCTGTATTTTTTCCTTTTTAATTCGGCGTTTGCAAGTGCAATGGTTTGTGATAAACGAAATTCTTGATGGGATTGTTCATGTTGTAATTCTTTTAAGAAATGCCATAAATTTGGGTTTTTAGTGTTGACATTTTTATTAATACGGCTATGCTATCCCTACAATGCATTATTAGTTTTTTGTCTTCCTTCCAATATGGCTTGGTAGCAGTTCCATAATTGTATACTATATTTAGGCCTTCGTCTTGTTCCACTCCTTGTTAACTGTCCTAACCAAGTTTTTTCCATGTAATCTAACACTTCCGAATTTTCCTCTTCATGATTTTTGAAATAGTCACTGTCTATTAAATGTTCATAAAAATGTATAACCTGATCCTCTTTAACAAATGCCAATCTGAAAAGTTTTTTTATGTTATGCTGACATGTACTGTCCTCCGTGTATTTTGTGCTCCGTCCCAGTTTTTGCTTTTTTTTCCAAATGGCTTGCGTAAAATGAAAAAAAATCCTTGTATGTTTGTGTCTTTATATATTGCCGAAAATGCTTTCATTTGTGCCATTTCAAAATCCATGATTATATTTCTAGACCTTGATTCTGGTACTGAGTCCTTAATTTTTTGAAACACAATTTTGTAAGTCTCTTCGCTTTTCTTGGGCATCAATATGTATACTAGTGGTATGAGTCGGTTATTTATTGATCCATGTAATGTAAAGAATTGTTGAAATGGCTGGGGGCATGCCTTGAATGTTGCGTCACTTTGCCACATTTCGCTTTCACTAAGTTGATGGAAGTTGTTTGCTGTTGAAAATATGAATATTTTTTCATCTTTCATTTCTATTGTAGCATGGTGAACATTTTCTCCCTTTTCCGTTACTTTAAACACATCTGGGATGGTTATATCACTGTATATCATGGGTGCTGGTGGAAGATTTTCTTTCTGTTGCTTTTTTCTGTTCACTGTTCGCTGCATGTGTTTTTCTCCAGGCATTTGTGCTGAGATGTGTAATGGCAATTTGTCACATACTGTCGCAATTACAGAGCCGCTGGCTTAACCAGGGTTTTCGACTGCCTTTCTTTTTAGCTCATTAAGAGTTTTTTAAATTATTATAGTTGTTTTATCAGGAAGATGGTTGTGCTCTCCTTTTATTTTTATATTGGAAGCTTCACTTATCACCCGTGCGGTACATTTTGTTCTCCCATATTCAGTGCATTTCCAATATTTGCGTTCTTTTTTTGTGATTCCTTATTGTAAATGCATCCCTTGTAAACTAGTTGTTGTCCTTCCTTTTGTGAAGTTATATAGTCTATGTTTTCTATCATTGTCAATCTAAAACAACGAAAAAAAAATAGTTTCACTATTTCTGTCACACATTAATGATAGTATATGTTTCGAATTGAATATCCAGTTATATATTTGTCATGGTAATATTACCTGTATTTGCCAGAAGTAGCTGTATTGAATGTCCTTTAGTCCGCTCTGACGTTAGGTTCTATCAGGTAGTGACGGTTTTTCACAACTGTCATCTGTTCCCTGGTATTTAGGCAAGGTTCTTTACTCTTGGGTTTCACCTATTCGTTTAACCCTTACTACTCTCCATTTTGTGGGGTTTTCGTTATTCTTAATGTATTTTATTCACGGATAGTTAAATAGTTTTGTTTTGTGGGGGTGAATGCGGGGGTTTGGGTGGAGGGGGGTGGTTGAGAGGGAGGTTGGGGGGGAACCCCCTCCCATTAAAACGTTACTATTTCTGACATTTTCCATTGGTATGTTAACATGGCTTGTCGACTTTTTTTTCGACATTTGTTTTCTCGAATAAGTGTCTTTTTCTATTATATGTATATGTTTTCGACATATTTAAATTCGACATTTTTTTTCGGCATTTTTGCATTTCGGCATTATTTTTTCGATATTATGACTATAAACCATTCGAGATCACTTCACTTCAGGTTTGTGTGAATCGGACGGAGACACCGCCACGGTCAGAAGAATGAGAGATATGAGAGAAGGAGGAAGAGGAGGTGGTGAGAGAGGCAGGGACAGTAGAGTTGTGAAGAGGGATCCAAGTTTCGGTGAGACATAGGAAATGAAGGCTAAGATGAAAGAACATGTTCAAGACAGCTGCAGTCTTATTGCAGAGGGATCTGGCGTTACAGAGAGCAATGTTAATGACAATAGGGGGTAGATAAGTTTAGGGCAAAGAGGGAGGGTTGGCTTGGGGTGGGAAGAGTGGGGGAGGGGGTTGAGCAAGGGAATGGACATGAGGAAAAGAGGAATGGAAAGTAGGAGAGGGAAGGGGCAGGGGATAGGTGGGTGGGAGGAGGGGGAGGAGTAATGAGGATGGGAAGAGAGGGATCTAGCAATGCTAGGGAGTGGGAGGACTAACAAAGACAGTGTGTTTGCCCTTGCTTCAGTAGATCCAAACAGCTTTCTGGCAACTCAGTAGAATTGACCTTATTAGGCACTATATTAGTTATAGAGGATATAAAAAATTCCTTTTGTATGGAGCTCTGAAGATTTTCTTTTTCACCTGCTATCTGAGAATGTATGCCATCAATATTATCTGAGTTTTAATTTTCCGATCTTCAGGCGAGCTTCCAGGGAGCACGATTCCCTCTTTTAGAGATTTTCCTCAAAATGTACTTCTGAGAAAAATTGGAGCAATCTTCATGGGATCGCATTGTTTGTCCATTTGTATTCCCACAGTTATCCGTGTGGTCCCCTCTTTAGGATCATCTGAAATAATAACTGATTTATTCTTTGCCTTTTTCCTTTTTTTCACAGAATTCTCTGTCACCTATTTCGGGACACTTTTCACATCCTTCGTTAACTCCCCCACTTTTTCAGGGTGAGCTGATTTGAGTTTTCAAATGAACTGACTGACTTGCGAGCTCCTAGTCTTTTTGCTTCTTTGATGTTTCGTATTCTTAACCTGAGTATCCATGACCAACCGACCCTTCATCGAATCCTTCACCTGGCTTTTCCTGCGCTTTTTAGTTTTCCCATTTGACTTGTTGACTGGTGCCCTTGGTTCCTTTGACACACTTTGTTCCTTTATTGGTGAGGAGCTTGTGTTTTCATTTTTTTGGTAGACTTCTTCTGAGATCTGCACCAAATGCACAAACTCCTCTAATGTCGATGCATAGAAGGGTGTATCATCCATTGGGATAGCTGGAGCCTCTTGTGAAAATGTATACAATCCCAGGGTACAACTTGTGTGATGCAAACAATAGCCACCTAGGATCTCTTCCCCCAGAGTCATATTCAGTACAATGAGTTCACCCTTGATTCCCTGCCACTGCTTCTGCATGGAGTGCAGCTTTTTGGTGTGCTGTTTGGAATCTCTGCTAGAGCAGCCCCAATAGTACAGTTATTAGCAGATTTCAATGCAACCAGCGTAGTTTCAGTTTCGTCCATGTCTTTGGTTAATTCAAGAAGAATTCCCATATGTTGTTGCACTACCATTTTTAGGGACTCATACACTTTAACCAAAGAAGTCAGTACAAAGTTTAGAGCAGACATTGTGGGGGCTGAGTCAGTGGGAGCGTTGCTCAGCTGGGTTTCCTTATGATGTGACGTTCTCCCTTACTCTACTCGTTTTTAGATTTTTGATTCCCTCTTTTGAGACCTCCCTAAGGGCTGGGATGGCATCAGAAACAAAGGTAGTCCACCCATATTGCAGAATAGGGTCTCAGCTAGGGGAATATATGGAGAATATGCATAGTTTAGGTTGAAAATTCTCCTTATCCTTATCCTATCCCAGATTTTCCTCCCCAACCCCAGCATGTGTGGGGTGTTCGACAGACTGAATTTTGTGATCCACAAAGCGTCCTTCAGGAACACCGGCTGCAAGACACTCTGCATCAATGAGGTCAATGTCTCCTCATCAGCCAACCAGCAAGCCATATGCTCTCTTTGGGCCAACAAGTAATATAATTCAAACCACAGCAGCTGGACCCCTCGTCTACATGCCTTAGATGCAATGTGGAAAGCGCACTCCCATGCCGCTTCCCGCTCCAAAGAACCCCTTTAAGAGAGTGTCCAAAGATTTAAAAAAGGACCTGGGGATCTGAAACATAACATTAACAAGGAAATATAGTAAACAACCATTTTTACTAAAGCAACTCTTCCCATCATTGAGAGCGGCACCGACGGCAGAAACACATAGACGTTTCAATCCCACATATTGCCCTCAGCGCATTGTCTTCATGCAGGTGGTGAGTCTGGTGTTGTACGTTAAACCCTACATACCTAAATGGGTGAGTTTCCCACCAAATCTGCAGCTGCGGAAGATCATCCAATTTCAGTGTACAGAGTCCAGCAAGCGGGAAGATGCAGGATTTCGCTCTACTAAAGGTGTTGCCAGTAAGTTTTGCCAACTTATCTAATAGCCCCAGTATCATATGCAGGATATATTCAGGGTCATTGTGAGGAATTCGACCATCTGCACCGGGAGTGTAAGCTCATCTCAACTTTTTTTAAATGAAAACGAATGATGGGAGATCAGCCTCCGAAAATGTGTGGGGCTATTCTGCACACATTTTCCCTGCTTACCGCACACCAAGTGCATAGTCGAATGTACTCCAGGAGGATACAGTCCAAAGGCGCCATCCTTCCCTGTCAGGTTCAGCTGGAGTGTGACAGCCACGGGTACATCAAAGCATCTCAAGAAGGGGCATGGCGACACCTTCCTCCGGCCATGGGCAGTCTATTTAAAATATCAATGGCTCCATGGATCTGCCTTCCTATTGTCTAAACTGCTGGTGGCATCACATACTAATAGGAGTTATTTGGGACAGGCCTACGACAGGCTTGCTCGCAGAATGGACAAGAGGATGGCAGGACTAACACATCTTGCACATGCAATGTGTCAACTTGAAGCAAGTTTCCACCCCTCTGTATGAAGGACAGTGAATTGCATGTATGGGTCCACTATTTACAACCCCTGCAGAGAGGACCCCTTTCAGAGGGATGAAGTATGTGATTTGAGGGAGACAGAAGTCTGTTCTCACCACAAACTTCAAGGGAGACCTTCGCTTTGATCAAGAGGGCTCAGTTAACCAGAGAGAAACTTTGATCTACAACAGACAGGAAGATGGGTGGGACTTAGGAGTACACGTTGTCACCTCTTACCTTTCCTATTGCAAAGCACTCTGATCCTGACCTTACGCATAACAGAAGATTCTTGGTAGGGAGTAGGAACCCAGGACATGTTCATTAAGGTAGGCTTAGCTTGCACCAATCACTGGGGCCCATTTGGCTTTAAAAGAGGGCTGAGCTCCTCACTTAGTATATCATCTGAAGGCTTAACCAGAAGTAGGAAAGAAGAACTCAGTATTGGACCCTGGCTGAAGGTACAGTCTGCCTTAGATCTTACGTCAGTGAACGAAAGATAGAATTTCCGAAAGGGAAGCAAGATCCCACCCCTAAACATCTCCCAGGGAACATTGGGGGATACCCGTCCAGCAGCTCCTGAACTGGAACCCATCCAGCACACAGCGTGCCCTACTAGGTTCTACCAGCATGCTTCCTAGATGGGAAGTGCCAGAGAGTCTCTGGACAAAGGACAAGGCCATTTCCTGCAAACACTGTCCACAGCTTTGGGCCGATTGGCTTAAAGGATGACACAAGCCCTGCAAAGAAGGTAGGAGGAGTGCCACAACAAGCATCAACCATCATCCATCTTTTAAGGACAGTTTTAAGTCAGTCGAGCCCTCGAACCGCGACTGGCTGCACCACTGACTGTTGTCACGCTGCAGTCCTGAAAGCCGTCCGAGATGCTGTGACCAGTGTTCCAGATCCACCAACCAGCATAGAGACAATTCTTGACCCCGAACCACCATGTAGACCAGCCTGCAGCCGTCCATCCAGCCTCTCTTGCCGAACTGCTTGCCACCTGATACCTGCACTGTATCCCATTACAAACTCTGTGTAGCAGGAGCGGCAAATTGTCCTGGAGCCGACTTGATGCTGTAGAGCATAAAGATCATCTCAAACACTAGGTACATTGTGGTTCTGTCACCATGGTCCTTTTATCGAAGATCGCTAGTGACATTTACGACCCCTTGCTGCCTTGCTGCTGAAACTGAATAACTTTGAACAGTTAAGGCTGATTGCTTTACCGACTTCCCTCCTGTCAGTATCCAGAGTGCATCCCTTTCCTTCGTGAAACTGTCTGTCCTCTGTATTCCTTTATAGGGTGGGTTGTATTTTTTAGTGTGCTAGAACGGTCTGTTGTATCAATAATAAATGTGATATTTTTATACAGCCTTGACTGGTTAGTCCCTTTTATCATTGGGTAACAATTGTATTTTCGCTGTGCTGCAACCAACCAAGGATCCACCACCTTGCAGAGATAAGCCTGCCGTTCTGTTCACGTTACCAAAATTGGACAACAAGTTGTATAATTTACTTGTGTTTCCAATCTGTTCAGATCCCTTCTGGTGTACTAGAGGTGTGGGGCTGATTGAGGGTTTAGAAACCGATATTAATCCCTGGACCCCTGGTGCCCCGGAAATTAATTTGTCGAAGTCATTGATGTACAAGAGGCAGTCATCAGCATAAAGCAAGATTATATGCTGCATTCCATCAATTAGTATTCCGGCATCTGCAAGCTCGGCACGCAAAAAAGCTGCCTGCAGCTCCAATGCAAGTATTCACAGCATTGGTGACAGAGGACATCCCTGTCTGATGCACCAGCATATGTTCCAGGATGTGGACACATGTCTGCCTGTGCGTACCCTTACCACAGGTGCAGAATAAATCAGCTTTAGCCATCAAGAAAACCCAGAACCAAGACCAAATCTCTCTAAGGTGGCATACATCCACTGCCAGTAGACCGAATCAAAGGCCTTTATTGCATCTAGCGAGACCACTGCATAAGGACCATCTGCGGTCTGAGACCTATCTATGATGTATTGGAGCTAGTGCAAGTTTAAGAATGTACACCTATCCTGCACGAAGCCTGTCTGGTCACTATGTATCAGGGACGCAATTACTCTTTTAAGCCAGCCTGCCTGTAACAACATTAGAATCTTTACGTCCCGATTCAGCATTGAAAGTGGTCCAAACGAATCACATAAATTGTGCAGCTTCCCAGGTTTAAGGATTGGTACTAACATGGATTCAGACATGCTAGAAGGTAGAAAGCTGGTTTCATAAGCTTCCTTAAACTCCCAGAGAAGTACTGCCACTAATGCATCTATATAGGTTTTATAAAACTCAGAGGGCAACCCATCACTGCCCGGGGTCTTCACAAGCTTTAGTGACATTATATCACTCCCCAATTCACCCTCCGTTATGGGTGACTCTAATGTTGCAGTCTTCTCCGTTGTAAGTTTAGGTAAATTAATTTGTGTTCGAGTGTATTGGTTCTCAGTATGTCGATCTCCTCACTCCCGCTGTAGAGTCTCTTATAGCAGGTACTAAAATTGTCATAAATGACCAAATGAGATTTTCATAGAACCCCACATTCATCTCGAATTTCAGTAAGTGTGCGTCTGGGTTTCTCATTTTTACATAGCCATGCTAACATGCGGTCAGCCTTGTCCCCTTCACCATGGAACCTGGAAGTGTAAACACCATAATTAAACTTTCAGAGGCGTTCCCATGTTTCAATGTATTTAGTACAAAGGGCTACCAGAACTTCCTCATTCGGTCCCTTTGCAGCATTCAACCCCTCAATTTGATTTTTTTAATTTGATTTTTTGGGATTTGTAACGCGCACAGAACAGAATAAACTGGATAAAGGCCCTGATGACATTCATGAGATAGGAGATATAACAAATCATACCAAACCCTCGTCATATGGACGAATATTTATTGGAACAGAAAGGTCTTTAGTGTTCGACGACACTGAGGAAGTGAGCTCATAGTCCTCAATTCAAGTGGTAATGAATTCCACAGCTTTGGTCGAAGACAGCAAATCTTCTATCGCCCTGTGGCTTGTAAGGTGAGTAAGGAATAACCAACAGCTAACAATCACAGGATCAGAGTTGCCTTGCTGGATGATATAATTGGATTAGCTCCCTCAAATATGAAGGGGCGATACCATTTACACACTTGAAGACAATACAGGCTGTCTTAAACCTGATACGGTCCTCAATTGAAAGCCAATGTAACTCATGGCGAAATGGAGATACATGAGATGTTTTCTTCAACTTAAATATCAGTCTGACTGCTGCATTCTGTGTCTTCTGAAGTCATTGAAGCTGTTTAGGAGGGATGCCCAACAATTGACTATTGCAATAGTCTAAATGGGCACTAGTTAGGGCTCCCACCACAGCTGCCTGATCTTTCATAGGTATGTAAGAAAGCGCTTTACACAGCAATCACTGCTTTAATCCTGGCTCCAACCTGGACTTCAACCCCAAGGTCCTGCTTCCAGATGCAGCCCAGATTTCCTGTATATTACTCTTTAGTATCTCCAGTGCAGAGGTCAGGGTCCTCTTAATGCCACGTGCCCTAGCAATCACCTCTCCCCTCACCACCACTTTAAGGGCCACCCACACAGTACTCTAACAATCCACGCTGCCCGCATTATCCTCTAGGTAATGTTGTATCGTGTCTGCTAAGTGACTTTGAAATGCATCATCCATAAGCGCATGTGTGGGCATACTCCAAGTCGAGACAGGAGCAGTCGATCTTGTTAGGGCCGAGGTAATAATCAACAGAGAGTGATCCAAAATGGTTCTCCCCGCATATGTTGCATCCACAAATTCCATCAAACTCTCCTTCGCAGAAAAAATATAATCAATCCTAGTATGGACTTTATGTGGTCCTGTATCACAGCATCCAAGGTCTTAGCCACAGGAGACGGTTGCAGAAACATAGCATCTGGCCTGTCTAGTCTAGCATTTAGTGTACAATTAAAATCCCCCCCATATCCAAAAGAGATCCCAGATGTGAGTCAATCTAGTGTACAGTGTGCGAAAGTAGGCAGAGGCAACATGGTTAGGGGCATACAAATTAACAATACAGACCTCTCTATGCTCAACAAAGCCCTACAATCACCAGTCTGCCTTGGTCATCAGTCTAAATTTTAAATAGTTTGAATGGCACCGATCCAGCCACCCACACCATGATACCTCTGGCATTCCGCGCTGTGACCCATATCCCACGCCCCCCCATTTAGTAACAATTTTGGGGAGCTTGCCCCCCAATAAATGAATTTCTTGTAGTAAGGTTATTACAACCCGTTTTCTACGTAGATAGAAAGCAATCCAGATACGCCTTAGATATGATGACATTCACGGACGTTCCATGAAACAATTGTTAACATTCCAGGTGAAAGGAGAGACACCCACATTGAGCCTCCACCTGGATCCACCTGGATTGTGGCAGCCAAAAATATGTCCACAACTCAATCCTCCACCCTCCTGCATCCATCAATCCCATCTGCTGCTCTTACGCGGACTCACTCATCCCTGCTTCAACTTTGCTCGAAACCAACAAACCACAATAACTCTGTGCATGTATCATAGCACACAGCAAATAAGGAAAACAAAACAAAGAAGAAAATTCCCCAAAACCTGTGTTATAAACACTGGTATTCCGTTTGGGCAAACCCGTACTGACTGAGCCCTCCATGGTGGCTGGGTTCAAGGTTGGAGTATAGTATATAGTAGGCTGATACCAGTTGTCCAATCGGACTGGGGTAGTCGGAATCGCATCCAGCGGGCGACGACAACAGCTAACACTGGCACTCAACAAATCTTCATCGACCAGTAAAGCAGTCATAGAGAGTATGGCGCAGTGTATTTAGAGTTCAGTTTGGCACCTTTAAATCCGTACAATGGGCATCAGTGTAGCTGGTCCATAATATTACCAGCGGTCCATAGCCGCGATATGGCAGTGCCACCCACAGTCGGGTTCAACGACTATTACGCTCCACACTGGGCCGGGGTATCTGCTAACTATCGTGCCTCAGGTGAGCCAGAGCTGTGTCTCATCCTTTCTCCTTGTCTCCCTTAGTCTTCAAGTTATTGTGTTCCAGCCACATATTCACTGGTTCTGGGCTTTCAAAAAAGAGTGCCTTCTCATTGTACAACACATTCAATCTTGCTGGGTCATGAGCATATGTTTGAGCCCAAACATCAAAGCCTCACTTTGTATGGCATAAACGTATTCCTCTGTTGTTGCACCAAAGGTGTATAGTCGGGGTATATAGTGATCGTGGAACTTTCCCTGTGTATCTTTCCTCCATCTCTAGAGAACTGAAGAACCACTTCTCGGTCCCTGAAATTTAGGATCGAGGGAATGATTGGGCGGGGGTGTGATGCAGGTGTGGGTCTCCTCGGGAGAGAGCGGTGGGCATCTTCGACGGCAAAGCCCTGCGAGTGCTTCCTCAGGCCCACTTCCTGTAACAGCAGATTTTCAATGTAGGTCGTTGGGTACTTGCATGTTGTTTCTACGAGAGCGCCCCTCAGCATCCTCAGCTCTCCGCTCCAACATGACGTTTCATGATTCCAGTGTTGTCACCCATGAATCTAGGTCACTAGTAGTAGTGACCATGTCTTTCAGAAGCGACTCTGTTGTCGTCACCCTCTCAGCAAGCGACCGTACATCGTGTCTGAGTAGCTGCATGTCCACCTTCACCTCCTCAATCTTGTTCTCTAGGGAGGATCTTAGAGATGTAATGGCGACCAGTACCTTGTCCTCCTGGGAACAGGATGTGATAGCAGGGCAACTGGTCATCTTGCGTCCGTTGCTGAGCCTGCATTGCAAGGTTTACCTTGGTTCTCAAAGGATTCCATGGTCATGCCTTTGTGTTTGGTGTTAGTGGCTGACATAATGACGAGCGTGCGCTGATGTCAATTTGCAACACCGCACACTATGTAGTTGAAAGTTGTATAAGGCAATGTAACCTTGCGGATAGTACCCCCCTAGCACACAGTAACTAATATCAGTCCAGGTGCAGTAGGTCATTAACAGCAGTGTTGTATTACAGATGGATCAGCCACTAGGGACAGATATAGCAGGGCCTGGATACCATAGCGGCCCCACGACCTGCCACGGAGGTTCCTGTGTATATTAACATTTGGGAATAGTTTCCTTTGACACGTGCCATGGAAGCAGTTCCACAATAGACCCCCCAACAATATCAGGGTATAAGTGATATGCAGGCCCGCTGAGCGGGCCGTTGTAAGCTCCCCTCTCAGCTACAATTTTCCCATAGGACGAGTTTGTTCTGCGGCTCCAGTGCCCTCAAATAAGGATGCTGCCCAGCCGTGTATATCAGTTGCGGTTAGCATGCAGGTCATAGGCACAGGTCTGCAACTTTTTTTCGTCCACTGGATAGTGGTCACCAAAATATCATATCATGCCCTTCAGAGCAGGGTCCGTGTGCTGTGTTGGAACAAGGATGCAGTAGCAGATCAAATGTGCACATGAGTGTCCGTGAAAGGTTTTGCACCCAAGGCCAGCATGTAAAGAATAGGTTCAGGTAGCAGTGTCTTTCTGTTCGTTAGGCAGCAATTTTCCCAGGTTTCATAGCCATTCAGGGCACAGGGAGCAGTTCCCTTGCGGTGTAACCTCGGCGCCACATAAGGCGGCCGTGAAATGCTCATGATTTTCGGTGCTTCCCCTGACTTTTCATAATTTATTCAGCCTTGACAGGTCGACAGGGCCGCCATCTTGGGTGCTTTCACTCAGAGCTCACAGCTCACATTCCAGGCTCTCCGGGCATCCATTTTCATCACAGTAAGTGCTCAAATGAATATCTAGCAGTGCTCCATCAGTTGGTGTCAATGGCAGATGCATACAGTCATTTAATGTTTCTTTAAGGATCATAACAAAGGATCACATTGGGAGCTCGCTAAAAGTAATGTCTGTTATGTCCCTTTAAGAGACTGCGAGGGCAGTCACGTGTCACGCCAATAAAGGCCGGTAAGCATAACACTGGTGTTCGTTTGTCTCTGTGCGCCCAGGCCCACCCCCATATTACATTGGCGACGAGGTGGGATCTGCCCACTACCTACAGCATGCTGCTGCTGTGCATGCTGCTCACAGCAGGATTCGTTTTACTGCCGGTTAATCAGTGAAGCTGCAAGCTTCTTCCACGGGCCCCCTGTGATTCCCTCGGAGCCGTAGCACACGCCAGGCAGGCATGTACACGGAGGTGGAAGGGCGGCCCACTCGAGAAAACATGCATTATAAATAATACAAAAACTGTCTCTTTTAATATATGCTCACATGCCCGCACCCCTATCACTGGGCACCGTGTACCACCAGTATCAGGACAGGGCAAGCCAACCCCAGCACTCCTTTCAGCGCCACACGCTGCCATCAATACAGTGCCACGCACTGCCAACAACATTGTGGGTTGCGGCTCCTCTTAGGAGTGCCTGTGCGCCCAGTTGCCGCCCCGTTAGAGGAGTTTGATATTTCGGGTGCCCCACCTTCATTGGGTCCTTGGTGGATTGCATGGGTAAAGAGGTTGGATATGTTCTTCAAGGCCACCGGAGAGGATGACGACGAGACCATGACATCCATCATGCTGTTCTCAGCCGGCCCAGAGGTACACAATACTTTTGAGACCCTGCGACCCGTGGACAACTCGTTTGCAGCGGCCAAAGCAGCCCTGCTGGAGTACTTTGCACCCATGGCAAACGTGGACTACCAGAGGACCCTCATGAGGACTGCTGTGCAGAAAGAAGGTGAATCTATTGACGCTTTTCACAGCAGGCTGCGTTGCATGTCAGTGGCGTGTGCCTGGCCGGACGTGGAGCATGAGATACGACAACAAGTCATACATGGCTGCCTCGAGATCAAGCTGCGGCGCCAGATACCGCTAGAGCCCGGAATTACCCTCGCGGTCATCCTGGAGCTTGGGTGCTCCCACAAGATGGCGGACATCTGCGTTAACACAATGTCCTCGGCGATGAAGGCCATCAAGCTTGAGGATGTGTGCCCGGTAGAAAGGAGGCAGTTTGAAAAGAGTGACAAGCACCAACAGTGGAGTGTTACGAAGAATTCTGAAAAATGGGCCAATTCCTCCCACCTTAGAGCCCTCCAGCTCTTTTGCTAAACATTGGGACTTTGAACTTTTCAATTCAATGTGTTTTCTGTGTTTGTTTCTTTTGATTATGGAGTCTAACCAACTCCACAGGCATCATCTTTTAAAATTGTGTCACAAAGCACCTTCAGTGCAGTGACACAGGGAAGTCGGAATTGGAGCAACGAGTACCACCTTCTTCCCCCTATGGGGGCCTTTTTAGCTGGTTAACATTACAGCAAGCTGTTTTTACCATACCTCGATTTTGATCTCCCTCTCCCCTAAATTATTACTAGTTTGTTTCTTTGGTGGCCTTTTCTAGGCTGCTCACATAGTGTTTTTATGTTCCTCTGATTACATTAACTCTCCGTGACATGGATGCCATGCTTTGGCGCCGTTCACACCATTAGCAAGATTGGCCGATTGTTCAGCCCAACCAGAAGTACTTTGCTTACCTGCACCTTTTTCACTGGCCTTTATACTCAAATCTATGTGGTCCCAAGTGCCTTTTAGAGATCGCAAGTTCGCCGGCTCGGATTTGTTTACACATTACGTCAACATCCCGGGCTATCCGTTACTCTGCCTCACACTTTTCCGCAACAATTACTTACTTTGTGACAGTGACAATAGTTCAACTATTGTGATGTCCTCCCCAGATAATGCTTATGGCATATCTTCTAATTATACCCTAATTTGAGTACGCCGTGTCACACGCATCCGCGTGATGACGTCATGCCTTAGAACACAATATAAACACGCATGGTGTTTCAAATGGCGTCGGCTTTCCTTCTGCGCTCCGGTCTCCATTTGGCAGTGCTATTGTTAAACAGGTAAGATCTTCCCTACCCAAGGGAATTCTTGATATGCACAGGAGCCCTCTCTGTGCAGTACCTCCTTCCCACTAAGTTATTCACCTCCTTAGTTACACTCTTCCCCTTTTTTCTACTCCTCCCATTGTTATTTCTTTTAGTGACAGTGTATACCTGCTGAACATTTGAAAAAGTTATTGGCTACAATCTGGGTTTTTCAAGCCACCTCCTTGGACACTAAGAACCTCGGGAACTATACCATGGCTAAAATGATTATTCAGTGTCCAGAAAGATGGCCTTCAGTCGTAAGTTTATTTTTTATTGTTTTAGCCTTAGTGGTCTCTTCCTGCACCCTCTTACTAGCTTCTGATACTCACTCCTCTTTTACAGAAATGAGTCCGTTGACAATACTCATCTAGTACTTTCTCATTGATTACCTGGGATCCTCTTCCCGGACCTACTACCTCTTCGCTTGAAGATATTTTACTAAATTCACAAGGTTAGAGCTACTTCTATCTGCTGTTACTCTTTAGTCCACACTTGTTATATCTATTCCATGATCACATAGTCCACCTTGTGCACAGCACAGTTTATAAAGTAATCCCATGACACCGACCTACTGCTTTTATTCTAATAGAAATATTATGTTAGCTGTCCAGTTAAAACATGTTATTTTTTGCGTCAATGTACCCAGAACTTTGGATATCTAGTGTTTATTATGCTCATTCAATTAGCCTATATACCAGTTGAAGTTTGTTGAAACGACTTGTTTTGCAAAATTGTTATTAATGGAAAATATCACCCTAATGTAAATTTTGTACATATCTTTCCTTAGACTTTTTTATTTGCCCCTGATGAAGAGTGTTGTACCACTCGAAACGCGTTGGGCCATCCACAGTTTCAACATCAAGAATAAATATGAATTTTGGTTCTTGTGACCTACTTTACCTGAATGTTGATTTGTTTAATAATTGACCTTTTTGAGCTTGGTTTAATGCAAAGGTTTCAAAAGATAATATTAGAAACACTGTTTAGAATACAAATTAATTGTTGGTCTGGTTTTCCAGACATTGGAAAGTGTGCAGGGGACGTGAGTTCCTTAATTGGGAACTTATCTTGTTTCTTATTACTTTGTGCAACCTAGGTGTCAAGGTTGCCTATCTTTCCTCTGCACCTCATATCTATTTTCTATTTTCCTTAAATTTCCTACTTAGACAATAATCCAATACACTATTAACCACATTAATAGGGTGTGCCATATCCGTTCAATTTTCTCTTTAACAGTAAAAATGCCCCCAGCACCCTTGTTACTGAAGTCACCTATGGATGTAGGTTGTGTCTGTGGGCCATCCCAAAAGGCCCTTGTCTGATCTAGAAACTCAGAATGTGCAGTACTGTGGTACTATTCTATTGCTCCCTTCTGAAGAAGGCTTTATAACTGACTGATAAATACATTATTAATTGTTTATGCAAGAAACCTTAAGTGTAAAAGTTTATTTGAATACCTGTAACTGAATCTTTGTGTAACTCCAATACAGCTCACATTTCCCCTCTTGAGATAAGCCTGGCTGCTCAACACACTACCAAAACTGTGTAGTGCAAGTTTATACCAAAGGTTGGGGTGCCTATATCTGTAGTCATTGTAGTGTTCCCAGAGGGTACTGCATTCAAACTTTGCCTAACATGGAGCAGGACCTAGAAGATAATGGAGGCGACAGCCTCCAATGCCTTCAGTGCGGGTGTGACCTGCCCACCCCAAAGAATGTCTGGCAAAAGGACATGTGTGAGGTCGCAGTGGCATAGCAAACCATTTTGCACATGTCCGCAGAGCACCAGCACTATCAAATCGTTCAAGAAGCCCAGTGACCTCAAGACCGACACCGCAGAGGACACAGCGCAAGGTTGCCCAGGTCAAACGGCCAACGGAGGAGGAGAACGAGCCTGAGAAACCAGAAGAAAATGAAGTGATGTTTTATTCATCTCAAGCATGTCGGTCCTACAAAAGTCCAAAAGAAGACAGCCAAGGTGCGTAATTCGCATCTGCCACTCCCCGATACCTGTGTTGATCGACACCGGCGCTTCGGTGAGCATCATGGCGGAGGACCACTACTGGCAGCTGGAGAGTGCACCACTTCTAAGAAAGAAAAACATCTAAACCTTTACATTTGGCAGGAAGCAACCGCAACCGCCGGAAGGCGCCTTTGTGGCCCGAGTTACTCATGAGGACACATCGATCAGTGCTGTTTCTTTGTAATAAAGTGAGCGAGGTCACTCTACTAGGGTGCGCCGCTGCAGAGGCCTTACACATCGTGAACTTCACGTTTGGATTGCACCTGGAGGATGTCCAGACACTGCTCACCAGGTATGCAAAGGTATTCACTGGAAGTCGACAATCTGATCCGACTAGACATCATCGAGAAGGTGGAGGGCCCGACTCTGTGGGTCTCTCCCATAGTGATTGCAAGAAACCCCAAGCAGCCAGACTTCATACGCATATGCGTGGACATGCGCCTCTCGAACAGAGCAATCCATTGGGAGCGACCATAGACGACAGCCTGGCAGACCTACAGGATGCCCGTTACTTTTCCAAGTTTCATCTCAGCACCCGGTACCACCAGCTCGAACTGGATCCAGAGTTGCATTATATTACAACCTTCAGCACACACCAAGGGCTGTACAGATAAAAACGCCTGAGCTTCGGGGTCTCCTCAGCCGCAGTAGTTTTCCAAAATTCCATCAGAGGGGCTCTGGCTGGACTACAAGGAGCAATTAACATCAGCGATGTTATCCTGGTATATGCGAGGTCTGAACAGGAGCATCTGGAGAGACTAGAAAGTGTATTGCAGCGCATCCAACACCTCGGCCTCACGCTTCACCAGGAAAAATGTGCACTGATGCAGAGAAAGATCGAATTTTTGGGATTTGTGTTCCAAGAGGGTGGCATATAACTTGACCCGGCAAAGGTGCGGGACATCAAGGAAGCATGTGCCCCAGTAAATGTATCGGAGATGTGCCACTGTCTGGGGATGGCCACGTATTGTGCCTGGTTCATATGAAACCTTGCAACTCTTGCCAAACCGCTCCAAAGTCTGATGAAAAAGCAGAGCGCATGGAGATGGACGGCACTTGAACAGAGCACGTTCAATGAGATTAACGGGGCCATGTCAGCAGAAGACATGATGGCTTTCTTCAATCCGGAAAAGGATTCAGAGAAAATAGTCGATGTCAACCCATTTGGGCTGGGGGCCGTCCTTATGCAGCCAGGTGAAAACAGTGTGGCCCGTCCAGTGGCTTTTGCCAGCCGGGCTCTCTCGGCAACTGAGCAGAGGTATTCTCAAATTGAACAGGAGGCCCTGGCGGTACTCTGGGTGTGCAGGCATTACCATCTCAACATGTACGGCAAACCGTTGAAGGTCATCACGGACCATAAACCCCTGATCCCGATCATGACCAGTGTCATGACCCTCGCCCAAAAACCCCTCTGGCAAACCCATTGGCCAGGTGGTGTCAGGACTCGGGCCTCTAGAGCCTGGCATCCTCTTCAAAAGCCCTCATGGGGCCAGTCCTGGCGCCTATGGTGCCAGGCTCATTCACCATGAAAAACAATGTGCTTGGGAACTACTTTATTGTATTGTCAGCCAACATGGAGGCATCCACATAGCTTGGTTCCTAAGAACCAAGCTATGTGGTCTAGTGTTTCGGGTGTGGTAGCCTAGGGACTATTTTACATGGACTATTTTGTTGGGGCTATTTAAACCACACCCGAGCAAGACAACACGCTTTGCGTTACTTTGCAGCTTGCAACGTGAAGCTCACCGTGTCCAGCTATTCCCTCGAACCTCGGAGAAGCAGAACCTGCAAGGAGACCAAAGGAACATCATTAGCAGCAGCATCTTACCTGTAGTCTTCATCTTTAAACACTCGCAGCTACTGAGAACAGCTTCCTCGAATCTGCACGCCTCCCGGACAGAACGACCTGAAAGAGGAAGATGGAGACAACAATAAAGAAAGCAGTAGAGACATTTACAAATTACGAACTGCTCAAAAGACTTACCTGGCTGGTCGCCTCTCGGCTGGCACCACTCCGGACATTCCACTCATGCTGAAGAACACCGCGACCTACAAGGAAGGAAAACACAGGTTAGCAAAGGCAAGACTTTGCAGCGCTGCGCATAGCACTTACCGCATCATAGCGCTCTTAATGCGCCATCATTTACCAGCGGGGCTCAACCAAGCCAGTTCGCCATGCTGAAGCTGCGCATACCTAAGGGAGAAAAAAGAGACATGCAGGATAGCAACAAAATGAAAGAACAGCAATAAGACTTACCTGAACAATATCAAACTGCCCGGCGTCAGTGAAGTAACTGGACCGCACTCGCCCATGAAAGGAGCCCCTCAAAGAAGGCAGAACGGAGAGCACGCCTAATTCTACCACAAGGTGAGGAAGGGCGCCAGAGGGATTGAAATCATATGGGGTTGGAGGGAGGATACTTACCCCAGCCGGTCAGACTTGAACACAGTCCTCCTGTATTTTCAGGCAGAACCTTCCCCGCAGACCACATCAGGGCAAAGCTGAGAAGCATAACAGCGAGTAACCCGGCTGGGTGGCGTCCCTGTGGATACCAAGTGAGCATAACAGAACACGAAGCCTACCATAACAAATCCACCTGGGTGCCATGGAGACATCAGAAATGGACCAATTGGCCCAATTACTAGGAGAGCTTCATGCTGAGGTTCATTCTGCCCGACAGGAGACTAATGCCCTCCGGAGAGACCTAATAGTGACCAAAGAACGCGCTGAAGAGATTAGCAGGCATTACTTGCAATCACAGGCAGGACAGACGCCTCTACCTGGAAGCAATCCAACGATGCAAAACCCTGCCATACCACCCACTCCGTATACAGATCACGTTACCTGGAACAGTGCCCTTGGCACCACCAGAAAGGTTCTCAGGCGACCCACGGAAGTATGCAGCATTCATCAATCAGTGCCGCCTTCATTTTCTTTGTAGGCCTGGAGCATTTCCAAATGACCAAGCTCAGGTAGCTTTTGTCTTATCATACCTGTTCTTATCGGACCGTGTATGTTCGCCCAAGGGAAAACCCACCTTGTGTACCTGAAAATGCTGTAGAACCCATGCAGATTGGAGGGATACGGCCTCCATTAACAAAACAAGAGCAGGACAAAAGAAGACAACAACAGCTTTTTTGTACTGTGGGAAACCAGGACATTTCCTGAAGGACTGTCTAGTAAAACCCCCAAGAAGAACAGTCGGACCACAGAGAAGGATGAAGCTAAGGAATCGGAAAACTACCAAGCTCGACAAACGTAGAGGTCAGTTTGTCAATTGAGAAGAAAGAGTTGCTGACCTTGCACTTTGCAATACCAGTGATCTTAATTAACCACCAACAGTCGTCAAGAATGCATGCCATTGAAGCGTACATCGATATCAGAGCAGTTGGAAATTATATTGATCAAGAACTGGCAGCAGAGATGGGGTTTCCTTTGTGTTCTAAGCCAACTATGGACAAGGTAACCACCGTGGATGGGACGAAAATCGCTTCCGGACCAGTAACCCAGTGCACAGCCAAGCCAGGTTAACCTTGCTGTGCCAGGACGGACATCGGGAGTATATTTCATTCGATCTCATCAAGGCACCTCAGTTCAGGCTAATACTAGGGATGCCATTGTTGGTTGCTAACAACCCTTTGATAGACTGGCGGGCACGAAAATTAACCTTCCCTGGTGACTGTTCCCCTGCCTGCTATTACCAAGAGGGGAAACCCGACGTCTGTATCCCCATGACTCCCGGAACGACAGTATCAACCCTGGGAGCAACTAATAACTTGCCAATTGAATACCATGATTTCCAGGATTTTTTCCGAAAGGACCAAGCCAATACATTGCCGCCGCATAGGCCCTATGACTGTCAGATCGACCTTGTTCCTGGTGCACAAATCCCTTGCGGCAGGATCTACGCTCTTACAGAACCAGAAAATCTTAATTTGAAATCCTATTAAAGGACTGTTTGCTGTGCTGTGGACTTGTCTCGAGGAGTCTGTCGTATCTGTCCGCCTTTCTTGTTGATTTGGCTTCATGGACTTTGGCACTCTATTCTTCCTAGCTGCCGTGCTGAGCGAGGAGGAAGTCTTTTGGAGCGACACTGCTTCGTGCCTGACCTGCATCAGAGCAGGAAACAGGTGTTTTGGATTTGGTCACGCCTCCCACTCACTGTGTAACGCCCTTCCTGTTACCATAAAATCACCCCGCTCCAGCGCACCCACGCTGCGCACCGCAAAGCACTGCAAAGGACTGTTTGCTGTGCTGTGGACTTGTCTCGAGGAGTCCGTCGTAGCTGTCCGCCTTTCTTGTTGATTTGGCTTCATGGACTTTGGCACTCTATTCTTCCGAGCTGCCGTGCTGATCGAGGAGGAAGTCTTTCGGAGCGACACTGCTTCGTGCCTGACCTGCGTCAGAGCAGGAAACATGTGAATTAAAAAGTGTCTTCTCCTCTCCTCTTGAGGCTTGAGGCGTAATGGACAATGAACGACATACAATGAATAATGGACGGTGAATGTTACTTAAGCAATTTCTAATATCTATTTTCTCTTGCATTTTCTTTGAAGGTGTTTTGGATTTGGTCACACCTCCCACTCACTGTGTAACGCCCTTCCTGTTACCATAAAATCACCCCGCTCCAGCGCACCCGCGCTGCGCACCGTGAAGCACTGCAAAGGACTGTTTGTTGTTCGCGGTGCGTGGCGCGTGGTGTCTGGCTTTCTTTTTGGTAAGATCTGTGGCCTTTTGGTAAGACCTGATTAGTTTATCATTAGCCTGATTTTGATGCCGTAAGCAGCACTTGTAGTTATGTTCAGGCATTCTTTTGCATGACTTAAAACGCCATAGGCCACCTGTAGACAATGGGCCTCATTACGACCCAGGCGGTAAGTTACCGCCTGGGTCGTACCCTTACCACCATGGTGTAAACTATGTTCACACCATGGTGGATGGCGGATTTACCGCCCCAATCTAAGGTGAGTGGGGCGGTAAATCCCCATTTCCCATTTTACCCTTCCCCATTCCCATTTTTGCACCATAGGGCATAATGGGAATGGGGAAAGGCGCTAATTACGCCACCGTAAATTACGGTGGCGTAATTAGCACCAAGGTCCCTTTGCGGCATGGGTTTTAACGCCTGCAAAAAGCAGGCGTTAAAATCACCATCCCACAAAGGGACCTTGGAATCAGGCGTTAAGGGTCGGCGCCGTTTACGGCGCCGTAAACCCCTTAACGCCTGGGTCCTAATGAGGGCCAATTTATTGGTGAGACGTTATTCTGTCTGATTCTTTATTACTACAGGAGCTTATCTTTATGGATTGCACTCCACTTACTCTAAGGAACGGTAAGCGTCTGAGGGAAACTGTTAAAAATCCTGGGAACAAGATGTTCCCAAAAGTGAAAATGGAAGGGCCATATGCTATAGCAACAGGTCAGCAATCTTTTCTATCTGTTTCCATACAAGCAGCTCCCTTGCCCAACTCTGTAGAGCAGGTGTCTCTTCAGATTCCTAATGATCAACACACTGACACAGAGCGGGCTGCTTCCGCATCAGAGGTAAAAGAGAATATACCCTTCACATTACAAACTGCCAACGACATGGACATTAAGTCAGACGCTTTCTTGGAGGCGAAGGATAATGTTCACATCCCTATCTCTGACACCTCTATGCTTGCACCGGGTGTAATTGCTGCCCTAGAGAGGCGAATTAGCCTCTCGTTAGGTCCTTCTACCCCTGTGGCAGCGTCCTGTGGACTGCGGGAACAAGTGCACTTTCATCCGACACCTTTTTCCACTTTAGATATGATATGGCATTTGTAACGCGATTATATACAAGTGTTTCAAGGCGCGACGAGGCAGGGGGGGGGGCAAGGGGAAGACAGACAACGATCCTACTAGGCCAGGTGTCATTCAGATCGCGCAAGTGCAGGGGTGGGAGGAAGGGAAAAGTGCAAGGGGAAGGGGAAGGGGGGAAGTGCAGTACAAGGTAAGTAGCGTAAAAAAAAAAAAATAAGGCCGGCTGGTGGCAAGTGCAAGGTAGATGCAGAACAAGTGCTGGGAAGGGGGGGCTGTAAGGATACAGTGACAGTCCCGCAGTGCAGGGGGGTGCTAGGGAGGCAGTGCAAGTGGAGAGTGGCTGGGGCCTGGACCGAGGTCACTGAGAGTGGCCCAGTTGCAGATTCAGAGCAGATTCAGTGAAGAATTAAAGCTGTTCAGCAGAGGAGACGGAGAGAGAAAGCAGAAGCAAAGAGGAAGGTTTTGAGGTGCTTCCGGAACCGGAGGTGGTTCTCCTCAAGTTTCAGGGAGGCAGGAAGGCAGTTCCAGAGGGAGGCCCCTGCTGCAGAGAGAGATCTACCCCCAGCTCGTTGCTTCGAGAAGCGGCTGACCCTGATGGAGTTGGAGACGGATGAGCGAAGGGCTCGGGAAGGAAGATATTTAGGAGGAGAGAGTTGAAGGTATTTGGGCCCCAGGCCCCAGAAGGCCTTGTGGACAATGCATAGAGTTTTGAACTTAATCCTCGCAGCCACTGGGAGCCAGTGTAGAGATTTCAGTCCTGGAGAGATACGGTCCCTGGGCTTGAGGCCAAGGACAAGTCTCGCATTTCTGTTCTGGATGAGTTGCAGAGGGCGGAGAGTGGAGGCAGGCAGATTAAGATAGAGGCTGTTACAGTAGTCCAGCTTTGAGAGAACCAGGGCTTGGGAGACAGTGAGCTTCTGGGGGAAGGAGAGGAAGGGAAGAATACCTCTGAGGAGGTGCAGCTGGTAGTGTGACTTCTTAGAGACGTCTGATATATAAGGAGAGAAGGAGAGTGTGGAGTCGAAGATGACCCCGAGGTTTTTTGCCTTGCAGGTAGGAGCAGGAAGGGGGCCAAGGGAGGCCGGCCAGAGAGCTGCAGGGAAGGAGGGAGTGGGTGTGCCGATAAGTAGAATCTCAGTCTTACTGGCATTAAGGCAAAGGTCATTGGCGGCACACCATTCCTGGATAGCAGACAGACAGTCAGAGATGAGGGAAGGAGAGGAGGAGGCCGAGGGTAGCCTGAAAATGAGCTGGGTATCGTCCGCATAGCACTGGAAGTTGGGGCAGAGAGCGGCGATGCGGAGGGCAAGGAGTGCCAGATACTGGTTGAAAAGCCAGGGAGAGAGGTTAGATCCCTGGGGAACACCACAGGAGGAGAAAAAGATGTCAGAGAGGAAGGACCCCAGTTGGACCTGGGAGGGTCGATTGGAAAGAGGTCAGCCACGCCAGAGCCTGACCAGTGATACCCAGGTTATCACGGAGACGGTTGAGCAGGATGGCATGGTTGACAGTGTCAAAGGCAGAGGAGAGATGGAGTAGAATGAGAACACACAGAGTGTTGGAATCGAGGTTCGAGAGCAGGTCCTCACGGATGTTCAGGAGAGCAGTTTCCGTGCTTCTGGCAGCTCTGAAGCCAGATTGATGGTCATGAAGACTACCAACAGATTCAGCGTGGAGGTTAAGCTGGGAGATGGCCAGTTTCTCCAGGAGCTTGCCCAGGAAGGGAGTAATGGAGATTGGGCGATAGTTGGCCGGGCAGGAAGGGTCGGAAGAGGTTTTCTTGAGGAGGGGGTGCACAAGGGAGTGCTTGACGGGGGAAGGGAAGACTCCAGAGGCGAAGGAGTGGTTGCAAAAATCAGCCAGGGCAGGAGCCAGGGAGTCGATGTGGTCCTTGATGGTTTTGGAAGAACAGGGGTGAACCTGTTTAGACGATACTTTCATAGATCGGACTTGTCTGGAAACCTCGTCAGCAGAAAAAAGTGGAAAGGCGGAGAAGGAGGGAAGAGGGGTGGCTGCAGAAGGGCCAGAGGAAGAGCCGGGAAGAGAGGGAGGGAGGTGAAAGGAGGAGAGCGAGGACAGGATGTCCTGAGTTTTTGAGATGAAGTGAGAGGCCAGTGCAGTGCAGAGGGCCTGGGAGGGGACAGGAGAGGTAGAGACTGCAGCTGGGTTGGCCAGCTCCTTGCATATTTTAAAGAGTTCGGCCGAGTTGTTTGATGCCTCAGAGATGCGGGCTTGGATAAGGGCTCTCTTCTTGGTGAGAACGGAGAGCCGGTATTGCCTTTGGAGCAGGCGGCAGGCCAGTTTGTCAGAGGATGAACATGAAACACGCCATTTCCTCTCTGCCACCCTACACTTGCGTTTTAGGGTGACGAGATCCGAGTCATACCAGGAGTTACATTTGGCTTTGGGCTTCAGGCGGATTCTCATGACGAGGGCAAGGATATCAAGAGTATTAGATATAGCAGAGTGGAGCATGGAGAGGGCTGTGTCAGGGTGGGAGTCAGCCGAAGGGGGAGGCGGGGGCGAGAAGGTAGCAGCAAAAGCCTCAACTGACACGCGCTTCATGGGTCGGATGACCGAGAAGGTGGGTGGTAGTGAAGAGGGTGGCTTTGCCTGTGGGGTAGGGAGGGTTATGTGGGAGGATAGGAGAAAGTGATCACTCCAGGAGAGAGGAGTGGAGAGAGGGACGGAGAGGGGAAGGTCAGAGGAGATCAGAGCATCAAGAGTGTGCCCTGCAGAGTGAGTAGGCCCAGACGGGAGAATAGAGAGTGCGAGAGAGTCGCAGAGGTCACGAAAGAGACCAGTGGGGGGACAGGAGGCATCGAGGTGGATGTTGAAGTCACCAAGAAAGAGGAGTTGAGTGGTTGAGGACAGGAGTGAGGAGGAGAGGTCAGCCCACTCAGAGAGGAAGGAGGAAATTTGACCAGGTGGCCGATAGATAGTAGCCACGGTAAGGGAATGGCTAGGAGAGAGAGAGAGTCGGCAGACAAGACATTCAAAAGAGGAGTAGGTCTGCGTAGGAGTGACAGTGGCAGGAATCCAGAAAGATAAGGGAAGATAAGGGCAACACCACCCCCTGCACGGTTGGGCCTGGGCACGGAGAGGATCTTGTAACCGTCAGGTAGGAGTGTGTCAAAGCTGGTGGCAGAGCTGGCAGTGAACCATGTCTCAGTGAGACCGAGGACGTCGAGGTCCAGTTCCTCAAGAAGGCGACAGATATCAGAGGAATGCTTGATGGCAGAGCGAGAATTAAGAGTGGCAATGTGGAGAAGGTTACCATCCTTGAAGAACTTCCGGGGAGGGGTACAGATCAGAGGTACGCCCTGCGGAGGTGTTGGAGAAGGAGGCGAATAAGGAGCACGAGAGGGGGCAGGGAGGGAGGGTAGAGGCAAGGTAGTCGAGGACAGAGGAGGGGGGACAGCAGGAGAGGAGAGGAAGTTGATGAGGCGTGGGAAGCGTCTATCAAAGAGGTGAAGGTTGCATCTAGCATCTAGCATCTAGCATCCGATCAATCATCCTACAACATCTAGAAACCACTCGAGGGATTTTTTTGCGTCTAGCAAAATGGGAAGCTCGCCTACTCCTGAATTTCATTCCCAAAGGAAGCTACAGTTAGATGATCCTTTATTTCAAGATTCTTCTAAAAAACATGTGCCACAGGTTTTTATATCTGTCCCGCTCTCTCCTCATTCGCCATTGTCTCCAATTCCGCCTAATGAATACTCTTCCCATTTATTAGAGCAAGAACTACATTCTTTTCCGGTCCTCACTCGCATTCTAAACTTACTCGATAAAGGACATGAATTTACTCATGTGCTGCTAAAAGACATAAAAGACGCAATCTTAACTAACTCTATCAAACTCTCTAAAATCAAATGGTTCATGTTAGCTCAGGAAGCATGTCACAATTTTCATATAACCTGTCCAGAACGGACGGCTGAGCTTGTAAAGAGGAGTCTGCCCGCTAATTCTTCAATGCAGGCTTTGACATTGCAAAGCACTCAAACGGCCGAAGTCACCTTTCTGCTAAATGGCATACCAGCGTCATTTGCTAATGCCGTTGCTAAACCTAACTCACTGGAGCCCTCAACATCAAATCCTCCAGTGATTGACGTAGTAGAAGTGGCAAAACTTCAACATGAGAGAATTCTTCAAATTGAACAGATTCTGTTTAAATCACAGTTGTTTTCGGCCGAACTGCTCCAAAACGATACAACTGCTCTGGCTTCTGCTTCTGTGGACCCCTCTCCTGCTAGTCCATCAGCAATCACAAATCTACTTGAGGAGTCCATCTCCTTAGAATCAATCGACATGTCTAAAATATTTACCATCCATCTCGTAGAATGAAAAAATCCTATCAGAGAGCATTGAAACGAAGAAACAAATCCAAGAGGAATAGTGCATCTATCTCTAACGTTAGCAATGCAGCTGCCTCCTTACAATGTTCAGCCAAAAACCGTGATAACGTAGATGCGAGGCTGATTATCTCTCTAATGGGAAATTAATATTTTCAGTTCAATTCTAGTCAATTGAACAAAGAGAGTTTAATGATACTTCAATTGAAATCGTCTAAAAAAGCACAAAAAAGAGCGAAGAAAGGTATGTGTTCTTCTTCTCTCAAACCTATTGATGAGAATGTACTTGAAGATCAAATCATTGTTGGAAAGCTGTTGGTTGCGAAGGCACTACACCTTCCAGTGTCTTAATACAAGCTAACTTGAATACATGTTTTCCTCTTTTAGAAAATAAAAAATCATTGTGCTGTGGTGCTATTAATAATTCAAACAAAGGGGTACCTGAATCTGAGGGCCTAGCTTCTGTGGTTGTTCAGGTGTTGATTAATCACCCTCTGTCTGCGCCACCTTTGCTAGAACCCCAAGTATCCATCGTGCAGAATATAGCACCTCAGGTGCCATCCCTAGGTAAAGTGTCACATGTTTCTAATTTACCAAGAGTTGAACCAGTAGAACAAGCTGCCGACTCTTTGAACATCTTCCCGCCTGTAGCGTCTGTTCAAGTACCTGTTGCACCTTGCATCGTGGAATCAAAAAACATGCATGTGCAGTCCACTTCCACAGACGCACCTTCTGCCCCTCTTATCATTATTAACCAAGACTTACTGGCCCTCATTACGACCCTGGCGGAGTGGGTTTACGCCAGCGTTATTCGCGGCGGACCCGTCCGCCCTACTACGAGTTCCCGTAGCGCCATGGAACGTTTTCCGCCTGGTTTTTCCGGGCGGAGAAATCCATGGCGCTACGGGACCTTGATGTTAATTACGTCACCGTATTTTGCGGTGGCGCAATTAACGCCTTCCCCACTCCCATTATACCCTATGGGGCGAAAATGGGAATGGGGAAGGGTAAAATGGGGAATGGGGATTTACCGCCCCGCCAAGGTCGGCATGGGGCGGAAAATCCGCCAAGCTCCATGGCGCTATCGGCAGCTTTCCGCCGTGCTCCGCGGTGCTTTTAGCACCGCGATTTCCGCCAGGGTCGTAATGAGGGCCACTGTCATTTAACGAAATCCCTGATGAAGAGCAAACTCTAATTGGATGGTCCAGCAACCAACAAATTAACGGTGTGGTTCCCATCAATCGCATATTTTTGATGAACACTCTTTACAAAATTCCTTCTTTGCGCAATTTAATTTCGCAAGATATAGAGTGGGTAAAGTTACCTTTGATTAACAATAATCGCATGCTGTGCAAAGTAATATTGCCTATCATTGCAAAATTAATTTGGGAGTACAAAACTGATTTGCTCTTTCTGGGACTTGAATTACAAGCATTTTTATCCTTTGAAAAGGCAATACAATTTTTGGAATTCACACCTCCTTCGATTCTAAAAAATTGTACTGCTGCGAATAATTCTGTTTCTGCTCCATTGGAGAATGAAAAAATATTAGTGCAACTGGCCTCTCTTACCTCTGCATTGAATGGTATCTTGGGGATCTTGCCTTTGGCAAAGGTCCCCTCAAATCTAGCAAATACGAACTCCTCCACTACGATGACCTCATAATGCATAATGCAACAAGCTCATTATTCATTCTTGGAACTGTTGCGGATTTAATAATCTTTTAACATGGTTCGCAAATAGGAGTAGGAATGATCTTCCATCTATTTTTTTGTTGTTGCAAGAAACCATGTGCTGTAATGAATTTCATCTTGATGGGTTTACTGCCGTTCATAATGCCGCGGCTCAGCCTTGGTCTGGTCGTCCAGTCGGGGGGATTTCTATTTTACTCAACAATAACCTCTCCTTTGTAATAAATTCCAATGTGTCCAATCAATTGTTTTCATTGATTGATATTGACATTAACATTTTTGGGCCGAAAAGAGTGGTCCTCATATCCATTTGTTGGAATCCTTCTACCCTTGGTATTGAAGAAGCCATTCATATCTTAAATGAAGCGTTAATGGAAATATTCTATAAATATCCCTCTGCAGAAGTCCTGATCTGTGGTGACTTTAATGCAAATGTATACGCTTCTTTAAATGTGGCCCCGCCACATGAATCTTCATACCACTTTAAAACTGCTCACGCAAATGTTGTAAAATGGACACAGTTCTTTTCTTGCTGGGATCTTGTGGTGATTCAACCTCAGCGCCCTCAGGCCTTTCTCACTTGGCGTAGAGGAAACTCATGCTCTTCCATTGATTACATAGTTGCCTCCCAATATCTCTCTGGTATCATTTCTCTTATCAATTCCCACTTTCCATTTTATGGCGACCATGCCATACTCTCGGGTACTATGATTGTAGAAACTAAATCCTTTGACAGGATGCAGGCACTGGCCTTAATTCAGAGTGATCGACAGCTTTTGTCAATTTGCTGGAATATTTCAACTTGCCGACGATTGACATTCTTAGTCAATCGTGATTGGTGGTACGCCTGATCTGTAAGCATAATACTCGAGATATATGGAAATTACTTAGGGCATCGAATAAAAGCTTCATGTCTCCTCTGGAATCAGCCATAGACGGCACTTCATGGTTTGATTTTTTTTAACAGAAATATCTTTTACCTACGAGATTCACACTTGCTGATATAACTGATTTAGTTACCTATATTCCAGCGCTGTGCCCATGGTCTGTTGAGGACATACTGTGTGCTATTACAAAGCTAAAATCCTCGAAATGTGCAGGCCCGGATGGGCTGCCTCCCTGTGTAATTAAGGATGACCCGTTTTTTTGGGCAACCATATTTTTGAGGATTTTTCAATCAATGTTTACTTTAAAATCTCTCCCGCCCTCCTGGGTTAGTTCCATTATTATTCCGTTACACAAAAAAGGACCTTTAAATAACCCTCTCAACATCAGGCCTATTGCGCTTATGGGCGTGGCGTCTAAAATGTTCGCACTTCTTTTACTGAAGGATGTCGAAACCCACATCACGGAAAATCGCATTTTAAACAAAGTCCAGACGGGCTTTCAAAAAAATATGGGGACACAACTAAATGCCACGATTCTGGCGCATTTAAATGCAGAAGCGCACGGTCCTCACCATGGACCGATTTTCATAGGGTCTTTAGACTTATCTTCCGCATTTGACTGCATAATTCGCAGTAGACTTTGGGATAAAATGATAACATTTAAATTCCCGCTTTCCTTAGTAGCACTCATTGCTTTGCTACATCACAACACGTCTTTTAGAGTACGTATATCAAGCAAAGGTCACCTGACCAAGCCTATTCCAACTGCAATTGGCATCAAGCAAGGCTGCAACCTGGTGGCAGTCCTATTCAATCTATATTTATCAGACATCGAAGGGTTATGCGACTCTTCCAAATCTTATATTATCCGGCTTGGTAGGCTTCAACTCTCGTGGTTGGCGTATGCCGACGATGTGCTTTTGTTTGATAGTACCCATTCGGGTCTTCAGGACAAATTGGAAACTTTTCAGCACTTTTGAAGAGCAAACAACCTGACTATAAATTCCTCAAAATCGAATATTCTTGTGCTTTCTTCAAGGAAAAAGGTGAACAAATTTTGCTGGCATATAGACTCCACCTTTATTCAAATTGTCACACAGACTACTTATTTGGGCTACAATCTTGCAAATAACTCTTCTGCTATCTTTTGGCAAAAAACACTGGCCGAAAAAGTTCTACCATTGCAAAACCAAATGAAAATAATTTTTCGCAAATATTGTAAGTTCTCTTTAATTCCATTGTTTGAATTTTATTCCAAAAAGGTAGAGGCAATTATCTTATATGGATTAGATCTATGTTTATTAGATCTCTCCACCTTTCTAAACAAATTGCAAGCTAAATTGTGGAAAACTACCCTTGGTCTACCGTCTTATCTTCCGAATGCAATCTTACGCCATGAACTAGGATTAAATTCCCTGGCATCGCGTGATAATTGGCGTATATTGAAAAACTATGTAAAGATGTGTTTTCCTTTTGAAAACTCGATATACAAGGATTTCCTTTTCATGTTGAGAGAATCCTATCCGGTATCGATTGTAAATTTCCATACTAGCCATTTTAGCCGGCTTTAACATTTCTTCTAGAGACTTGCAATTCAAACTAAGCACAGCTCACAAACGCTTGTTTTGGAATGATTGGGCTGCTACCTGCTCTCAGATATCTTCTTATGTATCATTTTCTGAATATGCAATATTTAGACACAAACAATTGCCACGCTTATAATACCTCATGCTTTGCCCCAGTGTTGAAACCACGACTCTATATATGCGATTCCACTTAGATTTATTTCACACGAATGCGAGAACGAAACACTGGGGGCCTCATTACACGGATGGCGGTATTAGCACATGGACCAAGGTGCTATTAGCAAAATACCGGCCCCGCCTTGGTGGAAGGGGGAATTACCGCCCCATTCCAAGGTTGGCGGGGCGGTAATTCCCCCTTCCACCACTGCCCTTCCCCATTCCCATTTTTGCCCCATAGGGCATAATGGGAATGGGGAAGGTGCTAATTACGGCACCACAATTTTGCGGTGCCGTAATTAGCACCATGGTCCCTTAGCGGGTTGGCAGGCGTTAAAGCACCAACCCACTAAGGGACCTCGTAGTAAGGCGGTAATGGTTAACGGTCACCGTTACCATTAACGGTGACCGTTAACCATTACTGCCATCCGTGTAATGAGGCCCTGGGTCTGTAATTCTAACATTCCTTTTGATACCACCTGCAGATTTTGTAATAAGGCTGAATCAATTGAAACTCTAAAACATCTTTTTCTTACATGTTCTTTCTTTGAAACCGAGAGGTTAAAAAACATTAACTCTTTCAGTTCTACTCATTCAGTCAATGGAAGGGAATTAATATGGTCACGTTGTATGTGGGGCTCCTGTAATTCAATAATTCTAGCGACTGTACGCCTAGTGAAAATCATTGAGGCAGCTATATCCACCCATTCAGAGACCTAGAATTTCTAAGTTTTTGCTTATGACTGGTTCAGTTATAAGATGTTTTTCCTAGAACTTATTTGTTTTTGTGAATAGTGAAATGTTTTTATGTGAAGGGATAATCATGTTTTATATAGAACAATTAACTTGGGATGTTTTCTTCTTTTGAATGTTATGTGTAATGCAGACACCTGTAAATATCAGTTTTTTTTTTTTTAATTTTGTAGAATAACAAAGAAAGAAATGGTCCCGAAAGATGTATAGTGAATGTATGTAAAGATTTTTATTGAATGAAATCTAATTGAACTAAGCTATAATTTTGTAAGGATGCGTAAGCATCAAAAACAAAATTTAAACAATAAACTTTAAAAAAAAAAAATCCTATTTAGACCAGTACCTTGCAAACGGATTTATCCATCCTTCGAAGTCCCCCCCAGCCAGTCCTTTGTTCTTCGTACTGAAAAAGGAAGGAGACTTGAGAACCTGTATTGACTACCGTGCATTGAACCAGATCACCGTGAAGAACCGCTACCCCTTGCCACTTATCCCTGAGATGCTAGACCAAGTTAAAGATGCCCAGCTTAATACCAAATTGGATCTTTGAGGAGCGTACCACCTGGTCCGAGTCAGAAAAGGAGATGAATGGAAAACTGCCTTCCGTACTAAGTACGGCTTGTTTGAATATCAAGTCATGCCCTTCGGGTTATGCAACGCTCCTGCGGCATTCCAGTATTTCATGAATTTCGTCTTAAGGGAGTTAATTGATGTGTGCGCCTTAGTGTACATAGACGACATCTTAGTATACTCAGCCTCGGAACAAGATCATGTCAGGCACATTCGCTCAGTCCTCACCAAGCTCTGTCAACATTGCTTGTTTGCAAAGCTTGAAAAATGCTTTCTTCACGTCACTGAAGTAGAATTTCTTAGTTTTATCCTTACTCCAGGAGGCATCAGAATGGACGTGCACAAGGTAGATGCCATTCTGAAATGGCTTTCACTGACGTCTCTGAAAGGGGTTCAAAGCATGTTGGGCTTTGCAAACTTCTACCGCCGGTTCATCCCAGACTTCTCTCAGGTCGTGCACCCAATCACAGTACTATTACGAAAAAACAATAAAAAGTTTGCTTGGACCTAAGAAGCAGGAGAAGCCTTTCAGGAACTTAAATAAAGGTTTACCTCCACTCCAATTCTGTGACATCCTCGTCCAGACCACCCTTATGTTGTTGAAACTGATGCGCCCATTCTCACAATGGGGGCTTTCCTTTCACAGAGAGACATCATTTACCAGCGGGGCTCAACCAAGTCAGTTTGCCGCGCTGAAGCTCCGCAGACCTAAGGGAGAAAAAAGAGACATTTTAAACAAAGAAAAGCATGCAGGATAGCAACAAAACTAAAGAACAGCAATAAGACCTACCTGAAAAATATCAAACTGGCCGGCGTCAGTGAAGTAACTGGACCGCACTCGCCCATGAAAGACAAGGCGCCCCTGCAAAGAAGGCAGGACGGAGAGCACGCCTAATTCTACCACAAGGTAAGGAGAGGGTGCCAGAGGGACTGAAATCATACAGGGGTGGAGGGAGGATACTTAACCCAGTCGGTCAGTCTTGAACACAGTCCTCCTGTATTTTCAGGCAGAACCTTCCCCGCAGACCACATCAGGGCAAAGCTGAGAAGCATACCAGCGAGTAACCCGGCTGGGTGGCGTCCCTGTGGATACCAGGTGAGCGTAACAACCGGCTCCTCCTCTAAGCCGCCAGCAAGAATTGAAAAGTGGCGTCTTGCCCTACAGGAATATGATGTGGAACTCGCATTCCACCCCATGGCCACCAATGCTGCAGACTATTTGTCACGCCACCCCAGCCCAAAGACAGAGAGCACTGAAGAGGTGGAGATGGAGGAGTATATAAACAACGTTGCTGAGCCAATTTCCCCAACCCTCATGTCAATCGACGACATTCGAAAGGGGTCAGGCGAGGATGCATGCTTCCGAATTCTCCATACTGCTGGAACGAAAGGGGAATGGCAGAGTCCTTGAGAGGTTTGAGGCACTGACCTCAGAGGCTCGGACAGCACTTGAGCGAATGTGGAGAGTGAAAGGGGAACTCACATTTCTGGACGATCGGTTGGTACTAAGGGGTACAAAATTGGTGGTCCTCACCAGCCTGGTGGGCAAGGTGTTGGAACTGGTACACAAATGTCACCATGGCATTGCCAAGACCAAGATCCGGCTGTGCATGACGGTGTGGTTCCTGGGGCTAGAAGAGAGGGTGGAGGATTTTGTCTGCAACTGTGCGTGGTGTCAGGCATTCCTGCCGCACAGATGAGAACCCTGGACTGAGTGTATGGACAGGAGCTGTGTGCCTTGGGGCAAAATAGACATGGATTTTGGGTCGACATGTTTAGACAACAATTTTGCGGTCCTTGTAGCTCAGTGGTCAAGATACCCGAGGTCGAGTTTGTTGAATCCACAGCCCCAGAAGACGTAGTCCCCACGCTGGAGAGGATATTTGCCACGGATGGACTCCCAGTTGAAATATACTCCGATAACAGACCTCCCTTTCAAGGTAGAGGGTTTGCAGAATACTTGCGCAACCACTGTGTTGCCTACCGAAAAATCATGCCACTGTGGCCGAGAGCAAACAGGGATGTCGAAAGAGTCATGAAAACATTGAACAACGTCTTCTGGATAGACTACGGGCAAGGGGAGTGCTAAAAACGCGCCCTATAACAATTTTTGACAGAGTATCATGCAACCCCTAATAGCTCCACGGGGGTGACCCCCGCTGAAGCACGATTTCAATGGTGACTGCGTGGATTTGTCCCCGAACACCTGCCATGCTCACCTGAAATCATTGATGATGCTGCAGTAGCTGAAAGAAGGAGAAGGGCAAATGAGAGGGTTAACGACCGCAGGAATTTGCAAAGCAACCGTTTTGAAATAGGCGATTGGGTACTGGTGAGAACAAGAAATGTGCGAGGGAAAATGTCCCTGCCTCATGAGCCTGCTACCCTCAAGGTGGTGGACACTAACAGGTCAATGATAACAGTGTGAAACGGGAATACAACAGTGACCAGGAACTTGTGCTTCTTCAGGAATCTGGGACAGTCCCCAGAGTCAAGCCCTGAGCGAGGCCGGGGCACCGACTCCACACAGAGGAGGCTACAAGCAGACTGCGCAAGAGAAGAAACAAATCAGGAGGGTCTGACGTCCAGCGACAGGGGCGACAGCCTTACCGACCAAGGCGGAGGTCTGTTCTCGGCAGAGGATGACCCAGGAGGGGAAAGGAGATATCCTGTAAGAAAACACTGCTTACAGCCTACCTATCTGCAGGACTTTGAGGTGGACTCTCCCTGAGGATGGAGGGCACCAGTTGGTGCAGTTCTTCAAGCCGTATCGTTGAACTGTGGTACCTGTGTTTTGAGTGTGATGTGTTGAATTTAAGATCATTTTTTTTTTGTGTTTTGTGATAAGTAACTATATTCTGTTTATGGTTGGTTTGCAAAAGAATATGAAAAGGGAGGAGTGTTATGTACCTTTACCAAAGTTCAGGCAGCTCACACCAGAAATACAGCTTAGTACTTTCTGCCCAACAACTACCAAGTACATGTGTGTGTGAATGCGTGTTTGTGTGTGCGTGTGTGTGTATGCGTGTGTATGGTTGTCAGTATTGTCTTGTTAGTGTTTCCTTTTAATAGAAAGTTGCACATCTTCTGCCCTGTGTTCTTACAATGTGGGTCGCTTTCATTCACAATGTTAGCGTGCCTTATACAAGGACGTCATTTCAGCAAAATGCCAGGGGTAGCGGAAGTGACATCACATGACCCTTGACCGCTGATGACATCACAGGAAGTGATGTCATTTGACCTCACCCCGAAGTGATATCGCCGGTAGCGATGGTACACGACTTTTCACCCGTTGACAAAACAGGAAGTGTCATCACATAGCATTGTGACACTACGAAAAATATGGTTACGATATCACTATAATGTGATGTACATTTCATACAAGAATGGATCGCCATATGTATCGTTAAGATCAGTATGTATAGGCCCATATTGCCAAATTACTGTGAATGCAAGCAGACGTCCAGGACCAAATGCTAATGATGTGTTATTATATAGCACTTAAGCTTAAGTGCTTTATATAGCAAAAATATACACTCAATATCACCCAACCTGTGTTGGTAATCATTTATCGACCTCAGAAAGATGAAAGGCTGAGTTGAGGCGTTTAAGAACAGACTAAATCAGTGACTCACCC
This sequence comes from Ambystoma mexicanum, assembly GCF_040938575.1. Taxonomy (NCBI): domain Eukaryota; kingdom Metazoa; phylum Chordata; class Amphibia; order Caudata; family Ambystomatidae; genus Ambystoma; species Ambystoma mexicanum. Next base: position 621,593,204 of record NC_090923.1, on the reverse strand, counting down.
CCTGAAGTGTGCCTGAAATAAACCTTTAATTAGTCTAGCAATTATTGTATAGAATTCCGAAAAGACACATTATTTGGTATTGTTATTCTTTCTTATTTAGGGTCAGTGCTGAAAGTGTTAGACTTGCGGCACTCCTGATCTTATTTTTCTTTTTTTTATGGGGCCTGAACAAGAAAGCCAGCCACTCCAGAAGTAAAGAGCCACATGGTGCTGGCCACAGCCCCAGGAGCTTGCATTGCAAAAAAAAAAATAAAATAAATTAAAAAGAAACAGATGCGACCCCTGGCGACTCCTAAATGACATCCCTGGCCTTATATCTGTTCTGCTTTGTGAGGGAAGCTAGCGTTGCCAAGGCCTTTTTCGTATGTATTCTGCTTGAGAAGGAAGCAAATGTTGCCAATGCCTGCCTCCATGTGCTCTACATGTCAGAGACGGTCGTATTGACAATGCCTGCCTTGCAAGTACACTGCTTGTGATGAATAGCTGCATTGCCACTGCTTAAGCTTGCAGCACGCTGATTATACTGCACTTTTCTCTAGATAGAGGACTTTAGTTTTGTCCCCAGCCAGCTTTTGCTAAAGGAACACATCAAGAAGAAAAAAAAGGTTTGCTGAGAAATCAAGGGTCGGATAAATCCCTGGAGAAGGACACGCGCCTGCTCTCCAGAGGCTACTGAGGAGCTCCAATCTTATTGTTGGAACGCTAAGTTACACTGCAGCCGGTCTAATTACCTTGCTCGATAAAGTGCTTATCACTACAAAAAGACAGAACAAGACATTGCTGAATAAATGAATCCCAGCAGTGGCTGGCTTGGGAGGATGTGTGTTCAGGCTTGCTGCGGTTCTTTGCTTATATTGGGCCTCATTACAAGTGAGGCAGAACGGGTTAACGGGACCCGCTAAATGAGGCGGACCCATTAAACCCGTTCCGCCTCATTACAAGCTCCCCTCGCGGGACCCGGTAAGTAACGACTGGTCCGTTGTTTGCTCCCTCCCCATTCCCATTCAGCCCTATCAGGGCTGAAATGAAAATGGGGAAGATCCGGGCCCGGGTTCTTGGAGGGAGGAATTACCGGGCCCTCCGAACTCGGAATGGCCCGGTAATTCCGCAGCAGCCAAAATCGTAATGAGGCCCATTGTCTCTTTCCCCTGCCCACTATGCGCTCCTTTCCTATGACGCTGCCCATCCTTTTGTCTCTTTCATCAGAAGCGACTGATCTCCTGCACTTGGTATGTCAAACTTTACTTTCTCTTGGCTTGGTTGAGTTGTTTTCCCTATTGGCCTCTCTACTCCCCATATTTGACATGTTTATCTTTTTGCTTATCTTTTTTAAAATTTTACTCTGTGTATTTTTGTCTCCATTTAACCCACTCTGACATTTTCACTTGTCAGTTTGCACTTCTCTATTTGTTCACTTGCCTGTTTCCCTGTCATGGGCTCTCCGGTTTCTATTCTGCCGAGTGTCTTGCCCTCTCATCATGCCTTCCTGGTTTCACTCCCTCTCAGTCTCTGTGTTATTGTACAACACCCTTTCCTTACGTGCCTGCCAAATGATTTGATTGGTATAAATTGACCTGTGACAAGATCAAAGGCCCTTATTAGCTCCATATTTGCCGTCAGGGCTTCATTAGGTATTCGCATCACTCCATTTCTATTCTGCTGGTCATTGAAGCTTGGCTTGTAGCCCATTTCTGGTCAATTAATTTTTTATGCTAAGTGCTCATTCCCCCAAAGGGGATTGCTCTACTATGAGTGCTGTTCATACCCGTAATGTTACTTGACTGGTTCACTATGTTTGCAGGAAAGCGACCAAGAAAGAATGGTCCCGCTCATGACACATACCTCACAACCTAAGAGGGAGCTTTGCAGGAGAAGTTGCAATGCTTTCCTCAGCTGGATCCCTTCTATGGAACAGCCTCCTCCTCCCTCTGTGTTTTGAGCAGGACCTTCTTAAATTCTGAAAGCACCTCAAGACTTTCCTCTTTTCCTCCTCCTTCCCTTCTTCCATCCTCTGCTAATCTCACAGTTGCTGTGACTGGTGTCTTGGACCGTTATGCATACTCAGGGCAACTGACCACTCACAACCAATTTCCAGCTTCTTTCTACCCTCAGCGCTTGCCTTGGCATGCCCTCCGCCCTGGAGACTCACACTTTTCCACCCAATGCGGCTCCTGGCCGCATAGCACTTATCATACCTTGCGCTTCATCTGTGGCTGAACCTTGAGGACAGACACCCAAGCAACTATATAACCCAGCGGTATAAATAAAATCAAATCACATCAAAACTGCCCCACTGCCCTCTTCCCTGCTGCACTTGCATGTTCTGAATACTCACAAGGCATAATAGGTCTGCCTGACACTTCTCCCACTGTATTTGTATGTTTTAATTATACTGCAACCCCATGCTCCCTCCTTGTAGCCCTGTGGGCGCTTTGAAACAGAATGTGTTTGCTGTATAATTGCCTAACAAGCAAACAATAAACATAAACAAATATAAACATGCTGCGTGATGGGCTGATGTGACCTAATGATGCACACACAGGGCATCAGGAAGTTATATGGGCATTCAGAACACCCTTCAGTCATCTCAAATCTTTAGAGGTGCTCCCAACTACAGTTCAAAAGAGAGAGAGGAATGCATCCATGAAGACCTGCTCTCCATATTGACTCCCACACCCCTTGTGTACTCATCTTACTGGATCTCTCTTCTGCCTTTGACACGGTCAACCATGCCATCCTGCTTAACCGTCTCTGTGATAACCTGGGTATCACCGATCAGGCCCTGGCTTGGCTGACTTCTTTCCTCTCTGATTGAACCTCCCAGGTCCAACTTGAGTCCTTCCTCTCCTCTATCTCTATCTATACCTGTGGTGTTCTCCAGGGGTCTAACCTCTCTCCCTGGCTGTTCAAACAATACCTGGCACTTCTTGCCCACCGCATTACCACTATCTGCCCAAACTTTCAGTGCTATGCGGATGACACTCAACTCATTTTCAGGCTCTCTTCCGCCACCTCTTCTCCTTCTCTCATCTCCGACTGTCTATCTGCTATCCAGGAGTGGTGTGCCGCCAATGATCTCTGCCTTAATGCCAGTAAGACTGAGATTCTCCTCATTGGCACACCTGCTCCCTCCTTTCCTGTCACTCTCTGGCTGGCCTCTCTTAGCCCTCTTCCTGCTCCCACCTGTGAGGCAAAAAACTCAGGGTCATCTTAGACTCCACACTCTCATTCTCTCCTCACTTCTCTGATGTCCCTAAGAAGTCACACTACCAGCTGCACCTCCTCAGAGGTATTCTTTCTTTTCTCCCCTTCCCCCAGAAGCTCACTGTCTCCAGAGCTCTGGTTCTCTCTAAGTTGGACTACTGCAACAGCCTCTTTATAAATCTGCCCGCCTCTCCGTCCTCTGCAACTCATAAAAAACAGGTCTGCAAGATTTGTCCTTGGCCTCAAGTCCAGGGATCGTATCTCTCCAGGACTGAAATCTCTGCACTGGCTTCCAGTGGCGACGAGGATTAAGTTCAAAACCCTCTCCATTGTCCACAAGGCCTTCTGCGGCATGGGGCCTCAATACCTTCAACTCTCTCCTCCTAAATATCTTCCTTCACAAGCTCTACGCTCATCCGCCTCCAACTCCCTTAGGGTCAGTCGCTGCTCCAAGGAACGAGTTAGTGGTAGATCTCTTCCCTCTGCTTGGGCCTCCCTCTGGAGCAGCCTACCTGCCTCTCTGAAACTTGAGGAGAACCATTTCCGGTCCCGGAAGCACCTCAAGATCTTCTTCTTTACTTCAGCTTTCTCTGCTCCTCTTCCCTGCAGATCTCCTGGCTGAAACTGCACTGGTTTACCTGGCAACCCTCTGATCTTGGGCCCAGGTCCCCTCCCCGCCAGTTGCACACCTGCAGTGCCCCCCTGGCAACCCTTGCATTCGGGGAATATCTCTGTATCCCTACAGCTCTTGACACCGGATGTCTGCACTTACCCTTCCACTTGCCCCCAGCTGGCTGCACTTTTTATTTATTGTCTTTATTTATTTTACTCTTATCCTATGAACTGCACTGCCCTCCCCTCCTTCCCCCTGCACTTTTCCCTTCCCCCCTCCACTGCACTTGCGCGATCTCAATGTCACCTGGCCTAGCAAGATTGTTGTCTCTGTCTTCCCTGTGTTCCCCCTCCCTTGCCTCTTTGTGCCTTGAAACACGTGTGTATAGGCGCGTTATAAATGCCATATCATATCATATCAACTCATATTATATCATATCATACATATCATTTCCATATGACCACCGCCTCTCCAAAATGTCCCTAAATGTTTGCTTGTGCAATCCTGAAATACCCATATTGTATACGCACAGCTCTTGAGAGGTCCCTAAAAGTCAGTTGTCTGTGTAAGTGTGTCTGGTGGGGTGCCTGATTTTAGGTCTCACTGCACACCACTACTACGAGAGCATTATCTGAATCCCTGTCACCACCCACTAGTGGTAACCTAGTGTTGGGAATTTAGATTGTGATTATGCAACCCATATCTCCTTTAAGTCACATATCGCATATGTGCAAACCCCAGGTGTCCTGTGCATTGCCTGGGAACTCGGATCATCATGGGACATGCACATGCTGGCACAAGCAATTTATGAGGTAATAGATACTCTTCACAGCCAGGAATTGATCCCCCAAGGGCCTCATTACGAGTACCTTAAAGGGATCCTTAGAGTCTGTGGAATTCTTGTAGAGAACTGAAGTTCTTTAATGGTGTGCTTTTCACTGCACTCTTTACAGCAAGCAACACATTGAAACTGCTGCCAGTCACCCTGCCAGTGTCTCAATTAAATGAGCACAGCTGTCACCACAAGCCTCCCATACAGTTTTCGAGCTTCGAGGACTTCCTTGCTTTACCACATGTTCTACATTACCGGTAATAATTGCATACAATTGTTCTATATAAAGTGCTTCGGGGAAAAGTACTTTACACATGACATGTTATTAGCATTATGATGGGGACATTGATACAAAGTGTCAAATCCTCTATTCTCCCTTCCATACTGTTGACCAATCTCCTATCATGCTTTTGGAAGCAGGCAGACGGCAGCATGTTGTATAGAACAAGGCCCCCCGGCTACACTTTCGGCCACAGATTTATATTGTTTTGCCCAACTTGTTTTATCTACTTGTGTGGTGCTTTTTCTGTCCTCGGACCACTGTTCTTCAAAAGCATGATACTTGGCGCTGGGAGTATGCTCAACACCCTTCATGGATAGTGTTGCGTCAGTGGACAGGAGTGATTGCCTTGTATGCTGGTGCAAACACAGGTTCCACTCAACCGCACCTCCTTGAGGACCGATCCCAATGAATGAGTTCACAGAACTCATCCGTCTTGTCCTGGCATCCTGTGTTGACGAAAAACTTCCTGTAATTTGCCTATTGTCCTTCCTCTTTGACTTGCCATCTCCCAAAGAGAAACATAGTGACACACTCTCTCTGACACCCTTTTCAGCTCTCCTAAAAAAACAAAACAAATCCTACTCTCAGCTGCAGCACCCTGTCCTTTCCGCAACAATGCTGCACTCCACCCAGAAATCCACCAATGTCTTTAGTACTGAAAAGGCTTGCTGTGAATTTCATCAGTGATGTCATCGATGATGCCATTTGTGATGCCATCTTTGATGTCCTGAATGTTAGTCTTAGCAGCGCACGCAAGTGGCACGAGTTATGGTTGCAAAGCTTACCATAACTGGCAAATTTCTTTAGTTTTATGATATTACCTTGCAACCATAACAATCCTTTCACAGTTTTTTCAATTAAGTTTATAGGTTTTTATTAGTGCAACTTAACCATAACGTCGCTTTAACAAAGCTTTTTCATTGGATGTCATGTTTTATTAGTGCAACTTAAAAACATTTTTAACTGAATTTCAATGGTTTCTATACGGGAAAATGTTTCATGATATTACAGCAATGTATATAAGTTATTTGTATTTAATCTTTTAACATATATGAAAGGACTATAAACCTCCTTTAACAAACATATGTTTTGATCTTTAAACCACATTTTCCCATTGACTTGTATTGGTGGTATATCCTGCTGGCCTGCATCGTGTTCTGGGGTTGCTGGATCTTCCACCTGCCCTTGATCTCTTCAGGGGACGGGGGTCTTATTCAGTGCCCCCTAGGGTTGTTTTCCTCTGTTTCTGCACCAATGGAGAGAACTGAACATTCCTGGATTTCCACCACTACAGGAAAAACTGCCTAGTGACTTGGTCTTTCTGTACTCTTTGGGAACTATTCTTACTCTGGAAGTAACTAACAGGTATTAACAGTGAGAGGCTCCTTCTACAGCCCTGCGTGGAATGCTACTTCTGGGAAATACCTTGTTACTTTGTTTCTCTTGTAGTTACTAATGTATCATTGCCTGCCCTAAGAATGTGAGGAGTCCTAATGACGTGCACTAGCTGTTGACTTATTCTGATTTTGTGTAGAGCACTTGATTTTATCTACATTATGGTAAGACATGCCTTACATTGCTGATATTGAAAAACCCTGTTGCTATGCGCCGGTAGTTGCTGCGCTAGTATCTCTGCCGTTTCCCGGAGTGTAAGGTGTACTTGTGACTAGTACTGTAAAACTAAACAAATCTGCAATCTTTGGTGTCATGCTTTAAAGTGTAACCCATTCCCCTCCCCCTATTGCTATATATATATATATATATATATATATATATATATATATTCAGAAAAAAACTTTGTTAAAGGGACGTTATGGTTCCAAGTAAAACCAAAAAAAAACCTGAAATTCGCCAGTTATGGTAAGCTAAGCAACCAAAACTCGCGCCACCACCGTGCACCTCTAAGACTAACACCCAGGACATCAAAGATGACATAACAAATGGAATTGATAACATCACATGTGCATTCACTTTTCATGAAAAGTGTGTATTAGGGATTGTTATTATAATGTTGATAAAAAAGTGTCAAGGGTCATTGGAATAAATATCATGAGCTACTTAGTGCATTAAGCAATGCATTGATATAAATAGCATTCTATTATGAAGTTATATCCAGTATACTAAGCTACTCGTGTAGAAACATAGGCATTGTGTGCAGCATACATGATGGAGGTGCAATATTCATAATCTTGCCATGTTGAACAGTGAAATGATAACTGCTTTCTTATTAGAGTTTTGCGTACTGTGAAACATATAATAAGTAGCTAATGAAACGCACTTCCTACATAATTGCATTATTACAGACAAAACACAAAGAGACAACAACGCACACAAATGTAAGTATATACAGGGAAAATGAAGTAAGCAAAAAAGCAGAAGTAGTAGCAGAAAGTGTTCATAACCTAACTGATTATCTCAATGCAGAGAAATGATTGCTTTGTTTCAAAGCTGCTACTTCCCTTATGTATATGTATTATATGATGTGATACGAACCTAAGGAAAGCAGTGTGAGTACAATGTATACAAATATGTGCATATACAGGGAAAGTACAGTAATAAAAAAAAAAACAGGACTATCAGAAAGTGCTGATAACCCTACTGATTATCTTCATGCACAGAAAACATCGCTGTTTTTCAAGCTTGTGTCTTCCCCTATGTATATGTTTCATATGATGTGACTGGACCCTAAGGGAATTACTGTAAGCACATACTTGAAGGATAAGTCTACAAATATAGTACCTTCTAAATTATTAGTTCCTGTTACTGAAGAAAACCATGTGGCCTAGATATGTCAGTAAAGGAAAAAAGGGGGAGCTAGACATGTGATGCCATCAGTGATGTCATCAATGACATTTTGATGTCATCCTTAATGTCCTGGTTGTTAGTCTTGGCAGTGCACGGTGGTGGCGTGAGTTATGGTTGCTTAGCTTACCATAACTGGTGAATTTCAGGGTTTTTTCGGTTTTACTTGGAACCATAACATCCCTTTAATAATGTTTTTTTTCTGAATTTCACAGGTTCTTGGTAGCGCAACTTAACCATAACGTCCCTTTAACAAGGTTTTTTTACTGAATTTGATAGGTTTTTGGTAGCACAACTTAACCATAATGTCCCTGACTTTATATACATGTAACATAGAACATACTGAACCGCCAGCTAGTGATTTTGATGTCCGCGGACTGTGCGTATGTCTGCGGATGGACGCGGACAACAGCAACACTACCCAAAAACTCAGGGGGTATCTTAAATTGTAATATCATGCCATAGGAACACTGCACAAGTTCACAAACCAACACAGAAACACATTATATGTAGTAATAAATAAGAAGTGTAACCTATATATCTAACACATCAACCATCCATTTAAATACCATATGTACTAAAATGGAATATACCAAAAGAAGAAAGATGGGCTTCTGTTTCATAAATTGTACATCTATATATAATAAAACAAAAACATTATATGTGTTTTAATTCAGTAATTTTTTGCGTTTTTAAAAAAAAAAGGCAGTTGGGGTGCCCACGGACAGCACGGGTGTCCGGGATGTCCGAAATTAACCAAAATGGGGGTGTCCTAAGGACACTATACCTGTCCGTACTGTCCGCAAGCAAAATGGAACTGCTCTTAGAACACACACGGTGTCCGGGATGTCCGTAATCAAACGAAAATGGAGGTGTCCTAAGGACACTCTATCGGTCGGTAATGTTCGCAGGCAAGTTAAAACTGTACTAAGAACACACACGGTGTCCGGGATGTCCGTAATCAAACGAAAATGGAGGTGTCCTAAGGACACTATACCTGTCCATACTGTTCGCAGGCAAGTTGAAACTGTTCTAAGAACACACACGGTGTCCGGGATGTCCGTAATCAAACGAAAATGGAGGTGTCCTAAGGACACTCTATCGGTCGGTAATGTTCGCAGGCAAGTTAAAACTGTACTAAGAATACACGCGGTGTCCGTAACTGTCCGTCTCACTTGTGTCGCACTTTTAATTAGTTTCAGGACCCGAACACTGTCCGTAGCACATCCGCGCACATGCGCACAACCGTTCCCATGCATTTGGTGTACTTCGGACACCCGTTCCCTTCGCCGACATGTTCGCCATGCCATCATGTGACCGCACCCACGCTGAGCGTGTGTCCTGAATTGCGGACACTGTCCGGGTCCCCGAACATTTTAAAAGTACCTTTTCAGGCAATCCACAGTATTTTATAGTAAAAATTCACCATAGCACATGTCCCAGACAATGGCCCTGACTTTCTACATACTTTTTGGAACTTCTTGAGCCTTTTTGGGGTGTTTGATCTGTCCGCGGACCAGCACCCCTATAAAAGGCCACACCCCAGAGCTCATCTTCATTCTGTCTTTCTACTATTGAAGATTGACCTGCTTTTGCTGCCTTTCCTGTTGCATCTTGAAACCAGATTGCATCCATGGCTGCTGTACTTCAACCTGGTGCTACATCTGTCTCAGCACTACCCCTCCCCCTCCACTACCACCAGCTCCCCAAGGGCCTGAAGAGGGGAACAGGCGTGAGGATGTAGAGGAGGATGAAGAGGATGATGACGATGAGGTAGTGGAAGTCCCTACTACCAGCACTCGCCGTGAGTCTTGGGTGTGGCGGTTATTTACCATTCATGGTAACATACCCAAGGCGCGTGTGAACAAGGTCACCTGCAACCAGTGCAAAATGGTGCTGAGTCGTGGGAGGCTTGGTTCGTACAACTTTGGTATGACAACTATGAAGCGACATCTAAGGTCGTTCCACAGTGTGGCCGTTCGCAAGGTTGTACCTTGTGAGGAGCGTAGTAGGTTGAGTTCCTATACTACATCCTCCGTTTCCGCTCCTCTCACCACAAGAGACACTCCTGTGGGAGAGCACATCCGTCCAGCTGCCTCACAGGCCATTCACAATGGTGATGACCCTTACCTTTCGAGGGTCACAGTTTTTGTGTATGTACTGAGACGCAGTACTCTGCAGGGGGAAGAGACTTCGAAGTGCTTTCGAGACTACAGTCAAAGAGCATGAGAAGGTCTGTCCACTACCTAAATAAGGCCCACCCTACATCTTCCTCTCTGCACCTGCCCTTTCTTATCCCCGTGATTGGTGTCCCTTCCTTTTATAAAAGTTTATGCCAACATGCATGCCACCTTTGTGTCCCGTGTCTACTTCTGCACCCATACACTCACCAAAAAGTCTTCACTTTGGTGGGTTGCTATGTCGGGAATACATCAAGCAGCCTACATTGCCCCTATTCACCAACAGTTCGTACAAATGGATTCCTCCAGATCACCAACTCTACCATCACCTGTGGAGTCCTGCAAAGACCAATCCTTTCGCCCATGATCATCAATCTTTAAGTGGAACCCCTCAGAACCCTCCTCACTACATCCACATCCACCAATACACAGATGAGAGAAGGCCCGACGGGAAAAGGCCTGTTTCTGTGCCTGTTTCGAGCCGATTGAGCCTGGGCCAGGAACGCTGCACCACTAAGCCCAGTTCCTGTCAGTGGACTAACGCGACAACAAGTTTGGGTAAGGCTACCACCTGCCTCCGTGCTTCTACCCTCGCAATTGACTTGTTTGCTCTGAAGTACTGCCTTATCGCATATCTGCCGGCACATAGATAACGTTGCATCTATGACACTACTTTCATTATAGCATACCCGTAATTATCCTAAGGCATACCATGCCACACAATGGCAATTAAACCTTTTTGAGCATGCCTCCTGCATTCTTTTACACTAAACTGCCTTAACGCACTACCTCATCCCTAGCCCACTGTACTTTCCACACAAAGCTAGAAGCAAGCCGGCTACGTAGCCCCTCTTGCAGGCTACTCACCCATTCTGGTCTCTACACACAATTCTTCTAAGCCTAATATATGTGCCAACCAAATTTAGGCCACCCGCATAAATGTATGGCTGCGCACTCTTAACTTGCTCATTAACACCACCCCTTCTCTCCATGTCCCCAGCTTGTTATTTGAATCTAAGCATTGCTATGTATGTTACATGTGTCTGATTATTACTGCTATGGACATTTCACGCCCTTAGCCTGATAATTGAATATAAGCATTGCTTTGTATGTTTACATGTGTCTGACTATCACTACTATGTGCATTTCAGGCCCGTAGCTTGATAATCGAATCTAGGCACTGCCAAGTATGCTCACCTGTGCCGGCTATTACCGCTGATCTTGACTCCTGGCGCACCCTTGATTGCTAATAGATCTACAGCATCCTGTAAACTATACTGTTACTAACCTAGCATTACTAAGTAAACACTTGCCTGTGGACGCCTGCCGCCTATTGTGACACTTAGTTCACTAGACTCACGCCTGTGTTTTTACTTCATACGCATATCTCTCCTATTGCATAGCGCTAGGTTCCTATACATAGGCACTAGACTAAAGCTGCAAGATCCACCATGCCACACACGTAAATAGACAGTAGTTATACACTGTTTCATACTATACGTGTGCTATATGCTCAGATGCCAAATCACAGACCTTTGGACCCATGAGTTTATAGGCCTGAACCTAATTCCAAGATCGATTTATGAACCTTTTCTGATAGCAGTCCACACCATATTTCTATCTACGGCCCACCTACAACCAACTCCACACACACGATATGTACCTCCCACCGTTCTACACAGTCCTACTCAGGACTGTCCTCTATATAATCACCACACAAGATCTCACTATGTTACAATACCCACCTCCACTAGCGCCTGTGCATAACCTCCCCTTGCAGGCTGACATGATCACCAGACCTTGTACTTTACTTCAGAGGAACTTTAAATTACGTGCAAGACTCCCAAGATTGCACGACCCTTTATCTAAATTAGTGCCAAATAATGTTACTTCTGGTCCTCGCAAAACTCACCACCCACAACACCACCTTCAACTTAATAGCAGACTCTTCCGAGAGCCCATTTCTGCCCCAAAATGTAACCTCAAGGTACAGCCATCATGGCACCAACCAGCTCAGTCTGGTACAAAGGGTCCACTTATAAATGCTCGCTCTATGGTTGCCCATGCAACAGATATTGCAGACTTATTATAAAACCAAAATCTAGACTTCCTAGCCATTACTGAATCCTGGCTCCACCCCGCAGCTGGTCCAGCAATTAAGCTAGCCATCCCAGATGATTACACCCTTCTAAGATTAGATCGTACCACCTCACGAGGTGGAGTTCTTGCCATAATAGCTAAAAATAAACCTCACACTGAGACTTTCCTCACCTCACAACACAGACTCATGTGAATCCCTAACTGCCAAGTTAACCATATCCAATACACAGTCTGTATATATCCACATTATATACCGACCTCCAGGCACCTTAGGATCCTTTGAAGAGGACCTAACAAACATCCTGTCTAAGAACCTTAAAAACTCCTCTCAGAGCCTTATATTAGGAGTCTTTAACCTTGGCTTCGGTGACCTGTTAGACCCTAATGCCTCTCAAATCAACAACTCCTTAGAGGAATTAGGTTTCACCCAAAAGATCACAGGCCCTACCCACACCAAAGGTGGAACCCTTAACTGGATTGCCGAGCATAACTGCCCAATCTCAGTCACATCCATAACGCCCCAGCTTTGGTCTGACCACCATCTCATCACATTATCACTAGAGGCCTCACCTCCTTTACATACCGTCAGTATAGCCCCAGCTGTCCCCACCAGAAACAAAAGAAACATCACTCCTGAAAACCTCATCCCCTCGAAACTACCCACTCTCAACTCTATCTCAGACCTTACAGATCCCTTCACCATGGTAGATTTTTACAACAAAGTGATGTTATCATCCCTTGACGTCATAGCACCACTGAAAATGAGAAAGAGCAAACCTCGTAAACGTGTGAATATCTGGTTCTCTCCATACCTAAAAGTAATTAGACAAGAGAATGCTGATGTGAAAACATATGGAGACTAGATCCATCAGAGACCAACAAGATTAACCTGAGTAAACAAGGCTCCCTCTACAAAAAATAAATCATCCTTGCCAAACAAACTTCCTACAACCTCCAAATTTCCCAAGCCAAGTCCAATACTAAAGAGCTTTTTGCTATTTTGAAAGAGGTAGAATCCCCCATCCAAACACCAGATTCTTGCCTCAAGGACAAAAACGGGTGCACTGGCATACAAAATGCTCTGGCAAATAAAATCACAACCTTGCAAACTAAGATCAACAATAAAAAAGACACTCTTCTCACCACCTCCAAACCTAGAACACTAATGCGACAGCGCCGCAATCCATCTTGACCCCACCACATGTGGCCACTCCCCACTCTAACTTTCGAAAAGTATCCACTAAAGAGGTTGAAAAGTCATCCTTACTCTCAAACCTTCGAACTGTCATGGTGATTTATGCCCAGCTGAACTCATAAAAGATGCAGCTCGCGAACTCTCCAGTTGTATCACCAAACTCATAAACGCTTCCTTCACCTCAGGCACCATACCTAACAACCTGAAACAATCCTGGATCCTCCCACTCCTCAAAAAACAACATTTAGATCCTTCCATCCCTACTAACTACAGTCCTATTACCACAGTGCCATTCCTACTAAAATCCTTAATAAAATAGCGTACCTACAAATCCAAAAGTACCTTGAATACAACCACCTTCTAGGAGTCCGACAATCAGGTTTCAGACCCCCACATGGAACGGAGACCGCTCTTGTAGACCTTAAAGCACAAATAGATGAGCTGAGAGATGAGGGTAAGACGGCACTACTGCTGCTCCTCGACCTCCCTGCAGCATTTGATCTGGTTGACCATGAGATCCTCTGTAATCACCTACAGTCGGCAGCCCACTTCTCCCGAGAGGCAATAGACTGGATCTAGTCCTTTCTCAATAACAGAGCTATGCAAGTCTTCTCCCCCTTAGCAGCTGCTGACCCAACGCCCATTACCTGTGGTGTGCCACAGGGCTCCTGTGTCTCTCCAACTCTGTACAATATCGTCACAAAGCCCCTTTCGATGATCTTGATGGTCTGGGTATCACCTACACTAATTATGCCGACGATACTCAGATTCTCATCCCACTGATGGGGGATTATGATAAGGATTTGGCCTTTGTTAACAGAGTGTACCTCATCATACAGGCATGGATGGCCTCACACGGTCTATGCCTGAATGATGACAAAACAGAACTTCTCATTCTAGGCACAACAGCTAATCTCAACAAACTGGGCCAGAACTATTCTTCTTTCGAAATCGACAATAACATCATCGCCGTGGCCAAGGAGGTTAAAACCCTCAGCTTCTATCTAGACTCTACACTAACATTAAACGTTATGGCTTCCGACGCCTCCTATACCTGCCAATTTATCAGAGCAGCCAAACCTTTCCTCTCTTCTAATAACTGCATCACCCTGGCTAGAGCCTTAATCCTGTCCAAATTGGACTACTAAAATGCTCTCTACGTAGGCAGTAACAAATACATTATGAACAAGATTCAAATTCTGCAAAATAATGCTTTAAGAGCTGCCCTGAGTCTCCCAAAGAAAGCCCATATCTCAGATACTGGAAGATCTGTCAATTGGCTCTCCACGAAAGACAAGATCTTCCTTAAATCTGTCTCTCTGACTCACAAATGCCTCCACCATCTTGCCCCTCAATACCTTATAACGTGATTCACCAGACAAGTGTCCTGCCGTCCTTCCAGAAAGGCTAATTCCAACCTCCTACTGGTGCCAAGATTCAAACGCACTACGACCAGGGGGAGTAGCTTCACTGTCAAAGCAGCACAGCATTGGAACTCCTTACCGCCTTCCCTAAGCGAAGACCTTCCTTACCTTCAATTCAGATCTAATCTTATCCACTGGATTAAAGAACATGACAACTAAAGTACTGATACTCTCACAGACTCTCTACTCAGTGATAATTAAAATGTGTAAAATGTGTATATTCTTTATGTAAATATGACTTATTGTATCTTTTATTGTTGTTGATGGGTCTAGCACTGCAACAACAGCTAGATATCATCCACAGTGCCATATGTTACCTAAGCTATACAATCCTCGTGTTGCTCTTGCGCCCTGCTACCTCTGGGTTAGGTGAGCATTACAAATAATAAAACAAACAAAACAAACAAACAAACAAACACATAGATCTACCTCAAGATATCCTCCATCGAAGATATCCACAGGCTAAAATCATGCCTCACATTGATCCAGTCCTGGCTCAACCCCTCCAAGACTGAATTCCAACTGCTGACCAACAACACTGAACACCCTGACATCCAGACTTGGCTATCTGCTATGAACCTGTGACAAGTCCCTGGGGTTCAACATAACAGACACCTCATGTTCAAACATCACATATCATGGAAGACTGCATCGGCAGCCAGATCTCTCAATCTCTCCTGACAGATCGGATAGCCAGAGTCTTTTATGCGGGTGCCAAGGTGGACAATGTTGGGGTGACTTGTGGGATTCCACAGGGCTCCTGCATATCAGGACATTATATAACTTGTTTACCAAGCCCCTCTTTGATTATTGGGTACCCAGGGCGTACTTCACACTAACTATCCTGATGATACTCAATGTCTCATCCCTCTGTCCAGTTATTACATCAGGGACACTGAAACCATCCATGCAGTTTACACCTTAATTCAGACATAGATGGCTGACAATGGACTAGCTCTTAATGACGCCAAAACAGAGCTCATGATAGTGGGCACAGCTACACAGCTGAAAAAGCTAAGCCCTGATTTTCAGGGTTTTCCAGATAGTGTGCTGTGCCATTGTCATGCTGCCCAAGGTTAAGACCCTGGCCCTAGTTCTGGGTCAAGAACTTGGATGTATGTGATTTCACTGAATCTATTTCACCTAAAGGTGAAATCTTCGAATTTCTTTTTCTTCAAATTGTTTTTTTTATTATGCGGGGGGAGACCCCCTGCCCCCACTTCCCCCTACCTTATCCTAACCTTTTACCCCAACCCATCTATGTTTTAAAATTGACCCACTTACCCAACCAAATTCAAAGAAAAAAAACTGCGAAGATTTCTCATTAGGTGATATTGGATTCAGTGAAATGTAGGTATCCCCAAGAACTTAACATGAGAGCGTATGTAAGTAGCCTGGAATTTTCCATGTCATACTACCTGAAACTGCTTGTCCTGCTAATACCGTTCCTAACACAGGATAACTGCACCACTGTTGGGTGGGCCATTATTGCGGCCCAAGTAGATTGTTGCTCTAGCCTGTTGCAAGGTATTAGTAAAGGAGAAATCACCCAGCTCCAGATTATGCAGAACAATGCATTCAGGGCTGTGGTGGGTTTGCACAGAAAAGATCATCTCTTGGAGTCCAGAAGGGTGCTGCATTGGCTCACTTTTGTCAGCAGAATCTTCTTTCGTCTCTTGCGCATCACACATAAGCCCCAGATATTTATCCAGCAGACTATTCTGGTTGTCGGCACGAATAGTGCTTAGATCGAACAATATGGGCCTCCTACAGGTGCCCAGAGCCAAACTCAACCTGGTTGCCCAGGGGTCCTTTTCCTATGTAGCACCTAGAATTTAGAAGGCTCCCCTCCTGATTTAAGGACCTGCACCTCACTAGCCAATTTAAAAAGTGTACTTAAGACAGTTTTATTCAAACGATTATTCCCCTGCACTTGCCTAGTTAGGTTTATGTTGTCTATGTCTGTCTGTAAGCGTGTCTATGCCTGGGGTCCTGTTCACAGTGCTATACAAATTAATAAAGTCAAGTAAAAATCCACACTATTGCCGGTATCTTCCAAAGTAATATCCATGCTCTGCCAGGATGGTCTTTCTTAGTTTTGTTGAACCACACCTCAGAATCAATTCCATTCAGATCTCATTCTATTGGTTGCCCACTTTAAAAGAGCCTGAATTGTGTCTCATTCTCATGTGAAAGCTATTCAAGGATTTACTTTTGTACAAACTTATCCACCATCAGTGTAAAATGTTATAGCTGGATTCACTTCAGGGTTAAAATAAAAATCATATCGTTGTCTATTTTATGCTAGATGGGTACCTAGAGTGTCTATTGTGATATGGAACCTGCGGAAAGATATAATGTAATGTAATGGGCATTTGAATAGCGCCTTTCACCATTGGTATGGTCTCAACTTGCTGTAGGTTGAACGCCCTTGGGGACTGGAGTCCAAGTATGGGAAATTCATGAAGGAGTTATAGAATGCATGTGCGCATGTTGGCCCATTCGAATGTAGGTAGGGGTGGCCAAGTCCCTGCTAGTCAACCGTGTTGGGCAGGTAGGTGGGTGGGTGCACGTAGATCTGACTGGAGAGTATGCAAAAGAAATCTTATGTGTGCAGCTAGACCACGTTTTATCATTCGGGATAGCTGCATTCTAATTGCAGAGGCGTCATGCAAATGTCTACGAGCAGGAAAGACATTATATGTGCAGCTAGACTGAATTTCTTTTAATCGTGGGGGAAAGTTGCATTCTAATTTCAGAGATGTTGTGCAAAAGTATAAGAGCAGAAACGACATTATGTGTGCAACTAGGCTGAATTGTATTGTGGGGGATAGCTGCATTCTAATGGCAGAGGTATTGTACACATTTAATCATGTGTGCAGCTGGACAGAGTTTACTGTGGAGGATAGCTGCATTCTAGTGGCATAGGTGTTGTGTAAATATACAATTATGCGTGTAGCTAAGCCGGATTCTATAGTGGGGAATAGCTGCATTCTAGTGGCAGAGGTGATTGCAAGATAAGTGAACAGGGAGGGACATTATATGAGCAGCTATATCGTGGCATAGCTACCTTATGACGGCAGAGGAGATGTGCAAGATAGGTGAGCAGGGTCGGTGTTATGTGAGAATCTATGCTGAGATTTATCATGTGATGGCTGCATTCTAATGGTAGATGGCTGGGCAAGATGTGTGAAACAGGGGAGACAATATATTTAGTATCATATGTACATATTGCAATACATTGGCTGCATGTTACATTCATCTAGATGTAAGCACTGGCCACAATCTACATTTGTCTAAGTACAGCGCATTGGCTGAATTCCATCTACACTAAGGTTTAGGACATTGGGTATTGTGAAAAATCAACTTCCAGGGAACCAGTTGCCCAGGGGTGAATATCGGTTTCTAAACCATCAATCAGCCCCACACCTCTAATACACCAGAAGGAATCCAAACAAATTCAAATAACAAGCAAATTATACACATCTTTGTCCAATTTTGGCAATGTGGACAGAACGGCAGACTTATCTTCGAAAGGTCGTGGATTGTTGGTTAGTTGCAACACAACGAAAATGCAATTATTACCCAATGATAAAAGGGACGATCGAGCCAAAGTTGTATCAAAAATATCGCCTTTATTCATATCACAACAGACAGTTCTAGCAACACTACAAAATACACCCCACCCTGTAAAGGAGGACAGACAGTTTCAAAGAAGGAAAAGAGATGAACTCTGGATATTGACAGGTGGGTAGTTTCCATGGTTAATAATCCACAACCGTTTGTCACGGTTTCTTGGCTTTAGCACAAAGGGAACAATGGGTCTGGAGTAAAGTGCTATATAAAAACAATAAATACAATACAATACATTACAAAATGTCTTTAGGGGGCTTCTGGAAAGGACCAAGGGGACAGAACCACAATGTACCTTGTGCTGTATATGTTCTTGGTGCTCGACAGGGACATGTCAGCTTCAGGGCGCGTTGCAGGCTTCTGTTACAGAGTTCAAGATTTGAGATGGGAGTTGCTGCGGGTATCAGGCAGCATGATGGTTCGGCAAGTAAAGCTGGACGAACGGCTTCAGGCTGGCCTACGCAGCACCTCGGGGTCAGGAAACGTAGTCTCAGTGCTGATTTTGGGTTGTGAAGATTGAGACATCTCAGATGTCTTTAAGTGATGGCAAATTGACAGAGGTCAGCGTCGCCGTTGGTTGCGGATCCAGGAACTCCACTGGCTTGAAAATGTCCTTTAAGGCAGACGTTGGCAGGTGTTTGTCGAGGCACTTCTCCCAGCTTCTTCAATGGGCTTAAAAGGTGGACAATTCAAAGTGAGGTGTGTGTTGCAGTAAGCTGCCTTGTCCTTGATTGTAGGTTCCAAGACCTTCTGACACTTCCAATCCAGGAAGCTTGGTGCAGAGCCAAGCGGGGCATGCTGTGTGCTGGCTCGGTGCTGGTTCTGGAGCGGCTTGAGGGTCTTCTGAGTTCTGTTTCTCCCTCTGTCCCCTGGGAGAAGTTTAGGGGAGGGATGTTGCTTTCCTCTTTGTATATCATGGACTTCCTTCACTGGCAAATATGTAATGCAGACTGTACCTTCAGCCAGGGTCCAAGGTTGAGTTATAATGATAATGATGGTTATTTATATAGCGCCTTTAACCAAAGCGCTTTACAGAGCACATATTTACATACGATATCACCCAACCGAAATTGGTAATCATTTATCGACCTCGTAAGGATGAAAGGCTGAGCTGGCCTTGCCGGGATTCGAGTTTGGATAACGGAAGGGCATCCAAAGGAAACAATTCAAGAAATGTGGTATCAAGGATTTTATTGAACCTGATACTGATTTAATATATCAAACAAATCATGATTAAATCTGCACTTGTGAAAACAATTTACATAGCAGGAAGCAACTTTTATTAAAAAGAACACATCTATATAGTAAAAATCATCTTATTCAATCATCCAAGCATACAACCTCATCCATCCATTAGACAAACCACTCATACTGAACGCCAATCAATATACAATGTAAAATCTATAAGAAAATTCATCACAGTTGATTCATCTGAAAAATGTATAGAAAGAATATGAAATCAGTTTAACGAGCCACAACAGGTAACATCAGTGGCATAGGCAATTAAGATGGGTCCCAGAGTTTTTTGACCACGACCTCATCTTAATCCAAACTCAACCGGTTTCGACGTATATACTTTAGTGTAGTGACGTCTTCATCAGGAGTAACAAAAGTATATTCTAACATAAAAAAAGAAAGAAAAAACAGATGGGACACATCAATTTTTTGAAACCACTAAACTTAGAAAGAGAACATATAACATCAAGAATAAAACTAATATGTGTAATGAAAAATTTAAATAAAACAATGAATAATCATATACAAGAGCCTGCTTCCAACCCGGGATAACTCCGGGATGGATCTGAGGTGTCTGGTAGAGAGTAGTGCTACCCTCTTATATTGGTGTCTCTGGGAGGCAGATAGGATGTAAAACCAGGTCATAGGCAGAATCAGTGCTACAGATATACACACAAATGACCGGGCCAATGTATAGGACCTTCACTATTGCGGCCCGCGAACAGAACACAAAAGTCACAAGCTCAAGATTCAACTAAGAAAGGGTCTATCACTGGCTGACAATGAAGAAGTAAACTAACCTTCATTCATACAGTGGAAGGCTGAACGTCTCTGCCTTTGATTATACACTGGGTTCACTTGTGTACACTAGATAACAACGTCCCAGTCGAAGTTCCTGCAGATAACCGAATGTGTGAACGCCAAAGTTCTTCTCTGCAGAGTGTAAAAGGGCATTTACACATCATCCCATTAGCTCCCACAGTGCAGATCACAAATTTAGAATTTAAAATATTCAAGGGTGAGCCAACAGGTCTTACCGGGAATGTCCAAACGCTTGTTCAACCCGCGGCAATAAATGTGAAGATGACTCCCCGAATCCAGGGAGGGCTGCGCCTGATATTATATGGGCCTAAACACAACACAAACATTTAAGTGTGTGAAAAAGAACCCATTTGTTCTTACAATTAAAAACACCCGCGCAGCAGAGTCTTTACCTTAAGCGATGCAACTCTCCGGTTCTCGCGGCAGCTAGTCACCCGTATAGCAGCTAGGTTCAATTGGAAGTGGCGTGCAACAGAGTATCACCGTTTCAAGGATGTTAATATACGCGTGAAAGACATCATGTGATCACATAATCAGCCACGTGACCATAAAATGAGCTGGCCTACGTTCTAAGTGGCCATGCGGTCTTAGAAGAGAAACGCACGTAATTAAACAACAAAATAGTGTACTGCACGACGTGACCACACGATCGTGAGTAAAGAACCGTGATTCGAGCACGGCAGATATAGAAGTGACGCGCACTGTAGCAAAGCACTTAGAAAAAGACAATGTCAGTTATGCATGGGCATATAGATTCACATTGAGGGATTCACGGTCCAAGAATGTCAAATATTATGACGAGTAGTGTTTAGTTACTCGAGTTCCATGGTTCCAGGGTATTCAGGCCCAATGTTAGTGTTTTTAGATTAAATATCCACATTTGTTCTTTGTAATCTAAGTTTTTTGATAGTTGGGATTGATTTTGTGCATATACTTTTTCTATGCAAAACCATTCCACCTGGTCAGCCGTGTGGCCCATCTCAATAAAATGGATTACCATTGGAGCATTGAGATTTCAAGTTCTAATCTTAGAACGGTGCTCATTAATACGGGTACTCACTTCTCTAGTTGTTTTGCCTACATAAAGCAACTGACATGGGCAGCGAATGGCATAAATGACATTCTTACTTTTACAAGTGGTAAAAGTGCGAAGGGTCCACTTTCTGGTCTGTGATTCAAATGACATAGTTTTTTTGGAGAACTTGCAAGCGACACATGAAGTACAAGGGTAGTGTCCCACCACTGGGTTGGAATTAGTGTCGCGAATTGTATGCACTTTGGGAAAAGTTCTACTGGCACGAGTAATCTTTTGCTTCAAATTTTTTCCTTTTTTGAAAGCAAATAGAGGTCTGGGTATAGATATTCCTGATGTGTTAAGAATTCGCAAGTTTTTTAAGATGATACCTCTAATAGCATTGCTATGTTGACAAAAGGTTGAGACGCATACTAATTCATCTTTCTTTTCAATGTCTCCCTTGGGTGTCAATAGAAGATCTCGGTTGGTATGTCGAGCTCTCTTTTTGGAATTTTTTATTAGTTTCTTTGGATATCCCCGTTCCAATAGTCTTTTTTCCAAAATCGCTGCATGTTTAGCAAAATCTGCGATATCTGTGCAGTTACGGCGTAGCCGTAAGAACATCCCATATGGTAAATTACAAAGTAAACTAGCTGGATGTTGGCTCTCATATTTCAACGTAGTATTTCTCTCTGTGGGTTTCCTATGTAATTCTGTGCAGAGATGCCCTTCTTTGACAAAGATAGACAAATCCAGAAAAGGAATTCTGTGTACTGAATATTCAAAAGTGAAATGAATATCTAAGTCTATCTCATTAAGCCATTGGACAAATGAAGTCAATGATGTTGATGAGCCTTCCCAAATCATAAATATATCGTCGATGTATCGACGGTACACTTTGATTTGACCCCTAAATGGATTGAATGTAGACAGGATTTTTTCTTCCTCCAAAAGTGCCATGAAAATAATGGCAAGGTTGGGTGCAAAAGTACATCCCATTGCTGTCCCCTTACATTGCAAGAAGAATTCCTCCTTGAATTTAAAGAAACTGTTCTTAAGAGCTAACTCTGCTGCTTTACAAAGGAATTCTGTAGGAACCAAATGTGGTTGCGCGCGCCGGTCTAACATTATGCGCAGGCTCTCCACCGCTCTATCCTGAGGGATATTTGTATAGAGCGCTTCAATATCAAGCGTAACTAGAATTTGAGTACTGGGATCAAATGCTTTTGTTTCCACCAAATTAATAACGTCTCTTGAGTCAAGGAGAAAAGTGGGCGTGGCCATCGCCAGTGGTTTAATAAAAAAGTCAATATATTTCGACAGGGGTTCAAGTAATGAACCACACCCCGAGACTATAGGTCGTCCTGGGGGGTTCTCAGTGTCTTTATGTATTTTAGGCATAATGTAAAATAAGGGTATGCGATCTTCCGAGAGGTTGATAAATTCAACCTCTTTAGTGGAAAGGAAACCCAATTGGTTTCCTTCCTCAGTGAGTTTGAGTACCTTTAGTTTAATCATTTCTGATGGGTCTTTCATCAAATTGCCGGGATTCGAACCTGCGACCTGCAGATCACGCTCAGATCGCAGCAGCGAGCGATCAACCTTCTCAGCTATCTTAACTGTCTTCTTTGTTACTTCATGTGAAGTCTTCAGATGATCTGTCAAAAGAGGGGTTTAGCCCTCTTTTAAAGCCAAGTGAGCAACAGTTATTGATGTAGGCTAATCCTACCTTAATGAACCATTCCTGGGGTCCCTACCAACAATCTCCTGTATGCATTAGGTCATAACCAGAGTGCAAGGCAACAGGAAAGAAAATAGGGTGGAAATGTGTGATACTAAGACCCACCCATCTTCCTGTCTATTGTTGATCAAAGAGTCTCTCTGTTTAATGGATCTCTCTGTGGTTCCTGAATAAAGAAGCAGGTCTCCCTTGAAGCTGTAGCAAGACCAGACTCTCTGGCTCCTGCAAATCACATTCTCGTACCTTATGAATAGGTCCCCCTACCATGACGGCCTACTGTAAACACCAGCCCCAGACATTACAGTTCACTGTCATTGATACTGAGGGCGGAAACTGTCTTCAGGTTGAGCCAGTTATATTTGAAAAGCTGGTGGGATTCCTATGTCCTTTGTTAACCTCTGCAGGCTGGCCTCCTTGGGGCCTGTTGAATGTACGCTCTATTTGTATATTAATCAGTGCCACTTGCAGCAGGGCCTAAAAAAGAGCATGGTGGATCCACGGAGCCCTTAATAGTAATTCAGGCCGGCCATGGCAGGGGGAAAATTGGCCCTCTCCCTTCCTGGAGGTTATGTGGTGAACTCCTGGGTGTCACATTCCAACTAAATATGACATGGCAGACTGTGCCTGTAGGCTGTGTCCACCCACAGTACATGGGTCTATGCATTTTTCATGGTGTGAGCATAGGAAAATGTGTGTGGATTAGCCCCACACATTTTCCTGCGGTAGGTCTACCATCATTCCATTTAATAAAAAATGTCAAAAAGCCCAGGTGAACACACACCCACCATGCGGATGGTCGAATTCCTCACAGGTATAATCTACATTCGGCCAGAATTCAAACACTGGCCACATACTACTTTCACCTGGATAGCATTAGCTAGCATATTCGACTAGATCTAAACAATAGACTACAATCAACATTCAATCAGATTTCAAACAGTAGCCACAATCCACATTCACCCAATTTCAGTACAGTGGCTGTATTCTACATTCACGTGGCTACCTTTTAATTTCTTCCATGTGCAGCACACAGTCCACTCCTAGACTCCCCACGTGCCATTCATTTTCAGTCCCCCAGGTTCTCTGGCAGCCCTCACAAATTCCTCCTCGTGAGGTATTCTAGCAATTCACAAAAGATTCTTCTGGTGCTAAACGTAGGTCACCCTCAAATTTCTCCAGGTGCAGCAACTTAACCTCTCCCACATTCCCTCTGAGTTCAGTCCAGCAGACTAACTGGGTCCTAGCTGACAGGTGTTCCGTCAGGCATTCATGAGTAAAAAGGAGCAAACAGGGGCAGGCATGGAGGTGGAATCTGCCCAGTGGGGAGCTGCCCTTTGCCTCTGACCCTTAGCCGGTAGCCTGGGCAAGGCTGCCCAGGGACTCACAGCTATGCATATGTCTCATTCATAATGCTGAGGCAAATACCTATATCTTGAGGGCCCTTTAGAAAGTCATGTTGTCTTGTGTGTGTCAGATGTGGGGCAGCAAGGGTTTCCAGGTGGTGGGGGAACAGGACCGAGAAGGTGTAGCTTCCAATTCTGGATGATTGGAGGGGTATCACTAGAAGAAGCGCAGTGCTTGATCGCTGTTTTCTAGTGGGTTGATAGAGGGTGATTCTTTTGTCGTAGGTATTTAGGGTCGTCTTGTGTAGTGCTCGGTGGGTGATGCACATGACTTTGGAGTTAACCCGCTGTTCGATTGGGAGCCAGTAAAGGTAACAGAGAGTGGGAGAGATGTGCTCTCGTTGGCTGAGGGCAGGAGGAGCCTGGCTGCTGAGTTCTGGAATCTTTGCAGCTTTTTAAGTTGGTAGGCAGGGACACCCTGGTAGATCAAGTTTGCATATTCTAGTTGAGAGGGGGCAATGGACATAATTGCTGTCAGTCTGTGGGGTGGGTGAGGTAAGGGAAGATGCAGTGATATTGGTAAACAGATTTTGACACAGCCTTAATGTTTTTGGAAAGAGTCAGTTTGGTGTGCATTGCGTAACCCAGGTTTGTGACTGTGGCGGTGGACCTAGGGAGGGAAGCCACTGGGTGGGTTGCGGTAAGAGGGCTGTCTTTCCGCAGATCATGATCTCTGTTTTTCTAGGATTAAGCAGGAGACTATTGATCATCATCCAACTGTCAATATCTGTGAGAAAGGATGTGAGTTCTAGGTGTGGGGTGTTGATAGACTTGGTGATTCTGAAGATGATTTGAGTGTCGCTAGCGTAGTTGCTGCAGGTGAGGTTGTGTGAGTGGATTAGTGTGGGGAGAGGACTCATGTAGAGATTAAAGAGGAGAGGTGAAAGCCAGGCACCATGAGAGACTCCGTTTCTGATGGGTTGGGCAGAAGTGGTGAAAGGGTGAAGGTAGGTAATTTGGTGTCTATTTGCATGGCATTAGGAGATCCAGAGAAGTGCAGTGTCCCTTTTGTCAAGGGAGTGGGGCATGTCAATGAGGATACTGCGGTTAATAGCGTTGAAGCTGCTGAGAGGTCAAGAAGTATGAGTGCAGCATAACCCTTTGAGTCTGCATTGTTTTTGAGGTCTGCCCATATGGGGTGACTAGGGAAGATTCAGTTCCATGAAGGGGTCTGAAGCCGGACTGGGCGGGGTCGAGGAGGTGGTTGTTTTCTGCAAAGGTGCTCAGTTGGGACTAGGCAGTGCGTCCAATGAGTTTGGCCAGGAAGAGGGGAAGATGATGAATAGTCCACTCCACCGGTAAGCATGAAATGAAATCAACCAGTAGGATCAAGGGGGAGAGGCAGGAGTCAGGTCACGGCACTAAAATGAGTTGTTATAATTAGGGGACTCTTAGGGTGATTTACTTGAGTGGAAAGGTAACTTAGCCTGTGTGTAAAATATATGTAAAGTGACAGTGCCTCCATCTGGAGTGAAATGTGGAGCAATCTCAAGGGACCTGTTGTGCACAAACAAGATAATATGTAAACCTTACACAATGGAGCGCAACCATAAACATAAAAGCACTTACAGTGCGAAATAACATGTAAACACAAGAAAAGTAATCTAAAACCTTCTTAGTCTGTAACTTGGTATTATTTCTCCAAACTGGATTGGCCATAGGGTGGGAACACGTAGGGTCTGGATTCGTGATAAACACAAACAGTAGCAAAGGACTCCTTGCTCCAAATTAAGTTTCAGACCATGAACCTGTAAACTGCAAGACATATGATTTCAAATAGTTATCTTATAATATGTTTAAGGCAACTATGTGTCAAAGAGCGTCCTTTAGATGATTCTTCTTTTTCTTGGTGTTGCAATGCTGCTGTGGCGGGTGAGATGGTCCGCAGAGGCCAGGGGAGCTGCAGCCACTTCCTTCCTTGAATGTTTCCTTCCCTGGGCATTTTAGAGGCTTGGGGGGGATACGGTTTCAGGCTTCAGTGTTTGCCTACTGTTTTTTTCTTTAACAGCAAAATTATACTGCAGTGTGATATTGCTTTCTCCTATCATGTTCTGCAACTGGGTCTGGGATCACAAACCGGGCTCCCATTACATTAAAGGTATTTCGTGTTTTCCTTTTACCACAAACCAGTATGACACAAAGGGGTAAACAGCTCCCTTTAAAGGGTAATGTAACACATGTTTTCATGGTCATTACAAGCAGTAGGCAAACTAGGTGGCTGCCTAAGGTGCTGATTCGCAGGTGGCATCACAAAGCAGGTTTTACTGCAGTTATCGTACATTAAATAAAATAAACAAATAACAGCTAGCTGCATGCCCCTCATCCACGCCATTGTGCTCACAGTTTATTTAAGTCCTAACTCGACAGTAGAAGCAGGGCGGTTTCATACTGACACCTGTTTTTGGATCTGCAATCGACACGATATGGCTCAGATGTAAAAACATGGAGGCCTAGCAGGAAGATGATAAGATAGGACCAAATATACCAATAAAAAGGAAACAACTCAATAACGGAGTAACTCCAAGTGCACAAGAAAACCCAGCTTTATTCGAATGCAAACGGCCGCTGGGACAGCGTACAAAGCACAATCTAAAAATGATGTTGGGAACAACACGTTTTTTATTTGTATTTGTATTTTGTATTTGGTTTATTTGTATAGCGTGCCTGGCCCAGGGGCATCTGGGTGCATATCTTAGGTTACATACACATTGTATACATCATAGAACAATTTACAGGAAGGCATATAGGGTGGATCCCAAGTATACGTGGAGGTGGGCAGCAAAAAGTAGCACATATTGAGGCCGAATCATGGAATAATTGTGCGCCGAAATGTGTGGCACAAGCGTGAAAAAGCCAGCGCATGCATGCAAATCACACGCAAGCGATTCATGGAAGGCTCTGCGCGTTGCTTTCCTGGGAGCTTTGCCAAATCTGTGCTTACCCTAAACGTCACAGAGACTATCCAAACGCCATGAGCGACACGCACAGCAAAAGCACACAACTCCTAGTGCACACACCTAAAAAGGGGGCGGAACATGCGTAATGGGGAACAACGCGTGAAAATGTAGGTGTATCGGGGGAGTACCGCTGGGAAATACACACAATGCCCACACGCTCGCAAACACGTATTCAGGGAATCGAATAGGGAAAACCTGCGCACGCCAAAAGACATGCACATGCGTAAATACGTCCGCCACACGAAAGCAGGCGGAAGCCCCCCGCGCAGTATAAAAGTGCGCGCAAACAACAAACAAGCATATAGAGCTACCATGAATGTTCCATTTCTCGCAACAGTGATTGTGGAACACCGCAGGAGAAGGAGAAGAGATGGGCCCTGCATTTTTTTCCCCCAGGACTATCCTTTTTGGGATGCCTGATGACCAGGTATGTGGCAGGTATAGGTTTCCACCTCATATCATCCTAGACCTGGTCACTGAGTGGGAGGATGACCTCACATCACTCGCCTTGTGCCGCCAAGCACTGAGCCCCTTGGAAAAGGTGCTCAATGTTCTGCATTTTTTGCCCACCGCGTCATTTCAGTAGACATAGTCGGGGGCGTCTCACAGCTCACGCAGTCACACTGCCTACACCAGGTGTTGGCAATCATGACTGCATGCCCCTCAGTCCGCAGGCACATATACATGCCCAGAACACCCGCAGAAAGGCAGGCCATGGTTCAGGACTTCTACAGGGTGGCACACTTACCACCCTGAGAATGTGTTTGTGGAAGTGCTACATTGTGTGCATTCCTAGCTACTTAAACATAACTAATCCTGTGTGACCAAAAGGAGCACATGCAAGGTGCATATCCCACCAGCCGCCCTGCAAAACAGGGCATTAAAATACTGGTCTGTCACCTCAAGCCTCCCAACCCCCATGAGCCCCGTCCGCCACAACATGCCATGGCATGCAACGGCAAAACAGCTAACCAAATGCACAACACATGACACAATTGTCATGAAGTGCCATGTGAGAAATGAAAACAGGCACTAGACAATTACACCTGACATGGAATCTGATGAAATGAGTGACCAAAACCTCCCACCCATAAAAACGGTGGCACAAATGCATGCCACCAGCGGTTCTAGCAACAAAATAAAAAATGCCTGTTGCCATGCACATCGGCCAATAGAAATTTGCAAATAGAAACACGGTGTGCTGTGTGTGTGTGTGTCCCCTGCAACACATCGCTCATCAGACAGCACTGTGAGTCTGCTGTGTGTTGGTGAAAGCCCTTAAGCATCATGAAAAGAAAGTACAATCAACCAAAAGTACCCTGTGATGCATGTACACGATCAAGGAATTGAAAGTGATCATGCACTGCAGGGACACAGCATGCCTGAGAAGGCAATCTGGGTGCACGTGCGTGCATGTTGTTGTCGTTGTTGGTGTGGGGGGGTGTTGTCTAAGGGCCTCATTACGACCCAGGCGGTAAATTACCGCCTGGGCCGTCACTTTACCACCATGGCGTAAACTACGTTTACGCCATGGTGGTTGGCGGACTTACCGCCCCATTCCGACCTTGGCGGGGCGGTAAGTCCCCAATCCCCATTTACCCTTCCCCATTCCCATTTTTGCCCCATAGGGCATAATGGGAGTGGGGAAGGCGTTAATTACGCCACCGTAAATTACGGTGGCGTAATTAACTCCATGGTCCCTTAGCGCCATGGATTTTAACACCCAAGCGGGTGTTAAAAGCTCCATGGCGCTAAGGGACCTCGTAATTGGCGGTAAGGGGTCGGCGCAGCTAACGCTGGCGTAAATCCCTTACCGCCAGGGTCGTAATGAGGCCCTAAGTGTTTGTGTCAGTAGGGACATGCAATCAATACATGGATGTGAAAAGAAGTGACCCTCAGTGTTCTGTACACAGCACATGTGAACATTGCCCTTGTGGACCCCACAGTGTGTCAAACCACACCAATCCCCTGACACCTCAAAAGCAAACACAACACAGGATCATCCATTGACCAGCAGAACACATCATGTACAGAGTACCACACATCGACAATGTCAGACAGTTACCAATCACTGTAGCCCAAGTGTCCCAATGTGACATTGTCACCATCAGTGTGTGTTGCACAGCCAAAGAGTGCACGGTACCGGCTACAGCAGGAAGTGCATCAACAACATAGACAGGCAAGTCATAAAAAACATCACAAGCAACATAATGAAATGCATAGTCAACACAATACTCACCAAAATGAAGTGCAGACATGCATTGGAGAAACCATCTGGAATACCCACTAGGGGTGTACTTGTATACACAAGTAGGACTGCAAATATGACGGAAGCCCAATGTCCCTGTGCAAGATGCTGTCACATCGAGCCATCCTTGCGAGCCCACGGAAAGGGGAAGCAGGAGAGGCATATGTGTCAGGACCCCAATCCACAAACACATACACGAGACAAGCCTTTATGGACCCAGCTGGAACACACTTTGGATGCTTTCAAATGCCACAAAGCACCACACTGTCACATGAATGTACAATGTTATGTTATGTTAATTACACTTATAAGGCGCCAAAGCCTGCAAGCATCCAGGCGCCGAAAGACAGAAGTAGTAGCAGATAGAGCTGAAAATATTCTATTCAAACAATATAGTCTTCAACTGTTTACGAAAAGCAAGGTGGTTTTCTGTCAGGCGCATCTGTGTCGGAAGAGAGTTCCAGGCTTGCGCGCCTCGGACACAAAAGGCCCTACCTAAGCCACGAGACCTTTTTATCTGGGACAACGCTAACAGAGACCCAGCCGAGGAACGTAAGCTTCTTGTTGGTTGATAGACATTTATCTTTTCCTTCAAATAAGCCGGAGCGTTTCCAAAAATACACTTATGAAACGTGGTAAGTATTTTAAATTGGATACGAGCTGCCACTGGAAGCCAGTGAAGTTTTCTTCTGGCCGCACTGGTGGGTTCCGAGCTTTTCATCTGGAAAACGATTCTAACAGCTGCATTTTGTATATTCTGCAACTGTTGGATGTCAGCTTTATTAGCTCCCCCCAACAGTGCATTGCAATAATCTATGCTAGGCAGTATTACTGCTCTCCCAAGTTGTATGCGATTTTCTACCAAAATCAACGGGGCTACTTGTTTCAAAACCTTTAGGTGGTAGTTCGTATTGGTAGTGATGGCAGTAACATGTGCCTCACTATCCAGACTTTCCTCCAAATAGGTACCCAAAGTCTTAACTTTCTTTACGGTTTTGATTTTAGCACCTTCTATCATAAAAAAATTATAATCTTGCCTTAGTCTGAATTGGGCATGCTGGGAGCCAAAAAGCAGCAGCTCCGTTTTCGCAGCATTCAAACAGAGCCAATTAGTTGACATTCATTGTTTTATGACTTCATATGCTTCGGCTACTGTTTGTTGGTCAGCCTCATAGTTCCCGGTTATGTTCAAGACTAGTTGGAAATCATCTGCATAGTTACAGAAAAAGATCCCCAACGATTCTAACTCGATACATAAGGGAAGAATGTAAATATTGAACAGCAGGGGAGAGAGACATGCTCCCTGGGGGACTCCACATGGGATAGTCTGTGGGTCAGAAGCACAGTCACTTCAGTGGACACGAGACTGGCGACCCTCCAGGAAAGATCTGAGACAAGAAATGTAATTTTTGGAAAGTCCACCTACCGACGCCATTCTGTAGAGCTGGATCTTGTGGTCCAGCAAGTCGAAGGCTGCCGATAGATCTAATAACATCAGCAACCCCAACTAGCTATGTTCCAGTTTACCCAACACATGTGTCTGAAGATCCAATAAAGCTGTCTCCGTTCCATGGGAACTTTGGAAACCCGATTGCTTTGCATGTAATATGCCGGAGTTTAGTACATGGGCTTGTAATTGTGTGGTCGCTGCCTTATCTAAAGGAAAAATAACGTATTTGTTATTGGTCTTAAATTAGTTGCATCTAATGGATCCAGGCCTGTTTTTTTTATCATGGGGGTAACATCCACATTTTTAATAGAAAGAGGAATGGAACCTGTACGAAAAGAGGACTTTATGAACCGGCATAAAAATGGGGCAAACAGTTCTTGATGCTCCAGTATATATTTTGAGGGGAAACTTTCCCCTGGAAAATTTGTGGGATGCATATCTTTCACTAGCAACAATGTTTCAGCTAAGTTTGGTTCAGCAAAATTAAAATTACCTGGAATACTGATAAGGTTACCTGTTTTAGATATTTTAGATGCAAACCGGGGATTTGGCAGGGGAGAAATTAGTATTTCCTGCTCAATTTTCTTTTGTGCCTTCCGCAGTTTGTCTGCAAAAGCCCTCTGGACTCTGCTACAGTCATCTATAGTGGGTTTAATCGAGGGATTACAAACAGTAGGTTTTTCCCATAACCTGAAAAGGTGGAAGAGTTCTTTTGTTTTATCTCCAGCTTGGTTTATTTGAGCGTCATAGAAGGATGTCTTGGCTTCTGTAGTCATCACTCTATAAAGCTTTTCAATGTGTTTCCAAGCCAGCCAATTATCGTTCGTTTTATTTTTATGCCAAGAGTGTTCAGCTTGCCTTTTAGCGATTTTAAGTTCAGCTAGTGCGTGCGAAAACCACTTATGACGATTGGGCAGATCTTTAACAATTTTATCCTTCATTGGTGCATGTTTATCTAGCATTTCTAACATGATATCATTTTAAACTTTTATGGGTCTCTCAGGATCGTCTAAATCGTCTGTTGTACTTAAGAGTAATTCCATGCTAGTTGTTAAAATATCAGACGTGATATTCTTAAAATTCTGTGATTTAACCGTGTGTGCTTTGGCGTGCACTCTTACAGATTTAACTGGTAATCCAAGGCTGCATGTCAGGAAACAATGATCTGACCAGATACATGGAGAATGTTTCCCCCTCCGACCCAATCAAGAATGTGTCCTTTATTATGCGTTGGTTCAGTATTATGATAGGTAATATGATGAGTGCTCATCATTTTTTCCAAAAGGAGTGCTTTCTTGTCTGTTTTGTCATTTTTCCATAAATTGAAGTCACCCAATATGACCAGCCCTGAATTCGTAGTCAACATTGGTGCAATCAGCTTGACTAAATCATCATTGAAATCACATACTTCTCCTGGCGGGCAGTAAAGTAAAACCAAATTCAAACTATAGTTAGGGTTTGAGGTCAGTTTCACGTTGATGATATCACATCCAGTGCACTCTATTTTAACCTTGTAAAACCCCAACAGTTTTTTGCAAATTATGGCCACTCCACCCCCAATATTATTCTCTCTATGCTTTCCTAGGAATACGTAACCGGGGGCGGGGGGTTACCTGCTCTATGGTCGGTCCATGGGCTTCTGTAAGCCATGTCTCCATAAAACACATGATATCTGGCTTATCCTCTAAAATATAGTCATGCAGTTCCATACAGTGTTAAGGCAAAGAGCGAGTATTAAGCAAGGTAATGGTTAAATCAGTGTGTACATTGGCATTTCTCATAGTGTTAACGATGTTGTTTTGGTTGTGTTTGTTTGGAATATCATTACGGGAAAGGTGGACACTTTCTACTACACTGAGAGTCCCGTTGGACTGAGCCATGGTATCCCCCATCTAAAATAGAATACTAAAAGGGTGAAACTATACCTGCTCCAACAACTGTTTGAAGAAGAGTAGGCTGCCGAGCTGCACGAAAGGGCACGTCTCGTTCACGCCAGCGCGTTCGCGCCTGGGGACGAAGAAAATGCACGCAGTGACTACAATACTCCTGGGTAATGTAGTTCAATCACCCGCTAAGCACGTGTATGCCGAGGAACTCGGTTTCTACACGCATCTAGAAGGCTGCTCTGACTGTATTCAACTTTGTTTCAATTATGTTTCAATAATACACAACTAAAATTCAAAACAATTTAAAACACAGATTAAACACAGATTAAAATAGTTTTAAAAATTCTCACGCCAACTACCTATCTTTGGCGAGAACGATGCAAGGTCTGGCAGATATACCCGCACAGACCTGCTCGTCTTGTTCGCCCCGGCGCGTTCGCGCCTGGGGACGAAGAAAATGCGCACGATGACTACAATACTCCTGGGTAATGTAGTTCAATCACCCGCTTAGCACGTGTATGCCGAGGAACTCGGTTTCTACACGCAGAAGAGGTAGAAGCAACAATCGTACGTGACTTCTTGGATCAAAATATGAATCTAGAAGGCTGCTCTGACTGAATTCAACTTTGTTTCAATTATGTTTCATTAATACACAACTAAAATTCAAAACAATTTAAAACACAGATTAAACACAGATTAAAATAGTTTTAAAAATTCTCATGCCAACTACCTATCTTTGGCGAGAACGATGCAAGGTCTGGCAGATATATCCGCACAGACCTGCTTGTCTCGTTTGCGCCGGCGCATTCGCGTCTGGGGACGAAGAAAATGCACGTGGTGACTACAATACTCCTGGGTAATGTAGTTCAATCACCCGCTTAGCACGTGTATGCCGAGGAACTCGGTTTCTACACGCAGAAGAGGTAGAAGCAACAATAGTACCTGACTTCTTGGATCAAAATATGAATCTAGAAGGCTGCTCTGACTGAATTCAACTTTGTTTCAATTATGTTTCAATAATACACAACTAAAATTCAAAACAATTTAAAATACAGATTAAACACAATAGACAAACAATAATAGAAAGAAAAAATAATTGCCTCATATGACCGGGGGGGTGTGTGGGGGCGATTGGCACTCAGGCAGGGGGAGGCACGGAGTGCACTTCAACACCCACATGTGTTGATGTTGAGATAACAAAAAAATCCTTTGTGGGCACAACAGCTGCACGGCCCGACCTGTGTGAGAGGTAAGTCGACGTCGTCGTCACCCTCTGGATGTAAATCAGAAGGTGGACGTGGCACAGTTGCCTCAACATGCCTACCCGCAGCAAGCATGCCGGTCTTGTAAGCCCGGTCCTGCGTGGCTATGGAATGTAGGTCTGCATGTATCACATCACATGATACACGTGCTTCCTCCTGCAAGGTCTCACGTGTATGACGGAGTTCTGCCTGCATGGCCTCACATGACATACGGAGCACCTCCCGGGTTGCACAAGTTCAGCTGAGATGGTGTTTTCTAGTTGCTCCATCCTCTCTTCTGACTGCATTCTCTGGGTCATCATGAGCACACCCAGAGAAGATCTGAGGGATTGGTATTCTTCCCTCAGAGCCTCCCTGTGTGCCTCTGCCTGAGCAGCAATTACTTGGTGCAGAGCCACCATTTCGGCCCGGTGTGCCCTGTCGGAGGCCGCCATGCCCAACCTGAGTGAGAGGCACGTGGACCCCGTTGCCTGCTGCTGGAGCTGCACCTGCCTCGCAGGGGTGAGGATCGAACGTGCCACACTTTCCATGCCTTGAGCAATCATCTCCACTGCTCCCCCCTGTTGCTGCGTGATGGCTTACATGGCATGCTCCCACTCAATGGTCCCCGGTGGCGCACGGCCACCGCGTTGCCGGACTCCACACCTGCAGTGGTCCTTGCTTGGTTGGCACCGCCTGTGGGTGCAGGACTGCATCCATCCGTCGACCTGATGCCCCAGGAACATGAGCAACTGGTGTGGAGTGTGACCGGGCGCCTGTAACCACCACAGGCGGACGTTCCAACACGGCCTGGCCCCTTGAGGGCACTACCCTCACTGCAGGTGTCACGGGCAGAAGATCATCCACTACAGGATGGCTCACCGGTGATGACATGTCATGATGCACATCCAACTCAACATTGTGGTCAGAGAGTTCATCAGAGCTTGTCTCATGGTCAGCCCGGGACACGATGGCCTGGAGCAAAAATGGGTTTTCGTGGTCTAACACCCCACAACCACCACTGGTGCCAGCTTGGTGACATAAACCCACCACCGTGTCTGTAATCACATCCTCATCCTCTGCCTCCAGTGCGTCATTACCTGTAATGTAAACAAAAGAAACATGAGCACACATGTCCGCAGCACATACCACACACATAGACATCACAACATCAACAGCCAACACATGAAGCAGACATGTCACACACAAGTCAAACTCTGACATGCATCCAGTGGCATTGCAATGCAAGGGTATCCTGAAAGCAGAAATGGATGTGTGTAAAATGTAAAGCCTACACATGTACTGCATGTTGCATCTCACCTGGATCACACACAACCTCTGGCAGGCACAGATCCAAGCCAGAAATGAGAGATGGAAACAAAGAGATGGCACATAGCATAAGCATGGCGGAACACCCAAAAAGCCACAGCTGCAAGTGAAACCAAACACACCATGACACATGTAATATGCATGTTGACATGCAGCACTCAACATCCATCACCAATACAGAGTACATATGTCACAGGATGCACCTACTCTAGTGCGTTTCAATACAGCGAAGGGATGAACATGGGAACATACATGCCAGGTTACTTTGACATAGCAGCATTGCGTAGGCATGTTGAAGGCCAGAACATGGTACACAAGTTGGTGGGTGCAGTGATGTCAATCCCTAAACATGACAGCAGTGTAAGGGCAAGTGCAGCCATCATGTGCAAAGTGCATGCACTGGGTTGCATGGATACAGGGAAACCACCACCCTTTGGGGAATTGCAGGGAGGCACTGCATGGCAATGAAATGTTGATCAGAGAACAGTGCATTGGCAGTCAGTGTTTGCATGTGTCAATTGCATCTCATAAGTCAAATTACACTACAGCAGATGAGAAGTGGACATGAAGCAGGACACATGAGGAACCATCAGTAGTACACCCATGCATGCAGAAGCCATGACACCAGTTGAACAGAGGCATGGGGCCTGTAACAGTGTGAGGCCTGTGCACGACACAGACAAGGAGACCCTACACAAGTGTGTGATGAGGGACTGACCCACAGTGAGGATCGAATGGATGACCAAATACCATGACACTTAAATAATCCTGGAGACGTACCACAATGATCAGTCTGTCAAGGACCCATTGGGGCATACATGGTATGCACATGGAGCATGAATGGGCACTCATGTCCACGGGGAGATACTGCCATCTGCACAGTCCGGGTGAGACAGACTGCACCAAGGACAAAGTATTTACACCACGATATATGTTTTGCAGGACTGCAGAGGGAAGTGTGCATGTACACATGAGCGGGGAACAGGCAATAGCAGTAGTCCAACATGTAACTTACCAGTGCCATGTTGAAATTGAGCTGCAGGGGTTTGAGAGGCAAGGAAGCGGGCCCATGAGGAGGACCACCTTACAGGCTGTCCACACATACACGGCACTCATGTGATCAGATAGGCCGAGTGCTGAGTGCAACAACACCACAGGCCACATGCAGACATGTGAGTGAGCAGGAACATGATATGACATGAAATGATAATTAATTCATATCGCGCTCGGACACCGGTGTTTCAGAGCGCAACCAGGCAAAGGGAGGGGAACAGGGGAGAAAACAGTAACAACGATCTTACTGGGCCCAGTGACATTGAGAACGCGCAAGTGCATGGGGAGTGAAAGGGGGGAAGTGCATTGGAGGGGGGACAAATTGAAGAGTGCAAAGCATACGAGAGGACAAGATAAATAATGAGTAAATAAACAAATCCACATGGTGATCCAAAACAGTGGAAGTGCAGCCTGTGAGTGGCCAAGTGCAAGGTTAGTCAGAAAGGGAGTGCAGAAGAAGGGGGGGCTGTATGGGTACAGATACAGGCCCCAGTGCAAGGGTTGGCCAGGAGGCAGTGCAGGAGGGTGGCAGGGTGAGCAGGTACCTGGGCCCAAAGGGGAGAAGGTGGCCAGGTGCAGCATTGCTGAGAGAGAAAGCAGGGGAAAGGAAGAGGTGAAGAGGAAGGTCTTGAAGAGCCTCCTGAACCGTAGATAGTTCTCCTCAAGTTTCAAGGTGGCGGGTAGGCAGTTCCAGATGGAGGCCGCCGCAGAAGGTAAGGACCTACCACCAGCTTGTTCCTTTGAAAAACGGCTGACCCTGAGGGAGTTTGAGGTTGGGTAGCGAAGGGCTCTAGAGGGGAGGTATATACGGAGGGATAGTTGAAGGTAATTAGGACCCAGGCCCCAGAAAGCCTTGTGGACAATGCAAAGGGTTTTAAATTTAATCCTTGCAACCACAGGGAAACAAGGATTTCAGAGGCGGAGCGATACGATGCCAGGACTTGAGACCTAGGACAAGTCCCCCAGTCCTGTTCTGGATTAGTTGTAAAGGACGGTGAGTGGAGGAAGATAGATTCAGAAAGAGGCTGTTAGAGCAGTCCAACCTCGTGAGAATCTGAGCTTGGGAGACAAGGAGTTTCTGTGGGAAGGAGAGGAAAGGAAGAGTGCCTTTAAGGAGGTGCAGTAAGAAGTTTGACCTTTTTGGTGACATCAAAGATGTGTGCGGAGAAGGAAAGTGTGGAGTCAAAGATGACGCTGAGGTCCATTGCTTCACTGGTAGGGGCAGGAGGAGTGCCAAGGGAGGCCGGCCGGAAAGTGAGGGGAAAGGATGGAGTGGGTGTACCAATGAGCGGGATCTCAGTCTTGTTGGTGTTTAAACAAAGATCATTTGCAGCACCCCAATTTTGAATGGCTATTAGGCAGTCAGAGATGAGGGAAGGAGAGGAGGTAGCTGAGGGAAGCCTGAAAATGAGTTGGGTGTCATCAGCATAGCACTGGAAATTTGAGGAGAAAATGGAAATGCAGTAGGCAAGAGTTGCCCGGTATTGATTGAATAGCCAGGATGAGGGGTTAGACCCCTGGGGAACACCGCAGGTAGGGAGGGAGATAGAGGATAGGAAGGAACCTAGTTGTACCTGGGAGGGTCGATCAGAGTGAAAAGAGGTCAGCCAGGCCAGAGCCTGATCGGTGATGCCCAGGTTGTCACGGAGACGATTTAGCAGGTTGGAATGCAGAGGAGAGAACAAGTAGGATGAGGACAGAGGGAGTGTAGGGAGAGAAGAACATGTACCGAAGGGGCAGCCGAGTGACTTGCAAGTGAGTAGGGTGCATGTGTGGTGATGAGGACTGTCCCCGTGTGTATCACATATCCTGCATGCATCACAACAGGCACGTATCAGTGAAGCATTGCATTACTCGCACATGACAACCATGTATACATAGCATGTCGTGGTAGTCAAGCACAACACATCATACAAGCCAAACAAACATGTTCTGGACAAACACGCATCGACACTCACCGGACGATGCATCATAATCTATCCTCTTTCCCACTCCATGGATTAGTTCTGCCTCGATGAACTCTGCAGCGATCATCTCGTGCTGAGTGAGTGCATCCTCCTCTGGTGCTGGCCCACTGCCAGTCACCTGAGTCATGGCATAATTGGAGGCACACTTTTGTTTTGCAAAGCATCAGAGGTCATTCCAAGTATTGTAGCGATCTTGAGCTATGCTCACCTGGAATCCCATGGCATTCACACCATCTGCAATATGCTGCCAGTGGACCCAACGCTGGGCAGGCATAGAATGGCACTGTGGGCCCACCAGTATATCACGTTTGTGTGCCGACATGTAGCTCACAAGGAAGTCCAGTTCCTGCTTGTTGAAAGGCTTCTTCTTCGACGTGCCGGAGGCCGGAGCCCTATCTGGGGTCCCAGCCTCTTGCGCAGGAGCACGCTTCCTCCTCTTGGGCGGTGGTACGGACTCTGAGTGTCCAATGTTGCCCTTATCAGTAGGGGCAGTGGCGCTGGTGGACTGGACCAACTGAGTAGTTGGTGGAACCAGGACGGAAGGCCTAGCTTTAGTCAGTGGCTGCTGGGTGCTGTTGCCAGGGCCCACGGCCACATCTGCCACAGTGCCAAGGTCTGTGACCGACACAGTCCTGGCTGGCAGACTCATAGACGGGGTGGTGTTGGCTGCATCTGCCCAGGCAGTTACCACCACCTGGCTGCTTGGGGCAGCTGATGTCACCACTGCCCTAGATACATGTGCCTCGGTCACAGCAACCCTGGACACACGTGGCCTGTGCTTCCTGGCCACCTGGAATTCTGTCTGGGAGTCCTCAGTTTCCAATGCATCATGCGCTGGCTGACCTTGAGCCTGGGAGGTTGTCGCCACAGCTGCACCTGCAGCTACCACAAACGATGGGCCCATGACAGCAGATGTTACTGACTGTTGGGTCATATGGGTGCCTGGGTCAGATGCAACAGTTGCATCTCCCTGAGCCACAGGGGGTGGTGGCATGGCTGCACTAACACGTGGCTGGACATCCTGCCCCAGTGGTGCACCCCTTCCTCTTCCCCCTCTGCGGCCAACCTGTACTCCCTGTCCCCCCTGGTCAGCCGGCCACGTCCCCGACCACACACAATGCTGGGAGGACGTCCAACTTTGACACCCTGTACCTTTGGTGGCCTCCCAACTATGGCACAGATGGTATATTGCCAATGGGAGGAGCACTGAACAATTGCCCTGGGCAATTGGGGTATAAGGGGCAGGGTACGTGATGTTAGATGCACCCTGAGCTCCTGCAAGGCTGTTTGTGACACCTGGTGATAAATGATGGGTCACGCAAGGCTCAGGCACCCCAAAAATGATGATAAATGTGCATGCAACCCCCGCTAGCCCACATGCATGGAATAAACCTCCCACAGTACGCGGTGGCACCCAGGGACACAAAAAACACGTTCACGTGGAACATGCGGGCTACTATGACCTCAAAAACGGGTAAGCGATACACAGGGGCACCTGCAGTGGGAAAAATAGTGTGTGCGACTCACTGTCTGCCTTGCGTGGAAAAGAAAGACACACGCGCTGTGCACGTAGGCAACACCCCTGCCAAAAGAAGAAGTACAAACTCTATCCGCTGTGAAGTAATCGTGTGTGTAACTACAAGAAGAGTAAACACACGCGTCGGTCTCCACGAAAAGCACGTACAGTGAACTGTTGCCCGCGCTCACCTTTAACCTGTGCCTCAGATTTCATGCAATCTCACGCTGATGTGCTGTTTTTGCACGTGCAGATTCATTCTGCATCAAGCTGGCCACGAGACAATACACGGAAGACCACGCTCCTGCCCAGAAGGCCATTTACCTGCCCCCCAGAGCCCTGGGTAGTCTCCTACGAGCTGTCTGCTGCTGCCTGCCTGCCTGCTG
The DNA here is from genome assembly GCF_040938575.1 of Ambystoma mexicanum. Classification (NCBI taxonomy): domain Eukaryota; kingdom Metazoa; phylum Chordata; class Amphibia; order Caudata; family Ambystomatidae; genus Ambystoma; species Ambystoma mexicanum. The sequence continues at coordinate 621,552,688 of NC_090923.1, read as the reverse complement.
CCAACATGCCTTGCTATTTGGTGCCTGCACATCAGCCATCGCCAGGTGCCCAGTTGCTGTGACCACCCCTACGTGTTTCAAGTCACGGGGTGCCACCCCCTTCATGTTGATGGCTGTTAGGGAGAATTATCTTAAAAGGCTATTTTCCCATACTTATAGAGTCCCCACCAGCTTTGCTGGATTTGAAGGGTTTATTTTTTTCTCCTGCTAAGAGTGAGACTCTTTTCCCCACTCTTAGACAGATGGCTGATGTGTGTTTTAGGCTATTTTTGTGCTTATGGTCTATGGGGTTCTTCTCACCCTCATAGGTATCATCTTTTTACATGTGTGTTACACAGCACAGTCAGTGCAGTAACACAGGGGTGTCATAGTGACCCCCAAACATAGACTCCGTACCCTGGGACTGACTACGGCATCCCAGGGCCTGTAAAGTCCCCATTGACTTTTCTAGTCAATAGTTATGAACAAAACCAGTACAGCCCATCTTACTGTGGCAGTACTGGAAAGGGTTAATAGTTTGTCCCTGGTATTCATTTTTGATAGGGTACCGTCCAGTCCCTCCCTCCAAAGTTTCTGGCTGGTGGCAGTGGTTACTACCATGAATATTCGACCGCAAATATTTTCCTATGGGATTTTCCCATTGTTCGAGGCTACACTTTTACTGACAGCCTCTAACAAACCGCCAGTTTATTTTATTATTAACTTGTTTTATTGCCAGATCTTTGATAATATTTTTTTCTCGTGTCTTTCTCTGCAATACTTACCCAGGTCGGGAATCCTTTGTTTGTCCTTTTGGCAGGCTTCTGCACAGAAGCACTCCTTTCGGTGCCACTGAGTCTGGGGTAGACAGGATTTGTGGGAGGGGGAATAGGCACCCTGGACAGGGTTACCTAGGTTACCCAAATCGCACTCTGCCCTGATAGGCTGGGGGGTTATCCCGCCAGGATAACAACCCTGCTGTGTGAGTGACAGCTAGGCTGTATGAATGGGGGGTTTTCTGCATAAAAATAGGGCTCTGAGGACTGTAGGACAAGACGTCACCACTGGACCTAAGAAATCCGAAAGGATATCTGCAACGACTGAACCACCTGTGAAGCCCTGCTGCAGATCCTCACCACTTTTCTCTAACGACCCGAGCAGATCTTCGCCTGCAAGAGTCTTCTTCCCTTGAGCTGGTGGGGCCAACCAGTTCGCCAATCGCCTTCCAGGACCTGCCTTGGTCGAATAGCAAGTGCCAAGCACTCAAAGACTGGCTATCCAGGCAAGCGTCCACCACAACCGTGATTTAATGGAGCGTACCTTTTATTCCGTTTTGGCATCACTGCTGCTGGCTTCATCCCTGGGCAGTGCCGTGACTCGAACCTTCCTCCATGACGTGAGCCTCTCTTCCTCTGCTGGATCTCCCGAACTGCAGGAACTGCCAGGAACTACCGCCACCACAGGAGCCTCATCCCCTTTTAAGGTACATTGTTCCGCCAAGCCTCCCATTTCGTTGGGTACTGCTAAAGGTGTTTGAAATCCTTTACTTACCTTCTGGGCTGGCTGCCCCTATCGTCTAACATTATCTTTTGACTTTCTGCACCCTCCTTTCTGAACTGTTAAGCAAAGACTTGACTGCAGCTACTAGAACTGTTTGATCCTGGGCACTTTGCCTTGTACCACTGACTCTGGCTCAGGCCTATTTACTCTGGCTAAATCTGTTACAACTGCCTTCTCTAGATTGCTTTTCCTCAAGAAATGTGTTGGTTCACCTAAACTCTTATAACCACCTTTTCCTTCCCCCTTTCTAATATTGTGAAGTGCCATTTTGCTTGGTTTTCACCTAAGTATTGCTTATGCTAAAGCACTGCCTTGCCTAACTTGTTCACAATCCAATTGGGAAATATTGCTGGTGTGTTAATGAGTTTAACCCTGTACAACTTGACCTTTCCCTCCCTCTGAAGAAATTGTTAGAGTGCCATTTCTGCTTGGTTTTACACTGTGCCATGTTGCTCAGTTTTCACTCTTGCTCAAACTTGTCTACAATTTAATTAGGATGTTGTGTATACTTTTCTTTTTTTTTAATGATAGTGATTTGTGTGTAGAACTAAGAGTGTGTAAAATAAATATATATTCTTTCTGATGTAAAGCTTTGCTCAGTGTGTCCTTTTTCCATAGTACTATAGTCCTATTGTGTAAACCCTGAATACTGCTAATCTCCCTCTTGAGATAAATCTGACTGCTCAGCCACAGCTACCAACTAAATCTGTGTCGTACAGACTGATACCAAAGAGGATTATTGCATGTACCTGTAGTCCTAATCTTCTGTAGTGCTCCCTAAGGGAACTGCATAGGAGTCTGCCTAACAATGGCACCCACAATGTCCTCCTAGATCCTCCTCAGTCCTTGTTGGCGCGCAATGGTGTGAAGAGGGCATCATGATGCCCCAGGACTTGCTCCACCAGGATACCAACTTCATTTGCACTGAAACTGACAGCCATCTGCCTCTCTGCCGGGTTGTCGCCACTGGTCCAGATGGAGTTTGGCCCGATATGGCAACCCCTGAGGCAGGTGTGGGTGGACAACTGAGTCCTGGGGCTGGGCTGTGGAGCGATGGTACACCATTTGGGAGTCTTCTGTTCCACGCGCCCCCCCGGAATACACGTACCTCACTCGCGCCAGCCCAATCGTGGGTAAAACTCCTCGCGCAACCCTTGGAATACACGTACCTGTATTCCGAGGGGTGCGCGAGGTGTTTTACACACGATGGTTGGGGGTGTAGCTACAGTTCTTAGGTTTAACTCAGAGTGGAAATTAAGTCTCTAGATATAAAATTGAAGAAGTTATGCAAGTTTGAATGAGAGACATGTTTGAAAATAAAGGCACGAAAATGAAAACATATCAGTTTTTACAATGACAATTATGCTCTAAACTAGGGTATACAGGCTGGTTACCAGTTTGAAACACAGTAAGCTCCAGTGGGTCCACGGAAACCAACCCCAGCCCTTCCGTGTCCACCTTGGAGGTCTCAGTCAGATTACCCGTGGGATGATTATAAGAGTTTGAGATTTCACAATATAAAAGGTTTTTTAAAGAAATTATCACTAGCACAAGAAATCAAAGCAAGGTTTCAAGACTGGCGTAACACTATTACAAGTTCTTAAGTTAAAGAGAAGATGGGTTATATATTGGGATAGAACAAGGCAAATATACTATGGGTTATGATGATTCCTGTTGACAATTACAGTCCACTGTAAATTAAGATTGGACCGTCAGGTTCTGGTCATCACGGATCGGGTCTGCAGGCAGCAGGGCACTTCTGGTGGGATGGTCAGCTGGACAGTTCTGGTCAATTGGACTGCACTTCAGATTGGATTGGATTGGATTGGCCCTTCTTGTCACTGGACACTGTAGATTAGCGGGATGGCGAGTTTCAGCTGGCAAGCATGAATGGTAGCAAGACAAACTGGATCAGAATTATTTCCCTGAAGATTTTGGGATGGTTTCAGGATTTGGGCCTAGCTGAAAATAATTCAGCAAATGCTGAGGCCTGGGCTTGATAAAGAAGTCTGGAATTAGCTACAAGATGAAGAATTCTGGAACAGGGTGTCACACAGAAATCAGGATGGAGTCAGGAATCAGTGTCTGTCTGTGTGTGGTGAAGTTCCCCTATTTATCAGACATCAATACGTTTATGGTAGGGGCAGAATTACAATCCACACCCCCAAGGCTGGGATAGGTCACAGGCAGTTGCCTTTTTCTGGTTGGAAGACAAAAAGAGCTGTCTTATTTTATGATGTGACTTGGGAACCCCCACAAATTATTTGGACCACAATTTAACTTTCCCACAAATACACCTTTCTATAATTATGCCCTCTAATAAAATCAGACACATACATTACATATTTTGTGGGTTACCTTTACCTCCAACTCCCATCTTAGTGAGAGCTGGCTTTGTCGTTCTGTGGAATGTTGTCAATTTTAATCATAAGGGTTTGGCCTAACAATTCCTAATTCAGTACATATATGTGCAATCACCCCTAGACACGGGTATACAATATAGTTTTGGCACAATTATTCTTTTTGTGTAACTTTTGTCCCTTATGAAGTATAGGGTTCAATCATGTCGTCACAGAAAGAGCGTAAAATTAGATTTACAACGACCAACTTTTAGATGTGTCCTCCTTCATGTGGCAAAGTTAAAGGTTGTTAAAGCTTAATTACAAATAGGCATTTAAATACCAAAAGTCATTTAGCTGTTTTTCCTTTTACTGGCAACAGCTGTCAAATTCCTTTGATCAGGGTGGGGTGTCCTCTTCCTTGAGAGGGAAGGTTCAGGCCCCTCCCCTGCATGGATGAGTGTTCAGCCTGCCATTGTCTTTGCCCGGGCCACAGACGAATGTCTAATGAGTTCTTTGTTCTGAGTATGCGAGAAACTTCCAGCAGCAATTAGTCCTTTCCTGTCAGTGGCGAGGTGTCAACCATTCCCAGGCTGAAGCTGTCAGCCAAGAATTAAATATTTTAATTAACTCAATGCTGGGTTTTGACTTTAAGTTAACTACATCTTCCATTAAAACATATAAGTGAACACAATTTATAGGGGATTTTAACATTTAAAGAATAAGGCCTTTTAAAACAAACATGCTTTTAAACAGGCAATTTTGCACTTCCTTCCTGAAAAAGCACATACAACTGAGTCCTTTTAAAACCAATTTTCTTATGCAGTACATACACATTTAATTCAGCATTATTTCTGTCCTTGAGTGCTGAGATTTGTTTGTAGTCTGTATGTATGTATCCAGCCTTTGCTTGGAGTTCTCTCTGCACAGCTGAAATTGTTACATGTTGCCACTTGAGCCGCATTTTCCATGTGGAACTGAAAACAAATATTGCTGGGCTTTTTTTCATGAGATACATTTCTTAGCTGCTGTCAGTCAATGAGCCCCTGCTCCTCTGAGCCACCTGGATGAACTGTAACCCTTTTAATTTCAATGGTTCACTGGAAGATGAATGGATCTAGCGTCAAACAGCACTTTGAAGGTTGCAAAGCTGCATTTTAAAAGGCATTTTTGTTTTTTAGCCCAATTCTGCAGCCATGCTTCATGTTGAATGGAACAAAGGCCATTAGCATGCTCCTGCTGTGAGAATTCTGTTTTCACCCCCACTTTGACTGTGTGTGGCAGGGGTGTGCAGCCATTTGTGGTTGTGACCCACACACAGTTTTGCAGATTTTTGCACGCACAGGGGTTAGCGCATCCATTTTTGACTGTTTCTTTCCCCATTTGTAAAGTGGTGCAGTGGGGCACATTTGCATGGGTCAAAATATCCCACATAAGCCACCCCTCCTGACTTCGGCTTGAATTCTATTCATGAGGAAGTCAGGCACATGGGATTTTTCTTTCTATCCATGTGAAGAACAATGGTTTCCATGGTGGTAAGTTCTTCTTCCCTCAGTGAATGATGCGACACGCTCTCCTCGCCGGCTCCGGTTGGAATAGGAATTATACCCCCGCCTTCTCTCATGGTTTCTTTTCCAGTGTGGAGCGATACTCCGAATCTCTTTGGTTTTCCTTCCGGGTCCCTGAGGAGGTCCTCCTTGGTGATTAGGTATTCTTGGTGCCAATACTAGAAAACAGAAAATAACCCAGTTATTAACATTTTCCTATTACTGTTCCAATGGGGATTTCAGCAGTGGGATAGACGCATGCATTAAATAACAGTTTACAATATTCCATGCATGTATTCAATGACAAATAAAAATATTCCCCGCATGTATTCAAAGACAATTTCAAATTTCCCTAGGTTTTCCGGATTCTCTCCCTCTGGGTTTTCTGTAGGCTCTTCTATTTGCCACAAAGTATGCCTGGGATGGCAACTCTTTAGCTGGTTTATGTGGACCCACTTTTTCTTTCAGCAAGTCACATCTGGGGATGCGGATTCTGTAGGTGAGGCCTGGGATGGTGACCTCTCCTCCATTTCTGAACTTCAATTTCCTACCGTAGCACTAGGTTGACCAGAAGGCTTTCTTTAGGATTGCCAGGATCCTCAAATTTACTCTCCAGTTGGGAACGGCTTGGCAATAACTGGGGTCCAAATTACTCTCGAGTTGGTTGAGGAGGTGACTGCCCATATAAAAGGCGGAAGGGACACCTTGCATGATCCAACAACTATGTACTATGTTTTTCTCATCTCTTGAAATTTTGATTATGCAACTGCTAAGCAGAAGATGTTTGGAACGGGGAGTTTCCAGTCCCCATTCCCATGGACCAATTGTCTCAACGGCGGGCAGGGTCTGGTATTTTGGGAGTTTCTTGAATAATACTTCGCTGATGAAGCTTTCTTCACTATTCAAGTCAACTCGGGTGAGAACAGACTAATTCCTATGATTTAACTGAATTGGGAGGAAGAGATGTTCGCCCTTCTTCAGAATGCCAGCTACACGTAGCGCTGGTTTGATATCAATTTTGGCTAAGGAAGTGGGATTTTCTGATTGTGAATTAGTATAACATTTTAGAGTATTTCCTTCCAATGTGGAATGCCACTTGAGACTGGAGGGAAGGTTGATTTGCAGAAAGGGAGAGGAGTTCCCATCACCAGTTTGTTGTCCCACAGCTATGATGGTAATGTCGGGGATTTCGTTATTTTGAAGATAAAACTTAATTTGGTCTGGTTTTTGTTCAACCATGTGGCATGTGCCATTTAGACTAACATGGTTGACACTCTGTTTTAATTTGATTTGCCTGTGAGTCTGGGTCCAGAGTACCTTATTCACACAGTCTATCAGGGGAGACAACCTTTGCAGGATGTCATTCCCTAATAGACAGGGGGTTCCCTCTGGCGCCATGACTATGACCGGGTGTTTCCAAATCCGCAGTCCCCTCGACAGGAATTTAATTCCCATCGAAGTTCTGAAGTTGTCCAGGAAGAGGGGTGAGAGAGATTTGGTATATCTCCCCCCTTCCTAAATTCATCTGATCAAAGGCACTCTTTGACAGAAGAGTGTTCTTGGGATCCAATGTCGACCAGTGCCAAAAATGTACATTGCCCTTGTACTTGGACCGGGGCATAACATCTTCCCTCCTTCTCCTCAAGGGGGCAAGGATAATGTGCATTTTCGGCCAGTTAGTGGGTTAGTTTCTTGATTCTTGATTCTGACACAGGGGTAGTTTGGCCAGGATTCTGTGTAGTAGCTTGGGGATCTGTAAGAAACATATGGCAGTTGGATATTGGTGGTGTTTTGAGCAGCTCCCCTGGTTCTGATTCTGGGCTGCCCCCCTTTTTGGAGGCAGTCCCCAGAATATGTTTGGGCAAGGTGGTTTTCTGGCTTATCATTCTGGGGTTCAATGATGGGTGATCCTAACTCAGTCCCCACATTTACCCAGTTTTTATGAGGATCTCTCGGGACCCATTTTTCTTTGGCAGGAGTTCCCCCATCCCTGAAGGAGAAGATCTTTTTCCCAGTGTCCTCTGAAGACCCCTCTCCTTCAAATTGGAGGACAATAATCTCCTCCACAAAATGGGTCTTTTTAGGTCCTTTATTTCTCCTACCCGCCCTCTGTTCCTTAGGTTGCAGACTTTCGGGGGCAGGAGATTTTGGTTCCAGTTCCTGGATTTCCAGGGGCTTTTCACAAGTGAGGAAGGAAGCTTCCTCTAAGGTTTTACACCCTCCCTCCCCCCGTGCCTCCTCCTTTGGAACCGGTGAGTTGTCGGGGATCTCTCCCTGTCATTGGTCTGGAGTAAAAGACCCTTGGTTTGTGGAGTTCTGAGCTGCCATGTTCATCTGAGGGTTCTGCTGAGCCCTCAACATGCGACCCAGATCCTGGGACAAATGCTTGACCTGGCGCTCCAGTTGGGACACTGCTCTGGCTGGTACGGGGTCTCTGGTCCATCCTAGGTGGATCAAGGGAAGGGTAGCTATCCCTTCTCCCATAATACCCTGGGTTGGGATAGTTCTGGTAACCCTCCACCCTTGGCCTCCCCTCTCCTGGAGTGGACTGCCTGGGCTCAGTAAAGTCGGGAATGAAAGGAGGGTTGTTTTGTGGGTTGAAGTTTTGTGGGAACCGGGAAAGAAGCTCAACCCAGCATCTGGGATATTACTGCCCTCCTGGGGAAAGTTAAGAGGGAAGTTTCCTGGGTTGGTCCCTACTTGGTTGGATCCCCTCCCTTGGGCTGGGGAAGTCCACACATACCCCCCAGTGGGTTTGGTGCCCTTGTATGCGGGGCTAATATAATCAGGGGAGTTAGGCGTCCCATTTGTGGGATTACCTCCCTGACTACCTGTCTGGGATTGGCCCGAGGGCCTTCTGGTTCCTTGATTGGATGGGTTCTGTGCAGGTATATTTTTAGGCCCCCCATCTCCAGATCTAAAATGGGGGCAACCCTCACCTCCGCCACCTTAGCGGGAGCAGGGGTGTTGGCTGGTTTGGGGGGTTTATTGGTGTTTTTGTTCCCTACAGGTTTCTGCACTTCATAAATACAGGTCGCCTGTTCAATGACTCAGTCCAGTGATCTCTTCTCGTGAAAGTCCCTCACCAGCTGAGTCATGATGTATTTGGGGAGTGCATGGAAGAAGGTATTAATGAACTCCCTACTGTCTGTGCACACCCTCCTGGTGGTCTGCGCAAAGGCACGTTTTAGTTCTTGCACAAATTCTTGTGCAGCCTGTTGTTCCCCACACTGCAGATTGTAGGCCGCCCTGTAGATGGACCATCTTGAGTGGTTCTGATTCTCCAGCCCCACAAAGAAGCTGGAGTACTCAGGGGAAAATGTCCATTTTACATATTGGATGCAACTATGACTATCTTTCAGATGAAAAGTATCCATCATCTGTTCGTATAACTCAAGGTGTTCCCAGACTGAATACTTGGCATTTTTGTGATAGGGAGTTATACCTTCCTAATGGCCTTGATCTGCTTCGGGGGTTCTTTTAGTAGATCCCTCTTAATTTTGTTGGACTTTTTGGTCTTAGCTACCCAAGTCCACTCATCCTCTGACTCAGAGGCACTACTACTGGAGGTGGCTATCTGATCCTCTCGGCTCTCCCTGATTCTGCAAGCTTGAGAAGGGCTTGCAGAATGTGGGGGCCTAGTTTCCCTATTCCTGTGGTTCTCAGAAGAGTCTTTTGACTCTCTCTTGCTCCCAGGACCCCCCTCCCCCACTGCCCTAGCTGGGAAGAGGTCTTTAGGATACTCTTTTTGGGCTTGATTTCCTGTAGTTCCCCACCAAATTTTACAACTGATCCTTTGGTAGGTGGTATTATTGAGGATCCAATTCCCTGACTCTCCCATCACAGGCGTCTTCCTGATCAGAGAGGTTAGCCCTAACATTTGGGGATCTGTACAGAGACGCCCGTCCATCAATTTCTGGGAGGCGCTAATCTGTCAGTCCCATGTTAACAATTCTGCTGAAATCTACCATCCCCACGGCCCTTGGTTCATATGAGCCAGTGGACATGAAGCTGGCAGAGTCTGTGGTACTGAAGGGGTTAGAGTGCCTGATTACAGGGTCCCTGATGTTATGCTCAGGGGTTACTCTGTCCCTTTCTACCTCTTCTCTTTCAGCCCCTATTCTCTGGTGATATGCCAAAATCTGAATCTTTTGCTCCTCTATCAGGGCCTTGCTGGTCTCTATAATTCGCTCTTGCATTGCTATCTGTTTGTGGAACACATCATTCCTTTCACAGAGAGCCTCATTGTCTCTTTGTGCTTCCTGGCTCGTTTGGAAATACTGGGCTAATTTCTGCTGCAGGAGACTCACCTCCTGAGTTTTATCATTATTGGTCTGGGTGTTCATCCAGAGCATCCTCCACCCGCCACCCGCCTGGTGTGCTCTAGTAGCTTCTCATATTCTGTTTTGGCTTCATGGAGCTCCTGGAGGGCCAGCTTTCTTTCCTCTAGCTTTGTTTTTAATTGGCTCACTTTCTGGCCTAAGGTGTCCCTCTCCTGACTAAGAGTGCCCCTCTGTTCAGCTAGGTCGTCCCTTTGTTTTTTAAATGCACTGGATTTCTGGCGCTCCTCATCAAATTCCTCCTGGGAGTGGAGGTCCTTAATAATTAATGTATTGTTTTCCTCTTTTGATTTGTCTATCCTGTCTTGCAATGCATTCGCTTGCTGTAGGAGAGACAGATCTTCTTTCAGTTTTATGACATACTGTCTAGCTTCTGTCTCTAATTCTTAGCTCTTCAGTAGGCTTTGTTCTGCAGAGTCTAGATCAGTTTGGATTTTTTCTAGTGTTTCCACTTGATTTTTTGCCAGAACTATATTTTCTGCATGCTTTTCCTTCATTACTCCTATGTGGAGGTACAGGTAGGCCGCTATTTTGGCAATTTTACTCTGCTCCACTTTCACTTTTGTGGCCATGTACAGTTCACTAAGAGCTTGGTGTAATGGGCCCTTGTCCTGCCATATATCCAGGTCCATGGCAGTGATCTGTTCTTTGATATCCTGCAGCCAGATCTACTCATTCTGTTCTGGCCACTAACCCCGACAAACAATGTGTGCATGAGGTGTTCCCTAGCCATATTAATTTCTACTGGGATCGCCATTTTTGGAAATATCAATTCCTGTATGACTTATTTTAGAGTAAATTTACTTTTACAAACAGGCCTGATTTTGGAGTATATATTTTGAGAGGTGCTTGTACAGTGTAGCACAGTACACCAACCAACAAGGTATCTGTACCCTGCAGGCTAGTCTGCTGTGTTAGACTGTCACGGGTGGTAACTCGAACTCAAAATCACGGCACAAGCCCCCAAATCTGTTAAGGATTTCAATCATGCAATACACCCGGGTCTCGCCTAGCATGTAATGCATAAATGAAATATTTATTGTCTCTATGGGTTCAATATTCTGAGTGATATACCACTCATATCACACCCTTCTCAAAATACCCCCCAGGTCACACTGGACCAGAAATCAGGCTGGTTGGTAAATGTATTATTTATTTATTTAAAATTCTAATCAAACACAAATTAATATATGGGGCAGCAATCACCAATGTGGTGAAAAAACAATTCAGAAAGTAAGTAAGGCAATTGGATTCACTTATAGCAATACAGAAGATAAAACACAGGAAAAAGAACAGCTTTGGCTTGTGAAAAGACAAGGCCTAGTTTAAGGTTTCCCCCTGCAAAGTTCTTAATTCACAAATGAGCAATTCTACGCAGATGTCAGTAAGCAGAAGGTATTCAGGAATGTAGAATAGAGTACAGTCTTTAAATATAATCTTCCCTCCCCAAACAAGAGAGAACAACGTTTTGGGAAATTTACACTTTTAAAATGACAGTTGAACATGGCTTCATGAAGCAATGAAAAGTGTGCAAAAAACCTTAAATTGATGTAAATTCCTATGGGAGCAATACTGAACAGGTTCTAACAAACATAAGCTACATGATGAGCAACAGAACACACTTTAAATCAAAATGGAAGTTTGAAAATACTTTGAATGGGAATTTACACAAAAATATGAATTCCCACCTAAATTTCACTAAGCGATTTTTAATAAAAACGGGTCAAATACAATGTGATATTTGGTTGGGGATGTAGCTACAGGTCTTAGGTTTAACTCAGAGTTGAAATTAAGTCTCTTGCTATACAATTGAAGAAGTTATGCAAGTTTGAATGAGAGGCGTTTTTGAAAATAAAGGCGTGAAAATGAAAACAGAAATCAGTTGTTACAATGACAATTATGCTCTAAACTAGGGTACTCAGGCTGGTTACCAGTTTGAAACACAGTAAGCTCCAGAGTAGTCCATGGAAACTAACCCCAGCACCTCCGTGTCCACCTTGGAGGACTCAGTCAGATTACACGTGGGATGATTTTAAGAGTTTGGGATTGCACAATACAAAAGGTTTTTAAAGAAATTATCACTAGCACAAGAAATCAAAGCAAGGTTTCAAGACTGGTGTGACACTATTACAAGTTCTTAAATTAAAGAGAGGATGGGTCATATATTGGGATAGGACAAAGCAAATATACTATGGGTTACTATGATGTCTGTTGCAATTTACAGTCCACTCTAAATTAAGATTGGACTGTCAGGTTCTGGTCATCACGGATCGGGTCTACAGGCAGCAGGGCACTTCTGGCGGGATGGTCAGCTGGGCGGTTCTGGTCAATTAGACTGTACCTCAGATTGGATTGGGTTGGCCCTCCTGGTCACTGGACACAGTAGATTAGCGGGATGGCGAGTTTCAGCAGGCAAGCATGAATGGTAGCAAGCCAAACTGGATAAGAATTATTTCCCTGAAGTTTTTGGGATGGTTTCAGGATTTGGGCAGAGCTGAAAATAGTTCAGCAAATGCTAAGGCCTGGGCTTGATAAAGAAGTCTGGAATCAGCTACAAGATGAAGAATTCTGGAACAGGGCGTCACATGGAAATCAGAATGGAGTCAGGAATCAGTGTCTGTCTGGGTGTGGTGAAGTTCCCCTATTTATCATGCCAAGTGACATCACTAAGTTTATGGTAGGGGTAGAATTACAATCCACACCCCCAAGACTGGGATAGGTCACAGGCACTTGCCTTTTTCTGGTTGGAAGACAGAAAGAGCTGTCATATTTTATCATGTGACTTGGGAACTCCCACAAATTATTTGGACCACAATTTAACTTTGCCACAAATACACCTTTCTATAATTATTCCCTCTAATAAAATCAGACACATAACATTACATATGCTGTGGGTTACTTTTACCTCCAACTTCCATCTCAGTGAGAGCTGGCTTTGTCGTTCTGTGGAATTTTGTCAATTTTAATCATAAAGGTTTGGCCTAACAATTCCTAATTCAGTACATATCTGTGCAATCACCCCTAGACATGGGTATACAATATAGTTTTGGCACAATTATTCTTTTTGTGTAACTTTTGTCCCTTATGTAGTACAGGGTTCAATCACGTCTTCACAGAAAGAGCGTAAAATTAGATTTACAACGACCAACTTTTAGATTTGTCCTCCTTCATGTGGCAAAGTTAAATGTTTTTAAAGCTTAATTACAAATAGGCATTTAAACACCAAAAGACCTTTAGCAGTTTTTGTTTTCTTTCACTGGCAACAACTGTCAAATTCCTTTGATCAGGGTGGGGTGTCCGCTTCCTTGAGAGGTAAGCTTCCGGCCCCTCCCCTGCAGGGATGAGTGTTCAGCCTGCCATTGTCTTTGGCTGGGCAACAGACAAATGTCTAATGAGTTCTTTGTTCGGAGTATGTGAGAACCTTCCAGCAGCAATTAGTCCTTTCCTGTCAGTGGCGAGGTGTCAACCATTCCCAGGCTCAAGCTGTCAGCCTAGAATTAAATATTTTAATTAACTCAAGACTGGGTTTTGACTTTAAGTTACCTACATCTTTCATTAAAACATATAAGTGAACACAGTTTATAGGGGATTTTGACATTTAAAAAATTAGGCCTTTCAAAACAAACCTGCTTTTAAATAGGCGATTTTGCACTTCCTTCCTGAAAAAGCACATACAACTGAGTCCTTTTAAATCCAATTTTCTTATGCAGTACGTACACATTTAATTCAGCATTATTTCTGACCTTGAGTGCTGGGATTTGTTTGCATTCTGTATGTATGTATCCAGCCTTTGCTTGGAGTTCTCTCTGCAAAGCTGAAAGTGTTACATGTTGCCATTTTAGCCACATTTTTCCAGTGGAACTGAAGACAAATATAGCTGGGCTGGTGTTTCATGAGATACATTTCTTAGCTGCTGTCAGTCAATGATGCCCAGCTCCTCTGAGCCACCTGGATGATCTGTAACCCTTTTAATTTCAATGGTTCACTGGAAAATGAATGGATCTAGCACCAAACAGCACGTTGAAGGTTGCAAAGCTGCATATTAAAAGGCATTTTTGTTTTTTAGCCCAATTCTGCGGCCTTGCTTCATGTTGAATGGAACAGAGGCCACTTGCATGCTCCTGCAGTGAGAATTCTGTTTTCACCCCCACTTTGACTGTGTGTGGCAGGGTAATGCAGCCTTTTGTGGTTGTGACCCACACACAGTTTTGCAGATTTTTGCGCACACAGGGGTTAGCGCATCCATTTTTGGCTGTTTATTTCCCCATTTGTAAAGTGGTGCAGCGGGGCACATTGGCATGGGTCAAAAGATCCCATAATACTGATACAATAGTGGCAGCAATATACATCAGGTGGGCAACTGTACAATAAGCAGTGGTTAACATTGGCTATGCACGTTATAGTAATGAAATTAATACGTACAGGTGCATAATGAGGTACAATGCATGTTAAAGCATTAACTCAACCAGTATAGAGAGGCAGCCAGGTATCGTAGTTTATGATTCATAGGAGTGCATGCAAGGTGATACTACGAAGAGACTCATCAGAGGGCACTAGATAAACTAGGAGTAGTGGACGGGGAAGCTGGATATATGGCACGAATGTAGTGTACGTGGAGTTAACAAGAGAGAAGCAGGTTAAGAGGCAGACAAAATGCTGCGTTAATAGTCGAGGGTGCGAATGGGATACCAAGATTATACGAGAGAAAGAGGATCAAATGCAATACAGAGTAGCATGCTGAATCTGCTATCTACGAGATAGGTGCAGGCTGAGGGGCGTACTGTTGATTCTTACCTAATGGCGCAAGACTTACGTGGAGGCAAGTAAGGGCAAATTGTATGTGTGTCTTTGACTCAGTAGACGGCTGGGTGACGATAGGCAGTGTGGAAAGTTTAGATGCGGAGAGCAGCAAAGTTCTTGGGCCTGGCTCCTGGCAGTTCTGGACATGCTCAGGCCAGGAAATGAGCCTTATTCTTGTGTGCCTTGCCAGAGAGGGTCGGCTTCGCCTACCGGGCATTGATTGGTGCACATAAACTCTTTGCTGCCCAATCAGGATAATAACTGAGGTCTCAGGCGAGCTCATACTGTCGAAGGGACTTCGAAATTGCAGTCAGCCATCTTGGAAGGTGGTCTCCCATGTGGTGGTGAATGGGGTCATGTGGATGGCATAGGGGTAAGCAACCAGAGCAGCTTACTACAAGATTAGTTGGTAAGGCAGGTTGCCTTGATGAAAAGTGAAGGCAGATGGCGAGGTGCGGTGCGTCTCGGTGGATGGGCAGGCATCAGTTGTAATTATGCTGTGTGTGAAAAGGAGCCCTTTGGCTTACCTCGTGCTGTGTGAGATTCGCTGGATGCTGGGGTACACTGCTCCTACAGTGTTGGGGGGAGCTCCTGCTCCACCCACAGCTCAATAATACTATACCAGGGTTGGGACAGGATATGAGCCTTATTCTCATGGGCCTTGTCAGAGAGGGCCGGCTTCGCCTACCGGTGGTTGATTGGTGCACATAAGCTCTTTGCTGCCCAATCATGATAATAGCTGAGGTCTCCGGCGAGCTCAGACTGTCGAAGCGACTTCGAAATTGCGGTCAGCCATCTAGGAAGGTGGTTTTAAGCAAAGAAAACATCACAGATGATGTCAGAGTTAATAATCATCATAAAAACGTTGATGCTCTCACTTGATTGGTTGGTAGAGTATAGGACATATAGTTTTAAATAAGTGAACCTTTTACTATTGGTTCTTCTACAACTAATAACTCCTCCTAGGTTCAACCTTCTACAATGATACATTTCAATCTGGCATACTATTCGTTGGCACTCTACTACACTAGTCGATAAAAGAATACAGTTTAATTGGTCTGTTATTTACTCATCCAGCCTCAGACACTTTGATGCAGTGCCACATTACATTGTGCGGAGAGAGAGATGAGTAAACTGCTATGATCGAGTTTAAAGAATTTACTTCCTTCTCATTAACAAGCTTGAGTTCTTATCTGCCAGTCTGTTCGTGGCCTTGGCATGTTGTCTCTATTTCTGGATGTGCTAAGGAAGTGGTAGGTGAACTATCTAATTGGGCATAGAACAAATGACCATTGTTCTGATCACATGGTGAAGGACCACTGTTCAGATTAATTTTCCTCTATATATTGGATTTTCTGTTGTCTTAAGGTGTGTGTGTTTTCCTTCGGCGGCCACTTGAGGTGCTGTATATTAATTCATTATGGGATCGATTGGCACGGTAGCTACTCGCACCTGCTATTCAAGAATACATCTATTTCTCACTGCTACCAAATGAAACTAACTTTGATAATTGCATGCTGTGTGCCTGGGAAATGTTATCTGATGCAGTTTCAGCTTCAAAGGAGCACACTGACCTTGGTGTTTGGGCTACTGTCTGAGCATCATGAGGCCTAGAATTTTGTGTTAACCAATTTTATGTCAGGATGCAGTGTTTCTGAATTGAGGCCTTGCAAGGGCTGGTCTGAGTAATAGGGGTAATTCTGTTTTTTCTACGCCATGTTAGTGGTCTTCATGTCTGCCACGCTAGTGTTCTTCGTTCTTGCATGCTGTCATTTAATTATTTTCTGCAACCTCCCCCTACCTGCTCATCTCTAACTACTTGTATAACCCTGTCTGGGTATTCTGCAACCTCCTACTTCTGTGGATGTAAACCACTGTGCGCCCTACTTGTGTCGCACAACTTATTGTTCTCTAAATAGTGACTATGTGAACATTGGTGTTTTACTAAATGCTTCTTAGCTTGTACTTTCATTCATGCTCGGGAATGGGTGGGGCCGTGGCCACTGGTGCAACTCTCATCTCCAGGGGGGTCTCCACATCCAGGCCATCAAGTATTTTGGAGCAGATATCGACTATAATATTTACCATACAAATCTGGTTTAATAAGATGGGGCTACCAGTTTCCCATAAGTGGATTGACGATTATCGCAATATTCTCTATCAGCAAGCCATTCAGACACTTTTGGAACACAGAAACACAGAAATTACATTTAGTGCACTTTAGAAGACCTATTACTGGCATGGGTGCTACCTGTTTGCACCTCTTTTCGAAAATTACATTGAAAACTTCTCTCCCAATAGCTGACGATTGCTGGCATTCCCATTCCAGGTGTAGGAAGTCAGCCCCTTAGGACATACATCTTCTGCATAGGTCACTGACATCAGTACGTTTTTACGCATAGTGACAGGTGCCTGGTACACTTAGAGCGCACATTTAAAATGCAATAGGTTGTGCCTGTAGTTCATGGGTACCAATTCGATTTGGCTCCATATGAATAACCATTTGCTTTCATCCACAATGGTACCACGTCAACGCTCCCGCTTCTCTCTACTCCCTAAAACCTTGGTAAAACTTGCCTAAGAAATTTCAGATAGTGTTGGTAGGTAGAGATCAATTTACTTCCCTCTTACCTTAAAGATCTTTTCACGTGGGGTAAATCCAGGGATAGAAGCTGGAAATCCAGGAACAAAATGTTTTAAAGAGGTTTTCAGTCTGAAATGCAGAAGTTGGTCTAGCAGGGATAATGTCCCTTCTTTGTTTATATTCTTCCAGTCATGAATTGGAAGAATTTGCAATTAGGTCACTCAAAGTATTTATGACCATAGTTGTAAGGAAAGGCAGATTAAACATAATAGGATAGCCTTCGACTCTACTTAAGGGCAGGAGCGGGAAAAAGAAAAGGGGTACTAAGGATACACAACTTGGCCAATTTTGCCCAAGTTTTACATGCAGTGCACCACGTTAAATCCCTCCCACGCTGCTGCTCCACCTTAAAACCCTTCATAATAATTGCATGGATATGGGCTGTGGCCACCATAACCGGTTCTATAAAGACATGTCATTTATCTGGGCATTTGGAGAACAAGTAGGAAAGGTAATGTGCATGTCCAGGCCTGGGATAAACAGACCAACCATATCACATAGACGTATTAGCAGCCAACAATTGACTCTGACCTGTTTGCTAGCCCATATAAGGTGAATATGGAGAGAATGAAGAAGCTTCAAAAGATTCAGAAGAAAGCACAATTGTCAGATTCTTACAAAGTTAATGTAATTTAATGTAAGTGGTCTTGTATAACCCCCATTTACCACTATAGGTGGCCTCGCTGCACTCGGGTGTAATGCTATCTAGAGAAAACAATTATCAAAGCAAAATGCAGCCAATTATAGACATTAGGAGTCTAATCTAATTTTCCACAGCAGCTGTTAGGTGGGTAATGGTATCATACAGTTACACTGAACACCTAATTTCTGATTCTGACTTGCATAGCCATCTAAGTACTTTATATTTTTCCACCACTGGCTGATGCCGTGTAGCGCACCATGCGTTACAGCTGCCGTGAGTATTAAAACATCTCAGATTTTGTCCTATTAACGTTCAGTTCTGAATATAGGTTGAAGGAAGCAATATCCACTATTATAATTTCAAAATTCTGAGCAGGATCTTTGAAAAACAGCGTGATACCATCAGCATACAAGGAAACTACCACATTGTGGAATTACAATGGAAGCTGCTTATCACAATGTAAAGAGAATATACAGACTGCCAGAGGTTCAATAGCTTAAGCAAAGAACCTTTGGAAATGGGGTAACCCTGATGGGTGGCTTTACGCTGGGTTGACTCCAGAGGTTTGACTCATGCTATTAATGTTCCCATGTGGGATCTGACTAAGGGAGAAGCATCATCCACAGAGGAGACATGTTCCTACACCTCATGAAACCTGAATCTTTTTAAGTAAAACCATCTAATTTAGTATTGGTTGTGTCAATATTAAACCCCAGCTCCATATATATCTGTTTGGCTGTTCTTTCAGTAGTGTCATTTCCACTTCAACTCATCTAGGGAGCAGGGGATATTTAGATCTGTGAAGCAGCCCCTATTGATGTATGAGTGTGTTCCACAAAATGTATCATAGGTTTTTTTTGGTCATGGTTCCATATCTCAGAATTGCTATCAGGGTTCAACAAAACATACCACACTATTCATCCAATACACACTTTCTAGTGTCTAGTGCAGCCAGATTATTTAATTATGTTATTTGTGTCGAAATGTTCTGCAAGCTGAACTTCCCCATTGATAGCACCTGATGGAGCCAGCTGCAACAGCACCCCCATCATGGCGTTAAAACAGCAACTTTTCGTGGCCTATCAACACCTCCTCTCTGTGTGGTGCGCTATTCTCCAAACGGGGCTTCCGGCCAAACCTCACAAGATAAGTCTACAGCTTCACTGGGGTCATGTTTCCAATCTCCATGCAACAGTTATTGTCCGCGTGAGCACACCTGCCCAGCCCATCTCTCACTCCAGAACCTCCATTGGAATCTCACAGATGTCAGAGTGAAGGATCCCTCACAGAAGCAGGATAAGTGATCAAGGCTATGGCCACTGCCAGATGCATCCAACCAGCTCCCGTCGGCTCTCCACTGGTCCCTGACGCTGCCAGACACCTGCAGTCTCTGGTGCCAACAAATAAATTATGGGTAGGGCAGGCTCTGAAGGCCTCTCCAAATCTGTAGGTGTGATTGAATTAAAGGCAAATAACAGCATACATTAGTGCAGCATGAGCTATCAAATGTACCCTTCAATCGTATCAAAGGTGGACAACAGATCCAGCAACATTACGATGCCAGATCCATCAACCCTCACAAGCTGATGCAGATTTTCTCTGACATCTAGAAGGCCATCGCTCTATTAGATTTGAAGCCTGATTGGGTGTCACCAAGCAGCTTATACTTTTCAATATACTCTTGTAGTCCAAGAGAGACCTTTTTATGTAGGATCTCCAGTAGAAAAGAAACTAGATATCACTCTATGTTTGGAAGTCACACCAATGGATGTAGTTATGTTTTTTTTTTTTTTTAATAGGACTAGGTCTTTTTTAATCTATCAGGTACAATACCTTCCTTGAAAGACAAATTGACTATGCTCACAATCATTTTTTTTAAAAAACGATTTTATTTTTTAAAGCACAGACCAAGCTCGAGCGAAGCAGAGCACTGGCCCACGGGCGTGTGGTGCATTATAAAAATAAAAATAAATAAAATCAATAAATACAGGGTCACGGCAGTAAGCATTTTGTAACAGTAGCACAGTACTGCAAGTTGTGGTCTGGGTGTTTATTTATTAATTTATTGTTCGCTTGTCGCCTCTATAGGAAGTGAATACTGTTTCAGAGCACCCACAGGGCAACAGGGAGGGGATAAGGAGATGTAAAAACAATTAACATACATAAATAAATAATTAAGACAATGGGTGGGGGTGCGAACCTACTATGCGAGTGTTCAGAACTTGCAAGTGCACAAAGGAGGGGGGAATGAAATAGGTACTGGGATGCTCATGGGTGAGCAACAGGTGCAGTTCATTGAGTTCATTGGGATCAGTCCCTAATCAATGGCAATAAAACATTTGAACAGTCATTTATGAGTGAGCAGGGCCAAAGATCTCCAGGGAAGTTTTTCAGACTTGGGTGGTTTAGAATCTGAAATTCCAAATTCTGGCCAACACATTTGACGAATTCTACTGCGACCAAACCTCCCATTTCCAAAAGTATCATGGAAGCCATCTTATCCAAAAATAATGATTTCAAGTTGTGATACCATGGGAATCTTACCTGTCTTACCTGATAGTGTGCTTTGCTTTGAGGAAATGGCGAGCTAATGGTGACCTAGTGTTGTTAGCTCTTATATTGGGGTTGTGTTCACTGATCCTTTCTTTAATGATTTGAGTTGTTTCCCCCATGTAACGCTTTCTACATGAGCACTTGCGAGAGTGGATAACATGCAGCATTATACGTGTAGTTTGGTGTCAGGTTTCGAAGGTCTTGCCGGTGTGTGGGTGCACAGATTCCAAGCCTTTGGTCACATTATTGCAACTGATGTGGCCCGCACATGGGAAGGTGCACGTTGTAGATGTTTGTACAAGTTCTTGAGGCTCCATTTCTTGTTTTGTTTCGGCTCACAGGAGTGAGTCGCAAAAGTTGGGTAGTTGAGTTGCTTTTACAGAAATCCGCTAGTGGTGGTTTTGTTTAAGTATTGCGTTAGTGGGATGAGTGTTCCATGTTGTTTGTATACCGCAATCTCTTACATAGCAACTAGAATATGAGTAAAAAAAAGAATGCCACAATTTCCTATTGGATTTCGGGTTACTATAGTTGATTTCTTCAGAGCGCAGAAGAACGCAGCTTTCTGTTTGCCATACTGCTGCTGCCATGTATTCGTCTTCATCACGCATGTCCAGCAATGACATGGAAATCGTGTGCACATTTGTAGCCACTAAATAGTGGTCAAATCAACCAATTCAGGCCAGGATTATTTTCTCATTTTGTAATAAAATAGTTTTTTCAAAGGATCCAACCACAAAGTCCACCCTTGCCCAACCTATGAAGACTCTCTTGCAAGCTGAAAGGCGAGAACTGTGTGAAGATTGTGTGCCATTTGTGTGCAAGGTAGTGTGATGAAGCATCTCTTTGCATAAACCTCATGCGGGGCAGTCAGTGTATCCACATTTGAGTTGTGCCAGACCCTGTGTGCTGAAGTCCAAAGCCCAGACTCAGCTCCATTACATGACTCTCTGCAGCTCTGTGACTGTAGATGCCTTGTCTGAGGTGCTCCTGGATGGTCACTATTTGCTGTATGTGTTAGTTTTGCTGTTTAAGACTAAGCTTCCGAATGTGGCTCTATCCTTGCCAGAAGTGATGAATCAGCAGTGTGGGATGGGGGGTCACCGAGATCACTCCAAGATGGCCTCCCAGATTACCTTCTTCTCCAGTGCTGGCCGAGATGGTCCTACTCCACTTGCATGCAGCTCTCGTTACCCCTCCATGTTTGGTTCGGCCAGTTCCCTCTGCTGTGGAAGTAAATCTGTCACCAGAACCTGAAGCACAAAAGGTAGCCTACTCGTTGAATCCGGCATATGTCATTTTCCTTCTGTGCTGCAACGCTCCATCATCAAGGACCATTAAGCACCATCAAAGACTCTCAGCCAACTGGTCCCAGTAAACATTGGCAATCCTCAAAGCTGTGGTGCGCACTCTAGTCACTGTTCACCGACTTCCAGGAAATCAATGGCTTGCACCGAACCCCTTCAATGGGCTCACTACCCTGCAGTCTCAA
This sequence comes from Ambystoma mexicanum, assembly GCF_040938575.1. Classification (NCBI taxonomy): domain Eukaryota; kingdom Metazoa; phylum Chordata; class Amphibia; order Caudata; family Ambystomatidae; genus Ambystoma; species Ambystoma mexicanum. The sequence continues at coordinate 621,530,791 of NC_090923.1, read as the reverse complement.
ATCAGGGAATGCCATATGGATGCTGGGAGGTCGGGCTTGCGGGGGAGCGCTCGATTCCCCCTAAATTCACTGTTTCTCTACACTCTGAAACTCACCGGAATACATATCCCCCAGAACTCCAGTATCCCCCAGAGGGTTACGCAACCAGTCACCGCTTTATGGCCTCTCTATTTCCACAGTGGTGGTAGAGGACCCTGGAAGTGGAGCCCACTGCACAGTGGTCCATGACCAGGGCTCACGTCGAGGGATCACTGAGGTGGATGGAGTCCCCCCACTTTTTTCAACAGCACCTTGATATGCTAATTTCTGGTAACGCTACATTCGATTGGTATGTTGATGAGCCCCCACACTTTTTTATTAGTCCATATCCACATGTCTACTCCCAGGACAGGTGGGTTCCACTACCTACTAAGTGACACTTGGGCGGGTTTTTGTTTAAGCTCCTTTTCTGGGCGGTTATGAAATTCTCAGCATTCAAAGGTTTTGATTCGAAGTTTCTAGTTATTTTTACTTGTCTGGCTGACATTTCCATTCCGGATTTACATTCTCAAATTCCGTGGTTATTTTCGAGCGCGGGGGGGGGGGTGCTTTTTGCAACAAATACATTTAATACATTTGCTGGGATTTGGCGCTAACAAACTGAACAAACAAAATTGCGAGCCGATTGGAGACTAAAAGCATGCACTTATGCAATTTGGAGCAATCACTGTCAGTGTTTTGAGATAAACAACAATTGTTTGCACAAATGTATATATTATTTAAATCTGTCTCAAACTGGGTTTTTGAAAAGGTTGGGTGAAATGATGTGCCCCATCTCTTTGCTGTCAGTGCCCTATGCCTCTCGTTCCTTTTCTTTCTTTATTTTCCATTTCCCCTCCTCGCCTCTTTCCCCAACTCCAACCCCCAGCCCCACCCAAAGCCACACATCTGATAATTTAATGAAAGCCCAGATGTATATTTGTCCCTGTCTGTTTGTCTGATGCAGTAGCTTTGCCTGTTGTCGCCACTAGATGGAGCTGTTGCCTTAGGATATATAGGATATATAGAGACAATGGGCCTCATTACCAGTGTGGCGGTCTGGAAACAAGGGTGCCGGTAACCGGTACCCTTGTTTTCTGACCGCCACAGTTCGAGTCTGCCTGCCAGGGCTACAGCCCCTGACAGGTCCTGCCGGGTGCAGTGGCCCCGGTAGGCAGATTGATCATGGAAGCACCAGCACTGTTAGTAACGGTGCCAGTGCTTCTGTGAAACCATTCCCATGGGAATGGGGACTAACATTTTCCAGCACATAGCTTCCCAGTCCGACTGGACGTGTAATGTAACGAATATGGCAGCAAACCCGCTGGAAGCACCGGCAGGGTTACCGCAGGACACGTAATGAGGCCCACTGTCAATTTGCATAGAGGGATGTTGTTGGCTTAGGACATACAGTGGTCCTACGGTGTCAATGAAAACCTGCACTTTGGCCCCTGTACACGTTCCTGTAGACTAGTTGGATGATATAAAGCTACTAACTGAGGAATTATCCTAGTGGGACACATTTTTGAACCTCACAAGTGAAATTGCACAAAATTGTGTTTCAGTTGATGCAGTGACATACTTGTGTGCTCGTCCATTGGCAGCAGTATATACTGCAGCTACCTAGACTGGGCTTACAACTCAGTAAGGAATTGTACATACAATGTGATTCTGCATGCAGCCCATGTAAGACCTCTAAACGTGCTCATTTGCTGTGTTCATAAAGCTGCTGTAGTGGTTTCTCGGACGTAGTGGCCAATGGTAGAAAGATACACACGAGTCAAGCATTAGTCTCTGACGTAAGGGCAGACTGAACTTGGCAAGTTTATATTCAGCAGCTGGGCTGAATGAGACATTTATGCTTTTGAGACCCATAAAACAAGTACCATTTAAATTGGTATAATAATAGCACATTGTGAAGCTGGAAATGCATTGGAGGTACAGGACCTCCTTGTCCTTGTCCTCTACCTCCTTGAATGGTGTGTTCTGCTTATATGCTGCACAGGTGTCCAGTGTCGACCCATGGCAGTGCAACTCTTCATCCTGTTCTTGATGAACAGTACCAATGGGATACACCTAGGGCATCCATGGGTAGGGATACAACCCTGTACCCTTAGTGTATGTTTTTGGGAATTTGTGTTGCCGACAGCGCAGGGTATGGGCTGGTGGCAGCTACATGCTGATGTGACAGTGACTCTAAGTAGCCTCCATTTTTGAGATACACAGTCCCTGCAATAGGAATCAATGGATTCCTACAGAAAGGCAGAAAGGCAAGATGGCCACTTGGGGCCTCTTGGTTTCCTTTCCGTTGCCCCCTTGTTTCCCAAAGTCCTAAGATGACTTGGCTCTGTGCCCTTTCCCTGAATGGTTGATGTGTGTAAGCACCATATATGGTTCTGGGGCTGCCTCCTGCCAGACTGGCTGCCAGACTGGCTGGAGTCTTCGTAGGGACTGCTTGCTGCGGAAACACGCTTGGGGTGGAGCCGACCTGAATGAAGTGAGTAGTCAATATGTATTCTGTGTTGTTTCTAGTTTTGGTTGTGTGACACAATGCCTGAGTCAGCCCTGACTGAAACTGGAATAAATGCAGTGTAGTACACCAAAAGGCTAGGAAGTAGCCTCAATCCATATCCTGTGTTGTGGGTGTCTGTCTTCTGGTAAATGGCCTGAATGCCTGTGAGACTGATTGGGTGCTGCCTGCATGAATGCACTTGTGTGTGAGTGGCTACTTGAGCCCAGCTCATCCTGAGTGAATGGGGAATGTTTATAATAGCAGGGTGCCTCACACCCACCTCCTTGTCAGAACCTGTAACAAGTAACCTGAATCTGAAGTCATCTTGATTGATTGATATGTTATTTAAAATGCGCCTATACTCAAGTGTTTCAAGGCACAACCAGGCTAGAGGGGGACAAGGGAGGACAAGACAAATGATCTTACTAGGCCTGGTATCATTTAGAACATCCAAGTGCGCACACAAGAAGTGCGGGGGAAGGGTACAGGGAGAAATGCACCCAGAGTAGCAGGGCCATGTGTCAAGTGCAAGGAAGGCTGGGACTCCAAGAGGAATCACACCCAGTTACTGCACAGTATGCGAGGCCGCAGTGCAGGAAGGCCAACAGACAAGTGGAGGGGGACTGGACAAGAAGGCCTGTTGTCCGCTATGACTCAAGGGAACACCAAGCAGGCAGTCGGCAGAAGGTGCAGGAGGAAGGGAAGGTTAGCACAGGAGAGGTAGAGAGAAGGAAGAGGGGAAAAGGAAGGTCTTGAGGAACTTCCAGAGACTAAGGAGATCCGGCACAAGGCAGAGAGAGGTAGGGAGGCTATTCCAAAGGGAGGCACTGCAGAGATTGATCTACTGCCCAGTCTCTGCTTGGAGAAGCGACTCACCTGCAGAGAATTGGAAGTAGACGAGTCAAGGGCTCTTGAAGGAAGGTACGTAGGAAGAGAGCTTTGGAGATAGTAAGGGCCCGGCCCCAGAAAGCCTTGGGGACAATGCATAGGGTCTTTAACTTGATCCTTGCAGTCACTGGGAGCCAGTGGAGGGATTTCAGAGCCAGATGTGGTCACTGGGCTTGAGGCCAATGATAGGTCTTGCAGTCCTCTTATGGATGATTTGTAGAGGGCCAAGGGTAGAGTTAGGTAAATTGAGAAAGAGGCTATTGCGGTAATCCAGCCTAGAGTTAAACAGTACTCTGGATACAGTGAGCTTGTGGGGGAAGGTGAGAAAAGGAAGAAAACATTTAAGGAGGTACAACTGGAAGTGGGACTTTCTGCCAATGGCCGTGATGTATGGAGAGAATGAGAGAGTGCAGTCGAAGATGACCCCAAGGTTTTTTGCCTCAGAAGAGGGTGAGGGCAGAAGGCCCAGTGATGCCTGCCAGAGTGAGAGAGGAAAAGAGAGAGCAGGGGACCCAATGTGAAGGGTCTCTGTCTTACTGGCATTAAGGCAGAGATCATTGGAGGTGCACCATGTCTGAATAGTGGATAAACAGTCAGGGATGAGCAAGGAGGAGGCCAAGAGTAGCCAAAGGAGAGCTGCGTGTCATACGCATAACACTGAAAACTTAGAGGAAAAGGTAGAGATCAGGAGTTCCAAAGGGGCCAGATAAACATTGAAAAGCCAAGGGGAGAGGATAGAGCTCTGGGGAACACCACATGTAGAGATTGTGATAGTGGAGAGGAAGGACTCAAGTTGAACTTGGGAAGGTTGGTCAAAAAGGAAAGAGGGCAGCCATGCCGGAGCCTGACCCATGATGCCAAGGGTATCACAGAGACGAGTGATCAGTATACTGTGGTTCGTGTCAAAAGCAGAGGTTAGGTCAAGGAGAATGAGGAGAGAGGGAGAGTTAGAGTCCAGGCTCAAGAGCTGATCTTCACAGGTGTTCAGGAGAGCAGTTTCCGTGCCTCTAGCTGCTCTGAAGCCGGACTGATGGTCATGGTTTAACTGGAGATAGCCAACATCTCCAGGAGTTTTCCCAGAATGGGAGTGATAGAGATCGGACAATAGTTTGCCAGTATGGAAGGGTTGGCTGGGGTAAGCTTGTATCCTGGAGTCCAGCTGGAGGAAGAAGTCTGCAGCTGCAAATCTTCAAGCAATCTGAGAGCTGCTGTGTTGATTCAAGGACTGAACGAGAGAGGACCTGGATAGGCAACCTCTTCCGGAGCTATGAGTAACTGCTGCTCTTCACCTGAAGTGTCCTGCAAACCAGTTGTCATGATCTCTGCTTCCAAAAGGTCAGGGTTTTCCCAACTCCCTTGGAAGCAGATCCATAACCCAGGTTCCGAGTGCCAACCAGTCCCAATTGGGACCTTTTGGACCCAGTCCTGGCGCCAGTGGCACCAGGCTCATAAATATGCCCAGTCCCAGCGCTGGAAGCGCCGGGCTCATAATGCTTGGGTGGACTTACCTGCAGCACACCATGCTGCTTACTTGCCTGCCAGTTGAGCCTCTGATCCTCTTCTGTTTGGAACTACTTTTCCTGTTGGGTGGGGCTGGAGCCACTCCCTAGATTCAGAACACTGGAACTCTTCTGGAAGGCAGGAACTCTTTTTTTACCAGGAACTCTTTTCTTACTTAGGCGTGGCTGTGGAAGGAGACACCTAAGCACTACAGGAGGCTATTTAAACCACACCCGGTGGATGAATCTTGCTTTGCATTATTCTGCACCCTCTGCAGCAGAACGCTCATCGTGTCTTCTGCATCCGGTCCTGGGCCTAAGGAAAAAGGCTTACCATCCTGAATCCAGTCTTCAGCAACACCTATAAAGACAAGAAAGAACAGGTTAGCATTCCAGCATCTGAAAGGCAAAGGCTTACCTACTCTTTGTGCGCTCCGGAGGTCTTCACACTGCATTCCGGCATCTGAAAGACAAAAGCTTACCAACTCTTCGCACGCTCCGGAGGCCGTCGGCGCTGCATCTCGCATCTGAAAGACAAAACAAGGTGCGTTTAAAGACATTGGGGAACTTTAATACTCACGTGTCATTACTCCTTTCCACATCTAACCCAGTGGGTATCCCGGCACCCTGCAGCCGCTCCGAACTTGTACCTGCAAAATAAAAAGACAGTTAGAGCGCTTCGTGAAGCTGGCAACAAGCGATTACTTACGTGCTTCCAGGCACTTCTATTCATCACACGGGCTCCATCTTCAACTCACTTCAGCCCGTCATCCGCCATCGCCGGAACCCTGCAAAACAAGAGACATCATTATTACAGACTTTAAAGACATTTGAGTTACTCGAAACTTACCGTTCGTGCAGTAAACGACGGACAGCAGTCCTCTGAAGTCAAGAGGCCTGCGCTACCTATCCAGTGAAGAAACTGGTTACAGCACCCTGCCCCGAGGCAGATGGAGAGCTCGGCATTCACTTACCTAAGGTGAGAGCGTTATCCTGTGGGGGTCTACAGGAGAGGAGAAGAGGAAAGAGATAGGGACACCCCAATAACCCCAGTTCATTAACCCCGTATTTTCTATCTGCAGACATCTTACTCTGCACGTCAGGCATACAGGGCACAGAGGCCCAGCCCAAAGAGCCAACCGGGTGCTGCACATCACCTTTGAAGATACGGTAGTTGCCCAGTCAAGACCGGCGCCTCTGCGAAAATCAGGTGAGCGTTACAGAACGCAAAGCCTACCGCAAAACTCTCGCCCAGGCGCTATGGAAACCTCGGATACTGACCACCTAGCCCGGTTACTTGGGGAACTAAGGGCAGAAGTGCATGCAGCTCGTCAGGAAACGAACGCTCTAAGGAGGGAACTAATTATTTCCAAGGAGAGAACAGATGATCTTGCTAGACAATTGCTACAGTCACAAGCCGGACAGACCCCGCTACCCGCATCAGGGGCAAATCTTCCTTCAACATCCTCTCTGAATCCAGTGCAGATCAACCTACCTGGGAATGTACCTCTGGCTCCGCCCGAACGATTTTCTGGTGACCCAAAGAGGTTTGCGGTATTTATCAATCAGTGCCGGTTGCACTTCTTATGCCGGCCAGCAGCCTTTCCAACTGATCAAGCTAAAGTAGCTTTTGTACTTTCGTACCTTAGTGGCAATGCGGCAGACTGGTCGATCCCTCTAGTTAATCAAGATGATCCGGTTATCCATGATTTTCAAGCCTTTCAGCTTAGTATGGAAAAACTGTTCGCAAGACATGCACAGGGGCAGGCCTTGGACAATGAGCTTCTTTCGTTGCGACAGGGTAATCAAGACCTTTTGGCTTATATTGCATCTTTCAATAGACTAATAGTGGAAACTCAATGGCCTGAGGACAAAAGGATTACGCTGTTTTATAGAGGTCTACGTGGAGAGCTCAAAGACCTTTTAGCCCAAGTAGTGAATCCCCCACAAGACTGTTCGGATTATATAGACTTGGTCGTTCAAATAGATCACAGACTGCAGAACAGGAAGGCCGATCGTTCCAAGTTTGATGCTCGAGTATTTTCCAAACCGCCAACTCCTTCCAAAGGAGTAGACTCCGGGGAACCCATGCAAATAGGGGGTCTGAAAGGTCCTCTAACACAAAGGGAGCGGGAAAGGAGAAAACAGTTGCAATTATGCCTATATTGCGGAAACTCAGGGCACTTTCTTCGAGACTGTCCGGTGAAACCTGCCAAGAAGGCAGTAGGAGCTGCAGTTACCACAGTTACAAACTCTGAGCAGGGAAACGACCTCGCCCGACAAAAATAGAGGTCCTCTTGCCGAGCGTGAAAACCAGTTCCGTGACCTCGCATTTCGTGATACCTATGGTCCTCATTAGCCCTGGTAATCCGGGTCGATTACATGCAATTGAAGCTTACGTCGACATCGGTGCCATCGGCAATTATGTGGATCATGAAATGGTTTTGAGGATGAATCTAACTCTTTGTCCCAAGGCTGTAAAGGACGTCATTACTACGGTGGATGGTACGGAGATAGCCTCCGGGCCAGTAACGCATACCACTCAAGAGGTGACGCTAGTAAGTCAAGATGGACACCATGAGAAGATCGTGTTCAATGTGATCAAGGCCCCTCAGTTCCAGATTATTCTAGGAATACCTTGGTTAGAGAAACACAATCCTCTGATCGATTGGCGAGCAAGAACGGTCCAGTTTCCAGAATGTGTCTCTACGTGTCACCCTCCACCTGGTGTTGCACTGGCAGCAATTTCTTCAGAGACTCCCCAGTTACCTCCCGAATACCTAGAATACCAAGATGTTTTCCGGAAGGAGCAGGCTAACTCTCTACCTCCTCATAGGTCTTATGACTGCCAGATAGACCTGATACCTGGATCTACTCCTCCTTGTAGTAGAATTTATGCCCTCACCGAGCCTGAGAACCTTCACCTTCGACAATACCTGGATCAATACCTGGCAAATGGGTTTATTCGTCCCTCCAAGTCCCCTGCCTCTTCAGCTTTGTTCTTCGTTCCAAAAAAGGAAGGAGACCTTAGAACTTGTATCGATTATCGCTCCCTGAACCAGATCACCGTTAAGAATAGATATCCGTTACCTTTGATCCCTGAACTCCTGGACCAAGTCAGAAAAGCATGCATATATACAAAGCTGGATCTTAGAGGAGCTTACCACTTGGTACGAGTAAAAGAGGGCGATGAATGGAAGACGGCCTTCCGCACCAAGTATGGGCTATTTGAATATCAGGTCATGCCCTTCGGACTTTGCAATGCCCCGGCCGCCTTTCAATATTTTATGAACGATGTCCTCAGAGAGCTCATAGATGTGTGTGTTGTTGTTTACATCGACGACATTCTCGTTTATTCTTCATCGGAATCTGAACATCAGAAACACGTGAAAATGGTCCTCGAAAGATTGCGTCATCACAAACTTTTCGCTAAGTTGGAAAAATGTGTTTTCAACGTGACTGAAGTTGAATTCTTGGGATTCATATTATCACCTGGCGGAGTGCGTATGGATTCAAAGAAGGTCGATGCAGTTCTCAAATGGCCATCACCATCCTCCGTAAAAGGTGTGCAAAGCATGTTAGGCTTCGCTAACTTTTACCGCAGGTTTATCCCCGCGTTCTCTCGAATAGTCCAGCCCATCACTGCCTTGTTAAAGAAAAACAAACGTTTTGAATGGTCTACCGAGGCGGAACAAGCTTTCCAGGATTTGAAGACTAAATTTATCTCTGCACCAATCTTAAAACACCCTCGCCCCGAACTCCCCTATATCGTGGAAACTGATGCTTCAAGCCTTGCCATGGGGGCAGTTCTATCACAAAAGGACCCGGTAACCAATCAGTTGCATCCCGTGGCATTTTGGTCCCGCAAATTCTCGCCTCCTGAAGTCAATTACACGATTACTGACAAGGAACTTCTGCTATCAAGTCTGCCTTTAAGGCTTGGCGGCATTATCTGCTGGGGGCCCGACACACCGTTACTGTGATTACGGATCACCGAAACCTGCAATATTTGAAAACCGCAAAAGCCCAATCCTCTAGACAACTCCGTTGGGCATTATTCTTTGCCGAGTTTGACTTCATAATTACCTATCGACCTGGTACCAAGAACGGTAAAGCCGATGCCCTTTCTCGGATGGGAGTGGAAGAACACTTGATCAACCCTAAACCTGTACCAATCATTCCCGAACAAAGAATTCTGGGTGTAATCACCACAGAATCCATAGAGGAAGTTAAGGATAAAGCCAGGCAACTTGTAACTCCAGCAGACATACAGAATTGGCATCTGCAGGGAAAGGACTTTGCAGTAAAGGACAACTTATTGTATTTCCAAGAACTATTATACCTACCCAGCACAGATTTACAGAAAAAAGTAATCTCTTGTTATCACGACTCTTTAATGGAAGGTCATCCCGGTATAGCCAAGACCTCAGAAAAGATCAAGCGCTACTTCTGGTGGCCGTCTTGGAAAAAAGATATCAGAGACTTTATAATGTCCTGTGGAGTATGCGCCCAAAACAAGAGTCAAAAGGAAAGACCAGCAGGCCTCTTACGCCCTATTGACATCCCACCTCGCCCTTGGCATACGCTTTCTATGGACTTCATCACCGATCTACCTCCATGCTCCGGATACAATACGATTCTAGTAATCGTGGACTTATTCTCCAAGATGGCGCATTTCATTCCGCTCAAAGGCTTGCCAACAGCAGCAACTCTGGCCCGAGAATTTCTCGAAAACATCGTCCGACTGCACGGTTTTCCTTCGGTTATAATTTCGGATCGAGGTAGTCAATTTATTTCTCATTTTTGGCGAAGTTGCTGTCGGTCGGCGCAAATTGATGTGAGACTATCGACCAGTCACCACCCTCAGACCGACGGACAAACCGAGAGGACCAATCAAACTCTGGAACAGTATTTACGCTGCATGCTGCAACAAACTGAAAAAACTTGGAAAGATATCCTTTGGATAGCCGAGTATGCCTACAATAACTCTGTCCATTCGGGAACTGGGAAAACCCCGTTTTTTCTTTTGTACGGCAGTCACCCTCGAACCTCGGAGTTGGATCCCCTCCAAGATCTTGAAACACCAGCAGTAGACTACCTGCATTCTACAATCACCCAAGCCTTTAAGGAAGCTGTTTCTCACCTTCAAAGGGCTAAAGAACAATACAAGAAAGGAGCAGATCAACATCGGAAGGAAGCCCCTCACTATCAAGTAGGGGATCAAGTCTGGTTATCCACCAAATATCTATCTCTAAAAGGGCCACGCACATTCAACCCAAGATACCTTGGTCCCTATTCCATCACTACCATAGTAAACCCAGTAGCGGTCAAGTTGGACTTGCCCCCGCACATGAAGATACATCCGGTCTTCCACGTCTCTCTATTAAAACCCGTGCAACCTCAAACCCGACTAACCAAATCTCCAAAACCTATCCTAGTTGATGGAGAACTCGAGTTTGAAGTCAAAAGCATTCTGGACTCCAAGATCTCCAAATCTAAACTATTCTACCTAATTGACTGGAAAGGCTACGGCCCCCAAGAGAGATCCTGGGAACCGGCTGAATATGTCCACGCTCCTCGCCTAATCAAAAGATTTCACCGAACATTTCCTGACAAGCCAAAACCCCCGGAGAAGCCCGGTTTGGGAGGGGCCTTGAGGGGGGTACTGTCATGATCTCTGCTTCCAAAAGGTCAGGGTTTTCCCAACTCCCTTGGAAGCAGATCCATAACCCAGGTTCCGAGTGCCAACCAGTCCCAATTGGGACCTTTTAGACCCAGTCCTGGCGCCAGTGGCACCAGGCTCATAAATATGCCCAGTCCCAGCGCTGGAAGCGCCGGGCTCATAATGCTTGGGTGGACTTACCTGCAGCAGACCATGCTGCTTACTTGCCTGCCAGTTGAGCCTCTCATCCTCTTTTGTTTGGAACTACTTTTCCTGTTGGGTGGGGCTGGAGCCACTCCCTAGATTCAGAACACTGGAACTCTTCTGGAAGGCAGGAACTCTTTTTTTACCAGGAACTCTTTTCTTACTTAGGCGTGGCTGTGGAAGGAGACACCTAAGCACTACAGGAGGCTATTTAAACCACACCCGGTGGATGAATCTTGCTTTGCGTTATTCTGCACCCTCTGCAGCAGAACGCTCATCGTGTCTTCTGCATCCGGTCCTGGGCCTAAGGAAAAAGGCTTACCATCCTGAATCCAGCCTTCAGCAACACCTATAAAGACAAGAAAGAACAGGTTAGCATTCCGGCATCTGAAAGGCAAAGGCTTACCTACTCTTTGTGCGCTCCAGAGGTCTTCACACTGCATTCCGGCATCTGAAAGACAAAAGCTTACCAACTCTTCGCACGCTCCGGAGGCCGTCGGCGCTGCATCTCGCATCTGAAAGACAAAACAAGGTGCGTTTAAAGACATTGGGGAACTTTAATACTCACGTGTCATTACTCCTTTCCACATCTAACCCAGTGGGTATCCCGGCACCCTGCAGCCGCTCCGAACTTGTACCTGCAAAATAAAAAGACAGTTAGAGCGCTTCGTGAAGCTGGCAACAAGCGCTTACTTACGTGCTTCCAGGCGCTTCTATTCATCACACGGGCTCCATCTTCAACTCACTTCAGCCCGTCATCCGCCATCGCCGGAACCCTGCAAAACAAGAGACATCATTATTACAGACTTTAAAGACATTTGAGTTACTCGAAACTTACCGTTCGTGCAGTAAACGACGGACAGCAGTCCTCTGAAGTCAAGAGGCCTGTGCTACCTATCCAGTGAAGAAACTGGTTACAGCACCCTGCCCCGAGGCAGATGGAGAGCTCGGCATTCACTTACCTAAGGTGAGAGCGTTAACCTGTGGGGGTCTACAGGAGAGGAGAAGAGGAAAGAGATAGGGACACCCCAATAACCCCAGTTCATTAACCCCGTATTTTCTATCTGCAGACATCTTACTCTGCACGTCAGGCATACAGGACACAGAGGTCCAGCCCAAAGAGCCAACCGGGTGCTGCACATCACCTTTGAAGATACGGTAGTCGCCCAGTCAAGACCGGCGCCTCTGCGAGAATCAGGTGAGCGTTACACCAGTCCTGTGTGTCTACTGGAGAAGGGATGTTCATTGGTCCAGAAGAGGAGTGCCTGAACATCCTGAAGCCAAGAAGTTCACTTGGTCACACAGGCTCTGTGGGAGTGTTTTTGACCGCTGGAAGCCAGGTTGCTAAGTATCACCTGGAAGAGGGAATACACTGGCATAGTGCTGCTTTACACCTTGAGCTGAGAAAATTATACATCTTTGAAGAATCCTTCAAGTGGCATCCCTGCCATGACATCTGTCCACTTGTCCATGCAAGAGAAGGTCCAGGGTCACGGCTTGCAGTGGAGGGTTCACCAGTGAATTTTTTGCCACCAAAAACAATGTCTGAAGTGCCTAGATTTGGTCAGGGCCCACACCCCAGTTCAGTGGCTATATACAGATTGGCAAAAAGCCATCCTGAGGCTGCAGGACTGAAGGACCGAAAGTCGGTAAACCAAGACAATCCTGAAAACTTGACACCTACTCCAAACCCCACCTCTTAAGAGGGGGGAAAGAGACTGTAAGCCTCTCAGTAGCATAGAGCTACAAGGACCTGCCTGAACAAAGGGGCAGTGAGTTGGTGTATCACCCGAGTACATGCAAAGTTAAAGAGGCTTTCAGAAGGTTGACAAGTGCCCAAAGAAGTTCCACAGACTTATTCTGAAAATAGAGGAACAGAATATGTTGGCCAACTAAAATGATAATAGATTTCAAATGAGATCTTTAGATTAGCCACAATATTTGCACATTTTAGGTGGTTTACACAGTTTGTAGTATTCGGCACAGTGACACTTTGGCACATTTCACTTTAGATTGGCTTTTATCATAAAGTGTTTTAAATGTGTTGATGTATGTAATTCTGTTTTGCATACCTTCAGGCTAAACTGATGGGTGATAAGGATTTCATCTTTTGATTATTACATTTTCAAGTAATTTGAAATCATATACATGAAACACAATAAAATGAAACAAACACAAATCAAGGGCCCTGCTACAAGTATTGTTGCACCTTCATCTAATATCACTTTTATGGGGAGAGGAAACTCACAGCCTCTTTGTAAAAAACTGTTCCCATACATCTCTGCCTTACTAACCAAACTTGATGCACATACCTTGCAAATGTAAAAAACAACTTTCCTATCAATTGAACACATTGCAGAGCTTCCTTAATACTTTGAACTCCTTGTGCATTAAATAGTGGTTTCAAATACAATCTCCTTAGACCCAAAGTGGCAGGACACATTAACATAAAGTTTTTTAATGTTTCATTAGCAGAACCACACAGTGGACATAGTCCTGATCCTAATGTTGACCATGAGCGTGTATACCATGTGGTATGCTATATCCCCAGCCTCATTCATACATACATAGAGTGCTCCTAAGGAGTATGGATTTCGTCCAAGAGGCTCAATGAGTTTCCCATCGTTTCATTGTATAGGAACTCCAAAGTATTCTTCAAAAAGGCCCATTCCACTGCCAACTTTTCCATGGCTTCCCTCCTTGCATTTCCTTTAAGATCTATTTTTGAGGACCTTTTGCATTTCAGGGGATTATCCCAGAGATCGCTCACATCCCACATATATAATAAAGGTTTTACGTGGGCCAATCAATAGCAGCTCTTTGCCCCTCCAAAAGTAGGAAATTTGTCAGAGCCTCCTGGTATGCTGACAGTCCCGGGGAGGACCACACTCAGACCCAATAATGGACAGGTTTAAGGGCAATCTGGTCAGCTATAGGAAAAACACTAAGGAGCAATAGCATCAGGGAAGTCGGAGCACTTATTGGCAACAGGAGTGTTTTTTTCAAAAACTTGTTGCCAATGCTTGACAGTGGGACCAATTTAGAGTGGCCCCACAGCTCCGACCCATAAAGGGCCCCTGGCAAGGCTTGCTTATCATATTGCTCCAGGGCCGGTGAAATTGCCCCACTGCCATGACTAGAGAAACAAGAGAATATTCCACTACTATATTTCCCCATACTAGTCGTGGCCTTAACAAGTTGATCAGACCATCCCCCCCGACTCATGGAACCTAATTCCTATAGGTAGTCAAGAAATATGACTTGTTCCAGCTTTGTACCATCTGCCATTATTCTCAGGTGATGTTCTTCATATAAGGAGGTTTAAAAACCAAAACTTTCAGTTTTTTGCATTCATTTCCAGAACATGCTCACTACACATCTATTATACCATATATATAGATTGTGAAAAGAAGGGGCACCAAGACACAGCCCTGGTGTACCCCTCTATTCACAGCACACAGCCTTAATTGCCCCCCAACTCTGTGGCGCTCTGATGCCTTTGTTTTTGAGTATAGTAATTTGATGGAACTATCCAGTGAAGTGGGTACATTACGTTCAATTTAATACCTGCCAAAGAGTATCTCTTGAGACTGTATCAAAGGCTGATTTTAAATCAAGAAAAATGGCGTATAACCTGGTCTTTGCTAGAATCACGTATTTTTAAATTAAAGGAATAGTGCTATCAAACATTTTATTGGCTAAAAAGATGGCCCATAATCAAAAATATATATAAAAAATATTTTAAACAAAGTTCCTATGTAGAGTTTTGAGCAAATGAGGCTCAAACTCAAAAATTTCAAGCACTAGCAGGCATCCATTTTGTGAAATGGATGAGCCTCCTGTGCTTGTGTTAATTTCTTCCCTTGCAGCACTAATGAAGCAAAAGCCAGCCAGCTGTAAATATTGTGTATTTATGTTTGCTGTGGCTTCGGCTTTGTTTCTCCTGGGCTTCCCTGACCCGGGTTGAGGGAGCCAAGGAGACTCAAAGCTAAAGCAACAGCAAACATAAATACAATGTTGTTGTATTTAAATATGCTGCAGTTTTCTTTCTATGATTCCCCAGAGCCCGAGAAACATAGAAAAAAAAATGCAGCATTTAGAAATACAACAAAGTTGTATTTCTGACTATGGCGGCTTCAGTCTCCTGGGCTCCTCCGGAGTCTCCTCAGGAGATCAAAGCTGAAGCCACAGCAAACCTAAATACAACGTTGTTGTATTTAAAAATGTGGTTTTCTTTCTACGTTTCCTGGAGCCCGAGAAACGTAGAAAGAAAACTGCAGCATTTAGAAATACAACAAAGTTGTATTTCTGACTGTAGCGGCTTTTGCTTTGAGTCTCTTGGACTCCCCCGGGTCGGGGGAGCCCAGGAGACTCAAAGTAAAAGCTGATGCATTCAGAAATACCACGCTGTTGTATTTCTAAATGCCGCGGCATTTAGAAATACAACACTGTTGTATTTCTGACTGTGGCAGCTTTTGCTCTGAGTCTCTTGGACTCCCCCAACACGGGGGAGCCCAGGAGACTCCAAGCGAAAGCCGCCGCATTCAGAAACCCAACGTGGTTGACCCAACTTTTGGTTTTTATTCATGGTACTTTGTTACACTGGGATGGGGTTATAGAGAGTCTGGGCCATCAGCTGTAAAGGATCAGCTACCAAATAGACCTCAAGACCTGGGGAAGCAAAGAATATAAATAGGCAATGGCCCAATCAACGATGAATATGGGAGGGGCTACTACCCCTGTTAGTAACGGCCCACCACACAAGTTAAGGGTCTGAGGGAAGAGAGGGTTCCTTAACGAAGGCAGCCGTGACTTTACAGACAGTGTTGGCCTGCCACAGAGGGTAATATCGCAATTATCACCTGTGTAGTTACCTACGCTGGGGCAAAAGGTTTGTATTGAACGAAATAAAAGAACCATACCTTTTCTGCTCAGACCGGCACTGCGCCGTGGTTCACAGTCTGTTTTCAATGTTGATGACTGTGACCTCATCAACATTAAAAAAGGACTCCGGGAACCACGGCGCGGCACCGGGCCTCGCAGAAAAGGTATGTTCCTTTTTCTTTAAAAAAAACAAAAAACTCTCTTAGCACCTGTGTAGATACTGGGTGGGGGGAAGAGGTGGGGGAGAAGAAAGAGCGGGGAAGGGAAGGGAGTGCTGGCCAGCAGCACGTATATTGCAGGGAACGTAGCCTTGTATCATACAATACAGCCAGCGTTTAGAGCATCCTGATTGGCCAGCGCCCCCTTCCAGGGTACTAACGCTGAATATTGTCTTCCACTTAGTAGATTAAAGGCAACCAGTACAAATATTCAAACAGTGGTCATGTCAAGTGGAACAATTCAAATTAACGCATGAGGATAGACCAGACCACAATAGAGAAGAACCCAGAAGGAGACCCAACAGATCAGCACAACACAATCTTTTTTTATAAAAAAAACTATTATCATTTTATTATTTCACAGAGAGAAAAAATGCATATTGAAACTACAGAAGCCCATACTGAATATTAGCTCATTCTAATGAGAATAAAGTGCATCACAATTAAAGTGCTCGTCACAACATTAAAAAAGGACCATCTAAGCGATACACACTGCGCACTCACGACTGAAACACCTGGAACCCCAAGTGAGTGAAGGGGATCACTGAAGAGGGGGCCGGTGCTCACAAGCGTGTCTGCGGAACACTAACACAGATCTTAACAACATACATATTCAACCAAATTGAATTGCACAAGTAATTTAAGTGGGGTGCCATTCATCGACTACACTAAAGTAGGGACTGCAGGGTTATCTGGAGTCAACCTAACAATGATTTTTTGTCATATTGGTAGTTTCGATGGGGTAGAGCATCTAGATGTGCTTCAGTTGATACTCGTCTTCTTCAGGAAGGCGCACTCCCTTGATGTTGAGCATCACGTAGTGTGGGTAAATTCAATTGTGCAGAATTCTAAAACCAACAGTGATTAAATAAACCCAAGAAAATGGTCAATCCATTTTCTCAACCAGGCAGACTGGAACCAACATCATGTAGATAAATCCAGTGATGTGTCAACCATACAACATGCAGATCACAGTGAATGAGTCTGTTTAGAGTGGCTGGAGAAAAGATGAGAAGCCTCGAGTAAATGAAGGCAAAGACAATCCCAATGATTATGCTATTGGACATGTTTCATCGCCATTGTCGTCTTGTTGCATGGATTTCAACCGCTTGCATCTTGGAGTCCTCTGCTGAATCACGTCGGGATGCACAAAGTCTGCATAACCAGAATAAATATTGCATGTGAGGAGAAGTGTGGTCATTTATGTGGACTACCTGAGCAGTCATATAATAAAGAGAAATATATGGATGCCCAAATATAGACCAATCCCATGATCTAATTTCATAGCATTGCTGTTACAGGTGAAGTTTGATTCACTTTAATCAAGCTAGTACAACCTGGGTAAGTAGCTTTACGTTGCTGAAGCAAAAAGCATCTATTTACAAGATTTGGTAGACCACGGAATGCAATGAATACAACTTGATGAATAGATATGTTACTGTGCTCATCAAGACAGTAGGAGATTGCCCACATCTGGTAGTCAGTATAAAAGGCCCTGAGTCCATCAGGGCCACCTAACAGCATTACCTCAAAGTTAAGGTTTTAAGAAGCGCACACCCATTCACTCTTGGGTAGCTTGGATGCCCTCCCAGATCTGTGAGGGAGATGATACTGTTGCTTGTGCATGTCCAGTAATACTTTGGTGGTGTCTGCCTCGGTATAAAAAGCAAAGGCACGGGAGTGCAAGATGCCTGGATTTAGCAGTATAAATTGGCAATGACAATGAGTCGGACCTCAGTAGAAGGAAACGTCCCAAGCTAGTGCAGAACCCTGGATGCCTACCCCAAGAGACAGTTTATCATGATTAGATGGTCATCGAAGATCGAAGACTGGCATCAGGACTGATGTGGTTCATCAAGAACATATAAAGCCTGACTGTTGATCAACAATAGCACCATGCTTCTAATCAAAAGAGCTATACTAAGAGGTCCTACATGACAACATTATGCATTCCATTCGGGAGATGCTCGGTGGTTTTAACTTTGCATTCTGAGACCATAGTCCTGATTTATAACAGGAAACGCCAGGACTACAAATTCCAGAATGCAAATCGGCCTAATGGAATGGATTTTGGTGGCATGCAAAGGAGGGGTGGGTGCTCTATGTATTTCATATTATTCGGTGACGAAAAGTGAAAAATAAAGTAGTGGCGACAGGCATGCAAGGAACTGTCATGGAAACCTTAATAGTTAGAGACCTGGAGACTGCTGGAAATGCAGGGAGACACTTAACAATATAATAGACTGGACTAATAGGGATTGTTAGCGATTTTCCTCGAGATGTGCAGTTCATAGGCATACAGGCTTGCAAGTAATCAAGGAGTCAGCCTTCCCTGCCTGGTGCTGCAGCGAGGACATTCTGAGAAACACTGAGACATTCCGACGCTGTCACTGAACTCCCGCGAACATGTTGAGCGGCAGCTGCCAGCCTAATTAGCGCAGGCGGTAGAACTAGCGGCGGACGCTCGCAGTTCCACGGAAGAGAGTCACGCACCGACGCAGCGATGCTGTGTAGCTCTTGCTAAGAACAATATTCATTGTAACGGAACAGGTCTGAGCTTAATGGCTTCCCGTGCTTGCTTCAGGCCCCAACACTAAAATGACCATTTACTATGAATGAGGCACATAACCCTTTCAATCGGTGGACACATACGTTGGCTTTCGCCGAATAGGGAACCTGGCAATAGGATTCTGCTCTATGAGCAAACAAGTAGATGTTTAAGTTCGTTTGCTTCCTTACTGGCGGCCGTGTAGCTAGCGTAAAGCTTGGGCGATCTGTGCCCGGCCGCGCAGGTAATTTCTCTAGGAGCCCGGCAGCAGCATTCTGTATCGTCCTTGTACATCCATACAAGCCCTTAATAAGCGATGAGGGCCATGGAGGAAGCGTCCTTTATCAAGCCATAAGTATCATAGTACGGGCAGCAATAACAGAACTGCAGCATTTGAAGGTATCCGCAGAGCCATGAAAGCACGCGCAGCACTGGGCCCCATGTATGCCAATGTTAAGACGTCCCTAAACAAGAATCGTTTGCAGGGCTGTTGCTTCATCAGACCACGACAATATGTATTACTTCAGTCCAATTTTCAGAAAAGGCAATCACATAGCAACATAACCTCAAGAAATGTGCAACAACTCAACTATTGAAGTACTATAGCTGTGCTCTGTACACAAATAACCTCACTCAAAGAAGCAGCAAGGGAACATTGTGAACATATTTTAACTTTTGAGGAAGGAAGCCGACACATATATTTTAATAAAGAAAAGCTGTACAGTGTAACCATTATCAATAAGAACATTTTAAAAAGAAATAAAAAAGTACAATAGGAAATAAAAATAATTAAATAAAGACTGATATGTATCCAAGATGATTGCTCAGCATATGGTGTAAATACCAATACATATTGGGCAACAAGAAGAGAGAATACTCACACAATAGGAAATAGGAATACTGAAGAAAGAACATTTAGAAGACACGTTTATTGGCAGTAGGAATGAATCCTAATGGTGATTGCTCCTCCAGCCTTTCATCGTTATGATTTCCAGCAGCAGTCAATGTAGAAGGCTGGGCAGCTCCTGCAATGAAAATGCTGATTTTCACAGGGGCATTTTGAATCCTTCATGCAGCCCGGGAGAGGCACTCAATGTCTCAAAAATGTGGGAGTCAACCAGTTGTCAAATACTTTTCCCCTGAAGGGTGAACATTGCTGTTTGTCAGATATCAGGCGCACTTTCTTCTATCCCTCTCGACAATGGAAACATGGATTGGATATGTTGCCATCTAGAGTCATTCTCCCCTCATCCTCAGCACCAGTTTATTCGCAGTTGTAGAGGAGTACCTGTATACCTCTGCAGGCGACCCCGTCCCCCTTCCTCCTATATGTTGGAAACATGAGACCGTACCATGTTTGACACCAGCCGTGGTGCCAATACCACAGCTTGTGTTAGAAAAAAGATACCTAATGAGGCAACCCTACCAAATGTATCACCCAAGTGATGACAACATAAGGTAGGAACTCCCTGAAGGAATATGAGAAAGAGCAAAGCAAAGAAGTTAATGATGTCATAAAAAGTATGCACAACATCCTGAGATACAGGCTGAAGAGGATGTATAGATCCTAAAGAAACCAATGACGAAGTAAAGAATCATGTCAACTTTTAAATAAAAAGAAGATTACTCGTGCAGCAAATCAACCATTCAATAAATGTACACACACTAAAACCCAGGGTAGACTAAGTCATCATAGAAGCTGGCTATACGTAGTGAATAGACGCAGGCAGACATCAGTATCATGAATTTAGTAAACCAGGACCTGTGAAGCGGGAATAGAAAACTGTGTCACAGCAAGAATAAACAGAATCGTGGAGCTACAAGACGAGGTTGTCTGGCCTGGAGTCAAGACTGAACCAGCCAAGGTCAGCTATCTATTCTGGAAATGAGTGAACATGCGGCAGATTAATCATCCCTTGTTAAGGTGCAAAGAAAGAACACCAAGAGTGCTAAGTTTAATTCATGTAGAGCATTTAAAACCTGCAAAATGGCTCAAATCGTGGTCTACTGTCACGTGACCCAAGGATGAAAATATTGTTCCAACTTGGAGTCCTAGATACGGTAGTGAGTGCCCTCACTCCTGTGCATTCTCAAAGACAAGGATACTTTGCACAGCCAAGTATAAAGACAGTCTTCATGGCAGAAGCCATGGGCGATGAGAGATGAAAAAGACCTGAGGGCCGGACCGTGATCCGCGCCATTACTTCCATTTCCTGTGACAAGGTGAGTGCCCATAGCCTACACTTAGATGGAATCTTAGACACCAGGCTGCGGCACATCTATATAGAAATGTGAATGTGAGTATGCACCACACCTATGATAGAAATGTGATTGTCAGCATGGGACACACTTAGATGGAATCTAAGACACTTGGCTGCATCGCATCTAGTTAGGATCGTGAATACCAGCATGTGCCACACTCAGATAGAAATGTGAATGTTAACATGGGCCACACTTGGTTGGAATTGCGAACATTGGCCAGAGTCGCATCTAAATAGGACTGTGGATGATGGCATGTGCCACACCTAGATTGAGCTGTGAATGTCGGCATGTGCAAAGCCTAGATAGAATCTTAGACACTTGGCTGCGTTGCATCTGGATAGAATTATGATGGTTAGCATGTACCACACTCAGACAGAAATATGATTGTTAGCATGTGTCACACCTAGAAGGAATCTTAGACATTAGCCGATACCACATCTAGTTAGGATTGTGAATATCAGCATGTGCCACACTTAGATAGAAATGTGAATGTTGCCCTCAACCTCGGAAAACGCCATTGATAAAGACCCCACCTCCCCACCACAAACGGAGCAAAACTCCTGGTCGAGGGTCCCGAGATACAGGAAAAAGAAATGATCCAGCAGAGGAATGTAACAGAAAGGCTGAAACGCTAAACCCTAAATATCCTGAAGCCTGAGACAGGTGCTCTGTGGCACTTCCACCACTTATAGCCTTTTCTTTTGCAACTCGCTCTTCCTTCGGGCCCAGAACATCTCTTTCGCCCCACGAAGCCTTGTTACCTATTAAAATATAGATAAACCTTTACAGCTATTGCAGCAGGCCTTCCCCTACGGCTCATGCCCATTTCCAAGGCACAATCCACCCATGAGTCCTTGGAATGATCCACTAAGTTTGCTCTTAATTCTAGCCATGTTGGCCGAAAACAGGTATCTGTCCCTGTTGGCCAGATCCACAAAATTGCCCCCCCCCATCAGTTACATCTTGGCCATCCCAGTGGAGGTCTAATCAAAAACCTCAATTACAGGATGGTGAGCAGCTACAGACTGGACAAAATGTTGACTAACTCATACTCATCTCACTCCCTCCATCTGAACCCACCAGTGTCCTCATCTCCCATTCAGGAACACCACACCCTAAGGTTTGTTTGCCTCAACATCAAAGGATTAAACTCTCCTGCCAAACGCAAATCAATCTTGCAAAAGCTCCAGGGTGAAAATGCAGTGGTAGCCATGCTTCAGGAAACGCACCTCCTGCCAGCAGACTTCGGCCGTCTACGCTCCCAGCACTTTTCAAAGTAATTCTTCACCTCTGGAAACACCAAAATAGGGAGCACAGCGATTCTTTTCAGAAAAGGGCTATATCCCCAGATATTGGATACAAAACTGTGCCCGGACTGCCGATTTACAACAGCGAAATGCCTACTGTTGGGACAGATATATTCCTTTGTCTCAGTATATGCCCCAAATACAGGTGAAGCCGCTTTTAATGAGACATTGAGCTCCACTTTTCCCCCTTTCTAGAGGGCAAGATAGTAATCGGTGGTGACTTCAAAGGAGTCCCAGATCCCGCAAAGGGAAAATCACACCCGCCTTCCTCTGGAGACTTTACTTCCTCATTGGCACTCCTACACCTATTTAGATCCCTAGAGGTGTTGGACTCATGGAATATACTTCATCCCTCAGAAAGAGACTTCTCCTTTTATTCCTATGTCCATAGGACATTCTCCAGAACAGATCTCCTCCTGGTATCCCCGCAAATGCTTGCATACGCCAACGACGTAACCATAGTTTCAAGATTCCTGTCCGACCATGCCCTGGTGACCCTAGAGATCCGAGTACATGAGCCATCCCCCACCGCTCAACGCAGATGGACGGTGAACGACCCTATATTCAACTAGATGCCGCTAAGAGACTCGATAGCAACGTCAATTAAGAACTTTTTTAAAGAAAACCCTAACAAAGATACCTCTCCCGCTAACACCTGGGACCCTATGAAAGTGGTACTATGTGGGGAGCAGATAGCCCATGGGGTAGCCTTCCACAAAAAAAAGGTGACAAGCCCATCTGATCCTCGAGGATGAACTCCAGAAAGCAAAGAGGACGCACAAGGAGAAAGGCTGGTCCTCAAAGACACAACGAGCTATTCCCACAGCGCAGAAAAGATCGAGGCCCTCTACGCCGAACACACAGCACACCTATTAGCGAAAGCCAAGCAGTTTTACTATGCAAAGAGCAATAAAGCAAACAAATTATTGGTGGCCAGACTTGCCAAGGTGAAAAGGAACAATAAAATCATCGGACTGCGGCACCCGCATGGCAAAATACAGTATGCCGAACAGGAAAAACAACGACTGGCAGCAGACCATCTGGTGCAGGTGATCACTGCTCCAACAGGAGACCTAGAAGAGCAAAATGTATACTTACAGAAAGCAGCACTCCCCCGACTGCAAGACTCAGCCCGAGGCATCTTAGACACTTCAATTTCAGGTGAGGAGGTAGAAAAAGCTATAAAATCCCTCAAATCCCAAGCTCCCGGTCCCGATGGCTACTCCACCAGATTTCATAAGATCTTTAAGCCTCAGCTGCTCACTCCATTAATAAACCTCTTCAATTCCTTCAGGGACACGGGAGTCATAACCCCCTCCATGCAAGAATCAATTACTGTCCTCCTATCCAGGCCTGGAGGGGATCCAAGGAATCCTACCTCCTACAGACCAATTGCCTTGTTGGACATTGATGCCAATATCTAGTCAAAGATCCTAGCGACACGCCTATCCCATGTCCTGCCTGATATAATCCATCCCGATCAAACTGGATTTATCAAGAATAGATCTGCAGGCAATAACATTCATAGAGCATTGAACTTGGTGAATCTGGCCTCCCAGTATTCCCAGTGACTAGTACTTATGGCACTTGATGCAACCAAAGCATTCTTCGACAAGGTGGACTGGATCTTCATGAGGCTCACTTTGGAGGCCTTTGGGTTTGGGCCAGAGTTCCTGGCTAACTATAATCGCCCAAGACCCTCTTTAGGATCAATGGCATGATTTCCACTCCAATCTCCCTATCCTGTGGAACTAGACAGGGATGCCCATTATCCCCACTCCTATTCACACTAATCATGGAGACATTTGCTCAAAGAATCAGGCTGAATAACTACATTAAGGGCCCTCGCGTCGGTTCCTCACTCCACAAACTGGCACTGTATGCAGACAATGTCTTGCTCACATCTCAGAACCCTGTTCCTCATTGACGCACGCTGTAACAGAGGTACAAATATGAAGATGAGGTACCAGCAACTGAATGCAGTAGGGGGTAGCCCCCCCACTTAAAGCTAGGCATAGAAATTTGTGTGGATTGATTTAGTATTGTAAATGTGTGAAAATAGAACTCATAGGGTTGAAAGACATTAGTACTTTAATGGTGCTAAGTTTATAAAGTCAAAAAGGCTTTTTATCATGGTTTAGTAAGTAGGCAAGGTACAGAATGCATATTATAAAAAAATGAGTGGGAAAATGATTAAGTGTTTAACTATACCCAGACGGAAAAGAACTCTACCATTTGTCTAACTGACAAATGCCTTTAATTCGAACAAATGCCTTTAATGAGTAAATTGAATGCATCAAATGAAGAAGCTCTCTGCAGACAGTGGTAGCATAAGTCAGCCTGGAGCAGGAAAATTTCAAGGCCACAGTGCCTTGCAGAAACTAGATAAGCAGTCCAAAACCAGACAGATAATGAGGCCATGTCTGAGTTTCTAGCCAAGGAACACAGCTGCGTGACCATATTTGGGTAGCGTGGCCGGGAAAATACAAGGATGGGTGCCAAAATGTATTTCAATTTGAAGGTTTAAGCAGATAAGGAATAATTGCCTAGTGCGCGGGTAAAGTCAATGGAGAGTTTTGCCTGGGCATGTGTTAGGAAAAGGTGGGGGTTTGACTCTCTTTCTCAGAAAGATATAAAAAGAAGCTCCATTTTCAGCACGGGCCAGAGTTCGTGTACTTGACAATGATGCTGTTTGTGTCAGTCTGGCGTGAATAAAACCTGATGAACCTGACTCTGTCTCCTGTATGCTGTCTGAGTACTTTTTCTTAGATTAGATGCAGTGAGCCCCAGAGAGCCGCAGAAAGTCCAGGAGAGCCTGTCACAGCTGAAGAGGTGCTAAAGAGCAAGATCCGGGTCCGAGGACTTCGAGAACAATGCTCTAGCCGAAATAAATGCTATGGAAGGGTTACTGGATTCTCCATCAACTTCAGCAAGTCGACGGCCCTAGGGTTAGGTATAACCCCAAGGGAACTGGAAGCTTTGATCCCAATGTGCCCTATCCAATGGAAGACAAAGGCTATATTCAGGTTCCAGCCGATCCAAAAGACGTTTACCACGTGACTTCCCCCCACTTTTTAAAGAACTGGAAATTGATCTGAAGTGCTGGGCATCCCAAGAAATATCACTAATGGGCCGGATTACTGCCTGAAAAATGAACCTGCTCCCCAGATCCTTTATGCATGTACATCCTCCCGGTTATGATCACGACACCAGCCCTCCAAATCTTGCAGAAGAAAATGCTACAATTCATTTGGAGGGGGAAAAAGCCATGATTCCCAAAGGAACGATGCTGGGTAATGCAAGACTTGGCGGCCTAAGGGTCCCAGATTTACAGGAATAACAGATGGCAGCACAGCTGGCATGCATCCAGTCACTGCCCCAGGTGGGTGGACCTAGAACAATCGCGCCTACCTCTCCCTCTGTGATTCCTCCCGCACGTTTCATCCCTGATGCGGCAGCAATGGCAGGAATTACTGTCATCTACTAAACATACCATAACCATATGGGACAAAGCCCTAAAACAGAAGGGGATTCCAAGAGGACTCAGCCCCTCATCCCCGGTGTTCCTGAACCCAGTTTTTTCACCCAGGGCAGACCCCAAGAATTTCAACACCTGGATTTCAGGTGGCCTAGAGACTTTGGGGCAGCTTTTCGAAGGAGGATTGCCTCGTACCTTCGAACAATGTAAAGAAACTTTCTGACTCCAGGAAAAGGATAGATTCACATATATCCAGCTACGTCAATGGTGTTTCCACCCTCAAACCCGGCAAGCAGCAACTCGCCCCCCTACAGCCCTAGAGTTGACTCTCAGAGATCTCCCGATCTGGGACAAGATCTCTACCTTATACAAACGCCTTCAGAAAGACTTTCTTACCTCAAAAACTCAATCCATGGCACAATGAGAGGCAGTCCTAGGCCATCCGATGGAGGACCAAGCTTGGGTGAATATTTGGACCCGCGCCCACTCATCATCCACCTGCATCACCAACAGAGAATGTGCCTACAAGATCCTGCTGCTCTGGTACTATCCCCCCTAAGACTCCACTATATGAAATATGCACTCGACCCGGCCTGCTGGAGACAATGTGGTCAGATAGGGTCCTTCTTTCACTTGTGGTGGACCTGCCCAAAAGCCCAAAGCTTTTGGAAACAATGCTTAGCTATCATTGCAGAAATCACCCAGACAACGCTTCCTCTAGTACCCGAACCCATTCTCCTAGACGCCCTGTCCCAGGGATTTACCCAAGGTCCAGAGCCAAAGTAAAGTTACTATCCCAGTGCCTCTTGGCAGGAAGAATAGTGGTCGCTCGCTCATGGAAATCCGCAGAGGGTCCTCTCCTGCCCCTTTGGTGGGTGAAAATATGCGATGTACTAATCGCAGAAAAAGTGACGGTGGCCAAGGCGGGTCTCCTTCACCGTTTTCGAAACATTTGGAGCCCAATTCTTGACTTTGACCAAGACTTCCTGGCCCTGACCTATAAACCCCAATTGACCCGGAGGGTCCTGGACTTGGGGGACACACTCCAGGAGCAGGAGCAAAGAACTTAGGCACAGCTGTGTCCAACAACCGCAAGGGAATGGAGGAGGGGGGGGTGAGATATGATTTTACCATGATGTATAATATGCTTTCATAAAAACCTGTACTACTGCCGCCCTGCCTTGTTCCAAAAATAAATGTAAAGAAAAAAAGAAATGTCAATGTTAGCATGTCTCACACCTAGATTGAAATGTGAATGTCAGCATGTGCCACACTTTAATGGAATCTTAGACACTTGGCTGTGTCGCATCTAGATAGAAACGTGAATGTTAGCATGTCCCACACCTAGAAACGTGAATGTTAGTATGTCCCACACCTATGATAGAAATGTGACTGTTAGCATGTGCCACACCTAGATGGAATCTTAGACATTAGTGTGTGTCGCATCTAGATAGGATAGTGAATATCAGCATGGCCACCCTTAGATGATATTGTGAATGATAGCAAGGGCCACACTTGGTTGAAATTGTGAACATTGGACAGAGTTACATCTAGATGGGATTGTGGATGGTGGCATGTGCCACATCTGGAATTGAGCTGCAGATGTAGACATGCGCCGTGCCTACATAGAAATGTGAATGTTAGCATGTGCCACACTTAGATGGAATCTTAGACACTAGACATTGCATGTAGATAGAAATATGAATGATTAGCATGTGCCACACTTAGATAGAAATGTGAATGTCAGCTATGCCAATTAACCAATCCATTAACAATTTCACCCCACTTCATACACCTCTCAAACTCTAACCAAACACATCCACAAGCCTATAAACACCACAATCCGCTCAAACTTCACTACACTGCAACAACAAAACAAACCACACATATACTCACACAACAGTACATTATGGTACTGACCGGAAAACACCCCAATTCCAGCCAACGGAGTTAACCGGGTTGAGACTGCCAACAACACATCACTGCTCTTTGGCAGTTTTGCAGCTCTTTCCCACTAACTCACCCCCCAGCCCCCCTTCCCTTTTTTCAGAGCTGCCAACACTCCAGGGGACCACTCTGGTGGTAATAGTCTGCTGTACAAATATCCTTTAACATTAACTTTAACATTAACATGCTGGGCTAATTGAGTGGTGAGTTAATTCATGCCCCATCTCCTTGCACCTGGATCAGGGTTTACGTGCTGCTTAATGAACCAAATGTTCCAGACATGGCACAAGCGTGCCAACCAATCATAGTAGTCCATGAAATGAAGGACCTTATAGTTTGAAAACCAATGAAAAACTGTGTATCGAATGTTTCTGAATAAGACATGTTTTAGAGGTAGGCATATGTTGTCCACCTTATAGTGGGCAGCCAATCACAATCCTAGTTCCTATAGAAGGTGTACTCAGATGTTCCCCTTGATAGGTTTTTCATTATTGCCACGTAGTATGATGTCACTTCCGACGTATTTTTGATATAAAAAACATGTCTTGTTTAAAAATTAGAGAGAGACTGAGCGTACGTCCGTTGATGTTTATTGTAAACTCCCGGTTTTAGATAATTGTTAATAAAACAGTACTTTGCCATCTTCCTGAGTTGGTTTGGTTATTTAGACCCGGATGTATTCTGTGTGATCCCACCCATTACATATGGGCGTTCCTAAAGGGCCCTAAGCTCACAGTCCTGTAATCAATGTACAGTAACTTACTCTGCAGCATCCGTTTGCATCAGGGCATACCATATTGTGCCTCCTCGAACTTTCCTCCAAATGCTTCATTCTTGAGTAGTATAACGTGTTTCCAAGATGTTGTCTTAAGGGGATGGGTAAAATTGCTGAAATTAGTCCTTTGACTTGGAATAGAATAATGGGGTGTCAGCCGTCCCAGTCACCATTCGACCTGTCCTGGCAGAACAGTGTGTCAGGACGACCATCACTGCCAATTGCCAAGCTAATTAGACAACACCATGAAGCTATTTTCAGGGTGTGTTAATAATAACATTTAAGGCACTCGTCCACTGAAAGCCTACCAGAACACCATGTTTCCGCAGACAATGAGTTGGGAGAAACCGGCATTCCATACACGCCAGAAACGCCAACCTGCCAATCACACCACCACAGCACTAACTGTTAACTGGTGTTGCACCATTAGAAAATCAATCTATCGCTATACATGCAACAGCCAAAAAAGCAGTGGCCACTATGCCATAAAATCAGAAATGCCATAGGAAATTACTGCCACAATCCAACCAACGTCAATTGGATGAAAAACAATGGATAAGGTGCGTGCCCATCTACCAGAGCAAGATCTGATTGCAGGACACACTTAGCATTAGTGGCTATAGGCCTACACACACACTCTCACAAACGAGCAAGCCATGCAGTGAGACTAGCAGCCCTGGGTGGAGAGGGGATGGAAGGATGGAACCAGAACCAGAGGACTCTTAACACCCCATGGAGTGTGAGTCTTACAAAGGATATTGGTTGCGTGGTGTCCCAAATGCCCAGTAGGTGAGGAAAATTGGTATTTCTGGGGTGCATCACATGCAGTATCTTGGGGTGCCTTTGCAGTTACCAAACATAGGCTCAGAGCGCTGATAGCCAACATGCCGTAGCTTCCTGGGCTTGTTTCTATTTACAGGTAATTACAGGACCTCAGCCACACTCTCCGATGGAGTGGAAGTGGTGTGCTTTGAGTCTGTGGTGGGGATGTCTCCTGTGAATTCATGCTGGACACGTGAAATATGGACACTGTGCTTGCTGCAGTTGCAGAAGTGCCCGCTACAGTGTTTGGTCCTGGTAGACCAGAACAGATGTCAGTGGCCTCCATAGAGTGGACCATGCCTTGGTAGATTTCCTGCTGCAAAATACCAACAGCGGACACAGGACAGGTGAAGTCCAAGATTGATTCTTTGCATCTGCGTCCAGCTTTTACTGGAATTAATGTGCTCCCCCATTCACTATTCATGAAGAGTCATGGGAGCTGCTGTATGTGTGTCCAGTGAGTCCTTCAATGATGCCTGCACGTTTTCTGACGTGTGTGGAACTGATTGTGCTGCTTGAGGATCCTGCCTTGTATGTGAATCTGTGTTCCTCTTGGACAATCTCATATTCTCACGCAACCAACATAGCTACGCAATCCAGTTTATCAGCATCATCTGTTAAAGTGGCATGTGCTGGTGGTTTGATATATGCAGTGGGATTTTGGGGCAATTGTTGGTCTTGACATCAAAGACATGATGTATATCTTCCTTTGATCATAAAATGCTTCTGATCTACATATTTTTCTGGTGGCACTTCAGAAACCAGCATCACTGCACCTTCCGGGTGGGTTCAGACATCTGTGTGGGAGCTGTTAATGTTGCCACAGTGGTACCACTACCAGCCTCCACTGGCCTTCCTACTGTTGTTGGTGACTGTGCCTTTGGTGTGATCGATGTAAGTACTGGCAGTATGGCTTCCTGTTACAGCTTGCTGCTTCTTTGCACTCCTATGCTGTTTGGCATGTTTGCGAGCAGCATCAGCGCTGATGGATTGCTTTGAGGTGTTGCCTGCATGGAGGAAAGCATACACAGAGCCGTCATCCTTAGCACATGGGCAATGCTAGTGTGATTGTTTTTGACTACACCCTACAGCACTTGTGTGACTGTTTAGAGTGGCAGAAAGCGCTGCAGTGTGATTTGTGCAAACCATAACTGTTCCTTCGCTGCAGGGTTTCATGTAATCTGTCGCAATGCTCATGTTTACTCTGGTCATGGGCGTGCTCATGTGATGGAGTTGCACAGGTATATCAGTTTCTATTGTGGACTTGGTTTCAGGTGACTATGTGGTTAGTGTGGGGGTTTCATTCGTTGGCATGTGTCTGTTTATTAGGTGTTGAGGCATGGGACAGGTGTATGTGTGCTTGGTTGAATGGTGTTGGTATAGTAAAGTGTTGTATGTGGATATTGTGTGATCTCCCTCACCTGTGTCATTTTACTCCTTTAGGCCAGTGACCCTTTCCAGTTTAATCAGTGGGCCCTTCTG
Organism: Ambystoma mexicanum; assembly: GCF_040938575.1. Lineage (NCBI taxonomy): Eukaryota > Metazoa > Chordata > Amphibia > Caudata > Ambystomatidae > Ambystoma > Ambystoma mexicanum. The sequence continues at coordinate 621,500,285 of NC_090923.1, read as the reverse complement.
CTTACAGGTGGTAGATGCAAGCGCTGTGCCTAGGATATTTTCTTCCACATGGCACGTTTGAAGTCATTTCACCTTTTAAATAAGTCCTCTTTTTTGTTGAACTGTAGTGTCAGGATACTGTCAGGATTAGTCCTGCGAATACTAAGGCAGCGAATATGGCAAGGGAAATGTGCACATAGGAACAATGACTCATGTATGCTAGAAGCCAGGAGTGCAAACAGAGTGTGATTTTAAACCCAATATATGAAAAGGGATGTGGGGTAAGCACCTGACCGCGAGGAAAGTCGGCAAGCGCCTTACCCCAATTGCTGTTACAGGTACCGACAGCGCTAAACCCACGTGGAGGGCAAGCAATGACAGGATCTGTGAACTAACACTCTGATGGAATCAAATAAGGGAACTAAAGAACTGTACTCACAAGGACGAGATATACCTCTTGAATGTCAGCTAGCCCACGAATCCTGTTGATGAAACTGGGACCCCGAGAGGCTAGAACAGCAATGGGAGAAGTAGGAAGGTCCAGAGGGCAAGGGCTGTAGGTTGCCAGGGAGAGGTAGACTGTAGAACAGGGGGCCCAAGAGGGCAAGGGCTGTAGGTTGCCAGGGAGAGGTAGACTGTAGAACAGGGGGCCCAAGAGGACAAGGGCTGAAGGTAGCCGGAGCGAGGCAGGCTGCAGGGCAGGGAGCCCAGAGGACAAGGGCGGAGGCTGGAAGGCAGCAGAGCGTGATCCGCTGTAATGTGGGGAGCCCGGCAGGGCAAGGGTGAAGGCTGGAAGGCAGCCGAGCGTGATCCGCTGCAGAAAACTAAATACCTAAGTTGAAATAGTGATAACAAATAGTGAGGAAAACATAAGCATTCACACAGGAGCTAGCTAACAACCGCACACCACACCTAAAATCAAAAGGGAAAATAAATGCAGAAGAGCTAAGGAAAACCTGAAATGGATCCCAATAGAAGTAAGGATCAGGAGCAGGGAAAAAGCTAAATAACCAATGCAAACTTTTCCCTACCCCTCCAAGGAAAAGACAGGAAACTAAACTAAGAGGAAGGCTAAGGTAAATGGGTAACAGCAGCAAAGGACAGAGTCAAAGAAATATAGAACACAGACAAACTGGGCTGCATCTAAAAGGGGAAAGCACTGAGAAATGCTGCCTGCAAACAGAGGAAGACAAAAAGGGAAATCAAGGGAGCAGAAATCAATTAGCTCATGAATCCGAAATTCAGGGCGGAGGAAACAAGAAAACAGGAACAAGAAAGTAGGTACAAAAGGCAAGGAACAAGGAACCAGGGACTAGTCAAAACAGGAACACTGCAGACGATGACCAGCGCTGGACTGAAGTGAGACTGAGGCTTTTAAAGCTGTTAACGAGCACACGCCTCAGGTGTGCTGACTGCTGCACCTGCAGCCACAGGTGTTGCCTATCCTCCACCCAACCTTGTCCTGCAAGGGTGGAGGTGGAGCAGTGGGCCAGGCATTCTGGGAAGCACAGTCATTTGGTTAAAGAAGCATGCTGGCTGCCAAAAACCTGGAATGGATCCGGAAGGGAAGTAGTTTGGAAAATAGGGATTTAGCGCTCCCAGTTCATTGCAGCACTGTGGCATTAGGTTCGGAGGAAATGTCCAGCAGGGAATAAGCCCCAAAACATGCCCCCAAGTGGCGGGAACGGGAGCGAAGGGAGCGAGTCGTGACATGTAGGCACAGCATTTACATCGTTCACCATGTGTTTCCCACATGTCCTTCTTTTCCCTGCCACTCCGCTGGATGTATGCATATCAGTACTCAGGAACCGGTTCACTATGATTTTACTGAAAAGAGTTTTTCGATTGATTTTTACCGAAAGAAAATCCATGGGAAAATATCACTGAATTTGTTATTTTTTATTTGGAGGGTCAGCCCCAAACCCCTATTTCCTTATGTTTTTAACCCCATCCCAACCCCCTCCCCGCTATTTTTAACCCCTTAGCCCATATATATACATTTATTTTAATCTGTGTTTTTTTCAATGGATTTGTTTTGGTTAAACAATCCATTGAAAAATGTTTTTCGGTAAAATCACTGGATACACCAGGAAACCATGCCGTCACTGGCATCTTGTAGTAAACCAGAACCTGCAGTTCTGTGCTTGTAGAACATGGGGCAATCTTGCCTGCTGTGCTTCTTGGATGGGTCAGAGAGGTTGATCAAGAGCCACATGAGCATTCCCTGCCTGTACTCTTTGGTGTTTGGGTGGTCTCTGTCAGTTCCCTCAAGGATGTTGTTGTGTCGCTCATGTGGCAGGCTTGGTGGCATGACCTTTGTGTTGGGTTGGACTCAAACTCAAAGGTGTTTGCCGTTGCTTAAACCAGCAGTTGGACTGAGGTGTTTGCCGTCAGTTCCACCTGCAGGCGGACCAAATCCAGAAAGTGTTTGATATCACTTCTGCTGGTGGTGGTGGGGAACCCGTCCTTGACATTGGTATGTCCACCATCAGACATGGTTCCACCATCATAACGTATGCAGATGTTTTACCACTGCAGGAAAATGGTCACTTGGGTGGCATGTGGTGGAAGCCATCATTGCCAGAAGTATTGTGGTGTTAAAGCCACTCTCTAAATGAACACCTATTTTATTTGTCTTAACAAAAATGGACACAACATTTCATTCAATCAAAGTTCGTGGAACATTTGGTCTCTCTGAGTGCATGTAAAGTTACAGTGCTCTTATTGGTTGGGTGACGGGAACATTTAGACTACTCTAGTTTCCCTGAATGCGGAGAGATATGGCCTATTCTTGCCTTGCACTATTCCAGAGGGGGGTAAAAGTAAGCAGAATGGTTTGCGTGCCGTTTAAATGCGCTGAGCAGAATTACTTGATTCCACATTATATACAGTTCCACTTGCACGTCGAGTGCCTAATTATGTGTGTTCATCTTCATTACCCTTAGTCCCCATGATTTCTCTGACAGTTTTCCATGATCCATATTGGGCTCATAAACCCCACCCTCCCCTGCCTCATCCTGTGCTTTCCTATGTAACAAGGATGGCTGATGATAACAGGTAGGGAGAGTGGGGAGGACCATAAAGAATAGGATGAATCATGGGGACTAGGGTTATGACGCATCGCCTGCGCATCTCAGATGTTGTGGCTCTCCCTTGTTCTTGGTCGGATCACTATCTGGTGAACTTACTGGCTCATCCACCAGCATCACCTACTAGATTGGACTCTCTGCCCAGAAACCACAAAATAGCAGACATTTTTAAAATGTTACACCTGCAAAGTTGTCTGCATTACTGGCAGCCAGGCTTCTTCCTATTGATACCTTCACTGACTCCACTGATCTGGTGACTTCTTGATGGCCACTATCAGTTCTGCTAAAGAGACACTTGCTCCATAAGTGGTTGAAATTATCAAAAGTAATAGCCATAAGAACATCTGGTACAACACCATCATTCAACTCAGGTGCATGAAAAGATCTTTGGAACGGGGCTGGCGTAAGAACCCCAGTTCCCAATCCGTTAGTGTCTACAAGCAGGCAGTGAAAACGATGACGTAGCAATAAATAACTCACTCGAGGGTCCCGGCGTCCTGTTGTCAAGGGGAACTGCTGTTGCTGTAGACACAGCAACGCTGCCGGACCCTCGATGTGAGCAACAAACAATATATACCAAGTAAGTGTTTTTTTAAGCAATGCGCGAGCATTTCAGAAATACAGTCAAACGCTCATATTCAAGCACTAACTCGCGTCCCCTTGTCTTGAAAGGACTCGCGTTTTTGAATCAGACGAAATCATTGACTCCATTATCGTGTCGAATTGGCAGCATATCCGTGCCGCCTATTCCTCAGCAGAGGTAAGCGCTCATGGTTATATCAAACAGTTAAAGAAGAGACAATGGAAGTGAACAGCACATTGTGACTTCATATTTAATTATAGTTGTAAATTCGGGAATTTTCCCTTTTTTTCAAGGAACAACCTAAGATTGTGACATGCACATTTCTGCCAAATAAAGCAACATAACGGTTAATTCGAACAAAACAAAACAGATGCATTGGACCTACAATAGATGTGTGCAAGAAATATTTGAGCTACAGGCATGCAGACTTTGGGTTTAAAGGCTTGACAAACGGTCAAATGTGTCTAAAGGGAAATTAAAGATATAATTGGCAGCAGAACATGCAATAAATTGACAGGTATGTTTGGCTTGATGATATGAAGAAGAAGTATGTTTACTTTGAAAAAAAGTGACATGTTATGTAATTGTATTCCATGAGGAAATTGGTGATGCTAACCCCATTTCTGTTAATGTTTTTTTAGAGCCCGCCCTGAGGAAGGACGTCATGTCCGAAATGCATCAGCAAGGGCCTCTGCTTATTAACTCTTGAATAAAGACTAATTATATACAAAATTTAAATCTGAATCCAAAAAGAGTGAATTATTTTGCCAGTCTATTGATATTGACTACACAAAAAAATCACAATTTTGCATTTCTAGAATCAACCATTCATAAGTAGTATTTACTACAGAACAGGTGTCTTCAAGCTCAGTGGAAACTCCACTGAGCAATTCTTGCCAGTGAAAACATTTAAAACAGCTATAATGAAAGCCAAATCAGCTAATTTTATCGCAAGGACATCTAATGCTCGCTCAAGTCCAATCAAACTCTTTAATAACCTCACAGAATTTGGGGGAAAGTCCTCTGTGAATCAGAATCAAGACAGACACTGAGGGCCTCATCACGAGTTGGCCGGTAACGCCGTCGCTATTAGCGCCGGCGTTATTAGCCCTACCGCCAAACCCACCGGCGCTATTAGCACCGGATCACCGGTTTGGCGGAACGGGAAATCCCTATTCCCCACTGAGCCCATTCGGGAATGCCCCATTCCCCATTGGGCTCAATGGGAACATTTTGCGTTATTACCGCCGGCGGATTTCCCGATTTTATCAATTTTAACATGTTCAATTGATAGGAAAGTTGTTTTTACATCTTCAAGGTATGTGCATCAAGTTTGGTTAATGAGGTGGAGATATATGGGAACTCTTTTTAACAAAGAGGCTGTGAGTGTCCTCTCCTCAAAAAAGTGATATTAGAGGAAGGGGCAACAATACTTTTAGCAGGGATCCATGCTTGTTTTTTCTATGTTTTTTAACACATGTACATCTAATTTATTGTGTTTTATGTATATAATTGTTAATTTGAAATTATGCTAAAGGTTGTTTATGCCAAATAAAGCTATTCAATTGATTGATTGAGATAACAATAAATAGTCCAAGTGAAGTTATGTGTCTCAGGTCATTTAAAGCTATGGAATCTCTTGAGAGGAGACCTCCACAGGGTAATCCTTAAGCTCAAATGGACTACATTGTTGCACAAGGCCTCAGTCCTGGTCATCTCTGAAGTTGGATCAAGACAAAGATGCCTTGGTAAGTGCCCATCGGATTTGGAACAGGGCACAGCAACAACACACAGTACCTTGCATATTGATGCAAGAACTGGACAGAGCATGGAGCGGTTTTTGTTAGCCATAAACCAGGAGTGGAAAAAGTCCTGAGGTTTGTGCAAGACAATGTCCAAAGGAACTGCTCACTTGAAGAAGAATGCACCAAATCTTTAAGATTTGGTGGATGTCAGGGTGATTTCATCGTAACTGGGAACATAGGTATGAACCAGGACTCATTCATGCCAGAGAGAATAAGAGGAATCCCATACTTGTTGCCATGAAACAAAATCTTGGAGATTTCATCCTGGTGATTTGATGTAAAAAAAAAATAGACATTTTATCAGTAAGCAGAGCTATGCTGTTTTTGCCCTCGGGTTTACCTCGTTAAACCCCAATGGGCCAGCTGATGATGGAACATGTATGGGTGAAGACAAAGGTCCACAGTTGATGGAAACTTTATTTCTGTTGTTCTGAAAATAACTCCAGTTTCACACTGAGACCATAAAATGTTCATTCTACTTCAAACAGTGACACAACGTGTCATTCTGACTTCGGTTAAGCACATTGCTATGCCCGTTTCCTGTTGACCCCTAAACATGACCATTGCACTTTCAGATTGCCCACAGAACATTGTCCCAGGCCATATTGATTTGACACTGTTGAGAAGAAAGACATGCAACATTCACATGGGCTCTAGATTTGTCTGACTTCCATTCAGAATATCCCCAGATAATCTTTCTCAGTGTCTCAAATCTGTGCCCCATGGCACTTTATGGTGCACCCATAAATTCCATAGGACATGTATAAATCAACCCAGAAGCGTGCCCATGTTATTTTAATGTTGCCCCAGAATTGACACATTCCACTTTTATATTGCGCCAGAAGATTGTTCCAAGCCAATGTAACATTGCCCCATAGAACTTTCATAATGCCCCTCTCCTTTTGCCTGTTAAGTGTACCTTTGCCCATTTCACATTTTCCAGCGCTCCTGGAGGATACTTTCACATTACCACAAACACACACACTCAAACATGTACTCAAAACCCACACACTCCACACACTCAAAACGTACTTACCTAAAGCAATTCCTGAACCCTCAGAAACCACTCTGGACCATGGCACCATGCAGAGGAATGCACTGGCAATATGCTGATACCCCTCAGCCTATGAGAGTAGGAACAGAATGGATTGAAGGGATCTCTATTGATGCTTTGGGCACGGTACTTGGTGCAAAAGGGAGGGAATAGGGTTGTCAATATCATCATCTGGCAATCCCGGGGATATCCGGCGCCCTGAACGCACCTGGAGCTTGCCTCATCATCAGGGAGGCAAAAGGGCTAGTTAATCCTGTACAAAAGAACAGCTTAGATAATGTGAAGGGGAGCAACAATCTGTATTATCAAAAAAGGTTTTCACTAGAGTAAAAATGGAGCACACTATTTTATTTAGTATGTGTGCTGTGTCACCTGAAAATAAATGTAGTAAACACATTTCTTTATGAGTTAAGCAAAAAACATAGAACATTGTCTCATTTATATTTGCCCTGCTGCAAATTGTTTTAGATAATACGAATTATGACAAATCATGCTTGCTCCATTCTTAGCACTTGTGCTAATGTTAGATCATCTGGCACTGGCAATCAACAGCCAGTGACCCATGATTGCCCCCAGTGGATGCGCAGTGGAGCCAATATTATCTGCATTTAAAAAAGACACTTGTTCTAGAATGCAGAGTTAGATGGAGCATGCCCTGATCCTGGAGTGTCTGGCCAATTTCAGTTTTGGCTGTGGATCCCGTCCGCATTAATGCACCAGGAGTCCTAGCAGACAGCAAACGCTGTGCTTTATAAGTGCCTTGCAATTTAGCAAAATCAGTAGCCTTGCCACTGAGTCATGGATGGGATTTTGAAAAGATCGATCTTTAATAAACCCTTGCTGGTTTTCATGAATAACAGATCACATTACTCTGTTTGTTCCTCTGGAATTGACATAAGTGCATAGTTTAAGATTATTGTTTATTAATGTAAGAAGTCAATAAGAAGCACATTTTAGTGGTGATCTGTGCAAAACAAATTGCCACGCTGGGGCCAGATTGCAGACACTTTGCACCAGTAAAAGTGCAGTTTGGCATGGTATAAGCACCACAGCAAAAATTGCCTTTGGGCAAACCAATATCATGTCCACTGCATCATTGCAACAGTGCAAATTTGACCTAGTGCTAATATGGAATGGTAATAGCACTAGGGCAAACCTTGCCCTGGTGAAAAAACGCATCCAAAAATGTTTCTTTTTTGGACTAGGGCAATTTTTGCTCTGGTGCCTATGCCATGCCAAACGACACTTTTCATGGTGAAATAGTTTTCTTATATGTCCCAGTGTTTATCGAAACAGGGCACCATTTACCCTACTGCTAATACGGTGCCATCTTTCTGCAATCTGGCCCCTGATAGGCCAAGTCTTCAGTATGGTTTCATTGAGTAGCAGGTATGCAGTAGTTTGTTTTTTACCCTAGAAAGGGATTTTCAACACTCTCAAATCTAATGTAATGCTTTCCAAACTGTAGGCTGTGGAACAAAGCAGGCACAGCAGCAAAAGACAGGGCTTCTGTGCATGCCAAATCTGTGGCACCATGGAAGAAATATATAGAAACTCTGCGGTACACACCATAGTGTTATTTGCTGCTATGTTTTTCTCATGCAGCAGTTCCCTTCGATTGCTATGCCTCAGCGCTGATCTGCTATTGCTGTTCTGGCTATGTGGGGGTCAGTTTTGAGTACTTTATTTATGTATTGCTCTCGTGTTGCTACTATACTATATGTTGTTTATTTGCGCATGCATTGTTTGCTTGTTTGTTTTATTTATTTCTATAGCACACCTTAACCCGGAGGTATCTGGGCACATTCGACGGTTGCAGAGGTTACAGAAATACAGACATACAGATGATCTATAAAACATATTTACAGAAGTAAAAATCATAATTGCATATTTACAGAGATTACAGCATAAGCAATGTTGGGGGTGTGTCCTGGCCCCCATGTGGCCCCGTAAGCCCCCACTCTGTAAGGACCACACACTACACACGTCCTTACAGTTCGGGCTTCCCGGTCACTCTACCGCGGCCGGGAACGCCCCGTTTATTTAGAACCGGGCTTTGATCTGCGAGCCCTCATGCTCTACCTTTGCCACGAAGGCACCGTCCAACGGTATTGGTTCCAGTCCTCCAAACGCAAATAGGCGGGCTCTCGGCGTGAGTAGCTTTGGGGGCGAGTCGAGAGTATCATAGTGTCCCCGGGCCATCACATTGACCGAGGCACCCGTGTCCACCAGCACCGGGACCGGCGAGTGGTTGACCTCCACCACACACCTCGGTTGCCTCCTCGCCTTCCCCTTCAGGATCTCCACGCTGGAAACAAAGAAAATGTTCTCTTCCTCTTCCTCCTCGGCCTCGTCCACCTGGGCGTCCTCCCCGCCCTGTTCCACCTGGGCCACATTTGGTGGGCGATTTTGGCGCGGGACCCACGTCCGAGCCGGGCCTCTCGGCACCATCATGGGCAGGGCTGCCTTGCACACTCTCGAAAAATGGTCAGGCAGGCCGCACCTACCACATGTCCTTCCAGCCGCCGGACACTCCATTGGGTGGGGGAGATCATACCAGCACTTCTGGCACGATTCCCCCACTATCCCCGCTCTGTCACGGGGGCCATGATGGGACGTCCTTGCTGAGCAACTGGCTGTATCACCGGTGGCCCCTGAGGCACAGGAGCTTAACCACCTACTTGGACTTGAGGGGGTAGCTGTGGAGCCGCCACTGGGTGTTGCACTGGAAGCACCGGAGCCTGAAGGACGTGCTGTTGAGCTGCCGCCTGACCACCATCCTGGGGAAGCTGTGCGGCTGCAGGAGTCCCACCGCCTTGACCGCCAGAGTCACTCATGGGTTTGACCGCACAGGCACCCCCAGTTTGGAATCTGGGGGCCGCAACTCAATCACCTGCCACCACCTCACAGTCTAGACACCCCCCACAGGCAAAGCAACAGTCCAACCTGGGGAGGGGATGGTGTAAATTTGTCCTCAGCACTCCCAAAACTGCCACCAGAACTGAAGAAGTGGAAGAAAAACTTGCCAACTTGAGGATCCACCGCTGTAGTAATCCACCCTGATGATGAAGAGGGCGAAGAAGAGGCTACAGCAGCCTGATGATGAAGAGGATGAAGAAGCACCGTGCCCCTTTGCTGTAGCCAACACCCATGGGTGTAGGAGTTCCAAAAATTAAGCAAAGAAAAAGAACTGGGCTAAACAGGCCCAGCCATTTTAGCCCTTCTCCTTGCTTTCACTCGACGTAGGAGGCCCAAATCTGGATGAAGATTCACAAAACGGGCATGGGCGTGCAGGTTTGACTGCCTGCAAACAGTATGTCCAAAAATTAGACCTGGATCACCTTGACCATCCAAATCGGAGCTTGGTGAAGTTCCACGGCCCTGCTGACAAAATGGCCGCCAGCCACATTTGCGATCCGCAGCCCCGGCATGAAACAAAATGTCAGCGTTCCATTTCAAGGAGAAACAATTCCGGATTTCTTTCACTGCCGGGCCCGGGCATCCGCATCCACTCGCCACCACTGTTGGGGGTGTGTCCTGGCCCCCATGCAGTCCCTTAAGACCCCACCCTGTAAGGACCACACACTACACATGTCCTTCCAGTTTGGGCTTCTCGGTCACTCTACCGCGGCCGGGAACGCCCCGTTTATTTACACAACACGCGGCGGCGTGCAACATCACGCGGCCGCGTGCGCCTCCCATCACGGGGCAGCGCCACTAGCAATACTAATGATGCTGCGTTATTCAAATTTTGCAGTCATAGGTTTGGGTTGGAAGTTCAGAGGTGGAGTGGTAGAGAGGAATATTAAGGTTAGTACTTTGCCCTCTGTTGTGGCTGCTTCGGCGTAAATGGAGATGGGCCTCTCTGATGCTGTTTTTGTAGCTCTGCATCTTTCACTCTTCCATTCTTTTCGGATTTGTGGTAATTTTGCTTTCCGTCTTCATTGATCCCCGAATATTTTTCCTTGTTACACCTCCAAAACGCGTCACTTCCATTCACCAGGAACGTTACCACTATTTCACTGCCACAGATAAACCCACACATGCGGGAACATCTATTACCATAAACCCACTTTGGACACACATCCTGTGAAGGTTAGCCCTCTTCATCGATTCATCGCATCCTATAGGTTATGTAAATTTGCAGGGTGGGACAAAACCAGGCCCATGAAGGGTCTGCAGCCAGCTATTGAACGGTTAATCAATTTTGATAAACACATTTTTTCATGACCTGGTCAGCTCGTCCTTATGGACCATATAACTTTGCATGATTATTCAATAGCGGAGCCATACAGGGCCTACCAACAAGTAAGAAAGGCACGTTTCTTTGACTGGTCATGCTCCCTACCATCACTCCCAGACAGATGGAGCACAGGCTCCTATGTGATTGTTCTAAAACCTTTGAACCAAGGGCTGAGTTTTATTATAATCGTTTGCCCCATACAACACCATAGAATAGCATGTTACCACAAAGGATTACCCAATCCACTCCACTAACTTTACATGCAGGCTACTTTCTTACCTCTCCTGTGGTGGCCATCCTTGAGTTGTGATGTCTTATCCATACACATGCTCCTCTTAACCCCACTCATTAGAGATGTGAGCAGTGTGGCAGGAGGGTCAACTTGTGTATTGCTCATGCATTGTGGGGGCTCATACTTGGGTTGTGTTGTCTCCTCATGCTTCCACATGCCCCCTTGCTCCCACTTTCATTAGGGACTAGTGTGGTGGGGTGTCAACTTGGGTGTTGCCCATGGATTCTGGGAGCTTGTACTTGAGCTATGTTGTCTCCTCATGCTTACATGTGTCCACCTTACCCCCACTTTCATTAGGGATGCGTAGGGTGTTAGGGGATGAAGTCAACTTGTGTATCACTTATGCAAGGTGAGGGGCTTGTACTTGAGTTGCGATGTTTCATCATGCTTCCACATGTCCCTCTTATCCCCACTTTCTTTAGGGATGTGTGTAGAGTGTGAGGAGGGTCAAATTGTGTATTTCTCATGCATTGTGGGGTCTTGTACTTGAGTTGTGTTGTCTCCTCATGCTTTCACATGTCCTGCTAAAACCCCCTTTCATTAGGGGCAAGTCGGGTGGCAGTGGGTGGTGTCAACTTGTATATCGCTCATGCAAGGTGAGGGGTTTTACTTGAGTTGTCTCCTCATGCTTGCATATTCCCGCCCACCCTCTTACTCACAGTTGCATTAAGGGATGTGTGTAGTGTGCCGGGGGGACCACTTTTGCATTGCTCATGAATTGTTGGGGGCTTTTACTTGCGTTGTGATGTTGCATCCATCCACATGCCCCTCTTAGCCCCGCATTCATTAGGGATGTGTGTAGTGTGGCATGGGGGGCAACTTGTGTATTGTTCATGCATTGTTGGGACTTGTACTTGAGTTGTGTTGTCTTCTCATGCTTCCACATATCCCCCTTACCCTCACTTTCATTAAGGGACGTCTGTAGGGTGGCGAGTGGGTCCACAAGTGAATTGATCATGCATTGTGGCGATTTGTACTTGAGTTATGATGTCTCATACATCCACTAGCCCCTCTTAACTGCACTTTAATTAGGGATGTGTACAGAGTGGCTGGGGGTTAATTTGCCTATTGCTCATTCATTGTTGGGACTTGTACTTGAGTTGTGTTGTCTCCTCATGCTTCCACATGTCCTCCTTACACCGACTTTCATTAGGAATGTGTATAATGTGGCAGGGGGTCCACTTATGTATTGCTAAAGCATGGCGGGCCTTGGACTTGAACTGCATTGTCACATCATGCTTCCACTTGCCCCACTTACCCCACTTTCATTGGGGATGTGTGTAGTTTGGTGGGGGGTCCACCTGTGCATTGCTCACACATTTCGGGGGCTAGTACTTGAGTTGTGATATCTTATGCATCCAAATGCCCCTCTTACTCCCAATATCATTGGGGGCGTGAGTAGTGTGGGGGTTATTTTGTGTATTGCTCATACATTGTGGGGGCTTGTACTTGAGTTGTGATGTTTCATGCATCCACATACCCCTCTTAGCCCCACTTTTATTATGGATGTGTGTAGTGTGGGGACCACTTTAGCATTGCTCGTGAATCGTGGTGGCCTGTACTTAAATTGTAATGTCTCATCATGCTTCCACATGCCCCTCTTACACCTGCTTTCATTAGGGACTTGCAGATTGGGAGGGGTATGGTCAACTTGTGTATCGTCCATGCATTGTGGGTGTCTTAAGGCACAAAGGTAACAGACTCACCGGGCCTAGTATAATTATGTGTGTTTTTTCTGGTGTGTTCATCTTCTCATCAGTAGCAGTTGGATTCGTCTGCCAGTGACTTCTACCTGGCTGGTTTTGACACACCCCGACCAAGGCGACCAGGGTGAGCACTCTGCGCTTGTACTGCTGATCCACCTCGTGGCATAGCCAAGTAAGCGTGGCAGGCTAAACTTGTGAATCGCTCATGTTTTACGGCAGCAGGGTGTAGGGTCAACTTTTGAATCCTCATGTATTGTGGAGGGCTTCAATCACAATGGTACTAACAGCTGTGCCCACACTAATTTAAATGTATGTTTTTCTGCAGTGTTCATCACAGTTGCAGTTGGCTTCCTCTGTAACCGACATCTACTTGGCTGGATTGGGTACATGACGACCAAGATGACAAAGGTGATCAAGGCAAGCAGAGTGCCCACATGATGACCATGCTGCACTTGTACTGCTGTTCCACCTTGTTGCATTGGTCAGTCATAGCAAGGTAAACTTGTGTATTGTCTATGCATTTAGGGGGTGGGGCAACATGTGCATCTACCATGCATTAAGCGGGTGGGGACATCTTATGTGTCACCCATGCCTTATGCGGAGTGACTTCAGGCACCTAGGCAACAGACTCGCTCAGCCTATTCTAATAAAATGTGCTTTTTTTCTCGTGTGCTCATCTTCTCACCAGTAGCATTAGGCTTCCTTTGACACTGACGACTAGGTGGCTTGCTTTGGTATACCTCCAAGGTGACCAGGCCAACTGTGCTGAACTTGCACTGGTAATCCATCTTATTGCATTGGTAAGTAAGCATGGGGGGGTACACTTAAATTGTGTGTCACCCATGTGTTTGGTGGTTGGGACTTCAAGCACCTAGGTAACAGACTCATCCAGCATATTCTAATTAAGTGATTAAGTGTGCTTTTTTCTGGTGTGTTCATAATGTCATCAGTCACAGTAGCTTCCTCTGTCACTGATGACTACTTGGCTGGCTACCAGCGACCAGGACGACCAGGGTGGCTATGCTGAGCTTGTGCTGCTGCTCCACATCATTGCATTGGTAAGTAAGCATGGCAGGTTAAACTTAAGTTGAGTGTCGGCCATGTGCTTGGTTGGCGGGGCTTCAGGCACCTAGGTAACAGACCCGCCCAGCCTATTTAATTAAGTGTTCTTTTTTCTGGTGTGCTCAAACTCTCATCAGTAGCAGTGGGCTTCTTTTGCCACTGATGACTACGTAGCTGGCTTTGGAATACCTCCACACGGCCAAGGTGACCAGGGCGACCTTGCTGAACTTGTACTATTAATACACCTCATTGCAGTGGTAGGTAAGCATGCAGGATAAACTTAAGTTGTGTGTCACCCATGTGTTTGGTGGTAGGGGCATCAAGCACCTAGGTAACAGATTCTCCCAGCCTATTCTAATGAAGTGTGCTTTTTTCTGGTGTGTTCATCTTCACACCAGTAGCAGTCGCTTTCAATAGGGACATGTGTAGGGTGGCTCAGCTGTTGAATTTTCACAGGACCTGAGCAAAAAAAATAACATTGCCACCTCCATGCGTCGTATGTCCGCCACACTATCTTTGGATGACATAATCAAGACTGATGACGATGATGATGATCCTCTACATTCCTGTGGGTCAACATAGTCACTGGCCATGGCACTGTTGACCAGCAGTGGTGTTGTTCACCAAGGAAAATGTGAAGCTGCAACAGATAGTGGCATCACGGGCAGCACTAGCGGTGAGAGTCTGCACAAAATTCAAAAAGCTGGATCAACAAGTATGCTATATCTGGCTGATGAGGCGAACTCTGAAGATTCACCAGTTGAAGGAATGTATGGGATTGAAGAAAATTACAATGTCAACAACACCCAGCAGCAGCAAGACCGCACTTCCATATCACTGACGGCACCAATCACACATCCACAAACTGAATGCGTCAGTACCCCATTCCACAGGAAGTCTGCAGTGTGGGCTTAAATCACTGCTTACAAAGCAAATAGCAACATTAGAGTTTGTTCCTTGTGAAAAAAGGAAGTGAGCAGGGGCAAGGCAGGGAAACATCTACGCACTTTCAGACAGACAGCCCACATGAAAAAGCACCACAATTGGGTATGGAGCTAAGCGGGCCAGAGAAGGAACAATAATGGCGATGCACGTCAAAAACACACACTGGTGGCAACATGAGCCACCCAACGATTACAGAGTCTTTGGAGAAGCAAAATTCTCTCTGGGATTCTACTCTCTATATGTTGGTTTGCCTCCTAGAACGATACCTTGCAGTGAATTACTATTGCATGGCACACCGGCAAGCCAAGGCACTGGGTGACGCTGCTCTGTCAGTAAACCAGTGGCACCTGATTGGCATTGTATAAAAGTTACTTTGGCCATTTCAGAAAGCATCTGTGAGGGTGAGTCACCAGGAAGCGTGCCTGCATGAAATCTTATTTTTTTTTAAAGGGGACTAGAAAACATGTGGCATGGGTTCAAGAGATTACAGAGGATAAGGAAATGGAGACGCAGTGCAAGAAAATGTTGAAGTGCTTGAGGGTAGAACCATGGATCGTTGCAATTCGAAGAAATGACCCATGCATTACAGACTTTTTTGGATCTGCAGTGGTGGTAGAGTGTGTCTGTTATTTTCCCTGAAGAGCAGCGTGCCTCCATAATTGGCAGGTGTAGAAAAACACCTGAGGACAAACTAGAGGGCGTCTTTGACAGCACAGGCAGTGGTCCCGCCATGGCAGTCAAGGGTTATGGAAGGTCTACTTGTGGAGGTGGACGTAGCACTCTTTTGTGCAATTGCCACCTATCGAGTATGGGGATCTTTATGGATGTGTCTCAGGTTGAGGAAGATAGTCCTCATGCCAGGGAATCAGACACTGTAACAGCATATGTGCTAGATAAATCTACACCCACAGATGAACCCCTACATTACTAAGAAGAAAGAAAGATGTGTGGCCCGAATTGGCATAAGTGGCTGCTGAAGTCCTTAGCGTTCCCCCAATGAGTGTCATTTCAGAGCGTGTTTTCAGTGCTGCTGTGGGGATATTGACATACAAGAGGACATGCTTGTCTACAACCAGTGTTCTGAGACTGACATTTCTGAAAATGAACAAGACACACATACCCAAAACTCCTTTTCTTCCACCAATCCCCCTTCAAGATGGAGAAGATGGGTCCGAGTGGTGATTAATATGGCGGTGTATTCTGTTTTTAATTCCCTTCTTAACTTCAATAGAAAACTACATTGTTCTATTAAAAAGTAAAGTGTTTGAAGTGACAGTCTATTGTGTGGATTTCTAGTTATATACCTGTCTTTTTGCATTCTAACAACAAATAATAAGTGTGAGGAATTGCCATCTGGCAAGGGTGCAAAGCACAGGCTTTTTTTTATTTTTATTAATACATAAATGAATGTGGGTGATTTCTTCTCCCAAACGGTAATTTGATAAGCAGATCACCCTTTGTCACCAACTCCATGCCAAAAGCATAGTGTAATTCTGCCATGCTGCATCAGAAGCCAAAGGTCACAAGATGCCCACTCAACAGCCACAGCAACAGCAAAGTCACTATGGCACAGGGGCAGCATTTAAGATATGCCCCTGTACCCAAACTCTGATGATCATGAGTACCCCATGCTGATGGCAGGTTAATCTCTAAAAATGAGCTATGCCAGCATTTGGGCATAGTGCATGTCACTGCTTAAGATCATGGCTGCCACATCGAAATTGATATTGCAAAAGTGTCAGCTCCTGTGAGTCAGCTCTGCTGTGGAAGAGAATGTGTATTTGGATCAGACAGGCCATAATGCATTTGGGAGGACAGTAACCAGAGGGACCAGCCTCAGTTTGATCCCCTTTGTGAGGGGTGGTAATACCCTCCCACAGAGACTTCTGTATATCAGGCAGCTGTTCTGGACCCAGGTATCAAAGCAAAGGGGCACACCCATTCAGGAGGTGTAGCCTCACACCAGGGTGCTGCATGTATATTTTCATTGCAGTGGAAGAAGGCGGTGCTAGAAAGTTGCCTGGCTAGGACTTCTCCGGAGGCGGGAGGAGCATTGGGTCTGTGTCGCTGCTGGTGGTGTTTGCCTGCCAGCGCACTTTCCTCATCTGCATCTGTTCCACTTTTTATGGACTATGATCAGAAAGGAGATCACAAGGTCTTATCAGGAGCTACAATTGTGCTGCCACATCATTTTTACGCCACAGCAGTCCTTCTGGAACTGACCTGCGGCGTACCTGTTTCCTGTCTCCTACTGAGCACCGACTGTTACCGTGCTCCCAGTGTTTGACTGACAGAGCAAGCAGAAGCTCAGCAACCTACATCAGCAGTACCAGAGTCCCGGCACCCCGGGACAGCAGCCGCACGACATTCCCCTGTCCTTTATAGATTCACAGGGGATTCACTTCTAGACTACATCAACTCTGCCCTGAGGAAGGCTTCTACCACACCAACCTATTTAGGCCCGCTGAAACGTGTTTTTCCCGTTGCTGGGTTCCGCTCCCTCCTGGAAGCACCCCCGGGAATTACTCCATGATTTCTCATACACGTTGGCAGTCAATGATATGGCAAAATAACTACATGTCATTAGTTGATTATGAATAATTCTATTCTGTACTAACCAGGGTTATTTTTTACACACCCTGGTTAAAACCCAAAATGGCATAACTGCCTTTTTGTGGTTTTCTCTGTTCTTTTTACTAATTGTCTTATTGCATTATTTTCTATTCCAATTATTTGTTGAAATCATAATGTACATATGCTTTGTTGTATGTCTCCTTTTCATCTTTTGTTATGTTGTTTTTTTTTTAAACTTTCAAAAACATTTTTGAAATACGTTAAAGAATATGTTTCTTTGTATAATAAATCTATTTTCATGTACTCCTTAGGTTTTTTTCTTTGGCTCTGTTGTTCCTGTGACTTTCCTTGAAAGCATATGCCTTATAAATAAGATGGAGATTCAACCATAAAATCATTGACAGAATTTAGGACTGTCCTTTCTGAGGTTCCTTGTATTTAATGTTTATATTTCCCCCGCCCACGCCTGCACACTGGGGCACACCTATTGTTTGTATACATATTTTGTCTTTGTTGTCAATAAGTAATGAAGGGGGTGTGAATAGGATAGACAGGAGGGCTCTGGTCACCGGAAGAAGCCTTCCATCATCTTGTTTCTCATTGTCTCTCCTTCCCTTTCCTGTCCTCTCCACTTGCTCTGGAGGAAAGCACTTTGAGTAAGACATCAACAGTGCAAAATTCACTCTGGCCAAGAGCAGGGATTAGTCCACTAAAGCAGGCTAGCTTTAGAGTAATCACCTGTGCACTTGTACCTTTAAAGGAAGGAGTTTCTCACCCCGTTAGCAGATTTACTGAGTTTCTCGAGGATCCTTTATGGCCAAAGAGAAGTTCTGAAGATTCTCATTTGGACTACCTTTGGGACAGTTGTACTCTCCAATCCCTCAGCCTGAGCTGAAAAGGAGCCATCCAAGACAGAAGGAAGATCCCCTAACCACTCCCGGGGCACATCAGGAGTGACCACTGTTGTGGACCAGGGCCAACCACTCTGCAACACGTCTTCTAAGCTAGAAGAGGAGACACTGAACTGGATAATCCTTTCCTCGAGTCCTTTGCAAAGGCCTCACATCAACCGGAGGGTCAGACCAGTCGGAGCGCCCTGATCTACTGGACCAAATCCATCACTCTGTGTTCCCCGCATCTTGAACAATAGGGAAAGCGCTGGCGCTCGTGTCTGCATTCCTTCTTCAAGCCAAACAGCTGCTTGCTTCTAAATCAGTGTGACACTTCATCAGGTCCTAGCGAAGCATGTCACCTGCTAGGCCCGAAGCAACTGCTCAATGCCAGAACCCAAACTGAATTCCTGGAGAATCACTTGTCAACTTTAACTGTGGGTTACAACCACACCTTGGTCCAGCTAGCCTTTGAACCGCCACCTTACTGATTGCACATTGACACACCCAAGATCACCACTTCGTTGACCATCACCCACGACCTGAAAGCGCAAGAGTATCACTCACCGACTCTTCCCAGCAGCTAAAGCCCAACTCATCCTGGCCAACTGTGAAGCGGTCCTGGGGCCTGAATCATTGAAGAGCCACAGTTCCACCGCAAGAGCATACGCATTGCCCCTGCTTGATGCCTGCTTGCTGTCTGGGCCTCCATGATTCTATGAGCCCGAACAGAGTCTGATTAGCTTGCATCATGTTTTACACCGGGTCTGATGTGTCAGCCCATCAAGAATTGAATCCAGGTATTGAGACACTGAACTGCCCCCATGGTCCACTTGAGCCCTATAGACTGGTTAGGTCACGATCGCTCCTCTTTTCTGCAAGATAACCTTTATATGGAAGTACCTTACCTACCACCCCTGGAACTACCCTCAGATTGATACTTTTTCCAGTCTGTTGCATCTTCTCTGTTCTTTCTTTTGTGCTGGGTTTTTGTATAGTAATCTCTTTTCAATCTACGTGCATATGGTGTGTTTAATTAAGGTATATATGTGTTTGTATAGAAAGTCGATTAGACATTCTTTTATTTTGGGCTGTCATACTGTGTTGTTTGGGTCACTACTGGTTCACCTTCACACTCCTCCTGAGAGTACAGCCTTTCCCTGGCCCACATTACCACAAAAGGCAAATGAGGTACAGATCTAACCAGAGATGACTATTTAATCCAACACTAAGGAACATTCATGAGGCCACCAGCCCTTGCCTAAAAACTCCTCACCGCATATTACCAATCCAGCCATGATAAAGACCTATTTTAGGGTCGAAACATGTGTCAGCACCATCTCCTAAAAAAAAAAGAAACCTCAAAAAATCACCAATAAAATACTAAAGAGCATTGTGTGGACCATACTTATTACACTCAACAGAGTAAATGGAGTAAACACATATGATGAAATGCACCAGCGCCAATTGAATAGAAAGACCAACCAAATCAAACAGAATTGCATCTTGGGCACCAAGAGTACGGGCCCTATGGTTTCTACCGACCGGCTGCAAGTGCAGGAAGACCAGACAGAATACTTTTGAGTAAGGCACGGCCACCACCAGCTCCTAGTGCTCTTCGCTCTCTTTGGATAATAAAGTAGTGCTTTGCCATATTCTTTGAGTCTGTCAGGTTATTTGGGCCCATAATTAGTTGTTATGGTAAACCTGTCCAGCACTTGATATGCTCCAGGTGCTACTGCACATTTTGGTAGCTGTGCAGATGGTTCAAGATCCAGACCCTCTGATTCATGACATCTTCCATCATCAGCCAGAAGACCATGGACTTTCCTGTGGAGAACGAGAGAAAGATACATGTGTAACCACAGATGGTTTGCAGGTGCCCCTTTGAAGAAATCCCTGTCCGGTCCCTTTAGGTGCCCCGCAGACGGAAGCAAAGTGGTCGATAGGGGAACAGTCGATACCGAAGGGCTCGAGGTGAACAAACAGATGTAATTAGAAGCATCGGAAGTGGCAAATAAAAGGGAAGGGATCACATTGCATGTGTATATAGTGGGGAACATAACATGATTTGATTAAAGGAGAGATACTCCTATTCCTAATCTCAGAGAGAATATAAGTGACTGCATCAAACTCTAAAACAGAGTATTTTTTAAGAGATTCCTGCGGCTAGGAGCCAAACAAGAGTGTGCGACAGAGTCCAAAATGGAGTAAAATAGGGATGAGATACTCTGGCTTAAGAAAGTAAGGAAGACGATCGTAGAAACTAGTGTGCACATTTTTGTTTGGGGTTGTGAAAATATCAGAGTAATAAATTGATGTGTTTTGTATTAGTTGTGATAATATAGGTTGTAGGCTGAAAATATAAAGCAATAGTAAATTGGTTATTAGACAATAAAAGACAATGGATTGGTGTCAATCAATCAATGAATTCATAAACCAAAAGAGGACATGAGTTGAAAAAATAGAATAACATAAGATTCTTAGATTGTCAATCAGAAAACAGAATAGTAAGAATCGAAAGAACCATAAAGAAAGAAGTAAAAATAATATTCTTGTGTGTGAGAACATTGTTTGGAGAATTGTTTTGGGAAATGGTGCTGATTGATGGTGCTTGCCTGGATTGTTTGTTGTGGTGTAATTAAGCAAAGTAATAACAGAATAAAAGAACTGGGAAGTATTGGCAGTCAAAAATGACTTGTCATCATGGGGGACACTCTCCTTTTTCACCTGTGCAAAACATTACCGAGATACAAACCTAAAATTAGGAAAATACCATGCTGAGTGGGTAAAAGGAATGGCTGACAAAGGGCTCATGCCTTGGCCTCAAGAAGGTTTGCTATCAAGAACAGTATTGCAACACATGACAACATACTTACATGGTGCATACTCAGGGAAGATGTCACACAAAAGGTTTGCTGTTTTAGAGCATTGGATGATGTATCAGAGCGAGAGAGACGACCCGCCTGAGAAGGACTGGATGCTTAATCAGCATAAAGAGAAGGATGTAATGCCTTTGGCTCCTCTTTCATCTCCTAAATCTGATAGTACAATTGAAGATAAACAAGGAATCTATCCCCTAAAGGAGTTAAAGGTAGCGGCGGGGTATGTTAATCCAACATATGTGCCCAGGACTGGACTGGCCTCTATGGATCTCTGTGGGCCTCTGCACCATGGGCCTCTTTTGTATTTTATTTTCACATTTCTCATAGGGTTGGGTGTGCTAAAATTGTGTAAATGGGGAAACTTTCAACATTATTGAAAATGAAAATGAACATGAAAGGGTATATAAAGAGGAGAAGGAAAAAGAGAGGAAGCAAAAGGAAGAACGAAGAAGGTATGAAGAACAGAAGAAAGAGAGAATAGAGATGAAACGTGAAGAAATAGAAACACAGAGATTGAAAGAACATAGGTGGCAAGAAAGTGAGAGGAAGAAGAGAAAAGGGAGGTGAGAAGAAGGGAAGAAGAAATGAGAAGGAGTAGGGGAGAAAGGGATGCCAAAGTAGACTATATTGTCAATAGATGTATTATACCAATTGAAGCACGCTATCCTTAAGCAGATTAGATCTTGATGATGAGGAAAGGGACAACAGTCATACCAGTTGGGGTATAATAATGTCAGACGAAGAAAGGGAATGAAACGAGAGAGCGTGGAGGGAATGTGCATGCGGTTTTCCGACAGACAAAGAGGGTTAAAGTGGTCAGATTTAGAGGTCCCAAAAGCAAAAACATCAGAACCTACACCATATTCTGAAAGACCACAAGCATGGTTGAATAGTGCAGGGGATATGTCCTCTCCTTAGGTAAGTAGATTAAGGTCACTGTCAGGAAGAAGATGAATGGGCGAAACTAGCCCCACCTGGAAGACAAGGAGCAGAGGTGGATATGATTGTGGACCAGGATTCATGCAATTTCCATTATTAGAGAAAGAGGAAGGACGACCACAATATATACTGTGGCCACAAATGGATAACGAAAATTTGAAATGCAAATTACCTAGTTTGTCTGCAAGTGCAGGAAAATTGATTCAGAAAGATTGACAGTGGGAATGACGTTAGCAGTGGGTGATGTAAAAGGCCTACTAGCAGCCATTAAAAGGGGAGAGAGCTGATAACATTTGGAGATGAGCAGGATATGGACATGTGACAGCACAAAACACGACACATGAAAGAGCGCCATTTAATAATTGTAGAGCAGACACATGGAGGGTGCTCAGATTCTCCTGACACATCAGACATGGGTGCAATTATGACAAGGAAAATGGGTAAGGATGAAGATCCTGTTGCTTTTATTCAGAAGATTCAAGAATGTTGGTGTCTTGAGATGAGAGAACCATGGGATAAAACAATGGCATTATTTCATCATATTCTATGTCGGGGACTGCCCGTGCCAGCGCAATGGCATTGTTGAAAAAGGTAGGGATGGAAGCGAAGCCAGGGCCAGAAAAACAGTTCACTATCGTACATCATTGTCGACTATTACAAGAAAAGAATAAGAAAAAAGATGAGAATAGAAAGCAGGAAGAAGAAAAATTGGTTCAGAAAAAGTTGTCAAATTTTGCCATTGAAGGAGCAGTATTGGCAAGTTGCTAAGGCGGGGCCATACAGAGTTACAGCCAGTGCAGCCAAGCAATACAGGGTACCCTATAGATCAAGGTGGGTACAGTTTCTGGCCACGAGGTAGAGGGAATTGACCTAGAGGATGAGGTGGATTTCAAAACTCTCAATAGGGAGAAGGATTTAATAGAGGACAACCGAAGCAATGTTGGAACAGTGGGATGACAGGACGTATAGACTGCACGTGTAGAAGCAGAAGGGGCATGCAGCAGAATTGGCAAGTTCCAAGAGGGGGTACGGGCTATTCTCCACAGTATAATAAAAAGAACCACAGGCGTATTATGCCCAAGAATACATGCAGTAGCAGACAATCACACAGCAAACACAGCAGATCCTGCTGCAAACACAATTGCCACAAGGACAACCATAGCATGCGCCCATGCAAATGCAACAAGTACAGACACAACAACCACAGTATACTCTGATGCAACAAGCATTGGTTCTACAATTGAAAGCAAAAACAGAAGCCCACCAAGTACCCACACCTAGGATAAGGAGTGTGACCGTGGTGGGTGGAAATCCTTTTACATCACAGGGATGAATGTACACCCACACTTAGAGAGCCCACAGAGCCACTTGATGTGTTCAGTACTATCTGTGACACCAGACCCATAAGAGGAACACTGGGTCAGGCTAAAGAAAGGAGGCAAGATATTTTTGCTCCTAGTAGACACACAAGCAGATCCTTCTCTGTTTCAGAGGGAAAGTGCCCAATGTCTGTGATTGCCATGAATGGGCAGGGATTCTATGAGGCTATGAGCTTGGTTCCTTTTAATGGCAATTTACCACTTTCCATAGGAAAACATTCCATGTCTATGCCACTATTGTAATCTCGACAGACAACAGTTAACATATTAGGACCTGACTTGATGACAAAACTAAACAAGATGATATCTTTCACTGACAAAGGCATTGCGCCTCATTACGTGTTTGGAGGTAGACATGCCCTTAATGGTCCAGGTACGGGGCCATTCTGACCTTGGAGGGCTCAGTATTTTCCCATTCAGGGAACCCGGACCTGGTCCATCCCCATTCCCATTTGAGCCCCCATAGGGTTCAATGTGAATGGGGAGAATGATAACAACGGGCCCATTAATGACGGGCCCGTTGTTAGCATGCTGGGCCGCTCAAGGGACCCGCTAAGGATGTCTGGTAAAACCAGGCGGCCTAAGCGGGTCCAGCGAGCGGACCTCGTAATGGGGTGGTAAGAGGTTAATGGCTCTGGCACCTTTACCGGTGCTGTTAACCCCTTACTGCCCTCCTCGTAATGAGGCCCATATTGTTTTTCACTCCAGGCATATACCACATACATGTAAGTGAATTCATATTAGCATTATAGGCCAAAAAGCATTATGAGGGGTTCCTTTAGACCCAGAAGTATTTTTGTATCGAGTAAACATTTTGTTGACATGGCTTTCTAGACTGGTAGGTAAATTGTTGAGAATACCTAACAAATGTTTGTTTAGACCAGAACTACCTAGGGCTGACGAGGAAGGACAGGTTATCCCCTTAGAAGTAGCAGCGGTTAGGGAGGAACGGGTGGTTGTTCATGGGACAGATAATGCGGGATGGACAGCTTTTCAGGAAGATTTAGAAAAGGTGCCAAGGATCTTATGGACCAATCATTCATATGATGTGGTCTATTTAGTGGAACATGAGCAGTTAAAATAAAACTCAAACCAGAAGCAATTTTGGTATGAGCAGAACAGCATCCCATGTCCAGAGAAGCAGATTAAGGCATATTTGAAACCATTTCCGCTTTGATACAGCAAGGAACATTGGTACCATCAGAATCTCCCTCTTCCCTGCAATTGCACAATCTAACTGACACACGACCTAGTAAGATCATTGTTTTGTCTTCCTTCTGTTTCCCCCTCCTTGTCTTGTCATTCCTAGAAACACTTGTGTACAGGCGCGTTATAAATGACATATCATATCATATCATACTGTGAGTTCCCCTCAATCTTTTATAGGGTTCTTCAGATGAACCTAGGTAATGTACAACTTGAGCACACAATAAATTCAGTACGTAGATGACATATTAGTGTACAGTGAGGCAGAAGAAAGATGACAACTAATGACTGTACTGGCAGAAAAAGGATGCAAGGTAGACAAAGAGAAGCTACAATATTACCAGGAAGAGGTCCTGTACATAGGACAGTTAATCTTTCAAGAGGAGAGAAAAGTGACACCTGAGAGAGCAGAAGCGATCATGAAAACTTCAACACCTGAGACAGTGAGGGAAATACAACAATGTTTAGACCTATGTAATTATTGCAAGTCCTGTGCTTTTGATTACAGTACATATATTCAACCACTTTCAAAAGGACTTAAGGAAGCACACGTAGATACAAGTAAAATAACATGGACAGATGAAATGACTGAAGGATTCGAAGATTTGTACTGCCCCAGTGTCATTAATTGCTGACTAGAATGAGGAGTTTTACCCTATTCTCTCATTCAAATGGAGAAACGATGACAGAAAACGACCTTATGACATGGACAGAAACCATTAGCCTATAAATGGGATTTTAGACACAGTAATAAAAGGCCATTACCCTTGCAAACAAGCGTTAGCTGCTGCTGCCTTTGTGATTGAAAAAGCTGAAAGTATTACAATGGAGTGTTCAATGATGTTATTTGTCGAGCATTCCTTATTTGCTATTTTGGAGAAATCCAAAAGCACATTGACTGCACAAAGAGCATCAGGGTATGAAGTGATTATTTTCAATTCAGCGATCAAGAGTGTTAGATGTAGAATAGTGAATTTTTAGCAGAACCATTAGGGAAGCACACATTTGTACATGACTGCACAACGTATATTGAGTTTTTCTATCTGTTGATAGTTCTTAAAAAACGTATCAAATGACAGGAGAAAAACATACCAGATCGGCATAGTGAAGTTAAACTATGATGGTGAATTTGAAGTAGTGACAAGTGCAGGATTTCCTTCACACTGCTCAGCACAGGCTTCAGAAATAGTGGCACTTATCTCTGCACTTCAGAGATATGAGGATGAGGAAATGACAGGATATACTGACTGTGCCTATGTGACATTAACCGTTCATGGAGGGTTGTCACGTCGCAAAAGGAGGGGCTTTGTTGGGGTATTTTGCAAACTCTAAACACAGGACTACCTGGTTTTATTCTTATATTGGGAGCATTGAGCGGCAAGCCAAAAACCAGCCCTGGTACCAGCTACGGCTGCATTTCTTGACCGTAGTGATATTGCATTGGTGGTATTTTATTGGTGGTTATTTCTTTGGTGGTAGGGGCTCAGAATGGATTTACCAGGTCACCTGAAAACTTTAATGTGGGGAATCAGCTCTTTATGACTTGCTCCAGTTCATAGTGTTTTGGTGTACCTTGCTTTTTAATGTCAGGGATAGTAAAGATACCACCTTAGCTTTGTATCTGTCTATATGCCATCACAAGTGAACACACAATAAACAGACTAATGCTGATCATATCCTTTTCAGGTACTTTATAAGCAGTTAGGGTTTATGAGTAATACAAAAGAGATTGTGCAATGCAATGAGTTCATTATGACATTTTCTGCAATACAAAAATGAAAGCGCACATCGCTAGTTCATATTTTCCCTAAACAGTGATGTAGGATGTATTGACCCACTCCGCTGTGCTATGCGGTATCACCCTGCTAGTTATGGTGCAAGAAGCAGCAACAATGGCGGCAAAACCCTTGTGTGCGCCAAAAACCTACAAAAACCACGTTCTGCAACACAACAAAAAGATGAATGCACAACCTGCCACCCATGGTGCATATGTGGTATGATAGAGCACACACTGCAGAAAAATGTGCTAGTGGGCTCTGTGACCAGCAAACAGAGTGCAGAGAGAGAAGCAGCACTTTGGAAATAAAAACTCCAAAATGTGCCTACAAATGACATTTGCTTTGGTGCTAAAAACTCCAAAATGCATTTAACACAACACTTCTCAACATCCAAAATCTTGCTCAGCGCTAAAATTCATGTAATCTTATGAAGCATTGCGAACATACAAAGTCCTAAATGTGAAGAGCAAAACATTTCTTCAAAAAAACTGTATTGTCTGTTAACTGACAGCCCCTGTCAACATCTGTGTGCAATACCTTGGGCTACCTGTAGATAACAGCTGTCAGAGGAGCCCTGATGAAACTTCAAAGTATTAAATTAAAAGTCTGCCGGTTTAGCAAACATAAAAAGGATTGTTGCTAAAAGGAATACAGATCTTAGTTGTGTTTTTGATCCCACAGATTGAAAGCTAAGAAAGTATGTATTTATGTGATTTGATTCAATAAGTTTGGTTTTGCTGGATTTTAATTAAAAATAAATTAGCCTGGCTGAGCTGCAAGAACTGGAAAAGCAGGTTTCTCCCGGGGGGAGCTGAAAACCCTCTCAACAGAAACGCACTGGGAAATGCTAAATGTGGGTTAGCCCAGACTTTTGTCTACAGAAAGAGAAGGAACAATGGCAGAGCTTCAGCCCAGGAAACAGAGGTGTGAATGGGGTCGTAAACTGCTCCTGGAAGGGAATCCTAAAGGAGGGGCCTGTTCCCGGACTGCAGGGAGACACAAATGGGCAGACCATTTGCTGTTAAGCATGAACAAAGAACAATTTTTATAGACTCATAACTTGTGATACAAAGTGGTGAAATATATACCAAGGATATATCTGTTAGTCTAATTTTTGGCTGCAAGTTTCAAGAGGCGGCAGAAAGGTATAACATGTTCTGGACAGGAATGGCAATATATGTGGTTTTATGTGAAATGTATTTATATTAGAATTTTGAAAATGCACACACACATCCCCATGTTGAATGCACACATTTGTGGAAATTTGCAGAAAATTTGGAAAATGTGTTCATGGTGAAAAGGACAAGATTCTGTAGAAAGGTGAAACAAGATCCCACAGCTACAGGATTTAGATGAGCAGATGCTACATAAAATATGGAATCATTGTGTGTGATTCGTGTAAAGGTGACCAATGTAGAAATATGTATTTAGGATGAAATCCTATTTTGAGACTAGTAGCTAAAGGGAGGTTTCTAAGAACTGTAAAGCAAACCATAAAAGGTGACATTATCCGGCCTTGATCCAATCACTCAGTTGCAAGGCGGAGATGAGGTTTTGATCCAATCCCAGCTCACAGGGGCAAGTTTAGATAAGCCGGCCCAAACACCCATTTTGTGATGTCATTTGAGAGGATAAATACAGACAGCTGACAACACAAAAGGACTCACTGATTCACTCACTTTCCTGATTCCGGTGAAGCACTCTGATCCAGCATTCTACATCCACCTCTAACATCCTTCCAGATCCAGATACAAAAACTCTTGCAAAGCAGTAGAGAACTATTGATTTCAGCAAGGCCTAAATCCTCAAACTTATTCCTGCAACCCAGTGAAGCGCTGTGGTGTGAGAAGGCCTTTTGAACTAGTATCCTGAAACTCTCTGGCTTGCTACCACAAGGCTTGCCAGAGGAACTCACTATCCAGATGATTGAAATATCCACAAACAAGGAGGGCAGATTCTGTGCAAATCCAGGGACCGGCCTAGCTGATCCGATCCCGTGCCTGATGTGCTGTTCTTCCTAGACCAGATCCAATCCATGACCAGAACTGATTAATAACTTATTCTGTGAGTATTAATAGGAAGAAAAGCGACCCTAATACATCTGCATTGTATGATCCCAATCTCAAACCCATCCCATTTTAATTCAGAACCATAGTATTGCTAGAACTATCCTTGTGCTGACTCTTTTCTCATCTCTGTTCCTAAACCCTAACTTCTTATTGATTGATTAAGAAAAGTAATTCCCAAAACAAACGGAAACTAGAGTATCACACATGAATTGTTATGAGCGTCCGTGAATGACCTTCCTGTGTGGCATTCTCCTTTCTGGTAGTCTTTAATATAGCATTAGAAAACCTATCTGTCTTTCTAAACCCGAATTTCTGTTTTCCATTCTCGCGCCTATTTTACAAAAACGCCCTTTACTAAATCCTCTATAATTCCCTCAGTTTATATGATAGAAGCGTAATTTCAACTCCTTCTTGTACCTAATATCCTTAGCTATCCATAGAACCCCAAACAGTGCGATTCACCCGTCATAGCGAATATCGTGTAAGGAGAAGTTTGCCACAAATTGAAATTCCGAAAGGTTTTTACACCTGCTTCCAACTTGGACTTTGAGATTTCAAATGTTTTCTTTTGACTAAATCATTGTTTGTGATTGTGTGCAACTGTTCAAAGCTGCTGCCATAGGAATTTATAATAATCTAAGTATTTCTGACCACATTTGGTGTTTTTGCTCAGTCAATTCCAAAGACAATTTCAAAGCCACCCTGACAGATGGAAAGTCAAGTCCGTTTTTCTCTTGTGTTTGAAGGGGGAAGGTGGGAGTGATATTCTGTTTGCTTTGTGCTATTTCTGAATACCTGCTCTCTCCTCACATCTATTTAATTGACTATTGTTGGGTTGAGGGGTGTTGCAGGGGGAACCCCTAACCATAGTGCCATTTATACCAAACCAACTCAAAGTATTCTTTTCTGTGCTGCAATTGTTTTTGTGCTCATTATTTGATTCCTAGTGTATTAAAGATATTATTGAGTGTTCTGTCACCCCATTGGTGATTGTTGTTTACCTATTAAAATATATTGTTATTTGAATTCTAAATACATAAATAAATATTTACCTTTGCAAACTAGCCTGAGTCCTGGTTCAGTGTGTCCAGGGGGGAGTGGGGTTCCAGGAGAAGGGTGTGATACGAGTGGTATATCGTTCACATTATTGAACTTATAGATGCAAATAATTAAGGGTTTCAGTTGTGCACTACATGCTGGGCGTGACTTGGGTGTGTGCTGGATTGAAATCACTTACAGTGATAACTGATACTATTCCTCAGGCTAAAACATAACTACAAGCACATTTCACAGTAATGCTTCCCCAGCGATAAAGAGTTTTTTCCCCCACAATGAACTTCAATCAATCTTTTAGCAATAGTTGGCCCAAACTCAAAAACTTGCATTTTTCAAGCAACACTGCACATCCTGTGTTTGCGAACTCATGAATTGGGCCAATTTGTACCCATACTCTGCACCTATGTTTTTCACCAATGAGCTATGGACTTAGCTTTGGACTGAGCTGTAAATATTAGCAAGGTATTAGAGATTAGTAGGTGAGGGGTTCATTATTGTTAATCGTCTGCCTCATTGCCACTCAGTCGATGCTATACCATGGTGTTGTGCACTAATACGCTATGGCTACAATGCAAAGCTGAGTTCACATTTTTCTTTTTGCTTTGCAAACAGAGCTGACTAACACCAGATTTACATCAGAGTCTCACACCAGAGTCGCACACCTCTTGCTGTCAGAATCTGACAAACAACCATACCAGCCACAGTTTCAACAACATGTGCAATCCTGTGCGCATTGTAAAAAAATAAGGAATTCTTAGATTTTGGCTTCAGAAAAGTGCACACAAAATCATACATGTTTTCAAATACCATGTGATTTGTCGCCAACATATTCAAATAGGTTGCATTTTTTTGGGGAAATAATCATTGTTTTTTAAATTCTTTTAAGGTGTTTTTTGTTGTTTTTTTAGATTCTTTTTTATTTGTATGCATTATCTTCTGGTTTTATCTTTTCTTTTATACATATTATTTTCTTTTGATCACCTTCTTGTTTGTTTTTTTGTGATCTGGTGTTTTTTAATTTATTTTTTTAGGGTTTTTTGCAAATAAATGATCATCATGCAATAAATATCTAATCCTTTTTCTAGAAAGAAAATCAAAATATTAAAACCTTGTTGTCCATATATTGTTCATAGTGTCTATTCTATGACCGGATGGCTGCCTCAGTCCAACCCTAGAAATAAATCCATTGAAATCAATGTCTCTTTTGAAAAGAACTTACTCCCAAAATTATTGTTCAACCTTCAATTGTTCATGAAACGTGAATGGATCAAAACAAAGAACAAGATAGGATGCATAATACCAAATGTAAGATAGCAGTTCACTTAACTTGGTGGTGGCCATCATAAAGTCTAAGGCTGATTTTTCAAACAGGCCTGTGTCCATGTAACAGCTTTCCTTAATGTGAAGTACGTTTCCATCCTCTGCAAAACGGACTTCCTTCAGGTCCGCTAGTCATTCAACTTTTCCCCCTTCTTTGGTCCAGGTTTATTTTCATCCATCCAGGGTGCTCACATTCATCTGGTAGACTCAAAGGTCCTCGGATTTGGTGGCCAGCTCCAGAAGCGCTGCATGGGCAATATGTCTCTAAATCAAAAGAGAAAAAGACAGATTAAGAATCAAGTACACCAAACCCATTCATTTTCCCTTTCCTGTGGATTAAGCAACATAACATATACCATTCTGACCCTTTTGTACTGCGGGTTGCCTAGGACCTCAGCAATAAAACCATTACAGACATAATCCAAAAAGGAGTATTGTCATGATGCCTACCCCCGGAGCACCAGGCCAGGCCCAGCACCCCCGGGAGCAGGTATCATGCCCCCGGGTAAAAGCCCAGCGGCCCCTAATAGGGGCTCTTTGGACTCTGTCCTGGCGCCGTTGGCGCCAGGCTCATGTTGGACATCAGTCCTGGCGCCATAGGCGCCACGCTTATAAAGGAAGGTGTTTTGTGCACTTACCTGATGCAGACCATGCTGCAAGATTCAGGCCTCTCTGAGACCTGAAAGGGACTATTTTTTCATTGCGACTATTTTTCCACTCGGGCGTGGCCAGGGAAGGATACTTACCTGGAACTACTTTGGGGGCTATTTAAGCCACTCTCAGACAGTAGCTCACGGTTCGCGTTGTTCTGCATCCAAGCAGCTGAACGCTCACCGTGTCTGCTCCTGCATCTGGTCTCCAGCCACGCCCGCCTCGATCCTGGAACACCTGTAAGGAAAGAAGAGAAGAGAAGGTGAAAACCAAGAATTTTATCAAACTTCTTACCTGCATCCGGAACCTTCACGCCAGCGTTCCTGAGAAAAGACTTTCATTTAAAAGCACTGCGTTGCTCGCTGCAGCGCCGCGCTTCACTCACCTGTCCTCGGGAGTTGTTCTGGCTCCACCGCTACTGTCTGCACCGGTCGCCACATCTCTGCGCCTAGGGGAGAGAATAAGAGACAAAAGGTGAGCAGAAGGAACATCTGAGGAAAGCCTAATTTTCCGCCATAACACTTACCGGTCTTCTGTTGGTGGACCATTCCTCATTTCGGGTCGGCGCCGCTTCGTTGGCAGGTACCGCACCCCGGCCCCTATGGGGAAAGGACAAAAGACATTACTGGAGGAATATAAAGACATTAAGAGGGATCGCCCCCATCGCTAACTCACCTGAGTTTACCATCGGCAATTCAATCCCTCAACGCATCGCCTTCATTCTGCACCTGAAATAAAGGACAGATCACAGGTTAGGAAGGCAACAGAAAAGGAGGCTCAACACTTGAAGTTTTGTAATCTTCATACTTACGGCGTTCCGCTCGGAAAAGTCAAGTGGATTTTGCCAGCGCCATTCTGAAAACCAGTGAAGTAACTGGACAAACACGCGCCCCTCCACCAGAAGCAGGATGGAGAGTTCATCCTTTCAAACCATAAGGTGAGCTTCAACCGGGGATTTCGGAGGAAGTTAGAGAAGAACGAAGGGGGGAAGAGGGGAGCAAGCACACTATTCTGCAGACTGTTAATCCCCTTTCTCATCTGCAGAAGGATATTCCTACGGGCCAGACAAGCAAGATTTGAGGGTCCTGTTCAGTCGGTGTTCCGAGTTCTGCGCATCACGCTCGAAGAGGCCACAGCAATCCAGACTAGACCAGCGCCTCCGTGGGAGTCAGGTGAGCGTTACAAGTATACACCAAGCAAGAAGTAATGCAATTTATTCTGGGTCCAGTCACAGCTGGGAAAGCAAGATTCATACAGAATGTGGAATAGAACTGCAAGAATGGCGCTGTCCAAGATACGCCCCTAACACAGAAGCTTTTATAATAATACAAACTAATTAGTATAAAAAAACACGAGGATAGTCCTCCATGTGAAACTGATTGGTAGAGTTATGTCATTCACCTATAATGGAAAATACATTATCCTGAAATGATTGGGTCCTGCAAACATTCCCGCAACACCCTTGACCCCTTCTTTGACATCACAGTCCAACCCCCCCAATTCCCACATCATAGCACCAAAACATTGAGACATTTGAGATTACCATTGGATCTTTATTCACCTGGCGCTGGTCATCCAATCATGACACTGCAAGAGCCTTGAACCGTTGAAAAGTTACTGTTTTAATGCTGTATTTTAGGAACTCTTCAAACGTACTCCCAGGCTAAAATGTGCAAAGGGGCAATTTGAAACCACCATGGGGCATTTTGAAACTGTCAGCAGACCAGTTTCATAAAGAAATATGCTGAATTATAAAATAATTGTGCATTCACTGCATTTCCTCAGCAACCATGAGCTTCGCTTCCTGACCTCGAAAATATCAAAGCTATTTCTTTCTTACCATATGATCCGGGGAACGTGTAGTTTGCAATGTGCTGCAAGCCTCTGCAGCTACTAAGCAAGTTAATAAAATGTGAATTTGTATCTAGTGAAAAGCAAGCTCTGAGGCCTGTTTACAGTGCCTCGGTCTACTGTTAAGCCCTGCATACTCACCTGTAACCCAACTTTATCACCCATGTTATTTGCTTGAAACACAGTTACTTAGAGCAATCTCCAGCCTAATGCATAGAACTGTGTGGCTGTCAACAAAGCCCCCTCCATCTTAGTGGGCTATTCCCGCAGCTGACAGGTTGGTGCCTTTTTACAGCACTGAATTTGCATTTTTACCACACTTTTAAAACAACCTGGAAATAAACATGCCCGTTAAACATAGAATTCCATAACAGTAACATTTTATTTCGTAGCTAGCTGGGAATAAACACGTGGGTTAAGCATGGAACCCATACCATTATTATATTTTCTTTGATAATTGGCTGGAAATATGTGGCTGGAAAAAAGGAAGTGGGGAGGAGAATGTCAGCCGAAAGCTGCTACGTATGTTCTCTCATTCCTTATGCCATGAGCACATCCAGAGCATACATTGCAAGAGAAATACCTATCCATGATGCGAAGAGTCTCAGCCATTTAACAACAAGCACAACAGGACAATGTAAAGGAAGATAGGCAACCCTCCCATGGATGTCGAAAAGAACGTTCCCATATGAAGATGATATCATAATAATAAAGAAAATGGAAAAGAACTCTATTGGAAAAGTAGAATGCACCAATTATGAGTGGAGAACAGATATACTGTTGAACAAAAGAGACTGGGTTGTGCAGATGTATGGGAAACACCAGGAATGTCAGGATGCTGGGAGAGGCCTCAGCTTTTGGTATATGTATGAGGTGCTACCAATGCAGTATTGGAAGACTAAATGTTAGCATGCAGTGCACACTTATTGTTGGCAGCACCAGTACACGTAGTACAAATGGTGAATGATGAATGCCTAAAGGAATGGGCCAAGTATTCAAAAAAATTAACATAGGTTGAAAATGAAGCAGGACCCCTGTCTATACTACCAATGAATAATGCAACACTGTGTTTCAGAAACAGGGCACTGATCACAGTTGGAGAAGATAAAGGATGCAAGCAAATAATTAATTTCCTAGGAATTAATGGAGGAACAGCTGCGCTAATGGACCATTGGGCCTGTGGATCCAAAGCTTACATGCAGCTACCTAAGAATTGGTGACGAATATGCTCTATAGTGATCATATTTGTTCCTGCATTGGTGAATCCCCAAAGTGATCTTCACATCAATGAATTTCTGAAAATGGATGCACACCAAAGGAAGAAGAGGTCACTCAATCTCATCTGACAGAACAGAGAGAACTATTCCTTGGCTAAATCAGTAGCAGCATGCAATGATGTAGAGGAGCAAATGTGTATGTCACAGAGAGGCCCGCCCCCTCACCTGCATCATACTGGATGAACGACAGGAAGACATTGTGCATGACACCAGGTATCTTTCCAATATCGCATTGAGTGTATGAGAGACGCTATGCGCTCAGACAATCATATCGAATGTACCCTCGTACTGATTGTTAACAGGAGAATTGAAGACACCACTTAATACGGATGAGTTGTAAAGAAGATCTTACAGGTGCAAAGTGATGTTATAAGGAGAAGATACAATGACACCCTGAAACAACATAGAAATACTTAAGGAATGAAGATGTAACTGAAGAAACAAAAGTAAACACACATACGAGTGAGACAAAATCATATATACAAAGAAGATAAGTTACCAGATGAGTAGGGAATGCATATATACAGAAACACAAGGTAGATGAGCCATATAGAATCTTGCTGCAGTAGAAAATATAACACAGGTGAAGCAGCCATGTCGAAAAGATGGACGCCGGCTCTCAATGATAGTAAGTGAAGAGCTCGAAGAAAGGATGCAAGAGGTGCAGAGTTGACAGAGGCTGGAAGTACAAATTCATGCATGAGTAAAGAGAAGCTGCTGGCCAGAGATCAAAGATGACACCGCAAGAATCTACTGAAGGGTACATGGGGAATTACCGAGGATAAGCAATGTATGCAGGACATATTTCTCTTAGATTAAGTAAAAGAGCGAACATTTATGAGTTCCAAGTAATGACAATGAAGATGCAGAAAAGCCAAAGTGAGACGGAGCAACCACATCTTAGAGGCCAAGAGGAGTAATGACATCCAGCAAAAGTGAATTTAATAGCACTAAATAAAAGTTTCAAATAGATTAAATCGTGATCTCTTCACAAATGACTCAGAACTCGAAAGCAAGGCCTATTCACAAAGCTCCAGATGAAGATAGTGGTGTACCAACAAGGGGGGTCCTGGGAGTCCCTCTGCCAGACATTAGTCCTGGTTACGAGGGCCTTACCCAGAGTCTGGGGTTGCTGTTGGTACTCTTGTTCAGAGGAGAATTGCCTAGCATTTCGGTGCTGAACTGCCCCAGGGCAGGACAAAGACTGATATGTTTTGGATATTTCTCCCCTGTGAAAGATAAGGCTCTCGTAACCTGGACTAATGTCTGGCAGAGGGCCTCCCAGGACCCCCCTTGTTATTTGCATATATTAAGTAACTTTGGGTCTCACCCTAGGTTACTAGTGGAATCCAGACGTGTACCCATTGCTCACTATTGTTAGAGAGGCACAGCTCCACCCTACTGATGAGGTCCAACCAGACCGAAACACATGTCTGGGGTTGTTGTTGGTACTCTTGTTCAGAGGAGAATTGCTTAGCATTTTGGTGCTGGACTACCCCAGGGCAAGACAAAGACTGATATGTTTTGGATCTTTCTCCTCTCTGAAAGATAGTGTGCTAAAGACTCTGGGTAAGGCTCTCATAACCAGGACTAATGTCTGGCAGAGGGCCTCCCAGGAACCCCCTTGTTATTTGGATAGTGGTGTACCTACACTGTCTTAAAGGTCCCAGAGAAGAAAGCATTCCGAAAGGTGAACTGCAAAGAAGAGGCCATGGCTGAAGGCTTGGCTGAAGATAGATTGTAGAACACATTTGGGCAAGTGGACAGCAGTCTGATGTTGTTCTCCTCACCTGAGTTTCGTTTTGCTTACGTGCTGCTAGTGAGCCAAGTGTTCAAGGTTGGGAGAGGATGCAATCTATCGGAAGGGCCCATGTAACGATGAGTATACAGTGTTGCATGAACCAATCCGCTGCTATTATACTGCTATAATCTGCCATATACGTAGATAGAAGGAACATCGAGGTTTGGCTACCAGAGAGGAGCAGGCAATAAAGTAAATAACATTTATAGACTCTATAAGAAGAGATGTTCCCCTAACCAATCCCCAATACTGATAGGTTTTATTATTTGCCACATAGGATATCATTGCTCATGAAACTTTGAGGTATCAAGACTTTATGTAACTAATCTGCAGTGTGAGTGAGTGGAATACAATTCGTTGTTCGCCAGATTGCCAACTGATAATAAAGTAGTACTTTGCCATATTCTTTGAATCTGTCCAGTTATTTGGGTCCAAGATTATTTGTTATGGTAATTCGTTCTGCGCATATATATGCCCTAAAAGTGCTACTGCAAAATGACATTCCAGATGAGCACACATTGTTCAGTAAAACAAAACAGTGATATTCACAGCCATATTCGTGCCAGAAGTTCGAACTGCAGTGAATGCCAAGTGGTTACAAATCACTAGGTGGGAACTGCTACAAACAATCAACACAACAATAAAACATGTAATGCGATTAGAGACGAATTGCGGGACATCAGTCTCATGACACTCCAGACCAGGTATGTCCTGGACTTGATTACAGCAATGGAAGGAGGCGTTTGAGCCAAGACCGGCCCTTCTTGCTGGCCTTTCATTCCTGCCCACGATGGAGAAAATGGAACCCTGATGGAAGTTATAACTATGTTGTCAACCCTGCATATGAAAATGGTGGAGAAGTAGATGAGACTGACGATGAAGATTAGTTTTTGTCCTTGTTTTTATGTGTTCTAACTTGGATGAAAAATACCTTCAAACTACTGTGAGCAATACCAGTGTTGGTATTGGTCGGATTCTGTCTTGTAAGAATAATCATAGGACAGTGTCAAAGAACAGCAGTAAGAAAGCTAGTGGGATGAAGATAATGCTTCATATGATATGATATGAATGCTGTAACTGAGGGGCACACACAGACTGAAAGCACCACCCGTGAGCACCAGAAAGGAAATTCTTTGACACCTCCAGAAACTATGTTTTATTATCTCATGGATCATAAGAAATATGTGGGACATTTGGTATTTTGTCAACCAACTGGAGAATTTTGCTACATGACCTGGAGTGTGGATGAAAATGTAAAGAATGCAGGTGACCCTGAGGAAGTGAAAAAGATAAGGATTCCAGAGAAACCTCAGTGTAAAGAAAAGGTGAAGAGGATTGAAGAGAGCAGAAGGGAATGAAGAGAAGGCGATGTACACGTCACTCATGGAGCCCACCCACCGCACCTCCATTATCATGGAAAAGAAGCAAGAAAGCACTGTGCATGATACCAGGTATCGTCCCAATACCGCATCGAAGATATGAAAGAAGTTATGCACTCAGACAGCCATGAAGAATTTACCCTGAAACTGAAGTGGTATAAAGATGTATGTGTACACCACCAGAAGTAGAAGAATTATAAGTAAAGTGTGACAGGTGTAATGTGACGTCATAAAGAGAAGACACAATGACATACTGAAATGACATGCAAAAAACTCAAAGAATGAAGATGTAACTGAAGTAACAAAGTAAATGTACTTCTGAGTATGAGGAAATCATATATATTGAGAAGATAAGAAAGAAGAGATGCAGTAAATGTATATACAGAGAAACACAAGGTAGATGAGAAATATAGAACCTTGCTACAATCGAAAATATAACACGAGTAAAGCAGCCATGTTGAGAATATGAATGAAATATTGCGATACTTTCTCCGCGCTTGATACTAATATTCACAAACTACTACAAGCGCGGAGAAAGTATTGCAATATTTGATTTATTTTCACTACATTGTGAACCCATGTGGAGGGTTCTCAGATAGCGAGACTCCCGCTGCTGATGTTGAACTTGTGCAAATTTCGCTAATAGGTTGGGGAATAGCGCACAGATTCAAGTATCAATTCACAGTAATTTTAAAATGTTGAGAATATGGACAACGGTTTCGTTTAAAAGTAAACTATAAAAAAAAAACAAGGAAAGAGACGAAGGCTGCAGAGAGGACATGCACTTAAATACACAATCGAGCAAGAACAAAGAATATTTGTTTGGCTAAGAATCCCTCAACCAGCCCTTTACAACCATAGACCCATAAGATGTATGTTGTGTAACCTTGCAGGTCTATGTGGGGGAATTAAGTACCCCAACAATTGTAAGAGGCACTGTCTGGCATGGCTGTTACTGCATTTGGGGTAAGAATCGATTACATCAAGATGGGGTTGAAATCAGGGATTGACACATGGGAAGTGCAATGAATATCTTGTTTTCTTTCCTTTCTCTAACCCCCCTCCTTGTTTGCCTCCTTGAATAGGTGCAGTGATCAGCCGGTTCTGAGCCCCTTCTCTCTCTATTTTTTCATGTCAGCACCCGCAGGGGTGCTGAGGCCCTGAAGAAAGTGCTATAGTAGCGAAATCACTTAAAACAGTAGGCCTGTTAGACCTCCTGTAAGTAAGAGACTGATATTGATGTCCGGAGGTTAAACAAGTGGAATAGCACCACTTGTTAGAGAAAATACTTTGGAATTACCATCCTACACAGCCTCTCACGTGTGGAATTTCGAAGCAGGGTTCCTAAACGATTTAAGCTTTTTAATTTTCTTTTCAATTTTAATTTTTGCAAGGCCAATTCAGGGAAAAAGTATAAAGGAAAGTGTTTCACCTATATGGCTTTGAGCACACTCTGTGGTTCATTTTTTGTAAGGCCCACAAAGAGTTGTGTTGTTTAGTGACAGAAATCTGATGAATACAGTTTATTGCCTGAAGAACTTAGCGAAAGCCTCTTCTTATCCATCCCCTAACCCTAGAAAAGTGGAACACCAGCGCAATCTAGGGCCAGACACCACAAAAGGGATTAGAAAGAATGGTTGGAGGGCAATTATTTTCAAGTTACACATAGGGTAACTTAAAAAAGATAAAGAAACAGAACTGCTGAACTGTTGTTACATGTGTGAAAAGGTTTGGGCATACTGCCAGTTACAAGACCCACCAACAGTCCCTGAATGTGTTTTAAGGATCAAGGATACCACAGTGAGAAGCAACTGCAAAGTACAGAAGGAGTCTAAGAGGATAAGCCATGTACATAAGACATATTTCTCATAGATTAAGCAAATGAGAAAACATTTCCAAGTGCCAAATATTGTACAATTAAAAATGAAGAAAGCATATGCAAGACGGTGCAACCAAGTCTCCAGAGGCCAAAGAAAGTAATAGCACCCAGTATAATTGATTCAAATAGCACAAAATAAAAGGACAGAATGGGCAAATCATGGTCTCCCTCACATGTGGTGCAAGACCAGAAAACAAGGCTTAGTCATAATGCTCCAGACAAAGATCGCAATGTACCATCACTCCCTTAAAAGTTCCAGAGAGGAGAACAGTCAGCAAGGTCAACTACAAAGAAGAGGCCTTGGCTCAGGGCCAAACTGATGAGATATGGTGAGCCTTCTTCATCAAGTGGCAAGTTGTCTGATGTTGTTCCCCGCAACTGGGTTTCATGTTGCTTACATTTTGCTTACGTGCTGCTAACGAGCCGAATGTCCAAGGTTGGAAGAGGTTATGATATGATATGATATGATTATGATATGATAAGGCATATATAATGCGCCTATACACAAGTGTTTCAAGTCGCGACGTGGCAAGTGAGGGGGAACAGAGGGAAGAGAGAGACAAAGATCATACTAGGCCAAGTGTCAAACATATTGCACAAGTGCAGGGGAAGGCGGAAGTGGAAAAGTGTGAAGTGGGAGGGGGGTGGGGACAGGGCAGTACATGGGGAAAAAAAGAAAAAAAAGCAATATGAGAAGTAGGACCAGCTGGTGGCAAGTGCAAGGCTAAGTGCAGACATCAAGTGTCAAGTGCTGGTGGGGGACTGTAGGGATACAGAAAACAGTCCCAAAGTGTGGGGGTTGCTACGGAGGCAGTCCAGGTGTGTAACTGGTGGGGGAGGCGACCTGGGCCCGAGATCAGAGGGTGGCCAGGTAACCAGTACAGTTCAGCCAGGAATTCAGCAGGGAAGAGGAGGAGAGAAAGCAGAAGCAAAGAGGAAGGTTTGGAGGTGCTTCCGGAACAGGAGATGGTTCTCCTCAAGTTTCAGGGAGGCAGGGAGGCTGTTCCAGAGGGAGCCCCAGCCGAGGAAACAGATCAACCTCCAACCCGTTGCTTGGAGAAGCGACTGACCATGCGGGAGTTGGAGGCGGATGAGCAAAGAGCTCGAGAAGGAAGATATTTAGGAAGAGCGAGTTGAAGGTATTGAGGCTCCAGGTCCCAGTAGGCCTTGTGGACAATGCAGAGGGTTGTGAACTTAATCCAAGCAGCCACTGGGAGCCATTGAAGGGATTTCCGTCCTGGAGAGATACTATCCCTGGGCTTGTGGCCAAGGACAATGCTCGCAGTCCTGTTCTGGATGAGTTGTATAGGGCGGAGTGTAGAAGCAGGCAGAATAAGAAAGAGGCTGTTGCAGTAGTCCAGCCTAGAGAGAACCAGAGCTCTGGAGACAGTGAGCTTTTGGGGGAAGGAGAGGGAAGGAAGAATACCTCTGAGGGGGTGCAGCTGGTAGTGTGACTTCTTAGAGACATCAGAGATGTGAGGAGAGAAGGAGAGTTTGGAGTCGAAGATGACCCTGAGGTTTTTAGCCTCGCAGGTGGGAGCAGGAAGAGGGACAAGAGCAGCCGGCCAGAGTGTGACAGGAAAGGAGGGAGCAGGTGTGCCAATGAGGAGAATCTCAGTCTTACTGGCATTAAGGCAGAGATCATTGGCGGTACACCACTCCTGGATAGCAGACAGACAGTCAGAGATGAGATACGGAGAAGAGGTGGCTGAAGGTAGCCTGAAAATGCACATCCACATAGCACTGAAAGTTAGGGCAGAGAGCGGCAACGCAGATGGCAAGAAGTAACAGGTATTGAACAGCCAAGGAGAGAGGTTAGACCCCTGGGGGACACCACAGGTAGAGATAGAGATAGAGGAGAGGAAGGACCCAAGCTGGACCCGGGAGGGTCGATCAGAGAGGAAAGAAGTCAGCCATGGCAGGGCCTGGCCGGTGATACCCAGATTATCACAGAGACGCTTGAGCAAGATGGCATGGTTGACTGTGTCAAAGGCAGAAGAGAGATCAAGTAAGATGAGGACACAGGGGGCGTTGGAGTCAAGGTTTGAGAGCAGGTATTCACGGATGTTCAGGAGAGCAGTTTCTGTGCTTCTGGCAGCTCTGAAGCCAGACAGATGGTCATGAAGTCTACTGACAGATTCAGTGTATAGGTTAAGCTGGGAGATGGCCAACATTTACAGGAATTTGGCCAGGAAGGGAGTGATGGAGATTGGGTGATAGTTAGCCGGGCAGGACGGGTCGGTAGATTGTTTATTGAGAAGAGGGTGCACAAGGAAGTGCTTCAGGGGATATGGGAAGACTCCCATGGCAAACAAGTGGTTGCAGAGTTGCAGAAGTCTGCCAGAGCAGGAGCCAGGGAGTCAATGTGGTCCTTGATGGTTTTGGAGGAACAGGGATGAATCTGTTTTGATGAGACTTTCATAGATTGGACTTGTCTAGAAAACTTGTCTGGGGAGAAAAGGGAAAAGGCAGAGGAGGAGGGGGGAGAGGTGGCCGAAGGATTGCCAGAGGAAGAGGGAGGAGGGGAAGAGGGAGAGAGAGAGAGAGAGAGAGAGTGAGAGGATGGGATGTCCTGAGTTTTAGAGAAGAAATGAGAAGCCAGGACCATGCAGAGGGCCTACGAAGGGACAAGAGAGGCAGAGGCTACTGCAGGATTGGCCAGTTCCTTGCAGATTTTGAAGAGTTTGGCCACGTTGTTAGATGCCACAGAGATGCAGCTCTCTTCTTGGTGTGGACTGAGAGCCAATATTGCCTTTGGAGCAGGCGGCAGGCCAGTTTGTCAGAGGGTGTACGAGAAGCACGCCATTTCCGCTCAGCCACCCTGCATTTGCGTTTGAGGGTGACGAGGTCTGAATCATACCAACTAAACTAAACTAAACTAATTCCACTTGGCTTTGGGCTTCAAGCGGATCCTCATGACAGGCACAAGAACATCGAGAGTATTAGACAAAGCAGAGTGGAGCATGGAGAGGGCTGTGTCAGGGTGTGAATCAGCCAACGGGGAGGAGAGGTCAGAAAATGGCAGCCAAAGCCTCAACTGACAAACGCTTTATGGGTCAGATAACCGAGAAGGTGGGTGGCAGTGCTGGAATTGACTTAGCCTGGGGGGAAGAGAAGGTGAGCTGGGAGGATAGGAGAAAGTGATCACTCAAGGAGAGACGAGTGGTGAGAGGGATAGAAAGTGGAAGGTCAGAGGAGATCAGAACATCCAGAGTGTGCCCTGCTGGGTGAGTCGGGCCAGAGGGGAGAATAGAGAGTGAGAGAGAGTCACAGAGGTCACAAAAGAGTCCAGAGGAAGGACAGGAAGCATCCAAGTGGATGTTAACGTCTCTAAGAAGGAGGAGTTCAGTGGTCGAGACCAGGAGGGAAGACGAAAGGTCCGTCTATTCAGAGAGGAAGGAGGAGATCTGACCAGGTGGCCAATAGATACTAGCTACAGTAAAGAAATGGCTAGGAGAGAGAGAGAGCCTGCAGACGAGGCATTCGAAAGAGGAGTAGGCCTCCGTAGGGATGAAAGAGGAATGAATCCACTCGGGGAAGATCAGGGCTACACACCCTGCGGAGTGATTGGACATGGGCGCGGAGAGGATCTTTTAGCCATCAGGGAGGAGGTGTCAGAGCTTGTGGCAGATCTGGCTGTGAACCATGTTTCGGTGAGACCAAGGACATCAAGGTCAATATCCTCCAGGAGGCGGCAGATGTCAGAGGAATGTTTGACAGCTGAGCGAGAGTTAAGGATGGCAATATGGAGAAGGTTGAGCTTCCTTGAAAGACTTCCAGGGAGGGGTACAAATCATTGGTACGCCCTGCAAAGGTGTAGAAAAGGAAAGAGGAGAGGACAAGGTTGTCAAGGAGGAGACAGCAGAGGTGGGAAGAGAGGGGACAGCAGGAGAAGGAAGAAAATTGATGAGGCGCAGGAAGCATCTATCAAAGAGGAGACAATTGGTCTGAGGGCCTTGGACCAAGACGGTACCATTCAAGTAAACATTAATGATGACCTTAGAGGAGTGGAAGGATGCCAGGAGGGCCTCCCACCAGGTGCCACCATTGATGGGAGAAGAAGAGAAAGGAGAAAGCACAGAGACCATCTGCAGAATCCATAGGTCTGGCGAGGGAACGACAAAGAGGATGTCGGTGAAGGTTTGCCTAGAGGCGGCACTGCTATAGGTGTCAGCGATTGGGAGGCCTGGGTTGGAGATCAGGACATCCTTTTTAAACTTCTTCCTACCAGATTTAGTGAGGAGAGCAGGATAGTCAATAGAGAAGCAGTTAGAAAAGATGGGAGAGACAGAGAGCACTATAGAGTAGGTATGGAGAGGAGAGAAGAGGTAAGGAGTGCGAGTGGTAGGGGAG
This sequence comes from Ambystoma mexicanum, assembly GCF_040938575.1. Classification (NCBI taxonomy): domain Eukaryota; kingdom Metazoa; phylum Chordata; class Amphibia; order Caudata; family Ambystomatidae; genus Ambystoma; species Ambystoma mexicanum. The sequence goes on along the minus strand of NC_090923.1, from coordinate 621,456,240 downwards.
AGCACTATGGAAGGACACCGAGAGGGGTGCAAGCAGACGAGAGAGAGAGACGAGACAAGTTGACAATTTGACAAGACAAAAGGCACTCACAGAATGTTAGACAGTTACTAGGTGAGTGCATAGCTAAGAAGTTGACCACAGAATGGCACTACTATCACAGTGATATTTAAAATCTGGAGAAACACACCTAAATCTGAGAGTCCTTTAAGGGGGGAAAAAGGCCAATTTTAAATACTTTCACAATGAATTTTGTTTGAGCACGCGTAGAAAAACACACCTAAGTCTGAGAGTCCTGTATGGGGGGAAAAGGACTAGGCTTCACAATGCAATTGTAAATACTTTCACAATGAATTTTGTTTGAACACACCTAAAAAAGCACACCTAAGTCAGAGCGTCCTCTAAGGGCGGAAAAAGGCATAAGTTTCACAATGCAATTTTAAATACTTTCACAATGAATTTTGTTTGAACATACCTAGTAAAACACACTTAAGTCTGAGAGTCCTGTAAGGGGGGAAAAGGCCTAGGTTTCACAATGCAATTTCAACTATTTTCACAATGAATTGTGTTTGAACACAACTAGAAAAACACACCTAAATCCGAGAGTCCAGTAAGGGGGGGAAAGGCCTAGTTTTCACAATGCAATTTTAAATATGGTGCCTTCCAATTGGGATGGCGTTTGCGATGATGGGGAATACATTGTTGCAGATGCCACCTTTTCTGCATCCTAACAGATAGGATACCTAAGAACTCAACCCCTGTCCCTTTCCCTACACAAACACTTTCTCACGGACAGTACACCATGAGTGACAATGGACTAACACCAGAGCAGTATACCTGACATGTTACCGATACCATGTTCAGGCAGGGTCAGGCAGTTACTGTTCATTACACACACCTGACATCACGCTTCCCCACACGGATAAAAGGTGCAGTATAAAAGCACACTCTGAGCAAGGAAAAACACTTGAGGAAACAGTAGTTCCAAGATGGCAGTTTAAAACAAGGGGAACGATGGTGAGATCAGAGAGGGTTGCAATGAGGGAAGTGCCCTTGGCCTTTAAAGACTGTTACCTTTGCGAACCTTGGAAAGTAATAATCCCAAGACTGGGAACAAAAGCTGAACAAAACTACATTGTGCATCGAAGGTTTCCGGGGCTCTCCCGCGTCGATAACCAAAGCAGGGAGGAGCGGTTGCTGCCGTGGTACTGTCCTTGGCTCAACCTCAGGGAGTAGACAAACCAGGAGGGTCATATAAAATCAAAGAATGGTTACTAAAAGAACAACTAGAAGCCAAAAGATCCAACCCTAAAAGTAGAGACGAAAGTAAAAGGGAGTACCTAAAGGAAGCAGCCCTCCCGCTCTTATCTGCTTTTCATATAGAGAAACGGGTCATTTGGCCTGGCATTGTCTGAAAATTTGAAAAGACAAACCTATGGAAATAGGCTGTTTAAAGTGAGAAGAGTGGGAAGAACCCAAGGCAGATCTAGAAACCTTCAGCATATGTTTATGTCGGTCCTATGCTGACTTCACATATGAAAAGGCTTCGGCGAATGGGAGGCAAGTAAAGGCGTTAATTGAATCAAGTAGCAAGCAAACCACTGTAAGAGCTGGCTTGGTCACAACAATGGACCTCGACAAAGCTACCCTAGTTAGAGTTAACTGTGTACATGGGACAATGAAGTGTACCCTAAAATACCTGTATACACCTGGTCACAACAATGGACCTCGACAAAGCTACCCTAGTTAGAGTTAACTGTGTACATGGGACAATGAAGTGTACCCTAAAATACCTGTATACACCTGGTCACAACAATGGACCTTGACAAACCTACCCTAGTTAGAGTTAACTGTGTACATGGGACAATGAAGTGTACCCTAAAATACATGTATACATTAACATCAGGGGTGAGTGTTGTTTAATTTCTTCAGCCATCATTCTTTGACTCCCTGAGGAAGTCATTATGGGGCAGGATTTCCCTACATTTTCCACTCTTTTGCAGTAAACCCCACCTCACTATAGAGAATGTTCACCCCAGGACTGCTGGCACTCAAATTATTATTCCCAAAACTCTCCAATACGGGACTGGGACAAGGTGTAATCCCATGAACCCATAAACTCAGAGTCAACCCCTAGAGACCCGTTTGTTGGTTATTTTCAAGAGACCAATAAAACCACCTTGCTTCTACTAAAGAAGTAAAAAAAAAAAGATCAGTGTAATATGCGAGAGTCCCTGGATATATCTCATCCATGTTCTGTCCCAGGTCTTAGCAATGAAGAACCTGGACCAAGACCAGTCATATCCACCTGGCCTAGGGGAAGGTTATGTGAGAAACCTAAAGGTGTCTCACCTGCTAGTCCCCGGAGATCTGTCATCTAGGTGGCCAGGACACGGCCATCACTTTTAGATGGAACTCCTGAGGGTGGAAGAGTGCGGGAGGATCACCTGGAAGAGGGGTCTTCGGGGAGTTGAAGTGGGACACGAGAGGGTGAGACATGGTATCTCCTTCCCTGTAACACTTTTTCCCATCCTACCAGGTAGGATACCTAGGAACTCAACCCCCCTTTCCTGACTGAGCCAGTTCACTGTGAGCAACAACGGACTAACACCAAAGCTGTATACCTGACACGTCCTGATACCATGGTCAGGCAAGGTCAGGCAATTACTGATCATTACACACACCTGACTTCCATCACACTTCCCCACACAGATAAAATATGGAGCAAAAAAGCACATTCTGAGTGAGGAAAAGCACACGAGGAAAATACAGTTCCAAAATGGCAGTTTAAAACAAGGAGAAAGATGGCGAAACCAGAGAGGGTTGCAAGGAGGGAAGTGTCCTTGACCTTTAAAGACTGTTACTTTCGTGAACCTTGGAAAGTAAGAAGCCTAATACCGGGAACTAAAGCTTAACAAACCTACACTGTGCATCGAAGGTATCCAGGGCTCTCCCGCGTCGATAACAAAGCAGGGAGGAGCGATTGCCACCATGGTACTGTCCTTGGCTCCAACAACACAGCAGCGCCAGTAAAGACAGCACAGTCAGAGAGATACCAAACCAGCTTGTGCTTGAAACAAGGTTGTAAGCAGCAACATTATATGAAGAAATCCAAAGAGGACAGTATGTGAAACACATGTGGTGAATATAATTGGAAACCAAAGGAGTGAATGAATGAATGAAATTCTGTATACAGAGTGGTCCGGCGCCACATGGGTGCTCATTCGAAGGTCTTTTTGACGTATCCAACTGAATGGCAACTGTATTGTAAAACTGAAGTTTGTATCAAAGTGTCAAGCTAAATCCCATGCATATTCGAAAGACTTTGATAAACCAACGTGAACTACAAATTGGTCCGAGACCAGCTGAGGGAGACTAATTGAAAAGGGGAATGATCTGAGTCCGGCTGAGGGAGGCCGGGGGTGAAGCACCAGAGTTGAGTGTTTATAAGAACAAAATAACTGTGTATCTTATTTTCTTTTGTACATCAGGCCCTCTGAATCAAGAGACTTTGACGAGAAAAGAAACTTGGGCACAGAAGGCCCTGTTGCTGGAAATAGAACTCTATTCTTAGGTTGAAGAGGCCATAGTGTATGCTTTGCTCAACTGAACCGCCATGCCCCGGCTGAAAACGTGGGGAAGGCAGGCCAACGGCCCAAACATCCTGACATATCATTTTGTGAACACTTCTTTCTTTTTCATGAACATTACCACACACTATTTGTAAATTAACGGTAAGGATTTGCAATAGGTTTTTTAGTATAGGCCCTTTTATTTTGACTGCATTATTATTATTTGATGGTCGCAGCTTGCTCTCATCTGTGGATTTATATTTAGGTAGGCGTTTAACAGACCCTTGTGAAAGTTCATTAACAATCGTTGAACTGTGGTCACTTGTGTCTGTCTTACTGTTGATACCATGCCTTCCTTACAAGGGTCAACTGACAAACATCAGACAGATGCTTGCACAGTGACACACAAACGTGATTACACAGAGGTCTTAAACCTCAAAAATGCTTCATCTATGATGTCATTCTAGGTGAAAATCCATAAAACATATTAGCGGAAGGGATTGGTTTAGGGGAACATATCTACTGATAGAATATATACTGGTTAGTACTTCATTGGCTTTCTCTTATATGTAAAACAACCTCTAAATATGTATAATACTGAATATAGCAAACAAAATGGCAGCGGATTGGTTTATGCAACATTATATAGCAGGTTTCCCCATAGATCCACTGATTGGTTGGCATTCTCGCCCAATCTTGGACTTTTGACTTGGCTAGCAGCATGTAAGGAAACTGAAACCCAGGTGGTTGGGTCATGTCAGATTACTCCTCACTTTGCCAATTAGTCTATCATCTCTCATCATACCAGACTTGAGCCAAAGTTTCCCATCTGTAGCTGACCTTGTAGCTTGTTCTCTGTTCTAGGACATTCAAGGGAGTGAAAGAACATCTTCAGGCAAGGCTTAATGAATAGCCCTTGTTTTCGACTTCTGAGTCACATGTGACTAGACCACAAATGTGTTTTATTCAGCCTCTTATTTACTGCTATTTGATTTAATTATACTGGTTGTAGTTTCTCCTCTTGGCCTCTAGGGACCTGCTCACTCTACCTTGTACAGACTTTACACACTCTAATGGAAATATGTCTTACGTCCATGACTGATCCGTCTGCCTGCCTTTGTGCTTTTCAGCTATTCCTTAGAAAATGGTATGATTGTTACTGAAAATTCCCCTCTTCTGTGCTCAGATCTGTGTTATTATAAAGTTCAGAGAATATTCGTTTTCTCAGGTGACTCACGGTTCACCCCGGGTCACTATGAAATAGAGCATGCATGGACACACCTAGCCTTTGTGATCACAGGCCAATGTAGTATTTTGGGGACGCTACATAGACAACATCATCCTATTCTGGGATGGGGATCGCCAATCACTTCTTCAATATGTCACATATTTGAATTCCAATGATTATAACATCAAACTAACGATGAATGATAGTACGGAACGAATACATTTTTTGCATCTGGAAATATATCTCAATAACAACATCATACGAACTACACTATAGAGAAAACCTACAGCTGGCAACCACACACCACATGCCCAAAGTAATCACCCCAAACATATCATCAACAACATTCCATATGGGGAATTACTAAGAATTGCAGCGAAGAAACTGAATTTAAACATCATAAATAGAATACATTGATTGAAAGAGAGAGGATACCATACCAAAATCCTAAACAAAGCTGAATAAAGGGCAACATCCAAGAATAGAATGGAACTCCTTACATATTGCAATAAGACAATCAACACAGAAATCACATAGAATTAAAGCCATCAACTACCTATTGGAAAGCCACCACACTCAAAACCCAAGTGAGTCCCAGTTTCATGAGATCAGACAAAAAAGAAAGCACTTTGGAACAATCATGGAACTTAACAACAGTACAATGGAACTTTAAATGTGGACATTCTAAGATATGCCCAAATGTGATGAATGGGCTTCAAAGTATTGATCTTCCAAATAGCAGCAAGAGGGACATTCAACAACTGTTAAATTGCAACACCAACTAAGTGGGGTATGGAATTCAATGCCTATGCCATAAAGGGGATATACGAAGCACAACTGGCAAGATGAAGATCAGAATATTGGAACACTTGAGAAACAGAAAAAACAAGGATATTGTTCATCCACTGGGGGAACATTTTACAACAGAGCACCCAGATGGAAAATTGGAAAAATTAAAATGTGTAGGACCCGAAAGAATTCACCACCTGCCCAGAGGTGGAAACAGAGAACTACTTCTTCGTCAGAGAGAGGCGGAATGGATACATTTCATGGATACCTGTTTTTCTGGCTTGAACCGGAAAAATTAATTGTATAATTTTTTGTGATCAGATGGACTGTATTAATTTTTTAGATTAATGTCTAATCATTATAATATATACTATGGGCTTCAATACGACCCTTGTGGAATGGGTTTACCAGCACCGATAATGGTGCCGATAATCCCATTCTGCCCTATTACGAGGTGCCCTTGTGGGACCCGGAACAGACGTCTGGTAAAACCAGACGTCCTTTCTGGGTTCCGCGACGGGACCTAGGAGCTAATAACGGGCCCTTTATTAACGGGCCCGTTATTAGCTCCATCCACGTTCCTATTGAGCCCTGTGGGGGCGCAAATGGGAATGGGGAATGGTATTGTGAATGAGGAATTACCGGGTCCTCCAAGGTTGGAATGACCCGGCAATTCCTCATTCACAGACCACGGACCGGACACGATTTTGGAGGCAGGCATGGCGCTAATAGCACCATGGCTACCTCCAAACTCGTAATGAGGCCCTATATCTACAACAAATCTAAAATGCTTGTAGACGTGAAGATAACCTTTAATTTCAAGCTCCTATTTAGGAATTACACTTTATAGTATTAGTCTAACACACAACGATTCAACTTTGAGACCAAGAATTAAGTCCCCCGCTAAGCTTTTTCATTACATATCACACAGAAATAAATTAGATTAAGCAAATCAATTTCTTTGTAGAAATACAACAAACATTTTCTAAATTAAAAACAAGTTATTAATTTGCTTCTTTTCATTTCCAGACCGCTCATGTCATTTCTGAAATATGTAGAAGTAGGAGCAATTCACCACCAGCAAGATGGCTGACAGTCGCGTGATTAACAAAAACGTTATCGTGCATAGGAGGCTTGTGCGATGACATCACACGCAAAAATAAATAACTGCCATTTTGGAATGCTACATCCTACAGGATCAGCAATCTGGAGCGAGCGGCTGGAAAAATACAATCTAGCTAGAATTCTATACCTAAAGGTAAGTCTATTTGGCTAAGAACAATGAGTTCTAATGCATCAAGGGCAATAGAGGCCAAGTATAGTGTAAAAAGGCAACCTAACAAGGCTATACATGTCCATTCTACCTTATAAGGACCTTTTCACCTGACATAGGAAACCCCCTCAAATCTTCAATGGCATATTTGGCCACAAATACCCATGGGTGAGTCAATCAAATTCACTTTATTTCACCGTTGGTAGTAGTATAACTAAATATTACATGTAATTTTAAATTTACTTTGTCTGATTGATATTATTGATATTTATCAACACACAAAACAATAAGAAGCCAGAAGACATTGGATCTATATAAATCAGAGCAGCATTTAATGTTATCCTGCTGAAGAGCCATTCTAACTAGAATGGTGAAACACATGTAGTGGATAGCCATATGATAATGAGGATGAGGATAACCATATGATAATGAGGATGAGGATAACCACGTGATAATGAGGATAGCCGAATAAGAAATTCAACCATATAAGAAAATCAAGCAATTTAATACATGAAGTCTCGGAAGGATAGCTCAGAGGCAACGCACTCGCCTTGGAAACAAGATGACGCAGAGCAACACAGGTGCGATCCCCGGGTCTGCACTTAAAACCTCTGGGTATTAAGTGTGTTATAAATAACCAATTACAATTACAACCATATGAGAATGAGAATAAACATATAAGAAAATGAAGCAATTTAATACATGAAAAACTGAGCATTGCTAAAGAAGAAAGCAGCATTGAGTTGAATAAAGCCAACATTTTGCTACAAATGTACTACCACTCAAATCTTTATTTTTTAATTACAATGCACACACCCATTTTGATGATTTGGGCTGTTGGCACAGAATGTTGACCTCATATTTTTATTGACTTAACTGGAGGTGCAAGGGCACTTTTCTTTATAGTCTGATGGGTACTTTGTTCATTTTGCATCTGCTTACCAGTTCCAGCGTCTATATCAATCATGCTCTTCATCCCAATAGCTTTCTTGGCTGTCTTCTGGCATTGTCCCTAGATAATCCTTATGAGACAAAATCCTAGCAATACCAACACTAGCACGGATCCAAGTAGTTTGAAGGCATTTGCCAACCAAGTTGGAATCCCTGAGAACAGAGACGAAAACCAACCGTCATCCTCAATCTTGTCTACTTCATCCTCCATTTGCATATGGAGGGTTTACAACATCATTATTTCTTCTTACAAAGTTCCATTGTCCTCTTCATGGGCAGATCTAAATGTACAGCAAGAAGGCCGGATCTTGGCATGCACGCTTCCGTCAATTGCTGTAGTTAAGTCCAGGACATACCTCTTCTGGAGGGCCATGAGCCTGATTGCCCTCAACTCTTCTTTGATCACTTAAATAATATTGATCATTTGCAGCAGCTCTCATCTGGTGATTTGCAGCCACATGGAGTTCACTGCAATCTGAATTCCTCACAGAAACATAGCTGTAAATGTCAATGCTGTTTGGCTGATCAACATATGCTCATCTAGAATGTCATAAAAGGCTTCCATTGATTTTGCTGAGAAGTAATTGCTTCCCCTAGGTCTGCTTCAGTAAAATGATCTTTTCTGCTTTAAGTGTGTGTCCATCTTTGGGAAGTCTGTAATCTGCAAGTCACTTTGTGGTACTACTAAGGCTGCTATGCTTATCCACACCAATGAACAAATTCCTCCCCATTTTTGTGGCAACTTTACATATGCTCTTGATCCACAGGCCCAATAATGGTCAAACAGGACTACTGTTCCTTCCTTCTTGCCTGGTACATCGAAAATTCAGCCACACTTGCGGTTCTCTCCAACTTTCACGTTCTATTATTTCTAAAGCATAAGGACGCATTCTTCACTGGTTGTATCTGCAATGGTCCTCCCTCATCGTCGACCCATGTCAACAATCTTGCAATCTTAGACCATTGGTTTTTGCATTCATTTTCTGCATTTGCTTCAACTACTTCCCATTGTCTGGTTAATGCAGTTGCTCTGCACATAACCAATCCTTCAGCCATCCTTCAGGAGTAAGCACTGTTCCTTTAATCTGTAATTTACCTTTTCCCAGCATTATTGTGTTTCCTTCCATTTTTTATCCTTGCATAGTAGAATCTTATTTTCTTCAACCTCGATTCCTACTCTATTTATTACAGGCTGTTTGTATTTTATTATTTGATGCATTATTTCTGGCTTCTCTCTTGACTTTATATCTTGTGCATAGTTGTCATCTCTTTGAGATGCTGCTTTATTCGCCCACACTATGGATGCTGTTCTGCCTTGGAACTGTCCTCTGGTTAGGAAAACTGCAAGATGTGTCAGGCAATGTGCCTTCTTCACTGATACTTCTGTTGCTTTGTATATCTTAGAGGTTCCCAAAGCATTAGGTATAAGGGAACACACATAGCAGCTTTCATCTGATGGCTTCCTTCCCACCTTTTTCATGTGCTGATACCATAGGTTATTCTTTACATGTGCCAAAATTGATGATACGCATGTATACCTTCATAATTTCCCCCAACATCCCTTTTAAATTGGAATAAATGCTGAGTAAGATTATAAAAGATGCTGTTCGTGATTTTATCTGGGACAACAGTAAATGTCACATTATCATCCACCATCTCTGTATAGTTTCTTATAACTTGTCTAAATGTCATGACAATCAGAATGAAACCACAAATCATAATGCAGAATGATACCACAATTATTATTACATGGAAACTGACTGATTTTCTTGATGGCAATGAGCCTCGTATATCCTGAAACATCCTAATTTTTACTCAAACTTTCAATGTGTAAATATACAAGTCTCTATGAATCACACCTTTATATCAAGAACTGTAAAATGATTGCAACAATTATTCTAAAAATAATATAATTGTTCTTAGGGTTTCCTAAAAACAATATGACATTAATGTATCTTCTTATTAGTGCTGGATGAGGCTGTAATATGGAGGTAAAAACAGCATTCAAGAATATGTGAAATATTATTGCAATAAGTAACATACAATGAATTGTGCTTTTTTTCTTTCAGCTCTGGTAATTCAATCCATAGTATTTTGAGCCTATCTAAAATGTTCCAGTATAATTGCAAGTCTATTTACTCCTTATCAAATGATAAAAGATATTGGCATTTAGTCTAGGGTGCTGCTGTGTTCTTCACTTTCCTGATTTTTACTCTTGGCCATAGAACAAACCTTCATACGCAGAACTTCTTCCCTTGCTTCACTCTGGGTAGTTGCAGCAGGGGTTGGGGTTTCTCCTATATATGGCTTGATGTAATTCAAATGAAGACAGGCTCTTTGTCCTTTGAGCTTGGCTGCTGTGGGTGTGGCTTCTTCCACCTTGTATGGACCTTCAAAGTGATGGGTACTCCAAGTGCATAAAAACATGTACCTGTCTCCTGGGTATAAGCTTGGTTGTTTAACAAATCATCTGCTTCAATGGGTTGATTGTCTTTGTCACTTCTCTTTGATCACTCCCTTAGATCATTGGCCTGTTGAGACTTGAAAGAAACACTTGCAGTCATTGGACCTCATTCCGAGTTCAGAGGTAACCACGCTGCTATTTGCTGCATGGCTGCCTCCGAACTCGTCCAAACTCCGGCCTGGTGAATGGAGTAATTACCGGTCCATTCCGAGGTCGGAGGGAGCGGTAATTCCCCATTCACCAGGGCCATTCCCCATTCCCATTTGAGCCCCCATAGGGCTCAATGGAAAGGGGGAAGATGGCAATAATGGTACCGTAAATTATGGTACCGTTATTGACCCCAGAGTCCCTTTGCGGGTCCCATCCTTAACGCCTGCTAAAAGCAAGCATTAAGGAAGGACCCGCAAAGGGAACTCGTAGTAGGGCGGTAAGGGTTTAACGGCACTGGTCTCGTTACCGGTGACTGTTAACCCTTACCACCCTACTCGGAATGAGGCCCATTGTTGTTAGGTAATCATGCATCTTGTCACCTAATTTCTTTGTTACACTATGGGCATCAACTTTTAACCTTGTTGGAGGAGCATGGGGAGTTCTCATGCAGCGTCCAGTCACCAACTCATGAGGAGTTAGATGCTGATCTCAGTTAGGCTGATACCATAGAGCATATAGGGCCAGGTGTAGGCAATTTAGCCATCCCTTCTTTAAAGTTACCCATATCTTCACAATTATTTCCTTCAATAATCCAATTAATCGTTCACAGACACCATTCACCTGTGGCTGATAAGTGGATGAAAACGTATGCTTAATGCCTAATAGGAGAAGTATTTGCTCAAACAACTCATTTACAAAATGTGTTCCATTGTCAGACCATAATACCTCACACAAACCCCATCTTGGGGACACTTTTCGCACAAGGATCTTGGTGGCGCACTTGGCATCAGGGTGTATTCATGGATCTGCCTTGGTTAATCTAGAAAAAGGACATACCACGACCAGCATATATCTGTAACGGTTGCAAGTCTGCAGCATATCTACAGAATCTATAGGTAGGTGCTGAAATGGGCCATTGGGTCTGCAAATTGCTTCTCTCACTGTTTACCAAGTGTGGCATGCAGTACATTTTTGGCACACAATGCAATTTACAATAAACTGTGCCACATGCTCTAACAGGATTGGTGAAAACCACTCTTCTGCTATTGTAGCAGCTAGACTCTCTTAAGTCACATGCCCGAGGTAGTGGAGCTACTCCAATGCTAGCCTCAATGATGCTGTAGGCATAACTGGCTTTCCAGTACTATTCTGTCTTCAAATCGCCTCAGTGGGAGATAAAGAACACCCCCGCTTCTTCCATAATTCCTTCTCTTATTTTGGTGCTCGCCCTTGTACCTAAATTAAATGGACAATAGACAGCATGTAAAGCCCTCTTTTATCAACATGCATCATCCTGTCATTTCTTTAACACTTTCTGTTTAAAAATTAGAAATGTTTGGAAAGGGGAGGCCTTTTTTGCTTCTAAAACTGTTGCTTCATTTCCACGACAGATGAAATGTGTCCTTTTAGAATGTGTTGTGCAGTTTATGAAAACGAGAGCAAATGGGGGTGCTGGTACTTCAATAAGTTTATCCAAAAGGGCTGCATGTTGAACTGAAGTGCCGTCTGTGCAGCAGAAGCCCCTCCTTTTCCAGCATGGCAGACCTTCGTGTACAGTTGACGTCACATAGGTGGAGTCAGAGTACACCATCACCTCCTCATCTTTGAATCTCTGAAGCACTGCAACAAGCACCACTAATTCTGTAGCCTGTCCTGAGCAATGCAAAGGCAATCTCGCACTTGTTACTACTTCAAATTCACCCTCTCAGTTCAGCTTTACTACTGCTGATCCAGTATTCCTTAAGCTAGTTGTTTGTTCAAGTTTTAAAGAACCATCAATAAAAACAACTTCCCTAATCCCGAGGACATTTTTTCTAGCTCGGGGAATTTCATTACAGTTCACAGTATAGGTTGTGCAATCATGTGCATAATCGTGCTCTCCTATTGGTTCAGCTATGAACATTGCTGGGTTCACTGTCTTACATCTGCCAATTTTAATCGCAGTATTCAAGATTATTACCTCGTATCCCAATGCTCTCTGTGTGGTCAATGTACTTTTGGGTTTCTGTAAAACCGCAAAAAATGCATGCTCATCAAATAGTGTTACTGAACACCCCATTGTTACACTTGAAGCTTTTCCAGTTTCAAATGTAGCAGCAGCTAAAGATTGTTCACAGGGGTAATGCCCTTTCATTACTGGATCTAAAATCCCGCTATGATAGGTTTGTGTCCATGTCTCAATGTTGTCTTTTGTGTAGGGACTGCTGTCATGACTTCTCCATTTGAATGAGAAAATAAATAAATATATTCATGATCATCTGGAATTCCCAACACAGGGGGTGTCCTGGTTGCCTTTTTTAATTCTTCATATCCTTCAGTCATTTCATCTGTCCATATTATTTTACTGTTGCCCACCTGTGCTTCTTTAAGCCATTTTAAAAGTGGTTGAATATAGTACTGTAATCGATAACCAAGGCCCTTCAATAGTTACATAGGCCCAAAAATGATTGCATTTCCCTCACTGTTTTAGGTTCTCAGGTCTTCATAATTGCTTCTGCTCTTTCAGGCATCACTTTCCCCTTCATGAGAAATCAACTGTCCTATATACAAGGCCTCTTCCTGACAGTATTGTAGCTTGTCTTTGTTCATTTTATATTCTTTCTCTGAGAGAATCGTCATGCGCTTAATGACATTTTCCTCTTTATTCAGTCTCACTTCACAACAAATTGTCATCCATATATTGAATTATTGTACTTTCAAGCTGAACATTGCCTAGGTCCACCTGGAGGATGGGGACTCACAGTACCCCTGGGGTAATCGTGTATGTTTTAGGTGGAACATTCTATAAGGAAAGCAAGCCGAATCATGTGAGTATTTGTGAAGGGGAATTGAAAAGAGAGCACTTTTCAATTCCGTGTCATATGGACTTGTGGTTCATAACATCAATGGCACTTTCTCTAAATGTTCCTGGAAAAATTAAGATGTTTTTTTTACCAGTGCCATTCTCTGTGGTATTTCTCTATTGTCAATTTATATCCAATAAGTGAGGCTTATGAAAAATACTAATTCATCATCTCAGTACTCATCCTTAAACAACTCCTCGTCTGTCAAATCTGTCAGCCTGTATCCTTCACTGAGGGATATCACTGTTCTACAACCTTCTCCCTCAAGAACCACCCTTTCCTCTCTTACCATTTCTGCTTTTAGCTCTAAGGGGATAATCTACCCTTCTTCATCATCCATATGGATTTCTGGCCTGAGCAAACACTCATCAGGTATTCTTAGTAGCTTACCCATCAATCTGGGCAACCATGATAATAAAAAGTCACTCCATGCAAGAATGCTTCTGGGTCCAAAGGGACTCCTCCTAATGATCTCTGGCCTGTCAAAGCTAATATAAATAATCACATTCATATAATGTATCCCTTAAGTGGAACACATTCTTCCTTTGTCAGTAAAAAATGTTCTCATGTTAAGTTTCGTCATTAAGTCACACCCTAATATGTGAACTGGCGTTTGCCTAGAATATAATAATGGCATAGACATGTTGTGTCCTCCTATAGAGATTGGTAATTCATTTATAAAAGGAACTAAACACATCGCCCCTTTCACATTTTGTTGAGCAGTATACTGGAGATGTAAAACTATGGGTTTACTGGGGTTGTCAAACTAGGATTTTACTGAGATTATCAAATTACACATCCATCTGGGGGTGAAAATGTATTTCTACCCTGCAGGAGCACAAGGATGAATAGAGACTAAAATGCCCAATCAGCCCTCACACATCTGCAAATCAAGAGCCAACACAATCATAATGGTAAAACAGGCACAGTTAAGAGATATATCTCCTTCACTTTTTGTGGTAAAGTGGGCTGAGGGAAGGCTACACACTCTCTAGAGGGGTATGAATGTGGCTCAGTAGCAACCCAAAAAGTGAAGTATAAGAGTCCAAAATAAAGGAATGTCTAATCAAGGTTCTATCAAAATATATACTTTAAACAAACACATCATGTATGAAGGGGAGAAAAGGCAATAAAGGCCACAATGTTCAAAGTATTTGTTCTTGAGGATGCATAGGGGATTGCAATGACCTATCCAGTCTCTATTGCCCTAAGATGAACCAAGTGACCCAGTACTAGTCAATAATACCTTTGCAAATGTCTTGGTGGTTCAACAGCGTCGAACCAGGCTACTCTGCGTTGATCGTGGGTGCTCTTCAGTTCAAAGATGCATCAGTCACAGTGATCCAGTGGCAAGCTGTTGCCAAGTCGCGTTCGAACAGAAGGTGGCTGCAGCCTCAAAGCATCTACTCGAGCTGTGCAGATTGCGTGGTCATCAGGGCCAGTCAGTGATTGAGTTTCCATGGCGCGCCAGGATACAAGACTTAGAGGTCGCTGTTCAGGAGACACCAGGGTCGGGTCGATCGAGTTACAGAAGTAGCGATGAAGACACAGGTGCTTACACCAGTGACTTTAGAAATATAAGGTGGCGTCAGCGGGCGAGGTGTGGCAGTGAACAGAATTGAACAGGCAAATAGCAGCTTCAATGAACAATGAATGCCAAAGGCAGCATCAAAGTTACTGATAGCTTGCTCAGTGTTGATCACACTGTAATAATGGCTCACCACAGGTCAATGTTGAAAACATGGATCTTGACTGTTCCAGCTTCCACGGGCTGTGAGTCCCACGCCAGGGTCTCAAGTACTAGAGTTAGTCCTTTATTGGGCTACGCAACATGGGGGATACTGGCACAAACCTTCAGAGATCCTTAGAGAGGCTGTCTTGGTCCAGCAGCAGAGGTCAGATCCAATGGTTCCTGGGGATGGTTAGGGGACAGAGCTCGCCTGTGGCTTGCAACATCTGCCTTCACCACAAAACTGGTCAACTCTGGAAAGGACTGCTCTCCCAGCAGGGTCCAACAAAATCCTCTTTCAGGATCGGAGTCTAAAGGATGATTCAAAGAAGTGGTGTGAGACCCCTTCCTTTAAAGGCAAAGGACAATTGGTGATTGGACCAAAGCTTACCTGCTTTAGGCTCTTGAAAGGAGTGGATTTGCCCGTCTAAAACCACACCCAAAGTGGTTTGTGCTACAGGAAGTGGCAGGGACAGGAAAGTGAAAGAGAGGCAGAGAGAACCAAGATGGCTGAATCATCCCAACACTGTACACATAGCTATCTGGCTACACTAACCCACCCCGTTCCCTTTCCAATAAAATCAAAGGGCTTTAGAAATGCAGAACCCTAGTCTGAGGCCTAGTCCTTTGAGAATTGGTGTGCCCTTTAATTCCTGTTCCTAGGCCAGCTTCCTATGAAATGGCTGTCTCCGGGGAAACAGTGTTACCTGCCCTTGCAAAGGAACAAAGGGAGGCAATCCTCCAAGGCTAAAGTCCTGCCGTTATTAGGTTAAAATATCTTTTTATCTTTTCCAAAATAAAAAAAAGTTGATTTGGAAAGACCCTTCTGAGACCATTCAGATCGGTCTTTCTTAAGTAAACTGTCATGCCCCTGCTGCAGATGAGTGCACACATAGGCTGACTGGATGCAATAACTTCTGTACACTGCTTCTGATAATGCCAGAAGTGCATCACTGTATCCGGTAACACCCTTACTGGATCCGGAAATACTAGACGGCAACACAACACACGAGATGGCAGACACTACTGAGATATAACCCATCACAAATCCCAGACGCAGCCACCCATCCACCCACTAGGAGCTGCAAGGAAGGTGTCAGGGGCACTGGCAGATGAAATGGAGGTGACTGCATGTAGCACAAGCTCACAGTCTGTGAACAGGACCTTGCGGTGCATGTATATGAAGTTGAAAAGGAAGCAACAAGACTGCTGGGGCATTTAATGGCAAGAAATACTGAACAGGACAACTGCGGGTATGCTTGTTGACTAGTATGCAGGTAGTGTCACCTATCCAATTTCCAACCAATGGGATAAAGAAGCATTTGGACAATCTGAAGCACCACATTCTCTGTATCATCTCAAATCAAAGGCAAGAGTGGCAGGCTGCTGGAGGGAGTATAGTCCCAGACTCATAAATGCACCCATGAAAGGCTACAACCATGGTAGACATAGCTGTGCTGATAGGAATGTGGGATGGATAGGTTGGAATAGAAAACCTAGTAACTGTTGGTGAGTACACCTTCTATGTATACTGCATGCAATGATGTAATGTGTGTGAAACAGAACCCCAAAGCATAGATGAGATGAGGGGAGCAGCAAGCACATGAAAGCGGAGGGCACATCTGCCCCATGGCACAGGGCCCACTGTCGGCAACATCATAACCAGATCCCTGACAAATCAACCATACATGTGCCACACCAACATATGCTACCCAAAAAAGCCCTATCCTTGTTAGAAAGGAGACAAAATGTATAGGCCAGATATCCACCCAGTGCACGTGCACCACAACATGTCCCATGCAACATGATTAGCAACCTCCACGCACAACACATACAGCCAAATAGCCCCTCAACATGTTGTACTTTACCCACTCATAGATGTACATTGCAGGAATGAACACTGAACACACTTCACTGCTGTACTTAAGCCACCCGGTAATGGTCGATCATGCCCTGTACCCATTTACCAACATCTATAAGCAAGTGTAAAAACATGTACATACATGTATTTGCACCCAGAGAGGACCCTCCAGTGACTAGACTGGAATATTGGGGACACACACCAAATACACCACAAATACAGTCCCCTCAGCAAAGAACCCACTGGAAAGAAGCCAGGGACAAAAACATCTACACAAGTAGCAACAGCCACTGAAGATGTCAAGAGAGCTAACCCTACTGGGCTACAAGCAAAAATACTGGAGGCAGATATTCCAGCCTTTGAAACATCCAAGCAGACCAAAGAGGCATTTCCCTAGAGCTACTCTGGCTCAGCCATAGTTGGTCAATGGGGAAACATGGTAGCTAGTCCACCCCACAGACATTATTGTGATTGTCCCTGACAATGTATTCCCCCGTGACGTGTAAAGCGCTCTATTGCTTCCAAAAGCTTATCCCGGGCTCAATAAATACCCAAATAATAAAAATAATAATACTGATGCTGATATGGTTGGTGATATGCCGACACCGAGGAATTCCCCAACTTTTGGTGATGTAGGTGATATTTATGATTTAAACAGTGGTACAGGACATTGGTCCCATGACCCCCCAGTTCAGCAACATACCAAAACTGTGCCACCACCAAGATTGTAATGCTATGTGAGAAACCTATCAGTGGGCCTTCTACAGGTCCAACATGAGGCAGACAGGATCCACTGATGGAGGCTTAACTCCACGCCTACTGCAGATGCAGTCCCGACTCCAGCAACAGGTGGACATGTTCACTGAGCACCTGACAGTGTTCAGGTAGATCTGTAGGGCTGTAGTCACACATGCCAAATAAACAGGTAAGCAACTCACACAGTTGTCATGTAAGGTAGAGTCTCAAAGCTGCCATCGCCATACAGTTAAAGATTAAGAGAGAGCACTGAGGCATCAACACAGAGACCCACAATTCTGTCCCTGCCACACTTGCACTTTTCAAAAATCTTGTTATGCTCATGTGAATTGTACCATGCACCTCTAATATTTTCATGATCCCCAGGCATTAAAAGGGATTTAAAAAGAAAGAAGGGAAGGGTTAGGATAGTGAGTGGGTGAACAGAGAGAGCAAAGAGTGCGTTTGCTGCTCTATTGCTAGTTTCAGTTCCGGAAGAAAATGGTTATTGTGTGCGGGTTTGCTTCTACGTGGTATGCATTGGAGAGCATGTATGCACTAGCCTCCATATGGGAGGTTTGTGTGCCTGTGGTCTAGGGTGAATTGACTGTATTGTGATTTTGTAAGTTACTGGAGGAGGTGTTTAGTTTTGCTACTACATGTTAGTGTGACAAATCAACTTTTGGGGCACCAGAGGTCCAGGGATGAATATCGGTTTCTAAACCATCAATCAGCCACACACCTCTAGTACACCAGAAGGGATCTGAACAGATTGGAAACGCAAGTCAATTATAAATTTCCTTCTCCAGTTTTGGTAACGTGGACGGAATGGCGGGTTTATCTATGCAAGGTTGTGGATCGTTGGTTAATTGTAACACAGCGAAAATACAATTATTGCCCAATGATAAAAAGAACTGTCTATTTGTATTTGTATTTGTATTTATTGATTTATAAAGCGCCTTACGCCAAAGCGCTGTACATGGAACAACATAATACATAAAACATAAACGATTTAACAGTTGAAGCAATTACAATATGAATCAATCAAACAGCAAAACAATGAGAAGAGCAATTAACTGAAGGGGATAGGGAGGAAAAGGGGAGATGGGACAGAATAGGGGGGAGTGGAGGAGAAGAGTGGAAGGAGGAAAGGGGAGGGTGGAAGAGGGGAGGCAGGAGAGGGGAGAGGAGAAAGTTGGGGAAGAGAGAGAGGGGGGAAGCAGGAGGGGGAATAGCCAAGATTGTATACAAATATGTACTTTAATATTTATATTATCTATAAGAGATAGTTCTAGTATAGAACATTGCAGAATACAACCCACCCTGTAAAGGAACACAGAGGACAGACAGTTTCATGAAGGAAAGGATGCACTCTGGATACTGACGGGGGTAGTCGGTTAAGCAAATAGTCTTAACTGTTCAAGGTTATTTAGTTTCAGCAAAAACGGAGCAAGGGGTCGTAAATATCACTAGAGGCCTTCGCAGAACGACCAGGGGGGATACAACCACAATGTACCTGATGCTTGAGATGATCTTGATTCTCAACAGCGTCAAGTCTGTTCCAGGCCACTTTGCAGTTCCTGCGACAGAGTTCAAAACGGGAGACAGCTGCGGGTATCAGGGGGCAGGAAGTTCGGTGGCAAGGCTGGATGGATGGCTGCAAGCTGGCCTACATGGTGGCTCCAGGTCAAGAAACTTTGTTTCTGTGCTAGTTGGCAGATCTGGAACGCTGGTCGAGGCGTCACGGACGGCTTTAGTGACTGCAGCATGACAACAGGCAGTTGGTCAGCCAGTCGCAGTTGGATGGCGCGACTGCCAAGAAAATAAATGTCCTTAAAATATGGACACTGGTTGATGCTTGTTGTGGCACTCCTCCTAGTTTCTTTGCTGAGCGTGTTATCATCCTCTAAGATAGTCGTCCCAAAGCTTAGGAGGGTATTGGCAGGTAACGTCCTTGTACTTTGGTCAAAGGCTCTCTGGCACTTCCCACCTAGAAAGCTTGCTGGCAGAACTTAGCAGGGCATGCTTTGTGCTGGCTGTGTACCGGTTCTGAAGCTGCTGGACAGGTCTTCTGAGTTCGGTATCTTCAGGTGTTCCTTGGAATATGTTTAGGGGAGGGATCTTGCTTCCCTCTATGAAATCCTAGCCTTCCTTCACTGGCAGAGCTGTAAGGCAGACTGTACCTTCAGCCAGGGTCCAAATGAGTCCTTCTTCTTACTCCTTTCAAAGTCGTCGGATGATCTGCCAAAAGAGTGGTTCAACCTGTTTCAACGCCAAATTGGCCCCTTATGTATTTCCAATTTCTTAGCATGTTACAATATTGAATCCACATATTGCAGTGCATATACCTGAATGCCTCCTCCCCTTCCGTCTCATCCCAAACTTCCCTACCCCGCCTTAACTAGACCCAACATTACAACCACGGCTTACAATCTATTTGGAGATTCTCGGGTCTGCCCCCGCCCGCAATGATTACTGTTTTCTGTAGGACTTGGAATGACTCCATCGTTTCATTTTTTCTTATATTTTAGGGGATTCAGGGAGGTCTGTCATCAGGTGGGGTGAACACGGTGTGTACTAAGGCATTCCATATTGTTATGTCCTCTGAGGTTTCCTTCATCCCCAGGTGAATTGCCTCGTACCACACCACAGTCTCCGCCATGGACAACCATTTTAGATCTTTCGACCTTGCATCTATGCTTGGGCCTTCTCTCAACTTCTATGCCATGGCTATCCTTCTCTTGGCTAGGACCAGGCTAAGTCAACCATTCTATTTTCTGGCCTAGTCCGCTTGGTGTGGGCCTTTAATCCCAGAAGGCAAGCCTCTGATAACCAAGCATAATTTGTAATGCCCCCTTCTCTCAGTCTCTTTTCCTCTTCCTGACAAAATTCTTTGATCACAGGGCAGCTCAAAAAAAATATATGTGCGATACATCTTGGGCATCCCCTGTCCTCCGAGCCTGGGAAGCGGGACATTCTCTGTGGTGTCAGGTAAGCCCTTTGCAGTAGATAAAATTGTGTCAGTTGTAATCTGGCATTGCGAGAGACATTCTTTGGGTACAGTAATGCTCTGGACATTCCCCTTCTGTGAGCTCTCTCCCCACTTCTGATTCACATGTGCTCTTTCCCTTATTAATAGACTTGGGCCATGCATCTAAGAACCCTTGGTATAGTCTGGACACTCCATGTCCAAAATCGGACACGTCAATTAGTAAGCCGAGGAACGCGTTCTCTTCAAACTTACCCGGGAAGTCTGGCCACCTCATCCTTATCCTGTGTATCATTCTTGAGTATGTCAAGAATTGCCTCTTATGAATACCGAATGAATCCTCTAATTCCCGGAATGTTAAAAGTTTAGGGGGTCACAGGTCCACAATCGTCACTATGCCTTTGCCTTTCCACTGTGACCTACATAGTCTCAGGTCGTCTATGTTCTTACCATAGATGGAAGCCAATGGTATTTGGGGAGAATAGGATACATCTAATTTCAGTGCCATCTTGCTTCTGGCCCATTTTTCTGTTCCCAGCTTTCGGAGCGAGTCTGTCTTTTTTCAACCATAGGATTTCTTTCAGTAAATATTGGGTTATCCCTTCGCTCAACTGTGTATGTTCAATCGTCTCCAAGTCTGCCAGCCACCCCGCCACATGCTGCAGCAGTCCTGCTAGGTAATATAGTTCTAAGTGCAGGAAGCATAACCTGCCTTTCCCATATTCTCGGTACAAAATATTTAGCGCTACCCTTAACCTACCTGATCCACATATGAATCTCCCAGTTGTCGACGACATTTCCCTAAAGAAGGCCCTCAGTATCAGGTATGGCATATTTACAAAGTGGTATAAGAGGTGGGAGAGCACAACCATGTTCAGAAGCACTGTCCTGCCCCCAACCGAGAGAAGTAATTTCTCCCAGAATTTAATAGAGATTTCTAATTTGGATTTCGCTTTCACCGTGTTATATTGGTGTGTGCCTTTAGTGTCATGATAGATATCGACCCCTAAGTATCTGAAGGTATTGACGCACCATTGGAGTTCTAGATGTGGGCGTTGACTCTCCTCTACTCCTGCCCAAACCGCGAGTGTGAATATGCAAGACTTGATCTACTTATCGCGATACCAGACAGTTAGCAAAATTCGCCAGTACGCCTAGGTATGATTCCAGGTTATCTTCCGGATGGTGCATATATAGCAACATGTCATCTGCATATAGCGAAATTATGTGGTGATCACCCTCCACAAGCAGACCAGTAACCTTGAATTCCTTACTGAAGTATACTGCTAAAGGTTCTAGGGCAAGACTATATCACATACGGGACAGGGCCATCCCTGTTTTGTGCCTCTTTGTATAGGAAACTGTTCCGACATAAATTTGCCCATACCTACTCTAGCTACCGGATTAGACTAGCGTATCTGAACCCATCTGTTAAAGCCCTCGCCTAACCCGAAGCCCCTTATAGAGGATATTAGCCATTCCCACCTGACAGAATCGAAGGCTTTAATAGCATCTAATGCCACCACCGTCACCCATCTGGCCAGTCCCTGGTCTTGTTGAATATTGTGTCAAGTCGTCTTAGGTTTCCAGTGGTTGCCCTCCATGGGACATAGCCAGTCTGGTCCGGGTGTATCAGTTTCCCAATCACCCTCTTCAATCTTTCCACCTGGGCCGCTGTGAGCATCTTGGTGTCTTGGTTAATTAGTCAGATGGGGTGGTATGATTCGCACAAAATCAGGGTCGGACTGGGCCATAAAATTGTCTCGGGCACCAATGAAAAAGTGACCCACAGTTGCAAATGGCTATTCATTACTTTTGTGACACTGTTTGAATAGTAACAATGGGGGAGTTTTTTTACAACGTGTGATGCAAATGGTGCATTTTAAAGAATATTTATTCAGCAACACTGGTCAAAACTACTAGCCGCAGAGTGAATTAACTCATCAAACTGGCCCAAATTGGCCAAAAAAGTGGCCTACTTTGACCCCAAAAATTGCCCAAAACCAGAATTTTGTGTTTTTGGTTCGGCCATGGGCCTATTGCCCTACAGGACAGTCTGAGCCTGCACAAAATGTCCTCCTTTTCGGGCTTTAGGATCGAGATGATGATGGATTCTTCCATGCTTTGAGGTAGTCTTCCTATCTCATACCCCTTCCTGAAAGTTTGGAGTAGTTTTCGGATCACTTCATCTATGATTTCCCAATAAAACTTGGCTAGGAAGCCTTCTCTCCTGGGTGTTTTACCTGTGGGCAGCATAGCTATCACGTCTCACAGTTCCTCTATTGTGAGGGGTGTCTCCAGCATTTCTTTTTGTTCTGTTCTCAGAGTGGCAAACCCTATGTTAGCTATGGTCTCCCTGATTTCTTGCTCCCTGGTGTCCACCGTGTCTTCATTTAAGCCTTGATAGAAAGTCCAAAAGATTTCATTAATTTATTTTTCTGCCCTCTGCGTTTTCCTGCATTCATATTTTATTTCTACTATTCTCTCCCGTTTTTCTATACCCCTTGTGACAACCAGGTGAGCAGCTTACCTGGCTTTTCTCCTTGACCGTGTAGCTCCTTTCGTAGTTCATTACAGTTTCCTTCTTTCTCTTTTCCCATTTCCTCAGAGCCCTCTAATTGCTTTATCTCAGCTTCTGTGCCAGTCAACCTCCATTCTATCTCCTTTCAATCACCCCCCCCGCCTTTGCTATGGCTGCTCCCCTTATCACCACCTTAAAGTCATCCCATATGATTCCACAATTGGTAATGGTTCCTTCATTTATATTAAAGTAATCGTCTATCTGCTGAGCTAGCTCTTCCCTAAATGGTCCGTCTCATAGGGTCTCTACTCGTAGTTTCCATGTGGCTGTCAGGCAGGTTGATTATTGAGTACCCATTCAACTACCAAGGGTGAGTGGTCTGACAGGGTCCTTCCTTCTTATGTGCCTCACACAAATTCCCCCAGCTGATCTATTCCTCTGAGGAAGTAGTCTATCCATGTTTATATCTTACGTGAGCCTGCATAGAATGAGAACTCCCTTTTGGGACCTTTCAGTCATCTCCAAATTACCTTTAGTTCTAGATCGCTCATTAGTTTTTGCAGGACTTTTGTCACGGGGGAGTGTGAGAGGTATCTACTGTCTGACCTGTCCATCTGTGGGTCTATTGTGCAGTTGATATCTCCTCCCCATATCCATGTCGCGGCTCTAAATGGACGCCAAAAACCAAAAGGCTAAGGTGCCCTCTTTTTTGGTAACGGAGGCTTAGCTCTAGAGGGTATGAACAGTAAGGAAAAGAAAATGAGTCAAAAGCTACCTCGCCTTTCAAGCGCTGGACGGATGTCAAAATCTATCTAGAGACTAGTGGAAAGACATTCAATTCAATAGTAAAACACAGTGGGCCTCATTCCGAGTACGGCGCTAATCAATGGCGCTATTAACGCCTTGGTTGACGCCGTACCCGGACCGGCAGCGCCTTGGTGGATGGCGGAATTACCGCCCCATTCCAAGGTTGGCGGGGCGGTAATTCCCCATTCACCAAGGCTCTTCCCCATTCCCAAATGAGCCCCCATAGGGCTCAATGGGAATGGGGAAGATGCAAATAACGGTGACCGTTCATTACGGTCACCGTTATTGGCTTGGAGGCCCCTTTGCGCCCTCGACTTTAACACCTGCTCAAAGCAGGCGTTAAGGGCGAGGGCGCAAAGGGAACTCGGAGTATGGCGGTAAGGGATTACCGCCACCGGTCTCGTTACCGGTGGCCGCTATCCCTTACCGCCATACTCGGAATGAGGCCCAGTGTATTGAAAAAACAAAACAATGTTATTCAAGTAAAAACTAAAACGTCAGGAGAGGACATATGACAAGTTTGACACAGTCTGAAGTTGTACATCATAGCATGACAAAAAACAACATAGAAAGACATTTGTGTATGAACATGAACCCAATTCAGGGTATTTCAAAATGCAGAATGCATATTTTAGGTATTTATGAGTCACGGCTCAGTGCATAGCTCATGGTAAGACTTGTCTCTAAATGGAGCCAGACTTGTTTACAGGGAGCAAAAGAGTGTGTCTGTGCCGTAGTTGTGTGTGTAAGTATTTGTTAGGCAGACCTCTTTTTTGTCCAAAAACCCATGTACCACTACAACCCTTCCTTTGGTATCTCTGTGGACCCCAACTTTCTGGAACTCCCCTTGCAAGGCTGGAGTAGGTCAACCTGAACCCTTTCCCTCTCCACTTATTCAGTACGTGAGACTATTTTCCTGGTGTGAAGTGCGTCTCCTGTATGGATTCCTTTGCGGTGCAGATATGTTGCCACCCTCACTCTTTTGAAACGATTGTTTAGTCCTCTTACATTCCACATGGATATTTTTAGCTTTTCAGCCATCTGATGTGATACCACCCTTCCCTTTCTCATCTATATTTTTGGAGGGTTCTGATTTAAACCAACTTCCCCAAACATAACCATAAACCCACCGCCCAGGAGATCCCTGTGGAGGCATAACCACTATTAGTTCCCTGTGACCCTTGGAATCTGGTGGCTGAGTACCGGTCGGTACTCTAAGTGTTCCTGAAACAACGGGAAGAATGTGGTCTCTCCCCTGACATAAGGGGAGGTCTAACATATGGTTAGGAGCTCTCCGGTCTCTGCACCCACCCCTGTGAACCCACCCCTGTGAGGTTCACCTAGGGAGTAACCAACCAGTACTTAGTTCTCAGCTCCCTGCTTCCTTTGAGTCTATATCATGTCCATGCATTCGATGTAACTTACCATACCCCATATTTTACCTCTGCAGCTCCTTAAATGTCCTTGCTTCTCTCCGGCACCTGCTCAATTCTGATGTCGTCCATCCTGGCATTAACCTCCTCTAGTGTGTCATAAAGCATATAGGGTTGTATCGGGAAGCCTGGGTGCTGTTTGTCGGCTCTGGAAGGCTCTCCTCCACTATGTCGGCATTAGTGAGTTGTGCCCGCCATTTTGTTTCTCCTGATCGCAGGTGTTTTGCCTCAAGTTTGTCCTACTGTAAACACTAAAATCGCTCTAAGGGGGTCTTCAGGGCACTGATGCAGGGATAGCTTGCCACTTCTTCATAGATCGGAGCTTTCTTGTCTGTTTTACAAATGCACAGGAATTATCATATTAAAGGATCACTTAGGGAGCTCAAGAGGGAAACGTCTCCACTACATCGTTGCTGGCCACAAATTCCTCAAAGTTAGTGTCAGTGTTGTGGGTTTTGTAATTGATCATTGTGTGGTGTGTCTGCAATATTATTGAGAATTGTTAGTAGGGTTTGTGAGAGGAGGGGGTGTTGCGTGTGACATTGTTTTATGGATCGTTCAGTGTTTCAATGTAAGTCCTGTGTGCAGTTGTTAGTGATGTTAGGTCTCGTTTTAACTGTTAGGCTAATCTGTTTGGTTCATGGGACCTTGGAATCCCAGGAGAACCCAATGCCTCAGAGTCTGCCTCTTTGTATATTAACTGCAACCTTCTCTTAGACCATGGTTTGGTGTTTTAGGTCGGCCAGTATAAGAGCACTATTTTCAGTGCTTTCCTGAAGGTCAGGTGTTTCTCCATTGTGCATATTTCCTAGAGAACTAAGTTCTAGAATTTTGTTGAGATGTTCAAGAAGGCTGATCCACCACCATGCTTCATTTTCGAATATTGTTTGGGCTCCACACATATGTCATTGCTAGATGTCAGTTTTCTATTTGTTCTATAGAAGCACATTTTTATTTCTTGCAGGAATTCTGCTCCATGGCCATGCATTGCTCTGTGGACAATGCAGAGTATTTTGGAGTCGATACATTTCTTGGCTGCTAGCCAGTGTAAGGAACTTAGGGATGGTGTGATGTGAATGCCGTGCTATGGAAGGAACAGTGTGGCAAACCTAGAAGGAAGTTCCATGACAATAATGGAGGTAAGAGAGAACATCTGAAGTGCCACAGATGTGCCAGCACGCGACACTTGGCGAATGACAGGGACTGTCCCACCAGGAGCAAGGAGTGCTCAAACTGCTGAAGATATGGCTACAGATTACAGAGTCTGAGGATGAGTCTTGCTGCTGTGTTCTGTTTATGTTGCTGTTTTCTGGTAGGTAACCTGGCATTCTGAGGTAAATGCTGTTGTATCAAAGAACTAAAAATCTATCCCTTATATATATCCCTTATATAACTAGGACTTAATGTTGTGTCAAATGATAATAGATACATTTCTAATGTTTCTAAGCAAAATGTTATCACGTAATAAATCTGTGAATACTGAAGCACGTAGAGAATTTCCAGGCATAAATATTTACTGCAATACACATTCCTCACCAGTGATGCGTTTTGTCAGGTGACAATCACTCTGCATCTGTATTTATATACATATGTATATAACACTAATTCTTCGTGAACTACTGTGGGTGCAGTGATTCCCACTAGCCATCTGTAACTAATTGTCATCTTATAGAATGACATAGTAGACACAAAATATAATGTAATTCTAAATAGAGCAACCGTAATATTTCTCAAAAACCCCTAAAGTAATTTCAATCATAAACAATTCCAGAACAGCACAATATCAGACACAAATGGCAGTAGACCCTAATACAACATGTATCTGCTAAGATCGGAAGTCATCAAGAGCAAACAGTAATTTGTTCACGTTTTCTCTAGAAGGCCACTCTCCAGAGAAAATTGGACACCACAAAGGTTACGCCTGCTGAGGTGGTCTAGATGCAAAACACAATTGCCTCAAATGAAACTCTTACTCTATAGTTATTTGAACAAATTACGTTTTCTTGTGTTCTTATAGAATTGACAAAGGAACAGGAAGTGTTGCAACCTTTATGTACAGTTTCTGCAATAAAATCGACGATCGCTGTGTGTCGAGTCGCAGTTCTAAGTGAAGATGGCCATCGGAAAAAATCCTATTGGACTACACAGATGGGAGAGGAGTTCTCTCTTGTCAGGCAGCAGGTCTACGTGTCGGCTGCGTGGATGCTTTTTAAGGGTGCATGGAGGTAAGGTAAGTGTTTTTTATTTTAAATTAAAAGTGTGTATGTGTATTTACATTAAATTAGTATGTATATGTGTATGTATGTATGAATGCATGCGTGCATGTTGATGTTTGTGTCAATGCTGTGTTTGGTTTTATGTATACATGCATGTATGGAGTTGTGTAACTGGTGGTTGAATGCATGGGTGAAAGTGTTTTTTGTGAGTGTGTGTTCAGCACCACCCCTAAATGTAGCCACCCTGGAGGCCACTTCATTAAGGGGTGGGCTCATGGCATCAGAGGTGCACCTAGGCTAAAATGTCAGGGGGGAAAGGGGACTAATACTTCAAATGTTGGGAGAGGTGCTAACGTTAGTAGCTGTGAGGAAGGGGCAAACTTCCTTGTGTGGGGGCACCTAAAATCTTTCCACTTTTCGAATGAGACTATTCTGGTGAAGCTTCAATGTTATAAGCAGCTACCTCTTGCCTTCATTTCTGAAACATCACACTTAAGGACTGCTGTGAGAATGAGATGTCTCATGTCACCACTTCCCTTCTAATCACTCCCCTACATGCAAGTGCTAACCCCACATCACAATTTCAATTACCTAAAAGTGTATGGATATGAATGCAGGTGCTAACAGTGAAATGACTTCTCATGGCCATGCTTATCCCTATGGCATTCTCACCCAGTCCCTGTCCTCCCCACCCAAAACAACTCCTCACTGGAACTCTTTGGGCTAGCTTTAAACATGGCTAGCCATCAAACTTTGCCCTCAATGTGCCTGCAAGTGTTTCCTCAAAGGAATCTTCTAAGAGTTCATGACTTCATTGGAGTTGTAAACACGTAACTGGTGTAATAAAAATGTCTTAATCAGGTCTGCCTTTGGCCACTCAATTTAAAAACACCCTGCATGTCTTTCGCTGAAATTCTTTTAAAAATAAGCATTGGCAAAGCCAACAGTTTTGGCTTATGTATAAGTATTAGGCATTTACGAGGCACTGCTATTAGCTGCTCAGGTACTCAAACCATTTTGCACTGGCACTATCAATGGCCAGCTAATACCAATACAGAAGTGCCTTTGCCATGCCTACACAAATGCCCAAACTGTTAGCATTGCCAGTGCTCTTTTTGCTTTACCCTTGATGCACAGGACTATGCATCAAGGTTAAAGCAAACATACTACTTGGCTAAATTGGCCCACTTTGAATGTAGGCCAATCTAGCCAGTAATAACACTTATGGTACACAGTCAGCCTGGATATACTTTCTGTGGCATGGCATTTTTACTGGTTGGGAATCCGTACATGGTAATAATGGCAAATATTGATGCAGCCTGCTTCAACATAATTAGAACAACCAGCATGAATATATGTTTATACTAGCATATCCCTTGTGGAAAGGCGGCATGAAATGTATTGGAAAATGTTCCTATGCACAATTTGTGATTTGCAACTATTGGGAATTTCCATGTGCTTCCATACAAAACCAATTGCAAACTGTGTGGATTTCTACCCAATTTTGCAAAGAAAGTGCTATAAAATGCATACTTTTAACCCAATGTTTCAAACATTTTCTTGGGAGTGAGAACCCCCCCCAAGCCACCCTTTGGTTTGGGCTCCCTCACTGTGCTCTGTTGATCCTGACTAATTGGAACAAACATTTAAGCCTCTTAAGTTCAGAAATGTACCAGCCTCCACTGTACATCATTTGTCACTGTGTATGATGTGTGTTTTAATGCGCAAACAGGGGCATGGTGCTCCTTAATTATATGATATGGCATTTATAACGTGCCTGTACGCAAGTGTTTCTAGGCGCGACAAGGCAAGGAGGGAGAAACAAAAGAGTAGGACAAAACACAGATCTTACTAGGCCTTGTGTCATTCAGATCGTACAAGAGCAGGGAATGGGGAGGGGAGAAGTGCCGAGGGTGGGGTAGGATATAGAAGTGCAGGAACAAAGTAGAAACAAGAGTGCAGCCAACTGGTGGCAAGTGTGAGTACTCATAAGTGTAGCCAACGGGTGGACAATACGAGCAAGAGCGGGGACTGTAGGGTTACAGATACAACAGATACAGACCACAAGTGCAGGGGAGCCAAGAGGCAGTGCGGGATTGCAATACGACGTACAGGCAGGTACCTGGGCCCGAATTCAGAGCTTGACCAGGTGACCAGTGCATGGATCAGGCAGGTGATCGGCAAGGGAGAGGAAGAAAGAAGGCAGAAGCAAATAAACAGGTCTTGGGGTGCTTCCGGAACCGGAGATGGTGCTCCTCGTTTTTAGCGAGGCAGGGAGGCTGTTTCCAGAGGGAGGCCCCAGCCGAAGAAAGAGATCTGCCCTCAACTCTTTGCTTGGAAAAGTGATTGACCCTCAGAAAATTGGAGGTGGCGCAGTGGAGAGCTCATGCCATCTTATATATATTTATTCATATGATAAAAAAGTTAGTCTGGCATGAACCTTTCTTCAGTAGAGAAAGTAGTAATAAACCATATTTGGGATCCTGCACACAAACTCAAGGGTAGATTTCTCAAGTCTCCTGTGTGCGGATATGCCGCCGCTGGCCGAGTGCAAAAAACTGTAAGGGGGCCTCACCAAATGTTTTGCCCCGGGCCTCACCACATCTTCTGACAGCCCTGTCCACCATGCTTCATTTTCGAATATTGTTTGGGCTCCACACATATGTCATTGCTAGATGTCAGTTTTCTATTTGTTCTATAGAAGCACATTTTTATTTCTTGCAGGAATTCTGCTCCATGGCCATGCATTGCTCTGTGGACAATGCAGAGTATTTTGGAGTCGATACATTTCTTGGCTGCTAGCCAGTGTAAGGAACTTAGGGATGGTGTGATGTGAATGCCGTGCTATGGAAGGAACAGTGTGGCAAACCTAGAAGGAAGTTCCATGACAATAATGGAGGTAAGAGAGAACATCTGAAGTGCCACAGATGTGCCAGCACGCGACACTTGGCGAATGACAGGGACTGTCCCACCAGGAGCAAGGAGTGCTCAAACTGCTGAAGATATGGCTACAGATTACAGAGTCTGAGGATGAGTCTTGCTGCTGTGTTCTGTTTATGTTGCTGTTTTCTGGTAGGTAACCTGGCATTCTGAGGTAAATGCTGTTGTATCAAAGAACTAAAAATCTATCCCTTATATATATCCCTTATATAACTAGGACTTAATGTTGTGTCAAATGATAATAGATACATTTCTAATGTTTCTAAGCAAAATGTTATCACGTAATAAATCTGTGAATACTTAAGCACGTAGAGAATTTCCAGGCATAAATATTTACTGCAATACACATTCCTCACCAGTGATGCGTTTTGTCAGGTGACAATCACTCTGCATCTGTATTTATATACATATGTATATAACACTAATTCTTCGTGAACTACTGTGGGTGCAGTGATTCCCACTAGCCATCTGTAACTAATTGTCATCTTATAGAATGACATAGTAGACACAAAATATAATGTAATTCTAAATAGAGCAACCGTAATATTTCTCAAAAACCCCTAAAGTAATTTCAATCATAAACAATTCCAGAACAGCACAATATCAGACACAAATGGCAGTAGACCCTAATACAACATGTATCTGCTAAGATCGGAAGTCATCAAGAGCAAACAGTAATTTGTTCACGTTTTCTCTAGAAGGCCACTCTCCAGAGAAAATTGGACACCACAAAGGTTACGCCTGCTGAGGTGGTCTAGATGCAAAACACAATTGCCTCAAATGAAACTCTTACTCTATAGTTATTTGAACAAATTACGTTTTCTTGTGTTCTTATAGAATGGACAAAGGAACAGGAAGTGTTGCAACCTTTATGTACAGTTTCTGCAATAAAATCGACGATCGCTGTGTGTCGAGTCGCAGTTCTAAGTGAAGATGGCCATCGGAAAAATGCCTATTTGGACTACACAGAGGGGATTACAGCAATCACTGGAACTGGCAAAACCGGTGCCGGTAATTCCTGCATTTCTTTGCTGTTGGGGGCCTGATTTACCTCCAACTCTTGGCTGGAGGTAAATCAGTGACCCTCCACCCGGCAAACCTGTGTTTTCCCGGTGCTGTAAAAGTGCCAGTAACGCATTTACCAGCACTATTTTCAGCATTTTTATAGCACCAGGAAAATTGTAATGACCCCCTATAGTCTTTGGGCCTGCAGTGACTCAATATGATTCAGATAAGTCTCGTATCATAACCCGGTCATATGTGCAATAGTCACGTTACAGCTGGCCCACGGATGCTTTGCAATGGTTACTTCTATGATGCAATTGAAAAACGTTCCATTATCATGTACTTTGTCATCTCACTGATGGTTTCTATGACTGCCAATATATTACTGATGCCCAAAGATTTGTGCCTTGTATGGACTTTGGCTACCTTCACAAGACATACCATCTAGCGGGAACAGTCTACGCACATCAAGGCAGCAAATACAGCAGAGGAGCGGCTCTAAAACAGCTTAATGCTCTATACCCACCCACACTAGCTCTAAATGCAAACCATGGTGGGATAATAGTTGCCAAGCTTTAGAGGAAATTACTTTCTACTGCTCATAAAGCCCACACAGCAGAACGAGCCCAAACGTTGGCTCCAAAGAGTTATGGTTGTTATGATGCATTTTATATATTTACAACATAGGTTTGACTACTGCATTTTTAGAAAAGCAGTCAAAATTACTCCCATCCCCAGTCTATTCCAATGTTAGGGAACATTTAATTACCTGCTTGTCCCATGTCCTACAGCAATTAAATCTGATGCCCAAAATAATGAAGGAAGCTAACCTGTTTGAATTTTTCCCATCATAACCGCGTGTTGAGGTTCCTTGCACACTTTCCTCTCCCTGTACAAGTAATTGACATTGTTTTCCTATAAGTGATTTCCATACCTTTCACATTTCAAATCACTTCAAACTTTACCCTATTTTTAACAATATCCATGGGAGTTTATGAAATGAGAAACACAGAATTTGCAAATAATAATTTTCTCTCCATTTCTCCATTTAGGGACGGCGCAACATCAGACCTACAGTTTATTTCATTGCCAATTTCAGTAATATATCGTTCGACAAGGAATGTGGCAACACAAATCACTGTCCCCATCTAGTTGTCATTATACAACATCACCATTGCCCTTAATGATGAATGTGAAACATTGGGCTCAAATAAAGATCTGCATAATACATCTCCTGGAACACCACCAAGTTCGGATCCTCAAAAATCATCTATAACTATTGTTTCTTGAAAAGGACAAACCTTCAGGAGGAGCAGATCTGGCCTCATTAAGAGTGTGCAAATGAAAGTGGAGGTAATTCTGTTACCTCCATTTTTCCTGCACCGCCAAACTTGTAGTTACCACTGGTGGGAATTACCTAGTAGTAATTCTGCCGATTTTCGGGGGGAAATTGGAGAATCTCCCCCCAGTTTGATGCTGGAGGTAAAATCTTCACTTTCCCTCCAAATATTGGCAGAATTACCACTACGATTCCACCAAAATCCCCAATGTTGTACTATGGACTCCAGAAAATGGTGATTTACATCACCTAACACCACTTGGAATCCCATGGTAACCCCACAGGACCAAGTGGACCTAACGGTAATTCCGTTTGGTGGTATCTCAGTGGATTTACAGCTGAGGTACCACCAAACTCATAATGAGGGTCTAAACCGCTGGTCAAGGGTACTCATGCCTCCTTGAAAACCTGCCTGATGATGACCGTTTATGTTAAGAGTCATTCTACATTCAAGGCATTTTAACAGGACTTTACCAAAATTAATGGAGTGTCTGGAAAGTACACTGTTCTGAGTGCTGCTCCACAGATCCACGAGAATGTGAAGATCATGAGTGGTACTTTTGGCTTTGGCAATGATGATGATTCTCACAGTCTAGCGTTCGTTTGAGGGGAAAACCCATATGTGCTGAGAACACCCTGCTTTCATTATCTGGAATAGACCAGAACTTCTTTGGTGAGAGCAGCACTGTAGTTCAAGCACCTCCTCATTGAAGCCTGCACCCAGGAAGAAGAAAAGTGGCTTCAGAGAAAAGATCACTTAATGAGAAATGAAACCAAAAGTCACAACTAAGTCTGCTAAAAAGACCAGGGAGAACACTTCATACCGCATGTAGGAAAACACCCCTTTAGGCCTGTGCTTTTAGAAAAAAAAGCAATAAGACAGGCAAAAATAAATCTCTTCAGAACATATAACCAACTAACCAAATCAGCCAAACTGATTGAAATGATTAGTGAATTGAACATTCTGTGCATCATGTCTCAGATTGTGGTCCCTACACAGTTGCTATTATCACATGATAATTGAAAACATCCAAACCTCATAACGAAGCAGATGGTGTTGACTCAGGTGGAGAAAACTGATCAGTCACAATATGTAGATTCCTTTGGCAACTGTGAAAAATGTGATATTACTAAATCTAATACAGGCTAGCAAATGCTGAGCCTACTCCGCCAAATAACACATGTCCATCAAAAAACAAACTGAACTCATTCTGTTTCCAGGGATAGATTCCTTGTTCAAACATGAAAAAACCCCTCTCTAAATCAGGGTGCACCGTACAAATTACATGTTTAACCATGCAGTGATCACCCCACTACTAAAATATGAATCTGGGATCTGATTCCATTTTGGGACAATTTCTACCATTCCATTTGTGGCCACGTTAATTGAAAAAGGGGTTCTTGTTTGACTGCACAATTTTATTGAAGATGATCACATGTCAGAACCCCTGTAGTTTGTATTTCGTTTCAGAGCTGGAGCAGACACAAGGCAGTGAGTGGGCATGTCTGCTGGCACTTCTGTACAAAAGGTCCACCGCTATGCAATTCCCATATATTGGAAAACTAAAGATAGGCAAAATCGACTTTGAATCTTACTTATTCAAGGAGAAGTGGAAATGTGGGAATAAGTCGCAAAATGAATGACTGCGGTGGGCATTTACCATGGATTCCAATGGAATCCACCTTCGGTCGCCAGGTGTGAAAGTTAGGCAGATTCCACAGGAATGCCTGCTGGTGTTAAACCATGAGTTGTTTTGAGGTGGAGCGGGAAAAACGTATGTCCGGCCAGTCACTGCACTCCATCACAAAGCAAAATGAAAAACCGACAGATCGTTAACAAGGTGCTAATGCCTGCAGGCTCGGACTGGCCTATAGGGCAACAGGGCAATGCCTGAATTAAAAACGCAAAATGCTGGGGTGGGCCAGTTTTTTGGGTTAAAGTTGGGCACTTTTTGGGCCAATGTGGGCGAGTTGGATGAATTACTTCACTATACGGCTAGTAGTTTTAACCAGTGTTGCTGAATACATATCTTTAACATGCACAATTTGCATCACATTTTATCAAAAACTCCCTCCTTGGGTACTATTCAAACAATCTGTCACAAAAGGAATGAATTGCCATTTGCAACTGTGGGCCACTTTTTCATTGGTGCCCGAAACAATTTTATGCACCAGTCCGACCCTGAATGCCTGCACATATATGCTTGTTTTAGCACTTTATTTTACTATCTCATGACTCTTGCAAAATGAGCCACCAGGGATTCCGTTAACAGAGGCCCTATTTGCACCTCCCCGGAAGCTCAGGGGCTCTCTGGGCTTAGAGAGCCCTTCCGGGTTAAGATATGCTATGCATTTGATTTATAAAGTGTCAGCGCTCCGGCAATCTCCTTTCTTGACTGCATATTCGTCAAGGCAGGTGCGCCGACATGAATATACTTCCCTTGGTTGAGCGCTGCCTGCAGTCCGGGCCAGACGCCGAGGGAAGCTCGTCATTGTGCATTGGCATGTCCTAGTGCAAGCTGTGAGGAAGAATCTGAAATGTCACCAGAAGCTTGCAAGCTCCAGACCTCATTTCCTGTACTTTCTCAGCTGCAGCTAATGATTCACGGGCAGCTTGCCCATTCAAGCTGCCGTGCGATAGGGGGCAGGGAGGAGCGTGCTGGGAGCGGTGACAGCCGTCTAGTAACTGCTCAGCTCACAAGACCAGCGTTCGAGCGCCAGGACCAGTACCCGCGACTTCCTACCAGGTCCCAACGACGATTCCGCTTCCAGCAGTCTAGAAATGGATGCATCCGGGAAAAAGTGAAATTGCGTTTTCCCGAAATGGGAGCAAGATGGAGCACACAGCAAGCTGATGCGCTATCCTCATCATTGTCATCGTTGTCAAGTTTTGTAGTTCCAAATATTCCCCTTACCCGCCAAGACACTGACCTGCGAAGGTTAATTTGCACACATGCTGGATGCCATATCTGTCAACCCAATTATGGCCACCGTATTTTAGCACTACTGACAGATATGTGTGGAGGTGGTCATTCATATTAGTGGAACATCAAGCCTGTCTTTTCATTCTTGACATTGATGTGGTGGTAATCAGCGTCTGGGTCGCACACACAGGTCCATGTGTTACAAGTGTACTCAACGTATTGGGCCTATGTGTATTTTTTGTTTTGCTGTTCATGTTTTGTGACACCAATCGTGGGCATTGATGAAGTAAGCATGGCCCTAATCTCACTCACCCACTTCTCCCTTCTAGGATAGTTCTTGGATCTGTCAGTGTCCTCACTATTCCCAAGTTCTTCTCCCTGTTTCCTAAAAGTTAAAGCAGACTGAACTGTCTCTGCAACTTCTGCTGCTGCCCCGCACCTGCCCATAATAAACGAGCCCAGCCCGGCCCGGGAACAAACAACTGCACGTGCCCTGCCTGCGCAGTGCATTGCTTCGCAGCCTCCAGCCTTCATTTTTCAGTACAGAGGAGAAACGAAGCCAGGCAGCGACACGTGCTCCAGTGAGTGAGTCTGACACCGTGTGTTAACTTATTGAGGGAGACAGAGTCACTTTCAAAAGCTTTGGTTTACTGTGTGAATCTCCCGTTAGTACTGTAGGTAAGGTAATGCTCCTGGTAACTCATTTATTAATAACTTTGTTTATAAACTGAACTAGATTGAGCCCGACTTTGTTTAATATCACTGATGCATACTTGGTATTAAGTTGTCGTCTAGTCATATTCCTGTTGTTTAAATACCCAACTGTAATTTACGATGCAAAACGTCCCTTTTGTGCATTCAACAGTGCATTGAATAAGTAGCATAACTTGCGGTCATGGACAAAGAGCTTCCTCAAGAGTTGGGGCCGTTTTTACTGGAGCGCAGCTTCTCCTCTGATCTTACGGTATAACTTGAAGGGTTAAATGTGGTGCAATGTCCGGGTCTCACAGGCCCATGCAGTTAACTTATGTAGCATGAACGCTGCTCATTCTGCTGGTTTTCCTTTGATCATCATGCAGTCACGGGGTGCACCGCCTAAATGCCCTCATTACTACCCGTCACGTCCCTTGTGTGCATTCAACAGTGCATTCAATAAGGTGCTGTCATGGACAATCAGCTTCCTCAAGTGTTCAGGCAGTTTTTGCTGGAGCGCACCTTCTCCCCTGATTTTGAAGAGTTAAACGTGGTGCAAGAGTTAGTCCGGGTCTCCCAGGCCGTTCATTCTGCTGTTTTTCCTTTGATCATCATCACGCAGTCACCGGGGGCGCCGCGTAAATGCCCTCATTACCGCCCGTGTAATCTCCATTGGAAAGCATGCGTTTTGCTTGACAGCATCACGCCACGTGCTGTTACCGCGTGGCAGCAACGCTCTCCTTTGTGCAGTCCCTTCGACATTCCGGGGTCTTTCAATTGTGGCTGCACACCCTGGTGGTGGATAACGTGGAAGGGAGTCACGGTCATCTAGTGTAAACAATACGCGTGACTGCTATTTTTAGAGGGTGGAGGAGGAGGAGTGTGTCCCAGTCACTTCCTCAATGCGTTGTCAGCTCTCCACGGTGCCTAGCACAACGATTTACCGCTGGCACACATTCTCCTCCCCAATGGAGATCATTCTTATCCAGGTAAATGCAAGTCATTCTGGTGCCTGGGACACACAGGAAGTCATCCCACCTACTCCTGCTGCTTGCATGGCAGTGTTTTACCAGTGGGTTGGTGGTTATAAAATCTGGGACATTGGGTACCCTGTGAAAACGGCACTAGAACATTGGGGTTTAGTGTTCTGCTCCCCATGTTCAAGGCGTGGAATAGCCTGACATCCCCAATCTTCAATGGTAGCTTTTAAGTTGGTGGTTTTGCACAGTAGCAGTGCTAGTGAAGCATTCTGCATGTCATTTTGATGTCAGCTCAGTTGTAGTGTTGTGGTGCAAGCAGGAAGGATAAAGAAAGGAGCGCTCTCAAGATCTTAACTCACCATTCCTCCATTGCTAGCATATTTGCGACAGCCATCCTTCTACAAGAACAACCGGAAGACCAACTGGAGCACATGATTTTCTTTTTTATTAGAATGAACATGGGATCTTGGGCTCAGCGCTTTCCCACTGCCCCAGTGTCATCTGCACTCCTGTCTGGTTCCTCTCCAGGAAGAGACAGTCACAGCAGGTTGTTCCTGCATTAACTCCCTTTTCACTCGATCCTACCTACAGCCTAGGTCTCTGAAGTCAGGATTAACCTTAAACGAGGTATATATTTATCTCTGACCTCCTGTAGTGGGAGCTGGTGCCAGGGTGCGTGGCATCTTGCCTCGTGACACAGCATCATGCTATTTGGGCTATTTTAGCAACTTTCATGGGTTTCTGGTGGATGGATGCCATGTGGGCCGCTGCCTCATTTTACGCCATAACCTATTCCTTTAAAAAATACACTAGAATGATCTATAAAGGGCACACAAAGTGCCCGTTCTGGTTTAGATAAATCCACTGACTTATGGATGTTTACTACAAAGCCCTGTGTAGTTAATAACTGAATTGGAGCTGGGAACATACTACTGGTGTAATACAAATGTCTTATCCAGGGATGCCTTCAGCCACTCTACTAGTACTATGCATTTCCTTCACTGAAGTCCTGCTACAAACCAGCAATGGCAATTGTTTGCTTGTCTATACGTATTGGGCATTTGCCAGGCACTGCTATTAAATGTCCAGGTACTTGGTGATTTGATGAGGATTGATAGAGGCCAGAGCCAGACCAGTTGTGTGAGAGCCACTTAGTTTTAAGGTCCAGGTAGCTATATTTAAATTCTATTATACATATTCAGCTACTTAAGTATAGTAACATAGAGATCTCTTATGTCATTGGGTGCCTGTCTTGAGCCACCTCTCCAATATTTACATTACACATTAGATTAAAGCGCTTCTTAAGGGAATATGTAGTAACATAATCCAAATTAAACCCTGCACACTAACGAATTGCCTTATTCAAGACTTCCTTAATGTTTAGGAAACTCCTGAAAGGGCATCATTTCAAGTACATGTATGTGTTAGCTACCATCCTATATTGTTCAGCAGCATTCTTTTTGGGCCTGATTTACAAAGCGTTTTTTAATGGGATTGCTCTTTTTTAAAACACTTGAAGCCCTTTTTTTCTAGAGTCATAGATCCTAGCACTCTAAAATTACAATATATATTTCTGAGAAATCTCTTGTGCCAGTAGCAATGTTAGGCAAGTGTCAGGTGTTGGAAAGCTAGCAATGTGCATGTTCTAAAACTTCATAAATAAATATGTTGTGCTGTGCGCATCTAACATTGTGCTTCATATGTCCTTGGTTCAAAAAGGAACTTTGAAGACCTGAAGCAGTGAAGTTCATTTGCCTGAGGAAAGCAAAACCAGAGCCGATTTGTGATTACTTGCAGCAGCCGAACCTCACATAGGATAGCAGCAGTGGTCGAAGTGTACGAAAAGAAGTAGTGGAACTATGTTCCCTGCTGGCCTGCACCCACTCCCCACAAACCCCATCACCTAGTCCCCTCCCGCACAGAATACACCCCCCAAAACACTTGCACCTGCTGTTTAAGGGAACGTTAAGTGCAGTGCACTGAAAGTGCAGGTTTCAACTTCTTCCTAAACTTTTATTTTAAAACGAAACCATTCCAGAACGGTTTCTTTTAAAAATAAAAGTATAGGAGCTGTAATAGGTAATTTAAAATAGTACAGGAGCACCGCTCTCGACCGCTCCCGCTCACTTCGACCACTGGATAGCAGACAAATCACACAGCATAACAAGTGAGTAAAGTTGATTAACAGAATGGCATATAAGTTAACTTAACATCCTCTTTTGTCCCGATCCTGTGTGTACTGATGTTTTTGGTTGGAAGTATTACTGTTTATATTTCTCTGGCTGCCCACGCCACCTTTGCATGGAAACTCTTTGTGCTCACTTTATTCAAACCTTACCTTCAAACTTTGTACTCAAGTGCCTGTCAGTGTTTTTTCAAAGCAGCTGCAAACCCGCTACTGGTGTAATAACAATGATGTACCCATGTCTATTTTCAGCCACTCGATTTATAAACACTATGCATGTCCTTCACTGAAGTCCTGTTAAAAACAAGCATTAGCAAAGCCAACAATTTCAGCTTGTTTATCAATATCAGGCATTCACCAAGCAGTGCTATTATATGTCCATAATGCCCAGGTACTCTCACCACCTTGCAGCTGCTAGAATCCAGTTAAGACCACTATGACAGTGCCTGGCAAATGCCTTTCCCCAACCTACACAAAAGACAAAACTGTTGGCATTGCCAATGCCCAATTAAGAATGCCTTTAATCTGTGTGCCCTGCTGCCCCTCCCTTAAATCATGTAATAGGATAAAATGGGTTGGGGATGCATGTTGCCTGAGCACCTTGCTTTGTTTGAGAAACTATGTTTACAGAGGTAAGTCAGTTATTTTTATAGTGATGTAATTCCCCATGATGACATTTTCTGTGGTCACCTTTCACACATTGCATTGGTCCCACTCCCACACTTGAAATGCTGAACTTAGCACCACAAGTCCTTGGAATGGCCTTGCGTGGAGAGTGAGACACAGAAAATATTTCTGGCAAGCCACTCACATATATAACACACACAAACACACACACTAACATATACTATAGGTGTATGGCCTTAAAAGAAATTGATCAACCCCTCAGTGTTTATTGGTTTTAAACTCCCCACATCCACACCGGGCATCGACATATTTATGAGTAAGTCACAGGAGTGGGCATCTTGGATAGGTACACTGTAAATGGTAACATTGCATTGCCAATTCCATGTCTGGCCGAATTGCAATAGCTGTATAGTCCCCTTTTTTACTTTTTCCGAATACAGTCTTCTTTTTTTCTTTTTCAGAATGGACATTTGTAAATTCTTTGTTACAAAACAGTCCAGTGAAGCAGAGAACATGCCTGTTTTGCAGTCCACTGACCAAGAGGTAGGATCAGAAGTTGAATGTACTGATGAGGTTCCAATTGAATGCATTGCAATGAATTCACATGACGGTGTCCCAGCTACGCTCACAAATGAATATAACAAAAGGATCTATGGAGCAGAGCATATCCTTGGGGAAACAAATGGCAATGCGGAAGATGACCAGGAAAACTGTGAAATCTCTGTTGAACAAAAATCAACCAGCCTTTCAGATAGCGATGACCAGGGAGCTCTTCTAAGTGCAATGGTTCCAAATCACCCATCTGTGAAATGTATACCAGTTCAAACTATTGTTGTGCAGTCACAAAATCAGAAGAAACGCATATTACATTTTCAGGGAAGCTGGTTCAAAGATTTTCCATGGTTGCACTTCAGTACCAAACTGGAAGGAGTTATTTGCTTCCCAAGTGCAAAGTCTGCTGCATTGAAACTGGTTGATCTCTCGAAGAACGCTGAGCAAGTGTTTGTTACTATTGGTTTCAACAACTAGAAAAAAGGCTATAGAAAAGTTCAACCAGCATCAAACTAGTTCTGCTCATGCATACTCTGTTAAGCAATTGGCACAACATAAAGGAAGTAAACCAATTGATTCACAACTTTGGCAACAAGTAAAAAAACAAGATTCTTGGTTGTGGCTTAACAAGATAATTCACATGACTGCTCTTCTGGCAAAACAATGTCTTGCCCTGCGAGGGAATAATGACAAAGATGGGAATTTAAGGCAAGTTCTCGATGCACAAGCAGATGATGTGCCTTCTCTGAAACAATGGATCACATCAAGCAGAGCTGAATACTTGAGTCCAGACATCCAAAATGAAGTTCTGTAGTTATTGTCTCATGCAATTTTGCGCATAATCTGTAATTGTATTGGACAGAATCCCTTTGCTGTTGTACTTGATTGCACACAAGATATACCTGGTCAAGAACAAAAATGTTTTTGTATCCAATATGTTGACCAAGATCTTTGTATTTAAACAAAAGGAAGGAACATATAACAAACTACATCAAACAGTGTATACCCTCAGGCAGCAATTTCTTGTAGCAACCACTAAACAAATATGGGCTGCATTATGTGTTCTCAATAATCATCAAAGGCAGTATTACCAAAAAAATATCATTTTTAATATATTAATCTCTCTTCAGCACAAGTAATACACTCATTTGTTCAAAAAACATATACACATAACATAGTCATATACATCTTAAAATCATGCCACCTCACAGTGTCAAAAATTATATGTCAAAAATGTCATTAGCACAACACAACAATGGCAACTCAATTTTTCTCATTCCCCATTGTGTGAACCAGCCCAACTTATATAAGTTTCTGTCTTTTGTGTTTCAAATAACCGGACATTCATCAGGGGCAGAAGTAATCCTGTGCTCCAGGTCGATTCTTCCTATATATACACCAGGTTGCTATCTCTATAGGTAAAAAAGACAAACACGTATCACTAACACGGGCATAATCAGTGTAATCAATCACCATAGCCAAACCCTAATCACCAATAGGGTATCTAGTAAACACTACATCATGTACTAGATCCAGGGTCAGAAGAAATATATGTCTTCGACCGTATAAGCCAAGTCAGTACTGGCTCTTCACTATTACAGCAGCAAGAGAAATTCATAAATGAGTACCTAGAGGAATTCTACCAGTGGTAGTATTTTTATTCACATCCTAACCCAGAACACAAGGAGTTTAGGGAATGTCCACCCACATTAGAGCCTAGCACAACAAAAACCGGCTCACCCTCGGGTGTTCAGGCTGTTCTTTAGTTGGATACAGTCAGATCTCAATAGCATTGTCATCCATTATATTCCTTTCCGACTTCCTAAACGGCCTACCAGTGCCTAAAATACAAAAAGTTAAGGGTGAGATGCCTAGCCCCAGACGTCAAGTAAGCATCCGCTCCTCTAGTTAGAAAGAGCCAAAAGGGTCTTAACTATCTAGGCGGTTCTAAATACTCCAATATGCACCACAGTGGATGCCTGTAAAGATAGAGCCTCTTCCTTCTAAAGGGTCCACTCCTCTTGCTCTGAAAGAGTAAATCGCTAAGTGAATGCATAGCAGAGAGTACGGGCATATTCTACAGAGTGATCAAATTTAAGTTACTTCAAAAGGCCTCCACCCAGTTCTTACCTTATCTGTGCCAGCTATTATCCTACAATGGGGCAGAGTATTGCATCTCAAGCCTGGGAGAATGGCGGATCAACACACTGCAATCACGGCCAACAGCCGTACTGAGATCCTTGTTTCGCGTCACTAGCGTGACGCGGTGACGTCATCACGCTCCGCGTAACACGGTAACGCGATGATGTCATCACGCTCCGCGGAACACGCGTTAGGACGTCCACTCGGGTCAGGCAGGAATGCCCGGGTTGCCAAGCAACCATGGCCACTGGACCTCCGGTGGAAAAAAGAAAGAAAGGGTGTAACTCCCACAGCACCAAGCCAAAGGGCAACCACCTGACAAACCCCAGACGACCCCAAATGATCGAATAAATGGCAAAGAATGCAAAACGGGGAAAAAAACGTGTAAGGTAAAGGCGTGGGCCCTCTCCACCAGTACTAAAAAAGGCATTAACTGACCCAGGACCAAGGAAAAACCTGCTAACCCTGATCATGTCCAAAGTAAAAAAGAAAACACCACAGGACATCACTCATGGTGGAAATTCTCAAAATACAGAAACAACCACAGAGGCAACATCCCCCTGAGACAAATTGTTTATGGCCTGTATAACAACAAATTGCATAACTATACATTTCCTAACATAGAAATAGATATTATACCTCAATGGGTACCAACAAATAGTGCAACACTCCAACCACCTCCAGAGTCCCATGGAGGAAACAAATAAATTGCTTATCTAATGTTATGCCACTCAATGTTCTCGTTCAATCCTGTGACATGACTGTTGGTAAGAAAGATAAGCTTTTGTTCCAGATTAATCAGTTTCCTATTAATTTCGTCTTGGGATCTGCCCTTGATCTTTTTTAAGATACACCATTCAAAATCAGAGAAAGTATGTCCTTTATCTTCGAAGTGTTTAACTAGAGGAGCTTTATCAATATGATTTTTTAAACAGCTCCTATGCTCGATCATACGAGTCTTGCACTTTCTTTTGGTTTTGCCTATATAAATTAGGTCACACGGACATTTAATCATATACA
This sequence comes from Ambystoma mexicanum, assembly GCF_040938575.1. Classification (NCBI taxonomy): domain Eukaryota; kingdom Metazoa; phylum Chordata; class Amphibia; order Caudata; family Ambystomatidae; genus Ambystoma; species Ambystoma mexicanum. The sequence continues at coordinate 621,412,275 of NC_090923.1, read as the reverse complement.
TTACATTTTCCGTTTTGCAATTAGTGTGTTCATTCAACACCCATTCAGTAGTAAGACCCAGATTGACAGTGGTCGTTATCTTGGTAAATGGACACACAACACATTCTCCACATGGATGGTGACCCTTCACTCGGGGCAGACCCCACAATGTACTTTGGACACCCTCTTGACTAACCACCTGGTGTATGCCATTCTTCATAACGAGATTGCGGATGTTGGTGCTCTTTTTGAAGGCTATCATAGGTAATGGGCTATTCATTGTCTTTTTCCAATTTTTACATATGATGTTGACTTTATAGGATAGATTACTAAAAGTGTTGACAAACACCAATGGAGTCTCATGGTTAGCAGTGTTTTACTTATTCTTTACTAGCAGCGCTTCCCGGTTGTTATTAAAAGCTTGTTTGGCAGACTGTCTAACAACTTTGGTGGGATAACCCCTATCGATCAATTTGTCCATAAGTAAATTGGCCCCTGCTTCGTAATCATGGTTGTTACTGCTGTTACGTTTCAATCGTAAAAATTGCCCAAAGGGCAAATTATCCCGGACATGTTTCGCATGGTGGCTTCTGTAGTGCAGTAATGCATTTCTGTCAGTGCTCTTGACAAACGGTTTCACCCATAGATGGTTATCCTGATGGTAAATAGTGAGATCTAAATAGTTCACTTCTGAGGAGCTCATTGTCACTGTGAATTTCAGGTATCTATTCTGATTATTTAGCCATGCCAAAAAACTATTGGCTTCATCCATCGAGCCATGCCATAGCATAAATACATAATCGATGTATCTTAGCCATTGTGTTATTTGTTGCTTGAAAGGATTGATTTCTGAATAGATTACCGTTTGTTCCACCATATCTATGTACAGATTGGCCAATTTTGGGGCCTTGGCGGCACCCATGGCTGTACCTTCAACCTGTAGATAGAATTGTCCCAAAAATTTGAAAAAATTATTTGTCAAAGCTGTTTCAGCACACCATAAAATGAAGGCATTGCTCACAGGATGATTGTCCTCACGTTGAAGCAGTGTCTCCTCAACCACTTCAAGAGTTGCTCGTTGGGGAATGTTAGTATAAAGCGATTGGATAACTAAGCAAATGAGTATGTCTTTGGTGTGATCGAAAGTGAGCCCTTCAATTTTCCCGATGGCATCTCTGGTATCTTGAACATAGCTTTTCATTTTCATTACAAAGGGGCGTAAATAGAAATCCACAAATTTTGATACGGGTTCCAAGATGGAGTTCACGCCAGACACAATGGGTCTACCAGGGGGTCTCACCAGATCTTTATGGATTTTGGGCAAGATGTAAAAAATCAGAGTTCTAGCGGTCTCTCTTGCTAGATAGTCTCCTTCCTGTTTACTAATCTGTTTTAAATCGACAGCTTTACCCACTTTCTCCTTTATCATTTTCATGATGGCAGGACCAGGATCTTGGACAATTCTACAGTAGCTGATGTTATCTGCCAGTAGTCTATGACATTCTTCAATGTAGTCTTTCTTATTCAAAAGGACTATCGCCCCTCCTTTATCGGCCTGGCGAATGACAATTTTCTCATTTTTGCCCAAACCTCGTAATACGGCAATTTCTTGCTGACTTAAATTGGAGTTCTTGGAAATACCTTTAGTTTCCAGTTTTCTCAAATCTTGTAAGACCTTTTTTTCAAAGACTACTGATTCAGGAGAATGTGCGTGATGGGGTGGGCACCAAGTCGAGGGGTTTCTCAAACCACTACAGTTAGTCTGAAGACTGGCTGGTTGATTTTCGAAGAATTCTCTAAGATGTACCTTGCGCATAAATGCACTGAATTCTAACCTGAATTCGAAAGGATTGTGATATTTTGATATCACGAAATTCAGGCCTTTGTTCAGACACCGTTCTTCATCATTAGTTAAGATTTCACTAGACAAATTCACTACCAACCCCGGTAGCTGCGTGTCTGCATCCGGTCTGTTTGCCACTCCTGCCGGCTGTTCCCTCTGCCTAAAAAAGGTGGGCATCTCGATCCATTCCTTGCTCCTGTATTGCGGCCCCTTTGCATGGCGGTGTTTTTCTTCCTTCCTCTCTGTCCTACTCCATCAGTTTCTTCATTCTCGCCCGGTGTCCCTCCTTCATCGCTAGAGCTATACGATGTATTTCTGAATCTCACCCTACGGTTCGGTCTCTGACCTCCTGTCGGTGCTCCAAAGTTGTAATCTTTGTTGACATATTGAAAAGCTTTCTCATGTGCAAAGTTGGTTAGATCTTTCTTCAGTCTCTTAATTCTCTCTGAGCTAGATTCAGCTTTGAATGTTTGCATCTCTTTCAAGTGGGCTTCTAACTTGGTTTTGAATACTTCAATATCAAAGTTCTTCTTCATTTCTTCTTCCAAATCTTTTAGGTCCACTAAGATCTTCTTGGTGGTTTCATGGGCTGTCTCAATAATTAGAACCAGCCAATCACGCCCACATTTATTAGCTATATAGCTCCATTTCAGTTTGAATTCTGAATTATCTAAGAAAAGCCGAGGCTCATTCCGTACTATAAGGCCCTGGGGTAATGCCTGATTTTTTAAGTACTCCAGCATGATTATGGCATGTAGTTCTGTTCGTACCAATCTTTTACGAGTTTGGATGAGTTCATCCCATTTGTCATCTTTACCAATGTCTCCCAATTCATTATCTTACCCTAGCTCCGGTATGGAATTCAGGAGCTGGAGAATATAGTCTTCGGTATAAGCCAGACTTTTGTCAGATGTTGTCGTCATGATGCTAACTATAGCTTCAAAAAACCTTGTTCGGTGCTCAAAAACGTTTCCCACCTAACCTGCTAATGTAGTGGAACCCTACGAGACAAACATTGCCTCACAGATAGTTTTTCTACAGGGGTAATCTCCACGCTCTGGTGATATTCCCTCCTACTAAGTGAGGATAAATAATATGTATTTAAACAAAAGGAAGGAACATATAACAAACTACATCAAACAGCGTATACCCTCAGGCAGCAATTTCTTGTAGCAACCACTAAACAAATAAGGGCTGCATTATGTGTTCTCAATAATCATCAAAGGCAGTATTACTAAAGAAATATCATTTTTAATATATTAATCTCTCTTCAGCACAAGTAATACACTCATTTGTTTAAAAAACATAAACACATAACATAGTCATATACATCTTAAAATCATGCCACCTCACAGTGTACTGACTTGGCTTATACGGTCGAAGACATATATTTCTTCTGACCCTGGATCTAGTACATGATGTAGTGTTTACTAGATACCCTATTGGTGATTAGGGTTTGGCTATGGTGATTGATTACACTGATTATGCCCGTGTTAGTGATACGTGTTTGTCTTTTTTACCTATAGAGATAGCAACCTGGTGTATATATAGGAAGAATCGACCTGGAGCACAGGATTACTTCTGCCCCTGATGAATGTCCGGTTATTTGAAACACAAAAGACAGAAACTTATATAAGTTGGGCTGGTTCACACAATGGGGAATGAGAAAAATTGAGTTGCCATTGTTGTGTTGTGCTAATGACATTTTTGACATATAATTTTTGACACTGTGAGGTGGCATGATTTTAAGATGTATATGACTATGTTATGTGTATATGTTTTTTGAACAAATGAGTGTATTGCGTGTGCTGAAGAGAGATTAATATATTAAAAATGATATTATTTTGGTAATACTGCCTTTGATGATTATTGAGAACACAAAATGCAGCCCATATTTGTTTAGTGGTTGCTACAAGAAATTACTGCCTGAGGGTATACACTGTTTGATGTAGTTTATTATATATTCCTTCCTTTTGTTTAAATACATATTATTTATCCTCACTTAGTAGGAGGGTATATAACCAGAGTGTGGGGGTTACCCCTGTAGAAAAACTAAAAGACCAAGATCTTTGGCCACATTAAGATTTTATTGGACTGTACCAAGCGGATTATACCAGTGGAGCATCAATCCTCATTCTAAAGGATGTTTTATGTCGTCAGGGTCTGTCTTTGTCAATGTTTAGAGCACAAACGTATAACGGTGCAGCAAATATGACAGGGAACTACCATGGTGCACATGCAATAATACGGCAACAACAACCACTTGCATTGTATGTCCATTGTGGAGCTCACTGTACAAATGTAGTCATTCAGGCTGCAGCACAACAGTGTCCAATAATGGAAGATGCAATACTCTATGTTCAAGAGCTTGGTAATCTGTTTGGGCAATCTATGACATGCCACACAAAATTTGCAGATATTGTCCAGCAATCAGCTGAAGGTCCAGCCAAGGTTGTCAATATCAAGCCATTGTGTCCCATGAGCTGGACGCTTTGGTTAAAGCTGTACAAGTAGTAATGGATAATTATGAGGCTATTCTGGAAACATTAAAAGAAATGGCAGCTTCCAAGAATAGTGGTGATGTGCCCACTCGTGCCCGTGGCCTATTAAAACAATTTCAAGAGGGAATAACTTTCTTAGGCCTGCAGATTGTTGTCCAAGTCGATGCAGCTCCTTGAGTGCTTCAATATTGCATGCAAGGAAACTAACAAACAGTATCCGGATTACTTGCAGCTGTGAATCACACACACAGTGCCATCTGTTAGGGAGAATTCTCTGTTTAGGCTGAATTTCCTAACCTAGTGAGTCCCCCAGCAGCTTTGCTGGATTTCTGGAGTTTGTTTTTTTCCATCCTGCCAAGAGTGGGACTCTTTTTCTTCCGCTCTTGGACATGTATGTGTGTAATTCCTTTGAATGTCAATGTGTTCTATGGGCTATGGGGTCTTTTACTCCATAGGGTCTCATATGTTTTTCTATGTGTGTTACACCGCACCCTACGTGCCGTAGCACAGGGGCGTCCTAGCGGACACCCACCATAGCCTCCATACCCGGGGAATGACTACTGTCTCCCCGGGCATGTAAAGTCACCATTGGCTTTACCAGACCTAAATTTACTAACAGAACTAGTACAAACCATCTTATTGTGGACGTACTAGTAGAGGTAATTCGATTACTCCTGGATCTGTTACTCGAGGGGGCACTGTCCCGTCCCCCCTCGTCGAGTTTTGGCTGGTGGCAGTGGAAACTACTTGTTATGTTCGACCCCGAACATAACCCTATGGGATTCATCCCATTGTTGGAGATTGATACTTTTCCTCGTTAATCTCTAACGTACCACCGGTCTACTTATCGTAAATAAGTCTATCGGATGGTATTTTCTGCCAGAACTCGGTTTTTAAAATGGCGTCTGTGTTCGTCTCTGTGACTCCTAAACCAAAGGTTGAGCCCTTTGTTCCACTTTTGGCAGGCTCTGTACAGAGACCCTCCAAAGTGGTGCCATTCTGTCTGGGTTACCACAAGGGTGTGGGAGGGGGTTTAGGCACCCTGGACCGAGTTGCCTTGCCAACTCCAGTCGCACTCTGGAGTGATTGGCCCAAGTGGTGAGCCTCCCCGCTCACCACTTAGCATGTGTTGATTGACAGCTAGGCTGAATGAATGGGGGTTTTCTGCATAAAAGCAGGGCTTTTGAGACTGGATCTTCAGAAGTCGCCACAGGACCTAAGAATCCGACAAGGGTAACACTGAGCCGACCTGCACGACGACACCTCCGGTGGAGCCCTGCGGAACCGACTCACCACTTCCCGACGACAGAGGAGATCTCCCTGCCGGAGAGTCTCTTCCCCTGACTGGTGGGAACAACCAGTCCCCTTTGCTTTTTATTCGCCTCAGGACGCAGTGGTCGAATTGCCCGTGCAGAGCACCTCGGCAACCGGATAGCCACTACCCCTGTACCGTGACCAAAAGGTGGTGCCTTGTGACGGAGCACTCCGCGGTTGGTCTCTTCCCTGGTGGTGCACCGGACTTCACTTTTCTTCGACGACGAGAACATCTCTACTCTTGGCAAAGACCCGACGTGCATCCACCACCAGGAACAACTGCCCCCGCCGGAGCTGCCCTCCACAACAAGGTACCGTGTCCGCCTGGCTTCCCTTTCGATGGTTCGAGTGAGGTGTCTTAATCCTCTCCTTTCCGTTGGGTCGCCTCCAAGCTTTCTCCTGCATTGTTCTGAACTGGTTCAATCTGCCGATAACATTTTGCCACAAAGACTCGAACGCATTTCCACTAGAGACTTTTGGGACATATCGCCTTGCCTCTCTCCGAGTGGGCCTGGCCTCTGAACTTTATGATCTATTGTGATTCTTGCCTTCTTGCCTTGCATTTTTTTCCCGTGAAGAATTGAACTGTGTTGCTTTCATAACCTGCCTATTTTTCTCTCCCGTCCTAACTAATATTAGAGTGCCATCTAGGTTGAGGCATACACCTCTGTCTGTAAATAAGTGGTGCCGGTAAAATCTAGACTTGTCGAAATATTGCTAGGGGGATTGATTGTTTCTTCTTCGTAGAGTAATTGTTTGCCGTGATAGTGCATTAGTGTTTTTGATAGATGTTTTGTTATAAATAAATACCTTAATATCTTTACACTGAGCCTCGTTGCGTGTTTGCTTGTCTTACTGTGAAGAATTGCCCTATCTTGTATACTCCACATACTGCTTAACTCTTCTGGAGAGAAGTCTGACTGCTCAGCCACAGCTACCAACAGTGAATCTGTGTGGTGCAGACTGCTACCAAGTGGGTTAACTGCCAAACACCTGTAGTCCTAAATCTTTTGCAGGGGTCCCAGAGGGAACTGCACAGGTTTCCGCCTAACACCATCCTAAAACTTTGCAACAAACATTCTTTTAACAGTCTACTGATATACAATAACCATAGGGTGACAAAATATGAATTTAAGGAAATATTACTGCCCAGACGATGCCACATTCCAAAACATACTGATGAAAGATTAGCTGAAAATGTTCATCCAAGAAGCATAACGGACTACTATAGACCACAGCCTTTTGAACTTTTAGATAACGTTTCTGTTCAGCGTTTTGACCAGGAAGGCATCCAAATGTATGAACACATTGAACAGCTGCTTCTAAGGGGCAGAAGCTCTGAAAATATTGTTAAGTATCTAGAAATTGAATATCTCCTCCTCTCGGCCCAATTAACAACATTATCAACCGTCCATAAATATTCTTCCATCTCAGAATTGGTAGAGATCTTTCGACGAATGCCTCCCACAGAAAGAGCTTTCTTTGCACAGTTTGAGAACCTACTGAGGATCCTCCTAACTGTTCCAGTATCTTCCTGTGAAGATGAGAGGAGCTTTAGTGCTTTACGACGACTGAAAACGTGGCTGGGCACAACTATGACATAGAAAAGACTCAATCATGTTTGTTTGTGCAATATACACAAAGATATAATGGATCTGGTGGACATACAAACAATAGCAAAACAATTTATCATGCGTACCGAACACCGGAAAAATATATAATTTTTTTTTGGACAAATGCTCATGATCATCACTAACTACAAAATAAATGACAGATCATTTTACTCTGTGGTTTGTGTCTGCAACAATGCCCCCGTTAAGAGGGTTGTAAAGTTTGTGAGATTTGTGGACATGCCAGGAATGGTGGGTGGACACGCAATTGTTTTGGGACGACCCATGCTCAGGCCATGCTCAGGCCATGCAAGCCTTTTGACCTAGGAAGTGGTAAACCCTCCTCACAACTACTCCTATTAGGGGACTTTAACTTAGGCTTTAAAGACCAAACAGACAAACACGCCACAGATGTTGTCAATATAATTAATGCACTAGGTCTTTCCCAAAAAGTCAACAAACCTACCCATACAAAAGGGAGAATTCTGGATTGGATAATGGATTATAACTGCTCAGCCACTATCTCATCCATCCTGCCGCTATCGTGGACAGATCACTCTCTGGTGTCATTCCACCTTTCTACCAAAAGACCTTCTCCAGTGGCCCAGTCATTAGCGCCACCATGCTTAACTAGGAGTAAAAAAAGTATCACAGTAGAGAAAATCATCCCTGCTATCCTGCCCACCCTTAATGCACTGCCAGGAAATCTTGACCCTAGTAACCTAGTTCAGGAATTCAACAATATTATGCTCACCACTCTAGACAAAATTGCCCCTATAAAAATCAGACCTAGCAAACCAATAGCCCATTTAAACAAATGGTTCACACCTCAAGTTAAGGACATTCGCAGCTTAAAAAAAAAAAAGTGAAAATAACTGGAGACTTTGCCCCTCTAGTGAGAACAAAGCTAGACTAATCATACTCTCATCACATTACAAGAAGGAAATCTGTCGGGCAAAACGCAACTCTTATGATGAGCATATTGCCAAAGCTAACTCCAGCATGAAAGAACTCTTCTCCATACTTAAAGAATTGGAGTCCCCAATAGCCATACCTGTTGTCTGTACCAAAGACACATCTTGGTGTACAGATATCCAACATGCTCTAGCTAATAAAATTAACTTGCTTCAAAAGAAAATTCAGCAAAAAAAAGAAGTACTGAACTTACAGCACCCGCCTAATAACCTCCTGCCGAGTGATCCACCTCTGGCACATAATACTACCTTCCACTTTTCCAAAATGACCTCCTTGGAAGTAGAAAAAATCATCTTGTCTCTGAAACCTTTGAACTGCAAAGGCGATATATGCCCTGCACAACTAATAAAAGACGCAGCTAGAGAACTATCCCCATTCATCACCAAACTGATAAATGCCTCCTTTACTACAGGCACCATCCCGGCTAACCTCAAACAATCTTGGATGTTCCCTCTCCTCAAGAAACAAAATTTAGATCCTCTTATCCCTACTAATTACCGACCTATCACTACGGTCCCATTTCTACTAAAAATACTGGACAAACCCGCCTACATCCAAATTGAAAAACACCTTGAACTGCACAAACTCATAGGTAACAGACAATCCTGTTTCCGACCACTACACGGAACAGAGACAGCCTTAATCGACCTAAAATCCCAAATAGACGAACTGAGAGACAAAGGTAAGACAGTACTCCTGCTCCTACTCGATCTCGCTGCCGCATTTGATCTGGTCAATCACAAGATCCTATGCAGACACCTTGACTCTGCAGCCCACTTCTCCCCGGAAGCCATCAAATGGATTGAGTCCTTCCTGACCGAGAGAACTATGGGAGTCTTCTCTCCCTCGGCAGCTGCAGACCCAACATCTATCCTGTGCGGTGTTCCTCAAGGCTCCTGCGTCTCACCAACTCTGTACAATATCTTCACCAAACCTCTGTTTGACGATCTGGACCATCTGGGTGTCATCTATACTAATTACGCAGATGACACTCAGATTCTCCTCCCACTTTCCGGTGAACAAAGTATATCTTATCATCCAAGCTTGGATGGCCACTCATGGCCTATGCTTGAATGATGATAAGACTGAGTTGATAATTTTGGGCTCACAAGCCAATATCAAAAAATTAGGCCAAGAATTTTCCTCATTCAATATTGACGGGAACACCATCAAAGGCTCTAAGGAGGTAAAAACCCTTGGATTCTATCTGGATTCCACATTGTCCTTTGATAAACAGGTAAAATCCCTCACCTCCTCCACGGCTTACACATGCAAGCTACTCAGAGCTGGTAAGCCATTCCTATCCGATGACAGCTGCCTGATACTGGCTAGAGCCCTAATACTCTCTAGAATTGACTACTGTAATGCCCTATACAATGGTGCGAATAAATCTACTATCCAAAAGATCCAAACATTATAGAACAATGCCCTAAGAGCAGCCTTAGGCATTAATAAAAAAAACCCACATCTCCGCCCTTAGGCTGCCACCATAAATGGCTATCCACGCCTAATAAAATACAATTAAAATGCTTTCTTTGACTCATAAAGCCCTCAAAAATGCGGCCCATAGCTACCTCATAGATAAAATCCAGAAAAGAATCTCTCATAGACCCACCAGAACTGGGAATGTCAACTGTCTGACCATGCCCAAATACAAGCTCACCACCATTGGTGGCAAAGGCTTCCCGGTAAAGGCAGCTAAATTCTGGAACTCTCTGCCACAAGATTTGAGAGCCGACCAACCCTATATACACTTTAGGAAAAATGTAATAAAATATCTTATGACTACCGACCCCTAGTCTCCCAGGACCCGCCTCAGATCTGTCCGCTGCTGAAGAGACTTATACCTGAAGACCACGTGTATTCTAACCTAGTCTCAATATTATGATATACAGAGGGCATCACCTTCGCAACCTGTATTATTGTACATTGTTTACTGTTTTACCTTTGTAATTACATAGGTCTTTTTAGCTTCTTAGTCTTTGCTCTTATTTGTACATTCTGTATTTTTTGTAAACATGTAATTATTATATCCGGTGTATTTTTTGCAATTTTGTAAGCCTTGCATTTTCATACGGCTGTGCCCGTTTACTCAAGAGTCTGGTGTGCAAAACAAATGAATAAACAAACAAACAAACAAAAGTTTTACGTGAAGTGAGCCTTCTGAAGTGAGACACCAAATAAAAGGATTTTTTACTCTGAACTGCTTTTCTTTTTTCTTAATTTTCTTCTGTTTTCTTCTCTTCCTTTCTCAATATAGTATTGATATATGTGATTTAATACATACTGCTATACATACATACATACATACTGCTATTTTAATTTTGAGAAAAGTCGAGACCTTTGACTAAAACTCAAATAAATCAGCAAAGTCCCAAGGTGTCCCCTGTCCCCCCCAGATTTTATGGGTCTCCTACGCCCCTGTCCTTGTCATTATGGAGATAAGGACTTGCGCCCCTTCAGATGCTCTGTCTCTACCCACTTCTGTAGCAGTTCACCGTCCTTGCTCCCCCGATAGGATTTCTAATTCTTCTTGTACCAATGGTTTACTTGCTCTTGATGGTCTCCTTCAGTCTTCTCTTCCAAACAACTATTTACCTCAAACAGTATCTCCTTTATTCAATGAAATTCTCTCCAATTGGCTCCCTGTCCTCTCACCTGTCCTACAACTCCACACCATCATCATCTTGTGCCTTTCCAACACTCTTCTTTGTCTTAATAATGAGTAATATCTCTTACACCCACTCTCCAGATGATGCTCTCCCTTCCCTTGCTGAGGTGACCCTTCCTTCTTTGTGCTAATATAATCTTGTTGTTACTCTCCAAATCCATGTCTGTTGTTCTCTCTGTTGTTCTCACAATGTTCTCTTGGTCTGGCATACTTCTATTGTCCTGCACAGTCCCTCTTTGTTTCTGTTCACAGATGGTACCCGGGCTGCTCTCCCCGTGATGGTAATGCTGTCATTTAGCTTCCACACAGACTCTTCCCTTCTCTCTAGGCACTTCAAAGTTCTTCTCATTTTACTTTATTTCCCTCTTCCCGGATGGTACCCTGGCTTCACTCTCCAAGATAATGTCCTTCTCATCCCAGACAATCTCCTCAGTTCTCTGAGTTTCTTCCTCTACTTTCTCTCTTTCTTCCCAAACGGGACCCCTGGTTTAACTTTCCAAGATAGTACCCTTTGTCATTCCCTTTCCAAGATGGTACTCTTCTCGTTCGCTGTGCCACTATTCTCCCCATTGTCCTCTAACTCTTTCTCTAACAAGGTGTTCCCTTTGTTACTGTCCCACACTGCTCTTCTCACTACGCACCAGTACGTGCTCCTTCCAGCATTCTGTTCTGGCGCTTCCTTCTGCTGGTAGATCCTCTCTGGTCCAGGCCTCCAAAGGTCTGCTGCTCTCCACAGGGTACTGCCTTCTGGCCAAGTCTCATCACCTGGGATCTCCCAGGATCTGCCTTTTAACTCGAAGTTCTTCGGAGAACTGACTACGGCTGGGTGGGCTGACTAGATTTTAAAAACTGATTGCTCCTCCTCTTGACTTTTCCCTAGGATGAAGGACATCACCTGTGTGCAGGTGCGGACTGTCCTATAGGGAACTCTGGAGATTTCCCGGTAGGCCTCTGCACCCTGGGCCTCTTTTGTGTGGTATTTCCAAATTTTCTCATAGGAAAAGCATTGGACTTGCTGAAAATGTGCAATATGGGTTCACTTTGAACATTATTTCCAGGGCCTCTTTTGGATCCCAGTACATATTTCCAGTGTCCCTTTTGGTTTCCAGTCCACCCCTACCTGTGTGGTGCAGAATGGGCTGCTCCCTGATTAGTTTATGTGTTTGGGGTCAGGTGATTTCTCAGTGGGCTTGCCTAAGGTAACATAAGGACCATCTGTCATTTTGGATTTTAAACTGGACTGTAGGGTGTGTTTGTTCTCACCCCCTCTCCTGAAGTTGACTGCTTTTCTTGGTGTCCTCGGTGAGCCCTGAATATGGCCTTTTCTGGTGGGAAATTTTGTAGTAAGCTCGAGAAGGATATGTTTGCTTTATTTCGTTTTGCCAAGTAATTATGATACAAATAGTTGCATATACCTTGTGAGCTCTAATGGAGTGGAAGAACAAAGCTTGATACAGTTTTCCATTGGCGGGAGGTGCATGTTTGTTTGCTACAAGGTCAAGGTTATAGATTTCTGCAGGTCATACAGGGTTTTCTATTACTTGTCCTTGCTAGAGTTGCTGAAGGTAAAAAGTGCCAAGCCCATTGTCCAGGCTGCTTTCGTTTGCTTACAATGAAATCTCTTTTCCTGGGGACAGTAATGGGTCCGACTGTAGGCAGCTTTCAGCTCTTTCAGTCATACGGACCTGAATTTTAAAGTTGTTACTGTACACATGGGGCTTTGGGGTCCCCCAATAGGACTCTCTAAAAGCCTACTGTGAAAGTGACCCAAATTATAGAAGGGCTACCGCATCACACCGCTTCTGCAGGCATCCACCACTGCACTGTCCATGCTGTCCAAAAACAGGACGGAGAGCTGACTACACAGCTCAAGCTGTAACACGAATCCAACATTGTTCATTGGGGGCGACCACAAAGCTTCATCAAGGCTTGAATGAGCTTTTAACAAGAACGTGTGTGACCAGTGTTGCATGTTGCATCAATAATTGCTTGGTAACCACACTACACGGTTGAGACACGATTTCTCCAAGCTGTACTGCAGAAGTAGAAGGCACAGAGGTGTGGCAGGTCAAGTGGCAGAAACACTGCATGGAATTATATTAAAAGGAACTGTGGCACACGCTCGCTGAGCAGTGTGGGAGCAGACTGAGTCAGAGGGGAGCTTATGTAATGACAAAATAAAGGGGATGGAAATGACACTGAGAGTAGCGCGTTAAGAGTTGACAGTAACACAATCACTTTGAGAGATCGTTCCTGACGCTGTTCTCTTGGGCACAGTTTCTTATTACATATTGTGTTAGGCACACACAAGGCCATCCTGGAGATTTGAAATGGAATAGGTCTGCCCCGATCAGGTGAACCGAATGTGAGGTGGAAAGAGTGGAAGAAAGGGTTCCGGAAATATGTTATGGAAGTCTTTAGCCCCAATTGCAATATAGAGTGGAAGGGTTCCCTTTTCTAATACCCTCCGTTGTGTGAATGCAAAGTGTATTTGAGTGTCTGACAAACAATGTCAACCAGGGTAAAGGGGACAATGGCAATGGTGTTTACAAGGTGTATGCACAAAATTAAATAAGCATTGCCTTTCCAAATTTCACTCAAAAATGGAAAGATACATATTTGGTATCAGAAAAAGGAGAATCCAGGGAGGACGATATAACTTCATTACAGTGTCTGTTAAAAAACTAACGTTTTTGGAAAAGCCCATGATGAATATGTTTCAGATAAAGTTTTGATAAAATACACTAATCCAAAGATCTGGGAAACATTATGGGTAAAATGGACATCACCTTGGATCAACCTCTTAAAATTACAGTAGAACACACCAAACACTGTCTTATGAAGTTAGAGCTGGAAGCAGAGGCGTTGCTAGGTGGTGGGCGGTTCCTGGGGGGGTTGAAGGGGGCTATTGTGATTCTGGAAATGCATTGGAGGGACAGGGCCTCCATGTCCTTGTCCTGTACTCTTTTTTATCATGTGTGTTGTGTATTATTTTCTGCACAGGAGTCCATGTGCAGAGAAAGCAGAAGCTGATCCAAAATAGGACCTGGCTAGAAGACCTCTTCCCGTACTACGAGGGACCATCGTGCACCAGCTAGGCTTCACCAGGCTCCCTGGAAGTCAGTCATCGAAATGCTGCCGACCGGACACGGGGCCCACCGAGGAATCTGAAGCGAAGCGCCAGGATGTCGAGGACATCGACGACAGCCACCGTTGACCGAGGTTCGGAGGACCGCTGTAATCTCATCAACCAGAGCCGGAACACTCCCTTGCCTAAGAACACTTTGAATCAAGGGCTCCCTTGCTCATCACTGCTGACCGCTTTGTCCCACCGGAGAAAGTGAAGGTCTCAGCCGAACCGAGGAGAATCCGCCACTGGGTTTCCCACCACCCAAAGTCCTCAAAGACGCAGAAGAAGATCTGAAAGGCAGCCGTGGTCGAGTCCCGATCGCCGACGCCAATTGCTGATGACCCAACGCCCTTGGTGGGCCTACGTTCTTCATTGACTCTTTGCGGCAACGCACATTTGTAGAGGGATATAAGACTCTGCTGAACAATATATGGTCTGGGCTTGTTTATTTTATTATTTACAGGTTGCTCGGGTGGGGGGATTCTTACACAGAACTGTGCCTGGTTGTAGGGTCCCAGTATTTTGCCAATTGTTTAACCATTTGTTTTCCTTCCAAAAGTCTATGGGTGATACCTTTTGCATTGGTTTGTATGCCATTTGAAACTGTGGGCAGTTGGTGCATTTTAATGGAGTCAAAGAGTAATTGTGGTTCCCCATAGAAATTGTGCATTTATCATAACAGAATTGCCTGAGCACAAAGTGTGTTATTGTGTGTGTATATAACTTGAAACATATTTATATAAAGAACTGTGTTATCACTAAGATAGTGTGTGGACATTCCTTTGTGGGTGCTTGGGGACTACACTGTACTTAAGAACCAGCCCGCATCACCTCCTGAGAGTTTAAGCCTTGATTGCTCATCCACGTTTACCAAATAAAGGATCTTGGCTGGGGTGCTCTGTGCTTCTACTCTGCCATATAGAGGGCAGGAGTACAGTTACCCCATCCAGTCTTTCCATCTATAGCCCTGGGTCTTTAGGTTGCAGCCCTGGAGAGAAGCTCAGGGGCTACAGCCAAAATGTTAGCTAGCCCCGAGTCCTGATGGTCCTGACATTAACGTAGCCCCAGGTCTTTTTCAGACCTAGCAACACCCCTGGCTGGAAGGAAGAAATGAGTCTTAAAGTTAGCTCCCAATAAGGTCAAGATCAGCACCAGGAGGGGACACGCAGAGACGGAACCACACATTTTGACTTTGCGAAGGGCCGAGATGAGTAGGACAGGGAATGCTGCGAACGCAAACAGGCATTGTTTTAGATATGCAATCCCTAACTATCTTGCCAATGATAGAGATTACTTTGCCTTCAAGTTCATCTGCAATGCATGTGTCCGGAAAGGCTATAAGCAATAAAGTGATGAATGGAAGGTTTGGAATAAATCTGAAACGCTTGCACTGCTTTGGGCAAACTTCCACACCACCATTTTTTAGCCCATCAGCGCCATTGCAAAAGGGGTCCAGACATAGGCAAATCAGTCAGGTACTGCCACCAATGGTAGCGGCCCAGCCCAAACTGCTAGGCCAGGTCCTCTCTGCCCAGAAACCCAAGCAATCCCAGGCATGTTTCGACTTTGTTGGGACTCAGACAGGTGCAGCTTGGATCCCTATGGCGCAGCGAACAAAGGGACCCCTTCTGGGCAGACCATGCTTGTGGTTTGTGCAGAAGGGATGTGACTTAGCAGTTGGCGCTGGACTGCTCCTTTTGGGGTGGGACTAAGCTTGATTTGCATATGGTCTTTCCCCTTCTGTAATGGATTGGCAGGCAAAGAACAATGGTCTGGAGGGTTGCCCAGAGCAATGCCAGAGGTTGAAATTAATTCTAAACCTTCCGGCTATCATTTCTTGTGTTTTGCCTGTGTCAGGAAAGTCAACATGAATTTACTTACAGTTAAGATGATACAAGTGATGAGGTACTCACTGTAAATGAGGTACGCAGTAGTGTATGTCAAGGAAACCTTATGCTCTGGCTGAAACAATGGCTTGGGCACACAGGTTCTCGTTGATGGTGGCTGTGATGATACGCTCATTAATAGGGAGTTACACAGAGTGTTAGCAGAAAGTCTTAAAAGGGTACACATTACATGAGCCTGAGGTAGAGCCCAATGCCAACGGTAAGAAACCAGACAGCCTAGGCTAATTTGAATTTTAATGCAGATGAAGCTGTGTGCAAACTACTGGGGATGTATGATGACAAAATACTGAAATGGGATGATCCAGGCAATTCTGGAATCTAACTGCCGTTGAACAAGTTTTGATAGCCACGGCGATGGCTGAATTTTGTTCAATGACAGATATGGAACAGTGGTTTCCCAACCTATTTAGAAAGGAGCCTGGTAGCCTCCAGGCCTTTTGTAATATGATTTGGCTCGGACCATATTCATAGCCTAATGCAGCAAGCTTGTGCCTGGCTCCTGAGTTCTGATACCGAAATGTACCAGCCAACTCTGTGTGTCACCAGTAATATTATTATCATCCTCGTTGAATATTTCAGACACTAATTCATCTTCTCTCTCCTCCCACTCCTGACTACTCACTTTCTTCTTCCCTCTCCCCCTCTGACTTTGCTGATTTATTCTCTTCCAAGATACTCTCTCTCCGCTAAAATATTCTATCCTCCCCCTCCTACTCTCCTCCTCCCCTCCTATTGTCACCCCTTCCTCACTCATGTCTGATTTCACCCCTATCACTTCTTCTGATGTCTCCCTCCTCCTATCTAAAACTCACCCTACAGCTGCACCCTCTGATCCCATCCCTACCCCTTTATCCCCAAAATCTACCCTCTTCTTATTCCCTACCTCACTTCTTTCTTCAACACATGTCTCTCATCTGCTACCTTTCCCTCTGCATTTAAACATGCTACTATCACCCCTTTACTATAAAAGCCCTCTGCTAACCCTCTCCTTGCAACCAACTTTCGTCCCATCTCTCTTCTACCATTCCTTTCTAAGCTTCTTGAATGCCTTGCTTACTCTCAACTCTTGGTCTTTGTTTCCAACCTCTCTCTCCTTCCCCCCTACTCAATCCGGTTTCCGTCCTAAACATTCCACTGCAACTGCTCTTATCTCTGTTCTCAACTCCCTTCTCACTGCACGCAACTGTAAGCAATCCTCCATTCTTATTCTTCTTGATCTCTCTGCTGCCTTTGACACTGTCGATCACCCCTTACTCCTCAATACTCTCTCCTCTTTCAGTCTTAGAGGCTCTGTTCTCAATTGTCTCTCCTCTTACCTTTCTAATTGCCTTTTTACTTTGTCTTGGGGCAGCCGTTTCTCCCCTACTTACTGTCTTGAGTTCGTAGTTCCCCAAATTTCTGTGCTTGGCCCTTTCCTCTTCTCACCCCCCTTCTTGCCCATATTATCTCTTCCTTCGATATCTCTCTCCACTTCTATGCTGACGATACCCAACTTTACCTCTCCTTCTCCTCCTTCACTCCTGACATCCACCTCAAACTATCCTCTTGTCTCACAGCTATCAAAAACGGTATGTCTTCCCACTTTCTCTCCCTCAACACTGATAAGACCGAAGTTTATTCTTCCTTGTCAACACACTCCCCCCACCTTCTATCCTCTTTCCACCCTCCAATCTTTCCTTCTCATCCTCTGCTCGTATGTTTGGCTTCTACTTCGACTCTAACCTCTCATTTACTCTCCACATTTCTCTAACCTCATGAGCCTGCCGCTATCACCTCTTCAATGTTCATAAAATTCGATCTTCCCTCACTTTCCATCCTACCAAACTCGTAATCTCATCCCTCATCTTTTCCAGTCTATTCTACTGTTCTGCTCTCCTCTTCGACCTCCCTGCCTCGTATCTTGCTCCCCTCAAATCCCTCTATCAATCTGCTATCCGTACTCTTTGCTTTCTCTCCCCTCTTGATTCCATCTCCTCTTCGCTCTCTTCCCTTGGCTGGCTTCCCTTTCATTCCCAACTTAAATTCAACTTTCTCTGCCTTGTTTTTAAATCTCTTCACGACCTTGCCCCTCCCTACCTCTCCACCCTCCTCTCTTTCTATACTCCCTCTCGTCCTCTATGTTCTGCTGACCTATTCCTCCTCTCTGTTCCTCCACCACCCTGTGCCCCTCCCCGCTTCCATTCCTTTCAGCTCCTCAACCCCCTACACTGGAACTCCCTACCTATCCATATCTGTTCTATCTCCTTCTACCCCTCCTTCCGCTCCTCCTTAAAATCTCATCTTCTTCATCCTCCTTCCTGACCCTCATTTCACTCCATTCTTACTTTCCTCCATTTCTCTCATTCATTGCCATCAGCTAATTGTTGTGCATAATGTTATTGATAGTTTGATTCTAGTTTGATATTCATGCTTCGGTTGTAATTTTGTTGTTGTAAGGTAAAGCCCTATATAAAAATGTATAAATACAAATACAAATAAATACAAATATTAAAAGTAATGATACCATAATAAAACATGTTCATGCTGGCTCTGTCACTAGATGGCAGTATCCCATGTATGAACATTCTCTTGTTGGTGAAACTTATTGCCAGTAAAAATCTCCTGCCACAGGAAGACAATGGGCCTCATTACGACCCTGGCGGAAATCGAAAAACGATGGCGGAAATGCAATACCGCCATCGAATAGCGCTCGGTGCGACTATGACCCGTCACCGCAAAGTACAAAGCCATTAGCGACACCGTAGTTAACGCCAACGCTAACTGCACCAAGTACGCGCGCGCGCGCCATGCCAAACCGTAAATACCACCATGGCGCAAGGGTACGCGAATTCCGACCCTAGCGGACATGTACCTAACGCCATCAAGCATGGCGGAAAGTACCATACCGCCATGGTGAGAAGTACGGCATCGCGAATCAACCGTAAACGGCCCCACTGAGTGCCTGTACACCGCTCCCTGCCCACAAAGTACAACTCCCCGTAGGTGCAATGAAGTCACAATGCAACCAGTGAAATGTACAAGTCACCCATGCATGCCAACGAACAAAAGATCCACAAGAGGGGCCAATGGGAGCTGCAGGGCACAGATGGCACGAATACAGAAGCCATTCCAATGGACATGACCACAGTCCCCCCCCCCAGAAACGCACGCAAACACAGGCACCTGTGACCAGCAATATTCCGAAAATCACATCATTCCACCAGTCCACCTGGCTGACCGGCATCTGTTACACAAAACCCAATCCCCCGCCCCTGAGCATGACAACATTCAAACCGTCATATTGGCAGCCCCCATCCCTGACCTCACTGGGCTTCGTAGGCAAACGCGCCCAGCACAGTACCACGCAACTAAACTCCGAAGCTGGAACCCAATGCAGATCTCCTCACAATACATCGCTCCCCAAATAGGAATATGCCACATCACTCGCAAAGAAGAACGCTACACGGCCCATATCAGAATAGAAATTTAATGCACAACAAAATCACCAAGCCCATACAGCCATTAGGCCATGAACTCCAAAACACATTTCACCATTGTGGGCTGCATCCGCAAGAAATGACCAGCTACTACTTGTGTGACGCCCTGTTCCATCATGGTACACAGAGCCACATTCACGTACGAAAAGGCAACATGGAAGCGCACAGAACCGCAGGGCCGTCCCAATGGGGAGGCACTAGTCCAGCTGAAAGGCCGAAATGTTGCTCCGAGCCACTAGTACTGGGTAAGGGCATGTGGCCCATTGGCGATCGTCCCATAAGATCGTAATGCTGCTCCACTGATTAACACGAAGCAGCAGGTGTCGGGAGTAAAAGCCATCTGCAGGAGTGGCATACAGATGGCAGTGGCAAAAGGGGAGGAGATACCTGTCAACCAAAAGAAAAGAAAAAGAACAGAATGGCCATCAGAACTACATTCGAACAACTCACTTCAATGATCACACTAAATCCACAGCCATATGCATGCTAGCCCACTCCAAAGGATCATCACCACCCCAAAACCACTTGCGACTCATAACTATCTATATCGAGGTGTAAACACCATCACAAACGAGTGTACCTGTGCATGCGTCTGTCAACACAGAATCCATCAGATGGGAATGTTAACGTGCATGGACACAAGTGTCTGAAGGCGCGTCGAGACAGGGAGGGCTCAACAAGGCCAGATAGACGATGGTCCCACTATGGCAGCCCTGCATCACATAGCGCAGGGGAGGCGGATAGATTCCAAGAAGCCCTGTACATGGCAAACTCTGTATCAAATCATCTGCCCATGCATCCATTCATCATTCCCTCATCCCGGTATAAGAACTCCTGAATATTTACTCACATAACATTAGAAATATCCATTGAGTCTGTGCGTTATGCAGCCTGCAAAATCCACAGTGCCCCAGCCCGTAATTCCAGTGTTGTGAAGTAACATGTATTTGGGAACGTCCGGCCTCATCGCCCACGTCGCTATTGCGCATCCCAAACTATTCATATCAATCATTGCATCCTCGCCATGGCCCCTGTCTCAAGGACATTGAACAATAGAACGTTACATTTGCAGTCAGACCAGTGGGCATCTCCTCGCCGCTAGCTGAAAACCGAAAGCGCCGCCCTTCGAATTCCTCATTTGCAACATCACGTCGAAAAGGCATCTGTGGCCGTTTGAAATCACAAATTAATCCATCTAGTGCGGCTGTGTGTGAAAATGGCAACTGCCTTCACCCACAAATGGGACGCCCCGCCCGTCGGTGCAACTCGGTACAGTGATGCATGAGGGCCCACCGTTACTCGAGTACTACGTTCCACTGACCCATCACAAGTCTGTTCGCGACTGCAAAGATTGTATGTGAAACAATGGGACCATAGCCGAATGTACATATCAACAAATGTTACACGGCCATCGGGTACAAATACATGATTGAAATAGCAAGATGCCATTCCTCGAATTGCAGCGTTGTGTGCGGGACGTGCTCGGCCAAAGGGGAGAGCAGCTTGCACAGGTGGAATGAATCACCACAGGTGGAGGCCATACAGCCTGAAAACACATAAATTGCACACCCAGTCTCCTCCCACAACCACACCCACTCCGAAATGCTACCGGCAGGACTGACGATGTTGGCCCTGGGGGACCTGATAGCACTGCAAGTACTCCAACTCCAAGAAGAAGACGAACACCAACTACAACCGGCCGCACGGAGGGGACGCAGGAGGAGGAGGAGGCCAAGGCAAGGCCAGCAAGGGCCGCCAGCACAGCCACTACCACCACGCAGGCAGCCCGCAATCCCACGCCTCCGAGCACATCCGTTCAACCTCACTGATGAGCAGATCCACACCCTCTACCGTTTGGACCGGGACACCATAGCCGCCATTGTGGACATGACACAGGCTGACCTTGTCAGCATGATAGATAGCCCAACCGCCAAACCACCCCTACTGAAGGTGGTGTCTGTACTCCACTTCCTGGCCACAGGCACCTACCAGCACACAGTCGGACAGTTGCATGGCATTTCTCAGCCACTGTTCTCACGGACACTATTGCAAGTGCTCGATGCCCTCCTGCAGCACGCAGACGACTACATCTCTCTACCACGCTCGGAGCAGGAAATTACCAACACAAAAGTGGGATTCCATGCACTTGCCGGCATACCGGGTTGCATTGGTGCCATCGACTGCACCCATGTGGAATTGGTCATCCCACATGCCATGGAGGCCCAGTACCGCAACCGAAAACAATTTCATTCCCTGAATGTACAAATGGTGTGTGACTCCAACAGGATCATTACACATTGTTGTGCCCGATTCCATGGATCAACCCATGATTCTATGGTCTTGAGGAACTCTACAATACCACGCTACATGGAGCGACACGCAGGGAACAGATCCTGGCTACTCGGTGAGTCTCATTACATGCATGATAATGTGGGGTATGTGATTCGGCAATGACCTGGCAGGAAGGGGGGGGGGGGTGTGCGTACGTAGCAATGGCATTCCACATCATACGTTTCTCGTCCACATACAGGTGATGCTGGGTATCCACTGAAGAGATGGCTCCTCACACCAGTCCGGAACCCACGGGACCAGCATGAGGAGGACTACAACCATGCCCACTCACGTACCCGTGTAGTCATTGAACAGGCATTCGGCCTACTGAAGACTCGTTTCCGCTGCCTCAGCAGGTCTGGCGGGGCACTCCTGTACCGCCATGAGAAGGTTGCAAAGATGGTCATGGCATGTGTCATGCTCCACAACATGTGCGTACGTAGAAATGTGCCCATGCCCCCTGACGCAGAACTGCAAGCACCTGAAGATGGTCATGATGAGGGTGGGGATGTGGCAACACCTCAAGGAGTCTGCGAGGCACCGGAGGGCCGTGACATTCGTCAGCATCTCATTGATGCATGCTTCTAGCACTCACGCCTGGTGGCTGATACATGGACACGGGACTCGTGGCACTGTGTGTGTCTGGTACATGCACAATATGGACTGTACGCCTATGATGGCCTAGTACACAAAGATCATTGTCCACACATCTCATTGGTTGATCGTGCACTGTTTATGGCATATGTGATATCATGTTGAACACCCTATCGACCCGCCACCCAAGTGAGCCCAACACACCCCCTCCACCCTCCTACCTCCCCCCCGAACACCAGTGTCCAAAGATGCTCATTGTCAGTGGGCTGTCGCTATTGCAAGCCCCCTCTGCGGGTATCAGGGGCACCCCTGCCTGTGGAGCGCAGGTTCCTCCCAGATCTACGTTGGGGGCTGCCCTGGACGGAACTTGCAACGGATGATGTCTCTGCCTGCTCACGTCCATGCATGTCCCTAAGGGTTTGTGAGAGCTCAGTGAGCACACGGCGCACTGCGGCAAGTTCGGCACATACATCTTTGGACGTCGCATGCAGTTCCCCCCTCAGGCTCTCGGTGCTTCTCTCCATTTGGACTCTCAGGCTCTCGGTGCTACTCTCCATTTGGACTCTCAGGCTCTCGGTGCTACTCTCCATTTGGACTCTCAGGCTCTCGGTGCTACTCTCCATTTGTGCCCTTAGTGTCTCTGTACTTCTCTCCATTTCTGCCCTAAGTGTCTCAGTTGATGTTTCTATGTCTGCCTTAGTGCCCCCACATTCATCGGCATGGTCCTTGAGGAGCGTGGCCAGTTGCTGCTGTTGCACGATTAACTGGTCGAGGGACTGTTGCCTCTGCTGGGCCATGGCCATTTGCGGGGGTGTCACAGAGGGGCTGTTGACCTCATGTTGCCTTGCCACAGGGCTTGTGGGGGATGGCCAGTCGTCGTCTTGTGGGTGCCCCTGCGTGGTATCCTCATGTTGTACGGGATGGGACAGACAGGGGGATTGGGACAGGTCATGGATGGATCTGACTTCGACATCCCCGTCTTCTGTGTCGGAGCATGCTGCCATCAATGGGGTGTCACCTATGGTGCTGCTGCCACCAGAGGCAGTGCCTTCTGTGGCATCCGTTGGGGGGACCTGTGGTGGTGGTGTTGTGGGCATGCTGGCTGCTGGGGTGCCTGTTGATGTTCCCTCCTCTGTGCTGCCACCTGATTTGTGCTGCTGCCGTGTCTTGATGCGTGCAGCTGAGGTGGAGGGTCTTTGGCCGTTGGTCTTGGCCCTCTTTGCAGGTGTGCTGGTAGGGGTGTCCTGATGCTCGTCGTTTGGATCGGACCCTGTGGTGGAGTAAAGGAGGGCGAGGGTTATTAATGGGTCTGTGGGTATTGGAATGGCATTGTATCACATGCATTGGGGTGGTACCTGAGGGTGATTTGGGTCGGGGCCTTGGAGGTGCTTTCATTTGTGTGTGGAGTGAGGGTGCAGTTGTTTGGCAGCCTGCAGTTAGGGTGTGCCTGCTGCACGTGTAGTGGGTGTTTTAGGGGTTTTTAATTATTTATGTATTCATTGTGAGTTTTAAAGTGCGCTATCAGGCCGATGTGTGTGGACGTTCTCCTGGACATGTGTTTCTGTTGCACTATGTGGACACATGGTACTTCACATGATTGGACATTGTGGATTTAGCATTGTTTTATTTGGCCCACCTACCTGAATCTTCGGATGTCTGCACTCCTTTCTCCATCCCTCCGACTCCCTCTATGCTCTCCATTCCGATGGTGGAGGCACAGATTTCTTCCCAGGGGGTCAACTTGATGGGTGATTCAGGACCTCCCCCGGTGGCTGTGGCAATGTTGCGGTTGGCAGAAAGTATGCTGCGGACGCATATCCGCAGGTCGTCCCATCGCTTTCTGCATTGCTGTGGGTTGCGGGGTGCGGTCCCCACCGCACTTACCCGCTGTGCCACCAGAGCCCATATGGCCTTCTTGTTCGCAAGTGCCGTCCTGGTCATTTGCGTGGAGAAGACGACGGCAGCATTCTCCTGGAGGGTCTCTGTTAGCACGGTGAGTTCCTCACGGGAGAAGTGGACCTGCCGCTTGCGGTCGCACGCTTTCTTCGCTACTTTTCCCATTTTTCTTGGTTTCGCTAGGGTGGATGACGGGTTGGGGTGTGTCTCAGGGTAGTGTTTTTAGTGGTTGTGTGGATTTTGTGGTTTTATAGGTGTACGGCGGGATGTTTCCCGTTCCGGGCCCATGTTTTTACTTCCGTTTCCGTATATTTACGGTCACCGTACTTTCCGGTTGGCGCTCACTGCGGTGTCCGCTGTGATGGGTAGCGGTATTGCACCTAGGGCGCCGTACGGCGGCGGTGTGGGCCGTTTTGGGGTCATTTCCGCCATCGCGGACTTTGCACTTCCGCCATGCCGTGGTGCTCGTGCCCGATGGGTCGGAATGGGCCGCACTTTGCTCCATCGTGCAATGGCGGAAACGCTATTTACGCTGTGGCGGTCCGGTCAGTCACTTTCCGCCAGGGTCGTAATGAGGGCCAATATGTTATTGCTGCCGCACAAATGCTTCCCCAAACCCTGCACCACCATGTAAGAATATTCTTCATGTTAACTTTGCACTCAACCTCAGTAAAACATGCAATGTCACAGTAAGAAAACATTTACTTGCCAACTGCACAAGTGCCCCTACACTCCACGTGTAACAACACTCATATTGTACATGCCCAAATATGTATGAACAACATGACATACCACAGAAAGAAAATGCCAACTCTGCCTGCACCATTGTGCTATAAACTCCCCACACCAAACCCTCCTCAATGTAATATCATTCATCAAGTTAATTCTTTCTAGAAATACCTGTAAACTAGTAAAACAATGTCCATGCTCCAATGCCCCTTGCCTGGGCCCCAGCCCTGCATGCACACATTCATACCCTTTCACCCACCAGCCACTGAGACATTTCCTACAAATATGCCAGAACAAACGAGAGTAGTGACAGAGTGCCAAGCAACCAAATGTGGTTCAGCGGTGGAGGGGTTCTCCACCACCCCAAAACATTTTTTGACTAATATGTTAAAATGGTGCATTATAAAGCGCACCTTCTGTGAAGAAATGGGCAAAAAGACAGCTTGCAATTGGTTTTGTAGGGTAACGTTAATCCAAAAAGATGCAACTCTTAAATAGTGCAATGGAGCATTTATCAACAGATTTTCATGATGCCTTTTCCCACAACATATGCCAGTATAAAAATAATGTTCATGCTTGTTTAATTCATACATTTCAGTGCCGGATGCAGAAATATGTACCAGTATTACTCTATAGGAATGCACTGAAGTTGTCTTTATGCATAATGCCAGTAATGATACTATAAGAAAAGATGTCCACGCGGGCTCTGCCAATAAAGGGCAGTATTCACACATAAGGACATTGTTAAGGGGGCCCCAAAATCCCACATAGGCCCAGAGGAATCGGAGTCAATCCAAACCCGACTCAATGATGGAGCAGACACAGTGCACAGCAAAACCCAACCTCATTCACATTGAAACAAAGCTTGTCGGCCTCGACATACTTATCAAAAACAGTTGCTTAAGTCCTACAAATGTGTCAACAATGACATTATAACATGATATTAGTTTACAAAACCTACGGGGAAAGGGGGAACGGGGATCGGTTAGTGGGTTTGGCTACATGGAGATTCCATAAGTGTTGAACATTTTCATTGGTTTAAACATATCTGATGGCTCCAATTGGAACCACCCCTATATAGATAAAGGTTAAACTATATCATCTTCAC
Organism: Ambystoma mexicanum; assembly: GCF_040938575.1. Taxonomy (NCBI): domain Eukaryota; kingdom Metazoa; phylum Chordata; class Amphibia; order Caudata; family Ambystomatidae; genus Ambystoma; species Ambystoma mexicanum. Next base: position 621,386,211 of record NC_090923.1, on the reverse strand, counting down.
GGCAAGGGGTTGTTTGGCATACTACTTGATCAGCGGCATGTTTCTTAGGATTTTGATAGGTTGGCACATTGCTAACTAACCTTGGACACTTGACAGGCGGTCAGGATATGAACCAGACATAGCATAGAGGGAGAAAGTCCCATGGAATATTCTTCCATCAATTAAACGTTATAATTTCTCATTCTCAGGTCATGCAAATGAGCAGTCCCTTTGTCCTTGGCCTTGTGTGGCACCTCCTGTTTATGTGTGCGTTTAGGGCGTATGACAAGTGTACTATCTGTGCTTGCTTCTAATAAATGGCCAGTATTCTCCAATTAGGGGTCACCTGTGATGGGACCATGTTTGGAATAGACTTATCTTCTATTTACTAAGATTTCAGCTATTATTAATGTGTGTTGTGCTTTCTATCGCCACTGGGGACACTCTCAAGTTATTCTTCATGGAGTCTTTTGGCTTACTTTTTTGTTGCACCTGGCTAGCAAAGGCTGGTTGTGCTCTTATAAAACTTTAATTAATCTGGGAGTATAGTGCTTGCGGCTTGGGAATTGCTATTTCGTGCCTTCGCTCATCCACACTAATCCTCACTAATTTCACTTTAACCTTGGCACTAGTTGCGAGCCACTGTCTGAGCTCTGCATGGACATGGATTTCTGTGGATTCATCCTTTTGAGTTTGCCTGAGGCTTTAAGGCCTATGATCATTCCGAGAAATCCTGTGGCTTCCATTTATAATAAGATGGCCATCCAACTACACTCTTGCTCCTGTGTTAGTGAGCTATATTTGAATGTCCTTCATGTTGCATTCACCTCATACGTTCATAATGTTTGTGTTTTTCATGTCTGTGGATGCTATGTTAATTTTCTTCATGTCTAAATACATATATTACATACATACTCTACGTGTTCTTCATGTGGAGTGCATATTTGTTTCATGTCTAACGCATGCTCTTTTACTGTTACAATGTTTGGTTGAATGTTCAGCTCACATTGTTCACAAACCATGCTGTACCTGTAGGGGCTAAGGGCGGAACAGCTGCCTCGGTGAGTAACATTTCTCACCTTTGTGTATTGATGCAGGGGAGGGGCAGAAGCCATGGATGATGTATTAATCTGCCTCCCAACCCTCCCCCCTCCGATCGAGTCATCAACCACCAGTTCTTCTGCTCTTCCACAGATAGGGCACTTTGGGTGCACATATTTTAATCACCACTATCAAGCTACCTGCGTTTCTCACATGTTCGTCTGGACTCCAGGTTCCAGGTCATGCAGCAGAATCCCCCCTCAGAGTCACAATGTACCCAATTCTCAGTGTAATTCTGAGGATATGCGAATTGTGACCCAGGATGTGTAATAGGACTCTCCATTATTTGGATACAGGGGTATTCATCCCATCGTGGATACTCATATGCATGAGATTCCAATCTTATCATTAGTTTCATTCCTACTGCCTTGTTGGCTGTATTTTTGCATTGACTTATTGCTATTCCCAAGACACAGCATGCTAATAGCACTAGTATCAGTATGGCCACTAAATTTTTGAAAGTGTTAGCCAACCAGGTGGGTATCCATGAGAACAGGTTTATAAACCAGTCGTCATCTACAATGTAGTGCACCTCTTCTACTGTTTTTGTGTGCAATTTGTCCTCATTGTGGGTATGTGCAGCAAGATAGTCCAATTTCTGAACACACACCTTTTCCATGGCCGTAATAAGGTCAAGGACATACCAGTTTTGGCCAGTCAAGAGCCTGACTGCTCTCAGCTCTTCACTCTTGGCATTTTAGCCTTTAACAGTGGTATTTATTGTCTTCAGCAGCACCATATTATTTGCAATAACTTGGCATTAGCATGTGCTTGCAAAATGGCAGAAAAGAAGGATGTAAAGCATTTCTGTTCTATTGAACAACTTATGCTACTCTGGTATGGTGTCATACACATGTGCTGCTTTTACCGAGGAATAGATATTCCCCCTTGTGTGTTTAAGGGTGAAGGACATCTTATTTCTTAGGTGTGTGTTGAACCAGGGGAAATCATCAATATGCACCTCACTCTGGGGCACTACTAGGGACCGTGCACTTATTACTACTAGGGAGTAAAGGCCTCCCCAATTTGGAGGGAGCTGCATGTAGGCTCTGGAATCACAATCCCAATATGTTCCATTAATACCACCATGCCTACCTTTGTTTCAGGCACATAAAAAATGCATTTGCACCATTTATTTTCCCCTATTTTTACTGTTCCTGTATTTTTTATGCAAAAAGAGGTATTTCTCAAGAGGGGTTTCTGTAATGGGCCTCCTTCATCCTCTAGCCATGTTAGTATTTTAGTGTATTTGGTCCATACTGTAATGCACTCCATATTTACTTTTTCCACTAACATTCATGGTTGCTCTACAAGCCTCTCTGGTTTACAACCGATCATTCCTTTGATCCAGCCTTCTGTGGTAAATACCTGTCCTTCTATTTGCAAATGGCCTTTCTCCCAACATGCAGGGATTTCTCTTCCCCGTTTGTCAGTGCACCTCAGAAATAGGTGGTCTTCTGTTATTATTTCCCCTTTCCTTGGACCTGACAATATGTAACATATTACCTCTTGTTGTGTGTCAACGTCACTCATCAGGGACAGTTCTATTATGAAATTATCCTCCCGTGGAGAATCTTCCTTTGTTGTTTAGTGAATGGGGGCACTTCTTCCCTGAAATTGCCCTCTTGGCATACATGCTGCAAGATGTGCCAGACAGTGTACTACGTGTGCAGGTACTTTGATGGCTTTAAATGTTCTGGAGGCAGTCATGGCATGGGGTATGAGGGAACGTGCAAAACAGCTCTCATTAGACATCTCTCTCCCCACTCGGCTTATATGTCGATACCACATATTATTTGAGACATGAGCAATATCATCAAAAATGTGTCCCATAAAGCATTGATCATCAATTAAACTTCTTTTTGCCCTTCTGCCTGGAGTGCTATGTTTGGGATATGTCTCAGGGATTGTTTCAATTGGCCTTAGTATAAGTATTGCATTGGTGTTAACATCATGGAGTACATGAAAAGCTTGTCATGCCTGGCAGTTCATGCTATAGTGTTGCACTATGAACTAGTAAATAAAGTACAGACACAAAAAGGGGACAAATGCTGCTGCTATCATGATTGCTGTGGTATCTACCTGAGCGTACATGTACGAATGAATGTGCTTGTAGCCTCTACCCCCTTGGGGCCCTTTAGACTTTGACATAAGTTTGAACTAGTGGCGATCTTTGCTCATACCACCACCCCCTTCTTTTGAATAATGACATACAGAATCAAGAGTATGTCCTAACTGTTGTCAGGCGGCTACCCCAGTATGTGATATATTGTCTACCTCAGCCTAAGGTTCCGCCTTTTGGGCTGCCCCTCCAGTTAAAACACCTTCGATACAGTGTTCACTGTAATAGGGCTATTCTCTTAAATATTTTGAAGCCTTTTTCTAGGCTCAGGACCAAGGGTTGGTCACCTATAGTTAACAGACTAATGTCTAAAACATATAGGTCTTGTCTTGACTTTACAAGGACAAGTACCTTTCCTATACATTTGCACTATAGAATAGTGCCTATTAGACCTGTTTATGCCTCACCACAGTCTACTCTGATGTTGCACCGCACCAAATTGTCATAAATGTACTCTTATGTTTTTTCCCCTTTTTTTTGCATTTGTTGTTTTTTACTTCCATACTCATCAGTCTATAACTAATGTGTTTTCTTGATGAAGTATAAGTATACGTGAACAACCTACACTTTTGTAAACTTTCTGTTGCAGAAGAACTTTACGGTTCATGTCTCTAAATGCTATCTGATTGTTCTTGAAAGCACTAAGATGCCATACCTTGATTGTTGTTGGCCTATTAGCCTGATGTAATACATTTACACCATGTATATCCTTTGTGCGTACATGTACGAATGAATGTGCTTGTAGCCTCTACCCCCTTGGGGTCCTTTAGACTTTGACATAAGTTTGAACTAGTGGCGATCTTTGCTAACACCACCACCTCCTTCTTTTGAATAATGACATACAGAATCAAGAGTATGTCCTGACTATTGTCAGGCGGCTACCCCCGTATGTGATATATTGTCTACCTCAGCCTAAGGTTCCGCCATTTGGGCTGCCCCTCCAGTTATCCAGTTTGATACAGTGTTCACTGTAATAGGGCTATTCTCTTAAATATTTTGAAGCCTTTTTCTAGGCTCAGGACCAACGGTTGGTCACCTATAGTTAACAGACTAATGTCTAAAACATATAGGTCTTGTCTTGACTTTACAAGGACAAGTGCCTTTCCTATACATTTGCGTTTGCACTATAGAATAGTGCCTATTAGACCTGTTTATGCCTCACTACAGTCTACTCTGATGTTGCACCGCACCAAATTGTCATAAATGTACTCTTATGTTTTTTCCCCTTTTTTTGCATTTGTTGTTTTTTACTTCCATACTCATCAGTCTATAACTAATGTGTTTTCTTGATGAAGTATAAGTATATGTGAACAACCTACACTTTTGTAAACTTTCTGTTGCAGTAGATCTTTAGGGTTTATGTCTTTAAATGCTATCTGATTGTTCTTGAAAGCACTAAGATGCCATACCTTGATTGTTGTTGGCCTATACGAATGAATGTGCCTGTAGCCTCTACCCCCTTGGGGTCCTTTAGACTTTGACATAAGTTTGAACTAGTGGCGATCTTTGCTAACACCACCACCTCCTTCTTTTGAATAATGACATACAGAATCAAGAGTATGTCCTAACTATTGTCGGGCGGCTACCCCCGTATGTGATATATGGTATCTACCTGTTGCAGATACCTATGGGTATACGGTCAGCTTTCTCAGCTTTGGATTCTCTAAGAGGTTCAAACTTCCCTCTCTTTCCCTTTCTTCTCCGTTCTGTCTTCTTCTTGGTGAAGAGATATGGCCTTCTCTGGAAAGAAGCCACAATGGTACTGTGGTTATCACGGTTAGCACTGGACCCCGCCTGGGGACGCATGTACAAGAGGAAAAAGCTTGCAGCACAAACAAACTCTTGTCAGACAGTTTGTGGAAGGGAGTTTCTCCAAACTATGAGTAGACCAGGTAGTAGCTTGGTATAACAGCGCGGTCTGAGAACCGTTAACCAGGGAACCAGACCGGATTGGAGACAGCATTCCCAGAACACCAGGAACAATAAGGGGGAGTGGCCTGCATACTGTGAAAGGTAAGCACACAGAAAAAAAACAGAACAATGGCAAAGAGTGCCAAAAGACAAATCAAAGTAAGCAGATGAGAGCCATTCGAGAGAAAAGGAAAAGGAATGGAAAGGTAAGGAAAAACTGCGGTACGTAACCGCGAGGAAGGCACAGAGCAAAGGAGGCAGTCTCTGAGCCGGGAAAGCGGGTGCAGAATCTCCGAAACTGTCAAGAAGCTCAAAGGAGCTGGAAGAAAAGGGGAGAGCAGAAAAAGCAGCTGGTATGGCTGAAAAGAGGAAAAGAGGACATTTCTTTCTAGAACAATATGTGTTTTCAGGTTAAATAACAATACTGTCAGACAAATGTTCCAGACTCCTAGAAAGGGGTTAGTGTTCACAAAACATTTCAGGATCAGATAAAACAAGATTGCTATGGAGAACATTTGGTATTTCTTTTTTACTTTCCAGGGGCCATGCTCTATTTTAGCTAAGCACCTTTAAAGGATGTTGGAACGACTTTTCTTGTATATAAAAATCTGTTCATCTTTATTGTTCTTGTTGCTCATTGGCTCGCATCATCAATCTTGTATGAGTATTTCACACGTCTTCTTCACCTTCAGGATCATTATCCGTGGGCAGGGAGTCTCACCTCGATATAGTTTGACGTTGTTGAGGTGGATCCACATGCGTCTTCCCTCCACCTTGACCACAGATGGAGTGACAGCTACCACAGTAAAAGGTTTTGGACTTGTGCCACTGTCTGACAACATTACGGCACAGCACCCTATCACCGAAATATATTAAAAGGGCTTTTAATAAATGGTTTGGGTCAGTTGGTTCACATTCTTTTTCTGCTGTCTTTGAGCCCTTCTGACACGTCTTCACCTGTCGTGACAAACATTTAAGAGATTCTGTCATAACTGTCAAATAATCATGCATGTCCTTCCTCAACACAGTTGCAGCATTCTCAGCATCAATACTAGACCATGTGGGGGGAGTAATGGGTGTATGATTTTGGCGCCCCATCACCAGCTCATGTGAAGTCAGGTGATGGTCTGGACCTGGCTGATTACAGATTAAGATTAAGAGGCTGATTAAGAGGCTGTTCAAGTGCTCACAAATGCCTTTTGCTTGTGGTTAATAGGCCGACAGGAATGTGTGCTTTATCCTGAAAGTATAGTAATGTGCTCAAATACTTCATTTACAAAGAGCAGTCCGTTGTTGGAACGTAGCAATGCTCACACTCCCACCGTTGAAAAACCTCCCACATGAGGAATTTCATAGTGGGCGTGGAATCTGGGTGGGTGCATGGACCAGCTTTGATCCAGCGGGGAAAAGTGTATACGACTACTATAATATACTTGTAACCATTACAAATTTGGAGAATATCCTCATAGTCAATATGCAAATGCTGAAAGGGTCCAGTAGGATGGGGACTTGCTCCTCTCACCATTCTCAAAGTAGGGCTAGCAGTAAACGTTTGACATACCATACAGTTTATGATAACATTTGCTGTGTGCTCATTTAGGTTATGGACAAACCGCTCCTCCGAAATCAGTACTGCAATACATTCCCTTATTATGTGTGCTCAGTAGTGCAACTGTTCTACTGCCACTGTAAGCACATGTGCATGTTGCTCTGTATGACTGGCTGAGGGATAAGCACTCTCTGATTGACTGAACTGTCTAGCTGTGAGTGTCTGGGAACTACATCTCCTAGACACCTTTACATATTTATTTGTCATGCAGGCGCTTCAGCACCAGCGCTTCTGTGGTGAGCTGATCTTCGCTGGTCCCACCGCTCTTCTATTTAACCCCATAGCTGTTTGCTGTATTCATCTCTCTCTGGGCGCCTATTGCTATAAGCATACCTCAGAGCTCACCCGTTGTCAATTTCATTTAAATTTGACCTCTCTCTCGCAGCTCACCTGTTTATTACATTGTAAACCTGCTTTTGCTTTGTATTATTCAAACTTCCTGCATCGCACCTCTGCACACCTTGTGATACCTGAAAACCTTTTCATGTTGCTCTGTAAGACTGGCTGAGAGATAAGCACTCTCTGGTTGATTGAACGGTCCAGCTGTGAGTGTCTGGGAACTATATCTCCCAGACACCCTTCCGTAGTTATTTGTCATTAGACTGTGTAGCCTCCTTAGTGCTCAGACAATGGCTGGATGCAGCCACTCATATAGGTGGGCATACTCTAGATGTGATGGTTTCTCAAAACCTATTCATTTCTCATCTGCAAGTGCTTCCTTGTGCTTGGTCCAATCACTCTTTGATAAAGGCTACACTCAATCTCCCCACACCTTCAGCCAAAATGAACACATTGCCTCAATTTATGAAACTCACACTTTAAAAACATAACAATAGTCAATCTCCTGACCCACTTGTCATCTAGCCTAAAACCACTTTCTAGTTTTTCTGAGTCCTCATCCTTAGTAGAGCATTTTACCACCTACTTAAAACAAGCTAACTCTGACCTGGAACCATTGAAGTGAAAAACTATTAAGCCAGATGTGCACCATAACACCTGGTTCTCTGATGATGTCATCTCCGCTAGACAAGCAAACAGGGGATGTGAAAGAGCTTGGTGTAAGAACCCGAATTCTACCTTTCTGTTACAGTACAAACAAGCAGTGAAGAAATTTAAGACTGCAATAATCTCCTCCAAGTCCTCCTACTACAAAAAACAGATTAATAATGCCTGCTCCAATGTCAGCAAACTCTTTAAGATCTTGACAGACTTCCAGGACTCCCTCTCTTCTAACAACGATGTCACCAAGTACTCTGATATGTGCCAGGAAAGCCAAAATCTCTACCCAGAGGAAAACCATTAACAGCCTCCTGGCTATGCAGGAACTCGATATCCACTGGGCCTGCCCAGAAGTTCCCGCCTCTGACATTACAAATACACCATGCCTCAACTTTTCTCATTATTCGGAGGATCAAGTTACAAAAATCATCCGTGATCTCAGACCTACCTCCTGCCCGGCTGACTGCTGTCTCATAGATATTTTTAAGGATGCACTTGAAGTCCTAGTATCATGGATGACCAGCCTGATCAATCTTTCTTTTGGTGAGGGTGTGGTTCCTTTTTCCCTCAAGGAAGCCTGAATAACACCATTGTTGTAAAAAAAACATTTTCACCGTATGGGACGGAAAACGCCATGCTGGACCTTAAATACGCCTTGGTCTGCATAGTGAATAATGGTCATCCCGCACGCTTGGAGGATGTTGCACATTTTTCAACTCTTGCATCCTGTGGATCTCCTCATTCCTTGGTCCTTGTATTGTTTGAGTGTATATAGGTGAGGAAAGTTCCAACCCCATTTTTCAAACATGTGGTGTCCAACAGAGTTCATGCCTGACCCCTAATTTGTTTAATATCTATATTCAACCCCTCTTAGACATGCTGGACACTTTGGGGGTCAGGTATACAAACTATGCTGATGATACCAAAGTCGTCTTCCAGCTGACTCGGCCCCATAAATACTATCTACACAACTCGTTTGCCCTGAACTGCAAAAAGACAGAGCTCTTGATTGTGGCATCTAAAGTCCGCCTTGGCAAATTAGAACGTGCCTATGCCAACTTCACCATTGCTGATAACATCATCACAGTACTAAAAACGTTCTGGACGTTGGGGGTCATTATAGATGATGAACTATCCATGCAGCCACATGTTTCCTTCTTTGATTCATCATGTGGCCTCATCAATAAATGAATAAATTATATTCACCCATTTCTCTCCACCAACAACTGTGCCTTGCTTGCTACTGTGTTAGTCAATTCCAGACTTGATTAATGTAATAGTCTACTAGCGGGCACCATGCAATATAACATACCATCCTTGCAAGTTGCACTGAACAACGCAGTTCGAGCCTTCCAGGGACTGCCTATATGACATATGATTACCCACAAGATTCTGACCTTGTCTTTCAAATGCGGAACAAATGCCTGCCCAATCTATCTGGTTGACAGAGTAAAATCTCCAGTAGGTGGAAGGAAGCTTTGCTCCTCCACCTGCCCAACAATCATCCAGCCCAGATACAAACTGGTCCTTTTTGGAGGAACTTCCATCAATACCCAAGCACCATTGCAGTGGAATTTACTTCCTGGACACATATGCAAGGCTGAAAATCTGGCACTCTTTAAAAAATAATTACAAACCTTCCTGTTCAATCTTAACCCAGGCTGAACCTAGCCTCCTTCCCCCCCTGCTGACAATCCTCTCCTAACTATCTGTTGTTTGTTATTTGGTTTTGTTTTTGGGTTCTTGGGTGCCCTGAAGCCCACGGGTGTGTGGTGCATTATAAACATTGAAATAAATAAATAAATCCCTGGGGGCATAACAGACTTCCTGGTGCTGTCCTGCCACCACTTTGCTTCTGTGGGGGACAATGAGTACTCCCTCCTTTTCCACAATTGCTACTCCTGTAGCAGTGCCCTCCCCTGTAACTCAATAATTTGCGCTGTGGGTAGTATATTAAATTCCTCCTTCATTACCAGGTTTCATGTACATGTGTATTTTCTTGGGGCAGTTGCAATGTCAGATACTTCTGCAAAATATTCTGCCCTTTTTGCTTTTAAATCAGTGGCCTCATTGCTGCAAGAAATCAAATCCACACCTTTGGTTTGCGCTGTGCACTTCACTACGCCAACAGCTGATGGAAGTTCAACTGCGTCTATGAACCTTTCTAGTAATGGCACATGCTGTACTGGTGTGCTGTCTGCGTGCAAGAAGCCCCTCCTTTTCCAACGTGTACTTTAGACATCACATAGGCAGAGTCAGGATACACTGTTACTGCCTCATCCTCATGCACTTCAAGCACCAGAATGAAAGCTACCAACTCTGTTGCTTGTGCTGAAAGATGCACTGGCAATCTTGTGCTTGTTACTATTTCAAAGCTGTCATTCTCTTCTGCATTCACTACTGCTGTTCCACTGTGCCTTTCACCAAAGCTCTTCTCTATCATCGAAGACCCATCGATAAAGAGAACTGTTTCCTCTCCTAAGGCATTTTCTTTAACATGAGGTACATCATCATAGTAATCAGTGTAGGTAAAGCAATCAAGTACATTATCTCTTCCCTTTACTGTTTCTGCTATGAATCTGGCTGGGTTCACTACTCAACACCTAGCAACTTTGATAGATAGATTTGATATGATCACCTCATAGCCTGAAGCTCTCTGAGTACCTAATGTGCTTTTGGGCTTTTCAAGGATGGCAAAAAGAGCATGCTCAACATGTAATATAACTGAACAGCCCATAGTTGTGCTGGGTGATTTCTCAAAATTGCAAAAGCTGCTGAAGTCAATGCTTGCTCACATGGGTAATGGTCTCTCATTACAAGATCCCACTGTAGAATGCCATTGGTTTGTATCCCATATAACTATTCTGTGTGAGCACAGCCATCATCACTACTCCATTTGAATGGGAAAACAGAAAAAAAGTCTTCTTTGTATTCAGGAATCACTTAAACTGGAGCTGTGCTGATTGCTAGTTTCAGCTTGTCAAAGGCATCTTGCCTGTCCAAGCTATGTCACTTTTGTCTTTTTGTGCTTCTTTCAGTCCTCTTAGGAGTGGCCTGACATATGTGCTGTAATCAAAAACCCATGCCCTACAATAATTGCAAAGGCCCAGAAAGTGCTGTAATTCTATCACTGCCTCTGGCCTGCGTATTTTCATAATTGCTTCTGCTCTTTTAGGTGTCACTTTACTCCCTTCTTTCAGTATCACTTGGCATATGTATAGGACCTCCTCGTGGCAATAGTGTAGTTTCTCTTTGTCTGCTTTGTATGCTTTTAATGCAAATACTGTCAAACAATTTCAAATTCCTGCACTCTTCCTCTGTGGTGCTGCAGACTACTATGTCATCCACATATTGGATGACCACACTGTCAAGTTGTACATTTTCTAAGTCCATCTGAAACACCCTGTTGAAGACTGAAGATGATTCACAATACCCCTGGGGTAGACAGGAATGTTGCAATTGGATTCCACGACAAGTGTACGTGGTCAAATATTGAAACTCTTCATGCACATGAATTGAAAAGAAGGCATTCTTTAAATAAATCACTGTAAACTATTTAGCTTTAGATGGGATGTTACATAATTTCATGGCTGGATTTGGCACTAATGTAAATTCTTCCTCTACAATATTATTATGGGGTTGTTGGTGCTGTATACATCTCCATGACCCCCCTGTAGCCTTCTTTATTGGGTACACCACTGTGTTGAATGACGATTCTGAAGGCACTATTATTCCCTATCATACTAGGGCGGCAATGGTTGTATACATACTCTCCTCTGCTTCCTTTGACATGGGATACTGTTTCATTTTGACTGCTCCTACTCCTTTTAATAGACTAACATGCTGGTCCATAATGAACATGGTATGCGTGCCAAATCCTCTTCAAGAAAGGATGGTGCTGTCCTCACTAATGACATTCTCTGGGGAATCACTCTGTCCTCAATTTGCAATTGATATGTGAGACTGATGCTAAATATCACATTGTCATCTGAGTCCTCATGTGTAAACAATTCTTCATCTGTCAAGTCAGTCAGTCTGTGTATCTAGTCGAGTGCTATTACTGTGTGCCAATTCACCCCTTTGTCATCTTTCCATGTCAAATTACCCTTTTCTCTCTTACTATGGCTGCTTCTAGCCCAATTGTAATTAACTGTCCTTCTGCCATGTCTGTGGGTACCTCTGGTCTAAACAGAAACTCTGTGGGTAACCTCAGTACTTTGTCTCATATTCTTGGAAGCCATGATAATAGCACATGCACTCCATAAAGGAATACTTCCAGGTTTAGTGGCACCCCTCTCAGTGGTTTTGGACCATAAAATGCTGTTATGAATTCTTGTGCATTTACATAATGTGTCCTTGGGGTACAACTTATTAACTCCTTTTCAGTAAATAAGATTGTCACGTTTAGTTCATTCATCATGTTTCTCCCCAATATAATAACTGGTGTTTTGTGAGAATATAACAATAGTATAGACATGTTGTGTTCTCCTATGGTGATAGTTAATTTTTATGTGAAAGGAACCGTAGTAGTGCTCCCAGAAAACCCTTGCACGTCCATGGAAAGGCTTGTCATTGGGGGGTTTCCTCTATAACAAAAGGTTGAGTCGCCCCGGTATCTACTAAGAAGGAAAATGGCTTGTCACCTATGGTCACCCCGAGCTGTGGTTCCTCTTGTGGGTCTGGTGTAATCGATAGGATGGAACACATCAGGTTTTTCTGTGGGCTGTCTTGTATAGTGGATAAATATTCAGTCCAGTGCCGGTGAAAGGATTCTCTCCCACTACTGTTATACCCCTTATTCTAGGTGTCTGCAGTAATATGTTTGCCTCTCACAGTGCCACTTTGTTCTGTCGTGCTTGTGCCTGTGCCTCTATTGATGCTTGCTGTGTCTGAGGCTGCACTGTCTGTTGCATCTGCTGTATTTGTGACACTGGTGTTTGGTACTGTGTGTGATCTTGGGCATACTATTCTGGTGGTTCTGCACTATACAGTGGGGGGTGCTGTCCCCCCCTCTTGGATATACTAGCTGCAAATTCTGTTGCATGCCTCCCTTGCTTCTGCATACACTTTTGTATTGAACGTTTGTATTGAAGCATATGTGTGTTAATAATGTCATCATTTTCCTTCTGGAGCCTCTACTTCCCTACTTCCTTCCTCATTTTGTTGTCTTTCTCTCTCCCTCTCTTCCTCCTTTTGTCTTGCTCTTTCCCTCTCTGCATCCATTTGTTTATCTATTTTACTTTCTTCTTCTCATCTCTTCTCCCTTTCTCTTTCTGCCTCTCATCTGTTTTCCTTATCTCTTTCTTCTTCATTCCTTTCTTCTTTCTCTCTCTCTCTCTTCTCTGCTCACTTTCTCTCTCCTCCTCCACTCTTTTTTCTTCTTCTTTCTTGTTTCTTTCTCTGGCTTTCCTTACTTTCTCTCTTGAATCATTGATGCCCTCCTAACCATTAATTTGGCACAATTCCTGTCTCCTCTCTCTCATTTTTGCATGCCTCTCTCTCTCTCGGAAACTCTTCCTCGGCTTCTGTTAACTTCACTTGTAAGCTGCAGCACTTGACGTATAGTACGCGTGTGGACACAGCTACACAGCTCCACAGCGCCAGAACTACAGAGACTCACGCCTGCCAAAGCTGCCACCACCAGGCCCACGAGCAGACTCTATAAGTAAACCATGGGCTCTAGTTTTCCTTACTGCTACTTTCCGTATGTTAGTTGACCAGGATGAGTGACAGCCACATTTTGTATTTGTCTCTTCCTATGCAGGTGCTCACTCTAGCTGGACAGCGGGTTTTGCCGCCATTTAGTGACCTGGCGCCTAACACGAACAATGCCGAGCCGGATAAATGGTACAACATCTAGGACTCCCACTATAGGAGTGAGTACAATAATTTGGGGTTACTCAGTCTCTCCTTCCCTCTGATTAAAAATAGAGAAGCACAGGGCCTCTAACTTTCTCCTCGGCGCCAGTTTTTCTCTCCATTCTGCAGGTGAGGAACTAAATTGATGTATATTCCCACCATTGACAGAACATACGTTAGGATTCTTTCCATATTGCCAAGCCAATGGCCCCTGGTAGTCCTGAGGAGGTGAGTCGGCCTCATGCAACCAATGAATACAGTTGTAATAGATACCATTGATAGGTTAAAATTAAGCGAAGATGACAACACTGTTTGACAAGACTAATTTAGTCCATTTAATTTTTTCCAGAACTGAGGCTCTCTTGATTCACCCCCCTTTTTGTTTATGAAGCAGCAACGTGCATTTGACGTTCGCACTCCGTCCTGAGGAAGGTTGATTAAAATAGCTGGGCAAGGGGACCCTACCCTTGTTTGAAAACTCAACCGAAACATGTGTCGACAATAGTTTTCCAACCCCTGGAGATGTACAGAGGGTCACATTGTTTAATATTAGAGTGTTAAAATGACATTTATTTGATTAGAATTTGAGATGGTAACATAATTTTACCTTATTGTTATGTTATTGCATGCGAGTATGAGAAATGTATGTGTGAGTTATGATTGAATAGAACATGGAGGGATGATTTTTTGTATTGAGCCTAGCTTATTAATTTCTGTGGAACTATTTTCTGTATTTGTAAAATAAATATGATGTTTTACTATTTTCTGTGAAACTGTTTTCCTTATTTGTAAAATAAATATGATGTTTTACTATGAGTTGATAAACAGCATCTTGTCATCTTTGGTCTAGTTGGTCCACCCCCCTTTTCTTCACTGTATACTTGCCTGGAGAACCATGGACATAGCACCAGCCATCCCTTATCTTTATTATATGGTTCTAGGAATGGCAAGTGTTCTCCAATTAGGGGGTCACATGCAGCGATGGGACCAAGTTGGGAATAGATTTACCATCTATTGATTAAGATTTCAGCTAATATTAATGTGTCTGTCATGTTTTCTATTGCCACTGGGAACACTGTCGAGTTATTCTTCAATGTTTTTTTTTAGCTTACTGTTTTGTTGCACCTGGGAAACAAATGCTGATTGTGCTCTTAAATTAATTTGGGAGTATTCTGCTTGCGTCTTGGGAATTGCTATCTCCTGTCTTTCTTCAGCCCTACCGATCCTCCCTAATTTCATTTTAACCTTGGCACTAGTTGCCAGCCTCTGTCTGAGCTCTGCATGGATATGTATTTCTGTTGATTCAGCCTTTTGAGTTTTCTCGAGGCTTTGATGCCTTAATTAGATGGCTGCCCAACTACACTCTTGCTTCTGTGTTAATGTGATAGATTTGCATGTCCTTGATGTTGCATTCACCTTATACGTTGGTCATGTTAGTGTTCTTCATGTATGTGGATGCTATGTGTAATTTTTTCATGTCTAAATGCATAGCTCACCTATCGTACACATTCTTCATGTGGAGTGCATATTTTCTTTGTATCTAATGCATGCTATTTTACTGGTACAACGTAAGTTTGAATGCTCAGCTCACATTGTTAACAAACCCTGCTGTACCTCTAAGGGCGGAACGCTTGTCTCAGTGTAATGTCTCTCACCTTTCCAGTATTGATACAGGGGAGGGGCAGAAGCCATGGATGACGTATTCATCTGTCCCCTTACGCTAAGCTGCTGGTGGCATTGCCATTACAAATACCATTCCACAATAAAAATCATGTCTAAACTGAGTGACCAAAATGACATCCTAGCCACGTAATAACACATATCATGCTTACTTTATCATAGATGCCCAGACAAAAATGAGAGGCCACAGTAAGAAATAGCTAGACTTGCTGCACCAAAATTCCATTCTATCTACATAATTGCACTTATCATGCTTAATGTATCATTGATGCCCAGACAAAAATGAGATGCCGCAATAAGAAATAGCTAGACTGGCTGCATTAAATTGCCAGCCAAACCACATAATAACACATGTCATGCTGACTTTACCATAGATGCCCAGTTAAAATATGCCATATAACAGTAAGAAATGGCTAGAATGGCTTCAACCAAATACCACTCGAGCTAGGCAGTAACACTTATCATGCTTGCTTTATTATAGGCGCCAAGTAAAAGAATGCTGTGCACCACTAAGAAATGGCTAGACGGGATGCCCCAAAATGCTAGTCAAGCCAGCCACATAATAACACATAGCATGCTTGCTTTATCATGGACGGATGCCCACTATAAATGCTGCAGTAGCGCACCCCGTCTCTCACCCCTCACCTGTCAAAATCAGCTTTTCGGCAGCCTGGCCGGCACAAACACACGCACACAAACACCTATACACACAACATTCACTTGCATATTTACTCACAACCTTCACTCTCTCATTCGCATGCACGCACATACACCAAACATTCGCTCATTCACACGTGCACCCAGCAAACCATACATCAAACAATCACACATTCACACACACAAATATTACATAATATGTAACACACACTTGCATGCATGCACACTTACACATGGATTTTTCTTATCTGACATTTCCCGATCTGAATCCATCTTCCCAACGTGTCTTCCTTGCACTTCTGATGAAAATGTGTACAAGCATGTTGTATTTTCACAACAAATCAATACATGCTGATTTTTCATTTTCTCATAAGGATGTTACTGACAGTAAATTATCTGCTCAACAGGTGATGCCGGGTGCCCCATGTGTCCCTGAATGACAATACTTCTGCAGAATAATGTTAACCCCACACAACACTACTGTAATTCTGCCCACAACCACACCTACAACCCTAGCTCAAAACCTTCTTCCGGTGCCTGCACAGGACAGGAGGTGCATTCATGTACAGGCCAGAGAAGGCCATCCTCATTGTGTTCTGCTGTATGTTGCACAACATTGCCATCTGGCGCAATGAGGCAGATGATGAAGCAGACTCTGATGAAGGATGCCATGGGGTGGAGGTTCCATGGTTTCGGGAGCAAGAGGACAAGGTTGGTGGGCTAGTCCTTTGGGAGGATGGCATAACAGGTTTTTTCCGATAGAGGTGAGTGCATCATTACGGTCAATACCATGGCTCATCTCCACCTTCACCCTCCCTCTGTTCTAATTATACAAACAAAATAACAAAAACGAAGATAAGAACCGAAATGTATTGCACAACGGATGGGGCGGTTGCTGCTGCCCCACCAGGTAAGATCAAAGTATCACAATTGCAGAATGTTCAGTGCAGGATCCAACAAAAAAGTGCCTGGGGAGAGTACATTGAAGCAACCGACTAGGGTGATGTCCATAAGTAGGAGTTTCAGGGTGCATACAAAGAAAACTGGAGTCCAAAGGGTGGTGAATGTAATGCAGGATGTTGAAAAATTAATACAAATAACGCAGCCATCTTACCTGGGAAGAAAACAAGTGTACACATGGTGTTAGCAGGCGCCAGATATGCTGATGTTGGAGCATATTAGTTGTAGAAGTGGTGGGTGTTTATTCTCTCTTCCTGTTGCAGGCAAGCCACTCAACAACTTGGCGTGTAACACAAGCTGGCCTCTATAAATCCGTGGGCAGAGTGTGGCATTAGTGTGCCCCAACTGACACATTCCTGCAGAGGAGCTATGCGCAGCATGGCAAGTGGTCTGGAAAGTGACCTAAGGCCTGCTCTCAGGCCAGGCAAATAATCACGCTTGCCGAAGCAGAGGGGGTGCAGGCAGCGAGGCAAGAAGCACGGGAGGAAGCTGAGAGTGTCTGAAAGCAGACCTCTGCTGCAGCATTGCAACCTGCTTCAATGACAGTCAGGCATCCTCCCTGGCTAAAGTACAGGTCCTTGCTGCAGCATCACGGAAACAGCCTGCCCACGTGCCAGTCAGACATCCTTCCTGACATGAGGACCAGTGCCTGCTGCTTCAGCCTGCTTTTAAGAATCACACCCCTCCTCCCTTCACGCCTAGCTGCCTGCACTTCCCCTAGCAATTCCACCGTGAGCTGATTGGCTGCCTCCATTGCTCGCAATACTTCTCCAGGGATGAGTTGATATCAGCTAAGATTGGAAAAGTCAGCAACAGTTCCTTCCCATTCTCCCATAACCTGTTCCTGGGTAGCCTCCATCGCTGACACTCAACAGTGTGTGCTGAAACAGTGTCATAACACAGGGGCATGAGCCATGGGTTGAGGAGTAGGGACAGGGCAGTCGAAGCCTGTACCTGGATGGAGACTAGTTCCTGGGTCCCTGGAGTAGGTTGCAATCTACCTACCTGACTGTCCCCTTGTGACTGTCTTTTTTTAATATAATGGTTTTGTAGACAAGAAGATCGATCAAATGACTTGATGAGGACCCAGCTCCCTGGCCGTATGTTGTGGCCTGGGCCCTCTTACCTGACAGGTAAAGCTTCGCGCACCTGGTGGTAAATCAAATACAGATTTTTTGTTAACTGTCCACAATAGTCAGAAAGAAGTACATGTTTAACTTCGCGTAGCGAACAGGGCTTTGGCAAATTCCAAATGTTAGCTGGCCTACCATTGACCACCTCAAATGGAGAGAGCCCAGTCTTAGTTTGAGGGGTCGTTCTCATAGACAATAACACGATCGGTAAGGCGTCCGGCCATTTCAGTTTGGTGCCGGCATACGTCTTAGCAAGCTTGTTCATGAAGATGCCGTTATGTCTTTCTATTAAACCAGCACTCTGAGCCACTACTCGATGGAAGTAGTGGCAACCCCCACTACTCCACTACTCCATGGAAGTGGTGGCAACCCCCACCATCAACTAAATGACCTCAGCCTTCAGCTGCTCGTTCTCCTGTTCAGTGACAATGTATGTAGCTTTCTCACAAATCGAATTGGCCCCATGAACATGGGGGCTGATCCTCTGTCTCTTGCTGGAAAAGGGATGGGGCTGGATGGGGCAGGACGCGGTGGGATCAGATCCTGTGGAGCATCCAATTCTCCATCCAAGTCTGAGCCTGGATCAGTTGTCCTCTCAGTAGGTTGACCATCATCCTCGCCTTCTTCATCCCCCACCTTCTCCCTACTCGCTAGTGTCCTCTTGGTTTCAATGTAGGTGAAAGTACCAATTTAGAGTGCACAGTGCATGGGGCACTTGCAACTTGTTATACTTGTCAACCACTTGCAGGCCCCTTTGTTGCTATCTGCTACGCATCCCATTGTACTATCATCCACTTTATGAAAAGTTCTTAGAGTGACATCTATCCACAGGTGTAAAAACAAAAGGAAATATCAAGGCTGAGTACCCCGAAAGGAAATACACCAAACACGGGCTTATAAAGATTCACAGATCTTTATTCTAAAACTGTACAGTTTACAAAGAAACAAAGTATCAGATAGCTATCTGGCCCTACATCACAGCGAATACCAGCCCTTTCGGTGTGAGAAGTGAGTGGTACTGGATGTCTAAATAGTTGTACATTTTATACATTTCCCAATCATAATGTCCAGCCCCTCTACAGGTTAATAATCCATGGTCTAGGGTTTGTGCCGAGTTCACTTCTGGATTGTCCGACAATATGCTCATGGATTATTCTCGGTTTACATATAAACAATTTACAATGGCAACAGTGTGTTCTTGGATTTAACAATAAGCCTTAACATATGTCCTATACAATGCAGTTCAGCTAGTGTCCACGTTCAGTATTTGTATAACATTGTAGTCAATGTATGTCCACGGATCTGGCTTGTTGGCGCAGACAATCCTCTGTCTACAAGTCAGGCATGGGACAAGGTCTCTTTACTCGACCCAAACATTCGGCCAACGGACAGTTTATACATTAACTCACGTACAATGTTCAGGACGCCTCAGTTACAAGCGGGAAACACTGTCCATCATTTTGGAACAAAGGATTACTTTTGAATAGAAATCAAAATGGTGGACGGACCTAAAATGGCGGCAAAGTCGATCTAGAATCGGAACTTTGCAACACGGTTTTCTTCGCAGAGCGACTGGGCTTAGGCCAATATATACAATAAAGGAGGCACAATATGATATCCTGTTTAACAAACCCTCCTTTTGGCCTAAGCCAAGCGCTAAACTACTTCTAGTCATTTTACGAGTAGC
The DNA here is from genome assembly GCF_040938575.1 of Ambystoma mexicanum. Classification (NCBI taxonomy): domain Eukaryota; kingdom Metazoa; phylum Chordata; class Amphibia; order Caudata; family Ambystomatidae; genus Ambystoma; species Ambystoma mexicanum. The sequence goes on along the minus strand of NC_090923.1, from coordinate 621,366,514 downwards.
TCCACGTCTCAATGTTCATACATCCTGAATCCCTATCGGAGATATCAATTGCCATGAGGTCAGATACCAAGATTTCCTTCAGCACGAATTCATTAGATATTTTCTCTGGGGCGTATACCTTGTGTCCTAATGTACCCATCACTTGTGCACAACATCCTTCTAACATCAAACACATACCAGGAAGACATTGTATGCAACAACAGAAAAACAACAGAATACCTAAAATAATCAGCAAGACCGAAAGTAGCTTCCATCCCCAAGATCACAAGAAGTCCCAGAATCAAGCGCTACGATTCCAGTTTCTCTCAGGAACATGCACTTCTGAACTGATAACGTGCAGATTTTGTATCGCCCTAAAGATAGTTGGGGAGGAATCTGGCACAAAAACACAGCAAGCGGACCCCACTAATTTACATACCCCACCACGCTCAGCCAGGATGACATCTATTGCCATCCGGTTCTGAAGTGCCACTAACCTTATTGCTTTTTGTTCTAAAGTCATGTTATAGAGTATGTCAGTGGTCCGGTTGGTGGTCCTCTCCAGTACTCTCGCTAGTCTTCTGATATCCTCAGAGTTCAGTATTTGCCCCCAAAATGGCATGAAGGATTTAGCTACATCGCCCAGAACTTGTGCTGAAGTATCACCATTCTCGTCCCTCCGTGGATGAGCCTTTGAAATTTCTACAGTGCTAGCAATGAATACCCCGGGTAACAGAATCCCTAAATAACAGGTTCCCTGCCAATCCCTCGGTAGCCATGGAAATGCTACATTACCGCAAACAAAGTAGACAGGTTCGCCTACATACAAAGGTCTGTCCTCACTAGTCAAATTCGCAACGTTGGCGCAACCCTTGAAATTACCCATTGACTGAGCACCATTCCTCTGTATGCAGAAAGAAACTGAATCGGGGCTTTGGTTAACAGTGTAAGAAGGTGGCGTGGCATCCCTATGGCCTATAGGAGCCATCTTGAAAGAGATCAAAGATTGAAAAGGCTGGAACAGTCTATCAGAAGGCCTAATAGAAGCAACATTAGGCTTGCTCCTATTTGCGAAGAGTGAGCATCCCAGGGGTGTTTGAACTCGTTTCTCAAAATCATTCAAGTTAGTGCCATCAAAGTTCCCCGAGATGCTATCGTTCCATCGGCCAAAGAATAGTCCCCTTAGAGAAGCATAGCATGAAGTCGTCAAAGGTAAAGGATGAATATACCAACCCAGCCCCTTATCCCCATGTTGCGGCAAATGCGAGCAGATCCAACAATTAGACTTTTTAAAATTGGCATGTGCAGCATTCATAATGAGTAATAGAGTATTGTTATGGTAACTCTGTCTGTGCTGAGAGTCTCTAGGAGATAGAGTATGCAGATGCACGAAAGGTGTAGAATCAGTGAGTACATTTTCAGTGGGTAACAGAATTTCAAGCGGATGTACTTCTTCCAAATAACAAAATACTAAGGCAATGACTATTGTGAAACCAGTTAACATAATCACAAGACAACTATACGTTTTCGAGGCCCACACATTCGATTGTTCATTTTTACGATTGGTCACACAGTCTCTTATCTGTTCCGTACGAGTGGGAGAGGTTGCAGGCATTGTTTCTTCAAACGAATACACCAAAGTGAATGTGCTGGCGATCTCCAGATCGAGCGTCTTCTGAGTCCTTTTTTTCCCCAAACCCTAGCCAACAGAATCCCCTTATGTACAAATGATCGGGCCAAAGAGACAAGCCCTTCGATGATTTTTCTTGATGGCACAGCCGAACCGTGCAGTAAGTCTACTTCCTCTGACGCAGATGATGGAAGTGGTGAATTCAAAGCAGGATTTAACACAAGATTCAAAACAGAATTTGAAAAAGGAACTGTTGGAGAGTGTGGAGATGAAGCGGCTGTTTCCCCAGGCCCCACGGGCTCATAGAGAGTCTCCGACGTACTCTCGATGCTGTTTGATGCTTCGTGATTGTTGGTTATGGTATTGGTGAGGGGTTCTGTGTCTTCTGTATCATGTGGCAAAGGGAAAGGAATCCTCTTGATGTGGAACGCGTGGATCCAGTGCTTCCTGCCCTCCACTCGTACCGCTGTCTGTGTGAGCAGGAGAACTTGGTGCGGGCCCCACCAACGAGGTGCGAGACAAGAAGATCGATCAAATGACTTGATGAGGACCCAGATCCCCGACCGTATGTTGTGGCCTGGCCCCTCTTACCTGACAGGTAAAGCTTCTCGCACCTGGTGGTAAATCAAATACGGATTTTTTGTTAACTGTCCACAATAGTCAGAAAGAAGTACATGTTCAACTTCGCGTAGAGAACAGGGATTTGGCAAATTCCAAATGTTAGCTGGCCTACCCATGACCACCTCAAATGGAGAGAGCCCAGTCTTAGTTTGAGGGGTCGTTCTCATAGACAATAACACGATCGGTAAGGCGTCCGGCCATTTCAGTTTGGTGCCGGCACACGTCTTAGCAAGCTTGTTCTTGAAGATGCCGTTATGTCTTTCTATTAAACCAGCACTCTGAGCGTGCCTAACCGAATGGAACCATTTATCGATCTGTAATCCCGCGCATATCTGCAGAATTACAGCAGCGATAAAATGTGGACCATTGTTCGACCAGATGACTCTTGGCAGACCAAACCTAGGAAAATATTCCTTAAGCATGGTCTTTGCTGTTGTCATAGCTGTGGCATCTTTGACAGGAAAGGCTTCAACCCATTTACTAAAGGCGCAGATAACCACTAGTATGTACTTGTAGTTATTGCAACGCTCCATTTCCATGAAGTCAAAATTTATAACCTCCAAGGGGACATAAGGTGGACCAAAACTACCCCTAGGAGTCGATGTGCCCTTTCCCACATTATGCTGCAAACAAATCATACACCCTTGGACAAAGTGCTCAGCTACCTTAGAGATTTTATCATTCACCCACACATTTTGCAACTTTTTGGTAACTTTTCGTGCACAAATATGGGTGGGACCATGAGCCATAGCGACCATCATCGTAATGTATGCATCAGGCAGTAACCATTTCCCTTCTACTTTGTCCATCCAACACCCATCGTCATCCAATTTTGCCAAACCCTCAGCCCATTTCTTAGATTCCTATAAAGTGGCATCAGCTTGAATGTTTTTCACAGATTCAATACCCTCATTCAAATTACAGGCATTTGTGGCTTCCTTTGAAGTGTACATTTCTGAAGAGAGATCAGTGGCAGTCTGTTTGGCTATCTGGTCAGCAAAAGCGTTCCCTTTTCCTACATTATCTATGATCTTCTGATGCGCTGCGCATTTCATAATTGCTAGCTGAGTAGGGAGTGGAAGCGCTGAGAGTAACCATACTATCAAGTAGCCATACTGGATTTTAGTGCCATGTGAGGTCAAGAAACCTTGTTCTGCCCAAAGTCTGCCGAAGTTGTGAACCACCCCAAAAGCAAACTGACTGTCAGTATATATATTTAAGGTAAGCCCTTCAGAAAGTTCACAAGCTCAGGTCAATGCTGTGATCTGCGGCCTGCGCGGAGTTATGCATGATTCTTTTGGTCTCCACGACCATGCTCAATGTGGTGATTGCATAAGCAGCTGTGGATGTACCATCCGGGAGTTTGAAACAGGAGCCATTGCAAAACAGCTCCCCTTGTGGATTATGCAAAGGAGTATCTTTTAGATTGATTCTGCCTTTCGTCTCCTGCTCTGTAGTGTAAAGGCAGTCATGTGACTCTTCATCACTGCAAGCAGTACCTTGCGGAAAGGTAAAAGTTCAGCCGGATTCAATACACAACACCTCTTTATTTGAATATGCGGTGCAAACAAGATCAATTCATATCTTGTTAATTGTGCAGAGGTGAGGTGTTGCGTTTGTGTTCTGTTTAATAGAACACCTACAGAGTGAGGTACCATCAGGGTTAAAGCATGGCCTAGGACCATTTCCTTGCTCTGCTTTACAGATGCAGCAGGGACAGCTCTCAAACATCTTGGCAAAGCGCATGCAACAGGATCAAGGGCGGAAGAAAAGTAGCCGCACAGCCTATTCTTCCCTCCATGTTCCTGCGTTAATACAGCCAAAGCACATCCATCACATTCATGCACATACAACATGAAGACCTTTTCATAGTTCGTTGTGCTCAAAACTGGTGCCGAGCACAATGCAGTCTTCAGCAGATCAAATGCTTGCTGGTGTTCCAAGTTCCACAGTAATGGCGAAGAAATGCCCTTCTTCGTCAAAGCCAACATTGGTTTAATCACTAAGGAAAAGTTTGGGATCCACTGCCTACAGTAAGAAACCATTCCTATCAAGGCTCTGACTTCCTTCTGTGTATTTGGGACAGACATGCTAGAAATGATTTTTATCCGCTCAGGCATCAACCTTCTTCCCTCCTTTGACAGGAGATAGCCTAAATAGGCGACCTCCTGTCGACAATACTGAAACTTTTTAAGTGAAGCTTTGTGTCCATGTCGTGCTAGGTGAATAAGCAACAACAGGCGCTCTCTGAGTCAGCCTCTAAGAGTAGATCACCGACATATTGAAGCAGTGTACAAGTGGTGGGCAACTCGAGTGTGTCGAGCTGCTCTTTCAAAGCCCTTCTGTAAATGCTAGAACTCTCTTTGTAACCTTGCGGTGCACGGGTAAAGGTAAATGAGCGTCCCCCTAAGTTGAACGCAAAAAAGTATCTACTGTCATTGTGTATAGGAATACTAAAGAAGGCGTTCTTTAGATCCACAACACTAAAGTGAGTAGGTGAAGCCGGAATCATAGTTAATATTGTCGTCACATCAGGCACAATGTGAAATTGGAACTGTCAGGCCTCTGGCAGCCTGGGTACATTTCTGCTTATACAAAATGGAGTCGCACTTGTATAATGTGCCTTATTGAGGTAGATATAAGGTTGGCGCTTGTCGCTCTATCTTCTACTAAGCATTGCAAGCAATATCGATTTCTTAGCATCTTGCGTTTCAAGCCTATTTACACACAGTTAACAGGATGGTTGCTTCCATCTTGTCTCGCAGCACCGTTTCCTCACGTTTTAACATTGTCTCCTCTCTGTGTCCATTCCATTCATTTTCGTAGTTACTCGCACTGGCGTGTTATCTTTGATAGCTGCTTTTGTTCATTCATGAGTCTGTTCAGGCCCTTGTGTCATTTCCACTGGCCTTCCATTAAGGGTTTTGGGGTCTCTTCGTGGACCGTGTGTAGGTACTCCTCATTTCGTATCAGCCGCTGGTATGGCTGTCTGATAGGGTACCGTGCTGCCCAGGGTTGTCTGGTTATGGGTGCTTCAACTGGTATGGATCTTCTGATGTATACTGGGCATTGTCCCAGTGCAGCTCTTTGTAGGTTCATTTGCTCTTCATATGTCACATACCTTGGGGAGCACGCTCCTGGTACCTCGAAATGAGGCGATGGGGTGGAGGCCATGTCTGGGACCTCCTCTACACTCCCCCCTCTGGTCGGTTCATCGACCACTTCTGCACCCTCATTTGCATTCATTTCTTTTGATTCTTCACTGTCATGCTCATCGTCTTCTGTGTTGGTACATGATGGTGTGAATGTGTGAGCCTTTGGAGTCCATATTTTTATCACTCCCTTCAAACTCCCTGCTGTTTTCACATGTTTGTCTTGGTTCCATGGCATTAGCTGACATTGTCCATTTGGGCTGCAGTAGATCAATTTTCCTTCATACCTTCTTCGTTTCTTAGGGTATGTGAACTTTGTTTCCTCTGGCGCAAATTTGCTGGCCTTCAAAAGTCTCTTATTTCTTCATCAGTCAGGTCTCTGGGCTTCCATCCTGGCTCGACATCAACCATTTTTTTCATCCCTATGGCTTTCTAAGCAGTTTTCTGGCATTGTGTAATGATTATCTTGATAACACAGAATCCTAGAAATACCATTGCTAGTAGAGCTCCCAGAAACTTGAATATATCTGCCATCCATTGTGGGACCCACAAGAATAGGTCTCCAAACCAGCTGTCATCGCCCACTTCATCACTTTCATCGATCATCTGTTTTTTCAGGCTTGTCAACTTGCTTATGGCCTCTGTTATGGTTCCGTTTTCTTCATCGAGTGATGGTACAAATGTGCAACATGATTCACCGATTTTTGCGCAAACACTTCCATCCATTGCAGTGATCATGACAAGCAGATATCTGTTTTGGAGGGTCATCAGTCTAATTGCTCTCAGCTCTTCTTTGATCGCGTTGAATCCTTATATAGTGGTATTGATGGTCTGCAATAACTCCAATCTGTTTATCTGTAACCATTTAGCATTCACTCCAACTTGGATGTGGGGCAAGAGTAGTGTTGTGAATACTGTTGAGGTTAGGCTGAACAGCCTGTGTTCGTACGGGATTACATGGAATGCCTCTTCTGATTTGGGAGAAAAGTAATTTTCCCTCTTCATCCGGGATACCAGTTCCACAGATCTCCTTCTTCTTAGATGAGCATCTGATTTCGGGAAACTGTCCAACTTCAGGTCATTCTTAGGGATCACTAGCACAGGAACGTGGACGTTCACTAGTGTGCATATGCCTCCCCAGTTTTTTGGCAGCCTTATTTATGCCTTGAATCCACACGCCCAGTAATGGTCCATGATAACTGCAGTACCTTGTGTCATTCCTGGGGCTTCAAAGATTCTTCCGCAGTTTTGATTTTCTCCCATCTTTCTTGTGCCATTGTTTCAGAAGCATAGTTTTGGGCTCTCCAGTGGCATTATCTGCAGGGGTCCCCCTCTATCTTCGACCCATGTTAGTAACTTTACTAGCTTTGGCCACAGAGGTTTGCATAACCTCTGTGAATTCTCTATTGCTTCCTTGCAGGCTCCCAGGACCATCCACGCTCAGCAGATTACTACTCCGTCCTCCCATCCATCTGTTCTTCCAGATTTGAGCCTCTTCTTCAGTCTTCCCTCGAACATTCAGTCTCGGGTTAACTTCCCATCTTATCCCTGATCCTTTGATGCCAGGGCTCTCGTACCCAGTATTCCGGAGCATAATTGCCGCCATAGATGACCACGAGGACTACAGCCACTTAAAAATGGCCACCCGCAATCTCTGTTAGCAGCTTCCATACAAGGAAACCCACGAGGTCAAGCTCCTTGTTTTGATTGGCCTGGAGTTAATATTTACAGGCCTATAGGAAGCCGGCAGGTGTTTAAACCGGCCCACCACCAAAGGCACACTGCCTAAGGCTTCCTCCTGTCGTGAGCCTGGAGGCTCATCTGCTGCCCTACCTTTTCCAGAGCTGGAGCTCCCAACTCCACTGCAGGAGCATTGCCCTGCCAGGAGGCCTGCCCCCATCTAAAGGTAGGCTATCTGGCTTTGCCACTGATCCCTGAAGTCAGCGGCACCCTTTGAAAAAAAGTATTTTATGTCACTGGAGCCCCTCCATAATTCGCTAGCACATTCAACTTGTGCTTAATGCCACTCGTCTTGCAGCACGTCTGCCCCCAGTATTCCAGAGCATAATCGCTGCCATAGATGACCACAAGGACTACAGCCACTTAAAAATGGCCGCCCGCAATCTCGGTTAGCAGCTTCCACACAAGGAAACCCACGAGGTCCAGCTCCTTGTTCTGATTGGCCTGGAGTTAATATTTACAGGCCTATAGGAAGCCGGCAGGCGTTTAAGCCGGCCCACCACCAAAGGCACACTGCCCAAGGCTTCCTCCTGTCATGAGCCTGTCAGGAGCCGGCAGAGCTGAGTGCCAGTACCCCTGTACCCCACCGTGAGACATCTATACTACTTGTCCCATCTATCTGGGTAAGCAGCATTCTACAAACTGCCACTTAAAGGCTTCACTAAAATATAGCCTTGCTACGTTGCATGAACTACAAAGTGCCGTTAACATTATACCTGACCACTCCAATGTATACTCTTGCCACCTCTGATATTGGCCACCTGAAATTGTTCTTGCTGTATGTTTCATTGCCTTCTAACTTTACGGCTTAGGCATGTGATTTCATGTAGGCAACTTGTCAAGTTACCTGTCCTCCAATACGCCCATATGCAGTATTTACAGATTTGAACTGTTCAATATGAGATTTCCTTTAGGTTGCGTAATTATTATTTGTATTTAATCCTAAGTACACCCTATACTGGCCCGGATTGCGCCACTGCAGTAACACCGTGTCTGTGCCATTTGTTATTGATACTAGAGTTTAGCCGCATCATCTCTGTTGCTAGATCTCGTACTATTGTTCAGCTGCCTTCTCACTTTGTTGCCAGATGCTGCACTAATGCTTAGCTGCCCTACTTACTGTGTCATCTAATTTTGCTCTAAGCACACCCTATGTTGGCCTGGATTGCTCCATTACAGTAACGCTGTGCATGTGCGATTTCTTATTGACATCAGAATTTAGCCGCCTCATTACGGTCGTTAGATCTTGCACTAATGTTCAGCTGCCTCTTACTGTGTTGTCAGATGCTACACTAATGTTCAGCTGCCTCTTATCGTGTTGTCAGATGCTGCACTAATGCTCAGCACCTCCTATTGTGTTGCCAGATGCTGCACAAATGTTCATCTGCCTCTTACTGTGTTGTCAGATGCTGCACCAATGTTCAGCTGCCTCCTATTGTGTTGTCAGACGCTGCACTAATGTTCAGCTGCCTCCTATTGTGCTGTCAGAAGCTGCACTAATGTTCAGCTGCCTCTTACTGTGTTGTCAGATGCTGCACTAATGTTCAGCTGCCTCCTATTGTGTTGTCAGATGCTGCACTAATGTACAGCTGCCTCTTACTGTGTTGTCACATGCTGCACTAATGTTCAGCTGCCTCCTATTGTGTTGTCAGATGTTGCACTAATGTTCAGCTGCCTTTCTTACTGTGTTGCCAGTTGCTGCACCAATATTCAGCTGCCTCCTATTGTGTTGTCAGACGCTGCACTAATGTTCAACTGCCTCCTATTGTGTTGTCAGATGCTGCACTAATGTTCAGCTGCCTCTTACTGTGTTGTCAGATGCTGCACTAATGTTCAGCTGCCTCCTATTGTGTTGTCAGATGCTGCACTAATGTTCAGCTGCCTCTTACTGTGTTGTCAGACGCTGCACTAATGTTCAGCTGCCTCCTATTGTGTTGTCAGATGCTGCACTAATGTTCAGCTGCCTTCTATTGTGTTGTCAGATGCTGCACTACTGTTCAGCTGCCTTTCTTACTGTGTTGTCAGATGCTGCACTAATGTTCAGCTGCCTCCTATTGTGTTGTCAGATGCTGCACTAATGTTCAGCTGCCTCCTATTGTGTTGTCAGATGCTGCACTAATGTTCAGCTGCCTCTTACTGTGTTGTCAGATGCTGCACTAATGTTCAGCTGCCTCCTATTGTGTTGTCAGATGCTGCACTAATGTTCAGCTGCCATACCTACTGTGTCATCCGATTTGCCTCAGTACTTAGCTGCCACACTGATACTGTCCTAACTGTACTGCCAATCTATGTTTAAGCCTAAGTTATTAGCTGACTGCTACGTATTCCATTTGTATGCTGCCCACTGAAGACATCCCGCACGTTAATAGTCATAACTCTAGCCTGGGTTCCCATGAATAACGATTAATATCCCAACACCCTAATTGAAAAGATGTTAACGCTAACAGTTCTGCTCTGTATAATGACGGCTACAATAAACATGGGCACTAGAAGCCTAGCAGAATTTGCTGAGCTCCCGCTAGCACATATCGCTGACCTTAGCCTGCTCACACCAACTAACACAGTTACCAATAATGCCCCCTGTGCATCTGAGGTAGTAACCTATACATCATCACTACCATGTCCACATCTCATAGAAATATTAGTCTCCGTGCAAGATTAACTAAATTATATGAACCACAGAGAAGATCTCTACCACCTACAAATCCTAAATATAATCACAAGCCCACCCTGAAACCGAGCTATCCTAAGCGATCCCTATCCTTGTTTAATTCTAATATAAATGTCCCCCAGATTAACAACCACAAGGACAAATTACATGCTGATTACAACGCAGCTCACCTTAGCCTAGTCAAAGAAGCCAGTGAGACTCCTCATCTTAAAGGTACGCTTCTTAATGCTAGATCACTTGTGGCCCATGCTATTGACATAGCCGACATCATCACAGAAGGTAACCTTGATTTCCTTGCTATTACTCAGACATGGCTCCATAATGCAGCAGGACCTTCACTCATGATAGCCATCCCAGATGGATATACGATAGCGAGACAAGACCGAGTCGGTGCCCGAGGTGGCGGTATTGCCATCATTTCTAAAACATGTCTTTCCTTAAGATTGGCCCCTACTCTCATGTCACAATCATGTGAATTAATTTCGGCCGAATTCCAGATAAACAACTCACAATCTCTCACCATCCATTTAATTTACCGACCTCCTGTTCCTCTTGGCACCTTTGAGGAAGATCTGCACAATCTACTTATAAATAACCTTAAACCATCTTCACAATTACTCCTATTAGGTGATTTTAACTTAGGTTTCAATGACCAATTGGACAGAAATGCATTAGACGTAGCCAACATAATTAGCTCACTAGGACAATCTCAAAAAGTAAATAAACCTACCCACCAACAAGGGAGAATCTTAGGCTGGATAGTAGACTACAATTGCCTAGTCACCATCTCATCCATTTTGCCTCTTTCATGGACAGACCATTCACTGGTGTCCTTCATTTATCTACTAGAAGACCCACTCCGCCAGCTCCCCCTCAAGCACCACTGTGCATTACTAGAAATAAAAAAAAAGTATAACAGCTGAGAAACTAATCCCTGCTATCCTCCCTACTCTTAATCTGAACATCTTGATCCCAGTACCCTAGTCCATGAATATAATAACATTATGCTCACCACTCTGGATAAAATTGCTCCTGCTAAATTAAGAGCCAGCAAACCTAGAGCTCATTTAAACAAATGGTTCACGCCACAACTCAAAGACCTTCGCATTTTGAAGAGAAAGAGTGAAACCAACTGGAGACTCTGCCCCTCCAACGAGAATAAAGGTAATCTATCATCACTTTCATCGCATTACAAGAATGAAATTTGCAAAGTTAAACGTAATTTCTACGATGAGCGTATTGCTAAATCTAACTCCAGTATGAAAGAACTCTTCTCTATTCTAAATGAATTAGAATCCCCAATAGCGATACCGGATATCTGCATTAAAGACAAACCATGGTGTGCAGACATCCAACAGGCGCTAGCTAATAAAATTAACATGCTCCAAAATAAAATTCTACAGAAAAAAGAAGCATTGTGCTCGTCAGATAACTATTTGCCTAATGCATCACTGACAGCTCACAATAATACATTCCACTTCTCTAAAATGTCTACTCTGGAAGTAGAAAACATAATCTTGTCATTGAAGCCCTCCAACTGCAAAGGTGACATCTGTCCAGCACAACTAATAAAAGATGCTGCCAGAGAATTATCTCCATTCATCACCAAACTAATCAATGCCTCCTTTGCCACAGGCACCATCCCAGCTAATCTCAAACAATCTTGGGTACTCCCTCTCCTCAAGAAACAGACATTAGATCCCCTCATTCCAACAAACTACCGTCCCATCACAACGGTTCCATTTCTACTCAAAATATTGGACTATAAGAGGATTCAATTCAACACTACAGCTAACTCAATGCCTAGTCTGGGATACTGAATGGAAACCCTTATTGATATATCTTTACGTCCAGTTCATGAGTTCTGGATGACTACCCCTATATAACACCCCTCTCTTGGAATCCCCCTGACCCCACTGAGCCAAGAAGTAGTTCTGTTTTGCAAGTTTAAAAGGTTTATTTGATAATTTAAACAATAGATATATATATCACACTTTATAATAATTTAATAATTGAATATCACACTTAATCTGAGCAGTAATCAATAATGGATAGTCCGGCACTAGCACACTTCTTTATAATCAATGATGAGTGGTTATAGGATGGATAAGATAGCAACAATACTTTTATGGTTTCAAATGGATGCAAGGTGGAATGAAATTGCAGTACAGAAATACTCAATATGATTTCAACAAAACAATGTAATCACTTTTCTCTGGCAATACACTCCCCACTTTATGCAATGCATGGAAATGGAAGGAAAGCACACAGTTCTCAGAAATGCAATCAAATGTAATTCAGTTCACCCCAGCAAGCTTAGACTACAGAAGTTTGAAACACAGGCCCAAAATGCTTTAATATGTGCTGGCAATGAAGTGAAAAATATGCTAAAATGCTTTTAATTCCCTCTAGAGGTTCCGGGTGAGTGGTATCTAGTTAATATTAGTCCAGGCTCACTCTAGCAATGATTCAGGGATGGTTCTTAAGAGGCAAACGAATTTTTAGCAAGGGAAGCAAGGAAGGTGCTGTTTTCACACATGGCTGGATTTTTAACCAAATCGCAAATCGCGGTAAAATTCACGAGTGCGAGAATCGTAATTACGGCAAAAGTATGAGGAGTAGGAAGTCGGTGCTGGACTTGTTGAAACGGTGAGATTCTAAGCTTTCAGAGAAAAGTTAAACCAAGTTCCTAGCCCAAACGGTTCCAGAGATACAGACGATTAAATAAAGGTAGTTTTTCGGATTTGAAATTTTAAAAGTTCAAAGCGACAGGTTACAGCTTGCAGCTAGAAAATGACAAGTGACAGCTTTGCAAATGACAGGTGACAGTTAGGAGGCAGTTCTGGTTAGATTAAAAAATATTGAATTATATTATTTTAACTAAGAGATTGGTTCTGCACAGTTCTGCTAGGTACTCACAATATATTTAGAAAAAGGCCTTGCCACGGATCTGGTCAACAGGTTTTCTTCACTCGCCACGGACGGTTTCTGCGCACAGCGTCTGGGTCAGCTCTACTCTGCTGGTCTGAAAATGTTGAATTCATTGCCGGAGTTGAGGTATCCGAAGGGAGTCCGGGTCCATGTATACTGCTGGCCCCCAAAGGTAAAAGCCAGCTTGTATTGGTCCTCCCTACTGACCGGCACGGTCCAGTATCCATTGGTCAGGTCTATTGCAGTGAATACCTGTGACCCCTGAATCTGGGCCAGCCCTTGGTCAATGTAGGGAAGAGGCCATCGGGAAGTATGGACCCGTTTGTTGAGCTCCCTAAGGTCAGCGCAGAGTCTCCACTGGCCGTTTGGCTTTAATATTCCCAGCACCGGATTATTGAAGGTGCTGTGGACGGGACGGATTATTCCCCTGGAATCAAGGTTCTTAATTATTTCAGTAAGGGACTCCATTGATGCGAGAGGCAAGCGATATTGCTTCACAAACACTGGAGTCATGCCAGGGTCCGTGGGGATTGTTGTTGTGTGGATGTCGGTGCGACCACAGTCATGAGTCTACCGCAAAGAGATCTTGGAAATCCAAGAAGACTTGTTTCAACTTTTGCTTCTGTTCAGAGTCACACAGGCATCAGCTAGGTTGACTCTCTCTTCCACCATCTGCCTGAAGCCTGGAAAGACTTCTGGTTTGGCTATCTCAGCGGCCTCCTCCAGCTGGGTGGAGAAGTCCCTGGTCAGAGTGCTGATTTGGACTGGAGGCTTCAGGTGGGAAAGGCAGCCCTCATGGACCTGGAAAATCTATGTTGACTAATGGAGTTGGGTTTACCGCCAACCCTTGCTGTTGGAGAGAAGCATTTAGATGTATGTAAGCATCAGGGTTTTTCAAATGTTGTCCTCTTTTAACTTTCACTTCCAGGGAGAATTGTCGGGTCCTTTCTGGGATGGTGACTTCCTCTTTGATCTGAATCTCAACTGCATAAGGTAGCAATTGAGCTGACCTAAATGCTTTTTCTGGATCATCAAAGCCCATGGGATTATCCGCTAATCGGGACCAAGCTTTGAAGTTTATTAGGTCCAAACTAATGGCAAAGCGATTGAGAATGTCACTGCCTAAGTAAAAAGCGGCAGTGACGTCTCGCACGACCCAACAATTGTGGACTACGCTCTTGTTGCCAATGGAGATTTTGAGCATACACCTGCTTGGCAGGAGATGTTTGGAATTAGGTGCTTCCATGTCCATTTCCCATTTGTCTATCAGTTTTAATGTGGGAATGGCTGGATCTTTTGGGAGTTGGCGGAACATGGCTTTGCTGATGAAGCTCTTACCATTGTTCACGCACACTTGAGCGAGAACAGAGTCCTTCCCATCATTTAACTGAACAGGGATGAACAACTGCTCTCCAATTTGCTGAATGTCAGCCAGGCTCTGAGCTGATTTCACATCTTTCTGGACTATAGGAGTGGGAGTTTGTGATTGTGGATTGGTAAAGAATTTCAGGGTGTTTCCTTCCAGTGTGGAATACCACCTTAAACTGGAAGGAAGGTTGATTTTCAGAAATAGTGAGAACCCCCCATCACCAGTATGTTGTCCTACTGCTATTACGGTCACGTCTGGAATCTGGTTGTTCTGGAAGTGAAATTCTACTTGGTCAGATTTTTGTTCAACCATGTGGCAGGTGCCGTTTAAACTAACATGGTTGACACTCTGTTTTAATTTTATGGGTCGGCTAGTCTGGGTCCAGAGGACCTTGTTTACGCAATCTATTAGGGGTGACAACCTTCTCAGGAGGTCATTCCCTAGTAAACAAGGGGTGCCCTCTGGAGTCACAACTATGACTGGGTGTTTCAACTTGTGTCGCCCAATTTTAATGTCCAAATCTGCCGTCCCCTCAACGGGAATTTCCTTCCCGTCAAAGTTCTGGAGTTGTCCAGGAAGTACGGACGATTAAATAAAGGTAGTTTTTCGGATTTGAAATTTTAAAAGTTCAAAGCGACAGGTTACAGCTTGCAGCTAGAAAATGACAAGTGACAGCTTTGCAAATGACAGGTGACAGTTAGGAGGCAGTTCTGGTTAGATTAAAATAGATTGAATTATATTATTTTAACTAAGAGATTGGTTATGCACAGTTCTGCTAGGTACTCACAATATATTTAGAAATAGGCCTTGCCACGGATCTGGTCAACAGGTTTTCTTCACTCGCCACGGACGGTTTCTGCGCACAGCATCTGGGTCAGCTCTACTCTGCTGGTCTGGGTCTCTGGTTCTGATCAGGTCTGTGGGTCCAGATACAGCGGTCTCCGGTTCAGCTGGTCTCTCTCTGGATACAAAAATGCTCCCTGGCAAATGGCCAGAGTTCTTGCAAAGAATTCAAACAGCTCGCCTGGCTGTGAATAGTGGCAATGATTTGAGGCCTGCTAAAGAGGGATTTAGCTTGTAGTTGACCTCTCTGCTACAAATTCTGAAGTAAAGTCTTGGTCTCTGAAGGTGGATAGATTGAAGTCTCTATGTTGGCTCTCTGGAGGTTGATGGAGGTAAAGTATGGATTTTCCCGGCAGAGCGTCCCGCAGCAGATGGAATAGCATGTCCCTATCTGTCCTGACTGTCTGCTTTTATGTGTTTTGAAAGTGGGTGGAGAGGCTAGCTTTCTAGGCCCTACCCCTCTCCACTTGTCATTGGCCACTTCCTCCTCTTCCCCTTGATTGGGGGAATGAAATGAAGTGTCATCCTGATGAGGTCTGTTTATGATACAGAGAACCCACCCCTGTCAACTTTACACACAATCTATATTTGACCTAAAGACATATTTCATAGATACACAGTGGTTTGAAATTACATGCACCCATCACATATCACATGAGGTAGCCCCTGTTCCAATTCTGCTCTTCCTGGGGGCTTGCATTCAGAAATGGCAACCTTTGGTGCTTTTTAGTGGGTTTTGCAACATCGGATTTTTCTCCAGATTTATACACATGTACACGGCCTGTCCATACATGCTCCAGTAAATTACCATGTCTCTAGCTTAAACACAGAGTCTGTAGTACACATAAATAGCAGGGTTTTGCCCCAGAACATCACACAAATTGGAGTTTGGGCTTGAATCGAAGGTACATTTTTTAAATGAAGGCTCTCAAAGTTATACATTCCTGTCATTTGATTACAAAGAGTTATCAGTGTTTCTGTAAAATATATATTTTGCTTTCATATCAGTTCTCAGAGTGTTGGAGTCCGCCTCCAAGACTTGGGTGGGTCAGTGATCACATGTGTCTTCTGGCAGGCAGGCCTTTGTTGACAGGAAACAGTCAAAATCAACATGTTCTATTCAAGTGCAATAGCCTATTGTGTGGTCTCCAGGAGGTTGAGGTCAGCAGACCAGGGGGGCACTTTGCATTTGGTTATTATGACCATGTGATATCCTGGGCTGTGGTGTGAATCTCTTGAGGTGAGAGGGTTTCCCAGGCTTCTGGCCTCTGGGAACAGCAGGTGGCTAATTTTTAATTAAAATGCAGCCTTTGAAGTCAGCTGAGTCAAATCCCTTTGTCAGCAACTGCACTTAGTTCTCCTGTCAGAGTTTAGACCGCTAGCGCCACCTTGAGGATTTTGTTGGTACTGCATCCATTTTTGGGATCTTTCTTGGATTAATGCATTCCAAACAGGAATGGTTCTTACATGGTAGTAAATCATCCTTGCTTAACATTGTTTTGATGGGGCTCCTTACAGTAAAATGGTTATGTGGAACCCCATAAAAGGGTTGAATCTTTAAAGTGGTCCGGTGAGCCACGATTTCAGCAACTTTTTGACATCAGTAACAGTGGATTTTGTTAACAAAGATCTTTCTTTACACTGGTGGGTGGCAAGTGAGGAAACCATTTTGGTGTGCGCACAAACTGCGTGGTTCTCCTGGATTCTGGCGCACTTGTGGGCTTTTTGGCCATCTTGGATTTTCTAAGCCCACAGCACCAAATGTTGCAGCATGATAGCTCAAACGTGGGTCAGGACACCCAACAGGACAAAGCTGCCTATAATCAAATACAACAACACTTTGAACGTCACAAACTCCTAGGCAATAGACAATCTGGTTTCCACCCATTACACGGAACGGAAACAGCCCTAATAGATTTAAAAACACAAATAGACGAGCTGAAAGATAAAGGGAGGACAGTACTTCTGCTCTTACTTGATCGCTCAGCCGCATTTGACCTGGTTGATCATAAGGTCCTCTGCAGACACCTTGACTCAGCTGCCCATTTCTCCCAGGAAGCTATCAGTTGGATTGAATCCTTCCTGAGTGAGAGAACGATGAGATTGTTCTCCCCATTGGCAGCCGCTGACCCGACCCCCATTCTGTGCGGTGTCCTCAAGGTTCGTGTGTCTCACCAACACTTTACAATATTTTCACCAAGCCTTTGTTTGATCATCTAGACCTTCTGGGTGTCACCTACCCGAACTATGCAGATGACACTCAGATCCTCCTCCCGCTTTCTGGGGATTATAGTAAGGACACGGAGTTGGTGAATAAGGTATATTTTATCATCCAAGCATGGATGGCTACTCATGGCCTATGCTTGAACGATGACAAGACTGAGTTGTTGATTCTGGGCTCACATGCCAACATCAATAAACTAGGACAAGAGTTTACCTCCTTCAACATCGATGGGAACTCCATTAAAGTCTCCAAGGAGGTAAAAACTCTGGGCTTCTATCTGGATTCCACATTATCCTTTGACAAACAGATAAAAACTTTAAACTCATCCACAGCTTATACCTGTAAACTGTTAAGAGCAGGCAAACCTTTCCTTTCGGATGACAGCTGTCTGATTCTGGCCAGAGCTCTAATACTCTCCTGAATTGACTATTGTAATGCCCTTTACAGTGGGGCTAATAAAACCACTATCCGAAAGCTCCAAATATTACAAAATAATGCCTTAAGAGCTGCCCTAGGCACTAATAAAAGAACTCCTATTTCATCTCTCAGACGCCAACATGAATGGCTATCTACAGATAACAAAATTCAGCTTAAGACGCTGTCTCTGACTCATAAAGCCCTCAACAACGCTGCCCCAAGTTACCTTTCAGATAAATTCCTTAGAAGAATCTCTGCTAGACCAACCAGAGCTGGTAACTCCAACTGTCTAACTATACGTAGATACAGGTTCACCACCATTGGTGGCAATAGTTTCCCTGTAAAGGCAGCAAAATTATGGAATACTATTCCTCAAGACCTGCGTAGGGACCAACCTTTCCCATCCTTTAGGAAAAATGTCATCAAACATATTATCATGACTGACCCATAGCCTCCCACCCTTAGTTCTCATACCGACTGTCCTCATGTAACGTATGGCACCTCTGAATTACATTTGGAATTTGTTCTACTTGTTAGACTAACCGCTATATGGCAGTGGTTATATTGCATTCTGTATATTTGAACTCTGTTTACTTCTGGAATTCATATGTCTCTACTCTGCCCTGAGTCTGAGGGCTCCACAGAGTGCTTCATCCGTAACTTGTATATTTGTTTATTATATATTACTGTATCTATATATACTCCATACCCGCACCCCGTACTGGGTCCTGTATCTACTGTAATTACTATTATTATTGCGTTTTTGTTTGTATTGTATAACTCTGTAAGTCTTGCATTTTCATATTGTGGCGCCCTATTACCTAAGGGTCTGGAGCGCGTAATAATTGAATAAACAAACAAACAAACAAACATGATTTCTTGTTTGCGCTCGGTTTCTTGTTTTAATGTCCTGGACGTAGCCATCTTCATCCGGGTAATCCTTTTTGTTGGCCCACATCAACGAGGCGTCTTTTCCCATGTTACACATTGCTACATGTGACATACAGTGTGCTGTAGGGACATCAATTTCTACGGCCATGAAGATCTTGGATTTTCCCATGCTGTATGATAGGAGAGCACAGACAAAGCATTCTCCTTCCAACTGTCTTCATTCTACTTCCTTCATGTGCTGGTACCATATGTTGTTTCCGAGATGGGCTGTGCTATCCAGGTAATCATTAAGTTCATTGTTATCTTTGTGTGGGCTTCTTTTGATCCTCAGCGTTCTTCTGTAGTTTGCTATGACTATATCTCTAAATGCGTCTGTGCTGCTTTTCCTCTCTGGGTGTCTCGGTGGAGCAGGCTGCCTCGACTGCATCGCTGTAGTAGGAGAAGGTTTTGTGTTTCTCTTCCTCTCCTCTTGTTGTTTTACATTGTGGTTATCTGGCCGCCATTGGCTCACCATCTCCTCAACGTGAGGCTGAGTCATAGATCTGGTGCTTGTTTGCAGTGCTCGAGCTGGCGTGTTTGTCGTTATAGTGTCTGCAGTTCTATGTTCCAGCTCCTCGTGTAGTTTCTTTGCTCTGACTATGAAAGGGAACAAATAGTCTATCAGCATTTGTGTTTTCTCTGTGAATTCCTTTGTGGCTAATTCTGTTCTTTTGAGGGATTTTGCTATGCCCTCTCTCTCTAGTGGTTCACTTGGCTCCTCTTGAGTACGTCCACTGTTTTCTGGAATAGATTGTTCGGTAGGCAATCTCCCCTTCTCTGCTTCCTTCGTTGGAAGCCCTGTAGCCATTCACACTTGCCCTTGTCTGTGTGCATCCTGTGTGTGGGTGTGTGCAGTGGTCAGTGCAGCGTTTTCATTCATTCCGTGCTGACCCTGTCTCCAGCTTTTCTCTTCATTTGTTACCTCAAATGTGTCTAAATCATGGTTTATTATATTTAAATTTAGTTCGCTACTTTTATCATCAGGTTTTCTTGGGACTGGAATGACTATATAGGGCCTGGGTGCTTTCATAGGCCCCAGATGTTCATTGTCTGGTGGGAGCACTGAGATCGGGACACTTTGTGCACCAATAAAGAAAGCAGTTCTGATTGTTAACGACAGAAAAACAATAATAATAACTATACATATACACATAATCATTCAGAACGACAATTTGCAGCATTTTCTTCCAGGGTGCCCTTATGTTGGGGGTAAAACCAAGTTACTGTTCTGGGCCCCCATTTCGAATGAGTTCATAGTCAGTTATTTATTCCTTCTTTTGCTCTGGTCTCGTATTTCGAGAGTTCGTTACTATTAGTGGGACGAGTGCTTCTCCAAATGTCCCCCCTCATGTGAGTGACGACGGTAGTCTCTGGGTACTCAGTACAGTATCTGTGCTAGACTATGGAAAAGGGTTAGGCTAGCAACTTTGGTAAATCACATTCGTTATTCATATCGATAATAGGCAAGGTCCCAATGCACGCCTTGAAGTTGCCTTGGTCCTGAGGACATGCTGGCACTTGCTCAATGCGAAAGAAGGAAAAGATGGAACTGCTAAAAATCACACAAAAATAAGCTGTGTAAAAATAAAAACAAAAGTAAAAATAAAAGTGAACACATGAAAAAATAGGAAAAATTCGAAAAATGCAGAAAAATGAAAATAAGATGGTGAAGTTTTTGTGTCCGCTCCTTTCACTCGGTCTCTCAGCAACAAGTTGAAGAACAGTGTCTCTCTCCTCGATCTGCTCCACGGCGGAAAGTTTATTAAGATTTTCCTCTTCACAAGGCTCTCCTCAGCAGTTGATGAACATAATTTCTTCTCAGTTGTGCTATGATGGATCTCAGGAGCTTTTTTAATTGTGCGTTCTTTACAGGGTCTCTGAGGAATGCGGGTACATCAACATTGCTGGGTCTACCCACTAGTTCTGGAAAGTTTTCAATGAGGTGAAAGAAGACATGGTATGCATATCTGCTGTCTTCTGGTGACAACGATATTCACTCTGATTTTCTGGTCTCTAGATCACAGGCCTTTCTTGTGATGTGAACAGTCTTTACACTTTCCTGCTGCATGGATTGCGACCATGTAGTTCAGTTTGTACCACACTCGGTTTAGGAATTTGTTGTTTCTTGGATCTCTGATAAAGGTTAAGGTATCTGTGGTTCTCCCGACAAGTCCTGGGCATTCTTCTATGATGCGGACGAAGAGCGCGTATGTCAGTTCATCAATGATCACTTGTGGTGGAAGCATCTGTACCCTAATCACTGTACTTGGGCAGTGCAATGAAGGCTTCCGTGATGACAGTCAATAGTTGCCAGATTATTTTCTTGTTGGCCGGATCTTGAATAAAGTCTGTGATACTGGTAACTCTCCCTATGAGTGATGGGTATGATAGCACCACGAGTTGGAAGTAGGTTAGCACATCCCACTTGAGACTTCTGCTTGAATGTACCATAAGTTCTGTGAACAGAGTCTCAATACTGATTGCTGCAGGATACTGTGTTACACTCTCAGGCAATGTCTTATTTGCAGTCTATCAGAGTCTTGATTCTTTGTATCACTTGGGCAGGTCGTGCTTTCAAAAGCTCATTTTATCAATGTTGTGATGGCTTTGGATGTGCTTCTCTTTACCCTGCAACTGGGATGTACAGAGTGTTCGTTATGTCCTCATTCCCCCTTTTTTTGGGGAACCTGTCCAGTTTTATGCCACAACTTGCATCAGGGTTCTTTGTCTTGGTTTTCTGCTCATGCGTCCTTCTTCCTCGCCATGGATCTTGTCTGCACGTGCTGAAGTTCTTCCCCGTTGTCTGTGGTTTCTTCGCAGTTGGATGCAGCAGGATGGCTCTCTCCTATATAGGGTTTAATGTCATTTAGGAAGATCCATGCCCTTGTGCCCTGGAGCTTGACGGCGGAGGGGGTGCAGTCCTCTATGATGAAAGGGCCATTAAATCTTGGCTCGTCCCACCTTTTCCTAGTAAAGTTCTTCACAAGCACGGCATCACCAGGGAAGATGAGGGGTGTCTGCTTCAGCACTTCCTGCTGTGTTTCGTGCTGCGCCGTCCCCTTTTCGCCATCACTGCAGCTGGCCTGTAATGACAGAGGCGCTGGATGTCATACTGTTAAGGTACTTTTGCATCTCTGTTCCCAGAACCTCTATAGTCAGCTGGGCATCACAACTAGCTCTATCTTGGAAGGGTAAGAGGGGTCCTCATCCTTCTGACTGTAACTATCTCGTGCGGCGTAAGATGATGGTCGGAGCGGGTTGGTTCGGAAGTGCATACAATGTCAATGGTAGACAGTGCAGCCATCCCTTCTTTAATGTGAGCTTCAACTTGGCTATCCTCTCCTTAAGCAAGCCGTTGATCCGTTCACATATCCCTTTACCCTCAGGATGATATGCCGACGAGAACTTGTGCTTTATACCAAGCAACAAGCTAATCTGTTCGAAACTGAATTTACAAAGTGAGCCCCATTATCTGATCTCATTACTTTGCACACACCCCATCTAGGGACTACCTCCCTCACTAGGAACTTGGCAGCACAGGTAGCGTCGGGGTGTGTACAGGGACCTGTCTCTATCCATCTAGAGAATGGACACACCACCACAATTAAATACCTGTACCCGTTGCACACTTGAATCATGTCCACATAGTCGATATGCAAGTGCTGGAAAGGTCCATTTGGTCTGGGGATGATCCCTCTCACTACTTTTAATGTGTGCCCAGCAGTGAATTGCTGGCAGATAATGCATTTCACCATGAAAAATGCAACATGCTCTGCTAAATTCGGTGTGAACCAGTCTTCTGCGAGCGTTGTAGCAAGATTTTCTTTTGTCATATGGATTGGGTAGTGTAGTTGTTCTAATGCTACTTTTAGAAGGGAGACAGGCATTACTGGTTTACCAGTGCTGTCTTGCCTCCACAACCCGTCGGAGGGGTTTAAAGAACACCCTCAACGCTTCCACAAATTGTTCTCCTCCTGAGGTGCCTCCCCCTGGAGCTCCATTAGCTGAGTCTGCCCCATATTGCTATAGGCTTCTGGTGTGGCTCGCGCTACCATCATCCCCTCATTGGTACGTGCCACCTCCACGTCCATGATTGTTTCAGTTTTGGAAGCCATGCGCTTGGCTTCCGTGTCTGCTTCATGATTTCCACGTGACACGAAATCCGTTCCCTTGGTATGAGCGGCGCATTTCACGACTGCTATGCCCACTGGGAGCTGTAGTGCTTTTATCAGCCTCTCCAATAAGGCTGCATGTTGCACTGGCGTGCCGTCTGCTCGGAGGTAGCCCCTCCTTATCCAGCACGCTAGACCTGCATGTACTGTGGACGTCACATAGGCTGAGTCACTGTACACAGTTACTTCCTGGTGTGCATGATTCTCAATGGCGAGTATCAGTGCCAGCAGTTCTGCAGCTTGTGCCGAATAGTGAGAGGGTATTTGCGCACTGATGAGTACTCGAAACTCTCCATTCACTAGGTCTTTTATCACGGCCATGCCTGTATACCTTTGTCCGTCTTCTTAGTCGATTCTTGAAGAACTGTCAATAAAGACGATCTCTCCACTTGCCAGGGTGTTTTCTTTCACCCTGGGCATCTCATCATATAATTCCTCATAGTTCGCACAGTTGTGTATAGGTTCTCCCTCTGTGACTGGCTCAGCT
Source organism: Ambystoma mexicanum (assembly GCF_040938575.1). Classification (NCBI taxonomy): domain Eukaryota; kingdom Metazoa; phylum Chordata; class Amphibia; order Caudata; family Ambystomatidae; genus Ambystoma; species Ambystoma mexicanum. The sequence continues at coordinate 621,343,348 of NC_090923.1, read as the reverse complement.
ATGAATGTAGCAGGATTCACAGTTTTACATTGCACTATTTTAATCGATCGGTTAGAGATATTCACCTCATAGGCGGATGCTCTTTGAGATGTCAGTGTTCTCTTTGACTTCTCTAGTATGAGGAACAGCGAATGTTCTACATACAATGTCACGGAGCACCCCCTCACGATGGATGATGCCTTTTCGATAGTGAATGCGGCAGCAGCTAGATTTTGTTTGCACGGGAAGTGGCCCTTCATAACCGGGTCCAGTCCCGCTGTAATATTCTAGGGGCTTGTACCCCAGCGAGGTTCGCTGTGCGAGCACTGCCGTCATAAAATTACCATCAGAGTGTGAGAACAGGTAGAATTCCTCCCCATAATTAGGAATGCCGAGAACTGGGGCCTTACAAATTGCCCTATTGAGTTCTGCAAACCTTTTCTCCATTGCCTCATTCCATTCAATTTCTCCTTTTGTTGTCTGGGCTTTCTTTAAAGCCTGAAGCAAGGGCTTGGTATACGAGCTATAGTCAAAGACCCATGCTCTGACATAATTGCACAGGCCTAAGAAGCTCTGCATTTGTTTTATTGTGCACGGCTTGGCCGTGTTCATGATGGCTTCAGCCCTTTCTGGGGTTACCTTTTTCCCCTCATGAAAAATCAGTTGCCCTATGTACAACACCTCCTGTTGACAGTACTGCAACTTTTCCTTATCAACTTTGTATCCCTTTTCAGCCAATATAGTCAATAGCTGGACAGAGTCACGCCTGCATTGCTCTTCAGTGGTGCTGCAGATCAGAATGTCATCTATGTACTGCAAAACAACACAGTCCACCGCAATATTGCCTAGGTCCATTTGCAGGACTCTGTTGAAAATAGACAGGGACTCACAATACCCCTGTGGCAACCTCGTACTTTTCAGACGCATCTGTCTGAAAGTGAATGACGTCAGGTCCTGAGAGTCACGGTGCAGTGGAATTGAGAACATTGCATTTTTCAAATCAATCACTGTGAAATATTTTGCCTCAGTGGGTATTGCACACAGTATTCTGGATGGATTGGGGACTAGAGGGAACTCAAATTCAACTATATTGTTTAATGCTCGTAAATCTTGGATTAAATGCCAGGACCCTCCCTTTGATTTTTTGACAGGGTAAATCACTGTATTGCAAGGTGATTCTGATGTCACTAGGATGCCCTGCTCCATCATGGCAGGCACTTGTGCCATGCCGTTCTGAACCTTGTACGTGAGTTAATGTATAAACTGTCCGTTGGCCGAATGTTTGGGTCGAGTAAAGAGACCTTGTCCCATGCCTGACTTGTAGACAGAGGATTGTCTGCGCCAACAAGCCCGATCCGCGGACATACATCGACTACAATGTTATACAAATACTGAACGTGGACACTAGCTGAACTGCATTGTATAGGACATGTGTTAAGGCTTATTGTTAAATCCGAGAACGCACTGTTGCCATTGTAACTTGTTTATATGTAAACTGAGGATGATCCATGAGCATATTGTCGGACAATCCAGAAGTGAACTCGGCACAAACTCTAGACCATGGATTATTAACCTGTAGAGGGGCTGGACATTATGATTGGGAAATGTATGAAATGTACAACGGTTTAGACATCCAGTACCACTCACTTCTCACACCGAAAGGGCTGGTATTCGCTGTGACGTACTGAGGGCCAGATAGCTATCTTATACTTTGTTTCTTTGTAAACTGTACAGTTTTAGAATAAAGAACTGTGAAACTTTACAAGCCTGTGTTTGGTGTATTTCCTTTTGCGGTACTCAGTCTCGATATTTCCTTTTGCTTTTACAGATGGTGCCCGAATAGGGACCCTCAAGATTGATGCCATCTCGTTGAAGGTTGACACGGCTATCGGACCGGGATCGGATGATGTAAAAGGGGGCCCCTTTCTTGGATGAGATGCGATACCTCAGCAGTGCTGCACGACCCGATCCCTGGATGGTGAGCACGCGGTCCGAGATGCATCTTGACGAGGGTCCATATATCGAGGCGGGCAGATCTGCCGAAATCACGAACCACGTGGGACCTTTGATAGTTCTTTGAAATCCAATCAGACCTCCTTAGGACTTGATCAGGTGAATCTGGACCTGATTCTTAAGTATCCTGATAATTAGATTTGGCGTATTACACTTATAAGTGCAATTATTGACCAGGTAACACCAGTACTCTGATATGCCTGGGAAATTGTCTGCCTGCTTCAGGGCATTATTCCACAGTGACAGACAATCTTTGGAATTTGGCCGACCGGCGCCAATGGAGGGGTCGCCGGCATTTACTATGTACTGTAAGCACGGCATTGGTATTATAGTGTTTAATGATATTTGGCACAGACAAACTAGACATGCTTCCGAACTTCAGTGGCCAATCAATGGTAGTTTTGAAATTCCTCGTATTGAATACTTAGAATCCATATTATTAAAGAAAAAGGCTGCAGTATTTGATGTATTACAGAATTGGAAGAAAGAAGCTATGCAGCAACTGAAGAGAAGAGAAAAACATGCGCGCCCGCATATGACGAACGCCGAAAAAACGTTGTTATATGACCAATCTGGGCTTAGGCCAATATATACAATAAAGGAGGCCCAACATGATATCCCGTTTAACACAGGAATAGTAATGTCATTGTATGAAATGTGGGAATGAAAGTCTACACTGAATAGGAATATGAACTAGAACATCCTAATATGCATACAGTGTGAGCATGCAGGTAATGGATATATGGCGCAAACGGGAGAACAGGTAAAACACCATGCCAATAACTCATGATGTACAGTTGTTGGTGTGAAGTCATGTCATAGATAGGCGGACATGTCGATAGACTCTCCAAAATGGAAACACACATGTCTTACTAATGGACCTCCACTTGTCTGCATGTGTAAACATGTTGATACAAAGTAGAACAGCACGTTGTCAAGCAGTGCCAGCATGGGGAGACATTGGCATGATAAATATAAGATAAAGGGAACCAAGATGGGATATTTAAAACAATACTGCAGTGCCATTGCATGCAATGGCTAGTCGTTAACACAATGGGGAACTACAACTGGGAATCATTATGAAACCCCCTAACAATTCCAATACATATCACAGAATCACAAACCTATTTTAACAGTTATTATTTGTGCACAATGACCATATAGTAGTTTTCAACCCCGTGTGGTGACAAATATACAGATTAAAAATATATTATTATATTGATGACCAACGTATGTTTTGCACACACATTGATCTATGATACCTACACTGGGACACAATAATCCATAAACTACCGGGCATCACCGAATCAATAATTTCCAATATTGTACACTTAACTGCCAGGCTATTATGCAAGTCTATGCAAGAAGGACGAGGATACTCGTCCTTCGCACTTTATGCAACATGACGATTACACACAGCAATAAAAGAGAACACAATAGTTCTTCTAGACTCTTTGACCATGCTTCATGTTATATGCAAACTACCTGGTTCGTGTAGTATTTGTGAAAGTCACATCCTGCCATTCTGCAAGAAGCCTTTGTGACTGGACATGTCACCGATGGAATAATGTCACTGCCCTCTTGCCCACGTGTTTCTGAAAGCATGGTTTCAGAAGGATGATGGGTCACTTTAAATGTCCCTCTCCCTCTTGCCACCCTCTTCTGTTCTGCTGGTTGAGGGGATAGCTGGGAGGCTTTGTGGAATCACTTCAGTCATGCTGCTGGGTGGAAAATTGGAGCGGGTATGATTTTGCAGATAGAGCAGTCCTCCGGCAGGCAAGGAAGGCGCATTTCATTCAGGAATGCATTGACATGATTTCTAGGCGCTGTCAGCTGTCCATTCCAAGACTTGCGTGAAACCACTCAGTACATGCACATACAATGAATGATAAGGGACAGGTGTGGCGCATGATCACATTTGAAATAGAAATTTGCAGGCGTATTTGCTAACTTCAAGACGCGTTGAGGCATGGGTGAAAGCATGCACGAAAGGAATGGACATTGTTGCACGCTTGTGCTAATGCTTCGGGGAAAGAGTCGTAAACCAAGGTGCCGGTTTCATCCTCCATAGTCCACATGCTCAAAGGAAATACATTTACAGCAGCTGGGGGTGTTCGTGCTGGCAAGAATGCACTGTCATTCCTATGGGTTTTTACTTGTAGGTGCAAAGGGGGCACTATTGAAGGGTACTCCATACTTTTCAGCTCCATTAATGCCTAAATGGCAGCATGCATGTACACTTGTTTGCGTTACTAGGTGCAATTTATGGACATCATTCCTTCACCACCTGCATTCACATGCATGCATTGCAAATTGTAATGCTGCAAAGTATGAATGTTCAAAGGGGAATGCAGTGCACGAGCCACGACAGTGGCTGCCTTACATGTATTTTCTCCACCTTCTGCCACATTGTTCCAATGACCTACCATGGCGTCTAGCCGACCCCCCACTTGATATATGGTCATCACAGACACTTGTATCCCATGATTTCCGGCGCCAGCCTGGGCCAGGATTGTGCTTTCCCTGCCCTAAACCAGGGACAGTACCCATGAGAAACCCACCACCCCCACCTCAAAGTCTAGTTGGTTAAGGAGCAGTGCTACACCTGAAAAATAAAACTAATGTTAACAGGAGATCGGCTACTCCCTGAGTTCTTTACTGACTCCATCACTACACACAGACACCAAGGTGTATTTTTTAGAGATCCCAACTGTGAGCCCTTTATGTTTATAAACCACTTAAACCTTTCCTATTCAACATTTGTATCCTTTTATATAATGACATAATTCTAAATTTCACCTGGCATGAGTTCATTCTAAAGGGGTCAAAGGGAGACCCATAGGATGGCAATGACGAGGCAGTCTTATGTATTATACTTGGTACCACCGTAAAGGAGCCCAATGGTTGGTCCTGGTTGGTGATCCAACCGCAGAGGTGGCCTCTGGCAGGCCACCATTTTCCTTCCTCCAAGGTGCACAACTTCTTTTTCTTTCCCGTAACAATATAAACATTCCCCAAAATATTCCCCCCTGCTTAACTACAACTATACACTATATAGTCTTATACATATAAACAGGAATAAAGCATCTTTAACTCCACTACACATACACTAACCTACTCTATATATATATATTCAATGAAAAAACTTAGTTAAGGGGACATTATGGTTAAGGTGCACTAATAAAAACCTATGAAATGAAATGGAAACACATTGTTACAGGGACGTTATGGTTACAGGTAAAACCGAAAAACGTCAGAAATTCGCCAGTTATGATAAGCTAAGCAACCATAACGCATGCCACCACCGTGCACTGCTAATACTAACACCCAGGACATCAAAGATGACATCACAAATGTCATTGATGACATCACTGTTGACATCACATGTGAAATAAATTTGGATGAAAAGTCCCTACAAGGGGTTGTGTTTATAATGTTGGTAACAAGATGTCAGGGGTGATTGTATAATGTTAAACATGTAATAACTAGCTAACAATTCAAGAGTTACTACAAACTTGTGCTAGTACAAACAATACATATCAAGACCCACAATGCAACCAAATCAGAGGAACACACAGGGAAACTAAAGTAAGGAAGAAAGGACCAGCATCATCAGAAAATGTTAATAGCATTAAAGTTTATCTTCATGTATACATATGAATTGTGTGTTTAAGGCCTGCCTATTGCCCCATGTATGTGCACCATGAGCTGAGACCAAACCCTAAGGAAAGTATTTTAAGAACATATGACAAGGTTAACATCTAGATATACGCAACTTTTTAATTTTAAAATTCTGACTGTCAGTGAACACAACCACCTGGCCTAGATATTTCAGTGAACCAAAATAAGTGGGCCAGATATGTGATGTAATCAGTGATGTCATCAATGGCATTTGTGATGTCATCTTTGATGTCATGGGTGTTAGTCTTAGCAGTGCACAATGGTGGCACGAGTTATGGTTGCTTAGCTTACCATAACTGGTGAATTTCTGAGATTTTTCAATTTTTTTTTTATTTATTTGTGCAACTTAACCATCATGTCCCCTTAACAAAGTTTTTTAATTGAATTTCGTAGGTTTATACTAGTGCAAATTAACCATAAAGTCCCTTTAACAAAGTTTTTAATTGAATTGTATAGGATTTTTTTGGTGTAACTTAACCATAACGTCCCTTTAACTAAGTTTTTTCATTGAATTTCATAGGTTTTTATTAGTGCAACTTAACCATAAAGTCCCTTTAACAAAGTGTTTTCATTGAATTGTATAGTTTTTTATTGGTGCAACTTAACCATAATGTCTCTTTAACAAGAATTTTTTTCAGAGAATTCCATGGGTTTTTACAAGTGCATGCTATTCTATACTTTTTTCACTGTTTTTTGCTTCTGTCCACATCCGCGAACGTCTGACGTCATAGTGGACCTTCCGGACAGTGCCACATGACCATACATAGACTCAATACATTTTTCCAACATTTCCATTAGCATTTTGTGTTATGCCAATGCGAATAATGTGGTGTTCATCCCACTTTTCCAGGGACCAGAATGGGGGTAACGGCCCAGCAGTCCATGTTATCGGCCCAAGCTAAGCGTGTCTGTGCGCCCTGATGCCTGCGGGCTTCAGCACGTTATAAATAAATAAATAAAAAACAAGGACTCCGGACCATTATCCTCCATTGCAGCCACTGCATCCGGTTGTAGGAAGGAAAATCCTTTTCCAAGATGGCCACCATGGAAAGAGAAGGTGGGGCTCAGTAAAGAGCCTCTCTTCCCTTTCCATGGCATCCTGCAGAAGGCGACGTCAGAACCCTATGACCATACTACCACAAGCAATTTTTTTCCCTTTAAACCTATCCTAATTTTGAATAACTTTTTCACATAGCCGGTCCCAGGTGGACATGACCACTTTAACACCATTTTACATCCCTCACGGTCAAGGCCAGTCGTCAGATTGTCCGGGTTAGGACCTCCAGGACTGCAGATAGCAATCACCAGGCCCAACAATTTACCCATTAATCTCAAAGGCTGCCCTAAAATTGAGTGCACTTCATTGCTGTCCTGGTCATCCTGAAAGCTACCTGAGGCTATCAACCAACGTACTACTGTGAAGGGGTAGCCTAAGTGCATACCGCACAGACAGAACACTGAGGCTTTCCCTGCTCGGACTACGCAATCAAAGAGGGTGTACCCAGTAAATAGCCAGTGTCTCTCCCTGAAACACTGAGACGCCACTGTGGTGCCACTCCCACTAGAATTAAAAGGACCAAGCGGGGAAACATTAGGGGCTGGCGTATTGGCATGAAGATGTACCTACTATGCTTACCTATGTGGAAACACGAAGGAACGTCCCATGCTCCAAAATAAGGACCCATTGGGAACTGTGCTTCGGCCCTGAGATTGTGCAGTACCCACCCTGTTCTCGTCCAACCAGGTAGATCTTCTTCTGGACCGCACTGGACCCCTCATCCAACCGACAAGCACAACCCAAACCACGAAGCAGAACTGCACGCACCGAGGGGTTGGGCCCTCTCGGGAAAAAGAGAGGCATGTGCCTCCCTTGAATGAACATACCAATATGACCAAGAACACGAATTAGACGCCCCCAGAAGCAAAAAGGGAGCCACTATACTCCGAAACCAGATTAACACTACGGAATATCCGACTCGACGACCTTATACACCAGACACCTGGCAAGAAGAAGTATCCCACCCATACAGCTTTAGTACAAAAAAATGCTGAGCGCATGGACACACGACAGAAGCTTGCCAAGTACCAATACTCCCCACCAGACTCTGATACAGACCCCAAATTGGCACCCACCATGTCGGCACAGGACACAGATGCTGCAGCGACAAAGAGCGACATAGCTGCTCTCCTCTCGGAGATGAAAAGCATGAGAGCGGATATTGGGGGAAAAATTGATAGGATCACACACAGGATAGACAAACTCGAAGAGAGGCTTGAAGGAGTGGAAACTAACCAAACCTCCCTAGATACACTTGAATCCCAAATCGACCACAGGCTCATGGATATAGAAACCAGAGAAGAAGAATGTCGCCTGAAGATGGATGACCTAGAAAATCGCGAAAGGCGCAATAACCTAAGAATTTTTGGAATACCAACGAGAGAAGGAGAAACAGAACAAGACCTAAAACAATCTCTCCATCTGATCCTCAAAGTGCTATTTGTAGACGACACGGTGGAAGAGCCCAAAATAGACCGTATACACAGAGCCGGGGGAACCTAGGAGGCCCGAAAACAGTACTCGTGAGATTCCATAATAACTCGGACAGAACAAGAATACTGGATAAGGCAAGGAACACTCCCCAAATAGTGGTTGAGATGGGCAACATAATGATCTTCCAAGACCAAGACAAGAACTTCGCTCACCCTGGCAATGCAGAGGAAATGTATCCCCTTAACCAAGTGGCTTAAGGAAAAAGGGATCCGGTATTGCTGGGGATACCCCTTCTCCCTTACATTTGAGCACGAGGGAAGCACAGTCAGGCTGCAGATGGAAAAGACATACGAAACTGCATAACAGACCTAATAGGTGCCCTCCCCAACAACCAGGACCCGGAGGATAGACCCCGCAATGATCGACAATGGAAATTGCAAGGTCCAGATGTAGGAAAATCCCAGGATCAAGGAAGTACAGGCGGATGAACGGCCTATCGGGCCTGGGGGAAAATATAACACTATCCTAAAGAAGTTCCCTGAGAGAAGAACCCACTGCAGGTGGTCTGCGTTTATGCTGCCTTCCAATCGCAAAGCGCTGTATACAAACAACCCAGAACAAGACAGATTGGCTGCCTGGATAACCACCTGGTCTTCAAACGACACGCCCCAACATAATCGCAGCACTATTAGCAAGGTGTTTTGCTAGAAAGGAAAACTTCACACGCATGAACAACAAACACATGAGATGGGGGAAGGAAGGGGGAGTTCGAGGGGGCTCACAGTTATTAGCCATGTTTGAAAATTGGACTGTGGGTTGTATGTCCCACACTGGTGGTCTGACGCTGGCTTGATAGGATGCTCCAGCTGGATCGGATGCCACAGATGAAGGGAAGGGGGAGGGGTGGTTCAAAGGGACGAGCAGACTCAAATAACTCCAAACAAGAGGACACAGATACAAAACAACCAAAGGTAAATAGGTGCAAGAGATCTCCACACAACGAAAAACAAACAAGAGTACAATGTAGACACTGACTACAGTTAATATTAGTGGGCCCCTCTGGATTGACACACTGAATGTCAAAGGCATAAACTCACCGATCAAAAGATCATTAGTGTCCAGGGAATTTAGAAAAGTGCATCTGGATATACTCTTCCTACAAGAAACAAAATATATGCGGAATGAAGAGAGGAAGGTTTTACACACTAGAATGGGCTCTGAATTCTGGGGCTCCGGCCCCCTGAGAAAGGCTGGTGTAGGCATTCGGGTCAGAAAGGGCCTAAATTTCTCCAAGACATGGAACAACCAAGAAGGAAGGGCCATCCTGGTAGTTGGTAGAATTCACAATATCACCTTAACCTTGCCAACGGTTTATTCCCCGAACACAGGGAAAGCATGTTTCTTAAAGCGCACTGTTCCAAAAATAATGCTAGAGGCAGCTGGACATATTATTCTAGGAGGAGACTTTAACCTATGGGTTGATCCTGCCGTAGTCAGACAGGCAGGTAACCCAGACACTGGCCCACTACCCGATGGAGGCCGTACGGAAATAATAGAGATGCTGAAAATATATGGTTTATATGATACCTGGTGACTCTTAAGGATTCACCTTTTACTCAGCACCGCACCTGACATACACCAGAATAGACTAAATATACCTAACAAAAGACATCTTTAAAGTCACCAACACAGCAGATATAATCTCAATCTCTGTGGTCCTACCATGAAATAGTAATAACCAGCGTAAACCTGGATACCCTACCATCTAAAAATTCGAAATGGAGATGTAACAAGTCACTATGGAAAGACCCCATTTTCTGTGCTGATATGGCCCATGAAATTGAAGAATACCTTAAAACCAATGACTCGGGTGACATCTCAAAGAGAACAATATGGGAAGCGGGCAAGGCAACATGGAGAGGAACCTTGATTAGGGATGGGGCGGTCAAAAAATGGGAAAGGACCTTAATAGAGAAAAAGTTGCGAGATGAAATCACACATTTAGACATGATAGCGTGGAATACCGAGACCGACAGGGCCGCACGGGTCGCAAGAGCAAGCCAGAAAAGGGAAGAACTAAAACGCTTGGAGGTGGGCCTGGTAATCCGCAAACTCCAATTCTTTAAACAAAAGCAATATGAAAAGGGGGATAAAGCCGACGCATTATTGGCAGCAAGACTGCGGGGTCAGCGGGCGGAAAGATGGGTCAAAAGTATTGAGTGGGAAAATGGCATACAGATATCAGACCCAGGCAGAATTTCGGAGGCATTCGCGCAATTCTATGATTGCCTTTACACATCAGAAGTTTGACGATCTCAGGAAGGGATACACTGATACTTAGAGAAAATAGAAATGCCTAAACTCCCCTGAGAAATAGCAGAGGGATTAGATTCCCCCATGACACCGGAAGAAGTTGAAAAAGCAATTAAACGACTCCCACTAGGAAAAGCACCTGGAAATGATGGATACACTGCAGGGTTTTACAAAACCTTCATAACCCCCCTCCTCCCCTTTATGGTAGGGCTCTTTAATGACACCCTACATACAGGGCTAGCCCCCATTTCCTTCTCCAAGGCCTCAATATCAGTGATTCCAAAAGAAGGAAAAGATCCCAAGCACTGTGGCTTCTACCGTCCCATCTCCCTCCTAAATACTGATGCGAAGATAAACACCAGAGTCCTAGCAGCCAGGTTAGAGGCTCACATGCCCTCCATAATCCACTCAGATCCGGTAGGATTCATTTTAGGCAGACAGGCAGTGGACACGATGCGGAAAACACTCCACCTCATCCATGAAGCACATAGAATGACGGACAACCCGTGCTCTTGTCCACAGACACCAAAAAGGCATTTGATAGAGTGGAATGGAGCTTTCTAGAGGCACTCCTGATCAAGATTGGAATGGGTCCCTCTGTCCATAGAGGAATAAAGGCAGTATACATCTCCCCCAAGGCCTCAGTCATGGTGAACTCTGAGTACTCAAGGTGGTTTGACCTGAGTAGAGGGACGAGGCAAGGCTGCCCACTGTCAGCCATCCTGTTCGCCCTCTCAGTAGAACTGCTAGCCCAGGTCATCAGAGTGGATCCCCTGGTCGAAGGTCTCCAGACAGCCGGATGAGAGTATAAAGTAGCCCTTTATGCAGATGATATTCTACTCCATATCCAAAACCCTCTCACGACCATACCAAGAGTCATACTACTGATTGAACAATATGGGGCCCTCTTAGGCTTTAAGATTAATTAGTCAAAATCAATCATATTCCCACTAAAAGAGCCCACCCCTACAGACACCTCTGCCTTCTCTGCCCTAGGCCTGGTGGTAGAAAGTAAAACCCTTCGATACTTAGGCATAAACATCAACCGGAAGCTTGATCACTTATACGAGGCAAATTTCCCCCAACTCCTAACAGACTTCCAAGCAGATTTGGCTAAATGGCAAAAACTCACGATTTCCTGGATGGGAAGACTTAATGCGATAAAGATGATCTGTCTTCCAAGGTTCCTTTACCCATTCCAAATGCTCCCCATAAAAGTCCCAGACTGTCACGGCTCGCTCTCTTCGCTCCCGTTCTCGCTCCCTTCGTTCCCAGCCCCGCCACTTGGTGGCATGTTCTGGGGTTTATTCCTTACTGGACATTTCCTTCGAACCCTATGCTACAGTGTTCTGATGAATTGGGAGCGTTAAAACCTTATTTTCCCAGTTACTTCCCTTCCGGATCCATTCCTGGTTTTTGGCAGCCAGCATGCTATTTAAATCAAATGACTATGTTTCCCAGAATGCCTTGGCTCACTGTTTCACCTCCTGCTTCCCAGAATGCCTGGCTCACTGCTTCATCTCCTCCCTGGCATCCGGCATGCTACTTAAATCAAATGACTATGCTTCCCAGAATGCCTTGGCTCACTGCTTCACCTCCTGCTTCCCAGAATGCCTGGCTCACTGCATCATCTCCTCCCTTGCAGCACAACGCTGGGAGGAGGATAGGCAACACCTGTGGCTGCAGGTGCAGCAGGCGGCACGCCTGAGGGGTGTGCTCGTTAAGCAGCTTTAAAAGCCTCAGTTTGCTTCAGTCCGGCGCTGGTCATTGTAGCAGTGTTCCTGTTGTGACTAGTCCCTGTTTCCTGTACTTAGTTTCTGTGCCTTGTACCTAGTTCCAGTTCCCTGTTCATAGATATTGAGCCAAGTATCTTTTTCCAGTTCCTTGTTCCTAGTTTCTGTGCCTTGTACCTAGTTCCAGTTCCTTGTTCATAGATATTGTGCCAAGTATCTAGTTCCAGTCCCTTGTTCCTAGTTCCATGCCTTGTACCTAGTTCCTGTTCCTAGCTTTGTGCCCAGTTACTAGTTCCTGTATCTTGTTCCTCATTCCTGGATTTCGGATTTATGCGCTTATTTGATTTATGCTTTCTGAATTTCCCTTTCTGTCTTCCTCTATCTGCAGACAGCCTTTCTCTGTACTTTACTATTTGATGCAGCCCAGTTTGCCGGTGTTTTCTGTCCCTTTATGCTGTCCTGGTTACTGAAAAGCAGGATGTATTAATATTTACTTTCATAGAATTAGTTACTGCCTTTTCTCCTTGGATTGGGTGGGAAGGTTTCCTTTTGTGATATCATTTTCCCTGCTCCTGATCCTACTTTATTGAGATTCCACTCCATGTTTTCCACTACACTTCTGCATTCATTTTCCATTGATTATTAGGTGTGGGTTTGTTGTTACTAGTTCCAGAGTGTTCCCCTTTTAGTTTTCCTCACGATTTATTATCACAATTCAGACTTTCCTTTTACTAGGGTTTATGTATTTTGTTATCTTTAACCCTTTGCTTTTACAGCCTTCTGGGTCCCTGTTTGATCTACAGGGTTCGTGAAATTACTGACATTCAAGTGGTCTTTCCGGGCCTCGTGAGTACTGTTTATAATTTCCTTATTCAGTATTCTACAGATTGTCAGTTCACAGAATCTGTCCTTGCTTGCCCGCTATGTGGGTTTAGCGCTGTCAGTATCTGTAAGAGCATAGTGGGTAAAGAGTTTGCCGACTTTCCTTTCAGTCATAAGGAGGTCCTAAGTGTTTACCCCACATCCCTTTTCCTATATTGGTAATACTGTTTTACCTTATTGACGTTCCTGGGTTTTACATATATACACAAGACTTGGGGTATTATATACACGTTGTTAGATTCAGAGTTGTTCACAGTGCAACTGTGTGCATTTTCCCTTTTGCCATAGTATGCCTTCTTCCTTTCTTAACAGACACATTCTTTAAGGTGGTTAAAAGGGTGGTAAGCAAATTCCTGTGGCTAGGAAAAAACCAAGAATATCCTACGATACCCTCACCCTGCCAAAAGAAAAAGGAGGTGTAGGTCTCCGCGACTTGCGATTATATTACAATGCAGTGCAGTTGTGGATACTAATCCCTCATCCCAGAGAAAAGAAAGAACTACAATGTGTACACCTAGATAACCAAAATCTTACCCCGGTGACACTGGCAGAATGGTTATGGGTCCCCAGATGTAAACTCACACGCAGGCTTCAAACCCACCGATACTAAGTACATTATGGGAGATCTGGCGAGAAGGTGCAGGTATGAAGGGAATCACTACATGGTCTTCCCCACTAAGCCACATATGGTCACCAGGGATAGGAGAAGAAATCCATGAACATCCAAGATTCCAGTCATGGTTTGACGCAGGCCTAGAAAGGGTAGGGCAGCTGTGGAGAAATGGTACGTATATTACAATAAGTGACCTTGAAGAAGCGCTGGCGATCCGCCCGCTCTCAGTCTTCCTTTTCCTACAGTTAAAAGGCACCCTCATGAGAAAATAATGGACTGAAAAAATCCAAGAGAACTCACCCCCTTCGAGAAGCTCCTAGATACAATATCAGAGACAAAAGGCCTGATCTCAAACATGTATAAAACACTGGTAGAGGCAGGCAAAGGTACGACCAATAATCTCAAACACATGTGAGAAAGAGACCTGGGCATAGAAATAGAACCAAGCAATAGGAGTACTATCTGAGGAGGAGCTGAACGGGTATCAATAGCAGCACAATACAAGATGCATGCCATTAAACTCCTCCATTGATGGAAATTTGACCCTCATTGTCTGTCCAAAATGTACCAGACAGGAGGTCCACTTTGTTGGCGCCAGTGCGGGGAGCGGGTGGACTGCTGGCACATGTGGTGGGGGTGCCCCAACGCCCAGACATATTGGAATTAAGTCCTCAGCTGGATTAAAGGGGTAGATTGGATCACAAGGGAAATTATCCCACTTCTGGTCTTATTTGACTCCGAACAATCCGAGGAGGAGATGAACAAAATAAAGGGCATTGCACCCACACTCCTGCTGGGTGCAAGAGCATGCTTAGCCACCAAATGGAAATCAACCACACTTCCCAGTCTGCAGGAGTGGTTAGGGGTGACGGCCAACATATACACCATGAAGCGAATCACAGCTGCCCTCCACGGAAAAGCTGCCCGGAGTGAAAGGATGTGGTGTGATTTTGTAAGAGAATACTTGACTGAACCCACCTTGGAAACAGAATCACAGGAAGAATGAGCTGTCCGGAACATACCAACTACTACCCCTGACCCAGGAGGAGCTACTGAGGAGCCCACGATCCTGAGATTCCTGTCTTGCTACTCGAACTTAACAAACTCTAACATGTTTGTGGACTTAATACCCTTGTCAGCAATAGAAAGCATCTGAATAATCCAAACTGTATAACTCATGATTGAGAAAATGCTCCGGGAGATGGAGGAGGGAGGAGCTAGGGAGGGAAAAACTTATCATTTAAAAAGTAATGTCCATTGGATGTAGCTCGCTGTGACTCTCAAAGGTGAAATATAGACATGCTCGTGAATGCTATATGTGCAACAGTAAGCTCACTATTTTATATTGTTGAAAACTTAATAAAACATAAATAAAAAAAAGGGGTATGCGAGCAGGTAGGGCAGTATCACTCAAAGGGGTGTGCAAAGGGGAAAGGGGAGATGCAGTCAAGTAGAGCATTACCTGTTAAGCAGGACATTGGCAAGGTGGCATAATCTGTTAAAGGGGATATTGTGTGCAAAGGGGGCAGCAGAGTAGAGGAGGACAACAGCAGGCAACATGGGGCTTCTGGTGTTTGTTGGGGTTGATTTGGGGACAATTTAGGTTCTCTGCCTTATGTGACACAGTAAACTTATGAGCGGGATGAGGCTGGGCGTCTTTCTGCTCTGGACTCTGCTTTATTATAACACAAGTCCGAAAGAATACATTTAAAGCTTCATAGTAGCCCCTTAGTCAACCACTTTGCTGTCTGCCCGAAAGAAAAAATAATGTAAGGTTTTCCATGTGCACCGCACAAATGTAAGGCATAGCCACCTCAGTTTTAGGACTTACACCACTGAAAAAGGGGGAATCATTAAATGAGGCATTAATGGCATGTGCTGTAAGCTGCATTAACTGAGAAAGTCTACAGGTTGCTGCACCCTGTACAATGATCTCCAGTGCCTTAATGCAATGCTGTCTATGACCGGTGTAGAACATAGTTTAGAAGAAGATTTTGGAGACAAGGAAGTGGTCTATTGCAGATGGAGCTACCCACTGATTAGGGATTCATCCACAGACAGATGAACATGCAGGAAGAACCAACACAATTTAGAACAATACTTGCAATATTTTACTTGAGGTTATCAGTATACAATAGGCAATATATGCTTTTCTTCACAAGCCCATTGTGACAGACGAATGCAAGAATGAGCAGTGACTCAAACCACCTCCTCATCCCTCAAACGTATGCAAATCAACAGTGACCCCAATCATACATGTAAAACAGGCACAGCTGATATACCCCCTTCACCTTTTGTCGTAACATGGGATGAGGGAAGGCTAATATATATATATTCTTGTTAAGGTGGCTCAGGAAGAACTTATTACAGAACTTTACCGTAAACCGACAAGCTCAAATATACCGCTACATGCGAAAAGCAATCACCCTACCTCTCTGAAATGGTCTATACCATATGGCGAATTTATTCGCATTAGAAGAAATTGTTCCAAACTGGAGACGTTTGATGCAGAATGTGCACACATGGCTCTCAAATTCAAACAACGGGGATATCCCAAACGAATACTTGAAAGAGCTTTTCATAAAGCTAGGAATCAAGACCGTTCCTCATTGTTAACAACTAAAGTGCAGCCACTTCCAGATGATCAAACAAGTGAGACTCAACTTATACTCACTTATGGCACTAAATCCCAGCATATACGACGGATTATGCATAAACATTGGCATATCCTACAACTGGATGAACATTTAGGAACAATCTTGGGAGATAAGATGAACATCACATTTCGACACTCTGTCTCCCTTAAGGATAATCTTGTCTCTAGTTTTATGAGTCCATCAATTTCATCCATAGGCTCTACTTGGCTACATACAACAACTACAGGCTTCTACAAGTGCAGGAAATGCAAGGCCTGCCAGTATGCCACAGATGTCTCCAATTACCAACATCCCATTTTGGGCAAGACTATTCCAATCGTGGCACGAATCACTTGTGACACTGAGTACGTGGTTTATGTGCTCAAGTGTCCCTGTGACAAGTGGTACGTTGGTAGTACCATAGGAAGACTTAAGCTACGTATGTTACAGCATATCAGGGCCATTAAGAATGTGGATGCTACCCACCCTATGGCTGTGCATTTCAAAGAAGTACACAACAGTAAACTGGATGGTTTCACATTTTTTGGCATTCATACCATAGCTAAACACCCTAGAGGTGGAAACAGAGAATTGGTATTGAGACAATTGGAAACTAAATGCATTTTGGACCTAGAAACTAAAAAACCAAGAGGTCACAATTTGGATGAAGAGCTCTATACATTTTTAGGAACTTAATTATGTTTTCCATATATGTTCATCTCCCTATAAGACACCATATGGTCTACGCACTTTCCTTTGCGATTTTGATAATCATTGGATGAGCAAATCAATTTTCTTGTGTTCCACCTTTATTGATTGATTGACTTTTTGTACGATGCTCTTTTGGACACTTACCATTCTATTACTTTAAATGCACAGGTTAACATTTAGCTGTACATATTAATTTTGGTTGAAGTGCGTGTTTAAGAGGTTTGATAGTCACAATGTTGGGCTATTATTGCAATTTGTATATTTTGTACATTTCATGCACCTCTATCTTTCTCTTTTCTCTTTTCTTCTTTCTCTTTTTTTGTTTTCTTCAAGTTGGGCTAGTTGTCTCCTCGCCCTGGGCCGCCAAGGTTTTTCAATACTGGAGGGTTTACAAGTGATTACACCATTTATGTAATTAAGTAACCTTTTTGATTTATATCCTAGGTTGGCTTATTGTGATTATTGGTTTATGATATATTTTTTGACAAACTTCTTGTATAACAGAGGAAAATATGAAGCTTAGGTTTTAAAACTAGGACACACATTGTTGTGTCCCATTTTAACATTGAATTTACTTTTCTGTTCTTTGGATTAGTGCACACAGGCTCACAACTTTTAGGGATATATTGTTTTTTGGTATTGTCTTCTCTCCCTTGGTTTATAATTCTCTCTCTCAGATTCCACTACATTCGCAGGCTTTTCCTGTGCACACTTGTGTTTGATTCTGTGGGACCATGTAACTTTGTTGCTCATGTTGCCTTATGTCAATATTGCTTTGAGACAGGAATCCAGGTTTATTATAAAAATAGGCATTATATATTTGGTTGCTTATTTGCACAGGTCTATTGTCTGTTGCTGACCATATGTTTACATGCACTAAGCACTTTATAATGTATATGCACTATGCACTTTATAGGATACAACAAAATTGTGGATTATATCCATGATGATGCTGCTTTGCATATTTGCACAGGGAAGCTGGCAGTTACCGTCATCCTGCATACAGTAGGCACTTTATTTATCGATGCCAGTAATAGCGGCTTTTCCTCCATGGATATCCTCCTGTCCACTATTATTGGTTAACTTTGAACGATATCAGAGCTAGCATGCATTTTGGGGCCATCAATGCCTCCAGTGCTTTCACATTTTGTAAGCTTTCATGTTTTGCTCAATATTACGGGCTAAACGGACAAAATGGCATTGCATTATATTTTAAAGAGCAACATTTTTGAACAGCAATTCTCAGAGTTCCACTGCCCGCATATATTTTTTTTGGGCATATTATTGAAAAAACATGCTGAAATGACAACACTGGAGGCATGCATAGAGCATTAATGCTTGACAAACAGTTTCGAAATTATGCATTTTCGAGAAATTCTTTGCATTACGCATTTATATTTTTTATTAATGTAACTGTTTAGTAACTTTGGTATCAGGTTATGTAAACCGAAACTGCCAACGTTATCATGCAAAGTGTTCAAAATAAGTTTGACATGTTTAAATCAAGGTAAATTGGCAGGCTTTTGTGCACGTTAAGATGTCTGCCTTGTTGGAATCGTGACAGTAGTTAATTGCTTTGGAGACATTCCTCACTGAGCACTGGGGATAGAGATGTATGAACTTATATATAGTCACCTTGTCTGTGTTTGCACTTTTCCTACGTGACCAAGCGGTTTGTTTACCGTGAAACGCGTTCTATTCTGTGCTTTTTTCTTATCCATGCTGACTTTAAAATAAAGGTATGTCAGTCTGGACGAACTCTGGTTTATTTGCCTCTGTATAGAGGGTCATTTTGGCTTTCTCTATTTGTTTTTGGGAGTGCATTCCGTTAACCTTATCCCGTTTCCATCACGGATCGGGTAATGGGTTCTTTTTAATATATATATATATATATATATATATATATATATATATATATATATATATATATATATGTAATAATCTTTTTTTAATTAAACATATTAATTGAACAACCAACTATTAAAACACTATAAATATTCACCCCTGCAAAAGAAGGCAGAACATGCAAACCATGTATGGTTAGGAACTCTGGTAAGTTTATCAGGGAAGAAAAAGACAAGCATTTTACAAAAATGCTCACTCAAAGGATATGTTCTTTAGGGCTTTGAGACGCAGTGTTTGCTGGTTGAGCGGTTTTCAAAGGCTGTGAGTCATGTTCATCTGAGTTGGCGTGTCAGCGTCAAGTCAGGTTTGAGCGGTGCTCTGTGCAGTTCCAAGGCAGCATCGAGTGATGCAGGTTGTTGGGTCACTAGGAGCAGTTCAATGATCGAGCATGGTTTGAAACATTGATTCCTGCTGGTTCAAGACGAAGTGTGATGTGATACTCCTAGGCAAGCTGTGATGCAACGTCCTCGTGGTTCGATGCTTGGTGTAAAAGATGCTCTGGTTCAAAGTTGACTTCAAGGTGTGACAAAGCTCGAGCCAGACCGGTAACACGGCTCTGATCGAAAGAGTTGGGGTCAAACCAGTTAGATGGATGCAAGATATGGTTCAAAGTTTGAAGGTGACTGATTAAACACAGCACCGTTGGTCCTGGTGGATTGAAGGTGGCAAACATGGTTTGAATTAAGTTTGAGTTGGTTTGAGCAATGAAAAAAGGATACATGGCTTCTTTTGATTCTGTGGATGCTGCGAGACCTACTAATGTGGCTACAGGACAAGGCGAGTCCTTATCAGTCTTTGCTTTCCCAGCCCTCGGAATTTTGCAAGCAGAGTAGCAAGACTGAGTCCTCAGCAAAGTCACCCTCAATGTGTTCTGGGGATGTGTTGGGAGCCGGGCTTACCTCTACCTTAGATTACCTGTCTTCACCTCTGACTAAGGGCTTTGAAAAGGACTGCTTTCCTAACAGAGTCCAGATGAATTCTTCCTGTGTTCCTTGGAGGTCCAAAAGTGAATCCACATGGGATTGGATGAAAACAAAAGTGAGAAAATGTTTTGGGTTTGATTGTGCCAACTATACTGAGTCCTAATATAGCAATATTTTGTTATCCAAAAGGGTGCATTGTTGTTACATGATTTCGAAAATTGTTATGCACCTAATATGACGAAAATCTAAAATCTGCTTATGAAAACATGAGTGTGGCACAGTCCTTCATTGTGTGAGGAAACTCTTTTTTTTGGATGAAAACAAGCCTGCATTAAGTGGTCGAAACAATGTCCCTGAGAAAAGTGGCATTTGTCTCCTGATGTCACACCAAGAGTGCCTTATTCCTCAGGGAGTGGAGGGCACAGGATGGGGAGACAAGACCACGAAACAGTAAGATGGAGGGGCCCTTCCTCAAGCTCACTAGTGCTCTCTGACTGCCCCAACTGCACCCCATTCCCAAGCTTATGGATTCAAAGGCTCTCTGTTGTGCATTCCCCTCATTTAGGGCAGTCCTTTGATATGGAAGTTCATCTTTGAAGGAAGTTTTGTAGATACTTTGACTGCCTAGAATCCACAAAACTTAACATAGCTGGTTGAAGCGCACAAGGTTGACACTTTGATGCTACAAATCAAAAGTAGTTTTAATAATTATGTGAACTACCAGCCACCATCCCAAAACTCAGGTATGGATTATATTTCAAGTTTATCCTGCCACCAGTTGGTAGTTTATCATAATTATTAAGGTTTTGGATCAGAGGTGGGGATTTAAATGCAACCTTTGTGGGCAGAGACTTTTAAATCAGCTGCAGCTGTCAAACAAGGTGCCTTCAACTTCTGAACCTGCTCTGTGCCACTGGAGAGCGGGTGCTGCATATCAAGAGACTGGTGTAACAGGGCACAGGGGGCAGTATCATTTTGGAATTTATCTTTGTGCAAGAGGGGACTCATAAGAAGACCACCCTTTCTGAGATGGATTTACCTGCATAATTGTATTACTTGAAGAAAACCCCAAAGGCCTGGGCTTTTCTGCCTTTACCAGATGACAATTCCTCACACAGATTATCCTCAATGTGTTTCAATTAATACTAAAGGTGATCCACACCAGTTGCAGATTCAGTTTAGAAGGAACAACAAATACCTGAGCGCTATCTAGCTCTCTCTCTCTATCTATGCTTTCCTTCTCTCAGTGCCTCTCTCCTTCTCCGTCTCTATCTCTGTGGGCAAGTATTCCTCTGTTAGGTGCTTGTTTCCTGGGCCATATTGAAGAGGGAAAATCGAGACCAAACCCATGCCCCCTCACCCCAAGCGCATATATAGAAGAACAGCAGGAAGAACAAGGAGCGCACTTATCATTTGAACCAGGCCCCAGCGCACCCATGGGTGACAAATATGCTGAAACACACCCACTTCACCAACAGTGCAACTTCCATGCTACATTAGAATCAATGCTGCAATATCAGAAACTACAAACACAAAAATCCCTGTTTAAAGGCTTGCAAATGCCTATATGAATTAACATGGTCTAAATGCACAGTGTAAAGCCATGTTTCAGGAAAATTACAGCCAAGTTCATTTCACTCACTGAACACTGGCTGCGGGAGCCTTCAGCAATGTTCCTCGCAAAACATCCGACCTGCCAAGGCCACACATTCAAGATAAAATTGCTTTTTGCAGACAAACATTCCTCGCAAAACCCCCGAACTGCCAAGGCCACACATTCAAGATAAGACTGCCACAAATGCGAATAAATCACGGCAACCCAGTGTGCTTTTTTTTTTCTTTCCGGGAAAGAAAGACATTTTCTCAAGGACTCGCACAACATTTGAAACATAAATTGTAACAAGAATGGCGCAGCCCGGCGCCCAGAGCCCAGGAGCGAACTGCTTGTTCAGCTAAAAAGTTATGGGAACAAGGTCATATTGCAACAAGGTAGAATTAGATAATGGGGGCTGGCACAGCTAAATCAACCCACTGACGCAAAAGGTTAATATCCAATTGTCAGTCTCACTATAAGGGCTACATAGGTAGCCTACCACTTAGCAGCCAATAGCAGGAGGAGATAGGTTTCTGGGAGCTGATCCAATTCTGTGAGGTCAGCCTGCAGTGTGATTACAAAGCTGGCTTGCAAGCCAGCCCCGGGGGAGACGGCGCCTGAACTCGCGATGTGCACGATGCTCTGTGTGTTTTTTTTCTTTTTTGCTGCCCAGAAATAAATGCAGTTTGAAACAGGCTGCTGCCTGCTTGGGACTCTATTGCATTTCTGGGGGCCATATGGGAGGTGTTGGGACCTCCCATAGCTGGCGAGGGTATGGCTGCTGGCCCCCCACTGCCCTGGGGGGGGTTCCAGCTTCTCCCCAACAATCCCATCCATTACAGACAGCCATTCTCATCGAAAAAGCACAGATTGAATTGGGAGGTGGCTGTTTTGTTTTTTTGATTAAATGTAGAATGAGAACAGCATTGAGAGTCACATTTCATGAGGTAGTGATCAGACAGTTATTTGAGGATGTACATTGTCATTGTGTGTGTTCCGCAGGAATGGTGCCATCACACTGAGGTCAGACTCTCTGTACAGTGGAAGGTAATGTGGATGTGTATATACTCTGCAAAGGGTCCTGGGGTTCTGCAAGACATTGTACAGGTCCAAAGGACCAGGCCGCAGGGTCTACAATTGCACTTGATAGTTTCTATTTATTTTTTTATTATTGCTGTCTGTGCATACTGTAACATTGCTTTGGTGTTCACAGAACAGTCAGATAACTGGCTTTCATGTAAGTGTGGCATGTTTCAAAAGGGAAGATGTAGCTTCTCTAATAAGATCCAGTTGGCCAAAACGATCAATAAAATCATCAAGCTGAAATACAGTAACTGGGTGAGATGGTGGAATCACTCTGAAAAGAATATGCAATGGAAATGTATGTTCAGGAACCTAAAGACTGGTTCTAGCAAGTCAATTTGGCAGGCTCTCCAGGGGTTAAGTATCAGAAGGAGTCATTAATGATAGATCCCATTCACTCAGCCTGTTGGTTGGCACATGTTGGATCCACTTACTCTTGTGATGAAGGTTCTTTATTGAGGGTAGTGGCATCCAAGTATGTGTTGGGAGTTAGATTGGGATCTTAAATTATATTTAAGTAGCCATTGGGAAGTTAAAAATCTCTACAGCCCCTAGGCCCCAATGGCCTGGCAAACATTGTCTTAAAGAAGGACCCAGAAACCTGGGCTTCCATTTTGGAGATCTTTTTTTGACAAGGTCTGCCGGTCCCTAAGTCTTGGTGTAATGCTATTATGATCCCCATTTACAAGAAAGGTCTGTGGACATTACCATCTAATTACTGCCTCCTATCTATGCTAGATGTGACTAAGAAGATAAGTGCCTCCTTTGTCCTTCATGCACTCCAGCAGTGGGTTGATTCCCACCACATCCTGGATGACTTCCAAACTGGATTTTGTCGGGGCTGCTCAACTTCACAGAATTTTCACCTAGTTGATTGTTTAAAAAGAAGAGCTATTGGTGGTGGTGCGTGTTTATACGCTAGATATATCGGTTTTCGCGCAGCCTTTAAAAGAGAACATCAAGGTTGACTTTGGCATAAGCTTGAGGGGATGGGTTGTCCCACTTACCTCCTTCAAATCATTAGGCTCCTTCATACAGGAACAATAGTACAGGTCAAACTTGATGGAGTAGGCCATTTCACAGATAGTACTGATACCTCAAGGGGGGGCAGACAAGGATACCTTCTGGCACCCCATTTATTCAATCTGTATAGGGCTGATCCCCCTCAAAGATAGAGAGCTGCAGCCCATTGCGCCCTAAGCTGGGTAAGGTCGTGATACCCTCCTTAATGTACGCAGATGATCTGGTCATATTTGACCATGCATTCTCAGGTATGCTTCGATCTCTTGAAGTGCTGGGTGCGTATGCCACTGAGAATGACTTTGAGATTAATTACAGCAAAACGAAAGCAATGCTATACTCTTCTCGTAACATTTTAAAGCTCCCCTTGTGCTAGATCAGAAAGTTATAGAATATGCTATTAGCTATACTTATCTGGGCTTGGATACAGGAATCACTTGCCATTATGAGGAAGTGCTCTCCATAAAATCCAAAAGGGCTGGACAGCTGACAGGTCTATTCTCTAGCTTTGCAGGGTGGACGGAGGGTTATAGCATGGTCGGTATTAGAACGTTTTATATTCAATGCTTCTGCCCAGCCATACTATACAGTCCGGAGGCGCTTGTATTGCCCGACTATGAATGGCTCAATGTTCTTGAGGGACGCTTTTGGAAACTAATGTTGAATCTTCCTCAGGTGGCTCCAATGAAAATATTGAGATTGGAACTTGGCTTAAACTCATTGAAGTCTATGCCGCTGAAGCATAGAGGTGAGGTATACCTGAAATCACTACCTTCTCCTATGTGTCCTGTGTTGGATGTTCTGGCATGGTATAATGAGAATGAGCCCACAATAAGTGGGGGCAAACTTTACTTTGGTAAACATATCTCTCTTTAAAGCGATCAACGGATCATTGGTTACTTGTAAAAGTGAAGAGGATTACTATGAGCTCAAACGTTTCTTCCATAATACAACTTTTCTAGGGTGTTGGTACTTAAATGTCCTACATCTAGAGAAATTGTCCTCCAGTCAGAGGGTTGAGTGGTTTTTATACACATTTTTGTGACTGCAAAAGTACTTAATGGAGTGCCTTAATCCTGAGTTCAGAAGGTTAATATTAACATTGCATACTAACCAACTGCCAGTGCTTTCAATCACGGACCCTAAACAAGGCTTACTGGTAGAAAATAGATTCTGCATGGTTTTACAAACTGTCTCACGTGTTAGAGACCCACAGACACGCGATGACAAGATTCATGCAACTTGGAAATGTCTGTATGTGTAATTTAGGACTGTTCGTGGGAGACTGACGAAATTAAGAGTGAGCATTTCTGGTTGTATTGTCTAAATGTCTTGACAACACTGTCTCTATATGGATGGGGTAGATTTGATTTAAAATATTTTACCTAACGGAGAAGTGATTTAAACTATTTTATCAAAAATCGAAATTAACTTTTTACTTTTTAAACTTTTTTTTAATGTGGGGGTTGACCCCCGGAGACCGCCCTTACCTCTCCCTACCCTAACTTGTACCCTTAGATCACATCTCACCTGTTATGCACTACAAGTATACCACGTTACCTACCATTTTTAGTCAAATAGATTCAGTCACTTCTCCTTAGGTAAAATTGCATTCGGTAAAATCTACGGTATCGTCCCTATTAAGCTCCAGGGAAGAATCAGGCTATATAGCATCACAGGAGCCCTGAGCATTCAGGATAAATCTCAGCGATCTCAAACGCAAAAACATATGGCATAGATTGATGGCCTGCGGTCTGCAGCACAGCAGCTACTAGTGCCCCGTCCAGCGTCAACGCAACGGAGCAAGTTCATCAGAGCCAAGCGATCGCAACCAAGATAATGGGCCTCATTACAAGTTTGCCGGTCTGGAAACTATGGTACCGGTAAGCTTGCCTGTATCGTAGTTGCCGGACCGGCAAACTACGAATTGTGCTTGCAGGTGCCTTTCTGCCTGCCATGTCTGACCTGGCGGGCAGAGCGTCACCCGCGAGCACAGCATGTCGGATGCACCGGCACTGTTTATAAACGGTGGTGGTGCATCCAATCTCCACATTCCCATTCAGCCCTATGGGGCCAAATGGGAATGGGGAGCATCTTTTTTCTGGTGCCCGCAAATGGGCAATTACCGGGTCTGGCTGGGCTGTAATGACCCTGTAATTGCCCATTCACGGGTGCCGGAAAAGAAATGACACTGGCAGCAGCTGTGCCTGTATTAGAGGCACGGCTACCGCCGATGTCATAATGACGCCCAATGTGTGCAATGTAAGTGCAATCATTCATGTGTTCATTCATTAACTCTACAGCAAGGAGTTAGAAATCATTGGTAGGTTCATCCTACTTTTCATGTCTCCCTTTTACAACATGCCACAGTGTTATGTAACCCATTGTTCAGGCATCTGGGCTTAGTAGTACAGAGGATATATCTCAGTTTGAGCCGCAGGAAATTCTTCATTTTGGAATATCCGTGCACCAAAAACTGTGAGCAATACCCTAAAGGTCCGCAACCCAAGAGTGAAGGTTTGGCATCCAAGTTTCATATTGGCTGCCTGCAACACCCTGTGTAGCACACTATATTCTCAACGCTACAAGAAGTTGCAAAAGTGCTTTCTGTTTTCAGACTGTAAGCTCCACTCGCTGATATCTTAAGTGCATTAATAGCAAAAGTCATCCTCCATGTCATCACTCTGCTTCAACAGAGTTCAAGAATGCCCCCAGAAACTCCAGCAGGCAACCATCACCCTGATCCTCAAGAAACGATTGGCTGACACTGAAGAAATGACAAACTACCATCCAGTCTCTGGCCTTTCCCTGTGCAGCAGATCGGTCCTTGTTGCTGCTGTGCCCACAACATTCTCTGCAGACTATGAAAGTCACACACTCTCTTCTGGAAGCAACATAGAAGACTCTGCCAATGCAGAGGAACCAAAACCACTTTGATGGATGTTAAGGAGGAGGCCTAAGGAGGAGGCCAGTCTTACACACCATGACTTGTATGCCTTTTTTGATGCTTTTGATTCATGATTGAATGCCTTGAAAACTGAAAGAATGTCAAAGGAATGGCACCTAAATGACTTTATTTTCTTTCCCCCAGACTACGCCATCATATAGATCTTAACACCTCTTACCCTTCAATGAAATAACCTGCAGTGTATTCCAAGGATATTCCCATTCGTCTATAGCATGTAATGCCTATGTAGCTCTTCTGGCTTTAATCACCAACATCCTGCTGCAGGATTCCACATGTATGCTGATCACACACAGCTCCATCTGAATCTGGAAGGACCTGATGGTGATTCTTTGAACGTGGCTTGGTGCATATTGTTCGTCCAAGACTGGATGTACAACAGTAATCTTTGTCCCAATTCAGCCCAAGCGGAAATATTTCTTTTGGGCCTGTCACATCAATGCTGCCTCCTTCCCAGTGCCCACTAGCATTGACCCTGTGCCCAATCCCAAAGTAAGTATGCAATTTGGGTTTAATGCCCCGATACTGGCTAGTGGGAAAGCTGCAGGTGGACTTTGAAATGTTCTGCCTAACACAGAGCATATCATGGTCTGGCACTAACCTAGATAAGAAAAATATTCTTCCCCTACCAGCCAACCTCCTGCATACATTTTTGTCTGAACAATGGCTGGTCGGCCAACAATCCACATAGAAAATCTTTGCAGGTACGTGTCTACGGATCAAGGCTCTTCCTTTTCCATTTCCGACCCCCACATTTCACAGACTTCAGATGGATCAACTGTGATCCAGTAAACACATGTTTTCAATCACCTATAGTGCCTGTTAATGGGAAGACTCTCTTGTCATCATCATGTCCATATAGATGTCATACTGTACCCATCTCCTACACGCGGAACATGAAATACATCAAATGTGCCCTATCAGATAGATTGGGAGGATACAGATCAAATGATTATTTTTAGGATAATGTTGCAGGTGTCCAAGCAAACGGAAATACATTAATTCCATAACCGCTGATTTAAGAAGCAGAACCCTAAAGGGTGTGGGCATAGCAAAGGACAAGAATGTGTACGACATTTGATCCAGAGACATGTGTAGTCACAAAGTTAGAGAACGGGGCGATTGGAGGAAATTCGGTTGATTAAATGTGCTGCTCAGACAACCCCAACAAGAGAGCACTGCTTGATGAGGGCTGCAAATGGGGAAGCTCCTGTGCATTCAATATTGGAGTTGGTGATGCAGAGGTTTGTGTCGTACTACCAGTGGCACTGAAGGGATGGTAGTCCCTGCACACACTGGAGATATGCTGCGGGAGAAGAGCCACCAAGCTTTGCTAACATAATCCCATGTCTTTCCACGGACATACAGATTAACAGATGTTTTTCACAGGTGCATGGTCAATGTTTTCCAATTACCGTTAATGCATTATTCTTAGTGGGGGAAGATGGGATCTCCCAGTAACCCATGTCCTTGCATTTACTCCACCACTTCTTTCTATCTACTCATTTGTTTCCTGCTTTTGTCAAAATTGAAAGTTGCAAATTGTTTCTAATGCATCAATGTAAGGACCGCTGTTAGTGTTGCACCAATGCATACATGACAACATCCATTCAATTCAGGAGACACTAGTGTAGTTCTGGTTGTAACTTTGCATTCTGCGCCTTGAAGTCCTGGGTTTATAATCCGGACATCCAGGACTATAGTTAGCATTTCTGCAATCCTTCTAAGAGAAGCTTTTACTGCATCGTTGATCAAGGTCACGACTGATGCCATATGAGGAAAGTGCCCTGAAAAGTGGTGTAGCATGAATAAGGTTGGATTTTCATACTGACCAATTACAAGGTAATGGACAGTCTTGGCAGATTTTGAGAAACACTCGGGTACCATAGAAGAGCAAGACCTAACTCCCTACCTTTTTCGTGAAGCACGGCTTTCATTCACTGGTGGCAGCACTTTGATTTCTGAAATCATGGAATTTCTTTAAAGAGATGCTATACCCATTTTGGAGAGATCCAAACAACAACTTGTATGTAATTGACAACTCAGAAGCGTAGATGGGGTGTGGCTGTCAGTCAAATTAAATCCAGCAATCTAACTATAGATGTAAGGAAAAAGTGCTCCAACTAATAGAGTCTCTTCCTTAGGAATTATTATTTGATGTCTGCACTGCTATTTTATAATTGAATAAACCAATAGAGTAATTGTTTTCTATTGATTTTCAGGAAGATGCTTGCCTGTTTTCAGCTGAGACCATTGCAAGATGATACGGTGTAGCTGTGCAAATTCCAAGACACTGTGATAAAACATATAGTAATACATGAAAAGGGGAGGCTCTGGCCCTCAACCACACAATTAAGCACCCTTCAAGCTAGTTTCTTAACAGACGTCTGGTGAGAGGCTTGTTTCGACATAGATTCATTTTAATAAGGCAAGAGAATCGGTTGGCAAAGACCTTGACCTCAACAGCTTCCACTGGCATGGTCCATTCCTGAAGATTCTCATCATCATCCATATAAAATATATGTTGGCAAAGGAGATCTGGCATATGCCAGTGAGGAGGGGGCGTGTCTGTGCCAACACCCGCCTTGCTCAACACCATGCAAAATGGCAGCCACTATGGAAGGATATTGTTGCAGATTCCTCAAACACTACCTGCCCTTTTCCCACACAAAGGCATGCATCATCCACAGGGAGCCATGACTCTCCATCCACACCAAAGAGACACATGCAGATTCCATGCACAGATCAGAAATCGCATGGAGTGAGTCTGCAACTCTGTGCAGGGACTGGCATGGAGGCAGCAAACACGAGAAGGGGTTTTCTCTGCGTGTATTCCCGCCTCTGTGCCATGTTACGGGCTCCTCATCCTGAGCTGTCATATCAGGGGGGCTCATTAGCTCCTGCATGCCTACAGGCTGACATATGCAAATGTTACCACTTACATTGTAACATGTGGCTATATCATAGCACATCTGGTTTAAAAAAAAATCCTCCTTTGACATTACATCGTTAAAATCGCACACTAGGTATGCTTTGAAGAGCAGGAGTTATTTCCATCTGAAATATTTAATCATTAGTCTTTGATGTTTGGAATGCATGATCTACCTATGCAAAATTCGTTCTCAGAAAAGACAGGCTCTCAGAGCTTCAAGTCTAATTGCCTGCATCATCCTTATCTCGCCTTATTAATCGTGCACATCTGATTCCGTGCTGTTCTCATTTTTCTGTATTGCATAATTAATACAACAGCACATCCAACCCTGTGCAAAACCATTAATTTAATGACTAGGCGGCTATATGCTTTCTTTCTTTCAACATCAATTTCAGAGAAAACATGTTTGTTTAATAAACAGAAAAGAGTGCACTATACACACTTTACGGCAGGGGAGCAGAGGGTGGGGGATTTCAGCAGCTTTTTGGTCCACGAGATTATATTTTCGCTCCAAAATTCGTTATATTTACCTACAATCTCACTCTGCTATTACAACATTATAAATAAGATGCCACAAAAAATTCAGAAAATTAAAGTGAAAAAGTACATATGTTTCTGATTGGTGGCCCCTTATTTATCTATTCATCCAAATCCCATTTCACTAGGCTGGGCCCACAAAGTATTAGTTCGAGGGGATTGGGTCCTCTGACGTATTTCATATCTATGACAGGTAATGTCCACAGCTGTGCTGCTTCGGAAAATCTTTGGCGTCTGCGTCCTGCGTCAATGACGTCGATGCGCCGTCCCCGAGGACCTCCTCCGACGGCCGATGTCACCCGATGTGATAAGTAGGACGCACAACGCCCATAGCCTCAGTTCCGTTTTTTCCACGAACGTGTTCGCTTCGTGAATCTCGGTACGCCTCGACTCTTTGGAGTTGGCTGTTTTCAATTCTCGGTTCGTTGAACCTGTTCGGTTTTTTGTGAAGACCTGTTCGTGGCTATGTCTACTTCGTCTTCAACCCCGCATCCGGGCTTCAAGAAATGCGGGGACAGTGGGTCCAAGATGTTGGTCACAGACTCGCACGACGCCTGCCTCTGGTGCCTCAGGGAGGCCCACGATACGGACGACTGTGTCGACTGCCAGTCGCTCACGGCAAAGGCCTTGCGGGAACGCAAGAAGAAGCTGTCGGTAGGCCGGGTGTCTAAGCCCCGGAAGTCGAGGTCTGCGGGGCTTTCGACAGATGACTCGAGGGGCGACTCTCCGAGTCATCGTCGGAAGTCCAGTGGGTCTCCTTCCAGGAGTCGGTCTCGCCACTCCTCTGCCTCTTCGTGGCATTCCTGGAAGCGCCGGCATCGGTCGCCTTCCCCGTCCTCTTCCGAGGACTCCGCCCGTCGGTGGGTCGCTTATCCCTCCATGCAAGCGGAGGAATGGGCTTCCTTCGGGAAGCAGATGCTAGCGATTCTTGAATCGCAGGGCACCGCTCCTTCCGCGCCTCCGAGTGGGGTCGGTCGGCACCGGTCAAGAAACACTGCTCGTATGCCTTCGGGCTCGGGAGGTCAGCACGGCTCGCGGGAGAGGTCCCGCTTGGACAAGGGTAGCCGTTCTCGCCATGCCCGTTCCAGGTCCCGGTCCTCGACGCGCTCGAGACCGCGTGATCCTGTGCCCTCTTCGAAGAAGACGTCGACGCCGTCGGCGCCAAGGTCGTCAACGATTTCTTTCGAGGCTCCGCTAAGGTCAGGCACTGCTTTGGTCCCCAGGGGTCTTCCTCTCCCCGCCTGGAGTACATTTCAGAGGGTGATGAAGGCTCTGACGACGGCTTGGTTCCGGTTACGGTTCCAGATGAGCTTATCTCGGGCCATAGCCAGTTTGATGACCTGAGGCAGTCGCTGCATGATGCCAGTGGACTGGACACCTCTGCGGAGGTGGAGTTTTGTAGGCCGGAGCCTGGCACTCATGCCGATTCTTCATATCGGCGCCTTATGTCTCGGGTCACCGAGTACTTGGGTTGGTCTGCTCCCCCAGGGGAGTTCGTTCAGGATGATCTCACGGACATCCTTGATCTTGGTCCGCCCACTGACCCGGTTTTGCCGTTTCATATGGCTCTGCATAGAAGGGTGGCGGCGGCTTGGACCGCTCCGGAGAGTCTCCCGGCAGTGGGCAAGTCTTTGTCGCAAAAATACCGTCCAGCCAGTAGCGACCCCTGCTACTTGTCTAGGCACCCCACTCCGGAGAGTTTGGTGGTGCAGGCGGCTACGGCCCCGGCAAAGCAGGCGTTGTATCCTACCATCCCTCCGGATAAGGACGACAAACGTTTTGACGGTTGGGCGAAGAAAGTGTTTTCTTCAGGGGGTATGGCGCTTCAGGCGGCCAACTCCATATGTGCCTTGTCTCGTTTCACACACACTCTGTGGAACTGTGTTGCATTAGTGGCTGAACTTATTCCCGAAGGGGACGAACGGGATGGTTTCCTTGCTATGGTTCAGGATGGCAAGGATGCCATGTGTGAGGCCGTTCAGTCGGGTTTGGACTTGGCAGATTGTGTCAGCCGGTCCATGGCGGCGAGCACTGTAATGCGCAGGTTTGCGTGGTTGCGGAAGTCTGGGTTCGCTCCTGATGTGCAGTCCCGGCTCCTGAACATGCCCTTTGACGGTGAACACCTTTTTGGCAGCAAGGCTGACGAGAGCCTTGAGAGGTTGCAGACCTCAAAAGCTGCAGCAAAGTCGTTGGGCGCTGCAGTTCGCCAACCTCCACCTTTTCGTCCTAGGGGACAGCAATGGAGGGGAGGTTCCTTTCGCTATTACTCGTCCTTCAGTAAAGCGAGGGGAGCTAGCAGTAAAAGAGGCCATCGTAAGAGTGCCAGAGGTGGAAACAAAGGTACTCGAGGTGCCAAGGCCGCTCGGGCAGTTGCCTCTTTGCCCTCAGGCAACGCCGCAGCCGCTACCACTCAGTCATGAGGCCAGGTCCCATGGTTCGCCGGTTGGGGCAAGGCTGGCGCAGCATCTTGTAGAGTGGCAAGCCATTACTTCGGATGCGTGGATTCTGGAGATCATAACGCACGGCTACTGTCTTCCGTTTCGGCAGAGGCCTCACGACAATCCACCAGGGAACCTCTCTTTGAAGAGTCCGGATCCGCTCCTTGCGCAGGAAATTCAAGCCCTGCTGGAGAAAGGCGCCATAGAACTGGTGCCTGTAGCGGAGAGGAACAAGGGATGGTATTCCCCTTATTTTTTGATTTCGAAGAAAGACGGGGGATTGAGACCCATCATGGACTTGCGCGGTTTGGACAAACTCCTCAGGAAGGACAAGTTCAAGATGGTGACTCTTTCTCAAGTCCTCCAGGCCCTTCAACTTCAGGACTGGTTGGTGTCTCTCGACCTCAAGGATGCTTACTTCCATGTGCCGATCCATCCCAAGCACAAGAAGTACTTGAGGTTCGCGGTTGGCGACTCGCACTTTCAGTTTCGGGTCCTGCCATTCGGATTGACCTCCGCCCCGAGGGTTTTCACCAAGCTCATGGTGGTGGTGGCTGCGCATCTCAGGAAAGGGGGGATTCACGTGTACCCCTACCTGGACGATTGGTTGATCAGGGGGAGCTCTCCCGAGCAAGTCCTGGATCATCTGCCCGTCACCTGCCACTCCCTTCACAGGCTGGGCTTCTCCCTCAATTTAAAGAAGTCCCATTTGACATCAACGCAGCGGCTCCAGTACATCGGAGCAGTGCTCGACGTGTCCCTGGGGCAGTATTTTCCTCCTCAGGTGAGGGCTCTTCACATTCAGAAGATGGTGAGCAAGTTTCAATTTGCCCAGGTTCTCCCAGCATCCGAGTTCTTGAGACTGCTCGGCCTCATGGCATCCTGCATCTTCTGGTGCCAGAGACTCGTCTGCGGATGAGATCTTTGCAGTGGGCACTCAAGCTCCAGTGGTCTCAGTCCTCCGGCAGGCTGTCGGACCCTGTTCAGGTGCCGCCCTCGGTAGCCCAGGACCTTCTGTGGTGGGCCGTCGAAGGCAATCTGATGAAGGCGGCCCCATTTTGGCTGCCCTGGCCGGAGGTGACGATCGTGACAGACGCATCCCTCACGGCATGGGGAGCTCATGCCAACGAGTTGACAGTCAGCTGTCGTTGGTCTCCGTCGGAGTCCAGACTCCATATCAATCTGTTGGAGCTGAGGGCCGTCAGGCTAGCCCAGAAGGTGTTTCTGCCGACTGTGCGTGGAAAGAGTGTCCTGATTCTAACGGACAACACAGTGGCCATGCACTACCTCAACAAAAATCGGGGGGCAGGGTCACTTCCACTGTGCAGGGAGGCGATGCAGCTCGAGTTCTGGGCCATCCAGCAGGAAGTTTCAATCTCGGCTGTTCATCTGGCCGGAGACGACAACGAGACGGCGGACGCTCTGAGCAGGCGGAGCACGATCTGTCACGAGTGGGAGTTGGCTCAGGAGATTCTCCTGGAGATCTTCGCCCTTTGGGGGACCCCTCATGTGGATCTCTTCGCCTCCAGTGTCAACCGGAAGTGCGAAAGGTTTTGCTCGAGGGAATTTCCTCCAAAAGGAGCCTTAGGTGACGCGTTCGCGGTGGAGTGGTCATTCCCACTGCTGTACGCATTTCCTCCAGTCCCCGTCATCCCGCAAGTACTGCAGAGGTTACGGAGGTTCGGTTCCCGGATGATCCTCATTGCTCCAGCGTGGGCCCGTGGTACCCGGACCTTCTCGACTTGTCCATCTGCCCTCCACGTCGTCTTCCCTACCGAGACGATCTGCTCTCACGGGAGGGGGGTCAGGTTCTCCAACCAGAGGTCAGATCCCTCAACCTTCATGCTTGGCTTCTGAAAGGTTGAGGTATAAGGATTGGGATCTCCCTGAAGATGTGATGGAGGTGTTGCTCTCGGCCAGGCGGCCGGCAACAAAGTCTCTGTACCGTTGCCGTTGGAGAAAGTTCTGCGACTGGTGCAGAGTTAAGAATGTGGATCCTTTTGATTGTGACATTCCCATGGTTCTGTCTTTTTTGCTTTCTTTGGCCCACAGGGGCTTGCAAGTGGGGACCATTAAAGGTTACCTGGCGGCGCTGTCCATATTTAAGCGCTCGTCTGAAGAGTGTTCCTATTTTAAGATTCCTTTAATTTCGCAGTTTTTGAAAGGGCTCACTAATGTGTTCCCTCCGTCACCTTTTCTGGTGCCCGGTTGGGATTTGAACCTTGTTCTTAAGTTTCTTATGGGTGCTCCCTTTGAGCCTTTACATTCTTGCCCTTTGAAGCTGTTAACTCTGAAAACTGTGTTTTTGGTTGCGGTTATTTCCGCTCGCAGAGTGAGTGAGTTACAGGCACTTTCAGTTAAGCCACCCTTCACTGTGTTTCACAAGGACAGGGTTGTCCTTAGAGTTCGTCCTTCTTTTCTTCCGAAGGTGGTTTCAGAATTTCATTTGAGCCAGAAGGTTGTTCTTCCGGCGTTCTATCCTCCTCCACATCCTGCTAAGGAAGAGGAGAGGCTCCATAGGCTTGATCCTAGGAGAGCGTTGAGCTTTTATATTTCGCGCATGTCCCAGGTCAGAGTGGACGATCAACTTTTCATTGGTTACGCTGGAAAGCGTTTGGGACAAGCTGTGACGAAACAGACTTTGTCTCGTTGGATTATTTTAGCTATCTCCGAGTGTTACCGCTTGGCGGGTAAGGATCCTCTGGCTGGCTTGCGGGCCCATTCTACCAGGGGAGTGGCTGCGTCTACTGACCTGCAGAGGGGAGTTCCTATTTGTCACATCTGTGATGCAGCCACCTGGGCTTAAGTACATACTTTTGTACGTCACTACTCCCTCGATTCCATCAGAGGGCAGGATCTGGCCTTTGGCAAGGCAGTCCTCTATTCCGCAATTTGATTGGGCATGCTAAATGTGTGTTCTAAATTCTTTCCCACCTCCTTGCTTGGTACTGCTTTGGGAGTCTGTCATAGATATGGAATACATCGGAGGACCCAATCCCCTCGAAGAACAAGTTACTTTCTTACCTGGTAACGTTCTTTCGATGGGATGGTCCGACGACATATTCCATATCGCTCCCTCCCTGCCTTCCCCGCTGCAGAATTTCTTTTGCGATTGCAGCTTGCGTTCCACAAGGCCTTGTGTGTCTGACTGGCAGAAAACTGGTGGCACACGTTCTGGGAAAAAACTATAACTGAGGCTATGGGCATCGTGCGTCCTACTTATCACATCAGGTGACATCGGCCGTCGGAGGAGGTCCTCAGGGATGGTGCATCGACGTCATCGATGCAGGACGCAGACGCCAAAGATTTTCTGAAGCAGCACAGCTGTGGACATTACCTGTCATAGATATGGAATACGTCGTCGGACCATCCCATCGAAAGAACGTTACCAGGTAAGAAAGTAACTTGTTCTTCTCTGTGTGCTCATGTTCTTCCACCCTATGGACATATGATTCTTGGTGCAAATATCTGGATTAGCCTCTACTAGCAGTATCAAGTGTGTCATAGGCCAATCTAGCTCTCTCCTCCCCTCTATCTCCATCTCTCATCACCCTGCCTCTCTCCACTTCTTCCCCCTCTCTCTCTCAGGGACGTATTTTCGGGGTCTCCAAAGGTCTCCCCTTGCGACCCCTGAGGTCTCCCTTGCTGCCCCTGTGGTCTTCCGTGCTACCCCTAAAAAACAAGAAAAAAACAAACAAATCTCCCGGGCTTTGGCCAATGCCATGTGCCTCTTTCTTTCTAGAGTGGCTGGAATTCTTATTCGGGCTTCTTAAAAAAAAAAAAAAAAAAAGAAACATCCTCTTTCGAAATCTTCCTGCCTCTACTCTCCGTCCTCTACAATATATCCAGAACAGGACTGCGAGACATGTCCTTGGCCTCAAGCCCAGAGATCGTATATACCCAACTCTGAAATCTCTTCATTGGCTGCCAGTGGCTGCAAAGATCAAATTCAAGGCCCTTTGCACTCATCCACAAGGCTTTATGGGGCCTGGGACCGCACTACCTCCTAGTTGGGGGCAGATCTCTCTCTTCGGCTCGGGCCTCCCTCTGGAACAGCCTCCCTGCCTCTCTGAAAGTTGAGCAGAACCAACTCCGTTTCCGGAAGCAACTCAAGATCTTCCTCTTTGCTTTCCTCTTTCTGTCTTCTTCTACCCTGCTGATGTCCCAACTGTTCCACGCACTGGTTACCTGGCCACACTCTGAACTTGTGCCCAGGCTCCTGCATGTCCAGTTGCACCTCACACTGCCTCTTGGCTCCCCCAGCACTTGTGGTCTTTATCTGCAACCATATAGTCCTTTCTCTCTGAATTTATGAGCCACCCGTTGGCTGCACATCTGATTTACATGCACTGAGCCATCCGCTGGCTGCACTTTTGAGTTACCTGCACTTCTCCCTCCCCTTCCCCTCCTCGGCACTTCTCCCCTTCCTCTTCCCTGCACTTGCATGATCTGAATGACACAAGGCCTAGTCAAATTGTTGTTATGTTTTCACTCTGTTTCCCCCTCCTTGTCTTGTCACGCCTAGAAATACTTGTGTACAGGCATGTTATAAATGCCATATCATATAATTTCATATCATGGCTGCTGTGCACATAATCAAGGAGCATTTGGGGAATTGAAGAATGATAACAGTGCTTTATATTTGACAACAATGTCTATGATGTATGCATTAATCACGAAGTACGTAATGCACACTGTGCTTCATGCTTATTTATTTTTACAACACTCACCCTTACATTAAAGTGGTTATAATCATGAACCATATATACTAATTTCAACAGATTCCAGATTTGGATGCGCAAATGAAATAGCTGTGACACATTCCACTCTGTGTGTTTGGGTGCCTAGCACTACTTAGAAAAAGAGGGGTGGTATCCAGGTTAAGGACGTCAGTTTGCAGGCCCAGTCCCCTCTATGCCCCTATGCACAGTCATCCTTGGAGGAAAACGTGCATATATATTTATATATACATATATATACATATATATATGTATTCACTGAAAAAAAACTTTAGTTAAAGCTTAGTTAAGTTGATCAGATTTATCGCAACAAATCCCTTGAAATTCAGCGCATTTGGGAAGTCATATCCGGCTGACCGGCTTAACTCAGCACGCTTCCATTGATGTCCCCCATAATGCTATGTCGCCCATAATGATTTTTTGTATGTTATTGTGAATCCCTTCTCTTATAGTATATATGTGCTCTTGGGCTTTGCAACAGGGACGCGCGAGAAAAGCTGGTCATGACTTACCAACTTTGCTGAATTTCAAGGGTTTTATTGCGATAAATCTGGTCAACTTAACTAAACGTTAACTCAAGTTTTTTCAGTGAATTTCAAGGGTTTTCTTATACAATAATTTTTTTCCACACCACTGGCCATGGCCTTCAACCTTTGCGACTCTATATTTTACTACACTACCAGGTCACTAGCCATGGACTTTGGCCATGGACAGTGGCCCATTTTACAACACTACCAAGCCACCTTCGCCATGCCCACTCTATATTTTAAAATACTACCAGGCCACTAGGGCATGTCCGCTGCACACATTCTGCCTCTCTTATGGGCCCATTAGCCAGGTCCTTTGGACCTGGCTAGTGGACATGGCCTTTGGCCGTGCCCACTATATACTTTACAACCCTACCAGACCACTAGCTCACTGTACCTGTAAAAATCAATTTATTAAAAAACATTTCCCCATAACCATAGGTATAATAACAATGTACTACAGATAGAAGCTGTTATCTGTAGTTATCCGATACCTGTGGTTATTGGGGAAAAAAAAAACAATGCATCCCTGCCCTCCCAGGCCCTCGCCAAGTTAGTGCTCATCTGTGCCTGCTCCTCCCACACCCCTCAAGTCCTCCTCACCTCCCCAGCCATCGCCCATTCCCCTTAACACTTGCTGTTTCTGTTTCATTCCCAATGTTGGATAGCCGCAGTTATGCCGCCGAATAACCGCAGCTACTAGAAAATGTTTGTGCTTCGTGTTCTAAACTTGGTCCTTAGCCCGCCTCCAACTCCTCAATTTCACATGGTGTTTTCCCCCTCAAGACCTCTAGCCTGAGGCCATTTCATTGTTTTTTTAACATCCAAATGGCATTTTTCTACCTTTTTGTTTTCGGGTAGCCGTTGGTATACCCACGGTCACCTCTCACATCAAACAAAAAAATAGCAGCTTTTCTGTCCTGAAAAGCCTGTCTGCTGCAATTCACCATGGGAGATATAACTATGATTTTGGGAGAAAAGGGCCCATCCTTCTTCATCAAATATTTAAAAAATGATTGGACTCAATAACCCCAGATACTCCCTTGGAAATCAGGTCCATGCTTTGTGTCCTTGTTATTGCGTACCTGGTCCAATTCTGTCCAGCGGTTTTCTCTGTGAGCTCATGCAAACATTTGCCTTTTTTGTCAATGGGAAAATCATCATATCAAACTTTATTTCAGTAAAATTCCTTAAAACGTATATACAAAACACGCGGATACAATTTGAGTCTTAATACACAAAAAATTAAAAACATGGAAGATAACCCAAGTGACAGATAAAACATTGTATTGAGATATACAAAATGCACACTATACAGAATGATTGCTCTATATTCATAAGAAATTCTCTTCTACTCCATGCACTTATTAAAAAGGTTGAAATGTTCAAAATAACATCCACTGATCTAGAACTTTTACATACATTTTCAACTGCTGACACCATCACTATACTCCTATTCTTTATACAATCTTTTAGATTCTTTCTCCTTATATAATTATATTGGGGACAAATAAAAAGGAAGTGCTGCAGGTATTCCCTAGCCCATATACAGAATGGACACATGGGAGAGTTGTTTCTGTCCCACTTAGCCTTTACCATGGCAAGGGGTAGTTTACCTAATTGCAACTTTGCGAACAAAGATCACTTGAACGGATCTTCTACAACAGACAGGTAATCATTCATAACTACATCAACTTTGCTGGACAAATACTCACAGCCCATTGAGAAATGTAAGCATTCTGTGACATACTCTCCTTAGATGTAGTAAATGGTAGCATCCACAACACTTTGCTTGGAAGCAACATTAATGATTTCAGATCTATTCCACAGCTCTTCCAATTTCTATTTATTGAGCAGTTCCCTTATATGTCGAAACCACCCAAGGGAACTCGCCTTTTTGCAGGACAAAACATCTTTCAGTGCTTCTCAGTAATTTGGGTGAAACTCACTAGACCAAATGCGAATCCAGTGTAGAATCGTCATGGACGCCATTGCAACATAGCCGAGCCACTTCCGCGCATGCGCGGCATCGAAACACTACTTCATTGTGCACGCGCAGATGCAGACAGCTACACAGATCCGGTCCCTGCACTCAGACGAATGCGAGTTTCCTTTCCGCCCTGACACAATACGTTTGAACTGCATTTACTAAGGTCAGTTCCTGGTCCTTTCCAAGACCCCCTCCTCACACTTTCTTTCACAACGGCTTCCAACTTGTGACTGGGTCTTTGCCCTCTCCCTCCTTTTTATGTGCAGATGTCAAGGCTCCAGACTCATCGGCTGGCGCTCGCATTACCTCCACTCAGAGGACCCACACCACTAAGGTTCAGCAGAACTAAGCTGCACCATTTAATCATTAAGGTACCCACATTGTTCTTACCGATCATACAACTGCTGACTCCTGTCTCCATGCCACAGCTGACTGGGACCCACATCCCTCATTTTCTGTATTTAGAGGCCACCACAGCGTGACCCACCTCCCCCTGTGTTTGGAGACTGCCTTCCGGCTAGCTGTCCATAATACCACCATCTTGAATTTTTCAATTAGCACACAAGGTTAGGGCATAGGGTCCTAGGCCTACCCCTCAGAACATCCTTACACGGAATTACCTCTCTCAAATCTACTTTAGGTATGATCCAATTTCTGGACCATTTATCAATATGTCTTCATATTGTTTTTACCCATAGGGAGACCTGCTTACACTGGGCCCCAGAAGAAGGCTGCAACACCTTTCAGCCGAAACGTCCAAGGTCATCATGTTCCTGTTGAAACCACTATGAACTATTACCCCAATTTTTACCACTACCTTTATGTTGACGTCAACCAGTTTTTTGGTTATCCCTTCCAAACCAGTCTACAGCAGACCCTATTTTTAAGGTTTTTGGTCACAAGGCAACTTGCTTTGATTCTCTCACGACATTGTAAACTGTCTAGTACATTGTTCTTGACTAATATGAAGCAATACTTAAGATATAATATGATATGGCATTTATAACGCACCTATACACAAGTGTTTCAAGGCGCAACGAGGCAGGGGGGAACAAAGGGAGACAGACAACGATCCTACTAGGCCAGATGTCATTCAGATCGCGCAAGTGCAGGGTGGAGGGGGAAGGGAAAAGTGCAAGGAGGAAAGGGAGAGGAGAAGTGCAGTACAGGTTAGTTAGAAACAAGATAAATAATAAGGGCCAGCTGGTGGCAAGTGCAAGATAGGTGCAGACAAGTGCTGGGAGGGGGGCTGTAGGGATACAGAGACAGTCCCACAAGTGCAGGGGTTGACAGGGAGGCAGTGCAGGGGAGAGTGGCAGGGCCACGGACCGGGATAGGTGAGTGGCCCCTTTTCAGATTCATTGCAGTTACAGTAATATTAACAGGGTAGAGGGGGAGAGAAAGCGGAGGCAAAGAGGAAGGTTTTGAGGTGCTTCTGGAACCGGAGATGGTTCTCCTCAAGTTTCAGAGAGGCAGGAAGGTTATTCCAGAGGGAGGCACCTGCTGCGGAGAGAGATCTACCCCCAACTCGTTGCTTGGAGAAGCGGCTGACCCTGAGGGAGTTGGAGGTGGATGAGTGAAGATATTGAGAAGGAAGATATTTAGGAAGAGAGAGTTGAAGGTATTTTGGCCCGAGGCCCCAGAAGGCCTTGTGGACAATGCAGAGGGTTTGGAACTTAATCCTCGCA
The DNA here is from genome assembly GCF_040938575.1 of Ambystoma mexicanum. NCBI lineage: Eukaryota > Metazoa > Chordata > Amphibia > Caudata > Ambystomatidae > Ambystoma > Ambystoma mexicanum. Next base: position 621,301,955 of record NC_090923.1, on the reverse strand, counting down.
GCCACTGGGAGCCAGTGTAGCGATTTCAGTCCTGGAGAGATACGGTCCCTGGGCTTGAGGCCAAGGACAAGTCTCGCAGTCATGTTCTGGATGAGTTGCAAAGGGCGGAGAGTAGAGGGAGGTAGATTTAAATAGAGGCTGTTACAGTAGTCCAGCTTCGAGAGAACCAGGGCTCTGGGGACAGTGAGCTTCTGGGGGAAGGAGAGGAAAGGAAGGATAACTCTGAGGAGGTGAAGCTGGTAGTGTGACTTCTTAGAGACATCAGATATGTGATGAGAGAAAGAGAGTGTGGAGTCGAAGATGACCCCAAGGTTTTTAGACTTGCAGGTAGGAGCAGGATGAGGGCCATGAGAGGCCGGCCAGAAAGCTGCAGTGAAGGAGGGAGTGGGTGTGCCGATGAGTAGAATCTCAGTCTTACTGGCATTAAGGCAGAGGTCATTGGCGGCACACCATTCCTGGATAGCAGAAAGACAGTCAGAGATGAGGGAAAGAGAAGAGGAGGCCGAGGGTAGCCTGAAAATGAGCTGGGTATCATCCGCATAGCACTGAAAGTTGGGGCAGAGTGGCGATGCAGTGGGCAACAAGTGCCAAGTACAGGTTGAACAGCCAGGGAGAGAGGTTAGATCCCTGGGGGACACCACAGGTAGAGAAAAAGATGTCAGAGAGGAAGGACCCCAGTTGGACCTGGGAGGATCAATTGGAGAGGAAAGAGGACAGCCACACCAGAGCCTGACCTGTGATACCCAGGTTATCACGGAGACGGTTGAGCAGGATGGTATGGTTGACAGTATCAAAGGCAGAGGAGAGATCAAGTAAAATGAGAACACAAGGAGTGTTTGAGTCAAGGTTCGAGAGCAGGTCCTCACAGATGTTCAGGAGAGCAGTTTCCGTGCTTCTGGCAGCTCTGAAGCCAGACTGATGGTCGTGAAGGCTACCAACAGATTCAGCATGGAGATTAAGCTAGGAGATGGACAGTTTCTCCAGGAGCTTTCCCAGGAAGGGAGTGATAGAGATTGGGTGATAGTTAGCCGGGCAGGAGAGGTCGGACGAGGGTTTCTTAAGAAGGGGGTGCACAATGGAGTGCTTGAGGGAGGATGGGAAGACTCCAGAGGCGAAGGAGTGATTGCAGAGGTCAGCCAGGGCAGGAGCCAAGGAGTCGATATGGTCCTTGATGGTTTTGGAGGAGCATTAAACTTAGCCAAACTATGTACAGGAGAAATCATACCACACAATTGTTTATGTGTGTTGTAAATACACCACACAAACTTCTTATGTGTGTTTTTGAATTTTGAATGTATGTCTACAGGACACTCTAGAACTCGGCTTTCTACTGACCTGAAAGTGTGCTATTCAGTGTCCGCCTGTTATTAATGTACATGCACCTTTTGAAATGTATGTGCACAGAACACTTGAATAACCAGTTATTGATTTAACACAATGGCCCTCATTACGACCCTGGCGGATTTTTTCCGCCAGCGACGGACTTTCCGGCCATGGCGCAAAGTCCCTTTACGCCATGGCGGATGGCGGACTTACCGCCCCATTCCGAGGTCGGCGGGGCGGTAAGTCCCCATTGACCCATTTACCCTTCCCCATTCCCATTTCGGCCCCATAGGGCTCAATGGGAGTGGGGAAGGAGTTAATTACGCCACCGTAAAATACGGTGGCGTAATTAACACCAAGGTCCCAGAGCGCCATGGATTTTTCCGCCCGCAAAAAGCGGGCGGAAAAATGACCATGGCGCTCCAGGAACTCGTAGTTGGCGGTAAGGGGTCCGCGCAGCTAACGCTGGCGCAGACCCCTTAGCGCCAGGGTCGTAATGAGGCCCAATGTGTTTGTTTCATTTTATTTTATTTGTTTACTTGGTGATGTGTTTATTTGTTTATTTACTTTCCATTTTAAGACCTACATGTGTGGCCTAATTAAAATAAAGGCAACAGTAGTTTCTCTCCAGTAGTTGGATTATTACCTCTTTTTAGTAACGCGTACTTGACAAGATGTATTACTACTAAACTTTGGAGGTTTTTGAATAATTACTGCAACAAATCATTGCAGTTTGTAAACATTTGAGGACAGGACCACCCCCTTGTACAAAGTAGAATCGGCTTGAGGGCTATTTTGTCTGAAATACATATGATACCTAATTTCATATGCAAGAGAATATTTGGAGTCCTAACAGGGAGCCGTAATAACCTTTTCAAACATTATTTTCAATTACTACAAGATCAGTTGGTTTAGCTGAGCCCAATATTTCTGCACCACATAGAGCACCAGCTAAGAAGTCCTGTGTCCTATAGCTTTCCACCGCTCGAACAACATAATCGTTCTTAGCTCTGTAAGCAAAATCCAAAATTACATTACATTTCCTCTCCAGACACACATCAACTCTGGACACGTGCTTCTTCCATGTGCCATCATTGGTAATCTTTACACCCAGATAATCCAAATGGAAGACTTCTTCTATTTTCAGCCCTTCAATATCATTTTCCAGGCGTGACCAATGCCTCCGACTTGTGGCACATCTCCTAAATTTAGATGTGTTTGTGTTAACTTCCAGACCTCTAGCGCAACAAAATTTAACTAAGTGGGTTAACTACTACCTCACCCCGATTGCGGTACGTGACAGAATGGCTACATCATCTACAAAACACAGAATTCTGAATGTTCCCCCCACTAACAGAGTGTCATCAGATGTATCCATCAGGAACTCATCTAATACTCCATCAAAGAAGAGATTAAAATCAAGGGGCAAGTGTATTTCCTTGCCATAACCCCTTTTCGACCCCACGATGAATCCGCATAGAGCTCCATAATTGCTTTCAGCAAGGTTATTGACACTCCTTTAGCAAATATAGGAAAGTAAGTGAAGGCAACCTCTATCTCCTCTTTGTAGACGTAAAGGCAGCATTCAACAGTATTCCAAGGCTACCGCCAGCCTCGGAATACTGTTGAACACTGCATTTAGGTCCACAAAGAGCAGCACTTACTTTCACATATTTGTGAAACATCAAACTCAATCTTAAAACCTGATCCACTGTACTCAGCCCCTTAACAAAAGCTGCTTGCATGTGGCTCAAAGCCTTCTGCTTCTAGTCCCATCCTTTGAGATTTACTTGTAAAATATTCCCAAAATTGTTGCTGCTGGCATCCAATAGAGCGTTCAGCCTGTAGTTACCAGGATCTCCTCTGTCTCCCTTTTAATATATGGGGACAATTTCTACTAGATTCCAGGAGGCAGGTTTAGTACCAGTGTGAAGGATTGCATTGAATAGCCTATGAATATACGGTACCCGCATTACTGCCTCTTTTTTTTTTTTTAGAAATGTGCTGGCCTAAAATCAGTGCCAGGAGGTTTACCTTTAGCCTGGCTACTCACAGTCTCAACCACTCCAATGAGGGTCACTTCAAGTGATGGTATATCAAAACCGCTTGGCCCAAGAATATTGAAGTATTCATGTAAAATCATGTTGTTTTCCCGATAGAGACAGGAGAAGTGATCAAACCACATTTTATTCTGAAATGGCTGCTTGAGCAGGGTTTTGACATAGACTGTCCCCCTTTATCACCAATCTCCAAAATGACCGGGCATCTTTATCCAAAAGGTAATTTTTAAGACAATTCTAAAGTTTAACACAGTAGAACTTTCATTTAATTTTTATTGCAGGGGGTCCAGATACAGACCTATGGCATTCTCATCCCCTCATCACTAGGTGGTGTATAGCCAGAAGTAGAACTCCTCAAAACTGGCTGCGATCCCTTTTGGGTCCGTGATCACTGCACCTTCCCCATCTCTGATTTTAAAGACCGCCCTCTCATCAGTTGATGATGCAACCTCGATGCCTATATACTGGAGGGCTGTTTCCCTACTCTGTGCGGGACTGGGAAAGAACTACAGAAAACCAGAAAAGTTTGTCCCCACAGGTAATGATCTATGGGTGATGCGGGGTATGAATTACCTGCAACCCCAGTGTTTTATCTGAACAGAAAAAGCACAATAATGTGAGATCAAGGATCACTCCTCACTGGGTGTACTAATCAATATTCCCTGATAGTGTCCTAATGTTCTCTATGTGTTCAAGATAATATCACATATACATAGAGACCCAGAATTTAAACCATTATCTAGGCCATTTCACTCAGTTTTATCACTTCACTGAACATAAGGTCTAACAATGAACTCAAAAATAGTTTTCATCATTTATTACAAAACATAAATCAATTCTTTGTACAAAAACTCAACAACTTTTTACAAAACATGTAGCAATATTGTTTTAAAACAAGCTCAACTTGAAGCATTTTACAAAAAGCAATGAAGAAGGAATCATCTGAATTAAACACTAATCATAAATGGCAATAATGGTTAAGTATCGACAAGAAAAGCAGAAAAAGCAAAAATGAAAAAGGAAGAGCTTTCCAATGAGCATAGAATGTCACTGAATATCACAAAAAAATGGATTTGTATCCTATAATAAAGAAAATTGTTAAATAACTAAATTTCAACTCAACTTCAATTTTGAGAGCCAAAAACTGTGTGTCCCACAATATCAAAGATATATACACTTGTTTTTCGCTGTAGAACTTGTGGTTAGTAACTGGTGGAGATTTGTTCATGTATGAAGAATAACCCACTCTTTCTTACAGTTCTGCTAAAGGTCTACGTATATGGCCTGTCCTTCCATGCACAGGGACATCACCCACACATTTGCGCTGAAAAGGTCAAACAGGAGTGGTGAAATACGTTTCCGCATGTTGATCTAAAACAGACCGCCTTCCTCCAGACCTGAGGTCAGATATGTAAGAGCAATGCCCCGAGAGGAGAGGAAAAAAATAAAAAACAGGAAAAGAACAAATCACTTAAAAAAAAAAAAGTGTCTAGCTCTCCAATCCTCTCCCAACACCACTAGACATTTGAAACAAAAGGTAGTGGATTAAAGGGGACTAGAAAGTGAAGTGTCTAAAAAAGTGGAGAAAAGCACAGCGTTAAAGTGTGTTGAGATACAGTATACAAAGGATGGTAGTTCTCCCAAGGTGCGACGTAAGACATATGCCTCGGTATGCAGAGAGAAAAATTGACCACACTATAAACTCATTAGAGAATCATGTCGGGCACAAAAGAGGAGCCGCCTAGTTAGAGTCAGGCAAGAAGAACAAAAATTGACACAATAGCAATCCGAAGGGACTATTCTAATCACTTGATGGTGTGGGGCGTGCTAGTAAGCATGCACACTCGTGGCACCATCTATCCTGGCACGTTACATGCTCAGTGGCATGCTGGTAATAGTGCAAGCTGAGCAGTCACCCGAGCCAGAGAAGGCATCATTACATGAACCGGAGCTGAATGTAGGGCAAGAGAATGTTTATTCAACTGGAATCCATCCAGGTCTTCGCCGAGATATAAACGTATTGGAATGAGCAAAAGTAAACTGTAAAGTTTACAGCCAACAACAACCAACAGTGACTAAAGGAAACATTATAAATTTGCACGTTAAACAGAAAACCCAGAAGATCATTATGGTGCAGTGTATACAAGCTCTTATTATTAAGGAAAAACCTTTTGGGGCAAGGGCTGAAAATACGAATGGTTGGCTGACTGTACCTTATACTGCAGTTGTTAGTAGAGCCATGTAAGCATCACAGCGACCATCTGACATCGCCTCCGAGTCACGGCTGCGAGCGTTCCCGAATGTGGATTTCTACAGTGGAAGCGCAGATAGAACAGGAAAGGGGGTTAAAGAGGAGGGCCATCTCGGTGCGGTAAGCATGGCTATAACGGACTCCCCCGCTGTATGCGAGCCGCAAGCTGCAAACTTACCGTGATGGGGAACGAAACCATCGGGTAGAGAGACGCCTGGCGGTGTATCCAAATGCCTATAGAAACGCAGCCCTGGGGACGCGGCTTCCACTTGAAGAAAGCGCGTCATGGGAGGATTATAGGTCAAAAATGGAATTGCCCCCTAGGTACATCTTAGTCGCCTCCTGCGCCCAGCCTACTCTATCTATTAATAAAAGCCAGAACAACATAAGGAGGGTCTAGTCCCTCTGCTGGATTTGTGAGGAGTCATGCGCTGCCGCCCAAGTGGCATTAGGCTCCATAATATGGCTAACTGCATTAGCCCAATAATATTAGGGTGAGCCTGCATCTTTGTGAATAAACCAATAGACATATCTCAGAGCTCTGCAGTGCTCTACATGTAACGCTGTGATGCAGCAAATAGCAGTTACAGTCAGGGAGGCCAACCGGTCTCAGCACAAGTGGATATACCCACACAGAGGCACATTAAGCAAGGTTGCGAATAGCAGGCATGTGACCCAAACAGCCATGATTACATGAGGATGCCATGTTGGAGGCCGAAGGCTAATGGCCCCTGCTTAGTTACTACAGGGCATAACTGAGATAAACAGCAAAGATACTATAATGACCCTCATATTGTGATATGGGCTCAACGCTCATGGTGCTATTGATTGGGGCAAGGGTAAAAGGTGAGTCTACAGTGGGCTCAAAATCATGACACATCTGGAAATCCAGGCTCACCCATTAAATGTGGTGGCTATCGCCTAGGTAGTGAATGTCCAAAAGGCATCATTGGGGGGTTCTTACTGTGGAAAACTGTGCTCACGACTACAGTTGGTAAGCCAGAGTTTCTTCATTAAGGCCTCTTAGTCTGTTAAGCATTCTCAGACGATGGATCCATCTGGACTCTTTATTATTCAACGCTCGTTGCGTGTTGGAGCTATTTTTAACTGCATCGATCACCCACCATTGCATGTCCTCAGGGGAATGGGCAAAAGCGACATAATGGGATACCATTGGTGCTTGGTGGTTCTTGCATCTAATCCTAGATCGATGTTCATTAATTCTCATGTGGAATGTTCTCGTGGTCTGCCCCACCTATCTCAGTCCACACGGACATTGGATACAGTAGACTACATTCGCTGTTTTGCAATTGGATAAGAAGCGTATATCCCATGTTCTGTCTTCAATTTGCCCGCTGGACACCTTCTTAGGGAATTGGCAGGCACAGCAATGTCCACAAGGGACATGGCCTATCAATGGTTGAAGAATTCTGTGGCTGGTATTAGGAATACCCTGGCTTGTGGAATGTACAAGACTGTCTCTCAGGTTTCTAGATCTTTTAAAAGCAAACAAAGGTTTGCCTTTATCTGGGAGACAACTGCTCACCATCGGCCAGTGCTTTAAGAGTGTCTTCTTAATAGCAAACGATTGGGTGCTGTAAGTTGTTACACATGTAATCCGATCCTGGGTTCGATTTCTCAAACTTGGTTCCAACAAGTTCTCCCTGGGGGTGAATCTCGCTCTTTTGAGGGCGTGCAACACCAGTTTCTTTGAGTAGCCTCGTTCTTTCAGGTCATTGGCTAATTTGTTAGCATGTGCATAATAGTCGGCAACCATTGTGCAATTTCTTCTTAGCCCGAGGAATTGGCTATATGTCAACCTCAATGCCAGCAAAGTGTCGGCCTTGTCCCCCTTTTCAAAGAATTTCTGCTTAAGGAATCTCAACTGTGATATTGCCTTACCTCTCCAGACTTCTCCCAGTTCCTGCCTCAATCCCCTTATTACCATCATGAGATCTTCCGATTGACCCCCAGCGGACCACAATTCCTCCTCCCCCCCTTTGAATCTGTTGCTTTAATTTGGTCTCTTGTAATAATCTTTCCCTCTCTTTGGATACTCTTTCAGAAATCGGAAGGCCACAGAATGTGCCCTTTGCTGCTTTTCAAACCGTATGAAGCGGGACCTCCCCTGTATCGTTGCGCTTGAAGAAGTCCACCACCTCCCCAAAAGGATTCCTTGAAGACCACATCCCTAAACAGGGTATAGTTGCAGATCCATCATCTACCTATTGAGGCTCTTGGTCCTAGATAAAGGGTGATAGTGCACATATTGTGTTCTGACCAACTGACTATCTGGATGTTCACCCCTGTTATAAGGTGCCTGCCTGCTGCCTCTATGACTATGTAGTCTATTTGGGTGAAGGTGCTGTGCGGGGAGAATAAAATGTGTTGGCCCGGGAATGGAGATGGACTGCCCTTCATGTGTCTATGAAAAAATACTCCTGAATAAAAGAATGTCAGGGCCTTTCCTTCCTGTGGTGGGGGAGGCATTGCTCCACTTCTCAATGATGACTAATCCCTGGAAGGATCCTTTATTTGATTCAGATCCTCCCACATATCATCAGACCCAATCCCCAGGATTGCAGCAAGGCCAAGGCTTCTGCGCCGAAGGCCAATTGGCGCTGATTGGGGGCGTAGAGGGAACATAATGTAACAGCTGTTTGCCCCAACTGGCCATTCACCATCAGCAATTGGCCTTCCAACCCCCCCTCCGCGAGTGTTTTTGGTCCGAATCCCCAACCCCGGGGTCCACCATGAAGTTCCCAACCCCCTGCCCCTCAGTGTGTACTCCACCCCTGTCTTAAATTTGGTTTCCTGGAAGAATAGTATATCAAGGTTCAGTTGTATAAATTCTCATATTACCATGCAGCGTTTATGTGGCAAGTTGAGTCGCTTTACATTTAGCAAGCCCACCTTAAGCACATTACTATGCATGTGCCTTGTTGTGATCTTGCATCCTGGCCCCTGTGAGGTGAGTGTCCCCCTTCTCACTCTCTGTGCCTGTGCCTCCATTTTTGCCACTTTGTGGCATTTTTCTGCCCCTTCCTCCTGTTCTTCCTCCTATTGTCATCTTTCCATGCCTCTTGCCTCCATTTTCGCCAATTTCTGCTGTTGCCCATTCTCTCTCCTTTTTTCACCTTCCAGGCCTCTACCGTACCTGGAGCTCTTAGGCGACCTCTACTCTGCCTTGTTTCCAGCCCCTGCCACCTCCCCTTCACCCGATTGGGTCCTCCTGTTAGGGTGCCTAAACCTGCTTCCTGGGACCAGGTCGCTGCAGTCCATCTTGCATCCTGGCCCCTGCCTGCAAGGTGAGTGTACCCCTTCTCACTCTCTGTGCCCTGTGCCTCCATTTTCACCACTTTCTGCTGTTTGTCTGCCACTTTTTGACTTTCTTTCTCCCTTTGTCATCTTTCCATGCCTCTGCCTCCATTTCCGTCACTGTCTGCTGTTTTTCTGCCCCTTTCTCTTCTTTCTTCATCCTTTTGTCATCTTTCCAGCCCTCTGACTCAATTTTAGCCACTTTTTGCAATTTTTCTACCCTTTTCTTCACCTTCCAGGCATCTACTGTACCTGGCTCTCTTAGGCGACCACTGCCCTGCCTTCTTTCCCGCCCCCTGCCACCTCCCATTCCCCTGATTGGGTCCTACTCAGAGGCTGCCTCAACCTGCTTCCTGGGACCAGGACATTGCAGTTCATCTTGCAACCTTACCCCTGCGAGGGGAATGTCCCCCTTCTCACTCTCTGTGCTGTGTGCCTCCATTTTCACCACTTCTACCGTTTTTCTAACCTTTTCCCCCTTTATTCCTCTTTTTGTCATCTTTCCATGTCTCTGCCTCCATTTTTGCCACTTTCTGCCATTTTTCTGTCCCTTTCTTCCTCCTTTTTTCACCTTCCAGACCCCTACCGTACCTGACTCTCTTAGGGAACCTCTGCCCTGCCTTCTTTCCCGCCCCCTCCCCCTGATTGGGCCCTCCTCAAAGGGTGCCTAAATCTGCTTCTTGGGACCAGGATGCCGCAGTCCCTCCTGCATGCTAGTCCCTGCGAGGGTAGTGTCCTCCTCTCAATCTCTGTGCCCTGTGCCTCAATTTTTTGCACTTATGGTTGTTTTTCTGCCCTTTTCCCTCCCCTTCTTCCTCCTTTTCTTATCTTTCCATGTCTCTGCCTCAATGTTTGCAACGTTCTGCCCCTTTCTCTCCTTCCTTCATCCTTTTGTCATCTTTCCAGGCCTCTGCCTCCATTTTCACCACTTTCTGCCATTTTCCTGCCCCTTTCTTCCTCCTTTTTTCATCTTCCAGGCCTCTACCATTCCTGGAGCTCTTATGCGACCTCTGCCCTGCCCCCTCCCCTTTCCCTGATTGGGTCCTCCTCAGAGGGTACCTAAACATGCTTCCTGGGACCAAGATGCTGCAGTCCATCTTGCATCCTGGCCCCTGCGAGGTGAGTGTCCCCCTTCTCGCTCTATGTGCCCTGTGCCTCCATTTTTGCCACTTTCTGAAGTTTTCTTTCCCTGGCCCCTTTCCCCCTTTCTTCCTCCTTTTGTCATCTTTCCAGTCCTCTGCCTCTATTTTTGCCACTTTCTGCCAGTTTCTGCCCCTTTCTCTCCTTTCTTCCTCCTTTTTTAACCTTCCAGGCCTCTACCATGTCTGGCTCTCTTAGGTGACCTCTGCCCTGCGCATTCCTGCCCCCATCCGCCTCCCCTTCCCCTGATTGGGTCCTCTCAGAGGGAGGTGCTTCTTAACAGTGTCTCCCAGGGCAGCCTGTGCTTGGGCAGCCCATCAGATACGGGTCCCAAGGCAAAGGGAAGCTCCCAAAGAAGCAGATCCATGCCATGTTCGCCTGGGAAGGCAGTAGCCAGCCGTCAACCAGCAGTGACTGACATGGTAACTGTGGTCTGGATGGGGACTACAGCAATAACTGTATTCCAAAAAGCCCTGCCCCTCTTCTTATCTAAATAACATAGCATACCAAAATGACCCAGCTAGTACATATTTTTTCCATCACTGCTGTGTACCAGCCTTTAGGTGGTTTTATTTTGTTGTGTCCATTAGGCATTCTCCCTCCATCCAGAAATCTCAAATCTCTGTGTTTTGCATTTACTGTTGTGCCTCCAATTTAGGAGTTCACCCTCGGGCCAGGTGAAGTTTAGCCATGCATCACACTTAGAGTAAAATGTGAAGATTAATCATGTGTCATACTTGGATAGAATTGTAAAGTTTAGCCATGGGTCACATTTCGTCACAACAGATAGAACAGTGTAGATTAGCCAAATAGAAGAATTTAGCGAGTAGCCAAAGCACTAACCACCCCGCATCTACTTCCTCAAACAAACCACCCAAACACTACACACACCCACTGGGCTTGCCAACCTATACCGGAACACACACTCAAAACAAGCAACGCACATTTACAGCAAACAAACCCGGACACTGGACTTTACTCATACGGGTACAACAAGCCAGTGCGTACAACCCTAAATACCAGCAATCTACACATAAAACACACATACACACCCCAACACAACAAACAGCTGCACAGAAAACATCCCAGGCATTGGACCTTACCCGTACGGATACAACAAGCCAGTGCATGCAACTTAACATCTGCAAGCCAAAACACACAGACCCCAGTTTCTCCTGGTTCTGGACCTATCCTATTATCACTAACCAATCCCGTCCTCTTTCTTGCAGAGCCATGTGACCGCCTGGAGACTGTGCTTGGGTGGTATCGGAGCATGGAATAAATCAACATAACATAATGGGCCTCATTACAACTCAGGCGGTAAGGGGTTTACGGCAGCGTTAACAGCGCCGACCCTTACCGCCTGATTACGAGGTCCCCTAGCGCCATGGTGCTTTTAACACCTGCTTTTAGCAGGTGTTAAAATCCATGGCGCTAAGGGACCATGGAGTTAATTACGCCACCGTAATTTACGGTGGCGTAATTAACGCCTTCCCCACTCCCATTATGCCCTATAGGGCAAAAATGGGAATGGGGAAGGGTAAATGGGGATTGGGGACTTACCGCCCCGCCAAGGTCGGAATGGGGCGGTAAGTCCGCCAACCACCATGGCGTAAACGTAGTTTACGCCATGGTGGTAAAGTCACGGCCCAGGCGGTAACTTACCGCCTGGGTCATAATGAGGCCCAATCTGTTAATGCTAAGCTGCCCATTCCTGTTCCACCACTGGATCCAAACTGAAATAACAACTCACAGCTCTACCACTATTACAGTCCAGCTCTAAAAATAGAAGCTCTATTATGCAAGACCAAATAGCATGTGTCCTCTCGTCTGGTGTCCTTACACTTGCTGCTGGTTGTGGGACATGTTACCTTCAAATCTCTGTGTCTTGACCATAGAGGTTTCTATGGGACAAGTATTTGGCACTTATAGACAGGTTGAAGATAATGTATGTCTACCAGTCGACTTAGATCACAACACACCTGTTCTCTTGTTATGCCTAGATACAGGAAAGATAGCCTAGGTGGAAAACACTCCATAGTAACGACAGGAAAGGAGTAAGTTGCCACCACAACTCAGGAATTAACACAATCATGTGATGTTCAGATGGAAGTTAAAGGCCTTCCTCTTTCTGATACAGAACTAATACCGGCTGATATTTTCCTGTGCTTCGACAACACCATGATGCCCCCCTACCCCGACAGCAAAATCATCCTCGCCCGCATACCATAAAGGTGGCTAGAGTCCACTACGTGTCTTTTTACCTCTTATGGAAACTGCTGTTCAAAGCGGAAATTAAACATTGCCAAGGCAGAAAAGGGAAGACCAGTGAATTAAAACTGCCTGCAATGTACATCAACAAAAGGAGTGTCAGTATTCACATCACTCACACGTGCAAAGCTTTGGTAACCGAGGAACTTCTTCATAACTCATTAAATTGCATAAACAGATGCTTTATGTAGCTCATCTCTCTCCAGAACTCGAAGACTCATCACACTAACACGTTTCATCATAAATGCACAAGTTGCTACTTGACGTAGAAGTTATGCTATGCTAACCTTTTATCCTTTCACAAAACCTTTAAGCTTATATCAATTGATATCAAATTAATTGCTGTCCACCGTAAAGACACATGCTGTCCATTTTTTTGTGGCACTGCTAGCTGACCTTTATCTGACAATGGACGTCATTACCAATTTGGCGGTAACTTAAAAAACAGGAGGTAACAAGTTGCATTTTTTAAGTACTCCGAGTTACTAGTTCCAACCCCTACAGATGGGAATACCTTCAGCATATGCATGGAAGTATTATCTATAAACAAATGGACGAACTGCTTCCAGTGGAATTACCACCGATTTAATTGATCAATTTCCCATTGGCATCCTACTGGATTTCAGAATGGGAACTAACCACAACTAGGAATTCCTGGTGGTAATTGTATTTCCAGCCGGACAAATTAACACTGCTAATACCTCCCAAGTGGCAAAGTGCCAATGTGTGGGAACTTTTGTGCAGTACCCTGACACTTCCCTAATGCCACCATATAATGGTCCAAGATTGAAAGAAGTGCTTTATTTCGAATTCCTTGTGCTTCTAAGCACTGTAATATTAGCTGCTATCATCCAAACTCAACGCAATCACCTTGGACGGATCAAGGGTTGAGGTGCCTCTGCTAATCCATTTTGTTTCCCGTACGCTGGTCACAGAAATATGAAGGTAAGCATTTGTCCCACAGGACTGTGTTTGTGGCTAGCCAACCAGATCCTGATTTGTAGCTGTCTGGTGTGATTTGGGATTTCGAAACCACTGCAAAACAAAAAAGTCACAGTTTGCAATGTTTTCAATTAAAATTGCTATCCATAATTAACATTGCAGATTGCAACGTTCTAATTAGTCGCAATAGGACGGAACCGGAAACCAGGCGTTTCCTGCTTCCTTGCAACTCTTAAGGAAAGGAATGATTTGCGACCCCATTGAATTTTTAATGTCTTGTCAGAACAGTCAGTCACCATTTGTAAAGTTTAAGCAGCCCATGGCGGATACTTTCTTTTGTGCATTGAGCTATGGTGAACTTCTGGCTTGCGGGCAGTGGTCTCATAAAAATGCTGCCTGTACCATCAGAACTACTTTTCACCAAGCAGCATTGTGACCGCTACTCATGTAAGGGACAGCGGTAAAATTGCAGGCTTCCTTGCAAAAGGGAATGCAGGGATAAAATCCCAATGTCTCTTGCCGGCCTCAGTCCCTGCATTTGCCACTAGACGAAATTAACTGCATACTTAGTTCCACCACCATTAGTCGTAGGAGGATAGCTCAGCGGCAACGTGCTCGCCTTGGAATCAAGACGTAGCAACACAGGTTCAATCCCCGGGTCCCCCGGGTCCATGCTTAGGAACCTATGGTTAATAAGCAGGTCATAAACACGCAACTAAGACAAAAACATTCCTGTAACAGTGCCTCGATGCACCCGGGCTGTGTGAGTGCTTTAAAAATGTAAATAAAGATGAATATGTAGGAGGTGCTTGGGAACATATAGCACCTCATTGGGCAAATATGGGCCTCATTATAAGTGTGGTGGTATCTTGGCAGTAGATAACACCAAACTGTATTACCGTTACTGCCACTTGGTCTGGCGGTATTGCTGCCAGAATACAAGTGGCATTTGGTGGTGTTAATCCCAATTAACTGGACTCCACAGGGGATATTTTTTATGCGGAATTACCGTGGTGGTAATTCCACCAGGGTCATTATGCTGACATTTGGAAGAAAGCTGGTAGAATTACATCTTGTTCATAGCTCGAGGTGAATCCTCCAACTTTCAGCCCAAGTTAGAGTTGGGGGGTGCGGTAGTGCACCAGAGCACGGTAATACCGCTGCATTTGACCCGCTCCCCCCAACTTGTAATGCGGCCCGGTGCACGGCAAGCCCTGCTTTCAAATCCCAATGTCAATTCCTATACCATTCCCCATCTCCTAGAGAGCACACACAATTAAAGTAAATGAGAAATCACGGTCACACTGGGATGAATAAACACATTTCATAACTGCTTGTTAGGTCATTTTATAACTCTCATATTTTCATCATTTGTACTATTGTTGGTGAGCTATTGCGAGCTAAACAGATACAAATGCAGCAAACATGCACAAATTTAAATAACATTTGTAGGGGGGGTACCTTCTCCACCGAGCTAGCCCTATTGGGTGGCTTGCTGATTTACATGGCACCTTATGGTGACTCCAACAAAATTGCAGTGCAGCCGCACTGAGGCACAGGAAGCAGTTTGTAAGCGATATTCAATCAACACTACAGCCAAGTCAATGCCTAGTCTGGGATGCTGAGGAAAACCCTTATTAATGTATTTTTATGTCTAGTTCAGTACTCTGGATGACCACCCTTGTATAACAGCCCCTCTTAGAATCCCCCTGACCCCACTGAGCCAAGAAGTAGGTTTGTTTTGCAAATTAAAAGGTTTATTTGAGAATTTAAACAATATATATATATCACACTTTATAATAAATTAATATCTGATAGTACACTTAGACATATGATGTTGATCAACAATGGGTAATCTGGCACTAGCACACTTCTTTACAATGAGGAGTTAGTATAGGATGGATAAAGTAGCAAAAATACTTTTATGATTTCAAGGGAAAAGCAATGAGGAATAAAATGCAGTACAGAAATACTTGATATGATTTTAGCAAAAGATAAGATAATCACTTTTTCTCTGGCAATTCACCCCCCTCCCCTATGCAATGGAAGGAGATGGAAAGAGGAGCACACAGTTCTCAGGTATGCAACCAAATACAATACGAAATTCAGTTCCCCCCCCAGCAAGCTTAGAGGAAACAGGTAGGAGTTTGAAACACAGGCCCAAAATGCTTTTAAATGTGATGGCAATGGATGGGAAAATGTGCCAACTGATTTTAATTCCCTCTAGAGATTCAGGGTGAGTGGGAGATGCGTGTTGGTATTAGTTCAGGCTCACTTTAGCAATGCTCTATGAGTTATTACCAAGTTGCAAACGGATTTTAACAAAAGAAAGAATGGAGCTGCTATTTTGACAAGTGGAGAAATTGAGCCAAAATCGCAAATTGTGGTAAATTTGCGAGTGCGTGAATCGTAATTGCGGCAAAAGTATAAGGAGTAGCAAGTCGGTTTTAGGTTCGTTGGCAAGCTTAGATTCTAGCCCAAACGGTTCCAGAGATACGGACGATTAAATAAAGGTAGATTTTCGGATTTAAAGTAAAACTCAAAATGACAGGTGACAGCTTGCAGCTTCAGAATTGACAGGTGACATTTGTGTAGCTTTAAAATTGACAGATGACACGATTTCTAGGAGGCTGTTCTACTTAGGTTAAAATAGTTTGGATTAGATTATTTTAACTAAGAGATTGGTTCTGCACAGTTCTGCTAGGTACTCACAATATAAATTTGAACAAGGCCTCGTCACGGATCTGGTCAACACGTCCGGCTGCGGTTCTGTCTGCTCGGCGGGTCAATCAGGTACCGGTTCTGCTCACAGCGATCTGGGTCAGCTCTGCTCTGCTGGTCTAGCCTCTCTGGATTCAGCGGCCTCTGGTTCTGGATACTGCTCTGCTTTCCGGTCGGGATCAAGTGGATTCTGGATGTAACACTGCTTTCTGGGTACTGGCAAGAGTTCTTGGCAAAAGAATTCAGACAGCTCGCCCGGCTGTGGAATAGTTTGCAAATGATTTCGAGGCCTGCTGACAAATACTTTTGCTTGCAGTGGGCCTTTTTGGTTCAAAGTTCTGTAGTCTCTGTTTAGCTTGGAAGTCTAAGTGTTGGATCTCTGGATGTGAAGTCGTCGGTCAGCATGCTCCGCAGCAAATGGAATTGAATGTCTCTACCTGTCCCAGCAGTCTCTTTTTATGTGTTTTGAAAATGTGTGTGTGCCTGGGCCCAGCTAAGCCTGCCCCTCTCTACTTGTCATTTGCCCAATTCTCCCCTCTCCCATGATTGAGGGAAGGAAATGGATTGTCAGCATGATGAAGTCTGTTTATGGGTCAGAGGATCCTCCCCTGGTCAGTTTGCCCACAAATCTATATTTGATTCAAATCCATCCTTCCCAGATATACAATTTGTTGAAATTACATGTACACATTATATTTTCCTTATGGTCCATGCTTGTCCGCCTCTGATCTTCCTGGGGGCTTGTATTAAAAAATGACAACATTTTGCGCTTTTTAACTGGTTTTGCAATATCGGACATTTACCCAAAATTACACACATGTGCGCAAGGAGTATGGACATTAATTGATGAAGTGTCAGATTTTTAACATGCAGACATTTGGAGTGAGACCCTATTTTCCGCTAGCAACCCCCCAGAATACACCACAGGGTCCTAACGCCTCTCAAAATGTTCACAGAAAAATCACAAAAATAATGATATTACTTATATAATTCTGACAAGTCCTCACTATGAGTTATCTATCTTTTTAAAATTATGCTCTGGTCAAAAAGGGGTGTGGCTTCCCACATCACATGGTGGAAAAACTGGTTTATCCACTTCCCCCAAGCTCAGCTGCTAGCAGACGCACTGCCCCTCCCAGTTTCCCCTAAGAGGAAGCTACTTTACGACGCCCCCAATATAACATTTGCCTGAGTCAAGGGAGTTGCATTGTTCTGTTCCTTCCGGTTCCCAGGTGCTCAACCCCTAATCTAATCAGAGAGGTGACAACTCCTTTTGGCAAGGGGCAGCAGGATGCAGCTAGGCCTGGGAAGAGTGGCTGAACAGGTTTCTCCTGTCGGGGGTAGTTGTCAGGCAGAATCCAGTTTCACTAAGCCAGGTTTCAGCTAAATGTCACTTTTTGTTCCCAGTTTTCTACATTCAAATCAAACTGACAATTTGTACCTATACATTAAATAATTACTTCCTTCAAGTCATTTCAGAATATGGTTTTACATTCTTCCACCTCTTAGCAAGTCTTTCCTTGGTCTGGTTTTGTTTCATTTGTGCAGTTTTACACAAAAGTCTGGTGGTTTTAAAACGCTGGCTTTCTGATAGTGGTGAGTACTGGTAATGCAACCATTTTTGGGATTAAGAAAATGAATTCCCCACAGTTCTGAGTTGCTTTTTTTTGCAATCAGCATTGCCATTCCCAATGGTTTCAGGCTACTGTGTGTGTAGCCCAATGGTGGTTTTAGGCAGTGCCCTCCTGTGCTCACAACATAGGCAAAAATGGGTAGCAGCCTATTCTTCATGTTTTCGCTGTGCACTCTCTGGGGAGTTCTGGCCATCATGATGTTTTCCATGCCAGTACTGCACAGTTTTATTGTATGGCTTGGATACATGGGTAAAAACATCCCACAAGCCCCCCCT
This sequence comes from Ambystoma mexicanum, assembly GCF_040938575.1. Taxonomy (NCBI): domain Eukaryota; kingdom Metazoa; phylum Chordata; class Amphibia; order Caudata; family Ambystomatidae; genus Ambystoma; species Ambystoma mexicanum. The sequence goes on along the minus strand of NC_090923.1, from coordinate 621,284,020 downwards.
CTTGCGATGGCCATTCTGTCCTTTCTCAGATGGAACTCGCAAGATCTGGGATGTTCTCCTCATCTTCTTCCGGTAGATGGCACAGTTCAGCAGCTTTTCCCCCATCCAGGTGGATCGATCGGTTCTCCTCGCCGGTCCTGATGGGAATATTGGGCGGTACCCCGGGCCCCTCGGGTCTCTGCTCCCGGTCCCCGGTCGTCCTCCTTGGTCAGTCTCCATGGTTTCATCTCTCCTAGGATGATAAAGCAAAGCGGCAATACACATTCCTAGACATTTTTCCACCACTATTAATGGTGTGGCGAACATATACATTTTATGAATCAGAAGATATGAACATATACATTTTCTTTTTTAACTTAGGAGACAAGAACATATATATATATACAAGGATCACAGAATTTTATATGCTATATGTGGAATATTTTAGGGTTGGAACTGAATTACTCTGGAGCGGCCCCCTCTGGGATTCCAGTGGATTCCTCCAGTTGTTGCAGAGTGTGCCTGGGATGGCAACACTTTAGCTGATTTATATGTACCCACTTGTCTTCCCCTTCCGCCAAACTGCCATTGGGGATGCGGATCTTGTAGGCCACAGGGGAGATCTTGTCTATAATTTCAAACGGTCCCTTTCATGTAGGCAATAATTTTCGCTGTTTGGCCTGGTTCCTTTGGAAATTGTATAGATAGACCCGATCACCCACCTTATATTCCTTTCGGGTAGTTTTTAAATCATAGTGGGTCTTCATGCTCTCGGCTGATCTTTCTAGATTCCGCTGAGCATAGGCAAAAGCATGTTGAAGGTGTTTCCTTAAATTCTCCACATACTCATGAGTTGTGGAGGCATTTATCAGTGTCTGCTCTTGGGTCCTGTAGAGCAAATGCTGGGGAAGTACCATCTTGCGTCCCGTCATCAACCCAAATGGTGACATTTTAGTTGCAGATGAAGGGGTAGATCTGATGGCCATTAGGACCAGAGGTAATCGGATATCCCAACTTGGCCCAGAATCTGCCACAAACTTTTTAAAGATGCTCACAATGGTTCGGTTATACCTCTCCACAGCTCCAGAAGAAGCTGGCCTGTAAGCAATATGTAGCTTTCTTTTGACCCCCAGTATCTCCCACATCTTTGTCATTACTTCACTGGTGAAGTGGCTACCTCTGTCTGACTCAATCCTTTGAGGTAGACCAAAACGGGAAAAGATGTGGTTAATCATCAGGGCAGCTGCTGTTTCTGCCTTGCAGTTTGGGGCCGGGAGACATTCCACCCACTTGGCAAACAAGCATGTAACGGTCAACATGTACTTGTTTCCTCTAGACGAGCGAATTACAGGGCCTACAAAGTCGATTTGCAAATCTGACCATGGCAGTGTCATCCCCCTCTTTTGGAGAGGCGCACGGTGTGTGAGGGATGATGGCTGAAATTGTGCACACACAAGACACCCCTTCAAGTATTGATCGAGGTCCTGCCCAATGTGTGGCCAGTATGCAACCTCTCTTAAGATTTCCAGTGTTGTGTGAAACCCCCTATGACCGGCGGTGGCCGCATCATGGGCGTGACTTAACATCAGGCTTCGGAATGAGGTAGAAACCACCCACTGATCGTGGCCAGCTTTGGATTTCCTTACCAGCAAACCGTCTTGGACCCGGAACATTTTTGGGCATTTCATCAACACTCTTAGGTCCTCTTTCCCAATGTAATCGGTATCCGTCAGGGGAAAGTTCTCAGGGTCCTCAAGGTGTTCGTAAAACTTACCAATAATTGGATCCCCCTTCTGAGCTGTAACCAAATCAGCATCAGGGGTCTCCTTGCTCCATTGGGCAGTTGAAAGATCATTGTGAGCATTTGTCTGGGACCTAGTGATCGCAGTGACCTGGATTTCCCCCAACAGGAACTCTATTTCTATTAGATCCCCTTGGATGGCCCCGGTTTCGGCCAGCTGATCAGCTAAGTCATTTCCAGTTTTGTCTGGTCCCTCTACTTTGGAATGGCCCTTGATCTTTTTCCAGTAGATGGTCATCCCATTCGAAGTGACCAGATCATCAATATTTTGGATTAACTTCCCATGTTTCAGGGTTTTGTTATTAGCGCATAACATGCCTCTGGTTTTCCAGTTGACCAGGTGCTCCACGAACCCGTTCCGTACATAATCCGAATCTGTGATTATGACCAGTTCGTGGAGTTGATGTTGGATAGCAGTGAGGATGGCCTGATGCACAGCCATCAATTCTGCCACCTGACTACTTCGGGGACCAATTTTGTATCCAGTGGAGGGTTCTGGGAACTCCTTCACCCATGCATTCCCTACGCCCGCCACCAGTTCTTTCTCCCCGTCGTTGTCAACATGGTAAGAGCATCCATCCACATAGACAGTGGGCATTCCCTCACACTTGTCTTCTTCAAAGACTTTGTGTGGGGAATTAAGGTATGCCTCCATGTTGTCCTTGATTTTTAGACTTTCGTCCTCGAGACAGTTTTCTCTGGCACAATCATGCAAGTCAGCCAGACCTTGCGCGAGGGGACTCTTCTTGTTTTGGCCATATCTGACCTCCACAGGAAAGCCTTGCATTGACAGAATCCAGGAAGTAATTTGGGAATTACTCACATTTCCGGCCCGGATTCTGTCACTTTGGAGATATTGCAGAGGCTGGTGTGGAGTCTCCACTATGATGTGTTCCCCCTGGATAAACGGGCGGTAATTCTTCAATGCCCACACCGTTGCCAGGAGTGCCTTCTCACAATCGTTGAATTTTTCCTCCACAGAGGATAAAGTTTTGCTCGCATAGGAGATTACTTTATTGACCTTGTCATGCTTTTGGTATAATACTGCCGTCAAGCAGGTATTAGAGAACCCCGTCTCCAGGAAGAACTCCTTGTTTCTGACAGGGTAAGCTAGGCAAGGCGCTTGTGAGAGGCTTCTTTTGAGTTGTCTTACTGCCTCGGATTGTTCTGGACCCCATTCCCACTTGACCCCCCCCCTTCAAGAGATGAATCAGGGGTCTAGTGATCTCTGCGTAGCCTTCAATGAACTTTCTGCTGTAATTAGTCAGTCCAAGGAGGCTCCTTAGTTCCCGCAGAGTTGTGGGGTCTTTCAGTTTCTGGAGTGCTTCCACTTTCTTTTCTTGGGGACAGAGACCCTGAGGAGTAATCTCATGCCCCAAGAAATTAACACGGGTCCTACACCACTGTGCTTTCTGAATGGAAAGTTTTATTCCGGCGGCCCTCAACTGCGTCAGAACATAATGGATCTCTGCTATGTATTCTTCCACAGATGAACTTTTTATGAGGACATCATCTACATAAACCAGGTTAACCCTCGCACCCAGGTCGGGCATGGCCTTATGTAGGAAAATGTTGAATTAATTGCCGGAGTTGAGGTATACGAAGGGAGTCCGGGTCCATGTGTACTGCTGGCCCCCAAAGGTAAAAGCCAGTTTGTATTGGTCCTCCCTACTGACAGGCATGGTCCAGTACCCATTGGTCAGGTCTATTGCTGTGAATACCTGTGACCCCTGAATCTGGGCCAGCCCTTGGTCAATGTAGGGCAGGGGCCATTGGGAAGTATGGACCCGTTTGTTGAGCTCCCTAAGGTCGGCGCAGAGTCTCCACTGGCTGTTTGGCTTCAATATTCCCAGCACTGGATTATTGAAAGTGCTGTGGACTGGACGGATTATTCCCCGGGACTCAAGGTTCTTAATTATTTCAGTAAGGGACTCCATGGATGCGGGAGGCAAGCGATATTGCTTCACAAACACTGGAGTCATTCCAGGGTCCGTGGGAATTGTTGTGGTGTGGATGTCGGTGCGACCACAGTCATATGAGTCTACCGCAAAGAAATCTTGGAAATCCAAGAAAACTTGTTTCAACTTTTGCTTCTGTTCCAGAGTCACGCAGGCGTCAGCTAGGTTGACCCTCTCTTCCACCATCTGCCTGAAGCCGGGAAAGACTTCTGGTTTGGCTATCTCAGCGGCCTCCTCCAGCTGGGTGGAGAAGTCCCTGGTCAGAGTGCTGATTTGGACTGGAGGCTTCCGGTGGGAAAGGCAGCCCTCATGGACCTGGAAAATCACCTCATCCCTCCTGAAGTCAGAAGTCACATCTTCCTTACCATAAGGGCAAGAAGTGTACACCAGGAAGTTCCCCCCATGCCGGGTGAAAATCCTGTCTGGTGTTGTATTGTCATCACTGTCACTGTCAAAACAGTCCTTGGGGATTGGTCCTAACAGTTCATTTCCTAAATCAATGGAGAAATGTCGGTCATCAATCGCCATTCCAATAATGGTGCCTGCGGCTAGAGTAATACTCTTTAAGTCGCTGTTATCCACCTCTATTGGAATGGTGTCATGTTCTATGTTGACTAATGGTGTTGGGTTTACCCCTAACCCTTGCTGTTTGAGAGAAGCATTTAGATGAATATAAGCATCAGGGTTTTTCAATTTTTGTCCTCTTTTAGCTTTCACTCCCAGGGAGAATTGTCGGGTCCTTTCTGGGATGGTGACTTCCTCTTTAATCTGAATTTCAACTGCATAAGGTAGCAATTGAGCTGACGTAAATGCTTTTTCTGAATCATCAAAGCCCATGGGATTATCCGCTAATCGGGACCAAGCTTTGAAGTTTATTAAGTCCAAACTAATGGCAAAGCGATTGAGAATGTCACTGCCTAAATAAAAGGCGGCAGTGACGTCTCGCACGACCCAACAATTATGGACTATGCTCTTGTTGCCAATGGAGATTTTGAGCATACACCTGCTTGGCAGGAGATGTTTGGAATTAGGTGCTTCCAGGTCCATTTCCCATTTGTCTATCAGTTTGAATGTGGGAATGGCTGGATCTTTTGGGAGTTGGCAGAACATGGCTTCGCTGATGAAGCTCTTACCAATGTTCACACACACTCGAGGGAGAACAGAGTCCTTCCCATCATTTAACTGAACAGGGATGAACGACTGCTCTCCAATTTGCTGAATATCAGCCAGGCTCTGAGCTGATTTCACCTCTTTCTGGACTATAGGAGTGGGAGTTTCTGATTGTGGATTAGTAAAGAATTTCAGAGTGTTTCCTTCCAGTGTGGAATACCACCTTAAACTGGAAGGAAGGTTGATTTTCAGAAATAGAGAGGACCCCCCATCACCAGTCTGTTGTCCTACTGCTATTACTGTCACGTCTGAAGTTTGGTTGTTCTGGAAGTGAAATTCTACTTGGTCAGATTTTTGTTCAACCATGTGGCAGGTGCCGTTTAAACTAACATGGTTGACACTCTGTTTTAATTTTATTGGTCGGCTAGTCTGGGTCCAGAGAACCTTGTTTACACAATCTATTAGGGGTGACAACCTTCTTAGGAGGTCATTCCCTATTAAACAAGGGGTGCCCCCTGGAGTCACTACTATGACCGGGTGTTTCACCTTGTGTCGCCCAATTTTGATGTCCAAATCTGCAGTCCCCTCGACAGGAATTTCCTTCCCGTCAAAGTTCTGCAGTTGTCCAGGAAGAGGGGTGAGAGGAATATGGTAATTCTCCCCCCTTCCTGCATTTAGTTCATCAAAGGCCCTTTTGGACAGAAGGGTAGCTTGGGATCCAGTGTCCACCAGTGCCGAAATTGTACCCTGCCCCTGTACTTGTACCAGGGCATAGTATCTTCCCTCCTTCTCCTCAAGGGGGCACAGATAATGCACATTTTTGGACAACTGGTAGGCTAATTTTCTGGTTTTGGACATTGCTAGCGCAGAGATTTGGGCAGATTTCTGTCAAGAGCCTGGGGAATCTGAAAGAAAAAGTTGGCAACTGGAGATCAGAGCCATTGCGGGATCCCCTGGTTCCGGTTCTGGGCCGCCCCCCCCTTTTTGGAGGCAGTCACCAGGATGGGTTTGAACCAGGGGATTTTGGTATTGTCGGTTCTGGGATGAGATGATGGGCGGCGGTAGCTCAGTCTCCACATCTCCCCAGTCTAGATTGGAATCCCTTGGGACCCATTTTTCCTTGGGAGGAGTTCCCCCATCTCTGAAGGAGAAGATCATTTTCCCAGGATCTTCTGAGGATCCCCCTCCCTCAAATTGGAAGACCTGTACCTTCTCCACAAAGTGGGTCTGTTTGGGTCCTTTGTTTCTCCTATCTCCTCTCTGCTCCTTGGGTGGCAGACTTTCAGGGGCAGGAGATTTTGTTTCTGGTTCCTGGTTTTCCAGGGGCTGTTTACAAGTTGGGAAGGAAGCTTCCTCCAAGGCTTTACACCCCCCTTCCCCTTGTGCCTCCTCCCTGGGAACTGGTGTGTTATCGGGGTGCTGCCCCGTCATTGTTCTGGAGCACCAGGTCCAGAGTTTGGGGCATTCTGCGGTGGCATGCTCATCTGAGGGTGCTGTTGAGCACTCAGTTTGTGACCCAGATCCCGTGCCATATTTTGGACCTGGCGCTCACGTTGTGAAACCCGCTCAGGCTGATACGGGGCTCTATTTTCTCCCCTGTGCTGCTCCCGGGAAGGGTAGCTATCCCTTCTCTGGTAGTACGCCTGGTTGGGAAGATTTTGGTACCCCTCCACCCTTGGCCTCCCCTCTCCCGGATTAGGTTGTCGGGGCTCAGGGAATTGGGGAAAGAAGGATGGATGATTTTGGGGCTGGAAATTGGGCGGATACCTGGGGAAAAAGTTCTGCCCAGGATTTGGAGAATTTCTGCCCTCCTGGGGGAAGTTAGGAGGGAAGTTCCCTGGGTTTGGTGCTTGGCTGGATCCCCCCCCTTGGGCTGGAGGAGTCCACACATAACCCAGGATTGGTCGGTTTCCCTTGTAGCGGGGACTTACATAGTCAGGGGAGCGGGGGACCCCATTTGTGGGACTACCTCCTCAACTCCCTGTCTGTGACTGGCCCGAGGGCCTTCTGGGCTGTGAATTATTTGGTGCAGGCAGGTTTTTTGGCCCCCCCATCTCCAAATCTAAAACGGGGGCAACCTTTACCTCTGCCACCTTGGCAGCAGCAAGGGTGCTGTTGGTTTTGGTGTTTTTCGGCGCGTTATTTTTATTTTCGATAGGCTTCTGCACCTCATAGATCCGGATAGCCTGTTCAATGACCCAGTCTAAAGATCTTTTCTCATGAAAATCTCTCACGAGCTGGGTCATTATGTATTTGGGTAAGGCATGGAAAAACGTATTGATAAATTCTCTGCTATCCGTGCGCACCCTTCTGGTGGTCTGCGCAAAAGCACGTTTTAATTCTTGCACAAACTCTTGTGGGGCCTGATCCTCCCCACATTGCAAATTGTAGGCTGCCTTGCGAGCCTCTTGAGGATTTCTGTGAACAGAAAAATGTTTCAAGATGGCCGCCTTATAGGTAGACCATCTTAAATGATTTTGGTCCTCTAGCCCCGCAAAGAAACTGGAGTATTCTGGGGAGAATGTCCATTTGACGTACTGGATGCAGCTACTGCTGTCCTTCAAATGGAAAGTCTCCATCATTTGCTCATAGAGCTCCAAGTGTTCCCAAACGGAATACTTGGCATTCTTATGATAAGGAGTGATGACACTCCTGATTGCCTTTATTTGTTTCAATGGGTCCTTAAGCAAGGCCCTTTTTGCCTTATTGGCCTTTTTGGTTCGGGTAACCCTGGTTCATTCATCCTCTGACTCAGAAGCACTGCTCCCAGAGGTGCCCGTCTGATCTTCCAGGTTTTCCCAGATTCTGCGAGCCTGGGAATGGCTGGCAGAATGTGGGGACCTGGTCTCCTGTGTCCTGTGACACTCAGAGGAGTCTTCAGATCCCTCCTTGCTACTAGGATTTGCTGGGTATCCCCCCCACTGACCTAACTGGGCAGAGGTTTTCAGGATGCCCTTAATGGGCCTACTCTCCTGGGGTTCCCCACTAAATTGCACTGTGCTTGGGTGCCCATACCCGGATACCCGCCCATCCATTCCTGGGAGGTACTGGCCTATGAGCCCCATACTTCTAGCTGGACAGTAATCTGCCATCCCCGTGGCCCTGGGCTCATGTGCGCGAGGGGACATGGGGGTGGCAGAGTCCAGGGACTGGGAGAGATGAAGGCCTCTGGTACTAGGGCTCCTGAGGTTATGCTCAGGAGTTTCTCTTTCCCAGCGAACCTCATCTCTATCCGCCCCTGCTTCCTGTTGCAATGCAAGAGCCTGCACTTTCAGTTCCTCAGTTAAGGCCTTACTAGACTCTATCAGTCTCTCCTGCATCGCTACCTGTTGCTGGAGCCTATTATTGTGCTGACAGAGAGCCTCATTTTCTCTCTGTGCCTCCTGATTGGTCCTGGAGTACTGGGCCAGTCTCTGCTGCAGGAGGGCTACCTCCTGAGCTGTGTCCCTATTGGCCTGCTCCTTTCTTGCCAGAGCATCCTCCACCCTCCTGGTGTGCTCTAACAAGTTCTGGTGTTCTTTTTGGAGGTCACCCAGTCCCTGGAGGGCCAGGTGATTTTCTTCCATTTTCCTTTTTAAGTGGCAGACTTCCTGGCCTAAGGTATCCCTTTCCTGACTAAGAGCCTGCATCTGTGCCGCCAGGTCGTCCCTTTGCCTTTGGAAGGCACCAGCTTTCTGGCGCTCCTGATCAAACTCTGCCTGGGTATCCAGGTCTTTCAGAATCAATTTATTGCTTTCCTCTTTCTCTCTGTCTAATCGAATTTGCAGGGTGGCTACCTGCTCTGTGCATGCCCTGTTGAAGTCCAGTTGTTGCTCCAGATTTTTCTGGCTCTGCAGAAGGGAGTCCAAACCTTCTTGGTACTCCTTCTGCAAGGCCAGAAATCTGGTATCCTGGTCAGCCTTCTCCTGTTGCAGTCTATCCATGGCCTCTTTTGTTTTAATGATATACTGCCTATTGTCATTTTCTGACTCCTGGCTCCTCTGCAGCCTCTGCTCAGAAGAGACCAGGTCAGATTGGGCCTTTTCTAACGCCAGCTGTTGCCTACTTGCCAGATCTTGGCCTTCAGCACATTTGTCCTGCATGGCTCCCATATATAGATACAAATATGCCGCTATATCTGATAGTACACTTAGACATATGATGTTGATCAACAATGGGTAATCTGGCACTAGCACACTTCTTTACAATCAATGAGGAGTTAGTATAGGATGGATAAAGTAGCAAAAATACTTTTATGATTTCAAGGGAAAAGCAATGAGGAGTAAAATGCAGTACAGAAATACTTGATATGATTTTAGCAAAAGATAAGATAATCACTTTTTCTCTGGCAATTCACCCCCCTCCCCTATGCAATGTAAGAAATGGAAGGAGATGGAAAGAGGGGCACACAGTTCTCAGGAATGCAACCAAATACAATACGAAATTCAGTTCCCCCCCCCAGCAAGCTTAGAGGAAACAGGTAGGAGTTTGAAACACAGGCCCAAAATGCTTTTAAATGTGATGGCAATGGATGGGAAAATGTGCCAACTGATTTTAATTCCCTCTAGAGATTCAGGGTGAGTGGGAGATGCGTGTTGGTATTAGTTCAGGCTCAATTTAGCAATGCTCTATGAGTTATTACCAAGTTGCAAACGGATTTTAACAAAAGAAAGAATGGAGCTGCTATTTTGACAAGTGGAGAAATTGAGCCAAAATCGCAAATTGTGGTAAATTTGCGAGTGCGTTAATCGTGATTACGGCAAAAGAATATGGCAAGTCGGTTCTAGGTTTGTTGGAAAGCTTATATTCTAAGCTTTCAGATGAAAGTTACATTTCGTTCCTAGCCCAAACGGTTCCAGAGATACGGACGATTAAATATAGGTAGATTTTCGGATTTAAAGTCAAACTCAAAATGACAGGTGACAGCTTGCAGCTTCAGAATTGACAGGTGACAGTTGTGCAGCTTTAAAATTGACAGATGACACGATTTCTAGGAGGCTGTTCTACGTAGGTTAAAATAGTTTGGATTAGATTATTTTAACTAAGAGATTGGTTCTGCACAGTTCTGCTAGGTACTCACAATATGAATTTGAACTAGGCCTCGTCACGGATCTGGTCAACACGTCCGGCTGCGGTTCTGTCTGCTCGGCGGGTCAATCAGGCACCGATTCTGCTCACAGCGATCTGGGTCAGCTCTGCTCTGCTGGTCTAGCCTCTCTGGATTCAGCGGCCTCTGGTTCTGGATACTGCTCTGCTTTCCGGTCCGGATCAAGTGGATTCTGGATGTAACACTGCTTTCTGGGTACTGGCAAGAGTTCTTGGCAAAATAATTCAGACAGCTCGCCCGGCTGTGGAATAGTTTGCAAATGATTTTGAGGCCTGCTGACAAATACTTTTGCTTGCAGTGGGCCTTTTTGGTTCAAAGTTCTATAGTCTCTGTTTAGCTTGGAAGTCTAAGTGTTGGATCTCTGGATGTGAAGTCGTCGGTCAGCATGCACCGCAGCAAATGGAATTGAATGCCTCTACCTGTCCCAGCAGTCTCTTTTTATGTGTTTTGAAAATGGGTGTGTGCCTGGGCCCAGCTAAGCCTGCCCCTCTCTACTTGTCATTTGCCCAATTCTCCCCTCTCCCATGATTGAGGGAAGGAAATGGTTTGTCAGCATGATGAAGTCTGTTTATGGGTCAAAGGATCCTCCCCTGGTCAGTTTGCCTACAAATCTATATTTGATTCAAATACATCCTTCCCAGATATACAATTTGTTGAAATTACATGTACACATTATATATTCCTTATGGTCCATGCTTGTCCGCCTCTGATCTTCCTGGGGGCTTGTATTCAAAAATGACAACATTTAGCGCTTTTTAACTGGTTTTGCAATATCGGACATTTACCCAAAATTACACACATGTGCGCAAGGAGTATGGACATTAATTGATGAAGTGTCAGATTTTTAACATGCAGACATTTGGAGTGAGACCCTATTTTCCGCTAGCAACCCCCCAGAATACACCACAGGGTCCTAACGCCTCTCAAAATGTTCACAGAAAAATCACAAAAATAATGATATTACTTATATAATTCTGACAAGTCCGCACTATGTGTTATCTATCTTTTTAAAATTATGCTCTGGTCAAAAAGGGGTGTGGCTTCCCACATCACATGGTGGAAAAACTGGTTTATCCACTTCCCCCAAGCTCAGCTGCTAGCAGAGGCACTGCCCCTCCCAGTTTCCCCTAAGAGTAAGCCACTTTACGACGCCCCCAATATAACATTTACCTGAGTCAAGGGAGTTGCATTGTTCTGTTCCTTCCAGTTCCCAGGTGCTCAACCCCTAATCTAATCAGAGAGGTGACAACTCCTTTTGGCAAGGGGCAGCAGGATGCAGCTAGGCCTGGGAAGAGTGGCTGAACAGGTTTCTCCTGTCGGGGGTAGTTGTCAGGCAGAATCCAGTTTCACTAAGCCAGGTTTCAGCTAAATGTCACTTTTTGTTCCCAGTTTTCTACATTCAAATCAAACTGACAATTTGTACCTATACATTAAATAATTACTTCCTTCAAGTCATTTCAGAATATGGTTTTACATTCTTCCACCTCTTAGCAAGTCTTTCCTTGGTCTGGTTTTGTTTCATTTGTGCAGTTTTACACAAAAGTCTGGTGGTTTTAAAACGCCGGCTTTCTGATAGTGGTGAGTACTGGTAATGCAACCATTTTTGGGATTAAGAAAATGAATTCCCCACAGTTCTGAGTTGCTTTTTTTTGCAATCAGCATTGCCATTCCCAATGGTTTCAGGCTACTGTATGTGTAGCCCAATGCTGGTTTTAGGCAGTGCCCTCCTGTGCTCACAACATAGGCAAAAATGGGTGCCAGCCTATTCTTCATGTTTTCCCTGTGCACTCTCTGGGGAGTTCTGGCCATCATGATGTTTTCCATGCCAGTACTGCACAGTTTTATTGCAGGGCTTGGATGCATGGGTAAAAACATCCCACAAGTTGCAAATTCACATGACACGTAATGCAAAAGCAAATTCCTGCAAGGGAGGACACTTACAATTAAAAAGAAGAAAAGAAGTGGACAACGGATTGCGAGAAACAAGCAAGAGGTATTGGAAGGTTGTGCACTTTACCAGGAGTTTGTGCCAATGTTTGCAACTGCACACAATGTTTGAGCCGTCAACATGACGCGGTCAGCAGAATTTTGGCGGGCTTAGCAAGTTCAAAGAGGAAGCTCTCGGGTTCCTCAAAGGAATGCGTCTCTAAATGCTAGGCATGAAGTAGTTGGGGGCCTTTGCTGGGAAGGCTGTTGTGGATAATGAAGAGGGTCCTAACGTTGACTCTGTGCTCCACAGGAAGACATCTACTGAGAGGTCTCATCTCAGATGAAGTGGGGCCCTGGGGTTTAAGGACGAAGATGAGTTTAGCAGCCTTTGTCGGAGTTGTAACTGTTCAATGGAGTCCTTGCCTAGACTCGTGTAGCTGAACTCACAATAGTCCAAACTGGAGAGCATATAAGGCTTGGCCAACAGCAATTTTCTGGGGCATAGTTGGATGTGGGAAGATTTTCATCCGTGCAAATGGAGGGGCGTTTTTTGCAATATCAGGTTCACTGAGGTGTCAATGCCAGATTGCTGTAAAACAAGATGCCCTGATTTCTGACACTGGTATCAGGCGATAATCCTTGAAAGAAGCCATTTGAAAGGAAGAGAGGCTCGCTTGGGCGGTCAGATCCTATAAGCTCACTTTTGGTAGGATTCAGCCAAATATTGTTGTCAATGGTCCAGTCTTCAACTGCATGGAGAAAGATAGGGATCAGATCGCCGTACATGCCGCCAGGTACTGTGGGCAGTATAAGTGAGATTGATCATAATGGCAAGTGTATAAGCTGCACTGAACATTCTGTCATGCTTTAAAAATAATAATATGAGATGGTGAGTGTATCAGCCCAGCAGAATGCAGGGGAGTGAACCTGTCATCCCTGATGCCCCCAGCCTCTGGCACTGCAGAAGGAGGAGTTCTGACCAGGGATAGAGCACAAGATGGGTGGCGCTAAATAAAAGTTGAAAATAAAGACCACATCTAGCCTGCTGAATTGGCATGTTAAACTATTAAGGGAATTCAAGTTTGTGCATGAGTTAGGAAAAGGTTTTGAAGAGTTTGACATCTGGACTACAGAGCCAGATGTTCAAGTCACCTAATATAAGGATATGGTTGCCCTTCATCTCATTTAGCCAGATAGAATGAGATCAGGAAAGCAAGGTGGAAAGCGGTACGAATGAAGAGGGATGCACTGGCTTTGATGAGGAATTTACCAACAAGTTTCAGAAAGGAGCATGTCGGCCATTTTGGAAGAGAACCAACACAAATCATCAAACACACTGATGAATGACTCAGTCACTCTCACGAGGTCAAAAATAAAACCTCTTCCTCTATTATGTTCAGAAATGTATTACCACAAATGAAAAATACTGAAAGTATTCATACATATAAAAATAAATACAGATTCAATCGCCAATTACTGTATTCTTCTTCAAAACAATAATTGTACTTGAAACGTTCCTTTTTAAACCCATGAAGTTTTGCCACTCTCCTAAATTAATTATATGGAAGAGTTGTTATCAGGCAAAAATATTCAACATATTTCTCACAATACACATTGACAAGGATTCAAAACATATATTTGTGTGAATGAATCACAGTTCTTTGTCAAATCCAAGCAGTGCCAAATCAGCAAAAGTCTTCCTAACGTGATACTTGTTGTAGACACAACACTATGCGTTTCGGGATGTACTCCCCCTTCTTCAGGTGTAACTGATGTCTGGTATTGTAAACTATCCAGGATGTAAAAGAAAGAGTATCTATGAGTTCAATGCTCAGTCACTCTAATGGTTCAAACTAACCTACTGCATGAAGGTTAGAGTTGTGGATGTAAGTTGCCTCACAGCCTCAAAGCACCAAGCCAGTGTCTCTCCCATCTGTTCTTAAATGCAATTCAAGCAAAATTAAGCTTGAGACTCCATTATAGAATAACTATTCTTAAGAAGACATGTGTCAGATGTCCATTTGCTATAAGTCCTCAAAAAATTACCTGATGTGGATTCCAATACAAAGCTCGATGCAGGAACTGGGAAGCAGTTGTGAAAACAGCCTCCCATCCAGCATCAGCTTTTTAATCCTTTGCGTCATAGTGATGCGATGTGGACAGCGTGTCCGAAATACCATGTGATCGCAAGTGAATGTGATCACGTGTAACACAGTCCATTTTTCTTAGCCATTCCATGGCTAAACCTGACTCAGTTACAATTAAATGCACGATACGGGAGCAGGGAGGCGGATGTAGAACAGCCTCCCGTCCTGTATCAGCATTTGAATTCACAATATTATAGTCATGTGATACATGCAGGCATATTTAAATGGCCAATACAGTCATGGTCAGACTATTTCGTGCTCTAAATATTCCTACTTTATGTGAGCCTACAAACAGTGAACCCAAATATTATGTCAATTCTAATTATCCGATGCATTTCTAGCCAGTGGTAAGCATGTCGGTAAGATATTAAAATGAATATGTAGTTTCATAGTCTGTACACCAGTCCACTCCCACAGCCCACTAGTTGATGTATTTACGTGTTGGGCATCTCTATACAAAGCCAGATGCCAATGCAATAATTTTCAACCCACTTCCGAAAGCCTGTTCAGGGTCATCCTTATTTTTGATGATGTGCTGACTGCTTGGTGATAAGCAATTCATACTAATCGGAATATACTTACATTTTCACTAATTACTGATGATACATTTACTACTGGTTAACATACCATTTACAATTGTAACCCTGCGGCAGAATACACCGTTTGACAACATACAGTTTCAACCAACCACCATATAATGAGAAACAATATTTCCATCAGCTGTCTCCTGGTTCAAACGTATGGGACTTAAAGACTCTAGTCTCTCAATCCAATGGATTTCATTTTTGATGTTATGTTATTTTATGTTATTTTGGATTTATATAGCGCCTTATATACCATTGGTATGGTCTGAAGGCGCTGGTAGGTTGAACGCCCTTGGGAACAGAAGTTCAGGTCAGTAGAGAGAGTAGAGGGAGTCCAAAAGTGCGTGTGCGCACCAGGTATGTGTGCAGCTGGTGCGGAAATCGAGTGGTAGCTGCTTCATTAGCTGTAGGTGTGGTGGTTGAGAGGTCAGGAGTATGTGTTCGCTCTGGTCAGTTTTACCCAGAAGGAGTGTGGCTGCGTTAGGCCTGAGGAGAACGCCTGGCTGGGGGGTTTGCAACCAGCAATGATTACTTAGAGTGATGTGGAGTAAGCAGGAGATGTAGATATGAGAACAGTTACACCCAATGCTGTCATAGTATCTCTGTGTTCTAGATGAGTGGTGGTGTAAGGGGGAGAGTAAGCGTGGGGTGTGGTATGATGTATGTTTTCAAGTGTTTCCTTCATTCCAAAGCATATTAAGTATCGTCCGTTGCACATATTCGTCCGTTCCTCATACTCGTCAGCTTCACAGATTCGTCAGTCATTATCATTGTCTAGTTCACACCCTCGTCCAGTCCGCACACTCGTCCAGTCCGCACACTCGTCCAGTCCGCACACTCTTGTAGTTTATACTCGTCTAGTCTGGATACCGGCTCCAGATAGGGCACTCGTTCAGTCCACAATGGTCGTCCGGTCCATCCACTCATCGGAAAAGCCAACTACTCGTCTGCTCTGTCTGTTCATCCATTCCATACACTCATATGCTCTATGTTTTTTTTTACAAAGTATTTATGTCTCCTCCTCTTCTCAGTCATTTAACCTACTCCAAAAATACCAGTAGCATCTGCTATCATCCTGCACGTGTATCTAATGCTGTAGATATCATTTGTTGAATCACATGTTGTGTGTCACAGTTGAATAGGTTTACCTATATAAGGATGTTTGATGATACTCCCTTTGATAAATGTATTGCAGTGCTGACAATTTTTGCATGGAAGAGTTTCCCTATAAGTACCATTCGGTAGACTCCCTTCCGTATAATCAGCTCTAATAAGGTCATCTTTCAACGCCTTACTCTTTCTATACGCAAAGGTTAGTTTCTCATCAAACCGTTCAGCCAAGACTGGGTCAATTTTCAAAACTTCCCAATTCTGTTTTAATATCTTCTTGATTTTTTGACTCTGTTGTGAGTATGTAGTCACATACACCAAGTTCTCTTCTTGTGATTTCTGTGTTGGTTTGAAAGATTGTTGTCTTGGTACTTCCGATGCTTTAACCTGCCCTCTTGTAATTACTTCTGCTGGATAACCTCTTTGAAGGAATTTGTTGTGTAATACTGATGATTTATGCACAAACTCTTGATCTTCAGATATGATCCTTTTGTATCTTAGGAACTGACTATATGGAATGCTTTCGATTGTTGTTTTTGGATTAAAACCTGATGCTAACAGGATACTTTTCTTGCCTGTCGGTTTGTTGTAAATTGTAGTTTCAAGTTTACTCTCCTATATGTAGATTTCCACATCCAGGAATTGTATTCTGTTGATACTACTCTGGGTGGTAAATTGAATCCTCTGGGATAATTGATTCATATGCTCAAGGAAATCAGTTAATTCATTTTGGAAGTAGGTAATGCTCAGACTTGAGTAGTACTCAAGCTCCACTCTGCCACTCGAAATCAATGTTGAGACTTGCAGGAAAATTCATAGAAATCAGCAAACAAGTGGCGCACGCAGCTGGCGCACAGTGTGCGCGTGCGGCATTCTGCACCAGCCAAGTGCACCAAAACCCATTTCAGCGCACAGCGTATTCATGGATTACAACATCCATAACCAGCCGTGCCGCAGAGTGGTGCAGAGACCCTGCAGCAGCTCCAGTTACACCCCCAACCCCGCCCCGTGAGCCATGAACAGCGCACAAATCCAGTACATGGCGCAAAGGCCAGTGGAGCAGCATACAGCCCCCCAACAACGAAAACGCGTGTAAAACTCCCCACGCACGTCCCAGAATACACATACCCACTCGTGCCAGGTAAATCGCGTACAATAAGCTACCCCCGTGGCTTGGGCTGCCTGTGGGGCATGCCCAGGGTGGATGGGGTGCCTGCATGTATTTGGGGGGTGTGCGGGAAGTTTCACATGCAATAGGCCCTGTGCGAGTGGGGTACGTGTATTTGGGGGGTGCGCGGGAAGTTACACACGCGATAGGCTTGTACGAGTGGGGTACGTGCATTTGGGGGGTGCGCAGGAAGTTACACACGCAATAGGCCCTGTACGAGCGGGGCACGTGAATTTGGGGGTGCACGGGAATTCTCACACACAATAGGTCCTGTGCGAGCGGGCTACATGTATTTGGGGGTGCGCGGGAACTTACACACGCGATAGGCCTTGTGCGAGCGGGGTACATGTATCCGGGGGTGCGCATGAAGTACCACACGCGAGAGACCCTGTGCGAGCATGCTACGTGTATTTGGGGAGTGCGTGGGAAGTAACAAACGCGAGAGGCCCTGTACGAGCGTGCTACATGTATTTGGGGGGTGCGCGGGAAGTTACACACGCGATAGGCCCTGTACGAGTGGGGTACATGTATATGGGGGGTGCGCGGGAAGTTACACACGCAATAGGCCCTGTACGAGCGGGGCACATGAATTTGGGGGGTGCGCAGGAATTCTCACACATGATAGGCCCTGTGCGAGCGGGCTACGTGTATTTGGGGGGTGCGCGGGAACTTACACACGCGATAGGCCTTGTGCGAGTGGGGTACATGTATCCGGGGGTGCGCATGAAATACCACACGCGAGAGGCCCTGTGCGAGCATGCTACGTGTATTTGGGGGGTGCATGGGACCTTATACACGCGATAGGCCTTGTGCGAGTGGGGTACGTGTATTCAGGGGGTGTGCGGGAAGTAACACACGCGATAGGCCCTGTACGACTGGGGTACGTGTATTTGAGGGGTGCGCAGGAAGTTACACACGCGATAGGCCCTGTACGAGCGGGGTACGTGAATTTGGGGGGTGCGTGGGAATTCTCACACACGATAGGCCATGTGCGAGTGGGCTACGTGTATTTGGGGGGTGCGCGGGAACTTACACACACGATAGGCCTTGTGCGAGCGGGGTACATGTATCCGGGGGTGCGCATGAAGTACCACACGCGAAAGGCCCTGTGCGAGCATGCTACGTGTATTTGGGGGGTGCGTGGGAACTTACACACGCGATAGGCCTTGTGCGAACGGGGTATGTGTATTCGGGGGGGTGTGTGGGAAGTACCACACGCGAGAGCCCCTGTACATGCGGGGTACGTGTATGAGAGAACCCACATCGTGACATGCATGAAACCAATGAGAAAATACCACACATTGAAGTATGAAAAAAAATGTATTAAACACAAAAGCAAGGGAATGAAATGAAATCACACAATAATGGAAATAATAAACAAAATGCTGCATGTTCCAAAAAAATGAAATAAAAAACTTATGAAAGCAGAATCAAAATAAATCCAAATGAAAATGGGTCCAAAGTGTCCGTCCAGCAAACGAAATCCAAAGAAAACAAATCTGAAAAAACCATTGCTCCATGGTAAACACAAAAAAAATGATGAGGAAAGCAGTCTTCAACTATATACAAAGAACAAATCCAGGGTCCATGAGCCCAACAGTTGAAAGGAAACCTAGAAAAATCCCTACCTAATAAGAACTATCTACAAAAAGGTGGGGCATAGTCCAAGCGCCCCAAATGAAAGAAAAACATAAATGAAACCTAACACTAACTAACTATATACAATGGTGGCGGGCAACTCCTACGGTTCACTTGTCGATTTCCCGGGCTAGGGCATCATCGAACTCCTGTTCTATGTCCTGGAGGCGGGCCTGTTCCATGGCCCCGAGGTTTCGGAGGGATAGAGCCATGTCCACCTCCAACTCCCTGCCAATTGCCTTGAGGCACTCAGCCCACCTCAGCGCCCTGTGCATAGAGTTCTCCGCCCTGACCATAGTGAGCCGTGCCTCTTCCGCCCGGCGCCGCTCTGCATCTATGTGCTGACCCAACCGCTGCCACACGGTAGACACTCCCAATCCAGGGTCCTCCTGCCCTCCGGCCAATGCCTGCCCCTCTGATGTTGATGGCCCAGAGCCATCATTGCTCCCACCTTGAGCCTGCTTCTGCCGTGCCTGTGCCCTGCCTCTTGATGCCTGCACATCCTCCTCCTGCTGGGGTGCAGTTGTTGGTGTGGCCACCCCTGCTGGACCTCCGACTCCTGACTGTGGCAGGGATGTGTCCTTCACCAGCCTGGCCGCTGGGTCAGAGGCAGCTCCACAGGGTACCCAGGTGATACATGGGCCGGAAGATGGCACGGAGGACGACTGGTGCATAGGGGGTTCAGGTGAGGAGAGGGTCGGAAGAAGGTCCAGCACAAGGAAGAATCCAGCACTGGTGACCCGTCCTAGTAGGTCGACGCGGTCAAAGATGGAATCCAAGATGATGTGCAGTGTCTTCACGAAAACACTGCAGGTCATCTCGCATTCCCCGTTGACGTAACGCCATCCCAGCCAGGACAGGCTCAACATGGTCCCGATTGCCACGTCTGCAGGGAGAGGAAGGCCAGTTGTTGTGGGCTCATCCCCTCCCTGAAAACGGGTCTGGACGTAGGTTTCCCTGCTGGGCCGGATGATGCAGTCACAGGATCAGGGACAGGATTACACACAGGCACCTCTGCGGCGGCCTGTGCTGCCTCCTGTCCCTGCCCCTGGACTGCACCACTAGCACCAGTGGAATCCCCCTCCAGACCTCATGTGTGGCCCTTCCACGGCCTCCTCCTCAACCAAACCCCCCACTAACCTGGATGACTCTGTGCCATCTTCCTCCATCGGACCCTGTGGGGTCTCAGCTGCCCCTTCTGCTGCTGAGGAGTCCACCTCCGACCTCGGCCTCTTGGACCTACCCTCGGCAGCTGCGGCCACGTACGCGGCACCAGACTCCTCACTCCCCGACGAGATGACAACATGGGAGGGTAGCCGGGCCTTGCGTCTCCGGCTGGAGGTGCGATCCCTGCCGCTTTGCTCCACAGCACCGTCTGCGCCCTCTTCATCAGTTGATGCTGCAGACAGAGACAGTTATAACACAGGCAGCAGGGCACTGTACAATGGTCTGATACACACATGACAGTTGCACATGAGTGGCAGTGTCAAACTTCAGACATGGCATCACACTCCCCAACACAAATGTCATTTCAACTCACACACATGAGCAAATCATCAGGAATTTTGCACCAGACAGCACCATCCATACACAAACAACAGCATGAGCAGCCGAAGGTGAGCCTGACGTCACATGCAACACGGGGAGTGCAGAACACATGCACACACGGCACCTGACATACATGCATCTGTACATCTCCACCACCTGTCGCAGTGACAACATCGTCACCCATGTCACATCTGGCAATCAGCCTCCCACAACTCAGTGTCACATGCATCCATGGTGTATCACAGTTGCACACTTGTCAAATACACACACATGCAAATGTACATAGTGCAGATACATGCAGGTGGAAGCAGCATCCATGTGTGACACCACAGCTATGCCACAGTACATATACAGAAATGTAAAAATGTGTGCACCCACACCTGTATTTGGCCAGCATTGTTACCAACACATACACCATCGATGTGTCTCACACATGAGAGGACTCACATGCGGCAGGCTCATGTCCCTGTACATACACATCCATACATGGCCGTACAAAGACATATGTGCAACCTGCACACTCCTGCCACACCTCAACATGCACTGCGTCCAATCAGTATGCATGTACACTTACCGCTCGACTCCAGAGGGGTCTGCCTCTCAAGGACCTGGAGGTGGAGCGATGGGCATATACGTTCCAGGACCCACATCTGGTTGTTGGTTAGGGGGACCCGGCACCCCTCAGCATCTGCTGCCTTCAAGAGGCGCCGGGCGTTGTTGAGGGTCCTGGACCTGAAGTCCTCCCAGAGCTTCCGGACGTGTTGAATGTCGCGGACTGCCACCCCCTCCACGTTGATGTTAATGGCAGTCACAATGTCCATCCAGATCCTCTTCCGTCCTTCATTGTCGGCGTGCAAACTTCCAAAGAGGGCATCATAATGCCCCAGGACTTGCTCCACCAGGATACCAACCTCATTGGCACTGAAGCTGGTAGCCCTCTGCCTCTCTGCTGGGGGGTTGTCACTGGTGCCAGATGGTGTTGTGTCCGACATGGCAACTACCGAGGCAGGTGTGGGTGGGCAACTGGGTCCTGGGGCTGGGCTGTGGAGCGATGGTATCCCAGTCGGGAGTCTTCTGTTCCAGCAGGGGTGGTCACGGCAACTGCACCCCTGCAGATGGCTGAGGTGCAGGCACCAAACAGCAGGGCACGTGGGCAGCGGGCAGGCAGGCAGCAGCAGATGGCAGGTGGGAGCATGCTAGGGGTTCTGTGGGGCAGGAAAATGGCCTTATGGGCAGGAGCGTGGTGTTCCATGTGTTGTTGCGTGGCCAGCTTGATACGGAGTGATTTGGCACGTGAAAAAACTTCATGTCAGCGTGTAATTCGAGGAAGGGCCCTTAGTGTGTAGGCGCGTCTGTGACATTACACGCGCGGCCTTTCCCTGTGATGTGTGCATAGTGATCTAGCACATGAAAAAACAGCACGTCCGCGTGTTAATGGTGCAATTCGAGGAAAGGCCCTTAGTGCGTAAGGTGTTGCTCTCTGCACGGGTTAAAGGTGAGCGCGGGCCAGCAAAAAACTGTACGTGCTGTCCATGGAGACCGACACGTGTGTTTACTCTGCTGGAATCACACGCGATTACTTCACAGCGTCTGAAGCCGTACCTCTTCTTTTGGTGGGGTGTTGCCTACGCGCACAAGCGCGTGTGTTCTTTTTTTTTTCCACGTAAGGCAGGCGGTGAGTCGCATACATTTTTTTCCCACTGTGATACCCCCGGTGCATGCGTACCGTTTAGAGGTCATTGTAGCCCTGTGTTCCATGCGTATGTGTTTTTTGTGTTCCTGGGTGTCACACCTTACTGCTAGAGGTAATATTCATGCATGTGGGCTACCGGGGTGGCGTGCACAAATGATTATTTTTGTTTTCTAATTTGGTGAGCATAATCTCATTTTAACTTTTGATATATTTATTTAGGGGGTGTCTAAGCATTGTGTGACCTGTCATTTCTCCCCAGAGGTCACAGACAGCCTTGCATGGGCACTTGGGTACCCATACCATCGAATACTCTGCCCCTTTCTAGCCAATTGCCCAGGACAATTGTTGAGTGAACCTCCCATAGCCCATTTTCCATTGTTGCAATGGTTGGGAGGCCACCATTGGCTAAGGGTGGCAAAGTTGGCCGTCCTCCAAGGGCTGGACGTGGTCGGGCATGTGGGCGCGGAGTCCAGGGAGCACGGGGAGGACGGTGGCCAGGGTGGCTACATGGGTGGAAGAGGCAGGGGTGCCCCTCTGGGACAGGATGCACAGCCATGTGCTGGTGCAGACATGCCACTGCCCCCTGTGTTTCCTGGTGATGCAGCTGTTGCATCACAACCTGGTGCCCATATCACCCAACATCAATCTACTTCTGCTGTCACAGGCCCACCGGTGGTGGTAGCTGCAGGTGCAGCTATGGACACCTTCACCCGGGCTCTGGGTCAGGCAGCGCATGTTTCGTTGTGTGAGGAGGACTCCCAGGACGATTTCCATCTTGTCCGGAAGGTGGGCTCCTGTGCGTCCACTGTGGCTGTGACTGTGGCACACATATCTGGGGCAGTACTGACATCTGCTGCCCCAAGCATCCGGGTGGTGGTAACTGCATGTGCAGATGCAGCCAACACTACCCCGGCAATGGCTCAGACCCGAGCAAGACCTTCTGTCCTCATACCAACAACCACTTCATTGGTCCAGTCCACCAGCACCACTGCCCCCACTGAGCAGGGTCACATTGCCCCCTCAGGGTCAGTACCACTGTCTAAAAGGAGGAAGCGTGCTCCTGCTCAAGAGGCTGGGACCCCAGGCACGGCCCCGGCCTCTGGCACATCAAGGAAGAAGCCTTTCTGCAATCAGGAACTGGAGTTCCTTGTGGGCTACATGTCGGAACACCAACGCAATATGCTTGTGGGCCCACAGTGCCATACAACACATCACCAGCGTTGGGTCCACTGGCAGCGTGTTGCGGATGGTGTGACATCCATGGGATTCCATGTGCACACAGCTCAGGACTGCAACAAGCGCTGGAATTACCTCAAACGCAGTGCTAAGCAAAAGCGTGTCTCCAATTACTCCATGTCTCTGGTGACTGGTGGTGGACCACCATCAGAGGAGGATGAACTCACTCAGCATGAGGAAATCGCTTCAGAGTTCATCCTGGAGGAACAAATCCGTGGAGTGGGAGAGAGGATGGACTACGATGCATCATCTGGTGAGTATTGATGCTTGCAACTCAATGACAAGTGTCTTTGGCATGTGTGACCCGACCAGCTACAAGTTGCCTGTTACCTATCCTCAATCTCCCTCTCCACCTGTGTTGTTCACCAGGGGTCTGAACTTTCGGCCTCAATTCACAAAGAGAACCTGGCAGCTGCATTATAATATTTTTATACCAGTCTGGTGCTATGCTGATGACAACCAACTCATTTCCTCGCTGCCCTTGGTTACCTCTTGTCCCACCCTTATTTCAGATAGCCTCATTGCCATTTGCATTTGGTGTACTACCAACAGTCTCTGTCTGAATGTCAGCAAGACTGACATCCTCCTCATTGTTGCACCTTTTCCATCCTTTGCAATCAATCTCTGGCCAGCCCCACTTGGCCCCCCTCCTGCCTCCACCTGCAAGGCCATGAACCTCTGGGTCACCTTTGACTCAACACATCCCTTTTACACACACATTTGTGATGTATCTTGGAATGGATTAACTTATTGCTCCACCACCTCAAGGGTACTGTGCCCTCCCTAACATTCTCCTACATGCTCACAGTCTGTCAAGCTCTGGTTCATTCAAGGTTGGGGTACTGTGACAGTCTCATTCAATAATCGACCGGCCTCCACCCTCCACCACTAATCCGGTACAGGACTGCAAGACTTGTCCTTAGCCACAAGCCCTGGGATCCCATCATTCCAGCTATGTGACCCCTTCACTTGCTACTAGTGGATGCAAGGATGTTACTTCAGACCCTCTGCATTGTGCACAAGGTTTCTTTGGGTCAGGGTAGGAGATACCTTACACAATCCATCTACCAATTCACCCCCCTTGAGTCCTTTCATCCTCTACCCCACACTCCCTCAAATGCAGTCGTGAAATATAATGAATGAGCTAGGAGCAGGTCTGTGTGTACAGCTGGGAGCTAACTTTTGAACTGCCAACTGGCATCGTTGAATCTTGAGGGGAGATATATCTGCCTCTGGTAGCACCTCAACACCTTCCTTCTTGCTCCTGCATTAGCCCCACTTCTACCCAGCTGAACAGTTTCCTCTGTTGGCATTGTGCCCCTGCACACACTCTGTCCATCGGATCAGGTACCTGCTCACCCTGCCTCCCTGCTGCACTGCCTACAGGCCTCCTATATCAATGGGTCCAGTGCTTGTCCCCATACAGTCCAGCACTCTTTGTCTGCACTCATCAGATTTGCCCTTCCAAATCATCTTGCACTTGCCACTTGCTGGCTGCACTACCACTATTTGAATGGACATTCTATCATTGCACTTCCTTTGCCTTCTTTGGTCTGTTCTGTTTGGCACGTTCCCCTTCTCCCCCTTCCAGGGTCTTCAACCCTTTATCCCTTTTCCATGCACTAGCGTGTTCTGTATGTCACTGTGCCCAGTTTGATAGTTGTTTTGATTTCGTTTTTCTCCCTTGTCCCCCCCCCTTTGCTTGTTTGCTCTCTGATCCACTTGTGTACATGTGCAATCATGATGGTGCTGTGTGATGTTGACCTGACATGTATGTCACCATGTCCCTCCCATCACAGTTTTTAAATGCACTAGTGTAGATGTCTCCTATGATACGTGTACTGTGCATAGTTGATTGTAGTAGAGGGCTACACATGAACATGCATGTTACATGTATCATGGTGTGTTCGGTTACATTTATAGCTCTGTCTATCTGTGTGGTAACACATGCTTATGCTAGGTGCCAACTATTTATTACTATCTCTCATTTTTGATTAGCATGTATGCCCTCTAGACGTTGTGTGTGATGCAGGTGATGTGCAACATCCAATACATGTGTTGCATTCACATTTTGTACACATCCATTACTGCTTTTGGAATGGCCCTGCATTGCAATGCTACTGGATGCATGTTGGGGTTTGATTTGCCTGTGACATGGCTGTTTCATTATTTGTCTGTCAATGTCGTGAACTGTATGTGTGTGGTATGTGCTACTGACATGCGTGTTCTGTGTTTCTTTTTATGTTGCAGGTGATGACGCACTGGCGGCGGAAGATGAAGATGTCATACCAGACACGGTGGTCAGTTCACATGACCAACCAGGCACCAGTGGGGGTCGTGTGGTGGCAGCCCACAAAAACCCACAGGTGCTCCAGGCTATTGTGTCCAGAGCTGACTCTGAGTCAAGCTCTGATGTATCCTCTGACCACTATGTTGACCGGATCTGCATCATGACGTGTCATTGCCGGTAGGTGATCCGGTGTCGGATGGTCTTCTGTCTGCAACACCTGCAGTAGGGGGCCAGGCAGGGTTGGAATGTCCACCTGTGGTGGTTACGGGTGCACAGTCACACTCAACACCAGTTGGTCATGTTACTTGGACATCCGGTCGAGGGAGGTATGCAGTCCTGCAGCCGCAGGCGGCTCCGACCCAGCAAGGACCATGTCTCCTTGGGCCCAGCAGGTGTGGTGTCCGGCAACGCGGTGGATGTGTGGCACTGGGGTCAACTGAGTGGGAGCGTTCCATGATTGCCATAGCACAGCAAAAGGGGGAGCAATTGAGATGATAGCTCAAGGTATGGAAAGTGTGGCCCATTCCATCCTCCCTTCTGTTAGGAAAATGGTGCTCCATCAGCGGGCTACGCAGTCCACGTGCCGCTCACTCAGGCTGGGCATGACGGCGTATGACAGGGCGCACCGGGCTGAAATGGCAGCGCTGCGTGAAGCACTTAATGTTCAAGCAGAGGCACACCATGAGGCCCTGAGGGTGGAACAACAAGCCCTCCAATCTACTCTCGCTGACCTCATGATGGATCAGAGTAGGCAGACAGAAGACAGGTTTGCACAGCTTGAAAGAACCATCTCGGCTGAACTCCGTGCAAACTGGGAGTCACTCCGTTTGTCATGTGAGGCCATGCAAGCAGAACTCCGTCTCACACGTCAGTCCCTGCAGGAGGAAGCACGTGTGACACGTGAGGTAATGCATGCTGACCTCAGTCTCATCGCCCGCCAGGACCTGGCTTACAGACCCACATACTTGTTGCTGTTGAGGGGCAAGGCGTGGCTAGACGTGGTGAGTCAACTGCACCACCTCCACCTTTTGATTCAGATCCAGATGGTGACGATGACAACCTATCTCCAACATAGGTCGGGCTGTGCAGGCGCTGAGCCCAGTGAGTTATTTTTTTTTACCTCGACATCTACAAATGTGGATGTAGAGGTGCACCCTGTACCTCCCCCCTCCTGGGTGCCCCCTCACCCCTGGGTCATATATGGTCATATATGGCCATTTTTGATTATTTTTTTTCCTGCAAATTTGTTTTTTTCTTTTTTCCAGCACTTTTTAATCTGAATATATTTCTGATTTTTCATCAAAATTGTATGGATTTTGGTAAGAATGTTATCTTTTCATTTTAATTTTTCATTTGATTTGAATTTTCAGTTGTTTTGCAATTATTTTTCAATAATTTCACTTAGTTTTATTTTTGTTATGTTTTTTTAGGTTTTCTTCTAGTTTATTGATTTTGGTTTTGTTTGATTCGTTAACCTTTTTATTTTATTTCTTTCAATACATTATTTGAATTTATTTGTATTTTCTTTCAAATTCTATTTTTTTATTTTTTATTTTGTCTATTGTGCGTTCATGCGACAGTGTGGTGCTTTGTGGCACCGGAAGGCATCCACTGTATGTTCCTGCTGGGCCCATTCAGGCTTGTCTTGTGTATGTGTTTTTCTTGGGGTCCTGACACATATGCTACTCCTGCTTCCCTTTTCCATGGGCTCGCAAGGATGGCTCGGTGTAACAGCATATCACACATGGGCATTGGGCTTCCGTCATATCTGTGGCCAGCCTGCAGTTCTACTTGTGTGTACACCCCTAGTGAGTGTTCCAGATGGGTTCTCCTATGCATGTCTGCAGTTCACTTTGGTGAGTACTAAGCTTACTGTACATTTCATCATGTTGCTTGAGATGTTTGTTATGTATTGAATGTGTATGTTGATGCACTACCTGCTGTAGCTGGTACCATGCACCCTTTGTCTGCATACTACACACTGATGGTGGGAGGGGTCCATGTGCTGAGAATGTGGAATTGGGACAGTTTTCCCACAGTGATTTTGATATGCCACATGAAGGCTGCACGCCGAGTTACCCCTGTCACCACACATTTCCACAACCGCCCATTCCTTGCTAGCACCACTTTGGCCATTTCCCAGCCCTGGCTGGTGTTTGGATGTGACATCTGAGTTATGATTACATTGTTTGTCATTTTAATTATCAGTTGTGTCTTGGACCTGATCCCCCCCTTCCACTGTTTGCATTTGGTCCTTGTGACAATCCGGCCAATCAGGATGCTTGAGCCTGCCACCACTATCAAAAGGCCACTAAGGTGCCCCTGTCTAGACCTGTTCACATGCCTTCTTAGACACTTGAAGACCGCCCTCTCTCCCCTGCCCCTGTCAGTGTCCCTCTGTTTCCCCCCTTCATCATCACATCCCCTACTCTCCTTACTGGAAGGTTTTCCTCTGCCCCTGTGAGTGCTTTCTTTCACCATCTCCCCCATTGGTCATTTTGAGCTTGGCCCCTTCCTCCCTTCTCTCCTCCCTCTCCCTCTCCACCCCCCTTTGGCCTTCTCATTGTACTCTGGCTGTCATGTGCAACCACTAGCCCAATTGCCATTGACCATGGTGATACATAGGTGCTTGTTCTTTGCAGACATTTCTCCTTCTGCCTCAGTCCTTCCACGCCCCACCTTCACCATTTTCAGTATTATTTTGACAGCTTATTTGATCATTAGTCCCTCCATCACTGATTACAGGTCATCTCTTCCCCCTTTCCCTTCTTTCTTTCTTCTCCGCCTCCCCAGCACTATGTTGAATCTTTGTAGACCTACCATAGTTTGTCACTTGTTTTGTTACTCTCCTCACCTCTTCCATCCACTTCCATCACTCCCCTCCTTATGTGACTCCTGTAATGCGACTATTCCCATCAGGCAAGGGAATGTTGATGCTAGTTATGTCATCCTACAATCCGTCCCTAGGCTCTCCCTTATTGGTCCTGGCATTTATTATATGGACTTTGCTTTTCCAGTTCATTCTCACACCGTGGACTGTTTGAAGGACATGTAGGAATGTACTGTTCTTCTCCCTTATTCACACCCTCATTGATGCACTTTGATGAAGTTTGTGTGTTGTTCATTTAATCGATTTCAATGATTCAGTGATGGGTCACTGTCTGCCATTGCCAATGTGGTGTACTCTGTACATGATATGTTCTGCTGGTCAATGGCTGATGCAATGTGTTGATTTATTTTGACGTGTTAGGGGATTGGTGAGGTTTGAGACACAGTGGGGTCCTTGGTGCTATGTTCATATGTGCTGTGTATGGGACACTAGCATTCACTTCATTTCACAATCATGTATTCTAGACATGTCCATATGGACAAATACACTTAGGCAACACCGCCCCCAGATACATTGCACCCAGATTGCCTTCTCATGCATGCTGTGTCACGACAATACATGTTCACTTCCGAGTCATTATTCGTGGACATGCATGGAAGGGTGATATTTGGTTGTATGCCTTTTTTGAATTGATGCAGAGGTGTTTTCACAAATGCAATGCACACTCACTGTGCTGTGCAGTGTCCAGTATTTGATATGGCCATTTGCTATTGTCCAGTGTGCATGGCGAAGGGTATTCAGACTTTTGTTGCTTAAATGACTGGTGGCATGCATTTGTGGCACCATTTTCCGGGTGTGAGATTTTGGTCACTCCTTTCTTCCGATTCCAGGTGAGGTATCATTGTCTGGTGACTACTTCCATTTCTCACATGGCACTTCATGACTATTGTGTCATGTGTGGTGCATATGGTTGGATGTTTTCACGTTGCATGCCATGGTATGTTGTGGCAGTCAGGGTCGAGGAGTGTTGGGAGGGTTTGGGTAGCATGCCAGTCTTTTCATGCCCTGTTTAACAAGGGGGGGGGGAATGCCTTGAATGTGTTCCCTTTGGTCACATGGGATTGGTTGTGTTTAAGT
The DNA here is from genome assembly GCF_040938575.1 of Ambystoma mexicanum. Classification (NCBI taxonomy): domain Eukaryota; kingdom Metazoa; phylum Chordata; class Amphibia; order Caudata; family Ambystomatidae; genus Ambystoma; species Ambystoma mexicanum. The sequence goes on along the minus strand of NC_090923.1, from coordinate 621,254,776 downwards.
ATCTAGGGATGCACACAATGTGGCACTTCTGTGGACACATTCTCAGGGTGGTAAGGTAGTGACAGTTAACTGTCCCTTTGTCATCATCGATTGTGACCTGGTATGTGCCAGACCTGCGTGCACAACGCAGGGGTTGGAGTTTAGGTGAAAAATGTGGCCACAAGCTGGATACAGGCTGCCTCACCACATGCCCTTTCCCCTCCCATGTGCAGCGGCCGTGCGTGTGGTTGGGGATGTGGGGGCACCACCATGTCCACCGGTATGCCATGCCATGTTGCAACATTGTGCAGGACACATGCTGCCACAATGATCCTGCACACTACTGGGGGTGCATATAGTAGTTGGCCACCAGAGTGGTCAAGGGAGCGAAAGCGTGACATGAGCACTAGTTGCAATTTGGGCTGGTTTGTATCTTACCTGGGGTGGTGTAGTGGGGTTCCATATGGGCGTCATCATGTAGGTGCTCAGAGGGTAGGCACTGTCCCCTGGTAAGGTGATAATAGTTGTCATTAGTGGGGCTTTTGTATTTTTCTGTGTGTGACATGTATGCATGTGCACAGGCATTTGTACTCACCTAAGAGCCATGTGTCACCATGCTTCCAAGCTTCCAGTGCCCGGCTCAGGGCGGACATTCTGAATATGAAACTATCATGGGTGGACCCAGGGAAGTTTGCATATACAGAGGTGATGATCCCCTTGGCATCACATACCACCTGCACATTGATGGAATGCCAGTGCTTGCGGTTTCGATAGATGTGCTCTGTGGCCCTAGGTGGACGTAGGGCCACATGGGTGAAATCTATGGCACCGGGCACTTTGGGGAAGTGTGCCACCCTGTGGAAGTCCAGGACCATGGCCTGCCTTTCTGCGGGTGGTCTGGGCATGCATATGTGCCTGCGGACTGAGGGGCGCACAGTGATGATTGCCAACACCTGGTGTAGGCAGCGTGACTGCGTGGCCTGTCAGACCCCCCCCCACTATGGCAGTTGTCCGCTGAAATGACCCACTGGCCAAACAATGCAGTACATTGAGCACCTTCTTCAAGGGGCTCAATGCTTGGGAGCACAGAGTGGGCAATGTGAGGTCATCCTACCACTCCCTGACCAGCTCTAGGATGATATGAGGTGCAAACCTATACCTACCATAGATCTGGTCATCAGACATCCCAAAAAGGCTGATCTGGGCAAATAAAATGCGGGCCTGGCTATCCTCCTCCTCCTTCGGTGTCCCACGATCACTGCTGCGAGGAACGGGACAGCAGTGTATATGCTGTATATGCTTGTTTATTGTTTGCGTGCACTTTTATGCTGCACAAGGGCGCTTCCGCCTGCTTTCGTGTGGTGGACGTAATTGTGCGTCTGTGTGTGTTTTGACGTGTGCGGGTTTTCCCTGTTGGATTCCATGAATGCGTGTAGTTTGCGTGCGTGTGAGCGTTCCGTGTACTTCCCAGCGGTACTTCCCCTGTTACGCCCTTATTTTCACGCATTGTTCCCCATTCTGCGTGTTCCTCCCCTTGTTCCACCCCCTTTTTGATTTGTGCGCTGATGTTGTACGCTTTTGCTGTGCGCGTCGGCGCACGCGTTTGGGATGCGGAAATGACGCGTGCGCCAATGCGCGCCATGCGGGATTTGGCGCACATCCCGGAAATTACAGGCGCAGGTCCTTCCATGAATCGCACGCGTGCAATTCACATGCGTGCGCTGGCTTTTTCACGCTTGCGCATGCTTGCGCCACTGATATCGGCATACATTTATTCCATGAATTACCCCCTTGAGAGGTAACCAAGCGGCACTCTATCATCCTTTATGCCAAGCCAACACAAAGTGCGTGAAAATTTAGAAAATAAATGGTCTACTGGACCATTTCTTCGAATTTGGCCCGGACCAAAATTCCAAAATCCCATAATGTCAAACAAGGTATCCAGGGGTTGCGGGGGTGTCCCCCGCTCCACTTGTTCGACATTTGGGTTCAGGGGTGTCCCCCGCTTCCATTTCATTTCAGAGGGGAAAAGAATAAAGAAAGAGACTCTGCGACGTCAGTTCCCACCAGGGGTCAAGTCTTAAAATTTAAAGTGGGGGAACTCATCAACAAACGCAATGGGATGTGACGTCGCCAGAAATTTGCATGTCAAGGTGAAAAACGCACATTTCATTAAATTAGCTTTGTATACCCACCCAAATTGCACAGGCATTTGCCTTTCATAAAATCAACACACACACAAAACCGAGAGAAGATATTTTCTTCTAATAGTGTTTTTTTAAAACATTAAAAGGTGTTTTTTTTTAAAACTCCAAGAACCAATACAAATGTTTTCCCTAGAGCATGCAGTACTGAAATGCGACATTTGACCTTTAGTTGTCTGTTATTTTTCCTAAGGTTGTATAGTGCAGTGGTGAAGTGTCAGGCCTGCAACCTGACTATAATGTACTATGTCTATATCCATGCTTACACTGCAGGGATATCTGTCCCCTTTTACTGTTTGTTATGGTGGCAGCCGGCCACACTTGTAGTAGACAGGGTTACCGCCAAATCTGCAGTTCACGCCAAATTAATAAAGAAGGTAGCAGCACTTCGCTCCGCTCCTGCGCTTGATTGTGTAAGCTGTCGTATTACTATCATTGATGATATCCGCCGAGTGCGGATTCAACACTGGCGACAAGGATCACGATATTGACACCTGCAGTGCTGTACCTCTGACCCAGCCACAGCCACATCAAGGACACCACATAGGGTTGGCCCGCCACCCGTGCATGTAGCACCAGTGCCACCACTGCTCACCTCGCTCCACTGACGCCACTGCTCGCCCCGCTCCGATGCAAGACCAGTGTTTCAGTATTATTAATGACACTGACGTCGAGGAGAATGCCCACATCACACCAGGAAGCATAATTCAAGCATTCTGAAGGACATGGATTCAACACTGATGACTATAGCATCGATCCAAGAGGTCGGCTTTAATTAATAAATTCAAAGAAGGAATTCAATGTTTCTCATTTTAGCTGGGGGGGGACTGAGTCCACCCTCTGAAAAAAGTGGGTGAACTGCGTCCACCCGCGTGTGCCCTCACATTGTGCCCTGGTTCCCATCCATACTTGGGAGATGGAACTGACACAGGGAGGGGAAGGCAGGAAAGTGTGGCTTCGTTTTTTTCCCACAGCAGTAAAACCTGCCGCAATTTTATTGCGTAGATCAAGCCAACGCGGTTATTGATCTAGATACTGCAGTGCTATGGTAAGAGAGCAGTAATGGATGTCCTGTAGTTATCGGGAAACTGGTTCCATTCTAAACATGGATGCTGATACAGTAGGCATCAATATGTTGAGCAGTCTTGCCCATGTGCTCAACAGCAAAGACGCACGAGGATGCTGCCAGGGTTCTTGGGATGGGGTCACTGCCAGGAGGAGGGGTGTTGGAGAGAGGGTGAGGCGGGGTTTGCTCCTTGAAGTGACCTGGGCAAACATATGGAGATCGTGACACGGAGGTCAGACTATTATAAATAATGAGTAGTGCCATGTTAGTGGGGGAGAGGAGGCGACTGAAGGTGAGCCACGAGGCACGTGGGAGTTTTGATAGTTTGTGGTCACTATAATTTTTTTCAGGAGGTCCGGCAAAGAGTAGCCACATTTGATGAGAGTCAGGTCGTTGGGCTGGCACACAGTCATTCCAATGCTGAAGAAATTAATGGCCAGTTTATAGATATGGTGGCCCAATGACTGCCTGCATTGTAATTTATTGGAGATAAATTGGTGGAAGGTGTTTACCTTTCGACGAAAATGAAGGTCTCATTGCACCGCTTGCTGTTATGTCCTCTTTTTTTTAAGTAGCGGTGAATGGGGCAGTGAGGATGGCAGAGAAGGTGGATTTCTTTTTAAAAAGTAATATTAGAGGAATTATGGCGAGGGGAAAAACGGAAGAGCAGTGAAGCAACATGGGGAGTTGGCAAAATTAGTGAAATGAACTTTTCGCAAAATAAGATAGTGCTGGAAAGTGGCTATAATAGACCCAGTTGGAAATGGTAGCGTGTGATAGACAGACAACCGAAATGGCGAGGGAGAGCAACATGAAATGAAGTGAAAGTGAGTAGGACATACATATATCAGCTTGACCAACGAGGAATGAAGTGAATCTGGGCAGGTGTGATGCGTAGGCCACACACTCATTAAGGTACACGCAGGAAGTAGAATGAGATACTTTCAGAAGCAGTATCTATAGCACTATGCACATGTGTTTGTCGATATGATAAACAAGCACATAGACAAGGAAGCGTGTGCAATTTCTTTCTGAATGTACAATATTAATGGGAACATGTCCCACTCCGTCATAAGCCCGCCCCCTACGTTGCCTTTCTAATTTCCGTTCCCTTCACGTCATGGCCTCACAGCAGCCACCCAGATGATTCTGCAGCAGTAGTGACAAGGTGCTGGTAGGGGGCGTCGCCTTGTTACTGCATCTAAATTGGATTTCATGGTTTTCATCCCCAAAACAATGCTTCACAAACTTGTCTGTTGCTTTTTGATAAGGCAGAGTCTGCATGTGTGTGACGTTCAGTTCTGAGAAACAAACCAGATTGACAGCTCTGGCAACTCGAGCACTCCAATTAACCGCAGAGCAGATGCAACACAGACAGCACCAGAGGAAAGCTTGCGTCACGCTGCCTCCAGTCTGGGGGCCTCAACCTTGCACTGTTATATTTCAAACTCCCACCCACAGACCAAAAAGACAGTGCCCCGATTACTTGCCGGTGAACCTCATTATGCCGAGTCCAGCTCATGCTCTTCACACTTTTCGAGAAATGATTTATTCTAGGGGAAGACACCAGCAACTCCCTTATTTTACCTTTTGAGCCATTGTAAAGCCTCGATAAAAGACCCCTACCATGCCTCATCCTGGGATCGCCACCCAAACACTGTACACATGAATGGAAGTGCCATTCAAAATGGCGAGGGGTTAGTCCTGATCGTACTTCCTTACAATTGGCACGCTGGCACGCGGGACCCTTCGAAAATCTGCTTCATAGGTGCCTGTAAGGAAATCGACCATTCGCTCAGGGGTGTGTGCTCGCCTGGGCTTTTCTGATTTTTTGATAAATGAAAATGAATGATGGGAGTCCAACCTCTGAGAAATGAGTGTGGCCATTCCGTACCCATTTCATCTGCTTCCCGCACCAAACCAATTCTCACCTGTACTCTGGGAAGACAGCCTACAGGCTCCGTCTTCCCCTGTCATATTCACATGGAATGTGACAGCCCTGGGTACATCAACGCATTCCAAGAAGAGGGAAGGCATACCTTCCTCCAGCCCTGAGCTGCCTAATTAAAATATCAAAGGCATCATGCATCTGCATTATTTTGTTCTTTGGCTGGTGGAAGTGCATACTAATGAGAGATAATTGAGGCAAGCCTGCCAAGTGGGCTTGGTTGCCAAAGAGACAACAAAAAGGCGGCACTAACACCCCTTTGGTGTGGGATGTGTCAACTTGAAGCTAGTTCCCACCCCTCTGTATGAAAGGCAGTGAAATGTATGTCTGGGTCCACTATTTACCATAGGCAAACCCCTGCAGAACTGACCCCTTTCACAGAGGAGAAATATGGGGTTTGGGGGAGACAGGACGTCTGCTCCCAGAACATACTTCAAGGTAAAACCGGTGGTTTAATAAAAAGTCACAGTGGGCTCAGATAAACAGAGAGACACTTTGATCTACAACAAACAGGAAGGTGGGTGGGACTTAGTTATTTGTTGTCACACCCTTGTCTGTCCTTTTGCAGAGCACTCTGGTCCTGACCTCATGCATAACAGAAGATTGTTGGTGGGGACCCAGGATTGGTTCATTAAGGTCAGCTTAGCCTACACCAATCACTGGGTCTGATTTGGCTTTAAAAGAGGGTTGAACCCCTCACTTAGCAGATCATCTGAAGACTTTGTAAGGAGTAAGAAAAAGGACTCATTTGGACCCGAGCTGAAGGTACAGTTTTCCGTACATCCTCTGCCAGTAAAGGAAGGCCAGGAGTTCCAAGAGGGAAGCAAGATCCCTCCCCTAAACATCTCCCAGGGAACAGAGGGAGATACCAGTCTCAGAGGACCCATCCAGCAGCTCTAGAACCGGCACCCAGCCAGCACAGAGCATGCCCTGCTAGGTTTTGACAGCAAGTTTCCTAGGTGGGAAGTGCCCGAGGGTTTCTGGACAAAGGACAAGGCCGTTGCCTGCTAAAAACCTACTGAGCTTTTGGCCATCCGCCTTGAAAGGACACAAGCCCTGCGAAGAAGATAGGAGGAGTGCCACACAAGCATCTTACAGCATCCATCTTTTTAAGGAAATTTTTTCGACCGTCGAGTCCCCAAACTGCATCCATGTGCGCCACTGACTGTTGTCATGCTGCAGAGACCAGAGCCGTCCGAGACGCCTCGACCAGCATTCCAGACAAACCAACCAGCACAGAGAGAATTCTTGGCCCCGAGCCACCGTGCCCGCGGGCCTGCAGATGTCCATCCAGCCTCGCTTGCCGAACTGCCTGCAGCCGTGTACCCGCAGTTGTCTCATGCCACTAACTCTGCCTCATGTGCTGTGAAGCACCCTGGGACCGCCTCAAAGCTGTCGAGTACTAAGAACTTCTTCAGAACCAGGTATATTTGTGGTTAAGATCATTTGCCCCTTTGGTGTTGAAACCAAATAACCTTGAACAGTAAGACTGATTGCTTTACCAACTACCCTCCTGTCATAATCCAGAGTGAATACCTTTACTTTGTGAAACTGTCTGACCTCTGTGTTCATTTACAGTGTAGGTTGTAATTGAGGTGTGCTAGAACTGTCTGTTGCAGTAATAATAAAGTAGATTTTTTATACAACCTTGACTCAACAATCCCTTTCATCATAGGGTAGTAATTTTTGCTGTATTACAACCAATGTTCCATCTAATTATTTTTGACTAAGTGCGGAAATGATTAGCCTTCGTGCGCACATTATTTTCCATGAGCGCAACTGAATAATGATGTAAGCCACTTTGTGAGCATGTGCAGTTAGTGAGATATCATGTTCGAAGAGTTTGGAAGGAAATGTCCACTTCCCAAACAGCGTATTCTTTACAAATAAGTGTAAAAGGAACGAAGCATGTTACAACTCTTTTTCTTTTTTTTATAGGCTAAAAAACCATATATTTTATATGTGATTATAAGGAGAGCACATCCACCAGTCCAAGACTTCAAGATATGCCATTGTACCTACCAAAAGTACTTCTGCACAGAGAGAAAAATGTGTATGCACAAAAAAGCTTTGCATGCGGAGAATAAGCAATAGGTTTAACTGTGGCTATTCATTTGTCTACACTGCTCAGAGACAATGCAGAAAGTGTTTAATGCCATTGGGGAAAAATCTCCTGTTTATTACAAAAAACATGTATTGTTAATCACTGATATGGTTGTCAAACAAATCAGACATTGTGCAATTTTTGTAAATGGAATATTTGCAACTGAAAGGAATGTGTCAGAAAACATGCCAATTGGAGTTCATGTGCCACTTTAATGGAGTAATTCAACATCCAGGTGAAAATGCCTCTCATAATTTATGTATGGATGATAATTGCATCAGAATAACTATATCAGAATATGATGATCTGAATTCCTGGGCCTCTGCTTACTATCCACATTATGTTGTATTGTGAGTTGTGACATTTACTCAAAACCAGCCTTACAGCTAGGAGGCATTTACTATTTTACTAAAAACAGGGAAATGTACCCAACAAAAATGGAAAACCATGAATATATTGCAATCTACCCCCTGCTTCTACCCACAAAGTTCCACTGACCCCTTTTTGAATCAGTGACCAGCAGAGCAGCGTCATTGGTAGGAACTTGAATAATATTACTGCCCGATCTCAAGAGGAATTGTAAGGGGAAAAAACATATTTTAATAAGCATGAAACATCCCTACTTGCAAAGCCAATTACTTTCTTAATCCCTGAAAAATCTTTTGATTCCAAGTAACCCTGACATAGGAAGTCAAATTACAGGGCACATAAAACAGCCTATAGTTTTTCCCACCCTGGATCACAACAGCTTAGACAAAAATCAACAAGGTTTCTTCTGACGCCCTTTTGAAGAAGATCAATAGCAGCAATGCTCACAGTTACAAAATATTGTGTACCTTCTTCTTTAATTAGGCACCCCTCTTCTGAAATTCACTGTTATCAGTTGAACAAGATGCATGGGGATGCTAGAAGCAGTTAATGCAAACCCATTAATATATTGAAAAGTCCTCAGCAGCAGAGCATTCAAAGAAATAGAAGGTGCCATTTGCTAGGCTATTACTATAGTTTCCTAGCCTTGAGCAAAGGAAAACTTTTCCTTCACTGTACGGTACTGCCAAAACATCTGATTTGTTTTTTGAAAGTTGCTGATTTGTTCCTCAACCCGAAGGAGTGTTCTCCTGTTCCCTTCCACCCATTACCCTACCGGCTCCCATACTAGCCTCCAATATTAGTTGACAGGGCTCTGTAAAAAGTGAGGGATTGTACAAGTAAAACTCTAAATGGCGTATTTGCATATCCACAATACTTTGCAAGCAAATCCAATGTAAAGCCTCGTGTTGATATTATGTGCAGTTTAAGAAAATGTCATAAATCTGCATGTGCACAATTACTCTCAAGTGCATACAAGATTAAGTGCAATATATCCCACCTTTCAGTTGTTGAGTATGTTTCGACAAGTGCTCATTGAAACCATTTTTGCATAGCAGAAAGTTAACATTTAATGTGGTATGGTCTATGCTCCGTGGAACACTGAAAATGTTGAAAGGTTGCAGATTGTGTGAAAAGCATTCTAGTTATCTGCATATTGTTGCCCTAATTGTATATATGAATAATGCAAGGCAGAGTCCCTATCAATGATCCCTTACAGGCCAAGTAAATGATATTGCAATGTTGCTCTCCACTCATAGGGTGTTAGCAATGCTAAAGTAGGAGAGGCTGAGCTTGACATTTGCCTACTCAAAATCCTTAGAGGGCAAATTAATATTTGAGTTTTATAATGCGTTAACTTGCAAAGGGGGCTCTTCAAAGTGATTGTGTGACATATGTACAAAGAATAGAAGCATGGGATGAGGTTAAATATCCTAGTAGCCTGCTTACTTACAGCCAGTACCCGATATTTGAGCTGACACTCTTGTTAGCTAATGTGGATAATGCTTAACAGACATTCTTGTGCTTGAACACCATTCATATTGTAACATAAACCAAGACTTGTATCTAAGTCTGGTGACCTTTTGATGAGCTAAGGTAGGCAGAATCAAGGTTGTCTGGTAATATTTGAATGTGGCCTGGGCGGAGTTCGAGTCATATGATATATGTGTGGTAGAATGAAGAATAGTATGCTGGGTGGGGATGGAAGATAATTTAGTTAATGTGTGCAGGCATATCTTAGTTATATCTTCTGTTCATGGAGCCACTTTTTCACATTAATTTTTAACCTTGTGTGGGTGTGTTCTATTTTTAGAGTTTTTAGGTTTTTAAGGTGAAGCTTGAATATTAGGCAACGTCAATAGGTTACACCAGAATATCAAGAATAGTTTGTATAATTTAGCTTCATTTTGAAAGAGAGAGCAAATATTAGCTACCTGTTTATTTGAATAGGTGGGAAATGTCTGTGGGCACTCCTAGAATTCTTCTGAGCGGCACCCAGAAGGAAGCTGGGCAAGCGCACATGCACGCAACTTAGAGGGAACATTGGTTACAACTAACCAATGATCCACAACCTTGGGGAGATGAGCCTGCCATTCCGCCACGTTACCAAAATTGGAAGTCACTTGTATTGTTATTAGTTCAGATCCCTTCTGGTGTACTAGAGGTGTGGGGTTGATTGATGGTTTCGAAGCCGATATTCATCCCTGGACCACTGGTACCCGGTAAGTTGATTCATCACAGTGTCAGAGTTACTTTCTCTCAGTCTGAACTTCCAGTATAATCTTTTATCAAATCAAGACCCACCTGCGATTGCACCACAGTATTGGAAGACTCAAACCTGCAAGAGAGGTTGGGTCCAACCTTCAAAACTTTGAGAGAGTATTGATGCTCTGCAGAAGGCCCACAAGACTTCTTGTTCCTTTAAGGGCTTCAGGGCTTTGCTAAATTGCTGCCAAGAGAAACAGTGAGAGGGCAGTAGAGTAGTTGAAAGAGCAGGGTGAGTGAAGAGCAGTGAGAGGATGGGGAAGGTGCTGGGCCTCGTAGCAATATAGTATCTATTCATGGAACCCAAACCCTAAAAGCAAAGAAAATGTTGGGAACATAGGAATGACCACAATTTAAATTGTTAAATATATCTGTGATAGTGATTCAGCAATAAACCCTTTTGAACGAGTAATGGCAGTTTGACTTTTCATCGGTCAGAATACTAACCCTAGTTTGTAATTTGGGCATCTTGTCAAAAGGATGTCAGACTTTGTCTGTGAGTGTTCTAAATCACAGGCTGCTCAACCCTGAGAGCTCAGAATGGGAACAGATCTGGGAGTTTCCTGGGCTAGCCCCTGGGACGTTTGTCTGAGCAGAACTCTGGTGAGACAAACCTTTCCAGAGCTCTCGTTCTGGCTCATTTCCTACCATGTATATGTATATATTGAATTTGTGGTAAGCTTTAATGCTTTTTTATATTCTAATAATTATTTGTGACATTTTATGTTTTTTGTGTGTGCTTTACATTTGCTAGGCCTTTTTCTTTTAATCCACTCTTTTCCTTATTTTATTTCTTACCCTAGTGATTTCCTTTTCCTTTTAACTTTGCTTTTCTTAACCATTGCTTCTCTTTAAATTTTATACTTACAATCTCTTACCTATACCTGGCCTATCTTTATTTAACTTTTGTGATTGCGATTCATGTAGATGCAGAAAGTAGAGGGACAGAGTAGGAAGGGATGATGACTGAGTTGTTTTGCTACTATTCAATCCCTCCATCTGAGGTTAGGATGCTAGAGTAGATGATGTGGAAGAGACTCAACAGCACATTGGTTGAACCTGATAGCTCATTGCAGGAGGAGATTTGGATGGGGAGCATTAGGATGAGGGTGCAGTCTAGGTTCTTCTGGTTGTTGTTGTTGTGGGAATAGTGTGGGTATCTAGTCAACAGCACCATCAGGAAGAGGAGGGGAGGAAGTAGGCTTTGGCTTTCATGGAGATGGAAGCGTGGGCTTTGCTGGAGGTATTTGGGAGCACGTTTTTTCCTGACACAGGCAGTGTAAACATCTATTGGAATGTGAGTGAGGTGTAGATGGTGGCTAAGGTAGTTTTGCAAGATGGGGCTGAAGGGAAGGATGTAATTGCTGGCGGAGTGCAGGTGATGGAAGGAGGAGTTTTGGGATTTGAAGCAGCAGGGTGCTAAAGGGGCTGTAGCTACAAGGTTCAGTGTTGAGGAGGAGGTGGCATGGGGTGAGGAAGAGCAGAAAGCTGCAGAAGTTCAGATGCAGGAGGAGGAGGTGCAGTAGTAAGGGGACATGAGTCAGCTGAGAGTGATTGAAATACCCCAATTATACCCGTCATATGCTCCTAGGTGCATAGTATTTGCTCCGTGCTGATGATTAATATCATATAGGAAGACAAGTGCACAGTGGAAGCCTATGAGGCAACATAAAAAATATGAGTGTTAAACATTGGACACTAGAGCAATGCATAATCAAGGTTTGGAAGTGGTACAAGTAGTTAGGTTTTATCAAGCATTTCATTAGACAAGTGGCCCCAGCCCTTTACCATGACTCCACAACTCCAAACCCTAAAAATTTTGATTGAACCCCTATAAATGTAATGACCCCCCAAATTTGTATATGAATTTTATATAAACGTAAATAACCCTGTTGTAGTGTACATAACATTTTATAAAAATGCTTTTGAACCCCTTTAAAATTAATCAAACCACCAAAAAATGTTATGACCACAAAAAATGTTTATATACATTTTATATGAAATGTAAATGCATTTCATAGGAATTTCAATGCATTTGATATAACAAAGTGATACAGATTTACCCAAACTCCTATAAATGTAATTGAACCCAATAATGTTTATATACATTGTAAATGAATTTTATATACATTTGATAAGAACCCTATCACGCTATTAGGTGTGGGGTCTCACAATGCACATATATAGCCATTATTGTAGGCCTTGAAAATGTATCCACTCTTCAGACCTCTCGGGGGTTAGTCAGCGTGGTGTCAAGGAAATGGTAATTATGAACAGCTACAGGTATGAAAAGAAGAAAATAGGGCATCACCCCATAAACTTGTGGCAAAAAATACTGAGGCAGAAATGGTCAAATTATTAACTGCGCATTTCTATGCAGGAATATATGGAGGAGTGGGTTAGGGTAATAAATAATGTATGGGAAGTATGGGTGGGGCTGCAGGGGTATCCCCTGGATGTAATTGTGTGGAAATGTGCATAAAAAACATTCTGTATTTTTTGCTTCTGTATTTTAATTCCGAGATAATCACATAGATCTCAAAACAGCCACATCAATCCCGGTGTTAGTTATTTACATGATTGCCTCAGGAGAAGACGAAACAGTCTTGATGCAATGGATAACTCTCATGATTTGATAGTGGACCGTGAAGATTGGGACCTCTTGGCTACACTTTCTGTGAGTGGTCTGTCGCCTCTCATTGCCACTGTCATGGGCCGGTGTGTTGGAGATGCCATTCAAAACACTCGGACGAGTGCAGCAGGAGATATGACTAATTAGGGAATGACCACCGGTGTTGATCCTGTGGTTCCCAAGCAGTCCATGGGCATAGAGACCATGCCATCATGTTTAGATATGCAAAATGGCAGAATGTAGTATGAAAACACTGGATACGAAACCATGGTCATGCAGAATGATGGAGATGAGGTGGGGGAGAGTGATCCCAACCCCATGAACATTTGGGGAATGCAGAAGGACATGGAGCATCGATATCAGACATTGTGCCAGCTTGTGGGTATATTTCCAAAGCAAAATATGTTTCTTCTCTGGGTGTGAAACTTAACCCAGAGTTAAAACCACACATTTCAGTTTTTGTCTACAGCCTCTAGCTGATAAAAAGGAAGGCAATGAGGAGAGCCAAGTCGTAGCAGACACTGTCAATATTTATTATGTTCGCTGTTCAAGTCAAATTGAATACGCACAGAATCGCAATAATAGCCTGTGTAAGCAATGTATCTCGCTAATGCAGACTGATAGTCTGACCTGATCTGATATCCTAGCCATTCGGGCTTCACAGCTATAGTGGTGAAAATGTGTTTAAAACAACACTTTCTCATGAATGTCTGAAAATGTTCTGTACAGATAAATCATTACGTAAAATATGCTACATGCTCAGCCGTAAATGTTCTGTAAAACTGATGCGTCTAACACAGCCGTCACCCCAGCTAAGGATTGGGAAAGGGTTGGAACAATGTGTGTCTAAAACGTTGTAGGCTATATAAGTGGGGTATAAGACCCTCTTGGAAATGAAACAGTTTAGATGGGGTTCACTGTGTGTTAGAACTATAATTAAGATAACGGTTCGCAAGTGGGAGGATAAATTATATCTCAGCCAGTACAACAGATAAATGTGCATGGTGGCCCATAAACTGACCCATGAAGATTGAGAAGGTAGATAATTTACATGTATTTACGCTTATTTACAGGAAATAAAATGAATACGCCTGTGGATATGTGGATATGTACAGCAATTAATGTTGGCTTTAGTTCAAGAGAATCTAAGCGGTATATCCTCAAGAATGTTGTGTTATCTGCAAACACCATCACGGGCATATAAACATGAATGTAACAATGTTGTATATATTGTGCACATATGTTCCAACAGATGGCACCCTACAATGGACAGCTACTGGTGAAATTGCTACAAAGGGTTTTTTGACAATTTAACAATTTAATGCCACCTTTGGAACTTTCATTGAAGCTGGCAGTGTATAACAAGAAACATCATTTCCTAGCCATTAAAGGATATTGGGCCTCATTATAAGTATGGCGGTACAGTAAAACAGTGCCGGTAGTGCTACCGGCGCTGTTGTTACCATACTGCCATACTACGAGTTGTGCTCGCGGATCTCGCTCTGCCCGCCAGGTCAGACCTGGTGGGCAGTGCAGCAACCGTGAGCACAACTCGTGGATGCACCGGCACCGTTATGAACGGTGCGTCTGAGCTCCCCAATCCCATTCAGCCCTATGGGGCCGAATGGGGATGGGGAGTCCTTTATTACCGGCACCCGCGAATGGCCAATTACCGGGTCCGCCAAACTCGGCATGACCCAGTAATTGCCCATTCGCGGGTGCCAGATTTTTTCACAAGTTTGGAGGTAGCCTGCCTGTAATACACTTGTAATGAGTCACATTGTCTTTTTGAGTGGGAGCTTCATGAATTTCTATCAGCCACCACTATCATGGGCATGCTTGCTTATTATTACGGTGAATGGCAGAGTGTAAATTAAGTAATTGAGCATACTGCAGAATTTGTAGCCCGATTGTTAACTGTACAGCAGCAGACAACACAAATATTCAGTGTGAATAAAAATCTGAATAAAAATGTGATGTTGCATATGTTGATAAAAATTTGTTGTTTGTAAAATGTAGTTGTGTTTTTATGACCAATGACTATGGGGTGAACATGTCCTGCATAAAGCGTCCAAAATATATTATGATGAAGGGGCTGTTGGTAGTTATGGAGGTGTTGAGGGTTTGTATCTAAAACTGAGAACTGATGGTGAGAATGTGTCAAGGAGCGCTGTAAAGACGTGGCTTTCAGAATAGAAGTAACACGCACTACATAAGTCGGTCCAAAAACATTTTAAACCGCAAATTACTGTGGCATCTGATACCAATCAAAAATGGTAGTCTGATGATTTGGATATGAGCCAGTTCCAGAGAGACAATGATGACTTCCAGTGTATTCTAGCTGTCATCGATGTTCTATCAAAATATGCCTATGATGAGGTATTAAAAGACATGACCGATCCAAGTGTAGTGACAGCTTTTAAATGCATATTTAACAGTAGATGAGTGCCCGCTAAACTTCAGAGAGATACCGGTAAGGAGCTTCTAAATAAACAGCTACTGATCCTTCTAACACAACACAGGGTGCCCCATTTCATAAAACACTCTGAAGTCAAAGCCTCTATTGTAGAACATTTTATGCACACGTTTAAATACTGGATCTAGCATTTCTTCACAGCTAAAAACAACTGTAGATATGTGGATGTGTTACCTGCATTTATTAATGTGTAAAACAATACACATCATATATCTATTAAAATGACCCCCGTAGCTGTAACACCCCAAAATTCCTTGGAGGTCTGAAACAACCTGTATGCCAAAAGACCTTTTGAAAAGGAGACGCAAACACCCTTTGAAAAGGGTGATCATGTGCGGATCTCGAAACTCAAGGCCGTCTTTACAAAGGGGTATGAGCAGAACTACAGTGATGAGATCTTTGTCATAGATAGAGTGGCTCATCGGGAAGGTCTTGATATATCCAGACTCATCGATTAATTAGGTGAAGCTGATCAAGTTTTGTATAGGGAAGAAATCCAGAAACTCAGCAAAGACCAACACAGTGTATAGAATAGAAAAAAAACATAACTAGTAAAGGAAGAGTCGCTAGGATGCAATATCTAGTGAAATGGCAGGGGCGGCCTGTGAAATTCAAGTTGGGTGGATGGCATCTCTCTAGAAGACACGGGTGTATAGCAGGAAAGTCATGCAGTCTACACCTTTTTATAGTATGCTCCGCAGCAACGCCTCTGCAGATACATTCCCATAGAACAAAATAGCCAACTTCACTGTGAATCTGTCAAACCCACACATTTGGAAGTACAGTGGATTGTGGAACTCACAGAAGTTCAATATGTCTGTTTGTGGAATACTTTAGGCAGCAGGGATGCCACTCTTATCATAAAAAGAACAAACCCTCTGAGGCTTTCATCAGGTCTAGTTCACTGAGGGGTGCTATCCAAACATACAAAATCTTGTCAGAGTCATCAACAAAAGCATATCAACCATGCTAGAGTATGGTGATATAGTGTTAAATCTAGACCCTCACCAGAGGAACATTTTTCTCCAGGGACTGAACATGTCTGTCAGGTATTCAACAACGGGGAGACTGCGTAACATATTTGCACTTCAGACCACTACAGCTCAACGACCAATTAGATAGTGCTATGATGGCTGTGATGAAGAACTATGGAATATTTTAAGTCCCAGACAAGCTACGCCGATCAGCATACTTTGGTGAGGCCCCCGTAATGTATGGAGATCAGCTCAGCTGTATATTTAGAAGTGTCTTTAGACCCGAAAACCCTTCCTACACTGTGCCATCGAATTAGCTAAACCATGGGCTGAAACGGCTGCCACCAGTATTGCAAAAGATGTTATGGGGAGTGTGCAACAGCAGTTGCCAATCATCTTGCCAAACAGAAAAAGGAGTGGCAGGGTGGATCAAGCTTCATTTTTAGACTTTGTGGGTGTGTTAAGAAGAAGAGGTCCACATCACACCTACACAGCCTTCTGAAATACGTCAAGAAAAAATGCACAAGTCCCTGATGCAGACATCAAACTAAGAAGAAGAGCTTTTGCCCTAAAATACACAAGGCCAGTGGTATCATCTAGGGGACAATGGCCTTTTTCCATGGTTCATCCGGCAGTGTGTGAAATTGGAACATGATCTATTCAGTGTACTGCCGACCAATGTTCCCTCTAAGTTGCGCATATGTGCGCTTGCCCAGCTTCCTTCTGGGTGCCGCTCAGAAGAATTCTAGGAGCGCCCACAGACATTTCCGACCTATTCAAATAAGCAGGTACCTAATATTTGCTCTCTCTTTCAAAATGAAGCTAAGTTATACAAAATATTCTTGATATTCTGGTGTAACCTATTGACATTGCCTAATATTCAAGCGTCACCTTAAAAACCTAAAAACTCTAAAAATAGAATACACCCACACAAGGTTAAAAATTAATGTGAAAAAGTGGCTCCATGAACAGAAGATATAACTAAGATATGCCTGCACACATTAACTAAATTATCTTCCATCCCCACCAAGCATACTATTCTTGATTCTACCACACATATATCATATGACTCGAACTCCGCCCAGGCCACATTCAAATATTACCAGACAACCTTGATTCTGCCTACCTTAGCTCATCAAAAGGTCACCAGACTTAGATACAAGTCTTGGTTTATGTTACAATATGAATGGTCACCTACAGGCCACATTAGACTGCTGTATTGTGCCCTTTGGTCGCCTACAGACCACATTAGACTGCCATATTGTGCCCTTTGGTCGCCCACAGACCACATTAGACTGCCATATTGTACCTTTTGGTCGCCTACAGACCACATTAGACTACTGTATTGTGCCCTTGGTCGCCTACAGACCACATTAGACTGCTGTATTGTACCTTTTGGTCGCCTACAGACCACATTAGACTGCTGTATTGTGCCCTTTGGTCGCCTACAGACCACATTAGACTGCTGTATTGTGCCCTTTGGTCGCCTACAGGCCACATTAGACTGCTGTATTGTGCCCTTTGGTCGCCTACAGACCACATTAGACTGCTGTATTGTGCCCTTTGGTCGCCTACAGACCACATTAGACTGCTGTATTGTTCCCAGGATCACCTACAGACTACATTAGACTGCCGTATTGCGCCCTTTGGTCGCATACAGACCACTTTGAGGAATTAGCGCTGTGTCTTTGGTCGCAGCTTGCCCTGACACTAATCCAATATGCAAACTTGGTTGCCCCTCATCATGTTCCCGTTCTGCATTCTCCCCAACCACACACCCTGCTTGGCCCACTACTACTGGCCCCATAATAACGGTCTCAGCAAGCCGGCATGCCCCCGGCATCACCCTATCCCATGTCCTACACCGTTCCTTCCCTCTACTCCCCCATTCCCAAACAGCGCAAGTCTTACGCCTAGGACCTATCTGAATACCATCAAGCATCATGCTATCAGCCCTGATCCAATCTCACATGTATTGCCCACAGCAGAGTCACCTCACCACAGCCATACCGAAAAATTCTCTAACCCCGTGACAGGTGCAGCAAGACACTTCCGATTAAGGTCTCGTACCTTCAACCACCCCAACCCAGTCAAATATGAACACACACCTCCCAAACAAATTAGGCCCAGAGTACCTCCCCCTCATCAAAACCATACTCCTAGCCAGAAACCCAACACTACTTCCAAACCAGCTCCGGACACCCCCAATAAATTACTATCCACCTTTAAAGGAGCGCTTATCAATGCCCGCTCCTTAGGGGCGCATGCTATAGAAGTTCACGACCTCATTATGGAATCACAGCTCGACATACTAGTAGTCACAGAGTCCTGGCTCCATCAAGCATCAGGTCCACTACTAACTCTGGCAATCCCATCCGACTACACCATATTCAGAACAGATAGGACCCACTCACAAGGAGGCGGTGTTGCTATTATAGCCAAGACTAAATTACAGCTTAGATCTTGTCCCATTGAAAGTATTGAAGGGTATGAAACATTACTCGTAAAATTTCCCATAAATGCCAAAACTACTATTAATTTAATAGTAATTTATAGAGCACCTAACCCCAACAACCACCCAGAGACTGAAATTCCGTTGCTATTAGCTCCACTAATAAAACCTAGCTCGAAATATATCATCCTGGGCGACCTTAACCTAGGTTTCAATGACAGCCAAGATGCCAAAGCAGAATCACTGCACTCCGCCCTGAAGGACATGGGTTTCAGCCAACTAGTTAATGCACCCACACATATCAAAGGCAGGACTCTTGATTGGATCCTCTCCCTTAATACCCCCGTAACCATTGAGGTCATCTCCCCTCTTATTTGGACCGATCACCATAACATTGTATTTACAATCAATCCCTCCGAACCCACACAAAAGAAACCTAAAACTATGATTACCTATGAAACTAGAAATGCCCGCAAACTCACGCCAGAAAACTTCACGCCTCTTCTTCTACCTCAATCACCAGTGACAACCCCTGTCTCCTAGCAGACATATATCACAACTGCCTCACTACAACCATTAATGCTATAGCACCGCTCACCACCAAGGCAAAACGCACAGACAAGCGATCTAGCTTCTGGTTCAATGATGATCTTATCGCCCTCAGAAGAACCAAACACGCGTATGAACATGCCTACAGAAAGCATCCTACTGCAGAGGCAGAAAAAGCCTACCAAGAAATAAACAAAACCTATAAAACAGCTACTATTACCTACAAATCTAATGCGTATAATAATAGGATCAGCAATGCTACTTCAGATACCAAGGAATTATTTGCCATTCTAAAAGAATTGGAAAACCCCACTCCAGCCATAAACCCAACCATCCCCAGCAAGGAATGGTGCACCACTATACAAGACGCACTAACAGCCAAAATTGAACTACTCCAAATAAAAATCACATCCAAAAAACAATCACTAGCCAACAAACCTGCCCTCCTTAACCTAAATCGACCACATCAGGAATTCACCAGCGCCCCATTCCATTTCACACCAGTATCCCAAAATGTAGTGTTTGACACCATCGCCAAACTTAAAGCCTCCAATTGCAAAGGCGATTCTGTCCCTGCATCAGTAGTCAAATCCTGCGCTCACACCCTCACCCCCATTATCACCAACTTCGTCAACGCATCTTTCAATACTAACCTAGTACCAGCTAGCATTAAAGAAGCCTGGGTCACCCCTCTCCTGAAAAAACCTACCCTAGACCCCACTGTGCCCACTAATTACAGGCCAATAACAACTGTCCCATTTCTCCTCAAAATATTGGATAAATTAGCATACAACCAAGTCCAAACTCACCTCGAACAAAACCACCTCCTTGGCACGAGGCAATCAGGCTTCCGCCCCAACCATAGCACAGAAACGGCGCTCCTTGACTTAAAAATCCAGATGGATACCATCAGAGACTCAGGGAAACTCTGCATCCTCCTCCTACTCGATCTCTCCGCAGCGTTTGATTTAGTAGACCATAATAAACTGTGCGCCACACTAGCGAAAGACTTCAACTTCTCCACCGAAGCTACTACCTGGATCAAATCCTTTCTTGCTGACTGCACCTCCAGGGTCGCCATAGGTAAACAAGCCGCCAACCCCATCATAGTACCCATTGGTGTCCCCCAAGGTTCCTGTCTCTCACCAACATTATACAATGCATACACCAAACTCCTCTTCTCAGCGCTAGACGACATGGGTGTCATCTACACCAACTTTGCAGATGACACCCAGATCCTCATCCCTTTATCGGGAGACTACACTCAAGACACCGACACTATCAACTATATGCCATAATCCAAAATTGGATGGCACTAAATAGCCTCTGTCTCAACGATGAGAAGACTGAGATTCTCATTGTGGGCTCCCAATCCAAAATAGAAGCATTACATCCTGATTACTCATCCATCAACATTGATGGCACAAACATATCAGTACTCAAACAAGTGAAAACACTAGGTGTCTACCTTGATGCCAACCTCACCATGACCAAGCACATCAACGCCCTCTCTTCCTCTACATCCTACACCGCAAAACGTATTGCTCTCAGTCGCCAATTCTTGACACCCACCAATTGTATCACGCTGGCAAGAGCTTTAATCTTATCCAGGCTCGACTACTGCAACGTACTCTACCTGGGTACCTCAAAAGCCAATCTAAACAAACTACAGCTCATCCAAAATAAAGACCTTCGGGCGGCCCTTGGAATAAGGAAGTCAGATCATATCTCAAATATTAGAAGAAACCATCACTGGCTCCCCATCAAAGCCAGGGTCACATTCAAAGCTCTGTGCGTCACATTCAAATGCATCCACTCATGTGTCCCCATCTACCTCAACCACGCCATCACCAGAAAAGTATCTAAGAGGCCCCTCAGATCTAACAGTCAATTACTCCTAGCTATCCCCCGCTACAAGACAACCAAGGCAGGAGGCAGTAGTTTCCAATACCTCGCACCCACATATTGGAACACTCTTCCCCTCCCCATCAAAAATGAGCAAACATTCTCAGGTTTCAAGAAATCCCTGAAAACGTGGCTATTTAACCAAGACTAAAAAATCCCCTTCCATGCTTCAGGAAATATCAGTGTACTGAAACCCTGCATTTAATGTCTTCGTGTATGATTATTTTTGTATTCACATGCACTGCGCCCGATTGGCAAAGTCCAAGAAATGTTTTAACCAAGCTGTCTGTAACATCGCCGTGGTACCCAAGGGTTTGGGCGAGCAATAAATGCAATAAAAAATGGTGTTCAAGCACAAGAATGTCTGTTAAGCATTATCCTCATTAGCTAACCCGAGTGTCAGCTCAAATATCGGGTACTGGCTGTAAGTAAGCAGGCTACTAGGATATTTAACCTCATCCCATGCTTCTATTCTTTGTACATATGTCACACAATCACTTTGAAGAGCCCCCTTTGCAAGTTAACGCATTATAAAACTCAAATATTAATTTGCCCTCTAAGGATTTTGAGTAGGCAAATGTCAAGCTCAGCCTTTCCTACTTTAGCATTGCTAACACCCTATGAGTGGAGAGCAAAATTGCAATTTCATTTACTTGGCCTGTTAGGGATCATTGATAGGGACTCTCTCTTGCATTATTCATATATACAATTAGGGCAACAATATTCAGATAACTAGAATGCTTTTCACACAATCTGCAACCTTTCAACATTTTCAGTGTTCCATGGAGCATAGACCATACCACATTAAATGTTAACTTTCTGCTATGCAAAAATGGTTTCAATGAGCACTTGTCGAAACATACTCAACAACTGAAAGGTGGGATATATTGCACTTCATCTTGTATGCACTTCAGAGTAATTGTGCACATGCAGATTTATGACATTTTCTTAAACTGCACATAATATCAACATGAGGCTTTACATTGGATTTGCTTGCAAAGTATTGTGGGTATGCAAATGCACCATTTAGAGTTTTACTTGTACAATCCCTCACTTTTTACAGAGCCCTGTCAACTAATATTGGAGGCTAGCCTGGGAGCCAGTAGGGGAAGGAGTGGAAGGGAACAGGAGAACACTCCTTCGGGTTGAAGAACAAATCAGCAACTTTCAAAAAACAAATCAGATGTTTTGGCAGTACCGTACAGTGAAGGAAAAGTGTTCCTTTGTTCAAGGCTAGGAAACTATAGTAATAGCCTCGGAAACGGCACCTTCTATTTCTTTGTATGCTCTGCTGCTGAGGACTTTTCAATATATTAATGGGTTTGCATTTACTGCTTCTAGCATCCCCATGCATTTTGTTCAACTGATAACAGTAAATTTCAGAAGCGGGGTCTCTAGTTAAAGAAGAAGGTACACAATGGGCCTCATTACGAGTCCGGCGGTAACCGCGGCGGTAAAACCACCTGGTTACTGCCGGACTCGTATTACCATTCTCCCTCCGTGATTCCCGGAATTACTGGGGCATTACAACCCCGGTTTTCCGGGAATCACGGAGGCGGAATGGTGTTAATCCCCATTCCCATCGAGTCCTATTGGACTCGATGGGAATGGGGATCATGGAAACACCGGCAGCGTCTCGTAATGCTGCCGGTGTTTCCTCGTCCGCCTGCAGGCGGGCGGTGTTAAACCCACCAGGTCAGACCTGGCGGGAACATCACCTCCCGCCTGCAGGAGTTGTGATCGCCCGGCATGGAAACAACCCTACCATACCGGGCGATTTGTAATGAGGCCCAACATGTTTTAACTGTGAGCATTGCTGCTATTGATCTTCTTCAAAAGGGCGTCAGAAGAAACCTTGTTGATTTTTGTCTAAGCTGTGGTGATCCAGGATGGGAAAAACTATAGGCTGTTTTATGTTTCCTGTAATTTCACTTCCTATGTCAGGGTTACTTGGAATCAAAAGATTTTTCAGGGATTAAGAAAGCAATTGGCTTTGCAAATAGGGATGTTCCATGCTTATTAAAATATGTTTTTTCCCCTTAAAATTCCTCTTGAGATCGGGCAGTAATATTATTCAAGTTCCTACCAATGACGCTGCTCTGCTGGTCACTGATTCGAAAAAGGGTCAGTAGAACTTTGTGGGTAGAAGCAGGGGGTAGATTGCAATATATTCATGGTTTTCCATTTTTGTTGGGTACATTTCCCATTTTTGAGTAAAATAGTAAATGCCTCCTAGCTGTAAGGCTGGTTTTGAGTAAACGTCACAACTCACAATACAACATAATGTGGATAGTAAGCAGAGGCCCAGGAATTCAGATCATCATATTCTCTGGTGTAGTTATTCTGATGCAATTATCATCCATACATAAATTATGAGAGGCATTTTCACCTGGATGTTGAATTACTCCATTAAAGTGGCACATGAACTCCAATTGGCATGTTTTCTGACACATTCCTTTCAGTTGCAAATATTCCATTTACAAAAATTGCACAATGTCTGATTTGTTTGACAACCATATCAGTGATTAACAATACATGTTTTTTGTAATAAACAGGAGATTTTTCCCCAATGGCATTAAACACTTTCTGCATTGTCTCTGAGCAGTGTAGACAAATGAATAGCCACAGTTAAACCTATTGCTTATTCTCAGCATGCAAAGCTTTTTTGTGCATACACATTTTTCTCTCTGTGCAGAAGTACTTTTGGTAGGTACAATGGCATATCTTGAAGTCTTGGACTGGTGGATGTGCTCTCCTTATAATCACATATACAATATATGGTTTTGTAGCCTATATGTTTGGAAAAAGAGTTGTAAGATGCTTCTTTCATTTTACACTTATTTGTAAAGAATTGCGCTGTTTGGGAAGTGGACATTTCCTTCCAAACTCTTCGAAGATGATATCTCACTAACTGCACATGCTCACAAAGTGGCTTACCTCATTATTCAGTTGCGCACATGGAAAATAATGTGCGCACGAAGGCTAATCATTTCCGCACTTAGTCAAAAATAATTAGATGGAACATTGCTGCCGACCCAAACCAGCAGTGAGAACAGTTTTTTCATGGAGGTGTTGCCTAGGTGAGCTAAATGTCTCTTCCATAATGGACTGCACTTGGTCGGATCATTATTTCGTAAACTTTGAGTGCCTGACACATCCTCCTCAGTTAGATCAGCTAAATAACAAAAAACCTCTTAAGACTTGGCGCAACCAAAAAAATGTCACCCAGGCTGCATTTAAGGAGCTTGTAACCCCAATTCTTCCCTCACTCCAGGAGCAATCCTCCCTTGAAAACTTTACCCATCTATTCAGGATGGCTACAAACTCTGTATTCGACTTGTTAGCCCTCCTTAAATTAGCCAGAGTGAATAAATCTACTACCCAAAATAAATGGTTTTCAGAGGACATTCTGGCTGCCAGACAGACAAACTAAATGTTATGCACGATAGGTCAGTCACACACCCACACAACACCCTGCATGACACTCTGATACAAAATACTGTCAGGCTCCCCGGTTCACCGCCCAACCCTCCTCATGTCCCATCACCTAGGGTGCAGGGGAGTCGCCATCACCGATGGTTGCGGATCACACGAAGAAGACGGTGTGGTCTGTTTCCTCGTCTCCAATGGCAACTGCCATGGAGATTGCGATCGGGCTGGAACAGCCGATCGCGATCGCTTCCTGGTTGCACATCAGCTTCCCGATCACGTGCACGGAGCTCCGCTCACGTGATCGGGAGGCGGCTCGCATAAAAGCCGGGAGCTATGAAACACTCGCCGCTTCACAGCTGTTCTCCAACACTGTTCGGCGTTCTTGACTCTCGTTTTTGACCTCATCGGATTTCGACCTCAGGCTTACTCTCACGGATTTGATTAACTCTTGCTCCTTGGATACGGTTGCCGATACTCTGCACGGATACTGGTACTTTGGACCCTTTTACGCTTAACGGACTGCTTTGGATTTTCCCTGTCTGTTCACTTGCTACAACCTGGATTTCGACCCTTTGAAGGTTCAAGACCTTCCTTCTGTGCAGTCTTGGAAACCATTACGGATTACTGGTGGTCAGCTCGTACCCACCTCCAGGTACTTGCCGGATTGAATCATCGGCGCTCCCTTGCACCAATTCCTCAGGCTCCCTTCCATTGAACATAGCCTCTGGAGTCCTCGGCGCCACCTGATTCTACAACCAACAAACCACCTGTGGCCTCAAAGCTCGCACAGGGAGTGTTTATCTCTCTCTCCCTGTGGGTGATTTGTGGACAGAGGCTCAATACACTTCACTACGCGGCAAGTCTCGACAGACTGTGAAGCCACGCGTTGTGTTGAGTATGGAGCCTGTAGCCGAGGACCCCGTGGCTGCATTGATACAGGCACTCACAGTTTTGAGGGCAGACATGACAGCCGCCAACGCGGCTATACATCAGAGGTTAGATTTACTCCAAAGTGTACAACACCCATTACCCGCTGATGTAGAGTTTGGGGAAGCCGCTGCCCAACCCCCGGTTGTCCAACCTGTTACTCCCCCTGTAGCGCCACAAATTCCTGTACTCATGCCTACGCCTTTTCCCTTGGCAGCTCCAGAAAGATTCCACGGAGACCCCAGAAAGTTCCGCACTTTTGTGAATCAATGCAAGCTACATTTTCTTTGTAGACCTCAGGCCTTTCCCAACTCCACCACAAAGGCAGCCTTCACCTTGTCCCATCTGGCCGGCACTGCGGCAGCATGGGCCAATCCCCTACTGGAAAACAACAGCCCTGTCCTATATGATTTCGAGTTATTGGTCACAGAAATGTCTCATGTATTCGACACCCGTCACAAAGCCCAATCCCGGGATCTTGAATTGTTGGATCTAACTCAAGGAAAGGGGTCACTCATAGAGTACATTGCCCGATTTAACCAATTGGCTGCTGAAACATCTTGGCCTGAACCCAAAAGGGCGGTTGTGTTTTACCGGGGGCTTAATAGTACCATGAAGGATGCTATGTCCGTTGTTCCTTCTTTGCCCACATCTCATACTGACTTAGTGGATCTCGCCCTACAGATCGATGCAAGGCGTTCCGAACGCAGGTTCGAAACAGGGTTCCCTACTCCTAGTTTATCCTCCCCCTCCTCAGATACCGGTGGTGAACCTATGCAAATAGGCGGTATTCGTAGCCCGATCACACAACTAGAAAGGGACCGCAGAAGAACCGACCATGCCTGCTTCTATTGTGGCCTGAGTGGGCATTTCATAAAGTCCTGTCCCAGACGCCCCAAGTTAAAAAATCCGGTTTTTCGGAATGCTCGACCCTAGATCCGGGGGCCGGATCGAGCAATCCTTCAACTCCCTCGGACAGGTTCCCCACATTTGGCAGGATCAGGCCGGTGATGGTAAAGGCTACGTTAAAACCCACACCCGACATCGTTCATGTTGTTTCGATCTATATCGATTCTGGTGCCACTGGCAATTATGTCGATATAAACCTGGCCGGATCATTGAATCTGCCCCTGATTACCAAACAACGTCCGGAACCAGTACAGGCGGTGGATGGTACAGCACTGATTTCTGGCCCAATTCGACAACAAACTGCCCCGATCTCCCTGACTATACAGAAAACACATCAGGAAGTCATATCCTTTGATTTGATTACGATGCCCCAATTCGGGATTATACTAGGGCTCCCATGGTTACATCAACACAACCCTTTAATCGACTGGAAGTCTGGGCAGGTTCACTTTGAATCGGAAATCTGCCAGAATTTTTGCCTCACCGCACCTGACGACACCGAATCTCCTTCTCGTGCCTTGGGGGCCGTCGCACAACTTACCCTACACGAGGAAGTGTCCACGTCCTTGGAGTCTCACGTAGTGGGGGTGGTGGCGACAAATATCCCTATGGAATATAAGGACTTTCATGAGGTCTTTGACAAGGGTTCTTCGGAGGTACTACCACCACACCGTTCTTACGATTGCCCTATTGATTTCATCCCTGATTCCAGCATTCCCTCAGGACGTATTTACTCCCTGTCCCCCTCAGAGGAACAGGCATTGAAAGAATACATTCAAGTGGCTCTAAAGGTTGGCCATATACGTCCTTCCACCTCTCCGGCAGCTAGCCCTATTTTTTTTGTCCCCAAAAAGGAGGGCGACTTACGTCCTTGTGTGGACTACCGACGCTTGAATGCTATCACCATAAAGAACCGGTATCCTATTCCCCTGATTACACCATTGTTGGACAGATTGAGTCACGCCAACATCTTCACGAAACTCGATCTCCGCGGAGCCTATAATTTAATCAGAATTCGCCCCGGAGACGAGTGGAAAACGGCTTTCTGCACTCGTTACGGACTGTTTGAGTACGTAGTCATGCCCTTCGGGCTTTGTAACGCCCCTGCCACGTTTCAGCGTTTCATGAATGAGATTTTTCATGATTTGTTGGACATCTGTGTAGCGGTATATCTCGACGACATCCTAATATTTTCACAGGACCTGAAAGAACATGTACTACATGTCCGCGAGGTATTATCTCGGCTTCGCCGTTTTTCACTCTATGCAAAACCAGAAAAATGTCAGTTCCATACTGGAAGTGTGGAGTTCTTGGGATTCCACATTACCCCTGGGGGTTTAGCAATGAATCAATCCAAGGTTCGTGCAGTTTTGGACTGGCCAAAACCCTGTAACGTTAAGGCATTACAATCATTCCTTGGGTTTTCGAATTTTTACAGGCGCTTTATCCAGGATTTCTCGTCTCTTGTATCGCCTCTTACTGCCTTGACCAGCCCCAAGTTGCCTTTTATCTGGTTGGAACAACACCAAAAGGCTTTTGATGCGCTAAAAGCTGCATTTACTACCGCTCCTGTACTGAAGCATCCCGACCCGGAACTCCCCTTCATTGTAGAGGCGGATGCATCCTCCTTTGCTCTTGGAGCGGTATTATCCCAACATTGTCCTTGTTCCGGTCGGCTACACCCGGTGGCGTTTCACTCTCGAAAGTTTACCCCTACAGAAACGCACTATACGGTCACGGAGAAGGAATTGTTGGCCATCAAGGATGCCTTTCAGGTCTGGCGGCATCACCTGTTGGGAGCAAGACATGCGGTCACGGTATACACGGACCATCGTAACCTTCAAGATTTAGCCTCACTCAAGTGTGTCAATAGTCGGCAGGTGCGGTGGCATTTATTCTTTGCAGCCTTTGACTTCCAGATTAAACACCGGTCGGGTCTGTCCCACGGGAAGGCGGACGCTCTATCACGTTCTCCTGGTGGGGTATCCTTGCCTGTTTTTCCTGAAAAACTATTAGATCAGCATGTCATTTGCCTCTGTACTCCTCCTTTACCGCTTCTAGAGTCCATTCGCGCATGGGTTTCGTTACATCCCGAACAGACCTCTGAGTGGGATCCGGTGTTACATGATGGGCTACCGTTCATACAAAACAAATTATGGTTACCGACATCCGACACTCGTAATCTTGCACTAGAATGGTCCCACGACAGTGCCATTAATGGTCATCCTGGACAGAAGCGCACGCTGGACCTCCTCAGGCGATGGTGTTGGTGGCCCTCCATGAAGCGCGATGTTGAAGGGTATGTCAAAACGTGCGCCGTGTGTGCCCAATGTAAACATCGCCGGGGACGTCCGGTGGGGCTCTTACTTCCCTTGCCTATACCTCCTAGGCCCTGGCACACAGTGTCGATGGATTTTGTGACAGACCTACCTCGAACCAAGGGCTTCGACACCATTTGGGTAGTGGTCGATTCTTTCTCTAAAATGGCCCGTTTTGTTCCCTGTTCTGGCATCCCATCAGCACCGGCTCTGGCCGACCTTTTCTTTAGATCAATCTTCTGTCTTTTCGGGTTACCCACTATCATAATCTCGGACAGGGGACCCCAGTTCACTTCTCGGTTCTGGCGGGCGCTCACAGGCCTCTTGGGCATTGATTCCCGTTTTTCCTCCGCATATCACCCAGAGACAGACGGCCAGACGGAGAGGGTGAACCAGGCCATGGAGCAATATTTACGTTGCCTCATTCTACAGCACCAACAGTCCTGGCTGAGTGTACTTCATCTCGCTGAATTCTCGTATAATAATGCTCTGCATTCTTCTACTGGCTTTTCTCCCTTTTTTGTCTTATATGGCCAACACCCCCGCACCTTACCTGTTCCAGACCTTAGACATTCCATTAACCCTGCTGCTGTTTCCTGTGCACGTGACCTATCGGCCGTTCATGCCCGGACTCTCGCTCACCTTCGTGAGTCCCAAGCCTCTGCTAAATCTGCGGCTGATCGGCGGAGGGCCGTTGCACCTTCCTATGTTGTGGGGGACAGGGTGTGGCTTTCCTCTCGTCACCTCCGGCTGCCCGGTTGTCGCAAATTGCTACCCCGTTTTGTGGGTCCGTACAGGATATCTGCTGTGATCAACCCGGTGGCTTATCGCCTTTCAGTTCCCGCCTCCTGGCGCCTTCACCCTGTATTCCACACATCTCTGCTAAAGCCTTGTCCTGCTCCTACTCGCCTTAGGTCTACACCCGGCCCTGTGTCTGTGGGTGACTCTGTGGAATATGAGGTGTCGGGTATACTGGGTTCTCGTATGGTTCGTGGTTGTCTCCAGTATCTGGTGGACTGGGCGGGTTATGGTCCGGAGGAGCGGTGTTGGGTCCCCGCGAATGACGTCCATGCTCCGAGGCTTGTCTCCCGTTTTCATTTGGACCATCCCACCTGCCCACGCGGTCGTGGGCCATTGAGGGGGGGCTCTGTTATGCACGATAGGTCAGTCACACACCCACACAACACCCTGCATGACACTCTGATACAAAATACTGTCAGGCTCCCCGGTTCACCGCCCAACCCTCCTCATGTCCCATCACCTAGGGTGCAGGGGAGTCGCCATCACCGATGGTTGCGGATCACACGAAGAAGACGGTGTGGTCTGTTTCCTCGTCTCCAATGGCAACTGCCATGGAGATTGCGATCGGGCTGGAACAGCCGATCGCGATCGCTTCCTGGTTGCACATCAGCTTCCCGATCACGTGCACGGAGCTCCGCTCACGTGATCGGGAGGCGGCTCGCATAAAAGCCGGGAGCTATGAAACACTCGCCGCTTCACAGCTGTTCTCCAACACTGTTCGGCGTTCTTGACTCTCGTTTTTGACCTCATCGGATTTCGACCTCAGGCTTACTCTCACGGATTTGATTAACTCTTGCTCCTTGGATACGGTTGCCGATACTCTGCACGGATACTGGTACTTTGGACCCTTTTACGCTTAACGGACTGCTTTGGATTTTCCCTGTCTGTTCACTTGCTACAACCTGGATTTCGACCCTTTGAAGGTTCAAGACCTTCCTTCTGTGCAGTCTTGGAAACCATTACGGATTACTGGTGGTCAGCTCGTACCCACCTCCAGGTACTTGCCGGATTGAATCATCGGCGCTCCCTTGCACCAATTCCTCAGGCTCCCTTCCATTGAACATAGCCTCTGGAGTCCTCGGCGCCACCTGATTCTACAACCAACAAACCACCTGTGGCCTCAAAGCTCGCACAGGGAGTGTTTATCTCTCTCTCCCTGTGGGTGATTTGTGGACAGAGGCTCAATACACTTCACTACGCGGCAAGTCTCGACACTAAACATAAAGCAGAACGACACTGGAGGAAAGCCCCCTCAGTTGAAAGAGTCTCTAAATATAAACAGGCTGTTGAACACTACAAAGAATCAATCTTCAATGCCAAAGGTAAAGACATTAACACAAAAATTAATCAGGCAAAGTCCCATTCCAAAGAAATCTTCACCATCTTACAGGAGCTAAAAAATGCCCCAGCCAATAGTCAGGAACAAGAAAGTAACGCTTGGTGTCAAGCAATTCATGAAGCATTCACCAGCAAAACCGAAAAACATCAACAGGCCATCAATGAACAACTAAGGATCTTCTCTAATGACACTACGATGCCTCCATCTCCTCCTGAAACCTTTACCTTCAAAAGGATTTCAGAGAGAGGTTCTTGAAATCATTCAAAAACTCAGGCCCTCCTCTCGTAAAGGAGATGTACTTCCGGCTAAACTATTTAAGGATTTCGCTGAGACCTTAGCCGCCTGAGTAGTCCAATTTGTAAACCAGTCCTTTGATGAGTCCCATGTCCCAAGTTATATCAAAGAGGCCTAGATCACCCCACTTATCAAAAAAGGCAATCTTGATCCCTCAGTTCCGGGTAATTTTAGACCCATCACAAATGTACCTTTCTTGCTAAAGATTAGATAAGCTTGCTTATCAACAATATCAACAATTTGTTGAAGAAAACAACATCCTTGCCAAAGAACAATCAGGTTTCCATGCCAATCATGGCACTGAGACAGCTCTCCTGGATTTACAGGCAAACTTTGCATCTATTATTGAAAATGGCAACCCAGCACTACTGCTTTTGTTAGATCTCTCCTTGGCGTTTGACCTGATTGATCATGACTTACTTGCCAAAAGAAGTCGTGATCACAAGTGCTAGATGCTTCTCTGCCACAGCCGATTGGTTTAAATCCTTCCTGTGCCTGAGAATGGCAGCAGTTGTCAAGGGGGACTTTACCTCCCTACAAACTTTGCTGCTATGTGGTGTCCTGCAGAGGTCCTGCTTATCACCCCTACTCTTCAATATTTTCTCCAAGCTACTATGCGAAATTCTACTAACCCTGGGAGTCAGGTTTACAAATTACGCTGATGACGGCGAGTTGGTTTTTTCATTGTCAGGAGACTGTGAAAAGGACGCTCAGAGAGTCAGCAAGGTGCTTTCAGTCATACAAAAACGGATGGTTTCAAACTCCCTGGCCCTTAATGAAACTAAAACAGAACCTATGAAATTAGCTACTCCCCAGAAACTAAATGAAATTAGCTACTCCCCAGAAACTAAAAAAACAAAAGGATCACTATCAATGCTTTAAAATAAACAATAACATTATCACGGTATCTGACTGTGTAAAAACATTGGGTATATTTTTGGATTCACATCTTTCCTTTAAAAGGCATGCCTCATATCTTAAATCTACATGGGCCTTTTTCTCCAGCCTTCTCTTGCAAATACGTCCTTACTTATCTAAGTACAACCTTGCTGTAATTGCTGGGGTTATAATAAATTCTAAACTGGATTATTGTAACAGTTTTTTAATGAGTACTGCAAAATCTAATATAAGAAAAATGCAAACCATCAAAAATGGTGTGGTTAGAGAAGTCAATGGACTTAGCCGACATTCTAGAACCTCTACTGCCAGGAGGAACCTTCACTGGCTCCCAGTTGCACAAATAATTAAGTTTAAGAGCGCAGTGATGATCTTTAATGTCTAACTGGTGCTGCACCAAAGTATCTTGCTAGAAAATTAATAAAAGCCCCCATCAGGAGAAATTTGCGCTCTAACAACAACCAAGACCTGCTGCAACCCAGTCAACTTTTAAAAAGAATTGGTAACACTAACGTTAATTTCTGGGCCCCAACAATCTGGAACTTCCTTCCTCTGTCACTAATAAACTGTGTGTCCATCAACCTGTTCAAAAGGCAGCTAAAGACCTGGCTATTTGATGAGGGTGTTGAGTAAGTCCCAATCCCTTCTGCTCTACTTTCCTGGTTAATTAACCTCCAGCAGCCATCCTCTCTGTGTGCATGTTTGTGTTTCTGTCTCTGTGAGAGCTTCGAGGCCTTCGGGCATTTAGCGCTATACAAAAATTAATATAGATAGTTAGATAGATAGATAGATAGATAGATAGATAGATAGATAGATAGATAGATAGATAGATAGAAGCGCTATCACCAATATCCCCTTGTATCGGGGTCGACTGCCATGTATCTGGATTTGAACGACACATAGATATCAACTTCTAAAATAACAAATACTGATGGCACCACCATCGCGGCTGGAGCATGAGTGGCTATGATCGCATATCCCATAGCCACAAAGTTCAAACAGGAGGATATAACACTGCAGATTGAATGATAACACAGAGTGATAATAAGTATGCCTACATGGCCTATATAGAAAGCATACTAAATTATGGCTCTGATGCCTTGGAAAAACAACACTCATTTACTCTCTTTCACTGAGACACTGCAGGGAAGTTTGACGCCACTGCTCTGGATGAGGGAAACCCAGGGTTCAAGAAGAGAGCCCGCTATGCCACGGTAGATCATTTTATTTAATAGGACATCTACATTCAGACCTTTGCTTCCAAGATAAACTGTTGATCAATGGCGCTGACCTTAAAGTGAAACTATCCTGAAACACAGACGCTTTCTCTCTCATCAGCGGTAATGCCAAACTATACAAGCTAGTCATCATTTCGGCTAGTTTGTCAAATGTGTGAACGTCTCCAAAACCATTAGACTAGCACATGCAAAGGTGTTGCAAATAACAAACATGAAGTATCTGGCTGAAAGAGTAGCCCTTAAAGTCTTCAGTATTCCTACCAGTAGATGGGGTACCAGGCATGACAACCTGTTCATGGGGCAACTCCCAAACATAATCATCATGAGGATTGTTGAAACAGCATCGCTCACATGCACATATGCTCAAAACCCCTTTGATGTCAACCACTGTAACATGAACTATGCAGCGTTGCACAAGGAAGGTATCATGATCCAAGTCAAAGCATACGTACCTAAGTTTGGAATTCCAAAGAAATGGAGTACATGGGGCTGGTGGAAGCGCATGTGTGATGCAGCAGTTGCATTCCCATCCAGTGACTTTGTCTGTGGCTACAAGCTACTAGTCTTCGATCTAAGACCTGATAGCACATCATCTGGCCATTTCAACCTATTGAGGAGTAGGAACCTATGAACTGATATAAAGTTTGAAGGAAACCTAGCAGCTACACACTCGCTTCTAGTGTGGAGCGTTTTAGATATGATATGATATGATAGATTATTTATAATGTGCTTAATACCCAGAGGTTTCTAAGTGCGGACCCGGGGATTGAACCTGCGTTGTTCCATGTCGTGTTGTTACCAAGGTGAGCATGTTGCCCCTGAGTTATCCTCCCGAGACTTCTCGAGATCAATGCACAGTGCAACATACACTTTGACATCTAATGCTTAGTCTACAGATAAAATGATTCCTGAGTTACAATAGACACATCAGGAAAACATTTCAAGGGTGTATTCCAGTGATACTGTTAGCCTGGTGGTGAACACTGATCTGCAGGCCTGGGGTGGAATGCATTGGATACCTCTGTGGTTGGAGGAGATTTGAAACACTTTCTGCAACCTCCCATCTACACCAGTGTTTCAATGTATCAATTGAAAAGCATTGTAAAGTATTTACGTAATGCCGGTCCAAGACTCTAAAGCTACTACATGCAGACAACACTGTATTCTTTATCAGTCAAATATCAGTATAGCAATTGTTGTCAGCTGTTTTGGAAATGTACTCAACAATTGCAAGCAAAACAAAAAAATGGTGACGACATTCATTAATAATAAGACATTACATAGATATAGATCTCGCAGACCGAATAAAATAACTTTTTTTAAAAATCAACAAGTGTCATGTGTTACCACCAAGTGTCATGTGTTGTTATACATAAATGTGCCAATGTAATAAACAACCAGTCTGTCATGTTACTTGTAAAAATATATTTTTATAAAAAATGTATATTTAATACAGAAAGGAGAAAGGGTTTTACTTAAAACAATCATTTTAATACAGCAAGAAGAAAATGCATCAGTTATACTTGAACATTCATATTATTTAAATACATCCAGAGAAAGGGTCGTTCACATTAATCAGACAACCAGCTCAGATGTATTGGCCTTTTGTGAGGCCTACGCACTTCAGAGGTATAGATGGCAGTGTCCTCATAGTATCATGATGTGGTGTTTAAAGAATCCCAGGTATGCCACCTTATTTCAGTACTGGGTGATTGGGATCTGTTTATAGGGGTGGTTGGGCTGTGTATTTATAGGACTGTGTTGTGGGGTAGCAGGATCAACAGCTTTTAACCTCTTCAGAAGGTGTCATTTGGTTACATTACCTACAACGAATGTTGGGATATTTAAACCAGCAACCGCCTGCATGAGGTCGATCCAGCCACTTATAGGCATTTGTTTATAGAAGTTAGCTCTTGACTAGAAATACCCCATACTAGATTGTGCAGGTTCGAGCCCCTTACACACCTACCTCTGTAGATATATTCTCCCCTATGGGTCCATGCTGCCACATCCTTTTCAAGCTGTATTCTGTGTAGAAGGCATTAGGTCTATAGCGCTGGCCAAATGTATTCACCACATCCACCACAACTGGGTCTCCTTCAGGTGGCATGTATAATGTTAGTTTGTTCTTTTCTGGTCCATGTCCATAGTGTGATTTAAGTATTTATGCAGAATATTTGCATATAAGGCTGCATTGTCATGAGCCGTTAGACCAGGCCTGTTTAAAACATCCTTCATTTCAGAGTCAAGCTGCATGGTTGTAATCTTCCTTATATCCTAAACCTCCATGGTTGTGGGTGCCAGACTTTGCAACTGGCGTTTGTCTACCAAATACATTTCGTGAGCTTGCTCCATCACTGACCCCATAGCAAACTGGTGATTAGTGGTAGGGCTATGCCAGGAGCGATCCTATGAATCCACCGACCTGAGAGACCACTTTTCTTTTAGCCTCTATGCGGAGACATATTTACAACAAGGCCTACTAGGCCAGCAAATTGCCAGAGGAGCGTCACTTTATTGCAGTTTATTTCCAATGTATTGGTTTTCATTTTGTTTCTCTGAGTGTGACTGATCCACAACAGTGTGTGAGTAAATTTTAAGCAGTCTGACAGCAAAAGTCTTTCCTGGCCAAACATATTAATGCTTGATATTTCCAAAAGCGGAACTGTTAGGGTGGCTTTTGTTTTAAAAAAAGAAAAGGAAATGCGCACCAAAACCTTTGTGCTTTAGGTATTTAGATATTCAGTGATGCGCTTTCACAGACATATTTGACAGATATAAAGCTCTTTGGTCATTCTCATCTTCCCAAAATGCTCTTTAATATGCACAACAGCTAAAACCTCATTGGGTTTATTGGTTCCACTTCACATTATCTTGGGAGTACTTTCAAATCAGTTCACACATACACTGTGTTAAGCAATCAATATTAAATTCAGTCACATGACATGCATTTTTAAACCATTGAAACAATTAGGGATTTCCCTTCAGAAAAGTAAAGGTTAAAAATGGTGCATCATTTTACAATATTAAACGCATGCCTATACTTCATTCAAGCACAGAGTTCCCACAGGGGGCACGTAAGCCATGTAAGGGTGAGAACAAAAACTGTGTGCCAAAGGTACGCACTGTTTCACTTCTGTAAATGTGTCGCATAAAAATATGTATTCAGCCATCTTTACAGAAGCACGCAAATGGCATCCATGCTGGTATTATCATGTGTCTTAGATGACATTCTGCTGCACTCTCAATACTACCAGGAGAACCAACTGCAAAGTATGTCACAAGGCATAACTGTGATGTTTATAAGTAATCTGTACATGAATATATTTTAAATACAAGGTATGACTTTTACTGTGAAACAGAACTTCCAACGACAGCAGGACAAATCTCAAAATGTTCCTTTGTATTATACAGTCCAACCAACTCCACATTGTTAACAAACATTTTAAATTACCTTAAATGCACGCTGGCACAACCCATAGCCTAAACCACACCAACAAAGATAATATTGTGCTGGAACACCCGATCCATTGCTCATTTTATTCTCTTGGAGTGTTGGGTATTTTGGACAATGGAACAAACAGCAATGATGTAAACAGTATGTACCACTTCATTTGTTGTAAAGTATGCAAAATCTCCCTGCATTGTGCTCTTATGAGGAATGCTACTGCTTCCCACACAGGAGTGTTCAGGGTCGCCCTTATCCATTATCCCTCCGGAGGATGCACAACCAAAGATTCAAGAACCTTCAAGAACCTTCTCCAACTGTCTTTACTCTACTGAGGTGTTTATGTCCAGGCAGGGTTTACAAACTTCACTTGTATTTTTCCATATGTCATGGCATTCCAGCCCAAGGGACTGGAGGTACATCGCCTGCAGCAGGTAACTTGACTTATTTTCATTTTGCCCCCTGCTAACACCAGAGCTGTAACCATGAGAAGGGGGTGGAGTTCTTTCCATTCAATATTTTTTATAAGATATGCCTGTACCACCAAATTTCACACGACAAGACCAGATGTGGAAATGTAGTTATGTTGCATTCATTTTACAGACCAGTCTCAGTGGTACTCATAGAGTGACAGCAGGCAATTTGTGAGAGAAGCCAGATATTAACATTGAAAACAAAATTCCTTGTTCTTACCTTCCCACTTGTGTCCACTTGGCAGACAATGTATGTTCTGTTTGCTTATTCAAAAAGATTGTTTTCTGACCTAACCAAAAGAAGCAAATTGGCCATAACAAGTACCTCTAGTGCACTCCACTGTAGAACACGCTGCCTTCTCTAAATATTGGGCAGCAGAGATCTGAAAACACTCTTTCAACTAACATGGCATTGAAGATACCAGGCTTGAATTAATAGAGAGGAAGCAATCATTTCCTAATCTCTGCAACCTGAAAAAAAGTCCTTACAATGTTATGAAGACAAAATGGGGGTGGAGGGGCATAGTTTGGACAATGCGGACAGAATTCGGTGAAGGGTGGAATCTGGTGAAGGTGCAGATTCTGGCAGAGGTGGAGTAAAGTTGGATGGAGTGCATGCACCTGTTTGGGTATTAGGGCAGCAGAAAGCCTAAATACATCACCACCCATATGGATACCCACTTATTAACCAGTTTCTTGATGATGCCTTTCTTCTTTTTTAACACACATACTTGTCGTTGTGTTAGCGGGACATGTGCCTTTAAAGTTTTCTGGGCAATCTCAGAAATAGCGGCCACCAGATTGTCAGACACTGTATCTAGAATGGCCTTGCATTGCTGGGTGGTGGCGTATGCAAGCATTTTGAGCAGCACAATGTTTCTCATAATGCGTGCCGACATGTTGAAAGATGTAACAGCTACTGCTGTGGTCCCGTAGTTAAGAGTGTTTTCTAGATGTTTTTTGCAATGCCTTTTTAGGGGTATAGACAGCGGGTACCCCGGGTGAGAATATATTGGTACACAATACATAATCCTGTAGAGTGGTTGTTTTTAAATCAACAAGCAGATATCTGTAGTGTTTACTGGTAGCATCTTCAAAAGCCTCCATGAAGAATGGCGTTTTGGATGGATGCATCTGTCGAGCTATCATGGCTAGTTGTTGTTTATCATGGGGGGGTTCAAATAAGACTACATAACTAGGGTTTAGTGTTATAGTTCTGTTGCTCCTACCCTTGTTGAACAAGTTCTGCACAATATAGCAAATGCTTAGATTGCAGTGAGGTGGAGTAAAGTCTTTTCTAGTTCAGTGCTCTGACCACCCTCTGTCATCAAATCATCAATGATGACCATATTCACCATGCTCATGGTAGTAGGTGATCATCATTGAGACTGTCTGGCATACCTTCTACAAATCGAGGTATTTGAAATGGTGTTGTAAAGTTATATAGGGAGGCTGCCAACATCAGTACAGCCATACAATATAAGTTGGCACATGGTAGACCACTGTGTGTGTATTTTCTAGATGTTTTCTGACAAAATAACTCTTGTCACAGCTGGAAAGGCCAGCCAGCACACACGCAAACAGATGTTGTAGTCTGGTGTCTGTGACACCTGGTAATCAATAGTCAATAGTCGTAGGGATGCGTTAAGCCTCCTGGTACTAACATCCTTTTATCAAGCACAATGCTGAGAGTCTTCTGTAGAGAACTTGTGCTAATTTGCCATTGCTTTTTATTGTACACAATAGATGGCTGTGTAGTGGTAATAGCCCTGGGGTTGTCACATGCATCTTCCAGTGTAGACGACTGTACAAGATCTTTCAAACTGTCAAAATGTAGCTCAGCTCTATTGCTAACATTCCGCGTTATACCTTTCACTTTCATATTGATAGTCCCTAGAGATGTGCGATAGGTGTAAGTCTTAGACCCTGCAGATAGAAACTCCACAATTTACTCGCCGGGGTCTAGCTCTGAAATTGGATCCCCTAGGTAATCGCTGATGGCCGGATTGACATCCCCATGGGTGCTGACAAAAATAACACTATTGGTATCATGATACAGAACATTCTCTTATAATTGCTCCATCACAGCATACAGCTTTAAGCATGTGAGAGTGGTTGTGAATGAGGCTATGAACATATTGGTACTGTCAGAAGTTGTTGGGTATTCCTCTGCATATCTCCATCACAGACAAGCTATTTCATCATCTATGAACACGCAGCTGCTGACGTCATAAGAATCATTGAAGAAATAAGAATGAAGCTCACAAGGGTCTGTGATGATGAATGTGTTTGACAAATTATCTCTTTGTTAAAATTTGCCACTTAGCGAATTAAGACATAGGCCCTCATTATGAGTGTGCCGTTCCAGGAGAAATGCCAGTAAAACGGCTGGTAATACGGATCCAGCATTTTTCCCAGACTGGCACACTCCGAGTTTGCTGGTAGGATCAGTGAACTACCGGAAGGCCTGACCTGCCGCGTGTTCATGCCCCTACCATTAAAGAATTGCCTCTATCACCGGCTCCATTACTACCAGTGCCGGTAATAGAGCCAAGTCCATTCCATTCCATAGAGTCCTATCGGACTCCATTTAATGTTAATTTACCGCCGTTGCCGGCACCCGTAATATCCCGGTAATGGTAAGGCGAGTCTGTCAGTAATCTGCTGGTAGCACCGGCAGTTTACCGGCAGACTCATAATGAGGGCCATACTTTTGCTAACAGCCTCACGGCAGGGTTATCCTCGATTTGTTCCATACACAAAACCTATGCCCTGATGTTTGAAATAATCATCCACATTTGCCTCTTAAGTGGCATTGTCCACACACTGTGCTAGAAAGCCACAGGATTCTTGTTTTTGCTGGAGTAATATTTGAATGTATTCACAGAAGGGCACTTGGTTAATGCCTTACTCTGCCCAGGCGGGTAATATTGTGAGTAGAACAAAATTGAGTAAGGTCATGAGAGTCTTTCTGCTGAAAGCCAGATGAACACACTCCTGAATAAAAACCACCTTTCAGTGGTGGCAGTAAACTAATATCAATAGTTGTGACAAATATTTAACAAGAAAATTCTGTAGGCTGCAATGGGGTTTTAATTAAATTGCAGCGGGTGTTTTCAATACACATAATCTGGAGCATAAGATACATCAGCCAGTATACATTTTCGAGGTCAAGAAACCAGTTTGTAGGGTACAAATGCTGAATATGTGTGGTATCAATCTATTGCTTCTATGTCTAGTTTAGGCCACCACTGAAAGGTGGTTTTTATTTAGGAGTGTGTTCATCTGGCTTTCAGCAGCAAGACTCTCATGACCTTACTCAATTTTGTTCTATTCACAGAAGAATGATACAGTGATTGTCTTAAAATGCCATATCTTGTGTATGTTACCCAGTTGATAGCCACGTTTTAAAGTGGCCTGTAACTCGATCGTACCCGCTCTTCATCCATGTGTTCTCATCCGGCCTGTTTTGTCTCGACACATGAATGACAAAGTGGGAACATTAGCTTGCCATCACATCTATAGGGTAGCAAAGGTAAGTAAAGCCCTCAGGGTGGATAGACCTCACACCAGATCAAAACAAATACTGATCTAACTCTCCAATATTGTCACAGATGATCTCGGGTGTCCTAGCGGATATGGTTTTTCATTGTTCACAGGGTATAGACTGGTGAAATCTAAATAGTGTATTTGCTCAGCCTCTGAAATGTGATGATGTAACTTTAAAGCGTTTGCTTGACCTCCGTACAGTGCATCTCAGGATTGTATGTAGTTAGGCAGTTTCTTCTCTTTAAGAAAACAACTCACTTTTTGATTGCTTTGTACCATTGAGCACCACATGTGGTCCCTAATACTGACAACGCAAACTCCCTGACTGGAGAGGAATGTATGATTATCAGGGTGCATCTGTACAAATGCTCTTAAGTAGTACTTGTCAGAGTATTGAAACCCCCAGTTGGACAACATTGAGGACACCCATGATAAAAAACAACAGCTGAATTCATAGGCTGTTTTCACACCCTCAAACAAAGCATTTTCATCCAGCGAGTATTTACAGTGGCGTTCCCCATCTCTACCAGTTAAGGCTTATTGTATCGTGATGTCCCTGCTATGTATAAGAGCATTGAATAGCCGCTGTGAAATAATGTTTTTGGCGCCCATTGTATGAATCCTGGGGCAACAGCGTGATTGTTTCAGGCTTTAGGTACAATTTTCTATAGATCTGCATACAGCGACTAGCCAGCATGACACTTTTAAAACATTCAATGTACGGCACATGAAGGCCACTCTATATGCGTGTTTCCAGAAGGTTGTTTAAATGATCCTGTCCCTGAACAAATCACAAGCCTGTCTTAAAATGTTGACATCTTCTTTACAGTAAGCCCTTAATTTCTGGTGAAAGTCAAACACACTGTGTTCATTTGCCATATACCATGTCATGAACAGGTCTGTCTAGCAGGGCATCATGTATCGGATGCCATATTGATCGGTGGCAGGAATAAGGCCTACATAATTTTGATTAGCTGTTGTGTTGAAATGATGTGGAAAGAAGCCCTTAGAACCAGGAAAACTAAAAACATTTTGGATTTTGCTGGGTTTCATGGGTAGGAAGTTCAATGAGTCGATAAAATGTATTTGTGACATTACCACAAACATTGGCAGGAACTTGGCATCATGTGTGAAAGGTTTCACTGTAACTCGCTCCTTCACAGGTTGTTTGAGTATAAAGTAGCTGTATCCTTTGGCATTATGCTCTAAAACGTTTAACCTGTGTATTCAGTTGTTACAAAGGTACTAACAAAATCACTCACACACAAATCTCCCTCAAACTCATAACTATCAGCTGTTAAATGTCTGGCCTAAATGTAGTTTGGCTGGTGCGTTATATCCTCCTGCCTGGCTTACATGTCATAGAGAATATAATCCTCACTATTCTTTTGAGGTCTAACAGGTGTGATATAACACAGGTGCTCCGCCACATTGACAATAGCACTTTACATACTGGACAGATTAACCCATTACACTTATGACTTTTGGGGGTACATTTCCTGCATGTGGGACAGTCAAAACTTTGCTCACACATGACAGCCCCTGTGGCTGCTTTTTCAATATGAATGTTTAGATAAATGTGCATCCTTCCAAAGGTGTGACATTGCGGACATTTGTAAGGCCTCTCCTTAAGCGCTTTGCACTCCTCTCTTAAACACAATCAACAGTGATACTGGTAGCAGTGTTTATTTTTGTTGTTTAAAATATGGTGACAATGCTTACAGAGGTTTTGAGCCAATAGGAGGTTTATTAGATTTGTTACACCATAGAAATGGTAATTGTGATGGAAAACATACAACATGTTTTTTGGTGTTTTAGCAGGAAGTATTGCTATACACCTCTGTTGAAGTACAGTATTTTGATGGGTATATCGAAATATTGTTATAAGCGAACCAACTGCCCAAAACGTACAGGTGTGTCCATTCCAATACCCAGCTCTTTATGTGTTTTCATGTGTCTTTGCAGTGCCACAGTTTGATTAAACCTATGAGACTAGACGTCAGGCACAGATTTAATGGCCTGTGACTGAAATGTAACAGATATCTGCTTTTAGATTTTATAATATAACTGTGAATGACTTTGTTCAAAGGTTGTAAATATCTCTGGAATCGGGACAGACAACTCCTGCAATGATTCTTAATAGTGCAAAACACATCATTTTGGTTTTACTCACATGCGCCTCCTTAGATTTTCCAGAAATTGTAAAACGCAGACGACATTGTCAGTGGATCGCCTTGTAAATAAGGGTCTGGTTAAACCATCAACATCCGCATGCGTATCTGGATGAAATTGTTGGGTCCAACAGTTTCTAATATATGCCTGTCCAAAGTTTCCACAGATTCTGTTATAAACGCTACCCTGTTTCCCAAGGAGCGTAACTGATCCGAGTTTACAAATCTGAATTCCTCGCAATACTCAGTGACTGAGAATGTTTAATATGCTCGTTGATATGTCCGCACCCTTTCTAAGTAGACAGGAACATCAGGCTGTAGAGGTTGGGGTTGGGACATATTAGGCCGATCACATCTGAATATAACTGACACAGCCTTTTTGATGATTTTAGATAATCAATGTCACTGAGCTGTGGATCTGCACCATTTTAAGGATCGTTCAGTGCCTTTATTGGCCCTCTGATCTAGGCATCCAACCCGACTTAGTAGAGACGTAGCTATTGTAACAGTGCTTGTGTTTTCGACTTGACATGTTGGGTCATTCCTGTTATATAGGGAGCTTGTTAAATGCGTGCATGCTCTAGCGGTTTGCTGGCTATTTAAAAGAAGCACCTGTTTTGTAAAGGGCCATTTGGTTTTAAGATATAAGCTGGTTACTAGTCATAAGCATTTGCTGTTCTTAGCCTCTGTTGCATCTGAGCATTGCCATGCCCCTTCAGTGGGTATTGATGGATTAGCAACTGTTGTAGGGCTAGGTATCACTGCACCATCATTTTCAGTGGATATCAGTGGCGTAGAAGATGTGTTATGGTTTTCAAACTAACCATGCCTGTCGGGCACTAGTATGCTATGTTCTACATTTTGAGCATTGCATGTTGCGCTATCAGTATAGTTAGTCTGGGTTACCATGGATGCCCCACAATGCACTGCTGCTAAAGCTGTAGTGCTCTCATTCAGGTGTTTTATTAATGTAGAAACTACATGTTCCAAATATTGAAAAGATCCCCTGATATCAGGCTCCCCAAAAGGGCTTCACAGTTTTCAACACAGCCAACATTTGTATAGCGCTGTTTTAATATGGGGGTGTCTACAAGTTTCTTCTCTCTTTTTTTTTTGCTGGAGTTGGTGGGTTTCTATCTCTAGTGGGTCCTGCACATAGGACGGATATATATCCTGTAAGGAAGACATGGCACCAACAGTAAGACAGACACACGTGATCACAGTTCAAGGGTGTATATTGAACTTCAATCCTAAATCTTAATATGGGAGCACGCTACAATCATCAAATAAAAATAACGCAGTCCTAGTGCTGTCTTGTCAAAATAAAAGGGCCTATACTAATAAACCTGTTGCCAATCCTTACCTCTAAATACAAATAGTGTGGCAAACCATGTTATGCAAAATAAAAAGTGTTCAAGAAATCATATTTCAGGATATTCAAGCCATATGCTTCCCTTCCCCATGTTTTTAACACGGGACAAGGCAGCACAATCGAGCTTAGCATGGCCTCTGGCTCTTCTAGCACAAGGGTGCAGTTCAAAACTTCAACATTATGGCCTTCTGTGCCAAAGTCTCTTTGCCATTCAAAGTCTCTTGTTTCAGAGGGCCTGGTGCAACAAACAAACAATTAAGTTCCTTTCCTGTTGTATTTCACATATACACAATTTTCTTAGCTGTTTTATAATTCACCTCGTTTCCCCCTCCGCCGGGCGCAGATCTAATTTAAACAATTTTATTAGGATTTTCATGTATGCAATTTCTCATGTGATTCAGTGTTCACCCAGGATCCCCCTCTGCTGTGGCTTGGATCCACTTTGAATTTAAACCTTCAATCAATTTCCCTCCGCCAGGCTCGGTCAAATAACACACACTTGCTTTAACCCAAAGTTTTCAATTGATCTCCCTCTTCCGGACTCGGTCCTACTTTATTTACTTTGCTGTAAACTTTCTTTATCAACATCGAAGACTTTCAACTCTGTGCAGGATTTTACTTGACCCGTCGCAGGAACACTTCGATTCACAATCCTTTTCCACTGTTTCCCTTTTGTTAACTCTCAGCTTGATACCTTACAGAGACCTTCGATTGAGCAAACACGT
The DNA here is from genome assembly GCF_040938575.1 of Ambystoma mexicanum. Lineage (NCBI taxonomy): Eukaryota > Metazoa > Chordata > Amphibia > Caudata > Ambystomatidae > Ambystoma > Ambystoma mexicanum. The sequence continues at coordinate 621,209,960 of NC_090923.1, read as the reverse complement.
GGTGCTGGACCACTTTGTCAAAGTTCAATCACTCATCTGCCGTTCAACTTCGCTCACGGTGGTTATCACATGGGTTTTAAACAATGTTTGTTTCAGTGCTTGCCATACAATGTTGCTGCTTGCAACCTTAGCTTCAACACAGACAAGTCCTGTATCGGTCTCCTCAACTCACCGGCTGTGTTGATTTCACTGATGCTGCTTTGTTGGTGGAGCTAAGGATAGTACCACGGCAGCTGGTGGTTCTCCCTGCCTTGATTATCGATCCAGGAGAACCCCTGGTACCTCCGACACACAATACAGGAATCTTCAGCTGGGTTTCCGGGTATAATGTTTTCTATTCTCAATGGTTCATGAAAGTAATGGTTCCTTGTCAAAAAGGTCAAGGGAACTTCACTCCTTGCAATCCCCTACTGTTCTGCCATCTTTCTCCTCTTGATAATCTGCCATCTTGGAACTGCTGTTTCCTCGTGTGCTTTGCTTCGCTCAGAGTGTGCTCTCATGCTCCACTTTTTATCTATGTGGGGATGTGTAATGGATGTCAGGTGTGGGTGATAGCCAGTAATTGCCTGACATTTCCTGACCATTGTATTGGGACACATCAGGTATACAGCTTCGGTGTTTGTCTGTTTTCTCTCATAGCGGACTGTCTGTGAGAAAGGGTTTGTGTTGTAAAAGGGGGGTTTGAGTTCCTAAATATCCAAACTGATAGGATGGAGTAAAGGTGTTACATGGAAGGGGATACCGCATCTCACCAGCCATTGTCCCACGCCCACTCCCTGAAGACCGCTCACCCAGGTAATCCTCCCGCACTGGTCCACCCACAGGAACTGGATCCAAAAGTAATGGCCGTGTCATGAGCACCTGAATGACAGATCCCCGGGGAGTAGTGGGTGAGACACATTCTGGTTTCTCACCATCCTCATACATCAGCACTCTCACCTATAGTGATGATACTAGCATTGAGGACATTTTGAATGTTAACGGGGTCCACCTGACGATCATCATGATCAAAGCCTGTGTTGGTGTAATTTACTATGGGGATACGGATGGCCCCACCATCTGGAATGTCAGTGGGGGCAGCATATGTTTTATCACTGACTTAGTTTAAAACATTGACACAGTCTTTTTCAGTTTCAACATTGTGATCATTTTGCACGCTTGTGTGTTTACTGATTGTACCCGGGTCATCGACAAATGTGCTAGGGGTAATTTTGAACCTCCTGAGAGGAAATATTAATACAGGGTTTTAACTCATCAGCCCTGAGTGCACCCAAAGATGAATCTATACAATCAAACTACACACTCTCAATAACAGGTCTATCACAAGCTCCCAGAACTACATCCTCATCCTCCCATGGACTGAGGTTTTCATACTGAGGGAGATCAAGCTCACACTGGTGAATAGATCCTATTTGTGCTGGTGAATGATCACCCTGTGGTCTGATGATGTTGTTGGATGGGTCCATTGGGACATTGACAACAGTATTTGTAATAACTTGATCTTTACAGTTACCTATATTATTTTCTAATTCACAATTAATACCTGTTACACCTTTCCCATTAGTTAACAGTGTAGACTGTGTTTTAGCATCATAATCATCGTTGATGATTACCACAGCTTGGGCTTTGTCATCGCAATGTTGAGCATGGGTGCGTGCCACCCTGTTATAGCAGTCATCTGTTGTTGCTATAATCGGAAGACCAAGTGCATTGGCATAGGCCATAGCAATGCCGTTTGCCAGAATAACACCCACCCCCTATCACACTTCTAGGCACATGTTTTTAAGGCTCAATCGTGTCCCTTTAGACCTTGCCCCTACTTCAAAACATGCTAATTGGTGACATAGTTCAATAGCAGGGCTTGAGGCTTTTGTCTTTTGTGAGAGTGGGCAATTAAAACAACTTTTGTATCTACACACCACATCTCATTCTTCAGATCCAGTCTCACCTGAGGTTGTTGAATGCTCTTAAAGAGTTGTTTTCAGGCCAAACGACCTGCCATCCTGCATGATGACACAGGCATTGTAAGCTGTCGCGGCTCCATTCCCACACATCGAGTAGCAGGTTTCACATGCAAGTGAACTGTCGATCTACAGCGATTGGGTATTTTTTATTATTATCATTATTATTATGGTATTTATTGAGCATGGACCTAGCTTTGAGAAGCAACGGAGCACTTTGCAGAGATATACAACAGTACAGATGCATAAGGGAGTGCTTCTCAGAGGTAACAATAGAACAGATAAACAGCGGAGGTAGGATACAGAGAGGCACAGAGAAGAAGTACATCTGCAGAGGATGGCGGGGAACGGCATCTAGCGAGTCTGGTGGAATGGGGGACATTGTGATGGCCTTGGTATTTTGATGTTAGGACACTGGTCAGTGCTTGCCATAAAGACGTCCTGTGGCTTTGTAGGGGTCCTGGATCCAAAGACCCTTAATGAAACAAGGCTGCACCCTGCAGTGACCCAATGAAGCAGATCAGTCCCCATTGAAAAGGCCTTCGGATCTGTTGTCGGGGTGCCTGGTTCCAATGCCCCCTGATGGTGCAAAAAACAATTCTGATCCACTGTATCATTCTCGACATTGCTGGTGTAACCCAGAAGCATCAAATGTACTCTTCTTCTATTTCTTTTAATGAATCTAGGATTGCTGCTGTTGGGTAGACCTCTTTCATGTTGCCAGCACCAGTCTGTGGATCCCCAGAGATGGTCCTGCAGTCCCCCAAGTGGAATTCAATAAAATGTTAAAAAAGAATGCAAGACAATTTGGATTCAAAACACATACTCAGCATGTCAATAAAACAGTTGTCTTTAAAAGTTTGAAATGGTGAGGCTCTTCAAACTGCATGCTTTCAATAGAAAATATAAACAGATGTGACAGTAAAAGCATAAACACTCCACACAGTACCACACAGCTACTGTCCTGGATTAAGGGGGTGGATGGTGTGGAGAGGGTTATGTCCCCGTTGCTTCTTCTTTTTGGGATTGATGTGGGTGGGGATCACACAGAGACGCAAGGTCATATGCTGTAGATCATGTTGGTGGCAGCTAGGTGTTGTTTGGCCCAGAAGTGGAAAGACCCAAAAATGCTTGGGGAGAATGATTGGGTCATCAAAGTCTGCGCTATTTAAGATATGGAATCTTTGACGTATCTTATTGATGAATCCAAAACGGACATTGGAGGTTTGTAGCTCCCCTTTTTTGAGAAGTACGGACGTTCAACATGAGATGATATGTGCCTGCTGGGAGGGGAACTCGATTCCAATGGACCCTGTAGAGCCTCATGTAGTTTGGGCAAAATGTGGTATGATATGGGTACTGCCGGAAGGGTTGTGTTGAGCCCAAAACCTGAGTGTGCACTACAAAGAAAATCTGGATTGTAAAGTGAAGTAATAATTGAGAGCCCAATTGACGCTACAGATGTACATGCTTGATCCATGACTGTCGGAAGGGGAGGGGGTTTCATTGGGGAGAGGACAATGTCATAATTAATGTTAGGATATGAGACAAATTGAACATTGTGTGTTGTTATAACCAAAAAATATCAATAAATTTTGATTTAAAAAAGAAAAAACATAAACACAAGTTTGACTACAACGGTGTGAGGAATCCTCATAGAGTCCCTGTCTAAAAAACTCCTCCCAGGTGGCCAGAGGAAGGCAGACACTTGAAGATCCTAACCCTGGGTGTGGTATTAGCCTAGTAAATCACCTGGGAGGAGAAAGCACCCAAGGGAATAGGAGGGTTCTGCTAGGAGAGACGTGGAACCCATCGTCTCTGAAGGATGAGATGCCAGAATATCTAATGGCTTGTTGTAAGAATCAGAATCCCTTTCTTGAAGGTGCCCAATCTATTCTTAAGGAAAGCCATTTTGGTCAATATAGGGAGCAGAACATTAACACCCCTCTTTTTGAGAAGTCTGACCTATCCCCTCGTTAAAACTGTGGAAACCAGAAACCAATATCTCTATCTTCAAGTCCCATATCGAGAGATACATTGTATAGACAAAGTGAGGTAACTCAAATTGGAAAAGTGAGGAAATAACGAATGAAGATGTTGCAGACTCCAAGTCCCATAATCCCATAGGTACTGGGATGTGGAAGAAGAACTTGGAGGCACAGAACTGCAATTTGCAGTGTAGTGTCCTTAACAATCTGCACCTCAGCAGGAATTTGGATTGTTTAAATCCCCCTCAGGTGCAGATGCAAAAAAGAAGGGAGTGGCAGTAGTAGTAAAAGGAGTTTCCCGTGGCCATGAATGCTGCAGGGGCAGGACGAGGACATCAGGACCACGGCCTGCCTTTGGCGGTTAATGGAGCTGAGAGGGTCGTGAGCCCGAGAAGCCTGGACTGCAGTGGGGAGCTCCATGGCTACAGGCTGCAGCGTGGGCGAGAGGAGCTATCTGCACACTGTGTCGGCCTCTGGTGACTGACAGGAACCAAGACATGATGGGAAGAAGTAGAGGTCATGTTGGGGAAGGCATGAGGCCTCCAGCGGCTAACCAAGCTGTCAGACGCTCCAAGTATGGTGAGAACAGCAGAAGTGGCAGCAGCGAGACACGCAAATTCGCAATGAGAAGCCCATGAGTTGGCCTTGCAGAGGTGACCCCGGGGTACTCCATTGTGAACCACTAGCCATATACTTAACATTTGAATACCGAACCAATGACAAAAAGCAATTTTGGCGCAGTGGACATATTAAGAGAAACTGATGCAAGAAAGTTCATAACAATCACTTTCTAAGTACAGAAGGCGTCATATTTGACGAAGGCTGTAATTATCATTGTCCAAGGAAGGAGGGGGAAGTTGTAAACCTGCAGAGTGACTGGGATTGGCAAAGTAAAGACGTGGCAATACCTAAATCCAATAGCAACCAGTATTGCCAAAGCAACGAGGAGGCAATAATGAAATCAAATAACAACCTGCATTGCCTAAGCCAAGGAAAGATCATTAGAAGGAGAAGGGGAAACAGCTTTCTGCGAAAGAGACACTTGAATCACCAGTTAACAGATGTGATATTAGAAACCCAGAGTGAGCAAGGAGGTTTCCCAACTTGGGGACAATGTCAAGGGGGAGAGGAACATAACCTGCAATGCAGTTGTTGGAACAAACAGCAGCAATGGGTGTTGCATCCTTATGAGAAAGATTGTGAATGTTACTATTGTTAAAAGTCAAACTGCCTCATTCATGGAATTATTAGCGCTGAAAACGCAGATTTGCGAGCCTTTCTGCCCGAAAATCCCCATACTTTAAACAGGGATTTTCAGGCAGAAAGGCGCACAAATCTGCGTTTTCAGCGCAAATAATTCCATGAATCAGGTACAAAGACTGTACTGGTGTTATGAATTAACCTACATTGTGAAGTACCTGCATTAGTAGTAGAAGATTGATTATGGCAAGAGAGTAGACCAGGAGATGGTTTGGTAGTGGTAGATCTGGCAGGTTAGTTAACCAGGAAAAGGACATTGAAGTACTTCATTGTGATGTAAGGTTGTGGTGGAAGGAAAGTAGCTCCATCCTTCATGTGTTTGATGAACAGATGAAAACCTTGTTTTGTAGGATGGAGAACCACACAGTAGAGTATTGACAGTAGTCTTAGTAGATTCATCCGGGCAGGAAAGTACACTAGGAAAAAAATGTGCTAGTGGTAGTCCTGGCACATTAGAGAACCAGGAACAGACATTAAAGTACTCTATTGTGGTTTATGGTTGTGACAGAAAGAATGTGGCAACACCATCCATGTGCGTGATGAACTGTACTGAAAACATCCTGACAAAAACATTAGTGTATATAACTACCGGGTGTGTAGTGGTTGTCTTTCCCAAGAGAAGAGAAAACCCATTGTACTATTCAGTGGATGTATGAGGAACCTTTTGTGCTTCTATGACAATCACGTCAGCAAGTGAAACTATTCAGGAGTTAAGGAATGTTTGTGTTGGAAACAGAACTTGGCTATTGGGAGATACGGTTGTGTGTTTTACCTTTTGAAGTATTAACTGACTGGTGCAACAAACTTTAATCATTGGAACGTTCATTTGGAAATTCTGCCTTAATCCGGGGGAATTGAGACCCTGACCCTGGATACAATAATATTTGGTTCTGAATATTGTTTTCTTGAGCTTCAATAGCCATTAGAATACCTGAATTACTTTTGTGTGAGGGACAGATATCCTTGTATGTTAGGTTAGCCTGTTTTTCTTTAATCTTAGTTTGGTAGGCAGGGAAACCTGCATTGGGTTCGGTAACGCGAGTCATTTATCACACTCTTTTATTTATAAACTAGATTCCTGTGAAAAACCTTTACTAAGTTTTCGACCTCACATTTCTGACCCCTCACAATAGATATAGACTAAGCACACAAGGCATGCATTCTGGCTATTTCTAAGGAATATTCTTACCTGTGCTTATAACATAGCTGTCCAGCATAGAGATAGTGCTTGTGTCTTGTGATTATGTCCAGTAACGTGGGCAGGTCACAAGCCTGCTCAGCACATGTGCGGCAACGCTGAATCGTGCCTACTGGTCAAGGGCTCTTAAGGCTTGTAATCTCTTCACAGACCTGCAACTCGGGTGCTATCTCCCTATGGCAATAGCAGTGCCTAAAGAGACACCGAAGGTTTGGATTTTAAAAATACAATCTCAATTTGTCAATAAAACATGTGCCTTTAAAAGTTTTAAAGACTGAAAAACACATGACTGGGTCTCTGGTATTTTAAAATTATTATTGTTTTACCTTATTGTCACTGAATGGGGTGAAGTGTGGGCAGTCACCAGTCAAATTGTGAAGTGCCGTCCTGTTTTTTCTCCACATGGGCTCAGCCAAGGTTTGTGGCCTGCGCTCAGACTAGGCGTTTCTCTTCAAACGACTTGTTGTTAACACAATTGTACAGCTGAAGTGCTTGGCAGTGTTCAACCCCAAATTTTTAAGTCGTATTTTAAATTTTAAAGGCTATGTTAATGCCTTGCTAAATCTAATCAGATTGTGTCCACATGGCTTACAAGAGGGTTGCATATTCTGCTGGCACATGCGAAGCTGCACTGACACTCTGCCTTAACTTGAGCTGTTTTAAGTGCAACCGCAGCCTGCAGAACGTAAAGGCCGCCTGCACTGTTTATTACAGTAATATCTAAGAAATGCACGTATTACACAATCCTATATGCAGTGTTGTTATACTGTTAATACAGGTGGACCCACACATTTATTAACATCTATCCTTTATAACAACAGTTGCAAAAGTTACGTATTGCTATAAAGAGTGTTGATCTATTGTGAAATACATAAATACAATACGGTATTCAATGAAGTCTGCAGAAAAATGTACAACATCCTGAATAAGGTGGCCGGCGACCAAATAGCTTAACATTGCTGTGAAATGTGGCAAATGAATATAACAACAACACTTTGGGGGGTCACACACATTTATATAAATGTCATATCAATATTTTTGGGGAGTCATCACATGTATTGTGGTTCAATCAAATTTATATAAAATGTATATGAACATATTTTGAGGTCATCAAATGCATTGGGGTTCAATAAAATGTATATAAAATGGATATCAAAATGTTTGAGGGTCATCAAATGTATTGGAGTTCAATCACATTTATATGAAATTTATATCAACATTTGTAGCGGTCATCAATTGTATTGGGGGTTCAATCAGTTTTATATAAAATGTATATCAACATTTTTGGAGGTCAACACATTTATTGGGGTTCATCCATATTTAAATAAAATTAACATATCAGCATTTTTTTGCGCTCTTCACATTTATCGGGGTTCAGATAAATCTATACCTTTAGCTTAAGGGACTGTTTTAAAATACGGTCATAAACACATTTAGGAAGCATTTCTCCTTTACAACAGAGCCGTGAACATATTCCCCTCTTCTCGGTCAGGTACTGTCTCCTCACAGCATCCTGAAGCAGTTACTTGGGCCCTTACAGTGTTCACGCTCTTGTCATCCAAGCCACCCACCAGTCAAATATAAATGAGGAGAGGGCTCCCAGTACACTTCACCTTGCCAAACATTGACCACTGCTGGATTGCTGAAGCAGTGAGGCTGCAGTGGAGTGGGGTGGCAGTGTGGGACTAACAACAAGAGTGGTGCTGGAGGATCATCAGAAATCTGTTGATCCTCAGTTTCCACAGTAAATGATGGTAGAAGCTGAGTGCGAAGGCTCTGGGATGAGCCCAACCAGTGTCCTGATGCACCATTACACAGATGCTATGCCACTTATCAAGTAGGTGGCATGGAGATCACACTGCTCTCCTGCACACAGGAACATCTCTGCATTAGAATGTATGCTGAGACCATGCAGACTACAGCCACTGTCATATCCGAATCTCATGTGTGGGTCTTATCTTCAAGTAGGGCACAGTATCTCAAACTCAGGTTCAAATTGAAAACAGGGCATCCTATCGTTCCTATCGTTCAATGTAATGGCTGCTCACTAACCTGCAATGCGGACATGTACAAGCCAAAATGAAACACATCTCTATTGAAGTGGAAAACCTCAGTGGTATCACAGTGATAGGGTTTATATTGATCGAGAACAGGAATGGAAAGGGCCACAAATAATGTGAGTAGGAATAGAGACTGGTTGCCCGTAAAGACTGTTAAATTGTTTCCCTCTCTAAATGTAGATAAGCCCTGTCTCTGGAAACTTAACATTCCATCTTACATGCTACAAGTCACTAGCAAAGACGAGGGGTGATTCACATCAATAGAAAGCTGAAGGGGTCCTCTGGGGCAGAGATGAGCGAGACAGGTACCATTGTCACCATAGCAGAACACATCTTCTACACAACTGCAAGAAAACCTTTTGGTGAGGTGTGTTTCTAAGAAAACACAGCGAAATCTGGAGATTCCTTGGAATAATATCTTGGAAAATATAAGCCCGAATCAAAATCAAGTGGTAAAATGAAGTGGTAAAAATAACTCATTTTATGCTGAAAGTAATGCACAGAGATGTATAACCTATATTTTAAACGAAGAAAGTACAAATAGCTAAATGTACTGTTTTACTTGTTTTTCTTCGTAAATTAAAATTTGTCTAAATATATGTATATGATTGAAGAACATTTTGGTTTCTTATTGATTTCGTGCTATGGAGGAAAACAACCTAATCCTGTCCCACCCAAGCTGAATTCGGCACCCCTTCTTTTTCATGATGTATACTCAATCCTCATCCACCTTCAGCACCTGCTCTAACCCATATTCACGCTGGCTAGAAGGGCTTCTCTTTTGGTGTTGATGTATTTCATGTTTTTGTAGTTAGGCAAGTTATGTATTTATTTTCAGTTTAGTTATTTTCAACGGTAGCGCTCTTAATTTTCCATATTCTAAATGTCTGTTACCACCCACTGTGCCATTGAGCATCCCCAAATAGGAACATCTGTAAGGAACAGTGGATAATTCAATATTCGACTGTCAGTCTGTTCTTTGAGTTCAGTAGGGTTTGTTGTGTACCGCGTACACTGTTGTACGCATGCGCGAGCCTCGCTGAGGTTTGCGCATGCGCGTTAGAAATAAAGGCGATGCCCACGGCAGTTCGCGCCGGGGACCGGAGCATCAACACGTCTCCAGCGTGTGTTCTTGCATGAATGCCTGCGCATGCATGAGAGCGAGTGCGAGGGGCCCCAGGCCGTGTGTTCTCCCACCCTAGCTCACAACACTGGCGACGAGGTGGGATCGGAGTCGTTCTCTGCTCCGACAGCGTCGGAGAGACGGAACGTTGCTCCGTGATTACGGACCCGCTTGAAAGGCCGGCGGCCATCTTGTTTTTTTTTTTCCTCATTCTCATACGCAGTTGCAGTGTTTGCGGCCCGTGAGGGTGCTTGTGCACCATCTGCCAGCTGCAATTTTTCCTGCCAATTTTTGGACCCTCCACAGCCCAGCTGGTGCAAGGCTGTGGCACTAATTGAAGAAAGAAGAGGAATTGTGAACTCTCTGGCCATATTACACGTCGAAGCCACACCACCTCATCACTTGGTGGCAGCAATTGTGAGTACCGGTTGCCGTAATGGGGGAGGAGACAGATGAAGAGGGTGCTGTTGCCCCGATACCACGCACTCTAGCCCCCATGCCTGAATTTGATACCACAGGGACCCCCTCCAAACTGGGCCCCAAGTGGCTTTTGTTGGTCAGGAAACTGGAAATGTTTTTCAGAGCCTCGGGGGAAAGAGATGATGAGGCGAAGATTGCCATTATGATATACTCGGCAGGGACTGAGGTCCACAAGATATATGACTCTCTCAACATCCCTAGAGTAACGTATGATGCAGTCAAGCAAGCACTCCGGGACCATTTTCTTCCCATGGCAAATGTGGATTTCGACAGATTTGTCATGGGTGCCGAAAAACAACTGGATGATGAGTCGTTGGACAAGTTTTGTGCCTGCCTGAGACACCTAGCGAGCTCCTGCAGATGGGCGAACGAGGAGGAAATGGTTTGCAACCAGCTACTGCAAGGGTGCAGCTCAGGCAAACTGAGAAGACAGGTTCTGAGAGAGCCTGGACTGACTCTACAGCAGATTTTGGATATGGGGAGAGCTTATGAACTGGCGGAGGCCAGAGGGGCAAGGATGGATGCTGCCACACATTCCAGGAAAGATGAAGAGGCATTCGCGGTAGGACGATCCGCCCCTGGGAGAGCGAGATGGACTCCAAAGAGAGCAGATGGCCCTTAAACGTCAGGTACCACTTCATCGTGCTCTTACTGTGGGTATGACCTGTGGGATGTATTTACCCATGCATCCGAGCCCTACCTCAAAACTGTGCAGTACTGACATGGAAAACATCATGATGGCCAGAGCTTCCCAGAAAATGCACAGGGAAATGCATGAAGAATAGGCTGCCACTCATTTTTGCCGATGTTATGGGCACAGAAGGACACTGCCTAAAACCACCATTGGACTACCCACACAGTAGTCTGAAACCATTGGGAATGGCAATGCTGATTGCCAAAAGCAAACCCATAACTGTTGGGAATTCATTTTCTTAAAATCCCAAAAAGGGGTGCAGTACCAGTACTCACCACTATCCAAAAGCCGGCGTTTTAAAACCACCAGATTTTACTTTTTGTAGAAAACTGAATAAATGAACCCAAGGCAAGCCAAAGAAAGACTTATTAAGAGGTGGATCCAATGTGATTTTTCTGCCCACATTTTAAGAGGTTTTTAGAACCGGTGGCATGTTCAGGGGGGTTTTAGCGGAAAAGAGGATATTACTCAAAATGTGTGCATGTGAAAAATCTGACACTTCATCAACTAATGTCCATACACCTTGCGCACATGTTTGTAAATTTGGGTCAATGTCCGGAATTGCAAAATCAGTTAAAAAGTGAAATATGTGCCATTTCTGAATGCAAGCCCCCAGGAAGAGCAAAGTTTGGACAGGGTATATCTCCTGTGATATGTGATGTGTGCATGTAATTTTAAACCAATGTTTACCTGTGCAAATATGTCTTTTGTTATCAAATATAGAATGTGTGCAATTTGACTGGGGAGTGTCCTCTCTGCAAGCCATAAAATGACATCACGCTGACACACACTTCCTTCCCCAATCAAGGAAGAAATGAAAGCTTGGCCAATGATAAGTGGAGAGGGGCTGGCTAGTGATGCTGCTCACACACACCCATTTTCAAAACACATAAAAGCAGAGAGACAGGACAGATAGGGACATTCATTTCCATCTGCAGCGGGACGCTCTGCCGGGAAAATCCATACTTTACCTCCATCAACCTTCAGGGACCCAGACCAGACCAGCAGAGTAGAGCTGACCTGTTAGCAGAACCAGAGAGAGCTGACCCAGATCACTGTGAAGTGCAGAGTCCAGTCTAAAACCTGACCAGATCCGTGGCAAGGCCCATTTCACTCAAGAATATAGTGTGAGTACCTAGAAAACTGTGCAGAACCAATCTCTTAGTTAAAATAATATAATCCAAGCTATTTTAATCTAAGTAGAACTGTCTCCTAACTGTCACCTGTCATTTGTAAAGCTGTCACTTGTCATTTGCTAGTTGCAAGCTGCACTTGTCTTTGTGAACTTTAAAATTTCAATCTGAAAAACGACCTTTATTCAATCGCTCATATCTCCGCGACCGTGTGCTAGAGACTTGCTGTAACTTTCATCTGGAAGCTGAGATCCTAGGCTTTCTTAGGACCCCAAAACGATAGTGATAGTCCTTGTAGTTCCTCTGTAATAGCGCCCGGCGCATTCGCGAATTTTGCCGCGATTTGAAAATTTCTCCACTTGCAAAAAGCTGCTTTTGCTTTCCTCTGAAAAAAATCGTTTGCAACCTGACAACCATTATAGAGCATTGCTAAAGTGATCCTGAACTTATTCAAAGCATATACCACTCACCCTGAACCTCTAGAGGGAATTAAAAGCATTTTAACATATTTTCACTCCATTGCCAGCACATATCAAAGCATTTTGCCTGTGTTTTCAACTTCTGTAGTCTAAGTTGCTGGGTGAACTGAATTACATATGATTGCATTTCTGAGAACTGTGTGCCTTCCTTCCATTTCCTTGCATAGCATAAAAGGGGGGGGGGTGAATTGTACAAGAAAGTGATCACGTTGTCTTTGCTGAAATCCTATCAAGTTATTTTCTGTATTGCATTTTCATTCCACATTGCATCCATTTGAAACCATAAAAGTATTGTTGCTATCTTATCCATCCTATAACCACTCATCATTGATTATAAAGAAACCATAAAAGTATTGTTGCTATTTTATCCATTTCATGTCAACTCCTTAGTGATTATCAAGAAGTGTGCGAGTGCCAGATTCTCCGTTGTAATCTTTATCATATCAGATTAAGTGTGCTATTCAATTATTAATTTATTCTAAAGTGTGATATATATACCTATTGTTTAAATTATCAAATAAACCTTTTAACTTGCAAAACAGAACTACTTCTTGGCTCAGTGGGGTCAGGAGGATTCCAAGAGAGGGGTGTTATATAAGGGTAGTCATCCAGAACGCATGAACTGGACATAAAGATATATCAATAAGGGTTTTCATTCAGTATTATAGACTAGGCGTTGACTTAGCTGTAGTGTTGAATTGAATCCTCTTACAAATTGGGGGCTCGTGCCGGACGTTTGGGTTAGATCTACCATTTGTCCCGCACATATCCGGTCGGAGCACACGCTGTGTTACGCTGTAAAGCACTCTTCAAAGGAACGCTCTAAGAAAAAGGTCTGTTTTGCAAAAATAAAATACTAATTTCTGTAAATCAGGACAGAGACCAATCTCTAGAATGACGACCTTAGTAGACATGAAAATAGCCAGAGAGCACTTCTTACATAAGTTATTTGTGAGAGGTGAGTGGACTCACCAGGACCGCATGGTCTGGTTGCAGGCCATCACGCAACAGGTCACTGAAACAGGGTCAGACCTATGGAGAGATCAGGGTCCATTACATGTGGCCCTGAGTGAACTATATATGGCTCCTAAAGCCAAAGATGAACACAATAAGATTGCCAGGATAGCAGCATACCTGTACCTATATATGGGAGACATGCAGGATAAATGCACTGAAAGCCAAGATCTGGCAAATAGGCAACAGATGGCATTACAGAAGGCCCAATCTGAGCTGGACTCTTCTGAGCAGAGGCTGCTCAGGAGCCAGGAGTCAGAAAATGATAGTAGGCAATATATCATTAAAATAAAAGAGGATATGGGCATCCTACAACAGGAAAAGACAGACCAGGATACCAGATTTCTGGCCCTGCAGAAGGAGCACCAAGACAGTTTGGACTCCTTACTGCAGAACCAGAAAAAGTTGGAGCAACAGATCAATTTCAACAGGGCATGCGCGGAGCAGGTAGTCACCCTGCAAAGCCAGCTAGATAGAGAGAAAGAGGAGAGCAATAAACTGATTCTGAAAGACTTGGATACCCAGGCAGAGTTTGATGAGGAGCGCCAAAAAGCTGGTGCCTTTCAACGACAGAGGGACGACCTGGCAGCACAGATGCAGGATCTCAGTCAGGAAAGAGACACTTTAGGCCAGGAAGTCTGCCACTTAAAAAAGGAAATAGAAGAAAATCACCTGGCCCTCCAGGGGCTGGGTGACCTCCAAAAAGAAAACCAGAACTTGGTAGAGCACACCAGAAGGGTGGAAGATGCTCTGGCAAGAAAGGAGCAGGCCAGTAGGGATGGGACTCAGGAGGTAAACCTCATGCAGCAAAGACTGGCCCAGTGCTCCAGGACCAATCAGGAAACGCAGAGAGAGAATGAGGCTCTCTGCCAGCACAATGATAGGCTCCAACAACAGGTAGCGATGCAGGAGAGACTGATAGAGTCTAGTAAGGCCTTGACTGAGGAACTGAAAGCACAAATGCAGGCTCTTGCATTGCAACAGGGAGCAGGGGCGGATAGAGATGAGGTCCGCTGGGAAAGAGAGACTCCTGACCATAACCTCAGGAGCCCTAACACCAGGGGCCTTCATCTCTCCCAGTCCCTGGACTCTACCACCCCCATGTCCCCTGGCGCACATAAGCACAGGGCCACAGGGATGGCAGATTACTATCCAGCTAAAAGTATGGGGCTCATAGGCCAGTACCACTCAGGAATGGAGGGGTGGGCATCCGGGTATGGGCACCCAAGTACAGTGCAATTTAGTGGGGAACCCCAGGAGAGTAGGCCCCTTAAGGGCATCCTGAAAACCTCTGCCCAGTTAGGTCAGTGGGGGGGGTACCCAGCAAATCCTGGCAGCAAGGAGGAATCTGAAGACTCCTCTGAACTGCGCAGGACACAGGAGACCAGGTCCCCACATTCTGCCAGCCATTCCCAGGCTCGCAGAATCCGGGAAAACCTGGAAGAGCAGACAGGAACCTCTGGGAGCCGTGCCTCTGAGTCAGAGGATGAATGGACAAGGGTTACCCGAACCAAAAAGGCCAATAAGGCAAAAAGGGCCTTGCTTAAGGACCCCTTAAAGCAGATTAAGGCGATCAGGAGCGTCATCACGCCTTACCATAAGAACGCTAAGTATTCTGTTTGGGAGCACTTAGAGTTGTTTGAGCAAATGATGGAGACTTTCCATTTGAAGGACAGCCAAAGCTGTATCCAATATGTAAAGTGGACATTCTCCCCAGAGTACTCCAGTTTCTTTGCAGGGCTGGAGGACCAAAATCATTCCAGGTGGTCCACCTATAGGGCGGCCATATTAAAACATTTTTCTGTTCACAGAAATCCCCAAGAGGCTCGCAAGGCAGCCTACAATTTACAATGTGGGGAGGATCAGGCCCCACAAGAATTTGTGCAGGAGTTAAAGCGTGCTTTTGCACAGACCACAAGAAGGGTGCGCACGGATAGCAGAGAATTTATTAATACGTTTTTCCATGCCTTGCCCAAATACATAATGACCCAGCTCGTGAGGGATTTTCACGAGAAAAGATCTTTAGACTGGGTCATTGAACAGGCTACCCGGATCTATGAGGTGCAGAAACCGGTAGATAGCAAAAGTAATGCCCAGAAAAACCTTAAAGCCAACAGCACCCCTGCTGCTGCCAAGGTGGCAGAGGTAAAGGTCACCCCCGTTTTGGATTTGGAGATGGGGGGGCCTAAAAACCTACCTGCACCTAATAATGCTAGGCCCAGAAGGTCCTCGGGCCAGTCACAGACAGGGAGCCAGGGAGGCAGCCCCACAAATGGGGTCCCTCGCTCTCCTGATTATGTAAGTCCCCGTTACAAGGGAAATCGACCCATCCTGGGTTATGTGTGGACTCCTCCAGCCCAAGGGGGGGGGATCCAGCCAAGCACCTAACCCAGGGAACTTCCCTCCCAACTTCCCACAGGAGGGCAGAAATTCTCCAAATCCTGGGCAGAACTTTTTCCCCAGGTATCCACCCAATTTCCAACCCCAAAATCATCCATCCTTCTTTCCCCAATTCCCTGAGCCCAGACAACCTAATCCGGGAGAGGGGAGGCCAAGGGTGGAGGGGTACCCAAATCTTCCCAACCCGGGGTATTACCAGAGGAGGGACAGCTACCCTTCCCGGGATCAGCCCAGGGGAGAAAACAGGGCCGCGTATCAGCCTGAGCGGGTTTCCCAGTTAGAGCGCCAGGTTCAAAACATGGCGCGGGATCTGGGTCACATACTGAGGGCTCAGCAGAACCCTCAGACCGGCATGCCGGCGCAGAACGCACCCAACTCTGGACCTGGTGCCCCAGAACAATGACGGGGGCAGCACCCCGATAACTCACCGGTTCCCAGGGAGGAGGCACAAAGGGAAGGGGGGTGTAAAGCCTTGGAGGAACTTCCTTCCTCACTTGTAAACAGCCCCTGGAAACCCAGGAACCGGAAACAAAATCTCTTGCCCCTGAAAGTCTGCCTCCTAAGGAGCAGAGGGGGGGTAGGAGAAACAAAAGACCCAAACAGACTCAGTTTGAGGAGGAGGTACAGGTCTTCCAATTTGAGGGAGAGGGATCCTCAGAGGATCGTGGGAAAAGGATCTTCTCCTTCAGAGAGGGGGGAACTCCTCCCAAAGAAAAATGGGTCCCTAGGGATGCAAATCCAGACTGGGGAGATGTGGAGACTGAGCTACCGCCGCCCACTATCTCATCCCAGAACCAACAACAAGAAAATCCCCTGGTTCAAACCCATCCTGGTGACTGCCTCCAAAAAGGTGGGGGCGGCCCAGAACCGGAGCCAGGGGAACCCAAAATGGCTCTGATCTCCAGTTGCCAACTTTTTCTTTCAGATTCCCAAGGCTCTCCACAGAATTCTGCCCAAATCTCTTCGCTAGCGATGTCCAAAACCAGAAAGTTAGCCCACCAGTTGTCCAAAAATGTGCATTATCTGTGCCCCCTTGAGGAGAAGGAGGGAAGATACTATGCCCCGGTACAAGTACAGGGGCAGGGTACAATTTCAGCGCTGGTGGACACGGGATCTCAAGCTACCCTTCTGTCCAGAAGGGCCTTTGACGAACTGAATGCAGGAAGGGGAGAGAATTACCAAATTCCTCTCACCTCCCTTCCTGGACAACTCCAAAACTTTGACGGGAAGGAAATTCCCGTCGAGGGGACGGCAGATTTGGACATTAAAATTGGGCGACACAAGTTGAAACACCCGGTCATAGTTGTGACTCCAGAGGGCACCCCTTGTTTACTAGGGAATGACCTCCTGAGAAGGTTGTCACCCCTAATAGATTGTGTAAACAAGGTCCTCTGGACCCAGACTAGCCGACCAATAAAATTAAAACAGAGTGTCAACCATGTTAGTTTAAACGGCACCTGCCACATGGTTGAACAAAAATCTGACCAAGTAGAATTTCACTTCCAGAATAGCCAAATTCCTGACGTGACAGTAATAGCAGTAGGACAACAGACTGGTGATGGAGGGTCCTCTCTATTTCTGAAAATCAACCTTCCTTCCAGTCTAAAGTGGTACTCCACGCTGGAAGGAAACACTCTGAGATTCTATACTAATCCACAATCAGAAACTCCCACTCCTATAGTCCAGAAAGATGTGAAATCAGCTCAGAGCCTGGCTGATATTCAGCAAATTGGAGAGCAGTTGTTCATCCCTGTTCAGTTAAATGATGGGAAGGACTCTGTTCTCGCTCGAGTGTGTGTGAACAACGGTAAGAGCTTCATCAGCGAAGCCATGTTTCGCCAACTCCCAAAAGATCCAGCCATTTCCACCTTCAAACTGATAGACAAATGGGAAATGGACCTGGAAGCACCTAATTCCAAACATCTCCTGCCAAGCAGGTGTATGCTCAAAATCTCCATTGGCAACAAGAGCATAGTCCATAATTGTTGGGTCGTGCGAGACGTCACTGCCGCCTTTTACTTAGGCAGTGACCTTCTCAATCGCTTTGCCATTAGTTTGGACCTAATAAACTTCAAAGCTTGGTCCCGATTAGCGGATAATCCCATGGGCTTTGATGATCCAGAAAAAGCATTTAGGTCAGCTCAATTGCTACCTTATGCAGTTGAAATTCAGATTAAAGAGGAAGTCACCATCCCAGAAAGGACCCGACAATTCTCCCTGGAAGTGAAAGTTAAAAGGGGACAAGAGTTGAAAAACCCTGATGCTTACATACATCTAAACGCTTCTCTCCAACAGCAAAGGTTGGGGGTAAACCCAACTCCATTAGTCAACATAGAACATGACACCATTCCAATAGAGGTGGATAACAGCGACTTAAAGAGTATTACTCTAGCCGCAGGCACCATTATTGGAATGGCGGTTGATGACTGACATTTTTCCATTGATTTAGGAAATGAACTGTTAGGACCAATCCCCAAGGACTGTTTTGACAGTGACAGTGATGACAATACAACACCAGACAGGATTTTTACCCGACATGGGGGGAACTTCCTGGTGTACACTTCTTGCCCTTATGGTAAGGAAGATGTGACTTGTGACTTCAGGAGGGATGAGGTGATTTTCCAAGTCCATGAGGGCTGCCTTTCCCACCTGAAGCCTCCAGTCCAAATCAGCACTCTGACCAGGGACTTCTCCACCCAGCTGGAGGAGGCCGCGGAGATAGCCAAACCAGAAGTCTTTCCAGGCTTCAGGCAGATGGTGGAAGAGAGAGTCAACCTAGCTGATGCCTGTGTCCAAGATCTCTTTGCGGTAGACTCATATGACTGTGGTCGCACCGACATCCACACCACAACAATCCCCACGGACCCTGGCATGACTCCTGTGTTTGTGAAGCAATATCGCTTGCCTCTCGCATCAATGGAGTCCCTTACTGAAATAATTAAGAATCTTGAGTCCAGGGGAATAATCCGTCCAGTCCACAGCACCTTCAATAACCCGGTGCTGGGAATATTGAAGCCGAACGGCCAGTGGAGACTCTGTGCTGACCTTAGGGAGCTCAACAAACGGGTCCATACTTCCCGATGGCCTCTGCCCTACATTGACCAAGGGCTGGCTCAGATTCAGGGGTCACAGGTATTCACAGCAATAGACCTGACCAATGGATACTGGACCGTGCCTGTCAGCAGGGAGGACCAATACAAACTGGCTTTTACCTTTGGGGGCCAGCAATACACATGGACCCGGACTCCCTTCGGATACCTCAACTCCGGTAATGAGTTCAATATTTTCCTACATAAGGCCATGCCCGACCTGGGTGCGAGGGGTAACCTGGCTTACGTAGATGATGTCCTCATCAAAAGTTCATCTGTGGAGGAACACATAGCGGAGATCCGTTATGTTCTGACGCAGTTGAGGGCCGCCGGAGCAAAACTTTCCTTTCAGAAAGCCCAGTGGTGTAGAACCCGTGTTAATTTCTTGGGGCATGAGATTACTCCTCAGGGCCTCTGTCCCAAGGAAAAGAAAGTGGAAGCACTTCAGAAACTGAAAGACCCCACAACTCTGCGGGAACTAAGGAGCCTCCTTGGACTGACTAATTACAGCAGAAAGTTCATTGAGGGCTACGCAGAGATCACCAGACCCCTGATTCATCTCCTGAAGGGGGGTCAAGTGGGAATGGGGTCCAGAACAATCCGAGGCAGTAAGACAACTCAAAAGAAGCCTCTCACAAGCGCCTTGCCTAGCTTACCCTGTCAGAAACAAGGAGTTCTTCCTGGAGACGGGGTTCTCTAATACGTGCTTGACGGCAGTATTATACCAAAAGCATGACAAGGTCAATAAAGTAATCTCCTATGCGAGCAAAACTTTATCCTCTGTGGAGGAAAAATTCAACGATTGTGAGAAGGCACTCCTGGCGACGGTGTGGGCATTGAAGAATTACCGCCCGTTTATCCATGGGGAACACATCATAGTGGAGACTCCACACCAGCCTCTGCAATATCTCCAAAGTGACAGAATCCGGGCCGGAAATGTGAGTAATTCCCGAATTACTTCCTGGATTCTGTCAATGCAAGGCTTTCCTGTGGAGGTCAGATATGGCCAAAACAAGAAGAGTCCCCTCGCGCAAGGTCTGGCCGACTTGCATGATTGTGCCAGAGAAAACTGTCTCGAGGACAAAAGTCTAAAAATCAAGGACAACACGGAGGCATACCTTAATTCCCCACACAAAGTCTTTGAAGAGGACAAGTGTGAGCGAATGCCCACTGTCTATGTGGATGGATGCTCTTACCATGTTGACAACAACGGGGAGAAAGAACTGGTGGCCGGCGTAGGAAATGCATGGGTGAATGAGTCCCCAGAACCCTCTGCTGGATACAAAATTGGTCCCCGAAGTAGTCAGGTGGCAGAATTGATGGCTGTGCATCAGGCCATCCTCACTGCTGTCCAGCATCAACTCCACGAACTGGTCATAATCACAGATTCGGATTATGTACGGAACGGGTTCGTGGAGCACCTGGTTAATTGGAAAACCAGAGGCATGTTATGTGCTAACAACAAACCCTTGAAACATGGGAAGTTGATCCAAAACATTGATGATCTGGTCACCTCGAATGAGATGACCATCTATTGGAAAAAGATCAAGGGTCATTCCAAAGTAGAGGGACCAGACAAAACTGGAAATGACTTAGCTGATCAGCTGGCCAAAACCGGGGCCATCCAAGGGGATCTAATTGAGATTGAGTCCCTGTTGGGGGAAATCCAGGTCACTGCTATCACTAGGTCCCAGACAAATGCTCACAACGACCTTTCAATTGCACAATGGAGTAAGGAGACCCCTGATGCTGATTTGATTACAGCTCAGAAGGGGGATCCAGCAATTGGTAAATTTTACCAGCACCTTGAGGACCCTGAGAACTTTCCCCTGACGGATACCGATTACATTGGGAAAGAGGACCTAAGAGTGTTGATGAAATGTCCAAAAATGTTCCGAATCCAAGACGGTTTGTTGGTAAGGAAATCCAAAGCTGGCCATGACCAGTGGGTGGTTCCTACCTCATTCCGAAGCCTGATGTTAAGTCACGCCCATGATGCGGCCACCGCCGGTCATAGGGGGTTTCACACAACATTGGAAATCTTAAGAGAGGTTGCATACTGGCCACACATGGGGCAGGAACTCGACCAATATTTGAAGGGGTGTCTTGTGTGTGCACAATTTCAGCCATCATCCCTCACGCACCGCGCGCCTCTCCAAAAGAGGGGGATGACACTGCCATGGTCAGATTTACAAATCGACTTTGTAGGCCCCGTGATTCGCTCTGCTAGAGGGAATAAGTACATGTTGACTGTGACATGCTTGTTTACCAAGTGGGTGGAATGTCTCCCAGCCCCAAATTGCAAGGCAGAAACCGCAGCTGCCTTGATGATTAACCACATCTTTTCCCGTTTTGGTCTACCTCAAAGGATTGAGTCAGACAGAGGTAGCCACTTCACCAGTGAAGTGATGACAAAGATGTGGGAGATACTGGGGGTCAAGAGAAAGCTGCATATTGCTTACAGGCCAGCTTCTTCTGGGGCAGTAGAGAGATATAACCGAACCATTGTGAGCATATTAAAGAAGTTTGTGGCAGATTCTGGGCCAAGTTGGGATATCCGATTACCTCTGGTCCTAATGGCCATCAGATCTACCCCTTCATCTGCAACCAAAATGTCACCATTTGAGTTGATGACTGGGCGCAAGATGGTGCTTCCGCAGCATTTGCTCTACAGGACCCAAGAGCAGACACTGATAAATGCCTCCACTACTCATGAGTATGTGGAGAATTTAAGGAAACACCTCCAACATGCTTTTGCTTACGCTCAGCGGAATCTAGAAAGATCGGCTGATAGCATGAAGACCCACTATGACCTGAAGACTTCCAGAAAGGAATATCAGGTGGGGGACCGGGTCTATCTATACAACTTCCAAAGAAACCAGGCAAAACAGCGGAAATTCTTGCCTACATGGAAGGGACCCTTTGAGATCATCGACAAGATCTCCCCTGTGGCCTACAAAATCCACATCCCCAAAGGTCCTTTGGCAGCGGGGGAAGACAAGTGGGTCCACATAAACCAGTTGAAATGTTGCCATCCCAGGCACACTCTGCAACAACTGGAGGAATCCACTGGAATCCTAGCGGGTACTGTCTCAGACTAATTCAGTTCCAACCATAAAACATACCACATCTAGTCTCTAAAATATTGTGATTTGCATGAAACTGTCTCTTAGTTATACTGTTTTTTTTTCAAAATAAGAATGTAATGTTTCGTTATGATGAAATGCATATGCTGCCCCACTATCTCAACAGTGGTGGAAAAATGTCTATGAATAGGTATTGCCGTTCTTCCTTTGTCGTCCTAGGAGAAAGAAAACCTGGAGACGGGACAAGGAGGACGATCCGGAGACCGGGAGCTGAGACGCAACGGGCCCAGGGTACCGCCCAATTTTCCCATCAGGACCGGCGAGGAGAACCGATCGATCCGACTGGATGGAGAAAAAGATGCTGCACTGTGCCATCTATTGGAAGAAGATGAGGAAACATCCCAGGTCTTGCGAGTCTCATTCGTGAAATAGAATGGCCATCGCAAGAGGGGGGCTTGTGGGATGTATTTACCCATGCATCCGAGCCCTACCTCAAAACTGTGCCGTACTGACATGGAAAACATCATGATGGCCAGAGCTTCCCAGAAAATGCACAGGGA
The DNA here is from genome assembly GCF_040938575.1 of Ambystoma mexicanum. Taxonomy (NCBI): domain Eukaryota; kingdom Metazoa; phylum Chordata; class Amphibia; order Caudata; family Ambystomatidae; genus Ambystoma; species Ambystoma mexicanum. Next base: position 621,187,435 of record NC_090923.1, on the reverse strand, counting down.
AATGCATGAAGAATAGGCTGCCACTCATTTTTGCCGATGTTATGGGCACAGAAGGACACTGCCTAAAACCACCATTGGACTACCCACACAGTAGTCTGAAACCATTGGGAATGGCAATGCTGATTGCCAAAAGCAAACCCATAACTGTTGGGAATTCATTTTCTTAAAATCCCAAAAAGGGGTGCAGTACCAGTACTCACCACTATCCAAAAGCCGGCGTTTTAAAACCACCAGATTTTACTTTTTGTAGAAAACTGAATAAATGAACCCAAGGCAAGCCAAAGAAAGACTTATTAAGAGGTGGATCCAATGTAAAGTTATATTCTGAAGTGACTTGAAGGTTTATAACAAGACTGGCTGAGCTGTGGATTTCAGCAGTTTAAGTAAATTTGGACTGAAAGACACTAAAAAATCTAAATGTTTAAATTGACTGAGTGACCTACTTTTGTGTGTCACATAGGTTTCAATTGTTTAAATGTCATAATTTTAAACTTAGAATCAGCATTCTAGCTGCATATGTAAAAAAATGTATTGACTTAAACTGGGGAACAGAAGTGACATTTTATCTGAAACCTGGCTTAAGGAACTGAATTCTGCCTGGCAACTACCCCCATCAGGAGTGAAACTTGAGTCACAGCTGTGTTCCCAGGCCTATCTGCCTGTTGCTGGCTACACTAAAGATATGTCATCTCTCTGATAATTGAATTAAGGGGAGCCCCACAGAATACAGGAGCTCTGAACAAAGCCCTGTCCTGACTCAGGCAAATGTTTTATTGGCGGGAGTCGTAAATGGAGCTTCCTCTTGGCAGAAGCTGGGAGGGGCAGGGTCTCTGAGCTTGGCAGAAACTGGAAAGACTGGTTTCTGTACCATGTGACATGAAAAGACACACCTCTATAGCCAGAATATGGTTTTAGAAAAAGATGAATAACTCATAGAGCGGACATGTGAAAATTTTATAAATGACACCATAATTCTTGTGATTTTTCTGCCCACATTTTAAGAGGTTTTTAGAACCGGTGGCATGTTCAGGGGGGTTTTAGCGGAAAAGAGGATATTACTCAAAATGTGTGCATGTGAAAAATCTGACACTTCATCAACTAATGTCCATACTCCTTGCGCACATGTGTGTAAATTTGGGTCAATGTCCGGAATTGCAAAATCAGTTAAAAAGTGAAATATGTGCCATTTCTGAATGCAAGCCCCCAGGAAGAGCAAAGTTTGGACAGGGTATATCTCCTGTGATATGTGATGTGTGCATGTAATTTTAAACCAATGTTTACCTGTGCAAATATGTCTTTTGTTATCAAATATAGAATGTGTGCAATTTGACTGGGGAGTGTCCTCTCTGCAAGCCATAAAATGACATCACGCTGACACACACTTCCTTCCCCAATCAAGGAAGAAATGAAAGCTTGGCCAATGATAAGTGGAGAGGGGCTGGCTAGAACTGTCTCCTAACTGTCACCTGTCATTTATAAAGCTGTCACTTGTCATTTGCTAGTTGCAAGCTGCACTTGTCTTTGTGAACTTTAAAATTTCAATCTGAAAAACGACCTTTATTCAATCGCTCATATCTCCGCGACCGTTTGTGCTAGAGACTTGTAGTAACTTTCATCTGGAAGCTGATATCCTAGGCTTTCTTAGCACCCCAGAACGATAGTTCCACTTGCAAAAAGATAGCTGCTTTTGCTTTCCTCTGAAAAAAATCGTTTGCAACCTGACAACCATTATAGAGCATTGCTAAAGTGATCCTGAACTTATTCAAAGCATATACCACTCACCCTGAACCTCTAGAGGGAATTAAAAGCATTTTAACATATTTTCACTCCATTGCCAGCACATATCAAAGCATTTTGCCTGTGTTTTCAACTTCTGTAGTCTAAGTTGCTGGGTGAACTGAATTACATATGATTGCATTTCTGAGAACTGTGTGCCTTCCTTCCATTTCCTTGCATAGCATAAAAGGGGGGGGTGAATTGTACAAGAAAGTGATCACGTTGTCTTTGCTGAAATCCTATCAAGTTATTTTCTGTATTGCATTTTCATTCCACATTGCATCCATTTGAAACCATAAAAGTATTGTTGCTATCTTATCCATCCTATAACCACTCATCATTGATTATAAAGAAACCATAAAAGTATTGTTGCTATCTTATCCATTTCATGTCAACTCCTTAGTGATTATCAAGAAGTGTGCGAGTGCCAGATTCTCCGTTGTAATCTTTTTCATATCAGATTAAGTGTGCTATTCAATTATTAATTTATTCTAAAGTGTGATATATATACCTATTGTTTAAATTAACAAATAAACCTTTTAACTTGCAAAACAGAACTACTTCTTGGCTCAGTGGGGTCAGGAGGATTCCAAGAGAGGGGTGTTATATAAGGGTAGTCATCCAGAACGCATGAACTGGACATAAAGATATATCAATAAGGGTTTTCATTCAGTATTATAGACTAGGCGTTGACTTAGCTGTAGTGTTGAATTGAATCCTCTTACAGACCTCCCGCACGGTGGCGAATGCCCGGCGAAGTCGAGGGTGTGTGGCCGGTGTGGCACGCCAGGACACTATGCGAGAGTATGCAGAGCCTCCGCACCTGTAGCAGCGTCGAGAGGGCCGGAGAGAGTTGGAAGGGGTGGTACTCGCAGAGTAAGAGGCATATCGTCTATTGATCAGGACATTCAAGACCTAAATATCGCTGAAGAGGAAGAGGAGGAGGAAGAGATTTTCTTCGTTTCCAGCATTGTGAAAGGTCATGGCACAAGACGACAACCCACATGTACCGTCAACATTGGTGAAATTCCCACTCCCGTCCTCATAGACACTGGTGCGTCGGTCTGTGTCTTAGCAACCAAGCACTACAATGCACTCCCAAGCCCACCAGACCTGTCAGCATCCAAAGCACAAATATATGCATTTGGGGGAGATGCGCCCCTGCCCATCCAAGGTGTGTTTGTGGCCCCAGTGACCCATGGACAAAACACCATTAAAGCGAGGTTCTTTGTCACCAGCGTAAGCCCGCACTCCCTTCTAAGCTGTGCCGCGTCAGAGGCTCTGAACATTGTACATTTCACTTTTGCAGTGTACCACACTGATCTGGACTGTCTGTTACAACGATTTGAGACACTCTTCGAGGGCATTGGAAAACTGAAAGCCGAACCCATACGGCTACACATTGATGGGTCTGTGAGACCGACTGCGCTCAAACATCGCCACATTCCCTTTCACTTGAGGGCACAAGTGGAGGAAGAACTACAGCTACTGGTGGATCGTGACATTATCGAAAGGGTAGAAGGGCCCACTCCCTGGGTCTCTCCAATTGTGGTGGCCCCGAAGCCCAAACAGCCCGGGGCAGTACGTATCTGTGTAGATATGAGGTTACCCAATGTCGCGATCAAAAGAGAACGTCATCTCACACCCACCCTAGATGACATTGTTGGGGAACTCCAGGGAGCTAAAGTTTTTTCGAAACTGGATTTAAGATCAGGTTACCACCAGTTGGAGCTCCACCCCGAGTCTAGATACATTACGACATTCACAACTCATGAGGGGTTATACCAGTATAAAAGATTAAGCTTTGGGATCTCATCTGCGGCAGAGGTTTTCCAAAATGCCATCAGAGGAGCCCTGTCCGGACTAAAAGGGGTCCTCAATATGTCGGATGACATCTTAGTCTTTGCTAGGTCTGAAGCTGAACACCTCAAGCGATTGGAGAGCACTTTTGAAAGGTTACGCAGCGTGGGGCTGAATTTGCACAAAGAAAAGTACGAGTTCTTGAAGGACAAATTGGAATTCTTTGGGTTCATATTCCATGCTGGTGCCATCTCCCCGGATCCTGAGAAGGTGAAAGATATCAAGGAAGCGTCCCCGCCAACATCACCGGCAGAAATACGAAGTTTCCTGGGGATGGTTAACTATTGTGGACGTTTTATTAGAGACTTGGCTTCGTTGTCAGAACCCCTAAGATCGCTCACAAGAAATGAGATAGCGTGGTCATGGACGGAAAAGGAGCAAAGGGCCTTCACGGCCATCAAGGAGGCCTTGTCTGAACAAGAAACCATGGCCTATTTCAACCCTGGCCGGGAATCTGAAATTGTGGTTGATGCCAGCCCGGTGGGGCTGGGGGCAGTCCTCATGCAAGCAGACGGACAAGGGGCCATGCGACCCATTGCATATGCCAGCAAGGCTCTCACTGACACAGAAAGGAGATACTCCCAGATTGAGCGAGAGGCCCTTGCCATTCTGTGGGGGTGCAAGCATTTCAGAATATACATCCTGGGTAAACCCATTGTAGTCGTCACCGACCACAAACCTCTAATACCAATTTTGTCAGGCACCTCATCCAAGCCACCCCCTCGAATAGAAAGGTGGATGCTGTCATTAATGGAGTACGGCGTCAGGTTGCTGTATCGCCCAGGGACACATAACCCAGCAGACTATCTCTCCCGCCACCCAGGCTCAGGACGCTCCAGGGACTTGGCAGAAGTAGCAGACTGTGTGGATGTCATTCACATGGTCATCGAATCCGCAATGCCCCTCGCTCTGTCAAGACAGGAAATTGCCGACGAATCCAACTCCGCCGAAGCATTTCTGAGAGTGAAGAGTGCAGTGGCCACGGGAGAGTGGCGGGAGATCCTTTTGAACAATGCTCGAAGGAACGTGGAGGTACAAAGAGATCTACAAATACTCTGGAAGGCTCAAAACGAGTTATCGGTGACAACAGACGGGCTGTTGCTGAGAGGACACCAGATCGTAATCCCCAGGTCATTGGTGGTGAAAGTCCTTCAACTGGCCCACAAAGGACATCAGGGGATGGCCAAGATGAAAGCGCACCTCAGGCTCAAAGTTTGGTTTCCCGATCTGGAGCATAGAGTGGCGGAGTTTGTGAGGACCTGCATCCCCTGCCAAGCCACAAGGCCGGTGGAGAGAGGGCCGCCCATTCAGACCATGGAAAGGAGCAATACACCATGGGGGACGGTACATGCGGATTTCGGTTCCACAGGCAGAGGACTATACTTCCTAGTGGTTACCGACCAGTGGTCACGATATCCGGAGGTGGAGCTGGTCGAATCCACAGCTAGCGACCACACCACCCTGGCGATGGACAAAATATTCGCCACACACGGTTTCCCCTTTGAGATATGCTCGTACAATGGTGCACCCTTCCGAGGACAGCAATTTGCTCGATATTGTGAAGAAAGGGGAATAAGGCATCGAAAAGTCACGCCGCTCTGGCCGAGATCAAATGGTGAAGTAGAGCGCTTCATGCGGACGCTGAATAAAGTGTTTCGGATATCGGCAAACGGAGGGGAGGACCTACGACATAACCTGTTTGAGTTTCTCCGTGAGTACCGCACCACTCCGCATCGATCCATTGGGATTGCCCCCGCCGAGGCGCTTTTCAAGAGAATACCAAGAGGACTGATTCCTGAAGCCGAAGGGAGACGCCCGGGAGTGATCGACAATACCCAGGTGGAAGCAGAGAGAGCGGGTCAGAATGAGCATGAGACAGCACGGCGAAGACTACCTGAGAGAGAGATCGCAGTGGGAGACACTGTGCTGGTCCGCAATAGGAGACCCGAAGGAAAGCTGTCGATGACATACGAGACACAACCACTGGGGGTGACGCACGTAAAAGGGTCAATGATCACCGCTGCCAACGCCCGGGGCACCGTAACGAGAAATGTCTCATTCTTCAAGCGCATAGGGCCAACGACATGTGAGGAAGCACCCCGTCAAGGCCCTGATCAAACTACCGAAGCGCCGCTGGAAAATGACGGACCGCCAGAGAGGCCGGAGACACCCGAGATCCCCGATGGCGAGGCCCGCAGGTACCCGAGCCAAGTAGGGCAAAGGCCCCCGCTGAGGTTCCAAGACTTTATCATGGACCCGGCACCATGAACAGTGACCCCTGACAGTGAAAGTTTTGAATAGAACCACGTTGGTTCGCGAGTTGTCCATTATTTGTTGTTTGCGGGGAAAAGGAGGGATGTTGTGTACGGCGTACACTGTTGTACGCATGCGTGAGCCTCGCTGAAGTTCGCGCATGCGCGTTAGAGATAAAGGCGATGCCCACGGCAGTTCGCGCCGGGGACCGGAGCATCAACACGTCTCCGGCGTGTGGTCTTGCATGAATGCCTGTGCATGCATGCGAGCGAGTGCGAGGGGCCCCAGGCCGTGTGTTCTCCCACCCTAGCTCACAACAGGGTTGTGGAGTTGATTTAAAATGTGCTAATTATGCGAATTCGAACCATACAACTGTGCAGGCTTAGTGCAAAGTAACGTTGAAGATGCAGTTCAAATTAAGGACATTTTGCAAATATGTGTGGAGAACTCTCCCAGCGTGGATATTCAACCCAGATCATTAGCTTCTATCTAGTGAAAATATCGATAGGGTGCAAGGTTAACTATAGTTCCTTAGACAGACAAGAAGGAACCAGTTATTGTTGGAGACCTGAACAGACCTTGGGAGTGAGTGGTACTGGGTTTTCAAATGTCTTCATTTGATCCAGAAGGTGGAAGTCTAATATGCCCAAGAGACAGCAATGATGTAGGCTGCCATCACCCTTTCGACCTGGAGGCACTGGAATGCCAGAACGTCCGAAAACCTTAGCAGGATTGATAAATAGGCTTTGAGTTTGTGTGCACATCAGCCTGGAAAGAATACACTATAATGCCTGTGCTTTGTGTTTAGCTTGATGCTGGGGTTAGGGGGTCAAAGATCTTGATCAATTCTGGATCTGGATCATCATGACTGCTGGGGTTTTTGACATTTTCATGACACTTGTGGCCATCAAAATGTGCATGGCACCTGAGGTCGTTGGATCCTCCTGGTGGCCCATGAAGTTAGGTTCTGCATGGCTATGTTGTGTATTGGGACGAGCTTGGCATTCCTGGTGGCAGAATGCACTTTGCAAAGTGTAGCTTTTGTTCCAATGCTGGTAGCGTGGATTGGTGTTTGGTGCCTTGAGTAAGGCTGAGGTTTGAAATTAGATTTTGGAAGTGATCCCATTGCAATATATATGCCATGTCATTTTCCTTTGTGTAGGGTTTCTTCCTGAATGTGCACCCCGATTTTAAGAAGGCCACTGCAGTGAATGAGCTATTCCTGTGACCTGGGTGTGGTAACACACCAAAGTGGTGCTGAGTCACAACTCTACTCACATAAACTGTTGCTGATAGATGCTTTACGTTTTGGCTTCTTGTCTGAACTCTGGGGCTCGGGCCAAGTCCTGAGCAAGGCCCTGTGAATTGTTCTGCCCTGTGCTTTATCACTTCCAGATATCTAGCCATGTCAGAATTCTGTTGTTCTCTGACTCTGTGGCAGTCAGTAGGGTTGCTACAGGTAGGCATCATTCTTTTCCTCAGACCAAGAAAGAGACCATGACACGGGTGTGTCCAAATTCTGACATGCAAGACCCAAATCTGTTCCCAAGAGGTTGTCAACAAACTTGACTAATTGAGTCTGGAAAAAAGAATATTTACTGTCAATGAGTCCTTGAACAGACTGCTGGATGTCTGTGTAAAAGAAGAAGCGTGAACCATGCAGGCATCTAGATGTGGAAGAACTATAATCCCTTTCCTGAGTAAAATATCCATCAAGGGAGTTAGAGACTAAGTTGAACACTCTTGTAGCCAATGAAAACAGAAGAGAAATAAAAGGAACTTGAAATGTTCATTGTCACTGCAAATATGAGAATCACAAGGGCCATGGGTCCTGTAACTATCCTTGATAAAGCCTGCAAAGATGTGGATAGGTCTTCATAAATTGTTTTTTTTTCTCACAATCATAAGAAATTAACCTCACCCTGATGTGTTTGTAAACAGATATACACCTCCATAAAACCTGTTTTCTTGATCCGGTGAAGATACTGGAATTATATGATGTTACTAGGCGTTCGAACCTAAGGGCAAAAAATGTGCTTTTTCCATATGTATGAAAACCATACTTGATGTCCTCTTACCCAACACAACTACCCAAATCGGGACCAGCATAGCTGTAGATTCTGCTCGCGTGTTAGAGACTGTCAACAATCCGTATTGTGAGGGAAAGGAACATGCTTAAGCATCCTGGGTCACAGACCTTCCGCTAGATGCCTGTGAAGGAGGACGGCTGATGCGCTGTCAGAGGGAGAAAGCCTAAAGGTTAAACACCTATAACTGCACAAGGAAAATAAGGCATGTCTACTATAATTAAAAACACATCTAAATGTGCTCCATACAGAAATGGTAGTTTCAGTGGCCTGACATTGTGTTCTGCTATGACTTCCCATCTTTGGGACAGTTGTACCTAGTAGCCAGGATGACAGCCCATACTGCTATCACAGTATCGTTGTTGCTATTAAAAGCAACGTCACATGTTTCTTCTTCACTCAGAGAGACTGTGAGCATTTGAATCACTCCTGTAGAGCTTTGAATAGAGATTGCATGTCCGGCAGTCGGGAATGAGAAGTGTCCCATGCAAAGCATCCGTGTTGGTTCCTAGAGAGAAATTACCCACTACAACACTATTGATGGTTGACTGTTCCTTCTCATCTACAAGATGCCTGTGAGTCGCATGCTATGCTGGCCAAACAACACTCCTTGCCAATCAGAAGAAGAGGATCAACCTGTCCCAGTCCAGGCAGGGTTGATTAGGCATTTCCAGGACTGCTTATCTGCTTGAATAAAGGAACATGTCATCGATTAGGCTGAGTTATTGGAACTCACATGATGGTTCATCTGGTGGAATGGGGAACCCAATGGTAGAAGAGAGGAGATGCACGCTCTCTTTCACCCTCTCCACTTGGGAATACTGCCTACTTTCCTCTGTATTCGGACAAATAAGGTGAGTGAGACAGACAAAAAAAGACCTCTGTGGGTTGTTATACTGCCACTGAGCAACAGGCATCTTTGACATCACATACATTACTGTCTCTTGCTGTGAAGCTTCTTAGATTTCAGGCTGGGTGTGCAGTGTTCCTCCCTCTTCTGACAAAAGCCATTACCCTGCCTACCCATATCGGAGGGAGTATTATAGTATAGTAGTAGAGTAGTTGAGTGCAGTATCCTCGTTCTAGTGTGCTCTCCGTCTTTTCAGGGAAACTGGTCTCCATATGGGCCTTTTTGGGGCCCAAAGTGGAAATCCCAAAGTAAGTGACCTTTTGTTAATTAACTAACTAGCTCATGTCCCCAGGAATTAAGTACAAAGTGAGAAGTATGTGGATGAGAAACAAGGTTGCAATAGCTCCCATCAACATGCATGTTTATTCCTATTAAGCACTGTAGATTTAGTAAAGAGAGCAACTAACATACATGATCCCTCCGAAGATGAAATATGTGTTTGTAAACCAGCAACTAACTCAGTTCTTCCAAGCACAACGTTCATCTCACCTAATGCATCGAACTTCAATCAGCCGATCACGTGTGCTTCTCAATGGACTATCCCTTATAGTGTTGTGGGGAGCTCTGGTGTGCTTTTAATATATTTCAGCTTACACAAGATGGATCACAAAGAGATAGTCAGTAGTTCTACAGTCACCCAAATCATGATCTCTATGTCACAAAAAGGTCAGTCGTAGGGGTGAGCAAAATCTTCAACCACAAAGCAAAAAGTGCAGAATCTGCACTGGAATCCGCTTCCGCCCGTTCCACAAAATCAGCATTACACTTCCACCACCACTGAAATTTCGTCTGGTTTTGCCGTTTCGCGTGGAGCGCCGTGTCTTGTTCCCATGTTAGGGACATGCAGTGGAACATGAAACTTTGTGTAGCTTTTTGTTCAATTCACACTATGTTTGTGCAATGGCACACACAACTTCCTGCCGGATTTTCGATTTGTGCTGGTTGTCTGCAGCAGCACGAGAAACTTAGTGCCACTATTTTTGATTCATGCTGGGTTCACGGAGCAGCACGATCAACTTTGCTCTGCTCTTTTCGAGCCATGCTAGGTTCGTGCAGCAGTATGTGAAACTTTGCACGGCTTGTTTCGGTTCACGAGAGGACACGAGGAAGTTTGCACTGCTCTTTTCGATACGCAGGGCTGGCAGAGCGGCAGATTACAGCATAACAAATCAAAATCTTACATATTTCACTTCTGCAGCTGGAACAACAGAATTTAAGAATTTCGCCCATGCTTAGTTGTAAGGACTAGGAAAAAGGGTCACTTTGCCTGGCCATAAAAAGAGTGAATAGAATCACTTATCACATGAGAGGGAGTTCTTGTATGATGTATGTTAAATCCCGTAAACCTGATTAACAAGGATTTAAAGTGGAACAAACGAGGACATGTTTGGTGGGCATCTGAGATCTGCACATGCCTCCGTATACTTAGAGCACACCTGAGGGTGCTTGCAGCATCTATGAGATGTCCTTGAGAAGCTTCAGGTATCAGCAGGTTTGCTCCAGTTTTAGGTTTTGTGAGTCAGCTGTAAGGTAACAGGTCAAAACTGAGTTGGTCCCATTCATTTCTTCGTTCACTCCAGTGACAATGATTTGCGAAACAGGTATTTAGCCTTTTCCTGGAGGGATAAGGCTCTATGCTTTAGGGCTGCAGTGCGCTTTACAAATGTAAAAAATAAAATACATAAATAAATAAATCACTTGCTGGGATAAGGGAAGAGATTCATTTCTATGTCCATCCAAACCCTGACCTCTCTCTAGAGCGATGATCTTTAGGGATCTCAAGGGGCGTAACTGAAAGTAACTGAAAGTGTTATCCGTCCCTTAGGAACTGAACCAGCAATGCTGGGAGGTAAAGGTGGAAATGAAATAGCTCGGGTTATTTTTTAAATTAGGCCATACCATAAGTCACCAGTGAGCCACCTGTCTCCTCACCAAAATAATTGGATGTCAGTTTTGTCACACTATCAGGAGCAACATGGCATAGCAAGTCTTTGCAGAAATGCCCATTGACAGCCTGAACTGCACTCACTGCCTCAGGAAGCATCCTGCATCATGTATGTTTTTATTCTTTGCAGCCTAAATACAGCTTTTTCTGTTTGCGCGAGTGGTCGCAGAAGCGAAAGAGGCAGATGAAAGTGGGATGTTTATCTTATTTATGCTGCTGAGATTTTTATTAAATAACATAGGGGTCCAAACATCAAGATCAAGACAACAGTAGGCATTCGGGTTAAGAGCAGTAAACATAATGCTTACCCATGACGTACAATCTACGCTCAGACTGCTGTGCACTTTACAATACCACATACTACAAGTCATTTACACACCAAATATTCAGAGATCCATATCGGCACACCTTAGTAGGCTGAATTTCATACTGAGAAATGACTGCACAATGTGTGAAAAATCCATGAAAAACACAAATGGATGGTGTGCAACACAAAGTAGCATCACAATCCACAGCAAATCAACTTCAGGACCGTGCTACGAAAAAACAACCTCATGAGATGGGCCTCATCAGATTGGGCTCAACAGATTGGGCTCATCAGACGGGGCTCATCAGACTGGGCTTATCAAATTTGGCTCATCTCCGCTGCAATTCACGAGGAAGTTCTTCATGGACCTTCTCATAGATCATTGACCCCGCTGACAGCACATCTTCCGTCTTTTGCTCCCCCACCCCCGGGTCTCCATATCATCTTCTTCCAACATTCACCTGCTGTTTTTGTACAGCAATCAATTGCTGGTTTCTTTCTATAATAATCCCTTACAAACATACCATTTTTCGAAACGAGAAGTAAAGATCAGAAACAGAGCTTTTCTTTAATGCTGTTTCTCCAACTTCATTTGAAGAGAGCTAGGGTAAAAGCATAAATAAGACTACAGGACTTGAAATCCCCCCAAAATCCGTGTTTAATAGGAAACATGAAAGGGAAGCAATTTTTCATGTCACTCTTGCTCCCTTTTTGGTAGCAGCTAAGCACCAACCATCTCTTCAGAAGAGTCATGGATGCACAGCTAAGTAGGCAACACACTTCTTCCTCTGGTGATGGGTTATGCAGCTTCAAAACGAGTTCATCTGCTGAATGTAATACCGTGGCATTTCGTCATTCAGTATCTAAATGTAAGATATGTTAGGGACTTCTGTGCTTCCTGGCAAGCGCACAAATGGGAAAGTGGGTGGCAGACTAAAAGGGCTGTAACTGATATCCCCAACTCCATATCCATCCACTCATAATAGGAGGCAGGCCAAAAGAGTCTTGGAAAGAGATTGTACTCACCTATAGGCAAAAAAGGCCAATAATGTACTACCATGCAAAGAAACAACCCCACAGAATCAGAACCCTGCGTTCACCACTGTTGAGAATCCAAATCCTTTCTCCACACCATTCCCACCTGCATCCCACTCCCCGACTTCAATGTCTTGATGCTTGTCAACACCAGATCAGTCATGAAAAATGCCACCAACATCTCCAGTCTTCTGGCAAAGCACACCATTGAATGCCTAGCAGTTTCATCCCAACCTAGCCTTGCTTCTTGAGACGCTTCTGGCAAAACAACTTCAAACTAATTGCACAGTATCCCAAGAACAGGCTGGGAGGAGGAGGAGTCTGGATCCATCCACCCGCGCTCAAATGTGCCGCCATCCAACTAACACTTATGCCACCTTTCCACACGACGAGCCACATGTCTTTACAATCCTGCATTCTGTTTGCTTATTCTATTGTGCTAAACTCCCAAACGTGTTTCCTATGAGGGAAGCAAATTGCGACCTGATACTTTATCAGGCTTTCCAAACCCCATCCTCTGGGTCGATTTAAAATACCCATAGTCAAATAATTCATACCAAAACACATCTTTTCTACAAAGTACATAGATGTTTTACAAGAAATAAAATGCAGCAACCTTGTACACCATATGAAGTTGATAGTCCTATAACAATATAAAATGTCTAACATACTTTCATACCATTCAAAAGAATAATAGTCTGTTTTTTGAACAAAAACTAAAAAATCTGACTTCACATAACAAAGACATGTCACCATTCCTATCGCCCAGACACAATTTTCCATTCCTATTATTTTCTATTGAACTCCCATTATGTATCATTAATATTATATTCGTGTCTGTTTTATTGCATCAAGATAGCCTTACAATTTCAGCATGGCCCAAACGTTATTCAAGCCCTTGATTTAAAAAAAGAAAGAAAAAAAAACATTATTTCACAGGCTCAGCACATTTTTGTAGTAAACCCCAACCAGTTTCGACATCATGCCCAACGTATGACTTCAATTGTTGCAACTCATTCAGGGCAGCGGCGGTGGAATATATCTAAATTTCAGTTATTGATATAATGCAGCTTTCCTATTTCTGAAACAGTGAAAAAATTATAAGCGGAAATGTGGAAACAGAAAAGAACAAACCGGAGGGGATAACAAAACAGAAAAAAAAAGAAAAATACAATTACTTCATATTTCTATCTAACCCGCATCAAAAATCATGCAATTTATTCATAAAAGAGTTTTAAAAAAAGCCTAACTTCCTCTTTTTCTGTTATTTACACATTACATGCATGTGGCCCCCAGCGTTTGCACCTAAGTGCTGCTGGGTTCTCTGCTTGCAATTTTCATCATTCACAAGGGAGAGGGGAAAGGAAAAGAGGAGAACTCGCTTTTACTCTTACATTTTACTCGTTGTCTTGTGAAAAAGTGAACACTGCTGGCAAATTACACTGTGAAAACAGTGGTGGATGGAGAATTCTTTTATTGGAGTGGGGTAAATATATCCCACAAATAGGCCAGAACGAACGAGCATAGTGAGGGAATCGAAACCAACCAGGGGGATTTGGGGATTGTTTTACTCCTAAGAACTGTGCACAGGAGCATTTCCCAAAGCATTGCCATGATGCTTTCACCCACAATATATATATATATATATATATATATATATATATACATATATATATATATATATATATATATGTATATATATATATATATATATATATATATGTCAGTATGAAAACATTTGCACACTGGCTGTGCCCATACTTTTCCACGCCGGCAGCACCATTATATGCCAGAATTCCTATATAAGAACATTTTCATGTTTGCTTTGCACATAATGGCAGTAATGATACTACAAGAGCACATGTCCACACTGGCTCTGGCAAAATATGGCAGTATGCCCACAATAAAACATACCCCTGTTGGCTTTGACTCAATTTGAAAACATGGTCTAACTGGCTGCACGATGTAGTACAGTCTAGACATGTGATAACACTTAACATGCTTGTTTTATAATATATGCCCAGAAAGAAAGTCATGCCACAGTAAGAAAGGGCTAGGCTGGCTGTTCCAAAATGCCAGTTTAGACAAGTAGTAACACTTAACATACTTGCTTAATCATAGCTAGTCAGTAATACATGTCATGTCACAGTAAGACATGGCTAGACTAGCTGCCCCCAATGTGCCAGTCTAGCCATGTAATAGCACATCATCCTTTCTTTTATCAACTGCCGATGGATGAGTTTTTACTGGGCATCTATTCTATATGCCCAGTAAGTAAAGTGTTTTTGCATGCTCCCACCTGCGCCCACTGCCCCAACTGCCCACCTGCTCCCTGACCTGGCGCTAGCACACATGCATATACATTGATACAACACATTCACACACAGCATTCACTCACTCGTTCACGCGTGCATCTATACACCATACATGCACTCATTCACACACACATTATAATACATTATAAAACAATACAATGTTTCAATGTTTACCTACACGCAGCTTTAGCCCAGATTCTTCTCTGGTGCTGCCTTCAGATATCCTTCAGCTTCTGCAAAGTATGAACACGTACCATGAAGAAGAGCACTTCTTCGGTCCTGCTCATGTGCGCAAGAGCCACAGCTGATGTCACTGCACCCCACTCAGTTTGTATGAGCGTGGGGGTGCATGAGTACCCCCTGACACATACAAGTATGCAGTTTCCCAGTCTGTCTCCCCAATGGGACATGCAAGGCTGGGGAAGCAAAACATCACCGGTCTTGCATGGCCCATTCGACATGCACATCTGGGGAACAGAACCTTCAAAGCGAAACCATGTTTCAAGCCAGCTCCCTCAGTTCGATCCTGGGATAGTGCAGCTCCTCCATAATGGGCAAGGGTACTGGTGTTTCGCACCACCTTAGCCATTATGGACAAGCTGCCCCTGTTTACAGGCAGCGTTTACTACATATGGAGTGAGTATATGGACTTTTGGAACGTGCATCTGTTGCTGGATGGGATTACATCAGAATAATTCTGAGTCCAAATAACTGGACAAACTCAAGAAGATGACAAGTTCCTGTTTTATTAGTAATTATTTATAGCAGGGAGGTTACAACGAACATCAACGGACGTACGCTCATTCTCTCAGCGATTTCCACAAAAAATACAATTATATACTTCTTTATGCATCAGAATGACGTCATACTACGTGGCAATAGTGAAAAACCTATCAAGGGTCAGGATTGGTTAAGGGACACATCTAGATATACAATCATATGGGAGCTAGGTTTGTTATTGGCTGTCCGATAGCAGGTGGACAACTTATGCCTACCTCTTCATACCTGTCAGTTAAGAAAAAATAGTTGCACAGTGTTTCATATGTTTCTCAAGCTATAAGGCTCTTCGTTATATGGACTAATACAATTGGTTTGGCACACTTGTGCCATGTGAGGAAAATTTGGTTCAATTAGCAGTACATAAACCAAGACCCAGGTGCAAATAGATAGGACATGAGGCTGCCCTTTAACCCAATTAGCCAAACATCTATCATCATCCATGCATTCTGCCATGAAATTCTCTATGTACTTGTCCTTGCAGAGTATTTGTGTACTGGGAATGCAACGGGAGTGAGGGCACTCGCTATCATGTCTGGAACTACAAGTTCAAGCCCTATTTCTATCCTCGACTACGTGATAAGAGACAACTATTCTGTTCAAGCCCTTGCAGGACAAGACCACAGTGTTGAGCAATGCAGGTGCGCAGGAGACGCTGCCCCACGAAATGTAGTGCATTTGCTATGTCCATGCTCCCGAGCCTATATAATCTGAGGTTTGGACCCTCTGCAGCAAAGCCCTCGCAGGATTAGACTGTTTTGTTGAGCGTGGCAGGGGTGCAGGAGACTCTGCCCGATGAACTGTAGCATGTTTGCTACGTCCATGCTTCCAAGCCTGTATAATTCAAGGATCGGACCCTCTGCGGACCCTCTGCGGCAAAGCCCTTGCAGGACAAGACGGTGGTGTTGAGTGACGCAGGTGTGCAGGAAACGCTGCCTGATGAAACATAGCACGTTTGCTATGTCCACGCCTCCAATCCTATATAATCCATGGTTCGGACCCTCTGTGACAAAGTCCTCACAGGACAAGACCGTGGTGTTGAGCGATGCAGGTGTTTGGCAGTGAAGGGGTCTGCGGTGTAGACAGGGAATGCGGACCACTGACCCTCCTCTCTGCGGCCAACAGGTAAGAAGTTGTGGGGAGTTTAGCTTGCTCTGCGCTTCTTGCCTTTCTGACTTGTGTGCCCTTCTCGCCTGACTTGCATCCCCTCTACCCCTGAGACTTGTCCCTCTGCCTGTGCCCCGTTGGTCGGGGGTACCCCATTTCCCTGATCGCTTCCATCCCGTGCTACCCTTGATCCCAACCTGCATGGTTCTATCGCACTCTTCCATTGCACTGCACCCCCTCGCCCCTTCCATCCTTGTCTTCATGCCTGCGCACCGTCTGCCATCGTTGTTCCCTCGCAATCCTTGATCGCGTGTACTCCAGGCCCCCTTTCCATCCTTGGTTGCGTTTGAACCTGCGTGTCCTTTGCCTGCATTGTTCTCTGGCAATCCTTGATTGCGTGTGCTCGGCGCCCTTTCCATCCTTAGCTATGCTTGTGCCCATGCTACTCCCTCATATTCCTTGATCGTGTGTGCTCTACGCCCAGTCCATCCTTGGCTAGGCTTTGTGCGCCCCCTGCCCACATTGTTCCCTCGCATTCCTTGTTCGCGTGTGCTCCGTACCACTCCATTCTTGGCTGCGCCCACACCTGCGCATCCTCTGCCTACGTGGTTCCCTCACAACCCTTGAACGCGTGCGCTCCGTGCCCCTTTCGTCCTTGGCTACCCTCCTCCTCCCTGCCCTTTTCCTCTTCCCAATCCCTTCCACCACACCTTTGTGACTCCTTTGTGCTCTGCTGGGTTTTCTTCTTCTAGACCCTATTTGCTTGACTGCTCTGTTCTTGAGTCTGCTATCTTTGACTGCTGTATACTTGTGCACATCGTACTGCTGCCACCCCTGTTGTGTCACTTTTTCTTTCAGGTTCCCTTGTCGTTTCTTGCTCCGTTAACTGGTTTGTTATTCACAGCTACATGACTGCTCTACTTTGTTGTCTCATCAAGCCCATTGTTAATTGAAATTAATTTGTTCTTGTCTTGTTCTCATCTCGTCTGCGCGCACCCCTCCTCTTGTGCCCACCCCTAGTGTCTCCTCCACTTACCATTGTTTCCCCTCCCCTCAGTTCCCCTCTGCCTTTTATCCTCCCTCTCCCATCCCTCTGCATCCTCTATGGTGCTCTCTGTCTCTCCTATCTCCTCTAACTGCTTCTCTATTGACTATCCTGTCCTTCTTACTAAGTCTGGTAGGAAGAAGTTCAAAAGGGATATCCTGGTCTCCAACCCAGGACTCCCTATCACTGATACCCAGACCACGCTTTCTCCAGACAAACCCTCACCGACATCCTCTTTGTCGTTCTTTCGCAAAACCTATGGACTCCACATATGGTCTTTCTCCTTTTTCCTCCTCTTCCATTAATGGTGGCACCCGGTGGGAGGCCCTCATGGCCCCCTTCCACTTCTCTAAGACCATTATCACTGTTTACCTAAATGGCACCATCTTGGTCTAAGGCCCTCAGTCCAACCTCCTCCTTTTTGATAGATGCTTCCTGCGCCTCATCAACTTACTTTCTTCTCCTGTTGTCCCTTCTTCCCCTTCTCCGGCTCCTCTGCCTCCACCCTCTGCCACCTCTTTGGCGTCCTCTACTTCTTCTCAGGCTGCCTTGTTGCCGCCTTCCTCCGCCACCTCTCTGATGTCTTCATCCTCCTCCTTAGATAGCATGCTCTCTCCTCCTTCCCCCTTTGCCCACCCTCGGGCTCCTTCTACACTTCGACACGGCGCATCTGTGACCTGTACCCCTCCCCGGTAGTCTTTCAAGGGAGGCAACCTCTCCACATTGCAACTCTCAACTCTCGCTCAGCTGTCAAACACTCCTCTGACATCAGCCGTCTCCTTCATGTTCTCGGTCTGACAGAGACATGGTTCACGGACAGAACTATCATGAGTTTTGACACTCTCCTCCCTGATGGCTACAAAATCCTCACTGCACCCAGATCCAACCGTACCGGTGGGGGTGTGGCCTTGATCTTCCTGGAGCGGATTGTGCCTCTATCATTCCTATGCAGGTCTACTCCTCCTTTGAATGGCTCTCTCTCTCTTGGTTGCTCTCTTGCTGTGGCCACTATCTACCAGCCGCCTGGCCATGTAACCTCCTTCCTCTCCGAATGGGCGGACCTCTCCTCCTACCTCCTTGCCTCCACCACTCAACTCCTCTTCCTCTGAGACCTCAACATCCACCTGGATGCTACCTGTCCTGCTTCTGGACTCTTGTGCAACCTCTGTGATTCTCTTTATCTCTCTATTCTTCCCTCGGGCCCAACTCACACTGCAGGGCCCACCTTGGATGTTCTGATCTCCTCAAACCGCCCCCTCTCTAACTCTCTCCCCATTCTCTCCTGGAGTGACCACTTTCTCCTCTCCTCTCCTCTCATTTCTTCTCTCTCTCTACTCCTCAGGCTGAGCCAACTTCAGCACTGCCACCCACCTTCTCTATCATCCGACCCATGAAGTGTGTCTGAACAAAGGCTTTCACTGCTGCTTTCTCTCCCCCTCATGCACCTCCACTGACTCACATCCTGACACAGCCCTTTCCAACCTCCATTCTTCTATCTCCGACACTCTTGATGTACTTGCCCCTGTCATGAGGATCCGCTTGAAGCCCGAAGCCAAGTGCAACTCTTGGTACGACTCAGACCTCGTAACCCTTAAACGCAAGTCTACGGTGGCTGAGAGGAAATGGCATCAAGTGCACCCTCTGACAAACTGGTCTGCCGTCTGCTCCAAAGGCAGTATCGACTCTCTGTCCACACTAAGAAAAGAGCTCACATCCAAGCCTGCATCTCTGTGGCATCTAACAACCCTGGCTAAACTCTTTAAAATCTGCAAGGACCTGGCCAATCCTGCAGCAGTCTACCTTTCCTCTTCCCTCACATGCCCTCTGCACGGCCTTGGCTTCACATTTCCTCTCTAAAACCCAGGACACCCTCTTTTCCTTCCCTCCTTCTTCTTCTACTATTTCCTATACTTCTGGCCTTCCTGTGGCCACCTTTTCTCCTTCCTTCTCTTCCTTTCCTTTGTTCACCCCTGACAATGTTTCTAGACAAGTCCGATCTATGAAAGTCTCGTCAAAACAGGTTCTTCCCTGTTCATCCAAAACCACCAAGACCCATATTGACACCCTCGATCCAGCCTTGGGCGACTTCTACAACCACTCTTTCTCCACTGGAATCTGCCCTTCCCCCTGTACCACTCACTTGAGCACCCTATTCTTAAGAAACCCTCATCCGACCCCTCCTGTCTGGCTAACTATCACCTGATCTCCACTACTCCTTTGCTGGACAAACTCTTCAAAATGCTGGCCATCTCCCAGCTTAACCTTCACACTGAATCTGTTGGTTGTTTCCATCACCATCAGTCTGGCTTCAGAATGGCCAAAAGCACGCAAACTGCTTTCCTGAACATCCATGTAGACCTGCTCTCAAACCTTGACAGTAATCAACCTCCTGTCCTCATCCTCCTTGATCTCTCTTCTGATTTTGATGCTGTCAACCATGCCATCCTGCTCAACCGGCTCCTTGATAACCTGGATATCACTGATCAGGCACTGGCCTGGCTAAACTCCTTTCTTTCTGACGACCCTCCCCGGTCCAACTTGGGTCCTTCCTCTCCTCTATCTCTATCTCTCTACCTGTGGTGTTCCCCAGAGGTCTAATCTTTCTCCTTGGCTGTTCAACCAATACCTAGCACCTCTTGCCCACTGCATAGCTGCTCTCTGCTCCAACTTTCAGTGCTATGTGGATTACACTCAGCTCACTTACAGGCTCCCCTCAGCTCCCACTTCTCCCTCCCTCATCCCGGATTGACTATCCACGATCCAGGCATGGTGTGCCGCAAATGATCTCTGCCTTAACACCAGTAAAAAGGAGATCCTCCTCATCGGCTCACCAGCACCTTCCTTTCCTCTCAATCTCTAGTTGCCCAATCTGGGCCCTCTTCCTGCTCCTACCTGTGAGGCTAAGAACATCTGGATCATCCTCGACTCCACACTCTCCTTCTCTCCTCACATCTCTGATGTCTCTAAGAAGTCAAACTACCAGCTGCACCTCCTCAGAGGTATTCTTCCTTTACTCACTTTCCCCCAGAAGTTCACTGTCTCCAGAACTCTGGTTCTCTCTAGGCTTGACTACTGCAACAGCCTCGTTCTAAATCTACCTGTCTCTACTCCCTTCCTCTACAAATCATCCAGAACAAGACTGCAAGACTTGTCCTTGGCCTCAAGCCCAAAGATTGTATCCCTCCAGCACTGAAATCTCTTGATTGGCTACCAGTTGCAGCAAGGATTAAGTTCAAGACCCTCTGCATTGTCCACAAGGCTTTCTGGGGCCTGGGAATGCAATACCTCCAACTGTCTCTACCAAACTATCTTCCTTGTCAAGCTCTTCGCTCCTCCACCACCAACTCCTTGAGGGTCAGTCACTTCTCCAAGCAACAAGTTGGGGGGAGATCTCTTTCTTCGGACGGTTCCTCCTCGGGAACAGCCTCCCTACCTCTCTGAAACCTGAGCAGAACCATCTCCAGTTCTGGAAGCACCTCAAGACCTTCTTCTTTGCTTCTGCCTTCTCTCTCCCTCCCCCTGCTGATCTCCTGTCTGATATATGCACTGGTCACCTGGCAGCCCTCTGAATTCGGGCCCAGGTCCCTGCCTGCCCAGCTGCAAACCTGCACTGCCTCTTGGCACCCCCTGAACTTGTGGTCTGTATCTGTAACTCTACAGTCCCCTCTCCTGCACTTATTAGACACTTGTTGTCTGCACTTCTAACACTAGCACTTGCCACCTGTTGGCTGCACTTCCTGTTGTTTCCTGATTCCTTGTCTCACACTTGCCATCCTTTAAACCCTCTGAGCACTTCTCCCCTCCCCCTCCCTGCTCCCCTGCACTTGAACGATCTGAATGTCACTAGGCATAGTAAGATCATTGTATTTGTCCTCCCTCTGTTCCCTCTCCCCTGCCTTGTCGCTCCTTGAAACACTTGCTTATAGGCATGTTACAAATGCCATATCATATCCTATCATATCAAGCTTTTAAATGCTTTCAATGAATTAAGACTTGGCAGCCTTTGTGTTATTTACTGCACCTTAACGTGAGAGGATTCTTTCTCCACAATATGTTCCTCTTCAACATGGATAGCTGATCTCTGCTTCTCAATTCTTGACTTAAGGCCAGACAGCCTCGCAACGCAGCTCCAACCCCCTGCTATTCTACTGAATACAGCCTTTCATTCTTGCTTCATGATTCTTTGGCTTTTTATTTCATGATACCAATGTCCAGTTTCTGTACAATGGTGACTACGCCTGCTTTCTATTCACTAATTGTAGCTAGCCTATATGATGACTTAATCTATCTTGCTTTCAGCGTATGTACATTCATTAAACTTCTGATTTCTCCAGTACTTCTAACGTGTAATCTTCTTTTACACTTTAAGGTTCACTTGATTATTTACTTTGTCATTTCTCCTCTAGGATCCATACATTGTCTTAGTTCAGTATTTCAGGACGTGGTGCACACTTTCGTATGTTGTCATCAGTTCATTTTCTTAGCTCTTTCTCATATTCCTTCAGGGAGTTCCTCCTGTAGGTTGTCATCAATTTGAGGGTACATTCAATATGGTCATCTTAACGGATACTGTCTTCCATATACTCGCTGCAGTATTGGTACAATAGCTGGTGTAAGACAGGGCACGGTCTGATGGCTCCAATACAGGGGAGTTAGGGGGTAGGATCTTCTGCGGATATGTATGTCTGCTCCTCTACAGGAGTCTGGCTGGTTTTCAGCAGGTGAAAAACAGAGGTAGTTTTAATTGGAATCCATTGATTTTATGGCTGCATGAAAATCTCATGCAGGTGTAAAACGAAACAAAGTGATAAGATGGAGGAGGTCAGTACAGTGGATATCGTATATCCACTCTGTGCCCCTCCTCCACCTTGTCACTTTAGCCAAATGGGCAGAGTAGGAAATGGAGGAGTAAAAGCATTATGCCTTACTTTAATATTTCTATTTCCCACTCCACCCAGTTTAGAATAATTAGCCAGGTTTATTGTTTACAAGTGTCCTTCAATGTTTCATTGTTACAGAAGTATTTATTTCGGTGGTATTCAAGAACTGTTTACACCATTGATACGGTTTCATACCAAACATTGCCCTTTAGAAAGATTATCTAGTTAACCAATACATATAGCAGGGTCATTGTATGTGTTACTGCATGCGGGGGGGGGGGGTCACCAATATTAGCTCTTACATGCTATTTCATCTCCTGCATGCAATTACAAACATTCACAACGTGGCAGAATTGGAGGGGATTGGACGAGGAAAGAGTAAAGTGAAAGTGAAGCACAGTCTATTTTCCTCTTTCATTTTCGTCTCTGGTGAAAAAAATAAATATCGCCTACACATTACTCCTTGCAGGCAGCATTACTGCAGGAGTAGGAGGAGCCTAAATGATTTCTTTAGGAAATTCTGGACGAACATACTTCTGCTTAGCACTTAAGGGATTCCTATGGCATCTGCGTGGTCTTCAGCAGGTGAAAAACTGAGGTGGATGCCATAAGAGTACATTTGATTTCTGCCTGTATGAAAATCTCAATCAGGTGTGGCATGAAACACACCAAGGAGAAGGAGGAAGTAATCATGGGAGAGAATGTATCTCTACTCCGTGCCCCTCCTCCTCCTGTCACTGCTGTACAATGGCGGGGAGAGGTAAATACAGGTTTAAAAGCATTCACCTCACTTTTAATACACTGATTTACCACTCTGTCCTATTTTAATTGACGGTGTATGCTTCTTCGCTGGAGTTTTTTCTTTTCACTTTCAGTTAATTCCAAAAGCGTTGATGTCCCATAGTCACTGCTTGGTCTTATTTCATGAAGAGGTTTTTACTTGAAAATAATAGGCAGGTTTTATTAACTATCAATTAAAATACTAATCCTTCATAGATTCAAACAAGTACTACCACAAGAAAAATAAATATGCTGGAAGCACCTTTATAATAAGGGTAGTTGTTTTATCTGTTCACAGCCCTGTATGCAGGTAGGTATTTAGCAGAGTGGGAAACCCTTTCCTTCTGCCTCGATGGTCCATATCAGTGAATATGTATCTTCGTTGCAGATAATATCGGGCTTATGGATAACCCTACATTAGTTGACATGAAATATAAGTATGATAAAAATATCTACTGCATTAAAGGGTTTCTTGGGGATAAAGGTGAATTGATCCCCAGATCACTTATCTGGTTAGTTCAAAACTACGGCAACGAAGAGTGGCATGAGGGGGATTCGGCATCCCACCTAACACACATTAGTAGCACAGTAATGCATACACTCGGGAGTCCTAAATAACACTAAATTGCTCCCCATACATGGAAAAGTGGATCTGCATGTGATGTAGATCCATGGCAGCATTTGTCTAGTTTTGCTTGATATGGACCCCAACCATGTCTCTCTCTTATATACGTCTCATTATTGTAAAAGCTTTTGTGCAAGGGACTTTTGCAACCTCTCACTCTCAATGTGGCTCATCTCCCTTCCCTCGAAACAGTCACTATTATATCTCTCGAAATAACTCAAGATGTACAAACAATGCCACTTAACTGAAGACCCTAACCTAACTTTCCTTTAGAGGCCAAGATCCCTGAGCCTATAATAATGAAATAACTCACAGAGTACAACAAACAACCTGTCAACATACTATCCAGAAGCAAAGAAAACACGTCAGTGTATTCAAGAGAAACCATTCTCAGAGAATAGACTTTAGGAAGTTTTAGGAAGTCAGCAGAACCTTTGCTATGTGAGCTATCGCATGCCTACAATACGCTCGACCATCTCTCCCTGTTGTCCAGTCTCAAAGAGTATGTGGGAATTAAAGGCACATACCTCAAAAGGATAGCCTCTTTCTTTGTTGACGGATCAGCAGTAACAAAACTATGCCCTTACAATTTTAGGTCTGCTTTCCACTACCTGAGGAGTACCACTGAGATCATCAGACACCCCATCGCTTTTTAATTCTTACATTCATCTCCGGGCACACCTCCAAAACAGTCCTCCCTGACTTGAAATCATTCAGCACTTGATTCATTCAAAACAGAAGTCATCATGTTCAGGGGCCCTTGGTATTGTCAATATACACAAATGTCCACTTCTACCCACCAGTAAAGGAGTTGATCATTTTAGAGAGACTGCCATTGGAATCCATTGATGCAATTCATGAAAATAGTTGATAGAATGGCTACTACATTTTATAGAGTGGATGCTACATTTGAGGGTGCTAACAGGGAAGGTCGCAAAGACTGCAATCTCCTTCTAATACATTGATGGGAGGATGATTTAGTGGGTGAGCAGTGATGACGTGGGTGACCACAAGCACTCACTAGTATGCAGCTTACAACATTGTGGAAGCTAACTTGAAGCAGGAGTGGCTGCAGAGCACTTTGAGTGAAGATATGTGAGAGTGCTGGCTTTCCCAGCCCTGATTAGTAACAGTGACCTTGTATATGTTGTTGAGAACATTTTCAGTGAGGGCTGGATCTTACATCCCTTACCCTTCCCATTTACCCAATTGCAGGCGTGTAAGCCCTTAAAGCTGCTTGCAAGAACGGTGAATGGCGCAGATGTCTCTAGCAAGATTCTTTTGGTGGTGCTTGGTGATTCTAAGACTAGAGAAAAGGTGGTTCAAGCTGATGTTGTAGAAAAGGAGGTCTAAAGGGCACTGCTGTGCTGCAGTCAAGTTGGTTGCTAAAGTTGTGTGTTCTTTACTCTTAATTGAAGCACCTATTTTGGAGTCAATCCTTTACTCAACTTCTCCTGCTTCTTTTTGTTTTCAAAGTCACAAAGGAAGCAGTACCCACTAATCTTAGCTCCCTTTGCCCCTCTCCTCGTCCCGCTGACACTTTTCCAGCAATTGTTGTGAGAACTCATACTAGTGCCCTTGTTCCATGTTTTTCCATCATTCATTAATGTATGAGGTTGTACCTCCATCTCTCATTTTGGCCCTAGTTACACCTCTTATTAAGAATCCCTCTCTGTACCCTTCTAATTACAGTTGGTGTAGCCCTATTGCATGACTCCCTTGTATTTCTAAGGTACTGGAAAATATAGAGACATGCCAACTGCATAGTCTTTTGGGAAAGCATGACTATGCTGAAGATTTATAAATCTAGATCCCGCCTCCCCATGATGAGACTGTTATAACCCTTCTTTCAGTATGGGGTGATATCCCTGCTGAGACTGATAATGGCAACCCCTTCCTCCTCAACATCTTAGATTGGTCTGTTGTCTTTGATACCATAAATCAAGGCTAGTCCAGGACCATTTATCTAAGTTGGCTTTTGTGAAAGGGATGTCTATGCATTAGTTTGATTCTATTCTCGTTGACCTTGAGCAACAATCTAGGCCCATTCTTCTTACCCTGCTGTGGCAGTGAGGGGCCTCAGGGCTACCTCTCCGCTGTCTTCAATGCGCTTCAATATCTGGTTGGACCAGATTTTTAAGTTCCTTATACATTTGTGATTGACACATAGCTTTTGTTGTAACTCAATGATCCCGAACATGACCTTTCCACTCTTTCCTCTGGCCTCTATCAGATTGGTGGATGGATGATGGAGAGTGGTCTTAATCTAAATTCTCCTAAGGCATAGTTACTTTTGCTTGGTCAATTTAAATTGATTGAGAATACTGAAGCTTCTGACCCCGCCCTTGTTATTGGGCCACATCCCCAAATTTACTGATAAGGTTAATAATTAGGGACTTATCTGAGCATAAATGCTGAACTTTCCAAATTAATACTGAATTTAAAGGACCCCCTTTCAAGCTGTGCCAATTTAGGTTGGTCCTGCCTTTCATTCACAGCAATTTAAACAATAAGGTAGTAGGATTCCTTATAAATTCCAAGCTTGTCTGTACTAAATCACTTTATGGGTAGGATTTGTGCCCGCAGGAGATAAAAATTGCAGCACTAAGGCTTATCTTTGTGCTACAGAAAGTGGGCCCTGTTTCTCTGCTTCATAGAAAGTTTTCTGGTTGCTCGTTCACAGAGAATTCTGTATAAAATCTGGTGTCTAGTGTTTAAGTATCTGCATAATCTTGCCTCACTTTGTTTGATGGAAAACATCATATTTGTCAACCAGCCGGATTTTTAAAATCTGCGGGTGCTCTATTTTTGGATACCCTGTGTTTCAGCTGTAAAACTAGAAAGGATCTGAGATTTTTTGGCACAAGCGCCCAAAGAACACTCTTCCATTGCATATTCACCAGACATTCGCAGGGGTCTCACTGATAAATTGCTGGATAATTGCTAATGATATCATACCACTGAATCAAACTGGGTTTACGAGGGTATCCAATACTACCATCAATGGGTTGTCACCCATTATCATCATAGAACAACCCTTGTTAATATGAAAGCAATCAGTCTTTGCAGCCTTTGTTGACTATACTGCAGCCTCGGACTCGGTTGATAGGATTGGACTGTGGCTGAAACAGGTAAAATGTAACATACCTCAAGCCTGTTAAATTTGATCATCACCTTACATGAGGGCCCCAGAGTACACAGGAATCAATTGAGAGTGACGACAAGGTGGATTTCAACACACACTGGTCTTATACAAGGTTGTATACTCGCGCCTATGTTGGTTAATCTTTATCTGACCAACTTGGGCGAGGGAATCATTAACTCTTTTCCATTCCACCTAAGTTGGGAAAGATCGACATCCAGTGGCTCGATTTTGCTGATAACCTGGCCTTATTAGACTTTGCTTGTAGGGGATTGCAGGTTTTGTTGGATGAACTATATGAGTATTCTCTGCTTAACCCATTACAAATCAACACCAACAAGGCTAAGATCATAGTGGTTTGCCCTAAAAAAAACATAGCCAAGGAACATAAAGCTTGGCACTGGATGTATCGCGCCTTGAAACACTTGTGTATAGGCGCGTTATAAATGCCATATCATACCATATCATATCATGTTGAACGGTGACCACATAGAGCTAGTAAGCTCATATAAATATCTGGGTTTTATATTGGACGCTAAACCTGACGGTAAACTGCAGCTACAACAGGTCCAGCAAAAGGCTGCCCAGGTAAGTGCAGCAAATACATCTTTTCCTTTAAAGCTGGAGGATACTCAGTACGAGCAATTATTAGGTTGTACCTCACCAAAATCCTACCCCTAATTTTGTATGGTGTTGATCTATGGGGATTGAAGCTGATTTCTGGCACTGGTACTCTTGGAGAGGTGGATTTTACGGATGCTTCTGCGCTTGAGAAAAAATGCACCTGCCAAGTTGGAATTTAAGATCATGCCTACTTCTGCCAAGATAAATCTTTGTTGTCTACGCATGTACTGGAATATTGCAAAAGCCATTCTGGTAATTTGGAGTGATACTTGAGGGTTGTCTTGATTGATAAGGAAGACTTCATGAAAAATAATGTTCCTTTTGAACTGGTAGATATCTCCAGGTTGTAGCTCACTAGGACCTCTGAAGACCTTATGGAGCTTTCTTATACTGGATTCTGGCGGAGGTTGTGTTTAATCCTTCAGGCTCATAGTAGCAAACACAATATTATTGATCTTGCTAGCAAAGCTTCTGCGGAATTATATGCAGTGCATTACATGGGGCGAGTAGGTCCCATGTGCATTAACCACTTTCTTGACAATTCCATTGTCTGGAAATACTTGAGATTTAAATCTAATGGTGTTCCTACTTTTGAACACTCTGGAGCATACACTGGTATTCCTAGGGAGGAAAGACAATGTGGGCTATGCAGGGAAAACATCTTTGAAACTGAAAAACATTTATTGTGCTCGGCTTTGTCGAGTGTGAGGGTGAAGCAACCTGCGGCTTTGGGGCTACGTGGAGAATACAACACAACTTTTATTTGGGAGCTGTTGATGCATGGGAATAATTATGCCTTTATTTTCCACATGATGACATTTTGGAAAACAATTGAGGAGATTTTGAAGTCATTTACGTTTTAGCCTTTTATTCTTTTATATTGATTTGAGTTTGTTACTTGGTTATTGTCATTAATTGGTGGTTATCAAATGTATTAAAAGTTGACCTCATGTTAACTTTTAATACATTTAACTGTATAATACTAAACAAATAAAAATATTCATCTGATTGAATCCATCGCTGTCTTTAGAAAAGTAGTAAAGACCTTTGTATTTGGTTAATTTACTTCAACACACTTAGTATCGTGATCAACAGGTTTGTACATTTATTACAGCTTGAAGCAATGTTCTTTGCTTTATAGGTCCATCTTCGCCCTATAAATGCCCAAATCAAATCATATCAAATCCCCTGAAGACATTACACGCGTCAGTTAATGGACTGGCATCTAATGCCATATGGAGCAGAGAAAACGCTGATCCTGCCCTGAACAACGTCTCGAATTGAGAGAGGCACTTGCCGTGCAAAATGAGCTTAAGACATGTCTCTCTTAAATGCACATTACATTGTTCCTCAAGTAAAACGGATTTTTCTACAGAAGGACATGCTGGAAAAAAACAAAGGATTATGGTTGGTATCGTGGACTCCCCTGGGAGCCCGACCATCATACTTGAAAGGCTTGGTAAGCCCAGTGCAGCTTATGCACAACACAGTCTGCTATTCCAAGCACACAACAACTTGAAGGTATGGGTCTGGGGGCAAGGAGTCTGACATTGCTGCAGTGGGCTTTGAGTAGCAAGGAGTACCAATCGTGTTCCTTAATCACAAAAATAAAGGAAGCAAAAAGATAAAGGTAGGACTGACCGAAGTGGGAAACAGTGTTTAAGGTGGACTATCTAGAGAAGCTGTATGTGATGGACACATGTTTGGCAGCCCGACTCTTGTTCTCTCTGTCAATGCTGTTGCCTAGGCCAACAGAATGGATTTTCGAATCGGGTGGCATCTGGATACTGAGGGACCCGTCGTATTGTAGGGATGAAAGATTGGGAGGCATGTGGAAATCTATGCCTTACCCTCATTCTGTCCATGCACTCGGCTTCTCAAGTGGTAAATGGGAACCCCACTGGCTGGTGCCCAAAGGATCCAGTGAGGCCACAAGGAAAAACAAATCTTTAGCGAACATGAACTTGATTTCTTCCCCATTGTCACCCTGGCCCAGGTCCCTTTTTGTGGACTTTCCTACTGGTCGCAGATATCATACCACGCATTGATTCTTCTTGGACATTGCAATCCTATCCTGGTCAGCTGAAGTCACTCTACTTTCAACAGACCATCAATATCAACATACCAGAATCCCACAAGGAAGGATGAGGGATCCAAATGCCACACCAGAAAAAGTCAGTCAACACAAACTCTGATGCGAAGCCATCTGTGAAATCAGGGTACTCTTGTAGTACAAACACATCTCCAGCTGCAATGAATGTCCTTCTGCACGAAATGGCTCAAGCCATCATAGTGTACAGGCTTTACTGTTGTGGCCACCCTTAACTTTGCCCTCCTTTTCTCCTTTCACGCACTGTGCATTGAAGCACCCTTTTTGTAAGCAGTGTGATGCAAAGCACTGATTAATTAAATAAACGGATAAATACACGTGAACTGATGACAATTAATACTAATCTAACCAGGATTGTAGCCCAGACTCAAGAGGTGGGCAACTGTATCTTAACCCTCGAAGATTGGGTTAATGCCCAAAGAGCCCGATCAAGAGCCTCCAAAGATTAACTGACTGCGTGCATGCCATCAAGATGCACAGGAGGAGGAACACTTTTACAATCCTGGGAGTGCAGGAGGGGTTTGGCGCAGACAACATAAAGCAGCTGGTGGTATGCCACACACCATCTGCACATGAAAGACTCTATGGAGATGGACCTCGTGTATCAGACACTGCCAACGAATAACTATAATAATTTTCTGAGGGGACATGAGATTTGGTTTTAGCAAGAGCTGACACTTGCAACGATGGATACATGATGAACATTTCAAGAGGCAAAGAGGAAACTTCAAAAACACTCAATCAATAGTCATAGGTTTTCACCTTAGTCCCTATCAGACTTCATATCAAAGATCGACCCTTTGGTGTCGGGGACCCTATCTAATTTGTGGTTGTAATAGCCGAACATGTCAACAGGAGTAGATAAGGGTTATCAGAACCAATTGCATCAAAGGAGAAGGCCATTCATCTTTCTCTCCCACTTTCAAGACTGTCAGAACAGAACACACCTCTGCTGCCACAATGTTAACGCTGGAAATGCTACTGGCACAGGCAATTTGAAACTACAAATGGTTAGCTGACACCTAAAGGTAATCTGCTGGAGAACCAACA
The DNA here is from genome assembly GCF_040938575.1 of Ambystoma mexicanum. Classification (NCBI taxonomy): domain Eukaryota; kingdom Metazoa; phylum Chordata; class Amphibia; order Caudata; family Ambystomatidae; genus Ambystoma; species Ambystoma mexicanum. The sequence goes on along the minus strand of NC_090923.1, from coordinate 621,156,807 downwards.
GGGAAATTATCCCATTAAAAGATCAAAAGCCCTCAGCTATCCATGGATATCAGGACTGGATATAATTATTTTTTCCAGAAATGTTTCTCTCTGAACTGGAACGATGGAAAAGCCTGTTCTTTTGCAGCTTGATATCCATAACAACCTGGAGGCACAGGAGCTTTGAAGAACTTGGTTCCTTTTTCACCATACAATTCCACACCAACTCACTTGTCAGAAGGATCATTGTGTTGGTGATGTTTGGCTCTAAATAACTATCTGTCAAATCAGCATATAAAGTAAACCACAATGTATGCCACGATGCACACTTCATTATTCCTCATCCAACAACGTAAGCCGGCTAGAGTATAGTTCCCCTGTTAAATTGCAGCAAACAATTGATGCTTTTACATTTTTGATAGTACACTATTACAGCTGGTGGTCGGTCAAATGTTGTGGAGGATACATTTTATATTTGCATTTTCTGAGCTATGATTCGATTCACTAGACAATCCCACCGTGTATCACTGTCCAGACAAGTCCCCCGCTTCCACTCCACACGTGGAGCAGCGTTGTTCCATTAGTTGTTTGTCTAGTGACAGCAATACTGCATAGGCCGAAGAGATGCTCTGTTTCAGGAGGCCCATGTTTTGGATATCATTTCTATTTTGGTTTCTGTTTAAAAAGAATTGCTCAAATCTACCATTTTAGAGGCGATATGGGGTGGATCTCGGGCATAGTATCACTAGGAGTGAGTGTGCAGGTAGAGTTCTGAATGGTGTGAGTTCAGACATTCTTTTTGATAGTATCACTTTAAGCCATCAAATGAAATAAAGTGCCTCTTCACGGGGGGGGGGGGGGGGGTGTTGGGGTGCTGTTGCGGGGCTATGAAGATGGCTGTAATGGTGTAGAGCCATGGAGCCCGCATTTAATACCCTATTTATATATCCTGTTGGAGCAGTGCTGTTGTACCACTCGCACCGCCCTTATATCATGGATGCCCTGGGGAGTCGGATTGAATGTTATTTATTAAGTAGGGGTTTAGAGTTGGTAGAGGCTCAGGTAATGGAAACTATATAGATTTCGGTAGGAGAGTAGTTAAGGTTTGATTATAGATACCCTGACATGGTACATGAAAGAGGATGTAGCAGGCTACCAAGGCTGCCTAGGGAACAGGCAGACAAGATATGGGCCAAGGTAGGGTAGTCTGGAGTGAGATTGGGGGATGTCATCCATGATGGGGCCCTTTTTAATGACATTGGGGTGCAGGTATGGGTGGCCCAGCGAAGGACCTATCCAGACACCTCAGATCTTTAGTCCATTATGCAATGCACAGTGCGAGAGGATGAAGACCCCACCCATAATATTTTACAGATACTGGAAGATGTGGAGGGCAGAGATGGGCGAGTCATGCGATTGAGCAATCACATTCTTTTATTTTGTTGTCAAACAGGGACTCCCCAAGGAGATGCAAAAGGCCCTTGATAAAATATTGGGGATCGAGGCGGAGAGGTAGCTAGAGTTACAGGCTGTAATTGAACACCACTGCAAATAGTTGAGGGAAATTAAGAAAGAATGGTCCAATTAGTGCAAACAGGGGAAGCAAAACTGGTGCAGAAAATGTTAGTTGAAGGGGGGGTAGAGGCAGCCTTACAAGATGCGCAGACGGTACACAGGGTGGTACAGGCCGGCATGCAAGTGGTATCTGCATTAGAGGATAATACAAGTGGGCAGGTGGGTTTCAGCCACTCTAGCATGGGTGGTCCCTGTGAAGGTAGACCTGTGGAAGAGGAGGGTTTGCAGGTTCCCAGGGGGTGGGGGTGAAGCAGGATTTGGGGGAATTAGTCCTACTGGAAAGTATTGTATATGTGGGTGGATGGAAACATTTTTAGGAGAATGTAGCAGTAGGCCAGCAGTTGCCTACAACCAGGTGCCTCTATATGCCTCCGGACCACTGGCCCCATACCAACAGTACTATGCCCCTGCACCCTTCACAGTCTTGTATGGTGTACTCATCCTCAGGAGCGTCGCCCCCTTCACAGTGTCCACAGTTGCAAGCGCTGGTGCATAACAGTTCAGCCATGTATGCAGTACATCTAGGCCAGCCCCAAAATTCCCAAATACAGAACAGTATCACAGTTCCCAATGATACCATCACACACTACCAGCAGAGAGTGTGTTGGGAGGGAATGCTTTCAATTGTTCAGGGAAAAACACCTATCAAGATTAGGACAGCCCAGAGAGAACCCTAGCTTGCCCAGTCCTGTCAGCCACTGCAGACCCACAAGAGGAACCCTTGGTGGGCGTGGCGATAGGTGGCAAACCTTTCATTTTCATGGTGGATACAGGTAAAACTAAATCATATATTATGGAGGGGCATTTTTCTTTGTCAGGTGAGGTTATGGAAATGCAGGGCTTCTCTGGGACTGTGACATTTGTTTAGTTAAAGGAAAAGTATCAATCAAAGTAGAGGGCAAGGTAGTGCGGGCACCGTTGTTGTTTTTCAGAAACTTCCCCTGTCATTCTCCTAGGACGAGACATTCTCATTAAGCAGAACAAGACAATCTCATGTAAAGAGAGAGGAGTGATGTGCTCAACCCCAGGGATGAGCCATATTAGAGCAATGATAGTCATTAAGACATTAGGGAGTGAGACAGCAGCTCAGGGAATTTCAATTTACCCAGATGTGTTTGTTTATGGTGTCACAGTGCGGTTACAAGCAATACCGCAAGTGGGCAATAAGTGTTTGTGAATACCCTCTGATTTCTTATTTAAGGCTGTGCAACGACAAGAGCATGTTGCAGGAACTATTTTTACATTGGACAATGAAGGGTTGATGCTGTCAAGAATGAGGATTGTCTTAACAGGGGTAGATAAAGGTGGTGGACAGAGGAACACAGAGTTCTGCATAGAACCAACTAAGAATTGACTGATTTTGATCTGTTTGAAGACAGGGGAGATGACAGGGAAAAAGTGCTAGCCCTGTGTGTTCCCTGCGCGATCATGATACACTATTGCCAAATCCCAGGTCCCATGTTTGTGGCAGAAAGTGTCCCATTGTTTGCCCAAAGTGATTTAGTGCAGGTCCCCGACATTCTGTGGACAACCAACTTCCATGACGTAGGGCTCCTACAGAGCATGGCTCCAATCCAAAATACCATCAAGTCAGGGGCTGTATTACCTCAAGTGAAGCAATACCCACTTTCAAAAGAGGCACAGGCGGGAATAAATTACACCATTACCGCACATCTACAGCAAAGCATAATTATGCACTCTTACTCTCCCTGTAACACGGCCATATACCCCATCAAGAAACAGAAGGGATCTAGTTGGAGGATGATTCAGGATTTATGCCCTTTGAATGACATAGTGCAAGCTGAGTTTCCTGTAGTGACCAACCCTGCAACAATATTATGCAAAATACCTACCACAGCCACCCACTTCACTGTCATTAACCTAAAAAAAGCATTCTTCTCAGTTCCTTTGCACCCTGACTCCCAATATCTCACAGCGTATACACATGGCGGAAGGAGATTCCAGCAAACAAGACTGCTTCACGGGTACTGTGAGTCCCCCATTATCTTTAACCAGGTCCTACACACAGATTTGGGTAACATACATGTGTTGAGAACCATTATCCAGTATGTGGATGATTTGTTAGTATGTAGCACCAATGAACAACAGTGTAGGGATGATTCAATCACTCTGTTGCAATTGTTTGCAGACAAAGGGTACAAGGTGGACAGGGCAAAGTTGCAATACTGTCAGCAGGAAGTGTTATACTTAGGTCAGCATATCTATATTCATGGCAAGAGAATAACACCAGAATGTGCCACAACTGTAACCAGTACACCCCAGCCATTAACAGTTTGGGACATGCAGACATTTTTGGTGCTGTGTAATTACTGCAGGGCATAGATATTTGACTATACAATGTACACATGACCACTGTTTCAAGCACTCAAGGATGCCCAGAAAGTAAATGACCCAATCACATGGACGGAGGATATGCTCACTAGTTTTCAAGGGTTAAAAAATGCTATTGCCACAGTCCCTGTCATAGCTACATCTAACTATACCCAAGATGTCTACTTTTTTCACACTCAGGCGGTCAGATGATGATGGCTGTATTGACACAGAAGAGCCACAAGCCCTTGGCGTACTACAGTGGTATGCTGGATTCAGTCATGCAGGGCCAGTTCCCGTGTGAGTAAGCTCATGCTGCAGCAGCTATTGCTATAGAGAACTAATCCACTATTAAGATGAGGTGTTCAGTGACACAGTACTTAGAACATGTGGTTTATTCCATCTTAGAAGAATCTAAATCCACCCTGACTATACAGCGAGCATCAGGTTATGCGGTCATACTGTCCAGTGCTAACATGCACATAGTACAGTGTAAATCTGTGAATCCAGACACTGTTCTGACAGAATCCATTACTAAAGATGATGAGTTCCATGAATGTGCAACCTATGAGGGCCCCGACAATGACATTCCAAAAGCCTGTGATTATGCCCTTAATGATGAGGTGGTGTACTTCATTGACGGGTCAGCGATTATTGACCAGGAGAAAGTGGGCAAGCATGGTTTGGCTAGTGGACAGAGAATATGAAAACTTACTGCAGAAAAGATTACCTATGCACTATTCAGCACAAGCAGCTGAATTTATCAATTTTATTGAGGACCTGAAAGCATTGTAAAGGTGCCGAGTAACAATCTATTCAGACTCGGTGTAGGTTGGGACAGAAGTTCATTCAGGGTTGTCTAGGTGGAAAAGGAGGGGATTTAGAAGAGCAGACGAGTTCCCTGTGCAACACGCAAATTGATTTATGCTCTGTCGTGGCTTACTCTAGTAGCAGTGGTGAAAAGCGCCACCATACTAACAACACTGAAATAATTTCCCTCGGAAACGCTGCAGCAGAAGCCACAGCAAAAATAGCATCTTACCTCTCAGTGCCTGATATTGTTGCATATTCTGAGATTATTGAATTACAACTGCCAGTACCTTATGCCTCTCTAGTGATAATACATATAGTAGTGATAATACATATAATTCAACTGCAGGCTGTGGCACCATAGGAGGAAAGGTTACTGTGGCAAAGGAGAGGGTGTGTGCAGTCCCCCATTGAATTGATCTGGAAGCAGGGCACTTTAAGTAAAGTGGTAATGCTGTGTGAGTTGGTGATGGTTGTGTCTGAGCAGCTACGCTTACCTTCTTGTGTGTTGAAGCAGCTTATTGCTGTAGACATACATGAGGAGTGGTACGTGCTGTAAGTGATTTCAATCCAGCCCACGCCCAAGTCAAAGCCCAGCATGTAGTGCACAACTGAAACCCTTATTTATTTTTGTCTATAAGTTCAATATTCTGAACGATATACCACTCATACCACACCCTTCTCCCGGGACCCCCCCCGGTCACATTGAACCAGGAAGCAGACTAGTTTGCAGAGGTAAATATTCATTTATGTATTTAAAATTTAATCACAGTATGTTTTAATAGATAAACAACGATCACCAATGGGGTGACAGAACACTGAATAATATCTTTAATACACTGGGAATAGGTAATAAGCAAAACAAATGCAGCACAGAAAATAATACTTTTGTGTTGGTTTAGATCAGACAGCACTATGGTTAGAGGTTCCCCCTGCAACACCCCTCAACCCCCAATAGGCAATGAAAAGAGATGGGAGGAGAAAGCAGGTATTCAGGAATAGCACAAATCAAACAGAATATCAGTCCCACTTCCCCCTTCAAACACAAGAGAAAAACGGAATTGACTTTTCAGCTGTCAGTTTGGCATTAAAATTGTCTTTTAGAATCAACAGGACAAAAACACCAAATATGGTCGAAAATACTTAAATGGTTTTAAATTCCTATGGGAGCCGCTTTGAATGGGTGTAACCAATCACAAGCAATGATTTAGTCAGCAGAAAACATTTGAAATCTTAAGGTCAAAGACGGAAGCAGTCTAAAGATATTTTACACGTGTAAACCTTTCAGATTTTTTAAAAATAACTGCAAACTTTTCCGTGCGTGATATTCGCGATAACGGGAGAATCGCACTGTATTGAAATGCGATTTTGGGTTCTATGGATAGCTATGGATGTTAGGTACAAGTAGGAGTAATTTTGTTTCTATCACAAAAACTGAGGGCGTTACAGAGGTTTTAGTAAAGGTCGTTTTTGTAAAATAGAATGGAAAACAGAAATGCACTTTTGAAAATGACAAATGGATTTGCTTACACTAGGGGATGACTATGAAGAAGCGAATACCACACAGGGATCTTACAGTCGCGGGATCAGTGTGACCCGCCTGCTACGGAAACTCGACTTCTTCAGATGAGAAAAGGGGCAGCACAAAGATGGTTCTAACAATACTGGTTCTGAAGGAAAGATAGGATGGGTTTGAGATAGGGATAAGACAATTCAAAGATACTCCTAACAATACTGGTTCTGAATGAAAGATAGGATGGGTTTGAGATAGGGATGAGACAATGCAAATATACTATGGGACACAGTTCTTCCTATTAATACTCACAGGATAAGTTTTTAAATTGGACCGTCAGTTCTGGTCATGGATTGGGTCTGGTCTACGAAAGATAGCACATCAGGCACGGTACTGGATCCTCTAGGCCGGTCGCTGATTGGCACAGGATCTGCCCTCCTAGTCTGTGGGTATTTGAATCAGCTGAATGGCGAGTTCCTCAGGCAAGCCTAGTGGTGGTAAGCCAGAGGATTTCAGGATACTGGTTCAAAAGGCCTTCTCACACCACAGCGCTTTACTGGGTTGCAAGAATAAATTTGAGGATTTGGGGCCTTGCTGGCAATCAATGGTTCTCTATTGCTGGCAAGAGATTTTGGCATCTGGATCTGAAAGAGTGTTAAAGCTGCATGTAGAATGCTGGATCAGAGTGCTTCGCCGGAATCAGGAAAGTGGCTGGATCAGTGAGTCCCTATGTGTTGTCAGTTGTCTCTATTTATGCTATAGGATGACATCACAAAGGGGGTGTGTGGGCTGGCTTAGCTAAGCTTGGCCCTGTGAGCTGGGTTAGGACCACACTTCATCTCCGCCTTGCAGTTTGAGTGATTGGATCAAGGCCGGATAATATCACATTTTATGATTTGTTTTATAGTCCTCAGAGACCTCCCTTTAGCCACTGGTCTCAAAATCGGATTTGATACTAAATGTACATTTCTACATTGGTTACCTTTATACAAATCACACACAAAGATACCATATTTTACGTAGCAGCTATTCCTCAAAACCCCGCAGCGGTGGGATCTTGTCTCAACTTTCTACAGAATTTTGCCCTTTTCGCTATGAACACAATTTCCAAATGTTATGCAAATTTCCACAAATGTGCGTGTTTAACATAGGGATATGCGTGTAAATTTTCACAATTCTAACTGTAATACATTTAGCATAAAACCAAATATATGGCCATTCCTGTCCAGAACATGTCACACAGTTCTACCGCCTCTTCTCACATGCAGCCAGAAATTAAATTAACAACTCTGTCCTTTTTATATTTTTCACCATTTTGAATAGCAAGTTATGAGTCGTTTAAACATGTGTTCTTTGTTCATGTTTAGCAACAGATGATCCACCCCTTTTTGTCTCCCTGCAGTCCAGGGAATCCCCTCCTTGGTTGTTCCTTCCAGAGGCCATTTACTATCCTCTTCACAATTCCAGTTTCCTGGGCTGCAGCTTTGTCATTGTTCCTTCGCTTTCTGTAGATAAGATTCTGTTCTAACCCACAATTAATACCTCCCAGTGAGTTTCTGCTGAGAGGAAGGCCCTCCTTCTGGGAGAAAAGCCTGCCTTTCCAGTTCTTGCAGCTTCAGCTAGGCTAATTAACTTCTTAAACCCAGCAAAAAACAAATTTGTTACATCAAATAATAAATACATTTCTTTCTTGGCCTTAAAATCTTTGGGAAAACACAACTAAAATCGGTATTCCTTTTTGGCAACAATCCTTTTTATGTTTGCTAATCCAGCAGACATTTTAGTTTTAGGTCCTTTTAAAGTTTACTTGGTACTCCTCTGACAGCTGTTATTCAGGTAGCCCCGGGTACTGCACCCAGAATTTGGCCTATGCTGTCAGTTTTCAGACAATCCAATTTGTCTGAAGAATGTTTTGCTCTTCACATTGGGACTTTGTATGTTCACAATGTTTCATTAGATACATGAATTTTAGCACCAGGCAAGATTTTGAATGGTGAGAAGTGTTGTGTATAGGCATTTGGGAGTTTTTAGCAACAAAGCAGATGTCATTTGTAGGCACATTTTTGGGTTTCACTTACAAAGTGCTGCTTCTCGCTCTGCACTCTGTTTGCTGGTCATGGATCCCACTGGCAAATGTTTGCAGGGTGTGCTCTATCCCACCGCAGATGCACCATGGGTGGCAGGTTGTGCATCCCTCTTTTTGTATGCTGAAGCACACGGTTTTTGTAGGTTTTTGGCATGCGCAAGGGTTTTGCCGCCATTGTTGCTGTTTCTTTCCCCATAACTGGCAGGGTGATGCCGCATAGCATAGCGGAGTGGGTCAATACATCCCACAGTGCACAACCTCCAGGAATTACTGAATGTATTTGTTTCAAGCTGTGTTGTGTGTAAGACTTATACCACTGGGCAAACATTGTCCCGCCCTACTGGGTCATTCCGTGAGCTCCATATCGACTAGGTTGACATGGGAGAATGGTGCAGCACCTACAGATATTTGATTATGGTGGAATGCCCTTTCTCCCATTAGGTTGAGGCTGGTCCATGTGCACATCCATATGCCAAGTTGGTGGCCAAATTTATAGTGAGAGAAGTATTTCCCCGATGGGGAGTGGGCGAAGTACTAAGGTCAGACAATGGCACACATTTTTTCAATGAGCTGTTCAAAGAAAATGCAGCTCTGCTATGTAATAAACATAAACTGTGCTCTATCTATCATTTATCCAGACTTCCGTGGGTTTCTGTCCCATCCCGGGGCTGGCCTGCCGGCTTCCCTCTGCCTCTCTGCTGTCTGCACTGGGACTTGGCCGGTGTTGGAGCTGTACGTCTCCGCGGCGTAGGACGTCCGGGACCCCTGACATCACCTGGTCCTGCGGGCACAGTTGGGGAGCATTCGCGGCTTGGTTTGCCATGTGTCGCTAGAGGCCGGATCCTTGGTGTCGGTGGGGTGGGGGCCTAGGAGGTGGACATTTATTCAATCTTGACACCCCCTCCCCCGTTCATGTCCGTGGCTTCAGGACTTGTTCTGCAGTGGTCTGCGGGGTGCATGCTGGTGCGTTCCCACATTGGAGTCATGAGGGGGCAGGACTCCTAGCTGCTGGACAATAATCACGCATGCAGTACTGGCTCTTCTGGCCTATCCTGGTACCGGATGGTGGATCCCCCTGGATATACGGTCCAGATTCTGCTCATCCTGCAGTGGCTGACAGGTGGATTGGAGGCTGTGGGACTGCGGTATTTCTCCCCATTGCAGTCAATAAATTGGCAGGATTGTTCTGGTTGCTGCGGGGGTGACATCAGCACCCTCTGTCAGTCTCACTTGAAAGTACTTTGAACGCTGGTCCATGGACGGCTACCTTATCCCCTGAATATTGGGTCACACAGTTTTGGGTGTCCACGACCCCCCAGTGCTGGTTTACAATTTCCCCTCGCCAGGCCACCAGAGCTTCCTTTGATCTACTCAGTGCTAGGCTGTATAGGGGAAATATTCTGGCTTGCTATGGCCCTGGTGGAGCTGGGAACAGGCGGCAAAACAATTATCAGCCCAGCATCCCCTGTCCTGTGGCTGCGGGGGAGGAAACTTGGAATGGGAAATCAGAAGAAGCAGTCCAAGATGGAACAGTTCACCAGATCTGACCGGGGCCCATTGCACCTGGAGGACTCCCCTGGCCACTCTCAAACTGACTTTTCCACCCTCAACCAAACCCTCTTAGCATTGAAGAGAAGCACGGACAATTTAGGGGCCAAGATTGACGCCTTGACGTGTAAAGTTGATGTGTCTGCAATTCAGATTGACAAGCTGTGTGGCAAGATGTCAGAGGCAGCACTTAGAATCTGGCCTGGTGAGGACAAGATAGATGAAAAGACTTCTCCACACCTCAAAAAAGCGCCACAATGAGTATTTGTGAAGGCTAGGTTGGTTTATTATATTAAATTGAAAATGCCCTTTACGGATGACACGTGTTTCGACACACCAATGTCTTTTTCAAATCAGGGCTGATGGCAATGCTGATAGGTAGCATAAAGACAGTGAACATATAGCAAAATTCAAAGCTCTTATGAATTCCCCCTCCGGTATATTCTTAACCACTGTTTTCAGGTGGCAGCTTGTGGCAAATAGGGTTGAGTTGGCCTCTGTTGGTTTGCGAAAAGTTTTAGTCACGAGTTTGCCATCCATCACGTATATTGTTAGGTCAAGAAAATCTAAGCTGGTGTTACTCGATGGTCCTGAGAGTGAGATCTCTTCTGTATTGTTATTTAGACGACCCCTGAAGTCGATTAAATCTTCGTCATTTCCATTTCAGATAAGTAAAATGTCATCAATGAATTTGGTCCACATCACAATTTTGTCTTTTGCATTCGGATCCGTGTATACATACTTGTCCTCAAATTTGCTCATAAATAAATTGGCTAGGGCTGGTGTGTATTTTACACCCATAGCTACTCCCTGTTTCTGCTTGAAATATATTTTGTTGAAAAGAAAAATGTTGCTATCCAGAGTTGTTGTAAGTATTTCTTTGTGCATGGTCACGTAGTGGTAGTGTGAAGCAGTTTCCCCACGAAAAGTATAGTCTATGGTTTCAATGGCTGCCTCGTGTTTAATCGAGGTATATAGGGCTCGAACATCCCATGTAACCAGTTTGTATGTGTCTTGCCAGTCGATCGATTGACGATTCTTGATGACATCAGTAAAATCTTTACAAAAGGCTTTGGTGTCTGGTACACGGGGGCTTAATATGTTGTCAATAAACTCACTGATTTTTTCTGTGGCCCAACTAATACCGCTGACAATCGGTCTTCCCTCCGGAATTTTGTTGAAGGCTTTATGCACCTTGGGTTAAAAGTAAATGGTTGGGACCACAGGATGCGGGACAATTAAATAAGCTTGTTCTTTATCTGTAATAAGGCCTTTCCTTTCCCACATCATAATTTGGTCCAGTATCTGGTTTGAGATTTGGACAGTTGGATTTGTCCTGAGTTCCTCATAACAAAGGGGGTTTGTCAGGTGATTTTCGGCCATCTGTATGTAGTCAGCACGATCCATGATGATGATTTTTCCCCCTTTGTCGGCTTCTTTTATAACGATGGACTTATCCATTTGGAGAATTTTTAGGGCTTTTGCCTCCTCTACAGATAGGTTGTTGTTTTTGGTTTGAAATCTATTTCTGGATTTACTCTTCCTTTCAAACAGATTATGGATGTCCGTTTGGACTACTTTTTGAAATGCATCAATCATGTTGTCTTGGCCAAATTGTGGTGTGAATTTGGACCTCACCCTCAAATCGGGTGTTGGAATACTTATAGGTTGGATTTTCAAATCAATCTTCTGTTTCCAGAGTTCTTAGCAGATGGATATTCTCAATATCTTGTATAGAAAGTGGTGTTGGTGTTGGCCTTTCTTGTCTTGGCTGATATTGTTGCACTTGGGTAACGAAGAATTTTTTTAATTTCAATTTTCTGATGAATTTGAAAAGATCAATCTGTATTTGGATATGCTCATATCTGTAGGTCGGGGCAAAGGAAAGACCCTTATTAAGTAATTGAATTTCATCCATTGTCAATTCTTGGACGAGATATTCATCACAAGGTCGTTGTAGGCTTGGTTCCTGGAGCAAGTCGAGCCATGGCTCTTGTCAGACGTCTGTAATCTTCCAGAGCATCTGGCTTTCCGCTGTCTTGACCCCCCCCCCTTCTTCCTCTCCTCCTATTAGAGCTGGTTTGGGGTTTGTTGGTGGAGTTACTTGAAAACGGACTTGCTTAGTATTGGTTAGTCTGCTTCCCTTTTTAAAGCGGCGTTTTTGGTTAAGAAAACCTGATCCTTCGAAATTCCGTTCTGTTTCCCTTGATTCCTCTTTGTCAGTCTCTGAGTCAATATCAGAGCTGCCTGGTGAAGTATTAGGTGTACTCTCTTTCGAAGATGGTTGTGGTAATTTGTTGTATTTTTCTTGAAAAGTATACACTTTGTCGTCACGATAGTCTCGTTCATCACGGTAAAATTTGCGTACTTTTCGTATCTTAATTTCATCCTGATACTCCATAAGTATCTTGTGCATTTTGTTAAAGTTTTTTTCTTTGGTAGCTTCCAAAGCCTGTGTTTCTTTAATATCTTGTGTAATGAGATCAATTTGTTCTTTTGCTCGTTTTTGTTCCCTTATGGCATGTTCAATCAGGATTTCTAACATTTTAATAGAGCTGGTGTTTAGGTTCTTTTCCCAGTCTTCGGCTAGATCCTTGTCCTCATCTTTGGAGAAATCAGGGAAAATCAGTATTCTGAGCCCTCAGGGTATACATCCGTTATCTAAATAGTTCTTGGGGGATATAATTTCCCAAAATTTGTCAATTACTTTCTTCGAAATTCTCTCTAATTTGATGAACTTGTATCGTAAATCCTCTCTTCTAGGTATAGTGGTTTGAAATCCATGGGTAGTTTCTCCTCGTCTGGAAAAAAGATTACTGGCGTCTTTTTCCCGATTTAAGATATATTGAGCCATTTGGTCATAAAGGCAGCACAGAAAGTTGGTCCCTTTAGAAACAGGCTGTACCACAACTCCAGGGTTTTTTGTTTGGTACCAACTTACAAAGTTACCATGCGCCTGATTATTATTTCAATTCAAGAAGGTGTCACAGGTTGTGTGGAGCAAGAAAAGGGGACACTGGTGACCCCGACCCCTTGGAGCAATAGTTGAAAAGACTTCTCTACACCTCAAAAAAGCGCCACACTGAGTATTTGTGAAGGGTAGGTTGGGTTATTATATTAAATTGAAAATGCCCTTTACGGATGACACGTGTTTTGACACACCAGTGTCTTTTTCAAATCAGGGCTGATGGCAATGCTGATAGGTAGCATAAAGACAGTGAACATATAGCAAAATAGACGGATATGCATTACAATCATAGGTCATGATAAATCAAATTGAACAAGACCCATAGCGAAAAAAACAAATCATGGTGTGGTGTAGTCACAGAGAAATAAGAAGGGGTGAAGGGTAGGGAGGTCAAAGGTAAGTCATATTGAGAAAAAACAAATAAACAAAAACAAATGACAAAAAACACAAAAACGTTATTAGCAAATAAATAATTGCTTGAATGATTGACATTTTTGGAGATTTTTGCCCTTGTCGGCCTTACCTAAATCTCAAGTCAAAAGGTTTCAATTGGGTGAAACACACAGTCATGGGTTAAATCCCCCTATGAGAAACCATATCAAAGATAACATCAAAAATAACACATTATAGGTATGTGTGGTTTAAAAAGCCATAGCTTTTAAACAGAAAGGATTTGTGTTTATGGAGTGTCATTTATTCAAACCAAAATATGCGCCAAAAATGTTATGTGGCCTATCAGAAAAACAAGTTTGTCTGACACAAATAGGTTGAAATCACCGTAAAGTGCACACGAACGGGCGTGCCATAGACATTGCTGTGAAACTATAAGTTGTCGTGCACTTATCATTTTACTAAGCAGTAGAGAAGTTAGAGTAAAACATGAACGAGCGTGCCGGGAAGTGGCAGAAAACCAGGGTCGGATTGCAACCAAGCGCGGTAGCGCTTATGACATGATATAATTATATCTGATAGAAAGATAGTATAGCGCTGAAGCCTACCTCCTGGTCCGCTGAAGTCTGCTGCCGTCTTGATTGTGAACTACAGAGGGAAGTGGCTACCCTGAAACATGCAGTGCAGAACATCATGGCCAAAAACAATGATTTGGAAGGGAGGTCCAGATGAAATAATGTCAGGATTACGGGGGTTCCAGAGACCACCGCGATAGACAATATGGAACAATTTGTTGAAAAACTCTTGCTTGAAGTCCTTGACAACCCTCTGGTCACAAACCTTTTCATGGTGGAGCGGGCAAAACGCTCTCTGGCGGCCAGACACCCTCCAGGGGCTCCCAAAAGGGCCATCATCACTCGTATATTTAATTACTGTGACCGCAACATTTTGTTAAGAGTGGAAAGGAAGAAGGGGCCCCTGAGATGGGGGTCGGCGACGATCCGGATGTTTCCCGACTTTAGTCGACAGGTTCAGGACAAGAGAAAACCATTTCTAACCACCAAAGCCATGCTCTGGAAGAAGAAGGTTAAATATACTATGTTATATCCTGCTAAACTTAGGGTCATCCACAACGGCAAGACACTGTTTTTTCACATTGCCGGGAGATGCTGAACGGTTCGCTTCTGAGGTTCCAGATCTGCATGGTCCACTGAGGGGCTCTCCTTGATTTGTGCGAACCACAGTACAATCCATTTTTTCTTTGTGTTAGTAGTTTTCCTGAGGGCCCGGCCATATTAAGCCCCGGTTAGCGGTTGTGACTACTCAAAGATCGATAAGTTACCTCAGTGTCATGTAATGCATGTGGTAATTGGCCACTTGATTAAAGGAGTCTGAGCGGCCACCGGCTCCCTCCATGCCCACTGGCAAAGAGTGGGCATGGAGGGAGCCGGTTAAAGTTGGGGTTCAATGTTGGAGGGTGGGGGATGGGTTGGAGCTGCCGGTAGATTGGGGTTTCTGGCGTGGGTGCGGGGAGGGGGGGAAGGTTATGGTTCATTACTTGTTGTACTGCAGCACTTGGGGGTCAGGGGGAAGCAATGCACCAAGGTCTCATTACTACTGTTACACCTGATTCTCTTGGGAAGGCTGGTTTACTTACACGGTTACACATGTGGATCAGATCCGTCACACAATTAAAACAGGATCTGACGTGACGGAACCATGGGGGTCTGGGTCTCACTCTAGAATGGGGATAACACTCTTAACCTGGAACATTCGGGGCTTTACTAACGGGAAAAAAACTTGACTGCTTGCAAACTATACTAGGAATCACTCTGTAAATGTCTTGCGTCTCCAGGAGACCTGCTTGCACAGGGACCGAGGGTTTCCCTCTTTGGTGGGTTGGGGTATTCACCGATATGGCTCATTTTATACTTCCCATGCCTGTGGAGTGGCGATCTACATTCATCACTCGCTGGAATTTAGATTTCATGCACAAAGGGTGGATGCGGAAGGCTGGTTCGTCGTGGTTGCGGCAGAGATAGCAGGGTGGTCAGTGCTCTTTATCAACATATATGGTCCCAATTATGACTGCCCAGAGTTTTTCCAAACCTGTTCAGAACATCTCCGCTCATTCCTGGGCTACAAGGTTGTCTGGGCGGGAGATTACAACCTGGCACTCTCGCTGCAGCGGGTCAGATCTTCCTCGGTATGTACTACTCTTCCTAGGGCAGCCCAGAAATGGCGGTCCATCACGGCCGATTATGATCTCATAAATGTGTGGCGTTATCTCCACCCGGAAGGGCGGGAATATACATACTACTCGGGGGCTCATGGGTGTTCAACTAGGATAGATTATATTAATTTATCACCTGAGTTGGCTCGGACGACTCACTGGGCGTAGATCCTCCCCGGAACCCTGTCCGATCATTCACCTGTTCTCGCACAGTTCACTGGCCCAACACTACCCACTAGACTCCTTCGCTGGTGATTCAGGGCCTGTGCTCTAGAAGACGTAGCTTTTCGGGAGGATATGCATAAGGCAATTACCAAGTTTTTTCAAATGAATGCTGATTCAGTCCAAGACCCTAGGATAGTGTGGAAGACCTTCAAGGTATTTGTCAGGGGCTGGTGTATATCTCAAGAGGGCAGGGTCTTGAGGAGCACTCGCAGGTCTCTGGCCTCTAGGGAAAAGGAGTTGAAAGATCTGGAGTCTACTCAGGTGGCTAAAGACTCTGCGGCGCTTCGGACTGAACTAGACCTCAAGAGGGAAGAGATCCAGGCCCTATTAGCCAATGAGGAGCGCTTCTTGGGAGATAGTTGCTGCCCGATTCATAGAGGGAGACTGGCCCAGTAAAACCCTAGCCCGGGCCATTAGGCAGGAGCGGCGTCATAGTCCAATTTTGGAAATAGAAACCCCGGATGGGGAATCCACTAGGGACTCTGGGGAAATTAATCGTATATTTCTAAAATACTATGCGACTCTTTACTCCACACATCTTGAGGCCGGACAGGATGATATAGTCCAATACTTAGACAGGGTCACACTGGGCTGGCTTGACCCGGAACGTGGTTCATCTCTAAATACCCCCTCTTTTGGTGAGGAATTTCTTAAAGTCATCCATTCCCTACCAAATGGTAAAGCCCCCGGTCCCGATGGTATCAGCGCCGAGTTATATAAGTCTTTTCCCGCCCTCCTCATCCCCCATTTGATGAATATGTTTGACACGGTGTGTTCGGAGGGGGTGCTTCCAGAGTCCACCAGAACTGCCCTGGTGACAGTTCTGCTGAAACCGGATAAAGACCAAAGAGATGCTCATCATACAGACCACTCTCCCTGATAAATACGGATAATAAATTATAGCGAAACTCCTAGCTGATAGACTCCTGCCCTTTATGCCTGGCCTGATCATTCCTGATCAGGTGGGCTTTATACCCGGCCGCTCCATGCAGAATATCCTTTGTAGATTATTTACCCTGATGTATAACGTGAACCAATCAATCCCTCTGGTGATCGCCGCATTAGATGCCGAAAAGGTGTTTGATTCAGTTGAATGGCCTTTTCTGTTTGAGGTGCTTCGCCGGGCTGGTCTAGGCACCGTTTACTTACTCTGTGTTCGCCTGATTTATACGGCTCCTCGAGCCCTGGTATACACCAATCACAACCAGTCCTCTCTTCCCATCCCGGGGCACCAGGAAGGGTTGCCCATTTTCCCCAATCCTATTTGCCCTAGCTATTGAACCTGTGGCGTGCACCCTGAGGGAGTATCATTCACATAGGGGGATAACACTCCATTCTCACACCACCATTGTCTCGCTATAGGCGGACGACATGTTACTATACATCAAGCATCCACATCTTATTTTACAACCAGTGATGGAAGAAATCTACATACTCGGGGACCTGTCAGGACTCTGGATCAATTGGACCAAGTCTGAGGTTCTCCCCTTGACCCCGTGTGTCTCCTCCCAGGACGTCGGAGACGACTTTGCCTGGCGTCTGCAGGGAATTCGCTACCTGGGCATCCCCGATGAGACTATATGAAGAGAATTATCTGGCAGTCCTTCGAATCCAGGAGCATAAGGTGGACACGTGGTCGCGCCTTCCTATCTCCCAGGCAGCCAGAATCTCTCTTGCTAAAATGGTAATTTTACACAAACTACTTTATGTTTTTAACAATGTCCCAATATGGCCCCCTGCGAACTTCTGGGGCAAAGTGAAAGCTATGATGAATAAATTGATATGGGCTGATAAACGTCCCCGCCTCTCCTTAGATGTGCTCTGTCGACCCATCTCACACTGGGGTATTGATGTACCGTATCTCTTCTTATATTTCCTGGTGGCACAGGCCCAGTATGCAGCCTGGTGGTGGTCCCCCGTGATGGAGTTACCCCATAAATACCTGGAGAGAGCTCTTGCACGTCCAGATGATCCGAAGGGACTTCTTTGGGGTGCTCGGGAGCACCAGGACAGATCAGAAGTGCAGCCGTTGGCAATCACTCTGAGGGCCTGGGACCGTTTGGCAGGCCTGATAGGACAGAGGCAGTGGTTTTCTCCGTCCATGGCCCACTTTCACGTCCGGGGGGTCCCCCTCACACATGTGGCGATATTCATTCAACAGTTTACCAATCTTCAGATTGTTGCACTCGGGGATATAGCCCATCAGGGTAGATTTATCTTGTGGGAGGACTTGAAGGCTAAGGGGAAGTGGTCATCGATAACACAATTTTTGTACTTTCGGTTGAGAGAGACTCTTTGTGCCTGCTGGCCGGATTTTCCGTGCGCACCTGCTACATCCCCGATAATGACTTAAATCACTTCGCCTATATCTAGTGGGAAATTGGTTTCAACTCTGTACCACTTGGCCAGGGTTGGGGGTTCTCCACCTGTGGGCCCCCATAGGACTAGGTGGGAAGCCAACCTGGGGCACTCGCTGACTGACGGGCAGTCGAACAAGATTTATGCACAGTCCAAGTCTATTTCTGTAAGTAATAGATTCCACCTGATACATTTCAAATTCCTGCATCAGGTATATTACTCCCCGCTTCGCTTAAATGAGATCTACCCACATAGGCAATCTAACTGTAAGAGCTGTAACCAAATCCATGCTGACTGCTATCATGTGGTTTGGCTGCGTCCTCGGATACACTCCTTATGGTCTGGGATTGCAGAGGCTAAATCTGAAATGGTGGGTAATCACATTTTGTTAACCCCTGCGATATGGTTATTTAGACTGCTGGAAGAGGGCACCCTCAGCAAGAAGCGCCTCATGGGAATGGCTTTGATGGTGGCTAGATCACTAATATCTCAGAGCTGGGGCGTTGCGAGACCCCCCACTTTTCATCACTGGCTCTCTGTCATGTCAAACTGTGAACAATGGGAGATTCTATACAACTCAACAACTCCCCTGCACAGCAGACCTAAAGACTACTGGGTTGCCTTCAGAGCCTACAGGTCCGAGGAGGGAAATGCTCTGCCCCAGTTGAGGAGTGTCGACGCCCGGAGTGAGGCCCCCCCACAATGCTCTGAGTTCTGTGTTGGCAAGATTGCAGGAGTTAGATGGTGGCGGCCAGTGGGGTGCCTGGCCGCAACTAGTGGGTGACCCGGGTGAACTCTTGGAATGCGCCACTCCGATCGCATGGGCATACTTCCAGTGCCATGATCTCATGAATGTAGTATTTTTATTTGTACCAGCAATGAATATGTGGGATAATTCTGTTATGGTTGTTTGTATGTGTACACTGGGACCTTGGGTCGGGTTGGGGTAGGGGGGTGGTCTCTGGGTGCTGCATTTAGGTTGGGGGGCTGGTGGTAGGGGTCTTTTTCTCTTGGTTGTGTTGGCTAGCCCACTTGGGGCTACAATTATAATAAAAAACACTTTACATTTTTCTTTTTTAAATCACAGTTTCAAAAACGTATTAAAAGCATTTTCTGTTGATGACTATCAATTGAAAAGTATAGTGGACTTTGTCTTGTACGGACATAGTTGCATGTTTATTTTTAGTGCATCTTTTTCAACGAGTCTACCTCATTTCTTCAACATCATCTAAGTGCACATCTCGACTCATCAACGTCATCAGACCCTACCTGAAGTGGACTAGCTGCTACAATGTTTAGCGCCTGTTTTGATGTTGTTTTTGCTGCACTGCTCAAATTATGTCGTACTGTTAAGGAGGCACTGATATTTCCTTTTTCGGTACAAGTACTGCGATTTTCCCACAAACGTCGAATAATGTATATAGTAATATGTGTATGTGTTGGGGTTTTTCTAGGATTTATCATGTACATGAGTATTCAAGTTATATGGTTGAGGCATATACAGGGGGTGGTGCCATAGTGGTGGGTGTGTAAATACGGGAGGGGACCTTGTTGGGGAAGGAACCATGTGAACTGACTCTGATGATTACACAAATCAAATCGTGCAAGAGGCACAAGTGATTAACACTGTTATGCGGAGATGGTTATTTAGAGTAAAATGGGAGGTCAATGAAAGAAAAAGATATGATGAATATAGAGGTCTTGGCATAGATACAATGGTGGATGTGCACCATTTGGAATTCAGCAATGTGTGGTATAGCCACATGGGCTCAGCGTGGAAACAGAGGACCAATGGAAGCTGCTATGTCTGCTCCTTGATCCCTGACACGTCAAGAGCACCAAAAACCATAGTACCCCAGAACATATTATCTCTAGAAGCCCAGTACTTAGTCCACCTAGCGCTATGCCGGGTTTGCAGCTTGTTCCAGGGGTAAGGAGTACGGCTGGTCTTGATGGATAGAGATGAAGAAAAATGTGCAAAGAACAACAAAGACCCCCTCTGAAGACCCCACCCCCTCTTGAAGATGGAAGGTGTACTGTTTGTGTCGGACTGGTGGAAAGAGTTAGTCGTAGGTTTGCCCGGCAGGGGGACTGCTGGGGTTTGACAAAGAAGTAATGTGGAAGGTCAACAACAAGTGCAGAACCATATGGGCTGCATTTGTTCCAAAACCGACATGGATCGAGACTAAACAAATGCCAATAAAAGTGCAGGTACCAGAGAACGACCATAGGTGCTTTAAGGATTAGGAACTGTTCCAGTGGGAACCAACAGCAAATGTAATAAGACTAAAAGCAGCCGTTAAAATCGGAATCAGGCGTTAAGGGTTAACGACGACGTTAATCCTTAACGCCTGAGTTGTAATGAGGCCCATAAACTAACTTTCCCCGAACATCCCATCCCGCCTCCCCACCTCCCCCCTTCCGGAAGAGATCGCAGTGTTCTAATGGTATCGAGCTTGATTATGAAGTGAATAAGTCCGTAATTCTAATGGAGTGCGGGCACCATTGAGCCATATAGTCTGATTGTAGATAATCTAATACTCCTCCCCATTCTTTGATGAAGGAGCCTTGCGTTCCTAGTAGATTGTGTGTAATCTTTTCCATGGACATTTGGGACCAGAGCTTTTGTAACCATGTAAAAAGCATTGGTGTATCTTGTTTCTTCCATCCCTGTGCAATTGTGGCCCAAGCCGCTATGATCATGCCCATGAGGCTTCTCCATTGCGCCTTAGTGAGTGTTTTGGCATATTGCCCTTTTAGTCCACATAGCCAGACCTTCGTTTCGAGTTGATGCGTAACTGGAAATATCTTTTTCATTTTGGATATCACTTCAGACCAGAAGCCTTTAACCTTAGGGCAGTCCCACCAGACGTGTCTCCACATGCCAGTGTCTGTACAGCCTCTCCAGCACTGGTTTAACGTGTCCGGGTACATGCTGTTTAGCCTCTCTGGGGTATAGTGCCATTGCGTAACAATTTTGATCCACATTTCTCTAGTCTGGGCTGCTCGTGGCAACTTGGGGATGTCCGCCCATAGCGTCTGCCACTGTTGGGTTGTGATATCTTCTCCCAGTGTCTGTTCCCATTTTTTCATGTATGCCCATGTAAAGTCCTCTTCCTGTGTGTTTATGAAATTGCATCGAGTGGAGACCAGTTTTCTGTCTCCTGAGTTAGAGAGCAGACATTTTTCAAAGGTGGTTAGTTCCCTGGTCGCCACCTGCGATATCTCGGGCGTAGTCAGCCAGTGTCGGAGCTGTTCATATTTGCATCTATCCACGTTTGTGAGGTTCCAAATTGACTTGCAGTCAGCATAAGATCTCACTTCCTTTTCAATGAACATTTCCCCAATTTTCCTACATCCAGCATCCTCCCAGTTCTCATACGCGCCGTGTTCTTGCCCTGGTGGAAATTGCGGGTTCCTGCATATTGGAGTAAACAAGGCCATAGCCGTGGTGATATTCCCTTTCCTTGTCTGCTCGTCCCAGGCATTCACTGTGGTCTTCATGATCTCACTGATGCATAGGTTTGGGTGTCTGTGCTGCTTTAGCTTCCATAAGAGGTCTTCCAGCGGTGTTCTTGCGACCGCCCTGTCCTGGGTCACCCAGATGGTTCGCTGATTGTCCCCCAGCCATTCCTTCAGGATCCATAATTGCGCCGCGTGGTAGTAGTTCCTAAAGTGCGGGAGCGCTAGGCCCCCCTCCCTGATGTAAGAGGTGAGAACTGTTCTAGCTACTCTTGGGGGTTTCCCGTTCCATATGAATGCAGAGACTGTCTTTGCCAAGGTTCTGAAGAATGACTTGGGGATTGAAATCGGGAGAGATTGGAAGTAATACAGCATTTTAGGGAGGGTGTTCATTTTTACCGACTGGATTCTTCCCCACCAGGAAATATTTAGGGAGCTCCACCGCTCAAGATCTTTTTTAACTCTGGCGAGGAGTGGGGGGTAGTTCCTTTTATATAATGCATCTACCTTATACGTGATATTTATACCCAAGTATTTAATACCTTCCTCTGCTATTTTTAGGCCCAGTAGTCCTGCCTCCCTGTGTAGAATATCTCTATTCCCCGCTAAGTACAAGATTTCCGATTTCTTCTTGTTTATTTTTAGACCCGATATATTCCCAAATGACTCGAGCAGTTGCATAGCCCCGGACATAGAGTGTTTTGGGTCTTCAAGTGCTAACAACATGTCATCAGCGTAGGCGACTACCTTATGTTATCTTCCCGCCATCTCGATCCCCCTAATTTGGTTTATTTCCCTTAATTTAATCAAGAGTGGTTCCAGGAATAATGCATAAAGGAGCAGGGAGAGCGGACATCCCTGTTTCGTACCCCTAGAGATCTTCACCTTCTCCGTGAGTTCCCCATTTACCGCTATTCTTACAGAGGGAGTGGAGTAATTGGCCTTGATCATGTTAATATATTGGTCCCCAAATCCGATGTGAGTCAGGGTCTTAAAGAGCATGGACCATTCTACCCAGTGAAAGGCCTTTTCGGCATCTAGTGATAGTCGCACTGCCGGGGTGTGGGACATGTTTATTTTTTCTATTAAGTGTATTAGCCTTCTCATGTTATCATGCGTCTGCCTCCCTGGAATGAATCCCGATTGATCCGGGTTAATCAAGGAGAGTAGAAGCGGGGAGAGCCTGGCTGCAAGGATTTTCGTGTAGATTTTGGAGTCTAAATTTATCAGGGCAATTGGTCTGTATGAACTCGGGAGGGAGGGGTCTTTCCCTTGTTTGTGGAATACCAAAACTTTAGCCTCGTTCATAGATGGATTGACATTTACACTGTCTCTAAAGGAGTTTAGCAGTCGAGAAAGGGTGGGTGTTAGGAGGTCTTCATATTTTTTATAAAATGAGGCTGTGAAGCCATCCGGGCCTTGTGCTTTGTTGAGTGGGAGAGCCTTAATAGCCTTCTTCACTTCAATTTCTGTTGTCTGGGCATCCAGTTCCGTTCTGGCTTTTTGGAAAGGGGATCGACTCCAGAAATCTATCTTGGTCCGCTTCGTCTGGGTGCTCTGTTGCGTATAATTTTTGATAGAACTCCCTGAATGACTCCCCTATATCTTCGGTGCATGTTAGCGTATCTCCTTGTGCGTTTCTCATGTTCCGGATGGTCATTGATTTTTGCTTCGAGGAGAGAAATCTAGCTAGATATCGATCGGCCTTATTGGCCTTGATATAGTATCTTTGTTTGAGGTATAGGAGGGATCTCTGTGCCTTTTTGTTACGAAGGAGATCGACTTGCCCCTCTGTATGTTTCAGTGTCCTCTTTAAGTCTCTGGTGGGGTTTGCCACTAGTTCCTCACAGATATCTGAAAGTTTCTTTTCCAGTTTCCTTTCCCATTGCTGACTTTGTCCCTAGTTGCCTTGAGGGCTATTAAGTGACCCCTGATTACCGCCTTAAAAGCCTCCCACACCGTACCCAGGGGGACCCCGCCTGTGTCGTTGAGTTCGAAGAATTCAGTGATCTTGTCTCTTATAGCGTCTCCCAACACTGGGTCTGATAGTATATCTTGCGGAAGTTTCCATCTCCAAATACCCCTGTCTTTCCTTGGGGTCGACAGATCCATCCAGAGGGGTGCATGGTCTGACAGGGAGATGGGTCTACCCAGGTTCCCCACTGAAACCCAGAAGTAGTCAATCCTCGACATCATATTGTGGACGTGTGAATAATAAGTGAATCCCTTGGTTTTGCCTTTAGGTTCCCTCGATGCATCGGATAGTGCCATGCCTTCCATCTGTCGTTTTAGTCGCTCGGAGGGGGTGCCTTGGTGGTGGAGTCCCCCCGCGCTCCGGTCAATCTGCGGGTGCCAGGTCATATTAATGTCCCCTCCTATAATTATCTCACCTTTCGCGTACCTCTCCAGCCTCCCCATTGTGTCTCTCAAGAAGCTGTCTTGGCCCATGTTTGGGGCATAAATGGATGCCAGCGTCAGTATGGCGTTGTGTAATTTGATATTGGCGAAAGCGTATCTTCCTTCTTTGTCAGTTTGTTTGTCTATCACGCTTGCTTCCAAACTCCCCTTAACTGCGATCATCACCCCTGCCCGTTTCTCCGCTGCGTTGGATTGAGGAATTATATTGTGGCCGCTCAATTGAATTTTCCCCCTATCCTGGGCTTTAATGTGGGTCTCCTGGAACAGAAGCACTTCAGCTTTTTCCTTCTTTAACATGCTCTCCACCTTTTTTCTTTTCACAGGGGAGTTCAGGCCCCTTACATTCAAAGTTACAAATGTTATCCTTTCCGTTTCAGCTAGCTTTTCTGGGTGCTCCTTTTGCCCTAAATAAGCCCCACTCTCTTCCGGAAAGTCCACCCTCCCACCCCTCCCCCCCAAAATGCTAAATTGTCCCCCAACCATTAACTTAATACCAACTTTGCTCCCGAGGAGGGCCCGGGTACCTATGGTAGCTCTGGCGTTCCGCCTGTCGCTCCCTGCCCTCTGTAGACTCGAGACTAACCTTGCGGGGAGTCCTAAACCCTGCTTCATCCCCTGGCTTGATGTGAGTCGTTCCCGATCCTCACCGGGCCAGTAGAATCTGTGAAGTACACGTTCCATCAATGGGTACAGTTCTTCATACCGTGTTCAGCCACAGGACCCAGGACCTTTTTAGCTTTTGGAGCTTGCAGATTTGAGTCCTCTATTCTGTTGTATTTGACATACCGTTTCCCCTTCCATACCGTTTCCTTTTCTGGCGGACCCTTTCCCATCCCCTTGGTCTGCTTTGCTGTACCCCCTTCATTTTCTCATTTCTGTTTGACGGCTCCTCTGTCTGGATGTCCATGATGCTTAGTCCCTCTTCCTAAGACTTCACCCTCCTTTGTTTTCCTTCCCAGTCGAACAGCAGGCCAAAAGGAAATGTACATTTATATTTTATCTCTCTCGCGACCAGTTCCCTGATGAGTGGGGCCATTTCTCTTCTCTTTAGGAGCGTTGTAGCAGATAGGTCTTGAAATAGTTGTACCTCCACCCCCTTCATCCTGATTTGATCGCGCTGCCTCGCTCTCCGTAGTATAAGTTCTTTTTGCGCGTAGGAAGAAAGAGCTGCCAGCACATCTCTGGGTCTCTCTACCGGTGCCCCGGTGCGTTTCGGGCCCACTCTATGGATGCGGTCAATCCCAAAAGCCGCCGTGTCTTGTGCTTCTATGATATCCCTGAAGACATCCTGCACCGCTTTCTTTAGGTCCCCGTCCAAGACCGTTTCTGGCATGTTTTTAATGCGTATATTCGATCTGCGGGATCTGTTTTCTAGGTCTTCACACTGTATTTCTAGATTGTGGGTCAAGCGTACTAAGTGTTCTTGTGTTTCGCTACTTTATAGAGCTTCTTCTTCTGCATTTTGCACTATTTTTTCTAAGGTGTCTGTCCTTTCTTCCAGGTTGGCAATGTCATGTTTAACGTCCTGGATTGCCTGCTGCATGTCGTGCTTGATTGCGGAGAATTGGTCCTGAACTGTCAACATGAGCTTATCTTGCATATCATCTTTTGTCGGGGGCAGGTTGTTGGAGGTGGTGTGGCCTGCGTTTGACGTCGGAATGGTTGAGTCTTCCTGAGGTCTACTTCTTGTAGAGACTGGGGTCTCTGCTGCCCACATCTGTATAAGGCTGGTGTCCTATTTGGAGGGCTGCTGGTTCTCTTGGGCTCCCCCCCTTTTCCTTTCGCTCTAGACATAACCCCTTTTGACACCCCAGCCGCTGTTCTGACCTTTGTCTCCGTGTCTTCCCTTCTCTGTGGGAGGGCTACGCAGCACTCTCTTAAATGGTGGCCCGAGAAGTGTCCTGCGGCGCGCTTCTCCCCAGCTCTCCGAGCTACTGGTAGTAGTAGGTGGTTGGGGGGTACCGATTGGGGTTCTCTCTTCCCACTGTGTCTCTCAGTCCCCAGGCCAACCACCGTATTTGCGTTGTGTGCAGGAGGGGGGGGTTTCCCTCATCGTAACGGAGTGCCGGGCCCTCCTAGTGTTCGTTTGCCGCCCCGCCGGGGCCGCGGGGGAGGTCTAGGTGGGAGGGAGCGGGGAGACCTCACCTTCCAGTCCTCCGGGCCGGGGACTGCTGCTGGTGGGCCCCCCCACGGGGCTTCGGTGTGTGCTCAGCGCGTCTCCTGTTTCTCCCCGACTCCTCCCTCCGCGAGATCTGCTGATGTCTGGCAGGACCGATTCTGTCCCCGCAGGCTCCGACTCAATGTTCGCCCCTGTGGCGCTGCAGCACCGGGGCTCCCAGCTCGAGTTCCCCGTCCTGCGCTGTCCGCGCTGCCTGCCTCCGCTGTGTGTCACGGGGGGCTGGGTAGTCTGCCACGCCCTGCTCCGCTCCCACAATGCGCCCCAACCCCCTGCTCAGGGCTGCGCGGGATGGTTCTTCTACTCGGTGGGAGAGGGGCGCTCCTCTCCGCGGCACCGCTGGAGTTCGAGCCACGGGGATAAACACCTCCCGTGTACGTCCTGTGTCTCTGGGCGACTCTCGGTGCTAGTTTTAGGAACTGCCACCCTCCGGTGCGTTGCTTTTTAAGGTGCTGCTGAGTGGCCCGGCAGGAGCGAGATTCAACCACGTCTCCCTGCTCCGGCGGCCATCTTGGAAAAAAACGGGTGCAAACAAATTTAACTGTCCTGTTGCACAAACACTCCTCGAAAAATGATGCTGAAAATGGGTCTCTGTTACACATCATAGGGGACCTACATAGACTGAAGAAAGGCAGGGAACGTGAAGGAGTTCAAGCAGACGATTGGTTTGATACATTGGCCCTCATTCCGAGTTTGGAGGTAAGTAACATCCCTTACCGGCATGGCACAAATAGCGTGTCCGTGCTGGTGCCAGTCCGCTAATAAAGGACTATTACGACTTTGCTGGCACGAGCTTTGCACCATGCCGGTAAGGTACCTAGCACCATGCCGCAAAAGGCTCCCAAAAAGCCCTTACCGGCATGAAGCTAGGCGCAGATTACACTTCCGACATAGTGCAATGCGTCATTAGCGGTGATTATAAATAACAGTGACTGTAATTAGCGAACACCGCTATTTACGGTTACCGCTAAATAGCAGAACTGGAAATAGTGTCATTGCACAGGAAAAGGAAGGGGCACGGCAGCCATCTTTCAAAACACAATCCATTGCCATCCTCAGCACACAGGACCCCTGGGACACTGCTGATTGACTGCAAAGTACCTCCTACAAGCCAAGAAAATGCCTAAAGCTCTGAAGAAGGGATCTGCCTGCCTCAGAAAGGAGAGATTTAACCAGGACGAACTGCAGATGCTTGTGGACACTTTGCATGAGCATGCAGGCACAGTCTTCAGCAGCAACATGAGGAGGGAGGCAGTGCTGCGTAAAAAGGAGATCTGGGCACTTGTTGCCCAAAAGGTTAGTGCAGTGGGCAACACACCCGGCACGGTGAAAGACTGCCGTAAGCGGTGGGATGATCTCCGCCTAAGGATGCACAAAATATTATCGGTAAATTGCACCAAGGCCATGGAAACTGGAGGAGGACCAAGTTCACCCATGAAGCTCACCCCATGGGAGTACACATGTGCAAGCATCATTGGTTTGGAATCGATTGAAGGTGTAGGTGAGATGGAGTGTGGCGCCACGACATCTGCTGATTGAGATGAGTGTCCAAAGTAAACACTGCTAATCCAAATCTGATGAACGTCAATGCCTATGTCTGTCCAAAGAGTCACACCATGGTCGGCCACACACACACTCCCTGTAAAGTAGGCCGAAGCAACTGAGACACATGCCGATGCCTGCTGCAAGGCCATATCGTACATGACACATACCACACGAAGTAGGAAATTCCACGAGGCACATAGCGTGCATGACCAAAATAGTGAGCATGTCAGACAGCACTGTTCCTGAGCAACATGAGTGACTCCGACATATGGCTGCATTTACCACCCATGTATGAATTGACGTGCCCTTCCCAACACAAATGCCTATTACCCACAATTGTGTGGATGAGCAATTGTCCCAATGTATGTATGATGCCTATCCAAACATCACTCATGCCGTCCCTCTCTTCCACCCCCACAGGCAGTGAGCATGACAGCAAAGAGCAGGACACCACCTCTGCACAGGCCACACCCCGTAAGAGGTCCCAGGAGGACAGCAACCGTCCGTCAACTTCCAGGGGACAAGCCAGGGGGAACCGTGTCCCAGCAAGCAAGCCACCGCAGGGACACATAGCACCTGCTCCACCAACGCCTGTGGAGGGCACACCACCCACCTCCACCCACTGTTCTGCCTGAAGACACCTGTCAGACACCCCATTCGGAGGAGTCCAGTGTGGCTGGGGAGGTGGCAGCCACGGCACCCCTCACAGTGGAAGACAGCCAGGGTGACATCTGCGGCACCATTGAGGATGACACAATGGATGTGGTCCATACCCCAACCCAAATTGCATCCCCCAGGTATCTACGAGCGATACCATGAACACCAATACCCCGGAGCAGTTTGGCCATGACCACACCCAGGGACCAATCAGTCCAGTGTTCAGTGTTAGGCTGGGCATGCCAGCCAGATTCCCAGCACAGCCACAGGTGCAGCCGCAGGACCACAGCGGGCTGACCTGCTCACTGCACTCATCCAAGAATTCGTGAAGGACAACCATCAGGCCAGGGAGGAGTGGCGCACAGAGTTGTCAGCACTGGGCCGGTCTTTTACAGACAACACCAACTGCCTCTGCGAGGAGGTCTCGGTCCTCCGAGAGGTGCTAGGGCGCATCGCTGATGCCTTGGAGGCAGGTCGTCCCGCCCCACCACCTCAGCAGGAGGCCACACCATCCTCCAGCAGTTCAACCCAAACCAGCCCGCTCCGCCGGTCAGTCCGTGCACTGCACCGACGGGACATGCCACCCCCTGGCTTTGGGTGTGCTGAGTGAATGTTATGGCAGCCTCATGTAGGCTTCGTGACTCAATGGGACTTGTGTGGGGGAGTTGTGGAGGGAGGGGGAGAGGGGTGAGGGTGTGTGGGGGAGTTGCAGGGGGAGAGGGGTGAGGGTGTGTGTGGGAGTTGTGGGGGGAGGCGGTGGGTTGTGAGGGTGTGTGGGGGAGTTGTGGAGGGAGGGGGGTGAGGGTGGTGGAGGGTTTTGACACTTACGTTAATATTGTTACATTCAATACACTAGTTGTGTGAAAATGAAGACCTGAGTGGACATTCATCATTGCACATGTGTCATTTAATCATTCACAGTGCATAGTGTACATGTACCCCCACATCCAGTGCCCTATGTCCAAACAGTATGTCACCCTCTGCTGACATGTGTGTCAGAAATATTGTGCAATCACTGACTGCCGCACAGCACGTCCCTCCTGTGCATCAGCACCGTGATGAGGTCCTGCCACATCTTCCTCCTCCCCTTCATCATCATCAGGTGGTAGCAGTTCCATGTCAGGGGGAAGGGGCATATTTTCCGGCGGATGCACATATTGTGCAGCATTACACATGCCATGGTGATCTTCGCCACCTTCTCATGCCTGTAGACGAGTGCCCCACCCGACCGGCTGAGGCAGCGAAATTGTGCCTTCAACAGGCCAAAGGTCTGCTCGATGACCACACGTGTACGGGTATGGGAATGATTGTAGTCCTCCTCGTGCCTGTTGTGTGGGTTTCGGACAGGGGTGAGGAGCCACAGATTCAAGGGATAGCCACTATCACCTGTATGAGAGAAAAATGAAGGTAAATGTCAGGGGAATCATGATGGACAGCTGTACTAGTCACACATGCCTGCAGGTTATGGTTGCCCATATGCACATGTCCCTGGATGCATTGCCGCCATTTACTGTCCCTCCATGTGTCCTGTGCCATAGTCTAATGGTGTGGGTTTCATCTTCAAGATGATGGTGTGCACTGACATCTAGTTGCACATGCATGGTGTATGCATACAGCTGTGTAAGTGTCAAAATAGTGAGGTGTTGTGTCCTGTGAGATTTGGCAGAAGTCAGTGCAATATTGGGCCATCAACATTGGCATTCCCATGGTGACATGCAGCACTCCTGTGATTGTGCCGGCCCTGTGTCGGACTGTGGATTCCCTAGTAGGCTCAGTATAATGCACTTCCAGGGATGCTTGTCCTTTGTGGTGATATGCTGGAGACATCAACATGGTGCATATGCACTGCATGGTTCAGGATGGCGTTACGGAGGGTGAGGGTCGCTGATGGGTGGTGTACGTGTCGTGGGATGTGGGGTGGTTTCCTGTTAGTCATGTCATGATAGGTGTGGACCTTACTTCATTCATATTGGATTTGTGTGTCTTGTACAGTATGTGATGCTTTGGGGCACAATATTTGGTGATGTGCACATCGTGCAGTCTCATCAACATCGGCAGCATGGTGGTGTGTGCATCTCTCCCCCCTTTTCAATGCCATGTGCCAATCCTGCTACTTACCAAGCAGCCAGGCACGTTGTCCAGCATGTTGCTCCATGAAGCGTGGTAGCGTGGAGTTCCGCAGGACCAAGGAGTCATGAGTAGATCCGGGATATCGGGCACAACAATGTGTGATGATCTTGCTGGCGTTGCATACCATCTGCACATTGATGGAGTGGGATTGCTTGCGTTTGCGGTACACCACCTCCATGGCATGCGGGACCACCAACTCCACATGGGTGCAGTCGAGGGTACCTACACAATTTGGCATGCCTGCCAGTGCATGGAAGGCAGCTTTTGTATCAAATATCTCCTGGGGAGTCCGTGGTAGGGATATGTAGTCCCTTGTGTGCTTGAGGAGGGCATCCAGCACTTGGTTCAGGATCGGGAAAATAAGGGTTGTGATATGCCATGCATGTGCCCCACTGTGTACTGGTAGGTGCCTGTGGCAAGGAAGTGGAGCACAGACAATACCTTCAGTAGAGGGGGGATAACAGTGTGTATTTCAATGAGGCTCACTATGTCGTTGTGTATCAGGTCCACTATGGTGGTGATGGTGTCCCAGTCCAGACGGTAAAGGGTGTGGATCTGGTCGGGGGTTTGGTTGAAGGAAGTGGCTCTGATGCGAGGGATTGGGGCCTGCCGGTGTGGTAACAGTGGCTGCACTGGTGGGGCATGCTGGGCCTGTCTCACCCTCCTTCTCCTCCTGCGTCTCCTCTGTGGTGGCGGCTGTTGTTGTTGTTGTTGATATTGAGGCAATACAAGCAGGTCCTTCAGCTCCAGTAATGCTACTACTATTGGAATCATCTTGGTGTGGGAGGGGGTGTGTTTGTTTGTTTGTTTTTATTATTTATATTGCGCACCAGACCCAGGGGAATTTGGGCGCGAAGGCATAAAGAGGGTTGTTCAACTTAGGTTACCGATTAAACATAGGGGTACAGCTACGGTTACAATGCTGAAGGTATGTATTGTCGTAGAATCACAGATGTATATACAGTAGGTTTACAAGAATGCAGGTACGACATAAGTAAGGCAGACAAATATACAAAATATACATGAGTTCCTAGATGTCGGAAGGGTGAGGTTAGGCATCATGATCTTTTAGCCATTGAATCAGATTGGATCTGAATTGCCTGTAGGGGAGATCTTCCCTTAAGGCAGGGGGAAGGGAGTTCCAATATTGTGCTGCTTTAACATCAAAGCTACTCCCGCCAGATTTAGTGAGTTTGAATCTGGGTACTAACAGAAGGTTGGAGTTAGCTTTTCTTAGGAGGCGAGAGGCTGTTTGTCTGGTGAATCTGTCTATAAGGTATTGCTGGGCTCCATGGTTAAGACATTTGTGTGTAAGGGATGCTGTTTTGAGGAGGATTTTGTCATTTGTGGTGAGCCAGTTAGCAGATCTCCTGAGGTCTGATATATGGGTGTTTTAAGGAAGTTTAGGGTGGCTCTCAGG
Source organism: Ambystoma mexicanum (assembly GCF_040938575.1). Lineage (NCBI taxonomy): Eukaryota > Metazoa > Chordata > Amphibia > Caudata > Ambystomatidae > Ambystoma > Ambystoma mexicanum. The sequence goes on along the minus strand of NC_090923.1, from coordinate 621,124,983 downwards.
GCATTATTTTGAAGTGTCTGTATTTTGGCAGTGATGTATTTGTTACTACCTATGTATAGGGCGTTGCAATAATCTAGTTTCAATAGAATTAGTGCCCTTGCTAGAATGATGCAGTTATTAGGTGAGAGGAAGGGCTTGGCTGCTCTAATTAACTTGCAGGTGTAGGAGGTGGCTGAGGCCATGGCATTCACTTGTCTACCAAAGGTAAGCGTGGAGTCTATATAGAAGCGTGTGGGTGTGCTCCATTTGTACTGGGCCTGACTCCATTGCCTCCACCTGTGCTGATTGTGTGCACCTGTGGCAGTTGGAAACACTGCTCAGGGCTCTTTACGGCAGGTCGGCGATGCCGGTATTTACGGCATGCCGGTAGGCAATTTTTCTTCCTTCAAGAGTCGGTTATTTGCATGTCCACCTCACTTGTGATCTACTCCGGTTTACGGCATGGCGCTAATGCCGGCATGGTGGGTTGCGTGCATGTGCCCAGCCCGCTATTATTGGCATCATACTTTACGGTGCCGTTAATAACGGTCTGGTTGGTCAGAATAGCCCATAGCGGTAAGCGATGCCGGTAATCCTTTACTGGCATTGTTTTTCCCTTACCTCCAAACTCGGAATGAGTCCCATTGTTTTTGTAGGCGCCATTGTGCCTTGGAGCATTGCGGAAGATACTGGTCCCCATCGTGGTGCTCCTGTTGGTGATTTTCTGTGCATTCCAGATGGTCCTTCGGTGCTGTGCAAAGACTCTTCTGAACAGTGCAATGATGATGGTGTCAATTGGGTCAAGTAGTGCAACTCGTGGTACAAAAGAATGGCACACTCAAACAGATGATCCCACTCAACCTCATAAGGTGAGGATTGAGAGATCCATAGATCCCTCAGGGACAATAACCATGCCCCACCAAACCCCGATATTTAACAGAGCATTTGGTCAATCTATAAGTGTCATGATCTCTGCTTCCAAAAGATCAGGACTTGCCCGACTCCCTTGGAAGCAGACCCATAACCCCGGTTCCGAGTGCCAGCCAGTCCCAATTGGGACCTTTTGGACCCTGTCCTGGCGCCAGTGGCACCAGGCTCATAAAGATGCCCAGTCCCAGCGCTGGAAGCGCCGGGCTCATAATGCTTGGGTGGACTTACCTGCAGCAGACCATGCTGCTTACTTACCTGCCAGTTGAACCCCTGATCCTCTTCTGTTTGGGACTACTTTTCCTGTTGGGTGGGGCAGGAGCCACTCCCTAGGTTCAGAACACTGGAACTCTTCTTGAAAGCAGGAACTCTTTTCTTACCTAGGCGTGGCTGTGGAAGGAGACACCTAAGGACTACAGGAGGCTATTTAAACCACACCCGATGGATGAATCTTGCTTTGTGTTATTCTGCATTCTCTGCAGCAGAACGCTCATCGTGTCTTCTGCTTCTGATCCTGGGCCTAAGGGAACAAAGGCTTACCATCCTGGAATCCAGTCTTCAGCAGCACCTGTAAAGACAAAGAAAGAACAGGTTAGCACTACGGTCTTCAGTGGCAGCGCATCTCTTACCTGGTCCATCGGCTGTCACCAACGCCTCGCGCTGCATTCCGGCATCTGAAAGACAAAGGCTTACCTACTCTTCGCATGCTCCGGAGGTCTTCGCACTGCATTCCGGCATCTGAAAGACAAAAGCTTACCAGCTCTTCGCACGTTCCGGAGGCCTTCGGCGCTGCATCCCGCATCTGAAAGACAAAAGAAGGTGCGTTTAAAGACATTGGGCAACTTTATTACTCACGTGCCATTACTCCTTCCCACGCCGAATCCAGTGGGTATTCCAGCACCCTTCAGCTTCTCTAAAGCTCCGAACTTGTACCTGCAAGATAAAAGGGACAGTTAGTGCGCATCGTGAAGCAGGCTACAAGCGCTTACTTACGTGCTTCCAGGCGCTTCTATTCCTCACGCGGGTTCGATCCTCAACTCTCATCAGCCCGCCATCCGCCATCGCCGGAACCCTGCAAAACAAGAGATATCATTACAAAAGACTTTTAAGACATTTGAAGTGCCCAGAACTTACCGTTCGTGCAGTTAACGATGGACAGCAGTCCTCTGAGGTCAAGAGGCCTGCACCCTTATCCAGTGAAGAAACTGGTTACGGCACCCTGCCCCGAGGCAGATGGAGAGCTCGGCGTTCACTTACCTAAGGTGAGGGCGTTAACCTTTGAGTTAGGGAAGAGGAGAGAGGCACCCAATAACCCCAGTTCATTAATCCCATATTTTCTATCTGCAGACATCTTACTCTTCGAGTCAGACATACAGTGCACAGAGGTCCAGCCCAAAGAGCCAACCGTGTGTTACACATCACCTTTGAAGATACGGCATTCACCCAGTCAAGACCGGCGCCTCTGCGGGAATCAGGTGAGCGTTACAATAAGGTAATGGAGGGTGTATTTACCTTACATGTACCCCAGAACAGTTTGCTCAAGCGTGTAAAAGCTTGCGCAATGTATGTAGGGTTTCGGTGCCCAAAGAAGGAACATGGAGAGTACAGGAAGCGGCAAAGTTGGCAGCAAAGTTAGTTAATGTAGGATTAACTAAAGGGAGGAATGTTGGGATGCATGTCCAGATGCCCTGCCCCCTAAATGATTGAGGTTGAGGAAGATTTATTAAGAGTATCCAGAAACCAATAGACATGGATGTAGTGGTTGAGCAATAGGCGACACATGGGTAGGTTATGGGGACAATAGGGTAGTAGGTTAGGGGTTCTTTGTTGGCTGAGGAAGGGACGTGTACCAATGGGGTAAAGTGATATAGTAGTAAGAAACACAAATGAACCAGACATAACCTACCACATCCTGCGATAGAAAACACTGAAACACTGCCATATTGAAATTGAGGCCTATCAAGGCCAGGCTTAAGTACCAGCAAGGGTATAGTGTGAGATTCAGCATTTGTACACTCCCCCATCCCCGTTCTGAGCCCAAATATTTGACAAAAACGCCTTCACGCCAAACGGATACAATTGTCCTTCATCCCACGTTGCAAGACTCATGCAATCAGAAAGGAATGCAAGTAGCTGAGCATGGTAGGGCTGCATCAGTCCCTGAAGGATGATCTCCTGGGAGACAAGGCAGAGGTCCTGGGCTGCAAAACAACCCAACTCAGATTTGACACACTAGCGCCCCACCCCCCAAGATAATGGTCACTCTTTTTTAACTACCAGGTGCCCATCCATAAAACTCCTAAATCCCTCACTATGTGATTTACCCATCTTAGGTATAAGCACCAATAATTTGAGGAGTTGTGATACTGACACCGATGCTGACTCCGAACATAAGTTGGAGGCTCAGCCACTGGTGCCTAGGAATTATGTGGTTATTAGTGAAATTGCTGATCATAATTGTAGGCATGAGTTGATGATTACAGTGTACTATGTATACCAGATTTACCACTGTTGAATTTGACCATTCTAAGATCTGATTTGGCTATAAGTCAAGACAATCCTGATCCCCCTAAGTGTGGGTGATTGTGAGTCACTTTTGATAGCGATGTCACGTGAACATTCTGGCCCAATTAAAAACAACATTACCCATGAGCAGGACACCAGTCCTCCTGGCCCTCTGGTGAACATTAACATCACAAATCCTCAAATACAAACATTACATTATTGTATGTATGTATGTATGTATGTATGTATGTATGTATGTATGTCAGCTTGTATAGCGCCGGCAGTCCTCAGAAATCAGACTTACTTCATTGGTTACTTTATGTGATAAAATACATAAAGAGGTGGTTTTATAAAATGAAGTTTAGAAGGACATGGAGGCTATGATCTTGGTTAATCTGAACACTCTAAGAGTCTTTTCTTATATTGCTCCTCAGGAAAGTATACTGGATATGATAGCTTCGAATGAGAAGGAGTATGTTGCTCTTGCAACTTTATTAGTATATATATGATTAAAAGTGATATGGGTGTCCCAAAAGAAATTCCAATGCACCACCTAATACAAAGCATCCTTCCTGTCTATGCTATAAAGACACAGATTATACCCTGGATGTGTGTGATGTGATGAGGCTGACTTTCATATTGCAATTAAAAATAATGGGATAGTGACCTCACCTAACCGCTAACATAGGAAACCATTAAAAGGAAAAAAGGCCTCGATTACATGGCAAGGTACGCTTAGATATAAAGATACAAGAAAAAGGAAATCATGTAAATCCTTCTTATAAATACAGTCCTTGTTCTGGTGGCATTGGGATATGTACTAGGGAGAATGGGACGTATCGTATGATATTGATAATAGTAAGCAACCCACTAACAATAAGAAACGATGCAGATGTAATGTAATGCCTGCAAAGGTTGATAACAATATCAGGTAATTTCTCTCAGTGATGAAAACGAAGGCAGTAAGAGGCAACAGAGAGTACAGCCTACAGTCTAACAACCTCTGAGCCTTAGTTTGACAATATTTCTGTCTATGAGGATCTTGAGCGACTATTTACTATAATAGAAGAAGAAACACTTACCACTCAGGTAGGCACCTGTGTTACCTAAACGCAGACCAGAGCGAAGGAGATGGTAGCAAGAGATGTTAACTTTACGTTGCCTCTAATTTTGGAAATCAACATTATAATCTGGAACACATTCCGGGGATAAAGGTGCTTAGGCCGCAGAGTCTGTTTTATTGGACTAATCAACTATATTTAAACAGACATTCGGTATTGCAACTGTTTCACATGATTACCCAAATAAAATTATTTAGCTAGTTAAGTCAGAAGACTTTATTATTGTGGACCAATTCGAGCAGGTTAGGTTTAGTACCTTTTGCACATTCTTTGAATCTGAAATGATGCCAAACTATGTACTAAAGTTGGCTACAAAGATAAACAAATTGGGCTATGATTGTACTGAAGTTATACACAAGCAGATGAATCGAACACTGGGCAATAGTACAAATCAAGAGTGTGAACTTTTATAAATGATTGGCATGACTGATAAAATTGTTGTTGTAATGTAGCATGGAACTAGGGTCGCACATGTTGAATCTTCATCATTTGGTGGTGCTGTAACTGATCCGTACATAAATGGCTGCCCAGAGTGCTGCAATCCAAGATTATGACTAGGGCTAATCCAAAACTTTTATCTTGGAATACCTGTGGCCATGCTCTCTATGACATGGATGGTGGTCTCTATGAGATCATCAAAAGTTTTACATTGCACTACAAGAAACCCGGGCAATAAACCATGTCTTATTGGATGGGTGAAATATGAGATATAAACATACTATCGAAGGACGGATTGGCAGACCCAAGTGCATAAAGTTGCATTACTGAAATTGAAGCTCTGCCCATATATCAGTTAGGAAGGTCCAGGGCATGTGGGTAACTGTTCTCTACTCCTGATCATAAACATACATGATCCACCAGGTACTAGAAAAACAAATAAAATTAGGGATGAAGTAAATAGATTGGTGGAAGCTGTCTTTACGACTCCCGGTTGTGCTATCATTATTAAAGGTGATGTTTAAATATACATTTAATCCAGGAGTGTACTACTATAGTGGAACTATGTATCAAAAAAGCCAAAAGGATGCTGGCATTTGACCAAAATTGGGTGAATCTAAGCACCAAAAATCATAGTGGCGAACATCCTATGTATTCGACTGATTTGTGCCATATGGCTGAATATGTAGCTCAATTCCACAAGCCATATGTTAGTTGTGACTACATGTAGTTGAAATGTAATGTGGTCAACACTATGGAAAATATTGGAGCATTGACCAACACAAATAGAATACTGAGGAGGTGTCCAATATGTGTGTGACACAAGGTTGAAACAGTTAAACACGTGTAGATTGAATTGTATGCACTAAACCAATTGTGGGAGTAGTGTTTATGTGCTTATTGCAACTGAAACAGAATTTGAACAGGGATGATTAATATGGCAATGTTTTGTGACTGGTAATGATTGTAATCTGATATATTATTTTAGGCGTTTGTGGTACACAATTGAAAATAAGCTATTAATGATCTAATTGCTGTGTTCCTATTTTAACAGATGATATGATAACATGTAATCTAGAGTGATTTTAGATATTAATTTTGCATGGTGTTATTGTTTATTTGGCTATGTTTTTGTAATGTGTATATAAAAAGCCATTGAAAGGTAGCTGTGTTATATCATTACAAACACAATGCAGTTCTGTGCTACAATGAATTGGTGGTCACCACTGCTGTTAGTGGCCACTTTTTTTTTGTTTAAAGATTTTTATTTAAATAAAACCATACAAGGTGTAAAAGGATCATGTTATATCTTGTATCAACTAAAACCATCTAGATGCAAGGGTGACATTTGTCCCGCAACTTTGGTCAAAGAATGTGCAACCGAACATGCACCACTCATCACTAACCTTATTAATAGCTCTTTTGTTACCAACACCATCCCTGAAGGTTTGTAACAGCATGGGTTCTACCTTTACTCAAAAAATCCACATTAGACCATAACATCCCTACTAATTTGAGCCCCTTCGCGACAGTACTGTTCCTACTAAAAATCTTGGACCGCGTGGCTTACTTGCAGGTCCAAACTTTTCTGGAATGTAACAACCTCTTGAGTCTAAGACAATCAGGCTTTAGACCAGGCCATGGAACAGAAACAGCTCTATTAGATTTGGAAACACAAATGGACCAATATAAAGATAAAGGGGACCTATGCATCCTCTTATTATTAGACCTCTCAGCAGCATTCGATTTGGTAAACCATGATATCTTGTGCCACCATCTGGAAACTGCCGTTCACTTCTCCCCTGACGCTATTAAATGGATGAAATCCTTTCTATCTAATCGGACCATGAGGGTCTTTTCGGATACCTCTGCTGTGTCCATTGTATCTGTGACCTGTGACGTCCAAAAAGGATCTTGCGTGTCCCCTACTCTGTATAACGCATTCACTAAGCTATTATTCGACAAGCTTGACAAAATGGGTATCACGTATACAAACTATGCAGATGATACACAAATACTCATTCCTATCAGACGCAGATTCAAAAAATTCAAACAAAATGTACCTTGCAATCCAGGCCTGGATGGTGCTTAAAGAATTGCGTCTTAATGATGACAAGACCGAGTTGATCCTAGTTGGAAACCAAACTAAACTAAACAACCTCCCACAAGAGTATAAACAACCTCCACAAGAGTATAAATCTTTCAATAAAAACCCTTGGAGTCTACATTGTTTCCTCCCTCACCTTAAATAGACAGGTAAACGCCAAAGTTTCCTCTGCTGCCTACACAGCTAAACTTATAAGAGCCAGTAGACCATTCCTCTCACCGGGCAACTCTATTACCCTGACTAGAGCCTTGATACTCTCCAGGATTGACTACTGCAACTCTATATTTGCTGGAACCAGCAGCAGAAACATCAAAAAATGACCAATCATTCAAAATAACACCATCACAGCAGCCTTAAATATCCCCATCAATGAACACATCTCTGCCACTAGAAGGAACATCCATTGGCTTCCGGTCCTTGACAGGATCAAATTTAAAATATTGACACTCACAAGTGCATTTCAAACAAAGCACCTGCCTATCTTAACAACTTGATTAGAAAAACCCATTCCAACAGACCTACTCGCTCCCACTACACTAATTTGCTCATCACTCCCAGATTCAGAAGACAGAAAGCGGGATGTGCAAACTTCCCAGTAATTGCACCTAACCTTTGGAATGCACTCCCCATGTATCTAAGAAACGACCCTTCATTCTGGTCATTCAGGAAAAACATAAAAACTCTACTATTCAGGATAGGCGCCACACCAGAGACAACTTGCCTCAAGCCCTGTACATATGACCTCAGAGCTACCATTCATAAAAAACCACAATCAAACTCAAACAATGTAATCATGTCTATTTTCTCAATGTATGTCGCTGATCTGTAATTGTTATATAAAGCACTGATGCTTTATATTTTGTTATTACTGTTGCTATGTGTATTTGCCGTTGCTATGTTCTTACAGGCAAGCTATCTGTAATTCCAGAATGGATCCCTGGCATCTGTGCCACTCTGGAATGATATGTCATCAATATGTTTATTCTTGATTTGAGTCAGTGTACCTTGGATGCTGACTGTGTTGGGGGTCTTTTGAATACGGCTTATGAATAAGTAAATAAACTGCTTTCTACCTACCTTGACTAGCAGCTTTACTACAGTAATGTAACAGACTCCCTGCTAACATAATGGACTTTGTTAATTCCATTTCCGCATTGTGATATGTTTTTTGTTATGTAAGCTTGAAAATACTTGTAACCGTCTCCTTAAGTGTCAGCACAGCACACTTCACAAATGTATACATAAATAAATAAACAAAAATAAATAAACTCTGGGCATGAAGAGGTAACAATATAAAATGTAACTATTGATAAACAAGAAAACCTTGCATGAATACATATTCATTAATCATTAAACATTTTCGATTGTAGAGGGAGGGAGGGGTAATATATACATTTACAGACAAGGACAAGACATAACAAAACAAAACATACACAGGAGGAGTGATGAATTAAAGGAGGAGGAGGGGACAAAGGGGGAGGAGTGCGTGATAGGCATTACATTAATGACTAATAAACCATCATGGACGGATGAGCAAGAAATTCAATAAAAGGATTCCATTTTAGATCATATTTACGTAATAGAGACAGAGTAGAGGCATTGCACCTTTCTAGTCTATGAGTGTAGCATATTGAATTCCACCACATTCTGTAATGATGTTTATCTTAATTTTTCCAATTTGACGAGGTAGTTCTGAAAGCCAACATAATAAATAAGTTAAACAAGAAATTATCATGTCTGCAAGTAACATCTTGGACAATGCAGCGCCCAGCAAAAAGAACTTGGGGACAGAAGTCAATTTAATATTGAAGATACTTTTGATGGTTTTCCAAATGTTAAGCCAAAAGGATAAAACATATCTACAATCAAGAACCATATGATTAAAGGATCCGCAGGACTGATGGCATCTCCAAAAATTGTCATTTTGCGTAAGGCCAAACTTGAAAAGATGTGAAGGAGTGATGAAACTTCTGTAATGAGAAAAGTATATAGTTTGTACTATGTTTGTTGAAGCTGTGACCTTAGATATGTGGTTCCAAATTTTAGGCCAATCCAGTTGATTATCCATTAGTGTAAAGTCTTGTTGTAAACCTGAAAGGCAGTCATACAAAATGTGTGTAGAAGAGTTTTGTCGAAGGGTTTTGTAGTATAAAGAGGCATACAGAATCAGTTTGTGGAGAGAGTGTAACTTTTCAGCATTTGGAGCGATGATTTTATTGATGAGAGAATCAAATCATAGTTTTCAACAATAGCATCAATCATAGACAGGAATTGTTGCTATCCACAAGTACATTAAAGTTAACTGGAACAACTTGAACAAATAGCTGATCAAGATTTTTGATACCTGCAGAGAGCCATGGCCTCCATAAAATAGATTTTTTATTGATTCTAATCAAATGATTAAACCAAATATACAATGAGATGTAATGATGGCACTTGGGTATTGGGGGGAATAAATAAATTTTGAGATAGTGGGCGAATAAAATGACACTTGTAGATTTAATAAATCTAGATTTAGCTTTAATGAGAAAGCAATCAGTGAGATTTAGGTGGATACCATCGCTCTCACTAGGCATAACCATTGTGGTAGATCATTAGAGCGTTCATGGGTAAACCATTACTGAACTTGTTTTAACACAAAGGCTAAATAATAATTCCTGAAATCAGGAAACCCACCCCCCCCATCTGCCCATGGTTGTTTGAGTTTACTGAGAGACAATATATGTTTCCTTTCCCCCAAAGAAATTTAGCCAAATAGGTATCAATGGATTGAAGAAAGAATTTGGGAAGAGAAATAGGTAACATAAATAGAAGATACAATAATTAGTGAAATCATAATTTTAACAGTGTTAAGTTTTATGATGTCTTTGATAGAGGAGGAAATATATATACCGCGAAATGTAAGGCCATTCGGACACCATTTCATACCTGAGGTTAATATTTGGTCTTTAGTAAAATGCACATTAAGGGGTAGAATTTCGGACTTGCCTGTATTCAGTCTGTATCCAGGGACAACAGAGAATTGTGAGATGATATCTAAAATATGTGGTAAGGACATATGAGATCTTTAAGTAGTAATAAGACATCATCAGCGTAGGCTGCCAATTTAATGTGTAGATCACCACATCGTATACCCTTTATATTAATATTTTGCCTTATATTTTCCAGGAAGGGTTCTAAGGCCAAGATAAACAGGAGAGGGGAGAGAGGGCACCCTTGGCGTGTACCTAAAAATAAAGGAAAATAAGGAGAAATATGCCAATTAATGAAGATGGAGGTCATTGGATTCAAGTAAAGTACCTTGACCATTGCCACAAATCGGGGTTCAGGACCATGCCATTTGAGAGCTTTGAACATATAGTTCCATTCAACCCGATCAAAAGCTTTCTCAGGGTCAAGGGCAACCGCTGCGTATGGATCTTTGGAGCCATGAATAGAGTCTAGAACTATTCTTATGCTACTAGAAGGTAATCTATTCTGAATATAGCCTACTTGATCTTGTTTAACAAGTTTAGGCATTACCAATAAAATTCTGTTGGCTAAAATCTTCGCAAAGATTTTACAATCTGTGTTGATAAGGGAGATGGGCCTATAGCTTTGGGGAAGTTCAGGATCTTTACCAGGTTTGGGAAATACCATGAGCATGATCCTTGAGCTCCACCATCCAGGATAAATTGAGAGAAGCGCTTGTTAGGTTTAAGTAGTAAAATGTCTTTAAAGTGTGCGTAGAAGTCACTTGAATATCCGTCGGGAGCAGGGGCTTTACCTTTATGAGTTCTTTGATGGCTTTATGAATTTCACAGATAGATATAACAGCATTGAGCGACTGAAGATTGATTGATGGATACGAAGAGTGAGATGTATCATTGAGAAACATCCAAACTAACTCATTATTAGGAGATGTTTTGGAAGTATATAGTTTCTCATAAAGAATCCGAGATGACTTTGATAATTTCTTTATCTGTAAACCTTCTATTAGCTAAGCAATCTTTAATAACTGCTAGTGTGGTTTTCCCTTTTTTAAGTTTCAGGTAAGAAGCCAGGGACTTACTCATCCTATTAGAGTGCTGGTAGATTTTAGCTTTATATTTCAAAAGGTTATCCCAAGAGTATTTGGTTATGATTTTATTACATTTAATTCTAAGTTTGATGATGGAATTTAAGGGTAATTGTAGAGTTGGTTTGTTGGTTTTGAGAGTCAAGGGCTTTAAGTTCTTTCAAAATGTTCTCTGCCTCCTGTTTGAGTGCTTTACTTTTATTGGCCACAAAGGAAATAATGTGTCCTCAAATGACCGCATTGAAGCAGTCCCAGTTGTTAGGAACTGAGGTGTCTTGGCTCAAATTTTCTGAGAAATTATTGTTGAGTTGTTCTGTTATGAAGGGAGTGAAAGCCTCATCTTTGAGAGTGGCTGAGTTGAATCTCCATCTGTTAGTGTTTCTAAACTTTTGCAGAGAGGATAGTTGTATATGAACTGTTGCATGATCGGATATTGCTAGAAAAGTCAATTTAGCATCTAAAAGGCAACTCACAGTAACGTTTTTATAACATGGCACACTCAAGCCAGGGACTCTTTCCCCTGACAATGAATGTGGCGCACAATAAAAGCGCTTTCTATCTTTAATCAACCACAGGTACTTTTATTTGAGTAGGCCCCCAACCCGACTCGCACCCACCTTATCAAACACCCTGTGTCGCAATGGATCAGGAACCAGGCCGGTGTGTAACAATATGATATTTATTAATTTTATGGTCAAATGAAAAACCGAGCAAAATCAAACAATTGGGCAGCAACCATCAATGCTGTGGCAACACAAATACAGAAATCCCCACAATACAGTTAATGCAAACTCCTAACACAATTTAGAGAAACCCTTAATAGCAAGCAAAAGAGAAATCGTTTTTAAAAGCGACAGATGGCATTCAGGTTAAAAACTCCCCCTGCAACACTCACCCCAAACATCTGCTAACTAAATTCTTTGTGGATGGAAAGCAGTGGCAAGGAGTCAGTATGAAGAGGGAAAATCGAATTTAAGATTCAGCCCACCACCCCAAGATGGGAGGCCAGAAAAGAAAATGAAAACCTTATTTATGAGCAAAATGTCATAATCGGATTTCACTTGTACCCTCACAGCAGTTTGCAACTGCGGTGGGATAGCTAGGACAGAGATTTGTGTTGCTACACTTGAGAGATAAGGAAGCTTACAGGCTACTAAGCAGGGCACCAAGGCAATGTGAGCATAAGGTAAGAAAATCGGTTTTTGAAAAGAAAAATGAATGCAAAAGAAAACACACAGGGTAGAATGAAAATGTGTTTCTACACAGGACTTGGGAGGACAGACAGCCACGGAAAATCAGTTTTCAGGACAACGAACAGCAGCACATAACAGATGGGATTACTCTTAATGGGACTACAGTTTGGGTTTTTCTATGGGACAAATGCAAATCGGAATTCATATGAAAGCACAATACACGGGCAAATTCAGTTTTTATTACACAAAGGCTACTTCTGTTAAGGCTATATTTTAATGACTATAGTTACTTAAAGAAAGGACTTGGCATGAGGTGGTTAATTTCGAATGTCAACCAACTCACTGTAAATCTCTTTGCTTCAAAAAGGTACTAAGGACTTACACAGATAGCCGAAAGAACTATAAAAGGAATAAACTAAAGACACAGGCTAATACAGATTCTGCTATGGAAAGGGGAACAGATTATACTGGCAATTTGGGACTTTAAATGGGATTTTTCAATGGGATGTGAGGGTCAAAAGAGCGGAATATGCAGTTTGGGGAACTGGGGTTATGTGCTACTTATAATGTAAGCTTGAGTTTGGGATTCTGGAAAGCCAGCAAGGTCTCTGGACAGCTAGGCCATGGGATCTGGTCACTCTGGCTGGCTGGGCCAAGGTATCTGGTCACTGGGACAGCTGGGCCAAGGGATATGTTAATTGGACTCTCATGGGTGGGATGCTGGACAGCTAGGCAAGGTCTGGTCCCTGCACTCTCTAGGATGGGATCAGCTGCCTCCTCTCCTTTCTCCCTGGATCTGGATAAATGGATCTAGATCTGTCTGGATGGATGTATCTGGCTTCCTGGGTACTTGAATGGATTTTGATTTTTCAGTGAGTCTGTCACTCTTGAGAGTTGAGAGTCCCTTGTGTTTCTCTGTCTCCCCCTTATGTAGCCAAAATGACATCATCAAATTTACAATCTGGGGGACGTACCCTGGAATTACTCCTACCCTGTGATTGGACAGCCTACCAGCCTGCTCCCCTCCCCCTGGACCGATTGGTTCAGGGGAAATGACATCATTTTTGTGCTTGCATTTATGACCTTTCTTTGTCTACTTTTTACCAAAAATGAGTTATAGATCAAAACTTCAAACTTATACTAGCCACCTCCATAAGAAGTAGATATGCATATTCAATAGGTCACAGGGAATTGGACAATCCAATCGCCAACTCGGTGTGAGGTTGCATCACCCTTGGTCATTATTTGCCCTTTTCATGAAATGCATAATATTTAAAATTCTGACAATGACCACACAGGTTCACAATTGCATCTTGCATCGTTCCACTTAGTTTCATATTTGTCCCATTTATAATTCACCCCAAAATGCTTCTTTCATGGCCATTTCAGTTGACCAAGTGCTAGAAACATGTACTTGTTCTCTTTACATTTACCTAAAAATCACTTGGAAAACTGTCATTCTACAAACGTGTTCCTTATTCAGGGTGCTGGGAAAAAAGTCTTAAAATACGGGTATTCTTTAATGTCAATGGGGTGGATTTGTCACATGTGTCAGCGGTGTTGCAGACCCCGAGAGCAAATGTCCCTGCCATGCTCAGCTTACAACAATGGACTTTTATGATGCCCTTTGAAGTTTGACAGTTTCTCTTGGGGTGCTGTAGGAAATCGCACCTCTTGGTCACGCACATGGCACACTTGCTCTCTTTTGTTTATTCTGCCAGGGCTGCCTGCTAGTCTGGGAGAGCTGAAAATCCTCACACTCTCAGCCACCTCACATACCATTGTGGACTGGCTCACTTATTGGCTTGACTTTTCAGTGCGAGGCAAAGGTATGCAATTGAGCACAAAACTGGTTCAACTGGTCTGCTGGTCAACAAGGTGACTGAAGCCTGGTGGGGGGAGAACAAATGTACATATGCAGCCAAACCCCCACCCACGCCGACATTTGACATTCAACTTTTAAGCTGCATTTTTCCTTATTTCTAAAAGAGCAGAGGTTTCTGCAACGCACAGGATTGACTTTCAATTAATCTTCTGGGGTGTTTTGCATATACTGTTGGTTTATGGACAGAAAAGGATGCTGCACAGGATTTCTTTGATATTGACATAGAAAAAGACACACCACATTATTTCTTTCATTTACTGCAATTTGAACACAATGGTTCACGGCAAAAGGAAACAAAAAGCTGTGTTAAGTGAAAAGCAGAACTCTCTGCCCCTCATGTGATTGCTCAGTAGACTATGCTGTTCTTGAAAGGTATTGCCTAACCTTTTGGCAATCAGATGAAATAAAGCACGCAGGGGTATGTTTCAATGGGCGCACAACTTTGGGGTGTTTTAATGAAATAACAAATTGCAGGGCCATCTTGAATGTTGTGCGCAACTTTAGGATTTCAGAGGACAGAACAGCAAATGAAGAGCCATTCTGAATGCATGCAGGTCTTATCCTTATGATTCAATTTAAAAATAAAGCAAATGCAGAGCCATTCTGTGGGTGGCAGTGTTCAATGCGGTTTTTGTTTTGAAGGGGGTTTCTGCATAGGGCCTTAAATGTACCCCACATCACGAGGGGTTTATATATAAACATACAGACTAATATAGATAGAGTTTTGTGAGGGCTAAAGAAGAACAAGAATTCCGAGTTGGAAGGATGAGTAATACGCCAAGTATCAATAAGGCCTAATTCTGAAATAAATTTGGTAAATTGCATATGGTATTTGGTAGGTTTATAGCGAACATTGTACTTCCTATGCAATTATGGGTCTATGATCTCATTGCAGTCCCCACAAACAATCAGATTGTTAGGATTACAGAGGAAGGCGTGGTTTTTGAGTTGCACCCAGAAGGAGGTATTTGGTGATGTAGGTCCATAGATGTTAAGGACAGTAAATTTACTGGAGTCAACTAAGAGTTGTACCATTACCAATCTGCCTATATCATCGGATTCATTCGCTAATACTTGACAATTACATTTCTTATTAATTAGAGTTATAATACCATTTTTCTTCCCATTGGCAGCACTCAAGAAAACTTGACCAACGCAATGGCGCTTAGCCGCTTCTGCATTAGAAAGATGAGATTCCTAAATACAGGCGATGGAGGGTTTGGTTCTGTTGAGGTGAGAGAGAATTGTCTGCCTCTTTATAGGGTTATGTTACCCTTTAACGTTCCACATTGTGACAAAATTATGAAATTAAAGAATGTTAACAAACGTGAAACAGAACTTCAGAATGCAATAGTTATGAATAGTACAAGAATGCTATAGGAGTTATATTGAATCAAGAACCAGATGCAGTTTACAAAAAGGTGAGGACCTTCATAAGCACCCTTGACAAGGACATACAAGGAAGGACACATAAAGGGAATGGGGAGACCAACAAAATCAGCTTGGACAATATCAAACCCGAGGAAAAAAGGATCACAAACCGTTGTGGCTAACAGGAAGCAGCCACCACAGTCCATGCTGAGTAAAAAGAAGAAAATGGGGGGTGGAGAGCCGCTAAGAAGACGGCCATCCTCACGCCCCACTCCAATGAGGAAACTGTATGGAGCAAGTCAGTAGTGACTCAAGAAACATAAGTAGTAACAATAAAATACGCGGTCTTGATGTATGCATATCATCTCGCCTTTGACTTTGGAATAATTGTCTAAGGGCAGTAGGGTCTTGGAAGGGGAGATGTTTGGCCATTAAGGGTCACTTTAAGAATGGCCGGATGTATAATGCCATATCTCGCATTGAGCTGTTTCAGAGCAGGTCTAAGAGCAAGTAGCTCTTTCCTTCTTGCTGCTGTAGCATTTGATATATCCTGGGTAATAAAAATATTTATACCATTCCATGCAAGTTGTCTTATTGATTTGGGTTTCTCCAAGATCAGAAGCACATGAGTGTAGTCCAGTAACACAAATATGCTGGTTCTAGATGAATTGTTGCTGGTACTGCTGGAGGGCTGTATTGAGTTCATTGGTCCAATCTGGGGAGCTCTCTGAATGTTTAATAGAACTGATGACGGGAGATCTTGGAGCTTCATTAGGAGAGTGCTAAGGAACAAAACTGGGTTATCTCCTTCAATGCCTTCGGAAGTGTAATCATTCGTAAATAGTTCCTTAAATTGCGATTTTTAAAATTTTCAGTATGCTTCTGTAGAGATTTAAGTGTGTTCTCCAGCACTTGAACTCTAACCATGATGTGTTCAGTATTACTAAATCGTTGCTAAACTTCAGTGATCCTTGCTTCAATAACAGACCATTTGTCATCGATTTGTTGTAATTTCACATTGATTGCCTACATAAAGGGTTTCATGCCTTTTATTTCCATGAGAATGGCTTGCATGGTAGAATCAGGAGCAGCTGTAGGTGTCGGCGATTCACTTTTCTGTCGCTTGTTTGATGGAGAGATGAGTATTTCTTTAACGTGGTTTTTCTTTGATGCCATATTGAGAAAGTGAATTCAATGGCACACCAATAATTGAATGTACGCTTGCCCTTTATTGCTTTTTAATACAATACTTTCTTTAGCAGATATCTATTTCACCGATTAATTACCTAAAGGCAATGGTATATCATGGCAAATGCTCATCGAGGAGATAATGGCATCAGTTTTGAACAACTGCTTACGCCTTATACAATTCACAATGTAGCTTTGATAAAAGTATCAAGTAGCGAAAAAGGCAACCCACTAATGTTCAACTAAAAAGCTTATGAAAGCATTTAACCGCTGTATTTCAAAGTAGCAGCTGGGCCTTAATGTGAAGTAATTATGTTCCATCCGATGCACATAAAATAATTAAGGATGTTCTCATGTCCAGTGATATTTCAACTCTCAGAGCGACACTGATGACTGCGCAGAATTATAAGAAGAAGTAACCAGGTACTGCCCATCTATACCTTTTGAAGGCATTTGCCTATCAAATTTAGAAAATGGCAGCTATGTTTTCATGTCAGCTCATTATAAATCACCATTTGTGCATTCAAATAATACGGTACTTAAATGGCAGGCATGTTTTTAATTTTCAGCGTTGCCTTGGTGCCTACGCAGTTATTAGGATAAAGTAGCCAGCAGGAGGTACGTCGTGTTTGCTTAAAAGTATTTAACTACGGTAGGTTAAAGAATCAAATGTGTATTAATAAGAGGCGATACAATTTCACCAGTTGTGCCTTAAATTGCAGAGTATACCTTTAAATCCAAGCAATGGAATCACGTTGAGGAGCTGGGACTGTGTTGTGAAGAAAATAGCTTCCTGCTCTCTCAGGGTTCCTTGCCGGACACACGACCTAAGCAGCTGACAGGAACTTTGGCTCCGAAGTCACGGGACCTCGCGGCTTGCTAGGCCCAGCCTACAGCATTGAACAGGTCATCAAGCACAGATATACCATGGTCAAAAGGATATTCAATGCACCACCAGGTATGCTGATAAATTATTAGAAGTGTTATATCAAGGATTTTATGCGCCAGGAATAAAAACGAAATATCATAATGTTATGCTGGAGCGGGAACGCACAGCATCAAGCAGCCATCTCACATGTCGCATAGCCATGTCCCCGTCAGTGGGCGCTTTTGCCTGCTGTGATCCTGCTTTATGCCACTGGGGAGCAGGCACTGCAGATGAGGCTACTTATTCAGCAGGGAAGAGGTGTACCCTATGCTTTTGGCATAGAGTTTGTTGAAAGGAGTGTCCGGTCATCAGGCCACCATTCTGAGAGAGAATTAACCCACATCATTGTATATTTAATAAAAATACAAAAAGCGCAGGGCAACTATACTCTTGCCAGATGGCAATCCTTAACACCCCTTAAATGTTTCTTCCGATGCCTCCATCTGGAAGGGATCAATTGCACATTCAAGCTAAGGTGTGTCAATGGTTGTAATGTGTCAATTGCACCATAATCCTGCGATCAGGGGACACGTGCACATACCACTCAGACTCAGGATGCTGTCCTGACCTCAGAAAAATAAATGAAAAAGGCAACAATAACATTTACTTGAGCAGATTTTTAAAAGCTTTCATGATCATAAATGCAATATTTTGTTATTTTTATGTTTCTTATTTCAGAGTTGAAATGACAACATTATGAGTTTAAGGATTGATATGAGGTGAGGGTACACTTATGAAGAATTCATTTTTGTGTCCCAATGTTTTTCAATTCCCTAAGAGAAGATGCAAAATTGAAAAAAAAATGTTTATTCTGAAAATAACCATTTAACCATGCTATGCTAAATTAATTTTTGGTTTTATGAATCTTTTCTTGCGTTTCAATACTGACAAGCATGCGACATATAATAAACACTTTCTGTTGCATGATAATGAGGCGATATTCCCCAAGGTGGCGGCCCCACCATGTAGGTAATGCCCGCCGCCCAAGTTAAGGGCCTGAGTGAAGCAAGGGTCCCGTAATGAGGATGGTGTGCCATTACCCACAGGGTGGGCCCAGCCACTGAGGGACATATCGCCACTGGCACCTGTGTAGCATGCGTTTTTTTTAAATGGAAAGTTTGCTTTAACGCGCCATCCCATTCACAGAGAGAAAATACTCTACCAACATGGCTCCCATGGATTAGTAACTCGGGGCTCTGTATGAAACCCCTCGTCCATTTCCATTGCAGCCAGAGTGGGGATGGGAGCAGCAGCTGCTTTGGCGGCGGGCCTCGCCGCTGCAGCGCAAAGGTAAGTGGGGTTCGGGAGTTTTTTTTTTTTTTTAAAGTGGTGTCGGGTGAGGTGAAGATGGCAGGCAGGGGAGCCGGACATCAGGTGGCATAGAACGCAGGCTTTTACTGGTAGTGTCAGCCTGCATTCCTAGCCCCCTGATTAGCTGGTTCCCCTACCTAGGGCACTAATGATGATTAATGCCTTCTCCAATGCCATCATGTACAGCAGAGGTCAGCTTTAACATTCCTTATCTGTAGCTTTGCAGTAGGACAGGAAGCCTTTCGCTCCGCAGATGTGGAGTGTGACCCTCCCAAGTGTATTGCCCTTTTAAGATGGGCCATGACTGTAAATGGAGCAACTGTGGGCATGGGCAGCAGAACGGCTACAGACTCCAAAAATGGAAGGACTGAGTCTATGCCTCATTTAAGCCTGCAGGCCCACAAACTGTGAGCACAGGCCTGCAGTCCATGGTGCTGTGGGGCCCTCTTGCCAGTGTGGTGGCTAGGGTCCACACAGGCTGGGTATTGTCCGCCCTGCCCCTACACAAGAGTGCTCTCCGGCAACCCCCTGAGGCACTAGGCCTCCAACTAAGGTGCCGATGTCCATGCCACCAATGGGGCATGCTCGATGGCAATAGCAGGCCCCCATAACAATGGTGACACAGAGGAAGACCCCCATATGGCGGTGTGGCCACCTGGCTGTCTGCTGTGCCAGGCTCCGTGAAGATGTGTAGGGAGCAGTGGCGCACCGAAGTGCGAACAAGTCCCAAGATCCCAGAATCCACGCAATGCGTCCCGCCCCTCCTCCCCCGGAGAGGAGAGTGGAAGCGCCACCCACTGCTGAAAGGAGAGCAGCCAGTGGATGCCCTATCACCCTGCCGGCAACACCCCCACCCCTCAGTGAAGAGGTTGCTCATGCGGCTCAGGTGAAGGCAAGCCCGCAGCTAGAGCGGCATCCACGCCAAGTTGTTTGCTTTTCCCCACCAGAGGGAAAAAAGTGTCTAGCTCTGGTGTCGAAGGTTCAAGGAAAGAATAATGATGAGGACGTGCCCTCCGCAAGCATCAGTGCCATCGTGCTTTGGGCCACACTGCCGAAGCCCCCGGAGTGATCCTGGGCAACTGGCGGTGGAAAAGAAAGAGCTCCCGGTTGGAGTTGAAAAAAGTAAATGTTAAAGAGGAAAGACAGTGATTGCCCACTGTGTGCTCCTGAGCAGTGCGTCTGCCGCATCCACGGAAGGCTCCCGCCTGGGGGAAAGGTGCGGTGAGAACTTCCAACAGAAAGGGAGACCGTTTGTGGTGCATTGACGGCTGCCGCATTGTGTTCCACTCCATCCTAACTTATGCCAAATAGCTACGATTTTGTGTGGCCCACCTAGAGGCCTGCGCCAAGCTCCACATTGGGAACCTGAGGAGCTCGCCGTTCGCAAGAACCAGAAGCTGCTTTTCGCTTCCTCACAGGATGCCTATTTCTGCACTTCCTGTTAGCCAGAGACACACGCTCCCAGCGGATCAAGCGTGGCCATCAGGGGCGTTGCTAGGGGGGGGGCTAAGGGGGCTATAGCCCCTGATCTTTTGGTTGTAGCCCCGGATAGAATCTCAGGATCTACATCCAAAAGACTAGCTAGCCCCCAGTCCCAACAGTTCCCACAACAGCTTAGCCCTGGGTCTTTTCCAGACCTACCAACTCCCCTGGTCATCACACGCTGCTGACCGGAGCTCCAAAAACAAATATCCTGACCAAACTATTTAACAACTTAGGGCAACAAAAAACAAAGAGCGTGATCCATAAATCGTGAATGACACATTCTTCATCAGAGCTAAGTAAACTAATGAATGCAGAAAAGTGAATGAGCTTTCTACACGCACGCTCGTGCTCGGTAAGGGGGGAATGTCTGATGGGCTCTGTGGCCTTGAGGTGTGAAAAACAAAAACAATGCGACATTCTCAGCCCAGCAGTGACGAAATGCCAACGACTGCTGCCAGGGCAACCAAGGTAATTTTACAAACGGCTTCACAATACCGCACACTTTGCATCCAACACACCTTACCTGGTTCAGTTTAAGAGATACATACAGTGCAGACCACGTCCGTGTATGCTGCACGCTCTTGTCTTTTTTTGGGTCGTTTGTCAGCACAGTAATCAGCACAGCAAACACGTGGACCCTAGCCATCAAGGAGGAGGTGCAGGGCACGAGCGATGTGCTGCGCTGCTCGCGAACAGATGAGCCCCCCCCCCACCCACCTGGCGCAGAAGCTGGCTGACACTGCAGAAAGGTGCCAGCTGCTGGTGACTTGCCTGGTTGGAGAAGGGCAGCTCCAGAAGATCTCCTATGGAAGTCCATGATAAAACCTTAGAACCCAACATCAAACACAATGGCAATAAATCCCTTCAAACAACACTGAGCAACTGTGTAGGTGAACTCGTGTACACAGGGGAAAGAAACGTACACCATATATAGGGGTTTGCTGGGTGACCGACATGTCAGGACAAAAGAAACACATCTGCAACGTGGCACACGGCATGCAGTGAACATTTGACACGAATGTATATAAACAACTAAACAGCAGGGAAAGCCCTACCATGTCATTGGCAAAGCGACTGTGCTCTGCAATCGGAGTTAAAGAAGGGTCATAGTGCATGTTGGCACAGAATGCTTAGGAGAGCGGATGTAATAGCAGTGCAACGTAATGACGGCAACAACATGTGTCTGGATCTGCGTGGTAAGTATGTCCCGTGGAGCCCCAGAGGGAGCGGGGTGCCCGCAGTGCCGCAAAAGGTAGAATTGCACATTGCCTGTTTGCCATTTCACACTTTCATGGACAAAGAACGTGCTCTCTGCCCCGGCACGTTTTGCCTCATCATACAATATGTGCTTCAGCCAATGCCCCAAGGCACCAGCAAGGGGCCTGAACACCTTGACTCAGAAAATCCAGTGGGCTGGTTCTGGGAGCTGTCAGGTACTATGGTAAGCGCCAGCAAGGAAGTAACAACGTTCCTGTGCCAATCCACATGGGCACTCAGATGGTAGTTTCAGTGTAAAGGCGTAAGCAGTTAGGCACTGACCACCGCCAACATGAAAGGCGATACCAAGAAATGTATCGCAGGCACTTGGTCCTGCATGTGCTGGCAGTGCTCCTTGTAGTGGCGTGAACCACCATACGTCGAGATCCAACAGCACTCCAGGATCCCTCCTGGCCGCAGAGGACACGAATGGAAGTAGCATCTGTCGCCTGGGAAGAAAGACAAGAATTGTACAGCAACCTGTTCAGGGCAGAAACACATGAGGGGTGCAGATGAAAGTTGAGTGCTTGTGCACCCTTTGCTACCAGCAATGTCCTGCAGGCAACTCCTGTCGGGGGCGAGGGATATGGAGAGACTAAGGGCGGCCTCCTGCTGTCGTGGGAAGAGAGGTTCCTGCCTGGGGGAGCTTAACAAGCAGTGGCCCGTCACCCTGACACTGCCCGCCGCAATACCCATGGGCTAGGCCGATGTGGCCTCTGGTGCTCCCTAGTGCGGCTTTACCGGCCTCTGAACTATGCCACCAACTGTTCCGGAACTGTGGGAGTGCCTGTTCTGAATGGATACGAATGCAAATTGAACTGGTCTCCTGCAGTCCTGCAAGTGATCAAAGAGGACTCAGTAAACATGTCTTGATGCTGTGAGCCCGCATTGAGGTTATCTATGCTTAAAGTGGCCCCAGTTACAATGGATGCAAAGCTCTGCTCCCGCAGTTTGTAGAAATGTTCTATATGTTGCCAGCAGCTAACAATGGCGTCATTCAGTGGTTGACGTTCCACTTACGCCAGGTTAATAAAGGGTCTTGTAACATGGGGTAGAACTGCCGATATACCACCAGCAGTTTGCCAACCCTAACTGTCACCCCCTGACTGTCACCCTCTGAATATATGTAGACTCTTTGACATGTGTTATATGTCTGCAGTTACCAAATTCGACTATGTGTCGTTTGGTTCATTTCGCGATTTGTCTATTCTATCATTTCTGTGTATTGTCATTCTGTAACGGGCGGGGAGTCCATTTATATTTCCGTAACACTTGTTTTGTTTGTTATGAAAAAGGTGGAGTGCAGTGTGTGACTCTCCCAAGTGTATTGCCCTTTTAAGATCGTCCATGACTTTGTCAAAGTCATAGCCTGAGGTAATAAAAGAAGCAACTGCAGGCATGTCCAGCAGAATGGCTGCAGACACCAAGAATAGAATGACTAAGTCTTTGCCTCATTTAGGCCTGCAGGCCCACGCTGTGTGAGCCCAGGGCTGTGGGCCATGGTGCTGTTGGCCCTCTTGCCAGTATGGTGGCCAGGGTCTGCACCGGCTGGGTATGGTCTTCCCTGCCCCAATACAAGACTGGCTGCTCCCCGGCAAACCCCTGAGGCACTTGGCCTCCAACTAAGGTGCTGATGTCCATAGCATCAATGGGGCCTGCTGGATGCCAATATCCAGCTACCATAACAGCATACATGACAACATGTTATGTTATGGTCATTTGTAGAGTGCACAGTCGCCCATAGGCATCATGGTGCTCGAGAGACACCCAGCTATAAGCGAAACAGCACAAAGAGGCAGGGAATGATGAGGAATCAAAATAGATGGGTTTTTAAGGCTTTCCGAAAGAGCAGATGATTTGAGAGCGATTTCATAGATAGTGGGAGGGTATTCCATAATTGGGCTGCTGCAATCGAGAAAGCCCAACCCCCCACCCGAGTGAGACAAAAGGAAGGCACACATAGCATGCCAGTGGCAGCTGACCGCAGGGGGCGATTCGGGATATATCGCAGACTTAGCGCACAAATACTCAGCTTCCTGATCATAAAGAGCACAATGAACAATACATAGTGCTTGAAATTGAATGCGCTGGGCTACTGGGAGCTAGTAGAGGTAACGCAATACGGGAGAGATATGAGCCCCATAGGGGGTACCTGTTGCTAACCGGGCTGCCAGATTCTGAAGACGTTGTAGTCAGCCTGCCAGCCCCTTAGGATGCCCAAGGTAAAGGGAATTACAGTAGTGAATTCTACTCAGAATCATGGCAGCCACTACTGGTGAACGTAGCCTTGCAGGGATCACATGGAGAACCCTTCTTAACATTTTCAACTGAAAATGCCCAGTCTGGCATACCGCTGATACCTGAGCGGCCATTTGACAGATTGTCATACATGATCACCCCAAGATTTTCTACCTTGGTCGAGGGCACAAGAAGTGAGCCCAAGGAAGAAGGCCAGAAGAGGAAATCCAAAGTGAGGGATCTGGCGGAGAGCCCACCACCAACACCTCGGTTTTGTCCCCATCCAATTTCAACCAGTTGTGCCCCATCCACTCCCCCACGGATGTCAGGTGCTTATGCAGGCAGGTTGAGACCTCAGACTGACCAAGGTCAAGACGAATCAGAAGCTGGGTATCGTTGGCGTACAAATAGCACCTGACACCGAAGGAGCAGATGAGGCGCAACAACAAAAAGATATAATGTTGAAAAGAATGGGGGACAGAGCGAACCCCTGGGGAACACCGCAGCTGAGGTGACAGGACTTGATTGATTGATTGATTGTTTATTTGTATAGCGCCTATACACAATGTGTTTCAAAGCACTTCAAGGAGGACTGGAACATGGGAGAAATACACGTACATTCTTACAAGTCCTTGAAACAATACAGAATGTGAAAAATGTACTATCAAATCATAGCAGATAGTACAAGTGCAAAGGACAGTAAGGGAGTGGAGGGGGTGGAAGGAGGGAGACAGAACTAGCAGTAACATTACGATGCCTGACGGCAATTGTTGCAGTGCAAGAGTGACAAGAGGAGAGGGAAGGAAGGGCGGTGGGGGGTGAGGCGTGAAGGGGTGAGGAGAGGAAACAGAAACAAGAGACTGTCAAAAGGTTGATGACTGTCAAGATAGTGCTGGGGGGAGGGGTAGGAAAGAACAGAAGGGAAAACGGGGTGACGGACAAGCTGTTATCAATGGTCAAGGGACCAGTGATAAGAGTAAGTGCTTAGGGAAGAGAAAAGGTAAAGTGGACGGGATGTGGGGAAAGGGGGACGGGGTGGCTGCAAAGACTGGATGCTACGAATTACTATGCCTGACGGCAATTGGGGTAGTACCAGAAAATGACAGATGGCAGTGAGGGAGGGGAGGGCGAGGGTAGTGAAGAGGGGGGAGAGAAGGAAGTAGGGGGCAAAGAGTGTGAGGGCAGAGAAAGGAACAGGAAAGGGGAGAGAGAGAGGAGAGCAGTCACAAAGTGCAGAAGGGAAGAAGGAAGAATAAAGAAGGAGGAGGAGATGACAAGGAGACAAGGGAGCCTGGAGGGGGCCAGGGGAGACAGGTGGACACTCATTGTCCAACTCACTCACTCACTCATTTAGACGTGAAAGGAGAAAGAGAGAGGGTTTGGCATCTATCAGCCAGAAAAGAAACAAACCAGGCCAATACCCGGCCCAAAACACCAATCTGGCCCAGGCGGGAGAGCAGGGTGGCATGATCTATGGTATGGAAAGCAGCTGAAAGATCTAGAAGAATCAGGGATCCGACACCCCCGCCCCTGTCGACCAGCCTGATTAGAAGTTAAAGCAGGGTCCAAGGAAGGCTTCTTCAGCAGAGGGATGACCATGGCAGCCTTAAACTCAGAGGGGATAAACCCTGACTGGTAGGAGATGTTCACAACAGCAGTAATATCACTTAGGAGATCAACTGAGATCTCCTTCATCACTCCCAAAGGCAGTGGATCAGACAGAGCACAGGAATTTGATCCTTTGCATAGCATTATGGACCATATCCTCAGAGAATAGAGGAAATGAAGATCAGTTGGGACGGTGACTGCTCATTCTGCCATTAGAAGGCAGATTGCAAGACAACGGGACATGGGCCAAAGGGGCCAGTCTCCCCCCAATGTTAGCATGAATGGTCACGACCTTATCAATAAAAAAAACTCAGATAGGGAGTGACTCAGCTCCTGAGTAGCTCTAATGCTTGGGGCGCATTTAGTTGAGGAAGATAAGGACTTGATCACGGCCAAGAGAGCTTTAGGCTGGTTCAAAGCAGTCTCAATTTTACAGGCACAGTAACGTTTTTTTGCTGTTAAGATAGCCTCAGAATAGGCTGACAGGGAAGCCCTATACTGAAGCCTATCGGTAAGATCGTATTTAGTACGCCATTTCTGCCCTTTCCGCCCCAGCTTTCTCACCCCCATGCTTCATTTGGCCAAAGACATCCATCACATCAGCGAAAGGTTATTCTTAAAAGGCTTCCTTTATTTATTTAGACCCTAAAGTTGTCGTTTTTTAGAGTGCATCAAAAAGGCTATATAAGCTGCCACCTTACCTGGAATTTCCACGCACACTGTTCACGTAACATTTTCATGCATGAAAGCTCAACGTTGTATTTCAAAGTGGAATTCTAACTGCAATTTGTAAAACGCTATCATGCCTGATAACTAGGCAGTCCTTACACGCACAAAGTACAAAGGTAAGGACCGCAGTGCCACATTTAAGTTCCTGGGGCATTGTTAGATACAACCACAGGGTGGAGAAGATCGGAAACACTACTGTAGGCTTGTTAGCAAGTACGTTTGTGCCTCTAGAGCCGCCAAACCTCAAGTGACACTGACACACACCAGCACTAACCCCGGCAGCAGCCCCTACTTTTTTCAAGTACTTTTTTTCTTCTTCGTCAGCTGCTGTACCTGCCCCTTTGCTCTCTTGATTGCTGCTTCCCCTCTGCCGCTTTGACTGTTGGCGCCCCAGTCCTCCCTTGAGTGTTTCTGCTTTTCCTATCCCTTGTATTCCATTGACTGCTGCTGCACCCGTGCCGCCATATCTGTTGCCGGCACATGTGCCCCCATATCTGTTGTAGTTACCTGGGCCCCACTCCGATTCCCCTGAGTGCTGTGCTGCATCCCCTAACTGCTGTGTAACCCCTTTTGACAGCTTTACCTACTCCCTGAGTTTTGTACCCCCTCTAACACTGTCAATACCCACCCTCACTGCCGTGTTCCCCTCTTCCACTGCCCACACCCCTACCTGGATGCTGTGCACACTCCCTTTTGCCCCTGCTTCCTACCTGCCACTGGCCACCACCCTTCTATCCCGACTGGCCCCAACCTCACAGGCTTGGCCCTGAGTTGCCTCCCCCCATTACCTCCAGTCCATTAACCAATTCACCGCTTCTGTGCTAAAATCATGTGGGCCTCTTCCTGCCGGACCAGCTTCACTCCTTATTTGGCTCACACCCTTGGATACCCACCCGGACTATGTTATGAGGTAGATGCCCAACGTTCTGAGACGATGAGCTCAAGGTCCATTGTGAAGGAGACGCCACATGTCTTTGGTCTGGAGTATCAGAAGACCCCACTTCACCAGCACAATACATTCTGGAAGGCCATCCTGCTGAAAGTAAATTCAGTGTGACCACCCCACAGAGGTTTGGCCAGATCCACAAGCTCCTCATAGGACCTGCAGAGGCATGTCCCAAAGTTGGTTTTCAACCCCCAAAAGGAGTGCTTAACCAGAGTAAGTGCCTCACCACCGCCACCTCTGGAGCTGACGCAGTGTGGGCTTTGGAGGGGAAGGGACTGAGGTTGAATGTGAGTACACCACAGCCTTGCCTGACATGAATAAATCAGTGTGAGTGGGCAAGAACCTTCACATGTGACACACATGAGCACTGAGATTACTGCATTGCAAGTATAGGTAGCACTTGCATCATGTTCTCTAGAACGTGTTGTTTTTTGTTGGATCTAGTTATATATTTATTTATTTACATTTTTAAAGCGCACAGCAGCCGTCGGGCATCGTGGCGCTGTTGCAAAAATACTTTCTTATTTCCACGTGTAAGATTGCTGAACTGTCACTCATTGATACACACGTGTTTAATCATGTGTAACTTTAGATCCATGCCATATCTTTTTATTTTTTTTTATTTTATCGTGATTGGTTTTCAAATGAAATCTTGCACACATAAAATATCACAAAATATGAACAGTTAAAAAAATACACAATGCACAGTTAGCCACAGAAATATTAATCAATACAAACTCTAAAATCAGTCTCGAAGATATATCACAATTGATCAATATAATTCTGGAATAACATATTGCTGCACTCATGGTGGCCAACAATCAATTAATCTGGACATGCAACATATCAGATTTCATTCTAGAAACCTATAAAGTGCAAGTAGTAAAGCAATACTGTTGCCTTACGTCAAACTATTTCATAGCGAATCACTCACATGTTCAAAGCGGCTGTACACAAATCGTTAAAAATGTAATTTCCCCAAATTGCAGTTTTTGAAATTTTATTTTATTTAAATATTTATAAAGCGCCAAAGCCCACAGGCATCAGGGCGCTACATATACACAGAGCTATTGCATAATGGGACAAAACATGTATTTCAGTAAGGTGAAAGCTGGTCAAGAAGAGTCAGGAAACGGATCAATCAAATACATATGTTTTGAGAAGTTTCCGAAACACCAAATATTTTGGTTCCAGCCTCAATGCTGGAGGCAGGTTATTCCAAACTAGGGCAGAGAGGACAGGAAAAGAGCTACCACGACCTCTGACGTTTTGGGATATGGGTACTGGCAACAAACCATGTGAGCTCGAACAAAGTTGTTTAGAGGGGACATACAATTTAGTTTGTTCCTTTAGGTATGCAGGGGCGTTACCGTGTATGCATCTGTGAGTCAAGGTGAGTATCTTGAAACGTATTCTTGCAGATAAGGACAGCCAATGTAGTTTTCTCCTGGCGTGTGACACATGCTTTCTCCTAGGGATGTCATGTATAATACGCACAACTTCATATTGTATTGCCTGCAGACGCTTTATGGTGTGACTGCGCCAGCCAGGAGGGCATTGCAATAATCTAAACGGGGCATGATAATTGCCCTGGCCACGTTATACGGTTTTTAGGCGATAGAACTGGTTGGTCATGTCTCGGTACTCTCAGGTGATACTGCGTACTGCCGACCCCTCCATCAACATGAGCATCAGAGTTCACTGAGGCATTCATGTGATCGCCCAAAGTCTCTACTGTTTCTTTGATTTGAATGTGATTAGTTTCAATGCAGATGTCAGAATGATCCAGATTTAGTTTGTTTCTTTTCTCTTATTGAGCCAACAATGAGGTATCCAGTGATGCTAACAAATTTAAAATAACAAATAACTTTTTTAACAAACATAAAATAAAAACACCAAATTTATATATGGGGCATGGGGTAAGGGATCAAAACGGGTGGGAGGGGTTTGGGGTGTGGATACAAACCTAAGGAAATGGGGGGTAGGGTGGACCCCCAAATTTAAAAAAAGAAAATTGGTATTTTTTCGGTATTTTAGGTTCATTAAAAATGTTTTCGTTATTTCATTTTTCATTAAGATCACATGGTACCTAAAATCATTAATTACGTTTTGGCTGAATTTAAACACATCCAATGTTGAGAGAATCTTTCACTAGACCATAGGGGTACTCGAGCCGGGATGAAGCAAGCGTGTGGTCTCCACTCAGCACCATAAGGAGCTGAGTGCCATCCGCATAGTTGGTAAAGTGGATGACAAGGGTGGTAAGGAGGTCGCAGAGGGGCTTAATGTACAAGTTAAAGAGTAAGGGGAACAAACATGCTCCCTGTGGGTCGCCATCGTGTATTTGCTTGAAGACTCAGGATCCAGTACCCCAGCACTCGCGTGTTTTCCTATTACTAAGGAAAAAGCTGATCCCATTTGTCGTCTCTTTGGAGACTTTGCCAAAGGCTAGTAGACGATCTAAAAGGCGCTTATGCTCTAGCAAATCAAACGCGGCAGACCGATCTAACAGTACCAAAAGCCTTGCTTTGCTTTCATTAATGATCTTGAGCATATGTGACTGTAAATCTAATAATGCACTTTCCGTGTTCATGTAATTCGCACAGTCCAGATTGGGTCAGATGTAACATCTTGGCTGATTCCAGATGATGCTGACGCTGTGACATAGTGATTCTATCAATGATTTAACTCACAATATAAGATTAGGGGGGTAATTCATAGAATTTAGCGCACAAGTGGTGCACGCGGCTGGCGCACAGTGTGCGCGTGCGAATCTCTGCACCAGCCGCGTGCACTAAAATCCATTTCCACGCACAGCGTATTCATGGATTTACCAAAACCAGCCGTGGTGCAGAGTGGTGCAGTGACCCTGCAGAAGCGCCAGTTACGCCCCCAAGACATCAAAATCCCCAATCCAGAGCAAAGGGCTGCGATAACCCTGGACCAGTATACAGGACCGCCACACAGCTCATGGCAAGCGGGGAGCGTGTATTACTGGGGTTTGCAGAAAGTTTCACACGCATTTGGAGCAGGGTACGTGTATTTCAGGGGTGCGCGGGAGTTTCACACGCGATTGGCCCTGTGCGAGTGGGGTACGTGTATAACTGAGGTTCGCAGGAAGTCTCACACGCGATTGGAGCAGGGTACATGTATTTTGGGGGTGCGCGGGAAGTTCCACACGCAATTGGCCCTGTGCGAGTGGGGTACGTGTATAACTGGGGTTCGCGGGAAGTCTCACATGCGATTAGAGCAGGGTTCGTGTATTTCGGGGGTGCGCGGGAAGTTTCACACGCGATTGGCCCTGTGCGAGTGGGGTACGTGTATAACTGGGGTTCGCGGGAAGTCTCACACGTGATTGGAGCAGGGTACGTGTATTTCAGGGGTGCGTGGGAAGTTTCACACACGATTGGCCCTGTGCGAGCGGGGTATGTGTATTTCGGGGGGTGCGCGGGAAGTTTCAAACGCGATTGGCCCTTTGCGAGTGGGGTATGTGTAAAACTGGGGTTCGCGGGAAGTCTCACACACGATTAGATCCGGGTATGTGTATTTCGGGGTTTCGCAGGAAGTTTCACACGCGATTGGCCCTGTGCAAGTGGGGTACATGTATTCCTGGGGGGCGCGGGAAGATTCACATGCGATTGGCCCTGTGCGAGCGGGGTACGTGTATTCCTAGGGTGCGCGGGAAGTTTCACATGTGATTTTGCTGTCAGAGCGGGGTACGTGAATTGGCAGTGTGGGTCCTCCCAGGTGTTCCCTCTACAACCTCCACGGCCCCAGCAGGCAGCCCACACCACAGGGGACTACCCTGCACCCCTGGTCATGTCCGGCAGGCAGCCCATCCACCATGGGCATGCCCCCCAGCCAAGCCACATGTCAGCTTGCACTACTGATCACCAACTCATGTCCCCTTGCACCCCACCCCCCAGCTTTCAGGGTCACCTGCCAGCAGGCCCCCACTCACGTCCATCTGCACCCACACCCCCCAGCAGTCAGGGGAACCTGCCAGCAGGCCCCCACTCATGTCCCCCTGCAACCCCACCCCCCAGCAGTCAGGGTCACCTGCCAGCAGGCCCCACTCATGTCCCACTCATGACCCCCAGCACACCCACCCCCCAGCAGTCAGGGTCACCTGCCAGCAGGCCCCCACTCATGTCCCCTTGCACCCCTAGCCCCAGCAGTCAGGGGCACCTGCCAGCAGGCTCCCACTCATGTCCCAGTCATGTCCCCCAGCACCCCCACCCCCAGCAGTCAGGGGCACCTGCCAGCAGGCCCCCACTCATGTCCCCCAGCACCCCCACCCCCCAGAAGTCAGGGCCACCTGCCAGCAGGCCCCCACTCATGTCCCCCTGCACCCCCACCCCCCCAGCAGCCAGGGGCACCTGCCAGCAGGCCCCCACTCATGTCCCACTCATGTCCCCCAGCACCCCCTCCCCCCAGCAGTCAGGGTCGCCTGCCAGCAGGCCCCCACTCATGTCCCATTCTTGTCCCCCAGCACCCCCACCCCCAGCAGTCAGGGGCACGTGCCTGCAGGCTCCCACTCATGTCCCCCAGCACCCCCACCCCCCAGCAGTCAGGGGTACCTGCCAGCAGGTCCCCACTCATGTCCACCAGCAGCCCCGCCCCCAGCAGTCAGGGGCACCTGCCAGCAGGCCCCCACTCATGTCTTCCAGCACCCCCATCCCCCAGCAGTCAGGGTCACCTGCCAGCAGGCTCCCACTTATGTCCCCCTGCACCCCCACCCCCAGCAGTCAGGGGCACCTGCCAGCAGGCCCCCACTCATGTCCCCCAGCACCCCCACCCCCCAGCAGTCAGGGGTACCTGCCAGCAGGCCCCCACTCATGTCCTCCAGCACCCCCACCCCCCAGCAGTCAGGGGCACCTGCCAGCAGGCCCCCACTCATGTCCCCCAGCACCCCCATCCCCCAGCAGTCAGGGTCACCTGCCAGCAGGCCCCCACTCATGTCCCCCTGCACCCACACCCCCAGCAGTCAGGGGCACCTGCCAGCAGGCCCCCACTCATGTCCGCCACCACCCCCCAGCAGTCAGGGTCACCTGCCAGCAGGCCCCCACTCATGTCCCCCTGCACCCCCACCCCCCAGCAGTCAGGGTCACCCGCCAGCAGGCCCCCACTCATGTCCCCCAGCACCCCCACCCCCCAGCAGTCAATGGAACCTGCCAGCAGGCCTCCACTTATGTCCCCCAGCACCCCCACCCCCCAGCAGTCAGGGGCACCTACCAGCAGGCCCCCACCATGTCCCCCAGCACCCCCACCCCCCAGCAGTCAGGGTCACCTGCCAGCAGGCCCCCACTCATGTCCCCCTGCACCCCAACCCCCCAGCAGTCAGGGGCACCTGCCAGCAGGCCCCCACTCATGTCCCACTCATTTCCCCCAGCACCCTCACCCACCAGCAGTCAGGGTCACCTGCCAGCAGGCCCCCACTCATGTCCCCTGCACTGCCCAGCAGTCAGGGTCACCTGCCAGCAGGCCCCCACTCATGTCCCCCAGCACCCCCACCCCCCAGCAGTCAGGGGCACCTGCCAGCAGGCCCCCACTCATGTTCCCCTACACCCCCACCCCCCAGCAGTCAGGGGCACCTGCCAGCAGGCCCCCACTCATGTACCCCTGCCACCACGTCATGACGATCCTCAAACATGGGCCTTATGGCCAGCCTCCCCAGCCCAAAGACCCAACCAAGTATTGCATCCACCCACATAGAAATGCCAATTACATGATACAACCCCAATGGCAAGTATGTAAATGAACACATGTCCATCACACACACACAATGGGTGCAAGTCAATGTGAAAACCCATATCATGACATGCATGAAACCAATGAGATAATACCACACATGGAAGTATGAAGAAAAAAATGTATTAAACACAACATGAATGTAATGAAAATACAACACATAACAATGGGAATAAGAAAAGAAACGTTGCATGTGCGTAAAATAATAAAAAAAACAAGAAATCATAATTCAAAGAAATCCAAAAGAAATGGTGTCCAAAGTCTCAGTCCAACAAAGCAAATCCAAGGGAAAAAAGAAAGTGAAATCCATTGCTCCATGGTGAAATAAAAAAAAAAAGAGATTAATCCACTGGTGAACTTTGTACAAATCAACAATCCAGGGTCCATGAGCCCAACTAATGAAATGAAACCTACAAAAAAGACTACCTAATCAAAAACCATATACAAAAACGTGGTGCATTGTCTAAGCGCCCCAAAATAAACATAAACAGAAAGGAAACCTAACACTATCTAACTATATACAATGGCGGTGGGCAAGTCCTGCGGCACACTCTGTGGTGTCCCGGGCCAGGGCATCATCGAACTCCATGTCGATGTCCCGGAGGCGGGCCTCTGTCCTGGCCCCGAGATCTCGCAGGGAGGCACTCATGGCCTGTTCCAACTCCCTGTGAGTTGCCTCGAGGCACCCTGCCTGATGTAACATCTTGGCTGATTCCAGATGATGCTGACGCTGTGACATAGTGATTCTATCAATGATTTAACTCACAATATAAGATTAGGGGGGTAATTCATAGAATTTAGCGCACAAGTGGTGCACGCGGCTGGCGCACAGTGTGCGCGTGCGAATCTCTGCACCAGCCGCGTGCACTAAAATCCATTTCCACGCACAGCGTATTCATGGATTTACCAAAACCAGCCGTGGTGCAGAGTGGTGCAGCGACCCTGCAGAAGCGCCAGTTACGGCCCCAAGACATCAAAATCCCCAATCCAGCGCAAAGGGCTGCGATAACCCTGGACCAGTATACAGGACCGCCACACAGCACACGGCAAGCGGGGAGCGTGTATTACTGGGGTTTGCAGAAAGTTTCACATGCATTTGGAGCAGGGTATGTGTATTTTGGGGGTTCGCGGGAAGTTTCACATGCGATTGGCCCTGTGCGAGTGGGGTACATGTATTCCTGGGGTGCGCAGGAAGTTTCACATGCGATTGGCCCTGTGCGAGTGGGGTACGTGTATAACTGGGGTTCGCGGGAAGTCTCACACGCGATTGGAGCAAGGTACATGTATTTTGGGGGTGCGCGGGAAGTTTCACACGCGATTGGCCCTGTGCGAGTGGGGTACGTGTATAACTGGGGTTCGCGGGAAGTCTCACATGCGATTGGAGCAGGGTACGTGTATTTTGGGGGGGCGCGGGAAGTTTCACACGCGATTGGCCCTGTGGGAGTGGGGTACGTGTATAACTGGGGTTCGCGGGAAGTCTCACATGCGATTAGAGCAGGCTATGTGTATTTCGGGGGTGCACGGGAAGTTTCACACGGGCCCTGTGCGAGTGGGGTATGTGTATTTCGGGGGGTGCGCGGGAAGTTTCACACGCGATTGGCTCTGTGCGAGTGGGGTATGTGTAAAACTGGGGTTCGCGGGAAGTCTCACACAGGATTAGATCCGGGTACGTGTATTTCGGGGTTTCGCAAGACGTTTCACACGCGATTGGCCCTGTGCAAGTGGGGTACATGTATTCCTTAGGTGCGCAGGAAGATTCACACGCGATTGGCCCTGTGCGAGCGGGGTACGTGTATTCCTGTGGTGCGCGGGAAGTTTCACACGTGATTTTGCTGTCAGAGCGGGGTACGTGAATTGGCAGTGTGGGTCCTCCCAGGTGTTCCCTCTACACCCTCCACAGCCCCAGCAGGCAGCCCACACCACAGGGGACTACCCTGCACCCCTGGTCATGTCCGGCAGGCAGCCCATCCACCATGGGCATGCCCCCCAGCCAAGCCACATGTCAGCTTGCACTACTGATCACCAACTCATGTCCCCTTGCACCCCACCCCCCAGCAGTCAGGATCACCTGCCTGCAGGCCCCCACTCACGTCCATCTGCACCCCCACCCCCCAGCAGTCAGGGGAACCTGCCAGCAGGCCCCCATTCATGTCCCCCTGCAACCTCACCCCCCAGCAGTCAGGGTCACCTGCCAGCAGGCCCTACACATGTCCCACTCATGACCCCCAGCACCCCCACCCCCCAGCAGTCAGGGTCACCTGCCAGCAGGCCCCCACTCATGTCCCCCTGCACCCCCACCCCCAGCAGTCAGGGGCACCTGCCAGCAGGCTCCCACTCATGTCCCAGTCATGTCCCCCAGCACTCCCACCCCCCAGCAGTCAGGGGCACCTGCCAGCAGGCCCCCACTCATGTCCCCCAGCACCCCCACCCCCCAGAAATCAGGGTCACCTGCCAGCAGGCCCCCACTCATTTCCCCCTGCACCCCCACCCCCCAGCAGTCAGGGGCACCTGCCAGCAGGCCCCCACTCATGTCCCACTCATGTCCCCCAGCATCCCCACCCCCCAGCAGTCAGGGTCGCCTGCCAGCAGGCCCCCACTCATGTCCCCCTGCACCCCCACCCCCCAGCAGTCAGGGGCACCTGCCAGCAGGCCCCCACTCATGCCCCCCAGCACCCCCACCCCCCAGCAGTCAGGGTCACCTGGCAGCAGGCCCCCACTCATGTCCCACTCTTGTCCCCCAGCACTCCCACCCCCAGCAGTCAGGGGCACATGCCAGCAGGCCCCCACTCATGTCCCCCAGCACCCCCACCCCCCAGCAGTCAGGGGTACCTGCCAGCAGGTCCCCACTCATGTCCCCCAGCAGCCCCACCCCCAGCAGTCAGGGGCACCTCCCAGCAGGCCCCCACTCATGTCCCCCAGCACCCCCATCCCCCAGCAGTCAGGGTCACCTGCCAACAGGCCCCCACTCATGTCCCCCTGCACCCACACCCCCAGAAGTCAGGGGCACCTGCCAGCAGGCCCCCACTCATGTCCCCCAGCACCCCCACCCCCCAGCAGTCAGGGGTACCTGCCAGCAGGCCCCCACTCATGTCCCCCAGCACCCCCACCCCCCAGCAGTCAGGGGCACCTGCCAGCAGGCCCCCACTCATGTCCCCCAGCACCCCCATCCCCCAGCAGTCAGGGTCACCTGCCAGCAGGCCCCCACTCATGTCCCCCACCACCCCCACCCCCCAGCAGTCAGGGTCACCTGCCAGCAGGCCCCCACTCATGTCCCCGTGCACCCCCACCCCCCAGCAGTCAGGGTCACCCGCCAGCACGCCCCCACTCATGTCCCCCAGCACCCCCACCCCCCAGCAGTCAGGGGAACCTGCCAGCAGGCCCCCACTCATGTCCCCCAGCACCCCCACCCCCCAGCAGTCAGGGGCACCTACCAGCAGGCCCCCACTCATGTCCCCCAGCACCCCCACCCCCCAGCAGTCAGGGTCACTTGCCAGCAGGCCCCCACTCATGTCCCCCTGCACCCCAACCCCCCAGCAGTCAGGGGCACCTGCCAGCAGGCCCCCACTCATGTCCCACTCATTTCCCCCAGCACCCTCACCCACCAGCAGTCAGGGTCACCTGCCAGCAGGCCCCCACTCATGTCCCCCTGCACTGCCCAGCAGTCAGGGTCACCTGCCAGCAGGCCCCCACTCATGTCCCCCAGCACCCCCACCCCCCAGCAGTCAGGGGCACCTGCCAGCAGGCCCCCACTCATGTTCCCCTACACCCCCACCCCCCAGCAGTCAGGGGCACCTGCCAGCAGGCCCCCACTCATGTACCCCTGCCACCACGTCATGATGATCCTCAAACATGGGCCTTATGGCCATCCTCCCCAGCCCAAAGACCCAACCAAGTATTGCATCCACCCACATAGAAATGCCAATTACATGATACAACCCCAATGGCAAGTATGTAAATTAACACATGTCCATCACACACACACAATGGGTGCAAGTCAATGTGAAAACCCATATAATGACATGTATGTAACCAATGAGATAATACCACACATGGAAGTATGAAGAAAAAAATGTATTAAACACAACATGAATGTAATGGAAATACAACACATAACAATGGGAATAAGAAAAGAAACGCTGCATGTGCGTAAAATAATAAAAAACAAGAAATCATAATTCAAAGAAATCCAAAAGAAATGGTGTCCAAAGTCTCAGTCCAACAAAGCAAATCCAAGGGAAAAAAGAAAGTGAAATCCATTGCTCCATGGTGAAATAAAAAAAAAAGATTAATCCACTGGTGAACTTTGTACAAATCAACAATCCAGGGTCCATGAGCCCAACTAATGAAATTAAACCTACAAAAAAGACTACCTAATCAAAAAAACTATATACAAAAACGTGGTGCATTGTCTAAGCGCCCCAAAATAAACATAAACAGAAAGGAAACCTAACACTATCTAACTATATACAATGGCGGCGGGCAAGTCCTGCGGCACACTCTGTGGTGTCCCGGGCCAGGGCATCATCGAACTCCATGTCAATGTCCCGGAGGCGGGCCTCTGTCCTGGCCCCGAGGTCTCGCAGGGAGGCACTCATGGCCTGTTCCAACTCCCTGTGTGTTGCCTCGAGGCACCCTGCCTGCCTTAACTCCCGACGCATGGAGAACTCCGCCCTAACCATGGTGAGCGCGCCTCTTCTGCACGCCGCCGCTCTGCATCTATCCGCTGGCCCAACCGCTGCCACACGGAAGACACTCCCATTCCTGGGTCCTCCTGCCCTCTGGTCGATGCTTGCCTCTCCGATGTTGATGGCCCCGAGCCATCATTGCTCTCACCTAGAGCCTGCTCCTCCTGCTGCTGTCCATGTGCCCTGTCTGATGGTGCCTGCACATCCTCCATCAGCTGGTCTCCAGTTGTGGTGTCCACCCCTGCTGGACCGCCGACTCCCGACTGTGGCAGGGATGTGAGCTCCACCAAGCTGGCTGTGTTGGTCGGGCCAGGTCCACAGGGGGCCCTGGTGGAATCTGGGCCGAAAGACGTTGTGGAGAACGACTGGCGCATAGTCTCCACAGAGGAGGAGAGGTCCGCCAGAGTGTGCGACACATGTAGGAACCCACCGACCAGGGCCCCTCCCAGCAGTGCCACGTCACGACGCTGCTCTTTGTGATGGAATGCGTTCTCCACCCAGGAAGAACGCACGTCATCACGAATGACACACGTGCGCAACGCGACACCAACCAGGACGGAGCCCGTACGGTCGTGGGACCCCTCGTCCGCAGGTAGTGGAGAGGCAGATGACATGGCACTCTCCCGTACCTGCGGACGGGCCTGGGACGGGGCATCCCTGCTGGTGCATGGTGGTGCAGTCACAGGGTCAAGGACAGCGACATGCACAGGCCCCTCCACGGTGGCCTGTGCTGCCTCCTGACCCTGGCCCTGGACTGCACCACTTGCACCAGTGGTACTACCCCCCACCAGGCCCCATGTGTGGCTCAGTAGCGGGCTCCTCCTCCTCTGTGGAGACCACCAACCTGGATGTCTCCGCACCGTCTTCTGCCATTGGAAGCCCCTGTGGGGGCTCACACAGCCCTTCCGCTACAGCCGTAGTGGCAGACGCGGCACCAGCCCCCTCGCTCCCGTATGATGGAACTTACTGGGAGGGTGGCTGGGCCTTGCGTCGCCGCCCGGTGGAGGCATACCCGCCGCTTGGCTCCACAGCGCCGTCTCCGCCCTCTTCTTCACTTGACGCTGTGTAGAGGGAGACATAGAACACAAGCATCAGGGTACAGTACAACATTTCCCTACACAGGAAGCAAAAACACATGAGTGGCACTGTCAAATGTCACTTCCATCCTGTCCCTCCACAACACATGGTTGAATGCCTGCAATCAACATCAGCATCCATGTACAAGGGACTCTGTTAACCAAGATGTTGCCTTCAAAGTCACATGCATCCATGGCATTTCAAAGTCACACACACACTTCTCAAACACACACACACACACACATGTGCACCATACATGTTCATGACATCAGCACCCATCTCTCACCCCCCTCCATGTCCAAGAACAGAGACTGCCATGCTTTCATGTGTACATTCCGCATACAGCTCTCCATGTTGCATTGTAACTCATGCACCAACCATGTGGTTCACACATTACTGGCCTCACATGCAGGACCATGATGTCCCTGCACACACACATCCATACATGACCTATGTCACACATACAGGCAAGTATCAGACTACCAGCACACTGCAACATGCCCTGTCTCACACACCAATGCTTGGCCACTTACTGCTCAACTCCAGACGGGTCTGCCTCTGCAGGATCTGGGCATGGAGCGCTGGGCCTACGCATTCCAGGACCCTCATCTGGATGTTACTCTTGCGTGCCCGACCCCCCTCCATGAGGCGCTGGGCCTTTATGAGGGTCCTGGACCTAAAGTCCTCCCAGCGCTTCTTGACATGCTTGATGTCGCGGGTTGCCACCACATCCGCGTTGATGGCAACCACTACGTCGTCCCAGATCCTCTCCCGTCCTTCCTTGTTGGTGCATGACGTTCGGAAGAGGGCATCTTAATGCCCCAGGACATGCTCTACCAGGACACCAACTTACTTCTGACTGAAGATGGTGGCCCTCTGCCTCTCTGGCTGGGGGTCGCCAGTGGTCTCAGATGGTGTTTGCCCCGACATGGCGACCCCCGAGGCAGGTGTGGGTGGGCAACTGGCTCCTGGGGCTGGGCTGTAGAGCGATGGTATCCCAGTCGGGAGTCTTCTGTTCCAGCAGGGGTGGACAGCAACTGGACCCCTGCAGATGGCAGATGTGCAGGCACCAAATAGCAGGGCATGTGGGCAGCAGGCAGTCAGGCAGCAGCAAATGGCAGGTGGGAGCGTGCTCGGGGCTCTGGGGGGCAGAAAAATGGCCTTCAGGGCAGGAGCATGGTCTTCCTTGTGTTTTCGCGTAGCCAGCTTGATACGGAGTGATTTGGCACTTGAAAATATTGCACGTCAGCGTGTAATTCGAGGAAAGGCCCTTAGTGCCCTTAGCACGTAAGCGTGTCAGCACACATACGCAATTTCATTGGACCAAAGGACCTTAGCGCGTAAGCGCGTAAGTTACATTACGAGCGTGGGTGTTTCCCTCATAGCACGTGATGACAGAGCACACATGGAAAAACTGCACGTCCGAGTGTCATCGCATGTAATTGGAGGAAAGGGCCCACGTACACGCGTATGTGACGTGTACGTGTGGGCCGGTTTAAAAGCTACATGTAGGACACCATTTCCTTGTACGTGCTTTTCGTGGAGAGCGAGTGGGTGAATTCTGTACTTCTTGCCGGTTCACACGCGATTACTTCACAGCGTTTCAAGTTCGTACTCCCTATTACCTCTGACAGCTTTTTTCTGATTTTCTGTTGGGCCTGTTTCCTCAAACAGCGTTCACTACTTCTTTTGTCCTGTCTCCTCAGACAGCGTACATTTCTTCTTTTGGCGGGGATGTTGCCAACGCACACGTATTTTTCACGTTCTTTTTCCAGGCAGACGGTGAGTCGCGCACGTATTTAACAACTGTGCCTGCCCCGTGTGTTGTGTACCCCTTCAGAGGTCATTGTAGGCTCCGTGTATTACGCGTACAATTATTTTTGTGTTTCTGAGTGCCACAGCGTAGTGCAGGTTCATTTTTTCATACACATGGTCTACGAGGGGTTGCCTGTACGTTATTTTTTTATTTTGGGCTGCATGTGCGTTGCGTGACCCGTCATCTTCCCAGGGGGTCACAGACAGCCTTGTTAGAGCACTAGGGTACGAATTCCATCTAGTACCCTACCCCTTTAACCCCCAATT
Organism: Ambystoma mexicanum; assembly: GCF_040938575.1. Classification (NCBI taxonomy): domain Eukaryota; kingdom Metazoa; phylum Chordata; class Amphibia; order Caudata; family Ambystomatidae; genus Ambystoma; species Ambystoma mexicanum. The sequence goes on along the minus strand of NC_090923.1, from coordinate 621,084,115 downwards.
GGACAGGACAATTGTTTAATTCAAATCCCATACGCACAACAACATCAGTGGCATGGTTGGGAGGTGAGCAAGTGGTAAGGGAGGCAAAGGTGGCCGACCATCAAAAGGTGGCCGTGGTGGGCGTGGTAGGGGACGTGGCCGGGATTTGCAGGGTGCCCCTATACCCCCATGTGTGGAGGACCAATCAGGGACACCCATGCCCCCCCCTCATGGTTTAGGGAAACATGGCTGACACATCCCAGCTCAGCCCTTGTTGGATCAGCCCATTGTGGCACCTGACCTGGCACAGGATGACTCCCAGGCTGACTTCCAGGTTAGCAAGTCTAGGCCACGTGTGGCAGTGCAAGTTGTTGTCACCAAGCCACGTGGATCTGGGGCAGCTATGTCATCTGCTGCCCCAAGTAGGCAGGGTGGGTAGGCTGCAGGGGCAGCTGCAGCTCCATCCGCCCCAGCTCTGACTCTCCCAGCCAGGACAGTGTCGGTCAAGGTCCATCAAACTGACGTTCCCCCTGCCAACATCACCCTGCAACCAATGCCTGCACCAAGACCTATGGTCATTGTGCATTCGTACACTCCCAGTACCCAGTCCACCTGCGCTTCTGCCCCTACTGACCTGAGTGGCGTAAGCCACTCAGGCTCCGCTCCACCTTTGAAGAAGAGGAAGAAGGGTGCTCTGGCACAACAGGCTGAGACCCCAGACACGGCTACACACTCCGGCACGTCAAGGAAGCCTAGCTTTAATGACCCGGAACTTGATGCACTTGTGACTTATGTGTCGGCACATAGCCGCGAAATTTTGGTGACTGCAGGGTGCAAGACCACACCTGGTCAACGTAGGGCAAACTGGCAGACCATCGCGGACCGCATAAGTGCCCTTGGATTTGTGAGGCACACAGCTGATGATTGCTACAAGCGGTGGAATGACCAGAAATGCAGAGCAAAGAACAAGCTGGCCTCAAATCATGCCGCTACTCTGGTGATTGGCGGTGGGTCTCCACAAAAGGACAACAAACTCACTGAACACGAGTCTGTTGCTGGGACCTTCGTCACAGAGGAACAGATCCAAGGTGTGGGAGATCTACCTGATTACGAAGCATTGTCCGGTGAGTGGCCATGCGTGTGTGTGTAATCCATGTGTATGTTGTTTGGGTGACGGGTTCTGATTCAGTGCCAGGTGAGGGTGTGTACTCCTGAGTGTTATGGGTCACCCATTTGCTTCCTCCCATAAATTCACGTGCCTTGGATTTGGGTATGACTGTATCCCTTCTGCCCACAGTTGCCAATTAGGCACACATTAGTGCACTTTACCTTGAACTGTCATCTTGCAACTACATAGTTCACATTTTGTAAGTGTTCATTCAGGCTGATTGTTTCCACTCTCCCCTTTTTGCTAGGCATTTTTCTGCACTATTGCGACATACGTGCTATGTTTCAGTCATTGTTCACAGCCCACACTAGGGCACTATTTTCACATGGTTATGTTAATGATTAGACCATTCAGGCCAATGGAATCTTGGCCTGCAGAACATTTTCATAAGGGCCTGTTTGCATGTGGAAGATGACAGGTGTTTCCTGTGATGTCAAAGGGACCAACCATTGATCAGCCCACAATGACTGTGTTATTGGACACTGGATGTGTTTCAGTGTGTGGCACATACATATTTTGCAACACTATTCAGCATCAATCTTCGCATCATTTCGATGTGACATGGATATGTGACATTACTCATTCACTGACATATTCCTGTAGTTTTGTAATTTACCGTGGCTATGCTACATGACATCTGTGTGGTGGCATGTGTCATGTATGTGTATTGGACATGCCACTCACAGCAGGATGTGTGATGCCAGTGCTACCCAACATGCTACAAATGTGTTGCATATCCATATTGCTCTCCCCAGTGTCTGCCTTTTTGACTCCACTTCCAACTCTTTGACAGTACATGCATGGCACGGTTATAGTCATGTGGGACATGTGAAATTCATGTACTGGATCTCTGGCTTGTCACGGCCTTTGTGTGTGCTATTTTGCTCATGCCTGTTTCCATTTGTTGTCTTTCATGTTTTTGCAGATGATGACACACTTGTTGCTGTTGAGGTTGAGGAGATGGTGCAGACCCAGGAGGAATCTCAGGCACGACCGGGCACCAGTGGGGGACGTGGTGTGGTGGTGGGTGAAAACCCAATGTTACTGCAGTCAATACTGTCCAGGGGTGCCTCTGGGTGCACCTCCCCAGACCTCTATTCAGGTGCTGAGTCGGATAATGAGACTTATGTGCAGTCGCAGGTAAGTGTTTCTGGCAGGGATTCTGTTCTGTCCAACCCACCTGGCCCAGGGGTAGAACCCTCTATGGGGATGTCAGTGTTGGTAGGTCCGCCTTTGGCGGTTACGGATGCAGGGTCACACTCCACAGCATCTGATCCTGTTCCTGGGCCAGCAGATCAGAGGGGGAATCCAGTCCTGCAGCCTCAGGCAGTGCCCGCACAGCAAGGTGCAGATCGCCTTGCCCCAAACAGGTGTGGTGCCCGTTGATGCGGTGGCCGTGCCCCACCAGGCAATACTGTATGGGAAAACTCCATGTACGGTATGGCAACCCAACAGGCAGCATCAGTAGAAATGATGGCTCAGGCAATGGAGAGGGTGGCCACTTCCATTATCCCCCCTGAAAGGCAGATGGAGCAACAACAGCAGGCAACAGGCTCCATTTGCCAATCACACAGGGAAGACATGTTGGCGTCCAACAGTGACAGACGGGCGGCACTGGAGACTCTGCGCAAATCCATATCAATTGAGTCCCAGGGAAGGGAAGCCCTGAGGGTAGAACTACATAACCTCAGGCAGACTCTGGTTGCACTTGAGGCTTCCAGTAATTTAAGGGCAGAACAGCATCTGGAGCAGCTCACACGTTCGCTCTCAGCTGAGCTGCATGCAACACGTGAGGAGATCCGGGCATCACGCAAGGCCATGCGTGCAGAAATGCAGGCAACCCATGATGTGCTGCATGGGGATCTCCGCACTTTAATCCTCCAGAATCAGACCTTCCAGACCTGCATGCTTGCTGCCATGGAGGACCATACCAGGGCTTTGCGTGGGCTGCCTCCCATAATGCCACCGCCTCCTGAAGCAGCAGCAGAGGATGAGCAGAGCGACAGCAGTTCTCCCACAATGGCACAGCCGTGCAGGCCATGAGGTCAAGGAGGCTTTTATTTTTTTTCGCAACATCCACACAGGTGGGTGTTGGTGTGCACCCTGTCCTCGAACCTCCTGGGTGGCCTCCCCCAATCCCCCTGGACCCCCATGGCCATTTTTGATTTTTTTTGTTTTTTTACAGTGTGTTGCCTTGTGTGGCTCCCGTGGGCATCCACTGTATTCCGGCTGGGCACATGCAGGCTTGTCCTGAGTTTGGGTTAGATGCTTGGGTTCGTGAGACACACACCCCTCCTGCTTCCCGTTTCCATGGGCTTGCAAAGGGTGTGACCAAGTGACATTGAATTACACAGTGACGTTGGGCTCCCATGAGCTGTGTGGGCAGTCTGTAGTCAATACTGTGTAGACATCCCTAGTGGATATTGTTGTTGCATTGTACACTTCATGGTGTATTGATATGTGCTTGTGCATCCATGTCTTCCTCCTAATCTGCAGGTTCCTTCCTCTTGTCGTCACAAGGACGTCTACTTTGCAGCTGCAGCTCATGTTGTATGCAGTACACTGAGACATTTGCGTGGCAGCAACACTGTACAGTTGGAAGGGGTCAATGTGGTGGCATATTCAGGTAGTAAGACTACCACTACTTTAACTTAGTACTGTCATGTTTTTGCTATTTTTGATTTTGTGTTGCTGCATTGTATTGTTGGTAAGTATTTGGTCATGTGTGTTGTTAGGTATACATTACTGGGAGCATATTGTGTGTGGGTATTTTCCATTGGGGACAGTGTACTTTGTGACACTTGTGTCAGGTTTTGTGCATTTCTTTGTTTGCTTTCACATTGCATGACATGCCATGGTGTGTTGGGTGGCGGAGCTGGGGAGGGGTTGGGTGACATGGCGCTGTTTTCATGTTGTATTTTGCTAGGGGGTAATGAATTTAACAGCATAGATGTATGTCTTTTGATGACACAGCATTGGTGGTGTTTGTCTAGGTAGGGATGCACACAATGTAACACTTCCAGGTGACCAATCTTAGGCTGGTATGGTTGTGACAGTTGACTGTCCCTTATGTCATCATCATTGATTGTCAGCTGGTATGTACCAGGGCTGTGTGCACTCCACAGGGGTGTGATTTTATGTGAAGTAATTAGCCACCAGCTGCATACGGGCTGCCTCACCACGTGCCCTTCCCCTCCCATGCGCAGCGGGCGTGCATGTTGTTGGGGATGTGGAGGCACCACCATGTCCACCGGCAGGCCCCGGCGTGTTGCAACGTTGTGCAGGACACATGCTGCCACTATGATCCTGCACACTACTGGGGGAGTGTATAGCAGCTGCCCACCAGAGTGGTCAAGGGAGCGAAAACGTGACTAGAGCACTTTGAATGTTCGCTCCACTATGCCCCTGGTTGCAATATGGGCTGTGTTGTATCTTACCTCGGGTGGCGTGGTGGGGTTCCGAATTGGCGTCATCATGTGGGGGCTCAGAGGGTAGGCACTGTCCCCTGGGGAGGTGGTGATGGGTATCATTAGTGGGGTTGTGACATTACTCAGTATGTGACATGCATGCATGTGCAGTGGCATTTATACTCACCAAGCAGTCATGTATCGCCATGCCGCCCAGCTTCTAGGTCCCGGTTTAGGGTTAACATTCTGTAAATGAAACTGTCGTGGGTGGACCCTGGATAGTTGGCATATACTGAGGTGATGATTCCCTTGGCATCATATACTACCTGCACGCTGATGGAAAGCCAGTGCATGCGGTTTCTATAGATGTGCTCAGATGCCACATGGGTGCAATCAATGGCACCTAGCACTTTGGGGAATTGTGCCACCCTGTAGAAATCCTGGACAGCAGCCTGCCTTTCTGCAGGTGTTCTAGGCAGGTATATGTGCCTGCGGACTGGTGGGCGTGTAGTCATGATGGCCAACACCTGGTGTAGGCAGCGTGACTGCGTGGCCTGTGACACCCCACCCCCCCACTATAGCACTTGTCCGCTGAAATGATCCAGTGGCCAAGAAGTGCAGTACATTGAGGACCTTCTCCAGGGGGCTGAGTGCTTGGGAGCACAGGGTGGGTGATGTGAGGTCATCCTCCCACTCACTCACCAGGTCGAGTATTATGTGAGGTGGAAACCTGTACCTCCCATACACCTGGTCATCAGGCATCCCAAAAAGGCTGGTTCTGGGTGTAAAAATTCTGGGCCTGACTATCCTCCTCCTCCTCCTGCGGTATCCCACGACCACTGCTGCTAGGAATGGTATATTCATCCTGGCGTCTGAGCTTGTTTGTTGTTTGCGCGCACTTTTATGCTGCGCGGGTCCACGTACGCCTGCTTCCTGCTGGCGTACGTGTTTCCGGATTAGCGCGTCTTTTTTGGCACACGTGTTAGCCCTGTTCGATTCCATGAATACACGTTTTGAACGTGCGTGTGGGCGTTCCTCGCATTTGCCTCCTGTACCTCCCCCGTGCTGCCCACATTTTCACGCGTTGTTCCCCATTCCGCGTTACACCCCCTGTTACGCCTACTTTTGTTGTGTGCGCCACGCTATGTGCGCTTTCGCTGTGCGCGTAGCGCACGCTGTTTGGAGGCGTGTGCGCCAGTGTGCGCCATGCAGATTTTTAACGCACATCCAGGGATTTACATGCACACGGACTTCCATGAATCGCTCTGCGCGGGTTTCGCTGCGATATTCGCACTTGCGCTGCAATTCGCACGCTTTCGCACGCTTGCGCCGAAAATTTCAGCGCACATTAATTCCATTAATCGGCCTGTAGATCTTTCAAGTTTATAACAAATATACTCTCTTACACAAGCGGCAGACCCTTGCGGATTTTGCCAAGCCAATTCTGGGACCATTTCAATCGAGCGTGAGGAGTCGGTTTAATTTGAATTTAGTATACATTAATCTTGCTCGGTAGGATGGGAATAAGTAAATATGCCGGGACAGTTTGTGTCTATTTCTAATAGAGCCGGCATATGCATTGCACATCAAGTATTGACCCTGTTGCTCTTTTGTTTCTCTCCAATCAGTTTAGTATCATTTTTTCTTCCTCTTAAGTGGGTTCATTACTGTTCGTCTGCATTACACTCAATTTTGTCTAAAATTGCACCAAATTTTCCTTAGAAACTGTTAAGAGAACAAACTCACCCAGACATTATCATGTCAGAGCTAGAGTGTCCTCTCCATTCTACTGTCAGAAATCACCCACCCCCCAAAATCCAGTTAACTCTCAGAGAGAAAACATATATCTTCAGCCTTGAATTGAGAAAACAGACACTGGTTTTCATAACGACACAGCCCCATTTTATATGGTCTTTCCATCATCCCTTTAGAACAGGGAACTGCGCATTGAAACCGAGACAATCAGATTCAAAGGCCATTGCACAGTGTTTCCAGTCAGCTTGGTCTAACCACTGTACTGCGAAGCACTTGCAAAACACAAACATATCTAACAAAAGAGCCTGCCCAGTCTCCCCACTGATGCCGCTCTCACTGTTGGCCTCTTGAGGGTTTAATTTCAACTGGGAACGACGCTTACCATTCATGCGTGGTAAGCAATGTTCCCAGTTGACATTAAACCTTCCCCGATGTGCGAGCATGCCACGAAGGGTTTCATTTCATAAAAGTAAACGCTGCATGGAGTGCCAACAGGACAGGCAGCATTTACTCACTTCGCACTGCAGGGTGCAAATGTGAAGTGCAAAAGGTGGCGTACAAGCATGCACGCTGCCTTTTGCCCTTTATATTTGCACACCACAGTTCAAATGACGAAATTACAATTACAATGTAAACGTAACAGCTGCCTTTCGTCAAATTGCTCATTTATGGAAAGGAGCCCCTAACTTTTTTAAGGTGACTGACCAACAAAAGATATGTTTGAACAGGTGGCATGACTAATTAGGGAGCCAAAGTGTAGTGGACAGGTGGCATGACTAATTAGGGAGCCAAAGTGTAGTGGTGAAAAGAAACATCTCTTAAATCTTACCTCAACAAAGTCCTGCACTTATCAGAAGTATAATCAGCCTTTTCTGCATGGCCACCAGCAAGTGCTACCGTATATGCACTTGGCTTCCACAGTCCCTCCCATGCAAAACAGGCAAAGGGCAAAGGGCATGTTAATCTTCATTGTTCAACTTCATTTTGTGATAGTCTGCACTACGCTTTTATAGCCCATCAAAATTGAATGCACTTTGCACTGGGTTGCCTAGGCAGGCACAGCCAAATGATGTACAGGGCAAAAAAGGTTAAAAGAAAACTGTCATCGATCAGAATGAGAATCTAAAACAAAACAACACTACTGAATAATGGTAAAGAATTAATAGGCAGAAAAACTAAAAATCACTATGAAATTATGCTTTATAAATCATTAACAAAAAACACGTTTTCCAAATTCTCTTTACCAGATTCAACCCGGATTTAAAGCAACATGCTGCAATAACCCAGTGCACCCACCTCATCGGTGCACCCTCCTACGCCTACGCCAAAGCGCGGTGCATTCATCAGAACCCAGACATAAGGTGTGCTGTGGTCTTAAAGTACCGGGCCACAGCATCAGTCCTCGTTTCCTGTGTCGCGGGCGCATTGTGGCGGGACCAAGGTCTACTGTAACAGAAGAAAGACTTGGTTCATGCACAGTTAATGCTGGTAACCCGCAGGGCCGCAGCCAAGCACAAACAAAACCGGGGCTGAAAGTAGGTCATCTGCATGCTAAGTATTCATTCGTAATCCTTAAACAGCGCGTGCTCCTACTGGACCAGATTGCTAAAGATCACTTCAGTTTACATTTGATTGTATTGCTTCTGAGGTAGCTGCATACCTTCAGCTGTGCAAGCTGCTTAGTGTGCATGTTTACGCCCTAACTTGCACAGGAATACATTGAAGCCCCCCTACCTCCACTCTTCCGACTTAACAGGTTCATTTCATAACTCAATAATGTTGAACATTGTTTCTGCTCAGATGAGGTCGTGTTCAATATGGTGTCATTTCAACATCATGTCTAAAATGCAAGCAGAAGCATTGTATGCATGAATTTGCATAGCGGCGACGGGGCACGTAACGGAATATCTATTTCCACCTCAACCATCCTCTCCACCATACAAATGCAACAGCATTTATACCAGCATGCCATTTTCTTACTCGCGTAAATGCTCTGGATTCCCAGCAACAAGCAGGAGGATTTCACGGAATTGATTGTAAATGCTACCTGTCAAATAAGTGGTTGCCAGCATTATAAACCTCCCTTTTGCACTAGCTGTGCAAATTGAGTAAATGCAATCTGCAATATGTTCATGGCAGGCAGCGCTTGCAATAGTTTGGCGGGAGGGTTTCTTTTTGCAACTAAGTGCAAACGTAACAGGTCCCATCAGTCTAATTTACGGGGACTTGCAGCATGAGTCCCGTAGTGTTTCGGCACAGTTCCATGGATATGTGTGCTGAGCAAGAACCCTTTCCTGAGGTCCAGCGGGAATCACGTGTGAGGTGAGCATTCACAAAGGACTTGTGCAGGACATGTACACTAACCCATGCCGTTTGCTTTGGGGGCACACCAGCCAGGGTAACATATGCCGATATATACGAGCATGGCCCATGTTATTAATTAGATGCATATCCTGTCTTGTTTTTTGTTTGCACTCTATGACGTGTACTTTTGGGTTAGCCATTTTAAATCCAGTACTGCAACTCCCAGAGTGCACATAGAATCAGGACTAGATAAGCATCTTCACAATCATACGGGGCATGTTGGCATGTGCACACCTCATCTAGCAACCGATGACTCTGAAAAGGGGTGGTGACACCCAGGGGTCAAGTGCTAAAAAATAAAGCGGAGGGACTCTTTAACATACACAGTGGTGTTGTGACGTCACCAGAAATTAGCATATAAAGGTGGCATATGCACATTTTAATCAATTGGCTTTCCATAATCATACACAATGCACAGGTTGAATAGCATTTGCCTTTCATAAAAACAACACCCACAAAACATGAACAGAGGATGTTTTTTCTAGTAGTGTTTGAGAATGTTAAAAGGTGTATGTTCTAAACTCCAAAAATCAATACCAATGTTTGCCCTGGAACATGCAGTCCCGAAATATGTAATTTCAACTTTAGTTGTATTATATTTTTTATCAGGTTATATGGTGCAGTGGTGAAGTGTCGTGCCTGTGTACCTGGTGACTGTGGTTTGAAACCCCAGGTCAGCATAAATCCAAAGCAGACACGCAAATGTTTTCATTTTTCACACAACCTCTAAAATACCCAGGGGGACTGCGTCCACCCGCATGTACCCTCGACTTGAGCCCTGGCACACCTCCTGGTGAGTAAGTCAGTAAGCTGGCTGGGAACATTACATGCTTGCCTTTGCTTTGACATGTGTCTTGAACCGGCAGCCACAGGTGTAATCCAAGCAGGCAGGTGGATCAGCTGTCAATCCTTTCCAGGTAGTCAAATTGAATCCTATTAAAACGAACGGGTAATACCACCTATTAATAAACTACTTATAAGTGCGAGGAATGCATCATGAGCACCCTTTAAAATAGTAATGGCATGACGGGGTTTGCAGTGACATCTGTACCCTCAGAGAGACGAGAAGAGAGGAGAGGAGCATTGCCACCAGCCTATCATATGTTTAGCTGTATCTTTATGTCCCGCTGTCTGGAGACCATTCCCTTAGGGGGGGTTCAGCCACTGCTTAAGCCACAATGACAGTGATATCAGCCCCAAAGCCACTGCACTCTGCCCCAGAGTCACAGAGAGGCAGTGTCTGCCATTAGCACCAGGCTGAGCTTCGTCACAGCCCCCGGCTCTGATGTTCAGCTTCTAAACACATCATTTCAACCATGAAAGATGCCCAGTGAACTCCTCTCCGAATACTGAAAAGGGCAGCATTTCCGCTTGGCTGGCTGCCTGTCCACACACATCCGCTCCACTGCCTGCCGGCCGCGTCCGTCCTTTTGTCTTGTGTTGTTGCTCATTCTGTTTATTTTCTTTCCCTTGTGATCTCTAAGAATCAGTCCTCTGAATATCCAACAGAAAAGCCCACTCCGTTCACAGTGCTATCGAAGGTCACCCTTGGTCAGCAGGGGGCTCCAACATCTCGAGAAACGCCTAGGGCGCTCTATGTATCATGGGAAGCAGTAGTGTGCCCAAGATCACACTGTGCATCAAGCGAAAAGATGTACTCTGGTCTTCTCAGGCAGCACATTCAGCAGGCTAAATTGCTAGTTTATCGGTGGTCTCACTATTTGTGTTACTGACTCATTCATCGTTCTGGCTTACTGACTCTCTTGTGATAATGTTGCTGTACACTCGGGATGGATTGTAAACGTGTGATTCTGTTTCCAGAATGTGTTCTAGTGTTCAGACACCCTCTATGTCCGGTTCGCCTGGTATCATCTTGATTCTTGGTTTTAAACACTGCTCTTTGACCTGACCCCAATACCTAGAATTCCCCAGATGCACCTGACAATGGTCACACTTCTGGCGCTGCTCCTTCCACACCGTGCCTATACCGCCTACATTCCACGATTAGTCAACAGGGTAATATTTTGAATTATTAGAAAATGGTGGCTGGATTGCTCTTTTCATTTAAGTATTTTGGCCAGTTTGGAGATTCGGAAAAGGAAAGAACGAAAATACATACAACAGCCCATTTTAGGACGCTCATTATGGTTTGAATTGGGAACAGGTAGATTTCAAATATACGCAGTTTTAACTGCTTGCCCGATTTTGATGTAGCTCCTGCTTTTATGACCCTGGTCTGGGGCAAGGGTGTACACCAAACCAACCACCCCCAGCCCCTGGACGATCTGTATACTAAGGGGAGCGTAATTGAAATGGATGTTAGCAACAGGAGATGGTCGACCCCATGAGTCCTTACCTTTTACCACACCATGCAACACAAACCTTTGTGACGTCATCTTTTATGTCCAGGGTATTAGCCTCAGCAGTGCACGGTGGTGGCGCGAGTTATGGTTGCTTAGCTTACCATAACTGGCAAATTTCTTTTTTTTGTTTTGTTGTTGTTTTACTTGTAACCATAACATCTATTTAACAAAGATTTGTCACTGAATTGCATAGGGTTTTATTGGTGAAACTTAATCATAACGTTCCTTTAACAACATATTTTAATTGAATTTCATAGGTTTGTATCAGTGTATTACAGGGTCGATGAAAAGCAGTTTTTGGATAGCTTATAACTTTGGCGCCACTCAATGAAACTGCATGAAATGTTGCACTATCATTTTAAACCTGACCCTGAATAGTTATGCAACGTTTGGTGCTGTTTCGTCGAAAGGGGGCAAAATTAGAGGGGGTTATCCAAATACTTGAAAGGCTTATACATTAGGTGCTGTTTGACGAATTTGCACAAAAGTTTTGAAAACAATTTTAGAATATCACAGGAAGGTCCTCAGCCATCGGAGAAGAAAACACACCCAATGTATGGCTTTTTATGGCCACATCGTATCCCATCCTCATCACCCCTCTCCTCTCCAGAGATAGTTTCATTTGTTTGACAAGTGCAATGTTGTGTTTTTTAAAATGTTTTTACCACAATGTCCCAGGACTACCGGCACTGTTCGCGAATCTAACATGGCATCCATTTAAAAAGTTACAACGCACCTCACGTTTTTAACTGACCAATCAGGGGGCACATACAATGTCTGCAAACATGAGGCTCCTCTCTGATTGTCCTAGAGGCCCCCGCAGACCTCAAATCAGGAAGTGAGTCCACGGACTGGACATAGATATCATTAATGTTTTGGGACCTATTTTTGGCAATTCCTTCTTAAATTACTGGACAAATTTATACCAAATTTCCACCAAATTTACAAAAGCACACTTTCGGGACCAAGCTGCCTTTCCTGGCACAAATTTGGTGAAAATCTGTCCAGCGGTTTGGGCTCTAGGCGCGAGCAAAATTTTTTTTCATTGCACCTGATGATTTCCACAAATTCTGGGACCACCCCTATAACTTTGCCCCCCCCAGGACATTACTCCACCAGTAATTCTGGGGGGGGGGCATACACTTTATTTGCAAAGTTTGGTGAGGATTCGTCCAAGGGGGGGTTATAAGCCACACAAAATGTGTTATTTCTATGAGTTGAGCAACTTAACCATAACTACAGGGCCACTACCGTAGGCCCTGTAATATACATATATACATATATATATATATATATATATATATATATATATATATATATATATATATATATATATATATATATATATTCCCATTACTTAGCTCATCAAAGAAGGGTAGGCTTCATGTAATACTGAGTTAAATCATTTTGTATGTATTTTTCCAAGCAGGCATAGCAAACATGTAGGACCCGATTCATGAATTATCTGCGTGGAAAATCGGGACATTGCTTGTCAAACTGCATGCAAAATCCCGCTTGTCGATTTATGGAATCGACTGTGCAGCATTTTTTCGTACTGTGTGTGGACATCAGGCAGGCTTGGCACGTCACTGCGAGAGGCTGAGTGCCTTGGACGAGACACCAAGCAGAACGTGGGTGTGGCTTGTGCAGAGGGCAGGGTAGGGGGTGGAAATGGAAAATGAGGAAGAACAAGGCAAAATGTGGGCATTATTAGGGATGGCCTGCAGGCAGTCCATCACATGCCCACTTTTCCGTGGAAATATATGTATTCATGGATCCGACCGCGCAACCTCTCGGCGGGAAAATGGCCATGCAAATCCTTCATTCTCTCCGCCACCCAAAGGCAGGCGCACAAACACTTGCGCATAGGATTCACAGCTTGGAGGTAGATCGGGTGTCAGATTTACCGGTGCGTGTACACATTCATTGTTCCGATCGGACTTAGGGGTGCGAGTATGCAGTGAAGCGGGGTGAAGGAACATTTTACAGGGGAGTTTTACCCGAGTTATGATCAATTGTATGTTGTGGTGGTGTCAGTAACAGTTACGGAGGACCCCGTGCATGGACCCCGAGATGCAGGCATGCTTGCAGGGGGACCCGATGGACTGTTTGAAGGGTGATTGTATTCATGCCCGGGGAGCACGTCAAGGGTAGCTGTTCTGGCTGGTTTTGCTTTGTGTGGGGGCGTGTCAGTGCATTCCGGCTGCAACTTGCATATATGGTTACTTTGTGCAGACGAATCCATGAATACCTGGAGCGTGCAGAATGAATTGTGCGCACAGGCTCACATAGTGTTCTCAGTGTGGGACATTTGCAGGATGAATGAGCACTTTTCCACGAATAGAGCCCTAAGAATAGATGTTTGAAATCGCCATTAGTATTTGTGAAATGTTTTACATAGACCAAAAATGCATAGGCAAAAAGTTTAAACCACCCTTAAAGCCCCCACCATAAAGGGAAATACGTATTACTAAATAATTGATTGAAATTGATTTTTTAGGTTGGCAATCCATGACATGCAGATTTTTGGAAACTCTGCATGCGTTATATCCAAAAACCTGAGTTTTACCTGGTAGTTCGGAAAAAGACCTCATCCTGCTGAGCCCCCTAGATTTTCGCATGCTGAAATGGTAACTACTTGATGTGGCAGTTAGCCAGTAAACAACCTTCAGGACTGGTAATATGGCTCCAAGTCTCAAATTCAGGAATCAAAATACAGGCAGGAAGAATGCCTGATGACAGTGTTTTTTTTTTCTGCAGTTCTTCTGATTCAGCCATTGATAAGTCTCAGGGAACTAATAGATTCTGAAACACCTATATGACTTCAATCCCCCGTTTCAATGGTTTTTATTGAAAAACACATCCTTTTTGAAGATTAACATTGCTGCAATTCTTTGACTTATGAACCCTGTTCAAGTATCTAGAGTGCTACTAGGTATGCATTTTCTTTGTTTTCGTAGAGATGAAAATTTATTTTGCTTGTGTTTTCTAGTTAGTTATTAACATCTTTGATATTTTAAAGTATACATATATTTATAGAGAGCCTTGATTGGATATTCTTTAATGTTGGAGTCTTCAACAGACCCTCCCACCCCCATGAGAGTGCACCAAAAATCACTTTTGGAAAGTTCCGCAGCAAGTAAAAAAGTAAGTAGAAAATTGCATAGATGTCACTAGGCCATCTGGGAACGTGAATTTAGTCACTGTTTTCCTCTACAGGGGCAGATTCAGCATCAAAGAACCCCTGGGAATACAGATGAGACCTCAATTAAGAGATCTAGTGGTAGGTTGAAGAACTAGAAACCTCGGCAATGATGCAGCAGTGCAGCAAGCACTGAAATGTTAGTCAATGAGAAATACAGTAGAGAAGCACTTCCAAAGGCTCTCAACCCAAGATCAGAGGGACCCCTGAGGTGGAATATCACAAATAGCCACCCATCCCAGCATCCAGATGTAAGTATTCTCATTGGCAGTTTGGTTGAACACGGCTCCAGCATCACAAAACATCATAGGCTTCATACTGGGTGGGAGTTACGGGGATCCAAGGTAAAGGGTCTTTACCCTTTGACCAACAATGGCCCAGATAAACAAAAAGAGGAATATTCAGTGTTCCCACAATGCAGCCCCTAAAGTCAGTAGTGAAAACCTAAGTGAGAAAGATTCAAGGATGATGAGGGGCCTGGTTCACCCCACAGCCCCTGGAACTCTACTACAGGAAACGCATCACCCTCTCCTCTCGGCAAACCAGCCCACTCAAATCCACTAAACTTGAATTTAACAAGATAGCCACCCAATACAAAAAAACAATCATCACAGCCAAATCTGCCTCCTTCAACTCCAGGACAACTAATGCAAAATCTTGAACTAAGGAGATCTTCTCCTTCTTCAGAGAACTAGAATCACGTAACTCGTCCCTAAAAACGCATTGGCCATTAAACTTGACCTTCTTCAAAGCAAAATTCAAACCAACCATAATGCACCATCCCCACAATCAGCCACACCCTCCACGAACCCCCCTGTCCAGGACTTTCCTCAACTGAGTACAGATAACATGATAGGCAGATCAAATATTTCCATTATTACAGAAATCGGGATTATAGTGCACATGGCACTGTGCGTATTTGGGTTAAAATTACCCAGGAAGTGAAGGGTGCTTTAAATATCACATACACCTCAGGAGGATATAAAAATATATTATAAATAAGGGATACAACGTGAGACATGCTTAAATTAATAAGTAATGGCTCCCTGAAGGATTAAATATAGTAGGCAGACTGAGAGATATTTCAAAATGTATACCTCAAGCAAAAAAATGGTGTCTACTTCTAAAGCCAGGTGCAGAAACCCTGAATCATGCTGATAAACAGGGGAGGCCGACACATGAAATGGTCATTGGAAGCATCTTGCATTGAGATAATTGGGTCTGCGAGGTTAAACCTGGAACTTGACAGGAACAGCAGACACGATAATGAGGACATTTGGATACATTTATCTATGTTGCTAATAAGGAGATCATTCTATTCTTTATGTAGACCAATTTGACAAGATCAGCTGCAGTATTTGGCATCATATAATAGAGGTTATTCATTTCTTCATGGTATAAGGTGCTAAGTGACTTGGCAAGGCCTTGAGAAGCAGATAACGGATTAACAGTGATGTGATAAACTGCCTGATTCATGGAATTATTTGCGTGAAAAATGCAGATTTGTGCACCTTTCTGCCCGAAAATCTCTGTTTGAGGTATGGGGATTTTTGGGCAGAAAGGTGCGCAAATCTGCATTTTCCACGCAAATAATTCCATGAATCAGGCAGAAAGTTGTTTTTGGCAGGAGTTGAAGAATGTCATGAATGTGTCTAGCTGGGTCTAAAATACACTTATCAGTGGTTACTGGGTGCTTTTTCAGAGTGCCTTGTAACCTTATCTAATAAAGACTACTGAGAGAAACATCTGGGCACCTGTTCTTTTGCTCCTGTCTTTGCCTCAAGAAGAATTCACAGATGCCAGAAGCTTGCTTGATGAGAAGAAGGCCCCCTGTTCATTTGGCACCTACAGATAGGACCCTAATGTCTTTCATAAAATTCAGGGACAAGGACCCAGGCTTCATGTTGGTGTGCTGGCGGGGATGGGAAGATGCCTGGAAGTGACAAGGTGAGTCCCGTCCAACCAGACCAGACTGTGACGAGGCCTATTTCAAATTGATATTGTGAGTACCTAGCAGAACTGTGCAGAACCAATCTCTTAGTTAAAATAAGCTAATCCAAACTATTTTAACCTAAGTAGAGCAGCCTCCTAGAAATCGTGTCATCTGTCATTTTTAAAGCTGCACAACTGTCACCTGTCAATTCTGCAGCTGCAAGCTGTCACCTGTCATTTTGAGTTTACTTTAAATCCGAAAAACTACCTTTATTAAATCGTCCGTATCTCTGGAACCGTTTGGGCTAGGAACGTGGTTTAACTTTCATTTTAAAGGCTTTCCAATGAACCTAGAACCAACTCCTTATACTTTTTCCGCAATCACGAATTACGCACTCGCGAAATCCTGCAGTGTGTTCTCATTTCTGTTGGGGGCGATTCCCCATGACTGTCAGCATGGCATCTGTGAATTATGGTATGTATTATGAGGGACAGAGGCAAAAAAAATAAGACATGTTTATGTACATATTAAGGGGACAGCATTGTGGTAATTTTAAGAGTAATGTGAGTAACAGGAGTAACAAGAAATATTGTGTGAAGAAATAGAGATAGTGTCTAACCAGTCCGGACTTAAGAGATTACAGAAGAGGTTGTTTTACACCCCAGCGGGGGTCCCTAGACTAAATATGGACAGGCCCATATAAGAGGATGAGCTAAACTCTGTGATCAGAGTATTGATTAGAGGCAAAAAGGAAAAAGGGTTAGCACTGAGGTTTTAAATGTGAAAAGTCAACTAGTCTGTTTGTGTATTTGTGTTGAATTAAGGTGTCAAAGAGCGACACAAACAGTTGTGGAATAATTGAGATAAAAAGTCAGGGAGTTACATTGTCTATCTAGAGAAGTGGTTGGTATCAATCCAGTGATAGAAAAAGGGTTGAGCAACAATTTTTGGAGCACCCTCATATTTGTTGTTTTGAGATGTTTGGAGGCTTTGTTTAAAAGATTTGGTAAAGATATGGAGTCAATTGTGACTCTACTCTATACTTTAAACAATTGAGTGAAATCAAGTAAAGTGTTAAAGACAAATAAAAATTATATACACACAATAAGAAGGCTTTTCACAGATTGAAATGCTTTGAACGACAAAATTCCGACAAACAGATCATACAAACGAAGACTAATTAACAGGAAATGTGGGAGGTTTTTTTATAAGAAACTAGCATAATTGTGAGAAACATAGAGAGAACTGATGTATGTATATTAACATTGAAAAAGGAAAGTAAATAGAAAATTCATGAAAATATGATTGGAATGAGTCTGACGTGTGTAGGACCAGAAAGGTATGCATATATAAGCATGCATGGAAAAAAGTTGGTGGGTTAATTGTTTAGTTTTGAAATGTTCATATTTATTTGTACAAGGCTGTAAGTGAGCCAGGGCTGACCCACCCCTTATGGAAGTGTAGCTTTGAACCAGAACTCATTGAACTGCCATTTTTTGGGCAGGATGTTTGTGATACACACATGCAATGCATGTGTCTTTGAATAGAGAAGTACAGCTCTAGGTCCATATAACAAACATTCAATGAAGAAATTGACAATTGAGTAGGTTTTGAGAAACAGCATTTGTTCATGGCATCTGTGCATATTTATTGAAGCCAGGTGCTATAGAAGCACTGGGTCAAATTAGATGACATTGTGGGATATTTAAGCCCCTGGTTGTTTAGTCAAGCAGAGGTATATATTTTGAAAAATTGTTGTTTTGCCAAATAAACTCTATGTGATTGAACCACTATTGAGAATGTATTGTTTTACAGTAGAAGCTGCCCATAATTATTGCACATATGTGAACTAAGGTGGTCCCATTAGGTCAGTGTTTAAAGTCACACTAGTCACTTCCCATTTTCAAGGGTTTGCTAATTATTTTGAAGTTAATGGTGGATACTTACTCTGTTCAGCACACACTAGATCGCCCCTGATTTGTTAATGTCATGTTAAGCAAGATAGTTCTTTCTTATTGGTGATAAATGATACATTTAGAAAAAACATGGATCATAAGACATGCCTGGGCCAGTCGCATAGATGTGGAAAATAGGGAAAGTGGCTCGCTAAAGGGTTTCAGTGGGCTATCAACAAAAAGAGCAGATGCACACAGTTTATTTTCATAGAAAGTGAAAACAGAATGCAAGGAATTATGTCAGTAGAAGGAGAATGAGAAAGGGGCGCAGATGATTGGGAGAGCAAGGGAGAGGTAATGATTGCAAATGAAAGCACAAGAGAGTGTTATAAGTAACCAGAACAGTGTGAATATTGGTAATAGGGGACAGATCGAGGAGTCATGGGATATGCACCATAATACAATGCAGAGTCCAGGGATGTTACATATGCAGACTCAGGCATGTGCTCCAGGGCCACAAAAGATTGAATAGGCTTCAAGAGGGGGGACAGCATCTAACCCAGTGCAGTATAACTGCACAGTATAGAGGCATTGAAAAAAAAAAGAAATTGATGTCTCTAAGATCACACATATTGTGAAAGCATGATGCTGAGAATAAAAATGTTATCATGAGTGCAAATTACTTTGAAAAGTAGATGAATGCAATAATGAATGATATTAAATTAAGCACAGTGAATATTTATGGGGAATAGCAAGAATGAGTAAGAAAAAACACCTTTTCAGCAACAATGTTAAAAGTGCATGTATTATATGATGCAAAAATATGTAATTAGAATGGGGAAGCAGTAAGTAATGTGAGGAAGTATTCTCAAACACACTAAGGTTAAGGTTACACACAATGTAGAGAAAAAAAGGCATGATATATTTAACAGTTGTATTGAAAAGAGTTTAGGTCAAACGAGTATTTCCTATAGAGCACACACCATGATTAATATGATTTTCAGAAATAAAGAGTGGATTATTAAATTTGTTTGCAGGCTTTGTTTAAACAAAATGTATTTACGAATAAGTACAAGCAGGCTGGGCACTGACAATGAAAAACAAGGAAGTCTTTGCACAATTATTGAGCACAATATGGATTACTATTATGCATGATGAATTGATTTAGGTCAGAGTCCCTGTCATGATATGCTTATGAGTAGAGCTGGATTGACACATGCACATACACACACACACACACACACACACACACACACACACACATACACACACACATACGCACACATATACACACATGCACAAGTACACACACATGCACACAAATGCATGCACACATGCACACACACATGCATGCACACAGGCGCACATACACATGTACACCCACACATACACACATGCACACACATGCATGCACACATTCACACACACATGCACACACACATGCACACACAAATACACTTATATACACACACACACATGCACACATACAGGTACACATGCACATACACACACAATATTGGGGCAGTAAAGGCAATCAATGGAACACAGGCTCAATTCACATAAAGACACATATAGGTAGTCAGAGAAGGAATTCAATACTATAATGATAACACACACACATATAGGATACATTTGCTTTACATTAGGAATTCCAGTTAGGGACATTACGTCTCGCTAAAATAAGATATAAGAGTAGCTAGATTTGTGGACACTATAAATGGAAGCGAGATAGGGATATTCTGAATTTAACGACTCAAGAAAAGACAAGAGAAGGGTTTACCCAAGATCAGACATTGTATCAGATTCCAGTGCCGCGATTGCAACAGGTACAATAGCCAGAGTGAGTGTAAATGAATCCACCACAAGGGCAATCACAAACAGCCCCCATGCAGACATAGCAAAAGGCAAACACAGGACAGGTATAGATACCTAGAATAGGAGGTCCTACTGTGGAAGAAGGAAATCCTTTCACAGGTACGAGGGTATGCATGCACCCAGAATAGGACAGTTCACAGGGTAACTTGATGTGTTCAGAATGATCGGTTTGTGGGATGTTTTTACCCATGCATCCAAGCCCTACCATAAAACTGTGCAGTACTGGCATGGAAAACATCATGATGGCCAGAACTCCCCACAGAGTGCACAGGGAAAACATGAAAAATAGGCTGCCACCCATTTTTGCCTATGTTGTGAGCACAGGAGGGCACTGCCTAAAACCACCATTGGGCTACACACACAGTAGCCTGAAACCATTGGGAATGGCAATGCTGATTGCCAAAAAGCAACCCAGAACTGTGGGGAATTCATTTTCTTAATCCCAAAAATGGTTGTAATACCGGTACTCACCACTATCAGAAAGCCGGTGTTTTAAAACCACCAGACTTTTGTGTAAAACTGAACAAAGGAACCCGAACCAGGCCAAGGAAAAACTTGCTAAGAGGTGGATACGATGTAAAACTATATTCTGAAATGACTTGAAGGAAGTAATTATTTAATGTATATGTAAGTTTTGATTTAAACTGGGAACTAAAGTGACATTTAGCTGAATTCTGCCTGACAACTACCCCCGACAAGAGAAACCTGCTCAGCCACTCTTCCCTGGCCTGGCTGCATTCTGCTGCCCCTGCCAAAAGGAGCTCACACCTCCCTGATTGAATTAAGGGAGGGGACCTGCAGACTGCAGGAGGTTGAACAAAGCCTGTCCTGGACTCAGGCAAATGTTATATTGGGGGGCCGTAAAGTGGCTTCCTCTTGGGGAAACTGGGAGGGGCAGTGCCTCTGCTAGCAGCTGAGCTTGGGGGAAGTGGATAAACCAGTTCTTCCACCATGTGATGTGGGAAGCCACACCCTTTTTTTTGGACCAGGGCATAAGTTAAAAAGATAGATAACTCATAGTGCGGACTGGTCTAAATTATATAAGTAATATCATTATTCTTGTGATTTTTCTATGCACGTTTTAAGAGGCGTTAGGACCCGGTGGTGTATTCTGGGGGGTTGCTAGCAGAAAATAGGGTCTTACTCCAAATGTATGCATGTTAAAAATCTGACACTTTATCATCTGAAACCCATCTCCCTGGTGCACATTTGTGTAAAATCTGGAAAAGTTTAGAGGTCGAAAGGGGAGAATTCTGTCATCAGTGGACACGACATCGTACAAAGACAGGGATCGGATGGTTTGGTGCTACAGAAAATATGTAAACTGGACCTATAATATGAGAAAAATGGTACATAGATAAATATGTATTTGGGTCAGAAATAGATTTGTGTGCAAATTGACCAGGGGAGGATCCTCTGACCCATAAACAGACCTCATCATGATGACAATCCATTTCCTTCCCCCAATCATGGGAGAGGGGAGAATTGGGCCAATGACAAGTAGAGAGGGGCAGGCTTAGCTAGGCCCAGGCACACACCCATTTTCAAAACACATAAAAAGAGACTGCTGGGACAGGTAGAGACATTCAATTCCATTTGCTGCGGAGCACGCTGAACCACGACTTCACATCCAGAGATCCAGACTTCAAATCCATCAATCTCCAGAACCTGTAGCAGAAATTAACTCCAGAATTTGTAGCAGAGAGGCCTGAATCCACCAGCTGAATCCTCTTCAACAGGCCTCAAAACCAACCAAACTATTCAACAGCCGGGCAAGCTGTTTGAATTTTTGCCAAGAATTTTTGCAAGAACCTGTAGCAGTACCCAGAAAGCAGTGTTAAATCCAGAATCCAGAGAGGCTAGACCAGCAGAGCAGAGCTGACCCAGATCGCTGTGAGCAGAACCGGTGCCTGATTGACCCGCCGAGCAGACAGAACCGCAGCCGGACGTGTTGACCAGATCCGTGACGAGGCCTAGTTCAAATTTATATTGTGAGTACCTAGCAGAACTGTGCAGAACCAGTCTCTTAGTTAAAATAATCTAATCCAAACTATTTTAACCTAAGTAGAACTGCCTCCTAGAAATCGTGTCATCTGTCATTTTTAAAGCTGCACAACTGTCACCTGTCAATTCTGCAGCTGCAAGCTGTCACCTGTCATTTTGAGTTTACTTTAAATCCGAAAAACTACCTTTATTAAATCGTCCGTATCTCTGGAACCGTTTGGGCTAGGAACGTGGTTTGACTTTCATTTTAAAGCTGTGATTCTAGGCTTTCCAATGAACCTAGAACCGACTCCTTATACTTTTTCCGCAATCACGAATTACGCACTCGCGAAATTTACCACGATTTGCGATTTTGGCTAAATTTTTCCACTTGTCAAAATAGCAGCTCCATTCTTTCTTTTGTTAAAATCCGTTTGAAACTTGTTAAAAACTCATAGAGCATTGCTAAAGTGAGCCTGACCTAATACCAATACGCATCTCCCACTCACCCTGAATCTCTAGAGATAATTAAAAGCAATTTTAGCACCTTTTCACTTCCTTGCATACCACATTAAAGTAATTTGCCTGTGTTTAAAACTCATCCCTGTTTTCCCTAAGCTTGCTGGGAGAACTGGAACTGTGTATTGCATTATAAAGTGTGATTTGTGGGGATTCTTGAACACTGTGTGCTCTCCTTCCATTTCTTGTATTGCATAGGGGAAGAGTAAATTGTCAAAAGAAAAAGTGATCATATTACCTTTTGCTAAAATCATAACAAGTTATTTCTGTACTGCATTTTATTCCACCTTGCGTTTCCTTGAACCATATAAAGCATTCTTTCCCACCATATTCTTCTGTTCCTATTCATAAGTTACCTCTTGCGGACTACTGCTCATATTCACAAGTGTAATATCCATTATCAAGTTATATATTAAGTGTGATATATATTTATATTTTTTAAATTTTCAAATAAACCTTTTAATTTTCAAAACAAACCTACTTCTTGGCTCAGTGGGGTCAGGGGGATTCTAAGAGGGGGGTGTTATACAAGGGCTGTCATCCAGAGTACTGAACTGGATATAAAAATACATCAATAGGGGTTTTCCTCAGCATCCCAGACTAGGCATTGACTTAGCTGTAGTGTTGATTGAATATCGCTTACAAGTGACACCAGGCCCCCAAGTGGAACCAATGGTTGATGTGATGGTAGGAGGCAAAACCTTTGCTTTTCTAGTAGACACTAGGGCTACATGTTCATGTATACGGGAGGGAAAGTATCCAAAGTTGGGAATGACCATAAATGCGCAAAGGTTCTCTGGAGCAACAAGTCAACCAGTCTCAATAGGCGAGTGTGACATGACTGTTCCTTTGTTATATTTGTGATAGACACCAATTCATATTTTGGAAAGGATTTGATGACAAAACTTAACATGATGATTTCATTCACTGACTAAGGAATAGTGTGTTCCATTCCAGGAATACACTATTTAAACGTGGGCGGATTTATACTGGCATTCTCACGGAGAGTGGCTTTGCCGGGCGTTCCAGTAGAACCAGAGAGATTTCTTTATGGGGTGAGCATTCTATTAACATGGTTACCTGTCTTAGTATGGAAGCCTGTGAGGGTACCTGACACATTCTTGTTCAAACCACAGACACCTATGGAAGAGGATAGAGGACAAACAATCCCTCTAGAATTAGAAGCAACCATAGTACGAAGGAAAAAGGCAATACTTAAAGGAACAGATGATGAGGGTATACTATGGAGGACAGTGATAGCTCTCGAAGAAGGATACAGGTTGACTGACATTACTGACCATGACATGTTTAGAGAAGACTAAACAAATGATGAAGTGGTGTTTTTTATGAGCATCACATACTGTATAAAAACAGAGAAGAGGGAAATATCACAGCATATAGCAATAATGCAGCAGGGCCCAGCATATTTTTAGGAAAACTTGGAGAACGTGACGATTGTCCTGTGGCCACAGGCCTTTATGACATGGGTCTATTGAAAGGAAAAGGGGAACAAAAAAATAAAAGAGCACAGATGTAAGGGATTATAATATGTAACCTATGAGAGTTTGTGTTGTGATTAGACAAATTAATGTAGATAATAATAAAGTTAAAGCAAAAAGCGCTGAAGTAAGAAGATCAAAACCAAAGGATTGACCTTAGACCAGGGGATGAAATAAATAAATAAGTACATTTTTTATTTTTAAAAAAACATTTTTAGATGGTTTATTACAAACCTTTAAAAAAAGAAACACGACATAGACTTACATAATTTTGTATGAAATTACTTTTAAAAAAAAAGAAAAAGAATAGAAGATAAGTGCAGAGACTGATAATAAAAGACCTTCCAAAAAGGAGTAAATAGGAAGGCGCCTGGCAAGTCAGGAGAAAGAACATTGTGTTCCTATCATGTCAGACGTTGGATTCAATTATTATTTTTTCCTGATCTTGCTATCGTTTTTGCCTAGACACAGTTCTATTGTCTCTAAAATGAAAGTTAAGGCAAAGATAAATTTGCTGTTTGATTCATAGAAGCATCTTTGCCACATTGTTCCACAGACATAGTTGTATAATCAGATGCTGTTTTCTCCATGTGTTCAGTCCTTTCTGTTTTTAGTGCGGGACAATATAGTATCAAGTGTTTTAAGGATTCCTCATGTTCGTGACAAAGCCTACACATTGAATCTATTTCTACATCTTTCTGCCACCGACTTGTTACTTCTTTTCTTCAATTGGTTCAAGCGCATTTTCAAAAGCAGATTTCTTCGATGTTTGTCTGGAAATCTAAGCAAAAAGTCTGGAGTTTTATTTAATGTTATGGACACTGTGGGTATATTTTGCATGCTTTTTTGTTTTAGTCTTGATTCACTTTTGTCTATCCAGTCCTGTTCCCATACTTTTCTCTTAACTAGGTCAGGGTTATTTTAAAGTGTGTTTTTATCTGCGGATAGATCACTTAGGATGCCCTCACAGCATTCCACCCACGCCTTCAGGATGCTATCCCTTGGTCCACTATTTGGTTTCTCAAAGATCTTAAATTGAGCAGGGCCGTTCTGCATGGTCATTTTACGGTATGTTGTCAAGAAGTTCTATGTAACTCTTGCATTAATGGATAATAAACCCAACTCATACCACAGAACATTGGTCTAAAAGATGTTTTTCAACAAAGACCAGATTTTAGATGGACACCCAAGGTGCACTCTCCTCCGTGGATCATAGCTGGCACTGCTTTTTGATTATAAAAGTTCAGTACTGGTTTAAGTGTACATTTACCAAACTTTTTGTTCAATTCAGCAGCTTGTGCGGCAAGCTGCTTACATTAACTTTTTATATTTGCCACCCAGGAAGCCTCATTTAGGCTGGAGCTGATTATTATGCTTAGAGTTCATACATGTGGAACACAATTGCCGAGTTGTTTTTCCAAATACCAGTGGAGTTTTCTCTCCTTGCTGTTTTTGTTTCTTCTTAGGTCTTGAATTACTAATATTTCCAATTTCCTTGGGTTGATACTCAGGCCATTTTCTGCCACGTATTGTTCAAAGACACTTAGCTTCCGCTGCAGCCCTATTGAAGTCACGTCCAGCAGGACGAGATCATCCGCATACCATAGCCAACTCATGTGTGAGCCATGCATTTTTGGAGGAAAGGATGTCACTTTACATAACTACATTTAAAAAAATGATGAATGAATGATTGAATATTAAAGCAGCAAAGACACAAGTTGATA
Source organism: Ambystoma mexicanum (assembly GCF_040938575.1). Lineage (NCBI taxonomy): Eukaryota > Metazoa > Chordata > Amphibia > Caudata > Ambystomatidae > Ambystoma > Ambystoma mexicanum. Next base: position 621,058,449 of record NC_090923.1, on the reverse strand, counting down.
GAAGGTGCAAATAAAGAGTGATGGAGGACAGTGTGGATTAAATATTCAGATGTTCAAACAATGAGCACAATGGATGGTGCTTGTTTAAATTGACCAGTGTAATATATTTAATAAAGATAAAATGTGATAAATGAAAGGCCGAGAAGGTATGGATGGCCAAGATTGATCTAACAATATAAGATAACTTTTAGTAGAATTGCATAAAAGAACCCACGAGATTAAGTAACAAGAACATTGTTTATGTTTATATGAAGATGTTGATTTATGTATTGCAGATGAAAATATTGTCATGTTTGGAGCACAGAAGGAATGTCTCTATGGCCTTAGTGGAAATATAGTGATAATGGGAAGAAACATTATGACAAAAGTAAGTACTAGTCTACACGTAGAGAATGAAAAGTTAAGTACCAGTTGACACAACAAGTGTGAATAAGCCTTATTGATCCTTATTAGCAGTAGGAAGACCCAAGTGAGTACAGAAAAAAGGTAGTAAGGCATACAGTCCTTTTAAATAGCTAATATTTTTCCCAAGAAAGGTGTAAGCAGTTGTGACTGCAGGATAGTACATATATGCAAGTATGGCCATCTCACGAAGAGAATGAAGAAGACGTTTGGATAGAAGGTGGAGTAACTTTTTGTAATCTGGATGACAAAGAATGCCAAATATGTACATTTGTCAAAATGCATGAAACTTTAAGGACAGGCAAAATAATGGATGCCTATATGTCACACTTCCATGCATTTAATAGGATCAGTACTGGTTTTCATATAACATGGGTAGGTAAGATTGGTGTAGGAAGGGCAACAAAAAATGTTAATTATGTCTCAACAGAATAAATACAGTAAAGAAAGAAAAGACTGTGGTCCCACGCCATCGGGAGGAAGACTTCAAAAGTACAGAGAACATTTTCAGCATAGCAGAAGAGATTAGAACAGGCCTGTTACTACGCTTATGACAATACAACTAAAAGTACATCAACATTTTTATTTTTCAAAAAAGCAGCCTACATTTTAGTAGGCTGAGAATGCCAAGAACAAAGGCCTACTTTAAGGAAGTAACTGATCGCTTTGCCAGCTTAAACATGACTGTGCCTCTATTTTGGTTTCTACAAGAACCCATACAAACATCTTCTGCTTCAGCTATGTATGCACCAAGAAGAAAGAAAGGGAATGGCTGAAGACCACATCCTTTTTTTAAAAGAAAGTATTTGAATTTGTTATGTTGTTTGATTTGTATTTTATTATTTTTATCATAAAGATGGAGACTGTATAACTCTAGTGATGTGAAGAATGACAACCACAGAGAAAATGTTTCCTTTGTTATTTAGAATATAAGTACACTAAAACATTTTTTGGAATAAAGCCCATGAAAAAAATGAGCCAATTAAAAGAGAAAGCAAAAATATGTGTGCCTTAAGGACTCATGTCATAGCTGTACCCAGCTGTCAGCCAGTATATACGAGGCATAAGTGACACCAAGATATGCAGGAAATGAAGAAAGAAGCAGCCATTCTATTATATTAGACAGAGAGAATTCAGTAGCAATTGATTTTAAGAGGTAGGTATGTTTAAAGGAAGGTCATGATTATTCTAAGATTTGGGTATGAGGAGGCAGCACTGACAATAAAAATGCACATATTTTTCAAGAAGCTAATTCAGTTTTTGTATTATAGATGGGCGGGAGGTACCTGTACACCATGTGATTTACGGCAACTGATCCTGCAAGCAGGGGGAAAAACCCATTCCGAAAAGGGTTTTGAGTAACCCAGCCAGATGCCCAGTTGTGACGAACCTTGAAAAACCTTTTCCCATGAGACTCCCCAACCTTGTGTTCCCCAGAAACAATTGAATACCCCCATGCCCCAGATATTCTATGTGAATAAAGAGGATTGAGAGTTTGAGTCCTCTGTGGTCACAAAAACAGTGAATCCAAAAGCCCAAGGCACAAATAAAACAAAATAAAACAAGCATAAATGGATTAATGGATTAAATTAAGAAAGTCCTTTGACTTAGAATAAGGAAAATAAGATGAATTGGGTAGAAGATGTGCCTATGGAAGATGAATAAGATAAAGATGAAATTGAATGTATATGGGGAAAGGACAATGACTAAGGAAGTCTTGTGGGGTGGGAGGAAGGAAAAAGTGTACATGAACAATGAAATGTTGCACGTTGCACGTGGAGGCAACAGTAGAAAATAGGCTAGTGGGTTCCCTCAAGGAATGATCTCTCTTGATTCTCATGGTGGCTGAAATCACTTGTTGTTCATGTTATTTTATATTTAATTGGGTAATAGGGGTGGGATTCAGACAGGAGCAAACCAAAGTTATTCTTTGGGGATACGTACATACAAAGATTAAAAGAGTGTGAAAAATAAGCCAACGTCTTTTGAAATAAAAGAGATACATATACATTTCAGAGAATACATAATTCTCTATAATAAAATAATACAATATGGTTGAAGACAATGTTGATTCTATAGGAATGACTTTTATGATACCTCCCATGTTGAGATAGGGATGCATAGGTACACTGTACATGGGGAGGGTGGGCACTTGGTGTAGTGGTCGTACATTAAAGAGGGGGGGTGAACAGGGGTGCCAAACCCCTCACCCCCTCAACTGAGTACATATAACAAGATAGGAAGATCAAATGGAAATCTGGATTATAGTGCACATGGCACTGTGCATATTTTGGTTAAAATGACCCAGGAAGTGAAGGGTGTTTTAAATATCACACACAAACATATATTATGAATAAGGGATACAAAGTGAGAAATGCTTAAATAAAAAATGTATGGCTCCTTGAAGGATCAAATACAGTAGGCAGACTGAATGATATTTCAAAATGGATACCTCAAGCACAAAATTGTGTCCACTCCAGGTGTGGAAACCCTGACTCATGCTGATAGGCAGCAGATGCTGACACATGAAATGGTCTTTGGCAGCATCTTGCATTGAGATGATTGAGTCTGGGAAGTTAAACTTGGAACTTGGCAGGAACAGAAAAGATAATGACATTTGGATACATGTATCTATGTTGCTAATAAGGAGAACATACTGACAAGACCAACTGCTGTATTTATCATCATATGATTAAGCAATATGACCCAAGCTGTGGGGGCATTACCAACTCAGGTAATGCCCCCGCTGCTCGGGTCATATTGCTTTTAGTACCCCGGCCCGCAAGCTCTGCGTGACCGGGGCACTAAAAGCATTTATTTCTGTCCCGAAACGTTTCAGGACAGAAAAAAAAACACCAAGAAAATGGCCACCATGGAAAGGGAAAACGGAGTCCGTTTTCCTTTTTGATGGCGGTCATCGGGAGTGGACGCACTGGGAACACTTCTGTTCCCAGCGCGTCCACTCCCAAAAAAAAAGACAAGATGGTAAGTGGGGTTGGGATTGGGAGGGAGGAGGAAGGGAGTAAAAAAAAACCTACCCGGTTCCCCGCAGGGGATGATGGAAGCCTCCAGCCGTGTGGAGGCTCGGAGCGGGGATGGCCCGCTTTGAATCGCCACATGGCTGCAGGCTGCCATCGTCCCCCACCAGGGACAAAGGAACAAGAAGGTAAGTGGGGTGGAGAGGGCAGGGAGGAGGGAGGAAAGGGGAAGGGGGAAAAAAGCCTTACCTAGGTCCCCGGCGGGGGCGAAGGCAGCCTCTCAGCCGTGGGGAGGCTCAAAAAGGGGATGGCCCCGCTTCGAGCCTCCTCATTGGCTGAGAGGCTGCCATGCCCCCCGCCAGGGACAATTGCAGTGGAATCCCGACCGAGGGATTCTCGGCCGGGTAATGCCTTGGCGAGGGCCAATCAGAATGGTTCTCTCACAGTTCTAAATGTGTCACTTGCTAGCTTTCACAATTCTATCTAGATGTGGCACATGGTAGTATTCACCAATCTGTGTAGGTGCGGTACCGGCTAACATTCATAGTTCTATCTAAGTGTGGCCCATGCCTTCATTTGCAGTGTCTTCCAAATGCGATGCAGGCAAACATTTACAATGCTATCCACCTGTGGCACATGCTAATATTCAGGGTTCTAAGTGTGTCACCTGCTAGTCTTTACGATTCCATCCAGATGCGGCACAGGCCAACATCCAGAACGCCATTCAAGTGTGGCACATGCCAATATTCACAGTTCTAAGTGTGTCGCTTGCTAGCTTTCATAGTTCAATCTAAGTATGTTATCTGATAACACTCACAAATCCGTCCAGATGTGACGCAGGCCGACCCTTACAGTTCTATCTAAATGTGTCATTTGCTAATATTCACAAATCTGTCTAGATGCAACGCATTCCAGTCATTCAAAATTCTCTCCAAGTGTGGCACATGCCAATACTCACTGTTCTAAGTGTGTCCCTTGCTAGCTTTCAGAATTCTAAGTGCGGCACATGCTAATATTCACCAATCTGTGAAGGTGCGGTGCAGGCAAACATTCACAATTCTCTCTAAGCCTGGCACAATCTAATAATCACAGTTCTAAGTGTGTCGCTTGCTAGCTTTCACAATTTTATCTAAGTGTGGCACTTGCTAATATTCACCAATCTGTGTAGGTGTGGCACATGCTGATATTCACAGTTCTAAGTGTGTCGCTTTGTACTGAGGAAACCCTCGACCGGCCCATATAGCCGAGGTTTGCTCCAAAAGTACTTTAAGATGAGATAGCTGCACCTTGAGATAGATGGGGGTGGGTGCAGATTTATTACTCCAGCATCATTCAATAAGGACAACTCAATGGTTTGGCAAAGGGAGTCTCTTTAATGACAAGTACAAAAAACGGGGAGTTATGGATATCAGTATTGATGCAATCGTCCTTCTCGCTTCAACTCCAATGAACTTCATAAAAAACACATCATTTATACTGAAAATTCATCATAAGTGACGTGTAACACTCAACAGTTAATAAGCATTCCTATTGGTTCGGAAAAGGTAACTTAAATATAGGTGCTATATCTATATATGGTAACGGAATGATGGATTAGGTAAAACATTGTCAGGTGGGCATCTAAGCCCTTCCTTTAAAATGACTATTGTGGACGTCACCAAAAGTACGATGTCCCATTGGTTCTACTGACTATAGGACCCTAGATTATTTGGTCCATTGTGATTTGGTTGGCACCAACCCCATGCATACATTTCCACTTTACTTAGCTGCACGGAGAATGGTCAGCCAGGTGCAGGGTGCCCCCTAATCTACCCGGCCTTCCTCCAATTAAGGTTACAATCAATCATCACTTCAACAACAATGTGTCAGTTATGTTACTGTGGTTGTCCTGGAAACTGCATCTTCTGCTTGGGAAAGTTCTGATATCTTCTCCTGGGTGGATGCCACACATAGGTGTGAACTCATGGTTCTCCTCGCTCGGATGGTCATGCGATGCAGACACCGTGAATTTGCCTAGTTTCTCTCGATTTGTACATTTAATTCTTATTCGGCTTGCCACCTGCCTGCGCTTATCTTGACCTTTCAGAGACAGGACATTCTCTTCTTAGGTTTCAGTTAGATGTAGCTACTGTTCGTTTCTTCTATTGGTATGACCTTGGCTCTTCTGGCACGAGTTGCATCTGCCGAGTTTTGATTCAGCCATCTATTCTCATTTTGCTACAATGTGAACCTTTTCTTGTTTGGCTTCTAGTAACCTGAGTTGATTCTGCTTTTTGCGTAAAATGGAAGCGTACTTATAATACTGTGCTTCGTTTTGAGGTAGATTATATACAATGGCGCTTGCCGCGCTATTCTTCTACTTAGCATAGTAAGCCGTACTGTTTTCTTAGCTTTCTTGTGGTTTCAAGCTTATGTACAGGCGTAAACTGATCAACTGTAGTCATTTTGCTTACAGCTTAACTCTCTTACATTTTGATAGCTTGCTATCACTATCAGCTCACAATCTCTTTTCTCATGGTGTTTTCGTCTTCTTGTGTCATTCTTGGTTCGTCATTTGTTCTATCTGTGAGTCCTTCTGGGCTCTCGTGACATCACCATTCGTCTTTCATTAAGACCTTTTTGGTTTCTTCCAGGACGGTACTTAGGCAATCTTCATTTCGTCTCATTTGTTGGCAGGGTTTTCTCAATGGATACCTTACTGCCCATGGTTGTCTGGTTACTGGTGCTTCACTATGTGTTGTTCTTCTGATGGGTACTGAGCAGAGACCTACTGCGGCTCTCTACTGATTTATTTGTTCATCATATATCACATATTTTGGTGTGAATGTTCCTGGTACTTCAAAAGGGGCGATGGGAGTGCAGGCTTTATTTGGGACCTCCTCTACATTCCCCCTCTGGGCGATTCATCAACCACTGTCACCTCCTCCTTTGGATGCAATTCACTCAATTGTTCTATATTTTTCTTCACTCGATTGCCTGGGTTCATTCCTTCTTCATCTTCTGGATCTTTACAGGATGGTTTGAAGAAGTATCTCTTTGGAGTCCATATTTTTATGACTTCTTTCAGGCTTCCTGCTGTCCTTACATGTTCGTCTTTATTCCATGTCATTAGTTGACATTGTCCGTTTGGGCTACAGTAAACTCATCTTCCCACAGAGTTTCTATGCTTCCTGGGATAGAGAAACTTTGTACCTTATGGTGCATGCCTGCTGGCCTTCTCAAAGTCTCTTATTTCTTCATCAGCCGGATATTTGGGTTTCCATTCTGGCTTGACATCAATCATGATCTTCATCCCTATGGCTTTCTTTGCAGTTTTCTGGCATTGCGAGATTATTATCTTGATAACACAACATCCTAGTAATATCATCACTAGTAGGGCTCCTAGAAACTTCAATATGTCTGCCATCCATTGTGGGATCCAAGAGAATAGTGATCCAAACCAGCTGTCATCATCAACTTCTTCAGTTTCGTCGATCATCTGGTTCTGTAGCTTCGTCAGCATGCCCATTGATTCTGTTAAGGTTCCATTTTGCTCATCGTGAGAGGGTGTAAATGTGCAACATGATTCTCCTATTTTTGCACAAATTCCTCCATCCATGGCTGTGATCATGTCAAGCACATATCTGTTCTGGAGAGTCATCAGTCTGATGGCTCTTTACTCTTCCTTAATTGCATTGAATCCTTTTATTGTCATGTTGATGGTCCGTAGTAACTCCCATCTGGTTATCTGTAACCATTTAGTATTTGCTCCAACTTGTAATCTTGACATGAAAATTGTTGCAAACACTTATGAGGTGAGGCTGAACAGCCTGTCTTCATATGGGATTGCATGAAAATCTTCTTCTGATTTAGCAGAGAAGTAATTTTCCCTCTTCATCCGAGTTATCAGTTCCACAGATCTCTTCTTCCTCAGGTGAGCATCTGCTTTTGGGAAACTGTCAATATTCAGGTCACTTTTCGGGATCACCAATGCTGGAACGTGGACGTTCACTATCGTGCATGTGCCTCCCCAGTCTCTTGGCAGTCTGATTTATGCTTTGGAACCACACGCCCAATAATGGTCTATAAACACTGCGGTTCCATGTACCATTCCTGGAGCGTCGAAAACTCGTCCACAGTTCTGATTCTCTCCCATCTTCCTTGTGCCGTTATTTTGGAAACAGAACTTTGGGCTTTCTAGTGGTACTATCTGCAGGGGTCCTCCTCTGTCTTCAACCCATGTGAGTACTTTAGCAAGTTTTGGCCATAATGGCTTGCATCCGTTTCACACTATGTTGATGGTTGGCTCGAAGTGACCGAAGACCATTCATGCTCGGCATATCACTACTCCTTTTTCCCATCCGTCTGGTGAAAGCACTGTTCCCCAAATTTGCATTTGGCCTCTATTCTTCAATCTCCAAGCTTCTTCTGGAGTTTTTCCTTGGAAATTTAGGTTTTGATTTGCTTCTCTTCTGATCTCTGCTGCTCTTTTGACTCCAGGCGTCTCATGTCTGATCACAATGTGTTTCATATTTCCATTCTTTCTTGTCTTTATGTCCTGGACATGATCGTCTTCATTTGGATCAGTTGCTTCAATTGCCCATTTCAGAGAGGCATCACTAGCCATGAACTGGCCTCTGGTCTTGCACAATGCTACATGTGACATACAATGTGATGTCTGTACATCGATTTCTGCAGCTACGAAGATCTTGGACTTCCCCATACTGTATGCTAGGAGTGCACAAACAAAGCATTCTCCTTCTGAACTTCGTCTTCCAACTTCTTTCATGTGCTGGTACCAAATGTTGTTTCCCAGATGTGCTGTGCTGTCCAGGTAGTTGTTTAGTTAATTGTCATCTCCATGCATACTTCTCTTGATTCTTAATGTTTTCCTGTAGTTGGCTATGACTACATCCCTGAATGCATCTGTAGAGCTTTTTCTTGCTGGAGGATTCTCAGGTATCCTGGTCCATGGTGCAGGCCTTCTCATCTGCGCCATAAGGGGAGATCGAATTCTGGCAGCTCTTTCTCTCTCTTCATACATCTTTCCGTCGGGTTATAAATGTTCGTATCCATTCTGGCATTGGTCTAGTATACGGTTGTACTATGGAACTAGTGCTCGTTCTTTGCGTTGGAATGTATATGCTTGGTACTACAGTCTCTGCAATTTTGTTCTTCAGTTCTTCTTGTAGTTCCCTTGCTCTGGCTATGAGTCTACTATCAGTTGGGTCTGTGTAGAGTGTTTCTCAGTGTTGGTTCTTGTTTTCTTAAGAGTTTCTAATATAACTGCTCCTGTTGGTTTTTGCTTTAATTCTTGTTTTCTCACAACATCTGCTGTGGAGTTTCTTGTGGCAGGTAGTCTCTTCTTCTCTGCTGCTTTGGTTTGTGGTTCTGCAGTCATTGACACTAGGCCTGTTTTGTTTGCATTCAGTGTTTGCGTGCGTGTAGTTGTCAGTAATGTTACTTCATTCATCCCTTGCCGACCCTGTCTCCGGCTTTTCTTTTCGTACATTACCACAAATGTGTGTGTATCGTTGCTAATTACATCCATTTCAAGTTCATTCACTCCACCGTCAGATCTTTTAGGGACTGGAATGTCTATATAAGGTCTGGGTGCCTTTGTGGGTTTTATGCGTGCATCATTAGGTGTGTGTACTGAAATTGGGATGCTTTGTGCACCAATAAAGAATGCAGTTCTGATTGTTAATGAGAGTAAAACAATAATGAATATGATGCATATTTACATGATGCCCATGTAGGTCAGGCGACAGCATTTTCCTCCAGAGAAGCGGGGTTGCCTCTTTTCTTGTGGGAGGACCAGATTGCTGCTCTGGACCCCCATCTTGATCATTCAACAAATGTCAGTGTTTATTGTTTCTGTATTTTACGAGTGTCCGGTACTTCACAAGTGTCCCCCCTCTCGTGAGTTTCAAATTGTCTCTTTTGTCAGGACACAGTTCCTTTGCTAGACTATGGGAAAAATCAAATGTAAAATAACATTTTACTAAGTCCTTTTACTGTGCATGTTCAAAATAGTTAAGTTCCCAATCCACTCCCCTTATTTGCTTGAATCCTGAGGACATGGTGTATGCCGGTCAATATAAGGGATTGGGGACAAAAATAACAAACAAATGTGACTCATGGAGTTATTGGCACTGCTTCCTTGATCTGTCCCTCAGCAGAAGGTTTCTAGAATCTCCTCAGATAGCTGCTCTGATGGTTAGAGAGTTCCACTTGGAGTACGATTCCATGTAAGAGCATTCCCATCTGTGCAATATTAGCTGGGTCTCTGATGAAAGTGAGGATGTCAACCTCGATTGATCTCCCCACTAGCTCTAGAAAGTCAGTGACTAGGTGAAAAAGAGAACATTATGGGCCAATCTGGTGTCTTCTGGTGACAGGGACATCCGTCCTGTCCTGCTGAGGTTCAGGATTATATGTTTTCTCCCAAATGTGAACAATGTCTGCTCTGTCCCGTCGCTTGGAGTGCAACCAGAATGATTATCTTATTTAAAAGATGGCTTAAATGTTCTGTATTTGCTGGATCTCGAAGAAAGGTGTGTGTGTCTGTTGTTCTTCCGACAAGAGTTGAACAGTCTTCGATTATGTGAAAGAACAGTGTGTTGATGAGCTCATCTATTTCCGCCTGTGTTGGGATCATTTAATTCTTTCTCACTGAACTCAAGGAGTAGGATAAATTGTTTGGCAATGACAGTGAGGAGTTGCCTTATTGTCTTTTCGTTTTCAGTGTCTTGTAGGAAGTCAGTGACACTGGTGAGCCTTCCTACCAATAACGGGTATGATCTTAGCACTAGATCAAGGTAGATTATTATGTCCTTTGTGATGTCTCTACTGTGGGACACCATCAGTGATTTAGAAGAGTGTCTTAGTATTAAACGAATCGGGATACTGTATTTGCTTCTAATGTAAGTGTCCTCGGTCAAAATCTGCATACTCTTTTCTCAAGGCTTAAGTGTGCCTCAGTCCAAAGTTCAAAATCATCCGACTGTGTTGTGGTTTGTGTGTGCAATTGTCTTCTTCACCCTGCAACTAGGATGCACAGAGTGTCTGTTTTTTATGTCCTTATCCCCTTCTTTGCTTAGAGAAAGTGTCCAATTTAAGGCACAATTTGCAAAAAGTTCCTTGTCTTAGTCTGGATGGTCATGCGTCCTTCTTCTGCATCATGGATCTCGTCTGCATGTGCTGTGGTTCTTCTCTGCCAAGAAAAATCCAAGCTCTCCTGCCTTGTAGTTTCACTGCGGATGGAGAGCAGTCCTCCATTGTAAAAGGACGGTTGAACCTTGGCTCGTTCCATTTTTTACTTGTGTGATTCCTCACAAGGACGGCGTCTCCAGGGAAGATGAGTGGAACATGTAGACCTTGAACCTGGTCTGTTGTAGTGTGTTCTTCTGTTTTCTGTGCTGCAAGCACCCTTTTCGTCGTCGCTGCAGCTGGTCTGAAATTACAGTAAGGCAAGATGTCATGCAGTTCAGATAGTTTTGCATTTCAGACCTTAACACCTCTCCTGTTGACTGGTCATCAATTCTAGTTCTATCTCGGGGTGTCAGAGGAGTACTCATTCTTCTTCCTGTGGCTATCTCGTGTGGCATATGATGATGGTCGGACTCTGGTTGGTTCTGAAGAGCATACACTGCCAGTGGAAGGCAGTGCAATCATCCCTTCTTTAGAGTAAGCTTCAACTTGGCTATCCTTTCCTTTAACAAGCTGTTGTACTTCTCACAGATCCCATTACCTTGTGGATGATACGCCGACAATAACTTGTGCTTTATACCAAGCTACAAGCTAATCAGCTTGAACACTGCATTGACAAAATGAGGGCCATTATCTGACCTCATGACCTCACACACCCCCCCATCTGGGGAACACTTCTTTCACTAAGAATTTGGCTGCACAGGTAGAGTCTGAGTGTGTACATCGACCTGCCTCAATCCATCTAGAGAATGGACACACCACAACAATTAAGTATCTGTACCCGTTACATACTTAAATTATGTTGAAGTAATCGATATGCAAGTGTTGAAAAGGACCATTTGGCTTTGGGATGATTCCTCTTATTACTTTTAATGTGTGCCCTGCTGTAAATTGCTGGCAAATTATACAGTTCACTATAAAGAATGTAACATGCTTGGTTAAATTTGGTATAAACCAGTCTCCTGCGAGTGTTGCTGCTAGGTTCTCTATTGTCCTGTGTGCCGGGTAATGTAACTGCTCCTCGCTATATTTAATAGGGCTATAGGCATTACTGGTTTAACAGTGCTGTCTTGTTGCCACAAGCTGTCACAGGGGTTTAAAGAACACCCTCAACATTTCTGCATATTCTTCTCTTCCTGTGATGCCTCCCCTTGGAGTTCCATTAGCTGTGTTTGCCCCAAATTACTGTAACTTTCAGGTGCAGTTCGTGTAACCATCATTCGTTTGTTGGTATGGATAACTTCCACTTCCATGATCGTTTCACTTTTGGATGCCATACCTATGGCTTCCGTGTCTGCTGCTTGATTTCCGCGTGAGATAAAATCTGTCCCTTTCATGTGGGCGGCGCATTTCACATCTGCTATGCCCACTGGGACCTTGAACAGCCTGTCCAATAAGGCTGCATGCTGCACTACCGTGCCGTCTGCTCGGAGGTAGCCCCTTCTTTTCCAGCACGCTAAGCCTGCGTGCACTGTCGACATCAGATAGGCAGAGTCACTGTACACTTTTACTTCCTGGTCTGCGTGATTCTCAATGGTGAGTATCAACGCCAATAATTCTGCAGCCTGTGCTGAATAATGAGATGGTATTCGTGTACTAAGAAGCACTCAAAACTCTCCATTCATTGTGTGTTTCATCACAGCAATGCCTGTATATCTTTGCCAATCATTTTGGTCGATCCTTGAGGATCCATCAATAAAGATGATCTGTCCTCCTGCCAAGGCATTTTCTTTCACCCTGGGGATTTCATCCTAGAATTCTTCATAATTTGCACAGTCATGCATGGGCTCCCCTTCCGTGACTGGCTCTGCCAGAAACATAGCTGGGTTCACTATCTCACATCAGACTATTTTAATCGATGGATTTGATATGATCACTTCATAAGTAGAAGCTCTCTGAGATGTCAATGTGCCCTTTGGTTTCTCTAGAATGGCAAATAGCGAGTGCTCGACGTACAACATCATTGAGCATTCCATTACAATGGTTGTAGCCTTCACTATGGCAAACGCTGCAGCAGCTAAACTTTGTTCGCATGTGAAGTGGCCTCTCATCACTGGGTCCAGATTCCTTCTGTAATATGTCAGGGGCTTGTACCCCAACAAGGTTCTTTGAGCGAGCACTGCGGTCATAACGCTGCCATTTGTATGTGAAAACAGGTAAAATTCCTCTGCATAATTGGGGCTCCCTAAAACTGGTGCTGTGAAAATGGCTCTTTTGAGTTCAGAAAACCCTTTTTCCATGGTCTCAGACCATTTGAGCTTTTACTTCGTCACTTGGGCCTTCTTTAGGGCCTGAAGTAAAGACTTGGTGTAAGAGCTGTAGTAGAAGACCCATGCCCTGACATAGTTGCATAGGCCTAAAAAGCTCTGCATCTGCTTTATCGTGTGTGGCTTAGCCATGTTAAATATGGCTTCAGCCCTTTCTGGGGTCACTTTCTTTCCTTCATGTGCGATCAGCTGACCTATGTACAGCACTTCTTGTTGACAATATTGTAACTTTTCTTTGTCAACTTTATATCCCTTCTCAGCCAGAATAGTCAATAGCTGAACAGAATTGTGCCTACATTGCTCTTCAGTGGTGCTGCAAATTAAGATGTCATCCAGGTATTGCAGGACAACACTTTCTAGTGCAATATTGTTCAAGTCCATCTGCAGGACTCTGTTAAAGATAGAAGGAGACTCACAGTACCCCTGTGGCAGCCTCGTGCTTTTCAGGCGCATTTGTCTGAATGTGAATGACATCAGATTTTGTGAGTCACGGTGCAACGGGATTGAGAAAAATGCATTTTTCAGGTCACTCACGTGAAATATTTTGCCTCAACAGGTATATTACATAGAATTGCAGACGGGTTCGGGACTAGAAGGAACTCGGCCTCAACAATATCGTTTATTGGCCTAAGGTGTTGAATTAGCCTCCACGACACCACTTTACTTTTTTCACAGGGTACACTGACGTATTACATGACGACTCTGACGTCACTAAGATGCCTTGCTCTATCATTGCAGAATTGTCTTAAAAATCCCCTCATCTGCATCTATGGACATGGGACATTGCTGGGCTCTTGGTAGAATTGCTCCTGGTTTGAGTTTAATCTTTACCTCCCCGACACCCTTCAAGAGGACTACATCATAGGGACCTGTAGTCCATACTGAGACAGGCACCTTTGCTATATCATCATCAAAATATTCAGGACAATTTACTGCCAACATCATTCTCTGAGGTACTTCTCTTTTAATCATCTTTACCCAAAAGGTGAGACTCACTTCCACCATTGTTTCTCCTGTATCTGTTTGTTTTTCAAACATCTCGTCATCGGTGATGTCAGTCAATCGATATACTTCTTCGATGGCGATTACTGCGCACCATTGTCGGCCTGCGTCGTCATAACCATCAATCAAGGCCACTCTCCCTTTCACTGCAGCCGTGTGTATCATCAAGGGAAATACTTGGCCCTTCTCCTCATGCATCGGTATTCTGGGTCTGAATAAGAACTCATCAGGGGTTCTTATGATTTTGGGGGTCATTATGAGTTGGGCGGTAAGGGATACCGGGCACTGGTGAGACCGGTGCCGGTAATCCCTTACTGCCCAATTCCGAGGTCCCTTAGCGGGAACCGTAAAGGACGTGTGGTATGACCACAAGTCCTTTACGGGTCCCGCTAAGGGACCAGGGCACTGATAACGGGCCTGCTATTCGCTCAATGGGAATGGGTAATGGTTGGTTGAATGGGATTTACCGGGTTTTTCATGGTCGGAATGACCCGTTAAATCCCCATTCAACCAGACCGGTGCCGGACCCGGTATTGGAGGCAGCCATGGTTACCTCCAATCGCGGAATGAGGGCCTTTGTCTGCAAGGCCTGGCAATCCTGCCATAAGCACACGCATACCATATGCAAACATTTCTGGCTCTAATAGTATGGACCTCATGGTTATGTGTCCGGAGTAGGCTTTTATCATTTCGCTTACATTTGAGTAGTGCATTCCTGGAGTGGAACATACTATGCTCTTCTCTGTGAACGAGATTGTCATGTTTAACTTTGTCATTAAATCTCGACCCAAAATATTTACTGGGGTCTGCCGAGAATATAATAAAGGTACATTCATTTCACATTCTCCTATGAAGACTGCAAGTGCATTTGTGAAGGAAACACATCTGGTAGCTCCTGTAAAACTCTGAGTATGTATGGCCGCGCCGGACAAGGTTCGCTTTCCTTCACATATGCACGGCCGTGTTGCACATGTGTCAACTAAGAAGGAATATTCTTTATCCCCTATAAAGACATCCACCCTAGATTCCCTGTGAGGGTCTGGTGCCACTGATAGGATAGAACACATCAGGGTTCCCAGTGAGCTGCCCTAGTTTATATACAAATTTGGCCCACTGTGTGCTGGTGAATTTCCCCCATTCCCATTGTTACTCCCCATACCAGGGTTTGTGGTCTACCCTGTGCCCATCATCTGCGATAGTTTCAGCAGTGACTGTTAGGATTGTTCTTGTGGAACATTCCCCATGTTTTGCGGTTGCACACCTTGTTGCGCTCCTGGCACTTGTTGCTGCACCATGAGATTCTGTGCACCACCCTGCTGTAAAACTACAGGTAGGCTTGCCATGCCTACTCCTGTTCCTTGGCCGCTCTGCATCATGCCTTGATTCCTGCATGTGCATGCCAAATACCCTGTCATTCTACACAGCCAACATACTGGCGGTGGTCGGATCATTTGCCCATTTGACATATCTTGGTTACCATTTTGCACATTTTGAAAACCTCCTTGATTATTTTGGAAACCTCCCTTATTGCTCTGCCATCCTCTTCCCCTAAATCCTCTTCCCCTGGGATAAAACCCTGCATTGCCTTGATTATTTTCCTATGGACTAGCCACTTGCTGCATGCTTGCTTCAGCTGTGCTAGTTATTTTGGCTCTTTCCAGAGCATATTTTGACAATTTCTTCTGCACCAGTTTCGCTTGCTCACCCTTTCGAGTTGCTTCCTTTTTGCGATTATTTTCCTGCAACAATCTACAAGTATGTGCGATGGTCAACTGTATTTCAGCCCAAGGTTTCAATTCCCACCAATTTCTTGAGTTGTTTCTGTATCAGCTCTGACAGCCCTTGGCACAATATATGGTAAAACACAGGTATAGATTTTGTCCACGATTCATGAGTCTCGAGCACCCATGCATCTTGAAAATTCTGTATGTAAATTAGCGGATCTTCAGACTCCTTCATCTTTCGCGTCATTATAGCTCCCATATCAAAAGTATCTGGATAAGGCACTCACAGCGCTTTCCATATTGCGGCTCTACAATTGTTAAATGGAGCTCCGTCGTGTGCATTATTATTTGTGGTTAGGCAAGGGTAGCCTGCTCGTGCCCACATGTCATCTGCTCTCACACCAAGTATGGTGATTAAGAGACATTTGATATCCCCCATAGCTAACGTGTTCCCTCCTGTCATTTTTTCTAACTCATGTATCCACTTTCCGGCTCCCGATGTCAGCGTTGGAAGCTTGTTTTTCAAATGTTCTCGATCCATGTGTGGCCATGGTATACATTGCGATCTTACTCCCCCCTTCTCGAGCAACGGAAATTGGAATGTGTAGCCCTCTCTCTCTTCTCTCATTGTTCTACTGTCTATTGCACGGGTTATATTCCCACATCGCCGTCTTCCTGGTAATACCCTTAGTCTGTCCACATAGGGCAGCGAAGACACCCCCTTCTGACCGTGAGATACTTCTTCATATCGGTCTGGCTGCGTGGCGGACTCTGATGTTCTCGGTGCAGATTCGCTAATATCTGACCATCTTATTCCTTTTTCCCTTGGGAGTCGTCTTCTGCTCCTTCCCTCGTCCCGATTTTCCTCACGCTCCTCCGTTTCAGAGTCAGACATTGTCTGTCCCCAACTAGTGTTACTTCTCGTATCGTCTTTGTTTCTACTTATTTCTAATCTATCCAGGGATAGTTTTCTATTCCCACTACTTCGGGAGACATCCTCAGTGTCATACAACTGAATGCTCTCCAATCGCTCATCTCCCTCCTCCCCTAGAGGTGTTTGTTCTAGCCCCATTTCATCATATATCCTATTGATCGTTTCTCCAATTCTTCTGGTGTAGAAGTCATCATCAATATTTGCTCTAGACGTGCTTGGTACTGAATTGTACTCAGGAAACAATTCTTCAATGTCTTCCCAGTCTACAACTGGAGCAGGTTTTTGAACCTTTTTCGCCAGATATTCAAGATTGCGTGCTCTCTGTCTTCACTTACGTTCTACGTCATCATCAAATTCTTTGCGTTTCCTCACCTCTTCTCTGACCCTATCTTCTTCCTTTCTCTTTTCATTTCTACATTCATCTGCCCTTCGCATATCCTCATCTCTTCGTCTTTTTATTCTTTTCTCACGTATCCTTATCTCTTCCTCTAACATTTGCTGTTTCTGTCTGTCTTGATCATTGGCTGCTCTTGGGTTGCGAACGAGCTTTCTCTCTTGCTCTTCGTGATATAGCTGTTCTCGTCTTTGTCTGTCTTTCTTTCTTATCCTTTAATTTCTTAACTCCTTCTCTTTCCCCTTTCTTCGTGTCTCATCTAACCTCTCCTTTTTTTTCGTGCCATCAATGCCTTTGCCATTGAGTTTCAATAAAGTTTGTTCTCCCATCCAGTCGTCTTTTGTGAATGCCATCTCATCAGTTCTATCTTCGCTCCCCTTCCATCGCTTCCCTTCTCTATCGTTGTCGAGAGATACACTTGTCTGTGCCTGATCTCTTCTTTCGTCATCACGTCTCTCCTTGTCCCTTTGGACTGCAGAGATAATATTCTTGTCCTTATCTTTCCCTTGATTTTCGTCACTACTATGTGTAGGTGACTCATATGCGGGGTTGCTGTACCACGTGGCTGCTTTGAGTTCTCTCAGTGGGTATAATCCCTTGTCCTTCCTTTCTTCTCCTTTCATTTCGGGTGGGGCAGGTGGCGCGGTAGGTGTCTCACCCCCCTTTATGCATACATTAAGTATCCAATCTGTTGGCGGCTCTTCCTCCTTTCCCTGTTCATACATTTTCCACAACTCGAGAACAGCAAGGCATTTTTCTAACTTCTTGACTGTATATGTGGCATACAAATATGTCGTCATATGTTGTAAAATGGCTTTAGATAAAGACCTATTTTGTGGCCATGGCATAAACATCTTGTGTGCAGTACCTTTAACCCACTTGGTACTATATTTCTTTAGCTTGGGTGTGTGTTTTGGCAACTGCTTGCATAAGTGTGCCAATGGAGTCATGTCTTCCATACGTAAATCTGTTCCCTTTCTTCTTATATAACACTTGTCAACGTTTCCGTGTGGCTTAAACAACTTTTAACAATATGAGCGAGCACCAAACACTGCAAGCTCCAATCCAAATTTTCGCAAAATTTTATACCTTCTGATTTATTCAAAAACATCAATTCATATTCGATTTTATCTCAGCTATCCAAGCACACAAAATTCAAATCTGTTTTCATAAGAACATTTTTTACATATGACATCACAACAAAAACATGTAAAACAGACGCTTGACAGACTAGACAGACACCAGCTGGACACAGATTTCTCTGCCTCTAATCATTACCCCTCACGGGGTGTAAACGTACCCCTTTCAAGACGTCTTCAAACGTTGTGATAGTCTATTTGTTCCCCATTATGTGGGACCCTGGGTACACGTTTCTTCTAGCCGCTTGTATTAAAAGCGTAGGTATAAGGCGTATCCTCTCACTTCTCGGGTGTCTGCCCCGGTATGCTCTCTCTTCTTGGGTGCCTGCCCTGGTAACCTTTCTATTACTTTAATTATTTTTGAGTCATTATCCCCTTATATATATACAGTCTTCTCTGCTTCTAATTATATTTCGTTTTTTTCCACCTCCCTCCATTAGCTTTTCCTGTTACTTGTTCCAAAGCATGCACTTTTGCCCGAACATTAGTCTTTTTCACTCACCTTTCGCATGGTTCTTCTCTGGACCCTCGGGATCACCACCTTTGTTACCGCCTTCTTTGACCGCTCAGCTGCCCGTAGGAATGGGAAGGGATGTGTGGGGAACATGGGTCCCTTCAGGCCCATGTCTGCAGTATTTCTCTTTAATCTACCACTGTCTAAGGGGAGCTTCACGGTCTACTCGGCTGAATGGCAAAGGACTTGTGATATTGCCAAAGACCTAGAGTTACTTTATGTTGACAGTCAATAGATGTCTTATTGAAATCAATAATCGATAATCGATAACCATCAGATCTCTGCTACCAAGTGTACTGAGGAGACCCTTGACTGGCCCATATAGCCGAGGTTTGCTCCAAAAGTACTTTAAGACGAGATAGCTGCACCTTGAGATGGATGGGGGTGCAGATTTATTACTCCAACACCAATCAATAAGGACAACTCAATGGTTTGGCAAAGGGAGTCCGTTTAATGACAAGTACAAAAAACGGGGAGTGATGGATATCAGCAGTGATGCGATTGTCCTTGCTTCAACCCCAATGAACTTCATAAAAAACACATAGGGGATCATTCCGAGGTTGGAGGTAAGGGAAAAACGATGCCGGTAAAGGATTTCGGCATCGCTTACTGCTACGGGCTATTCTGACCAACCAGACCGCTATTTACGACGTCGTACTTAACGATGACATAAATAGCGGTCTGGGCGCGTGCACGACACACTATGCCGGCATTAGTGGCATGCTGTAAACCGGAGCTGATCCCATTTAATGTGGACATGCAAATAACGGCCTCCTGAAGGCCGAAAAAGAGCATACCGGCATGGAGTAAATACCGGCATCTCCGAGAAGGTGTAAAGAACCCTGAGCAGTGTTTAGAAGTGCCACAGGTGCACACAATCAACACAGGTGGAGGCAATGGAGTGAGGGCCAGCACAAAAGGAGCACACCCACACACCACACCTCCTCCCACACCAAGATGATACCAATAGTAGTAGCATTACTGGAGCTGGAGGCTCTGCTTGCAAGGCCTCAACCACAACAACAACAACAACAACAACAACAACAGCCCCCACCACAGAGGAGACACAGGAAGAGAAGGAGGGTAAGACAGGCCCCACATGCCCCACCAGTGCATCCACCGTTACCACACTGGCAGCCCCCAATCCCTCGCATCAGAGCCACCCCCTTCAACTTAACACCTGAGCAGATCCACACCCTGTAACAGATTGACCGTGACACCATCACCACCATAGTGGACCTGATACATGTCTGTGCTCCACTTCCTTGCCACAGGCATAACCAGCACACAGTGGGGCACATGCATGGCATATCACAACCCTTATTTTCCCGGATACTGAACCAAGTGCTGGATGCCCTCCTCTAGCACACAAGGGACTACATATGCCTACCACGGACTCCCCAGGAGATATTCGATACAAAAGTTGCCTTCCATGCACTTGCAGACATGCCAAATTGTGTAGGTGCCCTTGACTGCACCCACGTGGAGTTGGTAGTCCCGCATGCCATGGAGGTGGGGTATCGCAACCGCAAGCAATACCACTCCATCAATGTGCAGATGGTATGCAACACCAGCAAAATCATCACACATTGCTGTTCCCGATATCCAGGATCAACTCATGACTCTTTGGTCGTGCGGAACTCCACGCTACCATGCTTCATGGATCGACATGCTGGACGACGTGCCTGGCTGCTTGGTGAGTTGCCTGACTGGCCCATGGCAGTGCATCAGGGTTGTGAGGCGGGTGGCTGCATACGCCACCTGGGTGGGAAGGTGGGGGGATGCATACTCCACCTGGGTGGGAAGGGGGGGATGCATACTCCACCTGGGTGGGAAGGGGGGGTGCATACTCCACCTGGGTGGCAATGTTGATGTCAGTGCACGATGTGCACATCACCGAACACTGTACCCCAAAGCAACTGAAACGGCACATGACAACCAAATTCCATACTGATGAAGTAAGTCCGACACCTATCACTACATGACTAACAGTTAACCAGTCCACATCCCACAACACATGCACCACTCATCGGCGGCCCTCACACACTGTAAGGCCATCCTGCACTATGCACTGCATATGCACTATGTTGCTGTATCCAGCATATCACCACACATGACAGTCATCCCTGTGAGTACATTGAATTGAGCCAACCAGGGATACCACAGTGTGTCCCTGGTTCTGCACACCCATAGGAGCGCTGCAAGTCACCAGGGAACTGATTGGTGCAGAATGATGAATATGGTACTGACTACAGCCAACACTCCCTATTACAAAATCTCACAGAACATGACACATGAATGATTTTACTCCAACACTGCTGCATGTATATACGATGCACGTGCAACAAGATGTCAGTGCACACCATGACCCATCTCGAAGATGCAACCCACTCCATCAGTCCATTGCACAGGACACATAGCGTGGCCAGAAATGGGGCAAATGCATTCAGGGACATGTGCGTGTGGGCAGAAATTACCTTCTGCCAAGTGAGACTAGTACAGTTGTCCACCATGAATGTACGTACACTTACCTTCATTCCCCTCTCATCCAGGTGATGGTGGCTATCCCTTGAAGCCGTGGCTCATGACCCCTGTCCGAAACCCACAGAACAGGCACGAGGAGGACTACAATCATTCCCATACCCGTACACGTGTAGTGATTGAGCAGACCTTTGGCCTGTTGAAGGCACGATTTTGCTGCCTCAGCCGGTCGGGTGGGGCACTCCTCTACAGCCATGAGAAGGTGTCCAAGATCATCATGGCATGTGTAACGCTGCACAATATGTGCATCCGTCGGAACATGCCCCTGCTCCCTGACCTGGAACTGCTACCACCAGATGATGATGAAGGGGAGGAGGAAGATGTGGCAGGACATCATCAGGGTGCCGATGAACAGGAGGGACATGCCGTGCCCCAGTCATTGATTGGACAATATTTCTGACACACAAGTCAGCCGAGGGTGTCATAATCTGAGGACATAGGGCACTGGGTGTGGGGATACATGCACACTATGCACTGTTATATATTAAATGACACATGCGCAATGATGAATGTCCACTCTGGTTTTTCTTTGCAACACAACCAGTGTATTAAAAGTGAAAATGTCTGAGTGAAAAACAAACCCTCCACCACCCACACCCCACTCCCCCTGACCCCCAACTCCTCCACACACCCTCACCCCCCCACCCCTCATCCCCAACTCCCCCCCACCCCTCATCCCCAACTCCCCCACACACCCTCACCCCCCACCCCCTCACCCCCCAACTCCCTCACACACTCTCACCCCTCCTCCCCCTCCCACCACAACTCCCCAACACTAGTCCCATAGGGTCCACATAGCCCACATGTGGCTGGCAGTAAAGTCACTCTGCGCTCCCGGAGCCAGGGGGAAGCATTTCTCGGTGGCGCTGGGCACGGAGCGACCAACGGAGTGGGCTGGTCTGGGTGCAGTTGCTCGTTGAAGGGGTGTCCTCATACTGAGGCAGTTGGGCAGGATGAGCAGCCTCCAGAGCATCGGCTATGCGGCCGAGCACCTCACAGAGCCGGTTGGTGCTGTCCTTTATTACCTGGCCCAGTGCCCTCAATTCATCACGCCACTCCTCCTTGGCCTGCCATTGTCCTGCACAAAATCTGTGATCAGGGCTGTGAGCTGCTCAGCCCACTGTGCATCTGCGGATGAGGTTGCGGCCCTGCTGGGGATCGGCCTGACATGTCCTGCCGGTGCTTCCTTAAGGGAACTGGGCACAGGACTGGCATGTACCTGTGTTGGTCCTTGGTCAGATTGCTCAAGTGTGTTGGTCTCACCTGAGTCACTAAAGGAGACCTGGGGGTTAGAGTAGGCTTCAGGGGTGTGCACGACTTCGACTGTGTCGTCCTTTGTCGCTCCACAGATAGAATTGGGGCTGTCCGCAACTTCGAGGGGGGCCGTGGCTGCCACCTCCCCAGACACACTCGACTCCTCAGACCGTGGCATTGGGCATGTGTCTGCAGCCAGTGCAGGGAGGGGTGGGGGTGGTTGTGGTGCACCCTCCACGGGCATTGCTGGAGCTGGTGGTGTACGTCCAGGTGTTGTCTTCCTCGCTGGGAGACGGCGGCCCCTGCCTTGGCCCCTGGAAGTGCTGGGATGGTTTCTCTCCTGCTCCTCACGGTCATGCTCACTGCCTGTGTGGGTGGAAGAGAGGGACGGCATGAGTGTTAATTTGAGAGCCAGCATTTATACATGGCTACAATAGCACATTCAGATATTTGTGGGTTATAAGCATTTGGGTAGGGAACGGCACATCATTCAATATTTGGGTGGTAAATGCATGCATATATCAGCGTCACTCATGTTGGCCGGGTACTGTGCTGTCTAACATGCACACTGTTTACATCAACTGCCCTGTGTGCCTGATGGAATGGGCCACTTTGTGTGGTATGTGTCATATATACGTTACGGCCTTGCACCTGGCACTAGCTTGGGTCTCACTTGCTTCGGCATGATTTACAGGGGGGGTGGTGTGGCCGTCCATGCCATGACTCCTTGGCCAGACCTTAGCAGTGACTTTCATAACATTGGCGTTGGCAGTATTGACTTTGGACACTCACCTCCATCAGCGGATGATGTTGCACCACACTCCATTTCTCCGACCCCTACAATGGATTCAGAGCCTATCAGGGCCGCACATGTCTCCTCCCATGGCATGAGTTTCATAGGCGAAATTGGGCCTCCTCCAGTCTCAAGGCCTGGTTTCTGTTTGCAGAGAGGATGCTCTGCACCCTCAGCCGCAGGTCGTCCCACCTTTTGCGGCAGTCCTTTGTGGTGCGCGGGGTGTTGCCCACAGCGCTCACCTTCTGGGCCACTAGTGCCCAGATGTCTTTTTTTTAAGCACCGCCACCCTCCGCATGTCGTTGCTGAATACAGTCTCAGCATGCTCGTGGAGGGTATCCACATGCATTTGCAGCTCATCTGGGCTGAACCACTCCTTCCGGAGGTGGGCAGCTCCCTTCTTTGGCGCTTTGGGCATTCCTCGGTAGTGGTGGTAACTTACAGGTAGGTCAACAGTGTGTCAGGGGTCCTGTCTGGTGAGGATGGCAATGGATTGTTTTTTTAAAGATGGCCGCCTTTCTCCTTCCAGTTCCTGTGCGATGATGCTATGTCCGGTTCCGTATTTTGATGGTGACCGTAAATAACAGTGACCGCTATTTACGGTCACCGCTAATGCCGCGTTGCTCTATGGCGGTAGTTTTCGCTACAGTGCGGTTCATGCCAGTAGGGGGTTTTTCTGGCATTTTTGCGGCATGCCGCTACGTTCATTACCAGCATGGCACAAAGCTTGTGCCAGCGAACTCGTAATTGTGCGCTTTTAGCGCTCTATTGCCAGCTCGGACACGCTATTTGCGCCATGCCGGTAATGGACAGTACGTACCTCCAAATTCGGAATGAGGGCCATCATTTATACTGAAAATTTGTCATAAGTAACGTATCATAAGCATTGTGTAACACTCAGAAGTTAATAAGCATTTCTATTGGTTCGGAAAAGGTAACTTTAATATAGGTGCTATATCTGTATATGGTAACACAGTGAGGGATTGGGTAAAACACTGTCAGGTGGGCGTCTAAGCCCTTCCTTTAAAATGACTACTGTGGACATCACCAAAAGTACGATGTCCCATTGGTTCTACTGACTATAGGACCCTAGATTATTTGGTCCATTGTGATTGGGTTGGCACCAATACCATGCATAAATTTCCCCTTTACTTAGCAGCACGCAGAATGGTCAGCCAGGTGCAGGGTGCCCCTTAAGCTACCCGGCCTTCCTCCAATTAAGGTTACAATCAATCATCACTTCAACAACAATGTGTCAATTATATTACTGTGGTTGGCCTCGAAACTGCATCTTCTGCTTGGGAAAGTTCTGATATCTTCTCCTGGCAAATGCTACGCATAGGTGTGAACTCATGCTTCTCCTCGCTCGGATGGTCACTTGATGCAGACACCGAGAATTTGCCTAGTTTCTCTCAATTTGTGCATTTAATTCTTATTCGGCTTGCCACCTGCCTATGCTTCCTTATCTTGACCTTTCAGAGACAGGATATTCTGTTCTTGGTATCAATTAGATGTAGCTATTATTTGCTCCTTCTATTGGTATGACCTTGGCTCTTCTGGCACGAGTTGCATCTGCCCAGTTTCGTTTCAGGCGTCTATTCTCATTTTTCTAGAATGTGAATCTTGTCTTGTTTGGCCTCTAGTAACCTGAGTTGATTCTGCTTTTTGCGTAAATTGGAATCGTACTTATAATACTGTGCTTCGTTTTGAGGTAGATTAAATCCAATGGCGCTCGCCGAGCTATTCTTCTACTTAGCATAGCAAGCCATACTGTTTTCTTAGATTTCTTGTGGTTTCAAGCATATGTACAGGCATAAACTGATCAACTGCAGACATTTTGCTTACAACTTAACTCTCTTACATTTTGATAGCTTCCTATTACTATAAACTCACAATCTCTTTTCTCCTAGCGTTTTTGTCTCCTTGTGTCATTCTTGGTTCGTCATTTGCTCGATCTGTGCGTCCGTCCGGGCTCTCATGACATCACCATTTGTCTTCCATTAAGAACTTTTTGGTTTCTTCCGGGGACGGTACTTAGGCAATCTTCATTTCGTCTCATTTGTTGGTAGGGTTTTCTCAATGGATACCTTACTGTCCATGGTTGTCTGGTTACTGGTACTTCACCAGGTGTTGCTCTTCTGATGGTTACTGGGCGGAGCCCTATTGTGGCTCTCTGCTGATTTATTTGGTCATCATACGTCACATATTTTGGTGTGAATGTTCCTGGTACTTCAAAATGGGCAATGGGAGTGCAGGCTTTATTTGGGACCTCCTCTACAGCTTGCTAGCTTTCACAATTCTACGTGCAGCACATGCTAATATTCATGCTAATACTCACCAATCTGTGTAGGTGCGGCACAGGCAAACATTCACAATTCTCTCTGAGTTTGGCACATGCTAATATTCACAGTTCTAAGTGTGTCACTTGCTAATATAATGGTAAAATATATAATATAAAGGTAATGTCGAGTGACAGAGCTTACTGGAGTAGATTAATTGGTCAACTCACTTTACTGGTTGACGGCCAGTCGCTGACTTTAAAAGAATTCTTTAAAAGAATTTTAATAGCAAAGTTTAAAATGCTCCAAGCCAGACCCCCTCTTAAATTCACTGTGGTTTATAGATTTTGCAGTGAAATGATCACTGGTGTCAGCTACTGTTTGTATTCCGGGAACACCTTGTGCAGTAGCCTCATCCACCGAAAGATTAGTCATGAACGTTCTGGGCGAGGCAGATAGTCTAATGCTGACCTGGTTCAGTGAAAGTTGTGGACCCGAGTTTGCTTGACACATAGAATAACAGAGATCCAACAAGGCATATTCAGGTTGATGACAACTTTTAGCTTCCATTAATTTAGCGGCCTCGGTGGGGGCATTTACAGAAACAGTTTTTATGCTGTTCCCTGCAATATTTGCTTTAAAGTACGTCGTAATCTGCCCAGCACCAACAGCGTTTGAGTCTTCCGTAGCAGCATGTTTAGATACCGCTTCACTTCTATGGTCAGGCCGCCCATCCTTATTTATGGCCGGTTTGTAACTCTGAGCCTTCACATACGGCTTACTGTTACTCAAGTTGTAAGTGCGTTTATATTGGGTTTTACCCAGCATGGTAGATAATATAAATTGCAGTTACAATCCTCAATACGCAGCGAAAACAATGACAGTGGAAAGCCTCACTGCCAGCAGCTTGGATCACTGTGCAGCTAGTCCGATTGTTGGTGGATTAGACCGCGCGCTGATAACAATATACAGCATAAACGGGCAATTTACCTCGGTCTGACTGAACAGTCAGGGGCGGCTCTCGTCCTCCACGTCGATCACGCCAATCACTTTATTATAATCTAATTTGCGATGTCATAAGAAGTGCGAGGCGGGCTGGGTTATGATTGTCTTGTTAATCATAAATGCCGAATTCCTGTGCTTTTTTAGGTTCTACATATATTTACAGATGGCAAGCGTCAAAAAGGGTCTGGAGTGCATGTAAATGTGAATTTAAAAAAAGTCAAAAAAGCCATGGCTTGAACACTCTTGCCAGATGGCAATCCTTCACACACGACAGCTAAGATATTTCCAACCTGAAAAAAAGAAAAAAACGTGATTTCAAAGGGACACAATTATGTAAAACATTTTCATGATTTAAGAAAACAGCCTAAAAGTCAGAAAATGGATCAGCAAGAATGTAGGGTTCTACTGAAATACCTACTTGACGGTTGGGTTGCTGGAACATTTTGCAGTTAGAAATGTCATCTGGGATGCAGAGACACGCTCTCGGGTGTGTTATGATATGATATTTGATTTGTATCGCGCTCGTACACAAGTGTTTCAGAGCGCGACTAGGCAAGGGAGGGGAACAAGGGAGAACGCAGCACAACATATAAACGATCTTACTAGGCCCAGTGACATTGAGAATGCGCAAGTGCATGGGAAAGGGAAAAGGGAATAAGTGCATGGAAGAGGGAGAGTCTAATGTGCAGAAGCCGAGGAGCACAGATGAATAAAATACATAGAAAATTGAGGCAAACTGTGGTAGTGCAGCCAGCAAGTGGCAAGTGCTGTGTTTAAGGCAGCAGACTGGGTAAGTCTGAATAAGTGCAGAAACACATAAGTGTATTAGATCTGAGTCCCGAAGTGGATGCCAATTAATTGTACCTACAGCATGTCCTGATTTTTAGATTGTATTCCTAAAGCTAGCAGTGCTAAACTTACATCAGTTCACACATATAAAATACATGAAAACTCTGAATTGTGACTAAATAATTTGTTAATTAGGAAATGGCACTTTTGTTTTCATTGGCCCTCATTACGACCCTGGCGGAAAGCGACTGACCGGAGCGCCACAGCGTAAATAGCGTTTCCGCCATTGCACGAAGGAGCAAAGTGCGGCCCATTCCGACCCATCGGGCACGAGCACCACGGCATGGCGGAAGTGCAAAGTCCGCGATGGCGGAAATGACCCCAAAACGGCCCACACCGCCGCCGTACGGCGCCCTAGGTGCAATACCGCCACCCCACTTAGCGGTCACCGCAGTGTGCGCCTACCGGAAAGTACGGTGGCCGGAAATATACGGAAATGGAAGTTAAAACATGGGGCCGGAACGGGAAACATCCCGGCGTACACCTATAAATACACTAAAACCACACAACCACTAAAATCACTACCCTGAAACACACCCCAACCCGTCAACCACCCTAGCGAAACCAAGAAAAATGGGAAAAGTAGCGAAGAAAGCGTGCGACCGCAAGCGGCAGGTCCACTTCTCCCGTGAGGAACTCACCGTGCTAACAGAGACCCTCCAGGAGAATGCTGCCGTCGTCTTCTGCACGCAAATGACCAGGACGGCACTTGCAAACAAGAAGGCCATATGGGCTCTGGTGGCACAGCGGGTAAGTGCGGTGGGGACCGCACCCCGCACCCCACAGCAATGCCGCAAGCGATGGGACGACCTGCGGAGACGCGTCCGCAGCATACTCTCTGCCAACCGCAACATTGCCACAGCCACCGGGGGAGGTCCTGAATCACCCATCAAGTTGACCCCCTGGGAAGAAATCTGTGCCTCCACCATCGGAATGGAGAGCATAGAGGGAGTCGGAGGGATGGAGAAAGGAGTGCAGACATCCGAAGATTCAGGTAGGTGGGCCAGATAAAACAATGCCAAATCCACACAGTCCATCCATGTGAAGTACCATGCGTCCACATAGTGCAACAGAAACACATGTCCAGGAGAACGCCCACACACATCGGCCTGATAGCGCACGTTAAAACCCACAATAAATACATAAATAATTAAAAACCCCAAATACACGCACTACACGTGCAGCAGGCACACCCTAACTGCAGGCTGCCAAACAACTGCACCCTCACTCCACACACAAATCAAAGCACCTCCAAGGCCCCGACCCAAATCACCCTCAGGTACCACCCCAATGCATGTGATACAATGCCATTCCAATTCCCACAGACCCATCAATAACCCTCGCCCTCCTTTACTCCACCACAGGGTCCGATCCAAACGACGAGCTACAGGACACCCCTACCAGCACACCTGCAAAGAGGGCCAAGACCAACGGCCAGAGACCCTCCACCTCAGCTGCACGCATCAAGACACGGCAGCAGCACAAATCAGGTGGCAGCACAGAGGAAGGAACATCAACAGGCACCCCAGCAGCCAGCATGCCCACAACACCACCACCACAGGTCCCCCCAATGGATGCCACAGAAGGCACTGCCTCTGGTGGCAGCAGCACCATAGGTGACACCCCATTGATGGCAGCATGCTCGGACACAGAAAACGGGGATGCCGAAGTCAGATCCATCCATGACCTGTCCCAATCCCCCTGTCTGTCCCATCCCGTACAACATGAGGATACCACGCAGGGGCACCCACAAGACGACGACTGGCCATCCCCCACAAGCCCTGTGGCAAGCCAACATGAGGACAACAGCCCCTCTGTGACACCCCCGCAAATGGCCATGGCCCAGCAGAGGCAACAGTCCCTCGACCAGTTGATCGAACAACAGCAGCAACTGGCCACGCTCCTCAAGGACCATGCTGATGAATGTGGGGGCACTAAGGCAGACATAGAAACATCAACTGAGACACTTAGGGCACAAATCGAGAGTAGCACCGAGAGCCTGAGAGTCCAAATGGAGAGTAGCACCGAGAGCCTGAGAGTCCAAATGGAGAGTAGCACTGAGAGCCTGAGAGTCCAAATGGAGAGTAGCACCGAGAGCCTCAGGGGGGAACTGCATGCGACGGCCAAGGACGTATGTGCCGACATGCATGGACGTGAGCAGGCAGACACATGATCCGTTGCAAGTTCCGTCCAGGGCAGCCCCCAACGTAGATCTGGGAGGAACCTGCACTCCACAGGCAGGGGTGCCCCTGATACCCGCAGAGGGGGCATGCAATAGCGACAGCCCACTGACAATGAGCATCTTTGGACACTGGTGTTCGGGGGGGAGGCAGGAGGGTGGAGGGGGTGTGTTGGGCTCACTTGGGTGGCGGGTCGATAGGGTGTTCAACATGACATCACATATGCCATTAAAAGTGCACGATCAACCAATGAGATGTGTGGACATTGATCTTTGTGTACTAGGCCATCATAGGCGTACAGTCCATGTTGTGCATGTCCCAGACACACGCAGTGCCACGAGTCCCGTGTCCATGTATCAGCCACCAGGCGTGAGTGCTAGAAGCATGCATCAATGAGATGCTGACGAATGTCACGGGCCTCCGGTGCCTCGCAGACTCCATGAGGTGCTGCCACATCCCCACCCTCATCATGACCATCTTCAGGTGCTTGCAGTTCTGCGTCAGGGGGCATGGGCACATTTCTACGTACGCACATGTTGTGGAGCATGACACATGCCATCACCATCTTTGCAACCTTCTCATGGCGGTACAGGAGTGCCCCGCCAGACCTGCTGAGGCAGCGGAAACGGCCCTTCAGTAGGCCGAATGCCTGTTCTATGACTACACGGGTACGTGAGTGGGCATGGTTGTAGTCCTCCTCATGCTGGTCCCTTGGGTTCCGGACTGGTGTGAGGAGCCATCTCTTCAGTGGATATCCAGCATCACCTGTATGTGGACGAGAAACGTATGATGTGGAATGCCATTGATACGTACGCACACCCCCCCCCCCTTCCTGCCAGGTCATTGCCAATTCACATACCCCACATCATCATGCATGTAATGAGACTCACCGAGTAGCCAGGATCTGTTCCCTGCGTGTCGCTCCATGTAGCGTGGTATTGTAGAGTTCCTCAAGACCATAGAATCATGGGTTGATCCAGGGAATCGGGCACAACAATGTGTAATGATCCTGTTGGAGTCACACACCATTTGTACATTCAGGGAATGAAATTGTTTTCGGTTGCGGTACTGGGCCTCCATGGCATGTGGGACGACCAATTCAACATGGGTGCAGTCGATGGCACCAATGCAACCCGGTATGCCGGCAAGTGCATGGAATCCCACTTTCGTGTTGGTAATTTCCTGCTCCGAGCGTGGTAGAGAGATGTAGTCGTCTGCGTGCTGCAGGAGGGCATCGAGCACTTGCAATAGTGTCCGTGAGAACAGTGGCTGAGAAATGCCATGCAACTGTCCGACTGTGTGCTGGTAGGTGCCTGTGGCCAGGAAGTGGAGTACAGACACCACCTTCAGTAGGGGTGGGATGGCGGTTGGGCTATCTATCATGCTGACAAGGTCAGCCTGTGTCATGTCCACAATGGCGGCTATGGTGTCCCGGTCCAGACGGTAGAGGGTGTGGATCTGCTCATCAGTGAGGTTGAACGGATGGGCTCGGAGGCGTGGTATTGCGGGCTGCCTGCGTGGTGGTAGTGGCTGTGCTGGTGGGCCTTGCTGGCCCTGCCTTGGCCTCCTCCTCCTCCTGCGTCTCCTCCGTGCGGCTGGTTGTAGTTGGTGTTCGTCTTCTTCTTGGAGTTGGAGTACTTGCAGTGCTATCAGGTCCCCCAGGGCCAACATCGCGAGTCCTGCCGGTAGCATTTCGGTGTGGTTGTGGGAGGAGACTGGCTGTGCAATTTATGTGTTTTCAGGCTGTATGGCCTCCACCTGTGGTGATTCATTCCACCTGTGCAAACTGCTCTCCCCTTTGGCCGAGCACGTCACGCGCACAACGCTGCAATTCGGGGAATGGTATCTTGCTATTGCTATCATGTATTTGTACCCGATGGCCGTGTAAGATTGGATTGATATGTTCATTCTGCTGTGGTCCCATTGTTTCCCATACTATCTGTGCAGTCGCGAACAGACTTGTGAAGGGTCAGTGGAACGTAGTACTCGAGTAACGGTGGGCCCTCATGCATCACTGTACCGAGTTGCAACGACGGGCGGGGCGTCCCATTCGTGGGTGAAGGCAGTTGCCATTTTCACACACAGCCGCACTCGATGGAATAATTAGTGATTTCAAACGGCCACAGATGCCTTTCCGACGTGGTGTTGCAAATGAGGAATTCGAAGGGCGGCGCTTTCGGTTTCCAGCTAGCGGCGAGGAGATGCCCACAGGTCTGACTGCAAATGTAACGTTCTATTGTTCAATGTCCTTGAGACAGGGCCCATGGCGAGGGAGCAATGATTGATATGAATAGTTTGGGATGCGCAATAGCTACGTGGGCGATGAGGCCGGCCGTTCCCAAATACATGTTACTTCACAACACTGGAATTACGGGCTGGGGCACTGTGGATTTTGCAGGCTGCATGACGCACAGACTCAATGGATGTTTCTAATGTTATGTGAGTAATTATTCAGGCGTTTTGATCCCGGGATGAGGGAATGATGAATGGATGCATGGGCAGGTGATTTGATACAGAGTTTGCCATGTACAGGGCTTCTTGGGATCTATCCGCCTCCCCTACGCTATGTGATGCAGGGCTGCCATAGTGGGACCATCGTCTATCTGGCCTTGTTGAGCCCTCCCTGTCTCCAGGCGCACTCAGACACTTGTGTCCATGCACGTTAACATTCCCATCTGATGGATTCTGTTTTGACAGACGCATGCACAGGTACACTCGTTTGTGATGGTGTTTGCACCTCGATATAGATGTTTATGAGTCGCAAGTGGTTTTGGGGTGGTGATGATCCTTTTGAGTGGGCTAGCATGCATATGGCTGTGGATTTCGTGTGATCATTGAAGTGAGTTGTTCGAATGTGGTTCTGATGGCCATTCTGTTCTTTTTCTTTTCTTTTGGTTGACAGGTATCTCCTCCCCTTTTGCCACTGCCATCTGTATGCCACTCCTGCAGATGGATTTTACTCCCGACACCTGCTGCTTCGTGTTAATCAGTGGAGCAGCATTACGATCTTATGGGACGATCGCCAATGGCCCACATGCCCTTACGCAGTACTGGTGGCTCGGAGCAACATTTCGGCCTTTCAGCTGGACTAGTGCCTCCCCATTGGGACGGCCCTGCGGTTCTGTGCGCTTCCATGTTGCCTTTTCGTACGTGAATGTGGCTCTGTGTACCATGGGGGAACAGGGCGACACACAAGTAGTGGCTGGTCATTTCTTGCGGATGCAGCCCACAATGGTGATTAGTGTTTTGGAGTTCATGGCCTGATGGCTGTATGGGCTTGGTGACTTTGATGTGCATAAATTTCTATTCTGATTTGGCCCGTGTAGCGTTTTTCTTTGCAAGTGATGTGGCATATGCCTATTTGGGGGGCGATGTATTGTGAGGAGATCTGCATTGGGTTCCAGCTTCGGGGTTTAGTTGCGTGGTACTGTACTGGGCGCGTTTGCCTACTAAGCCCGTGAGGTCAGGGATGGGGGCTGCCTATATGACAGTTTGAATGTTGTCATGCTCAGGGGCGGGGGATTGGGTTTTGTGTAACAGATGCCGGTCAGCCAGGTGGACTGGTGGAATGATGTGATTTTCGGAATATTGCTGGTCACAGGTGCCTGTGTTTGCGTGCGTTTCTTGGTGGGGGACTGTGGTCATGTCCATTGGGATTGCTTCTGTATTCGTGCCATCTGTGCCCTGCAGCTCCCATTGGCCCCTCTTGTGTTTCTTTTGTTCGTTGGCATGCATGGGTGACTTGTACATTTCAATGGTTGCATTGTGACTTCATTGCACCTACGGGGGGTTGTACTTTGTGGGCAGGGAGCGGTGTACAAGCACTCAGTGGGGCCGTTTACGGTTGATTCGCGATGCCGTACTTCTCGCCATGGCGGAATGGTACATTACGCCATGCCTGATGGCGTTAGGTACATGTCCGCTAGGGTCGGAATTGGCGTACCGTTGCACCATGGTGGTGTTTGCGGTTTGGCATGGCGCGCGCGCGCGTGCTTGGTGCAGTTAGCGTTGGCGTTCACTACGGTGTCGCTAATGGCTTCGTACTTTGCGGTGACGGGTCATAGTCGCACCGAGCGCTATTCGATGGCGGTATTGCATTTCCGCCATCGTTTTTCGATTTCCGCCAGGGTCGTAATGAGGGCCATTGTATTTTGAGTCATTTTTCATTTTCATTTTAGAAACGGATTGCTTCTAAATAAGAACGTGACTACACCAGTGCAGTGAATCGGTCCCAGGGCTGTTGCTAGGTTTGGAAAAGACCTGGGGCTAGACTAATGTCAGGACTGTCAGGACTTGGGACTAGCTAGCCCTTTGGTTTTAGCCCCTGGGCGTCTACCCGTGGCTACAACCAAAAGACCCGAGTCTATAGCCCACTCACCACCCCCTAGCAACTCCTCTGCCCAGTCAAATTCACATCATAGCATTTACCCAGTAAGTGACAATAACACTGTGTTGTGTTATGTTGATTTATAGTGTAAAGCTACCACCCAAGTGCAGTTTCCAGGGGCTCCTATAGCAATATATATTAGTGAGGGCCTGTTTCCTTATATTCGTACTGTTCTTTGATTTATTAGGAAATCTAAAGAGGAAATACTTGCACAATACTGCAAAGATTTTCCAGGGATTACATAAATCAGACATTGTTTTTGCCACTTCATATTAGAGAAAATCAGTTGATAGACTGCTGGGGATCCTCTCTTGAAATGTCTCCCTTGGATATTGGCAGGTTATGGCTTGGAACTGTTCAGCAATTAATCAGGATTAAGCATGCTGAATGAGCTATTCCTCCCGTCCAAGTCTGGAATGTACTTTTGACTTCCTTGCTCTGCTGTACTTTTCACAGTATTAGTAATTTGGGTATATGAATAATTAGTCATTTTTTATTTTTTTGAAGAAATGTATTATAGATCTGGTCAAACTTGTGGCCGAACCCTGCTGTTTAACTCTAACACAGAGGAGACTAGAAGCAGATACCCTAAGAAAACTATATTCAGGCTGGTTTTGAAAATTGTAACCAAGTGCCTACAATGTTAATTGGAACAGATGGTCTTCATTGATTCATGCCATTTTTCAGGAATATAGGATAGAAACATGTTGGAAAATATGAGACACAGGAAGAAATTGAATTTTTAGTTGTAAATCTTGTGTTAATGTGGAATGGTATGCATATATTAATTTGTATCACTCACAATGTTGGTTGACACTTTTGGGTGTTTTTTATAACTATGTCCGAAGTTGTTATTTTTGAATTTTTGTAATCGGTGGGTATGAAATTGTGAATTAATGTCTTAGATGTGGTAATCTGTTAATACATGAAATTGAATTGTAATCAAATATATTTTTGATAACATTTCCTGAATGGTTTTGTGTGGAGGCCCTGTATACGTATTTTGATGCAAGAGGCAAGTTCATGTCTTTTAGCAAGACGTGGTATACATGCTATGATCTGCTATATGTCGTTTCAGATTTGTCTGCCCATCAAGGTCTCTGGCTGCTTCTGCACTTACACACTCAAATGTTATATTTCAACACAAAAAAACACATACTAACTAAGCCACCCACACATGGCAAATAAAGATCCCTCCTTACAGCCATCAAACATCTGTGCATTACACCTTAACAACCAACTTACATATCACAACCCAGGCCAATGCAGCCTAGCACAATGGTCACAAATGCTTCTATGCTCGCAATGCAATAACACTAAGAAACTGACCTGCATGCAGAGCTTGGGGTACTTCCGATCTGCATGCACCAATACAAGACTATAGCTATCTTGCATTTTCCTCCTCTCTTGTCCCCCCATGAATCTCATTCACCCGCCTCTCTATCAGGTCAGCTAGAGCGCCTGGAGACTATGTAGCATGAAGCCCAACAATGGATGGCCACACACACACACACACACACACACACACCCAGACACACACACACAGACACACACACACACACACACTGGATTGGAGCATGCACACAAACATTCAATGGCAACACACAGACAATAAGATTGATATGATATGATATGAAATGATATGATATGACATTTATAATGCACCTATAGACAAGTGTTTCAAGGCACGACGAGGCAAGGGAGAGGGAAGACAGACAGCGATCCTACTAGGCTAGGTGTGATTCAGATCATGCCAGTGCATGGGAAGGGGGAAGGGCGAAAGTGTGAGAGAGAGGGGGGGTACAGTGCAAGGGACAAAGAATAATAACAATAAGTAAAGTGCAGCCAGCTGGTGGCAAGTGCAAGGGTAAGTGCAGACATCCGGTGACAAGTGCTGGTAGTGGGACTGTAGGGATACAGAGACAGTCACAAGTGTGGGGGGTTGCTAGGAAGGCAGTGCAGGTGTCCGACTGGCGGTGGATGGGACCTGGGTCCGAGAACATAAGGTGGCCAGGTAACCAGTTGCAGGTTCAACCAGGGATTCAGCAAGGGAGAGGAGGAGAAAAAACAGAAGCAAAGAGAAAGGATTTGAGGTGGTTCCGGAACCGGAGATGGTTCTCCTCAATTTTCAGTGAGGCAGGGAGGCTGTTCCAGAGGGAAGCCCCAGTCGAAGTGAGAGATCTACCACTAACTCGTTGCTTGGAGAAGCGACTGAACCTGAGGGATTTGGAGGCGGATGAGCGAAGAGCTTGAGAAGGAAGATATTTAGGAAGAGAGAGTCGGAGGTATTAAGGCCCTAGGCCATTGAATGCCTTGTGGACAATGCAGAGGATTTTGAACTTAATCCTCTCAGCCACTGGGAGCCAGTGCAGAGATTTCAGTCTTGGAGAGATACGATCCCTGGGCTTGAGGCAAAGGACAAGTCTTGCAGTCCTGTTCTGGATAAGTTGCAGAGGGCTGAGAGTAGAGGCAGGCAGATTTAGAAAGAGACTGTTGCAATAGTCCAGCCTAGAGAGTACAAGAGGTCTAGAGATAGTGAGCTTCTGGAGGAAGGAGAGGAAAGGAAGAATACCTCTGAGGATGTGCAGCTGGTAGTGTGACTCCTTAGAGACGTCAGAGATGTGAGGATAGAAGGAGAGTGTAGAGTCAAAGATGACCCAGAGGTTTTTAGCCTCACAGGTGGGAGCAGGAAGAGGGCCAAGAGACACCGGCCAGAGAGTGACAGGAAAGGAGGGAGCAACACACACACACAAAACAACTGTTGGCCACACACATGTTTAACAACAGCAATAACATCACACACAAAAGCACATCTGACAGCTTTGCTGCCTAAAGCCTCCTACCATGCACCCTCAGCACAGCCGCTGCAAACTGGAAGGTAGGTAGGCGGTCCCAACCAATACATATATTTATTCATCTGGTGATTAGGGCTTATCCATGGTATACAAATATGTAGCTATTGACAGCAACAGAAAAGACTGCTGTGTATGGTAGAACAGTCTGATTGTTCACAGTTGGAAAGCACGTTCATTCCTCTTAAGTAGCTCTGACATTCTCAAGGCGACACCACCCACAAAGCACAGTAATGGTCTACTGCAAATCCTGAATGCATAATATGTATGTTTAATCACTATACCCCCCACTCTGCACTTTGTTTGCCTAATGGAAGATCTGGAACTAGGATATGTAATCTGCAGCAATGTATTCAGCACAATGCACATAACCGCTCTACTGGAATCTTTAGAGCCTAAATCTGCACTCTTAAAACATCCTGAGACAGTAATGCTGGATACCAGGAGATGAAACACTACATCTTTAACAATGAAATGTACTCTTCCACTAGAAGGAATGCAAATTGAAAATAAACATTTCAGCCTTCTTACACCTGCCTACATTCACAGGAAGAACATAAAGGAGATCTTCATGGCATTTCAGTGAGATTTAAAAATATCATCATGCAGGTTGACTGGGTACAGAAGGGATACAAAGAGGAACAAGCTGGGGCATTGGTAAAACATCTGGGATTAAACATCAGTAAAGGCTGAAGGAAGGATTTATTTCGTACTCATATACCAGATGATAGAGACAAAATTACTACTGCCTCGTAGGAGTTCAGATACAAGCAGGTCTTCTAAGCTGTTACTCTTTCCCACATTACTACTAGAACTGCAGTAACTCTGTTACCACTGCATTACCGCAGTTTATTACCACACCACCAAACTCCCAATGAGACCCAAATGGTGGTTTTATGTGCAACTAAGGCCCATGGAACAAGGCCAGGAGGAAGGAACCACATATACATATCCCTGTCTTCTTTCAGGGTCTCATCAGTGCAAAAACAAGTTCCTTAGTGCTTGCCAATCACTTGAATCAGGTTTGAGTTGGCATGCTGGCTTGACGGAATTCAACAAAGCGATGCGGTTTGACAAGCCACAATACCTAGAATAAGCCACGCAATGTCAGCATAGGTGAATTCCTCAATGGGGTCTTGTTCCGAGAAAAAAAGAGATTGACTGGAGGAACTGATGCAGCAAGGCACAGGTGTACACTATGCTTTGGGGGTCGGGTTCCAGTCTACCCTGTCTGAGATAGAATTACCTGCATCATTTTAATATTAATAATAAAAAAAGAAAGCCAGCCTTCTACACTCTTGCCAGATGGCACCTCTAAATGCCCCTCAGCCAAAACAGTTTAGACTTACCCTTGTAAGGGACTGGCTCATCCCCCTTATGCTGAGGCCATCAGTATTGGACTGTTGTGTCCCAGGCTTCTGCAGAATATACTTGCCAATCCTTGTACAGATATGGCTCGGTGCAATAACCTGGTATTCTCTTCCTGCATGGTCATAAGCCACTTCAGAGGTCTGTCATTTTGGACACTGAAGTGAGATCCAAAGATATAGGCCCTCATTACGACCCTGGCGGAATTCGGAAAACGATGGCAGAAATGCAATACCGCCATCGAATAGCGCTCGGTGCGACTATGACCCGTCACCGCAAAGTACGAAGCCATTAGCGACACCGTAGTGAACGCCAACGCTAACTGCACCAAGCACGCGCGCGCGCGCCATGCCAAACCGCAAACACCACCATGGCGCAAGGGTACGCCAATTCCGACCCTAGCGGACATGTACCTAACGCCATCAAGCATGGCGGAATGTACCATTCCGCCATGGTGAGAAGTACGGCATCGCGAATCAACCGTAAACGGCCCCACTGAGTGCCTGTACACCGCTCCCTGCCGACAAAGTACAACTCCCCGTAGGTGCAATGAAGTCACAATGCAACCATTGAAATGTACAAGTCACCCATGCATGCCAACGAACAAAAGAAACACAACAGGGGCCAATGGGAGCTGAAGGGCACAGATGGCACGAATACAGAAGCCATCCCAATGGACATGACCACAGTCCCCCACCAAGAAACGCACGCAAACACAGGCACCTGTGACCAGCAATATTCCGAGAATCACATCATTCCACCAGTCCACCTGGCTGACCGGCATCTGTCACACAAAACCCAATCCCCCGCCCCTGAGCATGACAACATTCAAACTGTCATATTGGCAGCCCCCATCCCTGACCTCACGGGCTTCGTAGGCAAACGCGCCCAGCACAGTACCACGCAACTAAACTCCGAAGCTGGAACCCAATGCAGATCTCCCCACAATACATCGCCCCCCAAATAGGCATATGCCACATCACTTGCAAAGAAAAACGCTACACGGGCCAAATCAGAATAGAAATTTAATGCACATCAAAATCACCAAGCCCATACAGCCATCAGGCCATGAACTCCAAAACACTTTTCACCATTGTGGGCTGCATCCGCAAGAAATGACCAGCCACTACTTGTGTGACGCCCTGTTCCCTCATGGTACACAGAGCCACATTCACGTACGAAAAGGCAACATGGAAGCGCACAGAACCGCAGGGCCGTCCCAATGGGGAGGCACTAGTCCAGCTGAAAGGCCGAAATGTTGCTCCGAGCCACCAGTACTGCGTAAGGGCATGTGGGCCATTGGCGATCGTCCCATAAGATCGTAATGCTGCTCCACTGATTAACACGAAGCAGCAGGTGTCGGGAGTAAAAGCCATCTGCAGGAGTGGCCTACAGATGGCAGTGGCAAAAGGGGAGGAGATACCTGTCAACCAAAAGAAAAGAAAAAGAACAGAATGGCCATCAGAACTACATTCCAACAACTCACTTCAATGATCACACTAAATCCACAGCCATATGCATGCTAGCCCACTCCAAAGGATCATCACCACCCCAAAACCACTTGCGACTCATAACCATCTATATCGAGGTGCAAACACCATCACAAACGAGTGTACCTGTGCATGCGTCTGTCAAAACAGAATCCATCAGATGGGAATGTTAACGTGCATGGACACAAGTGTCTGAGGGCGCGTCGAGACAGGGAGGGCTCAACAAGGCCAGATAGACGATGGTCCCACTATGGCAGCCCTGCATCACATAGCGTAGGGGAGGCGGATAGATCCCAAGAAGCCCTGTACATGGCAAACTCTGTATCAAATCACCTGCCCATGCATCCATCCATCATTCCCTCATCCCGGGATCAAAACGCCTGAATAATTACTCACATGACATTAGAAACATCCATTGAGTCTGTGCGTTATGCAGCCTGCAAAATCCACAGTGCCCCAGCCCGTAATTCCAGTGCCGTGAAGTAACATGTATTTGGGAACGGCCGGCCTCATCGGCCACGTAGCTATTGCGCATCCCAAACTATTCATATCAATCATTGCTTCCTCGCCATGGCCCCTGTCTCAAGGACATTGAACAATAGAATGTTATATTTGCAGTCAGACCTGTGGGCATCTCCTCGCCGCAAGCTGGAAACCGAAAGCGCCGCCCTTCGAATTCCTCATTTGCAACATCACGTCGAAAAGGCATCTGTGGCCGTTTGAAATCACTAATTATTCCATCGAGTGCGGCTGTGTGTGAAAATGGCAACTGCCTTCACCCACAAATGGGACGCCCCGCCCGTCGTTGCAACTCGGTACAGTGATGCATGAGGGCCCACCGTTACTCGAGTACTACGTTCCACTGACTCTTCACAAGTCTGTTCGCGACTGCACAGATAGTATGGGAAACAATGGGACCACAGCAGAATGAACATATCAACCAATCTTACACGGCCATCGGGTACAAATACATGATTGCAATAGCAAGATGCCATTCCCCGAATTGCAGCGTTGTGCGCGGGACGTGCCCGGCCAAAGGGGAGAGCAGTTTGCACAGGTGGAATTAATCACCACAGGTGGAGGCCATACAGCCTGAAAACACATAAATTGCACACCCAGTCTCCTCCCACAACCACACCGAAATGCTACCGGCAGGACTCGCGATGTTGGCCCTGGGGGACCTGATAGCACTGCAAGTACTCCATCTCCAAGAAGAAGACGAACACCAACTACAACCGGCCGCACGGAGGAGACGCAGGAGGAGGAGGAGGCCAAGGCAGGGCCAGCAAGGGCCGCCAGCACAGCCACTACCACCACGCAGGCAGCCCGCAATCCCACGCCTCCGAGCACATCCGTTCAACCTCACTGATGAGCAGATCCACACCCTCTACCGTCTGGACCGGGACACCATAGCCGCCATTGTGGACATGACACAGGCTGACCTTGTCAGCATGATAGATAGCCCAACCGCCATCCCACCCCTACTGAAGGTGGTGTCTGTACTACACTTCCTGGCCACAGGCACCTACCAGCACACAGTCGGACAGTTGCATGGCATTTCTCAGCCACTGTTCTCACGGACACTATTGCAAGTGCTCGATGCCCTCCTGCAGCACGCAGACGACTACATCTCTCTACCACGCTCGGAGCAGGAAATTACCAACACAAAAGTGGGATTCCAGGCACTTGCCGGCATACCGGGTTGCATTGGTGCCATCGACTGCACCCATGTTGAATTGGTCGTCCCACATGCCATGGAGGCCCAGTACCGCAACCGAAAACAATTTCATTCCCTGAATGTACAAATGGTGTGTGACTCCAACAGGATCATTACACATTGTTGTGCCCGATTCCCTGGATCAACCCATGATTCTATGGTCTTGAGGAACTCTACAATACCACGCTACATGGAGCGACACGCAGGGAACAGATCCTGGCTACTCGGTGAGTCTCATTACATGCATGATTATGTGGGGTATGTGATTTGGCAATGACCTGGCAGGAAGGGGGGGGGGTGTGCGTACATAGCAATGGCATTCCACATCATGCGTTTCTCGTCCACATACAGGTGATGCTGGATATCCACTGAAGAGATGGCTCCTCACACCAGTCCGGAACCCACGGGACCAGCATGAGGAGGACTACAACCATGCCCACTCACGTACCCGTGTAGTCATTGAACAGGCATTCGGCCTACTAAAGGGTCGTTTCCGCTGCCTCAGCAGGTCTGGCGGGGCACTCCTGTACCGCCATGAGAAGGTTGCAAAGATGGTCATGGCATGTGTCATGCTCCACAACATGTGCGTACGTAGAAATGTGCCCATGCCCCCTGACGCAGAACTGCAAGCACCTGATGATGGTCATGATGAGGGTGGGGATGTGGCAGCACCTCATGGAGTCTGCGAGGCACCGGAGGCCCGTGACATTCGTCAGCATCTCATTGATGCATGCTTCTAGCACTCACGCCTGGTGGCTGATACATGGACACGGGACTCGTGGCACTGTGTGTGTCTGGGACATGCACAATATGGACTGTACGCCTATGATGGCCTAGTACACAAAGATCAATGTCCACACATCTCATTGGTTGATCGTGCACTGTTTATGGCATATGTGATATCATGTTGAACACCCTATCGACCCGCCACCCAAGTGAGCCCAACACACCCCCTCCACCCTCCTACCTCCCCCCCGAACACCAGTGTCCAAAGATGCTCATTGTCAGTGGGCAGTCGCTATTGCAAGCCCCCTCTGCGGGTATCAGGGGCACCCCTGCCTGTGGAGCGCAGGTTCCTCCCAGATCTACGTTGGGGGCTGCCCTGGACGGAACTTGCAACGGATGATGTGTCTAAAATAACACCGTAGATCCCTTACTGCTATGTATCAAAATCAACATGATTAAATTGTTCAAAAAAGTACCAAACTCTGGTATCATGCATTTTTATGAAATTCTCTGAAAACAAAAAGGGCAAATTTCTAGAAAGTTATTTGAAACATTTATTATTTAGACAAAGAAAATCCTGATGAGCATAAAGGTTGTAATGACAAAGAAGTATAACAGAAATTGTTAAAACACTCACAGTTGTAATTCACAATTTTGTTTAAAGAACAGAAAACAATCAATTATTCTTTTTATGAGAAACAGAAAAAAATATTTTTTAAAATAGGTTCTTCTTTGTTGTAAAGTCACAAAGAAGAAATAAAAAAGGAATGGAGTACTAGTGGAGAGAAGATATATAGACGGTTCTTAAGATAAAAAGTTCTTCCTTCTCTACACAGAACAACCGTATCCTCTCAAACTCTAACTCCAATATTCCTAATGACAGGTCTGCCTACGTGTAGGTGTCAAAAAAATATTTCAAGAAAAATCAAGGTTGACATCATCACAACAACGTTTCGGCTGAAATGCCGCCTGTCTGGCCATAGTTTCTTTACATAGTTGAAAGTTGCCTTCCTCAGGGCGAAAGAACCTCACAACAGTTTAACCCTGTGGGGAAGCAGACATGAAAGAAAATGGAATTAAATTTAAAAGCATAATGGGAGTGAACTCCAAAATTTGAGTAAAGTTGCCCTTGTTGTTTAAAAGAGAATAAATTAGGAAATCAATTACCTCAATTTTGTAGGCTGTGGAAAAGTTAGAAATACAGGCGTGAAAGCGGGCTCAGGGGCCCACAACAGTAATGCCTGAAGAGCGGAACCAACAGGGCCCTTGGTGTAACTGCATCGGGTCAGGTTGGAAAAAACAACAACTGAAAGGGAAGGGAGAACTTATCAGAATAAAAGTGAAGAAAAGTACAAATAGAGGTTATCCAAATGGGGAGAGGAGTGTAGAGGTATGTACTCACAAGTGGATTAAATCCTGTAACTAGATAGCATGCACAGTTGAAAGGTGCAGTCTGCGGAGTATATAGTGCGGAGAGCACATGCGTCGGGTAGGCTAGTGTGGTCCCATATCACTGGCATAAAAGGTGTACAGCCTCTGAAAAATAGAAAATGATGAAAAGTGTTAGAGGGATGGACAGATATATACTGTAAACACTAAACTGTGTTTAAGAAAGAACCCACGAGAGATCGTGTTAGAAGAATGGACGGATATATGCAGTAAACACTAAACTGTGTTAAGGAAAGAACCCACGAGAAAATCGCGTCTTACCTATAACGACTTGACCAAAGTATAATGCAGATGTACGAGGGGAACAGCCTTTCTTGAAAACCTCTCGCAACACTCTGCAAAGCGAGCACGAATGTTCATATAGCCTAAAGAGGGCAGGAGGCCTAACTCGCCATTTCATTGGGCCTAAAAATAAGATGTGTGGATAGGCTGAGAGCTGCCCCACCTGCATGTCACTCACTTGGGTGGATACAAAAGGGCGCCATAACAGCGGCCTCTGTAACGTCAACTAAGAGAAGCTGCCGCGCCGGAAAGCAGACAGAAGCCTGCGGAGAAGCGTCTGGCTGGGGAGCAGAACACATGCTGCTGGAAGGAGGCAGCCGCCCGCAAGGCAAAACCCAGGTGTGGGATGGAAGCCAAAACATGTTAAATTGGACTGAAATCCTCATTAAGTCCATTAATGTGAGTGGATAAACGATGGATCCATCGAGCCTCCTTCTGTAGGAGGCAGTGGGTTATGTTGGGCGTATTTTTGACCACATCCAGAATCCACCATAATATGTCATTAGCAGAGTGCTGTAGCTCAATGTAGTGACTTACTAGGGGTGCGGTAAGTGTTTTACACCTGATTCTAGATCGATGTTCTGATATTCTAATATGTACCGGTCGTGAAGTTTGACCAACATACCGGAGGCCACACGGGCATTGGATGCAGTATACCACATGTGCGGTTTT
Source organism: Ambystoma mexicanum (assembly GCF_040938575.1). Lineage (NCBI taxonomy): Eukaryota > Metazoa > Chordata > Amphibia > Caudata > Ambystomatidae > Ambystoma > Ambystoma mexicanum. The sequence goes on along the minus strand of NC_090923.1, from coordinate 621,014,060 downwards.
GCAGTTTGTCATAGTGGTAAATGTCCATGTTTTTGGCCCAATTTTGAACTCCTTCATTTTCCTGGTGAATTGACAGACAGAGCAAGATCCACAAGGGAAATGCCCTGTGGTGGTCCTCAGGTCCCACAGTCCTATTCTAGGGGCGGCTTTCTTAAGGGAAGAATGCACAAGTTTGTCACGAATATTGCTGCCCCTCTTGAAAGCAAAGCGGGGAGGAGGTGTGTCTGGCAGATTTATTTTGACAATGGGCCAGTATTTCGAGATGAGTTTTTTAATCTCGAAGGTCTGAGGCCCATGGGTCAATACACATGTCATCTGTGAATTGTTCTTATCCAGTACTGAATTGGAATTTTGTTTGGGCGTTAGCAAATTGTCACGGTCAGTAAACCGAGCCCTTTTGTACGCTTGTGTGATCAATCGTTTAGGATAACCTCTGTCTCTAAGGCGACTGCTAAGATTATCTGCTTGTTCATAATAATCAAATAACTCGGAACAGTTTCGCCGGATCCGGAGAAACTGGCCATAGGGTAGATTATCCCTAATATGTCGAGGGTGATTGCTGGAGTAATGTAGGAGAGTATTACGAGCTGTGGTTTTACGGAAAAGCGAACACTTCAATTTTCCAAAATCATCTTTAATTATTAAGTCTAGAAAAGGGATCTGAATATTGCTAGACTCCATGGTGAACTTGATATTATGATCAACGTTATTCAACCATTCAAAGAAGAGTATTAGCTCGGCTTTGGTGCCTGTCCAAATAAATATGATGTCATCGATATATCTCTTCCATTTGGTTATAGAATAGCGGAAGGGATTGGTGGAAGATAGAATGTGACGAGTTTCAAATTTGAACATAAAGAGAACCGCTAGGCTCGGCGCAAAAGCAGCCCCCATAGCCGTACCTTTTACTTGTAAGAAAAACTGGCCATTAAATTCAAAATAATTTTTGTTGAGAGCTATGGCCATAAGTTCCAAGATGAAGTTATGTGGAACGCGATCCTGAGAATCATATTCCAGGAGAACTTCTCGCATGCATTCTATCGCTTGATCTTGTGGGATGCTAGTATAGAGGGATTGGATGTCCATTGTCACCAGTAATTGAGTAGTGTTGTCAAATTCAAGATTTTCAAAGATAGTAATAGTGTCAGTCGTATCTCTGAGGTATGTCTCAGTTTTTACGCTAATAGGTTTCAGAAATACGTCAATAAATTTGCAAAGTGGTTCTAAAATTGAACCACAGCCTGACACTATTGGTCTTCCGGGTGGGTTTTCCTGATTTTTATGTATCTTAGGTAAAGAATACATAGTCGGAATACGACTTTGACTGGTAATGAGAAATTTAGATTCTTTTTCCGTAATCCATTTGCGATCTAAAGCAAATTGTACTACGCTTTCAATTTCTGTGCGAATGTCTCGGGTGGGATCCTTCCTAAGTTTCTTATAGCTGACATCATCTTGTAATAGCGTGTCCATCATGTTGATATATTGAGCCTTAGACATAACTACAATTCCACCTCCTTTGTCTGCAGGTTTTATGACAATTATGACAATTTACAGTATATATCTGTCCATCCCTCTAACACTTTTCATCATTTTCTATTTTTCAGAGGCTGTACACCTTTTATGCCAGTGATATGGGACCACACTAGCCTACCCGACGCATGTGCTCTCCGCACTATATACTCCGCAGACTGCACCTTTCAACTGTGCATGCTATCTAGTTACAGGATTTAATCCACTTGTGAGTACATACCTCTACACTCCTCTCCCCATTTGGATAACCTCTATTTGTACTTTTCTTCACTTTTATTCTGATAAGTTCTCCCTTCCCTTTCAGTTGTTGTTTTTTCCAACCTGACCCGATGCAGTTACACCAAGGGCCCTGTTGGTTCCGCTCTTCAGGCAATACTGTTGTGGGCCCCTGAGCCCGCTTTCACGCCTGTATTTCTAACTTTTCCACAGCCTACAAAATTGAGGTAATTGATTTCCTAATTTATTCTCTTTTAAACAACAAGGGCAACTTTACTCAAATTTTGGAGTTCACTCCCATTATGCTTTTAAATTTAATTCCATTTTCTTTCATGTCTGCTTCCCCACAGGGTTAAACTGTTGTGAGGTTCTTTCGCCCTGAGGAAGGCAACTTTCAACTATGTAAAGAAACTATGGCCAGACAGGCGGCATTTCAGCCGAAACGTTGTTGTGATGATGTCAACCTTGATTTTTCTTGAAATATTTTTTTGACACCTACACGTAGGCAGACCTGTCATTAGGAATATTGGAGTTAGAGTTTGAGAGGATACGGTTGTTCTGTGTAGAGAAGGAAGAACTTTTTATCTTAAGAACCGTCTATATATCTTCTCTCCACTAGTACTCCATTCCTTTTTTATTTCTTCTTTGTGACTTTACAACAAAGAAGAACCTATTTTAAAAAATATTTTTTTCTGTTTCTCATAAAAAGAATAATTGATTGTTTTCTGTTCTTTAAACAAAATTGTGAATTACAACTGTGAGTGTTTTAACAATTTCTGTTATACTTCTTTGTCATTACAACCTTTATGCTCATCAGGATTTTCTTTGTCTAAATAATAAATATTTCAAATAACTTTCTAGAAATTTGCCCTTTTTGTTTTCAGAGAATTTCATAAAAATGCATGATACCAGAGTTTGGTACTTTTTTGAACAATTTAATCATGTTGATTTTGATACATAGCAGTAAGGGATCTACGGTGTTATTTTGGTCTTTTGTCCCCTCCTTTTCTGCTCATGGGGCAAATCCCCCCCCTCTTTCTTTGTTTACGGATGATGTGTCTGCCTGCTCACGTCCATGCATGTCCCTAAGGGTTTGCGAGAGCTCAGTGAGCACACAGCGCACTGCGGCAAGTTCGGCACATACGTCTTTGGACGTCGCATGCAGTTCCCCCCTCAGGCTCTCGGTGCTTCTCTCCATTTGGACTCTCAGGCTCTCGGTGCTACTCTCCATTTGTGCCCTTAGCGTCTCTGTACCTCTCTCCATTTCTGCCCTAAGTGTCTCAGTTGATGTTTCTATGTCTGCCTTAGTGCCCCCACATTCATCGGCATGGTCCTTGAGGAGCGTGGCCATTTGCTGCTGTTGCACGATTAACTGGTCGAGGGACTGTTGCCTCTGCTGGGCCATGGCCATTTGCGGGGGTGTCACAGAGGGGCTGTTGTCCTCATGTTGCCTTGCCACAGGGCTTGTGGGGGATGGCCAGTCGTCGTCTTGTGGGTGCCCCTGCGTGGTATCCTCATGTTGTACGGGATGGGACAGACAGGGGGATTGGGACAGGTCATGGATGGATCTGACTTCGACATCCCCGTCTTCGGTGTCCGAGCATGCTGCCATCAATGGGGTGTCACCTATGGTGCTGCTGCCACCAGAGGCAGTGCCTTCTGTGGCATCCATTGGGGGGACCTGTGGTGGTGGTGTTGTGGGCATGCTGGCTGCTGGGGTGCCTGTTGATGTTCCCTCCTCTGTGCTGCCACCTGATTTGTGCTGCTGCCGTGTCTTGATGCGTGCAGCTGAGGTGGAGGGTCTCTGGCCGTTGGTCTTGGCCCTCTTTGCAGGTGTGCTGGTAGGGGTGTCCTGGAGCTCGTCGTTTGGATCGGACCCTGTGGTGGAGTAAAGGAGGGCGAGGGTTATTGATGGGTCTGTGGGAATTGGAATGGCATTGTATCACATGCATTGGAGTGGTACCTGAGGGTGATTTGGGTCGGGGCCTTGGAGGTGCTTTCATTTGTGTGTGGAGTGAGGGTGCAGTTGTTTGGCAGCCTGCAGTTAGGGTGTGCCTGCTGCACGTGTAGTGCGTGTTTTAGGGGTTTTTAATTATTTATGTATTTATTGTGGGTTTTAACGTGAGCTATCAGGCCGATGTGTGTGGACGTTCTCCTGGACATGTGTTTCTGTTGCACTATGTGGACGCATGGTACTTCACATGGATGGACTGTGTGGATTTGGCATTGTTTAATTTGGCCCACCTACCTGAATCTTCGGATGTCTGCACTCCTTTCTCCATCCCTCCGACTCCCTCTATGCTCTCCATTCCGATGGTGGACGCACAGATTTCTTCCCAGGGGGTCAACTTGATGGGTGATTCAGGACCTCCCCCGGTGGCTGTGGCAATGTTGCGGTTGGCAGAGAGTATGCTGCGGACGCGTATCCGCAGGTCGTCCCATCGCTTGCGGCATTGCTGTGGGGTGCGGGGTGCGGTCCCCACCGCACTTACCCGCTGTGCCACCAGAGCCCATATGGCCTTCTTGTTTGCAAGTGCCGTTCTGGTCATTTGCGTGGAGAAGACGACGGCAGCATTCTCCTGGAGGGTCTCTGTTAGCACGGTGAGTTCCTCACGGGAGAAGTGGACCTGCCGCTTGCGGTCGCACGCTTTCTTCGCTACTTTTCCCATTTTTCTTGGTTTCGCTAGGGTGGATGACGGGTTGGGGTGTGTTTCAGGGTAGTGATTTTAGTGGTTGTGTGGTTTTAGTGGTTTTATAGGTGTACGGCGGGATGTTTCCCGTTCCGGGGCCATGTTTTAACTTCCGTTTCCGTATATTTCCGGTCACCGTACTTTGCGGTAGGCGCACACTGCGGTGACCGCTAAGAGGGGTGGCGGTATTGCACCTAGGGCGCCGTACGGCGGCGGTGTGGGCCGTTTTGGGGTCATTTCCGCCATCGTGGACTTTGCACTTCCGCCATGGCGTGGTGCTCGTGCCCGATGGGTCGGAATGGGCCGCACTTTGCTCCTTCGTGCAATGGCGGAAACGCTATTTACGCTGTGGCGGTCCGGTCAGTCACTTTCCGCCAGGGTCGTAATGAGGGCCATAGTGTTTAATCCTGAATACCACCCAAACTACTGTAAATGCTTCTTCATCATTTATGACCCAGTTGCGCTCTCGCTTGGTCAAACATCTACTCAGGTATGCACTAGGTTGTTCCACCCCATCAAAGCTCAGTTATGCTAGCACTGCATCAATTCCAAATTCACAGGCATCTGTCTGAATTATGAATTCCTGCCCATTATTCGGGAACATTATACTCGGGGCCTTACACAGGCCATTCTTCAATTTTTGGCAGGATGTCTGGCTGACGGGTCTTAGTGACTTTCTCCTGAAACCTTTTTGATATGACATTGTAGAGGAGAGGGGCAAGTATCCCATAGTCCCTGATAAAAGGCTTGCAGTAGCCCTTGAGGCTCGGAATGACTCTCACTGGAGTATGGGTAGTGGGGATATCCCAGCCCATCACTACTTGGACTTTGGCCTGGAGAGGCTGTTTCTTAATGCCACCCACTTGGTGTTTGGGGTAAGTCACAGTTCCTTGTGGTATCTGGCATTTTGAGGCCTTGCTAGTCAAGCCAGCCTTTTGCATGGTTTGAAGTACTTGTATCAGAAGGAATAGATGGTCTTCTCGGGTATGAATGAATACAGTACCGTCCGCTGGTACTGACAGTACCTGGTTCACCACTCTCTGAAATGTGAAAAGGCAATTTTTAAACCCACAGGACATAACAGTGAACTGATTTCTGGAGTAGAAAATACATTGGGCTTGACAGGCTTGACAGGCTCCGTGATCAAGACAATTTGGTCTGGCGTCTACTCTGTCATAGTGGCCTCATGATCATGTTAGTGCTTCATGAGCTGCTGACTGAACTTCAGGTTCTTTGTTCTCTGTAATTAGCCATTTTGCTTCTGATGCCAAGTACATCGTCCACCTATGTGTCCTATCCTTCCTGCGTCCTCTAACAGGATGGCCAAACAGGAGCTTGCAGAGACTGAACCCTACACTGCTCTGTGGCACCTCCATGTAGGCAAACAGAAGGCATGGCAGGAGAATATCCCAATATCTCCACATGGGCTGTTCCAAGCCACCTATCATGCCCTTTTGGGTCTGTTGCACGTCTCAACAAGCCCATTTGTCTGTGGCTAAAAGGCTATGGAGAACGTGTAAGTTAATCCACATTCATACCACATGGCCTTCAAATATGCAGACATAAATTTGGGTGCCCTGTCAGAAATAACTTCATTAGGAAATCCCTCACGACAGAATATCCATATGTGAACTACCACGGGGGCTTTGTTGATCCTTAAGGATACAGTCTCTGGGTACTGGGTGGTGGGTACCACTATTACAATGTACCGGCTCCCTGAGGAGGTCTGGGGATCCAAAAGACCCACAATGTCATACCTATTCTCTTAAAAGGCCTCCCAATCACTGCTATTGGATTTAAGGTGGCCTTTGTGACTCGAAAGTGACCCGTGCAGTGGAATGTCATGAGCAAAGTCCAGTAGGAACTTCCTGGGGCATTAGGGCACAACTAACTTCCACTTGGCCCCTGCCTCAGAATTATTGGGCTCACTGTACATGAGAGCATGCTTCCAGTAGCATCTGAACATCCCAGGGGATTGCCTGTTTATCTGCTTGTGCATGCAGATCTGTCAGTGTGTGGCAGTTGTGCTATGCTTGGCAAAAGTCAGCCTGACTGGCAACTCCAGCTGAGGACAATTCACTCAGTTCTGGTAGGTCCTCAAGGTCTGAAACCACTGTGCCTGCTATCACAGTTCAGGGTTAGACGTCAGTAGGAAACCCTGAGATCCTTGAGACTTTTACCACTGCAATAGGCACCTCTGTAGCCACTAGACCCTCTCTGACTGGAGCAAGCACCTCTGTGGACTCTGGATCTTGTCTGGGCAGTACCGGCAATGCTGATAGCTCACAATCTCTATCTAGAAGTGCTCCAGGGCCAATGGCTACAAGGGCTGCTTCCTGTGATGCTTCCTTGGCTCTCAATATGGTGTCCATGGTGATGATCTCTTTGTTGGGCATGTCATTCTTTAGCAGAAGGCGAACAGAATTATGGCCTTGACAGTGATGCAGGTATGTGAAGTTTCACCTCTCCAAATGACCTTCACGTTCACCAATCGGCATTGGCTAAGGCCATCAAACTTCCTTACTAGTATGTCAGGACCAGGGCTGATCTGGTCCTCTTGCAACCAACAATATTGGACAGCAGTAATAATCACAGCTGTTTCACAACGTGTTTGAACTCTGTTCCCATTTATGATGAATACATGATCCAAAAATATCTCAGTATTATGAGGAACCAGTGCCTCTGATGGACGGCCAATATTTTTCTTTTTCAGAAACAATAGAGTATTAGACCATATTCGGCCAGCCCCCAGTCCAGGTCAGAATGATTAATCTATGATGCAAACACTATGTCCTTCCACATGACAGTAGCACTAACTACAGATAGTTTGGGTCTACCCTTGCAGGGATGATCCCCCTTTCTATAACCCTGTTCTCCACACACAAGAAAGGCCTGTGGTGCTGACAATGTGGGTGCCCAAATGCTAGAGGTGCCTCACACTTCCTTTCTGAATGAGTGGATGATGCCTGAGGCTGAAATTTACCATCACTTTTTTGGGGACCTTTCTTACCAGGAATGGACAGACCTTTTTTCCTTGCACTCTATGGTTTGCTTTAATCGTTCGCCTTGTCATCTGGTTCAGATATAGGGGTAGGAATCACTGCCGATGCCCTGAATCCTGGCCTCTTTTGAGACAGTGAAGAATCCACAGGCCCAATGCCACATGCCCAACAAAACGTCTATTGGCGTTCCAGATGTATGGTGCTAAGTAGGTGACTACCAGAGCATTCAGGAAGTCTCCTATAAAGTTCCCAAAAACCGGTAACTCCTAGTGAGTTACAAACCTGTTTGCTACAACATTGTTCCTGCTTACCTTGCTGTCCCGCTCCTGCTCCTGTACAACTACCAGGGTTTTCTTTGAGTATTTAAGGACATGTTTGACCGGTCACAGCTAACGTGCACTTCAAAAGATGTGTTATTGGATTTCATGCAGGGTAACCAAGACATCAGGCCTCATTATAAACTTGCCGGTCCGGTAACACTGGTACAAGTAAGCTTGCCGGTACCGTTGTTACCGGACCAGCAAACTATGAGGTATGCTCGCAGGTGCCTTTTTACCTGCCAGATTTGACCTGTGAGCAGACCATATCAGATGCACCGGCACCATTTACGATTGGTGCCGGTCCATCCGGCCTACCCATTCCCATTGAGCTCTATGAGGCTCGAATAGGAATGGGGAGCATTTTTCATGACCTGGTAATTGACATTCCGGGGCGACGGAAAAAAAGGACTCCGGCGGCTGCAGCCGGAGTCATAATGAGGCCCATCCTCACATAAACCCAAAAGTTTAAACAGATTGCACAAACAAAAATCCATGCCCCCCCTCTGCTCAAAGATATCCTTTCCTCAACCTGTGCCGGTAGCATTGCAAAATCCATCATTAACATAGCCCTCACTTCAGGCACGTTCACAGCAATCTTCAATACATAACCTCTCAAACAGCCTTCCCTTCACCCCTTCTCCCTGCCAACTACAGACATATTGCAAACAGCCATTTCCTAGCAAAACGAATTGACCGAACATACTTCTCCCAGCTATGCATTTTCACTAAATCTAACCTCCTCCTCCACCCTGCCCAATCCGGCTTCAGACCCCTACAAGGAACTGATCACCCTCAGTCTACATCTGGGATGGTCTCAAAAGAACCTCAGACTTGCAAGGTTTTGACACACTTGACTGCTCGGCCCCTCGAAGGCCTTTGACACTATTGACCACCTCATGGACAAACTCAACTTACTAGGCATCAGGGATGTAGCATTGAAGTGGATATCCTCCTTCCAATTCCAAACATACTTCCCTTCTCCTCGACTCTGCACCCTGTCTCCAACGGAGTACCACAGGGCACCTCTCTTTCACCCCTGCTCTTCAACCTCTACCTATGCCGTCTCCCAGCACTTATCCGCTTGCACGGCCTGGCATGCTACAACTACACAGATGACACCCAAATCATAATGAAGATACCAAAGGACTCCTCCATCCACTCCCCCGACCTCACCTCATGCCTCACATAAATTGACCACTGGATGACGGCTAACCACCTCCCTCTCAGCCCCAGAAAAATTGAAATCATGATCTGTGGGTAGAATGCCTTCTTCCCCCAAACCACTGCTTGGCCACCCTCCCTAGGCCCTCTACCCCCTAGCTCCAACACAGTAAAGAACTTTGGATGCACCATGGATGCAGATCTGATGCTATCACATCAATTCTGTGTCAAAACTATGCTTTGTACCCCTTAACATTCTGTGACAAATCTCCTACCTTTCCTACCCTCAGAGAGTTGCCACAATCACAAACATCATCCTTGCCTAGACTATGCCAACTCCCCATACCTGGGTGCCCCTGCATCTCAACTCAGAAAACTCCAATGGTTCCAGAACACTGCCACCAGGGTTTTCCCGGCCCTAAACTATAGAGAGCACATCATACCCACCCAGGGGCTCCCTGTCGGGTGACAGTTCACCATCAAGGCTATGTGCATCACCCACTGTGCTCTGCACAACACAGGCCGAGAACATCTACAACACAAGCTCACTCCCTACCGACCTAAAAGAAACCTGAGATCAGGCACTGCTATCCCCCTGGTCATCCCTTCTGCAAATACGATTGGAATGGAGGGATCTGCCTTTTCCGTCCAAGTGCCCACAGTATGGAACTCTATCCATTTTACAATCCGCCGCATGGAGGATCACCTCACCTTCCAAAAAGCCACTTAAAAACTGCCTCTTCCAACCTGCATCCTGACTAAGCAAGTCTGCATCCTGACTAAGCAAGTCCACCCCTTGGGTGAACTTCACTCCTAGATAGGTAGGCGTGGACACCAATTAGACAGATGAGAAAACTCTCCCACTCCATCTCAATGGAAGATAGCCGTATTCTCAAACAAGGAACGCCCATGACCGGCACATAAGTGTGAAGCAGATAATCAGTTGTTGAGACCCAGACAATTAGAGCTGAACATTAGCCCTGCGGGTGGCAGCCATCTCAGATGTGGTAAGAGGACCTTAATAAAAAAATGAAAGTAAAGAAACACAGTGGCAAAGGGAGGACAGGCCGCGCTCCAGACAGAGGGAAATAAAAGAACTTATGACAAGCAGGTCCAGGCAAATCTAAGATTGATTTTATGTTTACTAATTAGTAAGGAGGGCCCTTCTATCAGAAATGCCATACAAAGGATACATTACAAATTACAGAGGCAGTCCCTAAGTAGTGGGCATTTATAAGTTACAAAGATAATATGGTTAAGAGTAAACCATCTGGTGAAAGTGGTAATGCAGAGGACAATATACCAGGGAAATTAACTAGAGAACATAACATAAATAAGATAGACATTTATGGCCTTGGGTCATTTATGGATGGATAACAAGAGGGTTAATTATGTCTCTCTCTCCAGCTAGCTAGTGGTGTTTAAGCTTGGTCTTGAACAGTTCCACAGATTGAATTGCTTTGATGCCAGAGGGTAGAACATTTCAGTGGTGAGTCCCTAGTATTGAGAAGGAGTGGAAACACAAGGAGGAATGAGGGCATGAGATGGATTCGTTGAAAATAAATGAGGAAGACAGTGTTCAAGAGGGAGATTAGTGGCAGATGCAGTCAGCAGGTTAGTGGGAAGCAAGGCCATGAATTGATTTAAAGATGAAAAGTGGGCAGAAGAAGCATGTTTAACTTTGTTTTGTCGTGGACTTAATGGAGAGCTTAAGGATGAGTTGGCTCATGTTCCGCATCCCACCTCTTTTGACTTCATAATTAAAATCTACTTTCACCTCCAAGAAAGAAAGTAAGAAAAGGAAAAAGGGTGATTGATGGGTAAGCAGAATCCTGGCACACTGACACAGCCACATATGGAATCATTCAGATAGGTGCCACCAAAAGACCCTTATTGGATGAAGAAAGAACTCACTGAAGGGTAAAAGGGCTCTTCATGTATTGCAGTTCAGCTACTTATCTGGTAAGAACTTGTCCTTTAGCACCACCAAGACAATCTGGGAAATGCCAGCTCCCAAACCTAGTTGGGACCTCAGTTTGCGAGAAAACACATAAGGTGTCATTATAAGTTTAGTATATTTCAGAGGGAAATCTGCAGAAATACCACCTAACTGATTTACTGTTACCACCACTTGTTTCAGATGAATTACCGCTGGAAAACAAGTGGTGGTAGGTTGTGATAGTCTCCATTTATTGGAGTCCATAGGACCATTTCTGGTGGTGAAGCGAAGGAATTACCTCCAGTATTCTACAGGAGGTTTTTCCTCTGTCTTAAAAACAAACATGTAGTTTTGCATTGTGATAATGCGGCAGTAATGAAGTGGTCTGTTAACACTGTAATATCACTGTTTTGGCCACACCTCTGATCTTATAATGAGGCCCAGAGTCCTTTGCCAGCCTCTGCGTGTGTATCAAGACGGTGGAATAGATATTGCTCATCATAAGTGTTCAATTACACTTAGAGGATTCACGTAGAATTCACTTTCATGCCTGTTGTAACTCAAGAACTGCCTCGAGGCATGGAACATTGTGACTGGCTTGAGGCAGAGACACGGGACAAAAGAGAAGGTTGGGGAAAGAGTTTAAGGCAGACTGCTGCTGACGTCGATCCCAGAATAAAATTTTATAACTTACCTTAGACTCTGGTGTGCTAATGTCATCAATGTCTTGGTTGACTCTGGCGCAGCCGGAATATTTATGGATCTCAGTTGGGCCTTACCGAATAGAATTCCCCTAGTGACTAAAGATGCTGTTCTGCCGTGGAAGGGGTGGACAGACGACATTTAGTCAGTCGACCCATTACTAAGAACACAGCCCCTGTAAAAATGCTAATACACCCAACATTCAGAAGAATTGACGTTTGATTTGTTTCAAGACGCTAATTTTTCCCTCATTCTGGTATGGTCAGACATAATCCCTATATCAATTTGAGGGCCCATACATTGTTCCTAGCATCCGAATATTGTGTCGCCAAATGCCTATCGCAATAAGGAATAATTATTGAGATGATACCTACACCTGAAATTTTAGAGTCCAGCATTCCGCTCTTGTGTATGATCCCTACCAGATACCATTCCTTCTCTCATATATTTTCCAGTGAACAAGATAAAAGCACTTCCACTACAGTGACAGAATGCTTGCTTCATAGACCTTTTGCCTAATACCAAAGTACCATTCAACAGTATGCTCCTCCTCTCACCTGCTCAAAAAGCAGCCTTGAACAAGTGTCTTACGGAAAACATGGCCAATGGCATCATAACAAAATCTAAATCTTCGTTATGCATCATTATTTTATATTCCTAAAAATGATACCTCTGAACTGAGGCTATTCCTTGACTACAGAGTGTTAAACAAGATCACTAAGAAATACAAATAACCCGTCATCATATTCTGGAGGTGGTACGTTTGGATAAAGTTTTCACCAAACTTGACTTGAAGGGTGAGTATCACCTCATTCGGATTAGAGAGGGGGGACAAAAGGAAACCAGTGCTTTGCACCCCCTTTGGATTTTGTGAGTATTGGGTAATGCTGTTTGGGCTATCTAATGCCCCTGTCATTTACCAAAGGTTCATTGATCGTGTGTTTTCAGATCTCTTAATGCATTTAGTCATCGTATATCTTGACGATATACATGTATATTTGCAAGACCTTCCGGAACATCACAAACACGTTCTCAAAGTACTAAGATGTCTTCATGCACACCAACTCAGGTTCAAATCCGAGAAATGCATTTTTGTTCAGACCTCAGTAGCCTATTTGGGATACATTCTTTCTAGTCAAGGTATTTCTATGGATCCATGTATGATGGGAGCCATCCTCTCCCAAAGAGCCCCACAATCCACTAAAGATGTACAAAGATTTTTAGGATTGTTGAAGTTTTATAGAAAGGTCATACCCGATTTTTATAAAGTGGTGGTGATCCTTATAACCATATTGTTGAAGAAAGGTGTCACATCTCCTTGGTTTCCTGAAGCAAATAGAGCCTTCTCTGAGCTAAAGAACTGATTTACCAGACCAGGTATCTTGTGTCAATCCTATCCTGATCAGGCTTTTATATTCAAAGCAGACGCCTCAGATTATGCTACAGTGCAGTACTGAAGATGAAAAAACTGACCAACAAAGACATACTGTGGCCTTTACTCCAAAACTCTATTCACTGCGAAAAAAATAATTATTTCTTGATAGAGCAAGAGTTGTTGGCCATTATAGGAGCATGTCATCGGTGGAGACACCTCCTTCTGGGTAGTCAACAAACCACCCTGATTCACACAATCATCGAAATATACAACTCTTACAGCATTTTGAATGTTTTTAACAGCCAGCAGGAACATTGGCTCATTTTCTTTTTCATCACAACTTTGAACTCTCCCATATTCTGGGCACACAGAATTTGGTGGCAGATGTACAGGAGTTAGGAAGATCTTTTCTAACGGAGGTAAAACATGTTTCCACAAGCACCCACTGTTCTGATCATGGAAAACCTCTTGCAACGTGTTCAAAATGCTCTACTCAAGATGCCTATAACATCGGTTTGCTTTAAGAAGTGGAACCTGCAAGACAGGTCCAATCTCTTTTTAAAAGGATCCCAGCTTTATATGCACGAGGAAGAACTACACATTGAAGGTATGGAAGTATGTCATGACTCCAACATTGCCGGTCATCGTGGGCTTTGTGCTACCAAAGAGCTTATCAAACACCATTTTTAATGTCCACAACTAAATCAGGATGTTTCTATTTACACTTTGACTTTTGTGCTCAATCCAAACCCCCCCCCCCCGTGTACATCCTACAGGAATATTGACACAGGAAAAATTGCCTTCATCACCCTGGCAGAAGATTACAACAAATTTCATCAGGGATCCCCCACCATCCAATGGTCACTTGGTAATTATGGTTACTGTGGATGCCTACACTAGAATGGCACACTTCACTCCTTTGAAAAAGATTCCTACTGTAGCTGAAATTAGCAATACATTTCCAAAAGGCATTTTTCATGTACACAGAAAACCACAATCCATAACATCAATTGTGGACCTCAGTATACTTTGAAATTCTGGACCTCAGTGGGCAAAACACAATGCATCAAATGTTTTCTCTCTTCCGGTTTTCATCCTGAAACCAATGGAGTTACAGAGAGAACTAACCAAATGTTAGAACAGTACCTACACTGTGTTTCCAAGGCCGCCTGTGAGGTACACTCTGTTGCCCACCAAAGAGTTTTCTTACAACAATACTTATCACATAAAGCTTGGTATGCCACCTTTATTTGCTCTTATGGTTTTCATCCACAATGGATAGCAGGTAAAACTACATTTTGTACTCGAGTCCTGGCAGTGGAAGAAAGCATACTACAAATACAACACACCCAAAAGTTGTCCTTGGAGAATCTGCAGAAGGTGGTAGATGACAGCAAAGTTACTCTGATCGCAAACGTTCTGTAGCCCCAGACTACAGACAGGGATCACTCTCTGCACTCTCAAGAAACTGCCACCTCTAGTATTATGTGAAGTAGCCATTGAATATGAGATAGATCACATTTGTGTTTTCAGATATCATCGAGGAGTCCAACAATATCTGCTTGACTGGTATGGATATCCACAGAAGGAATGGTCCAGGAAAGCAGCTTCACGGGTACATGCAACTGCTCAGCACCACGAGTTTCATCTGAAGTACCCTTGGAAACCCAGTGGAACATGACGTGTACGGGGGCATGATGTTAGGAATCACTGCTGCGGCCGCCTGTCCTGATCTCTATGGAGAGAGCGAAGGCTCCTCAGGCCCTATGCAAGAAGGCTGATGAAACATTTACCGATGTCCCATAAGAAGGGATATTGCAGTGATATCATACAGGAAGTAGACAACTGCCGGTAGAACATGGGTAATCTCCTGTAAAGATCCAAGAAACCGGTAAGTCAGTGCATTACAAACTCCTTTGTTACAACGCTGTTCCTGCTAACCTGGCTGTCCTTCTCTTGCTCCTGTATATTACAATAGCTCCTATCTCTGTTCCTGCTGCCTCATTGTCATTCCTCTCTGTGGTCTGACTCCCTCTCTGTTTTTGTCTTTCTCCTGACTCCATTGCCTATCCATCCTGTAAACTTCTGTTTGGTCCTTAAACTCCTGAGTTTTTGCAGTCTTCTCCATTCTACTTTGATCATGCAGTCATCTTCCTTATGAAAGGAATTAGAACTTCTGTGCAGGATTTTCTCCTTGTGTTTGCTTTTTTCCCTGTCTTCTCAGTCTTCGCCCCCTGGACAGCATCAAGACCTTGTGACACCGTCTAGGTCGCAGTGGCTGGCCAGGGGGAGAGATGCCGACAGCAACATCCACCCCTCAGCAGTAAGGTAAGGCATGATGCTGACAATAGGGGCCTGAGCCATATTTTGGAAGCAAGTGCTCAAATACCTGTTGGCCACCTTTAAAAACTCTCCAGTCTTTGATACTCTTGTCCACCAAATGCTTGCATAACTCCATCTCACAATTTACAAGTATATTCTCACATGCAAAAAAAGTATGCATGCTCTCAATAGCCTCAGCTTTGTTACCTGTGACCTTTCCACTCGTATACTTCACGGACTGATATGCAAATACCTATTTTGAGGAGCTCTCTATAGCTCCTGTGGTATTGTTCTCGGGTTTTTCAGAATTTTCTGAGGACTGTAGCCTTCATTTTGGTATAAGTGTGTCTCTCCTCAGGAGTCAATTATAGGAAAACTTTGAATCTATTCTTAAGTCGTTATATGAGGACTAACATGATATTCTGTAGGGTAAGTCTGTTACTAATGTAAAGTATTTTAGTAATTTATATGATAGGTTTTTGAGCGCAATATGCTCTACAAGAGAGGAGCTTTCTGAAAGGCCTGATTGTGTAAAGCGACTCCTAATTCAGTGGAATTTTAGTAGGACTTTGGATGATTTTCAAAGTTATCCCTCACTGAATCTTCTATTCTTTGACCATAAAAAAGAGAGTTCTTGCACCATATTTAGCTGTGCACTTAATCAAATATGTTCGGAGTGAGTTCCTAAGATTTAAGTGGAACTTAATGCCTACTAAGTAGCTTTTGGTGAGATATAAGTAAATTGAATTTGATCAATCTTTTTGTAGGTTTTGCAGGGCTTCCAAACATTATTGAATTGCCGTATCATTTGACTGTAGACTGTCCTATTCATCATACCACTTGTATTAGATATCCACTCCTTGGCCTTTATTTATGCAGATAATCTTTGGAGGTGATGTTTAAATGGTTTCACCACATTTGATGCGATTGCAGTGGTGATTTTGTTAAGACGCATCTCAAAGATAAGAATTTTTTAACTTGATTGATATTTTTAGATTTATGTATGTATTTATGTAATTAAAGGAATTTTAGAGGGAATTTATGCTTTGAAGAATTGTGTGTTATTGAGGTATTTTAAGTTTTCCTAGACAATGAAATTCTTCACGTTTACAAATTCTGTTTTTTATGTAAGAAATTACATATTTGTATTGCTGCTGTGATTTGTATTTTTGTTAAAGGTTATTATTAACCAACAACAATAAAAAAAATAATAACACAATTTCCAGTCATCGGTAGGCGACTCATCTGAGCTGTACCCCACAACTGCTCTTACAACTCCTGGAGACGGAAAGCTAACTCCAGTGTTTCAAACAAGTGGAAAATATCCTTCCCCAGATCATATGGTTGGGCTAGGACCTTGACGATGTGCCCCATAGGATTTGCCTGCTAGTATGGGGGCATTAGCTTGTTACTGGCCAACTAGGAACCCTCCACCCCCCCTAGCCTCGTCAAACACTTGAAGGCTAAGGCTTATTCACTTTGCTGCCATGAGGGAGTCCCCTCTCTTGATGTACTTTACACATGATGACTGCTTTCAAGGTTTGTACACCAACCATGTCGAGTTCCATCATAGCAAAATGGCTGTCAATTCTTCTAACTTAAAATTCACAAACTGTTATTTTTCATGACTAAGATCTAGGTACAGTCTGTTTCAGATCCCAACCACTGCCACCAGTGTGAAGTATTGACTTCTGCTCTGCAGGAGTATAAGAATGCATAGTGGCTAAACCGCCTACTCAGCACCCACACTTCTGCAAGCCAACAGCGATCCCATTCATAAAACTAGAAATGAGAACAGCAAAGAGAAAAACCTCCTTTGCCTTTCGTGGTAAAATGGACAGAGGGAAGGTTATACTCTTAAAAGGGGTGGGAATGTGATCTAGTAGCAACCAAAATAGCAAATGATAACAGTCCAAAATAAAAGGAATGCCCGATCAAGGTTCTATAAAAAATACCTATACTTTACAACACTATAACATTGAAATGATGCATCATTCTGGGTTTTCAGCACGGAGGAAAACCAGACAGCAATTAGCAATTAAAAAGAGATATGTCCTTTAGTGGAAAAAGGTGCAACAGGGACTTAGATAGTTTATAGGCCAACAAAAGGTAGACCAGAGGGGCAGGTTCTTGTCAATGTTCGGTGGTTCAACAACATCAAACCAGAATTCAAGCTGCACTGCAGTGTGGGGCGAACCAGGTCCAGTGGCAGCTAGTCGTGCTAGGTAAAGTGGCGAGCTGGCATCAAGTTGATGTAAAGCAGAAACTTGGTGCAGCACGAGTATGGCATTCGGGTCATGCAGTTCGGATGCCTCACCAGGGTTTGAACGAGGTTTGAGTCAGTTCAAGATGTCGGTAACCGCGGTGCCAGTCAGCGAGCAAAGCACTGTGTCTGCAGTTCCAGACGAGGTCCAGCGGTTCGATGCAGTGACCTTGGTGGTCAGATGCAGGGTTTGAAGAGGCAGCAGCTCCATTCGATCTACAGCATGAAGCAGGATGTTCGAGCCAAACAGTTAACATGCTTCACTTGGTACAGTTGATGCAAAACAACACTGTTCTAAAGTTCAATGAAATGCCAAAAGAAGCACCGGTGGGTCCCTCTGGTTTGAGTGCAGTAAATATAGTTTTAAAAGTAGTTCAACATGTTTTATGTAGTGGAATGGGGATCCTGGAATATCTGGCCCTCCAGATGCTGTGAGACCCACTGAAGAGGCTGTAGAACAGAGTGAGTCCTTTCAGGTTCTGCTCTCCCAGCTTAGGGAGGTTTGGTGCAGAATGGCAGGTCCTGGTCGGCAGCAAAAGTCACCTCAGTGTGCGCTGGGAGTGGGTAGGGAGTTTGTCTAAGTCTTCAAATCCCCCTTCTCACCTCAATGTCTGAAGGCTTTGGAAAGATCAACCCTCCAAATAAAAGGGTCAAAACTAATTATTTCTTCTGCCTGGATGGCCCAAAGGTGAATCAAAGAAGGAGTGGAAGACCCCTTCTTTTACAGGAAAAGCTCCCAAGCGATGGGACAAAAGCAAGCTTGTTTTAACGGGTCTAATCCCTGTTCTTGTTACAAGAGTGTTTTGCCTGCTTGCATCATACCCAAGGTGTTTTGTGCTAAAGGGAATAAAGGAGACCGGAAGAAAGGAGAGGTACAGAGAGAAAGAAAAATGGTGGAACTCTTCCACAATTGTGCTGAGATCTTTCTGCCTACTCTAACTCCACGCACTCCCCAGACCCATAAAATCAAAGACTATTTGGGATGCAACACCCTGCTGTGAGACTGGTCCTTTTGTATAGGGTGCGCCCTTTGATTCCTGTTTCCTGCTTGAGCGGCTGACTTGCTGGAGAGAGGTGTTACCCACACTCAAAACATTTTAAAAGAAGGCAGTCATTAATGGCTGTAGTTCTGTTGGGTGCAGCAGGGACAGCAAGTCTGGTGTGAATACACAGGCCTGTTCATGGCTGTGCTGGCTCACAGTGTTCACACACATTTTGGTGAGGCTTTAATATTTATATGAAATATCAGCCACCATACCACAAACTCAGCAGGATGGAGTTTTATTCTAATTATGTAATTTAGAAACAGTGGTGCACATCTTAAAGGCAATCTGTGTGCTGAAGTGATTTGTGTGTCACTGCCTCAGTCAAGATGGCACTGTAAGCTTTGAACCAACTCTGTGCATGATCAGAATAGTGATGGAGCAGGGCACAGCTGCACACTATGCTTTTGGCATGGAGTTTGCCGAAAGAGTAATCTGGTTAGCAGGCCATCCTATCTTAGGTAAAATTACCTGCATTGTTTTATTTATACAAATAAAAGAAATGCCAGGGTTCATACACCTATGCGAGGTGGCAATTATTCACATAAACCAACTAGAGGAAATAATTCACTTTGTCCACCAAATAGGCATGGCCAACAATAGGCTAAATGCTGAAAGAAGGCCATTTGTTTACTTTACATTTGCAAGAATGGAGATTGAAGGTTATAAAGGTCATATTGGATACCAGAATCCTTAAATATGTCAGACACATGGCATCAGAGCTTGGACAAATTTACAGTTAGATGTAAAATTCCCCACTCTAGACACATTAGCCGTCATTATAGGTTTGCCGGTATCCTGGTGGTAAAATCGCTAGGATACTGGCATACTTGGTCTGCCAGAATTACTGGCAGATTTCAGGCGGTGGAAACTTGGGTAAATCCCCATTATGGGGGAATTTGCCAGTATTACTGGCACCAGCATTACTGGGCCGGTAATACCAGCAGTTCTCTGCAGGAAGGGTGGCAGATATACCTCCAGATAAGAGCTGGAGGTAAATCCACCACCCTTCCAGCAAACTTGCAGTATGCAGGTGCGGCAACATGCACTGGCACATTATTACCACAACGGCACACTCGTAATGAGCCCCATTGTCTGACCATCTAGACTTCGATTTGACCCATCAGGAACCCAAGATCTTTGAACCGACTGAATGCTGGTGACCAGTGGGATTGCATTGACTCGAAGGCGTTGACATCAGCTCGCCACAGCTGAAGCACCAAGAAGCCCAACTGGAGGCTTTCGAATACCAAAAGACACAAAAGAAGGTACTGTGAAAAAGCCCTATCCCCCAGTGCATGCTTTTGAACCATAGAGACTTTTATGTCCTCATCACATTCAGAGAAATGGACCGAACACTCTCTCTTCCCACGTAATGGCCGAGCTGCCTGCCTAGACGTGGGCTCCCACAGTGAAGTCATCATTCATGTGCACTGCCCGCAGGGACCAGAACTCCTCTCATTTCTGTTGGCACCACCATACCGCACCGGCAACAGAGTGCAGCGCTCCACCAAAGCGTACTCCCACAACCAGCTCAGCAGCCTGAAGCCACTCCTCACAGGCTCCATACAAGCTGGACACTCCTCCAACTCAATACAAGCAGCACAAAGCCCGGACTTCACCTCTTGATGGGCCAATGACCGAAGCACTGCTCTCACTACTTGTCTCACACCTCACCAATGGTAAGTCAACTCACTGAAGAATGGGTGGACCATACCTGCTATGACAGCCTAAAACTCTACAAAGGCGGCCCCAGATTCCTTGGCCCTGGGTCTCAATTCCATAGATGACCCCTTGAGACTACAGATCTTTACTTGAGAGAGTGAGGCTGGCACTTGACTCTGGCTCAGCAGCCCCTTCCTGCCACGGCTGGCACATCAGTCGACATGACTGCCCCTTGCAGCCACGGCAGGCACTTCATGAAACCTAGCTGCCTATTGCAGCCATGGTAGACACTGAATTCAACTTGGCTGCCCCTTGCAGACACAACTGGCACTTCATCAACCTTAGCTACCCCTTGCAGCCCTGGCTGGCCTTCATTTGGCACATCTGCCCCTTGCAGCCCTGGAGACAACCTGGAGGCTGGCACTCCAACTCAGGCTTCAGAGAGGGTCTTCTTGGGTTTGGGCGATGGTGGATGTCCCTTTCTTCAGGCTGTTCTCCCAGCACAGCACAGTGCAGGTCCTCTGAGCACAGTACAGGTTCTTTCAGCTTGTCGCCAAGGTTAAGGGTGTACCTTCTAAGTACAGATGAAATGGTATCCTCGGGTAGGAAAGGAAATCTTGTTTACTTAGTTGCAGGTCTCATAGTTACAGGCTACAGGTACATGACAGCTACAAATGTGACACATCCACCTGCCACCCCCTCTCTCAGCCAGGCTCACTTCAACTGTCATCACAGAACACTCAGCAGCGACCATTCACTAAACATTCTACATCCAGACACTCGTGACCTTGCATACATCCAGAGCCGAATAGAAGAGAAAGGCAAGTTACAAGAGTCTGCTGTATCAAGTCAGCATTCAATACGTCAAGTTGTATGGCTTTGACAAGTCGACTTGGTGCCTGTGCCAGTTACTCACACAATGTTGATCCCACAATCATGTTAATCGAGATGATTCAGCACAATGAGTCGAGCACGTATATGCATGGCCTGAAGTACAGCGAGCAGTCCAAAGTCTGCCTAATGTGCCAAAATCAGCACTATAGGTCCTGTGGTGGCTGGAAGGTGGCAAGCATGATCAAGCTGGCTTGAAAACATCATGAAGAAACAGGATTCCAGCTGCTACTGGGCATCTGAGTTATTGAGAGTCCAAACCATAGGCTCCAGGGCAAGGTGAGTCCTTTTTGTCTGCACTTTTGTTCCAGAAAACCTGTCTGGCACTTACAGGGGGTCATTCACCTCCAGTAAATAGCCCAGATCCATTGCAGCTAGCAGAGAAGCAGACATTGATACACAACAGCTAACTCTCACTGTTCCCTGGGGATAGTTAGGGGACAACACTCTAATATGCCTTGAACGCTTTCTGTCTTCACCTTCCCGGTAGAGGAGTTTGGGATAGACTGTAGCCACAGCAGAGGTCCGGTGAACTTTTCCTGAAATGCTAAAGATAAAGAGAGGAAGGCAAAATGTCACAGAGGATTCGTCAAAGTAAGCCAGCTCTAAGTGGCCCAAACCAGGCTGTTGTAACAAATGCCCATTACCTTATGACATCACACTCAGAGTGCCCTGCCCGCAGGAAATGGAGTGGGGGTAGTGAGCCTTAACTGAAATGAAGATGGCAAAAACCTTCCTTAGACCACCTTCTCCTGGATATTGTTGGAAGAGCAGTCCTCCCCAATGCCCTCTGCCAGAGGTGAAGAGAGGTGTTCCAAGTCAACAGAAATTCTGCTACCCAACCCCTGGGAACAGTGGGGGTAAACTGCTGCTGGAGCAAATTCTTACTCTCGGCCAGCTGCCCTACTTCCCAGCACCTCGCTGGATGTATAGGAATTCTGCAGGTGTTGGCCAACCTCCCCTGCATTGGTAAAACACAAACAAGGGCTCATCTTGCCCCTGTGCCCTGGATTGGGACTCACTGCAATTGAAGAAGCCAAACAGATGATTTCCTGAATTTCCACTGCATTGTACCACATCAAAGCATTGCCAACCACATCTGAATGCATTGAACCGCAATGAGCCCCAATTCAAACCCGATTTAGCGCCTGCTACCTGTTTTGATGACCGCAACGCTCCACATGCAAACATACTTTGAGCAGCACTCACAATGATAAGAAGTCCACCAGGTCCACCATGACCCTCTACTGACTTCCAAGGACAAGTCACCCACCTTCTAGGGAACAATATTAAAAAATCTACCAAAACACTATTCCTAGGCGACCTCAACTTAGGTTTCAACGACCTGAATGACAAAACTGCCAATTTTCTCACTAGGGACCTTCACGACATGGGTTTCTCACAGAAAATCAATTCTGCCACTCACATTAAAGGATGCATCCTAGGCTGGGTGATAGAACATAACTGTGACACAGCCATCATCTCTAATACTGGCCTCCCATGGACAGACCACAACCTTCTACAATTCACTATCCCATTAATACCAATGCGTCAAATCTACAACTGCAGCACCTGCTACATTAGCTAGAAGCGCAAAAAAACTCACTGAAGATAACCTCAGTGTTTATCTAAGCCTTCCCTGCCTTACACCACCTTTCTCACCGGACCCTAACGTCCTAGCAGAGATATTCAAAGACACTCTTATCAGTGCAATAAACTCTGTTGCCCCACTAGAAAGCAAAAAAGAGAAGGAATCACTCCATTCTAATTCATGGTTCACAAAGGAGCTCCAGAGTCTGCGAAAAACCAACGCCAAGCACTTAAAACATGGCAGGTCAACCCCTGTGACATCACCAAAGATAACTTCCATAGTATTGCTAAAAATACAAATACAGCATATTCAATGCTAAATCTGAAGCATACAATCATCGTATCTCACCTGCTAAGTCCCAAACTAAAGAACTCTTTACTATCTTCAAAGAACTAACATTACCCCCCTCCTTCACGGACGAGATTGTTAAAGATGAAGCATGGTGCACCAGCATACAAACTGCTATGCTAAGCAAAATAGAACTCCTCCAAAACAAAATCTCAGACCATTACAAAGCCCTGCCTAAACAGAACCACCCAACGCAGACCCTTCCCAACTCCAAAAATATCAACACAGAAGTTGATGTTATTGACGTCCTTAAACATCTCAAACCCTCACAATGTAAAGGCGATGTGTGCCGACCCAAAATCATCAAGGAATGTACTGAGCAACTCGCTCCCCTCCTTGCAGCCTTCATCAATGCCTCATTCAAATCAGGCATAGTCCCTGACAGCCTGAAAGAGGCATGGGTGCGCCCGCTTCTAAAAAAAAACAACCTTAGACCCCTCTCAACCTAATAACTACAGACCCATAACAACCGTCCCATTTCTTCTTAAAATACTAGATAAAGCCACCCATAGACAAATCCAACAATACCTCGAAACCAACTCAATCCTAGGAAAGAGACAATTGGGTTTCCGCAAAGGGCACGGAACTGAAACCGCTTTATTAGATCTAAAATACCAAATCACTAATATCCTCGACAAGGACAAACCTGCCCTCCTCCTCCTCCTAGACCTCTAAGCACCGTTTCATTTGGTTGATCACAATACCCTCACCAATCACCTCACGCATGCTGCACACTTCTCCAAGCATGCAGCGACATGGGTCACATTCTTTCTTGAAGGCAGAGCTATGAAAGTGTTCTCCAACATAGCTAATGCAGAGCCCACTATCATTCACTGTGGTGTACGCCAAGGATCCTGTACTGCTCCCACACTTTATAATCTTTTTACCAAGCCACTCTTTGATAAACTGGATGCACTTGGGATCACATATACAAACTATGCTGATGGCACCCAAGTGCTCCTTCCCCTTACTGGGATCTATCACCAAGACGCCACAACCCTACAGCAAATCTACTCCACCATACAAGCATGGATGGCCACTAACGGTCTCTGCCTCAATGGGGACAAGACCAAAATCCTCATTCTTGGGCAAAAGTCCACACTAGCCAATCTTGACTCGTCATACCTTAACGTCCGTATCGACAACTGTATCACCCCAGTACTAGCCTATGTTAAAACGCTCTGAGTACACATTGATGCTACGCTATCCATGGATGAACAAGTTAGCGCCATTGTCTCTGCCTCGGCCCTGAGCACGAAACTTATCAATGCTATAAAACCGTTTCTAACAAAGGAAAACTGCCTCTACATTGCCAGAGCCACTATAGTAGCCAAATTGGACTACTGCATGCACTCCTCACCGGCACCTCCAAAAAAAACTAGCAAAACTCCAAACCACCCAAAATACCTCACTCAGAGCTACTCTTAGTATACCTAAAAGAGAAAACATCATACAAGCAAGAAAGACCGCTCACTGGCTCCCAGTCAAAGACCACATCAGTTTCAAAATTCTCACAACCACACACCAATGCATCAACCACTCAGCACCCACATACCTATCAGACATGCTATCCGGAGCACAATCTACTAGGCCTACTAGACTATGCTATGCTAACCAACTCACTGTACCACGCATCAATAGGACCAAGGCAGGAGGTATTGGATTTCCCTATCTCGCCCCCAAACTATGGAACGCACTCCCTACTGCTCTCAGAGCTGAAACATCTCTCCATGCCTTTCGCAAAAATCTTAAAACGACTCTCTTAAATTAACTGCCCACTCTCACACACCCACCTTTGGTACACCCCTCTAAGACGAATACTATCCACTTCTAGTGTACCTATATGTATTTTGTATGTAGCAAAGCTATCCTCACCCACTGTAACAGCCCCCACGATGCCCTTGGGCTGCTGTATGTATCTATGTATGTAACTAAGCTATGAGCACCAATGTAACAAGCGCCATGATGCCTACGGGCTACTGTGCGCTCAACAAATGTGAATAAATAATAAAATAAATAAAAGCCTGGTTCAAAGCCGTCAAACTACCAAGAACTAAAGAAGGCACTGTTGGATGATCCCAGCACCCGGTTTGTTGTATGGGACCCTAGACACTGGTAAAGCCCACTTTTGCACCTTTTTCCCAAAGACATATTCCTTTTCAACAACACTGAAGTTATGTATGGCCTTTTTCCTCCATGCTAAGTATTCTGAGTGCTTGTATAATTACATTTTACATTTCTTTGTCTTCTTTTAAAGAGGGGTGGGTTTTGTTAGTGTTTTCTTGTACAGATTTATTGCAGATTGGTGTGTTTATTTGAAGTATACACATTTTTATAGAGCTTTCATTGGACATTCCATTATTTTTGGACTGTTAAACTATTGCGGTTTGGGTTGTTATTAGATCACATTCCCGACCCTCTTTAGAGTATGGTCTTCCCTTGGCGCATGTTACCACAAAAGGCAAAGGAGGTGTATCTCTCATCTGTGTCTGTTTTTACTTTTGCAACTGTGATCACTCTTTTTCTGTACAAGTGTGGGGGCCGAGTAGGCCGTTTAGCAACTACTCATCTTTGTACTCCTATGGGGCAGTAGTCTTTTTGTCACACTCCATTCAAAGTTTTTCTTTCAGAAAGTCTTTTGAGGCCCCTGGGAATACATTCTTCGTGAATGGGTACATATCAGTTTTGGAAGTTGTCTGTACTTTTACGTTTTCCAGGACACCCCTCTTGATCAGTGGATGGTTGGATATGTTTCAAAAGTATGGCAACTTCTCTCACGTCAAAGTAGTAGTTCCCTTCTACTTTACCTTCACACTATTACCCAATGTCCTCTGGGTGCTAGTGGCCTTCATGATTGTGTTCATGGAAGTCATGTTTGTTTTGATTCCATTTATATCCAGAGCCATTTTTCTATGAAGGTCTAACAGCTCATTCAGTCTCTCCTGACATTTGGGGCTTTCTTTACCAGTCCCTAGATGTTTCTGCCTTTTGTGACGGGGAGACTCAGTTTTCCTGGGAGTTTTAGGTATTTCTGTAGTTGTTGGATTTGGGGCAGCAGATCTAATTAGTCTGTCATTCGAGGCTCAGGAGAGAGAACAGCTGAGCAGTTATGCAGCCATCTTCAGTGAAAGCTGGTTCCGGAGCCCTGGAACTTAGTTGGTTTGGCTTTGAAATATGCAGTTTAGTCCTTCAAATACCTGGGTATTGTGTTCCTGAATGCCATGTCGAAGATGGACTCCATCAATCTTGTCCCATCTCATATCTCTCCACTGACACATACATAGTCCTCCCTTCAGTTAGGTCTATTGAGAAATAGCAACACAGTTAAGATGCTAGCTTTACCAAAGCTGATATACACAAACGTCATCTGGAAAGTAAAACAAAAATACATATTTCTGAAAATACTCCAGCCCCATCATACAAATGAGGCTTGGGCTTGTCGAGATTGAAAGATTACTAAACAGCCTTAGTTATTCTCAAAACATATTTCGTTGTAAGAGAGGGCGGTATGGGATGAGGCAGAACTGGGTCATCCTGGATTATAAAATGTGTGACAATGTCCTCCTACAAAATAAACTCAAGAAACAACAGTGCGCTCCTTAATGTGTGAATAATGACACAGGTTCTACACTCGCAGGTTAGAAGACTTCATGCTCCAATATGGCATGCATCACACCTTACTATCCACCAAAAGAACATTAGCTGGGATGTATAGAAGCAGGAGCACATCCTTACACTCTGCAACGTAGAAGTCACAATCATCAAATCAATATGGACTGCTTCCACAACTGCAGGCATGATAGCAAGGACAAATGGAACCACTGATCAATGATGCAGCAAAGATGAACATAAAACGGCAGGACAGAGTCATGCAACCAAAAATAATGTATAGATGGTGTGCGATCCCGGAAAGGTTATATCTGTCTAATATAGAATGTTGTGCGAGATGCAACACAGAGAAAGGCGTGTACGTGCACATGTTCCAGACGCGTCAGTAGGTTTCAAAATTCTGGAGAGAAACCATAGAGAGAATGTATATGGTGCAGACATGTCTTGGGAGGATAGCTCAGGGGCAACGGAAATAAGACGACGTGGAGCAACACAGATTCGTACCCCGGGTGTCTGCTTAGAAACCTCTTGGTATTAAGCATGTTATAAACAACCAATTATAATATTAATAATAATGTCAAATTGCTTTTAAAGGGCCATCAGTGACACCTTAGATTAGAGATCTTGCGGTTGTGGGACCGTGTTGATGTGTACTGCAGTGTTGCAGGTGTGAACAATAGCAGAGTCTGTGACTCCGTGGATGATTTCATCTACTTGATGTGTAGATTTTGCTCCCATGCTCATAGATTTGGGTCTGCTGGTTCAGTGTTGCACTTCATCCTCTCATTCAATGGAAAATTGATGATCTCATCATTACTATTATTATTATTACTATTATGGTATTTATTGAGAGCTGACCTAGCTTCTAGAAGCAACTGAACGCTTTACAACATTACAGATGCCAAACGGAGTGCTTGTCAGAGGTAACAAGAGAACAAATATACAGTGGGGCAGGGGGGTTGGATACAGAGGGGTACAGCTGTACCGTGTGGCCGGGAAGAAAGGGGCGGGCAGCATCAAGCGAGTCAGGTGGTGTAAGGGGCGACGTGATGGCCTAGGTATTGAGCAGAGTCTTCAGCTCTGGCCATCAGGTATGCGATGATGTTGCAAATATTATTGTATTCCACATAGGCTAACTAGGTTTCCTCAGTTAAATAGTTCGCAAAAAAAGGTACATTTTTAGGACAAAAAAATCTTCAATGCTGGTTGCAATATTAAACGAGTGAACGGAGGATAGCACAGGGGCAATGCACTGGTCTTGGAAGTAAGACCACACAGAGCAACAGATGGTATTAGGCGCGTTATAAAAAAACTATTAAATAAATGGGGATGATATATATTGGTATATTTGTTATTATCGACCAGGGACCCGCAGGATCCACAATGTGTTGACCATTAGCAGGATGTGGTATTTTCAAGGGTCATGTATGAATTACTGTGCAGAAGATTCAATCATGTATGTGTCTACCTATTTTCAGCTATGTTGCATGCCACACATCTCTCTGGGTGTTTTACCTTTTAGTTTATTTATTTATTTATTTTATTACATTTATTAAACGTCCAAACCCTCAGGTATCACAGCGTTGATGCTGACAATTTATAATACTCAACCTATTGCCCTGCTTAGAGCCAAGGCTCTAATCTATACTCCGACTAACCCCAAATAAATATTGTTCATAACATTTCACTCATTTAACACTAGAATCCATCCTGCGAAAAGAAGATCAAATTGAACGGGTCCTGACTGCTGGTGGTATTATCAAAGGAAAATCAGTTGTGAATAGCCAGCTTAAATTGGCTGTAATATGCAGGGAAAAATGGCAATTCTATCTTGGAATGTGATGGGTTATTCTAAATTGCTGCACAATGTGCCAAGGTTATTACCCTTACTTTTCTTTTTATTCAGGAGGTATGTTAAAATTCACAAATCATTTGGGTTGATCACCACTTGGTTCAGCAAATGGTTATTAGTAACAACGGTGGTAGACCATCAGGGGGTTTGATAATTGGCATAAAACAAATGTACCCCTTTTATTTGAAAAAGTAACAAATACGTTTAGAGGCCTACTGGCAGCGAAGATAATAATATTAGATGGTACTGATTAAAGAAATGTACTGTTGATCAATATATACTGGAGCCCGTCACACTCCAACATCGAAGAGATAAAAAAAACACTTCTTGAAATATTACACAGCCACCGTAGTGGCTGTGTAGTTATGGTTAAGTTGCTAATCCCATAGGAAGAGCACTTTTTGGGCGGCTTATAACTTCGCTCTCACTGGACGAATCTTCACCAAACTTTGCAAAAAAAGTATATGGCCCACTCTGAAGATTTCTGTAAAGGTTGGTGACGTTTGGTCCATGGGGGAAAAGTTATAGTCCCAAAATGTTTTTTTTTCCTATAGACTGAATGGGGAAAAAACTTTGCTCACGCCTACAGCCCAAACCGCTGGACGGATTTTCGCGGCAGGAGCAGCGGCTTGGTCCCGAAAGCATGCTTTTGTAAATTTGGTGAAAATCCGTCCAGTAGTTTTTTAAAAAATGACCAAAAAGTAGGTCACAAAATATTAGTGATATCTATGTCCGCTCCGTGGACATACTTCCCTGTTCGTTCCGCGGACAGTGTACTGATTGGCTAATCGGCGTGCGTCATGTCCGCGGACATGCCACGTGTTCGCTGATTGGATGGTGAAGAGCGTGAAGTGCGTCAGATTTTTGGAACCGTCCGCCACAAAATGTGCTCATGGTAATATGGTCATAGGGTTCTCTTTTTGCGAAGAGGGGCCCTGTATGGAACCCTCGCCTTCCCTTTCCATGGTAGCCATCTTGGAAAAGGATTTTTCTCCCTACACCGGGATGCCGTAGCCTTCCTGGTGTAGGAAGAAAAATCCTCTTTTTTGGCACCTCGGGTTCCCGCTTTGGGAATCCAGGGTGCTAATGGCCTTCATCCCCATTTCAGGGGCTGGAATGGGGGGATAATGGTCCAGAGACCTCGTTATCCACCCTCGCTTCGCTTGGGCTGATAACATGGGCTGCTGGGCCGGTATCCACTGTTCCAGTCCCTGGAACAGAGGATGAACACCACAATATTCCCATTAGTATAACACAAAATGCAAATGGAAATGTTGGAAAATCTTATTGATTATATGTACTTTACTGAGAAATATAAAGTAGATGGAGTCTATGTATGTATTTTCAGTTCTATTTTTTAACTGTGAAAGGTGGTGTGTCTTTTGTTGTTTTTGGATGTATTTTTTTTGGCAGGAGATCTGAGAACGAAAGGTGGGGAGGGAAATGAGGGAAGAGGAACCAAACACTAATATGGAGGGGTAGGTGGACAAGGGAAAATGTTGCGCGTGTGTTATTTCTAAGGTAGGGGGTAGTGTTTCTCATGCTCCTTGATTACAGCAGTGGTGGTGGCTCTGGGGGAGGAGGGATGGCATTATCTGATGCCATTTTAAGATAAATAGCAGTTTTGCTAAAAGTATGTACTGTGTGCTAGATTGTTAACAGATAATGAGTACGAATAGGTGTTGGAGCTGTACAAGGGACATTTTTTGTAGTTGAAAGTTCCTAGATCAGTAGAAAATGCAGTTCTGAACTGTCCGCGAAGCAAAGATCTTATCGTGAAGGAAGTGCGGATGGGTTCTCGGACACATCATCATGCCGCGCACCAGCGTATGGTCATGTGGCACTGTCCGGAAGGTTCGCTATGAAGTCAGATGTTGGTAGACGTCCACGGATGCAAAACTAGCTCAAATAGTTGCAAAATGTGTATAGAAGTGTCAAAAATGATTCTAGAAGGTGGGAAATGGCAGAGTTTTAAGGTGAAACTTTGTTAATTGGACACAAATATTGCTATATTGGGTAAGTATGATATTAGTAAATTGTAGGAAAATAGCATGCACCGGTAAAAACCCATGAAATTCACTGAAAAAACTTTGTTAAGGGGACGTTATGGTTAAGTTGCAGTAATAAAAGCCTATGAAATTCAATGAAAAATCATTGTTAAAGGGACGTTATGGTTAAGTTGCACTAATAACAACCTATGAAATTCAATGAAAAAACTTTGTTAAAGGGACATTATGGTTAAGTTGCGCAACTAAAAATCTATGAAATTCAGTAAAAAACATTGTTAAAAGGACGTTATGGTTCCAAGTAAAATCGAAAAACCCCTGAAATTCACCAGTTATGGTAAGCTAAGCAACCATAACTCGCGCCACCACCATGCACTGCTAAGACTAACACCCAGGACATCAAAGATGACATCACAAATATCATTGATGACATCACTGATGACATCACATGTGTGTTTACTTTACATACAAGGGTTTGTGATGTAATGTTGGCAAAAAAAGTATGAGGGATTATCAGGAGATGTGTAATAAACTATATACTTCATTACGCAATGTAGTGTTCTAAAGAACATTCCATTGCAGTGTTCTTTCTAGTACAGGAGCCTACTCATACAGAAATGTAGGTATTGGCTGCAGCATACACCATAGAGGTGCAATAGTTGTAATTTTCCAAAGCTATATAATAAAACGGTGAATGTTTCTGTATCAGACTTTTTCATACTGTGAAACATGTACTAAGTAGTTAATAATGCATCACTTACTACATATTTCTACTAATACACAAAAAACATAAATAAACTACAATGCATACAAATATGGGGATTATATATGGAGAGTAAAGTAAGCAAACAAGAGGCAGTATCATTAGCAACTGTGTATAATCTACATGATTGTATTCATGCACAAAAATGATTGCTGTGTTTCAGGCCTGCTTCTTCCCCTATACATATACATCATAAGATGCGATTAAATTCTAAGGAAAGTAGTGCAAGAACATGTGAGAATAGAAACATCTATAAATGTAATAACGTTTGAATGTTAAGTTTCTGACTGTCAGTAAATAAAACCACCTGGCTTAGATATGGCAGTGAACAAAAAAGAAGGGGCTAAACATGTGATGTCATCAGTGATGTCATCAATGATATTTGGGATGTCATCTTTGATGTCCTGGGTGTTAGTCTTAGCAGTGCATGGTGGTGGCGCGAGTTATGGTTGCTTAGCTTACCATAACTGGTGAATTTCAGGGGGGTTTTCGATTTTACTTGTAGCTATAACGTCCTTTTAACAATGTTTTATCATTGAATATATATATATTCAGTGAAAAAAACTTTGTTAAAGGGACGTTATGGTTAAGTTGCGCTACTAAAAACCTATGAAATTCAGTGAAAAAACTTTGTTAAAGGGACGTTATGGTTCCAAGTAAAACCGAAAAACCCTTGAAATTCACCAGGTATGGTAAGCTAAGCAACCATAACTCGCGTCACCACCGTGCACTGCTAAGACTAACACCCAGGACATCAAAGATGACATCACAAATGTCATTGATGACATCACTGTTGACATCACATGTGTATGTACTTCTCATGAAATATGTGTAGAAGGGATTCTTATTATGTTGCGAAAAAAGTGTCAAGAATCATTGCAAGAAATATACCCTAATAAGTGCATTGAACGATGCATTGATATAAAGAGCATCGTATTATGGGGTTCTATCTAGTATACTAAGCTACTCATACAGAAACATAACATTGTGTGCAGCGTACAAGATGAAGGTATGATATTCGTAATGTTAATATGTTGAATAATGAAAGTGCACGGTGGTGGCGCGAGTTATGGTTGCTTAGCTTACCATAACTGGCGAATTTCAAGGGTTTTTCGGTTTTACTTGGTACCATAACGTCCCTTTAACAAAGTTTTTTCACTGAATTTCATAGGTTTTTAGTAGCGCAACTTAACCATAACGTCCCTTTAACAACGTTTTTTTCACTGAATTTCATAGGTTTTTAGTAGCGCAACTTAACCATAACGTCCCTTTAACAAAGTTTTTTCACTGAATTTCATAGTTTTTTAGTAGCACAACTTAACAATAATGACTTTGACTTTATATACATGTCATATGGAACTGACTAGATCTCTTCTTATGAACTTGATGTCCGCAAGCTTATTTAATGTTCGCGGACATGTTCGGAGAACAGTACCACTACCTATAAACTGTGGGGGGGGGTGGTGGGGTATGTTTGATTGTTATATCATAATATAGGAACATTTAACAAATTCAAAAAGCAGCACACAAACACATTATATATAGTAATACATAAGAAATGTAACCCATATATGTAACACACTAACCATTCATTTAAATACAATATGTTCTGAAATGGAATATACCACAAGAAGATAAATTGGCTTCCAACATAATTACCTCACAGACACAACAGAACTGAGAACAAGACCAGAACCACTGAATACATGGGACTTATCTTACCAGAAATAGTAAGTGTACTTCATTTTACTCATATATTTATAAACTTTCTGTATTAGATTAAAAAATATATTATCTTTTTTTTTTTTCTCACAGAAATGTCTAGTACTCTGGAATGGTTAGAGGACAATTTCCCACATGAAGAAATGTCACAAGATAGTGAAACTAATGGTAAACACTTTATAATATAAACCATTTATTAATTATTTTTTTATATACATTTAACATATATATTATTTTTTTGTACAGAGCATACCAAAATAGAAAAAACTTCAGAAAACCCTGTTATGGATAACAGTCTTCACAATATAGAAGAAAAAATGGATGTATTGTTGGCTAATTTTAATAATTTAAAAACTTTTGTAGAAAATCATTTCAAACCAAAAACCTCGAACCATTGCCCCACATGTACTTGTCCCTCCTCACCATATCCCAGTCAATTATCCCCAAACCCTCTCCATAATCCAAAACGTTTTGATGAGATTTCCATCCCTTCTTCACCTAATACCAATCATGTTGAAACCCCAAATTCTCCTGTTTTTGTTTGTGTTTCTGCCTCACCTTCTCTGTCATAAATTATTAATATATGTTAAATAAAGTTTAATTGTTATATTGTATTGTGAATAGTTTCCATTTTTTTTTTTTTTTTTAAAACAATAAAAGTGTCCGCGGACAGTGCGAGTGTTCTGAAATGTTCGTACATAAACGAAAATGGAGGTGTCCTGAAGAACACCACACCTCGTACTGTTCGCTAGCAAGTTGAAACTGTTCTAAGAACACACGTGGTGTCCTGAAATGTTCGTAAAGAAACAAAAATTAAAGTGTTCTAAAGAACACTATATCTGTCCGTAATGTTCGCTATCAACTTAAAACTGTCCTAAGAACACAATTGGTGTCCTGAAATGTTCGTAAATAAACGAAAATGATGTGTCCTGAACAACAGTACAACTGTTCGTAGTGTTCGCTAGCAACATGAAACTGTACTAAGAACACACAAGGTGTCCTGAATTGTTCGTAAACAAACAAAAATTAAAGTGTCCTAAAGTACAATATACCTGTCCGGTACTGTTCGCTAGCAAGTTCAAACTGTTCTAAGAATGCTATTGGTGTCCTGAAATGTTCGTACGTAAACGAAAATGGAGGTGTCCTGAAGAACACTACACCTGTTCGTAGTGTTCGCTACCCAATTGAAACTGTTCTAAGAACACAATTGGTGTCCTGAAATGTTCCTACATAAACTAAATTACACGTGTCCTGAAGAACACTATATCTGTCCGTACTGTTCGCTACCAAGTTTAAAATGTTCGTTTCATGTGTGACGCACTTTTAATTACTTCAGAACCCAAACAGTGTCCGTAGGACATCAATGCGCATGCGCTAACCAATCTCCGTGCACTTGGTGTCCTGCGGACAGGCGCTCCCTTCGCGGACTAGTTCGCGAACGGATCATATGACCGCCCCCACGCTCATCGTGTGTCCTGAAATGCAGACACTGTTCGTGTCCCCGAACAATTTAAAAGTACATTTTCAGTTAATCCATAATATTTTTCAATAAAATCTCACCATGGCACAAGTCCCACATAGCAATCTTGAGTTTCTATATACCTTTTGAAACTTTCTGATCCTTTTTTTGTGTTCGATCTGTCCGCGGAGAGTGCGCATGTCCGCGAACTGCGCACAAGCACCCCTATAAAAGACCACGCCCAAGAGCTTATTCCCATTGTGTTTCTGGCTATTCTTCAGAACACAGTGATTTTTGCTGCCACCTGCAGACTACACCATCATCGAGATGGCATCCTTGGCTGCTGAACTGCCACTTGGTGTTGCACCTGCTTCAGCACCACCCCCACCCCCACCCCCTCCACCACCACCACCTCCCCAAGGGCCTGAAGAGGGGAACAGGAGTGAGGATGCGGAGGAGGAAGAAGAGGATGATGAGAATAAGGTAGAGGAAAACCCTACTACCCGCACTAGGCGTGAGTCTTGGGTGTGGCGGTTATTTACCATTCATGGTAATGTTCCTAAGGCTCGTGCGAACCGTGTTACCTGCAATGAGTGCAAAATGATACTCAGTCGCGGGAAGCACGGTAAGTACAGCTTTGGGACCACTACTATGAAGCGACACCTGAGGTCATTTCACTCTGGGGCTATTCGCAGGGTTGTACCTTGCGAACAACGTAGCAGGTTGATTTCCTCTACTTCATCCTCTGTTTCTGATCCTGTCACCACAAGGACCACCTCTGTGGGACACCGTCTTCCTCAAGCTGCCTCACAGGCCATACAGAATGCTGATGACCCTTACCTTTCGAGGGTCACAGTTGTATGTATGTACTGTGACACAGTACTCTGCAGGGGGGAGCGACTTCGGAGTGCTTTTGAGACTATCGTCTCAGAGCACGAGAAGACCTGCTCACTACCCAAATAAAACCCACTCTACATCTTCCTCTCTCAGCTCGACCTTTCTTATCCCTGTGGTTGGTGTCCCCCCCTTTACCCTCCTTTACCCTCCTCTCCTAGTGTGTCGTGTCTGAAAAACCAAAAAAAATACAAAATTACAAAAATCAAAAAAAATAAGGCACTTTCAAGAGCCGCCTTTCCCAGTTAAAAAATAGAAGTGAAAATAAATGAAGCAGGGCTCTTTGTATTTTTTAGACGTCCGCGGACAGTTCGCGAACATTAAAAAAATTGGGTTGCTACTCCATCACAAACATTGTAATTTTCTCTGGAAAGAAGTGGTGGCTCTGAAAAGAGCCTTTGGGTGGTGTTTGTAAGTCAAAAATTGTAAATGCTTAACATCTACTTCAAAATCGTTGTTGTAATTCCAAAAAAGGTCGCAATGCATTTTGTACATTTCTCAGAAAAATCTGATTGCCAGCATAAGTAAGATGGACTCCATCTCTGCGAAAAATGTATGTACTACAAAACATAATATTTTCATTGTGAAAAGAAGACATGCCAAAATCTCTTAGAAAGGCACAAACAGCCTTATTAACATTGCGCCTTGCTTTTTCCATTTGTGGACCAAATGAAGAAGAACAAAGCCACATTTGTCTCTGCGCAATCCGTGAAAATATCACTTGAGAATTAGGAAACATGTCGATAACCTTCCTAAGTCCTTCTTTCATAGCAAATTGCAAAAAAATTCCAGTCACATGTCCTAAACTGTTCCCTCCACAATGAATTACAATTATGTCTGGATGTTGCTCTGTCTCCAAAGTAGCACAGAGAGGTAGCAAGTCCAACCACTTCATTCCACGTACTCCATGCCAGTGTACTTCCACATGTGGGAATAAAAGATCTACAGCTACTCCGCAGCTTTCTGCATGCACCTTCAACCAATGTATCCACAAATCTCCTAAAATCCAAACAATCTGTTTTCTGAAACACACAGCCATAGCTATCTTTTGTTCTCTCAGCAAAAAGAGTATCTGAGAAAATCTCTCCTGGCACAACACACCCACCAAACTTTCCTGACCAATCCCTTTCAGTGCTTATTCTCATTTGCATGACTTCTGAACCCAAAAATCCCCGGATGTAACTCCCGATGTCCGCAAACTACCGCCATGTCCGCGGACATATCGTAACATGAACAGCCCTTCTACCATTTCCACTACACTCTCTCTGCCATTCCCTCATTGGATGTACCTCTAAAATCACATGACCATGCACCAATCACATTCAAGACCTCTACATCTAACTGCATCATCATAGATCAGCACTGCAAATGTACTCTGAATCTCTCTGAGTACAAGTGTCATATCATTGGCAAGCACCATCTACCAGAAATACTGTACAAGTCTTCAAGATTTCTACTTGCAGCTCCATGCATATCCATATGCATGACCACACACTTCAGGTATGCATATTTTCTGTATAGTAGATGAACACATTTTCAAACAGACTTTTACCTTGTAAAATCTGTAAAATGAATTTACTGTACTTTTTTCAATTTCCTAAAATCAACTATCACTTATAAACCTTTATACTATTTACTTTCTTTATACACACACACTCAAATCATGTTAAACTAACATTTTTTAAATGAAATATATAGACTACATATATTCAAACAAAATTGCATGCAAACACAATCTATGTTTAAACCTTTATAAAAATACTTATACAATTTCATATTTTTGTTTTTATTTATTTATTTACTTAATTACTTTAAATTAGACATGACATTGAGGCGCTATTACCTAGAACAGTTTACTTACAGAAATAGTGGTATTCACTAATATATTATAAATTTCACAAGACATATTAAAGATATTTTTTTTTTTGCTACAGTTAGTCATTCAATACAATGTGTTCATTAAGAACATATCATATGTACTGAACTGATGCAATGTATCTTATGTAAATAAATTAGTTTAATGGTTTTACAGAAGGCACTGAGGATTTCAATTAAAAAAATCAATATCTAAATTAAAAACAGTGCTATATACAAACAAAGTTACTAATTTAAAGCTTTTACAATTGCAGTGAAGACCAGTTTCCTGAAAAGAAGCAGCCGAGTTCGAAGAAGAAAGAAAAACTAAGAAGTTACCTGTTAATTTTTTTAAAAAGTAAGTAAAATATCACCATAATATTTGTATTATTAATCAAATATACTATAACATTAATACGAGCTATTTTGGTTTCTAAAAATAGAGATTTTGTACCATTTTGTCCAAAAATGTCCATGTCTTAAACAGCGATTTACAGCCAGAATGGCCCACAAATTTCTATTTTTGGACACACAAATTACCCAACTGAACCACTACAATGCTCATATTATAGAACAAACAACTGCTTTAATTGTATACATTAGATTTACTATTTGTACTTTTCCACACCACTAGCTTACTTTTTTTTTGTCATCTGAACCCCAGTTTAGTAACACATACATTCAAGAATACCTATCCCTACTAGTTTTAGTTCCCAATGCACAATCACACACCATTACATACATCTTTATCATCTTACTCAAACACTCGTGCACACAGCACACATACATTCCAGAACACCCCAACCCATATCTTCTTTATTTTTTTCAACAGACCCTAAAGAATGCCTACCAAAAGTCAAGTCCGTAGAAAGCAACGCAAAAGTAGAGCAAATGAAAATAAAGGTGTCCAACATAAGCATCCATCTCTAGCAGAATTTGTAAAAAAAGTTGAAACAAAACAGCTAATACAATCATTTAGAGAAACACAAGAAGTTTCAAGTACAACAACTTTGCTTCCTCTATCAAAATGTAAAACAAACCAAAAAACAATTAACAGAAAATCAGCTATCAGTACAGATAAAACTACTTCTTCAAATTTTAATATAGTGCAAAGTAAGCATACCAAGTAAAGTATTTTAGCCAAAATATACCGTCACAAAGTCCTTCAAAATCATGAAGGAGAGAAATCAGATTCAAGGCTTAAAACCTATCGTAGGAAATTAATCTTAGAAGCATTGATGGACAGTGCAATTCTCCTCAAAAGAAATGTATTTATTTTACTGTTAAACAAAATGAAACCACTAACAAAACTAATAACTAAATTACAAAAAAGACTTCTCAATAAGCGAAATGTCAACAGAAAGAACTTCTTAAGTATCTGCGGAGGTGAATGGAATCACACTACGAGCACAGAACCATATTTTAATGAAGAAGCGTACAAACAAAAGCAAACAAATACAATTGCCATAAATAGCAGTGGTCGAGGTTATGAAAAAGTGAATAATACCATAATGGAACAAGAAGTACTGCTCACAAAAATATGCCCTGAAAACTTAGAATTACCCCTCCATTCAACTGAATCAGAACGTCTAGTGTACAAATGGCCATGCACGTCAATGTGTAACATTCCCAAACAATGTTTCAAATCTTTACGCCAATTCCTCAATAAATATGTAAAAAGCAAAGACAAAATCAAAATTAAATTACTGCAAAATATAGATACCTGTCCAGTGCGCAAGTACACAGGACTACAAGGACATTCATTGGCCTGCATTATAGGACCTACTTGTAAAACTACTTTCCATGATATCAAAAGGATATCAACACATCATTCAACTATAAGAAATCTAGTCTATAAACTGTGCTATGCTAAAAGTCCTGCTTTAGCACTAGCAAAGTTAAATAACATCCTTCTGCATGGTACAGCAAAAGACCTACTTGAAGAAATTCACTATATCCAGAAAAAAATATTTTGGAAGTGAAAGCCATTTACAGAATGAAATAGCTTTAAACCAATTAAGCAACAATTCTACACATGGCAACCTTTTGCTAAACACATACAAAAAAGAAATACTAAAATTTAAAAGTACATCAGCTGAAGTACCAAACCATGTATGTGTATGTTGCCGTAGAAGTTTTTATAAAAGTAACACAAAAACTGTGGACCTATCATACAAAATAGAAGACAATGAAGATTCTAAATGGTTTGGATTAGCTCTCTACCTTGTAGCAGAAAACAAATATGAAATAAGTGAGCCCTTAATACTTTGCAGTTATTGCACTACAAAACTTGACAACAACCAAACTCCTTCACGTTCTATCAGAAATAATTTGGAATTATACCCAGTACCAAAAGTTAGACAAGCCTTCCAATATCTTAAAGAGAATAATGAATATTACAAAGAAATTAATATTGAAGAAAACTTGAAAGATACAACTGAAATAATTCAAGAAACATAAGAAGCTGGTCAATTTGAGCTACTAGATCCTGCTACAATATCAAATACTTTAGACCATTATACAATTCATCCTTTGCACTGTAATGACACCGTACAAGATGTACTGGAAACTTACCAAATGCGTCAAACAAAAGGATCGCCAATCAGTATATGGGAAAAAAGTATAGAAGCACGTGCTTTTCCTCTACTCTTTCCTACTGGCAAAGGAGGAAGGTATGATGATAGACCTATTCAAATATCAGCTTCAGAATACCGCTCATTACGGGTGTATTCTGAAGATCCCAGATTTAGACAAAATGTGGAATACATATTCCACCTACTCATTGAAAGTGAACTAGCAACTTTATGTCACAGAGTTGCACACATATTAAAATCAGGATCACACTTTCAAAATATGACAGCTACACAATTATTAGAGGAAGTGCAACATAAGGATGAGGTTTTACAATCAAATATTACAAATCTATTAGCAAATATGCGTGGTACTAAAGAGTACTGGTTTCGACGTCATGG
Organism: Ambystoma mexicanum; assembly: GCF_040938575.1. Classification (NCBI taxonomy): domain Eukaryota; kingdom Metazoa; phylum Chordata; class Amphibia; order Caudata; family Ambystomatidae; genus Ambystoma; species Ambystoma mexicanum. Next base: position 620,973,868 of record NC_090923.1, on the reverse strand, counting down.
AGATGTACGTTGTATGATCAGAAACCTTGGCCCACCCACTTGGTTTGTTACATTAAGTTGTGCAGAATATGCATGGGAAGATTTACATGATTTCCTACGCATATCAAATAAAAACAAAACAAACATAGATATTCTAACACCTGGAGAACTTTGTTCTTTGGATCCTGTTAATGTTTCAAGATATTTTCACCATTGCTTCATTTCTATGCTACATTTTATTTTCTCCAAAAGAAGTGCAACACTCCTTTTGGAGAAAAGAATACCAAGCCAGAGGAGCACCACATATCCACATGCTTTTATGGATTAAAGATGCTCCTAAATTTGGTCAAGACAGTGATGCCACTGTTTTACAGTTTATTGAAAAATATGTCACTTGTCAAATTCCATCAGAAGCCACAAATAGTGATCTTTGTGCACAAATTTTACAATTTCAAAGACACAAATGTGGAAAATATTGTCGCCGCAAATACAAAAACAAAGGCAAATACTACACCAAATGCCGATTTGGTTTCCCTAGACCAGTTACAAATACAGGTCAAGTAAACAACCTCATCCTCATGTCTTCAGTTAGACATACTGTAAAAGGAAAGTCACCTAAAAATACATATTACATAAAAAGAAAAGAAGAAGAAAAATATATCAATGATTATAATGCAATCATTGCCCATTTATGGAATGCTAACATAGATGTGCAGTACATTGCAGACAATTCTACTGCAGTTGCACGATATGTCACAGCATACTTAACTAAAGCAGAAAAGACAGAGCTCCAAGACCTCTGGAATGACCTGTCATCAGATAAAACAGTATCTCAGAAATTATACAGCTTGGGCATAAAAATGCTCACCCATAGAGAATGTGGATCTTATGAAGCAACTGATCGTTTAACTGGTACTTCATTGTATGGTAAATCTGAAAATATAGTATGGCTAAGTCTTGGTCCAGCTAAATCTAGAAAAAGAGTTCTAAAATCATATGAAGATATAGAAACAATAGCCAAACATGATCCCAACAGCCAAGACATTTTAAAAAACTATTTATTGGACACATACTACCCAAACAGAAGTAATACTTTGGAAAACATGTGTCTATACCAAATAGCCCAAAACTACACATACAAAAATAATATGAAACCCGATGAAAAAAAAGCTAAATATAGACTGACAGACTGTGAAGGCAGCTTAGTTAAACTCACTAAACCAAATTTAATTAATTATATCAAATTGTCATTGAAGACTCCTCAACATAAAGAAGTATATTACATGTCCCTGCTACAACTCTTCAAACCATGGAGAAAAGAAGAACAATTGCTAGATAACTATGACTCATATGAGGATGCTTTCAAAGCAAATGAAAGCACTATAACTGATGTAAACTTTACACAGTACAAAACAATGTTGCACAATGAACAGCAACATGAAGAAGAACTCCAAGCTCAACTAGATAAGGATACTCCTGACAGTAGTCAACCTTCTGTAACAGGAAGCCAAGAACCACTGGGAGAACCACTAATAACAAATGAGGCAGAATTAGCTATGATAGAAGTAGAAAACACCATGTGTCAGTATGAAGATAAGGAAGACTTAACTATACTACAATCAAAACTAAACAATGAGCAAAGTAGCATTTTTCAAGAAATAACAAAACAAATTGCACATGGTGTAAAACATGAAAATAAAGAATGTTCCTGCCATAATTATAAACCTATACTACTGTACGTCAGTGGTGAAGCTGGTTCTGGCAAAACATTCCTAATCAAAATCATTAGTAAGTTCCTTCAACAATTGACAAATAACAAACTGTCAGCTGTTGTCACTGCCCCCACAGGTTTAGCTGCCTACAACATAGGTGGTGTTACATTACACCGATTACTACTATTACCAGTAGAACACCAGAACAAATTAGACTATTACAAACTTTCTGCAGAAGCTGCAATGGAATTACGCAGAGTATTGAAACAAATGAAAATGCTACTAATAGATGAAGTGAGCATGGTCTCCAACCTGATGTTAGCTTTGATTCACCTCAGATTACAAGAAGTACTCAAAACAGACTATGAAGAGCTCTTTGCAGGAAAACACATTATTGTTTTTGGAGATCTGCTTCAATTAACACCAGTAAAAGGTGAACCTATTTTTAAAACATTAGGGCACAAACTCTGCCGTAAAACTGTTGGCAGCATTGGAAATGTCAACCTTTGGCAACATTTCCAATACAGAGAATTAACAGAAAACATGCGCCAATCTGCAGATCTAACTTATGCCAACACTTTAAAAAGTTTGAGAGTTGGTATACTTTCTAATGAAGCAGAAGCAACATTGAAAACCTGGCACATTAATACACTTTATGGCGATAATGCATGTGCTACAGATGTTATGGAACAATTAGCCCACAAAAATGTCAATTGTATGGCCTTAATGCCAACTCTTGCAAGCTGTTTCAAATTCAATGAAATCATGCTAAGTAAAGAAATGCAACCAATAATGGAAATTAGCGCCACAGACAAACTAGATGTACATGGTATGACACTACCCATGTGTGACCAAGCCACAACAAGACTTGCAGGCCGATTCATGGAATAATTAGCGCGGCGCAAGTGGGCAAAAACGTGCGAATCGCAGTGGAATAGCGAAAATCGCAGTGCAATTGCGAAAATCGCACGAAAAGCAGCGCACGTCGATTCATGGAAGGCCGTGCGCGAGAAAACCAGCGGATGTGCGATAAAAAAGTGCGCGGCGCACGTTGGCGCACAGGCCATCTAACAGCGTGCGCCAGGTCACCGCGAAAATCGCACAGGCCACAGCGAAATTCGCACATAGCGCGGCGCACGCAACAAAAGTAGGCGGAACACGGGCGTAACACTCGGAATGGGGAACAACTTGCCAAAACGTGGGCGTCACGGGGGAAGTACAGGGCACAAGTGCGCGGAACGCCCACACGCTCGCCTAAAACACGTATTCATGGAATAGAATAGGGCAAAAAAGCGCACGCTCAAACCAGCGCACAGGCACAAACACGACCGCCACAAGAAAGCAGGCGTAGCGTCTCTGCGGCTGTAAGAAATGTGCGCCAAAAGGTGCGCCAACAAATAGCACCTATATACTGCCATGATGAATGTCCCATACTGTGGCCCTCCAGGAAAAATGACGTGCAAAGGGGTACCCACAAACACGGACACCCGCTGACAAAAAATACGTGTCCTTGTATACCGGGGTGCGCGGGAAGTCTAACACGCGATTTCAGCAGGGTACGTGCATCACAGGGGTTCGCGTGAAGTTCCTCACGCGATCGGGCCTGGGGGAGCGTGCTACGTGTATTTCAGGGGTTCGCGTGAAGTTTCACACGCGGTCGGGCCTGGGGGAGCGGGCTACGTGTATTACAGGGGTTCGCGTGAAGTTCCTCACGCGATCGGGCCTGGGGTAGCGGGCTACGTGTATTACAGGGGTTCGCGTGAAGTTCCTCACGCGATCGGGCCTGGGGGAGTGGGCTACGTATATTTCAGGGGTTCGCGTGAAGTTTCACACGCGATCGGTCCTGGGGGAGCGGGCTACGTGTATTACAGGGGTTCGCGTGAAGTTCCTCACGCGATCGGGCCTGGGGTAGCGGGCTACGTGTATTACAGGGGTTCGCGTGAAGTTCCTCACGCGATCGGGCCTGGGGGAGCGGGCTACGTGTATTTCAGGGGTTCGCGTGAAGTTTCACACGCGATCGGGCCTGGGGGAGCGGGCTACGTGTATTACAGGGGTTCGCGTGAAGTTCCTCACACGATCGGGCCTGGGGTAGCGGGCTACGTGTATTACAGGGGTTCGCGTGAAGTTCCTCACGCGATCGGGCCTGGGGGAGCGGGCTACGTGTATTACAGGGGTTCGCGTGAAGTTCCTCACGCGATCGGGCCTGGGGTAGCGGGCTACGTGTATTACAGGGGTTCGCGTGAAGTTCCTCACGCGATCGGGCCTGGGGGAGCGGGCTACGTGTATTACAGGGGTTCGCGTGAAGTTCCTCACGCGATCGGGCCTGGGGGAGCGTGCTACGTGTATTTCAGGGGTTCGCGTGAAGTTTCACACGCGATCGGGCCTGGGGGAGCGGGCTACGTGTATTACAGGGGTTCGCGTGAAGTTCCTCACGCGATCGGGCCTGGGGTAGCGGGCTACGTGTATTACAGGGGTTCGCGTGAAGTTCCTCACGCGATCGGGCCTGGGGGAGCGGGCTACGTGTATTCCAGGGGTGCGCGTGAAGTTCCACACACGAATAGCCTGGGCGCGTGTATTTCAGGGGTGCGCGGGAAGTTCCACACGCGAATAGCCTGGGGTGCGTGTATTCCAGTGGTGCGCGGGAAGTTCCACACGCGAATAGCCTGGGCGCGTGTATATCAGGGGTGCGCGGGAAGTTCCACACGCGAATAGCCTGGGCGCGTGTATTTCAGGAGTGCGCGGGAAGTTCCACACGCGAATAGCCTGGGCGCGTGTATTTCAGGGGTGCGCGGGAAGTTCCACACGCGAATAGCCTGGGCGCGTGTATTTCAGGGGTGCGCGGGAAGTTCCACATGCGAATAGCCTGGGGGCGCGTGTATTTCAGGGGTGCGCGGGAAGTTCCACATGTGATTTGACAGTGTGGGTCCTCCCAGGTGTACCCTGTACACCCTCCACGGCCCCTGCAGGCAGCCCACACCACAGGGGACTACCCTGCATCCCTGGTCATGTCCCGCAGGCAGCCCACCCACCATGGGCATGCCCCCCAGCAAAGGCACATGTCTCCTTGAACTAATGAACACCAACTCATGTCCCCTTGCACCCCCAGCCCCCAGCACTGTGGGGCACCTGCCAGCAGGCCCCCACCCATGTCCAACTCATGTCCCCCACCACCCCCACCCCCCAGCACTGTGGGGCACCTGCCAGCAGGCCCCCACCCATGTCCAACTCATGTCCCCCACCACCCCCACCCCCCAGCCACCAGGGTCACCCTCCACCAGGCCCCCACTCATGTCTCCCACCACCCCCAAACCCCAGCAGTGCAGGGTCACCCTCCACCAGGCCCCCACTCATGTCTCCCACCACCCCCACCCCCCAGCCACCAGGGGCACCCTCCACCAGGCCCCCACTCATGTCTCCCACCACCCCCACCCCCCAGCCACCAGGGTCACCCTCCACCAGGCCCCCACTCATGTCTCCCACCACCCCCAAACCCCAGCAATGCAGGGTCACCCTCCACCAGGCCCCCACTCATGTCTCCCACCACCCCCAAACCCCAGCAGTGCAGGGTCACCCTCCACCAGGCCCCCACTCATGTCACCCACCACCCCCACACCCCAGCAGTGCAGGGGCAGCCTCCACCAGGCCCCCACTCATGTCACCCACCACCCCCACACCCCAGCAGTGCAGGGGCAGCCTCCACCAGGCCCCCACTCATGTCACCCACCACCCCCACACCCCAGCATTGCAGGGGCAGCCTCCACCAGGCCCCCACTCATGTCACCCACCACCCCCACACCCCAGCAGTGCAGGGGCAGCCTCCACCAGGCCCCCACTCATGTCACCCACCACCCCCACACCCCAGCAGTGCAGGGGCAGCCTCCACCAGGCCCCCACTCATGTCTCCCACCACCCCCACCCCCCAGCCACCAGGGTCACCCTCCAACAGGCCCCCACTCATGTCTCCCACCACCCCCACACCCCAGCAGTGCAGGGTCACCCTCCACCAGGCCCCCACTCATGTCTCCCAGCACCCCCACCCCCCCAGTCACCAGGGGCAGCCTCCACCAGGCCCCCACCCATGTCTCCCACCACCCCCACCCCCCAGCACTGTGGGGCACCTGCCAGCAGGCCCCCACCCATGTCCAACTCATGTCTCCCACCACCCCCACCCCCCAGCCACCAGGGTCACCCTCCACCAGGCCCCCACTCATGTCTCCCACCACCCCCACCCCCCAGCCACCAGGGGCACCCTCCACCAGGCCCCCACTCATGTCTCCCACCACCCCCACCCCCCAGCCACCAGGGTCACCCTCCACCAGGCCCCCACTCATGTCTCCCACCACCCCCAAACCCCAGCAGTGCAGGGTCACCCTCCACCAGGCCCCCACTCATGTCTCCCACCACCCCCACCCCCCAGCCACCAGGGGCACCCTCCACCAGGCCCCCACTCATGTCTCCCACCACCCCACCCCCCAGCCACCAGGGGCACCCTCCACCAGGCCCCCACTCATGTCTCCCACCACCCCCACCCCCCAGCCACCAGGGTCACCCTCCACCAGGCCCCCACTCATGTCTCCCACCACCCCCAAACCCCAGCAGTGCAGGGTCACCCTCCACCAGGCCCCCACTCATGTCTCCCACCACCCCCACCCCCCAGCCACCAGGGGCACCCTCCACCAGGCCCCCACTCATGTCTCCCACCACCCCCACACCCCAGCAGTGCAGGGTCACCCTCCACTAGGCCCCCACTCATGTCTCCCAGCACCCCCACCCCCCCAGTCACCAGGGGCAGCCTCCACCAGGCCCCCACCCATGTCTCCCACCACCCCCACCCCCCAGCACTGTGGGGCACCTGCCAGCAGGCCCCCACCCATGTCCAACTCATGTCTCCCACCACCCCCACCCCCCAGCCACCAGGGGCACCCTCCACCAGGCCCCCACTCATGTCTCCCACCACCCCCACCCCCCAGCACTGTGGGGCACCTGCCAGCAGGCCCCCACCCATGTCCAATCCATGCCCCCCTGCACCTGGGTCCCAACATTCCCCAATCATGTCCGTAATGCCCATCCTCCCCTGCCAAAAGGCCCAACCAACTATCACACCCACCCACATATCAAAGGCAATTACATGTTACACCCCCAATTTAAATAATGCAATTGAACACATGTCTGTCACACACAATGGCTGCAAGTGAATGACAAAACACCCAACATGACATGCCTGAAAGCAATGAGATGATACGACACATTGAAGAATAAAAAAAATAATGTATTGAACAGCAAGTAGAATGGAAATGAAATAAGAAAAAACACAAAGCAAATCAAACAAAACAAGATGAATGTCCAAGAAAATAATCTGAAAAATAAAAATAAGCCAACGAAGAACCATGAAGAAGATCATCCTGGGTCCATGAGCCCAACCAAATTAAACCTAACTATGACTACTAACTAAAAACTGAACTATATACAAAAAAGTGGTGCATTGTCCAATCGCTACCAAAAAAAATAAAAAAAACAAAGGAAACCTAACCCTAACTATACAACTATATACAAAGGCAGCGGGCTATTCGGACGGCTCACTGGTTGTTGTCATGGGCCAGGGCATCATCGAACTCCTGGTCAATGGCTTGGAGGCGGGCATGTTCCCTGGCCCCGAGGTCCCGCAGGGTTAACGCAGTGTCAAGCTCAAACTCCCTGCGAAGACCCTCAAGGCACTCAGCCCGCCTCAGCGCCCTCCGCATGGAGTCCTCCGCCCTGACCATCGTGAGCCGTTCCTCCTCTGCCCGCTGCCGCTCCGCACCTATCCGCTGGCACAACCGCTCCCACACGGAAGCCACTCCCATTCCAGGGTTCTCCTGCCCTCCGGCCGATGCCTGCACCCCTGATGTTGATGGCCCCGAGCCATGATGCCTCCCACGTTGAGCCTGCTGCTGCCTCCGACGCAACTGCCTGTGCCAGCACGACGGCATCCAGGCTGATGGAAACCACCGACGCCGTCGTGCACGTGCCCTGCCCGATGATGCCGTCACATCCTCCATCTGCTGGGGTCCAGTTGCTCTGGTGTCCACCCCTGCTGGATCACTGACTCCCGACTGTGGCAGGGATGGGATCCCCACCGAGCTGGCTGCATTGGTCGGGGCAGGTCCACAGGGGGCCCTGGTGGCATCTGGGCTGGAAGACGGCAAGGAGAACGACTGGTGGATAGCCTGCACAGAGGAGGAGAGGGCCGCCACATTGGCCAACACATGCAGGAAACCCCGAACATGGCCGATCCCAATTGGGCCACGTCGGCACGGTGCACTTCGTGATGCCGTGCGTGCTCCTCCCGGGAAGCACGCACGGCATCACGAATCACAGCCGTGCGCATCGCGACCCCAATCAGGACCTTCTCCGCACGGCCAGGGGTTCCCATGTCCGCAGGTGGAGGGGAGTCAGGTGACATGGACATCCCCTCTACCTGCGGACAGGCCTGGGACGGGGCATCCCTGCTGGTGCATGGTGGTGCACTCACAGGGTCAGGGACAGCGACATGCACAGGCCCCTCCACGGTGACCTGTGCTGCCTCCTGCCCCTGGCCCTGGACTGCACCACTTGCACCAGCAGGGATGCCCCCACCAGGCCCCATGTGTGCCCCAGTGGCGGCCTCCTCCTCCTCTGTGCAAACCACCAACCTGGATGGCTCCTCACCGTCTCCCACCATAGCAGGCCCCTGTGGGGGCTCACCCACCCCTTCCGCTGCAGCCGTGGGGGCATCCCCGCCGCCTTGCTCCACAGCGCCGTCTCCGCCCTCCTCTTCACTAGCCGCTGCGTAGAGGGAGACAAAGAACACAAGCATCAGGGCACTGTACAATGGTCCCCTAGACAGGAAGCAATAGCAGATGAGCACCACTGTCAAAGTACACTTCCATCATGTCCCTCCACAACACATGGGTCAGTCCAGGCAAAACACACACAGTAACAGGCATGGTGCATGCCATGGACATTTCCATGCATGTCCAATGGACTCTTGGAACATTCAATGATATGTAACTCACATGCATCATGGCTCATGCCTATCACATGCACACACTTCACCTCAGTCACATCCATCTGGCCCCAAACACACCAAACACAGCGGATACAAGGGTAATTTGGCTGCTTTACTGAATCTGTGCATTGTCACACACATGTGTCATGCATCCATGGCATGCACAAGTCACAGACACGCAGGTCAGGCACACAGACATGGCTACCATATATGTACCTGGCATCAGCACCCATCCCTCACCCCCACCCATGTCCAGGTACAGAGACTGGCATGCTCTCATGTTCAAAATCTGCATAGGGCTCCCCATGCGGCATTTGAACACATGCAACAACCATGTGGGTCACACATCACTGGTCGCACATGCATTACCATGATGTCCCTGCACACATACATGCATACATGGCCTATGGCACACATACAGGCAAGTATCATAGAACCAGCACACCGCAACATGCCCTGTCTCACACAGTAATGCATGGACACTTACCGCTCAACTCCAGACGGGCCTCCCTCTTAAGGATCTGGGCGTGGAGCGCTGGGCGTACGCGTTCCAGGACCCTCATCTGGATGGAACTCATGCGGCCCCGGCCCCCCTCCACGAGGCGCCGGGCCTTCACAAGGGTCCTGGACCTCAAGTCCTCCCAGCGCTTCTTGATCTTCAGGACGTCGCGGGTTGCCACCCCCTCCGCGTTGATGGCAACCACACAGTCGGCCCAGATCCTCTGCCGTCCTTCCTTGCTGGCGCGGGACGATCCAAAGAGGGCATCATACTGCCCCAGGACATGCTCAACCAGGACACCAACTTCGGTGACAGTGAAGCTGGTGCCCCTCTGCCCCTCTGGCCTGGGGTTGCCACTGGTGCCAGATGTGGAAGTGCCCGACATGGCAACCCCAGAGGCAGGTGTGGGTGGGCAACTGGGTCCTGGGGCTGGGCTGTGGAGCGATGTAATCCCAGTCGGGAGTCTTCAGTTCCAGCAGGGGTGGACACAGCAACTGGACCCCTGCAGATGGCTGATGTGCAGGCACCAAATGGCAGGGCACGGTGGCAGCAGGCAGGCAGGCAGGCAGGCAGCAGCAGATGGCACGTGGGAGGCTGCTCGGGGCACGGGGGGCAGTAACTCGGCCTTCTGGGCAGGAGCGTGGTCTTTCCGTGTGTTTTCGCGTGGCCAGCTTGATACGGAGTGATTTGGCACGTGAAAATCCTGCACGTCAGCGTGAAATCCGAGGAAAGGCCCTTAGCGCGTAAGCGCGTCAGCACGCATACGCGATTCTATTGGACCAGAGTCCCTCAGCGCTTAAGCGCGTCTGTGACGTGACCCGCACGGGTGTTCCCCACACAGCACGTGATGACGGGGCACACGTGGAGATACTGCACGTCAGAGTGTCATCGCGTGTAATTGGACAAAAGTGCGCGTACACGCGATTGGCCTATGTACGTTTATTTAATGGGTGGGCGGGCACTTACACACGCAAGTACGTCAGCGAACCTGTATCCCGTGGTGCGTGTGAATTTCCACACGCTATTGGACTGGGAACTGGATTCCAGGGGTGCGCGGGTCACACGCTGTATCCCGTGGTGCGTGTGAATTTCCTCACGATATTGGACTGGGAACTGGATTCCAGGGGTGCGCGGGTCACACGCTGTATCCCGTGGTGCGTGTGAATTTCCACACGCTATTGGACTGGGAACTGGATTCCAGGGGTGTGTGGGTCACACGCTCGCCTAGAACACGCGCAAAGCATAAATTTGCGCACTTTAACAATAACAAGCTCAGACGCCAGGATGAACATACCGTTCCTAGCAGCAGTGGCAGTGGGCTACCAAAGGAGGAGGAGGAGGATAGTCAGGGCCAGAATATTCACACCCAGAACCAGCCTTTTCGGGATGCCTGATGACCAGGTGTATGGGAGGTACAGGTTTCCACCACACATTATACTGGACCTGGTGAGTGAGTGGGAGGATGACCTCACATCACCCACCCTGTGCTCCCAAGCACTCCGCCCCCTGGAGAAGGTCCTCAATGTACTGCACTTCTTAGCCACTGGATCATTTCAGCGGACAAGTGCCATAGTGGGTGGGGTGTCACAGGCCACCCAGTCACGCTGCCTACACCAGGTCTTGAACATCATCACTGCACGGCCATCAGTCCGCAGGCACATATACCTGCCCAGAACACCTGCAGAAAGGCATGCTGCCGCCCTGGATTTTTACGCTGTGGCACCATTCCCCAAAGTGCTAGGTGCCATCGACTGCACCCATGTGGCTCTACGTCCCCCCAGGGCATCTGAGCACATCTATAGGAACCGCAAGCACTGGCATTCCATCAACGTGCAGGTAGCATGTAATGCCAAGGGAATCATCACCTCAGTATATGCCAACTATCCCGGCTCCACCCACGACAGCTTCATTTACCGAATGTCCACCCTAAGCCGGGACCTAGAAGCTGGGCGGCATGGCGATACATGGCTGCTTGGTGAGTATGTATGCCACTGCACATGCATGCATGTTGGATACTGAGCAAGGTCACAACCCCACCAATGATACCAATCACCACCTCCACAGGGGACAGTGCCTACCCTCTCAGCCCCCACATGATGACGCCAATTCGGAACCCCACCACACCACCCCAGGTAAGATATAACACAGCCCACATTACAACCAGGGGCATAGTGGAGCGCACATTCGGAGTGCTAAAGTCACGCTTTCGCTCCCTTGACCGTTCTGGCGGGCAGCTGTTATACGCTCCCCCAGTAGTGTGCAGGATCATAGTGGCAGCATGTGTCCTGCACAACGTTGCAACACGCCGGGGCCTGGCCGTGGACATGGTGGTGGCTCCACATCCCCAACCACATGCACAGCCGCTGCGCATGGGAGGGGAAAGGGCACGGGGGGAGGCAGCCCGTACACAGCTAGTGGCTAATTACTTCACATAGAAATCACACCCCTGTGGAGTGCACACTGCCCTGGCACATTCCATCTGACAATCAATGATGACTCAACCTGACACTGATCCTGAATGTCTGGAGAATGAACCGTCAAAACCATATCAGCCTGAGATTGTTCACCTGGAAGTGTCACAATGTGTGCATCCCTACCCACACAGACACCACCAATGCAGTTTTGTGAAGTTACAAATTCAAGCAGCTAAAATGAATACCCACTTGCAAAATGCAACAAGAGGACAGTGCCATGTCAGCCAACCCAACCCCAGCACCGCCACACGACACACCGTGCCATGTCATGCTAATTGCAGGTAAACAAAGTAATCCCCACAACATGACATCAGTCTCACTATGTACAGTGGCACTATTAGAAACCTGCAACACCTGAAATGCTCACAGCAATGCCGGACCAACAACATACTTGAGCACGTAGTACCATTAACATGACATCACAAATGTTACATATTAGTAGTCTCACCACCTGGAAATGCCTGCACTCCCACCACTACCAACTGTGCAGTGTTGTCGCCATGTAGAGTTGTAGGTGCACTGCTGCCAACATGGACCCCATCTCCAGACTAGAGGTCCTTGTGTGGACATGAGGAAGGGACCTGCAAATTGGGAGGTAGACACAGAAGAAGAGTTACACATCAATGCAACATGCAGTGTACAACACAACAGCAATATGCACTAGGAATGTATACACAGTATTGACTACAGACTGGCCACACAGCTCATGGGAGTCCAACATCACTGTGTAATTCACTGTCACTTGGGCACACCCTTTACAAGCCCATGGAAACGGGAAGCAGGAGGGGTGTGTGTGACTCAAACCCAAGCATCTGAACCAAATACATTACAAGCCTGCATGTGCCCAGCCACAATGCAGCGTATGCCCACAGGAACCACGGAAGCCAACAGATCGTCCCAAAAAAATAGGGAATAAAAGAAATCAAAATAAAAATAAAAATAAGAAACAATCAAAAATGGCCATTGATGGGCCCGGGGGGGTTGGGGAGGCCACCCAGGAGGTCCGAGGACAGGATGCACACCAGAACCCACCTGCGTGGATCCTGGGAAGATAAAACACCTCCATGGGCTCATGGCCCACACGGCTACCCTATTGTGGGAGTATCACTGCTGTCGCTATTATCACCCTGTGCAGCTGCATCCGGAGGTGGTTGCACTATGGGAGGCAGCCCACGCAAGGCCCTAGTCTGCTCCTCCATGGCTGCAAGCATGCGGGTGTGGTAGGTCTGGTTCTGGAGGATGAGTGTGCGGAGGTCCCCATGCAACAACTCACGGGATGCCCGGACCTCCGCCCTCGTTGCCTGCATCTCAGCTGAGAGCGTACGGGTGAGACGCTCCAGCTGCTGTTCTGTCCTTTGGTGTGTTGAAGCCTCAAGCTCAACAAGAGTCGTCCTGAGGTGAAGGAGCTCCTGCCTCAGGGCTTCCCTGTGGCCCTGGGACTCAATGGAGATGGCCTCCTGCAGAGTCGCCAGTGCCGCCCGCCTGTCCCTGTTGGACCCCAACATGTCCTCCCTGTGTGACTGGCAGATGGAGTCGGTTGCCTGCTTTAGTCGCTCCATCAGCCTTTCTGGGGGGACAATGGAAGTGGCCACCCTATCCATGGCCTGAGCCATCATCTCGGATGATGCAGCCTGTTGGGTTGCCATACCGTAAATGGATTGCTCCCATGCGGTATTGCCGGGTGGCGTACGGCCACCACGGCGGCGGGCACCACACCTGTCTGGGGCAAGGCGAACTGCGCCTTGCTGTGCCGGCACTGCCTGAGGCTGCAGGACTGCATTCCCCCTCTGATCTGCTGGCCCAGGAACAGGATCAGATGTCGCGGAGTGTGACCCCAGCATCCGTAACCACCGAAGGCGTAGCTGCCAACACTGACATCCCCATGGAGGGTTCTGACCCTGGTGCAGGTGGGTGAGACAGAACAGAATCCCTCCCGGAACACTCACCTGCGACGGCACGTAGGTCTCATCCGAATCAACACCTAAGTACAGCTCGGGGGAGGTGCAGCCAGAGACACCCCTTGAGAGCACGACCTGCAGCACTTGTGGGTTCTCCCCCACCACCACACCACGTCCCTCACTGGTGGTTGGTCGGCCCTCGGACCCCTCCTGGGTCTGCACCATCTCCACAACCCCAGCAGTATCAGGTGCGTCTTCCCCTGCAAAGACATGAAAACAAAGAAATGGAAACAGGCATTAGCACCATGGCACACATTGAGGGCTGAGAAGCAAGAGAACCAGTACTTGATTGACACATGTCCCACATGACTAAAACCCTCCCATGCATGCACCCTCACTGCGTATGAAGTCCAGGCAAATGGCACACACTGATGACACCAAGATGGAAGATGAACACATTTTCTGCATGCTGCCTGGCAGTGGCATCACACATTGGCCTGTGATTGGCAGGTGAAACACACATGCCATCACACAGATGGCATGTACCATTGCTATTGAGTGAAGATGGAGAGGAGGGCAGCACCTATTCATTCAGTCCAGTTCCCGCATGTAATAGCTTTTCTAATTCTAACAGGTCAGATTTTTCACCTGGAGCTGCCAGTCTGAAATGATCCAATTGCACAGGGACATGTGTGTACAAATGATATCCAGGTAACAAAGTCACTCCACTTTACCATACCCATGTCAGACATGTGACTAGTGGACAGCGACATGCCTAGTGAAAGTGGTGGAATGCAAACAAACTGACTGAATGAACAGTGAAAAAGAAGCAAATATGTTGTGGCAAGGTGACACTTCAAGGGCAACTGGCGTGCAGTTGGGCTAGATGTCTACTGTTGGCAGAAGGGATACTGCTATGGCCAAATGCAGCTGCGCAGGAAGGATTGCAGCTGCGCAGGAAGGATTGCATGAAGCACATGGCTGACCCATACGACTCAGGCGCACACACTCTCACCTGGCACCCGAACAGAAGCCCTCACACACACACCATGCACATGGATGACACACACATGCATGTGCACTCACCGGACAATGCCTCGTAATCAGCCAGATCTCCCACGCCTTGGATCTGTTCCTCCGTGACGTAGGTCCCAGCGACTGACTCATGTGGAGTGAGTTCCATGTCTACTACTGGAGACCCACCTCCAGTCACTAGAGTTGTGGCATGACTTGAGGCCAGCTTACTCTTTGCCCTGCGCTTTAGGTCATTCCAGCGCTTATAGCAATCATTGGCTGTGCGCCTCACAATTCCAAGGGCACTTACGATGTCCGCAACGGTCTGCCAGTGTGCCTGGCGTTGTGCAGGTGTGGTCTTGGATCCTGCAACAATGACCATCTCGTTGTCATGTCTGGATACATACTCGACAAGTGCATTCAGTTCGTCATCCGTGAAGCTGGGCTTCCTGGACGGGCCGGACTGTGTAGCCGTGTCTGGGGCATCAGCCTGTGCCGGACGAGCACTCTTCCTCTTCCGCTTGGAAGGTGGTGGTGATCCTGAGTGTCCTGCGCCGCTCTGGACACTAGGGGCAGGAGCCCTGGTGGACTCTGTATCAGGAGTGTGGGATTGCACACTCAGCATGGGAGTTGGTGCAGGCATTAGCTCTAGTGTGATGGTGTCAGGGGGAATGTCAGCAGCATGGACTAGGACCGACACTGTCCTGGATGGGTGTGTGGGGGCTGGGGTGGATGGAGCCGCAGCTGCCCCTGCAGCCTCTCCGCCCTGCCTACTTGGTGCAGCAGATGACCTTGCTGCCCCAGATCCACGTGGCATGATGGCATCAACGTGCACCAGCGCACGTGTCGTAGCCCTGCTGACCTGGAAGTCAGCCATGGAGTCAGCCAGGTCTGGTGCCACAATGGGCTGGTCCAACAAGGGCTGAGCATGGATGGTGTCAGCCACATCAGCCTCAATGGGAGGGGGGGGGGGATTATGGGTGCCCGTGACTGGTCCTCCACACATGGGGGGACAGGCTCACCCTGCAAGTTACGACCACGTCCCCTACCGGATCCACCACGGCCACCACTTGTGGCTCTTCCACCTTTGCCACCCTTACGGAATCCTCGCCTCCCAGCCATGGCACTGATGTTAATGTGCGTATGGGAGTGGATGTAGACTATTGTCCTGGGCAATTGGGGGTCAAAGGGGTTGGGTACCAGATGGTAATTGTACCCTAGTGCTCTAGCAAGGCTGAATGTAACCCCTGGGGAAAGATGACGGGTCACGCAACGCACAGGAGGCCCAAAAAAGGGAGATGACGTGCACGCAACCCCTCCTAGACCACGTGTGCAGAAAGAAAAACCTGCACTACGCTGTGGCACCCAGAAACATAGAATGAACGTATGCGTGTCACACGCAGCCTAGAATGACCTTTGAAGGGGTAGGCTACACACGGGGCTAGCACAGATGTTAGATACGTGCGTGACTCACCGTCTGCCAGGTAAACGAGCGTGTAAAAGGAGCACGTTTGGTTGGCAACACCCCCGCCAAAAGAAGATTTGTCCGCTGTCTGAGGAGACAGGACAACAGTAGAAGGGAACACTGTTTGAGGGAACAGGCCCAGGTAAACCAGTAAAGGAGAAAAAAGAGAAAAAGCTGTCAGAGGTAACAGGGAATACGAACTAGAAACGCTGTGAAGTAAATCGCGTGTGAAACGACAAGAAGTACAGAATTCACCCACTCGCTCTCCACGAAAAGCACGTACAAGGAAAACGTGTTCTACACGTACCTTTTATACAGGCCCACACGTCCAGCGTCACTTACGCGGCGTGTACGCGCTAGGGCCATTTCCACCTATTACATGCTTTGTCACTTCTGCGTGTAGGGCCATTTCCACCAATTACACGCTTTGTCACTTCTGCGTGTAGGGCCATTTCCACCAATCACACGCTTTGTCACTTCTGCGTGTAGGGCCATTTCCACCAATCACACGCGATTACACTCTGACGTGCAGTCTTTCCACGTGTGCTCTGTCATCACGTGCTGTGTGGGAAACACCTGTGCGGGTCACGTCACAGACGCGCTTACGCGCTGAGGGCCTTTCCTCAGTTTTCACGCTGACGTGCAGGATTTTCACGTGCAAAATCACTCCATACCAAGCTGGCCACGCGTACGCACACGGAATACCACGCTCATGCCCGGAAGGCCGAACTACTGCCCCCCAGAGTCCGAGCACGCTCCCACCTGCTGCTGCCCGACTGCCTGCTGCCCCTGCACTGCTGGGGGGTGGGGGTGGTGGGAGACATGAGTGGGGGCCTGGTGGAGGGTGCCCCTGGTGGCTGGGGTGTGGGGGTGGTGGTAGACATGGGTGGGGGCCTGGTGGAGGCTGCCCCTGGTGGCTGGGGGTGGGGGTGCAGGGGGACATGAGCAGGTGTGCAGGGTAGTCCCCTGTTTTGTGGGCTGCCTGCAGGGGCCGTGGAGGGTGTACAGGGAACACCTGTGAGGACCCACCCAGCCTAATCGCGTGTGTAACTTCCCACGCACCCCTGTAATACACGTACCAAGCCAAATCGCGTGTGAGAATTCCCGCGCATACCTGAAATACACGTACCCTGCTGAAGTCGCGTGTAAAACTTCCCGCGCACCCCTGAAATGCATGCGACCAGGCTATTCGCGAGTGGAACTTCCCGCGCACCCCTGAAATACACGCGCCCAGGCTATTCGCGAGTGGGACTTCCCACGCACCCCTGTAATACACGTACCAAGCCAAATCGCGTGTGAGAATTCCCGCGCATACCTGAAATACACGTACCCTGCTGAAGTCGCGTGTAAAACTTCCCGCGCACCCCTGAAATGCATGCGACCAGGCTATTCGCGTGTGGAACTTCCCGCGCACCCCTGAAATACACGCGCCCAGGCTATTCGCGAGTGGGACTTCCCACGCACCCCTGTAATACACGTACCAAGCCAAATCGCGTGTGAGAATTCCCGCGTATACCTGAAATACACGTACCCTGCTGAAGTCGCGTGTAAAACTTCCCGCGCACCCCTGAAATGCATGCGACCAGGCTATTTGCGTGTGGAACTTCCCGCGCACCCCTGAAATACACGCGCCCAGGCTATTCGCGAGTGGGACTTCCCGCGCACCCCTGAAATACACGTAGCACGCTGGGAGACATGAGTGGGGGCCTGGTGGAGGGTGCCCCTGCACTGCTGGGGGGTGGGGGTGCTGGGAGACATGGGTGGGGGCCTGGTGGAGGGTGCCCCTGGTGGCAGGGGGGTGGGGGTGATAGGGGACATTGGTGGGGGCCTGGTGGAGGGTGCCCCTGCACTGCTGGGGGGTGGGGGTGGTGAGAGACATGGGTGGGGGCCTGGTGGAGGGTGCCCCTGGTGGCAGGGGGGTGGGGGTGATAGGGGACATTGTTGGGGGCCTGGTGGAGGGTGCCCCTGCACTGCTGGGGGGTGGGGGTGGTGAGAGACATGGGTGGGGGCCTGGTGGAGGGTGCCCCTGGTGGCAGGGGGGTGGGGGTGATAGGGGACATTGGTGGGGGCCTGGTGGAGGGTGCCCCTGCACTGCTGGGGGCTGGGGGTGATAGGGGACATGGGTGGGGGCCTGGTGGAGGTTGCCCCTGGTGGCTGGGGGGTGGGGGTGGTGGGAGACATGGATGGGGGCGTGGTGGAGGGTGCCCCTGGTGGCAGGGGGGTGGGGGTGATAGGGGACATGGGTGGGGGCCTGGTGGAGGGTGCCCCTGCACTGCTGGGGGGTGGGGGTGGTGGGAGACATGGATGCGGGCCTGGTGGAGGGTGCCCCTGGTGGCAGGGGGGTGGGGGTGATAGGGGACATGAGTGGGGGCCTGGTGGAGGGTGCCCCTGCACTGCTGGGGGGTGGGGGTGGTGGGAGACATGAGTGGGGGCCTGGTGGAGGGTGCCCCTGGTGGCTGGGGTGTGGGGGTGGTGGGAGACATGAGTGGGGGCCAGGTGGAGGCTGCCCCTGGTGGCTGGGGTATGGGGGTGCAGGGAGACATGAGTGGGGGCCTGGTGGAGGCTGCCCCTGGTGGCAGGGGGGTGGGGGTGATAGGGGATATTGGTGGGGGCCTGGTGGAGGGTGCCCCTGCACTGCTGGGGGGTGGGGGTGGGGGTGGTGGGAGACATGGGTGGGAGCCTGGTGGAGGGTGCCCCTGGATGCTGGGGGGTGGGGGTGGTGGGAGACATGGGTGGCGGCCTGGTGGAGGGTGCCCCTGGATGCTGGGGTGTGGGGGTGGTGGGAGACATGAGTGGGGGCCTGGTGGAGGGTGCCCCTGGTGGCTGGGGGTTGGGGGTGGTGGGAGACATGGGTGGGGGCCTGGTGGAGGGTGCCCCTGGATGCTGGGGGGTGGGGGTGGTGGGAGACATGAGTGGGGGCCTGGTGGAGGCTGCCCCTGCACTGCTGGGGGGTGGGGGTGGTGGGAGACATGAGTGGGGGCCTGGTGGAGGTTGCCCCTGGTGGCTGGGGGGTGGGGGTGGTGAGAGACATGGGTGGGGCCCTGGTGGAGGCTGCCCCTGCACTGCTGGGGGGTGGGGGTGTTGGGAGACATGGGTGGGGGCCTGGTGGAGGCTGCCCCTGCACTGCTGGGGGGTGGGGGTGCAGGGGGACATGAGCAGGTGTGCAGGGTAGTCCCCTGTTTTGTGGGCTGCCTGCAGGGGCCGTGGAGGGTGTACAGGGAACACCTGTGAGGACCCACCCAGCCTAATCGCGTGTGATAATTCCCGCACACCCCTGTAATACACGTACCTGGCCAAATCGCATGTGAGAATTCCCGCGCACCCCTGTAATACACGTACCCAGCCGAATCGCGTGTAGAACTTCCCGTGTACCCCTGTAATACACGTACCCAGCCAAATCGCATGTGATAATTCCCACGTACCACTGTAATACACGTACCAAACCAAATCGCGTGTGATAATTCCCGCGCACCCCTGTAATACACGTACCTGGCCAAATCGCATGTGAGAATTCCCGCGCACCCCTGTAATACACGTACCCAGCCGAATCGCGTGTAGAACTTCCCGTGTACCCCTGTAATACACGTACCCAGCCAAATCGCGTGTGATAATTCCTGCGTACCCCTGTGATACACGTGCCCTGGCTAATCGCGTGTAAAACTTCACGCGTACCCCTGTAATACACGTGCCCTGGCCAATGGCGCGTAGAACTTCCCGTACCCCTGTAATACACGTACCCTGGCTAATCGCGTGTATAACTTCACGCGTACCCCTGATATGCACGTTACCCGCTTTGCGTTCCTTGTTTGGCAGCCCTGTAGACTGGTCCAGGGTTAGCGCAGCCCTTTGCGATGATTTAGCGATTTTGATGGCTTTTCCTTGCGCGAGGGCGTTCTTGGGGGCGTTACTGGCGCTGCTGCAGGGTCGCTGCGATACTCTGCGCCACGGCTGGTTTGGGAGCCTGAAATCCATGAATACGCTGTGCGTGGAAATCGGTTTTAGCGCACGTGCCTGGCGCAGACAATCGCACGCGGACACTCTGCGCCAGCCGCTTGCGACACTTTTCTGCGAAATTCTATGAATTACCCTGTAAAAAATTTAGAAGAATCAATCTCAAACACAGCAGGCTTAGAAAAGATGTTAAAATTATCGTTAAATTGCAGAGTAATGCTTAAACGTAACCTTGACGTGGACCAAGGACTAGTTAATAGAGCACTGGGTACAGTTGTTGGCTTTCAAACATACCCGCGTGACAACAAAATTCAGTTTGTCAATATACTCTTAGACAAACTTTCAGAAGTAAAACGGATAGGACGCTCAACAGCTACATTCCTTCTCTTCAAAGATATGTATGTAGCAGAGAACAATTTTCTCTAACTCTTGCATACGCAGTCACAATTCATAAATCACAAGGTCTTACCCTAGACAAAGCAATTATAGATATTGGTAACACAGTCTTTAAAGAAGGCATGAGCTACATAGCACTATCACGCTTACATACACTTGACGGTCTATTTCTAATCAACTTTGATGCAAGTAAAGTAAACGCTGATATTCCTTGCATTTTAGAATATAATAGACTTCGCTCACTATACACTCCCCATCTAAACACATATTCTGTTCCACAAAAACTAAAACGTTGTAAAAGAAAACTAAATCAAACTGAAATGCAACAGGACGTCACTGGAAATCCGACAAAGAGATTAAAAGAAACTAATACTTCATCAAGTACCACAAACAAAAAAGAATCAATTAGAGAAAGTAAACCAGGTACTTCTTTAAAGAAGGAAGACAAACTCCAAAAAAAGCAGTCAGATACAGAACTACCTGGACCATTTAAATTCTCAAATATAGTTGATGTAAGTTGCTATGCAAATGTAGCAATGAATATTCTATTTCAATTACCACCAATTGTTGCCAACATTTACTCACACAGTACAAACCCATTGTGTTTGCAAATGTTAGTACTTCACAGAAATGCAGCAAACAATCCTGACAACACATATAGTGTTTTTGGAATAAGACGACAATTGGACTACTGTGCTGGAATGGTGAAATTCACTATAAACTCACAGGAAGATCCACAAGAATTTCTAATGTACTTACTACAAGTACTGGAAAACAAAAACATACCTATAAATGAAATCTTTCAGATTTCATACATGTGGAAACATAGATGCACTCTCTGCAACAATGTGACACAAGAAGAAATCCCCAATGAACGCTTCATATATATATCAATACCAAATTGTGAATCCATTCCACTTCAGCAACTTGTACAAAATGCAAACCATGGTAGATTATGCTCTACCTGCAATTCAGATAATCGCTCCACGTTAGTAATACAAACACATAGTAAATACGTAATACTAATGCTTCTACGTTACAATGCAGATGGTACCAAAAACAACTGCAAGCTGACTGGATTCACACATGGTCAAATATCACTTGGTAAGAAAACCTTCACAACAATAGGTATAATCTACCACGCAGGAGCCACAACCAATTCAGGGCACTACACTGCATACATAAAAAAGAAATGTGGATGGTTTGAATGTAATGATAGTACCATTACTCTAAAGCAGAGATTACCAGCAAATCTTACAAACGCTTATTTGATGTTCTTAAAACCAAAATTTGATAAATAAACTGTATTTAAACCTTTAAGTAAATTTGTGTTACAAAAATATAAACTGTTAGAATACTCCAAAAGCTATCTAACTGCTCAAAGATTCTACAACAACTAATCAGGTAAATGAATACCACTAAATTAGACCAAAAAATACACAGTTAGAATACGCCAATTGGTATCTAACTGTCCCAAAATTATAAAAGTGTGTTAAAATAATATAAACTGTTAGAATACTCCAAAAGCTATCTAACAGCTCAAAGCTTCTACAACAACTAATCAGACAAATGAATACCACTAAATTAGGCCAAGAAATACACAGTTAGAATACGCCAATTGGTATCTAACTGTCCCAAAATTTAACAATATCCAAATAGGTAAATGAAAACCATTACAATATATTAAAAAAATAGACAGTTAGAATATGCCAATTGGTATCTAACTGCTCCAAAATTTTATAATATCAAAACAAATGAAGAATCTGTTACTGTTCCAAAAAAAATACAACAAAGCAAAGTATAAAGCATTAGCCAGAAACAACAAGTGAACACTGAAACAAACAAACAAATAAACTGTAGCATAACAGAAAAAGGTTTTTTTTTAAATCCAACATGGATTTTTTTTCTCCCACAGACCCAATGATTTTAGCAACAAATACAGAAACCGAGCAAATTGCACAGTACTCTGATTTGTACTCTACTAAATATGAGGGTCGAAAAAAAATAAAAGTATATTGCTTATACAATGTAATAAGTCATTACAAAATACTAATACTAACATGCTATTTTCTTTTATCACAGAAATGAAGAAGAAAAACATGGACTCCCATTACTAGACCAAACAGTAAGTATACAATAATAAGGACAACCATAGCAGCACATCACATCCATAATACCTAATACCTTTGTTCCTTATACATTTGTTTTTCACCCAAAGTTATAAACAAATAGGAATGTGATATGCTGCGGTGGTTGTTGCCAGGGCATAGAGTCTTGGGTGCATGGCCATTTGGCCATTTGGCCATGCACCCAAGACTCTATGCCCTGGCAACAACCACCGCAGCATATCACATCCATAGAGTCAAACATTTCAACTATGATCTATGGGAAACTTTTAATGTCCACGAACAATGTGAGTGTTCTTAGAACACTTTGAACTTGCCAGCGAACAATACGGACACCGTTTTCAGGACACCTCCTACAAACATTTCAGAACAACGCGATAGTTCTTAGAACACTTTCAACTTAACAACGAACAATACGGACAGCGTCCTAAGGACACCCCCTACGAACATTCCAGGACACCGGGAGTGTTCTCAAAAACGTCTTCAGAACACCCCCATCTTGTTTATTTGCGAACAATTCAGGACACCGCGAGTGTTCTTAGGACACATTCAACTTGACAGAGAACAATACGGACAGCGTCCTCAGGACACCCCCTACGAACATTCCAGGACACCGGGAGTGTTCTCAAAAACGTCTTCAGAACACACCCATCTTGTTTATTTGCAAACATTTCAGGACACCGCGAGTGTTCTTAGGACACATTCAACTTGACAAAGAACAATACGGACAGCGTCCTCAGGACACCCCCTACGAACACTCCCCGGACACCGGGTGTGTTCTTAGAAGCGTCTTCAGAACACCACCATCTTGTTTATTTGCAAACATTTCAGGACACCGCGAGTGTTCTTAGGACACATTCAACTTGACAAAGAACAATACGGACAGCGTCCTCAGGACACCCCCTATGAACACTCCCCGGACACCGCGAGTGTTCTTAGAAGCGTCTTCAGAACACCCCCATTTTGTTTATTTGCGAACATTTCAGGACACCGCGAGTGTTCTTAGGACAGACTCAACTTGACAGAGAACAATACGGACAGCGTCCTCAGGACACCCCCTACGAACACTCCCCGGACACCGCGAGTGTTCTTAGAAGTGTCTTCATAACACCCCCATTTTGTTTATTTGCAAACATTTCAGGACACCGCGCGTGTTCTTAGAACACATTCAACTTGACAGAGAACAATACGGACAGCGTCCTCAGGACAAAACCTACGAACACTCCCCAGACACCGCAAGTGTTCTTAGAACTGTTTCACTTTGCTTGCGAACAAAACGGACACATTTTGACTCCTTAGAACACCCCCTAGTCAGTTTATTTAGACAATTTCAGAACACCCGTGATGTCCGCAAACAAATCGAACACAAAAAGAACGTCTAACACATAAAAAACACAAATTTCATCCTATCTCACACACTCCCACCCTCCCCAAACACTCCTACACACCAACACACTCTACAAAATACACATTTTGAACAAAGTTTCACCGCGCTGTCCGGGGACGTCCGCGAATCCAATATGGCTTCACGCTCCACGCCGTCCAATCAGCGAACACTTTGCATGTCCGCGAACATCACGCAAGACGATTGGCCAATCAGGACACTTTCCGCGGAGCGAACAGGGAAGTGTATCCGCAAACCGAACACAGATATCACTAATTCTTTTTTTACCTACTTTTTGGTCATTTTAAAAAAAAACTACTGGACGAATTTTCACTAAATTTGCAAAAGAACGCTTTCGGGACCAAGCCGCTGCTCCTGGTCCAAATTTGGTGGAAATCCGTCCAGCGGTTTGGGCTGTAGACGCGAGCAAAATTTTTTTCCCATTCACTCTATGGAGAGTGAGTATAATGTATACAAATATGAGCATATAGAGGGAAGGTAGAGTAATAAAAATAAAACTATGACAAAGTGCTGATAACCATAATGATTATCTTCATGCACAGAAAGGATTGCTCTCTTTCAAGCCTGTATCTTCCGCTATGTACATGTTTCATATATGATGTGACAGGACCCCAAGTCTACAAATATAGTACCTTTTCAATTTTTACTTCCTGACTGTTACTGTAGAAAACTATGTGGCTTCGATATGTCAGTAAAGGATAAAAAGGGCGAGCCAGCCATGTGATGTCATCAGTTATGTCATCAATGACATTTGTGATGTCATCTTTGATGTCCTGGGTGTTAGTGTTAGCAGTGCACGGTGGCGCGAGTTATGGTTGCTTATGTTACCATAACTGGCGAATTTCAAGGGTTTTTCGGTTTTACTTGGAACCATAACGTCCCTTTAACAAAGTTTTTTCACTGAATTTCATAGGTTTTTAATAGCACAACTTAACCATAATATCCCTGACATGGAACATAGAACATACTAACACCCTCGTAGTGATTTTCATGTCCGCGGACTACCGCCATGTCCGCGGAAACATCGAAAATCTGAGCGTGGTGAATGTAAATTTAAATAGTGTGCCCCATTTCCCCTTTGATGTTGGCTCTGAAAAGAGCTGTTTTTTTTTTTTTTTTTACAGATGCTTGACAGACACCTGTTATTTTATATTTTTTTTCTTGTTTTTTTTTCTTACTTTACTCCTAAAATCTTCACATAACCTTCTCCAAAGCAACCCTTACATTCCAAAATATAAAGGCATTTCCGGTAAAAGATAAACAAATGCCATCTTCTTTAAAATTAACAGCATTACTGGCATCAATATTCTCATTGTTACAGAAGAACATACCAGCTCTAAGCATGAATGCACACATGCCTCGGTTGATGACACACCTAGCAATGTTTTGCTGAGGACAAAAAACTGAACTATTGTCCCATATTGCCCTAGGTAGTAATCCAGAAAAAATTACTTTCGCATTTGGAAGGATCTTCACTACGGCTTGAACCAAGCGCTCCAAATCAGCCAACAAAGTAGGGGCACTGACGTTGCCCAAATGGAAAGCACCATAGTGCAAAACTACCACATGCGGACTGTCCATCGTGGCCATATCCGCACAAACTTGTACAATTCCCTGTACACTGCAATCAGGCACAGTGCTCCACACCACCTCCACTCCTTTGACATCAAAGTTCCTTGCAACATGCCTGCATTCAGCGTACTGCTGTAAACCATGCACAAACATATCTCCGAGCACCAACACCCTGACTTTCTCCACTTCTGCCATCTTCACCACACACAGTCTCTTTCAACACAAATCCACAACCTCGACATCTGATTGGCTGATCCGTACAGTCTTCTTTCCATGTTGGATTTCCTGGAAAAACCCGGATTTACCACGCCCTGCCCACGAACAGCCGCGTGTCCACGGACGGCGTCCACTTTACTCTCTGTACCATTCCCTCATTGCATACAGCTAAGCAATCACACAATACGAATAACGTCCTCAGAACACCCCCATTTTGTGAATTTTCGAACATTTCAGGACAATTATCATTTCATTATTCTACATATTAACATTACAAATATTATACTTTTATCTTGTACTCTGCACACAATGCTATCTTTCTCCATTAGCAGCTCAGTATACTACATAGAATCCCATAATACAATGCTATTTATTGATATAAATGCATCGTTCAAAGCACTAATAACGGTATGATATTTATTGCAATATCCTTGACAATTTTTTCGGAACATTATAATTAAAATCCCTAGTGCACAAATTCCATGAAAAGTACATACACATGTGATGTCATCAGTGATTTCATCAATGACGTTTGCGATGTCATCTTTGATGTCCTGGGTGTTAGTCTTAGCAGTGCATGGTGTTGGCGCAAGTTATTTTTCATAGCTTACCATAACTTTCTATTTTCAGGGGTCTTTCGGCTGTACTTAGAACCATAACGTCCTTTAAACAAACTTTTTTTAATATCACGCAAACAATATACAAACATGGCGTGCAAAAACCAACTTCTACAGATGGCTTTACACAGAATGTTGCAAAGTAAGAATTTATGCTCGTTCACAGTGAAGGTCAGCTGCTTCCATTTTTTTCTCGGGCCCCGGAGAGGCTCACGAAGCGGACAATAAGGTTGTATTGTGTTTTGACCTTGACAGACAGAGATTGTGATGAAAGACTTCTCTTGAAGGAGTGTTGCTAAAACGTAAGAGAAGATAAAGATGAAATTTCTGAAACGAAACCACTTTTACATATTATATCACTATGCGAAAGATCGTTGGCACACGCGGAGTCGTATTTTGGGACTGCACCACTCGTAGACAATGGAAATTGCAATTGTACTGTAAGTAACCCTTTACATTAATTATACAAAATATAATTACAATAGCGTAGCATTAAAGACCGCTGAAGTTGAACTTGTTCGTTGAAAGTGGCATAATGTTTTGTACCGCGCACTATCACCGCCGAATTGATCCCCTGTCGTTTAAAGGGCTCTGAAAAAGGCAGACGACACAGAGTGGGTTAATATAAATAATTTAACCGGTCTATAGGCGGTCAAGCGCTCTACTCGCTGTGCCACTTCACTGTAGCCTGTCAAGTGGCACAGCGAGTACAACGCTCACTTTGACATCCGTGCACAGCTTGCTAACACAAGTTCGAATCCCGGCAAGGCCAAACTCAGCCTTTCATCCTTCCGTGGTCGATAAATGAGCACCACACACCGTGGTTAATAATAAGCACCGCTTAGATACCTCACAGTTCTTAGCGCTATATGAATGGGAAAATATTATTATTTTATTATTAACATACTCTGTTGCACTATCTTCGATAGCAAATAGTTTCACGCCCTAATAAATAAAATGATGATTTTTAATGAAGATCGGCTGGTGAGACTAGTTTATCTTTTTTAAAACAGGTACGTGGCCCCGTTTTGTCTATGTCACGATTTACAGACTCCAGCGGATGGGGTCTTCAACTGCCAGGTGCAAGTCCAAATATGCAACTTCATGACCCTCACCATTTTATGGCACAATCGCCAAGGACCAATATGCCCTTACGCAGTACTAGCGGCTACAAACAACATACCAACCAATACGGTGGTCTAATGGCTCGTTGTTGGAGCAACCTTCCGATTATCAGAGAGACCATTTACTGCTTTTATCATAAACCAACAGCCTATCTACCGCAAAGGAACAACGCGTGGCTCCAAAGAAACTTTTGCGGATCGACAGCAGAGACAATAGCAAATCGCTGAATATTCACTATACATTTCATGTGAAATAAATGTACTTTACCAAATGTACAATCCTGCTGTTTACTTTTAAACCACAGTTTCATATTCCGAATTGTTGCGCACTGAGTTGTAACCTGAACTAACACTCTCTGTACCGCAAAGGAACATCGCTTGTCTCAACGTGAACTTTTGCGGATCGACAACAAAGACAAATGCAAATTGCTGAATATTCTCTAAACATTTGATGTCAAATAAATGTACTTTACAACATTTACAATCTTGCTCTTTGCTTTTAAATCACAGTTTCATATTCTGAATTGTGGCGCGCTGTGTTGTGACATAATGTGTGTTGTCTTCCGGGTTCTGTGTAAAGTCGCGTAGTACTGGAGACGACTGGGCGCGTTTCATTACGCACCCTGTAACGTCACGGAGAAAGGCGGGGAATATGAATGCTTTGATAATATCAGGCTTAGTGGCGGGAGATATGATTTAGTGTCGCAAAAGCAAGTCAGCCAGGTCAATAGCGCCAGTCATAGGATTATCACATAATGTCGACGCACACCAGCCGGATTTATCGTTTCTTTAGTGGACAAAAAGTCGGTTGACGCCCCTAGGAAATTGTACTATTAGCAAACAAAAGGAGTGCTCTTAAAACACTTTCACCCTGACAATGAACAATACAAACAACGTTCTCAGAACACCCCCATTTTGTGTAATTGCAACCATTTCGGGACACTGCGAGTGTTCTTAGAACACATTCAACTAGACAGATTACAATACGGACAGCGTCCAGAGGACACCCCCAGTTTGTGTATTTACGAACAATTAAGTACACCGCGAGTGTTCATAGCTCATTTTTACCTTCCTTGCGAACAAAAATGACACATACTCCGTCCTCTAAACACCCCACCATTTAGTTTATTTACAAAATGTCAGAACAGCCGTGTTCTCCGCGGACAAATGGAACGCAACAAAAAGGTCTAGCACATAAAGAAACAAAGCATTGAACCTATCTCATACTCCCCCACCCTCCCCAAACACTCTTACACACCAACACACGGCACTAAATACAATTTTTTATCCACGTTTCACTGCGCTGTACGCGGTAGACTGCGAATACAAGATGGCGGGCGCCACAGAAAATCTGACGCGCTCCACGCCCCTCGCCGTCCAATCAGCGAACACGTTGCATGTCCACGGACATGACGCAAGCCCATGGGCCAATCGGGGTGCTGTCCGCGGAGCAAACAGGGAAGTCCGTCCGCGAAGCGAACGCAGATATCACAAATTTTTTTGCCTTACATTTTGGTCATTTTTAAAAAAACTACTGGACAGATTTACACCAAATTTAAAAAAGCACGCTTTTGGGACCAGGCCACCGCTCCTGCCGCAAATTTGGTGTAAATCCATCCAGCGGTTCGGGCTGTAGCCGTGCGCAAAGTTTTTTCCCATTCAGTCTATGGGAAAAAAAAAAGTTTTGGGACCCCCCTATAACTTTTCCCCTCCTGGACGAACCCTCACCAAACTTTGCAAAAAAATTCGGAGTGACCCAACTACTTTTTTTGCAAAGTTTGGTGAGGATCTGTCTAGGGAGAGCGAAGTTATAAGCCGCCCAAAAAGTGCTCTTCCTATGGAAACAGCAACTTAACCATAACTACATGGCCACTACCGTGGCCATGTAATATATATATATATATATATATATATGTGAGCTATTGGACTGGGATATTTTAATAGCAGGTGATTTTGATTCCTTCTATCTTAGTCTACCAAATGAAAAAGACACCACTATGTGGAAAATAGTCATGCGCATTTCTTTAAAAATACAGAATAAAACCACTTGACATAGAGGCCTGAATCATCCAAGAATAGACAATATATTTACCACTGAGTCATTGTTTAATAGCTGTCAAAATGTTTTAATCAAAGTAACACATTTAAATGATCATCACATGTTAATTGTCACTGTGAATCTCGACTTGTCACCGCTTCAATCCACTGTTCTTGTAGGCTTAACATTACATTACAAAAAATCCTACAACATGGAGGCCTAACACCGTTACAATTTTAAATTGCCGGATAAGGCAAATTCTTAATAGCACCACACTAAGAGAAAAAATAGATGAATTCATAAAAAATAATTTTTCACTTGTATTCACAATAAAATCACTAGCCTACAAATAGGGCAAAAAAAAAACGTGGCCTCACGTATTCAATGAAGAAATTCAAATTAAAGAAATACGAAAACTGGCTCAAGTGTCATAGTTATATGTTATCTCAAAGAGACGGAGAGTATATGTTGGTAGTTAGTCTTGGAAAAAATTCCACCAACTTCTGGTTCCTCAGGCATAATCTTGAGCAAAAAAATAACCCCATTACTGAGCATAGCTGGGAAAGATATCTAGTTGCCCTATGTAACGTGTCACAGAACGATTTGCAGATCATAGTTGAGGATTGACCCTGACAAATAAATCTGAATAGTGATGACATTTTGGAATTGATAAAATTAAAGCATTGATTTCCCGAGCACCAGGCACAAATTGTCTTAGTAATAGAGTCTCTAAGGGTGCTCCGGAACTATGGGCTTCCATCCTGGATCTATTTAATGACATATTAAAATCAAGGAGCACACCCAAATCATTGAAGACATTACATATTTTCCCCATTTTTAAAAGAGGGGATAAAAATAACCCTGCTAATTATGGCTCAATTGCCTTATTAGGCACAGAGAGTAAGACCATTGTGTTTTTAATCTTTAATATTGCGGGATGTTGAAGCTTGGGCTAGATCAGCATGCAGATTTTCCACGTTTCAAACTGGGTTTAGAAAAGGACTTAGTACCGCCTTAATGGATTCATTATTAATGTCCTCTCAAAAAGCATGTGGCAGAGGTGCTTTCCCCTTATATGCTTCCTGTATAAATGTATCTCTGGCATTTTATTCAGTTAACCGTTCTCAAATATGGCTTAAGCTACGAACATGGATATTGTCCGATAAATTGCTAAACATCTTGATTTATCTTCATAAGGATACCAAACTTCAAGTCAGAATTAATCTGCAGGGACCTTTATCTAAGGAAATACCATAATCAAATGGGCTCAGACAAGGGTGCTTATTATCACTGTGTTTATTGAATTTATATGCCTCAGTTACGGAAGACTATCTGGAAAATGTAGCTTTTATCACTCCACAGTTAGCAGGGTGTAAGATCTGCTAGCTCAATTACGCTGATGATGTGATTCCCATTGAACACTCTCAAATAGGCCTGCAGTGTCTTATTGACAAATTCCTGCTCTACACTGAGGATGATGAATTAATAATTAACTCGAACAAAACAAACATTGTTAGATTCTCCAGAACAAATAAGAACCAAGGATTCACTTGTAAACTTGGGAGTGAGAAATTAGAAATTGTTCATGATCTGAAATACCCAGGCTTCAACTTGACTTCTAGATCATGCCATCCTGCTGTGGCTCAAAGATTAGAAAATAATGCAGAACAATGTGGGGTACAAATGAAGTATATCAGTAGAAAATATGGTAGATTTTCAACGACACCATTGATTAATTACTCCTCGGAAAAAGTACTACTGGCAATTATGTATGATCTGGAGGTATGCAGTCTAGCTGACTCCCTAACATTTGAGGGAAATTTAGTGAAAGACACTTTTATACCCAACTGTGTGCCTAACAATATTCTGCAAAACGAACTGGACCTAGTTTCCATGTATGCATTTATCTTCTACAGGAAATGAATTGTATCACAAACTTTTAATTCAGATGGAACATTCGAAGCCAGGAACTGTGGGCCCCTAAGCAAAAATGTCAAGACCTTTAAGAAAAGTTGAACCTTCCTCAGTGCAATTTCCTCTGTCACTGGCTACTGTCTAAATTATTTGTTGCACCAGAGGGGGTAACTCATGGAATAAATCTCTGCCAAAATTTGTGGCGCAAGCGTGAAAAAGCTAGCGCACAGGTGCGAATCGCACGCGTACGATTCATGGAAGGGCCTGCACGTGTTTTTCCCGGGATGTACGCCAAATCTGCGACTTTCCAAACGCGTGCGCGACAGGAACGGGGAAAGCGCAAAACTTCTCGCGCACACACCTAAAAAGGGGGCGGAACATGAGGAATGGAGAACAACACGTGAAAATGTAGGCACAACGTGGGAAGTACCGCTGGGAAACACACACAACGCCCACAGGCTAGTGAACAACACGTATTCATGGAATCAAATAGGGAAAACCCACGCACGTCAAAACACATGCACACGCACAAATACGTCAGCCACACAAAAGCAGGCATAAGCACCCCCGCGCAGCATAAAAGTGTACGCAAACAACAAACAAGCATATACAGCTACAATGAATGTCCCATTCCTCACAGCAGTGATTGTGGGACACCGCAGGAGGAGGAGAATAGCCAGGCCCTGCATTTCTTTGCCCAGGACCAGCCTTTTTGGGATGCCTGATGACCAGGTCTATGACAGGTATAGGTTTCCACCTCATATCATCCTAGAGCTGGTCACTGAGTGGGAGGATGAACTCACATCACCCGCCCTGTGCTCCCAAGCATTGAGTCCCTAGGAGAAACTGCTCAATGTACTGCATTTTTTGGCCACTGGGTCATTTCAGCGGACAACTGCCATAGTGGGTGGCAGCTCACAGCCCACGCAGTCACGCTGCCTACACCAGGTGTTGGCAATCATCACTGCGCGCTCCTCAGTCCACAGGCACATATACATGCCCAGAACACTCGCAGAAATGCAGGCCGTGGTGCTGGACTTCTACAGGGTGGCACACTTCCCCAAAGAGCTTGGTACCATAGATTGCACCCATGTGGCCCTAGGTCCACCTAGGGCCACTGAAAACATCCACTGCAACCTTAAGCACTGGCATTCCATCAACGTACAGGTTGTATGCAATGCCAAGGGCTTCATCACCTCTGTCTATGCAAACTATCCAGGGTCCACCCATGACAGTTTCATATACAGAATGTCTGCCATGAGCCGGGCCCTGGAAGCTGGGAAGCATGGCGACACATACCTCATAGGTGAGTACAAATGCCTGTGCACATGCATGCATGTCACACACAGACAAATACACAAGACCAACTAATGACAACCATTATCACCTTACCAGGGGACAGTGCCTACCCTCTGAGCACCTACATGATGACGCCAATATGGAACCCCACCACACCACCCCAGGTAAGATACAACGCAGCCCATATTGCACCCGGGGCCATAGTGGAGTGCACATTCAGAGTGCTCAAGTCATGCTTCCGCTCACTTGACAGC
Source organism: Ambystoma mexicanum (assembly GCF_040938575.1). Lineage (NCBI taxonomy): Eukaryota > Metazoa > Chordata > Amphibia > Caudata > Ambystomatidae > Ambystoma > Ambystoma mexicanum. Next base: position 620,940,888 of record NC_090923.1, on the reverse strand, counting down.
TCTGGTGGACAGCTACTATATGCACCCCCAGTAGTGTGCAGGATCATTGTGGCAGCATGTGTCCTGCACAACGTTGCAACACGGTGTGGCGTACCAGTGGACATGGTGGTGCCCCCACATCCCCAACCACACGCATGGCCGCTGCACATGGGAGGGGAAAGGGCATGTGGCGAGGCAGCCCGTACCCAGCTTGTGGCCACATTTTACACTTAAACTCCAACCCCTGCAGAGTGCACATAGGCCTGGCACATACCAGGTGACAATCGATGATGAGAAAGGGACAGTTAGCTGTCACAACCTTACCACCCTGAGAATGTGTCCACGGAAGTACCACATTGTGTGCATCCCTAGCTACTTAAACACAACCAATCGCATGTGACCAAAAGGAACACATGCAAGGTGAATATCCCCCCCTGCAAAACAGGCCATGAAAGTACTGGTATGCCACCCAAACCTTCCCAACCTTCATGACCCCCGTCTGCCACACCATACCATCGTATGCAACGGCAAAAGTCAAACCATATGCACAACACATAACACAATAGTCATGAAGTGCCACGTGAGAAATGTAAATAGGCAGCAGACAATTACACCTGACATGGAATCTGAAGAAATGACTGACCAGAACCTCACACCCTGAAAACGGTGGCACAAATGCATGCCACCAGTGGTGCAAGCAACACAAGTCAGAATACCTGTTGCCATGCACATTGGCCAATAGCAAATTGGCATTACAAACAAACAGTGTCCCCTGCAACACACCGCTCACCGGACAGCACAGTGAGTGTGCATTGTGTTGGGGAAACCTCTTGAGCATCATGAAAAATAAGAACAATCAACCAAATAGTACCCTGTCATGCATGTACACGATAAATGAAACGGAAGTGAACATGGATTGTCGGGACACAGCATGCATGACAAGGCAATCTGGGTGCACGTGTGTGCATGGTGTCACCGTAGTTGGTGTGGGGGGGGCGTTGCCTAAGTGTTTCTGTCAGTAGGGACACGCATCGAATACATGCATGTGAAATTAAATGAGCCCCAGTGTCCTGTACACAGCACATGGGAACATTGCACTCAAGGACTCCCCTGTGTGTTAAACCACACCAATCTCCTGACACCTCAAAATCAAACCCAACATAGGATCAGCCATTGACCAGCAGAACACATCATGTACAGAGTACCAGACATCGACAATGGCAGACAGTGAGCAATCACAGATTCATTGAAAATCCTTATAGGGCCTACACACAAAGTGCATCAAAGCGCCTCAAGGAGGGAGGGAACAAGGGAGAATAACAGTACATTCCAACAAGTCCTTCAAACAGTCCAGAATGTGAAAATTAACTATCAAATCAAAGTACATAGTACAAGTGCTTGTAACAATAAGGGAAAGTCTAGGGAGGGAATGTGGGAAAATAAAACTAGCATCATCATTGCTGTGACTGACGGCAATAGTTGCAGTGCAGGAGTCACACAAGGAGAGGGGGTGAGGGAAGAGGAGGGAAGAGGTGAGGAGAGTAACAAAACAAGTGACAAACTATGGAAGGTCCATGAAGAATCAAGATAGTGCTGAGGAGGGGGAGAAGAAACAGAAGGAAAAGGGGGAACAGACAACCTGTAATCAATGGTGGAGGGACTGATGATAAAAGTAAGTGCCAAAATGAAACTCAAAAAGGTGATGGCGGGGGGTGGATGGACAGAGGCAGAGGGGAAAGTGTCTGCAAAGAACAAGCGGCTACGTATCACCATGCCTGACAGCAGTTGGGGTAGTGCCGGATAAAAAAACAGACAGAGGGCAAGGAGGAGTGGAAAGGGTGGTGGAGAGGGAGAGGGAGGACAGAAGGGAGGAGGGGGCCAAGGTGTAAAGGCAGGAACGGGGAGAGGGGGGAAAGAAAGCACACATGGGGGCAGAGGGAAAGAAGATGGTGCAGAAGGGGAGGGGCTGTGACAGTGAAGGGGTGAGACAGAGGGAGACTGGCGGGGGCAGGTGGAGACTGGCAGGGGAAAGGGAGGCAGGGGGAGACTGGCAGGGAGCAGGTGGAGACAGGTAGGGGGCAGGGGAGATTGGCAGGGGGCAGGTGGAGACAGGCGGGGGCAGTGGAGACAGAGGGAGACTGGCAGGGGGAAGGTGGAGACAGGCAGGGGCAGCGGAGACAGGGGGACAATCAAGGGACGCAGAAGGGTGGAGGACAGGGGTGGACAGGGGTAGACAGGGGCTCCATTGAGGGCCTTTGGTAGTGGTGGCAGGCTTCAGCCTCCAGGTGGGCCAGATTGTCACAAGGTCCAAGTGCAACCAATGGGAGGGGGGAGCAGGTCTAGGCCACAAACATGACAGTCAAGTCAAAAGCAATGTGACCATATTTCCAATGGCACAACAAAACACCTGGTAGGGCTGCAAGATGGCCAAAGCAGGCAATGGAAGGAAATGGGGGTAGTTGAAACACATGGTAACAAGGATACAGGATGCAGCGTTCATGTGGCATATTAAAATCACTGTAGGCCAAGTGTCCCAATGCAACATTGTCAGCACACGGACCCCTCCCACCATCAGTGTGTGTTACACAGCCAAAGGGTGCATGGTACAGCCTACAGCAGGAAGTGCATGAACATAGACAGTCAATTCATAAAAATCATAAGCAACATGATGAAATGCACAGTCAACAGAATACTCACCAAAATGAAGTGCAGATATGCTTTGGAGAAGCCATCCGGAACACCCACTAGGGATGTACACACAAGTAGGACTGCATGCTGGCCACAGATATGACGGAAGCCCAATGCCCCTGTGTGAGATGCTGTCACACCGAACCATTCTTGCGAGCCCATGGAAAGGAGAAGCCGGGATAGCATATGTGTCAGGACCCAAAGCAAAACACATACACGAGACAAGCCTGAATGGGCCCTGCTGGAACACACAGTGGATTCCTTCAAATGCCACAAAGCACCACACTGTCACATGAATGCACAATAGACAAATAAATAGAAAAAAAAATAAAAAATGGCAACATATGACCCGGGGGTGCGGGAGGGGCACCCAGGAGGGGGGTGGTACAGGGTGCACCTCAATACCCACATGTGTAGATGTTGAGATTTTTTTTAAAAAACTCACTGGGCTCAGCGCCTGCACGGCCCACCTATGTGGGTGATAGGTTGTCGTCGTCACCCTCTGGATGGAAATCAGAAGGTGGACGTGGCACTGTTGCCTCACCACGCCTATCTGCGCCTTGCCCCTCAGCGGCAGCAAGCATGCGGGTCTGGTAAATCAGGTCCTGCATGCCAATGACAGGTAGGTCTGCATGTATTACCTCATGTGTCACACGTGCTTCCTCCTGCAAGGACTCACGTGTAGGACAGAGTTCAGCCTGCATGGCCTCACATGCCATACGGAGTACCACCCGGCTTGCATGGAGTTCAGCTGAGATGATTCTTTCAAGCCTCTCCATCCTGTCTTCTGCCCACCTACTGTCGTTCATCATGAGAGCACCAAGAGTAGATCGGGGGGTTTGGTGTTCGACCCTCAGGGCCTCACGGTATACCTCTGCCTGAGCAGAAATAGCTTGATGCAGAGACACCATTTCAGCCCAATGTGCCCTGTCAGAGGCCACCATGCCCAGCCTGAGTGAGCGTCACATGGACCGCGTAGCCTGCTGCTGGAGCTGTACTTGCCTTTCAGGGGGGAGGATGTAACGGGCCACACTTTCCATACCTTGAACCATCATCTCAACTGCTACCCCCTGTTGCTGTGCTATGGCAATAATGGCATGCTCACACTCAGTTGACCCCGGAAGGGCACGGACACCATGTTGCCGGACACGACACCTGCTGGGCCCAAGGAGCCGAGGTCCTTGCTGGGTTAGTGCTGCTCGCGGCTGCAGTACTGCATCCCTCCATCGACCTGATGCCCCAGGAACATGGCCAACTGGTGTTGAGTGTGACCGTGCACCCGTAACCACCACAGGTGGACATTTCAACCCCGCCTGGCCCCTTTACTGCAGGTGTTGCAGACAGAAGATCGTCCAACACAGAATCACTTACCAGCGACGACATGTCATGATGCAGATCCGGCTCAACATAGTGGTCAGAGGATACATCAGAGCCTGACTCAGAGTCTGCTCTGGACACAATGGCCTGGAGCACCAGTGGGTTCTCGTGGGCTGCTACCCCATGACCACCACTGGTGTCTGGATGGTCATGTGAACTGACCACTGTGTCTGGGAGGAAATCTTCATCCTCTGCCTCCAGTGCTTCATCACCTGCAACATAAACAAAAGAAACAAGAACACGCATGTCAGTAGCACATACCACACACATACAGATCACAACATTGACAGCCAACGCATGAAGCAGACATGTTCCACGCAACTCAAAGCCCAACATGCATCCAGTGGCATTGCAATGCAAAGGTATCCCGAAAGCAGAAAAGGATGTGTGCAAAATGTGAAGCCAACACATGTTTTGCATGTTGCCCATCACCTGCATCACACACAACCTCTAGCAGGCACACATCCAAGGCAGAAATGAGAGATGGCAACAAAGAATTGGCACGTAGCATAAGCAAGTGGGAGCACACAAATAGCCACACTGGCAATCACACCAAACAGCACTCAACAACCATTGACTATGCAGAGTACATGTGTCACAGGAGGCACCTGCAGTACTGCATTTCAATACAGTGAAAGGAGGGACATGGGTACATACATGGCAGGTCACCATCACACAGCAGCATTATGTTGGCATGTTGAAGGGCTGAACTTGGCACAGGAGTGGGTTTTTGCGGTGCAGTGCATGTGTACCCCCTTAACTTCCAACATCAACACGTATGTAGTGATGTCAATCTCCAAACGTGACGGCAGTGTAAGGGCAATTGCAGCCATCATGTGCAAATGGCATGCACCATGTAGCATGGATACCGTGAAACACCCACCCTCTGGGCAATAGCAGGGAGGCACTGCATGGCAATGAAAGGTTCACCACAGAACTGTGCATTGGCAGACAGTGTTGGCATGCGTCTATTGCATGTCGTCAGTCAAATGTCACTACAGCCGATTAGAAGTGGACATGATGCAGGACAGATGAGGAACCATCAGTAGTACACCCATGCATGCAGAAGACACACCATTTGGAAGGAGGCAGTGGGCCTGTAACAGGGGGAGCCATGTGCACGACACAGATGTGGACACCCTTAAGTTGTGCATGATGACACACAGACCCACAGTGAGCATGAAATGGCTGTCCAAATTAAATGACACTTGGATCATACTGGAAACATAGTACAATGAGCAGGCGGTCAAGGACATGGAGAAGGGATAAAAGGTTGAAGACCCTGGAAGGGGTAGAAGTGGAACGTGCCAAACAGCGGAGACCAAAGAATGAAAATGAAGTCCAATGATAGAATAGGCATTCAAAAGGTGGTAGTGCAGCCAGCAAGTGGCAAGTGCAAGATCATTTGGATAGGAAAAATCTGATGAGTGCAGAAGAAGAGTGGAACTGTATGGGTACACGTACAGGACCCATTGCAATGGGAGGCCTGGAGGCAGTGCAACAGGGAGGCAGGGTGAGCAGGTACCTGGGCCCGAAGGACAGAGGGTGTCCAGGTGTACAGTGCCAAGAGAGGAAACTGTTCAGCTGGGGAGAAGAGGGGCTAATGCAGGAACAAATAAAAAGGTTTTGAGGTGCTTCTGGAAGCAAAGATGTTTCTCCTCAAGTTTCAACGTGGCAGGTAGGCTGTTCCAAATGGAGATTCCAGCTGTAGACACAGATCTGCCCCCAGTTTGTTTCTTTGATAAACGACTGACCCGGAGGGAGTGTGAGGTAGAGGAGCAAAGGAATCGAGAGGGGAGTTTTGGCTGAGGGATAGTTGAAGGTATTTTGAAGGTATTTTGGACCCATGCCCCAGAAATCCTTGTGCACAATGCAGAGGGTCTAAAGTTTTATCATTGCATCCACTGGCAGCCAATGAAAGGATTTCAGACCTGGAAAGATAGGATCCCAGGGCTTGAGGCCAAGGACAAGTCTCGTAGTCCTGTACTGGATTAGTGGTAGAGGGCGGAGTGTGGAGGCAGGTAGAATTTTGAAAGAGCCTGTCACAGTAGTCCAACCTTCAGACAACCAGAGCTTCAGAGACTGTGAGCTTGTAGGTGAAAAAGAGGAAAGGCACAGTACCCCTGAGGAGGTTAAGCAAGAAGTTAATACATCTCAAGAAACGTCAGAAATGTGTGCGGAAAAGGAATGTGTGGAGTGAGTCAAAGGTGACCCTGAGGTTGTTGGTCTTGCAGGTGAAGGTAGGAGGAGGGCCAGGGGGGCCGGCCAGAGAGTGAGGGGAAAGGGTGGTGAAGGTGTACCGATGAGGAGGATGTCAGTCTTGCTGGCATTTAGACAGAGATCATTGGCAGTACACCAATTTCAAATGTCAATGAGGCAATCAGAAATGAGGGAGGGAGGAGAGGTGGACAAGGGCAGCCAGGAAATGAGTTGAGTGTCATCAACATAGCTCTGGAAGTTGTAGCGGAACATGAAAATGCATTAGGCGAGAGCTGCCAGGTGCTGTTTGAAAAGCCAGCCAGAGAGGTCAGACCCCTGGTGAACACCACAGGTAGAGACGGAGATTGATAAAAGGAAGGACCCAAGTTGTAGCTCGGAGGGTCACACACGCCAAACACACATGTCATTGAGTAACACGCATCAATACTCACCTGACGATGCATCATAATAATCCCACTCCACGGATTTTTTCTTCCAGGATGAATTATGCAGCGATCTCCTCGTGCTGAGTGAATTCATCCTCCTCTGGTGCTGGCCCACCACCAGTCACCAGAGACATGGAATAATTGGAGGCACACTTTGTTTTGCACTGCATCGGAGGTCATTCCAACGCTTGTAGCAGTCCTGAGCCGTGCGCACCTGGAGTCCCATGGATGTCACACCATCTGCAACATGCTGCCAGTGGACCCAACGCTGGTGATGTGTTGTATGGCACTGTGGGCCCACAAGCATATTGCGTTGGTGTGCTGACACGTAGTCCACAAGGAAGTCCAGTTCCTGCTTGCCGAAAGGCTTCTTCCTCGATGTACCAGAGGCCAAAGCCATGTCTGTGGTCTCAGCCTCTTGCGCAGGAGCAAGCTTCCTCCTTTTGGGCGGTGGTACTGACCCTGAGTGGCCAATGTGGCCAGGATCAGTGGGGGCAGTGGCGCTGGTGGACTGGACCAAGGGAGTGGGTATTGAAGCAGATGTCATAACTGCCCCAGATATGTGTGCCCCAGTCACAGCAACACTGGACACAAGTGACCCGCACAAGATGGAAAATGTCCTGGGAGTCCTCGTCACGCAACGCAACATGCGCTGCCCGACCCCGAGCCGGGGTGGTGGTCCCCACAGCTGCACCTGCAGCTACCATCACCAGTGGGCCCGTGACAGCAGATGTAAGTTGCTGTGGGGTCATATGGGTGCCAGGTTGTGATGCAACCGCTGCATCTCCAGGAGCCACAGGGGGTGGTGGCATGTATGCGCCAGCACATAGCTGGGCATCCTGCCCCAGTGGGGCACCCCTGCCTCTTCCCCCTCTGTAGCCACCCTGGCCACCCTGCACTCCCTGTCCCCCCTGGTCTCCGCACCCACATGCCCGACCACGCTCAGCCCTGGAAGGATGCCCAACTTTGCCACCCTTAGCCTTTGGTGGCCTCCCAACCATGGCACAAATGGTAAATAGCTGATGGGAGGTGCACTCAACAATTGCCCTGGGCAATTGGGTTGAAGGGGGCAGGGTACTGGATGAAATAGGTACCCCTGTGCTCCTGCAAGGCTGTCTGTGACCCCTCAGGAAAAATGACGGGTAACGCAACACTCAAGCCCCCCCAAAAAATAAAAAATGAATGAATAAAAAAAAAAAAATTGAAAGATTATTTTAAAAAAATAGTACAATTTCAAAAGAAAAATGTGCATGCGACCTCGGTAGCCCATGTGTGTGGATTCTACCTCCAGCAAGTACGGTGTGGCACCCAGGGACACAAAAAACACATGCACGTGGAACAAGTAGTCTACTATGACCTCGAAAACAGTACGCAATGCAAAGGGGGAACCACAGTGGGAAAAATAGCGTGCGCGACTCACCGTCTGCCTTGCGTGGAAAAGAAAAAGAAAAACACACGCGCTTGTGCGCTTAGGCAACATCCCACCAAAAGAAGAGGTACGAACTTCAAACGCTGTGAAGTAATCACGTGTGAATCCAGAAGAGTAAACACATGTGTCGGTCTCCACGAACAGCATGTAGAGTCGACTGCTGGCCCACGCTCACCTTTAACCCGTGCTGAAGGCAACGCTCGCGTGCGTAACATCACTGGCACGCTTACGCGCTAAGGCCCTTTCCTCAAATTACACGCATTCACATGCGGACGTGCTGTTTTTGCACGTGCGGATGCACTATGCACCCGTATGAATGAAACGCCCACACGCATCATGTCACTTACACGCTTACGCACCAAGGCCCGTTCCTCGAATTACACGCTGACATGCTGTTTTTTCATGTGCTAATTCACTCTGCATCAAGCTGGCCACGCGACAACACACGGAAGACCACGCTCCTGCCCAGAAGGCCATTTTCCTGTCCCCCAGACACCCGGGGAGCCTCCTACAAGCCATCTGCTGTTGCCTGCCTGCCTGCTTGCCTGCTGCCAACAGTGCCCTGCCATTTGGTGCCTGCACATCAGCCATCTGCACGGGTCCAGTTGCTGTGACCACCCCTGCTGGAACAGAAGACTCCTGACTGGTGTTTCATCGCTCCACAGCCCAGCCCCAGGACACAGTTGCCCACCCACACCTGCCTCGGGGGTTGCCATGTCCGACGCAACACCATCCGGCACCAGTGGCAACACCCCAGCAGAGAGGCAGAGGGCTGCCAGCTTCAGTGCAAATGAAGTTGGCATCCTGGTGGAGAAAGTCCTGGGGCATTATGATGCCCTGTTCACACCACCGCGCACTGACAAGGAAGGACGGAAGAGGATCTGGACCGACATAGTGGGTGCCATCAACGCGGAGGGGGTGGCACCCCACGACATCAAACACGTCCAGAAGCGCTGGGAGGACTACAAGTCCAGGAATCTCAATAAGGCCCGGCACCTCTTGAACGCAGCGGATATAGTGGGGCAACGGGGCCACCTTACCACCCAGCAGATGAGGGTCCTGGAGTGCATTTGCCCAGTGCTTCACCACCAGATTCTCAGGATGCAGGCCCATCTGGAGTCGAGCGGTAAGTACCCATGCATTCCCTTTTAAAACAGAGCATGTTGCAGTGTGGTGGTAGTTAGCTATTGGCTGTATGTGTGACATGGGTCATATACGGTTGTGTGTGTGCAGGGACATGATGGTGCTGCATGTGAATCCAGTCAGTCGTGACCCACATGGATGGTGTATGTGTTACAATGTATCATGCAGAGCAGCATGCGGAATGCACACATGTATGCATACCTGTGTCTGTACTTGGACATGTTTGGGGTGTGAGAGATGGGTGCTGCTGTCATGGACATGCATGGTGTACATGTCCGTGTGTCTGAGTAGTGTGTGAGTGACTGGTAAATGCCATGGATGCATGACACATGTCCGTGACGATGTGTTGATTCACTGATACTGCTTAGTCATCCTTGCATCCACTGTGTCTAGGGGTATACAGGACCAGATGCATGACCCTCCGGTGATGTGCATGTGATCAGCATGTCCCATGATGCATGTGAGTTTCAGCTTACCATTGGATGTTTCTACAGTGCTTTGGACATGGATGCACATGTTTGTTGCATGTGCCTTGCCTGTTCCTGCATGTGTGTTGCCTGCACTGACCCATCTGTTGTGGAGGGACATGATGGAAGTGACGTTTGACATTGCCACTCATGTGCTATTGCTTTGTGTCTAGGGGACTATTGTACAGTACCATGATGCTTGTGTTCGATGTCTCCCTTTACACAGCGGTGAGTGAAGAAGAGGACAGAGACTGCACTGTGGAGGAAAGCGGCAGGGATGCCTCCACCAGCCGGCCACTCAAGGCCCAGTCACCCTCCCAGGATAATCCATCATACGGGAGCGAGGGGACTGATGCCGCGTCTGCCACTACGGCTGCAGCGGAAGGGTCGGGTGAGCCCCCCCAGGGGTAAGTGATGGCTGAAGATGGTGCGGAGCCATCCAATTGGTGGTGTGTACGGAGGAGGAGGAGGCTGCTTCAGAGCCGCACATGGGGCCTGGTGGGGGTGGTACCACTGATGCAAGTGGTGCAGTCCAGAGGCAGGGGCAGGAGGCAGCACAGGTCGCAGCGGAGGGCCCTGTGCATGTCACTGTCTCTGACACTGTCACTGCATCACCATGCACCACCAGGGATGCCCCGTCCCAGGCCCGTCCACAGGTAGGGGGAGGACCACGTCATATGGCACTCCTCTACCTGCGGACATGGGGACCCGTGACAGGATTGAGTTCGTCCTGATTGTTGTTGCGTTGCGCACACGTGACATTCGTGATGACGTGTGTGCTCCCTGGGGGGACCACGCATGTCATCACGAAGAGATGTGTGCCAACGTGGCCCAATTGGGAGAGCTCATGGTCGGGGGTTTCCTCCATGTGTCGCTCTTTCTTGCGGTCCTCTCCTCCTCTGTGCACACTATATGCCAGTCGTTCTCCGTGCCGTCTTCCGGCCCAGATGCCATCAGAGCCCACTGGGGACCTGCCCCAACCAACGCAGCCAGGCTGGTGGAGATCCCATCCCTGCCACAGTCGGGAGTCAGAGCTCCAGAACAGGTGGTCACCCCAGCAACTGGACCCCTGGCAACGGATGATGTGCAGGCACATACAAGCAGGGCACCTGCATGACGGCCCCGGGTCTTGCCATCTATCCAGAGGCAGTCATGGTGATGGCAGCAGGCAGCAGAAAGGCGGTGGCAGGCTCGACGTAGGAGGCATGTGGCCTCGGGGTCCGCTACATCATTGGGGCAGGCATTGGCAGGCAGGCAGGAGGACCCAGGATTGGGCGTGTCTTCCGTGTGACAGCAGTTGGGCCAGCGTATAGGTGCTCACAATGGTCAGGGTGGAGAACTCCATGCACCGGGCTTTGAGATGGGCTGAGTACCTCAAGAAAACTCGCAGGGAGTTGGAGGATGCCATGGCTGCATCCCTGGGAGACCTCGAGGCCAGGGAAGAGGCCCGCCTCCAGAACATCGATGTGGAGTTTGATGATGCCCTGGCCCGGGACCTCAAAAAATGAGCCGTCGGACTAGCCCGCCACCTTTGTATATAGTTATTTAGGTTTAAGTTTCATTTGGTTTTTATTATGATTTGGAGTCCACAGACTTTGCTCCACTTTGTGTATATAGTTGTATTTTTGATAGGGTTTTTTGTAGGTTTCCTTTTGTTTTGGGATAATGGACCCTTTAGACTTTCATTAATTATTTTTGCGGACATGTGCATACTTTCTTTTTTATATCTTCACATGGAGTAATGTTTCTTTATGCTTTTCAACTTAGGATTTCTTTCTATGGACTTTGGGGATGGACCGTTTTTCTTTTTTCATGTTTTGGATTTTATATTTTTCCTTGGATTTTACTTTATTTTTCATATTGCAATCATTATTTCTTCATTTGCATGCGTGGTTTTCATTTTGTCATTTGGTTTTCTTTTTAATACATTTAATTGATCTTCATTATTGGTGTGGTCTACTATTATTTATTTCGTGCATGTCTCCATGAGCATTGGCTCAATCAGGTGTTGCCACTGTGTGGCTCTGTAGGATATTTGTTGATGAGCAGGCTGGTTCTTTTCAGACTATCATAGAATGGGTAATTTACTAGGGAGTGGGTGCAGTGGATCATTGTGTGTTGGTGTGTGGGATTTGGGTTGGCATTAGGGCTATGGGTCTGTATAGTTATGACGTGGGTTTTTGAGTCGGGGCCTGCTGGCAGGTGCCCGTCAATTGGCGGTGGGTGGGGGTTACATAAGTCGGGGCCTGCTGGCAGGTGCCTGTTAATTGGGGGTGGGTGGGGGGAAAATGAGTTGGGGCCTGGTGGCAGGTGCCCGTCAATGGAGGGCAGGTGGGGGTTACATGAGTCGTGGCCTGCTGGCAGGTGCCCGCCAATTGGGGGTAGGTGAGGTGGACATGAGTCGGGGCCTGCTCGCAGGTGCCTGCCAATGGAGGGTGGGTGGGGGGGATATGAGTCGGGCCTGCTGGCAGGTGGCCATCAATTGGGGGTGGGTGGGGGGGACATGAGTTAGGGCCTGCTGACAAGTGCCCATCAATGGGGGTGGGTGGGGGGGGAAATGAGTCGGGGCCTGCTGGCAGGTGCCCGTCAATGGTGGGTTGGTGGGGGGGACATGAGTCAGGGCCTGCTGGCAGGTGCCTGTCAATTGGGGGTGGGTGGGGGGAACATGAGTTGGGGCCTGGTGGCAGGTGCCCGTCAATGGAGGGCAGGTGGGGGTTACATGAGTCGTGGCCTGCTGGCAGGTGCCCGCCAATTGGGGGTGGGTGAGGTGGACATGAGTCAGGGCCTGCTCTCAGGTGCCTGTAAATGGGGGGTGGGTGGGGGGCATGTGTCGGGGCTCCCAAGTGCATGCTGCCATGTGGCCTGCCTGCAGGGCATGGCGAGGGTGGATGGGCTGTCTGCGGGGCATGGGGAGGGTGGATGGGCTGCCTGCGGGGCATGGTCAGGGTGGATGGGCTGCCTGCAGGGTATGGTCAGAGTGGATGGGCTGCCTGTGGGGCATGGAGAGGGTGGATGGGCTGCCTGCGGGCATAGTCAGGGTGGATGGGTTGCCTGCGGGGCATGGGGAGGGTGGATGGGCTGCCTGCGGGGCATGGTCAGAGTGGATGGGCTGCCTGCAGGGCATGGGGAGGGCGGATGGGCTGCCTGTGGGGCATGGGGAGGATGGATGGGCTGCCTGCGTGGCATGGTCAGGGTGGATGGGCTACCTGCGGGGCATGGGGAGGGTGGATTGGCTGCCTGCGGGGCATGGTCAGGGTGGATGGGCTGCCTGCGGGGCATAGTCATGGTGGATGGCTGGCTGCGGGGCATGGGAGGGTGAATGGGCTGCCTGCAGGGCATGGTCAGGGTGGATGGGCTGCCTGCGGGGCCTGGGGAGGGTGGATGGGCTGCCTGCGGGTCATGGTCAGGGTGGATGGGCTGCCTGCGGGGCATGGGCAGGGTGGATGGGCTGCCTGCAGGGCATGGTCAGAGTGGATGGACTGCCTGTGGGGCATGGAGAGGGGTGTAGGGTGGACCCCTGTGGCATGGTTTGGCTGCAGGGGGTGCATGTAGCTTTTCACCACACTGCTGCGTGAATTTGGGGGTACGGGAGTGAGAATTACAAACGATTGGGCTGGCGCGAGTGGGGTACGCATAATCTGAGGGGTGCACAGAAAGTTTTACATGCGATTATCCTGGCACTAGTGGGGTATGCGTATTCCAGGGGTGCGCGGGGAGTTTTACACGCAATTTCACTGGCGCGAGCCAGGTACGCGTATTCCAGATGTGCACAGGGAGTTTTACATGCGATTTCGCTGGCGCGAGCGGGGTACACCTATTCCAGGGGTGCGCTGGGAGTTTTACACATGATTTTGCTGGCGCGAGCATGGTACGTGTCATCTGAGGGGTGCGTGGGGAGTTTTAAACGTGATTTCGCTGGCGTGAGCGGGGTACGCGTAATCTGAGGGGTGCACAGGGAGTTTTGCACGTGATTTCACTGGCGCGAGTGAGGTACGCATATTCTGAGGGGTGCGCAATGGAGTTTTGCACGTGATTTCGCTGGCACGAGTGGGTTACATGTATTCCGACGGGTGCGCAGTGAGTTTTACACACGTGATTTCGCTGGCGTCTGAGGACTGAGTGGTGTTTTTAGCGCGTTTCTGTGGTTGGGGGGCTGTGTGCTGGTCCACTGGCTTTTGCGCCATGTAGGGGATTTGTGCAATGTTTTCGGCGCACGGGCGGGGTTGGGGGCATAACTGGCACTGTTGCAGGGTTGTGGCGCCACTGTGCGCCACGGCTGGTTATGAATGTAAGTATCCATGAATATGCTGTGCATGAAAATGGGTTTTGGCGCATGCAGCTGGTGCACGCTGGCGCACGCTCCCTCTCTGCGCTGCCTGCGTGCGCTGCTTCTGCGCTAAATTCTATGAATTACCTCCAAAGTCTCTTAAAATGGTGCTGTCTCCAGGTACTGTCTCTTTCCTTCCAGCCTGCCTCCTGACAGAGATTTGAATGCACAATGGAGTTCCTCAATATTAAGTCATGGAGGGTGGATTCCAGATACATTGCTCCATGAACGCCACATATGCTTGCCACCGTTCACTTCATATTGCCAACATTTCTTTGAGTGAAAGCTCTAACTTGTTTTTAATTTTTTTTATTATATAATTATATATGGTTAAAATGAACCTTTCACAATCAGCCAATCACGTTTCCATGTTGCACATACAAGAAAAAGAACATTTCATCAATCAATTAAATTCTATTAACATTAGATGGTTAGAATGGCCAAACAATAATAAGGCTATATAATATCTGTGTCTTTCATTTCCCAAATAAAACAATACAATTTAACATGAAAGAGGCTACCCCTTCTATTATGCAAGATCACCCAGGAGTACATTTCCCCTTTATCAAATTTCTTTCTACTTTTCCCAGGGATTAGGGTTCTTCCACTACTATCCGGCTAGAATGACCATCTGCCTGGGATTATAGCCCTATCTTGCAGCTTTCAAGCATTTGTATCACTGCTATTGTCATACGCTGTGACTGTCCATCAATCAATCTTTCCCACAGTAGATCTTACATATAGTATGTTGTGCCATAAACAAATTTACTAAAGAATTGTTGTCTGGCCAGTCTAGTACCTTCACAGTCCATCATCAGATGTTTGATCATTTGATTTTCTGGATTTTTACAGTTTATAGCTGATTCCCCCATTCCTCTTCTTGCCAAAATGTCACCAGTATGCATGATATTCAACCTCAATCTTAGAAATGTATTCCTGATTGACCAGTCAGGAAATTTAGTCAGATACTTACTCAGGAAGCCTAATTTCCATTCTATTGTCTGTTGGGGGTTTGGATTGGCCCCCGATCTTATTTTTTCAATGGTATGGGTCCAGTCCATTTCCTCCCATTTTCTTTTCACCTTCATTGGGTTTTCCTGTAGCAGTTTACTCTCTAAATCGGGACCTGATAATATCTCTTTCACCAATAGATTTAAATTTACAAGAGATTTTGATCTTCCCCCTCCATATGGACCTGTATATCAACATATAGAGAGTTATCTCGCACTGTATTTATCCGTTGTTGCAGTGATATCAATTTCCACCCAACCTGGCATTTTAGGGATCTAAGACCTAACTCATATCTGAGATTATTTTGTTTTAGAAGGAAACAATGATTCTTGTTTAAAACAAAATTTATTTGAACACATTTAAAAATAACACTACAATGTATGTCCTTAATGTTAGCCTATTACTTTAGAACATTGTTTACAAGCCTGAGACAAATGGTAGCCCGAGTGCATCAAGATTGTAGCACTATCATTGGAAAATAAATACCTAAATCCCTCCACCATCCTGTCCCTCACATAGGCTGGGGGTAGGGTCAGAACTGTAACCTCACCACAGAAAAATAAGACTGAAAGGAGTCACTATGTACTAGGCCTCTCCCCCTTGAGGCATAGATGGAATTCTAGCCCTGCCCAGAAGAGGATAGGCCTGGTACAGCATGGCTATGGGTGTGCCTGCCTCCATGCTGACAATATGTAGGAGCCAGGAGGACACAGCCACTAATGCATGCAGGTACATGCATAGTTTCTTATAGTTACTCTTCTCGCTTGTTTCTGAAATATTAGCATTAGGAACATAACTCTGGGCAGCCCTCTAACATGAGCTCACCAACTCTTTACTTTACTCATTAATGTTTCAAGAGCATATTGTTAAAGCAAGGACATGTTACAAAGACTTCATAGAGTGCTAAGTACTTACCATTTCCCAATCTATCAGTGAATATGTTATCCTGAGATTGATAGCTACTTGTGTTAAGCCTCCGGTGCCAGATCACATTTTAGGAGTTGTAAAAAGTGGAAATGATCACCTAATCAGAAGTCTTAAAAACATTTCTTGATTATCATATGGAATTTGGTGCACCCGCACTAATTTGGGAGCTTAGCAGAGCAAAGGATGGCCATGTATAAATATGAGAGTGCCCCATTTCAGTCAGGTTGCGGTACTGATGCAACAAGCAGGGACCCCACAAAGAGTAACAAGATGGCAGTACACAAAAGAAAAAGGAGGTATTGGACAAGGAGGACCATTAATGCTATTGTTTTGCATGAGTGTTAAACATTGTGGCCACACGAATTTTAAAGCGGACCATAAGGAGTCTTAAATAATTGCAACTGTTTCTCAGGTTGGTAAGAATGTAGTTCATGTCAAGGCAAAGCTAATTTATGAGTAGGTATTTAGATCTGAGCTAAACTGTGTTGGGTTTCATTCAAGACTCTGGGCTTGTGGGTTGTATTGCTAATTGATCACTTAAAAATCACCATCCATTTCTGAGATCTGACCATGAGCTTCAGCGAATAGTCGTTTCTTGTTGCATTGAAGAATGCCAGAGGATTTGATGTGTTTTGATCATACACTTTACTCTCTGTTTATGTTATGGACAATTTAGTGCAACTTCCCATTATAAAAAATATGTTGCCCACAATATATGCCAGCATTGACACTGTAAAATACTTATTTCATGATGCCTGTTCCCATAATATGTGCTAACATAGCCACTACTAACATAGCCACTGTAAATCATATTTTCATGAAACCCACAATATATGCCAGCATTGCTCAGTAAAACACGTTTTGGTGATGCCTGCAGCCACAAAATGTGTCAGTATTGCCCTGCAGATAACAGCACATTCCTAATCAGGGAGGGGGCCAGCCTTAGATGAGCCTTTAGGAAGTTATAATTGCTGCCAGATGCTGCCAGGAGCCAACAGTTATGTGAGGTACATTTAATGACTAAGGAAGAACCCCCTACAACAAAAACTGCATTTTAGCAGTCACCCAAAAATGGCTGTGCTTTGGTCTGCTGAGCACACATGGGCCGAGAGTTGACACAGCCACCCCAAGAATAGCTGAATTTTGTTTTCATTCATGGGAATCCAAAGAAAACAACTCAAATTCAGAATAGCCGTGCCTTACTGTTCTGTCATTTAAACATTCAAGGCTGCACAAGAAAATGACCTGCATTTAAAACCGCATCGCAATGGTGCCACTTTCATTTTTACATCACACGGTTTTGTTCTATTAAAACACAGCCCTGTCTGTATATTTCATTTTGAACACTATCAAATAAGGTAATCCCTCCCAGAACGGCATTGTTTCATCAGTAAAGTCCATGAAAAGCAAAAGAATTCTGCTTCAAGTCTGCATGGCTTGGATTTACTTTTTCAAATAAACCAACACTCACAAAGTACTTCAAAGGAAAAATGCTCTCTTTTGCCTTGTGTCAATTACCAAGAAACCATTTTCAAGCATATCTCTGTTTCCAGAAACTGACCAAATCTATGAGAAGCCTTTCAGAAAGTAAATGCAAAGGAAGCTGTGTGCAGGGGAAAAAACATGTTTTGTGAAATAAACATAAGAGAAAAAGAACATGGCTAAATCTGTTTTTGCAATGTAAATAATTACATTGGGACAGCTAAATATGAAAGAATACTATAGCTTGCACAGAAACACAATTGTACATGCGGGAAGAGGGGCTGAAAAGATCTGTATTATGCTCTGTTTTTCCCCCCCAAAAGACAAATCATCCTGGCTGAGGCCCAGGAAATTCTGTCAAATCAGTTTGGCAGCAAGGCCAATGTCGCACCTCCCTGTGAAACTGCAAGGGCCGGGGCCCTGTTCTTATGGACCAGACAAGTGTGATAATGACAGGTTCTCCCAGACTGCCAGGCAGAACTGCTCCCAAGGACAAAGGATGGGGGGGAAGCCCTGAGTTTTTTCCTCGGGGGTGATTTCCTCTACATTCAAACTGGAGAACTTCAAAGGGGAGCCATGAAAATCCTTGTGCAAGCTGACCCAGGGGAGACAATTTAGATTGTGGGGGTGGCAGCACCGCCCACATCTTTGTCAAATCCACCAAAATGCAGGATATTTATACTTTAAGACATTTTTCCCCACAATATGAATACGCAGTAATGTGACATTATGACATTTTTCATGTGATTTTTGGACAAGCACAATGAGACTAGGTGCACCTTTCTGGCACATGGTGAAGTGAAATGGCAGGTAAAATGTAATTCTGGGGGAAGCATAAATGGCACAGATATTAAACTTGGGGAAACTATGCCAAAAAGTATTACGCATACATGTAGCCATTTGCTGAATTTTAGATAAAACGTTCCTCCTGAAAACGGCAAAACTGTGCCCAAGGATGAGGCAACATTGCACAGAATTGGCGTTCAAACCGGCATATTCCTTGTGAAATATGGGATCTGCCTATCTGATTTTTCTGATGGTGACTATTGTAAACATGAAGTTTTGTTCCATTACCCACTTTTGTGAAAAATAAGCTTGTGAGACAAAAATGTACACACCTAAGGTGGGGTCACTTCCCTTGGATCAATCAGCCCGGAGTGAGGAGGTAACCCCCATAGACTGGTCTATCCCATTCAGGGAGTAAGTCCAGTATACTTACACCCATATTGTAAAATTCTCTGATGTCATTCTGGCTATATAAGTGGTAGACACGGAGAAACAGGAGATTCAACATTCAAAATTCACCCTTCAGGATTCCAAGATTCCAGATCCAGGCAGAACCACCTATCCAGGCCCAAGCATACCCAATAATACAGGGAGAAACAAGCAAAGGCAACTGATCCCCTTCAGGAGAATCCAGTGACCAGACTTTTTGCCCAGCTGACTCATCCCGCTGTCCACAGTGACCAGACTTTGCCCAGCTGTTCCCCACCAGGAGAGCCCAGCTGACCCAGTAACAAGAGATCTTGACCCCAATGCCTGTGACCTGATTATTGGCCCCGCTATCCAGAGACCATGCTGCCTGTCCAAATTCCGATTTTGATTGCTAAGCACATTTTCTTAGCTGTTTCCCAATGTAAAGCCTGTGTGAAATAAGAAATTGCAATTCTGCTCTGTGTTATTTTTGTGCATTATTTTCCTCCCAAAATGTATTTTCTCAACTGTGTTCATGTTGCTTTAGTACCCTGCTGTGTAGACTGTAAGCGTCTGCGTCTCTTTCGTGCAGCAACACAAATTTCTGTCCTGACTATCCTATCGCAACGGTAACTGATCTATAAGTAACAAGTGCAATCCGAGTATGGTATTTTGCTCCTTTTGAAGGTTTTCATTTTTTGGGCTCCCATTCTGGAGTGGTGGGCTGAATTTAAAAACTGATTTTTCTCTCCACGCAGAATTTAGTTAGCTGGTGTTTGGGGGAGTGTTAAAGGGGGAGTGCATATCATAAGTGCCATCTATACTTGTGAAAAAAGTGATTTTGCTTCCATTTAGATTTAATGTGTATGTAGATGATGTCAGAAAGTTGAATTAATTGTATTATAACATTTTTCATTATATTGTCAACACACTTGGCCTTAGGTCCGAACATAGAAGAACAGTACCACAGCTTAATAATCAACCAAACTGTCAGTGGGCACCTCAGAAGATCAACCAAACTGGGCTAGACATGTCTCGTAAATGCTTAATTGCAGAAATGCAAAACTGTTGCTTTTTCAGACCTTACATGCTGAGATATATGTATTTCTATGCAAATAGGATGAGCATACTCGTCCTCAGCACTTCCTTTTGACACAACCAGTAACCCTCTGCATAGCCAGGACATCAACAGCAATGCTGTGAAAACAAGTGGGGCAATTTTATGGAAGAACTCTGGCATACAGATTTTGAGCCAAAATTGTCAGTTTGGATCAACAGACACAAAGAGACAGTGGGGGACATATAGATAAATGAAATTGAAATCAATCATTCAAATACATGGGGGACATAGTTGACCTCTACATGTTGGAGGTGTTGAGTCATATGTGTATTGTTAGGATGATAGAAGCCTTCCACCAGGAAACTGACATGCCAGGCAAGTGATTGCCCTGCTTATTGACGGAATCATCTCCAGGAAGGTGAATACTGTATTATTGGTCCGGATCAGGAGAGCCAACTATGGAGAAAACTTGAATCATTTAAAAAATATAGAAGGAATTGGGAGACAAAACTGGCCACTATGATCCCTGCACCAGACTAGGTCTATTGGGTTAATGACGTCCCAAAGGTTGGTGCCAATCTACAGCACTATCGGAGCCATCAGAAAATATTCTTCAGAATACAGTGGACTGCAGCAAAAATTACCAAATGTAAGCTTAGAAATACAGATCTGTGTTGGAGATGTATCAAGTCAAGAGACATTATGTTCCACATGTGCCACAGTTGCAGCAAGCTTAGGCAATATTTAATGAGCATCATTGAAAGAAGCAACCCAATTGAAGGCACCTTTATTCACATGAATGCTCAGACTGTCCTATTTAATACTCTACCATAGCTTGAACAAAAACTAAAATATGCTGAATCAATCACTATGGATGGAAAAGGTGATGTCAGTGAGTTGGGGAATCATAGTCAACCATGCAGAATGCTGAAGAATCCTGACAAAAGTGGGCATGTGAGTTTGGTAATCTGGTGTCCATGGACAGGTTTACAATGAGACTGAGATACCATAAATAGTGTCCATGAGATTTCAGGTATTTTCTTGGAACTATGCACAGGCTTAATGCTCCCTAATTTCAGAGTGGTGAACACCGATGAAAATGTGAGAATTGAGGGTGGAGGTTCTAGAATATGGTTTGAGTCTGATTACACACATGTTCTGGCATGTAGTCAGGATGTCCTGCCTCTTTAAGGTTGGTATGAGTCTGGTGATGGCAGACTATGTAAACTTACTCTTACCTTCCTGTGGCGCACATAGGTCTACTCTGGTAACTGAACACTGATATGATCTGATATGGCATTTGTAACGTGCCTATACACAATTAGGTTAAAACGAATCCAATGTTCTTAGTTAAAAAGGAAAATGATGGGAATACCTGGTATAAGGTGTTCCCTTGTGCACAGTTTGCCTTCCCTAAGGTGAGAAGAAACCCACATCCATTCGCTTATAGTGACCCTGAAAACAATAACACTGTGCCAGAAAGATGTGGACAAGGCACTTTTCTTCTGGGGTTGATTATAAATAGAAGGTAGGGAGTGTAGCTCTGGCCCAACAGGGCCAGAGCAAGGATTTGTTCCTCTCTAGGCGAATGATCATTTTGCCCTTCCCCTCTTACCAACCCATGTGTCTTGCTGTAGCACCCCACTCGCCAAATTAGTCTTCAGCTCTTCACATGTATGTCCTGCCAAGCACGTTCACTAGCTGCCATCTCGCTTTCATATGTTAGACCTTCTTTTCAGTACAAGGTAAAACCAAATCACTGTTTCTTACACATACAATCCACGCACCAAGGTAGAATTAGGAACAATTACCAGATCAGGCATGACTAGAAATAACACATATTAAGAAAGATCTATGCCATTGGGTATCATTATAAATAATTGGAATTAGGTTTCCCCACCCCCAAATACACCCTAACCCAAAGCCCCGCCCCACACATCTGCACATGCTTTTGTGGGCCTTTTAAAAGGGTCAATAATGACATATTGCAGGTGTCTTTAACGTTTGACAGAAAGAGGTTTCCACTAAACCTCGTTGCTCTCCGCCAGCACCAGACAATCAGGATAGCTAGTGCAGGATGCTTACAATACCTTTGCCATGCCTACACCGACATATATTTGTCCTTCAATAAACAATGCTGCAAGTCAGTGAAAGACAGAGGGTGTGTGTGGCTGGCAATAGCTTTACTACCACCCTCCTAGCTTGGGGATCGTGGTATCCCCCCTTGAACCATCCTTCCTGGCATCAGAGAAAAAAATAACCTTGCCTGGGAGGAGCATAGGATTTGGACTACCCCCACCAGCCTTGATCAGGTAATATGCTAACCAAAGCACCATCTTGCAGGTAAGACCTATCTCCAGGCCCTGTCAAGGAGCAGAGGGTGAAACCCAATCCCTGCCCCTTCTCATGATGTCAGAATGTGTGCATGCAAACACCCTACCAACCCCTCCTTACCTGGTGCAATGGTGGTGGCATGGTTGGCCCTGCCATTGGACGCCGGAGGGACCATGCCACGAGAAACAGCATAGCACACAGGAAACCCACCGGGCTCTGTGCCAGGGGGCTGCATTTGAAGCTGAGATTCAAGAGGTTGGCACTGGAGCACAGATGGGAAGCGCTGGATGGGAAGGCACTGGAGGAGCAACACTTGAGAGCAGGCCCTCGTGGAAGTGAGATAGGCTCCTGCAGCCTGAACCAAGCCTGTGCATGGAGGAGATGACTTCAAGCAACTAATCCACCAGAAATGAATATAAAAAGAAAGAGGCCTCTAAGGAAGCATGGACAATAGGGAACAACAGTTCCCCATGGATCTCCCTGTTGCCCATATTAGGACTTCAAAGAAAAGGGGGCAGGGTTTACAGCCATTAAGAAGCCTCCACCAAATCATCCTTGTCACATCCGTGGAAGCTGGGTAAGGGATTGGTTAGGGCACGTGGGCCAATCCTGGGAGGGGGAGGGTTATTTAAAAGGTAGTTTAGGAATGGTTTAGTGTGGATTGTAGAAGGGTGACGTCAGGAAGTGGAAGGAGGAGGGCAGATAGACTAGAGGAGGACGGTGTGGAAATATTGTGGAGGTGGGTTAGATGAGGGGTCTGTGGAATGCTTATGTGTGAGTGAGAGGCAGTGATGGAGAAGTGGTAGAACTGGGGTAGAGGAGAGGTAGTAGTGGTTATAAGTGGAAGTTGTGGTGAGGATGGAATAATAATGGTTGTGAGTAGAGGTGGGAGTAGAAGTGGAGGTAACAACAGAGTGGTAGTGGGAGTCGTGGAGGTGTTGGTAGTGAGGAAGAGCAACGGTTAGAAGTGGAGGGGGGTCGAGGAGTGGTAACAGCAGAGGAGGAGTGGTAGTAGGCAGTGGTAGTTGCAGTGGCATTAGTAATGCATGACCGTTAGAAAAGAGAGAGAAGGAGAAGAAGGAATGGGGCAAAGAATAGTAGTGGTAGTAGACACAGAGTGACAGGGGAAGTGCAGTAGAAATTAGAGAAGAGATGTAGACGTTATGGCAAAGATGTAGTGTGAGAGGAGAGAGGTGTTTGTAGGTGGAGAAGTAGAGCTGTAGTAGAAAGTAGTTACAGTACTGAGTGGAGGAGCAGAGGTAGGAAGAAGGGAGAAATAACATGCAATGGTGGAGGTAGGTAGGGAAAAGATATAACATGCAAGGGTGGAGGCAGGAAGGTGAATTGAAGCATCTGAGGTACAGTAGCATGGAGGGGAGGAGAACACTGTGGGAACATCAGTGTGGAGGAAAAGGTGTGTTTGGTCATGAATGGTGGGAGACTCTGACAGGGTGAGCGAAGGCACCGCCCCAAACGCCCACCTAGAACTCTAAATAGCCAACAACAAGTTTAGAAGACGCATAGAGAGTTAAATGGCTAGCACCTCAGAGAAGCCAAATGGTGTTTAAGAAAGAATGACAGAAGGGGTTACCAAGCCCTAGTAATAACCAGGATTAGGAACTCCTGCCGATGGTGGCAGTATACCAAGGGAGATGACAGAGTGAGGGACGTCCCTAACCCAACAATTCCCCAATGCCTTTGCCCTGTAGTTCGGCCATTTTATCAGAATATTGGATAACTGTAAAAAATTCAAAATAAATACTTGTGTTTTAAGTTAATTGGTTTTAAAATAAACCTTACACATGTATAGACATTGTAAAACTGACGTGTTACATGTTATTTGAAGTAGAAAGGCCAACACATGTTTTCCTAATAAATGGGTTCATGAACCAGGTAAAACTGCTCTCTGCAATGTGTACATGTGCAACGTGGGCAGGTCCAGTCCTAAAGTCACCCAGAAACAGTGGCAACATGTGCAGAATCATTGAAAACATCCCTCATAAATAGAGCTGGCATAGACAGTGCCAATGCAAGCTCCCCTTGCAAATAGGTACAACATGGCCAGGGCCACTGAAGGTCCCATGCAAATAGAACATTGTACAGCCTACCAGGGCCAGTGCACGGTTTTCCTAACAGGCATGCACAAGTGCAGCATTGTCAGGACAACTGTCTGCAATGGCCTGTGCAAACCTCTCAAAAATGGGTACAAGTACAGCACAAGCAGGACCAGTGCAAGTTCCCTTCACACCCTAGTACAGGTACAGCATGTGCAAGATTCATTTACAGCTGGTTACAGGTCAGACCATTTAAAACATGCTTAAATGTAGCATATCCACAGTATGAACATATCCTGTGCAAGCTCCCCTCACAAACGAAAATTGGGACATCATGGACATGGCCAGTGCAATTTTCATTTGAAAAGGACCGTTACAGCACAAGCTCTAACTCTATTCAGCATGCCAGCTTCCAGACATGTGGACTGTTAGGGAGAATTCTCTTATAAGGCTAATTTCCCAAACCTAGTGAGTCCCGCAGCAGCTTTGCTGGATTTTTGGGGTTTGTTTGTTTCTCCTGCTAAGAGTGAGACTCTTTTACTCCCACTCTTAGGCATGATTTGAGATATGTCTCTGACAATTTGTGTGATTTTGAGCTATGGGGTCTTTTACTCCATAGGGTATCATCTATTTTGTGTATGTGTTACACAGCACCCTCAGTGCAGTAACACAGGGGTGTCATAGTGACCCCCAAACATAGACTCCATACCCTGGGGCTGACTACTGTCTCCCAGGGCATGTAAAGTCACCATTGACTTTACTAGTTGAAAATTGTGAACAGAACCAGTACAAACCATCATATTGTGGAAGTACTGGAAGGGGTTAATTATATTGCCCCTGGGTCTGTTTTCAAGGGGGCACTGTCCAGTCCCCCCTTGTCGAGTTTCTGGCTGGTGGCAGTGGTTACCTCGCAAAATATTCCACCGGAATATTTCCTATGGGATTTTCCCATTGATTTTAAACGCACCACTTTTTGGTGCAATGTTAAAGATACCGCTGGTTTATTTATTTAATATTAAAACAACGGATGGGTATTTTTGCCAGAACTCTTTTCTAAAATGGCATATAAGCCCTCCAAATGGTGTCACTTTGTCTGGGTTCCACAGGATGGGTGGGGAGGGGAATTGGCACCCTGGACTGCATTGCTTTAGCAACTCAAGTCGCACTCTATTCTGATTGGCCCAGTGGTGAGCCGCCTGGCTCACCCCTTAGCATGTTTGAGTGACAGCTAGGATGTTGAATGGGGGTTTTTCTGCATAAAAGCAGGGCTTTTGGGACTGGAACTTCAGAAGTTGCCACAGTACCTAAGAATCCAAAGAAGGAAGAAGCTGAGCCATCTGCAACGACAACACCACCGGTGGAGCCCTGCTGCAACAAACTCACCACTTTCCCAACGACAAGAGAAGATCTTCTGCTGGACGAGTCTTCTTCCTCTGAGCTGGTGGGACCAACCAGTTCACCCCTTTCGCCTTCCAAAGACGTCTCTTGGTCGAATCGCCCGTGCCAAGCACCCCAGCGGCTGGATAGCCAAGCTTCACCACTTTGACCGTAAATAAAAGGAACTCACCTTTTACCGACAAACTCCGCGGCTGGTTTCATCCCTGTGCAGTGCATCGACTCCACGTTTCCTCCTCGACGAGATCCTCTCTTCCCCTGGTCGAAACAACAAACTGCAACCACTGCCAGGAACAACTGCCACCGCTGGAGCTTCCTCTCTCTTTAAGGTACTGTGTCCTGCCTGGCCTCCCTTTCTTCGGTTTGCCCAAGGTGACCCTTAAATCCTGGGCTTTCCAACTGGGTTGGCCTCAGACGTTCTAACTTTATCTTCTTGAATCGCCCCAACCGCTTTTGAACATTCTGCAAAGACGTTTTAGTGCATTTTGAACCGTGTGTTCCTGGGCACATTTCGCTTTTCTCCATTTAAAGTGGGCCTGGCCTATGAACTTTGGCTCTACAGTGTCTACTGCCTTTATTCCCTTGCTGAGGACTCTTAAAAGTGTTGGGACTTGTTTTATTTCTAGGCTCTGCCTTTTTCTCTCCCTTTAACTGAACTAATGGAGTGCCATCAGGTTACGCGCTCACGTCTGTTTTAACAAATCATGGTGTTTTAACTCTGACTTGTCTAATAGTTATCAAGGGAGGTGTGTATACTTTACCTGACTGTGTTTTAACTTGCTTTTGATTTAGAGTGCTAGTATATTGCCTAAAGTGTGTTTTAAATATATAACTATATACTTTTTATACAAAGCTCTGGTCAGTGTTTGTTTGTTTGCTCTACTGTGTTTTTAGCCCTATTGTGTATATTCTATATAATGCCCTACTCTTCTTGAGAGAGGTCTGACTGCTCAGCCACAGCTACCAGGTAAATCTGGGTGGTACAGACTGCTACCAATTGGGTTTACTGCTTACTCCTGTAGTCTTGATCTTTTTGCAGTGTTCCCCAAGGGAACTGCATAGGATTCTGCCTAACATGGACCTTTCTGCTTTCAGATGCTCCTCTCACTTATTCAGTGGCTCTTACCAGAAGCTGGCTGGGGGAAAATTGAGAGATTGGAAAATAACCACCTATCGGTGGATGTCATGGCAACGTGACTAGATGCCAAGATAATGGAATTGGAAACCAGAGAATGTGACCTGGAATACAGAGAACAGAGAGCTAACCTATGCATTATGGGTGTACGTGATGGAGTCAGCGACTGTGAGAACACTCAGAGCCTGGAACAGATGGTCAAGTCAACATTGAAGGCCCTCTTTGCAGAGGATGGAAAGGATGAAAGAGTCTTCAGCTTCGATAGGGTAATGGGGCGGAGAGTCCATCTGGGGGTTTGCGTTGGCATGGAAACAACTGGATCTGAACGTTGCATGCATAAGGGTCAGTATATATCAAGACATGTCCTCCTTCACCTAGCGAAATGGAGAAATGTTGTGTCTGGTATGAAAGGGTGATGTTGTGATGGTTGTGTTAGGGTATGAAAGGGAGATGCTATAATGTAGTCCTGTCTTATGTCACTGGCCTAGAGTGCTTGATGTTAGAATGTTGATGCATGAATGCAGCTCAGGAGAATGTTGGGTGCATCTGTGAGTGAATATTCTGAGTGTGTCAGTTGGGGGCCTGAGCTGGAGTGTGAAGGATGGCCGATGGGTTTCTGCTACACAGTTATGTCTTGTCTCCTGTCTAATGTAAATACCTTAAGAGAAACTGGATGCTGTACATGTGTATATATATATAAATAAAGCTGCCTGGAACAAACACCATGACTTTCGAGTCCAGCTTTACTACAACATCCAATACACTTTATTACAAGAGACTGCAGGACTCTAAATGGATGGCTAAAAGAATACAGAATGAGATATATAGATGGGGGTATCTGTTTTCTCTGAGCATTGCGTTGGGAATGAAGAATACCACATCACAACTAAAGAGGTGCCAAAGGGGAGTTTGGCTCACCTCATCGATGATGTGCGGTAGGCAATCTCTGATCAGAGACTGAAAAGTGAAATTCACAGGCCCCTAGGGAAAGCGCAGACAGAAGAGGAAAGGGGGCTTGGGGAAGGAACTTTAGGAGGTTTACTATTACCTCTCCAAGGACTTGAGATGTGGTTTGCCGAGGGAGTAAAACTGTCAGACCTTTGTAGGGGGGGTTTGTTTTCGAAATGCAAATAAGAGTATAGTAATATATAAGGGGTTCTGAGTTGTAAAAGGAGATTTATCGTTGACAGAACAGGGTGTGTTAGTAACAGGGTCGAGTGGAGGAGAGGGCACATACCTGTGTGGCTCTGATAATTGGAAGGGTGCCTCAGCTAATGGGGGAGGGGGAAATGGGAGGATGGCAGGGGGAGAGAAGGGGAAGGGAAGACTAGGGGAGGATAAGATGTAGAAGGGGTTAGAAACAATCGCGAGAGTGTTTGTATTATTTGTAGGTCAGCATACTTCTCTCTGGTCAAAGGCACGCCATGTTCTATTCACTGAGACTTAAGTGGATACTAGATGTTGTGTAATGAGGTGAAGTTTGGCACTTTAAATTGGAAAGGCTTCAAATCACAAGAGAAAAGGGTGATGTTGGGGAGGCTGTCCCAGCAAGAAGGGTTGGATGTGCTCTTTGTACAGGAAACTTGTTATCGGAATGAATGACGAGTTTGATATA
This sequence comes from Ambystoma mexicanum, assembly GCF_040938575.1. Classification (NCBI taxonomy): domain Eukaryota; kingdom Metazoa; phylum Chordata; class Amphibia; order Caudata; family Ambystomatidae; genus Ambystoma; species Ambystoma mexicanum. Next base: position 620,912,626 of record NC_090923.1, on the reverse strand, counting down.
CATAGATGTTGGTTGGGGGAGCTGTATGGGCCTCAGGCACGGCCAAAAGAGAGGGGGGGTGGATGTACTGTATATAAAGTCCCTAAGATTGAAAATACTGGAGATTAGGAGGGAGATGACAGTTCGGTGGGTGGCAGGAAATGAAAAAGGGGAGACCAGATCATGATGGTATGCGCACTATACACTCCAAACACAGTGCAAGTTGGGTTCTGCTCATCCACGTTTGATAAACTACTGCCGTGGAAGGATGGTTTGTTGCTCTATGGGGGGAACTTTAAGATGATTATGGATCCTGCTATATACCACAGGGTAGGAAGCATGTCAAAAGGGGCAAAGGGCGAGTCAAACATTGCAGACATTGGTGCGGAATCGCTTCCTATCAGACACCTGGAGGGAAGCACACCATGATAAGAAACCGTACATGTTCTACACTATCCCTCACAAGACATAAACACGCATAGACAACATCCCCATGGAAGTGGGTCAGGAATATTTAATTGGGTGATCCTCTATACATATGGTGGGGTGGTCAGATCTTGCCTTAGTGGCAATGATGATCGCCCTGGGAGATAGAATAGAGAGGGAAAATAAATGGGTATGCCATGACACACTGTTTAAGGACAAGGTTTTTGAGGAGGGGATGAGAGAACACATTACATGTTATTCCCAGAGGAATGATACAGGAGATGTTGGGACGAAAGTGACATGGGAGGCTGGGAAAGCCACCTTTTGAGGGCTGATCAATGCTGAAGGAGCAGTGAAAAAAAGGAAACGGGCTCTGGTGGAAAATACATTGAAGAGGGAAATTAGAGCCCCAGACGTGAGGATTAGACAACATAGAGTGGAGGGAGATTCCCTGATTCAATAAATGTTGGTGACGCTGAGGGAGCTGTATATCCAAGGCTATGATTTTGCAAACAGGCCTTCTATGAAAAGGGGGATAAAGCGAATGCTATGTTGGTGAGTAGATTGAGGTCACAACAGGTGTAAAGGGCAGTGTACAGGATAGTGGATGAGGAGGGAGTGGATGAGGAGGGTGAATTGCTGACAAACCCGGTGGCTTTAGCCCACAGATTTGGGGGTTACTACTGGGACCGTTATCAAGCAGTTGAAGGGGTGGACACACAGTAGGTGGCATCTTTCCTGGATAAAAATGAGATTCCGAAATTGAGCTGTGAAGATCAAGCGGTATTGGAGAGCCCCACGGAGGTGGTTAGTTCTAGAATCTCTATGAAGGCAGGGAAAGCTCCAAGAAGTGATAGTTTCACCACCAACTTTTATAAAAGTTAGTTGGACATTTCGCTCTCTTTTTACAGAAACTGTTTAGTTCTGTGTTGGAAGGCATAGATGCCCCCAAATTGTTTCTGCACATGAGGATGATTGGGCTCTATAAGGAAGATCTCTATAGGGATGATTGTGGCTCATATTGATCCATATCTATACTACACTTTGACACAAAGGTCTTCACTAGCATCCTAGCAAAATGGATTGGTGGCATCTTGCCCAGTTTGTTCCAAACAGACCAGGTGGGGTTTGTTTGTGAAAGACAAGGTGCGGATAACATTAGAAAGACCCGAGACCTGATGGCATCTTTACAGGGAAAAGAGGATGAGCCAATGCTCCTATATTTGGATGCAGAAATGGCATTTGACAGGGTGTAATGGGGTTTCCTGTTTCCAAAACTGGCAAAGATGGACTTTGGACAGAGTGGATAACAGGGATCGAGGACATGTATCGTCGACCAACGGCGGTGGTATCAGTAAACAGCATTGCATCCGAGAAATTCCATTTCAGCAATCAGAGGAGAGGAAGAGATCAGGGGGTTCACCGTTGGAGGCAGGATGTATCAGCTAGCCTTATTTGCAGATGATATATTGGTGTACCTGGTGAAACCGGCAGAGAAACTCCCGAGGTTGATTGAGGTACATGAATCCTATGGAACACTCTCTGGATAAAATATTAATCTGCACAAGTCAAGACATGAACTTGAGGGAGTATTCAGCGGTAGTTCACGACACGCTGTTGAGATTTCCGATACATATGGGTAACGTGAGCATCCAATATCTGTGGGCTATTATTACAAGAAACGTGGGGGATTACCCATTTCTGTGGTCTCGCATTCAGGATGGTCTGATGCGTTGGGGATTATTGACTCTAATCTGGGGTGGCAGACTGACCACAATCAAGATGATCCTGTTCCCTACGCTTTTATTCTTCTTTCAGATGTTACCGGTCTTGATCTCTACATCTATCTTAGACCAACGAAGGAGGGCATTAATGAGGTTCCTATGGCAAGGGAAGAATGAATGACGAATATATTTTATTAAATCTGATTTCTCCATTAACAAACACAGATAAATAAAACAATAAATAAACATTGTACAAAGGCATAAAATAGTACAAATCCATAGTACAAAGCGAGATAACATTTTAAAATAGTTAAGACCACCCTTACACCCTCTAGCCCTCGACGGAAGAAAATAACTTGCCGACCCCAAACCAGGGTACTAGACTGTGACCTACCTTGCATGTCTTATCAAAGCATGGCTCACATAGATACTTAAATAAAAATAAAGTCCAGGTCCGTACAGTTCCAAATAAAATACAGTGCCCCTTTACAGTCCCTGATGTTGTTTTTCAGAAAGAAGGGCCTTAACAAATCAATTTGCAAGTCCAAGTACCACGTACAGATTAGTCGAAAGTGGTTAAAATCCTCCCTTACTGTTATCTCGCACATATAATGTTTTGCCGGGTATTCCATCCCCCGGTTAGCGTGGGCTCTTAAGGGTAACATATTTAAGCACATTAAAAGAATGGAGCGTCTACAGTTAGGCAATGGGGTACTGCACACACAACTTCCAGGCTCATCACTGCTTCTCAAAGATGTATATAGGCTCAGAGAACCCAGAGCCTGGACTGCACTCCACTCCTCGGCATGCTCCCTTCTCATTAGTTCCCTTTTAACCCTTGATTTCAGGTCTGACATGGTAAGATCTCTTACTGAATTCAGTACCTCGATCTCACCTGTCCTCATTAGTTTAAGACCATCTTGGAACCACTTGTATTATGGGAACGTCCTTGAGCTTACCATCACTGCTAAGCTATACAGCATATTATGATTTTTTGGGGCTGCTTGCAGTACCTTCAAAAAGAAGGCACCATGTCACATTTTTACCTGTGTGGAAAATCTAGTAATCCTCAACTCCAGATGCAGGGCACAGTTTGGGTTCCCAGCGGGAGGCCCGTCAACCTTTTCATGACCCTGTTTTGAATAACCTTCAACTTGTCGCAGTTAATGCTCCCCATCATTTTCTGCCATACAGTAGCAGGTTCCCCACCTTACACCTGTAGACCTCTATGGCTTTAGCCAACATATGCCCACAAAATCTATGATAAAATCTTAATAACCCATTTGACCTAGTCCTGCCTTTCGAGCTGACCGACTCCAAATGCTTCCCCACTTCCCGTTACTCTCCAAAGTCAGCCCTAGGTAACAGAATTAATCCACAATCTCAACTTTCTCCCCGTTAAGGGACCAAGAGTAATTAACCATTGTTCCTGCCATTGTTAAATACTGCAAATGTTGGTCTTGTCCCTTTTCAGGTTTGGCTTGTTAGTTTTAAAATATTTGGCGGAATAGTCGAGACTTGCCTGCAGACCAGATGGAGTCAAATCAATCAGGAATGTGTCGTCGGCGTATAGCAGAGTTTCGAATGACTTACCCCCAAAAGCGGTGGATTTATTTTTATACTTGCTTCTACAGGGTTGAAATCTGCTAAAAAAAAGAGAAACAGTAACAGGTCCAGGGAACAACCCTGTTTAACACCCTGATTTGTAGCAAACTCCTCTGTAAACTGAACTTGCTTAGTTGCTCCCATGATACCAATTGTGTTTAAATAGCTGCATAAAATCATCTGCAATCAATTCGGAGGCACCTTCATATCCTTTAATTTTTGCCATAAGTCCCCCGCTATTAATGGTATCAAGTACCTTCTCCAGGTCCAGAAAGGCCACATATAACCACCCCCTCTAATCAGACAATATTTCTCAAATAAAACATTTGGGACCAAAGAGTGGCATATAGTTGAGAAGCCACTGTGGAACACTGCCTGAGAGCGAGGTAACACGGAGTTGCTTTCCGCGCAGTCTTCAACTCTGCTCTTTAGATATTTATTAAAATGTTTACTAGGAATGTCCAAATGCAAGATTTGGCTGTAGCAATGAGGGTCATTAGTTAGGCCCTTCTTAAAAATCAGAATGTTCATGGCTTTCTACCATGAGCAGGGGACCACCATCGAACTGGAGATTGCATAAAAATGTTTTTCCTGGATGGTAGCCCACCAAGTGGGGCTCCATTTTAGAAGGTCTGACTGTAGGCTGTCCGGCCCGGTTGCCTTCCCAGTCGGGAGAGAGTCTATACACGCAAGGGAAGAATGCAAAGGTGGCTTATGCTGTCCTGACCTGCGGGAACGAGGATAGGGTTTCGGGCCTCCAAAACCTAGAAAACCATTCCCAAACAGCACCACTACAAGTGCTAGTTCACCACATGAGGAATAATGCTGACAAACAGTGGGTAGCTGTGGATGTAATGTTATCACCAGTAATGATAGGGGAGTGGTTGCGGGTGCCAGAGGACAAGATATTGGGGGATTCATAATCTCCCTGTCCTCAAAGAGCTTTGGACTATTTAGAAAAGTCGAGGGGACATGAGAGGTGTAACATCTTGGCCCTCGTTTCTTAATTGTTTCTGAGTCCCACCCAGGGGCGTTGCTAGGGGGGGGCTAAGGGGGCTATAGCCCCTGATCTTTTGGTTGTAGCCCCGGATAGAATCTCAGGAGCTACAACCAAAAGACTAGCTAGCCCCCAGTCCCAACAGTTCCGACATCAACTTAGCCCCGGGTCTTTTCCAGACCTAGCAACTCCCCTGGTCCCACCTATCCGACATCGAATCCATGAATCACCTGGCTTTCTGTTGTGGCATGTACAGGGTTTGATAAGGGCAGGATACGTGTGGAAAGACGGGAAGTTCTTAAGTATGAAACACCTCCAGGACGTGTTGGGAACATACCCTTTGTTCCCTTTTATGCACATGCAGCTAGAGGGTGTACTGACTGGTCCAAAATGGACAGGTTATTTGGACAGGCTATTAACTAGTTTAGAATCAGTGCTGGACAAACAGACAACAACGGAGGTCTTGATGTCCAAAATGTAGGCAGATCATAGGGGTGTGGGAGATAAAAAGAAGAGTAATCTAACAATGTTATGGAAGGAAGGCACTGGGTTCTGATTGGCTGGCATTCCAGGAAAAGGACTCCTATCTATGTTATTTGCACCAGTGCTTCCTGATCTGGGTAGTTCACTGTATTATGCACCAAAGTTCAACGTTTAGATTTTTACTTTCCCCTTCCCTTGGGGTTAATTTCAATCATCTCACTTTTACAGTTCTTTCACTTTCTCGCTACATACTTCTCACCTTTCACAGAGACTTTCAAGTGGGCATCTTCCTTTCACCAGACTACTCCGTTACCCAGTATTGCTGACTTTACAGCTATTGCAACTTCAAAGTTCATTTACACGTCTGCCTTTCGTTGCGTCTCATCCACATATGTGCAGTCTTCAATTGTGCGATATAATGTTGCCACTTCAATCTTTCTTTAGCACACACCAGTCTCTCATGTCGCTTGCCAACTCACCAGCTGTGTGCGTTTCTTTCTTGTTTCTACTGTCTTCCACTTTGCAAACCAAGGTTAGTACCACATGATTGGCCTCGCCTCACCAACTCTGCCGTTTACGTGGGACGGTTGCTGGCATCCTTGAAACACAATGCAGCCTTCTTGTTTGGGATTTGGCCTTCTCCACATATCTTTTGTGGCTTTTTGGGGGCAACAACCTCCTGCAGGGAGCTCCTGGGGTTCTACACCTCTGTCTCTCTTCCCTCGGTCCATTGCTCTCCTCCAGTAGGTTAGCCTTCACCCCAGAAGTTCTTCTCTCACTCATATTCCACCATGCTCAGAGTGTGTCTCTATGTTGGGAGGGAGTCTATACATGCAAAGGAAGACGGCAAGGGTGGCTTATGCTGTTCTGACCTGTGGGAACGAAGATAGGGTTTTGGGCCTTCAACATCTGAAAAACTATTCCAAGAAAGCACAACTACAAGTGCTACTTGACCACATGAAGAATAATGCTGACAAACAGTGGGTAGCCTTGGATGTAATGTTATCACCAGTAATGATAGGAGAGTGGTTGCGGGTGCCAGGGGACAAGATATTGGGGGGATCCATAATCTCCCTGTCCTAAAAGTGCTTTGGACTATTTGGAAATGTCGTGGAGACATGAGAGGTGTAACATCTCGGCCCTCGTCTCTTAATTGTTTCTGAATTCCACCTATCTGACATCGAATCAATGAACCACTCGGCTTTCAGTTGTGGCATGTACAGGGTTTGATAAGGGCAGGACATGTGTGCAAAGACGGGAAGTTCGTAAGTATGAATCACCTCCAGGAAGTGTTGGGAAAATATCCTTTGTTCCCTTTTACGTACATGCATCTAGAGGGTGTACTGACAGGTCCAAAATGGACAGGTTATTTGGACAGCCTATTAACTACTTTAGAATAAGTGCGGGGCAAACAGACAACAACAGAGGGCTTAATGTCCAAAATGTAGGCAGATTATAGGGATGCAGGAGATAAAAAGAGGAGTAATCTGACAATGTTATGGAAGGAAGACACTGGGTTTTGATTGGCGGCATTCCAGGAAAAGCACCTGGGAGAGAGGGGTAGGATGAGAAATTATGACAGGGAACTTGCGTGCGGCATCTTAAGGATTGATATTGTCATTTAGAGGGATTGTTTCTACCTGGGTAATTGTTGAGGAGGGTGGAGGAGCGGGTACAGTATATAGGGGAAGTGTAATATAGGGGGGAAAGGGGAATATCAGGGTTGTCACAGATGAAGGAGGGAGGATTACTGGGAATGGACACAATGTGGTGATATATTGTATGATTTTTGCCATCCGGCCTGAGGAGTATTGTTATGTACGGTGATTGTTAATGTGTAAAGGAATATATGTACACAATGGAAATTCAGTGTTCAAATATAAAGAATAAATGTGGCTGTGTCAGCTCTCCTCCGCACGTTGGACAGCATTGAGTAAGGCGGTCCTTGTAGTCAAGATTCACACACTCTGGCTCTAACACAAAGGGAGTTCAAAGCATGGATCGAGGCTCACCTATTCTTCCACGTTAAAATCTTACTTTCCAATTTCCAAAACACAGTTCACAAAAAAGTTTGCGTTGGTCCCCCTCTGTCAGGCTCAGACCTCTTAAAGCAAAAGTTCAGGTTGATTCCACTCAGTCGATCCCCCTCAGTCGGGCTCATACCTCTTAAAGAAAAAAGTTCACAACAGGGGTTCCCTTCCCCAAGCTTAACTCATATCCTTTAGGTGTTCCCTTTCTCTAACTTATAATACGTCCTGTCTCCCTCAGACGGGCTCGGATCATTTCTGGATGTTACAGACTTTTGAATGTGCGTGCCTTTTTTCTACAGACCTCAGCAGGGCTACTTTGACTTTCCAGCTTTCAACTCATACTCCTATGTTATTTGCACTGGTGCTTCCTGGTCTGGGTAGTACACTGTATTATGCACCAAAGTTCAATGTTCAGCTTTTTACTTTCCCCTTCTTTTGGGATTAATTTCAATCACCTCGCTTTTACAGTTCATTCACTTTCTCTCTACAAACTTATCACTTTTCACAGAGACTTTCGAGTGGGCTACTTCCTTTCGGCAGACCACTCCATTACTCAATATCGCTGACTTTACAGCTATCGCATCTTCAAAGTTCATTTGCAGGTCTGAATTTCTTCATGTTGCACCCTCGCATCTCCACATATGTGTAGTCATCAATTGTGTGATATAATGTTGCCACTCACTCTCATGTCACTTGCCAACTCACCGGCTGTGTGCGTTTCTTTCTTTTCTTTACTGTCTTCCACTTTACAAATCAAGGTTAGTACCACATGATTGGCCTCGCCTCCCCAACTCTGCTGTTCACCTTGGACTGTCATTGGAATCCTTGAAACACAATGCAGCCTTCTTGTTTGGGATTTAGCCTTCTCCACATATCTTTTGCAGCTTTTTGGGGGCAACAACCTCCTGTAGGGAGCTCCTGGGGTTCTACACCTCTGGCTCTCTTCCCTCTGTCCGTTGCTCTGCTCAAGTAGGTTAGTCTTTGCCCCAGAAGTTCTTCTCTCACTCGTATTCCACCTTAATCAGAGTGCGTCTCTATGTTCCGCCTTTTTTCTGTCACAGGAGTGCTAATTGGTATCAGATGTATGCACTTAGAGTCAAGTGCCTGACTTTGCCTGACCCAATTAGCGGGACATGTCCAATGTGATGTGTAAGAGCTAGCATTGTTACTCTCAGTCACCCTCTTCCTCGGCCCAGTGTTTGTGTGGGGGGGGAGTTGGGACATCAGAGAATCCTATGCAATAGGATGGATCATGGTACGCGAATTGGAGGAATACCATGTCTCGCAATCAGCTGCCTCATCCCCACTACCCGAAGACCCCTCACCTAGGTGATCCTCCTGCACTGGTCCACCCCAAGGGTCTGGATCCAAATGTGATGTTCATGCCCTGACCACCTGAGAGAGAGATCCCTTGGAACTAGCAGGTGAGACACCCTTTGGTTTCTCACAGTATGATCAAATGTCATGTAAACTGCTCCCTTTTTTTGTAAAATCCCTACTTAAATAGAGCTGATCAGATCTTGCCGACACAAGGAATGCCACCAATTGCCTGGAACATGAAAAGTATGATATTGCAATTGACTAGTGGTTCTAGACATAGTCGAATTTCAAATGAATATCCCTCAAACATAAGCAGTCAAAGTCCCCAAAACTGCACGGAGCACACAGCCATTACTCAAGCTACCACCCATAGTGCCAAAAAGACAAAATTCCTTTTAGACAATTCCTCCATATATGAAGAAATATCTCTATATAAAAAATGCTCAGGAATGTTTCCGTACTCAGCTGATGCCATTCATCAGTGTAAGCTTGCCCTCTGCTGTCCAAATCGCAAAGTCCATCTCTGTGTGCTCTTCCAATTCAACAACAGTTATCATTTTAACAGACAGAATAAGCACGGTTCTACGCGGTCACCTTCACACTCCAATATCACAAACATTTGGAATATTTTCAAGTTACTTCTTTCCACCCACACTTCTCTTCACACGGGGCACAGCAGTTCCAGTGTCAATGACTAGTTAATTACCTGCTCTATATTTCAGTCTCTAAAAAATGATTGGCTGTTTGGGGTATGCCTCCTCACAAGCTAAAACTGAAAGTAGCTGATGTTTTTATGCTAACATGCAATCTTATGCCTCCACGGGGACTCTGCAATGGAACAAGTTTGACAATTACATGTTTACAAAGACAAATAATACAAACAGGCCCGTGTAATCGATGGAACTTTGATACTGTCCTTATACCGTGCTTACCTGTCATTCCATCTGATACAAATATGCCTGTCAAATTCAAAGGAAGACAGTTACCTACAGGTTTGGACATTTCAATGACCATTGATAAGTCACACCGACCTACGCCCCTCTTCCTGGAAGCGATCAGTGGTAATTCCGATATTTAAGAAGGGGGACAGAAGTGACCATACGAATTACTGACTAATATTGACCTTTAAGATATGCTAGAATGGCGAATGTTACGCCAGGAATGGCTAGTACCCAAAAAAAAAAAAAAGAAAAAGTACGCGATGACCCACCCCTGGTGGAACTTCAGTATTTACTAGAAAAGGAAGGGGCACTATCCATGTCAGTCTTTAAGCACATGCCCATAAACATCTGAAGCACAGCAGCTGCTTTATAAAGACATTGATTGGCACTTTAACTAGTTCAGTAATGGCAAGACATAAACAGCACAAATGTCATTTCGTGTCCATGTATTCTACTGTAAATAGATATGACTAAATGAAGTATACTACCCATAGTAAACTGGAACACCACAATTTCACATCACCTGTATACTAATTCTGATGCCAAGAGGATGAAACTGGAAGCTCTTAAACTCTGAGAAGGAGGAAGTAGAGTGACAGAGAGGGACTTCTCACAGGGCATCAGCAACATCTACAGCAAAAAAACTGCTAGGCACCCCCTTATCTCAACACTTTTATGAGACATGGAAATCACAGACCACCACTGATCAGTTGATACAAGGACCTCCAGGCAACAATTCATAGCATTCTTCAGCCTCATGTGCCTCCCTTTCCTCGTTTTCCTACGTTCACTCAGAATATGGAGAACCCTTAGAAATGTTATCATATGTCTACACTTCAAGGAATACCAATGTATTCCAGTGCAGAGGTCAGCCAGACACTCAGGATTCGAGCCAACTGGAGCCAAATGACTGGCTCTGACCCGGGTCTAGATCCACTGTAAATCAAGAGGTAAACAAGAACTGAGCCAGACATTCCAGGCTTTGTTCCACTCTTCTCCTGGGATCTTTCATGCAGAGATGAAGGGCTGGCTGGCAGAGTATTTCCACTGCACTGATTGCTTGCATTAAATTTGGGTGTGGGCCTGGATGTGTTGACGGATCAGAAATGTGAGGCGGACAACTTTTGGATGATTTCTCAAACTATGCCAGTTTACTAAATCATAGGTTTCATTAAACGCCTCACTATCCCTACTCTGGTGAGGATTTCCCTGCCCTGTGTTGCCTTACACACTGGCTTCCCATTTAGTTGTGGGCCTGGATCTGAGGACTTTTGTGTGTGCCACTATCATCCCTCAGACACATGAGCTCTAACCTGCTCTTTGATGTGTGCTGAACTGCAGAGCCAAAGATATACTCCCTTGATGAGGTATTTTGTACTTTTGTTTTTGTGTTTTATATAGCACAAACCTAGTTCGAGAGCAACACAGCACTGTATAAGAGTTTTAGGAATAGGTAGGCTTTTTCAATGTAGGACTCTGGGCTTTCTGCAGACAACATCAATCTCACTTCTCCAATGGGCATCCATGCATACACCTTGCAATTTTCTTTTTTCAAGAAGTCCTCACCACCGGACAGACACCAGAGATTGATAAACTGAGAATGATTAAATTGGCAAATAACACAGATTATTACAGTACTTAAAAGTGGGATGAATCCAGCAATAAGCATTTCATCAAGTGATTTTATCATATAAATCAAACCCCTTCCAGCATGTGTGACTGCTGAACAGACGGTGCTATGTAAATAAAGAACACTATTTATTTGTACTCCCTGGATAATGAACATGTAGCCTTTTTATAGTATATGTAATGATAGTAAGTCATGTTTCGACATACCTCTACCATTCCAGTTTCAAATGACCCTCTGGTCATAGCCCCACTGTCTCTCTTTTGGAGAGTACATTGAGAGTTCTTAATGTGTTGTTCAATTACACTTTATTTGCTCTGACCCCCCAACACATTGCTTTAGTCCAATGCCTATACCTGGGAGCTTTTGTAGTTGCCTCTCTCTGAGATTCTGCAGTGAGTGAGTGATTCCACAGAGATGAATGTGTTCATACCTTCAACTCTCTCTTCCTAAATATCTTCCTTCTCGAGCTCTTCGCCCATCTGCCTCCAACTCCCTCAGGGTCAGCCGCTTCTCCAAGCAACGAGTTGGGGGTAGATCTCTCTCCGCGGCAGGGGCCTCCCTCTGGAACAGCCTTCCAGCCTCCCTTAAACTTGAAGAGATCCATCCCCGGTTCCGGAAGCACCTCAAAACCTTCCTCTTTGCTTCTGCTTTCTCTCCACCTCTCCCCTGCTAATTCTTGACTGAAACTGCACTGAATCTGCAACTGGGCCACCCTCACCGATCTCGGTCCTTGGCCCAGCCACTCTCCACTTGCACTAGCAACCCTTGCACTGCGGGACTGTTCTCTCTATCCCTACAGCCCCCTTTCTAGCACTTGTTCTGCACTTACCTTGCACTTTCCACTAGCTGGCCATTTTATTTATTATTATTCTACTTGCCCTGTACTGCACTTTCCCCCCTCCCTTTCCCCTTGCAATTTTCCCTTCCCTCTACCCATGCACTTGCGCGATCTGAATGACACCTGGCCTAGTAGGATCAATGTCTGTCTTCCCTTTGTTCCCCCTCCCTGCCTCGTCACGCCTTGAAACACGTGTGTATAGGCGTGTTACAAATGCCATATCATATCATATCAATATGGGTTGATTGAACAGAGATGTTAGTCCCCCTTCCTACTACTGAACATATACAGAGTGCTACAGTACATAAACATTTCCACAGTCTATAAATGGATTACAAACAACCAATCACTCACCAAGGACCGAAATTCAGTAATGTTCAGGTGCTATTTTATTAAGTTGAATTACCCCTGAGAAATTTGCATCTTTCCCTCCGAACCTGAGATGTGACCAAATTCCTCGAGGCTGGGTCTCACTCTGAGCCTGGTACATGAGTAAGCTATCTTATTGTAATGCATGGTGATTTTGCTATATTACTGTTTTTTACCACACCACAGTAAGCTCACATGCTACTCCACTTATTGAGTTCAGGTAGGCTTGAATGTTTTTTCAGTGAAAGTGGTTCATCGTAATTATGTGAGTTAATCAGTTTTGACAGTTTGGCAGACCTGATGGTGCACTTTTGCATGTAGATAAGAAATTCTCAAAGTAGTTCATTAGGCTGATGATGATAAATGCAACATGATTTATTATGTCACTTCTGTTATGTATAATGTATAATGCTGCCTAACGTGTATACTTTTTTCCAATGGCTCGCCTCGTGGATTAGATCTGAGAGTCACTCCATACTACTGGCTAGGCTCTGACTTAGCCCTCCTTATTCGTTTCTTGGCTTGCCACCACTTCTTTCAATTCCCATAATGAAACATACATTAGCCCATCATTTGTATAGATGCATAGATTTCAGGTTCTCATCGTTATTATTGAGACCTATTCTAACACAGTGCCCTGAAAAGGTTGTGCAGACATTAGGTTACCTTCTGCGCCAATGACACCCAAGCGCCTTGGCAAAGGAAAAGTTCAGTCACGAGTGAATTCCTTTCTCACGGTTTACCATGATGGCTAAGCATAGTTTACACTGATGAGCGACCAGGATTCATCCTCGATTCAAACTACGTGTGATTAAGGGGCCCGTGTGACTGTCAATAGTGTCTCAACCACAAAAGATACATTTCTGATGCTCTACCTGCTGACAATGCATAATGCAAATCTGTGTTTATTTAGCTGCTTTTTCTTGCCCCACACTACTGCGCTTTGCATATGGGCACGCAGATACCGATCATGAAAAGCAAGTTTTACGGCATAATACTAGATTATACACATTCCTTATGGTTCTTTAAAATTGGTGCTGGCTAAGTTGGGCCAGGATTTAAATATCAACACTCTGAAGATCCATTTAATGTGAGGATGTGCGTTATTTCCATTTTTGTAGCATTAACTCTCAAAACATCAACCCATTAGTCTGCCTTACAGGTGCTACATGACGCACAATGCAGCAGTGAAGCAATACATATTTGCCTAAATTAATATTCCATTCGGGAGATGCTAGGTCAGTTCTGGCTTTAAACCTACATTCTTGGACTTGTAATCCTTGATTTTCCCCATAATAAATCAATTATCGACAGCACTTTTATTCTGAGCGGATGTGGTTCTTTAGTTCCACATGTGTATAATACAACATTGAAAGCTGATCAACACAAAAAAGATGAGCATGGTCTGACCCTTTGGAAGATCTATCACCACTGCTCTCAGTATATGCCTCTGCTCAGCTATCCAGCCACAGCATTCGCAGACTAGCACATCATACCTGAAATGAACAACTCACAGGCCCTCATTCCGAGATTGGAGGTAGCCTCCAATACTGGGTCCGGCATCGGTCTGGTTGAATGGGGATTTACCGGGACATTCCGACCTGTGCGGACCCGGTAAGTCCCCATTCAACCAACCATTCCCCATTCCCATTGAGCCCCCATAGGGCTCAATGGGAATGGGGAAGGCTCTAATAACGGGCCTGCGAATAACAGGCCCGTTATTAATGCCCTGGTCCCTTAGCGGGACCCGTAAAGGATGTGTGGTCAGACCACACGTCCTTTACGTTTCCCGCTAAGGGACCTTGGAATTGGGCGGTAAGGGATTACCGGCACCAGTCACCTTACCGGTGCCCGGTATCCCTTACTGCCCAACTCATAATGACCGCCACAGTCTAGCATATGTGTCTTTGTATCTCTTTTTAAAGTGATCTAGTATAACATACACTCAAGGATCTTAAACCTTTCTTTCAAGAGATATTTTCAACTACAGGCGCCATCAACACGAATCAGCTTCGTCAATGGCAAAGGATAACAAGAGTTGTAGTCTAAAACAGCAGGCTACTCGCACATTGTATTTTCCCATAAAAAAAGCACAAATTGGTGTGGTTAATTCACATTTGTGTTGCTTTTCTAACCACATAAATAGAAACAGAAAGAGGCATGCACAGGGTGGCAATAAGCCTTGCATATTGTGCTATGGTCCAATCTGATTGGCACTTTGTGGCTTAGTGCTTAGTGATGTATGTGGATTGGTTGATGCTCTTCTATGGTTCTCCAGGCTATATCTTCATGACGATGGTCATTAAGCAGTGAGAGTGTTCGCCTTATGTGTCAGGAACCCTGTGGATCTGGGTTTAAGTCTTTCCGCTGCTAAAACCTTTTGGAATCAGCCTTTTTATTATTTGTGCGCTTTTGTTTTGACATATTCAAGCAATTCAAAAACAACAAAAAAAACCTTAGTGGCGGACCCGGCCCAGTATCTGCTGTCTACGCTTCAGAAGGTTCTCACTTCCTACTGCTGCTTGCCTAAGTCATCCTATCCCACTGGGTATGGCATCCCTGAAGACTTCCAAACTTGGAAATGAGGGCGACGTCTTCGAACTAATGCATAGTCAGGACAAAGGCAAGAAGCTGGACCTCTCCACCGTCGCCCAGGTGCAAGCTGAAGTGGTGACAGAGCCTGCAGGTTTGGCCCCGGCCACCAGGGCTGACCTCCAGTCATGGTGAGCAGACATCAAAATGGAGTTCAAGAAGGAGATCCAGGGTGTGAGGGGGGAACTTTCTCAGAAGTTGGCTGACATTGAGATAAAGGCCGTCTCCTCTGAGTCCTGTATCGATGACTGGGGAAATGGAGCCTGTGAATCAGCCTATGAACTCTACCAATTCCCTGCCTCGCCAACCCATCACAGACCTTGCTAAGAAGGCCCACTACCAGCTGCACCTCCTCAGAGGTATTCTTCCTTTTCTCAGTTTCCCCAGAAGCTCACTGTCTCAAGAGACCTGGTTTTCTCTAGGCTGGACTACTACAACAACATCTTTCTAAACCTTCCTTCCTCTACTCTCCGCCCTCTGCAACTAATCCAGAACACGACTGCAAGACATATCCTTGGCCTCAAGCCGAGGGATCGTTTATATCCAACCATGAAATCTCTCCAGTGGCTCCTAGTGGCTTCAAGGGTCAAGTACAAGACCCTCTGCATCGTCCACAAGGCTTTCTAGGGCCGGGGCCCTCATTTAATCCAACTCACTCTTCCAAAATACCTTCCTTCTCGAGCCCTTCGCTCAGCTACCTCCAACTCTCTGAGAGTCAGAAGGTTTCCCAGGCAGAGAATGGAGGTAGATCTCTCTCCTCTGCAAGTTCCTCCCTCTGGAATGGCCTCCCTGCCACTCTCAAACTTGAGCCGGTCCACCAGAAGTTCTGGAAGCAGTTCAAGACCTTCCTTTTCTCAACTGATTTCTCTCTTTCCCTCCCTTGCTGACCACTTGTCTGCAGCACCAACTGGTTGCTTGGTTACCCTCAGAGTCTCACTGGGTACCAGGCTCCTCTATGATCAGTCTCCCCTCCACTACCTCCGCACCTACCGTGCACTTAGGGGCTGTAACTGTAACCTGTACAGTCCCCGGTTGTCCATGATTTAACAACAACATTTCAAATTCAAAATTGCGGAATGCGGCAATTCCAATTTCAAAATCCACGCCATGGCTAAATCATAGTTCCCCCCAACCTTCTCCCTACTTACCTGTTGGCGGCACACCGCGTTGTGTGCCGCTGACTTCTCCATCCCTCCGTGACACTGTTCCCCACACTTATGTCATTGGAAACTGGCGCTGCAGGATCCTTTTAAAAAAATAAATACCTTTATTGTATCTGGAGCAGGCGGCAGCTCTGCAACCCCTGATGCCTTTATAGTGAGCAATGGTGCGGGGGCCTTGTTCACTATAATGGCACCCATTGGTATATTTATTCAAAATGTTCGGCTGTTCGGAATTTCCATACAGCCGTAATTCCACCAAATATACCATTGTTTTGTTTTATTCGATTATACCACAGTCCCCGGACTCCTTGCACTTACCCAGACTCGTCCTGCCCTGGATGCACTTACAGAGAACAATGCTGTCCTGATTGCACCTCATCCTTCCTTTTTCCTGACACTTCCCCTTCTCTCTTCCCCCTGCACTTGGCGTTGTCGCACTTGCACGATCTTAATGACACAAGGCCTAGTAAGATTGTTTGTCTTGTCTTCCCTCTGTCTTCCCTCCCTTATCTTGTCCCAGCTAGAAACACTTCTGTACAGGCACACTAAAAATGACTTATATCATATCATATCATATCATATCATATTATACAAACTCTCTCAATTCCTTGATGTAGACAGAGCAGTACTACTATACGCTTAGCAACAAGATCAACCGGTTTTTGGCCAACAAGCTTATGAAAACTGAAAACAGAAAGAATGTTGCTGGTGTTAGGGACAAGGGCAGTGCACTCCGGTCCACTGATGTCTCGAAATTGGAGGCGTTCTTGGAATGTTCTGACAGTGTGTTGCCTATTGAGAGGCCTGATTCCAAGTTGCAGGACTCCTATCTCATCCTGCCTGCACTTCCTTGGCTTTCCCAAGAGCTTCGGGATTGGCTGGAGCTTCCAATCATGGAGGATGAGATGATTGGTGCAATCAACTTCCTTTACAACCAAAAGACTCCAGGTCTAATGAGTTCACACTGGCTTTTTGCAAAAAGTTCAACGCTCGTCTCCACACGTCTTAACAACTCTCTTTAATTCTTTTATTGACTCAGGAGGGTGACCAAGTCTATGGTGGAATCTCTGCTATCGTTCATACTGAAGCCAAGGGAAGGACTTCACTCGCTCCAACCGCCCGATTTCTCTCCTCAATACTGACGCAAAGATCTACTTCAAAATTCTGGCCTCCAGATTGATGGAGACCCTCCCCTCTCTGATCCACCAGGACCAGACATGATTTCTAATTGGCTGCAACATGCATGATAATATCTGACACATCATTAATGTAATGGAGTTTGGCTGGCAGAGTGAGACCCTGATGACCTTGCTGGATTTGGATGCCAATAAGGCTTTTGATAGGGTGGTTTGAAGGTTTTGTTCTTAAAACACTTATGGTGTTTGGGTTTGGTTCCATATGTGTAGGGCTGGTTATGGCCTGTTATACCTCCCTGAAGACTAAGGTATGCCTTAATGGAACATATTCACGATCCATTCTGATCACTAGGGGCACGCGCAAGGGCTGTCCTCTTTCTCCCTTGATATTCGCTCTGATCACAGAGACCCTGGGATGCAGTATCTAGTCCAACATGAGCATTGGAGGCATTTGCATTGGGGGAAATGAACACAAGTTGGCTCTTTACATGGAAAATGTGTTGCTTACTATGTCCCGTACACTCTCTTTGCTCCTGGCCCTAATCGCTGAGCTTGCCTAGTTTGAATGGGTTTCTGGTAATTTTATCAATTACGATACGTCAATGGGACTGAATGTCTCAGAGTCCTGCAATTTCCTGTCTGAGGTCTGCCTGCGATTCCCTATTTGACTAGAACGATAACTCCCCGGATTATCTCGGAATAAAATTAACGCCGCTCCATGGGGATCTATCTCAGCCCAAACTATCCATTGCTAATTAAGTCGTTAAGTTCGGACCTCGCGAAATGGACGGGCCAGGATATTTCCTAGCTTCACCACTTTGCAGCTGTGAAAATCAACATCCTCCTCAGGCTTGGTTATGCTCCCTTGCCCTCCTGGTGCAGGAACCCGTGTCCTTCCCTTAAATCATTACAAGGGAACATTATGAAGTTTGGTGAGCCGGGAACAGACACCGGGTGGCTAAGCAAGTCTTACACGCTTACAAACAACAAACAGGGCCTGGGTCTCCCCATCTTGCAGGCTTGATGTCTTGGCAAGTTGGCACTGATAGGGTTCTCTGGGGAGAAATCAAACAATCCATTCCTCGGCTCCCCTTGTCGGCTTTCCTCATGTTGAGGGTACTTACAGGTGGGCAGAGGGATGCTCCTGCTATTTGCCACTGTCTCCTTGGCTAATTAGGATAAGGCAATCAGATTATGGAGAGTCCTGAGGGAAACTGGCCCCCTTACCCCTCTCTTTGGCAACCTACTTTTCTGACCTGGCTTTGGGGGTAAGGGCTTCCATCAGTGCAGAGTGGTGGCCTTCTACACCTCAGACAGCTGTACTGCTTGGTCATCCTTCTCACCTTCAAAGAGTGCAAAGTGACTTTCGATATCGCTGAGTCTGAATGTTTACGTTGTTTTCAGCTCTGCCACTGGATCACTAATCCTGGGATAGTTGCAGCTAGGACTCGTCCTCTTACTGCTCTGGAGCTCACCATGGAGGAAGGCTCTCCTCATCATAGGATCTCCAGGTTGCATACATAATTGGATAGATCTGACCCCTCTGCCAGGCTTTCCTATATGATGCAACGGGTGGGGGATTTGGGAGGCTCCATTCCAGAGGATACTTGGGGCACAATCTGGGAGAGAGCCGCAATTGTGTTCAATAGCAGGATCAATAAGGAGAATGCCTAAAAGGTGCTGTTCCGATGTACCTGACCTGCCTAACAAAATTAGTAGTTGCATCTCCTGTATTGTTGGAGGAAATGGATCCAGCATATTCATTTTCTCCATCTCTCTTGGCACTGTTGTAAGGCTCGATGATATTGGAAGAAGGTGTTGTCTCTGATTAGGGACATTACGGGGTCCCCTAGTAATCTTGCTGCGGGCACCGGTGGACTCCATCTACCCAGCAAGAGGCTCTCTGGCTGCTCTGATCACTCAGCTATTGCTTGTAGCGCATGTGGCCCTGGGCTGGAGCTGGAAGATGGAAGAAGGCCCTTTAATTAATGTTTGATGGTACAAGTTTCGGAAGATAGCCTTGGGGTAACAGATTTGTTCCATTACTCAAGGTTGTCTGTCCAAGAATAGTTCAATTTGGCTCCCATTACACACATTTAGTGAGAAATATTCCCTGCGATCTATGTTGAGACCTCTTTGACACTGACCCCTCGTGAGCCTGTCGATTTCCTTTCTTGTACTCTACCTGCCCCAATATGACACTCCTTTCATGTGTTGTTTCATTTCATTTGGTTTGTTATTGATTGTTTCTCATACTGAAAACTGACAAATATAGTACTAAAAAAAATAAACAGAATACTAGTACTTGTTACAGTTTACAGTACTATATGGCTAGTTATGTACACTTGGATCAGTACTTAACTTGGTTGCTGTGTTTTGCTAGTTTGAAATAGCTTCTCTTTGTATCACGATGCACAGTGATGGTTGGAAATAATTCATAAAGGTATCAAATGGCACAGGTTTGGAGCTGCTTCCCAACCAACATTCTTTTTGGCTTTTCTATGTTATATTTATTATCACAATGATGTCTCTATGTTGTGAGACCTTACTTATAGTGTCTTTACATTTTAGGGTGTGGTGGCTGTTTTGTGGATATGCTAGTGTCCGCACAGTGCTTAATACAGCCTCTGTTCTCGCTTTGCTCCTTTTCACATGGGACCCAGTTGTTGTCAGGTTTGAATGGCTGGGAACGGGGAGGTGGGCGAAGGGAGGGCATCTTGAGCTGAACACTGCTTTTATACAAGGTCATGGACTGGGGGTCCAATGCATAGTTGATTGTTTCTGTTTGGTTTGTGTGTGATACACAGTGTACAAACCCGCCATGTGCATTCATCAGGTAACAATAAATACAGCACACCATTTCAGGCTTATTTCCAATGCGTATTTCCCTCATTCCAAAATCAGAGAATTTAAAAAAGCAGTGAATAAATCAAAATCAAAACTAAATAAATGGAAACCAACTCAGTGAAAGTGAAGGCTGTAGAAGCGCAGAGGAAAAACCAAAAACAAAGCGGTGATGGCTGGAAGGATTAGAATTAATCTTAACCTCTGGCATTGCTCTGAACAACCCTTCTGACCATCGTTCTTCATCGGCCAAGCCATTACACAGGGGAAAGGCCGTATTCAAACCAGGCTTTGTCCCACCCCAAAAGGGCAGTCCATCCAGCCGGAACTGCTAGGTCACATCCCTTCTGCACAAGACCACACGCATCTCTAGACATGATCTGGCCTTTTTGGGCCTCATCAGTGAGGAGTAGCTTGGGTCACTAGGCCCAGCAGGCACGGGACCCACATCTGGGCATACCCGTCTCACTCAGGGTGACAAAGCAAAAACAAAGAGGTGATGGCTGGAAGGTTTAGAATGAATCTTAACCTCTGGCATTGCTCTGGGCAACCCTCCAGACCATCGTTCTTCACCTGCCAAGCCATTACAGAGGAGAAAATAGCATATGGAAATCAGGCTTGGTTCCACCCCAAAAGGGGCCTGTCCAGCCGGAACTGCTAGGTCACATCCCTTCTGCACGAGATCACAAACATCTTCATGCATGTTTTGGCCTTGTTGGGCCTCATCAGTGAGGAGTAGCTTGGGTCACTAGGCCCAGCAGGCACGGGACACAAGAATTGCAGAGGAGCATTTATACAACCACGTATTTCAAAATGCACTTGGAGAAAACCTTGCATACCGATAGTGCCATGGCATGGAGACATTAGACAGATGCAGTTACATTCTCCTTGGTCTTATCGATTATTAGAAAAAGACAATCAAACAGCGATCACTCGACGAGACAAGGGGTCTTGTCACCAATCAAAGGGGCATCCTTCAGCCATGTTGCATGTCTCAGTGCCATAACACGTAGTTGGCAGTTCACTTTCACAGTCACAGCATGCCACTGCAGTATATTGCAAAGGATCTCAGTTACTCGGAAGCATCCCAGCTTTGACAGTGCGCCACTAAGAGACTAACATCAAGCTTGCAGAAGAGAAGGGCACAAAGTTCCAATCACTAGTGCTAATCATGTGATGGTGGTGAACTAAATTCCGCTTTTTCCGTCTGGCAGAAATATAGCTCTTGTAACCCCATAGGTGTTATAACTAATGCTCCAATCGTGATAGAAGCATGCAAGGGAATGGGCTTCACGCGACAATCAGATCAGGTTCACCCTGCTCTGATGCTAAAATATGGGGTCTTTTAGGTAATACGCTTTGCCACACTTTCATGGACACATTAAGTAGGCGCAAAGGGCATCCTAAAGGAAAGAGGTGGTAAAGTGCTATCTCCTTTATGTCACTTTCCATCTTTTTTCTTGCCCCGGAGGACGGTGCCACAATAGACTGACAGTACATCCATTGTGGCATGTTCTATCACACTATAACACCATAGCTGTGGGTTTAATGCATACAGTCCATAATTCTAGGAAAGTTTTGGCTTTGCCTACACGCACAGCTCAAGAGCCTCTTCTTCAAGAAATCGCTCCAGCCTAACACCTTGGTTTTGACATCCCCCACTCCCCATGCTGCCTGAGACTGGGTGCTCTGACCCCCACTCTTTCCTCTCCTAGTTGCTTGTAGATTCCTTGCTGACATATTGTCCACCTTTCCCCTCTCCTGTTAGCTCCCCACTCCCTTGTTTCACTGCTACTCTCACCATGTTCTTCCCCCCTAGGATTGTAAAGTGCTCTGTTGCTTCTCGAAGCTAGATGTTTGCTCAATAAATACCCTGATAACAATAACAATAATAATGATAACAAACTCCGACCACTAGAGTCCACATTTCATTGCAATCTCAGTCCCTCACCCGAGACAAGTTTTTGAACTACTTAATCCTCATCCACTCCGACACTGCATATGGTCCCTGAGGCACGACTGTGTATGCCATAACCAATGACCACACGTAGAGTTTGGTACTTGATGCCCTCAAACCTGTTAAGCCTTAAGCTTGCCCACTGTGATCCCAACCCAGTGAGAGACATTCTCATTATGGTTGCTCCCTAAAACGTGTTACCCCAGCATTACCAATCAGTGGCAGACTAATCTACTGACATTGAGATACATAGCCCTCTCCCAAATCCACACCCCACATGCTTATTTCCGGGTCGGTGGCGAGGCATGGAAGAGGCAGGTAATTCAGGATGCATCACTTACCTTCATGCCAGAGGGAGTTTACTGTAAATGTCTAACACTTTGTCTCAAATGCCATTAAATTCCCTTTATTGTGTATTCTCACTGCTAACTTGTGAATCTGGGAGGCACAGCTCACAGTTCACTTGTGGACAAGGGCCCTCACCAGGGGAGGACTGGCAACTTTTGGCCTAGTGGGCAAATATAATTTTCAACCCATAGTTCCATGACCAATGCCCACAAGGCAATGGCCCCTACTTCCAGAACAAATACAGTCAATACCAACCTCTCTCTTACTCACACATTCACAAGTATACATATTATTACTTTCCTTTTATGCAACATATATTTCAGTTATGTTTGTGGTTTCTAAAAGAACCAGACCCTAGGAAACTTCCTGACAAAACAAACACGATACAAATGATTTTACCAGGATTATATAATTGGTGAAATTGGAAAGCTGGGATTTGAACCTGTGTTTCCTCGTGCTTAAGTTTGCAATTTGACCGCAATCTTCATCTTCACCCATTCCATCTGATCCCATCTTTAGATTTATACCAAGTAAAGAGGTGGCAAAGCTAAAGAATTCATTGGTATAGCAGAGCAATCGCAGAGCCTTGGAGTCTGCCTTCACTCTGAGTCCAACATGCGCTGGCACAGCAAAAGAGCAATACATGACTTCCTGCATCCCCAGACTACAAAACAAAACGGATGCCTGGCATCCTTTCTACCTACTCCCTACAACATAAAACCCTCAATTGGCATCCTGCCTTCCCATTAGTATGCATGATATAAATGGCTAAAATTATAATTATTCATGGAGTAACACTATAGATGACGTAGCCATGTGAGTAAGACATTCTCTGCAAATAGTTATGGAAAATAAAGCAATAAGGCATAGCGATGAAAAGTGATTTGTTCACAATCACATGATATATGAAGTGTCAAAGATGGGGGTTTGAGCTCTGTCTTCCTGGTTTCACATTTTCCAATTTAGAGAGCAGGGGAGACTAAATCTTCTCCAATTCTTCAATATTAGAACCAACAAAACTCTTTGTACGAAGGTGTTATTCAGGGGCTAACAACAAAGTACACTGGTCAATAAATCTGGCTTTCAAAACATCAGAGTGTACACACAATTCTACAAAGATTATGATTATAATGAAAACCCACTATAATTATAATCTTAGCCTCAACAATTATTGTGTGCACTTTTTAAGCACCGAGTCCCAGAATAAAGCAACTTGAAACAATAGACGAGCAGTCTTAATTGAAGCATATGTTCATAAATCAAGTATGCATCACTGAGTCTAAAAAAAAAGCAGTAGATCCAGTCCTACAATCAGGTGCAGTATCATGCAGGTCAGGCACAGATCTCAGCAACAGCCAATCAACCTGCTAATCTATGTGTCCAGATGTGTTCCTCTGTCTCATGAACCCTATGTTTCTTAACCATCACCGTCCACATTCTCAATTCCCCTGAGACCTCTGTTCCCCTTTGCCTCCACTCTTTAACCCTTAACTCCATCCCCTTCCCTTATCTTGCACGTAATCCCTTCTGCTGCCCACATTTCTCAGTCATCCAATTCCATGCCACTCACCCCCTTCAAGTTCCTATCACACTAAGCCCATTCCTTGCCCTTCACCACCTTCCATTGCCCTGGCTCACAGGTACACTTGTAAGTGAGCCTCTGCCAGACATGACAAGATGCTGTTGTTGTGGTGTTGCTGGTAATTGGGGATAGGGGACCTTCACTTGGACAACACAAAGCAGAAGACACCCACAGGACTTATTGTGCTCCCAAATTAAATTTTCTTGGAAGGTGGGCTGCCTATTCCACTTCATAGGTGCAGAGGGAACTGCAAGGGGAATACGTATGGGATCTGGTGGAGCAGCAGGAGCAAGAGTGACCTATTATAATTATTTGTGTTTTCAAGGAAGTGAGTGTGTGTGTTTGTGTTTATGTTTATGTTTCTGTGGTGATGTGTTTGAGTGTATTTGCGACTGCAACGAATAGGTGAAAGGATGTTTATGTGTTCATGGAACTTAGTAGCTATATATATGAATATTTTGTTGATTGCACGAGTGTTCTTTGTTGGTCACATAACAGGGTTCTAGACAAGACAATGAAAAATGATCACAGATCTAGGGGGTTATTCAGAGTTGGGTGGTAACAGTAAAATCTGCAGTATTTTGCAAATAACACAGATATTACCATGCACTCAATTCAGGTGTTAATTGAATACCATCAGCGGTATCCCATGGGAATACCTGTGTCAGTATTTTAGGCAGACATTGTGCAGAGAATACATCTATTTTTAACTGCACCATAGAGGTGGAGGTAAACAATTTTAATTGGCCCCAAGTTTCTTTAAACTTTGTTTTCTTTACTGTACAGAAGAGAAACAGAAGTGTTTCTATTCGTTAAAATGAACATTGTTTTTACAAAGGGCATGTTATGAGGGTGAAAAGGTGGGCATTTCGGAATGCCCCCTCTCTCATCACCTTACCCATGTAACACTTAAAAGGGTCAGAATGTACCCTTTTGCGATACAAAAATGTAAACAAGTGGCTCACTCCATGTCTAACTCCCCATTAAAGGTGAACATGGCTGAAAGAAAATGATTCAACAAAAGTTTTACGTTCTCACTGACAGACGTGGCATTTCTGAAATAGAGGGTGGTAAACTTTGATTTTGGTGAATTTTCAGAAATATCAGCGGAGATGGCAAATTTCTCTGCTGGCATTTCATTTAAAAAATCCACCCACCTCTAAATGAACCCCTTAGATTCTAGTCTACTATAAGTAATACCTGAAAGTTACATCTTTGTGTGTGTGTTTTTCAACCAAATGTAAGTACCACAAATAATGCAACAAACATTTCTTTAACCAGCAGATAGTAACCATCCTGGGTGCTATTCTGGGAGCTATTAAACTCTTTTTGTAATGAACTCCATAGTGAACAAGAAATTTACTAGAATATGGGGGTAGCATTCTTATTGAATGAAATCGAGGACAAACTCTAACAATACATTGAATCTTTCTTCCCTGGCCCGTAGAAGTCGTGTTAAGCTGCTTTGGATAGTAATAGACTAATAGGGCATAGGACGCGGTGTGCCCAAAATTGTTTAAGCAAGAAGCCCCAATATGTGACGACATTACAGGCCAGGTAATGCCTTTGGCTGAGTTACAGTTAACATTAGCCCTGGGGCATTACCAGACCCGGTATTGCCCCCACCCAGAGAGTTGTATTGCTATTAGAATCCTGAAATGCTTTCCCGCGATGCAAATAGTTGTTTCCATTTAAGTTGAGAAACATGACTGTCATTTTTAAACTTAAAAACTACAAAACAAAATGGCCACCATAGAGAAGGAAAAGGGAACTGCACGTAATTCCGTCTTCCTAACCACGGTGGCCATTGCAGCATCGGGAGACGCCAGCACATGATGAGGAAGCTGCAGGTAAGTGAGGTGAAATGGTGTTGGAGGGGTCGAGGGAGGTGGAAATTGGGGGTGTGGGGCACAGGGAGCACTTAACCGTGGGAAAGATGGCAGCATACTGCTTCTGAGGAAGCTCACGATGCGGTATTAGGTCAAATTACCTAATTACCTTTTTTTTCAAAATCAATATTAAAAAATGATTTAGAAAGACTGCTCTGTGACCGCATAGATCTGTCTTTCTAAATCGAACTGTAAGCCCATGCAACATACACGAGTAGGGCTAATGCGGCAAGAGAGGCTGGGGGTTGGTGGGTTGTTTGCTGAGGGGTGAGGGTGGAGGGGTGAAGAAATGTCATTTTTTCTATTTTTGTAGGCTGCCTAAAATCTGACAAAAAAATGGGTCTCTTGGTTAGGCGACCTAGAAAAATCGAAAAAATGACACAAAACCTAGAATGGGGGCTTTACCATGGGGTAAAGACCAAGTTCTGAGATTCCGAATGGGCTTGTGGTAGGCCACCTGACCCGTACTCCTCACCGGGGTCCTCACCGGGGTGCTAATATCTATTATCCAGGGTCACTGAACCTGTTATTTATAAGTGCACATTGCAGCTGGGTAGTATGAACATTCCCCATGCAGCTGAGACTCTTTCAGGCGTGAGGGCCAACCACGCACATCTGCAACATTGCTAAAATAGGGAGGAGTGCCTCATCCCATCCACACAGAAGCTGAGAAGGCCCTGCAGCACTCGGTTGCTTTGGGGCAGGCTGGATTAAGAAGGATGTTGTCTTTTTCCATTATTATTTTTACATTTTGCAGCCCTGGCCCAGGGAGCAACAGTCCAGCAAGCCTGAGGGCAGTTGCCACCTTGCCCCTTCCCAGTCCGCCCCGTTGAGAATTAAAACCATATTTCATGCCTGACATCACTAACATTCAGTTGGACGTACTCTACATTAAATCAGAGGCAGACGCATGTACAGTATGCGCTCACAACCACCTACAGTACAAATAAACCGATATATCAAACTCAAACTACTGCAAAATGTGGGCCTTTTGTGTGCTCTCGGTTTCTGCACAACTAACCCTGTCAAATATTCCGTTCACTTCTCTGAACAATGAAGTTTGATATAGAAAATCAACACAGAGTTCGGTGATCAGCGGCTGGACGAGCGAGCTATCATAACACAGCGGAACTGCAGTTTATCAATTATTGAGTCCCAGAGCCGCGAGCTCTGACGGCTGAAGCATCCATAATACATGAGCCAAGCCTCGACATGCTCTGAAAATGAAGCCACGAGAGAGGGAGAGAGAGAGAGAGAGAGAGCGAGAGAGATATAGAGAGAGAGAGAGAGAGAGAGAGAGAGGGCTTTGGCTCCCGCAACACCGTGCCCCACAACACCAAAACACAGGATTCATTAGCCAGCCATTTTCAAAGGCAGGCTCCAGAGCAATCCTAGGGGGAGAGCGTAAAAGGAGGGCAGGTGGAAGGCAGAAGGGGGGAGAGGGTGAAGGAGAATAGCCGAAGAAAGGTAACAAGAAAATGTCAGAATGGGGACGGGGGACTGAGGGCTATACAATACACAACGAGACAAAGTAACTAAAAAAACAAGCATCGGTAATGCCAACAGTTTGGGCGTTTGTGTCCATCAGTACTCCAATCTGTTCTTTAATGCAATAGTTTTGGCCAAACAAAAAAAAATCACATCACATAAAACAAAGAAGAGTTGGACTGGTCACCGGATCCTGCAACCACACAGATCCCTTGCATGAGAGCACACGGGCGGAGTGGCAGGCTCAGACTGGCCTATAGGACAATGCCCGCGCCAAGAGCGCAACATTATAGTGTAGGCCAGTTTTGTTGGTCAAAGTGGGACACTTTTTGGGCCCATGTGGCTCAGGTTGATAAGTTACTTCACTATGTGGCTAGTACTTTTGATCAGTGTTACTGAATGAATATTCTTTAAAATGCACAATTTACATCACATTTGATCAAAAACCTTCCCCTTGGGTACTACTCAAACAGTCTGTCACAAAAGCAATGAATTGCAATTTGCAACTATGGGGCACTTTTTCATTGGTGCCGAGACAATGTTATACCCCAGTCTGACCCTGCTGAGATTACATTGCTCTTGGCTAAAAGAAAGGCCTCTTTCCCAATGCTATATGTTGCTTTAGACACTGCAACCAAGTATATGTGTACCCACACCAGATGTACACTAAGGACATGTTTACTCAAGATCCCGAACGATACGTCCTTTGATTTGCGTTTTGTTCAAAATGATTATGGCCAGATGCTAAATAGATGTTTTTTATTTTTATTTTATTTTTTTATAGTGTTGTAGTTTATTTATAAAGTTTTTCATTATATAAGAATGTTTAGAAAGGATTAGAGTTGAGAAAATATTAATCACTTCATTTGTTGAGTTCGAAGATGGTTTGGAGAAATAATGCTATTGTGTAGGTGTATTTGTTATTTTGTCCGCTCAGGAAGGTAGACCATCATTCGTCTGTGTCCATTTGTTGTTCTGCGAGTTCAAAGAAGGCACCAAATTGTTTCCGTTGGGGAGAGAGGGGAGGGCATTCCATTACAATATGGAACAATGTTTCAGTGGTTTCTTTCATATCGCACAAACGGCAATATTGGTCCTTGGAGGGTATCTGTTTAGTAATGGCGAGATTTGATCTTGTGGGGAGCATGTTCAGGCGTATTCTGAAAAAAGTTGATCTTATAGATGGATCTGGGAACAGCGCAAGGTATTTAGGTAGCTTGTGTATTTTCCAAATGTCTGACATACACTTCAAGTTCTGTTGGTACTTGTTTTTTGTTTGTATAGTTTTTATCCAGTCGTTATGCAAGAGTTTGATTTTGGCATGTTGAGGGCACATCGTTAAGAGATCTTCTGATATATCCTCGTTGGCCATTTCTTGTCGGAGGCCCTGTTTCTATTCTTGGAGTACTGTATTGTTAAAGGTGCTTGGGTGATGCCCCAAAATTTGAATAGCTGGTGTTTTTTTGTCTGTGAGCAATTTCCGAAAAATGTCCAGTTGTTTCCACAGTACAATGGAGGCTAGTGATTGAGTGGTCATCTCATATCTGATTCTTGGCATCGGAAATGACGGTGGTAAATGTAAAATTTTGCGCCAGAAGATTGACTCAAACTTCATCCAGTTTATTGATTTTGCAATGAGCATGGCTTCTGTGCCATAAGTGACAATTTGGATAAATTTTTGTCTGTAGAACGCTATGATTGGCTTGAAAGAAAATTTGCCATATTTGTGGTGTATCAGACAGCCTTGCCGTGCTAGTGATTGCGATTTTTGTTCAATTTTATCTAGCCATTGTTCTTCTGACTTGGACTGGTTTATCTGAACGGCAAGGCATTTGAAGGAAGTAATGTTTTCTAGTTGGATCCCATCCAAGATGAATGTGGGTTGTTTTTGTTTCTTAAATAGGATCTTGGCTAGCGTCATAGTCTTGGGTTTTTCAGTGTTAATGGCAAGTTTGTTCGTAGACATGTATTTTCTCAGTGCTGTCAAGGCCGTTTGTAGTCTTGAAGTGGTCTTATCAAGGAGGATGATGTCATGGCGTAAAGCATATTCGGAACAGGAATGGAGTTTATCTTAGGTGGATTCACCTGATTGCTCGTTATGTTCTTTTCGATGTCAGCAGTTAAAAGGTTATAAAGGGTTGCGGCAAGTGGGCATCCTTGTTTTGGGCTGTTTTCTGTGGTAATGGAATTTGTAGCTGCGCCTTCTTTTGATAGTCTGATCTTGATCGATGTTTCAGAGTATAGAAGTTTGATTGTCTCCAGGATGTTTGTTGGGCACTCCCATGCTTTCAATATTGACCAAAGTTTGTCTCTGGATATTGCGTTGAAGGCCATGTGTAAATCTATGAAGGCAGTATGCACAGTGGTCTGTTTTTTAATGGCCTCGTATTTGATTAAGTTTAGTAGAATGAGGTTGATGTTGGTTCCCATGTTCTTGGTAAAGCCCGTTTGTGTGGCACAAAATCTGCCTGTTTCGGTCGCCCAAGTGGTTAGTTGTTTTAAAAGGATGGACGCAAATAATTTCCTCAAAGGATCGAGGAGGGAAATTGGGCAAAAGTTTGTTGGGTCATCTCATGCTCCTTGTTTGTGTGTAGGGACAATAGTTGCATTTCTCCATGAATTCAGGATTTGGTTGAGGTCATTAATCAGAGTTATCAGTTTGCACATTAGGTTCGCCCATGCGGGAGGATCTTCTTTTATGGTGGCATTGGTAGTGCCATCGGGTCCTGGTGCTCTTGAGGCAGTTAGGTTTTTAATCATTTGAAGGAAGTAATCGTAATGTGCGTTGACTTGCCATTTTGGTTTATTGAGGGTGGTACCACTGGTTTCTTGTGTGGGTCGGATTTTGTATATGTTCAAAAAGTGAAGGGTCCAAGTTTCCTGAGAGTCGTTTGCCGTTAGTTTAAGTTGTTTCTGAGAGTTGTTGTTGAGTAGATTCCATAACTCTCTCGTGTTATGAGACTTGAAGGTGTTCAAGATGAGCTCTGCATTTAGTTGTTGTTGAATTTTCTTATGTGATTTCCTCCAGTTCGAGTATTTTTGTTTAAGTTGTTTAGCCGTTATGCTGCTCTCCTTAGTTTTGTCTTTGTTCAATTGACAGAGTGCTTTTGCTAGGAGTTTTTTCCTTTCCGCTGTTTCTTGATTATAAGCATGCTCGTGGTGGTTCTGGGATTGAGACTGGCCCGGTTGTTGAAAGGGTAGTAATATCCATTGATAGATAAGTTTGACTTCAGCTTTCAGGTTGGCATTCTGAAAGGTAGTTGGTAGTCTGGACATCGCTTGGTGCGAAATGCGTAGTCTTGTAGATGCGCTGTTCAGTTCCACAGCACATTGCGGAGAGGGGTTTGGGTGTCTAGGTAATCATAAGCCGTATATGATCAGTTGGTTGTGATCACTTTTATTGGAGCACTGTTTCTACTTTAGATATTAGACCATGTAAGTTTTGTGACGTGAATATATAGTCAATTATGTTGGAATTAGTTGGTTTAAATTGTCAGTGGCATGATCGAGTAGAATGAGATTCCGGGTGGAGATTTCTTTCATCCATCTTCTTGCTTGTATTGATAGTTTCTATTGGTTTAGAAGGGAGCCTTCTTGATTGTATAGGTGAATGTTTAAATCTCTCCATATTATGAGTTCGATTGACTGATAGTTGGCAGCAAGTTTGTCGATTGCTAAGAAAACCCAGTCAATGAAAGTTTCATTTGCGATGGCCACTGGGTTCCAGTAGAGATTCAGTGTCATGATTATGGTCCCATCTCTTTTGGTCATAATATGGATTCCTGTAGTCTTTCTTGTGGTGATTTGTATCCAGGGGTTGATGTTTTTGGTGTTAAGTACGGTCCAATGAGGATTGATCTTAATCAGAGTAAGGAGGCCAGATGCCAGTCTTCCTTGGTATTTTGTTAGTGCTGCGTTTAAGAGAGTGAGAAATCCCTCGCAGGTAGGAGTTGCACTGAGCCACGTTTCTTGTAGACATATGATTTGGTGTTTGTCAAATTCATGTAAGGGATTATTGAAGAGATGAGAATTTCCTCTGGTGTTCCACGAACACAGTGACCATGTAGGATCAGAGTTGGTTAGTGGTTATGAGCTAGAGGTAGAGGAATTTTCTGCATATGAGGTTTCTGTATCATCATTTCTTCTGAATGGTTGGTCGCAGCTGGTAGGTTGTTCAAGTTGTTGCGATCGGTTCTAGAAGACTGCAGCCGCAGCTTGGCCTAATGCGGTGTTGTGAGGGCTGGTTTTTCTGTCAATTGGTTTCCGTGTATTAGTTGAAGTGTTTTCAGTGGTTGACCAGCAGGAGAAGCCCAACTTTCTGAGTTGGATATGCATTGTGAGTATCAGTTCTAGAGTTATGGGATCAGTTAGCTCCATGTATATTTCGTCCAGATGAAGGTTGTCTTTGAATGTTATCAATTTAATATCTTTAGTAGAGATCTGGGTTAGTTGTGGAATCACTCTGAACAGGCGTAGAACGTTAGTTCTGTTTAGGATAAGAGGGACTGTTCTCTTCCAGATGTTTTCTATGCAGATTATGTGTAGTTGTTTTTGTTGTAGCGGATTGATGAACGAGGGGTAGGTACAGGAATCTTCCATGTCGTTGTTAGATGTTAACGCAAGAGTGTTGTTTGAGATTTGGTCATATGTTGCGGATGGTGTATGCTCGGTTGTTACGTCGCTCAAAGATGCGTCTGAGATATCTTCATAACTGTTTCTTGAAGAGGATGGAGGTTCAGAGCAGTAGTCATCTATGATTATGAAGTTTGCGGCGGTGACCGGAATTTGAGGCATGGTTGGGCCTGTTAATTTTGGATCTTCGTGGGTGGTTAAATTGAGTAGTTCTTCATCGATCTGGGTTAGTTGTGGAATCACTCCGAACAGGCGTAGAACGTTAGTTCTGTTTAGGATAAGAGGGACTGTTCTCTTCCAGATGTTTTCTATGCACATTATGTGTAGTTGTTTTTGTTGTAGCGGATTGATGAACGAGGGGTAGGCACAGGAATCTTCCATGTCGTTGTTAGATGTTAACGCAAGAGTGTTGTTTGAGATTTGGTCATATGTTGCGGATGGTGTATACTCCGTTGTTACGTCGCTCAAAGATGCGTCTGAGATATCTTCATAACTGTTTCTTGAAGAGGATGGAGGTTCAGAGCAGTAGTCATCTATGATTATGAAGCTTGCGGCGGTGACCGGAATTTGAGGCATGGTTGGGCCTGTTAATTTTGGATCTTCATGGGTGGTTAAATTGATTAGGTCTTCATCGATCTGAGATATATTGTGAGGTATGGTGATCGCTTCGCTGTTTCCCGGAATAGGTTCTGGTTGTGTTTGATGGTTTTGGGCATTGGATGGGGCCAGGAGCTTTTGTGAGTTTTTCTTAGAGGCAGCTTTTTGTTCTTCTGGCTTTTTCACTGTGCATAGAAACGCTCTGGATCCTGTTTGCTTCTTGTTTTGTTTTTTTCGAAAATTGTAGTTTGCTTTCATGTTTTTTCTTCGTTTGTGAAAAGATTTCATACAAATCTGTAGAAGGATTGCTCAAAGGGTTAGAGATTGTGGGTTGAACAATAGAAAAGTCTTCAATGACTTCTTTTGGTGGGCATCTTCGAGTTGGTAAAAGCGGCGTTGCCATGTCTTGTACAAGATGTGGAATTAGGAGAGTTGGTCTGGATTGGTTGGTAGTTTGCAGGGAATCTCTAAGTGCTTGTTGTTGATGGTGGGCCTTTAGGAGAGAGAGTACTTCTGATGTTAGCTGAGATTTTTCTTGCCGGTCGCTTCTTGCGATATCAGAAAGTCTTTGTTGCCAACGGTTTGACTGTTCCGCTTCTATATTTAGGCGTTTTTCAATGTTAGTGATAACATTTTCTGTATAGGTTTGTTTGGTATGGATCATAGCTAGTAGAGTGGCTTGATCGCGGATGTTATCTTTCATGCGTTCTTGGAATTTGAGAAAGGGTATCATTGATTGCGACAGCACTGCAATTAACATATTTTGGAGATCCTGCATGGTCGTGGGTAGCCTCGGATAGTTGTAATCATTACTGGAGACGTTTTCCGGTATTGTGTTTGTATTTTTGTCTTGTGACAGTTTCATCGATATTGGGATTTGTTGATTTTTTATCATTATATCCGGGGTGTGGTAGGATTCTTCTGAATCGTAGGTGAAGTATGTCATTGTTGGTTGTGGCGCGAGATTGGAGTTTCGTGGCTCGATTTTGACGCGCAAATTTGTCAGAATATCACTGGGCAATGATTTTATACACAGAGTAGACGTTAAATTCGGTTGTTGCTTGCCAGTTGAAGTGCCGAATAATTCCGTTCTTTTTTCCACGTTTGTCATGATGGACTCAATTTCAGTGATGTCCATTGAAAGTCTTGCGACCTTTGTAGCTTCGATACTTGGTTCAGTTATTAGAGTTTGTGAGGTTTTGAGGGAGTTATGGGTTTGTAGCCAGGAGAGTTTGGCTAGCCTGGCCTTTTCTTTCTTTGTTATTGAAGTTCCAATAGGTGGAATCTGGTGAAGGCTATTGATAGATTTGATCTCTTTGTGGTGCTTTCAGGAATCTTGTAGTAAAGCTCTTTCTTCTGTTTGCATGATGCGGTCGAATGGGATGACTAGCTGCTGTTCTTGCATAGCGATGAGCGCTGGCAGCTTGGGTGGATTTTCTAAGGGTCGAGGGATCAGTTGATCGATTTCCAGGAGGTCCGGTGTGGTAGCTAGTTGAGTATCAGTTGTTGCAGATGATGGATTGCTGATGAAACTTTGTTTCGCTCTATGTGGATCATTGGTGGAACTTTGCTTCATTCTCTGTGGGTATAGCTTTGCTTGATGTATCCAATCTGTGGGAGTGTCAATCTGAGCATGCGTTTGGATAGGAATATTGTGGATCTACTTAGAGATTGTTCCGCATTGGGCAGAGAGGGTTGATTGTTTGAGTTCTGATTGATCGGAAGTGTACTGGAGGGCAGAGCGACCTCTGAACAGGCCCATTGAGATTCAGAGCTTGCCCTCCGGCACCTTAAAACGAGATAGCTGCACCTTGAGGAGGATGGGGTGCAGGATTCTCTTACTCCGACACCAATCAATAAGGTCAACTCAATGGTTTGGCAAAGGGAAATCCGTTTGATGACAAGTACAAAAAACGGGGAAACAAATGGGAATCAGCAGTGTGGTGATCGCCTGTCTCACTTCAACTTCCAAATTCTTCATTCAGACAGCAATAGTTACACCCAAAATCCGTCATCATTGACGTGTAACACTCATAAGTTTGTCATGCAATTCTATTGGTTGGAAAAGGTAACTTAAGTATAGGTGCTATATCTGTATATGGTAACAGAGCGTAAGGATTGGATAACTCTTATCGGGTGGGCATCTACGCCCATCCCTCTACATCACTCGTGATAGACGTCAATACAATTACAACATCTTATTGGTTATACTAGCTATAGGACCCAAGATTATTTGGTCCATTGTGATTGGGTGGGTTACACCCCTAGACATAAATCTCCACTTTATTTAGCAGCATGCAGAATAGACACTCAGGTTCCTTGTGCCTCAAGGTTCACCCTGCTTCGCTTCCATCAATCAGTACTTTAGGGCTATGTGTCAATTAGTTGGCTGAGGATGGCCTCCAAACTGTAGCTTCTTATCAGGAAAAGTTATGGCATCCTCGGGTTCTGGGTGACATCAGACGTTGGTACCTCTTTGCCCCTGGCTGGTCACGTGTCTGTCACCCGTGAATTTGCTTCATTCTCCTTCTTTTAGTGTATTTGTTTCTTCCGTAGCCTCGCCACCTGCCTGGGGCCTCCTTATCTCGACCTTCACTGGCTGGCTGCTATGCTCTGAATTTTCGATTCTCCGAGGTTGCCGCTCTCCTCCCTTCCTTAGGTTGACCTCAAATTCCCAGGCATGGGCTACTTCTCGCTGGGTTTCGATTCCGCTCTTCCCTTCTGGCTTTAGCTGGAATATGAATCTCGGCCTGTTTTATCCCTTGTGGCCTGGGCTTAATTCTACTTTACAAAATGGAGTTGCACTCATATAATGTGCTACGTTGAGGTAGATATATAGTTGCCACTTGCCACTCTATTCTTCTAGTAAGCATTGCAAGCGGTACCGTTCTCTTAGATTCTTGCGTTCGAAGCATATTTACAAGCATTTTCGTCAGTTACGTGTGTTCATCTCACTTCATGGTTACGTTTCTTTATATTAACATATTTTCTCTTACACGTCCATTACATCATTATTCTTTCCATTTCGTCCTTGTGCGTCATATTTCGATTGTTGTTCATGTTCATGTTATCCTTTTTGTTTGTCGTTTATGTGCATCTGTACGACTGTCCAGGCTCTTATGTCGTCACCATTTACCCTCCATTAGGACTCTTTGGGTCTCTTCGGGGACAGTTTGTAAGCAGTCTTCATTCAGTCTCAGCTGCTGGTACGGTTGTCTCAGTGGGTACCGAGCTGCCCATGGTTGTCTGGCTATAGGCACTTTGACAGGTATTGCATTTCTGATGGGCACTGGACAGAGGCCTAGAATTGCTCTATGTTGGTTCATTTGTTCCTCATAAGTCACATATCTTGGGGGTATGTCCCTGGTACCTCGAAATAGGGGGCGGGGGCGCAGACCATGTCTGGGACTTCCTCTACAGAAGTTTGTTTTGGGGACGAGATCGAGGAAAGGTCAGGGACGGGGGGGTTTGGGTTTGAGAGAAGAGGGTTCTCGGTAGTCAGGGAGGGTTCTGAGATTTCCTTTGATTTTGATAGGTCTTAATAATGACTGTTCCAGTGTTAATTGCGAAGAGTCCACTTGAGGTGTGGCGGTGGTGCTTTGTTTGCATCTTAATCTTGTCTTGGGCCGCCAAGCATTGTGGTTTTGGTGGAACGGCTTGAGGACATGATAGCCGCTATGTGATGACTTAATGTGACCTGATCACTTCTTTGGGTGTAGAGCGAGAAAAAAGAGCTAGATTTCCTTCGGTTGTTCAAAGGTGGATTCACAGAGACCTGTGTTAGGATTTGGGTTTAGTCGCCTTTTATTTTGTTGCCCGTGCGAATGTGGATGTGACTAGTTGGTTTTGCTAAATTCGAAGAGAAGGTTAGCCCTCGTTCCAAACTAAGCAGGCTCTGTTTTGGGTGAAGATTGTGCAAAGAAACAGTAGTTTGAATTTCGTCTTTGGATAGGGCAAGAGAGTGTCCACTGCTAGGGGATTGGCTGGATCCAAGGGTCGAACCCTTTCGGTCTCATGCCAATCCTTTAAGTGTTGCTTCGCTAATCATGAAAAATGTCTTTGGTGGGGGCTGGATCCAAGGGTGTGGTCCTTTCGGTCTCCAGCCTAGTTGTATGATAGTTCCACGTCGGAGGGAGATTCGCGGGATCCAAGGGACAAGCCCTTTTGGTCTCCTGCCAAGTCTTTGATTCTGATTCTTCTCTTTGTGATGGTCAACATTGATGGCTGGATCCAAGGGTAAAACCCCTACGGTCTCCTGCCAAAGTGTGTGGAGATGCCACATCGTGAAGAGGTAGGCGGGATCCAAGGGATGCTCTTTCGGTCTCCCGCCAAACTTTCAGGGAAAGAGTAACCAATGTTCTGTAGGTCTCATTTAATGGAGGTTTTAGTGACACTGAGTGAAGTGTCTTTCCTTATAGGGCACTGGATTTTAATGAGGGGCTAGCATGTGCCCCGGCTTGCTCTTTTCCATTTTGTGGTGGTTTTTCCAGAGATCAAAGATAGAATGGTTGTGGAGGCGATCACTTTTTATAAGTTTGCAGGTCGTTGGAGAGCGCTTGGGAAATAGGAGTCTTTGTGAAAGTTAATGGCAGGCGGCCAGTGAATGAGTTTTGTTGTCTGCACCTCTATCTCGTATAAGTGGATTGCAAGTGGGAGAAATGATCGAAGAGGGGGAGCAGTACAGACTACAAAGGGATGTCAGCTCGCTTCGGGTGTCTTTAAAGTGAGGAGCAGGCGGATTGCAGGCAAAAGAAAGGGAGAAGAGATGCCGCGCTGGTTGCTGGGAGCTGAGGACTTGTCTCAGGTGTCACGGGCCGAATTACCGCGGGCTGCAGGAAGGGCAGCAGACACCAAAGGATCGAGCGAGAAGTGTAGCGTAGGTCGCTGGCAGCTGATGACGTGCCCGGGGCATCCTGGGAAGAAGTGCAGCGGTCCGCGGGCAGGGCAGCCTCCGCCGATACCAGGAGGACTGGAGGTCAAGGGACGGTGAGGCCACGCTGCGCGGGGCAGGGAGAGGGGGCAAGCTGAAGCGCCGTGGGTCAATAGAAGGTCAGTAGGCAGCGCAGGC
The DNA here is from genome assembly GCF_040938575.1 of Ambystoma mexicanum. Lineage (NCBI taxonomy): Eukaryota > Metazoa > Chordata > Amphibia > Caudata > Ambystomatidae > Ambystoma > Ambystoma mexicanum. The sequence continues at coordinate 620,874,988 of NC_090923.1, read as the reverse complement.
GCGACCTTCGCAGGAGTCACGGCAGGGGCATGTGAGGAGGGGTGGAGTGAGGTTGGTAGTTACCATCCAGGACAGATGATCAGCAAAGAAGCAAAGAAGCAGCAGCTCGATGATCCAGCTGGAGAGTGCCTCAGGTAGAGAGCTCGTCTCAGGCTCGGGTCGTCAGTGTGGCTACTTGTCGAGCGGGATTGGCACCAGGACTGTGCAAACAGGTGATGCAGTCAGAAAAGTTTGAAACTGTGCGAGCAGAATGAGGCAGGCAGCGAGGGTGGGGGAGCGGTGCCGCAGAGCCTGCAGAGCCAAAGACCAAAAGACTGTGCAGCCCACTTCACGGCCCGCTCCGCGGATAGCTAGGTATTTTGAAGAAATGTTGAAAGAAATGAAAATAGGACTGATAACAGTTCACTAATGATTGAAATCCGCAGCAAAGGCAAAGAGAACCTTCTCCTTGACACACCAAAAGACTCTGCAGCTGACTCCGCTAGATGGCTTTGCTTCCTCTTTTCTGTCAAGTGACTTCCAGATCGCCATTGAGTAGTCTGCAAGATTTGAATCAGAATTTAGGCTGGCAGGGCTGGGATAAAGCCAGTCCCTTTTCTGGATCTTCAGAGGATCATACACGCCCACAAATAGCATTCCTCTTGGGAGTTATTAGTCCAGGGTTTTTCATTTCCATTCAGTCGATGAGACCTTACACTGCAGGTGTGGAACATTCCATGCATCAAGGGAAGCCTCCAGGCCCTCAGAACCACAGCCCAATACGGTGGGATTGTGGGTACTAAAGCATGACAGAGAGTATCATGGGAGTGGAAGTTTATGGTAAAAAAATATCATTAAATGCTGTTGTTAGCATCTTCATTGCACAAGAAACGGTGGGTCAAGTTTAACTGGGATGACTAGAATTATAATAACGTTGAATTAGAGTCTGTAACAGGAGTTATTAGGCCACATCCAAGTTATGGGTCCAAGACACCCAACCCCCACATGTCCAGCAGGGCTGTAATGCTGTTATAATATGGAAAGATTGCATACACAGGTGAAAAGGATGCTGCCATCGACCAAAACCACCATGTACAATTGTATCCCTCTATGGCACCCACTAGGTTAAAGTGCTCACAAACTCCTTCCAAAATGGCTGCCTTAGAGCCCGCTCACTATGTAAAATCATCAGTACTGCCATAGAGCACACCCACCATTTTACCTTTACAATACAACGCAGCGTGTTAACAATATGGAACGTCGAAAATTCATGGAAGCCTTTCTTTGCATTTGTTTTCAAAAACTCGTGTGTCAACGTGCTCCCCCTGCACGCCGGTCAATCATTAACATAGTTGTGACCCTGAACTACAGAGTAATGGCAAAGTGTGTTATAATGCATGGTCATACTTTGCATAAATGATTTCCAGTGGAACACATATTCTACTGGGAAGGGGCACGCCGGTTATTTGAAATGTGTGGGCATCTTGTGGGTTTGCACAACGAAGGGCCTTGTAATAAAGACACCTGCAGAACAGGGTGAAGTAGACAGGAAGATGTCCTGGAGCGAGTGGGCAGGATGCTCTAGCAGGTTATAGGAGGGTGGTAGGAAGAAGGAAGGAGAGACGGCAGGACAAAGGAAGGTGAGAGAAGGGAGTGAGTGGGGGAATGAAGAAGGAAGGAAGGAAGGAAGGAAGGAAGGAAGGAAGGAAGGAAGGAAGGAAGGAAGGAAGGAAGGAAGGAAGGAAGGAAGGAAGGAAGGAAGGAAGGAAGGAAGGAAGGAAGGAAGGAAGGAAGGAAGGAAGGAAGGAAGGAAGGAAGGAAGGAAGGAAGGAAGGAAGGAGAGGAGGAGGAATAGAGGAGGAAGGGAGAGCGGGAGCGGGAGGAAGGAAGATATTCAAAGTTCACATGTGGCATTTTGAAAATGATTGTTCCATTTGGTGCAAGGAATTTTATGAATAGATTAATACATCAAACACAAAAAGTTAATGCAAATAATACAATTTTCGCTGCAGTTCTTGAGACTTTTTTTTACACAGCAGAATTCTTCTTTTGGGAGATAATCTTCATTATTATATCGAATACTGGAAATAACTATGTTTCCAGCTGCACAGTAGTTACCATGCAGTGCACATGTGTGAACTTGATCCAACATGGCTGTCACCATGGAAGAGCTCAGAACTCTGAGAGTTCTGAGATGTGCAGGACTGGGTGCGATAAGCCATAGGGATTAGCATAGCTAGGGGCAGGGAATGGGAAGGATCAATAACCAAACAACACCTAATACACTATGTGCCTAATTCACAGAAGCGTTTTATAATGGCAAAACCTCATTGGAAAACGCTTTGTGAATAAGGGCCTGTGTGTCCCTCCTCAAGTGTATTTCTTGTGTACCCCTTGTCAGAAGCCCTTTTCCTTATGTACACATGATTCAGTATTTAAATGCACTAGTTTGGACTATTATGGGTATCGCTAGCAGCCCAAACTATTGAAGGGGAGATTTAATGGTGTGAGCGGAGTGGTAACTAAGAATTGAGGAAATGAACGGAAAGCAACTTCAGGAAGAAACAGCGGAAGAAGAAAATAGGGAGGAAAGGATCTAGGGCAATATAGGACCTATATGCACAACTAGTTACCTGCATTAAGCCAATTGACACCTTTTTTTCTGCCACAGTGAGATGGGGACATCGGGGCAAATTAACTGAAGTATTTCCTGTTACAAAAGAGGACAGATAAGGGTACGTAATGCTTATTCACCCTCTGCTGGGATAAAATGTTAACCATAAATGCCTCAAAAAAGAAAATAATGTCTCGCTTCAAGAAATTACTTCCACCCTTAGATATTGAACTTGATAGTGTTAGGATTGAAAACGAAAAATTCTATGATTACTTGGTGGTCTGTTTTAATAACACTGGATATTAGCCATGAATAGATGCACACGTGCTCTTCTAGGCTTCTCAAAATAAATTGTAATACAGCCATTGAAGCTACTATGGAGGTCTACAGGGCTCAAGCCATTTCAGCTACATTGAATGCCGCTGAACTCTATGGATGTTACGAGACCACCACACTCAATTTCAACGCAAACAGATTACGTACTTAGAGTGTGGTGGTAATACTGGAGTTAGGACAGGCATGCATTGTGTATCATGCCCAATTAACACCAGTCTTGTTCTGGATTAAGCTATGGATGTGTCCAGAATTGAAGGACTATAAGAGGGCAATGAAATATTTCTTAGCTAACTATCACTCCAAACGTTGGGCATGGTTCTGTTGGTGATGAACTCCCACGCAGGTCCGAGGGATACTAGGAGTTTGCAAACTCAGTGAAGAACCAACACCTTCCCCAAAAAGGAACGTATACCCTGCCAGACAGCAAGTTCAAACTGTGGTTTATTACAGCTGAAACCAACAGGGATCAGTACAAGGATAGGCAAGAATCCTGGAATCTTGGTGAGCTCTGGCTCGCAGGTCAGTTTTGATGAGAAAATGCATCACAAGAACCTCACAACCTCGGCCCTTCTCCAGGAAATCTATCTCCACTCAGGATTGGGTATTGAGTGGTAGTCCACCTATAGTGGACCTTTTACATGTTAGTTTACTGGCTCTCCCATGTCAGATGTCTGGCCTGGCTCATCCCAATATTGCTGTTACTAAACAATGTTTCAGTATGAGGGTCTGATCATTGGTTCTTGCTCATTGCTAGCCACCCCTGGGGTCCTGGAGAATGATTGGCTAGAGCTGACATCCCCAGGCCTGGAATCTGAAATGATTCTCAGCTCGAGGTGTACCTCTTCAAGGTAATAAGAACAACTTTTGTCTGACTTGTAACATGTAGCACCAAAGTCTATGCGAGTGCCCGTTCTCATCATGTAACACTTGTCTCTTGCAGTAACGACTTTGTTGCAAGCTCCTGTCTGGCAGTGTACGATCTGTCCTCTTTCCCAGCGTCAGTTTCGATTCATCATCCAGGCTGCCGAGTCACAGCTTCTGAAGCTTCAAATTACTCCAATGTATGTGGATTTATTCATCCTTATTGCAGCTGGTGTTACTGCCATGCAGGGAATGGAATGTCACTCGTATTTTGGTGGCCGTGGTCATTGGCCATGTCCCACACGGTTGCTCATTTGTTCAGTCTGAATTCAGCTCAGCTCAGCTTTTACAGAGACATGTGTGGCATACTGTGATTTTCCTAAGCCATGGCAAAGCTCCTACATATGCATGTTATTCTATAGCTCCCCATATGTTAGTAACAGATTGTTCCTATCACGTCCCATAGGTGCTCCTGCAGTCCCATAGGTTATTTGCATTTAAGCATCTGCAAGCTTGGTTAGGATCTCTTGTTTCATGCGGTTTCTGCTTTGCTGCAATTAATCCAATGACAAAATAATAAAAGTAAAGGCAGTATGTATATGTATCTGTCCTCTAACTTATAGAACTATTCCACATATGTTCTTCATGTAGTCGGGTGCATGTTTCGTGTCCCGATGTGCGGATGGCACGTGTGCTTCCTGTCTAACGCTGCTTGGTCCTATTGTCTCTAAAAGTGTCAGCAGCACAGCTTCTTTGCGCTTTAGTCGAGACTGTCAATTGAGGTCTCCTTATTTGCATCTTGAGGATCCTCGTCCATTCTGGGCAGTGGTTGCACTGCTTCCGGGCTCTATGGTTGGCGGAGTGGGTACCTCTCGACATACTTGTCTATCACAGGAGCACTGGGAATCGGTCTGAAATGGTATGGGCGATCAGGGCATCTTCAGTTCTTCTTCCGGGCCATTTGTCTTATGGGAGGAGGAGCAGGGGTAGGATTTGACCACCCCTCTTCAGTTCAAACACGTGAAGTCAGTATAACTAAACATACAGCTAAGCTCCTTCTGGTATACTACAGAGATTCTAGTTCAAGATAACCTACAGGCATTAACGTCAGTATGTTAGGACTGGGCATTGCTGGATTGATTGTGCAGCAATGAATCAAAAAGCCTTTTAGGCATATTAGTGGGAAAAGTGGATTTACGGGGAGACTACTCCACTCTGCCAACAGTAGTGATTAATATATTTTGTAATCCCTCAAACTCCATCCTATCAGATTTATTATCTTCATTGTCTGATGTACTGTTAAAAATTAACACCTTATATGGCACAGTGGGGAAAACTTTGATGGGTGACCGCAATTCTCAATGTATTCAATCAATCACACAGGCTGGCACCAAATGTAGAGAGTAGAGAGCCTTCTCGATGGGAAAGCAATTGATTTCCTTTCTTACAGTTTGGGACCTGATAATGGCGAACAGGAATATAGAAGGGGATGTTCCTCCAGCATGTACATGGAAAGGTGGCCTGTCAGGCTCTACTATTGACAACCTCTTTTTAGCAGATGATTGGTTTGGGAGATGCAAGAATGACCATGTCTGTGACCGGGGCTGATTCAATCTTTCTCTTATCCACTTCCGAATTCAAAAAGATGCCAGTCTGGAGTACTGAATGCCAACAATGGTACAAAGAGAATATTAAAGTTCAAAAGGGATGGTGCTAGTCTAAATTGCAGCTTCCAAATGATTCTTGACACTCTCTCAGAGTATGAGTTGATTAATTGAGTAGATTGTCTATAGAATTCTACTTTCTCGAGGCAAATTGATTAGACACCAAATTCACATAATTCCCATTCATGCTATGATGAAACATGTTTGCAGAAAAGAAAACTGCAGAGGGCAAGCAGGACCTTGAAATGCAAATTCCTAAGTAGGTAAGTGTACATACAGGAACTAGGTAGACTGCACAATGAATAGAAAAATTGGTCCAGGTCTCACAGGTTCATGTTTCAACAGAAGGATAGGGGAGTGATGTTGAATGCTGTGGGAAAGCTAATTCTTGAAACTTTTGGTCCCTTATTAACCACCTGCATAACTCTCAAAGTAGTCTGCAAAGCATTGGTGTGACGGAAACTTTCTGGTATAATTATGTAGAGAATCTTTACAGGAAGCCATCTGCCCTGGAATTTGAGTTATCGACTGATTCTCCCTGTTGCTCCATCTAACTAGGGAAGAAAACATGGAATTAATTAATCAATCTTCCTCTTCCAGGGCCACTGGTCCCAATGGTTTACTAATCAGATACTTAAATCCAATATTGATCTCTGGTCTACAGTCCTGCTGGCCCTGTTTGATGAGGTCATGAAGAAGAAGCATTTTCCAATCTACAAGAAGGGCGATCATGTGGATCCAGCAAATTACCACCAACTCATCCTTCTTGATGCTGATAGTAAAATCTTTGCTGGTGCGGTTCTGAGTGAGCGGAAGTTCTGGGCAGAAAGTAAAGGTATTCTATCAAAGCATCAAGTAGATTTTCGTAAGGGTCTCTTGACTTCTTTAAATGGTCTTGTACTGAGTATAGTGAGCAGAAAGTCCTTCATCCGGGGTGACTCCATCCTATTCGGTGCATGGATAGACCTTACGAAGGCCTTTGATGCTGCACATAGTGAACGCCTTTGGACCAAGCTGAGAAAATGGGGATTGCCTTCTTCACTGCTGGCGATTATTGTAACTTTGCATGAACACTCCCTGATGCAGATCAGACTGGATATGCAAGGCAATCTTTCTGATTCGATTCCAACATACAGAGGGATGAGGCAGGGATGTATAATTGCCCCCTGCTCCTTTAACCTCTATCTTGCTGATCTTGCATAAGTATTAGATCAGGCAGCTCTGGCTAAGCCAAAGATCAGCCTCACTATAATTTATTGGATTGCCTTTGCCGAGTATAGAGCCTTTTTAGACTATACTCAAATCGGCCTCCAAAGTTTATTAAGAGCTCTGGAGGAGTATGCACTGCTTAATGATCTTCAGATTAATCCTGCAAAGTCGAAAGTCATAAAGTTTAAGAGTCCACTAAAGAATATTCCACCCTTTAGATAGACATTGAATGGTCAGGTGAGTTCTGTGGCTAATGAAGTCATATATTTGTGTTTCAAAATGAGGTCCTATACATCAATGTCTCAATTGGTCTCGATCTGGACGCTCAATAAGTAAAATTGGTTTGTCAGATGAAATAAATTCTATACACCTATTGTAAGTTCTCGGTACTTCCCCCCTAGTGAAGTTCTTTGTGGGCAAGGTAATTCCATCTTCGATGTATGGTCTGGATATAAATCCCCTATTAATACCAATAGAACGGGTGAAACTAGAAGGAGACCTTTGGAAACATGTATTAGATTTACCTCAAAGTCTTCCTATAGTGTGCTTAAGGTATGAGTTGGGCTTGCAATCTTTGCAAGCTCACATGGACTGGAGGCTCAACTCCCTATCTAGGCAGATGATGCTCCCGCAGAAGATCTTGCTATACAAGAATATTGGGGTAATGTTGAGAGAGGCCAGTAATGGGTTTTAGTTTGGGCCTCATCACGACTTGGGCGGTAACGCTGGCGGTATTACCGCCGGCGGTATTAGCCCTACCGCCGAACTCCCCGTCGCTAATAGCGCCGGATCACGAGTTTGGCGGTAAAGTAAATCCCCATTCCCCATTGAGTCCATTCGGGAATGCCCCATTCCCCATTGGGCTCAATGAGGAAAATTCGCGCTCTTACCGCCAGCGGATTTCCCGCCGGCGGTAATAGCGCACATTTTTGGCGGATTTCCTCCCAGCTCAGAGCTGGGGCGAAATCCGCCGAAGTCCTGATTTGGCGGACCCTTAAATACGGCGGTAATAGCGCTACCGCCAGATTTAAGGGTTACCGCCAAAGTCGTGATGAGGCCCTCCTGCTCTGTGAATAATGTGAGGTGGTTATGTTCGGATTCGTTTTGGGAGAGGATGATACCTGGCCACGAAGTTCGTTTTACCATGAATATTTTAAAAGTATTGAAGGAGCTGGGCTCTGCATTCTGCAATGCATGACATCTGATTCTTTTTTTTTCAAAATGTTGTATTGTTTTATGAGTATAATTTATTACTACATGTTAATTTTATGTAGATGTGAAAAGTCGATTTTGACTATAACACATTAAATAAAACATTTTTTAAAAAGCCTTTTTTTACATAGCTGTGCAAAAATAAACCTACCCTTGGCCTGGAATGATATCTTACCTGCATTCCTGAACCAGTGGAGAGACCCCTGCACATAAAACTGCACCTGGGAACTCCCCATCTAAACCATTTCACTAAGAAATGGACAGATGAAGCAATTGCTAAGTGCCCCATGTGTGGTCATGTAAAGGAGGATGAAATCCATTTCATGTTTTTGTCGACCACGTCTGAGGAACCTTAGACAGAAAAGGCTTTTAACTCTTTTCAAATCGAATAATATTGATACCGCGCTTGGAGCGCTCGATTTCTGTGTACACCCTATATGTGTCTCTCGCGTATTTGCAGTATCAAGCTGTCGTGAAGGCCTGCCGATATCAACTGCATTGCTGTAAATAGGGATGCTACAACATTACAAGGTCAGCTGTTAGTAAACCTTGCACTCGCGTGTATTTCTTTCAGTGTGTTATGAAATCTAGTGTTGGAGATTTAACTACCTTTTCTTCTGAAAGTGATGGAGTTTTAATGTGCTAGATATCTGTATAAACTGCAAACAAGATTATACCCTGAGGACATTGACTATATAAAATATTGTTTCTTGCATTTTTAAATATTGTTGCCTTCCCGTTTTGAATGAAGCTTGTATTGTTATGCATCCTTGTGATAACTTTATTTGTACATAGCTTTTATAGTTCAATGTTAACCGAAATAAAGCATAATACAACAAATATACATTACATGAACAGTGGCAATTTAGAGGTTGGTGCTGTGGGCCTAGTGTAGTATGAGCAATTGTAATTGTAATGGTAATTGTTTATTTGTACAGCCCTTATACGCAAGTGAAGTGCTTAAAAGCATATCAAGGCCAGAAGGGAGCAAGTTGAATACAGTAGTCATTCTTAGGCCTTGAAGTTTCTGAAAGATCTAACAAAAAAGTAACTAGCGTACTAGGCATGGCATTTCTCCTAGTGCAAGTGCATGAAATGTATCAGGCACAACAGATTAGGGAGGGGAGACAAAGAGGGGAAAAGACAGAACTGACTAGTCCTAGTAAATTCAGGTCATGCAAGTGCACAGACGGAAGTGCAGGAGAAGGGGAGGGGAACAAGTGTGCCCAGTCCAGCAGGGCGCTGGGTTAAGTGTAGAGACGGTACCCCTCTCATGGAACGTATGCTGAAAGTCCAGTGGTGCTGAGCATAGTGCAGAGGCTCGGAGGCAAGTGCAAAGACTGGCGGGGGAGCCTGGGAACTGTGAGGCTCTGGAGGTGAGCCAGGCGACCAGTCAGCAAAAGCTGAACAGAGTTAGGGGAGAGATGGATGAGTGAGGTTGAGAGAAAGAGAGAGGAGGTTAGCAAGGGAGAGGGAGAGAGAAAGACGAAGAGAAGAGGAAGGTCTTGATGGGTTTCTGGAACTTAGGGATCTCTGGCTCAAGGCAGAGAGAGGCAGGGAGGCTGTTCCAGAGGGAGGCAGCTGCAGAGGATGAAGATCTACCCCCAAATCTCTGCTTGGAAAAGCGGCTCACCCGCAAATAGTTGGAGGAGGCTGGGCAAAGGGCTCTAGAAGGAGAGAATTTAGGAAAAGAGAGATGTAGATAGAGTGCGCCCTATCCACAGAAATCCTTGTGGACTATGCATGGGGTCTTGAACTTGATCCAGCAGCCACAGGGAGACAGTGAAGGGATTTCAGCGCTGGAGAGATGTGGCCCCCGGGCTTGAGACCAAGGATAAGTCTTGCGGTTCTGTTCTGGATGAGTTGTAGAGGATGGAGAGTAGAAGTAGGAAGATTGAGAAATAGGCTGTTGCAGTAGTCCAGCCTAGAGATAACCAGGTCTCTGGAGATGGTGAGCCTTTGGGGGAAGGTGAGAAAAGGTAGAATACCAATGAGGAGGTACAGCTGGTAGTGGGACTTTTTAGAGATGCCTGTGATGTGACAAGAGAAAGAGAGAGTGGAGTCGAAAATGACCCCCATATTTTTTGCCTCACTAGCAGGTGAGGGTGCAGGGCCAAGGGAGGCTGGTCAGTTGGAAATTGGGAAAGCGGGGGCAGGGTTCCCAATGAGGATGATCTCTGTCTCACTGGCATTGAGGCACAGAATGTTAGCAGCACACCAATGCTGTATTGCGGAGAGACAGTCAGGAATGAGCGAGGAGGAAGAGGCCGAGGGTAGCCTGAAGGAGAGCTGCGTGTCATCCGCATAACACTGGAAGCTAGAGGTGAAGGTAGAGATCCTGTGGGCCAGAGGGGCCATGTAGACATTGAAGAACCAAGGGGAAGGGTTAGATACCTGGGGGATGCCACAGGTAGAGAGAGTGATAGAGGAAAGAAAGGACCCAAGTTCCACCTGGGAAGCACGGTCCGAGAGAAAGAGGCAAGCCATGCCAGGGCCAGATCTGTGATGCCCAGTTCAACACGGAGATCAGGATATTGTGGTTTACCGTGTCGAAGGCTGAAGAGAGATCGAGAAGAATGAGAACAGAGGGAGGGTTAGATTCAAGATTTGAGAGCAGGTCTTCACGGTTGTTCAGAAGAGCAGTTTCGGTGCCTCTGGATGTTCTAAAGCCAGACCAGTGGTCGAAGTGAGCGGGAGCGGGCGGGAGCGGTGCTCCTCTACTTTTTTAAATTACCTTTTACAGCTCCTATACTTTTATTTTAAAAAGAAACCGTTCCGGAATGGTTTCGTTTTAAAATAAAAGTGTAGGAAGAAGTTGAAACCTTCACTTTCAGTGCACTGAACTGAACGTTCCCTTAAAGAGCAGGTGCACGTGTTTGGGGGGAGTGTATTATGTGTGGGGGAGGTTGTGGTGATGTGTTTGTGGAGAGTGGATGCAGGCCAACGGTGAACATAGCTCCACTACTTCTTTTTGTACACTTCGACCACTGAGCCAGACTGATGGTCATGGAGACAACAAACAGATTCAGTGTGGAGGGTAAGCCAAGAGAGCTAATTTCTTCAGGAGTTTGCCCAGGAAAGGAGTGATAGAGATCGGGCGATAGTTTGCCAGGATAGAAGGGTCAGCAGAGGATTTATTGAGCAGAGCGTGCACACGAGAGTTGCCCAAAATATAGGCCAATGTCTTATACACGTTAGGCAGGGTGGTATGTAGGGACAATTTGAGCTATTTTGGTATTTGCTTGTGACTTGATAAAAAAGGGAGCACGTGCATGGGCTGTTATAGTGGATTCTGTAGACGAGGGACATGTTTTTTGGCCTGTATTAGCAAACAAATAATCGTCCATGGTCTATTGCCAGTGTGTTTTTAGACAAAATGTCTACTTATGCTTTTGTGAGATATGCCTTTGAAATGGTTTTCACATTTAACACTCAACTCAGAATAACTTAGTCTTTTGCAGACTTCTTTTTTAATACCCAGTGTAAATATTCTTCACCTGTTCTGTCTGCACTTTTTCTGCTAACTTATTTTGGTTACCTGTATTCCCGTAAGATTGGGTGTGCTTCTCTTGTACTGATCTCGAATAGTGTTCATGTTTGTGCATCCGCGGCTGTCCTCCAAAGTCAAGGGTCCATCGAGCGTGATTGAAAAGCCAGCACTCTAAGAGCGTGCTGCGATGAATCAAAGAGTTGGCTTGGGAAGATAGTGAGATCATTCCATCGATTCGGTCCTCCACTGAGACCACCAGAGATGCGACGGCGTTACCGTGCAATGCAAACAACGCATCATTCTCAGGCAGGCTCATAAGGCACTGGGGCAATACTCGAAGGGCCGCCAGAGGCCAGTGTGAGGCAAAATGGGCCAGTTTGATTTCAAGTGCACTGAATAGATGGACTTTCTGAATAATGCACGGATAGACGTACTGGATACGCGAAATGACCTCTGCTAATGAATGTGAAGAAACATATATATCACCGGCTGCAGCGTGTTGTAGGCCGAAGCACTTCTGGGAGGCGTTTCGTGAATATCTGCGCAAACAAATGATCTATATGGGTGGTGCTCACTGAACGTAATTGTCGTGCTCACTGGACGTAGACATTTGCTGACACTTTCAGCATGTACTGCTGCATGAATGGTATCCAACTATACGCTGCTTTTGTACATATATGTATTTCACTGTGTTGCAAAATAAAGTAAAAAAAAAAGACTTTTTTCTGCCTTGACAAAAATGCGCCCCGAGGAAGTACTTGAACAGCATGTCATGAAAAGGCAAAACTGCGATACCCAAATGTAAGCCGCCTTTATTTCGATGCCTGCACAGTTGTTTTTACCATAGTGTGACCCAGCAAAACATACTTACATTGATAATTGGACCAAGATAATGAACAGAGAAACAAAACCAACAAAAGGTCTGGCTGGAAATTGCTTCAGGATGCAAATGCAATCATGCAGGAAAGATAGCATGCATGTAAAAAACAATATGGCAAATACAGAAAAATAAATAACCTGCATCATGAGCTCAGCATTCAGTAGACTAGCAGTGCATTGGCATGACCAAACAAGCATTGGAAATGCCAACAGTTTGAGCTTTCTGTAGGCATGGCAAAGGCACTTTCCGGGCACAGACATATTAGTGTTAACTGCCCATTGATCGTAGCAGGTGCAAAATGGTGCAAATACCTGGGCATCTAATAGCAGTGCCTGGCAAATGCCTAATACTTGTACACAATCCAAAACCATTGGCTTTGCCAGTGCTTGATTTTAACAGGACTTCAGTGAAGGACCTTCAGAGGGCTTAAAAATCGAAGGCGACAGTGTGCTTCCATCAGGTTTTTGCTTTTGAAAACATGGTCAAGCCATGTGGAACACGCTGCTCGTGATGGCAGCAGAGGAGAACTGTTTTCAAAGGATTGCAACTATATTGAAAACGGGAGGATCCCGTGCCACTGGAACAAGTTAAACAACTCAACCTCGCCTGAGGCAGCATCTTCAAAAGCCGCTTCATTTTACAGCCCAGCTTCTCTTCGGGCTCGCAAGGCCGTACCCCATGTGTGCTTCTTCATGCTCGTCATGAAAGAAAAACAAAGCAAAAAACAGAAGCACTGTTCCATAAAACCTGACTCCTTCCTCGCCCAACCCTAACAAAACAAACAGCCAGCCTGCGCCTTGCGTCAGCACCGCTCAGCACCGCTGCATTTCATTTAAGCGAACTTGCGAGTTTAAAGAGTTCCCAAGAGGAGGAGTTTTGTTTGATCGCGGAGAGGCAGGAATGGGTGGGAATGGCCATAGGGATTAGCAAGGCTATGGTCAGGCAATGGGTGGGCTCATAACCAAACAACACCTGTACACTGTGTGTCCCTCCTCAAATGTCATTCCTCTGCGTCCCTCCTCATATGCCATTCCTCTCTATCTGTACTTTTATCAGTACTCGAATGCAATCTTTTGCGCTTTATAGGTTACCCAAGCGAAACGTTGTTAGAATTATATGCAGTACCCTTTGGGAACACTATACACAAGACTACAAGTGACAGTACAATTTCACCTTTGGTATAAGCCTGTACTACACAGTTATAGTGGTAGCAGTAGCGGAGCAGCCAGACTTATCTCAAGAGTAAGTGAGCAGTACAAAGATTTAGACAAAGGGACAGCAATTACTATGGTTCAGGCTAACACTGGCTCAAGGTTTCTAAGTCAAAGAATATATATTTATTTACTCAACAGTTGTATAACATTTCACTATTCTAAGCAAGTTAAAAATCACAATCATAACTACACCACACCACTTCCCTTAAATTCCAGACAAGTTAAGCTCACAAATGAAGTGGGAGCAAAATGACACTCCAGCAATTTAAAAGGGAGGGAAAGACAAAGTTATTAGAAATAAGGCAGATCCAACAGGTAAGTAATCAGGGCAATAGAACAAGAGAGACTACAAGGTTAAAATCAGATAGCAAAGGCTTAGTGCCAAAGTCAATGGGTCAAAAGTCTTTTGCTCAAGATAATAGGGTTCAGTGAAGTGTGCTGTAAAGTTCTTGTCAGAGATTCCGGACGAGGTTGGTTGGTAGAAAAGTTAGTTCAAAGAGAAGAGAAGGACAAGCCCTCGGATTGGAGAATGATTTCTAACACTTTCACCGCGGCTGACCGAAAAGGACAACCGGATTTGCACAGTACCTTAAAACGGAGAGGGAGCTGTAGCTGAGGCGGACGTTGCTGGTGGCTCCTGCAGGCTCATGGTTCCTGAAGCGACTGTGGGACTGACACGAAGTAGGAAGACTGGAGGGTCCTGCTTCACCCAAGAAGAAACCAGCAGCAGAGAAAAACAACAAATAAAAGGTGCGCTCCTTAAACCCTAGCAGGGTCCGACCTTCCTGGCTAACCGGCCCACTGTAGCTCTGTACGCGAATTCGACCAGAGGACGGGTCCTGGCTTGTAGTTTGGGTGAACTGGTTGGTCCCACCAGCTCAAGAGAAGAAGTTTCCTGGAGGATCTTCTCTGTCGTCAGATTTGGAATTCGGGACTGTAGCAGGGCTTCACCGGGCGGTTCAGTCGTCGTAGGGGTCCTCTTCTTCCAGTTCCTCATTGGTTCTTTCATTCCAGTGGTGACTCTGCACTTCCAGTCCCAGAGACCTGCTTTTTATGCAGTTTTCCCCCATTCATACAGCCTGGCTGTCAATCACACAGCAGGGTGTCTGGCCTGGCAAGGCCAGTCCCCTTAGCCAATCAGATAAGAGTGTGACTTGGGTTACTAAGGCAACTCATGGCAGGGGTCCGAAGATCCCTCCCTCACATCCTGCCTACCCAGACTATCAGGCACCTTAAGGAGGGCTTCTGTGCCGAAGCCCGCGAAAAGACATCGAACAAAAGAACCATCCCCGGTTTGCCACGCAGAGTTAAACACGAGAAAAACTTTAACAAAAAGAAATGGCGACTAAACCAACTGGAGCCAAAATAAAATGTATTTGGTCAAGCGGGTTTATGTGCGAGGCTAATATAACAGCCTAAAACATTACCACGTTTATATAAGATAATCGCGGTAGAAAAGTTAGGGTAGTTACCACTGCCACCAGCCAAGCCTTAGTGTTAAGGGAGCAAAACAAGGCTCCAAGAGGCACAGACAAAAAGGGATAAGAGTTAACCCTTTCCAATACTCCATGTAAGATGGGGTGGACTGGGTCTGTGGTTTAATGTGCCTATATAAAGTAAATGGCAACTTTACCTGTTTCTGTGGGACAGTAGTCAGCCCTAGAAAAATAAAGTCAGTGGGAAGTCTCAAAGACAACCCTGTGTCACTGCACTGTTGGTGCTGTGTAACAGACACAGAAAGTGGTGAACATGGAGTAGATGAGGCTCCAGTGCCCAAGATCAAACAAACAGTAAAAGTGCACATAGCAAAACACATGTAAGAGTGGCAAAAAGGCTCACACTCTTACCAGGTGAACAAAAAAAATCCTAGAAATCCAGCAAAGCTGCTGGGGGTCTCTTTAGGTAAGGGGAATCATCCATTTATGAGAATTCTCCCTAACAAATTTAATAGCCCAAACTAAAAAAGGTAACATGACACCATACACATCGCAGAGAAGACATTAAACTGACACAAAACACAGAGCAAGCAAAATGAGAAATGCAAATAGAACCATGCAACATTATTTGCCTCACTTGATAGTGCCACCAACAGCTGGCTATAGAATGTGCATGAAGAAGGGAGCATTAAAGCCTGATCCTGCAACAGCCAACACAGATGTGCAAAGTGACAGTCAACAGCAGGCAGCTCTTTAAAAACAAAAACTAAAAAGCTTTGGATGGAAGCTCTTTATTAATCATAACAACTGGCATTGCACTGAGCAACACTCTTGCATTTGGAATAGTCCAGTCTGAACTGGTAGGCCACAGGCTCTCTGCATGGTAACAAAAGTAACCCCAGACATATTTCAAACTTTTAGATCTGAATCAGTGAGGAGCAATTTGATTCCCTGAGTGCAGCAAGCATGGGAATTAGATCTGGTAAAACCTTTTCTCATAACCACTAGCATTGATTTGGGAAGCCTTTAATACACTTGTTATTTTGCTATTCAGCACCATTACAGAAGGACAAGTCCCATAGGCAATTGTCAGCTGCCTTAATTAAGTCAAAACTTTAAATTAATTAGTTTTGGTGTCAGGTGTACACAATATGGAAGACATTGCATACCATAAATTAACAGAGAGAACAAGAAAACACCAGTGCCCATATGACACTGGCCACAATAATATACAGAGATGTGTCGGAGTCATCAGACTTGCATTCTCATTTTTGGTGATGGTATAAAGAAAGGTGAATTATTAGTTGGCTTGCAAGTCACACACACACAGCATCCTGTCCATTAACCCGTTCCATCGTGACTGACCTGACCCCCCTCCAAACCCGTCCCCTTTAAAGGGCATCAACCACATGGCCGTTGAAACATTGAGAACGTCGAGACTTGGCCTTTCACCATGTTTATTCCGCCTCTCGCCTTAGACAAACAAGTATTCAAACGGACACCTCAGTCGGTTTTCCCGATCTATGCCAGGAAATGATTGGCAATGCACTTCCAGTTCCTCGTAATGTATTAGATGCACTTTCGGCCTTGCTCTGTGACAAATGATTTCTGCTGTGCAGGAGTATAAGAATGAGTAGTGGCTAAACTGCCTATTGAGCCCCCACACTTCTGCACACCAACAGTGATAACAAAACCTAAATATTAAAAGAGATACAGCTAAGAGATATAACTCCTGCAGCTTTATTTATTTCTGCATTTTTAAAGTGTGCTAAGTCTTTTGTTGTAACTTTGGCAGAGGAAAGGCTATACTCTCAGAAAGGGTGTGAATGTGATCCAGTAGCAACTCAAACAGCAAAATACAACAGTCCAAAATAAAAGGAATGGCATAATCAAGGTTCCATACAAATACGTATACTAAAATTAAACACATCACTGAACAAATAACTATAAAAACACACCACAAAATGATAAACCTATAAAGAGAATACAGACAGTGGCAGAAGGTAATTATGCAGCACTCTGGGTTTTGAGCAGGGAGGAAAAAAAGAAAGAAATGCAATCAAAAAGTCGCAAATGATATGTCTTTCAGTGGAAATAAATAAAACAAAAGTAATTTAGCCATTATCTGGGGCCCCAAAAGGTGGACCTGCGGAACAGATTCAGTTCAAAGTACCTTAATTCAATGTTCATCATTTTGACAGCAGCAAATCAGGCCTTGGGCTGTTGTGCTTTTGGATCAAATAGGGTTCAGAGGGGATGAGATGCATGCAGCGTGTTGGCATTGAGTCAGGTTTGAGTGGATCCTCTGTGCGATTTCAGGAGGCGTTGAGCAAAGCAGGTCAAATGGGTCGCCAGTAGCGGTATGACGATCAAGCGTGGTTTGAAAAGCTGAGAACCACTGGTTCAGGTCGATGAGTGATGTGAGTGGTTCGAGTCGAGCTGCGATGCAAAGTCTTGGTGGTTCGATGCTTGATTCGATGCAGAGGTTGGAAGGCATCTGCACAGGGTGCTGATGCTTGAGCCAGACAGGTAATGGGGATCTGCAAGAGCAAATCAGCGTTGGGCCAGTTTAATGATGCAAGTACGGTGGTCAGAAGAGTGGATAAATGCCAAAGGCAGTACTGACAAATCCTTCTGGTTTGATTAGCATGAACATGGGTCTCATACGACTTAATCAGTTTGATGCAGTGATAACAGGGCTGTACGGGCCTTCAAGATGCTGTTATACCCATGACATGGGCTCTAGGACACGGTGAGTACTTTCAGGTTCTGCTCACCCAGCCTAGTGAGGTTTTGTGCAGATTGGCAGGTCCTGGTCACAAGAAAAAGTGACTCGCAATATACCCTATTTAGCTGACAGCTTTTTAAAGATGAACTCTCCCAAAATACGTCCATATTATTTTTTTCTTAAGACCTGAATCATTCAAAAGAGAATCAGAGAAGGAGTGGGAGATCCCCTCTTTTATAGACACCAGTCCACAAGTGATTAGACAAAAGCAAGCCTGCTTTAAGGGGTCAAATCCCTGTTCTTGTGACAAATAGAGTTTTCCTGCTTGCATCATACCCAAAGTGCTTTATGCTAAAGGAGGAAACTAGAAGGAAAGGGAGGCATAGTGAGAGACAAGATGGTGGAATCCTTCCCTGCTTGTGCTAAGCTCATTTTGGTTACTTTCACTCTACCCCCTCCCCTTGTCCATTGCATCAAAGGCCCTTTGGTATGCAACACCCTGTGTGAGGTAAGTCCTTTTGTGAAGGGTGTTGCATTTGATTCCTTTTTTGTAGGGCAGCTCCTGCTGAGAGGTGGTCTTGCTGGAGAGAGGTGTTACCCAACCTCACAAAGAATAAAAAAAGGCATCCTCTTGACTGGCTCTGGTTCTGTTGGGTGAAGCAGAGATATCCAGTCAGAGGAAAAACCTGATATCCATTTCATGGCTGAGTTGCCTCACAGCTTTGGCACATGTATGATACAGTTTCATGTGTGTATTTAACAATTATAGGAAACACCAATCACTATACAACATATTTAGATACAGCTTATGTTTAAAGATTATAACTGCCATGTTGATGATGATTTCTTATAATTATGTAATTTTAGAATAGAGGTCCATATTTTAAATGTAGCCCATGCATTGAAGTGAATTGGCAGTCACTGCAGCTATTAAGAGGGCGCCTGTGACCTCGGAACCAGCTCGGTGCCACTGGAGAGCAGGAGCTGTATCTAAGGATGATGACACAGACTTCTGACATGGAATTTGATTAAGGGGTGTCTGGTTAGCATACCACCCTTCTTGAGACATAATTATCTGAATCATTTTATCATTAATAAAAATCCTCTGCTTCTACACCATTGCCAGATGGAAAACCTTGGCACGCACCCTCAAGCGAGGGGCGTACAGCCTCCACTGCCATGATGGCATCCAACTTCTATGAACGGCTCATTAGCCGATCAGGCCTGCACCAGGCTTGATTCACTGGTCTTAGTCCAATGGCCTTGTCCTAGTTACCCCACATGGTAAAAGGGCTCATAATCAGAGGTTTCTGGTGTACATGCACAGTTCAGTAGATAATAAATAATCATTGTCCACAGCCAACAAGAGAAGGGCCTAGGAAAGTACACTAAAAAGAAATAAAATAACAAAATGTTCAGGATGGGTTCAAGGTCTGATATCATAAAGAAGTAAGACAATATTTCCAGAAGACATTTCTGAAAAGAAAAGGTCCAACTGCCTTACTCTGGTTCTCATCATGTTAAGTTTATTTATTTACTAATCAGGGGATTGCTTATTACCACCATCCCCACTTTTGCAATTCTAGTGCAATAACACACAAATACTCAAACAATGATTTTTTGTTTTGTTTTCATTAATATTTTACAATGAAGAGTTTGTGGGTGGGCATGTGGTCTTTATAACAAATGAAAACATAACAACAGTGTTTCTTCAATATTTTCATTATTTTATTTAAATGCACTATCCAACACGTTCCCCAAATATTCTAGGACTGGAGTTAGTATATGGGAACAGGTCCGTTTTCAGCTACCTACAACATCAGCATCAACTCAACCAACATCAGGAGGAGAGGAAGGAGAGGGGGTAGAGGACGAAGGAAACCCAGGAGTGCTAGAAAGATTCAACAAAAGATTCACAAGGGCCAGTGTGAAAGAGGTGAACAGGAACAAGAAATAACAGATTTGATACTAAACTTATCAAATAAAGTCATTACAGAAGAAGAAAGAACAGTCCTAAACAAGGGATTTTCATTTGCCCCGACAACGCAATTTAATTATGTGGAAGTAACCATTGATCTCTTCAAGTTCATTCGCAAACTGAAATTAAAGAACTACTTTGCCACAAAAGCACCAGATACTATTGTAAGACAAGCTCAAACAGAGAGAAGTAAGATATCCATCCAAGAAATTGAGTAGGAGAACGAGAGAGTTTCTAAATCAGGAACCTACTTCAGGAATTAAGCATTAAGCCAGATACTATGGAAATTAAGAAACTCAAGCCTAAATCAACATGTGTTCCGCAACTACCACCAGACAATGTGATTGACACGTTTTATAAGGCTGTTACAGAAGATCTGCATACCATGTTCAGGAAAGAATCAAACAGAAGACACACGGGACAAAGGAATACCCTAAAATATAAGAAATTACAAGCACTAAGAAATTTAACCTCTGTGATGATAAAAGAAGCCAACAAAGGCAGAAATATTGTTGTAATGGAGAGGAAGGATTGTTTGAAAATGGCTGAGAACCACCTGAAAACACAAGGCTGTTATAAAACCCTAGTAGGCAACCCTCAGAAGGAAATCACAGATACATTGGATGACTACCTACTTGGATGGTATAGAAGAGGAGTAATATCTGATGAGGAAAAAAGAAAAGTTACTTAACAATTAAAGAACCAATAATGCCAACAATGTACTTCCTCCAGAAGATTCATAAAACCTTAGAGAGAATTCCTGAAGGAAGTCCCATCCTTAGTGGGATTGGATGGGCTACAGAAAAAATCTCGGAATACTTGGACATCATTCTAAGACCAAAAGACAGTAAACTACAATCATATCTAAAAGACACCACCAATGTGATTAAGAAATTGAAGACGGTTGAATGGAAAAATGAATATCTCCTGGCCACCCTAGATGTAAAAGCCCTTTATACGTCTATACAACACAAAGTGCTAGTCGCTACCATCAAATACTCTTTCAGAGAAAATTCAGCATCACTTTACCAACAAATGGAGATGAATAAAGAGATGCTACAAACGACATTGCACTATAGTGTATTTACATTTGACAACACATATTATCACATATTATCAGCAAGTAAAAGGTGTGGCCATGGGAACTAAATACGCCCCGGCCCTGACAAACCTATTCATAGGACTATTTGAAGATAAAGTTGTATATAAACACAAAGAATTTTCAAGTAGGATAATATTATGGACATTAAGTAGAAAAAGAAGGTCAGGCGCGCACTCTGGTTCCAAGTCATTTAATCCTGATGCAAGTAATAACAGGGTTGAATCCCAACACAGTTCAAAAAATAATAACAGTGCTGAATCCCAGATGCAAATAGTCCCAACAATGTTCAAAAATTACCAGGGTTAAATCCCAACTGCTACAGTTCCAAAGCACAATAGTTAGTTCTACTCCTCCAAGTACTTTCAAGTCTCAAACTCTTTCACAGCCTCCCTGATGAGAGTTTGAGACTTGAAAGTACTATTTGCATCTGGGATTCAGCCCTGTTATTATTTTTTGAACTGTGTTGGGATTCAACCCTGTTATTACTTGCATCAGGATTAAATGACTTGGAACCAGAGTGCGCGCCTGACCTTCTTTTTCTACTTAATGTTACAGGATACCCGGGTTCCAGAGGCATCAGCACCGGGGCTATTATGCCCCCACTTTGGAGAGCCATATTCATGGTTTTCCCCCCTCCCCCAATTGTGGGTAAGATTTGTGTTTGGAGGGGAGTTGGTTCCTGGTCTCCTGAATGAAACACTTGTGCCATCACTACAATAACCAGAATCCTTTGAGACTGAAATTGAATGAAATTGAAAAAAGTAATTAGCAACACCTGAAAAGGAACACAGCTATCACAGCCTCCCTGATGAGAGTTTGAGACTTGAAAGTACTTGGAGGAGTAGAACTAACTATTGTGCTTTGGAACTGTAGCAGTTGGGATTTAACCCTGGTAATTTTTGAACATTGTTGGGACTATTTGCATCTGGGATTCAGCCCTGTTATTATGTTTTGAACTGTGTTGGGATTCAACCCTGTTATTACTTGCATCAGGATTAAATGACTTGGAACCAGAGTGCGCACCTGACCTTCTTTTTCTACTTAATTTTACAGGAGACCCGGGCTCCAGAGGCAGCAGCACCGGGGCTATTATGCCCCCACTTTGGAGAGCCATATTCATGGTTTTCCCCCCTCCCCCAATTGTGGGTAAGATTTGTGTTTGGAGGGGAGTTGGTTCCTGGTCTCCTGAATGAAACACTTGTGCCATCACTACAATAACCAGAATCCTTTGAGACTGAAATTGAATGAAATTGAAAAAAGTAATTAGCAACACCTGAAAAGGAACACAGCTATCACAGCCTCCCTGATGAGAGTTTGAGCCTTGAAAGTACTTGGAGGAGTAGAACTAACTATTGTGCTTTGGAACTGTAGCAGTTGGGATTTAACCCTGGTAATTTTTTAACATTGTTGGGACTATTTGCATCTGGGATTCAGCCCTGTTATTATTTTTTGAACTGTGTTGGGATTCAACCCTGTTATTACTTGCATCAGGATTAAATGACTTGGAACCGGAGTGCGTGCCTGACCTTCTTTTTCTACTTAATGTTACAGGAGACCCGGGCTCCAGAGGCAGCAGCACCGGGGCTATTATGCCCCCACTTTGGAGAGCCATATTCATGGTTTTCCCCCCTCCCCCAATTGTGGGTAAGATTTGTGTTTGGAGGGGAGTTGGTTCCTGGTCTCCTGAATGAAACACTTGTGCCATCACTACAATAACCAGAATCCTTTGAGACTGAAATTGAATGAAATTGAAAAAAGTAATTAGCAACACCTGAAAAGGAACACAGCTATCACAGCCTCCCTGATGAGAGTTTGAGACTTGAAAGTACTTGGAGGAGTAGAACTAACTATTGTGCTTTGGAACTGTAGCAGTTGGGATTTAACCCTGGTAATTTTTGAACATTGTTGGGACTATTTGCATCTGGGATTCAGCCCTGTTATTATTTTTTGAACTGTGTTGGGATTCAACCCTGTTATTACTTGCATCAGGATTAAATGACTTGGAACCAGAGTGCGCGCCTGACCTTCTTTTTCTACTTAATATTATGGACATGATACATTGACGATGTCTTCTTGATTTGGAAAGGAACACAAATGCAATTTGAGGAATTTTAAAGTAGTATCAATGATATCAACTTTGGAATACAGTTCATAAGAGCATGCGACAAAAACACTATTAACTTCTTAGATTGAACGATTCAAGTAGATGGCTTCCAACTAGAAACATGGACCTACAGGAAAGAGACTGAGGTGAATTTGACATTACACGCAAATAGCTGTCACCATGCCCCCACTATTAACAATAAGCCCATGGGTGAACAGATTAGAGCACGACGTAACTGACAGAAACAAGTTAAATTTAAATTTTAACAAGAGTGTAACCTATTACAAACACGTTTTAAACAAAAACAATACACAGACACATGTCTGAGAGAAGCATATAGAAAAACATGCAAACTAACACAAGAACAGAGATTGGAAGATAGACAAAAGCAAATTAAGGATGAACACACAAATGTGGGTTTCATAACGAAGTACAGCAGTAATCACTTTACAATTACAAACATTTTAAAAAGACATTGGTACCTTCTAAGACTGGATGAGAATATTAAAGAATATGTGGATGATGTACCAAAAAATTTTCTTAAGAAAGCGAAAACAATCCGAAATAAAGCAAGTCCATCATTCCTACCAACTGAAGATAATACAAGGAATGCAACATGGCTACAACAAGATATTATTGGATTTAGGAAATGTGGGACATGCACCATCTGCAGATTTGCACATGAGTAGACCATTACATGTTTTAATATAAATGGAAAGGAAATCAAGATCAAAGAGGCAATTAACTATAGGGCAAAATATGTAGTGTATGGCATTATATGAAAATGTCAGAAACTTTAGAAACTAAACGTGAATTGAGAACAAGAATAACACATGGCAAAAATAGGGAGTCAAGATCTCAAGTTTCCGATAGCACATCAGTGGCAAGCAGTACATCAAATGGACAATAAGACAGACATTAGGTACATCGGCCTCCTGAAAATTGTTCTTAGAAGAAGAGGTGGAAACAAATTAAAAGCTCTTAGACAAGCGGAAGCCAGATTAATATACAGATTGAACACTACCATCAACCGGCTGAACTCAGACAATGAGATGGCATTGTTCTTGTAAATAACCCCCATGAAGAATGTTGTTATGGGGTTTCAAACTGAGGGGGGTTTGTGAAACATGAGCCCTTAGTCATGAAGGACATAAATATGAATATCAAATTGATACTGGACAATATTCAACTGTTTCTCAATGTATCTTACGGGCATAGCAAAAACCTATATCATACATCATCATGATGACCAAGAAGAGAATGGAATAAATATGGTCACTGTATGTAGAATTGACGTTACAGCTGTTATGACACTAAAAATGGATCAGCAACCTCTATGGTATAGAATTGGATTTAATGTGTGTTCACAGAACAGTATTACAAATGTTACATCCCAGGAGTCTGAACATGTCAAGTTAAGATATGTTTGTTATGTTTTTTATCTGTGAGAATGAATGTGACACTTAATGCATACATACGAAACCACATAATAGGGGAATGTCGATAAATATTTAGTACATGACACTTTAAGGGACCACAGCACAATGAATGTGCTAAATGTTAATCAATATCGGGAACTAATTATGCAGCACCCCTAAATTGGTTATGTGCAAGTGGATGGAAAGAATGAAACCTAACAAAGTGGATACTAGATAAACAGTAGCAAGGGACACATTCAACATGCATGTAGAGAAGCAGCTGATTATAAGTATAGGATGGGCAAGAGTAATAGCTATTTGTAAGATCCGGCCAAGCCAGCAGACAATACTTGATACCAAGGTTACGTTACATACAAAAATTAGTAAAACGTTAGCTTTTTTATGGCGTTTGTGCAAACAGACAGGAATTTCCAAACCACACAATATGGGCGTTAGCTAATAACGACACAAAATAGAGAAATTTACATGTGATTAAGCACTTGCACTGTGAACACAAATCCCATCATGAGATTGGGCATTAGGACAATACATTCATGCAATGGTATGGAGCTTGTTGCTCCATGGTTTCCATGATCCCAAAATACAACATTAGTCAAATGCTGTTGGCATCTTGCGTTCTATGACAAGCCAACACAGAGGAGTTAGAATGGAGAGACAACGGGAAGAGACCGAAATTATCGATGTTATGACGCCAGTTTGAGTGTAAACTAAATAGAATGTAATAATCGGTTAGACGGCAGTATCTAGATACACCGTAACCGAGCTAGAACCTTTAGGTTAATGGTAAAACCCCATTGGAAAATGCTCTGTGAATCGGGCCCTTAGTGCCGCGCACAATGTAACGTGCGAGCACTGCAGGGTATAACAGGACTCCTATTACTGATATTAGGAGGTATATAAGTAAAACAGTATGTAATAATTTGTTAGAAGGTGGCACACAGACGCGCCATAAGTGGCCTCGAATATGGAGTGCCATGCACGTTGTAACGGTTGAGCACTGTATAACATAACAGAGTGGCGGTGGACAAACACACCATAGTTTAGGCTCCAACTAGCCGCACGGCGCACACAAAAATGAGTGAGCACATTTAACAGTTAAAAATACATGCCATATCATGTATTTATTTTGGAGGCACCTAACCCATAAACACTCACACCACTGGACAGCAGAAGGCAAATGGTAAGACTATCTCCGTTTTAAATGAAAATAATATTAGTAGAATCAATACGATGTTTAAAAAAAATTGAATACATACATAATGGATATTAGTACCCGGCGAGAGTCAAGCAGAATACAACACGCATTCTGATTGGCTCTCGCTGGGCCCTTACCAGGCCGAGAATCCTTCGATTCTTGCCGGGACTCCAGCTTCCTTGTCCTCGGTTGGGGGGCGTGGCAGCCCCTCTGCCAATGAGGAGGCTCGAAGCGGGGCCATCCGAGCCTCCTCACGGCTGAGAGGCTGCCTCCGCCCCCCACTGGGGACTCGGGTAAGCTTTGTTTTTCTTTTTTTTTTCCTTCCC
The DNA here is from genome assembly GCF_040938575.1 of Ambystoma mexicanum. NCBI lineage: Eukaryota > Metazoa > Chordata > Amphibia > Caudata > Ambystomatidae > Ambystoma > Ambystoma mexicanum. Next base: position 620,849,221 of record NC_090923.1, on the reverse strand, counting down.
TCCCTACCCCACCCAACTTACCTTCTTGCTCCTGCGTCCCTGGTGGGGGACGATGATGCCCTCCAGCAGTGTGGAGACTCTGCGCCTCCACACAGCTGAAGGCTTCCATGGTCCCCTGGCAGGGACGAAAGTACGTTTAAAAAAACAAAAAAAAAAATTCTCCCCCCTTCCCCTCCCTCCCGCCCTCCCAACCCCACTTACCTTCTGCTTCTTTTTGTTCGGGAGCAGACGCGCTGGGAACACTGGTGTTCCCAGCGCATCCGCTCCCGAAGGCCGCCATGGAAAGAGGAAATGGACTCCCATTTTCCCTTTCCCGGCGGCCATTTTCTTGGTCGTTTTATTTATTTATTTTTTTTCTGTCCCGAAACGCAGCGGCTTTTCGTGACAGAAAAAAATGCTTTTAGTGCCCCGGTCATGCATGTAATGCGGGCTGGGGTACTAATAGCAATATGACCCGAGCAGCGGGGGCATTACCGACTCTGGTAATGCCCCGGGGCATTCGTTAAATACATACTATGAGTAACAATAACCGGAATCTGATTACTTAACAAACATGTTAATATGAGTTAATTGTAAAACAATCGCAACAGACATGAATTGAAACAAATATGGATTAACACACAGAATCTTGTATTTCTTATTTTCTCCTATCTACTAATTCCCTACAATCCTCCCTTATACCACCCACGAATCTCCGTTTTATGACTATTTCCATGTTTTTGTTTCGTATTTGGACACTTATCAATGAGTTGTATCCTTTTTGTTTATTATTTAATGAACAATATCATAGGTATGTACACTATTAATGTTTGATAAAAAAAAATCTATACACAGTTCTTTTTGTGAATGTGAACAAATGAATATGCCCTGATTTGATAAAGGCAAATGTCGAAAAACGTGTCATCGAAAGGGCACTTACTTAACCACGAATAAACTCTGGTGATTACTATTAAACTTTGGTGATGAAGATTACTTGGCACAGTCTACAGGAATAGTTCTCAATGTATTCTTATTTTTATTTTGTAAAATTACACCAGTCATAAAATATGATGGGGAGGGTGTTTGGTGCATTTAAATAAAATAATGAAAATATGGAAAACACTGTTATGTTTTAATTCGTTATAAACACATGGAGCCTTTGTGGGGACCAGGCCAATGCACACCGGCCTTTTTCCTGCTCCCTTTATTAAATGTGTCAGTACATGTCAGGTAAGTGTACTGAGCTTTCCAATCACATTTAGTGATATCGGTGTATATGTTGATGAGCTGAAACAGACATCTAATTATTTCCCCTGACATATACCCCTTTTCCTTCTTCCTCTGTGCAACCCCTCAGACTGCTGCTGTAAACCTATGGCCAAGTCCTCTGTGCAATTGGGAAACTGTGTTTTGACCTGAAATGCAGACAAAGGGATTCTATAAATTATAGTGTCAGGAGAAGCATTAAGAAAAACATATCAAAACCCGACCTGTCTATCTCAGAGACTATATTATTAAAAAATTCAGTGACCTCAAATACTGTTGAAATTAGGTACTGTGTCAGCGTACAGATTCTAATTTCTAGCTTTGTATCAATTTGGCACAACACATCCACCACATTTCAACACACTCTTACCATCTCAGTTGTGTTTCTAAAAGTCAACGCAGTTATCAGAAATCAATACAATTGCAATTGAGAAATTGACATTTTTTTATTAAATCAACACCCGAATCCTCTAGGCTTCATTTGCTCAGTATGGCCACCCTATTAAAGACCAATGGTAGGTTTAAAATAGTGACACTTTCACTTTCCTTCAGTTTCTGAAGCCCCACTGTCAACACAGCCATTGTGGAAACCAGCCAATAGTCTTCAATATCTTTCTTACCTCATAAGACAATATAGAAATAGGGCATTAGCACCAAAACATGAGAGGGTTCTGGATAAGGTACAGTAACAGTGTGAACATTAATCTTAGTTGTCACATTTTCTCTTAACATCCCTGGGCTAAGACTAGTGTTTAAAAATGGTTGCTCTTGTACCAGAGCACGGGCATACTCGTCTTTGAATGGCAATGCCCGTGCAGCTGGTTTCAGGAAAATAGCAGATCAATGCTGCACTCACAAATTCCCATAAACTTGCAGGTTCCTTCTTGCTAGTGTACAATGAATCATCCCTTATACCAGTACCAGGTATCGATTTATGATGTTGTTATCACATTCGAAAGATTAAACATCCTCCCTGGTTCATGGCGAGTCGGGGCAGCAGGTTAAAATTCATTGAGAGAAGAGGAACATGACAGATTGAGAAATAATCAGCAGAGCATCATACATCTTTGGGACTGAAAAGACATTGCTTTTCAATGGATAAAACCCCACCTCTTTTTCAGTGGGTCACGTGGACCCACTTATGGTGTTTGCGTACCTCTATGGACACATTTGTTACCAATAGTACCTGGTACAGGCCCTTCCAGTGGGTACCAGCAAACACCTTTGCTGATTAACCTTTATTAACACATAGTCCCTTGCCTGTAGGCATTGGTAGGGTTCAGTTGGCTTCTTGGTCAGAGCAGCTTTCCCCTGGTTGTAAATGGAATTGACAGAAAGGATTAACAATCTCACATATCCAAGCAGATTTTCGTCAGTCAAATGCAGGTTAGTATCAATAGACTATATAGGAGGGGATACAGGGAGTCTCATAGGGTGCCCATACCTAACCTTACGTAGGCTGAGTCTGCTTCCCTGTTTGTGGAGCTTCAGGTGCTAAGTAATATGAGGGGAGGGACATCTTGCCTCTTCAACCCCATCTCCTGACATATTTTAGCAAGCCTGTTTGTAATTATCCCATTTATGCTTTCTCTGCTGACTGAGGGTCATAGGGGCAATGATGATTGTGCTGTACATTGAGAGCTGTCATCACACCATTTTTTTGCTTATTGCTTATTCTGACAGGTATTCTGAATCTCAATACAAATGGCCTCATTACAAGTGGGCGCTATGTGTTGGGACAGTAAGTCCCCATTGATATTGGGTCCAATGGGGCATTTTCATTGAAATTACTGCAGCGTTATTAGCGCTGCCGAAATAGCGCCGAAAATAGGCAGAAAGTCAGCAGATTTACCTCCAGCTCTGGGGTAAATTTGCCGACTTTCTGCTGAACTCATAGTTGGGCGTAGTGGTAATGCAGCAGTAATAGCGTTACTGCTACATTTTTACTGCTCCGCCCACCAAATTGTGATGAGGCCCAATTTCTCAGACTAGAATATTGACAGTTGTCATGGCACCTGCTTTCCTATAGATGCAAGCCTCTATGCATCCAGAGAACCCATTCAGTAGAACATGAAGACTTAATTATTACAGCAAGGATATTGCAGGAAGTCAATTTGGATGTTCACAAATAGACCATAAGGAGGAGGATGTGCTTCCTCTGTGGTATGGACTGCTTTTCTTTGTTATTTTGAAGACATTTAACAAATTATTTACAATACTCATGTGCCGTTGTAGCAAACTCTGGGGTTTACCACTATTTATTTATGGTCATTATAATTCCGTTTCCCACTTGAGCCTGTCCATGATATAGTCTAACAAGATGCGAACGAAGTAATGTTGGGGAAACCAACCAACCGTGGTCCTCTTTCCATAAAGAATCTTCATGCAATTGGCATTCCTTTCATAACCAAGTATATTATGTTATCTTGCATTTGTGTAGCACATATTCTGGGCCTGTTCCTCTAGTGTCTTATACAGAGATGGTTCAGGGCTCAACTTAATTGGGAGAAGGTATTGATCTACTGATTTAGTTACAGCTGACAGCTTTGTCGTGGAGTCTGCAAAATCATTGCCACAGCTTATTTCATTTTCATGGGGTGATGAGCAGTGCACTTAACTATGGCTATTTTGTCAGTGAGCATAATAGAGTCTAGGGCCCTGCTTCATGGAATTATTTACGTGTAAAATAGGAATTTACATGCCATTCTGCCCCCAAATCCCCATTCATCAAACAGGGATTTGCAGGCAGAATGGCCCACAAATCTCTGTTGCACACACAAATAATTCCATGAATCAGGGCCTGGGAGTGCTTTCACATAGTGACTGTTTTTAATAGGGTACATGTAGAGTGTAAAAATCTCCTTTGTTGCCACACTTGATGAAAATCATGGACTACCCCAAAGGCATATCTGTAGTCAGTACACATAGGAACAGACTGTTGAGCCACCACATTTGCATGCTAGAGTGAGCGCCATCAGCTCCGCAACTTGTGTGGAAGTAACATATGCCAGCCTCTCTCTATCCATCAGCTCCCCGGTGCACATACCACATATCTGTAGACCAATTTCCCATTTTGATCCCAGTAACACGACCCATCCACAACATAAGTCAGATCAGCCACAGTTAGAGAGATATCCGATAGCTAATTTTGTTGGTTTAATGAAAATTCAATGATAGCACAACACAGTCATTGGGGTTAGTATCATGTAGTTTACCATCCTGGGGAGTGGAAAGCATAGATGCTGCGCATCTAGTCATGGCAATGGTGGAAGAATTCAAAGTAGTATTTTGTATTTGCTAGCTCGGGATACAGACACATGCTGAGTCTTAGGTTTCAATACTAGTTAGACCACTGCATGCGGGACTGCAAGCTCTAGGTAGGGAACCAAGACAAATATGTTAACACTGCTGTACTGCAAATGCGGTAGCAGCGACTGCTGCAATGGCGGCGGCATCCCCACAGCAACCAATAAAACTCTTTACTGTAATAAGAGATTGGTTTATGATTAAATACATGTTTTTAGGTCAGGACAGCTAAGACAAACCCATTCCTTTCATGGCAATATAAGGTAAACCATTTCTTATAATCAGGCAGAAAAAAAGGCTGGACCCTCAACTAGATTTCTTTTTATGTTTACAAATGCCTCTTCAGCCTCCGCGATCCATTGTAACTGCCCTACAGGTGTAGTGTTATAAAGGTTTGACCATCTCGCCATAACCTAAGATCCATTGTTGGCAGTATCTTACCAGGCCTAAACATGTTCTTATATGGGTAACAGTCTGGGGCTTAAGGATTTTATGAACTGCCTCTTAGCACGAGGCGGCTATGACTCAGTGCCCCATTGTAATGTCATGTCTTAAATAATGTACCTTCTGTCTACATAACTGTAACTTCTGCTTGGATGCGTATTACCCTTCTATGCAAATGATGTTAATAGTCCTAGGCTATCCTGTTTGTAAGCATCTTCAGAAGGTGAGGCTAGCACCAAGTCACCCACATAATAGGTTAACACTGACCATCCGGGGAGCTTAATGTTGTCTAAGTCCTTCTTTGCTGCTGGGAATATAGGATAGGGGCTTCAATGTACCCCTGGACTTGCCTGGTCCTAGTGCACTGAATTTCCTTATGAGAACATGCAGGTACTGTCTTTTTTTATGTATGGGGCTGAGAAAAAAGATGAGCATTGGTCCACTATGGTAAAATGTGTAGCAGTTGGGGAACTGTAGCTGTGGTTGGCACAACTGACAATGAGGGGACCACCACTGCATTGACAGCTGTCAGGTCTTCAACAAAATGGCATGTACCTTTTCCAGGCTTCTTAACATGCAACAGTGATACAGGGCCAGTGGTGTGAACAATTAAGCTTTGTTTCAAGAGTGAGTCAATGAAGGGGGTAAATCATCATTATTCAGCTTCTGCTTTGAGTGGTTATTGAGGAATATGGGGCAGTTTTTTAAAAGTGTCAACCACAATCTTTACAGGTTCAGCATTGTGAATATAACCCACCTCATAGTTGTGCCCTGACTGTAAGGACGATGGTATAGAATTACTCACTTCAGCAATGCTGTGGGGAGGGATTCCAATCTGGGTTGCTGGTGAAATATATGGTGCACTGGAGCTTGCACAATGTGTCCCTTCCAAATAGATTTCTGGACCTGAAGTCTGAAAAGGAAGCCATGTGTATCAGTTTTGGGACCTAGATTGATTGTGATTGGTTCTGTGACTGGATGTAGAACTGGAGCATTAGAGATTCCTGCCACTCTCACTGTATCTGTAGACAAGGGCACATTAGGAAAATTAACTACCCAAAGAGCAAATTACTGGCACCAGTATCCAATAAGAAAGATAAAGCTATTCATTCTACTTCACACTGAACATACAGACCCTCTGAATCTACTGGCAAGAGAACCTCCATCAGGACTTCCTCCCCTGAATTTAGTCAGAACAGTTCATGGTCAATTTGAGTAATCAAAGGAGAACCAGGAACAAAGGCAGGTGCATCAGGGTTTGGGAAGGTCGGGGATAACTTCACGTTCACATTGGGGAAGGATGCCGATACCCCTACAGGAGGACTCAGACAACATTCTGTGCTTGGCCATTTTAGAAAAAGTGTCACTGTGGTGTGTTCTTCCAACAACCCGTTGGTTTGCAGTAGTTACATACTAATGGATCTGTCTAAAGTCCCGGTGAACCCTGATACCCCAGCTGTCCCAGAGGATCCTTTTGTTGCAGATATCCTTGATGCCCTTCTTCCCCAGCTTGCCGTGAATGTGGTGCTCTTCTTCCCTTGCCTGGACTTCTACCTCCAAGGTCTCCCCTGAATACCCCCCTTGAACAGGGTCCTGCACTTTTCCCTGATATTTCTGCAATTGCAACACCATTAGTTTACTCTCAATGCTCTCGTTCTACTGTTGCTAACATACCATATAACAGTTTGCAATGGCCATTAGCTCCGATAAGGGCTTCTTCTTCATCCCGATGCAAATTGTCTTCAGTTGTGCCTGAATCTTAGGTAGTAGGCACAAAGGAATTAGTTTTGGTTTTCTGTGCATCCTCGTTAGGTTTAGTGATACCCGATTGCTTACTGAACCAGTGGTGGCTGGTGAACTTTTTAATTAGATAGGCAAAAATATTTGCCACAAATAAGAGGGAGTGACTAAGCGTATTGAGCAAGTCCAAACCAATGAAGGGGCATTCAGGGTGGTTCTTCCCCCAAGAATTATGTTTGAATAATGGGTTAAAATGGTGCATTACACAACACACTTTCTATGAAAAATTGGGTAAAAAGTCAGACATTGCACAATCGTTTTTTATAAGGTAACACATTAAAAATCCAATAGATGCAAGTGACCAACAATGCACATGATCATTTTCCAATGCTTTCTCATGATACGTTTCCACACAATATATGCAAGTATTTAAACATTTTTACACTGACTGCGCCCATACATTTCCATGCTGGTTGCACCTATACATGCCAGTATTCCCACATGATAGTATTCTCATGTTTGCTTTGTGAATAATGGCAGTAATGATACAATATGAAAACATGCCCAAGCTGGCTGCGCCAATACATGCCATTGACTGCACATAAAAACACACTCCTGTTGTCATTGCCATCAAAAATGCCATGCCACAATAAAAAAACATGATCAACATGTAATAACTATCTTATTTGCTTTATCATAAATGCCCAGTAAAGAATTGTCACACCACAGTAAGACATGGATTGACTGGCTACACCAAATTGGCAGCCTAGTTATATCACAACACTGATCATTCATGATCAGTGTTGTTACATGACTAGACTGGACTACATTTCTGCAGCCAGTCTGCTTATGTTTTCTGACGCTTTACTGGGCATCAATATTCATGTTTGACTTACTGGCATGTTTCAAAATGATTAGTACAGATGGTTTAGCGCAATGAGTGATGTGATGCTGCAAGTTGAGCATGGAGGCAAAGCCCTGGTAGCTCAATTATTGATTTGAGGTCATCTGCACAGTGCTCTGGTGCTGGAGTTGACAGGTGATGAGGCTATGCTAGGGTGATGCAGCATCAAACTGGTTCAATTGATGCAAGTGGCAGTTGGAAGTTAAAAGATGAGTGACAAAGGCAGCACTGATGGTCTTGGAAGTTTGAAAGAGGTGAACATGGTTGTAATGCAGTTCCAGTGTGTTTGAGTGATGAAAACAGGGGACCTGCTGCTTTGGCTTCTACTGGTGCTGTGAGACCCAATGCAGTAGTCTCCATAACAAGGTGAGTCTTTTTAAGTATATGCTCTCCCAGACTTGGGAGTTGTGCTTGCAGAGTGTCAGGCCTTGCTCCTCAGAAAAGTCACCCCCAATGTGCTCTGAGGATAGGTAGGAGGCACTGCTTTTCTCTGACATGGATCACCTGTCTTCGGCTCTGGCAGAGAGCTTTGGAACAGACTGCTTCCCCAAAAGGGTCCAAATGAATTATTTATAAAGTCCTTGGAGGTTCAAACGTGAATCAAACAATGAGTTGGATACCCTCTATTTTAGATTTAAAAAAACAACAGGAGATTGGAGCAAAGTCAGCCCGTTCTAATCGGTCCTATCCCTGTCCTTGAGGAGACAAATAAGGTTTGCTAATGTCATACACAGAGTGCCTTGTTCCACACGAAGTGGAGGGGAGAGAAAGGGAAGGGAAGTTCATAAATAAGTTCACTTGTGCTCTCTGACTGCCCTAACTCTGCCCACCCATCTCCCCTCAAGCCTGTAACTTCAATGGCTGTGTGGTACCCCCTCGTGTGGGACAAGCTTTTGATACCGAATTGACTCTTTGAAGTGAGGCTTGGCAGGATGGAGTTACCCATCCACCCAGATAGTCAAAGAGGCAGGCATCCAGCATTTGATCTCATTCACTGGAATACAGACCGTCTTCCTGCCCAGAATCCACCCAATTCGCCTGAGCTCACAGGCTTCACATTGGTATGCATCCAGTTTCATGTGGCTTTATTAATCATGTTTCTATCAGTCACCATACTGAAATCAGCATATGCTTCTGGTATGGAGTTTTATAAAAGGGGTTCTGGTTACACGTATTGAAATTGACTAGATGCACCATTTTATTCTCAATAAAAAACTAGGGCGTTTACACCCTAAACAGATGGCAATGTTTCACAGTAAGGAGCCAATTTACTCAATGATGTTTCATTTTTGTTTTTGTACCCAGCTTCTGGAGCTCAGCAGCGAGTTTGTACCTTCTGCCAAAGGACTGGATCGTGTGTTTTATGAATTGAAAAAACATCCACTAGATTGGCCACCAGGGGGTGCGTGGATGAACGTCCACTGATCTCGCTGATTATTCCTGACAGTCCAGAAATGTGGCTACAGCCCCCACTTTTAACATCCCCCATGAGGAAGTCCCGTGGACTTTTCAACAGAGAAGGGCCCCCGTACCGACCGCTCCAAAAACTGACAGAATCCAGCAGGGGAAGACAGAGTTCTGCTCTCCAATGTACGCAGGGAAAAGTAAAAGTAAGATTTTCCCACCTGAATGATGCAAAGAGGGAGTGCTTGGTGGCCCGTCTGCTGGGCTGGAGAACAAGCTGCTGGAGCAGGCATTGGAGGAGTCGTGTTGGTGGTGCTTGGAGGTGAGTGTCCGCCCCCGAGGTATCCGGTGGACCTACAACTTGGGGGTGTCAGGATGAGGACTCCATCACAGGAGCAGCTGCAGTGACTTATCCTCACACCCTTGACTTTGTTTGTTTGTTTGTTTGTTTGTTTTATTTCTATAGCGCTCCAGACCCGGGAGTAAAAGGGCGCTTAGTACAAGTTACAAGGCACAGTACATGGTAAACAACAGTTATATACAAGATATACAGGCAATGGAGGTGATAACAACCAGTATTGACATAAATGAGGCATGTGCAATAAGTACGGTTTATAGCTAAGTCTAACTTCAAGGTTGACTTTTTGTCAGAAGCCACCCAATGGCAAGTTTCCTGAACGACTGGAAGGATTTGGATTACTCAATATTCAGTGGCAGGGCGTTCCAGAGTTGGGAGGCGAGGACAGTGAAGCACGAGCCTCCAGCTCTTTTAGAGGTAAATCTAGGTACTGTGAGACATAAGGTATTGGAATATCTCGTAGTTCTGATGGAAGATTTCATGGTGAATTTGTTAGTCAGGTAGGGGGGGCTAGATGGTTGAGAGCTTTGTAAGTGAGGCAGAGTGTTTTTAGATCGATTTTATGTGGATGGTGAGCCATTTGCATGTGGTTCTAGTGGCAGAGATGTGCTCACACCTGGGAATGTTTAGCGCTGCCCGTAGCGCATTAGTTTGTAGGACTTGGAGTTTACTGATTATCGCTTGGTTGGCCACAGGGCCAACAACTGGCCCCAAGTGATCACCCTTGGGTGAGGCCCCCAGCTTCCCAAGGGAGTTGAAGGAGGTGAGGGTAGCACGATTGTGGAGAATTGCTCACCCTCCTTTAGCACGCACTCCGCTGGGCATGCTGTTTTGGACACAGCACCCCCCGGGTGAGGAGTGATACACAGGTCCCCCGGCCCATAGAAGTGAGCACTGGCAAGGTGACCCCCGAGGTTGGGAACAAAGGGAGGCTGCACATAGTGTGGGTCTCCCACATCAATGGAAACAGAAGAAAGGCAGAAGTGACATCAAGGGTGCCCGGCGGGGTGTGAGCCACCTACCAAGGGGTGTGTGCCCGCCTCCCAGCCCTCTCTAAGAAAGAAATGAACCGAGATCAAAAGGGGGATATGCAAAGGGGAGCGCCGGCCTGACCCTACCCCATGGAGCTGGGGCTGGAAGTCCAGGGTACCCAACCTGTAGATGCCAGCGGATAGGGCTGCGGAAGTGGAGGCGGAAGAGCAGTTCTGTAACGGCACCAGGAAGACCCACAGGAAACAATACGCAGAGTGTGCCCCTAATCTCAGGTGAGAGAAGAAGGGCAGGGGTGACCGCTGTGGGGCTGGGAGGAGTGGGACCGGTACCAAGGGGCTTGTGCCTGTCTACCGGCCCCTTTTTGGAAGGGATGAAGCTAAAACCCCAGAAGATCCAGGGGGTAGCCATCTACTGGATAGGTGGGAACTGTCAGGATGGCACTAGAGACTAGCAACAGCTATTTGCCCAGGAGGAGGTAAAGGGATCTGAAAACCCCTATAAGACAAAGTGTAAGTCGTTCATACTCGGGGTCTGACCATCACATATAGACTCGAGCGTGCAGGGATATTCTTTCTGGCTCATGGAAGTGCGGTTGAAACTGGCCAGTTTTGAATATATACCAAGGCAATTCTGTGCTGTGTCCATCTCGGAGTGCGATATGGATTCTGGGGGAGATGAGTCCTAGTGACCAAAAAAGACATTGCAGCACTCATGGAAGAGATCAGAAAAATGAGGGGTGAAATTGGGGGAAGGGGAGGCAGGATCACCCATAGAATCGACAAAATGGAGGAGAGATTGGAGGAAGTGGAGCAAAATCAATCTTTCCTGGACACCATGGAGACCCAAACGGACGTGCGCATGTCGGAAAAGGAGAGAAGAGAGGCCGAAGTAATACTAAAAATGGATGACCTCGAAACCCAGGAAAGACGTAATAATCTGAGACTTTTCGGAATCCCAAAGAGAGACGGGGAGTCAGAGATAGACCTGCGAAGAACCCATCATGAAGTCACGAAACTGATCTTTGATGATGACTTCACAGATGAAGTGAAAATCAAGTCGATCCATAAAACTGGAGGCTAGGCAAGGGGTTCAAAGTCAGTCCTAGTCTGCTTTCACAACTCTGCGGATTAGCTCAAAATTCTGGAGAAAGCAAGAAAGAAAGGCCCATTAATGTACAGTACTGCAAAAGTAACAATCTTTCAAGACCTGTCTGCCCTGAACCAGGCAAAAAGGAGATTGTGTTTACCCCTCACAAAATGGTTGAGTGACTCAGGGTCCCGGTACCGGTGGGGATTCCCATTCTCCATCTTGTTTGAGGTTGATGGACAAAAACACAATCTGTCTACTGATGAGGAGATTCACAGATTCACGAGGGAACTCCTGGGAGATGCCGGGGAAGCTTTGACCCCCCCCATGGCCCACCTGGAAGGGGGCCAGGTGACAGACAATGGAACTTCAAGGTTCCAAGGAGGCGGAGAATGCCAGGATCCGGGAAGTTTAGAAAGCTGAACACATCCACCTCAGCGAAGACCTGAAATGACTGATGTAAACTGCTTGCAGATTCTGCGATTAAGGTTCACACAAGCTGTGGGGATTGAAAGATCGGGGCCTTATCGGGGTCTACCGACTAGTTCAGAAAGAGGAAGTGTTGGAGTGTTTTCTCAGGAGAAATGTGAATTTAACGTGATAGGTGTGATTGTTTAAAAAGGAGGGCGGAAGTGGGAGGGCTCTTGAGTATGCATTTTGCTAGGCAGGGACCTGTGGGAACGGGTTCAGCTGGTGGTCCGGTGTCAACCTAGTGAGGCTAACTGGGGAGAGCTGGGTGTTGTTTTGGAATTGGGGGGGTTAGGGATAATAGAAGAGAGGGGAAGGGACAGGGGCCATTGTACAGGTTTGCTTCATTCGTGCTTTTCCACTTTGAAAATGTTTGGATTTGCACATGGAGGCTCACCAGGTGGCAACAAGGGCGCTCTGGTAGCTGAATTGTATGATGGCAGAGGCAATGGAAGGGACGAGAGCTGACCGCCTGAGGATTGGCACCCTCAATGTTAAAGGGCTGAACTCACCAACAAAACAGTCACTGGTGGCAGGGAAATTCCAGAGAGCCGGACTGGACAACCTGTTCCCACGGGAGACCAGATTCATGAAGGGAGAAGAACAGAGGATGCCATGTAGAATGATTGGTCAAGAATACTGGCGATCTGGTTTAAGGAAAGCAGGGTGGGCATTCTAATAAGCAGAGTGCTTAGGGGGGAGATTTCTAGGGTCTGGTCGGATGTGGAGGGGTGAGCCCTTCTGGTCTCGGTAACCATTAAGAGGGTGTGCTTTACACTCAACACAGTCTACGCCCCAAACCAAGGTCAGCTAAGATTCTTGAACGGTACGCTTTCAAAAATAATGCTTGAGAGCTTGGGACACCTTATTCTGGGAGGGGACTTGAATATTTGGGTGGATGTCAAATTGGATAGACGGGTGTCACTTGTCAATGAACATGAAATGCCTAGGACAGGGTAAGGGGAGATCAAAGATATAATGGTAGATATAATGTAAATATATGGGTGGTGAGAAATATGGCGCATTTCCACCAGGAGGAAAGGGGCTACACCTTTTATTCGGCCCCACTTGGCACTTTTGAGGATAGATGACATGTATATTTCAAGGGACCTGTGGGGGTATGCAAAGAATTCAGAGATTCACCCAATCTTCTGGTCGGACCACAACATGGTAACAGTAGACTTGGTCTGGGTGGGAATGTGCCCCAGGGAGTGAAATGAGTCCCTGTGGAGGGACCCTGTGTTTTTTTCAGAAATGACACTAATCACACAGGTGAGGTAGAGAAAATAACTGTGTGGGAGGCAGGAAAGGCCACATGGATGGGTATCCTGATCAGGGAGGGGGCTAGGACAAAGAGGGGGAGGGCACTAATTGAGAATAGGCTGTGGGCAAAGATAGCTTTCACATTACTCAATAGACAGCAGCATGAGTCATCAGAGGGACGAGAAGAGCGTATTTTAGAGGCAAGGGGCAAAAGAGAGGAACTGAGGCCCCTTGAGCAAGGGAAAATAACGTGCAAACTGCAATTCTTGAAGCCAAATTTTTATGAGAAAGGAGATAAAGCAAATGCACTTCTGGGGGAAAGACTAAGCGGACAGTGGGCAGAAAGATGGATTGCTGAAATAGAAGGGTGAGACAAACGGTGTGAGTCCTTGTCTGTGCAGATTCACGAGGCCTTTGCTTCCTTTTATGGAAAGTTGTATGAATCGGAATTCACAGCAGATGAGACGGACTAGGATGCATACCTAGCAGACATCCATCTACCCAAGCTGGCAGGGCTTAAAACTGGTATCCTAGAGGCCCCCTTAACAGAAGAAGAGATTGGGAAGGCAGTGGGGAGGTTGCCACTGGGAAAGGCCCCGGGGAGGGCGGTTTTTCAGCAGGGTTTTACAAATCATTCCTCCCGGTGTTTCTCCCATTTATGAAGGAATTATTTAACGATGTACTGAATACAGGTAAGGCCCCAAAGTCCTTCTCTATAGCACTTATTTCGGTAATACACAAGGAGGGCAGGGACCCCCAGACATGTGGTTCTTATTGCCCCATCTCCCTTCTTAACATCAATGCCAAAATGTACACACCAGTGTAAGCGGCCAGACTAGAGGGGTATATTCCAAGAATGATCCATCCAGATCAAGTGGGGTTTATTAAGGGTCATCAGGGGGCTGACACGATGAGGAAAACTTTACATCTGATACACGAAGCCCAGGGGCTCCCTGGGGAACCCTCCCTTCTTTTCGGTAGATGCTGAAAAGGCATTTGATAGGGTAGAGTGGGGGTTCCTCAGAGCGGAGAGGTGTGATGGCAGTGTACTCTCTGTCAAACCCCTAGCCTGGAGGATTAGAGTGGACCCCAGCATAGAGCGGATCCAGGTGGGAGATGAGACTTAGAAAATCTCCCTTTATGCGGATGATGTTCTCCTACACTACGATGAATCCCATGTCCTCCATACCAGTGGCGATTCAATTGATTGAACCATTTTGGCTCCAATATGACTCCTTGGAGGGATTCAAAATGAATAGGGCAAAATCAATCCTCGTCCCTTTGGACAGGAGAATGGATGGGGATGTGAGGAGATTGCACATCCCTAGGTTTTCAGGTCAACCTGGGAACGCTTATCTACCTGGGAATAATGTGACAAGGGAGGTAGGCAATTTATTTGAGGCTAACCTCCTGCCCCTGATAGCCAAAATTAAGACCGATCTGGAAAAATGGAGCAAATTAACTATATCATGGTTGAGGCACCTCAACATGTTTAAATTGGTTGTACTTCCAAAGATCCTTTATTTGTTTCAGATGCTCCCCATCCGGATTCAAGATTCATTCTTCAGAGAAATAAAGGGCACCATAACCAGGTTCATCTGGCAGGGGAAGAGACCTACGATCTCTAGAGAATTACTGATCCTGCCCAAAGAAAAAGGGGGAGGAGGCCTACTCGACATTAACTTTATAATAAGGTTGCCCAGCTGAGGCTTCTCATACCTACCCTTAGGGCCCCAAAGGATTTCTGATCTCTGATGGGTCTCGCTCGATAACTTTCAGTTACGCCCTACAATGGTTGGGGAATGGCTTTGGGTACCAAGAAGTAAACTCCCTCGCAGAATTCGTGAGCATCCTATTCTGGGAACTATATGGGATATTTGGTGACCAGGAGCAGACATGGGAGGTCTTACAACATGGCCCTCCCCGCTGGGTCATCTTTGGGTGCCAGGAGTCAAGGAGGCTATACCGAACCCCAAACGCATCCAAACATGGTTTCAGGTGGGATTGGAGAGGATTAGCCAGCTCTGGAAGTAGGGTAGCTTCATCAATATTACCATTCTGGAAGAGGCACTGGGTATTGGTAGGCTTTTTTTCTCTTACCTGCAACTGAAGGAGGTTCAACTGGCATCCCAATGGAGGGAACGGATACACAGAGATCTTACCCCATTCGAAATAATTCTGGATAAAGGCACTGAAATGAAGGGTTTAATCTCAACAATGTACAGGGCCTTGGTGGAAGTGGGGATGCAGTCCACTGATAAGCTCAAAATTAAGTGGGAGCAAAACATGGGGATTGACATTGACCCAGTACTGTGGGACCGATTGTGTAGGGGGATGTCAAAGACCTTAACCTACGGTCAATATAAGTTACATGCGATCAAGCTCCTCCACTTGTGGCATTATGACCCATTTAGACTCTCCAAAATGTTTCAGAACACCAGCCATCTGTGTTGGCAAGGATGCACGGCCAAAGCTGATTATTGGCATATGTGGCGGGATGCCCCAGAGTGCAGTTCTATTGGGATGAAGTCCTAGGTTGGATTAAGGAGGTTGACAGATTGCCCGAACCAAGACACTAATGCTGGTCCTGTTTTGTCTGGAGGGGGAGGAGGGAGACTATGTCAGGTTGCAGAAGAGGTCCTCTTGCCTGCTTCTGGCAGCAGGGACTTACTTAACAATGAAATGGAAATATCCACTCCTTCCCTGCAAGAAGGAATGGACCAATGTGGCTATGAACATATGCACTATGGAGATAATAGCAGCAGTGCTCCATGGCCATGCAGGTCCCCATGAAAGGGAGTGGGGGGACTTCATTGATAACCATACAACGCCTGGGGCGCACTCAGCAGTGACCAACCCTGAGGATTGAGAGGGGGAGTGCCATGAACCCCTGTTGGAACTAAATTTGGCTAGGGTAAAGACTCATGTCTGATAAATATGGACAGTTCACCTGTGTGGAGACCAGGTGTCAAAACTAAAAGTGGACCTTTTTCTTTTTTGACTTTCTGAAGGAAATAAAGTTTTTTCTATAGCAACAAGAAAGTAGTACCAAGGGGGGAGGGAGGCATGAATACGGTGAGATACAGTTAGGCATATTGCAGGAGATGGGGTGGAAGGAGGTTACGATGAGCTGTTCCTCTGCTATTCGAATTTCTTCTTGGATGATTTCTACTCTATTCCATTATATTTAAAATAAAGACAAATTTGAAAAATAATCCACTTTCTCTCCTAGACCTGTATTGGAGGTAGAAGTCTGCAGGTTAGGTGTACTGGTATAGAGGAAGAACAAGTAACATTTTGAGCCTAAAATTGAGGACAGAGTTGCTGTTCTGCAACCAGCTGCAGACGATTTAGAAGATTAAAGATTCAGTTTCAGGCCACTTTTGACAATAATCAACATTAGTACCTGGTGAGTGGGGTGTGGAAGCCTCCCAGCAAATGAGGACGTGCAGATAGGGTTCTTTACCACACCGAGAAAGACCACACTCCGAGCCTCCACAGAGCAAGATGCTGCCATCTTCCTTCGCTGGGAATGTAGGTAAGTGTACTACCCCTCTGTCCTTTGCCCCTTCCCCTCCAGCCCCATCCCCCTTTTCCACATATCCTCTCCCTAGCCCCACCCCACTTACGTATGCTGTTCTATCCCTCACTGTTGCCGGAAACAGTACAGTACCCGGCACATCTCTGCCATGTGAATGGCTGCCATGGAAAGAGAGAAGGGGCTATGTGATCCATGTTGGCCAGGTGTATTGCATTTTCTTTCGTTGAGTTGAGAAACGGTTTACACGACGGGGTACTAATAGCACTAGAACCCTCAGAGGGGGGTATTACCGGTCTGGTAATGCCCCCCCCTCCTTGGGGTCTAATGCTTAATTAACATGTAACCTATTATGGTAGTCTAAGAATGGCGTAAAGGTTGACACCACTACTGGTTCCAATATACAACTTCCAATGTAGTCATATTTCTTTTATCAAAAATGATTACATCTTGTGTTGTCTTAAAATGTGTGACCTTTTTTTTTTAGCCAAAGTCTCTTTGAAGGGGTTGTGCTTTGTCAGGCCAGAAACTTTAGGCTCTCATCCCAAGAGCAAAGATAATGGTACCCTTAAGAAGGGAAGATGGAAGTGACCTTTATGTATATTTTTTATTTCTTTATTAGTGACTTGGTTTATTACAAACCTTTCACTTTTTATTACAAATCCATAATGAAAACACAAGTTGACGGTGGTCAGAGAGAAAGTAAGCAAGGAAGAAAAAAGACAGCGAGAAGAAAAGTTAAGCTAGGCATACAAATATTCCTCATCTGAGCCCTAGGGCCTTTCATTTGCTCAGAGACAGTCCGAAAATGCATTGATAGTTGCTATAGCCGCTTTCCCCATTGACTGGGGTTACTTGAGGGAAAGGGGGGCTAAGTCACAAGCATGTCCTGGTATTTGTGATGGACATTATTTTCACCCAATAAAAGCAGATTCCACCGTTCCTCTAAATTTAGTGTTAATGGATCGCCTATGAGGGTTTCCTGATATGTATTTCTTAGATTTGACAAAGTCCTACATTCCGTCAAGAGATTTCTCGAGGTTTCTAGCTGGGCAGTATCCTCACAAAAGCAACACGTACCTGGCTGTCCTTTCAGTTGTTTCTGTTGCACTGAAACTTCCCTTATGGGAAGGAGGTTGAGTCTCAGTCGCAGAAAGAGATCTCTAAATTTCGGACAAGGAAATTTAATCAAATATGGAGGGAGTTGGTTCATTGAGCGTCTTTCTGCCAACCAGTTGTTAGATAGTTTGTACCACGCTTTTGTTTCTTGTGTTTCTATCCAGTGAGTCCTCTGTTTTTTTTGTATATCTGCACCAGATTTATCTTCAAAGTTTCTATTGAATATCCAAGAAATTAGATCAATTTTCTGCATTTATTTTTTCATACAGTAAGCAGCTCGTTTTGTGGAGCTGCCATATTTGATCTCAAGATATCCACTGGTGGGAGGTCCTCATCTAGAACTATTTTGCGGTATAGATCCAGAGATTTCCAAAACATCATCGAGTGAAATAACTGGAGTGCCAGCTCGTATCTCATGCAGGCTACAGGAAACGATTGCGGAAGACGTAGCACTTTCCTCCAGAAGGAAGCTTCTAGGAAGTCCCAGATTGACCATGTTAACTTGAGGGCTATTTCTGCTCTCTAAGTAAGGATTGGCACTACTTTCCGGCAATAAAAGGTGACTACTGGTAGCATGGAGAAATTCCCATACTTTTTATGTAGTACCACAGCTTGACGCACCAGACCCTGCACCTTAATTTAAAGCAGCGTCCCAATCATGTTAACTAATACTTGAATTAATTTAAAGTCCTAGGTATTTGGTAGTATAAACCTGCTCTAATTTAGGTGGGTCTAGGAATATGGAAAACTTCCCTTTTTTGCTTCCATGTTGATCGCAGAAGACATCATTTCAGTTTTCATGGCTTTGATCTTTAGATCATTTTCCAGGATATAGGCCTCAAGAGATTCTATGCAGCCCGATTGGTGTCTTATCAAAAAGAACCAAATTGTCCCTGTAAATAATCCAAGGTACAGGGACTGCATTCAGGATTGGAGGATGTGATCTCACTTCTTTTTGACTGCCACCCAAGTTAGACATGTAGAGATTGAACAAAATTGGCACCAGAGGGCATCCTTGTTTGAGGCCATTCCAGGATTCAATTTTCTTCGAGATGGCGCCAGTGCCCAAAAGCCTCACCTAGACAGAGGTACTTCAGTAGAGAGACCGTATTGCATCCACTAGGTCAGAGGGCAGTTCCATGCCAATCGTTTTTGCCACCGTTTTTCTTGATCCACACTGTCTAAAGCTTGTTTAAGATTTATATAGGTCTTAGATATGGATCTTATTGCTTCCAATATTAACATGTTAAGTAGTAGGAGGTTTACATTGGTACCAACTCCCTTGACAAAGCCTGTCTGTCTTGAGTCCATCCTGTTGTTTTCTTTGGCGCAGATGGTCAGGCGACAGAGAGGGATGGAGGAGAACAATTTCCCCAGTGGGTCCAGAAGTGCAATTGGGTGATAGTTTGCTGGGAATGATGTTTCCCCCTGCTCGAAAATTTGGACCAATACAGCATTTACCCAAGTCGGCGGTACTTGATTGTTTTCTATTACACTAACGAACAGAGGGACAAAGAAATCCACCCATGCCTCCAGATTTGATTTCAATATATTATTGGTTAGACTATCCGGGCCCAACACTCGTGAGGTTTTCAATGTTTTCATTGATGTTATAATTTCGTCTCTGTCCTAGTCTATTTGCCAATTTCTTGCTTGACTGTTGTTAGTCCTCTCCACCTTGGTGTATCCCTTGGCATAACGGGTAGAGAAATTAGTGATCCATGGTTCTTCTGGGACTGCTGACATTAATAGATTAGATTTTTTGGTGTAACCATTCAGTAGCACCCATAGATCTTGTTTGTTTTGTTTGGCCATGGTCCTAAGCAATGTTTCAGCGTCCCATTGGACGTGTTGCACCTTGGAATTGCACAGCCAGTTTTTATATTTTTGCTTCCTTTTTTTATTAGTGGAGTCTGCTCATTTAGAGGAAGGGCTTTAAGTTTTCTTAAGTCTGCTCGATACATTTTCCTCATAGCCACCAGTTCTTTATTGTAAGAATGGTCATTCTTGGAGGTAGTTTTGGGTATTTTCTGGTCTGAAATTATATGTGACACCAATGCCCAGTCATATTCCTTCGTCTGGGGTCCAAGTTCACTCCTTGTCACAAACTTTGCTGCTATCATGGGAACATCAGACGGGAGTATTCAGAGCCTATTTTTCCCATTGATAGATATAATTCGGTAAAGTTAATCAGTGATCTACCTTCTCGATTTCCTTTTCATGTCAAGGCAACCAAGCGATGGTTGCTGTTTTCCAAGTGGGTAACCTTCAGAGCAGTTAAAGCTGGAATCATTTTCAGAGAAGCAAAGATGTAGTCCAAGTAGGCTATCGATTTGCCTTTTTGCCATGTTGGAGCTGGCAGCATGTCCTCAGATAGCTGGACATTTAAGAGGAAAATGGAACGTGCTTGAAGTTCTTTCATCGACGACAAAGCTTTCCTTGGGAGCATATGATGTGACACAGGAGCCCCATTTTTCCCAAAGTAGTGGATATTCAGGTTCCACACAATAATATGTCCAAATATTTAAAATGGGCATGTAAATCATCTATGGTAGAGAGTATAGTTTCAGTAAAAACAAAGTCGTCCATTCCAGCTGAATTCCAACATAAATTGAAGATCGGCAGTAAACTTTGCATACTCTCATTATGCACCGTTGTGGCCAGAATCAGAATCTGGGTAATGGGTTCAGTACTTCCTGTAATTTTAGATTCTGTGCAGATTTAACTAAAGTCAGCAGCCCTGTTGATGGATGAGCCAGCTTCGCCTAGAAGTGCAGGATTTAAATAGGGTATATGTAGCCGTCAAACAGCGGGACTGTACACAGCCAAGTTTCCTGGAAGCATAACATGTGATATTTCTGTAGTTCTGAGATTCTTTCTGTAAACAGATAGGTAAAGCCTCTCGTATTCCACGTGCAAAGCCTCAGAGGGATAGTCTGATCGTCCCCTGATTGCTAATCTACGACTAGAGAGGCTGACATTGGTGGGACATGGAGGATTGTGTCTCTGGTTCTTGAAATTAGAAGGGTTCCATTATGGTTCCTCACATTTCCACACATATTTGGTTCCAGTGTATCAAGATTTACTCTTAGGTGCTGATATGTTTCCTTTCTGATGGCAGGCCCCTTTTCCTTGCGCTCATCAGCCGCAAACCTCGTGATCTCTTCCCTAGATTGTAACAAGATTTGTGAAGGTGGGGCTGAATCCCCTTCATCAGTGGTTTTTGACTGATCTTTAGTAAATTCTTTAAAGAGTTCAAAACCCAGTGGAAGGAAGGCTTCACTTGACACCAAGAGAGCAGATTTAACCAATGAAGAAAAGAGATGCAATATAACCCAATCTGTTCTCGCTACTTCCACAAACTGAACTATTGTGATGTCATTCGAGTCAATATATCTCAATTTCGGTCTGTAATGTAGCGTTTTTTGCACATTTGCATGATTCAGGATCAGACTATCCTCTGATCTTAGGAGACGTTCTATAACAATGGTGCAGGAGTTCAATCTTTTTCTCAGGAGGTTAAAGATAAGTGAGTCTGCCACAGATGTATTCACCTCATGACTAGATATCTTTCAATCACAGCCAGTTTCTTGTTTTTTTTATGAGTGTGAGTAGTTTTTGATCCAATGTCATAAATGTGGATCTTCACGAGACCACCAGTATGTTCCGGGTTATTACTTTGCGAGGGAAATCTGCATAGTGCAAAACTGAGTCTTCAAATTCTTCCTCTGAGAATACTTCAATGATGATTTCTTTGACCACATGTAGCAGATCTTCTTCCTCGTTCTCATCATCTGAAGTGTAGACAGAGAGGTTCATTAAGATATTCGTTTGTTCCAATTCCGAATCATTCATGGCCTTTGACTCCGAGATATCCCTTAGCATTCCTTTTGGAGATTTATCATTTATACTCAAGGTGGCGATCTTAAATTGTGTAAGAAGGCTCTTGAGCCATTAGATTTTGGTTTGGGGTCTCTAGGTCTGTTTTTAGTTTGCTTTTGTATCGGCCCTAAGACTGTGTATCTATTAGGGTGATTTTCAAACATAGGAAATACTTGTTTTCTGTTGCCCTCTTTCCTAAAGTCGGATCTGAGGTTCATTTGGGTAAGGGGTCCCTCGTTTACAGTTTGGATTTAAGCCACCCATGCTTCATCTACTGTTGGGTCTTGATTTTGGAGCGGAGCCTGATTTGAGGTCCTTGGGTCAATGAGTGAAACTGTTGGAATTTGGGGTAATAAGATTACTTCATCATGGGAGTTTCTTCGTGGAGGTAATCTTAGTTGTGCCAGGGGATTGGGATCAGTGTTGGTCTCGGGGGGAGTCCAA
Source organism: Ambystoma mexicanum (assembly GCF_040938575.1). Taxonomy (NCBI): domain Eukaryota; kingdom Metazoa; phylum Chordata; class Amphibia; order Caudata; family Ambystomatidae; genus Ambystoma; species Ambystoma mexicanum. The sequence continues at coordinate 620,827,027 of NC_090923.1, read as the reverse complement.
GTAATTTGTTCCTTTTCTATCCTTTGCAGATTTTCGCTTGAGTGCAGTCTCTCAGTCTCTGGAGCATTCATCGTTCGATCCTTGGTCTGAATTGGCCTATAATTGACAGTTCCCATCTGTTTTGATGTGTACCACTTCTCTTGTCGGAGAATTTGCATCATGTCCAAAATTAAAGACATCATCATAGCTTTATCCGCATGATCACCTCTCACTACGTCAAACAAACGGGTCTGTCACTGAGCAGTTGCCTCAGCCTCTCTGTCTAGACATGAGTATTTTGGTTGTAAAAGTCTCCTGATAGATCTGCTTGGAGTGAATCATAGCCAGTAGTGTTGTTTGGTCTTTTAGAGCATTACTTAACGTCTCATAGAGTTTCATAAAGGGTGATAGAGATTTAGTTATGGCCGCCATGGCATTTCCTTTTCATTTCCATCATGGATTCCGGCGTGGTGGATTGGCCGGCCTTATCAGGCTTTGGCCTCCGCCGATCGGAAGCCTTGTTGATCTCATCCTCCAATGAGCTGTCATCTGAACTACTGGGGCTTTGTCTTTTAAGAGTGGGCCAATCAGTAGACAGAGTGCCCTCTAAAATAGAGTCCGACCCCCGAGGCGGTTCAAGATTAATCACCAAAGGCGGTTGAAGATTAATCACCAACAGTGAGTTACACGAGGGATCCGAGAAGAAAACAAACTTTTACTTTCAAGGTAGCTTCTTTCAGCGAGTGGATTCACCTTCACACTTGAATCTGTAGATATCAAATAGATCAAGATGGGAATGAGTGGAATCATTATGGATTTCCCTTGTGGGAAGTGGGTTCCAAACACATTGTTTCTTCTCGTTTGGTTGGTAATTAGAGATTGGATTTTGACAACGTCTTGGGAGAGTCTAGCTGCCCGCTCAGAAGGGCGATTTTTATGACTCTTGACGAGTCCTTGCTTTGAATTCACCTCTAAGAGTGTTTTGTGGGGGGGGGGATAAGTATCTTCAGATATAGGTGTTGTTTGTTGCATCAACTTTTGTGACTCGTTTTCGGTTAACATACATGGCTCATTGTCTCCCCCCTTTACTCAGGTCAGCAGACTCCAAGTCACTGCATGGCATAGCAAGATGCTGCATAATGCTTGGAGTAGCGCTTTAAAGGCATATGGAAAAGCCAAACTTCGATGCAGGATCAGATGCCTGCACCCCAGAGGGGATATAATGGAGGGAAGTGTCCTCTATTGCTTCTCTGTTGAATTGCAATGCTTCCCTAGCTCCTCCTCTTCTAACGGGAAGTCAAGACTCGATCCTCACAAATCTCCCACTACAGGAGGACAGATTTCTACACGGGCTGCATTTATGTTAGATTCTGTGCAAACAACCCCATGTAATGGAAAAAAGTTGACCTTCATCAATTGTTTGAGCTGGTGTTAGGGCATGTGGGAAGGAAGGTGTGAAGGTTGTCCTGACTCCTTCACGACACACAGGTTGTAAACAGACTTTGCTTGCAGAGGTAGGGCAAAAAGAGAAATTAACCCACAACTCCCTATCCTGTCATAAAAAGAGAGCCAGGAAATGGCAGATGTGTTATCAGTAGAAAGAAAGGCATTCCAGCCGGAGGCTATTTTCCCCTTACGCTACTGTGTGACTTAGGCAATGTGATTCCTATGTACTTTTTCGGTAGAAACAGCAACAATAAGATTAGAGGATTTCCTTCTACAATGCCTAAATATGCGCTACTGGGTTCCAGCAACTCTAACAGGAGGAGATTTAATTTGTCTAAGGATGTTTTGTAGACTGAAGATCCTGTGCCTGGTCGGTTTACTTCTTTGCTCCCTGGGTTAGTAGACCCTATGCACCAAAACATCAACATTTGGACTTGCCCATCTACGAGGAAGAGGGACTGTTCAACCATGCAAATTACTGCAGCTTCAACAAATTCCATGGAACTTGTTATGAGTGTTGCCCTCGGCCTGATCCTATTGAAGGAATTAGAACCATGCATAGGGAACTATGATTAAGGCAACTTTCGGATCCAATGTTAAATCCTCATTATATGTCACCAATATCCCATAGAGGTACCAAAGTTGCTTAAAAGACCTGAAGGAACCCTTAAACTATATGTTCTTTGGACCTTTATTTCAATCAGTTTTCTGATTGATTATGTATTTATTTTCCTCAGCTTACTTCGTCATACAGGACATTATTCTACCTTCTATTTTTCATTCTACTTATCATATCTTATCATATCATTCAAGTATTATATTAACTTTCTCTTTCAGACTTCGCACAGTTTTCTACTAAAGCACCATTTATATTTCCATATACTTTCCATCCTAACCCTAAAGGCCTGATTCACAAAGTGTTGTTTTTTAATGGTATTTTCCAATTGAAAAGTGCCTTCTGCATCAGGCCCTACAAGTTCTGTCTACTTAACACCCATTAACGTAAGTGAGCAGATCCCTTCTTACCTCGGTAGCTGGTCATTGGGGATGGACGAGCTCTGCCCTCCACCAGTTGCAGACCACTTTAGATCATCTAGGGCCTCAGCTAATTCAATCTCGTGTTGCATTAGAGATCCAGTGTTGGTTTGACTCACCTATCTATTGCAACTTGCATTGCAGTAGTCTTTGCATTCACAACAGATCTACAAGCATACAGATTCTTTGAAGCCAAAATCAAAGAAAGATGGGCACAGTCACACTATGAGGTGCACTGAACATTGGTTAAAGTCCAGTTCTGCACTGGAGATCGCTCTGGTACTGCTGCATACACATCACAGTATGTCATGGAGCCCAGTGTTGTCGGACAATGTTTTTTGTCTATTTGCTTGCTCTGTGTGCCAAATAATGCTTCTGTAGTAGAGCAAGGGGCTGCTTCATCTGGCTCAGCCTGTCAGCATCTGTGGTCAGCTCACTGTCCCCACCCCATCTTAAAAAAGAAAGCATGGATATGGAAGGGAACACACCCAGTGCTAGGTGGCTCCCCTTTGGTCAGAATGGGTCTACCACTCCAGGCCATGATGGGTGCTACACAACACTGCATGACCCTTCCCTCATGTTGGGCCCTGTGAGCTTGTGCACATGATGATTAAGATCAGAATAAAAGACATGATACCCCCGCAGTGCCAAGGGGCAATTCTGGGGGCAATATGAAGGGATAAGGGTCCAATCTGGGGGAATTGTGAATTTCAGTAGGAAATATGTGGTGCAATATGAAGAGGAATGGGGCAATGTGAGGGGCTAAGTGAAGTGAGTCAGTCACATTTTGTGGGCAATTTAAGGTGCTATAAAAACAAATCTGGTGACAACATCGACGTGACATGGACTAATTCGGAGGCAACAAGGAGGTCAATTAATCTACTCAATCCAAAGTGCAATGGGAAGTAGTACAGGGCCATTTTGAGTATAAATGAAACGGGTATGTGGCAATTATGGTGGCAATGTGACGTGGCATGAGGCAATTCTGGGGCAAATTGTAATTGACATAGGGAAATTCTGGGGCATGCAAGTGATGTGAATGAAGCAATTCTTGGGAAATATGAAAGTGGGATCGGGCAATGTTCTGAGGCAACATAAAATAGGCATGTTACATTCCGAGGGCAATGTTAAAGAGACACGGGTCATTATTCTGCAGAGACAATTTGGAGGTCAGTTTGGGGGACAGGGAATGTGAATCTGCCATGACATTCCTTGAAGGACAGTGTTGAAACTAATATGACAATGGTCATACCTGTGCCAATAATAACATGGTACTGTTGAAACTGTTATGAACATTTTCAGGAGGCAATGTACTGTTCTTTTCCGGGGGCAATGTTGGATCCAACATGACACAATGTCTAACTTGTGCACCACTGACCTAAAGCTCTCGTAATTGGTATGCTACTTTCCTCGAGCCAAACGTAAATATGTCATGTGCGTTTCGGGTAGTTTGAAACTGGCAAACCTCATTTATGCATACAATGTAGAAACAAGCATTAACATGCCCTTGGTTGTCACAAAACTGGCATGGCATTGTTGAAACTGTCATGATAAATTTAATGGCACTGTAAAAACTGCAAGGCATTTTTCTGAGGACTAGAGAGACGCTATAATGACTTTGTTATCAACCGAGAAACAATTGGCAAGGTCCGGTTTAAACGGGTATGGGCATTAAGGAATACCGGGACGACAGTGGAGTCTGCACAGAGGGACGAGCCGATTAGCAAAGCAATCCCTGCAGACCCAAGGGCAGGGCCCTGAAACGTACCTGCTGCATCCACGCGAGTCTGGTGCCCTGCTGCCCGGATTTAGGCTAAAACAGGTTGCCTAAAGCATTAAACTGGAGACAATTTGTTTTACCATTGAGAAAAAAGATACAAAGATTACCAGATTGAATGTGAGATAAAACCTGGGGACTTCAGACCCCACAGAGAGAAAACAGAAGTTGGGCATTTTGCAAAGAACAGTCCCTGACGAAGGTGAAGTGTGACCGAAATGCATTGGACGCAGAATAAAGGGTGCAACATGCTTACTTCATAAAGGTCTTTGGAATAAAGACAATACATCTTATGAACAATTATTAAATCTTTTGGAGTATTATTTAAAAACAAATATATATGGATAACTGAAATTAAACAGAAACTTAATAAAGTGGATCACCACACAGGTCCTTCCAGTCGTCTGGGACATCCAACCCAGACTTACTCTTGTTAGATTTCGATCCACCCCATAGTGCCAAAAGGGCAGAACCTGGCGACAGGACCAAATAAGCAACAAAGGTACCACACAACATTGTTTCAAAATAAGAAGAATTAAGTGGTGCCCACCTACCCCCATTCGAGCATTGTCCACCCAGAAATGCATTGTCACAAATGGGCTAGGGAGAAAGACCAGATGTGAAAGGAGTATGGACCCGTGGCCTGGGTGGAGTGTTGTAATGAGGGGTACAGGTTTGCCTACAACAGTTCAGGTGGATCTTTTGCGGTTGTGTGCAAACGAGTATCCGAATCTTGACAATGCTTTACTGTTCATGATGGTTTTCTCCCTTGGCTTCCGTATTCCAGTCCAGGGATGTCCATTCTGGCCATGCCTCAGAACCAAGTTTCTGCTCTCAGGAAGACAGAGGTAGTAAAGGAAAAGGTTGATAAAGATAGAGAATTAGGGAGAATAGAAGCCCCTTTGCGACCCCTTAATTGCAGGAATTTGTTTCTTCCTCCTCGGACGTGGTGCCCAAGAAGGAAGAGGGCAGTTCTGCTTGATTCACAATCTGTCCTTCCCTAAAGGTGCTTCAGTTAATGATGCCATAGACGAGAATGAGAGTACAGTGCGGTATGCTTCTTTCAATGTGGTGCTATGTCAACTGCAACAGCTTGGTAGGGACTTTCTGTTGGTCAAAGCAGATGTCGAATCCGCCTGTTCATCTCCTACCGGTACATCCTGAGGGCTTTCACCTTCTTGGGTTTCAAATAGATGATCGATTTTAGTATGACACATGCATGATGATTGGACGTTCTGTCTCATGAGGTTTTTTTGAAACATTCAGCATGTTTCTTGAAATGGCCACTGTGCGGATGGTAAGAGGTACTCAACTGCTCCATTACTTGGATGATTTTCAGTTTTTTGGGCAGCCTGGGACACGCCCGTGCGATGCTACATTACAGGCATTTCAGGTGGTAGCCAGTCAGATGGGGGAGCCCTTGGGTGCTGAAAAGGCAGAGGGCACAGTTACCACACTGGCATTCCTCTGCATCAAGATTGATTCAGTGCGGGCGGAGTGCCGTTTGCCAAAGGGAAAAGTGCAGGACTTTTGGGAATCTGTGGAAAGCTGCATGCATGTAAAACAAGTCACCTTGGGGTAGTTTCAGTGGTTAGTGGGTCAATTCAACTTTGCCCTGCAGCTTATTCCATGGGCATGCCCTTTTCTAGGTCTAGAGCTGGGGGGATGAGAGGGAAAACAGAGAAACATCATCACACAAGGTTCTCCAGGGAGGCGAAGGAGGATCTGAGGGTATGGGTGAGGTTCTTGTCCGACTTCAATGGTGCTATGATTTTGGCTGTAAAAGAGAGCACAAGTGTGCAGTTGGCGCTTTTTACTGATGCAGTGTTCACTGTGGGTTTTGGGGCAATCCTGGGACCCAAATGGTGTGGAAACGAATGACCTCTAGAGTGGTTTGAGTCAGTGGCTTAGCACTATATTGAGGGGTCCATCTGCGATCCATGCTGAGGGGGGCCCACCCCAACTCAGCAACAAATCATGGGTCGTGCCACACTCTGGCCCGGCCTAGATTACCACAGTTGCGTAATACGCACACACGTGCTGCTGCAGGGTTACATCACATACTGCACTAGGAGAAAGATATAAATAGGTGGTCAGTGCGTTATACAGCACAATTTCTGAGAAAGATTGCCTAAAAGGCCACAGAGTTTGCAATTCTTTTTTAGGGTAACACCAAATCAAAAATCCAATACATGCAAGTCACCAACAGTGCACAAGAACATTAATGTTTTAATTAATATAATGCTTTGCTATTAAAAATGCCATACGACAATGAAAACATGTCCAACTGGCTGCACAATGTAGACCATTTTGGACACGTAATAAGATATTACAGTAAAGCATGACAGGCCCCATTTAGATATACCTAGACTGTTTGCACCAAAATGCCAGTCGAAACAATAACACTTATCATGGCTATTTTATCACAGACGCCAAGAAAAATAGACAATGATGCAGTAAGAAACGGCTAGATGGCAGCACCCAAATGCCAGTCTAGACAGGTAATTACATTTAGGAGCACTGCTGTATCAGAGATGCCAATTTACAAAAATGTGAAGCCAAACTAAGAAAGGACTAGACTGGCTGCACCAAAATGCCTCGCTAGCCTTTAATACCACATATCATGCCTGCTTAGCTTGGACATGGATGACCAGTAAGATGTATCACACAATCCTGTCCCACCCTCACCCCACACATTCCCTCTAACTCCTCCCACCCTAACCCCCAAAATCAGCTTCTCGGGCCAGAATTACCTCCATGTCCCTTTTCCTTGTTCCAGTGCTTACGTATGAGGCTCCTTGACTCATAGCTAAGTACTGGGATGAGAAAGAGTGAGACTAGGAGTAATGAAGATTACAGGTAAGTAAACCAGCCATTACTGTCCTGTCCCTCTACCTCATCCTAGTACATGTGTATGAGGCAAACAAGGAAAAGTGTCTCATACACAAGTACTGGGACAAGGAAGAATAGGGCTATGAGTAATGAAGGTTACCAATAAGTAATCAAAGGACAGTAGTGGTGCAACACCATTGAGCTGACTGGGCTTTAGCCCTCTCCCCAGCCCTGACCTTCTTGGAATGTTGTGCTATGTTGACTCAAACTGGCTGACCTAGAGAGCCGTTGCCGGACAGAACAGGACACAGATGTTAAACGGCACTTGAGCTTCGCTGTTAACAAAGGCCTGGCAATTACTAAAGTAAAGCATGTCACTGTTAGCACCTGCATTCAAATGAATAATTCTTTAGACAATTGAAATCTCAATGTGGGTTTAGTACTTGCATGGCAGGGAAGTGATTGAAAGGGTAGAGAGTGGACAGGAGACCGCTCATTCTCACAGCAGTCTTTAAGTGGATGCTTTCAAGCTTAAAGGAGAGAGAAAATTGCTTGTAACATTGAAGCTGCACGAGAATCATCTCATTAAAATGCATAAAGAAGTTAAAAGTCCCCACACAAATAAGTTCACCTCTCCCTTCCCCCAGTGAAGTTAGCATCTCTCCCAACGTTTTCACGGTGAGCAACCCCACCGAAATGTAGATTTTGTTGTGCCCCTGAACACAAGCATACACACCATCTACCATACACACACCCAGCCACCCATACATTTAAGTTTGTACCCTTTCACCACACAGACACACCCATGCAGCCACCAATACATTTAAGTGTGCACCCTTTCACCAGACCCCCCGCCACCCACCCAACAAGGAAAGGAACACCCGCGGCCAGGCCTGCTTTCCTCCCCAGCCCTCCACCTCTATCCCAGCTCCCCTTCCACATCCCAGCCCTCCCGCCTCGCATCCCGCCCCGAGCCCTGATTGGAGCTTAGCTCCGTGTGTGTGCCCAGGCCCCCAGACCCACAGAGCCACTCGGCTCATCCCTCGCCACAACCAGGTAAGGCCCCAGACCCCCCACCACCCACCCAAAAAGGAAAGGAACACCCGTGGCCAGGCCCGCTTCACTCCCCAGCCCGTCACCTCCATCCAAGCACCCCTTCCACTTCCCAGCCCTCCCGCCTCCCATCCCGCCCCCGGACCATGATTGGAGCTTAGCTCCGTGTGTGTGCCCAGGCCCCCAGACCCACAGAGCCACTCGGCTCACCCCTCGCCACAACCAGGTAAGGCCCCAGACCCCCCGCCACCCACCAAACAAGGAAAGGAACACCTGCGGCCAGGCCCACTTCCCTCCCCAGCCCGCCACCTCCATCCCAGCTCCCCTCCCACATCCCGCCTCCCGCATCCCATCCCGCCCCCGAGCCCTGATTGGAGCTTAGCTCCGTGTGCGTGCCCAGACCCCTAGACCCACAGAGCCACTCGGCTCATCCCTCACCAAAACCAGGTAAGGCCCCAGACCCCCCCCCACCCACCCAACAAGGCAAGGAACACCCGCGGCCAGGCCCGCTTCCCTCCCCAGCCCGCCACCTCCATCCCAGCTCCCCTTCCACACCCCAGCCCTCCCGCCTCCCATCCAGCCCCCGAGCCCTGATTGGAGCTTTGCTCCGTGTGTGTGCCCAGGCCCCCAGACCCACAGAGCCACTCGGCTCATCCCTCGCCACAACCAGGTAAGACCACAGACCCCCCGCCACCCACCCAACAAGGAAAGGAACACCCGCGGCCAGGCCCGCTTCCCTCCCCAGCCCGCAACCACCATCCCAGCTCCCCTTCCACTTCCCAGCCCTCCCGCCTCCCATCCCGCCCCCGAGCACTGATTGGAGCTTAGCTCTGTGTATGTGCCCAGGCCCCCAGACCCACAGAGCCACTCAGCTCACCCCTCGCCACAACCAGGTAAGGCCCCAGACCCCCCGCCACCCACCCAACAAGGAAAGGAACACCTGCAGCCAGGCCCACTTCCCTCCCCAGCCCGCCACCTCCATCCCAGCTCCCCTCCCACATCCCGCCTCCCGCCTCCCATCCCGCCCCGAGCCCTGATTGGAGCTTAGCTCCGTGTGTGTGCCCAGGCCCCCAGACCCACAGAGCCATTCGGCTCATCCCTCGCCACAACCAGGTAAGTCCCCAGACCCCCCGCCCCCCACCCAACAAGGAAAGGAACACCGCGGCCACACCCGCTTCCCTCCCCAGCCCGCCACCTCCATCCCAGCTCCCCTTCCACATCCCAGCCTCCCGCCTCCCATCCCGCCCCCGAGCCCTGATTGGTGCTTAGCTCCGTGTGTGTGCCCAGGCCCCCAAACCCACAGAGCCACTCGGCTCATCCCTCGCCACAACCAGGTAAGACCCCAGACCCCCCGCCACCCACCCAACAAGGAAAGGAACACCCGCGGCCAGGCCCGCTTCCCTCCCCCGCCCGCAACCACCATCCCAGCTCCCCTTCCACTTCCCAGCCCTCCCGCCTCCCATCCCGCCCCCGAGCACTGATTGGAGCTTAGCTCTGTGTATGTGCCCAGGCCCCCAGACCCACAGAGCCACTCAGCTCACCCCTCGCCACAACCAGGTAAGGCCCCAGACCCCCCGCCACCCACCCAACAAGGAAAGGAACACCTGCAGCCAGGCCCACTTCCCTCCCCAGCCCGCCACCTCCATCCCAGCTCCCCTCCCACATCCCGCCTCCCGCATCCCATCCCGCCCCCGAGCCCTGATTGGAGCTTAGCTCCGTGTGCGTGCCCAGACCCCTAGACCCACAGAGCCACTCGGCTCATCCCTCACCAAAACCAGGTAAGGCCCCAGACCCCCCCCCACCCACCCAACAAGGCAAGGAACACCCGCGGCCAGGCCCGCTTCCCTCCCCAGCCCGCCACCTCCATCCCAGCTCCCCTTCCACACCCCAGCCCTCCCGCCTCCCATCCAGCCCCCGAGCCCTGATTGGAGCTTTGCTCCGTGTGTGTGCCCAGGCCCCCAGACCCACAGAGCCACTCGGCTCATCCCTCGCCACAACCAGGTAAGACCACAGACCCCCCGCCACCCACCCAACAAGGAAAGGAACACCCGCGGCCAGGCCCGCTTCCCTCCCCAGCCCGCAACCACCATCCCAGCTCCCCTTCCACTTCCCAGCCCTCCCGCCTCCCATCCCGCCCCCGAGCACTGATTGGAGCTTAGCTCTGTGTATGTGCCCAGGCCCCCAGACCCACAGAGCCACTCAGCTCACCCCTCGCCACAACCAGGTAAGGCCCCAGACCCCCCGCCACCCACCCAACAAGGAAAGGAACACCTGCAGCCAGGCCCACTTCCCTCCCCAGCCCGCCACCTCCATCCCAGCTCCCCTCCCACATCCCGCCTCCCGCCTCCCATCCCGCCCCGAGCCCTGATTGGAGCTTAGCTCCGTGTGTGTGCCCAGGCCCCCAGACCCACAGAGCCATTCGGCTCATCCCTCGCCACAACCAGGTAAGTCCCCAGACCCCCCGCCCCCCACCCAACAAGGAAAGGAACACCGCGGCCACACCCGCTTCCCTCCCCAGCCCGCCACCTCCATCCCAGCTCCCCTTCCACATCCCAGCCTCCCGCCTCCCATCCCGCCCCCGAGCCCTGATTGGTGCTTAGCTCCGTGTGTGTGCCCAGGCCCCCAAACCCACAGAGCCACTCGGCTCATCCCTCGCCACAACCAGGTAAGACCCCAGACCCCCCGCCACCCACCCAACAAGGAAAGGAACACCCGCGGCCAGGCCCGCTTCCCTCCCCCGCCCGCAACCACCATCCCAGCTCCCCTTCCACTTCCCAGCCCTCCCGCCTCCCATCCCGCCCCCGAGCACTGATTGGAGCTTAGCTCTGTGTATGTGCCCAGGCCCCCAGACCCACAGAGCCACTCAGCTCACCCCTCGCCACAACCAGGTAAGGCCCCAGACCCCCCGCCACCCACCCAACAAGGAAAGGAACACCTGCAGCCAGGCCCACTTCCCTCCCCAGCCCGCCACCTCCATCCCAGCTCCCCTCCCACATCCCGCCTCCCACAAGCCCTGATTGGAGCTTAGCTCCGTGTGTGTGCCTAGGCCCCCAGACCCACAGAGCCATTCGGCTCATCCCTCGCCACAACCAGGTAAGTCCCCAGACCCCCCGGCACCCAACCAACAAGGAAACGAACACCCACGGCCAGGCCTGCTTCCCTCCCCAGCCCACCACCTCCATCCCAGCTCCCCTTCCACATCCCAGCCTCCCGCCTACCATCCCACCCCCGAGCCCTGATTAGAGCTTAGCTCTGTGTGTGTGCCCAGGCCCCTAGACCCACAGAGCCACTCGGCTCATCCCTCGCCACATCCAGGTAAGGCCCGAGACCCCCCGCCACCCACCCAACAAGGCAAGGAACACCCGCGATTAGGCCCGCTTTCCTCCCCAGCCCGCCACCTCCATCCCAGCTCCCCTTCCACATCCCTGCCCTCCCGCGTCCCATCCCACCGCCGAGCCCTGATTGGAGCTTAGCTACGTGTGTGTGCCCAGGCCCCCAGACCCACAGAGCCACTCGGCTCATCCCTCGCCACAACCAGGTAAGGCCCCAGATCCTCCGCCACCCACCCAACAAGGAAAGGAACACCCGCGGCCAGGCCCGCTTCCCGCCCCAGCCCGCCACCTCCATCCCAGCTCCCCTTCCACATCCCAGCCCTCCCGCCTCCCATCCCAGCCCTGAGCCCTGATTGGATCTTAGCTCCGTGTGTGTGCCCAGGCCCCCAGACCCACAGAGCCACTCGGCTCACCCCTCGCCACAACCAGGTAAGGCCCCAGACCCCCCGCCGCCCACCCAACAAGGAAAGGAACACCCGCGGCCAGGCCCGCTTCCCTCCCCAGCCCGCCACCTCCATACCAGCTCCCCTGCCACATCCCAGCCTCCCGCCTCCCATCCCGCCCCCGAGCCCTGATTGGAGCACTAGGGCCAAGGGCGGCTCCGACAGAGGTGGCTCCAAGAAGTGTCAACCGGTGTCTGCAGGGGAAGCAGTGGCCGGCCATCAACCAGCATCTACAAGGACCATTAAGGTAGGAGTGGCCTGGGTCAGGAGTGGAGCAACTTCTCTGCCTTAGACTCCAAGCCACTTGCCGAACCAAAAGTAAAGAAGATGATTGCATTGTATGAAGTTTAGATTCCATTGATGGGCCTCTCTCCCACTACACCGGTCTCTCAAGTTTAGCTAGGGTTCTGTCCCCAAATTGCATTGTATGATGTTCTAGATTGCACTGATAGGCCTCTCTCCCACTATACAGGTCTCTCAAATTTATCTGGGGCTCTGTCCCCAAAATTTGCTTTGTATAATGTCTAGATTGCACTGATAGGCCTCTCTCCCACTACACAGGTCTCTCAAATTTAGCTGGGGTTTTGTCCCCAAATTGCATTGTATTGAGTTCTAGATTGCATTGATAGGCCTCTCTCCCACTATACAGGTCTCTCAAATTTAGCTCGGGTTCTGTCCCCAAATTGCATTGTATGATGTTCTAGATATGCCTCTCTCCCGCTATACAGGTCGCTCAAATCTAGCTGGGGTCCTGTCCCCAAATTGCATTGTATGATGTTCTAGACTGCATTGATAGGCCTCTCTCCCACTATACAGGTCTCTCAAATTTAGCTGGGGTTCTGTTCCCAAATTGCACTGTATGATGTTCTAGACTGCATTGATAGGCCTCTCTCCCACTATACAGGTCTCTCAAATTTAGCTGTGGTTCTGTCCCCAAGGAGGCGGTGTTGCTATAATAGTCAAGACTAAATTACAGCTTAGATCTTGTCCCATCGAAAGTATTGAAGGGTATGAAACATTACTCGTAAAATTTCCCATAAATGCTAAAACTACGATTAATTTAATAGTAATTTATAGAGCACCTAGCCCCAACAACCACCCAGAGACTGAAATTCCGTTGCTATTAGCTTCACTAATAAAACCTAGCTCAAAATACATCATCCTGGGTGACCTTAACCTAGGTTTCAATGACAGCCAAGATGCCAAAGCAGAATCTCTCCACTCCGCCCTGAAGGACATGGGCTTCAGCCAACTAGTTAATGCACCCACACATATCAAAGGTAGGACTCTTGACTGGATCCTCTCCCTTAATACCCCCATAACCATTGAGGCCATCTCCCCTCTTACTTGGACCGATCACCATAACATTGTATTTACAATCAATCCCTCCGAACCCACACAAAAGAAACCTAAAACCATGATGACCTATGAAACTAGAAACGCCCGCAAACTCACGCCAGAAAACCTTACGCCTCCTCTTTCAAAAATCCTAGATTCTACCTCGATCATTAGTGACAACCCCTGTCTCCTAGCAGACATATATCACAACTGCCTCACTGCAACCATTAATGCTATAGCACCGCTCACCACCAAGGCAAAACGCTCAGACAAGCGATCTAGCTTCTGGTTTAATGATGATCTTATCGCCCTCAGAAGAACCAAACGCGCATGTGAACATGCCTACAGAAAGCATCCCACTGCAGAGGCAGAAAAAGCCTACCAAGAAATAAACAAAACCTACAAAACAGCTACTATTACCTACAAATCTAATGCGTATAATAATAGGATCAGCAATGCGACCTCAGATACCAAGGAACTATTTGCCATTCTAAAAGAATTGGAAAACCCTACCCCAGCCATAAACCCAACCACCCCCAGCAAGGAATGGTGCACCACTATTCAAGACGCACTAACAGCCAAAATTGAACTACTCCAAATAAAAATCACATCCAAAAAACAATCACTAGCCAACAAACCTGCCCTCCTTAATCTAAATCGACCACATCAGGAATTCACCAGCTCCCCATTCCATTTCACACCAGTATCCCAAAATGTAGTGTTTGACACCATCGCCAAACTTAAAGCCTCCAACTGCAAAGGAGATTCTGTCCCCGCATCAGTAGTCAAATCCTGCGCCCACACCCTCACCCCCATTATCACCAACTTCGTGAACGCATCCTTCAATACTAACCTAGTACCAGCTAGCATCAAAGAAGCCTGGGTCACCCCTCTCCTGAAAAAACCCACCCTAGACCCTACTGTGCCCACTAATTACAGGCCAATAACAACTGTCCCATTTCTCCTCAAAATATTGGATAAATTAGCATACAACCAAGTCCAAACTCACCTTGAACAAAACCACCTCCTTGGCACAAGGCAATCAGGCTTCCGCCCCAACCATAGCACAGAAACGGCACTCCTTGACTTAAAAATCCAGATGGATACCATCAGAGACTCAGGAAAACTCTGCATCCTCCTCCTACTCGATCTCTCCGCAGCGTTTGATTTAGTAGACCATAATAAACTGTGCGCCACACTAGCGAAAGACTTCAACTTCTCCACCGAAGCTACTACCTGGATCAAATCTTTTCTTGCTGACCGCACCTCCAGGCTCGCCATAGGTAAAGAAGCCGCCAACCCCATCATAGTACCCATTGGTGTCCCCCAAGGTTCCTGTCTCGCACCAACATTATACAATGCATACACTAAACTCCTCTTCTCAGCGCTAGACGACATGGGTGTCATCTACACCAACTTTGCAGATGACACCCAAATCCTCATCCCTTTATCGGGAGACTACACTCAAGACACCGACACTATCAACAAAATATATGCCATAATCCAAAATTGGATGGCACTAAATAGCCTCTGTCTCAATGATGAGAAGACTGAGGTTCTCATTGTGGGCTCCCAATCCAAATTAGAAGCATTACATGCTGATTACTCATCCATCAACATCGATGGCACAAACATATCAGTACTCAAACAAGTAAAAACACTAGGTGTCTACCTAGATGCCAACCTCACCATGACCAAGCACATTAACGCCCTCTCTTCCTCCACCTCCTACACCGCTAAACTTATTGCTCTCAGTCGCCAATTCTTGACACCCACCAACTGTATCACGCTGGCAAGAGCTTTAATCTTATCCAGGCTCGACTACTGCAACGTACTCTACCTGGGTACCTCAAAAGCCAATCTAAACAAACTACAGCTTATTCAAAATAAAGCCCTTCGGGCGGCCCTTGGATTAAGGAAGTCAGATCACATCTCAAATATTAGAAGAAACCATCACTGGCTCCCCATCAAAGCCAGGGTCACATTCAAAGCCCTGTGCGTCACATTCAAATGCATCCACTCTTGTGTCCCCATCTACCTCAACCACACCATCACCAAAAAAGTATCAAAGAGGCCCCTCAGATCTAACAGTCAACTACTCCTAGCCATCCCCCGCTACAAGACCACTAAGGCAGGAGGCAGTAGTTTCCAATACCTCGCACCCACATATTGGAACACTCTTCCCCTCCCCATCAAAAATGAGCAAACGTTCTCAGGCTTCAAGAAATCCCTGAAAACGTGGCTATTTAACCAAGACTAAAATCCCCTTCTATGTTTCAGGAAATATCACTGTACTGTAGCCCTGCATTAAATGTCTTCGTGTACGATTATTTTGTATTCACATGCACTGCGCCCGATTGGCAATTTCTAAGAAATGTTTTTAACCAAGCTGTCTGTAACATCGCCGTGGTACCCAAGGGTTTGGGCGAGTAATAAATGCAATAAAATAAATAAATAAATAAACAAATCGCATATGATATCTAGATTGCATTGATAGACCTCTCCCCCACTATACAGATCTCTCAAATGTAGCTGGGGTTCTGTCCCCAAACTGCATTGTATGATGTTCTAGACTGCATTGATAGGCCTCTCTCCCACTATACAGGCCTTCCAAATTCAGCTGGGGCTCTGTCCCCAAAATTTGCTTTGTCTGATGTCTAGATTGCACTGATAGGCCTCTATCCCACTATACAGGTTTCTCAAACCTAGCAGGGGTTCTGCCTCCAAACTGCATTGTGTGACGTTTAAATTGCACTAATAGGACTCCCTCCCACTATACACGTCTCTCAAATAATCGCCACCCGACAGAGCATAAGATATCCTGGAAAATAGCCACAAAAGGAAGGCTCCAGAGACTGAACACTTACTTAGACAAAGACGAAAACCCTCAAGTGACTCGTCCACTCGCACGTACCGGACGCACTATATCCAGACCGGCAGACGCATTTAGATAGAATTGAGAATATTAGCATGGCCACACTTGGATGGAGTTGTGAACATTGGCCTGCATCGCATCTAGAGGGGACTTTGAATGCTAGCATGCCCACCCTTAGATGGAGTTGTGAATGTTAACATGTCTACATTTGGACAAAATTGAGAATGTCAGTCTGCATCACATCTAGATAGGACCATGAGTGTTGGCTTGCCCGCACCTAGGTGAAAGCTGAATGCCAACATACCCACACCTAGATAGATTTGTGAAATATAAGCATGCGTCGCATCTAGATAGGACTTCGAGCGTTAGCATGCCCGCACCTATGCAAAACCTGAAGACTAGCACAGGCCACACCTAGAATTGTGGACACTGGCCTGCGTCGCATCTAGAGGGGATTGATTGAAGGATAGCAAGCCCACGCCTATATGAAACTTGAATGTTGGCGTGTGCCACACTTGAATTGTGAACACCAGCCTGCGCAGTATCCAGATGGGGTTGCGAATGATAGCATGCCCACACCTAGACAGATTTCTGGACGCTAGATTGCGCCGCATCTGGATGGGACTGTGAATGTTGGCTTGCCCACACCCAGATAGAATTCTGGACATTGGCCCGCGCCGCATTCAGGTAAAGTTGTGGGGGTCAACTAGTGCCACACTGGGACAGAACTACAAAGGCTAGCATGCCAAAAGTCAGGTAACCCACTAACCAATATAAGCTCAAACTCTGCATACTTATCTCACTCAAACTTACACAACCATCTCTCGTACAACAAGCCGCACGCACTTCACAACACTGCAACAACACATAAGCCGGACCAACAGCACACGCGGCCTATCACAGACCCGATACCCGCACCAAAGCTCAGCATCTGGTGTACACCGAGTTGAAGCTGCCAACAGAACACGACTCCTCTCACTATCCTACTCTCTCTTCACCTTACTAACCCACCCCACCCCACCTTATCATATACGGATCCGCCAGATTTCCTGGGGACCAATTCCGTTGGTGACAGTGCGCGGTACAAATACCTTTAACATTTAACATTTACAGGCACACCCAGGCAGCCAATAATACATCTAAGTATGCACCCTTTCACCATACAAGCCCACCAAGGAAGCCACCCATTCATGTAAGTTTGCACCCTTTTACCATACACTATACTTGCACACCTAGCCACCCATATATTTAATTGTGCACCCTTTCACCATACAGTCACACAGGCAGCCACCTATACATTTAAGCGTGCACCCTTTCACCAGGCACTCACACAGGCAGCCACCTATACATTTGGGTGTAGTTGTGCACCCTTTAATCATTCAGGTACAACCAGGCAGCCACCTATACATTTAAGTGTGCACTCTTTCACCATAAACTTGACACGTACACCCAGTCACCTATACATTTAATTGTGCACCCTTTCAATATACACTCACACAGGTTGCCACCTATACGTTTATGTGTGCTCCCTTCTGCCACACAGGCACACCCAGGCAACCACCCATACATTTAAGTTTGCACTCTTTCACCATACACTTGACACACACACCCAGACACCCATACATTGAGTGTGCTGAGGTGACGCAGTCATTTGACTCTGTTCCATTGATGCTGGTGTGGGACACACAGGCCAATGAGACCCACACATGCAGCAGGTCAAGACATCCCTAAACAGGATGAACAAGCCAAGGAAGTGGACACAGCCCTAAAGATAAGGGGTGTATCAGTCCCCTTACTACCTAAAAATAGCCAAATACTCCCAAAAAATAAAAATAGTGACCACACCCACACAGCTCCCTGGATAGATTTGGGGACCAGTAGTATGTATAAAGCAAGAGAAAGAAACTATGATTATTGCCTGATCTGAAGAGATACACATGTATATTTGAATGAGCATGAATAACTAGGTGCAAAGAAATATTTAGTGCAAAAACCTTTCTGATTTACACGTAAAATATTTTTTAGCTCTAAGAAAGTTAAAAAAAAAGTGTGCACCGTTTCACCATACACTCAAACATGTACACGTCATTGGGTTGAGGCGAGGGAACGGGGCATGTGGGTTTGCCATTTGGTGTTAAATGTGTTATGTTGTTGGTAAAATAATAAAGAAAGTTTAAAAAAAACAAAAAACAAAAAAAAGAAATGGTTTCTTTTTTAACTCACTTCGACTTCGTAAAGACATTATTTATGTTAAGGACTGAACCATAATGGAAATAATTTCTTTATGAAGGCAGAGTGACTTCAAGAAGAAACTATTTCTTTTTGAAGTCATAGAGCTCCCCCCACACCATGACATGGAGGCCTCCATGTTATGAGGTCAGAGGAGCCCTCAGACTTCAAAAGGACATTGTTTCTTTTTGTAGTCACTCTGACTTCATAAAGAAACTATTCATATTATGCTGAACAGAAATCATTTCTTTATGAAGTAGAGTGACTACAAAATAAATGTTTTTTTTAAATGTTCACGGGGGCCCTCCTCCCAGGACATGAGGTGGTGGGCAACCCGCACCACGCAGGGATGCAGGGGGCCCTGTTACGCCAGTGGATTGAGCATGGCTTGATGTGAAATGTTACATTTGGCCATTGTGGTAGCACTGACGATTTGGGAAGGGGCTACGATAAAAGAGTGTGATCTTTAAGTCGGATACCATATCTTTGGTGCAGGCCATCAATATTCAGTGAGCTTGGTCCATGATCTTGAGACAGTTGAACCGCCTGGTATTGGTTTGTCTCATGTAAAACATTTGTTTTCGTGTGTGCACAATAATGCTGCCTATGCTTTGTGTCATTTTAAGATGCACAGTTTCGGCATTGGCACCAGGAGGCAGAGGGGAAGATGATGCCATTTCCGTAGATACTCTGGAGGCTTGGTTCCTAGCTCTCTCATTTTCGATTGCGGGCCAAACCAAGATAGCTTGCAAGGGTGCCTTTAAGGAATTCAGCGAATTTTGCAGAGAGCAGTGTTTTGAGTCATAGTTTCACAGGGCATCCCTCTTGCACTACCTGGGGTATTTGCACAATCGTGCGGTTGTTAAACCGTAATCATATAATTCCTCCTTATTATGAATATTGGCCTAAGCCCATTCGCGTTACACAGAAAACAGCGTTCGTAATGTTCCGACTTTTGGTTAACTTCGCCGCCATTTTAAGACTCATCCGCCATTTTGACTATAACTCTTGTTGCATGTTCTAAAATGGTGGACTGTTTTTTCAACTTGCAGTCGAGCCGAACAACCTTTGAGTTCTGTTAATGTTTAGGCTGACCAAGAGCAGACTGTTTGACCAATGCAAAGAAACCTTGTAACTCGAATGAACTGCCATCCAAGTGTTGTTTGCGCTCGCAAGCCTCATCCTCGTGTAAACATTAAGAGAATGGAAAACAAACTCAAATCGTGTGTTCTGGCTGAACTGCATTGTAGCGATTCCTGTAATAAGGCTTACCATGGATCAGAGAACCAACAGCCTCAGTGTAACTTCATGGACATGCAAACATGTTTAATCCTTTGTATAATAATGTAATGTTTGTCATATGAACTAGGCACAAACTCTACCCAGTGAATTATCAGTTTGAAGAGGGGCTGGACAATGTTTCAAAAATGGTATAAATATGTCTGTGTTTAGATGTCCAGCACTCTCACCCCTCACTGTGTCTGCTGGTACACACTGCGAGGTGTTGGGAGCCAGATAGCTATCTGTTTTGTTTTGTAACTGTACAGTAATAAAAGATACTTGTATCTTTTCAACCTGTGATTGGCGTATTTCATTTGCTGGTACTAAGCCTCAATATTTCTTTGGTCTTTCAGATGGCGCCCGAGTAGGGACCCTCAAGATTGATGCAACCTCACTGAAGAGAAGACACGGCTATCTGACCGGGATCGGAGAGTGAGAAAAAGGGGGCCCTTTTGTATGAGACACGACACCTCGACAGTACTGCACAATCCGATCCCCGAACAGTGAGCACGCGGTTCGAGAGGGCATCTTGACGAGGGTCCTCATATCGAGACGGACTGTTTTTCCAAAATCGCCAACCACTAGGGTCGTCCTTTGTAATCCGATCAGACGTTCTTAATCCTTTGAAATCAGGTGAGTCATGCCCCGATTTCTAAGTATCCTGATATTTGGTTGCAGTTTTGTTCTCATGAGTACAAAGGACGCCAGGTAACACTAGTGATCTGATATGCTTGGGAAATTGTCTGCCTGTTTCAGGGGTTTATTCCGCAGTGACAGACAGTCTTTGGAATTTGGCTGACCGGCGCCACAGGAGGGGTTGCCGACATGTACTATGTACTGTAAGTACGGTATTGGTAGCATAGTATTTAACAATATTTGGCACAGACAAACTAGACATGCTTCCGAAGTTCAGTGGCCAGTTCATGGTATTTTTTCAGATTGCTTGTATAGAGTATTTGGAGTCTATATTGTAAAGAAAAAGGCTAGGCCTGCAGCATTTGATGTAATTCAGATTTGGAAAAAGGAAGCTATGCAGCAATTTAAGAGTAAAGAGAAATATGCACGTCGTCACATGTCTAATTCATAGAAAGCATTATTGTATGATCAACAGATCGGAGTCTGTTACAAACATGGATAGGGCTTTCCAACTTGGTGTACAGAAAATATATCCGTTTAACGATTTGCATGCCTCAGACAAACTAATTGATAAGCTTTTAAATGAACGAAGGACTGTTGCCACTGCACCACCTCCTTATGTGCCTCTTCCTACTGTCTTTCCTCTTCCCGCTGTTGCACCTCCTCCCGTTGATGTCCCTGTTCCTCTCATTGTTCCTCTGCCACCAGCTGTTGTTCCTCTTCCTGTTGTTGCTCCCCCTTCTGCATCTCCAACCTTGCAGACAATTGCTGTTCCTGTGATTTCGTCTTTGTTGCCAGCAGTAGTGTCTCCACTACTTGTTGTACAGGATTTGTCTGCTCTCTCTCTTTCAAATGATTCTGCTCCGCTTGTAGCAAATGAAGTGGTGAGTGCCAAATCAAAGATAGTGACTCATAGTACAGTTTCAAAAGCTAAAAAGAGAGAATTGTACATATGGGCTAAGAAATGTATAGAGGAAGGTGAAAAATGTGCTATATTAGCTACACTTTTTGATCTAGAAAGTATTCCCGAACAGAATGTTTTGATTGAGGGGAAGGGAATGCACTTGGCTGAAATGTGGAAGGATTTGATGGATGTGGATGTCCCACAAGGGTTGAGGGATTTGAATGTCTTAGCTTACTCAAGGGACACTGCGGAGAAGGTACTGTTGGGAGGGTTTTTGAGTTTAAAAGGGAGTTAGATCTGTTACAGAATGATGAAGCAGATGGTGATAGATTGGACGCTCTGTATGTGCAGAAACGTTTTTTTCCTTCTTGTAAGTCAACGAGTGAAGAGATGCAAATTTGCACAATGGATGCGCTTAGGTGGATTTTGGATGTGTCTATATCTCCCATAGATGTATATGATAGTTAAGTCAGTATACTCCAGAAATGCAAAATAAAGTGTTACAGGTAATGGTAGAGTACCTGCAGGATGAGTGTATGATGAAAAAGATTTGTTGTCCCACTGATTTGATGATTATTTATAACGGAGCATTTTTGCCCGATAATGCTTTGACTACTTTGTTGCTCGATTTAGCTCTATTGCTTAACAAATGTTCGGAGTTGACTACTTCTCAATTACCAATGAGAGAGGTTCCTCCGACATTTGTTCCTAAAATGGAAATTCCAGCTGATGCTGTAGCACGCACACCAGCTACCACTATTGAAGCTCACTATGTTTCACAATTTGAAAATAGAATCTGTCTTGCATTTGTCAGTTTTCACTCTGGGTGATATAGACTGATATAGACTTATTGTTCCCTGTGATCCTACCTGCTGATTCATGTAAACAGATTAGAACTGTAGATGATCAGGCAGGGCTGGGTGACACATGGATTAAATTGGTACGCTTAGACGGAGAAAGGAAAGCTGGTGAGAGACCACAACAGGTGATACTGACATTGCCAGACAGAATAGTTATTAAATTAAAGACTCTAGTTCCAGAGAGAAGAATTGTTTGGGACAAGCTCACTGCTTGTACCCAGGGAAATCTGAAGGTACTACCAAATTTTTTAATTGGTTCAAACAAGTATTTTCAGATTTTAGCAGTCAAGATTTAAGCACCGAGTCAGGGAAAAGGTTGTTTGTGGACAAATTTGTGTTTGGATTGTTGCCTGATATCCAATCACAAATTATGAGTTCCGAAAGTGCCTGGCAAGCTAAATTACAGTCTGAATTATTGCATATGGCTCAGTATTATGAAAATAGAGTTAATAGTGAAAAAGAGAGGATTGAAAAGAAGAAGGGAGACATGAAAACCAAAGTATTATTGCAACAGATATTTAGAGGAACCAGAGGTGGGAGTACAAAGTTTAGAGGGCAGTTTGCCCCACAGAGTAATGCGCAGATGGGTCCTGTACACATGAACCAATGTGCTTATTGGCGACAAGAAGGTCATTGGCAAGCACAATGCCCGATCCTTCATCAAAGATCAAATTACACATATAGTGCCATGGGTAGACGATCCAGAGGCTGCCCTGGGGTAGGGGGTCCTGGTAGAAGCCAGTTTGCTCAGAATCCACAGTCATTCTCACAGGAAAGTCAGCAACATAGTGTTGATAATAGGAATATTTTTGATAATCCTTCAACTGCCTATCTTTCTGAGGATCTCGTATTTGACGATATATTGTTCCATTACGACAGGCCGAAGCAGAGTCTGGAACTGGTGCCTATTCCTGTCGATCAGAAAGGGCCCTACATAGAAATGAAGGCAGGGAATAGGAAGAATCTATTTTTGATAGATACAGGAGCACAGAAGTGTTCCATTGATCATTCGCAGGTTCCAGATATTCCACTGTCAGGGCAGAACAACATTTCTGTAGGGTTTTCTGGCACGCTAGTGGTTAGTCCGGTTTCTCATCCGGTACCGATTTCAGTGGGGCCATTCAAGAATCAATGTCCATTTCTTTTGACGATGAATTGTGGTGAAAATTTGTTGGGGTTGAATCTGTTAAAATAATTAAATGCAGTAATTTATTGTTCTTCGGGTGGAGTACATTTGACGATTTCACCTCAGCAATTTTCTGTTTCACAATTTCTGACTAGGCCTTTACCGACTGAATTGGATAAAGTTCTGGCATGTTTATGGGCAGTTGACGATAATGATGTTGGCATTTTACAAATTGAACCTGTTAAAATTGTCTTGAAACCAGGTGATAAGTTGCCAAGTATTCCACAATATAAAATTTCAGTTGATGGTGCGCAAGCTTTAAAAAGTATAGTTTCTGAATTTTGTCAATCGTGGAGTGATTGAAGAAATTGCAGGAAGTTTGTGCAATATCACGATTTTACGGTGTAAAAGAAAGGGGATAATGTGATTCCTTTCCGTTTTATTATTGATTTGCGTGCTATCAATAAGATTGTTGCTCCACAATTCCCAATTGTACCTGATGTGACTACCATGTTAACAATGATTCCAGCTTCTGCTACTCATTTCAGTGTTGTGGATCTTAAGAATGCCTTCTTTAGCATTCCTGTATACGTTGACAACAGATATTTGTTCGTGTTCACCCTAGGGGAATGCTCATTTACATTCACTCGTGTGCCCCAAGAGCTTTGAAGGAGCAGCTCGATACACTTGAGTTGCCTCCCACTTGTACATTATTGTAATACGTTGACAATCTTCTTTTAGCTGCAGACTCAGAAGTTGCTTGCAAGGAGGGCACCGTTTTGCTGCTTATCCATTTAGCAGAGCATGGGCATAAGGCTTCATTGAAAAAGCTTCAATATTGTTGACAGGAGGTCGCCTACTTAGGCTATCTCCTGTCAAAGGAGAGAAGAAGACTGACACCTGAATGGATAAAAAGCATCTCTAGCATGTCTTTCCCAAATACACAGATAGAGGTCAGAGCCTTGCTAGGCATGGCTTAATACTGTAGACAGTGGATCCCGAACTTCTCACTAGTGATAAAAACCAATGTTGGCATTGTCAAAGAAGGGCATTTCTTTGCCATTACCGAGGAACTTGGACCACCAGAAAGTTTTTGATCTTCTGAAGGCGGCGCTGTGTTCAGCACCAGTTTTGGGCACACCAAATTATGACAAGGCCTTTGTGTTGTATGCTCATGAATGTGATGGATGTGCTTTGGCTGTGTTAACGCAGGAACATGGGGGGAAGAATAGACAATGCAGTTATTTTTCCTCCACGCTTGATCCTGTCGCATGCGCTTTGCCGAGATGCTTGAGAGCTGTCGCTGCTGCTGCTGCATCCGTAAAACAAAGTGAGGGTATGGTTTTAGGTCACTCTTTAACCATGATGGTGCTGTCACGACCCGTGACCCAAAACCCCAATCGCATGGTCACATGCCAGATATGGTTAAGACTCAGGGTTCACTTAGGGCCCCAAGGGCCTTGTACTATCCTCGTGGACTCTCCTGGAGTTGGTCCTGGCGCCTTTGGCGCCAGGCTCATGTACAGATTGGGACACAGTCTTGAAGGGACTACTTTTCATTGGAGGCCTGCAGCCAACATGAAGGCACCCCCACAGCCTAGTTCCTAGAACCAGACTGTGCGGTGCAGTGTTTTGGGTGTGGTAGCCCAGACTACTTTACCTGGACTACTTTACTAGAGGGCTATATAAACCACACCCAACTTACAGAACGTGCTTCGTGTTATTCTGCAGCCAGCAGTGTGACGCTCATCGTGTCCAGAGACCAGAATCCGGCGATCCTTGAACAGCGGACCTGCAAAGGAGACAAAAGAACATCATTAGCTGTCTCTGCTTACCTGCAGCTTCCAATCCATCGAGTATCCGTCTTCCTGCAGCTCACGGTCTTTCATCCAGTCGGCAGCATCACCGGGACATCACGCACGCACCAGAACGAAGCACCTGGAGGGAGAGAGAAAGAAGGACAACGTTAAAACAGGTTACTCACGGCATTTATGGCAGTAATCATGAGAACCTCACTTTGCTGGGCATTACTTGGCCAGCTCTGCTCGGGAAATCTTCACACGCCCAGAAAGACCATCGTGACCTGAAAAGGAATAAAGAACACAGGTTAGCAAAAGAAGACATTACTGCGCCAAACTTTGTGCTTAACCTACCATTCATCACACGCTTCTGCGTCCATCATCCGGGTAGGAGCCTGATCCAAGCTGTGCATCCACCAAAACTCTGTGCACCTAAAGATGCCCGCTGGCTACCTGTAAAGGAATGCATACTCTTTAAAGCCATGGCCATCACACATAGATGCCTCTCAGTGGATGTTCCACCCTATCTCGCAGAAAGAATCACCCCCAAAGCCTCCATCAGACCCACCAGAGCCCACTGCACCAACATGATCCATGTTCCCACGTTCCAAAGATCCAGGGCTGGAGGATCCAGCTTCCAACACCTCGCACCTAAAAACTGGAACTCCTTACCAACCTCACTAAGGAATGAAAAATCATACCCCACCTTCCGCAAAAACCTAAAAACCCTTCTATTCCGCTAAAGTCCATCCACATGCACAGTTATGCCTGTACTGTAACCACAGCAAGCATATCCTCTAATTTCAATGTTTCAAGGTCAATGTCAATGTTCACAAGCAGAGTTATGCTTGCATTGTAACCTCAGCAAAGCATAACACTCTAATCTCAATGTTCTATTGCAAACAACTGTCTACTATGTTACTCTATACCTATGTTATGTTTAAATGTTTAAGATTAAGCCTGATGTAACAGCGCCACAATGCCTCAGTGCAGTTCTGTGTGCTTTATAAATGCAAAAAAAAAATACAAAAAAATAAGGGGGTATAAATAAGAAAGACATTAATAGTAAGAAAGGAAAGCAAGGACATTTTAAGATTGCTATAACCAGACTTACCTCCTTAAAGACACTTGAATGGGTTAGCACCAGTGAAGTTAACTCGGTCGCTCAAACCCACAGAAAACTATGTGCCCTTGCACAGAAGGCAGGACGGAGGGCACGCCAGACATTGCAACAAGGTGAGGAGTGGGCCATCAGATCGAATCCAGGGATCGGGGGAAAGAAAACGAAATCTGTTTCTAAATCCAGTCCTCCTGTGTTTTCAGGCCCGACCTCCATAGAAGGCACCATCCGGAAACAGGAAGGGTGCAGGTTGAATCCGGCAAACAGGGCATAAGGGCGTCCGAGTGGATACCAGGTGAGCGTAACAGGTACCCCACTCCGTAGACATTCTATTGAACAGAACCCAAATGCAACATCTTACTTCAGCATGATTAACAAGATACAGCTGATTTTATTTGCACCGCATATCCAATTTAAGAGATGTTGCGTATTAAATCCAGACAAACTATTGCCTCTTCCGCAGAACATTCCTTGCACTGATAAGATGTCACAGGACTGCCTCTATACCACAGAGCAAGAAACCAAAGGCAGAATTGATTTAAATGACACACCTTTGAAAAATCCACAAGGGGAGCTGTTTTGCGATGGCTCCTGCTTCAGACTTCTGGATGGTACATCCACTGCTGCTTATGCCATCACTACATTAAGCACTATTGTGGAAACCAAGAGAATTTCGCATAACTCTGCGCAGGCCGCAGAGATTATCACACTGACTCGAGCTTGTGAACTTTCCAAAGGGCTTAGAGTAAATATATTTACAGACTGCCAGTATGCCTTTGGGGTGGTTCACAACTTTGGTAGACTATGGGTAGAGAGAGGTTTCTTGACCTCAAAAGGAACTGAAATTCAACATGGCACTTTGATAGTTCGGCTACTCTCAGCACTTGCGCTTCCTACTCAACTAGCAATTATGAAGTGCGCCGCACACCAGAAAGTAACAGATGATGTGGGGAGGGGAAATGCTTTTGCTGACAGGATAGCCAAACAGACTGCCACTGATTTGTATTCAGAGATGTATGTCACAAAAGAAGCCACAAACACTTGTATAGTAGATGAAAGAATTGATTTGATAACAAAAATTAAAGCTGATGCCACTCCAGAAGAGCTTAAGCAATGGCCTGAGGGTTTAGCAAGTTTAGATGGTAAAGGTTGTTGGATAGACAATGTCAGGAAAAGATGGATGCTACCCAATGCTTATGTCACTGCTATGGTTACAATGGCTCATGGTCCCACTCATATATGTGCTAGAAAAATGTGTAAACCATGTATGGGTAAATGTAAACACTGCTGAGCATTTGTTCCAAAATTGCATGGTATGCTTACAGCATAATGTGGGAAAAGGTACATCAACACCGAGGGGTAGATTTGGTCCCCCTTCTGTGCCCTTTGAAGTGATACATGTTAAGGATTTCAATCAGGCAATACACCCGGGTCTCGCCTAGTATGTAATGCACAGATGAAATACCTATTTATTGTGTCTATAGGTTCAATGTTCTGAGGGATATACCACTCATATCACACCCTTCTCAAAATACCCCCCCCGTTCACACTGGAACAGGAAGCTGGCTGGTTGGTAAATGTAGTATTTATTTATTTAAAATTCAAATCAAACACACATTTTTATATATATTTGGGGAAGCAATCACCAGTGTGGTGACAAAACAATTCAGAAAGTAAGTAAGGCAACTGACTTCACTTTAAAGCAGCACAAAAGATAAAACACAGGGAAAAGAACAGTTTTGGTTTGTAGAAAAGATAGCGCGTAGGTTAAGATTTCCCATGCAAAGTTCTTAATTCACAATTGAGCAATTCTACACAGATGTAAGTAAGCAGCAGGTATTCAGGAATGTAGAACAGTATACAGTGTTTGAATATAATCTTCCCTCCCCAAACAAGAGAGAAAAGCGTTTTGGAACTTTTACACTTTTAAAATGACAGTTGAAAATGGCTTTGTGAAACAATGAAAAGTGTGTAAAAATCCTTAAATTGATATACATTCCTATAGGAGCAATACTGAAAAGTTCTAACAAATATAAGCCGTCATATGAGGAACAGCAAACACTTTGAATCAGAATGGGAGTTTGGAAATACTTTGAATGGGAAATCACACGTGTAGAACTTTTGTAGAACTTTTGCATAAATGCAAATTCCTGTTTCGCAATGTGGTTTATAGTTGTGGATGTAGCTACAGGTCTTAGGTTTAAGTGAGAGTTGAAAGTAAGTTTCTAGCTATAAAATAAAAGAAGCTATGCAAGTTTGAATGAGAGGTGTTTTTTAAAATAAAGACGCGAAAATGAAAACGGAAATCAGATTTTACAATTACATGTATGCTCTAAACTAGGGTATTCAGGCTGGTTACCAGTTTGAAACACATAAGCTCCAGAGTGGTCTGTGGAAACCAACCCCAGCACCTCCGTGTCCGCCTTGGAGGACTCAGTGGGATTACCCATGAGATGATTTTAATGTTTTGGGATTTCACAAGACAAAAGGATTTTTAAAAAAATTATCACTAGCAGAAGAAATCAAAGTGAAGGTTCAAGACTGGTGTGACACTATTACAAGTTCTTAAGTTAAAGAGAGGATGGGTTATAGATAGGGATAGGACAAGGCAAATATACTATGGGTTACTATGATTCCACTTAATACTTACAGTCCACTGTAAATTAAGATTGGACCGTCAGTGTTCTGGTCATCACGGATCGGGTCTACAGGCAGCAGGGCACTTCTGGTGGGATGGTCAGCTGGGCGGTTCTGGTCAACTGGACTGCACCTCAGATTGGATTGGATTGGATTGGCCCTTCTGGTCACTGGACACAGTAGATTAGCGGGATGGCGAGTTTCAGCAGAAAAGCATGAATGGTAGCAAGCCAGACTGCATCCGAGTGATTTCAAATGGTCAAATGCACTTGCCTTTTTCTGGTTGCAAGCCAGAAAGAGCTGCCATATTTTATGATGTAACTTGGGAACTTCCACAAATTATTTGGACCACAATTTAACTTTCCCACAAATACACATTTCTATAATTATGCCCTCTAATAAAATCAGACACACACATTACATGTTTTGTGGGTCACCCTTACGTCCAATTCCCATCTCAGTGAGAGCTAGCTTTGTCGTTCTGTGGAATTTTGCCAATTTTAATCATAAAGGTTTGGCCTAACAATTCCTAATTCAGTACATATCTGTGCAATCACCCCTAGAACACGGTGCACAATATTATATTTGCAGCATTAATAGTTTTGGCACAATTATTCTTTCTGAGTAACTTTTGTCCCTTATGTAGTACAGGGTTCAATCACGTCTTCACAGTAAGTGCATAACATTAGATTTACAACTACCAATGTTTAGATTTGTCCTTCTTCATATAGCAAAGTTAAAGGTTTTTAAAGCTTAATTACAAATAGGCATTTAAACACCAAAAGTCCTTTAGCAGTTTTTTTTTACTTTTCTTTCACTGGCAACAGCTGCCAAATTCCATTGATCAGTGTGGGGTCCAGCGGGAAGTTTCCTGCCCCTCCCCGATAGGGATGAGTGTTCAACCCGCAATTGTCTTTGGCTGGGCCACAGACAAATTTCTAATGAGTTCTTTGTTCTGAGTATGCGAGAACCTTCCAGCAGCAATTAGTCTTTTCCTGTCTTTTCCTGTCAGTGTGTGTCACCCATACCCAGGCTGAAGCTGTCAGCCCAGAATTAAATATTTTAATGAACTCAAGACTGGGTTTTGACTTTAAGTTACCTACATCTTTCATTAACACATATAAAATACACACAGTTATCAGTGTATTTTGACATTAGCAATACTTTGTCTTTTCTTCAAGAATTGAACCTTTAAACCAAAACTTACTTTTAAACAGACGATTTTGCACTTTCTTCATGGAGAAAGCACATTTAAACTGAGTCCTCTTAAATCCAATTTTATTATGCAGCACACACACATTTAATTCAGAATTATTTCTGTCCTTGAGTGCTGGGATTTGTTTGCAGTCTGGACGTACGTATCCAACCTTTGCTTTGAGTTCTCTCTACACAGCTGAAATTGTTACATCTTGCCATTTTTAGCTGCATTTTTCCCGTGGAACTGAAAACAATGTTGCTGGGCTTTTTATTAATGAAATACATTTCTTAGCTGCTGTCAGTCAGTGAGGTCCGGCTCCTCTGAGCTACCTGGATGATCTGTAACCCTTTTAAATTCAATGGTTCACTTGAAAATGACTGGATCTAGTACCAAAACAGCACTTTGAAGGTTGCAAAGCTGCATTTTAAAAGGCATTTTTGGTTTTTAGCCTAATTCTGCGGCCTTGCTTCATGTTGAATGGAACAGAGCCCAGTGTGCTAATGGAGTACAGGGACGGGCATGCGATTGTATCAGTACAGGGGCTGAGGAGATTCCATCACAAGCTTTGAGAGGGTGGGTTGTTTTCCTGACTGATGTCTTAATTTATCTCACATGTTTGTTTTCTAATGTGTATCCTTTCTCTGCCAGTATAGTCATAGGTTTAACAGAGTCTTCTCTGCACCTTTATTCCGTCACACTGCACACTAAAATGACATCAACATATTGAATTATGGTACTTTCAAGTTGGACATTACACAAGTCCATCTTAATGACTCTATTCAAAATTGATCCAGATTCACAGTATGCATGGGGCAACCAAGTGTGTTTCAGGCAAATCATTCTATATGAAATTAAGTCAAATCTTGTGAGTCTTCATGAAGGCGAATTGAGAAAAATGAATTTTTTAAATCTTCAACAGTAAAATACTTTTCTTTCAATGGGATGTTGCCCAATATTGTCACAGGATTTGGAACTAAGGGAAACTCTGCTTTGACTATATTGTTCAGAGGGTGAAGGTCCTGGATAAATCTCCACAATGCCCTGTTGATTTTGTGAT
This sequence comes from Ambystoma mexicanum, assembly GCF_040938575.1. Classification (NCBI taxonomy): domain Eukaryota; kingdom Metazoa; phylum Chordata; class Amphibia; order Caudata; family Ambystomatidae; genus Ambystoma; species Ambystoma mexicanum. Next base: position 620,796,070 of record NC_090923.1, on the reverse strand, counting down.
GGGGAATCAGATGGTACCAAAATGCCATACTTCATTAAAGCGGATATGGTTTCGAATATACCTTCATCCGCTTCTTTGGACATCGGATACTGTTTTGCATGTGACAGAATTGCTCCTGGTGTAAGCTTCATTTTAACTGATCCTACTCATTTCAATAAGGCTATGGCATATGGACTTGTAGTTCAGAAGACTTGGAACATTTTCGAAAACGTCTTGAAAAAATGGCAGCTTCTTTTTTTACCAATGCCATTCTCTGCGGTATATCTATATTCTGTACTTTGATCCAATAAGTGATATTTATGAAAAATACTAACTCATCATTTGAATAGTCATCCCTAAATAGCTCCTCGTCTGTCACATATGTCAAAGTTTATCCTTCATCAAGGGCTATCACCGTTCTCCATCTACTTCCCTCATTGTCTGTCCCATGAAGCATTTTCCTTTCCTCTCTAACTATTGCTGCTTTTAGTTCATAAGGAATCATTTAATCTTCCTCCTCGTCCTGAGGGATCTCTTGCCTGAGCAAAAACGTATCAGGTATTCTCAATAGTATATCAATCAATTTAGGCAACCATGATAATGAGATGGTCACTCCATACAAAAACACGTCCTCGTCTAGAGGTACTCGTCATAAAGCTTTCTTTCTTGTAAACCCTAATATGAGCTCGCTCACATTTACATAATGTATCCCTGGAGTTGAACACACTATTATGTCATCAGAAAAAGATATCTTCATGTTAAGCTTTGTTGTGGGTGATCATGGGCGTAATATCCTTGTGAATCTGTATTATACTGTGGAGCATATCCCATCCCCCCTCATGGAGATTGCCAATTCTGTTGTTGCATGTCTCCCCTGATTCTGCATACTCTAGCCAAATGTCTTAATTCACCACAACTCCAACATTGTGGTGACTGTCTGCCATTAAACCCTGCCCTTCCTTGAAAGTTTTGAAATCCACCTTATCCTCCTCCTTGAGGCCCATCCCCTCTGCCTCTCGGCATAAAATGATACCTGTTCTAATCCATGACATATGCCGCATTATCCTGCTGCAGGAACTGCACTTTTTAAACTGTTGCTCCCTCATTACTTGTCAGTACCGCTCCTTCTATGGCGTACTTTGATAATTTTTTTCTGCACCAACTTCGCCTCTTACTGTATTCTACTATTGGCTTTCTTTTTATCTATCTCCCTTGACATTCTAAAGTAATGCACAATTGCCAATTGTATCTTTGGCCATTGTTTGGCTTCCATTCCCACTTGTTTCTTTAGCTGATGTTGAAGCGGCTCAGGCAGCCCTGACATAAAATGTGATGAAATAATGCTAACATTTATCCCAAGCTTCATGCATCTCTAAATTTCATCTATCCTGAATCTCCTGAATAAATGCAATGGGATCTTTAGTCTCTCCCATTTTCCTCGTCATAATTATGACAATATCCGATGTATCAGGATACTGTACTCAGAGTGATCACCATACATCTGCTCTGCAATTATTTAATGACTCTCCATCATGCACCATATTTTGAGTGGTGTCTTTCGGATATCCTGCTATTTTCCAAATGTCGTCAGCTCTCTCCCCTAGAATAGCTGATAATACGCCTTTAATGTCGCCTATAGCTGTAGTCGCCCCTGGCATTCTTTTCTCTAATTCAGAAATCCACTTTCCTGCACTGGCAGTTAAATTGATAGTGTGCACATTAAATTCTCCTTATCAATTTGTGGACATGGAATATATTGTGGTCAATCCCCCCTTCCTCTAATAGTGGGAATTGTGACAGTCCTGGTTCATAATCATACCCACCCACACTCCTTGTCTTCCATGCAGCGTTGCCCTTACCGGTTTGTTTTCGTCCTGGCAAAGCCCTCAATCTACTTACATAAGGCAGTGACATATTTCCTGTATTGCACAATCGTATTTTTGGTTGTTCAGTATATGGTGTTGGTTGTGGGGTTTCTATGGGTTTCTATGGGGTCCTCTAAATCTGTCCATTTTACCTCTTTATCTACGCTCGATTCTCTTGAAAATCCATTAGCACCTCTTCTGTGTGCATCCTCATCTTACTGCCTTTCTTTATCTGACATTATTATGCCCCAATCATATGACTCTTATCTTCTTCTATATCATCAAGATCTAACTTGGTGAAATTGTTCTATGATCATCTGTCATGACGTCCCCTGATCTACCTTGAGTTCCCTTCAATTGTGATCTCTGAGAATTCTCTTGAGGTCCATACTTCCTGTATTCCTTCTTGTACTCATTGTTCCTAACTCATCTTCCTCTCACCTTCTTTGTAACCTACATACTTACAATCTTTGGGCTTCTGCCTATTTTTGTGTCTCTTCTTCTAATCTCTCCTTCTCTTTTCTCATCTCAAAATGTTTCTGTTCCTTCCTTCGCTTACACTCTTGGTCCGTTTTCCTCTTTATGTAATCTTTATTTTTTTTGTCTTTCTCTCTCTTCTCTCGCCCCCTTTTCTTTCCTCTCTTTCCCAAACTCCATCAATACCATTATCATCTATTTTAAGCAATATTTGTCCGCCCATCCATTCGTTCTGTACTATTGTCATGCCATTAGCTGTATCCTTTGTTCCCTTCTGTCTCTCTGCCTTTTCCTCTATCTTTATCTGTCTTTCCTGCCTATCCTTTCTCTAATCGCGCTGTTTATCTTCATTGTGTGTTAATATGTATTTCCATTCTCGATTCCCACTCTCTTCTTTGATATCGTCACTGCTATAAGCAGGGGGCTCATATGTTGGATTAGCATTCCCTACTGCTGCATTTAATTCCTTCAAAGGATAAAATCCCTTCTCTTCAGTATTTACATCTTGCTTTTAAGGAGGGGAAAGAGGAACCATAGGTGTTAAATCTTCTCCTTTACGCTGATTAAGCATTCACCCACTCTCAGCTGGATCTTCTTTCTCACTCTGGTACATTTCACAGAGTTCTAAAACTGCCAACCTTTTCTCGAACTTCTTTCCTTTATGAGTGGCATGTAAGTATGCCGTCATGTGACACAGTATCTATTTTGATAATGAACCCTCTGGGGGCCACCATATATGTGTTTTATTAATCGTGCCCTTGACCCACTTGGAGTGATGTTTCCTAATTTTAACTGTATATCTGAGCAATGTTCTGCCTAGGTGTAAAAGAGGTGTGTCCTCCATGGCAGCAAGTCAATTTAGACTGCCAATACTTACCCAGTCTAATATTCTTCTTCATAGGTTTATTAAGTATATTGTTTCAATTTTATGGAGCAAGCACCAACAATCACTGCTCACAACCCGTAAATGGAAATATTTTTAAAACTCTCTTTACCACTGATCTTGTTGCTCTTTCATTTACACTTTCTATTCATTATTTTTATATCGTTCTTTGTTTTTTTTAGTGTCCTAATGTTAACCTTCTGATTGATGTCAATCCTTTGTTTATAAAATGTACCAAAATCACTTTTTATTTATTTTTGCTGTTGTTTCATATCTGTCAATTTAAACATGCAGAAAGCTCTATAGAAACATATTATATCCCCTACACATGTGCTCTTTTCAATTTGTTACCCTACGTGCATCGTCCTTTACCATTCCTAATAAATATATCTCATCTCCTTTTATTCACTCCGTCTTGGAGTTTATTACATGCCCTTATTATTGGCTCTTATGCCTCAGGAATCCTTAACACTCCTATATAGAGCTATGGCATATTTTCTTTCCATCCCTCGCGGGCCTGTGAAATCAAGGTATCCTTCTCTAAAATTCCCCAAAATCCAGGAACTCTTTCTATAAATCAATATGTATAAAACACACCGCAATACAATCCCTCCCCTCGTCCTCTTCTTCCATATTCAATGTTCTACTTACATCCGCTATTCTGCTCGAGGCCCTCGGCATCAACTCTCCCACAATCGACCAGTTCTCCTTCAGTCCGCAGGGCGCCTGCTAGGACCGGACATGAATTTCATCAAAGGGGGACCTGCCAACCAAAACTTGAACACGTGTTCTTTTAAGCGCTGCTCTCTGCAGGAATCTCAGTGATCGTCTAGCTAATGGTAGGAGCATGTGATTGTCCAGGGTTTGGATCTGGGCCTAGATCTAGGTTGTTAGAACAGAACCATCCGCACCAATACCAAATGTGGTCTAGCACTTTGAAGAATCCTTTTTGCGCTAGATGGAACTACCAGTGAACATTTTAGACGAAATAACTGGACAGACCCAAGGAAGATGGTCAAAATAATGCTTTAATCTTAATGAAAGAAAGCAGGGAGTTTTACCGTTATCAAAATAGATGCATTCATAATCACACCTCCTCTTGTTTATAAAGGGTTTATATATTGTTTCATACTTCATTTATGACATTATCCTATGTGGCATTTTGCAAAACCTACTACCAGGAGGGATTGGATTAGGGGAACATGCCTACTTATAGAATAGTATCATTGTTAATATCTCATTGGCTGCCCCTTGTCTGTAGGACATGCCCTAAACTACTTTTACATATGAAGTATACTGATTATAGCAGAGAATATAGCAGTTGATTGGTAACTGCAACATTGTTTGTGAAAGTGCATGGCAGGCTTTATGATTGGTTGGCAACCCAATCCAACCTTGGACTTTCATCTTGTTTAGCAGCATGTCAGTAGAAACGAAACATAGTTGCTTGAGATGGTCAATTAATTTCTTGTTTTCCCAATTAGACCATTGTATGTCATCAACTTGATCCTGAGCCAAGACCTTCTGTGTGTAGTTGACCTCGTAGTCTGCTCACTGTTCTGGAACATTGAGGGGTTATGAGCAGACCACTATCTCCATGTAGGTTTTAATGAATAGCCAGCGTTTTTGACTCCTGAGTCACATGTTAGGAGACTACAATTTTGTCAATGTCAGCCTCTTATTTAGGACTATTTGATTTTATTAAACATGGTGCCATTACCCACTCTGGCCATTAGAGACTTGCTCACTCCACCACACATAGGCTTTTTATTTTTGCATATGGTTTATACAAAACCTTTAAAAAAGATTTCAAATGTTTTGATTTTGTTAAAATGATACATTTACATAAAAATAGAAGAGTACATCTGATCCTTGTGTCCTAAAAAACAAAACTCTAAAAACACAATTTCACATAGCACCGTGTCAAAATCAGTGCATATCCAATAACAATTAGCTGCTTTCATATGAATGTGATCGCAACATGAAGGTTAATCTCAAACAATACAAGATTTATAATTGCATTTTGCCCACACAGTTAGACATAGTCGATCTCATTAGATTACCGTTGGCATCAGTTCCACATTGATAGCAATCAGAAAAAGAGTTATAGCAATAACTAACTAATTATTTTCTCCCCACATACATCTCATCCAAAGAAGGTTTCTTGAATACTCAGTATATCCAACATCCTATGTGCCAAACATTTTTATCCTGATGGATTCATAGTGGGGACAAGCAATGATGAGATATTTAAGAGTTTCCGTTTGATTTTTAATTGAACAGAAACGACACATAGTATTATCACTCCCTGTCACCAGTGGATTCCAATATTTTATCCGCTCTCTGGTTCGAAAATGATTGAATTTAAATCACATGTATTTCTCTGGTGCATTGTTGCATGGAACCATTGCAAACATACGCAATGGTCTGATCTTTTCCGTGCAAAACAAGCATATTCCTAATACATGCTATACTTATCTAGTGCATCGATTATGCAAAACCATTCATAATTGTAGAGCTTTTTTTTCAAAAACTCTGGACATGTAGTTAATTCCTGTCCTTGTGCAACAATCTTAAGTAATAGTGTTTGCATTCTTTCATGAAATATAGTTATAGATGAAGGAGGAGAATCCTGTAGGACTTCATATAACGAATTTCTGGGGAGATTAATGAATTTGGAGTAGCTGAGTAATAATCTCCCTAGATATTTAGAAGCTAATGAGCAGATGCCCAATCCATGCCTATGGATTACGTTAGGCAATGATTTTGTGAGACCTAAATTCTCTTTCCAAATGCCTTCCTGAATGGAGTTTAAAAAATCACTCATGTACACAAGACACATATCGAGGCCATACAGTAAGGTGGTTTCGACTTTTAAATTGTAATATTCAATGTCAGGTAATAGAGAAAATGTGCACAGTTTTTTGTACAGAATTTTCATCTATGAAATGAGCGGTCTGAGTTGGCATGTTAGCAAGTTCCTCCATATTGTCGCAGAAGAGGTATTCCAAAGATTATACCCAAGGTATCACAGTTGAAAGACCTGTTCAATAACTTTGCCTCCCCATGACCAAGTCAATGTTTTTAATCTTTTTCGACCTGCAAAGATGACAATCTTTGATTTCTCCGCATTTGCTTGTAGGTTATTTTTATGTGCTTAAACCATGAAGATCTGGAGTTTAGTTTGTAGCCCATAAGAAGTTCTGTCAAAGAATATTAAGTCATTGGCGAATACCATGCAATTGATACATAGTTTGTCTAATCTAACTGGAACAATTCTACTATCTTGCCATATCTCATACAGATCACTTTAGTAGAGATTGGACAAGGTTGAAGCGAGATTACATCCTTGTTTCACACCAGTGAACGTGGGGATGTCATCTGGTAATGAACCTGCCTGATTGATCCGCACACTATAACTAGTATTTTGATGTAACAATGATATGAGAAATATTCAATTGGCAGAAATGCCATAATTTTCATTTTTTGTCATAAAATGACGCGACTGACACAATCAAAGGCTAAGGTCATATCTAGTGAAGCCATGTAGATAGGCCCAGATTGGGATTTATTGACTGTTTCAAGGAGATAAGCCAAGATAGTTACATTTAAAGTAGTACCCATTCTTCGCCGAAAACCTAAAATCAGGACAGTATAGCATCTTTTTGAATGATCTTTAAGAATGAGAATGGAAAAGACTTTAGATGAAGCATCCATAATAGCAATCGGTCTAAAACTAGAGGGATTGACAGGGCCACCTTTTTTATGTATTGGATTTATTAGGGATGGAACCATGATTCAGGAACATGATTAGTTTTAAACATTAAGTACTATTTAATTTAATAGGTGAAAGCACATAAAATGGGATCAGATTTTAAAACACTTAGTGGATAACCATCAGGACCCGCTGCTCTCTTGAATAATTCAATTTTGATATGGCCCATTCAATATCTTTTGTGTCCCACAAACATGGTCCCAAAGTTACATTTCCAAATTTGGGAGCAGTTGTAAGTGGTTGGGTTTCCGGTATTAGATACGTTTGCGTGTAATGTTGAACCCACGCCTCAGCAGTGATAGAGGAGTCCATGGACACAACCGCTTTGCCTACTGCATCCCTGGTTGAAACCCAAAAGGATTTATTATCATGTTTACATAAGTATTTAATCATTTTCTGAATGTCTTCAACATGCATTTGACTTGTCAGTGATTTAAGTCTGTTCTTATGAGTAATCTGCTTTTTAATCTGAATGTATTGTTCATCTGAGAGCTTACAGGCTAAGAGTTATCTTAGTTTTTTGTTTTTCAATCTTTTAGATTCTGCAATCTCTGAATTATACATATGTTTATTGCAAGTGAACTTAACCTTCTTAGACTCAGCAAGTGTCATGAGGATTCACCTGTCAATTTCGTTAATAGAATTTTCAGAGTGCACAATGCCTGTCTCACAAGCAATAACTCCATCATTTATATGCAGTTGTCTCTTCTATTGTCTCCTCAGAAGGATAAGAAATTGATTACATAAATTATTAGTTTAGTTAAGTTTAGTTTCTTTATTTGTACCACATACCGAACCCACAGGTAACTGGGCTCAAAAGGTTTATGCAAGAGTTACAGACAGTTTAGACAAAAACAACAAGAACAGTAACAGTAGCAGAAATACCTGCAGGTCGGCCATGGTAACATGGGGGTCGAGACATGGAAAAATCAGTTACAATACCAGGCTGCTAGTGTTACAGAGGACAAAAAGAGTATAAACAATCATGGTGGATGCAGGATGAATGCCAGGTGAGATAGCTGATCACTCCTGTTATTTACTGAAGAGCCATCCCTTTACTTTGGCTATAAAGGTCCAAAATGCGGGTTCCATTCTAAGTCTGAGGGGTAGGGCATTCCACTGTTTGGCGGCTAACACAGGGAAGCTCGCTCCCCCCTCTCTTTTTAGGAAGAATCTAGGAACGGCAAGGCAATGTGAGTAGACAGCTCTAGTTGGTCTAGTTGGTTGGTTTTTGTTGACTTTGTCTGGCAGGTACTTGGGGGTGGAGCTTGAGAGGCAGTTGTGGGTGATGACGAGCGTGCAAAGGGTAATTCTATCTCGTACTGGTAGCCAGTGGGCTTCCTGTCTAAAGTTAGTGATGTGCGTAGATCTCGGTAAGCTTAATGCAGATCTTAAGGCATTATTTTGAAGGACCTGGTGTTTGTTGAGGTTCCTTTCTAAGGTGCCTAGGGTGTTGCAGTAGTCAATCTTAGATACCACTAGTGCCCTGGATAAGGTAATGCAGCTACTAGGCGATAGGTATGACTTGCAGGCGTTAATTAGCTCGTTAGTGTAGGTCGTGATAGAGGCAGTGGCATTCACTTGCTTCTTGAAAGAAAGGGTATAGTCTAAGTATACCCCCAATGTTTTGATTTCTTTGGCCACTTTGATCGGGTTTCCATGGATGTTGAAGGATGCACAGTGGGTGTCTAGTTTATTAAGGTGTGTTTGGGTGCTGTCGATCAAGACCTCTGTTTTTCCGTCATTGAGGCACAGGCTGTGGTCTGCCATCCACGCCTGGATTTCCAAGTATATCTCGTTAATCTGTTTAGAGTCATCTTCATAGCACCCTGAGAGCGTATTGAGAACCGGGGCTTCATTGGCGTAATTTGTGTATGTGACACCCAGGTTATCAAGACAGTCAAAGAGGAGCTTAGCAAAGATGTTGTAGAGTGTTGCCGAGATGCACAAGCCTTGTGGTATGCCGTAGTGGATGGGAATTGGGTCCGCTGAGGCAGATGGTGCGAAGACCAGTAGTGCGATTGGACAGGAATGATTGTATCCAGGTAGAGGCGTTGCTAGAGAAGGCAGCCGCTGTGGACAAGTGATCAGTGAGGATCTGATGATCGACAAGATCGAAAGTTGCCGATAAATCTAACAGCAGGAGCATGGCAAGGTTACCATTGTCCTTAGCCTCGTTCATTCGGATTTTAAGTTCCAGGAGGGCTGTTTCCATTCCATGTCTTGGCCTAAAGCGCGATTGTCTAAGGCCCAGTAAGTTATACTCCTCCAGCTATTTCTGGATTTGAAGGTAGGCCACTCTGTCTAGGATCTTTAAGATGTAGGGAACAGTAGTGATGGGCCTATAGTTAGTGGGAGTATTGGGGTCTAGGTTGGGCTTTTTCAAGAGGGGCATGACCCATACCTCCTTAAGGTTGTTAGGTACCGTACTGGTCTCGTAGGAGGAGTTGATTAATGCTGAGATGAAAGGGGCCAAGTCCTTGACGCCTTCCTGAATGATTGATGCTGGGCAGAGATGTGGCATCTGGAGGGTTTGAAGCTTTTTATGATCTTTTCCACTTCTTTGATCGAGACCGGTGAGAAGGAGAAAGGTGGGCAGTCAGGAGTGCTTAGAGTCGACGGTGGTGTGGTTTTGGCGTTCTTGGCCATGCTGTTCTTTTTTTGCTCAATTTTAAATTGGAGCATAGCAATTTTGCCTGCAAGCGCTTTCTGAATATTTGCGCATCAGGTTGCATCTTTCACACAGGTATCCGAAGGTGGTGCTGGGGACTCAAATTCCCTCAGAATAGTGTAGCGCTCTTTAGTTTTGGATTAGGCATTGAGAATTTGGTTGTCATAGGTTTCCTTTTTTGTGTTGAGGATGGCGGATTTGTAAGAAGAGGCAGCTGAGGTGAATAGTGCCTTGTTAGTGGGGTTAGGCAACTTTTTCCATGTGGATTCTGCTGCTCTTTTGGCATTCCGGGTGATTTTTTGTTCGGGGGTGAACCATATATTTAGGTGGGCTATAGGTTTGGCTTTGGATAGTTTAATTCACAGCAGCCTCAATTGTATTGTTGTAGAGGTCAACTAGCTTGTTTGAGTCCAAGTCCTTGAAGTTGGCTGGGTCTAGGATATTCTGAATCAGAGGACGTAGGTTTTGTAGCGTTAAGTTTCAGTTGTTTCCATCGAGGACTTGCGGGGCAATGTCGGGAAGAAGTGTTTTAGGTGCATTCCCATGGATAGTAGAAGAGATGAAATGATGGTCAGACCAGGCAGTGAGTTAATTTTAAAGGATGTTCTTCCTTTGCTATGTGTCGGGGTTGTGAGGCAATGGTTGAAGCCGAGCTTAGAAATAGAATTTTCCAGGGATGCAGCATAAAGTTCATTGGGATCAAGGAGGCCTAAATTAAAGTCACCAAGCAGGATTATTTGGGATCCAGTTTTGGTGTTATTAGTCAGTAGGTCAGAGAAATCTTCATCGATAGATGAGATATGACCTGTGGGGGCAGTAGATGAGGTGCAAGAGGATAGTTTGTGATGCTGATAGAGGGAACTTGACTGACAGTAGTTCCGTTAAGGGGAGGCTGGCAGCAGGGGTGGCTCTGAGGCCTAAGGAGGATTTAGCAATGAATGCTGCTTCGCCTCCTTTGCTGTGCTCTCCATCTTTTCATATTATTGAATAGCCATCTGGAATGATACAGCCAGGTCTCAGTGATTGCCAGGAAGTGGAGGTCATGGCTGGAGATGAGGTCTGCAATGTCTAGCGCATGGGCAACCAGCGATCAGGCATTAATGAGAGCATCTTTAATGATAGGTTGTTTGGGTTGTTTAGCTAGGCTAGGTGTTTCAGGTACTTTGGGTTTAGTGGGTGGTCCGGGAGTTGGGCTGGTGAGTGTAGACTTAGGTGGGTGAGTGTAGACTTATTATTCCATCTGAGAGGCAACCCAGAATGCTCGGACTCCAGATGAGATATAGTGGCCTTTGTTTTATAGATCAAGGATCTATCGTTAAGATTTAATTGGATGATCATATTGTCTCCTAAACATGGAAAGTATATCATTGCCTTTTCACATCTGGTTATTATAGGTGCAGAGACACAGAAGTAGTCAATGAGCGATTTTAACTACCTCTTTGCCAGGTAAAAGAGCTACCTTCTTTATTAAAGTACACTAAGTAAATATCCCATTACGCGGAGTAGGGCGGAGTAGGGCGTAGAGTAATAGCAGTCTGCAGTCCCTGCTCTCTTTGCAGCCTCTCCTCCATTGCTGTTTTCAGGAGGCGGATCTACTAAACCCCACGACTTTCCGTGGAGCGGTATGCGGAGTAGGGCTCAGAGTAATAGCAGTCTGCAGTCCGCGGGGTCGCAGGGGCTGCGGGAGTGTGGACACCATGGACCCCGTCGTTTCTCCCCCCCTTCCTCGCCCTCGACCTCGGACTCAGATTTGAAGAGAATCCTCCGCAGCAGCAGCATACTACAAGCCACATGGCCAGGAAAACAAAGCCCTTTCCCTGCCTCACAGCCAAAGAAGCTGAAAGGTAAAACTACAAAAAACATTGCACTTACAAATTGTACAGGCGGCTCCATCTCAGCGGTGAAGCCGAACTGCCCTCCGAGCCTGCTCACTGCAAGCACGCCAAATACTCTGCTTTCATCATCTCCATTGCCACTGCTGCCGGCAATACGAGACGCGCCCGCAGATGCAGTTGTTGATAGCTTGGTGGACACACCCGGCATGGACTCCGCCGGTGCTGGTCCACCCTTCTCAGATGAAGGGGATTGCCATCAGATTGGCCTGCAACAGCAACAGGTCCAGTCAAATCCGACCTCAGGACAAGGGGCCGTTCGCCTGCCAGCGACGCCACCTTCCCCCGATGAATCTGCACGCCTGCCCCCTGCTCTTCGCAGTCATCGCGGGAACTGGACTGAAGCTCGGGCCGGACCACCGCTTCGGCGAGAGGGACTACCTCCGAGGCCGTCGGAGGACGACCTGGGAGGGCCCTTTCTCCGGCACCCTCTCCAAACCCTCAGAGGCACACAGGCGATGCAGCCACAGCCGGGATATTCTCCCAAAACAAGAATGCTTTCACTAATCAAAGTGTCAACCATAACGCAACCGACTATTCAATTCAAAACGGCGGAACTTCCTACGAGGGCTTGGCAAACCAGCATTCAAACAAAATCAAGGCCATTGCATTGGTACATGCAGAATCCTCTACGGAAGAAGCTTTTCCCCCAGGGGCAAAAACAGTGACAGAGTGACAGACTCTTCTTCAACAAATCACCAACAACAAGACACTAGTCATCCTGTGTCTACCAAACCCACGCATGGTGTGACAAATACCCCAACAAGCACAGTCTTGGGAGACATCGCTAACAGAGGTCTAGAAGACCAAGAACAAATAACACATCCCGCTCCAGCCCCACCTTCAAGGAAAATCCCCTATAACAAAAATCAAACTGGTAAAAAAAAGGGGCAAAGTCAAATAAAACTCTGTGATCGAGAGCAAAGCCTGGAATGAAAGCTAAAAGAAACAAAATATCTTTGTCACCAAACATGAGAAACCTAAACCAAAACTCAGCAAAAAAAAAACACTGCTAATCAAAACTGCCTCAAGCCACCCATTTCAAAAGCACTCTTCAATCTTTTTAAAAAACAGCAATGCAAACGCAAACTCAATATTGAAATGGAACTTTCAGATACGGAAATTTTGGAAGTCCTGGAAAAATCTTTTTCGGGACCAAAGTCTAGAAACACAACAGTTACTGACACAGGACCACTATCAAAACGTTCAACTCAATCACCAGCAACTCCCACAGAGAACATACCAGCAAGCAATTAGCCTTTCCCTATCCAGTCCCTCGCACCATGCAGTCTGGGCCAGGTGGCCGAGCAGCAAGCAACTCTAAGCCCAGAGAATTTGACAAAATCCATCTCTCTGGAGCTGGCCAAGACCTCTGAGCTGAGCAAAAATTATCAGGATCCTGTCCATCAAGACCAACAAACAAAGGAACAAGTCTCGCCACTGTGCCCAGTTATTGCCAAAGATCCAACTAACATTGATACCATAAGCTCTTCGGGGAGCACAGAGGCAGAGTCGCCCGCTATCTCGGCTCAGAGCTCACTTGATAAACGGCACCATGAGGAAAGACCAACCCCCCGAATGAGCTCACAGCCATGGGCAAATGTCCATCTGGACAGCTGCCATTCAGGCAGGCAGTCACTACCAGCGTATTTGTATTCTGGTTCCTTCAACTCCAGCCGTGACGACCAGCTAATGTCACAGAGAGTTCGAAAATCACCGCACTGCTACCCCTTTCTACTAGAAAACGCATCAGACTTCCATTCTCAATCGAGAGATCCAAAAGATGCAGCATCAAAAAAAAAAAAGACTATCGTCTGATATATTAGGAGACTCAAGCAAAGGGTCGCCCAAGAAAAGACCAGATCTGATCACGTTAATGTCGGCAATCACCATCGCCCTATCACCTTTTTGCAAACTCTATGAAGCCATAAATGACACCGCCAAAAACAACACCTCTATTCTGGCAACAATCCAGTAAAAATTGATTTTTCTAGAAGGGTACATTACTGCAGTCAATACCAAAGAGGCGGCGAAGCAAGCAATCCTGGTAGAAAAGTTATCCTGGATAGAAAAACTGCAAACCAAAGGCACACCTACCAATCAGGCGAAATCAACGACGTCAGAAAAGGCAACTCAGACAAAAGATCTTAACAGTCACGAAAAAGTGGCACCAATTTTTAACAAACATCCAAGCAGAGATCTGAGTGCCACACTAACTCTATCGACAATCAGAAGGGAATCAAAAACAAGCACTGGTTCCTCGCGACAATTAAATCCGGCATTTCAACTGGCAAGCACGAAACCAACATTGCACGCGAAATCAAAATCCTAAGGCGCTAGCAAACAGGCCATTAAAGAGAATTCAGCAGTGGTCAAAAGTCGACAAACAAAACCCCCACAACCCAGGGATTCTGCTGAAATCGAAGTATTCATTGACCTAAGTAATTCACCACAGTCAACGGCTGAATTCCGGGCTTCAAGCAGCCTTATGGATCTAACTCAGCACCTGGACGCAGAAGATTCCCCTTCGAGTGAGTTAACACAGAGCAGCCCAAAAATAGCCTCAAGCGCCAATTGGGAAACCCACCAAGAATCGAGGCTTGTACCTAGCAGGAACAAAATCCTAAGCCACAGCGGATCCATCGATGAGAGACAAACAAACGCTGCGTCAGATAAAGCAGAAGATCTCAAGCGCCCAACACCCGAAGTTCCAGAAACACACATGTCGAATGGAACATCGCAGAAACAGCAACGGAAACTTCAAGCAGAGGCAAACCAACCAAAAGGACAAGGTGTTTCTCCCCAAAGAAATTCAAAAAAAGTTCCTCAAGGCACCAGAATTTTCAAGCTGGAACAAGCTTCACACAAATCTGGATACATGATCTTGAATAGGAAAACAGTGCTAAAAATCTTGAGCAAAACCAAATCATTAAGATCACTAACTACGGGAGATTTCAGGCTAATTGAGCCCTAGCATAGAGAACAGAGGCAAAGGCATTTTTACATATAAAAGCTCGGGCGCTGCAAACAGGCATGGAAGAAGCATACAAAGAGCTCAGTCAAACTGGCCTCTTGCTAACGGAACTGGAAAGCCCTCCATCTGTACTTCAGAAAAGAAATAGGGAGGACGCCAGACCTTACAAGCCACTTTTCCTTTCAAAACTAAAGATTTGTATAATAAAAACAACACTAGAAAGCAACCAACCAGTGAAAGAAATCATCCAAGATCGTACAGAGACCATCACGTGGGGTATACATCATCTACCAACTTGAATCTCTCGAGGAAAGTCTCTGCAGGATCCGCATTTTATAGATCATGCAAAACTGAACATAACCAACGACTTCAACCAGCCAATACACCGTCAAGAAAGACAGACGATGATGAAACTCGCCGCAAAGACACGTCTCCAAGAGGCGACGAAACCCGTCACCTGAAAGGTCCATGGGAATGGCTAAAGACTGCAGTAAATGGGAAGTCCAGTAGATAGCAACCAGGTTGGGCTACTAGCACACCAGCCCAGGATACATCGGAGACCTGCACGCTCTCAATGGCCTCATGGAACACCAGGGGTTATCTACACTTAACAAACAAAAACAGTCAGACTCTGGTGGGGTTCGACATCATATGCCTCCAGGAAACCTGGTTGACTGAGAAGCCTTTCCTGGATGGGTATAAGATCGAACTCTCAGCAGCCAAACAAGGCCTGTTTGGGCGTCCGTCATCGGGCCTCCTGCTTGCAGTGAGAATCGGATCAGGCATCAAGATCCTGAAAAAACTATCAGAGACTTACGGAATGTTGGCAGTCCTCACATCGTGGTCATTTCAGGATCCCAGGCTCAAAAAAACCAACACAGTTGAACTGGCGATAGTAAACCTGTATTGGAATCCTCAACAAACATCAATTATAACCTTCTGCAATGAAGTGACAGAGGTGATTGATAACATCAGAATCGACTCAAACACAGATCACGTAATCATTTGACGAGATCTAAATGCCATATGCGCACAGGAAAACACTAGCCTGATCAACAACAAACCCAAATTGTCGTTGGAAGAGAGAGGCAAAGCTTGGATAACCGCCATGAACTCAAGAAACTTTCATAACCTGGCATGGCTAAAGTCCTGGGAAAACATCGTACCGACGTGGGAACGGGAAAACTCACAGGCCACACTTGACTACATCTTCGCATCTAAAAACGTATCATCGCTGGTTAAATCATTTCAAGTCACACGGACAAAAGAAAGTGATCACAATCTGCTTGCAATAACTTGGTCATCATTACATCATGAGAGCGTGAGAGCAAGCTTTTTCTTCCTGCATTGGAAGCTAACACCCAGCGAACCAGACTCCGCCTAACTGCTACTAACATCAAGACAATCACTGAAAATTACGGGAAAACCATAGCAAATAATTCAAAGGATTGCGATCGACCAGACTACCTTCCTATTCTACTACTTTTCAGATCAGATTCTAAGAACTGTAAAGGCCCAAGTCGAACGCACTTGCATGTGTTTGACCATGCTCTCGTGGAAAGAAGAAACCTCCTGAGGAAAGCTAAAAGAAAAGCAACAATGGAACAATCCGATTCAGCCAAGGTGGATTACCTAGCAGAAGTTAACAGCTACAAATCCTGGCTACACAGTCGTTGGTTGTCAATGTACCAAAACAACGCAGAAAAGATGCTCAGGACACTAAGCACTAAAAAATCTAGCGACTTCTGGGCTCTCATCAAGACGGCAACGAACAGACAGGAAAGCGAACTTGTAAACTCTGTTACGGAGGAAAATTGGACCCACTTTTTCAAAGGCATGTTTGCTCCACCTAATGGCCAGCCCGAAAGCCCATCAGAAAAGATTGGTGACCGATGGATCAATCTTTCAGACGAAGAAGATATCATTAATGTCATCAAACACCTAAAACCCTCGAGAGCTCCTGGTCCTGACGGCCTAAGCAACATCGATCTTAAGCAACATCCTGAAGCCTGGGCTAGATTTATAAGCACCATATTCCAGCTGTTCAAACGTGGCAACAGGGAAGAACCACAGAACTACAGGCCAATAGCCCTGTTGGATATCATTGGCAAAATATTCACAACGTTACTGCTCTAACATGTTCAAGTCTGGGCAAAGGCGTCACCAGCAAACAACCCATTTCAGATGGGTTTCCTCAAAAACGGCGGAACATCCGTAAACATCTTGCTGCTAAACTTAATTAAAGCAAAAGTAAAGCAGGATTTGCCACCGGTGTTCCCGGCCTTCATAGACCTCTCGCAGGCCTTTGATAGAGTGGACAGGAGCCTGCGTTGGTCCAAACTGCATAAATGGCAATGCCCAAAGGAAATATTAAATCCCTTTATGGCACTCCATACAGCAACCAAACTGCGAGTTTGACTCGGCAACCAAGGAACATTATCTGAAGAGATTCCAGCAGAGTGTGGGGTGAAACAAGGGTGCCCTCTAGCCCCGGCACTCTTTATCAGCTTCCTCAGCCATTTTAATGACAAAGAAGCTTCAGTTCGAGCGTTTCCACCGAAAATTGGCAATACAAATACGTCTCCCCTTCTATAAGCAGATGATCTAATTTTGTTAGATCAGACGGAGATTGGATTACAGCGTCAATTGACCAACTTGGCATACTACATAAAAGCAAATAATTTGAAAATCAACAAATCCAAAACAAAAATTATGATTCTATCGAAAAATCATTCCTGCAATAGACGCAACAGAGGATGGTTAATGGAAAACACCAAGATTGAAACAGTTGAATACTACAAATATCTGGGCATAATGATAGATAGCTCAGCACAGGAATCAACTATGCAAACTACCTTATGGGGCAAAACCAGAAAACTACCATCCCAGATGAGATCGATCGATACGAGATATGAAAAATTCCCGTTGGAGCCTGTAATTCAATTCTACAGAGGCAAAGTAGTCCCGGTCCTTACATATGGAACGGGAGCAACCCTGTCAATACCGACTTCAATCTGGGCAAAACTTGAAGGTCCATTATGGCACTCAGTCCTGGGCTTACCAAACTCAGCCGCAATTGCAAATATTAGGCGTGACTTAGGGCTACAGTCCTTACTCACAGCGGTCGAACAGAACTCTATGCAAATCTATAGAAAAATCAACCTTCCTGACACTCTGTCGATATACAAATTAATAGCTGCAGAGCTCGCAAGGGGCCACATTAAGATCTTAAGAAAATGGTCGCTAAAGCAGAAAACAAAACTTGAAGAAATAGCCTGCACCGAAGAAGAACTGGTCGAGAACCCTCAGAGAATAAAACAAAAAATGGAATCCATGGACTGGATTGGCACGATCGATAAAGCTCGAGCAAACAAACTGACCACACATCTGCCTCCAACCTTTAACAAATTAAAGGTTCCATTGC
The DNA here is from genome assembly GCF_040938575.1 of Ambystoma mexicanum. Taxonomy (NCBI): domain Eukaryota; kingdom Metazoa; phylum Chordata; class Amphibia; order Caudata; family Ambystomatidae; genus Ambystoma; species Ambystoma mexicanum. The sequence continues at coordinate 620,778,130 of NC_090923.1, read as the reverse complement.
TATACTTCTCTAAATTCCCGGACAAAAAATGAATGAAGATCTTCTTGAGAGCCCATCTGAACTTACTGCCCACACGCGAAATCTTCTGCATTAGGCTTCAGTCCACGTCCAAAGAATGCAGATTATGCAGATCAGCGGAGGAACCGGAAAATCTGAAGCACCTACTGTTGCACTGTGAGGTGCTCAATCAAGAAAGAAGTGCCTACCTTTCGCCACTTGGGATGCCTGTCTCAGTCCTAGAAGAAGACGTATGGTGGAACAGATTACTGTCGGGAGAAAATACGAAATGGACCATCGCGACAGCAACATTTTTGACTATTGTTTTTGATAAAATGAAGGTACATGAAACATAGAGGCGGGCAGGCCACTGTGCACGGAAACACTCACTTCTATCTTTTACTTTTATACCTCTACGAAGAAAATTCCTAAAAATCAACTCGTCTTTGTAAAAATCACAAGTTGATTATATGCAAATAAAAAAAAATGTTTTAAAAAAAATCCCATTACCCTAGGAATGTATCCCACATATGACCTTTAGTATCAGAAGAAGAGTAGAGCCCTGAAATTCTTAATAATTGATTACACCGGGCACCATTTGCACAATTAGAGTTAAAATTGCCACCAATAATACCGTGCAGTTGTGATCAGAGTGAAGGGCAAGTTTTCCAAAAATTACAGATATGTCATTGTTCATGGGGTTCCAGTATAAACTAATGATAAGAAAAGCTAAGTTTCCATAATCTTCCAAATTAAGTTCAACAACCAACAATTCCTCACATGAAGAGATCAACTTTACTTTAGCTTTAAGGATATTATCTACAGCTATTGCTAACCTTCCAATAGGTCTTCCAGAAATACCTCTCTTAGCTTGGGAGTTATAAGTAGCATATCCTTTTAGGTTGAAATGTTTTAGCATCATGGATTCTTGTAGCATTATGACCTTTGATTTGCTAGCTACATCCAAGTTATTAAACCATGCATACATATTCTTGAAACCAGAAGTATTCCATTAAATAAACGTCATAGCTTCGGTGCACCGGTTGAGAATTTGCTTGTTTATAGATCAAACTGATTTCATCAATGGTTCAAACCATGACCAGTCCTGCACAGAATTGGCCAAAGTTGACAGTTGATTAAGGAGGGTTTCCTTTGATGGTGTTGGAGTAGAATTATGTGGTTGGTTTGTGTTTGCAGTCACAATTTCTTTATTGTGAGTTTCAATGAATGCATGAGCTTCTTCCTTAGAGTTGAACAAACTGAGTCGAAAGCCCAATGACAGAAGATCAGTACATTGTTCCCAGATGAGTTTAGTAATAATGAGTGAATGAAGTTGGCAAATCATTTGATTATTATTATTCAGAGGAAGAGTCACCCAATCATTATCATCAGAGTTCAATAACCTCAGTGATGGAATTTGTTTAAATATTTCCAGAATGTAATCTCGATTCATTATGTTTGTTCTGTTTATTTTAATATAATTTTCCAACCCAAGGATGATAGTAGAAATAGAATGAGAAGAATTATGTTCTAACAGGGTTATGCGATCCGCTCCTTCAATGTTAGCTGATTCACCTTTAAAAGCTACTTATTTCCATAATGTTACAATCATTGTTTATTTGGGAAACCGACTCTACAGAGATTTTGGATATCTTATTGGTGGAATTGGTCATTGCCATAGATGCTGAATCACCATGTAATTTTTTTTTTTCCCCATAATAGGGAAGGAATTAGACATTGTTATCTGATTAATACCTGTTCCACCACTAAGAAATTGAGCCACCAGAGACATTGAGTCCACTGACTGAGTGTACGATTGTTCCTGTGTATTAGCCACTGCTACATTGAGTAATGGTTTGGGTAAATACTTTTAGTTTTGTCCGATTGGTGATAAGATCAGCATTGGTGTCTTCAGCAGTCACATCAGCACATTTTTGTGTGTGTTTTTTCTTTTGCTCATGTTTCTGTTGAAGATATATAATATCATAATCTTTGGACAAATTGCATATGTTTTGGAGGAAGAAGTTATGACCTGATATTTTAATCGGTTGCATATTTTTCTATTTTTTTGGTAAATCAGTTTGCTCATTCCTGTTAGCTCTTCTTTTCTTAGCTCTAAGCTCTTTACACTTCATTCTTCGAGAGAAGAAAGCATCAGGTGAGGTAGAAATTTGTGTAATGAGTGAAGATGCAGATTTATTCATCACTGTCTGTTTGACTGTTCTATCCATTTGTTCTATGATATCGGTCAGAGGTGAACAACTATTAGGGGCATCAAGATCATACCTCATTGCCCGTTGCTGGTAAATGTGATTTAAGCTGAAAGTCATTTTTGGCTAGCACCTGCAGTGCTTTTATATTTAGCTCCAGTTCTGTAATCTTGGTCAAATTGGTATTTACATATTCCCACATATCTTTGGCGTTAAGTTGTAAGGTGTCATCAGAGACATGATTAGAACCCTGAATGACATTCTCTGTCAATGGTGTAGAGTTAACTTGAGAACATTTAGAGAAAGTTGTTTGTGAGGATTGAGTAGAGGCATAGGTCGCATCAGTTTGGACATTTTTAGACATGTGCCGAGCATGTTTTATGTTGGAGTTTGTTTCCAGTGTAGTATTTAATCGGGACTCTTGCGCGAAAATAAATCCCTCCAATTTGTAAATTTGAGCAGGTATGTCTGACAGGGTAGTCTTGACTTCCCGAATCTCATAATGAGTTACATAATTTTACCTTGTCCAACAAGTTTAGAATTCTTGTAAGAACCAGGAATGAGTACACATTCAAGTCTTGTGAAAAATGAATATTAGACGAGGAAATGTTTGCAGATTCCCTCTGAACATTACTTAGCAGCGGGCCATTTTTAAAGGAACAAAGGCCCTCGTTAGGGACACATTAGTTGATGTACAGATCTCTTGTGCATCTATGAGTCGTTCGATTAGAGAACTTGACTCTGAATAGTCAAAAGAGTAGTGATTCGGCATAGCAGCAGGCTAAGCATCATCCAATCGTACTGTCATGATGTTTGCATTGGTAAAAAGGCCTATTTCATCTATTGACCAAGGTAATTGCGCTCTTGGTGTAGGAGGGCCTAATGACAGTCTTACACTCTTACCCAATTCCGCCATAACTACAGGGGCCAACATACAACTATCAGACACAATTTAATTGCCAGCACAGTTGAGAGCATCTTCCTGGTCTACATCAGTGAGTGCACAGAAATTATTGCTAGCCGTTTTATTCTCTAATGGATCTAGGCATTTATTTCATGCAATGAACAGGAGAAGGAATCGGGTTGCATAGGGGAGAGAAGAGGAATCTGCGGTTCAACGTCTACCCTTGTAGCTTCTAAGGAAGTCAAGTGGGTGATCGCTGTAACAACATTAAAATCACTGCTAAGAAGTTTCTTAGATGGTTGCCCCATTGAAGCGCTTTTATGATTTAAACATACACTGTTAGCACTTTTCGGTGAGTTTAAGGATTTATTCATGTTTGCACTTCTCAAAGGTGTTTTGCCAGTGGGAGGTTTGCCACTTCTAAGGCCAACAGCCATCTGTACAAATAGGGCAAAAACATCTTTAAAGAATAAAAACAGTTTTAAGTTAGTGGCAAAGTTAAGATTAGTTGAGATATGTGGGCTGTGAAGTCAAATATTGTCTCAGCTGGATAGAACAGTGATAATTCACATCACATTCACCAAAACTGAGCCGGAAAGATAATTTTTTATGTTTTATTTTTAAATCAAATTAGCTTTACATTTTTTATAACACCCAGCTAAAGTGACGTAGACTTACAGTTTCGGGAGACCCAACAGAAAGACAGTCATGACAGGAGGAAACGAACAAATGAATACACAGGCTCCCCAAGACAGAAGCACTAGAGTGCCACATCAACACCACTCCGACACTGAACATTTCAAACCTCAACTGACCAGTGTCACACTAGATAAGAAGAGAATAGATATTACCAACTCAGTCCCACATCCGAAGAAAAGGTTCAGACACACCTATCAATTCAAACAATACTCACTATGATACAGCAGGGTCAGCGCAGCACCAACAAAGCGAGTCGGCCCACGAGGAACCAGCATCAACCCAACCCACAGGGATACAACTCTAACGGAATCAGAAGTACCTGAATCAGGAAACAGACCCCACTAACTCAACCTTCAATCTTCTGCATACTTAAACCACACAAAGCCACACAACCATCTCTCTCCCACCAATCTGCACACACTTTACCACACTGCATCAACAACACATAAACATCACCTACAGCACTGGAGGTCTCGCACGATCTGATACTAGCACCAAAGCCCAGCACTCGGTGTATACCGAGCTGAAGCTGCCAATAGCACATCACTTCTCCCACTCTCCTGCTCCCCTCCTCCTGACTACCCCTACCCGTCCTTTCTGTTTACAGATCGGCCAGAGCGCCTGTGGACCAATTCCATTGGTTACGGTGCACTATATAAGTAAACATAACATAACATAATATAACATAACATACACTCCAATTTCCCAAACCTTTAGTGAGATGAACTACCTGAGGCCAAGGGATTGCAAACTTTTTTTTAAAATTCACAACAGTCTAAAGTTAGGCAATAGCAAATCATCAATTAATTTACAGATTATACACCCTTTTACCAGTGTTCAATCATAGAATTAGAAACACAGTAAAATGGAGTGAAATCAGACCACCACACCACCAATTATTTTGTCAGCTGGTGAATCGATAAAAGCTCAGCTGGGGTGCCCACTCTCTCATATACGAGCCTATTGTAACAACACGGTAGCAAGATGAATAGTTAAATTGCTGCAAGAGAGGGAATAAGATCTGTCAAACACTGAATGTCCAGAGATGATTAGATTTGACTTGAGAGAGTAGAGTAACACAACAAACCGCAGAAGCACTCGGAGGTAGAAGTGTTGCAGTAGCAGAAGAATCATAAGCGAAGATAAAACTTTCCCAGTAAAACCAGCAGATGGAGCAAGGGAACGAAATAGAGAGCATACACAATGCAAACTTCCAGGCTATGCAGGCTATGAACTTGACTTGATTGACTTGATTGGTTCACACTCCTGCACACACTCCCATCTGAGGATATAAGTGTTAGAAAATTGCAGAAATCACAACAATCCTGCTTAGTACATCTGGGCAGCGACAGGTTATGGATACATCTGTGATCCACACTCTTGTACGCACTCCCGTATCAAAGAAGAAAAAAGAAAAAATAAGCACTACGTGTTGCGAAATCTGTCTGTTGTCTCCCATGCGCTCGATCATGTTTCAGCTCCTACTCCCTTCTCGCCCATAAGCACTGAAATGCACTTCCCCTTCCAGCTTTGTTCTCTGTCTTCTTATGCCCACTTTCACTATTGCCTTAAGGGTCACCTTTTATCCACTGTTTTTCATTTGATGTGTGCCATTGTTTCTCTGTTTTGTTCAGCTCATTGGCGTAAAAAGCTACATAAATATGAAAAAATACAAATACTAGACAATTCACATATCAACCCATGAACCAATACAGCTTAGACCAAAGATTGCATCATTTCACGTATTCCTTTTTTACCCACATTTCCTAGCAGGCATCCACCAGACAAGTGAGTCATCAAACTGCACAGCCCACAAATTTCAGTAAACTGATCAATCTTCTTGCAGACAAACCCAACCCTCTTTTCTCTAGAATAGCAGAGGTACATTCTAAGGGTACAGGAGCAGATACTATTAGATTCCATGGAGAGAGTGAAGGATTAGCCTCGTTGCTGATAATAAAAGGCAGCACTGTTCTCTTCTCTCAGTATCAGTGAAGTCACAAAGCAGCAGATCGCTGACTTTATTAGAAGCATTACTCCTTCGAAAGCAGCTTAAAGCATTGGCCAGCCTGGCTTCCAAAAGAAGTAATATGTCCAATTATCCCAGGCAGCTGCACTATTATAAATACTTCAAGAAGGCAAGATGAAATATGTACTAATCTTAAAACATCCCGTTTCTCCACCCAGGGATAAGCATCCACCCGGAATGAGTCGCTAGAGGAAGCTTTTAGTCAAGGTTCAATAAGGCCTTCATTGCAAAGATCCGGAAAGGTATTTATATAGCATGAAACATTTTGTAATGAGTAGAGGGTTCTACAGAAGGAGGGGGATGCACACAGAGGTCGGCAGTAGGAGAGGCTGGGATGTTAAACGTACGAGGATGCCCAAAGACAAGAATCCGTCTGGTGTTGTTTGAAAAAGCTAGTCTTCATCTCATTTCTGAAGTTACAGGTAAGCAGTGGGAATTGTGCTAGCAGGGAGGCAAGGTGACCACTGTTGTGGTCAGCCAAACACAGTTCCTCAAAATGATTCATACATATATATAGCAAAAGCAAACTCAACAGCTATTTACCTGTGGCAATAAAGACACTACAAATAGGCTTGAGTTAAATAAGGCTGGAACCATATGTATTGGTAAGAGGACCAAATGATAGTGGTGACCACTTCAGGTGGTGGCCGGGATGTTGTGTCTGTGGGGAGAGAAATAGAGGTCTCGCCCCTGGAATGTGCCTGCACTGCTCCCTCCCAACTGCAAGCCGCAGATATGTGACCTGACAAGAGCTACATGTCAGCCCCTGCTTATGAAGTAACAACCCATGCCGTAGTGTACACTGATATCCAAAGGGAAAAAAGTGGCCTGTGCTCACCACTATTTGGCTCATGCAGCGTATCGGGTACAAGATACCAATATTCTGTTGCTGAATTATCGTATTATGTTTTTAATAATTGGGGAAGGGTCATTATCCCAAGCGATAGTGATCTCTCGTGAGGTCTTTAAGGCTATTAGCACATATTGGTAGAAGCAAATCATGTTTTGGGGTTTTGGTGGTAAAGTAAAAAACAGTTTAATAATGTGAAAGTATATCGGAAAACTCAGTACATTAAAAGCATTTATATTTTGTAGCATTTAAATAAGGTTGTCATCATAAATTAAACATGTGAATTGAAAACATGGCTAATCTGGAGAGGATTTAACATGCACATGTATTAGGGCTAGTGTAAAAGTAGACAGTTTTTCCATTAGAAAGTGAACACATGTTTCCATGTGTTTGCCTTCTATTTGGTATGTTAAATAGGATGTTGCAGTGGAAAAAGAGTTTCTCCAATAGAGGAAGTGTCTTGTTGAAAGCCATCTTGCCTGTAAATTGCATGATCATTTTCCTGTTTTCTTTGTAAGTCAAAATGATCAGAATGCAGTCAATTCCAGTAGTTATCAGCTGCACTCTGAACAATCTGATTGGCTGAGAGGGGGTCAATAATGATCTCCATCTGCTAATAAAATATGATGAATTAAAATATATTAGCTAGGCAAACTCAGTTAGTAAATCAAATGTGTTTTTATTTTTTTGTGTTTAAATAAGATTGTCTTTGTAAGTTAACTATTTTAAATGCTAACATTGTTAAACTGAAGTGAATATTACATGAGCATATGTAAAAGTAAATGGCTTATCTACAAAGGAAAGCATACCCCATGCGTTTAGCTTTCTATCAGGTGTGTTAAATAGGATATTTCGTTAAATTAAAGGTCTTCCCGGACTGGAAATGTCTTGTTGAAAGAAACCTTGCCTGGAAATTGCATTGTGCTTCCCATGTCAGCTTTTGAAGTCGGCATGTTCAGAATGCAGTAAATACCAGTAGTTATTGACTTACCTATGTGCTAAAGGAGGTTACTTGTGAGGCTGTTAACCTTTGCCAATGAAATATGTGTCAATGGCTTCAGTTATCTTTTGATAATGATTGGTTTCTATAAATAAACAGTTTGGTGGTTATAAAGTTTCCAGTGAGGGCCACTTGTTCTGTTCTGCTGTTGGTAACTGCAGCTGTTAAGGTATGGATTTTGCTATAAAGCCTGCGCTGAGTGCCTCGTAGCTTGTGGGCTAGTTGATCTTGTGACGCGTGTCTTTTGCATGATGTACCAGTTGCCTTGCTGCTGGATTTCTGGGTGATATCAGGGGTCTCCAGATTTTGAGGTAATTCTCAGATCCAACTACAGCTCACACATGGAGTAGAGATGTAAATGGGTAAGCTGAAGCAGGTGCCACACACAACAAGTCAGCTTGCATGGCTTAACATGATGCAGAGGTAGTTCAGGCACTGAATGAGAAACCACATTGCTGTAGACAGCGGGAGAATTAATTTGCCAGGAAAAAGTTGGAATCTGATTAGGCTGGAAGAAGGCACTGTGAGCAGAATTGTGATCAGAACCCAGAGGAACAAATGAGGACATCAGGTCCAAAAGGTAAGGCAGGGAGGGGACAGGAGGACAAGAAGGGGGTCCGGGTGGGGAAACCCAGCCATAAACGTATAAGGTGAGAGTGGAGTCAAGGCAACAGGAAGGGGAGCAGAGAGTGGAGGCAAAAGGCCAGGTAAGGCAAGAAGGACAGCTCCCTGCAAGGAAACAGGAAGTGGCAGAGCCAAGATGATATCCCGGATCGGAATAATAAGGCATCAAGCAGACTCCTGAGTAGAGAAATGTGATCTCATAGGTTTATGTAATGTGCGATGTGGTAAGATAGTGTGCAATGGCTTTTCCCCTGGCATATGTTAGGTCTGGGGGTTAGTGGATGGGCAACAGTCTACGTTTTTTTTCATGTTGAGGATTTTCACCCCTGGAAACACTGGGAAGAGTGCACACAGCGGTGTAAATAGTATTGAATATTGCATGGCTATCAGGAAATACCATGAAACACAGCCTTCCATTTATTTTCCCACCACAGGACCAGAAATCAAGGCTGTGTTGTGCTCTTGCACCTTGAAGCTTCTCTTGTGCTAGATGGAATTACCAAAAAAGATCTCGGAATAAATGACCGCACAGACTCAAAGAATATGGCAAATTACTATTTTATTCTCAGTTTAATAAAGCGGCATCAACTGGCAAACATCAGACGATGCTTCAACACTCACACACAAACTTGATTACCTCAACATGCATCATCTATGATGTCATCCTACGTGGCAAACCAAAACATGTAACAGTAGGACGGATTGGTTAGGGGAACATGTCTACTTAGAAAATGTATACTGGTTAGTACTTCATTGGCTGTTTCTTACCTTTAGGACAACCCTCAAACTACCTCTAAAAACAAATAATACTGATTATAGCTAACAAAATGGCAGCAAATTGTTCTATGCAACATTGTATAGCAAGTTGCCCCATAGAGCCAGTTATTGGTTGGCATTCTCACCCAACTTTGGACTTTCTGCTCGGCTAGCAGCATGTAAGGAAACTGAAACCCAGGTGCTTGAATCATGTCAGATTACTCCGTACCTTCCCAATTAGTCCTTCATCTCTCATCAGACCAGCTATGAGCCAAAGTTTCCCTTCTGTAGTTGACCTTGTAGCCTGCTCTCCGTTCTAAGACATTCAAGGGAGCGACAGCACATCAGTATCTTCATCTGAGGCTTTATGATTAGCCCTTGTTTTCAACTTGTGAGTCACATGTTAAGAGACCACAAATTTGTACATTTCAGCCTCTTATTTACTGCTATTTGATTTTATTATTCTGGGTGTCATGGCTCCTCTTGGCCTCTAGAGACTTGCTCACTCTATTTTGTATAGACTTAATACACGTTTAATTGTCCAATACTTGGCTTATGCAGATGTTTTCTTATTCTTTAATCTAAGAGAAATATGTCTTGTGTATGGCTCATCTGTCTACCTCCCTTTGTACTTTGCAGCTATTCCTTAAAAATAGCATTGTCGATCCAAATCAAACATTGCCTCCTCTTTGGTTTGCACAAAAGCTGTTCTTCCAGCCTCTCCTGACTCTTCAACAGTGATCCTTCTGAGTTAGTTGAATTGAATATTTACAAAAGCCAGAGTCCATTTTCCGATAATGGCTGTACTTGCAACGTTATATATTCCTCTATAGCAAGCTTCTATGTATCTTTTCTACCTTGTGTTACTGCGTATATATACTTATAAGTCAGCAAGTTATGTTGTCTTTTTTGATTACTTTATCATTTCCAACATATTTCTCTTATTGCTTCTGTTACATCGTAACTCTTAAATCTTTGAATATAATTTTGCCATGGATTTGTATATCTTCTCTATGACATAACTATCCACATCAGGCTTCACTCAGCGCTCCATGTTGTCCAATAGTTCATGCTGACATCCTTTCATACGGCATCCATCTACACTTTCAGTACGAGGGTACTATAGACATGGTTGACTGAGTGCATATAATCTCTCGTACACTCAATGAGTTATAGGCATACCACATGGAGTCTCACACAGGGCCCTTCTCCTGCTGTTCCAGTATGATGGTGGTGAGAGGGTGGGAGTTAGGAAAAATGCATCCAACTGCTCCTCTACATTCCCCCCTCTGGTCGGGTCCTCGACCACATTCTTTTCTTTGTTTCTTTGAGACCCATATCTTTGTCACCCCTCCTCAGGTGGCCTGCATTCTTTATATTTGTATCCACACTCCAAGACATGTGGCAGCAATCTCCTGATGGTGGACAGAATATCCACCGTCCTACATATTTTTTATGTTCCATGCGATAGAAGAACTTTGTTCATGGAGGTGCAAGAATACTTTTCTTTATATTCTCATGGGTACTTTCCTCATTTTGCATCTGCTCACCAGTTCCTGCATCTATATCAATCATGATCTTCATCCCATTAGCTTTCATACCTGTCTCCGGGCATTGTCCCAAGATGATCCTTATGAAACAAAATCCTAACAATACCAATACTAGTAATTTGAAGCCATTTTCCAACCAAGTCAGAATCCATGAAAACAGAGATGTAAACCATTCATCCAATTCCGGCTTGTCAACTTCATCCTCCATGTTTGTATGCAGGGTTGACATCATCTCTATCGCTTCTGTCAAAGTCCCATTGTCTTCTTCATGGCCAGGTGTAAATGTACAGAACGAAGGCCTGATCCTCGAACACACGCCTCCTTTCATTGCTGTAATTAAGTCCAAGACAGCCCTGTTCTGTTGGGTCATTAGCTTGATTGCCCTCAACTCTTCTCTGATCACATTAAATCATTTTATTATCATGTTTATTCTTTGCAGCAACGCCCACCTGGTGATTTGCAGCCACTTGGCTGTTAGGGAGAATTCTTTTCTAAGGCTATTTCCCTTACCTATAGAGTCCCCTAGCAGCTTTTCTGGATTTGAAGGGTTTATTTTTTTCTCCTGCTAAAAGTGAGACCCTTCTTTCCCACTCTTAGACAGATTGCTAGTGTATGTTTTAGGCTAACTTGTGTGCTTATGGTCTATGGGGTTTTCTCACCCTCATAGGAATCATCTTTTTAACATATGTTGTACACAGCACCCTCCGTGCTGTACCACAGGGGTGTCGTAGTGGCCCCCAAACATAGACTCCATACCCTGGGACTGACTACTGTCTCCCAGTGCATGTAAAGTCCCCATTGACTTTACTAGTCAATAATTATGAACTAAATCAGTACAACCCATCCTAAAATGGAAGTACTGAAAAGGGTTAATAGCTTTTCCCTAGTGTTCATTTTCGAGGGGGTAACGTATAGTCCCTCTCTCAAAAGGTTCTGTCTGGTGGCAGTGGTTACTACCATAAATATTCGACCGCAAATATTTTCCTATGGGATTTTCCCATTGTTCGAGGCTACCACTTTTTCTGACAGCCTCTAACGCGCCGCCAGTTTATATTAATATTAACTTTAATCCAGTGGTTTTTTTTTTTGCCAGAACTTTAATAATATTTCTTTCTCGTGTCTTTCTCTGAAATCCTAACCAAGGTCGGGGATCCTTTGTTCGTCCTTTTGGCGGGCTTCTGCACAGAAGCCCTCCTCTCGGCACCACTGATTCTGGGGTAGACAGGATGTGTGAGAGGGGGAATAGGCACCATTGACAGGGTTCCCTACGCAACCCAAGTCGCACTCTGTTCTGATAGGCTGGGGGGTTCTCCCGCCAGGACAGCCATCCCACTGTGTGAGTGACAGCTAAGCTGTATGAATGGGGTCTTGCTGCATAAAAGCAAGGTCCTGAGGACTGGAGGACAAGACAACGCCACTGGAACTAGAAACCCAAAGAGGAGAGAAGCTGAAGACACATGCAATGACTGAACCACCAGTGAAGCCCTGCTGCAGATCCTCACCACTTTTCTCCAACGACTCGAGAAGATCTTCGCCTGCAAGAGTCTTCTTCCCCTGAACTGGTGGGGCCAACCAGTTCACCAATCACCTTCCAGGACCTGCCTTGGTTGAATCGCCAGTGCCCTGCACTCGGAGACCGGATAGGCAGGCACCCGTCCACCAAGACCACGATTTAAAGGAGCGTACCTTTTATTTGTGTCGACAGCACCGCGGCTGGTTTCATCCCTGGGCAGTGCAGTAACTCGAACCTTCTTCCACGGCGAGAGTCTCTCTTCCTCTGCTGGATCTCCCGAACTGCACAAACTGCCAGGAACTACCGCCACCGCAGGACCCTCTTCTACTTTTAAGGTACATTGTTCCGCCAGGCCTCACGCTTCGTTGGGTATCGGTAAAGGTGTTTTAAATACTTTACTTACCTACTGGGTTGGCCGCCCCTATCATCTAACATTGTATTTCACCTTCTGCAACCGCCTTTTAAAATCGTTAAACAAAGACTTGACTCAAGCTACTCGAACAGTTTGATCCTTGGCACATTGCATTGTACCACTTGTCTGGCACAGGCCTATTGACTCTGGCTAAATCTGTTACAACTGCCTTCTCTAAATTGCTTCTCACCTAGAAATGTGTTGGTGCACCTAGTTCTTATAACCACATTTTCTTTCCCTCTTTTTAAACTTGTGAAGTGCCATTTTGCTTGGTTTTCACCTCAGTATTGCTTATACTAAAGTACTGCCTAACCTAACTTGTTCACAATCTACTTGGGAAGTATTGCTGGTGCATTCTAGAGTCTAACCCTGTATAACGTGTCCTTTCTCTCCCTTTTGAGAAATTGATAGAGTGCTATTTCTGCTTGGTTTTCACTGTGCCGTTTTGCTCAGTTTTCACTCTTGCTCAAACTTGTCTAAAATTTAAATAGGGAGTTGCATATACATTTCTTGACTGATTTAACTTGCTTTAATAATAGTGATTTGTGTGTGAACATCAGAGTGTGTAAAATAAATATATATTCTTTTTGATTCAAATCTTTAGTTAGTGTTTCCTGGTTCCATAGTGATGTAGCCCTAATGTGTACACCCTGAATACTGCTCATCTCCCTCTTGAGATAAGTCTGAATGCTTAGCCACAGCTACCAACAAAATCTTTGTGGTACAGACTGATACCAAAGGGGATTTTCTTGCATATGCCTGTAGTCATTTACTGAAGTCTGAATTCCTGGCAGAAATATAGCTGTAAATTTCACTGCTGTTATGCTCATCTGGAATGTCATAATAGGCTTCTATTGATTTTACTGAGAATTCATTATCTCACCTCTGTCTGCTTCGATAAAACAATCTTTTCCTCCTTAGGTGCATGTCCATTTTTGGGAAATCTGCAGGTCTCTTTGTGGTACAACTAAGGCTTTGTCATGGCCACAGGCCCCAGAAGACAAAAACCACACCATCTAGTGATGGGGCAATGGGTCACTTGACTCACTTATGTCCCATTGGGACCGATAAACACAGGTGCCCTGGCTGGACTCAGTCCTGGTGCCTTTGGCGCCAGGCTCATATAGAGATGTGAGCAGGAACACATTATTTCAGTGCAGGAGTGCTTTTATTTTACAAGAACTTTCCAGGAGCTGAAAGCCTTTATTCCAGAGAACATCCTCATGTGCTGACTCATCAGGTGTGGCTCCCTGGTCCTGGTCTTCATATGCTGACTCATCGGGTGTGGCAGGGTGTGGCAGGCAGGCTGAACCTGGTGGGCGTGGCTTCAGAAGCTTAGCTATATAACCTGCTCCATCCTTAAGGCCGGTGCTTCACGTTACTGTGCACTCGTGTGCAACATGACGCTCACCGCCGCTTGGACCAGCTTACTTAACTTTGAAACCAAGCGTTCTCCTGCATACTCACCTCCAGGAAACCAGTGCTTCATCACTTCATCTGCAGACTCATCTCCTGACATCAAGTGATCTTGATCCCGATGCTGCAGCACCGCACTCCGCATCCACGAACTCAGACCCTGTGAAGAAGAAGAAAGACAAGGTTAGAACATCTGTCCTAGGGCTGCGCCGCATTTGAACCCTGCGTGCCCCTAGTTAAAAATTTACCAGCTACTGTACCGCTGCAGCTTCGTTCCTCATTCCCTCCGGCTGACGCCTCGAGCTCTGCAGATTCTGCCGGGCTGGTAACATCACCTGCAAGGGAAGAAAGCAAAACAGCAAACATCAAAAGTGGAACGGACAGAAATACAAGACAACAAACTTTACAATACAACAAAAACAGACGAGGAAAGACAAAGGCAAACAGGAACACTTACCTGAAGTATAGTGGCTTAGTCGCAGCAGGACTGGACTACCACGTGCAAGGGACCAGGGAAGGAACTCAGTCCAAATCATACAAGCGCCCCTGCCAGAAGCAGCAGGATGGAGTGTTTGCCATAACTAAACAACAGGTGAGCTTTCCAGGTACAGCGCATCCCACGGGTACCACGGTTTGGGAGAAGGGGCCTGGAAGGGGATCAGGTGCACAAGCTGGCATACTCACGCCCCCTATTCTCCATGCAGGAGCAGTCCCAAGCAGAATCACCTATTACAACCAGTCACCGCATAAGCGCAGAGGGCGAAGTCAGACCCGAGCGATCTCACCCCTGGGAGGGCTACAACCATGCCCCAACGCCTCCGCAGAGACCAGGTGACCATAACTGGCTGGTATGCTTATCAGCACTAATGAACAAACTCCTCCCCATTTTGTTGGCAACTTTATATATGGTCTTGATCCAAAGGCCCAATAATGGTCCATCAAGACTGCTGTTACTTTCTTTATGCCTGGTACATCGAAAACTCAGCCGCACTTGCGGTTTTCTTCACATTTCATTGTGCCTTTATTTCTGAAGCATTAAAAAGCATTCTTCAGGTGTCGACCCATGTCAACAATCTTGCAATCTTAGGCCATTGGGTTTTGTATTCCTTTTCTGCATCTATTCTCTTTTTAAAGCTGGCCGTGCCACTGCACCTCGTAAACCTGTGCCTTCTTACCTTATCCCTAGAGCACATAATTTCCTCTTATCTTCTCTTACTATACTCTCCAAGTCTTCCTCACAGTCTTCAACATTTCCTTCTGTGTTCCAACATGGCACCATGTTTGTTGTTCTTAAGAAACCTTCCTTTTACCCATCCCTTCCTTTTAACTAGCAGCCTATCCCCCTCCTTCCCTTTATTTCTAAGCTTCTGGAATGTATTGCCTATTCTCAAGTTTCTGCTAATATTAACAACTCTTGTCTTCTTCCACTCTTACAACCTGGCTTTCAGGCTTTCCATTCTAAGGAAGCCACGCTCCTCCCCATGTGAAATTAACTTCTCTCTGCTTGATATGCTAAGCAATCATTCCTCCTGGTTCTTATAGATCTGTCAGCAGCATTTGATATGGTCAACCATTCTATTCTTCTATGCTCTCTCTCTCTCGCCGTGGTTTCAGGCACTTTGTACTTAATTGGTTTTGTTCTTAATTTTCTAGCCGTACTTACTCAGTTACCTAGTTGGGTCAATCCCCCTTACTGCTTCCTCTTCAATACGGGGTTCCTAAGGGCCCAGTGCTGGGTCATCTTCTTTTCTCACTCTATACTATTCCTCTTGCTTGCATCATCTCTTTTTTTGGTCTTTCTTACAATTTCTGCACTGATGATTCTTAACGCTTTCTCTCTTACTTCAAACTTTCTGCATCTATTCAGTCTACTCTAACGTCCTGCCTCCTGGCAATTCAGTCTTGGATTCCTGACCATTATCTTCATCTTATCCCTTTCAAGACTGAGATTCTCTTTTTACGTCCCTCAAATATTCCCCCACCTCAATCCCTTCTTCTATTTCCATTCCCCCTTCCTTTCTTGCTATTCCCCTTTGCCCAGAACCTCAGAGTTAGCGTTCACTTTTCCCTCCCATTCGCTTCTCATATTTCCACTATTGCTCGGGTCTGTCGATTACACCTTTTCAATATCTAGAAATCACACGTCTTTACTTTCAAGCTTCTAAAACTCTTGTCTCATGTTTTATATTCTCTCGACTGTTCTATTGCTCGCTTCTTCTTTTTGATCTTCCTGCTACTCAGCTTGCCCTGCTTCACTCTATTTGCAACTCCTCTGTTCATCTCTTTTTTTTTTTTTTACTCTCTCCTCGTGTTTGTACTTCTCCTGCACTAACATCTCTCCGGTGGGTTTCGTTTGAATCATGCCTGCTCGTTAATTGTTTTTGCATTGGTTTTAAATGTTTTGCATATAATAGCTCATCCCATTCCCTTTTCTCTGATCTCTTTCTACTTCCTGCCCCCCTCCTTTTACTCTTTACTCACTGTCCCAATTTCTCTTATCTGCCTGTCGTCTCCCATATGCTTGATCATGTTTCAGTTATTTCTCCCTTCTCGCCCATAAGCATTGAAATACACTTCCCCTTCTGGCTTCATTCTCTGTCTTCTTATGCCCACTTTCACTATTGCCTTAAGGATCACCTTTTATCTACTGTTTTTCATATGATGGGTACCATTGTTCCTCTGTTTTGGTGAGCACATTGGCGTATAAAGCTACATAAATATGATACAATACAAATACTAGACCAGTCACATATCAACCCATGAGACAATACAGTTTAGACCAAAGATTGCATCATTTCACCGACAGGTTAAATGGCATTAGCATATTCTTTTTTTACCCACATTTCCTGGCAGGCATCCACCAGACAAGTGAGTCATCAAACTGCACAGCCCACACGATTTCAGTAAACTGATCAATCTTCTTGCAGACAAACCCAACCCTCTTTTCTCTAGAATAGCAGAGGTACATTCTAAGGGCACAGGAGCAGATACTATTAGATTCCATGGAGAGAGTGAAGGATTAGCCTCGTTGCTGATAATAAAAGGCAGCACTGTTCTCTTCTCTCAGTAGCAGTGAAGTCACAAAGCAGCAGATCGCTGACTTTATTAGAAGCATTACTCCTTCGAAAGCAGCTTAAAGCATTGGCCAGCCTGGCTTCCAAAAGAAGTAATATGTCCAATTATCCCAGGCAGCTGCACTATTATAAATACTTCAAGAAGGCAAGATGAAATATGTACTAATCTTAAAACATCCCGCTTCTCCACCCAGGGATAAGCATCCACCCCGGAATGAGTCGCTAGAGGAAGCTTTTAGTCAAGGTTCAATATGTCCTTCATTACAAAGATCCAGGAAAGGTATTTATATAGCATGAACCTATTTTGTACATAGGAGGATGCCCAAAGACAAGAATCTGTCTGGTGTTGTTTGAAGAAGCTAGTCTTCCTCTCTTTTCTGAAGTTACATGTAAGCAGTGGGATTTGTGCTAGCAGGGAGGCAAGGTGACCACTGTTGTGGTCAGCCAAACACAGTTCCTCAAAATGATTCATACATACATATAGGAAATGCAAACTCAATAGCTATTGACATGTGGCAATAAAGACACTACACATAGGCTTGAGTTAAATAAGGCTTAACCCATATTTATTGGTAAGAGGAGCAAATGTTAGTGGTGACCACTTCTGGTGGTAGCCGGGTTGTTGTGTCCATGGGGAGTGAAAGAGATGCCTCACCCCTGGACTGTGCCTGCCCTGCACCCTCCCAACTGCAAGCCCCATAAATGTGACCTGACAAGCGCTGCATGTCAGCCCCTGCTTGTGAAGTAACAAACCATGCCGGAGTGTACACTGATATAATCCAGAGGGAAAAAAGTGGCCTGCACTCACCACTATTTGGCTCATGGAGCGTGTAGAGTACAAGATACTAATATTCTGTTGCTGAATTATCGTATTATGTTCTTAATAATTGGGGAAGAGTCATCATCCCAAACGATAATGATCTCTCCTGAGGTCTTTAGGCCATTAGCACATATTGATAGAAGCAAATCATGTTTTGGGGTTTTGGTGGGAAAGTAAATAACAGTTTAATAATGTGAAAGTAAATCGGAAAACTTAGTACATTAAAAGAATGTATATTTTGTAGTATTTAAATAAGGTTGTCATCATAAATTAAGCATGTGAATTGCAAACATGGCTAATCTAGAGAGGATTTAACATGCACATGCATTAGGGCTAGTGTAAAAGTAGACCGTTTCTCCATAAGAAAGGGAACACAATTTTCCATATTTTTGCCTTTTATTTGTGATGATAAATAGGATGTTGCAGTGGAAAAAGAGGTTTCAAATAGTGGAAGTGTCTTTTTGAAAGACATCTCGCCTGTAAATTGCATTATCATTTCCCTGTTTTCTTTGGAAGTCAAAATGATCAGAATGCAGTCAATTCAGTAGTTATTAGCTGCACTCTGAATAATCTGATTGGCTGAGAGGGGGTCAAAAATGATCTCCATGTGCTAATAATATACGAAGAATGAAAATATATTAGCTAGGCAAACTGAGTTTGTAAATTAAATGTGTTTTTATTTTTTTGTGTTTAAATAAGATTGTCTTTGTAAATTAAGTATTTTAAATGCTAACATTGTTAAACTGGAGTGGATATAACATGAGCATATGTAAAAGGTAATGGCTTAACTATAAAGGAGAGCATACCCCATGCTTTTAGCTTTCTATCCGGTGTGTTAAATAGGATATTTTGTTAAATTAAAGGTCTTCCCGGACTGGAAATGTCTTGTTGATAGAAACCTTGCCTGGAAATTTGTGGGTCGCATGTCGGCTTTTGAAGACGGCATATTCAGAATGCAGTAAATACCAGTAGTTATTGAGTTAACTCCGTCCTAAGGCAGGTTACTTGTGGGGCAGTGCACTTTTGCCAATGTAATATATGTCATTGGCTTCAATTATCTTTTGATAATGATTGGCTTCTATAAATAAACAGTTTGGCTGTTATAAAGTTTCCAGTGAGGGCCGCTTGTTCTGTTCTGCTGTTCGTAACTGCAGCTGTTAAGGTATGGATATTGCTATAAAGCTTGTGGGCTAGTTGATCTCGTGACGCGTATCTTTTGCATGATGTACCAGTTGCCTTGCTGCTGGATTTCTGGGTGATACCAGCGATCTCCAGATGTTGAGGTAATTCTCAGATCCAACTACAACTCACCACATGGAGTAGAGATGTAAATGGGAAAACAGAAGCAGGCTCTGCACACAACGGGTCAGCTTGCATGGCTTAACATGATGCAGAGGCAGTTCAGGCACTGACTGGGAAACCACATTGCTGTAGATAGCGGGAGAATTCATTTGCCAGGAAAAAGCTGGAATCTGGTTAGGCTGGAAGAAGGTCCTGTGAGCAGAATTGTGATCAGAACCCAGAGGAACAAATCAGGACATCAGGTCCAAAAGGTAAGGCAGGGAGGGGACAGGAGGACAAGAAGGGGGTCCGGGTGGGGAAACCCAGCCATAAACGTATAAGGTCAGAGTGGAGTCAAGGCAACAGGAAGGGGAGCAGAGAGTGGAGGCAAAAGGCCAGGTAAGGCAAGAAGGACAGCTCCCTGCAAGGAAACAGGAAGTGGCAGAGCCAAGATGATATCCCGGATCGGAATAATAAGGCATCAAGCAGACTCCTGAGTAGAGAAATGTGATCTCATAGGTCTATGTAATGTGCAATGTGGTAAGATAGTGTGCAATGGCTTTTCCCCTGGCATATGTTAGGTCTGGGGGTTAGTGGATGGGCAACAGTCTACGTTTTTTTTCATGTTGAGGATTTTCACCCCTGGAAACACTGGGAAGAGTGCACACAGCGGTGTAAATAGTATTGAATATTGCATGGCTATCAGGAAATACCATGAAACACAGCCTTCCATTTATTTTCCCACCACAGGACCAGAAATCAAGGCTGTGTTGTGGGTACAGGAGGGAAAGAAAGTGCTCCGGGTGGGAAAAGGCAGTCAGGAACATATAAGGAGATAGTGTAGGCAAGGCAACAAGAAGGCGAGCAGAGAGTGGAGGCAAAAGGCCAGATAAGGCAAGAAGGACAGCTCCCTGCAAAATAAACAGGAAGTGACACAGCTAAGATGCCATCCCGGATCGGAATAATAAGGCATCAATCAGACTTCTGGGTAGAGAAACTTGATCTCATAGGTCTATGTGATCTGTGGTGTGGTAGGATAGTGTGCAATGGCTTTTCCCCTGACATATGTTAGGTCTGGGGGTTAGTGAGTGGGCAACAGCCTCTGTTTTATTTCATGTTCATAGTTTTCACCCTGGAAACACTGCGAAGTGTGCACACAGTGGTGTATAGCAGTATTGAATATTGCATGGCTATCAGGAAATAACATGAAACACAGACTTCAATGTATTTTCCCACCACAGGACCAGAAATCAAGGCTGTGTTGTGCTCCAGCACCTTGAAGCTTCTCTTGTGCTAGATGGAATTACCACTAAAGATCTCAGACTAAATATACGGACAGACTCAAAGGATATGGCAAAGTACTACTTTATTCTCAGTTTAATAAAGCAGGGTCAACTGGTAAATATGAAATTTGATTACGCAGAAGCCTATTCCTCAACATGCGTCATCTATGATGTCATCCTACGTGCAAACCATAAAAAAGTGTTAGTGGGAGGGATTGGTTAGGGGAACATGACTTCTTATAGAATAGATAAGGGTTAGTACTTCATTGGCTGTCTCTTATCTGTAATACAACCCTCAAACTACCTCTAAATACAAATAATACTGATTATAGCAAACAAAATGGCAGCGGATTGGACTATGCAACATTGTATAGCAGGTTGCCCCATAGACCCACTGATTGGTTGGCATTCTCATCCAACCTTGGACTTAGGAAACTGAAACCCAGGATCTTGAATCACGTCAGATTACTCCCTACTTTCCCAATTAGTCCATCATCTCTCATCAGACCAGCCATGAGCCAAGAATTCCCTTCCGTAGTTGACATTGTAGGCTGCGCTCTTTTCTAGGACATTCAAGGGAGTGACAGCACATCAGTATCTTCATCCGAGTCTTAATGAATAACCCTTGTTCTCGACTTTTGAGTCACATGTGAAGAGACCACAAATGTGTACATTTCAGCCTCTTATTGACTGCTATTTGATTTAGTTATACTGGGTGTCATGGCTCCTCTTGGCCTCTAGAGACTTGCTCACTCTACGTTGTATAAACTTTATACACTTTTAATTGTCCAATACTTGGCTCATGCAGGTGTTTTTGTATTCTTTAATCTAAGAGAAATACGTCTCGTCCATGACTCATCCGTTTACCTCCCTTCGTACTTTGTGGCCATTCCTTAAAAATAGCATCATCAATCCAAAGCTAACATTGACTCCTCTTTGTTTTGCACAAAAAGCTGTTCTTCCAGTGTCTCCTGACTCTTCAACCCTAATCGGCTTCTGAGGTTGTAAAATTGAATATTTACACAAGCCAGCATCCATTTTCCAACTATGGCTGCCCTTGCCATGTTATATATTCCTCTATAGCAAGCTTCTATGTATCTTTCCTACCTTGCGTTACTGCATATTTACACGTATCAGTCGCCAAGTTATATTGTCCTTTTTGATTGCTTTATCATTTCATACATGTTTCTCTTATCGCTTCTGTTACATCGTCACTATTAAGTATTTTTATATCGTTTCAACATGGATTTATATATCTTCTCTATAACATCACTGATCCCTGATGGTCCTTTTAATTAAGATAAAAATGTGTATGATGGATGGGATGGAGAATAACTCTCACACCAAGCAAGAAGACAGACTCAGGAAGTTGACAAAATGACTGTTTTTTCCTCAGTTGTCTAAAACAGGGAGTACGATGGACATCAACAGACTTTGCACAGCAGGATCTAAAAGCATTTCATTAAAAAAACATACTTTTATAGGAAAAACTCATCATACGTGATGTCGTACTACGTGGCAAACTACAAACACCTATGCGGGATTGTGATAGGACTAAGGGGAGTATCTAAGTATACTTTCTATATCGGATAGGATTGTGATTAGGTCTCTACAGTCAGGTGGGCAACTCATGCCCTCCCTTAGTGCAAGTCATCTTCATCAGTTATTAGCTACACAGCACACTATTGGCAATAAAACTGTAAGGCCCTTCTTTATAAGGCCTTCTACAATTGGTTGGCACGCTTGTGCCCTTTTGGAACATTCGATTCTCTAGCATCTCGTGAGCTGGTACCTCAGGTGCTGGTGGGTGGACTTGACTGTAACACCCCACCCAATTAGCCCACCATCGACATCTGTACAGCTATAAAACAACTTGCATTTTCTGCAGTGCTTCTTCACATGTGCAATCTTCATTGTGCACATGAAAGTCTTCTCGATTCCTTACTTCCCCATCAGATACTATAAGATCTGTGCATTCTCTTCTCCGGTCATCCTTCTCAGTGCGTTTCACTCATCTCTTGTGATGTCACCAGCTTCCCCTTTTCACATCTTCACACTTCTTCGGGGATCTCCCTCAGGAGACCGTCATCTCTTCAGGGTTACATCATGTAGGGTTTTTTCAGTGGATAACTTATCTCAAAGGCTACCATTACTTTCTTTGTGCATGCTGCAATTTTTGGTTTACAACATAGAGGCAGAATAGGGGCGGGACTTCCTGCAGAGTCATTCGGCTGATCCTCTACATTCCCCCATTTGGTTGATTTATTGACCACTTCCTTCAAGGATCCTGCTGATTTTACATGTTCATCAACGCTTCAGGTCATACAGCTGCATTATCCTTTTGGATTACAGTAGATCCATTGTCCCATGTACTTCCTGTGATTTCATGTTGGCAGCCGGAAATCTCAACATGCTCAAAGCCAATAATAGTACCTATACCATGAAGAGTCCTTGAAAGAAGGTATCCATTGAGAAAACCCTATATGTATCGACGAAGAAATTGCGGTCTTCTGAAGGAAGTTCCGGAAGAAGTACGATGATGAATGAAAGAGGAGAGTGGTGATGTCACAATTAAGCAGAAATGACGCACCCAGAAGAGATGAAGAAAGTATATAGACCTTATAGAATCTGATGGCGAATTAAGCAACATTTTGGGAGCGAAATGAAGATTGCACGTGCGAAGAAACACTGAAGAAAACGCGAAGTAATTTTACAAATGTACAGACGCAGTAACGCAAGTAGACAAATTAATCATGAGGCTGGCTACATAGTGAATAGACTGCAAGCAGTGCCACCAATATATATGTATATATATATATATATATATATATATATAGGAATGTATAGAATCTGGATGTTCCACGGCGCATTAGAGAAGACCGGGACCCCATGAATGAAAGGGCTAAAAGTGTGGCGAAGCAGAATAAAACCAGCTGAAGGCGAAGGAAGATTCGAGAAGGCTTGTCTGGCCCAGTGTCAAGAGTCGGTGCTGCCAAGAGCCTGGTTATCTACTCGGGAAGATACAATGAATGTGAGAAGCAAGCCGACCTCCTGTTTAAGGTGTAATGGAAAAACACTAGAAGTGTCAGGTTTTCTTCATTTAATAGTATTAAATGCAGCGAACGAGCTCAATACGTGCTCTCTAGTCACATGGTTAGATGAAAAGAGACGTTGGGGCGAGCTACACCGAGGCCAGACGATAAGGCCATGCCTTCACTCCCTTTTATTCTCAGGCACAGTGAGCCTTCGCAATGCCGAGTTCAAATGCTTTAATTGAATGGCAGACGCAGTAGTGATGATGGATATTGGGCTAATTGGGTGGGGAGGCATGACCAAGCCAACCCCCCCAGTTCCTGGGGTACCAGTTTGTGTGCTGCTAGCGAGTGAAATATTCCAGAAGGGTACACGTGTGCCAACCAATTGTAGAGGGCCACGTAGTAAGGAGCCCTATAGTTTGAGAAACCAATAGAACATTGTGTGTTAGTCTGACATGGAAGATGACTTGCGGTTGGGGTGGGCTTAGTTGTCCACCTGACCTTAGAGACCCAATCACGATCCCCGTCCCTGCAGAAAGTATACTAAGATGTTCTCTTTATGCCTATCACATCCCCTAGTAGGTTTTCCTATTTTGCCACGTAGTATGATGTCACTTATGAAAGTCTTTTAGTATTAAGTTCTGTTTTTTCATGTAAAGCTTCAAGGAACTCTTGAGTGAGAATACTGTACGGTGTCCGTTGATGCCTGTTGTACTCCCTGTTTCAACTTGCAAATAAAACACTCATGATTTTGTCAGCCAGCCCGCCCGCATTCATCCTGCTCCCCAGTATTTACCAGCGTAATGTGCCCGTTACTTATCTGAGCTCCGAGCGGCCCCACAGGACCACTCGGAGTCTGAAGAAAACGCTGTAGCAACTGCCAGCCAGTCCGCCAGCTTCGTCTTGCTCCAAAGTCTTACGGGCTGTAAGGAAAAGCTTTGCTCACGTCTCGCTCCGACCGCACCCATCCAGGAACACAAAATAAGCCACACCTGCGGGCACGAGCGTGTTGGCTTTATGCTGCCCTTCATTACTTGCAGCTGGCAACGCGCGGCAACTTGCGCTGAACTACAGGTCCTCCCCTGAATGCTGGGAAATGTAGTTCTCTTTACCAATGCTTTAATAAGCAAACTTAGTTACTCCCCGGCGGCACCAGCCCTTATTCCTGACATTACCTCCTCTCCCAGGCCTCTTTACAGGAACGGGTTTTGCCGGATGTCTCAAATGAAATAATTTCACCAATCTGGGGGCATGTACGGCCTCTGCTGGTTCCCATGAACAGTCTTCTGGTCCGTAACCTACCCATTGAATGAGGTACCATAGATGCTTCTTCTTCCTTTTCACGTCCAAAATCCTTTTAACCTCGTATTCCTCTTGTCCATCTTGTACAATGGGTGGATGCCGTTTGGTCTTCATTCCGGGAGCTGCAGGTTTAAGTAAAGATACATGAAATACCGGATGTACCGGCACAGTCTTTGGCAAACGCAATTTCATAGCAGTATTTGATACACACTTACATATTTCATAAGGACCAATAAACCGAGGCATACATTTACGTGATCCTACCAATGAAAGATTGCGTGTTCATAACCAAACTCGATCCCCCACTTGATACTACGGACTCTTTTGTCGATGTTTATCCGCTTGTCTTTTATATGCTTCTTTGGCTCACTCCAAATTTGTGCGTGCCCTCTGTCTGACTTGAAGAAGCAACTGTTTTCGCTCTTGCAACGCTGGCCTATTTTCCATGTTTGGTAGTTGTTCTGGTATCATGTTTTGTTCATGCCCATAGAAACATTCATTAGGTGCCATTCCCAAAGAACTGTGAAAAGTGTTAATATGTAAACTCCGCCAATCACAGTGCCTGCACCCACGATTCTCTGCCATCCCCCAGGTAACCTCTCAGGTATTGCTCCAATGTCTGGTTCACTCTTTCGGTCTGCCCATAGGTTTGGGGATGATAGCTAGTGGACAGAGCACAATTGATTCCCAACATCCGACAGAAAGCACGCCAAAACCTGGATGTAAACTGCGAGCCCCTATCCGACACAATGCTCTTTGGCAGACCATGCAATCTGACTACATGTTGCAAAAACAACTCTGCCAACTTGCCTGCTCCCGGAATTCCCACACATGGAACAAAATGGGCTTGTTTGGACAGAAAATCTACCACCACCCAAATGGTATTGAACTGATTATCGGGTGGTAGGTCAGTAATGAAATCCATTGACAGGTGAGTCCATGCTCTTTCAGGAGTGGCCAATGGTTGTAAGAGCCCTCTCTTTTTTACATGCTCAGACTTATTACTCGCACAATTTTAACAATGTAATAAAAATTTTCTCCACATCTTTTCTTAATGTAGGCCACCAAAAGTACTTCTCTAAAATGATTTGCATTTTCCTTTGCCCGGCATGTCCTGCTAAAGGAGAATTATGGCACCAATACAACGCCTTTTCTTGTAATTCTTTGGTGGGTAAGTACAAATGCCCATTATGGTAAGGCAACCCCTCCCGCACCATTCGTGTTGCTTCCATATTCTTCCACTTCTGCATTTGACTTGGTGACAACACCTTCTTTATTTGGTCAGTTATGTGTTTAGTGACTGCTCCAATAACTTTTTCTGGGGCAATAATTGTTTTGACTTCCTCTACTAGATTGTCTGTATTATGTTGTCGGGATAAGGCATCCACCTTCCCATTTTTACTTCCTGGTCTGAATGTTACCACAAAATCAAACTCATTAAAATACTGGGACCATCTCAGTTGTCTCTGACTCAGGGTTTGTGCAGTTTTAAAATATTGCAAGTTCTTGTGATCCGTTACCACCACCACCTGATGCCGTGCCCCTAGTGAATAATGTCTCCATTCTAGAAAGGCTGCCCGAATGGCCAACAATTCCTTATCAGTAATGGAGTAGTTCTGCTCACAACCGGTCAATTTCCTAGAGAAAAATGCCACTGGATGCCATACTCCATCCTCCTCTTTCTGTGACAGTATAGCTCCTATGGCCACATTGCTAGCATCTGTCTCCACCTGAAAAGCTTTCTCCGTGTTTGGATGTTTTAACACGGGTGCTGTAGTAAAGGCTTTCTTTAATTCTTTAAAAGTGTTTTCTGCCTCAGAATTCCAAACAAATCTTACTGCCTTCCGAAGTAATTGTGTGATAGCAGAAACTATCTTGGAGAAATTACTAATGAAACGCCGATAAAAATTGGCGAACCCTAAGAATGATTGGATATCTTTAATGCACTGCGGGGAAGGCCACTCAGTTACTGCCTGCACTTTCTTGGGATCCATAACCACTCCTGCTGGAGTCAGAATAAATCCTAAAAATTCAACCTGTTTTACATGAAATACACATTTCTCCAATTTTACACTCAGTGGTATTCCTGCAGACGCTTCAACACGGCCTGTACATGTCCAACATGTTGTTCAGGGGAATCTGAGTATATCAAAATGTCGTCAATGTAAACGATAACAAAAATGTCAATGAAATCTCGCAATACTTCTTGCATAAAAAACTGAAAGGCCGCCGCAGCGTTACATAAACCAAATGGCATTACAAGGTACTCAAACAACCCAAACTTAGTTCTGAAGGCCGTCTTCCACTCATCACCCTCCTTAACTCTTATCAAGTGATAGGCACCTCTCAAATCAAACTTAGTGTAAATCTTTGCGGACCGTACTTGATCCAACAAGACAGAAATCAAAGGTAAAGGAAACCTATTCTTAATTGTGACCTTATTTAGTGAACAATAATCAATGCATGTTCGTAACGTGCCTTCCTTTTCTGGAACAAAAAATAGGGGGGAAGACACAGGGGAAGTTGAATGTCGGATAAACCCTTTAGCCAACATCTCATCAAGATATTCTCTGAGATGTTTGTTTTCAGTTTCAGTGAGAGCATATATCCGACTGCAAGGCAACTTAGCCCCCTCCTCTAATTCGATAACACAATCATATGGTCGATGCAGGGGTAGTTGTTCCACTCCTCTTTTGTCAAAAACATTAGCAAATTCCATATACTGGGCAGGGATCTCTGTTTCCACCGCTCCTACTACTGGCACATCCAGTTTCCTTTCCACCAACAATGCTGCCGGTCCCAATTCTGATAACATATGTTCCTTACACTCCTGTTCCTCGAACCACAACCTCTGCTTTACCCAGTCAATTCTTGGATTATGTTCTTTCAACCAAGGCATTCCCAGGATCACACCAAACTGAGGTGCTGCTATGAAATCAAATGTGATTTCCTCTCTATGACCTGCCGCACACATCATCTCCAATTTCTCAGTCTGCTTCCGAATTGGTCCGGATATCAACGGGGACCCATCCACTGACTGCACACCTTCCACCCTCTCCTTGTCTTGCACAGGTAATCCTAAATGTTCAGCCAAAGTAATGTCTGCAAAATTTCCCGTAGCCCCCGAATCCACCATTGCCCATACCTCTTTCTTGGACAACGCAAAACATAATGTCACCAATATATAAAAATGAGAGGTTTTGCTTCCAACCGTGTTTGCTACCCATCTGGGGAACCTTACTTCACTCGGGCCAGAGACCTGTGTTCCCCCTAAGGCCGGCCCATCTCTTTTACCGTTTCCTTCTTGCTCTTGTCTCCCCTGCCCCCTTTCTGGGGAGTATTAGGGCAATTGCGGATAAAATGCCCTGCTTGTCCACAATAGAGACATAAATTGTTACTTTTACGCTGCTCTTTTTCCGCTGTTGATAAAGGTCCTCTGATACTACCAATCTGCATGGGTTCCACCTCACTCAACCTTCCTCCTCTACTTCTATCTAGTCTCGCAAACGAGACGACCTCTGGTCTTTTTCTTTCACCTCTTCTCTCGTTCAATCTGTGATCTAGTCTCAATGCCAAATCTATCATAGCTGTACATGTTCTAGGTTGCGGCTCCACTTGAGCAATGGCATCCTTTAGTTCATCCTTCAATCCTTGATAAAATAACACTGTTTGTTTAGCCTCTGGCCATTCTGTTTCAATCACCAATCTATTAAATTGGGTCACATACGTTACCAAATCTTTAGCACCCTGCTTCAACCCTAATAATTCTTTATCTTGGGCCAAAGACACTTCCCGCCGATCAAACAACCTTCCAAATTCTGCCAAAAACCCATCCCAACTATACAGCAAAGGATCATCCTTTTGAACCAAGGGCATTGCCTAGGCCGCCGCATCCCCTGTCAAGTATGATATTACAAATGCCGTTCTGGTCTGAATGGTTTCAAACGCCATGGGTTTACACAGAAAATGCAATCTACATTGTGTAAGAAACATCATATACTTCCGAGAAAACTGTTCAGGTGCTGCTAACAGTACATTACTAGGAGATTGAACAATAACGGTAGCATTTTGACTAGTAGATGGTTCTCTAACATTAGACCCACTAGCCCCCACCAAGGGAGTTCGCTGAGCCATCAAACCTTGTACTTGTACTTTTAAGTTGTCTGACTCTTGGTGTGCCTGTGCTAATTCTAACTGAATATCTTGAAGAGCCTTTAGCACATCGGCTAAAGGCGGAGGAGTCGTATCCATTTGGCTTGGGTGGTTTTAGTATCCCAATATGGGGGTGGCTTATTATGTCAGAACGCACACAATAATGGAGGAGAGGAATCGACACTCTCCCCCGAACCACAGAAGCCGAATGAATTCGACCCTCCACCCGTGGTTGGCACAGGCGCCTGATTATATACACAGGACACCACGTGGCAGCCAATGGGGGGAAGAGGAGTTAGGAAGAGGTTGTGGATAGGGTAGGGATGTGGGAACACCGGATAGAGGGTTAGGGAACTCCTAAGGTGGATAGGAAAGGGGAAGCACAGGGAAAAAACCTCCTTATCTAGTTCTTTTACTAAACCAAACACATAGGGTATGCACTATTAATCTTGCCTCCAGCCTACCTCTAACTCGTATAAACACACCTTAATACGTGTGAACATGTAACAAGATAAACATATAGCAAGCATAGATGAACACCAACAATGGAATTAGATTCCATACATGAAATACATGACACATGGCCCGTTGGGCAAGCTGAAGCAACACTGAACACATATAGTCATAATGTACATGCCCAGACAGGGACACCAGATCACTGTTGTGCCCAGACAGACCCTAACCCTGAATGTCCTGTACTGTATGTTGCTGATTTAGCAACCAAAAACATTGTCCGCACTCTGCCGTGTGCCTTTAAACACACGAATATTAAGCATCAAAGTCCTTAACAAGGATTCACTGAAAACACACACTTTGCTGTAAACTCGTAATGTGCCCAGTACTTATCTGAGCTCCGAGCGGCCCCACAGGACCACTCGGAGTCTGAAGAAAATGCCGTAACCACTGTCAGCCAGCTCGCCCGCATTCATCCTGCTCCCCAGTATTTACCAGCGTAATGTGCCCGTTACTTATCTGAGCTCCGAGCGGCCCCACGGGACCACTCGGAGTCTGAAGAAAACGCTGTAGCAACTGCCAGCCAGTCCACCAGCTTCGTCTTGCTCCAAAGTCTTAAGGGCTGTAAGGAAAGCTTCGCTCACGTCTCGCTCCGACTGCACCCATCCAGGAACACAAAATAAGCCACACCTGCGGGCGCGAGCGTGTTGGCTTTATGCTGCCCTTCATTACTTGCAGCTGGCAACGCGCGGCAACTTGCGCTGAACTACAGGTCCTCCCCTGAATGCTGGGAAATGTAGTTCTCTTTACCAATGCTTTAATAAGCAAACTTAGTTACTCCCCGGCGGCACCAGCCCTTATTCCTGACACAGGTCTATGGAGGAAATGATTCAAACTCCAGTCTAAGTATTTTAGGGGCTGAGAGAAAAGGAGTGTCATGACAAGATATATGTGAAGTCAACTAGTCTGTTTTGTCTGTGTATTTTGAAATTGAAGAAATGTGTTGAGGAGCGACAAAAGTAAATTGTGAGGGTAAAGGGGAAAAAGTTGTTATCTATATTTTTAGTAATTGTATGCCCTGAATGAACAGGTAGATTGGAGTAAACTAAGAAGTAGAGGCTTTGAGCCGCGAGAGTGGTGCAACATATTTTGTGTAAATCAATGGTAAGTATCGACAGTCAATTGAAATTTGTCGAAATCGGGGATGTTACTCCACTAGTGCATCTTTGCAAGCAACTGCCAAAACACAGTCCCAAGCTCAAACAGTACAATGCGGAATGGGTTATGGGTACCACAGATAAAATGTTCATACCATGGCCGTTAGGGGGATTGCTTTTAAATGCGGTTTTGCAACATATGACCACAAATTTGCATGCTGCGTACACAGGAATGAAATTGGAGAAAAGGCTAGTTAGTGTAGAGCCCTGGAAAATGTGCCAGAGGAACGAGAAGATCCAGTTCCTGGGGACTGAACGCTTAATCAGTGTAGGGAGGAAGGTGCTGAGCCTTCTGCTCCCCTTACCTTGCCCAAAGTAAATGGCGATAGTGCAAAAGATGAAGGATTGTATCCATTAAGGGAATCGAAGGCAGAGACAGGATATAGCAATCCGATACATGAACCGCCTGCTCACAGCAGAGATGATAGCTCAGAAAAGGCTAAAGGAAAATAAGAGACCTTTAAGGTCTTACAAGACAAAAAAGAGAAAAGTGAACTACCAAATGTGACCCTAGATATAGAAAGGGAGATTAAGAGATGGAAAGGAGAAAAGGATAAAGCTGACGAGGTTACGCTTGTGTAGAACAAATAGATTGGTGACATATACTGCTCAAGCTCCATGGGAAGAGTATCGAGGAAATAAGGCAAAGGGAAGATCAAGATAAATAGGATAGAAAAACAAGGAACGAGAGAAATGGTTGAAAGAGGATGAGCATAAAAGGAAGCATAGACAAAGACGAGAGCAGTTGTATCAAGAGGAGCAACAAAGAAAGAAAGGGCAGAGGAGCAAACAAAGTATGACAATAGGCAGAGAGCAATCGAAGAACAAGACAGGTTATAAAAGAAGAGAGAAGAAGAAGCTCAGAGATTATGGGATAAAAGAATGCAAAGACGAAAGGTAGAGGAAGTGCAAAGAGCAAACAAAAGAAGGGAAGAGAAAGACAAGAAGAGGAAAGGGTTTGATGGAAAGCAAAGAAACAAAGGGAATTAGACAAAGAAATGGAGCAAAAAAAGCAGACAGACGGCATGTGATATTGATCGCGTTAAGAAAAAGCTGATGGAAGCGAGTCCAGTAATATCATGGGCAAATATAGAAGAGTTTCTCCCGTTGCAAGGAGCAATGCCAGGACCATCTAGGATAAACCTAGATGAGAATTTCGAGATCTGAAGCATCAGAGATAGGCTTGATAAAGCTTATCAGGAGATGAGGACAAAAGATGAATCAGGAACTAGAGGAAATGGAGATTGATCTACAGTTGCCCAGTCACAAGGCAAAGAAGGAAGCCCATTTAGTCTAGAGCATAGAGCCTTGTTTTTAGACAGGTTAACTTTAAATAGAGATGAGAAAGATTAAAGCCATACTAGTTGGGGACTAGATATGTCAGACAAAGACAGAGATACCTCCCAATGGGGACGAGGGAGAAAGTGCATGTTGTCCAGAGGAATGTTTGCAGACAGACAAGGAAGTGAGATGGTCAGATCTAGAGCAACCTAAAGATAGGACGCCAGACCCCAATGGCTTACCCAGAGCAACCTAAAGGACGATCGCATAGTGAGAGGGCGGAATCGCCACCATATATGAATAGGTTGAGGTCAATGCCAGTTAGAAGGCAATCAGGAACCATTGTTCCCACTATTGATAGGCAGACTATGGGAACTGATTGCAGATTTGGGTTCACTCAGTTCCCCTTATTGGAGAAAGGAGGGGCCAGACTGCAATGTATCCCCCGGCCCCAGATGGACAAGGATAATTTAAGATGTAAACTCCCCAGTTTATCAGTGGGTGCAGGAAAATACTCTAGCTATAGGGGACATTAAGGGTCGCCTAGCAGCGATTCCTGGGGAGAGGGCTGATGACATTTGAACAAGAGCACATTACTCAAGTTTCACAGCACAGAACACAGCTAATGACAGAATGCCATTTAATAAATGGAGAGCAGACGTTGGGAGAGCACTCACGGTACAGTATCCTGATACGTCAGCTATGGGTGCAATTATGACACGTAAAATGAAAAATGACGAAGATCTGCTTGCTTACGTTCAAAAGTATTCAGGAACGGTGGACTTTGGAAATGAGGGAGGCTTGGGGGAAATCAGTGGCAGTGTTTTATCACATTTTGAGTCAAGAATTACCAGAGCAGGTACAGAGACAGCTCAAAAAGTTTGTGGCAATGGAAGCGAAGCCATGGGCAGAGATACAGTTGACTATCACGCATCACTGCCGATTGCTACCAGAGAAAAATAAGAAGGAAAATGCTGGGAAACTTGAGGAGGCGCAAGTTATTGCAGAAGAAATTGTCAAAGTACACCATAGAAGGGGTGATACTGACAAGCAGAGAAGGTCTGGGAACGCAGCAAGCAGTGGGTACATTGCTGGCAAATCAACACCAATCCGATCAAGGAGAGAATGGGTTCACGCTGTGAGGCAGAGGAATGGGTTTTAGAGGAAGAGGTGGCTTGCAGAATAATCCAGTGGTTTAGAAAATAACCAAGGCAGGTTTCAGAATATGCAGAATGATAACAAAAATGTGCAAGGAGATTTTTATCAAGGGGGGCTAGTCAGAAGAGCCTGTCCTATATGTTGGACATGTGGCATGACAGAGCACACCGCACAAACCTGTGGGAGCCAAGGGTATGTACAAAATAGGCAATTCTCAAGAGGGGGGACAGCTTATCCTTCAATGTATTGCTCACAAAATAGGAATGGGTTTGCCCAAGATCAGGCAGTGTATCAAGCACAGGCGCAGCAAATACAACTGGCATTGCAATTATAGCAAGCACCATTGAATCTGCTAAAAGGGCAGTCACAGCATGCACCCATGTAGATACAGCAGAGTGCAAACAAGGGACAGTTATTGACACCTAGAGAAGGGGTTGTCACTGACATGGGAGGAAGTTCTTTTACAGGCACGGGGATGAGCATGTACCAACATTAGGACAGCTCACAAGGTGACTTTATATGTTCAGTACTATTGATAACACTAAACCCCCCAAGAGAAAACAAGGGTTTATGTTACCATAGGAGGACAATATTTTTCTTTTTTAGTAGACTCTGGGGCAACTCCCTCATGCATACGAGAGGGAAAATATCCATTATTGGGTAATGCCATGAATGCTCAGGGCTTCTCTGGAGCTACAAGTAGAGTTCCTTTTACTGATGAATAACCAGTCTCTCTAGGAGAGTGTGATATATCTGTTCCATTATTGTATTCAAGGCAGACACTGGTTAAGATTTAATGGCAAAGCTAAATATGACGATTTCCTTTACAGATGAAGACATAGTTTGTTCCACTCCATCTAAATGTGGGCTAATTTATAATGGTGTTTACAGGGCAAATAACTCTGTGAGGAATGCCATTAGAGCCAGAAGTCTTTCTTTATGGATGGACAAAGAGGGGGGGACAGACTATTCCCCTAGAGTTACAGGCAGCCATAGTTCGAGGGGAATTGCCCATGCTCGAAGGAACCAATGACGAGGACAGACCATGGAGAACAGTGATTGCCATTGGGGAATGCATGGAATGACTGACATCACAGACGAAGATATATTTAGAGATGATCCATCAGATGATGAAGAGTATTCAAGATGAGTTTTACTTATTGGATCAGAATAGAGAGAAGGTAAATCCCACATCGAATGGTGATAGTGCGACTAAGCACTAGAGTACTGGTTTTCCCCAGAGGTATTGTGAGTCTACATCAATCTGAAGTGGGAAAATGGGAAAACACCCTCCCCATTCTCATCCAAACCATAGCCTAGGGAATCACGGCCCAACCACCCCCCGCAAGAGGAGTTCGAACAATTCAATCCCTCACCGGATGCTCAGGTCCCCTGTGTCCACGGCCCACACGCCCGAGGAGCATGACCACTAGCGTGTCCTGGTCAAGCCGATGCCTGCCTTATGGACCAGCTCGATTAGCCAGCAGCCACGAAACTCATCATCGTTAGAGATGCCATGACGACATAGCCAACAGACAAGAGCACATGTGCCACCATGCACACTGGTCACTCACACACCAACCTACATGAAGAACATACTCAGTGCTATGACGTAATGGGCTGGCACACCACAGACATACATCGTTGTTATTTTTCACATGGGCCTTCCACAGTACAGCAGAAACGCAAGATGCCTGAAGAGCTTGTGTATACGCTTGCAGATGCTTTCTAGTTACCCTATCCCTATAGAGATGTCGTCAAGTATATATACTGCTGCCTGTGACACTCTGTCGTCCCACAACACCCATATGCCGCCACCCAGAAACTAGGCCCGTGTAGGCCGCAAGCAAGAGGCCCAAGGCAGGAGCCTCTCAGACGAAAATCCTCCCAAGACGAAAAAGCAAAGCACTGACCACGTAGAACGAGCACCAACGAGAGCCCACAGCCAAGGCCGCAATGTTGCAACCCACATGCCGCGCTCCCAGCGCCAAGGTTACACCTGCCACCGCCAAGCACCCCTCAGAGCCAAAATACAAATCAAATGCTCCTAATTCTGCTCCAGCTATGGTCTCTCCACACGTGACCAAGCTGAACTGACAAAATGCCAAGCTCACGAGACAGAAAGTCGCCGGGGTCCCACGTCTGGGACACAGGTTGCAACAACGAAATGACAAGTTGGACACCTACAATGGTGGAAAAGGCATGATCATCAGCCACTATCAAGACCTGCCCATTGTCCACCACCAACACATAGTTGCACATTGTTGACAGCACCAGGTACATCGCGAGCTGGGAACGGCGATGGTCCCAGGCTTGGGGGCTCGCGAGGGAACCAATCAGAGTACGAGGGGCTCCTCACTGACGCCATTTTAGTTAGCCAATCACCAAGTGTCCCCTTGTAACTAATTCAGGGACAGCCCAAGTGTACCACCTGACCCATCCTCATTCACTAATATTACCTCCTATAGGTAACTGTACTAACCCTACCACTCGGGGAGCCAACCCGAGATGGCGTTAGGTTTTGTGACAATTTTCCCAGGTGACGCAAATAGCGCATCATACTACGGTAAAAAGGGCCTGCGAGCCCCTCTAACAGCGCGAGCATCTCCCCGGATGCAAACGGGCCGAGAACAATCCCTGCTGTTACTATAATAAACAGCAGTAATTACTTTGCTCTTGTGTGTGCCTCATAATCCTTTTGGGACGCGGGAGGAGATGGGGCCTCCCCCGGCCCAGAGGTCCGCGGACGGCTCTGCCGGCCCCCTGAAATCACCCCAGCAAGTTGGAGGCACTGCTGAGATCTGTTTGAGGTCTGCCTAACCTAAGGGCATCACTACCAGGCTTCTTGCAATGAGGCAACCCGGCAGCGCGGCCCCTCTGCCGTTGCCCCCTTTTGAGGACTACAGGACCATCGCAGAACTGCGAGAAGACCGGATAACGCAACCCGGACATTGGCCATCGGGAGCCGACTTGAGAAGTATCCCGCCCACAGTTGGTGAGTGTCCAGACGCGGTCCAGATGAGGGGAGGTGGCGAGCCGCTTTGGAGGGGTGCCCACGGTCGAGCCGCCCCGGCTCACGAGGGCTTGGTGAGTATGGCACACCCAACAAGCAACGTAATGTTGTATGGGAGGGGGGAGGAATTGTAAAGAGGGAGGCGGGCGGTTGTAGCAGTGTGTGGAAATTGATTTTGACTGATCAGCGGCGATAGAGGTGTGAGGTGTAGTGGGACAGGCACGAGGGCAGTCCCCTACAGCGTCACAACGTGAATTGGGTGGGGCCTTGGGCACCCACGTACGACTGTTAGAGGGCACGGATTGGTTCAAGATCGCAGACACCTGTATAAGAGGGGGATGTGGCATTCCTATGAGTTGATGTTGTAGATCAATGAGTAGATAAGGATACCTACTAATTGAGTGTTGAAGCTCGTTAAGTAGATGACGTTTCCCGCAGGGGGTAGCTAGATTGTTTACCAAGTGCAGAAGATAATTGGCTGGTTAAGCTCCTCTGGAGAGGGGGCGTGTCACACGCGAAGCGACGCAGTGTGCGCAGTCCGATTATACTAAGTAAATTGATTGTTGATTTCTCCACTCCAGACAAAGTGGGAAGACAGCTGTGGGGTTAAAAGTGTAAAAAGATAGCCTGCGTTCATAAGGTTCTAAAATTGCACGTACTTACAGTATCTTGTTGAGGTTGGTGACATCACCCATAGGCTTGTATAGGACCCCGTAACCATCTCGCGTCCATCCAGGGGTGGTTGGGGACAGGGGGTACGAAAGGGTAGGGGCAAAGGGGGAAAGGCGGCCATGCTCGAAGGGAGAGGAGCCAAGGGGGGAGAGGTGGCCGCGCATGGAGAAGGACGGCCGCGCTCGACAAGGGGGTTGCGCAAGAAGAGGAAGCGGGCTAAGCAGACAGCGGGGACGGGGAAGAGGAGGAGCTAAATTGAAGGTGTGCCAAGTACAGGCAGCACAGGAAGGTGGGGCAGCCCAGAGGCTAGCCCACAGGACACATAGCCGCAGGGGGCTTTGTGCGCCACGGCCGAAGGGGGCCATAGTTGTAGCATCGGGAAGAAAGGAATAACAAAACTAAATAATAGTGTAAAATAAAAATTGCTTTCCCTTTCAGCGGACAGTCGAAAGTCCCCCGCTTACGGGGCAAGGTAAACGGTTGGCATTGAGAAAAGTAAAATGATAACATGGCCACGTACTATGGATTGGGGCAGGAGCAGGGTGGAGCTACATGGGAAGTGCTTTAACTACACCACTCCAGCACATCTGCATGACATTGTCACCACACAAGGAGAAAATAATAAAGTATAGTATTGAACGGACACAAGGAACGGACAATAAAACAAGGCTACCGTGGCTGCCCAACGGCAGCTTCGATACGTTTATTCAACACTATCTGCTAACATATCTTCACAATACATACAAGGGGAAGAAGTTAGCAAACCACTTAGAAGTTTTTGATCTTTGGAAGATGTTCCAGGGAACTAAACCAGGAGACCCAGGTATGTTCACAGTACAGGGGGTAAAGGAGGAGAAGGGGATAAGGGTGGAAAAACAGGTAAAAGAAGAGAAGGAGAAAGGAGGGGATGGGGTAAGATGACCAAGAACTCTCCCAGCACCAGAGAAAGTGAGGAGGAGGCAGAAGGATCATTTGCGGAAGCAGAGGCAAAGGTTAAAAAAGAAGGGACAGAGGACATGCCAATGGCTAAGGTAGTGAAGGAGGAGGAAGGGGGGTTGTATCCAGTAACAGAACTTATAGAAGCTGCCCGACAACAACTAACGGCTGCTGAGGGATACTCCAACCCCACATACAGCCCCCCGCCATACGCACCCCCAGACGATTGTCAAAAAAGGATGGGGGTGGCAGAAACGTTAGATTCAACCACAACACCAACAGGAAAAGTGGGTGACAGGAGGGCGATGGGGAATTTTGCAAACGTAGGGCTAGATGAGTGGGTAGCAGCACAGTTGCTTCTGAAGCTCTGGGGAACACTAACAGAGGAAGAGGAGGATGCAGCGAGAAAGGTAAATAAGGAAGAGATGGATAGCACCTACACAAGGCACGAGGTAAGTAAAAGGAGAGAAGGGCGACTTTCACAAGAGGAGGAAGAAATATTGGAGGAAAGGTTGGCGGAATTGAGGAACGTACGAAACACGCTGATTAGACAGTTCGAGAAGGAAACACGGAAGAGACAGGAGGAAAAGAAGGCACATAAGGAAGAGATGGTGAGAATGAAGGAACAGGCGGAAGAAAGGGAGAAGGAAGAAGAGCGCATAAGGGCAATAGCAGAAAGAATGGCACGCGCAGAAAACAGAGAGATGAGAAGGAAGGAGGAAGAGAGGGAAGAGAATGATAGGGAAATGGGACTGTGGAAAAAGAAGATTATATCTGAAAGCGCCCAGAAGTATGAAGAAGGGAAGGTTATAGAAAGCATACTAAAGAAGGAAGGGGGAATGGGGAAGAAAGGAAGTTGAGGAGAGGATATTAGCAAAGGTGAGTGCAGAGGTATTGGAATAGCTGTACAGAAAACGAGCGGAAATAGGTCGCAAAGTACTGGAGGAGAAGCAAGAGGAGAGAGGAGATAGGAGGGTGGAACATGGAGCAAAAAAGTACACACGCCAGGACAAGGAGGTGGCATCAACGTCCACACTGGGGGCTGCGGTTGAAGGAGGTGAGTACACAGATGTGGACTTAATAGATTTAAGGACAGTGACAGTGGGGGGAAACGCACAGAGTGGGGATTGACATTTCCAGATGGATTTTGCAGTGAGGAAGAGGAAGGTTCGAGCACCAGTGGAAGAGATGGCAATAGGGAGAGTTTAGACAAACTATATATAACGCGTACTAACTGCGAGTCACCATGGGCATGCGAGAGACGGAGAGAGCAAAACGCAGGAGAATCAAGGGTAAGGGAAGCAACCAGGAGAATGCCACGCCCACTAGCACCCACGCCTGCACCAACCCCACACCCACTGACACCAACCCCCGTGCACACCCCATATGTTGGCAGACTTAGAGACCTCCCAGGACGCAGGACAAACGAGCAAACACGCCAACGATAAGACAAGAAGGTAACAAGAGGGGGAGGAAGGATGTAGGAGGTGAAAGGATGAACTCCTGTAACATTGACAGCATTGAAGAGTTACCAGATATGGAGGAAGATGATGAATATACTCCCATAACCACCCACAGGCAGACTAAGGTGGAGGAGAGGGAGTACAATCTAATGTCCCTATCAGAGAGAGGAGGAACCAGACCACAATATATCCCCTGGAAACATAGCGATAAGGAAAATATAAAATGCAGACTCCCATCCCTAAGTGGAGGAGCTGGGAAGTGGATATATGAGATGGAAAAACAAACAGCGGGGCAAACATTAGTGGTAGGACATGAAGGGGCTCCTAATTTTCATACTGGGGATGCAGCTGATGACATCTGGAAGAGGGCGGGATTCCCAGGGGTAACAATAAACGACACATCCCATGATGGAGCACCATTCGCCAACTGCAGACATGCGCTCTGGCAGGCATTGAGAGTCCAATACCCAGACACATCAGACATAGGAGCAATAACCTCACGCAAGATGCGTGAGAATGAAGATCCTGTCGATTACATCCAGGAGACTCAGGAGAAGTGGCGCTTGGAAACACGGGAACCGTGGGACAAAACACTAGCAATTTTCTATCACATACTAATACAAGGGCTGCCGGAGCAAGTACAAAGACAGTTGAAGTTGGTGGGGATGGAAGCAAAAGCATGGCCAGAAATACAACTGGCAATAGTGCACTACTGTAGGATGTGCCA
The DNA here is from genome assembly GCF_040938575.1 of Ambystoma mexicanum. Taxonomy (NCBI): domain Eukaryota; kingdom Metazoa; phylum Chordata; class Amphibia; order Caudata; family Ambystomatidae; genus Ambystoma; species Ambystoma mexicanum. The sequence goes on along the minus strand of NC_090923.1, from coordinate 620,738,303 downwards.
GGAGAAGATGAAACAGAAGGAGGAAGATAGAAAGACAGAGGAAGTGAAATTGGTCCAAAAGAAGTTATCAAAATATGCCATGGAGGGAGCACTGATAACAACACCCACACCCACGCAGACCACAGTGACACAAGACACAACACACGAACAGGTATTGCCAATGCAGCAAGCACAGGTAATAACACAACAAATGCCTACACCCCATCGTACACAGCGCACGCGGGAGGGGGTTATATGCAAATGAGAAACCGGTACTGGAATAACTACAGAGGGAGGGGCGGACAAATGAGAGGGAGAGGATATCGCCCATCCACACAACAACAAGGGGGAGGGTTCCGGGGTTAGAATCAACAAAGACAGCAGGGATACCAAGACAGCATGGGGGGACTTCAATGGCAAGCACGGGAACCACCGACATGCTGGATATGTGGGATGGTGGGACACATGTCATGCACATGCAGAATGAGACCAGCACAAGGAGCTTGGGGGGGAGCAAAGACAGCAAGGGCCTATGGGGGAACAGCAAGTTTACCAACAGCAAGTTACACAGCAGCAACCCCTACCACAACAACAAGCACCTCAACAACAACAACCCCAGCTTCAAACATAGGTGTACACACAACCACCACAAATGCAACAACCGGCAACATGACAACCATAGCTACAGGCACAAACATACACACCACAAGAACAGATACCACACTCACCACAGCAACAGGTAACAGCAACACAACAGCAACAGGTACAAACAGTGCAGCAGCTCACACAGATACAGGGCAAGGAAGTGTCAACCTCTGACCTACCTATACAGCAGAAACAGCTGGGGAAGGTCACAATTTTGGGTCACAACCCCTACACGGGGAGTGGACAGTCACTATACCCACAATAGGACAGTCCACAGATTTCTTTAATGTGTCCCATCCTATCAGTAACACCTAACCCTGCGGAGGAACCACGCATACAGGTGACGATAGGCGACAAAAAATTCTCCTTCCTAGTAGACACAGGGGCCACTAGGTCATGCATAAGGGAGGGAAAACTTTAACTGTCAGGTGAAGCTATGAACACTCAAGGATTCTCTGGGGCTTGAGGGTTGGTTCCCTTCACTGATAACGTCTCCTTATCTGTAGTAGATCACGATATGTCTCTTCCTCTGCTATACTCAAAACAGTCACCAGTAAACATACTAGGTAGAGACAGCATGAGTAGATTGAATATGACCATCTCCTTTACTGAAAAGGGAATAATATGCTCCACACCAGGCATCAATATGCTCACAGCACGACAAACACTACAAGCTTATTGCGGCAAAACAGTAGCCAGAGCAGAACCAGTAGATGGCGACCTCTTATAAGGGACAGACATGGCAATAGCATGGCTACCAGGAATTGAAGGGAAAATTTGGAGGAGGCCAGCGGCTTACCTTTTCAGACCCGAAACACCAGCCAGCGAGAAGGAAGGGACAAGGATATCACTGAGCATTGACAGCATTGTAGCAACACTAGACTACATTGCAGTACATGCCCAAGACAGGGAAGGGAGAGCAGGGAGAGCAGTAATAGCACTAGCAGAGGGGTGTCGACTAACTCAGGTATCTGATGAGGAGCTCTTCTCGGATGATAATGGTGAGGGGGAAATGGTGTTTGAGATGAGCGCCCACATCTGGGTGACAGTGACATACAGAGACGTAGCACAGAAGATGGCACTGGCGCTAAAGGCACCAGCCACTACAGCTATACCATTTTACGAGGAGGATCTGGCAGCAGTACCAGCATCTCTATGGAACACCAGTCCATATGACATGAGCTGCATCAAAAGCATCAGAGGGGTGAAAATAAAGGCGAAAAAAGGCGCAATGCTGCCAAGAGTAAAGCAGTACCCACTATCAAAGGAGGCAGATGAGGGGTTATATGAAACAATACCAGCACTAATAAACAGAGGTATACTAGTACCATCAGAGTCTCCATGCAACACTGCTGTGTACCCAGTGCGCAAGGCTAAGGGAGGGTCTTGGCGTTTTATCCAGGATTTAAGACCCCTCAACCATATTGTAGAAGCAGAATACCCTATAGCGGCTAATACAGCCACTATACTATGTGGAATATCAGCAGAGGCGTCACGATTTACCGTGATTGACCCACAAAATGCATTTTTATCAATACCCCTGCACCCTGACTCACAAGACCTGACAAGTTTCACATACCGCAACACAAAATGGAAACACACCAGGCTGCCCCAAGGGTACTGCGAGTCACCATCTATCTTTAACAGGGTGATACAAATGGATTTGGGTAACATTGAGATCGAAAGCACGGTGCTGCAATATGTAGATGACATCATCATCTGTAGCACCACAGAAGAGAAGTGCAGGAGAGACTCCATCAAAATGCTCACAGTGTTAGCACGGAAAGGGTACAAGGTAGACAAGGAAAAGCTGCAGTACTGCCAAGAACAAGTGCTCTACATAGGCCAGCTCATTTCACAAAATGGAAGGAACATTGCACCTCAAAGGGCACATGTCATAACCAGCACACCACAGCCACAGATAGTGAGAGAACTGCAGCAGTTCTTGGGCCTATACAACTAGTGCAGGGCCTGGGTTTTTGATTACAGCTCATACATAGGACCACTGCTTAAGGCCCTCAGAGAAGCGCAGAGGGGGGAGAAGAAGTTGAGGTGGACCACAGAAATGACAGAGGCATTTCAGGAACTAAAACATGCCATATCCACAGCACCAGTACTGGCCACCCCAAATTATGAAACACAATTGTTCATCTTTTCACATTGTAGCTCAGCAGTAATGAGGGCAGTCCTGACACAAATAACTAGCATGGGACACAAACCAGTAGCATTCTACAGTGGACAACTGGACCCTGTAATGTTAGGCCACTTCCCGTGCAAACAGAGCTTGGCCGCCGCAGCTTTTGCGGTAGAAAAACCATCCTCAATAACAATGGGCTGCCCGACCACACTGTACGTGGAACATGCCCTTTTTACAATACTGAACAAACCAAAATCAACTTTGACAACTCAAAGGGCATCAGGGTAAGAAGTAATTTTGTCCAGGCCAGAGTTAACAATTGTAAGGTGCAGCAACGTGAACCCAGCGAGGTTTATAGCAGAGGTAGTATAAATTGGCAACTACACTCATGACTGCACAAAGGCCATTGACACCTACTCTAGCACAAGAAAGGTTGAGGAAAACGCCCTAGAGGGGGGAGAAATAATGTACATTGATGGGTCCTCAACAATTGACCAGAGTGATGGGGTACGCAGAACAGGAACAGCAGTGGTGAGACTGACAGAGGATTGGACCAGTGAAAGGCGTTCAGTTACCACAACACTACTCTGCGCAAGCAGCAGAATTAGTGGCCCTAATTTTAGCACTAAAAGAAAGCAATGGCAAAAGAGTAACAATATATTCTGATAGTGCATATGTCACATCAACTGTACATTCTGGATTAATTAAGTGGCAGCGAAGAGGATTCAGAAGAGCAGACGGCACCCCAGTGCAACATGCCCTACTACTTGCTGAACTAATTGAAGTAATTGAAGACCCTGAAGAAATAGCCTTGGTGAAGTGTCAGGCCCATACAAATGGGTATGATCCCATTTCCAAAGGAAATGAAACAGCAAACGCACATGCTAAACATGCTGCGTATTTCGGTGAGATCTGGACCCCCACAGAAAAAGAAAAAGATAAGGGGACGGCGGGGGCAAGACAAATGTTGATGAAGGATGGGTACACCCACATCCCTGAAAATGAAATAATGGAATTACAGGCAGCAGCACCCATGGCAGAGAAGGAGCTATGGGTCAAAAGAGGATGCACAATGTCCCCCACAGACGCATTATGGTGACAGAACAATACAGGCAAAATAGTGATGCCCCTGGCACTAGTGAAAACAGCCCTGGCCCAACTACATTATCCTGCACACACAGGGAAAGAAGTGATTACAGCACGAATAAAAGAGGTCCCGAGCTAAATTTACAAGTTGCAAACTTCATCAGCAATTGTCTCACTTGTCAACAATACCACGGCTGGAAGGACCCTTCCTGCACCTTCATATTGACTACGTTGACATGATCAATGTATGTCAAGGGTACAGATACATGATTGTGGTAGTGTGCCAATTTTCAAGGTGGATCAAGGCTGGCCAATGCTCCCATCCCGTTGCCTTCAGAGCAGCAAAGTTCCTGGTGAGGGAGGTGTTCCCGACGTGGGGGGTATGCGAAGTGTTGCGGTCTGACAATGGCCCACAGTTTGCCAATGAAATGTTCCAGCACATCACTGCTCTCCTTGGTATCAAGCACAAGTTTGCATGCGCGTACCACCCACAGGCGAATGCCATTTGTGAATGCCTCGACAGCCTCGTAAAAGAAGAGATAGCAAAGATACAGCAATCAACTAGGAAAAGCTGGCTCTACTGCCTCCACTTAGCCCTATTTGAGTTAAGAAACAGGCCAGGGTCGGACCACTACCTCACACCCCACGAGGTAGTGACCAGACCCCAAATGCACCTCCCACTGACACCACCATCAAGGGCTATAACAGATTGGCATGCATCTCAGACTATCTTTGGTGAAGAAATGTACGAATACGTCTCTTCCTTGGTTACTAGTGTCGCATTTATCTCTCAACAGATCGAGCGAACGCGAGGCGGGTCGAAGAACACCCAACAAGAACAGAGACCAAATGAAGAGCAGGAACAAGCAGCACAGTGGACAGTAAGTGAGGGGGACAACGTTCTCCTGTGCAACTTTAACCGCCGGTGGAACAGCCCTCGTTACACCGGGCACCACCTGGTGGAAAAAACAGCTCCTAGAGCCGTGAAACTTCGAGACAAGAACGTGTGGACGCATTTGCACGACATCAAGCCCTACAAAGATCAGACCTGCCCTTGTATCGACGACAGTGCCAAATCAGCAGTAACAGCAACCAACGACAACGGCAACACAGCCCCTGACCCCTTCCAAACTCAAAGCTCCCCCAAGGACTCAAGTTAACAATTGCCCATAGCCCACCCCATGGTAACGAGATGCCAAAGTAAGAAAACCACGGCCCCAACAAGCCCCGACCAGACAAGCCCCATCCCAGCCACTACCTAAATAAAGAACATTGTCAAAATATCTGCAATTTCACACAACACTGTGTAGAGACATGCACGTTCTCTTTCTCTTTTTGTCTCGCACATGCAGGAACCGCGCAGTACTGTTTTACATAGAAGAAGTTGAATAAAGGTACTAACACATACGTTTTGCCCAGGGGTAAATGCTGCCCACGGATGACAATACCCCAGAAGAACTGTCACACCAATTTGTATATGCTATTAAAAGACCAAAATATCTAAAGAAAAGAAGAATACGTGTGTATTACAACACGTTCATTTTGATCATAGAGCAATCATTCCCACATCTCCACAAGCACTTGCCAGCCCTGAGAGATAGGACGCTAAGGAAAGCATGGGAACAGCTTTTCGCCTGGGCATTAAACAAGTACATGATAGGGAGATCTTGAATAAACAAAACTAACAAAATTAATGCTTATTTTTAGACATTTTCAGGCGGGCATCTATATCATCAAAGGTAAAAAGCTGCAGGACCACAGCAAAGGTAAGAGGAAAATGCCAGTGATATTAGCTATTGTAATATAAATTATAGGCCTGTTGTTTATCACTGGTCTACGTGCTGCCACTGTCTAGCAGGCACACTATGCTTCCTATGTCATGGCTGCACCTCCTACTAATCAACCCCCCACCACGGCTGCAACAGGTACGGTGTCAGGTGGAACAAATAACCCAAGAGTAAACGGGAAGAGGATTAAACATAGGATGTCTATTGATAACAACGGGGTAGACACATATTTTACAGAGTCCGCACACGTCTCAAACAACATCTGGTACCAGCACATGTCCAAAATTGGTAAGGGGACAACTAAGGACAACTGCTATGTTTGCTCATTGATCCCATACGCCATGAGCGCGTCAAGAACATTTGTGGCTACTAGGTACCTGCAGCATCAGTAGAGTGCCTGATATACCTGGCTCTATTCCAAACAAGAGGACGATTCCAAGTGAGACTAGCAATACTGCAGTGGAAGACAAGGGACACATACCCGTATGAAAATAACTTCATCAAAACACTTCCCATGTACAATAACTACTGGCAACATACACAAGGGCTCCAATATGTGACGGATGGACCAGACAAAGGGGAAACAAAGGAAGTAACATTGAATTACCTACCATGTGAATGGTGTGCAAAAGAAGTTCCTGGAATACTAGGGTGCTGGGAAAGACCACTGATAGTAATATATGGAAAGGTGTACACCAAAGAAGAATGGACAGATGGGGTCGTGGGGAGCAATATGGTAACATTGGCAAGAGCAACTGTGGCAAAAATGGATGAAGAGAACAATAAGTGTTACAACTGATGGATAAGGAGCGCAGCACTGGTAACATGGCTAGAGAAAGATGAGGATCCAATAACAATACTCCCACTAACTACACCTACACTTTGTTATCAACATGACTGAGATGTTGATGTTGGAAGGAACAGCAACTGCAAAAGAACAGTAATGATAACTGAAGAGGGTGCCAGTACAGCAGTTCTAATGGACCACTATTGGGCCTGTGGAGAAAAGGCATACCACAGCTTGCCGCCATCTTGGAATGGAATATGCACTATGGTACACATAAACGTACCATCCCTAGTAGTGCCACAGAAACATGTCAACCTGGCGAACTTCCCTAAGATGGACGAAGGGAATAAAAGGAAGAAAAGATCAGTGACGACAGGAGGAGGGCAGGAAAAGGACGGCACGGCAACATTTCAAGAGTAAAAAGACAAGGAGAACCACTGACAGGGAACTATCTGTGGGGAAGATCGGAAACAGCCCTTAGTGACATCCCGCCAGAACACAGACTATTCAGCAGAGCGGCAATGTTCTTTTCCTCTATATTACATCCAGGAATGCAGGCGTATGCAAATGCGAAGTGGCTCCAAATAACGAGATGGGAGCTGATGATGACAATAAACTCCACCGTCAATGGATTCAAAGCGATAAAAGAAGAACTAAGGGCAGTACGAATGGTAGCACTCCAGAATAGATATGTGTTGGATCTCTTAACAGCAATTGAAGGTGGAGTGTGTGCAAAAATTGGAAGTTCCTGTTGCACGTTTACCCCTGCCAACGACGCTGACAATGGCACGCTTTCTGAGGCAGTATCACAACTTGCCAAGATGCACGCCAAGATGGAAGAAGAAGCAAAGGGAGTGAAGAGAGATGGCAGCTGGTTTTCTTATCTATGGTTATGGATGCCATCGTGGCTGTCAGACGGACTTGAAATAATAGCTGGATGCATAATATTGCGGATGGCCGCCCTGTTAGGGCTGAGATTATGGAAAGCAAGAACAGCACGCACAACTGATGAAATGTTGGAAATGATCGGCATGCACGCCCTGATGCCAGCTGAAGATGACAAAGACACAGATATCATCATAAAGGAACGAGAGAGCTTGCGCAAGCAAATATTAGAAGCAGACCTACACCCGTACTCAGTGAAGGTAGAGAACCCAAGGAACCCGAAGAATTATGTTGGAAAGTCGGTCTACTTCAAACCCGGTGGTGAATGTGTGTACATGTACTAGTCATTTGAAGACCATGTGAACCAGTGGACATCTAGCTGAAATAACAAAGGTATGAAGAGTACGCGGAGAGAAGAGAGCGGATAATTTTGTGGTCGACAAGTCGACCAGAGGTGGGACTGAAGTGGGAAAATGGGAAAACACCCTCCCCCCCATTCTCATCCAAACCATGGCCCAGGGGATCACAGCCCAAGCACCCCCCATGAGAGATGCCATGACGACATAGCCAACAGACAAGAAAACATGTGCCACCCTGCACACTGGTCACTCACACACCAACCTACACGAAGAACATACTCAGTGCTATGATGTAGCGGACTGGCACACCCACATACATACATTGTTGTTATTTTTCACATAGGCCTTCATAGGCCTACATCACTGCAGAAACGCAAGATGCCTGTAGAGCTCGTGTATACGCTTGCAGATGCTTTCTCGCTACCTTATCCCTATAGAGATGTCGTCATGTATATATACTGCTGCCCACAACACCCATATTATGGATTATATACCGCCACCCAGAAACTAGGCCTGAGTAGGCCACAAGCAAGAGTCCCCAGGCAGGAGCCTCTCAGACGAAAATCCTCCCAAGACGAAAAAGCAAAGCACTGACCACGCAGAACGAGCCCCAACGAGAGCCCACAGCCAAGGCTGCAATGTTGCAACCCACATGCCGCGCTCCCATTGCCAAGGTTACACCTGCCACCACCAAGCGCCCCTCAGAGCCGAAATACAAATCAAATGCTCATAATTCTGCTCTGCTATGGTCTCTCCACACGTGACCAAGCCGAACTGACAAAATGCCAAGCTCACGAGACAGAAAGTCGCCGGGGTCCCACGTCTGGGACACAGGTTGCAACAACAAAGCGACAAGTTGGACACCTACAACGGTGAGAAAGGCATGATCATCAGCCACTAGCAAGACCTGTCCATTGTCCACCACTAACACATAGGTGCACATTGTTGCCAGCACCAGGTACATCGCGAGCTGGGACGGCGATGGTCCCAGGCTTGGGGTCTCGCGAGGGAACCATTCAGAGTACGAGGGGCTCCTCGCTGACGCCATTTTAGTTAGCCAATCACCAAGTGTCCCCTTGTAACTAATTTGTTGTAGCAAGTGTTAGGGACAGCCCAAGTGTGCCACCTGACCCATCCTCGTCCACTAATATTCCCTCCTATAGGTTACTATACTAACCCTACTACTCAGGGAGCCAACCCGAGTTGGCGTTAGGCTTTGTGACAATTTTCCCAGGTGATACAAATAGCGCGTCATACTACAGTAAAAAGGGCCTGCGAGCCCCTCTAACAGCGAGAGCGTCTCCCCGGATGCATACGGGCCAAGAATAATCCCTGCCGTTACTATAATAAACAGCAGTAATTACTTTGCTCTTGTGTGTGCCTCATACTCCTTTTGGGACGCGGGAGGAGTTGGGGCCTCCCCAGCCCCGGAGGTCCGCGGACGGCTCTGCCGGCCCCTGGGAAATCACCCCAACAGATCTTTAAAAGCATCCTGCAGATGGACCTGAGCAATATTGATTTGCAAAATGTTGCACTGCAATACGAAGATGACATTTTAGTTTGTAGCACAACAGAAGATGAGTGCAGACAAGATTCGATTCAGTTAATGGCTATACTAGCAGGAAAGGGATATAAAGTAGACAAGGAGAAATTGGAAATTTGCCAGAAGGAGGTGTTGTGAATAGGCCAGTTAATATTGCATGAGGGAAAGAAAGTCACACCTGAAAGAGCTGAGGTGATTATGAAAACACCAAAACCACACACGATAAACCAAATGCAGCAGTTTCTGGGGTTGTGCAACTATGTTAGAGCATGGGTATTTGATTATAGTTCATACATAAGACCCCTTTTGCAGGCTTTAAAGAAAGCCCAAGTGAACAAGAAAAAAATAGAATGGACTTAGGAAATGGAGGGAGGGTTTGAAGAATTGAAAAAAGCAATTTGCTCCGCTACAGTTTTAGGAATTCCCAAGTATTCTGAGGAGATCTTCCTGTTTTTGCACAGAAATGGAACAGTTATGACAGCAGTGCTTACACAGAGGATTGCACTAGGGTACAAACCTCTGGCATATTATAGTGGGATTCTAGATCCAGTTATGAGAGGACACTTTCCTTGCAAAACATTGCTGGAAGCATCGCCATTCGCCATTGTGAAGTCTACAAACAATGTGATGGGGTGTTCCAAGACTTTATTTGTTGAGCATGTTTTGTTTGATGTTTTGGAGAAACGTGAGGGTACATTGACATCTGCAATGAAGTAGTTATATCAAAATCCAGCAATCAAAATAGTCAGGTGTAAATTAACCCTGCCACGTTTGCAGCCGAACCTTTGACAATGGATGTGCAAGTGCATGATTACTCCAATTACAAAGAGTTTTATGATGAGATACCAAGGGTTACGGAGAATTCTCTAGCAGGGGGGAGGTTCTCTTTATTGACGGGTGTTCAAAAATTGATCAAACTGATGGGAAAGGTATTCAGGTTCAGCTGTTGTAAGGCACAGAGCTAATGGTGAATTTGAAGTAGTAGCAAGTGCAAGACTACCGTCTCACTTTTAGACACAGGCTGCAGAATTGGTGGCACATATTGTCGTGCTCGAGAAACATGCAGGGCAGGAAGTAACAGTGTACAGGGACTCCGCCTATGTGATTTTAACAGTGCATCCAGTTCTAGCACGTTGGAAAAGAAGGGGCTACCTCCGAGCAGACACACTTCAGTGCAACACGCATCATTATTGGATAGGCTTATTAAGGCACAACAACTCCCCGTAGCCATCGCAATAATTAAATGCACAACACATACTAAGAGAACTGATTTTATTTAACTTGGAAACGAAGCCGCAGACAAAGAGGCCAAAAGGGTTGCAGATTCTCCATATATTTCTAGTTTTGATACTCCAGATGTAGAGGAAAAAGTGGTGATGATTATGATTGTAAATGAAGGGTTTAATCATTTGTCCAGAACACAATTGATGGAAGTTCAAGGTAGCGCTCCACAGGAAGAGCAAGAATTGTAGAAATGGAGGGAGTGTTCTTTATCCCCCTCCGAAGCATTGTGCTGACAGGACAGCACTGGAAATCCGGTGATGCCTGTAGCATTATTAATGGTAGTGCATGAACAGCTGCACTACCCTGTGCATGTAACTAGTGAAAGCCTTGCAGCAGCTATTGTTGAGGACTGGTTCCTACCGAGCCTATTAGAACACGTTGCCTTTTATGTAGTAAATTGCATTGTATGTCAAACGTTTTCCGCTGTGAACACACTGCGAACAGTCAGAGGAGTAATTCCTCAACCGAACGATCATTTTCAGCATTTATATATCGACTATGTCGAAATGCTGCAAGTATGTAGTGGATATAGGTATATGATAGTGGTGGTGTGCTCCTTTTCCCGATGGATTAAAGCTGGTCCATTTGCACACCCTGATGCCACTAGCGCTACAAAGTTTTTAGTTTGAGAAGTCTTTCCTAGATGGGGAGTATATGTAGTGCTGATATCTGACAATGGGCCCATTATGTTAATTAAGTATTCAAACAGATCTGCCTATTGCTTAGTATAAAACATATGTTTTCTTCTGATTATCACCTGCAAGAGAAGGGGATATGTGAGAGACTCAACAGTCTTCTCAAAGAAAGAATCGCTAAATTCAAATTGACACTGCAAAAGGATTGGCTGTATTGTCTGCCCCTTGCATTATATGCATTAAGGAATCAGCCTGGGCCGGACCACCACCTCACACCCCATGAGTTAGTGACAGGAAGGTGAATGAGAACGCCCCTGTCCCCTCCATCGAGGAGTGGAAGTGATGCCCAGATGACTGCAAAATTGTTAGGAAATGAGCGACGTGCATATTTAACATATATGACCACTATCTGTCATTTCAGATCAACTCAAGCGTAAGGGGTTTCAATCTTAGGACACGGATGAAGACCATTCTGCAACCGGATGTGCAAAACTACTATCTATACCAAGTTATTTATTGAAGACCCTGTTTTAATACGTAACTTCACAAGGAAGTGGCATGAGCCCCGTTTAGTGGACCATACATCGTCGAGAATGTCACTCCCTCAGCACTAAAGGTCCAAGAAAGGCATGCCTGGATCCACTTGGGCGATATGGAGAAGTATGCTGGTGAGACCGATACACCCCCACCCGACTTGATCCATGACAAGGAAGAAGGATGCTAATATTGCTGATTAAATAAATGCAAGTATGCATTTGGACTGTGGCTTGCCCCAAACACTCTTTATAGCTATTTTAGCAGGAGTGCAAAATCAACTTTCTTGAGACAAAGGAATCTTTTTAATTGGACTTTTAGAAAGGGCTGGTGTGCAAAACATTCCAGATCTTGATTTCATATTCGACGACTGGAAAAGGGAGCAGGTTTCTCTTTAGTTAGATTCATGGTCCTATCTGATGTCGATATCCATAGACTCCTTCTCGCCGTCTTCATTTTTATACTCCGAGCTTAACCTGCTCTTTTTGGGCATAGAATGGTCCTGCGATTAGAAGATTGCCGGCAGCGATAATTGAGCAAATTCGGCAGTTACCTGAGCATCTAACAAGGCTGCCTGATTAAAAAGGCTTTTTCCTTTCTTAAAAAATAGTACTCATGACAATGTGGTCTGGTGAGAAGAATAAAGTTCCAGAAAGTGAGCAGACTTAACAACGTGTGGAGAGACACCAGTGGTCTCATGTACTGGTGCATAATATATGTGTGCACAGCATCTATTATTGTTTTTTTTGTTTTTGCTAATCAACGCTGCTTACCTTGCTGGTCCTAGAAAGGTAGGAGTTCCTTTGATTCTTCCCACTCTAGTGATCTATGCAGAGTTAGATGTTGCAAAGAGACCGAGGCCATATGTAATTATCCCTACACCAGTGACACATGCAAGGTCACCCATTTCTCTGACAAGTGTTCTTATGATTCCCCCTGTAGAAAGATGATGACTGATATACTCCATGAGCATCATACACGCATTCTATTGGCAAGAAAGAGACCCAAGAGAAGTGCAAGGGAAGTTAATTATGAGTTAAATAATTATCTAGATAGTATAGCACAATTGGGGAACAACATGTGGTATCAACACATGAAAGAGGTGGGAAAGAGGGGACCTCTTAGGAGAATTGCTATATGTGTACTCTCCTACCTTATGCTATGGGGAAGTCCAAGATATTCATAGCTATAGAAATAGACGTCCAAACAGCTCATTGCCTGACTCATCTTGCACTCTGCCATACAAGAAGTCAATTTCAGGGTTGAACAGCATCCTTGGTATGGATGACGGAATGGTCAGCTCCAGAAGAAGATGATTATGTTCAAGATTTGAAGACAAGAGCAAGAGCACACACCCAAGATCATATGATAAGATAAAAGCTGCCTGGAATGAAAGGAGCCGGAATGAGATGGAGATAAATAAGAAGCTCGATTGTTAAGGAAAAACTGATGAAGAAATACAAAGATGCAAGGAGAGAGGACAAATGCAGATCTGGGGAACAGTATTTTCTCCAGATGGCTGGAAAGAAGGCATAGTCGTATGCAGAGCTGTGGCATTAAAAGGAAATCACAAACCAGTTATAGATCATGTGGAAAAAGGATGCAAACTTCTATGGCCGAAGCTTTTAAAGTTGTTGACATGGGTCGAGGACAAAGGAGGCCCATTGCAGATAGTGCCTCTGGCTAGTGCAGAGCTATGCTTCAGAAACAATGGCACGAGAAAAGTTGGAGAGATGCAGCAGTGCAGTCCCTCAGGTGCATGAATACTGGCCTTTACATAGTCTCTGATTTCTTCATCTGCCAGCTCTTTGGGTCCACACCCTTACTCAACAACAATCATGATCTTCATTCCTGTTGCTCCCTTTGCTGTCTTCTTGCACTGTGTGATTATTATTCTGATCACACAGAATCCAAACATGATTATCACCAACAAGGCTCCAAGAAACTTGAAGATATGCACCATCCATTGTGGAACCCATGAGAAGATCAACGCAAACTAGCTGTCATCAGCAATGTCTTTTACTTCATGTTCCATTTTGACATGTAAGTTGATGAGCATCGTTATATCCCCTGTCAAGGTCCATTCTTGTCATTGTGAGAAGGTAGGAACGTGCAACATGATTCTCCGATTTTGGTGCAAACACCTCCATCCATTGCTGTAGCCATATCAACGACATATCTGTTCTGGAGGGTCATCAGCCTTATAGCCCTTAATTCATCCTTGATCGCATTGAATCCATGTGTGGTAGTGTTGATTGTCTGCAGGAGTTCCCATCTGGTAATCTGTAACCATTTGCATTGGCCATTGTCTGGATCCCTGGCCTGAAGATAGTCATAAAGATCGAGGCAGTCTTGCTGAATAGCTTATGCTCACATGGAATAGCATTGAAGGCGTCTATTGATTTAGCAGATAAATAATTCTCCATCCTGGTTCGATTGAGGAATTCAAGTGATCTTCTGCTCTTCAAATAAGCATCTGTTTTGGAAACTCTCAAATGTTCAGGTCGCTTTGAGGAATCACTTACGCTGGAACTTGAATTAGCACTATGGAACACATCCCTCCCCAATCCTTGGGCAGCTTCATGTAAGCTCTGGACCCACAGGCCCAGTAGTGATCCATTAGAACTACTGTCCCGTCCTTCATGCCTGATACATCAAAGATTTGCCACACTGATGATTTACTCCAACTTTCCTTGTACCATTGTTTCTGAAACACAGTGCTGCACTGGCCAGAGGTACTATTTGCAATGGTCCTCCTTTATCATTGACCCATGTCAACAACTTCACAATTTTCAGCCAGTGGTGCTTGAATTCATTCTATGCAGCATCTATAATTGGCTCATAATATCCTTTTAGTGCTGATGCCTTGCACACAATCAGGCCTTCCGCCCAAGCTTCCGGAGTCAACACAGTTCCTTTGATTTGTAGTTGACCTCTTTCCTTGTTTATTCGTTATTCTTGCCTTGGCAATCTAACATCTTATTTTCTGATTCCGCCTCTGTTTATTCCAGGCTGTTCATATTTTATCACCAAATTCTGTGTTTCTGGTCTGTCTCTTGTTTTCAAATCTTGCACATACTTCTCTTCTCTTTGGGATGTCTTGTTTTAAAAATAATACATTATTTTTATTGGTTTACAACAGGTAAAGGATGGGCATACCCATCACGCCAAACACATATAACGGTTGAATGATGTTCAGTGGATCAGCCCAAAACAGCAAGCAAAAATTACATTAAATGCAAACAAACAAACAAGCAAGGCCATATCGCAATACAATACAGTTCATGTGGGCGTTATCAGTCCATGATAGGAAGAAGCAGGGAGCATCGACGAGAGGGGTAGGGTCCTGGGCGGCAGCAGCTGTATCCAGTCTTTTACCCGTGGTTGTTCCGGTTATGCGGTACAGGTCCATTTACACCACCCCTTAATGAATTTACTGGGGCAGCCCCTGGCAGTGTATATGCGTTTCTCCAGGGACGCACATCTGTCCATCTCGTTGGTCCATATACTTAGGGCTGGACCTTCTGGCGGCCCCCACATGGTGGCTACAAGTCTTTCCTTTAGGCCCATTGCAACAGCAAAGAACCTTTCTTCCGCTCGTGTATGGTCCCCATCTCCCAGATCCCAGTAGTGCAACCTTAGGTTCCAGCTGAACCGGAGTGCACAGGACCACATTGATTTCGTGAATACACTTACGCCAGAATTCATGTATGACCTCGCACTCCCACAGCATACGGTAAAAGGTGCCTGCCACTCTTTGGCATTTTAAATAGTCTGCATTTTCCACCAGCCCACATTTAGCCATTGTGGTACGGGAATGATGGTCTGGTGAAGTATTTAATATTGCATAAACCTAAGTTTGGTGTCTATGCCAATTTTGCGTGGGAACATTAGTGTCTCCACCCCCTCCTCTGGCTTCAAGGGGCCCACCAATCTCTCCCACCTCTCCCGCATGGGGGCTAAGTCCCGGGCCCAAATGCGGTGATCACTTGGTATGGTGTTGATGTGGGTTTTACCAGAACCCTTGCGTGAAGGACATTCACCTCAAGGGAGGAGATTTTTGGGATGTCTGAGGGCACAGGGAATCGGGCATGTAGGGTGTGTGTCAGTTGTATGTATCAGTATATGTCACCAGGAGGGAGACCAAACTCCTCTTGTATTGCCTCGAACGGCTTCATGTGTCCATCCTGTAAGACCTCCGTATTGCCCGATCCTCCCAGCTAGGAAAGTGGCCCTTTGGCAGGACCTACGGTATATACCCATTATCCCACATAGTTTGACCCATTGTCGGCAGCCTCCCCCACCCAATGTGTTACAGCACCTCTTCCCTCACCATGCGTATTTGCCGTGTTATCCCTGGTAGGTCAGCAACCGGTCCGTATAGGACATGGAGGGGCGTTCTTTCGCCCATGCATCTGATCTCATTCCCAATATGTGGGAGAGCACGGTCTGCGTGGAGCCAGTTGTTCAAGACCCCCAGCTGTGTTACCCAGTATGGGATGTCTTTTTAGTTATCCATATCAAGGATTCTTTTTGACCCTGGAACTGTCCTCGTGTCTGGCAAAGTATGAGATGCATTAGGCAATGAGCTTTTTGTACTGGTACTTCTGTAGCTATAAATATCTTGGAGGTCCCCATAGCATATGGTATGAGAGCACAAACAAAGCAACTCTCCTTGGACGACCTCTCTCACACCTTTTTCATGTGCTGATACCACATGTTATTACCCAAATGTGCTGGACTGTCTAAATATGTGTTAATCCCATTATCATCTTCCTCTGTACTTCTCCTGTGTCTTCCCCTTAGAATGTTAGTAGCCCATGGAAACAACTCTAAAGCAGCACAGATCTATGCAGAAAAATGTGAGACTTGACTCCTTGTCAATGGGCAAATCAGCATTAGTTCCTTGAGTGGGGAGAATCAAAGGAACTCCTGCCCCTTTGGATCATAATAATAGAAAAGATGAATATCAAGGAACAAAAGGACACAAAGCATAACTGTGCATATGTATATTGTAAACCAACACAGTAGCCCCATCATTTATGCTACTCTGGTATCACTTCAGTTTGCTCATTCTCTGAAATAGTACAATTTTCAAGATTCCTCATGTTTGCTTTTACTCCAAAGAGAACCACAGTCTAAATGCAACTCTGTATTTATTAGTCAATCCATTGGTTTATCGTCCTTGTTCCTTGTCATCGATTGAGTCTGCACGCACTGAAATTCTTCTTCTTGTCTTGCTTCTGGATCTATCGTTGGGGGTGTGACAGTCTCACTGGTGTAGAGTTTTAAGTCATTGAGATAACTTCAAGCTCATCTACCTTGCTACGGATCAGCACTGTATCACCAACAAATAGTTCAGGTGCTGATAATAATTTTGAAAATCTGGTTGCTGAATGGTTTTCATCTGTGTTCGGAGACCGACCCCCCTGATGCATGAGTTGATCTGAAATGAAAGAGATACTACCGGTCATATATATCAAATATTCATTTAATTCATTTCCTAGCAATTTTGCAGTACGCTGGGCATCACTTCTACTCCTCAACGGAGGAGTCAAAGGCATTCTCATTCATCTTCCTGTCAATAACTCATCGAGAGTGAGTTGGTAGTCAGACCCAGGCTGATTTCTTAGGGCATATAATGGTGGGGGTAGGCAATATAGCCATCCCTTTTTCAGTGTCAATTTAAGCTTGACGACTCTTTCCTTTAGGAGGCCGTTGAGTCTGTCACATATTCTGTTTGCTTGCGGGTGATAAGCAGAAGAAAACGTGTGCTTAATATTCTGCAATAATCCTATTTGTTCAAATACTTCATTAACAAAATGTGCCCGATTATTGGATCTCAGCACCTCACACACTCCCCATCTGGGAAAGACTTGTCATACAAAAAACTTCACTGCACAAGTGGAATCAGGGTGTGTACAAGGACCTGCCTCGATCCACCTAGAGAAGGTACCTGTATCCATTACATACTTGCAGCATATCAATATAGTCAATGTGTAAATGCTGCAAAGCACCATTCAGTCAAGGAATTACTCCTCTAATCATTCGCA
The DNA here is from genome assembly GCF_040938575.1 of Ambystoma mexicanum. Taxonomy (NCBI): domain Eukaryota; kingdom Metazoa; phylum Chordata; class Amphibia; order Caudata; family Ambystomatidae; genus Ambystoma; species Ambystoma mexicanum. Next base: position 620,720,589 of record NC_090923.1, on the reverse strand, counting down.
GTCTATGCCCAGGAGTAAACCCTTGCCATACGATGCAATTTACTACATAAATGCAACATTTTCTAACAGGTTTGGTACAACCCAGTCTTCTGCAATTGCTGCAGCGAGACTCTCCGTAGTTACATGCAGAGGGTAGTGCAGCTGTTCAAGCGCTACCTTTAACAATGCTACTGGCATCACTGGCTTTCCAGTACTGTCCTGACACCATAATGCTTCTGTGGGGGATAAAGAACACCCCCTTAATTTCCATAATTCCTGCTCTTCATGTGGTGCACTGCCTTGAACCTCCATTAACTGGGCTCTTGGTAAATGATTAATCTTCATTCACTACCATAATCGTAACTACTTTCTCCTTAACATCTGGAGTATCAAAACCTGAAATACCTGTTGAATATGCAACCTGAAGTGGGAGAATGGAAGAACAAGCTCCCGCCCTTCCTCTCTCGCGCTTGGCCTAGAGGATCACGGCCTAGGCACCCGCCACGAGAGGAGTTTGCCTATCTACCAGACGACCACATACCCTGGTACAGGAACATACGGATGTGCCCACCTACCTGCCCAGCAGCCCGCCCTGCCCATGCCGACACCTGCGGCATGGATCAACTCGACTAAACCTACACGTCGTTAGAGATGCCATGACGACCTAGCCAACGGTCAGCACACCTGTGCACACATGCACACCGGACACTCCCACACCAATCCACACGAAGAACATACTCAGTGCTATGACATAGGCGACAGACATACCCACGGACGTGCATCTTTATTATTTTCCACATAGGCTCTCAAAATGCAGAAACGCAAGACGCATAATGAACTTATCTAAAAAGGCTTGCTCACGCTTCTTCTAAGAACCATGTACCATAATAACGAATATAACGGAGACACGATACTGAGGATAGAGCAATATGATACAGTAACCTAAAGAGCTCTGCATCAAACGGTTCCACCTATGCACCAGGCCCAAGTAGGCCGCAAGCAAAAGTTTCCATGAACATTGAATGAGCGAGAGCCCGGTTGCTGATCCTGCAGAATGAGCCCGGCGAAAGAACACCGCCAAGGGCACGATGTTGCAATCTCGCACGCTGCAAGCCAACGCCAAGGTCGCACCTGCAAGATAAACCAGGCCTCAAACACGGTCTCACCTCACGTGACAAAGCCAAACCTGACAGGATGCCAAGCCCAGGAGGAAGGAGACACCTGAATCCCACGTTTCAAGACACAGGCAGATACAATTAAAAGACTCATTGGACATCTGCAGCAGTGGGAGTAGTCGACCTCCCAACATATGAATAAATCCTCACATTGTTTACACCTACCCATAGTAAAAACATTGTTGCAAATGACAGGTGCACCGCGAGCTGGGAACAGCGATAGTCCCAGACTGGGAGGCTCGCGAGTGGGCCAATCAGAACATGGGGCTCTTATCATTGACGCCATTAACATTGACCAATCCTCAGAGGTCTTCATGTAACAATTTTCATGTATCAAATTGAAGGGACAGCCCAAGTATATCACCTGACTAACCCTCAACCACTAATACCGTTCTCTATATGTATGCTATACTAACCCTACCACTCGAGTAACCAATCCAGAGTGGAAATAGGTTTTTGCTAAACTTTGTAAGATGACGCAAGTAGCGCGTCATACTAAGGTAAAAAGGGCCTGCGAGCCCCACGATTGTGTGTGTGTCAGGACGGACGCGTACGATCCTTGACCCATCCCTGCCGTTTTGTCTAATAAACAGCAGAGTCACCTTGCTTCTTGCGTGTGTCTCATACTCTATCTCTTTTGGGATATACGGGAGGAGTTGGGGCCTCCCTGCCCGGAGGTCTACGGACGGCCCGGCCGACCCCGGCAGAATTTCCCCCCGACAAGTTGGAGGCACTGCTGAGATCTGTTTAAGATCTGCTTTTTTATTTTTATTTTTTCCAGGTACTCCCGTTGCGAGGAGGCCCGGTGGCACGGCCCCCTCTGCCGTTGCCCCTTCTGAGGACTACAGGACCATCGCGGAACTGCGAGAAGACCGGACAGCGCAATTCGGATATTGGCCTTCGGGAGCCGGTTGAGAAGTATCCCGCCCGCGGTTGGCGAGTGTCCAGACGTGGTCCAGACGAGGGGAGGTGGCGAGCCGCTTGGAGGGGTGCACGCAGTCGAGCGGCCCCGCATCAAGAGAACTTGGTGAGCATGCCACGCACAACAAGCAACGTGAAATTGTGAGGGAGGGGGGAGGAATTAAAAGCGGGAGGTGGGAGGTGTTGCACAGGTGCGCGGCGAAGGTTTGACAATTTAGTGTTGGCAATGAAATGAATGGTAGCCGAACGAGTGCGAGAGCAGTCGGCTACGTTGCGTGAGAGAGGGGGGTGGAGCACGAAAACATCACGTGCGGCCGCTCGTAGACACTGATTGGCCTAAGTCGCGACTACGTGTAAGGGTGTGTGTATGGTTTCCTACGATTTGGCATTTATTGATCAATGAGTAGATGAGGATCCCTATTGTTCGAGCAAGAAACTCGATAGGTAGATGACGTTTCCCTGTAGGCGGTAGCTAGTTAGTTGCCCAATTAGGAAGATAATTGGCTGGTTAAGCCCTCCTGTCGAGGGGCGTATCACACGCGAGGCGGCGCAGTGTGCACAGTCCGATTATATTATTGATTACCTTGTTCCAGGAGTGACAGGAAGACAGCTGTGAGGTTAACGGGGGTAGATTACAAGTGTATTTTGGACTTAAAGAATATATGAAGAACTTACCAGTAGTTCGAAGAGATCGGTGACGTCACCAGTAGGACTTTCATAGGATATCCCGAGCACAAGGCATCTTTCTTTCTGAGAGTAGTGGGGAAGAGAACTGTGGTAAGGGAGTGGAAACGGAGATAAAAGGTAATGATTTGATCGGGGAAAGGCGAAACGGGGAACGTGGCTGCGCACGGAGAACGCCGGCCACGGCGAGTGTAGAAGCAGGAGGAGGAGCAAATGAAAATAGGCGACTGTATAAGAACGTCACAAGGGGTACGCAGCCGCAGGGGGCTATGTGAGCCTCGGCCGCAGGGGGCCGTAAGGGTGTTGTGTAAAGGAAGAAAGAAAGAAGAGAATATATAAGTGTAAATACTATATTTTAATAATTTTCCTTAGCGGACTATCGCAAGTCCCCAAATTTACGGGGCCAGGTAAAGGTATAAGGCTGTGCATTGTAAGTGTTAGCAAGATAATAGCTACCAAATAGGGGAAGGATAACAAGTGGAGCGCTACTATGTCACATGGGACAGGATCGGGAGGGTGGAGGAACACCCTCACTACCCCACTACAACACATATGTACGACACTGTCACCCCATAGGGAGAAACTGATCAAGTATAGCATAGAATGGACACAGGGGACGGATAACAAAATGATAACACCATGGCCGCCTAATGGTAGCTTCGATCCATATACCCAACATTCCCTATTAAACCATCTGCATAATACATACAAAGGGAAGAAGTTGACAAACCACGTGGAGGTGTTTAACTTATGGAGGATGTTCCAAGGGACCCGACCAGGACCAAATGGAATGTTCACGGTGGGGGAAATGCCGGAAGAAAAAGAGATTAAGGAGGAAGGAGAGAATGGGAAAAAGGGGAGTGAAGACCCAAAGAACACGGGGAATGGACAAGAGGGAGGAGAAAAGAATAATAACTCAAAAGAAAATGAAATAAAAAAGGAACAGAGCAACGATATACCCCTAGCAAAGTTAGTGAAAACAGAGGGAGGGGGGTTGTACCCTTTAAGAGAATTAGGAGAAATAGAAAGAGGACAGTTAAGGGCGGCTGAGGGGTACTCGAACCCAGCATACAGCCCGCCACCATATGTGGCTCATAGGAAGATGCCAGCAGGGGAGGGGAGGACTGGAGAAGAGCAAACTGTGGAAATAGGACATGATGAGTGGGTAGCTGCGCAGATACTATTAAAATTACGAGGTTCATTAACAGGAGAAGAGAAGGAGGTAGTAAGGAAAATAGACGAGGATAATACCAGGGAGAGTGGAATGAGAGGGGAAGAGCTGTTACGACAAAAGGAAGAGATTTTGGAGGAACGACTAGCAGAGTTAAGGGATGAACAGAATGAACTGATCAAACAGCTCGAGAGGGAGGAAAGAGAGAGAGCGAGGGGAAGGAAAGAAGGTAAGAACGAATTGGAAAAAATAAGGGAACAAACTGAGGAGCAAAGGAGAGAAGCTGAAAGGGTAAAGGCAGCAGCAGAAAGGGTATCAAGAGCAGTGCTACGAGAGAGGAAAAGGGAAGAAGAAGAGAAAGAAAAAGAAATGGCAATGTGGAAGAAGAGATTACTATCAGAAACGACTAAGAAATACGAAAAAGGGAGGGTGATAGAGAGTATATTAGAAAGGGAGAGGGTGAGATGGGAAAGGAAGAAAGAGGATGAAAGGATATTGGAAAAGATGAGTAGCGAAGTAATGGAGGAATTAAAAAGGAAAAGGGAGGAAATTGGTAGAGAGATGGAGGAGAGGAATGAAGGGGAAAGAGAAGATAGGAGGAGGGAGAGTGAAGTAAGGGGGTATGTGTATAGAGACGCAGAAGTAGCAACAACATCAGCGCAAAGGGGAACGGTTGGTAAAGGAGAAAAGGGAGAACCGGACCTAATAGACTTAAAAACAGTAACAATCAAGGGGAAAAAGACAGAGTGGGGGCTGCCGTTTGTGAATGACTTTTGTAGTGAGGAAGAAGAAGGAATGGAGAAGGAAGAAAGAAACAGTGAAAGGGAAAGTCTAGATAAACTATACACCACCCGGACCAATACAGACTCACCATGGATCTGTAGGAGAAAGGATGAATTGGAGAGAAGTGAGGAGGACGAGCAAGGGATAGCGGTAAAACAGACACATGAAGCCACACCGTCACCATCACACCCTCTCCCATCCCACCCCACATGCTCAACCACCTCACGCTCATTACGTACAATCAAACTTGCGCCCTTCACAAACGAATTGACACCCTATGCAGGTCGGCTTAGAGACCTCCCTAGACGCAGGCAGGAAGGACGAATACACACGCCCACATAAAATACAGGAAATGATGGAAGAAGGGGAAAAGATGGAGAAGAAAGAGTTATGAGTAGGGGAAATACGGATGAAATTGACGATGTAGGAGAGAGGGAAGAAGAGGAGGGGTGTGAGGACTCGATTTTATGGAACCCAAGGGATAAAACGAGACACAACTTAATGCTACTTCTGGAGAGGGGAGGGGTTAGACCACAGTATGTCCCTTGGAAGCATACAGACAAAGAAAATATAAAATGCAGGCTCCCATCATTAAGTGGAGGTGCGGGTAAATGGATATATGAAATGGAAAAACACACCGCAGGACAGAAACTGGCAGTGGGAGATGTAAAGGGCCTTCTAATATCGATATTAGGGGATGCAGCGGATGACATTTGGAAGAGAGCGGGATTCCCTGGGGTAACAATAGCAAACACATCGCACGATGGGGCACCATTCGCAAACTGCAGACATGCACTATGGCAGGCACTGAGGGTACAGTACCCAGACACATCAGACATAGGAGCAATTACCTCACGCAAGATGCGTGAGAACGAAGATCCTGTTGATTATATCCAGGAAATCCAAGAGAAGTGGCGCATGAAAACTAGAGAACAATGGGACAAAACACCAGCAATATTTTATCATATACTAGTACAAGGGTTCCCAGAAGGAGTTCAGAAACAACTGAAGTAGTGGGAATGGAAGCAAAAGCATGGCCAGAAATACAACTGACAATAGTGCATCATTGCAGGACATGGCAAGGAAAAATGAAACAAAAGGAAGAGGACAGGAAAACGGAAGAGGCTAAACTAGTACAGAAAAAACTTACTAAATACACAATGGAAGGGGCACTAATAACTACACCTACAACAATTACCCAAAGCCCCACACAAGTAGTGGCTGCACAAGATCCCTCCCAAATACCACCTTCACAGACTATACCACAACAAGTGCCGCCACTCCAACCATACATGACCAACATGGGAGGAGGATACTCAATGCCAGGAGCTGGGTATTATAATTACAACAGGGGAAGAGGAGGAATTATGAGAGGGAGAGGATACGGATATAACACACAACAGCAGGTGGGAGGACTTAGATATTCCTACCCCACCGGACAACCAGTATACCAGGACAACACAGGAAGCTTTCCATAGCAGAGTAGGGAACCACCAGTGTGTTGGAGTTGTGGATTAATAGGGCACATGTCACGCACGTGTAGAGTAAGACCAGGAACACCATCATGGAGCGAACAGGGACAACCAAGGCCCACACAGGAACAGCAGGGCATACAGCAACAGCTGACGTTGCAATAGGGAAATGAACAGCAACAACTAGTAACACAGCAACAGCCACAGACATATTCACTGCCACAACAACAGGTAGCGATAACACAACAACCCCAAGCACAACAAACACAACTAGGTAGGGTGACGGTCCTGGGACATAACCCTTACACAGGAAATGGTCAATCGTTGTATCCTCAATAGGATAGCCCACAGACGGCCTTGGTGTGTCCCATCCTGTCAGTAACACCTAATAGTGCGGAGGAACCACGCATAGAGGTAACGATAGGTGACAAAAAATTATCATTCCTTGTTGACACCGGGGCGACCCGGTCTTGCATAAGGGAAGGTAAATTTAAGATGTCGGGCGAAGCCATGAACACCCAAGGATTCTCTGGGGCTAGAGGGTTGGTTCCCTTTACTGATAATATTCCCTTATCTATAGGAGATTATGACATGTCAGTCCCACTCTTATATTATAGTGCCTCACCAGTAAATATACTGGGGAGAGACATCATGAACAGGTTGAATATGACGATCTCCTTTACGGAGGACGGCATAATTTGATCTACTCCAGGAATTAACATGTTCACAGCACGACAGATTATGCAAGCCTACTGCGGACAGACAGCGATTAGGGCTGAGCCAGTAGATGGCGAACTATTCCAGTACGGGACAGACATGGCATTTGCATGGATGCCAGGGATAGAGGGAAAGATCTGGAGGAGGCCAGCCGCCTATTTGTTCAGACCAGAAACACCAGTCAATGAACCAGAAGGAAAGGTGGTTCCAGTGGACATTGAGAGCATTATAGCAACAGCTGATTACATTCCGGTACATGCCCAAGACAGAGAAGGAAGAGCATGGAAGGCAGTGATAGCACTAGCAGAAGGATGTAGACTCACCCAGGTGTCAGATGAGGAGCTGTTCTCAGAAGAAAAGGAGGAAGGTGAAATGATGTTCATGATGAGTGTGGAAATATGGCTAAAAGTGGCGTACAAACAAGTGGCACAGAAAATTGCAATGGCACTTGAGGCACCCACATCCACCCCAGTTCTCTTCTTTAGGAGGATATGACAAAAGTACCCACATCATTATGGACTACCAGCCCCTATGACGTGGGGTGCATAAAAAGTATAGGGGGAGTAAGGATAAAATTGAAGAAAGGTGCAATACTCCCCAGAGTGAAACAGTACCCACTATCAAAAGAGGCAGATGAGGGCATATATGAAACCATAACGGCCCTCATAAATAATGGCATATTGGTCCCCTCAGAATCACCATGTAACACGGCTGTATACCCAGTGCGCAAGGCTAGAGGGGGGTCTTGGCGCTTCATACAGGATCTCAGGCCCTTGAACAACATAGTAGAAGCAGAATACCCTATAGCCGCAAACCCGGCCACAATATTGTGTGGCATTCCAGCAGGAGCATCACGATTTACAGTGATCGACCTTAAAAATGCTTTTTTCTCAATACCATTGCACCCAGACTCACAAGATTTGACAAGCTTTACTTACAGAAACACAAAGTGGAAACACACCAGATTGCCACAAGGGTACTGCGAATCACCCTCAATATTCAACAGAGTAATACAGATGGATTTGGGTAACATTGAAGTGGAAAGCACAGTGTTGCAGTATGTCGACGACATAATAATTTGCAGTACAAACGAAAGAACATGCAGAGAGGACTCATTAAAGATGCTGACAATACTGGCTGAAAAAGGTTACAAGGTAGATATGGAAAAGTTACAGTACTGTCAAGAACAGGTACTTTACATTGGTCAGCTCATATCCCAACATGGAAGAAAGATTGCACCACAAAGAGCACAGGCCATTTCAAAAACGCCAGTACCACAAACAGTGAGGGAACTGCAGCAGTTCCTGGGTCTGTGCAACTACTGTAGAGCATGGGTATTTGATTACAGCTCATACATAGGACCCCTGCTTGAGGCATTAAAGGAAGCCAATAAAGGGGAGAAAAATTTGGGGTGGACAATGGAAATGAAAGAGGCTTTTGATGAACTGAAAGATGCGATATCAACTGCTCCGGTACTGGCAACCCCAGACTATGAGCGACAATTCTTTATATTTTCACATTGTGACTCAGCAGTAATGAAAGCAGTGTTGGCTCAAAAAACAAGCATGGGCTACAAACCAGTAGCATTTTACAGCGGCCACTTAGACCCTGTGATGTTAGGTCATTTCCCTTGCGAACAAGGTCTCGCCGCAGCTGCTTTTGCGGTAGAGAAAGCATCAGCAATCACCATGGGGTGCCCGACTACACTGTTTGTGGAACATGCACTATTTGCAATATTGAATAAACCTAAGTCCACCCTAACCACGGAAAGGGCATCAGGTTATGAGATCATCCTATCCAGAGCTGAACTATCAATTGTTAAATGTAGCACGGTCAACCCTGCAAGGTTCCTAGCAGAAGTACTTGAGGAAGGGGATTATGCACACGATTGTACGCAAATCACTGAAATGTACTCATGTACTAGAAAGATTGAAGAGAACGCACTAGAGGGAGGTGAGCTCCTGTTCATTGATGGGTCATCAACTATCGATCAAAGGGATGGTATAAGGAGGACTGGGGCAGCAGTGGTAAAATTGATAGAGGTACTGGTGTGTGTGGCAATGAAATGTGTACAACTACCACAGCATTATTCCGCTCAAGCAGCAGAACTAATTGCACTGATCTTGGCGTTGAAGGAAAGCTTTGACAAACGAGTGACCATATATTCCGACAGCGCATATGTTACGTCCACTGTCCACTCAGGGCTGTCGAAATGGAGAAGAAGAGGGTTTAGGAGAGCTGATGGCACTCCAGTGCAACATGCCCTCCGATTGGCGGAACTAATTGAAGCAATAAATGACCCCCAAGAATTAGCTTTGGTCAAATGCACCACACACACCAATGGTGAAGACTACATTTCAAAAGGGAATGCAGCAGCAGACGCACATGCGAAGTATGCTGCATATTTTGGTGAGATATGGAACCCCCCAGAGTCAGAGAGAGGGAGAGGGAGGGGAATGGCTAAGGAGATGTTGATAAGAGAAGGGTACACCCACCTCCCAGCCACACAGATAATGGAGCTACAAGCGGCTGCACCAATGGCAGAAAAAGAATTATGGGTAAAAAGAGGATGCACAATGTCACCAACTGACGCACTATGGCACCAGGGTGACACTGGAAAGATTGTAATACCACTGGCACTATTGAACACCGCCCTGAGCCAACTACACTACTCAGCCCACACAGGCAAGGAAGTAATTGCAGCACGAATTAGGGAAGACTGGTTCTGCCCTGAGTTAAATTCTCATGTGTCAAATTTTATCAGCAATTGTCTCACATGTCAACAGTTTACGGCCGGTCACACTCTGAAGGTGATAAGAGGTACTATACCCCGGCCAGAGGGACCCTTCCGACATCTCCATATTGACTATGTTGATATGATCAACGTATGTCAAGGAAATAGGTATATGATTGTAGTAGTATGCCCATTCTCGAGGTGGATTGAAGCAGGGCCCTGTTCACACCCAGATGCATTTAGAGCAGCTAAATTCCTAGTGAGGGAGGTCTTCCCCAGGTGGGGAGTGTGCGAGGTACTGCGGTCAGATAATGGCCCACATTTCGCAAACGAAATGTTCCAGCACATCACATCCTTACTGAACATCAAGCATAAATTTGCATGTGCATACCACCCACAGGCCAACGGTATATGTGAACGCCTGAATGGCCTATTAAAGGAGGCAATTGCAAAAATACAGCAAACAACAAAGAAGAGTTGGTTGTATTGCCTTCCACTAGCCCTATTTGAGCTAAGGAATAGACCAGGTTCCGACCACCACCTCACCCCTCACGAGGTGGTTACCGGACGTCAAATGCGCCTTCCCCTAACGCCAACATCAAGAGCATTTACCGATCACGAGAGTACTGCAAACGTCCTTGGTGATGAAATGTACCAATATGTATCTTCTTTGATTACTAGTGTAGTGTTTGTGTCTCAACAGCTCGAGCGCACATGGGGCGGGTCTAACAGCGATCAACAAAAAGACGCGGATAAAGAATTGGAAAAGGAAAGACTGTGCAAAGTTGCTAAAGGTGACCACGTACTACTTCGCAATTTCAACAGAAAGTGGAACAGCCCACGCTTCACTGGCCCCCATCTGGTAGAGGAGGTATCAACGAGAGCAGTAAAGCTACAGGACAAACGTGCTTGGAACCACCTACACGACGTAAAGATCTACAAACTCCAGACCCGCCCCAGCGCCACCGACAGGGCCACTGGAAGAACAACAACAGCGTCACCAACGGAGGAAGAGACTTCTACTACAACTAACGGCCTAAGTGTCCCCATACCCTGCCACCCCTCAGATTCCCCAGAGACAACTACTAGAAAAGAAAGGGGTGATCCCCATATCGCCCACCCCATGGTTACACGATTAAAGAGTAAAGAGACTTCCGCCAGTTGAGCCCAAACCGTCTGCCCATTGACCCCCTACCTATTGTAGTAATAACTGAACTGAAGGACATTGTCTTGCACATATACACATGTAAACACCTGAATGTTCTCTTTATTTTCTCTCGCACATGCAGGTACAGCGTATTATTGTACTATTAAGAAAGTAGATAACTAACCAATTCACTGCCCAGGAGTAGATGGTACCCTCAGACGATAATGACCTGGAAGAATTGTCACACCAATTTGTATATGAACTAAAAAGGCCAACGTACCTGAAAAGAAGGAGGGTACGTGTCTACTACACAGCATTCCTCTTGGCCATAGAACATTCAATGCCCCACCTCCAACCATACTTGCCTGCCCTAAAAGATAGATCGCTTAGATTGGCGTGGGAACAGCTCTTCGCCTGGGCACTGAATGACTACTTGATAGGGAGAGCTTAAAAACAATAACTAACCTTAATAACGAGCATATTAAGAATTTTCAGGCGGGCAACTGTAACGTCGCAAGAATACGCTGCCGGACTGCAGCAAGGTAAGAGCAAAATGCCGGTGAAATTAGCATTTGTAATAAAATTGATGGAGATTTTAATGACCATCGGATTTTTGGCTGCCTCTGTATGGCAGTACAGCTATGCTATCAATATTATTGCTGTACCCAAACCTAATACACCCCCACCCCCAGCTGCAACAGGTGTTACGTCAGGTGGTACTAGTAAAATCCCACACAAGGAAAATAGAGTTAAACGCAGCACATACTCAGATAATAAAGGTATTGATGATTACATACAAGATTCAGCACACATCTCAAACAACATATGGTACCAACACATGACCCACATAGGTAAGCAGACAACAGAAGACAGCTGCTACGTTTGCTCATTAATACCATACGCCATGAGCGCTTCTCGAACATTTGTTGCCACGGAGATAGATGAAAAAATAGCACGATGTATAATATACCTGGCACTGTTCCAGACGAAAGGAAGATTTCAAGGGACAGTGGTGCAATTGGTGTGGAAAACACGAGATACATATCCATATGAAAACAACTTCCTCAAGACTTATTTGAGTTACCACAAGAGCAGTCTACATGCTGAAGGATTCAGATACATAACAAGTGGTCCTGAAAAAGGAGAAACAAAGAAAGTAACACTACAGTACCAACCATGTGATTGGTACGCCACTGAAGTCCCTGGTAAGAACGGATGTTGGGAAAGACCACTGGTGATAATAACAGGGAAGGTGTACATGAACAACAAATGGGACATAGGAGTGGTTGGTAGCAACATGGTAACAAGAGAAAATATTTCAACTATTGATGGACACAACCACAGATGTTGGATGACTTGGGTCAAGTACGTACCATGCTCACGTGGATGGAGAAGGATGAAGACCCAATAACAATACTGCCGCTAACTGCGCCTAAGGTATGCTACCAACATAAAGGGGAGGTGGACGTAGGATACAACACCAACTGTGAAAACGTGATGGAGCTACCTGAGGGGGGAGCAGGAACAGCAGTAGTAATGGACCATTACTGGGCCTGTGGAGAAAAAGCATACCACACACTGCCCCCTCTGTGGAATGGTATATGCACAATAGTGCACGTTAATGTACCATCACTAGTGGTACCCCAGAAACATGTCAATATGGCGAACTTCCCCAAAATGGATGAAGGGAACAAAAGGAAGAAGAGATCTGTACAACCTCAGAAGAAGCCAGAGAGCAAAACCGACGGCAATAATACTGTCCTGAATAGAAAGAAAAGACAAGGAGAACCTCTGACAGGAAATTACTTATGGGGAAGGTCGGAAACAGCACTCACTTCAATTCCACCAGAGCACAGACTATTCAGCAGAGCAGCAATGTTCTTCTCCTCAATAATACATCCAGGACTACAGGCTTACGCAAACGCAAAATGGCTCCAGATAACTCAATGGGAACTAATGATGACTATTAATTCTACGGTAAATGGATTCAACGCAATAAAAGAGGAACTGCGAGCTGTGAGGATGGTAGCACTTTAGAACAGATATGTACTGGACCTCCTCACAGCAATGGAAGGAGGAGTTTGCGCTAAGATAGGACAATCATGCTGCACATTCCCCCCTGCCAACGATGCTGACAATGGTACACTGACAGAAGCAGTTTTACAATTGGCCCAGATGCACTCAATAATGACGGATGAAAGTAGAGGTGTGAAAAAGGATGAGAGCTGGTTTTCAATATTATGGTCATGGATGCCATCTCGGCTGTCAGATGGACTGAAAATTATAGTTGGATGTACTATTTTGGCTGGAGCTACACTGATCATAATAAGATTTTGGAAGGCCCGGAAGGCACGCACCACAGACGAGATGATCGAAATGGTTGGTATGCACCTCTTGATGCCAACAGATGACGGCCAACACACAGGCACAATCATAAAAGAGAGAGAGAAGTTGCGCAACCAGATCATCACCAACCACCTGGACCCACCATCTGTGAAGCTCGAAAACCCAAGAAACCCAAGGAGCTACATAGGGAAATGGGTATACTGCACTCCTGGAGGAACCTGTGAATATATGTATTGGTCATTTGAAGACCATGTTAACCACTATGGACATTTGGGAGGAATAACTAAAATATGGAGAGTAAGAGGAGATAAAGAAAAGGATATGTTTGTGGTCGACAAGTCGACCAGAGGGGGGACTGAAGTGGGAGAACGGAAGAACAAGCTCCCGCCCTTCCCCTCTCGCGCTTGGCCTAGAGGATCACGGCCTAGGCACCCGCCACGAGAGGAGTTTGCCTATCTACCAGACGACCAAATACCCTGGTACAGGAACATACGGATGTGCCCACCTACCTGCCCAGCAGCCCGCCCTGCCCATGCCGACACCTGCGGCATGGATCAACTCGACTAAACCTACACGTCGTTAGAGATGCCATGACGACCTAGCCAACGGTCAGCACACCTGTGCACACATGCACACCGGACACTCCCACACCAATCCACACGTAGAACATACTCAGTGCTATGACATAGGCGACAGACATACCCACGGAAGTGCATCTTTATTATTTTCCACATAGGCTCTCAAAATGCAGAAACGCAAGACGCATAATGAACTTATCTAAAAAGGCTTGCTCACGCTTCTTCTAAGAACCATGTACCATAATAACGAATATAACGGAGACACGATACTGAGGATAGAGCAATATGATACAGTAACCTAAAGAGCTCTGCATCAAACGGTTCCACCTATGCACCAGGCCCAAGTAGGCCGCAAGCAAAAGTTTCCATGAACATTGAATGAGCGAGAGCCCGGTTGCTGATCCTGCAGAATGAGCCCGGCGAAAGAACACCGCCAAGGGCACGATGTTGCAATCTCGCACGCTGCAAGCCAACGCCAAGGTCGCACCTGCAAGATAAACCAGGCACACAGTGGGAAAAACAATATTAATTGTGCAGAATTCGGCCTCAAACACGGTCTCACCTCACGTGACAAAGCCAAACCTGACAGGATGCCAAGCCCAGGAGGAAGGAGACGCCTGAATCCCACGTTTCAAGACACAGGCAGATACAATTAAAAGACTCATTGGACATCTGCAGCAGTGGGAGTAGTCGACCTCCCAACATATGAATAAATCCTCACATTGTTTACACCTACCCATAGTAAAAACATTGTTGCAAATGACAGGTGCACCGCGAGCTGGGAACAGCGATAGTCCCAGACTGGGAGGCTCGCGAGTGGACCAATCAGAACATGGGGCTCTTATCATTGACGCCATTAACATTGACCAATCCTCAGAGGTCTTCATGTAACAATTTTCATGTATCAAATTGAAGGGACAGCCCAAGTATATCACCTGACTAACCCTCAACCACTAATACCGTTCTCTATATGTATGCTATACTAACCCTACCACTCGAGTAACCAATCCAGAGTGGAAATAGGTTTTTGCTAAACTTTGTAAGATGACGCAAGTAGCGCGTCATACTAAGGTAAAAAGGGCCTGCGAGCCCCACGATTGTGTGTGTGTCAGGAAGGACGCGTACGATCTTTGACCCATACCTGCCGTTTTGTCTAATAAACAGCAGAGTCACCTTGCTTCTTGCGTGTGTCTCATACTCTATCTCTTTTGGGATATACGGGAGGAGTTGGGGCCTCCCTGCCCGGAGGTTTACGGACGGCCCGGCCGACCCCGGCAGAATTTGCCCCCGACAAACCCTTTTGGCCTCTGCATCTGCGGCTTTGTTCCTGCAAGAAATGAAGTCAGTTTGCTTAGTGAGCGTTGCACATTTAACTATCGCTATGGCCACTGGGAGTTGTAGTGCCTTAAGAAGCCTGTCCAATAATTATGTGTGCTGCACTTGAGTGCAGGTAGCCCCTCCTTTTCCAACGTGCTATCCCTGTCTGTACATTTGACGTTACATAAGCAGAGTCACTGTACACCGTCACTTCCTGTCCTTCATGTTTCTGGACATGACAAAAAGCGCTACCAATTCTGCTGCTTGTGCTGAAAAGTGAGACGGTATTCTTGCACTTGCCACAATCTCAAATTCGCTGTTTGCTCTATGCCTCACTACAGCTGCTGCCTTTCCCCATTTGTTTGATCAATTTTCAAAGAACCATCAATAAAGAGAAACTCCCCTCCTGACAATGCATGACTCCCCCTTCTCACTATATGATTGTCCTTTAGGGTATGCTATAGTACCTGCCGTTCATTCTTTGAGTTGCTCTAGATCAGACCATCTTACTTCCTTGTCTGCCTGCAGGCCTCCCTCAAGGGTACATGCACCTCCTCCCCCTACCCCACGAAGGACTCTCTCTCCTCATCTGATATATCTAGTCCCCAACTAGTATGGCTCTCATCTCCTTCACCCTTGTCTAAAGTCAGCCTACTTAAAGACAAGGCTCTATGCTCAAGACTGAATGGATTCTTCTCTTCACTTCATGATTGGAAGACTAGGGTTTGCTCTTCCTTCCCCCGGCCCCCTGATTAGCCACCTTCTCTTAAGTCCTGATAGGCTTTATCGATACTATCTCTGATGCTCCCCATATCAAAATTCTCTTCTAGGGTTACTGTGAAGGGCCCTGACATTGCTTCCTGAATCGGGAGGAACTCTTCTATACCGCTCTATTGTATCACTCGACTCGGCTCTGTTCATTCGTTTTGAATACGATCAATATCCTGTGTCCCACTGTCTCCTTTTCCCTTCTAATTCTTCATCTACTTCTCTTCACTTACTTGCTTCCCATATAACTCTTTTTTCTTCCCTTCTTATCTCCTTATCTCGTCTCTCCTTACCCCCGCTCTTCTTTCTTCATCTTCTTTTCACCTTTTTATTCTTTTATCTCTTACTTTCTGTGCTTCCTCCTCTTCTCTCTTCCTTTCTTGCTTATCCCGTTCTTCTATTGCTCTCTGTCTGTAGTCATATTTCCTTTACTCCTCTGCCCTTTCTTCTTTCCTTTGTTGCTCTTCCTGATACATCTGTTCCCGCCGGTGTCTACTCTTCCCTTTACACTCATCTTTTTTCAATCTCCTCTCTCGTTCCCTGTCTTTTCTATCCTGTTTATCTTGATCTTCTCTTTGCCTAACTTGCTCAATGCTTTTCCCGTCTAGCTTGTCCTCCCATCCATTCATTCTGTACGAGCGTTACTTTGTCAGCTTTAACCCTCTCTCCTTTCCATCTCTTGATCTCTCGTTCAATATCTGTCAATACATTTGTTTGCTCGTTATTCTCTTTTCTGTGTTGTAAGACCTTAAAGATCTCCTCTTTTCTCTTAGTCTCCTCTGGACTATCATCACTAACATAAGCAGGCGGTTCGTATATCGGATTACTATACCCCATCGCCGCTTTTAATTCCTTTAACGGATTCAATCCTACATCTTCTGTGCTATCGCTTTTTACCTCAGGCGAGGAAAGGGGAGCAGAAGGCTCGACACCTTCCCCCTGACACTGATCAAGCATCCACTCCTCAGGTGGCTTTCCTTTTCTCCAATTTCTTTCTTGTGTACGCAGCGTGCAAGAATGTGGTCATGTGTTGCAATACTGCTTTGACAATGTGGCCACGGCATGACTATCTTATCTGCTGTGGCTTTCAACCATTCTGCACAGTACTGTTTGGGCTTGGGCATATGTTTTGGCAATGTCTTACATAAATGCATCAGAGAAGTAATGTCTCTTATTGTGACAAGACTCAATTGAAAGTCAATACTTAACAATGCTTACACAAAATACCTTTCATGAAAACAACAAATATGAGCACGCTCCAGCAATCACCACCTCCATTTTCTCAATAATCTCAGTGTACCTCTGAGTCAGTACCAAAAGTTTCACTAAATAAACGCTATATCTCCTTGACCTTTTTTCAACTCTCCTTACATAATTGTCGCTTTTCGACACCTTAATATACCACAAATACACAAACAGACACACTAGTCTACTCTTCACATTTATCCTCAGTGATCACTCTCCTTATTTCTTCCCCTAATAATAACCTGATCACAGGATCTGAATTGTCATTTTATATGGACCTGTCTGATACGTAGCCTAGTTTACTTCGACTGAAGAGTATGACAACCCCTTCTGAACCCCTTGGGTTATGTCTCCCGGGACTTCTTCTCTCTTATTTACACATTAAAAAAATCACATGCTACTTTTCTCATTCCCCGTTACTTTTCCCCGTTACTTTCTGATTACCTGTTACTTTTCCCTGTTTCTTCCTTAAACTACCCGTTGCTTTCTAACTATCACAATCCCATACCCTCAGTTTGTCATTCTCCTTAGTCTACTCACCATTCACTCTTTCAGCTCAAGGCCTTCGGTATCTACTCCCTCCTCCAATCAACCACTTTCGCATTCTGTCCACAAAGCACCTGTGAAAACCAGGAGAGATTTCAACAAAGAGGGACCTGTCCCACCTGTCTCGATTTTCTTCAAAGAATTCTATATCGGACGCTCTCCACAGGAAACCTTGCAATCTTCTAGCTAGATGGTGGAGAGTACTCGATCGTCAGAAACTCTGGAGATCTACTGGTCAATGGGTCTTTTTATGCAACCATCCAACATGCTACCAAGTGAACCCTGATGGTGCTTTTAATTAAGGCAATGCATCGAATGATGGATGGGATGGAAAACTCTCACACCAAGCAAGAAGACTGACTCAGGAAGTTGACAAAATTACTTTTTTATTCTCAGTTGTCTAAAACAGGAAGTACAACGGACATCAACGGATGTCGCACAGCAGGATCTCAAAGCATTTAATTTAAAAAAACATACTTTAATGGAAAACACTCATCATTCGTGACATCATACTGCATGGCAAACAACAAAAACCCACGTGGGATAATGATCGAACTAAGGGGAGTATCTAAGTAAACTTTGAATCTAGGATAGGATTTTGACTGGGTCTCTACAGTCAGGTGGGCAACTCATGCCCTCCCTTAGTGCAAGTCATCTTCATCACTTATTAGCTACACAGCACACTATTGGCTATAAAACGAGAAGTCCCTTCATTATATGTCCTTCTACAATTGGAAGCACGCTTGTGCCCTCCTGGAACATTTGATTCTCTAGCAGCACGTAAGCTGGTACCCCAGGTGCTGGTGGGTGGATTTGACCACACCTCCCCAGCCAATTAGCCTACCATCTCTCATCACTCACAACGTCTGCCATTCAGATTTTCTTTGAACTTGGCCTTGTAGTTGGTTCTCGTCTCTGGGAATATAAGGGAGTATGAGCACGTTCTTATCAAGGTCCAGGCTTGCATGCCCACATCTTTTTGCATCTTGAACTCACGTCTTCAGAGACTGTGAATCGTCCCCTTTCATAGCATTTAATTGTCTTAAATGAAGAAACTTGGCTCTCATGGTGTTCTCTGTTTTCAACTTAACAAGGTATGCCTCAGCATTTCACATTCACTTGTTCTTCAAGAATTGATAACCCGTTTTGGCTGCTTTTAGCCTTTGACACCAGGCCAAGCAGTCTTCCTTTGGTCCATCTTCGAGCTTCGGCTTATTCTTTGCTGCGACACACACACAGCTATCAATCCTCCTTTCTCCAAGGGTTGAGCTTACTAAGATTGTGGCATTGAATGTTCAGATTCTATATATATATATGTTTATATATATATTGGCGGTGCCACCTGCAGTCTATTCACTACGCATAGTCAGCCTTGCGATTAATTAGTCTCGGGAGGATAGCTCAGGGGCAACATGCTCACCTTGGAAGTAAGATGACAGGTTCAATCCCTGGGTCCGCGCTTAGAAACCTCTGGCTATTAAGCAGTTCATAAATAACCATTCATATCATCATACTTGCGTTACGTCATCTGTACAGTTATAAAATGACTTGCATTTTCTACAGTGCGTCTTCACACGTGGAATCTTCAGTTCACACATGAACGTCTTTGTGATTCCTTACTTCGCCATCAGATTCTATAATGTCTATGCATTCTCTTCTCTGGTCATCCTTCTCAGTGCGTCTCACACATCTCTTATGATGTCACCAGCATCTTCACACTTCTTCAGGGATCTCCCTCAAGAGACCGCCATCTCTTCGGGGATACATCATGTAGGGTTTTGCCAGTAGATACCTATCTCAAAGGCTCTTCACTGTATAGGTACCATTACTGGCATTGCGCATGTCGCTATTTCCGGTTTCAAACATATAGGCAGGATAGGGGCAGGACTTCCTGCAGAGGCATTTGGCTGCTCCTCCACATCACTCTTTCCACATCAGGTTTCACTCAGCGCTACATAATGTCCAGTAGTTCATGTTGATATCCTTTCATATGGCATCCTTCCACACTTTCAGTGCGAGGGTACATTTGATACTGTTGTCTGAGTACACATTGTCTCTCGTACACTCAAGGAGGTATAGGCATAACACATGGAGTCTCACACAAGACCCTTGTCCTGCTGTTCCAATATGATGGTGGTGAGGGTGCGGGAGTTAGGGAAAATGCATCCAACTGCTCCTCTACATTCCCCCCTTGGGTCGGGTCCTCAACCACATTCTTTTCTTCATTCTCCTTTATCATCTATTCATACTTTTGTTTCTTTGGGACCCATATCATTATCACCCGCCTCAGGTGACCTGCATTCTTTATATGTTCATCCACACTACAAGTCATGTGGCAGCAATCTCCTGATAGTGGACAGAATATACACCAACTTACATATTTGTAATGCTCCATGGGATAGTAGAACTTTGTTCCTGGAGGTGCAAGAGTACTTTTTTTTTAATATTCCCACGGGTACTTTCCTCATCTTGCATCTGCTCACCAGTTCTTGCATCTATATCAATCATGACATATATCCCAATAGCTTTCTTGGCTGTTTTCTGGCATTGTCCCAAGATGATTCTTATGAAACAAAATCCTAAAAATACCAAAACTAGTAATTTGAAGGCATTTGCTAACCAAGTTGGAATCCATGAAAACAGAGATGAAAACCATTTGCCCTCTTCGGTCGTGTCAACTTCATCCTCCATGTTTGTATGCACGGTTGATGACATCGCTATTGCCTCTGTCAAAGTCCCATTGTCTTCATCATGGTCAGGTGTAAATGTACAGAAAAAAGGCCCGATCCTGGCACACATGTCTCCTTTTATTGCTGTTATTAAGTTCAAGACATACCTGTTCTGTCGGGCCATTGGCCTGATTGCCCTCAACTCTTCTCTGATCACATTAAATCCTTTTATTGTCATGTCTATTCTTTGCAGCAGCTCCCATCTGGTGATTTGCAGCCACTTGGTGTTTACTGTAGTCTTAATTCCTGGCAGAAATATAGCTGTAAATATCACTGCTGTTCCGCTCATCTGGAATGTCATAATATGCTTTGATTGATTTTGCTGAGAAGTAATTATCTCTCCTCTGTCTGCTTCAATAAAACAATCTTTTCTTCCTCAGGTTAATGTCCATTTTTGGGAAATCTGTAATCTGCAGGTCTCTTTGTGGTACTATTAAGGCTGGTATGCTTATCAACAGCAATTAACACACTCCTCCCCATTTTGTTGGCAACTTTACAAATTCTCTTGATCCACAGGCCCAATAATGGTCCATTAGGACTGCTGTTCCTTTCTTCATGCCTGGTACATGGAAAACTAAGCCACACTTCTGGTTTTCTTCACCTTTCACTGTGCCATTATTTTTTAAGCATGAACACGCCTTCTTCAAGGGTCCTTCCTCATCGTCAACCCATGACAACAATCTTGAAATCCTAGGCCATTGGGTTTTGTATTCCTTTTCCGCATTTGCCACTGCTACTTCCCATTGTCCATTAATGCTGTTGCTTTGCACACAACTAATCCTTCAGCCTATCTAGTTGACCTCATTCCCAGCATTTTTGTATTTCCTTCCCATTCCCATTGTTATCCTTGCATTGTAGCATCTTGTTTTCTTCACTCTTGATTCCTGATCCATTTATTCCAGGCAGTTCATATTTTATTATTTGATGCATTGTTTCTAGCTTCTCTCTTGACTTTATATCTTGTACATAATTGTCTTCTCTTTGAGATGTCGCTTTATTCACCCACACTATGGATGCTATTCTGCCTTGGAATTGTCCTCTGGTTAGGCAAAGTGCAAGGTGTGTCAGGCAATGTGCCTTTCTCACTAATACTTTTGTTGCTATGAATATTTTACAGGTATCCAAACCATAACATATGAGGAAACCCACGTAGCAGCTTTCATCTGTTGTTTACCTTCCTACCTTTTTCATGTGCTGATAGCATAGTTTATTCTTTAAATGAGCCGAATTGTCAAGATATGTATTTATACCTTCATGATTTCCTCCAACATCCCTTTGAAATCTAAATAAATGCCTAGTAAGATTATGAGAAATGCTGTTCGTGATTTCATCATGGGCAACAGTAAATGTTTAATTGTCGTCTAACGTATCGCTATTGTTTCTTATAACTTGTCTAAATGTCATAATAATGAGGAGGAAAACACATCATAATGCAGAATGGCATCACAAGTATTATTCCATGGAAGTTCATCGATTTTCTTTGATGGCAATGATCCTCTTATATGCTGAAACCTCCTCATTATTGCTCAAACTTTAAATATATAACTCTGAAAGTCTCTAAAAATCACACCTTTATATAAAAAACTTCAAGATGATTGCAACAATTATTCTAAAAATAATACGATTGTTCTTAGGATTTCCAAGAAACTTTATGACGTTGGCGTATCTTCTTATTAATGCTGGATAAAACTGTAATATGTAAGTAAAAAAGGCATTCAAGAATGTGTGTAATGTTATTGCAATAGGTAACATAAAGATGAAGTGTACTTTTCTTCTTTCAGCTCTGGTACTTGAATGTATTGTCTCTTGAGCCTTTCTAAAAAAAAGTTCCAGGATAACTGCAAGTCTGTTTACTCCTTGTCAAATGTTAAAAGATATTGGCCTTTAGTCCAGGGTGCTGCGTTGTTCTTCACTTTCCTTGTCTTTACTCTTGGATATAGAACCAGTCTGCATATGCAGAACTTCTGTTCTTGCTTCGCTGTGGGTAGTTGAAGGAAGGGTCAGTGTTTCTCTTTTATATGGCTTGATGTTGTGCAAATGAAGCACGGCTCTTTATCCTTTTAGCTTGGATGCTGGGGGTGTGACTTCTTCCACCTCGTACAGACCTTGAAAGTGGGGAGTACTCCAAGTGCGTACAAACATTTGTACCAGCACCTAGTCTCCTGATTTTAGACTGGGTTGTTTTAACACGTCCTCTGCTTCAATGGGATGATCATCTTTATTGCTTCTCTCTGACCCATCTCTTTGATTCCTGACTTGTTGGGACATGAAAGAAACACTTTCAGTCATTGTTGTTAGGTAATCATGCATCTCGTCACCTAATGTCTTTGCTACACAATGGGCATCAGTTTTTAACCTAGTTGGAGGAGCAAGGGGGGTTCTCATGCAGTGTCCAGTCACCAACTCATGAGGTGTTAGATGGTGATTTGAGCCAGGCTGATTCCTTAGAGCAAATAAGGATAGGGGTAGGCACAAGGACACCATTTCACCAAAATTTCAGGGGTAGCGGATGTGACATCGCACGACCCTTGACCCCCTAATGACATCACAGGAAGTGATGACATTTGACCCCACCCTGAAGTGACATCACAGGAAGCAATTGAACATATCCTTTCACCCCTTGACAAAATAGGAAGTGGCATCACATTGCATTGTTTCTATGTACCCTATGACAAATAGTGTTACAATGTCACTGTAAAGTGAGCTACATTTCATACAAGAATGAATCACCATATGTATAGTTAATAACAGTGCATATAACCACATATTACCAAATTACTATGAATAAAAGCAGACATTCAAGGCCAAATTTTATGATTTTGGTGAACCATTAATCATGCAGAATCCCTGGTCTATCCCGGTAACTGAGCATATGGCCTCCATTATATAGCTTAAGCCCTTCATATAGAACAAATATTCATACAATATCACCCAACCTGTGTTGGTACTCATGCATCAACCTCAGCAGGATGAAAGGCTGAGTTGACCTTCGGGGGATTCAAACCTGCAACTTGCAGATCACACACACATTGCAGTAGCAGGTGTTCAACACACTGAGCTATCTTACCGGCTATAGCTATCCGAAAACCAGCCACTTCAGAAACAAAGAGGAACATGCTGCTGGCCACAGTCCATGAGCCTCAATTACAAACAAAATGTATATATTTTAGGGGTAGCAAGGGAGAACACAGAGGTAGCACGGGAGACATTAGGGGTCGCGGTTTGGACCCCTGGCGACCCCTAAATGACGACCCCTAAATGACATCCATGTTTAGGCAATGTAGCCATCACTTCTTTAGAGTCATCTTGGTCTTTGCAACCCTTTCCTTTAATATTCTGTTTAATCGTTCACAAACACCATTCGCCTCAGGGTGATAGGCAGAAAAAAACATATGCTTAATGCATAATAGAAGAATTATTTGCTCAAACAACTCATTTACAAAATGAGGTCCATTGTCAGACCGCAAAACCTCACACACACCCCATCTTGGGAACACTTCACACACAAGCAACTTGGCAGCACACGTGGCATCAGGGTGTGTGCATGGACCTGCCTCGATCAATCTAGAAGAAGGACGTACCACGACCACCATATATCTGTAACTGTTGCATGTCTGCAGCATATATACATAATCTATATGTAGGTGCTGAAATGGGCCACTGGGTCTAAGAATTGCTCCTCTCACTGTTCGTAGAGTGTGCCCTGCAGTAAATTTGGGGCACACGCTACAATTTACAATGAACAGTGCCACATGCTCTAATAGGTCTGGCAAAAACGACTTTTATGCTATTATAGCAGCTAGACTCTCTCGAGTCACATGCACAGGGTAGCGGAGCTGCTGAAGTGTTACCCTCAATAATGCTAGAGTCATAGCTTTCCAGTACTACCATGTCTCCAAATTGCCTCAGTGGGAGATAAAGGACACCTCCACTTCTTCCATAGTTCTGTCTTTTCTTGTGGTGCTCACCCTGTGGAATCAGAAAATACAATATTAAGGCTTTTACACCATGCAAAGAGAAATACACCGACACAGGCTTGTAAAGATTCCCAGAATCTTTATTGTAATTCTGTACAGTTTACAAAACAAAGTACACAAATAGCTATTTGGCCATCAATACATCACAGAGACCACCAGCAGGGTTCAATGTGAGCAGTGAACAGGAATTGGTAGCTGGACATCAGCGTATTTATACAGTTTCTTTATAACGATGTCCAGCCTCCTACAAGTTAATCATGTACTGGGCTAGGGTCGCGCCAGGTTCGTTCCTAATTTACATATCTCGTGCATGCGGTTTACTTTTTAATACATTTGCAAACAAACACTATTATTCTCTAGGTTTAACTTTACACTCTTTACACATTGCTTTAATACTGGTCAAACAGATGTTGCGCATGTCGTGTTTAGATAGCGTTATTGTTCTTGTATACTTGTAGGTTAACATCGCCGATTGAAGTAATCCCCTGACCCCGAGGTCAACAAAGGACAAGGTCTACATGACCCTAACATGTAGCCTGCAGGCAGGTTGGACATTAACTCTCCTACAGAGGTTGAAGAGGTTAAAGAAAGAACAAGAGGTCGGCCATTTTAGGCCACAGGGTGACTTTGCACGATAAACTAAAATGGTGGCTTTAACCTAAAATGGAGGCTTGATTCACTTAAGGTCACGACCTTGCAATACGGATTTCCTCGCAAAGCGACTGGGCATAGGCCAACATATACAATGAGGACGAAACAATATTATATCAGTTTTAACAAACCCTCCTTTTGGCCTATGCCAAGCGCTAAGCTACCTTCAATCACTTTGCGACTAACTCCACATTTCAACGTCTATACACCCTGAATCATTGTCAAACATATCTATTGCCATTAGATCAGACACTAGAGTTTCTTTCAACACATACTCCTTGGAAACCTTATCTGGGGCGTATATTTTATGCCTTAATACACTTGTTGCTTGCGCGCAACACCCCTCTAATACTGAACATACACCAGGGAGACACTGTATACAACAACAAAGGAACAGACCCAACTACCCAAGATAATCAGCAGGGCTGAAAACAACTTCTATCCCCACGACCGTAGGAGGTCCCAAAACCATGCACTAAGTTCCCAGTTTCCCTCAGGAACATGCACTTCTGAACTAAGAACATGTAGATTTTGGATGGCCCTAAAGATCATTGGAGAGCAGTCTGGTATGTAAACGCAGCAAGCGGACCCCACTAATTTACATACTCCTCCACGCTCAGCCAGAATTACATCTAATGCCATCCGGTTCTGAAGAGCTACTAATCTTATCGCTTTCTGTTCTAACGTCATATTATAGAGTATGTGAGTGGTCCAGTTGATGGTTCTCTCCAATACTCTCGCTAGTCCCCTGATATCTTCTGAATTCGTAATTTGCCCAAAAAATGGCACAAAGGATTTCATGATGTCTCCTAGAGTTTGCGCTGGAGTATCCCCTTTCACACCTCGTCGTGGACGAGTCTTCGAAATTTCTTCAGTACTGGCAATAAATACTTCAGGTAATAGAATCCCTAAATAGAAGGTTCCTTGCCAATCCCTGGGCAACCATGGAAATGCCACATTACTGCAAACAAAATAGACAGGTTCACCTACGTACAGAGGTCTGTTCTCACTAGTCAAATTTGCAACGTTGGCGCATTTTCTAAAATTACCCATTGACCGTGTTCCATTCCTCTGTATGCAGAAGGATACTGAATCGGGGCTATGGTTACCAGAATTAGATGGAGGCGTGGTATCCTTATTGCCTATAGGAGCCATTTTGAAAGAGATCAAAAACTGAAAAGGATGAGACAATCTATCTGTGGGCCTAACAGAAGCAACGTTTGGCTTACTCCTATTTGCAAAAAGCGAGCATCCCAGGTGCATCAAAACACGTTTTTCAAAACTATTCAAATTTGTACCATTAAAGTTCCCTGAGATGCTGTCATTCCATTGGCCAAACAATAGTGCTCTAAGAGAAGCATAACAAGCAGTTGTCAACGGTAAAGGATGAATATACCAACCTAGCCCCTTATCCCCATGTTGCGGTAGATGTGAGCAGATCCGGCAATTGGTCCTAACTAAAATTGCATGAGTGGCATTCATTATTAACAAAAGAGTATTATTCTGATAGTTCTGTCTATGCGAAGAATCTCTAGGCGATAAGGTATGCAATTGCACGGAAGGAGTGGGAAACACAGATACATTTTCAACAGGTAAAAAGTCCTCTAGCGGTTATGCTTCCTCCAGATACCATAACCCAAAACCAATAGTTACTAAAAACCCAGTTATTATTACAAAAAGGCAACAATACACTTTCGGGGTCCCATTACATGCTTGATCATTGTCTCTGCTAGTCACATATTCATCTAAATGCTTGGTACGAGCGGTAGAGGGTGCAGGCATTGTAGTCTTCAATCGAAAAAACACCAATTGTTCGTTTGCTGGCGACTCCAGTCGCGCGTCTTCTTAATGTCTTTCCCACAACCCTTAGCCAACAGAATCCTTTCGTACAGTCGGGCCAAAAAGCAAGCCCTCAAATGATTTCCTCAATCGCACAGTCAAACCGTGATGTACGTCTATTTTCTTGGACGTAAATTATATTTCACAATTTCTGGTGCCGAAGGATCGGATAACAATATGTCGTCACTTCCCACTGGAGGTGGCGAGTGAACGGAAATGGGATCAGAAAATGATTGATCTGGAAGTACCACTGTTGGAGAGTGCGGAGACAAGATGGCCGTTTTTTCCGGCCTTACGAACTCTGGAATGGTCTCCGATACTCTCTTGTTGGTTGTTGCTTTTTCAGGCACGTTGGTTACAGCAGTGGAAAGGGATTCTGTGTCTTCTGTATCGTATGGCACGGGCTGCGGGACCATTTGGTGTGTGTCGCGTGGATCCAGTTCTTTCGCCCCGCTACCCGCACAGCAGTCTGAGTGGCTAGCAGGACCTGGTAGGGACCCCTCCACCAAGGTGCAAGGCAAGACGACCTCTCGAAAACTTTTGTGAGGATCCAGTCCCCCGGTCGTAGACTGTGACCAGGACCCTCGTAACGTACAGGTAATGCCTCTCGCACCTAATGATAAATTGAAAACAGATTTTTAGTCAACTGGTTACAGTAATCTGAAAGAAGCACATTCCCCATATCCCGCAACAAGCGACTTTTTGGCATGCCCCAAATATTAGCAGGCCTCTCCATTACCACCTCAAAGGGAGACAGCCCAGTCTTAGTTTGAAGGGTTGTTCTCATCGACAGCAACACGATCGGTAAGGCGTCCGGCCATTTTAACTTGGTGCCAGCACACATCTTAGCGAGCTTGTTCTTTATAATGCTGATATGTCTTTCCACTAATCCGGCACTTTGGGCATGTATGGCCGAATAGAACCTTTTATCAATCTGTAATCCTTTGCATATTTCTAGGATTACAGCAGCGATAAAGTGTGGCCCATTATCCGACCAGATGACTCTCGGCAGCCCGAACCTAGGAAAAAATTCTTTCAACAGAGTTTTTGCCGTGGTTATGGCCATTGCATCTCTAACAGGGAAGGCCTCAACCCAATTACTAAAAGCACAAATGACAACCAACACATATTTAAGATTGTTGCAACGTTCCATTTCAATCAAATCAAAGTGGATAACCTCAAACGGAACAGAAGATGGAGCGAAACTTCCTCTAGGAGTCGACGTACTTTTTCCTACATTGTGCTGTAAACAGACCATGCACCCTTGGACAAAGCTTCTTCTCTTTGCCTAACTTCCTCAATGCTTTTCCCGTCTAGCTTGTCCTCCCATCCATTCATTCTGTACGAGCGTTACTTTGTCAGCTTTAACCCTCTCTCCTTTCCATCTCTTGATCTCTCGTTCTATATCTGTCAATACATTTGTTTCCTCGTTATTCTCTTTTCTGTGTTGTAAGACCTTAAAGATCTCCTCTTTTCTCTTAGTCTCCTCTGGACTATCATCACTAACATAAGCAGGCGGTTCGTATATCGGATTACTATACCCCATCGCCGCTTTTAATTCCTTTAACGGATTCAATCCTACATCTTCTGTGCTATCGCTTTTTACCTCAGGCGAGGAAAGGGGAGCAGAAGGCTCGACACCTTCCCCCTGACACTGATCAAGCATCCACTCCTCAGGTGGCTTTCCTTTTCTCCAATTTCTTTCTTGTGTACGCAGCGTGCAAGAATGTGGTCATGTGTTGCAATACTGCTTTGACAATGTGGCCACGGCATGACTATCTTATCTGCTGTGGCTTTCAACCATTCAGCACAGTACTGTTTGGGCTTGGGCATATGTTTTGGCAATGTCTTACATAAATGCATCAGAGAAGTAATGTCTCTCATTGTGACAAGACTCAATTGAAAGTCAATACTTAACAATGCTTACACAAAATACCTTTCATGAAAACAACAAATATGAGCACGCTCCAGCAATCACCACCTCCATTTTCTCAATAATCTCAGTGTACCTCTGAGTCAGTACCAAAAGTTTCACTAAATAAACGCTCTATCTCCTTGACCTTTTTTCAACTCTCCTTACATAATTGTCGCTTTTCGACACCTTAATATACCACAAATACACAAACAGACACACTAGTCTACTCTTCACATTTATCCTCAGTGATCACTCTCCTTATTTCTGCCCCTATTAATAACCTGATAACAGGATCTGAATTGTCATTTTATATGGACCTGTCTGATACGTAGCCTAGTTTACTTCGACTGAAGAGTATGACAACCCCTTCTGAACCCCTTGGGTTAGGTCTCCTGGGACTTCTTCTCTCTTATTTACACATTAAAAAAATCACATGCTACTTTTCTCATTCCCCGTTACTTTTCCCCGTTACTTTCTGATTACCTGTTACTTTTCCCTGTTTCTTCCTTAAACTACCCGTTGCTTTCTAACTATCACAATCCCATACCCTCAGTTTGTCATTCTCCTTAGTCTACTCACCATTCACTCTTTCAGCTCAAGGCCTTCGGTATCTACTCCCTCCTCCAATCAACCACTTTCGCATTCTGTCCACAAAGCACCTGTGGAAACCAGGAGAGATTTCAACAAAGAGGGACCTGTCCCACCTGTCTCGATTTTCTTCAAAGAATTCTATATCGGACGCTCTCCACAGGAAACCTTGCAATCTTCTAGCTAGATGGTGGAGAGTACTCGATCGTCAGAAACTCTGGAGATCTACTGGTCAATGGGTCTTTTTATGCAACCATCCAACATGCTACCAAGTGAACCCTGATGGTGCTTTTAATTAAGGCAATGCATCGAATGATGGATGGGATGGACAACTCTCACACCAAGCAAGAAGACTGACTCAGGAAGTTGACAAAATTATTTTTTTATTCTCAGTTGTCTAAAACAGTAAGTACAACGGACATCAACGGATGTCGCACAGCAGGATCTCAAAGCATTTAATTTAAAAAAACATACTTTAATGGCAAACACTCATCATTCGTGACATCATACTGCATGGCAAACTACAAAAACCCACGTGGGATAATGATAGAACTAAGGGGAGTATCTAAGTAAACTTTGAATATAGGATATGATTTTGACTGGGTCTCTACAATCAGGTGGGCAACTCATGCCCTCCCTTAGTGCAAGTCATCTTCATCACTTATTAGCTACACAGCACACTATTGGCTATAAAACGAGAAGTCCCTTCGTTATATGTCCTTCTACAATTGGTGGCACGCTTGTGCCCTTCTGGAACATTTGATTCTCTAGCAGCACGTAAGCTGGTACCCCAGGTGCTGGTGGGTGGATTTGACCACACCTCCCCAGCCAATTAGCCCACCATCTCTCATCACTCACGACGTCTGCCATTCAGATTTTCTTTGAACTTGGCCTTGTAGTTGGTTCTCGTCTCTGGGAATATAAGGGAGTATGAGCACGTTCTTATCAAGGTCCAGGCTTGCATGCCCAATTCTTTTTGCATCTTGAACTCACGTCTTCAGAGACTGTGAATCGTCCCCTTTCATAGCATTTAATTGTCTTAAATGAAGAAACTTGGCTCTCATGGTGTTCTCTGTTTTCAACTTAACAAGGTATGCCTCAGCATTTCACATTCACTTGTTCTTCAAGAACTGATAACCCGTTTTGGCTGCTTTTAGCCTTTGACACCAGGCCAAGCAGTCTTCCTTTGGTCCATCTTCGAGCTTCGGCTTATTCTTTGCTGCGACACACACACAGCTATCAATCCTCCTTTCTCCAAGGGTTGAGCTTACTAAGATTGTGGCATTGAATGTTCAGATTTCAGATTCTATATATATATATGTTTATATATATATTGGCGGCGCCACCTGCAGTCTATTCACTACGCATAGCCAGCCTTGCGATTAATTAGTCTCGGGGGGATAGCTCAGGGCAACATGCTCACCTTGGAAGTAAGATGACAGGTTCAATCCCTGGGTCCGCGCTTAGAAACCTCTGGCTATTAAGCAGTTCATAAATAACCATTCATATCATATCATATCATACTTGCGTTACATCATCTGTACAGTTATAAAATGACTTGCATTTTCTACAGTGCGTCTTCACACGTGGAATCTTCAGTTCACACATGAACGTCTTTGTGATTCCTTACTTCGCCATCAGATTCTATAATGTCTATGCATTCTCTTCTCTGGTCATCCTTCTCAGTGCGTCTCACACATCTCTTATGATGTCACCAGCATCTTCACACTTCTTCAGGGATCTCCCTCAAGAGACCGCCATCTCTTCGGGGATACATCATGTAGGGTTTTGCCAGTAGATACCTATCTCAAAGGCTCTTCACTGTATAGGTACCATTACTGGCATTGCGCATGTCGCTATTTCCAGTTTCAAACATATAGGCAGGATAGGGGCAGGACTTCCTGCAGAAGCATTTGGCTGCTCCTCCACATCACTCTTTCCACATCAGGTTTCACTCAGCGCTACATAATGTCCAGTATTTCATGTTGATATCCTTTCATATGGCATCCTTCCACACTTTCAGTGCGAGGGTACATTCGATACAGTTGTCTGAGTACACATTGTCTCTTGTACACTCAAGGAGGTATAGGCATAACACATGGAGTCTCACACAAGACCCTTGTCCTGCTGTTCCAATATGATGGTGGTGAGGGTGCGGGAGTTAGGGAAAATGCATCCAACTGCTCCTCTAAATTCCCCCCTTGGGTCGGGTCCTCAACCACATTCTTTTCTTCATTCTCCTTTATCATCTATTCATACTTTTGTTTCTTTGGGACCCATATCATTATCACCCGCCTCAGGTGACCTGCATTCTTTATATTTTCATCCACACTACAAGTCATGTGGCAGCAATCTCCTGATAGTGGACAGAATATACACCAACTTACATATTTGTAATGCTCCATGGGATAGTAGAACTTTGTTCCTGGAGGTGCAAGAGTACTTTTTTTTTATATTCCCACGGGTACTTTCCTCATCTTGCATCTGCTCACCAGTTCTTGCATCTATATCAATCATGACATATATCCCAATAGCTTTCTTGGCTGTTTTCTGGCATTGTCCCAAGATGATTCTTATGAAACAAAATCCTAAAAATACCAAAACTAGTAATTTGAAGGCATTTGCTAACCAAGTTGGAATCCATGAAAACAGAGATGAAAACCATTTGCCCTCTTCGGTCGTGTCAACTTCATCCTCCATGTTCGTATGCAGGGTTGATGACATCGCTATTGCCTCTGTCAAAGTCCCATTGTCTTCATCATGGTCAGGTGTAAATGTACAGAAAAAAGGCCCGATCCTGGCACACATGTCTCCTTTTATTGCTGTTATTAAGTTCAAGACATACCTGTTCTGTCGGGCCATTGGCCTGATTTCCCTCAACTCTTCTCTGATCACATTAAATCCTTTTATTGTCATGTCTATTCTTTGCAGCAGCTCCCATCTGGTGATTTGCAGCCACTTGGTGTTTACTGTAGTCTGAATTCCTGGCAGAAATATAGCTGTAAATATCACTGCTGTTCCGCTCATCTGGAATGTCATAATATGCTTCGATTGATTTTGCTGAGAAGTAATTATCTCTCCTCTGTCTGCTTCAATAAAACAATCTTTTCTTCCTCAGTTTAATGTCCATTTTTGGGAAATCTGTAATCTGCAGGTCTCTTTGTGGTACTACTAAGGCTGGTATGCTTATCAACAGAAATTAACACACTCCTCCCCATTTTGTTGGCAACTTTACAAATTCTCTTGATCCACAGGCCCAATAATGGTCCATTAGGACTGCTGTTCCTTTCTTCATGCCTGGTACATGGAAAACTAAGCCACACTTCTGGTTTTCTTCACCTTTCACTGTGCCATTATTTTTTAAGCATGAACACGCCTTCTTCAAGGGTCCTTCCTCATCGTCAACCCATGACAACAATCTTGAAATCTTAGGCCATTGGGTTTTGTATTCCTTTTCCGCATTTGCCACTGCTACTTCCCATTGTCCATTAATGCTGTTGCTTTGCACACAACTAATCCTTCAGCCTATCTAGTTGACCTCATTCCCAGCATTTTTGTATTTCCTTCCCATTCCCATTGTTATCCTTGCATTGTAGCATCTTGTTTTCTTCACTCTTGATTCCTGATCCATTTATTCCAGGCAGTTCATATTTTATTATTTGATGCATTGTTTCTAGCTTCTCTCTTGACTTTATATCTTGTACATAATTGTCTTCTCTTTGAGATGTCGCTTTATTCACCCACACTATGGATGCTATTCTGCCTTGGAATTGTCCTCTGGTTAGGCAAAGTGCAAGGTGTGTCAGGCAATGTGCCTTTCTCACTAATACTTTTGTTGCTATGAATATTTTACAGGTATCCAAACCATAACATATGAGGAAACCCACATAGCAGCTTTCATCTGATGTTTACCTTCCTACCTTTTTCATGTGCTGATAGCATAGTTTATTCTTTAAATGAGCCGAATTGTCAAGATATGTATTTATACCTTCATGATTTCCCCCAACATCCCTTTGAAATCTAAATAAATGCCTAGTAAGATTATGAGAAATGATGTTCGTGATTTCATCATGGGCAACAGTAAATGTTTAATTGTCGTCTAACGTATTGCTATTGTTTCTTATAACTTGTCTAAATGTCATAATAATGAGGAGGAAAACACATCATAATGCAGAATGGCATCACAAGTATTATTCCATGGAAGTTCATCGATTTTCTTTGATGGCAATGATCCTCTTATATCCTGAAACCTCCTCATTATTGCTCAAACTTTAAATATATAACTCTGAAAGTCTCTAAAAATCACACCTTTCTATAAAAAACTTCAAGATGATTGCAACAATTATTCTAAAAATAATACGATTGTTCTTAGGATTTCAAAGAAACTTTATGACGTTGGCGTATCTTCTTATTAATGCTGGATAAAACTGTAATATGTAAGTAAAAAAGGCATTCATGAATGTGTGTAATGTTATTGCAATAGGTAACATAAAGATGAAGTGTACTTTTCTTCTTTCAGCTCTGGTACTTGAATGTATTGTCTCTTGAGCCTTTCTAAAAAAAGTTCCAGGATAACTGCAAGTCTGTTTACTCCTTGTCAAATGTTAAAAGATATTGGCCTTTAGTCCAGGGTGCTGCGTTGTTCTTCACTTTCCTTGTCTTTACTCTTGGATATAGAACCAGTCTGCATATGCAGAACTTCTGTTCTTGCTTCGCTGTGGGTAGTTGAAGGAAGGGTCAGTGTTTCTCTTTTATATGGCTTGATGTTGTGCAAATGAAGCAAGGCTCTTTATCCTTTTAGCTTGGATGCTGGGGGTGTAACTTCTTCCACCTCGTACAGACCTTGAAAGTGGGGAGTACTCCAAGTGCGTACAAACATTTGTACCAGCACCTATTCTCCTGATTTTAGACTGGGTTGTTTTAACACGTCCTCTGCTTCAATGGGATGATCATCTTTATTGCTTCTCTCTGACCCATCTCTTTGATTCCTGACTTGTTGGGACATGAAAGAAACACTTTCAGTCATTGTTGTTAGGTAATCATGCATCTCGTCACCTAATGTCTTTGCTACACAATGGGCATCAGTTTTTAACCTAGTTGGAGGAGCAAGGGGGGTTTTCATGCAGTGTCCAGTCACCAACTCATGAGGTGTTAGATGGTGATTTGAGCCAGGCTGATTCCTTAGAGCAAATACGGATAGGGGTAGGCACAAGGACATCATTTCACCAAAATTCCAGGGGTTGCAGAAGTGACATCGCACGACCCTTAGCCCCTAATGACATCACAGGAAGTGATGACATTTGACCCCACCCTGAAGTGACATCACAGGAAGCAATTGAACATATCCTTTCACCCCTTGACAAAATAGGAAGTGGTATCACATTGCATTGTTTCTATGTACCCTATGAAAAATAGTGTTACAATGTCACTGTAAAGTGAGCTACATTTCATACAAGAATGAATCACCATATGTATAGTTAATAACAGTGCATATAACCACATATTACCAAATTACTATGAATAAAAGCAGACATTCAAGGCCAAATTATATGATTTTGGTGAACCATTAATCATGCAGAATCCCTGGTCTATCCCGGTAACTGAGCATATGGTCTCCATTATATAGTTTAAGCGCTTCATATAGAACAAATATTCATACAATATCACCCAACCTGTGTTGATACTCATGCATCAACCTCAACAGGATGAAAGGCTGAGTTGACCTTTGGGGGATTCAAACCTGCAACTTGCAGATCACACACACATTGCAGTAGCAGATGTTCAACACACTGAGCTATCTTACCGGCTATAGCTATCCGAAAACCAGCCACTTCAGAAACAAAGAGGAACATGCTGCTGGCCACAGTCCATGAGCCTCAATTACAAACAAAATATATATATTTTAGGGGTAGCAAGGGAGAACACAGAGGTAGCACGGGAGACATTAGGGGTCGCGGTTTGGACCCCTGGTGACCCCTAAATGACGACCCCTAAATGACATCCATGTTTAGGCAATGTAGCCATCACTTCTTTAGAGTCATCTTGGTCTTTGCAATCCTTTCCTTTAATATTCTGTTTAATCGTTCACAAACACCATTCGCCTCAGGGTGACAGGCAGAAAAAAACATATGCTTAATGCATAATAGAAGAATTATTTGCACAAATAACTCATTTACAAAATGAGGTCCATTGTCAGACCGCAAAACCTCACACACACCCCATCTTGGGAACACTTCACACACAAGCAACTTGGCAGCACACGTGGCATCAGGGTGTGTGCATGGACCCGCCTCGATCCATCTAGAAGAATGACGTACCACGACCACCATATATCTGTAACTGTTGCATGTCTGCAGCATATATACATAATCTATATGTAGGTGCTGAAATGGGCCACTGGGTCTAAGAATTGCTCCTCTCACTGTTCGTAGAGTGTGCCCTGCAGTAAATTTGGGGCACACGATACAATTTACAATGAACAGTGCCATATGCTCTAATAGGTCTGGCAAAAACGACTTTTATGCTATTATAGCAGCTAAACTCTCTTGAGTCACATGCACAGGGTAGCGGAGCTGCTGAAGTGTTACCCTCAATATTGCTAGAGTCATAACTGGCTTTCCAGTACTACCCTGTCTCCAAATTGCCTCAGTGGGAGATAAAG
This sequence comes from Ambystoma mexicanum, assembly GCF_040938575.1. Taxonomy (NCBI): domain Eukaryota; kingdom Metazoa; phylum Chordata; class Amphibia; order Caudata; family Ambystomatidae; genus Ambystoma; species Ambystoma mexicanum. The sequence goes on along the minus strand of NC_090923.1, from coordinate 620,684,646 downwards.
GACACCTCCGCTTCTTCCATAGTTCTGTCTTTTCTTGTGGTGCTCACCCTGTGGAATCAGAAAATACAATATTAAGGCTTTTACACCATGCAAAGAGAAATACACCGACACAGGCTTGTAAAGATTCCCAGAATCTTTATTGTAATTCTGTACAGTTTACAAAACAAAGTACACAAATAGCTATTTGGCCGTCAATACATCACAGAGACCACCAGCAGGGTTCAATGTGAGCAGTGAACAGGAATTGGTAGCTGGACATCAGCGTATTTATACAGTTTCTTTATAACGATGTCCAGCCTCCTACAAGTTAATCATGTACTGGGCTAGGGTCGCGCCAGGTTCGTTCCTAATTTACATATCTCGTGCATGCGATTTACTTTTTAATACATTTGCAAACAAACACTATTATTCTCTAGGTTTAACTTTACACTCTTTACACATTGCTTTAATACAGGTCAAACAGATGTTTTGCATGTCATGTTTAGATAGCGTTATTGTTCTTGTATACTTGTAGGTTAACATCGCCTATTGAAGTAATCCCCTGATCCCGAGGTCAACAAAGGACAAGGTCTACATGACCCTAACATGTAGCCTGCAGGCAGGTTGGACATTAACTCTCCTACAGAGGTTGAAGAGGTTAAAGAAAGAACAAGAGAACACAGGTCGGCCATTTTAGGCCACAGGGTGACTTTGCACGATAAACTAAAATGGCGGCTTTAACCTAAAATGGAGGCTTGATTCACTTAAGGTCACGACCTTGCAATACGGATTTCCTCGCAAAGCGACTGGGCATAGGCCAACATATACAATGAGGACAAAACAATATTATAACAGTTGTAACAACCCTTGTACCTCAATTAACTGAACAGTAGATAGCATCTTAAAACCCTCCTTTTCCCAACTTGATCGTCCTGTCATCTGTTTAACACTTTCTATTTCAAAATGAGAAATGGTTGGAAAATAGGCTACCTCTTTGCCTTCTGAATTTGCAGTTTCATTCCTTGAGAAATTAAATCTATCCTTTTAGAATGCAGTGCGCATTTTACGACTGCTAGAGTCCATGGGAATGATAACACTTCTATACGTTCATCCAATAGGGCCGCATGTTGCATTAGAGTGTCGTCTGCATGGAGGGAGCCCCTCCAATTCCAGCGTGACAGACATACGTGTACGGTTGACGTCACATAGGTGGAGTCAGAGTACACTGTCACTTCCTCATCTTCGAATCTCTGAAGCCCGGAGATAAGCCTCACTAATTTTGCAGACTCTGCTGAGCAATGCAAAGGCAATCTCGCCCTTGTCACTACTTCAAATTCAGCCTCTCGGTACATCTTTACTACCGCTGATCCAGTATGACTTTCACAGGTCGTTTGATCAATCTTTGAAGAAACATCAATAAAAACAATGTCCCCCTGATGAGGGCATTTTCTCTAGCATGAGGAATTTCACTATAGTTCTCAGTATACATTGTACAATCATGTACATAATCATCCTGCCCTACTGGTTCAGGTAGGAACATTGCTGGGTTCACTATATTACATCTGAAAATTTGAATTGCAGGATTCGATATAATGTGCGACGCTGTGTGTTTTGAGATAGGATTAACAGTACTGTATCCTGAGCAGAGTGCCAGTAGTCCTGCCAGTGTTTCTACTGTTTCCAAGCACTAAGAAGGAGAATTTATACCACTTCCAAGATCAACTATGGGTGAGTGACAAACATAATTGTCTCTGGGAACCAATGTTACTAATATTTCCAACTCCTGCCTTGTTATCTCTTGGTTTTGGTCTTTCATCTTCCAAACTGGGTGGAAGGGGAAAATCAGCGTAATCTTTTCCTCAGAAATATTTGGAGTGGAAGGAGTCTGTTTGTTCCTAATCCCAATTGACATTTGGGCCACTGAACTTCAGACTCATTACAAATCGGGTGGTTCTGGGAAAGGGCCTGAGTGTGTGGATGTACTATTTGAGAAGCGGAGGGGAAATGATGGCACCCCTTGCCAACCGATTTCAGACGTGGAAATGTTACCTGCCGTGAGTTTTCCCCTCCCCTCTTCACCAGTGGAAGAACAATCACTACAGGATCTTGGGCCCTTCCCAGATCCTCTAACAGTTAGACCCCCACATGCAAACAAAGGTAAAAGGTATTTGATCACATAATTGTTTTCACTGGCTCAATAATCAAGGAAGGGACTAACTATGGTATTGGTGACAGCAGGAGGGGGGACTCCTGATCTCAAAAAATGGATTTCTGGAGTAAGCAGTGATATTGGTGAACCATTAATCATGCAGCATCCTGGCTTATCCCGGTAACTGAGCATATGGCCTCCATTGTCTGTCAGGACGACACCACTCTGGACTTCAGTTTTACATTTCATCTTCCCATGCATTGTGGCCAACATCACTCTGTGTCAGATTTCTTTTCATATTCTCCAGCCCCTCGCCAACATTATTGCTGCCACAACGTCTATCGGCAGTTATGAGAAGAATGGAGGACGGCTCCCGGGAAGATTGCAAAGGGATTTTTGGAGAAATTAACATAGTCCTGTGTATACTCATTTCATTGGATGACAATCTACAGCGAGAAACAAAATTGAACAAAGTTCTCTTAGTCATTGCTATTCAAGTTTGACCATGTGAATTTGCATGTTGCGGCAAGAGAAGTTCTTTTTGCGTGCTTCAAAGATTAAAGAGAGCCTCACACTACAGTAGTGAATATGGACTCATCACTGGAATCATCTAATTTGGATGGCGTGTGCCTACAGGAACAGGTTGAAATTAATCGCCAAAATAAATCACAAGGTCAAAGAAGGAAAATGTCTCCCGTCCTCAAGAAGCCTGCAACTCACATAAGGCAAGATATTAACTTGCTGGCCAGGAATGCCTCTTTCGGAGGGAGCAACTCTTTATCAAGGCCGGCAATGCAATAAGTGATATGATATGATCTGGCATTTATAACGTGCCTATACATAAGTGTTTCAAGGCACGGCGAGGCAAGGGAGGGGAAACGGGGGAAGAAAGAGACAGCGATCCTACTAGGCCAAGTGACATTGAGATTGTGAAAGTGCAGGAGGAAAGGAGAGGGGTCAGTGCAGTACATAGGATATCAGTAAATAAATAAAGACAATAAATAAGAGTGCGGCCAGGTCAAGTGCTAGGGTAAGTGCAGACATCAGGTGTCAAGCGTTAGTAGGGGCTGTAGGGCTGCAGAAACACTCCCCAAGTGCAAGGGTTGCCAGGGAGGCAGGACGGGTGTGGAACAGGCGGAGCGGAGACCTGGGCCCAAGATCAGAGGGTAGCCAGGTAACAAGTACAGTTTCAGATTCAGCCAGGAGACCAGCAGGGGAGAGGAGGAAAGAAAGCAGAAGCAAAGAGGAAGTTCTTGAGGTGCTTCCGGAATCAGAGATGGTTCTCCTCAAGTTTCAGAGAGGCAGGGAGGCCCCAGCAGAAGAAAGAGATCTACCACCAACTTGCTGCTTGAGGTAGTGACTAACCCTGAGGGAGTTGGAGGCGGATGAGTGAAGAGCTTGCAAAGGAAGATATTTAGGAAGAGAGAGTTGAAGGCCTTGTGGACAATGCAGAGGGTTTTGAACTTAATCCTGGCTGCCACTGGGAACCAGAGCAGCAAGTTCAGACATACAATCCCTGGGCTTGAGGCCAAAGACAAGTCTTGCAGTCCTGTTTTGAATGTGTTGCAGAGGGCGGAGAGCTGAGGCAGGCAGATTTAGGAAGAGGCTGTTGTAGTAGTCAAGCCTAGAGAGAACCAGAGTTCTGGAGACAGCGAGCTTCTTGCGAAAAGAGAGGAAAGGATGAACACCTCGGAGGAGGTGCATCTGGAAGTGTGACTTCTTAGAGACGTCAGAGATATGAGTAAAGAAGGAAAGTAAAGTGTGGAGTCGAAGATGACCCTGAGGTTTTTAGCCTCACAGGTGGGAGCAGGAAGAGGGCCAAAAGAGGGCGGCCAGCGAGTGACAGAAAAGGAGGGAAGCAGGTGTGCCGATGAGGAGAATCGCAGTCTTACTAGCATTAAGGAAGAGATCATTAGCAACACACCACTCCTGGAAGGCGGACAGACAGTCAGAGATGAGAGAAGGAGAAAAAGTGGCTGAAAGGAGCCTGGAAATGAGTGTCATCCGCATAGCACTGGAAGTTGGGGTAGAGAGCGGCAATGCTGTGGACGAGAAGTGCCAGGTATTGGTTGACCAGCCAGGGAGAGAGGTTAGACCCCTGGGTAACACCACAGGTAGAGATAGAGATAGAGGAGAGGAAGGACCCAAGTTGGACCTGGGAGGGTCGATCGGAGAGGAAGAAGGTCAGCCAAGCCAGGGCCTGACCAGTGATACCCAGGTTATCACAGAGACAGTTGAGCAGGATGGCATGGTTGACCGTGTCAAAGGCAGAAGAGAGATCAAGTAAGATAAGGAAACAAGGTATGTTGGAATCGAGATTGGAGAGCAGGTCTTTACAGATGTTCAAGAGAGCAGTTTCTGTGCTTCTGGCAGCTCTGAATCCAGACTGATGGTCATAGAGACAACCAACAGATTCAGAGTGAACCTTAAGCTGGGAGATGACCAACTTTTCCAGGAGTTTGCCCAGGAAAGGAGTAATGGAGATTGGGCGATAGTTAGCCTGGCAGGAAGGATCAGCAGGGGGTTTCTTGAGAAGAAGGTACACAATAGAGTGCTTCAGTGGGGAGGGGAAGACTCCAGTGGTGAAGGAGCAGTTGCAGAAATCAGCCAGAACAGGGGTCAGGGTGTCAATGTGGTCCTTGATGGTTTTGGAGGAACTGGGCTGAAACTGTTTAGGCAAGACTTTCATAGATCAGACTTGTCTAGAAACCTCGTCTGAGGAGAACAGGGGAAAGGCAAAGAAGGAGGGAGGAGAGGAGAGGTAGCCGAAGAAGGGCCAGAGGAAGAGCAGAGAGTAGAGGGAGAGGAAGAGAGAGGACAGGATGTCCAGAGCTTTTCAGCTGAAATGAGAAGCCAGGGTCATGCAGTGGGCCTGGGAGGGGACAGGAGAGGTAGAGACTGCAGCAGGATTGGCCAGCTCCTTGCAGATTTTAAAGAGTTTGGCTGAGTTATTAGATGTAGCAGAGACGCAGGCTTGGAGTGGGGCTCTCTTCTTAGTGTGGACAGAGAGCCGGTATTGCCTTTGGAGCAGACAGCAGGCCAGTTTGTCGAAGGATGTACCAGAAGAATGCCATTTCCTCTCACCCACGCTGCACTCACATTTAAGGGTGATGAAGTCTGTGTCATATCAAGAGTTGCACATGGCTTTGGCTTCAAGCGCATCCTCATGACAGGGGCAAGAACATTGTGAGTATCAGATATAGCAGAGTGGAGCATGGAAAGGGCTCTGTCAGGGTGTGAGTCAGCCAAGGGGGGAGGATGTGTTGAGAAAGTGGCAGCGAAAGCCTCAACTGACACATGCTTCATGGCCGGAAGGGAGAATAGAGAGGGAGAGAGAGTCATAAAGGTTACAAAAGAGTCCAGTGGAAGGACAGGAAGCATCCAGGTGGATGTTGAAGTCTCCAAGAAGGAGGAGTTCAGTGGTTGAGACCAGGAGAGAAGACGGGAGGTCTGCCCACTCAGAGAGAAAGGAAGAGATCTGACCAGGTGGCCGATAGATGGTAGCCACAGTCTGGGAATGGCCAGGAGAGAGAGAGAGATCCTGCAGATGAGGCATTCGAAAGAGGAGTACGCCTGCGTAGGAATGACAGTGGCAGGAATCCACTCTGGAAGATCAGGGCTACACCCCCTCCGGAATGGTTGGAACTGGGCACGGAGAGGATCTTGTAGCCATCAGGAAGGAGTGTGTCAAAGCTCGTGACAGAGCTGGCCGTGAACCATGTCTCGGTTAGACCAAGGACATCGTGATCAAGATCCTCAGGTAGGCGGCAGATGTCAGAGGAGTGTTTGACAGCTGAGCGAGAGTTTAGAGTGGCAATGTGGAGAAGTTTGCCATCCTTGAAAGACTTCCAGGGAGGGGTACAAATCAGAGGTAAGCCCTACGGAGGTGTAGAAGCAGCCCAAGGGGGTCCAGAAGAGGGAGGAGGAGAGGTCAAGGTAGCCAAGGAGGAGAGAGCAGGGCTGGCGAGGAAGGGAGAGAGGGGACAGCAGGAGAAGAAAGGAAATTGATGAGACATGGGAAGCATCTATCAAAGAGGAGAAGGTTGGCTTGAGGGCCTTGGGCCAAGACGGTACCATTCAAGTAAACATTAATGATTACCTTAGAGGAGTGGAAGGAGGCCAGGAGGGCCTCCCACCGAGTGCCACCATTAATGGGAGAGGAAGAGAAGGGAGAGAGCACAGAGTCCATAGGTCTGGCGAGGGAACGACAAAGAGGATGTCAGTGAAAGTTTGCCTGGAGGAGGCACTGGTATAGGTGTCAGCGATAGGGAGGCCTGGGTTGGAGACCAGTGTGCCCTTTTTAAACTTCTTCCTACCAGATTTAGTGAGGAGAGCAGGGTAGTCGATAGAGAAGCAGTTAGAAAAGATAGGAGAGACAGAGAGCACCATAGGTAGGTAGGGAGAGGAGAGAAGAGGAGGGGAGTGGGAAGGGGAGAACAATAGGGAAGGACACAGGGTAGGGGGCAATCAGACAAGACAGAGAGACGAGACACGTTGACAATTGGAAAGGACGATAGGTGCTTAGATAGTGGTTGCGGGTTCACTAGATGAGTGCTATGCTAGGAGGCAAGCCACAGAACGGCACTACTGGAAAAATGCATTTATTTTTTAAAGCAGGCGAAAAAACACCTAAGTTTGAGAGTCCTGAATGGTGGGGAAAGGCCTAGGTTTCACAATGCAAATTTGAATACTATCAACAATGCATTAAAAAAAACAGGAGATAGCACACCTAAGTTTGAGAGTCATGAATAGTGGGAAAAAGGCCTAGGTTTCACAATGCCATTTTTTTTTAAATACTATCAACAATGCAATTTAAAAAACTGGAGAAAAAACACACCTAAGTTTGAGAGTCCTGAATAGTGGGGAAAGGCCTAGGTTTCACAATGCAAATGTGAATATTATCAACAATGCAATTAAAAAAACAGGAGAAAAAAACACACCTAAGTTTGAGAGTCCTGAATAGTGGGGAAAAGGCCTAAGTTTCACAATGCATTTTTTTTAAAATGCTATCAACAATGCAATTTAAAAAAAAAAACAGGAGATAACACACCTAAGTTTGAGAGTCCTGAATAGTGGTGAAAGGCCTAGGTTTCACAATGCAATTATTTTTAAATACTATCAACAATGCAATTTAAAAAACAGGAGAAAAAACACACCTAAGTTTGTGAGTCCTGAATAGTGGGGAAATGGCCTAGGTTTCACAGTGTAATTTTTTAAAAAAAAATACTATCAACAATGCAATTTCAAAAAACAGAAGAAAATGAAAATCACACCTAAATTAAAAGTTGGCTAAATAGACAGGTTTTCAGGGTAGAGGGAGGTTCTAAAACTAACCAGGGCCAATCCTACCTTCCATAGTCACTGCTGGTTGACGGATGGCAACTGGCTTCTCCTGTGGACACCTGCAGACACTTGCTGGAGCCAGCAATGTAGGAGCTACCCTTTGCCTTGGGGCCCTTAGCCGCAGTGGCTGCAAGGCCAGGGGGCTGCTCTGGGATGGTTGGTAAAGAATAGCGATCCAACCTATCAGGGGAAAATGAGGGCTGAGAGGCGGGCCCTGCAACACAGCCAGACAGTGGCCCAAGCAGATGCTAAATTGATGCTCAATTGATGCATGAACATAACGAGGCATCTACCGGAGGTGTCATCTTAGTGGAAGAAAACTAAAGTGACATAGTTCCAAGTTCTGATCTGCCTGCTGAGACTTTGGTCCCCTCGAAGCCTCCAGTGCGAAGGCGGAATGGCAATCCAAAGGGAAGAAATCCAAAAATTGCACATTCACACACTCAAAATAGCATGTGGCGCATAACTTCCTGCACTCTCTGTTTGCCAAGCCAGCAGCGAAGGCATCAATGGATACATTTTTGTCAACAGCACCTCTTGTACCAGTCTCAAGGCAAGCCTCGGTGGGCATCTAACTGATAATACCCCAAATTTGTTGGAGGGTGAAGGGGTAAAAAAAGGTGCTTCATCATCTTCTGTTTCTGTTTAGGAAACGTCCACCGCAGTGTCAGAACTAACATTGAAGGAGCTGAAAAGAGTCAGGGACAGCAACATCTGATTTATGCTCCCGAATGACCAAACTGTGCATGGGGTCTCACCTTCAACAGGAGCACGAGTGAGTAATCAAGTACAATTGTCAACTATTTCATCCTGTACTATGGGCCAGCAGAAGAGATTGCCTCAGTTTCTCCAACAACCTGCTCTTCAAAAAAACTTAATTGCTGAAAAATGCGGGACTCATTCCCCTGGGCTCGGGCCACTAACATCTTTTGGTGTAAAATTCAGCAGCAGGGTGGCCTGCAGGACTGGTACCCACTGGGTCCGGGCAGCTCATCCATTTTGGGACCTCAGTGGGTACATCAGAAAGAGGTCCCTCAAGCTAATCTTCTGACGATTTTGATCGAAAGTGTGATTTCGGACACCCACCAATTGGTGCTGAATCGAACAAACATATTAGCAATTCTAAGAGAAATCCCTGCCTTAGTAAATATCAGCTCTAAAGACCTGGAGCAGATCTATTTTCTAGAACATTACATAACTGATCGGGCTGTGATCTACATAAAGTCAAGAATGGTGTCTGAGATTCTCCTGAACGAAGGAGACAATCTAAGGATGTTGGGCATTGATCTGGTTTCTTTCACGGATAAGAGGCCACTGTGGGAGGGCACTTTAGGGGAGACCAGGCATCAATCAATCACAAAGCTGGCCACTTCCAGTGGTGGAGACAGATTTATTGAAGAACAGGTTCTGTCCTTGAAGAGAAGAATAACAGCGTCTGAAGAAAGCCAAGACTGGTATTGGCTGCTCGGCACATCTTCAAAGTAGACTGCTTTCTCACAAGCGGGGAAACGCAGATGGCTAGGTCTGAATGGTCTTTCAGTGGTCTCCAGGAATTCGTGGGGGCATTTAATAATGTTCAGATGTGCCAGAAGCTTATGACTCACAATATTTTCGCTGTTCAGGAAACTTGGCTATGGTCGCCTCCCGCACTGGATGGATACGAAGTGTTCTGTCAGGGAGCACAGCAAGGTGCCCAGGGGCACCCAAATGGTGGTTTACTGACCCTTGTGAGATCTAGTCCTAAGGTGAGGGTGGTTGCCAATTGTGATATCTCGTTTGGTATAATGGCTGCACATATTGAGATTCAGAGGAGGTGGCTGTTAAATATTCTGACTCTCAATGTCTACTGGCATTCAGGCATGTGTTCACTGGATGATGAGTTGGTACTCATTAACACATTTGTTACTGAGTGGTTTTATAAATCTCCCAGTGAGCATGTTTTGGTGGTGAGAGATTTGAATTCTGACTGCATTGACAGCCAAGTATGGTCTAACAGGAGGGAGTGTAGGACCCAAAAAGGTACGAAGGGAGCAAATGGGAAGGAGTGGCTGGAGCGTTTGCAAGGACTACGCCTATCCCATTTAAATGGGATGGTGCCCTGGGATATACCTTTGCATTTTACCTGGACTAATGTTCCCCTTAGTTCCACTATTAATTACATCTTTGTGGGAAGTTGGCTACATTTCAATGTCAGCAGAGCCTGGGGCCTGCTATCCCAATGGTCGGATTACAATGACAGTTAACAGCAAGGGCAATCAAATTGCGTAGTCCCCCTTCCTCGCCCGAAGAATTATTGAGGCTTTTAGTACAAACATTGCACAATCATCTGTGGAATGGCAGCGTGCTATTTTTTCAGTGGACAACTCTGAGGGCCTCATTATGACTTTGGAGGTAGCCATGGCGCTATTAGAATTTCAGGAAACATAGCCACGCATATTGTAAAGAACTTTTTCTTATGAGAAGAGAGGTGAGAAGGACAGTTAGAGCCATTCAAAACAATATGCTTCTGACCACCCGTGAGAGAAGTGCCTGCCTGAGGCTAGCGCGTCATGTGTATAAAAACTGACCGCTTGCCACGAGTTCTGTTATGTATCAGCTGGATGGATGCGGAGGCCATGTTAACAGCCCTTTATAGTAGAAACTTCCAGGCTTTCTTGACAGTAATGAATGAAACAGATACCTCCCGAGCTGGGAGGATGGCAAATGCTGTAGCGGAGGACGACTGGGTGGCCCACTTTGAAAGTCTTTATGCTTCCCTCATGCGGTCATTGGTGGTGGGGTCAACTTTGGGGTTTCACAGGGACACAAGACAGATAATATCAATGTCGGCTGTTAGGAAGTTCTTCAGATGATTTGGGGTACTAGCTCCTCCTGGGACCCAGCGCCTAATAGGCTGTCAAATTATCTGTTTTAGGCAGACCCGAATACTTGGGTGGGTATGCTTTCTATTCTGTTCACACATGTTTTACGGATGGAGTATTTCCCCCATACCCAGTGACAGACCCCTGTAATTGCAATCCACAAGAGGGGTGTTAGATTGAACCCTTGCAATTACAGGCCCATAGCAATTCTCGACACTGACAGCAATGTTTTTGCCTACATCTTGCTGTGGCATCTGGAGTCAGGGGTGACTGATAGTGGAAGCATCTCGAAGTGGCAAATAGGCTTTTGAAAGAATATGGGGTCCTCACTTAATGGCGTTATGATTAAATGTCTTCAACGGAGGGTGTGGTCAAAGGGAGGTAACCCTGTCTATGTTGCCTCAGTGTACCTCACAGCAGCCTTCGACGCTGTGGATCAAGAACTCCTGTGGCACAAAATGCAAAGATGGGTCATTCCTCATGGCCTGTTGAGGCTGATAGTCGGTCAATATGCTCACTCTACTACCTGTCTAAGTCAAGAGGAACAGTTGTCCCACCTAATTTCTTCATCTAGGGGGGTGCGTGTTGGCCCCCTGCCTATTTAACTTATACATGGCAGATATAGGAGAGTACTTACAACCAAGGGCCTTGGCAACACTGAAATTTCATCACTTAAGACCACTCTGTTCAAGCTATGCTGACAACTTCTTGATTTTTGACAGCACGCACACTGGTCCTCAGCATTTGCTTGACAGATTTCTTAGCCTTGTTGAGGCCCATTCCTTATCTATTAACCCACATAAGACCAAAGTGATACAACTACCTAATTGTATTTTAAAACAACATCATCATTTAGGTGGGGGATTGAGTTGGAGCGAGTGGAGACTGTGGATTCCCTTATCTATTTAGCATTTATGATTACTTCAAGAAATAACAAAAAAACACTCAAGTCTTGGCTTTTGACACGTGCAGGTAAATGAGCAAATCAGCTTTGATGAGTTGACTCAAGATATGAAAAATCTTCCCTTTTACCAGCTATTCATTTTTACGAAGGGAAAATTGTGCCAAAAATCTTATACAGGATCGAGTTTTGCGATCAGTGAACAATCGATTACTTGCTGTCCTCTGAGGCCTTGATTTGGAGGAAAGTGCTACGTCTCCCCCGCTCAATACCACATTCCGTAATGCAATATGATTTGGGCTTCATTTCTTTGAGGGCTAGGGCTCTTTTGAGGTATCTTTCACTGTAAGGGAAAATGATCACCCCAACTGAAAAAATGCTATTTGTAGATCTTAAACTAATTTGTCAGGAAAAGGGCTTGGGTGCTCCGAAGGAATTGGAGGTATTGTGCTCTGCTGTATTGGTGGAATGTGACTGTGATTTGGTAGAACTGGTGGTAAATCTGAGCAGGGTAAAATGGGCTCCTTATGACTTAGATTGGGTGCCTACCATACATTAATTTCACCAATATCCTCAGATGGTTCACCTGAGGAGGGATCACAAAAAGCGAGGCACATTGGCCCCTTTCTTGTCAATTTACCCTGATAAAGGAACCCACCATTATTTTTCAAAGTTTAGGTGGAACAGGCTTTATACAAGGTAGATTGTTATTTATTTATTTATTTGTACATTTATAGAAGTGCGCACAGCCCATTAGCATCTAGACGCTAGTTACAAGTGGAGCAAACAGAAGTCAGTAGGGGCCGGGCAGGGGGGTGAATAGTCAGTTGAACAACAGTGTTTTAAAATGCTTTCTGAAAACATTGTAGGAAGGTTCTGCATGCAGGTGGGGCCGGGGGGCCCCTAGCTTCCCAGTCATCCCCAGCTTCTTGTTTGATATGGTCTGGTAAACGAGGAGTGGGTTTTTGAGGGCATTGTCAAGGTACAGAGCAGCAAGAAACTATTAAACATCTGCTAATTCATTGTAACACTGTCCAATTAATTAGAAGGAATGATTTTAGAAAACATGCACACATGCTCAATAATAGTAGTCCAGGTACAATATGGAATTACTGTTTATCTGGATCCACTACTTCTGTGATATTAGCAGTTGTGACTTTTTTAGAGGTTTGAATACGACAATAACTTTGAGCCTTAGCAGTGTTTAATTTTCCTTCTCTTTTGTTCAGCTTTCAAAATTGTATTTCATTTGATATTATTGGTGTTAGGGGAAAGAACAGGTTGAACCTATTCTTTATTATTGTCTATTATGTATGCCTCTTTTTTTTTTTTTTGTTCTAGTCTAGTATGTATCTATGTTGTTAAAGGTTAATCTTTTTTAACAAATAAAAAATAGAAAAAACACAAAAAAGATTGTCCTGGTGCTCTTTGTGTGGTCAAAGTGTGGTCAACGTACTTTTGTGTTTCTCTAAAATCACATAATTGCATGCTCGACAAATAATGTTACAGAACACCCCAAGCTTTTTCAATGGGGAATGTAGCAGCAGCTAAAGACTGCTCACAAGGATAATGCTCTTTCGTAAGTGGATCTAAAATCCCACTCTAATAGGCTAATGGTTTGTGTCCATGTCCTAATGTCGTCCTTTGTGTAACAACTGATGTCATGACTTCTCCATTTGAGTGGGAAAATAAATACATTCTTCATGAACACAGGAGCTGTACTAATTGCCTTTTTCATTCTTCAATTCCTTCAGTCATTTTATCTGTCCATATTATTATACTCTTACACACCTGTGCATCTTTAAGCCCTTTTAAGAGTGGTCGAATATAGGTACTGTAATCTGAAACATAGGCCCTACGATAATTACATAGGCCTAAAAATGGTTCTGTTTCCCTCACTGTTTTAGGTTGTGAGGTCTTCATAATTGCATCTGCTCTTTCGGGAGTCACTTTCCTTCCCTTATGAGAAATCAACTGTCCTATATATAAGACCTCTTCGTGACAGTATTGCAGCTTCTCTATGTCCTTTCTCTCAGAGGATAGACATAAGCTTAATTGAATTTTCTCTACACCTTTCTACTGTCTCACTTTCGAGGCGAACATTGCCTAAATCCATCTGGAGGACTCAATTAAAGATAGAAGGGGACTCGCAGTACCTCTGGGGTAATCAAGTATGTTTCAGGCAGATGGTTCTAAAAGGAAGTAAAATCCTGTGAGTCTTCATGGAGCAGAATTGAAATTAAAGCATTATTTAAAACTATGGGCCTCATTCCGAGATTGGAGGTAGTCATGGCGCTATTTGTGCCATACTTACTCAACTCCAGAGAGACTAGAGGAAATATTTAGATGCACCTCTTGTGAAAACCCTCTACAAAAATGTTACAATACAATATATTCACAGGGTCACTTGCTTCCCGAGTACCTTTCGGGTTAGCCCCTTTTGTATGTAGTCACATTCATTAAATTATTACATACCATTCAAATTTATATCAAAAATATCAATGTATTAGTTTTCATATAAAGTATTTCAATAAAATCATTCTCATCTACAATTATCTAGATTATTTGTGCACAGTTCTAAAAACAGACATTTCACCTTTATACACAAATCTACTGTACATCAGCAATGTTATGCGGTACTCTAGTTTATCAAGAAGTTCATCATATTACAAGAATCACTAATTTGTTAGTACCTCTGTGGTAATCGAGTATGTTTCAGGCAGATGGTTCTATACTAAAAGGAAGTAAAATCCTGTGAGTCTTCATGGAGCAGAATTGAAATTAAAGCATTCTTTAAAACTATGGGCCTCATTCCGAGATTGGAGGTAGCCATGGTGCTATTTGCGCCATGACTGCCTCCAATAACAGTACCGGCACCGGTCTCGTTGAATGGTGTGTAGTCCGACCTTTGCGGGACCGATAGTTCCCCATTGAAAAAAACATTCCCCATTCCCATTTCAGCCCCCATAGGGCTCAATGGGAAGAGGGAAGTAGCTAATAACGGTACCGCAATTTGCGGTACCGTTATTAGCTCTGAAGTCCCTTAGTGGGTCCCGTCCATAACGCCTGGTAAAACCAGGTGTTGAAGGAGGGACCCACTAAGGGAACTCGTAGTAGGGCGGTAAGGGATTACCGGCACTGTTCTCCTTAATGGTGCCCGGTATCCCTTACCACCCTGCACAATATTGTGGTGGGATTTGGAATCAAAGAAAACTCAGCTTTGACTATATTGTTTAGAGGGCGAAGGTCCTGAATAAATCTGCACAACCCCCCTGTCGATTTTCTCACTGGGTATACAGCCATGTTACATGAGGAATCGGGTGATACCAATATTTATTGCTTCATCAAAGCAGATATGATCTTGAATATAACTTCCTCCGCCTCTCTGGACATAGGGTATTGCTTTGCATGTGCCAAAAGTGCTCCTAGTTTTAAGATTGATTTTAACTGTTCCTATTCCTTTTAATAGACCCACATCATATTGAATTGTGGTCCATAAAATATTTGGAACGTTCTCTAAATCTTCCTGGAAAATTGATGGTGTCTTTTTTACCAATGTCCTTCTCTGTTGTATTTCTCTATTCTCTACGTTTATCCAATATGTGAGACTTATGAAAAATACTAATTCTTTTTTTAAATTTTTTTATTTAACAAGGCAATGATTTTATAACACACCTTTGTCAATTCATATAAACAACAAAAGAAGAAAAAAGGAGAAGAAGTGAAAAGAAAAAGGATAAAAAGAGCAAAACAGCAAGAAAAAAGAAAAAAGAAAAGAAAGATATAACAGTTAACAGAAATAAACAAGTATTGTCATATACTAGAGAACAATGTCAAAAATGTTACTTGTTTATCTCCTTTAAAATTGAATTGTCTATTTTGTTCATAAAAAGCATCAGAACAAGGTTTATTCTGACGTTATCACCTTTGCATAACAGATTCCACCAGGATTAGGGCTCTTGGTTTCGGAATTTGATCAGATGAGCTCCTAGGAACTTAGTTAGCTTCTGGACAAATGAGAACTAGATGTATTCACGTTTCTGACTGAGCTTTGCATAATCTACAGGTATTAGAATCTCCAATTACCATTTTTCTTGAGGTCAAGACATGATTCGTCAGAAGAACATTCAATCTGATGTGTAGCATCAAGTTTCTATGATAGGGGCTGGGATATTTGGTCAGATATTTTGGGACCTTGATTCTTCTTTTGGTTTCTGTTATTATATAACCATGAGTTATACTTTTCATTTAATTCAACAGTTTTAATCCAATATTAGTCCGAAATGTTTCTCTTTGCTGCATCTGGATTAATCATCAGAAGATCAAGGTTTACATTAACTTCTGTCATTACTGCTAAGCATTGTATAGACCTGAGAGTGACTGCCCAGCCAAGAGAGGTGTATTCTCCAGATGAATAATGTCAAATTGCTTTGGCCGAGTTTGCAGGGACAGCGTTCTGAACAGGGAATTAGATTTCCACACAACGGCTGCGTAGATCGAAAGCAGGCCTAGTTCTTGTTGAATAAATGATGTGGGAACACATCTTGGCAGTTTTAACATTTTCTTCCAAAACATACCCTTCAGGGTACTCAATGTCTCCCATGGGAGGCATAAAGAGGCTTCAGAACCATAAGTAAGAATTGGGATTACCTTTTGTTTGTAAAACCTAATTACTGGCAAAAGTGAGAATCTACCAAATTTGTTGTGTATAATGGTAGCTTGGTTCACCAGGTTTTTTGTTTTACATACCAATTATTTTATCCTCGGGGTACCATTTACGCTCAGGTTCATATCTAAGCCAAAATATTGCATGTTGGATACCTGAGTTACGGCCTCCTTGCCAATTCACCATTGAAAGGTTTGATGTTTCTTTTTCCCTACTGATGTCTGTAGAATACTAATTCACCAACTGAGTACTCATCCTTGAACAGCTCCATGTCTGTCAAATCTGTCAGCCTATATCCTTCACTGAGGGATATCACTCTTCTCCATCTTCTTCCCTCATCACCTGTCCCATGAAGAAAACCCGTTCCTCTCTTACCTCTGTTGCTTCAAGCTCTACGAGGATACTCTGCCCTTCATCGTCATCCATATGGATTTATGGTCTGAGCAAAAAACTCATCAGGTATTCTTGGTAGATTACCTATCAATCTGGGCTACCATGATAATAAAACAGTCACCCCTTGCAAGAATACTTCTGGGTCCAAAGGGACCCCTCGTAATGCTTTCTAGTTTGTAAAAGCTAATATGAACTCTCACATTCATATAATGTATCCCTGGAGTGGAATACACTATTCATTTGTCAGTAAAGGATATTGGGCCTCATTACGAGTCCATGGCTGCCACCAAACCGGGCTCATTTACCGGGTACCTGCAATGAGGAATAACCGGGTCATTCCAACATTGGAGGATCTGGTAATTCCTCCTTGCAGGTACCATTTCCCATTTCCATTTGAGCCCCCACAGGGCTCAATGGGAATGGGAATGGGAATGGAGGTAACAATGGGCAGATTACGACTGGCCCGTTGTTACCTCCTTCTTCCCCTCGTGGGACCCGGAAAGCACGCCTGGTTTTAACATGACAATGGGCCTCGATGGCCCATTGTCATGTTAAGTTTTCTCATGAAATCACGCCCAAATATATTAACTGGAGTTTGCCTGCAATATAATAATGGCACATAAATGTTGTGTTCTCCTATAGAGATTGGTACTTCGTCTGTAAAAGGAACTACCTCACCACCCCAGAGAATCCCTGTGCATTAATTGCAATACCTGATATTGGGTATTTACCCTCACAGACACAGGAACAAGTTGCTCCGGTGTCTAAAAGAAATGAAAATGGCTTCCCCCCTATCGTCACCTTGAACCCTTGGTTCCTCTTGGGGGGGTCTGTTGTCACTCATAGTACTGAACACATATGGTCGCTCTGTGGGCTGTTCTATTGTGGATATAAATTCATCCCTGTACCTGTGAAAGGATTTCCTCCTACCACAGTCAAACTCCCTAATGTGGGTGCAGGTGCTTGCAGGGTTCCTATATGTATATTCTATTGTTGCACCATAGCCTACTGTGTATGGGCTTGCTGCATTTGTACCTGTTTTGCTTGTTTGGGTACTTGCTGTGATTGCCCTTGTGCTGATTGCATTTGTAATGGTGCTTGCTGCATTTGCTGTGGTTGTAGCGCATATGTCTGAACCTGTGTGTGATCATGGGTAAAATATTCCTGTGGTTCTGTATTGTATTGCAGAGCACAGCCCATCCCCCATCTTGAAACATGACAATGTTGCAGCATGCCTCCTCTTCTTCTACATGTTTCAGCTATGTGTCCTATTAATCCGCAATTCCGGTTGTGCGCTTGTCCGCCATTAAATCCTCCTTTGCCCTGAGGGTTTGGAAATCCACTTCGTCCTCCTCCTCTCAGCCCATTCCTCTTCCTCTTCGCCAAATATTTTACCCACTCTGATCTGTGGAATACCCTACCTTGTTTTGATGCACTGGTTGCATCTCCTGCATCACCCCACCTTCATTACTTTTCAATACTGTTCCCTTTATGTCTATTTTTGACAGCGTCTTCTGGACTAACTTTGCTTCCTCCTGCTTTCTATTCCCTGCTTTCTTCTTATTCTTCTGCATTAATCGGCAGTGATGTACAATCGTCAACTGCATTTCTGGCTATAGCTTGGATTCCATTTGCACCTGTTTCTTCAGTTGCTGTTGCACTGGCACGGGCATTCCCTAACACAACATGTGGTAAAATAATGCTATTGTTTTAACCCACGGTTCATGCGTCTCAAGGCACCATTTACCATGAATATCTTGAATAGAAGCAATTTGGTCTTCATCTTCCCCCATTTTCTAGTCATAATCACACCCTGATGTATTGTGGTATTGTACTTTGAGCGCCCACCATACGTCTGCTCTGCAATTAATAAATGGCTCTCCATTGTGTGTCGTGTTTTGTGCAGTCACACCTGCATATCCGGCTCGTTTCCAAATGTCATCAGCTCTCGCCCCTATGATTGCTGCTTGCAAGTCTTTTATGTCACCTATAACTAAGGTAATTCCGGATGTCATTCTCCGAACACTATATATTAAATATTTGTGCTTGATTGTGATTAAGTTGTCACATGTTGATTGATTTAATACTTGTTTTAACTCTGTTCCTTTGATTAAACTGTAGTGTTTTTCCTTAGTAGGCCTCCCTACCTTTGCATTCACAGCTATTTTTTTTCACCAAGACCTATCTACTCTGGTTCTATTTCACCTATTTTATTGCCTTCCAAAATCTTGCAATGCTCAGTAAACTGCAGGACATTTTGCTAAAAAGGCTACTCAGCCTACCTAAGCAAACCACTACTGACCTGATTTTCCTGAATATAACGTGTTGCCCAGTGCATTAAAAATCAAACTAGTTGCCTTGTCACAGCGTGGAAACTCTCTAATGTGCCAGCTCAAACTCTTATGAGCCTTTTACACATGGGCAAAACCACATGAGTGGTATCAATGGCTAAAAGCTAGTTGGCCAACATGAACACACTCAACAACTATTGGCTACAAAAAGGAGATCTAACGCTGGATATGATATTAAGCTCATTTAAACATTAACTCAAGGAAACACTGAACAATAATAGCTTTGAGAACTCAATGGCTAATTTGGTAATCAAGAACCATGCATCTGAATTCTAACGGTATATCCAGGAATGGCAAACAAACACCACCCCCATATATCCAACACTTCATTGGCAACTCCCTTGTCTGGGACTACATTAAACTGAAGTTCAATACTGTCAGGACTAGGGAGATACAGGGTGCAGGGCACAGTATCTGTAGGGAATGCAGAGAATGTCGAATGTGTGGGGCAGGAGATCTCAAAACAATAAACTTCTCTTGATTGAGTGCAAGGCCTTGAGGACACTGCACTTAATAACTTTGTTGGCCATAGGCATGACAGACGCAGAAATGGTGCATGGAGGGTGGGAGCTGTACTTAAGTGGGAAGAGTGAAGTGTGCATTAATCACTTCACACTCCCGTGGAGGAAGATCTCAATCACCCCAGACATTCAAAGATGAACTGATTGCTACCTTCAGGACATGATATCCTGACTTTTCGATCTCCTCCCTTTCTCTCTTTTTTCTTTATTAACTTTTGTTTTTACATTGATGTACTGCAGTACTGCTATTTAATCATTTTATAACTGTATGAACTCTTCTCTTTCCTTCCCCTTTTTAAGCTTGAATTGGATGAGTACTGCTATGCTGTGTGAAAAGTTTGTATCAAACTATACCACAGTAAATAAATAAAAAAAAATAAAAAAGGGTCATCCCCAGATGCAGCTAAACTTTGGAAATACAGAGTATGGAATATCACGGTCATACAACTTTCATAGTATTACTGCCTTTCAATTGAACCCCCCATCAAGCTGTTACTTTCTCAATACACCTGCTGAAAACTGAAAGCTGACTTCATGTCAGCCTTTGACAGCATTGCTCTATTTCCTACAGCTCTGACCATCTGCTGCCTGTTTGAATGCAAGTTTATCCCATTGAGAAAACATTCCACTACCCAAGAACAATTTTGCATGGTATTCACTCAAAAGGAAGTGTCCACTGTTAGTAGGTGTGGCTTGACATGGTGTACATTGTTCACGACACGGTCGTAGGTTCTTCCCTCTTAGGATTTACCTGCAGCTGTGGTGCATATTTGGGAACAGGAGGAGAGAAGTGTGAGAGGACACCCGTGTAATATAGCATCCTGAGACCGAACTTGAGTCGGTGAGGGCACTAGGTTGGGTCACCTTGGTGCCAGATACACCTTGGGTAAGTCTTGAGGGTGTGCCTTGAGGGTGAGCGAATGCTGTGGACGTTGTGGCTCCTAATATTCTTTGCTCTCCCTTGGTATACAGTGGGAGCTAGGGTTGCTGGCGGTGGTATCAGCTGCTTGTGGCCACTAGTTCCTACCGCTGTTAGTTTGCCGAGGAGCACACTAACCCCATAATTAGTGGGGGTTGGTCTCAGGCCCTGGTTACCCTGAATATATATACTCGCGCTTCTGCAGAAGCAGTCAGCAGGCTTGGGGTTCTATCCTTTTTTGAAACTTTTCATTTTTGCTGTTGGAGAGTTGGACTCCGTCTTCTTGCCATGAAGCATTTAAAAACCACTGGTGGTGCACTCCCACAGTTTGCAGTGGAGAAGTGGTACCAGGCCCACAAGTAAGCGTCAATTGTGGTGTACAGTTGCCCTTGCCTGGGAAAAACAGTGAAAAAAGATTGTAACCTTAGGAGGGCTAAAAGTCTACACCTGCAAGTACAGTCCCCGATAAAATGTCTGAGATGGACAGAATGGTTAATCAGGTGTTGCACTTCAATCAAGCCCCTGTTAAAGGTAAAATCACACATCTCTTTAAAGGAGTACCGGACATTGTGGTCATATTGCATCTGATACTGTGCAGTATTGAGGTAATTTGGAGCGCTCAAGGGAGTTCATCAGCAGAGATAGACAACTCGCTTTTAAATGTGTGCTATTCACTTCAAACTGAGGTTCTGCTACTTGGAACGCCTAATGTTGAGCAAGTAGAGGTTCCCATGCTCATGGAAAAAACTTTAACATCTAATATCAAATGGGCTGCTTCACCTGACGTGCGATTGTTGTGCTCCCTAGATTAATCTGCCTTGGTTATGATCAGATTCCTGCTAATGATCTTACTACCATCCAGACTGGAAACAATCAGGAGATACATGGTCAGACCGTGCCGGATAGCCTAAAATGTGCTACCTTTGGTGCGCTGGATGCTCATTTTGTAGCAACTAGTTTTGCATTAACAATTCTACTCAAATTGTGCCATCACATTCATTGTGTAGTGCAAAATCACTTGGTGCGTTTGGAACAGCTTGGTAAAGAAAGGTCCTGTACCGTGTGTCGCACTGTGATGGCAAAGGACGTTTATAGGTCTCTTCGATTAACAAGCAAGTTAGAGGAGCATACTAAGATCATGCCAGTGGATGTTTCTGTGGTTCTGATGGTAAATGCCCTCCAATCAACGAAGGTTGAAGGGGACACCAGAACAATCAGTGGCAATAGTTTTTGGGTCTATACTAACAAGAAAGGAAATGATTATGTTGAGCAAATTGAGCCCTACGCTGCCCACCCACTTCACAAGAATTCACTGCTTTGCATCAGAAGTGGTGGCCTTAGTCAGAGCAAAGGCAGTGTCTAGGGGTACGACCTAAATCGAGGAGTGGGAAGTCTGTTAATTGTAAGGGAGGGGATACAGGGAGTGGAGTGTCTGTCCAGAGTCTCCAGCGTGTCTGGAGGTTGGTGCTGGCGGTGAGAGGATGAATGACCTTTCTTCTAAAGCACTTTGGGACTGGTTGATGTCTTTATTACCCTCTAGGTCCAATAATCCATGATCCCCTCTTCAAATAAATCATGGAATACACGTGGCCATTCTCTTATGTTTAAGGCAAAGGGATCAAGTAACTTGCTTGCTACTTCTGATATCATAATGTTGCAAGAAATATGTTAATGGGGGAGGACATATTTGAGAGGTTTACCAGCTATTATGAGAAAGCAAAGGGAGGAGTGAGGAATCACCCATTTGCGGGTTTGGCTGTGTTGATCTCAAATGGGTTGAGTTCCAGTGAAATGTTGAGATGTAATGCTAATGATAATTCAAATGTGATGATGGTCAAAATATCGATATCAGTTGACTGGATTATTTTGGTTGTGAATATTTGTGACCCTCCAGGTGGTGGATTTATTGAGGATATTCAATGTTATATTTACTAAACATTATGTTATAGATATACCTAGGGTTAAAAAGACTTGATCCTGATTGGTGGAGATCTCAATTCATGTTGCTTAAATTATTCCATACAGAGTGGTAATTTTCTGAGTACGATTAAAGGGAAAGGTTTGAATAGATGCGCTAGTAAAAAAGCTTGTGTGTGGGCCGAATTCTTCAAATTGATGATATTGAATGGAGAGGTTACAAGAGATATTCCTGCAGTCAGTATCTGGAAGAGTGGTGTAAACACGTCCAATATAGATTATTTGACATGGTTGTCAACTTTACTGAGTTTAGTGACCAAGCTATTCTGTCTATAAGGGTGAGGTGGACACTTCTTAAAGACAGGAACTTGATAAAGTGGCAACTGTAGTTATCAATGTGGGAAGAAATAGATTAGGCTGGTCTGATAGGAACCTGTCATCTATTCAGAATTGTATGTATACTCCACAGAATAACTATAAGCAGTGTAGGTCACTTAATGAGATTGCAAACTGGATAACCTTGATTACATATACATTTATATCTATGGGAAGTTGTACCTCATTTAAGAAAGGGTACCTGACGGGGCAGACCTATGAAAAGAAATATCAGCTCCCAGATAACGATTTTGAGGTATGAACCGAGAGTTATTAGGACCTCCAGTATGAAGGAGGATGTGAACAAGCAAACATCCATACCCCTATAAAATAGGCATAGATCTTGGTTTAAAAACTATAAGGTTTCTGTAAGTAACTCTGCTTGGCAAACTATGCATCACACATTCAATTCAGGGGACAACAAAAGGTTAAGGTCGATATTTAACACAATACACAGCAATCCTCAGCCACGCTACCTTGCTGTATTGACCATGGAACCTGGGGAAGATTTCTAAGAAAGATGTTTGAGACAATTGTGCAACCCGTAGTAGTTCAGGCTGATATTTCCCTCAAGCTTGATCAGGGATCGATGAGGCCTGTAACATGGTAATAGGCCAATCCCATTTTGCGGTCAGAGTTCCTGGGTAATTTGTTTGAAAAAAATGTGGAGAGTGGAGAGGTCCCCGACTCATGGAAAATGTCACACTTAATCCCAGTCCCAGACTATAAATGAGGAAAGAGAGAAGACCCTGAGAATTATCAGTCATTAGCCTTGACAGATGGTGTCAGTAAAACATGTTTGACTTGTTTGCTGAGAGAGACTATAGCAAAACAAAAGAGGTGATGGCTGGAAGGTTTAGAATGAATCTGAACCTCTGGCATTGCTCTGGGCATCCCTCCAGACCATCGTTCTTCACCTGCCAAGCCATTACAAAAGGGGAAAGACCATATGCAAATCAGGCTTGGTCCCACCCCCAAAGGGGTAGTCCAGCCCGAACTGTTAGGTCACATCCCTTCTGCATGAGACCACAAGCATCCCCAGACATGTTTCAGCCTTGTTGGGCGTAATCAGTGAGGAGTAGCTTGGGTCTCTAGGCCCAGCAGGCATGGGACCCACGTCTGGGCATACCCGTCCCACTCGGGCTGACAAACCATTGGGTGCAAGGAGCTCAGCTATAAGCTGTTTTCCACCAGGCTTTACGAAAGGTATTTCTACAGTTATGAATCTACTCATAGTAAACTCCCTCATTGATCAAGGTAAATTAAAGTAGGGTCTCCTATTGTGTGTTCTTTATTTGATGCAATTAATAGATCTAAAATGTGGAAAAAGTTTGAAAATGTAGGGATGCCTGTAAATTTACTTTATGCTTGCCAACTGACATGGTATCCGCAGAAAAAGTCGAACGGAAAACATTGAATGAAGACTTTTTTTTAGATAATTTCTCCAATTTTGGCGACATTTAAAATAAATATAGGGATGGGGTAGGGAAATAGTGGGGGAAGAGGGGCACAGGAGGTCTCCTCCTGCATTTTTACAACAAAACAAAAAAAGCGGTTAAAATGTCTCCATTCAACTGCTATACCATGACAACATGGCTCGTATTAGATTGAATGGTCTAGGCGAACTTTCCACTTTGGTTCCCATTAGGCGGGTGATCAGGCAAGGATGTGTTCTTGCTCCCTTCCTTTTTAATCTGTTTGTGGCATATTTGGGCTTGATTTGGAAGAGGTTAACTATGCCCCCCACAGACTTGGCTATACAAAAATAGGATGGCTCTGGCCGATGATTTTGTTATTTTTGATAGCATCTTCATGGGCATTAGACAGAGTGCCCAGGCCATCTTGGCGTACGCTTAAAGGAATGGGCTAAGAGTGAATATGAGTAAAATGTAGTTCATGACCTTTGGTAGGAAAAGTATGAGTTAATAATATATGGATTGTAGGGAAGGTAGCAATGAGAGAGTTAAGAATTACTGTTATTTGGGGTATGAGATTGAGACCAGAAGTGGGATGAACTGCTCCTGCAAATAAATCGCTCTAAGGCACTGTTTATTATGTTGGTGATAAAGCATTTTGCGATGCGTACCATGGGTTTAGCTTGATTGGCATAATACGAATTTATAGACAGAAACTAGTTTCTGCTAATTTATATGGCTTAGAAACCTCTTATAAAGACCTGACACCATGGGCTAACAGAACTGAGGGATTAGTTTGGAGAAAAGTCCTGGGCCTGACAAATGCCACCCCTGGCAAGGTTATAATAATGGAGTTAGGATTAATACCCCTGCCTAACCTGATAAGGGTTAATCGAGGTAATTTATATATTAGAATCATTTGCTCTGAAGATGGTAACTAATTGGGGATAATGAAAACAGTCCTTTTAAGTCATAAGAGATCAGGGCTGCAAACCTATGAAGGGATACATGAGACCTTTTCCAGCTTATCAGATGGAAGCCAGTGTGAGACCATGGCATTGGTATAATATTGAGATCCTTCAGAACATATGACGGAAAGTGGGACTGGGCAAATAGTCATGAGGCAATAGCTAAAAGGAAATCACTCATTTATTTGCACAGATCTTCTTCCCATTTAAGAAACCCCAGAGGTATATATGTCAAACCCCATCTCCTGTGATGAGAAGATTGTTAATGTTGATAAGATTCAACAACTTGGAGATATTGGCCAATAGGGGAGCGTGGTAGGGTATTCTGTTATGTAATCGTACCGGCAGGCTTGGTCTCAATCTGACCCAAATTGAATCTATTAGATATGTTGTAACATCATATACAGCTGTGCATGTGATTTATGTATTGTACCTTAGTAAACACGTGGAGCATATGCAGGCAATAATACATGAATATTATTGTTTAAGATGTGCCTCGGCCATAGCCCTGCCATGGTTTTAGCAATTGTTAAAAAGTTGCAGCTATTAGACTGTCCAAAAAAAGGAATTGTGGTTGTATGTAAAGTATTTGGGATACATCTTACACTAATGGATTATATTGTTCTCAACTACCGTTTCGGAAAATGTGTGTGTTATTGCTGTTTATATTTTATATTGGTAAATATTTTGATTTTATTATTTTATACCAGAAATGTATATGAGAATATTTAATATCTATCATTAATGTTGATTATTGTGTGAAAAGTTTCATAACTATAAAACACCAGCAAATGTTTTTTTAAATGACCAATCTGCCTTACTTAAATAATTGTTGAGTTCTGTTCTGTCCCTCCCTCTTCTCCCTTGCTTTCTCTCTTTCAAAAATCCATGAATCACCCACATCATATTCTCCAAAGCCTGAAGCATATTGCCAACCCACTTCCTTCGATACATTAGTATGTCTCAGTCCCTCTTTGTCCATCCCTCCACATCCACATTTTCTCACTTACTCACCCCTTTATGTAATGCCGTTTATCCTTACTATGTGCTTCTCCATGGCTCTGTCCCTGTCTCTCACTCCTTCACTTCCTTTCAATCTGTCCTTTACTATCTCACTTTTGCTCTCAAACCCCTTCACCCATTAATCTTTTCTCCATTGCTAGCACTTTCTTCAAACTGTCCTCAAACTTCACAAGCTGATTTCTATTATTTTACCCTCTCCATGCCCCGCCCTTTCTCCCAGAGGTTTGATTCATTTGTCATCTTCTCGTTTCATCCTCACCATCGCTGACTGGTCTAAAACAGCTCCACCAGGTAAGTTCCTCCTTTCAGTCCGTGCACCTGATTTCAAAATCGCTTTGAGATGGTCTGGTTCTGCCTTGACAAAGGGCTCTGCATTTAGTCCTGTGTGTGAAAGGGCCCTATTAACAAGATCACCCCATCAGTTACAGTCAGTTGAAATACAATTATGCTACTTTATTGCCCGCCAGGTCAGGCTCTTTTGCCCTTATATGTTCTCAAAAACGTCCCCTTCTTCCTTTGTGTTGAGTTTAAGTACCCAGCCAAACCAAAACAAATCCACCAATGCAGCATCATTTTAACCTGTTATAGGTTCCATTTGCATATACCCAACATGGCATTCCTCCCTTATTCCACTGGGCCAGTGAATTCCAATGTGCTATACAAGGATCTGTTAGCAACAAAACAGCATCCTGCTTTGATGTAAATTCAATGTTGAACAGAAATATAATTATTTTCAATAATGTTCTACATAAGTGCACTATTGGGAATTACATATTCAGATTAGTAAGAATATTCTGAATCAAAAGCTATCATCTATGTTTCTACCCGTCCACGCATAAAATATGAAAATTATGCATAGGACATATGTGTTCATATATCAAATATTGACATGCATATGATTATCCTTGCCTGCTGAATTCAGACCTATATTCAGTTTCCTAATCGGACATAGAGTTTGTAAGTTATAGCTGAACATATGTTTTCAATGGTCACTATTAATGTACCCTTTTTGTGATAAACATTTGTGGGCTGCATTTACTTTGTGTGTGTGCTATATCGTTAAGCTGTAGTTTCAATGATGGAAATTCGTATGAAGTAATTTACTTCGATGTGTTTATTTCAAATTACTTTGAAATATATATATTTGTAGTTGTGGGTTAAGCGGTGAAAGGTGGTGGGGAGGGGCTCGGGTAGGGGCAGTAGTGCATTTTTTTTTTGTTTTAAATAAAGTAATGTTTTGAAGTATTCACTTAGAATTAATTTACCTCAAAGTAATTTTTTGGGAAAATGAACATGGAGCTGCTGTATCAATACCAGCAGACCATTTCCTAGTTTGAACAAAGGGCAAGTTTAATGTGCAGCTTAATGGAACAGACACATATTTATAATTTGGGCTATTGCTTCCCAGTGTTAGGTGTTATGGCTTGTTTGATGTATCTGTTTCCAAGAATGTACTTAATGATTAAGCAAACACTGGAATTGTTGGCTTTCAGATTATCTTGAAAAATAGGTCCACAGATGTGTGCCTTTCCGAGGAAAACAGCTGTTCTGCGTATATTGTCTTATTGATGTAAGTGGTATGTCCATGGGGCCTTGACATTCTGGCTCTCCAAAAGAGCTTAACTTGTTTGTTGTTTCTGCATGACTTGTTAATTTTAGGCTATTTTAATGCCTGTCATAAATCAACCACGTATCTAACCAGTAAAGGATACAATTGGTAGGGTCTTTCTGGATCCTTGAAGACGGAAATGGCTTGAAGGTAGTGAAGTCAAAATAGACCTTCTAAATGATGCCACTCTCTGAGTAAGCTAACAAGTCAGAGGGAGGAATCACTGGAAAGGGTGTGGGAAAACAATTGGAAGTCAGCCTAGGATTAAAATAAAGTGCAATGAAGATATGCCCCAACATAAATTCTCATGAATATTTCAACTAATTGGACAGCACTAACCTGAATGCTTGTCATGCCCTGGGGTAGATGACGTGTTTGGAACCGCTGGAAAGGGGTCCGCCATTGATGGTTCGTTACGTCTTTACTTAAGACTCTTGCAGGTCTAGTTCTTTTGCCTCGCGCCCATCACCGGTAGTATATCTCCATCTACTTCCGGGGAACAGACGCGTTGCAATGAATCTAGGTTCAGACCCTTGTGACAGTTTGCAACGCCACAAACCCAACATGGAAACTCCACAGCAGATACAAGAATTAGTGGCTGCTTTCCAGAATCTAAATTTGGAAGTTCAGAACCTAAAGAGTACCAATGCTACCCTGCAGCAAAGAATGACTGAGAGAGAACGACCCTCTACAGATTTGCCCCTGCTACCATTGGTTTATGGCAAGTTCGATGGCTCACCCAAAAGGGTTAAAGAATTTCTGGACGCATGTAACCTACATTTTGCATTTCGAGCCCAGACATTTACTTCTGATCATGCCATGGTGGGTTTCATATCACCCACATGACTAGCAACGCCCTGGTATGGGCCACCCCGCTAGTGAATCAAACTGACCGGTACTTCAGGATTATAGTGCCTTTAAGACTCTTCTTCAGCAGACTTTCTTGAGAACCAAAAGCACTTTTTTGGCTTCTGAAGACCTTTTGGACATCCGATAAGTACTTCAGATCTATTTTCTTACATTACCTCCTTCAAACAAGTAGCTTCCGAGGCAGGATGGCAGGAACAAGCTCAATACACCATCTTTCGAAGGGGCCTAAGGGAAGATCTTAAAGATGAGCTAGCCCGCATAGCCTGACCTCCTACCTTTTCGGATCTTGTGACTGCAGCCCTTCGCATTGACTTCCGTTTGACAGAACGGCGCGCCAAAAGTAAGAAGACCAAGAACTACGGGTCTCCCCTCCTCGAAACCCTTCCTCCTACTCCTACATCTACCTAACGGCAGTCCAAAGAGGAGCCAATGCAAATAGGTACCACTTGTGCCCCTCTTACCCCTGAGGAGCGTAAGAGGCGTAGAGAAGGGAGCCTATGTATGTATTGTGGGGCCTCCACCCATTTGCTAAGAGATTGCCCAGACGTCCCTCCCAGATGTTCGGGAAACGATCGCCCTCGTTAAGTGTTAGGACTAACTTCCGAGGGGCTCTTGCAAGTCCTTATACTACTCTCTCAGTAACATCCTCCGAGAGGACAGAAGACTCCCGTCTCATGGTCATCCTAGTGACTTTACAACTTGGAGATTCCGAGATACAGTCCCAAGCCCTGCTAGATTGCGGAGCTGCCGGAAATTTCATCGATACACAGTGGGCAGAAAAGATGGGTTTAACTCGTATTACCAAGAAAGAAGACCAGAAGGTTGAGGGTGTGGACGGTGAGCCCCTAAGTTCCGGCCTCATTACCCATACTACAGAGGTACTTACTATGTCTATACAACAACACTCGGAAAGAATAATCTTCAACATCATTAATGCGGCACACTTCCCTCTCATCCTTGGAATCGGCTGGTTGCGAAAGCACAATCCCACAATCAACTGGACTAAGAACCTCCTAAGCTTCCATTTGTCTTTTTGTAAGGCAGAATGTCTACCAGAGCCCAGGTTTGAGACTGTTAAAACAGTGTGCAGCTCTGAGTCCAGTGCCATCCATTGCTTACCAAACCATCTAAGGGATTACACAGAGGTGGTCACAGAAAAGATTCCTTTAGAGTTACCACCTCATAGGGCAGAAGACTGCAGCATCAAACTCACTCCTGGAGCCCTGGTACCCTTTGGTCGTATGTTTCCTTTGTCAGTGGAAGAGAAGAAATATCTCAGAGAGTGCTTGGATAGCAATCTTGCCAACAAATTGATTCAACCCTCAAAATCACTGGCTGGTGCCTCTTTATTCTTCATCCCCAAAAGAGGATCCGAGGAATATGACCCTAAATAGATTACCGAGGCTTGAATAAAGTGACCGTCAAAGATTGATACCCCATGCCACTCATAACAGAAATAATACAAGCCGTCCAGGGTTCTACAATATTTACAAAACTAGACTTGCGGAATGCCTACCATCTGCTCCGAGTCCAGACTGGTGACGATTGGAAGACTGCCTTTCGTACCCCTTTTGGGCTTTACAAATATCAAGTGATGCCTTTTGGGATAGTCAACGGCCCCTCTATATTCCAACATTTTATGGATCGCCTCTTCTCAGACTTGTTGTGTCACACAACTATTGTCTACCTTGATGACATTTTGGTTTTCTCCCGCACTCAAGAAGAACATGAAAGACACGTTATGGAAGTCTTCCAGAGGTTACGAGATAACCATCTATCCGTAAAACTTAACAAGTGTGTCTTTTCTACTCCATCCATCACATACTTGGGTTTTATCCTTTCCAATTACGACATCTCAATGGATCCTCAGAAAGTCCTCTCCATCCTTGATTGGCCTAAAACAGTCAAAGAGGTCCAAAAATGTCTTGGACTGGCGAACTTCTATCGGAAGTTCATACCTAATTTCTCTCAGAAGGTTCTACCTATCACAACTCTTCTTAAAAAATCCTCAGCTCCTTTTTGTTGGTCCCAGAACGCCGAAGACAGTTTTTGACATCTCAAGCAGTCCTTTTGTTCAGCACCTATCTTACGTCAGCCAGATCAAAGCCTCCCTTTCATCCTGGAAACAGACGCATCTTCTGGTGCCACAGAGGCAGTCTTGTTGCAGATGCATCAGGACAACAAGCATCCTATATCCTATTTTTCCAAGACACTCAACGCTAGTCAAAGGAACTATTCAGTTATTGAATGGGAACTGTTGGCTATGAAGTTGGCCTGTCTGGAATGGCGTCATCTGCTTCAGGGAGGTGAACATCCTTTCACTATCCGTACTGACCATAAAAATCTACAGGTTTTGAGACAGTTTGAGTGTTATAACACCCGCCAGGCGAGATGGGCCCACTTCTTTGCGCAGTTCGATTTCAACATAACCTATATACCTGGTTCCCAAAACCTAGTGGCTGATGCCCTCTCCTGACGCAGTGACTACACCTCCGACACAGAACCAATAATGGAGCTGATGTTCCCCCAGACCAAGGCGATCGGAGTACTCTCCACCTTCCTATGGCAAGTAACAGAAGCGTCCGGCGGAAACTTTGAGGTAGAAAGTCATCCCAAGGTAACTCAATATGACATCAATGATGGGCTCTACCTCATAGATGGCAAATTGTATTTAACTACACGATCTTTAAGGAAGACCGCATTAACCTGGTGTCATGATTCCAGGATTGCAGAACATAGGGGCTGCAAGGGTACATTAGACTACCTCCAAAGATACTTTATTGGCCAGACATGAAAAAGAATACCTCCCAATACGTGCAGTCATGTACTATTTGTCTTCGCAGCAAAGTTCCCACTCAAAGACCTCTGGGATTATTAGAACCTAGTGCTGTGCCTACGGGCCCCTGGAACACTATCTCAACTGATTTCTTTGTTGAATTACCAAGATCCCAAGGATGTACTTGTATAATGGTCGTGGTAGATTCATTTTCTAAATTGGCTCACTTTTCCCCCTTGCCAGGGGTCCCCTCCGCAACCGAGATGGCAGAAGTCTTCTTAAAAGACGTGTTTCGACTACACAGTATTCCTACCAAGATTATCTCTGACTGTGGTAGCCAATATACATCACGATTTTGGAAGGCTTTCCGCAAAAGGTTGGGTATCGAGAGGGCTCTGTCTTCGGGCTTCCACCCCCAATCCAATGGGCAGACAGAACGCCTTAATGGCACGCTTCAAAAGTATCTTTGTTGTTTCATTAATCTACAACAGGATAACTGGGTGACACTCTTACCCACGGCTGAATTTTCATATAACAACTCCATTCACTCAGCCCTAGGGATGAGTCCATTTTACTGCACCTTTGGGTACCACCCGCATTCAGTTCTACCCCTCCCAGGGCAATCATCTGGTATTCCCTCTATACACTCTTCCCTAGCTCTCATTCATGAGGCCCACGATAAGGCTAAAACAAGTCTCCAGGAGGCTCAGGATCGTAACAAGAGCCAGGCCGACAAACACCGCAGGCCAGTCCCGGGTTGAGAAGCAGGATCTCGAGTAATGCTTTCCACTAAATATCACCCCGATGGGTGCATCCCTCTAAGCTGTCCCCTAGATACATTGGGCCATATGAGATCACACATAAGATAAACCCTGTGGCCTTTCGACTTAAGCTTCCAGTGGGTCTACGACGGGTTTATCCAGTATTTCATGCTTCCCAGCTAAAAGCTTTCCAGATGGATAAATGGACATGTATCCCGAAGAAGGTCACCTTGTCCGTAGACTCTACTAAACAAGAATATGAAGTCGCTCAAATATGTGACTCTAGGTACCATCGGGGTAGGTTGGAATACCTTGTGCACTGGAAAGGTTATCCCTGGTCAGAGAATTCCTGGGAACCCAAATCCCATATTAACGCCCCTCTTTTGTTGCACAGGTTCCATCGGCGTCATCCGGGCAAGCCTGGGGGGGGTGTGCCTCAGGAGGGGGCATACTGTCATGCCCAGGGGTAGATGGCATGTTTGGAACTGCTGGAAAGGGGTCCGCCAGTGATGGTTCTGTTACGTCTTTCCTTACGACTCTTGCAGGTCTAGTTCTTTTGCCTCGCACCCATCACTGGTACTATATCTCCATCTACTTCCGGGGAACGGACGCGTTGCACCAAATCTAGGCTTTCCTCCTGTGTTGTGATCGCTCTGGATTATTTCTCCTTGCGTTTTCCACCAGCTTTCCTGTGTTCCTCTGCAGCTTCCTCTGCTTCTGATTTCTTGTGCTCTCCCTCCCTTTCTCATTTTTGCTTCTGCTTCTCCCTCTCTCCAATTTCTTCCGCTAATCTTTTCCTCGCCCTGCTCTGCCTGTCTTTGCTCTTGTTTAGATCGTGCTTCCATTCCTCCAAGTTCCATCCTCTTTACTTTCACTATCGTGTACCGGATCTCCTCGCCTGCTTACGGACTGCCTTTGCCTCTCGTTTTGTGCCTTAACTACCAGCCTGTGTACCGAATCTTCTTGCCTGTCTTCCGGATTTCTAGTGCCTTCTCCGTGTCTACTGATTTGTTCCATTTCATCCCGGAATCCCCTACATTTCACAGCTGACGATCCCCTTGTCCACTACTGCCTCCTCCTTGTGGATATTGGTGGCACTTCACCTTCCTGACCTCGCAAGACTTCCTTGGGGTTATTTGTGCCTCTGGCTTTTTCCCCATTTTGGCGGTCACAGAGGATTGACCACAGCCCACCTATAAGGTTGCACTGTAGCATCCTTCCGTGGTCGACCGTATCTCCACAAAAATAAAGGAGAGACCTGGGAATAAAGAAAGAAAGAAACCGGATCCTAAGTGGAAGAAAAAAGGTGAGGAGGAAGAGGAAGGAGGGGAAACGGAGTCCTCTTTCGAAGAAGAGGGTATTTCAGACCCTTGTGACAATGCTGATAACGGGATTCTCCGACAACCAGTCTCTTGAGGAAATCCAATTAGAATAAACAAAAAAGAAGGGAAGGTTAGTAAGGGAAATTTATCCCAAACGGCACGAGGGTCATGCTAGATACCGGGTTGGTGCACCACAGGATAGCATCCAAAGTACTGGGCACAATCACCTTCTTAATTAACAGTTGTCGGCAGGACTTCCTTTACCTTGTAGAAATGAAGAGGATAATTTAGAAATCCACCTGTTGTTTCTTCACGGGCGACAGGATTCAATCAGAAAGTAGCACCTTTGAATTCCAGGAAAACTGTGTGCAGATTTTACATATGGCAACAGTACACCAGCCGGGAAAGCTGCACGTTGGTTTTCTTTTACGCGGCTGCAATAGTTCCAGGAAACCGCGTGTAGATTTTACACGTGGCAACAGAACACGCAGCCGGGAAAGCCGCATTTTTGTTTTCTTACACGCAGCTGCAATAGTTCCAGGAAACCACATGTGGATTTTACACGCAGCAAAAGTACATGCAGCCGGGAAAGCCACACGTTTGTTCGCATGTGGAGGATTACACACAGCCAGAAGAGTAGTACGTTGTCTTCTTACACGCAGCAACAATAGTTTTCAGGAAACCGCGTGTGGCTTTTAAACGTGACAAGGAGTTCGCGGTTGCAAGAGTTCACGTGTGGAGGATTACACGCAGCAAGGAATGCAGAAAGAAAGTGCTGACGAGTTGCGAGGACGCAGATCAAAGCTTCAGCTACAGGACTCCATGAATCTCATTCAGACGCAGCAAGTGACTTCCACACGCTGCTTATAAACGTAGAGCAGTAAACACGTGACCATCTCAAATCACTTGATACTAACGACGTGTATAATGCAAATCCAGTTTTCCGGGTAATGTATCAAACAGTGTCCTTCTAGAATAGAAAGGCTTTGAGGTTCTATGGGCATAACGAGACCTGCGAGAATAGGGTGTTACAGGTCCAGGTCCAGTAATCTGACTGCAGTGCATGACAACGCCACAGCTTCAAATGCAGCATTCGAGATTTTTGTATAGGCCATATAACATAAAGAGTGTAATTAACACATGTTTACCTGTGTTACCAATCAAAAAATAGGTTGTTCTATCAACAGACATGATGTTATCTATAATACAAATTCTTATTTTGTAAATAAGTTGGCATATTCTTTTCCTTATGAAACACTAAAATGCAAGTTGCACAGTTCCTTATGTTCTCTTTCACGTGGCAGTGCACATGCAGAAGTGAAGTCACACATTTCATTTGTCATGAATAAATCCAACAAACATTGCATGTTTTGACTGGCCATTTTGTTTTTACTTTATTTTGTCTCTTTCACCTTTAAAGTATAGTTCGGACCTTATATATTTACTGGAGACATTACAATCAATGAAATCAAATTTTACAACCTACAGCCTCGCCAATGCATGTTTAGAAGGTATTTGCATACAGTCTAATGCTATGCACATCTTTCCATTCCTTCATTTATTTATTAATTTGCATTTATAGAGCTCACAACTGCCCTCAGGCATCGCAGCGCTATTCAAGAAGGCTTACTTGGTTACATAAGTGCTTGTGAAGAGATCCTTACATACTTGTTACATATCCCCATGTAGCAGGGTGTGGCTTATTTAGTTACATAATGCTTGCAAAAACATAGAGTTTGCGTAACCTATCTCGCACTTTCTCCTTAATAGGTGGCATAAATAATATTTTAGTTGCATTTCGTTTCCATGATCATTTATGGTTTGATCTTATTTTGCCTGTTGTGTGTGTATGAAGTCCAGGTATACCGCTCCCGATGCAGTATCTCTGGCGAGAAAGCTATAGATCGTCATCTGGTTCTGGTTGTTCCTCAGGGTCTTTGGTCACCATCCCTTGCATCAGCATGCACCAGTATGGATCCCTCCACAGATTCCTGTACAGCTACCTTTGCACGCACTTTCATAACTAATGGCTAGCCTTCCCTCTGCCAACTTCACCCAGAGAGCTCTGTGAGATGGCATCGTTTACAGATAGAAAGCACTATGCTCTGCTAATCATCAACATGACTTTGTCCATCCCAGAGTAAGGGGAAGGGAAACATGAACCAAACAACTATAACATGGACTCACTCGCGGCAAGATAATGGGCCTCATTACAAGCCTGGCGTTAAGGGGTTAACAGCGCCGTAGAAGGCTGTGGCGCCGTTAACCCCTTAACGCCAGATTCACACTTTAACGCCTGCTTTTTGCAGGCGTTAAAGTCCATCCCGCTAAGGGACCTTGGTGCTAATTACGGACCAAGTAATTTACATTGCATCCCGCTAAGGGACCTTGGTGCTAATTACGGTACCGTAATTTACAGTGCCGTAATTAGCGCCTTCCCCATTCCCATTGAGCCCTATGGGCCAAAAATGGGAATGGGGAAGGGGCCACGGTGAATGGGGATTTACCGCCCGCTAACCTTGGAATGGGGTGGTAAATCCGCCATCCACCATGGCGGAATCCGGCATGGACCATGGTGCTAATAGCACCATGGTCCAACGCCAGGGTTGTAATGAGGCCCAATGTCTGGACCAGGAGGACTCACTCTGTGACATTGCTGGAGTTATGTGACCTTTGTTAGAATGGCTGTGCATAAGACCAGTGGCTGAACTACACCAGTCTTGGTTGAGAGAATCTGTGGTAGCTCGGGTGCAGAATGGTTCTGTCAACTTCAGCAAGGACATAAACATGCATGCTTTTGGAACTGGTTCCATTCCAAAGACATCTTGGTACTGCGTAAGAGCCTTTGGTGAGTTTATGTGTAAACCACTGCTAACAAGGGTGATCACAATTTCTTCACAAATCCAGGACAGCAACACCTCTGTTACATTACAAATAACACTGAAGTTAAATGTCAAGCTTTCCAGAGATTTTGCTTTCAATTAAACTGTTGGCATGCTGTAGCCAGGTTTTTGCTGGCTACTTCAGGGCAGTTTTAGATCTTTCTGTGAAAAATATGACAGCACATGCACAAAGAACATTCCCACAGAGGGTGAGGTTTGGTCGAGCATGTTAGGGCTGACCTTTTCCTTTCATCATTGGCCACAAGATCATAATTGCTGGCATCTGAAACCACATTCCTTCATCTACGTTCCTTCATCACTAGAATGCATTCTACCAACTTGTCTGCAGAAGGACTCCTTATAGGATCTGTGTATGCCATATAATTAACACCAGGCATGATGTCTCCTCCAGTGATTCTGTCTTCTGCCTCTGCCAGCACCTTCAATGTCAAGTTGTACTGACAGAAGAAGAGTCCAGTTGAAAATGTCACGTCCTTCGAATTCCACATGGCACAAGCAATCCAATGTGCCTAGTTCCCTGTTTAAGTTAATATTCAATTGCACCTTTGTGAATTAAGTCACACACTGGTAGGAAGGATTTCATCAATGTGCAATTTTCCCTCCAATTGTGGACCCTCCAAACGTTTTGCTTTTGTGTGGCCATCCTATCCTGACTTTTGCCAGTGTGGCACAGCGTGCAGCTGCGCGCCACTAGGCTTTTGGTCACTTGTTATGGGGAAACTGAAACGTTCTCCAGACAGTCAGTACTGGGAAACTATGCTTCCCTTAGTTTTTGACTATGTTGCCATTTCTTGGTAACTTTTTAACAGTGCACAATGTACCTTCCAGTACTGTACGCTGAAGCCCTTCTAGGTTTATGGTCGTAGACACCCTCAAAGAATTGTTGGGTGATTGTACAAGTGTGCCTGGGATGAACTGGTGGCAACAGTTACTTTTTAAAGTGTTTTGCTTCTTTTTAGTGGATCACATTGCGTTTACCATGGTTGGTTTAAGACTGTGGCCAGGTCTTTTGTTCTGTACCATGGCCATTGTGTCCTTTGCCTTCACCCAGGTCAAGTAACCCAGGTTTTTGGGCATACAGCCTCCCGTGAAAACCGATCTCTTACGCGGGCTTCTGCATGTCACGTGTGTGTGCCCAGGAAGTGGGTTGGGACTGTCTAGTCCCAATGCACGTCACTGGTGCCAGGATGTTTGGAGTGCCTGAATGACTGGGACCACCGTAGTCCATTATTGGTCCCTGACTGGGATGCTTGCATGAGAGCAGATCTTTGATTGGAAGTCCGCGATTTTGGCGTGAAGGTAATCTTGGATAAGACAAGGGGCTCTACATCCATTCCAGGATGATCCGATGAGTTCTCTCCGAACTACAGAAGGAGCGAAGTATACTGCATGAGGAAACAGACTTCTGAAACCAGCAGAGACACACTGGAAGGTTTTGGCACCCTTCACCCTCTGCTGTCACATCAGAACCCTGTTTTCTTCATCGATCAAGAAGGCTTGCCAGGGTGCTCTGCCCCTTTGGAGTAGTTTGAACAACCGCTCTCGGCGCCCCTTTGCTTACCTGCCAAAGGAACCCCTTCGAAAGCATTTCTGGGCCATCCAGTGAACTGTCCAGCTCTATCTCAGGGTATCCTACAGAATCACTGTTGTCTCAAGTTGAGACCCGAGACTTGAGACATTCCTTGCTTGTGGTCCCGTGCCCACTCCCACCAGATTTTGTGGTCCTAGCTCCTCTTGGTCCCGAATTAGTAGAGTGCCTAATGATGCACACATCTGTGATTCCCATGTCACTACCTGTTGGTGACGGTCACTGTAGGTGTCTTGCTGTCCTGCTCTCTTGCGCCCTGAAGCCTGTTGCACCTCTTTGTAACTCCTTGATAAAAGGCAACTGTCCCATCACAGACAACCACTCTATGCCACAGCCACTGAGAGCCAGGGTGCTGCGAAACTGCAGTACTCAAACCTACTAGCAAACTTGACTAAACTAGTCAAATTTGGTCTGGACTGTGCCGAGGGTCTGTGAGTACTTGTATCACTTACTGGTGGCTCCCTGGCACAACCGATCACTTTTACGCACAAATATCCCTAAAAAGGAAGTCACTTTTTGCTGGGTTAGCCAGTGCCGCCAAGCTATTCTAACCTTTTGAAAACTGCTCTGTCGGCAAGAGGAAGACCCTAATTGAATAGTTGGAACCAATTCTTCATCGCCTCAAGCCCCTTCCTGACTTGCTACAGCTCTCCCAAGAAGACCCGCTTTATGTTCTGCCTGTGCGATTGTGCATTTTTACGCACAGCTGTACTGTTGAGCACAAGGCTGGACTTGAAAGCTAGGGAACGACTCTGAAGAATTGTCTAATGCTCCTAGTGTCTTAACTCACCTTTCTCTTTACAGGTTGTGGCTGTCTTTTACTCCTTTCTCATATTAGGAAACATATTGTATACATATTATGTAGTACCGTATTTGTGTGGTAACTGTTTTTATATAACTGAAGTTTACTTGTGTCTTTTGGTCCGGCCAACAATAAATGTATAGATATTTTTCATATACACTTGTCTAAGAGTAATTTGTGGTTTGTTACTGTGTGTGCTCATTGTGGGCTTCCAATCACTCTCACCCCTCCTGAGACTTAGTCTTGAACTCCTGCCATGCTTCCTAGCTTGGTCTGGCTTGTTCAGAAGGTTCTCCAGTTTCACTAAACCGAGG
Organism: Ambystoma mexicanum; assembly: GCF_040938575.1. Taxonomy (NCBI): domain Eukaryota; kingdom Metazoa; phylum Chordata; class Amphibia; order Caudata; family Ambystomatidae; genus Ambystoma; species Ambystoma mexicanum. Next base: position 620,645,920 of record NC_090923.1, on the reverse strand, counting down.
GTGGCCTCCTAAACCTCTGCCCACCAGGTCAGAGTTTCGAAATCCATCTTAACCCACACTGACACAGAACATGCACTTGATCAAACTTTAGTTGGTCGAGTTCCAAGTCAAATTGTGGTATTCTATTTCTCAAGCACATTGTGTCTACAAGACACACAAATGCTGCTGACCCATTTTCCTGCCGGGTGTAGCCACAAACGTCCAGTTATTTGGTACTGGTTATGAATGTGCACACTGATCAGATTCCCGCCGACAAGTAGTTGAACCTGCTCAGATCATTGCAAATGTTTGTAGCTGAAACTAGGAGTATCTTGTAGTATTTGAACCCTGATTTGTGCTGATTGTACTAGAATTAAACAAATATATTTTTTATTAGCAGTATAATTAATAGCCAACAAAGCGTGTCTATGCATAATTTATAAAACCTAACAAAAAACACAATACAATTTCTTGCCACTTCCCAGTGATCAGTGCTAAGACTATTTGATGTATCGATCTGGCTCGGACTTTCATTGCTATCTTTTCCATTACATATTAATTTATTTTCATTTCTTGTTGTATTTTTGTTTGGTTTCATTTCTTGTTATTTCATTATGAGGATTTCATTCAGATTTTAAGAGATTGAAACTAATTCGATATGAGGGAATTTGAGCATGTATTTATTGTATTTGTTGTTAGCACCCAGATCCGGAGGTATCACAGTTCCAGTGAGATTTACAGAACAGATAATAACACATCTTTTTTACTACAGCGGTTCCATAGTGGTCGATGCATGGACAAAGACAAAACAGATGTTGTGACAGTGTGGTCACCTTGTGATCACAAATAAGGGGGAAAAATAGCGGCAGACTTTTACAGATTTAGCCTAAGAGAAAGGGCCTAGCAAGCAGTTTCCATTTCAGTCAAGCATGTTATGTGTGGTGGAGGTTATTAGGCATATTTGTCAAACAACACCATTTTAACTTTTTTGAGGACAATCAGATATGAGGGCTCCTCTTTGGTCCCAGGGGGGAGCAAATTCCAGAGTGTGGCGGTGATGATGGTGAAGCAGGTACCCCCAGCTCTTTTCCTGTTTAATCTAGGGGTTGTTAGTGAGGTGGAAGAGGAGATACGCAGGGTACGGTTTAGGCTTTTTTCCAATGCAGCAGATGAGAGATGGGGGGCAGAGTTGTAGAGGCAACAGTGTGTAATGGAGAGGATTTTAAATTGTATACGTGCCTTCGTGGGTAGCCAATATGCTTCACTCCTCACTAGGGAGATGTGATCAGAACGTTTCAGGCCCCATATAGCCTGGACTGCATGGTTTTGAGTCACCTGAAGTTTGTTGGTGTTGTTGGTAGAAGTTCCTGCAAGGGGGCCATTAAAGTAGTCTAGTTTGCTGCCAATAATGGCCCTTGCCAGCGTGAGGCAGTTATTTGGGGGTAAGGAATTTCCTGGATAAGTGTATGAGGTTTGTGGAGTAGGCTGCAGAGGAGGCGTTACCCTTGACATGTTTGTGCATGTTTAACTCGAGGTAGACGCCCAGAGCTTTGACGTGGGATCATACAGGGATGATGTTTCTGTTGAAGCAAAAGGAGGCCAAAGCGGGGTCGAGATGTTTGAGTCGGTGTGGGGAACCTACAATAAGGAGTTCTGTTTTGTCATCATTAAGGCATAGATGGTGGTTTGCCATCTATGTCTGAATGATGCTGTATATATGGTTAATATAGGTGGAGTCCTCTTCTTGGTTGCCTGTGAGCTTTAAGAGGATCTGAGTATCATCAGCAAAGTTGTGTATGTAGGGTATGTTAAGGATGTTGAGGTGATCAAATATAGGTTTAGAACTCATATTGTACAGTGTGGGTGAGAGACAGGATCCCTGAGGGACCCTTTGTGACATTGGGATGAGATCAGCTGCTTGATCTTGATCCCCAGCAAAGACTCTGCAGGATTGGTCGCTCAGGAAGGATTGAATCCAGTGGGCCACTTCTGTGGCAAGGTTGAAGGTGGCGGTAAGGTGGTGTAAAATATAGTGTTCAACAAGATCAAAGGCTGCTGAGGGGTCCAATAGGAGGGGGATTGCAAGATTACAATCGTCTCGACTTGTATCCAGTTGGATCTTGAGGTTGAGGAGGGCTGATTCAGTGCTACTTGTGGGCCTGAATCCAGATTGCCGGAGGGCAAGTAAATTTTGAGCTTCTAGGTGGGCTTGCAGTTGATAGTAGGTGGTGCATTCCAGAATTTTTAGGAGGAAGGGTACTATTGTGATTGGGTGGTTTTTGGAAGGAAGGATAGGGCCAAGCAAGGTTTTTTTAGAAAAGGTGTGACCCATGCTTCTTTGATTCAGTTAGGTACTGAGCAGGTGGTGAAGGAGGCGTTGATGAATTTAGCAATGGTGGGTGCTAGGGAGTCAGTGCACATCTTGATGAGATGGGCTGGGCAGATGTCTCAAGAGCAGTTGGATGCTTTGAGGCGTTGGATGGTGGTGAGGACGTCTGCTGCAGAGACTGGGGTGAAGTGGAAGGGGGGAGAGGATGAGGTTGAGAGGGCTAGGTGGGAAGGGGGGTCTGCTGGTTCAGGAGTATGGAGTAGCACTTTTTTGAGGATCCTTTTTGTTCCAAAGTTGTGGGTTTTGTTGTTCAAGCACCACACTTTGTCTTTGGTAAAGCTAGACGTGGGAGGGAGGGCAGGGGTTTCCAGTTCTTTAAGGATTTTGAAGATCTCTCAGTGTGTATATGCTAGCTTTAGTGGGGATGATGGCTGATTTGTAAGCTTTGGCGGTGTTGCTAATGGCCTTTTTGTTAGAGGAGAGGGATGTTTTTTACAGAGATGTTCATAGCCAAGTTTGAGATTTTCTTTTTAAGTGTTGTGGTTTTTAGGGGGTGTGTAGGTCTAGTGCACAGAGTAGAGGGGAATTGTATGCTTTGAGGATGGGTTTGGGGTCAGAGCTATTGGGTTGCAGTTCGAGGGAAGCACAAATGGTGGACTCCAGTAATTCTTTGTTCAATTTGTGGGTATGTCTCGCAGTGATGGTAGGTTGATTTCAATTTTATGGGTGGGGGTGGAATCGAAGGGTCATAGTAAAACAGATGAAAGTGTGGTAAGTCCAGGGAACAGGGTCAATGGAGGTGACCTCAGTGGCCGTATTACCCTGATTGATCCAATTCAGGATCCGGCCTTTGGAGAGCATGGGGGTAAAGACCTTTTGTGTCAGGTTCATCTCATAGAGGGAGGTAGTAAGAGTGGTAGCCCTCAGTTCAGTGGGGTCATTTAAGCCCAGGTTAAAATCCCCTTGGAGCAGCAGATTGGTGTTGGGCATCAAAATCGATGTGATGAGGAGGGGGATGTCAGCCTCCAGGGTGCTAAGGTTGTTGGGTTGGAGGTAGACGAGCAGTAAGTTGATGGTGGTCTGGGGATTGGCATCAATTTTGGCTAATAATAGTTTGTAGCCTGTCAAGGGTGGGAGGGGGCAGGCTTTAATAGGGAGCAATGATTTAGATATGATCGCGTATCCTCCTCCTTGGGTTGTGTCTCTGTCAGCTCTGAGGATGGACTAGCCATATGGGAGGGTGAGGGATAGAGACGGGCCAGCTGCCTTGTGTACCCAGGTCTCGGTGATGGCCAGCATCTCAAGGTCTTTGTTGAGTATGAGGTAATGTACATCAGGGGCATGAGCGCAGATGGAGAGTGCATTAACGAACGTACAGGCAAGGTGTTCTGAGCTGGTGAAGGGAGTGGTAGGTGGGTACGGGTGGGCTTGGATGGGGGGGCGCTGTGTGGAGGCAGTGTAAGTCTTTGTTCCAATCCACTCCTGGGTGAGCTCTATAAGGGTTTGATTGGTTCATATGTATTCAAACCATCATGTCAGTGCTACCAACCATGATTCACTCCTTTGTTATTTATTTATTATACCTGCTGAGAATGCAAATAAACTGAGATGGGGCAGTATACCTTTGTTTCTGCAGGGATGAAGTGACTTTAAGTGATCTGAATTGGTAGCAAAAACGGTTATTGACAAAATAAAAATAAAATAAAGCCAACTGTCCACCCAAATACCAAGTGCAACCGCCTGCTCAAAGCCCCCCTTCCCTCCCCTCCCCTCCCCTATCCATCCATCCATCCATCCATCCATCCATCCATCCATCCATCCATCCATCCATCCATCCATCCATCCATCCATCCATCCATCCATCCATCCATCCATCCATCCATCCATCCATCCATCCATCCATCCATCCATCCATCCATCCATCCATCCATCCATCCATCCATCCATCCATCCATCCATCCATCCATCCATCCATCCATCCATCCATCCATCCATCCATCCATCCATCCATCCATCCCTCAAAGCGAGACTGGCAGATTTTGCTCTGCACTGCAGTGCAAAGCACCAACAGAAGTGGGCACTCATGGCAATTTCAGATTGGCTCACCGCATGCACGAAAATAAATATCTGCTAAACCAGACTAACAGCCCCAAAGACCTAGTTACAAAAATAGAAGTAAACACATTTCTCGGCTGCTGCAGTACCTGCCCTTCCAGCTACTGTGCGCAACCACCCCCCCCTTCCCCCAACTCCCCTGCAGCCGTGTTTAAATCATTAAAGTAAAAGCAGACCTGGAGCGCTAACAAGTCTACAATACCCACAGCTGGGGGGCGAGCCTAGGGAGCCAAGCTCAAATCCGTCAGCGCGTAGAAAGCACACACGCGCATCCAAACACAGGGGCTCCTTTGAATTAACAAGGAAATAATCCCTTCCCTGGAGCCTGACACAAAACAAACTGATTTCCCCAACAGAGAAAAAAACCTCCATTTCACAGAAAGTCATGCAGGCAGCACAGCTATTCTCCCGTGGGGCTCGCTTCTCTTGTCCACCTTGCTCTCTCCTGCGGTGCCTCAGCCCACCACAGCCCCAGCTCATTATCTTCTCCATCGGAAAAGTCTAGCTTCCAGCTACTGCGTTCCCAGCGCCACCCATAAGTAAAAACTATTGCATTACAGTACAGCTAGGATGACATGGCATATGAGGAGGGAGAGAAGGCTTGTTGGTGTTGTTTGGCTTTTCACCCAGCCATTCACTGCCCAGGGCCATGCTAATCCCTATAACCATTCCCACCCACTTCCTGCCATTATCCGCCCATTACACATCCTCCTGGGTTCTCTTTGAGTTAGCTACTTTTCAAGCTTTGTCATCAAGCTCTATGTTTTTTCATAGCCTTCTTCTGAGAGTTAAATCAAATTGATCAAATGAAGACCCGTAGTCACATGGAATTAATCAATGTTGGCCATTCATCACAATAGAAAAATGATTGTCCATAGAATATACATTCAATATTTTCAGGATAGAGACAGAGATTAAAGGGGTTGGACCAAGGTAGGATGTGTTGGGTAAGGACAAAAAACAAAGACAAAAGGAAAAAATAGTGATGCAAGAAAAGAAACAAATATTAGAACACATTTGAAGACTATATGAAATGCTAACATTACATAAAACGCTTCCTGCTCAATTTGTCTCATTTGAACATCATTCTGTATCATAATGTACCAACTCGTTCGTTGATGGTTTGAATAGGAATGGTCGCCGCGGTGTCGACTACTATGTGCATGCGAGCAGAACGGAACTCCACGCACTAGGTAAGCCTGGGATATGGTACTCTGTACTTTAGTACAACAATGTACCGAGAGGCGCTTATCTTCCTTTGAGAGAAATAGCAGTATAAGTGGGCGTATCACAGACATGCACTAAAGCGAACCATGGTGAGAGACATTCACTGTTGATATTGAGTAAACGCAGCAAAAGGATGTGTCAAAGCGAGTTATGGTGAGTGCACAATTGATGCTGTCCAAGTTTATACCACTTGACATTTCAGATGTTGCTACGAGCCAACAACGATGTAAGCCGGGGTCCATAGTAAATATTTATACACTGCTACTTTATATTGAGGGACTTAGTAGATAAGCTACGATGCAGTATCAGTGAATGTATGTACCTTAACGATGTGAGCAGTAATGACTAAGGATAGAACTACGGCTAAGTTAACGATAATGTGTGTATTAAACTCAAGGATGTTATGAAGAGGTAGCTTAAACTCCAAAAATAGCCAACAATAAAGAGAATGAATAAAGTAATCAAAGACAGAATTAAGGCATAGTCAACCACAATGAATACATCAAATACAAGCATGTCAAAGTGGGGGAGCTTAAAATCTTCAAATTAGCCAACAATGGTACCGAGCAAGCTATGTATTCACAATATACAACCAGAGGCGCATATTGCAATGTGAGTGGCATTTTGTTCTCTTCACAATAATTGCAGGTATGGGGATTATACCAGAACATTGCCATTTGTACTATCTGTCCAGGGCAGTCTCATTACCATTTAAATAGGTTAGCCCAGTTTTGATTTTACCTTGTTTTATTGATGGAATAGTACTATGTATTGTAGAACCATTTATAGACCGAAGGAGATTAATGAAAGATTTGGTCCATGGAAGGAGGCAAACAAATTAAATGGTCCTTTATAGGAGAACAACAAGTTATTATGCTCATTGTGAAGAGTATTTTACTGGAATGAATGAAGCGTATACTACATATATACATATAACCAGCAACAAACGAGTTGGTACGTATGATAAAGAATGATGTTCAAATGAGACAAATTGAGTATGAAACATTATATATAATGTTAACATTTCATATAGTCTTCAAATGTGTTCTAATATTTGTTTATTTTCTCGTATCCCTATTTTTTCCTTTTCTCATTACCCAACACATCCTACCTTGGTTCAACCCCTTTAATCTCTGTCTCCATCCATAAAGTATTTAATGTATATTCAATGGACATTCATTTTTCTATTGTGCTGAATGGCCAACAATGGTCTATTCCATGTGACTACATGTCTTTATTTGATCAATTTGATTTGGTTTTATGTTTAGTAAGCATGCGTCCAGTTCTGAAGAAGGCCCAAGGCCGAAACACATGTCGTGTACTGGACACATGTCGTGTACTGGACACTTGTAATGATCTAACACTTTTGAATTGGAAATTTTGACCAGTGAATAAAAAGTACATTCTTAAACCGGCGCATACAGCGTGGTGGCATACATCTTACTGTCATGGCCCATGGGGGGTGCTGGTCTCTGTGGCACAGGTGGAGACACATTGGTCTGGATGCACATTATTCCCCCAATATGGCGTCCTGCACTGCCATTTGCTTTGCAGTTGTTTTGGTTCCTCAGGCGGTGGCTCGGACCACTCTCTCGGATGTTGGAGGATATCTGGGCATGCAGGCAACAGATCAGTGCGTCTCTACTCTGCTCAGTGATCGCTTTCTGAGTTCACTTCCAGGTCCTTCTTACATCTGTTTCCCTGTCTGTGTTCAGTCTAAATTGTTCTTTTCACCTGTACAGGGAGGCATTCCCCCAGCGTATGGAGCCCGGCAACACAAGGGCTGTTCCTTTCAGTTTGCTCTCAGATGCCACGGCATCACTTAGCAATGGTACAAACTCTTTTCCAATGCACGTAGCAGATCGCGTATTAGTAGCTCTCTTGTCTGACCCCTCTTGTCTGTTCTGCAGCCTCCGATTGTGAACCTGCCGGTTTCGTTTTCCAAAGCCACTTTTCCCTTCGCTTGGGCAGCACGAAGCTCTCCCGCACCTCACACAGCAGTAGTCTTCTTTCCCGATGCTCTTGCTCTATTAGGCACTTCCTCTGTTCTGATGTTTCCTACGTTTGTACTTGTTCGTCTAACTAAAAGCTCCTGATTTATGTCACATAGAATTCAGGCTCCGGTTCTTCTGAGGCTCCCAGGTGTAACCATCAAAGACTTAGACACACCTAACTACAGTAAATCTCTACACAGGTTTTGGTTGTATTTGGGCCAGCAGATACTTACCCTTGTTCTCTCTCATTTAGAGTGACGCACACGGACAGACCTGTACTCAAGACAAGGGATTCCTTGCCCATTCCAGCCAGAACGATCCAGACTAACAAGCAGCCTCACGTCACACCAAAGCCAGCTTCAAGAAGGGTTTTCTTCCCCAGAGGGTTTCCCTTGGGACAGCACTCCATAGATCATTTACTTTTTTCAATTTGACTGCGCCATCCACCATTAGTGGCAAATATAATGCCCAAATATTCATAGAAATTCACTACAATTAATAGTTAGTGAAAAAGTGCTAGAAGTTGAAATAATCACTTCACAAGACTCTATTGCCTATGAGTCAAAGAAATGGATGACCCTTCTTCAGGTTTGTGTTTCATCCCATCTGCATTCAGAGCACTGTTCTGTTCCAAGCGGTTTGGAAGAATCTGTAGAGTTGAATCCCATTGGGTGGGAACTTCCTGTACGAAGCCGAGAAGGGGGAAAGCCATGCATGGTGTGGAATATTTTCAGTGTCTTCCAAGCTTTGTCAGAATCACTGAAATAGCCACAAACTGTGGAACATAACGTTTTTATGAGAGCAAACTCTGTGTTTTTCAGGAAGCCCTGCAGTAAGGATTTCAAGCCGTCCATTGCATGCACAATGTCCCTATCACTGTCACTAACGAGACCAACAGTCAATCACTTGTCTAAACTATCCAAAAACCTTGGCATTGAATACTGTAAGAATGTTTGCTGATGTGTGAGCCTTCTCCATGGCCAACAATGAAAGAGTGTTTGTGGTTTGGCAGTTGAAGTATTAATGGTTAAGTCACTGGTGTGCACTTAGTTAAAAGAAGCTCAATGTGCAGAGATGCAGACGTTTTTGTGGGAGGGCAAAAGGGGCACTTGCCCAGGGCCCCACCTTGGAGGGGGCCCCCCAAGGCAGCCTGATCTAAAGAAGTAAGATTCCTTTGTTCACCAGAATTAAATAGGGCACATCATGATATTTTATGGCATGATGCTGAGGCTCTAAACATATTGCCTGTCTGTTTTGGCGAGTACATTCTGCCTTGATCAATTCACCATGTAATACTTTCTGTGTTCACTGTGGTATATATAGTCTGTGTGTTCCTTGTGGCACAACTCCTGTAACATTCTTTCCTTCCTGTGGAATTATGTTGATCATGTGCAATAGTCACATTTGAAATGCATATTGGTAAATTGAGTGCCACAATGGTTCACAAGGTTAACTTGGTGTGTTAAGCACTCATTGCAGAGATATGTGTTTCTGTGCAAGATTTAAGGCTGACTAAGCCTTTCCTATGTCTGAAGTTTATAAACCTGCCTGCATATTTACTTGGTCTTGCAGCACAACAGGTGGTATTATCTGCAATGTACCTGCACCATGTAGGGGTTGCAATAAAAACAAACATGTCATCCTTATGGTGAATGTCTAAAAATTGATTTGTTCAGATGGGGTGTTATAAAATCTAGGCCATCACCTCCAATGAGGTGCATCTGTTAGTCCAAGAGATGAATACGTATCCAAATTCTGAACCAAAGCATTCATGCTTGTATCCTGGCTTTTACCAGAAGACAATACAGTGATCCTGGTAAAAAATCAGACCCAGGCAAGCATATTTTAAAGTCTGCTTGTTTGACACAAAAAAACACTTTGCTTTTTTGTAAAAGTCAAAGTTTTTCTGCACGTTTATGAATGACAATTTTATGAGCGAGTGTTTTGGAAGTATGTAAAGCTTTAAAATACAAAAGACAAACCCAGATTAAATATGTTAAATCACACTGATTGGTATGCTGGTACTTTAATATTTCTCTTGATGATGCAAATAATGAAGCTAGAATCATTCTGTGTTACACCCTTCTATAATATTTTGTTTCGAAATGTGATTGGTGTACTTTCCAAGTCAGTTTTATAAAATGAGATTATTTTAGTTCATGGTAAGAACTGATAATGAAAGAGTTCAAATGCAGAAATTGCAGAGTTGGCACAAATCCCAGATTCACCCCTTAACCAGTGTGTGTAATACTGGCCATCTAATTTAATCTTGTAATGCCTAGCCTCTCAAAATTGCCTGTCCCTAAACCTTTCAAAATTGTCAGCCCTTCAGAATGATTTCCTTCACAGGATATGATCTTCAAAACAGCCTCACTCATGGTGTCACTGGCAATAGTGTTGTTTCCACTATAACAGTGAGCATTGATATATTGCACACCACAGGCGCATATTCTTTTGTTCTCTAATGGCAACACTATTTGAAAACCATGTCCTACTTATAATTTCAGTCTGTCTGGATACAGACACCTTCCTGGTAGCTTCTAATCTGCCCCCACTATCCATGCTATGGTATGTGTAGCTTTCTCCTGCCTCCCAGCTGGTCTCCTCTATCCATGGTTGACCATGTTTGTGTTGTATGAGGCAGCAAATGTGAGGTCTCTGTCTACTCTGGGTTACATGTACCGTTTACACACAGTCCTGCATTAATACTACAAGCTGCATACCTTCCTAGATGCTATTGATAAAAAGTCTCCTGAATCTATGCTAGAACAGAAGTAACCTCTTGGTAGACTGATAATGTTGGCCTTCAAATGGTACTTGTTTATCATTCAGTACAAAAAAGAAGGTGGGTGAGGCGCGCACTCCCGGTCCTGGTCAATTAAACCTGTTGCAAAAAATAGGTAGCTGGGTCACATCCCAAAATGGACAAATATTCACAGGGTTAGATCCCTTCTGCTGAAAATCAGGTACTCAGTATTAACAGGGTTAGATCCCTTGCTGCAAATCAGGTAGTCAGTATTAACAGGGTTAGATCCCTTGCTGCAAATCAGGTAGTCAGTAATAACAGGGTTAGATCTCTCAGCTGCAGTTCTGTGGTCTGTGGTTGTTCTCCTCCTAGCGCTTTCTTATCTCAAATAATCATCAGGGAGGCTGTTAAGCAGGTGTGTCTAATTAGACTCAAAGGATTCTGGTAGCTGTAGTGAAAAAAGTTTTTTTCTGTTCAGGTTGCCAGCAACCGACACCCCTCCAAAGCACAAGTCCTTCCCAAATTTGGGGGAGGGGAGAGAACCATCTTTATGATTCTCCAAAGTGGGGCACAGTCACCCCGTGGCGCTGCCTCTGGAGCCCGGGACTCCCATAGCATTCAGTACAAAAAAGAAGGTGGGTGAGGCGCGCACTCCCGGTCCTGGTCAATTAAACCTGTTGCAAAAAATAGGTAGCTGGGTCACATCCCAAAATGGACAAATATTCACAGGGTTAGATCCCTTCTGCTGAAAATCAGGTACTCAGTATTAACAGGGTTAGATCCCTTGCTGCAAATCAGGTAGTCAGTATTAACAGGGTTAGATCCCTTGCTGCAAATCAGGTAGTCAGTAATAACAGGGTTAGATCCCTCAGCTGTTTATCATTCTGATTAGAGCTAGAAAGAAGAGGGGACTTAAAGGGAGTAAAAATGCTTATTTTTAATGCTGTGAGGCAGCATATCATCCTATGGGTTGTGATCCCGGTGGGACGGGGGGGTGCAGATATTTTTGATCACTTAATTCCTTTGGTTTGATGGAAGTGTAGAGGAGGTCCCGAATAAAACCTGCACTCCAGTCACCCATTTTGAAGTTCCAGGAACGTTCACACCAAGATATGTGATGTATGATGAGCAAATAAACTAGCAGAGAGCTGCAGTAGGGCTCTACGCAGTACCTATTAGAAGAACAGCACCTATTGACGTACCAATACCAAGATAACCATGGACAGTAAGGTACCAATTGAGAAAACCTTACCAACAAAATGAACAAATGAAGATAGTCTGAGTACCGTCCCTGAAGAAACCAAAAACGCCTTAATGAAAGACGAATGCTGACATCACGAGGGCCCGGACTGACTTGCAGATAGAGGAAATTAAAACCAGAGAATGATGCAAAGAGACGAAACGCCATGAATCAGGATATCGTGAACCTAAAATGAAAGGACGATGTCAAAATGTAAGAAAATTAAGCTGTAAGCAAGATGAAGATATTCAACCAGTTTACACCTGTAGATATGCTTGGAACTGCAAGAAAGCTAAGAAAACAGTGTGGCTTGCTATGCTTAGTAGAAGAGTAGTGCTTGGAGCTGCAAGAAGGCTAAGAAAACAGTGTGGCTTGCTATGCTTAGTAGAAGAGTAGTGCGGCAAGCACCATTATACATAATCTACCTCAAACGAAGCACATTATTATAAGTATATTTCTACTTTACACAAGAAGCAGAATCAACCCATGTTACTAAAGGCCATACAAGAAAAGCTTCATATTTAGCAAAACGAGAAGAGATGGCTGAAACGAAACTCAGCAGAGGCAACTGCCAGGAAAGCCAAGGTGATACCAATAGAAGAGGCAAAGGCAGGTGGTGGGTGAAACGAAAATCAAATACACAAATTGAGAGGAAAGAGACAAATTCACGGTTTCAGAATCACATGAGCAGCCGAGCAAGAAGAAGCGAGGGCTCACACCTACTCTTGGCACCTGACCAAGTAGAGATATCAGAACTTTTCTAGACAGAAGATGCAGTCTCAAGGCCAACCACAGTGAAATAATTGACACATGGCTACTAAAGTGATGATTGATTGTAACCATAATTGGAGGAAGGCTGGGTAACTAAGGGGCACCCCGCACCTGGCCGACCATTCTGCGTGCTGCTAAGCGAAGTGGAAAAGTATGCATGGGGTTGGTGCCAACCCAATCGCAATGGACCAAATAATCTAGGGTCCTATAGTTAGTAGAACCAATGAGAGCTCATACCTTTAGTGACGTGTACAGTAGTCATTTTTGAAGGAAGGGCTTAGATGCCCACATGACAGTGGTTACCCAATCCCCTCAATTCGTTACCATATACAGATATCGTACCTATAGTAAAGTTACCTTTTCCTAACCAATAGAATTGCAGGTTAACTTTTGAGTTTTACACGTCAATGATGAAGATTTTTGAGTATAAATGTTACAACTTGTATGAAGTTCTTTGGAGTTGAAGCGAGAAGGACGATCACATCACTGATGATATCCATAACTCGACGTTTTTTGTACTTGTCATTGGACGGACTCCCTTTGCCAATTCATTGAGTTGTCCTTATTGATTGGTGTTGGAATAATAAATCTGCACCTCGATCCATCTCATGAGTGCAGCTATCTTGTCTTAAAGTACTCCTGAGCAAACCTCGGCTCTATGGGCCGGCCGGGGGTCTCGGAGTACAGATGGGAGCCCCAAAAATGTCTGTGCCCAGGGCCCCAAAAGTGCTTAAGATGGCTCTTAGATGTTGAAGAGGACAGGGTAGAGTATCAAGACTTTTGGGTTGCTATCTGTGACAGAATCTGTCGTTGCCCGTCTGGGTGAAGTGATGCCTGTTTGTGAGATTTGCACCGGACTGTTGCAGGACTTAGTCATCAAACTCAATGCACATGAAGAGTATGTTTATGAAGCACTTGTGATTTACTGTGTCACAGGGGGCTGAGCAGTCCATCGGGGTGGGAGGGCAGGTGCCCCCCTGTTTATGCTGTGGAGGATGTTGTATATGAGCTTGATGGTGGATGTCTAATTTTCTTTACTGGATACATGCTGAGTTGCCATTCTCTTTGTGGCTGCACACAGGGGAGAAGTGTAGGGCTGTTGTTGAAGTGTATGCTTACTAGGTAACAGTGCCACCAGCGAGTATGTGTACGGCATTCAACACAACTCTGTCTCGTCATTTGGATGAAAGCACATAGAGGATGTTTTTACATGTTGAATGGACTTGGAGGTTATGTCACTCCATGAAATACTGTATATCTTTGTACTGTATCGTTGGCAATTATATTTCCAGAAAAACAGCATTTATTAAGTCATATAAGTTTTCGTACCTTTAGTGACGTCTACAGTAGTCATTTTTGAAGGCAGGGCTTACACTCCCAACTGACAGTGGTTACCCAATCCCTTCACTCCGTTACCATATACAGATATAGTACCTATAGTAAAGTTACCTTTTCCGAACCAATAGAATTGCATGTTAACTTTTGAGTGTTACACGTTAATGATGGTGATTTTTGAGTATAAATGTTACAACTTGTATGAAGTTCATTGGAGTTGAAGCGAGAAGGATGATCGCATCACTGCCGATATCCAGAACTCCCCATTTTTTGCACTTGTCATTAAACAAACTCCCTTTGCCAAACCATTGAGTTGTCCTTATTGATTGGTGTTGGAGTAATAAATCTGCACCCCCATCCATCTCATGGGTGCAGCTATCTTGTCTTAAAGTACTCCAGAGCAAACCTCTGCTCTATGGGCCGGCCGGGGCTCTCAGATACACTTGGTACCAGAGATTGATGGTTATCGATTATCGATAAGAATAAGACACCCATTGACCATCGACACAAAGTAACTCTAGGTCTTCTGCAATATCACGAGTCCTTTGCCATTCGGCTGAGTAGACCGTGAAGCTCCACGTAGACAGTGGTAGTTTAAAGATGAAAAATCTGCAGAACGAGGTCTGAAAGAACCCGTGTTAGCCACCTAACCCCTTCCCATTCCTACGGGCAGCTGAGCGGGAGAAAAGCCGAAGAAGTGGTTGACAAAGGCGGTGATCCCAAGGGTCCAGAGAGGAAATATGCAAACGGGGAGTGAAAAAGACTAAGGGGGTCATTACGAGTTTGGAGGCAGCCATGGTGCTATTAGCGCCATGGCTGCCTCCAAACTCATGTCGGGGTTATTTGAATGGGGACTTACTGGGTCATTCCAACCTTGGAGGACCCAGTAAGTCCCTATTCAAAATACCCTTCCCCATTCCCATTGAGCGCCCATGGGGCTCAATGGGAATGGGGAGGGAGCTAATAACGGACCCGTAAATAACGGGCCCGTTATTACCTTTCTGGTCCCTTAGCGCTCCCGCTAAGGACGGCGGTTTTACCAGCCGGTCTTAGTGGGACCCGCTAAGGGACCTCGGAATGCAGTTGTAAGGGGTTAACCCCTTACCGCCGCACTTGCAATGACTCCCTAAGTGTTTTGGCAAAAGTTCATGCTTTAGAACAAGTAAAGGGAAAAGGTAACAGAGGGAGGTGGGAAAACAAAATATAGCTAGAAGTAGAGAAGGATGTATATATATATATAGGGGGATGGGAATAATGACTCGAGAATAAAAAAGTAAATAGAGGAAAGATACCGGGGAGGACACCCAAGAAGAGAGAGGTTACCAGGGAGGACACCCGAGAAGAGAGAGGATTTGCCTTATTCCTAAGATAATATAGCAGCTAGAATAAACCTGTATCCAGAGTCCCAAATAAAAGAGGAACGAATAGACTACCACAGCGATTAAAGGCGCCGCAAAAGGGATACGTTTAAACTCCATGTCAGGGTAATTTTAGAGGCAGAAATACATGTGACCAGCTGGTGTTCGTCTAGTCTGTTAAACGTCTGTCTTACATGTTGTTTATTGTGATGTCATAAGTCGAAAAATGTTCTTTAGAAGAACTGACTTAATTTTTACGTGATTGAATAACTGAAATATTATAGTACACGAATTGATGTTTTTTGAGTAAAATAGAAGATATAAAATTTTCTGGGAAAAAATCGGGATTGGAGCTTGTAGTGATTGGTGCTCGCTCATATTGTAGGAATTGTTTAAGTCATGTGAAGCTTTGACTAGCGTTATATAAGGAGAAAGGGAACATATTTAAACATGGAGGACATAACTCCATTAGCACACCTATGCAAACAGTTGCTGAAACATGCAACTAAACTGAAAAAAATACCATACAGAGTGGGTTAAAGGAACCGCCCACAAGATGGTTATGCCGTGGCCATGGGGCGATTCCTTATCTAAAGCTGTTTTGCAACACATGACGACATATTTGCACGCCATATACATGGGCAAAACGTTAGGCAAACGCCTAGCTGTTCTAGAGCTTTGGAAGATGTATGAACAAGAGAAGGGAGAGGAGCTGCCAATAGATTGGATACTTAATGTATGTTCATAGGGGGGTGAGACGCCTACCGTGCCACCCGCCCCATCCGAAACGAAGATTGAAGAGAATAAAGAAGAGGGATTATACTTTCTGAGAGAACTTAAAGCAGTTACAGGGTATAGCAACCCGGCATATGAGTCACCTAAGCAAAGTAGTGACAAAATCAAGGTAAGGATAAAGATAAGGATATCACCTCCACAGTCCCAAGGGACAAGGAGAGATGACATGACGAAAAAAGGGACCAGATACAGACAAGTGCATCTCTTGACAAAGAGAGAGAAGGTAAAAGATGGAAAGGAAGCGAAGATAGAACTGATAAGATAGCATTTGCAAAAGATGAATGGATGGGAGGCCAAATTTTGTTGAAACTCGATGGGATAGGCCTTGATGATGCAAAACAAAAGGAGAGGCTAAACAATGTACAGAATAAGGAGAAATAGAAAGAATTGAGAGATGAAAGAATAAGCAAAAAAGATAGGCAAAGATGAGAACAGCTATATCGTGAAGAGCAAGAAAGACAGCTCGATCGCAAACAGAGAGCAGCCAATGATCAAGACAGACAGAAACAGCAAAAGTTAGAAGAAGAGCAAAGAATACGAGAGAAGAAAATAAATAGATGAAGAGATGTGGAAATCTAGAGGGCAGATGAACGTAGAAATGAAAAGAAAAAGGAAGAAGATAGGGTCAGAGAAGAGGCAAGGAGGCGCAGAGAATTCGATGACGTTGTAGAACGTAAGCAAAGACAGAGAGAGCACGCGATCTTGAATATCTGGTGAGAGAAGTTATAAAACCTGAGCCAGTAGTAGATTGGGAAGACATCGAAGAATTCTTTTCTGAGTATGATTCAGTACCAGGCAGTCTAGGGCGAATATTGAAGATGACTTCGACAACAGAAGCATCGGAGAAATGATCGATAGAATAGATGATGAAATGGGGCTAGAACAAACACCCCAAGGGGAGGGAGAAGATGAGCGCCTGGAGAGCACTCAGCTTTACGATATTGAGGATGTCTCCTGAAGTAGTGGGAATAGGGAACTATCCCGGATAGATTAGAAATAAGTAGGAATAAAGAAGACGCAAGAAGCTGCACGAGTTGGGGACAAACAATGTCTGGTGCAGAAAGGGAGGAGCGTGAGGAAAAGGAGGAACAGAGAAGGTGCGAAAGATGAATTCTAAGGGAGAAAGGGATAAGATGGTCAGACACTAGCGAGTCTGCGCCGATGGCATCAGAATTAGCCACACAGTCAGGCCGACATGAAGAAGTATCTCACGGTCAGAGGGGCGTGTCTCCACCGCCCTATGTGAGCAGGCTTAGGACATTACCAGGCAGGTGGCAATGCGGGAACATTACCCCTGCAGTAGACAGGAGAACCATGAGAGAAGAGAGAGAGAGCTATACATCCCAATTTCCTTTATTCAAGAAAGGGGAGCAAGACCACAATACATTCCATGGCCACACATGGATCGAGAACATTTGAAAAACAA
The DNA here is from genome assembly GCF_040938575.1 of Ambystoma mexicanum. NCBI lineage: Eukaryota > Metazoa > Chordata > Amphibia > Caudata > Ambystomatidae > Ambystoma > Ambystoma mexicanum. Next base: position 620,628,605 of record NC_090923.1, on the reverse strand, counting down.
GCTTCAAATGCTGATATCGGGATCTGGAAAATGGATACACAAGTTAGAAAAGATGACAGAAGAAACACGTTAGCTATAAGGGATATCAAGTGTCTCCTAATCACCATACTTGGTGAGAGAGCAGACGATGTGTGGACATGGGTAGGTTACCCTGGTGTGACCACAATTAATACTGCACATGACGAAGCTCCATTTAACAATTGCAGAGCCACAGTATGGAAGGCACTATGAGTGCTTTACCCAGACACTTCTGATATGGGAGCGATAATGACATGTAAAATGAAGTAGTCTGAGGATCCGTTAATTTACATACAGAATTTTCAAGACATGTGGTTACTCGAGACACATTAATCTTGGGGGAAGGGGGAAATCTATACCTGTGTTCTACCATATATTGTGCCAAGGGCTGCCAGAGCCGGTACAGAAAGAGCTCAAGAAATTGGTAGGAATCGAGGCTAAACCTTGGTCAGAAATACATCTGACCATTGCACACTATTGCAGGCTACTGCAAGAAAAAAATCGCAAAAAGGAAGCTGCACGAAAGGGTGAGGAAGAGAAATTGGTGCAGAAGAAATTGTCAAAATATGCTCTTGAGGGAGCCATGATAACTAACACAGCTGAATCGAGCATGCCACAAGTCAATAATCTGCAACAGAATAATCAGGGCAATACAGGGCTTCACCCCTGGGAAAGAGGATTTAGAGGAAGAGGATGGCAGAGTAATCAGGGAGGTTTCCAGAATAATCAAGGAGGTTTCCAAAACATGCAAAATGGCAACCAAGATATGCCAAATGGGCAGATGATCAGACCACCGCCAGTATGTTGGTTGTGTGGGATGACAGGGCATTTAGTGCGCACATGCATAAATCAAGGCATGATGCAAAATGGCCAATGAATAGGAGCAGGCGTGGAAAATCCACCCGCCTTCGCACAACAAAGAATTGCACAGAATCACACAGTGCAACAACAAGCGCTAGGAGCGCAACAAGGCTTACAACCTCAGAATATGGTGAGTTTTCCACAAGGGGAGTCCCAACAGTCACCGTTGCAATTGTCACAAACGATGAGCGCAGGGCAGACCCTGAAACCTGGAATGGGAAGTAACACTGGGAATTGGGGAAATCCATCAGCACAACGGTGGGCCCAAACTATATATGGACTAGGACAGCTCAATGGGAGCCCTGATGTGTTCCACCGGGAACCTAGGGTGGATGTCATTATAGGGGATAAAGAATATTCCTTCTTAGTTGACACGGGTGTAACACGTTCATGTATACGTGAAGGAAAGTTTTCCTTGTCCGGTGAGGCCATAAATAATCAGAGTTTCACAGGAGCTACAAGTCGTGCTCCCTTCACAAACACACTTCCACTCTCTATAGGAGAATGTGAGATGAATGTGCCTTTATTATATTCATGAAAGACCCCAGTAAACATTTTGAATTGAGACCTAATAACAAAGTTCAATATGACAATCTCATTCACGGAGGAGGGCATAGTATGTTCAACTCCAGGAATGCACTATTCAAACCTATGCAAAGTGATTAGAGCATACGCAGGACACACAGCTATGAGGGCTACACCATTAGAGCCAGAAATATTTGCGTATGGAATACGTGTGCTAATGGCAGGGCTGCCAGGCCTTGCAGACAAAATCATGAGAACCCCAGATGAATTTTTATTCAGGCCGAGAATATCCATGCATGAGGAAAAGGGACAAGTATTTCTCTTGATGATACACACAGCTGCAGTACGAGGGAAAATGGCCTTGATTGATGGTTATGACGATGAAGGCCGACAATGGTGCACAGTAATTGCCTTTGAAGAGGGATACCGATTGAGTGATGTCACTGATGATGATCTGTTTCAAGAGCAAACAGATATGGGAGAGACAACAGTGGAGGTGAGTCTCACCTTTTGGGTGAGAATGATCAAAAGAGAAGTGCCTCAGAGAATGATGTTGGCACAGAACCGTCCTGAATATTTTGATGACGACATGGCCAGTAGCTGTCTCAGTGTGGACTATAGGCCCCTAGGACGCAGGCCTATTGAAAGGAGTTGGAGAGGTGAAGCCAGGAGCAATTCTTCCAAAAGCACAGAATATCCCATGTCCAGGAAGGCAGATGAAGGAATTTTTAAGACAATTTCTGCTATGATGGAGCAAGGCATCTTAGTGACGTCAGAGTCACCATGTAATACGTCAATGTACACTGTGAAAAAAAGTAAAGGAGGGTCTTGGAGGCTAGTTCAAGATCTGAGGCTGATAAATGATATTGCTGTGGCTGAGTTCACTTTAGTCCATAATCCGGCTACAATCCTATGTAATATACCTGTTGAGGCAAAATACTTCACAGTGATTGACTTGAAAAATGCATTTTTCTCAATCCTGTTGCACCGTGACTCACAAGATCTGATGTCATTCACATTCAGACAGATGCATCAGAAAAGCACGAGGCCACCCCAGGGGTTCTGTGAGTCTCCTATTTTTAATAGAGTCCTGCAGATGGACCTAAGCAATATTGCATTGGAAAGCATTGTCCTACAATATGTGGATGACATCTTAATTTGCAGCACGACAGAAGAGCAATGCAGGCATGATTCTGTTCAGCTATTGACTATACTGGCTGAGAAAGGATATAAGGTTGACAAGGAGAAGCTACAATATTGTCAACAAGAAGTGCTATACATAGGCCAGCTGATCTCGCATGAGGGAAAAAGAGTGACCTAAGGAAGGGCTGAAGCCATACTGAACACGGCTAAGCCACACATGATAAAACAGATGCAAAACTTCTTAGGCCTGTGCAACTATGTCAGGGCATGGGTCTTCGACTATAGCTCTTACACCAAGCCTTTGCTTCAGGCCTTAAAGAAGGCCAAAGTGACAAAAGAAAAAATGGAATGGTCTAAAACCATGGAGGAAGGATTTGCTGAACTCAAAAAAAACATTTGCACGGCACCAGTTTTAGGAATTCCCAACTATGCAGAGGAATTTTACCTGTTTTCGCACATGAATGGCAGCGTTATGACGGCAGTGCTCACACAGAGAACCACATTGGGGTACAAGCCTCTGCCATATTATAGTGGAAATTTGCACCCAGTGATGTGAGGCCTTTTCCTTACGAACAAAGTTTGGCTGCCGCAGCGTTCGCCATCGAAAAATCTACTACCATTGTAATGGGATGCTCAATGACATTGTACATCGAGCACTCGCTATTTGCTATTCTAGAGAAACCAAAGGGCACACTGACATCTCAGAGACCTTCTGCTTATGAAGTGATCATATTGAATCCATCGATTAAGGTAGTCCGATGTAAGATAGTGAATCCAGCGATGTTTATAGCAGAGCCAGTCACTGAAGGAGAACCAATACATGACTGTGCAAACTATGAAGCATTTTATGATGAAATTCCCAGGGTGAAAGAAAATGCTTTAGCAGAAGGAGAACGTGTCTTTATTGACGGTTCTTCGAGAATCAATCAAAATGATGGGCAAAGATATACAGGCGTCGCTGTAATGAAACACACCGCAAATGGAGAATTTCGAGTACTCCTTAGTGCACGAATACCATCTCATTTTTCAGTACAGGCTGCAGAATTATTGGCGTTGATACTCACCATTGAGAATCACGCAGACCAGGAAGTAACGGTGTACAGTGACTCCGCCTATTTGACGTCAACAGTGCACGCAGGATTAGCGCGCTGGAAAAGGAGGGCTATCTCCGAGCAGACGCCACGCGAATACAGCACGCAGCCTTATTGGAGAAGCTCATTACGACACTACAGCTACCAATGGGCATAGCAGTCATGAAATGCGCCGCCCACACAAAAGGAACAGATTTTATCTCACACGGAAACCAAGCAGCAGACAAGGAAGCCAAACGTATGGCATCCGAAAGTGAGATGATCATGGAAGTGGAAGTCACCCATACCAATGAGAGAATGATGATTGCACGGACTACACCTGAAAGCTATAACAATCTAAGGCAAACACAGTTGATGGAACTACAAGGGGAGGCACCACAGGAAGAGAGAAAAATCTATGGAAACGGCGAGGGTGTTCTTTAAACCCCTCTCACAGTTTGTGGCAACAAGACAGCACTGGTAAACCGGTGATGCCTATAGCCCTGTTAAAATTAGCACTGGAGCAGCTACATTATCCGGCACACATGACAAAGGAAAATCTAGCTGCAACACTCGCAGAAGACTGGTTCATACCGAATTTAACCGAGCATGTAGCATTTTTTATAATGAACTGTATAATCTGCCAACAATTCACAGCTGGGCACACATTAAAACTAATGAGAGGAGTCATCCCCAGGCCAAATCGGCCCTTTCAGCACTTACATGTCGATTACGTCGACATGATTCAAGTATGTAACAGGTACAGATACTTAATTGTTGTGGTGTGTCCATTCTCTAGATGGATAGAAGCAGATCCATGTACACACCCAGACAAAACCTGTGCGGCCAAATTTTTTGTGAGATAAGTATTCCCCAGGTGGGTGGTGTGTGAAGTCATGAGATCAGATAATGTAGCTCACTTTGTAAACAAGACTTTCAAACAGATTAGCTTGCTGCTTGGTATAAAGCACAAGTTCTCGTCGGCGTATCACCCGCAAGGTAACGGACTCTGTGAGAAGCTCAATGGCTTATTAAAAGAAAGAATAGCCAAGTTGAAGCTTACTCTAAGAAAGGGATGGTTGCACTGCCTTCCCTTGGCACTGTATGCACTCAGGAACCAACCCGGTTCTGACCATATCTCACGCCACGCGAAATAGCCACAGGAAGAAGAATGCGCACTCCCCTGAAACCCCGAGATATGATTCCCAGTCAACAGAAGAAATCTTAGGGTCTGAAATGCAAAATTACCTGAATTGCATGACATCTTGCCTTACTGTAATTTCAGACCAGCTTCAGCGACAACGAAAAGGGTGGAGGGCAGCATAGAACACAGAAGGAGATACTACTACAGGCACAGCTCAAGGACTTTGTGTACCATCCGTTTTGCCTGGAGATACCATCTTGGTAAAGAACCATATGAGAAAACGGTGGGAGGAGCCAAGGTTTAACAGTCCCTTTACAGTGGAGGACTGCACTCCTTCCGCAGTGAAACTACAAGGCAGGAGAGCTTGGATTTTTCTGGGAAATATCAAACCCTACAACGGAGAAAGCCCCCTGCCTGCACCCAGGCGCGAGGAGACTACGAACGACAGGGAAGAACCACAGCATGTGCAGACGAGATCCATGATGAAGAAAAAGGACGCATGAGCAACAGCAAAGTAAAGACAAAGGAACTTTTGAGAGATAGTGGAAGTTTCACCTTGGACATTCCTCTGAGCAAAAAAGAGGACAAGGACAGATAAACTGGACACTCTGTGCATCCTAGTTGCAGGATGAAGAAGACAAGTGCACTTATAACCACAAAATAGTTCGTTGAAGTTGAACTTTGGATTGAGACACACTAAAACTGTGACGAGAACATACCATGCCAAATTTTGATCGAGGACACATACATTTGCAAGAAAATACAGTACCCCGATTCCTTCCACACAGAGACTTTGTTCGGAATTACCTATGGTATCCCACAGTTGCAGCATCACCAAAGATGTGGTGACATACTTCAATCTAGTGCTACGATCGTACCCGTCATTGGTGGGGAGAGTCACCAGTGTTACTGACTTTCTTCAAGATCCTGAAAACGAAAAGATCATAAAGAGCCTGCTTACTGTAATCACCGAAAAATTCCTCCTACTCCTTGAATACAGCGAGAAGCCAAATGTCCCAAGCAGAGAAGGAAGTAAATGAGTTTGTCAATAGATTGTTCTTTCGCATAATCGAAGACTGTCCAAATCTTGTCGGAAGAACAACAGATGTACTCACGTTTCTTTGAGATCCAGCAAATACAGAACATCTAAGCAAACTCCTAAATAACATTTTGATATTAGTTCCACTCCACGCAAACGGAACGTGCAGACACTGTTTACATTGAATGAGAGCAAATAGTCCCAAACCACGACAGGACAAATGTCCCTGTCATCAGAAGACAGTAGGCTGGCCAGCAACGTTTTCTTTCATTTAATCACTGATTTTCCAGAGCTAGTGGAGAAACCTGTAGAAATTGATGCCATCACCTTCATCAGTGATCCAGCTAATGCTACACAGATGGGCATGCTCTTGCATGGAATAGTGATGCAAGTAGAACTCTCCAACAATCAGCAAAACTATTTGAGAAGATTATAGACTTTCCACCGAGGGACAGATCGAGAGAACATTGCCAGAGATTTCCTTTCTTATTTTCCATTAACAAAGGCAATATGTCTTCGGGAATGAAGCAGATAAGAGGCATAGACTGGGAGCTGACATACTTTGAACATGCACAGTAAAGAGACTTGCTGAATTATCACTTGATTTTGACACTTCCTATATCCTAGTAAAAGAACTGTATCCCGAGATAATAGACAATTCATTATTCACAAGAGGGGGGACAATTGTGTAACACCTGAAACACACAGCAAAGAATCCGAAACAAAATATTGTTTAAAGGAGTATAGTAAAAGTTAACATTTTGGCGTATGATTGAGATGGGGATCCAGAGCAGCAACCTTGTCCTCCCGCAGGAGGAAAGAAGTCCACGTTTCTCTGGAAGTAAATGCTGCCGCCTGACATACAGGGGCATAATGTATTTGTGTATTATATTCATCATTGTTTTATTGTCATTAACAATCAGAATTGCATTTATTATTGGTGCACAACGCGTTCCTATTCCAGTGCACCCACCTAATGATGTGCGCATGAAACCCACACAAATACCCAGAATTTACATAGTCATTCCAGTCCCTAGACTATCTGATGGTGGAATGAATGAACTTGAGATGGATGTTATTAGCAATGACACACACACACTTGTGGTGACAGATGAATCGAAAAGCCAGAGACAGGGTCAGCAAAGCATGAATGTGACAAGATTACAGACAACCACACGCATGCAAACATGGAATACACATGCACCAGGCCTAGTGTCAATGACTGCAGAGCTACAATTCAAAGCCTCAGAGAAGAAGAGACTGCCTACTATGGGAAATATCACTAGAAGTAAAGTAAAGAGGCAAATGAAAGAAGCAGACATAGTCGAAAGACTAGAGGAGCGGAAGAAGAAACCCACAGAGACAGTAGTGACAAACATATATGTTCCAGTGAAAGGGACAAGTACACATTCCACAGTACAGCCATATACCGGACCAATATCAGGGTGGATGAGATGGGCATTTATAACCAGCAGGAAAAAGATGTATGAGGACAAGGAAAGAACTGCCAGACTTGTGTCTACTCAAATGGCACAGATGAGGAGGCCTGCACCATGAACCAGGATACCTGAGAATCCTCCAGCAAGAAGGAGCCATGCAGATGCATTCAGGGATATAGTTATAGCAAACTACATGAAAACCTTAGGAATCAAGAGAAGTGTTACGCTCACCTGGGTCCCACAGGGGGCATCGATCGGACCCAGACAGCTGCGGTCTCCACCAACGTGATGCGTAGTGAAGAGATGATAGTCTGGACTGGCCCGCCTAATCTTGTCTGCTGGACTCGTAGAAGTATTCTCCTGCAAGTGGAGAAAGGGATTTAGCCACCCGTGGACTTTAGTGATGGCCCACCAACAGTTCTTGTTCTCCCCACTAATTACCTCCGATATCCCCTTTTGGCATGCAGGGGTGCTTAGATACCAGTTACTTCACTGGGTTGAAGGTACTGGAGGAGTTCCGGAGGAATATTAGCACCAGGTTCTATAAAGTTCAAAGAGTTCAATATGTCCGATGTTCACTCTTGTTCCATTCCCTCGTTAGGTTGCAGCTGGGTCCAAAAGAATATTGCCTGGTGGCAGCTGATGGCGTTCAGGTAAGAGTCTGTATTACCAAATACTGTTCGGTAAAAGTTGCATGAGTGTAACTTGCTGTTTTCTCTGCCTTTTTAGGTGCGGCATAGGAAGATGCGGCGAATTAAAGAATAATACCTCCGGTGGTAAAGCAGGTAAGCCTATGGTGGTAAAGAGATTGTCTTTGTCGGTTTTCTCGGCTCACCTTGTTATTCCTTTTGTTTTCCCCCCAGGTGCTGGATTTCGACGAAGAAAATGATGGAGGCAGCGTCGAGTCGAAAGATGCGCTGGACTGGTGAGTATAACGCGGCGCTGCTGCTGGCGAAGCGACGCGTGCTGACATAATGTCCTTTCCAGGCTCGGAGATGTGCTGGGTCCGGAAGCAGGTAAGGAATCAAATAATGTCCATGATCTAACCTCTTCTCCTTTCTTTTCCTTTTGTCTAGGAGCTCCGGATTCGAGGCGGGCGTGGCAAAAGACTGGATGCTGACTTGCAGACACGGTGAGCGTCACACTGCTGGATGCAAAATTACGCGAAGCATGGGCTACTGTTCGGGTGTGGTTTAAATAGCGTGCAAAGAAGTCCCAGGTAAGAAGTTCGCCAGAACCACACCCAAGTGAAAAATAGTCCCTGTAATAAAATAGTCCCCTCCAGGCCTCACGTTGGCTTGGACTCATTTGCAGCATGGTCTGCATAAGGTAAGTAAAGTTTAGGAGCCTGGTGCCTATGGCGCCAGGACTGTTTTCTGTGATGAGCCTGGTGCCTAAGGCGCCAGGACTGAATCCAAACAGCCCCCAGACGGGGTTGTTGGGGTTTTAATGAGTATCTGGATGCCTGCTCCTGGGGCTGATGGACACGATCCGGATGCCCGGGGGTAGGCATCATGACAAGAAGCATGCATGGAGACGACAGTGAACTAAACGATTACTTGGACAGCATAGCACATTTGGGGAAACAACATTTGGTACCAGCACATGAAAGAGGTTGGAAGATAAAACTCAGAAGGGGAATGCTTTGTTTGTGCACTTCTACCATACAGCATGGGGAAGTCCAAGATCTTCGTAGCTGTAGAAATCGATGTCCAGACAGCGTACTGTCTTTCACACTTAGCCCTGTGCAAGACCAGAGGCCAGTTCATGGGTAGTGATGCCTCCCTAGTATGGGCAACTGAAACAGCTTTTCCCGATGAAGATGATTATGTTCAAGACATTAAGACAAGAAATAGAGCTCAAATTAGAAATCACGTGATCAGGTACGAGAAGCCTGGAGTTAAAGGAGCTGAAATTAGATGGGAATTAAATCAGAGGCTAAATGTCCAAGGAAAAACTTCAGAAGAGGCTCAAAGTTGGAAGAACAGAGGCCAAATGCAGATTTGGGGAACAGTGCTTTCACCAGATGGATGGGAGAAAGGAGCAGTAATTTGTAGAGCCTGGATGGTCACTGGTCATTACCAAGGCACCATCGACATCGTACAGAAGGGAGGCAAGCAATTATGGCCAAAGCTTGCAAAACTACTGACATGGGTCGAAGACAGAGGAGGACCTTTGCAGATAATGCCACTGGAGAGCCCAAAGTTCTGTTTCAGGAATAATGGCACTAGAAAAATGGGAGAGAATCAGACCTGAGGACGAGTTTCTGATGCTCCAGGAATGGTGCATGGAACTGCAGTAATTATGGATCATTATTGGGCATGTGGATCCAAAGCATACATCAGACTGCCAAAAAACTGGAGAGGTATATGTACCATAGTGAACGTCCACGTTCCAGCATTGGTGATCCTGAAAAGTGACCTGAATATTGACAGTTTTCCGAAAGCAGATGCTCACCTGAGGAAAAAGATACCTGTGGAACAAATGACTCAATTGAAAACGGAAACTTACTTCTCTGCCAAATCTGAAGAAGCCATTCATGCAATCCCATATGAACACAGGCTGTTTAGCCTCACCTCATCAGTGTTTGCGACAATTTTCATGACAAGATTCCAAGTTGGAGCAAATACTAAATGGTTACAGATAACCAGATGGGAGTTACTGCAGACCACCAACACTACCATAAAGGGATTTAATGCAATCAAGGAAAAGTTAAGAGCCATCCGACTGATGACTCTCCAGAACAGATATGTCCTTGACATGATCACAGCTATGGATGGAGGAGTTTGTGCAAAAATCTGAGAATCATGTTGCACATTTATACCTTCTCACGAGGAGGAAAATGGAACTCTAACAGAAGCCATAGGTATGCTGACAAAATTGCAGAACCAGATGATTGATGAAACTGATGAAGTTGATGATGGCAGTTGGTTTGGATCACTATTCTCATGGGTCCCGCAATGGATGGCAGATGCATTCAAGTTCCTGGGAGCCCTGCTAGTGATGATATTGCTAGGATTCTGTGTTATCAAGTTAATAATCTCTCAGTGCCAGAAAACTGCAAAGAAAGCCATAGGGATGGAGATCATGATTGATGTCAAGCCAGGATGAAATCCCAAAGACCTGACTAATGAAGAAATAAGAGACTTTGTGAAGGCCAGCATTCATGCACCAGAAGGAAGAGTTTCTCTACCCCAGGAAACATTGAAACTATGTGGGAAGATGAGGTTACTGCAGCCCAAATGGACAATGTCAACTGATGACATGGAATAAAGACGAACATAAAAGTACAGCAGTAAGCCTGAAAGGAGTATTAAAAATATAAACTCCAAAGAGACACTTCTTCAGACCATCATGTATAGATCCAGAAGATGAAGAAGGAATGAACCCAAACGATGAAGTGAAGATGAATACAGAAGAACTGAATAAGATGAATCCAAAGACGGAAGTGAAAGTGGTCCATGATTCGCCCAGAGGGGGGAGTGTAGAGGAGGTCCTGAATAAAACCTGCACTCCAGTAGCCCGTTTTGAAGTTCCGGGAACGTTCACACCAAGATATGTGACATATGATGAGCAAATAAACCAGCAGAGAGCCACAGTAGGGCTCTGCCCAGTACCTATTAGAAGAACAGCACCTATTGACGTACCAATACCAAGAAAACCATGGACAGTAAGGTACCCATTGAGAAAACCTTACCAACAAATGAAACAAAATGAAGATCGTCTAAGTACAGTCCCTGAAGACACCAAATGAAAGACGAATGGTGATGTCACGAGGGCCTGGACTGACTTGCAGATAGAAGAAATGAAAACTGGAGAATGATGCAAAGAGACAAAACGCCATGAATAAGGATATCGTGAAAATAAAATGAAAGGACAATGTCAAAATGTAAGAAAATTAAGCTGTAAGTAAGATGAAGATATTCGACCAGTTTACACCTATAAATATGCTTGGAACCACAAGAAAGCTAAGAAAAAGTGCAGCTTGCTATGCTTAGTAGAAGAGTAGTGCGGCAAGCACCATTATACATAATCTACCTCAAACAAAGCAAATTATTATAAGTATATTTCTACTTTACACAAGAAGCAGATTCAACCCAGGTTACTAAAGGCCATACGATAAAAGCTTCATATTTAGCAAAACGAGAAGAGACGGCTGAAACGAAACTTAGCAGAGGCAACTCGTGCCAGGAAAGCCAAGGTCATAGCAATAGAAGAGACAAACAGTAGCTACATTTAATTGAAACTAAGAACAGAATATCTTGCCTCTGAAAGTTTGAGATAAGAAAGCAAAGGCAGGTGGTGGGTGAAAGAAAATCAAATACACAAATTGAGAGGAAAGAGACAAATTCACGGGGTCGGAATCATGTAACCAGCCAAGCAAGAAGAATCGAGGGCTCACAGCTAATGCTTGGCACCTGACCAGGCAGAGATATCAGAACTTTTCCAGACAGAAGATGCAGTCTCGTGGCCAACCACAGTGAAATAATTGACACATGGCTACTAAAGTGATGATTGATTGTAACCATAATTGGAGGAAGGCCGGGTAACTAAGGGGCACCCCGCACCTGGCTGACCATTCTGCGTGCTGCTAAGCGAAGTGGAAAAGTATGCATGGGGTTGGTGCCAACCCAATCACAATGGACCAAATAATCTAGGGTCCTATAGTTAGTAGAACCAATGAGAGGTCATACTTTTAGTGACGTCTACAGTAGTCATTTTTGAAGGAAGGGCTTAGACGCCCACATGACAGTGGTTACCCAATCCCCAAAATTCATTACCATATACAGATATCGTACCTATAGTAAAGTTACCTTTTCCTAACCAATAGAATTGCAGGTTAACTTTTGAGTGTTACACATCAATGATGGAGATTTTTGAGTATAAATGTTACAACTTGTATGAAGTTCATTGGAGTTGAAGCGAGAAGGACGATCACATCACTTCTGATATCCATAACTCGCCATTTTTTGTACTTGTCATTAGACGGACTCCCTTTGCCAATTCATTGAGTTGTCCTTATTGATTGGTGTTGGAGTAATAAATCTGCACCTCCATCCATCTCATGGGTGCAGCTATCTTGTCTTAAAGTACTCCTGAGCAAACCTCGGCTCTATGGGCCAGCCGGGGGTCTCGGAGTACAGATGGGGGCCCCAAAGATGTCTGTGCCCAGGGCCTCAAAAGTGCTTAAGATGGCTCTTAGATGTTGAAGAGGATAGGGTAGAGTATCAAGACTTTTGGGTTGCCATCTGTGACAGAATCTGTCGTTGCCCGTCAGGGTGAAGTGATGCCTGTTTGTGAGATTTGCACCTGACTGTTGAAGGACTTAATCATCAAACTCGATGCACTTGAAGAGTATGTTTATGAAGCACTTGTGATTTACTGTGTCACAGGGGGCTGAGCAGTCCATCGGGGTGGGTGGGCAGGTGCCCCCCTGTTTATGCTGTGGAGGGTGTTGTATATGAGCTTGATGGTGGATGTCTAATTTTCTTTACTAGATGCGTGCTGAGTTGACATTCTCTTTGTGGCTGCACACAGGGGAGATGTGTAGGGCTGTTGTTGAAGTGTATGCTTATTAGGTAATAGTGCCACCAGCGAGTATGTGTAGGGCATTCAACACAATTCTGTCTCGTCATTTGGATGAAGGCATAGAGAGCATGTTTTTACATTTTGAATGGACTTGGTGGTTATGTCACTCCATGAAATACTGTATATCTTTGTACTGTATCGTTGGAACTTATATTTCCAGAAAAACCGCATTCACATTGTATTAAGTCACATAAATTGTCTGACTGAGGTTAATCATTTGAAGAGGTGTAATATGGGCTGCTTGAATCCTTCACATTGCAGTCCTGCTTCCATGTGAAATGAAGCTAGGAAAGGAACAGCCAACAGTTTTGGGCATTTCCGCAAGCAGACCTTTCCCCCTTATACAGTTATGTTCTGCCCCTAACTTGCCCTCTGCATGTTCTTTTGCTACCATAGAAGCGCTTTCTATCTCTTCTTTCCTAACTGACAGTCACTTTTTGTTCTCTTCCTTTTTGAATTTCTCTCTATTGTCGCTCTTCTTTTCTTCCGATTATTACTGTGAGGATTCTTCTTTTCTTCCTATGTCTCAATTCATGCCCACATGCGTAAGCTTGCTTCCTCTTCTTGCCCCTGCCCAAGACTATGACATACTCTCCCTCTGTCAATTATTAATAATAATAATAATTTGGCACTTATGTATAGCTAGGTATCTCAACGCTGCTTGTTATTACCCACGGTGTGTGGTGCTCATTTATCGAGCTCGGAAGGATGAAAGGCTGAGTTTGGCCTTGCCGGGATTCGAACCTGCCGTTAACAGGCTCTGCACGGATGTCAAAGCAAGCGCTCTACCCGCTGTGCAAATTGACAGGCCATTCTCAGCAGACTGACTCTTCTTCTCTACCCAGGTTCAGGTCTGTCTATTTTTCTTTCCCGTAGTCTTCTTTCGCTTCCTCTCACTCATATCCATGTGCCTCGGCCTAACACTCCATCTCGCTCTCTTTCTCTACCCCTTACTCTCGTGTGCAGATTTTTCTTCGCTCTCTGCTGATCCCCACCTACAGTACAGATCGCCTTTTACGTGGTCTACCTATCTTTTCGTACGTATGCTTGTTGCTCCGTGACCCTTCTTGTCAATACTTTTATTTATCTGTCCATCTCTCTTTTTTGCATCCCAATCCCACTCAGCCTTTCTCTTTTATTGTCACCCTTCTCTTTAATTCCTTACCACTCACTCCCAAATGTTGGCCCATTATTGCTCTTCTTTCTGTCCTTCTGTTGCTTCACACACTTTGCACGCACTTCCACTCTGTCACTCATATCCTTATGTCCCCTCTGCAGGTGCATTTATCTGCGTACTTGCCTCTCTTAACCCCTGACATGTACACTCTCTATCCATACATAGCTCTCCCTAAGACATATTTCTTGTCTGTGCCTGCCAGGCAGCCATTCTCTGCCGCTGCCTGATTCTCTTACTTCCTTGTTTGTTTTCTCTGCCCCCCACTTACCCTTCTGTGGTTTCCTAATATCAAAACATTCCTTTTATAAATGAAAACAATTCTATAATTAAGTTTTTATAATGTGTTATGGCAACTAGGTACAATATTCCAATAACTGTGTTTCCATTAAAACCAAGACTGTCCAAAAAATGTTTGTCATTGATAACATGCATGAGTACATTTGAGAAAATGCGAATTACTCACTATGAAATCATAAATACGTACACATGTACTATTATATTTAATAGAGCAAACTGTAAAACTATTAACACCAAGTTGAACAAGTATCAGCACAGAAATCAGTGTAATACAAAATGTTGCTATGACCTATTCTATGTTGTTAGTAACCCGTTGCATGGGCTATACCGGGGTTAATGGCACAGCAGCACAAGTTAAGGGCCAGAGCAAATCAAGGGTTTTTAACAAGGGCTTCATTAGCACCCTGAGTTACCAAAGCGGCAACCCAGGGTGCTGATAGCAGGGTCCCATCATTCATAGGAAAAACTGTTCCAAGATGGCCACCAAGGAGATGGAGTCCCTCTTCAATTTCCATTGCGGGGAGATGGCGATAAGTAGCAGCAGCGGGTGTCGCCACCATCACAGTCAGGTAAGTCGGGGTGGGGAGCGGGGTTTGGGATATTTAAAAGAAAGGGAAGGGATGGTGGGGAGAAGATGGCGGTCTGGGGTGTGGGATGCATCCTGTGTGTTCCATGGAATGCGGGCTGAGATCAGCAGTTTCAGCTCGCAAACCAAGGAACCCCGGGTGCTAATGGAGAAAAAGATCTGGTTTGACTGTTCTCTTTGTTATGAAAGTTCTTTTATGTTGGTAGGTGGGGAAGGGGCACTAAACAAATAATAT
The DNA here is from genome assembly GCF_040938575.1 of Ambystoma mexicanum. Classification (NCBI taxonomy): domain Eukaryota; kingdom Metazoa; phylum Chordata; class Amphibia; order Caudata; family Ambystomatidae; genus Ambystoma; species Ambystoma mexicanum. Next base: position 620,613,482 of record NC_090923.1, on the reverse strand, counting down.
ACGTATCATGCTAGTCAATTGTCATAAAATCCTGTTTCTTCCAAGACCTTCCGACGCCCTCATAAATGAATGAATGTACCACCAGGGTAAGTTATAACATTACAGACTGTTTGATCTCCACCGATCCAACACAAGCCCCTTTTACCATCAAAATGCACATGGCTACACCTTGATTTTGAAAATACTGCTTTACTTTGCTGTTCCTGTCTGCTGTTTACTACAGATACTTTACACCCTTAAAGAGTGTCAAGGAGAACAGCAGGGATTCGTGAGTACCTTATTATAATACAGTGTGAATAAAATAAAATGATGTGAACAATGATAGATAAAACCATACAACTTGTACTACCCCTTAACACGCCTAGACTTGGCTGCTGCAGTTACAAACATAATGAACACATCTTTCTGGCAACCGGAATTCCTTAACGTGTGAATAATTATGAGTCATATAACTCATTAGAAAAACAACTCTGGAGCCAGGAAATCCAGTTCATTATTGACCTATATCAAAAATCTCAATTTTGGCAAGGCAGATGGGCAATACAGCTTCCATTTCAAGCTTTCAATACAGCTTCCATTTCATTCCAGCAACATTATATAGGATTGAAAGACTTTCTTGGTGACAAGCAATAAACAACTTTGGAAGGGTAATGAGAGGGAGATTCATTTGAGAGGAAGTCCTGACCATAGCTGACAAAATAGAAACTGCAGTCCTATTCTTGTCTGATCTGTAGGAGGTGTTCAGTTATAGGAGGAGACCGTGACCAGTTTCAAGTCACCTGGATGGGGCGCTCAGCCAATCAGGATGCTCCGAATGTGGCCATTTTTAGCTGATATACAGCATGAACTCGGGGCACTCTGAGTGCTCCATGGTCCTCCTCAGGCCACCATTGCCCTCCTACCCACCTGGAACCGCCAAACACGCCTATTAGGACCTGTGATAGGATCATTCGGCTGCTAAAGCAATTTAAAGAAAAAAAAAGAACTGAACAATAAAAATGTACCTCACCCATAGCTCGACACATACTCACTTCTTGAATTTGTCTTCTGTGTTGGTTGTGTCCATATAATGAACACTGAAAATGGACTGGAGGATGCAGCGACATATAGGTATGTTTTATGTATGTTTATTTGTTTTTTTCAATAAAGGCTTTAGCAAGTGTCTTCAAATCAGGGGTGCTAATAGCGATATAATATTAGTGAGAATTCGCTAGCTGAAGCATTGAGCCTGTAGATAAAAGGCCCCCACTACTGCCAGGGTCCACCTGCCAGCTGGGCAATTATCTCTTCAATATTAATTCTTAGGGTTCTTAGGGTTAAGATTCTTGTAACAGTGGTCACTGCCAGATGAAAAAGCACATCAAAGGTCTTTCTATGTTGGACGAACGCCAACGAGTTTTTCCATCCACCAAAACATTGCATCTGTACTGATTTCAATGAGATAAAAATGTATTTGTCCTACAATGGTCACTTATTCATGCTCTTTCCACCTCATGTGACTACGGCATTCGACATGGAGGTCCACACCATCTACCCACACTATTTGCAATCAGTGGCTAATGTCATCCCTGATGTGGCTGAATCATTCCAAATTAGGAGACTTGAGCTCATTCTCCATCCACATAACCTGTCCACTCACATCTTCTCGGCTGTCCCCCTTGTACTCTTTAATATTAAACATCTAATCAACCTCCACCATGGACACCAACCAAACCAAGATCCAAATGACAATAGCACACACATTTGCCTGAGAGTCACAAGCCAGAAAAAAACCTTTTCCCCAAGATATCTAGGGACATGGAAGTGGTACATGAGTGGATGGCCTAGTTATCAGTTTGTCTGAGTCAACTCGCTCTTTCCTAGCCTCACCTTCTATGGTAAAAGAGTTCTGATCAAGTAACGTAAAACCTAGGAAGTACATTGCTGGGAAGACGTCCGTCTTGATTCACAAGAAGGTACAGTTGTCACTGTCAGAATGCAGTGCCTTAACCCTCATTCCCTCTACTTGGTGGCATGCTACGGGATCTGTTCCATACTGAACCTCCCACCTGAACCTTACAACACATTTCAGTTGTACTTTGGGAGATCTAACCCCATATTTTCAATTTCACTTCGCTGTTGAATACTTGCATTTCAGGTTTTTGGCACCCATTCTTCTTCTTTATTCGAAAGAATATACTTCCTGGATTGCCTTGCCCACTGCTTCATTTACATCCAGGAAGGACAAGGTTGGGAGTAGGATAAGGAGCACCTGTGGCTGGCAGTTGCTAGCAAACATCACACCTTAGACATGTAATTGTACACTTCAAAAGCCTTTGTTTACTTGGAGTGTGTTCCTGGTTTGACCCTGGACCTCTCCCTTGGTTCTATATTGATTATTCGGTGTGGTGTGCTGTTTTGCCCAGCTCATGTGTGAATCCCTATGTTTCTCTTTCTTCCTGTAAGCATTATTGCTCCTTGTCCCCTGACATGAGTTATATTTATTAATCTATCCTCCCTTAAAGTTATAGCCTTTCAGGGTCACTATTTGGCTAAGTGGTTCATGGGTTGCGCTCACATTCCAGGTGGTATTCCTCAACCTTGTAAGTACTGTCTTTAAGTTACCTTTTATATCACTCTCAGGGGATGACCGCTCAGAGGCGCTGCTGCTGATTGTCTTTCATGTGGACTTAGTGCTGACAGTAAGTGTTACAGAAATTGTGGGTGAGGAGCTTGCTAACTTCTTTGTAATCATAAAGAGTTTCTAAGTGCTTTACTCACATTCCTTTTCATATATTTGTATTCATGTTTCGTTTGCATCATCCACAAGGCTATCTGGGGCCTGGGACTGCTCTACCTCCAACTTTCTCTTCCAAAACATCTTCCCTTTCAGAGCTCTCCGCTCATCCACCTCCAACACTCTTAGGATCAGGCGCTTCTACAAGCCGAGAGTTGGGGTAGATCTCTTTCCTCGACTGAGTGCTCCCTCTCGAACAGCCTCCCTACCTCTCTCAAACTTGAGTCGAACCATCTCCGGTTCTGGAAGCAACTTAAGACCTTCCTTTTCACTTCTGCTTTCTCTCTTCCTCTCCCCTGCTGATGTTCCTGACTGATCCACGCACTAGTCACCTGACTACCCTCTGAACTCAGGCCCAGGCTCCTGCATATCCAGTTGCCACTGCACTGCCTCCGCCAGTACCTGCAACCCTACAGTCCCTTCTCTCTGCACTTACGAGCCACCTGCTGGCTGCACTTATTAGATTACCTGGACTTCTCACTTCCCCTGCCCGCTGGGACTTCATAACTCCCTCTTCCCCACACTTGTGTGATCTGAATGACACAAGCCCTAGTGAGAATGTTGTTTTGTCCTCCCTTTGTTTTCCCCCTCCTTGCCTTGTCATGCCTCGACACACTTGTATACAGGCGTGTTATAAATGCCACATCATATATCATATCCTGTCTACGTATACTTGCACAACTTGGGTGTTATTGTGCATGTATCATTGACACTTGAGTTCATATTGTTTGATACCTATATACTTACTGTGTGATCTTGTGCACATCTCACTTGACTTTTCTATTTCCCTTTATTTCCTCCTGACAGTCACATCCTAACTCTTCCAGCTCAGACTACTAAAGTAAATTCTACTCTTGATCCCACCTGAAAACCACCCGATAATTGTCAGCATCATGGTCAGCTCACAATTACATGAATCTAGATGTGGCAGAGTAACAATTTCAGACATCAAAAAGTCAAAAATGCTGAAGGCTGATATTCAGTTTGCGGAAATGGCAATTGAGTCCAGCCTGACTCAGAAGCTTCTAATAGTGCCCAGCGCAAACCGGTGTCACATTCATAATTGCTTAAGTGAGATTCAAATGTGTTCAAGGGAGTACCACTACTTGCCTCCAAAACAAAATCCAGTGCTCTCTCAAATATGCTATTGCTGATCTCTACACTACAGGACATACACCTTAACCACCTACGTAGAAGGTTACACATTAACACAATTTTAATGAACATAACCACATTGATATGTTTTTCCCTCCCCATTTCGCTAACCATTTTGACATCTTTGTTCACTTATAGTTCCAATTCCAGAAAGTGCTGCTAAGCACAACTCTACAGCCTAAATTAAATGCAATGTAAAATCCTAGATACAGGCAATCTAATCAACATACCTATGAACAAACCATTCGAAAATGCAGTTATTGCATCCTTAACACACAGCCATAGAGATATAATAGAATCCTGGCTCACAGATGGCCTGCATCTGACAGCACCTGCCGAACTCAGTACATCACTGCATTATGCCATTAAGAGACTGAATCCATTCTTATTAAGTCTAAACATTCTAGAGCCATGGGGCCTGATGGCCTGTGTAATCTTTCCCTAAGGGCAAATTCATACCTATGGACCTTTGTCGTAGGTGATCTTTTCAAAGAAATCCATACAAGCTCTACAGTTCCTACATCTTGGTGTCAAGGTTATATTGTACCCACTTTCATAAAAAGGTCAAAGGGTAAATCCAGGAAATTATGCACTGATTGCTTTTCTGGACTCCTTAAGTAACATATTTGCAACACTAGTTCTCAGGGATCTGGCATTTGATGAGAATATAATATTCAAATATCAAACTGGGTTCAGGAGATGTATCGGATGTACATGAAATGGTTTTATTGTAAGTATCCTCCAGCGATATGTCCATATTGAAGGCGATATTCCTTGATATATGACCTCTGTGGATCTCTCATCAGCCTTTCCCCTTATTGATAGTAGTCACCTATGGAATAAATCTGGGATACTGAAGGAATACATACTCTGTCAGTTCTGAGACAGGGTTGTGTGCTATTAATCTATACTTGACTGATTTATTCGACCATCTGACCACACAGGAATTTTCCTGCTATGATTGGCCAATTTTCAATGGGTTCATTGTCTTTCGCTGATGATATTTTGATGTTGGACCAGACACCCATTAGATTACAATGATCTCTATATAGTCTCGAGGCTTATATGCAAGGCAATGATCTGTTGATGAATATCAATACATCATCAGTGATGATATGCAAGAAGTTAATTATTTACATAAAACTCTGATAGTAATTATAAAGAGCATTGTTTATTTGGGTTTTCCACTTTATTCTAAATCTAGGCAGATACATGTTTTGAACAGGCTAAGGAGCAAGTTGACTCCTTTTCAGAACAAATGTGGAATGTGTACACAAAATATTGTGCTTCCTCCTTACAACTAATAATACAATATAGAAGGGTAAGGTCTTCCCGACCCTGACATAAGGATTGGAGGTCATGCCTTTGTTGTTTACATTTTCTCTAGACCAATTAGAACGTCTCCTTTGCAGGAAAATATTGTACATCCCAACCTGCCTGCCAATTTCCCTAACTCGTATAGAACTGTGTATACAATCTTAAATTGAATCATCATGTATAAAACCCTTGTGCTAATTGCGAGATATTACTGAATCCACCCAAAACATCTTTCTTTGAAGATTTACCAGAGGCTTGTCTGGCAGAAGCATCATTGGAGCTTGCTAAATTACAAACAGAACATTTGACATATGTGTGGAAAATTAATTTAAACTCCGAGGAACTGCTCTTCAGGTCCAATAAGATAAAATCAAGAATTATTTTTTGGGACTGGACTGAGCAGCATGACACTTTAAGGAGATATAATGTAGATAAACAGATGGAAAGCTTTGCACGACATTTCTGCGTGTCCGTTGTAATATGTCAAGGGCACTTAATATCATGGGCCCTCATACAGGCACCCCCGCTATAGTAGAATCTGTTGTCTTTGTCAAATCTCTGACGAATTTGAAAGTTGGAAGAACCTTCTGCTGGAGTGTGAAGCCACTTACCTGGTCAGACGCCGACAGCTGGAAGGGTTTGTTTATGATTTTGACACATGCAGTAATAAAATGTTGTGTGTCGACTTCGTTATCAACCAAAAGTCACATGTTTTAGCCCTTGTGCGAGTGATCAAAGTAATATACAACATGTTGGGCAAAACCTTTGTGAGAGGCTATCATTTAAAGGAAAAATTATTTATTAGATTGAATATGTGGAATTATTTGCATTTCAATGAACTGAAGATATATAATATAGTTTATATTGTTTTTTTAAGAATGTGATGTTTATTTTTTTTTAAATGGGTAAGGTTTTGCAAACCAAATCACAATTAACAAAAACATTATGCCCAGAGCACCCACGGTACAATTCGAAAAATCACTACATCTAAAAATAAAATAGAAAGATGCCTTAAAAAAGGAAATGGAGGAAGACATATGATCTTGCATATAATAACATATTTGTACACCCTCAATCATGCTGTCAAGTGCACATTTTCTAGAGAACCCTACCCCAGCCGTTGCTGACTGTGGTCTGACCAGAGAAAAATCACAAATATCTTGATGTTTTTTATAGTTAAAAATAGAACGAGAGAAGCATTAACAGATGCCTCCACTGAGGTGGGACCAGTTTGGTACTTGGGTATACATTGTCATTGCGTGTGTCCAACAGAAATGTCACCATCACACTAAGGGCACATTGTGCATACAGGGTGATTGGAAGAGGATGCAGATCAGGCTCAGAACAGTCCTTGTAAGCAGGCATAGGATCAGGCTACAAGGGCTACAATTCTGTTATTTTCTGAGAAGGAAGGACATTTTGAGAGACAACACTGATTATATAAAGTGTTAAGAAAAAGAAGAAAAAAACAGATATGTGGGACCAACAACAATATTAGTCCTGTTACTTAATGGGACTAACATTGTAAGTTGTCTCTTTTTGAAATGTTGCAATTAAAATGTTCTAATTATCACTTCCAGTATTTATTGTAGTAATAATAATAATGAAACAGTTGACTTACTGAGCAAAGCGTATTATCACAACCCTGACGATTAAAATAAAATACTTTCTGATAGAAGGTTACCATTCCAAGAATTCCAAGATGGGCAGTCTGGTACACTCCTATTCGACTCTATGACAAAGGTTACGGGAGCAAATAGCACCTATGAAGGCTCCAGAAATCTTTGTATAAAATCAAAGAGCATGCTGGGAATATAGGAATTACCACATCTTTATATATTTGAGAAGTGTGGTTGCATGATTGAACCACTAACTACATAATGCACAATGGATGTGGTGTTTGTTATCATGAACCACGTATACTCGTTTGGACAGTGTCAAAGTTTGGAATTGAGAATAAAACTGCAGAAGTTAAGAAGGGTAGGGGTTTGGTTGCAGGGTAAGTAAGTCTGTGCATATAGGGCTATGTGCAATGCCAGTACGGGATGCAGCAATGTCCTTTGAGAATTCCATAGAAAGGATATCTGATTGTATCTCGAACTCAAAAGCACCCAAGAAAAAATACAATCCAGAAGCTATAAAAATGTAATTTGCCTTATCAGAATCTCTGTGACAATATTTCCTGATTTAAAAAATATAATATCTAAAACATATACAAACATGTATATACTAAAGGCCACGCACTACCTCTTGAAGGGGGATGTAGGCGGGGTGCATTCCATTACAGATGACCTCAGACTTAATACTGACAGAAACAGTGACAGTATTCTGGTTTTGACTGACCCTTCGGGAGCATTTGATACATCAGAACAATTGGCTGCCTGATACTGTGGTGGGTGATACAGTCCCATAGTGGATTCCAGCCGTTTTAGAGAATCCTCAGCACATTATCATTATGTCTCCTTTCATGACTTTTGAGGTAAGTGTAACATGTGGAGTCCCACATTGGTTTGTGCTGTCTCGTTATTCTTTTAAGATTTACCTTGTCCCTTAGTTTCAACTAATTAAGCATCCTTTATTTTCCTAAAATTATTTAGTTTATAATTTCAGAGTCTGTGAGCCAAAGAAGAAAAACGCTGCAGCCACACAGCTGTTTTCTAAATCTAGTAATGGCGGCAAGTTTTACATCAAAGGATTCTAAAGATCTGGTGTGAGTATATGACAAGTTTGCCAATTAAAAACTGCAGGCCAGACGCATGCAGCTTGATGAATCATCTATATTGTCTCGCACCACACCTGCTGATTTACTGGCAGCTAGTGTTGTGATGCCAATGCTGAGGAGGTACGATCATTGCAGCCAGATAATTATGCTGCTATATTTTCCACTCACAACCCTCGAACGCAACAAGAACCCATTAAGCCCCAGATATAATCCAAATGTGATAGTACCAATAATATTGTGGATTACATTTTTTACTGTGGCAAACATTTCAGAGATTAGGTATACCTCTTTGAATTCTGTGAGAATAATAACCAGTACTCCTTACCAAACTTTTCAGGTCATGGTTTGGGCCCGGGATTTCTTGCCCAACTGGTTGCTGGGTCACCATTTGCCAAGATCTCAGTTTTATTATGTTCATTGTAAGACTCTTTGAGCACATGCAGTGGTCTACAACTGAAATAACATCTTTCAGACCAGGGATGGGCAGTTGCTGCAAAACTCCAGCTCAAGCAGAAAGTGGGTGTTGTCAGCATTATAGTAAGCATTGATGTCCATAAATAAGGTTGTTATGTTTGTGACCCTCTTTTTATGGGGGATTTTTGAAAGGATCCTTCTCATCTTTTGTATGCTTCTTACCAGCCTCTTTTTTGTGAAGAGCCCCAGAATCCTTGTCAGTAGCCCTGTTGGCCTCCCACAAGTCAGCAGCTAGTGCTAACCTCTTGGGGTCCAGATCCTCATAGTCTCAGCTCTGGGGAACAGGCATCAAAAAGACTTTCTAGCATGACAAGACATCTCATAAGATCAGATGTGCTAGCCCTTAATTCACCCATCTATGTTTTTCAGGCTTTCACACACCCAAGTTGTCCAAAAGCTTCCATCTTTCTTCGTGTGGTCCCTAAACCTTTTCAGGTATGAAGAATGGATCTTCCCAAACCAGGCGGCTATGAGAGTATTCTTTACCAACTAGTAATCCTCTCTATCAGCACCATTCAACTCCATTGCAGCATCACAGCCATTCTGGAGGAGCCTAGATATAACCCATGGAACAAGATCACGCTCACGTATACCTTGCACTTTACATGTAAACTCAAATCAGACCAGAGTATCAGTTTTTTACACTATACATACTCACCAAATCTTTTGGGAGAGAAAGCTTCCTGAACCTGGAGGGGTCTGAAAATGAGACTCTAAAACAGAAGGGGAGTCAAGGGAAAATCTTTTAATATCAGCACACCACAATACACAACATTGGAAGGGACGGGTACCACAAGTCGCTGAAGCAGAGGAGGTGCGATGGGGCGCCACCACTAACTTACCCACTAAAAACTCATCCCTCTGCTTACACCTCTCAATCCCTAAACAAAACACAATCATACCTATATTGCACAACAAACTGCATGCACTTCACCATACCGCAACAACGAAACAAACCACACATCGCTTCGCACAGCAGCACATGACAACTATGACTGGAAAATCACACCTACTTTCAGCGAACGGTGTAAACTGAACTGAGGCTGCCAACAGCACATCAAAGCTCTCTTGTGCTTTTTCCTGCTTAGTACTACTAACTTACCCAACCTTCTTGCTTTTCAGATCTGCCAGAGTACCAGGGGACCACTCCGATGGTGACAGTGAGCGGTATAAATATCCTTTAACATAATATAACATATCATACCCATGGTGCATCTCTTTCTCTCTGAGTTGCAGTTCCTTCCTCAGTTTCTTGTCTTGCATTTAAGATTGCACCTCCAGCTTTCTGTACTCAAGCTAGTGTAGAGGAGGAGCCAAGTACCCCCACTCCAATTGCCCCGCCTACATTACCTGGAACGTATGAACCAAAATATGTGACGTATACTGAACAGTTAAACCAGCAAAGAGAAGAGAGAGGGCTCTGTGCAGTACCCATAAGAATACCTATACCTAAGAGAATATGGGAGGTGAAGTACCCATTGAGGAAACCATACCTACATCCAAGACAATATGATGGCCATTTGAATGAGATTCCTGACGAAGCAAAGAAACTAAATGACCAAGATGAATGGTGACGTCATACAAAGCTGAATCGACTCCATATAGATGATAACCAGACCAGAGAGGCAGACAATTTATCAAGAACAAAGAAGTACCAAGGATAAGTAACATCCTGGGATCAAGATGAAGAAACATATGCCACAAACATGATGTAGATACTTATTTAGTTTAAACGTGTACAGATGCAATGAAACGCAATCAGCAAAGCAATCATGAAGCTAGCCAAATGCTTTTAAATAGTTAGATCACGGCAAGCACCAACATATACATATATGCCTCATAGATACATATGGATTAAATGAAGAATGAATGTTTCCACTACATATAAAGCAGTCCTGAACAACGAGGAAGGCCTCAATTCAGTGTCACAGTTACAAAAGCAATTGAATTAAACAGAATATATTTTAGCTAAGGAGTTGACTGAGCCACGAAAGCCAGGGTCTTATCAGAACTGGAATTGGCTGACATTGGATACAATTAACGTGAGAGAACAGAATTTGCTCCTGTTAAAGAAGGTCAAGCAGAGCAAAAGACATCAGAGGAATTTTGGAGAATAAAATCAAATATAAAGAAAAGGCTCAATTTGTGGTGTCCAGTCATGTGACGGAAGAAAGTTGGAGAAGATCACACCTACGCACGGAAGCCAGATAGTACCCATACTCCTTAAAAAGTCTCGGACAACAGTACAGACTCAAGGCCATCTTCAAAGTGCTAATTGACACTGAACCATTGAGGTGATGATGAATCGTATTTTTAATTGGTGGGAAACTGGTATCAAGACAAGCTCAACCACACCTGGTTGTTCGGTCTGTGTGCTGCTCACGTAGGTGGAAAGTTACTGATGAGGGTTAGGAGCCAGCCAATTGTAGAGGACCACGTAGTTTGGGGTCCTATAGTTTGTGTAACTAATGGAACGTCATACATTTACTGACGTTAATAATGGCAATCTTGAAGGGGGTCTTAGTTGCCCCACCTGTTGTCAATTATCCAATTATTTCTCTCTGTTACTCCATACAGATATAACACCTATACTTAGTTATTCACTTAGAACCAATCCCGCTTCCCAAAAAGTTTAGTAGTTTGCCACGTTGAATGACGTTGGTAATGATGCAAGTCAACACGTCAGCTATGACCAATTATGGGTTTAAGAACCCAGCTTTTTCATGAAATGATTGAGAGTTAGACTATCGAGCGATTGCTGATGTTCGTTGTACTCCCTGTTTTAAATACTTGCATTAAAACAGACTTTTGCCAAGCTATTTGTGTCATCTGAATGATTGATGTTTGATTAAAATCTGCATCCCTGTCTATCTCCAGGGCATTGCTACTCATCTTAAAGGGCTTGAAGCCTCCAGTTCACTGCATTTTCATTTTCTCTAGTCTTAGAACCTGATCTGCTGACATATTAGACAATGGTAATGGTGAGGTTAAAATGTTTGGAGGTGGATCAACAATCATATTAACATCCATATAATCTTCTTCCTCTCTTTTTGGAAGTTGAAGACTAAGCGTTATACTTTTCCCTTCAGCATCTTCATGCATATCAATTCTGGGAGTAGGACATTCAGGCCTACTCACAGTAATTTGGTAATCCATCACACTTTTTATCAGTTCACTTTTCTTTCCTTTTGTACTAAGGCATCTCTTCTTACACATAGCTTTTAGTGTAACTACTGTTAGTTTGAAAATAACCTCTGCCTTGAGGTTTTCCATTGTTTACAGTGATTAAGTAGTTCACAGTATAGTAAGCAGCCTCGTGGATGGATTCATTGTAGACATCTGGTTGATGCAATACTACCCTGATTGTTGTTCATCATACTGCCCTGTGTTCTTTTGTTCTCTTCTTCTGAGCCATACGTCTACTCTGTTTAGTTTATTTTTCCTATTTGTACTTGTCTCGTTCCGTCTCGTCTGCTTGCACCACCACCCCTCTGTATCCTCTCCCAGTGTCTCCCCCTTACTGTTCTTCTCCCACTCCTCACCTACACCCCTCTTCATCTCTCATCTTTCCCCACATCTGCATCCTCTATGGTGCTCTCTGTTCCTCCTATCTTCTCTAACTGCTTCTCTATTGACTATCCTGCCCTTCTCACTAAGTCTGGTAGGAAGTAGTTAAAATAGGATATCCTGGTTTCCAATCCAGACCTCCCTATCGCTGATACCTACAACAGCGCTTCCTCCAGACAGACCCTCACCAACATCCTCTTTGTCGTTCCTTTGCCAGACCTATGGACTCCTCATATGGTCTCTTTGCTCTCTCCTTTCTCTTCCTCTCCCATTAATGGCGGCACCCGTTGGGAGGCCCTCCTGGCCTCCTTCCACTCTTCTATGGTCATCATTAATGTTTACCTGAATGGCACCGTCCGGGCCCAAGGCCCTCATTCCAACCTCCTCCTCTTTGATAGACTCTTCACGTGCCTTATCAACTTCCTTTCCTCTCCTGCTGTCCCTTCTCTCCCTTCTCAGGCTCACTTGCCTCCTCCCTCTGCCACTTGTCTGGCACCCTCTTCCTCCTCCTTGGCCACCCTCTGACTCTTTCTACACTTCCGTAGGGAGTACCTCTGATTTGTACCACTCCCTGGAAGTCTTTCAAGGGTGGCAACCTTCTCCATATTGCCACTCACAACTTTCGCTAATCTGTCAAACACTCCTATGACATCTGCCGTCTCCTGGAAGAACTTTGCCTTGATGTCCTTGTTCTCACTGAGACATGGTTCACGGCCAGCTCTGTCACAGGCTTTGACACTCTTCTCCCAGATGGCTATAAGATCCTCTCCGCGCCCAGATCCAACTGTACTGGTGGCGGTGTAGCCTTGATCTTCCCGGAGTGGATTCCTTCCTCTATCATTCCTATGCAGGCTTACTCCTCCTTTGAATGCCTTGTTTGGAGGCATTTTCTGTCTCCTGGCCATTCTCTCACCGTGGCTACTATCTACCGGTCACCTGGTCAGATCACATCCTTCATCTCTAAGTGGGCGGACCTTTCCTCCTCCCTCCTGGCAGACTTCAACTTCCACCTGGATGCTTCCTGTGGACTCTGTTGTGACCTCTGCAACTCTATCTCTCTATTCTTTCCTCTGGCCTGAATCACTCTGCAGGGCACACTCTGGATGCTCTGATCTCCTCAGACCTCCCCCTCTATAACCCTCTCACTACTCCTCTCTCCTGGAGTGACCACTTTCTCCTCTCCTCTCCTCGCATCTCTCTCTCTCTACCCCTCAGGCCGAGCTACCCCCACACTGCCACCCACCTTCTCGGTCATCCTACCCATGAAGCGTGTGTCAGTTGAGGCGTTCGTCACCACTTCCCCCCCCCCTCCTCCACCGCTGGCTGACTCACATCCTGACACAGCCCTTACCATGATCCACTCTGCTATCCCTGATGCTCTTGATGTACTTGCCCCTGTCATGAGGATCCACTAGAAGCCCAAAGCCAAATGCAACTCCTGGTATAACTCAGACCTCGTCACCCTTAAACGCAAGAGTAGGGTGGCTGAGAGGAAATGGCCGGCATCCTGTAAATCCTCTGACAAACAGGCCTGCCGCCTGCTCCAAAGGCAATACCGACTCTCTGTCCTCACTATGAAGAGAGCTCACATCCAATCCGCGTATCTGTGGCATCATAGAACTTGGCCAAACTCTTTCAAATATTCAAAGAGCTGGCCAATCCTGCTGCAGTCTCTACCTCTCCTGTCCCCTCCCAGGCCCTCTGCACGGCCCTGGTTTAACACTTCATCTCTAAACCCAGGACATCCTGTCCACCCTCTCGTCCTCACCCCCTAATCTCTCTAGTCTCTCCTCTACCTCTGGCCTCCCTGTGGCCACCTCTCCTCCTCCCTTCTCTGCCTTTCCACTGTTCACCCCAGACGAGGTTTCTAGACAAGTCTGATCTACGAAAGTCTCATTAAAACAGGTACTTCCATGTTCTTCCAAAACCATCAAGGACCACATTGACACCCTTGCTCTAGCCTTGGCTGACTTCTGCAATCACTCTTTCACCACTAGCACATTCCCTTCCCCCTGAAGCACTGTCTTGTGCACCCACTTCTCAAGAAACCCTCAGCCGACCCCTCCTATCTGGCTAACTATCACCCGATTTCTCCATCACGCCTTTCCTGGCAAACTCTTGGAAAAGCTGGCCATCCTGCAGCTTAATCTTCACACTGATTCTCTTGGGTGTCTCCATGACCATCAGTCTGGCTTCAGAGCAGCAAGAAGCACGGAAACTGTTCTCCTGAACATCCGTGAAGACCTACTCTCCAACCTTGATGCTAATCACCCCTCTGTCCTAATCTTTCTTAGGGCCTCATTATCACCCTGGTGGTAGGGAGTTAACGAGGCCGGTAGAGATGCCGGCCCCATTAACCCCCTACCGCCTCATTACGATGTCTCCTCAGGGGACCCGGTAAGGACGCCTGGTAAAACCAGGCATCCTTAGCGGGTCCCGCAAGGAGACCAGGATGCAAACAATGGGCCTGTTATTAAGGGGCCCATTCTTTGCATCCTTCCCGATTGAGCCATATGTTGGCTCGAATGGGAATGGGGATGCACCGGTTCTGGCTTCCCTGAACAGGGAAATGCCGGGACCTCCAAGGTATGAATGGCCCAGTACTTACCCATTCAGGGAACCCGGACCAGGTTCCCAGAATGGGGGTAGCCATGCTGCAAGTAGCAGCATGGCTACCTCCAGGGTCATAATGAGGCCCTTGATCTCTCTTCTACCTTTGACACAGTCAACCATGCCATCCTGCTTAACCGGCACAGTGAAGTGCCACCAATGATCTCTGCCTTAATGCCAGTAAGACTGAGGTACTCCTCATTGGCACACCTGTACCTTCTTCTCCTGTCACTCTCTGGCCAGCCTCCTTTGACCCCCCTGCTGATCTCCCATCTGTTACGGCACTGGTCGCCTGGCAACCGTCTGAAATCGGGCCCAGGTCCCTGCCAGCGTAGTTGCAAACCTGCACTGCCCCCCGGGAAACCCCTTTACTTGGGTCTGTATCTGCAAACCCTAAAGACCCCTTACCTGCACTTATTGGACACCTGTTGTCTGCACTTTTAACCCTTGCACTTGCCACCTGCTGCCCGCAAAACCTGTGGTTTTTGATCCTGTGTCTGGCACTTACTCCTCCTCCCCTGGCATTTTACCCCTCCCCACGCCGCTGCACTTGCACGATCTCAATGTCACTGTTAGGGAGAATTCTCATGTATGGCTAATTTCCCTCCCCTAGTGAGTCCCCCAGCAGCTTTGCTAGACTTCTGGAGTTTTTTTTTCGACTTGGTAAGAGTGTGAGATTTTCCCCCACTCTTACCTATGTTTTGCCATGTGTATTTCTCTGTTTTTATGATTGTGGACTATGAAGTACACCAACTCAGTAGCCCCCTTCTTTCTGTGTGTCACCCAGCAGCTTCAGTGCCGTGGAACAGGGTTGTCTTTGAGACTTCCCCGACTCCATTTCTGAGGCTGACTACAGTCCCCCAGAAAAGGGTAAAGTTGCCATTAACTTTACTTAGTCAATCTACCAGAGATCCAGCACACCCTATCTTCCATGGAGTACTGGAAAGGGTTAATTCGTATCCCTTTTTATCTGTACCTCCTAGAGCATTGTTTCGCTCTTTTAACATTTAGACTTGGCTGGAGGCAGTGGTATCTACCCTAACTTTTCTACCGCAATTATATTAGATAAACCTGGTATTGTTCTTGGCTATTATATTAGCCGCAAACATAAACCTGCTCGACCAAATTGTCTTTCTTTTGGCTCCGGTTGGGTTTATTCACCATTTCTTTTTGTTAAAGTCCTTCTTGTGTTTTACTTTGCGCGGCAAACTAGGTTTGCCTTCATTGTTCACCGTCTTTTGGCGGGCTTCTGCTCAGAAGCCCTTCACCAAGCGCCTGGGTGTCTAGGTGGGCTGAATGTGAGGGAGGGGTGTAGTCACCCCCTGCACAGGGTATCCTAGGAAACCCAAGTCATGCTTTGCCATGATTGGCTGAGGTGGTTGTCCGGTCTGGACAACCCCCCTGCTGGGTGATTGACAGCCAGTCTCTGTGAATGGGGGTTTTTGCGCATAAAAGGCAGGTCTCTTGGGCTGGAAGTCAGAGAGTCGCCACTGGAACTACAAGGAACTGAAGGGAAGCGGAGAGAATGACTGCTGCTGCAACTACCCTGTCCCAGTGAAGCCCTGCTGCCGTCCTGAGCTATCTACCCTTCAAAGACTAAGAGAAGACCCAGTCCGGAGTCTTCTTCCCTTGAGCCTGGTGGGGATAACCAGCTCATCTTCTTCAGCCAGAGGTCACCTTCGCGGTCGAAATTGCTGCTGGCTTCATCCCTGTGTAGTGCAGACCCCCTTCAGACGTCCTCCTTCACAACAAAGCTCCAGGTATCGTGGGTCTGCGGGAAACCATCAGGAACAACTGCCAGGGCACCAGCTGCACCATTGGAAGAAGGTACTGTGTTCTGCTTGAGGCAACTGGGTGAACCCCTTTTCTTCATCTTCAAGGCTTGCCCTTGTCTTCCCTCCTTCTTATAACTTTTGCTTCCGAACATTGACAATATCGAAGTACTTTTGGCTACGTTAAATCGTGAACTGTCTGACTGTGTGATCTTTGGCAACAGGCCTAGTAAGATCATTGTCTTTGCCACCCTTCTGTTTCCCTCCATTGCCTCACAGCGCCTTGAAACAGTATAGGCACCTCCCACTCAAAATTAATGTTTCTCCTAACTGCACCATAACTGTGCACATTGTCTACAGACCCCCGGGTCCTTGCACTGACTTCCATGACACCCTCATCTTCGCACTGTCCAACAACATCAAAAAGACCTCCCAGGTCATACTCTTGGGCGACCTCAACCTGGGGCTTAATGACCCTGAGGACCCCCATGCCAAAACCCTCAAGAACGCCCTATCCACCCTGGGCTTTGCACAATCTGTCTCTGACTCCACCCACATCAAAGGGCGCACCCTCGACTGGATCAGTCAACATAGCTGCTTACTACTTGTCACGGAAAACACGCCCATCCCATGGTCTGACCACCATTACATCCAATTCAACCTTCGCACCAAAAAAGAGACCAACTCACCTCCCACCCCCTGCCCAGCTACTCTCGCCAGGAGCTCCCGCCAGCTCACAGTCGAGAATTTAGCACCCTACCTCCGCAACCCGGCCTTGCAGGCCCCATTCTCCAACAACCCAGAAACCCTAGCCAACACATTCAAAGAAGTCATCACCCAAGCAGTTGACGCCGTTGCACCACTGACCCTCAAAAAAGCCAAGAAAACCAAACACGCTAACTCATGGTTCTCCAAAGAACTCCTTGAACAACGTGCGCAAAAGAGGACTGCCCTCTCCACCTGGAAAGCTAACCCATCAGAAACCACCAAAAATGCATTCAAAGCCATCTCCAAATCCTACAAAACTAACATCACCCTAGCTAAAGCTGCTTCCTTCAACGCTAGGATCTATGACGCCAAATCGGGGTCAAAGGAAATCTTCACCATATTCAGGGAACTGGAAAAACCATCATCCCCTCCTCCTGCTCTCATCAAAGATGACAACTGGTGCAATGGCATTCAATCCGCAATGCTAGACAAGCTCAACACTCTCCAAAATAAAATTCATGGCCACCAAAAAGCCCTTTCCCGCCTCATAGCTAACCTGCATAGTCAACCCACCACGCCCTCCACCACTAATCCCTCTCCTTCTTTTGACTTCAAAGATATTACTGAGCACGAGGTCTTCGCCTTGCTCAAGTCCATCAAACCCTCCAACTGTAAGGGAGATGCCTGCCCAGCTAGTCTCATTAAAGACTCAGCACAGATCCTAGCTCCATTCCTCACAGCATTCAATAATTCATCCTTCCAGTCTGGCCACGTTCCAACTGGACTTAAGGAGGCCTGGGTACGCCCACTCCTCAAAAAACCCTCGCTGGACCCAACGATCCCGGGGAATTATCGACCTATCACCACTGTACCCTTCCTGCTGAAAATCCTGGACAAAGCAGCTTACCTGCAAGTCCAAAAGTTCCTTGAAGAAAACCGTCTCCTCGGCCTGCGGCAATCTGGCTTCCGCCCACGACACGGTACCGAAACGGCTCTCCTGGACCTAAAGAACCAAATGGACGATCTAAGAGACGCAGGGAAACCTGCTCTCCTTCTGCTCCTGGATCTATCCGCCGCCTTTGATCTGGTGGACCACAACACCTTGTGTCACCATCTAGCTACCCAAGCTAACTTTTCCCCCAAAGCTTGCGAATGGATTACCTCCTTCCTCCAAGAAAGGGCCATGAAAGTCTTCTCTGACTCAGCCTGTGCCACACCCAGCCACATCACCTGCGGTGTGCCTCAGGGCTCATGTATCGCGCCCACGCTTTACAACCTCTTCACGAGGCCACTGTTCAGCATCCTTGACTCCCTGGGCATCTCGTATACAAACTATGCGGATGACACCCAGGTCCTCATCCCACTCACAGGCGACTACCTGGCGGATACTATAACCCTTACCACCATCTACTCCACTATCCAATCATGGATGGCAGATAACTGGCTATGCCTAAATAGCGAAAAAACCGAACTCCTCATAGGAGCACCCTCCACGCTGGGGAACCTCGGTGAACAGTACACTTCGTTCACTATTGACAACATTCCCATCAAGGTCTCCAATCATGTGAAGACACTCGGAGTCTACCTAGACTCCGACTTGTCAATGGATAGACAGATCAATGCCATCGCCTCCTCCTCAGCCTATTACTCGAAAGTCCTCAACGCTGCCAGACCTTTCCTGTCTCGCCAGAATTGCCTCACCATTGCCAGGGCAATAATTGGATCTAGGCTGGACTACTGTAATGCCCTACTCGTTGGGACCTCCAATAAGAACCTGGCCAAACTTCAGCTAGTTCAAAATAATGCACTTAGGGCGGCCACAGGCACCGCGAGAAAAGACCACATCTCAGAAGTCAGAAGACAGGCACACTGGCTCCCGGTGAAAGAGAGGATTGTTTTCAAAACACTCGCCCTTACCCACAAATGCCTCCATGAACTTGCTCCACCCTACTTGACCCAAAGAATCACCAAGCACTCTGCCACCAGACCATTAAGAATGTGCTATTCCAACACGATTGTCACGCCCAAATCACGCAAAGTGCGCGCCGGTGGTGCCAGCTTTCCCACTCGGGCCGCCACCCACTGGAACGCACTGCCACCCCACATCAGAATGATTGAATCCCACCAAGCCTTCCGCAAAGCTGTTAAAACCAAGCTCTTTGTATGAAACGTACCTGACAGCATTCTGTCACTGTATTATGAATATCATGCTCCACCTGCAACTATGCCTGTAATTGTGTATCCATAAGACCTCCGGTCTCATGCATATCTGCTGAATTAAGAATCCAACACCTACTTGTAACAGCGCCTCGATGCCCATGGGCTGCAAGTGCGCTATACAAATGCGAATAAATAAATAAATAAATAAATAAATGCCATATCATATCATATGTTAAACCAGGAGTCAATGTAATCCAACATTACTCAACCCCACCAGCTATAAAACCAGTTTTAGGGGAGTTTTCCTAATGTCCTCTTGAAGTGAGACTTCATTAAACTATCCCTTGGCATACACGTCCACAACTCTTAGTATACGTCTGTACTACCCAATGAATCTCTGTAGATTGGCAGAGCAGCCAAGCATATCATAGGAGGAAGATGTGAGCTGTAGGTAAGCGCACTGAACATAGTAAATAAAATAGTCCAAAGCAACACTTACACTTTATATGTTATATTACAAATATAAATGTATTATTATTTACACAAATAAGGTTGATACATACTTATTTTACTAACCAAAACACATAGGAATTCTTAATAATACTTTTTAAAAGCAATTACTTCAATGCTAGTCGCTCGCGGTTACAATTGTTAAAAGAATTTGACACTAATGACAGTTCTACCGTTTTATTGGTAGTACCGTGTTACTTCACAGATGTACAGTAATTGTATTTAGCTAGCAAAACCACATACGTTGAAGTCTTTAGGAAGGAAAAGGTTGGTTATACACACAGCAGCAGAGCATATTTATTTAGTTGTCACTTGTTAGGTGCTTATGCAGATAGCAAAACTGTTTCATAGAGCCCAGAGAGCAATAGGGTGGGGACAGTGGAAGGTAGACAATGAATTACAACAAATATAAATAATTTAATTAATAGTACAAACAAATCAGAAGAATAACAGGGAGAGGAGACAAACCTACTGAGCCTTTTCAGTGTTCAGAACATGCAAGTGCAGAGGGCGGAGGGGGGGGAGGGAGATCAGTGCTGTGGTGCTCATGGAGAAGTGCTCAGGCTAAAGTGCTAAGAACTGAAAAATGTAAGTGTAACCTCCAGTGGGGAGGGTGAGCCTAAGAAAGTGTAATAAATATACAGCGGCTATGATGAGAGATGTGGGGGGTCAGGGCCCCGAGGATACATAAGGGCCCTGCACATCAGTCATGCTACTGTATGATTAGCAGTGAGGAGAGGAGGAGAAGGAAGAGGTAAAGGGAAAGGTCTTGAGGCATTCCAGGGACACTTTTCAGAGCTTCTAACGCTTTCAAAGTCCAATCCCTAAAAATATGAAAATGTCAGTGTAGGAGTGGAGCCAATGTCATACCAAGCAGCAGACTAGCAAATATTCCACAGGATATTTTCAGTCCCTACGATAACATTGCTTGAAGATATAGCTCACGTTAGGAGGACCCTGCAAAAAAGGACACAAACTGGGAAGCTTGGGCCAGAGGTTCACGCACTCTAGTCACTTTGGAGTGACTTATTGGGTTCAAGGTAAGTTATACCTTTCAGCCCACAGTACCTTAGGTTAGAAGAAATAAACATAGCTGTGCAGCAGCAATTTACCTGTTCTCCTGATTCCTCAGTCTGGTGACGAAAGGAAGGACTCTGAATGGGATGTCTCAGCAGCAGTCTTGAGAGAGGACCCTGGGCACATATTCTTTCAGTCTCCTTGGTTGGTCTGTGAAGTGGCACCTTTTTCTAAGCACCAAAAAAGAATGGTATTTATCTGGTTGATATTCCTAGCTTCTGAAGTCCTGCACTCTGGTGAGGGGACTTAGATGAGTTGGATCTTGTCTCTGGAGCTCCAGCTGGAGTTCACCAAAGTTCTGCAAGAATTCGGCCTTGCAAACACATTGCACTGCAAATGGGTCAGAGGTCTCCTCATATTCACGATCTTCAGCTCTGGAAAGGCACAGCACCTTGGGAGATGGCTCAATTTGTAGTTTGTCTCAGGACTGGTTGGTCCCACCAGCCAAAGGGAAGGAGTCTTCATCTCCGGAGCTCCTCTGTTGATTAGAAAACAGGGACAGGACAGCAGTGGCCGCTCACAGTGATTGGAAGGGTCTGCAGGCATTGCTGGTTGTCCTTAGCTTTGGTTCTTCTGTTCCAGTGGTTGACATGCCTTTCAGCTCAGGAACCTCACCTTTTATTCAGTTTTCCCACACACACCTCCACATACTCTCTCAGCATTTTACAGAAAGGGACAGGTGACAGTCTAATCAGGACAACAGCCCCCCAGTGGAAACTGGTTCCATTTAGGCACTCTGGCAGACACAGGGCAGAGGAGTGAATAACTCCTCACACACTTTCTGCCTGCCCAGACACACTGGAGCTTAGATGGTGACACCCAATGGATCCCACCAATGGCAAAACATTACACACACAGACCTCCCCCTCGCAGAATGGTAGAAGAAGGGCTAACAAAGAACAACCATGATAAAAATGGAAAAAAGAGAAAGGAGCCACCATGTTAGAACATAGGTGACCGTATTGTGTACAACGAGACTGTAAATACAGTCTGCAGTAGAAAATAGCACAATAGTTGGTAGAACACGTCCACTGCCACCAGCCATAACTATAGGGTTCTCTATGTGAC
Source organism: Ambystoma mexicanum (assembly GCF_040938575.1). NCBI lineage: Eukaryota > Metazoa > Chordata > Amphibia > Caudata > Ambystomatidae > Ambystoma > Ambystoma mexicanum. Next base: position 620,591,566 of record NC_090923.1, on the reverse strand, counting down.
TAAAAAGTCACAGGAGCAGAGAGAAGGGAGATACTAGGTATTCCATTAGTACTCATCATAAAATGGTGTGTGCTAATCTCCCATAGAATGAAGTTTTAGGAAGAATACAGTAGTTATTAAGCATAAGGTGTTGTGTGCTGCAAAAGTTAAACACAGATGCCTATAAAGAGATATGGAGAAAAGCACACTACATAGTAAAGATAATACACAGAGAACAGAGTTCCAAACGTCTGAGCAAATAAGAATGAATGAGTGGAAAAAACTCCCCTCATTCAGGATAGAAAGAAAAAGGTCCAGAAGTCCTGCAAAAAGTGCTGGAGGTCGCACTACGAGAGGGAATGAAGCATAAAAATTATAAACCTCCCTGACAGCGAGGCATCATGGGAGTGATGGGCCAACTCATCTGAACAGCTGCAGGATACCGACATCTTACCCTGGGCCTGAGCATGTATTTTCTCTTTAACAAATGTTAATCTCTATACAAGCAAATGCCACTTCTAACCACAGTACACACCAAACCTAATTTGTAAGTAATACTGCTATAGTTGAAATGTAAAATTTGACTTACATCACTGCTGAGCACCTCATCTACTATGTTCTTGGCGAATGGGAACTAAGCATTTCAAGAGTTTGTCTGATGAACTGCTGAATAATAACTGTCCATGGGGATGACCCGTGCTAAAGTCCGGCTTTCAACATTGACAATAACCCTTTATTTGTGGCCACGTCTTTCCTTGCAGTCACTGTTCTGCTAGCCATATTTTTTTTTAAAGACTCTGACACAACAGTGCTGTGGAAACTATTGATTTTGGGATTAGGTGCATCAATAATTCCAAATAAAGTGGGTATGTTCATATGTCACCCTTTCAATATCTACCAGGTGACACCCTCCGTAACAACAATGCTCCCCACACAATATCACAAAAGACTTTTCTATTTACTAAAACAGTGGCCATCTTTGTTTCTTTGTTGATGGGAGCTTGCACTCACACAATAAGCGTGGAGGCCTTCTCCCATAAACACGCCCTCCCCCTGTTTACACTATTTGCACCCTGGTGGAAGCCCCAGAGTGTAGATTGCTATCTTCCCCTTGTTCGGTGGCAATGTATGCCCCCGAAAGTGTGGATGATAGCTACAATAACTGGTTTACCTGATTATGAACACTTGAACTGCATCAAAATGTTTCATTTTGTACTAACAAATAAAACATTTTTAAATTGCTGGGTTGTACCTGGTGACAGAGAATTACAAGTTGAAGAAAGAGACAGGTGGAGGAGAAACAATGCCATAAATACACACTAAGAGAGTCAATGAGGAGCACTACTGGTAGTGGTAGTGAAAAGATGTCACACTAGAAGAACTAAAATCTGCTATTGAATTAAGTTTATTTTTGCATCTACTCTTAGAAATGCTAAAATACCATGTTGAAACCGTGCTTAATCCTGGTGGGTTAGATAACTACTTTATTTATACTCTATATACACCATATTATAAGACATACTATAAACATGCTATATACTATAAGATACATTACATTCCATTATATTATACCATAGTACACTACATCATGGTGTACTCTACTAAACTGTATACTAGAGTATGGAATATATTAATACAAACTATTGTACTGTAATACTAGATCAATACTGTATGAATGCCTTTTTTCTTTAATCAGATGGAAAGCAAAAGGAGCTGGAGACTCAATCCTCCGGTAGCACAGTGAAACCATTGTGACAGAGAACATTTTTATGGATGCAGCAATTGGACCTGAAAAGAAATCAGCCTGAAGCGCTACATGCATAATGATAAAGAAAAGCCCACCTGAAAAGGTATCAGCTGACAGAGAGAATGATAAAGAAAAAGCCCACATGGCACAAACGACCTTCCAGGCCCACCACTACCACACCTTTCAGTTCCTCTTGTATAAAAACATGAGAACAACAACCATGAAGCATTTGACAATGCAACTGATGTTGGACCACATGTAGGCCATGCTGCAATTGTTTGAGGAGACACCAAACTGATCCTTCAGCAAGGGTGGCATTTTATAGTTCCCTTGTTCAATTCTTTTTTTTTATTTTTTGTTTGTTTATGTTAGACCCCTTTGCCTTTAGCTTTTTTCTTTATGCTTTTGTGTAGTAACCGCTTGAATTTTTTTTCATAACTTGCAATAAAATCAATGTGCAATGTGCTTTCAATAATAGATTGGTTATGCACAACAATGTTGAGGCAAATATGGAGAACATATCTGTTCTAAGAAGAGTGCATGAAATTCCTGAAAAAGTCCTGGTGAAGGAAGACTCCAATTCAAGTAGTTGGTCTTCTATTGATGTTGTAATGTGAGGTGTATTCATTATTCAACAGCACTTCTTTAAGTCTTTCCAGCAACAATGTCTTAAAATATAAATACACTGATAGGTTCAAACTACTTTTAGAGAAAGCATTTATAAACTTAACTTCTCAAAAATCTGGCTAGTATAGGTCTTACAAATTCCTTTTGTACCCTTTGTAATGCATCACGCAGGCCCAAACAGCACAAGTTGATATTGGTGATGTTGTATTCGTCAACCTCATCTGAGTTAGCAGCACTAGCAGCAAAAACATGTTAAAATCATCACAATATGGAACTGTATATGTTCAGGGTGGGAAGTGCCAATTCATCTTCACTTTTCACTTTGGCTAGAGGTTTACATGTGCGGCCAATAGCTTTGTCCTCTTCTCACCGATGATTGCTCATCTACACAGCAGTAAAAGTATGTTCAGAATTGACTTTGGTGGCAGGGCCCATGGGATATTTAATTGCGAATCGCTATGTGTCAGTAAAGACGACGTGAAACATATATTGTCAACTGCACATTATAAAGTGAGATACTTCTCGACCATTTCCTCTGCTGCCCTTTTTTGACTTTGACATTTGTTGTCTTTGCTGTGTCCCTACTTCAAATTGTCCAAGCCTTTTCAAGTAGCGTTCTGTTCTTCTGACTGAAGATAGTTGGGAAGCACTTGCATTATAAAATAAAGGCAGACTTGAACCAGTTATGCTATGCTCACATGTGTGACTGATGTAGACAATGCAGAGCCCAGTGGTTTCGACTGTCACAGGAGTGTGGTGGTAGCGGTGCAAGTGTTGTTTCTATTTTCCCATATCACCATCGAAAGTGGCAAAAAACATATCTTTAGCATTGCTTTAGAATCATGGCACAGATTAACCCCTATGAGCCAACTAGGTATTTGTTGATACTGGCATTGTTCAGCTGCTAGAGTATGTATGCTGTTATGCAGACAGTAAGCTTCCCAATCCTCTGCGCTGCTGATTTCTCTTTCACGAGTGGGTCTTTTAGCACATGAACCAGAGACATTGCACCATTGCTGGCAACCTGTGTAAAATGAGCTCTTATGTGTTTCTACTTCATTTGTTTAAGATAATGAATACATAGAAATACCATTTGACTCTTCTGAGACTTGTATGCAGCTCAGGTACCTACTAGGAAACAGAAGAAAGCACCACAGGTTGTATCTCCAGCATATCGTGGATGATTTAAAGTCCAACATAGTTGTTTCGTTGATTAAAGCCATCTGAGGTGAAAGAATGAGTGATATGTCTAAATGATTCTTTCAAGTACAATGCAACATAAACAATTGATGAATCTTCATGTGGATTGGAAGCTTCAAAAAGCCACTGCTAGATGACACTTTTTGTTTTTAATCTCGTGTAGACACACAAACCATTGATTACATTTCTCTCTGTTCACTGCAAGTTAAATAGTGTTTGTTGATAACCGCACCAACTTAAGTTTATTTCTGGTCTCTGGTTCTGATCAATGTAGTTATTAGAAGATCCCTAAGGTTTTTTTTGAATGCATCTTGAGAGATTGCATCCTTTGTTGAACGTTTATTGTGTGTGACTTGTTCTCAGACACAGAAGTCTTTGGCAGATTGACCTGAAAGATACTGAAATGGAAAGCATTTGATCACCTCTGAATTAGAGAGACCTTGCCTTGAGATAGTCTCACCCCTGATGTTCCTCTGGTGCACCTAGAAATTACAACCAACAAGTGGGGTCCTCAGAATCAGAGGAAAGGTCTGCACTTTGGCGAGTTCTGGGGCAAATCTAGTGTGAACTTGTCACTACCCACCTCTTATGAGGGTTTGATGCTCTGATTGTCATAACTACATACAAAGTGGTAGTCTCTAGCCATAGCTATGAGGTGAGATCTGGTGAGTGGTAATGTGACATAGAATTGTTGTGCTGTGGGGTATGTAAACAAACATATCTATGATGTTTCCCAGCAGGCCGGTGTAATCGAAACCCGGATCGCCAAGTCTGATTTTGGCACTGCCGGAAAACATAATTTCCCTTGCCGGCCTCCTCCCTACCAAAATCCTATGTGGGGAACACCCGTGCCGGCCCCATTCCTTAACCTGTGTTTTTTGCGGAGACACTCCCGGCCCACTCTTTGTCCCGTTCGGTTCACCCTCCCCCTATCACTGTCACAGATACATACGTACACTTACACATGCACACACATAGGCACGCAATTACCCCCAGTCCCCCTCCTTACCCTGCACACTCGCATACTGTAAAAACAAGGCAATATCGAGGCTGAGTACCACAAAATGAAATACACCAAACACGGGCTATAAAGACTCCCAGATCTTTTAATCTGCGCAGTTTACAAAGAAACATAGAAACAGCAACAAAAAAACAACAGGATTCCCAAAATAATTAGCAAGACCGAAAGTACCTTCCAACCCCAAGATCGCAAGAAGTCCCAGAACCAAGCGCTTAGATCCCAGTTTCCTTCGGGAACATGCACTTCGGAACTAAGGACATGCAGATTCTGTATTGCCTTGAAGATAGTTGGGGAGGAATCTGGAAAGAAAACACAGCAAGCGGACCCCACTAATTTACACACTCCACCACGCTCAGCCAGAATGACATCTAATGCCATTCGGTTTTGAAGTGCTACTAGTATTATCGCCTTTTGTTCTAACGTCATATTATAGAGTATGTCCGTGGTCCGATTGATGGTTCTCTCCAGTACTCTCGCTAGTTTTCTGATATCTTCTGAATTTGCTATCTGCCCCTAAAATGGCACAATTGATTTAGCTATATCTCCCAAGATTTGTGCTGGGGTGTCACCATTCTCGTCCCGCCGTGGACGAGCCTTTGAAACTTCTCTTGTACTAGCTATAAACACCCCAGGTAATAGGATCCCTAAATAACAGGTTCCCTGCCAATCCCTGGGCAACCATGGGAATGCTACACTACTGCAGACAAAATAGACATGTTCGCCTACATACAAAGGTCTGTTTTCCCCAGTCAAATTTGCAACGTTGGCACAACCTAGAAAATTTCCCATTGACTGAGTTCCATTCCTCTGTATGCAAAAAGAAACTGAATCGGGGCTATGATTAACAGTGTAAGAAGGAGGCATGGCATCCTTATTGCATATTGGAGCCATCTTAAAGGAAATCAAAGATTGGAAGGATCGAGAAAGTTTGTCAGAAGGCCTAATAGAAGCAACGTTAGGTTTACTCCTGTTTGCAAAAAGCGAGCATCCCAGGGGAGTCAAAACACGTTTCTCAAAACTATTCAAATTGGTGCCTTCAAAGTTCCTCGAGATGCTACCATTCCATCGGCCAAAGAACAGTGCTCTAAGAGAAGCATAACAAGCAGTTGTCAAAGGTAAAGGATGAATATACCAACCTAGCCCCTTATCTCTGTGTTGCGGTAAATGTGAGCAGACCCAACAGTTAGACTTATTAAAAATGGCATGCGTAGCATTCATAATAAGCAGTAGAGTGTTATTGTGGTACCTCTGTCTATGCTAGGGGATAGAGTATGCAAATGTACAAAGGGAGTAGGAACAATAGGTATACTTTCAGTAGGTAACAAAAGTTCTAAAGAATGAGTTTCCTCAAGGTACCACAATCCTAAGGCAGCGACTATTAAAAACCCAAATATCATTATAAAAATACAGCAATACATTTTCGGGGCCCAGGCATTTTGTCCAATGCCCGGATGGCCACCCCCTTATTTACAAGTCCCATACGAGCGCTAGTGGTAGCAGGCATTGCAGTCTTTAAACGGATACCCCAATGTTCGTTGCTGGCGACCTCTCGGTCGAGCGACTTGTTAGTCCTTCCACAACCCTAGCCAACAGAATCCCCTTTCTCAAATTTGGGCAAAAACAAGCCCTCAATGATCCTTTTCTACTTCAAATGCACAGCCGGACCGTGCCATAAGTCTATCAGATGCACAGCAAAACTGTGCCGTAAGTCTGCCTGATGCACACCAAAACCGTGCCGTAAGTCTATTTTCTTGGACGCAGATTGTACCTTACTGTTCCGGTACTGATTGATCCGGAAACAATATGTCGTCACTTCCTGCTGGAAGCAACGTGTCGGAAGCAAGTGAAGGTGCCGAATTTGAAATAGCAGTTTCTGGATGGAAAACTTTTGGAGAGTGTGGAGACAAAATGGCAGCTTTCCCAAGCCTCACAGGCTCAGAGAGATTCTCTGACACACTCTCAGTGCTACTTACTGCTTTGGGATCATTGGTTGCAGTATCAGCGAGGGGTTCTGTTTCTTCTGTAACGTGTGGCACTGGGTGAGGAAGTTTCTTGACGTGGGATGCGTGGATCCAGTTCTTTCTCTCAGCGACCTGCACCGCTGTCTGGGTGACCAACTGGACTTGGAACAGCCCACGCCAGTGAGAGGCGATGCAAGAGGAGCGCTCAAACGCTTTGACGAGCACTCAGCTTCCAGGCAGTATGCTGTGGCCGGGGCCCTAGTATCGCACAGGTAAAGCTTCTCTTACCTGGTGATAAATCAAATACAGGTTTTTAGTCAACTGGCTACAATAATCTGAAAGTAATACATTTTCAACATTTCTCAATGAATTGCATTTAGGAAGGTTCCAAATATTGGCAGGTCTCCCCATTACCACCTCAAATGGAGAGAGCCCAGACTTAGTTTGAGGGATTATACGCATGGATAACAACACGATCGGTAAGGCATCCGGCCATTTTAGTTTGGTGCCGGCACACGTTTTAGCGAGCTTGTTCTTAATGATACCGTTGTGTCTTTCTACTAGTCCGGTGCTCTGTGCATGTCTGGCCGAGTGGAACTGTTTGTCAATTCGTAATGACGTACATGTCTGCAGATTACAGCAGCGACAAAATGTGGACCATTGTCTGACCAGATAAATCTTGGTAGCCCGAACCGCGGGAAGTATTCCCTTAACATGATTTTTGCAGTAGTCATAGCTGTAGCATCTTTAACAGGGAAAGCCTCAACCCATTTACTAAAAGCGCAGATAACCACCAGCACATATTTTTTATTATCACATCGTTCCATTTCAATAAAGTCAAAGTGGATCACTTCGAAGGGGACAGAGGGTGGCCCAAAACTTCCCCTTGGAGTTACTGTCCCCTTTCCCACATTGTGTTGTAGGCAAATCATGCAATCCTGGACTTAGCGCTGGGCAATTTTCAAATTTTGTCATTTACCCAAACTTTCTCTAACATTTTTGTCATCTTCTGGGCACATACATGCGTAGGACCATGGGCCATGATGACCATCATCATTACATACGCGTCAGGGAGTAGCCATTTCCCTTCTACTATATCCACCCAACACCCGTCTTCATCAAGTTTCCCCAAGCCCACCTTTTGGATTCTTCTAACGTGGCATCAGCTTGGATATCCCGTACAGACCCAACACCCTCATCCATTGCATAAGCATTTACAGTCTCCCTTGAAACATACATCTCCGTAAGGAGATCGATAGCAGTTTGTCTAGCTATCTGATCAGCAAAAGCATTCCCTTTCCCTATATCATCTGTAATCTTTCGATGTGCTGCACATTTCATAACTGCTAACTGAGTAGGGAGCGCAAGCGCTGAGAGTAGTTGTACTATTAGGGAGCCATGTTTGATTTTGGTGCTATGTGAAGTTAGGAACCCTCTCTCTGACCAAAGTCTCCCAAAGTTGTGAACCACCCCAAAGGCATACTGACTATCAGTAAATATATTTACTGCAAGCCCTTCGGAAAGTTCACAAGCTCGGGTCAATGCTATAATCTCTACGGCCTGCGCAGAATTATGCGTGATTCTCTTAGTTTCCACAACCGTGCTTAATGTAGTGATCGCATAAGGAGCTGTGGATGTACCATCCGGAAGTTTGAAGCAGGAGCCATCACAAAACAGCTCTCCTTGTGGATTATCCAAAGGAGTATCTTTCAAATCAATTCTACTCTTTGTCTCTTGTTTGGTCGTATACAAACAATCATGTGGCACTTCATCGCCGCAAGTAGTATCTTGCGGGAAAGGTAGGAGTTCAGCCAGATTAAGAACACAACACCTCTTAATTTGTATGTGAGAAGCAAACAAGATCAATTCATATCTTGTCAACCGTGCAGAAGTGAGTTGTTGCGTTTGAGTTTGGTTCAGTAGAACATCTACAGAGTGAGGCACCATCAGGGTTAGATCATGGCCTAGGACCATTCCCTCACTCTGTTTTATAGACGCAGCAGCAGCAGGGACAGCTCGTAAACATCTTGGCAAAGCGCATGCTACAGGATCAAGGGTGGAAGAAAAGTAACCACACGGCCTATTCTTCCCTCCATGTTCCTGCGTTAATACAGCCAAACCACATCCATCACATTCATGCACAAACAACACAAAGGCCTTTTCATAATTTGGTGTGCCCAAAACTGGTGCAGAGCATTATGCAGTCTTAAGCAAGTCGAACGATTGCTGGTGTTCCACGTTCCATGGCAATGGCGAATAAATGCCCATATTCGTCAAAGCCAACATCGGTTTGATCACTAGTGAAAAATTTGGGATCCACAACCTACAGTAAGAAGCCATACCTATCAAGGCTCTAACTTCCTTCTGTGTATTTGGGACAGATATGCCAGAAATGTGTTTTATTCTTTCATTTGTCAATCTTCTTCCCTCCTTTGACAGGAGATAGCCTAAATAGGCGACCTCCTGACAACAATATTGACATTTTTTAAGCAAAGCTTTTTGACCATGCTTAGCTAGATGGATAGGCAATAACACAGTGCCCTCCTTACAGGCAATCTCAGAGTCAGCCGCTAAAAAAAAGTAATTAACGTATTGAAGCAATGTACAGGTAGAGGGCAATTCAAGGGTATTAAGTTGTTCTTTCAAAGCCCTACTATAAATGCTAGGACTCTCTGTTTACCCTTGAGGTGCACGAGTAAATGTGAACGAGCGTCCCCCTAAGGTGAACGCGAACACGTATCTACTATTCTTGTGTATAGGAATACTAAAGAAAGCATACTTTAGATCCACCACACTAAAGTAAGTAGCTGTAGCTGGAATCATGGTTAGAATTGTCATTACATCAGGCACAATTGGAAATTGTGGAGCCACAACTTTATTAATGGCACGTAAATCAATTATGAAACAGAATGGAATTGCATTATCGCCTTTCTTGTACACGGGTAAAATCGGACTATTACACAAACTTCCTGAAATTTCTTCAATCACCCCGCGATGTACAAAATCGGAAACAATGCATTTCTAAGCTCGCTCGCCCTCAACTGAAATCTTATACTGAGGAATGCGTGGCAGCTCAATTCCATGTTTCAAAACTATCTTGACAGGTTCAATCTGTAAAACGCCGACATCATTGTCGTCAACAGACCACAAGCTCTCTGGTACATTAATGAATTCTGGAGGCAAAGGTCTAGTCAAGAATTGCGAGACAGAAAATTGCTGTGGTGAAATCGTCAACCGTACTCCATCAGAAGAACAATAAATCACTGCATTTAATTCTTTTAACAGATTCAACCCCAGCAAGTTCTCTCCACAATTCGAAGTCAACAGAAATGGACAGCGGTCCGTAAAGGGACCCAAAGAAATAGGTACCGGCAAAGAAACCAGACAAACAACTGGTGTGCCAGAAAACCCTACAGAAACATTGGTTTGCCCTGACAGTGGAATGTTTGGAACCCGTGAATGATCAATGGAACACTTCTGTGCTCCAGTGTCTATCAAAAACGGATGTTTCCTATTTCCCACAACCATTTTAACGTAGGGACCTTTCTGATTGACGGGAATAGGTGTAGGTTCCAAACCCTGCTTCGGGCAATCCTAGTGAAACAGAATGTCATCAAAAGGAAGCGTTTCAGATAAATATGCAGCGGAAGGATGATCAAATATGTTCCAGGTGTCCACACTCGAAGTCTGATTATCCTGCGAGAAAGGTTGCTGAGGGCCCTGTGCAAATTGACCTCTACCAGGGCCCCCTACACCCGGGCGACCTCTGGATCATCTACCCATATTTTCAAATTTATTATTTGACCTTTGTTGGAGGACGGGGCATTGTGCTCGCCAATGACCCTCTCGATGACAATAAGCGCACTGGTTAATGTTCACAGGACCCAAGGGCACATTCCCCTGTGGGACATACTGACCTCTAACCTGAGAACTACCCCCTCTGGGACCTCTAACAATTTGCTGCAATAGCACTTTAGTTTTCAAATCGCCTTTTCATTTTTCAACCCTATCTTTTTCATTATTGACACGGTTCTCGTAGTACTGAGCCATGTGCAGTACTTCTGATTGTGATTTCGCCTGCCAAACGCTCTCAGAAGACATAATTTGTGACTGGATGTCAGGCAGCAATCCACGCACAAATGTGTCCACGAACAACCTTTTCCCAGACTCTGTGCCTAGGTCTTGTCCACTGAAATCCAAGAATACCTGTTCGAACCGATTAAAGAACTCGGTAGCACCCTCAGACTTTCCTTGGACACAGGCCATAGGTTTGTCTCATATAATTCTTTTTTCTGGAATTATAGTTTTTAATTTTGCAATAATTCTATCAGGAAAAGTTAGTATCACCTGAGGCGGTCTTTCACCAGCTGGCCTTTCGCCATCGAGTTTAGTTATATTCACCCATGTATCTCCCAACCCTGGTACGTCGTCTATAGTTCTACCTTGCTTTTACAAATCTACTGGCTGGAGTACAGGAAATAACATATCATATCGCCTAAGGTGGACACTGAGGATCGCAAGACGGACTCTATTTCTTTATAGAATCCTGTCAGATTTTTCCTAATATCAGGAATAGATTGCCTAATAGTATTCACTTCCTGTCTTGAGAACGGGACGTGAGCGAACTGAGATACATAATGTGCAGGAATGTCCACAGCGACTATACCCCGTGCAGCATCGGCCGCAATCTCAACCTTTGGCACAAATGTCGGAGGAACCTCTCTCATAGGCAACTGAGAAGTAGGTGACTCCGAACGCTTACTAAGCAACAGAGCTAAATCGAGCGCTAAAGCAGTCGAAGAAATGTCAAGTGAAAAAGCTCTCTTGTAAATACTCAATAACTCTTTGGGACAACTAATCTTTCTTTTTACACAATCATCCTGTAGGTACTCTATCATTACCTGTATCACTTTCCTCTGCATTTCTGGCGTATACTGACTATACGTGTCATATACTTCAATTGGAGTTATCGACATATCCGAAATCCATCTAAGTGCGTCCTTCGTACAAATTTGTGCTTCCTCAGATATCGATTTACGACAAGGAAGGAACCGTTTCTGTACATACATACTTTCCTCCTCGTCATCCTCATTCTGTAACTTTTCTAACTCCTTTCTATACCCAAATAACCTCTCGACATGCTCATTTACCGTCTCCACAGTGTCTCTGGAAAACGCTAGAGTATTTAGATCCCTTAACACTTGCGGGAGATCCACATTATTTAATTTTCCCCACATAATACATAACTGAATCCCTAAACCTTTAATAAAAACATTTTTCTCAGGAAAATTATTCATATTACAAAGTGCGGCAAAAACACTAGCTTGATCATACAATGCTTAGCCCATGCAATTAACTAACGTTTCTTCTCCGGTGGTACACTATTGCGAGTGACAACCTTTGACCCTGCACCTCGATCGATTACAAGCAGCTCAGGACCACTTGGAAGAGAGGGAGCAGGCAAATTCAATGGAGGTACTCTAACTGGTGCGATAAGAAGAGGTGGAGCAGCTGGAGGAAGGGGAACATTAGGAGGAGCAAGAACAACAGGAACAACAGCAGGTAGATGAGGAATAACAGGTGGAAGAGGCAAAGCAGCAGGAAGAGGAACATACGGAGGTGGCGCAGAGGCACCAGGCCTTCGTTCATTTAACAATTTATCTATAAATTCATCGGAAGCATGGAGGTCTTTGGACGATATATTTTTTGAATTCCAAGTGAGAAAGCCCTGTCCATATTTCTTGTCGATTCAGAATGTTTATCTTGGTCATACAATAATGCTTTTTCGGCGTTCGTCTTATGACGGCGCGCATGCTTCTCTCTACTTTTAAGTTGTTGCAACGCTTCTTTTTTCCAATTCTGCAAAACATCAAATGCTGCAGGTCTAGCCTTTTTCTTTAATAGAATTGACTCTAAATACTCAATACGAGGGATTTCGAAACTACCATTGATTGGCCACTGAAGTTCGGAGGCATGTCTGGTTTGTCTGTGCCAAATGTCATTAAATACTATACTTCCAATGCCATGCTTACAATACATAGTACATGCCGATGACCCCTCCTGTGGTGCCGGATGGCTAAATTCCAAAGATTGTCTATCACTGCGGAACAATGCCCTGAAGAAGGTAGGCAATTTCCCAGGCATTTCAAATTATTGGTGTTACCTGGTCAATAATTGTGTCTGCAGATACAATGCGCCAAATTCAAATTTTTGGGGTTGAATTAAGAGTCGGGTCACGACTCACCTGAACAAACCTAAGGAGGTCCGATCGGATTTCAAAGAATTTTACCTAACTAATCTTACCTCGTGTATGGTGATTTCGGCAAATCTGCCCGCCTCGATAAATGGACCCTCGTCAAGATGCCGTCTCAGACCACAATCTAATCGTCCAGCGATCGTGTTGTGCAGCGCTGCTGAGGTGTCGCGTCTCATTCAGTGGGGCCCCTTTTTGTCACACCGTCCGATCCCGGTCCGATAGCGTGTGTCAAGCTTCAACAATACGGCATCAATCTTGAGGGTCACTATTCGGGCGCCAACTGTGAAAACAAAATCAAAATATCGAGGCTGAGTACCCCAAAAGGAAATACAATGAACACGGGTTACAAAGGAACATATAAAGTACTTTATTTTATACTGAACCCAGTTACAGAAACAGAGCAAAATCAGATAGCTATCGGCCCTCAGTACAACACAACGAACTCCAGCGTGGTTCAGTGTGTTCAGTGAGAGATGCTGTACATTAGAATGCATTCGCTTTTTATACACTTGGTGGGCACGATGTCCAGCCCCACTTCGAGTTAATATTCCACTTAATACATCACCAATCTAGGGTTTGTGCCAAGTCTCGAACAACCACATATAACTGGTTTGCCTTTAATACATGTATCAACAAGCCTATACAAAACTGTGTATTCTAGGATTTTCCATGTTAGTCTTCTTAAACATTAATACAATGTGGTTAAACAAGTGTTCTATGTTCAGTATTTGAATACATTGTTTTTATAGTATACTTGTGGCTTAGTTTCTTTACACGAGTAATCCCTTACACACAAGTCAACGAAGGACAAGGTCTCAGTTCACGACCTCAACAAGTGGCCTGCCGGCAAGTTACATATTAGCTATGTACAGAGTTCAAGACGGCCATGTTGTATTTTTGGAATGACATCGTCCACCATTTTAACTCACAGGGTGACTTTTACAAAGCGAATCCCAAAATGGCGGATTGGCCTAAAAAAGCGGCTCACATTGATTTAAGGTCAGGACCTTGCAACACGGATTCTTTCGAAAGCAACTTTCAAGCAGCTTGGCATAGGCCAATATTCATATATTTATTGCAATAGGAGGCACGATGTAATTTCTCTTTTGACAGTGTGACCAAACAATGTGTTGGACACACAATCCAGCTAGTCTTAAGGCAGAGGGTAAAGAAAGTAAAGCTACATATTCGGCCATTTTAGAATAACTATAAACAACCACCCACACTGCTGCCTAACTCACAGGGACTGGTAGTCATTGACAATATTTGTGGAAAGAGTGTGCAATGTATCAAGGGGAGCAAGTAGGGGATGCAACAGTGTTGAAATCCTTCACGATTCAGGTTTTGCATAGCTACAAACTGGACATCCCAGGATCCTCTCTCCCATCAAGCAATTCAACAGACTAAGTTTTGTTTTTCTGAACCCCATAATGTTCAAAACATGTACTTGTCACATTTATCTTTGAATCCCGAGTATAATTTCTTCAATTAGCAGCATTGGGCCTCATTACGACCTTGGTGGTAGAGTGATAATGGTGCCAGTAGTGCTGCCGGCGCCGTTATCACTCTACCGTCACATTACGAGTTCTGCTCACGGGGCAGCTCTGTATGCCTGGTCAGACCAGACGTGCAGAGCGGCACCCGCTAGCAGAACAGGATGGTAGCAACGGTCCCGTTATTAACGGGACCGTTGCTACCATCCTCCCCATTCCCATTGAGCCCTACGGGGGCTCAAATGGGAATGAGGAAGTACCGAGTGTGGGTCCCGCTAATGGGAATTACCGGGCCCGCAAAGGTCGAAATGGCCCGGTAATTCCCATTTTTCAGGACCCGGGCACGAGTTTGGGGGTAGCCATGCCAGTAAAAACGGCATGGCTACCTCCAAACTTGTCATTATGACCCTGGCGGTAGGGGGTTAATGGGGCCGGTAGAGCTGCCGGCCCCGTTAACCCCCTACCGCCTCATTACAAGGTCTGCTTGTGAGACCCGCGAGTAGACCAGCATGCTAACAACGGACCCGTCATTAACGGGCCCATTGTTAGCATGCTCCCCATTCCCATTGAGCCCTATGGGGGCTCGAATGGGAATGGGGATGGGTTCTTGGAATGGGGGTAGCCATGCCGCAAATAGCAGCATGGTTACCTCCTGGTTTGTAATAACCCACAAGGGTATTCAAAATCAACAAAACCAACAAGTTATAGGCAGGGCAATCTAGAAAAGGCTACTACAACTAGGATTCAAATCAATAGGCCTGGGCCAATGTTAATGGTTCAGAGACTTTGCAGAGGATCACACAGTTCAGAGTAGTTTGCGGTTAAGTCTTTGCCAAGAGTTCAAAACGAAGATGTTCGGAGGAAAAGTGATTCAAAGGAGAAGAGAAGGACAAGCCTTCGGAGAAGTGAAAGATTTCAAACACTTTCACCGTGGTCGGACGGAACGAACAACCAGATTTTCACAGTACCTTAAATGGAGAAGAATGCTGCAGCTGAGGAAGTTGTTCCTGGTAGTTCCTGCAGGCTCACGGTTCCTGAAGAGACTGTCTAGGTGACAAGGAGGAGGACGTCTGGAGGGACCTGCACTGCCCAGGGAAGAATCCAGCAGCGAAGCAAAATGTCGAATAAAAGGTGCACTCCTTAAAACCCAAATAGGTTCCGTTCCTCCTGGCTATCCAGTTCACTGCAGCGCTGCACAGCAAATTCGACCAGCAGAGGGAGGCCGCCGTTTGGTGTTTGGCGAGCTGGTTAGTCCCACCAAGCTCAAGGTAAGAAGATTCCTTGCAGATCTTCTCTGTCGTTGAAGTTCTGGGTGATTCAGACCTGCAGCAGGGCTTCACCGGGATGTCCAGTAGTTGCAGCAGTCATCTTCCTTCAGCTTCTCTTCGGTTCTCTTGATCCAGTGACGACTCTGCCTTCCGGTCCCAGAGACTGGCTTTTTATGTACCAAATCCCCATTCACACAGCCTGGCTGTCAATCACCCAGCTGGGTGGCTGTCCTGGCAGGACAGCCACCTAGCCAATCAAACTAGATTGCGACTTTGGTCTCCAAGGAGACCCTGTGCAGGGGCCTCAAACCACTCCCTCACATCCTGTCCACCCAGACACTCAGGTGCCCAAGGAGGGCTTCTGTGCAGAAGCCTGCCAAAGGATGGCGAACAAAGGAACAAAACCTGGTTTGGCACACAGAGTAAAACACGAGAAAGACCTTTACAAAAAGAAATGGTGAATAAACCCCACCGGAACCAAATAAAAATAAAAGGGGTCCAGCGGGTTAGAGTTTGAGGCTACCACCATAGCCTCTAATGGTGCCAAGGCTATTTTCATAGCTCGCAGTAGAATAAAAATGGTAGATACCACTGCCACCAGCCAAATCTTAGAGAAAGGGGAAAATAAAAATGTCCCATGAGAATCAGACAAAAGTACTCTATTGAAAGATAGGTTTTATATGGTCTGTTCATTTAAAAAGACTAGTAAAGTCAATGGCAACTTTACATGTTCTGGGAGACAGTAGTCAGCCCCAGTAAATTGAGTTTAAAAGTGGGAAGTCTGAAAAGACAACCTGTGTCACTGCTCTGAAGGTGCTGTGTGACACACAGTAAAAAGATGATGCCTATGGAGTGGGTGAGACTCCATAACCCATGAGCATAAAATGTACAACACACAGCAAAACACATCTAAGAGTGGAAAAAAATGGCTCACACTCTTAGCAGGAAAAAAGATTAAACCCTAGAAATCCAGCAACGCTGCTGAGGGACTCAACAGGTTAGGGAAATTAGCCATTCTGGAGAATTCTCCCCAGCAGGTGTGTGCAGGCTTTGCCTTAGAGAACAGCCGAGGCAGGACCCCGAGATTCTATCGGGAATGCTCATGGTTTAAGGCTGCTTTCCAGTGATGGAAATGGAAATATTATGTAATGTGGGAGCCCATCAACGACATGGGAGCCGGAGAGGATCTGCCTTTCAGAACATTAATCATGAACACCTAGAAAAAAAACCTAAGGGAGGAGGAGCATTTCTAACAATGGTGTAAGCAAATTTTAAAAGGTGCACACTTTATAAACCTAAAAGGCTGTACTTTCTGAAGAGAAATTTCACATGAGTCCTGTCCAGGCTTTCAGGTGGTCTTGTGGGTATGTTTCTCAGCCCTCGTCCTAAAGAGGAGGGTTCGAAGTGCTGGCAACTTTTAAAGCAGATCAAAGACAATAAAACAGACCATTTATCCAGGGAGGCATTGTTTGATGGATCCAGGGAAATCCGATCCATTGACTAGTACTGAAGGGGGCTATGGTCGAGAAAGATGTGTGAGGGGTGAGTCAGAGCCAGAAATGCTCTGATGGAGACCAAGTCGTCACGCAGGTATTGGAGAGAATGTGACTGTGGTGGGCCAGGAGATAGACAATCCTGTGGCAGGCAGGCGGCTGGTGCCTATGAGCCTGTCTAAGATCACAGGATCTCTTGCCTGAGAAATCCGATTCCCAGGCCCTTCACGGTGTGAGTGCAGTAGCCAGAGACAGCCACATTGTGCACTCCGTTGAGTGATCTAAGCCAAGGTGTGTTTGATAGTAGAAACAAAGACCTGGGTGTTTACTTGTGGACCCACATGTTTTGTCAATACTTATCTTTTGGCAGTCTGCAGCTGTGTGCGTTTGCTTTCCATTTTCCTAAATTACTACCCAGTCAAACCTGTTTTTCACCTCATACAGTTCATGGAACTCCCAATGCAAAGGGTTCTGTAACTTGTAGTCCTTACTAACACTGCAAGAAATATGGGAAACTGGGAGCAGGGCAATTTGGGCAAACTACACCCCAGGAATTAGAGAGTGATGTTGGCTCTCAGCCATGCACCGTACATACTGCTAATATAGACCAACCATGCAGGACAGCCTTAGGTTCTAGTCCTTCATCAGTGCCCCAGTTTATCCCTTAAAGTATTTTAAACATAACCCAGTATCATTGAACCTGAGCCATATTTACATGATCCTGATAATTTCACAAATAGCCTACCACAACACACACACACCTATATCACATGTGCCTATCACCACATTGCTTTCACAACCACTGACAGCTGTCCTGTAACATTAGCTAATATCCAATCAACCCAGTTATTTTCAGTGGTTGCACTGCTGCCATGCTTCCCTCGAATCTATTGCACTGGTACATAGTACCATATAGGGAGATCATCTCCGACATCACCATCCCATGCATAACCTGCAGACACACTAATACCTAGGCAACTCCAGCCCTCATAAATCAGCTGAGCTGTGGGTAACATCTGCCCCATTTTGGGGGACGCGTGGAACCTAATACCTGAGTCTAGCTCAGATGATGACCAAAACAGTCATCCTGTGCACTGCTCATTTTACTGACTACCCCAGCTCAACCCAACTGATGCAACAAACTTGCAGCACCAGTTCAGGGCAGATATCTGGCCTCAACTTATACCTTCTAGCCCTCTCACTAAGCATCACCAATGCACATCCAAGGTAAAGTTAATCCAGATTCCAGACTGCTGTCTATAAGGTATCTGGGCTGTGCAGTGACTGCACGTTCAGACAAGGATAATGCACTGCTATGTCTTTACAAAACACTCCTGACATTGAGATTCACTGCATACGGGAGGTACACACCGTGGCCGGGTGCAGGCTGTGCAAAGTGTGTAACAACTAGATAAGAGGACAGTGCTCTATACGTGTGTAGTAGAGGTGGGGGTGGTTGAGTGAGAGCGCATGTGTGAGAGTGCATGTGTGTGCGTGTGAGAGCGGGAGAAAGAGCTAGTGTGTGCGTGAGAGTGTGTGTATGTGTGTGAATGTATTCAATTGTGCAGTGTTTCATGTATATGTCTGGTGCGCACGGCGGACTTCCTCTGTCCGTGCACTTTCAGTAAACCTCGGATAGAAAACATATTGCTTGTAGTCTCCATTGCTCACAGGACCTCTCATGGATGTTCGTAGTGGAGAGTTACTGTTTCTAAAATGGTGAACGAGGGCTCACCTATTGGCAGCTGCAGCCAAGGAACCTGACACCTGACAAAATCTGCACAAGAGTGTGTGCTGTGTTTCAAAAATACAGGTAACACCTAATAGCAAAGAATAACATTACTGTTCAGTTTAGGTATGGTTTTAATACTTTCTCTCTTTATAACTTATGTGTGACAGTTATGTACATTGAAAAAATATGTTGTTTAATAAACCCTCTAGGGGCTATTTATACTGTAAATACAGCTGATGATAAATCACAACCAATCTGGTAATCCCTGGGGTATTGCAATGACATATTACTGTTGGTGCTTTGCCTTATATTCATATTTAAATGATTTTTTGATTTAAAGAAATACTTCTGGAATTTAAAATGTATACATATGTGCTCTAGCACCTTGTAGCGTCTCTGTGCTAGATGGAATTACCAATAAAGATCTCAGACCAAATAACCGGACAGACTCCGAAAATATGGTAAAACACAACTTTATTCTTAGTTTAATAAAGCAGTGCAAACTGGCAGACATCGGACTGATGCTTGCACACTCGCAAACAAACTTGATTATACAAAGGTTATGCACTCCAATATGCGTCATCTATGATGTCATCCTACGTGGCAAACTGCAAAACCTATTGCCGGGAAGGATTGGCTAAGGGAACAAATGTACGTATGGTAATCATATGGGTTAGTACTTCATTGGATGCCTGGATCTGTAAGGCACAGCTCAAACTATGTTTAAATATGTATAATACTGATTATAGCAAAGAAATGGGCAGCAGATTGGTCTATGCAACAATGTATAACATGTTGTCCCATAGACCCTGTGATTGGTTGGCATACTCACCCAACCTTGGACTTTCGGCTCGTTAGCAGCACATAAGTAAAATGAATCACAGGTGCTTGAGTCACGTCAGATTACTCCCCACTTTCCCAATGAATCCATCATCTCTTATGAGTCTGGCCATAAGCTGATGCTTCCCATCTGTAGTTAACCTTGCAGTCTTCTCTCTGTTCTGGAATGTTTGAGGGAGTGCAAGCACATCACTATCTTCATCCAAAGCTTAATACATAGCCCTTGATCTTGACTTCTGAATCATGTGTGAGGAGACAGCAAATTTGTCCATTTCAACCTCCTATTTACTGCTATTTGATTTACTTATACTGGGTGTTCTTGTTTCTTTTGACATCTAGAGACTTGCTCACTCCATCTTGTATAGAACTTACCCATTGTTAATTGTCCAATACTTGGCTCTTGCAAAGGTTTTCTTCTTTGATCTAAGAGAAATATGTCTTATGTACATAGCTTATCCGTCTGCCTCCCCTTGTGCCATGCAATTACTGCTTAACATAGCACCCTTGATCCCAGGCCAACACAGACTTATCTTTATTTTACATATGAAGCTATTTCTACAAAGTCTCCTGACTCTGGATCTCTGGTCTGTCTCTGAGTTAACTGAATTGAGTCATGACACGAGACAACATCCATCTTCCTATTATGGCCTTCCTTGCCACATTATGTTTTCCTGTATAGCAAGCTTCTATATGTATCATCTACCTTGCGTTACTGCATATTTGCACTTATCGGTCAGCAAGTTACTTTATCTTCGTATATATGATTCCTTTATAATTTTGTACATGTTTCTCTTGTCACTTCAGTTACCCCGTTACTCTTAAGTATTTTCATATCGTTTCAGTATGTCCTCATATATCTTCTTCATGACATCACTCTACTCTCATCAGATTTCACTCAACAATCGATGATATTCAACAGTGCATGCTGACATCCTTCCACTCATTCAGAACAAGGGTACATTCGGCATGGTTGTCTGAGTGCATATTGTCTTTCATACACTTGATGCGGTATAGGGACAACACATGGGGTGCCACATATAGCTCTTCTCCTGCTGTTCCAATATGACGGCGGTGAGGGGGCGTGAGTAGGGAAAGTGAATCCAACTGCTCCTCTACATTCCACCCTCTGGTCGAGTGTTCGACAATGTTTTATTTGTCATTTATATAGCCCCTATACACTTAACAAGCGTTTCAAAGCCCTCCAACGCAGGGAGGGTGAGACGCTAATCAAGATTAACATTCTTAATAGGCATTGGTAAATTCCGAATGCGTAAGTGTGATGCAGTTAGTGGTACAACATAGGACAGGAGTACAAACTGTTACAACATATGACAAAAATATTGCATGTATCTGACGGTTGTTACAATAATGCAAGAACTATGCATGAAGAAGGATAGAGGGGATGGGGGTGTAGGGTAAGATGAACAGAGTAATAAGCGCAAGAGACCCATGGAAGGAGAGGAGGAGAGTGAGTGGGGGCAAGGGGAGGGATGATATACACATACAATGAAAGGTGGCTGCAGTTGTAAAAACAGCTACATTCGATTTTCAAGCAAGGCACACTAAACACATGACATGAAAAGTGGGTACAGATGTAAAGTCACTGGAGATGTAAAATCAGTGAGCTGCCTACTCATGAGTTGGTGGGAATTTGTTGCTCTTGTGTGCAAGGCGTGAGGTATCACAGTCACCCCCTAAATCCGGGGTTCATCAGATGTGATACAGTGCTGGAGGAAGAAGGAGGCGCCATCTGAACCAGCCAGGCCTGGACAGGCACAGACAGGGGCTTTAGCTGGCAGGCTTTGGAAGGCAGGCTGTCATTCGCTGGCCGGCTTACCTGATTTGTCAAGAAGAAGGTGGACGGAACCAATCACAGGCAAGCAGGCACAGGGCCAGGCACACCAGCATTGCTGGCAATGGCATTGCCCATGATGGAAAGGAAGCCGGGTATAGTGAAGCATGGTGGTGTTCTGAACAGCAGCGTGGAGCTGCAGCTGGGCGCTGCTGTACAAACAAAGGTGGAATTATTCTTTCTTTTCAATGCAAGATTCAACCGAGTGCACAGTGCGCTGTGGGTCCAGTGTCGATATTAGCCAAGAGGGCTTACCTTCTGTGCTGGGTGGGAGAGGGGCTCCACAGGCCTCCAGGCCATGAAGTGCGAGAGGAGTCCCTTTAGGCATCAGGGACATTGGGGGTGGGGGAAAGGCAAACACACAAAGGGCCCAGATTGCAGGCCTTGGGGGCGGGCCTGCATTCACCTGCCGGCTTGCCTGATAGGTCCAAAGTGTGATTGGAAGGGACAATCGCAGGTGAGTAGGCTTAGGGCCAGGAACACCAGCATTGCTGGCAACGGCATCGGCCATGATGGAAAGGAGGCCTGGTATAGGGAAGCATGGTGGTGTACTGAACACTGGCGTGGAGCTGCAGCTGGGCACTGCTGTAGAAACAAAGGTGGAATTATTCTTTCTTTTTGATGGATTTAAAAATGAAGGAAGAAAAAAGATCCAAATGAGTGTACAGTGGACTGCGTGTGCAGTGCCCATATTAGCCCAGAAGGCTGACCTTCTGTGCTGGGTGGGAGAGGGTGTCCACAGGCCCCCAGGCCACAAAGTGGGAGAGAGGGCCCTTCAGGCATCAGGGCTATCAGGGAGTGGGGGAAAGGCAGGCAAACAAAAGGGCCTAGATCGTGGGCCTTGGAGGGTGGGCCAGAATTCACCTGCCGGCACCCCTGATTGGTCAAGAAGAAGGTGGAAGGGACCAATCATGACGGGCAGGCTCAGGGCCAGGCACACCAGCATTGCTGGCAATGGCATCAGCCATGATGGAAAGAAGGCCGGCTATAGGGAAGCATGGTGCTGTTCTGTACACTGGTGTGGAGCTGCAGCTGGGCGCGTTGTAGAAAAAAAGGTAGAATTATTATTTCTTTTCGATGCATTTAAAGATGTTGAAGGAAGAAACAAGATTCAAATGAGCACCCAGTGAGCTGCGAGTCCAGTGCCCATAATAGCCAAGCTGGTTTGCCTTCTTCGCTGGGTGGGAGAGGCAGTCCACAGGCCTCCAGGCCACGAAGTGGGAGAGGAGCCCTTTCAGGCATCAGGGACATCAGGGACATCAGGGAGTGGGGACATTCTCCTTTCTCCTCTTCAATCTCCTTCATCTTACCTTTATATTTTTGTTTCTTCGGCATCCATATCTTTGTCACCCACCTCAGGTGACCACATTCTTTATATGTTCATCCACATCTAGCCTGATGGCTCTCAATTCTTCTCTGATTGCATTGAGTCCTTTTATTGTTGCATTTTTCATCGATAACAGCTCCCATCTGGTAATCTTCAGCCACTTGACGCTCACTGCAGTCTGGAGTCCTGGCATAAATATAGATGTCCTTATCATTGCTGTCTTGCTGACGAGTTTATGCTCATCTGGAATATCTTCATAGGCTTTAATCAATTTTGATGAGAAATAGTTCTCCCTCTTCAGCCGGCGAAGAATCAGTGACCTCTTCATTCTCCGGTGTTCATTCATTTTTGGAAATCCATAAATTGTGAGTTCACTTTGGGGAATCACTAATGCCTGAACATGTATTAATACAATGGAACATACTCCTCCCCAATGTTTAGGCAACTGCATGTAAGCTCTGGATCCACAGGCCCAATATCGATCCCTCAATACTGCAATTCCTCCATTCATTCCTGGGACCTCGATTTTCTGTCCACATCCTTTATTCTCTCCAACCAGAACCAATACTCCACTCTTGAAGCATTTTGTTGCATCCTTTGGTGGTATTATAGATACTGGGCTTGCTTTGTTGTCGACCCAGAGTATTTGACCCACAACTCTAGGCATCTGTCATTCACTATTTTTACTATGCTTACTGGTTCCTTCTTCCATAAGTGTGCAGGGCAAGATCATAGTCCTTCTTCCCATCTGTTACTGGTGGCAACCCACCCATACACCAATAGCTGAGGTCTCTCCCACATCCTGGTTCTCCAGATCTCTCAGTCATATCTGAGCAGTCCATCTTCTTCATCTCCACTATTTGTATTTGTTCTCCAATTTGGGATGGATACATGCATTTTTTGCTTGTCCAGCCCATTCCACTTTCCATCCTCCTTGTTTTAACATAAGTATCTTCATATGGAAATGTTCCTCTTGATCGCCATCATAACGTTGCCCATTTTCCTGCAAATTACCCTCTGGTCGTACATGCTGCTGGATGACTGAGACATTTTGCGTCATGTGCAGGCATTTGTTTGGCAATAAATGTCCTTGCTGCGTTCATGGCATATGGTATAAAGGAACAGATGTAGCAGCTTTCATCTGAGGTTCTCTCTCGTACCTCATTCATGTGTTGAGATCATAAATTAATTTTTAAATGAGCCAAATCATCAACATTTGTGTTTATATCTTCATGATCTACCCCAACATCACTTTTAAATCAAAATAGGCGCCTGGTAATATTATTGAAAAAATACTGTCCATACTTTTATTGGGGACGATAGGAAATGTTTCATTGTCACCCACCATGTCCTTATTGTTTTTTATAACATGTCTGAATGCCATAATAATCAGGAGGAAAAAACAAATCATAATACAAAATGATATCACAATTATCATTCCATGAAAACAGTATCTGTGTACACAAATACTTCGGAATCTAATGGGAACTCCTTGTAATGCCTTCTGGCCTGGGAAGGCTAATGTAAGCTCTCTCATATTAGTATAATATATCCCTGGAGTAGAACACACTAATCCTTCATCGGTAAAGGATATTGTCATGTTAAGCTTTGTCATTAAGTCATGCCCTAATATGTTAACTGGTGTCTGCCGAGGATATAATAATGGCAATGACATTTCATGTTCTCCTATAGAGATTGGTCATTTGTCTGTGAAAGGAACTAGATGTATCGCCCCAGAGAATCCCTGCACATTCATGACAATACCTGACTTTGGATATATTCCCTCACGGACACAGGAACGAGTCGCTCCAGTGTCCACAAGAAATGAAAAAGTGTTGCTTCCAATCGTCATCTTGACACTTGGTTCATCTTGGGGGTCTGGTATCACAGCTAGTACTAAACACATCAGGTCGCTCTGGGGGCTGTCCTATTATGGATATAAATTCATCCCTGTGCCTGTGAAAGGATTTCCTCCTACCATAGTCACACTGCCTAATTTGGGTGCAGGTGCTTGCTGAACTCCTGTATTCATATTCCATTGTGGTATCATCACATGTTGTGTCTGTGCCTGCTGAGCTTTTACTTGTGTTTGCATAGACACTTGCTGAAGCTGCCCTTGTGGCGATTGCATTTGCAATGGTGCTTGCTGTGTCTGTTGTAATTGCAATGCATGTGTATGAGTCTTTGTGTAATCTTGGGCATAATACTCCAGCGATTCTGTATTATATTGTGGAACATAGCCCATCCCCCTCTTGGAGTTTGCCAATTTTGCTGCATGCCTACTTCTACATGTTTTGGCTACATGCCCTATTCTCCCGCAATTCCAAAATGTTTGCGGTTGTCCGCCATTAAATCCTCCCTCTCCATGAGGATTCTGAAATCCACCACATAGTCCTACTATAGGCTCATTCCTTCTTCCTCTTGGCCAAGAACTTTGTCCACCCTGATCCATGGGGTACACTGCATTATTTTGCTGCGATAGTTGCATTTCCTGTGTCACCACACCCTTATCACTCATCAATACTGCTCCCTCTATGGTTAATTTGATAACTTCTTTTGAACTAACTTAGTCTCCTCCTGCTTTCTGCTCTCAATTTTCTTCTTATTCTTCTCCTGTAACAATCTCCAATGATGCACGCTCGTCAACTGCATTTCTGGGCATGATTTCACTTCCATTCCCACCTGTTTCTTCATTTGCCATTGCACTGGCTCGGGCAGTCCCTGACATAAAATGTGGTAAAATAATGCAACCGTTTTATCCCACGGTTCTCTCATCTCAAGGCGCCATTTCTCTTGAATATCTTGAATGAAGGCAACAGGGTCTTCATCCACCCCCATTTTCCTAGTCATAATCGTGCCCATATCTGATGTATCCGGGATATTGTACTCTGAGCACCCACCATACATCTGTTCTGCAATTATTAAATTGCACTGCATCACATGTCGTGTTTTGTGCAGTCACACCTGCGTATCCTGCTCACTTCTGAATGTTGTCAGCCCTCTCCCCGACAATGGCTCCTAGCAGGCCTTTTATGTAACCTAAGGCTAACGTCATTCCTGATGTCATTCTCTGTAGCTCATAAATCAATTTTCTTGCACCAGAAGTTAAACTCAGGAATTTATATTTTAAATTGTCTTTGTCCATTTGTGGCTATGGAATATATTGTCCTCCCCCATACTCTAATAATGGGAATTGTGAAAATCCTGGTCCATAATCATAGCTGCCTACACTTCTTTTCCAGGCGGGGCTAGTCTCACCTGTTTGACACCGTCCTGGTAATGCCCTTTATCTGCTTACATAAGGCAGGGATACATCCCCTGTAATGTGTGATCGTGCTTGTGGTCGCTCAGTCTACAGTGTTGATTCTGGTGTTCTTTATTTAGGGTGATCTGACCATTTTACCGGTTTCTCTACACTCCATTCTTTTGAAAATCTGTGCACTCTCCCTTCGCGCTCTTTGTTTTCTTCCCTTTCTTCGTATGACATCATTATGCTCCAGCTAGTATGACTATTATCTTGCTCTACATCATCAAGGTCTAATCTGCTTAAAGACAGTGTTCTGTGCTTGTCTGTTATGATGTTATCTGACCTACCTCCCATTTCCCACGAAAGAGTTCATTGAACATTCTCTTGGGTTTTAGACCCTTCTTTATCCAGCATTTTCCTGTATAAATCCGCAATTCCTTTCCCTACATTTTTCACTTCATGTTCATCAGCCCATGATGGTATTCTTAGTATCCCTTGCAGCTCCCTTCGGGGCAGTTGTGACCCTCTCTCTTCCTCAAGTCGGTATTGTGCTTCAATCAGCTCTATGCCATAGATAATCTATCTCATCATCTTTTAATCCCATGCTTCTTTTCATTCCTTCTTCCTTTCTCCTCATCTCCCTTAATTCATCTTCCTATTGCCTTCTTTGTAATATACGTACTTTCATTGTTTGTGCTATTATCTCCTCTTGTTTCTTCTCTTCTAGTCTCTCCTTTTTTTTCTCACTCAATACCTTCTTTGTCCTTCCTTTTGCTTGCTTTCTCTTTCCTTCTCTTCTCTGTATGCTCTCTCTTCTTCTTTTTCTTTCGTTTCATGCTCTTCTCTTTCTCAAACCCCATCAATAACCTTATTATCCAGCTTAAGTAATATTTGTCCTCCCATCCATTAATATTGTTATTCCCTTAGCTTTGTATTACATTTTTTTCTGTTTCTTTGCTTCTTCCTCTATCTCCATCCTTCTATCTTGTCTGTCCTTTCTCTCATCACGCTGTTTACTTTCATCGAGTGTTAATATACATTTGTGTTCTCTGCTTTTGCTCTCTTCTGCATTTTACTCACTGTTATAAGCGGGGGGGATTGCATGACGGATTAGCATACCCCGCCAATTCTTTCAATTCTTTGAAGGGATAAAATCCCTTCTCTTGTGTATCTATGCTCTTATTTTCAAGAGGGGGAAAGAGGAGCTGAAGGCGTTGCATCCTCCCCTTTATGCTGATTAAGCACCCATTCCTTCTCAGCTGGATCTTCTTTCTCACTCTGATACATCTTCCATAAGACTAAAACAGCCAACCTTTTCTGTAACTTCTTTCCCTTATATGCAGCATGCAAATATGTCATCATATGTCGCAATAATGTTTTTGACAACAAACTCTACTGAGGCCACGGCATAAGTGTCTTATTGGTCGGGCCTCAAACCCACTCCGAATTATACTTGCTTATATTTGCTGTGTTTTTTGGCAATGTTCTGCATAAGTGTAGAAGAGGAGTGTCCCCCAAGATGACAAGACGATCTCAACTGTCAATACTTACCCAACCTTTTATTCTCTTTATTCTATCGAATATACCACACAGATCAATTTGAGCAGGCACCATTAATTGCTGCTTATTATCTGAAAATGCAAATATTTTACCACTTTTAAAATATATGCAACAAATGTTCTTTTTCCCCTTTGTTTACACTTTCTATCAATGTTTAGTATTTCATGGTTTTATCATTGATATTTTAAGAATCTCTTCTTTATTTATTTATTAGTTTCCTTTGATTTTTATCCTCCTTATTGACGTCAATCATTTGGTTAGAAAAATAAAATAAAATCACTTAAATTTGTTACTATCATTTTATATCTGTTGATCCAAATACAACACAAATGTTATACTGACATCTTATAACCCTATACACATGTGCACTTTAATTACTTTTCCCTGTGTAAGCCTTCCTTTACTACCTTTAGTAAATGTACCTCATCTAATTTTTTACTCCATCTTGGAGTTTGATGTCCACTCTTATTGTTGGCCTTGCCTCAGGAATCTTTAACACCCCTATTTGGAGTCTTTTAGTGGGTACCCTTTCATCCCCTCGGAACCAGGAATCAAGGTATCTATTTCTCTTCTTTATAATGTCAAAAATCCTATTACTTTTAAACCTTATATTTACAACACAATTCCTCACCCTATTTTTGCCACCTTCAATGTTCTACTAACATCCGTGGCTCAGCTCGAGTCCCTCTGCATCGACTTTTCCTCAACCGACCAGTTCGCCTTCCGTCCATGGGGCACCTGCGGGGACCAGTCAGGAATTTCGTCAAAGAGGGACCTGCCAATCGAATCTTCTTACACATGTTTTGTTACATGCTGTTCTCCACAGGAAGTTCAGTGGCCTTCTGGCTAATGGTGGAAGCAATCAAAAGTCAGAGGATCTGGGCATAGGTCGATTAGACCTGAATCATCAGCACCACTACCAAAATGTGCTCTAGCACCTTGAAGCGTCTCTGCTGGATGTAATTACCAATAAATATCTCAGACCTAATAACGGGACAGACTCAGAAAAATATGGCACATTTCTTGCTTGCACACTCACACACAAACTTGATTACACAGAGGTTATATACCCCAATATGCATCATCTATAATGTCATCCTATGTGGCAAACTGCAAAACCTATTGACGGGAAGGATTGGTTAAGGGAACTTATATACCTATGGTATTCATATAGGTTTGTAATTCATTGGCTGTCCCTTATCTACAAGGCATGCCACGAACTACCTCTGAATACCTATAATACTGATTATAGCAAAGAAAATGGACGCAGATTGGTCTATGCAACATTGTATAGCATGTTGCCCCATAGATCCTCTGAATGGTTGGCATATCACCCAACCTTGAATTTTAGGCTCGTTAGCAGCACATAAGTAAAATGAAACCCAGGTGCTTGAATCACGTCAGATTACTCCCACCTCACAATTAATCCATCATCTCTCATCAGTCCGGCCATAAACCATAGTTTCCAGTCTGTAGTTGACCTTGTAGTCTTCTCTCTGTTCTGGAATATTTGAGGGACTGCAAGCACATCACTATCTTCACCTGAAGCTTAATTAATAGCCTTTGTTTTCGACTTCTGTATCACGTGTGAGGAGACGGCAAATTTGTCCATTTTGACCTCTTACTTACTGCTATTTCATTTACTTATACTGGGTGTTCTTGCTTATTTTTGCCTCTAGAGACTTGCTCACTCCATTTTGTATAGACCCTATTCATTGTTAATTGACCAATGCTTGGCTCTTGCAAATCTTTTCTACTTCTTTAATCTAAGAAAAATATGTTTTATGTACATAGCTTATCCATATGCCTCCCCTTGTGCCTTGCAATTATTCCTTAAAATAGCACCCTTGATCCCAGGCCAACACAGACTCCTCTTTATTTTGCACACAAAGCTATTTCTCCAACATCTCCTGACTCTACATCTCTGGCCTGTCTCTGAGGTAGCTGAATTAGTCTTGACATGAGCCAACGTCTATCAGCCTATTATGACCGTCCTTGCCACATTATATTTTCCTCTATAGCAAGCTCCTATATGTCAGATCTACCTTGCCTTACTGCATATTTACACTTATTGGTCAGCAAGTTACTTTATCTTCTTTGTATATATGATAACATTATCACTTTGTACATGTTTCTCTTGTCACTTCAGTTGCATTGTTACTCTTAAGTATTTTCATATCGTTTCAGTATGTCCTCATATATATTCTTCAGGACATCACTCTGCCCTCATCTGATTTCACTCACAGCACTCCATGATGTCCAATAGTGCATGCTTACATCCTTCCAAACGTTCAGTACGAGGGTACATTCAGTTTGTTGTCTGAGTGCATATCATCTCTTATGCACTCGACAGGGTATGGGAACAACACATGGTGTCCCACATATAGTCCTTCTCTTGCTGTACCAATAAGACGGCGGTGAGGGAGCAGGAGCTGGGGAAAGCGCATCAACACGGTCCTCTGCAATACTTTCAGTCATAGCATACATACATTTTGGGGATAGCACCCCAGATGTACTTACTACTCCTGCATCATTGCTTGATGTTTTAGCAACCATACTGCCACACAATTCAGGTAATAACAGGTGCAGCCTATTTCCAATCTCGTTTTGGCTAGTACACAAGATTGGTATATTGGGGTTCTTTTCTACTGTAATTGGGATGGCAGGTGGTGATCCATTTAGCACCTGTCATAATGCTTTTGCTCCCAGGTGGAATGAATTTACCACCAGCTGTAAATTTCTTACCAGCTGTAAGCAGTTTTCTCTACCACCCTTTGTGTAATGGGACTCTTGATGCTTGAGGGTCATGAATGTAGATACATTTTTGGCGGTCCATCTACATCATTTTCTCACTTTTGTCAGAAATGTAGGAGACACTGAGGAAATATTTGAACAAAACTTTTGGGAAAGTTTGGTATTGAAGGGATAACACGAGGGCCAGAGGTCAATCTATAAATCACATAAGCACATGAACCAGGGGATGGCTAGTTCGAA
The DNA here is from genome assembly GCF_040938575.1 of Ambystoma mexicanum. Classification (NCBI taxonomy): domain Eukaryota; kingdom Metazoa; phylum Chordata; class Amphibia; order Caudata; family Ambystomatidae; genus Ambystoma; species Ambystoma mexicanum. Next base: position 620,560,969 of record NC_090923.1, on the reverse strand, counting down.
ATAAACATTTTTATTAGTCGTGTGGTCACGGTCCAATCAGTGCTTGCCACTCCCAGTGCAGGGCAGTTTTTTTTTTTTTATTGTAACGGGCGCAAGGCCTGACTCAGAGAGTTTGTCGCTGATTGATTCATCTCATTCTCAGCCGTCCCTCGAGACGCCATGTTCAGGTAATTTTTAGAGCTCAAACTAATTACTCTGTGCATGAAACGAAGAGCCTGCGAGTTTAATATGCAACTGGGAAGCGTTGCGGGACCTGCAGTTGGATTAATGTCAGAACATTAAGTGCAGCACGGCACATAGATAGTGCCCTGCAGCCTGCTGCTGTCAACGCAGCTCTGCGCAGGCGACTCTGTCCTGACTGGCGGAGTCCCCTCTTACTCCAGTCCTGTCATTAAGGTACAGACGTCCCAGCCCCTGCTGGTCGATACATGTAAACTGAACATAGCAATGCCACTGTCCTTCATAGCTAATGTGCTGGAAACAACATTATGCCAATATGGGTGGGTTGTATAGTAAGAACCCTGTTCACTCGGGCGCTGGACTACTGATAATGTAGGTTGTAGAATTGACTTGAATTGTCAAGCAATAAATGAGAAGTCGTGCCACTTGTCTATAGAGTATAACAGTGATGTCTATAGAGTATAACAGTGATTTATTACACACTTAAAGCCTTTATTTCACACTTAAAGCTGACAAGTGTTTTGACCTGACATGGGTCTTTTTCAAGGCGTGTGTGATATGCGTGATAATGTAGTAGTGGCTTTGAGCTCCTGAATAGAGGCTCTGGTTTTGTAACCTTGCATGCTTGGGGGGCCTCTGCACAAAGATGGGCGGCCACTGAAAGATAGCTGTGACTGCCCATCTTTGTGCAGAGGCCCCCCAAGCCTGCAAGGTTAAACATCCAGAGCCCCTATTCAAGAGCTCAATACCACTACTACATTATCACACATATCACACTCCTTGAAAAAGACCCATGTCGGGTTGAAACACATGTCGACTTTAAGCGTGCAATAAATCACTGGTATACTCTATGAACAAGGGACAAGATTTCCCAATTCAAGTCAAGAGCACAGGATTGTCCAACCATAAGATACAGCTAAGCCCGAGCGCGCAAAGGGCATCGACTCAACGGAGTATCCTGCTGTTGTGCTGTGGCTGCATTTACGGGCCTGATCAGCTGTTGCTGTTGCTGCGAGGAGAACGAGGAGAGCGAGGAGAGCGAGGAGCGGCGCACAGAAGGAGAGAGAAGGAGAGAGAAGTGCGAATCCAGCTCCGCCCCTTTCCCGCCTCCGTGCACCGCCTCCAGGAAGTATATAAGGACTTCCCAAGCACCCTTGCAGCGCTAAGCCCGAGCGCGCAAAGGGCATCGACTCAACGGAGTATCCTGCTGTTGTGCTGTTTGGCTGCTGGGCTGCGTACGCAATAGCCTATTGTAACGACAAGCGGAGCTGAGGAAATAAAGCTCACACCGAGGAGCTGCAATACAGGATGAAACCTACGGCTGTACACATGGAGTCACAAGGAACAGCCGTGCGAACTCGCCTGCAGGTAAGGCAAAAATTTACATCACTTCCGGAAGCAAATGCCAGCCCAGAGTGTGTACAGAATATGTCAACGCTGAAACAATCTCGCCTACCTTTCTGCACCAAGAAGCGGAAAAGCTCATCTATGGGGGCCCCAATGATTGATATAGGTAGTGAGAAAAGGCTGGGTATGGCAATAGAAGACCCTGTGCGGCTAGCTCCAAAATCGCCTGCTCTACCTATGGCTTGCACAGCTCCTACTGTCAAAGAACTTATAAGTCAACCTTCTCCCCCCGTTGAAACATCGAACCCGCACGAGGATGCCGACCAGGCTAAGAAGTCTGATTTAATTTCCAATGAAAGATATCTGAGTAAAACGACCAACACCGAGTCCCCAAGAGACAAAGAAAAAAGCTTAGTTGAAGTAAACCAAATGGTAAGGGTATCATCCGAGAAAAGCCCAGTTCTCTCGGCTAATCTGAGCCCTGAAGAGACAATGGATATATCAGATCAGCCTAGCAACTTTGAAATATGGAGAGACTCAAGTGATTCGATACCACCTGCAATCTCCCTAAGGAAGGGAATCGACACTATCCACATGCCGACTTATGATGCAGCCAATTATGGTACTGCACCTATACTAAATATGTGCGAAAGCATTTCGGATGAAAACTCTAGTCTGCCATTGACCTCCCCTACTTTGACCCTAAAGGAAACTACAAACAGACCTTTACTGTATGAGTCTGTCTGGGAAAAGGAGGTTCAATGGACCACAAAAGACTTAGAATTATGGGAGAAAGCTTCGCCAGACCCCAACAGGGAAACAGAGAAAAATAAACAACATCTGAGAGCCATGGAAGAACCCACAACAATAAGTGACATCTCCCAGCCATACAGGGAAGAGAACAGAGGTCTGTGGCTCAAGGAAAAGACCCCCCAAAATAACATCCAGCAGGAGGCAACTGCCCTGATACCTAATGACCTAACGACCCATCAATTTCCTTCTTGGACCCTCCATAGAGATATGCCGGAGTCGCCCTATCCAAAGGGGATGCTCCCCCCAAAGGCCAGACTAGAAAAGGAAACCCTGTGGAATTTTGATAGCGAAATTCCGTCAAAAACTACAGATGTTGAGGGAATGACAATGTTGCCACTAGCAAATCTGAGCAACTCAAATTTAGCTAGCAAAATCATGCAAGACCTTACCCTTTTGACGGGGAAAATAGAGAGAGAAAAAAGGAGGAGCTTCTCGATAATAAGCGAAAAAATGGCTGAACTCGAAAAGGATCAAATAAAAGGGAACTCTCTGGAGTCGGAGGTCGCGGAGGCTGACCTCCTCGTTGCAAAACCCCAAAGAGACCCTAGGCCACTGACCCTATTACAAAGATCTTTAACGGAGAGGAGAAACCCATGCCTCGAAGAGAGACCGACAAGCTCAAAACCACAAGGCCATTCTGTGTTGGACGGTCAAGAGCAGTGCTCTGAAACTTCTACGAAAGACCAAATTACACACCTAATTAAAGACGCTTACCAAATGACCAGAGAAAAGGATATGAAACACCTTCAGCAAGTGATTATGACCTCTTTGAACATCACACTGGCCCCATACCTAAAACTGTATGAGATGATAAATGATTCTGTGAAAGAGATGACCACTACTAACATACAAATCAAAGAGGCAAACATACAAACAGAATTGTCCTTGAGAAATTTAAATGTACGAATGGACAAAGAAGCCGAAAAATCGCTCACTTGGCAAAATCGCCTTACGGATCTAGCAAGGAGAGATGCTAATGACAAGTCCCTATTGATGGAGGCGGTCCTGGAAGACTGCAAGTGGATGCGAAATCTATGTAAACAGGAAAAAGATGAGATAAGCGTGGCTGAAAATCCGCGTCGAGGTAAAGGTCCCATGAAACTGAGCAAAATTAAACCATATCAACCTATGCAAAATGAGCAAATGACCAAAGAGGTAATATTGATCTCTCCTGGCTGTAAGGGGATGGGAACCTCTGATATTAAATTACAATCAGAAAAAACAAACTTCGCCATCTTTAGAGGTGGGACATCTAAAGACCTGCTCTTAGATAAGGAAAGTGAGCTGAAGACAAAACCTAATGAAAATGGAAAAAAAACTAAAAATGAAGGATTAAAACGGAAGACAAATAGCTCGAGGGCTTTTTTAAGGAATCTAAGAACACCACCAAGATGAGTAAATCCCCAACAGGCAAAGAAGCCGAGGAGAGAATTGGTAATGGGAGACACAACTATTTCGGCAGATACGAATGCTAAGGAAGTGGGAGGGGAGCATGACCCGACTCCGACCAAGAAGGTAAATGGAGATGAATCATGCCAACGAGAAGACCTAAGTGATTTGATTGACATTATGGAAGAATATAGAGAGGATGAAAAATGGCAATGCATCAGCCCATCAGAATGGGAAACTATGGACAACTGGGAGCTGGTGGAGAGAAGTTCTAACCCCCCCAATCGTAAGACACCCCAACGAGATATCCTGCCGATAATCTTAAAAGAGAAAAAAAACCGATCTGACTCGTGGGAAGTAGAAGAATTCAACGAGGCTGATGACAACTTTGCTAACTTCAAAACCTTAGAGCAAAAAAGACAAATGTTGGCTACCAAAGAAAAAAGGGTACAATTTCACCCTGAAAATTCTCATCTAAAACAAGATGGTAAAAATAGAATTAAAGAAACAAAGAAGAGCATTAAAGAAACAAAAGCGACCGCTCCCCCCTCGAGGACAGCCCCATCAAAAGAACGATGTCTGAAATTAGCGACGACATCAAATGGTCCAAGAAGGGCTTTACTCAACAGAAGCTACGTTGTCTCACTTTGCAACCAAACATCAGCTCTACGCATGATAACTACTAAAGATATCAAAATTGTGGAATTCCCAAAAGAACAGAGAATGGACCAAGTTATATTACATCTCAACTCAAATGACATCAAGCAGAAATTTCTGAAGGCTGCTGATATCCTTAAAAAAAAGGGGTTCCGCGTAACAGAATTGGAGAATGACTTTAAGCCTGATAGTACCGATATAACCGCAAAGGATAGAAAAAAGGAAAATAATGAGTACTCACCCTACACCGAAAAAGAATCAACGGGGAAAAGGTGGGGAGAAAAAGGACAAGAAAAAGAGGAAAATAAGAGGAAGATTTCGAAAGAAAACGAAAAAGAAGGGAACAAAAACCCCGAAAGCCACTTACAAAGTACTAAAGAAAACGTCGAAAACTTAAAAACCCTGAGGTTCACGGTTGATAATTCACAAAACCCAAGAAAGGACAAAATAAATGAAAACAAATTTGAGATTAAATCAAATGTTCGGTATCCCTTGTCAAAGGAACACAACTCAAAAAAGAAACAATAGAATGAGGAAGCTGGACAGGGATCCGTTCGCTGTGCCTCATGGAATACCAGAGGATTCCATCATCTGTTCTCGACGGAAAGCGCTTTCCTGACTAAATATGATCTCATCTGTATCCAAGAATCATGGCTGTGTGAACCCCCGATATGTGAAGGATTTGAAGTCTTCTTCAATCCGGCAAAGAAGGGGCTAAAAGGTCGACCGTTTGCTGGCTTACTGGTACTAAAAAAAATCGATAGCAACCTTCAAATATTGAAGTACGAAATGCCAAATCCTTATGTTCAAATATTGGAAATAGCCTCTACAACAGAAAATCAGGAAGAGACGACTAAATTGCTATTGATTAACACATACTGGAGGGAAAAAATGCCTAACCCAGGGGCATACCTAAAATCAATCACGAAAGCCATTGACAAGTCCATGACGGAGGAAGAAGATCAGCTTATATTACTGAATGGTGATTTAAACATCAAGCTCCTCGACACAAGGGGAAAAATCAAAGAGATAGAAAATCTTACAGGAAAAGAAAGCCAATGGATGACGGAAATGGGCACACGGGATATGATGATGCTAAATAGCCAAACAAAGGGTGATCTAATGGGGGCCGACACCTGGCATAGCGGAAAATTGAAAGCTTGCTTGGACTATTGCTTTGTGGGAAGAGAAACGCTGGCCCGGATAAATTCGTTCCGAGTGATCAAGCAAGCAAATAGTGATCACTCTCTTCTGGAAACTGAGCACGCATGGAATTCAAGAACTCTCCCAAGGGGAGGAAAAGTGATGGAAACTGAGATATCCTGGGGAAGAAACAGACTGCGACTTAAAGACCAGACTATTCCAACACTGGTGAAAAACTTCCAGGAAGCGGTAGAAAAGGGCAAAGAGGTGGTCGATTATAAATGGCTGTTCAAAGCCTATGAGGTTCAGTATGACCCATATAAGCTGAAGCAAATAAAGAAGAAACACGCCTTTAATGAATTTGTAGTCGCCAGACGAAAAAGATACAGAGCTGACCTTAGGCGTATTAAAAAATCTCATAGCCTAGACAAACGTGATCGGGAAAGAAAATGCCGTCAAATCTACAAGAACTGGCTAAAATCAACCAGATATCAAAGAACTCAAAGTGACGCAGAACACATGATGGCAGCCTTAGCAGCTAACAACACAAAAAGCACATGGGATCTTATTAATAACAGAGACTCAAACCAATCGGCCATAGGTATTAACCAAGTCTCCGAGAAAAACTGGTTCGACCATTATACTGCCCTGTTCAAAGGAAAAACTGAGGGAAAGGCTGCGGAAAAAACAACAGGAAACGCTACGTGGTCATTGATCTTTGATAAAGAAGAAATCCAAATGCTGATCAAAAAATTAAGCTCTTCTAGGGCGGCTGGACCAGACGGCGTCTCCAACAAAATGTTAAAAGAAAGTATGGAAGGCTGGTCTGATTTAATTCACGCCCTCTTTAAACAAATAGCGAGAACTAAACAAATACCTAGTACGTGGACGGAGGCCTACATTGTGCCTATTTTTAAAAAAGGGGATCGTGGCAACCCTAGAAACTACAGGCCGATTGCGCTACTAGACTCCATTGGCAAGCTCTTTGCCTCCATCCTTCTACGTGATTTAAAGAACTGGGCAGCTCAAGCCGGAATTCTAGACGAGCGACAAACTGCCTTTGTGAGTGGAGTGGGCACCTGCCTTAACCTGTTCCTGATCAATATACTAAAAGCGAAGGCCTTAAAAAGAAAAACAACTATCTACCTGGCCTTTATTGATCTCGAGCAGGCGTTTGATGGAATAAACAGAGAACGGCTCTGGGCTAAACTGAACGCTTGGGGATGCCCTGTGGACCTACTGGAAGCAATCCAGGCATTGTATACGGACACTTCAATCCAAGTTCAGATTAATGCAGATGGTGGACTATCAAGGAAGATCAAGACATCCCGAGGCATTAAGCAGGGATGTGCCCTCGCCCCTTTTCTCTTCATACTTTACATGGCTGATATGAAAGCCTCTCAAGATCGGATCCGGGCCTTCCCACCGAAGATCAATGGCATAGATATACCCTGGATGCTCTATGCGGATGATGTAGTGTTCATGGATCAGACGCCGATAGGTCTTCAGCGCAGGATTGAGGCCTTTAATGAATATCTGAAAATGAATGTAATGAAAGTAAACGCGAAAAAATCAATGATCCTGACCATGAAATAAAGTCACGGAAAGAAATCGGCAGGGAAAATATACTCATGGTCGTTAAATAAAGAAAAACTGGCAGTGGTCGAAACTACGATCTACCTTGGGATAAGAATTAACCGAAGCTATAATGAGCAGGCTCATTATACTCTGATCAGAGAAAAACTAAAAAGTCTGGTTAACCAAGGGCTACTTGTACATCGCAGATATGGGAAATTCTCTTTATTGCCGGTTATAACCTTCTACAAGCAAAAGGTAGTAGCCGTCATCACATATGGAGCCGAGGCTCTTCTAGCCCTACGTTGGGAGGTCTGGAACCAATGTGAAGCCTACTTCTGGCGAAAGATTTTGCGCCTTCCGAATTCATTACCCCTGGAACTTATAAGAATGGAATTAAGACTGCAATCCGTCATTTCAATCACGACGTGGAAATCATTATCCCTCTATAGAAAGTGCATCTTAGATAATCCACCTGCACCATTCAGAATCCTAGCTAAGCCAGGCGATTCCAGTAGTGATTCAATTCTACAAGACTGGAAAAAGAGGTGTGAAGATACTTTGAAACATCTGTCGATTTCCGAAGATACTCTGAAAAACAATCCAGAAAAGGCAAAAAGAACAATATCGGGAAAAAGATTGGGAGGAAACACAGGAAAAGAAATCAGCACGAGACCTATGTCACAATGTCATCTGGGAACGCAAAGTCCTGAATTTACTACCTCCATATTTGATGAAATTCCCCTCACAGCACTATCGTGATCTGCTCATGCGCTGTAGGTTTAACATCTGGCACTCGAGAGAATTAAGGTGGCGTAGAAGGCAAATTGACAAATCACTAGCATACTGTAGATTTTGCAGAAAGAAGGCCCAATTGGAAACTATAAGGCATATGATGTTGACTTGCCCGAGCCTTAAACTAATTCGGTTGATGTATATGGGAAATTATACGAGTCTGATCACGGAGGAAAACAAAGAAGAGTATTGGGAAAGGCTCATCACAGCTGAGAAAGTGGGCCGTACCTTGGATGCTCTGAAATTTGTTGAATCTTTGAATCTGGAGTGGGAGGAGGGGGAATCTGAGGTGGATGCCACCCAAATAACTAGTGCCTCCGGCCTAGGGACGATCATTTAGAGATTTTGGAACTCGACCCTATTTTTAGGGTGGCCTCCACCTCTTTGAGGAGGAATTGCTAAGGGAATGTTAAAGGTTTAACTTTGTCAAACCAATAAAACAAAAAAAAAAAAAAAAAAAAAATTCAAGTCAATTCTACAACCTACATTATCAGTACTCCAGCAACAGGGTGAACAGGGTTCTTACTATAAAACCCACTGATAACTTGCTGAGACGGAAGAGCACTATCTCTTAAGAACCTTTCCCCAGCAGCAGGACCCACTCCTAACTATCATGATCCACCCCCAATTCTTATGCCAATATGAGGCCCCACACATCTACACATCAATTGCAACAAACAACATCCTCTACTATTTTGACTTAGACCATGACTTGGAAAATGCATCTCAGTACTAGTCTTCAACACTCCCTGCTATTTCATAACATAGCTCCACCAGTGCACCTCATAATGATATGCAGGACATCCAGTGCTACATTCTTTAAAAGAAACAAGCATTGGCAATGCCAATAGTTTTGGGGTTTACAGTTCTTTGCATTTTGCATTTATAGGCACCTAGGTGCAAGGAAAGTGCAACGTTTCAAAGGTGAATGCGATAAGGGGAGCAGGTGTGCAATAGAACGAGAAGAGAAATAGAGTAAATGAGGAAACCATTGATAGAGGGTGGCATTAATGATGAACAGGAGAAAATATGAACGAAAAAGGGGATGAGTGGTAGGATAAGAAATAAAGCGATAGTATGAGATGAAGGATGAGAGGGATAAGGAGGGCAGTAAGAGAAGGTAGGATTGGGTAGGGTGGGTGGTGGGGGTAGAGAGAGAGGTATCAGGGTTAAGTAGAGAAAGAGGGAGTAGGGTGTGTGCATGGGGTATGGAGAGGGTGGTCGGTTGGTGGGGGTAGAGAGGCTGAGGGTAGTGTGGGTGACAGTAGAGTTACGGTTGGGTGGGTGTGGGTAGAGAGTATGGGGGTAGGGTACCTAGGGCTACAGAGTGAGGTTAGGGGAGGTAGGTTAGGGCTAGAGAGTGGGGCTAGGGTGGGTGGGGCTAGAGAGAGGGGCTAGGGTGGGTGGGGCTAGAGAGAGTGGGATGTAGGGTGTGTGGGGGTAGGGAGAGTGGGGGTGAGGTAGGATGGGTGGTGATAGAGAGAGTGGGGTAGGGTGGGTGGTGGTAGAGAAAGTGGGGGTAGACTGGCTGGGGTAGAGAGAGTGGGGTTAGGGGTAGAAGGGGAAGCGATAGTGGGGGTATGGTTGGTAGAGTAGAGAGAGTGGGGGTAGGGTGTGTGGGGGTAAGGAGTGGTGGTAGAGTGGATGGGTGGCGTAGAGATAGAGTGGGTGGGGTAGAGAGAGGGCATGGGGTGGTAGGTGGGTATAGAAAGGCAACCTAGGGAGGTACAAAAAATACCCATATCTACAGTGTTGGTAAACGTAGAAAAATGAAAGCCTCTTCTCTTTAGAGAGCATGGTGATGCAGTTCCTAAAGCATTCTAGAGCCTGCTGCGGTTCACTGCTCCTGTACAAGGCAGTGCATTAGGCCACACTGTGCAGGTATGGGGGTTTAATAAGACACATTATGCCGTGTACAGGTGACATTACTGACATTGGAAGCTAATCCCAGCATCAGGCGACGGACGCAAAGCCTTGTGAATATATATGCCCCTTGGTTGGTTAGAAACCATTAAGACTTGTTGGAATTGCTGGCACAGTGAGGTAACTGTGCCCAGCAACAGTTACCTGTGTCCCAGGTTAATCAAGATATTAACCTGACCATGGCACAGTGTGTTCATTGGGGCCACAACACCTAGGGATAGGGATCAAGGTATCACATGGGCTGTCATTACTATGCATACTACTACAATTCAAAGCAAAAACCAAACGCTGACACAAATATCTGCAAATGTTTGCCTGCTACAACAAAACATTTTTTTAAACAAATAGGATGTTCAATGAGGTCTATCCAAAATTCAGTTTTCATCAAAAAAAGTTACTTTAGACTGTAGTTTTTATCACATTATAAATGAGAATGGGCTGCATCCCTGTGTCAAATAGAATATTGACAAGCAGGTGATTTTTATAGTACATTTGGAGGAGACGTTTAAATTATGTAACTTGCTATGTAGATTATTACTGTACCGGCACAAGAGAAAAACATGCTTGACTGCCATATCAGGGTACGCCCTCAGAGAGGTTGCAATTGCCTTGCTGTGGGTGCACGTACACTGAAGTCACTGGGCCTCATTACGAGTAGGGTGGTAAAAACGGGGTCATTACCGGCATGGCGGAACGTGCAGGTCCGTGCTCGTATGACGCCGCTAATAGTGGGTGATTACGAGTGCACGAGCACGCGCAAACCCCCATGCCGGTAATGGCCATACCGGCATGCTGCAAAAGGCCCTCCAGCCCCCGATAGCGCCATCACGGGCCCCGCCGATACCGCCACTGCCTAGGAGGAACCCCTAAATACCGACCCGGTAATACCATCGTGCTAATACCGGGCTCGTAAAACCGGACCCGGAAATAATGTCATTGTGTCGGAACGGGAAATGGGCCGGCGGCCATCTTTAAAAACACAATCCATTGCAATCCTCCCAAACCACCAGTTGTTTCCTGGAGAGCTCTGTGCCAACACTTCCATAATGTCCAAGGCAACCCGGAAGACCACCCCCCGTCTGCGGAAACAGCGTTTTTCCGACGCTGAATCAAATATGCTAGTGGACACCCTTGCGGCACATGCAGATCTCATGAAATCCCAGGACATGAAGTGTGAGGTGCAGCAGAAGAAGAAGCACATCTGGCAGGAGGTACCCTGCAAGGTGTCGGCTGTAGGAACCACCCCACGTAGTGTCAAGGACTGCAGGAAGAGGTGGGATGACCTCCGCTTGAGCGTCCGCAACATCATGGCAAGCAACAGGAGGGAGGCCATGGCCACAGGCGGGGGTTCCCACTCTCCTGCAAAAATGCTCCCCTGGGAGGAGACCGCAAGCAGCTTCATTAATCCAGAGTCCATTGAGGGATTTGGGGAGATGGAGACGGGTGCGGCATCATCACCAGAAGGAGGTGAGTGACCCTGCAGATCCCTGTAGGGGAAACCATAACGTAGCACAAGTGATGTGGAAGAGAGTCTAGGCAAGGCAATGCATGTCCCAACACCCACATGAACACATCCAAGCCCACACGGCGGGCCAAACCCTGCCAGACAGAAATGCATGCTGAGTGCCAATCCCATAACCAACACACGGCCAACACACGTGGACCGTGCCCATGTAATACATCATACAAACCCCAAATCAACGGCATGCCACCTGCCATGCAGCAAATGCAAAAATGCCCCCTCAGACTACCCTGTGTGACACAACTGTAAGACATGAATGCATGATTAAATGAATAATGAACAGTACCATTGTATGCATCTGGCATGTACCACCATCACTGATGCCCTGCATCTCTTCTACCCCCCAGGCACCAATGAGGAAGATGACAGCCAAGACACCACCGCGAGGGCATCCACGTCCCACCCAAAGAAAAGGGCTACCGCCACCACCACCTCCGTGGCAGCCAAGCAGGCCACACCCACAGCCAGTGTGCCTGACCGAGCCGAGACACGGCCAACAACACCTGCTGCCAGCGTGCCTGACACACTTGAGACCCAGCAGCCCACACCAGTTGAAGGGGAGTCTCTACAAGCACTGCCGCCCACTGAGGATGGCTTGGAGGACAATGTGGACCAGGAGGGAGTCACAGAAGTGACATGTCCACCCACCCTAAACCCCATATCCACCCCCGCCCCATATCCAGCCCTCACCCACCTACAGCAGTGCTGATCTCTGCCTCCATGATTCGGACCTGAGCCCCTTCCAGGAGGACAGCACCGAAAATGCAGGCCCCGTGAGTGCACCACCCACCACTCCAGCTCCCACCAACACCCTCGAGTCACGTCTGTGGAGGGTGGAGGCCCGACAGGAGTCCATATTGGAGCTCCTGCGGCAGTACATTGCGGATGGAGAGGACACCAGGCGGGAAATCGCCACTGCCATTGTAGGGACCACAGCAGCCATTACAGCAAACATAGCCGCTGTGAATGCCTCGGCAGTGTTGATGAGGGACTGTCTGGGGGTTTTACCCAGGTATTAACGTCCATCCTGCTGCACATGCAGCGTCCACGATTATATCAGCAGCCGCTGAAATTCCCACAGACTCCTCATCAGCCACCACACCTGCTTCCTCAGTCCTGACCAGCCTTGTGCGTCCTACCAGAAGGAGTGCCAGGCACACCGAAATGCTGCCCCCGGACAGCAAAAAATCCTGCAAGTGGTGTGGGAGGATAATGGGAGTGGGTCACATGGTGTTGGGGGGAATGGGTGCATTAGGGGGGGTTAATTGGGGGGGTTTGGGACTTTATTGGGGGTTTGGGAGTTGACTGGGGGGTTGGGAGTTTATTGGGGGTTTTGGGAGTTGACTTGAGGGGTTTGAGGGGGGGGTTGCACATTGTTGCAGTTTCATCCAATACACCCGTTGTGAGAAAAAACATAATGCCTAGACAATGGTGATTTGGTGTGTATCCATTTATTGTATGATGGTGTTCAGTGCCCAAATCCCAAGATTCCCTGTGTGCATGTCCACATCGACCCCGGGTGTCACTGACACATGTCTGTCAAAATCCCTGTGGTTCAGAAGTACTCGTGAATCAGTGATTGGCGTACTGCATGGCCATCCTGTGCATCATGTACTGGCAGGGGTGCTGCTTCACCTCCGTCTCCATCCTCATCATCCTCACCCGGTGCATGCATGTCAATGTCAGCTGGCAGTGGTACATTTCTCTGGACGCACATGTTGTGCAGCATGACACAGGCCATGGTGATCTTTGCCACCTTCTCAGGCCTATATAGGAGTGCTCCACCAGACCTGCTTAGGCAGCGGAACAGAGCCTTCAACAGGCCAAACGTCTGCTCAATCACAACACGGGTACGGGTGTGCACCCGATTGTACTCCTCTTCATGGCTGTTCTGCAGGTTCCGCGCAGGGGTAAGTAGCCACGGCCTCAAGGGATATCCTCCATCACCTGCAAGCAAATACAAATAGGTGTGTGTCACTCTGAGCTGCCACCTTCAGGAATCACAGTCATGGCCGCAGCTATTTGGTGTGGACATGCACATGTCCCTGTACGTATGCAGGAATGTCATCTAGATGCATACTATACTGCTATGAGGTGTGGTAGTCTGTATGACGTTCAATAGATGCTGCAGGGTGAAATGATGCATGCTGAGGGGGATGTACTGTGGTAGTACAACGTATACTACACAATAGACACATTGGCACAGTTGCAATCCTGTTTAGTCATGCATTGCTTGGCATTCACATGATGGTCAGGTTGTGTGTTTTACATGTGGTCATTGATATGCGTTAATGGTCAGATGTGTGCCAATGATGTGTCATGTTGGGGTTGGGGGGTTAGGGGGTTCAGGTCAGGTGTCATTAGTTCTGCGTGCATTCTCCACTCAGTGTCCATTCCCACCCAGGTGGGGTATGCATTCCCCCCATTCCCAACCAGGCGGGGTATTTATTCCCCTCGCATTCCCACCCAAGTGGGGTATGCATTACCCCCATTCCCAACCAGGTGGGGTATGCATCGCAACACATCCCTACACCAATGCACTACCATGGCCCACTCATGCAACTCACCAAGCACCCAGGCACGTGGTCCAGCATGTCGCTCCATGTGACGGGGTAGCGTGGAGTTGCGCAGCGCCATGGCATCATGTGTTGATACGAGAAATCAGGTGCAGCAATGTGTGATGATCTTGCTGGAGTCACATACCATCTGCACATTGATGGAGTGGTATTGCTTGCGATTGCGTTACACCGCCTCTACGGCATGGGGGACAACCAATTCGACATGGGTGCAGTCGAGATCACCAACACAATTGGGCATACCTACCAGTGCATGGAAGCCTACTTTGGTGTCGGCTATCTCCTGGGAAGTCTGTGGTAGGGATATGTGTGTGCTAGCGTGCTTCAGGAGGGCATCCAGAACTTGGGTCAGCATGCATGAAAATAGTGGTTGTGAAATGCCATGCAGCGGGTCCACTGTGTGCTGGTAGGTGCCTGTGGCCAGGAAGTGGCGCACAGACACCACCTCTTATGCTCACCTGGTATCCACAGGGACGCCACCCAGCCGGGTTACTGTTAGGCAGAAACCTGTGCAGTTCCCTTAGGGACCACTGTAAAAGATTTAAGACTACAGGTGTTTGGCAGTAAACCCACTTGGTAGCAGTCTGTACCACACAGATTCACTTGGTAGCTGTGGCTGAGCAGTCAGACTTCCCTCAAGAAGAGTTAGGCAGTATACAGAGCATACAAAATAGGTACAGAAATACAGTAGTACAAGCAAACACTGACCAGAGCTTGGGTGTAAAAGTATATAATTATTTATTTAACACACACTTATAAAACACACTAGCACTAAATTGGTAAGATAAGTTCAAAACACAATCACTATTATCATATGTACATCCCTGATTACTTGTTGGACAAGTCTTAGTTAACACCACTTATTTCCAGACAGAGGTGAGCGCTTAACGTTCGATGGCACTCCAACAAGTTAAATAAAAAGTGAGGGAAAAGCAGAATTCTGGAAGCATACACACTAAACACTTTTTAAAGAACCACAGCAAGTTAGGAAGACACAGTCTACTGGTGAGCAAGGAAGTTTAGGTTCCAGGCCCACTTTCAAGGGAGCCAGGCGGAAGATGCCCAAGATCAGACAGTTACTCAGAGTCTTCAAAGTTTGTGGAGGTAGTTCAAAAAAGGTTTAGTTCTGTGCAGGAAAGTTAGCTAAGGTGTCCCAGGCTAACCCAGGTTCGAGAGACGAGGATTTAATACACCCCGTTCAAACTGTTGCAAGGGAAGCCAGGCGGAACACGGTATCTTAAATGGAGAGGATCCTCCAGCGGGAGCAGTTGTTCCTGGCAGCGGGTGCAAGTTGCAGCGTTGGCCACAGGAAGAGAAGATCTCGTCGTGGAGGAAGGATGAAGGTCGTTGCACTGCCAGGGAAGAAACCAGCTGCAGAGTTCTCCGGTACAAAGGTACTACCCTTTCGGTTTGCGGTAGTGGTGAAAACGTGGTATAGCGTTTCCCGGGGTGCTTGGCACCGGCAAGGCGGCCACGAGATGCTCCAGGCAGGAGAAAAAAAGGTAGACTGCTTATCCCCACCAGTCGAAGGAAGAAGACTCTCTGGGCTGGAGATCTCCTCTGTCGTTGGGAAAAGTGGTGAGACGGTTCAGCAGGGCTCCACCGGTGGTGTCGTCTTTGCAGGCCGGCTCAGCTTCTCCCTCCTCAGATTCTTAGGTCCTGTGGCGACTTCTGAAGTTCCAGTCCCCAAAGCCCTGCTTTTATGCAGCACACCCCCATTCACTCAGCCTAGCTGTCAATCAAACATGCTAAGTGGTGAGCCGGCCGGCTCACCACTTGGGCCAATCACACAAGAGTGTGACTTGAGTAGAGCCGGCCGGCTCACCACTTGGGCCAATCACACAAGAGTGTGACTTGAGTTACCAAGGTAACTCAGTCCAGGGTGCCTAAACCCCCTCCCACACCCCTTGTGGTACCCAGACAGAGTGGCACCACTTTTGGAGGCTTCTGTGGAGAAGCCCGCCAAAAAGTGGAACAAAGGGCTCGACTTGGGTTGGAGCCACAGAAGAGAACACAAACGCCATTTTAGAATCGAGTTCTGGCAAAAAATACCAACCGGCGAATTAATATTAAATAAATAAACGGGCGGTATGTTCGAGGCTATAAGAATTAAATAATTAAAGTTGGTAGCCTCGAACAATGGGAAAATCCCATAGAGATATATTTGTGGTCGAATATAAAAAGTAGTATCCACTGCCACCAGCCAAAACTTGATCAGGGGGACGGAGACTTGCCCCCTCGAACAACAGACCCCGGGGCAATCGAATTGCCCCGACCAGTACGTCCACAATATGATGGTTTGTACTGGTTTCTGTTCATAATTTGGGACTAGCAAAGCCAATGGTGACTTTACGTGCCCTAGGAGACAGTAATCAGTCCCAGGGTATGGAGTCTATGTTGGGGGGTCGCTACGACACCCCTGGGTTATGGCACGGAGGGTACTGTGTAACCCACATCAAAAAAACACATGAGACCCTATGGAGTAAAAGACCCCATAGCCCATAAAACACATGGAAAGTTAAAGGAACACATCAAATCATGTCTAAGAGTGGGAGCAAAAAGAATCTCACTCTTAGCAGGAGAGAAAAAAATAGACCCCAGAAATCCAGCAAAGCTGCTGGGGGACTCACTAGGTTTGGGAAATTAGCCTAACAGAGAATTCTCCCTAACAGTTACTCGCTGGTATGCTTCTCAGCTTTGCCCTGATGTGGTCTGCGGGGAAGGTTCTGCCTGAAAATACAGGAGGACTGTGTTCAAGACTAACCGACTGGGGTAAGTATCCTCCCTCCACCCCGTATGATTTCAGTCCCTCTGGCACCCTCTCCTCACCTTGTGATAGAATTAGGTGTGCTCACCGTCCTGACGTTGTCTTTCATGGGCGAGTGCGGTCCAGTTATTTCACTGACGCCGGTCCGTTTGATATTGTTCAGGTAGGTCTTATTGCTGTTCTTTTGTTTTGTTGCTATCCTGCATGCCTTTCTTTGTTTAAAATGTCTCCTTTTTCTCCCTTAGGTATGTGGAGCTTCAGCGCGGCGAACTGGCTTGGTTGAGCCCCGCTGGTAAATGATGGCGCATTAAGAGCGCTATGATGCGGTAAGTAAGCACTATGCGCAGCGCTGCAAAGTCTTGCCTTTGCTAACCTGTGTTTTCCTTCCTTGTAGGTTGTGGTGTGGTTCAGCGTGAGTGGAATGTCTGGAGTGGTGCCAGCTGAGAGGCGACCAGCCAGGTAAGCCGTTTGAGCAGTTCATAATTTGTAAATGTCTCTACTGCTTTCTTTAATGTTGCCTCTATCTTCCTCTTTCAGGTCGTTCTGTGCGGGAGGTGTGCAGATTCGAGGAAGCTGTTCCCAGTAGCTGTGAGTGTTTAAAGATGAAGTCTGCAGGTAATATGCTGATGCTAATGATAGTCCTTTTGTCTCCTTGCAGGTTCTTCTTCTCCGAGGTTCGAGGGAATAGCTGGACAGGGTGAGCGCCACGTTGCAAGCTGCAAAGTAACACGAAGTGTGTTGTCTTGCTCGGGTGTGGTTTAAATAGCCCCAACAAAATATTCCAGGTAAAGTAGTCCCTAGGCTACTACACCCAAAACACTAGACCGCATAGCTTGATTCTTAGGAACCAAGCTTTGTGGATGCCTCCATGTTGGCTGACAATAGAATAAAGTAGTTCCCAAGCACATGGTTTTTCATGGTGTATGAGCCTGGCACCATACGTGCCAGGACTGGCCCCATGAGGGCTTTTGAAGAGGATGCCAGGCTCTAGAGGCCCGAGTCCTGACTCCACCTGGCCAATGGGTTTGCCAGAGGGGGTTTTGGATGAGGGTCGTGACAGCACTCCCCCCTAAGGCTCCTCCCATTGTGTTCCTTCTGTCTGTCCCAGGTTTGGTTGGGAAGTTCCGATGGAATTTCCTGATTAGACGTGGTGCGTGGATATTCTCACTGGGCTCCCAGGATCTATCTTGTGGTCCAAATCCTTTCCAATCGACGAGATAATATAGCTTGGTCCTAGAGTATTTAGAGTCCAAGATATCTTTGACTTCGAATTCTGGTTCTCTGTCAACAAGTATGGGCTTAGGTGGTGTCCCAATCCATGTGCCGGGTTGCATTGGTTTCAGGAGGGACACATGGTATACCGGGTGGATGTGTAGATTAAGTGGTAAATCCAGTTTCACGTCTGCTGGGTTGATAATTACCTTAATGGTATAGGGTCCTAAGAATCTGGGATGAAAGGTCCGGGTTCCCTTGATGGGTATGAATTTAGTGGCTAACCAAACTTTGTCTCCTACTTGATAATCAGGGGCCTTTTTCCGGTGTTGGTCGGTGAATCTCTTTTGTTTTTCTTTGGCATGAATAAGGTGTTCCTTTGCCCTTTTGAAAGCCTGAGTAATGGTTTTGTGTAGAGTCTTTACCGCTGGCATTTCCAAGGTGGCTGGAAGGTCTAGTTCAGAGGTACGTGGATGTCTGCCATAAAGGGTATAGAAGGGCGTTTGTCCCGTGCTTGAATGCAGAGAATTGTTATATGCATATTCGGCTATCCATAGTAGGTGTTTCCAATTCCTTTGTTCGTGGTGCAGCATGCACCGTAAATATTGCTCGAGTGTCTGATTGGTTCTCTCGGTTTGGCCGTCCGTTTTGGGATGGTGACTGGTAGATAGCCGAACGTCGATCTGCGCCATTGCACAACATTTTTTCCAGAAGTTTGAAACAAACTGGCTGCCTCGATCAGAGACCAGAACTGAAGGGAAGCCATGTAGCTTAACCACGCCCTCCAGGAGCACTTTTGCTAAAGTGGCTGTGTCTGGGAGGCCTTTGAGAGGAATAAAATGGGCCATCTTTGAGAATAAGTCCACAACTACAAGGATGCTGTTGAACCCTTGGCTTGGAGGTAGATCAGTAATGAAGTCAAGGGAAAGAGTGTGCCATGGAACTGGAGGAATGTCCAATGGTTGTAGGAGACCAGATGGTTTTTGTTTCTGTGATTTATTTTGTGCGCAGACACCCCAGGACTGAATATACTGAATGATGTCCTTACGCCAAGTAGGCCACCAAAAGTTCTCTTTCACCTTAGCTAGGGTTTTGGCGATCTCAGGATGCCCTTCGATCAGTGAATCGTGATAGTTTGAAATAATATGCTGTTGTAATTCCTTCTTGGATACATATAGGCGATCCCTAAAAAAGGGTAGATGGTCCTTGATGGTATATTGTTCTCCTTGAGTTTGACATGCAAGGTAGGCATCAGGATTCATTGCCCGTTGGATTTCTTTTCGTAGTTCTGCTTGTGTTAAGGCTGTTGTGATACCCAAGAGTTTGTCTTCAAGTATAATAGGTACTGGGTCTGGAGTTGTATACACTATTTCATCTATGCCTATGCGAGATAAGGCATCCGCCTTTCCGTTTCTGACTCCTGGTCGAAATGTGATTACATAATCATATTCAGCGAAGAAAAGGGCCCACTGTAATTGGCGCGAGGACTGGGCCTTGGCTGTTTTGAGATATTGCAGGTTTCGGTGGTCTGTGATGACTGTAATGGTGTGTCTGGCCCCCAGAAGGTAGTGCTTTCACGACCGCTGGGCGCTGGCGGCTGTGGAAGAGGTGGAAGCTGGGCCGCCATTAGATTGTGCTGTCACGTTTTTTCCTGACAGCACTAACGTTCTAGTCTTTTTCAACATGGCCGCCGCCTACGCGTATTTACTTCCACACGCTAGGCGGTTCGGCGCTTTGCAACTTCGGATTTCCCTCTGTTGCTCACGCTCCTCTATAGTTTTCTCCTTGGCGGTGCTCCGCCCGTGCTGTTCTGTTTCTTCCAAGCCCTTGCTCTCTTTCCCCTTGCTCACCTCCTCCTTCCAACCTTCCCAGTTTCCCCCCTCGGTTGTTTTTCACCGGTCCGTTCCTTTTCCTTGCTGTCACCGCTCTGCTCCATTCTCTACGGAGCTTGCCTCTCTTGTACACTCTCAGACTCACCTTGCCTAGGATCACCTGATTGTGCTTCACCGAGTTGTTCCTGTTTCTGGTTTTCTACTGTCTCCAGTACTCCAGAGGGGTTTTTACGCCGTTTGGCTTTTCCCCTCATTCCGTTTTTAGTCCGTCGCGGAGGGGGGTCACCGTGCCTCCTGTGTGGAGCCGCGATGGCTTCCTTTCGAGGCCGACCTTACCATCTACAGA
Source organism: Ambystoma mexicanum (assembly GCF_040938575.1). Taxonomy (NCBI): domain Eukaryota; kingdom Metazoa; phylum Chordata; class Amphibia; order Caudata; family Ambystomatidae; genus Ambystoma; species Ambystoma mexicanum. The sequence continues at coordinate 620,540,892 of NC_090923.1, read as the reverse complement.
AGAAAAGGCTTCCCGCTCTGCACGTCAGAAGAAAGAAGTTAAATTACTCTTCAAGCTCAGGTGAGGAGGAAAGGGAACGGGGGAACGAGTTGAGTTCTACTGATGAGGAAGTCATTACCGATCTACCTGATAAAGTGGTGAGTCCTTCAGCCAAGCGTGATAGCTTGCAACGCCCAAGTATTGAGATGGCAACCCCACAACAACTCCAGGAACTCGTCGCAGCAGTACAGAGTTTGAGGCAGGAGGTTCAGACTTTGAAAACAGACAATGCCGCCCTTCAACAAAGGGTTGCTGCTCGAGAACAGCTCACAGCTGATCTCCCCCCCCTACCCTTGGTATCAGGCATATTTGATGGCACCGAGAGGAAAGTAAAGGAATTCCTAGATGCTTGTAATATTCACTTTGCTTTCCGAAGAGGCACCTTTTCCACAGACCATACCAAAGTAGGGTTCATGATAACCCATATGACGGGTAATGCCTTAGCATGGGCCACTCCTTTGGTATCTCGATCTGACCCGGTGTTACAGGATTATACAGCCTTCAAGGACCTTCTCAAACAGACTTTCCTCCATACGGAAACAGCCTTTGTAGCCAGCGAAGACCTCCTTGACGTGCGTCAAGGAAATTCAGACCTGCTTTCCTATCTGTCCTCTTTCAAAAGAATAGCAGCTGAGGCTGGTTGGCAGGAAGAAGAACAGTATACCATATTCCGGAGAGGTTTGCGGGAGGACTTAAAGGACGAACTAGCCAGAATTCCCCGCCCAGATCCTTTCTCCGATCTCATCAAGGCGGTAATCAGGATCGATTATCGCATGACCGAAAGAAAGAACGAGAAGAAGAAGACTCGTCCTCCCGGATCTTTTCTTGAAACCCACACTTCGACCTCCTCACCTGCTACTCACCCACCTTCCAGAGACGAACCAATGCAGATTGGTACCACCCGAGCTCCTTTGACAGCGGAAGAAAAGAAGAGAAGGCGAGAAGGCAGTCTGTGTCTCTATTGTGGTTCGGCCAATCACCTTCTGAGAGACTGTCCTGACGTACCCCCGAGAAGGCCGGGAAACGAGCGCCCTTGGTAGTCGTGGGACAGACTATCGAGGGGCGTCAGTTGGTTCCTATGCTACGCTTTCAGTGACCCCTGCCAAGACCTCCGAAGACCATCGATTGATGGTAATTGCCGTCCAACTCCAGTTCCGAGGACAGGAGATAGAGACACAAGCCTTGCTCGACAATGGAGCTGCCGGAAATTTCCTAGACACCTTGTGGGCAGACAAGGTGGGTCTTCTCCGAGTTCCAAAGAAGGAAGACCAGAAGGTAGAAGGGGTAGATGGTACTCCTTTATGCTCCGGGCTCATTACCCACACCACCGAGGAAGTACAAGTATCTATCCAACAACATTCTGAGTCTTTGAAGTTCGATATCATCAGGGCCGCCCATTTCCCTGTTATATTAGGGATTGGTGGCTCCGCAAACACAACCCAACAATAAATTGGACAGACAACCTGCTGAGTTTTCACTCTTCCTTTTGTCAAGAAAGGTGTTTGCCGGGACTGGTGTTTGAGAAAGTCAAGACGATATGTGCTACTGAGAGTAGCTCCATCCACAATATACCCAGGATATTCGAGGAATTTGCTGATATTTTTAAGGAACAACAACCTTCGGTACTCCCCCCTCATCGGCCGGAAGATTGTAATATTGACCTCATACCTCAGGCCTTGGTCCCTTTTGGAAGAATGTACCCCCTTTCTATGGCTGAAAAGGAAGTTCTCCGGAGCTACTTGGATGACAATCTTGCAAACGGATTGATCCGACCATCAAAATCCCCAGCAGGTGCTTCCTTATTTTTCATACCCAAGAGAGACTCCAAGGAGTTGAGACCTTGTATTGATTACAGGGGTCTAAATCAAGTCACGATCAAGGACAGATACCCGATGCCTTTAATCTCGGAGATACTTGAAGCCGTTCAGGGATCGGCATTGTTTACTAAGCTCGATCTTCGGAATGCATACCATTTGCTTCGGGTGAAATCCGGTGACAAATGGAAGACTGCTTTCCGCACTCCCTACGGGCTTTTTGAGTACCGAGTGATGCCATTTGGACTGGTAAATGCCCCCTCTATATTTCAGAGGTTTATGGATCGCATATTTTCCGATCTGTTGGGGATCAACATAGTTGTATACCTTGATGATATCCTGATATTTTCCCGGAAGAAGGAAGAGCATTCTTCCCAGGTATTGGAGGTGTTACACTGACTCCGATTACATCACCTATTGGTCAAACCAGAGAAATGTGCTTTCGCTCAATCATCCATGCCTTACTTGGGTTTTATACTCTCTGAAGAGGGGATAACCATGGATCCCAAGAAGGTTGAAGCCATTCTCTCATGGCCATCTCCTTCATCTGTCAAAGACATCCAGAGGTTTTTAGGTCTGGCAAACTTTTACCGGAAATTCATCTCGGAGTTTTCAAGGCTCACTTTGCCCATCACTTCTCTACTTAGGAAATCCTCTAAACCCTTTCTTTGGAATAAAGAGGCTGAAGACAGTTTTGCCAGTCTCAAAGGAAGATTCTGCACGGCTCCTATTCTTCGGCAACCAGACCAACTGAAACCTTTCATTATGGAGACCAACGCTTCTGCTGCTGCAGTAGGGGCCGTTCTTCTCCAAATCAACCGCGGCATGGAACATCCAATGGCCTATTTTTCTAAGACCTTGACAACCAGTCAACAAAATTATTCTGTCATCGAGAAAGAGCTACTGGCTATGAAATGGGCTTGTCTGGAATGGAGACACTTACTCCAAGGAAGTATGCACCCATTTCAGATACGTACCGATCACAAAAATCTGCAGATTTTGAGGCAACAGGAATGCTACAACACCCGACAAGCCAGGTGGGCACACTTTTTTGCTCAGTTTCATTTCACCATCACGTATATTCCGGGCTCTCAAAACCAAGTCGCTGATGCGTTGTCTCGAAGAAACGAAGTCAACAAGCCATATCAGAAAGAACTCATGTTTCCCCGTACTAAGATCGTCCTGGTGGTATTGTCTTTTCTAGAAGAGGTTAGGGGGGCTTATACTCCTTTAGAAGGACCCACTCCCACTCTAGGAAAATTACCTGTCGAGGAAAAAGATGGACTGTATTTCAACCAAGGAAGACTAATCCTACCTACACACGACCTCCAGGTACAAGCTCTTCGGTGGTGTCACGACTCGAAGGTTGCGGGTCATCGAGGCCTGCGCGGTACGCTCGAACTGCTCCAAAGAACCTTCTTTTGGCCCAATATGAGGGCAGACACTCAGGCCTATATTCAAACATGTCTGACTTGTTTACGTAACAAGAATTCCACCCAGAAACCGTTGGGGTTACTTCAACCCAAACCGATCTCTCCAGGTCCTTGGATTAACATTTCTACGGACTTCATCGTCGACTTACCTAAATCCCAAGGTTGTACGGGCATCATGGTAACGGTCGATGCCTATTCCAAATTGGCGCATTTCTCCCCATTGTCCGGCATACCTTCTGCTTCGCTCACTGCTGAAATCTTTCTTAAAGACATATTCAGATTGCATGGTCTCCCTCAAAAGATTGTATCCGATCGTGGCAGCCAGTACACCTCTAAGTTTTGGTCAGCTTTGTGCAAATTGTTGGGAATTGAGAGGGCTCTTTCTTCTGGATTCCATCCTCAGACTAACGGCCAAACTGAGAGGCTGAACGGAACCCTTGAACAATATCTGAGGTGTTTCATAAATCAGTCACAAGACAATTGGGTTTCTCTTCTCCCAACTGCCGAATTCACGTACAACAATGCGATTCATGCTTCTTTAGGTATGAGTCCTTTTTATTGTACCTATGGATACCATCCCAGATCTATTATACCCACTTTCTGGAGAGATACCTCTATCCCATCGATTGAATCCGGTCTGGCGCAGCTGAGAGAAGCTCACATATCTGCCAAACAGAGTCTTCAAAGGGAAAGCTTTCAATACAAAGACCAAGCAGATCGCCACCGGAGACAGGTGCCGATGTGGGAAAAAGGCTCAAAGGTTATGCTGTCTACCAAGTTTCTACCCCGTTGGGTCAGACCTTCCAAGTTGTCCCCCCGGTATATTGGACCTTTCGACATCCTGACCAAGATCAACCCAGTGGCTTACCGCCTCAAGTTACCTAAGTCGCTTAGTCGTGTTCACCCGACTTTTCACTCCTCACAGCTTCGCTCCTATGTGGCTGATGAGAGAAGGCAGAGAGCTCCCAGACTTCACGTTCCACCCGACCCAAACTCTGAAGAATACGAAGTTTCCCACATCAGGGATTCCCGTTACCATAAGGGTCGCCTGGAATATCTTATTCATTGGAAAGGCTTCCCTTCGTCCGAGGATTCCTGGGAACCCCGATCTTATGTTAACGCACCCCGTTTGTTACGCCGGTTCCACAACCTATATCCCGGCAAGCCCGGGGGGTGTCGCCCTAGAGGGGGCATACTGTCAGGACCGCTGGGCGCTGGCGGCTGTGGAAGAGGTGGAAGCTGGGGCGCCATTAGATTGTGCCGTCACGTTTTTTCCTGACAGCACTAACGTTCTAGTCTTTTTCAACATGGCCGCCGCCTACGCGTATTTACTTCCACACGTTAGGCGGTTCGGCGCTTTGCAACTTCGGATTTCCCTCTGTTGCTCACGCTCCTCTATAGTTTTATCCTTGGCGGTGCTCCGCCCGTGCTGTTCTGTTTCTTCCAAGCCCTTGCTCTCTTTCCCCTTGCTCACCTCCTCCTTCCAGCCTTCCCAGTTTCCTCCCCCGGTTGTTTTTCACCGGTCTGTTCCTTTTCCTTGCTGTCACCGCTCTGCTCCATTCTCTACGGAGCTTGCCTCTCTTGTACACTCTCAGACTCACCTTGCCTAGGATCACCTGATTGTGCTTCACCGAGTTGTTCCTGTTTCTGGTTTTCTACTGTCTCCAGTACTCCGGAGGGGTTTTTACGCCGTTTGGCTTTTCCCCTCATTCCGTTGTTAGTCCATCGCGGAGGGGGGTCACCGTGCCTCCTGTGTGGAGCCGCGGTGGCTTCCTTTCGAGGCCGACCTTACCTTCTACAGAAGAAAAGGCTTCCCGCTCTGCACGTCAGAAGAAAGAAGTTAAATTACTCTTCAAGCTCAGGTGAGGAGGAAAGGGAACGGGGGAACGAGTTGAGTTCTACTGATGAGGAAGACATTACCGATCTACCTGATAAAGTGGTGAGTCCTTCAGCCAAGCGTGATAAGTGCCTCCAGGCTTTAAAGGCGGATTTGATAGCCAGGAGTTCCTTGTCCGTGATGGCATAATTAATCTCTGGAGGTGAGAACTTTTTTCGACCAGAAGGCCACAGGATGTAGCTGGCCGGTTTCTGGGTCTCTCTGTGAAAGGACAGCCCCCATTGCGAGACTGGACACATCAGTTTCAACGACATAAGGGAGGTCTGGACGAGGATGTCGCAGGATTGGAGCAGAGGTAAACCTTCATTTAAGTTCCTAAAAGGCTTCTTCTTCTTCTTTGGTCGAAGCAAACTTTTAATAGTTTTTTTGTAATAGTACTATGATTGGGTGCACAACCTGAGAGAAGACTGGGATGAACCAGCAGTAGAAGTTCGCAAAGCCCAGCATGCTTTGTACCCCTTTCAGAGACGTCGGTGAAGGCCATTTCAGAATGGCATCTACCTTGTGCACGTCCATTCTGATGCCTCCTGGAGTAAGGATAAAACCAAGAAATTCTACTTTGGTGACGTAAAAAAAACATTTTTCAAGTTTTGCAAACAAGCGATGTTGACAGAGCTTGGTGAGGACTGAACAAACGTGCCTAACATGATCTTGTTCCCAGGCTAAGTATACTAAGATGTCGTCTATGTACACTATGGTGCACGCATCAATTTATTCCATTAAGACGTCATTCATGAAATATTGGAATGCTGAGGAGCGTTGCATAACCCGAAGGGCATGACTTGATATTCAAACAAGCGGTACTTAGTACGGAAGATGGTTTTCCATTGATCTCCTTTTCTGACTCGGACCAGGTGGTAAGCTCCTTGAAGGTCCAATTTGTTATAAATCTGGGCATCTTTAACTTGGTCTAGCATTTCAGGGATAAGTGGCAAGGGGTAGCGGTTCTTCACGGTGATCTGGTTCAATGTGCGGTAATCAATACAGGTTCTCAAGTCTCCTTCCTTTTTCGGTATGAAAAACAAAGGACTGGCTGCGGGGGACTTCGAAAGACGGATACATCCATTTGCAAGGTACTGGTCTAAATAGGATTTCAAATTACTGGTCAAATAGGATTTCAAATGCAGGTTTTCTGGTTCTGTGAGAGCATAGATCCTGCCGCAAGGGATTTGTGCACCAGGAACAAGGTCGATCTGACAGTCATAGGTCCTGTGCGGAGGCAATGTATTGGCTTGGTCCTTTCGGAAAACATCCTGGAAATCATGATATTCACTTGGCAAGGTATTAGTTGCTCCCAGGGTTAATACTGTCGCTCCCGGAGTCATGGGGATACAGACGTCGGGTTTCTCCTCTTGGTAATAGCAGGCGGGGGAGCAGTCACCGAGGAAGGTTAATTTTCGTGCCCGCCAGTCTATCAAAGGGTTGTGAGCAACCAACCATGGCATCCCTAGTATTAGCCTGAATGAGGTGCCTTGATGAGATCGAATGAAATAAACTCCCGATGTCCGTCCTGGCACAGCAAGGTTACCCTGGCTGTGCACTGGGTTACTGGTCCGGAAGCGATTTCTGTCCCATCCACTGTGGTTACCTTGTCCACAGTTGGCTTAGAACACAAAGGAAGCCCCATCTCTGCTGCCAGTTCTTGATCAATATAATTTCCAACTGTCCCGCTATCGATGTATGCTTTAACGGCATGCATTCTTGACGACTGTTGGTGGTTAATTAAGATCACTGGTATTGCAAAGTGCGAGGTCAGCAACTCTTTCTTCTCACTCGACAAACTGACCTCTACGTTTGTCGAGCTTGGTAGTTTTACGATTCCTTAGCTTCATCCTTCTCTGTGGCCCCAACTGTTCTTCTTCAGGGTTTTACTGGACAGTCCTTCAGGAAATGTCCTGGTTTCCCACAATACAAACAAAGCTGTTGTTGTCTTCTTTTGTCACGCTCTTGTTTTGTTAATGGAGGCTGTATCCCTCCAATCTGCATGGGTTCTACAGCATTTTCAGGTACACGGGGTGTGTTTTCCCTTGGTCGAACATACACAGTCGGAGGGTCCGTCTTAGACCAGTCTGCCTTTCGGTCCTGCAACCGGTGGTCTAGCTGCACGACCAGATTTATGAATTCTGCACAGTCTCTGGGTGGATCAACCACCTGGGCCAAGACATCCTTTAATTCGCCTCGTAAGCCTCAATGGAATAATGTGGTTCTTTTGTTTTCTGGCCACCTAGCTTCCGCAACCAGCCTGTTGAAGGCAGCAATGTAGGTTAACAAGTCCTGATTCCCCTGTCGGAGGGACAAGAGTTCATTGTCTACTTCTTGTTCCTGGGTATGGCGAGCAAAAAGTTTTTCCATTTCTCTCTGGAACTCCCCAAAGTCATGTAATAGAGGATCGTCATGGGTTATCAATGGCACCGACCATTCTGCTGCACTACCACTCAGGTATGATAAGGCAAAAGCTACCCGAGCTTGGTCGTTTGGAAATGCTCCAGGCCTACAAAGAAAATGAAGGTGGCACTGATTGATGAATGCCGCATACTTCCGCTGGTCGCCTGAGAACCTTTCTGCTGGTGCAAGGGGCACTGTTCCAGGTAACGTGATCTATACCGGAGTGTATGGCATGGCAGGGTTTTGCATCGTTGGATTGCTTCCATGTAGAGGCGTCTGTCCTGCCTGTGATTGCAAGTATTGCCTGCTAATCTCTTCAGTGCGTTCTTTGGACACTATTAGGTCTCTCCGGGGGGCATTAGTCTCTTGTCGGGCAGAACGAACCTCAGCGCAAAGCTCTCCTAGTAATTGGGCCAATTGGTCCATTTCTGATGTCTCCATGGCGATGGGTGGATTTGTTATGGTAAGCTTCGCATTCTGTTATGCTCACCTGGTATCCACAGGGACGCCACCCAGCCGGGTTACTCGCTGGTATGCTTCTCAGCTTTGCATGTGGTCTGCAGGGAAGGTTCTGCCTGAAAATACAGGAGGACTGTGTTCAAGACTGACCGACTGGGGTAAGTATCCTCCCTCCACCCCTGTATGATTTCAGTCCCTCTGACGCCCTCTCCTCAACTTGTGGTAGAATTAGGCGTGCTCTCCATCCTGCCTTCTTTGCAGGGGCGCGTTGTCTTTCATGGGCGAGTGCGGTCCAGTTACTTCACTGACGCTGGCCCGTTTTATATTGTTCAGGTAGGTCTTATTGCTGTTCTTTAGTTTTGTTGCTATCCTGCATGCCTTTCTTTGTTTAAAATTTCTCTTTTTTCTCCCTTAGGTTGTGGGATGTTTTCACCCACGCATCCAAGCCCTACAACATCGCTGGCAGCAGAAACATTAGAGTGGCCACCGGAAAGCATGCTGCTCACCAGAAATCATCCAAATATTCACAATAAAAATCTGAAAAATAGGCTGCCACCCACTTTTGCCTATATTAGTGAGCACAGGAGGTCACTGCCTAAAACCACCATTGGGCTACACACACAGTAGCCTGAAACCACTTGGGAATAGCAATCCTGATTAACAAAAGCAACCCAGAGCTGTTTGGGAATTCATTTTCTTGATCGTCAAAATTGATAAAATCATGGCTCACAAAACCACCAAAAGGATACAACTTCTTGTTGGGTGTTTTACATTACTCTACTGCAAGAATCCACATCAGTACAATGTCAGCAAGAATCATATGCTATTAGGACAAAACCCTTTTTTTAAAGACATTTAATTTAAGAAAGCTGTCAAAAATGGGTGCAATACCGGTGCTCGCCGCTGACCGGCGCTGGTGATCTAAATTATGACAGGAGACCTGTATTTCAGAATCTAAACAGTAACCTGAGTTAGCTGAGACTTCAAAAGGCTTGCTTTTCTATGAGAACTCTTCAGACCTAGGCCCTCATTACGACCCTGGCGGAAATCGAAAAACGATGGCGGAAATGCAATACCGCCATCGAATAGCGCTCGGTGCGACTATGACCCGTCACCGTAAAGTACGATGCCATTAGCGACACCGTAGTGAACGCCAACGCTAACTGCACCAAGTACGCGCGCGCGCGCCATGCCAAACCGTAATTAGCACCATGGCGCAAGGGTACGCGAATTCCGACCCTAGCGGACATGTACTTAACGCCATCAAGCACGGCGGAAAGTACCATTCCGCCATGGTGAGAAGTACGGCATCGCTAATCAACCGTAAACGGCCCCACTGAGTGCCTGTACACCGCTCCCTGGCCACATAGTACAACTCCCCGTAGGTGCAACGAAGTCACAATGCAACCAGTGAAATGTACAAATCACCCATGCATGCCAACGAACAAAAGAATCACAAGAGGGGCCAATGGGAGCTGCAGGGCACAGATGGCACGAATACAGAAGCTATACCAATGGACATGACCTCAGTCTCCCACCAAGAAACGCACGCAAACACAGGCACCTGTGACCAGCAATATTCCGATAATCACATCATTCCACCAATCCACCTGGCTGACCGGCATCTGTTACACAAAACCTAATCCCCCGCCCCTGAGCATGACATCATTCAAACAGTCATATTGGCAGCCCTCACCCCTGACCTCACTGAGCTTCGTAGGCAAATGCGCCCATCACAGTACCACGCAACTATACTCCGAAGCTGGAACCCAATGCAGATCTCCTCACAACACATCGCTCCCCAAATAGGAATATGCCACATCACTTGCAAAGAAGAACGCTACACGGCCCATATCAGAATAGAAATTTAATGCACAACAAATTCACCAAGCCCATACAGCCATTAGGCCATGAACTCCAAAACACATTTCACCATTGTGGGCTGCATCCGCAATAAATGACCAGCTACTTCTTGTGTGACGCCCTGTTCCTTCATGGTACACAGGGGCTACATTCTCGTACGAAAAGGCAACATGGAAGCGCCTAGAACCGCAGGGCCGTCCCAATAGGGAGGCACTAGTCCAGCTGAAAGGCCGAAATGTTGCTCCGAGCCACTAGTACTGCGTAAGGGCATGTGGCCCATTGGCGATCGTCCCATAAGATCGTAATGCTGCTCCACTGATTAACACGAAGCAGCAGGTGTCGGGAGTAAAACCCATCTGCAGGAGTGGCATACAGATGGCAGTGGCAAAAGGGGAGGAGATACCTGTCAACCAAAAGAAAAGAAAAAGAATAGAATGGCCATCAGAACTACATTCGAACAACTCACTTCAATGATCACACTAGATCCACAGCCATATGCATGCTAGCCCACTCCAAAGGATCATCACCACCCCAAAACCACTTGCGACTCATAACTATCCATATCGAGGTGAAAACACCATCACAAACGAGTGTACCTGTGCATGCGTCTGTGAAAACAGAATCCATCAGATGGGATTGGTAACGTGCATGGACACAAGTGTCGGAAGGCGCGTCGAGACAGGGAGGGCTCAACAAGGCCAGATAGACGATGGTCCCACTATGGCAGCCCTGCATCACATAGCGCAGGGGAGGCGGACAGATTCCAAGAAGCCCTGTACATGGCAAACACCGTATCAAATCATCTGTCCATGCATCCATTCATCATTCCCTCATCCCGTAATGATAACGCCTGTTACCATACTCACATAACATGTGAGAATTCCATTGAGTCTGTGCGTTATGCAGCCTGCAAAATCCACTGTGCCCCAGCCCGTAATTCCAGTGTTGTGAAGTAACATGTATTTGGGAACGTCCGGCCTCATCATCCACTTCGCTATTGCGCATCCCAAACTATTCATATCAATCATTGCATCCCCGCCATGGCCCCTGTCCCAAGGACACTGAACAATAGAACGTTATATTTGCAGTCAGACCTGTGGGCATCTCCTCGCCGCTAGCTGAAGACCGAAAGCGCCGCCCTTCGAATTCCTCATTTGCAACATCACGTCGAAAAGGCATCTGTGGCCGCTTGAAATCACAAATTAATCCATCTAGTGCGGCTGTGTGTGAAAATGGCAACTGCTTTCACTCACAAATGGGAGGCCCCGCCCGTCGGTGAACCTCGGTACAGTGATGCATGAGGGTCCACCGTTACTCGAGTACTACGTTCCACTGACCCTTCACAAGTCTGTTCGCGACTGCAAAGAATGCATGTGAAACAATGGGACCATAGCCGAATGAACATATCAACCAATGTTACACGGCCATCGGGTACTAATACATGATTGTAATAGCAAGATGCCATTCCTCGAATTGCAGCGTTGTGTGCGGGACGTGCTCGCCCAAAGGGGAGAGCAGCTTGCACAGGTGGAATGAATCACCACAGGTGGAGGCCATACAGCCTGAAAACACATAAATTGCACACCCAGTCTCCTCCCACAACCACACCCACTCCGAAATGCTACCGGCAGGACTCGCGATGTTGGCCCTGGGGGACCTGAGAGCACTGCAAGTACTCCAACTCCAAGAAGAAGACGAACACCAACTACAACCGGCCGCACGGAGGAGACGCAGGAGGAGGAGGAGGGCAAGGCAGGGCCAGCAAGGGCTGCCAGCACAGCCACTACCACCACGCAGGCAGCCCGCAATCCCACGCCTCCGAGCACATCCGTTCAACCTCACTGATGAGCAGATCCACACCCTCTACCGTTTGGACCGGGACACCATAGCCGCCATTGTGGACATGACACAGGCTGACCTTGTCAGCATGATAGATAGCCCAACCGCCATCCCACCCCTACTGAAGGTGGTGTCTGTACTCCACTTCCTGGCCACAGGCACCTACCAGCACACAGTCGGACAGTTGCATGGCATTTCTCAGCCACTGTTCTCACGGACACTATTGCAAGTGCTCGGTGCCCTCCTGCAGCACGCAGACGACTACATCTCTCTACCACGCTCGGAGCAGGAAATAACCAACACAAAAGTGGGATTCCATGCACTTGGCGGCATACCGGGTTGCATTGGTGCCATCGACTGCACCCATGTGGAATTGGTCGTCCCACATGCCATGGAGGCCCAGTACCGCAACCGAAAACAATTTCATTCACTGAATGTACAAATGGTGTGTGACTCCAACAGGATCATTACACATTGTTGTGCCCGATTCCCTGGATCAACCCATGATTCTATGGTCTTGAGGAACTCTACAATACCACGCTACATGGAGCGACACGCAGGGAACAGATCCTGGCTACTCGGTGAGTCTCATTTCATGCATGATGATGTGGGGTATGTGATGCGGCAATGACCTGGCAGGAAGGGGGGGAGGGTGCGTACGTAGCAATGGCATTCCACATAATTCGTTTATCGTCCACATACAGGTGATGCCGGATATCCACTGAAGAGATGGCTCCTCACACCAGTCCGGAACCCACGGGACCAGCATGAGGAGGACTACAACCATGCCCACTCACGTACCCGTGTAGTCATTGAACAGGCATTCGGCCTACTGAAGACCCGTTTCCGGTGCCTCAGCAGGTCTGGCGGGGCACTCCTGTACCGCCATGAGAAGGTTGCAAAGATGGTGATGGCATGTGTCATGCTCCACAACATGTGCGTACGTAGAAATGTGCCCATGCCCCCTGACGCAGAACTGCAAGCACCTGAAGATGCTCATGATGAGGGTGGGGATGTGGCAGCACCTCAAGGAGTCTGCGAGGCACAGGAGGGCCGTGAAATTCGTCAGCATCTCATAGATGCATGCTTCTAGCACTCACGCCTGGTGGCTGATACATGGACACGGGACTCGTGGCACTGTGTGTGTCTGGTACATGCACAATATGGACTGTACGCCTATGATGGCCTAGTACACAAAGATCATTGTCCACACATCTCATTGTTTGATCGTGCATTGTTTATGGCATATGTGATATCATGTTGAACACCCTATCGACCCGCCACCCAAGTGAGCCCAACACACCCCCTCCACCCTCCTACCTCCCCCCCGAACACCAGTGTCCAAAGATGCTCATTGTCAGTGGGCAGTCGCTATTGCAAGCCCCCTCTGCGGGTATCAGGGGCACCCCTGCCTGTGGAGCGCAGGTTCCTCCCAGATCTACGTTGGGGGCTGCCCTGGACGGAACTTGCAACGGAGGATGTCTCTGCCTGCTCACGTCCATGCATGTCCCTAAGGGTTTGTGAGAGCTCAGTGAGCACACGGCGCACTGCGGCAAGTTCGGCACATACGTCTTTGGACGTCGCATGCAGTTCCCCCCTCAGGCTCTCGGTGCTTCTCTCCATTTGGACTCTCAGGCTCTCGGTGCTTCTCTCCATTTGGACTCTCAGGCTCTCGGTGCTACTCTCCATTTGGACTCTCAGGCTCTCGGTGCTACTCTCCATTTGTGCCCTAAGTGTCTCAGTTGATGTTTCTATGTCTGCCTTAGTGCCCCCACATCCATCGGCATGGTCCTTGAGGAGCGTGGCCAGTTGCTGCTGTTGCACGATTAACTGGTCGAGGGACTGTTGCCTGTGCTGGGCCATGGCCATTTGCGGTGGTGTCACAGAGGGGCTGTTCGCCTCATGTTGCCCTGCCACAGGGCTTGTGGGGGATGGCCAGTCGTCGTCTTGTGGGTGCCCCTGCGTGGTATCCTCATGGTGTACGGGATGGAACAGACAGGGGGATTGGGACAGGTCATGGATGGATCTGACTTCGACATCCCCGTCTTCTGTGTCGGAGCATGCTGCCATTAATGGGGTGTCACCTATGGTGCTGCTGCCACCAGAGGCAGTACCTTCTGTGGCATCCATTGGGGGGACCTGTGGTGGTGCTGTTGTGGGCATGCTGGCTGCTGGGGTGCCTGTTGATGTTCCCTCCTGTGTGCTGCCACTTGATATGTGCTGCTGCCGTGTCTTGATGCGTGCAGCTGAGGTGGAGGGTCTTTGGCCGTCGGTCTTGGCCATCTTTGCAGGTGTGCTGGTAGGGGTGTCCTGGAGCTCGTCGTTTGGATCGGACCCTGTGGTGGAGTAAAGGAGGGCGAGCGTTATTAATGGGTCTGTGGGAATTGGAATGGAAATGTATCACATGCATTGGGGTGGTACCTGAGGGTGATTTGGGTCGGGGCCTTGGAGGTGCTTTCATTTGTGTGTGGAGTGAGGGTGCAGTTGTTTGGCAGCCTGCAGTTAGGGTGTGCCTGCTGCACGTGTAGTGGGTGTTTTTGGGGTTTTTACTTATTTATGTATTTATTGTGAGTTTTAAAGTGCGCTATCAGGCCGATGTGTGTGGACGTTCTCCTGGCCATGTGTTGCTGTTGCGCTATGTGGACACATGTGAGTCACATGATTGGACATTGTGGATTTGGCATGGTTTTATTTGGGCCACCTACCTGATTCTCCGGATGTCTGCACTCCTTTCTCCATCCCTCCGACTCCCCCTATGCTCTCCATTCCAATGGTGGAGGCACAGATTTCTTCCCAGGGGGTCAACTTGATGGGTGATTCCGACCCTCCCCCGGTGGCTGTGGCAATGTTCCGGTTGGCAGAAAGTATGCTACGGACGCGTATCCGCAGGTCGTCCCACCGCTTCCTGCATTGCTGTGGGTTGCGGGGTGCGGTCCCCACCGCACTTACCCGCTGTGCCACCAGGGCCCATATGGCCTTCTTGTTCGCAAGTGCCGTCCTGGTCATTTGCGTGGAGAAGACGGCGGCGGCATTCTCCTGGAGGGTCTCTGTAAGCACGGTGAGTTCCTCACGGGAGAAGTGGACCTGCCGCTTGCGGTCGCACGCTTTCTTCGCTACTTTTCCCATTTTTCTTGGTTTCACTAGGGTGGATGACGGGTTGGGATGTGTCTCAGGGTGGTGTTTTTAGTGGTTGTGTGTATTTTGTGGTTTTATAGGTGTACGGGGTGTTGTTTCCCGTTCCGGGCCCATGTTTTTACTTCCGTTTCCGTATATTTACGGTCACCGTACTTTCCGGTTGGCGCTCACTGCGGTGTCCGCTATGATGGGTGGCGGTATTGCACCTAGGGCGCCGTACGGCGGCGGTGTGGGCCGTTTTGGGGTCATTTCCGCCATCGCGGACTTTGCACTTCCGCCATGGCGTGGTGCTCGTGCCCGATGGGTCGGAATGGGCCGCACTTTGCTCCATCGTGCAATGGCGGAAACGCTATTTACGCTGTGGCGGTCCGGTCAGTCACTTTCCGCCAGGGTCGTAATGAGGGCCCTAGTCTTCTCAGCAACAAGGCAGGAATTCGCATGGTCCTGCTAATCAGATGGAGAGTGGCACCCTGGACTGATGCTCTGCTAGCAGGAACACAAGACAATAGACTCTTTCAATTGAATAGAATATGCTGATTTTGGGTGTAACTGTCCACACTGCTCTAGGAAAAACAAGACATGTGACCTCTGAGTCAAGCCAAGCTTCTAGGGGCGGGGACAAACCAATGGGTGTACTGAAGTGAAGGCAAATATATGTTTTATATAAGAATGCTGATAACTAATTGTAACCAGCTGATAGAAATGTACAATTTTGAGATTCTTAAAATTACACCTTCACTCACAGTTGAAGACTAAGTTGGATGCCGTGGGATGTTCTGAGGCCAAGCCCCATATTTATTAATATTTCAGACACTGTGTTTACACTAGAAAATTGAAAACTTACTGTGATATGCCCAGAGAGGGGGTGTACCTCTGTGTAAGATTTGGTGCAAAACCAATATTGGGAAACCCACTAAAATTGCGAATAAGTTGTCATTTCTGAACCCAAGCTCTTAGAAAGAGCAGGGTTGAACAGAGACCTGTCTTAATTAATCTGTGATGTGTACATGTATTCTCAACAACTCGTGCATCTGGGAAGCACGTTTGGTTATGAAAAAAAATTTTTCTAAGTAAATGCAAAGGGGAGGGACTTCAGCCAAGCCATAAATATAGCATCACTCTGACTCATTTGACTCTCTACTCCTTTCTCCAGTCAGAGGACAGTACATCCTTTAACCTATCAG
Organism: Ambystoma mexicanum; assembly: GCF_040938575.1. Classification (NCBI taxonomy): domain Eukaryota; kingdom Metazoa; phylum Chordata; class Amphibia; order Caudata; family Ambystomatidae; genus Ambystoma; species Ambystoma mexicanum. Next base: position 620,524,844 of record NC_090923.1, on the reverse strand, counting down.
GATCCTCAGAGGGTTGGGCATAGAAAGTCAGCCTCCACACCCCCTTTGAGAACACATAAAAAGAGACCGCTGAGACCCAGATAGACACACTCATTTTTCCACTACTCATCGATTCCTGCACAGCACGCTGCCCTACCATATCCAGACAAAAACTCCAGACTCCTGAGGCTCCAGATTCCAGACAGACTCCAGAACCAAAACTCTAGAACCCAAACTCTAGAACCTTGGAGAAGCAGAGGCCTAATCCACAAGCTGAGTTCTTCTCAGTAGGCCTCAGAATCCAGCAACCTAACCAAACTATTCAACAGCCTTGCTGTGCTGTTCGCTTCTAGCCCAGAACCCCGTGCCAGAACCGAGATCCAGAGAAAGCAGAGCTGTATCCAGAACCCGTCAGATCCAGTTCAAGAGGCCAACCAGACCAGACCGCCATGCAGTGCTGAAACCAGAACCTAGAGGGCCTGAGACCTGTCCGGTGGTGTGAGAACCGCAGCCCGAACCCTTTGACCAGATCTTTGACGAGGCGCATTCCCTTCCAAAAAACTAGGAGTGAGTATCTATTCTAAAACTGTGCATAGTCATCTCTTAGTCTAAAGTAATGTTATCCCATCCATTTCAACCTGTCCAGAACTGCATAGAAATTGTGTGTCCATTCTGTGATTTCAAATCTGTAAAAGTGTCATCTGTCATTCTGAAATCTTGACTTTATTTTTGAAAATCTACCTCCACAAAAATGTCCGTATCTTTTGAACCGCACGTCCTAGAAGCAAGGTTTAGCTGTTATTTTAAAGCTAAGATCGTAAGCTGTCCAACAAACCCAACTCCATATAGTAATCACGATATACGCACACGGAAAAAGTGCAGCAAATTGAAAATTAGCTTAATTTCACCACTTGTAGAAATAGCTGCTTCTTGCTTTCCACTGCTGAAATTCGTTTTCAACCTGATGATCACTCATGAGTCATTGCTAGTGTTGACCTGCACCAATCTAAAGTAACTATCACCTACCCTGAATCTCCTTTAGTGAATTAAAATCATTTTTAGCATATTTTTCACTTCATTGCAATCACGTTTAAAAGTATTTTGCCTGTTTAAAATCATACCGGTTTTCTCTAGGCTTGCTGGGGGGAACTGGAACTGAACTGCATTTGATTGTATTCTGGAAACCTGTGTGCCCTCCTTTCCATCTCTCCATATTGCATAAGGGGGGCGTGAGTAGTCACAGGGGAAAAAGTGATCATATTATCTCTTGTTGAAACCATATTGAGTTTATTTCTGTGTTGCATTCTTTCCCATCTTGCAATTCCTTGAAACCATACAAAGTATTCTCTGCTACCTTATCCTTTCTATACCAACTCCTCATTGATTAAAGAGAGTGTGCTATTGTAATATTACCCATTGTTGATCACTATTATATTCATAAGTGTGCTATCAAATATTAATGTGTTCATAAAAGTGTGATATAGATATATTGTTTAATTTTTCCAATAAACCTTTTAATTTGCAAAACAAACCTACTTCTTGGCTCAGTGAGGTCAGGGGGATTCAAAGAGAGGGGCGTTATATAAGGGTTTATCATCCAGATTCAAAGAATTTGACATAAAAAGATATAAATAAGGGCTTCCATTGGGCATCCCAGACTAGCCATTGGGCCTCATTACGACCCTGGCGGTAAGTTCCGTAAATTACCGCCATGGCGTAAATTACGTTAACGCCGAGTAGCGAAGACGTAAATAGCACCTAATACCGACCCATCGGGCACGTGCTTTACGCCATGGCGGTAATGTAAAGTACGCCATGGCGCTAATGGGCCAAAAACGGCCCTTACCGCCATCGCACACCGTCCATGGAGCACTACCGCCAAGCACACCATAGCGGTCACCGTACTTAGCGGTCACCACAGTTAGCGGTCACCGTAAATAGGCGGAAGCGGAAATAGCGCCATCGCGCAGGAACGGGAAATGGCATGGCGGCCATCTTTAAAAACACAATCCATCGCCATCCTCCACTACCATAGCTCATCCGGCCCCCATAACCATCCACACCCATCACCCACCCCAAAACCACATCCAACATGCCCAAAGTTGTCAAAAAGGCATGTGACAGGCAGCGCCAAGACCGCTTCACCAAGGAGGAACTCAACATGCTGGCAGAGACCCTGCAAGAGAATGCGGAAGTCGTATTCTCGACACAGATGACAAGGGCGGCTATCATGAAGAAGAAGGCGATATGGGCCCTAGTGGCACAGCGAGTGAGTGCAGTGGGGGCCGCACCCCGCACAGCCCAGCAGTGCCGCAAGCGGTGGGATGATCTGAGGCTCCGTGTCCGTAGCATCATTTCGGCTAACCGCAACCTAGCCATGTCAACTGGCGGAGGCTCAGAATCACCTATCAAGCTCCAGGCGTGGGAGGAAATATGCGCATCCACCATAGGGATGGAGAGCATTGAAGGTGTCGGAGCCATGGAGAGAGGAGTGCCGACCCCAGGAGACGCAGGTAGGTGGCCAGAGCTATGCATGCCACACTCAACAAAGCCCCACTGTGCGAAGTACCCAGTTGCCCCATAGTGCACATGCAACACATCGACAAGCGAACGTGCACAGACACATCCCAACACCACCCTGCAAACAAGCAGCATGCACACCCTAACTGCTGGAACACATATAGCACCATGCTACCTCCACACAAAAGCCACCAAACCTGTATGAAATGCGCTGCATGCACCGACTGCATAGATGTCATCCCCTAATGCACGTCCAATGTCCGCGGACCCATCAATAACACATCCCTCCTTTGCTCCACCACAGACTCCGACACAGAGCCCCAGGAAGAGGGCAACACCGCATCCTGTTCCTCCAGAATGGCCAGGCCGCAGGCATCCACCCCAGCCCTCCGGAAGGGAACCCACCGGCAGCCACCAACCCTGCCTGGGGTAGAGGACAGGCAAGTGCCAGCCCCCACTACTGCTGACACAGACACAGCAGCAGCAGCAGACATGCCACTAGTTGTGGCCACTGAGGGGACAGCCTCTGCCGCAAGCAGCACCCTTGGGGAGAGTGCAGCCATAGCGGCAGACTCTGACAGCGGGCCAGCCAGCATTGAGGACATTGATGTAGAAGGGCCCACTGCCCATCCACATTCCCCCACAATTTCCCTAAGCCCCCTGCAGGCGGATGCCACACAGGGGCAGTCCGACTCCGACGAATGGCCAGCCACCCCATCCCCCCAGCCTGAGGTGGGCATCGCACCGGAGATGCAAATGGCACTGGCCATAGGCCAGCAGAACCAGCAGGCACTACAGGACATTGCAACACGGCAGCAACAACTGTCTGACCTCCTCAATGCACATGTGGCACAGTGTGGTGGGCCAAGGGATGCCATGGAGCGGTCAGCTGACCGTGTCACAGCTGCCATAGAGAACTCCACAAGGAGTATATGCACTGAGCTAGCGGCTGTGCGCAATGTACTCAGTGAACTTGTGCACACCATCAGGGACATGCGACCGGATGTGGGGCGTGGAGCCTCATCAACCACCAGCTCAGCACAGAGCAGCCCCGTCCGTAGATCTGGGCGCACTCTCCGCAGCACGGCCAGGGGTGCCCCAGGGGCCATGGGAGGGGATACACATCCTTGACTTGCCTGTTCAGCAGGACTACTCCGCACCTTGTAGCACGGACACTACTGCACCATTGTTGGGGTGTTCAGGGGGGAGGTGGGAGGGGGGAGGGGGTGTGTTGGGGTGTTCAGGGGGGAGGTGGGAGGGGGGAGGGGGTGTGTTGGGGTGTTCAGGGGGGAGGTGGGAGGGAGGAGGGGGTGTGTTGGGGTGTTCAGGGGGGAGGTGGGAGGGGGGAGGGGGTGTGTTGGGGTGTTCAGGGGGGAGGTGGGAGGGGGGAGGGGGTGTGTTGGGGTGTTCAGGGGGAGGTGGGAGGGGGGAGGGGGTGTGTTGGGGTGTTCAGGGGGGAGGTGGGAGGGGGGAGGGGGTGTGTTGGGGTGTTCAGGGGGGAGGTGGGAGGGGGGAGGGGGTGTGTCACAAGATTTCACTGTTGCAATACACATTTATCATTACCACAAACCAAATGTGTTGACATCTTTATTGCGTCCATGTGCTACATTGTTGTAGAGTCCACAGTGTGCATGTCCCACACACACACAGTGCGCCGAGTGCCGTCTCCATGTGACACGCAAACGCTGTGTGTGCTAGAAGCATTGGTCAATGAGAGTCTGACGCATGACACGCCCCTCCTGTGCATCGCTGCCTCCTTGAGGTGGTGCCCCATCCCCACCCTCATCATCCTCATCGTCAGGTGGTAGCAAATCTACGCCAGGGGGCAGGGGCACATTTCTTCTGACGCACATATTGTGTAGCATGACACATGCCATGACGACCATTGCAACCTTCTCATGCCGGTACAGGAGTGCCCCGCCAGACCTGCTGATGCAGCGGAAACGTGCCTTCAGTAGGCCAAAAGCTTGCTCGATCACTACACGAGTACGGGAATGGGCACGGTTGAAGTCCTCCTCATGCTGGTTCTGTGGGTTTCGGACTGGTGTAAGGAGCCACCTCTTCAGGGTATAGCCTGCATCACCTGTATGTGGGCAAGAATGTATGCGTCAGGGATGAGCTTGAGTGATGTACATGTAATGCCACCATGAATTGCATTGAACATTGATTTTGCAGCAGTTTCTTCTGTGCTACTGGTTTCACACCGTGCAACCGCTATATTGTTATTGTTATTGTTATTTTGCACTTATATAGCGCCTTATATACCATTGGTATGGTCTGAAGGCGCTGGTAGGTTGAACGTCCTTGGGAACCGAAGTTCTGATCAACAGAGAGAGTAGGGAGAGTCAAAAGGTGCGTGTGAGCAGCGGGTATGTGTGCAGCTCGTGCGGTACTTGTGTAATAGCTGCTTCTTAGCGGCACATGTGGTGGTTGAGAGATCAGGATAATGTGTCCGTTCAGGCAGGATTTATCCAGGACGGATGTGGCTGTGTTAGGCCTGAGGAAAACGCCTGGCTGGGGGTGTGAAACCAGCAGTGTTTACATAGATTGATGTGGAGTAAGCGGTGTTAGTATGGGAACAGTTATACTGAATGGTGTCATAGTATCTCTGTGTTCTAGTTGAGTGGTGATGTAAAGGAGAGAGTAAGCGTGGTGGTGTGATTTGATGGGTTATATGCTCTTTCAATGTGCACATTTATTAATGCAACTTTTCCCAGAGAGGGTACCGGGCAAACTACAAAAATCATTTTCCCACGAGAGGCTAATGGGCGGTTTTCTGAATACTATTTTCCATAGAGAGGCTATTGGGCACACTTCTAAATTCAGTTATCTAGAGGCTATTGGGCACACTTCTAAATTCAGTTATCTAGAGGCTATTGGGCACATTTCTAGGTGCAACTTTATGGAGCGTCTATTGGATATACCTCTATAATCGACTTTCACAGAGTGTGCCACATGTCTCACATGTGCCGCTTCTGAATTCCAAGGCACGAGGTATGCAGGGGTGACATGTGCCTTGTGAGTGCCGATCCACTGTGTCCGTTCAGGCTGTTTCTGTAGGTGACCTGGCACGTGTCCCGTGAGGGTTGCATTCACATGATAGCGGGAATGCAGTCTGGCTCATCATTACCCCAGTGAACAAGACTGTTGCCCATGGGGACAGTCTGTGGGCCTTGCTGTCTGTGTTTTGGTGCATTGTTCTTCCAGTCCATCATGTGCCTCCTTTGGGCACAGTCATGGGGAACAGGCCTTTCTGTAGGAGCTGTTGGTGACGTGCATGGACGTACATTACTTTGGAGTGTATGTGGTCACGGTATGGTCAATGCACTTGTAGGTGGTTGTGTCAGGGTTGGGTGACACCTTCATTGATATGTCAGGTCTTCTTAGGTCAGGCCTCATGTATCCAGGTGTCAGGTGACGTGAGTGCTGCCTCAGGGTGTGTTGTGGCTAATGCTAGTCGCAGCCAGTTGGAGCATGCATCATTCCCCCCCCCTTCCCGCCAGTTGGAGCATGCATCATTCCCCCCCCCTTCCCGCCAGTTGGAGCATGCATCATTCCCCCCCCTTCCCGCCAGTTGGAGCATGCATCATTCCCCCCCCCTTCCCGCCAGTTGGAGCATGCATCATCCCCCCCCCCCTTCCCGCCAGTTGGAGCATGCATCATTCCCCCCCCTTCCCGCCAGTTGGAGCATGCATCATTCCCCCCCCCCTTCCCGCCAGTTGGAGCATGCATCATTCCCCCCCCCCCCTTCCCGCCAGTTGGAGCATGCATCATTCCCCCCCCTGCATTGGTATGTCAATTACACACCCACTTCACATTTCAATGCCCATGACATTGGACTCACCGAGTAGCCAGGTTCTGGGCCCTGCCTGTTGCTCCATGTAGCGTGGTAATGTAGAGTTCCTCAGGACAAATGAATCATGGGTTGATCCGGGGAATCGGGCACAACAATGTGTGAAGATACTGTTGGAGTCACAGACCATTTGCACGTTGATTGAGTGAAATTGTTTGCGGTTCCGGTACGGTACCTCCTGGGCACGTGGGACCGTCAATTCCACATGGGTGCAGTCGATGGCACCGATGCAACCAGGTATGCCAGCTAGTGCATGGAAACCCACTTTGGTGTTGGCAATCTCCTGGGCAGTCCGTGGTAGTGAGATGTGGTCATCTGTGTGCTTGAGGAGTGCATCCAGCACTTGCGTCAGTGTACGCGAAAACGATGGTTGTGATATGCCATGCAAGTGCCCTACTGTGTGCTGGTAGGTGCCTGTGGCCAGGAAGTGGAGCACGGACACTACCTTCAGTAGGGGGGGGGTGGCGGTGGGTGTTTCAATCATGCTGGCGATGTCGTTGTGTATCATGTCCACGATGGTGGTGATGGTGTCCCGGTCCAGTCGATACAGGGTGTGGATCTGCTCAGCGGTGAGGTTGAATGGGTTGGGTCTGACGCGTGGGATTGGGGGCTGCCTGCGTGGTAGCACTGGCTGTGCTGGTGGGGCATGCTGGGCCTGCCTTGCCCTCCTTCTCCTCCTGCGTCTCCTCTGTGCAGCCTGTTGTTGTTGTTGTAGTTGTTGTTGTTGTTGTTGTAGTTGTTGTTGTTGTTGTTGTAGTTGCTGTTGTAGCACTCGCATTGCTATCAGGTCCTCCAGCCCCAACATTGCTAGTCCTATCGGTAGCATTGTGGTGTGTGACTGGGTGTGGGCAGGGGTGGGGTGTGCTCTTTTTGTGCTTCCTGTGTCTGTATTGCCTTCACCTGTGCTGTTTCTGTGCACCTGTGGCAGCTGCATTCACTTGACTTGTCCCTTTGCGGTTGATTCGCGATGGCGTTGTTAGCGCCATGGCGGTAAGGTACTTTACGGGCTGGGTGATGGCGTAAGGTGCATGTCCGCTTGGGTCGGCATTCGCGTACCTTACCGCCATGGCGCTAGTTACGGTGTGGGAGATCGCGTGCACGCGCCCTTGGCGCAGTTAGCGGCAGCGTTGTCTACGATGCCGCTAGTGGCATCGTAGTTAACGGTCAGGGGTCGTAATCGGCCCTAGCGGAAAACGATGGCGGTAATCGTTTACCGCCATCGTTTTGCGCTTAGCGCCAGGGTCGTAATGAGGCCCAATGGGCCTCATTACGACCCTGGCGGTAAGTTCCGTAAATTACCGCCATGGCGTAAATTACGTTAACGCCGAGTAGCGAAGACGTAAATAGCACCTAATACCGACCCATCGGGCACGTGCTTTACGCCATGGCGGTAATGTAAAGTACGCCATGGCGCTAATGGGCCAAAAACGGCCCTTTCCGCCATCGCACACCGTCCATGGAGCACTACCGCCAAGCACACCATAGCGGTCACCGTACTTAGCGGTCACCGCAGTTAGCGGTCACCGTAAATAGGCGGAAGCGGAAATAGCGCCATCGCGCAGGAACGGGAAATGGCATGGCGGCCATCTTTAAAAACACAATCCATCGCCATCCTCCACTACCATAGCTCATCCGGCCCCCATAACCATCCACACCCATCACCCACCCCAAAACCACATCCAACATGCCCAAAGTTGTCAAAAAGGCATGTGACAGGCAGCGCCAAGACCGCTTCACCAAGGAGGAACTCAACATGCTGGCAGAGACCCTGCAAGAGAATGCGGAAGTCGTATTCTCGACACAGATGACAAGGGCGGCTATCATGAAGAAGAAGGCGATATGGGCCCTAGTGGCACAGCGAGTGAGTGCAGTGGGGGCCGCACCCCGCACAGCCCAGCAGTGCCGCAAGCGGTGGGATGATCTGAGGCTCCGTGTCCGTAGCATCATTTCGGCTAACCGCAACCTAGCCATGTCAACTGGCGGAGGCTCAGAATCACCTATCAAGCTCCAGGCGTGGGAGGAAATATGCGCATCCACCATAGGGATGGAGAGCATTGAAGGTGTCGGAGCCATGGAGAGAGGAGTGCCGACCCCAGGAGACGCAGGTAGGTGGCCAGAGCTATGCATGCCACACTCAACAAAGCCCCACTGTGCGAAGTACCCAGTTGCCCCATAGTGCACATGCAACACATCGACAGGCGAACGTGCACAGACACATCCCAACACCACCCTGCAAACAAGCAGCATGCACACCCTAACTGCTGGAACACATATAGCACCATGCTACCTCCACACAAAAGCCACCAAACCTGTATGAAATGCGCTGCATGCACCGACTGCATAGATGTCATCCCCTAATGCACGTCCAATGTCCGCGGACCCATCAATAACACATCCCTCCTTTGCTCCACCACAGATTCCGACACAGAGCCCCAGGAAGAGGGCAACACCGCATCCTGTTCCTCCAGAATGGCCAGGCCGCAGGCATCCACCCCAGCCCTCCGGAAGGGAACCCACCGGCAGCCACCAACCCTGCCTGGGGTAGAGGACAGGCAAGTGCCAGCCCCCACTACTGCTGACACAGACACAGCAGCAGCAGCAGACATGCCACTAGTTGTGGCCACTGAGGGGACAGCCTCTGCCGCAAGCAGCACCCTTGGGGAGAGTGCAGCCATAGCGGCAGACTCTGACAGCGGGCCAGCCAGCATTGAGGACATTGATGTAGAAGGGCCCACTGCCCATCCACATTCCCCCACAATTTCCCTAAGCCCCCTGCAGGCGGATGCCACACAGGGGCAGTCCGACTCCGACGAATGGCCAGCCACCCCATCCCCCCAGCCTGAGGTGGGCATCGCACCGGAGATGCAAATGGCACTGGCCATAGGCCAGCAGAACCAGCAGGCACTACAGGACATTGCAACACGGCAGCAACAACTGTCTGACCTCCTCAATGCACATGTGGCACAGTGTGGTGGGCCAAGGGATGCCATGGAGCGGTCAGCTGACCGTGTCACAGCTACCATAGAGAACTCCACAAGGAGTATATGCACTGAGCTAGCGGCTGTGCGCAATGTACTCAGTGAACTTGTGCACACCATCAGGGACATGCGACCGGATGTGGGGCGTGGAGCCTCATCAACCACCAGCTCAGCACAGAGCAGCCCCGTCCGTAGATCTGGGCGCACTCTCCGCAGCACGGCCAGGGGTGCCCCAGGGGCCATGGGAGGGGATACACATCCTTGACTTGCCTGTTCAGCAGGACTACTCCGCACCTTGTAGCATGGACACTACTGCACCATTGTTGGGGTGTTCAGGGGGGAGGTGGGAGGGGGGAGGGGGTGTGTTGGGGTGTTCAGGGGGGAGGTGGGAGGGGGGAGGGGGTGTGTTGGGGTGTTCAGGGGGGAGGTGGTGTGTTGGGGTGTTCAGGGGGGAGGTGGGAGGGGGGAGGGGGTGTGTTGGGGTGTTCAGGGGGGAGGTGGTGTGTTGGGGTGTTCAGGGGGGAGGTGGGAGGGGGGAGGGGGTGTGTTGGGGTGTTCAGGGGGGAGGTGGGAGGGGGGAGGGGGTGTGTCACAAGATTTCACTGTTGCAATACACATTTATCATTACCACAAACCAAATGTGTTGACATCTTTATTGCGTCCATGTGCTACATTGTTGTAGAGTCCACAGTGTGCATGTCCCACACACACACAGTGCGCCGAGTGCCGTCTCCATGTGACACGCAAACGCTGTGTGTGCTAGAAGCATTGGTCAATGAGAGTCTGACGCATGACACGCCCCTCCTGTGCATCGCTGCCTCCTTGAGGTGGTGCCCCATCCCCACCCTCATCATCCTCATCGTCAGGTGGTAGCAAATCTACGTCAGGGGGCAGGGGCACATTTCTTCTGACGCACATATTGTGTAGCATGACACATGCCATGACGACCATTGCAACCTTCTCATGCCGGTACAGGAGTGCCCCGCCAGACCTGCTGATGCAGCGGAAACGTGCCTTCAGTAGGCCAAAAGCTTGCTCGATCACTACACGCGTACGGGAATGGGCACGGTTGAAGTCCTCCTCATGCTGGTTCTGTGGGTTTCGGACTGCTGTAAGGAGCCACCTCTTCAGGGGATAGCCTGCATCACCTGTATGTGGGCAAGAATGTATGCGTCAGGGATGAGCTTGAGTGATGTACATGTAATGCCACCATGAATTGCATTGAACATTGATTTTGCAGCAGTTTCTTCTGTGCTACTGGTTTCACACCGTGCAACCGCTATATTGTTATTGTTATTGTTATTTTGCACTTATATAGCGCCTTATATACCATTGGTATGGTCTGAAGGCGCTGGTAGGTTGAACGTCCTTGGGAACCGAAGTTCTGATCAACAGAGAGAGTAGGGAGAGTCAAAAGGTGCGTGTGAGCAGCGGGTATGTGTGCAGCTCGTGCGGTACTTGTGTAATAGCTGCTTCTTAGCGGCACATGTGGTGGTTGAGAGATCAGGATAATGTGTCCGTTCAGGCAGGATTTATCCAGGACGGAAGTGGCTGTGTTAGGCCTGAGGAAAACGCCTGGCTGGGGGTGTGAAACCAGCAGTGTTTACATAGATTGATGTGGAGTAAGCGGTGTTAGTATGGGAACAGTTATACTGAATGGTGTCATAGTATCTCTGTGTTCTAGTTGAGTGGTGATGTAAAGGAGAGAGTAAGCGTGGTGGTGTGATTTGATGGGTTATATGCTCTTTCAATGTGCACATTTATTAATGCAACTTTTCCCAGAGAGGGTACCGGGCAAACTACAAAAATCATTTTCCCACGAGAGGCTAATGGGCGGTTTTCTGAATACTATTTTCCATAGAGAGGCTATTGGGCACACTTCTAAATTCAGTTATCTAGAGGCTATTGGGCACATTTCTAGGTGCAACTTTATGGAGCGTCTATTGGATATACCTCTATAATCGACTTTCACAGAGTGTGCCACATGTCTCACATGTGCCGCTTCTGAATTCCAAGGCACGAGGTATGCAGGGGTGACATGTGCCTTGTGAGTGCCGATCCACTGTGTCCGTTCAGGCTGTTTCTGTAGGTGACCTGGCACGTGTCCCGTGAGGGTTGCATTCACATGATAGCGGGAATGCAGTCTGGCTCATCATTACCCCAGTGAACAAGACTGTTGCCCATGGGGACAGTCTGTGGGCCTTGCTGTCTGTGTTTTGGTGCATTGTTCTTCCAGTCCATCATGTGCCTCCTTTGGGCACAGTCATGGGGAACAGGCCTTTCTGTAGGAGCTGTTGGTGACGTGCATGGACGTACATTACTTTGGAGTGTATGTGGTCACGGTATGGTCAATGCACTTGTAGGTGGTTGTGTCAGGGTTGGGTGACACCTTCATTGACATGTCAGGTCTTCTTAGGTCAGGCCTCATGTATCCAGGTGTCAGGTGACGTGAGTGCTGCCTCAGGGTGTGTTGTGGCTAATGCTAGTCGCAGCCAGTTGGAGCATGCATCATTCCCCCCCCCTTCCTGCCAGTTGGAGCATGCATCATTCCCCCCCCCCTTCCCGCCAGTTGGAGCATGCATCATTCCCCCCCCCCCTTCCCGCCAGTTGGAGCATGCATCATTCCCCCCCCCTTCCCGCCAGTTGGAGCATGCATCATTCCCCCCCCCCTTCCCGCCAGTTGGAGCATGCATCATTCCCCCCCCTTCCCGCCAGTTGGAGCATGCATCATTCCCCCCCCCTTCCCGCCAGTTGGAGCATGCATCATTCCCCCCCCCCTTCCCGCCAGTTGGAGCATGCATCATTCCCCCCCCTGCATTGGTATGTCAATTACACACCCACTTCACATTTCAATGCCCATGACATTGGACTCACCGAGTAGCCAGGTTCTGGGCCCTGCCTGTTGCTCCATGTAGCGTGGTAATGTAGAGTTCCTCAGGACAAATGAATCATGGGTTGATCCGGGGAATCGGGCACAACAATGTGTGAAGATACTGTTGGAGTCACAGACCATTTGCACGTTGATTGAGTGAAATTGTTTGCGGTTCCGGTACGGTACCTCCTGGGCACGTGGGACCGTCAATTCCACATGGGTGCAGTCGATGGCACCGATGCAACCAGGTATGCCAGCTAGTGCATGGAAACCCACTTTGGTGTTGGCAATCTCCTGGGCAGTCCGTGGTAGTGAGATGTGGTCATCTGTGTGCTTGAGGAGTGCATCCAGCACTTGCGTCAGTGTACGCGAAAACGATGGTTGTGATATGCCATGCAAGTGCCCTACTGTGTGCTGGTAGGTGCCTGTGGCCAGGAAGTGGAGCACGGACACTACCTTCAGTAGGGGGGGGGTGGCGGTGGGTGTTTCAATCATGCTGGCGATGTCGTTGTGTATCATGTCCACGATGGTGGTGATGGTGTCCCGGTCCAGTCGATACAGGGTGTGGATCTGCTCAGCGGTGAGGTTGAATGGGTTGGGTCTGACGCGTGGGATTGGGGGCTGCCTGCGTGGTAGCACTGGCTGTGCTGGTGGGGCATGCTGGGCCTGCCTTGCCCTCCTTCTCCTCCTGCGTCTCCTCTGTGCAGCCTGTTGTTGTTGTTGTAGTTGTTGTTGTTGTTGTTGTAGTTGTTGTTGTTGTTGTTGTAGTTGCTGTTGTAGCACTCGCATTGCTATCAGGTCCTCCAGCCCCAACATTGCTAGTCCTATCGGTAGCATTGTGGTGTGTGACTGGGTGTGGGCAGGGGTGGGGTGTGCTCTTTTTGTGCTTCCTGTGTCTGTATTGCCTTCACCTGTGCTGTTTCTGTGCACCTGTGGCAGCTGCATTCACTTGACTTGTCCCTTTGCGGTTGATTCGCGATGGCGTTGTTAGCGCCATGGCGGTAAGGTACTTTACGGGCTGGGTGATGGCGTAAGGTGCATGTCCGCTTGGGTCGGCATTCGCGTACCTTACCGCCATGGCGCTAGTTACGGTGTGGGAGATCGCGTGCACGCGCCCTTGGCGCAGTTAGCGGCAGCGTTGTCTACGATGCCGCTAGTGGCATCGTAGTTAACGGTCAGGGGTCGTAATCGGCCCTAGCGGAAAACGATGGCGGTAATCGTTTACCGCCTTCGTTTTGCGCTTAGCGCCAGGGTCGTAATGAGGCCCATTGACTTAGTTGGATTGCTGGATTGAAGTCACTTACAGAGTGGGGGCTCGTAACGGGACGTCTGGATTAGAACTACCACTTGTGCAGCTTAATACAGTGTGCTAACTGATAGGATACATAAATCCTGTTGGATCACCACGCTGTGTTATGCTGTAAAAGCACCCCTCAAAAAGGAACACTCTCAGGAAACAGTCTGTTTTGCAAGATAAAATACAAACTTCTGTAAGTCAGGAAGGAAATCAATTTCCAGAATGACGACATTGGTAGATATCAAAATAGCCAGAGAGCACCTCTTACATAAGCTATTTGTGAGAGGAGAATGGACGGAGCAGGACCAGAATGTGTGGTTGCAGGCAATCACACAAAAGGTCACAGCAACTGAGTTAGATATCTGGAGAGATCAGGGTCCCTTACATGTGGCCCTGAGTGAGCTATACATGGCACCTAAGGCCAAGGATGAGCACAACAAGATTGTCAGGATAGCGGCATATTTATATTTATATATGGGAGCCATACAGGACAAATGTGCTGAAGGCCAAAATATGGCAAGTAGGCAGCTGATGGCATCAGAGAAGGCCAAATCTGACCTGGACTCTTCTGAGCAGAGGCTGCACAGGAGCCAGGAGTCAGAAAATGATAGCAGACAGTATATCATTAAAATAAAAGAGGACATGGGTATCCTGCAACAGGAAAGGGCAGACCAGGATACCAGAATTCTGGCCTTGCAGAAGGAGCATCAAGAAGGTTTGGACTCCCTACTGCAGAGCCAGAAAAAGCTAGAGCAACAGATGGATTTTACCAGGGCATGCACAAAGCAGGTAGCCCCCCTGCAAAGCCAATTGGATAGAGAAAAAGAGGAGAGCAATAAATTGATTTTGAAAGACCTGGATACCCAGGCAGAGTTTGATGAAGAGCGCCAGAAAGCTGGTGCTCTTCAAAGGCAGAGGGACGACCTGGCGGCACAGATGCAGGGTCTTACTCAGGAAAGGGACACCTTAGGCCAGGAAGTCTGCCACTTAAAAAGGAAAATGGAAGAAAATCACCTGGCCCTCCAAGGACTGGGTGACCTCCAAAAAGAGCATCAGAACTTGTTAGAGCACACCAGGAGGGTGGAAGATGCTCTGGCAAGAAAGGAGCAGGCCAGTAGGGATGGGACTCAGGGGGTAACCCTCCTGCAGCAAAGACTGACCCAGTACTCCAAGACTAACCAGGAAGCACAGAGAGAGAATGAAGCTCTCTGCCAGCACAATGATAGGCTCCAGCAACAGGTAGCCATGCAGGAGATACTTACAGAGTCTAGTAAGGCCTTGATTGAGGAACTGAAAGCACAGGCTCTGGCAGGGCAACAGGGAGCAGGGGCTGATAGAGATGAGGTTTGCTGGGAAAGGGAAACACCTGAGCATAACCTCAGGAGCCCTAGTACCAGAGTCCCCCATCTCTCCCAGGTCCCTTGGTGCACAGAAGCCCAGGGACACGGGATGGCAGATTACTATCCAGTCAGAAATATGGGGCTCATAGGCCAGTACCCCCCAGGAATGGATGGGCGGGCATCCGGGTATGTGCACCCAAGTACAGTGCAATTTAGTGGGGATCCCCGGGAGAGTAGGCCCTCTAAGGGCATTCTGAAAACCTCTGCCCAGTTAGGTCAGTGTGGGGGGTACCCATCAAATCTAGGCAGCAAGGAGGAATCTGAAGACTCCCCTGAGCATCACAGGGCACAGGAGACCAGGTCCCCACATTCTGCCAGCCATTCCCAGGCTTGCAGAATCCAGAAAAAACCTGGAAGAGCAGACGGGCACCTCTGGGAGCAGTGCTTCTGAGTCAGAGGATGAATGGACTAGGGTTACCCAAACCAAGAAGGCCAATAAGGCAAAAAGGGCCTTGCTTAAGGACCCCTTAAAACAGATTAAGGCAATAAGGAGTGTTATCACCCCTTATCACAAGAACGGCAAGTATTCTGTTTGGGAACACTTGGAGCTCTTTGAGCAAATGATGGAGTCTTTCCATTTGAAAGACAGCAGTAGCTGCATTCAGTATGCAAAATGGACATTCTCTACAGAATACTCCAGTTTCTTTGCGGGGCTGGAGGACAAAAATCATTCCAGATGGTCCACATATAGGGCGGCTATCTTGAAACATTTTTCTGTTCACCGAAATCCCCAAGAGGCTCGCAAGGCAGCCTACAATTTGCAATGTGGGGAGGATCAGGCCCCACAAGAATTTGTGCAGGAGTTCAAGCGTGCCTTTGCACAGACTACCAAAAGGGTGCGCACTGATAGCAAAGAATTTGTTAACACTTTTTTCCATGCGTTACCCAAACACATCATGACCCAACTAGTGAGAGATTTTCACGAGAAAAGGTCACTAGACTGGGTCATTGAACAGGCCACCCGGATCTACGAGGTGCAGAAACCCATAGAAAATAAAAAATAATGCTCAGAAGAGCCCCAAGCCAACCAGCACCCCTGCTGCTGCTAAGGTGGCAGAGGTAAAGGTTGCCCCCATTTTAGAGTTGGAGATGGGGGGGCCTAAAAACCTGCCTGAACCAAATAATCCTAAACCCAGAAGGCCCTCGGGCCAGTCACAGACAGGGAGTCAAGGAGGTAGTCCCACAAATGGGGTCCCTCACTCCCCTGACTATGTAAGTCCCTGCTACAAGGGAAACCGACCCATCCTGGGTTATGTTTGGACTCCTCCAGCCCAAAGGGGGGATCCGGCCAAGCACCTAACCCAGGGAACTTCCCTCCTAACTTCCCACAGGAGAGCAGAAATTCACCAAATCCTGGGCAGAACTTTTTTCCCAGGTATCCACCCAACTTCCAACCCCAAAATCATCCATCCTTCTTTCCCCAATTCCGTGAGTCCAGACCACCTAATCCCAGAGAGGGGAGGCCAAGTGTGGAGGGGTACCCAAATCTTACCAACCCAGGGTACTACCAGAGAAGGGATAGCTACCCTTCCCGGGATCAGCCCAGGGGAGCAAACAGAACCCCGTATCAACCTGAGAGGGTTTCACAGTTAGAGCGCCAGGTCCAAAATATGGCACAGGAGCTGGGACGCGTGCTAAGGGCTCTGCAGAACACTCAGATGGGCTTGCCGGTGCAGAATGCCCCAGACTCTGGGCCTGGTGCTCCAGAACAATGATGGGGCAGCACCCCGATAACCCACCGGTTCCCAGGGAGGAGGCACTAGTCGAAGGGCGGTGTAAAGCCTCGGAGGAACCTTCCTTCCCCACTTGTGAACAGCCCCTGGAAACCCAGGAACTGGAAACAAAATATCCTACCCCTGAAGGTCTGCCACCCAAGGAGCAGAGAGGAGGTAGGAGAAACAAAGGACCCAAACAGACCCACTTTGAGAAGGTACAGATCTTCCAATTTGAGGGAGAGGGATCCTCAGAGGATCCTGGGAAAAGGATCTTCTCCTTCAGAGATGGGGGAACTCCTCCCAAAGAAAAATGGGTCCCAAGGGATTCACATCCAGACTGGGTAGATGTGGGGACTGAGCTAGCGCCGCCCATCATCTCATCCCAGAACCAACAGCATCAAAATCTCCAGGGGAACCCAAAATTTCTCTCTAGTTGCTAACTTTTTCTTTCAGATTCCCAAGACTCTCCACAGAATTCTGCCCAAATCTCTTCTCTTTCAATGTCCAAAACCAGAAATTTAGCCCACCAGTTGTCCAAAAATGTGCATTATCTGTGCCCCCTTGAGGAGAAGGAGGGAAGATACTATGCCTCGGTACAAGTACAGGGGCAGGGTACAATTTTGGCACTGGTGGACACTGGATCTCAAGCTACCCTTCTGTCCAGAAAGGCCTTTGATGAACTGAATTCAGGGAGGGGGAGAATTATCAAATTCCTCTCACCTCTCTTCCTGGACAACTTCAGAACTTCGACGGGAAGGAAATTCCTTTCGAGGGGACTGCGGATTTGGACATTAAAATTGGGTGACACAAGGTGAAACACCTGGTCATAGTAGTGACTCCAGAGGGCACCCCTTGTTTACTAGGGAATGACCTCCTGAGAAGGGTGTCACCCCTAATAGATTGCGTAAACAAGGTCCTCTGGACCCAGACTAGCCGACCAATAAAATTAAAACAGAGTGTCAACCATGTTAGTTTAAACGGCACATGCCACATGGTTGAACAAAAATCTGACCGAGTAGAATTTTACTTCCAGAACAACCAAATTCCAGATGTGACAGTAATAGCAGTAGGACAACAAACTGGCGATGGGGGGTCCTCTCTATTTCTGAGAATCAACCTTCCTTCCAGTTTAAGGTGGTATTCCACACTGGAAGGAAACACTCTGAAATTCTTTACCAATCCACATTCCGACATTCCCACTTCAATAGTCCAGAAAGAGGTTAAATCAGCTCAGAGCCAGGTGGATATTCAACAAATTAGAGAGCAGTTGTTCATCCCTGTTCAGTTAAAAGATGGGAAGGACTCTGTTCTCGCCCGAGTGTTTGTGAACAACGGTAAGAGCTTCATCAGTGAAACCATGTTCTGCCAACTCCCAAAAGATCCAGCCATTCCCACATCCAAACTGATAGACAAATGGGAAATGGATCTGGAAACACCCAATTCCAAACATCTCCTGCCAAGCAGGTATATGTTCAAAATCTCCATTGGCAACAAGAGCATAGTCCATAATTGTTGAGTCGTGCGAGACGTCACTGCCGCCTTTTACTTAGGCAGTGACATTCTCAATTGCTTTGCCATTAGTTTGGACCTAATAAACTTCAAAGCTTGGTCCCGATTAGTGGATAATCCCATGGGCTTTGATGACCAAACAAAGCATTTAGGTCAGCTCAATTGCTGCCTTATGCAGTTGAAATTCAGATTGGAGAGGAAGTCACCATGCCAGAAAGGTCCCGACAATTCTCCCTGAAAGTGAAAGTTAAAAGAGGACAAAAATTGAAAAACCTTGATGCTTATATTCATCTAAATGCTTCTCTCCAACAGCAAGGGTTGGGGGTAAACCCAACACCATTAGTCAATATAGAACATGACACCATTCCAATAGAGGTGGATAACAGCGACTTTAAGAGTATCACTCTCGCCACAGGCACTATTATTGGAATGGCGGTTGATGACCGACATTTTTCCATTGATTTAGGAAATGAACTGTTAGCACCAATCCCTAAGGACTGTTTTGACAGTGACAGTGATGACAACACAACACCAGACCAGATCTTCAACCAGCATGGGGGGAACTTCCTGGTATAGACTTCCTGCCCTTATGGTAAGGAAGATGTGACTTGTGACTTCAGGAGGGATGAGGTGATTTTCCAGGTCCATGAGGGCTGCCTCTCTTACCTGCAGCCACCCGTCCAAATCAGCACTCTGACCAGGGACTTCTCCACCCAGTTGGAGGAGGCCGCTGAGATAGCGAAACCAGAAGTCTTTCCAGGCTTCAGGCAGATGGTTGAAGAGAGAGTCAACCTAGCTGATGCCTGTGTGACTCTGGAGCAGAAGCAAAAGTTGAAACAAGTTTTCTTGGATTTTCAAGATATCTTTGCGGTGGACTCATATGACTTTGGTCACACGACATCCACACAACAACAATTCCCACGGACCCTGGCATGACTCCAGTGTTTGTGAAGCAATATCGCTTGCCTCGCGCATCCATGGAGTCCCTTACTGAAATAATTAAGAACCTTGAGTCCCGTGGGATAATCCGTCCAGTAGACAGCACCTTCAATAATCCGGTGCTGGGAATATTGAAGCCAAACGGCCAGTGGAGACTCTGTGCCGAACTTAGGGAGCTCAACAAACGGGTCCATACTTCCCGATGGCCTCTTCCCTACATTGACCAAGGGCTGGCCCCGATCCCGGGGTCACAGGTATTCACTGCAATAGACCTGACCAATGGATACTGGACTGTGCCTATCAGTAGGGAGGACCAATACAAACTGGCTTTTACCTTTGGGGGCCAGCAGTACACATGGACCCGGACTCCCTTCGGATACCTCAACTCCGGCAATGAATTCAACATTTTCCTAACCAAGGCCATGCCCGACCTGGGTGCGAGGGGTAACCTGGCTTATGTAGATGATGTCCTCATCAAAAGTTCATCTGTGGAGGAACACATAGCAGAGATCTGTTATGTTCTGACACAGTTGAGGGCCGCTGGAGCAAAACCTTCCTTTCAGAAAGCACAGTGGTGTAGAACCTGTGTTAATTTATTGGGGCATGAGATTACTCCTCAGGATCTCTGCCCCCAGGAAAAGAAAGTGGAAGCACTTCAGAAACTGAAAGACCCCACAACTCTGCAGGAACTAAGGAGCCTCCTTGGACTGACTAATTACAGCAGAAAGTTCATTGAGGGCTATGCAGAGATCACTAGACCCCTGATTCATCTTTTGAAGGGGGGGTCAAGTGGGAATGGGGTCCAGAACAAGCCGAGGCAGTAAGACAACTCAAAAGAAGCCTCTCACAAGCACCCTGCCTAGCTTACCCTGTCAGAAACAAAGAGTTTTTCTTGGAGACAGGGTTCTCTAATACATGCTTGACTGCAGTATTATATCAAAAGCATGACAAGGTCAATAAAGTAATCTCCTATGCGAGTAAAATTTTATCCTCTGTGGAGGAAAAATTCAACGATTGTGAGAAGGCACTCCTGGCAATGGTGTGGGCATTGAAGAACTACCGCCCGTTTATCCAGGGGGAACACATCATAGTGCAGACTCCACACCAGCCTCTGCAGTATCTGCAAAGTGACAGAATCCGGGCTGGAAATGTGAGTAATTCCCGAATTACTTCCTGGATCCTGTCAATGCAAGGCTATCCTGTGGAGGTCAGATATGGCCAAAACAAGAAGAGTCCCCTTGCGCAAGGTCTGGCTGACTTGCATGATTGTGCTAGAGAAAACTGTCTCGAGGACGAAAGTCTAAAAATCAAGGACAACATGGAGGCATACGACAACAAAGGGGAGAAAGAACTTGTGGGCTGTGTGGGGAATGCATGGGTGAATGAGTCCCCAGAACCCTCCGCTGGGTACAAGATTGGTCCCCGAAGTAGTCAGGTGGCAGAGTTGATGGCTGTGCATCAAGCCATCCTCACTGCTGTCCAACATCAACTCCACAAACTGGTCATAATCGCAGATTCGGATTATGTATGGAACGGGTTCGTGGAGCACCTGCTTAATTGGAAAACCAGAGGCATGCTATGTGCTAATAACAAGCCCTTGAAACATGGGAAGTTATTCCAAAATATTGATGATCTGGTCACCTCGAATGGGATGACCATCTACTGGAAAAAGATCAAGGGTCATTCCAAAGTAGAGGGACCAGACAAAACTGGAAATGACTTAGCTGATCAGCTGGCCAAAACCAGGGCCATCCAAGGGGATCTAATAGAAATTGAGTACCTGTTGGGGGAAATCCAGGTCACTGCTATCACTAGGTCCCAGACAAATGCTCACAATGATCTTTCAACTGCACAATGGAGTAAGGAGGTCTCAGATGCTGATTTGATTATGGCTCAGAATGGGGATCCAATAATTGGTAAGTTTTACCAACACATTGAGGACCCTGAGAACTTTCCCCTGACGGATACCGATTACATTGGGAAAGAGGACCTCAGAGTGTTGATGAAATGTCCAAAAATGTTCTGAATCCAAGACGGTTTGTTGGTAAGGAAATCCCAAGGTGGTCATGATCAGTGGGTGGTTCCTACCTCATTCCGAAGCCTGATGTTAAGTCACGCCCATGATGCGGCCACAGCCAGTCATAGGGGGTGTCAGACAACACTTGAAATCTTAAGAGAGGTTGCATACTGGCCACACATGGGGCAGGACCTCGACCAATACTTGAAGGGGTGTCTTGTGTGTGCACAGTTTCAGCCAACATCCCTCACACACCGTGCTCCTCTCCAAAAGAGGTGGATGACACTGCAATGGTCAGATTTGCAAGTCTACTACATAGGGCCCGTGATTCGCTCCTCTAGAGGGAATAAGTACATGTTGACAGTGACATGCTTATTTACTAAATGGGTGGAATATCTCCCGGCCCCAAACTGCAAGGCAGAAACAGCAGCTGCCCTGATGATCAATCACATCTTTTCGTGTTTTGACTACCCCAAAGGATTGAGTCAGACAGAGGTAGCCATTTCACCAGCGAAGTAATGACAAAGATGTGGGATATACTGGGGGTTAAAAGGAAGCTACACATTGCTTATACACATTGCTTACCGGCCAGCCTCTTCTGGTGCAGTAGAACGTTACAACAAAACCATTGTGAGCATCTTAAAAAAGTTTGTGGCAGATTCTAGGCCAAGTTGGGATATCCGATTACCTCTTGTCCTAATGGCCATCAGATCTACCCCTTCATCTGCAACTAAAATGTCACCGTTTGGGTTGATGACTGGACGCAGGATGGTGCTTTCCCAGCATCTGTTATACAGGACCCAAGAGCAGACATTGATCAATGCCTCCACAACTCATGAGTATGTTGAGAATTTAAGGAAACACCTTCAAAATACTTTTGCCTATGCTCAGCGAAATCTAGAAAGATCAGCCGATAGCATGAAGACCCACTATGACCAGAAGACCACCAGAAAGGAATACAATGTAGGAGACTGGGTTTATCTGTACAATTTCCAAAGGAACCAGGCAAAACAGCGGAAGTTTCTGCCTACCTGGAAGGGACCTTTTGAAATTGTAGAACAAGATCTCACCAGTTGCCTACAAGATCTGCATCCCCAAAGGCAGTTTGGCGGAGGGGGAAGACAAGTGGGTCGATATTAATCAGCTAAAGTGTTGCCATCCCAGGCACACTCTGCAGCAACTGGAGCAGTCCTCTGGAACCCCAGAGGGGGCCGCTCCAGAACAATAAAAATTCCAACCCTAAAATATCCCACATATAGTCCATAAAATATTATAATAAGAATGCAAATGTCTCCTGATTTATAAAATGTATATGTTCACCCCACTACATTAATAGTGGTCGGGAGGGGGGTGTGGCCTGTGACCGAGCGATGTAGACGTGCTCTCCTGTCGCTCCCAGGCCACCAACTGAATCCTGCTCGAAATCCTGAAAAACATCCGCATATCCTGATAAAAACACAGCTACGGGTAGCGGAACCTCCATAGCATAGAACGCTGCAAAATCCGCTAGATTCGGATGCTGACGCACATAGAAAACGCTGTTGAAGTCAGTGCCCGCAAAAGCCGCGTGCGAAAATAAGATGGCCGCCGGAGTAAGAAACTGAGAAGCTGGCGCGCGGTACTACGCAGCGGGGGTGTCCCCATAAAGAACGTCCCGTGCTGGCTGAGCGGCGGGCAGAGGAGACGCTGGCCCTGCACCCAGTCCGTCGCTACTAAAGACAAATCGCACCGCGACTGGGAGCTGGAGGACTGGGGAGGACGACGACTCTCACCAACCCTGACACCAACCCCTGCTGCGGAAGGTCCCCGAAGCGCGGAACGAGGAGCCGGGAGCGGGTGCACCCTCGGAGACCGAGAGGCACGAACAGATGGTGCGAGCTGGTCGATCACAGACCCGTAATGGTGATCCATGAGGTACCGTTGCTGTGCCCTCCTCCCCGCTCCAGCACGGCCATACTGTAACCGCCATCATAGCTGCGAGCACGTAGGGCAGCAAGCTACACTGTTGGCGTGAGACGGATGCCTCCGAGCCGAGAAGACACGTTGCCCTCCTCTGCCACTCTGTTCTAAAAGTAGTGGGCCTACGGAAACAGGTGCAGAATATGTGGAAGTCGCGGGCGCTCTGGGTAACGTAGAGCGCCTGCTGCACCCCACCTGCTGTTTGTCCGGAGATCTTCACAGCGGTAAGGAGAGGGGGAGGTGAGAGACAACGGGCATAACCACGGCGAACCATAGGGTGTGGGGGCCGCTGTGGTGGACGGAACTTTTGCAGACCAGGCCCTGTTAATCTGAGACCCCTCCTGCAGGGCACAGCCTACATCCACCTCCGGCTCTCTCGGAGCCGCGGTGCGCCCTGCAAACCACAACGCACGGCCACCGCGTCGGGCACGGTGCCCCCGACAAGCTGAGATAACACGGAAAAGATGGAGGGTGAACATAGTGAGAAATCAGCTTCCCATAAACCAAACATGGGTCGATCCCAATGAACTAATATGAGGTTAATATTGCAGTTATGCCATATATGTCAGCGAGATGGACAATCCTTGCCTCAGAACCACTGTATGATAGAAGCTACACAGCACAGCATAGATAGACTGAGGAGGTGGTACTGAACCCGCAAGATATAGACATAAAAGACGTCCATCGGATACATGGCATAAATAAGTGATAGTAGCACCCGAATCACTAACGCCAGACGAGTGGACCATTGCACAGCGGCCACCCACACCATAAATCACCCGGACGGTCTGCAAATGGGGTGTGATTCAGTAGAGAAGTTGAAACGTGCCTGGCAATTGCCAAAAACAAGGGCAATACAGGACGGGGGAAAGATCAACTCCAAGATGGGCAAGGAGAAAATAAAGAAACCAGGGACCCAGAGCACCATGGAGCAGTACACAACCCCGGCCCCACCGCCCTCAACTGATCAAATCAGACCAGATAACACGCAAGAAGCCTCAGAAAACATATCACTTAAAGATGTGATGAATGCTATCTCTAGCTCACGAACATCCATGGAAGTCAAAATGGACAACATTAGCACCGATGTGTCCCTGCTACATCATGATCTTCAGAAACTGGCGGCCCGGACGGGTGAAACTGAGACTCACATTTCAGTGGCAGAAGACAAACTACGAGGCATGAGTCAACAAATGAGCAGTGCAATAGCACGCGTCAAAGCACTAGAGGAGAGAGTGGAGGAAGGAGAGGGCTGCTCGAGAAGAAACAACATCCAGATCCTCGGCCTGCCGGAAAAAGCAGAAGGGGCGAGCATGGAGCTCTTCCTGGAACAGCTGCTTGCTGACCTGTTTGCCCCAAAATCCCTGTCCAAATTCTTTTCCATTGAGCGCGCCCACAGAGTACCAACAGGCAGACCAATCCCTGGGGCGCCACCAAGAACTGTGATCGCTAGGCTCTTAATTATAGGGACCGGGATGTGGTGCTCCAGATGGCCAGGGCGAACGGCGCAATCACATATAACGGTTCCAAACTAGCATTCTTCCCTGATTTCACGAAGGAAGTTCAGAAAGCAAGACAAACGTTTGACCCACTGAAAAAACGCCTCCAAGCACTGAATATGAAGTACGGCTCAACTAAAGAAATATCACAACGGCACGACAGTGCACTTCACAGACCCAAGGGAGGCATGGAACTGGGCAGAACGTAATTTAGGAGGGGACTGGAACCACCGTAGGAGACAAGAAAATAGAAGGAATAGAGTCTCGACCGGATAGACCACCAGATGACCCACCACAGCAGAAACCCGAAGAAGAAATGCCCCCAGACAACGACGATTAACAGCGGAGATAGATCATACAGGCATCAGGATCCGTACCCCACCCGCTTAACTAGGAAGTAAGCTGAATAAGGAAGCTGGCGGCCCTGCGATGTGTCACCTAGGGCACCCCCCCAAACACGACCCCCGGTTGGCATATCCCGCACTGGTCATAGACTTGGGGAGTGCCGCAGATGTGAATCATTGTATGAGTATCACGAGTGTATAACTTTTGTTTGTTTAGTGTTTTAGTGACAATGGGGTGACAGATGCTTCAGTTGGGGGCGAAGTATGAGGAGGGGGAGTTGGTTATAAGATCAGAAGATGGAATAGCTCAAGGAAATACCGAACTCTACATAAACCAGGTGTTAGTCGAACACTGCACGTTGTTCTCTGCAACAAGACTTGTATAAGCATTGCCCCCAGGGCAGGTGGCTCTATTGTAACCCATAACCATGAACGCTAACGCATCTGTGCGGGATGATAAGACCCGAGCCTTAAAACTTCTCACATGGAACTTCAATGGCTTAGGAAACAGCCTGAAAAGGAGATTGGTGAGACAGTTCCTGAATAGACATCGCCCAGATATAGTTTTTCTAACAGAAACTCACTTAGCAGGCACAACCAACTCGTTGTCCAATCGCTCCAATTACTGCACAATATCACAGGCAGGCTTCACAATGGGAGCCAGAGGAGTGATGATACTAACACACAAAAGACTGCCATTTATCCTCTCCAATACAACACTAGATACTGGAGGCAGATTCACGTACGCTACAGGAACACTCTGGAACAAATCAATATCTCTATTGGTGATTTATGCCCCGCCCGCACTACAAACCACGTTGTTAGAGGATATAACGTCTCTCCTAACTAATGACACATCTGATATCCTAGTCCTAGGAGGGGACTTCAATGACGTCATGAGTAACATACAGGACCACACGCACCTACGTAACAGAGACCCCAACGAAGTACCAACTTGGCTACATTTGTGGAAGCATTTGGTATCAAAGACGCTTGGCGAGACCTACATCCTGAAGAAAAAGAATTCTCTTATCACTCCGGAGTACATGCATCACTGTCACGCTTAGACTACTTCTTTGTCCCGGCCGCAATAATACACACAGTAACTCAAGCACAATACCTCCCAAGAGGCATTTCGGATCACTCCCCCCTGCTTATGTCAATCACAACATGCAAACCGACCCCCTCACCAGTGTGGAGATTGAATAACTACCACTTGGGCTACCTCCAGCTGATAGAACGCCTACAAAATGCCAGCAAGACAAATTTTGAATTAAATGAGGGACCGGTGAGCTGCCCTATGATTCTGTGGGAAGCCTACAAACCAGTGATACGTGGTGAAATTATCTCCTGGACTACAGCACAAAAGAAAGCGCACCTAGTAGAATTGGAGGAGGCCGAAGCAAACGTGAAACGAGCAGAAGAGACACACTTAACCCAGGACTGCCCTGACACGAACAGAGCTCTAGTGCTGGCCCAGAAAAAGTTACAAAACATTGCATTAGATAATGCTAAACAAGCTCATAGAGCAATGAAAGCCAGGGTCTATGAAACGGGTAACAAAGCAGGGAAGCTGTTGGCCTGGCTCGAGCGGAGAGATGAGGGGCATAATCACGTGAGAGCAATTATGCCTCAGAATGCAGAACCGAAACTGGCGGATGCAGACATAGCTGAGGAATTTGCAAGATACTACGAGGATCTCTACAGAGCACCAGCGACCCCCCCTCGGAACTCCATACTGGAAGGCATCAACCTCCCCTCGCTAAGCTCTGAACAAATGGCTTACCTGGAAGAAGAAATCACGGAAGACGAAATCACGGCAGCTATGACGCAGCTCTAGTCTGGAAAGACTCCTAGACCAAACGGCTTTCCCATAGAAACCTGGAAAAAGAGGTAACGAATTGGCCCCCCACTTACTTAAAATGTACCAACAGGCTCAAAGCACAGGACAATTGCCAGCCGATTTACGGAAGGCCACAATTATTGTCATACCGGAAGCACACAAAACCCCCGATATCTGCAGCTCATATAGGCTGATCTCCCTCATCAACACCGAGACAAAAATATTGGCTAAACTGCTGGCGATGCGCTAACAGCGTGTTATAACGTCTCTGATTCACCCAGACCAATGTGGATTTATGCCTGGCAGATCCACGAGAATGAACATACAGAGAATACATCTAATCATTGAACGAGCCCAGGCCTCGCGTATTCCCCTAGGAGTACTCGCAGTGGACTTTGAAAAGGTGTTCGATTCCATCTACTGGGACGCACTCTGGGGTATTATGCGGAAAATGGGTTTTCAAGAGCGATTCATGTCCTGGGTCCAAATACTGTACAATGCACCAACGGCCGAAGTTAGAGTGGACGCGCCAAGGCTGCTCCCTATCAGCCCTCCTCTTTGCACTGGCCATGGAGCCGTTAGCTCAACTATTGAGAGACACAACCACATGGAGAGGCATCCCGGGAGGGCCAGAATGGGAGGACAAAGTCTCACTGTACGCGGATGACTTACTGATATACCTGCGAGATCCCAAGACGACGTGTCCAGTGGTGACGCAGCTGCTGCAAACATACGGAACCTTTAGTGGCCTAAAAGTGAATTTGTCCAAATCCACATTATTTGCATTGAATCATTTGGGAATGGAGACCCCCGAACCCTGCCCATATAAGATAGCCCCCGACCACTTTTAATACTTGGGCATTAAGATCACGAGAAACCTCAATGACTATGCCTCCAATAATTTACAGCCCATCACAGAACGATTTGCGGGAGATGTGCAGCACTGGATGTCTCTACCCTTGACCCTTCTAGGTCGAGCTGCACTGTTTAAAATGCTAACGCTTCCCCGCTACTTATACGTACTCCAGAATGCCCCATTGCATATACATGCGAAGATATTCCAAAAGATAGATGGCATACTTAGAAAACTCCTGTGGGCTGGCGGACGCCCGAGAATAGCACTTCAAATGTTACAAAGGTCAATATGGGAAGGTGGCATTGGCCTGCCAAGGCTACAGACATACTATTGGGCAAGCCAAATGTCGGTGATAAATGACTCAATACACAAAGAAGCCACAATACCACATGTACGAGCATCGCCCCCACTGGAGATATATGCTGCAACACCTAGAATAACCCCCAGAAATATGGCATCACAGACGTCTCACATCTGGACGGAGTCACATGCCTTCATAGGATGGGGGGACAAGGTCACGCCGATACAACCACTGTGGAACAACCGAAATCTCCCTGAGGTAGCTAAATTGCCAAAGTGGCCAATATGGACTAGATGCAGGATAGAAACGGTGGGGGACATCATAGTAGACGGTGCCATCAAACCCTATGATGAGCTGATCATGTCTTTCGACCTCCCAGAAGTGGAGAGGTACCATTAAACGCAGCTGAGACATGCCTTACAACAACATCTTCCTGTTCTCTCCGATATGTCGGAAAGCACCCTACTGGAGCGAAACGTAATTACAGATCACATCCAAGCAAAGGTCACCACAGTGATGTATAGTGTTATTACCTCTTTTGCCATGCCAGAACTGGAACGGCTGAAAACAAAATGGGAAACTGAGGTTGGGGAGATCATGCCAGAAGATTGGGTTCAGATACTAATGTACCCACGTGAGGTCGCCATATCAACCAGACTACGTCTAGTCCAACTAAAGATATTACACAGAATCTATTATGCAAGGATAGCCCTATATAGATGGGGCAAAATAACGGAACCTAATTGCCAACGCTGCCGTGGAGAGGAAGGGACTTTTTTCCACATACTATGGGCGTGTCCGAACATCAGCTATTACTGGCAACAATGCTGCGATGTCCTTACAAGAGTCCTGCATCAGTCGATCCCCAGAGACCCCAAACTACTCCTACTAGGAGCAGACAGAGAAATAGACCTATCAAGGTATGAAAAGCTCTGCTTCATGACGGCAACAGCAATAATCAAAAGAAATATAGCACAGCTATGGGGGGCTGTGGAAACGCTGCAAGTAGACCAATGGATCACTGACGTACAAATCTGCATCGCCATAGAAAGAAGGGTGTATAAGGCCAGGGGATGTCCCGAGAAAGCAGATAAAATTTGGGAAAGATGGGAAGACGTGATGTGAACTCTCGAACATTTAATGACTAAACGCCATAGAAAGTAAAGATATGTACTTTAGAGTAAAGAATCTTGTTATAAGATACGTTTTGTATGTCAACCATATGAGCATTTATTCCATCGAAAGTTGTTGTTGTTGTTATTACGATCTGGCCCGATAAGGACCAGTGGTTGTATGTTATAAAACCAATAAAATATGATATTAAAAAAAAAAATAGTGGTGGGGAAATGTCTACGAATATGTTTCTGCCGCTTTGCTTTGTCATCCTAGGAGAGATAAACCAATGAGACTGACCAAGGAAGACGACCTGGGGACTGGGAGCAAAGATCCGAGGGGCCCGGAAATACCGCCCAATACTCCCATCAGGACCGGCGAGGAGAACCGTTCGATCCACCCTGATGGAGGAAAAGATGCTGATCTTTGCCATCTGCGGAATCAGAAGAAGATGAGGCTAACATCACAGTCTTGCGAGTTCCATTGATGGAAAATCAAGGCCATCGGAAGAGGGGGGCTTGTGAAATGTTTTCACCCATGCATCCAAGCCCTATAACATCGCTGGCAGCAGAAACATTAGAGTGGCCACCGGAAAGCATGCTGCTCGCCAGAAATCATCCAAAAATGCACAATAAAAATCTGAACAATAGGCTGCCACCCACTTTTGCCTATATTAGTGAGCACAGGAGGTCACTGCCTAAAACCACCATTGGGCTACACACACAGTAGCCTGAAACCACTTGGGAATAGCAATCCTGATTGCCAAAAGCAACCCAGAGCTGTTTGGGGATTCATTTTCTTGATGTCAAAATTGCTAAAATCATGGCTCACAAAACCACCAAAAGAATAAAACTTCTTGTTGGGTGTTCTACATTACTCTACAGCAAGAATCCACATCAGTATAATGTCAGCAAGAATCATATGTTATTAGGACAAAATCCCTTTTTTTAAAGACATTTAATTTAAGACAGCTGTCAAAAATGGGTGCAATACCGGTGCTCGCCACTGACCAGCGCTGGTGATCTAAATTCTGACAGAATTCTGTATTTCAGGAGCTAAACAGTAACTTGAGTTAGCTGAGACTTCAAAAGGCTTGCTTTTCTATGAGAACTCTTCACACCTAGTCTTCTCAGCAACAAGGCAGGAAATTGCATGGTCCTGCTAATCAGATGGAGAGTGGCAAGAGTGGCACCCTGGACTGATGCTCTGCTAGCAGGAACACAAGACAATAGACTCTTTCAATTGAATAGAATATGCTGATTTTGGGTGTAACTGTCCACACTGCTCTAGGAAAAACAACACATGTGACCTCTGAGTCAAGCCAAGCTTCTAGGGGCGGGGACAAACCAATGGGTGTACTGAAGTGAAGGCAAATATATGTTTTATAAGAATACGGATAACTAATTGTAACCAGCTGATAGAAATGTACAATTTTGAGATTCTTAAAATGACACCTTCACTCATAGTTGAAGACTAATTTGGATGCTGTGGGATGTTCTGAGGCCAACCCTGTATTTATTAATATTGTAGACACTGTGTTTATACTAGAACATTGAAAACTTACTGTAATATGCCCAGAGAGGGGGTGTACCTCTGTGTAAGATTTGGTGCAAAACCAATATTGCAAAACTCACTAAAATCGCGAATAAGTTGTCATTTCTGAACCAAAGCTCTTAGAAAGAGCAGGGTTGAACAGAGACCTGTCTTAATTAATCTGTGATGTGTACATGTATTCTCAACAACTTGTGCATCTGGGAAGCATGTTTGGTTATGAAAAATTGTTTTCTAAGTAAATGCAAAGGAGAGGGACTTCAGCCAAGCCATAAACATAGCATCACTCTGACTCATTTGACTCACTACTCTTTTCTCCAGTCAGAGGACAGTAAATCCTTTAACCTATCAGGATCCTCAGAGGGTTGGGCATAGAAAGTCAGCCTCCACACCCCCTTTGAGAACACATAAAAAGAGACTGCTGAGACCCAGATAGGCACACTCATTTTTCCACTACTCATCGATTCCTGTGCAGCACTCTGCCCAACCATATCCAGACAAAAACTCCAGACTCCTGAGGCTCCAGATTCCAGACAGACTCCAGAACCAAAACTCTAGAACCCAAACTCTTGAACCTTGGAGAAGCAGAGGCCTAATCCACAAGCTGAGTTCTTCTCAGTAGGCCTCAGAATCCAGCAACCTAACCAAACTATTCAACAGCCTTGCTGTGCTGTTCGCTTCAAGCCCAGAACCCCGTTCCAGAACCGAGATCCAGAGAAAGCAGAGCTGTATCCAGAACCCGTCAGATCCAGTTCAAGGG
This sequence comes from Ambystoma mexicanum, assembly GCF_040938575.1. Taxonomy (NCBI): domain Eukaryota; kingdom Metazoa; phylum Chordata; class Amphibia; order Caudata; family Ambystomatidae; genus Ambystoma; species Ambystoma mexicanum. The sequence goes on along the minus strand of NC_090923.1, from coordinate 620,493,539 downwards.
GCCGACCAGACTGCCGTGCAGTGCTGAACGCAGAACCTAGAGGGCCTGAGACCTGTCTGGTGGCGAGAGAACCGCAGCCCGAACCCTTTGACCAGATCTTTGACGAGGCGCATTCCCTTCCAAAAAACTAGGAGTGAGTATCTATTCTAGAACTGTGCATAGTCATCTCTTAGTCTAAAGTGATCTTATCCCATCCATTTCAACCTGTCCAGAACTGCATAGAAATCTTGTGTCCATTCTGTGATTTCAAATCTGTAAAAGCGTCATCTGTCATTCTGAAATCTTGACTTTATTTTTGAAAATCTACCTCCACAAAAACATCTGTATCTTTTGAACTGCACGTCCTAGAAAGCGAGATTTAACTGTCATTTTAAAGTTAAGATCCTAAACTGTCCAACAAACCCAACATTCCAACTCCATATAGTTTTTCCGTAATCACGATATACGCACGCGAAAAAAGTGCAGCGAATTGAAAATTAGCTTCATTTCACCACTTGAAGAAATAGCTGCTTCGTTTTCTACCTGATGATCACTCATGAGTCATTGCTAGTGTTGACCTGTACCAATCTAAAGTAACTATCACCAACCCTGAATCTCCTTTAGCGAATTAAAATCATTTTTTAGCATATTTTTCACTTCATTGCAATCACATTTAAAAGTATTTTGCCTGTTTAAAATCATACCGGTTTTCTCTAAGCTTGCTGGGGGGAACTGGAACTGAACTGCTTTTGATTGTATTCTGGAAACCTGTGTGCCTTCCTTTCCATCTCTCCATATTGCATAAGGGGGGAGTGAGTAGTCACAGGGGAAAAAGTGATCATATTATCTCTTGTTGAAACCATATCGAGTTTATTTCTGTGTTGCATTCTTTCCCATCTTGCATTTCCTTGAAACCATACAAAGTATTCTCTGCTACCTTATCCTTTCTATACCAACTCCTCATTGATTAAAAAGTGTGTGCTATTGTAATATTACCCATTGTTGATCACTATTATATTCATAAGTGTGCTATCAAATATTAATTTATTCATAAAAGTGTGATATAGATATATTGTTTAATTTTCCCAATAAACCTTTTAATTTGCAAAACAAACCTACTTGTTGGCTCAGTGAGGTCAGGGGGATTCAAAGAGAGGTGCGTTATATAGGGTTTATCATCCAGATTCAAAGAATTTGACATAAAAAGATATAAATAAGGGCTTCCATTGGGCATCCCAGACTAGGCATTGACTTAGTTGGATTGCTGAATTGAAGTCACTTACAAGGTATGCGGATCTTCAGCGCGGCGAACTGGCTTGGTTGAGCCCCGCTGGTAAATGATGGTGCAATAAGAGCGCTATGATGCGGTAAGTAAGCGCTATGCGCAGCGCTGCGAAGTCTTGCCTTTGCTAACCTGTGTTTTCCTTCCTTGTAGGTCGTGGTGTTCTTCAGCGCGAGTGGAATGTCCGGAGTGGTGCCAGCCGAGAGGCGACCAGCCAGGTAAGCCTTTTGAGCAGTTCGTAATTTGTAAATGTCTCTACTGCCTTCTTTAATGTTGCCTCTATCTTCCTCTTTCAGATCGTTCTATCAGGGAGGCGTGCAGATTCGAGGAAGCTGTTCTCAGTAGCTGCGAGTGTTTAAAGATGAAGACTGCAGTTAAGATGCTGCTGCTAATGATGTTCCTTTTGTCTCCTTGCAGGTTCTACTTCTCCGAGGTTCGAGGGAATAGCTGGACACGGTGAGTGTCACGTTGCAACCTGCAAAGTAACGCGAAGCGTGTTGTCTTGCTCGGGTGTGGTTTAAATAGCCCCAACAAAATAGTCCAGGTAAACTAGTCCCTAGGCTACCACACCCAAAACACTAGACTGCATAGCTTGGTTCTTAGGAACCAAGCTATGTGGATGCCTCCATGTTGGCTAACAATACAATAAAGTAGTTCCCAAGCATATTCTTTTTCATGGTGTATGAGCCTGGCGCCACAGGCGCCAGGACTGGCCCCATGAGGGCTTTTGAAGAGGATGCCAGGCTCTAGAGGCCCGAGTCCTGACTCCACCTGGCCAATGGGTTTGCCAGAGGGGGTTTTGGGCGAGGGTCGTGACACCACCTTTAGTAGCGGTGGGATGGCAGTGCGTATTTCTATGAGGCTAGCAATGTCGTTGCCTATCATGTCCACTTTGGTAGTGATGGTGTCCCGGTCCAACCGGTACAGGGTGTGGATCTGCTCAGGGGTTAGATTGAATGGACTGGGTCTGATGCGAGGGATTGTTGGCTGCCTACGAGGGACTACTGTCTGCACTGGTGGTAATTGCTGGGCCTGTCTCACCCTCCTTCTCCTCCTGCGTCTCCTCTGTGCTGCCTGTTGTTGCTTCTGTTGTTGCTGTAGTTGCTGTTGTTGCTGTAGTTGTAGCACTATAGGCATGTCCTCCAGCTCCATGATTGCAACAGTTAGTGGTAGCATTTTGGTGTAGGAAGGGGTGTGGTGTGTGGGTGTACTCCTTTTATACTGGGACAGACTCCATTGAGTCCACCTGTGGTGATTGTGTGCACCTGTGGCAGTTGCCTTGATTGCTGATTGCTGTTTGCGGGTGGTTCGCGATGCCTGTATGGCAGGCATCGTCCAGCCCCTGATTACCGGATTCGGGATGCCGGTATTTGCATGTCCGTGTGGGTTGTGATGTCCTCCTATTACCAGCATGCCGGTATTTGCTCCCCGAAGGGACGCGTGTACGCGCACATGCCGGTACGAGGGGGCACGGTACGGGTGGTGCCCGTATTGGTGGGTTGTCAGGTCAGAATGCCCCGGACCCGTTAACGATGCCACTATTACCATTCCGCCTTCCTTTTTTCATTACCTCCAATCTCGTATTGAGGCCCACTCTCTGTAAATCACTCAATATGTTAATTAGTTCACCAACTAAAATTTGTAGGACTTTTAGCCCAACAGGGAAATGGATACCCTGCAATACTATTGGGGTCTTTTACAATGCTGTATCCAAGTTGCAGTGCTGTTGCACTAGACTCTATCCAACTTACACATCAACAATCTCATGTTGTAAGCATGGCTTTTACAAAAGTAGCCAGGTAAAGCCTTTTCCGTTCTGGCAAAAGCGCTTGGAAGTGAAGGCAGCACTGTTGGCATGAGCACAGCTTTTGATATATGTGATATATAAGTCATTAATAACGCACCTCTACACAAGTGTTTCTCTATACACTCAGCAGTTCCCGCCTCCTAAGTACTTGTAAAAACCGAATTTGGTTACCTGCAGTGTCCACCTCCATCTCTCCACCACCGCCGTTAGTAGTTGCAGCAGACATGGCTTCTGTTGCTCCTGTCACCACCACCATCTTCCTGATCGACAATGCACACGGGCGAGCATAAATGCTGCCCGGTCAGAGGCAAAAAATAAGCCCAATATAGCTTAGAATTAATCCCAAAACAAGCAGAGACACACCAAAAATAAGGCCCAAACTTTAAGAGGGTTAAATGATCTTGGGGAGTCCTCTGTGGCTGGGAGTCTGCTGAATCTTATTGGCTGTTGGATCTTCTCTCTTATTGAAGCAGTTATTCGGCTTCTGAATCTATCAGAGAGAGGCAGGCAGCAACTCATTCATGCAGCAGCAGGGCTGAAAGAGCAGGATGGACAAAAAAAGCCCCAAAAAAAGAAATGTGTTCAAATTATATGTGACTTGCCCAAAAACAAGCCCAGTGTCACTTATAATAAGCAGACATGACACCACTGGAATGAGCAGCTCGTGTGTGACGTGTGGGTTCTTAAAAGTGCCTTTGTGGTGGGTCTCACGCTGGCGTCCCTCAGGCCCTCTCACCCTGCATGCGGCTGGCCAGCTGGATATCTTTGGGCATTATGGTCACCCGCTTGGCATGTACGGTACATGGGTTGGTGTCCTCAAAGAGCCCCACCAGGTAGGCCTCGCTGGCCTCCTACAGGCCATGATGGCTGAGCTCTGGAAGCACAGGTAAGTCTTGAAGTCCTATGCAATCTCCTGCACCAGGCGTTGAAAGGGCAGTTTCCAGATGAGCAGCAAGTGGATGTCTGGTAGCACGGGGTCTCCCTGAGGGCTACGGTGCCCGGCTGATAGCAGTGTGATTTCTTGACACTGCCCGTGGCAGAAGAACTCTTGCGGGCATATTTGGTTGCCATCTGCTTGCGAGGCACCTTGTCTCTGGTGGACTTTTGGGCGGTCTGCTTAGTATGGGCCATGGCAACACTATGAGACTTGCTCCCTCTCAACGTACGGCATGCAATGGTCTGGCTGAAAGAAGACCAAGATCTGCTCCAATAGGCTAGGACAATAACAGGAACAGGCATGGACGGCGTCAGACCCTTTCAACTTTTTTAAATGAAAAGAGCCTCTGGGGGCCCCCAGCAACTGCCCCCATATTGCCAGTCAGCAGTCTAATAACATGGTGACATATTCCTTTATCCACTTACATTCTGGGGCTTACAGTGTGCGTTTTGCAGCGCTCCCCTTACAAGCTGTGTCTGCTGGAGCTTGTCCGGCTATCACTTCCATTGGGAAAAACATAAGAGTTTTCACCTTGCTGCCTTTCAAAACGGGTTCCTCCACATCAGTTACTTGCTTTCAAAGAAGGAGTCATTACTGTTCAGCAGTCATTCAGTGTTTCAGCTCCCTGCTGGCTCACATAATATAATAGCGGCTAGTAACCTTATCTTTAACTCCATTATGATGTATCCCCCCCACAGGTGCCTTAGGCTGCTTTCTGCTCTAAGCAAGAGGGCCCCCCCAACCATCATGTTGAAATGGGTGCCCCCACACATCTTCAGCCGGACATGGGAACAGGTTTGAAAAAAATCTGCCACCCTCATTGACGAGTTCGAAGGCTGAAGGTCTGTCTGCTGAAAAGCGGATAACAGGGCGACAAAACAAAGATTGAACTAGAATTCTGCTTGTACAACAGATTGACCTCCTTCATTGGGGGTTGGGGGGGCGGGGCAAACTAGGGCGTTGTTGACAGTACAGGAAGGCTATATAAACTCTATGCAAGTGAAGCGCAGGCAGCAGACGTCTCTGTCGAGCCTGCAAGGGCAGTTTGGATTCTCATGGCAAAGCTGTCTGGGTTCTTCATCCTTCAGAGCTGAATAGAGCAAGTACCGTTAACGATGGGGGCCGGGGAAGCGAGGGTACATGTCAACCATTATCACACAGTCCTTGGAATCCAATATCAATTGAGATAGAAACGAGGCACAAGGGAAAGCATCGGGTTAAGGGATGGTTTGCTTATGACATTAAGAGCTTGTGGCTCCAGCTAAAAGGCACAAGCCAGCCGTTAAAGCCAACTGCAACACACGCACAAATGGAAAGCAACCCGCAGGTAAAGTAAACTGGTCATCAAGGAAATTGGCCCTGGAGCTAAAGCGCTCAGATGGGGCAAGAGCGACTTTGGCGGCAGTCGAAGTGCTTTTTATCCAACACCTGCAAAGAGCGCTGTAACAGGAAGCGGCAATTGGAGCATTTGCATACCCGGCTTTGGTTGTAGAGAAGAGCTATACAGAGCCTGACCCATGACTATCCTTAAGGTAGTGGGACGTGTAAGTCACTTGAAGAGAGAGGATATGTTACAAAGTCTGTTCCTCTAATAGGGACTTGCCGGAGTGTGCGTAACAGTGATTTAGGACCGTAGAAGCTTTGTCAGGTTTCTGCTTCCATGTAATTACCCTGTGAATGACCAGGCCGGGCCAGTGGTGGTCACTGTCAGCATTTAAGCACAACAATAAACACACAAAGGCAAAGATAAGCGGAAGCAAACGCGACAAGAAACCTGGAAAATTTATATGCGATTTTGGGCTAGAACAAGCCCAAAGTCGCTTCTAACAAGCGGACCTGCCAACACTGCTGCACAGGTCAGATGAACTTACTGGTGCTCCCGCAGTTTCCTCCAGCCTTCGCTGAGTATCAGGGGCGTTGCTAGGGGGGGGCTAAGGGGGCTATAGCCCCTGATCTTTTGGTTGTAGCCCCGGATAGAATCTCAGGAGCTACAGCCAAAAGACCAGCTAGCCCCCAGTCCCAACAGTTCCGACAGCAGCTTAGCCCCGGGTCTTTTCCAGACCTAGCAACTCCCCTGCTGAGTATCATGCTGCGCATGGGCAGTAGCTTGCAACTCATTAAAGTATGGTCAAAAATGCCGGAAGCATAGTCCTCCTTGAAAAAACAAGGCCGAACCGGAGCTTCATCCATTTCCTCATCAAGCGTTGGCAAGTTGCCATGCCAACGCCACAGACTGCTCTCGAACTCCCCTTTCTCCTTTCATTTTTGCAATACCAAAGTTTTGGGCATTAGGTGGTGCTAATACAACCAAACGCACCAAAATCAACAACTCACCCAATATGGCGGAATGCTCATGGTTACTATTTCTCCTTCGGTGTCTGACTAGTGAGTGGCATATCTCAACATATCTACCTTTAGGGTCTTAAAATATGTCTGCATAGCTGTATATACCAGATGTCTTGTATGGCACTCTTTGAATGTTGTGTTGGTGTAACATTTCTCTTTTCAATGTTTTTTTGCAAATGAAGCAAGGTCTTAGGATGGACTAGATAATGAAATCTGTTTTTTTTCTCAAAAAGATCAAAAATGAGCATTTCCAGGTTGCATAAGGAACTTTGTCCATCCATCCATCCGTCCACTTCTTCCCTTGGGCTCAGCGTCCTGGGGGTCAAAATGAGAGTGCCTCGCGTTCCATGTTTTTTGTCCCCTGCACTTCTTTCTTGGCTTGGGCACTGCACTTCTCACTAGTTGCTCTGTTTAGGATGCTACATTGCTCTGAGGTCCCTTCTACGTCCTGGGCTCACAGTTTGACAGAGCTTGCTAGTTCTGGGATGTGAGCTGCGATGATCGACTCTGCTACACTCATGGCCAACACTGGCTGATCGACATTCCCCCCACAAGACACCTCTTGTCTATTGCTCAACCTTCATGTCTTCTCTCGATGGCCTCCACTCTTATGACTCTCCTCAATGCCCTGCACAGATAGGGACATCTTCATCTCCCCTCTTAGCTTCTCTTCCGTCCACCCGTTTTCCTTCTTCTGAGATCTCTGATTATCTGCCCTCCTCTAGTTCTCTAAATCTTTCCTCCACTCTCATTAATTCTGTTTTTCCAGCCCGCCCCTTTTTGGAATCTCTTGGCTTTCCCAATCCTCCACATCTGTGAAGTCTTTCTCAACATTAACTGTCTTTCCCCCAATCCACTTTTTGGGTTCTCCACTTTTTTGCTACCTCTTATTCTCACAGGCTCCTTCACAAGGATGGCTCCCTCTGCTCGCAACTGTATCACTATTTCACCCCAACATTAAATGATCCCCCTCGCCAGGTGTTTCCACTCCTTCGTTGAGCCTTTACCTCTTTCACCTCCTCCTCCAACTGACCACCTTCTCCAGGTATTTCTGCTCTTCTTCTAAGCATATCACCTCCTTCTCCAACTATTCTCCTCAACAGGTCTTTCCACGCTCCATTGTGGGCCTGCCTCCTGAGATCATGAACGTTGAAGTGTGCTCAGCCATGGTGTTCCAGGCACCAAGAGTGGAGATTGGCTTGTAAGAATTACATTGTCATTTACTGCTGATTCTGAATGGTTCACACTAACAAGCAGTAGAGAACTCAAGCCTTATAAAGTGGGGTACAAAAACGTTTATTTTATGACACAAATGAACTTAGAATGTGGGATTTACTGATGAAAAAATATGGTTTTCCAAATAAATCGAAGAAGAGCACTTCCAGCTTGAAACAAACCATAGTCAGTCTGTCCATCGGCCACTTAACTTGGGCTCTGTGGCTTGGCCGTCAATACAAAAGGCATCAAGAGTCTATGCGGACAAGACACACCCAACCCAGATGTGTACCTTTTCAGGGAATTCTCTCTTTCAATCTATCATGAGCAATGAGTCATGGCCATCTGATGCATGTTGGATGACCACTGATGTCTGTAGGGAACACATCTCCAGTGTGCAGTTCATACTCATTTTTTATGTTGGGGTTTCTATTTGGAAAGAGACATGGGCCTGCGCTGTACTGCATGAGGAACACTTTGTGAATCTTTGGCAGGGATATGCAACCTCTGGCTCTCCAGATCTCTTGGACTACATCTCCAATAAAACCCAACCAGCATAGTCATTGGAGTGTGAACGTAGTTGTTGTAGTCCAAAACATCTTGAGAGCCACAGGATCCAGACCCCTGATCTAGGATCTTGTAAGACTGTGGTTATGCAATTCCATGGCGTTACTTGAAGCCTTTGTAACACCCTCTACAGGTGTGTGAGACAAATGATGGGTCACAAGTCCATTGACTACCCACGTGTGCAAGCCCTTTATCATCCCCCCAACCCAAACCTGCCTCAATGTTTGACATTAACAGGTGTAATATTTGACGATCTCATGCTTCTAAATTCTAACCCTCTACAGCACCTGCAAATATAGAGCAGGGATTTCTGAGAGACCCTATGTAATTGGCTGTAGCACCTCACAACTGTATGGCAGTGATGGCGATTCATCGCGACGGACTGCAGGTTATAACATTGAACAGTTGATCCATGTAAAAAATTGGTGACCAAAACAGTGCACGCAAATAAGTCGTCTGTCTTTTTTAACATTCCCAAAACGTTATTTTCGGATCTGGAGCTGCGCTCCCAACCCAACTAAAAACGCATCTGTTGGAATCTGCTGCTGCGACTGTCTGCTTGGCCCTTGCCAGTCAGTGACACAGGGAAATGAAGCACGAGCCGGCTGCTGAGCACGCGGATCCCCGGCCTTCACAGGAACGTTTTGTTCAATTAGCTGCATACGCGACGTCTTAATGCACAAGAGGACTGCGGCATCGCAGGTTCCCTCATAAAGGGAATGGAGGCAAAAGAATTCTGTAAACGTTCATTGCTTTTGTCAGTAACAAGGCACTGGATCCTGCATTTCAGAAGACCCAGATCACACAATGTTGCGCAGCACAGCAGAAAGTTAAGAATTTCATTTTTTAGAAAGAAATGCCTGTATGGTTATATACATCTAGGTTTAGTTATCTAATCATACACAGGGGCCCTCATTACGATACTGGCGCTAAACCATGGCGCTATTAGCACCGTGGTTGGTGCCGGTATCGTAACGAGTCCGCCAATCTTCAATGGGGAATTACCACCCCATTCCAAGGTAGGCGGGGCGGTAATTCCCCATTGAACATTGGCCCTTCCCCATTCCCATTTTTGCCCCATAGGGCTCAATGGGACTGGGGAAGGCGGTAAGTACGGTACCGCAAATTGCGGTACCGTACTTACCTCGAGAGTCCCTTTGAGGGTCCCTACTTTAACGGCTGGTCTAGACCAGCCATTCAGGTCGGGTCCCGCAAAGGGACCTCGTAGTAAGGCGCTAAGTGTTTAATGGAGCCGCAGACTTTTACGTCGCCGTTAAATACTTAGCGCCAGGGTCCTAATGAGGGCCAGGGTAAGTATAAGAAGAACACACTGAGCAAAATGTTCTGTTAATTTGCAGGTCAAGTATGGGAAAAAGCCTAAAGTGTACATATTTTATACACAAATGTCCCTCTGCACACTGTAAGATATGCTAGGTACAGCCAGAAGATACACTTTTGGTGTGACAAAACGAATTCTACCCTGCGGGTGTAGAAGGGTGAGTAGTGGCCAAGGCCCTCAAACTGCTACAAACCAAGAGAGATCCAAATCAAGTAATACAGGCACACTTAAGAGAAATACCTCCTTGGCCTTTGGTGTTAACCTGGGCCGATGGAAGGCTATACTCTCAAGCACGGTGTGAAAGAGATTCAGTAGCAGCCCAAAGAGCAATAGTACAACAGTCCAAAATAAAGGGAATGACCAATTGAGGCTCTATACCTGCGGTGTACCGCTGACACATCACACAGTTATTTAGAAATGTGGTCACATGGTCCTGCAAGTTTGGCAAAAACCATTCTTCCTGTATTTCGGCAGCGATATGTTACTTTGAGACATGCACTGGGTAATGCAACTGGTCCAGGGCTGTTTTAAGCAGCTCCTGGCGCATTACAGGCTTCCCTGTGTTGTTTGCCTCAATATCATGTCTCTGGGGGACAATGAGCACCCTCTCTGAACCCATAAGTCCTGCTTTTGCTGTGGTACCATTCCTTGTAATTCTGTTATGTGAGCCACAGGTACTGCATTACAGCCCTCAGTAAGGACTGCTTGCTGTTGTGCAATGTCAGCAATTATAGATGTCTTTTCTTCCCTGCAGGCAATATACTGGGCCATTTCTAGTGGCAGATACGCTGCTTATATGACTGCTGCAACAGCTCTGTCATTTCCCTGGAATATTAAATCTGTACTCTTGGTATGGACTGTGCACTTAACTACTGCCAGTGCCACAGGGAGAGGCAGTGCTACAATTCATCTGGACAATAATGTTGCATGCTATACTGGGGTGCCATCACTTTTCCTGAATTCCCTCTTTTCCCATCTAGAGTGCACCATGGAGGTGACATATGCAGAGTCAGAGAACATGGTAACGCAGTGCCCTTCGAACATTCCTATTGCTGTTATGAATGCAATGAGCTCTGCTGCGTTTGCAGAGTAGTGCATGGGCAATCTGATTCTGGCCCAAAACAGGAACTCCCCATGGTTGTAACACACTACTGATGAACCCGTGGGTCAAAACCTTGAATTCGGATCTATCGTTGATGACCCGTCAATAAAGACCATCTCTCCCTCATCTAATTGTTCTTCCTGAAGTTTGGTGCGCTCCTCTACAGTGTCCATTTGTGACACACAATCATGCGCATACTCCCTGTCCTTGAGCGGCTGCACTATGAATGTGGCATGGTTGACGGTGCTGCATTCACTATCTGGATGGCGGAATTTGACAGTATCACCTCATACCATGAGGCACATTCAGTGGTCAGGCTAGATTTGGATTTCTTTAAGATGGCAAAAAGTGCATGCTCGACATAGTGTCACTGGGCAGCCCATAGTTATTGCTGATGATGTATAAATCACAAATGCTGCTGTGGCAAGTGCTTGTTAGCAGGGGAAGTGTCCCTGCATCACTGGGTCCAAAAAGACAGCTGTAGTATGCCAGGGGTTTGTGCCCTGGTGGCTTCTTCCGGTTGAGAACAGCTGTCATTATGGCACCATTAGAATGTGAGAAGAGAAAGAACATTGTATTATAATGTGGGGTCACCAAAACTGGTGCGTTGCTGAGTACTTCTTTTTACTCTGTCAATGAGTTGATCATTTCCTGCATCCATGCTATGGGGCCTTTAGTTTTTTGTGCTTCTTTTAGTCCCTATAGGAGGGGATTGGTATATGTGAAGGAATCAAATACCAACAACCTGCCATACTTACATAGCCCTAGGGACTGCTGCATTTCCTTAACAGTTTTTGGCTGTGGTGTATTGTGCACTGCCGATGCCCTTTCTGGGGTAAGCTTCCCACCCTCTGATAGTACCTGCACCAGCTACACCACTTCTCTTTTGCAATATTGCAAATTTCCCCTGTCAACTTGTATCCCGTCTCTGCCAATAGTGTCAGGAGTTTTACTGAATCTGCCCTTACATGTTCTCTGTGGCACTACACACCAGGCGGTTATCAACAAACTAGATCACAGTTCTAAGCATTTGTAAGTTACTTAGGTCCATCTGTATTACTCTGTTAAAAAACTCTTGGAATTCGAAATACCCTTGAAGTAAACGGGTTTGTTCAAACCTCGTTCAATGGTAAGTAAACACAGTGAGGTGCTGTGACTCAGGGAGCAATGGAATCCCATTGCACCCTGATTCATAGTACCTCACTGTGTTCAACCAAAAGGAATACTTTTTCTTAAATCATTTACTGTGAAATATGTGACTGCTTTGGGGATATCATACAAAATAGAAGCCAGTTTTGGCAGCACTGGATACTCTGCCTCCACTATGCTATTCAAGGAGCACAGTTCCTGAATAAATCTCCAGAAACCCCCTTTGGCTTTTTTGACAGGGTAAATGACTGTGTTATATGAGGATTCCAATGTCCTAGTTATGCCCTGTCGCAACAGGGCAAAACATGTTTCATACACTCCATCATCTGCTTCTCATGACAGGGGGGATTGTTTCAATTGGGGCAAGAGTACCTCTTCTTTCAGCTTGATACAGACTGCCCCTGCTTCTTTCAGCAGGCCCACGTCATAGGGCCACTGTTCCACATTTCCTTTGGAACTTTACTTCAATCCTCTTGTGCATGTGCTGATGTGGTGTTTAATACTTGTATTTTCTGGGGAACCTCTCTGGGTTCTATACTCACCTGGCATGGTATGCATATCTAAAACATCAGTTCTTCAGCGTAATTATCATTTCTGAAAGGTTTTCATCAGTCAAGTCTGCCAAGCGTTGTGTTGGGTCGACACACAGGACAGTGCTGCACTCTGTACCCTCTTCGTTCACCCCACACAAAATCACAATTTCTTTCCTCTTGAGTGTAATGTAATGTGATGATCATTCCTGGTGCTATTTTTTTGTGCTCTGCTAGTCTGAAAAAAAACTCTGCAGGCAATCGGATGATGTGATGTTTTATTCTCAGCACCCACCCTAACAGTATCTGTAGTATGTAGAGGAACAGCTCTGGGCTCAGTGGTGCTTTACTTTACTTTATGATTTTATATCGCACACCTGTGACATGGAGTCTTATGGGACACAGGATGATGTGTGTACAGAATGTTTTCAATGGTGTAATGACCTGTGTGTGAAATATGCCTGCTGTTGAACACGCAATACCCTTTGCTGAAAATGAAATGAAATGGCCATGCTCAGTTTGCTCATGTCTCTGCCCAATATGTGTATCGGTGTGCCCCTTGTATAAAGTAGGTGTGCCACAATCTGCTGTGTGCCTATGGTGAGAGGCAAGTCTTTAGTAATAGGAACCGATACCACAGCCACAGAAATCCTGTGTGCCCCTCACTCTGTTCGACAGGGGAAGCTACCCCTATCTAATACAGGAATTGGTTGCTCCTGTGTCGACCAAAAATTTGAAATCTTTGTCTCCTATCTTCACTGCCACCTTGAGATCCTGTTCAGGATCTGCAATTACCAAAAGTATTGGGCACATCATAGTCCTCTGTGGGATTGCATTTGTGTATTCATGTTTGACCCTGGGAATATGAATGGGTTACCTCCAAGCACTGTGGCTTCCCTGAAGTGAGCTGCTGTGTTCTGTGGTAGCAACATGCTGTCCTGTGTGTCTGTGAGTGTGCTTGTGCCTATAGGTTCTGAGTTGGCCGGCGCTAGCTGCTTTTGGCTATTGGTCTGTGGTGCTGGAGCGACTGAGGGTGCTCATATCTGAACATTTTGGGAGAGCGGCACCTACATCTGTTGGGTTGCATTTGTAGCTGTGAGGGCTGTATCTGGGCCTGTGGCACTTGTGTCTGTTTGTGCAGAGGATAGGTAGAGGTCTGGTACATTGGTATCCCACACCATGGTCATACTGTGTCTGTGGTCTGCTCATAAAGTCTTGCGCAAAGTGACCTACCTGGCCACAAAGGAAACATTGCCCTTCTCCGAACCTGGGTCTCAGTCCTCCATATCTGTATCCCCTTTCCCTCTCAGGGTATCCCTTCCTTATGATATGGTATGATATGATATGATATGGCATTTGTAACGCGCCTATACACAAGTGTTTTAAGGAGCGACGAGGCAGGGAGGGGGGAACAAGGGGAGACAGACAACGATCCTACTAGGCCAGGTGTCATTCAGATCCAGTGAAGCGATTTCAGTCCTGGAGAGATACGGTCCCTGGGCTTGAGGCCAAGGACAAGTCTCGCAGTCCTGTTCTGGATGAGTTGCAGAGGGCAGAGAGTAGAGGCAGGCAGATTTAGATAGAGGCTGTTACAGTAGTCCAGCTTCGAGAGAACCAGGGCTCTGGAGACAGTGAGCTTCTGGGGGAAGGAGAGGAAAGGAAGGATACCTCTGAGGAGGTGCAGCTGGTAGTGTGACTTCTTGGAAACGTCAGAAATGTGAGGAGAGAAGGAGAGTGTGGAGTCGAAGATGACCCCGAGGTTTTTTGCCTTGCAGGTAGGAGCAGGAAGAGGGCCAAGAGAGGCCAGCCAGAGAGCTGCAGGGAAGGAGGGAGTGGGTGTGCAGATGAATAGAATCTCGGTCTTACTGGCATTAAGGCAGAGGTGCTTGGCGGCACACCATTCCTGGATAGCAGAAAGACAGTCAGAGATGAGGGAGGAGAAGAGGAGGCAGAGGGTAGCCTGAAAATGAGCTGGGTATCATCCGCATAGCACTGAATGTTGGTGCAGAGAGCAGCGATACGGTGGGCGAGAAGTGCCAGATACTGGTTGAACAGCCAAGGAGAGAGGTTAGAACCCTGGGGGACACCACAGGTAGAGAAAAAGATGTCAGACAGGAAAGACCCCAGTTGGACCTGGGAGGGTCGATTTGAGAGGAAAGAGGTCAGCCAAGCCAGAGCCTGACCAGTGATACCCAGGTTATCACGGAGACGGTTCAGCAGGATGGTATGGTTGACAGTATCAAAGGCAGAAGAGAGATCAAGCAAAATGAGAACACATGGAATGTTAGAGTCAAGGTTCGAGAGCAGGTCCTCACGGATGTTCAGGAGAGCAGTTTCCATTCTTCTGGCAGCTCTGAAGCCAGACTGATGGTCATGAAGGCTACCAACAGATTCAGCATGGAGATTAAGTTGGGAGATGGCAAGTTTCTCCAGGAGCATGCCCAGGAAAGGAGTGATAGAGATAGGGCGATAGTTAGCTGGGCAGGACGGGTCGGAAGAGGGTTTCTTAAGAAGGGGGTGCACAAGGGAGTGCTTAAGAGGGGATGGGAAGACTCCAGAGGCAAAGGAGTGATTGCAGAAGTCAGCAAGGGCAGGAGCCAAGGAGTCGATGTGGTCCTTAATAATTTTGGAGGAGCAGGGGTGGACCTGTGTTGAGACTTTCATAGATCGGACTTGTCTCGAAACCTCATCAGCAGAAAAAAGGGGAAAGGCAGAGAAGGAGAGAGAAGGGGTGGCTGCAGAAGGGCCAGAGGATGGGCAGGGAATAGAGGGGGGGAGGTGATGGGAGGAGAGTGAGGACAAGATGTCCTGAGTTTTTGAAATGAAGTGAGAGGCCAGTGCCGTACAGAGGGCCTGGGAGGGGACAGGAGAGGTAGAGACTGCAGCAGGGTTGGCCAGCTCCTTGCAGATTTCAGCCGAATTGTTAGATGCCGCAGTGATGCGGGCTTGGATAAGGGCTCTCTTCTTGTTGAGAACGGAGAGCCGGTATTGCCTTTGGAGCAGGCGACAGGCCAGTTTGTCAGAGGATGAACATGAAGCACGCCATTTCCTCTCTGCCACTCTGCACAAGCGTTTAAGGCTGACGAGATCCGAGTCATACTAGGAGTTACATTTGGCTTTGGGCTTCAGGCGGATTCTCATAACAGGGTGAAGGATATCAAGAGTATCAGATATAGCAGAGTAGAGAGTGGAGAGGGCTGTGTCAGGGTGGGAGTCAGCCCCAAGGGGGGAAGAGGGGGTGAGAAGGTGGGAGCGAAAGCCTCAACTGACACACACGGATGACCGAGAAGGAAGATGGCAGTGATGAGGGTGGCTTTGCCTAAGGGGTAGGGAGGGTGAGGTGAGAGGAGAGGAGAAAGTGATCACTCCAGGAGAGAGGGGTGGAGAGAGGGACAGAGAGGGGAAGGTCAGAAGAGATCAGGGCATCAAGAGTGTGCCCAGCAAAATGGGTTGGCCCAGACGTGAGAATAGAGAGTGAGAGAGAGTCGCAGAGGTCGAGAAAGAGTCCAGAGGGGGACAGGAGGCATCCAGGTGGATGTTGAAGTCTCCAAGAAAGAGGAGTTGTGTGGTTGAGGACAGGAGTGAGGAGGAGAGGCCCGCCCACTCAGAGAGAAAGGAGGAAATTTGACCAGGTGGCCGATAGATAGTAGCCACGGTAAGGGAATGGCTAGGAGAGAGAGAGAGTTGGCAGACAAGACATTCAAAAGAGGAGTAGGTCTGCGTGGGAATAGCAGTGGCAGGAATCCACTCAGGGAAGATAAGGGCCACACCCCCCAGCACAGTTGGGCCTGGGCACGAAGAGGGTCTTGTAGCCGTCAGGTAGGAGTGTGTCAAAGCTGGTGACAGAGCTGGCCGTGAACCATGTCTCAGTGAGACCGAGTATGTCAAGGTCCAGTTCCTCAAGAAGGCGGCAGATATCAGAGGAATGTTTGACAGCAGAGCGAGAGTTAAGAGTGGCAATGTGGAGGAGGTTGCCATCTTTGAAGGACTTCCGGGGAGGGGTACAGATCAGAGGTACGCCCTGTGGAGGAGAAGAAGGAGCACGGGAGGGGGCAGGGAGGGAGGGTAGAGGCAAGGTAGCCGAGGACAGAGGAGGGGGGACAGCAGGCGAGGAAAGGAAGTTGATGAGGCGCGGGAAGCGTCTATCAAAGAGGTGAAGATTGGCCTGAGGGCCTTGGACCAAGACGGTCCCATTAGCGTAGACATTAATGATGGCCTTAGAGGAGTGGAAGGAGGCCAAGAAGACGTCCCAGCGGGTGCCACCATTAATGGGAGAAGAGGAGAAAGGAGAGAGCACAGAGACCATATGAAGGGCCCATAGGTCAGGTGAAGGCACGAAAAAGAGGATGTCAGTGAGAGTTTCCTCAGAGGAGGCACTGGTGTAGGTGTCAGCGATAGGGAGGCCTGGGTTGGAGACCAGGATGTCCTTTTTACACTTTTTCCTACCAGATTTAGTGAGGAGAGCAGGATAGTCAATGGAGAAGCAGTTAGAAAAGATAGGTGAGAGAGAGAGCACCAGGGGATAGGAGGGAGTGGGGGGGTAGGACAAGCATGAGCGGGCAGGAAGAGAGAAGCAAGCCCTAGTTTACCACAAATTCAGAGCACAGTGAACACAGTAATGCATATCAGGTACCCAGTGGAGAGGCCACCTAAGTTTGAAAATCCTGCGAGGGGATAAAAACCCTAGTTCACCACAGATTCGGAACACAGTGAACACAGTAATGCATATCAGGTACCCAGTGGAGAGGCCACCTAAGTTTGAAAATCCTGTGAGGGGAGAAAAACCCTAGTTTACCACAGATTCAGAACACAGTGAACACAGTAATGCATATCAGGTACCCAGTGGAGAGGCCACCTAAGTTTGATAGTACCCCATCTGCAGGAAATATCTGCTCTGTAGACTGTACCCACCTTGCTGGTACTACTCTGTGGATAATACCCCTCTTAGGGAGGGATTCTTTCTTCCTGGATAAACCCCAGGATTGCCCTTCCCTGGACTGGGATATGCTCAGGTTGTCCTGGTACAATTTTTGCAAGTACTACTCCTTCCATAGTGAGTTTATCTAATTTTGTCTGTATCAACTTTGCTTCACCCTTGGTTGCGTTATCTACAGTCTGTCGGTCCTTTTCTTGTCCCGTCCTGCAATAGAGCACTCTGTGTGCTTGTATTTCAAGCGACCCCTTCATCTCTATTCCTATCACCTTCCCAAATGCTTTGCGCACATCTGCGAGGAGACACCTGCAAAATATGTGGTAAAAGACAAGTATGTTTGCATCCCATGATTGTCAGGTCTCCAATGTCCACATCTCCTGTATGTGCTGAATGTACTGTGCGGGGTCTTCCTCCTCTTTCATTGTGCATGGTAAAATAGCCTGCATGTCTGATGTGTCTGGGTACATTGTCCTTAATACCTTCCATACATGTGTGTGGAAATTATTGAATGGCGCCCCGTAGTGGGCATTGCTGCTCAATTTTATTCATATCCTGTCCCTTCCCATATTTTGTCTGCTTCCTCACACATTAAGGTGGCAAATAAACTCTCCTGTCACCTATTGCCAGGGTCGTCACTGCTGTTTCTTTTTTGAGAGCATAAATCAATTTGCCTGCCCCTGCTGTGAGGGATGGCAAGCTATACATCAGGTTTTACTAAGGTCCCCCAGGCCTTCCGTAGTAAAGGGAACTGTGTCTGTGGCTGTGCTAGGTTATTGTGCTTTGCATTGACAGTTACTGCCATCCTCCCCGCTCTATTCCTGAGAGTCTATGACCAATCTCTACTGCTCCCCTTTTTCTCTCCCTCTTCCTTCTTTTTCTTTCCTTCTCATTTTCCCCTTCTCTTTCTCCTTACTTGGGCGCTCTTCCAACAATATTAGGTCTCTTTCTGTCTCCTCCTCCTCCCCTCCAATCTATTCTAACAGACAGTCATTGCCTACCGACTCACTGTCTGCTTATTCTACTGTGGGGCAGCCAACATCTAAAAAAAGAGTCCTATGTAATTTGAACATAATTTTACCCAATGTCCATGTATCTGGGGTGACAGCTGTGCACCGCCCCAATACCCTTTCTAGCTCCCCTTCTGCTTCCTTCACCACATCCAGTATCTGCCTGTGCACACTTGTTTGTACCTCTGTTAGTTGTTTGTTTTTTTACCATGTTTTCTGAGGTGTGAGTTCCCTTTCTGTCATGGTATTTGCTCCGGGAGCGGCAGCAACCTCTTCCACTATTTGTAATCTCCCCTTTGTTGTCCCTCTTGGAGGTTGTGATGGGAGTTGGGATACCATGCTGCTAGTTGTAATGTAGGGTTAAACACATACGGGGGCGGTGTGGATGGACGGATACGTGTGTCTCTGTTGTTTACTATTTCTGTAGGGGACTTTTTTGTTTTTTATTTATTTGTATTTAATCTGTTTAGATTTTTACAAAGACGTTTTGGTCTTGAAGAGGAATGTTTAGTGTTTTTACTATGCGTTTTCAACGTTCTCGACGTAGACCATGAAAGACAGGATTTTGCAAAAGAAAAGACTTCAGGCAGAGGGATAGTCCTGATATCGTCATCATCTTTTGGCTGAAATGGGTAATTCTGTAAGCTACTCCTGTTGAATTTGGGAGGCCTTCTCCAAGGCGATGGTTAGAAGTTTGGTCGCTGCTATTAGCCATCTAGTTTGGGCTCCTGTAATAAGGCGATTCCACCAAATGTTTTCATCAACGACGTAAGAGGTTATAAACAGGGGGCCGAGGAAAACGTTTCTTTCTTGGTCTACTGTCGGACAGACCATCAAGAGGTGCCTGATTGATTCTGTAGATTGTGGATCTTTACAAAGTCTACATGATTTTTCTTTGGACGCTGTACGAATTGCTAAGATTTCTTGAGTCGGTAGGAGGTTTAAGCGGGCTTTCAGTAGGGTTTTCATTAGCTGTTTACAGAGGTATTTTGTGCAGTATCCCATTGGCTCTTTAAGTTTGTTGAAGACCGGTGGCAGGTGGGCTAGAAGTTTATTCGAAACTGCTTTCTCGTTGGTTTTTATCCAGTCGAGCCATTCCATTTTCGCTTTTATTCTTAATGGATTTTGGATTAGTTCTTCTTCAGAACACGATATCTCTTGCAGTGTGAGCTTTTGTGTATTGACCCAGTCATTTAGAAATGTGTTAGTCCCTTTAGCAATTTCCACAGCAATCATGTGGTATATTTCTAGGCTCTCTGGATTCTGGATTTTTCTGAAGAGTTGGATGGTACTCTGGGCCACCACTGCTTCTAGGGAGAGTAGACCTAGTTCACGTCTTATTGCAGCAACGGCTGTGGATTTAGCCTAATACTGCTCTCCAAATGAAGCCTTCCAATTTAGTCCATGAAGTAGATGGGATTGCAGGGGTTGCGTCCATGCCATACGTTAGTGATGGAATTACTTTTGACTTGTAGAACTGAATGGCCGGCAGTAGGCTATATTTGCCGTATTTTCTATCGACTGCACGTAGTTGAGCAGTTAGGTTTTTGGTCTTTGTCCAAAGGATTTCCTGCATGCTCAAAACTCTCTTCGAGCTGTCAATTTCAACTCCCAAGTATTTGAACGTTGACACGATTTCCATTTTGGACTGGTCAAGGTACCACTTTAGGGTCTCTTTCCTTTTGTTCCCCTGCTTCTGGAGAATCAGTATTTTTGTTTTCGATTTATTAATCTCAAGATTATTCTCCTTGGTGTAGTGGGCTAGGTTGTCGAGTTGGCATTGAAGGCCCACCTGTTTGTGATCAAAGATGATTAGGTCGTCGGCGTATAAGAGTCTGATGATCCTTGTATTTCCGATTTTCGGTGGAAATGATCTGATCGAGTCTTGCGAGTCTTTGAAATCACCAAGGAAAGAGATGAAGAGTGCTGGAGCCAATGGACACCCTTGTTTAACTCCGCGATGAGATGGTATGTGGTTAGAGAGTAACCCTTGGTGGTTCAATCAAACTGAGACACTGGTGTTGGAGTGAAGGGCAATAATCGGATCGAGAATTTCATTGGGGCAGTTCCACTTCTTCAGTTTGTTCCACAATTTTGGCCTATCAACTCTGTCGAAGGCCTGGGATAGATCCACAAAGGTGAGGAAGATTTGTGGAGCGCCTAGCAAAACTTTTTCTTTAAGAATGTTTAGGATCATTATGTTGGCACCAGTGCTTGCGTTCTTCTGGAATCCCGTTTGAAGTGGGTCCATGGCCGGCGAAGATCGTGCCCAGTTCTGGAAGTGGGTCAAAAGGATTGTTGCAAAAACTTTGCCGATGACGTCCAGCAGTGCTATTGGTCGGTAGTTGGAGGGATCTTCACTGATGCCTTTTTTGAAGATTGGGACAATGACTGCTTGAGTCCAAGAGCTGGGGATTATCTTGCGATCTTTGCAGTCTTTGAATATCATGCTCAGGACAGTTGACCAGGCATCAGGATGTTGCTTTAGGTCAGTATTTGCTAGACCATCAGGACCAGGTGCTCGTGACAATTTCAATTTTGAGATTACTTTTTTTATATCTTCTTTGTCTGAGAGGTCAACCCAATTTGCATCGGTAAATCGTTTTGTTCTCTCAGAGGGGGGCGCAGGGGACTCAAACAGTTGCGAGAAGTGGGTGGTCCAGCTATCGTCAGAAACCGAGTTTATCGTTTGAGAATTGGGGTGATGGTTTGTGTTGTTAACAAGTGTCCAAAATTCTTGAGTTTTTTTGTTTGTTAGGACCTTGATCATGTTTTCTGCGTCTGATTGGTACAGGGCAGCTCTGGTGTTTCTTAGCCATTGCTTATAGAGTCTCAGCTCAGTGCGATAGGTTTCCCATAACCTAGTAGTGTTCCAGGTTGCGGCTTCTTTTTTTAGTTTTCTTAAGTAGCGTCGTCTGATCACCAGATTCCAGTTGTATGTATGATTATGGTTAAGTGCAGGCTTGTGAAGGCCTTTCCGAGGTTTTTTGTAGGCAAGTAGCAGGGGAATGTAGCTGGCCCTGAAGGTTGAATCATTTGCTTTGGTGTCAGGTTAAAATTTTGTATTCATTTGACAGGGTTTTGATGTCATTTGTGGTCATGCGCAAGCGAGTTAGCTGAGAGTTTATCTCGATCGAAACTTTGCAAAATTGCTGGTCTCGACCTCGGATGTTACAAGTAAGGTTTAGTCATTTGTGATTGCTTGCTTCAGTTCTAATTACTTCGAACGGGTCTATGCTCGAGTAGATTTTTTCAGATACAAAGATGTAATTGAGAGTTGCGGAAGACTGGTTGCGCTCCCATGTGGGTATCGTGGTTTGCTTACTACATGCGTTTGCTGCGTTTCAGAGGTTTTTGGAGTTCATTAGCATTACCCACGATTTTCCTCTTTCCTACGTCAGAGTATGCGCAGATGAGTTCGAGCAGTTTGCGTTTAGGTGTCCACAAATTAGAATGTTCGAGGTCTGATATTTGATAATTATCTCGTCAATGATGTTGGCAGCTTCATCGCAGAAATTTGCTGAGGATGTTTTTTGGGGATTCCAGTAGACATTGATTATGGCAAAGGCTTCCTTGGGAAATGAGGGATTTTGTCGTTCCTTGTCATAAGCACTGCCAGAAAAGCATAAGAGCTGCTATTATCTTCGTAGTGGTTATATTTGATCCTGTCCGAATCGCTGTCAGTAGACCAGAGGAAGGTCTGCCAAGCGGACCTTTGATGGCCGGTGAAATCTCTAAAGTATACCCATCCAGAGGGGGTTTATCCATCAGCCAAGTTTCTTGTAGGCAGAGAATGTTGTGAACCCCCAAGTTGTAGCTGCCGGTTTTTGTTAGGTGCATGCGGCCTCTGGTGTTCCATGATGCTATGGACAGAGTTGGACTATGGAGGTGTTCATGGATCGATTGGGGTGACCGTGATGAGTGGTTGGCACCCCGCGTTTGCGGCTATCTATTGAAGCCTGGTGTCAAGGCATCCCGTATCCAAAAACAAGTGCCCTTTTTTGGCATGGCATCTGGACAGACGGCAGTCGAGTCTGCTATTTGTTTTATCCTTTCAGAGCGATCTGGTGATGTGGATCTACGTTCATTGTGGTGAGGTCTTGAGGTGTGAGCGGTCATGTAAGGTCTTCCATACTCTTTGTAGTTTCTGAATTCTCTTTTTGTTTCAGTTCTGCCGTTATAAGATGGCTCATGTCTCGATTGGTCAGATCTGTTCGCTAATTTCCAAGTTGGTCTGGTGAGGTTGGGGTCGCGTTTTCCCAAAGGAGACGGTGTTCTTCTCCTTCTTCTCGATCTATTCAAATCCTCTGTTTGTGATTTGTATCTATAGTTTTTGACCAATGGTTTCTTGTAATATTCCGCCTGTTTCTTGGTGGTGTTTGCCACCTGGATCTCCGTCAAGATGAAGCCCACATGTGCTAATTTTGCATAGACGTCTTGAGGAATCTCACAAAGTGCCAGGTTTTTAATGTGTAGGTAGGCCTTTGCCTGTTTGTTCCTATGATAGGGCTCTATACGAGTGAAGTCATCTAACTTTAAGGTTTTAAGCGTGTCGACCTGTTTAAGTATCTTGTGGACCGTTCTTCTGTTCAGGATCATGTAGTGGTCGTCAGTCGATTTTTGTTTGATTTTGAACAGACGATCGGGGTTTGAAGGTTGGCCTTTCGCTCTGGGGCGTCCTCTTGTCGGTGATCTGATGAATGTTTCTGTTCTTTGGTGGGAAAGATCTGGCCAAGGAGTTTGATTGGGTTGTCTTTAGTTTTTGATACAGTTGTTCGATACTCGTGTCTTTCGTCTGTATTCTGTTGTTTGGCTCTGAACGAGGGTTTGAAAGTAAAGGTTTGCTGTTGATCTTTTTGAGGCTGATCGGTTGAATTACTAATTGTTGTTTGGAGCTGTCTACAGTTCCCATTACCAACTCCAAAGTTTCTGTTGAGTCCTCATGTTGGGTTAGGTCGATCCAGGAGCTTTGGCTCATGAATTCTTCCGTAGTCCTTGGGGAAGGAGTAGAATGGGTCTTGGTGTTGATAATGTTTTCAGAGTCTCTCACATCGTCCGTGGTCTCTCTTAAGGGTTTTTTTGATTTCTTGTTTGAGATGGGCATTGTTTCAAGTGTGATCGCTTCTCCCATTGGTAGAATCTCGTTGAGAACAGGCGGTTAGCTTCAATAGAGGCTGTTTTTTCATTGCGGCTGTAAATTTTTGAGAGGCGTCACTTGGTGGCGCTGATTTGGACGCCTCCGTTGATTGAGGAGGAATTGTGTCTTTTGGTCTTGCAAACAGGGGGGCCGTTTTCGTGGTTTGGGATTGGAACAGTGTCTGGGTTTCCTTGTCATCAGAACTAGTTTTTTTGTGACTCGTGGTTTGAAGGAGCTTTAGTTTCTCTTCCAATAGGGACAGCTTCAGATCCCAGGATTCTCTGTGCTTCTTATTGTTTTGGTCCAGGGCGGTGATGAATCCTTCCACAAAGATCAGTTTAGTATGCATCATTGCTGTCACTGTGATGCTGTCTTTTAGTGAGTCATTGATGTTTTCGTATAATTTCCCAAACGGGGCTAGGGCTATTGTTATAGCCGACATTATGGTTGCCAGATCAATTTTTTTTGTCAGTGAGTCCTTGGGGTTTGAGGTGGCTATTTCACTTATTCTCCTGTTTCGTGGGGGAGAACGTAGTCTGGGTGTGAGTGGCGATAATGGGTCTGTTGTGAATAAGCTGTCCTCTGTCTGAGTAGGACGATCCAAATTTTTTGATTTCGAGGGAAGGTGGTCAAGAGCAAGTTGATTTGTCGGTTGAGTCCCGAGTGAAAATTGCTGTCTCGGGGTTGGGGATAGTAGTGGTTTAGTCCCAGTAAATAAGTTTCCTTTTAGAGAGATCTCTTTGTTTGATGCATATGGTGTTTCAATTTGACCTTCTTCCTGTGGAGGCGTAAGTGTATTGGTGTTGTTCGTCAGTCCTGGCTTTCCAAAGGAATTAGGGATTGCTTTGGGTGGCCGAGCAGGCACTGAATTGGGTGCAGGATGGATAGATATGTCCGTGTTTGGGATGGTTGTGGTGGTCTCGTTTTATTTCTCGGTTGTAGGCATTTCTCCCCGAGTAGTGTTGCTTATTTCAGGTTCGGGTACTTCAACGCTTGGCAGGGTTGATTGTTTTTTTGCGTTTGCTGTCGTTTTTCTTGTTTTAGTAGCTGGAGGGAGATTTTGAATTGCCTCCAGGATTTCTGCATCCGAAAGCTCATTTGCTTCATCAAACTTTCTTTTGCACTGATTTTGAAAGAAGTCTTTAAGAGCTGAGGATAGCAGCGGGCGAGGCAGGGTTTTCTTCCCTGTGTCTTTTTTCCTATATTTCCTTTTTAAGTTTGGTGCCTTTTTGGGTTGAATGTCTTGTTTAGTGCCTTTTGCCAAGGCTTGGTGTTCGATACGTTCCTGGTCGAGTACCTCGAGGTCTATGTCAGTGTCTCGTTGGCGAGGCTTGGTTGAGTTAACATTACTTGTTATGGAAAAGGGGGGTCTTTGAGGGTTGAGCGACCTACATTGCTTGTTTCCTCATTTCTTAGCCGGCTCTGCTCAGGCGTTGGTGGATCTTCCTTAGGTGGACTGTTAGTTGTTGTTTTCTTTTGAAGCAGTTTGTGTGTCAGGTCGATATCGCTTTGCTGCTGTGGTGCCGTTGCTGGATCCATTGAGTCCATTATGGCATGGATTTGTGCCAGGATCAAAACTGGCGCTGGAGTCGGGACCGTTGGGTGTCGAGAGCCCCCTTGCGGACTCACCAGAGAGCCGGCGGTCTGACTTGCAGGTGCCAGTTGTTGGTCTATGGGAGCTTGCGTGCCCGTGCTTTGGAGGGAGGAGTCGTCATCTCCGGGTGAAGTCTGAGTAGGCAGCTCCACCGTCGGCTCTCGTTGCAGTCTCCTGTCCCGTTCCCTTCCTTCAGCGACCGGATTTCTTTGCGCTGCCCAGAGGGGGCTCTCCTCCTCGGCCCGTACTGCAAGCACAGGGGCAGACACTGACCGTCCTCTGACAGTCAAAGCCTCCGCACCTCTCGCCACCGAAAGGGCCTGGCGGGAAGGCTGAGCAGAGTGGACGCTGGATGGAGGGGAGGAGAGGAACCCCAGCATGGCAGAGTCCGAACATTAGATGAGCCATTTGTAGAGGTTAATGATGCTGCAGAAGGGGAGGTTGAAGGGGTGTAAAGTGGTGATGCACAGGCACTGAAGCTGTGCGGAGTAGGCTGAATTGTGGCGTTTGTAGCGTTTGTAGCATTTGTAGCATTGGTGAGAGTCTCCGTAAGTGAATTCGAACGAGAGAGAAAAGGCGAACGCCGATTTCCATCAAATGGGTTTTCGAAGTCAAACAGTGTTGTGGATGTTTGGACTGCTTCGGTAGGAACCGAAATTGCAGAGGGGATTAAGGGGATTGATGTAGCAGTCCTTACCACCTTAATGTTTTTGGGTTGTGATTTCAATGCAACAGGGTCCGAAGTCTTGTAATTACTCCTTAGTAATCGCCCCTCTGCTGAACGCTCGGGTTGGGGTTGGAGTTCCGGGGGACCAGACACATCGGTTGCGTTTTCAAAAGGCTCCATTCCGTCGGACCGAGAGTCCGGGACTGGCTGCGGACTGCCGGAGACTGTCTCAACCTCGTCTCAAGCTCCGCTAACTGCTCTGCGGTGTTTGCTGTGTATAAGTGGGTCCTCCCACAATAGACACGGTAGAGAGACTGCTGCCGGAGACTGTCTCAACCTCGTCTCAAGCTCCGCTCACCGCTCTGCGGTGTTTGCTGTATATAAGTGGGTCCTCCCACAATAGACACGGTAGAGAGACTGCTGCCGGAGACTGTCTCAACCTCGTCTCAAGCTCCGCTCACCGCTCCGCGGTGTTTGCTGTGTATAAGTGGGTCCTCCCACAATAGACACGCTAGAGAGACTGCTGCCGGAGACTGTCTCAACCTCGTCTCAAGCTCCGCTCACCGCTCGGCGGTGTTTGCTGTGTATAAGTGGGTCCTCCCACAATAGACACGGTAGAGAGACTGCTGCCAGAGACTGTCTCAACCTCGTCTCAAGGGCACTTTTCTATGCACTCCATAAACATTTTTCAGAGTTCTAGAATTCTATATCTGCTCTTTAGCTTTTTCC
Source organism: Ambystoma mexicanum (assembly GCF_040938575.1). Taxonomy (NCBI): domain Eukaryota; kingdom Metazoa; phylum Chordata; class Amphibia; order Caudata; family Ambystomatidae; genus Ambystoma; species Ambystoma mexicanum. The sequence goes on along the minus strand of NC_090923.1, from coordinate 620,467,219 downwards.
CTTTGTGTTTAGCTAAGAGATATGCATACACATTGTCTACAATGTTGCTTTCAAGGGTACCTTCTCTGGGTCATTCTTTAAACTATTGCCCTGGGATTTGCGGGTCCAAGTGCAGCAAATTAAGTGTGGGCCCCTTAATTTGCATTTGATAACATCACAGGAAGTGACATCACAAGATAATGACCACTACATATGCAGGCAACAGAGAACACCTGGTCAAAATATATATATATTAAGTAAATAAAAACTTTATTAAAGGGACGTTATGGTTAAGTTGCGCTACTAAAAACACAAATAAAACATTGTTAACTGGACGTTATGGTTTGAAGTAAAACCAAAAAACCCTGGAAATTTGCCAGTTATGGTAAGCTAAGCAACCGTAACTCGCGCCACCACTGTGCACTGCTAAGACTAACACCCAGGACATCAAAGATGACATCTTTTTTCCTTTACTGACATATCTAGGCTACATGGTTTTCTTCAGTAACAGTCAGGAAATAAAAATAGAAAAGGTACTATATTTGTAGACTTATCCTTCAAGTATGTTCTTACAGTAATTCCCTTAGGGTCCAGTCAAATCATGTGATACATATGCATAGGGTAAGTAGCACCTTTGAAGCAGAGCAATCATTTCTCTGCAGAAAGATAATCAGTTAGGTTTTGAACACTTACTGCTACTACTGCTGTTTTTTTCCTTACTTCAATTTTCGTGTATATACTCATATTTGTATGTGATGTTGTCTCTTTGTGTTTTGTCTATATTAATGCCATTATGTAGTAAGTGGTTTTTATTACCTACTTATCACATGTTTCACAGAACCCAAAACTCTAATAAGAAAACAGTTATCATTTCACTGTTCAACATGGCAATCTTATGAATATTGCATCTCCATCATGTATGCTGCACACATTGCCTATGTTTCTACATGAGTACCTTAGTATACTGCATAGAACTTCATAATAGAATGCTACGTATATCAACGCATTGCTTAATGCACTAATTAGCACTTGATATTTATTCTAATGATCCTTGACACTTTTTGGTCAACATTATAATAAAAATACCTTCTACAGAGTTTTCATTCAAAGTAAATGTTTGTTTGTTTGTTTGTTTTGTTGGTTTATTTACTTATATAGTGCTCCAGACGCAGAGGTAAAAGGGTGCTTAGGGACACGGTTACAAGTACATTATATACAGTTACATAGTACATTATATGCAGTTTACATAGTAAGTTATATCCAATTTGCAGATTACCGATATACGATCTACAGTATACAGGTGAGGAAAACTTTTTAAAGAAAAGGCTGTGTCATCAGGCATGCTAGTTTTTTTCCAGTAACCAACTGATAACCTGTTTTCTAAAGGATTGAAATGATTCAATGGTTTTGATGTTAAATTGTAGGGTATTCCAGAGTTGGGCGGCAAGGACCGTGAAACTGGATCCTCCAGCTCTTTTTAGGGAGAATCTGGGCACTGTTAGGCATAATGTGTTAGTAGATCTAGTGGTTCAAGAAGTGGAATTCAGGGTGAATTTGTTGGTGAGATGGGGTGTGGCTAGGTGGTTTAAGGCTTTTTATGTGAGACAAATAGTCTTTAAGTCAATTTTTTGTTGGATAGAAAGCCATTTGCATGATATTCTGGTGGTGGCGATATGCTTGAATCTGGATCTGTTTAGGGCTGCTCGCAGCGTGTTATTTTGGAGCACCTGAAGTTTTTTGATTATGGATTGGTTTGCGCCCAGGTAGAGATTGTTACAGTAGTCCAGTTTGGATTGTATAAGAGCCCTGGTCAACGTAAGGCAGCTATAAGTGCATAGGAATGGTCCACATGCCCGGATCAGCTTACCTGTGTAGGCCGTGGTAGAAGAAGTCATGTTAACTTGTTTGGAGAGGTTAGTGTTGACGTCAAGGTAGAAACCAAGGGTTTTCACACTTTTGACAATGGGGATGATGTTACCATTGATGATGAAACTATTGTAGTTGGGGCTAAGTTTCAACAATTTATTGGGTGTACCGACAAGGAGAAGCTCAGTTTTCTCATCATTAAGGCATAAGATATGTGTGGCCATTCATGCCTGAATGATGGAGAAAATTGTGTTGATCCAGGTGAGGTCGGCGATGTAGTTACCAGAGAGGGTAAGGAGTATCTGGGTGTCATCTGCGTAGTTTGTGTAGGTGACACCCAGATGGTCCAGTTTGTCAAAGAGTGGCTTTGGAAATATATTGTAGAAAGTGGGCGAAACGCAGGAGCCTTGTGGGACCCAACAGGTGATAGGGATGGGGTCTGCTGTGGCTACTGGTGAGAAAACCCTCATGGTTCTGTTGGCCAAGAAGGATTGTATCCACATGACAGCAGAAGAGGAGAAATGAGCTGCAGAGGATAGGTGGTTGCAAAGGATTTTGTGATCAACCAAATCGAAAGCCGCTGAGAGGTCTAAGAGGAGTAGGATGGCGGCATTACCTTTGTCTTTAATTTCATCAATCTGGCTTTTAAGGTCGACAAGGGCAGTTTCTGTTCCATGTTGAGGTCTAAAGCCAGATTGACGTATTCCTAACAGTTGGTTAGTCTCTAGGTAATCCTGAATTTGCAGGTAGGCAACTCTGTCAAGAATTTGTAGCAGGAATGGGACTGTGGTGATAGGTCTGTAATTGGTGGGTATGGCAGGGTCTAAGGTTTGTTTTTTTAGAAAGGGGAGAACCCAAGATTGTTTCAAGTTGCTCGGGACAAAGTTAGTGGAGAAAGACACATTTATAAGTTTAGTGATGAAAGGGGCTAGAGCTCTGGCTGCATTTTTTTTTTATCTGGGCAGGGCAGCTGTCCCCTGTGCAGTTAGAGGGTTTTAAAGAAACTATCATTTTTTGTACTTCCGGTATTGTTACCTTTTTGAATGTGAAGCATAGGTTATAGTCAGTGGATAGCGGTGTACTAGGGTTAGTGGGCTTACTACTGGTGAGTTGATGTTGTTTATCTTCTATTTTGGTTTGGAGCCCAGCAATTTTGTTGGCAAGGGTGTTCTGGATGCTGGTGCACCAAGTTTTATCTTTTGTACAGGTATCTGTTGGAGGGTTAGGGTTTTCTAATTCCTTAAGTATAGTGAAAAGCTCTTTGGTGCAGGAGCCTGCCTGATTGATCCTGACGTTATAGGCTTCTTTCTTGGTGCGAATTATCTCTTTTTTTTATAAAGGGAGGAGATATTTGTCAGATTGGATTTGTTTTCAGTAGATGGTGCTGTTTTCCATAGTATTTCGAACTTAGCTTTCTTTATTCTCAGTGTTTTAAGTTCGGGGGTGTACCAGGAGTTCAAATGAGCTCTGGGTTTTTCTTTGCGCAATTTCAGTGGGCCGATGGTATTGATGGCACTGGCCATGGAATCGTTATAGGTTTTGACAAGTAGATTAAGGTTGCAGTGGCAGGAAGTACGTTGAGGGTGGGCAGGACCAGGGGTAATAATGCCTTGGCAGTAATGTTGCACTTATTTCTGTTGGGGCAGGCTGGTGCAGTAGGACATTTTTTGGGGGTTGGATAAGGATATTAATCTCTAAGGGAGCAAGGTAGTGGTCAGTCCATGCGAGAGGCGAGAGGTTGGGGGGCTTTACAGTTGATATTGCAGTTGAGGGCCGCAACCCAGTCGATAATCCTACTCTTCTGATGAGTAGGTAGAGAACTGAGTTGTATGATGCCATACTCTGCTAGGCTAGGGAGGAGGCGGGAGAGTCATTAGGATCATTGTATCCAAGGTTAAAATCTCCAGGATGATAGTTTGAGCGGAGGGCTTAGAGTTCTCAGCTATAATAGAGGTGATGTCTTCCTTAAAGGCACCCGCCAGGCCTGGGGGTCTGTATATTAAGTGAATGGCAATCGTGCTCTTGGGAGAGATTTGTAGCTTGATTGTAAAATGCTCACATGATTTTAGTACAGGGGAGGTGACTGCCCTAAGGTGTAAGGAGGATTTTAAAATGATGGCTAAACCTCCTCCCCGAGCATTAGGTCTGTCAGCTCTGAGGATGGAGTATTTATCAGGAATAGCTAATGTTAGGTGTGGTCCTGCTGCTTCATGTAGCCTAGTTTCCGTTATGGCCAGGAAGTCAAGATCGTTAGTTAGGATGATGTCAGCGATTTCTGTGGGATGGGCGACAAGGGATCTGACATTTAGAAGAGCTCCTTTTAGGGGGGGTAGTTTGGGTTTGGTGGAGGTTGTGTCCTTGATGTTGGTCTTGATGTGGGTTTAGTAGGAAGCTTACTAATCGTGGTGGGGAGTCTCATACCTAGTCTACTATTATGGGTTATGAGGTTGGGATTAGCTGTGAGTCTGTTGCCTGGGGGCTTGGTTGTAGGGTATTTGGGTCTATTTTTAGTACCGTTAGGCTGGATACTTGGAATGGCGTTCTCAGTCAGGCATAGGACACTTGGTCTGGGGTGCCGCAGGGTTCTGTCAGGGCAAGTGGGCGGCAAGTGGGCGGCCGATGTCTATGGTGGAGAGATATTGATGGTGATTGTGTGGTAAGGGTGAAATGGTCGGTAGGAAGGGTGTAAGGCAGGGGATGGGGGAAGTGTCTTGGGCATCCAAGTTTGGCAAGGCCGTTAATGAAAACTATGTAACTATTACCGCTGCAAGGAACAATGTCTTGCATGATACAGAAGGGGAACATAATGAGTGTGAACCAGGTGAGCATGGTTTAGTCTGCAATATGGTCTGGGTGGTAGTGCTAAGGATAGTTTAGACTAGGCAAAATCAGTTTAGACTATGTATACATGGATGGGCAGAGTCAACTTAGGCTAGAGACTCACCAATGGGCAAATTTGGAAATAGCGAGAAGCTCACAGATAAACAAATTTAGCTTTAGCTAGAGTTCACAAAAGGGCGGAATCGTCTATAGCAAGAGGCTTACAAATGTGCAGAATCAGTTCTGTCAAAGAAGGTTCACAGATAGGCAGATTCGATTTTAGCAAAAGGCTCACAAAATGTGTAGAAACAATTATAGCTAAAGGTTCACAAGTAGCCAAATTCGATTTAGCAAAAGGCTCACAGAATGTGCAAGGTCAATTATAGCTAAAAGTTCACAGATAGGCAGATTCGATTATGGCAGAAGGCTCACAAAAAGTGCAGAATCAATTATAGCTATAGGTTCACAAATAGCTTGGTACAAAGTGGTCAGAGTAATATACGCAAGATATGCAGGAGGCGTATTTGTGTGCGGAGTGGACCCAGCATATGCTCTAAGATAAATTCCGGCGATCATTCAGGTATGCCGGGGACCTCGTGGTCTACAGTTGTGGCAGTTGCATTTCGCGTGCTTAACCGATGCCTTAATAACGCTTCATGGCGGTGGTGGAGATGCAAAATGCAGTGTTACATGCTGTAATGGGAGTGCAGACAAGGTTCAGCATGTGTACGTGTGGAGCGGCGATCATAACAACTGGGTCACTATGTGGTGAACCAAATGGGGCAATGTACTTACAGGTTGCAAGCCAGCTGGTCTGTAAGTGCAGGGGTCCTGGCCGACGGACCATATTCAAAAGCACACTATTACCATGAAGGTCATTTGGAGGAGGGTCCATTGGCAAGGGAGCAGCATTCCTGGCAGGCGGCAGGGACCGGCAATGGACAGGCATGGACAGGAGCTGTGCCTTAGTTTCGTACCTTTGTTTTGGGCCGGCTTTGCCTTCCGGCGAATCAGGATTAGCTTCTTGAGCCGTGGAACGCCCAATCAGCTGGTGGGGCGGGCTGCTGGCAGGCAGTGCGGCATACGATTACTCAAAAAGGATGGCGGCGGCCATCTTGGAATGGATGCAACCCTCGTGGTTCTCAATGCCGGCGAGCAGGAACGGAGGCTTTTCCCTATGTAGCTGCTTACATTCAGGATCCTGTGGCCAGCGTAGCTATCGCGCTACTCATGCAGGCATTCTTATTATTTTTCTTCAGGATAGTGCCCGAAAAAGGGCATGAAGATGGTGTACATGTGATGTCAACAGTGATGTCATCAATTACATTTATGATGTCATCTTTGATGTCCTGGGTGTTAGTCTTAGCAGTGCACGGTGGTGGTGTGAGTTATGGTTGCTTAGCTTACCATAACTGGCGAATTTCAAGGGTTTTTCGGTTTTACTTCGAACCATAACGTCCCGTTAACAAAGTTTTTTTTTGTGAATTTCATAGGTTTTTAGTAGCGCAACTTAACCATAACGTCCCTTTAATACAGTTTTGTTTACTGAATTTGATAGGTTTTTAGTAGCACAACTTAAGTTTTTAGCTAAAGCTCTTCGGTTTGTAGTAGTAGCACGTAACCATAATGTAAAGTAACATCTGACTTCATTGCACACCTTGCGGAGAATGCCACTTGACCATATGCTGGCGCACAGCATGGTGACGTGTCCGAGAATCCGTACACACTTAACAATAAGATGTATGCCTCTTGGACAGTGTGGAAATACAAGTTTTACTGATGTAGGAACTTCCACCTTCAACATTTCCCTTGCACAGCTCCAACTATTATTCGTAGTCAGCCATTAACAATGTAGTACACACTACATACTTTTAGCAAAAGTACTAGTTATCTGAAAATGACATGATCTAAGACCATCCCTCCTCCCCAAGAAACAGCACCACTGCTGCAATGAAGGAGCATGAGAAACACTGCCCCTACACTGCCCCTACCTTACAAATAACACACGCACAACATTTTCCCCCGTCCACTTACTCCCCATATTACTGTTTGGTGCATCTTTGCTCTTTTCCGTCGGCAACTTTCCTTCTTAGCTGTCTTTCCCCAAAAAAAGCCATCCGTAAACAAAGTAAATGTTCCTTTAAGAACCACCTTTCACAGTTTAAAAATATATTTTTTTAAAAATCGCATACACTCCATCTACTTATTGTGTCTATAGACACAATAAGATTTGCCATTAACAATCTAGATTTGCAAAGCAGTAACGTGTGCTACTAAAAAAGAGGATTTGTCGTTCTAACACGGGACGCCTGTGGTGTCCCGGATTAGAAAACAAAATCCTTTTCCAAGATGGCCACCATAGAAAGGGAAGGCGGTTGTTCCATACATGGCCCCTCTTCGCTTTCCATGGCAGCCTGCAAAAAGCAAAAAGGAAGCGCTGTTAACATATTACCACAAGCACTTTTTTCCTCCCTTTCAAATGTATCCTAATGTCGAACGACTTTACCACAATGCAGTCCCAGGTGGACATGGCCACTGTAATCCTTTCTTTTCTCCCTTCTGGTCATGGCCAGTAGCCACATTGTGCGGATCATGACTTTATACCATGACCTCAACATTCTGCCCACTCCCCATGGCTGCAGCCTACCCCTCAGTCAATAAACATATACCGCTAAGTTTTTTAACTACATTACGACACTTATGTAACACGAAAACACTCCCACATCTCGTCACATAAGCAACCCTAATGATAGTGTACACTTTTTTGGATGACGATCCTCTCCAGCGTAGCCAAAAGCGCCCATAAGCACGTACGTGCCATGATGCAGAACCTGCAAATGAACACACAGTGACATACAACACAACGTAGCACGTTACATTTTGAAATAATAAACTGTTTTTTTAAAAGAAAACATTAACATTTTTGAATTTGTAAAGTACTTTAATTTCACAATAAACTGTCCATCGGACTATTCCCATTTTCAATCAAATAGTAACTTTGTTTCTTTGGTCGTCATCGAAAATGTTAATCGTGAGGCACACGTTGATCTTTTTGCATATGCAAAGTATTCACTTTCGATAAAGCAACCGCTTCGGTCGCACAGTGAATTCCAAGACGTTGGCATGAACTTCGGCCTACACCACCATAAAAGATGTTATGTTACTCCTAATGGCCACTCCAGCATAGGGACAAATGGGGCCGGGCCGGTCATCCCACAAAACAGTGATGGTTAGGCAGCCGCTCACGAGTACGTGCATCTGGTGTGCAAAGAAGCCATCACTTGGCATCTGGAATCCATGGCAATCACAGTACAGCAAAATGTAGCTGTTCGGCAAACGTAACAGAAAATACGTATCAATACCCAACCTCTACCAAACAATTTCAAAAAAGACAAAAAAAACGTGGAAACTGATACACAAATCGATGTGGTCATACATGACATTTAAAAGAAATAATAGCGTTGAACATGGGTGAACCTAGTGATAGGCTACAAACGCCGAGAATCTGCACTCTCCATAAGTAAAAAAGAAATGACAACTAGACAGAAAGATAGTACCTCAGTTACATTGCCAAAATGATTGTTCTGGTAAATAAAAAACTTGTTCTGGTGTTGAGTCGTCAAAAGTAAAACTTGTTCCATTGTAGAGTCGTCAAAAGTAAACTTACACGATATTTACCATCTCCATTGTCTTCGTTAAACCCAGACAGCAACGTAGGTGCACCAAAGAATCTTCTTGAACTGACATTACACGTGTCTTACAAACATTTTGAATACATAACCTTATCAAATGGTATTTTTTTGCAAACTTTCACTCCCTGCATTCTTACTGAATTTTCCCTTTCGCTCAAGGTCAAAAAACAATGGACCCTTATGGGTTCAGTCGGATGCGTGGGCCTACTGAGCTCGCAACCAAAAAAGCAAACCAAGTGACCTTCACTCAGAATGAAAATACATTCTGACTTTGCAACAACATATCTGAATGCATGCATGAGAACTGCTACTCCCATACACTTGCAGAACTGCTGTTTCCATCAAACAGTGCAGGTGGCTGCCTCAGATTTCAAACTCTAGGACGCCAGACTGACTGCAATATTATTTTAAATACATTATAACACAGACGCAGTAAATCTTCGCCTGCACTTAGCGGACACTATATTGAGCAGCAACTTCCAATTTACTGTATGACTTGGTGAGAAGAAAACACCACTTTTTTACTTCCTGCTGCCACATCCCATCCCAGCCTCATTAACCCTCACCTTCCGAAACATTATTTCATAAGGTTAACAAGTGCAATGGTGTGTTGTTTTATATGTGTTAGCGGCGCTACCCGCGTACACCAAAACACAAATGAAAGATGGCGGGCGCAGCGAAAGAATCTGACGCACTTCACGCCGTTCAACATCCAATCAGTGAACGCACCACAGGTTCGTGAACATGACGCTACACATTAGCCAATCGATATCTTGTCCACGGAGCGAACAGGGAAGTGTGTTCGCGGAGCAGACATAGATATCACACATTTTTTGAGACATACTTTTTGGTCATTTTAAAGAAAACTACTGGACAGATTGGCACCAAATTTACAAAAGCACGCTTTTGGGACCAAGCTCCTGCCGCAAATTTGGTGAAAATCCGTCCAGCGCTTTGGGATGTAGACATGCGCAAGGTTTTTCCCCAGTTCAGTCTATGGGAAAAAAACGTTTCCCCCTCTGGACCAAACATCACCAAACTTTGCAAAAAGAATCACAATGTCCCATATACTTTCTTTGCAAAGTTTGGTGTGTATTCGTCCAGGGGGAGCGGAGTTATAAGCTGCCCAAAAAGTACTCTTCCTATGGAAACAGCAACTTAACCATAATTACACGGCCACTACTGTGGCCGTGCAATATATATATATATATATAATCCAAGAGGAGAATTTCCAATAACGACACTAGCAAAGTCTAAAAGGTGCCCACCTTTTAAGCCCAACAATTTATAGTGAAATATTCCAAAGAAAACAATATCCAAACATGAGACGTGAACTTTAATGGCACTTTTATGTGTTCTTGTGGGTAAGCGCCTGCATTGGAAACATAACAATCCTAATAGCTGAACACTTGAGCAAGCAAAGTTTTTTTAATGCTGGCCTCAAAAACACAGAACTGCGGTTGCGTCTAACCATTGAAAAAAGTGAACGGGCGCTTCCACCCCAATGTATTGACTCGTGCCCTGGAAATCAGTACACAGCCAGAACCAGAGAAAATATCCCCTCCAGGATGAGAACCTCTCTTGTCACATCCTTGTTAAATGTTCATGGCTCACTTGCATGCTCCATATATAATGTGAGGAAAATGTTACATTCTACTTAAACACGGTTTGGCTTGGTAAATATAAACATGTGAAAATAAGGCAAACAGCTAAAAGGGTTTTGTGTGATATGTTTGTGCTGGAGGAAGGCAGATTTTAGGCAGCTAAATGCTGCTGTAAATATGCTTTCAAAATAAAAATGCTTCTTGGCAGTTCTAATCACAACAATGGTCTATGAAATAGGTCATCAATAGTAAATTGCACTCAATTTCCTTAAATGGTCTGCTTTAAGAAAGAAAGTGATCAGCAGTGCTTATGAGGCCTGCAGCGCTGATTGGGCCGCCATGAGGGGGGTTTGTCTCTGCAGCATTGCAGCAGGAGGTTGACACTAGAAGAAACAAAAGGGGGCCAAACCTTGAGGGAGAAAAGCCACTTTAAGCTTCCCCGTTATCATGCAGACTGTAGCATGTGACACCTTTGTGCTCAGAGTGCACTGCAGCAAGATTAGGTACTCTGAGCACACGGCCCACGTTTCAGCCTGCAAGAGGAAGTGAACAGCACCCTCGTGCGGGGCCCTAACAGGTGTAGGGCCAAGAGCAGACTCACATGCTGCACATGCCTAGCGCCGGCCCTGCTGCTGTGTCTATCACCTACTCATAGTGATACTCAAAAATGTTATCTCTGTACAGTGGCAATTTGTTACATAGATACTCCAGGGGAGTCTACATATTATCAATTAACCCCATCCCTCCCACTGCGCATACGCCAACGCTGTTCTACTGGGTCATGTTTTTCACTCCCCCCTCTCCTTTTGTCAATTCTAACCTTTTTTCTTTTAAATGCCAATCTTAAATACTCCACTTGTACAAGCCTCAAAAAGCTATTGACAAAAAATAAACATCACAAATCAACCAATGATTCACTTTTACCATACCACACCACCATTCTCACATAGTACTCCACACACCTTACTCCACTGACTCACTTCACTCCATCTCCATCTTTCCTCACTCACTACTATCTACACACAATACCCCACTTATGCTTCAATCTCCAACACAACAAACTACGAAACTAAAACCAAACAACAACAATTGCTGTGGCCTCCAACTTGTACAGGGGCTCTCCCTAAAAAAATATTAAACAAAAAGCTCAAGTAATCAAAATGAAAGAACACAAATTTATTGATCAATCAGTTGAGACAAAAAACAAATAAACAGCTCTGTAGAATTGAACTAGACAAGCATTCCTCGACCCACACCTAGCAGATGGTACATTTTAAGGAGAGGCAACACACTGTTGCATAAATCATATTTGTTACATTTAGGGGATAGTTCTAACATGGTAATTGGGCACATGTCCTCAGGCCCCTGAGGAATCCTATATGTTGTCCACTGAGATTGGATTTCCCATTTATTTGAACACAGAGTATATCACCCTTTCATAATGTCATAACACTACACAACCTGCCCCTCAAAGACATAAACACGTGCTGACTGACGAAACCTCTACATTCTCATTGGCTGGTACACTTCAATGTGCAAGGGAATAACAAGCTGGGTGCTAATTGGACCTTTGAGGTGAAGACATTATGAGCAAAAACATCCCACCGAGCCTGACCACTGAGGAGCCACGCGGACATCAGCAAGGTCAAGAACATTGTGGCACACCCATCCACACCCAGTCCAGTCCCGTCCCTCTGATTGGATCCCTCTGCCCCTCCTGCCCTGTGCTCCTCTGCACCTGTTCTCCCCAACTCCCTTCTCACGGGACAATGCCAACAGCACTTGAATAAACTTACAAGGCACTATAAGGGTGCAAAAAAAAGACACTGGCACAGAGGGGTTCTGGTATTTACTACAAACTTTTATTCAAGGGTAAAAAGTAAAAGAATGCCCTATCCCGCCCTCACTCTAAGAGGAGTATCCCTGCCTCAACGGAAATAACAATTGTCCGAATGTCCAAAGTAAATGTCCCAATGTCCAGCATCAAAATCCTAACTCTGTCCCTTACACACTAAGCTAACTAACTCAAAGGAAACGCCTTCTTGATCCAGAGGAATGACTTCCTTCCCCTGGGCAAAAGGCAGTTCTTGTCTTTATACAACATTCCTAATCTGATTTCAGCCACTCTTTGGGCACTGGAGAAATGTTTTCCTTTCCCCAGCCTTCCTGAGGCTTACAAGTTAGTTCCTTGGGGTCCCAGAAATTGATGGCAGCTTTGACTTCCTCATACCAGCTATTGTGTTAAAGAAGAACAGCTTGGATCTTCCTCAGCTCTAATGGGTCCTTGACCCTTGGGTTCTGACCTGGTTTCCTCTCACCACGTACTGCAACAAAAAAGCATTGCAGCATTGCCTACATGCTCTGTCCAAGCGATAATGGGTCCTTGACCCTTCAGTACAAACCTGGTTCCCTCTCATCAAGTACTGCACATTGAAGAATATTTGCCTGGTTGGGCTTTCCAAGTAGCAATGGGTCCTCAACCCTTGGGTGCAGACCAGGTCTCCCTCACCAAATATTGTGACAAAGTACGCTTTACTTGGATGCCCTTTCCAGGCTGTAGGGGGTCAGACAGACTTGGTTAACCAACCTGCCCAGTACTGTGTGGGCCTTTTGCTACCTTCCAATTCTCCTTATTTGGGTGCAAGTCCAAGACCCTCAATTCCGGATTTATTCTTCCCCTCTGTGGAATTGGTTCACTCTCATGCCAAGCCTTAGTACCAGTCCATGTTCGATTTGGGGGCGAGTCCCAGACCCGCAATTCTGGCTTTAGTTTTCCCTTCTGTGAACTTAGTTTACGTTCCTGCCAAGCCTTAGTACAAGTCCATGTACATTTTTGCTTTCCTCCCACTGCGTTAGGGTTCCAGCCCCACCTTTCCCATCATTGTGACCACTTCCTTGAGGATTCAGATCCCTTTTGGCTACACGCATACCTTGAGGTATGGCTTATGCGAGTGCTGGCTCCCTTGATGAAGCTGGGTTTGATGGCAGCACTGTGGTTACTTTTCTGAGCTTCCTTCTCCCTGCGGTGGTACTGCAAGCTTCTCCCCTTCGAGGATGGCATGCTGGTATACTTTTGCAGTGCCTGGATCGCTGCAGAGCCTGGAGTCTTGGTCCACTTGCGGACCATGCAGTCCTCACGTCTAGGGCCGGCCCAGGACTCTCACTCCCTCCTCTCGGTGTCCCTGTCAGCACCCGCTTGCATGTTGGGCACATCCTGGCTCCAGTGGTTCCTGCAGACAGGAATTGACATTGTGTCAAGTCCTTTGTTGGTTTTTATCTTGTTTATTCCAGTCACTGTTCGTGAACCACTAGAAAGTTGGAAGTGGTTTAATGGTTACTCGGTATTGCTCTGCATTCCCTCCTCTTCTCAGTACCAAATGAGTGTTGATATGGTTACTCACTAAGATTCCTCCTCGTCTCAGTATTCTCTATCTGCAATGCTTTAGTGAAGTACATAGGGTTTGAGGAGAGGTTTGAAAAGGAATGAGGAGAAGGAAAGGAGGGGTGACTGTGGAAATGGGTACCAGGGTCATGTGCTTGGTGGGAACACTGAGTTCTCCCGATGTGGTCATCACTGCTCCCAAAGGGGGTTTCCCATCCTATGAGATTCACCCATTACCACCACCAGAGGGACTATCAGGTAGCGGCCTCACTACCCTGGCCTCTGGAAAAAGTGACAACATCATGGAATTTGTCACAGCATCGGTGCTGGATTCTAATTTGCAGTATTCATTTTTTTTTTATGCTAGTAATCCTGTCTGGACTTGCACGTCCATGGCATTGTGGCCTTCATGTTTTCAAATGAAAATGCCCCGGTTTAGAGTGTGCTTCCCTTCCTGTGAGAAAGAACTTCCATTGCAACAATTAATTGGATACTGTCTGGCATCACTGTCCATCATGACCTTCGCTACTCTAAAATTCTGCTCACTGTAAAATCCAAACACAGCTATAGCAAACCTTGCAGCCTTTAATGAGGCTGGCTGCAGATTCATTTCTACTGCAGGTCTGCAACAACATGGGCGCCTTAACCTTAATGTTCACTTAAAGAAGCCTATCCCTCTACCTAACAACACGGGTTGTAGGTCAAATGGTCGAATCTAAATGGTCGACAGGACAAATGGTCGACACCAAAAGGTCGACAGGTCAAATGATCGAATTGTTTTTTGGTTTTTTTTTTTTTTTTTTGGGGGGGTCCCCCAACCTCCTTTTTTTTTGCTAAAAACTCCTTTTCTTCCCTAAATGAAAACCTAAAAAAAGATATATAACAAAAAAAAAATTCAATCATTTGTCCTGTCGACCAAATTGTGTCGACCATTTGTCTGTCGACCATTTGACTAGACACCCACTACACTACATCTATATATATTGAGCAAAACTCAATAGTGGCTTCTTTCTACATAACCCTATATAAGTGCTACAACCCCTACCTCTTTCCCCCAATTCTCTTGTGCTTGTGGTTTTCTGTGCAGTCCCTGACGTGTGACACACTTTGTGTAGCCTAAACACTCCATGACATCACTGCTCCTGATGTCACCGGCCACCGTGCCCTTTAGCTCAGCATGTCATTCTCGTTATTGGTATGTTCACCCACCACCCCTTGTGACATTGGATCTGCATGCTTGCACCATCTTGCATCATTAGTGATATTATAATAGTTGCCAATGATGATTTCCTTCAAAGAAATTTTGACATAACACGTTTGAGTGATAGGCAGTTTAACCAGTTGGGTATGTTAGTGGAGGAACAGAGATGTGTACCACAACCACTTGCCTACTTAAAATATGTGGCTCAGATCTCCAGTCCTCTGGTAAGGTCAATTTTGTTGAGCCAAATTCGAATTACGGAGTGGTCATTGTTACCTGGAGCCTTCACTAGCTCAGCCAAACAGTGTCCAATTAGCCGTCTGAGTTTTTAACAAAATGTCTGATGTGTGGTTGATTTTAATCTTTTAAACAATTCAGTAGTTTGTAACATTCTTAGGCAGCATGAATTTGTATTAATCCAGGAAACATGTTCGCACTATTCCAAATTCAATGTTTTGCCCTCTCACACTAGTAGAGTGAAAACCTGTGGTCTTGGGTGGCATTTAGATTTTAATGTAGAAAATATTGTCAGTAATATTGGACAGAGAAGCAATTCTCGAGCTCTGGGGCGTAATGGCCTGTATAATAGTATTTTTTAAAGTAATACAATATTATGGGAACATCTCGGAAGTTCATGCATGAGGTTGCCATATTTAAAAAAGGAGACAAGCTTGACCCCATAAATTACAGGCCAATTGCATTACTGCATGTAGACTCAAACATATTCTGTGCTTCGATCCTAAACCAACTTAATAGGTGGGCAAATAAACGTGGGCAATAATTGTAATGGATTCATCAGTGATTAAGTAGCCAGAATAGCATGGAAGAAAAATGTGCCTCCGGTATAAATTGTATAAAGCAATAAACACAACAGTTAAATTCACATCATAATAACTATTTCTCCTTATAATGACCCTTCCCAAAATGCAAGCAGGATAGGATAGGAAAATCCAGTCTCATAACAAAAAGTTCCACTTCAGTTCTCTTTTAAGTTCCACGTTGATAACACAAAGTTCCAACTTTTATTCAACCAACAGTTCACATGTGGTCAACAACGTTTTCTTTTTTTTGTTCTGTTTTATGACCGTAAAGCTGTATGTTTCAACAGCTTTAGGCACAGACATAAATTAAAGGAAACAACGGTTAGCCATAGCCAACAGCGAACAGAATTAGACAAAATAAAATGGTTAAAATTACAACAAATGCTAATAAAAAGATGTTACAAAAAATAAATCACAACATTCTCACTACCTGTCGTCCCAAAAGCATTGGAGTACCAATACCCATTACAGTGCATTAGCTCAACCCCAAACCATTTGCAAGCAGTAACAGATCACCTTCCCAACAGATTATTGCTGGCTATCCAAAATACCAACTATCTTCCTCCAAAGGCGGGTAAAGAAAATAATACAAGGCTCATGATTCCCCCCCATGAATAAAGCCCAAATGTCCTCAGCAATAGGGTCAAAATGTATGCCCGCAGCCACACATGCCACTCTCCTAATCGCGCTGAAAGATTTGCAATGGGTTAAAAAATGCTGAACCGACTCTAGGGCACCACAGCCACAGAGGCAGGACATCCTGGCAGGTCTGGGAATGTTTAACCAGGCCTCTGTGACTCTTAACAGAATTTGTTTTAAGTTTAAGGTAGTCCCAGAACAGTGTGTTACCCACAAATAGGTTGATGTAATTAGGGGGCCCAGGATGGGCAGAGATGTATTCAAAGAATAGCCCACTATTTCACAGGGAAGCCAGTTGCGCCAAATATTGCTCATGAAAGTGGCAGTAAACAGCCACACACATGGTGGATTTGAACTAGGGAAATGGGCTGCTCAAGGTAACGCCGAGGACCAGAGCCAACCATTTATTCCCCTTCATGCGAAGAACTTTGGAGCAGCTGGCTCGATAGATGGCAAAGTTTAGGATACCAGCCTCTGCAATGGCGAGTTGACAAAGATTTTTCAGAAATTCAGAGAGCACAAATGCAGCCTTGCCGTGCAGGAGTAAATCCCAAACTCCAAGAAAATGGTCTGGACGGGAGTCTGAGTAGGAAGCCAGGGCAACCTCTTAAGTAAAAAGGATTCCAGTATGGACACACCCGTCATGTTACCGGGCTGCCAGAGAACAGTCCAATACATTAGCATAGGGCTAATCTTTGCCAAAAATAATTTGACCAAGATCTCCAAAGAGTAGCCTCCATCCAACTGGGCAATTTTTCCCAGGGCCTCCAAGGCTTGAGCACACCTTAATCTGGTATTATCTAGGTGACAACTACCATGTAGGCCTTCATCAAAGAGGACACCCAGATATTTGTACTCTTGGACAATCTCGAGATTTACCTCCTCCAAGTGCCAAGGTATGGTGATCTTCTTTTGGCCAATTGGATGGAATACCATACTTTCTGTCTTGGAGATGTTGATCACCAATTCCAAGGCATCAGAGTAACACTTCAATGCCTCCAACGCAGTCTGGAGGCCAAAAGGGGTTAAGTCCAACAAAATAATTTTGTCGGCAAACCCCATGCGTTGGAGGGGGAAGTCACCCAGCTTGGGAGGTATCAAGACTGGATTCAACAGAGCTGCTCCCATATCAGCAGGGTATAGATTGAACAAAAGAGGAGCCAATCTACATCCCTGCTTAAGTACATGTAGCTTAGGGATCCAGGGAGAGGTATTGCCCATCGGTTCAACCGGACTTTGATCCGAGTATCACTATGAAGATAGATAATTATAGCCAAAACCCAGCGGGGAGGTTCTGAGCAGAGAGTTTGTGTCACAAATTGTTGCAACTCACCGAGTTGAATGCTGCGCTATAATCAATAAGCGCAGCGTAGACTGTTGGATAACGGTTTGGAGAGCAAGGGAATTAGTCATAGTGCTAAGTCCTTTTTGGAATCTGGTTTGGTTGGGCTTGATAAGATTAGCTGTCACCACCAAAGCCCAAAGTTCATCGAGAAGCATGCAGGCATAGATTTTGGAGGATGCATCAAGCATTGGAAGGAGGCCGTAGTTACCCCGATTATCATGGGCCCCCTTCTTCCAAACTGGTACAATGATGCTGTCAGACCATGACAATTTTATAACCTGGGCTTCATCAATCCATCGAAAGAGACAGACCAAAGCAACCGCCCAGTGGTCGGCATCTTTGTTAATGGTTGTACTACAGATGCCATCAGGCCCAGGGGCCCTAGAAGACTTGCTGCCCAGAATGATTGTATAAATATCATTGTGGGTGAGGCAATAATGTCATCTACCAAAAGGGCAAATGCACCAGGTTCGACCAACGGGCACATTTGGAGGTGTACCGGTGGAATTTGATCCACAAGCGATAAGTGCTCTTTTCTTTTTTCAAGGAAAGTGAACGCGCAAAGGGATCCGATATTGCGCCAATGATAAGGTGAAGTTTGAGGCGCAAGGCCTTTCTCTTGGCTGCCACAGCACCATCATACGGATGGTGATGCAATGGAGGCAGAATAGCTGGTATCTTCGCAGTTGGCTGGGTCTTGGAGAAGACTGATAGTACAGACGCCTTCATCATTTCTCCAGTCTTCCAATACCTTATATGGATAGTCCTCTGAGAGTACTAAATCAACCCTTCCCCAGCGCTCGACAAAATTAAGTAATGCAGGGTTCAGATATTCAGAGGACGGGTCCAACCGATGCTCAGTCCAGGAGATACGATTTAAGGTGCAGTTAATCACGAGGGCTCCAGTATTCACTGGGACAACTTGGGTCACAGTTGGGGTAGTAGTCAGCATGAGAGGCAAATTGTCTCACTCGCTAAATGAGGATAAATGCCCATATCCAGGACCAGGACCAGGCAATCCTGGATAGTAGCTACTAGATTTTGGACCAAAGCGGGTGCACCTGGGAGGATAGTCCGACGGAAAAGCACTATTGATCATGGAGAAACCCAGAGAATATAATAAGGATGCCAATGGGCCAAATGAGTGTCCTTCAAAGGTGAGAATATGGGGTCTAACCCAGAATCGACCACAAACGGAGAGGACGGAATCTGTGAGTCAAAGTCCCCACAAATGATGTGTAAGGAGAATGGTAGATTTTCAATCAAGGTCTCAATCTCAGACAACACAAAGGAATAAGACAGTGTATATGGAGGGTCATAAAGATTGATGATAGCCACTTGTCCGCTGGTGCTTCTGAATGAATCATCAATCACAGCCATCAGGATGTAAGGGAACACGTCTGAATTTCCATCAGCCCCAAGACATTTTTGGCACCAAGGAGCAAACCTCCCCTAGGACGCCCAAGTGGTCCATGAATGGCCAATTTGTGAATAAAATACCAACCATCGATAACAAGAGGTTCCGTCAGCCAAGTCTCATGTAGCACAATCATAGAATATTGGTCAATTAGATCTATAAAAGCTACCTCCTTAAACAAATGGAAGTGACGGGTGTTCCAAATGATAAATGGATCTAAAGTTTCCATAGCCCCTGCAGTGCCGACAACCTGGCTAACCATGCCCAGTGGTTCTCTTCACCCGATGGGCCCTCACTGGACCCAATATCTAATTAAGAGCCTGGGGCAGTGGGGAGAGAGTCACCAGGGACAGGAGCACCCAAGGGTTCCACACTTTATCCCACTGACTGATATTTTTTTACCAAAGACTGAGTCAATAATGGTGAACTCATAGCCCAATTGGTTGAGTTGTTCAGAATATTTGAGATTATAGGCCAATGTTTATTTAGAGTGGAAATAAACCACAGAAGTGGAATTGGTAGAATGCTTGCAGAGGTCCACAATTTTAATAGCTTCACTGCAAATCACCCGTAGGGGGTTAATGCAGTGAAATAGACGTATCAACTGAGAGTGGTTCAGATGGTAATCATCCACCTCCCTGAAAAGGCATTCTATCAACAGCGTCTTTAAGTCAGGGCCGTCAGCTACATGTAGCAGACCCTCAAATCCCCCCTGTGGCCTAATCGCAGGAGCATGAGGGCGAGAAACCCTGTGTTCTCCCACAGTCTGGACGGAAGAGTTTGCAACCATCCTTCTCACTGTAGGAGGATCAATAGCCACCAGCCGGGGATTGGTGCCTTTCAACGTGTCCTGAGAAAAACTGTGGGCATACGATTGAGTGCAGATATGGTAGCTTTCATTATGAGGGCAGGCAATCAAGTTAAATAAATAACTGCAAGGCCAGGTTCAATCAGCATAAAATCCTCAGTGGTAGCCTCAGAGACCACAGTATTCCTCTTTTCACTTGTAATCAAGATCTTGCAAAAACTTATTTTCATCAGAAAAGTATATTTTTGTACTTCATTAGTTTCAACAAAAATGTCTTTGTCAGGATATTTCTGCACCAGTTCACAAAACCATTTATTTGACAATATTAAATAATTCTGCAGCACTTCATACAACACTAGCTTCAGTGGTATTCATTTGTAAGGATAATTCTGTAGTGATCCAGAAAACGCTTTAGTGGCTCTTGTAGGAGGTTTTGTCTTTTTTGGGCAAATTCGGACTTTGGCAATATTTTCTTACTGTGATATTTAAGCAGTAAACTGGAGGTAAACTGGCTTTACCACTAGGGATAGTACAGTATTACCCTATTTTGTTGATAATATAGTGTTAGCTTGTGTTTGCTGTCATTTCTTTAGTGGTATCTTGCTTTTGTGGTATTTTTAGAATTACCTTATTTTTGTGGTATCGTGGTGAGCATATCTTTTGTATACTACTGCCCCATCATAAAAACAAACCCTCTTCTCTATTGGAATATCCCTTGGTCGACTGTAGAGAACTCCCCACACCTATCATACTTTCAGGGAACACAGTGAGTTTATTCAGAATGCCACCTATTGTATGTGGCTTGTATTACTGGCTTATTTACATCCAGTAACTTATGTGTCTTACCTGACACTGCCTTCTTTTCTGCATGCAAAGAAGGACTCATTCATACCCACACACCCTTCTGTCTTGCTTATTTGTATATGTTTACTCTTATTCTAAACTTGTCCCATAGGGTAAATGAGGAAGCACAATTCTTTACCACATTGGTATAACACTATAATTACCCATTGACTCTATCCCCTAACACAATAAACATGGGAGACATAAAATAAAAACAATAACATTGTTCCAGCTTTGCTTTTTGTTATAATATTTTTATGTTATACACAATTCAGTTTACCAACAGAGAGCATAGCCTTGTCT
The DNA here is from genome assembly GCF_040938575.1 of Ambystoma mexicanum. NCBI lineage: Eukaryota > Metazoa > Chordata > Amphibia > Caudata > Ambystomatidae > Ambystoma > Ambystoma mexicanum. The sequence goes on along the minus strand of NC_090923.1, from coordinate 620,446,499 downwards.
CCTAAAACAAAACACAGTGAAGACAACAAGTATATAACAATCCTGGAAAAAATAAAAATCTTGTATTCAAGACTTTTTAGAATAAATGCATCAAAAAGATATCAAAATAAAACACATGGCAAATGAACTCAGTGTGCATCATTTTATTTTTTTAGCCAGTGCAAACATGCTTATAAAAACATGATATTTTTCTTTTTTAAAGTTATCTCTCTACACTGTCTTTCAATAAATGTAATGCATCTCATACATGCCCACACTCCTCATCTTTGAACTGACTCACCAAAATGGGTGAATTCTGAAGCATTTGTCACCGGACCCTTATCTATGCGACCCTCTCTCGCGCAACTCCTGGGAACACAGCCTTGTACTGCCTTGAAATGCTTCAAAGTCAGGCAGCTCTCCCACTCTCTTTTATCTTCAAGACTGCAGCCACGGTGTCCCATCCCTCGAAGTCACAGTTCGTACTCAAGTCCAAACAGCTCTGAACTCTTCATCTCACTTTGCCCATTATCTGCAATTACATCAGCTGTACCACCTCTCCCTTCCTACCAATCATCGTGCAAAAATGTTTTGTAAAAAACTCTCTCATCTCCAGAACAATGAAAGCTTCGGGCAAATGTTTCCGTTCGCCTTCCTGTCGCACATATCTCTGCTCTTCATGAAAAATGGAATGCATTTCACTGTGCTCATGACCTGCGTTAATGTTAGAGGGAGTGGGGCAGTTGATATATTAGTAATATAATTAGTATATGGTTAGTGAATTATGTATTTCTAATGCAGTTTTACGCACCTGAATACATCCACATTGTACCTATGCACTTCTGCACTTTACAATGACTGGCATGTTTCTAAAACATTTTGCTAAATGCTTTTATAAAAATAATGCTTGCTGAAAAACTGTGCCTGGCAACTATTTTGAAATGGCTGCATTTCCATACTGTACACTGCATACTGCCAATAAACGAAATGCTTTTAAAAATAATGCCTGCTGAAAAACTGTGCCTGGCACCTATTTCGAAATGGCTGCATTTCCATACTGCATACTCTATTCTGCCCGTAATATCCCCAAATATATCCTTACATACCCTCCTTTTTCCGACAATTCTGGCTAATAAACTCATAATTGGAAGAAACCCGTATTACTTCAAAATGTATGCATGCCGAGACATCTCTTTTTTTTCCATTGTTGCCAGTAGCATAATCAACACTTTCACCTTTATTGAAAACGCAATCAGCCATCCACCCATCACTATTATCAAAACTTCCAAACACACCATACTGCGCTCCACCCAGGTCCCCCACTTAAAGGTATCTACCTCCATCACACCCAAGCTACTCACAGTGATGTTATTCTATCTCAAATTCATCATAATGATATGTTTTTCCTTATGGCTCAACAAAAATTCCACAACTGGGTCAATCGGAAACAAGACCCTTTGAATAAACTCAATATTCTCCACTTGGCTTTCCCACATGTCATTAGCCACATGGAACAGAGTCAAACCCCCATTAGAGACAATCGTATCCTTCGGAACATCAAAATAAAATGCATTGGGCCTCATTACACGGAAGGCGGTAGGGGATTAACGGCACCGGTAAGGGCACCGGTGCCGATAATCTCCACCGCCCTACTACGAGGTTCCTCAGCTGGTCCTGTCTTTAACGTGTGGTCATACCACACGTTAAGGACAGGAACCGCTGAGGGACTTCAGTGCAAATAACGGTACTGCAAAGTGCGGTACCGTTATTTGCTCCTTCCCCATTCCCATTGTGGGCTCAATTGGAATGGGGAATGGTTCCCGGAATGGGGACTTACTGGTCCCGCAAAGGTCGGAGTAGGCCTGTAAGTCCCTATTCCGGGAACCCGGCCTCCGACCGCGGTAAGGGGGTAGCCATGGCGCTAATAGCGCCATGGCTACCGCCTTCCGTGTAATGAGGCCCATTGACGTTCAGTTGCTTGACAAAAAATGTCCCATGATTCAAATGGGTACTCGTATAATTATTCGAGGTGCTGCTGACCAACCACCTATTTTTAACCAGCTCAGCTTCTGATAATTCCTCACTACCTAAATTGCTAATTACCACTTCACATCCTCCCGATACACCTAGGTCAGGTTTCAACCCATAAATTGCATCTGCAGCATCAGGAACAAATGTTTTACCTGGACACATGTAAATTTGTTCTTTAAACCTTATACATGTGTCCAGGTTTAGGATCAAGCAAACCTCAGGTACCCATGACTGAAATGCCACGACCTCTGTAGTTTTGATTTTTATATATTTCCCATTTTGCCAAAATCCCACTTTATGCACCAATATAGTTTGGTAGATAAATTCAGGAGCTATATATGGAACACATAACACAAATCCAATCTCTATTATTTTCAAGTTCACACATAGGGGCATTGTACTGCCCATTTCAAATGCAATTTTAACTTGCATTGCTTCTATTTCCCTTGGGTTAATTCTCGCCATCATCTGATGAACAATTTCATGTGAAACAAAGTATAACGGTATATGTCCTCGAATTAATTGGGAAATTGCAGTTTGAACCTCTCCCATATATTTTGTCAACAACCTATCAAGAGGATTTACTATATTCATAATATCACTTAACACCCGGTCATGTTTAATCACAACATGTGTACTGTGCTGCAGAATTTCAGCCTGCTCATTTAACAGAACAGCAGTCTCATTGACAAATTTTACTTGCTCATCCAATCCACCTCTAATTCCATCCAAAGCCTTTTGGATCATGTCCAGATCGTGAGTCAACTGCTGTGCTTTGGCGCTCAACGTTCCTACTGAAATTGTATTAGCTGTAGACATTGTAGTGCCTATTACAGCTCCAATAATAGTCATCACCAGAAAGACCACTAGCAATACTGATCCTCTCTTTCCCTTCCTTTTCTTTACATCCACTGAATTCACAAATGTTTTCTCTAATTGCATTACAATGGGGGTCATTACGAGGTAGGCGGTAAGGGGTTAACGGCGCCGGTAAAGGTGCCAGAGCCATCAACTACTTACCGCCTCATTACGAGTTCTGCGTCCTTAGCGGGTTCCGCGAGCAGACCAGGGTGCTAACAACGGGCCCGTTATTAACGGCCCCGATGTTAGCACCCTCCCCATTCCCATTGGGCCCTATGGGGGCTCGAATGGGAATGGGGATGCACAGGGTCTGGGTTCCCTGAATGGGGAAATACCAGGCCCTCCAAGTCGGAATGGCCTTGTATTTCCCCATTCAGGGAACCCGCTCCGGTATCCGGTATGGGGGTAGCCATGCCGCTAATAGGGGCATCGTTACCTCCATACTTGGAATGACCCACAATGGGCCTCATTACACGGACGGCGGTAAGGGTGAACGGTCACCGTTAATGGCAACGGTGACCGTTAACCCTTACCGCCGTACTACGAGGTCCCTTTGCGGGTTGGAGGATTTAACGCCTGCTTCTTGCAGGCGTTAAAATCCAACCCGCTAAGGGACCTCGGAGCTAATTACGGCACCGCAAAATTGCGGTGCCGTAATTAGCGCCTTCCCCATTTCCATAGAGCCCTATGGGGCAGAAATGGGAATGGGGAAGGGCAATGGCGGAAAGGGGATTTACCGCCCCTCCAACCTTGGAATGGGGCGGTAAATCCCCTTTCCGCCAAGGCGGTGCCGGTATTTTACCGGCATGGACCAAGGTGCTAATAGCACCTTGGTCCACCGCCTTCCGTGTAATGAGGCCCAATGTCTCTTATTGCCTGCTTAGCATCCTCTCTTCTCAGTTCTAGCAAATCCTCGGTCTGGTCAGCCGTAATCACAGTTTTATTAATAAATCTCTCAATCAAATTGTCAGGGTTTATGGGGACATATATATTTTGATATATTAATCGCCTGTTACCCATAATAAACCCAGGCACTTCCTCCACTGCAATACCAAATGCTGGTCCAGGCTCAATAATGACTTGTGCTCCTGTGACTTTGAGACCCACCACGATCAGTGTAATGTTGCCGGTGTGATTATCATTGTCTTCCATCCTGTAGACTTTGTCTTTACCCCCATCCGGAGCTCTTGGTCCCTCGGTCTCCGGTGGTCCAGCGGTCTTCGGCCCATCAGTCTCTGGTCCCTACCAGGACAATATGTTAGTAGACTCTAAATCAAATAGAAAAGGAACAGAGTTAGGGGCCGATTCATGAAACAAATGTGCGCTGAAAATCTCAGTGCAAGCTGGCGCACGCGTGAAAAAGCAAGCGCACGTGCACGCGTGTGATTCAAGGAAGGTCCTGCGCAGGTTTCCCCCTGGATGTGCACCAAATCCGTGCGTGGCAAACACGGGCGCACACGTCATTGCAACATCCCTAACGCCGTGCACGACGCGCACAGGGAATGCGCACAACATTGGCGCACACACCAAAAAGGGGGCGGGACAAGGGGCGTAACACGCGGAATGGGGAACAATGTGTGAAAAAGAAGGCGTAACTGGGGAAGTACTGCAGGGAAATAGACAGAACGCCCACACGCACGCGAACAACACGTATTCATGGAATCGAATACGGGAAACACGCACACGCTAAAATACGCGCACAGGCGTCAACAGATCCGCCAAAGGAAGGCAGGCGTATGCATCCCCGTGCACAGTATAAAAGTGCGCGCAAACAACAAACACGTATATACAGCTACGATGAATGCCCCATTTGTCGCAGCACTGATCGTGGGACACCGCAGTAGGAGGAGAATAGCCAGGGCCCGCATTTTTTCTCCCCGGACTAGCCTTTTTGGGATGCCTGACGACCAGGTCTATGGCAGGTATAGGTTTCCACCTCGTATCATCCTAGACCTGGTCAGGGAGTGGGAAGATGACCTTACATCCCCCAACCTGTGCTCCCAAGCATTGAGCCCCTTGGAGAAGGTGCTCAATGTCCTGCATTTTTTGGCCACTGGATCATTTCAGCGAACTACTGCCATCGTGGGGGGGTCTCACAGGCCACGCAGTCACGCCAATCATGACTGCGCGCCCCTCAGTCCACAGGCACATATACATGCCCAGAACACCCGCAGAAAGGCAGGCCGTGGTCCAGGACTTTTACAGTGTGGCACACTTCCCCAAAGTGCTTGGTGCCATAGATTGCACCCATGTGGCCCTACGTCCACCTAGGGCAACTGAGCCCATCTATCGAAAGCGCAAGCACTGGCATTCCATCAATGTGCAGGTCGCATACGATGCAAAGGAAATCATCAACTCTGTCTATGCAAACTACCCTGGCTCCACCCATGACAGTTTCATATACAGAATGTCCACCCTGAGCCGGGCACTGGAAGCTGGGCAGCATGGTGACACATGGCTCCTAGGTGAGTACAAACCTGTGCACATGCATGCATGTCACACACAGACAAATACACAAACCCTAATAATCACAACCATAATCACCTCCCCAGGGGACAGTGCCTACCCTCTGAGCAACCACATGATGATGCCAATCCGGAACCTCACCACACCATCCCAGGTAAGATACAACGCTGCCCATATTGCAACCAGGGGCATAGTGGAGCGCACATTCAGAGTGCTCAAGTCACACTTCCGCTCCCTTGACCGCTCTGGCGGGCAGCTACTATATGCCCCCCCCCAGTAGTGTGCAGGATCATTGTGGCAGCATGTGTCCTGCACAATGTTGCAACACGGCACGGCGTACCGGTGGACATAGTGGTGCCCCCACATCCCCAGGCACAGGCGCCGGCCATGGGAGGGGATAGGGCACGTGGCGAGGCAGCCCGGACCCAGCTCGTGGCCACATTTTTCACCTAAACTCCCACCCCTGTGGAGTGCACACAGGCCTGGCACATACCAGGTGACAATTGATGATGACAAAGAGGCAGTCAACTGTCACAACCTTACCACCCTGAGAATGTTGCCATGGAAGTGCTACATTGTGTGCATCCCTAGCTACTTAAACCTAACCAATCCTGTGTGACCAAAAGGAACACTTGCAAGGTGTGCATCACACACCCCCGCAAAACAGCCCATAACAATCCCTGGTATGTCACCCAAACCCTCCCAACCCCTATCACTCTTGTCTGCCACACCATGACATGGCAAGCAATACCAAAAGGCCAACACATGACCAATAAGATCCGAAGTGACATGTGATAAATGGAAAGTGGCTCCAGACAATGATGCCTGACATGGAATCACATGAAATGACCAACCAACAACCTTCCTCACATACCAAGTCGTAGCATGAACATAACACTGGATACCTGTTCACATGCACATTGGGCAAGGAAAAATCCCTACTCCTGAACCCTTGTGCTGTGTGTGTCTCCTGCAACACACTGCTCAGCACACAGCACAGTGAGCAGCCATTGTGTTGGAGATACACCTTGAGCATCACATGAAAAGGACTAATTAAAAAAATAACCATTTGACGCATGTACAGGATCCCCAAATGTTCATAGATCATGTGCTGCAGGGACACAGCAGGCCCCAGAAGGCAATCTGTGTGCACCTGTGGCCATGTTAGGGTGGTTGTTCATGTGGTCGATCATTGTGCAAATGTGTGTGTCAGCAGGGACATGCACTCAATACATGCATGTGAAATCAAGTGACCCTCAGTGTCCTGTACACATCACATGTGAACATTGCCCATGTGTACACCCCAGCATGTCAAACCTCACCAATCCCCTCACACCTGAAAAGTAAAGACAACACAGGAACAGGCATTGACCTGCAGAACACATCATGTACATAGTACCCCACAATTACGATGTCAAAGTGCCCAAAACACTGTAGCCGAAGCCAACTGTCCAACAACAAAAGGCCCTCCCTCCTTCACACATCACCATGACCTACTGAACAACTGTGTCTGGGGTATGTAGCCTTCTTCCTTCAAGTATACCTGGCACAGCATCACCCTACCCCTTGTTCTCCATGTTCCACCTTGTGTGTAAATAGGGACCAGCCCCTTCAGAGGCCACCTTGACTGGGAAAAAAAAACTAATCACAGAGAACTCTAAGGAGCCAAACCCACAAACCATGGAAAAAGCCTGTAGGCAACCAAAAACCCTGGAAGAGTTTCCAGTAGATGACTTGAAGTAGCAGAAAATGTCCAAGCACATGTCCAAGCACAATGATACAACAACCAAGGTAGCACAGTTCAACAATGCCACAACAGGATGGGTACCATGTTTGGTACAAAATATACAATGATGATGCACCAACTGATGGGTAGCATCACAGCTCCGGTGTCCAGGCGCAGGAGTGGCACGAACCAACCACACCTTCCATAGTCTGGCCACCTGCAAGGTCAAACTTACACAGGCCTCTGAGACCCTGGTGGGGAAGGAGGGTCAGGGATATGTAGTTTGGACAGGCATTGGTATTCAGGATAACCAGAAAGATGGGAAGGAGAGGGGAGTAGGATTGTCAAGGGAAAGTAGGGAAAATACAAAAAACAACTATTCACAATAACACATATTCAATCAGACAAAACATGTTCATCATGCACATTGTACCAAATGAGTCAAATGCAAGCCAAAGAGAGACTTATCTCTGGGGTGAGTGCTGGCCTCCTGCCAGCGCACTCTCAGGTCCGGTAACAGGAGCAGTTCAATGCTGCAAAGAGAGTGTGAGTTACTAATCTGTGTGGTCCTACAACACACACACGCAACACCATAAATGCCCCAATGTAAGTGACTCCTCCACAAACAAACACTCTTGTCTGCTGCTTTGTACCCATACGTTAGCTTGCCCCCATGATGGTCAATACACTGTCAATGCAGTAAAGCAGGCGCATGTGGGCGCACGGCAAATGGAAGACCAATGCGTCAACAATCACACATCATACAATAGTCCCTGGGTGAGCATCTAGATGCGTAAAGCGAGGTGCGACTTCAGTACAAGTTGTGTTCTGGCATCCGCAGATTAAAATAGGTAGTGCATGTGTCAATTTTCACATGTAATTGATATGCACTGCACACAAGTCTGTGCCTCGCTGGATGTCCTTGTGCGCGGCTTCATTTTCTGGCTAGGAACGCTACTGCGCTAATGACTCTGCTTCAATGGAGCAGGGTGGACCGGAGGATATGTGCGACAGCCCCTGCGTGTGCCCCTGCCAACTTGGTAAGCAACTTGCCATTTGTCCCCCAACGCATCTTAGCTGTACTGTGCGCTTCAACAACAATATCTGTCCAAGCTCCCCATCAGTGGCGCCACTTAGCATGCATGTGCAAGTGGCATGGTGGAAGCTTGGCTGCGGTGTGGCCCCCTTGTGCTGCTCACCTTGCCTGGAGCTCCTGGAAACACGTCAGTTGGACGTCTGAGCACAAGCCCTCTGGCACTGCTTGCGCACATATGTGCATGTCTGCCCCACCGAACATGGCCAGCTGTATGTCGTACAATGGCCCATGTCTGCTGGCGAGGGTGGTCTGGAGGCTCATTCTCCTGCAGAAAGGGCACAAAACATATAATTAATGCAGGGAAGTTCCCTGTGTGTGTCTCTTCATGCTGGTTGTGACTGGGCCATGTCAGACACCTACATCAGAATTCCTCCCACCATCAGTGTGACTTTGACAGGCAAAGGCTGCCGGCCACTGTCTACAGCATGAAGTGCATCAAGCACATGTACAGGAAAGAAAATAAACATACAGCACACTGTATATCAATTAATAGACACATCAATCATGAACCCACCCAAATCTAATGCAGACATGCCATGGATAAAACCCCCACAATCCCCACTAGGGTTGTTAACACAAGTAGTACAGCAGCAGACAGGCCACAGATATGACAGACCAAAGCCCTTGTGTAAATGACTGTAACACCAAACCATCCTTGCAAGCCCATGGATAAGGGAAGCAGGAGTGGCCTATGTGAATCAGGACCCCAAGCTGCAAACACATACACGAGACAAGCTTGAAGGGCCCAGCTGGAACAGACAGTGGATGCTTTCAAAAGCCACAAAGCACCACACCGTCACATGAATGCACAATAGACAAACAATTTTAAACTATATTAACTAATTAAACTAACTATGAAAAACCTACATTACCTAATTAAACTAACTATCAAAAACAATGTTAACTAAATAAACTAAAATGAAAAATCAAAAATGGCCACATACAACCCGCGGGGGGGAGGCACCCAGGATGGGGGAGGTACAGGGTGCAGCTCAACACCCACATGCGATGATGTGAAGTAAAAAAAAACCTCCATGGGCTCAACGCCTGCACAGCCCGACCTGTGTGGGATATATCTCGTCGTCCGAGTCAGCCTCTTCCTGAAAAGGTAGACGTGGTGCAGGAGCCTGACCACGCCTAGACGCAGCTTGCCCCTCGTCGGCAGCAAGTCTTCCGGATGGGTGAGCCTGGTTCTGTGGGGCGATGACACGTAGGTCAGCATGCAGAACCTGTCGTGATACGCGTGCTTCCTCTTGCAAGGTAGCATGTGTAACACAGAGTTCATCCTGTGTGGCCTGGCTGGATAACTGATGCACCTCTCGGCAAGCACGTAGCTCAGCCGAGATGGTACGCTCAAGCTGCACAAACCTCTCCTCTGACCACTCCCTTTGGGACATCAAGAGGACACCCAGAGTGGATCTGAGGGATTCATACTCAGCAATCAGGGCCTCCATGTGTGCCTCTGCATGAGCAGCAATTGCTTGACGCAAAGACAACATTTCAGCCTGGCGTGCCCTGTCTGAGGCTGCCATGCCCAGCCTGAGCGAGCGGGCCGTGGACTGTGCCGCCCGTTGCTGGAGAAGCATCTGCCTAGCAGGGGGAGCACGGATTGGGCCACATGCTCCATGCTCATAGCAATGTGTTCAATTGCTGCCCCCTGGCGTTCTGAATTGGCAGTCATGTCTTGCTCCCACTCAGTATACCTAGGTGGCGCACGGCCACCGCGTTGCTGGGCTTGACACCTGCGGGTCCCAAGGACCGGCCATCCTTGTCAGGTTGGCACCGCCCGCGGCTGCAGGACTACATTCCCCCGTTGACGTAATGTCCCAGGCACATCAGCGACTGGTGTGGAGGGTGACCCTGCGTCCCGATACACCACAGGCGGAGGTCCCACCACCGTCTGGCCCCTCAGTGCAGGTGTCACGGACAGAGGAGCATCCACATCAGAATCACTCACCCCAGACGAATGGACCCGATGCGCATCCAACTCGACATTGTCATCAGAGTGATCGTCCGGGCTTGACTCATTGCCAGCCACAGACAAGATGGTCTGTCACACATGTGGGTTTTCGTGGTCTACCACCCCACGACCCCCACTTGTGCCAGGTTGCTGGTGTGATAGCAAACCTGTGTCTGACATGACAACACCATCCTCTGGCACCATTGCGTCATCATCTGGAAATTGGAGAAAATTTGCATTAGTACACATGTCATAAGCACATAACACACAAACACATAGACATCACACAGACTGACAACACATGAAGCACACATGTCACACACAAATGTGAACCTAGCATGCATGCAAGGTCACTTTGACATAGAATCAGGGACTAAGCATGTAGAACGGTGTAACACGGCTCAGAAGTGGGTTGATGCAGTGCAGGACATGAGTACGTTTTGCACTTTCTACATGAACAAATACATCATGATGTGTATCAATTGACTTGAAGGCAGTGCAAGGGCAAGTCCAGGCATCACGTGCAATGTGCATGCAATGTGTTGCATGGCTACAAGCAACCCCCCCCCACTAAGTGAAAATTTAGGGATGCATTGCATGGCAGCGAAAGGGCAACCAGAGACCTGTGCATTGGCAGACAGTGCTGGCTAGCATCAATTGCATCATCTGAGTCAACTGACAACACAGCAGATGATGATGGGACAGAAAGCAGGACATATGATGACCCCTCAGTAGTACAGCCATGTGTGCAGAAGCCCCTACACCAGTTGAACAGAGTCAGTGGGCCTGAAACGGGGGAGGCCTGTGCCCCACACTGTGACACCCTAAACATGTGTGTGGTGCAGGACTGAGCCAGAGTGGGCATAGAATGTACCAGCGGAGCATCAGCCATCTGCACAATCCAAGTGAGACAACCTGCATGAAGTGCAGAGGATGTACACCGCTGCATGTGTCTGGCAGGTTGGCTGGTGGAAGTTTGCATGAACACAGGAGTCTTGAACAGGTCATTGCAGTACACCAACGTGATGTACACCTGTGCAATGTTGAAATTGGGGTGCAGGGTTGGTGGAGGTGCAAGGGAGCATGCCTACGTGGAGAACCCGCATGCATGCAGAGGACACATGCACGTCAGTCATGCAATGTCATAGTCCCAGTGCTGAGACGAAACACACCCCAGGCTACATGCAGAAGGGCCATTGAGCTGGAACATGGACTGTAGGGGCAGCTGGGTGACTAGCATGTGATTAGGGTGCAAGTGTGGTGATGAGGACAGTCTCCGTCTACTCTACATGTCCACTATCCTGCACAGCAGGCAAGTATCATAGAAGCATTGCATTACTTGCACATGAGAACCATGTACACATGACATGCTGTGGCAGTCAAGCACAACACATCACACAAACAAAGCACACATGTTGTCGACCAACAGGCAACAACACTCAGTGGACGGGGCATCAAAGTCCAGCATCTCTCCCACTCCTTCGACCAATTCTGTTGGTATGAACTCCACAACGAGTTCCTCGTGCAGAGTGAGGTCTTCCTCCTCATGTGGTGGCCCACCGCCAGTCACCAGAGTCATGTTGTAATTAGAGGCACACTTTGCCTTAGCGCTTCGTTTGAGGTCATTCTAATGCTTTTTGCACACTTGCGCTGTGCGCACCTCATGGCCGAATGCACTCACATCATCCGCAACTTGCTTCCAGTGGGTATTACGATGGGCAGCCGTAGTTTGACCATTCGGCCCCACTAGCATGTTACAGTTGTGTGCCGCACGTAGTCCACGAGGAAGTCCAGTTCCTGCTTGCAGAAAGGCTTCTTCCTCGACGTGCCGGAGGCTGTAGCTGTGTCTGGGGTCCCAGCCTCTGCTGCTGGTGCAACCTTCCTCCTCTTGGACGCTGATCCGAACCCTGGCTGGCAAATGCCACCCTGATCAGTATGGGCAGTGGTGCTGGTGGAATGAGCCAAGGGAGTGGCAGGTGGAACATGGAGTGAACCCCAGACTTGCGTCAGTGGCTGCTGGGTGCCCTGGAATGGACCCTCCGCAGCAACCTCCGCTGTGCCAGGGTCATTGACCGGGACTGTCCTGGTTGGTAGACTCACAACTGGGGTGGTGTTGGCTGCATCTGCCCCTGCACTTGCCAACACCCGTTTGGTCGGGGCAGCAGATGACATTACTGCCCCAGGGACACGTGCCTCGGTCAGGACAGGCCTCCATGCACCTACAGTGTGCATCCTGACCACCTGGAAATCTTCCATGGACTCTTCAAGTGCCAACGCAGCCTGCGCTGGCAGACCTTGAGCCTGGGTGGTGGTGTCCACAGCTGCACCTGCAGCTACCATTAACCTTGGGCCCGTGGCAGTCGATGAAAACGGACTGCCGGGTCACATGGGTGCCAGTGCCAGATGCAAGAACTGCATCTCCTGGAGCCGCAGGGGGTGGTGGCATGACTGCACCAACATGTGGCACAACATTGTGCCGAGCTGCCGCACCCCTGCCTCTTCCCCCTCTGCAGCCACCCTGGACCCCCTGGAGTCCCCGTACTCCCCGGTCACCCCGGCCACGTCCCTGACCATGCCCGCCACGTGGAGTACGCCCAGCTGAGGCGCCCCTCACCTTACATGGCCTCCCAGCCATGGCACAGATGGAGTAGTGCCGGCACAGATGGAGTAGTGGCAATGGGAGGTGTACACGACAATTGTCCTGGGCAATTGGGGTGAATGGGGTGGGATACAAGATGTTAACAGCACCCCTGCACCTGCAAGGCTGTATGTGACCCTGGTGATGAAGTGACAGGTCACGCAACACTCAGGCACCCCAAAACTGCTGTACAACCGTGCACGCAACCCCTGGTAGCCCACGTGTGTGGAATTAACCTCCTGCAGTACGTGGTGGCACCCAGGGACACGAAAAACACGTATGCGTGGGAAATGCAGGCTACTATGACCTCGAAAACGGGTACGCGATACACAGGGGCACCCGCAGTGGGAAAAATAGCGTGCGTGACTCACCCGTCAGACTAGCGTGATAATGAAAAACACGTGTAGCCAATACCCCCGCCAAAAGAAGAGATACGTCCTTGATCCGCTGTGAAGTTGTGATGGCACGCAAAACAACACGAAGTAGCAACACATACGTCGGTCTCCACGAAAGGCACGTACCCGCTCACCTTTAACCCGTGCTGAGGGACACACGCGCGCGTCACTTCTCTTGCGCGCTTAGGCCCTTTCCTCGGATTACACGCATTCACACGCGGATGTGTATTTTTTTCACGTGCTGATTCACTATGCACCCGTCACGAGGGGAACACCTGCGCGCATAACGTCACAGACGAGCTTACGCGCTAAGGGCCTTTCCTCGAATTACACGCTGATGTGCAGTTTTTTCACGTGTCAAATCACTCCCTATCAAGCTGGCCATGCGACAACACACGGAAGACCACGCTCCTGCCCAGAAGGCCATTTTCCTGCCCCCAGAGCCCCGAGCAGCCTCCCACGTGCCATCTGCTGCTGCCTGCCTGCTGCCACCGTGCCCTGCCATTTGGTGCCTGCACATCTGCCATCTGCAGGGGTCCAGTTGCAGTGACCACCCCTGCTGGAACAGAAGACTCCTGACTGGTGTTCCATCACTCCACAGCCCAGCCCCAGGACCCAGTTGCCCACCCACACCTGCCTCGGGGTTGCCATGTCCGACACAACACCTTCCGGCACCAGTGGCAACCCCCAGCAAGAGAGGCAGAGGGCTGCCAGCTTCACTTCCGAAGAAGTTGGCATCCTGGTGGAGCAAGTCCTGGGGCATTATGATGCCCTCTTCACACCATCGCACGCCGACAAGGAAGGAGGGAGGAAGATCTGGATGGACATAGTGGGTGCCATCAACGCGGAGGAGGTGGCACCCCGCGACATGAAACACGTCCAGAAGTGCCCTCAAGAAGGCCCGGCGCCTCTTAGAGGCAGAGGATGCAGTGGGGCACCAGGACCAGATTACCAACCAACAGATGAGGGTCCTGGAGCACATTCGCCCAGTGCTTCGCCACCAGATCCTCAGGATGCAGGCCCGTCTGGAGTCGAGCGGTAAGCGGCCATGCATTTCTGTGTGAAACAGGGCATGTTGCAGTGTGCTGGTAGTCAGCTACTTGCCTGTATGTGTGACATTGGCCATGTATGGATGTGTGTGTGCAGGGACATCATGGTGCTGCATGTGAGACCAGTCATGCGTGAACCACATGGATGGTGCATGTGTTACAATGCAACATGCGGAATGCGCACATGAATGCATGCCTGTCTCTGTTGTTGGACATGGATGGGGTGTGAGAGATGGGTGCTGCTGTCAAGGACATGTATGGTGTACATGTCTATTTGTCTGAGTAGCTTGTGTGTGACTTGTAAACGCCATGGATGCATGACACATGTCTGTGACAATGGAGGTCATTACGACCCAGGCAGTAAGTACACCAACTTTACCACCATGGTGTAAACTACGTTTACACCATGGTGGATGGCGGATTTACCACCCCATTCCAAGGTGAGTGGGGCGGTAAATCCCCATTTCCCATTTACCCTTCCCCATTCCCATTTTTGCCCCATAGGGCATAATGGGAGTGGGGAAGGCGCTAATTACGGCACCGTAAATTACGGTGCCGTAATTAGCACCAAGGCGGTTTAGCGCCATGGATTTTAACGCCTGCTAAAAGCAGCCATTAAAATTGGAATCAGGCGTTAAGGGTTAACGACGGCGTTAACCCTTACCGCCTGGGTCGTAATGACCTCCAATGTTCTGATTCACTGATGCAGCCTAGTCATCCTTGTCTCCACTGTGTCTGGGGTGTACAAGGCTAGATGGATGAGACTACGGTGATGTGTGTGCATGTGATCAGTATGAGCCATGATGCATGTGAGTTTCGAACCACCATCGTATGTTTCAACAGTTCCTTGGACATGTATGCAAATGTTCTTTGCATGCGCCATGGCTGTTTCTGCATGTGTGTTGCCTGCACTGACCCATGTGTTGTGGAGATACATGATGGAAGTGACGTTTGATAGTGCCACTCATGTGCTATTGCTTCCTGTCTAGGGGACTATTGTACAGTACCCTGATGCTTGTGTTCTATGTCTCCCTCTACACAGCGGCGAGTGAAGAAGAGGGCGGAGACGGCGCTGTGGAGCAAAGTGGTGGGGAGGCCACCACCGGCCGGCGACGCAAGGCCCAGTCAACCTCCCAGGAATTACCATCATCCGAGAGCGAGGGGACTGGTGCTGTGTCTGCCACTACGGCTGCAGCGGAAGGGGTGAGTGAGCCCCCAAAGGGGCTTGCGATGGCGGAAGACGGTGTGGAGCCATCCAGGTTGGTGGTTTCCACAGAGGAGGAGGAGGCCGCTACTGAGCCGCACATGGGGCCTGGTGGGAGTGGTACCACGGGTGCAAGTGGTGCAGTCCAGGGGCAGGGGCAGAAGGCAGCACTGATCGCCGTGGAGGGGCCTGTGCATGTCACTGTCCCTGACACTGTGACTGCACAACCATGCACCAGCAGGATTTCCCCATCCCAGGCCCGTCCGCAGGTAGGGGAGAGGTCCACGTCATCTGACACTCCTCTACCTGCGGACGAGGGGACACGTGACCCTATGGAGACCATCCTGATTGGTGTCACGTTGTGCATGCGTGACATTCGTGATGACGTGCAGGCTTCCTGGGGTGTGCACGCATGTCATCACGAAGAGCTGCATGCCAACGTGGCCCAGTTGAAGGGGCCTTGGTAGGGGGTTTCGTACATGTGTCAGGCACTCTGGCGGCCCTCTCCTCCTCTGTGGAGACTATGCGCCAGTCGTTCTCCATGCCGTCTTCTGGCCCAGATGCCACCAGGGCCCCCTGTGGACCTGCCCTGACGTGATTTCGCTAGGGCGAGCAGGGTACGTGTATTCCTGAGGTGCGCCAGGAGTTTTACATGCGAATTCGCTAGCACGAGAGGGGTACGTGTATTCAGAGGGGCGCGCGGGGAGTTTTACACGTGAATTCCATAGCGCGAGAGGGGTACGTGTATTTTGAGGGGTACGCAGGGAATTTTACACGCATTTTCGTGGTTGGGGGCTGTATGCTGGTCCACTGGCCTGTGCGTGATGTACGCGATTTGTGCACTGTTCATGGTGCACAGGGCAGGGTTGGGGGCTAAATGGCGCTGCTGCAGGGTTGCAGCGCCACTCTGCGCCACGGCTGGTTCTGGATGTTGAAATCCATTAATACGCTGTGCGCTGGAATGGGTTATGGCGGACGCGGCTGGCGCAGACTGCCGCACGCACACACTGTGCGCCAGCCGCATGCGCCACTTGTGCACTGATTTCTATGAATTACCCCCTAAGTACATAGCACAACACAAATTTTACCCCTTCTACTACTGGCCAAAAACAAAAATGTGGCCCAAACATTATAATCCTTCAAGGTTATCACTTTTGGATATCTGCAAATAAGCACATGTTATAGAGAAACAAACAACATAAATACCCCACCTTATTACACATCTCCAAAAATCTGCATGTAGAATAATTTCATCACATGGTGCTAGAATAGATTGATTTGACTCAGCACCTTCATGAACACATAGTGTCCCTTTTTTATGTTTTTTGATTTTTTTTTTAACATTGTTTTTTCATTTACTAGTCTACCACTATATTTTTGGTTTCACATGAGTGAAACATCACCTTATCATTTTCATTATGCATGCATCATATAGTCAACAGTTCTTCAATCATTCATTAACATACAACCTTAATGTGTTTTCATCAGTTATCTTACTGCTAGCTTTCTTTTCCATGCAGTTAGTACACCTACCCTGTCTCCACCTGCTCAAGCCTCCTTATTTCATGCTTTGGGTGACAGGGCTTAATTTGATTGACATGGACAAATATCTCTGTCACTGTTTCACCCTCTGTCTTTAAGATTTTGTACACCACCGGGGATACCTTATCTATGATTTTGAATGGACCTTGCCATGCCTCAAATAATGTTGAGTTTTTATGTGTACCTCTCCCAAAATGAAACTTATATACCCGATCACCTATGTTATACTCTTTCACAGATGTCTTTTTATCATAATAGGACTTTGCACTATCAGCAGCTCTTTCCATATTTCGCTGCGCAAATGCAAATGCATGTTGTATATGCTTTCTCAATTCTTCCACATACTTGTGAACTGTAGATGCACTCACAAATGTTTGCTCACGTGTCCTGTAAAATAAATGTTGTGGCAGTACCATTTTCCATCCTGTCAACACCTCATGAGGACTGATACTTTTTGCTTTAGCAGGAGTCGACCTAATGGCCATCAACACTAAAGATAATCATAAATCCCAACTAGAACCTGCCTCGGCTACAAACTTCTTTAGTATTTCCACAACAGACCTATTGCTTCTCTCTACGTTCCCCAAAGAGGTGGGGCGAGACGCGATGTGCAATTTTCTTTTTACCCCTAATATCTGCCACACCTTGCTCATTAAGGCGCTCGTGAAATGACTTCCTCGATCTGACTCTATTCTTTGTGGTAACCCAAATCTTGAAAATATGTGATTTACCAGCAATGTAGCTGCTGTTTGTGCACTACAACCTGGTGCAGGAAAACATTCTACCGGTTTCCCCTACTCGATCTCTTTACAGGCCCTACATAGTCGATTTGTAAATCCATCCATGTAAGGGTTAAACCTCTTTTCATTAATGGAGCTCTATGCATTGGTGAAGCAGGCTTAAATTGTGCACATACCAGACAACCCCTGGTATATAATTCCACATCTTGGGATATGTGTGGTCAGTAAGCATAATCTTTCAGTATCTCCAAAGTTTTTTGTGAACCTCTGTGTCCTGCAGTTATCGCATCATGTACATGGTGTAACATTAGCCCTTTGAATGAAAGAGGTACCACCAACTGTATCTGCCCTGTTATGGATTCCCTGATCATCAGACCATCCTGTAGTTTAATTTGTTTGTAGTTCTTCAATAACACTCTCAACTCTTCTTTTCCTGTACAATAATTTTCAGTTAAAGGATTTTGTTTGGGGTCCATAAAATGATTATGATAGACCCCCAATAATGAATCTTATTTTTGTGCCTTAATCAAATCCTGATCTGATGTATCATAACTCCATTGCATTACAGGTTGTTCAACTTCTTTTGGAGATTTAAAATGTGTAATTGCATCTAATTGTATTTCACCATTTAGGTGTTCAATGGGCAACAATTCTCCCATAACAGCCCTAATCTTGGCTAATTGATCTGCTCTATCATTTCCCTCCTTATACTCTGCTGGTGTTTTCAAATGTCCACAACTTTTCCTCCAGTATATTATTAAATCATTCTCTGACACTAATTTGTCTATAGCTTGAATCATTTTCCCATGTTTGAGGGGCGTTTTGTTATATGTGAGCATGCCTCTTGCTTTCCAGCCAGGCAAATATTCTACAAAGCTATTGCATGCATAATCAAAATCAGTACCAAGACAATTTCACTGAATTTGTTATCAACTGCAGTATTAATTGCTTTATAAGTGGCTGCTAACTCTGCTATCTGGCTACTCTTAGCCCCAATTCTCATTCCTATGATAGGAATGTCCTCACATCTCAACCATGTAACAACAAGAAAATCCCACAAAAACGGCTTCCTCCCTTTCAGGCTATAGGTTTGTCTGTCGTATCTGCCAATTACACATACATGCTACCCATTCAAAATACAGGTAGGCACACAAGACCTTTAAAAAAATAACACATATTTTAATGTCTATCGCAATCATAAAAAAGGTATACAGCTCAAGTAATACATATAAAAAAGACCCTAATGGTTCATATAAACAAAATAAATTATTTCTTCACCATTTCATCGAGTATACATCTGAAAACCCATACAGTTTGTACAATAGGGCATAATCTGTGGACACACCTTCAATGTGCGTTCTTATTACACTGTTCTCTTCTTTTTTGGAGTAGACAAATGTGCCAACACTAAACACATGTTTCTAGAATCTATGCTTTCTTTAAACAAGAATACAGTTAAATCAATTTCCTTTGTATTTCTTCATAGATTCTGTCTTCCGGAAACTGTTTCTTTATCACGTAGTCATATTTTAAACGTGTTGTATACCGGGGGCACCCTTGCGTTCCCACTATCAGATCTAGAAGAAAATTTAAAAAAACAGACATCTATATCAGATATCATGTGTGGTATCATATAATGTGTAAAAGGACAGAGCTACTACATACATAATCTCCTATTTTTTAGCCTGTGAGAACATTTTAAACTACAACCCTGATCCCATTAAATCTGGGCCACCACCAACCCCCTAGTGTGAGTTGTGTATTTCCTTTCTCAATTTCATTTTCCTGCACGTGTCAGTATTGCATGCAATTACTTTACATGTCACTAGATTTGACATCTCAAATAGGAACATTTAGCATATCACATACAATTGTTGTTATTATTTAATCACTTCATATTATCGCATTTTCACTCACTTTCAAATGAATGGCAGTGGCCATCTAGACACTGGCACACTTTTATTTAATTCCCTCAGGTCTGCACAGAGATGCCATAGACCATTTGGCTTCAATACACCCAATATAGGAGTGTTGAAGGTACTATGAATGGGTCTGATAATTCCCCCAGACTCCAGGTTTTAAATGATCTCTGCCAGTGACTCCAAGCATGCCAATGGTAATCGATATTGGTGCACACATACTGGATTTCTACCACACCCCTCTGGTAATGTGGCAATATGTAAATCAGTTAGGCCGCAATCATATGCGTCGTTGGCAAAAACCTCCTTAAATTCCATAAATATTTTTCTCAATTCGTTCTTATCCTCTTCGCTATCACAGGCATCTGCTAACAGAATATGCTCCTCTACCATTTTTGAAAATTCAGGGAAATCCTCCAATGGAGGAACCTCTGTGCTTTCTTCTAACTGTGTGGCTGTATCTCTCTGCAGAGTTGCCACTTTTAAATATTTTGGCATATCAGCCTCCATTTCAACGTGCTGATTTCCTGTTTCATTTTCATTTAAATCAAATAATATACTATTCTCTTGGAATCATAAGGGTACACAGACTGAATTTTGAACATCCCTTTGGGTTGAGAATCCAAGTACTCTGGCAACACACCCCTTGCTTCTACATATCTCTCAGGGATATTTCCAATCACCATATTGTTAAAATCTGCAGTATAATGTTTTTTTTTGTATTGCCACTCCTAGCACGGAATTCTCTTCTAAATGATCACCTTGACATCCTTTATTATCCACCATGATTTTGACAGATTCCTCCCCAATATCTACCAATGGGGTGTTTTCATAGTCCAGCCCTTGTGTTTTCCTATCTTTATGTCAACTTCAGTGAAGCCTTCAATAGGCACCTCCTCACCGTTAAAAGGATGTACTGGGCCTTCACTTTGTCTCACTTTGATCTGATTTTATGGAGATCTCCCTTCATTGATACTTTTTAACAATTGTTTGGACATATTTGTGGCCTGTGCACCTGTGTCAATCATTGCAAATGTATTGCACTTCTCTTCCACAGTAATGGGAGCATAATATATGTCCTCAACTTCCTTAAAAATACACAAAATGTGTGAATTTTGACTGATTTCTCAGATCTTTCTCACTCTTGGCTAAGCACATTGGTAAATGAAAGGACATTTTTTCCGCCTTTTTTCCATTTCCTTTTGATAAACCTTGCCAATCTCTCCATGTTCAGAGGTCATTTGGAGTGTGGCAACTGTTTGCCCTTCTGTCCGCGTATCATCAGGGGTTTACACTGCAATTCTCCAACTGAATATGTTTATAAACATCACCTGATAGGCTTTCATTTTCTACTCCTGGACTTTCATTGGTATTTGGCATAATATCAGCCTTTTTAATTTCTTCAAAAATACGTGGCTCAAAGAACTCTTCAGGTGACAGATCTGTACCCCCCTTTTATGTACTTATTTTTCCTGTCTGCATTTTATTAGCATCTTGATTGTCTAGGGAGGGTATTCTAACATTCAGTTCTACTCCCTTATTAATTATTTTATCAGTGCATAATTTGTCTTTCTTAAATCTGTCTCTTTGTTCCTTTGGAACTTTATGTTTTTCCCATTTTCCTTTTTCATTTGTACAGACTTCCAACGTTTGATTCAACGGTAGGTTAAACCAAACCTCTTTCTTAGATGTGGTCGTAATTCCTTCCTCATGGTCATTTGCAGGTATTTTCATGTTTAAATCATCAAGCAGCTAAGGACCATTATGCAAATCCGGCTTCTGTCTTTTTATCATTGCAGGCGTCATGGATACTTAGTCACTTATTATCAGAACCCACCAGGTCACTTCTATGACCTTCTGCCCCTTCATTTGATGACTGTTTATGAACTTTACATAGTTTTCCTTTCTGTTCAGCCAACATTTCTACATGGGCCTCGAGACACTGGAACCTGTCCATATCTCTAGAATATTCTCTTTGAGGCCTCGGCCGGTATTGGTTGTTCTCCCCCTGGTTAAATTTGTGCTGATATCTCTCAGGAGATTGATTCCTATTTAAATTGTTTCTGAACTCTTGATTCATGTGAGGCGGGGAGCGGGTCTACCTATTCTTTGGTTGTATTCCCCTGGTGGCGGTGATTGATTGTATTGACATGGAGCATAGTTCATATTCTGCCTCGTGTTCTGCCTCTCATTTTGTGAGTACTGTTCCCTATGCTGATTCCCATTTTCAATAAATCGATCCACATACCATGGTCTGCCCTGGTTGCCATATATCATGGTGTTGGGGTCCAATCTGCTCTTTGTCCCCAATGTCTAGTAGGGACTATTACTTCTTTGATCTTGATTTTGTCTCTGATTGTTGTTCATGACTGACATATCGGGCCGATATCCTACCCGGGTTCTGTCTCCTAGGTGCCTAGGACTAATGTAACACTCCTTATTACTAGGATCGTGTGACTGAAACATCGGTGCCGAGGGCGGCAACCTCTGTGGAGTACCCCTCTGTTCGGGTGTCATATTATTTTTGCCTGGACTTTGGGCGGACTCAAGTGAAATTTTATCCGACCTGATCTCCATTACTGTTGCCGAGGATTCTTTAGATTTTGATCTTTTTTCTTTCATTTTATCACCCTCTCTACCATGACAGTAGAGCACTTCATACAGTTTGGTACTTTGGTGCACAATCCATTCAAGGGACTTCACCCAATCAAACTCGCTGACTGACTGTGATATAATGTCTTTCTGCAAACCATAAAAATAGGCAGTTTTAAACTCATTGGAATTGGGATTAAAAGATTCATCAAAACAAAAAAAGGCTCTTTTTAAGTCTTGAAGAAATTGGCGAGGTGATGTATTTGGCCCAGCTGTGATCATATATGCAACTTTCTTCGCCTCCTGTAATGACTGAAATGGAGAAAAGTGACGCCTAACCTCTTTTTCAAATTCTGCCCATGACACGTTCTCCTTTTCATTCAATACTCTGATGATGCTCGCTGTGGGAGCATCCAGAGTTAAGTGAAAGTATTGTCTGTATTGTTCCTTGGGTATGTTTAGGCCTTTAAATATATTGTGCACTGCTTCTAAGTGGTCCTTTATACAGCACTCCACTCCTTTTTTGAACCGTTTTATCAGGGCCTTGGTTGACTTCATTATCTTGATAGGGCTATTTGGCGCAATATTTGGAATTGCATTACTTTGTGGTTCAACCCTTCACTCAGGTGTATGGGATTGGTGGTAACCCCCAATGGGTGAGTCAAACCCCCAAAGGCACTGCAACCAAGTCCAGACACAGGCACAGCCACCGGGATGCTATTTCCCCATGTAGAAATGGAGTTCACCTTAATCCCATTGAATGTGGTGCCCTGTCGCTTGTCCTGAGACCTGAAATCGCATTTCTGCTGTTCCAAATCTTTACACTTTTTAAGGAGTCGGAGTGTTTTCATCACCCATTTTATTAATCACAATTTGCATACCGCTCATCTGCATTTGACATTCATTAAACTCTTTGTCCCGCTTGTCCCTTTCTTGAAACATTTTAGCTATTTCTTGTTCAACAGTCTGGAGCTCACCTTCTTTCTCTAGAATCCCTCTTAGTAAAACTTGTATTTCTAAAATAGTCTCCTATTTATCTTGTCTAATGTGACCTACCAACCCTTTCAGGTGTTTCAATTCTTCTTCACTGTCCTCAAACTGTTTTCTCGTTTGAGACAATTGAGTGTCAAATTCTTTACACTTTGATTGCATGTCTTTTTGACATACCTCCAGTTCTGCTCTTAATTTTTTCTTCTGTTCACTAGTCCCATCTAATTCAACTTTTAGTCTGATAATTAGCTTAGCATAATTTTCTTGCATTCGCAGAGAGCTATTTAAAATGAACCTCGTTTTGGCACAGAGCCGTATCAAACAGTCTTTCTCTGAATGTTTGTCAGCAGCATTAAATAATCTTAGAAGACATACCTGAATTATGCTACCCTCTTCAAAAATGCTGTCCATTGGTTCTTTCTGAACGTCCCCATAGATATGGTCATGCCATTCTATGGCATAATTTGTTGACCATGTTCCATGTGCATATAATTTTGTCTCCAAATATTTCACCAACTCTGGGAATGTGGCATTAATTTGAGACATTCTGAGATTCACTTTCAGTGTCACACTGCACTCACAAAATGAGTACCCTTTAATGCAGGTATGGCAGTGTGGAACACACTTGCCACACCCAGTAGTTGCTCTACAGTCTGTTCCCACAGGGCCAATGCACCATTTTAGTAGGAGTTTTTGTCTTTTTGGGGCAAATTCGGAATTTGGCTGTTATTTCTTACCGTGATATTTTAGCAGTAAACCGGTGGTAAACTGGCTTTACCAGTAGAGATAGTTCGGTATTACCCTATTTTGGTGATAATATAGTGTAATCTTGTGTTGGCAGTAATTTCTAGTGGTATCTTGCTTTTGTGGTATTTTCAGAATTACCTTATTTTTGTGGTATTGTGGTGAGCATATATTTTTCATACTACCGCCCCATCATAAAACAAACCCCTCCTCTCTATTGGAATATCTCTTGGTCGCCTGTAGAGAACTCCCCAGACCTATCACACTTTCAGGGAACACAGTGAGTTTATTCAGAATGCCTATTGTATGTGGCTTGTATTACTGGCTTATTTACATCCAGTAACCTATGTGTCTTATATGACACTGCCTTATTTTCCGCATGCAAAGAAGGACTCATTCACACCCACACACCCTTCTGTCTTCCTTATTTGTTTACGTTTACTCTTATTCTAAACGTGTCCTATAGGGTAAATGAGGAAGCACAATTCTTTACCACATTGGTATAACACTATAATTACCCATTGACTCTTTCTCCTAACACAGTACACATGGGAGACATAAAATAAAACCAATAAAATTGTTCCAGCTTTGCTTTTTGTTATAATATTTTTATGTTATACACAATTCAGCTTACCAACAGCAAGCATAACCTTGTCTCCTAAAACAAAACACAGTGAAGAGAACCAGCATACAACAATCATGGAAGAAATCAAAATCTTGTATTCAATTATTTTTAGAATACATGCATCAAAAAGATATCAAAATAAAATACATCGTAAATGAACTATGTGTGCATATTTTTTTTTTTAGCCAGTGCAAACATGCTTAGAGAAACATGATATTTTTATTTTTTAAAGTTATCGCTCTACACTGTTTTTCAATAAATGTAATCACATCTCGTACATGCCCACGCTCCTCATCTTTGAACTGACTCACCAAAATGGGTGAATTCTGAAGCACTTGTCACCGGAACCTTATCTATGCAAACCTCCCTTGCGCAACTCCCGGGAACACAGCTTTGTACTGCCTCGAAATGCTTCAAAGTCAGGCAGCTTTCCACTCTCTTTTATATTCAGGACTGCAGCCACGGATCTCCTATCCCTGGAAGTCACCGTTCGCACTCAAGTCCCAAACAGCTCTGAACTCTTCATCTCACTTTGACCATTAGAAAAACTCTTTGTGTCTATCAACTGCAAACACATCAGCTGTACCACCTCTCCCTTCCTACCAATCATCGTGCAAGAATGTTTTGTAAACAATGAAAGCTTCAAGCAAATGTTTCCACTCACCTGCCTGTTGCACATATTTCTGCTCTTCATGAAAAATGGAATGCATTTCACTGTGCTCACAAACTGCATTAATTTCAGAGGGAGTGGGATAGTTAATATCTTAGTAATACAATTAGTATATGGTTAGTTAATTATGTATTTCTAATGCAGTATTACGCACATGAAGACATCTAAATTGTACCTATGCACTTCTTCACTTTAAAATGACTGGCATGTTTCTAAAACGTTTTGCTAAATGCTTTAAAAAATATTACTTGCTGAAAAACTGTGCTTGTATTTCGAAAATTGCTGCATTGCCATACTGCATACTGCATACTGCCAATAAACTAAATGCTTTTAAAAATAATGCCTGCTGAAAAACTGCCTGGCACCTATTCGGAAATGGCTGCATTTCCATACTGCATACGCTATACTGCCAGTAACATCCACAAATATATCCTTACATTCTACAACTGCTTCTACAAGAAATTTACCACATAACATTACTTCAATGACTTTCATCTGGTATACTCGCATGTCAGGACTACTGCTACAGAGTTCTCTGTTCTGGTGTACTCTACTGCCAGAACAGAACAAATCACTTTGTCTACTCACCTGCCAGGCATACTACTACAAAGTTCTCTGTTCTGGTGTACTCTCCTGCCAGCACAGAAAACATGGTTACAAATTCTCCTGACCAGTGGTACTCTCCTGCCACGTAAGAACAAACTACTAACTAAAAGTACTTCTGTGGTAATGGTCAGCTTCCAACAATTTAGCAATGTCTCTTGCACAGCTCCTCTTATCCTGAATACCATTTATGAGAAGGACAACTCTCCTACCACTTTTACCTTCCCACTTCTGCTCCTCAGCTTCAAATTCAAATATTACTTCTGAGAAAACAACAAGCACATTGTTGCTGTTTGGTATGTCTTGGTGATTGCCCCATGCAATGCAGTTTAATGTCCGCTCCTCCTGAATATCTTCTCTCAGAAGGATAGCCTTCCTAACACTCTTGTTTTTCCCCTTATGCAATGATCAAATGATGATAATGATTTTGTTTCAGTTAAACACTTCTTTGGCTTTGACAATGTAGGACCCAGTAATTGTCCATTCGTGGGCACCGAAATAAAATGCTGCTCCCCATTCCCATTGAGCCCCATAGAGCTTAATGGAAATGGGGAGGTCGGATGATCCGGCACCATTCAGAATGGTGCTGGTGCATTTCACATGCTCTGCTCGTGGGTGCCGGTACACCCGCCAGGACAGCCCTGGTGGGCGAGAAGGCACCCGTGAGCAGAAGTCATAGTTTGCCGGTCTGGTAACAACGGTACCAGCAAGCTTACCGGTACTGTTGTTACCAGACTGACAAACATATAATGAGGCCCATTATCTTTTTAAACAGTTCACTGTGGACATCCCTCTGTCGGGTTTACCTTTTTAAACACACGGTTCATGGGGATTTTAGGATTCGCCCCTTTACATCGGCAATGGGTCAGAGACTTTCGATTATACTAGGGATTTGACAAAACCCATGGAGGACCACCGTGACTCCTCACGCCATCCTTTTTCTAGGGTCCTCCAGTTACTGTGGTTTCAAAACCAGATCCCGGTCAGAGCCTCTCAAATGAGCGCCCACGTGGCGCCAGACCCCTCTGCACCCGGACCTAAAATGGGCTTTCTTTTACAGTACAATCACATACACAAGTTCCTTGTCTTTCACATTCCTTGCATTCAAAAATGTTGCCACTTGCAACCTTGAGCTCAACACAGTTCGGTTTATTATCAGCTTCCTCTGACTGACCCACTGTGCTGAACCCATTCGCTTCTTTGTTCTCTGGATGGAGTCAAGGATAGTGCCATGGTAGCCAGCTTTCCTCTCCACCTGCGTTATCAATGCGGGTGGCCCCCATCTACCATTGTTGTCTGCTGCTTCGCACAGCAGCTGCAACTCCCGGTCTTAGGATACCTCCTTCAGAGGCTTTGTGGGTCTGAGATGAACAAGGATAGGGTAACTCCCCCTTCATCGTCCGTCCAGGTCTTACCGCTTTCCATCTCCATTTGAACTGCCGGTTTTGAGTAAATTTCCTCTCCTGCATTTTGCCTTGCTCGAACTGTGCTTCGTGCTCCGCCTTTTATCCCTGTTGGGAAAGTAAAGGGATGTCAGGTGTATGTGATTATTGTCAATTGCCTGACTCTGCCAGACCCATGGGTTGGGACATGTCAGGTAACCAGCTTTAATATTAGTCTGTTACTTGTCATTCTGAAAGGGGTAGTCTGTTAACTCGGAAAGGTGAGGTTTGTAGTGTTGGCGAGATGAAAAAGGGGGATTGTGGGAATGGTAGTGGTTTGTAAAAGCAGTTTGGAAATTCGGGGAATAATAACCAGAGGGACGACGATAAGAATGATTGGGGTTATTTGGGTAGAAAACAGGAAATGTGTGAGATGTGGTTTCTGAATGCAACAGCGTTTGGGCTTTTAGGGGATGTATCAGCTATGGAGGGGGTCATTGGATAAAGGGGATTCTTTGGGTGGAAGGGACCTAGATGTAATTTGGCCTCCTAAAACCTTGGATACCTCATCCTTCCCTCCCTCTTCCATGGTATAATACTGTGTCACACCTGGGGCATCCCACCTGAGCATAACCCCGGTCTTCCCTACCAGGTGATCCTCCCTCGCTCGTCCGCCCCCAGGGTTGGGATCTGAGAGCATCAGCCCTTCCCTGGCCATCTGAATGAGGGATTTCATGTTCTACTTGGGAGAATACCCTCAGGGAGAGGAAGATATGATTTATCTGAGGTTCAGCAAACATACCCAGGATTTTAGTGGTTCTCTTAGATGGAGGGCTCTGCATGTCCTCATACATCACAGTCACCAATATTTCACCTCAATGAATATCTTTAGGAGTCAGAGAAAAGTTGAGCAAAGCAAAATTTAGCTCATCTCCACAAGATAGAAGGGGAAATATCTCCACACCTGTTTTCCTATGGGTGCCACATAGATGCCTGAGGTGGTGGAATAAACCATCTGTAAGTCCAGAGATATCACAATTTTATCTCTCCCAGGTATTAGATAGTGTTGAGGACATCAGAGGTGA
The DNA here is from genome assembly GCF_040938575.1 of Ambystoma mexicanum. Lineage (NCBI taxonomy): Eukaryota > Metazoa > Chordata > Amphibia > Caudata > Ambystomatidae > Ambystoma > Ambystoma mexicanum. The sequence continues at coordinate 620,418,202 of NC_090923.1, read as the reverse complement.
TAACTATTTCCCCTTACAGTTTTCCGTTCAGGGGGAATTGCCTGGGGTATTAAGGGGTGAAAAGTAACCCAAGTTCTAAATGTAGAGTCTCTGTGAAGTGGATCTATTTCCTTAGGGATGGTTTTCCAGGATTCTGGTCTTACCTTTTGGTAGGGTCCATAACTTGTTTCAATTGAGTCGTATCCCACTCTGACACCATATGTAAGGAACTGATGGTGGCAACAGTAAAGACAGACACAAGTGATCACAGTTCAAAGGTGTTTATTGAACTTTATAATGGGTGAGATGAATGCCTAATCTAAACCTAAATCTAAGATGGGAGCAAGCTATGACCATCAAATAATAATAAGGCAGTCCTAGTGGCGTCTTAACAAATAAAAAGGGCCTATACAAAAAAAAAATCTGTTGTTGCAAATTGTTACGCTCATTAGAAGCAGGGGACAAGGCAGGACTCTCGAGCACAGCACACTCCATGGCCTTGTCAGAACGACGTTCATAGTTCATTTCAACAATATCAAAAGCCTTCAGTGGCTAAATCTCCTTTTTCCAAAAGTCTCTTTCCTTAGAAGTCCTGTGGTGTTTCAAAATTACAAACAAACAAAAAGTTCACTCGGTGATCTTGCACCTTGGGTGATGGCTGTTTGCCCCAGGATCTCCCTCCATCGGGCTCGATCCTTCTCCTAGTGTATTTCCTTGTAGTCTGCTGCATTCGCGCAGCAGCTGCAACTCCCGGTTTTATGATTCCTCTTTCAGAGGCTTTGCAGGTCTGAGTTGAACAAGAATAGGGTACCTCCCCCTTCGTCGCCCTTCAGGTCTCACCGATTTCCTTCTCCATTTCACCTGGCAGTTTTAAATACATTCAGCCTTAATCGAAGTGTGCTTTCGTGTGCCTCCTTGTATCCCTGTGGGGAAAGTAAAGGGCCATCCGGTGTGCGTGATTATTGTCAATTGCCTGACTCTGCCTTTCCCGTGTGCTGGGACATGTCAGGTAAACAGCTTTAATATTATTCTGTTGTTTGTCATACGGAAAGGGGTGGTTTGTAGGGTTGGTGAGATGAATAAGTGGGATGGTGGGAACGGTAGTGGTTTATGAAAGCAGTTTGGGAATTCGCGAAATAATAACCAGAGGGACGAGGATACGCAGGATTGGGGGTATTTGGGTAGAAAACAGAGTTTCTTGGAGATATGGTTCCTGAATACAACAGGGTTTGGGCTTATAGGGGAAGTATTATATATGGAGGGGTCGTTGTATGAAGGGGATTCTATGGGTGGAAAAGAGGTATATGTAATCCAGCCTACAAAAACTTCAGAGACCGCATCCTCATATCCCTCTTCCAGAGTATAATACTACATCTCACCTGGGGCATACCCCGAGCATGACCACGGGCTCCCTTACCCCGGTGATCCTCCCTCACTCACGAGTCCCCAGGGTTGAGATCTGAAAGTGCCAGCCCTTCCCTGGCCACCAGAATAAGGGATTCTCCAAGTCTACTTGGGAGACCACCCATAGGCTTCTCACACTCTGTATCCTTTTCTTAATCCCAGTACTTTGGGAATAGTGGGACCTGAAGTCCACAAAATAAAACTCAGCTTTTCCAATGAATTTATCATCATGAAAGTTCACTTCTCTCCTCATACATGTTTCCCAATGAAGTACGATAAGGATTACATTAAGTATTTGGCTTTACGGAAGAATGGGAGTTGCAATTGTTAATTTTTAAAGACTCTTCTTCCTTATTTCCCTGGGATTCATAGGGGCTTTTATTTCTAGGAATATCAGTTACTTTAAAATGCTTTTTATTACCCCAAATATATGATTATAATGGTCCCACATTGCGACAGTTAGTTTGAGGGAATAAAAACTCTTCATGACAGCAGGCCATTACTTATTCCGGTATCAATGGCATTCCGTTCCTTGCAGAAGACAAATACTGCATTTTGTCCCACAAAGTCCTCCTGTTCCCCTGGGGCCTTTCCCTGGCCACCTATGTGGCCACCTGTGTGGTGACTTTAGGTAGGGTTTTTGTGCAGGATAGATCACTTGCTGCACAGCTACACGCTGTGGTCTGGGTGAGAAAACAGAGATCCCCATGCTCTTTGTCCATTTCTATCATACCTGGCTGGTGTGGCATATATAACACGGAGGAATGTGGAGGTGATAACATAAGTAGCCTCTTGGGACACTAGAGGCCAATGGAGGAGATGTAAACTGGTGTTCCATTGAATACCAGTGATCAAAGTGTATGAAAAGAAGTAGCGGAACTATGTTCCCTGTTGCCCGCCCCGCTCCCCACAAACTCCATCGTCGCGCCCCCTCCCATGCGCAATCCAAACCCCCAACACATGCCCTGCTGGTTAAGGGGAACATTTAGTGCAGTGAACTAATGAGCAAGTTTCAACTTCTTCCTACACTTTTATTTTAAAACAAACCCATTCCGAACAGTTTCTATTTCAAATAAAAGTATAGGAACAGTAAAACTTAATTTAAAAAACTATCAGAGCACCACTCCCAACCGCTCCCGCCCACTTCGACCACTGTTGATTACATGCAGTCGACCTGGACTTGAGATACAAATCAGTATGACATGGCCACGCAACGTAAACAAGGAAGCACCACAGATATTGCCACAATGCTACTACACCAAGATAAGGGTAATAAACCGAAGCCGGTTGTGGCCTTGCAGCACGCTTCTGCAGGAGGGTAGCAAGACTTGGGATCAATGGTCAACAAACAAGATCTGCAGTTTCAGCTGGGGGAAATCAAAAAGGAATTTCAAAGCAGAATAGCTGATATCTCCACCAGCATTACGGCACTCGATAAATGAATGGATGAAGTGGAGCACCGAATAGAAGAATCGAAAGAAGCGACAGAAGCTTGCGAACAATCATATGAGACTGTGGAGCTCATTAATTGCCTAGAAGAATTGGAACATTTTGTTAGAGTGTTTCCTTTAGGTTATTTTAGGCAGGGAAATCCTGATCAGGATAGAGATAGTAAGGCGTTAATCCAATCTTTTGAGTTAATAAAATGGCATATTTTGAAAAAGCACCACAATGTTTTACGCCTCACATTTTTGACCCCTCACTTGATGCCGCTCTGTGAGAGTCCTGGGTGGCCAAAAACACCACTACCGGTCTCCGCTTGAAAATTGTAGTGCATCTGGCATCCCCAGCGTATCAATACCCAAGGCTCCTCTACTCCGTTCTCCTCGTTCGCTCCCTTCTCATGCCAAGGGTACCACTTAGGCATCACAGGGCATATGTCCCTCACTATTGTGGAATCCATGGATCTCCTAATGCCACACAGGCTGGATGGGACAGAACGATAGTAACTCCCGCCGAGCACTTGTTGACTAGGGCCGGTATCATGCACATCTCCACCTGGGCAGCGCCTGGTTGCTTCTACACAACCTTAGAACCTGTTCCACAGGCGCAAACTTGGTGGATCAGCACCAACTCAGATTGGGACAAATGACATGATCACTAGCGTCGCTAAGTTAGATTTCATTGGGGTTACAGCATACTCCAGCCATTCTGCTGCTGGTGGATGGAAGATCAGCACCCCAAGGGATGGGTCAGAAATTAATTTGATCCCACATACAATCGGCTTCGCTCAGGGAGACATATTTCGATGGCCACGCCGCCAGCATCAAATCTTATGAATGCACTTGGAGGGATTGGATAGGTTGGTGCAATCAGAGGAACACACATCCCTTAAAGGCAGTTGCAGTTTGTGTTTCAAATTTTTTAGCTATATTGGGGAGTTCCAAATTGTATTGCACAGTCATGTTTTTCATTTGGAGATTTCTTCCTTTCAAAAGGTGGGATTCTGATTGGTCTCCATCTGTTGGTGGATAGTCATGACGGGTTTAGGACTCTCAGCCCCTTTGGAAACTGGATATTCACCTTTCTAGGATGTTAATTTCTTAATGTATGTGTTCAGAGATTAGATGCATCGTTCCAGCAATTGTCTGCAACATTACAATCATTCCTAGCATATTTACACCAAAGAGTTAAGATTCTATTAAATGAGCATGGGGGCCAGAACTATCCGCCCAGACTGCTATTTCACACTTCCCATTTTTCTCACTGTTGAGCAGGGGCAGAGCTATCCTCAACATTTTGGGGGGCTGGATGGCAGTTTTGAAAACTGTTAGTGAGATGAGACATTAAACCTATTGCGCTACTGATTATGCACCCCCATCCCCCAGTCCTATTGCCCCCTTCCCAAGCCCTGAAGGCTGAGCAGATATTACGATTTCCTTTGGCCCATTAGATCCATCTTTCACCCCAACTCACCAGAGGCATAGCCATGTTTTTGTAACATGTGCAGCCTGGAGCTAATGTAGTAGGTAGGGCCCACAGTAATACGAGCCTGCAGAAGGAAGGGCACCTGTTCTGGCCCCAGCCAAATGCACAGGAGTGACAGAAAGTAGTGAGGGAGGGAGACCAATCAAGGGGGATGTCCCCTTGAGAAATGTTTTTAAATAATAGGGCATTTTCAGGGACACTTTCTGTAATAAATTAGGTAAAAAGCCGCATAGTTTACAAACGGTTTTGAAGGGTAAGACATAAAAAGTCCATTAGATGCCAATCCACCAACAATGCACAGGAGCATTTTCAAAGACATTTTCATAATGCCTTTGCCCACTATATGCCAGTGCTCTGCAAGTGTAAAAAAGCATTTTCATATGGATGGTGCTCACACATGTCCATTCTGGTGCACCTATATATTCCATTATCCCCAAGTAGTTAAATACTTATGTTTGCTTTGTTATGATGCCAGTAACGATACTATAACAAAGCATGTTTATGCTGACTCTGTCAATACATGCCAGTATCCCCATGTAAGAACATACTCCTGCTGGCTTTGCCTTAACGGACATTGACACTCCACCCTATATTCATTTTACTTTTGTGATTGACTCCGACCGGCTTGCACATGCCAGTTGAGTATTTCTTTTATGTTCATGTTTTTTTTCACGGTTCCTGGATTACGCTCATTTTATTTTCATGACCCATCTATAGTACTATGTAATTATTTTCTTTTGCAATGTGACTCTGAATTACTGTATTAGCAGTGATCAGTCCCCGTTGCACCGTAACGCGCCAAACATTGACACGATGCGAGTATGAGGCTTTAACAGCACTGCTACCATGGCAACGGCTTTACACAGCGTTGCGATTGAGCAACTCGGCGTCGGCCGCAGCTCTGCAAGCAGCACAGTCACGACAGGTATGCATTACGCAGCTCTTTTTCTATTTTGAGAATCCAGCACCCAGCACTGGTACGTTTTATTGATTCAGACTCTATATCTACCCACAGAACGTTACACGCGTTCCTGCCCTGTGTTGATCTTGCGTTCTCCCGAACGCACTTTGTGACTACACATGCGGCATTAGCACTGATTCTTTACCTACGGGCTTGACACTCTTCAGGTAAACGGCATTCTTATTTGATTTGATACTGACCAACAGGCAAACTGCCTTTGATTTTCACTTGTGTCTATTTCTCTTCTGTTTTCTTGTCCTCCGGCATTCCAAACCTCACCTGTATCTACCTACGTTTGGTATGTTACCATGTTTATCTTTATTTTATTACATTGATTGTTTTCACTGATGTACACTTTATATGTTTGCAATAACATAGACTTGCCCTGGCGAAGGAGAACACTCTCTGAAATGCATTGGCACAATAAGTCTGTTTAAACAAGAGATGTGCTAGCTGCTTCCTCACTAAGAATCAATTAGTGACTTTGCCTGGAAAGAATTGTCCTTGATAAAATATTATCCTTTGAAACACAACAAGGACTCTGACAATTGTTGAAATTTGCCATGTTCCATTTATATACTAGGTTTCAATAATTTTGAACATTTCTATAATTATTTCATAACCCAGTTTGGGTACAATGGAGAGCGGCTGTGTGACTGGGTTTGCAATCTAGTCTCCGTCCTCACAAGTACAATATTTCATGCCACAGTAAGACCCAGCCTGGCCTGCCCTACTGCAGTATTTCCCCCAAAACTCCCTCCAACCCAACCATCACATAAAAACACTCAATTTGGCTTTCCTTTGCCCAAAAACGACAGTAAAACATGACATGCTCTTGTCAAAAAACTTTCCTGCTCCAATGCCCCGCCCCAGGTCCCAGCTGTGCATACACACAGATACACACAGAGATATAGATACATTCAGACACAGTCACCCACCTTTTTGTCCTCTGCCTCTACCTTCACTTCAATGCCTGTTTTCTCACCTCTGAGAGCAGTGTGTTTGCTTAAGTAAATACACCACTCTGCGAGGTGAGAAACGTGACAGGTTCCAGGAGTCTGAGCCCCGGACTGGGCGTAACAGCAGAGTGATGCCTGCTGTGTCAAAGTGGGGGGTTTTAGCCCTCCCAAGCCCATGCCTGGCTCCGCCCCTGCTGTTGAGGAAATGGAGAGCTTGCAGCATCAGTGTTTCTTCTGAAGGCTCGGTCAAAGCAACAGAGTGGTCATGGAGGATTTTCAGAGTTTTTAATTGCTTTCTCTTGTTGTCTGAAGTGGATAGCGATGGGCTGTAGAGTGAAAAATAGAGGAAGGACTACTGGGATTCCTATTTTAGGAGGTGGGACTGATTTGAGGAGGAATTCCGTGGCAGAAGAAGGGCCCTTCGGATTGGAAGTATTAAAATGTGTGTTCTACTTTTCTCAATGCTGTTTAAAAAATAAGAAATGGAGTTTGTAGCATAATGCTCGCCTCAGTCTCAGGGGTCATTTAATAGAATCTCGATTCACCATCATACATATACTAGAAATAATTGACGTTTGCTGTATCATTATGTAGCTACCACCCAGTATTTACTTCATCTTGATGACAGCAGTCCAGGCCAGTCCAGGCCCACCAGCATTAATGATTCAACATCACCTACAGCTTTTTTCATTGGCTAAAATATATTTGGCTCAAGCTACGCCCCAATGAAATCAAGGTTATTGCATGTGGAATAAAAAAAACATGTATTCTCTGTTATTCCCCAGTATCTACAGACAAGAAGATGCCTGATGCTAAGTTGACCAGTCTCCAGTTATGACCTCTCTTCCAGACTGAAGTAGGTATGTTAACCATTCTTTTCTGTCTGTGTTCCATCTTTTCATTCATTCTCTACACACACAGGCATTTTCGGTGCAAAATGGCTCTGCCCAGAAAATATATGTCTCCAACTATTCCATGCATGTCAGCATTGAGTGCTTCCCCATGGTTGCAGGAACAATGCACCATCTGGATAAACTCTGTGCAGTGAAACATTTGCATTCCAAGTCCAACAGACATCACTGCTACTGTAGAAACCCCACACCTCTCAGTGCCTTTAATGTTATTCGTCTGAGCCGGGGTTGAGGGCATCAATGGCCATTGTTCATCTACCATTCGCACCGTAACTGAACGCCTATCTATAATATACTTTTAAGCTTTGAGCGAACATGTTCCAATGTTTCTTCTATTCATATAAATGCAAGAGGCAAACATTCATTACATTACACTTCCACCTCTACTAGAGCACAATCAAGCTGTGTTGCACATACTCACCTTGATGCTGGATGATCCTCTTTCAAGAGCGCCCTTTTTCCCTGATGTCACAAATGCCAGAACACACGACAGAACCATTGCTGGATTTCCACAATGAGACGCCCTGCACCATAAATGCCCCTGATGTTGGCGATCACCTCCAGGATAATGCATTTACACATCACTGAGATCATACTTTCAAGCATTGCAGGGAAAGCAGATGCACTGGTAGCAGGTACAGCTTGTGTAGAAGCCCAGGAGATGAATGTCCAATGAACAACTGTAAGGTAACCTCTAGGATAGGCACCTTCAAATGGGGTAGAACGGTCGAGGTTGTTGTACCATACCATAGTAAATACATCCACAAGCCATAGGCCCTCTTTACAAGTTCTCAATTGTGATGGCTCTGATTCCACCATGCCACTAATATTGTTACTGGCTACAGGCATTGCAAAATCACTGGAAGATTACAACACCTTGGACGCGCGCATCTGTCAGATTCGGAAACAGAGGCACCAGCAATGGTGGATAAATGTGCAAAATGACGGTGCCACCATCATAAAACATGCTGCTATTACTGGATCCATCTCCTTGTTTCCAGAAACACAGGTACTGGAAATACCAGTACCGGAAATAGCGTCATCACAGGAACTGGAAGTAGGCCAGCAGCCATTTTGAAAACACAATCCAATTTAAATCAGGAATTTCCTGTAGGCATCCACACCAGGAAATACTGCCAGGATGTCCGGAAGCAGCAAGAGCGGGGTCGCAGAAGTCCGTCTCAGGAAGCCACGGTTCTCTGAGGCAGAGAACCACATAGTGACAATGCAGAAACCATCTTTGGCAGGGACAACTGCCACACCAGCAAGTGGCGCAAGTCCGCCATATGGCTGGGGGTGGCCAGTCGAATCACTGCGGTGAGGTCCGTCCCCCAAACATCCAGGGAGTGCTGCAAAAGGTGGGACAACTTGTGACTGAGGGTGCAGAAAATGCTGCAAGCTGACCACTGTGAATTAATGGCCACAGGAGATGGGACGGTGTCACCCATCCGACTGATGCCCTTGGAGGGACGGTGCAGCTCCATCATGCACCTAGGGGTGATAGAAGGTGTCGGAGGAGCAGAGGCTGGGGCCGGACCCAATGGGATGGCGGTGAGTGCAACAAGACACACCATAATGCCCTGCAACACACAAAAGACACACACTAAACAGGCCAGGGAAATGTGCCCACCGAAAAGGGATAGTATCAGTGACATCACCATCTAAAGTCCCTGTGCACATATAGGAGACAGGGTTCGATCCCAATCCAAAACATGCAATACCATTGTACACAACAAGCAACCGTTCCCATGTGCACATGTCATGTGCACCGTAGCATGAAGGGACAGTCAATACTACCCTTATTAAAACACAAATGACAAACCACTGTGCTATGCATCCAACCAAAATTGACAGGCCCCATACATGCATGTATGCATGCAGCAGTGCACAATCCCCCCATCTTGACCAGGCCAGGGAACATTCAATGTCCAAGCAGTGTATTGCAAATGCATCTAAGTCACACACAGGCCTCTAACTGCTATGTATTCTCACCCTAACTGGCACATCCACTGAAAACAATGGCGACAGTGCAGAGCCATCCACAGGCGATGCAGTCCCAGCCAAGCTTCACAGCGGGCCACACGACAAACAACCGTGGCAACGCCAACCACAGAGGCCCAGCCACCGGCCCAGGAGGCCCAGCCACCAGGCCAGGCGGCATAGCCACCAGCCCAGGCGGCCCAGTCATCAGCCCACGTAGCCCTGCCAACAGCCCAGGAGGCCCAGCCACCACTGCAGGCCCAGCCAGCTTCACCAGAACAGCAGCCTGCCCCACAAGCCCAGCCAGTGTCACACCCATGGCGACCATCCAGAGCAGTCATTGTCCTTCATGCCCATGCCTTACATGGCACAACCTCTGATGAGGCTGAAGTGGCAGATGTTGGCCAGGACACGTATGAGACACCCCTGCGCTTCACCTATCCCTCCCCCAATTTGAGTCCATCCCACCTCCACATCCCACCACGTCCACCAATGCCGTCCATCAGGGAGATGGGTGACAGCATCCAGCAGATATCGGCCTGCCACAAGGAGATGCTGTACATAAAACGGCAGCAGCTAGCGAAGTTACAGCTCATCAGGGAGGCCACTGGCCATCGCTGTGCCTGTGCCCTGGCCGTAACACTGCAGCACTCGTAGAACTAGCCCAGAGGGTCTCTGAGGGCAATGAGGGAGTGTCAGCACTGGCGGAGTCGGTTGCAATGTCTCTGCTTGCAAACCAGGAGGGCATGAGCATTCAAGTGTCAGACTGCACCTCCAGCACAGCCACCCCTGCCAGCTCAACACAGAGCAGCCCCATGCACCACCCCCAGAGACATTTGCATGGGCCTGCCAGTGGCAAGAGACCTCATGCCAAGAGGCACAGGGAGTGAGACTCTGTACTGGGCAGATAGACAGTTTGTGGTGATCTAGTATGGGGAGGGGGTGGTAGTTGTGTGGGGAGGGGGTGATGCGTGTGTGAGGAGGTGGTGGTGAGTGTTTGTGGAGGGGGTGGTGGCTGTGTGGGGAGGGTTGGTGGGCAGGGTGTTTGAATTGCAGCTTGTAGTAATGGGTAATACATTCCAGTTTCAACTTGCAACAATGAGAGGACAGCCGTTATTCAAGTGTTTGAATTTATTGAGTGAGCACATTATTTACAGTGTCATTTCATGGATGGTGAACAGTGAGATGTCCTCCGAAGTAGTTGTCAATGACTTCCTGTCATACAATTCACCTGTCCCTGGCGTCTATTTGCATGTACCTCAGCCTGGCTGGTGCAGCCTCACTAGCACCATCACCATCATCATTTCCACATTCAGGTGGTGGCATGCCGAGGTTTGGGGGCAGGGGTATCCTTCCCCTTATGCAGATATTATGCAATATTGCACAGGGCAGGGCTATTTGCCCCACCTCTTCTCTGTCCTGGACATGAGGCCCCTCCCCCCCGGACTGGTGTTAGATTCCTCAGGGACAATGTCTGTACTTGCCACTGAGTGACACAGCAACATTCTGGAGTTACACCCATGCTCTGTGGCCTGGCTATTGGACATGCACTGGTTGTACCCTATGATGCTTGGTGGAGGTGGTTCATGCATTGGTGTCATGCCCCCCACCTTGGCCTGTGCACCATGAAGCAATGTGTGTGTACTTGTCCATGCACTCACCCAACATCCAGGCTCTTTGTCTGCTGTACCGTGCCATGTATGCCGGCAGGGTGCTGTTTCCACAGAAATATGGAGTCGTGGGTTAACCCTGGAAACAGTGCACAGCAGTGCGTGATGGTGAGGTCGGTGTCACAGGTCATCAGTATGTTCAGCGAATGGTCCTGCTTATGGTTCCTGTAAACCTCCTCTGTGGAGGATGAGGGCACCAGCTCCACAGTGTGCAGTCCAATGCTCGAAGACGGTTGGCATGCATGTAAGAGCACAGAGGTGGCCCTTGGTGGCATTCACCTGTGCCAGGGTGGCTGGCCTACATTGCGCAGAAGGGCCTCCAGTACCTGCACCAGCACTCTTCAGAAGGCGAACTGCGATATGCCATGCAGTTGGCCCACAGAGTGCTAGAACATGCCTGTGCCCAGGAAGTGCTGGACCGACACCAGCTTCTGCAGGGGTGGTATGGCTCTCTGAATACTGAATCTGCTCCCTATGTCACCCTGGATTAGGGTCAGTAATTCTTGTATTGTCTCCCTGTTTAGCCGGTACAGGGTATGTATCTGCCCATTTGTCAGGGCCCAGGGTGTGGGCCTTGTGCAGGGTATGGCTGCTTGCCTCTGCCTCACCATTCGTAGCCCCACCATCCTCCTCCTCCTCCTCCTCATCATCATCCTCTCCTCCTCCTCTCACTGGCCTGCTGCTTTCTTTGGTGTTGCTCCTGCTCATTCAGCTTCACTGCAGCCTGCAGCACCTCCATGTCCATTGCTACCACTGAGAGAGGCAGCATGGTTGTGTAAGTGGAGTATTCTGGGTGTGGGTGTGGTCCTATTCTTGTTTTCCTGGTTGTATTGGGTGCACCTGGAGGGAATTGGTGCACCTGTGGCCTATTTGAGCAAACCTGGGTCCATTTACCGCCTGGTCCACGATGCCAGTATTTCCTGGTAGGGTTTTTCCAGTGCTTCTTTAGTACTATAAAAACAATGTTCGTAATGGACCGATGGCTGTGTGTTGCCAGTGTTTTCAGCAAGTGTTTTGGGGGTTGCTGATATTTCGTTGTCTGTTGTTGTCAGATGTTGATCTATGGTGTTGCCATGGGGAAGTTGAATGTGTTACAGTTGCAGTAGGATTGCATTTATTGGGTTGTTTGGAGTGAGTCACTGGATCATGTGTCTGTGTTAATTTTAGTGTAAGCATACCTTCATGTGGGTCATCAATGTAGTGTGTGTTGCCACACTTCTGTACAAGTGCATGTGTATGTTGTTCATGTGTGTCAATATCTGTGCCCAGGTGATGACTTGTGGAATTACCTCACTTAAATTGATGCAGGCACATTTTAAAAATCACCAACATGCCTTTCTTTGCATCTTAGTGATATTGGATGCCAAAATAGCCCCAGATCCATGAGAATATGTTACCATTAAGTTTCACCTTGGCAACAGTTGTAGATGTATGTGTGGTGTGTGTTGGTTTTTCTGTCGGTTATAGGATGTTAAGCAGCTGATAGTGTTATGCCAGTGTGATGAGATGTTTCATAGTCTGTGAGATGTGGTTTGGTGTATAGAGTCCTTGAGTGGTATTGTGAGTTTTGAAGGTGAGGTGTTAGTGCTGTGGAGGACTGTGTACCAGCATATTTAAGAATAATAGTATGCTGGGGTAAATCTTTGTGGAAAACTTGTTAATGGGTTTGGATATGTTGGGTATATTTGGGTTGAAGTATGGGTGATGAGGGTGGAGAGTTTACATGTTTGTGTGGTGAAATGTGAATGTTTAGTCTAAGTGGTATAGATGAGTAAATTAAAAGGAAAATTAGTTTGAATTTAAAAATAAGTCTATCAAATTATATAAGTTCATCATGCACTTCTTCACCCCAGTCCCTCATGCTCCTCTTCATCAAAGTCCCTCACACACTTCTTTTTCCGAGTCGCTCATATTCTTCCTTGTCCCAGACCCTCATGCTCTTCCTCACTGCAGTATCATGTGCTGTTTTCTTGTCACAGCCACTCATGCAATTCTTCCTTGCAGTCCTTAATGGTCTTCATCGTCCAAGTTCTTCCTGCTCTTCCTCATCAGAGTCCCTCATGCTCTTCTTCGTCCCTGCCACGTGGTCATGGGCCATTGAGGGGGGGGCTCTGTCATGCGCGGAAGGAAGGTTACCCTCAGGCACACCGCTTTACATAACACTCATACCCCCGGGGACTCCATGACACATAACATAGCTAGACTCCCCAAGTCACAGTCAGCCCTTCATAAGGTCACGCTACCTGTGGTGCGAGGGAAGCGTCATCAGCTCCAAGGCTCTGTCAGAGGGCGATATTATTTGTTCCCTCGTTTACAGTGGCAACTGCCATGGAGATTGCGAGCGGGCTGGAGCAGGAGCAGTCGGCAGCAACCACTTCCTGGTACCGGGCCGACTTCCCGGTCACAAGCCTTGAGCTCCGCTCACGTGATCGGGAGTCGGCAGACATAAAAGCTCCGCACTTTGAATCACTCGCCGCTTCACAGCTGTTTCACGACACTGTTTGGCGTTTTCGATTCACGTTTTGGATTCATTTGGAAAAAGACCTCAAGCTTACGGATTACGGACTGGTTATTCTTGCTCCTTGTATTTGTGGTTTTGGTTTCTGCTCGGATTTACGTACTTTTGGATTTTTGGCTAACGGTTAACGGATTGTTTGGATTACCCTTCTCTGTTTTGTCATTTGCTCTACTGTCTTCGAGGTTCCTTGAACTGCTACGGTGCCTTCAAGTAGTCCATGAGTACCCCAGTGTCACAAATACATCCAAGAATCATCAGGTGTGTAGCCAGCGCTGAGTTTCTGGCGCCTGGCTTTATGGATTGCTGACACTTCCCTGCACCACAGCCTCAGAGTTCCTGGCACCTTTCAATTACCCTTGGGTAAGCCCTTTTTCAATAACAGTTACATTGTTGGCAGTACTGTGCTTGTTTGTGCTAATACCTGAATTCATTCCAACAGCTCTGGGGTCCTCGGCGGCATCTGATCCTGCGAAACAACAACCACCTGTGGCCTCAAGGCTCGAATAGGGAGTAGGTTTCTCTCTCTCTCTCTGTGGAACTTGGGGACAGAGGCCCATATTTTCTTCACGACGTGTCAAGTCAAGACAGTCCCAGCCCTCTATGCTCTACCGCATTACATTCCTTCTTCCTCTTCTAAGTCCCTCATGCTGTTCCTCATCTCAATCCTTTAGGCCCCTCTAAACCCAAATTCCTTAACGTTCTTCCTCATTCCTGTCCTTGATTCTCTTCCTCATTGCAGTCCATCCTCATCTAAGTCCCTCATGCTCTCCCTCATTGTAGTCCTGTTCCTGCCCCCAGCCCTTTTTCTTCATCACAATATTAGGCATCATTTGATTAAATGTAATGCTCTCCATTTAATAATTCAGATTTTGAATGGCTTTACACTGAAGTATTATGTGATACTTGCTTAACAGGTAATACAAAGTGACAAAAAAACATGCTATGTTGAAGGTGTAGAGGAGGAGCCAAATGCATCTACCAGAAGTCCCACCCCTATCTTGCCTATATGTTGGGAAGCAGAAATTGTGACAAGCACAACACCAGTAATGATGCCTTTAACACGAAAAGCCTTTGAGACAAGGTATCCATTGAGAAAACCTTTCTTCATGTATCCTCTGAGAGCTGAAAGTCTCGTGAGAGAGATCCCTGAAGACATGTAAAGATGAATGAAAGAGAAGACTGGTGATGTCACATAAAGCAAAGATGACGCGCCAAGAAGAGATGCCAAGAGAGAAGGTGAAAAGACTGTATAGAATCTGATGACAAAGTAAAGGATCGAATGACCTTCTTATGTGTGAAATGAAGATTGCACGTGTGAAGAGCACCAAAGACAATGCAAACCGTTTATAAGCTGTACAGATGCTGTAACACAAGTAGTCTAAGTAATCATGAAGGCTGGCTATACGTAGTGAATAGACTGCAGGCGGTGCCGCCATATATAGATGCCATTATATAGAATCTGGGTGTTCCACGTCGTGTTTTAGCAAACTAGGACCCCCATGAACAAAAGGGCTGAAAAGTGTGGCGCAGCAGAAGGAAAAAACGCTGACCAGCATGGAAGAATCGAGAAGACTGTCTGGCCCAGTGTTAAGGGTTAGGGCAGCCAAGAACAGGTTATCTATTGTCAAAAGATACAAAGGATGTGAGAAGCGAGACAAGCCCCTGTTAAGGTGCAAAGGAAAGATGCCATGAGTGCCAAGTTTATTCATGTAATACCATTAAATGCGAAGAAGTGAGCTCAAAAATGGTCTACTGTCATATGGTATAGATGGAAATAGACTTTGGTCAAGCTACACCGAGACTTGAGTAGTCTGCAGTGATACTTGCAGTGATACTTTGCAAGGCCAAGTTCCAAGAAAATTAAACTGGCAGAAGGCATGCGTGATGATGGATGATGAGCTAATTGGGTGGGGAGGCATGGTCAAGTCCACCCACCAAGCACCTCAGGTTCCAGCTTACGTGCTGCTAGCGAGTGGAATATTCCAGAAGGGTACAAGCATCCCAACCAATTATAGAGGGCCACATAGCAAAGAGCCCTATAGTTTTAGAGCCAATGAAATCTTGTGTATTTTATGGCAATGAAGATGACTTGCACTAGGGGTTGGAATAGTTGTCCACCTAACTATAGAGACCCAATCACAATCCTATCCCCCATAGAAAATATACCTAGATGTTCCCTGTTGACCTACTACAATCTCATTTAGGTGTTTTCCTAGTTTGCCACGTAGTATGACGTCAATGATGATGAGTTTTTACTACATAAATGTCATTTTATATGAAATGCTTCGAGAGTTCTCGTGAGAGATTATGCTGTGAGACATCCGTTGATGTCCGTTGTACTCCCTGTTTTAGACAATTGATATTAAAACAGTAGGGTTTTGCCAATTTCCTGAGTCAGTCTTATTATTGGTGTAAGAGTACATTCTGCATCCCCATCCATCCAATAAAGCACTATTTAACTTAAATGGGCCGATGGGTTCACGTGGTAGCACTGATAGGATGGTTTAGAAAAACCCATCCATTAGTAGGTTTCCAGAGCTTCAGACGATCAGACACCCTCCGCCATCCAGACGGAAGATCACAAGGTTTCCTGTTGAGAGTGGCCGATATAGAATACTTGCAAGAAAATTGGGACACGTGGGACGGGTCCCTCTTTGACCAAATCCCTCCTGGTTTCCACAGGCGCTGAGTGTACGGAAGGCAAAAGTGGTCGATTGGAGGAAGGGAGATGATACCGAAGGCCTTGAGCTGAAGAGAAAATGGTGAGTAGACTAAGGGGAATGGCAAAGTGTGGCGATGGGATTGTGGTAAAATAGAAAAGTAACGGGGGGTTGTTTATAGTAAACGAAGAGCGTTTCAAGGAAAACGAAGAGCGTTAGAATATAAAAACTAAGAGTGTTTTGGAGAGCCCAGTTTCCCTACCTCAAGGCAGGTCTAGAAGGAGTCATTTCCAACCCCAATTTGGGTAAACTAGGCGGCACATAAACAGGTTTATGATAGTTAATAACTTAAACTCTAATTGGTATATATGTGAAAGGTCTGTCTGTTTGAGTATTGTGTATTGAAAGGAAGAGTGTCGAAGAGCGACAAGAATAAGCTGTGTAAAGTTAAAGTAGAGATAAAAAGTTACTGCTAATTTCAGGTCATTGTTGGCGCCGACTGAAAGGTAGATTGAGATAATTGAGAAATAGAGGCTTTGAGCAGCGAAGGTTGGAGCACGCTCATATTTGTTGTTTTTCTGAAACATATCTGTGTAAAGGCTGGTAAATATGGACAGTCAATTGAGACTTGTCACAATGGAAGAAATTACTCCACTGATGCACCTGTGTAAAATGTTGCCAAAACATATGCCTAAGCTCAAACACAACAGTGCAGAGTGGGTAAAGGGCACAGTAGAGAAAATGTTCATGCCATGGCCACAAGGTGGATCAATATCGAAAGCGGTATTGCAACACATGACCACACACTTGCTTGCTGTGTACACAGGACATATATTAGAGAAGAGGTTGGATATTTTAGAGCTTTGGAAGATGTACTAGGAGGAGCGGGAGGATCCGCCGCCTGAGAATGGATGCTTACCCAGTGCAGGGAGCAAGGTGTTGAGCCTTCTGCTCTCCTTACCTCACCAGAAGTAAACGGCGATAGTACGGAAGATGTAGGACTGTGGCCCTCATTACGACCCTGGCGCAAAGCGAAAAACGATGGCGGTAAATGATTACCGCCATCGTCTTCCGCTCGGGCCGATTACGACCCGTGACCGTAAACTACGATGACACTAGCGGCATCGTAGCTAACGCTGCCGCTGACTGCGCCAAGGGCGCGCGCACGCGAACATCCACACCGTACTTAGCGGCATGGCGGAAAGGTGCGCGAATGCCGACCCAAGCGGACATGCCCCTAACGCCATCACCCAGCCCGTTAAGTACCTTACCGCCATGGTGCTAATTACGCCATCGCGAACCAACCGTAAAGGGCCATGTAAAGTGAATGCAGCTGCCACAGGTGCACAGAAACAGCACAGGTGAAGCCAATACAGACTCAGGAAGTACAAAAGAGCACACCCCACCCCTTCCCACACCCAGTCACACTCCACAATGATACCAATAGGACTAGCAATGTTGGGGCTGGAGGACCTGATAGCAATGCGAGTGCTACAACAGCAACTACAACAACAACAACAACAACAACAACAGGCTGCACAGAGGAGACGCAGGAGGAGAAGGAGGGCAAGGCAGGCCCAGCAAGCCCCACCAGCACAGCCAGTGCCACCACGCAGGCAGCCCCCAATCCCACGCATCAGACCCAGCCCATTCAACCTCACCGCTGAGCAGATCCACACCCTGTACCGACTGGACTGGGACACCATCACCACCATTGTGGACATGATACACAACGACATCGTCAGCATGATTGAAACACCCACTGCACCCCCCCCCCCCTACTGAAGGTAGTGTCCGTGCTCCACTTCCTGGCCACAGGCACCTACCAGCACACAGTGGGGCACTTGCATGGCATATCACAACCATTATTCTCGCGTACACTGATGCAAGTGCTCGATGCCCTCCTCAAGCACACAGATGACCACATCTCATTACCACGGTCTGCCCAGGAGATTGCCAACACCAAAGTGGGTTTCCATGCACTGGCCGGCATACCTGGTTGCATTGGTGCCATTGACTGCACCCATGTTGAATTGGTGGTCCCACATGCCATGGAGGTACCGTACCGCAACCGTAAACATTTCCACTCAATCAACGTGCAAATGGTCTGTGACTCCAACAGGATCATCACACATTGTTGTGCCAGATTCCCCGGATCAACCCATGATTCTATGGTCCTTCGGAACTCAACAATACCACGCTACATGGAGCGACATGCAGGCCCAAGATCCTACCTACTCGGTGAGTCTAATGACATGAGCATGGAAATGCAAAGTGGGTGTTGAATGACGTACCAATGCATATTACATCTGGCAGATACAGGGGGGTGGGTGCAACTAGCAGTAGCCAGATCATACCCTGTGGCAGCACTGACGTCAACAGAGTAGTGTACACATCATGCCTGACCTAATCATCCCAACATGTGAATGAAAGTGCATCCCGAAAACGACACAACCATTTGCAAGTGCATTGTGCAAATTGTGGCCGCATTGACCCTAAAGAAAAACACCAACATGCACTTCACCATGCACCAACTACTGAAAGGCCTGTCCCCCACAACTGCGCACAAAGGAGGCACATGACAGACAGGGACATCAATGCACCACTACAAGACCCACAAACTGTCCCCATTGACACCAGTAATGCTCACTGGGGTCATAATGAGCCAGACATCAATGTTGCTATCATGTGACCTTCAAGCTCACAGGACACGTGCAAGGTCACATGAATGACGTCCTGAACGGACACAGTGGATGGCCACTCACAAGGCAATCGTCCCCCCTGCATAGTGTTTTGGCATGCAAAACAGTACATGAGAGCCATGAACACATACTGGTTGCACAGTGTAAATCCATAACCACAACTCCAATTGGTGCACAGTAACAGTCAGAATCAAGGCATGGTTGTGCATCATGTTCACATATCAATCTCGTTCCTGACACATTCTTATCTCACATTTTACAGGTGATGCGGGCTATCCCCTGAAGAGGTGGCTCCTCACACCAGTGCGGAACCCATCGAACCAGCATGAGGAGGACTACAACCATGCCCATGCACGTACCCGTGTGGTGATAGAGCATGCTTTTGGCCTACTGAAGGCACGTTTCCGCTGCCTCAGCAGGTCTGGCGGGGCACTCCTGTACCGCCATGAGAAGGTTGCAAAGATCGTCATGGCATGTGTCATGCTACACAATATGTGCATCAGACGAAACGTGCCTCTGCCCCCTGACGCAGAACCACAACCACCTGATGATGGGGATGATGATGATGGGGATGGGGCAGCACCTCAGGGAGGCAGCGATGCACAGGAGGGCCATATAATGCGTTGGAATGTCATTGACCGATACTACTAGCACACACAGCGAGTGTGTGACATATGGATGGCACTTGGGGCACTGTGTGTGTCTGGTATGTCAACACTGTGGACTGTAACAATAAAGCACACATACGCAATTAGCAATGTCCACACTTTTCATTTGTGAGAAAAGAAAAAGTGTATTGTTCTAGTGAATAGGTATAACAGTACCCCTCCACCTCCCCCCTGAACACTCCAACACACCCAATTCCCCCCTCCCCCTCCCCCCTGAACACCCTGCAAACATGTGTCAGTGCCCGTGGTGAAGTGTGTATAGTTCAGCACACTATTGACTGCCCCCTCTCCCGGAACCTGGGGCCCCCCTGCCTGTGCTCCTCAGGGTCCTGGATGACCTGCGGACGGGGGAGGCTTGTGCTGAACTTGCAGCTGAGGATGTACCGGGCTGCTCAGTACGGCATGTGTCCAGAATTGTCTGGATGAGCTGGCTCATCATCTGCCGCCCTGCAGCAAGTTCGGTGCATATGTCCCTGCTGGCAGTTTGGATGGCAGCCCTGATGCCATCAGCACTCCTCTCCATGGCTGCACTGGTACTTCCACATTCTGCAACATGCTGCGTGAGGAGTGTGCCCAGTGCTTCCTGCCTGTTGGCAATCTGCTCCAGCGACAGCTGGAATTCTGGCCCAATGGAGGGTGCCAATGGGGGACCAATGGGACTACTCCCATCTTCCACAACTCCCACTGGGCTTGGAGTTGCTGGCCATGAATTAGCTGGCAATGGGCCCTGGGTGTCATCTCCATGATGGCTGATTGGGGATAGGTGTGGTGAGTGCAGTTGCGTGTGGTGGTCAAGTCCAGTTTCATCCTCCACATCACTGTCGGAGCAGGCAGCGATGGCTGCAGCCTCCCCAACAGTACTGCTCCCTGCTGACACATTGCCCTCAGTGGGCAACAGTGGGTGTGGTTGGGCTGCAGGTGCTGTCACGACCCCTTCCTCGGAGGACTTTGCTGCCCTGGGCTCTTCAGCCTGGCGTGGATTCTGCCTGGGTCCAGCAGAGGTGGATGCATGGTCCCCTTCTCCCACTTTCCTGGCCTTCTTGGCTGGGGTGCTGGTGCCGTCGTCCCTGCCAGTGTCCGATTGCGAGCCTGTGGTGGAGCAGAGGAGGGTGACTGTTATTGATGGTTCAGCGGACATTGAGCAGGCATTGTGAAGAGTGTAATGGATGGATGGTGGAGTTAGTAGCCCGTGACATACAGGTTGCCTCCCTTTAGGTTCGGTTTTGCATGCAGGTGTGTGTCTGCCTACTGTACAGTGTACATGCTGCATGTGCGCAGGGCGTGGCTCATCTGCTGATGTGTTGCGTCTGCCACATTGTGATTGTCACGTGCAAGTGTATCAGGGTGTCTTGCAAGGCTGGATATGAGGCACCTACCTGTGTCTCCAGATCTCGGGGCCCCTCTCTCCATCTCGCCGACACCTTCGATGCACTCAATGCCAATCAGAGAGGCACATATCTCCTCCCATGGCTGCATCTTCAGTGGGGAGTCTGCTCCCCCGCCAGTTCCCAGGGCCAGGTTACGGTTGGCAGACATAATGCCCCGGACCCTGATCCGCAGGTCGTCCCATCTCTTGCGGCACTGTTTGGAGGTGCGTGGGGTGGTTCCAACAGCACTGACACGTTGTGCCACAAGTTCCCACACCTCCTTTTTGCGGCCTATGGCTGTTCGGGTCATCTCATTGGAGAAGACAACATCGGCCTTCTCCTCGAGCGTGTCTGCAAGCATTTGCAGTTCCTCTCGACTGAAGCGCTCCTGCCGCTGCCTGTCACATGCCTTCTTGACAACTTTAGGCATGGTTGGCTGAGGAAATGGGTGGGTTATGGAAATGTCAGGGTTTGAGGGTTGGTTGTGGTGTGGTTGGGTAGGATGGCAATGGATTGTGTTTTTTAAGATGGCCGCAGTGCTGTTTCCCGTTCCGCCGCGATTACGCTATTTCCGGTTCCGCCTAATTGCGGTCACCGCTAATTACGGTGACCGCTGACTACGGTCGGCGCAATGATGGGTGGCGGTAGGTCACCCTGCGCTGTTAACGAGGGCGGTAAGGGCTGTTTACGGCTTGGCGTAGTTTGCGTTACCGCCATGGCGTAATGCTCGTGCGCGATGGGTCGTAATATGGCGCTCTTATCGCCATCGGACCATGGCGTTAACGCTCATTACGCCATGGCGGTAATTTCAATCACTTACCGCCTGAGTCGTAATGAGGCCCTGTATCTGTTAAAGGAACTGAAAGCAGAAACAGGGTATAGTAACCCTATATATGAAATGCCTGCCTATAGCAGTGACGATAGCCCAGAATAGACCAGAAGAAAGGAGGAGATCGTTAAGATCTTACAAGATAAGGAGGGGAAAAACGAGCGATCAAATGTAACCACAGAAATAGAACGAAAGAGCAAGAGATGGAAAGGAGAAAAGGATAGAGTTGACAAAATATCACTTGTGCAGAACGAGTGGATGTGTGGACGATATTGCTCAAGCTAGATGGGAAAAGTATCGAGGAAGTCAGGCAAAGGGAAGATCAAAATGAACAGGATAAAAAAAGACAGGGAATGAGCAAAAAAGATTAAGAGGATGAACACAAGAGAAAGAGCAGACAGAGGCGAGAACAGATGTATCACGAAGAACAGCAAAATAAGTAAGAAAGGGCAGAGGAGCAAAGAAAGTATGACAACAGGCAGAGGGCAATTGAAGAACGGGATAGACAAGAAAGGAAGAGAGAAGAGGAGGAAGTGCAGAAATTAAGAGACAGAAGGATGCAGAGACGAAGGGAAGAGGAAGAGCAAAGGAAAGGAGACAAGAAAGGAGACAAGAAGAGGAAAGACAGCGGGAGCACAATAGTAATCACATTAGGAAGGAGTTAATGGAATCAAATCAAGTACTACAATGGGGTAATATAGAGGAGTTTTCTCCACTAAAGGAGGCAGTGCCAGGGCCATCTAGGGCAAATCTGGAAGAAAATGTGCATCAGAGATAGGATCGATAAGGCCTATCAAGAATTAAAGGAAAGTAGCAAACCGGGAAGCCGAGGGAAGGGAGGTCAATCTTTGGACCTTCACCCTCAGAGCAGCGAGAGAGATGTGTTTAGTCTTGAGCATAGTGCACTGTCTCTACACAGGCTGACTTTAAATAAGGGTGAAGGAGATGAGAGTCACACTAGCTGGGGGCTAGATATGTCAAAACAAGATAGGGAATCCTTCTGCAGAGAGGATGGGGGAAGCACATGCAGTCCTGAGGGATGTCTGCAGACAGACAAGGAAGTAAGAGGGTCTGACCTGGAGCACCCTAAAGATAGGACGCCAGATCCCATGGCATATTCCAGAGCATCCTAAAGGACGATCACATAGCGAGAAGGGAGAGTCGCCACCATATGTGAGCAGGCTAAGGTCATTGCCATGTAGATGATCAAGAGCCATTGTCCCACCTATGGATAGGCAGACAATGGGAGGCGACTGGGGATTTGGGTTCACACAGTTCCCTTTATTGGAGAAAAGAGGAGCAAGACCGCAGTATGTTCCATGGCCACAGATGAATAAGGATAATTTAAGATGCAAACTTCCTAGTTTAACAGCGGGTGCGGGAAAATGGATCTATGAGCTAGATAAACTGACAGAGCGAAACACTTTAGAAATAGGGGACATTAGGGGTTTCTTAGCAGCCATTCTTGGGGAAAGAGCTGATGACATTTGGACGAGAACAGGCTACTCAAGTGTCATGGCACAGAACACAGAGCACGATGGAGCACCATTTAATAATTGTATAGCAGATGTCTGGAGAGCTCTCAGGGTGCAATATACTGAAATGTCAGATATGCGTGCAATCATGGCATGTAAGATGAAAGAAGATGAAGATCCACTTGCTTACATTCAAAGAATTCAGGAATGGTGGACCCTTGAAACGTGGGAACCGAGGGGAAAGACAGTTGCCGTATTTTACCACACCCTTATGTCAGGCATTTCCAGAACAGGTACAGAGGCAGCTCAAGAAATTAGTGGGAATGGAAGCAAGGCCATGGGCAGAAATACAGTTGACCATAGAGGTTGAAAGAGAATGATAGGAAGAGGGAAGATGCTAGAAAACTTGAGGACGCTAAGTTAGTTCACAAGAAATCGTCAAAAGACGCCATAGAAGGGGCGGTATTGACAAGCAGAGAAGGACTGGGAATGCAGCAAGCAGTGGGTACATCGCAGGTGAATAATCAGCACCAGATGGACCAAGAAGCGAATGGGTTTGTGCCACGAGGCAGAGGAATGGGCTACAGAGGAAGAGGAGGTTTTCAAAATAATCAAGGGGGTTTTCAGAATATGCAGAATGATAATCAGAATGTGCAAGGAGGATTTAACCAAGTGGGGCTAGTCAGAAGAGCTCCTCCTGTATGTTGGACATGTGGGATGACAGGGCACATTGCGCCCATGTGTGGAAGCCAAAGTTAAGTACAGAATGGGCAATTCTCAAGAGGGGGGACAGCTTATCCCCAAGCATATAGCTCACAGGATAGGGACGGGTTTGCCAAAGATCAGACAGTGTATCAGGCACAAGCACAGCAAATCCAACAGGTATTGCAGCCACAGCAAACACCATTAGATCAGTCAAGGAGGTAGGAGAGGTTGAAGGAGGTAGGGGAGGTTAAGGAGGAGGTAGGGGAGGTTACGCTAAAGCTAAAGCCAGGAGCAATTTTACCTAGAGCAAGACAGTACCCCATGTCGCGAGAGGCGGATGAGCGTATTTTCAAGACTATTTCAGCACTGATGGAACAAGGTATCTTAGTGATGTCAGAGTCACTGTGTAATACTGCAGTGTATCCAATTAAAAAATCAGGGAGGGCATTGAGATTTATCCAGGACATGAGACCGATTAACCAGATTGTAGAGGAAGAGTTATATTTAGTTGCTAACCCAGGCACGATACTATGTAGTATTCCAGCACGATATGTCACAGATATTGACCTGAAAAATGCATTTTTCTCAATCCCGTTGCATAAGGACTCCCAAGACTTAACGTCATTTATGTTTTGCCAAACCAAATTGAAGAGCACTTGTTTGCCTCAAGGGTACATTAAGTCTCCATTGATTTTTATTAGGGTCCTCCAGATGGACCTAGGCAATATTGATTTGAAAAGCTTTGTTTGCCCTTTTTTAAAAACCTAAGGTTACGTTGACATCTCAGAAAGCGTATGCATATCAAGTGGTTATATCGAATCCAGGAATCAAATAGTCAGGTGTAAAATAGTGAACCCTACCACATTTGCAGCCGAGCCCGTGGTAGAGGGTGAGCATGTGTATGACAGCACGTCGTCTGGAGGGGAGATTCTCTTCATTGACGGGGCATCACAAATTGATCAAACGGATGGGGAAAGGCACTCTGGTACAGCAGTAGTAAGGCACAGAGAAAATAGGGAGTTTAAGGTGGTAACAAGTGAGAGACTACCATCTCACTTTTCAGCACAAGTAGCAGAATTGGTAGCACTTATTGTCACACTTGAAAATCATGCAGAACAAGAAGTGATGGTGTACAGCGACTCCACCTATGTGACGTCAACCATACACACAGGGCTAGCATGTTGGAAAAGGAGGGGCAACCTCAGAGTGCATGGCACTCCTGTGCAACACGCAGCACACGGCATTATTGGGCATTTTTATTAAGGCACTTCAACTCCCAGTAGCCATTGCAATAGTTAAATGTGCACTGCATACTAAGAGAATTGACTTTATTTCTTGCGGGAATTAAGCCACAGACGTAGAGGCCAAAAGTGTTGCATATTCACCAGATATTTCTAGTTTTGATACTCCTGATGTAAACGAGAAGCTAGTCACTATTATGATAGTAAATGAAGGGTTTAATCATTTATCGAGAACACAGTTGATGGAAGTTCAAGGCAGTACACCACAGGAAGAGCAGGATTTGTGGAAACGGAGGGGGTGCTCTTTATCCCCCTGAGAAGCATTGCAGTGACAGGACAGCACTGGGAAGCCGGTGATGCCACTAGCATTATTAACGGTAGTGCTTGAATAGCTGCACTACCCCGCACATGTTTCTACAGAAAGCCTTGCAGCAGCTATTGCTGAGGAATGGTTTATACCGAACCTGTTAGAACACTTGCATTTTATGTAATAAATTGCATCGTATGTCAAAGGTTTATCACTGGGCATACACTGCCAACAATCAGAGGATTGATTCCTCGACCGAATGGTCCTTTACAGCATTTAGATATTGACTTTGTTGATATGCTGAAAGTATGTAGTGCATACAAGTATATGATAGTGGTAGTGTGTCCCTTTTCAAGGTGGATCGAAGCAGGTCTTTGTACACACCGTGATGCCACTTGCGGAGCAAAGTTTCTAGTGCAAGAGGTCTTTCCAAGATGGGGAGTATGTGAGATGCTGAAATCCAACAATGGCCCCCATTTAGTTAATGAAGTATTTGAACAGATTAGTCTTATTGAACATTAAGCACAAGTTTTCTTCTGCTTATAACCCGCAAGCAAACGGATAATGTGAGAGACTCAACGGTCTTCTTAAAGAGAGGATTGTAAAAATCTAATTGTCACTGATGAAGGGATGGCTTTATTGCCTGTTCTAGCCTTACATGCATTAAGGAATCACCCTGGGTCAGACCACCACCTCACGCCCCATGAGCTAGTGACAGGGAGGCAAATGAGAACGCCCTGGTCTCCTCCATCGAGGAGCAGTAGTGATGCCCAGAAGACTGCAGAAATGTTAGGAAATGAGTTACGTACTTACTTGACATGTATGCTTGACATGTATGACCGCTAGTATCTCTGTCATTTCAGATCAACTCAAGCGCTAGAGGGCTTGGTCTCAGAACACAGATGAAGACCATTCAGCAACCAGAACTATGCAATTACTACTTGACTTTTTTCTGGTTTTTCTGGTGACGCAGTTCTAATACTGATTTTCACCAGAAATTGGCATGAGCCACGATTCTCAGGACTGTACATTGTGGAGAATATTACTCCATCAGCAGTAAAAGTCCAAGGGAGATGCGCATGGATACATCTTAATGACATGAAACCCTACACTGGCAAGGCCACAACACCTCTAACTATCGATTCAGAAGCAAGACAAGGAGAAGAAGTTCAGTACGTGCAGACTCGATTGATAACGAGGAAGAAGGATGCTCAGGTTGCTGATTAAATAAACCTAAATGTGCATTTGGACTGTGGCTCACATCGAAGACTCTTTATAGATATTATAGCAGGAGTACAAACTCGGTTCTTGAGTTACAGAAATCTTTTGAATTAGACTTTAGAATGTGTTGACATAATATAAATATGCCAAACCTGGAGTTTGAATTTGACGACTGAAAACGGGAGCGGTTTCCAGACTCGTGCCTCACTGAATTTCTGTTTAGTTAAATCAATGGTCCTATCATATATCGATGTCCATAGGCTACTTCTCGCTGTTTTCTTTTTCATTCTTCGAGCTTATCCTGCTATTGTTGAGCGCAGTGTGGATATACGCATTTTTCTGCACAATCCTAAAAATGGCCTTGCAATCAGGAGGCTGCTTGCGCCAATAGTTGAACCGATCCTGCCATTACCTGACCATCTAACAGAGTAGCCTGATTAAAAAGGTATTTTCCTTCATTAAAGAAGTATACAGGCACAATGAGGAATGTTGAGAATGGTACAGTTTTTTAAAGTGAGCAAACGCAACATTGTAAATGGTGGGATCTAATGTATTGGTGTATAATATATGCATGCACAGCATTTATCCTTGTTTTCCTGATTCTTTTTGTCCACACCGTTTACGTTTTTGTGCCAAGCAAAGTAGAAGTCCCTTTGATTCTTCCCACTCCAGTGACTCTCGCAGAATTATCTGTTACCGAAAGACCAACGCCATTTGTGATTTTCCCTACACCAGTAGCTTGTGTGAGGTTGCCTATTTCTATGACAAGTGTTCCTATGATTTCCCTGTAGAAAGGACCATTACTGATATACTTCTTGAGTATTATGCAAGCACTCACTCTAGGAAAGGGATTCACAGGAGAAGCACAAGGGAAGATGATTATGAATTAAACAATTATTTATCTAGTACAGCACATTTGGGGAACAACATGTGGTATCAGCACATGAAAAAGGTGGGAGAGAGAACGTCCAAAGAGATTTGCCATGTCTGTGCTCTCATACTTTATGCCATGAAGACGTCAAAGAGATATTCATAGCTATAGAAGTAGCAGTCCAGAAAGCTCATTGCCTTCTTCTCTGCCAGACAAGAGGACAGTTCAAGGGTTGAACAGCATCCTCGGTATGGGTGACTGAGAAGACTTCTCCAAGAGAAGATAACAAGGTGCAATACTTAAAGACAAAAGAGAAATCAGACACAAGGAATCAAGTGATACGATATGAACACCTTGGAATAAATGAAGGAGGAATCAGAAGAGAAGAAAACAAAACGCTAAATTGTCAAAGAAAGACCCACAAAGAAATACAAAGATGCAAGGAAAGAGGTCAGCTGCAAATCAAGGGAACAGTGCTGGCTCCAGAAGGATGGGCATGATCGTATGTAGAGCACCAGAATTAACCAGACAACCTGAAGCATTTGAATGGCATGCAGAGAATAAGTGTAAGCATCATTGGCTGGAAATTGGAAAACTGCTGACGTGGGTCGATGATATAGGAGGACCGTTGCTGATAGTGCCTCTAGCTAGTGCAGAGCTATGTTTCCAAAACAATGCATGAAAAAGGTTGGAATTAATCAACATTGTGGTCAAATTTTCGATGTGCCAGGCATGAAGGACAGAACAGTAGTGCTAATGGACCACTACTGGGTCTGCAGATCAGGAGCTTATTTGAAGCTGCCCAAAGATTGGGGAGGGCTGTGTTCCATAGTGCATATTCATGTTATTCATGTTCCAGCATTATTGATTCTAAAGAGTGACCTGAACATTGGAGAGTTTCAAAAAACAGATGCCCATCTGAGGAAGAGGAGATCACTTGAGTATCTCAATCGGACAAAGAGGGAGAATTACTTTTCAGCTAAATCATTAGAAGCCTTCAACTCTATTCCTTATGAACACAGGTTGTTCAGTCCGACTTCAGCAATATTCACGACTATTTTCATGCAAGGGATCCAGGTGGTGGCAAATGCAAAGTTGTTGCAAATCACTCACTGGGAGCTCCTTCAGACAATCAACACTACCATAAAGGGATTCACCTGCCCCGCACCTGCCAAAGCTCATTTTGCCCCGTATCCTGCACCAAGGCACACGAGGTACCCCTTTCCAAGATGGCCACCGTATTCAGGCCTGCTTCACCCTGTGCCTTACCAGGCACACATCAGTAGCCTTGCCCTGCCTGATTGGCTACAGCGTACACAACCCCTGCCATTGGGCGCCGGCAGGCGAAGCCGGCCCCCTCCTTCCAAGGCCCACGGGAACAAGGCTGGAGCCTGTTCTCTGCCTGTTAACTGCCGACTCTGCCGTCTGCCAGACCCCCTGGTCCACCGCATTCACCGGCCAAGGTAACACTGTGCCTGCTATATCAACGCTCCGCCGAGCCCACAACCTACCTGCAATTACACTTGCATTTGCATTGTGTTGTGCCCTATGGTCGCCCCAGACCTCATTTGCATTGTGTTGTGCGCCTCCTGACCTCATTTGCATTGTGTTGTACCCTATGGTCGCCCCAGACCTCATTTGCATTGTGTTGTGCCCTATGGTCACCACAGACCTCATTTGCATTGTGTTGTGCCCTATGGTCGCCCCAGACCTCATTTGCATTGTGTTGTGCGCCTCCTGACCTCATTTGCATTGTGTTGTGCCCTATGGTCACCCCAGACCTCATTTGCATTGTGTTGTGCCATATGGTCACCCCAGTCCTCATTTGCATTGTGTTGTACCCTATGGTCGCCCCAGACCTCATTTGCATTGTGTTGTGCCCTATGGTCACCCCAGACCTCATTTGCATTGTGTTGTGCCCTATGGTCGCCCCAGACCTCATTTGCATTGTGTTGTGCGCCTCCTGACCTCATTTGCATTGTGTTGTACCCTATGGTCGCCCCAGACCTCATTTGCATTGTGTTGTGCCCTATGGTCAACCCAGACCTCAGTTGCATTGTGTTGTGCCCTATGGTCGCCCCAGACCTCATTTGCATTGTGTTGTGCCCTATGGTCGCCCCAGACCTCATTTGCATTGTGTTGTGCGCCTCCTGACCTCATTTGCACTGTGTTGTACCCTATGGTCGCCCCAGACCTCATTTGCATTGTGTTGTGCCCTATGGTCACCCCAGACCTCATTTGCATTGTGTTGTGCCCTATGGTCGCCCCAGACCTCATTTGCTTTGTGTTGTGCCCTATGGTCGCCCCAGACCTCATTTGCATTGTGTTGTGCCCTATGGTCGCCCCAGACCTCATTTGCATTGTGTTGTGCCCTATGGTCACCCCAGACCTCATTTGCATTGTGTTGTGCCCTATGGTCGCCCCAGACCTCATTTGCATTGTGTTGTGCCCTATGGTCGCCCCAGACCTCATTTGCATTGTGTTGTGCCCTATGGTCACCCCAGACCTCATTTACATTGTGTTGTGCCCCACCTATATCACCAATGCCCCCTACCCGCCACTCCTCTGTACATCACCCTAGCCCCAGCATGCTACTTTGCTTGACTGCGATCATGTTCCCCTTCTGTGTCATGCAAAGCAACATACCATGCACTAGCAATAGTTACTTAGCCTATAACAATGGTCTAGTCAGACCTGCCTGCCCAAGACATCACCCGATCACCTGCCCCACACCATTCCTGCCCACCACACCAGCCTTCCTCCCGGAACCTAAATCCGCCCATCCTACCCATAGCCATGCACACTCTCCGGATGTCCCAGCTAATACGCACTCAGCTGTCTACAAGCGGAACCCCATCAACACGAGAGCATCATGCCCCACTCTCGACTACAGCACCTCCACAATGGCTAACCCAACCATCTCTCGAACCACTACCGTCATCCCTTCCGATCGGAACATTAGACTTGGCGCCAGAACCTACCACAGATCTAGCAAAGGCCCAGCTAAATCACCTAATAAGACCAACCCTCACACTGTAACACCTATCAACATTATCCCTCCCATTCCTAAAGGAGCTCTCCTAAATGTCAGATCATTAGTCGCCCATTCCATAGAAGTCGCAGACATTATTCTAACAAACAACCTGGACTTCCTTGCTGTAACCGAAACCTGGCTGCACGATGCTGCAGGACCATCTCTTACTCTAGCCATACCTGATAACTACACCATCCTTAGAGCAGATAGACCGAACGCTCGAGGAGGCGGTGTAGCCATTATTTTTAAGTCCACGCTTGACATCAGACTAGCCTCCTCTCCTCCACTTAAATCCTGTGAGCATCTCACAGTCAAATTACAAACTTCCCCTAAAAGTACTATCACGCTGCATCTAATTTACCGACCCCCGGGCCCACCTGGCTCTTTTGAGGAAGACATCACCTCACTAGTTGCTGAAAGCTCCAAACCATCAGCACAAATGATTATACTTGGAGACTTTAATCTTGGGTTTAACGACCCTCTCGACACCCCAGCCATCGCCCTGGCCTTGGCATTAGAGGAGCATGGCCTCCAACAACTCTGCTCCAAACCCACCCACTCGAAGGGCAGAATCCTTGACTGGATAACCGCCCTTAACTGCAACATCACTGTGAAAGATCCCACACAACTTATCTGGACTGACCATTACCTCCTCCCATTTGACATTCATACCAGCAATTTAGTGCATAAAAGGCCCATTATTGCACCTGCCTGCCTAACCAGGAAAAAGAGTAACATCACAGCGGAAGCCTTAATACCTTTGGTGATCCCTACTTTGAACGCACTACCTGCTACTACGGACTTGAACCAATTGGTCAACGTCTACAACGATTCCATGGCCAAAGCCATCGACATCATTGCCCCACTGAAACTGCGTAAAGGGAAACCTAAAGCGCACCTGAACACATGGTACACCCCGGAGCTCAAAACTCTCCGTCAACAAAAAAATAAACTCGAAGCACTATGGAAATCAGTGCCTTCTGTAAATAACAGAACTAATCTCACCAACATTTCCACTCTGTACAAAAATGAGATTACACGTGCCAAGAAAGAATCTCTCAACACTAGGATCTCCCAGGCAAGCTCCAGTACAAAGGAGCTTTTTAACATTCTAAAAGAATTAGAAAACCCCATCACTCCCACTGACTCTTGCACTAAGGATAAATCGTGGTGCACAGGGATCCAGAATGCCCTAGCTAACAAAATCTCAGGGCTCCAAACCAAAATTAACAACAAACGACAACAACTCACTCTTGATCCCACCTCCAGTCCCATTCTTCCTCCGCTTACTGCCACTAGCTCAGGCTTCACCTTCAAAAAGGTATCCACATCGGAGGTTCAGAAAATTATAGCATCCTTGAAACCGTCGAACTGCAAGGGGGACAGCTGCCCCGCACAGATCATAAAAGATGCAGCTAGGGATCTCTCCCCATTCATCACTAAACTAATAAACCTGTCTTTCGCCAATAACCTGGTCCCCAGCAATCTGAAACAATCCTGGGTCCTACCTCTACTAAAAAAAACTACTCTTGACCCTGACATTCCCACGAATTATAGACCCATTACCACCGTCCCATTCTTACTAAAAATTTTGGATAGAGTGGCCTGTTTACAAATCCAGGACTACCTCGAGGCAAATCATTTACTAGGAACTCGCCAATCTGGCTTTCGACCACAACACGGGACAGAAACGGCCCTTGTTGATCTCAAGTGCCAGACTGTCATGATCTCTGCTTCCAAAAGGTCAGGGTTTTCCCAACTCCCTTGGAAGCAGATCCATAACCCAGGTTCCGAGTGCCAACCAGTCCCAATTGGGACCTTTTGGACCCAGTCCTGGCGCCAGTGGCACCAGGCTCATAAATATGCCCAGTCCCAGCGCTGGAAGCGCCGGGCTCATACTGCTTGGGTGGACTTGCCTGCAGCAGACCATGCTGCTTACTTGCCTGCCAGTTGAGCCTCTGATCCTCTTCTGTTTGGAACTACTTTTCCTGTTGGGTGGGGCAGGAGCCACTCCCTAGATTCAGAACACTGGAACTCTTCTGGAAAGCAGGAACTCTTTTCTTACCTAGGCGTGGCTGTGGAAGGAGACACCTAAGCACTACAGGAGGCAATTTAAACCACACCCGATGGATGAATCTTGCTTTGCGTTATTCTGCATCCTCTGCAGCAGAACGCTCATCGTGTCTTCTGCATCTGATCCTGAGCCTAAGGAAAAAGGCTTACCATCCTGAATCCAGTCTTCAGCAACACCTATAAAGACAAGAAAGAACAGGTTAGCATTACGGTCTTCAGTGACAGCTCTTCACTTACCTGGTCCATCGGCTGTCACCAACGCCTCGCGCTGCATTCCGGCATCTGAAAGACAAAGGCTTACCAACTCTTCGCACGCTCCGGAGGCCTTCGGCGCTGCATCCCGCATCTGAAAGACAAAACAAGGTGCGTTTAAAGACATTGGGGAACTTTAATACTCACGTGCCATTACTCCTTTCCACATCTAACCCAGTGGGTATTCCGGCACCCTGCAGCCGCTCCGAACTTGTACCTGCAAAATAAAAAGACAGTTAGAGCGCATCGTGAAGCAGGCAACAAGCGCTTACTTACGTGCTTCCAGGCGCTTCTATTCATCACAGGGGCTCCATCTTCAACTCACTTCAGCCCGTCATCCACCATCGCCGGAACCCTGCAAAACAAGAAACATCATTACTAAAGACTTTAAAGACATTAGAATTACTCGAAAGTTACCGTTCGTGCAGTAAACGACGGACAGCAGTCCTCTGAAGTCAAGAGGCCTGCTCCCCTTATCCAGTGAAGAAACTGGTTACAGCACCCTGCCCCGAGGCAGATGGAGAGCACGGCGTTCACTTACCTAAGGTGAGAGCATTAACCTTTGGGGTTCTACAGGAGAAGAGAAAGGGAAGAAGAGAGAGACATTCAATAACCCAGTTCCTTAATCCCATATTTTCTATCTGCAGACATCTTACCCTTCGAGTCAGACATACAGTGCACAGAGGTCCAGCCCAAAGAGCCAGCCGTGTGTTACACATCACCTTTGAAGATACGGTATACGCCCAGTCAAGACCGGCGCCTCTACGGGAATCAGGTGAGCGTTACACAGATAGACGAACTCAAAGACAAAGGTAAGGCTGCCATCCTTCTTCTCCTCGACCTTTCCGCTGCCTTTGACCTGGTCGACCATAAAATCCTGTGCAACCATTTGTCTTTGGCAGCACACTTCTCCCACTCTGCGGTCACATGGATCCAATCTCTCCTGGACAATAGGACCATGCGGGTCTTCTCTCCCCTTGCAGCGGCTGACCCCATCCCCATCACCTGCGGTGTCCCACAAGGATCCTGTGTCTCACCCACCCTATACAATATATTCACAAAGCCCCTATTCGATAAGCTGGACAATCTGGGTGTCACCTACACGAACTACGCAGATGACACCCAGATACTCCTCACTTTATCAGGTAATTACAACGTGGACGCCAAATGGATCAATGAAGTCTTTTCCATCATTCAGGCATAGATGGTCACACATGGCCTATGCCTGAATGATGATAAGACCAAACTGCTCCTTGTCGGCTCACCTAACACCATCCGAAAACTCTGTCCCGGCTACACTAGCTTTACTATTGACGGTAACACCATACCCATCGCCAAGAGCGTAAAAACCCTCGGTTTCTACCTAGACACGAATACCAATCTAGCTAAACAAATCAATATGACTGCCTCAGCCACTGCCTACACTGGTAAATTAATTAGGGCCTGCAGACCATTGATCTCCCCTAACAACTGCCTCATTCTAGCCAGAGCACTCATTCAATCCAAACTGGACTACTGTAATAGCCTCTATGTAGGTGCCAACAAAACAGTAATCAATAAATTGCAAGTCCTACAAAACAATGCACTCCGTGCCGCCCTAAATCTTCCCAGAAGAGAACACATCTCCGCCACCAGAATTGCTTGCAAATGGCTGTCCATCCAACAAAAAGTAGACCTGAAAACTATATGCCTTACATACAAAGCTCTTAAACATCTTGCCCCGCCCTATCTCTCTAACAAATTTACATTAAGACAGAACACTAGAACCACCAGATCGTCTAACACACTACAACTAACAGTGCCCAAATACTCCCTCAAAAGAGCCGGTGGATCCAGCTTCCCAGCTCTGGCATCACAACTTTGGAACACTATCCCACTGGATATCAAATCCACACCCACTTTCCAACCCTTCAGAACTAAGGTCATCTCCTGGTTACTCAACAAATAACCGACCAACCATGTATGTATGTATACCTAATGCTCAAAATGTTTCCTATGTTGCTTGCCTATTATTATCTATGCACTAACTGCCTTCCTGTCAACCTTCTCATGCCTTATTACTACTGTACTATTGTCCCCTTCTGTTACCTGTAACTTGATGTTCAAAGCGCACATATACCCCTGGGTCAAGAGCGCTATACAAATAAAAAAACAAACAAACTGCTATCAAGGAAGAGTTTAGAGCCGTAACATTGATGACGCTCCAGAATAGGTATGTCCTGGACATGATTACAGCAATGGATGGAGGCGTTTGTGCCAAAATCGGGGAATCATTTTTTGTTATTGTTATTGTTATTTTGCATTTATATAGCGCCTTATATACCATTGGTATGGTCTGAAGGCGCTGGTAGGTTGAACGCCCTTGGGAACCGAAGTTCAGATCAGTAGAGGGAGTAGAGAGAGTCAAAGATGCGTGTGGGCACCATGTATGTGTGCAGCTTGTGTGGTATTCGTGTAATAGCTGCTTCTTAGCGGTAGGTGTGGTGGTTGAGGGGTCAGGAGTATGTGTTCGTTCTGGCAGGATTTATCCAGACCGGATGTGGCTGCGTTAGGCCTGAGGAGAACGCCTGGCTGGGGGTGTGTAACCAGCAGTGTTTACATAGAGTGATGTGGAGTATGT
Source organism: Ambystoma mexicanum (assembly GCF_040938575.1). Classification (NCBI taxonomy): domain Eukaryota; kingdom Metazoa; phylum Chordata; class Amphibia; order Caudata; family Ambystomatidae; genus Ambystoma; species Ambystoma mexicanum. The sequence goes on along the minus strand of NC_090923.1, from coordinate 620,382,867 downwards.
GACGGATGTTGGTATGAGAACAGTTATACCGAATGGTGTCATAGTATCTCTGTGTTCTAGTTGAGTGGTGGTGTAAGGATAGAGTAAGCATAAGGTGGGTTATATGGTCATTCAAGTGTTTTCTAGAATCTTCTAACGAGGCTATTGGGAACATTTCTAAATTCAACTTTCACAAAGAGGCTATTGGGAACATTTCTAAATTCAACTTTCACAAAGAGGCTATTGGGCACATTTCTAAAGTCAGTTTTCACAAAAGGCTATTGGGGACACTTCTAGGTTCAACTTTTCACAGAGGCTATTGGGCACATTTCTAAGTTCAACTTTCACAGGGGCTACTGGGCAACTTGGCAATTGGGCACACTTCTAATTCTACTTTCCACAGACGCTATTGGGCACTCTTCTAGGTTCAACTTTCCACAGAGGCTATTGGGCACATTTCTAAGTTCAACTTTCACAGGGGCTACTGGGCAACTTGGCAATTGGGCACACTTCTAATTCTACTTTCCACAGACGCTATTGGGCACTCTTCTAGGTTCAACTTTCCACAGAGGCTATTGGGCACATTTCTAAGTTCAACTTCCGCAGGGGCTGCTGGGCAACTTGGCTATTGGGCAAACTTCTAATTCAGCTTTCCACAGAGGCTATTGGGCACATTTCTAAATTCAACTTTTCATAGAGGCGATCGGGGACACTTCTAAATGCGACTTTCACAGGGGGTATTGGACACACATCTAAATTCAACATTCTCAGAGAGGCTATTGGGCACACTTCTAAATTCAACTTTTCACAGAGGCTATAGGGCACACTTCTAAAGTCAGTTTTCACAAAAGGCTATTGGGAACACTTCTAGGTTCAACTTTTCACAGAGGCTATTGGGTAAATTTCTAAATTCAACTTTCACAGGGGCTACTGGGCAACTTGGCTATTGGGCACTCTTCTAATTCTACTTTTCACAGAGGCTATTGGGCACATTTCTAAATTCAACTTTTCATAGAGGCTATTGGGGACACTTCTAAATTCAACTTTAACAGAGAGGTTATTGAGGACACTTCTAAGTTCAACTTTCACAGAGGCTATTGGGCACACTTCTGAATTCAACTTTAACAAAGAGGCTATTGGGCACACTTCCAAGTTCAACTTTCCACAGAGGCTATTGGGCACATTTCTAAATTCAACTTTAACAAAGAGGCTATTGGGCACACTTCTAAATTCTACTTTCTCAGAGAGACTATTGGGGACACTTCTAATTCTACTTTCACAGAGAGGCTATTGGGCACACTTCTAAATTCAACTTTTCATAGAGGCTATTGGGGACACTTCTAATTCTACTTTCACAGAGAGGCTATTAGGCACACTTCTAAATTCAACTTTCACAGAGAGGCTATTGGGCACACTTCTAAGTTCAACTTTAACAAAGAGGCTATTGGACACACTTCTAAATTCAACTTTTCATAGAGGCTATTGGGCACACTTCTAAATTCAACTTTTCATAGAGGCTAGTGGGGACACTTCTAAATTCAACTTTCACAGAGGCTATTGGGCACACTTCTAAATTCAACTTTTCATAGAGGCTAGTGGGGACACTTCTAAATTCAACTTTCACAGAGGCTATTGGGCACACTTCTAAATTCAACTTTTCACAGAGAGGCTATTGGGCACACTTCTAAAGTCAGTTTTCACAAAAGGCTATTGGGGACACTTCTAGGTTCAACTTTTCACAGAGGCTATTGGGCACATTTCTAAGTTCAACTTTCACAGGGGCTACTGGGCAACTCGGCAATTGGGCACACTTCTAATTCTACTTTCCACAGACGCTATTGGGCACTCTTCTAGGTTCAACTTTCCACAGAGGCTATTGGGCATATTTCTAAGTTCAACTTTCACAGGGGCTACTGGGCAACTTGGCAATTGGGCACACTTCTAATTCTACTTTCCACAGACGCTATTGGGCACTCTTCTAGGTTCAACTTTCCACAGAGGCTATTGGGCACATATCTAAGTTCAACTTTCTCAGGGGCTACTGGGCAACTTGGCTATTGGGCAAACTTCTAATTCAGCTTTCCACAGAGGCTATTGGGCACATTTCTAAATTCAACTTTTCATAGAGGCTATCGGGGACACTTCTAAATGCGACTTTCACAGGGGGTATTGGACACACATCTAAATTCAACTTTCTCAGAGAGGCTATTGGGCACACTTCTAAATTCAACTTTTCACAGAGGCTATTGGGCACACTTCTAAAGTCAGTTTTCACAAAAGGCTATTGGGAACACTTCTAGGTTCAACTTTTCACAGAGGCTATTGGGTACATTTCTAAATTCAACTTTCACAGGGGCTACTGGGCAACTTGGCTATTGGGCACTCTTCTAATTCTACTTTTCACAGAGGCTATTGGGCACATTTCTAAATTCAACTTTTCATAGAGGCTATTGGGGACACTTCTAAATTCAACTTTAACAGAGAGGTTATTGAGGACACTTCTAAGTTCAACTTTCACAGAGGCTATTGGGCACACTTCTGAATTCAACTTTAACAAAGAGGCTATTGGGCACACTTCCAAGTTCAACTTTCCACAGAGGCTATTGGGCACATTTCTAAATTCAACTTTAACAAAGAGGCTATTGGGCACACTTCTAAATTCTACTTTCTCAGAGAGACTATTGGGGACACTTCTAATTCTACTTTCACAGAGAGGCTATTGGGCACACTTCTAAATTCAACTTTTCATAGAGGCTATTGGGGACACTTCTAATTCTACTTTCACAGAGAGGCTATTGGGCACACTTCTAAATTCAACTTTCACAGAGAGGCTATTGGGCACACTTCTAAGTTCAACTTTAACAAAGAGGCTATTGGAGACACTTCTAAATTCAACTTTTCATAGAGGCTATTGGGCACACTTCTAAATTCAACTTTTCATAGAGGCTAGTGGGGACACTTCTAAATTCAACTTTCACAGAGGCTATTGGGCACACTTCTAAATTCAACTTTTCATAGAGGCTAGTGGGGACACTTCTAAATTCAACTTTCACAGAGGCTATTGGGCACACTTCTAAATTCAACTTTTCACAGAGAGGCTATTGGGCACACTTCTAAATTCAACTTTTCACAGAGGCTATTGGGCACACTTCTAAATTCAAATTTCACAGAGGTTATTGAGGACACTTCTAACATGCTAACGATCCCATTTCTATCTATATGCGACGCAAGCTAGGGTTCAGAATTCTAAGTGTGGTGTATGTTAAGAGTTCCAATTTTTATCAAGGTACGGTGCAAGCTAAGGTTCAGTTCCCTACACGTCTGGCACTAGCTAAAATTGGCAAGTAAAATCATGTGCATCGTAAGGCAGTATTTACAAATCAATTTATAGTGGTCGCAAGTTTTCCTAGGTATGTTTTGATTTAAGTCTATGGCAGTCTATGCTATGGAAGGTAAGGTAGAGTGACAGGGGCTTTCTGGGGTAGAGTGATTGCTCTACACCCCACCCATGCCATACTCACAGTTTTGTTGGTGTCTGGCTTCCTTTGCTTCCCCTGCGGACACCTGCAGACACGTCCTGGAGCCGCCAATGTGGGGGCCGCCCTTTGCCTCGGGCCCTTAGCCGCAAGGGCTGTCGGGCAGTGGGCTGCCCTGGAAGGGTCAGTCAAAGGGGCCAGCAAGCCAATCACACCACGGGGGACGGCAAGGGGGCGGGAGGAGAGGGGAAGCAGGGACACGGGGCGGACAATGCTGCTGTTCATCAGGTCTGCACGCTCGTCCGGTCTGCTCTACACAGGCGTCGGCTTCATGCAGGCATCTGCTCTACACAGGCATCCGCACCACACAGGCATCCGCACCACACTGCTATCTGCTCCACACCGGCATTCGCATCAGATGGTTGGGTTTTAGGGAAAGAGCCAGGTTTTCAGTAGTTTGCGGAAGGTCGTTAAGTCCTGAGTTAGGCGGATGTGGGGTGGGAGCGAGTTCCACAGGGTTGGGGCCAGGGCTGAGAAAGATGTTCCGCCTAACCTGACTGAGTTTGTTTTAGGAATTACTAGGAGGCCGGCTGAGCTTGATCTGAGGGTGCGGGTAGGGTGATAAGGTATTAGCTTTTTTTGAAGATAATGGGGTCCAGTTTTATGTAGAGCTCGATGGGTGAGGCATAGGGTTTTGAAAGCCACCCTGCGGGCTACCGGAAGCCAGTGCAGTGTCTTAAGGGCTGGGGATACGTGGTCCCTTGGACCGAGCGCAAGAAGCACTTTGGCTGCTGCGTTTTGTGCTCTTTGTAGTTTATTCAGTTGGTAGGCATGAATTCCGAGGTACAGGGGGTTACCATAGTCCAGTCGTGATATGACGATTGATTGGACCGCGGAGACTCTGTTAGGGAATGAGAGATATGGAAAGATGCGCCTAAGGTTTTTGAGGTGGTAGTGGCAGGACTTTGAGACATTGTTGACTTGGCGCGAGAGTGTTAGGTCGGAGTCCAGGCTGCACCCAAGATTTTTTACTGTGTTAGAGGGGGTCGGTGAGTTGCCCATGGTGGGTGGCCAGGGTAGTGGGTGCGGAAGAAAATCTGAGTTGCCGCAGACCATGATTTCTGTTTTGGAGGGGTTTAACAGGAGGTGGCTTTGGGTCATCCAGCGTTCGATGTTAAGGAGGCAAGAGGTCAGATCGGGTTGGGAGTTGGGGTTCGCGTTCAGGAACTTTAGAATTAGTTGAGTGTCATCTGCGTAATTGTAACACAGGATGTTGTGAGCACGAATTATTGGTGGGAGGGTGATCAGGTAGAGATTGAAGAGGAGGGCGGATAGACATGCTCCTTGTGGGACTCCTGTGTCAACTGGTCGGGCTTGTGATGTAAAGTTGGAGAGTGTCGTTATTTGGTGCCTGTCTTTGAGGAATGAGGCTATCCATTTAAGGGCGGTTCCACGGATTCCTAGGGAGTGGAGGCGGTCAAGGAGTATTGAGTGATTGATCGTGTCAAAGGCGGCTGATAGATCGAGAAGGATTAGTGCGGCGCATCCTGCAGAGTCGGCAGTCATTTTTAGGTCATCCCAGATCGAGGTTAGGGTGGTTTCAGTACCGTGGCAAGACCTGAATCCTGATTGGGCGGGGTCTAGGAGGTTGTTGGCTTCTACAAAGGCATTTAGTTGGGAGTAGGCTGTTCGGTCAATGAGTTTGGCGAGGAGCCTGGTGTTAGAGATGGGGCGGTAGTTTTTTGGCTCGAGAGGGTCGAGTGAGGGTTTTTTAATCAGAGGTTTGACGTGCACCAATTTGAATGCATCTGGAAAGATACCGGAGGAAAGGGAGGTGTTTATGATAGATCTTGCGTGTTCTCCTGCGCAGGTGGAGGCAAAGATTTCTTTAAGGATTGTGGCTGGGCAAAGGTCCAGTGGTGATCCAGATGGTTTGCGGTCGGATAGGAGTTTGAGAAATTGTTCTGGTGATATTGGACTGAAGGACTCGAAAATTGGTTGTGTAGTGGTTGCAGTTGGTGGGCTGGCTGGTACTGGCTGAGGTTTGCCTGGTGGTTGTAGGAGAGCCTGTTTGGTGGTCAGAGTTTTTGTCCTTTCAATGGCCGTGGAGTAGAAGTGGAGGGAGAGCGAGTCACATAGTGATTGTGACGCGGTCGGGTTGGTTGTGTTGCATGCCGGTTTGGTGAATTCGGAGATAATTTTGTGAAGTTCTTTGCATGGGTTTTTGCAGTTTAGGATTCGTGAGTTGTAATGGGCTTTTTTCGCTTTCCGGATTTCGGCTTTGTACCGGTACAGGTGTCGTGCTAAGGTGGTCCTGCTGTCGTGGGTTTTCTCTTTATGCCATTTGCGTTCTAGGTATTTGTAATGTCGTTTAGTGTTCTTTAACTCAGGAGTGAACCATCTGGGGAAGAGGCCAAGTTGGGTCGATGGTTTGCACGTGGGGGTCAGGCGCATCAGGGATGGGTTGAGCCATGAGTCAAAGGCCTCGGGGGTTAGTTGATTGTTGTGATGGTAGGTAGGTTGTGGAGACTGGAGGAGTGCTTCGGCTAGGTCCGGGGTGATTATTAGTTTCTTCCAGCTTTTGCGAGTGTTCGGAGGTTCAGAGACGAGTATGGGAAGGGGTTCAGGTGAGTGGATGGTGAACGAGAGAATGAAGTGGTCGGACCAGATGATAGGTGTGGGCTGCATTAGATGAATCAGGGTGTTGGAGCTGAAGATGGCATCAAGAGTGTGTCCTTTATGATGGGTCGGGCCGTTTATGTGGGGTTGGAGATTAATTGCATCTAAACCGTCGATCAGGGAGAATGTCATGGGGTTGGTGGGGATGTCAAGCCATATGTTGAAGTCTCCAAGAAGGGTGAGGTTAGGATGGTTTAGTTGGAGGGTGGAGATGGAGTCGCAAAGGTTGTTTGCGAAGTGTCTATCATAGCCAGGGGGTCTGTATATTATTAGGAAGCTGTACGAGAGTGAAGGGGAGAGGGATAGTTTAACAAGGAGCGATTAGCAGGATGGAATGGAGGGTTGGTTGTCGATGATTGAGGCGCGGAAGATGGATTTGAAGACGAATGCTACCCCTCCCCCTCTGGATGTGCGGTTCAGTGGGATGAGGGAGTAGTCCGGAGGAAAAGCTTCATTAGCGATTGGGCCGAAGTCTTCAGAGAACCAGGTTTCAGTGATGAAAACTAGGTCTGGTGTGGTAGAGGTGAGGAGGTCAAAGATGGAATGTCTGTTTTTTGCTACTGACCGGGCGTTAAATAGGATGCAGTTCACATCGGCAGCTAAGGATGGTCTCGGTGCTGGTGCGGGACGGGGCGGTGGTGGGGGGTGTGGACGGATAGGGGTAGGGAGGGTGATGATAGATGGGAACAGTGGGCGAGCGGTGAGATTGGCAGGGTTCTGGTGGGGTTGGGAGGCACATTCATACCTTCTCACGGTGATGAGAATGGGACCTTGACAGAGGCCATAACTTTGCTGACGAACTTGCATATCAAGATGGAAGATGAAGTAGAAGATATTGCAGATGACAGCTGGTTTGCTTTGATCTTCTCATGGGTTCCACAATGGACGGTGTACATCTTCAAGTTCCTTGGAGCAATATTGGTGACGATCATGTTTGGATTCTGTGTGCTCAGGATAATAATCACACAGTGTAAGAAGACAGCAAAGAAGGCAATAGGAATGAAGATCATGATCGATGTTGAGTCTGGCTTTGGACCCAAGGAATTGACAGATGAAGAAATCAGAAAATATATAGAAGCACGCAGTCTAGCACCTGAGGGAATGAAGGTCCTGTATCTGAAAAACCACAAGAAGTATGTGGGAAGATGATCTCCTGCAGCCCGAATGGACAATGTAGCCACATGACCTGGAATGTTGATGACCATGTCAAATCAGCATTATATCTGAAAGGAGTAATGAAAATATGGACTCCCAAGAAGCACTTTTTCAGATTAGGATGTATAGATGAGAAGACTGATGGGAGAGTGGTCGATGAATAAACAAGAGGGGGGAGTGTAGAGGAGGAGCCAAAAACCTCTACCAGAAGTCCCGCCCTATATGTTGGGAAACATAAGTTGTGACAATCACAACACCAGTAATGATGCCTATAACACAAAAAGCCTTTGAGACAATATATCCATTGAGAAAACATTTCTTCATGTATCCTCGGAGAGCTGACATTCTCTTGAGAGAAATCCCTCAAGATGTGAAAAGATGAATGAAAGAGAAGATTGGTGACGTCACATGAAGCAAAGATGACACACCAAGAAGAAATGCCAAGAGAGAAGGTGAATATACCGTATAGAATCTGATGACGAAGTAAAGGATTGAGTGACCTTTCATGTGCGAAATGAAGATTGCACGTGTGAAGAGCACTGAAGAAAATGCAAATCGTTTATAAGCTGTACAGATGCTGTAACGCAAGTAGACTAAGTAATCATGAAGGCTGGCTATACGTAGTGAATATACTGCAGGCGGTGCCGCCATGATATATCAATGCCATTATATAGAATCTGGATGTTCCACGCCATGTTTTAGAAAACTAGGACCCCATGAACAGAAGGGCAGAAAAGTGTGGTGCAGGCGAAGAAAAAACACTGATGAGCATGGAAGAATCGAGAAGACTGTCTAGGTTAGTGTCAAGGGTTAGGGCAGTTGATAACTGGTTATCTATCATGGAAAGATACAAAGGACGTGAGAAGTGAGACAGGTCCCTGTTAAGGTGCAAAGGAAAGATGCAATGAGTGCCAAATGTATTCATTTAATACCATTAAATGTGAAGAAGGGAGCTCAAACACAGTCTACTGTCACATGATCTAGATGGAAATAGACTTTGGGCAATCTACACAGAGACTTGAAGATAAGAGCATGCTCACACTCCCTTCTATTCACACGAGCAGTGATATTTTGCAAGGCCAAGTTCCAAGACAATTCAACTGGCAGAAGGCATGAGTGATGATGGATTATGGGCTAATTGGGTGGGGAGGCATGGTCAAGTCTACCCACCATGCACCTGGGGTTCCAGCTTGTGTGCTGCTAGCGAGTTGAATATTCCAGAAGGCTACAAGCGTGCCAACCAATTATAGAGGTCCATTAGCAAAGAGCCCTATAAATTGAGAGCCAATTGTCACGATCTCATCCCCACCGAGGGCTCACGGGGCCCTAAAGACCTAAAGACCTTATTCGGTCCCCCTTGGATTCCTTGGAGCCAGTCCTGGCGCTGTTGGAATCGGAGACACATGCTGAAACGGGGTTTCAATGGGCAATGGCCAAGCATGGCCGCCCCCGAAAACTGCATTCAGCGGTCTAGCTTCCAGGGTGGGACCCGCCTCTAAGGCACCTGGGATGCTACCTGGCTATTTAAACCACGCCCGATCAGAGGCACATGCTTCGCGTTATTCTCCGTTAGCAGCGTGACGTTCACCGGGTCCTGCTCTGCATCCTGGCCTACCGGGGCGAGAAGAGGCAAGAACCATCGCCATCCTCACCTGCTCTGCAGCATCTTCTGGTAATCGAAGATGTCCAAGGCAAGAACCATCGCCTTCCTTACCAGCTCTGCAGCATCTTCTGACAATCGAAGACGTCCAAGGCAAGAACCATCGCCTTCCTCATCTGCTCTGCAGCTTCCTCCGGCGATCGAAGTCGTCCAACGCTCATTGTCCTCCTCCACCACCTTCAAGACATCTTTCGTCCCCTTGGATTCCTGGGGACCATCCATCTTCAGATCATCTCGACCTGCAAGACAAACAATAGTGTAGGTCAGCCATTTGCAAGGACGCTCTCAGCGCCGCTTGGTGATCCATCTTACCTTCTTGAACCCGACTCCGGCTTCCACCGCAGCTTCCAACACCTGCAAGTAGAAGCGAGAAGGTTACGTGCAAATCCAAATAAAGACATTGCTTTCACCAATAAAGACTTGCCTGAAAAGAAGGAGTTGCAGCCGGTCTGGACTCCGGCCCTCGCCAGTGAAGGAACTCGGCGGTACGGAGCCATTAACGACGCACCCCTGCCCAGGTGGCAGGACGGAGAGCGCTTCCTTATAGAACGCAAGGTGAGAGACGTCTCCTGGGGGGATCTGCAAAGGGAACTCGGGAGGCGGGTTGCAGTGGATGGAACAGCAGTTAAACTTCACCTCCTATCTTCCAGAGCCGATCCTCGATGGCCTGAACTCCTGGAAAGGTGAGAGGTCCCGAAGAGCTTACTGGCTTATCGTGAGGCGTCCCGGTGGAAAAAAGGTGAGTGTTACAGAACGCGAAGCCCATAACTTAACTATCAACCTGGGCGTCTAGTATGGAAACTTCGGAAACAGACCAGTTAGCCCGGTTGTTGGGGCAATTGCGCGCGGATGTCCATTCTGCGCAGCAGGAAACTAATGCGTTGCGAAGGGAGCTAATTGTGGCCAAGGAGAGGACGGATGACTTCGGGAGGCAACTTCTCCAGTCACAAGCAGGACAAGCCCCGTTGCCCAGAACTAGTCAGCCCACCTCAGCCACCGCAAGCAATCCGGTTCAGATCAACCTCCCTGGGGCAGTGCCACTGGCTCCTCCGGAATGGTTTGCGGGAGACCCCGGCAATACGCTACCTTCATGAACCAGTGAGGCCTCCACTTTCTGTGTAGGCCTGGGGCGTTTCCCACGGACCAATCACGTGTGGGCTTCATGTTATCCTACCTTAGCAGGAGTGCAGCAGACTGGTCAGTACCGTTCATTAGTCGAAACGACCCTCTGTTACAAAACTTTGATTGGTTTCAGCGAGAGCTGGAAAAACTCTTTGCCCGACACTACCATGGGCAGGCTCTAGACAACAAACTCTTGTCCCTTCGTCAAGGGAGCCAGGATCTGCTGACTTACATCGCAACCTTCAATAGGCTGGTCGTTGAGGCAGACTGGCCTGAGGACAAACGGACTACATTGTTCCACCGGGGTCTTCGTGGGGAGCTAATGGACGTTCTGGCCCAAGTTGTGGATCAACCCCGGGATTGTGCCAAATGTATTAGTTTGGTGGTCCAGTTGGATCGCCGACTCCAAGATAGGAAGAACGACCAGGGGAAATCGGATTTGCACCCCTTATTCGTACGACCCAAAGGTCAAACTCCACGGGCCCCGACAGGACCAGTGAACCCATGCAGATAGGAGGAGACAGGCCCCCTCTAACCAAAGCCAAACGAGATAAAAGGAGGGAGTTGCCTTGTGCCTGTATTGTGGAAAAGCAGGCCATTTCCTAAAGGAATGCCCGGTTAAACAACCCAGACGAACCGTCAGAGCCACGGATAAAGAAACCCCTGAAAAGGAATTGGAAAACGACCAAGCCCGGCAATTGTAGGGGTCCAATTGTCCAGCGAAGAAATCCAGCTTCAGAGATCCCATTTTGCGCTACCTGTGATCTTAATTCCCCATCAACAGCCGTCCGACATGCATTCTTTGGAAGCCTACATCGACAGCGGAGTGGTGGGGAATGACATCGATCAAGACCTTGCAGCAAAGATGGGGCTAAACCTTTGCCCCAAGCCAACTGCAGAGACAGTAACCACTGTTGATGGTACCGAAATTGCTTCGGGCCCTGTATTGGAGTGCACCACGGAACTCACCCTCCTGTGCGAAGATGGGCACCGTGAAATCATAGCCTTTGATCTGATTAAAGCCCCTCAGTTTTGGCTGATCATGGGAATGCCATGGCTGGTCGCTCCTAATCCACGAATCAACTGGTGAGCTCGCAAATTGGTTTTTGCTCACAGCTGTACGCACACTTGTTACCCGAAAGGGCGAAAGGCAAAACTCGCAAGTTCCCTGGTTCAGGAGAGAATGGCGCGTGCCCTCGGGGGGATCGTGACCCTGCCGGTCCATTACCAAGATTTCCAAGACGTTTTCCAGAAGGAGAAAGCAAATACCTTGCCCCCCCACAGACCTTACGACTGCCAAATCGATCTGCTGCCTGGAGCCCGGATTCCATGTGGGCGCATTTACACACTCACTGAGCCCGAAAATCAGCACCTGTAAACGTACCTGAAGCAATACCTGGCCAATGGTTTCATCCGCCCATCCAAGTCAAAAGCCGCGGCGCCGTTATTCTTCGTGCCAAAAAAGGAAGGCGATTTGAGACGTCCATTGACTATCGTGCATTAAACCAAGTTACCATCAAAAACCGCTACCCACTGCCTTTGATCCCGGAGTTACTGGACCAGGTTAAGGAAGCCCAGATCTATACAAAACTGGATCTGAGAGGGGCCTACCACCTGGTGCGCATCAAAGAAGGAGATGAGTGGAAGACAGCATTCTGTACCAAGAACGGCCTGTTCGAGTACCAAGTAATACCGTTCGGCCTATGCAACGCCCCCGCTGCATTCCAGTATTTTATGAATGACGTCCTCCGAGAACTTATCGACGTCTGCGCTCTTGTATACATCGACGACATCCTGGTGTATTCAACATCTGAGCAAGAGCACATTGGGCACGTACGGGCAGTCCTGACCAAACTTCGAGAACACCATCTTTACGCTAACCTGGAAAAGTGCTCGTTCCATGTCACGGATTGGAGTTTCTAGGCTTTATATTTTCCCCCAAAGGCATACGAATGGACGCTCATAAGGTGGACGCAGTCCTCAATTGGCCAGCCCCCACTTCAATCAAAGGAGTCCACAGCATGTTAGGGTTTGCAAATTTCTACCGTCGATTCATCCCTGGATTCTCCCAAGTTGTACACCCGATTATCTCATTGCTCAGAAAATGCAACAAGACGTTTAACTGGACTGAGGAAGCTGAAAAGGCCTTTCAAGAACTCAAGACAAGGTTCACCACCGCCCCTATTTTGCGACATCCACGACCAGACCTACCTTACATTGTAGTTACCAACACCACTAAAATCCGCCATAAATTTTGGATTGTCCAAGAAGACCCTAGGGATGTTCCTAACCTGTAGGCCCTCTGGGATTACTCCAGCCTTGAGGTACTCAACCATTAGCTGACCGTGCGATTCCGTACGGATCAATTTTTTCTTTTTTTGTGTGAGAAGGTCGAGGTCATTTGTATTTGATGGTGTGGTGACTGCCGCTACCGGAGTGGGTTGTCTGATAATCGAAGGCAGATCAAAAAACTGTTTAAACTGTTTGTCCGAAAAAGAGACAATGTTTACATTCTCCATATTAATGGAGTATTTGAGATCTATCTATGCTCTACCAACCAAAGGGTTGTCCATAAACATTAGCTTACACTGAGCTATATGGTCCTCTTTTTAGGGGCCGTGTGGGTGAGGACTGGATACTGTAACAACAACAAAATCCCACAAAAACGGCTTCCTCCCTTTCAAGCTATGGGTTTGTCTGTCGCATCTGCCAATTACACATACATGCTACCCATTCAAAATACAGGTACTCTTCCCTTTCTCACTTTCCACCAGAAGCTCAGTGTCTCCAGAGCCCTGTTTCTCTCTAGGCTGTACTGCTGCAACAGCCTCTTTCTCAAGCTGCCTTCCTCTACTCTCTGCCCTTTGCAACTAATCCAGAACAGGACAGCAAGACTTATCCTTGGCAACAAGCCCAGGGATCATATGTCTACAGCCCTGAAATCTCTCCACTGCCTGCCTGAGATTGCAAGAATCAAGTTCAAGACCCTTTACATTATCCACAAGGCTTTCTGGGGTTGGGCCCACACTACATCCAACGCTCTCTTCCAAAATCCCATTTTTTTCTAGCCCTTCCCCTGGCTACCTCCAACTCTCTAAGGGCTAGATGCTTCTTTAGGTAGAGAGTGGGGGTAGATTTCTCTCCTCTGCAAATGCCTCCCTCTGGAATGGCCTCCCTGCCCCTCTCAAACATTAGCGTACCACCTGATGTTCCTCTTCTCCTATGCTTTCGCTCTCTCCCTCCCCTGCTGATCTACCTGTCTGCTGTACTGACTGGTTGCTTGGCGAGCCTCACTGAGTCCAGGCTCTTTCTTGATCAGTCACCCTTGCACTGCCTCCAGCCTACCACGCACTTAGGGACTGTAACTGTAACCCTAGAGTCCCTTTTTATCCTTGCACTACCCAGAGCCACACTGTCCTGGCTGCACTTACTAGGAGCCTTGCAGCCCTGTTTTCCCCTTCCTTGTACTTCCCCCCTCCCTTTCCCCTTGCATTTCTCATTCTCACACTTGCACGATTTGAATGACACAAGACCTAGTAAGATCATTTGTCTTTTCCACCCTCTATCTTCACTTCATTGCTTGTCGCGCCAAGAAACACTTGTATACAGGGGTGTAATAATAGACTTATATCATTTCATTTTATCACAGATGCTCCAAAAAATATACAATGCTGCAGTATGAAATGGCTAGACTGGCAGCAACCAAATGCCAATCTAGCCAGGTAATTACACTTAGCAGGACTGCGCAGTAAAAAGAAAAGTCATACCAAACTGAGGTATGCCTCTCTAGCCACTAACCCCACATATCATGCCTGCTTAGCCTGGACATGGACAACCATTATGATTTATCCCACAATCCCACCACCCACAGATCCCCTCTCCCTCTTATGCCCTACCCCAACCTCCAAAATCAGCTGCTTGACCCAGAATTACCTTCATGTCCCTCATCCTTGTCCCAGAACTTACGTTTGAGGCTCCTTGCCTCATAGGTAAGTACTGGGATGAGGAAGCATGGCATTAGGAGTAATGAAGATATAGGTAGCTAAATCAGGGATTACCTCCATGTACCTCTACCTCATCCCAGTGCTTGTGTATGAGGCATACTGCCTCATACACAAGTACTGCCTCATACACAAGTACAGGGAAAAGGAAAAATAGGGCTAGGAGTAATGACGATTGCCAATAAGTAATGAAGGCATTAAACATAAGTAGCGGCTTAACAATATTAAGTTGACTGGGCTGCAGCACTCACACCCTGGAATGTTGGGCTATGTTGACTCAACCTGGCTGACTTTCAGAGAAGTTGCCTGACAGAACAGGAGACAGATGTTAAACGGCACCTGGGTTTCGCTGTTAACAAGGGCCCCTCAGTTACTAACGTAAAGTATTTCACTGTTAGTACCTGCATTCAAATGCCAAAAATGTTTAGGAAATTGAAATTGTGATGTGGGCTTAGTACTTTCATGCCAGGGAAGTGTAGAAAGGGAAAAGGGGACGTTCATTCTCACAACAGTTCATAAGAGGGTGCTTTCACACTTAAAGTAGAGAGTTAACTGCTTGTAACATTGAAGCTGCACTAAAATAGTCTCTTTAAAATGTGTAAAGAAGTTAGATGCCCCCACACAAATAAGTTTGCCTCCCCCACCACCCGTGAAGTTAGCGCCTCTCCCAACATTTGAAGGATCAGCCCCCCGAAATGTAGGTTTTGTTGCACCCCTGAACACAAGCACAAACACCATTCACCATATACACGCATGCACCCCCAGCCATCCTTACATTTAAGTGTGCACTCTTTCACCATACAGGCACACCCAGACAGCCATTCATACATTTAAGTGTGCACCCTTTCACCCTGCAGGCACACCCAGACAGCCACCCATACATTTAAGTGTGCACCCTTTCACTCTACACTCACACACGCACACCAAGTTACCCATACATTTGTGTGCACCCTTTCACCATACACTCACACAGGCAGCCACCTCCACATTTAAGTGTTCACTCTTTCCCAATACACTCACACACGCACACATCATGGGGTTGAGGGGAGCCCTATTACTTCAAAAAGAAATTGGGCCTCAGTATAAGTTTGTCGGTCCGGTAACAACAGTACCGGTAAGCTTGCCGGTACCGTTGTTACCAGACCGGCAAACTACGAGTTCTGCTCGCGGGTGCCTTCCCACCCGCCAGGTCTGACTTGGGGGGCGTACCGCCACCCGCGAGCTGAGCATGTTGGATACACCGGCAGCATTATGAATGGTGCCGGTGCATCCAAGCTCCCCATACCCATTGGAATATGGGGATCAAATGGGAATGGGGAGCATTGCTTCCTGGCGCCTGTGAATGGGCAATTACCGGGTCCGGTGGAGCCGAAATGACCCAGTAATTGCCCATTCGGGGGTACTGGAAAAAGGCGCAAGTTGGGCGGCAGCCTGCCGGTTTTACCAGCAAGGCTACGGCCAAACTTGTAATGAGGCGGATTGTTTCTTTTGAAATCACTCTGACTTCATAAAAAAATGATTTCTGTTAATGACCGAACCATAACTGAAATCATTTCTTTATGAAGGCAGAGTGACTCCAAAAACAAACTATTTCTTTTTGTAGTCATAGGGCTCCCCCACCCCATGACATGGAGGCCTCCAGCGTGGGGTCTTCCATGTCATGGGGCAGGGGGAGCCCCCGGACTTCAAAAAGAATGTTTCCTTTTGTAGTTACTCCGTCTTCATAAAGACATTATTTCTGTTACAGAAATAATTTCTTTATGCAGGCAAAGTGATTTCAAAAAGAAATTTAAAAAAAAAATATTTTGAAAAAATATGTTTTTTCATTTTTTTTCCAAGTGGGGCCCCCTCCCAGGGCATCTGCTAGCGGGGCCCCCTGCACTGTGGGGGCTGCGGGGGCCCCTGTTATGCCAGTGATCATCACAGTCTCCTTAGCCTTCACTCCTGAGGAGGAAGTACAAGTGGCTAGTGCTCACTTTGAAGTCTTTGCTGAAGAACCCTTGGATCTTCAAGCAACTCTATCCTTAGAGTCCATGTGTATGGTTAGCAACCAGAATAGGGGTGTGTATGACTCCCTACCAGCAAACTCTTACATGGATAGTGTTCTTGTCAATGGTCAGGATACTCCTGCCAGGAGAGGCACTGGGGCCAGCAGAAAAGTAGTGGATGAAAGCTTTTTCAAGCCTGAGGGTGTTGCTAAGGCACCCAAAGATCCCACTAACTTTTCTGGAGGTCCTGTCCAGATGGTTCCTATTCTACCAGCCCCCATTCGGTGTAATAACATGACAGTGAGTATTCCTGTCAGTGTTCAGACTGTGGTGCCTGGGAGAGTCCTGTTGGGGAATGATCTAAAAACTCTAGGAGTAGTATCCAGTACCCCCTGGCCTCCCAGTATGGAGAAGCAGGACCTAACCAAATTGGCTAGAGAGGCCACCTTAAGGGACCCCTCTAAGCCTGTGGGAACCTCTTCTGAGAACCCCAACCCAAGCCCTGGTGTTAGTAAGTTGACCTCTAACCCAGGCAAATTTCAGGCTAGTATGTTAGGGAAATGGGAGCCCAAACCAAGCTCCATCATTGTTCCCCCAGTTTTAGAGTCTCTGACTCCCCCTGGTTCTGAGGAAGATGTGGATAGACCAACTGGACCCCTCTCTAGGCCTAAGAGAACTGGTAATTCTCAGTGCTGGTGGAAAACCAGAAAAGAGAAGTCTAAGGCCAAAAACCTTCAGACTGTTGGACCTTCTACTGAAGACTCCAACTCAAATCCTAGTATTGGGAGGGACACTCCTAAAGTAGGTAAGGTTAGATCTAAGAGGAATGGGAAGCAGGTACATTGCCTAACCCCAACCCCTCCACCCAAGAGGCCTGAGACACAACCTGCTCCCAACAGAGAGGTGGTGAGGAACCCTGGAGGCCGCTCTAGATCTAAGGGAATCCTTTATAAGGACCCCTTGAAAAAGCCTATCACAGGTTCAGGAGTTGTACCAACTTCTGAGGGACTGGTCAACCAGATCCCCTATAGATTTAAAAAGGAATGTGAAAACAAAGAAATTGATATGAGGCTGGGAAGCCCAAAGGAAACACACCAACACAGGTTAAAAAGGACATACAAGTGCTTTATTTTAAAGCTACAACAGTTACCAAAAAGTCAATTGACAAACGGATAGCTATTCGGCTCTCAGAGTAACATAACGAACTTCAACGAAGGTTCGATACATTAGTAGAGAGACCGTGCATTGGAATACTTGGGCTTTTATATTCTTTATCCAGCCCTGGCCAACCCCCTCGCGGGTTAACCATTCTTGGGACCAGGCCTAGGGTTCCTTGCCAGGTCAATCCCATAATGTATGCATTTTGATCAGTTCCGCTGATACAGTTGTTCATTTACACATAGGTCAGGGATAGGACAAGGTCTCAGTTCGCGACCCCGACAAGTGGCCTGCAGGCATATAACTTATTCATGTGTGCGGAGGTCACAACGGTCAGAATCTCACTCAGAATGTCATTCGGCCTCCATTTTGATGTTCAGGGTGATTTCCACATTACAAGAGAACCTAAAATGGCGGCTAAATCCAAGATGACG
Organism: Ambystoma mexicanum; assembly: GCF_040938575.1. Taxonomy (NCBI): domain Eukaryota; kingdom Metazoa; phylum Chordata; class Amphibia; order Caudata; family Ambystomatidae; genus Ambystoma; species Ambystoma mexicanum. The sequence continues at coordinate 620,365,215 of NC_090923.1, read as the reverse complement.
ACTTACACAATTTTTCGTTAAGGTCAAGACCTTGCCGCGGAGTCTATTTCCATGATATTTTAGACAACTTGGCGTAGGCCAACACACATTCAAATACTGCGATAGGAGGCATAATATCATTTCAATTCCAACAGACCCTCCTTTTGGCCTATGCCAAGTGCTAACATCATTTCTAATACTTTTGCAAATAACTCCATGTGTTGTCATCCATACATCCCGAATCATTGTCTGTAATATCTATAGCCATTAGGTCGTTCATCAGAACCTCTTGTAACACGAACTCTTTAGAAGCTGTATCTGGGGCATATATTCTATGCCCTATTGTGCTCACTGCTTGGGCACAACATCCCCCTAGCATTCCACATATACTCGGAAGACATTGAAAACAGAAACAAAGTAATAGCAGGATCCCCAAAATAACCAGAATAACAGAAAGCACCTTCCAACCCCAAGATCGTAAAGAATCCCAGAACCAGGTGATAAGATTCCAATCTCCTACAGGGATATGTACTTCAGAACTAAGAGTATGCAAGTTCTGTATTGCTTTAAAAATTGTCGGTGAGGAATCTGGACGAAAACACAGCAAGCGGACCCCACTAATTTGCATACTCCACCTCGTACTGCCAAAATGACATCTAATGCCATCCGATTTTGGAGTGCTACCAATCTTATTGCTTTTTGTTCTAAGGTCATATTGTAGAGTATGTCCGTGGTCCGGTTGATCGTTCTCTCCAGTACTCTTGCTAATCCCCTAATGTTCTCAGAGTTTGTTATTTGTCCCCAAAAGGGCACAACTGATTTCGCTATATCTCCCAATACTTGCCCAGGGGTATCTCCGTTCTTGTCCCGCCGTGGGCGAGCCTTAGAAACCTCCAATGTACTAGCTACAAATACCCCGGGTAACAGTATTCCTAAATAACAGGTTCCCTGCCAATCCTTGGGCAACCAGGGAAATGCTAAACTACACACAAACAAAATAAACAGGCCCCCCTACATACAGAGGCCTGTTTTCTCCAGTCAAATTTACAATGTTTTTACAACCTTCAAAATCTCCCATTGGCTGAGTGCCATTTCTTTGTACACAAAAGGGGACCGAGTCAGGGCTATAATTTATAGAGTAAGAAGGAGGTACGGCGTCCTTATTGCCTATCGGAGCCATTTTAAAGGAAATTAGAGTTTGAAAAGGAAGAGATAGTTTATCAGACGGCCTAATAGAAGCGACATTGGGTTTACTTCTATTTGCAAAAAGCGAGCATCCCAGGGAAGTTAATTCACGTTTCTCGAAATCATTCAAATTAGTTCCATCAAAGTTCCCTGAGATGCTATCATTCCAACGGCCAAAGTATAGTGCTCTAAGAGAGGCATAGCAAGCAGTCGTTAAAGGTAAAGGATGAATATACCATCCCAGTCCCTTGTTCCCATGTTGCGGTAAATGAGTACAAATCCAACAATTACTCTTATTAAAAATGGCATTAGTTGCATTCATTACTATCATTAGAGTGTTATTATGGTACTTTTGTCTATGTTGGGAGTCTCTAGGGGACAGAGGCCCTCATTACGACCCTGGCGGAATTCGGAAAACGATGGCGGAAATGCAATACCGCCATCGAATAGCGCTCGGTGCGACTATGACCCGTCACCGCAAAGTACGATGCCATTAGCGACACCGTAGTGAACGCCAACGCTAACTGCACCAAGCACGCGCGCCCGCGCCATGCCAAACCGTAAACACCACCATGGCGCAAGGGTACGCCAATTCCGACCCTAGCGGACATGTACCTAACGCCATCAAGCATGGCGGAATGCACCATTCCGCCATGGTGAGAAGTACGGCATCGCGAATCAACCGTAAACGGCCCCACTGAGTGCCTGTACACCGCTCCCTGCCCACAAAGTACAACTCCCCGTAGGTGCAATGAAGTCACAATGCAACCAGTGAAATGTACAAGTCACCCATGCATGCCAACGAACAAAAGAAACACAACAGGGGCCAATGGGAGCTGCAGGGCACAGATGGCACGAATACAGAAGCCATCCCAATGGACATGACCACAGTCCCCCACCAAGAAACGCACGCAAACACAGGCACCTGTGACCAGCAATATTCCGAAAATCACATCATTCCACCAGTCCACCTGGCTGACCGGCATCTGTTACACAAAACCCAATCCCCCGCCCCTGAGCATGACAACATTCAAACTGTCATATTGGCAGCCCCCATCCCTGACCTCACGGGCTTCGTAGGCAAACGCGCCCAGTACAGTACCACGCAACTAAACTCCGAAGCTGGAACCCAGTGCAGATCTCCTCACAATACATCGCCCCCCAAATAGGCATATGCCACATCACTTGCAAAGAAGAACGCTACACGGGCCAAATCAGAATAGAAATTTAATGCACATCAAAATCACCAAGCCCATACAGCCATCAGGCCATGAACTCCAAAACACATTTCACCATTGTGGGCTGCATCCGCAAGAAATGACCAGCCACTACTTGTGTGACGCCCTGTTCCCTCATGGTACACAGAGCCACATTCACGTACGAAAAGGCAACATGGAAGCGCACAGAACCGCAGTGCCGTCCCAATGGAGAGGCACTAGTCCAGCTGAAAGGCCGAAATGTTGCTCCGAGCCACCAGTACTGCGTAAGGGCATGTGGCCCATTGGCGATCGTCCCATAAGATCGTAATGCTGCTCCACTGATTAACACGAAGCAGCAGGTGTCGGGAGTAAAACCCATCTGCAGGAGTGGCATACAGATGGCAGTGGCAAAAGGGGAGGAGATACCTGTCAACCAAAAGAAAAGAAAAAGAACAGAATGGCCATCAGTACTACATTCCAACAACTCACTGCAATGATCACACTAAATCCACAGCCATATGCATGCTAGCCCACTCCAAAGGTCCATCACCACCCAAAAACCACTTGCGACTCATAACTATCTATATCGAGGTGTAAACACCATCACAAACGAGTGAACCTGTGCATGCGTCTGTCAAAACAGAATCCATCAGATGGGATTGGTAACGTGCATGGACACAAGTGTCTGAAGGCGCGTCGAGACAGGGAGGGCTCAACAAGGCCAGATAGACGATGGCCCCACTATGGCAGCCCTGCATCACATAGCGTAGGGGAGGCGGATAGATCCCAAGAAGCCCTGTACATGGCAAACTCTGTATCAAATCACCTGCCCATGCATCCATTCATCATTCCCTCATCCCGGGATTAAAACGCCTGAATACTTACTCACATGACATTAGAAATATCCATTGAGTCTGTGCGTTATGCAGCCTGCAAAATCCACAGTGCCCCAGCCCGTAATTCCAGTGTAGTGAAGTAACATGTATTTGGGAACGTCCGGCCTCATCGCCCACGTCGCTATTGCGCATCCCAAACCATTCATATCAATCATTGCATTCTCGCCATGGCCCCTGTCTCAAGGACATTGAACAATAGTACGTTATATTTGCAGTCAGACCTGTGGGCATTTCCTCGCCGCTAGCTGAAAACCGAAAGCGCCGCCCTTCGAATTCCTCATTTGCAACATCACGTCGAAGCGGCATCTGTGGCCGTTTGAAAACACTAATTAATCCATCGAGTGCGGCTGTGTGTGAAAATGGCAACTGCCTTCACCCACGAATGGGACGCCCCGCCCGTCGTTGCAACTCGGTACAGTGATGCATGAGGGCCCACCGTTACTCGAGTACTACGTTCCACTGACCCTTCACAACTCTGTTCGCGACTGCACAGATAGTATGTGAAACAATGTGACCACAGCAGAATGAACATATCAACCAATGTTACACGGCCATCGGGTACAAATACATGATTGCAATAGCAAGATGCCATTCCACGAATTGCAGCGTTGTGCGCGGGACGTGCTCGGCCAAAGGGGAGAGCAGTTTGCACAGGTGGAATGAATCACCACAGGTGGAGGCCATTCAGCCTGAAAACACATAAATTGCACAGCCAGTCTCCTCCCACAACCACACCGAAATGCTACCGGCAGGACTCGCGATGTTGGCCCTGGGGGACATGATAGCACTGCAAGTACTCCAACTCCAAGAAGAAGACGAACACCAACTACAACCGGCCGCACGGAGGAGACGCAGGAGGAGGAGGAGGCCAAGGCAGGGCCAGCAAGGGCCGCCAGCACAGCCACTACCACCACGCAGGCAGCCCGCAATCCCACGCCTCCGAGCACATCCGTTCAACCTCACTGATGAGCAGATCCACACCCTCTACCGTCTGGACTGGGACACCATAGCCGCCATTGTGGACATGACACAGGCTGACCTTGTCAGCATGATAGATAGCCCAACCGCCATCCCACCCCTACTGAAGGTGGTGTCTGTACTCCACTTCCTGGCCACAGGCACCTACCAGCACACAGTCGGACAGTTGCATGGCATTTCTCAGCCACTGTTCTCACGGACACTATTGCAAGTGCTCGATGCCCTCCTGCAGCACGCAGACGACTACATCTCCCTACCACGCTCGGAGCAGGAAATTACCAACACAAAAGTGGGATTCCATGCACTCGCCGGCATACCGGGTTGCATTGGTGCCATCGACTGCACCCATGTGGAATTGGTCGTCCCACATGCCATGGAGGCCCAGTACCGCAACCGAAAACAATTTCATTCTCTGAATGTACAAATGGTGTGTGACTCCAACAGGATCATTACACATTGTTGTGCCAGATTCCCTGGATCAACCCATGATTCTATGGTCTTGAGGAACTCTACAATACCACGCTACATGGAGCGACACGCAGGGAACAGATCCTGGCTACTCGGTGAGTCTCATTACATGCATGATAATGTGGGGTATGTGATTCGGCAATGACCTGGCAGGAAGGGGGGGGGGGCGTACGTAGCAATGGCATTCCACATCATACGTTTCTCGTCCACATACAGGTGATGCTGGATATCCACTGAAGAGATGGCTCCTTACACCAGTCCGGAACCCACGGGACCAGCATGAGGAGGACTACAACCATGCCCACTCACGTACCCGTGTGGTCATTGAACAGGCATTCGGCCTACTGAAGGGTCGTTTCCGCTGCCTCAGCAGGTCTGGCGGGGCACTCCTGTACCGCCATGAGAAGGTTGCAAAGATGGTGATGGCATGTGTCATGCTCCACAACATGTGCGTACGTAGAAATGTGCCCATGCCCCCTGACGCAGAACTGCAAGCACCTGATGATGGTCATGATGAGGGTGGGGATGTGGCAGCACCTCAAGGAGTCTGCGAGGCACCGGAGGGCCGTGACATTCGTCAGCATCTCATTGATGTATGCTTCTAGCACTCACGCCTGGTGGCTGATACATGGACACGGGACTCGTGGCACTGTGTGTGTCTGGGACATGCACAATATGGACTGTACGCCTATGATGGCCTAGTACACAAAGATCAATGTCCACACATCTCATTGGTTGATCGTGCACTGTTTATGGCATATGTGATATCATGTTGTACACCCTATCGACCCGCCACCCAAGTGAGCCCAACACACCCCCTCCACCCTCCTACCTCCCCCCCGAACACCAGTGTCCAAAGATGCTCATATTCAGTGGGCAGTCGCTATTGCAAGCCCCCTCTGCGGGTATCAGGGGCACCCCTGCCTGTGGAGCGCAGGTTCCTCCCAGATCTACGTTGGGGGCTGCCCTGGACGGAACTTGCAACGGATGATGTCTCTGCCTGCTCACGTCCATGCATGTCCCTAAGGGTTTGCGAGAGCTCAGTGAGCACACGGCGCACTGCGGCAAGTTCGGCACATACGTCCTTGGACGTCGCATGCAGTTCCCCCCTCAGGCTCTCGGTGCATCTCTCCATTTGGACTCCCAGGCTCTCGGTGATACTCTCCATTTGTGCCCTTAGTGTCTCTGTACCTCTCTCCATTTCTGCCCTAAGTGTCTCAGTTGATGTTTCTATGTCTGCCTTAGTGCCCCCACATTCATCGGCATGGTCCTTGAGGAGCGTGGCCAGTTGCTGCTGTTGCACGATTAACTGGTCGAGGGACTGTTGCCTCTGCTGGGCCATGGCCATTTGCGGGGGTGTCACAGAGGGGCTGTTGTCCTCATGTTGCCTTGCCACAGGGCTTGTGGGGGATGGCCAGTCGTCGTCTTGTGGGTGCCCCTGCGTGGTATCCTCATGTTGTACGGGATGGGACAGACAGGGGGATTGGGACAGGTCATGGATGGATCTGACTTCGACATCCCCGTCTTCTGTGTCGGAGCATGCTGCCATCAATGGGGTGTCACCTATGGTGCTGCTGCCACCAGAGGCAGTGCCTTCTGTGGCATCCGTTGGGGGGACCTGTGGTGGTGGTGGTGTGGGCATGCTGGCTGCTGGGGTGCCTGTTGATGTTCCCTCCTCTGTGCTGCCACCTGATTTGTGCTGCTGCCGTGTCTTGATGCGTGCAGCTGAGGTGGAGGGTCTTTGGCCGTTGGTCTTGGCCCTCTTTGCAGGTGTGCTGGTAGGGGTGTCCTGAAGCTCGTCGTTTGGATCGGACCCTGTGGTGGAGTAAAGGAGGGCGAGGGTTATTGATGGGTCTGTGGGAATTGGAATGGCATTGTATCACATGCATTGGGGTGGTACCTGAGGGTGATTTGGGTCGGGGCCTTGGAGGTGCTTTCATTTGTGTGTGGAGTGAGGGTGCAGTTGTTTGGCAGCCTGCAGTTAGGGTGTGCCTGCTGCACGTGTAGTGCGTGTTTTAGGGGTTTTTAATTATTTATGTATTTATTGTGGGTTTTAACGTGCGCTATCAGGCCGATGTGTGTGGACGTTCTCCTGGACATGTGTTTCTGTTGCACTATGTGGACGCATGGTACTTCACATGGATGGACTTTGTGGATTTGGCATTGTTTTATATGGCCCACCTACCTGAATCTTCGGATGTCTGCACTCCTTTCTCCATCCCTCCGACTCCCTCTATGCTCTCCATTCCGATGGTGGAGGCACAGATTTCTTCCCAGGGGGTCAACTTGATGGGTGATTCAGGACCTCCCCCGGTGGCTGTGGCAATGTTGCGGTTGGCAGAGAGTATGCTGCGGACGCGTATCCGCAGGTCGTCCCATCGCTTACGGCATTGCTGTGGGGTGCGGGGTGCGGTCCCCACCGCACTTACCCGCTGTGCCACCAGAGCCCATATGGCCTTCTTGTTTGCAAGTGCCGTCCTGGTCATTTGCGTGCAGAAGACGACGGCAGCATTCTCCTGGAGGGTCTCTGTTAGCACGGTGAGTTCCTCACGGGAGAAGTGGACCTGCCGCTTGCGGTTGCACGCTTTCTTCGCTACTTTTCCCATTTTTCTTGGTTTCGCTAGGGTGGATGACGGGTTGGGGTGTGTCTTAGGGTAGTGTTTTTAGTGGTTGTGTGGTTTTAGTGGTTTTATAGGTGTACGGCGGGATGTTTCCCGTTCCGGGCCCATGTTTTAACTTCCGTTTCCGTATATTTCCGGTCACCGTACTTTCCGGTAGGCGCACACTGCGGTGTCCGCTGTGATGGGTGGCGGTATTGCACCTAGGGCGCCGTACGGCGGCGGTGTGGGCCGTTTTGGGGTCATTTCCGCCATCGCAGACTTTGCACTTCCGCCATGCCGTGGTGCTCGTGCCCGATGGGTCGGAATGGGCCGCACTTTGCTCCTTCGTGCAATGGCGGAAACGCTATTTACGCTGTGGCGGTCCGGTCAGTCACTTTCCGGCAGGGTCGTAATGAGGGCCAGAGTGTGAAGGTGTACAGAGGGAGTCAAGGCAGTTGGTACAATCTCGGTCGGTAGTAAAGGTTTTAGAGGATAGATTTCTTCAAAGTACCAAAGTCCTACAGCAGTAGTTGCAAAAATAACAATTATCATTATCAAAACACAGCAGTACGTTTTCGGGGCCCAGGCACATTGTTCATTGTCCAAGTTGGTCACCCCCTTATTCACAAGTCCAGTGCGGGGAGCAGCAGTGGAGGTGGCAGGCATTGTAGTTCCTCAATCGACGACCCCAATGTTCGTTGCTGGCGAGGTTACGGTCACGCGATTTCTTAGTCCTTCCCAATCCTAGCCAGCAGAATCCCTTTTTTGTTCAACAGAACTTTCTTATACAAAGGAAAACGTCCAATCACTTCCTTTTTCCAGATGCACGAAAAACCCGTGCCGTAGTTCTATTTTCTTTGCCGAAGGTTGTACCTGGTGGTACCCAAGATTGTTTGATCAGCAAATAAGGCGTCGTCACTTCCTGAGGGAAGCGACGTATCGGAGGCGACGGAAGTCGCAGAGCTTGAAACAGTATTTTCCGGAAGTGATTTTTTAAGAGAGTGCAGAGACGAAATGGACTGTTCCCCAAGCTCCTCGGCCTCAGAGAAATTCTCCGACGCACTCACAGCGCTGTTTGCTACTCTAGGATCAGAGACTGTAGCATCAGCGAGGAGTTCTGCTTCTTCTGTAACGTGTGGCGTCGGGTGAGGAAGTTTCTTGACATGCGTCGCGTGGATCCAGTGCTTCTTTCCAGCCACCCGCACTGCTGTCCGGGTGACCAACAGCACCTGATAGGGTCCCCGCCAGCGAGGCGCGAGACAGGAAGACCTTTCGTAGGCCTTCACTAGGACCCAACTTCCAGGCTGTATATTGTGTCCTAGGCCCGTGAACCGTACAGGTAAAGCTGAGTGCACCTGGTGATAAATGAAATACAGATTTTTAGTTAACTGGTTACAGTAGTCTACAAGCAATACATTTTCCACCTCTCTCAGGGCTTTAGGTTTTGGGAGACCCCAAATGTTAGCAGGTCACCCCATCACTACCACAAATGGAGAAAGCCCAGTCTTAGTTTAAGGTGTAGTATGCATAGCCAATAATACAATAGGTAAGGCATCTGGCCACTTCAGTTTGGTATCGGCACATGTTTTCGCAAGCTTATTCTTTAAGATACCATTGTGTCTTTCCACCAACCCAGCACTTTGAGGATGTCGAGCTGAGTGAAATCGTTTCTCAATACGTAAGGCTGTGCATATCTGCAAAATTACTGCTGCAACAAAATGAGGACCATTATCTGACCGAATTACCCTCGGGAGCCCAAATCGGGGAAAACATTCTTTTACCATGATCTTTGCAGTGGTCATGGCGGTAGCATCTTTTACGGGGAAAGCCTCGACCCATTTACTGAAGGCACAAATAATTACAAGGACATATTTCAAATTGTTACACCGTGCCATCTCAATAAAATCAAAGTGAATGACCTCGAAGGGAACAGAAGGGGGCCCAAAGCTTCCCCTTGGAGTTACTGTCCCCTTACCCACATTGTGCTGTAAGCAGATCATACAATTTCGGACATGATATCTGGCAGTCTCCGGAATCTTGTTATTCATCCAAACTTGTTCTAACATTTTCGTGATCTGCTGAGCACACACATGTGTAGGACCTTGCGCCATCGTAACCATTGCCAATACGTATGAATCAGGGAGCAGCCATTTTCCTTCAGATGTATCCACCCAACACCCATCATCATCTAGTTTCCCCATTCCTTCAGCCCACCTTTTAGATTCTTCTATTGTGGCATCAGTTTGAATATCTCGCACAGACCCAATACCTTCATCCATTATATAAGCATCTCTCATTTCCCTCAAAGCATACATGTCCATGCTAAGGCCTGTGGCCGTTTGTCTGGCTATCAGGTCCGCAAAAGCGTTCCCTTTCCCCACATCATCTGTGACCTTACGATGTGCTGCACATTTCATGATCGCTAACTGTTTAGGGAGTGAGAGTGCCGAGAGTAACTGCACTATCAAGGGGCCATGCTGGATCTTGGTTCCATGTGAGGTCAGGAACCCTCTTTCCGACCAGAGCCTTCCAAAGTTGTGAGCCACTCCAAAGGCGTACTGGCTGTCAGTATATATATTTACTATATGCCCTTGGGAGAGTTCACAAGCTCGGGTCAATGCTATAATCTCTGCGGCCTGCGCGGAGTTATGTGAAATTCTCTTAGTTTCAACAACTTTACTCAATGTAGTAACTGCATAAGCAGCTGTAGATGTACCATCTGAAAGTTTGAAGCAGGAGCCATCACAAAACAGCTCCCATTCTGCATTGTCCAAAGGAGTATCTATAAGATCTATCCTGCCCTTCGTTTCTTGTTCAGTGGTATACAGGCAGTCATGTAATTCTTCGTCACCGCAAACAGTGTTTTGCGGGAAAGGTAAAAGTTCAGCCGGATTAAGAACACAACACCTCTTAATTTGAATGTGAGGGGCAAACAGAATTAATTCATACCTTGTTAACCGAGCAGAGGTGAGGTGTTGCGTTTGGGTTTTATTCAATAGGATATCTACAGAGTGAGATACCATCAAAATCAAATCATGGCCTAGGACCATTCCCTCACTCTGTTCTACAAACGCGGCAGCAGCAGCGACAGCTCGCAAACATCTTGGCAAAGCGCATGCGACAGGATCAAGGGCGGAGGAGTAGTAGCCGCTCGGCCTATTCTTCCCTCCGTGTTCCTGTGTTAACACAGCCAAAGCACATCCATCACATTCATGCACAAACAACACAAAGGCCTTGTCATAATTTGGAGTTCCCAGATCCGGTGCAGAGCATAACGCGGTTTTGAGAAGCTCAAATGATCGTTGATGTTCCGATTTCCATGGCAGTGGCAGAGAAATGCCCTTCTTCGTCAAAGCCAACATCGGTTTTATCACTAGCGAAAAGTTCGGGATCCACAACCTACAGTAAGAAGCCATACCTATTAAGGCTCTGACTTCCTTCTGTGTATTTGGAACAGACATGCCAGAAATGTATTTTATTCTTTCAGGTGTCAATCTTCTCCCCTCCTTTGACAGGAGGTAGCCTAAATAGGCGACCTCCTGACAACAATATTGAAATTTTTTGAGCGAAGCTTTATGACCATTTTTAGCTAAATGAACAAGCAACAGTACAGTACCTTCTTTACAAGCACTCTCAGAGTCTGCAGCCAAAAGCAAATCATCAACATATTGAAGCAGCGTACAAGTAGGTGGCAATTCAAGGGTGTCGAGCTGCTCTTTCAAAGCTCTACTATAAATGCTTGGACTTTCAGTATACCCTTGAGGTGCCCTGGTAAATGTAAATGAGCGTCCCCCCAAGGTGAACGCAAACAAATATCTACTTTCCTTATGTATAGGAATGCTAAAGAAAGCGTTTTTTAAATCCACAACGCTGAAGTGCGTAGCCGTAGCAGGGATCATTGTCAATATCGTCGTCACATCAGGCACAATTGGAAATTGTGGGGCGACAACTCTGTTAATAGCACGAAGATCAATTATGAACCGGTATGGAATTGCATTGTCGCCTTTCTTATATACAGGCAAGATCGGACTGTTACACAGACTACCTGTAATCTCCTCGATCACCCCAGGATGCACAAAATCGGAGACAATGCATTTCAAAGCACGCTCGTCCTCAACTGATATTTTATACTGCGGAATGCGTGGTAGTTTCACTCCATGTTTCAAAACTATTTTAACGGGCTCAAATTGTAATACCCCGACATCATTGTCGTCAACCGCCCATAAACTTTCCGGGACAATGCTAAAATCAGGAGGTAAAGGTCGAATCAGGAACTGAGAATTAGGAAGTTGCTGTGGTGAAACCGTCAGCCGTACTCCATCAGAAGAACAATGAATTACTGCGTTCAATTTCTTTAACAAATTCAACCCCAGCAAATTTTCTCCACAGTTCGAAGTGAGAAGAAAAGGGCAATGGTCCGTAAAGGGACCCAAAGAAACAGACACCGGTGAAGAAACCGGACAAACAATTGGTATACCAGAAAACCCTACGGAAACATTTGTTTGCCCTGACAGTGGAATGTTTGGAACCCGGGAATGATCAATGGAGCACTTCTGTTCTCCAGTGTCTATCAAAAACTGGTGTTTCCTATTCCCTACTAATAATTCAACGTAGGGGCCTTTCTGATTAACGGGAATAGGTGAAGGTTCCAAACCCTGCTTCGGGCAATCCTAATGAAATAGAGTATCTTCGGAAGGAAGCTCTTCGGAAAGGTAGGCAGCAGAAGGGTGATCAAATATGTTCCTCTAGTCCACACTTGAGGTCTGATTTTCCCATGAAAAAGGTTGCTGAGGATCTTGTAAAAACTGACCTCTATCAGGGACCCCTGCTCCAGGGCGGCCCCTGGGTCGTCTACCCATACTCCCAAACGCACTGTTTGACCTTTGTCGAAGGACCGGGCACTGTGCTCGCCATTGACCTTCCTGGCGGCAATAAGCACATTGATTAATATTCACAGGACCCAAAGGAGCATTTCCTTTTGGGACATACTGACCTCTGGTCTGTGTCGTGCCTCCTCTGGGGTTTCTAACAATTTGTTGTAATAATACTTTGGTTTTCAAATCTCCTTTCCTCTTTTCAATTTTTTCCTTCTCATTATTAACACGGTTCTCATAATACTGAGCCATGTGCAAAACCTCAGATTGAGATTTTGCCTGCCAAGCGCTCTCAGAGGACATAATCTGTGACTGGATGTCAGGCAACAATCCACGTACAAATTTGTCCACAAACAACCTTTTCCCAGACTCTGTACCCAAATCCTGTCCACTGATGTCAGAAAATACCTGCTCGAATCTGTTAAAGAATTCAGTGGCGCCTTCAGTTTTCCCTTGAACACAGGCCGTAAGCTTGTCCCAAATAATTCTTTTCTCTGCAATTATAGTTTTTAATTTTGCGACAATTCTATCAGGCAAGGTAAGTATTACCTGTGGTGGTTTCTCACCTGCTGGTCTCTCCCCATCAATCCTAATCATATTAGCCCACGTATCTCCCAACCCTGGCACATCTTCTATTGTCCGAACCTGTTTCCATACATCTACGGGTAGGAGTACAGGAAATAGCAAGTCAATATCACTTAAGGTGAACACAGAGGACTGCAAAACCGACTCTATTTCTTTGTAAAACCCCGTCTGGTTTTTCCTGATATCGGGAACTGATTGTCTAATAGTGTTCACTTCCTGTCATGAAAACGGGACGTGAACGAATTGTGATACATAATGTGCAGGGATATCCACAGCAGGGGCACCAGTCCCAGCGTTGGCGGGGATCTCAACTTTTGGGACAAAGGTTGGAGGAACCTCTCTCATAGGCAACTGAGATATAGGTACCTCCGGCCAGCTTACTAAGCAACAGAGCCAGGTCGAGCGCTAAGGCAGCTGAAGAAGTGTCGGGCAAAAAAGCCCTCTTACAAATCACCAATAATTCTATGGGGCAACTAACCTTCTTTCTTACACATTCTTCTTGCAGGTACTGTACCATTACCTGAATTACCTTTCTTTGCATTTCTACTGTATACTGACTATACCTGTCATATACTTCATCTGGCGGAATCGACGAATCCGAGATCCATCGAATCGCATCTTTGGTACAAATTCGTATTTCTCAGGTGCCGATCTACGACACGGAAGGAACCGTTTCTGTACATATATTCTATCGTCTTCGTCATCCTCATCTCGTGACTTTTCAAAGTCTTTCCTATACTCAAAAAAAATTTCAACATGCCCATATACTTTCTGCTCTGTGTCCCTCGAAAGTGCCAAAGCATTCAGATCTCTCACTCCTTGTGGAAGATCCGAATTTTGTAATCTACCCCACATCACACATAAATGAGTCCCCAAACCTTCGATAAAAACATTTTTCTCGGGAAAACTATTCAAATTAGATAATGTGGAAAAAACATTAACTTGATCACCTTTCTCCATACAGTGCTTAGCCCATGCAAACAATTCCTGTTTCTTATCTGCAGAAACAGTATTACGAGTGACGATCTTTGATCCTGCACCTGGATCAACTTCAGTCAATACGGGGCCACTCGGAAGCAGAGGTGCAGGTAAATTTAATAAAGGTGCAACTATCGGTGCAGAAGGAAGGGGCGGTGCGATAGGTGGAGGAACAACAACTATAGGACTAGAAACAATAGGTTGTACAGGGGGAACAGGAATAACAGCAGGAACAACAGCTGGAATGGGCAGAGCGCCCAAAATAGGAACATACGGAGGTGGCGCAGAGGCACCAGGCCTGCGTTCGTTTAACAATTTCTCAAAAAATTCTTCAGAAACATGGAAATCTTTAGAGAGGTAAATTTTTGGGATTCCAAGTGAAAAAGCCCTATCCATATTTTTAACTGATTCTGAATGTTTTTCTTTATCATATAACAACGCTTTTTCGGCGTTTGTTTTATGACGGCGTGCATGTTTGTCCCTACTTTTAAGCTGCTGAAACGCTTCTTTTTTCCAATTCTGTAGAACATCAAAGGCTGCAGGTCTAGCCTTCTTTTTTAGCAAGACTGATTCTAGGTATTCAATACGGGGGATCTCAAAACTACCGTTGATTGGCCACTGAAATTCAGAGGCATGTCTGGTCTGTCTGTGCCAAATATCATTAAATACCATACTACCAATGCCATACTTCCAGTACATAGTACATGCCGGCGACCCCTCCTGTGGTGCCGGGCGGCTAAATTCCAAAGATGTTGATCGCTGCGGAACAGAGCCCTAAAGCAGCTCGACAATTTCCCAGACATTTCACAAAAAATTGGTGTTACCTGGTCAATAATTGTGTCTGCAGATACAATACGCCAAATTCAAATTGTCAGGGTTAAATTAAGAGCCGGGTCACGACTGCACCTGACCAAACCTAAGGAGGACCGTACGGTTTATCAAAGAACTTACCTAACGAATTTGACCTTGTGTTTGGTGGTTTCGACAAATCTGCCCGCCTCAAAAATGGACCCTCGTCAAGATGCCGTATCAGACCACACGACTATCGTCCAAGGATCGGATCGTGCAGCGCTGCCGAGGTATCGCGTCTCGTTCGGTCGGGCCCGCAGAATCACACCGTCCGATCCTGGTTCGATAGTCTGCGTCAACCTTCAATGATCCGGCATCAATCTTGAGGGTCCCTCTTCGGGCGCCAACTGTGAAAACAAAGAAATTGATATGAGGCTGGGAAGCCCAAAGGAAACACACCAACACATGTTACAAAGGACATACAAGTGCTTTATTTTAAAGCTACAACAGTTACCAAAAAGTCAATTGACAAACGGATAGCTATTCGGCTCTCAGAGTAACGTAACGAACTTCAACGAAGGTTCGATGCATTAGTAGAGAGACCGTGCATTGGAATACTTGGGCTTTTATATTCTTTATCCAGCCCTGGCCAACCCTCTCGCGGGTTAACCATTCTTGGGACCAGGCCTAGGGTTCCTTGCCAGGTCAATCCCATAATGTATGCATTTTGGTCAGGTCCGCTGATACAGTTGTTCATTTACACATAGGTCAGGGATAGGACAAGGTCTCAGTTCGCGACCCCGACAAGTGGCCTGCAGGCATATTACTTATTCATGTGTGCGGAGGTCACAACGGCCAGAATCTCACTCAGAATGTCATTCGGCCTCCATTTTGATGTTCAGGGTGATTTCCACATTACAAGAGAACCTAAAATGGCGGCTAAATCCAGGATGGCGACTTACACAATTTTTCGTTAAGTTCAAGACCTTGCCGCGGAGTCTATTTACATGATATTTTAGACAACTTGGCGTAGGCCAACACACATTCAAATACTGCGATAGGAGGCATAATATAATTTCAATTCCAACAGAAAGATGTTCCTCAAAGGGTTTGTAGGTCATATAGCTTACAAAGGAAAACCTTTGATTTTACCATTTACCATTGAACACAGGTCAAGGTGTCACCACCAAAATGCTGATGGTCTCTCTAGGATGGGAAGGTTTGAGATTCATCCAGGAGTTTGATTCAATCCTCCTGTCCCTTAGTCTGGGGGGGGCAGTGTTAGGGAGAATTCTCTTATAAGGCTAATTTCCCAAACCTAGTGAGTCCCCCAGCAGCTTTGCTGGATTTTTGGGGTTTGTGTTTTCTTCTGCTAAGAGTGAGACTCTTTTCCTCCCACTCTTAGGCATGATTTGATGTATGTCTTTGACTTATTGTGTGCTATGAGCTATGGGGTCTTTTACTCCATAGGGTATCATCTGTTTTAGTGTATATGTTACACAGGACCCTCAGTGCAGTAACACAGGGGTGTCATAGTGACCCCCAAACATAGACTCCATACCCTGGGACTGACTATTGTCTCCCAGGGCATGTAAAGTCGCCATTGGCTTTATTAGTCCAAAATTGTGAACAGAACCAGTACAAACCATCATATTGTGGAAGTACTGGAAGGGGTTAATTAGATTGCCCCTGGGACTGTTTCCAGTCTCCCCTTCTCGAGTTTCTGGCTGGTGGCAGTGGTTACCGGAATATTTCCTAAGGGATTTTCCCATTGATTTTAAACGCACCACTTTTTAAAAAAAAAATGTATTTAATATAAAATCACCGGTTGGGTCCTTTCGCCTGAACTCTTTTCCAAAATGGCGTTTGTGTCAGTCTCTCTAACTCCAACCAAGGTTGGGCCCTTTGTTCCACTTTTTGGCGGGCTTCTCCACAGAAGCCCTCCAACTGGTGCCACTCTGTCTGGGTTCCACAGGATGTGTGGGTGGGGGAATTGGTACCCTGGACTGCATTGCCTTAGCAACCCAAGTCGCACTCTGTTCTGATTGGCCCAGTGGTGAGCCGCTCGGCTCACCCCTTAGCATGTATGAGTGATAGCTAGGCTGTTGAATGGGTTTTTTTCTGCATAAAAGCAGGGCTTTTGGGACTGGAGAAGCTGATCCATCTGCAATGATGACATCACCGGTGGAGCCCTGCTCCAACGACCTCACCACTTTCCCGGCGACAAGAGAAGATCTGCTGAAAGAGTCTTCTCCCTTTGAGCTGGTGGGGACAACCAGTTCGTCATTCACCTTCCAGGACGTCCCTTGGTCGAATCACCCGTGCCAAGCACCCCGGCGGCCGGACAGCCAAGCTTCACCACTGTGACCGTGAATAAAAGGAACACACCTTTTTAACCGGACAATCTCCGCGGCTGGTCTCTTCCCTGGGCAGTGCAACGACACCAAGTTTCTTCCTCGATGAGATCTTCTCTTCCCCTGGTGAAACCATGAACTGCACCCGCTGCCAGGAACAACTGCCACCGCTGGAGCTTCCTCACTCTTTAAGGTACTGTGTTCCGCCTGGCCTCCCTTTCTGCAAATTGCTAAAGGTGACCCTTAAATCCTTGGCTTTCCAACTGGGTTGGCCCCAGACCTTCTAACTTTATCTTTCGCATCAAACCAACGTCCTTTGAACATTTCTGCAAATACTTGAGTGCTTTTTAAACTGTGTGATCTTGGGCACATTTCGCCTTGCTCCATTTAAAGTGGGCCTGGCCCATGAACTTTGGCTCTACAGTAGACTCTGCCTTCACTAAACTTGCTGTGGTCTTAGAAAAGTGTTGGGAACTGTTTTATTTTCATGACCTGCCTTTTTTCTCCCTTTAACTTAATTATTGGAGTGCCATCTATGTTACGCGCTCACATCTGTTTATACAAATAGTGGCGTTTTGACCTAGACTTGTCTAATAATTATTAAGGGAGGTGTGTATTCTTTTTCTGATTGTGTTTGAACTTGCTTTGATCTATAGTGCTTAGTGTATTTCCTGAAGTGTGTTTTAAATACATAATTATATACTTTTTATACCAAGCTCTGGTCAGTGTTTGCTTGCTCTACTGTGTTTTTAGCCCTATTGTGTATCCTCTGTATACTGCCCTACTCATCTTGAGAGAAGTCTGACTGCTCAGCTACAGCTACCAGGTAAATCTGGGTGGTGCGGACTGCTACCAATTGGGTTTACTAGTTACTCCTGTAGTCTTAATCTTCTTGCAGTGTTCCCCAAGGGAACTGCACAGGATTCTGCGTAACAGATACTGAAAAACCTTACGTTTTAATATTTTACAAGGAAATGAAACACAGAAAGTTAATACAAATTACATGAGTGATGTAGTATATTTATGAAAAGAACGATCTAGTATTTGGCATCATTACAAATAGAAACAATGTAAATTGCACATTTCTGTTACCTGTGACATTATATATATCATGTAGCTTTTACATTCTGTGAATATAAGTGTATACTGTATGTGTATGCAGGAGTCTGCATTCTTTAAACCAGGAATGCAGAGATCTATTATTTTTTCATTTTGATAAATTCTTCATCACTGTGTGCCAAGGGCAACACTCCTTGTCCACAAATCACAACGAGTACACTAAATGCAAGCTTTATTTTGGGAGTTTATTCCAAATCCAGGTGCTTGTATTTTTAAGATGATCAAAAAGTCAATAAATTCATTGTCCAGTGAATATGCAAGTTCATTCTTAACAGCAGAGTCCTCAAACAGAGCCTGGCCGCTAGCAGAGCAATAAGGTGTGTGTGTTCTATTAAAGCAGCCTGTCAAAATGGATGTTTGTTTAAAGACAACAGATGGCTCTGTTGATATAAGGGGCAGGCCCAAATATAAATCAATGCAGATAGACAGACACAATGGGCCTCATTACACAAGGGTGCCGGTAAGCACACCAGCACTCTTGTTTTTGGACCGCCACACTACGAGTCTGCCTGCCGGGGCCGCTGCGCCCGGCAGGTCTGACCTTGCCAGGCGCAGCAGCCCCCAGTAGGCAGATTCGTCATGGAGGCACTGTCACCAAAAGTAACGATACCAGTGCTTCTGTCTCCCCTACCAATGGGGACTACATGGGAATGGAAACTTACTAAATCCGGCACTTGACTTCCTGTGCCGCTGGGACTTGTAATTTCACGGTGGCAGCGGGAAGTCAGTCGTTAGAATCGGTGTTACTGGGTTAGCAACAAACCCACCGGTAGCACTGGCGGGTTACCGCCAACCTTATAATGAGGCGCCATCTTAAAATGTGCAACAGAAGATATACATTTACAAGTGGCTATGGGAAATAGATGTTCAGCTATTGCTTTAGTATCTGATTTGAAAAATAATAATATATCTGAATTCAGCAGATCAAGAAGAATCACATGCATGCAGCATGTATATATTTTAATAAACATTTTATTAAAAAATGTACTTTTTTAGCACCTCTGTTATGCATACAGTTACAACATAAAGAATACCTCTGAATAAGAATATTTATTCGGCATAACAACCTTTAGCATAAATTCAGTTTTGACAATTCATACAGGAACAAAATACAATAAATTAGATATACAAATGTTAAAAGTAATACAATAAAAAGCATATATCGAACTATCTGCTTAGCAGAGCAAGTCCTAAAAGACCAGTCAAAAAAAATAAAAAAGTATTACATCTTCGCCCAATATTGTTTTTATGAGGAGAGCACACTCGCAGCCTCTTTATTAAAAACACTTTGCATGTGCCTCTGCCTTAGTAGCCAGGCGCAATGCACATATCGTGCAGATGGAAGAACAATTTTCAGACAGTAACAGGGCATATTAGCATGAAATGCGTTAATGTTTCATTGGTAGAAGCACACAGTGGGCATGGCCCAGATCTCATTATTGACCATGTGCGAGTGCACCATGCTAAACGCAATATCCCCAGTCTAATTCGCATGTACAGAGAGCGCTCATAGGGGGGTTGAATTTCATTTCATCAAGGAAGATCAGTGAGTTTCCCGTCATTTTACTGCATTGATACTCCGGAGCATTCTTCAAGGAGGCCCATAGCTCTTCCAGCCTTCCCATAGCTTTCCCCCTTGCCTTTGCTTTAAGCTCCGTTTTGACAGAATGATTGCAATTCAGTGGGTCATCCCAGAGAACTCTCTCATCCCATGTACATAATATATGCTTAACGTGGGCCAGCCAGGCACAACTCTTTGCCCCTTCCAAAAATTAAAACATGTTCATAGCCTCCCGGTATGTTGTCAGGCCTGGTATAGACCATAGCCTGACCAAGTAAAGTACCGGAATCTAGTCGGCTATGGAAAAAACACAAAGGAGCGCTAGCACCAGGGATGTCGGGGTACTTGTAGGTAGCAGCAGTAACCTTTTCAAGAACATGTTCTCAGTACTTGACAGCGGGACCGATTTGGAATAGCCCCACAGCTCTGCCCTGTTAAGCGTCACTGGTATGGCTTGATTATCGTATAATTCTAGTGCCAGGGAAATTGCCCCACTACCTTGACTAGAGAAAAAACAATATATTCTTATTAAGTTGATGAGACCAGCCACCTGACTCATGAAACCTGATTCCCAGATGATCGAAAAAAATTACACGTGTTCCAACTTTATGCACACCACACTCTGTGGGTAATAATAAGCACCGCTCAGATGCCTGCTTATTATTATTATTATTATTATTATTATTATTATTATTATTATTATTATTATTATTATTATTATTATTATTATTGTTGTTGTTGTTGTTATTATTATGCCACCTGGCATTATTTTCAGAGGATATTCTTCATGTGGAGAGGTTTGAAAACAACAACTTTAGTTTTGGCAGCATTTAATTCCAGACCAAGCTCTCTACACTTGCTCTTAAAAATTGCCAATGATGTCTCAAGACCCTTATGAGATGTGGACAGGATGACCGCGTCAGCAGCATAGAAAAGAGTAGGCCCTTTCTTATTCCCAATTCTTGGGGCGTCTAGGGCATCCTTTTCTAGTGCACCTATTAGGCCTTGTATAGAAAGTAAGAAGAGGAGGGGTGCCAGGACACATCTCTGACGCACCCCTCTATTCACTTCAAACGGCTTTGTTTGCTCTCCCCAGGGTCCACGGCAAACTGATGCCTCAGTATCTGAATATAATAATTTAATAGAATCCATCAGTGGCTTGGGTACATTGAGTTCCCTTAATACCTGCCAAAGGGTAGTTCTTGACACAGTGTCAAAGGCTGATTTTAGATCGAGAAAGATAGCGTAAAGCTTGGTTTTGGACAGAATTACATATTATTTGGATCAATATAAAAAATAGGAAGTTGTAGGCCATGGTGCCGCTGCCAGCACAGAAATCTGCTTGCACTCCTGGAATAACCCCTGCTTCGTTCACCCAAGTTTGGTCAGGATTATGCTCCCAAATATTTTGCTGACATGTGGGCCTCATCACAAGTTGGGCAGTAACGCCGGCGCTATTAGCGCCGGCACTATTATCTGTACCGCCAAACCCCCGGCGCTATTAGCGCCGGATCACGGGTTTGGCAGAACGGTTAGTGCCCATTCCCTATTGGGCCCATTGGGGAATTCCTCATTCCCCATTGGGCCCAATGGGGAAAATTTGCGCTATTACCGCTGGCGGATTTGCCGCCGGTGGTAATATTGGCGAAAATCGGCAAATTGCACCAAGGCTATGATCTGGCGGATCCTTAAATGTGGTGGTAATAGAGCAACCGCCGCATTTAAGGGTTACCGCCAGACTCGTGATGAGGCCCACAGTCTAATAGCGAAATCGGGTGGTAGTTCTCTGCTAGTCCCCTTCCCCCTTTCTTGTATATGGGGACTATGGTTGCCTCTCTGCAAGTCTTAGGGATTTCTCTGGCACCAATGACAGCATTAAAAATCTTGAGCATGATTGGAGGCCAAATTCAAATTTCATCTTTGTAGAAGTGCACAGGGATCAGGTCAGGGCCAGCCGCCTTTCCCATTTTTTATGAGTGCATGGCATTTTTGACCTTGTCGATCATCCTAGTCGACCAGAGCACTGTTTGGATTAGGTAATTCTATTTTTGCCCAGTCTAAGTCCCTGCTAGTGGGTTTGGGTTTGCATACAGTCTAGAGAAATAAGTCTGCCACTCTTCTGCAGAGATGCGTCATTGTAGAGCCTGGTTGGAATTCTGCTTCCTTGATGTTACAAGTCTCCCAAAGGCCACACGATCTCCCTGCTCTCGTGGCATATGCAGGACTGCCCATCTTGTCTTGACTGACTCTGCTTTTTTCTGTTAATATTAAGGCCTGATATTTTGCCCTGAGATCCCGGAGGCAGTGCTTATTCAGGGCTGCACCAGCTCTTTTGCATGATACAATGGCTTTCTTTGCCTTTCCACAGTCCTCATCGTAACAAGCATTGGGTGCTATGGTCTTCTTTTTCGGTTGGCCTGCTACATACGTTAGAAAGGGGGCCAGTTTCTTGCTTATTAGTTCGAATTCTGTGATGATCATTTTGCTAGACAGACCTCTGTTGTGGATGTTTCCCACATTGTCTCTGATGGAGTCATACACCTCTGGCGTTAGGGTTTGTTTTATCCAGGTAGCCCAATTCATAGTTTTCCTTACAATATCAAAGTCAGTCACAGCTTGGCTCCTGTACCTGTCTGGCTTCAACAATGGGCGTGATGCCTTTGCGCAGAATTTCACTACAAGTGGATTGGGATCTCTCTCGCTTCTTTGTACTATTTCGAAGCTCCGGACCATAGACCAACCAGTGCCAGTGATGAAAATATAGTCTATGCATGACGAGCCAATATGACCATTGAATGTTGCTTTCGCTGGCTGGCCCCCCTGGTGTGCTGCCATTACAGCCTCTTAGGTTCCGAATTGCAACAATGCAAGCTATTTTTAGTGCTCTTATATGGACCCTTTTTGGCAGAGCGGTCTTGAGAATTGGAAAATACCAAGCTACGTCTTGATCGTTCCAAAGCTCCAGTGTTTTGTTCAGAGGATGAATCTGGAAGTTCATGTCTCCGGCAACTATACTAAATTCTACTTGGACATTCAAGGGGATGTTTAATTTGATCAGCCCCTGGAGTTTTGACATGACTCCCTGTCAAAGTCTAGTTTAGGCCGGTTATAGAAGTTAACTAGCAGGAATCGGTCCTCCTCTTTCGTTACCACCGAGAGGACCTGCAGATTCGTTGAGTGGGTCTCCACATTGGTAGTCTTCCACCCCAAGTTTATATGAATCCAAATCTGTAGGCCCCCCCAATGGCTTACCCATATTACCCCGAGTCGCTAGGATAGTGTAGTTCACGTACCCTTGGAGATTCACAGTGGTAAGTGACCAAGTCTCCTGAAACAGCAGCACCTTATGTTTTCTGACGAAGTCACACCAATCCGGGTCAGATATAACTCTACTGAGCCTTGCTGTATTCCCTGCTATATTCCAGGAGATAATCATCTATGTGTGTATGGTTGTTTCTATGCCACCTTCCTGGCTCGGTCAGGCAGCCTGTTCCAGGTTACTCATAACTTAGTCCCAGCCTTGGTCCGCCGCTTCAAACTTGCTTCCCCTCTCATTATCGTCATGGCAAGTAGAGATGCAATGGCAGATGAGGCCAATTTGATAAGTGCCCAGTTTGGGGGCTATTCCACTTTGGTAATTCCACACATACCAGGTTGCTGCTTTTAATTGATGAGAGCCACAGGATATCCTTCCATATGGTCAGCAATCTGGATCAGTTTAGGAAGGGTCTGGCAGTTGGTTCCTCCAATTTGACCAAGGGTTATTAGAGGTCTCAGGTTATGCAAGGACTATGGGCAGTCATTGGGTGTTCTTTATGAAAGTCCATTGCCGCATATTTCGTTGGTAATGGGCCAGGCAGACTAAGGTGTAACTGGTAACTCTTCGAGTGTCATTCGTGACGTTAATTTCAGCTTTATTACCAGGTTGCCTGATTCCTTGCACCTGGGCCTCTTCATGCCCGCTCGCGGCCTTAGTGTTGCACTTTGTCCGTGGGTTCCCTGAGTTCAACCTGCCTTGTGGTCTCCTTACCCAGTTCTTTTGTAATGTAAAGTTAAGTTGGAGAGGAAAATCGACTGGGCTTCGCAGTGCCTTTCGGCCCGGAGGGAAACTCCACTTGCCTTAGCCTGCTTGAGTTCTTTCCTTTCGTCAGCCTTTTCCCATAGCAATTTAGCTGCTTGGGTCGGTAGCCCAGGAGAGACATATCCAGGCGCTCCGCCTCAATTGCATTCTCTTCTGTTGCTGCTATTATAGTTATGGAATATTTGTGCATAGTGGCAGGATGAGTCCAAGAAACATCAGATTGCTGTGGTTTCATTACTATTGCCTGGTTGTTTACTGAGGACCTGAAGGTGGTAGTCTCACCAATTTCAGCCCCTTCTATTGGCTGATGGGTGTGAGTCTCAGTAGATGTTATTCCTCGTGTACTTAAGTCCCAAATGCTGGCCAAGATGACAGCTACAATTCTTCCGATATGTTTTAGGTCTTGATGTTCTGCTACCAAATTTGTACCTAGTGTGAACAACACCTCTACTTTAGAGAGGATGGAATTCAGGTGGGACGATAGGGCGGTGTAAGGGCCTAGTTCTGTTGAAGCGTCACCATTTGGTGCGGTGGTTGCAACTTCCGTGCATGCACTTTCCTCACCAAAGGACCTTGGACTTGAAGCCAGGGCTGCAAGGGGGATAATAGTGAGTTCTCGGCAAGGGCAGTAGCCGATGGTGAAGGGCGCAGCACCGAGGTAGGTAAATAGGTGTTGATTTTTGGTTGCTTTCCAGTATTACTGCTGGCAGCACCAAGTAAGCCCTGTTTCCCTTTTTTGGGATATGGTTGGGCTTTCAATGTCTCCACCCGTTTACCATGGCTTCAGGGCAATTGGTCCCACTGTGGAGACTGCCTTTGCGTGGCCTCAGTAGTTTCATCCTCTCTATGTGGTGAGTTACAGGAGGAAGGCTGGATTTTTCTTGGAGTTGACCCTTTTGTACTAGTCTTTATTTTTGGTCACGTAGGCAGCTAGCTCAAATAGGCCACTAAGACCGATGTTAAAGCAGGGTGCTGTCTGCACTCACCGCCACAAAACAGGAGTGTAGGGTGCCTAAATGGCAATCTGAGCTGGCTCTATGCTCTATGCCTGTAGGAGGGGGCTCTCCACTGGCTCCAGCAGCAGCCTCGCCCACCCCCTATTAAACACTTTAAGTATTCCACAGTATTTCACAGTAGTTAGCCGTGCTGGGGGTCACGTTACAAAAAATATATTTAATTAAAACACAATAGGTACCTCCAGGTCGCCCGTTACCATTCTCACTCTGGTGCTGCAGCTTGTCGTTGTGTTCCGGCGTGTTGCGACGCGTTGCATAGCCTCTTAAGATGGCAGAATAGCTGTTTGCCAGCACAGTCTGCAGCACGACACCCAGGTGCCCCAAACCACAGATGTAGAGTGCCAGCCATCTAGAGAAGGGGGGCGCCATTCGGCAGCTGCAGCAGAACAGACGCAAAGAACGGACCTAGCGGCGTGGCACATCAAGCTGCGTGTCAAGCCTCACCTCTGCTACCATCAACAATGAGGCAGCCTCCAACGTGTTTAGGGGATGTCTAGGGGATGTCAACCTTCTAAACAATTCTTATTTATTGCTCTGATCTATACCGGGAATTATAAGAGAAATTAATGTTAAAGTACAATTTTTGTTTAATCTTCCTAGGGGTGGTGAGATACTGCATAGCTAAAACCTCACCTTATAGGACAGAGAATTAAATGTGCCAATGGAAGAAAAGAGGAGCACCCTAGTTGGTATGAGGAAGGAAGGGTACCTATTACAGGCTTTTTCTAATCCATAATTGCCTCACCCTCATAATTGCCAATCCTCAGGGATTTTTCTCTGCAAAACGAATCAATAGGAACATACATATATTCCATAGAAAGAGAACCCCACATATTCTGTCTCATTGCAGTCCCTCGTGATCTTACTTGTCCCAGTCACATATGCTCTCCCGCTGTGCAGTCCTTCGTCTTTCTGTCATTGCTTCTTTTCATCGCACTCCTTCATGTTTGTCGTCACTGTAGTGTCTGAAGCTCTTCCTTGTTGCATTCCCTCATACTCTTCCTAGTAGCAGTTGCTGATTCTTTCCTGTGTCCCAAACCCTCATGCTGTTCCTCCTCACAGACCGTTATGCCCTTCATCATCCCAGTCCCTTATTCTCTTCCTCGCAGTTTGTTTGTTTGTTTGTTTTTATTATTTGTAAAGCGCACCTAACCCGTGGGTAGCAGGGCGCAAAGGCAACAAGTGGAGTGTAAAACTTAAGTTACAGAGCACGCAGTAGATGAATCCAACTAGGTTACAGTGTTGGAAGCATCACGCATTTGGACCAATACATCAGAGTACAAATTATAGGTGAATATACATGGTTTACAAGTGGTAAGTATATCTAAGCATAGAGGTGAGAGGATATACAATTTATGCACAATTTACAGAAGGTGCGACGGTGGAAGAGATTAGATGTCATGTTCCTTTATCCAGCGGATGGTATTAGATCTGAATTGTGGGTAGGGATGGTCTTCCCTGAGAGATGGTGGTAAGGAGTTCCAAAATTGTGCTGCTTTGACAGGAAAGCTATTCCCTCCAGACATAGTACGTTTGAATCTTGGGACAAGAAGGAGGTTTGAATTGGCCTTTCTAGAGGGGTGGCAAGACGTCGGTCTGGTGAATCTCGTTATCAAGTATTGAGGGGCCGCTTGGTGTAGGCATTTATGAGTCAGTGAGACCGATTTAAGGAAAATGTTATATTTTGTAGAGAGCCAATTGTATGATCTTCTAGTCTCTGATATATGTGCCTTCTTCGGGAGGCTCAGGGCTGCTCTTAAAGCATTGTGCTGTAGGGTTTGAATTTTATTTGTAATTTATTTGTTACTGCCTACGTAGAGCGCGTTGCAATAATCCAACTTGGATAGGATAAATGCTCTAGCTAGAGTGATGCAGTTATTTGGTGATAGGAACGGTTTCGCTGCCCTAATAAGTTTACATGTATAAGATGTGGCGGAAGCCATGGCATTGACTTGTTTTTTGAAGATGAGCGCTGAGTCTAAATAGAATCCTAAGGTTTTGACCTCCTTAGCTACGATGATGATATTATTGTCAATGACAAAAGAAGAGTAGTTTTGGCGTAATTTATTGAGGTTAGGTGCGGTGCCTAGGATGAGGAGTTCTGTTTTGTCATCATTCAGGCATAGACCATGAGAGGCCATCCAGGCCAAATCCTTCCTTGCCACTCTAAAACTTGAGGAGAACCATCTCCCGTTCCGGAAGCACCTCAAGACCTTCCTCTTTTCTTCTGCCTTCGCTCCCCCTCTCCCCTGCTGATCTGTTCTCTCTTGGCACGTGCACCTGGCCACCCTCTGTCTTTTGGTCCCAGGTACCTGCTCATCCTGCCACCCTCCCGCACTGCCTCCAGGCCACCCCTTGCACGGGGGTCTGTATCTGTACCCATACAGCCCCCCCCTTTTTCTTCCTGCACTTATCGGACCTACCCTGTCTGCTGCCTTAAACCTAGCACTTGCAAATTGCTGGCTGCATTACCACTGTTTGTTGCCTTTATTATTTATTTATTGTTATTTATCTGTTTCACCTCTGCTTCGCACTTTCCACCTCTCCCCCTTTCCATGCACTTTTCCCCTCCCCCTCTCCCATGCACTTGCACGTTCTCAATGTCACTGGGCCTAGTAAGATCGCTGTTTTGTTCTCCCCTGTTCCCCTCCCTTGCCTTGTCGCGCTCAGAAACACTTGTGTACGAGCGCGATAGAAATAAAATATCAATCAATCAATCAATCCCCCATCAGCGGAATGAGGATCTGGGTATCATCAGCATAGTTAGTGTAGGTGATACCCAGTCCATCTAGAGCGTCAAAAAGGGGCTTTGTAAAAATGTTGTACAGGGTGGGGAAGACACAAGAACCTTGTGGCACACCACAAGTAATGGGCATGGGGTCAGTGGCTGCTGAAAGGGGAAAAAACTTGCATAGTGCGGTTATTAAGGAAGGACTGAATCCATTCAGTTGCCTCTTGGGAGAAATGAGCTGCCAACTGTAAGTGAGTGCAGAGGATCTCGTGGTTGACCAGATCAAATGCAGCTGAGAGATCGAGAAGTAACAGAAGTGCTGTCTTGCCCTCATCTCTAAGCTCATCTATTTGTGCCTTAAGATCTATAAGCGCAGTCTCAGTCCCGTGCTGAGGTCTAAAACCTGACTGTCGGACTCCTAGAACGTGGTTAAATTCAAGGTAGTGTTGAATTTGTTGGTATGCTATTTTATCAAGGATTTTGAGAAGAAACAGCACTGTAGTGATGGGACGGTAGTTGGTGGGGATGGCAGGATCTAGATTCGGTTTTTTAAGGAGTGGGAGGACCAAGATTGTTTCAAATTATTGGGTATGGTTCCAGCTGTAAAGGATAAATTTATTAATTTAGTAATAAATGGTGAGAGTTCTCGAGCTGCATCTTTTATCAATTGTGCAGGGCATAGGTCCCCATGGCAGTTCGAAGGTTTGAGTGCAAGAATAACTTTTTTAACCTCTTTGGTAGAGACGTTACTGAAGTTGAAGAGGGGGTTAACACAGGAGGTGGCGTCCGGGTGGGTTGTAGTGGAGTAGAGCTGGTGTTACTCAATTTGGAAGTGGAGAGAAGGGATTCTTTTTGTTGCTGATCTTGCAGAGAAGTAATTTTATTGGCAAGAGCATTTTGAATATCTGTGCACCAGTTTTTGTCCTTGATGCATGAGTCAGGTGGCTGGACGGGAGTTTCTACTTCTTTCAGAATTGCGAAGAGCTCTTTAGTGTTAGATTTCGCTTGAGAGATTCGGAGGTTATAAGAGGTTTGTTTTGCAAGGATGATTTCTTTTTTGTACCAGGAAGCTAAATTACTTAGGTTTATCTTATTAATTTCTGATGGATCTGATCTCCAGATTTTTTCATTGCGTCGTTTCTCCTGTCTGATAGCCTTAAGGTGAGGAGAGAACCAAGTGTTCACATGTTTGCGAGGTTTGCTCTTTCTCAGTTTAAGAGGTGCTATGGCATCAAGGGAGGATAGCATTACAGATCTATGCAGTCCATGATGCTCTTACTTGTCCCAGAATCTCATTCTCTGTTTTGTTGTATTTCATCATGCTCTTCCTTGCACCAGGATCTCATTCTCCTCCTTGTCTCAGGCCTGCATGCTCCTCCTTGTCACAGTCCCTCATACTCTTACTCATCCCAGTTACTCAGGTTCTTCCTTGTTTCACTTCGTAGTCCCAGTTACTCAATCTCTTTGTTTTACATTCCCTTATGTTGTTCCTTCCCCCAGTCTGTCAGCAATGGGCAATTACTGGGTCATTACGGCCCCACCGGACCCGGTAATTGCCCATTCCGAAACATAAAGTTTTATATATTTGTCAGGTTGTTTTATATTGTGATTAGTGTACTTTTTATTCATAATAATGACAAAAATTAAACAATTGAACTCCTTCATACTCTACATTGAGACACCTTTATATCATCTAGAGATGAGAAGATATGTGGTCAAGTGGCTAGAGGACAGACTGGGCTTTGTGTGTGATCCTGAATAATCATTTAATTTCACTGTGCCATATCTTCCAAAATTGGGATGCCTGTATAGATATTCTATCATGGGGGCACAGAAGCAGGACATCAGGTAAGGATTGTGTTAGAGGGGTAGGGTGGAGGATGTCAAGTACTGGGATTTTGTTGTAGAGGCTGAGGAGGCACGATTGCTGGTATGGGTTTAGTGTTTGGGGGGCAGATGGTAAGTTATGCATTTGCTGCTTCCTCGGCTCACATTTGGCTTTTGGAGCCAAACCAGGCCCAATGGCTCAGCTCTGGCTTAGCTCTGCCTCCAAATTCTTTCACGCCCCCACCTCTAATCCCTCATGCACTCCCCCTTCCCAGTCCCTCATGATCTGCCTCATTACAATCCTTCCTCTTCTGAGTACCTCATGCTCTTCCTCATTGCAGGCACTCATGCCCTTCATTGACACTGTCACTCATAGCTCTTCTTCATGCTCTTTCTTGGCTCAGTCTGTCATTATCTTTATCATCCTAGACCCTCATGCTCTTCCTTGTTACAGCCCCATATGCTCTTTCTAATGACTGTCCCTCATTCTCTTTCTAATCCCGAGTCCTCATACTCTCCCTCACCTCAGCCCCAGTTTCTCTTCCTCATCCCAGTTTCTCTTCCTTGTCTATCACTTATCCTCTTCCTTGTCCCAGTCCCTTTTCTTTTTCCTTGTTGGGTGGGAAAGCAGGACATCTAGCATGGCTGAAGGCTGTGTGCAAAGTGGCCAATGGACCCACAATTGAGTAAAACGCCACAAAGGGTAGCTTCAGAACACATTAATAATGTTGCATATGCAATGAGTTATCATGTAAGAGGAAAACAAACATAGTGCTACAGGCGGTGGGACATATTGTCATGTATGAGGTACTACCTCATAGGGTCGCAATAACTGTGAGAAATTCGACCATCTGCATGGTGGGCATGGGCTCGTCTGAGCTGTTTTGGAATGTTTAAGCATATTGATGATGGCAGATCTGCCTAAGGAAAATGTGTTGGGCTAGTCACACACATTTTCCTATGCTCTCAAAACAACAAACGCATCGAACTGTGTACTCTGGCAAGGGCACAGCCCACAGGTACAGTCCATTCCTGTCATATTTAGTTGGAATATGACAGGAGATCAGAGCACAATGTTTTCCCAAGGAGGGGGGGGGGCTTTCCCCTGTCATGGACAGTCTGATAAACTGACAAAGGCAAAATAAACCTAGGGCAATAGCTATTTGACCAACTGGTCCAAATTACATTCCTACCGTTAAAGGGCAATATAGTATAACTAGGAGAACAACATTGGGCCTCATTACAACTTTTCCGGTCCGGACTGCGGTGATTCCGCAGCGGCAGTAACAACGTTTCTGTGTCCGCAAGATTGCGGAAAGGCCGGCCGATCACGTGCTGACGGTCGCGCGCACCACACGGGCGCGAAAGCGGTGTAACCGCCGCCACGGAAACACCCAAGGAAATGGACATAGTGGCGCCACAAGTAGCGTAAAACCCGTGTCTGCCACCGTCGCCACGGACATGGAACCGCAAAAACCATGATCGCCAAAACAGGAAACAGAGAGGCGGCCATCATATAAAGCACAATCCATTGCCATCAGAGTCAGCACAAGCAGAATCCACACTGTGAGAAGCCAAAAGGGACCACCAGCATGTCTGCCAGGATTCCAGCCCAGAGGCAGCACAAACAGCGCTTTAGTGAGGCGGAGCTAACTGTTCTGGTCGAGCACATAGTGGAGCATGCTGAGATGCTGTTCAGTGCCGATCAACGGTGTGCTACACAGCAGAGGTGGAACGAAGTGTGGGCGGAAGCACCTGCAAG
Organism: Ambystoma mexicanum; assembly: GCF_040938575.1. Lineage (NCBI taxonomy): Eukaryota > Metazoa > Chordata > Amphibia > Caudata > Ambystomatidae > Ambystoma > Ambystoma mexicanum. The sequence goes on along the minus strand of NC_090923.1, from coordinate 620,334,233 downwards.
TGCACCGCTGTGGGCGTGACTGTGAGGAGCATAAAGGACTGTCACAAGCGGTGGGACGACCTCAGGCTGAGGGTGTGGAACCTGATCTCCACACACCGCCAATGCAGCAGTGGGACAGGTGGAGGCCCCCTTCCCAACTGAGGCTGCAAACATTGGAGGAGCGCTGCAGCAGTGTCTTCCACCTTGAGGGCATCCATGGGATTGGGGATGCAGAGGCAGGAGTGAGTCCACCTGCAGATGCTGGTAAGTGCACAAATATGAATGCCATATGAGTATATGTTGGGGCCAGGAGTGCATGACTGGGCCAAAGGACCCATTAAGAACCCCCCCTCGTCCCCTCAGGCAGTGCATGACTGGGCCAAAGGACCCATTAACAACCCACCACCCCCCCCAGGCAGTGCATGACTGGGCCAAAGGACCCATTAACAACCCCCCCACCCCCCAGGCAGTGCATGACTGGGCCAAAGGACCCATTAACAACCCAACCCCCCCGCAGGCAGTGCATGACTGGGCCAAAGGACCCATTAACAACCCCCCCCCAGGCAGTGCATGACTGGGCCAAAGGACCCATTAACAACCCCCACCCCAGGCAGTGCATAACTGGGCCAAAGGACCCATTAACAACCCCCCCCCCCCAGGCAGTGCAAGACTGGGCCAAAGAACCCATCATGATCCAGATGGTGACCCATATCACTGCAATGCATTACCGGCAACAAGCAGATGCATGTAAATGCTACTATTAAATGATCAACCTTTATGATGCTTGTGATGCACCCATCAGGCACCACCACATAACTAAATGCATGCCCTCTGTGTCCCCACAGCCGTATCGAGTGACAGTGATACTGCACAACAGCCCAGGCAATCAGCTCCTGCACGTGTGCAAGCCAGCGCCCCTGCCCAGGAGGATGCTGCCAGCAGTTCGGCATCTCTGCCCACAGTAGCAACTGCAACACATGTGCCGGCCACCATCACCAACATCTCCACCATCTCCACGCTGCCTGATGCAACACAGGTGCCACGGGCACCCATCATGCCAATGCAACCCACCACAGAGAGCATCTGCACTGCAGAGGAGGCAGCATGTAGTGACAACAGTGCCCCGGCAGTGCAGTCTGATACAGGGCCACAGGGGGAGTGCCCACCCTGGATGACTTGGAATCGTTTCATCAGCTGGAATTCAGCCCCCCATCACTCCACAGTCCTATGAGGTCACCTACCCCCTCAATGGCAGAGCTAAATTCCCGCATGCAGCGGATGGAGGAGCAGCAGGCTACCCTCACCCAGCTGGTAGAGAGGCAGCTCGAGGAATCTAGGCTGCAGAGGGAGTGCTACATCACATCTGTATGTCGCCTCTCAAGGTCCATTGGACGCTTTGCCAGCACTATAGTCACCTTGGCACGCCATGTTCGGGAGGGCAATGACAACACCTCGAGGATCATTGAGTCCATGTTGATTGGCCAACATACAAATCTTGCACATTTGCCACCTATTCCAGATTCTGTGTCATCCAATACCACCACCCCATCCAGCTCCACCACTGCCAGTCCACGGATGCGCTCGAGTCGGCTAACAGGGCTCTCGGGCAAGGATGCACAAGCACAGAAGCGCACATGGAAATGATGGCAGGTGTGTCGGGCACTACAGGACACATGTGGACTAGAAGGGTGTGACGGGGGTGGGTATGTTTGGGTGGTGGGGGAGGTCCATTAGGGGGTTTGTGTATTGGGGCCTGGTTGGGGTGGGTACGTTTGGGTGGTGGGGTTGGTCCATTAGGGGGTTTGTTTATTGGGGCCTGGCTGGGGGTGGGTATGTTTGGGTGGTGGGGGAGGTCCATTAGGGGGTTTGTGTATTGGGGCCTGGTTGGGGGTGGGTACGTTTGGGTGGTGAGTGGGCATGGGTGTGCAGCTTCCCTAACCATTGCACCTCCTTCCCTGTTTCATCAATATATCATCATTTTTAAAAAACATACATGAGTGGACATCCATCATTTCATTTGCAGTACAACAATTAATTTACTGGCATCAGCATATCCATGCAATGCTGTGAATGTGCTGTCTCTCAAAAGTAAATGCGAATCAGAGCATCCCGTGCTCGTTGTCCATCTAGTGGACCCCCAGGAGGAGGTTGTGCCATCCCATCCCCATTCCCATCTCCGTCTCTGTCTCCATCCCCATCTTCATCATCTGCGTCTGGGGGCATTGGAATGTTCCTGCGCAGGCACAGGTTGTGCAGCATGGCACAAACGAGCGTAATTTTACCCGTCTTCACTGGGCTGTACAGCAATGAACCGCCAAATCTGCTCAAACAGCGGAACCGAGCCTTCAGTACTCCAAATGTCCTCTCAATCATGCCACGTGTGCGGACATGTGCCCTGTTGTACGCCTCTTCATGCCTGTTCCTTGGCCTCCGTACAGCCGTCATCAGCCATGGCGTGAGTGCATATCAAGCATCACCAACATGGGCTGTAGATGTGGGGGACATGTCAATGTTTGTAGTATCATGTCTTCATCAGATGCAGTGCAATCTTGTGTCATTGTTCAAGCATGCATATGTGGCATGCAGTGGTTAGACCGGTGGGTGGTTCTGTTCTTTGGCCATCGTAGAGGACGTTGGTAACTGGACATTGACAAACGCATTGGTGTGCATGTGTACTCTGCCCTGCAGGTGACATTGGCTTGTGAGTATGGCATTGTGCAGTGATGTGCACACTTGGCAGAGTCAGTCCACTGTGATGATGTAGTCAATGTAGGACGTCTCATGTACAGGCATCCTGTGCATTGGGAGGGCAGTGTTGCATATTGTGGGTGTGGGTTTGCAGTGGCTCCAGATGTATGTGCCAGCAGCAGTTCAGGCTGTGTGTGTCATGTTGCAGGGTGTGTACGGGAACACTGAGGCAACCTGTCATGTGTTGCTTTGTGATGTTTGGGTTCTGCTGTCTATTCAGTTGATGGGTGGGGGGTTATGCATGTGCAGTCTCAGCGGCACACTCACATTGCTCATTGCCTTGGACACACACACACCACTTTCACAGGGCCGGTGCATTGGCAGCTGTACTCACCCAATAGCCATGTGCTTTGTCCAGCATAGCGTTCCGTGTACCGTGGCAATGTGGAATTCCACAGTACCATTGAGTCATGGGTTGAGCCTGGGAAACGCAGCAATGTGTTAACACTTGCGTGGCATCACATACCATCTGTACATTCAGTGAGTGGTACTGTTTCCTATTGTGGAACACCATCTCGATTGCACGTGGTACTGACAGCTCAATGTGGGTGCAGTCGACTGCATCTATGCAATTTGGCATGCCTGCTATGGCATGGAAAGCCAACTTGGTGGCAATTACCTGGGGGAGGGTACAGGGTAGGGCAATCTGTTCAGACACATGGCGCAACAGGGCATTCAGTACCTGTACCAGGATTTTTGAGAAACAGGGTTGTGATAGGCCGTGCAGTTCACCAACTGTGTGTTGATAGGTACCGGTGCCAAGAAAATGCAGAACAGACACAACCTTCAGGAGCGGGGGTGGCGGTGGGGGTGTCTATGTGGCTGCTGATGTCGTCCTCTATCATGGCGGTGATTTACAGGATTGTTGGACTGTCCAGCCGGTATAATGTGTGGATCTGTCCTGGGTTAAGGTTCCAGGGTGATGCGTGGTATTGCAGGCTGCCTGCGGGGTGGTGCCGGCTGGACAATGGGGTTTGCCATGAGTACAGGGTTAGCTGGTTGCCGCCTGTGCCTCCTACGCCTCCGCCTCCTCCTCTGCAACATTACTGCCATCATGTGCAGTGCTGCCTGTTGATTGAGTAGGCCCAGTCCCAATGCTACTAGAGCTGCTGCCTGCATGGTTCTGTTTTGAGTTGGCCTGGGTTTGGCCCTTTTGTAGGCTCCCAGTGGCCTGCTGGGTCCAGCTGGGCTGATTTGGTGCACCTGTGACCTGATTCAGGTCACCAGGCACTGGGCCTCATTATAGGTCGAGCGATCCGGAAATAACAGTGGCAGTAAAACTGCCGCCACTTGTTAATTCCGGACCGCCCGATCACGACTCCTGCAGGCGGAGGAGGAAACACCGGCACCATCACAAGATGGTGCCGGTGTTTCCATGATCTCCATTCCCATTTTGTCCTATGGGACTCAATGGGAATGGGGATTTACACCATTCCGCCTCCAGAATTCCCAGGTCACGGGGTTGTAATGAGGCCCACTGTTTAACACCATGTTCGCGGTGGCAGCGGTTCCGCCACCATGATCACTGTTTTAATTACTTTTTTCCGGCGGTGTTTCCATGTCCCCGCTACTTGTGATGCTTGCGGTGTTTAGTATTGCCGGTAACAGAGGGGTTTCCGTGCAGGCGGAGTTTACGGGAGCTTAAACTTCACGGTGGCTGTTGAAGGTGGTGCTATTTCCGGGTCCGCAGGACATGATTAAGCGGACGCGGAAACAGTGCTGGTATGTTTATACCAGCGGCGTTAAGTCTGGACCGGTGTACTTGTAATGAGGCCCATTGTCATCACAATTTTTCACAAAACTTAGTATACACACATCCAGGCTGTCCCTACAGGAACAACACCATGTCCCTCATCCTATGACACTCACCCTAGGAGGCAGATGATGCAACGCCTATCTAAAAGGGATAGCAGAAGGATTCTCCCTATCCACTTCAATCAAACATAAAATAAAAAACAGATACAGGTCACAAATATACCTAATTCCAATGTTACAAGTCCACAAACAAAATAAATGTGTCTTGTGTGCTAGCAACAAGGGCATATCCTCTCTTCTGGAATTTGTCTCTATGTTTTAATCATGGGGCCTGGATGCAGTGGATAACAAAAGAGACAGAAAACCCAACATGCATTTCAAATTGTGTCAACCTGAAGCCAGATCTAGCCTCTCAGTATTAATGACAGTAAACTGGCATGTCTGAGTCTATTTGCAGTAGACAACCCCATGCTTGGGGGACCCCATTCATAGGATTCACAAATGTGGTTTGCAGAAGCCAGAGAATCTGGTCCCTCAGCATTTTCAAGGGAGATCTACTGCTTTAAAAAGGAACCATACAGGGAGAACCATTAACGAGACATACTCTTTGCTCACAGCAGACAATACGGTAGGTGGGGTCTAGTATTACAGGGGAGTGAGTGCAGATCTCTTTCTGTTGAGAGAAGTGTTCTTCCATATTGGTTGTGAGACACCCCTTTTTCATGTTTTACCCCTTTACCTGTTCCTTTTGCAAAGCACTCTGATTATGACCTCACACATACACACAATGTTGGTAGATCCCCCAGGATTGGTTCACTAAGGTAGGCTCAGTCAACACCAATCACTGTGGCCACTTGGCTTTACATGAGGGCTGGAGCCCATCTTTGAGCAGATCATCTGAATGGTTCACTTAAAGCACGAAGAATACTTGGACCCTGGTTTTTACTAATGCTGCCAGAGCATGAAGGTCGTTTCACTTCCCTCCTCCCCAATCCCACCAAGCCTTGTGCTCTCATCCCTGCTGGGCTGGAGCACAATCATGGAAGGTAGGGCTTTGTTCAACTACGTGGATGCAACATCATGCTGGTGCCCCAATACAGCAGCAGCTTATACATTGCTTCAACACAAAACTGCCATCACGCAGCAATCCTGTGCTACCTTCCCACCACAACATGTGCAGGCAGCAACATTGTTACATGTCCTCCACGTTGCATGATGGACGCCCTCTTCCTCAGCACAGGAGTGCCGTAGAGTGTTGCCATGGGTACAGGGTTGCGTTCCCTGTGATTGGCCGTGTGTTACCCTATCTGGCCTACTGGGAGCCCGCAGGCAGAAAACCTGGCACCTAGTACCAAGACCCACACAAGGCCCATATCTGGCCCTGTCTGGCACTGGAAGGCACACCATGCTGCTGCACCTCTGATCCACCCATCCAAAGTTAAAACCAACTGCCTCCTGCACCCAAGACCATGGACAATGTGCCTCCACCTTGCCCCGGTAAGCACTCCGGATCACCTGCCTTGGCCCATATCTCTCAACCTGACTGTCCATTGACTATTGCATCCCTTGGCTCACAGCCACACTGCTAACAGTTTCCTCTTACAACTTGCAATGGTCACTACTTTACATCTCTTTTCACCTGCTTCTGCTGCTTCTGTGCCTTACACTTTTAAGGCTGCACTTGCGCTCTTCCCTTGTGTCAAATCTAGGGGTGCTTTTTAAATGGTTGCAATCTCCAGTTTCATGCAATGTTAGTGCTTTTGTGCAAAGTCAGATCTAGGTGGGTGGTTTTAACTACCCACTACCACTGGCTGCTAGTCCGCCTTATGAGCTGTCGCATCACTTGCAGTATCTACTCTTGTCCCTCTACCCCCTCTGCCTTACTCTATGGCTATCTCGATCTCTCCCATCTACTCTAACTGCTATGCAATCAGCTATCCCCCCACTCTCACAAGTCAGGAACGAAAAGGTTAACAAAAATATCTCCTTTCTTGTAATCCTGGATTACATATCGCAGACACCTACGTCAGTGTAATGTTCAGACAAATTGTCCCTGACATCAAATATTCTGTCCCCTCTCGAGACCTATGGACTCCTCATCTGATTTCCACACTCTACCCCTCCTCTTCCTCACCCATTAATGGTGGCCCTAGATGGGAAGTTCTCTTGGCTGGCTTCTTATCCTCTAGGTGCATCATCAATGTCTATTACAAGGGCACTATCATGGCCCAAGGTCCTCAATCCAATCCCCTCCTATTTGACCAGCACCTGCCATCTCTCATCAACTTCCTGCCTGCTCCTGCTACTCCTCCTTCCTCTCTCTCAGCACCTTTCTCACCACCTCTGACGTGTGTACCTCCCCCTTGCACCCCTCCTCAGAAAACCTTTAAGGGTGGTAACCAGCTTCACTTAGCCACACTTAATGCTTATTCTGGTATAAAACATTCATCCAACATTTGCATCTTCCTTGAAGTCTTTTATCTCAACATCCTTGCTCTCACCAAGATGTGGTTCAATGCCAGCTCAGCCACCGCTTTTGACTCCATTCTCCCTAATGGCTACAAAATCATCTCAAAGCCTCGTCCATCCGCACTAGTAGTGGTGTAGCCTTAATCTTCCCTGAGCGGGACCCTTCTTCTCTCATAACCACCAAGCTCTACTCTTCCTTTGGAAGCCTGGTCTGCAAGCTTTGCATCTCTCCTACTTCCTCTTCGACCATTGCTACCATCTACAGGCACCCAGGCCCATGATCCTCTTTTTTTTCAGAATGGGCCGATTTCTCCTCCTCTTTCCTGACCTCCATCTCCAATCTCTTCCATCTCAGTGAGTTCAAAATCCACTTAGACTATTCAATTACTGCTCCCACTCACTTCCGTGACATCTGCACCTTGGTCTCCCTCTCTTTTCTCCCCTCCGGCCCTACCCACTTGGCTGAACACACTCTCGATGCATTCATCCATTCTGATATCTTGCTCTTTACCCCTCTCTCCACCCCTCTTTCTTGGTGTAACCATACGCTCCTTTCCTCCCACCTCTAGACCCTCTGTCCGAAAACCCCTTGCTCTGCCAGCCTCATTTTCAGACATCCGACTAATGAAGTGAGTGTCAGTTGCTGGTTTCGCTTCCATCTTCACGACCCCCCTCTTCCTTCCTCTGACTCAACTATTGACTCTGCTCTCAACAATCTAGCTCTTGCTATCACTCACACTCTTGATATTCTTGCCCCTGACATGAGGATCCATCTGAAACCTGCCTCCAAGCGCAACACTTAGTATGACTCAGATCTAGCAGTCCTGAAACACAAGTGCAGAGCTGCTGAACGAAAGTGGCAGACCTCAAGCTCATCCTCTGATAAACTGGCCTGTTGCCTTCTCCAAAGGCAATATCGTCTTTCCATTCACTCCAAGAAGAGGGCTCACATCCATTCCTGCATCTCTGGAGCCTCCAACAACACTGATGAACTCTTTAAAATCTGCAAGGAACTAGCCAATCCGTCTGCAGTCTCTACTTCACCTCTCCCTTCCCAGGCCCTCTGCACTGCACTGGCCACCCATTACACTGCTAAATCTCAAAACATCCGGAGTTCTCTCTCATCTGCCCCACCTCCCATCCCCCTCCCACTTTTGACCCTTACTCCTCCCTCAGCAACTCTGTGCTCCTTTTCTCCTATTACACCAGACAGGGTCGCTAATGTTGTCCGCTCTATGAAGGTCCCTTCCAAACAGGTCTCACCCTCCTCCTCCAGAACTATTAAGGACAATATCGGCTCCCTTGCCCCTGCACTCGGAGACCTCTGCAATCACTCTCTTGCCACTGGGTCTTTCCCCTCTTCCCTCAAACGCGCTCTTGTCTGCCCCCTCCTGAAAAAGCCTTCGGCCGATCCTTCATGTCCATCTAATTACCGCCCCATCTCGCTCACTCTCTTCCTTGGGAAACCTTTGGAGAAGTTGGCCTTCCCCCAAATGACCCAGCATATTTACCTTGTTGGTTGCCTGCATGACCATCAATCTGGATTATGAGCATCCAGAGGCACAGAAACTGCTCTCCTGAACAGTTTTGCAAAGGTAGCGGGCGCCCCTCTCTCGAAAGAACAGACTTGATAACCTGTTCAGAGGTTATTAACCACTTGAGAGTTCGCAGCCACTGCTTTTACTCACTGTGCCTTTCACAGATGGAAAATATCCATTTGCATATCAGTCTTTGTCCTGCCCAGGGGCAGTCCAGCACCGAAATGCAATGGCAATTCCAACCTGAACGAGAGTACCACCAGCAACCCCATACACGTGTTTCACCCTTGTTGGGGATCATCAGTGAGGTGAAGCTGATGCCTCTCTAAGCACAGTGAGAGGGAGACCACGTCTGGTTGCCCCCAGGAGACCTAGGGTTACCAATCCCAGGTTCCTTGAAAAATAGTTTTGCAAAGGTAGCGGGCGCCCCTCTCTCGAAAGAACAGACTTGATAACCTGTTCAGTGGTTATTAACCACTTGAGAGTTCGCAGCCACTGCTTTTACTCACTGTGCCTTTCACAGATGGGAAATATCCATTTGCATATCAGTCTTTGTCTTGCCCAGGGGCAGTCCAGCACCGAAATGCAATGGCAATTCCAACCTGAACGAGAGTACCACCAGCAACCCCATATACGTGTTTCACCCTTGTTGGGGATCATCAGTGAGGTGAAGCTGATGCCTCTCTAAGCACAGTGAGAGGGAGACCACGTCTGGTTGCCCACAGGAGACCTAGGGTTACCAATCCCAGGTTCCTTGAAAAATAGTTTTGCAAAGGTAGCGGGCGCCCCTCTCTCGAAAGAACAGACTTGATAACCTGTTCAGTGGTTATTAACCACTTGAGAGTTCGCAGCCACTGCTTTTACTCACTGTGCCTTTCACAGATGGGAAATATCCATTTGCATATCAGTCTTTGTCCTGCCCAGGGGCAGTCCAACACCGAAATGCAATGGCAATTCCAACCTGAACGAGAGTACCACCAGCAACCCCATACACGTGTTTCACCCTTGTTGGGGATCATCAGTGAGGTGAAGCTGATGCCTCTCTAAGCACAGTGAGAGGGAGACCACGTCTGGTTGCCCCCAGGAGACCTAGGGTTACCAATCCCAGGTTCCTTGAAAAATAGTTTTGCAAAGGTAGCGGGCGCCCCTCTCTCGAAAGAACATACTTGATAACCTGTTCATTCAATGACTGCGGTTTGAGGGTAGTAGCTCGAGGCTTGACAGTGATCAGAGTTGCAGGCGTTTGCGAATTGAGGAACTCAACTGTCTCGAGAATGTCCTTTAAGGTGGACGGCCAGGTGTTTGTCGTTGCACTTCTCCCTGCCTCTTCAATGGCCTTGCGTTGTCCTTTAAGGCGGATAGCCCAGAGCAAGGTAGTGTGTTGCAGGTAGCTGCCTTGTCCTTGGTTTTGTTTCTGAGACTTTCCGGCACACTTGCTGCAGAACCTAGCAGGGAATGCTGTGTGCGGGCTTGGTACTGGTTCTGAAACGGCTAGAGGGTCTTCTGAGTTATTTTCTCCCTCTGTTCCCTGGGAGAAGTTAAGGGGAGGGATCTTGCTTCCAACTTCGGATTTTCCTGGCCTTCCTTCACTGCCAGAAGGCAAATTGTACCTTTTATTTTATTTTTTATTGGGCATTTGTAAGGCACTTATACATCAAGAGAATTGTGTTTCAAAGCACCGACAGGGCAAAGGGGGAAAACAAGGGAAACCAGCAAGACAATGGAGTATGCAAAATACAAAAAAGCGGTCCTACTAGGCCTTGTGAACATTGGAACTGTGCAAGTGCAGACTTAGAGAAGGGTAAGGGGTAAGTGCTAGAGGATCTACAAAGGGGTGAAGTGCCAGTGAGACGATTGCAAGTCAACAGGTAAGTGTGAGGCAGTGATCAATGGATGGAGGGGGGTCAAAAGCCCATAAAATAAGTGCAGGCCTTCGGGGCAGCACAGGCCAAGTGGTGCCAGAAGGCAAGTTCAGTGGGAGGAAGGATGATGCAGGCGATCGGGCAGGTGGGCAGAAGGCCAGGACCCAGAAGGACACATAAGGGCCCAGGCCACCAATCACAGCTACTGTCGGGTTTAGCATGGGAGGGAGAGAGGGAAGGAGGAGGAGAAGAAAGTTTTGACGTGTTTACAGAACTTGAGGAGATCTGGTTCAAGACAGAGAGAAAGGGGGAGGCTGTTCCAGAGGAGGGAGCAAGCTGAGGACAGGGAACAGCTGCCCACTCTCTGCTTAGAGAAGAGCTTGACAAGCAGAGACTTGGAGCGGGAGGATTGGAGGCACCTGGAAAGGGAATATTCAGTGAGAGCAAGTTGCAGATAGTGTGGTCCCAGCCCCAGACAGCATTATGGATGATGCAGAGGGATTTAAATGTTATCCTTGGAGAAACTGGGAGGCAGTGTAGAGAGTTTAGGGCTGGAGAGGTACGATCCCTGGGCTTATGGCCCAGGATAAGTCTCTAAGCCCTATACTGGATTAGCTGGAGGGGGCGGATAGAGGAAGAAGGATGTTGCAGTAGTCAAGCTTGAACAGTACCAGAGCCCTGGAGATATTGAGCTTCTAGGGGAAAGTGAGGAAAGGGAGGATGCCCCGAGGAGGTAGAGTTGGAAATAGGCCTTCTTGGCAAGGTCCAAGATGTGAGGAATGTAAGAGAGAGACGAGTCAAAAATAACTCCCAAGTTTCTGGTCTCAAAGGAAGGATATGGTGGAGAGCCCATCGAGTGTGGCAAGAGTGAGCGGAGAAAAGAGGGAGCAGTAATCCCAATAGGAAGAATCTCAGTCTTGCTGTCATTGAGACACAGATCATTGAGGGCACACCAAGACTACATAACGAACATGCAATCAGGAATTACAGAGGGCAGTCTGAAGAAGAGTTGGGTGTTGTCTGAATAACATTGAAAGTGTGGTGAAAAGGTGGTGATAAGGTGATCAAGCAGAGCGAGATAGATGTTAAAGAACCATTGTGAAAGGATAGAGCCCTATGGAATGCCACAGGTGGAGATATAGGTGGGTGAGGAGAAAGAGCCCAGGATAAACTGGGAGACACAGTCAGTAATGAAGGAGGTCAGCCAGTCCAGTGCCCATTCTGAGATGCCAAGGGTGTCATGGAGGAGCGGTTAACTGTGTCAAAAGCAGAGGAGAGATCGAGTAGAATGAGAACAGCAGGTGAGTTGGAGTCAAGACATGCAAGTAATTCTTCATGGGTGTTCAGGAGAGCAGTTTTGCAAAGGTAGCGGGCGCCCCTCTCTCGAAAGAACAGACTTGATAACCTGTTCAGTGGTTATTAACCACTTGAGAGTTCGCAGCCACTGCTTTTACTCACTGTGCCTTTCACAGATGGGAAATATCCATTTGCATATCAGTCTTTGTCCTGCCCAGGGGCAGTCCAGCACCGAAATGCAATGGCAATTCCAACCTGAACGAGAGTACCACCAGCAACCCCATACACGTGTTTCACCCTTGTTGGGGATCATCAGTGAGGTGAAGCTGATGCCTCTCTAAGCACAGTGAGAGGGAGACCACGTCTGGTTGCCCCCAGGAGACCTAGGGTTACCAATCCCAGGTTCCTTGAAAAATAGTTTTGCAAAGGTAGCGGGCGCCCCTCTCTCTAAAGAACAGACTTGATAACCTGTTCAGTGGTTATTAACCACTTGAGAGTTCGCAGCCACTGCTTTTACTCACTGTGCCTTTCACAGATGGGAAATATCCATTTGCATATCAGTCTTTGTCCTGCCCAGGGGCAGTCCAGCACCGAAATGCAATGGCAATTCCAACCTGAACGAGAGTACCACCAGCAACCCCATACACGTGTTTCACCCTTGTTGGGGATCATCAGTGAGGTGAAGCTGATGCCTCTCTAAGCACAGTGAGAGGGAGACCACGTCTGGTTGCCCCCAGGAGACCTAGGGTTACCAATCCCAGGTTCCTTGAAAAATAGTGTTGCAAAGGTAGCGGGCGCCCCTCTCTCTAAAGAACAGACTTGATAACCTGTTCAGTGGTTATTAACCACTTGAGAGTTTGCAGCCACTGATTTTACTCACTGTGCCTTTCACAGATGGGAAATATCCATTTGCATATCAGTCTTTGTCCTGCCCAGGAGCAGTCCAGCACCGAAATGCAATGGCATTTCCAACCTGAACGAGAGTACCACCAGCAACCCCATACACGTGTTTCACCCTTGTTGGGGCTCATCAGTGAGGTGAAGCTGATGCCTCTCTAAGCACAGTGAGAGGGAGACCACGTCTGGTTGCCCCCAGGAGACCTAGGGTTACCAATCCCAGGTTCCTTGAAAAATAGTTTTGCAAAGGTAGCGGGTGCCCCTCTCTCAAAGAACAGACTTGATAACCTGTTCAGTGGTTATTAACCACTTGAGAGTTCGCAGCCACTGCTTTTACTCACTGTGCCTTTCACAGATGGGAAATATCCATTTGCATATCAGTCTTTGTCCTGCCCAGGGGCAGTCCAGCACCGAAATGCAATGGCAATTCCAACCTGAACGAGAGTACCACCAGCAACCCCATACACGTGTTTCACCCTTGTTGGGGATCATCAGTGAGGTGAAGCTGATGCCTCTCTAAGCACAGTGAGAGGGAGACCACGTCTGGTTGCCCCCAGGAGACCTAGGGTTACCAATCCCAGGTTCCTTGAAAAATAGTTTTGCAAAGGTAGCAGGCGCCCCTCTCTCGAAAGAACAGACTTGGCTGTTTCAGAACCAGTACCAAGCCCGCACACAGCATTCCCTGCTAGGTTCTGCAGCAAGTGTGCCGGAAAGTCTCCGAAACAAAACCAAGGACAAGGCAGCTACCTGCAACACACTACCTTGCTCTGGGCTATCCGCCTTAAAGGACAACGCAAGGACATTGAAGAGGCAGGGAGAAGTGCAACGACAAACACCTGGCCGTCCGCCTTAAAGGACATTCTCGAGACAGTTGAGTTCCTCAATTCGCAACCGCCTGCAACTCTGATCACTGTCAAGCCTCGAGCTACTACCCTCAAACCGCAGTCATTGAATGAACCCGAGACATCTCAACCAGTGCTTCAGAGCTGCCGATCAGCACTGAGACGATTTCTGACTCGAGTCTCCTTGATGGCCAGCCTGCAGCCATTCGCCAAGCTTCACTCACCGAACCCTCTTGTCACCTGATACCCGCCACTGAATTCCGTCTCAAATTCTGTTGCGGAAGACTAAAAAGTTCCCTGAAGCCGACTCTACGCTGACTAGCACCAAGAACAACTACAGCAAAAGGTACATTGTGGTTCTGTCCCCCTGGTCCTTCCTAGAAGTCCTCTCGAGATATTTTAAGACACTTTCCCTCTTTTTGCTTAAGCCAAGAACCTTAAAAAAACTATTGTGGTTATTAACCTTACAAACGACCCTCCTGTCAGTATCCAGAGTGCATCCCTTTTTCCTTCTTAGAAACTGTCTGCTCTCTACATTCCTTTACAGGATGGGTTGTATTTAGTACAGTTATTAGATCCTCTGTTGTTATAATAATAAAGTAGATATTTGTATACAACCTTGACTGAACACTCCTTTTATCATTGGGTTATAATTGTATTTTCACTGTGTTGCAAATAACCACCGATCCATGACCTTTAGAGGAGATACACCTGCTGTTCTATCCATGTTCCCAAAATTGGACTGGTATGTTTATCATTTTAATGGTATGCTTGTTCAATCCAATCAGTTCGGATCCATTCTGGTGTATTAGAGGTGTGGGGCGATTGATGGTTTAGAAACCGATATTCACCCCAGGACCACTGGTGCACAATAACCAAACAGCTACCGACTACACCCTGCTTCGCAGTAGCACGAAGGCCTCCCCCTTAATGTGCCAGTAAGAGCAGGGGTCTGGGAATTCGTTATTCCTGGAGTTCTCTGCTGTACTCGATTCTAATGCCAACATAAAACAATAATCAGATTGGTATCCAGAGGCTGGAGTTAATACACACATTGATACAACACTTCTTCTGGTATGATGACAAGGGGCCTCATTTCAAGGTTGCCAGTCCGGTAACAAGAGTGCCGGTAAGCTACCAGCACCGTTGTTACCGGACCGGCAAACTACGTGTTCTGCGCCCAACAGGTCTGACCTGGCGGGTGGAAAGGCACCCGTTCGCAGAGCTTGAAGGATGCACCAGCACCATTCACGAATGGTGCCAGTACATCAGTCCTCCCCATTCCCATTAAGTCCAATGGGACTCGAATGGGAATGGGGAGTGTTATTTTCTGGCACCCAGCAATGAGGAATCACCGGAACCGCCAGCGCTGTAAATCCCTGGTAAATCCCTATTGCCGGGTGCTGGAAAAAAATGACTCTGGCGACAGCCGTGCCGTTTTTACCGGCACGGCTGCCGCCGAACTCATAATGAGGTCCAATGTTTGTCTTCCTTAACCCACTTTCCATCAAATATCCAAACAATGAAGACCGTTCTAAGAGAGGATCCCTGCCATGTGGTTATTGTAAACAATCCTGCCAGTAGGGATAGGAAGGGAGGAAAACCTGGCCGCTCAGAGGCTCCTTTCAGTGTTCCCTTACCTGGTTGGGCCAACACGTATAGTTTAAGGAGAGATCACTGCCCCAGGAGAGATGCTGCATGGAGAAGCTCGATCTGAAAACCAGATATGGAAACCACAGCTGGGGACGTGTCAGGAGTGCACCATCTGGGAATATCTTTGTACAAGAGTATCTGTGACAGTGAAGGGAAATGTGGTGAACGTACAGATCCCAGAGCCTGGTACAAAGGGGAAGGACCGGAGTTGATAACCCGACTTTATATGGTCATGTTGTGAATGGGTTTCTCGACAGAAGTGGAGAAGCATGGGGAATGAGACATAACCTAGGAAGAATGACTGAGCCAGTAGGCAAAAGAGGGAAAGAGGAACAAGAGGAATAGCGATGGGATATAAGACAAAGGAGGCATGCCTTAGAGCAAATTAACTAACCCAACAGAGTCTAGAAATTGGAAAAGCTGCACATTATTTATTTATTTTAATTTAAGTTTATAATGGTTGTGTCAAAATTTCCAACCTTTAAACATAAGTTCCCAGGTGATAGCAAAACAAAACTGACTTTTCATTCCTTTTTTTACAGAAGAACGTTATCAACTTTCAAAACTTTCTCAAGAAATTTCAAAGCGTTAATTGTTTGCCCTATTTTTGTGGCGATAAGATTCTCTCCCAGGTAAGGTCTTCTCCGTATCGATCAAGATCCGGTTGTAGGAATTGCAGAGCCATACATCTTTCGTCACTTAATTTTGGGTAAAGCAGCAATAGATGTTTAGTTGTTTCAATAGAGTCTGTATCTGCACAATAACGGCACACTGCCTCTTTGGCTGGTATCATCTTTCTGGCCAGAAGCAATTCCTTTGATGGTAAGATGTTATGCCTGCACCTCAAAAGCAAGTCTCTAAAATATGGCGAGGGAAATTTCATCAGGTAACCAGGGAGTTCATTAACCATTTGACGTTCCCAGGTGATGGGCAAACACATCTTACTTTGTTGTTTTAGTTTGATAGTTTCAATCCAGTCTCTTATCAATATAGCCTTTTTTACCTTATTTGGATTATTCTTTAGAGTGTCACAGTCAGTTCCCAGGTTTACCAAGGACTCTTTGCAGCGATCTTTCCATCTTGAGAGATTTTTGTGTTTATTTGCTACCATCCCTTTTAATATCTCAAAAGGGGCTGTGGGATTATCAATGATACATTTTTGGAACATTGATAAGGACTTCCAAAGTACGATTGACGTTAGAAATTGCAGTCTCAAATCAAATCGTATCAACCAGCAGGAACAGCATTTGGTAAACACAGGATTATCCTCCAGAAGAAGGCCTCACAGATCTCCCAGGTTTTCCAAGACAAAGTTAGGAGTACCTCAACTCCATAAGTTATCACAGGCGTTACCTTTTGCTTGAAAAAGATGTCAATTGGTTTCAGGGAATAGGTTTCATAGCGATGGTAAAGTGCTCTCCCTTGATTTGTCAGTTTGGCAAGTTATCCCTAATTAATGAATAATGTCCTAGTTCATTAACGTTTTTGTTGATACAGATTCCTAAATAGAGGATGGACTCTACTGATTCCAGTGGATGGTTATCGATTTTCCATGTAAAAGTCGCCCCTCTTTTTTTGTTAGTTCCTTGGGCTGATTGCATAATCATTACCTTTGACTTGTTGACATCGATTTTCATGTCATTCATATCCAAATATGTTTTGAATGCATTCATCATTTCTTGCAGTCCAATTGGTGTTAAATCGACAGAGACTAGATCGTCTGCATATAGAATCCATGGAGTTATGCTGTCTTTAATTGTTGGAAGGAAAGCTCTAATTTCATTCTGTGAGCTAATCATGTTCACCAGGTAAAGCACAAACAGAAAGGTGCAAGGTCACATCCTTGCTTAATTCCCCGAAATGTTCTTATTTTCTTAGTAAGAGTACCATCTCTAGAAAGTTGGATTTGAATAGAGTTCTCTGGATACAGGGCTTGAATTGCTTCCAGAAGGTCTACCGGACAACCCCATTTCTCCAACTTTTTCCATAATCCATCTTGATTAATGCAGTCAAAAGCCTGTTCCAGGTCAATAAATCCCAAATACACCTTGCTCTTTGTTTCGAGTGCCTTTGCTTTCAACAGGTTTAAGATGAATACATTTAAGGAGGTGCCCACTCCACTCACAAAGGCAGATTGTCTCTTATCAAGAATATTTCCTTGTAGCGCCCATTTCTTCAAGTCCCGTAGCAGTATTGAGACAAAGAGCTTCCCTTTAGAGTGCCAAAGGGCTAAGGGCATATAATTCCTGGGGTCACTGCGGTCTCCCTTTTTAAAAATAGGTACCACAATGGCTTCTTTCCATGTGGATGGAATAGTTTAAGTTTTTACTATTTGTTTGAATAGTAAATTGATGAAAGCTGCCCATTTATCTTTATTTTCTTTTAGAATTTGATTGGAGATGCCGTCCGGCCCGGTTGCTCTAGATGTACTTAGCTTACCAATCATTTCATGAATTTCTGTGTGGTCGAAATTTATCGACCAAGATTGATTTGCTAATTTCTTTGTTAGGTAAGCAGGAGTCTCCGTCTTAGAAAAAAGGGAAGTATAATGCTTGACCCAACTATCTTCTGAGACTTGATTTGTTCCAACTGCAGATTAAAAGTCCTTTTCATTATTGATAACATCCCAAAGATATCTGGGGTTACAAGAGTTGATGGCAGCATGCATTTTCTCTCCATCTAGTTGTAGTCTAGTGGCTCTTGTCATCTTGAGCCAATTTTTATAGGTCTGTTTGCATTTTCTTATTGCTTCCTTGTTTCCTGTGAAGAGTTCTTTCCAAAGCTGCCTCAACTGTGCACAATATTCTTTTCTTTTTTCGACTACAGTTTTGTTGAAAGTGTGGTTACTTTTTATTTCGTCGATCTTTTTTGACTTTTGTTTCATTTGATAATCCATCAGAAGCCATCCATAGTTAAGTTCATCTGGATGATCTGATACTTGCCTCTTATAACCCTTAATTAGGTCCACTACATTCCTTTCCTTTATTCTGATTCGATTCCTCCCCCAGCATACTTCGGTGGGAGATGTTTTAATTCTCTCTTGGGCTTTCCCAATGAAGATTGCTTCTATATTGAGGAGTGAATGATCGCTATGAAGTTGCTTTTTCACTTCAAAGGTTTTAATGGAGTCCCATAGGTTATTTGAAACAAAACAATAGTCCAAATATGCACTAGTACTTGCACAGGACCAGGTGTCAGCACCACTGTCATGATCTCTGCTTCCAAAAGGTCAGGGTTTTCCCAACTCCCTTGGAAGCAGATCCATAACCCAGGTTCCGAGTGCCAACCAGTCCCAATTGGGACCTTTTGGACCGAGTCCTGGCGCCAGTGGGACCAGGCTCATAAATATGCCCAGTCCCAGCGCTGGAAGCGCCGGGCTCATAATGCTTGGGTGGACTTACCTGCAGCAGACCAAGCTGCTTACTTGCATGCCAGTTGAGCCTCTGATCCTCTTCTGTTTGGAACTACATTTCCTGTTGGGTGGGGCTGGAGCCACTCCCTAGATTCAGAACACTGGAACTCTTCTGGAAGGCAGGAACTCTTTTATTACCAGGAACTCTTTTCTTACTTAGGCGTGGCTGTGGAAGGAGACACCTAAGCACTACAGGAGGCTATTTAAACCACACCCGGTGGATGAATCTTGCTTTGCGTTATTCTGCACCCTCTGCAGCAGAACGCTCATCTTGTCTTCTGCATCCGGTCCTGGGCCTAAGGAAAAAGGCTTACCATCCTGAATCCAGTCTTCAGCAACACCTATAAAGACAAGAAAGAACAGGTTAGCATTCCGGCATCTGAAGGGCAAAGGCTTACCTACTCTTCGTGCGCTCCGGAGGTCTTCACACTGCATTCCGGCATCTGAAAGACAAAAGCTTACCAACTCTTCGCACGCTCCGGAGGCCGTCGGCGCTGCATCTCGCATCTGAAAGACAAAACAAGGTGCGTTTAAAGACATTGGGGAACTTTAATACTCACGTGCCATTACTCCTTTCCACATCTAACCCAGTGGGTATCCCGGCACCCTGCAGCCGCTCCGAACTTGTACCTGCAAAACTTACGTGCTTCCAGGCGCTTCTATTCATCACACGGGCTCCATCTTCAACTCACTTCAGCCCGTCATCCGCCATCGCCGGAACCCTGCAAAACAAGAGACATCATTATTAAAGACTTTAAAGACATTTGAGTTACTCGAAACTTACCGTTCGTGCAGTAAACGACGGACAGCAGTCCTCTGAAGTCAAGAGGCCTGCGCTACCTATGCAGTGAAGAAACTGGCTACAGCACCCTGCCCCGAGGCAGATGGAGAGCTCGGCATTCACTTACCTAAGGTGAGAGCGTTAACCTGTGGGGGTCTACAGGAGAGGAGAAGAGGAAAGAGATAGGGACACCCCAATAACCCCAGTTCATTAACCCCGTATTTTCTATCTGCAGACATCTTACTCTGCACGTCAGGCATACAGGGCACAGAGGTCCAGCCCAAAGAGCCAAACGGGTGCTGCACATCACCTTTGAAGATACGGTAGTCGCCCAGTCAAGACCGGCGCCTCTGCGAGAATCAGGTGAGCGTTACAGAACGCAAAGCCTACCACAAAACTCTCGCCCAGACGCTATGGAAACCTCGGATACTGACCACCTAGCCCGGTTATTTGGGGAACTAAGGGCAGAAGTGCATGCAGCTCGTCAGGAAACGAACGCTCTAAGAAGGGAACTAATTATTTCCAAGGAGAGAACAGATGATCTTGCTAGACAATTGCTACAGTCACAAGCCGGACAGACCCCGCTACCCGCATCAGGGGCAAATCTTCCTTCAACATCCTCTATGAATCCAGTGCAGATCAACCTACCTGGGAATGTACCTCTGGCTCCGCCCGAACGATTTTCTGGTGACCCAAAGAGGTTTGCGGTATTTATCAATCAGTGCCGGTTGCACTTCTTATGCCGGCCAGCAGCCTTTCCAACTGATCAAGCTAAAGTAGCTTTTGTACTTTCGTACCTTAGTGGCAATGCGGCAGACTGGTCGATCCCTCTAGTTAATCAAGATGATCCGGTTCTCCATGATTTTCAAGCCTTTCAGCTTAGTATGGAAAAACTGTTTGCAAGACATGCACAGGGGCAGGCCTTGGACAATGAGCTTCTTTCGTTGCGACAGGGTAATCAAGACCTTTTGGCTTATATTGCATCTTTCAATAGACTAATAGTGGAAACTCAATGGCCTGAGGACAAAAGGATTACGCTGTTTTATAGAGGTCTACGTGGAGAGCTCAAAGACGTTTTAGCCCAAGTAGTGAATCCCCCACAAGACTGTTCGGATTATATAGACTTGGTCGTTCAAATAGATCACAGACTACAGAACAGGAAGGCCGATCGTTCCAAGTTTGATGCTCGAGTACTTTCCAAACCGCCAACTCCTTCCAAAGGAGTAGACTCCGGGGAACCCATGCAAATAGGGGGTCTGAAAGGTCCTCTAACACAAAGGGAGCGGGAAAGGAGAAAACAGTTGCAATTATGCCTATATTGCGGAAACTCAGGGCACTTTCTTCGAGACTGTCCGGTGAAACCTGCCAAGAAGGCAGTAGGAGCTGCAGTTACCACAGTTACAAACTCTGAGCAGGGAAACGACCTCGCCCGACAAGAATAGAGGTCCTCTTGCCGAGCGTGAAAACCAGTTCCGTGACCTCGCATTTCATGATACCTATGGTCCTCATTAGCCCTGATAATCCGGGTCGATTACATGCAATTGAAGCTTACGTCGACAGCGGTGCCATCGGCAATTATGTGGATCATGAAATGGTTTTGAGGATGAATCTAACTCTTTGTCCCAAGGCTGTAAAGGACGTCATTACTACGGTGGATGGTACGGAGATAGCCTCCGGGCCAGTAACGCACACCACTCAAGAGGTGACGCTAGTAAGTCAAGATGGACACCATGAGAAGATCGTGTTCGATGTGATCAAGGCCCCTCAGTTCCAGATTATTCTAGGAATACCTTGGTTAGAGAAACACAATCCTCTGATCGATTGGCGAGCAAGAACGGTCCAGTTTCCAGAATGTGTCTCTACGTGTCACCCTCCACCTGGTGTTGCACTGGCAGCAATTTCTTCAGAGACTCCCCAGTTACCTCCCGAATACCTAGAATACCAAGATGTTTTCCGGAAGGAGCAGGCTAACTCTCTACCTCCTCATAGGTCTTATGACTGCCAGATAGACCTGATACCTGGATCTACTCCTGCTTGTAGTAGAATTTATGCCCTCACCGAGCCTGAGAACCTTCACCTTCGACAATACCTGGATCAATACCTGGCAAATGGGTTTATTCGTCCCTCCAAGTCCCCTGCCTCTTCAGCTTTGTTCTTCGTTCCAAAAAAGGAAGGAGACCTTAGAACTTGTATCGATTATCGCTCCCTGAACCAGATCACCGTTAAGAATAGATATCCGTTACCTTTGATCCCTGAACTCCTGGACCAAGTCAGAAAAGCATGCATATATACAAAGCTGGATCTTAGAGGAGCTTACCACTTGGTACGAGTAAAAGAGGGCGATGAATGGAAGACGGCCTTCCGCACCAAGTATGGGCTATTTGAATATCAGGTCATGCCCTTCGGACTTTGCAATGCCCCGGCCGCCTTTCAATATTTTATGAACGATGTCCTCAGAGAGCTCATAGATGTGTGTGTTGTTGTTTACATCGACGACATTCTCGTTTATTCTTCATCGGAATCTGAACATCGGAAACACGTGAAAATGGTCCTCGAAAGATTGCGTCAACACAAACTTTTCGCTAAATTGGAAAAATGTGTTTTCAACGTGACTGAAGTTGAATTCTTGGGATTCATATTATCACCTGGCGGAGTGTGTATGGATTCAAAGAAGGTCGATGCAGTTCTCAAATGGCCATCACCCTCCTCCGTAAAAGGTGTGCAAAGCATGTTAGGCTTCGCTAACTTTTACCGCAGGTTTATCCCCGAGTTCTCTCGAATAGTCCAGCCCATCACTGCCTTGTTAAAGAAAAACAAACATTTTGAATGGTCTACCGAGGCGGAACAAGCTTTCTAGGATTTGAAGACTAAATTTATCTCTGCACCAATCTTAAAACACCCTCGCCCAGAACTCCCCTATATCGTGGAAACTGATGCTTCAAGCCTTGCCATGGGGGCAGTTCTATCACAAAAGGACCCGGTAACCAATCAGTTGCATCCCGTGGCATTTTGGTCCCGCAAATTCTCGCCTCCTGAAGTCAATTACACGATTACTGACAAGGAACTTCTGGCTATCAAGTCTGCCTTTAAGGCTTGGCGGCATTATCTGCTGGGGGCCCGACACACCGTTACTGTGATTACGGATCACCGAAACCTGCAATATTTGAAAACCGCAAAAGCCCAATCCTCTAGACAACTCCGTTGGGCATTATTCTTTGCCGAGTTTGACTTCATAATTACCTATCGACCTGGTACCAAGAACGGTAAAGCCGATGCCCTTTCTCGGATGGGAGTGGAAGAACACTTGATCAACCCTAAACCTGTACCAATCATTCCCGAACAAAGAATTCTGGGTGTAATCACCACAGAATCCATAGAGGAAGTTAAGGATAAAGCCAGGCAACTTGTAACTCCAGCAGACATACAGAATTGGCATCTGCAGGGAAAGGACTTTGCAGTAAAGGACAACTTATTGTATTTCCAAGAACGATTATACCTACCCAGCACAGATTTACAGAAAAAAGTAATCTCTTGTTATCACGACTCTTTAATGGAAGGTCATCCCGGTATAGCCAAGACCTCAGAAAAGATCAAGCGCTACTTCTGGTGGCCGTCTTGGAAAAAAGATATCAGAGACTTTATAATGTCCTGTGGAATATGCGCCCAAAACAAGAGTCAAAAGGAAAGACCAGCAGGCCTCTTACGCCCTATTGACATCCCACCTCGCCCTTGGCATACGCTTTCTATGGACTTCATCACCGATCTACCTCCATGCTCCGGATACAATACGATTCTAGTAATCGTGGACTTATTCTCCAAGATGGCGCATTTCATTCCGCTCAAAGGCTTGCCAACAGCAGCAACTCTGGCCCGAGAATTTCTCGAAAACATCGTCCGACTGCACGGTTTTCCTTCGGTTCTAATTTCGGATCGAGGTAGTCAATTTATTTCTCATTTTTGGCGAAGTTGCTGTCGGTCGGCTCAAATTGATGTGAGACTATCGACCAGTCACCACCCTCAGACCGACGGACAAACCGAGAGGACCAATCAAACTCTGGAACAGTATTTACGCTGCATGCTGCAACAAACTGAAAAAACTTGGAAAGATATCCTTTGGATAGCCGAGTATCCCTACAATAACTCTGTCCATTCGGGAACTGGGAAAACCCCGTTTTTTCTTTTGTACGGCAGTCACCCTCGAACCTCGGAGTTGGATCCCCTCCAAGATCTTGAAACACCAGCAGTAGACTACCTGCATTCTAAAATCACCCAAGCCTTTAAGGAAGCTGTTTCTCACCTTCAAAGGGCTAAAGAACAATACAAGAAAGGAGCAGATCAACATCGGAAGGAAGCCCCTCACTATCAAGTAGGGGATCAAGTCTGGTTATCCACCAGATATCTATCTCTAAAAGGGCCACGCACATTCAACCCAAGATACCTTGGTCCCTATTCCATCACTACCATAGTAAACCCAGTAGCGGTCAAGTTGGACTTGCCCCCGCACATGAAGATACATCCGGTCTTCCACGTCTCTCTATTAAAACCCGTGCAACCTCAAACCCGACTAACCAAATCTCCAAAACCTATCCTAGTTGATGGAGAACTCGAGTTTGAAGTCAAAAGCATTCTGGACTCCAAGATCTCCAAATCGAAACTATTCTACCTAATTGACTGGAAAGGCTACGGCCCCCACGAGAGATCCTGGGAACCTGCTGAATATGTCCACGCTCCTCGCCTAATCAAAAGATTTCACCAAACATTTCCTGACAAGCCAAAACCCCCGGAGAAGCCCGGTTTGGGAGGGGCCTTGAGGGGGGGTACTGTCATGATCTCTGCTTCCAAAAGGTCAGGGTTTTCCCAACTCCCTTGGAAGCAGATCCATAACCCAGGTTCCGAGTGCCAACCAGTCCCAATTGGGACCTTTTGGACCCAGTCCTGGCGCCAGTGGCACCAGGCTCATAAATATGCCCAGTCCCAGCGCTGGAAGCGCCGGGCTCATAATGCTTGGGTGGACTTACCTGCAGCAGACCATGCTGCTTACTTGCCTGCCAGTTGAGCCTCTGATCCTCTTCTGTTTGGAACTACTTTTCCTGTTGGGTGGGGCTGGAGCCACTCCCTAGATTCAGAACACTGGAACTCTTCTGGAAGGCAGGAACTCTTTTTTTACCAGGAACTCTTTTCTTACTTAGGCGTGGCTGTGGAAGGAGACACCTAAGCACTACAGGAGGCTATTTAAACCACACCCGGTGGATGAATCTTGCTTTGCGTTATTCTGCACCCTCTGCAGCAGAACGCTCATCGTGTCTTCTGCATCCGGTCCTGGGCCTAAGGAAAAAGGCTTACCATCCTGAATCCAGTCTTCAGCAACACCTATAAAGACAAGAAAGAACAGGTTAGCATTCCGGCATCTGAAAGGCAAAGGCTTACCTACTCTTCGTGCGCTCCGGAGGTCTTCACACTGCATTCCGACATCTGAAAGACAAAAGCTTACCAACTCTTCGCACGCTCCGGAGGCCGTCGGCGCTGCATCTCGCATCTGAAAGACAAAACAAGGTGCGTTTAAAGACATTGGGGAACTTTAATACTCACGTGCCATTACTCCTTTCCACATCTAACCCAGTGGGTATCCCGGCACCCTGCAGCCGCTCCGAACTTGTACCTGCAAAACTTACGTGCTTCCAGGCGCTTCTATTCATCACACGGGCTCCATCTTCAACTCACTTCAGCCCGTCATCCGCCATCGCCGGAACCCTGCAAAACAAGAGACATCATTATTAAAGACTTTAAAGACATTTGAGTTACTCGAAACTTACCGTTCGTGCAGTAAACGACGGACAGCAGTCCTCTGAAGTCAAGAGGCCTGCGCTACCTATCCAGTGAAGAAACTGGCTACAGCACCCTGCCCCGAGGCAGATGGAGAGCTCGGCATTCACTTACCTAAGGTGAGAGCGTTAACCTGTGGGGGTCTACAGGAGAGGAGAAGAGGAAAGAGATAGGGACACCCCAATAACCCCAGTTCATTAACCCCGTATTTTCTATCTGCAGACATCTTACTCTGCACGTCAGGCATACAGGGCACAGAGGTCCAGCCCAAAGAGCCAATCGGGTGCTGCACATCACCTTTGAAGATACGGTAGTCGCCCAGTCAAGACCGGCGCCTCTGCGAGAATCAGGTGAGCGTTACAACCTCTCAGATCACCTTTAGTGGCTCCATTAAGCATCTTATGGAGCGGCCTTCCATGGACTGCTTCCAACTTGTTCTTATTCACCTAAAGGGATCAGGATCTCACTAATTCAAGATATATGACAAACATATTGTGTAGGTATGCATGTGATGCATGCTAACAGACATTTAATATAACATTCCTTTCAGTATGTCATCCAATCTAATCGAATGGACAACATATTTTCCAGCTTTAAAAAATATTAAACAATAACTTTTAGAAAGTAGTTCATGCGCCAGATAATCTCCAGTTTCATATACACCTTTAGGCATTACAGTACATTATCTTCCTTTGTATAAGTATCCTTTTGTCCTTAAACCATCTAATTGCATTTCCTCTTGATTGACCCTTGCAGGTCATCAGCCTAAGCATGATCCTTTTGGGGTCAACCTTCTCTATGGTTCAACTAACAGTTTGTTGTGATATGAAAAGGGAACGGTTTTGGGACACTGTGTCTTGTCATTTAATTTACATTTCTTCTCTGGACTCCTGAAAAGTTATAGTTACATTACTCACAATGTCTACTTAATTCTTCACCATGCTCTGACCGGCTATAATATGGATTGTCTGAAATGTGACTGCATCCATACATACATGCATCCAGGGCTTTAAGTGGCGTAAGAAATCAAGGGGGTCCCTCATTTGGGGGCGTGGCTTGTGGGAGGGGCGTCGCCTAAAAAGTACGCAAATCGTAGGGTATACACACAAATACATATAAATGTTATATATTTGTGTGCGTACCTTACTATGGTTTGTGTACTATGCAAGCCATTTTTTCTAAACATAGAAATATGTAACATATTTCTACGTTTATAAAAGATGGCTTGCAAAGTACACCAAGTATAGTAAGGTACGTACACAAATATATAACATTTATATATATTTGTGTGCATACCCTACGGTTTGACTAGTTTTCAGGCCATCTTTTTTAAAAATTTCGGGTTTATAAAAGATGGCTTTGAAAGTACACAATTCAAACCATCTTTTATAAAGCTTTGACTACGGACAAAATTGCACGTCGGCAAAGCTTTATAAAAGATGGCTTGAAATGTGTACTTTCAAAGCCATCTTTTATAAACCTCGAACTATGTCGAGGAATCCCCAGGTTCGCCGAGGGTTAAAGACGCCTCGGCGACCTGGGGAAACAAAGGGACAGTAAGTCAGTAACTGCCTCTGGTGACCTCTCGCGCGAGTGGTCACCAGACGCAGTTGCTATCACTGACGGAAGTGGCAGCCAGTCACAGCGTCGCTGTGGCTGGCTGCCACTTCTGTCAGCTTGTCTGACTTCATTGCAGGCGCATCTCCCGTCGCGGCTGGCCCCGGCCCACTTTAAGCACTGCATACATCATATACTTAAGATCAAAGTTGCTACTTTTAGTGATCACCGTACTAGACTAGTTTTTCGTACAATAGGTACCTATTTAAGGACAGAGTTACACATATACTATGATATGTTTGGATTGTATATGTTCATTCAATGCTGTCTGCCTCATATCTCTAGGAAGATAAATGTACAGTATATTTAGATGTAAAGTGTGAATTGAAAGCACATCTTGCAATTTACTCAACACACTCAATTTTTTCAAGGTATAGTGGTGATTGTTTTTCACTTTGAAATGTGTTCTGCTTTACCAGTGGTGTCATTGATGATGTAACACGTGACATCTTGGGTAATGTCATTAGTGATGTTATCGTTGATGTCACCTGAAATGTCAGTGTGCTGTTGTCTCCAGTGAGGTCATCAATGATGTTATAAGTTATGTCTACAGTGATGCTGTCGTTGATTTCATTATTATGATCAATGGGCAGCGCAGGGGTGAGGGGCTCAGCATTAAGGTACCACCGTTTCCAACACCTGCTGAATTTCAGGGGACGTGTTGCATTAAATCAGCACCTGAAAATCACTTCCATTCAAATGTATTCACTGGCTGGTCTTAATCTGCCTTATTTCTGGGCAGGCTTCACTGACTATATATCACTTTCGTAAATGGAGCAAGCGTATCTTAGGGGCACAACCATGATGCACAGGGCACTGTGGAAGAGTCCAATGTGTCCAGCAGGTGGACAAATGGACTAACAAGATCATTAAATCAACCCAATCAAAAAAGCGGGCGAGGCCCCCTGCAAGTGCGAGGCCCGGGGCAGTTTGCCCCCCCTGCACTCCCCTCGTGACGGCCCTGGCGGGTCTAGCTCACTTTGCTGGTGACGAGTTCTGCTGTGTGCACTGTGGCAAGGGAGCCAAGACAGACATCAGAGGGAGCAGAGCCGAGAGATAATTCTTTGATGATGACGGTCTGGATAGTCTCGTCTAGCAGATGTGCCAGAGGTGGAAGAAGGATGAGCAACAGATGCAAATAATGTTTACAAGGTAGCCATGAGGAATGACGCAGAGGAGGTATCCAGACCATCTAAAAGGGCCAAAGCATTTCGAGAGCAGAAGATCAAGGTGAGGTATCCAGATGGATAAACACATGACAGCAGCAATCTAGGTTTGCATTTGAGGACGAGGAAGGGCAAATCAATGATGGGGACTCAGTGTATTTCAAAATGTGCAGCATAACAGCACAGCTATAATATCAAGGAGGCTGATGAAGACAGTTCCATGGCTTGGGTCTTGAAGTGGAGCAGGAAATAAAGTGACAACATAGAAGGCACTGTGCTGGCCACAGATATATTCCTTAAGGGTCTTAGGATAAAGGTGATGAGAGTGGAAAACAGACCTTGAAAGGAGCAGGGGCATGGCGAAAGTATCTGAAAAAAACCTTGGCCAAGCTTCAAATCTTTGTAGCAGGACTGCTACCATCATTAAAGATGAGAGTTAAAAAATGCCATTACGAAGTTCCAAACAAACAGCTTTTGGGTCTGACACCAATACCAGAGGAGGAGGATACAATAAAGGAGTTTCTAGAAAATGCATTGGCAAATCAATTCCTGGTAATGCAAGATGTAGGTTCTGTAATTCTAGTCCTACGTGGCTCCCATAATGATGAACATCATTGCAGTATGATGGCTACCACCTCAATCTCTTCACTGACTTGAGCCCTGAGGATTTTTTAAATCAAAAGAATATCACACAAGTAGAGAGTTGCTGAGAAACATGGACACACAGGCTGCTACATCTCAACAACCCAAAATGAGTATTATCTCTATTGGGAAAGTTGATATCTGTAGCCAGAATAACCATCAGAGCTCACCAATAGCAGTGTGATGTAATCTCTTCAATTTTGATGTTTTCAAAAGATTTTTCTTGATCCCGGTAAATGTTGTTGCTAATCATGTAGGACTGCAAATGTGGCCTTTCTGTACGCCTGTAAATGTCTCATTATTTTATTAATAACATTTGTGATTTCATCTTTCATGTACTGGGTATAAGTGCACAGCAGTGGCACGAGTTATGGTTGCTTAGCTTACCACAACTGGTGAATTTCTGGGGTCTTTCGGTTTTACTTGTAACCATAGCTTCCCTTTAACAACATTTTTTCATTGAATTTCAAAGCTTTTTATTAGTGCAGTGCAACTTAACCATAACGTCCCTATAACAAAGTGTTTTCATTGTACTTCATGGGTTTTTATTAGTGCAACTTAACCATAACGTCCCTTTAACAAAGTCTTTTCAGTCATATGTATATTTTTTTTCTGTCCCTGTCTCATATTGATACATAGTATCTCATGCGGAACGAAACAAACATAATCTTGAGCTAACTGCTAATGGTTAAGGGAAGAAAATGTTTGGGTTCAGAGAGAGGGCTTCTTGAAATTTGTGGGCAGAAGTCACCAATTTCACCTTCCCAAGTATGCTAATTGGCACAGCTAAGAGATGCCACAAACCTCACTCTAACATTCTCAGGTGCAATGCTTAGTGGCCACTTAGAATCCTACTTAGAATTTTGCCCAGCATTGGCCAGCGCGCAGGGACCAGAATCCATGTGTGTTTCATTCAGAGGTCTACACTGCTACCGCCCACAAGCCCCAAACTCTTCTCATACAGCCCACAGTGAAATTCCTTCCTCCCCCTCCACCGATGGCCGTAACTCACCAGGAATGAATGCACCACCAGGACTTCAGAATTTGACTGATGCTGCAGCCCTGCAGGAGGTTCTTCACAATAAAATGAGGAGCAGAAAAGATAGAACGTGCAGTGTGGATGCCTCAAAAAGTGCAGCACTGTAACCTAAAAATGGGGTTGGAAGTCTGGCAGTTGCAGGACGGCAAAGAGCAGTGTGTTGGCAGCGACAAAGTGGTTTTAGGTGGGTGGATAGACTCGACTTTACAAGACCACTGAAATCTCATTTTTGCAGTCTCTATAGTCCCTTGCTGGCTTAAGGTCGCGAGGGGCTTTCTAAACAAAACTGTGTACTTGTGCATTAAGGGCTTCTTTACTGCCTGCTGCTGCATATACATACACATTAAAAGCATCCTCACTGCTTGGCCATGCTTAAGCATACACATAGGAGCCTCAATGCTCTCCACTCATGTATGGTATAGGCACACATAGCTTCCTTACTGCCTGATTGCACCAGGCATACATATTATGAGACTCCATACTCTCCTGTCCTACAAGGTAATATGCATTACGAGCTTGTTTACTTTGGTCCTTGCAGAAGAAATCGAATTGAGAGCTCCTTACTTGCCAACTTTGCATAGTTATACACATTAGTACCTAGCGCCCTCCCAACCCCACTTACCTTCAGCTTGCTTTGTCCCCGGTGGGGGACGATGGCAGCCGCCAGCCGTGTGGAGACTAGGAGCGGGGCCATCCCTGCTCCGAGCCTCCACACGGCTGGAGGCTTCCATCGTCCCCCGCAGGGGAACCAGGTACGTTTTTTGTTTTTTTTTCTCCTCCCTCCCTTCCGCCCTCCCAACCCTTGAGTTGAGGTGAGTCCTTAGTTCTGCACTTCCCCTACAGGAAGTTGTCTGACATATGCAGGGATTGTTCACCTCTATTGAGCAGGATGCTAGCTACAGAGCGCAACCTGCAGAGAGGCCTTGAACCAACAGTATTGCTACACTCACTTGTTCCCTGGGCTTGATTAGTTAGCAGAGCTTGCCTCTGCCTTGGGTCATTTCTGCCTTCATGGATCAATGCATGTTTCCTGTTTTTTTTGGGGGCTGAATTATACTTCTGTCAATCTATCTTACATATTTTACCACATTACATTCTACTGCAAAAGGAGGGGGTAGAACACTTGTAAACTACCCCTTACTCAGGCAAACCCATTTTATGTACCTTACCCCATCTTACCATCTGCATGTTTGAGGTAAAAAAAGATTGGTAAACAATGATGCAAAAAAATGGCTAAAGTGCAATTCAACAAAAGTGGGAAATGCCGTCTTCACTGCTATCACCTCTTTGACTCTTCCCCATAGATCACATATGCCCATCTTTCTTTGCCAAATCCTTAGAAAGGATATTGGCACACAGGATCCGGGTTCTTCCGACCTGCACCCATCAACGCCATAGGTTTCACCTCTGCCTTCCCCACTGTCCCAATACAGAGCCATGCACAACAAGGCCACCAATAGTATTTACATTTTGGTATTTCATTTGTATTTTATTTTGCATTTAATAAGCACTATGTGTACAAATATCACATCACTTTACAGTTAAAATCAATACAATATCATGAAGTCAAGACTGAAGAAGACAATCTTTAAGGGCAGAACGGAACAGTGTGTAAGAAGACAAGGAACTCAAAGAAAGAGGAACAGCGTTCCAATGTCATGGAGAAAGTAATGAAAAGGAACGAAGCCGCGACTGAGCACAAGGAGGATGAGAGACAGTTAGAAGAAAAAGAGACTTCGAGTGTAGAGATTGCGAGGGGAGATAGAAAGATACCAATGACGAAAGAAAGGGAGGAGCAAGACCACAGAGGGATTTCAAAACCATACATCGAAAATACATTTAATACAGACATCAAAAGACAACCATCAAAGTGACGACAATATCAAAGAAATAGAATCGCGAGATGAGAGATAACATAATGAACAAATAGAAGAGTTAAAAATAGATCTAAGCGGAGTCAGACGTGAAACTGGAAGACCAAAAATGTAACAAGAACAATAAAACAGGCAACTAATTATTAAAGATGAGATTAAGAGCTTGGCTGCTCCAAAAGTAAGGAATGGCCTTGAGAATGTTAAAAGGATGAAATGGGCATGAGCGTGAGAGTAGGGAGATTTGATGAACAAAGGAAACATCAGTATCAAGAAAGAGGCCTAAATTACGGGCTGAACAAGAAATAGGAAGCAACGAAGGGGGGAAAGAGATTGAGGCAGGTGGAGACAGAAGAGGAATTGGAGCAGCAGGAAAAAATGAAGTTCCGTTTTAGCAGAGTTTAGATCAAGAAAATGATCAGACATCCTGGATATCAAGGCCAAAAGACAGGATGTCGTAGTTTTCTGAATGGAAGGGGTAAAGGAAGAAAAAGAAAGAAAAAGCTGAGTATCATCGGCATGAAAAATAATAAGATATTCAGAATGAAGAAATAATAGAAGCAAGAGGAGAGGTAGAGAGCGAAAAGGGAAAGGGTCCCAAAACAGAGGGTTGGGGAACCCCACGAAGAAGATCAACAATGTCCGAAGATTTACCAGGCCAGGATGCCAGGTAGGTATGATTAGACAAGTAAGAACGGAACCAGCAGAGCACAGACCCAAAAGATGAAAGAAATGACAGAAATAAAGCATGATCCACAGTGTCAAATGCAGCAGAGAAGTCGAGTAAAATTAAAAGGGACGACTGCTACAAAGAACAAGCTGGCAGTAATGAAGCACAAACTAAGAGAAGAGCAGTTTCTCTAGAATTCTTCGGAACGGAAGCCAGATTGGAAACAAGGAAGAAAAGATTATCAGAAATAAGAGATGAAACTTGAGTATAGACCAGACGTTCTAAGAGCAAAGAAGGATAAGGAAGAAGAGATATGGGCCTAAAGTTAGAAAGGAGAGCTGGGTCAAGGGAAGGCATTTTCAAAAAAGGGAGAAGAGTAGCATGCTTAAATGAAGAAGGGACAGAAGAGAGATATTTAAAAGAGAAGTAAGATAAAATGGCAATGAAGGGTAAACCTTCGGTATGAGTGAAGAAGGATCAGGTCAGAAGGAGCAGCTGTAGGGTGTGCTACCAAAAGTGTAGTGTCTGAGGTAGAAATTGGAAGAAAAGATGAACAGAGAAGACAAAGTAGAAGAAGAAGAACGAACAATAGCAGCACGAAGAGTGGCTACTTTTGTAGAAAAATAGGAAACTAAGGGGGTAATTCATAGAATTCGGCACACAAGTGGCGCACGAGGCTGGCGCACAGAGTGCGCATGCGGCAGTCTGCACCAGCCGCGTGCGCCAAAACCCATTTCGGCGCACAGCATATTCATGGATTTATACATCCATAAGCAGCCGTGGCGCTGAGTGGTGCAGCGACCCTGCAGCAGCGCCAATTACGCCCCCAACCCTGCCCCGTGTGCCAAAAACATTGCACAAATCCAGTACATGGCGGAAAGGCCAGTGGACCAGCATACAGCGCCCCAACCACGAAAATGTGTGTAAAACTCCCTGCGCACCCCTCGGAATACATGCACCCGCTCGCGCCAGCACAATCACGTGTAAATCTCCCCGCGCCCCCCTCTGAATACACGAATCCCGCTGGCGCCAGCAAAATCGCATGTAAATCTCCCCGTGCACCCCCGTAATACACATACCCCGCTCGCACCTGGTCAATCACGTGTAAAACCCATGCGCACCCCTAGGAATACACGTACCCCGCTCGTGCCAGGCCAATCGCTTGTAAAACTCCCTGTGCACCCCTAGGAATAGACGTACCCTGCTCGCGCCAGGCCAATCACGTCTAAAAATCCCCGTGGACCCCTAGGAATACAGATACCCCACTCGTGCCAGGCCAATCGTGTGTAAAACACCACACGCACACCTAGGAATACACATACCCCGCTCGCGCCAGGCTAATCGCGTGTAAAACTCCCCGCCACCCTTAGGAATACACGTACCCCGCTCGCGCCAGGCCAATCGTGTGTAAAACTCCAAACGCACCCCTAGGAATACACGTATCCCGCTTGCCCCAGGCCAATCGTGTGTAAAACTCCCCACGCACCCCTAGGAATACACATACCTGCTCGCGCCAAGCCAATCGCGTGTAAAACTCCCTGCGCACCCCTAGGAATACACGTACCCTGCTCGCGCCAGGCCAATCACGTGTAAAACTCCCTGTGCACCCCTAGGAATACACGTACCCCGCTCGCGCCAGGCCAATCGCGTGTAAAACTCCCCGCGCACCTCTAGGAATACATGTACCCCGCTCGTGCCAGGCTAGTTGCGTGTAAAACTCCCCGCGCACCCCTAGGAATACACGTACCCCGCTAGCTGCAGGTAAAATGCATTGAAAAAGTCGGCCCTGTGGTGTGGGCTGCCTGCGGGGCATGGTCATGGTGGATGGGCTGCCTGCATGGCATGGGGAGGGTGGATGGGCTGCCTGCTGGGCATGGGGAGGGTGAAAGGGCTGCCTGCATGTATTCCGGGGGTGCACATGGAGTTTCACATGTGATTGGACTGGCGCAAGCGGTGTACGTGTATTCCTAGGGGTGCGTGTGTTTTTTTACACGCACATGGGCTACAGGGGTCACGTGTCTCTTTTTCTTGCTTTTTTGGGATGCCAGAGCGTTGCGTGACATGTCATTTCTCCTAGGGGGCCACAGAATGGGACATTCATCATAGCTGTATATACGTGTTTGTTATTTGCGCGCACTTTTGTAATGCACCTTCGTGTGGCGGACGTGTTTAAGCCTGTGCGTGTCTTTGGCCGTGCGCGGGTTTCCCCTTTTCGATTCTATGAATACGTGTGGTTCGCGTGCATGTGGGCTTTCCGTGTACTTCCCAGCAGTACTTCCCCAGTTACGCACTTATTTTCACGCGTTGTTCCCCATTCTGCGTGTTCCGCCCTGTGTTCCGCCCCCTTTTTGGTGTGTGCGCTAACGTTGTGCGCTTTTGCTGTGGGCCTCGCGCATGGCGTTCTGGATGTTGCAATAACGTGTGCGCCTGTGTGCGCCACGCACGGATTTGGTGCACATCCCAGGGAAAAAACATGCAGGGCCTTCCATGAATCGCATGCGTGCGCATGCGCTTGCTTTTACAGGCTTGCGCCACGATTTTTGGCGCACATTTGTTCCATGAATCGGCCCCTAAATCCGAATTAGAAAGAGAAGAATTAAGAGTAAGTTCAGGAGAAGGAGGAGCAAGTAAGTGAGACAAAATGCCAAAAAGATGCTTATGGTGAGAAGATTGAGAATGAAGCAGATTGGAACAAAAATAACGCTTTGCCAAAAGAAGGGCTTCATCTAAAAGTGAATGAAATGATGGTGTTTAGTGCCATCGCCGCTCCAGGCGGCAAAGAGTTCATTGTATGATGCGAAGCTGTGGGGTAAGCCAAGGATGCAACGGTTTACAAAAAGGTAGGAAAGAAGAATTAGGATACAAAGAATCAAGCGAAGAAGAGAGACAAGAGGAAAATAGAGATGCAGCTTCATCTGCAGAAAGAGCTGCAAGCGATGAATGTGAGGAAAGACAAGAAATGCAGATAGAAACATATAAATAGAGTTGTAGAATGACAGAGAGATCCAGACGACACAACAGAAGAAGGAGAAGGAAGAATACAGAAGGATAAAAGGAAATGATCAGAAGAATAAACCGGCAGAGCAGGAACAGATGAAATTGAAAGTGGAGAAGAAAAAATGACATTGAGATAGGAGCCAGAAACATGAGACAGTGGGCCTCATTACGAGCATGGAGGTAAAAACGCAGTCATTACTAACATGGTGGTATTAGCGCGTCTGTGCACCCTCAACGCTGCTGGAGCTGCATCAACTATTAGGCACCAGACAATCAGGTTTCAGGCCTCAGCACGGTACAGAAACCGCGCTCATCGATCTCAAAACCCAGGTTGATGAGCTGAGAGACCTTGGAAAACAGCATTACTCCTCCTACTGGATCTCTCAGCGGCTTTTGACTTGGTAGATCATGATGTGCTCTGTACCGACTTGGAATCTGCAGCCCACTTCTCCACACATGCCATTGCATGGATCAAGTTGTTCTTAAGTGGTAGAACTATGAGGGTTTTCTCTGCCTCAGCAGAGCACCCCTAGGAATACACGTACCCCGCTCGCGCCAGGCCAATCACGTGTAAAACTCCCCGTGCACCCCAAGGAATACACGTACCCCACTCGTGCCAGGCCAATCGCGTGTAAAACTCCACGCGCACCCCTAGGAATACACGTACCCCGCTCGCGCCACGCGAGTAAAACTCCCCGCGCACCCCTAGGAATACACCTACCCCACTCGCGCCAGGCCAATCACGTGTGAAACTCCCTGTGCACCCCTAGGAATACACGTACCCCGCTCGCGCCAGGCCAATCGCGTGTAAAACTCCCCGTGCACCGCTAGGAATACACGTACCCCGCTCGCTTCAGGTAAAATGCATGGAAAAAGTCCCCCCTGTGGTGAGGGCTGCCTGCGGGGCATGGTCATGGTGGATGGGCTGCCTGCATGGCATAGGGAGGGTGGATGGGCTGCCTGCTGGGCATTAGGAGGGCGAAAGGGCTGCCTGCATGTATTCCGGGGGTGCGCATGGAGTTTCACATGTGATTGGCCTGGCGCAAGCGGGGAACGTGTATTCCTAGGGGTGCGTGTGTTTTTTTACACGCACGTGGGCTACAGGGGCCGCGTGTCTCTTTTTCTTGCTTTTTTGGGATGCCTGAGCGTTGCGTGACATGTCGTTTCTCCTAGGGGGCCACAGAATGGGACATTCATGGTAGCTGTATATACGTGTTTGTTGTTTGCGCGCACTTTTGTAATGCGCAGGGACGCTACCGCCTGCCTTCGTGTGGCGGACGTGTTTAAGCCTGTGCGTGTCTTTGGCAGTGCGCGGGTTTCCCCTCTTCGATTCCATGAATACGTGTGGTTCGCGTGCGTGTGGGCGTTCCGTGTACTTCCCAGCAGTACTTCCCCAGTTACGTACTTATTTTCACGCGTTGTTCCCCATTCCGTGCGTTCCGCCCCGTGTTCCGCCCCCTTTTTGGTGTGTGCGGTAACGTTGTGCGCTTTCGCTGTGCGCGTCGCGCATGGCGTTCTGGATGTTGCAATGACGTGTGCGCCTGTGTGCGCCACTCACAGATTTGGCGCACATCCCAGGGAAAAAACGTGCAGGGCCTTCCATAAATCGCATGCGTGCACGTGCGCTTGCTTTTACAGGCTTGCGCCTGCTTGCGCCACGATTTTCGGCGCACATGTGTTCCATGAACCGGCCCCTAAATCCGAATTAGAAAGAGAAGAATTAAGAGTAAGTCCACGAGAAGGAGGAGCAAGTAAGTGAGACAAAATGCGAAAAAGACGCTTAAGGTGAGAAGATTGAGAATGAAGCAGATTGGAACAAAAGTAACGCTTTGCCAAAAGAAGGGCTTCATCTAAAAGTGAATGAAATGATGGCGTTTAGTGCCATCGCCGCTCCAGGCGGCGAAGAGTTCATCGTATGATGCAAAGCCGTGGGGTAAGCCAAGGATGCGATGGTTTTCAAGAAGGTAGGAAAGAAGAATTAGGATACAAAGAATCAAGCGAAGAAGAGAGACAAGAGGAAAATAGAGATTCAGCTTCATCTGCAGAAAGAGCTGCAAGCGATGAATGTGAGGAAAGACAAGAAATGCAGATAGAAACAAATAAATAGAGTTGTAGAATGACAGAGAGATCCAGACGACACAACAGAAGAAGGAGAAGGAAGAATACAGAAGGATAAAAGGAAATGATCAGAA
The DNA here is from genome assembly GCF_040938575.1 of Ambystoma mexicanum. Lineage (NCBI taxonomy): Eukaryota > Metazoa > Chordata > Amphibia > Caudata > Ambystomatidae > Ambystoma > Ambystoma mexicanum. Next base: position 620,296,984 of record NC_090923.1, on the reverse strand, counting down.
GAATAAACCGGCAGAGCAGGGACAGATGAAATTGAAAGTGGAGAAGAAAAAATGACAATAAGATAGGAGCCAGAAACATGAGACAGTGGGCCTCATTACGAGCATGGAGGTAAAAACGCAGTCATTACCAGCATGGTGGTATTAGCGCGTCCGTGCACCCTCAACGCCGCTGGAGCTGCATCAACTATTAGGCACCAGACAATCAGGTTTCAGGCCTATCACGGTACAGAAACTGCGCTCATCGATCTCAAAACCCAGGTCGATGAGCTGAGAGACCTTGGAAAACAGCATTACTCCTCCTACTGGATCTCTCAGCGGCTTTTGACTTGGTAGATCATGATGTGCTCTGTACCCACTTGGAATCTGCAGCCTACTTCTCCACACATGCCATTGCATGGATCAAGTCGTTCTTTAGTGGTAGAACTATGAGGGTTTTCTCTGCCTCCGCAGTGGCTGAACCAGTACCTATCACATGTGGCGTTCCCCAGGGCTCCTGCGTCTCCCCTACCATGTATAATATTTTCACCAAGCCCCTGTTCGATAATCTGGACTTTCTGGGTGTCACCTACACAAACTACACAGATGACACTCAGATCCTCATCCCACTTTCGGGGGATTATGAACAGGATTTTGCATTGGTGAACAAGATATACCTCATCATTTAGGCATGGATGGCCCGTCACGGTCTATGTCTGAATGATGACAAAACAGAACTCAACTCTTGCCTCTCTCTAACAAAGCAGGTGAGTGCGATGGCCTCTAGCACTGCATATACCTGCAAGCTGATTAGAGCAGCAAAACCATTCCTGTCCACTACCAGCTGCCTCACCCTAGCAAGAGCTCTGGTAGTATCTAAATTGGACTATTTCAACGCACTTTATATAGGGTCTAATAAACACACGCTGCAAAAAATCCAAACCTTACAGAATAACGCCCTTAGAGCCGCTTTAGGATTATCAAAAAGAGAGCATATCTCAGACATCAGAAGACAATCTAATTGGCTCTCTACAGCGGACAAAATTAAACTTAAAACAGTATCGCTAACTTTCAAAAGTATTAATTATTTAGCCCCCAAATACTTAACAGAAAGGTTCAAAAGAAGAACTTCCATTAGACCCACCAGAGAAGCATATACTAACCAGCTAGTTGTGCCCCCATTTAAATTGAGCACTGCCGGAGAGAACAGCTTCTCTGTTAAAGCAGCCCAGTGGTGGAACTCCCTCCCGACCTCGCTAAGGTCTGACCAATCCTATTCACACTTCAGACTTAACTGTATCAAATGGCTCAACAAAAACGACCTGTAACTGACCGCCACTAGGACTACTCTATCGATCAATCTGTAACTGAATGCTTACTAACATGCTCCTCCACTAGCCTATTCCACCTTGCTCTTGTTTCTCAATGTATACTGTGTATACATATCTATGTACAAATATCTGTGAATATAACCCTGCATATTACCGTGTTCAAATGTTTAGGGTAACCATTTTTCCTGCTGTCAATGTATTTTGTATTTACTTGAAATGTGTAACTGTAACTTGTAAGCTTAGAGTATTCATGCATTCGCGCCCGCATACCTTCGGGTCTGGCGTATGCTATAAATAAATAAACAAACAAACAAACAAACAGCGGCTGATTATGAGAGCGTGAGCACGCACGAACCCCCATGCCGGTAATGGCTGCACCGCCATGCCGCTAAAGGCCCCCCAAACCCCCGATAGCACCATCACGGGACCCGCCGATAGAGCCTCCGCCCATGAGCAACCCCTTAATAACAGACCCGGCAATACCATCATGCAAATACCGGGTTCGTAATACCGGACCCGGTAGTAACGTCATCACGCCAGAACGGGAAATGTGTCGGCGGACATCTTAAAAAACACAATCCATTGCAATCCTCTTAACACAGCAGTGCTACAGAGTGGAGAGCAGGGCCATTAAACACATCATGTCAAAGGCAACTCACAAGTCCACCCCCCACTTGCGCAAGAAGCGCTTCTCCGACGAGGAGCTCAACATGCTTGTGGATACGCTGGCAGCCCATGCGGATGAGGTGTTTGCCAACAACTTGAAACAGGAAGTCCAACTCCGAAAAAAAACAAATATGGGAGGAGGTGGCATGGAAGGTGACAGCGGTTGGAACCACCCCCTGCACAGTGAAAGACTGCAAAAAGAGATGGGACGATCTACGTCCCCGGGTGCAAAACATCCTATCATCAAACTGCAGGGAGGCCATGGCTACAGGCGACGAGGCCCACTCACCCACATTGCAGCACAACGATAAATATGGAGTCGATTGAGGGCTTCAGAGAAATGGAGACGGGTGCGGCGACATCGGGAGATGGAGGTGAGTGACCCCGAAAACCGCAGTAAACCAATGCATGACGTAGCACAACAGATGTGAAAGTGAACCAAGCCAATGCATGGGCCATCATACACACATATACAGATCCATGTCCAGATGGTGGCCCAACCATTTGCACAATGAAATGCATGCTGCGTGCCAATACCATTACCAACAGACACCCAACACACAGGGTTCAATCACATTTCACACATCACGCAAACCGCAATACAACGATATGCCACCTAGAACACATCAGTCCAGAAATGAGAGTCCATGGCGTATGCCAATATGCCCCCCCACATTGCAAGTACCCTGAGCGTCACACCTACAAGAAAGCAATGCATGAAATGTGAAATACTGAACTGCACCAAATCATGCATCTTGCACGTACCACTGTCACTGATGCCCTGCATCTCTTGTTCCCCCACAGGCACAGAAGCAGAAAGTGAAGGCCAGGAGTCTGCCCCAAAGGCCACTACATCCACGAAGGGTATGAGGGTCAGACAAGAAGGCGCTGGGCCTTCCACCTCCAGGGCAGGGCATCAACAACGCCCAGAGTGCAACAAAGGCCAGCAGTACAGGCCAGGGCAGCTGAGGAGGAGACAACAACAGGCGACGACACAGCCACAATGGAGTCGAAAACTCCTGCAGAAGCAGAGGATGATGTAACCCAGTCAGCTGCCACTAGTTCCGTAGGGAGGTAGCAGCCATTGCCCCCCTAAGTGACGTGGAGCTCCACGCTGAGGAATTCTCTGACATGGACAACATCATCCATGTAGAATGTCTGCATACACCCAGTCCCCAGCCCACCCCCCTGCACTCCACACAGGGCACACCAGTATGCCCGATGCTAGAACATGCCACATTACTGGCCAGTCCACATCTGTCCACAACATCAGAGGGCAGTCCAGCATTGGGCCACCCTGCTACTGCACCCTCCACTTCCACAGCCCCCACAGACATGGAGGCCCACCTCACGAGGGTTGAGGCCCGGCAGGACAGTTTGATTGAGCTGCTCCGCCAGTATGTGGCGGAGGGAGAACTGACCCGCCGTGAGATTTGGAATGCAAATGCGGCTTCCATCACTGCCATGAATGCCAACACCACAGTGATCAGGGACAGCTTAGCTGCGGTTACAGAGGGCCTTGGCAGGATCGTGGGGAATATGCAGCAGCAACAAACTACGCCGGCAGTAGCACACCGTCCACCTCCACCCCATCCACCACACCTGCGAGCTCGACTCCCTCAAGTCCTGTGTGCATGATCAGGCCCCCACAGCCAAAGAGAGGTCGGAAGTAGCAGGACCAGCCTGCATGTGCCAACTGGTGTTGGGGGGTATGAGGTGTGGGGGGGTATGAGGTGTTGGGAGGGTATGGGTGTGGGGGGGTATGGGGTATTGGGGGTTGGGGGGAGGGTGGTGGGTGTGTGTGAGGTGGAGGGTTCTAGCACTATTTTGTTAAACGTTTAATACACCCGTTGTGTTAAAAATCATTTCATGGCTGGACATTGTTCATTTTGTGTGTGTACTATGATGTGCTGGTGTGGATTGCGTTGTCTAGATGATACAGGGCATTCACTTGCATGTTGATGCAGATGTACTGTGGATGCGGAACAATGTATAAACACCCATGTTGGTGATGTGGTACTCTGAATGTATTCCCAATAGCGCAAACACTGAAAAGAGCAGGGTAACTCTAGCCTCTGGACCAGAGTATTATAATAACATCAAGAAACAGAAAAGATATGTCCAGAGCAAAATATGTTTAGAAAAAATGTATCCAAATTTATTAAAGGTGATACAAAAATTGAAAACTAGTGAATAAATCACTCAAAATTATTATACACTGATCATTTTAACATAACAGAACAGCAGCAACAATATGCCGAAAATCGGCTAAAACTTCATCACTCATACTCAACATACATAGTACATACATACACACACAACTCATCATACCGTGGCATACATCCAAAGTACTAAAAACACAGAAAACATGCTAAGAACCAATGGGGAAGAGGAATTCATAACTAGTCCCCATAATAACACTCATTATTGCGGTGTTTACAAACAATAGAAATAATTCACAAACAATCTATTGTCAGGGTGGATAGGAAGAACAAATGCAAAGATCACATCCCTGTAGAATTTTTCTCTCGACCGGTTTCGACGTGTAGTGGTGGTTAACTGAACGTCTTCCTCAGGAGGTGGGTGTTACCATTCTGAAAAACAAGTACGCAAAAGCGACTATAAGCTGCTACATGAAAAAGTCTTTGCCGACTGCCTGTAACATACAATTAAAGAAGGAGAAAAAGGACTGCTGCTAGCAGCCTAAGTTATTAAAAACAATTAAGAACCATGTATACCATAGTGAAAATAAGCATATACGGCCCCCGCTACAACAGCTGTGTAAACCAGAACAAGAGGGTAAGTGACTCCCAAAAGAGAACCGTGCAAGATGAAAGGGAACCTTCAAGACCATGGTGGATCGGCAACAAGAATGTATATATATAATAATATATATCTAAATACCAAAAAAGCCTGACCAATGGCAATGTCTGTATCTAAAAAGAACTAGTAGTGGACTAACCTGATGAAAACCTAGCTGCTGCAAAAATCTATGCAGTGTAGTGTGGCCAGTCACGCGAGACAATTCAGGACTAAAACATAACCTGAAACCAGAAACAAGACCAGAATGCACTAGGTCAGATAAATAAAAAACCTAGGTTCAAAGTGGAGTGCCTATGACTAAGGCAAAAATAATAATAATAGCTCACCTGGAGGGCGCCCCATGCAGTTTAAGATGATCCAGCGCTGCATGTATTTGAAAAGTGAAGAGGCAGCGCAACTTAGCCTGAGCCTTCAACGCCGTCTGTGAATGACTACAAAAGTGGCAAAAGAGCTTCATTACAATGTTAAATGGCAAGCAGTGACCCACGGCTTACCAGAGTACAAGGGCACTGCATGAAATGCCTCTAAAAGATCTCCAATAAAATGGGAGGAAGCCATGAGACAACCACACCGTTCTGGGGGATCCAAAAGGTGTTTAAATGTAAATGCACGAAAAGCCCAATAAATCAAATGGAGCTACGAGCACAATTGAAATGAGAAGGTAAACTTAAGGGCAAATGGCAGCTGTCTAAGATAAACCGTGCTATGTTTAAATATAAACACACGAAGTGCCAAATAAATCAATTGGAGCAGCTCGCACAATTGAAATGTAATAGTGAGCTCAAAGGCAACAAACAGTAGTCTAAAGGGCGACGCTGCAAAGTTAATTATGCAGAGGACTGTAGCTGAAAAGCTATTAACATTGCAGGAAGGCTGGCCACACGCTTACCTGCAAAACGGTTGCTGTATAATGGAATTGTCCAGCAACGAGGGAGAACAGATGGTAATCTCTTTGTTTAAAACTAGTTGTAAATTCAAAACGCTACGCATGCGTGTAGGGACCTGCAAGGAGTGGCTGGCTACAGCCAATAGTAAACAAAAGCCTTTTTAAAGGCAAAACTAAAGACTGACTGCGCATGTCAGCAAGTGCTGCCAGTAAAGACATTCCACGAGCAGAACAAAGCGCAAATAATGCAGCCCAAGTTAAAAGGAAATGATGATGAAAAACGCCGCTGCTGATAGAAAAAATAATACTAAATAAATACTAGAAAAGGATGAACATCAGACTAAAAAGCAGCGTAAATAAATTTTGGGCTGCCATCACCACACCAAGTGAATTCTGGGAGTTGTAGTCCAATTTAGGCCAGAACCATATAACAGGCCCCATATCTCTAAGCAATTCTAGAGCTACTATACAATGACTAAAAGAGTGTTTTTAGACCAGAGATAGGCAAGAAAGATGGTAAAAAAGCTTTGGCTGAAAAGGCGATAATCTAATGTAAAAGATGTTAAATTGTGTCAATTAAACTAAATAGCTAAACAGTCATAATAGCCATAGAGGGCAAATAGAGAAATGCAGAACAAGCTTGCTAGCGACTATTGAAGTCCCACGACTCCAATGTGTTAAGGCCTTTGTGGAGTGTTTTTAAATTAAACATCCACATTTGTTCTTTGTAGGACAATTTATTAGCCAGTTTTATTGTGTTATTAGCAAAACATTTTTCCAAACAAAACCAGATTAAAGAGTCTGGGTTGTGTCCCATTTCTACGCAATGAATCACTAGTGGAGCCGAAAGGTTGCGTGTTCTAATTTTAGACCGGTGCTCATTGATACGTAGATGGACTTCCCTAGAGGTTTTTCCTACATACAAAAGCTGACACGGGCACTGGATAGCATAAATAACATTCTTACTTTTGCACGTAGTGAATGTACGTAGTGCCCAAGATCTACCATTGTAAGAAAAGTCTGTAATTTTTTTAGAAAATTTACAAGCTGCGCACGAAGTGCACGGATAATGGCCTTTAACCTGATTCAGGTTAATATCTCTGACCTGGTTAATGCGAACAGGAAGTCTGGAGGCCCAGGTTAGTTTCTGCCCTAAATTTTTGCTTTTTTTAAAAGCAAATAAAGGTTTCTCTAGCTGGAGATCTGTGGAATTAAGGATCCTCCAATTTTTCAGAACAATAGCTTTAATTGTCTCACTATGTTGGCAAAAAGTGGACACACAAACTAACTGTTCTTTGTCCACAATTTTGTTTTTAGGTCTTAAAAGGGCATCCCGATTGGTATATCGCGCTCTTTTTCTTGAATGTTTGATAAGTTTACGCGGGTATCCGCGATCTAGCAATCTAGTCTGTAGTACGTCCGCATGAGTATTAAATTGTATAAGGTTGGAACAATTGCGGCGTAACCGTAAAAACATCCCATAAGGGAGATTACGTAAAAGTCTTTTAGGGTGTTGGCTTTCAAACTGTAGTGTCATGTTCCTTTCTGTGGGTTTTCTATAGAGCTCGGTCTGCAGGAACCCATCCTCGCTGTAAATAGATAGATCTAGGAACGCGATACGGGAGGTAGAGTGTTCCAGGGTAAATTTGATGTTGATATCTACTTGATTAAGCCACTGAACAAAAAGTTCAAGTGTGGCAATATCACCCTCCCATAGCAGTAAGATGTCGTCAATATACCGACGGTATAACTTGATGTTAGTAATATAAGGATTACCATCATTCAGAACAAAATTCTCTTCAAACAAGGCCATAAAAATAATAGCCAAGTTGGGGGCAAACGCACAGCCCATTGACGTGCCTTTAGTTTGTGTGAAAAACTCATCCTTGAACTTAAAAAAACTGTTACAAAGAACCAATTCCACACATGTGGTCAAAAAATTAGTGGGAACCGTATGTGCAGATGGTCGGCGGTCCAACATAATTTGTAAGCACTGAATAGCCTTATCTTGGGGAATATTGGTATAAAGAGCCTCTATATCTAAGGCCACCAAGATCTGTTTGGAGGCATCAAATGGAAGGCCTTCCACCAAATTAATAACATCCCTAGAATCTAACAGAAATGTAGGCGTCGCCATTGCCAAAGGTTTAATAAACACATCTATGTATTTGGATAACGGCTCTAAAATAGAGCCGCATCCCGAGACTATTGGACGGCCAGGCGGGTTAGATGTATTCTTATGAATCTTGGGGATGATATAAAAAAGGGGAGTTCTTTCCTCTGAGAAATTAATAAACTCAAATTCTTTTTTAGACAATATTCCCTCTTCAAGTGCTTTTTCAGAAAGGCTGGAGATCTTCTTTTTAATCAAAGCAGTAGGATCGGCAATCATTTTACGGTAATGACCTGGAATGTTAAGAAGTCGAATGACCTCTTGATCGTATGACCCCGAGTCCCAAACAACTATACCTCCGCCTTTATCAGCACTCTTTATCACAATGGATGGATCTTGTGAGAGAGATTCGATGGCGTGAAATTCAGCTAGTTGAAGATTGGGCCTCATGTTATTTCTGGGATTCTCGAGACATTTAGCAAGTTCTTTGAGCACAATTTTTTCAAAGACAAGGACTTCAGCCGGAAGTTCCGCTATATTGGGAGTAAAAGAAGAAGGTCTGACCAGACCTGACTTATTAAGCTCAGAAGTGTTTTCTTTGTCAGAAAAAAAGGCTCTTAGCCTAATCTTACGGAGGAATTGTTGGATTTCATTTGTAAGGTGCATAGCACTCGGGGTCTGTGTCGGAACAAAGGAGAGGCCACGTTTTAGGATTGCCAGCTCAGGTTCAGAAATAATTCGAGAAGACAAATTAAAAATAGGAAGGGCCTCTTTCACCACCGGTACGACCGGTTGCGGGTTTGAAAATCGCGATGTCCCTGACCTTGTGGAGGGGCGTTTAAAGCCTGCGAGTAAGGTTGCCCGTGGGGGCCTCTGCCCTGTTGGAAATTCCTGCGGCCTCTGTGACCGCCCCTTCCTCGAAAAGGGTGGTTCCCCAAATTCGAATTAGTAGAATCTTCATTACTAGAGGAACTGGAAGATGTATCAGAAAAGGTGACCCCACGTCTTCTGTACGACCCCACATTCTGGATACTGGATTGTTTCCAGAACGTTTGGAAGTTAAAATCCTCAGCCAAATAAGGGTATACACTCTCTTTTTTGAACATTGAGATATCTTTTTTTAGTTTGTTGGTCTTTTTTTCTATAGTGATATTTTTAAATTCTTGAAGAGATTTCTCAACTTGTTCAAGTTTTTGTTTGGCTTCGGAAATGAGAGGATTTAATAAGAAGGCTTTCTCTTGCTCCAACACTGTTTCCATAATTTTCTTGCTGACTCTCTGAGCGGTAGTAATCGTGAGAACTAGGAGGTCACGGCTGCATTTTGTGGCAACCTGACTAAATGCTACCTTATATTCTGTGTCGTCCAGGAATAGGCACGGGATAATTTTAACTTGTAAACCCTGTGGAATAATACTGGATTTAAGATATTGTTTTAAAACATGCCCATGCATTTCAGTGCGAAACTGCTTCTTTTTTAGTCTAAGGACCGCGTCCCCCGAGATATTAATCTCTTGGTTGGGTAATTGTAAATTATCAAAGAATGAAGGACCCTCTATAAGCTCGGCTATTTGGGCTTCTGTAAACGAAATAGTATCCGATTCAGCCATGGTCTATCTGGTTCTCTCCACTAGACTAGTCACGGATCTGGTTCTGAAGAATACAAAGCTGAAGTAAATTATTAAAAGGGAATTCACACCCAAACAACAAGAAACTACTTAACAAACAGGAAAACCTGCACAGCCGTGGGCTGAAATAATGCAAACACTGAAAAGAGCAGGGTAACTCTAGCCTCTGGACCAGAGTATTATAATAACATCAAGAAACAGAAAAGATATGTCCAGAGCAAAATATGTTTAGAAAAAATGTATCCAAATTTATTAAAGGTGATACAAAAATTGAAAACTAGTGAATAAATCACTCAAAATTATTATACACTGATCATTTTAACATAACAGAACAGCAGCAACAATATGCCGAAAATCGGCTAAAACTTCATCACTCATACTCAACATACATAGTACATACATACACACACAACTCATCATACCGTGGCATACATCCAAAGTACTAAAAACACAGAAAACATGCTAAGAACCAATGGGGAAGAGGAATTCATAACTAGTCCCCATAATAACACTCATTATTGCGGTGTTTACAAACAATAGAAATAATTCACAAACAATCTATTGTCAGGGTGGATAGGAAGAACAAATGCAAAGATCACATCCCTGTAGAATTTTTCTCTCGACCGGTTTCGACGTGTAGTGGTGGTTAACTGAACGTCTTCCTCAGGAGGTGGGTGTTACCATTCTGAAAAACAAGTACGCAAAAGCGACTATAAGCTACTACATGAAAAAGTCTTTGCCGACTGCCTGTAACATACAATTAAAGAAGGAGAAAAAGGACTGCTGCTAGCAGCCTAAGTTATTAAAAACAATTAAGAACCGTGTATACCATAGTGAAAATAAGCATATACGGCCCCCGCTACAACAGCTGTGTAAACCAGAACAAGAGGGTAAGTGACTCCCAAAAGAGAACCGTGCAAGATGAAAGGGAACCTTCAAGACCATGGTGGATCAGCAACAAGAATGTATATATATAATAATATATATCTAAATACCAAAAAAGCCTGACCAATGGCAATGTCTGTATCTAAAAAGAACTAGTAGTGGACTAACTGTATTCCCAATAGCGGCATTGCCACAGGTGTGATCAGGTTTAGTCATCCATCGCTTGACATTCCCATGGTGGCCTGCTTGTACGTCTGGCATATTGTCATTGCTGTGCAGCATTGGTCTTATGTATGGCATAGATGTGTCATGTTCAGGTTGGGATGTTCAGGGCTACAGTGTTTCGCTGTATGTGCATTGTCCACTCACCACCCATTCTCTCCCAGGTGGAGTATGCGTCCCCCCCAATCTCACTCAGGTGGAGTATGTGCCCCCCCAATCTTACCCAGGTGGAGTATGCACCCCCCCCATTCTCACCCAGGTGGAGTATGCATCCCCCCAATCTCGCCCAGGTGGAGTATGCGTCACCCCAATCTCTCCCAGATGGAGTATGCGCCCCCTCAATTTAAACCAGGTGGAGTATGCATCTCCCCCGGTCTCACCCCCTCACTGCACTGCCATGGGCCTGTCAGGCAACTTACCAAGCAGCCAGGCACGTCATCCAGCATGTTGCTCCGTGTAGCGGGGGTAGCGTGGAGTTACGCAGCGCCATGGAATCATGTGTGGATCCGGGATATTGGGCACAACAATGTGTGATCATCCTGCTGGAGTCACATACCATCTGCACATTGATGGAGTGGTATTGCTTACGATTCCGGTACACCACCTCAATGGCATGAGTGACCACCAATTCTACATGGGTGTAGTGGAGGGCACCGATGCAATTTGGCATGCCTGCCAGTGCATGTAAGCCGACTTTTGTGTCAGCGAGCTCCTGGGCAGTCCGTAGTATGGATATGTGGTTGCCTGCATGCTTCAGGAGGGCATGCAGCACTTGGGTCAGCATGCGTGAAAAGAGTGGTTCTGATATGCCATGCAGCTGGCCCACTGTGTGCTGGTAGGTGCCTGTGGCCAGGAAGTGAAGCACAGACACCACCTTCAGTAGAGGGGGGATGCCAGTGCAGATTTCTATCAGGCTGACAATGTCTCCGTGTATCATGTCCACTATGGTGGTGATGGTGTCCCGGTCCAAACGGTACAGGGTGTGGATCTGCATGGGGGTTAGGTTGAAAGGACTGGCTCTGATGCGAGGTATTGGTGGCTGCCTGCGTGGTACCACTGGCTGCACTGTTGGGACTTGCTGGGCCTGTCTCACCCTCCTTCTCCTCCTGCGTCTCCTCTGTGCTGCCTGTTGTTGTTATTGTTGTTGCTGGTGTAGCAGTGCAGGCATGTCCTCCAGCCCCAGGATTGCTACAGCTAGTGGGATCATTTTGGTGTTGGAAGGGGTGTGGTGTGTTCCTTTTGTGCTGGGACAGGTTCCATTGGCTCCATCTGTGGTGATTGTGTGCACCTGTGGCAGTTGGCTACACTGCAGGTTGCTATTTACGGGTGGTCCGCGATGCCTGTAATACCGCCATCGTGCAGGCCCTATTTGTTTGTTTGTTTGTTTGTTTGTTTATTTTATTTCTAATGCGCTCCAGACCCGTAGGTAGAAGGGCGCAGCAGGTAGGATAATGCGAAGCTTACAAAGTTACAAATTGTGCAAGATACAGAAAAAGATTATACAAATTATACAAGATACAGTAACAATATACAAATTATACATAGTTCAGCAGGAGAGAGAGGATGGACCAGTGTCATACATGGGACTAGGGTGGACCGGTGACTAGTGGTCGTTGGAGATAAAATGTTGGATGGCGTTCCTTCTAAATAGTGGGTAAGGTTGGTCTACTCTTAAGTTGTTTGGTAGTAGATTCCAAGTTTTAGCAGCCTTCACAGGGAAGCTATTGCCACCAATCGTGGTTAGTTTAAATCTAGGTACTACTAGACAGTTGGTGTTGGTAGCTCTGGTTGGTCTGATAGAAGTTTTCTTTTGTATTTTGTTCATGAGGTAGCTTGGGGCGGCATTATTGAGAGCTGTGTGAGTCAGGGAGATCATTTTTAATTGTATTTTATGGTTTGTAGATGGCCATTTATATTGGCGTCTGGTGGCGGAAATGTGAGCTCTTTTGTTTATGCCAAGCGCTGCTCGCAAGGCGTTGTTTTGGAGCGTTTGTAATTTCTGGATGGTTGATTTATTGGCACCATTGTAAAGGGCATTGCAGTAGTCGATCCTGGAGAGAATAAGTGCTCTGGCCAGGATCATGCAGCTATTGTTGGAGTGGAAAGGCTTACCTGCTCTTATCAGTTTGCAGGTGTAGGCGGTGGTGGAGGCCAGGGATTTAAGCTGTTTATCGAATGAAAGTGTGGAATCCAAGTAGAAGCCAAGGGTTTTTACTTCCTTGGAGACCCTAATGGTATTTCCATCGATATTAAAGGAGGAGAATTCCTGGCCTAGTTTTTTGGTATTTGTGTGTGTTCCCAAGATGATCAGCTCTGTCTTGTCGTCGTTCAAGCACAAGCCATGGGTGGCCATCCATGCTTGAACAACGAGATATACCCTGTTCACCAACTCCGAGTCCTTCTTATGATCCCCAGAAAGTGGGAGGAGAATCTGTGTATCATCTGCATAGTTGGTGTAGGTAATACCCAGAAGGTCCAAATCGTCGAATAAGGGTTTGGTGAAGATATTGTATAGAGTTGGCGAGACACAGGATCCCTGGGGAACGCCACATAATATGGGGGTAGGATCAGCTGCAACCGATGGGGAAAATACTCTCATTGTTCTTTCGCTAAGGAAAGATTCTAGCCACTTGATGGCCTCAGGAGAGAAGTGGGCAGCAGAGTCCAGGTGCCTGCAAAGGACCTTATGATCGACCAAATCGAATGTGGCTGAGAGATCGAGTAAGAGCAGGAGTGCTGTTCCCTCTCCATCTCTCAGCTCATCGATCTGCATCTTTAAATCGATTAGGGCAGTCTCCGTTCCATGTAGTGGGCGGAAGCCAGATTGTCTAGTTCCTAAGAGCCTGTGCAGGTCAAGGTGTTTTTGTATCTGGATATAGGCGGCTTTATCCAGTATTTTGAGGAGGAATGGCACAGTGGTAATGGGGCGATAGTTGGTCGGGATGAGTGGATCTAAGGTCTGTTTTTTGAGAAGTGGGAGCACCCAGGACTGTTTTAAATTAGCAGGGATAGTGCCTGATGTGAAGGAGGCATTAATTAATTTTGAAATGAATGGTGAAAGGTCTCTGGCAGCATCTTTTATTAACTGTGCTGGACAGATGTCGCCCTTACAGTTGGACGGTTTGAGTGAGAGAATAATTTGTTCTACTTCTAGTGGGGAAGTTTTGGAGAAGTGAAATTTATTGTTTGCCTCAGGTGAGTCACTGTGTGTTGAGGTGTTTGGGGAATACTGTAGATTGAGCATGTCTTTTTTTTGTTGTATTTTGGTTTGGAGTGTATTAATTTTATTTGCTAGCGCATTTTGTATGTCTGCGCACCAAGTCTTATCCTTGGTAACTAAGTCTGGTGTGGCTATTGGTGATTCTAATTCTTTCAGTATGGAGAAGAGCTCTCTCATGCTAGAGTTTGAGTTAGAGATCCGTTCATCATAGGAATTCTTTTTGGCAAGGTGCACTTCATTTTTGAAATGAGAGGAGATGGAGGTTAATTTTGTTTTATTTTCGATTGAAGGGCATAGTCTCCAGGAGTTTTCACTTTTTCTTTTTAGAAGTCGTAAGTCTCTTAATTGGGGCGTGAACCATTTGTTAAGGTGCGCTTTAGGTTTACTTTTTCTGAGTTTGAGCGGGGCAATTTTGTCCAGTGTACTAAGCATAATCTTATTGTATTCTTGGACTAGAGTACTAGGGTCTAGGTTGTCAGGTAGAGCGTTTAGCGTAGGTAGGATAGCAGGGATGACTTTTTCCGCTGTAATACTTTTTTTATTTCTAGTTAGACATAGTGGTGCTAGCAAAGAGACCGTCGGGGAGGGTCTGGCTGTAGATAAGTTAAAGGCCACGAGTGAGTGATCTGTCCATGATTGAGGAGAGATGGTGGTGATGGAGGCTGTGCAGTTGTAGTCCGCTATCCAGTCCAGTGTTCTCCCTTTGGAATGAGTGGGTTGGTTAACTTTCTGAGACAGGCCTGAGGCGTTGATGATATTGGCTATATCTAGGGCTTGTTTGTCCATAGGGTCGTTAAAGCCAAGGTTAAAATCTCCTAATAGTAGAAGCTGGGAGGTAGGTCTAAGGTTGTTGGTAATTAGACTATACAAGTCCTCCTCAAAGGTACCGAGAGGACCTGGGGGTCTATATATTAGGTGTATTGTGAGAGTTTGTATATTGTTTATCTGGAATTTAACCGATATATTTTCACAAGATTGTAGGATTTGAGGGGGGGATGTTCTGAGAGAGAGGCTCAATTTAGAGATAATGGCGATTCCACCACCTCGTGAGCCGTCCCTATCTTGTCTTGTTACGGTATAACCTTCTGGAATGGCTAGCATTAGCGATGGGCCAGCTGCGTTGTGTAGCCAGGTCTCAGTTACTGCCAAGAAATCTAGATTATTTTCTGTAATAAGATCGGCTATGTCGAGGGCATGTGCGACAATAGATCTCACATTGAGGAGTGCTCCTCTGAGTACTAATGTCTCTTTAGACATGTTGGCTTGGCTGGGGGTGGTTAAGTTAGTCTCTATGAGCTTGTACTTTTGACTTTTAGTTTTAGTGGCATTTATTATTACAGTATGGTGAGGTTTTCGTGGGTAGTTTGTTTTTGGGTTAGTTGGTGGTATAGTTCTTCTCGGTGGTTCGTATAGTTGTATGAGTTTTGCGCGAAGTTTAAGGTTTCTGTCTAGTAAAGTGCGAGGGAGGGAGGTGATGGTTTCATCTCTGACTCTAATGTTATTTGGTAGAGAGGTGGTAGGGTTATTAGCCGCTATATTGGACAGCGTGCGTGGGATAGGGTCTGACTCTTGGGTCATGGTGATAAGGAGTAGAGTAGCAGCTATGATGCTGTAGTGCAGTAATGGATACAACATGTTCCAACGAGTCAAGAGATGTGCCCAAGGGTACCTTAAAGTAATGGTGGTGGGTTAGGACTAGCTAGTCTTGTGGAGTTGGTAGGTACAGTAGTAAATCATAGGGGGCTAGTTTGTTGGCACAGCTAGGTTCAATGGCAAAAAGCAATCAATGGCAGGGCACATATGGGCTAAGGCAAGGCACATATAGGCTAAGTGAAGCATTCAATAACAGGCACATATGGGCTAAATGGGGCATTCAATGGCAAGGCACATATGGGCTAAAATAGGGCATTCAAAGGCAAGGCACATATGGGCTAAATGAGCCATTCAAAGGCAAGGCACATATAGGCTAAGGCAAGGCATTCAATAGCAGGCACATATGGGCTGAGTAGGGCATTCAATGGCAAGGCACATATGGGCTAGGTGTGGCATTCAAGGGAAGGCACATGTGGGCTAAGTAGGGCATTCCGTGGCACATAAGGCTAAATGGATATGTAATGACACGCGCCAATATGAGAATGGAGCTGGTCGTGGACACAGGCAATAATGAGAAGTTAGCAGCAGGTACTACACACCGATATTCAATGTTCTACGGTATGGCCAGAACAGTGGTGGTTAACAGTGGCAGACTTTCGTGAGTTGGGCAACCTAGAATCGAGTATCCACAATAATGCAAGGAACACCTAGATTCGAATATCCACAATAGTGCAAAAGCAGTGGTGGGTAACAGGAAGATTTTCATGGGTTATGCAACTAGTATTGTACATGACAATAGAAGGGAACATGATGAAAATGAGCCAGACAGCAAAGTTTTGACTATGGTGTAAGTTGAGCTGTTGGGCTGTGGGAGGTAGGAGATGCAGTGGGCTGGGCACTAGCAAGTGAGCTCAAAGGTTAATTACAGGAGTAGGGCGTGTGTGAGTATGGCTTGCGCTATGTCTAGGCAGAATGGGTAGATGCAGGTCTAACAAGTAGGCTAATTCAATTGTACATAAGACATGCAAAGATAAGCAGATTCAATTTGCTAGGACAGTGTAAAACAGGCTAAATCAGCTTTGCTAGTAGAATGCAACAGTAGGTGGGTTCAGTTTTGCACATAGAATAAACAAATGGCCGAAATCAAATATGCTAGGGCAGTGCAAGAGTATGCCTGTTAAGGTAATACCAGTAATAGGAGAGGCGTGACATGCAGAGTCTGAGAGTGGGTCAAATTCTGTATGCGTGATTAATGGGTCTTCTGGAGTCGATTTTAAACAGCCCAGGGATCTAGGTGAAAAGTAGGCATCTAAAAGGCAGTAGTCAGGCAAATTGTAGTGGTCACAATACAGTTACTAAGAGGTAGCATAAGTCAAGATGCAAGTCATAAGCAGACAACATAAACTCGTGGCAGTAGTATTGGTGCAAAAAGCATGCAACACAGTGCTACAAAGATGATCCAAAGTCAGATGTGATTGTAAGTACAATTATACTTATGGGTGGGCAACAACTAGATAGACATAACTAGTATCGTGGCATGTGGCAAGAGGGGGAGTGTTTTTTGGGTAGTCTCTGCTGAAGCGCATTGACGTGATTGAGTCATCTTGTCATCTGCCTCCGCAGAAATGCAGACACAGTGAGGGCGTGTGAACCATCTGATCTGGTTTATCGCCTTCGGGATGCTGGTAAGTGCATGCCCGCATGACTTGTGATGTCCGCCTGTTAGCGGCATCCCGGTATTGCCGCCGCGTAGGGGTGCGTTTACGCACGCATGCCGGTAAGAAGGGGCACGGTACGGACGGGGGCGGCATTAACGGGTTGTCGGCCCGTAATGGCCCGGACCGGTAATCGATGCCGGTAATGCCATTCCGCCTTCCTTTTTTCATTACCTCCATGCTCGTAATGAGGCCCAGTGACAGCAGACTTTGGAATAGGTAGTATTCCCAAGAGAGTTCCAGTGAATCCTTCTTCTGCCTTCACCTAGAGTCCCAGTAGAGCGCTACACACAGCGAGACCACTAATAGTGGCAAAAGGGCGCTATACGAGACCATTTACATTACATTATATCGCATATGTGTATGCAGCACTGGAAACTCTTAATGCAGGCCTGGTAATCAGAGTATTACGAAAATTGCTGTCTTTCCGTCTTTCGACCTTGCGGAAGAGTGCCCAGATTATAGGGGAATTAAATCATGACTGCATATTTACAGCAGCTACAGTCTACTAAACGAACGCCCTTCTGGGACTTCATTAGGAATGAGTCAATGGTTTGAAAAGCGGAGGACAGGCTGTTGTTTGCCAGAGACGGATGACTCAGGTTCTGTAGAGCACCTATTAAAGTGGGCGCTGTGAAGAGAGGCAGATTTGAGGGGGGGGGTGCTCTACTGCATCTCACAAGCACTCCGCTTGACAAAAGAGGGGCCCAGCTCAGTCAGTGATGAATGAGGGGAGACGAGCGAAAAGAGGGGGAGGGGGGGTAAAGGCCAGTCAGCGTGAGAGCAAAGAGATGGCGCAGGAGAGTAGATAATGGGAGGTAGGTGGGCAAGGAGGCAGCCAACAACCGAAGAGAAAAAGAAAACAACAACAAACAAGGCACAGAGGGAACAGAGGGGAAAAGGGTGGAGCGGAGGGATAAGACTTAGAAGGGGTGACTGGGTGAGAGATAATACTGCAAACATGGACAGAGGGTCAAGGAAGTAGATAGTGAGCTATTGAGTGAGAGCAGAGTGAGTGTGAGTGCTTATACAGCATGCTGTGCAATGTACTATACCTCTAGGTAGTAAGACAACAAAGGAAGGGTGAGAAGAGAAGATACAAGGGTTAGAAGAGTTGGAACAGGAGCAAATAAGAGAGATCTGAAGGGAAGATAATGGAGAAAGGCGTTAATGAAAACAGAGAAAGGCAAAGAGATGTAGGGAAGGAAGGAAGGAAGGAAGGAAGGAAGGAAGGAAGGAAGGAAGGAAGGAAGGAAGGAAGGAAGGAAGGAAGGAAGGAAGGAAGGAAGGAAGGAAGGAAGGAAGGAAGGAAGGAAGGAAGGAAGGAAGGAAGGAAGGAAGGAAGGAAGGAAGGAAGGAAGGAAGGAAGGAAGGAAGGAAGGAAGGAAGGAAGGAAGGAAGGAAGGAAGGAAGGAAGGAAGGAAGGAAGGAAGGAAGGAAGGAAGGAAGGAAGGAAGGAAGGAAGGAAGGAAGGAAGGAAGGAAGGAAGGAAGGAAGGAAGGAAGGAAGGAAGGAAGGAAGGAAGGAAGGAAGGAAGGAAGGAAGGAAGGAAGGAAGGAAGGAAGGAAGGAAGATGCATGTACATTACCGGCACTTGGTCCATTGGAATTACTGGCAGATTACAAGTGCCAGTAAGGATAGGTACTTCCCATTCGATGGCGCCTCATTGAACTCCATGGGTGCAGTTGAAGGTATTACCGGCATCGGTAATACTGGTGCTGGTAATACCGGCAAGATTTGATGGCGGGGTGGCAGAATAACCTCCAGCTCATGGATGGAGGTAATTCCGCCACCCCACCGGCAGAAATGGAGTTTGCCGTTGCGCAAACGTACCACTAAATGGAATTACCGGCAGGTTAATTCTGCACCTAGAAACTCTTAATGAGGAAAGAAGTACAACGGCATGTAAAGGTGCTGGACAACATAAGAAAAAGATAAGAGTATTTATTATGTGCGAGATAAAGGCAACAAAAGGAGAGGGATAAATAGACAGAGGAAGCTAGGGATAGAAACGTGCTGGGCAGACCAAACTAGATGGCCAATGACAGAAGGGTTGCAGCAAAACAGTGCATACATAAATCGCGATAAGAGAGGAGTGTGAGAAAGGGTGGCAGGACAGTGGGACGAGGTACCATGGCGAGGAGAATGCCACGAGTGGCATTGGCAGCAATGATGAAGAGAAAGGGGAGAATCAAAGGTTCACAAAAGGCGAGGGGCAGAGGGAGTAGATGTGGACACGAAAGAGAATAGGAGGAGAATCTGAGACACGACGAAGAAGGGAGCATGATCGGGACAGACGATCATAGGAGCCAGTTTCCGAAAACATAGGCGATGTCGAGAGAAAACAATCAGAAAACTGGAGTAATGGCGTGATGGAGGCAGGCCAGACAATTATTAATTTGGTTACGTTTTAAACAAGACAATGCAGTTTTCCCTATTAATTATTTAGTATGTGTTTGTTATTTCAAGTAATGCACTCATTTAGGAAAACAAAAACTCAGAATATGCAGGGCCAGATTGGCAAAGCATTTTTGCAGCTGAAAATGCCCGTGTTGCGGGGAAAAAAATAAGCAAGCTCTGTCTGCGGATTAGGCTAATTTAGAAAACAGTGACATACCAGTCACACTGAAGAAAAGTGTACTTGTGACTTAATGGGCGGTGCGGGATGTAGCCACAGTAAGGCCGACTTTGAATATACAAAGTGGGTGTGTCTTGAAGACAGTGGCAGAGACAGCTTTTTGGTGCCACGGGGTTGGATAATAGGGCACCAGCCGGAGTTTGGGGGAGCACTGTGCACCAGGAGTAAGCCAGTGGGGAGCAGCATGTCTCAGCGAGGCCATGGCCAGCACCACGTTGATACGGTGGACCAAATTACCAGAATTGCAAGTAAGCAAAGCAGTGGTGTGAACATGCACCATCATGTTAATAATGGTTATGCCATCCTGTCCACTACTGCAAAGACTAGACCTAAGGGCTGATTCATGGAAAAGAGCTCATTAATCCCGCAATGGCTACGTACTGAGAACAACACTGCGCGAGCCTGCCCATTAAATAAAAAATGCGCACCCGCGTGCAAAGCAAAAACAGCCACAACAGCTACCTTTCCATGCTTCCCCGGGTGCAAATACACACACCCTTCAAACAGTGCATGTGGTCCCAAGCAAGCGGGCCTGCATCTCGGTGACACTGCGCAAGATCCCCCATAACTGTTACCAGCACCCCGACAACATGCGGATGATGTATCGTAACTCAGAAAGAAAAAATGCGTGCAAACCCCCGTAAACCATTCCTGCGCCAGTCCGCTACACTGAGTACATGCACCTCTAAGTCCAGACGGATCACCAGCTGCATTTACGCACCCGTAAATCCGACATGCAAACCCACCTTGCGCCACATTTTCTATGTGCAACTTATGTCTGCCTTTGGGTGGCAGAGAGATGGATGGATTTGCGTGTGCATTTCACAGGTGATAGGTTACGTTGTCAATACGCTTTGCCGTGCGCATTTGTGGGCGTGCTATGGACTGCCTGCGGCCTGTCCCTCATAACTCCCACTTTTTCCCTTGTTCTTCGTTATTTTCCGGGTTCCGCCCCCTACTCCACCCTCTGCGCAGGCCTCACCCACGCTCTGCACAGTGTCTCGCGTAAGGCACTCGACCGCTCACAGAGACGTGCCAGGCCTTTGCGAAATCCATGCAAGTCCCGGAAAAGGCCTGCACAGTCGATTCCATGAGTCGATGAACGGGATTTGCTTGCAGAATGTCGGGCAAATCCCTGATTTTCCACACAAATAATTCAATGAATTGGCTCTTTAGAAACTAATAAAATGTGTAGACTCTCTAGCTTAAATAATTAGAGATGAACTTACAATATCTGTTATTGCTCTCTCTGCATTCTTGACAACAAAGGCAAATGCGGATTATGAAAACTGAATGGTTCGGTCAAAATTTGTTATTGTCCCTACGGGTCGGCCATGTGTTTTTAAGCCTAAGTCGCTCGATTTTAGAAATATTTCCTATGGACCTTACCCGAGTTTTCGTCCATTAAACGCACGCGAAAACAGGCATCAGGGCGCTGCCATTTTGTGATAATCCTATCACTTGCCGCATCGCCCTGGCTGACCTGCTTTTGCGGCACTAAATCATATCCCCCGCCCCTGAGCCTGACATTATCAAAACATTCATATTCCCCACCGCGCTCCGTGACGTTACTGTGCTGCGTAGGCAAACGCGCCCGGTCGTCTTCTACGCGACTTCACACAGAACCCGGAAACCAACACAGATCAACTCACAACACAGCGCACCACAATTCAGAATATGAAACTGTACTTTCAAATCAAACAGCAACACGGTACATTTGGTAAAGTACATTTATTTATCATTAAATGTTTATAGAATATTGAGCAATTGTTTGTTTGTTTGTGCATTTATATAGCGCTACGAACCCTCAGGTATCTGAGTGATGCTTATTTCCCACAGTGTGTGGTGCTCATTTATCGACTTCGGAAGGATGAAAGGCTGAGTTTGGCCCTGCCGGGATTCGAACTTGCGTCAGCAGGCTCTGCACTAGATGTCAAAGCGAGCGCTCTACTGGCTGTGCTATCTGACCGGCTTGGCATATTAAATCGGAATGTCATTTTTTTTCTTTTCTCTCTATCCGCAAATCCTGTTACGTTTTATCGTGAGTCACACGCTGTTACTTTATGGTACACAGGGTGTTGGTTTTCGTTAAAAGAAGCACTTTGGTCACACGGTGAACCGCAAGGCTGTTCCATCAACTAGGCACTAGGCCAGCTTAAAGGTTGATATGTTGCTTCTAGCCGCTAGTACCGCGTAAGGGCATATGGGCCCTTGGCGATTGTCCCATAAGATCGTCAAAGTGGTGCAGTTGTTTACGATAAGCTGCAGCTGGCGGTTGAAGAAACCATCTGCCGGGGTCTGAAACTGGTGGCAGTAGCAGTAGGGTAGGATATACCTGTTTTGAAAACATAAACATTATCATTAGTCTCGACAGCCGATCTTTATTAATATTATTCATTTTATTTATTACGGCCAATCCGAAATTATTTCCTTTCAAGGATAGTGCAATGGAGTATGTTCGGCTCTAAACTCAATGCGAAAACTAACGAAATAAATCGAGGTTAACACACAATGAGAAACAAGTGTCTACATGCGTGTGGAATGTGGACCTGCATGCCCATGTGCCCGGTACAAAGACGATCCCACAAACGTTTTACTTGCTCTTCATTTATTCATTCATCCATTCATTAATTCTTAATTCCGGTATAAAAGCGTCTAAAGAGGTACTTACATTATATTTGCAATTTCCATTGTATCTCTGCGTAATGCAGTCTGTATATCCCACTGTGCTCTTGACAATGATTTTTCGCATACTGAACTAACATGAAACTCGGTCTAGTTTCAGAATTTTCTGCCTTATCGTCTTTTACGTTATTGCACCCCTCCTTCAAATGAAGTCCTTTCGGCATGGTCCCTGTCTCTCAAGGTCAAAAAACAATAGAACCTTATACTGCAAGTGTGAGTTGTGGGCCTCTTCAGGCCGCCAGCCGAAAATCAAAGCCGCTGACCTTCACTCTAAACAAGCATACATTCTTACTTTGCAACATCCCGTAGTAAAGCCATCTGTGAGAACTTGAATTTTCGAATCCATCTATGTACTAGGCCTCAATGTGCAAATGTGAGCTGGCTTCTCTCCCATCTGCAACGGCTCGCTTGACGCATTCTGAGGCCCCCAATTTTGTCCTTGTTGTCCGCGAGCTTTGCAGCCCTAGAGAACCATAACTATGGAGACATTGACTTTTTGGGGGAAGGTCAGGGGAAGTATAACGTACCCGAGGAGTTGAGTTGAAAGTGAGATTTATTGTTTGTTTGTTTTATTATTTGCAATACGCAAGCCTTGCGAAACTTAGTTACAGCAACAAAAATATATACATACACATATTGACAAGTTCAGCGATATGAGGTGAATAGAGAGAGAAGTCAAACATGACACCCAGGTTGTTCGCCACCCAGGATGGTGAAGGGAGGGGTTAGGGTTAGCATACTTCGTAGGTACACTGTACAATAACATTTATTTACAAAAAGACAATCATATTACAATTATTTAAACCGGGATTTGTACTTCACAACCAGCTCTGCTTTGGGTGGACATGGCACAGTGGCAATGTTTGGTGGCAATGCATCAGTGCTCTGCACAGAAACATTCAAAATTCCATATCTGTGCTTCTCGAGTACAGCAACAATAAGGCTTTTTACAAAGTCGAACTCCATTTCCTCATAGACTGGTTTGATGACCCATTGCTTACTTCTTTTAGAAAACACCTTAGTGTAGCGAGGCATCCTTACATTACCCTTAGTCCTAGATTGTTCACGGCAGAGATTCTCGTTATGGGCCAAGACCGCAAGTAGAGTCCTATGTTTAATGCCCTGTATGCTGAAATGCAAGCGCTTTGGCCTGTACTTTAGGCACATATTGTGGAACACCTCCAAACCTCCTGTGTGACAGAATTCTGTCAGTCCCCTCAAATCTCTTGATAGAGTTTTATCGAAAACAATCTTCTCAATGGCTTTGTGTGTCGGTGAAGATGGAATCAACACTTCTTCTTCATTGCCTCCTCTGGGGACAAAGGGCCATGTTCACATTGGTGGAAATGTAGGTTTTCTGACCAGCGGTGAACGTTGGTACAGTGGTGCATCAGTGACCGCCATTTTTCAAGTAGTATTTCCACTGACCCTTCACAAGTTTTGGAGCTCCACCACAGATGGTTGCTGATAGACTGGGACCACTGTGAAATACTTTCCAAACCTTTTTTTTCCCTGCAGCCGAGATTTTCTTATTGATTGATTTAGCAAGATGCCATACATCAAATTGATGTTTAATATGTGGGAACTGCTCTCTCATTGTCTTGGCAATTGAAACGTGTCTGTCCGTGGCTATGAGGTCGATGTGCATTCCCCTCGATTGTAGATATTCCACTGATTTTATAAATCCTAGTTTTTCCATGGCCACTGAGGATGTACATTGTGTTACCTGCACGACCACCAAACTCACAATTTTCTTACTATCCATGTCCTGAAAGTGGTAGGTGCAGTACTTGGCAGAAAACCCAGGGCTGTCGCACTGTCTATCGCTGGATAGCCTGAATCGTTTCCCTTCGAATGTACTTGCTAGAGACAATTGTTCAATTTTCCAAGCATCACTAATGGCCGGAAACAGATAATCATGTTGGTATTTGTAGTACTGCATTTTAGAAATGAAATGAAGTCCCACAAACTGAAAGAAAGACTCTAACTTTCTAAAACTGGACCCACTAAGAAGTGATGCAGCTGCACACAGTAGATTGCCTGCTGGCAGCTTCCCCAGCATTGGTTGTGCAGACCATGAGAACGCATGATTTAATCTACAGGTGGCATGTATTTTGACGTTACTGCCTTGTTTTTGACGAGTCACATGAATCAATGGCCTCCGACATAATTTCCCTCTGACGGAATGGCCACATTTCAGCATACTTATAATATCCATCAAACAACTGTCGAATACTATGTATTTGCCCTCTTTCATTAGACTGTCATCCGGTGTCACACTTGTTTCAGACTGCATCGTTGAGGACATTTCACCACAACTGAAAGAAATATCGCTGATATTAGGTTCTGATGCGTCAGTGAATGCTGCTGCTGGTTCATTCTCTTTCATTTCAACATCTGTTACTTCAACATTGATGGGAGAACACAAAATTGTCGACAGCTTTTTTGGTGGCAATTTTTTGGCGGGTGTAGATTGTGTGAATTGATCTGCGACTACTTCCGAGCTATCCTCAATACATTCAGTATCATCTTCTCGTGGTGGTGCAGTCGCACTGTAGCAATGGTCCATTACAACCTTACTGGATTCTCCGGACACATTCATTTCATGTTCTGGCCATTGGATATGAGCATCTCTAGTCTCAACACACGGCGTCTGAATTAATAGTTCCTCCATAGTGTAAATGGTCTGGCAAGCAGCATCTCTGATTCGCTTCACTGTCTGTGTATGTATAGTTCGTAGACCCACGGGAAACTACAGGACAGATTGGAAAAGGGATGTTCATTTTAAACACAAGATAATGTATAGTACAATTGACTGGAAAAAACATAAAATAGTCCCCAGCACAATGAAATTCTAAAGTTATGAACTGTTTGTAACTAACCTTATTTTTGTTTCTTTTCTTTGCAACTTTCTTGACTCGAACTTCAACATCTGCACGCTGTAGCTCCGATTCGTTTCCGCACCGCTTCCTCTTGCGCTGCAACAACTATATTTTCTGTATCCGCATAGACAGCACGGAATGAGGCTCCATCGACTCCCTGAAAGATAGTACTTTCATTACTATGTATCACAATATTGATAACAAAACACACGTGAGGACGAACACACTGGTACATCTCAATAGCTCAACACAAATTAAACATTGTGTAGAACAATCAAACGACAAGTATTCAAGCTCTGATGACCTAGTTCCATGGAACTGTCAGTATCCATACCTCTGGCTCTGCATGGACTGCCATGAATTAATGTATTGGAGAGGAGGCATCAGCAACTCCCTGAAACACAGTACTTGCGTTAGTATGGTTTTCAATATTGTAAACATAACACACACTTGAGGTCGACGGCACAGGTACATATAAAGAGATAACCACAAATGATGCATTGTCTAAAAGAATCAAGGAATATTTAAATATGATCAGATTTAATCGACCTATTTCTCCGATTTCTTTACATCTGCATCATCTAAATGGGATCTTGTGATTGTAGTAGAAGCTCCATCGTCTCCCTGAAACACAGTACTTGCGTTAATAGGGAAGAAAGTATAACAAATGGAATCACGTTATATGATCACGCTCGATGGAGCTGTCAGTATCCATACCTCGTGCTGCTGAAGAATATCTATGGATGTTGTAAATGTGGTGCGCACTTCCGAAAGCTGTTGCGCCGATTCGTGTCCGCATGGTCCCGCTTCCACTTCCCCTGGAATTACTTGAATGTCAGGCTCTGCATCAAGTGCCTGGGTTGACGCTTCAACAACTGCCTTAAACATAGTATTTGCATTAGTAAGGATTACAATATTGAAAACACAACACACACTTGGGGTCGACCGCACAGGTACATATCAATGGCTAACCACGAATGAAACATGGTGTAGAACAATCAAATGACAAGTGTTCCAGTCCTGATGATCACGGTCGATGGAGCTGTCAGTATCCATACCTCGTGCTGCTGAAGAACATCTGGGGCTGTTGTCAATGTGGTGGACGCTTTAGCATCTCCCTGAAAGACAGTACTTGCATTAGTATGGATAACACTAATTATAACTGAAAACAAACACCAGGGGACGACAACTAAGGTGTATATCAATTGGAAAGCACTAACCAAACAATTGGTAAAATAATCACACAATACATAAAAACTATTACTTGACATGCATAAAACAAGTCTGTAGCGGAATAGCCAAGTATGATTAACTGATACGTGCTAGAAGTGTTTGATAACTGCGGGCACGTCACGGATGTAGAATGTTCTTGCTTCAGATTCAGTGGATAGTCTAGCAGTTGTAAAGGTAAATTATTGTTTGATAATAAAATGCAAATATTAAAAAATTGCCATGTAAACCGACAGAATACTTGAGAATAATGCTATTGAAAATGCGCAATATAGCACAGTTCCCTGTGCCCATAAATAGATTTCCTTTGGGGGTTATAAAATCGAAAAATAATTTATTGATAAATGTCATTATTCAAAAAGCTATACACTCATATCAATATCGAAAGTATTACAAGGGACACAACACCTAAAATATCAATTAATCCATTCGGCTACCTACACACTACCGCAAGGCCTAAAGCTAAATCCGGACACTTGACTCACCAGTGGCGGAATGTAGACGAATAGAGTGGGAATAGCGTTTGTGAGCAATTTTCGTGTCGTTCGCCGTTTATTCTTCTTTGTTACCCAAGATGTGGCGTACATGTTCGAGGAAAAGTGCCGGCTGCAGATGCGGTATCGATCACCCCTCTTGTCCTCAAAGACTTGCTGGACTCTACTTTCAAGCTCTTCTGGTGGATATCCGCAATGTCTGACCCATACTCTTATTCGATGAACAGTTTTAGGGAATACATGCATTGTAGTTCCTTTAGATTTAGCATGGGTCTTCGAAGGGCAACCGCTAATCGAACAGGCAGACATTGTTGAAAATTCTGAAAAGTAAATATCAAGATTATTATAAAACCTTGATGAATAAAAATGTAATAAAAAAGTAAATGAACCATACCATGTTCAATGCAAGGTGTGTTTTGGTTGCCGGAACTACACCAGTTCATCATGTGCGGCTTAATATTTGCATAATTTACAGACATTTATTAAATGATGTGACTAAACTCTGAACAAGTGACTCGTCCCTTGGATGTTCTGTCTTGCACGAGAAGGAAACATGCTTACATTATAGACTGGACCCCCGAAGGATGCAATTCGATGACAATTGACACAGATGAAAATAAATAGATCTATTGATAGCATAACAATTGAAACTCAAGTCAATAGCAATGAGACCAATGACCATTGCACTCGGGTGCTGTAATCGCAAATAGATAGAAATGTAAAAATGACCGAAATATGACTAGGATACATGGCCTTACCTTGACCAACAAACAATTGAATTCAGCAGGCCGAGCAGTATGTTGCAGGAGAACAGGTAGACGGCCACAGGTAGCACACTGACGAGTTTGCTCGAAGCGGTCACAGATAGCACGACGACGAGCAGATTAGCATAGATCTCAGTGCTTCTCAGGAAGAAGGTTCAGGAGTTGACTTGCAAAGCACAAAGATGTTCTCATGAGACATATCAAGTGGTTTATAAAGTATTAGAAACAGGGGTGTGTTTGTGAATGAATGACGTGTGTATGTTGTGGTATTATGTGGTTTGCAGGGGGGTGGCCTGCCACAGGGGAGGCCTGCCTGGAGACACGGGGTCTGAGGAGGCCATGTGAGCGATGGCCCCTGGGCGTGGGAAACCTTTTGAAGTGTACATGCTGTTTGGCACCTTGGCCGTTTGCGCCCCTGACAGCCCCCCATGCCAGCGCTCATCCCCGGGTGCGAACCGCCTTTGATAGAGGGGGTGGGATGGATGGTCCTGGGGTGTGCAGATAAAGCACAGGAAGACTGCTGAATGGACACACACCTATGTGGATTGCAGGGGGACGGCCTGCCTCAGGCGAGGCCTGCCTGGAGACACGGGGTCTGAGGAGGCCATGTGAGCAATGGCCCCTGGGCGTGGGATACCTTTTGAAGTGTACATGCTGTTTGGCACCTTGGCCGTTTGCGCCTGTGACAACCCCCCTTACCAGCGCTCATCCCCGGGTGCGAACTGCCTTTGATAGAGGGGGTGGGATAGATGGTCCTGGGGCGTGCAGATAAAGCACAGGAAGACTGCTGAATGGACACACACTTATGTGGATTGCAGGGGGGCGGCCTGCCTCAGGCGAGGCCTGCCTGGAGACACGGGGTCTGAGGAGGCCATGTGAGCGATGGCCCCTGGGCGTGGGATACCTTTTGAAGTGTACATGCTGTTTGGCACCTTGGCCGTTTGCGCCCGTGACAGCCCCCCATGCCAGCGCTCATCCCCAGGTGCGAACCGCCTTTGATAGAGGGGGGTGGGATGGATGGGCCGGTGGGCATGCAGACAAGTGTGTGGGAGCGAGGGGCCATCAGGCCACTCTCATCCTTTACTTCTCAGTAGAAACTCGGACCAAGTGCCTTCCAGTAGTGGGTTCGCCCCTTGCTCTTATGTGATGTTAACTTTGTTTGATATTCACGTACATGGGACCACTGAGCAGGACACGGGGCATCCATTTTTGTACCCCCTTTCCACTCCATCTTGGTGACCAGGACTCACTGCGCAGAGCACATGGCCCCCACCCTCGTTCCCACTCTGACTGGAAAACTCCAGAGGTATTTGCAACAGCTAATAAATATAACACATCACTCCTCCTCTGAGATCACTGTCCTGCATGTGAACCAGCCTGAACTAAGCACATAGCTCGTTCATCTCCACAAACGTGTCCTTGCCCACGCACCCTCGCCAGTGGAAACTTACTGCCATTCTGACCCTGTGTCCCTGCAAGGTATTCTCTTCAAGTGCCAGACCACTGACCACACCATGATGCCCACCTAGCAGATCCGCAACTAACATTAGACCCCTACTGCAGTATATCGTTGCCTATCAGTAACAAATGCCACATACCGGAGATTCTTGTGAGCACAGACCCACACTTGAAACAGTGTATTATAGTGGTCAAGACCCTTAACCTAAGGCCTGTATAATCCAATGTTAATTGATAGAATAGATATATGTGTGACTTTTATAGAGACATAACCGACTGAAAGACTTTGAACAAGTGTTATTTAGTGCATGCATTATTGAGAATATATTATGTTAGCTTAGATAGTGACCACACTGCTTCACAGCGACCTGACCTTCACCCATTCGGAGCACATGTGTCTGACGTCCATCCTTGAATGGAGACACACTTGATTCATTTAAAAAATCGAAACCGTTGTTAAAATATATGTGGCATTTTATTTTGTATCTTATTTTGATGACACAAAAATGCAAGACTTTACACATTGTACAGGTCAGGTTGCAGCACAGTGAGGGAAAATCCCCTGTACTGACCGCTGTCACTTGGGAAAGTTTCTCTTATGGCACGAACGGCAGAGGCGGGTATTACTCTTCGAACGCGGTGTCCAAGCCTCCCGTGAAGCCACCATGTAAAGGAACGATAGGCCACCAACCTGTACCACCTGTGAAAAGGAATGAAACAAACTGTTTTTAAATGACCAAGATAAGTTTAATAAACGTTTGTTGTCAATGACAATTCTTGTAACTAATGGCATTCTGCTCGGACAAATGCTATCTAGACACTGCACACTATTAAACAACTTTCATGCGTTACAATGATATGTATATGTAATGTTGGATATAGTAGAAGACCATGAAATAAGAGTGGCATGACATGAGTATACTTACTCGTTACTCGGATTACGAGGACGAACAGTTGCGCGAAGTTCGTGCATAAGCACCATCATTATCCTCAACACGGACCGTGTGAGGCAGGCTGCCCTGAAGTCTGGCAGCTCAGTGATGCATTGCGGTCGTGGCTCGCCTTCCAAAATGTAGGCCACGCATCCTGAGTTTTCACAGCAGCAGCAGTTCTCGTCCTCGGTTGGCATTAGCTCGCACCGATTGCATGTGCACCAGGTGGAAAAACCGTCCATGCGACTAGGTCCAGGCTCTTCAGCTGTTGAATCGTCCTCCCAACTGCCGTCCGAAGACCCATCGTTTTTTCGTGTGTTTCCCTTTCCAGTAGTTCTTCCTCGGTATACTCGGGCTCGTACATGTAGGGCATTATTGTAGCCATTGTGTGTTAAACAAATTAAAATAATTTATAGCGGTGGTACTGGTATCTGTTCACACGGGCTACAAGCAACTAAGGTAGCTGACCAGAGCACAGAAACGAGTCACAGAATACTCAAAGTAACACAGAGAGAGGAATGGAATCGAAAATCTGCTGCTGTGTGTTGTGAAACGGTCTGTTTATACTTATTGAGGAAAGAGGCGTCCTGCCATTTCCATGGCGACACGTCATTAGCTGAAGCGCAGCGAATGTTGACACGAGACATGCTTTGGCGTTGTGAAATGGGCGGTACGTGTCTGCTGATGACAGGCTCAGGGGCGGGGGATATGATTTAGTGCCGCAAAAGCAGGTCAGCCAGGGCGATGGGGCAAGTGATAGGATTATCACAAAATGGCAGCGCCCTGATGCCTGTTTTCACGTGCGTTTAATGGACGAAAACTCGGGTAAGGTCCATAGGAAATTTTTCTAAAATCGAGCGACTTAGGCTTAAAAACACATGGCCAACCTGTAGGGACAATAAAAAATGTTGACCGAACCATTCCTTTAAAGCTGTACCAGATACGTAAAGCCGTGATTATTAGCCTGTAAATTGCCATCATGCACACCTGATCTTTAAGGTGTAGTTGCAACTCATCCAAGGCTGCTACTTAAGTAGTGAAGGCAGGCCCATGTACACTCATGCCAGAAAAAATTCAACCCACTAGGGAAAAAAGGGCAAGAGATTCTTGCAAGGACAACAAGTTTTTAATCGCACAAAAATAGGTAAGCCAGCAAAGAACGCTGCTGTTTGAGAATGTTCTGGCAAAAAATAGTACAAGCAGAAGGTTATAAGTAAACACATCATCATTACTATATCATACATACAGTAAAAACCAGCGTGGCTGGTTGGTGAGACCCTATACATAGGCAGCCAGTTTCATAGGGGATGACGGGCTGCATTTTGCCCCAGTCACGTCCGTCCATCGTCCATCACGTGGGGTCAGCTGGGGTCATCTTTCTAGGGGCTGAAGATCACACTCCTCATTAGTTACTATTATAAGACAATGCTACTCTCATTTTTGGCGTGCACCTGGGAAACCGGGGACTGACACGGGGGAGGCTCAAGATCATGCTGACCCACACATTCTTCACTCATTATATATTTCACTCTCCGCACCCAAGGTTTCCACCCTCGGTTTGGGCTATACTTTACTCCACCCTGAACCTCTTATTACAAAGAGTGTCATTATGAAATAATTTGAAATTGTTGTGTTCTTTCAAATCTTCTATGGCCACTGGGTTTATGGTTGGTGATCTGAGGTCACCTACTGTCATGGAATTCAGGGGTCTTGAACTGGGGCAGTTGTGGGTGCCATAACTTCTGTTGGGCTGGGTGGGGGGTTGGAGGTCTGCTTTTAGCCTGGCTGGGATAAATGTGCACATTGAAGCGCCAGATGCTGTCTCGCAGCCTTGCAGGACGCATTTCTGTTTGGGATAACAAGTATGTGCAACAGAGAACAAAGAGAAGTTGCTATGGGAAATAGCAGCACAGGTCTTTCTACCATCAGTGATTGGGCCTGTTCTGGTTTCTTCGTCAAGCCTGTGTTCACCGCGCAGCCATGCAGGGCCGAATGTATGTACCATAACTACAAAAATGGCATCTCCTAATACGTGCGCACTAAATCAATGCATTTATATCTCATATTGTGTCCGTTCAGAGTTTCTTATCACAGCCTCATGCCCCCTGGTATGTGGCAAGTGTGGTTATGGTATCAGCCTTTCTCTAAAGCCTAGGGGGTGTTGTAAACCTTAATTTACTTCGCAACATTAGGCTGGGTGTCAAGTACTACCAAAGCAAAGGCTCACTGTCCTTTGTACCTGTGATTTAAACAAAGAGCACAAACAGGTGGACTCAAGCGTTAAACTCATGGAGGCCATGTCAGGGTATCTACACCTCTTTGAAGTGTGAGCCATCCAAAGTAGTCCTAGCAAAGTGCTACCCTACGTATCATTCATTTCGATTTCAAGATCATGACCTGGACATGCCATATCACTATTATGGGGGCATCGTTTCTAAAAACGACCATGCAGTGCCAGAGGGCAAGAATGGGCCAGCTGTGACAAACGTAGCCATTTTGAAAAAATGTGTTGATCATCCACCAACCCACCTCATCAAGGAAGTGATGCCCATGATGACACTGAAAGAGTACACCAAGTGACAGTGCTAACTTGTCAGACAACGCCTCATTATAACAAACAAGGAAACCTTCCCAGGGGAAGAGCAATATGCAATATCATAGGTATAACTTTTCACTCATAAAATTATCACCAACTCAAAACTAACGGACATCTCTACATTCAATCAGAAAGTAATTAATAATCTGTTGCTACAAATATATTGTAATAAAAAACTGATTAAACAACATATACACCTTGAAAGAAATTCAGTTTTTAAATAATTAGAAACATAGATTTAACAATGTATATACATACTAACACTGTAGCCCATATTACCCCCATATGCATACTCATATATATATCCCGGGCCCCTCTCAGACTTGAGCCGGACTACCTGAAATACTGAAAGTTGATCAAGACCTTCCTTTTCTCCTTTGCCTGCTCTCTCACGCTACTTTGCTGACCTACCCGTCTGCTGCCCTGATTGGTTGCTTGGTACCCTCAGAGCCTCAATGTATGCCAGGCCCCTCCATAACCAGTCATCAAGCCACTGCCTCCTGGCCTACCACTCACTTAGGGACTGTAACTGCAACTCCTACAGTCCTCCTGCCTCTTGCACTTACCCAGAGTCGCGCTGCTCTGGCTGCAACTCCCCCTCACCTCTTCCCCTGCACTTCTCCCCAGTCCCTTCCCCCCTGAACTTGCCATAGTCGCACTTGCATGATCTGAATGACACAAGGCCTAGTAGGATTGTTTGACTTGTCTTCCCTCTGTCTCACTTCCTTTGTCTTGTGGCGCCTAGAAACACTTGTGTACAGGCGGGTTATAAATACCAAATCATATCATACCTCTGTCACCACCAATTCGACATTTCATGCAAAACAATGTATATCATAGGCAAAACATTAAAATATACAGTGTATATGATGTAAATAGTCATTATTGAATAACTATCATAGTTACCCATCAGTTCAACTTACAGTGCTAAAAAATGTAATAGACTTCTTGCTGTGCCTAAATGTTTATTCCTGAGAAGCATTATGATAATATACATTGTGTCAGGCCTCTCTTCGCCTGTTCCTCCCCATCTACCGGGAGACTTACCCACATTGGCGTCTGGCCTAATGCATCTTGGAGACCAAGCATGGGAAGAAGCACCACTAGGAACACCATCCCTATATGACATCACCAGCACGCAGCCTCCAGGAACGTTCGGCAGGATCCCATGCATGTGCAATCATATGCATGCAACTGGATGCTAACCAAGGGATTGACATAGCCTCTATTACCTCTTAACAACCCTTCTCTGCTGCCAATTCCTCCACCTGAACCCTTTATTACTTGCCTGAACCTCCCCGATATGCAAGAAGAGACATGTCTCCACCTGCTACCAGTGCCTTGGCAACATGGGTGGCACCAGCCCCTGGTTTGGGAGGAATTAAGCCCTCCCAATTTGAGGCAAAAGATAGCACTCTGCATTGATGCCATGGCTGGTGCTCCCATGACAACGGGTTGTGACAGCAACAGCCTGTCATATTGCTCTCCTGAGAGAGTGGAGATACATTAAAACAATCAATAACATGGCAGCAGCATCAGCAAACAGACAGAGGCTGAGGACAAAAGCATGATATGGGGATATTGATATACCACCTTATATGAAGCAATAGGATTAACTGATTTTAGATGGACGTCAAAATAGCTATGCATGAAATGTCTGATGGAGTTGAATGTGGAAGTAGAACAACTAATCGCTAATCCTGTGGCTGTGAAAGTGGAATTGAAAAGTGATGATTGGATAACATGGGGATGGGGATATTAATATACCGCCTAATATGAAGCAATAGGATGAACTGATTTTGATGGTTGGATAACAACTACAGAGAAAAGAAATCAAAGTTAACTGATGTTGAATCATAACAGTGAATGTAGGATGATGCGATCTATTCCGAAATATATGGTTAAGTTTCCCTACAGAAGATACAGAGAACAATTCATGAGATTCAGGTTGAACCTTTACTTAACTAGAGAAATTCTGGCTGCACAGAAACAAATAGAGAGATTGGCTCTATCATGTAGGTTTTCCCTACCGCAAGACACTGTAGAGACTTTGAAACATGTAACAGTTTCTTGTATGGGCCTTTTAGCCCAGAGAACTTTTTACTTTGGAGAAATCCTCAAAGGGGTGGAATCCTTGTCAGTGGGTGAATGGTGAAAGATGTTATTGTTGGGTGAAAACTAGTCACAAAGGTAGAAATGAAATAACTCATGGGGGGTGTTCAAAATCAGCCTAAGCACTGAGAAATCTCACCTTTGGCTTCTCCTTTGTAGGGGATTGTGTGATGTCTCCCATCTGCCTAAAACAAGATCTCAGTAGACATTGGAGAGAAGAAACCAGAGGAGGGAAAAGTTAATGCTGAAACCCTTCTGAGGTTTTTGTATTGGAGTTTTTAGGTTTTATCTATTTATGCTGTGTTGTTTTCTTTTCTCTTGTAAGAAATGTAATGCTGTATGATGAGTTTAGTAAAACAAAAAAACAAAACAAAAAATAAAAAATCCATTACATTCCAATGGGGTAATGTCCCCAATCACAACAGAACTGTCATCCATACCCACAAAGTGTTGAGCTGGCTCCGTCCCTGCTTGACATTTTGCTGCACCAGAGAAATCACTGTTGATGTTTACTCAAAGTGTTAGGCATTAGTACTATCCCACAATTTGTATTGATCCGGTTCATGGCTGAAAACATTTCCAAATGCTGGTACTCATTTCCAAGTCCAACTTGACACATTGGTGACTGAACTCTTACAAATACAGACCCACTTATTTTGATCCTGTAGAGTGGATTGCAAATACTTTTGGTATTTCAAGCCTGGTGGGGTTTAGGCACTGGCATCTCGGTGCATTTATGTGCTTGGTTGTGAAAAACAATTATCCTTGATTTGCACATTTTCTGTGTCCCTTCATTTTATTCAATGGCCTTTCAGATTTAACTCATGGACATTCACAAAATTAGAGTACACACAGATACTCACCTTTAGATGAAACACTAGGACTAAAATACTTTTCATTCTGCATCGCCAAGCATTCTCTCTCCCTTTTCCTCCTCTCCCATTAATGGTGGCACTCGGTGGGAGGCCCTCCTGTACCCCTTCCACTCCTCCAAGACTATTATGAATGTCTATCTAAATGGCACCGTCTGGTTACTGGGCCTTAAGCCCAATCTCCTCCTTTTCTATAGATGCTTCCCGCCTCTTAACTTCCTTCAGTCTCGTGCTAGTCCAACCTACACCTATCTGGCTCCTCCGCCACCTGCCTCTTCCACCACCTCTCTTGCACCCTCCTTTTCTTCTCTGGATGTTCTGCCTCCTACTTCCTCATCCACCTCTTTTGCACCCTCCTCTTCCTCTCTGACTTCTCTACCATCTCCTTCCTCCTCCTCTGCCCACTCTTGGCACCTCTAACACCTCTACAGGGTGTATTCATGCCTGTGCCCCTCCACTGATGTCTTTCAAATGTGGCGATCTGCTCCACGTCGCTACCCTAAGCTCTCGCTCTGCTGTCAAACACTTCTCTAACATCTGCCGACTGCTCGAAGAACTTGATTGGAAGTCCTCGGTCTCACCAAGACATGGTTAACCTCCAGCTCTGTAACAAGTTTCAACACTCTCCTGCCTGATATTGATATTGATATTTCATTTGATGGCTACAAGTTCCTCTCTGAATCCAGAACCAACCATCCAGGAGGTGGAATACATCTGATCTTCCCGGAGTGGATCCCTGCTTCTGTCATTACTGCACAGGACTAGTCCTCCTTTGAATGCCTGGTCTGCAGGCTCTCTATCTCTCATGGTTTCTCTCTTACTGTGGCCACCATCTACAGGCCACCTCTTCCTCTCCGAATGGGCCAACATCTTCTCCTCCCTCCCAGCCACTACCTCTCAACCTCTCCTCCTTGGAGACATCAACATCCACTTGGATGCCTCTAGTTCCTCCTCCGGGCTCTTTCACAATCACTGCAACTCTCTCTCTCTCTCTCTCTCTCTCTCTCTCTCTCTATTCTTCCCTCTGGCCCAACATACTCTGCTGGGAACCCTCTGGATGTTCTCATCTCATCAGACATCCCCCTCTCCAACACTCAAACCCCTCCTCTCTTCTGGATTGACCACTTTCTTCTCTCCTCTTACCTGTCGCTCTCTGTCCCTCAGCACTGCCATCCACCTTCTCGGTCACTGGGCCCGTGAAGCCTGTGTCAGTGGAGGCTTTTTCCACCACTTTCTCTCCTCCTTCACCAGCAGTGGACTCACACTCTGACACAGCCCTCTCCAACCTGCATCTCTCAATCTCTACCACTCTTGATGTCCTTGCCCTTGTCATGAGAATCGATCTGAAGCCCACATCTAAGTGCAATTCTTGGTATGAATCCGACCTCGCCACCATTAACCACAAGTGTAGGGTGGCTGAGAGAAAGTGGAGGGCATCAGGCTCATCCTCTGACAAACTTGTCTCTCACCTGCTCTCTGTCCTGTCCAAGAAGAGAGCCTACATCAAAGCCTGCGTCTCCAAGGCCTTTAACAACTTGGCTGAACAAATCTGCAAGGAGCTGGCCAATCCTGCTGAAGTCTCAACATCTCATGTTCCCTCCCAGGCCCTATTCACAGAGTTGGCTTCTCACTTTGTCACTAAAACCCAGGACAACCTGTCCACTCTCTCCTCTTCCTCTCCCTCTACCACTCATGGCCCCTCTCTGGCCACCTCTCCTCCTCCTTTCTCCTTCCCCCAACAGTGTTTCTAGACAAGTTGATCTATGAAAGTCTTGTCAAAGAAGGTGCTCCCCTGCTCCTCCAAAACCATCAAGGACCACATCCACACCCTCGCTCCAGCTTTGGCCAATTTCTGCATTCACTCTTTTGCCACTGGAACCTTCCATTCCCCCGTAAAGCACTCCCTTGTGCATCCCCTCCTCAAGAATCCCTCTGCCGATCCTTCCTCTCCAGAAAACTACCACCTGATCTCTATCACTCCTTTCTTGGGCCAACTCCTGGAAAAGCTGTCCATGCCCCAGCTTACTCTCCATACTGAATCTGTTGGTTGTCTCCATGACCACCAGTCTGGCTTTACAGCATCAAGAAGCACGGAAACTGCTCTCCTGTACACCCGAGAAGACCTGCTCTCTAATCTTGACTCTAACATTCCTTCTGTCCTCATTCTCCTTGATCTATCCTCTGCATTGGATACAGTCAACCACAACCAGTCTCTCTACACATGGAGTTCCCCAGAGGTCTAACCTCTCACCCTGGCTCTTCAAACATTACTTTGCTCCTCTGGCCCATCTCATCTTTACCTTCTGTTCTAACTTTCAGTGTCATGCAGATAACACTCAGCTCTCCTTCAGGCTCCCCCCAGCCTCCTCTGATCTCTCGCTCATTCCTGACTTTCTATCTGCGATTCAAGAATGGTGTGCCTCCAACGATCTCTTCCTCAATGCCAGTAAGACTAAGATCCTTCACATTGGACGCCTGCTCCAGCTTTCCCTCTTGCACTCTGGCCGCCCACCCTGGGCCCTCCACCCACACCTTCCTGTGAGGTAAAGAACATAGGTGCCATCCCCGACTCCACCCTCTTCTTCTCTCCTTGTTGGAATTGAAATGATATTATGCCTCCTATCGCAGTATTTGAATGTGTGTTGGCCTGCGCCAAGTTGTCTAAAAAAATCATGTAAATAGACTCTGCGGCAAGGTCTTGACCTTAACGAAAAGTTATGTGAGTCGCCATCTTGGATTTAGCCGCCATTTTAGGTTCTCTTGTAATGTGGAAGTCACCCTGAACATCAAAATGGAGGCCGAATGACATTCTGAGTGAGATTCTGGCCGTTGTGACCTCCGCACACATGAATAAGTAATATGCCTGCAGGCCACTTGTCGGGGTCGTAAACTAAGACCTTGTCCTATCCCTGACCTATGTGTAAATGAACAACTGTATCAGCGGAACTGATCAAAATGCATACATTATGGGATTGACCTGGCAAGGAACCCTAGGCCTGGTCCCAATAATGGTTAACCCGCGAGGGGGTTGGCCAGGGCTGGATAAAGAATATAAAAGCCAAAGTATTCAAATGTACGGTCTCTATTCTAATGCATCGAACCTTCGTTGAAGTTCGTTACGTTACTCTGAGAGCCGAATAGCTATCTGTTTGTCAATTGACTTTGGTAACTGTTGTAGCTTTTTTAATAAAGCACTTTGTATGTCCTTTGTAACCTGTGTTGGTGTGTTTACTTTGGGCTTCCCATCCTCATGTCAATTTTTTATGTTTTCACA
Source organism: Ambystoma mexicanum (assembly GCF_040938575.1). Classification (NCBI taxonomy): domain Eukaryota; kingdom Metazoa; phylum Chordata; class Amphibia; order Caudata; family Ambystomatidae; genus Ambystoma; species Ambystoma mexicanum. Next base: position 620,257,992 of record NC_090923.1, on the reverse strand, counting down.
GTTGGCGCCCGAAAAGGGACCCTCAAGATTGATGCCGGATCATTGAAGGTTGACGCAGACTATTGAACCGGGATCGGACGGTGTGATTCTGTGGGCCCGACCGAACGAGACGCGATACCTCGGCAGCGCTGCACGATCCGATCCTTGGACGATAGTCGTGTGGTCTGACACGGCATCTTGACGAGGGTCCATTTTTGAGGCGGGCAGATTTGTCGAAACCACCAAACACAAGGTAAAATTCGTTAGGTAAGTTCTTTGATAAACCGTACGGTCCTCCTTAGGTTTGGTCAGGTGTAGTCGTGACCCGGCTCTTAATTTAACCCTGACAATTTGAATTTGGCGTATTGTATCTGCAGACACAATTATTGACCAGGTAACACCAATTTTTTGTGAAATGCCTGGGAAATTGTCTAGCTGCTTTAGGGCTCTGTTCCGCAGCGATCGACAATCTTTGGAATTTAGCCGCCCGGCACCACAGGAGGAGTTGCCTGCATGTACTATGTACTGTAAGTATGGCATTGGTAGTATAGTATTTAATGATATTTGGCACAGACAGACCAGACATGCCTCCAAATTTCAGTGGCCAATCAACGGCAGTTTTGAGATCCCCCGTATTGAATACCTAGAATCAGTCTTGCTAAAAAAGAAGGCCAGACCTGCAGCCTTTGATGTTTTACAGAATTGGAAAAAAGAAGCGTTACAGCAGCTTAAAAGTAGGGACAAAAATGCACACCGTCATAAAACAAACGCCGAAAAAACGTTGTCATATGATAAAGAAAAACATTCAGAATCAGTTAAAAATATGGATAGGGCTTTTTCACTTGGAATCCAGAAAATGTACCCCTCTAAAGATTTCCATGTTTCTGAAGAATTTATTGAGAAATTGTTAAACTAACGCAGGCCTGGTGCCTCTGCACCACCTCCGTATGTTCCTATTTTGGGCGCTCTGCCCATTCCTGCTGTTGTTCCTGCTGTTATTCCTGTTCCCCCTGCACAACCTATCGTTCCTAGTCCTCTAATTGTTGTTCCTCCACCTATCGCACCGCCCCTTCCTTCTGCACCGATAGTTGCACCTTTATTAAATTTACCTGCACCTCCGCTCTCGAGTGGCCCCGTATTGACTGAAGTTGATCCAGGTACAGGATCAAAGATCGTCACTCGTAATACTGTTTCTGCAGATAAGAAACAGGAATTGTTTGCATGGGCTAAGCACTGTATGGAGAAAGGTGATCAAGTTAATGTTTTTTCCACATTATCTAATTTGAATAGTTTTCCCGAGAAAAATGTTTTTATCGAAGGTTTGGGGACTCATTTACATGTGATGTGGGGTAGATTACAAAATTCGGATCTTCCACAAGGAGTGAGAGATCTGAATGCATTGGCACTTTCGAGGGACACAGAGCAGAAAGTATATGGGCATGTTGAAAAATTGTTTGAGTAGAGGAAAGACTTTGAAAAGTCACGAGATGAGGATGACGAAGACGATAGAATATATGTACAGAAACGGTTCCTTCCGTGTCATAGATCGGCACCTGAGGAAATACGAATTTGTACCAAAGATGCGATTCAATGGATCTCGGATTCATCGATTCCGCCAGATGAAGTATATGACACCTATAGTCAGTATACAGTAGAAATGCAAAGAAAGGTAATTCAGGTAATGGTACAGTACCTGCAAGAAGGATGTGTAAGAAAGAAGGTTAGTTGCCCCATAGAATTATTGGGGATTTGTAAAAGGGCTTTTTCACCCGACACTTATTCAGCTGCCTTAGCGCTCGACCTGGCTCTGTTGCTTGGTAAGCGGCCGGAGGCACCTATATCTCAGTTGCCTATGAGAGAGGTTCCTCCGACCTTTGTCCCAAAAGTTGAGATTCCCGCCAACGCTGGGACTGCTGCCCCCGCTGTGGATATCTGTCACGATGCCCGCTCCCGGGGAGCCGGCTCAGGCCCTGCGTCCCCGAAAGCGGACATCAAGTCCCCGGGGAAGGTCCCAGCAACCCCTTATAGGGGCCCTTTGGACAGCGTCCTGGCGCCTACAGCACCAGGCTCATAGAAAACATCAGTCCTGGCGCCATAGGCGCCAGGCTCATTATGAAAGTGTTTGGGTGCACTTACCTGATGCAGACCATGCTGCAGAACCCCGGCCTCCTTGAGGCCTGAAAGGAACTACTTTACCTGGGGGACTCATTTACCACCCGGGCGTGGTCGGGGAAGGATACATACCTGATTGGAGGAAGGACACATTCTAGGAACTTCTTCCAAGGCTATTTAAACCACACCCGATCAGCCACACGTGCTTCGCATTGTTCTGCATCTAGCAGCTGGACGCTCACCGTGTCTGCTCCTGCATCTTGACTTGTGCCACACCTGCCAGCATCCTGAATCACCTGCAAAGGAAGGGAACAAGAGAACAGAAGAAGGAAAAGGCCTCACCAGCTAAATCTGCATCCCAGAGACTTTTCGCCGACAATCCTGAAAAGGAAGACATTTATTTTTAAAAGCACATCGCATCGATCGCTGCAGCGCCGCATTCTACTCACCTTTACAGGGCGCCTCCATGTTCAGCAGAGACCATGCGGATTCGCAGTCGCGCCCCCGCACCTAGGGAGAAAAAGACAAGAACAAAGGTGAGAGAAAAAAGGGAAAAGGGAAGCTAAAACTCCATGTCAAGACTTACCTGTTGGGTCATTCCCTTTTCATTTCGGGTCCATGCCGCATCCAGGCATTTTCAGACCTCGGCCCCTAAGGGGAAAAAGACATCAGCGTTAATGAGTGAATGAAAAGACATTACCAAAACACTCATTAAAGACTTACCTGATTTCCACAAGGATTTCACCGCTCACCTCGGGTCGGTGCCTGTTCCCCGGCATTCCGTACACCGGCCCCTATGGGGAAAAAGACACTAGCATTAGAACATTAATGCATGGACACAAGGGGAACCACTTATAGAAAAAGTGACCTGGAAGCCAAGCAAGTTTGGTTCTCACCCATCCGAAAATCCAGTGACGTAACTGGATACCAACGCGCCCCTGCATCAGAAGCAGGATGGAGAGCTCGTCCTTCCAGACCCTAAGTTGAGACGCTACGGGGAAGCACAGAAGGGTTTTGAGGAGGGTGAGAGGGGTAAGTGGGAGGCCGATTGCATTACCCCGCAGACAGTTAACCCCATATTCTCACCTACAGAAGGATACTTCTGCGAGTCAGACAAGCCAGATCTGGGGCCCGGTCCAGTCCGTCTTTCGAACCCTGCGCATCACCTTAGACGAGGTCACAGCAGCGCGAACCAGCCCAGCGCCCCCGTGGGAGTCAGGTGAGCGTTACAGAACGCGAAGCCTTCCTACAAATTCCCACCCAGGCGCTATGGAAACTTCTGAGACTGATCAGTTGGCCCAATTACTGGGGGAATTACGGGCCGAAGTACATGCCGCTCGTCAAGAGACTAATGCCCTCAAGAGGGAATTAATAACATCAAAGGAACGAACTGATGACCTGGCCAGACAGCTTTTGCAAGGTCAAGCTGGACAAACTCCTCTACCCTGTTCCGGAGGGAACCCCGCTCCTGTGGTTCCCAGTAACCATGTGCAGATTAATCTACCTGGAAACATGCCGGTGGCCCCACCTGAACGCTTTGCTGGGGACCCCAAACGATTCGCCGTATTCATGAATCAGTGTTGTTTGCACTTCCTATACAGACCTGGGGCCTTCCCTAATGATCAGGCCAAAGTAGCCTTTGTATTGTCATATCTCAGTGGCTGCGCTGCCGATTGGTCAGTTCCACTGGTTACTCAAGATGACCCGATTCTCCGTGATTTTCAAGGATTTCAAGCAAGCATGGAAACTTTATTTGCTCGACACTCTCAGGGGCAGGCTCTGGATGACGAACTTCTATCCCTGCGACAGGGCAATCAGGACCTCCTATCCTATATTGCAACCTTTAATAGACTAATTGTGGAAACGGGATGGCCAGAGGATAAAAGAGTCACGTTATTTTATCGAGGTCTACGCGGAGAACTTAAAGATGTCTTGGCCCAGGTTGTAAATCCGCCCCAAGAATGCACAGAATATATACACTTAGTGGTCCAATTGGATCACAGACTTCAAAACAGAAAAACAGATCGGTCCAGGTTTGTGACCCGGGTGTTGGTCAAGACCCACGCTAACCCCAAGGGAGTTGATGTCTCTGAGCCTATGCAAATTGGAGGGGTTAAAGAACCCTTAACTCAAAAGGAATGTGAAAGGAGGCGGCAGTTAAAATTATGTCTTTATTGTGGGAACTCTGGACACTTTCTACGAGATTGCCCGGCAAAACCGCCCCGAAAAGCGGTAGGAGCCGCTGATAAAAACCATGAAGACTCTGTTTCGGGAAACGACTCAGCCCGATAAGCGTAGGGGTCCGCTTGCCGAGCTTGAAAACTAACTCTCAGACCTTGCATTTCATTGTGCCAATGGTTCTCGTAGATCCAGAAAAGCCTAAGCGGTTGCATGCAAGAAAGGCATACATCGATAGTGGGGCTATTGGAAACTATGTGGATCGTGAATTGGCCTCTAGGATTAACCTCCCTCTCCGTCCTAAAACCAGCAAAGATGTCATCACCACAGTCGATGGAACTGAAATTGCCTCTGGACCGGTAACACATTCCACTACTGGGGTGACTCTTATTGGTCCTGACGGCCATCGGAAGGCAGTTGTGTTTGATGTAATCAAGGCTCCACAGTTTCAGGTTATTCTTGGAATTCCTTGGTTAGAGACACATAATCCTGGAATTGATTGGCGAGCTAAGGAAATAACCTTCCCGGATTGTGCACAAACATGCTACCCAGAAAACCTGAAGATTAATCTAGCATCTGTAACCTCTACCTCCATGCAATTACCTCCGGAATACCAGGACTTTCAGGACGTCTTTCAAAAGGAACAGGCCAACACGTTACCTCCTCACCGATCGTACGATTGCCAAATCGATCTGGTGCCCCGTGCACAACCCCCTTGTAGCAGGATTTATGCCCTTACCGAACCTGAGAACCTGCATTTGAGACAATATTTGGATCAATACCTCGCCAATGGTTTTATTCGCACATCAAAGTCCCCGGCATCCTCGGCTTTGTTCTTCGTGCCTAAAAAAGAAGGCGACCTTAGAACTTGTATCGATTACCGCGCATTGAACCAGATAACGGTTAAAAAACGTTATCCTCTGCCTCTGATTCCTGAACTCCTTGACCAGGTGAAGGACGCTTGCATATACACCAAGTTAGATCTCAGGGGGGCATATCATCTGGAGCGAGTAAAAGAAGGCGACGAATGGAAAACAGCCTTCCGTACAAAATATGGATTATTCGAATACCAGGTAATGCCTTTCGGGTTGTGCAATGCGCCTGCTGCCTTCCAATTCTTCATGAATGATGTCCTTCGGGAACTCATCGATGTTTGTGTTGTCGTCTATATCGATGACATTCTAGTGTACTCCTCTTCGGAATCTGATCACAGAAAAAACGTTAGGGCAGTTCTGGAAAAACTGCGCCAACACAAACTATTTGCTAAACTGGAGAAATGTGTTTTCCATACCACAGAAGTTGAGTTTCTCGGTTTCATCCTGACACCCAAAGGAGTCCGAATGGACTCAAGAAAAGTGGATGCCATCCTCAAATGGCCATCACCTAGCTCTGTAAAAGGGGTTCAAAGCATGCTCGGCTTTGCCAATTTCTATCCCAGGTTTATCCCGGAATTTTCACGCATAGTACAACCCATTACTGCACTCTTGAGGAAAAATAAACGTTTTGAATGGTCTGAAGAAGCCGAGCAGGCCTTCCAGGATTTAAAAGCTAAGTTTACCTCCGCACCTATATTGAAACACCCACGTCCAGATCTCCCGTATGTCGTCGAAACTGACGCATCCAGCCTAGCCATGGGAGCAGTTCTGTCTCAAAGAGTTCCTGAAACCAACTAACTGCATCCCGTAGCATTTTGGTCCAGAAAATTCTCGGCACCAGAGATTAATTACGCAATCACTGACAAAGAACTGTTAGCCATAAAGTCCGCTTTTAAAGCCTGGCTGCATTACCTCCTTGGCGCTCGACATACCATCACGGTGATCACTGATCACCGGAATTTACAGTATTTGAAAACCGCCAAGGCTCAGTCATCACGGCAGCTCCGATGGGCTTTGTTTTACGCTGAATTTGATTTCGTGATTACCTATCGACCTGGCTGCAAGAACGGCAAAGCAGACGCCTTATCCCGAATTGGAATGGGAGAATCTGATACAAACTCAGAACCAGTACCAATAATTCCCGAACAGAGAATTCTAGGCATGACTTCGTTACAGACGCTTGAAGACATTCAAGTCAGAGTGAAACAACTCCTGGACCCTACAGTCCTACAGGATTGGATACAAAAGGGATCAGACTTTACCATAGATAATGGTTTACCTTATTACCAAGGACGCTTATTCCTGCCGCACAAGGATTTACACAAACTAGTTATTTCCGGTTATCATGATACATTAATAGAGGGACACCCCGGTATTGCCAAGACAATGGAAAAGGTGAAACGACAATTCTGGTGGCCCTCTTGGCGAAAAGATGTTAAATCTTTTGTGATGTCCTGTGGTGTTTGCCCCCAAAATAAAGGTCAAAAGAAAAGACCAGCCGGTCTCCTTCAACCTCTAGACATACAGCCAGCACCCTGGCACACCCTATCAATGGATTTTATTACGGACTTGCCTCCTTGTTCGGGATACAATACCATTCTGGTAATTGTGGATTTGTTTTCCAAAATGGCCCACTTCATTCCTTTGAAAGGTTTACCTTCAGCTTCTGTCCTAGCCAAAGAATTCCTTGAAAATATTGTTCGGCTACATGGATTCCCATCTATACTAATCTCTGACCGGGGAAGCCAATTCATTTCCCACTTCTGGCGCAAATGTTGTCAAATGGCACAAATCGACGTAAGATTATCGACCAGTCACCACCCTCAGACCGATGGTCAGACCGAGAGGACAAATCAGACCCTTGAGCAGTACTTACGGTGTATGTTGCAGCAATCTGAAAGCAACTGGAAAGACATTCTTTGGATAGCCGAATACGCATATAATAATTCGGTACACTCTGGAACTGGCCATAGTCCTTTTTATACCTTGTTTGGACATCACCCTCGAACCTCAAACCTCGACTCACCTCAGAACCTCGGAGTGCCCGCAGTAGAACATCTGCATTCTACCATTACCCGAGCCTTCAAAGAGGCAACCACGCATTTACAACAAGCCAAGAAAAAATACAAGGAGAATGCTGACCTACATCGGAGTGAAGCACCTCCGTATCAGATTGGGGATCAAGTGTGGTTAGCTACCAGACATTTACCACTCAAAGGGCCTCGAACTTTTAACCCAAAATATCTGGGACCTTATTCTATTACGGCAATAATTAACCCAGTAGCGGTTAAACTTGATTTACCAGCTAATATGCGAATTCACCCTGTTTTTCATGTGTCACTTCTGAAACCAGTGGTCCCCGCAACCCGACTACTCAAACCTCCAGAACCTATTCAAATAGATGGGGAACCCGAATTCGAAGTGAAGAACATTTTAGATTCAAAAATGTTTAGGTCAAAGCTTTTGTACCTAATTGATTGGAAGGGGTACGGATCTCAGGAGAGGTCGTGGGAACCCAGTGACCATGTGCATGCACCTCGATTAGTCAGGCAATTCCACCGACTCTTCCCAAACAAACCAAAACACCCGGAGGGACCAACCTTGGGAGGGGCCTTGGGGGGGAGTGCTGTCACGATGCCCGCTCCCGGGGAGCCGGCTCAGGCCCTGCGTCCCCGAAAGCGGACATCAAGTCCCCGGGGAAGGTCCCAGCAACCCCTTATAGGGGCCCTTTGGACAGCGTCCTGGTGCCTATGGCGCCAGGCTCATAGAAAACATCAGTCCTGGCGCCATAGGCATCAGGCTCATTATGAAAGTGTTTGGGTGCACTTACCTGATGCAGACCATGCTGCAGAACCCCGGCCTCCTTGAGGCCTGAAAGGAACTACTTTACCTGTGGGACTCATTTACCACCCGGGCGTGGTCGGGGAAGGATACATACCTCATTGGAGGAAGGACACATTCTAGGAACTTCTTCCAAGGCTATTTAAACCACACCCGATCAGCCACACGTGCTTCGCGTTGTTCTGCATCTAGCAGCTGGACCCTCACCGTGTCTGCTCCTGCATCTTGACTTCTGCCACAGAAGAAGGAAAAGGCCTCACCTGCTAAATCTGCATCCCAGAGACATTTCGCCGACAATCCTGAAAAGGAAGACATTTATTTTTAAAAGCACATCGCATCGATCGCTGCAGCGCCGCATTCTACTCACCTTTACAGGGCGCCTCCATGTTCAGCAGCGACCATCCGGATTCGCAGTCGCGCCCCCGCGCCTAGGGAGAAAAAGACAAGAACAAAGGTGAGAGAAAGAAGGGAAAAGGGAAGCTAAAACTCCATGTCAAGACTTACCTGTTGGGTCATTCCCTTTTCATTTCGGGTCCACGCCGCATCCAGGCATTTTCGGACCCCGGCCCCTAAGGGGAAAAAGACATCAGCGTTAATGAGTGAATGAAAAGACATTACCAAAACACTCATTAAAGACTTACCTGATTTCCACAAGGATTTCACCGCTCACCTCGGGTCGGTGCCTGTTCCCCGGCATTCCGTACCCCGGCCCCTATGGGGAAAAAGACACTAGCATTAGAACATTAATGCATGGACACAAGGGGAACCACTTATAGAAAAACTGACCTGGAAGCCAAGCAAGTTTGGCTCTCACCCATCCGAAAATCCAGTGACGTAACTGGATACCAATGCGCCCCTGCATCAGAAGCAGGATGGAGAGCTCGTCCTTCCAGACCCTAAGGTGAGACGCTACGGGGAAGCACAGAAGGGTTTTGAGGAGGGTGAGAGGGGTAAGTGGGAGGCCGATTGCATTACCCCGCAGACAGTTAACCCCCTATTCTCACCTACAGAAGGATACTTCTGCGAGTCAGACAAGCCAGATCTGGGGCCCGGTCCAGTCCGTCTTCCGAACCCTGCGCATCACCTTAGACGAGGTCACAGCAGCGCGAACCAGGCCAGCGCTCCCGTGGGAGTCAGGTGAGCGTTACAATATCCCTGCGCATTATGTATCACAATTCGTTCATGTCCCGTTTTCATGACAGGAAGTGAACACTATTAGACAAACAGTTCCCGATATCAGGAAAAACCAGACGGGGTTTTACAAAGAAATTGAGTCCGTCTTGCAGTCCTCTGTGTTCACCTTAAGTGATATTGACTTACTATTTCCTGTACTCCTACCCGTAGATGTATGGAAACAGGTTCGGACAATAGAAGATGTGCCAGGGTTGGGAGATACGTGGGCTAATATGATTAGGAGTGATGGGGAAAGACCAGCAGGTGAGAAACCACCACAGGTAATACTTACTTTGCCTGATAGAATTGTCGCAAAATTAAAAACTATAATTCCAGAGAAAAGAATTATTTGGGACAAGCTTACGGCTGTTCAAGGAAAAACTGAAGGCGTCACCGAATTCTTTAACCGATTCGAGCAGGTATTTTCTGACTTCAGTGGACAGGATTTGGGTACAGAGTCTGGGAAAAGGTTGTTTGTGGACAAATTTGTACGTGGATTGTTGCCCGACATCCAGTCACAGATTATGTCCTCTGAGAGCGCTTGACAGGCAAAATCTCAATCTGAGGTTTTACACATGGCTCAGTATTATGAGAACCGTGTTAATAATGAGAAGGACAAAATTGAAAAGAGGAAAGGAGATTTGAAAACCAAAGTACTATTACAACAAATTGTTAGAAACCCCAGAGGAGGCACGACACAGACCAGAGGTCAGTATGTCCCAAAAGGAAATGCTCCTTTGGGTCCTGTGAATATTAATCAATGTGCTTATTGCCGCCAGGAAGGTCATTGGCGAGCACAGTGCCCCGTCCTTCGACAAAGGTCAAACAGTGCATTTGGGAGTATGGGTAGACGACCTAGGAGCCGCCCTGGAGCAGGGGGCCCTGATAGAGGTCAGTTTTTACAAGATCCTCAGCAACCTTTTTCACGGGAAAATCAGACCTCGAGTGTGGACTCGAGGAACATATTTGATCACCCTTCTGCTGCCTACCTTTCTGAAGAGTTTCCTTCTGACAAGGCTCTATTTCATTAGGATTGCCCGAAGCAGGGTTTGGAACCTTCACCTATTCCCGTTAATCAGAAAGGCCCCTACGTTGAATTATTAGTAGGGAATAGGAAACACCAGTTTTTGATAGACACTGGAGCACAGAAGTGCTCCATTGATCATTCCCGGGTTCCAAACATTCCACTGTCAGGGCAAACAAATGTTTCCGTAGGGTTTTCTGGTATACCAATTGTCTGTCCGGTTTCTTCACCGGTGTCTGTTTCTTTGGGTCCCTTTATGGACCATTGCCCTTTTCTTCTCACTTCGAACTGTGGAGAGAATTTTCTGGGGTTGAATTTGTTAAAGAAATTGAACGCAGTAATTCATTGTTCTTCTGATGGAGTACGGCTGACGGTTTCACCACAGCAACTTCCTAATTCTCAGTTCCTGATTCGACCCTTACCTCCTGAGTTTAGCATTGTCCCGGAATGTTTATGGGCGGTTGACGACAATGATGTCGGGGTATTACAGATCGAGCCCGTTAAAATAGTTTTGAAACATGGAGTGAAACTACCACGCATTCCGCAGTATAAAATATCAGTTGAGGGCGAGCGTGCTTTGAAATGCATTGTCTCCGATTTTGTGCATCGTGGGGTGATCGAGGAGATTACAGGTAGTCTGTGCAACAGTCCGATCTTGCCTGTATATAAGAAAGGCGACAATGCATTTCCATACCGGTTCATAATTGATCTTCGTGCTATTAACAGAGTTGTCGCCCCACAATTTCCAATTGTGCCTGATGTGACGACGATATTGACAATGATCCCTGCTACGGCTACGCACTTCAGCGTTGTGGATTTAAAAAACGCTTTCTTTAGTATTCCTATACATAAGGAAAGTAGATATTTGTTTCCGTTCACCTTGGGGGGACGCTCATTTACATTTACCAGGCCACCTCAAGGGTATACTGAAAGTCCAAGCATTTATAGTAGAGCATTGAAAGAGCAGCTCGACACCCTTGAATTGCCACCTACTTGTACGCTGCTTCAATATGTTGATGATTTGCTTTTGGCTGCAGACTATGAGAGTGCTTGTAAAGAAGGCACTGTACTGTTGCTTGTTCATTTAGCTAAAAATGTTCATAAAGCTTCGCTCAAAAAATTTCAATATTGTTGTCAGGAGGTCGCCAATTTAGGCTACCTCCTGTCAAAGGAGGGGAGAAGATTGACACCTGAAAGAATAAAACACATTTCTGGCATGTCTGTTCCAAATACACAGAAGGAAGTCAGAGCCTTAATAGGTATGGCTTCTTACTGTAGGTTGTGGATCCCAAACTTTTCACTAGTGATAAAACGGATGTTGGCTTTGACGAAGAAGGGCATTTCTCTGCCACTGCCATGGAAATCGGAACATCAACGATCATTTGAGCTTCTCAAAACCGCGTTATGCTCTGCACCGGTTCTGGGTACTCCAAATTATGAAAAGGCCTTTGTGTTGTTTGTGCATGAATGTGATGGATGTGCTTTGGCTGTGTTAACACAGGAACACAGAGGGAAGAATAGGCCATGCGGCTACTACTCCTCCGCCCTTGATCCTGTCGCATGCGCTTTGCCAAGATGTTTGCGAGCTGTCGCTGCTGCTGCCGCGTCTGTAAAACAGAGTGAGGGAATGGTCCTAGGCCATGATTTGATTTTGATGGTACCTCACTCTGTAGATATCCTATTGAATAAAACCCAAACGCAACACCTCACCTCTGCGCGGTTAACAAGGTATGAAGTAATTCTGTTTGCCGCTCACATTCAAATTAAGAGGTGTTGTGTTCTTAATCCGGCTGAACTCTTACCTTTCCCGCAAAACACTGTTTGCGGTGACGAAGAATTACATGATTACCTGTATACCACTGAACAAGAAACAAAGGGCAGGATAGATCTCATAGATACTCCTTTGGACAATGCTGAAGGGGAGCAGTTTTGTGATGGCTCCTGCTTCAAACTTTCAGATGGTACATCTACAGCTGCTTATGCAGTTACCACATTGAGTAAAGTTGTTGAAACTAGGAGAATTTCGCATAACTCCGCGCAGGCCGCAGAGATTATAGCATTGACCCGAGCTTGTGAACTCTCCCAAGGGCGCATAGTAAATATATATACTGATAGCCAGTACGCCTTTGGGGTGGCTCACAACTTCGGGAGGCTTTGGTCGGAAAGAGGGTTCCTGACCTCACATGGGACCAAGATCCAGCATGGCCCCTTGATAGTGCAATTACTCTCGGCACTCTCACTCCCTAAACAGTTAGCGATCATGAAATGTGCAGCACATCGTAAGGTCATAGATGATGTGGGGAAAGGGAACGCTTTTGCGGACCTGATAGCCAGACAAACGGCCACAGACCTTAGCATGGACATTTATGCTTTGAGGGAAATGAGAGATGCTTATATAATGGATGAAGGTATTGGGTCTGTGCGAGATATTCAAACTGATGCCACAGTAGAAGAATCTAAAAGGTGGGCTGAAGGAATGGGGAAACTAGATGATGATGGGTGTTGGGTGGATACATCTGAAGGAAAATGGCTGCTCCCTGATTCATACGTATTGGCAATGGTTACGATGGCACATGGTCCTACACATGTGTGTGCTCAGCAGATCACGAAAATGTTACAACAAGTTTGGGTGAATAACAAGATTCCGGAGACTGCCAGACATCATGTTCGAAATTGTATGATCTGCTTACAGCACAATGTGGGTAAGGGGACAGTAACTCCAAGGGGAAGCTTTGGGCCCCCTTCTGTTCCCTTCAAGGTCATTCACTTTGATTTTATTGAGATGGAACGGTGTAACAATTTGAAATATGTTCTTGTAATTATTTGTGCCTTCAGCAAATGGGTCGAGGCTTTCCCCGTTAAAGATGCTACCGCCATGACCACTGCAAAGATTATGGTAAAATAATTTTTTCCTCGTTTTGGGCTCCCGAGGGTAATTTGGTCGGATAATGGTCCTCATTTTGTTACAGCAGTAATTTTGCAGATATGCACAGCCTTACGTATTGAGAAACGATTTCACTCAGCTAGACATCCTCAAAGTGCTGGGTTGGTGGAAAGACACAATGGTATCTTAAAGAATAAGCTTGCAAAAACATGTGCCGATACCAAACTGAAATGGCCAGATGCCTTACCTGTTGTATTATTGGCTATGCGTACCACACCTCAAACTAAGACTGGGTTTTCTCCATTTGAGGTAGTGATGGGGAGACCTGCTAACATTTGGGGTCTCCCAAAACCTAAAGCCCTGAGAGAGGTGGAAAATGTATTGCTTGTAGACTACTGTAACCAGTTAACTAAAAACCTGTATTTCATTTATCACCAGGTGCACTCAGCTTTACCTGTACGGTTCACGGGCCCAGGGCACGATATACAGCTTGGAAGTTGGGTCCTAGTGAAGGCCTACGAAAGGTCTTCCTGTCTCGTGCCTCGCTGACGGGGACCCTACCAGGTGCTGTTGGTCACCCGGACAGCAGTGCGGGTGGCTGGAAAGAAGCACTGGATCCACGCGACGCATGTCAAGAGACTTCCTCACCCGACACCACACGTTACAGAAGAAGCAGAACCCCTCGCTGATGCTACAGTCTCTGATCTTGGAGTAGCAAACAGCGCCGTGAGTGCGTCGGAGAATTTCTCTGAGCCCGAGGAGCTTGGGGAACAGTCCATTTCGTCTCTGCACTCTTTTGAAAAATCACTACAAACACTGTTTCAAGCTCTGCGACTTCCGTCGCCTCCGACACGTCGCTTCCCTCAGGAAGTGACGACACTTTATTTTTGGACCAAACAATCTTGGGTACCACCAGGTACAACCTTCGACGAAGAAAATAGAACTACGGCACGGGTTTTTTCATACATCTGGAAAAGGGAAGTGATTAGAAGTTTTCTTTTGTATAAGAAAGTTCTGTTGAACAAAAGGGATTCTGCTGGCTAGGGTTGGGAAGGACTAAGAAATTGCGCGACCGTAGCGTCGCCAGCAACGAACATTGAGGTCGTCGATTGAGGAACTACAATGCCTGCCACCTCCACTGCTGCTCCCCGCACTGGACTTGTGAATAAGGGGGTGACCAACTTGGACAATGAACAAAGCGCCTGGGCCCCAAAAACGTACTGCTGAGTTTTGATAATGATAATTGTTAATTTTGCAACTACTGCTGTAGGACTTTGGTACTTTGAAGAAATCTATCCTCTAAAACCTTTACTACCGACCAAGATTGTACCAACTGCTTTGACTCCCTCTGTACACCTTCACACTCTGTCCCGTAGAGACTCCCAACATAGACAAAAGTATCATAATAACACTCTAATGATACTAATGAATGCAACTCATACCATTTTTAATAAGAGTAATTGTTGGATTTGTACTCATTTACCGCAACATGGAAACAAGGGACTGGGATGGTATATTCATCCTTTACCTTTAACGACTGCTTGCTATGCCTCTCTTAGAACACTATTCTTTGGCCGTTGGAATGATAGCATCTCAGGGAACTTTGATGGAACTAATTTGAATGATTTCGAGAAACGTGAATTAACTCCCCTGGGATGCTCGCTTTTCGCAAATAGAAGTAAACCCAATGTCGCTTCTATTAGGCCGTCTGATAAACTATCTCTTCCTTTTCAACCTCTAATTTCCTTTAAAATGGCTCCGATAGACAATAAGGACGCCGCACCTCCTTCTTATTCTATAAATCATAGCCCTGACTCGGTCCCCTTTTGTGTACAAAGATATGGCACTCGGCCAATGGGAGATTTTGAAAGTTGTAAAAACATTGTAAATTTGACTGGAGAAAACAGGCCTCTGTACGTAGGGGGGCCTGTTTATTTTATTTGTGGTAGTTTAGCATTTCCCTGGTTGCCCAAGGATTGGCAGGGAACCTGTTATTTAGGAATCCTGTTACCCGGTGTATTTGTAGCTAGTACATTGGATGTTTCAAAGGCTCGCCCTCGGCGGGACGAGAACGGAGATACCCCTTGGCAAGTATTGGGAGATATAGCAAAATCAGTTGTGCCCTTTTGGGGACAAATAACAAACTCTGAGAACATTAGGGGATTAGCAAGGGTACTGGAGAGAACGATCAACCGGACCACGGACATACTCTACAATATGACCTTAGAACAAAAAGCAATAAGATTGGTAGCACTCCAAAATCGGATGGCATTAGATGTCATTCTGGCAGAACGAGGTGGAGTATGCAAATTAGTGGGGTCCGCTTGCTGTGTTTTCGTTCCAGATTCCTCGCCGACAATTTTTAAAGCAATACTCTTAGTTCTGAAGTACATATCCCTGTAGGAGATTGGAATCTTAGCACCTGGTTCTGGGATTCTTTACGATCTTGGGGTTGGAAGGTGCTTTCTGTTGGGGATCCTGCTATTCCTTTGTTGCTGTAAGGTATTAGTTACTCCCAGGGTTGATGCTGTCGCTCCGGGAGTCGTAGAGATACTGAAAGCAGATTTCTGTTCTTGATAATAACAGGCTGGGGAGCAGTCGCTGGGGAAGGTTAATTTCTTTGCCCACCAGTCAATCAAAGGGTTGTGAGCGACTAACCATGGCATCCCTAGTATGAGCCGGAATTGAGATGCCTTGATGAGATCGAACGAAATAAGTTCCCGATGTCCGTCCTGGCACAGCAAGGTTATCTCGGCTGTGCATTGGGTTACAGTTCCGGAAGCGATTTCTGTCCCATCCACCGTAGTTACCTTGTCTGTAGTCAGCTTGGAACATAAGGGAAGCCCCATCTCTGCAGCCAGGTCTTGATCTACATAATTCCCAATTGCTCCGCTTTCGATGTATGCTTCAACGGCATGCATTCTTGACGACTGTTGGTTATTAATTAAGATCATCGGTATTGCAAAGTGTGAGGTTGGTGGCTCTTTTCTCTCACTTGACAAACTGACCTCTACGTTTGCCGAGCTGAGTAGTTTTCTGACTTAGATTCCTTCTCTTCATCTTTTTCCGTGGCCCCGACGATCTTCCTTGGAGGTTTCACTGAGCAGTCCTTTGGGAAATGCCCTAGTTTTCCGCAATACATATATAGTTGTTGTTGTCTCCTTTTATCTCGCTCTTGTTTTGTTAGTGGAGGTCGTACCCCTTCAATTTGCATTGGCTCCACAGTATTTTCTTGCCCTCAAGTTACATTGTCTCTAGATCGAACGTACACAGCTCGAGGGTCCATTTTGGAATGGTCTGTTTTTCGGTCTAGCAACCGGTGGTCTAGTTGTACGACCAAATCTATGAATTCAGAACAGTCTCTAGGAGGATCAACCACTTGAGCTAGAACGTCTTTTAATTTGCCTCGTAAGCCCCGATGAAACAACGTGGTTCTTTTATTTTCAGGCCACCTAGCTTCAGCAACCAATCTGTTGAAAGAAGCAATGTACATTAACAAGTCCTGATTCCCTTGTCGGAGGGAAAGGCGTTCATTGTCCACTGCTTGCTCTCGGGTATGGCGAGCAAAACGTTTTTCCATTTCCCTCTGAAATCCCCCAAATTCATGTAATAAAGGATCATCATGGGTCACCAGTGGTACCAACCAATCTGCTGCGCTACCACTCAGGTATGATAAAACAAAGGCTACCCGATCTTGGTCATTTGGGAATGCTCCAGGCCTGCAAAGAAAGTGAAGGCGACACTGATTCATGAAAGCTGCATGTTTCCGTGGATCACCTGCATACCTCTCCGGTGGTGCCAAAGGAACTGTTCCCGGTAACATGATTTGTACCGGAGTGGAGGTAGTGGATGGCATGGTAGGATTTTGCATCATTGGGTTGTTTCCAGGTAGAGGCGTCTGTCCTGCTTGTGATTGCAAGTATTGCCTGCTAATTTCTTCAGTGCACTCTTTAGTCACTAATAAGTCTCCCCGGAGAGTGTTAGTCTCTTGTCGGGCAGAATGAACCTCGGCACAAAGTACTCCTAACAATTGGGCCAATTGGTCTAATTCTGATGTCTCCATGGCACCCAGGTGGATTGATTTGGCAGGCTTCGCGTTCTGTTATGCTCACCTGGTATCCACGGGGACGCCACCCAGCCGTAGGGACTCTGGTATCCTTCTCTGCGGTTCCCAGGTGTGACCAGCGGGGAAGTTCTGCCTGGAATACAGGTGGGCAATGTTCAAGACTGGGCAACTGGGGTAAGCTGCCCCCCACCACCTGTATGCCCGCAGCCCCTCTGGACCTCTCCTCACCTTGTTGTTAATTCAGGTGTACTCTCTGTCCTGCCTTCTTGGCAGGGGCGCGTTGTCCTTTGTAGGCAAATGCGATCTAGTTACTTCACTGATGCCGGCCCGCTTTGAGTCTTTCAGGTAGGTCTTATTGCTGTTGTATATTGTTGTTTTTCTTGCATGCCTTTCTTGGTTTAATAAATGTCTCTTTCTCTTGCTTAGGTGCGCGGAAGTCCAACATGATGCATTGGCTGAATTGGGTCTCGCCGGTAAATGATGGCGTATAAAGAGCGCTATGATGCGGTAAGTAGGCGCTATGCGCAGCGCTATGATGCCTTGCCTTTGCTAACCTGTTGTCTTTTCTTTCCCACAGATCGCGGTGCTCACCCGATGTATGAAATCCTGTTGTCTTTTCTTTCCCACAGATCGCGGTGCTCATCCGATGTATGAAATCCCGAGGCGATACTGGTCGAGGGGCGACTTGCGAGGTAAGCTTTTCAGCACAATTCGTTATGTTGTAAAAGTGTCTAATGTCTTGTTTCTTCCTTTTTTGCAGATCTGTCGGTCCGGGAGTCGCGCTGATCCTAGGATGCTGTTCACAGGAGCTGTGGGCAGTTAACGATGAAAATTATAGGTTAGCTGCTGCTGCTAACAATGTCTTTTTGTCTCTTTACAGATGCTCTTCTTCCGAGGTTCGCGGGTAGAGCTGAACATGAAAAGCGTCACGTTGCAGCATTGCAAAGTAACGCAAAGCGTGTTATCCAAGTCGGGTGTGGTTTAAATAGCTTCAAGAAAGTAGTCCAGGTAAAGTAGTTCCTAGGCTACCACACCCAAAACACTATACCGCATAGTTTGGTTCCAAGGAGCCAAGCTATGTGGATGCCTCCATGTTGGCTGGCACTTGAAATAAAATAGTTCCCTAAACACAAGTCTTTATTAAGTATGAGCCTGGCGCCAAAGGCGCCAGGACTGGCCCCAAGAGGGCCTAGGCAAAGGATGCCTAAGTTTGTTGGAGACCCGAGCCAAGACCCCTCCTGGCCCATGGGCTTGCCAGGGGGGTTTCTGGATGTGGGTCGTGACATTACATCACAGACATCTCTAAGAAGTCACACTACCAGCTGCACCTCCTCAGAGGTATTCTTCCTTTTATCACTTTCCTCCAGAAGCTCACTGTATCCAGAGCCCTGGTTTTCTCAATGGTAGACTACTGCAACAACCTCTTTCTAAATCTACCTGCCTCTAATCTTCACCCTTTCCAACTAATCCAGAACAGGACCGCAAGACTTGTCCTTGGCCTCAAGCCCAGGGATCGTATCTCTGAAACCCTGAAATCTCTCCACTGGCTCCGGTAGCTGCAAGGATCATGTTCAAGACCCTCTGCATTGTCCACATGGCTTTCTGGGGCCGGGGACCACACTACATTCAACTCTCTTTTCCTAAGCATCTTCCTTCTCGAGCCCTCCGCTCATCCACCTCCAACTCTCTGAGGGTCAGATGCTTCTCCAGGCAGAGAGTGGGGGGTAGATCCCTGTCCACGGCTGGGGCCTCCCTCTGTAACAGCCTCCCTGCCTCTCTCAAACTTGAGCAGGACCGCCAAAGGTTTCCGGAAGCAATTCATGACCTTCCTTTTCGTTTCTGCTTTCTCTCTATCTCTCTTCCCTACTGATGTTTCTGTCTGATGTTACCTGACCACCCTACTGAGCCTCACGGGCACCAGGTTCCTGAATGACCAGTAGCTCCTTGCACTGCCTCCAGGCATCCCACCCACTTAGGGACTGAATCTGTAATCCTACAGTCCCCTGCCTCTCTGCATTTACCTGAGCCACCCCCTGGCAGCACTTAACACATCTTTCCACTGCAATCCCACCCACCGGCCACCCACCGGCTTTGGCACTTGTCCTCTTCCCTCTCCCTCACACTTGCATGATTTGAATGACACAAGGCCCAGTAAGATTGTTTGTTTTGTCTGCCCTCTGTCTACTCTTCCTTGTCTTATTGCGCCTAAAAACACTTGTGTACAGGCACGTTATAAATAACTTATCCTATCATAAGTTTATGCTCTCTGGAATCCTCACTGAAGAAGCACTTGTCCTAAAAAATGATAGACACCAGACAGGAAAGATGATTGAACACTGCTTGGCTGGTTGCCTTGAGATAACAAATAGGTGCGTTCAATTCCGCCACCCCTAAGAGGTTGAGAATGAACTTTGAATAGAGTCACAGTAGGATATCATTGATTGAGTCTGAATAGCCACATCACATGTGTTAGTCTTTGTGATGGTGTGCGAGCCTAAACAACATGATGTAGCACACACCTGTGTGGCCATGTCTCTTCTTAAAAGTAGTTCAGAAGGAATGGCAAGTGGCACTTATTAAGAAAGATTTCTCTTTTAGCAACTTTCCCTCCATATTCTATTGACCCCCAACTGTTCTCTTTTGTTTTTCACACTGATCTGACTTTTTACAGTGAAGTGAAGTCTTCAGTTTCACTCCAATGGGCTTTTGCTCACATATTATGGGAAAACAGTTTAGTCCTCAGGTTATCAGTACTTGGAAACTATGTTTTTTTAGCTTTGTTACATTTATTCGAGTAAACTTCTGACATTGTACAAGGCATGTTACAATGCAGTGCAATGGATTGCTTTTGTATGACCCTAGACTGCACTCAAAGGGATTTTTTGTTTACCCAAGATGTGCTAAGTGACAAACTGGTGGCAGCTGTTACTTTTTCCTACTTTATAGTGTATGTTTGGTTAGTCTTACCGCATTTACTGTGTTTGGCTACTAACAGTAACTAGTGTCCTAACATGGCTCTGCCATACAGTTTATAGTTTGTTCCTTGGCCATCTTGCCTTTCAGCCTTCTTCCTGACCTGTCATGTCAGAAAAATAATTTTATGGTCATGCATTTCACCCGGAAAAGCCTGGCTTTCCACAGGCTAGTGCAGGGCTTGGGTGTATGGTCCCAGGAAATGGTTTGGGACTGTCTGGTCCCAATCCGCATACTGGTGCCTAAATGTCTGGCATGCATGCTTGCATGAGATCCACAGTGGTCTCTGATTGGACCACTTCTGGTGTGCACATGTGGGGCAGATCTTGCCATTGGAGGGATGAGTCTTATCACTCATCTGACTTTGAGATAAGAAGAGGTGTCCTGCAGTCATACCAGAGCTAGGAAGAGGAGCCAAGTTTCCTGTCCAGCTGTGAAGAGCAAAGGAAGACCTGTGGATGATCCCTGACAAGGCTTGCAACCAATTCTTGCTGAAGTCCTGGTGAAGCCCTTTCGAGCTGCTGATCCCAGAAGACCCTTGTCCGCTCTTCAACCTCTGGACTGGTGGGAACAGCTGGTCTCAATGTCTCCTGGTGTCCAAGCTAACTGAAGTCGTCTTTGAAAGTGTCCCTGGCCATCCAGTGGGCGAACCAACTCCATAGTGGGCTACAGTGATCAGTGCATTGTGGTTATGCATTTTGGCTCAGAACTTTGGTGGATGTCAGCTTGTCCTACAGAGGTCGTCTCTGCCACATGTTGGCATTCCAACATCCAAGGGGCCCGAGATATGAGGCTGATTTTGACCATGAAAACGGTGTCCTCTGTGTTCGCCCTGCAATGGTGATACACTCCAGAAACAGTTTTCCTGCATCCAGTCATGCTGAGAGGAGGTCTGCCCCTGGGTGAGCTGCATTCTTCAATTGGAACATGTTGCACCATCATCTGTGGCCGACCGGGGACTCACTTGAACCTGCAACTCCTGGGCTCCGAGGCCCGGAAGAAATGGCAGGAAACGCAACCTCTGATGACCCTCTGAAGACCTGCCAAGTCCCAAGAGAAACCAAAGTATGGGGAGTGTGCTACAGTTCTACTTACCTCAATGTCTATCTCCCATTTTAAAGGTTTTTCTAAACTCTGAAACTTTTACATTAGTTTGGCTTTGCCGATGCTTGTTCGCACAATATATTTGTTTTTTATTTATTCTGGTTATTTGTTATAGACCCAGACCCAGAGGTATCACAGCGTAGGTTAACGAATGCTTACTTGTCTGGTTACAGTGCAGGAATCAATGACATGGGTTACAGAAACATACTTATTTGGTTACAGTACCAAAATCATTGTTGGATTATACAGTGATTACTCTGTGCTTACTTACATGGTTATAAAGATAAACATTGCATACATAAAAATTACTTTAGTTGCAGGTTATGCTAAATGGTGGAGTTGTAGTAGGATATCATCGAGGTGCTTTGTTTCAGTCATACATGTTGAACAGCCAGTTTGTTAGCATTTTCTTTTCAATAACTGATGGGAGGGCTGGGATCTGATACTCAGTGGAAGGGTGTTCCAAAGTTTTGGGGCCAGGACAGAAAAGCTAGATCCCCCTGCTCTGGTCCATTGGTAGCGGGGGATGAAGAGGGGTGTGTTGTTACTAGACCTAAGGAATCTAGTGTTTTTTTTAATGGATGATGGAAATATTCAGGTAATCGGGGCTGTGTTGTTGAGGCACTTGTGTTTTGAAGGAAATTCTGGCTCTAATGGGGAGCCAATGGACCTCCTTTCTGGTTTTAGAGATATGATCAGATTTGTTTATACCTAAAGCTGCTCGTAGAGCCTTATTGTGTAGGAGTTGAAGTTTGGCTATTTTGGAAATGGAAGCACCTAGCATTAGGATATTACAATAATCTAGCTTACACAGTATAACAGCCCTAGCTAGCGTACTGCAATTTTGAGGGGTCAGGAATTTACGCGCAGAGCAATGAGCTTTGAGGTCTAGGAGGTGGCAGAGGATAGTGCTTTGACATGTTTGGTTAGTGTTAGGTTAGTATCAAGGTAGACCACTAATGTTTTGGCATGATGGAGGATGGGAATGGGTGTACCATCGATGATTATGAATTTATAATCGCTATGGATGGTTTTGATATTTGGTGGAGATCCCACAATAAGGACCTCAGTTTTTTCATCATTTAGGAATAGACTATGATTTGCCATCCAGTTTTGGATAATGGCATACATTTTGTTAATTGTAATTGTGTCTTGTTCATGGTTACCTGTAATTGGAATTAGAATCTGCGTATCGTCCTCAAAGTTTTTATATATAACTCCCATATTATCTAAAGCTGCAAAGAGTAGCTTGGTGTAGGCATTATAGAAGGTTGGAGATAGGCACGACCCTTGAGGGACTCCAATCGGGACTCAGATGAGGTCCGCTGCTTCCTTTCCTATACTTATTCTGGAGGTATGATCAGATAGAAATGATTTGACCAAGGTCGTGGCTTCTTGGGAGAAGTTGAAATTGGTACGCACAGTGTTGCAAAGTTTGTCATGGTCCACCAGATCAAACGCAGCAGATAGGTCTAGAAGTAGTAAAATGTAGAGGTTTCCAGTGTCTCTAATGATATCCATTTGGATTTTTAAGTCTAATAGTGCTGTTACAGTACTATGATTGGGTCGAAATCCAGATTGTTTGGCACCTAGTAGATGGTTCTCTTCCAAATAATTTTGAATTTGGGAATGGGCTATTTTATCAATTATTTTGAGTAGAAATGGGACGGCGGTGATTGGGCGATAATTAGTTGGTATTGCAGGTCAAGGGAGGGTTGGGGACAGTTTTATTTGCTAGAATAATGCATTATCTAACTTTTGGATGAATCTCAATGTCCCCAGGAAAACTCTCTTAACTTTTTCCTGGCTTACAAAACCGTGCATAACTTTGTGAACTTTGGGCACAAGGCCAATACAATTTAAGGTTGAATTTATAAAGTTAGGATTGTAAATCCTGTGTACTTTTGGTGCTCTCTCTAACCATTTGCCTTTCCTTTCAGGTATTGAGTCGGAGATATTGAATGGTTCTGCACCAGCTACACGGACTGTATATAAGTTGTATAGTATTTTAGTATTTTGTGATACTATTACTTGCTAGCAGTCATTTTTCATGTGTTTGATGGGCCCATGATAAATGTGTTACTTGTGTAACTAACTGTCTAAGTGTAGTCCTTGGTGTTTCACTTTGTGGACTCTTTGTGAACCCCTGACCCCAGCCACCTCTCCTGAAATTTAGCCTTTGCCTCTATCCATGCTACCTTCATTATTTTGGCTAAACTTGGGTGACCTGCTAAACATCTGTTCATCAGGCCAGAGTTTAGAAGTCCATTATAACAAATGGGTGTACAACGGTGAGGATTCGTTCGTGGGTACCCCTGTGATGTCTACTGGTGTAGTGCCTGGATTACATTAACACAGAACACTGAGACTTGATTTTTTCTGGTAATATAACAGTCACCTACTGTACTTAGAATAATGGAAACAGTTACTGTATCTATTTTTAAATGCTTTTAAGGTGGATCACCTCTGGCAACAAAGCTGATTTGATACAGCAAATTATGGATGAACAGGGAAGTAGGATTCAGACTTTACCTTCCAATAGTGATGCAGGAAGTGCTGGCGCTGCTCCCAGTAGCAGTAATAGCATTACTGTTACAACCACCATGGAGAGGGAAGAGGGGCAGGGGTGATGATGATGATGATGATCCAAATATTTCTGTTACCACCTCAGAAGATGAGGCTTTGTGGGAGTTAAAAAAGGAGAAACGTAGGCCTAGGCAAAAAGAGCTTGAGTTTAACTTCTCTAAGCTTGACTTTGAGACAGTGGAGACTGAGGAAGATAAGGAACATCAGTTAAAGCTTTACAGGCTCTTACAGAGGATCTGGGAATAGTTCTGGACCTTCTTTTCATCCTAGGTTTTCTAAAGATCTACTCAGTGTGCAGGATGAGAGGAATGACTTGATGGATTGGTTGACAACCCTTATGTATGCCAGTGAGGTACAAGAAGTGGGTAAGGATGCTAAGATTGCATGGTCGATCAGCAGGCTACCCCATCCTGGCTGCAGTGACATTATGGAAATGTCTACAGCTCAAAGAAAAGACTTTAGAAAATTGAAGCAAGCTCTCGTCTTAATGTTTGGGAGGGCTCCTGTCAAATACTTGAAGAGATTCAGGGAGTACAAGAAAAAAGAAGATAACATGTGGCTATCATATGTTACAGATTCTTTGAAGAACTTGTGTGGCTGGGTTGAGAGCTACAAGGTAACAACCTTTGAGGGCATGCTGAACTTGGTCATGCTTGAACCTATTTTTGCTTCCTGCTCCCCTGAGCTTAAGCAGCATTTGGCTGACTCTAAGGAAATTCTGAGAAGTTGCCCATTGCTGCTCATTTGTGGGTGTCACATAGAGTGTCCCATAAAGACAAGCCAGCTTCTAGTAAGCAGGAGATGGGTAAGAAGCAGAAAGAAAAAGAGGGTGGGACTACTGATACATCCTCCTCCTATAAGGGACTCAAAAAGCTAAAGAAGGATAAGTCACTTGATAATGAAAAGGGTAGTGTGACTAGCAATCCCAAGCACCGCAGTGGTTACTCTAAGCCTCCCTATGTACACAGACCAAGTGGGTCTTTTGTGGCTTGTGGCAACATGTGACCATGTGAAGGGGGACCCCAGATGTAAGGGTACGACATTGGGGTTCCACTCTGTGAATCTGGCCTTCTTTGATGATGAGGAAGAAATAATCACATGGGCATCCTTTTCTTCAGACACCTTACCCTGTGGGGTAGGATATTAAGCAGTGTTTGTTTCCCTGGGATCCTGAGAACCTAGAGTTGCTGAGGCCTATGCCTCCATACCTGATAATACCAAGCATTAATTCAATGATAGTGTGCTGGTAGATAGCGTAGAAACCACTGCCCTAATGGTCATTGGGGACAGCAGAACTGTGGTGGATTCCCGTTTAGTACATTCAGAGGAACTGGCAAGAGCTTCTCTGATGCCCACCAAGTTAGCTGATGGACCCCCATTAAAGTTTCCAGTTATGACTCTAACTATAACTGTGAATGACGCAGTAGTAAGGATACCTGCTAGTGTGCAGAGGGAAGTCCCTAGTAAAGTTCTGTTAAGGAATTATCCCATAGACACAGATCTTGTTGATGGCACTGCGGAACCACCACACACAAAGTCTCAGACCATGGTTGCTTTGGCCAAGTCCAAGGGCCAACCAAAGCCGAAAGGGAAAACCAAGGCCAAGGAAGTCAAAAAACTGAAAGAAAACATTCCCCCTGGCACACCTATGACTGAGGTGGAGTCAGTTGGCCAACCCTTTGATCCTGATGAGAATGAGAGGCTGCCTGAAGTTCTCAACCCACATGACCATCCTGAACTGCAGAATCTACTTGCAGAAGAGGGCCATTGTAGGGAAGAGTTTAGTAAGGGCCAACGTGAGTGCCCATCTTTGAAAGATCTCAGGAGACAGGCCTGTTCCCAGCTTGAGGATGAAGGGGTTGGAGCTGAACGTGGCATGTTTCACATGACACATTTCACAGTCAGCTCCAATCCCTACTGAGCACATCCATCTCGCTCTGCGAGCTCTGGCCAAGCCTTCACCCTGATGGGTGAGGACTGACCGGCCCCCCCAGACCTTGTGTGGCAGGGCCCCCAAAACCACAGAGGCTGTGGGGGCCTCCACTATGCCAGTGCATCTACCAACCAATCACCTGCTTATACATGTCAAAAACGGTTAGACTAGAACGCAACTTGATGTGTGCATGTGCCATGCTGTATGGTGCAACCCCTGAATAATAAATAACCAATGGCAATAACCAATGGCAGATCAATGGCAGACGAGTGATTTAGGTAAGCGGCATGTGCCATGTTTCACTACGGATGACAGCAGTTAAAGGCCAACTGTGGAAACCCATCTTGAAATTACTGGTGTGCTGCTTTTAGTTAATTTGATTTATAATGATAAAATGTTCTACTGCTGCTGGTTGATTCTTTTGCACCTCATTCACCCACAGCTTCTCTGTTACTGTTATGTCGTACCTGAGGATAAGGGTCTTCTGTAACTGAGAGAATTCCCCAGGTATTGTGGTACACCCTCGGTCTTTATGAGGGGTGACTGGAACACTTCAGAATGCTGGATCAGAAGTATGACAGTAATACACACATATGCATTAAACCTAGCAGCTCTGCCGCTAATCAAATTCCACACACTGGTTTTGGATCTGTGGTTTGTGCACCAAGGCCTCTGCTGTAATTGACGTGGTGATTATTCCCTGTGTCATCATATGATCTGGTGAGTGTGTGCAAGTCTGCTTGTGGTGCGTGTGGACAATACACCATTGCGTCATCATGGAAACGCGCTACCACATCCTTCTTCTATCGCAAATCAGCTCCATCATCCCTCTGTGTCACTTTACCACCACAAAGTCTTTCAGTCTCTCTGATAGTCGAATGATTCTCCTTGATCTATATCTGCAGATTTTGGGAGTGGGTGCAGTAATACCACTCTCTGTTTGCTCTTTCCTGTCAGATCACAAGTGCCAGGTGCCTCATCATCTTTAGGCATCATGTTTCTAGAGAGGAAATGCCTCCACTGGGGCAGGGCTCAGATACTTCGGGTAATGTTGTCACTGAGGTACGAACGGGTATTGGTTTGAAATGCAATGAATTCCGGTAATTGATGAAGCTCATCTCTGCTCATTTACCATGCTCCTTGCTTTGGCCGTGATGATCATGGATGCTGGGTGGAACTATAGGGAGAATCTGTTCTAAGGTCTTGAGTTTGTAAACAGCACAATGTCATCTGCTCAAAAGTGGGAATTCTGGCTCCATTCCTCTTGCTCTCCTCGTCATTCAGTGTCTTCCTTTTCAGGGTGCATAGCTGGATGCCGAAGATTGGTGGTCTCCACTCAGGGTTTTACCAAATGGATGTTCTGGGAGCTGGCCCCAGCAATACAAAGGCTGGTTCTACTGTGATGGTTGCACAGGGAGTCGAATGGTACTCCATCAGCAACCAGAACATTTTTCTTTTAATCCCTCTCTCCGCTCTGAGGCAATCCAAAGAGGTTTGTTGAGCATTCTGTTAAATTGTGATTCAACAGAAAATATGCATATAGTTATGTTTGGAGAACGTGCTATTTAGAAAGCCATGTGAGGTTCCACATGTAATATGGAGAAAGAAATCTATGATAGAATGTATGGTTATGAAAAAGAGGGAATTGAGAGGAGGCTGGATGGAGGTGAGAGTGGAAGCTGGGGTTGCTGATAAATATGGAAACTGAATAAAGAAGATCGGAAAAAGACTCACTGCGAACAGCATCCTTATATAATACATTTTCAGGAAGCTCTCTGCGTCTCCATTCACTTGAGACCAGCAGAGTGTTAGTTTCTGATGTCTGATGCCAGGAGCCCTTGGATTCGGGCTCCTTGATGGCCCATTGTCAGTTTTGACGGCCTCTGGGAGAACATGATTGGCAAATATCTTTTCCAATTTCTGAATAACTGCAGGCACGGCCATCCAATTAACAATTTCCACTTCTGTGTTAGTTAGGGTATTCATCTATCAGAATTTGTTTGTGCTGTCTGTTGGGGATGGAGCCAACATCTTTACTAATGTTCTCACATGGGGTTTCTCTGTTGGGTATGGATTGTATGTGGACATGAGAAGTCACCATGCCAGATAAATTGCATGGGACACAGCAATAAATGACTGTCTCAACTGGCGGTCTATCACCCAAAACCATACTTTCTCCTTGAGGTGGCCAATGGTTTTGAAGATGCCCTGGTAACTTGCATGAGCTTGGTGTTCCACTCAGTTTCTGGGATGATGATATGTGATTCCCTCAGAAGCAGACCACTCTCGGCCAAGGAGTTCTTCTTTCCTGCGGAAAACACTTAGCTGATGACGTTGGGAAAACTCTGTCCTATCCTATTGGGCTTTCATAAAATCTTTCCATCGCCCTGTGGACAGGGCAGCATTTATTGGCTGCATTCATCACTCTGTGCCACTTCATGGATCTCTTCCAGAGTCAAGGCTCATGGGATGTTGTTGTAAGCTGCCAGATTTACCTGTATCTCTAGCTGACATGGGGCTCTTGATTCACTGGGTGTGGCAGAGCGAGGGTGACGTGAGAGATAATCAGCCAGATTTCCCACCCCAGGGTGGTATTCCATAGAGAAATCAAATTCCTATAATAGGAGTGTCCATTTCTCAAGTCTAGGAGGTGGTTGTATTAAGGATCTGTTAAAGATCTGGATCAACGGCTTGTAGTCTGTGAGGACTTTAAAAAAGCCTCCCATGTAGGTAAAGGTGAAAGTGATGACAGCCCCATAGCAGCTCTGTGGTATCCTTTTCAATATGTGAATATCTTGTCTTATGCAAGTTTACGGCTTGACTTGCAAGATCTACTGGTAGAATTTCATCTTCTGCGGTTCGCTGAGTCAAAACCTTTGCAAGGACATGTAGGCTGGCATCAGCGATCAATTCGGTTGGCCACTGAGGGTCAAAATATGACATTGTTATCTCCTCAGCCAAGGCATTCTTGGTGGCTTTATTGTTCCATTCCCATGGTTCTGTGGCTCTTTTGAGGAATCTCAGTGGTTCCAATAGTGTCACCAGGTGTGCAATAAACCTCCCACAGTAGTTAAGCACAGAAAGCTTTTAATTTCTGACTGATTCTCTGGGGCTGCTGCTGACGTGATACCTTTAATTTTCTGGGACGTTGCAGACACAAATGCCTTGTGGAACACAAAACTGAAAGAATCTAACCTGTCCTTGAGGAATTAGCAATTTTCCTTGTTGAGCGTCAGGTCATGTTCACTAGTTCTTTGCAGAATTGCTCTAGTCGGACGATGGGCTCAGCATATGTTTTGTTGAAAGTCAGGATGCCGCCACTGACATGTACAACTCACAAGATGCTTGCTACGACTCCACAATATAGTGTTTTACCACTGCTGATGACACGCCAGAATGTAGGCGCTTTTAGCAGTACAATACAATGTCCGAGGAGAATGTGGTAATATATTGCGACCCAAGGCATGATGCCCTAGGCCTTCTCAATTATACCTGCATCTTCAAGTTTTCTCAGTTCTTCTTCCACCTTGGGGCGCCGGTGGTACGGAATACGCTGATGTTTGAGGGAAATGGGTTGAATTTTTCTATCTAGATGCAGGCGTATCTCTTTGGTGTGTAGGCAGACAATACCCTCAAAGAAGTTTTTTAATTCACCCTAGAGATCTTCGATGTCTTTGGAGTGTACAGCGTACGCGAAACTGACTAGCTCAAGCTCTTCTGTGGTGTTGCAGCTCAGTAATGTTTCAGTGTCAGCCTGTATAACATAAACCTTTCGTTCACATTTTGTGTTATTGTGTTGAAACTCCACAAGGGCCACTCCTTAGAAGGGAATAAGGATGCTGCTCCTGTATGCAAAGATTTGCATCTGAGTCGGTTTTATGGTATGGTGCAGTTTTAGTAGAGCAAATTGGGACATGCCTACCATGTTCACCAATGCCTCTTTGTCAAATAAAACAGGCATGGGACGTGGCTTGGCGCCGACAGTGATGGCTGCCTAACTTCCACGCTCAGCTCTGGTGGAATTATATTACTTTTATCCCCGTCTCCTTACATCATATTTTGCTTCATTTGTGGTCTGCTGCAGGCTGCCCAGTTTCCTGGGGTCCGTGTATCGTTTTGCTGCGGCTTTGTTTTGGCCTCATTTCCTCATAAGCTCCTATATCAATATTATCCTGATTTTAATAACATATTAAGCCATTGTTCAGACTTTATTCTTAATATCTTCCGCCTTTGAAGGGTTGGCCTGCCTACTGACTGCTTTTTTTTCTGGCAGACCAGCTCTATTTTCTTTTCTCTCTAATGCCACCTCACAAAACCTCTGCTGCTTACAATTTTTCTCCTAAGCACTACCTCAAGCAAACAAATAATTTCGGCTGTGCTCAAGAATTACCTCACAGGTTTGCTTCTGAATGTTTGATATGTTCTTGCATGTTCTAAGGGAATATAACAGCAAAAACCCATATCTGCATTCATATACATTTCTGCGTACCATGGCTTCTTAAAAAGGGCAGACAAAAGAAACATCCTTGTTGTCACCTACCACCCTCAAAAGGCAGAAGAGTGATTCTCCTAAACCTAATGAAGACACATTGGAGCCCGTCATTCAAACCATTATATTGTAAATAAGAACTCTTAAACCATTTATGGAGGACACTAATGCTAAACTGTAGCAGCTCGACAATAAATGGTCCATATTTGAATCTCGGGTGAATGAGGTGTAGAGGCATGTCAGTGACGCTGAAGACATCACTAATGGAGTAGTTAACCTGGAAACAACTATCACTTCCCTACAAAAACAGGCTGGGAATCTTGAAAACAGAAATAGGAGAAACAATCTACGTATTGTCAGCCTGTTACAAGGAATAGAAAATGATAATCCTATTGCATTCTTGTATACCTTTCTACCTCAGATCCTCGACTTACCGGCATCAGTGCAGCTCAATATCCAAAGAGCACATCGGTTTGGACCGTCTAACTCGGCTTGAAGCTCTACTGGCCTATCCAGAACTCTCATACTAGCCCTGTTGGATTATACCCACATCACTCTCATAATGGAGAAAGTTAAACAAACTAAGCAGCTGGCTTAGGAAGGCAAGAAAATATTCATTTCACAAGATGTCTCCAACAATACTGCAGCCAGAAGAAAGGAGCTCCTCACCTTTAGACCAGCTCTCAGGCAGCTAAACGCCAGATGTAGGATTATCCATCCAGCTATTCTCTAAATCACCCTTAATGGGCATACC
The DNA here is from genome assembly GCF_040938575.1 of Ambystoma mexicanum. Lineage (NCBI taxonomy): Eukaryota > Metazoa > Chordata > Amphibia > Caudata > Ambystomatidae > Ambystoma > Ambystoma mexicanum. The sequence continues at coordinate 620,227,021 of NC_090923.1, read as the reverse complement.
TCTACTTTCCAGAATCCAACGGACTTGAGACACTATATCCAATCTCACAAAAGGGATGACATGACCACATCAAGACCCCCCACTTGAATAATATTGCAACTTCTTTTGGGCTAAATATTGAACTCTTTCTGTCGATCCTCCACCAAAGCGGGGAATAGGTGAGCCTCATTTTTACTGGCCCTCCACCCCCATCACATCATATCTTTAACATGGATTGGTGTGGCTGTTTCCTGTTAGCCAAAGTCCTACCTATAGTTTTTGATCATACATCATTATTACCAAACTCCATGTTTTCAGTGTTCCTCCCACCTTTTCCCTTATGTTTCGCTCCTTTCATGTTTCCCTCCATTATGCAGGTTACATCTATGTATTCTAGGGGATCTGCTCAAATTGCTCCATCAATATGCTTGATAAGTTTTGTTATATTTTTAAATGCTTCTTTTTTTCATTTGCTATGTGTATATTAAGCCTTCAATTGCCTGTATACAGGAATCACATCTCTCAAGTGAAGAAGCTGCCAAACGTAAACATCACTGGGTGAGTCAGGTATTTTCTAGTGCTGCAAATGGTAAAAAATAATGGTGTTATTACACTTATTAATGAGGCTTTTAAATGCAAAGTGATATCCAATGAATCTGAGGATTCAGGTAGATGGGTACTTCTCAAGATCTTAGTGGAATCTAAGGAATATACTGTCTTGAATATAAATGGCTCAATATCTGCAGACCCTTGCTTTTGGTGGCAATTTAGAAATCATGTGCTTCAATGTAATCCCCACAATCTGATAGCCTGCAGATATTGCAATCAGGTTATTGACCCTTTCCTTGACAGGAAATCAAGTGTGTGTTTCAAAAACACCACTTCTCACACACAATTTACCAATTTTGTTTCAGAGTTAGGTCTTAGCGACGCATGGCGCATTACTCACCCTACTGATTCCAAATTCACCTTCTTCCGTACTCTGCACAATTCCTTTTTGCGAGTTGATAAAATTTTCAAATTCATTTCAATGGTTAATCTCCTTCTTACTGCCCATAAGGAATCCACAGCAATCTCGAATCATGCCCCTGTATAGATCCAACTTGCATGCCCACTGAATTCCCAAAACTCCAATAGATGGAGTTTCAATGCTAATCGGTTGAGCAATTAATCATTTGCACCCTTTATAACACAGCAGCACAACAAATCTTTCGCAGAGAATAAAAATCAGGATACATCCATTACCAACAATTGGGACTGTTATAAAGCGGTACTCAGAGGTCATATCATATCCTTTGTTGCTCACAAAAAGAAAAAAGAAAAACAAGAATCGGATTCCATACTTAGACAGCCTAATTGTCATGACCTTATCCCCACCAAGGGCTCACGGGGCCCTTATTCGGGTCCCCTCGGATGCCTTGGAGCCAGTCCTGGCACTGTTGGCATAGGAGACGCTTGCTGGGACGGGGTTTCTATGGTCAGAGGACAAGCATGGCCGCCCCCATGCGGAATACTGGAGAACTGCATTCTGCGGTCTAGCCTCAAAGACACCTGGGATACCGCCTTGCTATTTAAACCACTCCCGACTAAGGGCACGCGCTTCGCGTTATTCTGCCTTGCAGCATGACGCTCATCAGATCCTGCCCTGCCATTCTTACCTGTTCTGCAGCATCCATTGGCTTCAAACTCATCCAAGGCAAGAACCATCGCAACCCTTACCTGCTCTGCAGCATCCATCGGCGTCAAACTCATCCAAGGCAAGAACCATCGCCACCCTTACCTGCACTGCAGCATCCATCAGCTTCAAACTCATCCAAAGCAAGAACCATCGCCATCCTTACCTGCTCAGCAGCATCCATCGGCTTCGAAGTCATCCAAGACAAGAATCATCGCCATCCTTACTAGCTCCAGTGGTCGCCCGGAAGGCCAACATCTTCAAGACATCTTTCATCCCGTCGGATTCCCGAGGAACATTCTTCTCCTGGTTGTCGCGACCTACAGAACAAAACAAAAGCACAGGTTAGCCTCTTGTAAGGACGCTCCCCGCGCTGCTTGGCGTTCTTCTCACCTATTCGAACCGGGCTTCGGCTTCTACCGCAGCACTCGCCACCTGCAACAAGAAGCGAGAAAGAAATTATTGCAAATTCAACTAAAGACTTTGCTTGCATCTAAAAGACATTGCTTACGCCTGAAAGACTTACCTGAAAGAAGGAGTTGCAGCCGGCCTGAACTCCAGCACTGAAGAAACTCAGCGGAACGGTGCCACCTTTCGACGCGCCCCTGCCCAGCGTGGCAGGATGGAGAGCGCACCTTTATAGAAAACAAGAGTTGCCCCTCGACTATCCAGATTCCAGGACAGGCGAAGGGTTCCCGAGAGCATCCCAGCTATTCGAGAGGCGCCCCCGTGGACCAACAAGGTGAGCGTTACACTAATCCCTGGAAACTCAATTTGCCTGTACAAACCCTGCCTCCATTCTTAAAGACATGTCTTAAAGACAAGTTAAGATTCCAATACAATAAAATTATTACGCAATACTCGTGTACCAACCAGCTGAAATAAAAGGCAAAGATTTATCAATTCTTGAATAAAACTAGTAAATCTTTAGCATCATACTTTAAACTCAAAATAGAAAAAGCTAAGATTGTAGTTATTAACGATCATATAGGGAATAGGAGATTCTCAGATAAAGAGATTATCCAAGTTTTCTCTAAATTTTACTCTAATTTGTACATCTCTGAGGCCCCTCCAAACAACACTCACATTAATGACTTTCTATATAATATTCCCCACACTACACATCCCCAAGCAGATCTTCAATCACTTAATCTCCTAATAACCCCTTCCGAAATACATCAAGCTATTAAAAACCTTAAAAAAGGCAAGGCCCCTGACCTGGATGGCCTCCCTATAGACTTTTTTTTGCCCATTTTTCCAATATATTATTTCCTAAACTCAATGAACTCTACTCCCATTTCATCTCGAATAACATGGCTCAGGGTTCTTTGATAGAGGCCATGCTCATAGTCTTCCCTAAGCCTAATAAAGACCGAGAATTCCCCAAAGCTACCGTCCAATTTCCCTTATTAATACTGATTGTAAAATCTTCGCTAAGATCTTAGCCAATAGATTTCTCCCTTCTTACCCAGTTTACTTAAGCATGACCAGGTTGGATATGTGAAGGGTAGGGTGTCTTCTTCCAACATTAGACTTTTCCTGGATGTAATAGATTTAATACATAATTTGAAGGATCCCTGTGCAGCTGTAGTTTTCGATGCAGAAAAAGCCCTTGACAAAGTAGAATGGGATTATATGTTTGAAGCCCTTAAGTGGCATGGCTTTGGTACCCCTTTTCTCTCAATGATTAGCGTCCTCTACTGTAGGCCTAAAACTGCAATCTTTGTGAATGGACACATGCCTTATTCAGAGGGAAACGTCAGGTATGTCCCCTTGCCCTGATTCTTTTCATTTTAGCACTAGAACCCTTCTTAGAAGCAATAAGATAAAAGTATAACATTCTAGGAATTCAATGTGAACTCTTACATATCTAAACTGCTGCATATACCGATGATGTGCTTTTTTTTTCAAACCCAGATCATAGCGCTCAGCATCTACTAGATATTATTTCTAGGTTTTCCAAAGCATCGGGCTACAAGTTAAATATCGACAATTCTGAGGTTCTCCCCCTCAATGGATATTGCACATCACATCATACTCTTACCCTAGGTATGAAATGATGTCCCAAAGGTTTCAAATACTTGGGTATTCACATTTCGGCTTCCATTATTAATATTCGAAAACAAAATTCCGAGATCCTATTCGTAAGAGTTAAAGAACTAGTATCCTTCTGGTCTCCTCTTTACCTTTCCTGGTGGTAATCCCTATTTCCTCCTCCTTTTTTAAATCCATTGATACTTTCCTAATCAAATTCCTATGGGGAAAAAAAGACAGAATTTCTCTCAGCAAATACAAAAAATCCTGTATTCATGGTGGTGTTGGACTCCCTGATTTAAAAAAATATCACATGGCTTTTGTTCTCACGCAAACGCAGCTTTGGTTTAGTCATGGAGAGCAAACATTTGCACATAACTGGGTGCTATTGGAAAGAGCTATGGTTTCTCCTATTTCCCTTGCAGATTTTTACCTCATCAAAGGTAAAAACAAATTTATTAAATACTCCTGCATTCGCCAATCTGCACATTTTCTTCGATTATGTATGTTCCCTTCTATGGTAAAACAGTAATTGTTCACCTCACCTTTCATTTGGCTTATTCCCTTCATTAAAATCAAAGGAACATCTATCTGTTGGAAACCATTGCATCCAAAGAATAGAAAACTGCAATGCCTCCTCTCACGACCTACTATGTAAACATCAGTTGAAACAGCAGTCCTTCCTAGATTTCCTATCCAATGTTGACTCACATGAATACTCTGTGAGCATTACCTTTTTTAATTAATGATCCTGCATCTCCCCTACTGCGCCCCCCTCCTCTTGTACATGTCCTGTACGATTTCTCTTGTCTGTCTCTATATTTTCCCCTCTTTATTTAAAAGTTCTTATCTTCTTCATATAATGGTGGTTTGCATAAACTTGGTTTGAATGTGCAGAAGGTTTCTATTGTTGTATGCATTCTCCCTGTTTATGCCCTATATCTTAAATTACCTGGTGTATTAATTGTATGCCTTGTATACCTAATTCCTCTAATAAAACACTTTAAAAAAAAACAGGCATGGGTTTCCACCAATCAGAATTTGGTGTCATGGTTGCTTCGTTTTGTCTGGTTTGTGGACTAGGGAGCAGATCATGAATACCTTGTGTTCATCCTTGAAATTTTCAGGGTCAGGTGGTGCCTCTGCCTCCATGTGGCATACGTTAATTTGTTGCTGTCGCTACACTATTAATGGTGGTCTTAAGGTTCCAGTTCTGCACACTTTAGCAAAATGACCAATTCAACTGCACTTGGAATATTCTGCCCTTTGGTCTGGGTAGCATCCCGTGTGTCGTAGTGGGCCCCATAGTAGTCGCATGCACGTGCAGTTGATGGAGTATAAGGGGGTTCTGTTGGCTTTTGGACAGAGCTCTGGGTACTTTTCACTTTCTTTCCTGGGCTTTGCTTGGTGATGGCATGCACTTCCTGGAGGCTCAGCAATTGTAATGCTGCTTCCATTTTCCTGGTTCTCATCTCACTGAGTTCGTGCAAATGACCTAGTCCAAGGATGTGCTGTAGAGTGAGGCCTGGCTCACATAAGATTTGCTGGTGAAGTTTGTTGGAGTAGCAGCCTTGAATCAACTGGGCTCTCACTTCCTCTGTCTAATCTAATAGGGGCTGCATGTTAATTCAACGAAAACAATGACTTCATGGTCAGTTACTTTCTGGTAAGTACTACAAATGTGTATGTCAATTATTATTTTGTATTGGGGAGTTCCCCCATTTTGCCTTCTCCTTCACTGCCACCCTACCTCAGACCCCTCCCCACTCGCTTTTAACCCTTAGCCCACAATTACATATAATTATTTTGATAAAATTCAAAGTAATTGCCATAAAGTAAATTACTGTAAAATAATGTACTTTGTAGAGAAAAAAAAGGAATGTCCTAAGAGGTGCAAGTTGATGCAAGGTGGCAAAGTCTGGCATGAAAGGCATTGATGGGCTTGAGTGCTATTTGCCTGGCCTGTTTGCAATTGAAAACATTCAAAGTCAGCCTTGGCCTGAGAATTAAAGTTCCTTTGGCCTCACCTTATGAAATGTTGATGGGTTGATAATCCTTAAATACCTTGTGAAATCCTGGACAGCATTGAAAAGCAGAACTGATCTATATATATTTTTTTCATCTACTTCAAAATCTTGGAAGGTGTCAAAGTATATTTCCAATCTCTATACCCTTAAAGCCTATTTGGGCCCAGGAGCAGATGGTGCCCCTTTAGTGTAGAACTCTTGGATGGGGATTGCTACATAGGTGTGATTTTTGGGGTTTGGGGTGGAGAAGGGCTGACAGTGGGGCAGCTTATTCTTGGAAATCACCCATCCTGCCTTTGTTATCAGTTTCTATGTCCTACCTTGGTATTGGGGCCATCTGTATATGCACAATATCCAGCACAATACCCGTTGTATGCTGATAGAATACCCTGCATATTGTGGTGCACCCTTGGTCTTTATGATGGGTAACTGAAACACTTCAGAGTGCAGGATCAGAAAGATCACAGAAATGAACACACAAAGTGAAACTATTGGCTCGGCCACTAATGAAAAACCACACGCCGGTTGCCGAACCACACGGGGTGAAGGAGGATGGTGTGGGATGAAGGGGAGCGGAAGAGTTAGAGCAAGCGCCAGAGTGTCAAGGGAGAAGGAGAACCCAGAACAGACCCAGGACAGTCGTGGAGACCAAGAGCCAGCTCAGGTGTGGAGAGGGCAGATTGAGAACCAGCCCATGCAAGGCTGGGGACTGCGGAGGATAAGGGCCAGGCGATGGGATGAAGAAGGTGAACAAGAACCAGGCTGGGCGAGGAGGTGAAGAGATGGGAGAAAAGCACCGAAGAGGAGGGGTATGCTGGTATCCTGAACCAAACACGAAGAGCGCCAGGAGGGAACCCAGCACCATCCCATAAAACTGCAGCTAGGACGAATGAACAGCTGCAGAATCAGGCAGTACAGACCTATCCTGGAAAGGTGGATAGAATTGTGGCATTGAGAAGACCATAGTAACAATTGTCAAGTGATCTACAGGAGTGTCTGCGGAGGTGGCAGATTGCCACCTTCTTGCCAAGGGTTCTGGCAAGTGGCAAAGAGTATGGATCTGGTGAACAGACTGAAATGTGATGCCACTTACTAGGTGGCTCTGGGCCCAAATAATAAGTATGGAAGTGGACCTTGTCACGTGGGGCAGCACTCACATAATAAGCACTCATCTAGCTAACTGCAGTGGCTGCTGCCATGGTCTTTGGAGGGAACAGAGCTTGCATTTGGGGCATGGCCACCATGATCATCTTTTGGATTATATGGTGATCTAGCTGTTGGACTCATCTATCATCTGAGGTCTGGTTCGATTCCAGGCTGCAAGGATATGGAGACATCTTGTGAGGAAGAGATGCTTATGAAGGCCCAACATGAAGGGGCACATTTTGGGGCATGACATATTTTCATAGAGTACTGGAGTTTCCTGGCAGGTTAAAACAGGGGAAGTTAGTGGCAGAAATGATAGACATGTTCTCACTATTGACCATTTGATACCAGTAGATCAAGAAGGTCCTTAACTGCAGTGCACAGTTGGAATGCGGAAGGCAACCCAAAACCTGAGCGGTAAAAAGTAATCCAAAAGGCCAAATAGTCACTGCACCTCTTTGCAAGGGAAAACCAGGTTTATTAAATGGAAAAAGGTCTCTGATGGTCCTGTAGAACCCAATTGACCGGATCTCCTCACTTTCCAAGAGGTTACAGGTTATATAGCACTAAACCGCAAAATCTGAATACATAGGTTACAATGTTATCCCACCACCCTCATTGACTAACTCCTATAGAACATGCTAATATCCCCCTATATTCCCTGCACTGATTGGCCACACCTTATCTTAATCCAGTCACCTAAACACAAGGGGCCTCATTACAAGTCAGGCGGTCCGGAAATAAGGGTGACAGAAGCAAAGTACCGGCACCCTTTCCGGACCGTCAGACTGCAAGAATGACTGCAGGGGCCTGTGCTCGCAGCAGCTCTGACCTGCTGGGAGCACCAGCCCCTGCAGGCATGGTTTTCAGTCAGTCAAACAACTTTATTCGGCCTGGAAGGCCATCAAAGTGCATCCTAAAAAACAGTTCTAATACATGAACGCATAAAGAAACAAAAAAAAAAACAAAAAAAAAAAAAGAAAAACGACAACACACCCATGTAGAGAACCAAACCATCCATGAGTGCCCCCACACAGATCACTAGGCCAATAAACAGGAACCCTCAACCACCTTCCCTCAGGTATCTCCCGCAGCGCCTCGGGCCCAAGGCGGTTAGATTTGCCCCTGAAAGGGGACTAAACCCAGAGGAGGCTCTTGCAGGGCACACAAGGACAGGTATAGGGGGTGCGCTGACAGTGATACCACTTTTCCCTATCAGCCAATGGCCATTACATTTTTCCAATACGGCCTTTGCCAGATGGGCGCTCCCAAAAACCAGTTTGACGATGTCCGTTTTGGCTGAAGGATTGGACAGTCTGGAGCACTCCAACAAAGAGCCCATGGACACAAACTCACACTCCCCCACAGCCCGCAACCAATGTAGACATTTATTCCGCAGGGCGTCCCTTGGTTCTCTTGTGCCAAAAGTGGGTTTTAGAACACCATGAAGGAGGACCATGGAGCTACTACAGCCTTCATTAATATGGCGCCCCAACCTCGGCCTGTCCGGACCGGGGATTGAGGCACTTGCCCTCCTCCCCACAGGGTGCTGCATCAATGGGGGCTTAGTCCTTGGGTCTAGAGCAGTGGTTTCACTCCTTCGGGGTGACAGTGGGGGAAAACCTAGCTTTGGTCGGCTCCTCAGAGACTGAGGAGACCTAGCCGCGGAAGTAGCCAGGGACGGACAGGGGATCAGGGGATGTGACCCTTTATCAAAGGCAAGATTAGGACCCCTAGGGCCGGACCCTACTGCGCTCTCACCTTCCCTACCCGTACCCTCCTCCCCCCAGGTCCCCCGTGTCCCCTTGATCAACACTAACAAAAGATTTTTGATCTCGGCCATCTCTGATAACAGGAGGTTCCAGGGACAGCTAGGGAGGGTTGCAAAATCAGAGGAAGTTTGGGCTGGTAGAAAATGTTCACCATTTGGGATGGATTTAGAGGCCAGGGGAGGGCTAAGACGGGGCAAGGAGCCAACCCCTGGGGGAGCATCAGAGGTTGGCTTAGTACCAGATCTGGACGGATGGCAGGACTTCTCTCCCCTGCTCAAGTCGACTGGACCCAAGGCCTCAGGAGCCACAAACATGGGCACAGGGGAGGCGGCGGGATGGACTTCAGCTTCAATATAAGTATGAGGAACTATAACCTCATGGTTTCGGCCGGAAAATGGATGAAAAGGGGCCGGCGCCAGAGAAGGCAACAGAGGTGGGACCCTAGATGGGGCCAGCGACACATTCCCTTTGATCAGTTTCGAAAACCCTATTGAGATCCTCTCACATCCGTTGGCCAAAGTATCCAGAAGTCCGGCTGTAGCCACACAGTCAAGACCCCCTCCAAGGGTTAACAGGTTGACAGGGGTCCCAAGGTCATCCAGAAATGGGCTTAAATGTCCAGTTGTGAGAAGAGGGATTGAAACATGATCACAGGAGGTCCCAGAGGGACTAGGTAGGGGCCCCACCTGCAAACTGGGGGGGCAGGGTGGCTTGAGCAAGGATTCTAACGAGGCTCCCTCTTTGGTGCAAGCAGTGACCGAGGACAGTTGGACAGGAGCTCCTTTCCCACAGAGACTCCCAATGCCAGTTCCCTTTGCCTGCGTAGCCCCCAGTGCTTTACGCGACATACCTCCCCTCAGCCTTCTGCCCTTAATTGGCTTCCGATTCACCAGTGGGGCCAAGGGTCCCTGTAGACTCGATAGAAGAGAGGATTTAGAGAGGTGAAGTGGGGAAAAAGGAGAGAAAATGTCTCCACCTTCCGTGGCTCCATTGGCGATTTCCTGGGGAAGACCCGCCATGATATGACCTTGAGCGCCTGCAGGGGGGGGTAGTAGAGGTCTGGCCCTCCACAATACACGCTATAGGCTTTATTGGCTTTGTTGGCCCTCCCCACAGTAAATGTCTCAGTCTCACCTCACAGTCCAGGTGCACCACCACGGGTCCGCAAACACCCTCCGCGGGACGCCAACACCCGCGCCCTTGTCCCCCGTGGGCTTCACCCTGGCGGGCCGAGAGGCGTCAGGAAAGTAGTGGAGGGGGCGTGGCTTGCAATAATGGAGGCCCTCCTGGGCCAAAACACCCTCCGCGGGACGCCAACACCCGCGCCCTTGTCCCCCGCGGGCTTCACCCTGGCGGGCCGAGAGGCGTCAGGAAAGTAGTGGAGGGGGCGTGGCTTGCAATAATGGAGGCCCTCCTGGGCCAAAACACCCTCCGCGGGACGCCAACACCCGCGCCCTTGTCCCCCGCGGGCTTCACCCTGGCGGGCCGAGAGGCGTCAGGAAAGTAGTGGAGGGGGCGTGGCTTGCAATAATGGAGGCCCTCCTGGGCCAAAACACCCTCCGCGGGACGCCAACACCCGCGCCCTTGTCCCCCGCGGGCTTCACCCTGGCGGGCCGAGAGGCGTCAGGAAAGTAGTGGAGGGGGCGTGGCTTGCAATAATGGAGGCCCTCCTGGGCCAAAACACCCTCCGCGGGACGCCAACACCCGCGCCCTTGTCCCCCGCGGGCTTCACCCTGGCGGGCCGAGAGGCGTCAGGAAAGTAGTGGAGGGGGCGTGGCTTGCAATAATGGAGGCCCTCCTGGGCCAAAACACCCTCCGCGGGACGCCAACACCCGCGCCCTTGTCCCCCGCGGGCTTCACCCTGGCGGGCCGAGAGGCGTCAGGAAAGTAGTGGAGGGGGCGTGGCTTGCAATAATGGAGGCCCTCCTGGGCCAAAACACCCTCCGCGGGACGCCAACACCCGCGCCCTTGTCCCCCGCGGGCTTCACCCTGGCGGGCCGAGAGGCGTCAGGAAAGTAGTGGAGGGGGCGTGGCTTGCAATAATGGAGGCCCTCCTGGGCCAAAACACCCTCCGCGGGACGCCAACACCCGCGCCCTTGTCCCCCGCGGGCTTCACCCTGGCGGGCCGAGAGGCGTCAGGAAAGTAGTGGAGGGGGCGTGGCTTGCAATAATGGAGGCCCTCCTGGGCCAAAACACCCCTGTTAACAATGGTGCTGGTGCTTCTGTGTACCCATTACCGTGGAGTCCACAGGAATGGGAACATACAGTTCCCGCCACCTGACATCCCGGGCCGCCGGGACTTGTAATATCCCAATGGCACCAGGATATCTGGCGGCGGAAATAGTGTTATGAGGTTGGCGGCAACCCACTGGTAGCACTCGCAGGTTACCGTCAACCTCGTAATGATGCCCATGGTCTACTACATTATCACTATTGAATCCAGGTATGGGATTAGGTGTTCGAACATTTTAGTAGATTAATAAATCTTGACCATCACATGAGTCCAACTGTGTTTTGATAAGACAATAGGCCTTCTCATTATACCAGACGCTGTGGCACACAAAGCTGCCTCCACAACCTTGTTCTAATTAATGTATTGGCATCAACTCTGCTCCTCCTATCTCAAATCACAGACCGTTCCAGACACTGCTGCCCCTTATCTGCCTGAAGGTGCACCATAATGACGTGACTGGGGCACCGCTCTTGAGTCTGAATTTCAGGAATGTATTTGTTTTTGGTTATGCATGTGCTTGTAATTGAAATGGGGTGACCGATTTGGGTGAGGGCAGTATTGCACTAAATCTTCTCCTTGTCCCTTGGCATCACAAAACCTTATGCCCTATTCTCAAGAATGTGTCCTTCAAAGGGTGCATCCCCTCCAGCTCTCTCAGCAGCTAACATTTCATTCCCACCACATTCAGGCCCTGCAGCTGGATACAATTAGTGTTTATTTATGCACCGCAGCTGCCTCTGGCCTCAGCTTCTCTCCTGGGGAACCGAAAAGGGCATTTGTTTTTGGTACAGAGCTAAACAAAGCTGCAGTTCCACATCAAGGCCTGCAGACTATTTTATTCATTTTGCACTAGCCCGTAACATCAAATATGGCAATACTCCTGCCATGTTAACACACTAACCTCACTTATACTGCAATACCTTTCTGACTCCATCTTCCACCTGTTTGAATTCTTTCCACATGCCTCACCAAAAACATAACGTTGAATACAACACCTAAATAATGTGCCCATAATACTACCCTATCTATAAGCTTGGCAACCGCATAATTTATACATTTGATGTGCCTTCTGTGTTGCTATATGTATGTATCTAATATGTGTCAAAACTATCTACAACCACTATATGCACCTTCTGCCATGCAAAATCATTTTACTCAGACAATGATACGTGCTAATAGGTTTTCTCAGTCTGAACCTTTTTGCCTGCCTGAGACGCTGTGCATGCTCCCAACAAAGTTGCAGGGACAAATATACCTTCTTTAGCTTAATCTGCTGCTAGTATATCTGCCCTACTGCCTCAGTGATTACCTAATGTCCCCTCATCATCGGATACAGTCAAGACAGTGACATTTTATGACAATGCAGCAAAACGGAATACAGCATCCTATAAATGATACACTTGCCTTTCACCTTAGCCTTTCAGCTCCAGTAAACTTGTTGGATAGAGATTTCCTTTGCAAGCTCAAATGTAACATTCAGTGCATGCCAGAAGGTATATCCCTAAGTATGCCTGACCAAAATGCTGATACCATTCTAGCAGTTCCCCAAGCACTTACAGTGTACAGTATGTACAGTATGGGGTAGGGAAGTGTTCAGCCGATCTACGGAGTCTTATAGATTTTATACTACAATACCTTCTGCCAGAGCATTATAACAAGGTTGGATACATCCAAAATGCTGAGCTAGTAAAAAGTAAGGTAGATGTTTCTAAGAAGCTGACTTTTACTTGCCAATATCCTTTGACACGTGAAGCTGTGTAAGGTATCACTTCATGTATTCTTTCCTGCATGTCATAAGTTATTATTGACCTGGCCACCAGCCTGTGCAATACTCTCATATTGCCAGTCCAAAAACCCAGAAAAACCCCATTGTCCCAAATCCACCAACCATTCTAGTGTGCATACCTCCAACTGCCTCCCATTTACAGTAGTAAGTTTGTGCTCTACCTTTTTTTCTGTTATCATACATGTGGAGATCCAATATCTGTTTGCATTTTCACATAGGGAATTCCGTATATCTGCCTGACGCAGAGCTATACCGAGTCCCCCTCCAACCCTGTTCTCCCAGCAAACAAATAGACTTGGATGATATTTGATACCTAGGAAAGTCAGTGCTGGTGCAGCACGTGACTGCCCTCCTGCTGGCTTCTCCTTCCTACAAAGCATGCACTGAGGACACCAAAGTGCTGCGAGCAGCTGTAACCAATAAAGACCACAAAGCTGCAAAGAAAAGATTACAGTTATGTAGAGAATCAGTACACCATTTGGGTCATAGCATTGTGATGGGTCATCAAGAACTAGCCTCCTCCATAAAAGAAGCAATATATTAGATCCCAAAGACCCAAATAATCACACAGGTGAGAGCATTTACTGGTATGGTTGGTTACAATAGACAATTAATTTTGGGCTATGCTGAATTGGTAAAACCACTGAAATTGTACTTGGGATGGAACATTATCTAACCTTCATGAAAGGCCCTCAGAAGCGGAAGAGACCTTATCTAATCTAAAAAGGAAACTAGGTGAGTCACCTGCTTTGGGGTTACCCCATTATAAGAAACGTGTTTCTTTGTACTGCCATGTGAAAAATGGAGTTACTCTCACTGAACTGACACAAAAACGCAGTTTCCACGTAAAACCTATTGCATATGAAATAAAATAATTAGATCTAGTAGCAGCTGGCATGCCACTTTGTTGCAATCTGTAGCTGTGGACCAATAGTGGTAAACAATGTGAGAATATTGTGCTGCATACATGCATTATGTGGTTTATTTGCTATTGAAAACAAAAACAAAACATATTTCTGTGTCCCACGCAAAGAAATATGAGATTTGTATTATCAAACTCCTCTAATATTACCTTGACTAGATGTTCTGCATATGCATTAAGCCCAGTATCTTGTCTCCCCACTCTGCATGATGGAGAACTGCATCAACCAGACCTCATGACTCTATTGCTATTATAGGTTATCTTTCCACACCCCAAAGTGATTTGACTTACACCCCATTACACAAAGTAGACTTAGGGCCTCATTATGAGGCAGGCGCTCCCGTAATGAAGGGTGCCGGTACGGGACCGGCACCCTTCATTACGGGAAACCCTATTACGAGGTTCCTTTGCGGGACCCGGTAAGGACGCTTGGTAAAACCAGGCGTCCTTAGCAGATCCCGCGAGGGGACCAGAGAGCTAATAACGGGCCCGTTATTAACGGGCCCGTTATTAGCTCCCTCCCCATTCCCATTGAGCCCTATGGGGGCTCAAATGGGAATGGGGATGGGTTTTTCCAATGAGGACTTACCGGGTCCTCCAAGGTTGGAATAGCCTGGTAAGTCCTCATTGGATGAACCCGGTACTGGAACCCGGTATGGAGGCAGCCATGCTCTTATTAAGGACATGGCTGCCCCCATACTCGTAATGAGGCCCTTAATGTTCCTTGTGGATGGGTCTTGTTATCCAAGAAGACATATGGCTCTGTGGAGACCTCTGGAAGTACAACAGATGTAAATGTAAATGAAGATTGTGCACTTTCAAATCCAAAGGTCCTGTGAGAGGAGTATGAATACAGACCAGCAAGATTGTCCCTGGCCTGTGGGCTGGCTGCAAATGGGACGGGGTCACAGACAGAGATGTGTGAGAAATGTTCCCTTCTAGAAGTCATGCACAGTATGTAACGTCTGCCCCAGAGACAACTTCTACCTTAAGGCTGGCAAAGGTTGCTGGAGCAAGGCCATGGGCTCGTGCCCAGTCTACCGTGACTGGTATGAACAATGGACTGTTTTCTGGCAATGAAATTTGTCACAGGTTTGGAGGACATACAGACTTTGGCTGATGAGGCAGGACCAGAGGGTCTCCCCCGGAAGTAATCACCACCACCTGGCAGGTTAGGTTACACAGGACCTAAGCAATTTCTATACCACTTCCATTCATGAACAGTAAGATAGGACTGCCACCTTTTTTATTCACTCCATGGTTTGGTGGGAGGTGGGATAAAAGTGCTGTAAAGTCTAAATGGAGATTTTCTGAAAGGTAAAATGAACACAGGGCTATAAATAAAATGGGTGTGGGTTAGTAAGATGGGTTAGGAGTGTGCTTGCAATGCAGTGCTCCTTGACTTGCAAGCCAATAAATAAATCACTGCTGTTTCATAATTCATTTAATTTCAATCCATCATTCTTTCGTGTGCAAAGACACCATAATTGGCAAAGGAATACCCATATGTTGCTCCCATTCTTTTTGTCGAAAGTTCCAAGCTGCACTTATGATGCCCAAGGAGGCTGAAATCTGCCTGTTGATGTTACTGGTAGTAGAATCTGCAGCATTAGGATCAAGGATTAACAGAAATCACTTCAGATGTAGATGTTAAGGAGATTACAGGGTCAGCTTCATTAATTGTTTTGAGTGAAGCCTTTGTTTTTTTTCCCTTCTTCTCAAAAATGTAAGTTTCCATTGTAGATAATGTGGAGTTATCAATGGTGCATCTCTTGTTAAATTTACAAAATCATTTTCTGGACCTACAATTTTTGTTACCAGAAACATTTCTAATATTGTTTTCTTTATTTTTTAATTATCTAGTTGAACATACGTCTTTGTGTGGTGAGTTTGCTATTGAAAAATGGTGACCTTTGGTTTAGCCAGACGATTGGAAATGACATCTGTGATTTCCAATCCTCTTGGAACCAATAATCGATTCATGTTCATTGACCACAATAATCGATTCATGTTCATCCACATGTTACTTTTGTTACCGGGGTCAGGTGTAAACAGGTGACATTTGATTAAATCTTGCATGCGAGGAAGGGGGCAGAATAGCAGGCTTTTTGAGGGCTCTAGCTGTGTCGCAGTCATGGAGTTAGATGTTCCTGTTTTACGGCAAAGGTCATACATATTGAAAAAAAGATATAAAAATAGCACAAAGAACCAACCTCTCACAGTATCTGCTAATTCGCATTTGCCTTCCAGCCGCTCCAACTGCAGCAACTGCAAGGCTGCTGTTTTATAACTCCACCTCACCAAACAAAAGAAAGAGAGTGAACAGACTCCTGTCAAAGATATCCCAGTATCCAGGTAAGAGGGTCAGCTAACACACTCCATTTGTCCATTTCCATTTCGTTGCTACAATTTCTTTCAAGCATATTTGGAAAAACTCATACATACGATAGGAACATAGTCCAGTCTTGACTGTATCATGTGCTCTCAACCATACCCTAGCTGAGACCATCAACACCACTGAAACTTTGACACAACAAACAAATTCTCCACATATTGGTACACATAGAAACCCATCAATAAGAAGCATGCCATGCACAGAAAAGAAAAGTTCTGAGTACTATTCCTTCAACTAGAAAACCTCATCACTCTGAGAACCTTCCAATCAGCATGCAGGACATTCATCCCCACAGCCAAAGCAAAATACTACATACCGACCATCATGGAAACATTGAACAAGAGCAGTGTGTGCATACAAGCCATAAAACACTGCATCATCCCACTTCCAGACCCTGCAATACCACAATCCACTGATACATTTAATGCCATCAACAGCTTAATCACTGACATGGTAGACACGATAAGGCAACACATTGACAGCTCCCAAATGCAACACATCCCACCCATACAAAAACACAACATATCAGGATTTACCAAATTCAGGACAATTACTCCAAGAAACCTGACCAAATCTCTTGCAGCCCTCAAACACACCACTACATATATGTTGTTCTCTGCACTTCCAATGTGAAGGTCATCAAAGATGAAGAACTCCCTCTACTTCTAAATAATTTCAGGTACCTTCCCAGAAAAACTGAAAATGAGATCGACTCTCCACCTGCTGAAGAAACCCACACTCAACCCAGATGACCTGGGCAACTATCAGTCCATCACACAGTTACCTTTCCTAAGCAAAGTAATTGAGAAGACTGTGGCCATGCAGTTGCACAAAAGTATCACTCAGCACAATCACCTAAATAGCTACTAATGTAGTTTCTGACTATGATGCATCCATTTACTCAAGATCTGTCTGTCGCTCATTCAATACAGGATGTCAAGCTCCTACCTGAAATTCACCCCTGCAAAGACTGAATTAATTCTCACAGGAAACCCCATCAAGTTACAATTTGGGTTGCTTATGCTAAAAATCTTTGTTTCTACGAGAACAGACCATTCCAGGGAAAGCTATTGTTCCCGAGATGCAGAATGGCAAGCAAACAGAAACATCTGCGATTTGCTTTGAAATATTTCAGTGTGGGTGAGTTTAAAACAAGTGAAAAAACAGTGCTAACTATGCCTGGAAAATGACCCCAGTGTGTGACCAGAATCCTATTATTACAAATCATTGCATACCCTAACAAACAAATGCACAATTTTACTGTTGGTGTTATGTTGTAAATCCTGAAAAAAACAGACTCTAACATTTTGTTAGTTAAGGTCCAACAGACTTTGCTCTCTGACTTCAAAGAGAAGACCATATGTTTACAAAAAGTCATTTTAAATAGAAGAGAATACATTTAAACCGTGGTCTGAATTGTTCCGAATATGTTTCTAACCATTTCATGTGAGGGATCTCGTAAGACTGTTGGGTTTGTGACGTGCATGATTTTGAAGAAGCTATTTGTTCTAGTCTGTGAGGATAGACAATGGTTTTATGGCCTTAAGTATTTAAGCGCCATTCCATTTGACATCTAATAGACAATGATGGCCATTAATAGCTATAGCTGTCTGGCCACATGGGCCGGTATGATCTTATCTGGCTTTTAATTAAGAAATAAGCTCTGAGCCGCGGGGGCATTACTGACTCAGCCCGAACTAAGCGAGGGCCTTAACAAAGGCTCCAGGGCTTGACCGGACTAGGCAATGGCCCAGCGGTGAGGGGCTTTTTGCTATTAGTACCCAGGCCCTCAAAAATGGAGTACTAAAAGCATTGTTTTTCTGTTCCGATTCTGTTGAATGCCCGCCGGAGAAGGAAAAACAGAGTCCATTTTCCCTTTCCATGGCGGCCATTCAAAATCAATGTAAAAAAGTAAACAAAGAAAATGGCCGCCATGGAAAGGGAGAATAGACTACACGTAGTCCCTTCTCCCTTTCCATTGCAGGCATTCAAAAAATAGTAATAAAAATGTAAATTAAGAAAATTACTGCCATTGAAAGGATTGAAGGGACTACACATGGTCCCTTCTTCCTTCCATAACGGTCTGTCGGGGATCTGGAGTGAACGCGCTGCGGACAGAAGTGTTCCCAGTGCGTTCGCTCCTGGAAAAGGACCAAAAAGAAGGTAAGTGGGTTGGGAGGGTGGAGAGGGTATTGTTTTGATGGAGGACTGCCGGGGGGGCAGAAAACACTTACCTGAATACCCGGCAGGGGAAGGATGGCAGCCTCCAGGAGTGTGGTGGCTTGTGGAGTCGTGTGGTGGCTTGGCACAGGGATTACCCCGTTCCAAGCCTCCTCATTGGCTGAGGGACTGGCACCCCCCACACCCCCACCCCGATCCCTGCCGGGGATAGAAAGGATTCGAGGGATTCTCGGTCAGGTAAAGCACCGGGAAGGGACAATCAGATTGCATGTAACAATCTGATTGTCTCTCGCGGCTACTAATATAGAGCACTAGTCTTTCTGACAAACATTATGAAGACTGAGAAGCTTATTTATTTCAAGCTGTAAACGTATGTTATATACACAGAAATATACTTCCTGCGTGTGTACATTTTGAGCACATTCCAGCTAACAGCTGCTACGTACCAAAACAGGAATCGATAGCTTTACAGAAGACATGTTCTAAAATGTTGCATTTAGTATAACATATTGCCCATAACTCTTCAGATGTAAAAAATAAAAAATACCAAATGCATATATTTGAGAGTATGTCAGTGTTATATAGATTCAAACGTTCATGTGCCAAAACAATTGGATGCATTTGGTTCTACTCACCCCAGAGAAACCTGAATCAGTTGATTGAAAACAGCGCCTTCACAAAAATCCAATGCCACTATTTTCTAGATTGCAACATGTTTTAAAGTCATGTTTAATAGGCAGTATAGCTATTCCGTCAAGATTGTCCTCTTGATGATGACTCCACACAAGCGTAGCGGTGGACTGGAAATGTAACACTCTCAAAGAAAACGTGTGAGTTCCAACATCTGGACCTACCAACGCACCCTTTATGTATGTTCCCACAAATTAACCAATTAGAGATGTGGGAGATGACCGTTGTTGTATTCCCCAGATGTGACCGGCCATCACAATATCTTACCTATGAGAATTATTTTTAGACCAGATGCACTGCAAAAGCCTCTGTTTAAATATAATGCGTTAGTGAGCCTATTGTTGCATAGTACATTGAAGAGCAAGACTTAGACAGAGGGCACAATATCCCTGAAACCACCAGAGCCAGATACCGTTTTTCATGTTTCCCTAAGAAATATAGTGTCATAAGAAAAACACCCAAGCCAATTGTTCTCTCAAAGTATTAAGAGAATAAAGATGCTGACCACCCATCCCAATAGTGAATTATTTCTATTTTCTGTATTACTTTCATGCTCCACAAGCACATGGTGTGAGCAACTTCCCAGAAATCACTTGTAGTTGCTGTTCTCATACTTTAAATACAAATAGATTTCAATGTTGTATTAATTAGTGCATTAACCTTTTTAAATAAGTGGAAAGTTTTAATTAAAGTATTGTTCTGAAGAAACTTTCCACAAGGTCCATTGGAACCCACTGCTCATCACAATCAGAGCAAGCCCAACTGTGCATCTCTTCAAAGCTCAGCTTAAGCTTCACTTAATTGCCAAGGAGCAAGCTTCCTCCGGTCCTCTCCCCATCATCCCTACCTGATGCTCATACTCCATCCAGTGCTGCATTATAATGCAATTGTGTATGGGTGTACAGTACTTATTTTAGTTTGAAGCACGTACCCCATAGGGAAATGCTCTGTTTGTAAGTCACCTGTCTCTTACATTATGTTTTCTTTTGTTGTTGTGATGCTGGTCCATGGCCTACTTTGTTCACACCCTCACACCCCCATAAACAGGCTCACCACTTGTTCTCATCTTTTTACTATTGTACAGGCATCCATCCAAAGAAAGTTTGTCGTCTGTAAATGTGTTATTGTAAGTCAATTCTGTCCAAATTTGGCATTCCTGCTTTTCAAATAAATGCAAATAAAAACAAAATAAATATTTTAGAAAGATTTAGATAATAGTTTTTGCTGTGGGGTATTTTCCAATAGCATCAGAAGTGCCATTGTCTTCTGTTGTGAGACATGACTCCTCTGTCAATTACATCCTTATATGTTTTAGATATAAAGAAATATTATTCCAAAATGGTTTATTGCTTTTCCCAATGAGTGGGAGTGAGGTTAACATAATTGTAAATCCTTAAACTGTGGTTGCCTACGTCTCTGAGAAGGGCACAAACAAATAGTTGGGTGGATCTTGTTATGGGGTGGTTTGTTAAATTGCCCTGAACAGCTGCCCCTCAACCAATGTGTTGCTACACTGTGGTCAGCAATAGTACAATCTCTGTCTGGGTTCTAATCAGAAATGCATATGCCCTGAATCTGCTATGCCATACTATCCCAAGACCTACTTTTTTTTAGTCATGCCACGAAAATCAATCATCGTTCTACCTTGTATTTTTGTTACAGTTATATGTTTTGCTGTTTTATTCTATGTTATATTACGTTATGATAAGTTATGCTATAAGAACTATATAAAGCACAAACACTAAACGACAAGGTATTAAAGCGCTGCTGAAGAGATTAACATGCAATCTGAAAGTATGAGAAACCAGCAAGTGAGAGTGTCTCTTAAAGATGTTGGATATTTTCAAACTTTCATTTTAAGCATATGTCAATGTTTAAGTTTCTTAATTATTATAGTAGTTGAATCCACATTATTTCTGCTGCCATGACTGAGCAATATTCCCCTCCAAGAGATATTCCAAACTTGAGTATAATCAGCTAGAAAGACGAATGTAATCTCAGATATTAGGTACATACCGCTTCAGTCTGTGAGAGTGTGAGAGAAGATGAAATATTGCTGTATGTGCATTTATGTACCAGGCCTACGGATTTAAACTCCAGAAGATGTCCGGCTGGGAGGCAGTGCAGGTAGGAAACCGTGGAAAACTATTACTTTTCACTATTTCTTAAATTAGAGAACCTCTTACGTTTTAATAGTGCACTTTCTTGCACATGGTGATCTTGCTAGATGACTGTTTTTATGTGCTCTGTTCTTTTGTCTTTTTTGGCTGGACACACTTAGTACATTGTCAGACCTTTGTTGCTGATGTTAGATAGTCCTTGGAAATCTGTTAGCCAGAGATAGTTCTTCCATTTTCTCTATTCACAGGTCCTGTCCTTAATTTAAAGAGAAGTGTAATTCTTTATATTTCACGGAATGGTTGTGCATTGTTGTGACACCTGGCGTGCTTTTCTCCATAGATGCTTCAACCAACACACTTGTCGCTGTCAACAATAAGGTTTTTGCTACAAAAATTCTAATATCGATAGAGAACCTGTCTCATAAAACACACACTTATTCCCAGAAGGGTTAGCAGAATCTGTTTTGAGAGATATTGAATTCTGCAGATGACCAGCTCCGACTTTATTCCTGTGCCGAAATGTTGCCTCGTCAAAACATGTGGGTATTTTTTTAATTTAAGACTGGAATTTGTAAGTAAAAAAATACCTGCATGTTACTTATTTTAAGTATTAATACCCACAAATATGGCCTTTCCTGAAAGGGAACAGCCTGAAGACCAAGCAATAATCCAAAGTGCTGCAAGGGCTATTAATGAGGGGATTATAACTATTAGAAAGCGGTAGCCGCACAACTGCAGCAACACATCGATACCAACAATCTCCTCCAAACCTACTAAACTGGGTTCAGACGCCCTCAAAAACCTTGATGATGGCCACCCCTGCCTCCTGGTTCTGCTCAACCTCTTGGCTGCTTTAGACAAAGTAGACAATCAGGTGCTTATGTACAGACTACATCGGCACATGGGGATCAGCAACCTTTTCCTATACTGGTTAAAGTCCTACCTCGCCAACCGCCAGCAGTTTGTTCAGATGGACTCCTCTAGGTCGCCAATGCTACAAGTCACCTGTGGAGTGCCTCAGGGTTCTATCCTCTGCCCAGTGATCTTCGATCTATCCATGGAACCACTGGAAACCCTCTTAGCCGCACAAAACATCAACATCCACCAACAGTTATACCTCAAGATCGACTCCATCAAGGAGATTCATAGCCTCAAAACCTGCCTCTTGCTGATCCAGTCTTGGATGTCCATAGCATACTTTAAGCTCAATCCCTCCAAGACCGAATTCCTACTCCTAACCAACAACACCAAACACCCAGACATACAGAGCTGGCTATCAACCATGAAAGATGAGGGATTCACACCTGAATTCACCTCCTGTGCCAAGTCCCTCAGGTTCTACATCAACAAACACCTCTCCTTCAAGACACACATAGCTAAGAAAACTCAGACAGCTTGGTATCAGCTCTCCCTCCTGCAAAAGACCAAGCTCTTCCTCCCTCCAGACAACTTTAGAGACACCATTCAAGCATTGATCCAATCACACCTGGATGGGGGCAATGCACTCCTTGAAGGCCTCCCGTCATCCTCCTTTGTGCCCCAGAGAAGTGTCTTACACATGGCTGCACATCTCATCAACGGTCTATTACAGATATCACCACATTACCCCGGCCTTCTTTGACCTTCACTGGCTCATGTTAAGGATTTCAATCAGGTGACACACACCTTGGTCTTGGCCTATTATGCGGCGCATGACTGAAATGCTTATCTTTTTATTTTGATTCAATATTGAGATGGTACACCACTCACATCACACCCCCTTTTTAAATACCCCGGGTCACAATGGACCATGAACCTGGCTGGTTGGTAAAATACAATATTTATTTATTTAATTTAAAATTCAAAAGCCATCACACACTTATTAATATGGGGCAGCAATCACCAATGGGGTGATCATTACAATAAGAATGTGAGCAATGCACTGGGTTTAACCTGCTAGTGGAACATAGACAGAGCAAAGCGGAATAGGAGCACTTTTTGGTTTAGGAAAGATAGCACTGAAGTTAAAATTTCACCCAGCAAGGTTCCCTCAACCCAGAAATAATCAATTATGAGTGGAGAAACAGAAGCAGCAGGTAATCAGGAATGAGAAATAGGAAACAGAATCCAAATCTGACCTTCCCTCCCCAAATAAGAGAGAAAAAAACCCTTTCAATGTTATAATATGACACTCGGAAATGGACAAATAAATAATGAATGTGTGTTAAAAACCTTGAAGCAAATATAATTCCTCACTAAAGCAACAATGTAAAGACACTAGTAATCACAAAGAATGGATTACCAAGAGCATTAGTTTGAAAATAAGAGGAAAGTTTAAAACATGTTGCAGCAAAATGACATGTGTAAAAGTTGCAATTTTCCATTCCCGCCTAAAATTAACCAATGGTTTTAATAAAAACGTCTGAAATACAATGATTCGGAGTGCGTTTATTTTGGTTGGGGGATAGCTATAGATCACAGGTACAATATGGAAGTGAAAATAGGTCTCTAGCTGGTAAATTGGGTGAGTAATGCAAGATTTAGAAAAGTGCACTTTGAGTAAAGGAAGGCGCGAAAATAGGAAAGGAAGTCAGTTGTGACAAGAACAGTTTTACTTTACACTAGAGTATTCAGGCTAGGCCACCAAAGAGGGACACAGTAAGCTCCAGGATTGATTTGCGATTTCAACCCTCTCACCCCAGCGCCCAATCCTGGCAGAACCAGTCTGATCACTCGAAATAGGGCTAATGGCTTAGGATTACACAAAACAAAATTACCAAAGAGATGGCGTTAGCACTAGAAATCAAGGGCAAAGTTGCAAGAATGATTCTGACCATTTGAACAAGTTAGCAGGGTAAAGATAGGATGACTTAGAGAGTAAGATAAGGACAAAGACAAGATATGCTATGGATTTCTATGGGGTGATGATTGATACTCACAGTCCACTTTTAGTTTGGGATTTTGGACAGTCAACGGTTCTGGTCACTACACGGCAGGGTGCCTGGCAAACGGCTGGGCAGTTCTGGTCACCGGATGGCACTGGACTGGGATGGCAATTCTGGTCACTGGATACTAACCATCAGCTGGATGGCAGGTTTGCAGCAAGCATGCAGTTAGTGGTATCAGGATGCTTCCCAAAAACACCAGAGCTTTCTCCTTTGATTATTTGGGAATGTTAGTGGGATTTCAGATTTGAGGCCTTGCTGGAGCAGGATCAGCAATGCTTGGGTTTTGCAGTGGGCCCTGAAGTAGGGTCAGCAATGCCATGGCCTTGTAGTTGGGATCTGGAATCTGGATGGATGGAACAGGAACACAGCGCAGGAACATCAGGAAGAGTGTGTGTCTAGAGTCTTGTCAGGGACTCTTATTTATAATGCCTGGTGACATCATCAAAGTATATGACTGGGGCAGGCTTAACTAAACACGCCTCTAACAATGGGATAGGACAAGGGTGATAGTCTCCGCCTCGCTCTCAGCTGGTTGGATGTCAGGAAAATGATGTCAGATTTATGAGCTGAGTTTTACAATGTCCAAAAACCTCCCATAGTTACTTTAACTAAAATCCGATTTTTCCACAAACATACATTTATACAATTGCAATCTCTTAGCAAATTATGTACACAGGTTCCATATTTTGTGCAGCACATTGCAGTCCAATCCTCAAGTCAGTGAGACCTTGTTTCGCCCTTTTACCAGTTTTTCGCACTTTTCAATGGGATTTATATTACTCAAAATGATATAACTTTGTACAGGGGTGTGGATTATCATAAGGGATGTATGTACCAAAATTCACATTTGCCACGTGGATGCTTTTCTCGTAGTCTGCCATATTTTGCCATTTCTGTCCCCGCAGTGTCAATGAATTCTAGCAAGTCTTAAAAGAAAGCCCAAAAAATCACTTTTACACTGCAAAAATTTTACATTTTTATAAAGTCAACTGTCATTTTCTTCAAAGAAAGGTGGGGGTTTCTCAGCTTAATTGAAGGTCTTATTGCCTCTTTACACTTCACAGGTTAGTGTCCCAGCACTTCTATTGTCCCAGCCTGGAGCACAGACGAATGTCTGATGAGCGTGTGAACTTTCTTTGTCCTGGCCCATTCAAAGTTTTTCAAGCTGGCAATTATCACTTTCATGTCCTCGTAGTTTATGGTGTGTCTCCCTTCCTAGGGGGAAGTTTTCAGGGCTAGCAACTGGAATAACTGTTTTTTTTGGGAGCTTGCAAATTCAGCCCAAGGCAAAGGTCTCCTTGAATGGACTTGTGTACAGAGCTATAATTTCGTTTGCAGGAATCATTCCTTTGACACTTTATTTCACAAAATAAAGCATTTCCCGTGCACAGCAGAAAGTAAAGTTGATTTCTCTTAGAGTTGGTTTGACAGGGCTTGTCATTCAGGTATTATGCCTGGTTTTGGTGAGGCACAATGAAATATCCTGGGCATGGCAGGGCCTTTTTAATCATAGTAGTTTTTAAGACAGCACAGATGTAATTAGCGTCAAAGCAGCATTTTTTAAAAAAAATGTGAAAAAGTTTCATTTTGAAGGGGAATTTTGGGTTTTCAGCAAAGCAGTGCTGCTTTTTCACTTTATTCCATTTATATGTTTCAGAACACACTGTCATGCTTTTTCAGTGTGTCCTCTTGTTCCATCCTGCCTGAAGTGTGCTCGGCAGGACGGTGCGTGCAGCCATCTTTTTGTTGCTGCAAAACCACACTTTTGAGGTCCTGGTGGACACAGTAGCTAGCACAGCCATTTGCTGTTTTCTGCAAACAGGCAGCTTGGTGATGTGGTGAAATGTTGTTGAGTGGGTCAATATATCCCACCCTCCCACTATGTAGGAATCACTTTCAAGTCTTACTGCATAATCTGCAAAGCAGTCACCCTCAAGTCATCCAGCTACCTTGCACAGAAACTCAGCATCTTCGGCGGATAGCGCACCACCTGAAGCCAGTACACATGCAGACTGGAAATCTGCCACTGCACAAAGGAAAGGACCAGAAAACAAGCTTTCTCTGCCTACGCCCGAAGACCATGGAACCACCTCCCCATCAGCATCAGACTCGCCCCAAGATCCTACTATTCAGAAAAGATCTCAAGACCACCTCTTCAGGGAATCACTCCACCTAAACTCCTAGGCCGCCTGTTGCTATTCATGCCCAGCTCCCTTGTTCCCCCAAGCGGTTCAGACTGAGAGCAATATGCTAAGAGTGCATGCACCTGATGGCATGAGGCGGCAGGGGAAAGTGGGAGCCATATAATAGGGACAATAGGATGTTAACACTTGCAGGATGTGTCAAGTTGTAGACAGTAGCTATCCCATGTGCTGAATGAATACCGAACAGCCACCATTTTGGAAGTTAGGCTCTGTCAGATCCTCACTCCTCTTGACAGGCGCAGAGGCAGCACAAACTCCTCCCTCCCCATTGGGTCTTGGCACCTGGGAAATGGAAACCGCAGGCCACCGCAACCCTCTAGGGAAAGAGGGTTAGGGTTCGTTGAGTGGATGGGTAGAGGTAGTTCAGGATAACCGGAAAGAGGTTTAGGGAATCACAATGGATGGGCAAGGGGGGTTTATGGGAAACATGCTCCTCGACTCCAGTGCTCTTCTTGCTGATGTTTGTTGGCAGTGGCTCTGCTCACACACACTCTCTTACAAACATCACTCTCTCAGAATTTCTCCTTTGGAGGCCTTTGTATTGGAGCCTCTAACCAATTTACACCTTAGGTTTGGTATCCTTTAGTGCTGCTTTGGTTTTCAAACTGCCTTCTCAAACATGAACTTCTCCCTCATTTCCTCATGAAGGCAAACCCTCCCAACATCACATCATATCGTGGTAACTCCCCACCAATATGCAGATTACAAGTTCCCCACCTCACCCTGTACAAGAGTAGCAAACAATAACATGCATCCGAGGTGCTAAAACACTTAGCTCTGTGTTCTGTGGGAGTTCTAGGTCCTTCGGCCTTTTCGTGTTGATGGGCGTGATATGTCTCACCAATCCGATCAAAAAACAAGCTGAAAATAGCAAAACAAAGTCAGTGCACGTGCGTGCGAAATTGTCCTTCCTAAGGAACGTTCCCTAAAGGGTTAAAGATTGTTAAAGGTGAGGTTGCTTCACCGCCAAGCTAACTCCAACTCTGGGTTAGTATTCATGCTTTGCATGCAAAATAGTTTAACTCGTCTTTTCGTGCTTCCGAAAATGTCAACACATTAATTCCACAGCGCGTAGCGTGTTTCCCTCCGACGGGATAAATCAGCTGTTCTAGGAAAAAGACGTGTACTTAGCTTTTCATGTACGTGGGGCCGGGGGTTGAGCTGGCGGGCAGTGCCCCGCGTAGGCGTGCCTGCAGGAGCTCGAGGTTCACACGTCCTCTCTTGCCGATGGTCAGGATTGCGAGCAGTGCTTTCTGGGCACGGCTCGCGCATGCGCAGTAGAGCGCGTGTGGTCTTTTTCCTCCCAGCAGGCCCGTGAAGCGCACGGCCTGCTGGGCAATGTAGTTTCTGGGCGGTTCTCCTTCCTTGGGCCTTTGTCCTGCAAAATGGAAGGAGAACACGCCTGGACAAGGTGGTTGGACTCCCCAAGGCCCTCTTAACTCCCCCCAGAACCCCCAAAACACTGCCAATTGCCCCAGCCCTGACAGGCTCAGTAAGGCCAGTACCCTGTACTAGAGCATAATAGATGTAGTCCTCAGACAGACTATCCATCTCCATCTCTACTCCCATCTGGCGATAGCCTCGAAGGTCATTCTATAAATTAAGACAGAGCCCTCTCACACTGCAGGCCCATGTAATCTGAAAGGAATTTGCACAGCAAAGCACAAGCAGGATTGTGCCTGATTCTGAAGGACGATCTCATGAGGGGCAGGGCAGAGGTGCGGATCTGCCAAACATGTATCTCAGATTTACAGCATCCAGCCCCTAAACTTCCAGTCATTCTATTTGAACTACCAGAGGCCCATTATTCATGCTGTTAAATCCCTCAGCGATCGATTAATTAGTGTGTCCACCAGGGGCAGTTTAGGGAGAGGACAGACCCCAAGGAGGGAGCACAAACAGAATGGCCTGTGATTTGTACTGTGAGGCCGGTGGGGTGAGGATAACACATTTAGGCCAACGATGGCAGGCACTTTGGGGGTTTCTCGCATTTCTGAGAGCTATCCTGACCTCGAGAGTATCCTCTGAGCTCATGTCTAATTACCAGTTCCACATCACATGGTAAAAACGTGAAAAGGAAGGTCTGTTCATCTAATTAACCAATTGGGTTGCTGGGGTGTGAACTTATTGAGTCCAAGGAACACATGGAAGAAGATCGACACAAGCAACTGCAGCCAATCATCTAGTGATTATTAAGGGGACGACATTATGTATATATTGGCCCCACCAATGACAATGATGAGATGATACCATACACTATTTGTGTCATGAGTGACATTGTGTGAAAACAAAATCAAAATATCGAGGCTGAGTACCCCAAAAGGAAATACACCGAACATGGGTTACAAAGGAACATACAAAGAACTTTATTTTATACTGAACAGTTTTCCAAGAAAAGTAACAGATAGCTATCGGCCCTCAGTACAACACAACGAACTCCAGTGTGGTTCAGTGTGTTCAGTGAGAGGCGCTGTACATTAGAATTCATCGCTCTTTTATACCATTTGCGAACATGATGTCCAAACCCTACTTCGGGTTAATATTCCTCTAAAGGTATCAGGTAATATTATCCCCACCAAAAATATTGGCGTACATATGGTCGTCGGGAACGGCCATAGGTGATATTTTTGCTGGCGATAATGTATGGGGTAAATGGATGGTGGGGTTGTGGGGTTGTCCCCCGCTCAGGTTCCCTGGGGTAATATTGGCACATAAATATGGCGAAATTTTTGTATGGCGTATTTTTGCGGTGATATTATCACATGGAACCCCTTTAATACATTACTGATCTAGGGTTCATGCCGAGTTCGCATATCCACATGCAACTAGTTTGCCTTTAATACATAACTGTGTATTCTGGGATTTCTCATACAGGTCTTCTCAAACATTAATACAATGTAGTTAAACAAGTGTTCTCAGTTCAGTATTTGAATACATTGTTCTTAACATATGCTCGCGGATTAGTTTCATTGACGCGAGTAATCCTTTACACACAGGTCAACGAAGGACAAGGTTTCAGCTCACGACCTCAACAAGTGGCCTTCAGGCAAGTTACATACTAATTACACACAGAGGTCAAGATGGCCATGTTGTATTTCGGAATGACATTGTCCACCATTTTAACTCACAGGGTGACTTTACAGAGCAAACCTAAAATGGCGGATTGGCCTAAAATGGCGGCTTACATTGATTTTAAGGTCAGGACCTTGCAACGCGGATTTCTTCGCAAGTGGCTTACAAGCAGCTTGGAGTAGGCCAATATACATATATTTGTTGCAATAGGAGGTACGATATAATTTCCCGTTTGACAAACCCTCCTTTTGGCCTATGCCAAGTGCTCAACTAGTTCGGATCTCCTTGCAAATAACTCCATGCATCATCGTCCATGCACCCTGAATCGCTGTCAGAAATATCTATTGCTATCAGATCATTCGCTAAAATTTCCTTTAATACATAGTCCTAGGAGGTTTTATCTGGGCATACACTTTATGTCCTATCGTACCTATCGCTTGTGCGCAACATCCCCCTAGCATCGAACATATACTAGGTAGACACTGAATACAACAACAAAGGAACAACAGAATTCCCAAAATGGTCAGTAAGACTGAAAGTACCTTCCAACCCCAAGATCGCAACAAGTCCCAGAACCAAGCGCTAAGATCCCAGTTTCCCTCGGGAATATGCACTTCTGAACTAAGGACTGCAGATTCTGTATTACCTTAAAGATAGTTGGGGAGGAATCTGGCAAGAAAACACAGCAAGTGGACCCCACTAATTTACACACTCCACCACGTTCGGCCAGAATGACATCTAATGCCATCCGGTTCGGAAGCGCTACTAGTCTTACCGTTTTCTGTTCTAATGTCATATTATAGAGTTTGTCCGTGGTCCGATTGATGGTTCTCTCCAGTACTCTCGCTAGTCTTCTGATATCTTTGGAATTCGCTATCTGCCCCCAAAATGGCACAACTGATTTTGCTATATCTCCCAAGACTTGTGCTGGAGTGTCACCATTCTCGTCCCGCCGTGGACGAGCCTTTGAAACCTCTATTGTACTAGCTATAAACACCCCAGGTAACAGGATCCCTAAATAACAGGTTCCCTGCCAACCCCTGGGCAACCATGGAAATGCTACATTACCGCAAAGTAGACAGGTTCGCCTACATACAAAGGTCTGTCTTCCCCCGTCAAATTTGCAACGTTGGCACAACCTCTAAAATCTCCCATTGACTGAGTACCATTCCTCTGTATGCAGAAAGAAACTGAATCGGGGCTATGGTTAACAGTATGAGAAGGAGGCATGGCATCCTTATTGCCTATCGGAGCCATCTTAAAGGAAATCAAAGATTGGAAAGGACAAGACTGTTTGTCGGAAGGCCTAATAGAAGCAACGTTGGGTTTACTCCTATTTGCGAAAAGCAAGCATCACAGGGGGGTCAGAACATGTTTCTCAAAGCTATTCAAATTAGTGCCATCAAAGTTCCCTGAGATGCTATCGTTCCAACGGCCAAAGAACAGTGCTCTAAGAGAAGCATAACAAGCAGTTGTCAAAGGTAAAGGATGAATATACCAACCTAGCCCCTTACCCCTGTGTTGTGGTAAATGTGAGCAGACCCAACAGTTGAATTTATTAAAAATGGCATGTGTGGCATTCATGATAAGTAGCAGAGTATTATTGTGGTACCTTTGTCTATGCTGGGAGTCCCTAGGGGACAGAGTATGCAAATGTACGAAGGGAGTAGGAACAGTAGGTACATTTTCCGTTGGTAACAAGGATTCTAAAGGATGTGTTTCCTCGATGTACCATAAGCCTAAGACAGTGACTATTATAAAACCAAATATTATTATAAAAACACAGCAATACGTTTTCGGGGCCCAGGTGCATTGTCCATTGTCCTGGTTGGTCACACAATCATTTACAAGTCCCATACGAGTGGTAGTGGTGGCAGGCATTGTAATCTTCAAACGACAAACCCCCAATGTTCGTTGCTGGCGACCTCCCTGCCGCGCGACTTCTTAGTCCTTCCACAACCCTAGCCAACAGAATCCCCATTCCCAAATTTGGGCAAAAACAAGCCCTCAATGATCCTTTCCTTCTCTGAATGCACAGCCGAACCGTGCCGTAAGTCTATTTTCGTGGACGCAGATTGTACCTTGCTTTTCCCGGTACTTATTGATCCGGAAACAAGATGCCGAATTTGAGTTTGGAGACAAAATGGCAGGCTTCCCAAGCCTCACGGGCTCAGAAAGATTCTCCAATACACTCTTGGCACTATTTACTGCTTTGGGATCGTTGGTTGCAGCGTTAGCGAGGGGTTCTGTTTCTTCTGTATCGTGTGGCACTGGGTGAGGAAGTTTCTTGACATGCAACGCGTGGATCCAATTCTTTCTTCCAGAAACCCGCACCACCGTTTGCGTGACCAACAAGACCTGGAATGGGCCCCGCCAGCGAGGTGCAAGGCAGGAAGAGCGCTGAAATGCCTTGATGAGCACCCAGCTTCCAGGCCGTATGTGTGGCCCGGGCCCTCGTATCGCACAGTTAAAGCCTCTCGCACCTGGTGATAAATCAAATACAGGTTTTTAGTCAACTGGCTGCAATAATCTGAAAGTAATACATTTTCAACATTTCTCAAAGATCTACATTTGGAAAGTTCCAGATATTGGCAGTTCTCCCCATTACCACCTCAAATGGAGAGAGCCCAGTCTTAGTTTGAGGGGTTGTACGCATGGCTAATAACACGATCGGTAAGGCGTCCGGCCATTTTAATTTAGTGCCGACACACGTCTTAGCGAGCTTGTTCTTGATGATACCATTGTGTCTTTCTACTAGTCCGGCGCTTTGAGCGTGTCTGGCTGAATGGAACCGTTTGTCGATCTGTAATGCCGCACATATCTGCAGAATTACAGCAGCGACAAAATGTGGACCATTATCTGACCAGATGACTCTCGGTAGCCCGAACCGCGGGAAGTATTCTTTTAACATGGTTTTCGCAGTAGTCATGGCTGTAGCATCTTTGACAGGTAAAGCATCAAACCATTTACTAAAAGCAAAGATGACCACTAATACGTACTTCATATTATTACAGCATTCCATTTCAATGAAATCAAAGTGGATGACTTCAAGGGGGACAGAGGATGGCCCAAAACCTCCGCTTGGAGTTGCTGTCCCCTTTCCCACATTGTGTTGGAGGCAAACCATGCAGTCCTGAACATAGCGCTGGGCAATTTTTGAAATTTTGTCATTTGCCCAAACCTTCTCTATCATTTTCGTGACCTTCTGGGCACATATATGCATAGGACCATGGGCCATGATGACCATCATCATTACATAAGCGTCAGGGAATAGCTATTTCTCTTCAACTATGTCCACCCAACACCCGTCATCATCGAGTTTCCCCAAGCCTTCAGCCCACCCCTTGGATTCTTCTAACATGGCATCAGCGTGGATATCCCATACAGACCCAACACCCTCAGCCATTGCATAAGCATTTACAGTCTCCTTTGAAACATGCATCTCCGTAAAGAGATTGGTAGCAGTTTGTCTAGCTATCTGATCAGCGAAAGCATTCCCTTTTCCTATGCCATTTGTAATCTTTCGATGTGCTGCACATTTCATAACGGCTAACTGAATAGGGAGTGCAAGCACTGAGAGTAGTTGTACTATTAGGGAGCCATGTTGGATCTTGGTACCATGTGAAGTTAAGAACCCTCTCTCTGACCAAAGTCTCCCAAAGTTGTGAACCACCCCAAAGGCATACTGACTATCAGTATATATGTTTACTGTAAGCCCTTTGGAAAGTTCACAAGCTCGGGTCAATGCTATAATCTCTGCGGCCTGCGCAGAGTTATGCGTGATTCCCTTGGTTTCCACAACCGTGCTTAATGTGGTGATTGCATAAGCAGCTGTGGATGTACCATCCGGAAGTTTGAAGCAGGAGCCATCACAAAACAGCTCTCCTTGCGGATTATTCAAAGGAATGTCTTTCAAATCAATTCTACCCTTTGTCTCTTTTTCGGTAGTATACAGACAGTCATATGACTCTTCATCGCCGCAAGTAGTACCTTGCGGGAAAGGTAGGAGTTCAGCCGGATTAAGAACACAACACCTCTTAATTTGGATGTGAGGAGCAAACAAGATCAATTCATATCTCGTCAAACGTGCGGAATTGAGGTGTTGCGTTTGGGTTCGGTTCAGTAGAACATCTACGGAGTGAGGCATCATCAGGGTTAGATCATGGCCTAGGACCATTCACTCACTCTGTTTTACAGAGGCAGCAGCAGCAGCGACAGCTCGCAAACATCTTCGCAAAGCGCATGCTAGAGGATCAAGGGAGGAAGAAAAGTAACCACACGGCCTATTCTTCCCTCCATGTTCCTGCGTTAATACAGCCAAAGCACATCCATCACATTCATGCACAAACAACACAAAGGCCTTTTCATAGTTTGGTGTACCCAAAACTGGTGCCGAGCATAATGCAGTCTTGAGCAAATCAAACGATTACTGGTGTTCCGCGTTCCACAGCAATGGCGAAGAAATGGCCTTCTTTGTCAAAGCCAACATCGGTTGATCACTAGTGAAACATTTGGAATCCACAACCTACAGTAAGAAGCCATACCTATCAAGGCTCTATCTTCCTTCTGTGCATTTGGGACAGACATGCCAGAAATGTGTTTTATTCTTTCAGGTGTCAATCTTCTTCCCTCCTTTGACAGGAGATAGCCAAAATAGGCAACCTCCTGGCAACAATATTGAAACTTTTTAAGCGAAGCTTTGTGACCATGTTTAGCTAGATCTATAAGCAACAACACAGTGCCCTCCTTCGAGGCGCTCTCAGAATCAGCAGCTAAAAGCAAGCCATCAACATACTGAAGCAATGTACAAGTAGAGGGCAATTCAAGGGTATCAAGCTGTTCTTTCAAAGCCCTACTGTAGGACTCTCTGTGTACCCTTGAGGTGCACGAGTAAATGTGAACGAGCGTCCCCCTAAGGTGAACGCGAACAAGAATCTACTATCCTTGTGTATAGGAATACTAAAGAAAGCATTCTTTAGATCCACAACACTAAAGTAAGTAGCTGTAGCTGGAATCATGGTCAATATTGTCGTCACATCAGGCACAATTGGAAAATGAGGAGCGACGACTTTATTAATGGCACGTAAATCAATTATGAAACGGAATGGAAATGCATTATCGCCTTTCTTGTACACGGGTAAAATCAGACTATTGCACAAACTTCCTGAAATTTCCTCAATCACCCCGCGATGCACAAAATCGGAAACAATGCACTTCAAAGCTTGCTCGTCCTCAACTGAAATCTTATACTGGGGAATGCGTGGCAGCTCAATTCCATGTTTCAAAACTATCTTAACAGGCTCAATCTGTAAAACACCAGCATCCTTGTCGTCAACAGTCCATAAGCTCTCTGGTACATCAATGAATTCTGGCAGCAAAGGTCTAATCAAGAATTGCGAGACAGAAAGTTGCTGTGGTGAAATCGTCAAGCGCACTCCATAAGAAGAACAATAAATTACTGCATTTAATTCTTTTAACAGGTTCAACCCCAGCAAATTCACTCCACAGTTCGAAGTCAACAGAAATGGACAGTGGTCCGTAAAGGGACTCAAAGAAATGAGTACCGGTGAAGAAACTGGACAAACAACTGGTGTGCCAAAAAACCCGACAGAAACATTGGTTTGCCCTGACAGTGGAATGTTTGGAACCCGAGAATGATCAATGGAACACTTCTGTGCTCCAGTATCTATCAAAAACTGTTGTTTCCTATTTCCCACCACCATTTCAACGTAGGGACCTGTCTGATTGACGGGAATAGGTGTAGGTTCCAAACCCTGCTTCGGGCAATCCTAACGAAACAGAATATCATCAAAAGGAAGCTTTTCACATAGATATGCAGCAGAAGGATGATCAAATATGTTCCTAGAATCCACACTCGGAGTCTGATTATCCTGTGAAAAAAGTTGCTGAGGATCCTGTGCAAACTGCCCTCTACCAGGGCCCCCTACACCCGGGCGACCTCTGGATCGTCTACCCATATTCCCAAATGTGTTATTCGACCTCTGTCGAAGGACGGGGCATTGTGCACGCCAATGACCCTCTTGTCGACAATAGGCACACTGGTTAATGTTCACAGGACCCAAGGGCACATTCCCTTGTGGAACATACTGACCTCTAATCTGTGAACTACCCCCTCTGGGGCCTCTAACAATTTGCTGTAATAGTACTTTAGTCTTTAAATCACCTTTTCACTTCTCGACTCTATCTTTTTCTTTGTTGACACGATTCTCATAGTACTGAGCTATGTGCAGTATTTCTGAATGGGACTTCGCCTGCCAAGCGCTCTCAGAAGATATAATTTGTGACTGGATGTCAGGCAGCAATCCACGCACAAATTTGTCCACAAATAACCTTTTTCCAGACTCTGTGCCTAAGTCTTGTCCGCTGCAATCCAACAATACCTGTTCGAAATGATTAAAGAACTCGGTAGCGCCCTCAGACTTCCCTTGGACACAGGCTGTAAATTTGTCCCAAATAATTCGTTTCTCAGGGATTATGGTTTTCAATTTTGCAATGATTCTATCAGGCAAAGTTAGTATCACCTGTGGCGGTCTTTCACCAGCTGGCCTTTCTCCATCGAATCTAGTTATATTTGCCCATGTATCTCCCAACCCTGGTACGTCGTCCTAACTTGTTGCCACAAATCTACGGGGAGGAGTACAGGAAATAACAAATCAATATCGCCTAAGGAGAACACTGAGGACTGCAAGACGGACTCTATTTCTTTATAGAATCCTGTCAGATTTTTCCTAATATCAGGAATAGATTGTCTAATAGTATTCACTTCCTGTTTTGAGAACGGGGCATGAACAAACTGTGATATATAATGTACAGGAATGTTCACAGCGACTACATTTGCTGTAGGATCAGCCGCAATCTCAACCTTCGGGACAAATGTCAGAGGAACCTCTCTCATAGGCAACTGAGAAGTAGGTGACTCCGAATGCTTACTAAGCAACAGAGCTAAGTCGAGCGCTAAAGCAGTCGAAGAAGTGTCAAGTGAAAAAACTCTCTTATAAATACTCAATAACTCTGTGGGACAAATAATCTTTCATTTTACACAATCATCCTGTAGGTACTCTAGCATTACCTGTATCACTTTCCTCTGCATTTCTGGCGTATACTGACTATATGTGTCATATACCTCAACTGGAGTTATCGACATATCTGAAATCCATCTAAGCGTGTCTTTCATACAAATTTGTGCTTCCTCAGATATCGATTTGCGACAAGGAAGGAACCGTTTCTGTACATACATACTTTCCCCCTCGTCATCCTCATTCTGTAACCTTTCCAACTCCTTTCTATACTCAAATAACCTCTTGACATGCTCATTTACTTTCTCCACAGTGTCTCTTGAAAACGCTAAAGTGTTTAGATCCCTTAACCCTTGTGGGAGATCTGTATTATTTAAATTGCCCCACATTACACATAAATGAATCCCTAAATCTTCAATAAAAACATTTTTCTCAGGAAAATTATCCATATTAAAAAGTGTGGCAAAAACATTAGCTTGATCATCCCTCTCCATACAATGCTTAGCCCATGCAATCAACTCACGTTTCTTCTTTGGTGGTACAGTATTGCGAGTGACAACCTTTGACCCTGCACCCTGATCGAGTACAAGCGGCACTGGACCACTTGGAAGAGAGGGAGCAGGCAAATTCAATGGAGGTACTGTTACTGGTGCAATAAGAAGAGGTGGAGGAATAGGTGGAGGAACAGTAACTGGAGGAAGAGGAACATTAGGAGGAGCAGGAACAACAGGAACAACAGCAGGAAGAGCAGGAATAACAGGAGGAAGAGGCAAAGCAGCAGGAAGAGGAACATACGGAGGTTGTGCAGAGGCACCAGGCCTTCGTTCACTTAACAATTTATCTATGAATTTGTCAGAAACACAAAAGTCTTTAGAAGGATAGATTTTCTGAATTCCAAGTGAGAAAGCCCTATCCATATTCCTAGTCAACTCAGAATGCTTATCTTGGTCATACAATAATGCTTCTTCTACATTTGTTTTATGACGGCGCGCATGTTTTTCTCTACTCTTAAGTTGCTGCAAGGCTTCTTTTTTCCAATTCTGTAAAACATCAAATGCTGCAGGTCTAGCCTTTTTCTTTAATAGAATTGACTCTAACTACTCAATACGAGGGATTTCAAAACTACCATTGATTGGCCACTGAAGTTTGGAGGCATGTCTGGTTTGTCTGTGCCAAATATCATTAAACACTATACTTCCAATGCCATGCTTACAGTACATAGTACATGCCGGCGACCCCTCCTGTGGTGCCGGATGGCTAAATTCCAAAGATTGTCTATTGCTGCGGAATAACGCCCTGAAGCAGGTAGACAATTTCCCAGGCATATCAAATTATTGGTGTTACCTGGTCAATAATTGTGTCTGCAAATACAATACGCCAAAATCAAATTATCAGGATATTTAAGAATCAAGTCACGACTCACCTGATCAGTCCTAAGGAGGTCCGATCGGATTACAAAGAATGTTACCTAACTAATCTTACCTCGTGTTTGGTGATTTCGGCAAATCTGCCCGCCTCGAAAAGTGGACCCTCGTCAAGATGCCGGACCACAAGCTAATCGTCCAGGGATCGGGTCGTGCACCGCTGCTGAGGTGTCACGTCTTGTTCAGTAGGGGCCCCTTTTTGTCACACCGTCCGATCCCGGTCCAATAGAGAGGGTCAACCTTCGATAATCCAACATCAATCTTGAGGGTCCCTATTCGGGCGCCAACTGAAAAAACAAAATCAAAATATTGAGGCTGAGTACCCAAAAGGAAATACACCGTACACGGGTTACAAAGGAACATACATAGAACTTTATTTTATACTGAACAGTTTTCCAAGAAAAGTAACAGATAGCTATTGGCCCTCAGTACAACACAACGAACTCCAGCGTGGTTCAGTGTGTTCAGTGAGAGATGCTGTACATTAGAATTCGTCGCTCTTTAATACCATTTGCGAACATGATGTCCAACCCTACTTCGGGTTAATATTCCTCTAATACATTACTGATCTAGGGTTCATGCCGAGTTTGCCTGTCCACATGCAACTAGTTTGCCTTTAATACATATGTCAACAAGCCTACAAGGCAACTGTGTATTCTGGGATTTCTCATACTGGTCTTCTCAAACATTAATACAATGTAGTTAAACAAGTGGAACAGAAGGAGTTGAGGTGTGCCAGGTAAAAAGCGCTTAAGCAGTTAAGTATTCCAGGATAAACTCGGTTAAACCTCAAAGGATAGGTTGCAGCACCCTGTGGGAAAAGCGGGCACCTCAAACCCACTTAACAAGACAAATGTGACATTGGGTATTCCCACATTGTGGATGCGCTCCCAACAAAACACTTCGACATCCCGAAATAGAAAAAGTCCTCTTGCAAGCTTCCTTTCCAATAAATATTCTGAAGTAACACTAGAATGAAGGTTTCGGACGTTTAATCTTCATCACATCCAGTATGTGTTGAAACGTAACAGAGTGATGTGCCAACACGTGTTATCGACCTCTCTCGGTCTTTCTCAAGGCAAAACTCGTTATTTATGGCAGTGTGTAAATGTCTTGGATATATTTTGACGCCCGAAAATTCTTCCCATTCCAAAATTTTTAATTTAAGTCAAACCGAACATTCTCAGGGGACGCAGACTGCACTGCGTTCAGATATGTACCGGGCTGAAAGGGGCTCACGTAGACGAGAGATTATGCTGACATGCCAATCCAGGCGGGATGTTTTTCATTGAATGAGAATGTTCGGTACTGGGGAACAGGTAATTGTATTGAGGGTGACTGAAGGGGAGGGGTTCGACAGGAAGGTACAAAGGATTTGCTAGGGCAACTCTCTGATAGATGAGTACATTTCTTTAGCACAAAAGAGACAAGAGGGGCAGCACCGAAGATGGCGCTGAGTACCCCGTTAGACTATACGTGTGTCGCTTTACCTCAGTATAAGGAAAAGATCTTGAAATCTCATAATCAGTGAGTGACCGAGACACAGGGAGGGTTATTTCAATCATGGCCCGAGCAGGGTATGAATAACAAAGAAATAGTGGGACACGTACATGTTTTCGGCATCTAAATATAAGGGTAAAAAACTCCAGAAGAGGAAGGAAGTGTTGCAGGTGGTAGAAGACTTACAATAGGCCACCCCCAGTCACGTGAAACCACCTGCAGGAATGCCCACGATAGAAAGCAAAACTGCTGCCAGAGCACCACCTGGGTCTGCTTGTTTCACCCCATCCAGACCAGGTGTAGAAAATGAGAAGATGACTACCATGCCACATTCCCACAAGGGCCCTACCCTACCTGTGCTGCTTTAGAATACACCAACCCCACGTATGACCTCCCGTCTGTCACTGCCCCGACCCCACCACTACCAGGATCTCTATATCCAAATATTCCTAATACTATGCCCTTGGACACAGAAAAGCCAAACAAAAGGGAGGCCATTCATATGAAACCACAGAAGGAGTTAGAAGATGCTTTAAAAGAGGCTCAGGAAGAATTGGCTGGAGTTAGAATAGAGGATAGGGAGGGCCGGAAATCAGTATGTGGACTGGACAAGTGGCGAGCTGGACACATTTTGTTTAGGATCGATAGCACAACCATTAATGATGTGAATTTGGAAATGGAGGTGTAAGGGGAATGGAAGACAGTGTACTGGAAGTTTGGACTATGGGACAGTGAGGTCGGAAGACAAGATGGGTGGAGACCCAGGAGGGAGATACGGTGGATGAGGTGGGAGAAGGAGAGGCCCCGCCCCTGATATCAGCACAAGTGGAACGTTTATTGGAGCCCTAATTATGTAACAGATATGGGCACATAGCGGTGGCTTAAGGGAAGGTTATGGATAGGAAGAAGACAAAGAAGGTGACGGGAACACAGTTCTCCTTACTGAACAAAGGACCTGTGGCCACAAATGGACAAAAATAATTTGATAAAAAGTGTGCCCTCCCTTACTGCTGGGGGGGGCTTGATTTATGCATTTGAGAAACAAATGGTGGGGGTTACCTTAGCTATGGGGGATTTGAAGAGCCTATTTGTTGCTATTCTGGGAGACCAGGTTGATGACATTTGGGTGAAGGCAGGGTATCCTGTGTATGATTAGTGGATGATATTCATGATGATGCCCACTTTAATGACATCAGAGCATAGGTGTGAGGGACCTTGCACTGGACTTATCCTGATAAGCCCGAACCTCAATCGATCATGCAGCGCACAATCGGAGACGATGAAGACCCTGATCAATATGTATAGCAGACCAAAAAAATGTGGAAGGTGGAAACAGGGGAATGGTGGGATCGGTCAATTCCATTCTTTTGTTTCATGGTCAAGAGTTTCAAAAGGTACTCGACAAAATAGCTGGGATAGAAGCAAAGGGGTGGGTTGAGATACAATTGTTTATTATACATCTCTGTAAACGTTTGAGAGAAAAGAAGTAGGAAACGGCCCAGTGACTTCAGTAAAAAGGAGCAAAACTAGAACAACAGAAATTACCAAACATATCAGTGGAAGGGCCCATGATCGGTGCATTGCATTGCATGATCCACAGACAGAGACAAGGGTGGTATAGGCAGATGTGAGAACAGCCTTTGTGTGGACAGGGGGGTACAACTGGGATGGTGGGTTTCAACCTCATTACCCAGGATGGACCCAGGGAGGGTATCGACATGGAAGAGGGGCAGTTTCATGCCCTCGAGGAGGATGGGGACGATTTGGGGGCATGGGGCCAAAGGGGAGAAACATGGGGCACTGTTGGACACGTGAGAAAATGAGACATGTTTCACGAAAGTGCAGAAGCAGGATTGGTGGGGGATATAACCAAATGCCCCTGTAAACTCCAGGAGCACCAGCCCCCTATCAAATGCCATACGCCCCCAGGCCTGCAGCGACTCAGTATGGAGCACTAAACCACCTGCCCAAGTACCCCCACCTCTGTTTTTTCTGCACCTACATGCTCCAAGACTCAATAGTTAGGCAGCATAGGTGGCACACCCTGCCCTTCCGGAGGTGCCTCAAATACCCAATAACAATGTGGTCCCCAATGGCACGGTTACACACTAGCGTGGAGTGAGTGTGTTGGGGGGCAACCCTTTTGTTTTTCTAGGGACAAACACTTATCCAGATTAGGACAGCCCAAAGAGAGTTCTTGTGTGCCCAGTCTTGTCCATAACTGCCGACCCAGAAGAGGAACCCTTGGTGGACATGGAGATTGGCGACAACGCCTTTATTTTCATGGTGGACAAAGGTGCCACCATATCATGTATTAAGGAGGGACATTTTCCTTTATCAGGCGAAATCATGGACACACAGGGCTTCTCTTTAGCAGTGAAATTGGTTCCT
Source organism: Ambystoma mexicanum (assembly GCF_040938575.1). Lineage (NCBI taxonomy): Eukaryota > Metazoa > Chordata > Amphibia > Caudata > Ambystomatidae > Ambystoma > Ambystoma mexicanum. The sequence continues at coordinate 620,185,506 of NC_090923.1, read as the reverse complement.
TTCATGGAAGAATTGACTATCAAGTTGGGAGACAAGACAGTGCAAGCTCCCCTGTTGTTTTCCAAAACCTCCCCCATTAACCTGGTGTGATGAGATGTGCTCAATAAGCTCAACATGACCATCTAATTTACTGTAAGAGGAGTGGTGCGCTCTGCCCCAGGGATGTGTCACATAAGAGCCATGGTAACTATTTATGCCCAAGGGAGTGAGCTGGCAGCTCGAGGAGTACCAAAACATCCAGACCTGTTTGTTTATGGAGTGACAGTGTTGTTGCATGCAATTCCAAGTACAGGAAATGAGTGGTGGAGAATACTCTCAAATTTTATTTTTAGACCTTCAGTACCACAAGAGCAGATTGGAGGGATGATCCTCAAGCTAGATATTGAAGGTGTGTTGGTATCAAAGACTACATTTGTTCTGATAGCAGTAGAACCGGAGGGAACACAGTGGGATGCAGCGTTGTGCATTGATCCGACAAAGCTGTTGAAGGAATTGACTGACACCAAGCTAGTTCAAGACAGGGATGATGAAGGGGAGATAATGATGGCAGTATTTTTTCCCTGCTAAATTATGGTCCAATATCGGCAGGTCCCATGCCCCATGTTTGTGGCTGGAAGGGTTCCCTCATTTATTCAAGAAGATCTGTCCAGGTTCCTGATGATTTGTGGACAACTAATCACCATGATGTAGGTCATCTGCAAAGTGTTGCCTCAAAACATATCATCTACCCATCAACTACCCATGGTCTATTTCTTAATGGCGAAAAGACTGAACTTCTTATCACTGGATCCACCATAAGACTAAACAAACTCCCTCATCTTTAAAAATCCATCACTATTGACGGCATTAGGATTACAGTCGCCAAGGAAGTAAAAACCTTAGACTTTTACTTGGAATCTGCTCTCAACCTTAACAAGCAAGTAAACGCCACAGCCTCTGCAAACACATGTGTAAATTAATTTACGCTTGTAAACCATTTCTGACCACGGAAAGTTGCACTACGATTGCCCGGCCACTAATCCTATACAAATTGGATTACTGTAATGCACTTTACCTAGGTACCAGTAAACACAACACTAACAAACTCCAAACCCTCCAAAATAATGCCCTGAGAACTGCTCTAGGCATCCCCAAAGGCGAGCACATCTCTGACCAAAGACGATCTACTAATTGGCTAGCCATTAAAGACAGAACTAAGCTTAAAACCTTAGGCCTGACATCCAAATGTCTCAACAACAAGGCACCTATCTACCTGACAGAGAGATTCACTAAATACACTTCTGAACGCCCTATTAGAAAGGCACATTCCAATAGTATCAGAATCCCCAACTTCAAACTTTAAAAAACTGGAGGACCTAGCTTTCCAGTATTGGTAGCACAACTTTGGAACTCATTACCAGACACTCTAAGAGCATTACCCTCCCCATACTCCTTCAAGACTAGTGTCAAGCAATGCCTGCACACCTGTGACACATGACACCTTCATCCTTCAACTGTATAAATGGATATTACTGTACTTATTCTGCACATTCATACATTATTTTAAACTGTAAATTGTAATCTGTCCCTTCATATTGCTTTTTATCCAATATATTGGTTTTATCGTACAGCGTTGTCTTATTTCTATTGTAACCTGTAACCAAACATCTTGCAAAGTGCCCAGATGCCTGACGGCCCGGCACACTCTATAAATAAATAAACAATACAATATTAAAAAATCAAAGTGGTCCAGTTGGAGAATGCTCCAGGATTTGCACCCTATGAATGACATAATACAGGCAGAATTTCAAGTTGTACCGAACCTCGCCATAATATTATGCAAAGCACCCACAGCGGCTACCCACTTCACGGTCATCAATTTCAAGAAAGTGTTTTTCTCGGTGTTGCTACACTCAGATCCTCAATATCTTACCACATTTACTCATGATGGGAGGAGATTTCAACATATGAGGATGCCCCGGGGGTATTGTGAGTTACCCAGCATTTTCAACATAGTACTGCGCACAGATCTGGGTAACATGTACGTTCCCAGTAACATTTTCCAGTTTGTGGATGATTTGCTAGTATGCAGTGCAAGTGAGCAGCAGTGCAGAGCAGATTCTATCACTCTTTTACAATTGCTAGCTTATAAGGGTTACAAAGTAGACAGAGCAAAATTATATTAATGTCAACAAGAAGGTTAGCACATTTCTGTCTACGGGAAACAAATAACACCTCACTGCACAGCTGCCATGCAGGACACATCCCAGTCAAACACAGTAAAAAAAATACAGCCATTTCTGGCATTGTGTAACTATTGCAGGGCCTGGATCTTTGATTACACTACTTATCTAAATATGCCCAAAATTCCAAAACTGTTATCGAATGGACAGAGGAAATGCTCACTAGTTTCAACGAGCTGAAGGAAGTGATTACCACAGCACCAGCGTTAGCAACCCCTGATTACACCCAGGATATCTATCTTTACTCAAACTCTGACGGCCAAATGATGACAGCTGTACTAATACAAAATAGAAAAATGGGCCAAAAGACCTTGGAATACTATAATGGTGTGCTGGTCTCCATCTTGCATGGCCAATTTCCATTTGAGCAAAAGCACTTGCTGCTGCTGCATTTGCCGAAGTGAAGTCTGGAACAATTACCATGGGGTGCTCAGTAACTTTGTATGTGGAACACATGCTTTTTGCTATTTTAGAGATGTCTAAATCCACTTTGACTACTGCAGTGTTGCAGTGTATGCTGCATCTGCTCATAAAGATGGATAGTGTGTATTGTTTGTATCCAACCGATGGGAAGGAGCAGTGGTCAGCTGTACAACTGGAGGCCTGGTGTGGGTTTGATGAAGAGGTCAGATGAGAAGTAAACAACCTGTTTCAAGATATCTGGAGAGCAAACGTTTCTAAACTAACATGGGTCGAAGCAAAAGAAGATTCAGTGAAGGTACAGGTGTACGAAGAATGCCAGGTTTGCTTCCAAGGAGTTGGAACTGTTCCTGTGGGCTATAATAATAAATGTAACAAGACTTTGCATATTCCAGATCTCAAAAAGGGTACCACACCACTTATGGACATGTACTGGGTTGCGGGCAGCAGGCATATTTGCACCTGCCACCATCATGGAGGTGCACATGATCACTGGCATTCAGCAATCCTTGTGGTACCTGAAGTGCATCTTGTGACAGCACCAAATTTCTGGCACAAAGTAACCCAAGCCCCCAATGCCCCCACTCTCACTACCAAGAAGAGATAACCGCTCACTCAGACGACATAGGAGGTGGTCCAACTACTTGTATGAGGACTCTTCCAAATTACTAAAAGAAATCCCGGACAAATATTGGTTATACAACAAAGCGGAGATCTTCTTTGCGTCAATATTGCTAACAAGAGTACAGACAGCAGGCAATGCAAAATGGCTGCAGATAGTCCGGTGGGAAGTGATCCAGGTGGCCAATGATACAGAGTAATGACTAAATGCAATCAAGAAAGAAATGAGGGCGATTAGTTTGATGACACTCCAGAACCGCCATGTCCTTGATCTGCTCACCGCCATGCAACAGGGGGTTTGTATGAAAATTGGTCCATGATGTTACACCTGATGCACATTATAGGAGGCCCTACATAAGCTGAAGACGAACATGCAAATGGAAGGTGGAATTTACACAGATAATTGGTACGATAATATCTTCTCATGGGTGCCATCTTGAATGGGAGCACTGGTGAAGATATTGGTCCCCATTGTAGTGCTCCCGTTGGTGAGGTTCTGCATGTGTCAGATAATCCTTCGATGCTGCATAAAGACACTCCAAAATAGCACAATGATGATGGTTACAATTGGGGTAAATAGCACTCCTTGTGGTACAGAAGATGGGCAGGTCAAACAGAGGATCCTAACAAACTCTGTATGGTGAGGATCAAGCAAATTATTTACCCCCCGGGAACAGTCACTATGGCCCCACCAGACCCAGAGAATTATATTGAGCATTTCGTAGATTTGGCAGGTGATGGAGGATGTATTTACCTTACATGAACCCCAGAACAGTATGCACAGGCAGGAGAAAGCTTGCGTAATGTATGTCAAGTTTGGGTGCCAAAGGAAGGGACGTGGAGGTATGAGGAAGCACAATGAAGGGCAGCAGAATTAGTTGATATCGGATTAACTAAAGGGGGGAATGTTGGGATGCATTCCCAGCTCCCCCCCCAAGTGATTCAGACTGAGAACTATATTAACCCCTTAACTGCTGGACTATTATGCATGCCTATTCAAATAGGACAAGCATACTCATCCTCAGCACTTAAGAGGTTAAACGTGGAGAATAGGTGCAGGATGGTGTAGGGGAGGGGGCACATTATGGATGAGACTAATTGGTGGGAGTGGGGAATAATATAGGGGGGAACTAACCAGTAGTTTTTATAATAGAAGTATGTAAGATACATAACGTTAATATAAACATGGTTATCATAAAATAATGTAGTGTGGCATTTAGGAATAGGCATGGATCCTTGGATGCCATGCTGAATACACAGAACAATGAGGCCTCATTCCTTGTCTGATCACTCCCTTTTGATTTCCAAGCACTGCAAGAAACATGCACACACACCCACACTAGCTAGGCGTTTTAACAATTAGGCAGAAAGGTGTTTAGTTGATCAGGCGAGGAGCTGCAGCCTAGCACAAAGGTCATATTCTTGGGAAACGAGCCAGAGGTCCTGGAGCGCCAAAACATGAACTAAGATTCTATTCGATTTGAACTACCAGATGCGAAGGAACATGGGTCCTAAATCTTTCAAGACCTGGATTGATGAGTGGGACACTGCGTTTATTCTTTGGGAGGGGAACTGATAAAGGGGAAAGTGGAGAACAACATGATCTATGCTTTGTGCCAGGGAGATCAAAGAATGATGCCCATACAGTGGAAATGCTACGATGGGGGTGCCAACATGTCTGGGTTGAGAAAAGGGCTGCTTTGTTAGCCAGGACCAGACTGAGCTTGAAATTGACTGTGGAGTTCATGTTGATAACCAGGTGTATATCACGTGATTAGGATTAAAGATAGGGTGGTGTCAGTTCAATGTAACCAATTGCCTTGCAGAGTCTCAAGATGTACAAGGACATTTCCCACGTGTGATGAATATGGGCGAGAAGACAGCGGAACCAATTGGAGAATAGGCTATATGTAATTATTATTATTATTCTTTTTATTTTTTTATTACTTGCATATGATCATTTTGATTTTTACAAGATCACTTTCGCTGAAAAGATGCATAAAAACAGCAGAATCTAGTATTACAGTTACAATTCAGTGGCACACATCGTCTGTTGAAGTGTATTTTCAGCCTGAAGTTGCACTGAGCTCAAGCGTAATTTTATCTTGTCCATGGCGATGGTCAGGGGCACTGCTAGGGGGGGCTGAGGGGGCTATAGCCCCTGATCATTTGGTTGTAGCCCCGGATAGAATCTCAGGAGCTACAGCCAAAAGACTAGCTAGCCCCCAGTCCCAACAGTTCCAACATCAGCGTAGCCCCGGGTCTTTTCCAGACCTAGCACCTCCCCTGGCGATGGTCAAGAGTTTGGCCGTTGCGATTGTCGATCTGGTTTGAGCTCCTGTGATAAGACGGTACCACCATGTTTTTTCATCATTCAAAAAAGAATTTGCAAGCAGCAGTGTGAAAAAAGCTTTTCTTTCTTGGTTCATTTCCGGGCATCTCATCAAACGGTGTCTAATAGTCTCTGTCTGGTGCGAATCGTCGCAAAGTCTAGAAGTCTTATCATCACTGGCTGCCCCATATTATATAGATAGCTTTCATGAAGACTTTCCTTAACGGTTTGTTTGGGTGTTTTACACAACATGCCATATATAAGCATTATAATTATATATGTAATTATAAGCATGTATATAGGCAGTAGCCAATGCGGGTGGGGGATTAACACTGTATATCCAGTGCGTCATATGTATTGATTTTTGTTTTTATAATCTGAGTCTTGTGCAGAGCTCTGTGGCAGTGGGTTTATAATTGTCACAATTTTTCGTGTGAACTCTTTTCTTTCTCGAAAAAGAGTGCACCTAGTTTTTTTCCCTATTGGTTGTATTTTCTTGGTCTGATCACTGGGGAGTTGACCTATATGATTAGTGACCCCAACGTGATCCTAGTATCCCCCTCGAGGATGGAGGATTCCTGTCCACACATCCAGATGGGCCACGTCCACCCGCAGTTCCCTTTGTGCACAATCATTGAGAGGTTTACAGGAGACGTGTTATCAGAATTCCATTCTGTTCTTTGGAGCGGGGCGAGATCCATGGATTGTGCAGACCGTTAACGGGATCCCATGACAGAGGACTTCGGGTGAACACCCAGACATAGGTGCACCCTCTTCTGAGAAAAACAAGTAAGGTGTGAGGGGAGAGTAGAGGTGTCATGAAGTGTGGGGGATTGTGGGTATGTATGTGTTGAGGAAAGATTAGATTGATTCTATATTTATATGGTATTGTGTATATTTTGTTTTTAATTAGTTGCCTAATACGGATTGTGGAGTAAACAGGATCCTTTCCTTAGGTAATAGAGAAGAAGGCAGTGCTGTGTACTGAAGGGAAAAAGCATATGGATAGAGGCTCTGTATATTTAGTGAGCCTGGACTCTCTCTGTCCAGTGTGAAGGGGGCATGGGAATGATAAGTAGTTGTGGTAGAAACGCTTGTTTGTCTGGGATCTCCTCGATGTAAAGGAGGTGTTGGAACGTAAAATGTAGAATTTATTGTGTTTATAGTTTTTCTGTGTTGTGGTGGTTAGTGGTGGCCAGAGGAATGCCAATTGTGGTGTGACATAGGAAGTGTGAGAGAGGAGTGTGTTTGTGTGCACATGGGTGTGAGGGTTTGGGAATAAGGGTAAGTGGGGGATTTAATACATGGGTATTGGGGTGAGGAACTGTTTGTTGGGGAGGGATAGGGGTGCTCAAACATATTGTAAAGCAATGCTCAGAAGGGGTGGCTACAATGGAGCCAATAACCCTTTTGGATTACATGTGTAAAGCCCCTCCTCTGTACTGAGATAAGTTTCTTGAGTACCATAAGGAATGCATTGCAGAAACAAAAGGGGGGATGTTTACGTCATGACCAGATCAGGGAAAAATAATAGGGAGATACTGAGTCATATGTACACGTTTTTAACAGAAAAGAAGTTTTAGAATTATGGAAAATGGTGGAAGATTTGGACGATAGGCCTATGGATTCTTTGAAGCCGATATGTGAAGTGATCATTCCATGTAACACAACCACTACTGTGGCTGTCGTTCCAAGTGATCCTGTGGCTCCTGTTGAGACACATGCTGCGTCAGGGTATACAAATCCGTTCCATGTCATTTCATCGCCTGCTTTTACATCGCCAGGCTTTTAAACGTGCACATTCCATCGAATGAGCTCATGGTTTTTTTTTTTTTTTGGGGGGCCCCCACAAACCCCCAACCCACTCTTATTTTTTAATATTGCCCACCCACCCAAACCCTTATTTGCCCTTTCCCACCCCCCCCTAAAAATTTGATGAGCACATTCGATTGAATGTGCACGTTTAAAAGCCTGGGGTTGTAAAAGCAGGCGATGAAAGGACGTCGTACCTACAAATCCTCTGTATGTCCCTTTGCCCATCACAGCTCCCCCACCACCCATGCTGGCACAATATCAGATACTTCCTAACCCCACTGTGTCAACTGCTTTGAGAGGTAAGGGATAGGAGGGAAATGATACAAAACCACAAAAGGAATTGGTTGATGCACTGAGGAAGGTGGAGGGTGAATTGGCACAACTAGAAATAGAGAGGAGGAGTGGACAGAGTGGACTTCTGTAGGGGTAGATGAGTGGAGGGCAGGAGATATTTGATTTTGGATAGATAGCACAGCTATCAAAGATGTGCATGCAGAGAAAAAAATGGAAGACAGAAGGAGGCAAGAGGAAAGTAGGGATTATGGTACGGTGAGGTCGGTGGGAGATTGTGACAATACAAATGAAGGAGAAGAGGAATAAGATTCAGTTAATGAGTTGGAAGGGGAAGAGCAGCCACCCGTGATTTCTCTGTGAGTAGAGCATTTGTGGGGATGTAGGCTACGGAAAAGGTTTGGACAGATAGCAGTAGGCAAGAGGTCGGTGATGGGAATGAAGAAAGTTAGGAAGACAGTAGCAGCACAGTTTTCGTTACTACATAAGGGACCGGGAAGAGCACAGTATATACCGGGGGCACATATGTTAATGTTAATGTTAAAGTTAAAGGTATTTGTACTGCGCACCATCACCACCAAAGTGGTCCCCAGGCGCTCTAGTGGATCTGAAAAGGGGAGTGTGGAAGAAGGGGGTTTGCTAGAGGGTTAGTAGGCTGTTTGCGAACTCCCATGTGCTATTATGTCGGGTTATTGTGTTGTTAGTCTGTTGTTGCAGGGTGGAGAAGTGCATGTGGAGGTGGTTGTCTGGTTTTCTGTATGAGAGTTGTATGAGGAAAGTTGAGAGTTGGGATAGCAGGTATTTTTTTATATTTTATTTAATTTTTCAGTCTCTCTCCCTCTCTTACCTCTTTGTCTTTGCTTTTCTGTGCTCCCTCATCCTGGGTGGTTTAGGTGAGACGACTCTGGTCCCTCCCTACCCTTCCCGTGTGGGGATCTTAACCTGTCTAGCTAAAAATCCCCACAACCTTATAAAGGCACATACAGCGGGGGAGGGTAAGTGGATAAATGCATTTGAGAGCATACAGCTGGTACTACCTTGGCTGTAGGGGATTTGAAAAGCTTGTTTGTTTAAATTTTGGGAGATCAGGCTGCCGACATATGGGCCAAAGAGGGTACCCGGGTGTGAAGTTGTGTGATGATAGCCATGATGGGGCACATTTTAATGATGTCAGGCCTCACGTTTGGGCGGCATTGCAGCACGCATATACTGATACGCCAGATCTCCAGTCGAGCATGCATCGAACAATGCGTGATGATGAGGATCCCCTCCAATGAAGATTACCCCTGCTAGCTGCGCAGGGAGTATTAATTCTATTAAAGACTAAGGAGGCGAGCATTATGCTTCATCTTCCTTTATTATACTCTTCAGCAGTTCAACAAAACACATATAAAATCTTTGAAAAGTGTCCAGCAAACTTTTCTCGTTTTCAAACTACAACATCCATGAGTCCCTGTAGTCCAAGCCCTCTCAGCCAGTCACAACCCACTTCCTGTGCTTGGGCTCCTCCTCTGCTTTTACTTGCTCTAAGACTCTCATAACTTCCATAACTTGATCCTCGCCAACGATGCAAAGTCTTCCTCAACTTAAGAACTCAACTGACGGCGAATCGCCGACCTCTTGTATCCTTTTCTGTCTTCAGTTATTCTTCTGGTCTTCCCCTAGGAGGCAATATAATAGGAGATTTTAGGGTGGAGTCTATGTAGTGTACTTATTATCGTAAAACAATGCAAATATATATAGGCAGTACAATACTCGGGTGGGAATTTAATGCTTGCCTCCTTAGTCTTTAATAGAATTAATACTCCCTGCGCAGCTAGCAGGGGTAATCTTCATTCTATGAAAAGACTGGAGGCAAGCCTTATGCTTGTTCAAAGCTCCCCAACACCGTACCTGCTAAACTCTCTGCTGGTTTAAAATAAAACTCTTTAAAAGTGCGCTCACACGACCAATCCGCTGTTAACATTATCTCACTTAAAGACACTCCTGCTCTCACAGCTCTCGAGGCCATAGCTCCTCTCACTGAATGAGCTCCATACATGCTCACATCCACACTTGCTACTTGCATAATCTCTTTGACCCATCTTGCTATGGTTGCTGTCGCAACTGCGTGAAAAGGCTTCCTCCATGCTATTAGGAGCTGTCTGGTACCTACCGCCCTAAATTCCGCCGTCCTGTTCTCGTATTCCTTAATGCAACGTGCAACGCACCATTTTGCATTACTCGGGAAGTAGGGATAATGAACCGTAGTGGTCCCTGTCTTGGTCCTCTTGACTATTGAGAAAGTCACTCCTTCCGGACCGAAGGACCTTCTGGTAATCTCCAGTGCCTTCACCTCTGACACTCCCTTGCAGGAGACCAGACATAATAGCAGAGCTAGTTTACCCGATAGTTGCTTGAGAGAGAGATACTTATCTGTTGGTCAATCTGATAGGAGTCGTAATACTACTGCCACGTCCCATGTTGCCCTATACCTGGGCTCTGGTGGTACTCTAAATTTTGCACCTCTGATGAGCCTTACTATTGCCGGGTGTTCACCTGCCGGGGCTCCCTCTATTGGCATATGACCTGCAGAAATCGCTGATCTATATACCCCTATAGTGCGAAAAGCTCTACCGTCTTGCAACAAGTTTGCCAATAAATTCAGTATTTCCACTACAGGAGCTGAAATGGGATGAACACTTCTGTTCTTACACCAGCTTGTCCATTTGGCCCAAGCTGCGTCATAGCTCCTCCTTGTGGATGGAGCCCAGGATTCAGCGATAAGCTCTGCAGCTTGCGTCGAAATTCCTGGCAGTGCCCAGCGTCTCCTGATATCCTGCACGCGGCTAGCGGGAGTGTCCCTCTCACTCTCAGAGCATGATATGACCCAGCTGGGTCCGTGAGCAGTTGCTCCCCTTTGGGGAGGATCTTGGATATGTCCGTCAACTCCATTAGTGTTGGAAACCATACCTGAGATTTCCACAAGAGCACTACCACCACCAGCTCCGCTTTCTCCCTCCGACATTTCGCTAGAACTCTGCTCAGCATTACGAAGGGAGGAAAAAGCGTAATGAGGGCCTCCTGTCCACTCTTGCAGGAAGGCACCGGTACCCTGAGCTCCCGGGTCTAGTCTCCAGCTGAAGTAAACTCTCGTCTGAACGTTGAGCCGGGAGCAAACAGGTCCGGGTGCAAAGGGCCCCATCTCGTGTTCAGCTTCTAAAACATTGCTGGATCCAGTCTCCAGCCGCTGGAGTCTGTCAAATAACGTGAGTTACAATCCGCTACTACGTTCAATGTACCTGGGAGATGCTCCGCTAGCATTTTGGACATTGTACCGCCTAGGTGGTTGATATAGCGTACTGCCGATATGTTGTCCATCTTCAGCAGGACACAAGATTTCACTCTTTCTCTCGTGAATGCCTTGATCGCAAACGGTCCTTCCAGTAGCTGCAGGCAATTTGTGTGGAGGCAAAGTTCCTCTTCGCTCCACCTGCAAACTGTCTGTAAGGATCCGCATCTGGCACCCCAGCCCTTCCGGCTGGCGTCTGAGTCTATAATCAGGTCCGGTCTGTCCCCGAAAATGGCTCGCCCATTCCAGGCATCCATATTCTTCAACCACCACTCTAGCTCCGTAATGGACTCTGGGTCCAGCGGCACTAACTGATGATACTTCAGACCCTGTTGAAGGTGCCTTATCTTCAACCTCTGCAGCGCTCTGTAGTGCAAAGGACGTGGAAATATGGCTTGGATAGATGTTGCGAGCAGACCCACTATCCTTGCCAAGGTTCTGAGTGATACTTGTCGTTTCTCTAAGCATGCCCTGATCTCTCTCTTGATATCCCTTATCTATCGAGGCGGAAGCTCCAATGTCGCTTTCTCGGTATCTAGCACAAAGCCCAGGAAATCTAACCTTTGCACTGGCGTGGTATCGGACTTCTCTGTATTCACTAGGAATCCCAGTGATCCTAGAAGGTCCTGCACCCATTTCGTCTGGTATATCAGCACAGCTTGATCCTCTGCTAGGAGTAAGAGATCGTCTAGGTAGATGATCATCCTGACACCTTTCTCTCTGATTGCTGCCGCTACCGGCTTCATCAGTTTCGTGAAGGCCCAAGGTGCTGATGCAAGCCCGAATGGCATCGTCCTGAATTGCCAAAACCGTCCTTGCCAGCGAAAAGCTAGAAACGGTCTGTACTCCTTGAGTACTGGGATCGTCAGGTAAGCGTCTTTCAAGTCGAGGCGCGTCAACCAGTCTCCCTCTCTCAGGGAGTCTCTGAGCTGATGGATGCCCTCCATCTTGAAATGTCGGTATACGATCCATCCTTTCAGCTCTTTGAGATTTATAACCGGGCATACTTTCTCCTTCCTGTGTACCAGGAACATGTTGCTCACGAACCTTGGGGTTGACTCGCATCTTTCTATCGCCTGCTTGTGCACTAACTGCGCTAGCTCGCTGTCTAAGCATGCTTGTTCCGCTTGCGCTAGACTCTGATTCTGAGGTCTGCCCTGCTGTCTTGGCTCTTCTATAAAATCTAGCTGCAAACCTCTGATGGTTTGCAATATCCAGGCATCGCTTGAAAGCGCGCGCCAATTCTCTAAAAACATGCGCGTCCTCCCCCCTACGGGAGGATACTGACTCCCTCTCACCTGGTGTAAAACCTTGTCCTCGACCTGTTCCTCTGGACCTGCGTCCTCTCGGGAATCTCCCCCTGGACGGGAAGAAGGTGTCTTGGCCATTGTCCTACCAGTATTGTGCTCTGGGGTTTTGGGATCTTCGTCCTCCATGATTGCGACCCGCTGCACGACCCCTGAGGCGGCCGGTCCCGCCAAAAACTCTATTTGGGAAGATTTTTCCGATCGATGCCTGAGCTTTTTCTAGTGATGCATATGTTCCGACAAAGCGTCCAATCTCCTTCCCGAATGTCTCTCCAAACAATAGGCCCTGGGCTCCTTCTCCTGCTTCATATGATGCCAAATCACTAAGTTTTGAGTCTATTTTCAGAAGGAGGCCTCTTCTCCTCTCTGACGCGATGGCACAATCCGCATTTCCGAGGAGGCAGACCGCTCTCTGCGCCTAGCCGGCGAGAGCTTTGGGGTCCACTTCCTCCCCGGTATCCTTTGCCCTCTCAGCGAGGTCCATGATCTTGGCTAGTGGTCCAGCTAGGTCCAACACTTTCTCCTGGCAGCTTCTCCAGGATCTATCAATACCCTTGCGGGGATCCTTTGCTGTTTTTGAAACAAAAGTTAGCATCTTTGGGTCGAGTTCGGGGGTCTCCGCTACCTTCCCTGGGAGGTCCGGCTGCGGACACTCTGCCCGTAGGCGCTGCCTGACATCCTTATCCAGCGCCTTGCGTAACCTTGACGCCATATATTCAGTTACTCGGGGGGATGGTTGCCACTCTGTGGACCTTGGATTCCGGATGCTGTCCGGGTCAAACATGTCGTCATGGGCTTCCAGAAGGTGTTTCTCCTTCCGCGCCCTCTTGCCCCCACTGGGAGCCACCCAGTTGTCTGTGACTTCTTCATCACCCTGCGATGTCTGATCATCTACTGGCTCCTCTTCCGAGCCTGGGTCTTCTCCAGCGTTATCCTCCCCTGGAACAGGGGTCATGAGGTGTGGCACCGATTGACGCTGTAGAAAAGCCTCCTTCAGCTTTGCAAACGCGTCTGTCACCTCCGGGGCCTTTTCTTTTGCCCCTTCTAAAGAGCCCCGGGGGTCAACAGAGGATTTCCTCTTGAGGGCTATTTTACTCCCCTTGCTCCCTTTTTCCAAGGGTTCCGTGGGCGTCCGCTTCAAGTTCTTGGTGCTTGGACTGGGCTGGGAGAGCATAGTCTCCAATGTCTCCAGTCTCTCCTGTAGGAGCCTGGCCCCTTCCGCCACTGCATCTATAAGGGAGGTTCCCAGCACATGCTTAAAACTGTCAGAGAGGTCTTGACACTGCTCCTCCTCGCTCCACTCGAATTCTGACATCCTACTGCTGTGCTGTGTGCCCAAAATACCTGCTGTCTTAGCACGCCCACTGCTCCCTTAAAATGTTCTGATCTTAATATGAATGATTAACCGTTTTTTCTTTTTCATTTTCTTTTTTTTTTTTTAATACTTTTCCCTGTGGCTGCACCAACATAAATGTCTTTTGCCTTCCGGCTGCTGCGAGAAAACTCGCTTCTTTGTGCTGTCTTCCTGCTGTTTTAGCAGTGAAAAGTGCCCAGGACTCTCCTGTCGCCTGCCGCACCTTCCTCACAGCTGATGTCGCTCAGCTGGTAATTTCGAGCGCTGCGATCGTGTAATCGCTGGATCTGTTGACTTGCAAGTTTTTAATAATGCTCCAGAGATCTGCCCGTGTCACTCAGCTGCTGCCGTACTACCGGGATACCGTCGCATAAGCGCGACGTTTGGATCCTGCGTGCAAGGAATACTCGTGCTAAGCCCCTCCCACCGCAGGTGGGGGCTCCTGCAACGCTCTTCGGCGTGCTTCTGAAATCGCGGGCCCCAGCTCCTCCCACGCAAGGGTGGGGGCCGGTCCTCGCGAGTAGCTGCACTCTGCTGCGAAGTCTGCGAGACTGGCTGCACCCCTGAGGTGCTGAGATTGCGACACGGGGCCGCCGTCCTCGCGGACTGTACCTACGTACTCACCTGCTGAACCTCCGCAGTGAGGTATAATCCTGCGACCGCAACGCGTGTGCTATAAAAAATATATAAACAATACTGTATTGTACCGTAGTACACGCGCCTTCCTAACCGCCCAAGAAAACTTCACATTTTCTGTTGCTCAAATACGGACACGCATTCCAATATACACAATGACTTCTTTCTTAACATTCAATGACCTTCTTTCTTAAAATTCAGTCACCCCCTTCTAGTCCATTCACACGGAGAGGGAAAATTGTGGTACTTATCTGCTTGAAGACCAGTAAAAGAAGAGGAGGAGCCCAAGCACAGGAAGTGGGTTGTGACTGGCTGAGAGGGCTTGGACTACAGGGACTCATGGATGTTGGAGTTTGAAAACGAGAAAAGTTTGCTGGACACTTTTCAAAGGTTTTATGTGTTTTGTTGAACTGCTGAAGAGTATAATAAAGGAAGATGAAGCATAATGCTCGCCTCCAGTCTTGTCATAGAATACATATTGCATATGCAAGAGATGTGGCGAGCAGAGACAGGACATTCATGGCATCAAACTATTCCCTTTTTCTATTTCGTGGTTAAAAGAGATCTCCGATAAGAGATACATAAGACGTTTGACAAGATAGTGGGTATTGAGGAGAACGGTTGGGGGGAAATTCAGTCTATTATTATCCCTCATTGTAAACGGTTGAAAGAAAAGGAGAAGGTAACTGCGACGATTGCGGATGGAGTCACTGCAAGCAGGTAAGAGATGCTTCAGCGAAGATTCAGCTGGTTCTGATGGAGAAAACGGGTAAGTAGCACCTCCGCGATGGTTTGGCTGGCTATGCAGGTAAGATGCTTCCCCGCAATGGTTTCACTGCATGACAGGTAAAATGTTCCTCTGAGATGGTTTGCTGGAAAACAGATAAGGGTCTTCTCCGAGATGGTTGCACTGAAAAACAGGTAAGATGCTTCTCAGGTGGCGGTGAGCTTTACACTGCTTAGGCAGAATAACGCGAAGCAAAGGCCTGAGGGTGGGGCAGGCTTAAATAGCCTGACCCCAGCCACACCCCCTTGCTCTGCTAGATGGTTCCACCCTGCCACTCCCAAAAGATGATGCACGTGCAGCTTCATTGATTCCTATGGCCACGCCCGGCCCAAACTCACATGGTTGATTGATGTGACATGGAATGAGACGAGCCTGGTGCCAAAGGCGCCAGGACTAGGTCTAACTGGACCCTCTAGGGGATGTGAACTGGGGTTCCTGACCAGTTGCCATGACAGCACTCCCCCTTAAGGCCCCTCTCACAATTGTTTCCCCTCCTGGTCTTAGTTTGGTGAGATTATTATGATGAAATCGTCTAACTAGCCGTGGGGCATGGACAAATTCACTGGGCTCCCAAGTTCGATCTTGCGGTCCGTAGCCTTTCCAATCAATTAAGTAGTACAGTTTGGATCGTACTACTTTAGAATCCAAAATGTCTTTGACTTCGTATTCCGGTTCCTCTTCTATGACAGCTGGTTCAGGTGTTTTAATCCGAGTATCTGGCTTCATTGGTTTCAAGAGGGAGACATGGAATACCGGATGGATCTGCATGTTAGTTGGTAAATCTAACTTCATGGCTGCAGGATTAATAATAGCCTTGATGGGATAGGGTGCTAAGTACCTGGGTCGGAAGGCCCCGAGTCCTTTCAATGGGATGTTCTTGGAGGCCAACCAAACCTTATCTTCAACTTGGTAATGTGGAGTTCCTTTCGGTGTCTATCTGCAAACTTTTTCTGTTGTTCTTTAGCCCTGGTTAGTGTCTCTGTAGCCCTTTTTAGAGTGTGTGAGATAGTTTCTTGTAAGGTTTTGACAGCTAGCATTTCCAAATCGTCAGGAGAGTCAAAAACGGATGTTCGAGGGTGGCGACCTTGGACTGTATAAAACGGGGTCTGTCCGGTGCTAGTGTGGACTGAGTTGTTGTAGGCAAATTCCCTTAACCAGAGAAGGTTTTTCCAAGGTTCCTCGATTTGTTGCAGCATGCACCAGAGGTATTGCTCTAAGGTCTGGTTGGTTCTTTCAGTCTGGCCATCGGTTTGGGGATGGTGACTCGTGGATAGCTGGAGGTCAATCTTGGCTATTTTGCAGCATCTCCTCCAGAGAGCAGAAACAAATTGCGTTCCGCAATCTGAAATTAGCACCGACGGGAAACCATGTAGTTTTACAACTTGCTCTAAAAACACTGTGGTGAGGGCGGAAGCTGTTGGAAGCCCCTTCAAAGGAATAAAATGGGCCATATTGGAGAACAAGTCTACAATAACCAGAATTGTATTGAACCCGTTGCAAGAAGGTAGGTCGGTAATTAAGTCCATCGACAGTGTATGCCATTGTGCTGGTGGTACCACTAAAGGACGTAATAGCCCCGCGGTGCTTTGTTTCTGAGATTTATTTTGTACGCACACCCCACAGGTGGCGATGTATTGAGCAATGTCTTTTCTCCAGGTTGGCCACAAGTAGCCCTTTCGGATCTTGGCCTGAGTCTTGGTGATTCCAGGATGCCCTTCTACTAGCGATTCATGGTAATTGGCTATTATCTGCCTTTGCAAGGTTTTGTCTTGAATATATAACCTTTCTCGCAAATCGTCCTTAATGGAGTATTGGTTTCTTCGAGCTAACCATTCCTGTTGTGCAGTTGGAGTCATTCGAGATAGAAGATCAGTTTTCTCTTCTTCCAAACAGGAGGTTGCAGGGATTTGATTCTGAATCCGTACTTCGGGTATAATGGGCTTCCTTGTCTTCTCCCATGCGGGATAGGGTGTCGGCTTTCCCATTGCGCACCCCTGGTCTGTATGTAATTACGAAATCATATTCTGCAAAGAAAAGGGCCCAGCGGAGCTGGCGCGAAGGTTAAACTTTGGCTGTTTTTAGATATTGTAAGTTTCGGTGATCTGTAATAACCGTGACGGTGTGCCTGGCTCCCAAAATATAGTGTCTCCATGTTTTGAAGGCCCCTTTGATTACCAATAGTTCCTTGTCGGTAATTGCATAGTTCAACTCAGGTGCAAAGAACTTACGGGACCAGAAGGCTATGGGATGCAGTTGTCCAGTATCCGGATCTCTCTGTGATAAGACGGCTCCCATGGCAATGCTAGAAGCGTATGTTTCGACTATGTATTGCAGGTCAGGATGGGGATGCCGTAGAACTGGTTCTGAAGTGAAGGCCTTTTTCAGTTCCTGGAAGGCCTGTTCTGTCTGCAGAGACCAAAGGAATCTTTTATTCTTCTACAGTAAGGAAGTAATTGGATGGACTATTTGTGAAAATCCAGGAATGAATCGTCAGTAAAAGTTACCAAATCCAAGTATGCTTTGCACCCCTTTGAACTGAAATGCAGCAGGTACATTGCATAATCCGAAGGGCATGACCTGATACTAGAAAAGTTTGTACTTGGTTTGGAATGCCATTTTCCATTCGTCCCCCATTTTTACCCGCACAAGATGGTAGGCCCCTCATAAGTCCAATTTAGTGCAGATTTGGGCGTGCTTGACTTGATCGAGCAATTACGGGATAAGTGGTAATGATACCTGTTCTTTACCGTGATTTGGTTCAATGCTCTATAGTCTATACAAGTTCTCAAATTACCTTCCTTCTTAGGTACGAAGAATAGACCTGAAGAGGCAGGGAACTTAGACGCGCGGATAAAACAGTTAGCTAGGTACTGGTCCAAGTAAAATTTCAGATACTGGTTTTCTTGCTCGATTAGAGCACAAATTCGACTGCATGGAATTTGTGCCCCCGGCACCAGATCGATTTGGCAGTCATAAGGCCTGTGAGGAGGAAGAGTATTTGCTTGTTCCGTTTGGAAGACATCCTGATAATCCCGATATATTCCAGGGGTAAAGAGCCAGAAAGTCCCTAGATGGATTTGGTTTTGAGTTCTTTGATCTTCTCTTCTTGGTGGAAGCAAACATTAATGCATTCTGGAGGAAAAGTCAACACTCTTGTTCACCAGTCGATCCTTGAGTTATGTGTTTCCAGCCACGGCATTCCTAAAATCATCTGGAACTGTGGAGCTCCAATACGGTTGACGGTAATGTCTTCTCGATGGCCGCCCTGACATATCAGCATGACTTTGTTGGTATGTTGAGCCACAGGGCCGGATGACAGTTGAGACCCGCCCACCGCTGTGACGTTTTCTGACTTGAGCTTTTTCTGAAGAGGAAGGCCTATTCGTTCGGCCAGATTTTGATCAATATAATTTCCCACAGCGCCACTGTCAATATATGCCTCCAAGGCATGCACCTTTGTGGGTTGCTGATTGTTGACCAAATGTACCGGGATGACCAGGTGTGAGGTCTGTACAGATTCCTTCTTTTCGCTCGACAAGTGGACCCCTACACTTGCCGGGCGCTGGAGTTTTCCTGATCTTGTTCCTTTTCTTCCTTCCCATTGTCAGTTGCTCCTACGCTCCTTTTGTGGGGTTTGATGGGGCACTCTCGAAGGAAATGTCCTGCTTTTCCGCAATATAAACATAGTTGTTGCTGCCTCCTCTTCTCTCGCTCCGCCTTGGAGATAGGAGCGCGCATTCCTCCAATCTGCATTGGTTCGACTGGTTCATGGGTTTTGGCTGGATTGTCCCGGGGTCGCATATAGACGGACCTCCTGTCATTCCTTGAGCGGTCAATTCTTTGATTCTGCAGCTGGTGATCTAGTTGTACCGTCAAATTTATATACTCTGCACACCTTTCAGGAGGATTGACCACTTGGGCTAGCCCATCTTTTAATTCACCACGCAAACCCTGATAAAAGAGCTTGGTTCTCTTTTCTTCTGGCCAATTTGTCTGCGCCACGCGGCGATTGAATGTGGCGATATAGGTAAGCAGGTCTTGGTTCCTCTGTCTGAGGGACAACAGTTCAATGTTCAGGCCTTGGCCTTGGGTATGTCTAGCAAACAACTTTTCCATTTCTAGTTGGAAATCCCCAAAGTTTTGGAGCAGGGGATCATCCTGGTTCACTAATGGTATCGACCAGTCTGCTGCGCTTCCTCCTAAATAGGAAAGGACGAAAGCCACTCGTGCACTATCATTTGGAAAGGCCCCGGTTGGCACAAAAAGTGAAGACGACATTGATTCATAAATAGTGCATATTTGTTTGGATCACCGGTGAAACGTTCAGGTGGGGCTAGTGGTACTGCCCCCGGAAGCACCACCTGGACTGGTGGTGATGGCTGCCATGTAGGAGGTTGTGACATTCCATGCAGCCGAACCTGTCCCGTGTGTGTCTGAAGCATTTGTCTTGCCAAATCATTGGTTCGTTCCCGAGTTACAATTAAGTCCCTTCGCAAGGCACTGGTCTCTTGTCTGGAAGCATGGACTTCAGCCCGCAATTCCCCTAGTAGTTGGGCCAGCTGGTCGGTTTCAGAGGTTTCCATAACGCCCAGGCAGAGATTCAGAGAGGCTTCGCGTTCTGTTACGCTCACCTGGTCTCTGCGGGGACGTTGGGGCACGGTTGGAGCCCTCCCTGGATTTGGCTCCCTGGGATCGGTTCTCACCCCCAGCTGCTGCCAACTATACTGTTCTGGATGCTGGTACTGCCACTGCGGGAACACAGGAGGCAATGAGAAGGGTGTGGAAGTATTTTGCCTCCCCTCTGACCTTTCGTGCCAAAATGTGGTAAGTGTTTACCCATATAGGCTCACCTGGTATATAGTTAGGGCGAGCTCTCCGCCCTGCTTCTCATCAGCAGGGGCGCTTCAGGAAGACCCAGTTGCATCACTGGTCTGTAGATGTGGTGGCCCAGGCCAGCTGTGACCGAACCACTTTGATGATTCTTGTTCATATAAGTATTAATGTCTTCTCACATGATTTAAGTTTGTATTCTTAATAACGTCTCTTTCTCCCTTATAGGTGTTAGTCCCAAAACTACCCTATAGTATGGATATTATGTATATTATCTTGGCCAGAAAACAATCGCATCATGTGACAAACATCGCAAACACAGATTCGTCAATGTAACCAGAGGGCAGCCATTATGTGAAAATATCCGCCATTTGCTTTTTTCCTTAGTCAAGACGCTTTGCAAAATGTATTCTATGTTTCAAGCTCATGCACGATGCAAGGCCACGGCCTGCATGTTGAAAGACCAACCCAGACAGGAATGCCAAACGATACAGAAATACATTGTTTTCCTCCCTCACAAAGTCCTTGGAGGCGAGCAGAAACTTCATCTAATCAGCGTCCCAGATGCCGGCCTGTCTTACAAACGCTGTAGCAATAGGCAGTTAAAACATGAATTATATTCTTTTAGCGGTACTCCTTCGCGGAGACTGGAATTTTCTGCCTCAGAACTGTCTGACCCTTGCTTCATGAATAGAAACACATAAATAATGTGCTAAGGAATGTTTCTCTCATACGAACATGATATCCTTGCTGAACTAAGAGTTTTATGTTCTCCACAACAAAAAGCTGTCTTTGCTAATGCTGCTAGAATAAGTATATTTAGACTGAATAGAAACTTGTCATAATGTGTCATAATTGTCATGGTTGTCCATCACCGAACCCTAGCCTAAAAGATACATTATGGGCGGTTTGAATTGCCTTCAAAGATTACATGTTATATATATATATATTGTTGCTTGAGCGTTGCTTGCTCTCTTGCATCTAACGCGGTCTGGGTACACACGTTGCGAGACGTTAGACCCCAGTCGACCGACTGAGCATACTTTGAAATAAACCAGATTTCTTGGCAAATCGAACCTCGTGTCTGTCGTGTCACTAGTATATGATGTGCCTTAGTTTCCATATGCAGGGTCTTTATGGCCTAGCAAATATGGCACCCGAATAGGGACCAAAGAGCGCCGCAATTTCAGAATAACCAGGGGAATCAGAATCAGAATCAGAACCAGAACCAACAATAGCGAAACAGCACAAGTGATGAAAATGTTTTTGAACATCAATCCAATGCATTTTACACTGGTGACTTTACATCTGATGATGTATTATTTTACTAGGACAGCCCAAGACAGGGGTTGGAACCAGTATCTATTCCCGTAGACCAGAAAGGGCCCTATGTAGAAATGAAGTTTGGGAATAGGGAACACATTTTTCTAGTGGACAGAAGTGCAAAAAAATTTTCGATTGACCATCAACAGGTTCCAGATATTCCACTGTCAGGGCAGAACAATGTTTCAGTAGGGTTCTCAGGTACACCAGTAATTAGTCCAGTGTCACAATCAGTACCTTTAAAACTAGTTCCATTCACCAAGTCTTGCTCATTCCTTTTGATGAAAAATTGCGGTAAAAATTTGTTCGGATTAAATTTGCTGAAGAAATTGAATGCAGTTATTTATTGTTCTCCTGATGGAGTGTATTTGACAATATCGCCACAAAAGACTCCGGTGTCACAATTCTTATCTAAACCATTACCGACTGAATTGAGTAAAGTACCGGCTTGTATATGGGCAGTGAACAACAATGATGTTGGTTATTTAAAAGTAGCACCAGTGAAAATTGTTTTGAAAGAAGGAATTACATTGCCACGTATTGCGCAATATAAAATTTCGGCCGAAGGGGAGAAAGCATTGAAATGCATTGTGTTGGATTTAATTAAAAGAAACGTAATTGAAGAAATTTCTGGTAGCACTTGCAATAGTCCAATTCTTCTGGTTTACAAGAAAGGAGGTAATGACATACCATACTGTTTCATAATTGATCTGCACGGATTGAATAAAGTTGTTGATCCGCAATTTCCATTAGTCCCGGATGTGACTACAATTGTGACTATGATTCCAGCATCTGCATTGTACATTAGTGTTGTAGATCTTAAGAATGCGTTTTTCAGCATTCCAGTACATCCAGATAGCAGATATTTATTTGCTTTTACTCTTGGAGGATGTTCATTTACATTCACACGAATTCCGCAGGGTTACACTGAAAGTCCGAGTATTTACAGTAGAGCATTAAAAGAACAAATAGATATGCTAGAATTACCAGCAGGTTGTGTTTTGTTACAATACATAGAAGGTTTATTGATGGTGGCAGACAAAGAAGAGATTTGTAAGGAAAGTACAGTTGCACTATTAACACATTTAACAGCACACAGACACAAAGCTTCACTAAAGAAATTCCAGTATTGTCGAAAGGAAGTAACCTACTTGGGCTACCTCCTTTCGAAGGAGGGAAGACGATTGACACCAGAAAGGATAGAAAGCATCTCTGATATGCCTATTCCAAATATGCAGAAAAAGGTCAGGGCTTGAATTGGCATGGCTTCAAATTGTAGGCAGTGGATCGCCAATTTCTCTATGATTGTGAAACAAATAGTGGCATTGACAAGGAAGGATGTTACCTTACCTTTGCCATGGAACATAGAATGTCAAGAAACATTTGACCTGCTCAAAGCTGCATTATGTTCAGCTCCAGTTTTGGGCACACGAAATTATGACAAGAGTTTTAAGTTATTTGTGCATGAAAACAATGGTTGTGCTTTGGCTGTTTTGACTCAGGAACAAGGAGGGAGAAATAGACAATGTGGCTACTTCTCTTCCAAGTTGGATCCTGTTGCATGCGCTTTGCCACTCTGCTTGAGAGCTTTTGCCGCAGCTGCCGCGTCAGTTAAATAAACTGAGGGTATGGTTTTAGGTCACGCTTTAACTATCATGGTGCCCCATGCAGTGGACGCTCTTTTTAATAGAACGCAGACGCAACACCTTACATCAGCCTGAATAACAAGGTATGAAATTGTCCTTTTTGCACCGCATGTCCAAATTATGAGGTGTTGCACTTTAAATCCGGCTGAGTTAATGCCTCCTCCCAATGAAAAAGGGGTTGAAAAATAATACCTCCATGATTTATTAATGGTTACTGAACAAGAGACGAAAGGAAGAATTGACTTAACTGATACCCCATAGAAAGAGCCAGATGGAGAACTGTTTTGTGACGGTTCTTGTTTTAAATTACCTGATGGTACATCAACTGCTGCAAATGCCATCACTAAACTGAAAAGTATTGTGGAAAGCAAAAGAATCCCATACAACTCAGCACAAGCCGCAGAAATAATAGTGTTAACAAGAGCAGTTGAAATTTCTGCAAACCTTAATGTAAACATATATACTGACAGCCAGTATGCATTTGGGGTTGTACATAATTTTGGATGATTATGGGCTGAAAAGGTTTTCCTGACATCACACAGAACAAAAATCCATCATGGCACTTTGATAGTGAGACTGTTGTCTGCACTTGCATTTCCCAAATGATTAGCAATAATGAAATGCGAAGCGCATAAAAAAGTAACATGTAACGTTGGAAAGGGAAACGCATTTGCATACAGAATTGCGAAACAAACTGCCACTGATTTACACACAAAAATTTACATTGAAAAAATGAAAGAGGTCCCCTGCATGGTAGAAAATGGGATTGCCACAGTTAAGGAAATGCAGGCAGAAGCCACTGCAGATGAAATAAAAGCATGGTCTGAGGGTCCAGCAGAATTAGATGTTGAAGGTTGTTGGGTGGACAAAAAGAACAAAAGATGGGTATTGCCAAATGCCTTTGTAACGGCAATGGTCACTATGGCCCTCAGTCCAACACACCTATGTGCTAAGAAAATGATTCAACATCTAGATACAATATGGCAGAATCCACATATTAGAAAAACTGCTGATAGAATGGTTCAGAACTGCATGACTTGTTTACAACATAACAACATAACATTGGAAAGGGAACAACGACACCGGTTGGAAGTTTTGGCCCCCAGTCTATGCCATTTGAAGTCATCCGTTTTGATTTCATAGAAATGGAAAGGTGCCAAAACTATAAATATGTCCTCATGGTGGTCTGCACATTTAGCAAATAGGTAGAGGCCTATCCCCTGAAAGATTGTACAGCTATGTCCACAGCTAAAGTTATGCTAAAAGAGTACTTTTCCCGTTTTGGCCTGCCTTGTGTCATATGGTCAGATAACGGTCCGCACTTCATTGCAGCTGTGATACTACAAATTTGCGCAGGTCTCCAAATTGACAAATGATTCCATTCGGCCAGACACCTGATGAGTGCCGGTTTGATGGAACGCCACAACAGTATTTTGAAAAATAAGATCAGTATAATCTGTGAGGGGAGTAATTTGAAATGGCCCGACGCATTGCTGCTCGCTTTGTTGTGCATGCGAACCTCGGTACAGGCAAGGACTGGACTCTCCCCCTATGAAATAATCATGGGGAGACCAGCAAATGTTTGGAATGCTCCACAGCCGAAACGTTTGAGAGACATTGAACACCCTTTGCTTATTAATTACTGTAAACAGTTAACTCAAAACTTGCCTTTGATTCATCAGCAGGTGCAGGAGGCTCTTCCTGTCAGATATACCGGCCCAGGACATTGTCTGCAGCCTGTCGACTGGACACTAATTATAGATTTTGAGAGAAAATCTTTGCTCGCACCACGATGGAAGGCGCCCTATCAGGTGCTCCTGGCTACACAGACTGCAGTCCGAGTGGATGGTCACAAGTCATGGATCCATGCAACACACATGAAAAGAATTCTGTTTCCTTTGAAAAAGCTGCCTGATCCTGACATCGAAAGAAATACAGCTGCACTTGATCACAAAGATGCCATTGGCAGTTCTTTGCCAGAGGTGCTTCCTAAGCCCGAGAAAGGGCCTGGGGAGATTGCAACAAAGATCCAAAGGCCAAAAGTGCCTCAACCTTGTCTGACTACTGTCGCATCATCACTCATTGCACCGCAAGCTGGCACTGATCCTGCATCTGGAAATGAGAGTACATTGTTCATCGATCATACTGTACCTGGAGCCGTAAGGTACAATCTACGTTCTCAAAATCGGAAGCGATCTACGTGTTTGTTTTGCCTCTTTTCCCAACATGGATGAAGTGGGAAACGGAAGCCTAGGGAAATGGAGCGTATGAGCTGTATCAAGCCGCATCAAATTGAAAGCTCTGAAACGTGGTTTCCCGGTGCTACCTTTGAAAAGTGATGGACCAGTGCGACCCCATGAGAACAAGCGGGGGGCATATGGTACCAACACAATTGATGCTTGCTCCTGCCTTTTTGGGGCTCTGTGCGAAATCACATCAGCTGGCTGTCATTTATTAAGCAGGCTAGCCTGAACTGGCCTGAACGCTTTGCTGCTACTTGGACACTTTGCTGTTTACGTGTGTTGCTGTAGAGAACTTTTCCGCGACGAAGATTGAAAACTTTTCCTGAGATAAGCATTACAGACACTGCCTACACTCACTCCTGCTTCCTCCTGCACCAACACTATTGATATTGTAGAAATAGAGACTAACCGTATTACTAGAAAAGCTTAGTTTGGAAAGAATATGCTAATAACTATGATACCACTTTGCATTCTGATTACACTGGTCCCAATATTATGGTATCTGGAAACTGTGCATCCTTTGAATTTTCTTTTGCCTGCTGCCAATGCTCCTACTACGAACAGCACAGTACATGTGCTCTCTTACACTCTCCCCTCACAAGAAGTGAAACATAGAAAAGGTTATGATAATAATACATTGCTACTGATTATGAATATGACCCATGACATCTTCAATAGGTACAACTGTTGGGTCTGCTCCCATTTACTCCAGCATGGTGGAAAAGGAATGGGTTGGTATGTGCAGCCTTTTCCACTTAATACCGCATGTTATGCATCATTGAGAGTGTTATATCATAGAAAATGGAACGACAGTGATACTGGTCAGTTTGATGGAACAAATATAGTTGAGTTTGAAAGGGTGGTATTGGAACCGGTTGGTTGTTCCATATTTTCAAGCGCAAGCAAAATAAACACAGTAACAACCCATCCAGTAGATAGGCTCTCTAGGCCTTACAGATCCCTAATCACTTTTAACATGGCTCCAGTAGGAAACAAAGATGCTGTGCTGCCCTACTATACTACTAATCACAGTCCACGTTCTGTCCCATTTTGCTTACGGAAAAAGGGCTTCTATCCAGTAGGAACATTTACTAGATGCATGAATACTGCCGTACTTGGGCAAGAAGAGAAACCATTATACATAGGAGGTCCTGTTTATTTTGTATGTGGAGATCAGGCCTATCCATGGTTACCTAGAACTTGGGAAGGGACCTGTTATTTAGGTATACTTTTTCCTGGTGTATTCCTTTCCAAAACTTCGGAAATATAAAAACTATCCAGATCTAGGCCACAGCGAGATGATAAGGCAGGACTGATTGCAGGGGATATAGCAAAGTCATACATACCATTTTGGGGACAAGCAATAAATTCATGGAATATAAGGAAATTGTCCAGGGTGTTAGAAAAAAACGATAAATGGAACTACATATATTCTCTATAATACGACACTAGAAGAGAAAGCAGTTAGATTAATGACACTTCAGAATTAAATGGTCCTTGACATAATTTTGGATGATCGTGGGGGGTATGCAAAATCGTGGGGTGAGCGTGCTGTGTATTCATAAGTGACTCCTCCCCCACGATATTTGAAGCAATCAAAAAAATTGCATGTCCTGAGCTCTGATATTCGTGTCCCCACAGGTGGTTGGATTTTGTATATAAGCTCATGGTTCTGGGAACTGCTGCGATCATGGGGATGGAAACTAATTGCAATTTTGGTCACAATATTTGGAATCCTCATGTTCTGCTGTTTTTGCATACATTGCTTGCCAATCCTTTGCTCCCAAATTACAAATGAATGTGTACACGCAATCAAAACAAAACCTCCTCGCATATTCAATGAAGGTGCACACCACAAAAATGAAACACTCAAGGAATTTATGGCAATTGATATTTCCGATGACGATTATAGAAGTATGCATAGTCCAGAATTAGACACGTGGTCAGATGAAGATGCGATGTATGGATGATGCTCTTGGCTTACGGCCAAAAGGAGGGTTTGTTAGTCCAGAAACGACCCTATAATATGTATAGTATGTATATTATGTTGGCCAGAAACCAATTGCATCATGTGACAAACATCGCAAACACAGAATCGTCTATGTAACCAGAGGGCGCCCATTTTGTGAAAATATCTGCCATTTGCTCTTTTCCTTTCTGTCAAAAAGCTTTGCAAAATATATTCTATGTTTCAAGCTCATGCACGGTGCGAGGCCATGGCCTGAATGTTGAAAGATCAACCCAGACAGGAATGCCAAACGATACAGAAATACATTGTTTTTCTCCCTCACAAAGTCCTTGGAGGCAAGCAGAAACTGCATCTAATCAGCGGCCCAGGTGCCGGCCTGTCTTACAAACGCTGTAGCAATAGGCAGGTAAAACATTAATTATATTCTTTTAGCGGTACTCCTTCACAGAAACTGGTATTTTCTGCCTCAGAACTGTCTGAACCTTGGTTGATGAATAGAAACACATAGATAACATGCTAAGGAATGTTTCTCTCCCACGAACATGGTATCCTTGCTGAATTAAGAGCTTTATGTTCTCCACAACAAAAAGCTGTCTCTGCTACTGGTGCTAGAATAAGTATATTTAGACTGAATAGAAACTTGTCATAATGTGTCATAATTGTCATGATTTTCCATCACCGAACCCTAGCCGAAAAGATACATTATGGCCGGTTTGAATTGCCTTCAAAGATTACATGTTATGTTTATATATTGTTGCTTGAGCGTTGCTCGCTAACTTGCATCTCATGAGGTCTGGGTACACACGTTGCGAGACATTAGACCTTAGTCGGCCGACTGAGCATACTTTGAAATAAACCAGATTTCTTGGCAAATCAAACCTCGTGTCTGTCGTGTCACTAGTATATGGTTATTGTGCCTTAGTTTCCATATGCAGGGTCTTTACAGCCCAGCAGAGCCATTGTGCCAGTGGAGGACTTCAAAGTGTTCCCAAGAAGATAACCAGTTGGGATCCAAAGGTAAGCGCTAGATGTGATGGCTTGTGACCTTAGAGAATGTCTCTTTTAGGTTTCTAACTAATGGCCGCGTTGAAGCTGGCCGTGTAGAACTTCAGAGTTGGTGTCCGAGCTGAAGGTCAGGTAAGGCGTGCTGTCGGTGGCTGTATTCCACGAGCCAGGTGAGTACGGCCTGGACGATCG
This sequence comes from Ambystoma mexicanum, assembly GCF_040938575.1. Classification (NCBI taxonomy): domain Eukaryota; kingdom Metazoa; phylum Chordata; class Amphibia; order Caudata; family Ambystomatidae; genus Ambystoma; species Ambystoma mexicanum. The sequence goes on along the minus strand of NC_090923.1, from coordinate 620,157,182 downwards.
CGGATGGAGTCACTGCGAGCAGGTAAGAGACACTTCAGTGAAGATTCAGCTGGTTCGGATGGAGAAAACAGGTAATTAGCGCATCTTCGATGGTTTGGCTGGCTATGCAGGTAAGATGCTTCTCCACGATGGTTTCACTGGACGACAGGTAAGATGTTCCTCCGAGATGGTTTGCTGGAAAACAGGTAAGAGACTTCTCCGAGATGGTTGCACTGGAAAACAGGTAAGATGCTTCTGAGGCGGCCGTGAGCGTTACGCTGCTTAGGCAGAATAACGTGAAGCCTATGCCTGCGGCCGGGGCAAGCTTAAATAGCCTGGCCCCAGCCACGCCCCCTTGCTCTTCTAGATGGTTATACCCTGCCACTCCCAAATGATGATACACGTGGAGCTTCATTGATTCCTATGGCCACGCCCGGCCCAAAACGCACGTAGTTGACTGATGTGAGATGGAATGGCACGAGCCCAAGGGAAAAAGTGTGCAGAGCAAACTTTCTTATGAGCCTGGCGCCAAAGGTGCCAGGACTGGGTCCAACTGGACTCTCTATGGGATGTGAACTGGGGTTCCTGACCAGTGGCCATGACAGTATTCCCTATTTCAGGCGATGTCATGTAAATACAGGGCTTCTCTGGGGCAGTTCAATTGGTTCCTTTTACGAAGAAATGACCTGCCAAGATAGGGGGTAGAGTGATGTAGGCCCCTTTGTTGTACTCCACTGCAACTCTGATTATCCTGTTCGTGAAAGACATATTGAGTAAGCTCAACATGACCATCTAATTTACCGAAAAGGGTGTGGACTATTCAACATCCGGCATGTGTGTCGTGAGGGTAATGTTGACCTTGCATGCACTGGGCATTAATCTGATGTGAGAGGAATACCAGTGGCCCCAGATTTGTTCATAAATGGCATTACCATATTTTTTAGTGCAATTACGCAAGTAGCAAATAGATATTGGTGGGTACCATCTGAGTTTCTATTCAGGCCTGCCCACTCCCAGAGTTTGTTGCAGGAATTGAACATAGAGGGGGTTCTAGTGGTGCAAGACAGAATTGTATTGCTAGCAGTTGATTAAAAAAAGGGGAGAGGAGTACAATTTTGTGCATTGATCCAACTATCCCAATGAAAAATTTCTCAGATGAGGACTTATTTGAGAAATGAGAAAATGAAGGGGAAATACTATTGGAGGTGTTTGTCCCCTATGAGATCATGATACAGTATCGACATGTCACTCGCCCCATGATGTTGGTGGGAATTATCCCTCTGTTGCTTATACAGATTTGTCTCAAGTACCTGATAAGTTGTGGACAAGTAATCCACATGATGTGGGACTGTTACGAAGTGTTGCGCCAATATGTATTACCCTAGAAACTGGCACAATATTGCCTTGAGTGAAACAATATTCGCTATTGAAGGCAGCAGAGGATGTAATATATGACGCGATCATGGCCCTTTTGCATCAGTGCATAATAGTACCATCTAATTCTCCCTGAAATATAACTATTTACCCGACGGGAGAAACCTATTGGTATTCTCCCATTTGGACCCAGAGAATCCTCCATTCGGGGGGCAAGGGCATGGCCATCGCCTTATGATCTAGACGCTGGGGGTGGACTAGTGCAGGAGGATCACGCAGGTATGAGAGTGCAGAGTCATTCTCATGGGAATACCATAGCCGAGACACAGTATCCCCCTCTCACCCATTATCCACAAGCACACAACCCCTCTGTTTTATTGGGGTATTTTCTAACACACAACATCTGCCCCCCACTGCTATTTTTGCATAATTCTGAGAAGAAGAAGAGGCAATCTGGAGGGGTGAAGATTACCAGTGAAAAACCCACTAAGATGCAAAAGACAGACTACAACACTCTGACAGCAGGCTGTCCCCTTAATACAGTCAGGCAGGGTCAGGCAGACCCAACCCTAATCACACACATGTTACCCATTAACATCACACAGGTGTATAAAGGTAAGCTGCTGGTGAGGAAAGGTCAGGTACAGTTGGGAGGCTGCAAGGCTGAGACCGGCAGAGGGTCCCTCTTCAAATCCCAAATACCAAAAGCAAGCTAGGAAGATTGTCTCGACGTGAGAAACCAAGAGGCTGGGAGCTGTCAGATATATCCAGAGGAGGACAGTGTATGGCAACGCTGGCCCAGTGAAAAGAAAGGGCTGCAGTGTGTCACAGGAGCCGTGCCTCCTATGTGTTGGACTCAGGCAGCCAGGCCCTTGCTGTTAGGGTCCGAACAATTGCTTTTTCCCTTGGGCCATTGCCAAACCCAAGGATGTAGAGGGGCAGGTGGTGAGACCCTGATTGCATCCCCATGCCAAAGGATGGAGCCACTGACCTTGCAATTCTGCCTGGTGAGTCTGATCAACAGAGAGAGTGAGAGGGATTCGGGCGAGCAGGTGGGAATCAGAGCTCATGAGGGAAGACACCCAGTAAATCGCGCAAGTAACCCAAACCCAAAAAGGAAGATGACAGTTGACGAAAAGCGCATTCTGGGACATGTAGTCCAAAGACTTTTAAATCTTGTAAAAGAAGTTGGACCAAGCCATGCGAGGCAGATCAGTGGAGAGCTTTTGTTAAAGCAAACTGTGAGAAGTGAGAAGGGAGTTTTGAGATCAAAGTGGTCCTGCAATGGGTCAGGCTAGACCTGTGCACATTTGAAGGTTCTTCAATGGTTTGATGTGAGCTGAGATTGGTCCGAGCCCGGCTGAGGGAGACTATTGTGTAAGAGGAAGGATCTGAGCCTGACTAAGAGGGATCCATGATCTGAGCCCAACTGAGGGGGATCCATGGTCTGAGCGTGGCTGAGGGGGATCTGAGATCTGAGCCCGACTGAGGGAGATCACTTGTGTGTTAAAATGGAGTATTGGAGCCCAGCTGAGGGGGATCCAGGGTGAACCGTGAGTCACACGTGAGAGAATAACAATGACATCTGAACATGGTATAGGGGGATCTGAGCCCAGAGGAAGGGGAGCCAAAGTAGGGAGCATTGTAAAGAGGGATCTGAGCCTAGCTGAGGTGGATCAAGGGTGAAGAGTGAATCAAGTATTTGAGAAGAGAACTTTGTGTTTTGTTTTCGATACATCAGGCCCTCTGAATCAAGAGTCTTTGATAATTAAAGAGACTTGGGCACAGAGGGCCCTGATGCTGGTAATGGAACTGTGTCCTTGTGCGAAAGAGGCCAGGGTGTGTGCTTTGATCGAGTCAACTACCTTATCCCATGCTGAAAACGTGGGGAAGGGAGGCCAATGGCCTGAAAATCCTGTCATATTATTTTGTGAACACTTCTTTCTTTTTCATGAACACTACCCCACACTATTTGTATTTAGCGATAAGGATTGACAATATTTTCTTTTTTAGTATAGGACCTTTTATTTTGACGAGAGTCCACTAGGACTGCATTATTATTATTTGATGGTCACAGCTTGCTCCCATCTGTAGATTTAGGATTAGATAGGCATTGATCACACCCTTGTTAAGTTCAATAAACACCCTTGAACTTTGGTCACTTGTGTCTGTCTTACTATTGATACCATGCCTTTCTTACACCAGTGAAGAAAGTAAAGGCGGCTAGTTGGAGAATGATTCAGGATTTACGCCCCCTCAATGACATTGTACATGCAGAATTTCCAGTGGTTCCAAATCCTGCTACCATATTATGTAACATACCAGTTGAGGCCACCCATTATACGGTGGTGGACTTGAAGAATGCTTTCTTCTCAGTACCCTTCCACCCTGATACACAGTACCTTACCACGTTTAGGTTTGCCGGTAGCCATACTAGTCTTCCACAGGGTTACTGTGAGTCTATGAGTATCTTTAATAGGGTGTTACATGAGGATTTGGGCAATATAGTTGTCCCCAGTACTATAATCCAGTATGTGGAAAACTTGCTGCTATGTAGCACTAAGCATCAGTGCAGGGAGAATTCTATTGTACTATTGAAGTTGTTGGCTGACAAGAGGTACAAGGTGGACAGAGCAAAATTGCAATACTGTTAGCAAGAAATGTTCTACTTGGGGCAGTTGATTTCGGTGAATGGTAAAAGAGTAAGAATCTGCACTGCACCCCACAACCAGTGACAGTTATGGCTATGCAAATGTTTCTTTGTCTATATAATTATTGTAGTGCGTGGATTTTCGACTACACGTCATATACTAAACCATTCTTTGAAGCCCTCAAGGAGGCACAGTGAATCCAGCTACCTTTCTGACCGAGCATATCACTGATGATGATGAGGAGCATAACTGTACTACCTATGAGTGTCCAGAGGATAGTATTCCAAAGGTACAAGATTTTGCCTTGGATGATGGAGAAGTATTTTCCATTGATGGGTCATCAACTAATGATCAAGAGACTGGTCAGAGACATACTGGGGCAGCAGTGATGCGGTCATTGGATTGAGATAATAATGTTTTTCTGACTCTGAGGCTTCTGGGCCATTACTCCACACAATCAGCAGAATTAATTGCTCTTTTTGAAGCACTTGAGGCAGCACAAGGGTGCAGAGATACAATTTATTTTGAGTCAGCATCTGTTACAGTTACTGTTCATTCGGAATTGTCAAGATGGATGCAGAGGGTATTCTGTAGGGCGGAGGATCTCCAGTGCAGCATGCAGCATTGTTAGATTGACTAAGTGTGGCTCTTTCTCAGTCTGCACTTGCCACAGTGGTTGAATGCGCCACCCATATGGGTGGTGCAGATTTTGTCTCTCTCTGCAAGCAAGCAGCAGACACAGCAGTCATACAGGCTGGTTATTTGCCGCTCCAAGACATTCTTGAACATCCTGTTTTTGTGAACATGCAGTTGGAAATTCCATACACAGCCCTCCCCATGGCTGAAATTACTGAGATCCAAGGTCAGGCGCCACCGAATGTGAAGCTGGTGTGGCAAAGGAGGGTGTGCGTGCAATCTCCCATTGGTTTGTTATGGAGACAAACAAGTACAGGGAAGATTGTGATGCCCCAAGTATTGACGATGGTGGCATTTGATCAACTTCAATAACTTTCCCATGTATCTAAACAGCGTACCGCAGCAGATCTCCAAGAGGATTAGTATGTACCTTATATTCAGGAATTGCTATCCATGTTCACATCTAATTGTATAGTGTGCCAAACATACATTACTGGGCAAGCATTACAAATGTGCCCAATTGGTCCATTTCATGATTTGCACAAAGAATTTGCTGGTATGAGACACATATGTAACTATGGTTGCAATCTGATAGTGGCCGTCTGTCCTTTCTCCCATTGGATTGAGGCTGCTCCATGTACACATCCCTATGCTAAATTGTTCGTCAGATTTTCAGTGAGAGAAGGGTTTCCCAGATAGGTAGTGTGTGATACTCTTAAAAGTGACAACGGCACACACTGTCATGATGCCCGCTCCCGGGGAGCCGGTTCAAGCCCTGCGTCCCCAAAAGCAGACATCCAGTCCCCAAGGAAGGACCCAGCAACCCCATATAGGGGCTCTTTGGACAGTGTCCTGGCGCCTATGGCGCCATACTCATAAAAGACATCAGTCCTGGCGCCATAGGCGCCAGGCTCATTATGGAAGTGCTTGGGTGCACTTACCTGATGCAGACCATGCTGCAGGATCCCAGCCTCCTTGAGGCCTGAAAGGAACTACTTTACCTGTGGGACTAATTTACCATCCGGGCGTGGCCGGGGAAGGATACATACCTGATTGGAGGAAGGATACATACCTGGAACTTCTTCCAAGGCTATTTAAACCCCACCCGAACAGCCACACGTGCTTCGCGTTGTTCTGCATCTAGCAGCTGGACGCTCACTGTGTATGCTCCTGCATCCTGACTTCTGCCACGCCTGCCAGCATCCTGGATCACCTGCAAAGGAAGAGAAGAAGAGAACAGGAGAAGGAAAAGTCCTTACCTGCTAAACCCGCATCCCGGAGACATCTCGCCGACAATCCTGAAAAGGAAGACTTTTATTTAAAAGTTCATTGCGTCGATCGCTGCAGCGCCGCATTCCACTCACCTTTACAGGGCGCCTCCATGTTCAGCAGCGATTCCGGATTCGCAGTCACGCCCCAGCGCCTAGGGAGAAAAAGACCAGAACAAAAGGTGAGAGAGAGAAGGGAATAAGGAAAGCTAAATCTCCATGTTAAGACTTACCTGTTGATTCATTCCCTCTTCATTTCGGGTCCGTGCCGCATCCTGGCATTTCTGGACCCCGGCCCCTAAGGGGAAAAGAGACATCAGCGTTAATGAGCGAATGAAAAGACATTACCAAAAAACGCTCATTAAAGACTTACCTGATTTCTACAAGGATTTCACCTCTCATCTCAGGTGGGTGCCTGTTCCCCGGCATTCCGTACCCCGGCCCCTATGGGGAAAAAGACACTAGCATTAGTACATTAATGCATGGACACAAGGGGAACCTCTTATCAAAAAACTTACATGGAAGCCAAGCAAGTTTGGTTCTCACCAATCCGAAAATCCAGTGAAGTAACTGAATACAAACGTGCCCCTGCATCAGAAGCAGGATGGAGAGCTCGTCCTTCCAGACCCTAAGGTGAGACGCTACGAGGAATCACAGAAGGGTTTCGGGGAGGGTGAGAGGGGAAAGTGGGAGGCTGATTGCATTACCCCGCAGACAGTTAATCCCCTATTTTCGCCTACAGAAGGATACTTCTGCGAGCCAGACAAGCCAGATTTGGGGGCCCGGTCCAGTCCGTCTTCCGAACCCTGCGCATCACCTTAGAAGAGGTCACAGCAGCGCGAACCAGGCCAGCGCCTCCGTGGGAGTCAGGTGAGCGTTACACACACTTCTTCGATGAGATGTTCAAGTAGATTGCAGCTCTTTTGGGAATAAAGCACAAACTATGTTCTATTTATCACCCCCAAGCCAATGGTATTGTAGAAAGGATGGATGGATTACTTAAAACTAAGGTTTCAAAGCTATGTGCCGCACTAAAAAGGAACTGGGTCCATTGTCTCCCTTTTGCCTTGATAAGTTTGCGGACTCAGTCCTTTAAGGACCATCACCTCTCCCCTCATGAAATAGTGACAGGAGGACGTATGCATATGCCATTATATCCTGTGCCTAGTGCTTCGTATGCTCACAGGGCTGAACAGATTCTGGGGAATTAATTTTATTTGTGTTTAACTTAGTTAACAAAGTGTGTTAAATACCTTTCTCAACAGATTGCTCTACAACAATCGTAAAGAAACTGATAACAGAGCTACACAAGAACCTGCAAGCTCGCCATCATTGCAATTGTTTCCTAATGATGACGTTTATGTAAATGATTTTGTTAGAAGGTGGAGTAAACCATGTTACAATGGCCCATACACCGTGGTCTATGCTACTGCCCTTGCTATTAAAGTGAAACATTGAGATACTTGGTACATTTGTCTGATGTTAGGAAAACACCCCAATATTACCACCAACTTTAAGCATTTTTTCGGAGTGTTTTTAATCCAGACGTATGCTTTCTGTAACCTGGGTTTAGTTGATTATAGTAAGAACTGCATTTTAGTGCTCATTAAGTGGTGCTTTGTTTTTCTTTCTCCATTATTCTTTTACAAGTATTGTTCATTGAGAGAAACATTTGGACATTATGTATATACAAAGGAGTATATTTTTTATATTTATATATTTTTAATGGCTTTAAAAGTATGTGTTCACAACGAAGTTGTGCTAATATATTGTTTCCACTAATGCGTGGGTTTGGGTTTGGTTATTTTTATATATAACAGTACTTCTAAGCAGAACCTCACTGCTGTACAGCGTTTGGCTATCAGTGAACCTCAACTACCGAATATTGTCATTAAACCGGCCGACAAAGGCTCAAATATCGTCATCCAGGATAGAACCAAATATGTGGCAGAGGCACATCAGCAATTGCATGATCATCTGTGCTACATCAAGCTTTCTAAAGACCCCTTTAAAGAAATAAGAACAGAACTTTTTGCCCTGTGTACCAAGTGGGCGAGTGAAGGAGGATGACCTGATCAAATTTCTTACCCCCGCATGTTACACCATACCTACCATCTATTTTCTTCGCAAGACATATAAATCCCTTAATCATCCCCCGGGTAGGCCTATTGTTACCTTATGTGGCTCACTATTGCAACATCTGGCCCAATTCATTGATGAAACTTTGTTTCCATTTGTATCAGTGTTGCCATCCTACCTGAGGGATACTAAGGATTTTCTTCAACATATTACTAATACACCTTGGAAAGAGGGGTTGATTCTGGCCACACTTGATGTGGTTTCTTTATACAACTCGAACAACCACACTGTTGGTGTTAATGCATGCAAATATTATTTGGACACTCGCTCTCTTAATTACCTTGGACACAGTTCTATGATTTTGGATATGCTTTTGTTTTGTTTACACAACAATGTTTTTCTCTTTGAGGGGTCCTTTTTTCGGCAGGTCAGAGGGACTGCCATGGGAAGTACCTTTGCACCTTCTTATGCCAACCTCACGATGGGGTGGTGGGAAGCTACTTTTCTGTCTGATTTGCTCTCATCTTGCTTTCCAACACAGATTGTTTCTTGGTGGCCGTATATCGATGATGTGTTTATTATTTGGAAGGGTTCGGAAAATTAGTGGTTATCTTTTGTCAAAAGCATCAATGACAATAAGGTCAACCTTTGCTTTACTGAATGTCACAGCTATTCTGAGATTGTCTATTTGGACGTTATTGTTATACTGGACAGTACAGGTTTCCATACGGCACTTCACAAAAAACCTACAAATACCGGTCTGCCACTTCATGCCAACAGCTGTCATCCTCCGGCATGTAAGAAATCTATTCCATATGGCGAATTTATCCGGTATCGTCGTAATTGTACCAATATTACCTGCTTTGATGATCAGTGTGCACTGACAGCTGCAGATTTTGTGAGACAAGGGTATAACAAGAAAACCATCGAAATGGCTTATATACGAGCATGTGGAATGTCCAGAGACAAATTGCTGTATGATGCCACTCCCAAAGCAATCATTAATGATGAACGAAGATTGATCATTACGTTTGACACTGCTTCTAACAATATTCGGAAAATCATTGAAAAACATTGGTATGTTCTCACTCTAGACAATGATCTTAGGCCTATTTTGGCCAATCGTCCTACCCTGACATACAAACATGTGCCCTCCCTGAGAGATAAACTAGTGTCCAGTTTTTTATCCCCAGGTGGCGAAAATGTGTCATCTACGACCTGGCTCCCTGCCTCCCCTATCGGGTTTACAAAATTCATGAAGTGCAAAGTTTGTGCACATGCCACTACACAGAAATTATTCATACATCCAGTTACGAAAATTTAGCAGAAGATAAAATTCTCGATCAACTGTGATACCACCTTTGTTGTATATGTGCTGTCATGCCCATGCATGAGATGGTACCTTGGGAGTACCACATGCAAATTTAAGCTGAGAATTTTACAACATCTCAGAGCCATTAAGAACTCTGATCCGGCGTACCCAATGGCCAAACATTTTAAACTGGAACATGATAATGATTTTAGATTGTTAACTTTCTTTGCAGTGGCTCATGTGCCTGCTCACCCCAGGGGTGGGGACCGGGTTTTGAAATTGAGACAACTCGAAACCAGATTTATTTGTGGATTTCGACACCAAGCATCCAAAGGGTCAGAATGTAGATGAGGAGCTATATACTTTTCTGGGCACTTAGGCTTTTATCCTTGGCATCCTTTGACCATCTTGGATTTGTCTCCTTTCTCTGTTCTTCCTTGTTCTTTGTTTTTTGATTTGCATGTCCATTTGGACCTTTATTTCCTGTTCCTTTATAGTTTCTTTAGTTCTGGGATGATTTATTTATTTTATTCATCCTTTTAAATTTTTGCTGTTTCTATTTTGATTTGGCTTTGTACTCTGCAATTTATGGGGATGGATTTGCACATATTTTTGTTCCCATTTTGGGTCTTATTTGCAGTCTTTTTATTTCTCTTTTCTCTTGAGGTTGATGCCTATTGTGTTGTCCTTCTGCCTTTCGCAGTTGGCTTTGCTTATCTCAGCCTTTTATCCATCTAATGTTATTATTGGCCTATTTCGTTATTGTGTGTATTTTATATTACCAAATAGGATTGTCCTTGCTGCTTTTGCACTTGCACTTTAGTATGGCTTCACCACCATGAGGCTCTACAGACACATTGTTGTCTTGCTGCTATGTATGCACTTTATTTGGGAATATTACCTGCACTTGCACTTTGTACAACACATAACACTTGCCTTTGCTTTGTAACACAATAGCGTCCACCACTGCCTGTGTCAGAAGCTGTGGCTGGGTGGTCAAATTAGAACATTGGGCGTTGAATCTTTGGCTTTTATATATGATTAGGCACCCGAATCTTACTATTAATATTTGCGGTCTTTTAATCTTTTGCTACAACTGTTTTTAAATATGTTTGTTGATTTCAGCTATGTTATATTTAGGAATTGCTGTTTGCTGCATGTTGCGTGTATTATTGCATTACCCTCTATGATGATGATTTTACTGTCATCTTTGCACTTGCACTTTAGCTCCATGTCCTCTCTATATTACACAGTTGTACTGTTGTTGTTAGCAGCCGTAATGTATTTCATGTACATCTTTATGATCTTGGGTATGCCTTATCTGAGGTGTGATGTCTCCATTATTAGCTATTGTCAACCAAGGTGTATCAATCACCTACTTGGGGTATTGGATTTTATTATGTGCATGTTTAGTTCAATGTATGAAATGTTGTTACATTGGGCCTCAGACCAGCTATGTTCAATGACTGTGAACATACCTTGTATATTAGGATTCATGCGGGGGTCGTTGATCCAAAACTCCATGTAGAATCTGACTAGCATTATGCACTGTGCGTTTAGTCTGTGATTTTATTTTTTATTGTTTTGGCATTCAACACTGGTCTGCCTTAGCTCGCTTATGTATTTATTAACATCTTTCCATGCACTTTCACCCCTTTCCATCATGGCCGCCTGTATTCCCATCCACAGCCATGACATGTCATATCAACTGACAGAGTAATAGGACTGCATTCTACTATGTGCATTTTAACCAGTCTTTCCTTTCTCCCCATACGTGATCAAGCGCTCGGTGTAGCGCGAAACGTGTTGTCTGCAGGTCGCACACCACGGCGTCCTGCCTCTGTTTGTTTGTGTTTTTGCTGCACTTTGTACCATACCATATGTCTGTGTGTACAAGAATATTTTTCTTTTTTAACATTAAAGGTATCCGTAATTACAATACGGTGTGCTTTTCGTGTTTAAACCCGGATTTTTGGAGTTTGCATTGCAATTCATGCCTGGCCCGCGGGAGTGCAGTTCATTATTCCTCCTTCTTGTTCAATATATATATATATATATATATATATATATATATATATATATATATATATATATATATATATATATAGCGCAGGTATATATGTAGGCCATATAAAGGGGGTGGGGATGCAATACTTGAAAAGGATGCACACAGGCCACACCTGCCCCTTTTTTTGATAAATTGTTTGAAGCCACAACACCAAGTGATGAATATTATCTACAGCGGTCAATTCTAAGCAGATGAACATACATGATGTACTTATATGGAAGTTAAGAACGCGAGTGAGAAGGGTTTTAGAGGAAGAAAAGGAATATGACCAGTAAAAAGGTGTAGTGTTTGATACAATGGGCCTCATCACGAGTTGGGCGCTAACCTCAGCGGTGTTACCTCTGGGGCTATTAGCCCTACAGCCAACCCCCCTGGCGCTATTCGCGCCGGATCACGGGTTTGGTGGAAAGGTAAGTCCCCATTCCCCATTGGGCCCATTCGGGAATTTCCCATTCCCCATTGGGCCCATTCGGGAATGTTTGGCGCTATTACCACCAGTGGTATTACCGCCGGCAGTAATAGTACCGAAAATTGGCAGAATCGTGGCGGATTTGCCCACAGCTCAGAGCTGGGGTAAATCCATCAAGCGTGTGATTTGGCGGACCCTTAAATGCGGCAGTAATAGCGTAACCGCCGCATTTAAGGGTTACTGCCAAACTCGTGATGAGGACGAATGTCTAATGTGCACCTCCCAGAATGTAATAACATGTGGTATAGTTAAATTAACTCAGTGGGGAAACAGAAGTACAACAGGAGATGTTATGTATGCTCCCTCATCCCCCATGTATCTGGGGCACCCAAAATGCTAGTACCCCAAGAAAATTGCCCTTAGAGGCCAAGTGCTTGGTGCACTTAGTGCTGTGTCGAGTTCACAGTTTATTCCAAGGACACAAGGTACAAGTGCTGTTAATGGACAGAGATGGTGAGAAATGTGCCAAGGACAGCAGTACCCCTCAATGCAAGCCACGACCCATGGTAAAACTGAAAAGATTATTGTACATGTCAAACAGATGGGAGAAAGCAGTGATGAGCTATGTAGCAGAGGGGTTGGCAGGGTCTGGAGAAGAAGTTATATGGAACATCAATAAGAACTGTTTTGCTATATGGACTGCACATACACCTAAACTAACATGGATTGAGGCACATGAAACTCCAGTAAAAGTGCAACAAGCAGAAGAACATCCGTTTTGTTTTTGAGGGCATAGAACAGTTCCAGTAGGCATCAACATTAAGTGCAACAAGACACTGTTTATTCCAGACCGTGCAAAAGGAACAGCAGCACTAATGGACATGCATTGGGTGTCTGTCCAACAAGCATACCTGCATCTTCCACCTTCCTTGCGAGGAACATGTGCACTTACAAACTTACACTCAGCTATTTTAGTGGAGCCAGAAGAACACTTGACAATAGCTTCCAAGCATGAGGTATCGTGATCGATTCCACCCTCCATCCAACACCCCCAGGTGAAGGAGAAGAAATGATTGGTAAAGTTAAGAAGGAGAAGATGGTATTATTTGTCAGAAGAATCGTCCAAGTTGCACAAAGCTGCACAAATTCCAGACAAATATCAGCTGTACACTAAAAATGAGGTTTTCTTTGAATCAATTTTGACTTCAGAAATCCAGGCTGCTGCAAATGGCAAGTGGTTGCAAATTGTTCAGTGGGAAGTGATCCAGTTGGCAAACACTATCAAGAGTGAGCTTAGGACGATGCAGTTAATGACACTTAAGAACTGGTACAGCTTGTATCTCCTAACGGCTATTGAAGGGGATGTGTGGAAAAAGATCAGTTTGGCATGTTGCATATACATACCACCAAATGATGCAGAGAATGGATCATTGACCCACATCATAGGTGCCTTGCACAAGCTAAAGACTGTTATGGAGAGTGAAGCACGTGTGCAGGCCAATGATTGGTTTGATAGATTGTCTTCTTGGGCGCTGGTGAAGATATTGCTCCCAATCATGGTCTTCCTGTTGGTGTTTTTCTGCATGTGCCAGATGATGCTTTGATGTTGCGACAAGAGTATTCTGAACAGTGCAAGAATGATGGTAACTATTGGAGTATGACTGGCTCCCCACAGGCCGTTTTGAAAACACAGACACAATCACACCAGCCAGGCCTTTGAACAATTAGGCAGGAATGTGTGTAGCTGATCAGGTGAGGGGCTGTGGCCTAGCACAAAGGTCAAATTATTGGGAAAAGAGGCATAGATCCTGGAGTGCCAAAACATGAACTAAGATTTAAAACACTAGCACCCCCCCAGAATGATGGGCATTCTATTTGAACTACCAGATGTGAAGGAACATGTGTCCTAAATCTTTCGGGAGCTGGATTGATTAGTGGGACACTACGTTTATTCCTGCATAGGGGAACTGATAAAGGGGAAAGCTGAGAACAACATGATTTGTGGGTTGTGCCAGGGAGAGCCAAGAATGATGCCCATAAAGTGAGGAGGGTACTATGGGGTGCCAACGTGTCTGGAATGAGAAAAGGACTGCGTTGTTTGCCAGGACCAGACTGACTTCAAAATTGACTGCTGAGTTCATTTTGATAACCAGGTGTATATCACATGATTAGGATAAAAGGTAGGGTGCAGATAGTTGAATGTAACCAATTGCCTTGCAGAGTCTCAAGATGGACAAGGACATTACCCATGTGTGATTCAGATGGGCAAGAAGACAGCGGAACCAATCGGAGAATGGCATATATGTAATTATTAGCATGCACATAGGCGGTAGGCAATATGGGTTGATGATTATCACTGTGTATCCAGTGCCTCATTTGTGGTGATTTTTGTGTTTATGATCTGAGTCTTGTACGGAGGATGAGAGAGCTCTGTGGCAGTGGGCCTGTAATACCATTGTCGCCATTTTTCTTTTGTATACAAAATAAAACTATGTTTTTCTCGAAAAAGGGTGCACCGCTGGGGAGTTGACCTACATTATTGGTGACCCCAACATGATCCCAGTATCCCCCTCAAGGACAGAGGATTCCTGGCCGTACATCCGGAGGGGCCGCACCAACCTTCAGCGACCAGTCCCATTTGTGCACAACCGTTGAGAGGTTTACGGGAGCCGTGTTATCAGAATTCCTTTCTGTTCTTTGGAGTGGGGCACTGTCCCGAATTTTGCAGGCTGTTAATGGGACCCCATGATGGTGGACTTTGGGTGGATACGCAGATGTAAGTGCATGTTCTTTGGAGAGAAACAAGTGAGGTATGTGGGGAGAGTAGTGGTGTTGTGTAATGGGGGGTGAGTGGTTCTGTGTGTGGTGAAGAAAGATTGGATTGACAGTTTAGGAAAGTATGTGGTATTGTGTATATTTTCTTTTTTAATGAGTTTTGTGGGAGGTGACCTACAAAGGCCAGGTCACAGTACTAGCGCATAATAGATGTAGGCCAGACTACCCATCTCCATCCCTGCTCCCATCCCTGGCGATAGCCTAGAAGGTCATTCTATCAATTAAGACAGAGCCCTCTTTTTGTCTCACGCTGCAAACCCATGTAATCTGAAAGGAATGCGCACAGCAAAAAGCACAGGTAGGCTTGCGTCTGATTCTGAAACACAACCTCATGCGATCCATGGCAGAGGTCTGGAACTGTCAAACATGTATCTCAGATTTACATCACCCAGCCCACAAACCTCCAGGCATTCTAATTGAACTACCAGAGACCAATTATTCACAATCCTATATCCCTCAGCAATTGATTGATTAGTTTGTCTGCAAAGGGCAGTCGTGGGAGAGGACAGACCCCAAGGGGGAGCGCAAACAGAATGTCCTGTGGTTTGTAATGTGAAGTGCACAGGGTGAGGATAACAAATTTAGGCCAACGACCAGTAGGCACGGTGGGGGTGCCAGAGTGTCTGGGATCAAACAAAGATTCTCACATTTCTGAGAGCTATCTTGACCTCGAGAGTATATACTGAGCTCATGTCTAATTACCAGGTACAGATCACGTGGTCAAAATGTGAAAAGAAAAGACTTTTCATCTAATTAACCAATTGTGTCCCTACGGTGTGAACTTATTGAGGCCAAGCACCATGTGGAAGATGTTTGACACAAGCAAGTGCAGACAACCATCTGGTGGTCAATAAGGGCTGACATTATATATATAGGGGCCCCACCAATGACAATGAAGAGATGATACCATATACTGTTTGCATCATTATTGACATTGTTGTCCCTTAAAATGCTTTGTCTGCTTTAAACTCATTGGCAGTAGGGTTTGAATGCCCCTGTTGACATGTTTTCTTTCTTTTTGGAAGTAAAAAACGTTATCCTTGTAAAACGTGTTCCCAGCTTTTTTCCCAAAAGGGTTGAATTTATTATGTACCTGGTTGTCAGGAGGTCTTCCATACACATCACAACCCCCCTGACACCACCTGACTTGCTAAACATCCACCCCTCTGCTCCACCACCCGGTACAGCTGTACCCCTCCTTTGTGCCCCTCTGTATCCCACCCCGGCTCTACATCTGTTCTGTTGTTACCTCTGAAAAGTGCTCCGTTATGCATCTGTACTGTTGTATACCTCTTTTATACACTCTGTTGTGTATCTGTATTTTGCTTACACCTCTGTAAAGCTCTCTGTCGCTTCTTGAAACCAAGTTCACACTCAACAAATACCATAATAATAATTATAATAAAAGAAAGTTAATGTGGTGGCTGGGGAGCTAATAGCCATTGTTTTTTTTGCTGTGTAGCAGCATGCACAGGGTGAATCATCCATACAAAAAAACTACAAAGATGTCCACTATGAAAACTGTGAAGGGAACCTCTAATAGTATTTTCTTTATTTCAATGCTAGGTAATCTAGGAGTGCAGAGAGGATAGGTGAAGAGCAGTGACAATGAGGTAAGTGCAGGTAACTTGTGGAAGGAGGGAATGAACAATGCTGCAGCCAGCAGTAGGCCACTGTCTGAGCTCATCGCAGGGCTCAGATTCTGGGCCAATAACGTGAGATAAGGCCCACATTCAAAGTCCTCAGATTAGGCAGGATGCTTTATGACACCCACCCCCAGGTTCTAATGCACTTTAATGACCCACTTGACAGAAATGCAGCCAGTAATTGGGGCATTCATTGAGAGCTCAGTGATTGCTCGAATGGGGCATAAAAATAGAAAAATGTTTCATGGGATTAAATGTTTAAAGGGTGAGGTTTGTTTGTTTGCTTATTTTTTGTAAAGCACTCCTCACCCAAGGGTATCTAGGCGTGACAAGAGCATATAGTTTTTATATACAGTGCAGGATAATTACAGGTAAAATATTACTATATACAGTACAAGGAAATTACATGTAAAGTACAGTACAATATGGTACAAGGTGAAACTTGCAGAACGACAAGGTTACATTCAGAAGTCATTTGAGAAAAGCCACATTTTAGTATTTTCCTGAAGGTTAGGAAGGTTTGGTCTGTTCGGAGGTGCAAGGGAAGGGTGCTCCAGTGTTGGGCGGCTTGGACCCGGAAGCTGTTCCCACCTGCTCTTTTCAGGTTAAATCTGGGAACGGTGATGCAGTAAGACTGGGCAGCCCCAGTGGGGCGGGATGACAATTTTCTGATACTTTTTTCTTTGAGGTACTGTGGGGCAGGATTGTTTAGGCATTTATGGGTGATAGAAGCTAGTTTGAATTGAATCCTGTCCTTAATGGATAGCCATTTGGTTTCTCTCCTGGCCTCAGAGATGTGTTCTCTCTTAGGAATGCTTAGAGCGGTTCTCAGAGCATTATTTCATAGAATTTGAAGTTTGTTAGTGATCTGTTTGCTGGCTCCTGCATAGAGGGCGTTGAGTAGTCAAGTTTCGACAATATTAAGGCTCTCGCTAGAGTAATGCAGCTCTTATTGGATAGGTAGGGTTTGCAAGCATGAATCAACTTACATGTGTACACTGTTGCAGAGGATGTGGCAATGACTTGCTTACCCAGGTTCAGTGTGGCGTGTAAGTAGAAACCTAATGTTTTGGTCTCTTTTGTTACTTTAATTGTAATACAATCAATAGTAAATGATGTATATTATGCATCGACTTTGTTCAGATGGGATGGAGCACCTAGGATTAGGATTTCTGTTTTATCTTCATTCAGACATAAGCCATGGGTCGCCATTCATGCCTGAATGACTCGGTATATTTTGTTTAGGAGGGCTAGATCTGAGTCATAGTCTCCAGAAAGGGGTAAGAGTATCTGGGTATCATCTGCATAGTTGCTTTAGATGATACCTAGGTGGTCCAATTTGTCAAATAAAGGCTTTTTGAATATATTGTACAAAGTTGGGGACACGCACAAGCCCTGGGGGACTCCACATGTAATCAGGGATGGATCAGCGGCTTCAGACTGACAGAAGACCCTCATTGACCTGTTGTTGAGAAATGATTGAATCCAGTCGGAGGCTTCTTGGGAGAAGTTGACCGCAGAGGAAAAGTGCTTGCAAAGGATTGCATGGTCCACCAAATCGAAGGCAGCCAATAGGTCTAATAATAGGAGCAGGACACATTGACTTTTGTCCTTAAGTGAGTCAATTTGCATTTTCAAGTCTATTAGTGCTGTTTCAGTCCCTTGAAGTGGTCTGAAGCTCGATTGTCTTAGTCCATGAAGATTATTGGTCTTAAGATAGTGCTAGATCTGGAAGTATGAGACACGAGCCGGTGAGTGTGTGCCCTGAACCTAGCGTTGCCCCATAACTAGTGTGCATTCTGTAATCCTTGGGCCTAAAAACCCCTGTGCACCGTACTTTCTCCCTTTCCCTCCCCACTCCCTCTTTGTGTTTCCCACGCGCCCTCCCGCCTCCAAGCCCACCCCCGTGCTGTGATTGGGCAATTCCTCTCTGGTCTTCCGGGTCTAGCAACCCATCTACCTCCTACTCTCCCCCTGCATCCATTTCCTTTCCCGGCCCTCCCGCCTCCCGTTCCCACCCACCCCCCCCCATTGGTCCAGTCAAGAAGACCTCCATTCATAGCCAACCCCCCAGGGCAGCCCCCTGCCCGGTAGCCCCATCGGCTAAGGACCCCGAGGCAAAGGACGGCCCCCACAGTGACGGCTCCAGGTCGTATCTGCAGGTATCCGCAGGTGAAGCAAGAAACCAACAACAAGTAAGTGTGGCAAGGGCGGGGCCAGAAGCAACTACTTCAGGCCATTCTACCCTACCACTCATCTAAGCAAAGCATCACCACTGTAAACTCACTATAATTGCATTCAGAAACTCAGTCCTTTACATGTGGAAATTACACCCAATTCCATTTAGAAAGTGTGCCCAATAGACCCTCTATGAATTTAGAAGTGTGCCCAATAGCCTCTCTGTAGAAAGTTGAATTAAGAAGTGCATTTAGAAGCTGCATTTAGAAGTGTTGCCAACTGCCTCTCTGTGACTCTAGAAGTGTGCCCAATTGCCTCTCTGTAGAAAGTTGAATTTGAAGTGCATTAGAAGTGTGCCCAATAGCCTCTCTGTAGAAAGTTGAATTTAGAAGCGCATTTAGAAGCTGCATTTAGAAGTGTGCCCAATTGCCTCTCTGTGACTCTAGAAGTGTGCCCAATTGCCTCTCTGTGAAAAGTTGAATTTGAAGTGCATTAGAAGTGTGCCCAATAGCCTCTCTGTAGAAAGTTGAATTTAGAAGTGCATTTAGAAATGTGCCCAATAGCCTCTCTGTAGAAAGTTGAATTTAGAAGCTGCATTTGGAAATGTGCCCAATTGCCTCTCTGTGATTTTAGAACTGCATTTGAAGCTGCATTTAGAAGTGTGCCCAATTGCCTCTCTGTGACTCTAGAAGTGTGCCCAATTGCCTCTCTGTGACTCTAGAAGTGTGCCCAATTGCCTCTCTGTGAAAAGTTAAATTTAGAAGTGCATTTAGAAGCTGCATTTAGAAATGTGCCCAATTGCCTCTCTGTGATCTTAGAACTGCATTTGAAGCTGCATTTAGAAGTGTGCCCAAATTGCCTCTCTGTGACTCTAGAAGTGTGCCCAATTGCCTCTCTGTGACTCTAGAAGTGTGCCCAATTGCCTCTCTGTGAAAAGTTGAATTTAGAAGTGCATTTGAAGCTGCTTTTAGAAGTGTGCCCAATTGCCTCTCTGTGAAAAGTTGAATTTAGAAGTGCATTTAGAAGCTGCATTTAGAAGTATGCCCAATTGCCTCTCTGTGACTCTAGAAGTGTGCCCAATCGCCTCTCTGTGAAAAGTTGAATTTAGAAGTGCATTTAGAAGCTGCATTTAAAAGTGTGCCCAATTGCCTCTCTGTGATTTTAGAACTGCGTTTGAAGCTGCATTTAGAAGTGTGCCCAATAGCCTCTCAGTAAAGTTGAATTAAGAAGTGCATTTAGAAGCTGCATTTAGAAGTGTGCCCAATTGCCTCTCTATGACTCTAGAAGTGCGCCCAGTTGCCTCTCTATGAAAAGTTGCATTCAGAAGTGCATTTAGAATCTGCATTTAGAAGTGTGCCCAATTGCCTCTCCGTGATTTTAGAACTGCATTTGAAGCTGCATTTAGAAGCTGCATTTAGAAGTGTGCCCAATTGCCTCTCTGTGATTTTAGAACTGCATTTGAAGCTGCATTTAGAAGGGTGCCCAATAGCCTCTCTGTTGAAAGTTGAATTCAGAAGTGCATTTAGAAGCTGCATTTAGAAAGTGAACCCAATAGCCCCTCTGTGAATTTAGAAGTGTGCCCAATAGCCTCTCAGAAAAGTTGAATTTGAAGTGCATTTAGAAGTGTGCCCAATAGCCTCTTAGAAAAGTTCAATTTAGAATTGCATTTAGAAAGTGTGCCCAATAGCCCCTCTGTGAACTTAGAAGTGTGCCCATTAGCCTCTCAGTGGAAAGTTGAATTAAGAAGTCATTTAGAAGCTGCACTAGAAGCGCGCCCAATTGCCTCCCTGTGAAAAATTGAATTAAGAAGTTCATTTAGAAGTTGCATTTAGTAGTGAGCCCAATAGCCTCCCTGTGAAAACTTGAATTAAGAAGCCACTTAGAAGCTGCATTAGAAGTATGCCCAATAGCCTCCCTGTGAAAAGTTGAATTAAGAAGTGCATTTAGAAGCCACATTTAGAAGTGTGCCCAATAGACTCTCTGTGAAAAGTTAAATTTAGATGTATACCCAATAGGCTCTTTATGAATTTAGAAGTGTGCCTAATTGCCTCCCCGCGAAAGTTGAATCTAGAAGTGTGCCCAATAGCCTCTCTGTGAATTTAGAAGTGTGCCCAAGTGCCTATCAGTAAAAAGTCGAATTTAGAAGCGCATTTAGAAGTATGCCCAATAGCCTCTCTGTGAATGTCGAATTTAGAAATACATTAGACGTGTGCCCAACAGCCTCTCTGTGAAAGTTGAATTAAGAAGTTCTTTTAGAAGCTGCTTTTGGAAAAGTGCACAATAGCCTCACTGAGAAAAGTTGAATTAAGAAGTGCATTTAGAAATTGCATTGAAGTGTGCCCAATAGCCTCGCCGAATCTAGAACTGTGCCCAATAGCCTCTCTGTGGAAAGTTGAATTAAGAAGTACATCTAGAAGTTACATTAGAAGTGTGCCCAATAGTCTCCCTGTGAAAAGTTGAATCAAGAAGTGCACCTAGAAGTTGCATTAGAAGTGTGCCCAATAGCTTCCCTGTGAAATGTTGAATTAAGAAGCACATTTAAAAGTTTCATTTAGAACTGCGCCCAATAGCCTACCTGTGGAAAGTTGAATTAAGAAGTACATTTAGAAGTTGCATTAGAAGTATGCCCAATAGTCTCCCTGTGGAAAATTGAATTAAGAAGTGCACTTAGAAGTTGCATTCAGAAGTGTGCCCAATAGACTCTCTGTGAAAAGTTAAAATTAAAAATGTACCCAATAGGCTAATTGTAAATTTAGAAGTGCGCTCAACAGCCTCTCTGTGAAACTCAGATTTAGAAATAACTAACAGTATAGCTGTGTAATGTAGAACCTAAAACGGTGACTAATAATCTACAAAGTTGATTGCCTAACACCCCCCCTGTATAAAGGTGAATTGAAAGAAGTCCACCACTACCGTGCCCTATTCAATCCTATTAGTATAACTAACAGTATAGCTGTTTAACATAGAATCTAAAACCGTGACTAATAATTCTAATACCCCCTCTAAGCAATTGAATCTAGAGGCTGACCGAATATCTTCCCTGTGTACAGGTGAACTTAGAACTGTACCCAATAAACTAAAATCATCTCTGTCTACAATTTTAACTAGGAAAGCACCAATAATCTAGTATCATCTTTGAGCAGTTGGACCTTGAAGTGTGCCTAAAAGCGTGCCACCACCGATCTTAGAACTATAATCAAAAAGCCCTCCTAAATCACCCTAAAAGCTCGCACCAACCATGAGTGCACCCACTCCACCAGAGTCAGTCAGAAACGACCCCGTGGACCACTCCCACTCTCCGATCTGCCTTCCCTCCCGTCCCCCTCCTCCCAAACCTCCCCACCCTCCTTCGGACTCCCTGCCACTCTCCTCTCCAAACACCAAGCCTGGGGGCACGATGGTGAGCCACTCACCCTAAGACCACTCATCCCCTAAACCCCACCCCCGACCCACCAGCATTACCCATAACTGCTCCCCTCGCTATCATACCTGGCACACCCCACCCTGCAATCACCCCCCTCCCGCCCTCCCCTCATACCCCTGCCACCCTCCCCTCCAACCACACCCTTTCCCCTCCCTAAAAACTGCACGCCTAGCCCTAGCAAGAACCGAAGCTACCTCCCTCTCACCCTCCGACCCCCCTACTCTCTCTCACACACCAGTCGCAGCAAAGAAACTAAAGAGGAAACGTTCCTGGTCCCCCTCAATCTCTCAGCACGCCTCGCCTCCCCTGTCTCGACCCATCACCTCTATCCCGCAATCCCCTCCTTCCCCCGTGGTTTCTCCCTGCCTGAAACCCCTCTCCCTCGATTTCTCATCAACTGCAACTGAAACTCCTAACCGCCAACACCCCACCTTCAAATCCCCCAACCCAAAATCGATCATCCTATCACACGCAGCCTCCCAACCCCACCCGAAGCCTGCCAATCTCTCTGCTCGCCCACTATTCCCTTCTATCATCACCCACCCTACTCCCCTCCCTCCACTCTCTCCACCACCGCCCCGTCCCGCTCCAGCACCAAGACCATCCTTGGCTGCCGATGTGAACTGCATCCTATTTAACGCCCGATCTGTAGCAAAAAACAGACATTGCATCTTTGACCTCCTCGCCTCTACCAAACCAGACCTAGTTTTCATCACTGAAACCTGGTTCTCTGACGACTTCGGCCCAATTGCTAATGAAGCCTTTCCCCCTGACTACTCCCTCATCCCACTGAACCGTCCGTCCAGGGGAGGAGGGGTAGCACTCGTCTTCAAATCTCTCTTCCGCGCCTCAATCATCGACAACCAACCCTCCATTCCATCCTGCGAATCTCTCCTCGTTAAACTATCCCTCTCCCCGTCGCTCTCACACAGCTTCCTAATAATCTACAGGCCCCCTGGCTACGATAGACACTTCGCAAACAACCTTTGCGACTCTATTGCCACCCTCCAACTAAACCATCCCAACCTCACCCTTCTTGGAGACTTCAACATATGGCTCGACATCCCCACCAACCCTATGACATACTCCCTGGTTGACGGTTTAGATGCATTTAATCTCCAACCCCACATAAACGGCCCGACTCACTATAAAGGACACACTCTTGATGCCATCTTTAGCTCCAACACCCTGATTCATCTAATGCCGCCCACCCCTATCATCTGGTCCAATCACTTCATTCTCTCGTTCGCCATCCACTCGCCTGAACCCCTTCCCGTACTCGTATCTGAACCTCCGAACATACGCCAATGCTGGAAGAAACTAATAATCACTCCGGACCTAGCCGAGGCACTCCTCCAGTCTCCACCACCTACCTGCCATCTCAACCACCAACTAACCCCTGAGGCCTTTGATTCATGGCTCAACACATCTCTGATGCGGCTCACCCCCTCGTGCAAACCATCAACCCGCCGTGGCCTTTTCCCCAGATGGTTCACTCCCGAACTGAAGACCACTAAACGACAATACAAATACCTAGAACGCAAATGGAATAAAGTGAAAACCCATGAGAGCAGGACCACCTTGGCCCGACACCTGTATCGGTACAAAGCCGAAATCCGGAAAGCAAAAAAAGCTCACTACAACTCCCGAATCCTAAAATGCAAAAACCCAAGCAAAGAACTTCACAAAATTATCTCCGACCGTGTCGCAATCACTGTGTGACTCACTCTCCCTCCACTTTTACTCCACGGCTATTGAAAGGACAAAAACTCTAACCACCAATCTGGCTCTCCTACAGCCACCAGGCAATCCTCAGCCCGTACCGGCCAGCCCATCAGCTGCAACCTCTACGCAACCAACATTCGAATCCTTCAGTCCAATATCACCAGAACAATTTCTCAAACTCCTATTCTGCCCACAAACCATCAGGATCACCATTGGACCCTTGCCCAGCCACAACCCTTAAAGAAATCTTTGCCTCCACCTGCGCAGGAGAACACGCAAGATCTATCATAAATTCCTCCCTTTCTTCCGGTATCTTTCCAGACGCATTCAAATTGGTGCACGTCAAACCTCTAATTAAAAAGCCTTCGCTCGACCCTCTCGAGCCCAAAAACTACCACCCCATCTCAAACACCAGGTTCCTTGCCAAACTCATTGACCGAACCGCCTACTCCCAACTAAATGCCTTGGTTGAAGCCAACAATCTCCTAGGCCCCACCCAATCAGGATTCAGAACTCGTCATGGAACTGAAACCATCCTAACCTCGATCTGGGATGACCTTAAAATGACTGCTGACTCCGCGGGATGCACCGCACTAATCCTTCTCGACCTATCGGCCGCCTTTGACACGATCAATCACTCAATACTCCTTGACCGCCTCCACTCCCTAGGAATACGTGGAACCACCCTTAAATGGATAGCTTCATTCCTCGAAGACAGGCACCAAATAACAACACTCTCCAACTTTTCCACCCAAGCCCGACCAGTCGACACAGGAGTCCCACAAGGTGCATGTCTATCCGCCCTCCTGTTCAATCTCTACCTGATCACCCTCCCACCAAAAATTCATGCACACAACATCCTGTGTTACAATTACGCCGACGACACTCAACTAATTCTAAAATTCTTGAACGCGAAACCCAACTCCCGACCTGACCTGGCATCCTGCCTCCTTAACATAGAACGCTGGATGACTCAAAGCCACCTCTTGTTAAACCCCTCCAAAACAGAAATCATGGTTTGCGGCAACTCAGATCTTCTTCCACACCCACTACCCTGGCCACCCGCCATGGGCAACTGTCCGACACCCTCCAACCCAGTGAAAAATCTTGGATGCACCCTAGACTCTGACCTAACACTCTCGCGCCAAGTCAACAACGTCTCAAAGTCCTGCCACTACCACCTCAAAAACCTTAGGCGCATCTTTCCATATCTCTCATTTCCCAACAGAGTCTCCGCGGTCCAATCAATCGTCATATCACGACTGGACTACGGTAACCCCCTATACCTCGGAATTCATGCCTACCAACTGAATAAACTACAAAGAGCACAAAACGCGGCGGCCAAAGTGCTACTTGCGCTCGGTCCAAGAGACCACGTATCCCCAGCCCTCAAGACACTGCACTGGCTTCCAGTAGCCCGTATCTTCAAGAAAAGCTAATACTTTATCACCCCACTCGCACCCTTAGATCAAGCTCAGCCAGCCTCCTAGTAATCCCTAAGACAAACTCAGTCAGGTTAGGCGGAGCATCATTCTCAGCCCTTGCCCCAACCCTGTTGAACTCGCTCCCACCCCACATCCGCTTAACTGAGGACTTAACGGCCTTCCGCAAACTACTGAAAACCTGGCTCTTTCCCTAAAACCAACCGGTTCCAAACTAGCATCATCACAATAACACCGACCCAGCAAACCACCTAAAGAAAAAAAAAAAAAAAAAGAAAAAAAGAAAATAAGTATAAATAAATAAATTTACAACTAAACTAACCAGATTGTAACCTACAATGACAAACAGAACTAAAACGAGTAATGTAGATCTAAACAGTGAAGTGGATAATAGGAATAAATGACTAGATAATAGTAATGTAGAGAGTGTGGAGAGCAGATGAGCGTGAAAAGCGGATGAGCGTGGAGAGCGGATGAATGTGGAGAGCGGATGAGTGTGGAGACCATGACCGGATGAGTGGGAAGAGCGAATGAGTAAGGATGAGTGTGGATGAGTATTGATGAGTGTAGATGAGTGTGGAGGATGAATGCTTTTTGGCGGATGAGTCTGGAGGACGGTTGAGTGTGGAGAGCGGTTGAATAATAAGAGCAAATGAATGTGGAGGACGGATGAGTGTGGAGAGCAGCTGAATGTAGAGAGCGGTTGAGTATGGAGAGCGGCTGTGTGTAAAGAGCGGAGGAACGTGGAGAGCGGAAGAGCGTCCAGAGCGGAGGAGCATACAGAGCGGAAGAGCGCTGAGAGCGGAGAAGCGTGGAGAGCAGAAGCGCGTGGAGAGCGGAGAAATGTGAGAGCGACTGAGTTTAGAGCAGATGAATGTGGAGAGAGGACGAATGTGGAGAGTGGATGAATGGAGAGCGGATGAGTCTGGAGAGCGGATGAGTGTAGACAGCGGATGAATGTAGAGAGCGGATGAGTGTAGAGCGTATGAGTATGAAGAGCGGATGAATGTCGAGAGCGGATGAGTGTCGAGAGCGGATGAGTGTCGAGAGCGGATGAGTGTCGAGAGCGGATGAATGAGGAGGGCGGAAGATTGTGGAGGGCGAGAAGGCGGAGGGGGGAGACCGATTGAGTATAGATGACTGGGGGTGAGCGTGGAGGATGAACGCTGCTGGCGGTTGAGTGTGGAGGGCGGATGGGTGTGGAGGTCGGTTGAGTGTAAAGAGCGTACGAATATGAAGAGCAATTAAACGTAGAAGACGGATGAATGTGGAGAGCACATGAGTGTAGAGAACGGTTGAGTGTAGAGAGGGGAGGAGCGTGGAGAGCGGAAGAGCGTGCAGATCAGAGGATCATGGAGAGCGGAGGAGCGTGGCATGCGGAGGAGTTTGGAGAGCGGAGGAGAGTGGGGAGCGACTGAGTGTGGGGAGCGGCTGAGTGTGGGGAGCGGCTGAGTATGGAGAGCGGCTGAGTATGGAGAGCGGCTGAATGTAGAGAGCGGCTGAATGTGGAGAGCGGCTGAGTGTGGAGAGCGGCTGAGTGTCGAGAGCGAACCAGTGTGTGGAGAGCGAATGAGTGTGTGGAGAGCGAACGAGTGTGTGGAGAGCGAACGGGTGTGTGGAGACCGAACGGGTGTGTGGAGAGCGAACAGGTGTGTAGAGAGCGAACGGGTGTGTGGAGAGCGAACAAATGTGTGGAGAGCAAACGGGTGTGTGGAGAGCGAATGGATGTGTGGAGAGCGAACGGTTGTGTGGAGAGCGAACGGGTGTGTGGAGAGCGAACGGGTGTGTGGAGTGCGAACGGGTGAGTGGAGAGCGAACGGGTGAGTGGAGAGCAAACAAGTGTGTGGAGAGCGAACAAGTGTGTGGAGAGCGAACGAGTGGGAGAAGAGCGAACGAGTGTGTGAGCGAACGAGTGCACACGAAACGGACGAGTACATAGAGCGGACGAGTGTACGCAGACGAGTGTGGGGAGCGGATGATTGCAGAGCTGACGAGAGGCAGATGAGCCTGTCGAGCCTGTGGGGCAGTTGAGTGCGTAGCTGATGAGTGGCAGATGAGTCTGTGGAGCGGATGAGCACATGGAACAAATGAGTGTATGGGCTGGATGGATATATAGATCGGATGAGTATTCTGTACGGACGAGTACGCTGAGTGGATGAATAGTGCATAGAGCAGATGAGAGACATCTCAGAATTGCGTGACGTGCCTATTTTGCTATGGAATGCAAGGAACCTTTGAAAGAACATACTTCATATTACACCCCACGCTTACTCTCTCCTTACACCACCATTAAACTAGAAAACAGAGATACTATGAGACCATTCGGTATAACGGTTCTCATATCAACATCTGCCGCTCTCCCCCCATCACTCTAAGTAAACATCGCTGGTTTCACACCCCCAGCCAGGTGTTCTCCTCAGGCCTAACGCTGCCACACTCGGTCTGGATAATTCCGGCCAGACCGAACACATACTCCTGATCCCTCAACCACCACACCTACTGCTAAGAAGCAGCTACCACAGGAATTCCGCACCAGCTGCACACCTAACTGGTGCGCACACGCACTTTTGGACTCTCTCTAATCTCTCCACTGACCCGAACTTCGGTTCCCAAGGGCGTTCGACCTACCAGCGCCTTCAGACCATACAAATGCAAAATAACAATAACAATAACAATATGTTGCCTTATCTAAGATTTTAAGGAGGAATGGGACCATTATAATAGGCCGGTAATTAATGCTGCTTTCTTGAGCAGTGGTAGGACTCAAGCGTCCGTTAAAGTTGTTGGGCCTTTGCAGTTGCGAAATGATGCATTAGTTTAGTAATGAATGGAGCCAGGTCTTTAGCGGCTTCTTTAATTATTTGGGCAGGACACATGTCACCTGAGTAATGGGGGTTATACTGAAGTGGGATGGAGAAGCCTACCACCCCCTAACCCTCGTACTAAATTCATGACATGGAAGAAAGCCAGAAAGCACCACAATCACCCATGCTATTTCAGACGAATTCCCAATGGACACATGATTGACAAATATGTTGAGAGATATCCCCTCAGCCAGCCATACCGCCCGAGGAACATACAGACCTATCCATGTGTGGATGAAGAGCCACAGGTCATGATTAATGATACCTGTATGGACAGCTTGGACTAGACACCAAGAAGTCATGTTGTAGACGTTGTTAGAGACACCACACATAGCAGCGTTAGACATGAAGCACACGTGCCATCTGCACTTTTGGGACACAGACACACACTCGAATACAGGAAGAACACGAGCGTACAGTTCTGTAGCTAGTGGACAGATACATAAACATACTGTCATTGCTTTTATTATTTTTGCCATTAGCCAAACGCAGCAAGGCAGAAACCGCAAGAGACAAGAGAACCTGAGCAAAGCTTGCAGATACTTTCGTACGATTAAACCTATGGAACTGCAAGAGCACCTATGGGACCTGACATAGCCAAGTGTGACTAACCCATGAACATGTAGTATTGCATGGACACGGTAGAAACCACATTATAAGGTTTAGGAAAATTACAGTAGGCCTCGAACCTCACAGCAAGAGACAAGTTGAGCTGATTCAAGCAGCACAGAGGGCAAGACGTGTGAGACAGGACCCGCAGCCAAAGCCAACAGATACAGATAACATTCCAATCTCCGGACGACAAAGGGACGAGCTGCAGAAAAGACTAATAAATCCTCATAATTCAGACCTGCACAGCTCAAATTGGTGGTCTCTAAACACGTGACACGGCCGCAGCAGACAATAGACAGCGAGCAGTGGTGGGAAAGGAGCACTCGTCCCAGGCTACTAGACATAGACATCGACAAATATGCAACAATATGCTACAAGTGTTGCGCTGATCAGAAGAACACTCTCATGAGCTAAGGTGGTGTACACAAGTTACAATGCAGACACATAGGGCCTCATTATAACCCTGCGGTAGCCGTGCCTGTAAAACAGGCACGGCTGCCACCAGAGTTGCATTTTTTTCTGGCACCGTCAATGAGGAATTACCGAGTAACTCCGACATTGCTGGACCCAGTCATTCTTGCATTGCCAGGTGCCGGTGCCTATCAGTCCCCATTCCCAATTGAGCCCCATGAGGCTTAGTGGGAATGGGGACGTCGGATGCACCGGCACAGTCAACGACATGCTGCGCTCGCAGCTGCCACTCTGCCCACCAGGCACAGCACGTAGTATGACGGTCAGGGAAATATGGTACCGGCATGCTTACCGGTACCATAGTTCCCAGACCGCCATGCTTATAATGAGGCCCACAGTCATTCTTGTTACCTTGAAGAGGTACACAGTGAGCTGAGAACCCTTGTGGGTCCCAGACACGGGGAAAGTAACCTCTAACCAACTCTAGCCAAACATAGTTTAGTACCTTAGGGGTGGGTAGCAACGGGTCAGAACCAATGGTAAGCCCACCACACTGCAACAAAGTTATAGTTAGTGATATGGGGATAGACCAGGCCAGCAACCTGACATGCGAGAGCCAGTAGAGTAACATCTATAAAGTCCACTATAGGTGGTACAATACTCAATACCCAATTGAGTGGCCTGATAGGTTTCCTGGAGAAGGGCCTAGGTTGTGACGTCATGCTGATGCCAATGGATAGTAAAACCGGCCTGCGAGCCGAGGAAGAGTTAGATGTGCATAGATTTTCTCTGCTCCTATCATTGGAGGGAGGCAGTTGGGCCCTCCAAGTCCGTGGACTTCCTGTCTCACTCTGGCATACCTGGGGGTCTTCCCCAACAAGTTGGTAGCACAGTGGATGGTTCCCTGCTTGAGCCTGGCACCAGGTTGTCTCCTCGCTGGCAAACCTGAGAACCTGAAGGACTCTCGCATATTTAGAGAAGACGGGAAAAAGTGTGCCCGTGTAAAGGCCGTCAGGAGCCCCTTGGAAATAATTCTGCCCGAAGTCAGTGGGCCTCCATTTTTTTATCCATTTTTTACCGACACCCGCGAATGGGCAATTACCGGGTCATGCTGAGTTTGGCGGACCCGTAATTGCCCATTTACGGATGCCGATAATAAGGTACTCCCAATCCCCATTCAGCCCCATAGGGCTCAATGGGAATGGGGAGGGTGGTAGCACCGGTACAGTTAATAACGGTACCGGTATTACCATCAAGTTCTGCTCGCGGGTGCCGGTACGGCCACCTGGTCAGACCAGGTGGCTGCAAGGGCACCCTCGAGCAGAACTCGTACTATGGTGGTATGGTAACAACGGTGCCGGTAGCGATACCGGCGCTATTGTTGCCTTATCGCCATACTCGTAATGAGGCCCAGTGAGTAGTCCAGGCAGACCAGGATGGGGAGGTGAGCGTCTTGAGGAGAAGTCAGCAGCCAAGTAGCGCCAGCAGACCACAGAGTGTAAGTATTGACCCAGTCTAACGGCAACTGTGGGTGTCCGACGGTATTGAGTATTGTGGAGTATTGTTTAGTATCATTAAGTATTGCCAATGTATTGTATAGCATTGTCAAAGTAGTATGGACAGGAGCAGAGGTAGAAGTCCTTCCTCTATGTTTAGGGCACATTTGGATTTAGAGGTAACATTTTCTGGTGAATAACCTAGACTATTGACTTGAGGGCACGGATGACTGAAGATATGCAAATATTGGTATTCCTGTGGGTTCGCCATTTTAGCTCGGGTCATAGATGACAGTTGGCCTCATTATAACTCAGGCGGTCCGGAAATAACGGTGGCGGTAAACCCGCCGCCACCGTTGTTTCCGGACCGCCTGATCCCGACTCCTGCAGGCGGGAGGTGATGTTCCCACCAGGTCTGACGTGGCGGGTTTAACACCGCCCGCCTGCAGGCGGACGAGGAAACACCGGCAGCATTACGAGATGCTGCCGGTGTTTCCATGATCCCCATTCCCATCAAGTCCCATAGGACTCAATGGGAATGGGGATTAACACCTTCCGCCTCCGTGATTCCCAGAAAACCGGGGTTGTAATGCCCCGGTAATTCCGGGAATCACGGAGGCGGAATGGTAAAATGAGTCCGGCGGTAACTAGGCGGTTTTACCGGCGTGGTTACCGCCAGACTCGTAATGCGGCCCAGTATCCCTGTAAGGGTTAGCAAGGTAGCTGGTCTAGATGCGGAAGGTGAGTCGAATAGTTAAGTCTCCTGGAGTGAGACATTTCACACGCTAGGCAACGCAGCAGGTGCAGTTCAATCAAAGAGAATATTGGTATACTCTACCTGGAGGCAGGAATGCAGCTGTGGGTTTTTATATGGTTTGGGGGTAACAGGCTACTACAGTTTGTGCATGGTTTTTGTCTGTGTATTACCTTGTCTAGAACTGGTGACGTCACCCAAAGGTTTGCATATAGCACACAAAGAGCATGAGACGGTGAGGAGCTAGTATTAAATACTTGGGATTGGCTGACAAGGTCAACTAGTGGCGGTGCACGGAAGGCACATGCGCAAGATTGTGTGTGTGCCTGAGGTGGCAATGAGTGTGAAGGAGGGGCAGTGTGTGGAGCACGCTTGATAAGTTGTGGAGCCGGAGAATCTCATAAAAACTGAAAAGTATTGTCATTACATTGTACCTTTCTCTCTAAACAGCGGACTATCGAAATTCTTGACTTGAGGTCAGGTAAAGGTACTGAATAATGTGCCTGGGGAAATGCGGGGGAGACACACCCCTTTAGAACTTGTGTAAGGCACTTCCGCCTTATCGAGAGAAAATGTGCAAATATAGCATAGAATGACCAAAAATACAGAGGTGAAGTTAAATAAACTATGACCACCTTGTGGAAGTTTCTCCAAAGATGTGCAGCCATCACTATTGACACATATACAGGGTTCTTACAAGGGGAATAAATGAACTAAGCACATGGCCATATATTCGAGTTGTGGCGCATGTTTCAGGAAGGCGAGGGCGATGCCACGAGGCGTCAGTGGATGCTGAGCCAGCAGGATGTGAAGTAGACAGGGACTAATCCTTCTGCACCTCCACCTGCCCCACCAAGTGTAGCATCTGATGACACAGATGACGAGCAGGGAATGTATCCAATGCGGTAATTAAGGGCAGCAGAATGGTACTCATATCCAACATATAAACCACCACACCAAGGAGGAAAAGCCAGTAGGCAGAGGGCAGCAGTCTATCGAGCGAGAGGCAACCAGTGAGGCACAGTAGGTTGTGAAGGAGGGTCTTAGTGGCATAGCCATGAATGAGTGGATAGGAGGACAGATCCTCGTGAAGCTGCAAGGGAAGACAGAATGAGGCAGAAGGGGTGACCAAGGCAATAGAGGGATTGAAGATAAGCAGCGAAGCAACAGAGTGGGCAGAGATAATGGAGGAAGAGGACAAGAGAGAAAGAACAAGAGGAGACAGAACAAGAGGAGAAGTGCGAAAGAGAGGACCTGGAAAGGAAGAGAGAAGAGAGAATGGAGAGGGAGAATAAGGAACGGAAAAAGGAGGAAGAGAGGAAACGCATAGAAAAGGAACAAGAGGAGAGGAACGAAAGATACCTCAAGGAGAGGAAGAGGGCAGAGCAGGAGCTGCGGGATAGAAGGACAAGGGAAGTGGAAGAGCTTGAAAGGCGAAGAGCAGTAGCAGAGCAAGAGAGCCGCAAGTTAGCATAATGGGAACAGAGGAAGTTAGAATTGGATAGGCTTGCAAGAGTGCAAGCACCAGGGAGAGGGACGAGGAAGCAATAAGGGCGGTGACGACACAAGGGACTCTAGACAGAGGAGGCGACAGACTCGAGGAGGACAGACGGTCAGAGCCGGACAGCACCAGCTTGTGAGGCAGGAGCACTGTAGACAGGGAGGGAGCAGGCCTAGGGGCTTGGGCAGGGAGAATCATGTATGACTTGAGGGACATCGACCTGAGTTCAAGATATAACATAGACTTAACCTCAAAGAGACTGAGTGTCGCCAATGACATTTGTAGCAACATGGACTCTGGGTCTGACCCTGAGAACAGGTACAGTGGGGACGAGAGGGGGGAGCAGTCCCGACCCATGGTCAACGGGAGCAGGAACAAACAAACGAGTGGCATGGAAGTTTATGATGCACACAGGGGGAGAAGGAGGGGACAGCTCGAATGAGCATACACGACTGTCAACCGATTTCAACACCCAACAGGACACCACTACATATATTGATAGACTTAGAGACCTCCCAGGAAGAAGGAAAGGGAAAAGAGCAATGGCTTGTTCAAGGGGACGGTTGACGAGGAGGTATGACGACAGCAGCAGGCACCCGTACTATAGCCAATAGCTGTATGCACAGGTATCGAGAGCGAGAGAGGGGACCAACAAGTAATACTGACTAGAAGGACACAGGAGGAAGAGGCCACATTTACACAGATGCCCTTACTAGAGAGAGGAGGGGTGCAACCTCAGTATGTACCATGGAAGCACACTGACAAGGACTACCAGAACCTCTTAAGAAGAGTTAAAGGAAATTGGTAGGGATGGAAGCGAGGGGATGGGCTGAAATACAGCTTACGATAGTTCATCTTTGTAGAAGATAGTGTGAAACGGTAAATATATAGTGCCTTCTTTTGATTTATATTGGCCTAAGCCTAGTTGCTTTAGGAGAAAAACCGCATTGCAAAGTTCCGATTTTTTTGTTAACTTCGCTGCCATTTTAAGATTCATCCGCCATTTTGATTTCTATTCGTATGTCTCTTCGTTCTAAAATGGTGGACTATGTTTTCAGCTTGCAACCAAGCCTCCTGACCTTTGAGCTCTGTTAATGTTTAGGCTGTCCGAGAGCTGACTGTTTAGGCTAGGTAAAGAGACCTTGCGCTCCATATGAACTGTCATCTAAGTATTGTCTGCACAGATACGACTCATCCTTGTATAAACATTGGGACAATGAAGAACAAACTTCAAGTGTATACTCAGGCTGAGCTGCATTGTGCAGAAATGTAGAATAAGGCTTACCGCGGGATCCGAGAACATACACCACCATTGTGCCTTTATGGAAATGTAAACCTATGTAATCCTTTGGATATTATTGTATAAGCTGTATGTGAACTAGGCACAAACTCTAGACCATGAATTATTAACATGTAGAGAGGCTGGACAATATTACTTAGAATTGTATAAAAGCACAAATGTTTCTAATGTCGAGCACTCTCTCACCTTTCTCTGACGGGCTGGTACTCATTGCGGGTGTTGAGAGCCAGAGGGTGTTGTGTTTCTTTATAACTGTACAGAATTAAAGATCTGTGAATCTTTTCAGCCCGTGATTGGTGTATTTCATTTGTGGTACTCAGCCTCGATATTTTCTCGTTCTTTCAATAGGAAGATGGACGAAGTGAAATTAGTGCAGAGAAAACTATTGAAATACGCGATGGAATGGGCAGTCATAATGAGCCCCACCCCACAGGCACCGCAGCAGTAGCTACAAACACAGTAGTTTGCATTGCCCATGGGAGGAGGGTTCATGGGTTGGGGGTGCACACAGCAAGTGTTCCGAGGCAGGGGAGGCCAACAAAAAGGGCGTGGCTTTGGATCAGAGATGCATAACAACCAAGGGGATTTCCCAGCGCAGTTTTGTGGATATGGGCAGCAGATACAGCATAACCCAGGGGATATTTCAGAGGGTTTCCAGGGGCAAGGGAGAGAGCCAGTGTTGGACCTGTGGACAGACAGGACACATCTCAAGAGTGTGCTAGTACAGGGGGATGCAGCAGAATTGGGGAAGGCAGTGCAAGCAGCACTATCAAGGCAATTAGGACAATTACTATGCACAGGATCAGCAACAACAAGCACAGATGCAGAGCACATATCAACAGATGCTACAAGCACACGCACAAGCACTGCCAGCACAACCTTGGTACCACAGATGCCAGCACCGATACCACAGTATTTACAAGCACCACAGATTTGAGTAAACACACAGCAAGTAGCACAGACACAGAATAATGACACACCAGCACACGTGGACACAGTGGCGACAGTCCCCATCAGACTATCGGGAGGAGTTACCATGGTGGGGAAAAAAAAACATTTACAGGGAATGGGATGTCCCTGTACCCTCAATAGGACAGCCCACAGACGAACTTGATGTGTCCCATCCTGTCGATCACACCTAACCCAGCGGAGGAACCTTGCATAGAGCTGACAATAGGTGACAAAACTATTTCCTTTCTTGTTGACACAGGGGCAACTAGGTCGTGCATGAGGGAGCATTTAAATTGTGAGGCGAAGCCATGAACACTCAAGGATTCTCTGGGGCTCGGGAAGTGGTTCCCTTTACAAACAATATCTCACTTTCTATAGGAGATCACAATCTATCACTACCTTTGCTTTTTTCTCAACAGCCATTCTGGGATGAGACATTATGAGCAGACAGAACATGACCATCTCATTCACAGACAACGGAATAGTGTGCTCCACACCAGGCATACACATGCTTAAGCTTAATGTAAGACACATCATTCAAACTTATTGTAGACGCAAGGTACAGAGGGGGGTGTCAGTGGACCCAGAAATGTTCTAGTATGGAACTGACATTGCCATTGTATGGCTTCCAGGAATTGCAGGGAAGATGTGGCCAGTGCCAAATGAGTACCTATTCATCCAGAGCTACCAATGGACGAGCCAGAGGGAACCATTGTGCCAATAGAATTAGAGGCAGAGGTTGCAAGAGAAGATTGGATTTCAGTACATGAGAAGAGAGGCTAGAAATAGAGATGGTGTTCAAAATGAGTGTGACTTATTGGTTACAAATCCACTATAGAGAAGTGCCACAGAGAATGGCAATGGTGCTGGATGTGCCGCCCCATTCTGGGAGGAGGACATGGACAAGGTTCCCAGCACCCTATGGACTACAAGTCCACATGACCTGGATTGCATAAAGAACATAGGGGAAGTGAAGATCAAACTAAAGCCACAAGCAATTTTGCCAAGAGTAAAGCAGTATTCCCTAACCAAAGAGGCAGATGAGGGCATTTATGAGACAATCACGGCCCTGATTGAAAGAAGCATTCCTGTACCATCAGAATCCCCATGTAACACTGTGGTGTGCCCAGTATGCAAACCAAAGGAGGGTCATGGCATTTTATACAGGATTTAAGCCCTCTTAACCACATTGTAGAAGCAGAGTATCCTTTTGTTGCAAATCCAGCGATGATTTTGTGCTGCATTCTGGCAGAAGCTGCTTGCTTCACGATCATTGATAAGCAGAATGCATTCTTCTCAGTACCACTACACCCAGACTCACAAGTCTTGACTAGCTTTATGTATAGAAATCAGAAGTGGAAACACACTTGTTTACCACAACGGTACAGTGAGTCACCATCTATCTTTAACAGAGTGATACAGATGGCCTTGAGCAACAACCAGATGGAAAGCACAGTTTTGCAATCTGTAGATGACATTGTGATCTGCAGCACAACAGAAGACCAGTGTAGGAAGGACTCAGTACACATGCTGACAGAGCTACCTGACAAAGGGTACAAGGTGGACAAGGCCAAGTTAAAGAACTGTCAGAAATAGGTGCTATACATCGGACAGACAATATCCCAAAATGGCTGACAGATCACCTCAGAGAGAGCAAAGACAATACGCAAGACACCTAGGCCCACAGCAGTGAAGGAAATGCAACAGTTCTTAGGGTTATACAACTACTGCAGAAAATGGGTCTTTGACTACAGCACATACACGAGGCGACTACTAGGCACACTGAACGAAGCACAGAGAGGAACAAGGACAATGGACCACAGAGATGACTGAGGATTTCGAGGAACTGAAAGAAGCAATAAGCACATCACCAGTGCTAGGGATCCCAGACTACAAAAAGGATTTTTTCCTGTTTTCACACACTGACGGTAATGTGATGAATGCAGTACTGACACAAAAGATGAGCATGGGTCACAAGCCAATAGCCTACTACAGTGGCAACTCAACCCAGTAATGAGAGGACACTATCAGTGCAAACAAGCTTTGGAAGCTGCCGTATTCACCATCGAGAAGTCAGCAGCGACAACCATGGAGTGCACCACCACTCTTTCCATGGAGCACGCCCTCTTTGCAATACTGCAGAAACCAAAGAGCACTCTGACTACAAAAAGAGCATAAGGATATGAGGTGATACTTTTGAATGTAGGCCTGAACATAGTGAGATGCAGCATTGTCAACCCAGCTACATTTCTAGCAGACGTTCTACAGACAGGAGACTATGCAAATGAATGTACAGCAAACACAGAAATGTTCACTCGCACTCGCAAATTAGAGGAGGGCGCACTTGAGGGGGGAGATGTGGTCTACATTGATGGTTCGTCAACAATTGACCAGACAGATGGGGTCAGGCATACTGGGACTGCAGTGGTAAGGCTGAAGGAGTACGGGACAAGGAAGTGGTAGCAAGTGCGTGTCTACCATCCCATTATTCAGCACAAGCAGCAGAACTAGTTGCCCTAATATTGGCACTGGTGAACAGCCTTGAGAAAGAGGTGACAATTTACTCTAACTCTGCCTATGTGACATCCAAAGTACACCCTGGACTGGCACAATGGCTCAGGAGAGGGTTCAGAAGGGCTGACGGGACCCCAGTACAACATGTACTCCTACTGGGGAGGCTGATTGAAGTAATTGCTTACCCAACACAAGTAGCAATCATGTAGTGCCAAGCACACGCGAAAGGGGAAGATCCTATCTCAGGGGGAAACGAAGCAACAGGTTTTGAGGCCAAGTGTGCAGCATGTTTTGGAAAGCAATGGGAGCTAGGAGAAGCCTCAAATGCGAGAGAGTGCACCAGGAATATGGTAATTTAAGGAGGGGAGAATGTGCTACCATAAGCGCAGATCATGGAGTTGCAGGGAGCCACACCCAAGGAAGAGAATGAGCTGTGGGTAAGGAGAAGATGTTCAATGTCTCCAACTGATGCCCTATGGTGGCAAAACAACACGGGGAAAGTGGTAATGCCACTAGCATTATTGAACACTGCATTGACACAATTGCACTACCCAACACACACAGGGAAGGAGGTCCGTGCTACACGCATTGGAGAAACATGGTACTGTCCCAATCTAAATGAACATGTGGCTGAATTTTTGGAGCAACTGCTTGACCAGCCAGCAGGTCAGAGCAGGGCATACCTTGAGAGTGTTGAGAGGAGCCCTACCGAGACCAGTATGCCCATTCTAGCATGTACACATGGATTATGTCGACATGATCCAAGTCTGCCAAGGGTACTGCTACATGATAATGGTTGTATGCCCATTCTCTAGGAGGATTGAGGAAGGGCCATGTTCACATGCTGATGCCCTTAGAGCAGCCAAGTTCCTATTGAGGGAGGTGTTCCCAAAATGGTGCATGTGTGAGGTCCTGTGGTCTGACAATGGGTCTCACTTGTTTAAGCATATCACTGCATTGTTGGGCATCCAACACAAGATTGCCTGTGCGTACCACCTGCAAGCAAATGGAGTTTCTGAATGCTTGAATGGCCTTCTCAAGGAGTGCATAGCCAAACACAGCATAGAACCAAATAGAATTGGCTGCACTGT
The DNA here is from genome assembly GCF_040938575.1 of Ambystoma mexicanum. Taxonomy (NCBI): domain Eukaryota; kingdom Metazoa; phylum Chordata; class Amphibia; order Caudata; family Ambystomatidae; genus Ambystoma; species Ambystoma mexicanum. Next base: position 620,118,662 of record NC_090923.1, on the reverse strand, counting down.
TAACCTCTTGCCTTGTTTGCATTGCGCAATAGGCCTGGTTCCCACCACCATTTAATGCCCCATCAGGTGGTGATGCGACGGCGCATGCATCTTCCCCTGGCTCCTCCCACAAGAGCGCTGAAAGATTGTGAGAATAGTGGAGATGTTTTAGGACAAGAGATAAAGAATTATGTTACTTCCTTGGTGGCTAGCGCTTCTTTTATCTCTCGCCAGGTACAACAACACCAGGGAGGCCCAGAAGACAGCGAGGAGAGCAATAAAGACAGTGCACCACAGGACTGAAAAATCCTTTGAGTGTGGAGGATATTGTCCTCTTCAGGAATTTCGCTTGTCGCTGGAATGCACCCAGGTTCACCCGCCCAAATATCGTGGAGAAAGTGGCCGTCCGCGTTGTCAAACTAGAGGGTAAGACAGTCTGTAACCATTTGGCTGACGTCAAGCCCTATGAAGCAGCGGCCTCACCTGGCAACAAAGTCACCTTGACCGACAGGGCCAATGTTCAGCACCTCAGAGAGCTACAAGCGCACTCTGAACTTACACCATCAAGTGCAAGGCATCCTGTGGTCACGCGCTCACGAGTAGCAGAAGTAGAGACTGGAATACTTGTCGGCATAGATTATGATACACTGTCTGTTTGTTATTTTTCACTTCTGCACACACAGGGCCTACGTGCAAGCTGATATCACTGTTACTGTTGTGTATATTCATGTTGCCCTCTACCTGTCACCCAGAGACATTATCCAACCAGTTTTTTCACGCTGCAAGGTGACTCAACATTTTCCGATCCCGATCCACCGGAGTATACTATCTTGCGTTTGTAGAGTATTTGGCCCAAACATACTCCCAGTTTGAGCACAGTGATCCCCCTGTCCTTGCCACTCTAAGAGAGCCATTAGTAAGAAAACTTGGGAAGAAGTGTTTGCCTTTTCCATCAGTGATTATTTGGTCCGCAGGGCTTAAGAGTATTTACAATACTAACAAAATAACGCATTTCTTCACACATTTCAGGCAGGCAACTATATCTTCAGGCTGCAAGGATCAAGCAGCGTAAGTGAAAATGAGGGAAACAATAAAGAACATTATTATTATGTTGTGTCTGTTAATTCCAAGTGGGTTAATGGGATTCGTATTTTGGCGAATATACCTTGTTGCTAGCACTGCCGCTGTACCCTTTACTAACATTTCGCCAACCCAAGCAGGAGGAAAAACCATGTCAGGTGTACAGGAGAACACTGCTTATAAGGTAAGGAGACACAGTGCAGTGTTGACACAGACATGAAAGGGGTTGACATGTATCTTGCTGACACTGCTTGAGTGTCTAATAACATGTTGTACAAACACATGACAAACGTAGGTAAGGAAACCACCGGGAAGAGCTGTTATGTCTGCTTTTTAATCCCCTGTGCAATGAGTGCCTCCAGAACGTTCATAGCAACTAAAATACCCGCAGCAAGAGCACAATGCCTAATGTATCTCTCAATGGTACAAACTCGAGGAAGATTTCAAGGGAAGACAGCCACATTGATATGGATGTCCAAAGGAACGTTCCCGTATGAAGATTATTACATAAAGATATTATACATGATGAACAATTATTGGCAACTAGATAAAGCTATACAGTACATAACTGATGGACCTGACAAAGGACTATCACCCTGAAGGAACTTCCCTGTCCCTGGACAAGAGTGAGGGAGACAGGGGAAGAACCTGGTTGCTGGGAAAGACCACAGATACAAGTGTATGACCAAGTATACACAAACTATGGATGGCAAGATGAAGTGGTGGGAAGCAAAGCACTGAGACTAGCCAGTCACCAGTGAACAAGGTACAGGAAAAAATGACAAGTGCCTGAAGGAAGGGGAAGCAAGTGCAAAGTTACTGTAATGAGTGGAAAAATGAAGCTGGTCCAATGCCGATAATTCCTCTGAAGACATCAGCACTGTGCTATCAGAACAATAGCAAAGTTGAAGTTGGCAAGAACGTTGGGTGAAAGAGCATTGAACAACTCACAGCTATGAAAGTTGGAACAGCAGTGCTGATGCATCACTATTGGGCTTGCAGAACTAAAGCATATGAGAAGCTGCCACCTGACTGGGGCAGAGTTTGCTCGTTGGTACACATCAACATGCCTTCAATGGTCGTGCCAAGGAAGGATGTGAAGCTTGATGACTTCCTGAAAATGGACAACAACAAGAGGAAGAAGCGGTCGATCGAAGGGGCACCAACAGCAAGGCAGAGAAGGCCGAAAAGCAAGCAGGATTGAGCAGAGTAAATAGAGGAGGGAATTACTTCTCAGAAGCATCAGATATGTCACTAGATGAGATTCCAGCAGACCACATGCTGTTCAGCAGGACGCAAATGTTCATTGCATCAATAATACCCTCTGGGCAGATGTACACAAATACAAAATGGTTACAGATCAATCGCTGGGAGCTTATGTTCACTATTCATTCTACAGTGAATGGGTTTAACGCGATAAAGGAAGAGCTCAGGGCAATAAGGTTGGTGGCGATCCAGAATAGGTATGTTCAGGATCTCCTTATGGCTTTGGAAGGAGGAATTTGCGCAAAGATAGGAAATTCCTGTTGCACAATCATTCATGCCAACGACGAAGATAACAGAAAACAATGAGATCTAGTGGCACAGCTGGCACGGATACTTGCCAAGATGGAAGATGAAGCAAGGGGGAAGGGAAAAGACAACAGCTGGATAGTGTACCTATGGTCATGGATGCCATCACGGCTGCCAGACGGACTCAAGGTGATAATGGGAGCTCTTGTGCTGGCAGCAACATCAATGTGTGGGATCAAAATCTGATATGATATGATATGGCATTTATAAAGCGCCTATACAGAAGTGTTTCAAAGCACGACGAGGCAAGGGAGGGGAAAAAGAGGGAAGACAGAGACAGCGATCCTACTAGGCCAGGTGACATTGAGATCATGCAAGTGCAGGGGAGGATGAAAGGGGAGAAGTGTGAGGGGAAGGGGAGGGGGTAGTGCAGTTTTTTTTTGATTGATTGATATTTTATTTCTATCGTGCTCGTACACAAGTGTTTCAGAGCGCGACAAAGCAAGGGAGGAGAACAGGGGAGAACAAAACAGCGATCTTACTTGGCCCAGTGACATTGAGAACGCGCAAGTGCATGGGAACGGGGGGAGGGGAAAAGTGCATGAAAGGGGGGAGAGGTGGAAAGTGCGAAGCAGAGGAGAAACAGATAAATAACAATAAATAAATAATAAAGGCAACAAACAGTGGTAATGCAGCCAGCAATTTGCAAGTGCTAGGTTTAAGGCAGCAGACAGGGTAGGTCTGATAAGTGCAGGAAGAAAAAGGGGGGGCTGTATGGGTACAGATATAGACCCCAGTGCAAGGGGTGGCCCGTAGGCTGTGCGGGAGGGTGGCAGGATGAGCAGGTACCTGGGCCCAAAAGACAGAGGGTGGCCAGGTGCACGGTGCAAAGAGAGAACAGATCAGCAGGGGAGAGGGCGAGCGAAGGCAGAAGAAAAGAGGAAGGTCTTGAGGTGCTTCCGGAACCGGAGATAGTTCTCCTCATGTTTAAGAGTGGCAGGGAGGCTGTTCCAGAGGGAGGCCCCAGCCGAAAACAGAGATCTACCCCCAGCTCGTTTCTTAGAAAAACGACTGACCCTGAGTGAGTTGGAGGTAGAGGAGCGAAGTGCTCGAGAGGGGAGGTATTTGCGGAGGGATAGCTGAAGGTATTTTGGACCCAGGCCCCAGAAAGCCTTGTGGACAATGCAGAGGGTTTTGAATTTAATCCTTGCATCCACTAAGAGCCAGTGGAGAGATTTCAGAGCTGGCGAGATACGATCCCAGGGCTTGAGGCCAAGGACAAGTCTTGCACTGCTGTTCTGGATTAGTTGCAGAGGGTGGAGAGTAGAGGCAGGTAGATTTAGATAGAGGCTGTTACAATAGTCCAAGCTAAAGAGAACCACAGCATGAGATACCATGAGCTTCTGGGGGAAGGAGAGGAAATGCAGAGTACCTCTGAGGAGGTGCAGTCGGAAATTTGACTTTTTAGAGACCTCAGAGATGTGGGCGGAGAAGGAAAGGGTGGAGTCAAAGATGACCCCGAGGTTCTTAGCCTCGCAGGTGGGGGTAGGAGGAGGGCCTAGGGAGGCCGGCCAGAGAGTGAGGGGAAATAATGGTGAAGGTGTGCCGATGAGGAGGATTGATAGGATAACAGTAAATACATAAAAACAATAAAGACAATAAATAATAAATAGAAGTGCAGCCAGCTGGAGGCAAGTGCAGGGGGGAAAATGCAGACATCAGAAGTCAAGTGCTAGTAGGGGCTGTAGGGATACAGAAACAGTCCCTGAGTGCAAGGGTTGCCAGTGGGGCAGTGCAGTGTGCAGCTGGCAGGGAGGGGACCTGCACCCGAGATCAGAGGGTAGCCAGGTAACTAGTGCAGGGTCAGATTCAGCGAGATCAGCAGGGGAGAGGAGAAGAGAAAGCAGAAGCAAAGAGGAAAGTCTTGAGGTGCTTCCGGAACCGGAGATGGTTCTCCTCAAGTTTCATTGAGGCAGGGAGGCTGTTCCAGAGGGAGGCCCCAGCAGACGAAAAAGATCTACCACCAACTCGCTGCTTGGAGAAGCGGCTAATCCTGAGGGATTTGGAGGCGGATGAGCGAAGAGCTCGAGGAGGAGCATCTGCATGGCAAAGTGCAAGAAAATGGCAGAAGAAGCCATCGGAATGCAAATCCTAATGGATGTGAATATAGGAGGAACAAAGGATGAGATTGTAGCCGAAAGAGACAAGATAAGATAAAATATTTTGCAGTGTGATCTGTTCCCAACTAGAGCCGTGAAGTTGGGCAACCCATGTGATGCGAAGTACTATGGAGGAAAGTGGGTTTGGTGTAACCCTGAAGGAGTGTGCAGTCACATGAACTGGTCCATCGATGACCATACAAACTACTATGGGCACCTTGGAGGGATAACAAAGATATGGCATCCAAGAGCAAAATCACTGTCATATAAGGATGTGGTCGACAGGTCAACCAGAGGGGGGACTGAAGAGGGACATGGAAGCCTACCACCTCCTCCCCCTTCAACTAAATTCATTACACAGAAGAAAGCCAGAAAGAACCACAATCACCCATTCTATTTTGGACGAATTCCCAATGGACACAAGATTGACAAATATGTTGAGAGACATCCCCTCAGCCACCCATACCACCCAAGGATGATACAAACCTATCCATGAAGAGATGAAGAGCCACAGGTCATAATTAAGGATACCTGTATAGACAGCTTGGACTAGACACCAAGAAGCCATGTTGCTGCCGTTGTTAGAGACACCACAACATATCAGCGTTAGACATGAATCACACATGGTATCCACACTTCAGGACACAGACATACACTCAAATACATGAAGAACACAAGCGTACAGTTCTGTAGTTAGTGAACAGATACATAAAAATACGGTAATTGCTTTTATTATGTTTGCCATTAGCCAAACACAACAACGCAGAAATCGCAAGAGACAAGAGATCCTGAGCAAAGCTTGCAGATGCTATCATGCGATTAAAACTATGGAACTGCAAGAGCGCCTATGGAACCTGACAGACCCTAAGATCAAGAGACGAGCTGAGCTGATTTAGGCTGCACAGAGAGCAAGACTGTGAGACAGGACCCGCAGCCAAGGCCAACAGATACAGATAACATTCCAATCCCAGGACAACAAAGCAGCAGCTGCAGAAATGACTAATAAATCATCATAATTTAGAGCTGCACAGCTCAAATTCATGGTCTCTGAACACGTGATGTGGCTGCAGCAGACATTAGACATCAAGCAGGAGTGGGAAAGGAGCACTGGTCCCAGGCAACCAGACACAGACAGTGACAAGTATGCAACAATATGCTACAATTGTTGCACTGATCAGAAGAGCACTCTCATGAGCTAAGGTGGTGTACACAAGTTACAGTGCAGACACATAGGGCCTCATCACGACTTGGGCGGTAACCCTTAAAATCGGCGGTAATGCTCTTAGCGCCGATTTTAAGGGTCCGTCGGATCACAACTCCAAATACTGCCGGTGCAATAACAGCCGGCGCAAGGAAAGCCGGCTGTACAGCGCCAGGAACCATTCACGCTAAAACATCATCAATCACGAGTCCGGCGTAAGCGCTATTAGCGCCAGAAAAGCGGCAGATAATCCGCCGAAAATACCTCCAGCAAACAGCTGGAGGTAACAGAACACAGGCCACAGCAATAAGGGCCCAGGTGGAAGCAAGGCAAATCAGAGGCCAAAAAGGACCCACCCATGCACAACACACCCTCCCCAACACCATTACACCAGCAGGAGCAGGGAGGAGACAGCAATGAGGGCCCAGGTGGAAGCAATGCAAATCAGAGGCCTACAAAGGACCCACCCATGCACAACACACCCTCCCCAACCCCATTACACCAGCAGGAGCAGGGAGGAGACAGCAATGAGGGCCCAGGTGGAAGCAATGAAAATCAGAGGCCTACAAACAAAGGACCCACCCATGCACAACATACCCTCCCCAACCCCATTACACCAGCAGGAGCAGGGAGGAGACAGCAATGAGGGCCCAGGTGGAAGCAATGCAAATCAGAGGCCTACAAAGGACCCACCCATGCACAACACACCCTCCCCACCACCATGCTGCCATTTGGAGCCGGGAGCCTTGATGTCGACTTCTACCAGCTGCGTCTTGAGCTACAGAGGCCAGTCAACCAGGCCAGGTCCCTGGGAGTGCAGGGGGCAGTGGGGATGAGGAGAAGGAAGAGGAGAGCAGCACCAGCAAGACGACCAGCCATCCCCAGGGTCAGGCCAACACCCTGGGCCCTAACTGATGGTCAGTTGGTGACAGAATATAGGCTGGACAGGGCAACCATCACCCAGTTGCTGGACACAATCCAGGGTGACACATGTAGCCGCATAGCCACCAGCACGGCAGTACCTCCCCTAGTGAAGCTCGTGTCTGTGCTTCAATTACTTGGGACTGGCAGCTACCAACATACCGTTGCCATGATGCATGGAATGGCCCAGTCCACATTCAGTGCCATGCTGGGGCAGGTGCCTGATGCACTGTTGAATCATGTGAACGAACACATTGCATTGCCAGCCACACAGGCACAGGTGCACCAACTTAAGGGTCAATTCTATGCCATTGCCCAAGTCCAGAATGTAATAGCAGCCCTGGACTGCACACATGTGGCACTTGTACCACCCCAGGCACATGAGGCTGCCTACAGAAACCGTAAACCGTACCATTCCCTCAACGTGCAGATGACATATGGCCCTGATCTCACCTTCAGCCACTGCTGTGCCCGCTACCCAGGATCCACCCACGACTCCATGGTCCTGCGCAACAGTACCCTGCCAGCGTACATGGAAAGGCACCGAGGCCAAAATATATGGCCACTGGGTGAGCACAAATGTATCCCACAAAGCATATCAATCCACAACTGATGGTGCCTGTCACAGAATCCATCATTCCCAATAGTCAGCAGCATCGCAGCAGCATACACATTCAAGCACCTTGCACAATGAACCTTGGAAATGTCCTACACAGCAGAACACACCCATGCAGGATGTAAGACATGTGGCGGCACAGTGACACATGGAATCCCCACCACAACAAAGCCTCCTGTGTGAGTAGCACCATGGCTCACAACACTGACACAGTCCAGATATCCCACCATGGCCATCCGACAGTAATGTAATTCCAAATCATGAGCTGGCACATCCACGAATGCTCCACACATAAGTAGGCCGACTAATGACAATGCACATCCCACAGACACTGTCCCCAAAATGGCCATGGAAATGCATGGAGAACAGTACAGAATAGTGAAGAGCAGCAAATGCAACTGCAGCCAAATGGATTTGCAATGAGACATGAGGCAGCCACTTCTGTCAAGCAGAAGTAGATGGAAGGGCCCCCTCATCCTGCGACAAGTGAATGAGTACTGTTACATACAGAAACATAGGCGTACCAAGTGGAGAGTACCCCATTGATTCAATCGTGCCCGTAGGACAGCACACTCCACAATGTTGTAGACCAGATGCCAATTATGGCAAAATCACACTGATGACAGGGCTCTGTACACCCACTGGACTTACCTTGTCCCCATACCGGCTTCCTCTCCCCTGCAGGTGATTCTGGATATCACCAGTACACGTGGCTCATGACCCCTGTGCGTCACCCACACACGGCGGCGAAGTGGGCATACAACCTTGGCCATGCCCGTACACGGATCTGCGTGGAGAGGGCATTTGGACTGCTGAAGGCACGCTTCCGGAGCCTCGACCGCACGGGAGGGGCAATGATGTATGCACCAGAAAGAGCTGGAAAAATTGTACTGACATGTGCCATGCTGCACAACATCTGTTGTCGCAGAAATGTGCCACTGCCCCCTGATGCACATGTGCAGCCACCTGATGATGGTAGTGAGGGCGATGAAGTGCCAGAAGGTGTTGCACATGCACAAAGGGTTCGGCAGAGGGAAGGGAGGTGTCATGATCTCTGCTTCCAAAAGGTCAGGGTTTTCCCAACTCCCTTGGAAGCAGATCCATAACCCAGGTTCCGAGGGCCAACCAGTCCCAATTGGGACCTTTTGGACCCAGTCCTGGCGCCAGTGGCACCAGGCTCATAAATATGCCCAGTCCCAGCGCTGGAAGCGCCGGGCTCATAATGCTTGGGTGGACTTACCTGCAGCAGACCATGCTGCCTACTTGCCTGCCAGTTGAGCCTCTGATCCTCTTCTGTTTGGAACTACTTTTCCTGTTGGGTGGGGCAGGAGCCACTCCCTAGGTTCAGAACACTGGAACTCTTCTGGAAAGCAGGAACTCTTTTCTTACCTAGGCGTGGCTGTGGAAGGAGACACCTAAGCACTACAGGAGGCTATTTAAACCACACCCGATGGATGAATCTTGCTTTGCGTTATTCTGCATCCTCTGCAGCAGAACGCTCATCGTGTCTTCTGCATCTGATCCTGGGCCTAAGGAAAAAGGCTTACCATCCTGAATCCAGTCTTCAGTCAGCAACATCTATAAAGACAAGAAAGAACAGGTTAGCATTACGGTCTTCAGTGACAGCGCTTCACTTACCTGGTCCATCGGCTGTCATCAACGCCTCGCGCTGCATTCCGGCATCTGAAAGACAAAGGCTTACCTACTCTTCGTGCGCTCCGGAGGTCTTCGCACTGCATTCCGGCATCTGAAAGACAAAAGCTCACCAACTCTTCGCACGCTCCGGAGGCCTTTGGCGCTGCATCCCGCATCTGAAAGACAAAACAAGGTGCGTTTAAAGACATTGGGGAACTTTAATACTCACGTGCCATTACTCCTTTCCACATCTAACCCAGTGGGTATTCCGGCACCCTGCAGCCGCTCCAAACTTGTACCTGCAACATAAAAAGACAGTTAGAGCGCATCGTGAAGCAGGCAACAAGCGCTTACTTACGTGCTTCCAGGCGCTTCTATTCATCACACGGGCTCCATCTTCAACTCACTTCAGCCCGTCATCCGCCATCGCCGGAACCCTACAAAACAAGAGACATCATTACTAAAGACTTTTAAAGACATTAGAATTACTCGAAACTTACTGTTCGTGCAGTAAACGACGGACAGCAGTCCTCTGAAGTCAAGAGGCCTGCTCCCCTTATCCAGTGAAGAAACTGGTTACAGCACCCTGCCCCGAGGCAGATGGAGAGCACGGCGTTCACTTACCTAAGGTGAGAGCGTTGACCTTTGGGGTGCTACAGGAGAAGAGAAAGGGAAGAAGAGAGAGACATTCAATAACCCAGTTCATTAATCCCATATTTTCTATCTGCAGACATCTTACCCTCCGAGTCAGACATACAGTGCACAGAGGTCCAGCCCAAAGAGCCAGCCGTGTGTTACACATCACCTTTGAAGATACGGCATACGCCCAGTCAAGACCGGCGCCTCTACGGGAATCAGGTGAGCGTTACAGAATGCAAAGCCTACCGCAAAACTCCCGTCCAGGCGCTATGGAAACCTCGGATACCGACCAGCTAGCCCAGTTACTTGGGGAACTAAGGGCAGAAGTGCATGCAGCCCGTCAGGAAACGAACGCTCTAAGAAGGGAACTGATTAATTCCAAGGAGCGAACAGATGATCTCGCTAGACAATTGCTACAGTCACAAGCCGGACAGACCCCGTTACCCGCATCTGGGGGAAATCTTCCTTCTACATCCTCTATGAATCCAGTGCAGATCAACCTACCTGGGAATGTACCTCTGGCTCCGCCCGAATGATTTTCTGGTGACCCAAAGAGGTTTGCAGTATTTATCAATCAGTGCCGGTTGCATTTCTTATGCCGGCCAGCAGCCTTTCCAACTGATCAAGCTAAAGTAGCTTTCGTGCTTTCGTACCTTAGTGGCAATGCGGCATACTGGTCGATCCCTCTAGTAAATCAAGATGATCCGGTCCTCCATGATTTTCAAGCTTTTCAGCTCAGTATGGAAAAACTGTTCGCAAGACATTCACAGGGGCAGGCCTTGGACAATGAGCTTCTTTCGTTGCGACAAGGTAATCAAGACCTTTTGGCTTACATTGCGTCTTTCAACAGACTGATAGTGGAAACTCAATGGCCTGAGGACAAAAGAATTACGCTGTTTTATAGAGGTCTGCGTGGAGAGCTCAAAGATGTGTTAGCCCAAATAGTGAATCCCCCACAAGATTGTTCGGACTATATAGACTTAGTCGTTCAAATAGATCACAGACTGCAGAACAGGAAGGCCGATCGTTCCAAGTTTGATGCTCGAGTATTTTCCAAACCGCCAACTCCTTCCAAAGGAGTAGACTCCGGGGAACCCATGCAAATAGGGGGCCTGAAAGGTCCTCTAACACAAAAGGAGCGGGAAAGGAGAAAACAGTTGCAATTATGCCTCTATTGCGGAAACTCAGGGCACTTTCTTCGAGACTGTCCGGTGAAACCTGCCAAGAAGGCAGTAGGAGCTGCAGTTACCAAAGTTACAAACTCTGAGCAGGGAAACGACCTCGCCCGACAAGAATAGAGGTCCTCTTGCCGAGCGTGAAAACCAGTTCCGTGATCTCGCATTTCGTGATACCTATGGTCCTCATTAGCCCTGATAATCCGGATCGATTACATGCAATTGAAGCTTACGTCGACAGCGGTGCCATCGGCAATTATGTGGATCACGAAATGGTTTTGAGGATGAATCTAACTCTTTGTCCCAAGGCTGTAAAGGACGTCATTACTACGGTGGATGGAACGGAGATAGCCTCCGGACCAGTAACGCATACCAGTCAAGAAGTGACGCTAGTAAGTAAAGATGGACACCATGAGAAGATCGTGTTCGATGTGATCAAGGCTCCTCAGTTTCAGATTATTCTAGGAATACCTTGGTTAGAGAAACACAATCCTCTGATCGATTGGCGAGCAAGAACGGTCCAGTTTCCAGAATGTGTCTCGACTTGTCACCCTTCACCTGGTGTTGCACTGGCAGCAATTTCTTCAGAGACTCCCCAGTTACCTCCCGAATACCTAGAATACCAAGATGTCTTCCGGAAGGATCAGGCTAACTCTCTACCTCCTCATAGGTCTTATGACTGCCAGATAGACCTGATACCTGGATCTACTCCTCCTTGTAGTAGAATTTATGCCCTCACCGAGCCTGAGAACCTTCACCTTCGACAATACCTGGATCAATACCTGGCAAATGGGTTTATTCGTCCTTCCAAGTCCCCTGCTTCTTCAGCTTTGTTCTTCGTTCCAAAAAAGGAAGGAGACCTTAGAACTTGTATAGATTATCGCTCCCTGAACCAGATCACCGTCAAGAATAGATATCCGTTACCTTTGATCCCTGAACTCCTGGACCAAGTCAGAAAAGCATGCATATATACAAAGCTGGATCTTAGAGGAGCCTACCACTTGGTACGAGTAAAAGAGGGCGATGAATGGAAGACGGCCTTCCGCACCAAATATGGGCTATTTGAATATCAGGTCATGCCCTTCGGACTTTGCAATGCCCCGGCCGCCTTTCAATATTTTATGAACGATGTCCTCAGAGAACTCATAGATGTATGTGTTGTTGTTTACATTGACGACATCCTCGTTTATTCTTCATCGGAATCTGAACATCGGAAACACGTGAAAATGGTCCTCGAAAGATTGCGTCAACACAAACTTTTCGCTAAGTTGGAAAAATGTGTTTTCAGCGTGACTGAAGTTGAATTCTTGGGATTCATATTATCACCTAGCGGAGTGCGTATGGATTCAAAGAAGGTCGATGCAGTTCTCAAATGGCCATCACCATCCTCCCTAAAAGGTGTGCAAAGCATGTTAGGCTTCGCTAACTTTTATCGCAGGTTTATCCCCGAATTTTCTCGGATAGTCCAGCCCATCACTGCCTTGTTAAAGAAAAACAAACGTTTTGAATGGTCTACCGAGGCGGAACAAGCTTTCCAGGATTTGAAGACTAGATTTATCTCTGCACCAATCTTAAAACACCCTCGCCCCGAACTCCCCTACATCGTGGAAACTGATGCTTCAAGCCTTGCCATGGGGGCAGTTCTATCACAAAAGGACCCGGTAACCAATCAGTTGCATCCCGTGGCATTTTGGTCCCGCAAATTCTCGCCTCCTGAAATCAACTACACGATTACTGACAAGGAACTTCTGGCTATCAAGTCTGCCTTTAAGGCTTGGCGGCATTATCTGCTGGGGGCCCGACACACCGTTACTGTGATTACGGATCACCGAAACCTGCAATATTTGAAAACCGCAAAAGCCCAATCCTCTAGACAACTCTGTTGGGCATTATTCTTTGCCGAGTTTGACTTCATAATTACCTATCGACCTGGTACAAAAAACGGTAAAGCTGATGCCCTTTCTCGGATGGGAGTGGAAGAACATTTGATCAACCCTAAACCTGTACCAATCATTCCCGAACAAAGAATTCTGGGTGTAATCGCCACACAATCCATAGAGGAAGTTAAGGATAAAGCCAGGCAACTTGTAACTCCAGCAGACATACAAAATTGGCATCTGCAGGGAAAGGACTTTGCAGTAAAGGACAACTTATTGTATTTCCAAGAACGATTATACCTGCCCAGCACAGATTTACAGAAAAAAGTAATCTCTTGTTATCACGATTCTTTAATGGAAGGACATCCCGGTATGGCCAAGACCTCGGAAAAGATCAAGCGCTACTTCTGGTGGCCGTCTTGGAAAAAAGATATCAGAGACTTTATAATGTCCTGTGGAGTATGCGCCCAAAACAAGAGTCAAAAGGAAAGACCAGCAGGCCTCTTACGCCCTATTGACATCCCACCTCGCCCTTGGCATACGCTTTCTATGGACTTCATCACCGATCTACCTCCATGCTCCGGATACAATACGATTCTAGTAATCGTGGACTTATTCTCCAAGATGGCGCATTTCATTCCGCTCAAAGGCTTGCCAACAGCAGCAACTCTGGCCCGAGAATTTCTCGAAAACATCGTCCGACTGCACGGTTTTCCTTCGGTTCTAATTTCGGATCGAGGTAGTCAATTTATTTCCCATTTTTGGCGAAGTTGCTGTCGGTCGGCTCAAATTGATGTGAGACTATCGACCAGTCACCACCCTCAGACCGACGGACAAACCGAGAGGACCAATCAAACTCTGGAACAGTATTTACGCTGCATGCTGCAACAAACTGAAAAAACTTGGAAAGACATCCTTTGGATAGCCGAATATGCCTACAACAACTCTGTCCATTCGGGAACTGGGAAAACCCTGTTTTTTCTTTTATATGGCAGTCACCCTCGAACCTCGGAGTTGGATCCCCTCCAAGATCTTGAAACACCAGCAGTAGACTACCTGCATTCTACAATCACCCAAGCCTTTAAGGAAGCTGTTTCTCACCTTCAAAGGGCTAAAGAACAATACAAGAAAGGAGCAGATACACATCGGAAGGAAGACCCTCAATATCAAGTAGGGGATCAAGTCTGGTTATCCACCAAATATCTACCTCTAAAAGGGCCACGCACATTCAACCCAAGATACCTTGGTCCCTATTCCATCACTACCATAGTAAACCCAGTAGCGGTCAAGTTGGACTTGCCCCCGCACATGAAGATACATCCGGTCTTCCACGTCTCTCTATTAAAACCCGTGCAACCTCAAACCCGACTAACTAAATCTCCAAAACCCATCCTAGTTGATGGAGAACTCGAGTTTGAAGTCAAAAGCATTCTGGACTCCAAGATCTCCAAATCTAAACTATTTTGCCTAATTGACTGGAAAGGCTACGGCCCCCAAGAGAGATCCTGGGAACCTGCTGAATATGTCCACGCTCCTCGCCTAATCAAAAGATTTCACCGAACATTTCCTGACAAGCCAAAACCCCCGGAGAAGCCCGGTTTGGGAGGGGCCTTGAGGGGGGGTATTGTCATGATCTCTGCTTCCAAAAGGTCAGGGTTTTCCCAACTCCCTTGGAAGCAGATCCATAACCCAGGTTCCGAGGGCCAACCAGTCCCAATTGGGACCTTTTGGACCCAGTCCTGGCGCCAGTGGCACCAGGCTCATAAATATGCCCAGTCCCAGCGCTGGAAGCGCCGGGCTCATAATGCTTGGGTGGACTTACCTGCAGCAGACCATGCTGCTTACTTGCCTGCCAGTTGAGCCTCTGATCCTCTTCTGTTTGGAACTACTTTTCCTGTTGGGTGGGGCAGGAGCCACTCCCTAGGTTCAGAACACTGGAACTCTTCTGGAAAGCAGGAACTCTTTTCTTACCTAGGCGTGGCTGTGGAAGGAGATACCTAAGCACTACAGGAGGCTATTTAAACCACACCCGATGGATGAATCTTGCTTTGCGTTATTCTGCATCCTCTGCAGCAGAACGCTCATCGTGTCTTCTGCATCTGATCCTGGGCCTAAGGAAAAAGGCTTACCATCCTGAATCCAGTCTTCAGCAACATCTATAAAGACAAGAAAGAACAGGTTAGCATTACGGTCTTCAGTGACAGCGCTTCACTTACCTGGTCCATCGGCTGTCATCAACGCCTCGCGCTGCATTCCGGCATCTGAAAGACAAAGGCTTACCTACTCTTCGTGCGCTCCGGAGGTCTTCGCACTGCATTCCGGCATCTGAAAGACAAAAGCTCACCAACTCTTCGCACGCTCCGGAGGCCTTCGGCGCTGCATCCCGCATCTGAAAGACAAAACAAGGTGCGTTTAAAGACATTGGGGAACTTTAATACTCACGTGCCATTACTCCTTTCCACATCTAACCCAGTGGGTATTCCGGCACCCTGCAGCCGCTCCAAACTTGTACCTGCAACATAAAAAGACAGTTAGAGCGCATCGTGAAGCAGGCAACAAGCGCTTACTTACGTGCTTCCAGGCGCTTCTATTCATCACACGGGCTCCATCTTCAACTCACTTCAGCCCGTCATCCGCCATCGCCGGAACCCTGCAAAACAAGAGACATCATTACTAAAGACTTTTAAAGACATTAGAATTACTCGAAACTTACTGTTCGTGCAGTAAACGACGGACAGCAGTCCTCTGAAGTCAAGAGGCCTGCTCCCCTTATTCAGTGAAGAAACTGGTTACAGCACCCTGCCCCGAGGCAGATGGAGAGCACGGCGTTCACTTACCTAAGGTGAGAGCGTTGACCTTTGGGGTGCTACAGGAGAAGAGAAAGGGAAGAAGAGAGAGACATTCAATAACCCAGTTCATTAATCCCATATTTTCTATCTGCAGACATCTTACCCTCCGAGTCAGACATACAGTGCACAGAGGTCCAGCCCAAAGAGCCAGCCGTGTGTTACACATCACCTTTGAAAATACGGCATACGCCCAGTCAAGACCGGCGCCTCTACGGGAATCAGGTGAGCGTTACAGAACGCAAAGCCTACCGCAAAACTCCCGTCCAGGCGCTATGGAAACCTCGGATACCGACCAGCTAGCCCAGTTACTTGGGGAACTAAGGGCAGAAGTGCATGCAGCCCGTCAGGAAACGAACGCTCTAAGAAGGGAACTGATTATTTCCAAGGAGCGAACAGATGATCTCGCTAGACAATTGCTACAGTCACAAGCCGGACAGACCCCGTTACCCGCATCTGGGGGAAATCTTCCTTCTACATCCTCTATGAATCCAGTGCAGATCAACCTACCTGGGAATGTACCTCTGGCTCCGCCCGAACGATTTTCTGGTGACCCAAAGAGGTTTGCAGTATTTATCAATCAGTGCCGGTTGCATTTCTTATGCCGGCCAGCAGCCTTTCCAACTGATCAAGCTAAAGTAGCTTTCGTGCTTTCGTACCTTAGTGGCAATGCGGCAGACTGGTCGATCCCTCTAGTAAATCAAGATGATCCGGTCCTCCATGATTTTCAAGCTTTTCAGCTCAGTATGGAAAAACTGTTCGCAAGACATTCACAGGGGCAGGCCTTGGACAATGAGCTTCTTTCGTTGCGACAAGGTAATCAAGACCTTTTGGTTTATATTGCGTCTTTCAACAGACTGATAGTGGAAACTCAATGGCCTGAGGACAAAAGGATTACGCTGTTTTATAGAGGTCTGCGTGGAGAGCTCAAAGATGTGTTAGCCCAAGTAGTGAATCCCCCACAAGATTGTTCGGACTATATAGACTTAGTCGTTCAAATAGATCACAGACTGCAGAACAGGAAGGACGATCGTTCCAAGTTTGATGCTCGAGTATTTTCCAAACCGCCAACTCCTTCCAAAGGAGTAGACTCCGGGGAACCCATGCAAATAGGGGGCCTGAAAGGTCCTCTAACACAAAAGGAGCGGGAAAGGAGAAAACAGCTGCAATTATGCCTCTATTGCGGAAACTCAGGGCACTTTCTTCGAGACTGTCCGGTGAAACCTGCCAAGAAGGCAGTAGGAGCTGCAGTTACCAAAGTTACAAACTCTGAGCAGGGAAACGACCTCGCCCGACAAGAATAGAGGTCCTCTTGCCGAGCGTGAAAACCAGTTCCGTGATCTTGCATTTCGTGATACCTATGGTCCTCATTAGCCCTGATAATCCGGATCGATTACATGCAATTGAAGCTTACGTCGACAGCGGTGCCATCGGCAATTATGTGGATCACGAAATGGTTTTGAGGATGAATCTAACTCTTTGTCCCAAGGCTGTAAAGGACGTCATTACTACGGTGGATGGAACGGAGATAGCCTCCGGACCAGTAACGCATACCACTCAAGAAGTGACGCTAGTAAGTCAAGATGGACACCATGAGAAGATCGTGTTCGATGTGATCAAGGCTCCTCAGTTTCAGATTATTCTAGGAATACCTTGGTTAGAGAAACACAATCCTCTGATCGATTGGCGAGCAAGAACGGTCCAGTTTCCAGAATGTGTCTCTACTTGTCACCTTTCACCTGGTGTTGCACTGGCAGCAATTTCTTCAGAGACTCCCCAGTTACCTCCCGAATACCTAGAATACCAAGATGTCTTCCGGAAGGATCAGGCTAACTCTCTACCTCCTCATAGGTCTTATGACTGCCAGATAGACCTGATACCTGGATCTACTCCTCCTTGTAGTAGAATTTATGCCCTCACCGAGCCTGAGAACCTTCACCTTCGACAATACCTGGATCAATACCTGGCAAATGGGTTTATTCGTCCTTCCAAGTCCCCTGCTTCTTCAGCTTTGTTCTTCGTTCCAAAAAAGGAAGGAGACCTTAGAACTTGTATAGATTATCGCTCCCTGAACCAGATCACCGTCAAGAATAGATATCCGTTACCTTTGATCCCTGAACTCCTGGACCAAGTCAGAAAAGCATGCATATATACAAAGCTGGATCTTAGAGGAGCCTACCACTTGGTACGAGTAAAAGAGGGCGATGAATGGAAGACGGCCTTCCACACCAAATATGGGCTATTTGAATATCAGGTCATGCCCTTCGGACTTTGCAATGCCCCGGCCGCCTTTCAATATTTTATGAACGATGTCCTCAGAGAACTCATAGATGTGTGTGTTGTTGTTTACATCCTCGTTTATTCTTCATCGGAATCTGAACATCGGAAACACGTGAAAATGGTCCTCGAAAGATTGCGTCAACACAAACTTTTCGCTAAGTTGGAAAAATATGTTTTCAACGTGACTGAAGTTGAATTCTTGGGATTCATATTATCACCTAGCGGAGTGCGTATGGATTCAAAGAAGGTCGATGCAGTTCTCAAATGGCCATCACCATCCTCCGTAAAAGGTGTGCAAAGCATGTTAGGCTTCGCTAACTTTTATCGCAGGTTTATCCCCGAATTTTCTCGGATAGTCCAGCCCATCACTGCCTTGTTAAAGAAAAACAAACGTTTTGAATGGTCTACCGAGGCGGAACAAGCTTTCCAGGATTTGAAGACTAGATTTATCTCTGCACCAATCTTAAAACACCCTCGCCCCGAACTCCCCTACATCGTGGAAACTGATGCTTCAAGCCTTGCCATGGGGGCAGTTCTATCACAAAAGGACCCGGTAACCAATCAGTTGCATCCCGTGGCATTTTGGTCCCGCAAATTCTCGCCTCCTGAAATCAACTACACGATTACTGACAAGGAACTTCTGGCTATCAAGTCTGCCTTTAAGGCTTGGCGGCATTATCTGCTGGGGGCCCGACACACCGTTACTGTGATTACGGATCACCGAAACCTGCAATATTTGAAAACCGCAAAAGCCCAACCCTCTAGACAACTCCGTTGGGCATTATTCTTTGCCGAGTTTGACTTCATAATTACCTATCGACCTGGTACAAAAAACGGTAAAGCTGATGCCCTTTCTCGGATGGGAGTGGAAGAACATTTGATCAACCCTAAACCTGTACCAATCATTCCCGAACAAAGAATTCTGGGTGTAATCGCCACACAATCCATAGAGGAAGTTAAGGATAAAGCCAGGCAAATTGTAACTCCAGCAGACATACAAAATTGGCATCTGCAGGGAAAGGACTTTGCAGTAAAGGACAACTTATTGGCCCTCATTACGACCCTGGCGGAAAGTGACTGACCGGAACGCCACAGCGTAAATAGCGTTTCCGCCATTGCACGATGGAGCAAAGTCCGGCCCATTCCGACCCATCGGGCACGAGCACCACGCCATGGCGGAAGTGCAAAGTCCGCGATGGCGGAAACGACCCCAAAACGGCCCACACCGCCGCCGTACGGCGCCCTAGGTGCAATACCGCCACCCCTCATAGCGGTCACCGCAATGAGCGGCAACCGGAAAGTACGGTGACCGCAAATATACGGAAACGGAAGCAAAAACCTTGGGCCGGAACGGGGAACATCCCGCCGTACACCTATAAAACCACTAAAACCACACAACCACTAAAAACACTACCCTGCGACACACCCCAACCCGTCATCCACCCTAGCGAAACCAAGAAAAATGGGAAAAGTAGCGAAGAAAGCGTGCGACCGCAAGCGGCAGGTCCACTTCTCGCGTGAGGAACTCACCGTGCTAACAGAGACCCTCCAGGAGAATGCTGCCGTCGTCTTCTCCACGCAAATGACCAGGACGGCACTTGCGAACAAGAAGGCCATATGGGCTCTGGTGGCACAGCGGGTAAGTGCGGTGGGGACCGCACCCCGCAACCCACAGCAATGCCGAAAGCGATGGGACGACCTGCGGATACGCGTCCGCAGCATACTATCTGCCAACCGCAACATTGCCACAGCCACCGGGGGAGGTCCTGAATCACCCATCAAGTTGACCCCCTGGGAAGAAATCTGCGCCTCCACCATCGGAATGGAGAGCATCGAGGGAGTCGGAGGGATGGAGAAAGGAGTGCAGACATCCGAAGAATCAGGTAGGTGGCCCAAATAAAACAATGCTAAAACCACAACGTCCAATCATCCTAAGTACCATGTGTCCACTTAGTGCAACAGAAACACATGTCCAGGAGAACGGCCACACACATCGGCCTGATAGCGCACATTAAAAGCACAATAAATACATAAATAATTAAAATCCCCTAAAACACCCACTACACGCGCAGCAGGCACACCCTAACTGCAGGCTGCCAAACAACTGCACCCTCACTCCACACACAAATGATACCACCTCCAAGGCCCCGACCCAAATCACCCCCAGGTACCACCCCAATGCATGTGATTGCCATTCCAGTTCCCACAGACCCATTAATAACGCTCGCCCTCCTTTACTCCACCACAGGGTCCGATCCAAACGACGAGCTCCAGGACACCCCTACCAGCACACCTGCAAAGAGGGCCAAGACCAACGGCCAAAGACCCTCCACCTCAGGTGCACGGATCAAGACACGGCAGCAGCACAAATCAGGTGGCAGCACAGAGGAGGGAACATCAACAGGCACCCCAGCAGCCAGCATGGCCACACCACCACAGGTCCCCCCAACGGATGCCACAGAAGGCACTGCCTCTGGTGGCAGCAGCACCATAGCTGACACCCCATTGATGGCAGCATGCTCCGACACAGAAAACGGGGATGTCGAAGTCAGATCCATCCATGACCTGTCCCAATCCCCCTGTCTGTCCCATCCCGTACAACATGAGGATACCACGCAGGGGCACCCACAAGACGACGACTGGCCATCCCCCCCAAGCCCTGTGGCAAGGCAACATGAGGACAACAGCCCCTCTGTGACACCCCCGCAAATGGCCATGGCCCAGCAGAGGCAACAGTCCCTCGACCAGTTAATCGTGCAGCAGCAGCAACTGGCCACGCTCCTCAAGGACCATGCCGATGAGTGTGGGGGCACTAAGGCAGACATAGAAACATCAACCGAGACACTTAGGGCAGAAATGGAGAGAAGCACCGAGACACTAAGGGCACAAATGGAGAGTAGCACCGAGAGCCTGAGAGTCCAAATGGAAAGAAGCACCGAGAGCCTGAGGGGGGAACTGCATGCCACGTCCAAAGACGTATGTTCCGAACTTGCCGCTGTGCGCCGTGTGCTCACTGAGCTCTCACAAACACTCAGGGACATGCATGGACGTGAGCAGGCAGAGACGTCATCCGTCGCAAGTTCCGTCCAGGGCAGCCCCCAACGTAGATCTGGGAGGAACCTGCGCTCCGCAGCCAGGGGTGCCCCTGATACCCGGAGAGGGGGCTTGCAATAGCGACAGCCCACTGACAGTGAGCATCTCTGGACACTGGTGTTCGGGGGGGAGGCAGGAGGGTGGAGGGGGTGTGTTGGGCTCATTAGGGTGGCGGGTCGATAGGGTGTTCAATATTCAATCACACATGCCATAAACAGAACACGAACAACCAATGAGATGTGTGGACAATGATCTTTGTGTACTAGGCCATCATAGGCGTACAGTCCATATTGTGCATGTCCCAGACGCACACAGTGCCACGGGTACCGTGTCCATGTATCAGCCACAAGGCGTGAGTGCTAGAAGCATGCATCTATGATATGCTGACGAATGTCACGGCCCTCCTGTGCCTCGGGGACTCCATGAGGTGCTGCCACATCCCCACCCTCGTCATGACCATCTTCAGGTGCTTGCAGTTCTGCGTCAGGGGGCATGGGCACATTTCTACGTACGCACATGTTGTGTAGCATGACACATGCCATGACCATCTTTGCAACCTTCTCATGGCGGTACAGGAGTGCCCCGCCAGACCTGCTGAGGCAGCGGAAACGACCCTTCAGTAGGCCGAATGCCTGTTCAATGACTACACGGGTACGTGAGTGGGCATGGTTGTAGTCCTCCTCGTGCTGGTCCCGTGGGTTCCGGACTGGTGTGAGGAGCCATCTCTTCAGTGGATATCCAGCATCACCTGTATGTGGACGATAAACGGATTATGAGGAATGCCATTGCTACGTACGCACCCCCCCCTCCCCTTCCTGCCAGGTCATTGCCGAATCACATACCCCACATTACCATGCATGTAATGAGACTCACCGAGTAGCCAGGATCTGTTCCCTGCGTGTCGCTCCATGTAGCGTGGTATTGTAGAGTTCCTCAAGACCATAGAATCATGGGTTGATCCAGGGAATCGGGCACAACAATGTGTAATGATCCTGTTGGAGTCACACACCATTTGGACATTCAGGGAATGAAATTGTTTCCGGTTGCGGTACTGGGCCTCCATGGCATGTGGGACGACCAATTCCACATGGGTGCAGTCGATGGCACCAATGCAACCCGGTATGCCGGCAAGTGCATGGAATCCCACTTTTGCGTTGGTAATTTCCTGCTCCGAGCGTGGTAGGGAGATGTAGTCGTCTGCGTGCTGCAGGAGGGCATCGAGCACTTGCAATAGTGTCCGTGAGAACAGTGGCTGTGAAATGCCATGCAACTGTCCGACTGTGTGCTGGTAGGTGCCTGTGGCCAGGAAGTGGAGTACAGACACCACCTTCAGTAGGGGTGGAATGGCGGTTGGGCTATCTATCATGCTGACGAGGTCAGCCTGTGTCATGTCCACAATGGCGGTTATGGTGTCCCGGTCCAAACGGTAGAGGGTGTGAATCTGCTCAGCAGTGAGGTTGAACGGATTTGCTCGGAGGCGTGGGATTGCGGGCTGCCTGCGTGGTGGTAGTGGCTGTGCTGGCGGCCCTTGCTGGCCCTGCCTTGGCCTCCTCCTCCTCCTCCTGCGTCTCCTCCGTGCGGCCGGTTGTTGTAGTGGTTGGCGTTCGTCTTCTTCTTGTAGTTGGAGTACTTGCAGTGCTATCAGGTCCCCCATGGCCAACATCGCGAGTCCTGCCGGTAGCATTGCGGAGTGGGTGTGGGAGGAGACGGTGTGCTATTTATGTGTTTTCAGGCTGTATGGCCTCCACCTGTGGTGATTCATTCCACCTGTGCAAGCTGCTCTCCCCTTCGGCCGAGCACGTCCCGCACACAACGCTGCAATCCGAGTAATGGCATGTATCTGTACCCGATGGCCGTGTAACATTTGTTGATATGTACATTCGGCTATGGTCCCATTGCTTCACATACAATCTTTGCAGTCGTGAGCAGACTTGTGAAGGGTCAGTGGAACGTAGTACTCGAGTAACGGTGGGCCCTCATGCATCACTGTACAGAGTTGCACCGACGGGCGGGGCGTCCCATTTGTGGGTGAAGGCAGTTGCCATTTACACACACAGCCGCACTGGATGGATTAATTTGTGATTCCAAACGGCCACAGATGCCTTTCCGACGTGATGTTGCAAATGTGGAATTCGAAGGGCGGCGCTTTCGGTTGTCAGCTAGCGGCGAGGAGATGCCCACAGGTCTGACTGCAAATATAACGTTCAATTGTTCGATGTCCTTGGGACAGGGGCCATGGCGAGGGTGCAATGATTGATATGAATGTTTTGGGATGCGCAATTGCGACGTGGGCGATGAGGCCGGTCGTTCACAAATACATGTTACTTCACAACACTGGAATTACGGGCTGGGGCACTGTGGATTTGGCAGGCTGCATGACGCACAGACTCAATGGATATTTCTAATGTCATGTGAGTAAATATTCAGGCGTTTTCATACCGGGATGAGGGAATGATGAATGGATGCATGGGCAGATGATTTGATACAGAGTTTGCCATGTACAGGGCTTCTTGGAATCTATCCGCCTCCCCTGCGCTATGTGATGCAGGGCTGCCATAGTGGGACCATCGTCTCTCTGGCCTTGTTGGGCCCTCCCTTTCTCGACGCGCCTTCAGACACTTGTGTCCATGCACGTTAACATTCCCATCTGATGCATTCTGTTGTGACAGACGCATGCACAGGTACACTCGTTTGTGATGGTGTTTAGGCCTCGATATAGATGGTTATGTGTCGCAAGTAGTTTTGGGGTGGTGTTGATCCTTTGGAGTGGGCTAGCATGCATATGGCTGTGGATTTAGTGTGATCATTGTAGTGAGTTGTTCGAATGTAGTTCTGATGGCCATTCTGTTCTTTTTCTTTTCTTTTGGTTGACAGGTATCTCCTCCCCTTTTGCCACTGCCATCTGTATGCCACTCCTGCAGATGGATTTTACTCCCGACACCTGCTGCTTCGTGTTAATCAGTGGAGCAGCATCACGATCTTATGGGACGATCGCCAATGGCCCACATGCCCTTACGCAGTACTAGTGGCTCGGAGCAACATTTCGGCCTTTCAGCTGCACTAGTGCCTCCCCATTGGGACGGCCCTGCGGTTCTGTGCGCTTCCATGTTGCCTTTTCGTACGTGTATGTGGCTCTGTGTGCCATGATGGAACAGGCCGTCACACAAGTAGTAGCTAGTCATTTCTTGCGGATGCAGCCCACAATGGTGTAATGTGTTCTGGAGTTCATGGCCTAATGGCTGTATGGCCTTGGTGATTTTGTTGTGCATTAAATTTCTATTCTGATATGGGCCGTGTTGCGTCCTTCTTTGTGAGTGATGTGGCATATTCCTGTTTGTGGAGCGATGTATTGTGAGGAGATCTGCATTGGGTTCCAGATTCGGGGTTTAGTTGCGTGGTACTGTGCTGGGCGCGTTTGCCTGCGGAGACCAGTGAGGTCAGGGATGGGGGGCTGCCAATATGGCAGTTTGAATGTTGTCATGCTCAGGGGCGGGGGTTTGGGTTTTGTGTGACAGATGCCGGTCAGCCAGGTGGACTGGTGGACTGATGTGATTTTCGGTATCTTGCTGGTCACAGGTGCCTGTGTTTGCGTGCGTTTCGGGGGGGGGACTGTGGTCATGTCCATTGGAATGGCTTCTGTATTCGTGCCATCTGTGCCCTGCAGCTCCCATTGGCCCCTCTTGTGGCTCTTTTGTTCGTTGTCATGCATGGGTGACTTGTACATTTCACTGGTTGCATTGCACCTACGGGGAGTTGTACTTTGTGGGCAGGGAGCGGTGTGCAGGCACTCAGTGGGGCCGTTTACGGTTGATTCGCGATGCCGTACTTTTCACCATGGCGGATTGGTACTTTCCGCCGTGCTTGATGGCGTTAGGTACATGTCCGCTAGGGTCGGAATTCGTGTACCCTTGCGCCATGGTGGTATTTACGGTTTGGCATGGCGCGCGCGCGCGTACTTGGTGCAGTTTGCGTTGGCGTTCACTACGGTGTCGCTGATGGCATCGTATTTTGCGGTGACGGGTCGTAGTCGCACCGAGCGCTATTCGATGGCGGTATTGCAGTTCCGCCATCGTTTTTCGATTTCCGCCACGGTCGTAATGAGGGCCATTGTATTTCCAAGAACGATTATACCTGCCCAGCACAGATTTACAGAAAAAAGTAATCTCTTGTTATCACGATTCTTTAATGGAAGGACATCCCGGTATGGCCAAGACCTCGGAAAAGATCAAGCGCTACTTCTGGTGGCCGTCTTGGAAAAAAGATATCAGAGACTTTATAATGTCCTGTGGAGTATGCGCCCAAAACAAGAGTCAAAAGGAAAGACCAGCAGGCCTCTTACGCCCTATTGACATCCCACCTCACCCTTGGCATACGCTTTCTATGGACTTCATCACCAATCTACCTCCATGCTCCGGATACAATACGATTCTAGTAATCGTGGACTTATTCTCCAAGATGGCGCATTTCATTCCGCTCAAAGGCTTGCCAACAGCAGCAACTCTGGCCTGAGAATTTCTCGAAAACATCGTCCGACTGCACGGTTTTCCTTCGGTTCTAATTTCGGATCGAGGTAGTCAATTTATTTCCCATTTTTGGCGAAGTTGCTGTCGGTCGGCTCAAATTGATGTGAGACTATCGACCAGTCACCACCCTCAGACCGACGGACAAACCGAGAGGACCAATCAAACTCTGGAACAGTATTTACGCTGCATGCTGCAACAAACTGAAAAAACTTGGAAAGACATCCTTAGGATAGCCGAATATGCCTACAACAACTCTGTCCATTCGGGAACTGGGAAAACCCTGTTTTTTCTTTTATACGGCAGTCACCCCCGAACCTCGGAGTTGGATCCCCTCCAAGATCTTGAAACACCAGCAGTAGACTACCTGCATTCTACAATCACCCAAGCCTTTAAGGAAGCTGTTTCTCACCTTCAAAGGGCTAAAGAACAATACAAGAAAGGAGCAGATCAACATCGGAAGGAAGCCCCTCAATATCAAGTAGGGGATCAAGTCTGGTTATCCACCAAATATCTACCTCTAAAAGGGCCACGCACATTCAACCCAAGATACCTTGGTCCCTATTCCATCACTACCATAGTAAACCCTGTAGCGGTCAAGTTGGACTTGCCCCCGCACATGAAGATACATCCGGTCTTCCACGTCTCTCTATTAAAACCCGTGGAACCTCAAACCCGACTAACTAAATCTCCAAAACCCATCCTAGTTGATGGAGAACTCGAGTTTGAAGTCAAAAGCATTCTGGACTCCAAGATCTCCAAATCTAAACTATTTTACCTAATTGACTGGAAAGGCTACGGCCCCCAAGAGAGATCCTGGGAACCTGCTGAATATGTCCACGCTCCTCGCCTAATCAAAAGATTTCACCGAACATTTCCTGACAAGCCAAAACCCCCGGAGAAGCCCGGTTTGGGAGGGGCCTTGAGGGGGGGTACTGTCATGATCTCTGCTTCCAAAAGGTCAGGGTTTTCCCAACTCCCTTGGAAGCAGATCCATAACCCAGGTTCCGAGGGCCAACCAGTCCCAATTGGGACCTTTTGGACCCAGTCCTGGCGCTAGTGGCACCAGGCTCATAAATATGCCCAGTCCCAGCGCTGGAAGCGCCGGGCTCATAATGCTTGGGTGGACTTACCTGCAGCAGACCATGCTGCTTACTTGCCTGCCAGTTGAGCCTCTGATCCTCTTCTGTTTGGAACTACTTTTCCTGTTGGGTGGGGCAGGACCCACTCCCTAGGTTCAGAACACTGGAACTCTTCTGGAAAGCAGGAACTCTTTTCTTACCTAGGCGTGGCTGTGGAAGGAGATACCTAAGCACTACAGGAGGCTATTTAAACCACACCCGATGGATGAATCTTGCTTTGCGTTATTCTGCATCCTCTGCAGCAGAACGCTCATCGTGTCTTCTGCATCTGATCCTGGGCCTAAGGAAAAAGGCTTACCATCCTGAATCCAGTCTTCAGCAACATCTATAAAGACAAGAAAGAACAGGTAAGCATTACGGTCTTCAGTGACAGCGCTTCACTTACCTGGTCCATCGGCTGTCATCAACGCCTCGCGCTGCATTCCGGCATCTGAAAGACAAAGGCTTACCTACTCTTCGTGCGCTCCGGAGGTCTTCGCACTGCATTCCGGCATCTGAAAGACAAAAGCTCACCAACTCTTCGCACGCTCCGGAGGCCTTCGGCGCTTCATCCCGCATCTGAAAGACAAAAAAAGGTGCGTTTAAAGACATTGGGGAACTTTAATACTCACGTGCCATTACTCCTTTCCACATCTAACCCAGTGGGTATTCCGGCACCCTGCAGCCGCTCCAAACTTGTACCTGCAACATAAAAAGACAGTTAGAGCGCATCGTGAAGCAGGCAACAAGCGCTTACTTACGTGCTTCCAGGCGCTTCTATTCATCACACGGGCTCCATCTTCAACTCACTTCAGCCCGTCATCCGCCATCGCCGGAACCCTGCAAAACAAGAGACATCATTACTAAAGACTTTTAAAGACATTAGAATTACTCGAAACTTACCGTTCGTGCAGTAAACGACGGACAGCAGTCCTCTGAAGTCAAGAGGCCTGCTCCCCTTATCCAGTGAAGAAACTGGTTACAGCACCCTGCCCCGAGGCAGATGGAGAGCACGGCGTTCACTTACCTAAGGTGAGAGCGTTGACCTTTGGGGTGCTACAGGAGAAGAGAAAGGGAAGAAGAGAGAGACACTCAATAACCCAGTTCATTAATCCCATATTTTCTATCTGCAGACATCTTACCCTCCGAGTCAGACATACAGTGCACAGAGGTCCAGCCCAAAGAGCCAGCCGTGTGTTACACATCACCTTTGAAGATACGACATACGCCCAGTCAAGACCGGCACCTCTACGGGAATCAGGTGAGCGTTACAGAACGCAAAGCCTACCGCAAAACTCCCGTCCAGGCGCTATGGAAACCTCGGATACTGACCAGCTAGCCCAGTTACTTGGGGAACTAAGGGCAGAAGTGTATGCAGCCCGTCAGGAAACGAACGCTCTAAGAAGGGAACTGATTATTTCCAAGGAGCGAACAGATGATCTCACTAGACAATTGCTACAGTCACAAGCCGGACAGACCCCGTTACCAGCATCTGGGGGAAATCTTCCTTCTACATCCTCTATAAATCAGTGCAGATCAACCTACCTGGGAATGTACCTCTGGCTCCGCCCGAACGATTTTCTGGTGACCCAAAGAGGTTTGCAGTATTTATCAATCAGTGCCGGTTGCATTTCTTATGCCGGCCAGCAGCCTTTCCAACTGATCAAGCTAAAGTAGCTTTCGTGCTTTCGTACCTTAGTGGCAATGCGGCAGACTGGTCGATCCCTCTAGTAAATCAAGATGATCCGGTCCTCCATGATTTTCAAGCTTTTCAGCTCAGTATGGAAAAACTGTTCGCAAGACATTCACAGGGGCAGGCCTTGGACAATGAGCTTCTTTCGTTGCGACAAGGTAATCAAGACCTTTTGGCTTATATTGCGTCTTTCAACAGACTGATAGTGGAAACTCAATGGCCTGAGGACAAAAGGATTACGCTGTTTTATAGAGGTCTGCGTGGAGAGCTCAAAGATGTGTTAGCCCAAGTAGTGAATCCCCCACAAGATTGTTCGGACTATATAGACTTAGTCGTTCAAATAGATCACAGACTGCAGAACAGGAAGGCCGATCGTTCCAAGTTTGATGCTTGAGTATTTTCCAAACCGCCAACTCCTTCCAAAGGAGTAGACTCCGGGGAACCCATGCAAATAGGGGGCCTGAAAGGTCCTCTAACACAAAAGGAGCGGGAAAGGAGAAAACAGTTGCAATTATGCCTCTATTGCGGAAACTCAGGGCACTTTCTACGAGACTGTCCGGTGAAACCTGCCAAGAAGGCAGTAGGAGCTGCAGTTACCAAAGTTACAAACTCTGAGCAGGGAAACGACCTCGCCCGACAAATATAGAGGTCCTCTTGCCGAGCGTGAAAACCAGTTACGTGATCTCGCATTTCGTGATACCTATGGTCCTCATTAGCCCTGATAATCCGGATCGATTACATGCAATTGAAGCTTACGTCGACAGCGGTGCCATCGGCAATTATGTGGATCACGAAATGGTTTTGAGGATGAATCTAACTCTTTGTCCCAAGGCTGTAAAGGACGTCATTACTACGGTGGATGGAACGGAGATAGCCTCCGGACCAGTAATGCATACCAGTCAAGAAGTGACGCTAGTAAGTCAAGATGGACACCATGAGAAGATTGTGTTCGATGTGATCAAGGCTCCTCAGTTTCAGATTATTCTAGGAATACCTTGGTTAGAGAAACACAATCCTCTGATCGATTGGCGAGCAAGAACGGTCCAGTTTCCAGAATGTGTCTCTACTTGTCACCCTTCACCTGGTGTTGCACTGGCAGCAATTTCTTCAGAGACTCCCCAGTTACCTCCCGAATACCTAGAATACCAAGATGTCTTCCGGAAGGATCAGGCTAACTCTCTACCTCCTCATAGGTCTTATGACTGCCAGATAGACCTGATACCTGGATCTACTCCTCCTTGTAGTAGAATTTATGCCCTCACCGAGCCTGAGAACATTCACCTTCGACAATACCTGGATCAATACCTGGCAAATGGGTTTATTCGTCCTTCCAAGTCCCCTGCTTCTTCAGCTTTGTTCTTCGTTCCAAAAAAGGAAGGAGACCTTAGAACTTGTATAGATTATCGCTCCCTGAACCAGATCACTGTCAAGAATAGATATCCGTTACCTTTGATCCCTGAACTCCTGGACCAAGTCAGAAAAGCATGCATATATACAAAGCTGGATCTTAGAGGAGCCTACCACTTGGTACGAGTAAAAGAGGGCGATGAATGGAAGACGGCCTTCCGCACCAAATATGGGCTATTTGAATATCAGGTCATGCCCTTCGGACTTTGCAATGCCCCGGCCGCCTTTCAATATTTTATGAACGATGTCCTCAGAGAACTCATAGATGTGTGTGTTGTTGTTTACATTGACGACATCCTCGTTTATTCTTCATCGGAATCTGAACATCGGAAACACGTGAAAATGGTCCTCGAAAGATTGCGTCAACACAAACTATTCGCTAAGTTGGAAAAATGTGTTTTCAACGTGACTGAAGTTGAATTCTTGGGATTCATATTATCACCTAGCGGAGTGCGTATGGATTCAAAGAAGGTCGATGCAGTTCTCAAATGGCCATCACCATCCTCCCTAAAAGGTGTGCAAAGCATGTTAGGCTTCGCTAACTTTTATCGCAGGTTTATCCCAGTATTTTCTCGGATAGTCCAGCCCATCACTGCCTTGTTAAAGAAAAACAAACGTTTTGAATGGTCTACCGAGGCGGAACAAGCTTTCCAGGATTTGAAGACTAGATTTATCTCTGCACCAATCTTAAAACACCCTCGCCCCGAACTCCCCTACATCGTGGAAACTGATGCTTCAAGCCTTGCCCTGGGGGCAGTTCTATCACAAAAGGACCCGGTAACCAATCAGTTGCATCCCGTGGCATTTTGGTCCCGCAAATTCTCGCCTCCTGAAATCAACTACACGATTACTGACAAGGAACTTCTGGCTATCAAGTCTGCCTTTAAGGCTTGGCGGCATTATCTGCTGGGGGCCCGACACACCGTTACTGTGATTACGGATCACCGAAACCTGCAATATTTGAAAACCGCAAAAGCCCAATCCTCTAGACAACTCTGTTGGGCATTATTCTTTGCCGAGTTTGACTTCATAATTACCTATCGACCTGGTACAAAAAACGGTAAAGCTGATGCCCTTTCTCGGATGGGAGTGGAAGAACATTTGATCAACCCTAAACCTGTACCAATCATTCCCGAACAAAGAATTCTGGGTGTAATCGCCACACAATCCATAGAGGAAGTTAAGGATAAAGCCAGGCAACTTGTAACTCCAGCAGACATACAAAATTGGCATCTGCAGGGAAAGGACTTTGCAGTAAAGGACAACTTATTGTATTTCCAAGAACGATTATACCTGCCCAGCACAGATTTACAGAAAAAAGTAATCTCTTGTTATCACGATTCTTTAATGGAAGGACATCCCGGTATGGCCAAGACCTCGGAAAAGATCAAGCGCTACTTCTGGTGGCCGTCTTGGAAAAAAGACATCAGAGACTTTATAATGTCCTGTGGAGTATGCGCCCAAAACAAGAGTCAAAAGGAAAGACCAGCAGGCCTCTTACGCCCTATTGACATCCCACCTCGCCCTTGGCATACGCTTTCTATGGACTTCATCACCGATCTACCTCCATGCTCCGGATACAATACGATTCTAGTAATCGTGGACTTATTCTCCAAGATGGCGCATTTCATTCCGCTCAAAGGCTTGCCAACAGCAGCAACTCTG
This sequence comes from Ambystoma mexicanum, assembly GCF_040938575.1. NCBI lineage: Eukaryota > Metazoa > Chordata > Amphibia > Caudata > Ambystomatidae > Ambystoma > Ambystoma mexicanum. Next base: position 620,087,243 of record NC_090923.1, on the reverse strand, counting down.
GCCCGAGAATTTCTCGAAAACATCGTCCGACTGCACGGTTTTCCTTCGGTTCTAATTTCGGATCGAGGTAGTCAATTTATTTCCCATTTTTGGCGAAGTTGCTGTCGGTCGGCTCAAATTGATGTGAGACTATCGACCAGTCACCACCCTCAGTCCGACGGACAAACCGAGAGGACCAATCAAACTCTGGAACAGTATTTACGCTGCATGCTGCAACAAACTGAAAAAACTTGGAAAGACATCCTTTGGATAGCCGAATATGCCTACAACAACTCTGTCCATTCGGGAACTGGGAAAACCCTGTTTTTTCTTTTATACGGCAGTCACCCTCGAACCTCGGAGTTGGATCCCCTCCAAGATCTTGAAACACCAGCAGTAGACTACCTGCATTCTACAATCACCCAAGCCTTTAAGGAAGCTGTTTCTCACCTTCAAAGGGCTAAAGAACAATACAAGAAAGGAGCAGATCAACATCGGAAGGAAGCCCCTCAATATCAAGTAGGGGATCAAGTCTGGTTATCCACCAAATATCTACCTCTAAAAGGGCCACGCACATTCAACCCAAGATACCTTGGTCCCTATTCCATCACTACCATAGTAAACCCAGTAGCGGTCAAGTTGGACTTGCCCCCGCACATGAAGATACATCCGGTCTTCCACGTCTCTCTATTAAAACCCATGCAACCTCAAACCGGACTAAGTAAATCTCCAAAACCCATCCTAGTTGATGGAGAACTCGAGTTTGAAGTCAAAAGCATTCTGGACTCCAAGATCTCCAAATCTAAACTATTTTACCTAATTGACTGGAAAGGCTACGGCCCCCAAGAGAGATCCTGGGAACCTGCTGAATATGTCCACGCTCCTCGCCTAATCAAAAGATTTCACCGAACATTTCCTGACAAGCCAAAACCCCCGGAGAAGCCCGGTTTGGGAGGGGCCTTGAGGGGGGGTACTGTCATGATCTCTGCTTCCAAAAGGTCAGGGTTTTCCCAACTCCCTTGAAAGCAGATCCATAACCCAGGTTCCGAGGGCCAACCAGTCCCAATTGGGACCTTTTGGACCCAGTCCTGGCGCCAGTGGCACCAGGCTCATAAATATGCCCAGTCCCAGCGCTGGAAGCGCCGGGCTCATAATGCTTGGGTGGACTTACCTGCAGCAGACCATGCTGCTTACTTGCCTGCCAGTTGAGCCTCTGATCCTCTTCTGTTTGGAACTACTTTTCCTGTTGGGTGGGGCAGGAGCCACTCCCTAGGTTCAGAACACTGGAACTCTTCTGGAAAGCAGGAACTCTTTTCTTACCTAGGTGTGGCTGTGGAAGGAGACACCTAAGCACTACAGGAGGCTATTTAAACCACACCCGATGGATGAATCTTGCTTTGCGTTATTCTGCATCCTCTGCAGCAGAACGCTCATCGTGTCTTCTGCATCTGATCCTGGGCCTAAGGAAAAAGGCTTACCATCCTGAATCCAGTCTTCAGCAACATCTATAAAGACAAGAAAGAACAGGTTAGCATTACGGTCTTCAGTGACAGCGCTTCACTTACCTGGTCCATCGGCTGTCATCAACGCCTCGCGCTGCATTCCGGCATCTGAAAGACAAAGGCTTACCTACTCTTCGTGCGCTCCGGAGGTCTTCGCACTGCATTCCGGCATCTGAAAGACAAAAGCTCACCAACTCTTCGCACGCTCCGGAGGCCTTCGGCGCTGCATCCCGCATCTGAAAGACAAAACAAGGTGCGTTTAAAGACATTGGGGAACTTTAATACTCACGTGCCATTACTCCTTTCCACATCTAACCCAGTGGGTATTCCGGCACCCTGCAGCCGCTCCAAACTTGTACCTGCAACATAAAAAGACAGTTAGAGCGCATCGTGAAGCAGGCAACAAGCGCTTACTTACGTGCTTCCAGGCGCTTCTATTCATCACACGGGCTCCATCTTCAAATCACTTCAGCCCGTCATCCGCCATCGCCGGAACCCTGCAAAACAAGAGACATCATTACTAAAGACTTTTAAAGACATTAGAATTACTCGAAACTTACCGTTCGTGCAGTAAACGACGGACAGCAGTCCTCTGAAGTCAAGAGGCCTGCTCCCCTTATCCAGTGAAGAAACTGGTTACAGCACCCTGCCCCGAGGCAGATGGAGAGCACGGCGTTCACTTACCTAAGGTGAGAGCGTTGACCTTTGGGGTGCTACAGGAGAAGAGAAAGGGAAGAAGAGAGAGACATTCAATAACCCAGTTCATTAATCCCATATTTTCTATCTGCAGACATCTTACCCTCCGAGTCAGACATACAGTGCACAGAGGTCCAGCCCAAAGAGCCAGCCGTGTGTTACACATCACCTTTGAAGATACGGCATACGCCCAGTCAAGACCGGCGCCTCTACGGGAATCAGGTGAGCGTTCCAGGAGGTTGGCCAGACAGGGATTGATTGATGGATTCCATTAGAAATGGGTAATAGGTAAATTGTGAACATGTCACTTCAACATCAAATTGCATTTGTTACAATCACTACTGTCCATGCATTGGGCCTCATTACGACCCAGGCGGTAAGTTACCGCCTGGGTCGTACCTTTACCACCATGGCGTAAACTACGTTTACGCCATGGTGGTTGGCGGACTTACCGCCCCATTCCGAGGTTGGCGGGGCGGTAAGTCCCCAATCCCCATTTACCCTTCCCCATTCCCATTTTTGCCCCATAGGGCATAATGGGAGTGGGGAAGGCGTTAATTACGCCACCGTAAATTACGGTGGCGTAATTAACATCAAGGTCCCTTAGCGTCATGGATTTTAACACCTGCTAAAAGCAGGTGTTAAAACCTCCATGGCGCTAAGGGACCTCGGAATCAGGGGGTAAGGGTCGGCGCTGTTTACGCTGCCGTAAACCCCTTACCGCCTGAGTCGTAATGAGGCCCATTGTGTTTTTTGTAACGTGATTTATTTTCCCTCCAACAATCCACCCTCCTCACAGTGAACACCCAACAATCCCCCCTCCCCCCAGTGAACACCCAACAATCCCCCCTGCCCCCAGTGAACACCCAACAATCCCCCCTCCCCCCAGTGAACACCCAACAATCCCCCCTCCCCCCAGTGGACACCCAACTATCCCCCCGCCCCCCAGTGTACAACCCCCAACTGTGCAGTTGCCTCATCAGGCCAAAAACAATGTTGCCATGCACCACTAGGATGGGTTCGGGCGCTTCCCCGGTGTGCGTGCCCTCAGGTGGCGCATGGACCGGCGCCTCAGAGATGGGTCCAGTGAACCCTCTGTGGGTGTTGTGGAAGTAGAGTGTATGGAAGCGCTGGCCATCATGTGCTGGCGCATGACGTTAGTGGCCTTGCGTTGCTGTTCTGCCAGTGCTGACACTGCCTCCGTGAATTCGCGGACTCGTTGCCCAAAGCCTGTCAGGGCAGCTGTGCATTGTTGCACAACTTGCCGTGTGCGCGCATTGTCCCGCGCAATGTACCTGCACCCATGCCGGATGGATTTACTCACGGCCTTTTTGTGCCAGCTCTGGTCCCTTGCCATTCCTTCCACCTGGGCCTGTTTTGCCTCAATGATATCCAGTTGGCCCATGACTGCTGCCCCAGTGACAAAGGCCTCTCCTGGTGCGTCAGGTGGTGGACCGCGAATCGGGCGCTGTGGGGGGGGGGGCTGCATGGCGACATGCCACCAAACTGGACTGGGCTGCCTGGCTCAGATCGCTGGCCCTCTGGACTCCCATAGGACAGAGTGTCCACATCGGGCTGCGGTGCGCTGCAGCGACGCACAGGCACATGGCGACTCCCTGTCTGGTGTTTGCCTGGGCTTGGGCTTCCATGGGGTGTTGACACCCCTTCTCCATCACTACTGCTTTGCGGGTGTTGTGCGGCGGCATGATGCCCACGTGGAGGTGTTGCTCCCACGTCGGGCTCCAGTTCAGGCCTCTCTCCCTCGGCATCGGGGCTGTGGATGGTGGCTTCTGGTGAGCTGGTGGTCACCTCCCTGCAGCCATGTGGCTGCCACTGCTGTCTGGCGGGGCTGCGTTGGGGTGAGGTGGGTGTTCCCCTGTGTTGTCTCCCATGGGTGTGGCGTCTTTGTGGGGTGCTGGGGCTGGTGGAGGCACGGTGTTGTGGGCGCATTGTCGGTGTGGCCTCATCGCCATCATTCGCATCATTATTATTATTATTATTATTATTATTATTATTATTATTATTATCATCACCAGGCTGTTGGGATCGACGTGTGCCTGTGGGGTACATAGGCGGTGGTTTGAGTACAATGCTACATACATTTGTGTGATGCAGGTCATGCAAACAAGTGTGAATGAAGACAGTGACAATGACGCAGTCAACTTGCATTCCAATCAGTCACCATGTGGTGCTTGTTGTGGATGTGGATGGAGGTACACTGCATGGTAACGCGTGGTTGGGGTGGACTGCGCTCAGGCTTTTGTGGTTGTGTTGATGCACAGTACCACTCTACGTAGCTGTCCTATGGGTATGGGAGTCTATCCCCTGCCCCTGTCATTCATGCACTGCACGTACAGGGTCGTCTAGGCAGCACTACCGTTCTAGGGATGTGGCCCTCACTTACGGGTGTATGCAGTGCCTCAGACACATGTCTTCACTCTCATTCAGAGGCATGTATTTGGGGATGGGACTCACCTGCCGTTAGATTTATGCCAGTCCCTGCCTCCGCTCCACCAATGCCCTCAATGGTTCCGACGTCGATGAGGCCCGTCAATTTCTCCTCCCATGGTGTGAGGTCGGGTGGGGGGGTGGTGGCCCTCCTCCTGTGCACATGCTTGCACTCCTGTGCTGGGACAGGATGCCTTGCACTCGCACACGCAGGTCATTCAGCCACTTGCGGCAATCCTCCCCATCCCGGGGCACCGCCCCACTGCACTGACCCTTTGTGCGACGGATCTCCATATTTGGCCTCTGCGCTGGGCGCTGGTTTTACGCTGCTGCAGTTCATTATGGTACGTCAGTGCCTCCTCCACAAGTATCTCAAGCTCCTGGTCACTGAACTTGGGTTTTCTGACCCTGTCCAGTGCAGACTTGCCCCTAGTGCGCTCTTGACTCATTTTCAGGGTTCAGATCGCGTGGATGGCTTTCAGTGGGTGTGATATCCGACGGATTGTGATTTCCAAGATGGCTGCTGCTTTATTTCCCGTTCCGGCGGTGACGCGTTTCCTGCGCGCTATAAGCGCAAGGTGGCGGTAGCGCACGGTGTGCGGGATTTAAGGGTTCACGCTAATCGCGCTAATGCCTTGGACCGGGGCGCGTGCACGATAACTCGTGATCTGACGGATTATCCACCGGGTGCCTTGGTGTTAGCGCTATTTAGGTCCGGCGGATAATCTGCCCCATTTACCGCCCAAGTCGTGATGAGGCCCTATAGTCATTCTTGTTACTTTGAAGAGGTACACAGTGAGCAGAAAATCCTTGTGTGTCCCAGGATTGGGGAACGTCAGCTCTAGCCAATCACAATTCAGTACATTAGGGGTTTGTAGCAATGAGACAGAACCAATGATAAGCCCACCACACTGCAACAAGGTTATAGTAAGTGACTTGGGGATTGACCAAGCAAGCCACCTGACATGCAAGAGCCAGTAGAGTAACATCTATATAGTCCACTATAGGTGGTAAAATACTCAATACACAATTGAGTGGCCTGATAGGTTTCCTGGAGAAGGGCTCAGGTTGTGAAGCCATGCTGATGCCAGTGGGTAGTAAAACCGGCCTGCGAGCCTAGGAAGAGCAAGATGTGCATGGATTTTTACTGTTCCTGTCCTGATCCCTGTTGGTTTTGCCTTTAATAAACTGCAGTTTGAACTTGCCATTGACTGTGTCTGTATATTCCTAAATATTATACTATGGAAACAAAATAAGATCACAAGACATAGAAATGGATATTCAAACAGAAAAACTGTTTATTGTGCATGGCAGCATGCTCACTCACAAGCAAAGGCCCCAGCAGTCGCCAGTAGCAATGAGAGCTCCAACGAATGACCAATCAGCACCCTTCAACAATGAGAGCTCACTCGCTCCCTTCCTTTTCTTTACTGAACAGAAATCCACTGTTATATATCAGTGGCATTTGACGTACATTACATATGTAGAAGCATTCCATGGCAAACAGCATTTTGCCTACTTGCATACATTTCATCATAGCATGAACTGTACTGTACATATTCTAAGAAATCAAAGCATATCTTGCCAACATTCCTTCTCTCGCACGAGACAGAAGTACTCTGCAGAAACCAAAAACATCAGTCATGCTATCTCGTCAAGGCTGTATTCTTTGTGCTAAAGGATAACTGGCAGTCAGCCAAGAGTCATGTTGTTATAATGGCATCTCTACACTGTATTGAGCTGCATTCATGAACACATTTCCTTTCGTACTCAGCAAAGCCCGATTCATAATGGACAAAAACAGACCACAAATACTGCATTGAAACAAGAATGTGCGCTTTACAAAACAACAAGCATATCTACATTATTTCTTTCTGCATGGCTCTCAGCAAATGTTGATCCATGATAGCTCAGAACAAACTATATTGCTAAACAGACTTTAAATTAATGCAAGAATGGATTAGCTCATGCTAACTATAAAAATATGCAGATTGACAAGTCCTATTTGTATCCTGGGGTTGGCAGTTGGTCCCTCCAAATCTGCAACCTTCCAATGTCCCTCTAGCATATCTGGAGGTCTTTGTGGACCAAAAAGCTAAAATGTGGGTGTGGCTTGTTGGGTAAGGACATCCTAGCAAACAACCTTAAAGTCGAAGCAGAAAGGATTTTTAAAGAGGGAGTATAATGAGTTTTAATAATCTGGGAATTCACTGGGATTTTCCAAGCGAAAAGTTTAGAAGAATTGTTTAAACGAACAATCAGCATTTGGTGTGAACATCAATCATTATGTCATTTTGACCTTGGATAAGGCTGGACTTGGGCAAACTTGCTATGCACCTATATTTTTTTTTAATCTTTTTTTATTTTTATTTTATAACAGAGAAAAGAAACCAGCTTAGCATCAACAGTCAATGGCAGTTGGCACAGTACTATATATAACAACAAGGACCGTTTTGGGATTGCCTACTGTGGGTTGCCCAATTCAATAGTCACACTTAGGAAACACACAGTTTCTTTGTTAAAAAAGATGATTCGTGGGAGCACATGTCTCTAGCTTGGCTTTCAAGCATATGTGAGTGCACTGTGTCGTGCTAAAAAACACATGTTGAGCCACATAAAGAGTGGGCCATGTGTCTGCTGCTTTCTAGATGAAAAGAACTGGAATCTTTAATGGGTTTTTCTCTGTCATCTTTTTTAACAAAGAAACTGTGTGTTTCCTAGTTGGCACAGTACAACATCCACATTAAAGTGACGCATCTTATTCTGCTGACTGAACTACCAGACTATAGCATGCGTAACATTTTTTGGAACCCGCAACAAACCATGGCCAACATGGCCACATACCCTACCCTGTCCCCCCCTCAATACCCTGTATATGCTCTCAGTGGTCACCATGATGTACAATATGTTAAAACACAGTATAGCATGGGCCAATGGGCTTTTGGGCTATGAGTGGTCCGGACACCTTGATTGCCTCCTGTGTTCTATTTCATATAGTCTGCCGGGCGATGTCCAGTTCTCCCTGCACCCCTTAGGAGGGGTATGTTGAAAATGGCTCCCTGAGTCAGGCATCTCTCCTGCACAGCTATATTGTGAACATAGAGGAGCTTATTTTTTAAGTGTACAAAGAGCAACAAGTGCAGCAAAAAACAGTAGTAAACATGTTAAACTTGCTTTAACACTGCTTTTTGCGCGATTTGTGGCATTTCCTCATTTTTAAAAACATAGCAGGGGCACTGAAGAGAGTTACCATTTCCGTCAGACCCCCTATGCAATGACTGCAAGAAATACATTTTCTTGCTGGCTGAAAACCTATAGAGTCCTACACAAGCTGACTTTTTATATCTGTTAAAAGCAGGTGTAGTCCAAAAGAATCCATTGTAAATGCCTCGTACAAGTATAATTTGTGCAAGCCATTTACACTTTTTTCACTATGACTTGCAAAAAAATAGTGTTGACCTTTTTCACTAAGTTTAACACATTTCTTTGCAGTTTGTGGTATAAACTACCATAATTGCACAGAGGGGACATGAATTGCACTGAAGTGCAAATGTTAGCGGTTCACTCCATGTAATTAACTCTTCCAGTAAAATGAACCCAAGAGTATACAAGAACACTGTGTACAATTAGAAATATATGCATTTACATAATAGTAATATACTATGATTCTGCATATTGTTAAAATAACAGGATTGTAAAACAAGTCATGAACTGGTTCATTGCAAATGTGGAATATATCTACATGTGTGGGGTGCATTCAAACGGCCCAAACAGAGGTCCCTTTCCCATGAACAGCAAGATTTTAAAAACTGAACCAAAAACGGCCTGGTCTGTGTTTTTCTTTTCAAGTGCAAATGAAGAGCCATGTGGAAAAGGGGCCTAAATGTCACTACAAGAGGAAAAGCAGCATTTTAATTCACAAAAGAGGGAGGAATCAAAGATCCTTTTCACATGGAAAACAGGATTTTTAAACAGTGACACAAAAAAGACTTGCATAGGAGTATGCAAGTAAACACAGTTCAAATGTGAAAAGGATTCACTGCTAACAGAAACATTTCAGGGAAAAGACATGATGTGCGGGTTGACAAAAAGCAATGTATATAATGTTTCACATACAAAATACAAGTGACATTTGAAAAGCCACTTTGTTTTCATGGAAAAATGTCCGCCCAGGGCAAACCCTTTTTGCTGGCTGTGTGGGCAAACCTCACAAGGAAATTTCCCACTGCCAGTCTGGATGGTACTTCTCCCACTTAATTACCAACTGCAATAGAGTGTCCTGCTAATGGTGTCGAAAACCAGTGTTCCCCAGACTGATTGACTCTGAAGGCAGTGACTGCAGGACAAGTTCCCCTTGGGTGGAGCATGAATAATATGTGTGAAAATGGGGGCAACAACTTCAAAGAGCAAACTTCCAACACAAAGATACTGATAAAAAAAAAAACCCTGGCAGGCTGACCCTGTGAAAACAAATGGCCTGAAAGCAGGAGAATTACCATGTGTCCCACATGAATTGAATCCACTCTGCATTGTCCACAAGGCTTTCTGGGGCCTGGGTCCAAAATACCTTCAGCTATCCCTCCGCAAATACCTTCCCTCTCGAGCTCTTCGCTCCTCTACCTCCAACTCACTCAGGGTCAATCGTTTTTCTAAGAAACGAGTTGGGGGTAGATCTCCATCTTCGGCTGGGGCCTCCCTCTGGAACAGCCTCCCTTCCACTCTAAAACTTGAGGAGAACCATCTCTGGTTCCGGAAGCACCTCAAGACCTTCCTCTTTTCTTCTGCCTTCGCTCCCCCTCTCCCCTGCTGATCTGTTCTCTCTTGGCACCGTGCACCTGGCCACCCTCTGTCTTTTGGGCCCAGGTACCTGCTCATCCTGTCACCCTCCCGCACTGCCTCTGGGCCACCCCTTGCACTGGGGTCTGTATCTGTACCCATGCAGCCCCCCCTTTTCTTCCTAAACTTATTGGACCTACCCTGTCTGCTGCCTTAAACCTAGCACTTGCAAATTGCTGGCTGCATTACCGCTGTTTGTTGCCTTTATTATTTATTTATTGTTATTTATCTGTTTCTCCTCTGCTTCGCACTTTCCACCTCTCCGCCCTTCCATGCACTTTCCCCCCCTCTCCCATGCACTTGCGCGTTCTCAATGTCACTGGGCCTAGTAAGATCGCTGTTTTGTTCTCCCCTGTTCCCCTCCCTTGCCTTGTCACGCTCTGAAACACTTGTGTACGAGCGTGATAGAAATAAAATATCAATCAATCAATCAATGAAGATTCAACATTAATGTAAAAGGACTAATATAATTTAGGTATTTTTCTCAGCAACCATAAGTCAGACTGATTTCATTTATGTACCATATTATGTAATTTCCAAGCGATTCTAGTGATTCTAGGGATATAAAAGTCCTCTGCCTGTGACTCAGGGAACTGTAGGGGCAAGTTAAACTAGGTTTCTGCCTGATCTGAATCTTTTCTAAATGTGAGAGTTGGTGAACGGGTGGAGAATACAATTTGGGATATGGGTAATAACGTACACATTCATAACTGTTATGCTTTTTATGGAAACCGCAGAAAAGTGCCATACAGCCATGCAACATGGCACGGACCTGGTGATCAGCTTATCTAATTCCCCATGATTAGCCGAATTAGAAAATATGTATATTATGGCAGTTGCTAGTAACATTATAACGTTTTGATACATAACTAGTTTTTGCCAAAAATGTGAAAGGAGAACAAATGGAGATTACGAGTGGGAATTGCCATATGTTGCCCTTACCCCTAAACCAATCCTGACTAGGAGGCTGGATTTGGGAGGAGACAGAAGGGTAACTGTCCAATCCTAGCTGCGAGAACTCTGGTGGGCTCTTCCCAAGATTGTAAAATTGGTGGTGTCATCATTGCTATATAAGGGGGACTGCACTTGGAGGAGCAGACACACACACAGAAAGGGCTGGTGATATTGACAACCAGGAGGGCTGCTGAAACGTACCATCTGACAGCTGTAAGGGAACACCAGAGGAAATTGCTGAGAGTGCATCTGGGAGGAGCTGTCTATTTCCAGGAAGTCCTCAAAGCTGACTGGGTCCTATGGTGGAGAGCGGGAGTCCATCTTTGAGAGTGGGGTGACTAGCCCCCTGCCCTATCTGTCCTGAGATGTAGCTGGCTTTCCTGAACTTTAAACAGAGGCTTTCTATGTAGGTAGAAGTGATCTCTTGGAAACCAAAAGGTGGGGGAGTCTGCTTGCCTTAAATCCCTTCCCTTTGTAATGGGCAGAGGGAGCTAAAACTGTTTAGATTCGTAGCCTATTTAACTAAAAATACTAATGTAATGAATTCCCTATTTGGCAGAACACTACAGAGTGAATTTTGTTAAAATTTGAAATTAACAAAGCTCACTTCCCAGTGTGCGCTGAAAACTATAGCCTATAATTTAATTGGGCAATCATTTTTGTCCTACTGACACCGACTTCTTTAAGGAAGAGGGGTGTCTTTGTTCTTAAATCCGTCCAACCTTTTTATCCAGATTACCCAGCACCGGTCTTTCAGTGGGCCGGGGTCTGAAGTCTAAAATTCCCCAAATCATTCCAATTTGTCTGGCTGACTTCCCCAACACAGACCAAAGTAGGGGGTCTGATAAACAAACCGCTAAATCCCCTGTGTTTATTTTAAACCAAAAGTGTGGACGGAATCATACTTGCCATATGTATTTGTACCAATCTTGAAATCCTACTGCTGACCTTTTAAGCCCACAGGAAAATCAAAATCGCACAACACTACATGATATTTGTTTTGGTTATTGATCAGTTTAATTATTTCTTGAAGTGAAATTTGTAGAAAGTGAAGAATTGTGATTGCGCTCTATACAACTCACTTTTGTGATGTATTTATGCTGAGAGAAGTGGATTGTGTTGTGCCACAGATAAAGTGGTGTTAGACATTTTCGGGCGAATTTCTATTACTTTTAATTTAAATAAACACCAATATATTTCCCGTACAGTGGCCTGGTTCTTGGCTCATTGTTAGCTCAGTGTGGGGGCAGGGGGTTCAAGGGGTATGCCATGCGTCTGAAGTAGGGCTGAATATAAGAATCCGTTAAACAGTTTGTTGCGTCACACCTTAAGTGGGGAAGGAAGGAAATCCCTGTGTTGAGGGTGGCTTCTCAATAAACTGTTACAGTTGTCAGACTGGCAGTATTTTGACACTGTAAACATTTGGATCATCCTGGGATGACTATTCTTGCGTTGAAATATTCTAGGATTGACAAACTGGCATTATAATGAGATCAGAGCAAAAGATGTGCACTTGCCAGGAGCCAATGGCTAGTGATAATTCAAGAAATGGTGTGCTGTTTATATGTGTCGAATTCACGTGACAAGCGACTTTTAGTGTGGCTAGTAGCTTGAAACTTGAACATTGTCCCCTGATGAGATTGTCAAATTAGGTAATACAAAAGCATTTTTCAACCAAAGTATATAATAGTATTCTCAAACTGTGAATTTTCTGTCAGACTGTGAGTTTGAAGGGATTATCAAACTTAAAATGTCTACTGTTTTTACAGCAGGCTTTGTGTGGGATGAGTTGTCCTCATGGGGCGGAATGTGGGAGTCAGTTGCGTATATCTGAATCAGTTTGCCACTTTCTCCTCCTTGATCTGCAAGACCTCTTCTAAGACAGACCTCTCCATCACCTTATAACCATAGGGAGGATTTTCAAATTTTTCATGTTTAATCTTTCTTGAAATGGGTTATGTTAGTGGCATAGAAAACTACCCTTCCATGTTTGATTAGATGTTTCCACTCTCACCACGGCCCAATCCATGCTGCTCAGTTCTAGGGGGGCGTTCCATTATGAGGGTAATTTATATCTAAACCTATGGAGAAAAAAACGGACAGCAACATAATCTTGGTGGAAATCTGGAATGCTAGGTCACAGCCAGGGTCCGGTCATGTTCTGGTATGAGATGGAGGATCAGTCTGCTGTTTCCCCACACTGCATCACAGCACACCACACCACCTAAAGTCGGTTGCTAGAAAACAATTCCTCTTTACACTCCCTACACGTCCGGATCAGCAGTGCCATCAATGTGGGAATTTGACATAGGGCAGTTGCCTGCAACCTTTGGCCCCCCAGATGCTTTAGACTATTACTGTCATTAGCCTTAACCAGAGTAGCCATCTGGGGATCCAGAGGTTGCATACTCCTGGATTATAGAGTTAGCAAACTGTACAGACACAGTGCAGATGTTGGGACATCTAAGGGTGCAGGAACCAAGGCTCTAAGGTCCAAACTTTCAGGGCCAAAGTGGGTAGCAGCACAGGCGAGCCACAGTGCTCAACTGGCCCCTTCTACCCAGCACGCTGCCCCATTTGCACGTGCATGCTCTCAATCAACATGCATGCTTCCACTCATGAGCAACTGATTGAACTACATAAAATACCATAATTGGAGGGGGTGTCAAATTGTTGTATCTTGCCTTTCCCTTGCAACCTGCTCTGTGTGCATGGAAAGTTATGAGTGCCTGACATGGAGTGTTGATTGAGTGAATTTTCCCTCCTGAAGCTTCTGGAAGTGACATTTGAAGATGAGATGACTGAGAGGGAGGGTGCTGGTGGATGTTTTTCCATGGATACTCACCTGATGCTCATATAGGTATCTGTAACCTGTACTCTGAAGCTGAATTTAAGTAAATAAGCTTTCCGGTGTGTAACCATGCCTCAGAGTTATCTCTGCCATCAAACCTTGCTACAATAGTGGCGACGAGGTAAAAGAACCTTCACAGGCTGTACTGGGGACAGCAGAGGACAGGGACAGCAAGGAAAAAGGGAAACCACCGCCTCCCAAACCCAGAAGAAACTCTCTCTTAGGCTGATGTATCAGCTTTAGCTCCAGTGCTGCAAGAAGCAGTCATGCCTTGGAGGACAGCTGTGGATTCAAAGGGCAGCAAAGTGGGCGTGGACTTGAGCCATGGTCTGTTGTTTCACTGCAGTGAGGGGCAGCAGAGCCATTGGTAGTGTCTCCATTGCTGCGAGGGCCAGCTGGGATCTTCCCCTGTTTAGGAAGAAAAGTGCTAAGGAGCCTGAAGTGTCACAGAATTTTGGACCCGCAGGGGGCAGCCGGGCCTCAGAGTGCCTGTCTCTGTGAAGAATCAGATTGCTTCTAGGGGCAGCTAAGCAAAGGTGCCACTGCTGCGTGGGGCAGTCAATCTGGAGAGCAAGTCAGCTACAGGACAGCCATGTTTGCTGTGTACAGTCAGGTGTGCCAGGGGCCATGAAGTTCAGCTGTGCTGACTGACTTGGCCGCAAGGGACTGCTGAGGAAGGGGAAGGGTGCAGCAGGTCTTATCTGATGTTCCGTTTCCTGTCAGTCCGTGCAGCGAACAGGACAGAGTGGCTGCAGGCTTTGAGATTGTGAGGTTGGAGTGTATGTGGAGCTCTGTCATCTGTGGCACTCAGCGGGCTAGTGATGACATACGCTAACATCAAAAGCTACAGCAGTCTGGAACAATGGCAACGGAGAGCGGGGCCTAGGTCAGGGCATCTTTGCAGGGTTCTTTCCTCTGCACGAAGGTTGGTTTCCAGGGTACTCAGAGGGTTGTTGGTGCCGGTCCACGCTGGGTGGTTAGGCACTATGCTGGGAGGCCAGGCAGGGAGCTGCCGGGCAGATGGTCCATGAGCAGACTGCGCGGGGAGGCTGGCGCTTGTTAGCTGACAATGGGGTGCAGCGCAGAGAATGTGAAAGATAGGCACCAAGAGAATAAGGACTTCCCTGATGGTACTGTTCTCACTAGATGTGGGGGGGGTGGGGTATCGTCTGAGAGATGAATAGTTGTCAGTAGTTCAAGTGTTGAGAGCGCTGCTTTGTTTTTATGCACTTACTGGAACTGCCGTGACATGACTATTTGTTGGCAATGGAAAGGGAATTGTGTATTGGTGCAACAGGCCATGTTGGTTATTCAATGTTGAATGGTAGTTTGCCAGCTGTGATGTGAGTCCTGCTAATGTAGTATCTTGAAAGTGATAGGATGCATTTCGTGGCCTCTCTTAGGTGAACAAGTGTACATTGTCAAGTCTGGTAAGTTATTTTTTTGGGTAACCTTTGTTATTTCCACAGGTACTCCATCTTCTGTTGACAATCGGTTAGGGCATGCACTTATAAGTGCAAATTTCAAATGTTAATGCATAGTTAGAAATGTCTTTGTCCATTTACCATGTTAAGAGTGATGTCGAACTGTTGTGATATGAGGGCATGTTTTGAGGTTCTTCAGTTTGTGAACTTGTTGGCTGGCACAATTTTGGGGTTCGTCTACCTGCTTGTTGTGTTCAGCGTTGCTGGTGGTGAGCAGTTTGTACGATACGTTGGGGGAAGTTTGGTTCCCTATTTCTGGAGTGGTGACATGCTGGCCCATGTGTCCCAGTGTTGGTGTGGTATTTAGGGGCTGTTAGACACCCAGAAGAATTTAAGGGTGTTGGACACTAAATGTCATGCCGAGTGTGGTGTGAGATACCTTGGTGGCTGCTTAGTTGTGGTACCTATAAATGCCAGGTCATTTGGGATTTGACACACAAAAATTGTCGTGTGTCGAGTTGTTTGTGAGCTGTGCATTGGTTAGGGAGTGCGTCTATACTGGGTGTGCTTGTTTTATGTGTGCTCGATTGTGTGTATTGGGGATAGAGTTAGCTTTCCCATTATTGGTGTTGTTGGATATGTTAGGTGATATTGTACAGCTTGGTTTAGGATGTGTGTTCTCCATGCCCTATGGAGCTACCCTCAGCTCATGTTTGGGGCATGGCTATGCCTGAGAGAAGTGATGTGGTTTTGGGCTTGAAGCATGTTGAGTGAGAACTAAGTTTGGTATCCTTTCTTCAGTTGTTTGGTGAATCCACTCTCCTTACTGGTGCAGGGAAGAGACATTGTTTTAGTAGATTTGTCCCGCTGTCTGAGGATTTGTGAGGATGATGGTAGGGTTTGTGTTGAGTTTTGAGCTAAGTACTGTTGTTGGGGTGGAATTAGATGGAAGTCGAGGGATGTATATGTGCTGGGCTTTATTTATATATATGTCTCTTTCTTCCTTGCGGGCTTGTCTTGTTTCGTTAAAGGAGGAAGATGTGTTGTACCTTGCTTTTCCCTTTTAACCTGCTCTGTGTGCGTGGATGGTTATGAGTGCCTGACATGGAGTGTTGATTGAGTGAATCTTCCCTCCTGAAGGTTCTGGGAGTGACAGTTGAAGATGGGTTGACTGAGAGAGAGGGTGCTGGTGGATGTTGTTCCATTGATACTCACCTGATGTTCCTATAGGTGCCTGTAACCTGTACTCTGAAGCTGAACTTAAGTAAAGAAGTGTTCCTGTGTGTAACTATGCCTCAGAGTCATCTATGCTATCTAAGCGTGCTACAATACTTATCTTAATTTATTGTTTGTCCACATGACAATGCAGGATGAATTAAGTAGGCCAATGGGGTGAATCGGGACATTGCAGGCACAGAGCCAGGGATTACCAAGAACAAAGGAAATCTTATGTGCAGAACTGTGGATGGAGATTATACAACACAGCAACAGTGTACCACATGTGGCCTGCAGGACCTCAGTGGAAACATAAGTCTGCACGCTACCGAACAAGCCTCTGGGGGCTTTAGGTGACACAGTGCAGAAAAGTGCTATGAACGAGGGCATCTCGTTTTTATCCCCCAGCAAATATAGGGAGGGCAGTCCGTCCCTGCCAGCTCTGTGAAAACTTAGAGATCATGCAGACAATGTGGGCTAGGTGACCTCTAGTTTCAGGATGTGCACATGGTTTTTAGCAGCTGCAGAGGGAGGGATATCCCATTCAGAGAAAGAGGGGGCATGTGCAAGCGTCATTGCTGTAGCTATGCATTTGGGCATTGGAGGACTCTCTCCCGGTAATGCTACACAGCATGCAAGGAGATGTCACCCGCTCGTACAGCCCAAAGCTTCTGCCCAGGTGTTCATTCTAATGGCTGCAGAGAGGCTTGATCACCGAGGGAAATGTTTGTTAGAGCCATATGTCACAGGAGTGCGTACACATTGAGACACCAATCTTCATTCAATAGAGATGTAATTAAGTTGATTGTTGTCGTGGGGGCTGGGGGGGGCTTCAAACCTGCAGAAAGGACTCAAAGGATTAGTGTCAGCTAGTGATTTTTCTATTTTTATTGCAGGGGCATACATATTTCCCAAAAATATGCCAGAGCGACCGAGCAAAGTGACAGAGCCTGAACCAAACAAGGGGTGCTCACGAGAATTCTCCCACCTGATATTTTTTTGAATAATTGTTTAAAAAGTGCATTATACAGCAGAATTTCTGTGAACAATTGAGCCAGGAGGATAGCTCAGAGGCAACATGTTTTTCTTGGAAGCAAGACAGTGCAGATCAACACAGGTTTGCATCCCGGTCCTGCGCTTAGAGACTGGTCTCCAGTATTAAGCACCTTATAAAAGATTAATTCGTTAACAATGGGTAAAAAGCCAGACAGTTTGCAAATGGTTTTGTAGGGTAACTTCAATTTTTTTGCTGGGGGGCTTCCAATCTGTAAAAAGGACTCAAAAGATCAGTGGCAGCTGGTACACATTTTTAATTGGAGGGGCATGAACATTTCCCACAAATATGCCAGAGTGACCGAGCAAAGTTAGGGAGACCAAACCAAGCAAGGGGTGCCCATGAGGCTTCCTGAACACCCACCCCCCAAGATTTCATTTTATATAATGGAATAAAATGGTGCTTTAAACACCACACTTTATGTGATCAAGTGGGTACCAAGCCCGAAAGTTTGCAATTTGTTTTGAAGGGTAACTGCAATTCAAAAATCCAATAGATGCAAGTCACCAACAGTGCACAGGAGCCTTTCCCAATGCATTTTCCCGATGCCTTTCCCCCACAATATATGCCAGTATAAAAAAAAAGTTGTATGCTGGCTGTGACCATACATTTCAGTGATGGCTGCACCAGTATATGCAGGTATTCCCATACTAGAACAAACCAACGTTTTCTGTGCATAGTACTAGTAACAATACTATAAGAAAACATGTCCATGATTGCTCTGCCAATATATGGCAGTATTCCCATGTAAGAACATACTTCTGTTGGCGTTGCTGTTCAAAATCCATACCATAATTAGAAATTATGTTCAAACTGCCTGCACAATGTAGGTCAGTCTAGACAAGTAATAACATTTATCATGTTTGCTTTACTCTTGATGACAAGCATAAAATGGCATGCCACAGTAAGAAATGGTTAGACTGGCTGCACCAAAATACCAATCTAGTCACATAATAACACTTATCATGCTTACTTTCCCATAGATGCCTAGTAAAAAATACCATGACACAGTACAAAATGGCTAAACCCGCTGCTCCCAATGCTACTCTAGCCAAGTAATAAAGCATATCATGCTTGCTTTATCATAAACTGGCTGCACCAACATGCCACTCTAGTCACTTAATAACAGTTATCATGTTTGCTTTATCATAGATACCTAGAATAAAATGCCATGCACCAAAATGCCTGTCTAGCAATGTAATAAAACATATCATGCATGCTTGTTTTATCTCTCTGCCCCAGCCCTTACCCAATACCCACTCCACCAAAATCAGTTCAGCCAATGTCAGGCTGTGCCCCTGGAAACTGTGGCAGAGTTGGAGATTTTAGCTATGTTCGATTGCCACTAGAGGATGCGGTCTAGTACTCAACCAATATGGCCGCCTTTTGTTTATCAATGCACCGTCCTCTGGGAACTGTGTATCATATCCGTCACTTCCTTAGGGTCATTGCTGCTGTGTCTCTACACAGTTTCCAGCTTCAGTGCTTCCTTAGTTTCTTCATCCTACCTCAGATCTCTCCTAGCTTTCGGTTGTAGGTTCCTGTTGTTCTTCTTCTATCTCTCGCTCGGACGTTTTCTCTTATTACTTCACTTTCGGCTCCCGCTTTCACAGCTCTTCTGTTTTCACAGTGCCCGCGCTGCTTTCCGCTTTCTATCCTTTTTTTCGGTCCCCACGTTTCACTGTCTCTTGGCTACTGTGCTTACAGTGCATTTGCTTCTGTCTGCTCTCTGCTGGAAAACTTTTCTTTCGGTACCCGCGTTCCGTGGAGCTCTTAGCATTCCCCTCTCTTGTACTGCTTCCTATGCTCTCTCCCCCTCATGATTGCTGCAGACCTTTCACTCCTCTTTTTATCTACTTAACCAGACTTTTCACTTTGAGATTATGTCTATCCTTCTGTCGACTTTCTCATCATTCTTTTTATTTTGCGTGCCTTGCGTTCTATCTGTCTATTAAGTGATTCAATCCAGCACTCCAACTAAGTCAATGCCTAGTATGGGATGCCCAATGGAAACCCTTATTTATATATTTTTATGTCAAAAGTTCATTTAATTTTGGATGATGTACCCTTATATAACGCCCCTCTCTTTGAATCCTCCCAGCCTCACTGAGCCAAGAAATAGGTTGTTTTGCAAAGTTAAAAGATTTATTTGAAGAATTTAACAATATATAGATTACACTTTTATGAATATAAATAATATCTGAATATCACACTTATGAATATGAACAATGATCAGCAATGGGTAATATTACAATATCAACAATCTCTTTAATCAATTAGGAGTAGGAATAGGAAGAATAATCTAGCAGAGAATACTTTTTATGGGATCAAGAGATTGCAATGATAGGAAGTAATGCAACACAGAAATAAAACCTGATATGACTTTACTCAAAAGACAATATGATCACTCTTTCCCCTGTTACTACTCACTCCCCCAAACATGCAATATGAAGATATGGAATGAGGGCACACAGGTATCAGGAATAACAATCAACAATGCAGTCAATCCCAATTCCCCCAGCAAGCTTAGAAAGAACAGGTATGATTTTAAACAGGTCAATTGCTTTTAAATGTGGTTTGAATTGAATGCGAAAAATGTTAAAAATGATTTTAATTCATTAAATGAGATTCAGAACTAGTGAGAGTGGCTTGGGATAGGTTCAGGTCAACACTAGCAATGATTGTAGAATGATTAGCAGATGGAAAATGAAATTCTGAAGTTGAAAGCAAGAAATAGCTGTTTTACATAGAATGAAATTGACCAAATGCGAAATTGCTGCAACTTTTCCGTGTGCGGGCAATGTGATTATGGAACAACTACAAGGAACTGGAATGTGGGTTCATTTGAAAGCTGAGGATGTTAGCTTCAAAATTCAAAATGGCATTTAAATTTTGTTCCTAGCACATACGGTTCAAAAGTTACAGAGGTTTCAATAAAGGTTGATTTTTCTCAAAAGAGTCAAGATTTCAAAAATAAAGATGTGCTTTTGAAGATTTGGAACAAAGATTTCTTAACACGACAGAGTCTATGGAGTGGCAAACTACACGAAAGCCAAGCTACCTATCCAGAGGCGCCTCCTAATGGTTTCTGTCTGCATGAGACGATTGCCTTTCTCCAGAAAATATATATTAGCGCCAAGATGATTATCACTACAATTATCAAGGATTATGCGGAGGAGAGAAGAATTTAGGACAGGCAAAAGAGATTCAATAATGCAGTTATGGATAGGTTGGAATGGTTGGATTGGGTTACTTAATACGAAGAGGTTGGTTATGGACAGTTCTACACTAAATACTTACAACTATGGCTTGGAATGGAATGGGCCCGTCAAAGATCTGGCCAAGGGTTTGGACGACACTCGCCACTGGACAGGTTTCAGGGCACCTGGACTCTGCTCTCAGGAAGGCACTCTGGTCTGCGCGGCCTCTTGACTGGGTCTGATGGGTTCTGGGTTACAGCTCTGGACTGATCTGGATCTTGGGTTCTAGCACGGTTCTTGGCCGGAAGCAGCAAAACAGCTCAGCCAGGCTGTTAGATCAGTTAGGTTAGGCCCCGTGGAAGTTAGGGGTTAAATCAGGTTTCAAGATTATTAAAGGCATGCTGAAAAGGGTTCAGCTTTTTGGATTAGGCCTCTGCTTCAGGGTTCTAGAGTCTGGTTCTAGAGTCTGGATCTGGAGTCTGGTTCTGGAGTCTGAATCTTCCTGCAGGGTGCTTCGCCAGTGGATCAGTTGATGACTGAAGAGTGTGTCTGTGGGTCCTCTACAATCCCTATTATCCATTTTCCAAAGTGGGTGGGGAGGCTGATTGTCTATGCCCAACCCTCTAAGGATATGATAGGTCAGAGAATTTCCCCCCTCCTGATTTGAGGAAGGAACAGTGTGTCATAATGTGTCAGAGTGATGCTGCCATTTACAATCTAGGGAAGAACCTCCCCTATGCTTTTACCCAGAAAATCTATTTTTCCCAAAAAACATATTTTTAATATGCAAAACTTGTTAATAATACATAATTACATGACAGATTAATTAAGGCACGTCTCTGTTCAAGTCCCGTCTTCATAAGAGTTTTGGTTCATAAATGACAGTTCTTCACACTTTTGGTTGGTTAAACATTTTTGGATCTGTACAATTTTTTACACATACATGCACATACCATCTGGTCATACTCCTGTAATTTTTCATGTTCCTAGCATAATCACAATAGCTACCATATTAAAAATGTTCGTGGTTCAGTCTCTGAACATAGCACAGATTCCAGATTCGTTTTAAACTGTGAGCACATTTTTCAATTAACAAATCTCTAAATTTCATATTTTTGTCAGTTCCGTACAATATTTTGTAAGTCTTTTCCTTAAACATATATTTAATCCAATTTAAAATCCACATTTTCAGTCTGGCCGCCTCCAAGGTCTTGGCTGAATCAGAGAGTCACATGGCCTTCTTCCTGCCAGGGCAATTTCTATTGACGCCCCAAATTAGCATTTCCATTCAGCTCAAGGACTCTATTGTCTCCACTCAGAGTGAAGTGGGAGAATGGGACAAGACCCTCCCCCCAATCTCACCCAGACCATGGCCTAGAGGATCACGGCCCAGACACCCCCCAAGAGATGAGTGTGTCTTTTTACCAGATGATAAAATACCCTGGTTCAGAAACTTACACATAAGAGGGGCATGCCCACCAGCACGCCAAGCTCAAGCCGATGCCTGTGACATGGATGAGCTCGACTAAGAACAACAGCCACAAGTATCCACATCGTTAGAGATGCCATAACGACATAGCCAACAGACGAGAACACACGTGCCACCATGCACACTGGTCACTCACACGCCAACCTACACGAAGAACATACTCAGTGCTATGACGTAGGTGACTGACACACCCACTGATGTGCATTGTTGTTATTTTTTTTTTACATAGGCCTTTTTACAGCACCACAGAAACGCAAGACGCCGAAGAGCTCGTGTACATGCTTGCTGACGCTTCTTCCGCCACCCATCCCTATGATGACACCACCATGTATATCTAATGCTGCGTGTGAAACTCTGTCGCCCTGCGATCTCCATGCTATGGATTATGTACCGCCACCCATGAACTAGGCCCGAGTAGGCCGCAAGAAAGAGTCCCCAGGCAGGAGCCTCGCAATGAAAATCCTCTCAGAACAAGAGTACAAGTGCTGACCATGCAGGACGAGTCCCCAGTGAGAGCTCACAGCCAAGGCACGATGTTGCAACTCACATGCCGCAAGCCCAGCGCCAAGGTTACACCTGTAAGTGCCAAGCCCTCCGAGACGAAATACAAATCTAATGCTCATAATTATGCTCGAGCTACGGTCTCTCAACACGAGACCAAGCCAAACTGACAAGGTGCCAAGCTCACGAGACAGGAAGCCGCCAGGGTCCCACGTCTGGGACACAGGTTGCAACAATGAAACGGCAAGATGGACACCTAGAGTGATGGGAAAGACCTGTCCAAAAGCCCATGAACTGACCTGTCCATTGTCTGCACAAACACATAGTTGCACATTGTTGCTAATGACAGGTACACCGCGAGCTGGGAACGGCAATGGTCCCAGGCTTGGGGGCACATGGAAGAACCAATCAGAATACAGGGGGACTTGTTACTGACACCATTACTCTTAGCCAATCACCAAGGGTCCCTCTGTAACAATTCTAAAGTAACAACTGCAAGGGACAACCCAAGTGTACCACCTGACCCATCCTCATCCACTGATATTTCTTTCCATATGTTACCTAAACTAACCCTACCACTCGGGGAACCAATCCAGAGTGGCGATAGGTTTTGTGCTAACTTTCCCAGGTGACGCGAGTAGCGCGTCATACTGCCTTAAAAAGGGCCTGCGAGCCCCACTACAAGTGAGAGTCCCGTCGGATGCATACTAACCGAGACTCATCCCTGCCGTTATTATAATAAACTGCTGTACCGCCTTGCTTCTTGTGTGTGTCTCATACTCCTTTTGGGGACACAGGAGGAGTTGGGGCCTCCCCAGCCCGGAGGTCCGCAGACAGCTCTGCCGGCCCCGGGAGAATCACCCTGACAAGTTGGAGGCACTGCTGGGATCGGTTGATTTCCGTTGGCCTGGTAAAACAAGTCCAAGGCCCATGCAGCGAGGCGACCCGGTAGCGCGGCCCCCTCTGCCGTTGCCCCCTTTGAGGACTACAGGACCATTGCGGAACTGCGAGAAGACCGGACTGCGCAATCCGGATATTGGCCCTCGGGAGCCGATTGAGAAGTATCCCGCCTGCGGTTGGTGAGTGTCCAGACGTGGTCCAGACGAGGGGAGGTGGCGAGCCGCTTGGAGGGGTACACATAGTCGAGCGGCCCTGCATCAAGGGAACTTCGTGAGTATGACACACCCAACAAGCAATGTGACATTGTGCGGGAGGGGGGGAGGAATTGTAATGAGGGCGGCGGGAGGTGTTTTTACAGTGTGTTGCAAGGATTTGATTGATAAGTGTTGACAGACGAGTGAGCGGTAGCGGGACAAGCACGAAGGCCGTCTTCTATCACATCACAGAGCAGGGTGGGTGGAGCCAAAAGGCACCACGTGCGGTTGTTCGAAGGCACTGATTTGTCTAGATCGTGGGCACCTGTAAAAGGGGTGTGTGGCTTTCCTATGAATTGGCGTTTTGATCAATGAATAAACGAGGATCCCTACTGATTGAGTCTAAAACTTGTTAGGTAGATGACGTTTTCCCGTAGGTGGTAGCTAGGTTGTTGTCAAGTGTGGAGGATAATTGGCTGGTTAAGCTCCCCTGGCGAGGGGCGTATCACATGCGAGGCGACGCAGGGTGTGCAGTCCGATTATAAGAGTTTTTTGTTTAGTACCTTGCTCCGTAACGAGAGGACAGCTGTGGGGTCGACGAGGGCAAAAGTATAAAACATATTGCACGCTCCATTAATGTTATAAGAGGTTCTTACCGGTAATAGTTTGAAGAAGTTGGTGACGTCACCCATAGGGATTCCATAGGACACCGCGGCCACACAGTATTGACCAAGGGGTGGCCAGGGGATATGTATCGGGATAAGGGCGGCATAGAGGAGGTGGGGAGGCCGCGCACGGAGAATGCCGGTAACCCTCGATAAGGGGAGGGCGAAATGGAGAAAAGTGGCCGCCCACAGAGAACACCGGTCACGTTGTGCAAGGTGGTTGAAAAGAGGAGGGAGAAGTTTGAAAAAAATTAAAAGCGAGGTGGGGCGGCTGTATCAGCACGTCATACAGGGCACGCAGGCGCAGGGGGCTCCATGCGCCGCGGCCGCAGGGTGTCATACGAGTGATATCAGAGGAGGAAAAACAATAGAGGAGAAGAACTGTATATCAGCAATTGTATTACCCTTCAGTGGACAGTCGGAAGTCCCCAATTTATGGGGCCAGGTAAAGACGGTGGTTGCTGAAAAAAGTTGAAGTATAACATAACAATGTCCCACGGGTCAGGGTCCGGAGGGTGGGGAAACACTCTAACTACCGCTCTCCAACATATTTGCAAGACACTATCACCTTACAAGGAGAAGCTTATCAAGTATAGTATAGACTGGTCACAAGGAACAGACAACAAAATGACGACACCATGGCCGCCTAACGGCAATTTTGACTCATACGTTCAGCACTCGCTATTGACATACATACATAACACGTACAAGGGGAAGAAATTAGCTCATCATGTAGAGATATTTAACTTGTGGAAGATGTTCCAGGGATCTAAGCCAGGAGCAACAGGGATGTTTACTATGGAAGGGGCAAGAGAGCAGAAGAGGAGCAAAGAAACAAAGGAAGGTAAAGAGGTGAAGGAAGAAGAAGGGGACGTGGGCACGGCAAGCAGCAATTCACCACGAGTGAAGGAGGGCATGAAGGAGGAAGGAGGATCTGTAGCATTATCAGAAGTAAAGAAGGAGAAGGAAGGGACAGACGATACGCCTCTGGCGAAAGTAGTAAAGAAGGAGGAAGGAGGATTGTACCCAGTGACGGAATTAAGAGAAGCCGCCAGGCCACAATTAATAGCTGCTGAGGGATATTCAAACCCCACGTACAGCCCTCAACCTCACGCCCCTAATGATAGCTAACAGAGGGGGGCGGCAGCAGGCACGTTAGGATTAAACACAATACAGGTCGGCACAGGGGGAGGGAAGGAAAGTGGAGAACACGTTGCAAGCACAGGACCAGACAAGTGGATAGCAGCATAGGTACTCCTAAAGCTCAGAGGGACACTAACAAGGGAGGAGGAGGATGCGGTGAGGGAAACGAAAGAGGAAGAAACGGACAAAACGCAGAGAGGGACTGAGGTGAGTAACGCAGAGGAAGGGCGACTGTCACAAGCAGAGGAAGAGATGTTGGAGGAAAGGTTGGCCGAGCTGAGAGAAGTACGAAGTGACCTGATTAGACAATACGAGCAAGAAACACGGGGAAGGAAGAAGGAAAGAAAAGAGAGTAGGGAGGAGCAGGAGAGGATGGGGGGAGATTGGAGGAGAGAAAGAAGGAAGCAGAAAGGATGAAAGCAATAGCAGAGAGGGTGTCACATATGGAGCAGCGAGAAATGAAAAGGAAGGAGGAGGAAAAGGAAAAGGAAATGGAAATGTGGAAAAAGAAAATATTGTCTGAAAGCGCCCGGAAATATGAAGAAGGTAAAGTAAAAGAGAGCATATTGAAAATAGGAGGGGCAAACTGGGGAAGACGGGAAGAAGACGAAAAGATACTGGCAAAGATAAGTAATGCAGTAATGAAGGAATTACGCAAGAAGAGAGAGGAAATAGGGGGTGAAGTATTGGGAAACGAGGAAAGGGAGAGAGGAGATAGGAGAATGGAGCATGAAGTAAGAACATACACTCGCCAGGACTCGGAGGTACCCACAACATCAACACAGGGAACAACTGTTAAAAGAGGAGAACATAATGTAGGGAACTTGATCGATTTAAAGATGGTTACAGTGGGGGGAAAACTGACAGACTGGAGATTGTCTTTCCTTGATGAGTTTTGCAGCGAGGAGGAAGGATGTTCGGGAAAGAATGGAGGAGATGACAATAGGGAAAGTTTAGATAAACTGTACATCACACGGGTAAATTGCGAGTCACCTTGGGCATGCGGGAAAAGGGAGGAGGAATAGACAAGCAAATAACAGGTAAGAGAAGTAGCAGGGAGAACGCCACATTCAGTAACACCAATGCCGCGCCCACCTCGCCCACCAACACCACGCCCACAGCACACACCATATGTTGACAGACTCAGAGATCTCCCGGGACGTAGACAGGAAGAAAGGACGAGCACGCCCGCGGTGAAACACGAGGGTAACACAAGAGGGAGGGAGAATGAATGGGACGACAGAACAGATAACTGTAATGATCTAATGATAGGATCACATGACACGGAGGAAGAGGATGAGTACACTGATATAGCCCCACGAGCATTAGGGGAAATTAAGGGGGGGAACTTAATGCCACTCCTAGAAAGGGGAGAGGCCAGACCACAATATGTCACATGGAAGCATGCCGACAAGGAAAACATAAAGTGCAGACTCCCCTCCCTAAGTGGGGGAGCTGGGAAATGGATATATGAAATGGAGAAACACACTGCAGGACAAAAACGAGCGGTGGGGGACGTGAAAGGGCTCCTAATATCAATATTAGGGGATGCTGCAGATGACATCTGGAGAAGGGCAGGCTTCCCAGGGGTCACAGTAACAGATACGTCGCATGATGGGGCACCATTTGCTAATTACTGGCACGCGCTGTGGCAGGCATTAAGGGTTCAGTATCCAGACACATCAGACATAGGAGCAATTACGTCACGCAAAATGCGTGAGAATGAAAATCCTATTGATTACATCCAGGAGATTCAGGAGAAGTGGCGCTTGGAAACTCGGGAGCCGTGGGACAAAACATTAGCAATTTTCTACCACATACTAATACAAGGTCTCCCCGAACCAGTTCAGAAACAGCTGAAGAAAATTGTGGGGATGGAAGTTAAAGCTTGGCCAGAAATACAACTAACTACAGTGCATCACTGTAGGATGTGGCAGGAAAAGATGAAACAAAAGGAGGAAGGTAGGAAGGCAGAGGAGGCAAAACTGGTACAGAAGAAGCTATCCAAATACGCCATGGAGGGAGCACTATTAACAACACCCGTGGTAGCCACACCAGCACTTACTCAGGCCATAGTTGCACAGGGCATGACACAACAACATGTAGCACAAATTCAGCAGCCAGAGCAAATAATAACACAACAAATGCCCCCGCCCCCACCCTACACGGCAAACACAGCAGGAGGATACACGCAAATGGGAAATGGATACTATAACAACTACAGAGGGAGGGGTGGACTTATGAGAGGAAGGGGCTATGGCCAGCATGCACAGCAACAGGGGGGACATTCCAGGGATGCTACTCAAACGGGCAGCAAGGGTATCAGGATAACAAGGGGAACTTTCCATGGCAGGCCAGGGAGCCACCAACATGTTTGGTTTGTGGAATGGTGGGACGCATGTCACGCACATGTAGAATGAGACCCACCCCACCAGCTTGGGGGAACCGGGCCAACAAGGGCATATGGGGGAGCAACTAGTTTACCAACAGCAGCAAGGAACACAACAGTACACCCTGCAACAACAAGCGTCCACGCAACAATCACAGCAACAGATACAACAGCATACTGCACCACAACTACAGGCAAAACCTCACGCTGCACTGCAACAACAGTTACAGGCATACACACCCCCACAACAACAGGTAGTAGTAACACAACAGCACCAGGTACAACCAACGCAGCAGCTTACCCAGATACAAGACAATCAGGTGTCAACAACTGGTACACAACTACAACAAACACAGTTGGGGAAGGTGACCATATTGGGGCATAACCCTTACACAGGTAGTGGTCAGTCACTATATCCACAATAGGACAGCCCACAGATGTCTTTGATGTGTCCCATCCTATCGGTAACACCTAACACTGCGGAGGAACCACGCATACAGGTAGCGATAGGTGACAGAAAAATGTCCTTCCTTGTTGACACCGGGGCCACTAGGTCCTGCATAAGGGAGGGTAAATTTAAACTGTCTGGCGAGGCCATGCACACGAAAGGATTCTCTGGGGTTCGAGGGTTGGTTCCCTTCACTGATAACATCTCCTTATCTATAGGAGATCATGATTTGTCTCTCCCGCTACTGTATTCGAAGCAGTCACCAGTAAACATTCTTGGGAGGGACATAATGAGCAGATTGAATATGACAATTTCCTTCACGGAGAACGGCATAATCTGCTCCACGCCAGGAATAAACATGCTCACAGCCTGACAAATATTGCAAGCTTACTGTGGCCAAACAGTGGCTCAGGCTGAACCTGTAGATGGAGAACTATTTCAATATGGGACAGACATGGCATTTGCATGGATGCCTGGGATTGAGGGCAAGATCTGGAGGAGGCCAGCAGCATACTTGTTCAGACCAGAGACCCCGGCAAGTGAACCGGAGGGGAAGATAATTTCAGTGAGCATCGAGAGCATCATCGCAACTGCAGATTACATCGCAGTACATGCCCAAGACAGAGAGGGGAGGGCCTGGAGAGCAGTAATAGCACTGGCTGAGGGGTGCAGGCTCACACAGGTGTCTGATGAGGAGCTCTTCTCCGACAATAAAAAAGGAGAGATGGTGTTTATGATGAGTGTTGACATCTGGCTATGGGTGACATACAAGCAAGTGGCACTAAAAATGGCAATGGCACTAGAGGCTCCTGCATCCACAACAGTACCATTTTATGAGGAAGACATGGCAAAAGTACCAGCATCACTGTGGACCACCAGTCCGTATGACGTGGGCTGCATAAAGAGCATTGGAGGAGTAAAAATAAAATTGATAAAGGGAGCAATATTACCTAGGGTAAAGCAGTACCCAATATCAAAAGAGGCAGACGAGGGCATATATGAAACAATAACAGCATTGATAAGCAACAGCATATTAGTACCATCAGAGTCACCATGTAACACAGCCGTGTACCCAGTGCGCAAAGCAAAAGGGGATCTTGGCATTTCATCCAGGACCTTAGGCCCTTGAATTACATTGTAGAAGCACAGTACCCCATAGCAGCAAACCCAGCCACAATACTATGTGGAATACCAGCAGAGGCATCACGGTTTACCGTAATTGACCTCAAAAACACCTTTTTCTCGATACCTCTACACCCAGATTCACAAGACCTTACAAGCTTCACATACAGGAACACAAAATGGAAACATACAAGGCTGCCTCAAGGGTACTGTGAGTCACCATCCATCTTCAACAGAATAATACAGATGGATTTAGGGAATATCGACATGGAGAGCACGGTGCTGCAATACGTTGATGCCATCATCATTTGCAGCACCACTGATGAAAGATGTAGGAAAGACTCAGTAAAGATGCTCACAGTGTTGGCTGATAAGGGGTACAAGGTAGACAAAGAAAAGTTACAGTACTGTCAGTAACTTATCTCTCAGCATGGAAGGAACATCGCATCACAAAGAACACAAGCAAAAAACCAACACACCACAACCACAGACAGTGAGAGAACTACAGCAATTTCTGGGCCTATGCAACTATTGCAGGGCATGGGTTTCTGACTACAGTTCTTGCTTGAGGCCCTCAGAGATGCACACAAAGGGGACAAAAGGTTGGGGTGGACAAGAGAAATGAAAGAGGCGTTTGATGAATTGAAACACGCTATATCTATAGCACCTGTGCTAGCCACTCCGAACTATGAACACCAATTTTTCATTTTTTTACATTGCGACTCAGCAGTAAT
The DNA here is from genome assembly GCF_040938575.1 of Ambystoma mexicanum. NCBI lineage: Eukaryota > Metazoa > Chordata > Amphibia > Caudata > Ambystomatidae > Ambystoma > Ambystoma mexicanum. The sequence goes on along the minus strand of NC_090923.1, from coordinate 620,057,499 downwards.
GAAGGCAGTACTGACACAGAAAACAGGCATGGGCCACAAGCCGTAGCGTTCTACAGCGGACACTTGGACCCTGTAATGTTAGGCCACTTCCCTTGCGAACAAAGCCTGGCCGCCGCAGCTTTTGTGGTAGAAAAATCATCATCGAAAACGATGGGGTGCCCGACCACACTATTCGTGGAACATGCCCTCTTTGCCATTTTGAACAAGCCTAAATCCACACTGACCTCCCAGAGAGCTTCAGGTTATGAAATTATTCTTTCTAGGCCAGAATTGACAATTGTAAGGTGCAGCAATGTGAACTCGGCAAGATTCATAGCTGAGGTAGTTGAGGAGGGTGACTACGCTCATGACTGCACACAAGCCATTAAACTTTAGTCCAGCACAAGAAGAGTTGAGGAAAATGCCCTAGCAGGGGGGGAAATAATGTACATTGATGGGTCATCGACGATAGACCAAAGCGATGTTGTTAGAAGGACAGGAGCAGCAGTGGTTAGGTTGACGGAAGACTGGATGTATGTGCCAGTAAAATGTGTCCAACTACCACAACATTATTCGGCACAAGCCGCAGAGCTAGTGGCCCTAATATTGGCTTTAAGGGAGAGTTTTGATAAAAGAGTGATGATATACTCTACAGTGCATACGTCACGTCAACAGTCCACTCAGGATTAATAAAATGGCAGAGGGGAGGATTCAGAAGAGCAGATGGTACACCAGTATAACATGCTCTATTACTAGCAGAACTAATTGAAGTCATTAATGACCCAAAAGAGATAGCTCTGGTTAAGTGTCAAGCCCACACCAATGGGGATGACCCTATCTCAAAAGGTAACAAAACAGCAGACACACATGCTGAGCATGCTGCATATTTTGGAGAAATGTGGACCACCCAGAAAAAGAAAAAGATAGGGGGAGGATGGGAGCGAGACAAATGTTGATGAAGGATGGGTATACACACATCCCTGAAACGCAGATACTAGAATTACAGGCAGCAGCACCTATGGCAGAAAAGGAACTATGGGTAAAAAGAAGATGCACAATGTCACCTACAGATGCATTGTGGCGTCAGAGCAATACAGGAAAGGTAGTGATGCCCCTAGTATTACTAAAAACAGCCCTAGCTCAGCTACACCATCCAGCGCACACAGGACAAGAGGTGATTGCAGCACGGATAAAGGAAGCTTGGTTTTGTCCTGAGCTAAATTCACATGTTGCAGCATTTATCAGCAATTGCTTAACGTGCCAACAGTTTACAGCCGGTCACACGCTGCAAGTGATAAAACGTACTATACCCCGGCCTGAAGGACCCTTCCTGAACTTACATATTGACTATGTTGACATGATCAACGTATGTCAAGGACAAAGATACATGATTGTAGTGGTGTGCCCATTTTCAAGGTGGATTGAGGCTGGACCCTGCTCCCATTCGGACGCGTTCAGAGCAGCCAAATTCTTGGTGAGGGAAGTCTTCCCAAGATGGGGAGTGTGCGAAGTGCTGCAGTCAGCCAATGGCCCACACTTTGCTAATGAGATGTTCGAGCACATAACTGCAATGCTCGGCATAAAACATAAGGTTGCATGCGCATACCACCGACAGGCTAACGGTGTCTGTGAACACCTAAACTGCTTGCTAAAAGAAGAAATAGCCAAGATACAGCAGAAAACTAAGAAAAGCTGCTTGTACTGCCTTCCCCTGGCTCTGTTTGAGCTGAGGAATAGGCTAGGATCCGACATCCACCTCACTCCCCACGAGGTGGTGACTGGACGTCAGATGCGCCTTCCATTAACACCAACATCAAGGGCCTTCACTGACCATGAAAGTTCTGCAAATGTATTTGGGGATGAAATGTATCAATACATGTCTTCCTTGATTAGTAGTGTTGCTTTTATCTCTCAACAGCTCGAGAGCATGCGGGACAGGTCGAAGATCACACAACCACAAGGTACAAACAAGGAAAAAGAGCAACAAAAACAGTGCACAATTGCGGAAGGAGACTACGTTCTCCTCCGCAACTTCAACAGGAAGTGGAACGGCCCCAAGTTTAACGGGGCCCCACTTAGTGGAAGCAGTAACTCCCAGAGCAATTAAAATAGTTGACAAGAAGGTCTGGAACCACCTCCACGACATCAAACCCTACAAAGGCCAGACCCGCCCTCGCGTTGACGACAGGGCCACCGAAAAAACAACAGCATTAGCAACACCAAAACAGACAAAGACACAGTAACCGCAGAAAAGGACAATTGTGACACTGCCCCTGACCCCTCCCCAGACACACCCATAGACTTTGGACAATCACCCATAGCCCACCCCATGGTCACAAGATCTCAAAGCAAACAAACCTCCACCCTGCCCAGCCTTGTCCCTGTCATCACCGAATAAAGGAAATTGTATAACAAACTGGAATGTTGCACACAAACATATAAACATGTGTATGTTCTCTCTCTCCTTTTTGTCTCGCACATGCAGGCACCGCATATTACTGTATTGTTTAGAAAGTGAAGTAACTAACGTCGTGTTCTGCCCAGGAGTAAATGCTACCCACAGATGATAACACCCCTGAGGCCCTGTCACACCAATTTGTATACCATATAAAGAGGCCAAAGTATCTAAAAAAGACAAGGGTCGTGTGTACTACAACATGTTCCTTTTGGCCATAGAACAATAATTACCACATCTCCACAAGCACTTACCAGCTCTGAGAGATAGGACACTGAGATTAGCGTGGGAACAGCTTGTCGCCTGGGCACTAAACGACTACCTGATAGGCAGAGCTTGATTAAAAACACTAACAAAATAACACACATTTTCAGAATTTTCAGGCGGGCATCTTTAACATCGCAAGAATAAGTTGCAGGACAGCAGCAAAGGTAAGAGCAAACATGCCAGTGAGATTAGCTATTGTAATAAAGTTAATAGGCGTGTTGGTTGTCACTGTTCTATTGGCTGCCTCTGTCTGGCAAAAACACTACGCTTATGATGTGATGGCTGTACCCCAAACTAACTCACCCCCTCCCACAGCTGCAACAGGTACGGTGTCAGGTGGTACAAGTAACACCAGAAGTAAGGAACACAAGGTTAAACGCAGCACATATGGAGATCATAAGGGAATTGACACATACCTCACAGACTCGAAAAACATGTGGTATCAGCACATGACCAAAATTGGTAAGCAGACAACTGAGGACAACTGCTATGTTTGCTTGTTGATCCCATACGCTCTGAGCGTATCAAGAACATTTGTAGCCACTGAAGTACCAGCAAAGACAGTGGAATGCCTGATATATTTGGCACTCTTCCAAAAAAAAGGATGGTTTCAAGGGACAGTGGTGGCACTTCAATGGTAAACAAGGGATACAAATCCATACGAAAATAATTTCATCAAAACATATTTGATGTACCACAAAGGAAGCGTCCATACTGAAGCTTTCAGATACTTGACAGATGGCCCCGAAAAAGGAGAAATGAAGAAATTAACGTTACAATACCTGCCGTGCGATTGGTATGCAAACAAAGTTGCTGGTGAACAAGGGTGTTGGGAAAGACCTCTACTAACTATAACTGGGAAAACAGATATGAATAAAGGGTGGGAAATGAGAGTGGTTGGGAGCAACATGGTAACAAGAGAAAATATTACCACCATAAAAAAGCACAACGACAGATGTTGGACAACGTGGGGAAAATATGTACCGATGTTAACATGGCTGGAGAAGGACGAAGATCCAATAACTATACTACCGCTCACAACACCCGCACTGTGCTATCAACACAAGGGCGATGTGGATGTGGAATATAACACCAACTGTGAAAACACAATAGCAATACCAGAGGGGGGTGTCGGCACAGCAGTCATAATGGACCACTATTGGGCCTGCAGCGATAAGGCGTACCACACCTTGCCTTCATCATGGAATGGAATATGCACTATGGTGCACATCAATGTGCCATCCCTGGTTGTGCCTCAGAAACACGTCAACATGGCCAACTTTCCCCAGATGGACGAAGGAAACAAGAGGAGGAAAAGATCAGTAGAAGTAGAAGAAGGTGACGAGAACAACAACAATAACGTTTTGCCAAGAGTGAAAAGACAAGGAGAACACCTGACGGGAAACTACCTGTGGGGAAAATCAGAAACAGCTCTCACCTCCATCCCACCAGAACACAGACTATTCAGCAGAGCAGCAATGTTCTTCTCATGCATAATACACCCAGGACTACAGGCATATGCAAATGCAAAATGGTTGCAGATCACCAGATGGAAGCTGATGATGATAATAAATTCGGCAGTAAACGGATTCAATGAAATAAAAGAAGAACTGAGAGCGGTAAGAATGGTAGCACTGCAAAACAGGTATGTGCTAGACCTTCTCACGGCAATGGAAGGAGGAGTTTGTGCAATAATAGGGCAATCATGTTGCACATTCAACCCTGCTAATGACGCAGACAATGGAACACTTACTGAAGCAGTATCACAACTTGCCCTGATGCACTCCAAAATGGTGGAAGAAAGTAAAGGAGTAGAGAAAGACGGCAGCTGGTTTTCATTCATATGGTCATGGATGCCTTCATGGCTATCAGACGGGCTGAAGATAATAGTAGGATGCATAATATTGGCTGCAGCTGTGTTGATCGTAATAAAGTTTTGGAAAGCTAGAAAAGCACGTACAACAGACGAAATAATGGAGATGGTAGGCATGCACGCCTTACTGCCAGCCGATGATGGAAAGCACACCGACATGATCATAAAGGAAAGAGAGAGGCTGCACAAACAGATCCTTGACTACCATATGGATCTGCCATCTGTGAAGGTGGAAAACCCAAGAAACCGAAGGAGCTATGTTGGAAGATGGGTATACTGCAAACCTGGCGGCTGCGTTTACATGTGCTGGTCATTTATAGATCATGTGAACCACTATGGGCACTTGGCTGGAATAACTAAAGTATGGAGAGTGAAAGGAGATAAGGAAAAGGATGAGTTTGTGGTCAACAAGTCGACCAGAGGGGGGACTGAAGTGGGAGAATGGGACAAGACCCTCCCCCCAATCTCATCCAGACCATGGCCTAGAGGATCACGGCCCAGACAACCCAACGAGACGAGTTAGTCTATTTACCAGATGATAAAATACCCTGGTTCAGAAACTTACATATAAGAGGAGCATGCCCACCAGCAGGCCAAGCTAAAGCCGACGCCTGCGACATGGATGAGCTCGACTAAGAACAACAGCCACAAGTATCCACATCGTTAGCGATGCCATAACGACATAGCCAACAGATGAGAACACACGTGCCACCATGCACACTGGTCACTCACACAGCAACCTACACGAAGAACATACTCAGTGCTATGACGTAGGTGACTGACACACCAACTGACGTGCATCGTTGTTATTTTTTTTTTTTACATGGGCCTTTTTACAGCACCGCAGAAATGCAAGACGCCGAAGAGCTTGTGTACATGCTTGCTGACGCTTCTTCCGCCACCCATCCCTATGATGACACCACCATGTATATCTAATGCTGTGTGTGACACTCTGTCGCCCCGCGATCTCCATGCTATGGATTATGTACCGCCACCCATGAACTAGGCCCGAGTAGGCCGCAAGCAAGAGTCCCCAGGCAGGAGCCTCGCAATGAAAATCCTCTCAGAACAAGAGTACAAGTGCTGACCATGCAGGACGAGTTCCCAGCAAGAGCTCACAGCCAAGGCCACGATGTTGCAACTCGCATGCCGCGAGCCCAGCGCCAAGGTCACACCTGTAAGTGCCAAGCCCTCAGAGACGAGCTACAAATATGATGCTCATAATTCCGCTCCAGCTACGTTCTCTCCACACGTGACCAAGCCGAACTGACAAGGTGCCAAGCTCACAAGACAGGAAGCCGCCAGGGTCCCAAGTCTGGAACACAGGTAGCAACAACGAAGCGGCAAGATGGACACCTACAGCGATGGGAAAGACCTGTCCACAAGCCCATGAGTGGACCTGTCCATTGTCTGCACAAACACATAGTTGCACATTGTTGCTAATGACAGGTACACCGCAAGCTGGGAACGGCAATGGTGCCAGGCTTGGGGGCTCACGGGAGAACCAATCAGACTACAGGGGGGCTTATTACTGATGCCATTACTCTTAACCAATCACCAAGGATCCCTCTGTAACAATTCTAAAGTAACAACTGCAAGGGACAACCCAAGCGTACCACCTGACCCATCCTCATCCACTAATATTTCTTTCCATATGTTATCTATACTAACCCTACCACTCGGGGAACCAATCCAGAGTGGCAATAGGTTTTGTGCTAACTTTCCCAGGTGACGCGAGTAGTGCGTCATAATGCCGTAAAAAGGGCCTGCGAGCCCCACTACGAGTGAGAGTCCCGTCGGATGCATACGAACCGAGACTCATCCCTGCCATTATTATAATAAACTGCAGTACCGCCTTGCTTGTTGTGTGTGTCTCATACTCCTTTTGGGGACACGGGAGGAGTTGGGCCCCCCCAGCCCGGAGTTCCGTGGACGGCTCTACCGGCCCCTGGAGAATCACCCCGACAAGAGCAACATGCCAAAGTGCCCCTCCCATTTCCTTTCATACTTGCCTGTCAGTTTCTTAGCAGAGAGCAGGGGGGAGATTCCTTTGTTGGGTAAAAGGGTGTGGAATGTCTTTGAAGCTCAGTGTGGGAAACTTTAACTTTTAAACACAATGTCTGAAATTGTCTTGTCCTAAAATATAACTTACATTTTGAACAAGTACATCAACCAATTTCTTACTTCAAGCCTTTTTAGAATATAGTTTTGAATTGTATCCACCTCTTAGGCTTCTGATAGCAAGTCTTTCTTTGGCATAGTTTGAGTTGAATGTACAACTTTACACATGACAGGTTTTAAAATCGCCAGCTTCTGACAGAGGTGAGTAACGGTATTACACCCATTTTTGACAGATTTCTTTCCAGCAACCATCTTCAAAAGTGGACTTTGTTCAGATAACATATACTTCTGCTGACATTATATTTATGTGGATTCTTGAAGTAGAATTATGTTCACCACCCAACAAGGAGGTTGGATCTTTTTGGGTGGTTTGTGAGCTATGATTTTTGCAAATTTGACAACCAAGAAAAAATGTATTTTCACACAGCTCTGTGTTTCTTTTGCAATCAGCCTTGCTCTGTGGGCAGCCAAATGATGGGTTTTGGCAGTGGTCTCCTGTGTTACCACTGACATAGGCAAAAATGGATGGCGGCCTAATTTCCAGATTTTTACTGCGCACTTTCTGGTGATTTTTAGTGAGCAGCATGCTTTCCGCCGGCCATTCTGATGTTTCTGCTGCAAGCAATGCACAGAAATGTTGCAGGGCCTGGACTAGTGAGTTGAAACAACCCACAGTCTAGTCTGTATGTACTGTCCTTGAACCCCGGCCGCTAACAGGATTCTATCTCTCTCTGTTCTGGCCACCTCAATCTGTTTTGTCTTTCCTTCTGTACTTATTAGCACCACCGGCATTGTTGCAGTGCTAGCTATAGTTTGTGGCTAATCCATCAACTCTCCTTGTTGGAACCTTCTTACACCTGCTGCTGTTTTTCGACACTGGGTCGGATTCATCCCTCTGACTATTTGAGAACTCTATCAATTGGCAAACCTCTTCTACTGATTTACTCTACTGGAACTCCCACCAGTTGGCATCAGAGCTTCCAGGAGCCAAGGACTTCCCAAGGAGTTATAACTGCACCACAAACCACAGGAGCGGCTCCTATAGGTTAGGCAATCTGCGCTTACACGACTGTGTAATCACCTGTCTACACTTCAGAACTATTCCTGCAACACCTCCAAAGGGTTTTTTGGTGCCCACTGGCTTTTTTCCCTGGACTTGGGGGCTAGCTTCTCAGGGTTCCCCGTGACTTGGAGCTTAGACCAGTCAAGGTGGCCTCCGAGGGAGCTTGACCCTATTTACACGATAAGAAGGAGAAAAAGTCCAAAGAAAAGAAGACCCTAGAATCCAGACGAATCCGAAAGAAGAAATAGATGGAGACCAGAGACAGTACTTCTGAATATCAAGGTGAGGAGGAGGTTCGGGAGGGTACACCGTTGCATGACAGCCCAGCACAACCACAATCACACACCTATTCACAAAACATTGGGCTCGCAAATTCACACACATTCACTCGCTCATACACATGCACTCCCACACACCCTACACTCGCTCATTCACACACGCACCTATACATCATTCACTCACTCAATCATTTACACATACATAATACATCATAAAATTCCTTTTACATGCAGCCTCAGTCCGGACGCTGCTCTGCTCCAGCAGCTCCTCCACGAAACCGCGTCGGCTCCCCAACAGCACGAACATGAACCAGGAAGCAAAGAGCACTTCCTGTACCTGCGTGCAGGTGTCTGAGTGCTCCATTGTCAGAGCTCCAATTGGTCTGAATGTGCGGGGAGGTGGAGGAACAACCCCTGCGCACATTCAGTTTCCCAGCTTGCATCCTCAATGGGCTAAGCAAGGCTGGGGAAGCTAAACACTCCCATCATCGCATGGTTCATTGAGCATGTCTTCTGGTGAACTAAACTATCAAAGGGAAAACACTTTTCCCTTTGACAGTTTAAGCCAGGCCAGGAACTCTCCCTCAGCTGTATGAAGCAGCTGAGGGAGTGCTTTCTTTTCCACTGCGCTGAAACAGCTCCTTCAAGATAAGCAAGGATACCAGCGGATCGTCACACTCTCGTCCTTTAGGAACGAGACGCCTCTGCAAAAGATAGTCCATTTGTGTTGTGATTTTTCCAACTGTAGAGAGTAGTTGATCCCGCTTTCTCTGCCTTCTCCAAAAACCTATTTCATAGTTTGGCTTGGACACAAAACTCTGATGTATATAACAGAACATGAAGAAATTGCTCGCTAAGGCTTCTCCTATTCATAGACATGAGATGTTGATACACATGGATTTGTTTTAAAAACTGCAGAGAGAGAAGCAAAAGCACTCATCTCCTCCTGAATGCAGATCCATAGGTATGCCGAGTCATGTTTGATTAACTCATGTCACATACACTCAGTGTATGGACCTGTAAGTACACATTCATATGGCAGTTTAAGGAACTCCACACGTGTGCGATCAAGAGCATTTAAAACCGACGGACAGGAGCATTTCCAAAAAGCATCTGTAGAACCGTATGCCAGAACAATAGAAGGAAGTTACATTTGCCATTATTACTAAATCACTTTAGCATTAAATATTGCCTTGCGGACAAAACCTCCTAACCTTTATATATAAGGACGACTTCTTAAGTGTGTGTTAAGAGCTTCTGAGCAAAAGCATTGCACATAAAACCAAATCAAGGGCGGTGTTGCCTGATTTCTCTCCTTTTCTTGTTAACTAAGCGTGTATCTTTCTACATTATTACTGCAGCAGTGGTTACAATGAACTGCAACATTTGGTGTGACTGGAAGCTGAGCACACATCTGGCAGGGGTGATAACTATTTCCAAAACAGGCAGGGTACAGATTACATAGAAAGGACCCCAGCCTGTAGCATATTGTCTATGTGGCCTTTCCAATGCAATTTTGATTTGTTTGTGGTGGGGCTGTAAAACCGTAACAGGAATGAAGCGATAATGCGTTGCGCCATGTAGGTGCATGCATGCTGCCTTTATAATGGATCGTTGTGATATGGATGTAACTTGTTTTGATCGGTGTAAACTGCATGAGGAGTTAAGCCTCTCTGCCCACATCAAAAAAATCTGCAGGCGGTGATGCAAGCGCATTTCCGGCACAGTGCATTGATGAGAAGTGGACTAGACTGTATGCGCCAGCACACAGCTCCCTACAGGGAATAGGATCTAAGTGACCTAGATCACCTCAACAAAGTGTTCTTAATTAGGTTGGGGGACATTTTGCACAGGATTCAAAATGAGCCCATCAGGGGCCATTTCACCACTTCCTAATGTCCGACACAGGCATGTCACCTCCAGCCACTCCTCAATGTTAAGACTATCATATCTACGTGTCTGTCATGTTTCCTATTATGCATATGGGAATAGGATCTTGGGGTACTTCGCATCTTGGAATGAGCTACGGTAATACTTCTGACTGACTTATATATAGAGGGTCAGTAGCAGGCTATTATATCAGTTCTCTAAACAAGTCACATTGCTGGGCACATCTTGGAGTGGAAGCAGAGGACTGAGAGGTTGTAGAAGGGTGACGGGATGGGTGAGCAAGTGTATTGGCTGCAGGGCGCTGTTGGTAGCATGCAATCTCACAGAATGTTCAGGGAGCGGGGTGGGGGGCTTGCTATGGGATACCTGACCATCGTGCACCCAAGGATAAAAGCAGGCAGAGTTGAGTGTGACAAAGTCGGGACAGCAACTGAAGGAGATATGTTGCTGAATCGGGTTGACATGGAAATATATACCATCCCAGACAAGGGTCCTAGTTTAGGGGCCCTGCACTCCTGGCCAGAGGGGGGGTACCTCCCATAGGGGTATTATCTCCCTCGTGGATTGCATGCCTCTACTATTCCTAACCCAAGCAGCCAGATGGGTTGACGGCCATTCTCCTGGAGAATATGTGAATCCTTCAATGCTCTCCTGCTTATATTCCCAAGCCTTGCCCAGTGGAGGCTTGTGATGGTTCCTTCGGTGCTCCTATTAGGTAGGGGCCCCTATTATTGCCAATCAAGAGCCATTTCTCCGAAAAGACCCTGCACGGATGCAAACCCTCTTTTCCCCCTGCTTCTTTAGTAGGCGCATGTCTGTTGTGTTCAGAAAGCAAAGGGACATTACAAAATCACATAGAGGACTTTGATCAAAACCAGTGTTGTATGATGGATGCGAATGACTTACACATAGTTTTAAATGGAACAAATGCATGTGTATTGACTAATTTCCCCGTGTTCCTGTGCTTTTCCCAGTCACCCTTAGGGCATAGGTGGATGCACTATCAATGTGGCATCATTTCACCCAATGACCTGGTCAGGATGGAAGCTATGAATTTATAAAAGATCATCCAATAGCTGCACGCATGTATCTGATCCTGTTCCCACAATACAGGGGAGTGCCAATGCATTAACACCCAAAGGAAAAAGGCAGCATGTGCAAGTGCCAGCGTAAGACAACCAGCTGGCAGAACAGGATCTTACCCCACACAGTTGATTGGCTCGCATTTGAATGCAAGAGAAAAATAAAATGAACCAGAATATCTTATAGGTTATCTCATGTAATGTTAAGCAGATTTTTTCCGTGCACCGCTCCCATTTCCATGGTCTCCAGGCACTGTCTTTACATCAGAGATGTCACTTCCTGTGATTATGTCAGGGTTTAAGGTTGCATGCCATCACTTCCTGTAATGTCATATGAGGCAATGGGCCTGCAGGACTCTTCCTGTGATGTGGTCATTCCACTTTCACTACCACTGGAATTTTGGTGCATTGATGACACTGTAGTCTTTGGGTGAAATTTCACAAACTCGTTCACAACCTCTTCACACTCACCAACACCAGGTTAGCCAGTTGAACTGAAGAAGAGTTCACATTGGTTTAATTTAATGGGAACGTATTAGACATGCTGGCAGCTCTGAACAACATTTTTTTTTTTTGTTTTTTATATTTATAAAGCGCTCACACAGCCCGCAGGCATCGAGGCGCTGTTACAGGAATTGTTTGTTTTTCTTAGTTGCGTATTTTTTGTTTGGTTGTCTTAGTTACGTATTTATAACGCGCTTAAACACACAGAGGTTTCTAAGCGCGGACCCGAGGATCGAACCTGTTGTTGCTTCGTGTCGTCTTGCTTCCAAGATGCGCACGCTGCTGCACGCTGCCGCTGAGCTATCCTCCTGGACATTTACATTTACCTTTACAGGACGTCACCACCTTAGTGGTAAACCCAGCCGATATTCTTAGGTTCACCACATAAAAGAGATGGGGATGAGTCCACCCTGTGAGGACCGCTCTCGCTCCTCCGCCAAAGACTGAGTGAGGCAGACCCTCAAGAAAGGGCTGGATTTCAGTAGCTTACAATGGAGCCCTCACTGGCTACTCACTGTCTTTCAGTTTACAGGCGACAGCGCAAAGTTCCCTGTCCTTGACCAGATAAACCAGTAATCAAATGTCTCAATTTCTGAATCTGTCAACTTCTTTTTTTGTAGGGAGGGTCAACGCAATCCGAGCAAAATAATGAGCATTTACTGCAGCAATGAATAAATGATACCTCTGATCTGAGAGTACTTTGACTACAAGCGGGACTTTTCAGCGGGGGGAGAATTTAGGCTTCAAGTTCAGAGCGGGCCGTTGGTTGGGCTCAGTCACTAAGCTAAATGAAGCCACCAGAAGTGACCCCAGTCTTGGATGTGTTTCTTGCCTCAGGTGAAGCCCATTAACTTTGAAGTAATTAATAGTGCTACGGAAACCAGTCAACCGGAAGTAATAAAATGAGTGGGATCATCAGATTCTATCCATTTTTCAGCCTGGATTAAATCATGGATTGCATGGAGGTTAATTCTTTATTGATTTCTCCGGCGACTTTAGCTATTCTCACACAAGAAATAAAAGTCCAATGTTGAATTATTAATTGTTTGCGTTGTTAACACAACTGAAATATTAAAGAAGTGACTCTTGCTTGTTATTGCCACTCCTCATAGATGTTTTGAGGAACTACAGGAATGGCGGCTATTGTGGTGACTGAATCTCATTGGCTGTGTACATTAGAAGATCTGGAGACACACACCCTCATTTTGATGCAAGGGCAGTTGGCTAGAAAATACACGGAACCCCAAAGTCCTCCTGTTTTATGACTTCTCATATTGGTTGGTGCACGTGGAAAATATAAATACATTTTTCGCCTGCATTGTGCATGCACGAAACACTGCACCCGAGGCAGCAAAACAGCAATTGTAACACATTACATTTGGCTGACTGAACAGGAAGCTACGTCACAGGTATGTTAATGGAGACATATCCGCCCTCTGGATTAACTACAGCCAAATAGACTGTGAAAGCGGGACCTGCTCAAATCACTTACATATCAGAAATTGATATATGAAATTGATGTTGTGGCTTGGTCGGTATTGTTTAAGGCGACAAAATTATGCAAAAGAAAAAGAAATGAAAGAAATTGAAATGGAAATATTCTTGTCCTTTGTCATTTCTGATGCGTCGCGTCTCACTGAGTTGTGGTTTGAAAAGCCACTCAAAACCACTTGAATTGGCATACAGTATGAAGGATACTCAGAAACGAGACTGCGCCAAGTTAGTATTGAAAAACCAGTTGTTGGTTTTATTTAAACAGTTGCCCTTGCTTATGACATGTGCTTCGGCTTAAGAACCAGCCTTTTTCAAATCAGGGCATTATTGTCACTTAATAGATTTTTGTTCCCTATATGGAGAATCAGGTAAGTCTCAAGCAGTCGATGGGTTCGATCCCTTCGCTTTGTGATAAATGCGTTTAATCACGTGCTGTCGTTTCCTTCATACTGTACACTTGCATATCAGCAGTGGGGGTTTTCACACAGCATGCACATTTTTTTAAATGTCTACAGTCCAGGTAAAAGGACTGTGAGCTTCAGCATTTGCAAACTGCAGAACCATGTGTGGAATGTTTAATCTTTTGTGGTAAGGGTCTAAAAGTGGAGCATGAATCCTTGCTGTCCTGGGTTCTCATGCCTTCCTAATCCTCTACTGCGAAAGAAGTGCTCATGCTGGCCACTGTGGATGTGAATGGCAATGAAATAAATCGCTGGCGCTCATATTCATGGGCGGAAAAATACACAAACGGTAAAAAACAGGTGGATGCAAGCTCTCTTCCTGTTTTTCATCATCCATGCTAAATGCATGTAAATTCCCCTGACAAAACAGTGGCACAGAGTGGGAAATTCCCACCAAGGAGCTCATGTTTAACACATTTTTAATTTGACGGCTGGAATCCGCTAAGTGTCGACGTACACGCCTGCAGTTTCCCGCTGCCAAATGTTCATCATTTGCAAAAGGGGCATATACACCTTTTGCCCTGCACTTTTGCACTCTGCTGTGCAAAGTGAGTAAGTGTTTACTTTTAATTCTTAGCACTGTTTGCTGTGCTCACACGGCAAGCAGTGCTCATCATTACAAATAAATGCTTGCTGACATGTTTGCAAGCAAGCATGGCCAGCAGTGTGTAGCATGGCAGGCACAGTATAGCATGGCAGGCAGCGTGTACAAGACATCCATCTGGGGTCCGCCTGTTTTATGCTGACGCATAAAGCAGTCAGACTCCTTAGGAATCTATAGCATTTGCGTCAGCATGAAAAGTCATGCCGTCGCAAATGCTGGAGCATTTGTATGGCAGAGAGGAAGGCAGGCAGGAGACAGATATTATCTGTTTTTTCTCTCCCCTCTTTCTCTCCCTTCCTCTATGTTGTGTGTCTGTACTTCACATTGAAATGATGTGAAATTTCAATTGATTGAAACAAATCTAATTGATGTTTGAACTATGGACTGTTCACCATTGGTTACTGCATTGTTAGCTATACTGGTCTAATTTCAGTTACATTTCTTTACGCCCTGAAGACGGCCCAGTTAGGGTTGAAACACGTGTTGGCGTGGCGTCTTTTTGTTTATGGAACATTAAAAATTACCTATCAAAAGCATATACTAGTTAACTTGGACTATTCTGTAGGTTGTATTTTTGTGAACTTCTCATATGCACAGTGGATTTTTCAACTAGTCTCAGTTAGACATCAGTTGGAAGCACAGATAGTGAGGTGATTCCTAACTTTCTAACAGAGGAGCAGTTGATTAACTGAGAAGATTAACTAAGGACTAATTGAAAGGATTACATGAGTGGATTAATTAGGACTAATTGAAATATTATGTGACTCATGCAATGAAAGGGGAGTTATTTGATGACAAATTGAATACAACTGTAACTCATTTAATTCAAGAGAATCCATCAGAGGAGGAACTAAGGATTACAATATATACCAAATTAAAATAGAATACATTTTCTGTGAACTAAAGGAGAGAATAAGAAAGACCATCAAAAGTTAATTTAAAGGACCACCCCCAAAAAAGATTAAGACATTGAATGTTGCACATTGAACTTATTTAATATTTTTTGGAGAGTTCAATAAGAGAAAAGAAAATAATATTTTCAATATTTTGAATACACAACTATTTTATATTAATTTGTTTGAGGACATTGGTGCATAATCTCCCAAAAATGTTTGTTCATATCTATATTGGGCAGACACAATATTTTATTGGGATTAGATTTGTGACATCACCATTTAAATGTTGACAAATAGAGCCACAGGTAAACAAACATCTGGCTCATTTGTTTTAGTTGTTTCTGAGAGGACCTGCTTCCTTGCATGTGTTGACAAAGTAAGCCCCTTAATTTGAAAATGAAATGACAGTGAGTTACAATCTGGAACTGCCCTTGAGGAAGGCAGTCATTTTAATAAAGTTTGCATTGGCGGGTTAGTAAATTATTTTTATTTTGAATAGAGCATGGTGTGTTATGTCAAACATATCCACAATTAACAGGGTAATTCATAGAATTTCACAGAAAAGTGTCGCAAGCGGCTGGCGCAGAGTGTCCGCGTGCGATTGACTGCGCCAGGCACGTGCGCTAAAACCGATTTCCGCGCACAGCGTATTCATGGATTTCATGCTCCCAAACCAGCCGTGGCGCAGAGTATCGCAGCGACCCTGCAGCAGCGCCAGTAACGCCCCCAAGAACGCCCTCGCGCAAGGAAAAGCCATCAAAATCGCTAAATCATCGCAAAGGGCTGCGCTAACCCTGGACCAGTTTACAGGGCTGCCAAACAAGGAACGCAAAGCGGGTAACGTGCATATCAGGGGTACGCGTGAAGTTATACACGCGATTAGCCAGGGTACGTGTATTACAGGGGTACGCGGGAAGTTCAACACGCGATTGGCCAGGGTACGTGTATTACAGGGGTATGCGTGAAGTTATACACGCGATTAGCCAGGGTACGTGTATTACAGGGGTACGCGGGAAGTTCAACACGCGATTGGCCAGGGTACGTGTATTACAGGGGTACGCGGGAAGTTATACACGCGATTAGCCAGGGTACGTGTATTACAGGGGTACGCGTGAAGTTATGCACGCGATTAGCCAGGGTACGTGTATTACAGGGGTACGCGTGAAGTTATACACGCGATTAGCCAGGGTACGTGTATTACAGGGGTACGCGGGAAGTTCAACACGCGATTGGCCAGGGTACGTGTATTACAGGGGTACGCGGGAAGTTTAACACGTGATTGGCCAGGGTAAGTGTATTACAGGGGTACGCGGGAAGTTGAACACGCGATTGGCCAGGGTACGTGTATTACAGGGGTACGCGGGAAGTTTAACACGCGATTGGCCAGGGTACGTGTATTACAGGGGTACGCGTGAAGTTATACACGCGATTAGCCAGGGTACGTGTATTACAGGGGTACGCGGGAAGTTATACACGCGATTAGCCAGGGTACGTGTATTACAGGGGTACGCGTGAAGTTATACACGCAATTACCCAGGGTACGTGTATTACAGGGGTACGCGTGAAGTTATACACGCGATTAGCCAGGGTACGTGTATTACAGGGGTACGCGTGAAGTTATACACGCGATTGGCCAGGGTACGTGTATTACAGGGGTACGCGGGAAGTTCAACACGCGATTAGCCAGGGTAAGTGTATTACAGGGGTACGCGGGAAGTTGAACACGCGATTGGCCAGGGTACGTGTATTACAGGGGTACGCGGGAAGTTCAACACGCGATTAGCCAGGGTAAGTGTATTACAGGGGTACGCGGGAAGTTGAACACGCGATTGGCCAGGGTACGTGTATTACAGGGGTACGCGGGAAGTTTAACACGCGATTGGCCAGGGTACGTGTATTACAGGGGTACGCGGGAAGTTTAACACGCGATTGGCCAGGGTACGTGTATTACAGGGGTGCGTGGGAATCATCACACGCGATTAGGCTGGGTGGGTCCTCACAGGTGTTCCCTGTACACCCTCCACGGCCCCTGCAGGCAGCCTACAAAACAGGGGACTACCCTGCACACCTGCTCATGTCCCCCTGCACCCCCACCCCCCCAGCAGTGCAGGGGCAGCCTCCACCAGGCCCCCACTCATGTCTCCCACCACCCCCACCCTCCCGCCACCAGGGGCAGCCTCCACCAGGCCCCCACCCATGTCTCCCACCACCCCCACCCCCCCCGCCACCAGGGGCACTCTCCACCAAGCCCCCACCCATGTCTCCCACCACCCCCACCAGTGCAGGGGCACCCTCCACCAGGCCCCCACCCATGTCTCCCAACACCCCCACCCACCAGCACTGTGGGGCACGTGGCCAGCAGGCAGTCAGGCAGCAGCAGATGGCAGGTGGGAGCATGCTCAGGGCTCTGGGGGGGCAGTAATTTGGCCTCCTGGCCAGGAGCGTGGTCTCTCGTGTGTGAACGCGTGGACAGCCTGATAGGGAGTGAAATCCCACATGTCAGCAAAGGCCCTTAGCGCGTAAACCCGTCAACAGCATATGCGCGCCTATAGTCACCTGCACGTGCAGGAAATTGTTGCGTGACACGTCCCAGTGTCAAAGCGTGTGATTGGTGAAAATGGATGTACACGCAGAAGTGACAAAGCGTGTGATTGGTGAAAATGGATCTACACGCAGAAGTGACAAAGCGTGTGAATGGTGAAAATGGATCTACACGCAGAAGTGACAAAGCGTGTGATTGGTGAAAATGGATCTACACGCAGGAGTGACAAAGCGTGTGATTGGTGAACGTACACGCCGCGTAAGTGACGCTGTACGTGTGGGCCTGTATATAAGGTACATGTAGAACACCATTTCCTTGTACGTGCTTTTCGTGGAGAGCGAGTGGGTGAATTCTGTACTTCTTGTCGTTTCACACGCGATTTACTTCACGGCGTTTCCAGTTCGTATTCCCTGTTACCTCTGACAGCTTTTTCTCTTTTTTCTCTTTTACTGGTTTACCTGGGCCTGTTCCCTCAAACAGTGTCCCCTTCTACTGTTGTCCTGTCTTCTCAGACAGCGTACACATCTTCTTTTGGCGGGGGTTTAGCCAGCCAAACGCGCTCATTCTTCACGCTCTTTTACCTGGCAGACGGTGAGTCACGCACGTATCCAACTTCTGTGCTTGCCCCGTGTGTAGCCTACCCCTTCAGAGGTCATTCTAGGCTGCATACGTTCATTCTTGTGTTACTGGGTGCCACAGCGTAGTGCAGGTTTTTCTTTCTGCACACGTGGTCTAGGAGGGGTTGTGTTCACGTCATCTCCCTTTTTTGGGCCTCCTGTGCGTTGCGTGACCCGTCATCTTTCCCCAGGGGTTACAATCAGCCGTGCTAGAGCACTAGGGTACAATTACCATCTGGTACCCAACCCCTTTGACCCCCAATTGCCCAGGACAATTGTCTACAGCCACTCTCATACGCACATTAATATCAGTGCCATGGCTGGGAGGCGAGGATTCCGTAAGGGTGGCAAAGGTGGAAGAGCCACAAGTGGTGGCCGTGGTGGATCCGGTAGGGGACGTGGTCGTAACTTGCAGGGTGAGCCTGTCCCCCCATGTGTGGAGGACCAGTCAAGGGCACCCATCATCCCCCTCCTCCCCCCCTCCCCCCCTCCCGTTGAGGCTGAAGTGGCTGACACCATCCATGCTCAGCCCTTGTTGGACCAGCCCATTGTGGCACCAGACCTGGCTGACTCCATGGCTGACTTCCAGGTCAGCAGGGCTACGACACGTGCGCTGGTGCACGTTGATGCCATCATGCCACGTGGATCTGGGGCAGCAAGGTCATCTGCTGCACCAAGGAGGCAGGGCGGAGTGGCTGCAGGGGCAGCTGCGGCTCCATCCACCCCAGCCCTCACACACCCAGCCAGGACAGTGTCGGTCCTAGTCCATGCTGCTGACATTCCCCCTGACACCATCACACTAGAGCCAATGCCTGCACCAACTCCCATGCTGAGTGTGCAATCCCACACTCCTGATACAGAGTCCACCAGGGCTCCTGCCCCTAGTGTCCAGAGCGGCGCAGGACACTCAGGATCACCACCACCTTCCAAGCGGAAGAGGAAGAGTGCTCGTCCGGCACAGGCTGATGCCCCAGACACGGCTACACAGTCCGGCCCGTCCAGGAAGCCCAGCTTCACGGATGATGAACTGAATGCACTTGTCGAGTATGTGTCCGGACATGACAACGAGATGGTCATTGTTGCAGGATCCAAGACCACACCTGCACAACGCCAGGCACACTGGCAGACCGTTGCGGACATCGTAAGTGCCCTTGGAATCGTGAGGCGCACAGCCAATGATTGCTATAAGCGCTGGAATGACCTAAAGCGCAGGGCAAAGAGTAAGCTGGCCTCAAGTCATGCCGCAACTCTAGTGACTGGAGGTGGGTCTCCAGTAGTAGACATGGAACTCACTCCACATGAGTCAGTCGCTGGGACCTACGTCACGGAGGAACAGATCCAAGGCGTGGGAGATCTGGCTGATTACGAGGCATTGTCCGGTGAGTGCACATGCATGTGTGTGTCATCCATGTGCATGGTGTGTGTGTGAGGGCTTCTGTTTGGGTGCCAGGTGAGAGTGTGTGCGCCTCAGTCGTATGGGTCAGCCATGTGCTTCATGCAATACTTCCTGCGCAGCTGCATTTGGCCATAGCAGTATCCCTTCTGCCAACAGTAGACATCTAGCACAACTGCACGCCAGTTGCCCTTGAAGTGTCACCTTGACACAACATATTTGCTTATTTTTCACTGTTCATTCAGTCAGTTTGTTTGCATTCCACCACTTTCACTAGGCATGTCGCTGTCCACTAGTCACATGTCTGACATGGGTATGGTAAAGTGGAGTGACTTTGTTACCTGGATATCATTTGTACACACATGTCCCTGTGCAATTTGACCATTTCAGACTGGCAGCTCCAGGTGAAAAATCTGACCTGTTAGAATCAGAAAAGCTATTACATGCGGGAACTGGACTGAATGAATAGGTGCTGCCCTCCTCTCCATCTTCACTCAATAGCAATGGTACATGCCATCTGTGTGATGGCATGTGTGTTTCACCTGCCAATCACAGGCCAATGTGTGATGCCACTGCCAGGCAGCATGCAGAAAATTTGTTCATCTTCCATCTTGGTGTCATCAGTGTGTGCCATTTGCCTGCACTTCATACGCAGTGAGGGTGCATGCATGGGAGGGTTTTAGTCATGTGGGACATGTGTCAATCAAGTACTGTTTCTCTTGCTTCTCAGCCCTCAATGTGTGCCATGGTGCTAATGCCTGTTTCCATTACTTTGTTTTCATGTCTTTGCAGGGGAAGACGCACCTGATACTGCTGGGGTTGTGGAGATGGTGCAGACCCAGGAGGTGTCCCAGGGCCGACCAACCACCAGTGAGGGACGTGGTGTGGTGGTGGGGGAGAACCCACAAGTGCTGCAGGTCGTGCTCTCAAGGGGTGTCTCTGGCTGCACCTCCCCCGAGCTGTACTCAGGTGTTGATTCGGATGAGACCTACGTGCCGTCGCAGGTGAGTGTTCCAGGGAGGGATTCTGTTCTGTCTCACCCACCTGCACCAGGGTCAGTACCCTCCATGGGGATGTCAGTGTTGGCAGCTATGCCTTCGGTGGTTACGGATGCAGGGTCACACTCCGCGACATCTGATCCTGTTCCTGGGCCAGCAGATCAGAGGGGGAATGCAGTCCTGCAGCCTCAGGCAGTGCCGGCACAGCAAGGGGCAGTTCGCCTTGCCCCAGACAGGTGTGGTGCCCGCCGACGTGGTGGCCGTACGCCACCCGGCAATACCGCATGGGAGCAATCCATTTACGGTATGGCTACCCAACAGGCTGCATCATCCGAGATGATGGCTCAGGCCATGGATAGGGTGGCCACTTCCATTGTCCCCCCAGAAAGGCTGATGGAGCGACTAGAGCAGGCAACCGACTCCATCTGCCAGTCACACAGGGAGGACATGTTGGGGTCCAACAGGGAAAGGCGGGCGGCACTGGCGACTCTGCAGGAGGCCATCTCCATTGAGTCCCAGGGCCACAGGGAAGCCCTGAGGCAGGAGCTCCTACACCTCAGGACGACTCTTGTTGAGCTTGAGGCTTCAACACACCAAAGGACAGAACAGCAGCTGGAGCGTCTCACCCGTACGCTCTCAGCTGAGATGCAGGCAACGAGGGCGGAGGTCCGGGCATCCCGTGAGTTGTTGCATGGGGACCTCCGCACACTCATCCTCCAGAACCAGACCTACCACACCCGCATGCTTGCAGCCATGGAGGAGCAGACTAGGGCCTTGCGTGGGCTGCCTCCCATAGTGCAACCACCTCCGGATGCAGCTGCACAGGGTGATAATAGCGACAGCAGTGATACTCCCACAATAGGGTAGCCGTGTGGGCCATGAGCCCATGGAGGTGTTTTATCTTCCCAGGATCCACGCAGGTGGGTTCTGGTGTGCATCCTGTCCTCGGACCTCCTGGGTGGCCTCCCCAACCCCCCCGGGCCCATCAATGGCCATTTTTGATTGTTTCTAAATTTTTATTTTTATTTTGATTTCTTTTATTCCCAATTTTTTTGGGACGATCTGTTGGCTTCGATGTGTTGGCTTCGATCTGTTGGCTTCGATGTGTTGGCTTCGATCTGTTGGCTTCGATGTGTTGGCTTCGATCTGTTGGCTTCGATCTGTTGGCTTCCGTGGTTCCTGTGGGCATACGCTGCATTGTGGCTGGGCACATGCAGGCTTGTAATGTATTTGGTTCAGATGCTTGGGTTTGAGTCACACACACCCCTCCTGCTTCCCGTTTCCATGGGCTTGCAAAGGGTGTGCCCAAGTGACAGTGAATTACACAGTGACGTTGGACTCCCATGAGCTGTGTGGCCAGTCTGTAGTCAATACTGTGTATACATTCATAGTGCATATTGCTGTTGTGTTGTACACTGCATGTTGCATTGATGTGTAACTCTTCTTCTGTGTCTACCTCCCAATTTGCAGGTCCCTTCCTCAAGTCCACACAAGGCCCTCTAGTCTGGCGATGGGGACCATGTTGGCAGCAGTGCACCTACAACTCTACATGGCGCCAACACTGCACAGTTGGTAGTGGTGGGAGTGCAGGCATTTCCAGGTGGTGAGACTACTAATATGTAACATTTTTGATGTCATGTTAATGGTACTACGTGCTCAAGTATGTTGTTGGTCCGGCATTGCTGTGAGCATTTCAGGTGTTGCAGGTTTCTAATAGTGCCACTGTACATAGTGAGAGTGATGTCATGTTGTGGGGATTACTTTGTTTACCTGCAATTAGCATGACATGGCACGGTGTGTCGTGTGGCAGTGCTGGGGTTGGGTTGGCTGACATGGCACTGTCCTCTTGTTGCATTTTGCAAGTGGGTATTCATTTTAGCTGCTTCAATGTGTAACTTCACAAAACTGCATTGGTGGTGTCTGTGTGGGTAGGGATGCACACATTGTGACACTTCCAGGTGAACAATCTCAGGCTGACATGGAATTCCCGGTTCATTCTCCACACATTCAGGATCAGTGTCAGGTTGAGTCATCATTGATTGTCAGATGGAATGTGCCAGGGCAGTGTGCACTCCACAGGGGTGTGATTTCTATGTGAAGTAATTAGCCACTAGCTGTGTACGGGCTGCCTCCCCCCGTGCCCTTTCCCCTCCCATGCGCAGCGGCTGTGCATGTGGTTGGGGATGTGGGGCCACCACCATGTCCACGGCCAGGCCCCGGCGTGTTGCAACGTTGTGCAGGACACATGCTGTCACTATGATCCTGCACACTACTGGGGGAGCGTATAACAGCTGCCCGCCAGAACGGTCAAGGGAGCGAAAGCGTGACTTTAGCACTCCGAATGTGCGCTCCACTATGCCCCTGGTTGTAATGTGGGCTGTGTTAAATCTTACCTGGGGTGGCGTGGTGGGGTTTCCGAATTGGCGTCATCATGTGGGGGCTGAGAGGGTAGGCACTGTCCCCTGTGGAGGTGGGGATTGGTATCATTGGTGAGGTTGTGACCTTGCTCAGTATCCAACATGCATGCATGTGCAGTGGCATACATACTCACCAAGCAGCCATGTATCGCCATGCCGCCCAGCTTCTAGGTCCCGGCTTAGGGTGGACATTCGGTAAATGAAGCTGTCGTGGGTGGAGCCGGGATAGTTGGCATATACTGAGGTGATGATTCCCTTGGCATTACATGCTACCTGCACGTTGATGGAATGCCAGTGCTTGCGGTTCCTATAGATGTGCTCAGATGCCCTGGGGGGACGTAGAGCCACATGGGTGCAGTCGATGGCACCTAGCACTTTGGGGAATCGTGCCACTGCGTAAAAATCCAGGGCGGCAGCATGCCTTTCTGCAGGTGTTCTGGGCAGGTATATGTGCCTGCGGACTGATGGGCGTGCAGTCATGATGTTCAAGACCTGGTGTAGGCAGCGTGACTGGGTGGCCTGTGACACCCCACCCACTATGGCACTTGTCCGCTGAAATGATCCAGTGGCTGAGAAGTGCAGTACATTGAGGACCTTCTCCAGGGGGCTGAGTGCTTGGGAGCACAGGGTGGCTGATGTGAGGTCATCCTCCCACTCACTCACCAGGTCCAGTATGATGTGTGGTGGAAACCTGTACCTCCCATACACCTGGTCATCAGGCATCCCGAAAAGGCTGGTTCTGGGTGTGAATATTCTGGCCCTGACTATCCTCCTCCTCCTCCTTTGGTAGCCCACTGCCACTGCTGCTAGGAACGGTATGTTCATCCTGGCGTCTGAGCTTGTTATAGTTAAAGTCCGCAATTTATGCTTAGCGCGTGTTCTAGGCGAGCGTGTGACCCGCGCACCCCTGGAATCCAGTTCCCAGTCCAATAGCGTGTGGAAATTCACACGCACCACGGGATACAGCGTGTGACCCGCGCACCCCTGGAATCCAGTTCCCAGTCCAATAGCGTGTGGAAATTCACACGCACCACGGGATACAGCGTGTGACCCGCGCACCCCTGGAATCCAGTTCCCAGTCCAATAGCATGCGGAAATTCACACGCACCACGTGATACAGGTTCGCTGACGTACTTGCGTGTGTAAGTGGCCGCGCACCCATTAAATACACGTACATAGGCCAATCGCGTGTACGCGCACTTTTGTCCAATTACACGCGATTACACTCTGACGTGCAGTAGCTCCACATGTGCCCCGTCATCACGTGCTGAGTGGGGAACACCCGTGCGGGTCACGTCACAGACGCGCTTACGCGCTGAGGGACTCTGGTCCAATAGAATCGCGTATGCAGGATTTTCACGTGCCAAATCACTCTGTATCAAGCTGGCCACGTGAAAACACACGGAAGCCCACGCTCCTGCCCAGAAGGCCGAGTTACTGCCCCCCAGGCCCCGAGCAGCCTCCCACGTGCCATCTGCTGCTGCCTGCCTGCCTGCCTGCTGCCACCGTGCCCTGCCATTTGGTGCCTGCACATCAGCCATCTGCAGGGGTCCAGTTGCTGTGTCCACCCCTGCTGGAACTGAAGACTCCCGACTGGTATTACATCGCTCCACAGCCCAGCCCCAGGACCCAGTTGCCCACCCACACCTGCCTCTGGGGTTGCCATGTCGGGCACTTCCACATCTGGCACCAGTGGCAACCCCAGGCCAGAGGGGCAGAGGGGCACCAGCTTCACTGTCACCGAAGTTGGTGTCCTGGTGGAGCATGTCCTGGGGCAGTATGATGCCCTCTTTGGATCGTCCCGCGCCAGCAAGGAAGGACGGCAGAGGATCTGGGCCGACTGTGTGGTTGCCATCAACGCGGAGGGGGTGGCAACCCGCGACGTCCTGAAGATCAAGAAGCGCTGGGAGGACTTGAGGTCCAGGACCCTTGTGAAGGCCCGGCGCCTCGTGGAGGGGGGCCGGGGCCGCATGAGTTCCATCCAGATGAGGGTCCTGGAACGCGTACGCCCAGCGCTCCACGCCCAGATCCTTGAGAGGGAGGCCCGTCTGGAGTTGAGCGGTAAGTGTCCATGCATTACTGTGTGAGACAGGGCATGTTGCGGTGTGCTGGTTCTATGATACTTGCCTGTATGTGTGCCATAGGCCATGTATGCATGTATGTGTGCAGGGACATCATGGTAATGCATGTGCGACCAGTGATGTGTGATGCACATGGTTGTTGCATGTGTTGAAATGCCGCATGGGGAGCCCTATTCAGATTTTGAACATGAGAGCATGCCAGTCTCTGTACCTGAACATGGGTGGGGGTGAGGGATGGGTGCTGATGCCAGGTACATATATGGTAGCCATGTCTGTGTGCCTGACCTGCGTGTCTGTGACTTGTGCATGCCATGGATGCATGACACATGTGTGTGACAATGCAGAGATTCAGTAAAGCAGCAAAATTACCCTTGTATCCGCTGTGTTTGGTGTGTTTGGGGCCAGATGGATGTGACTGAGGTGAAGTGTGTGCATGTGATGGGCATGAGGCATGATGCATGTGAGTTACATATCATTGAATGTTTCAAGAGTCCATTGGACATGCATGGAAATGTCCATGGCATGCACCATGCCTGTTACTGTGTGTGTTTTGCCTGGACTGACCCATGTGTTGTGGAGGGATATGATGGAAGTGTACTTTGACAGTGGTGCTCACCTGCTATTGCTTCCTGTCTAGGGGACCATTGTACAGTGCCCTGATGCTTGTGTTCTTTGTCTCCCTCTACGCAGCGGCTAGTGAAGAAGAGGGCGGAGACGGCGCTGTGGAGCAAGGCGGCGGGGATGCCCCCAAGGCTGCAGCGGAAGGGGTGGGTGAGCCCCCACAGGGGCCTGCTACGGTGGGAGACGGTGAGGAGCCATCCAGGTTGGTGGTTTGCACAGAGGAGGAGGAGGTCGCCACTGGGGCACACATGGGGCCTGGTGGGGGCATCCCTGCTGGTGCAAGTGGTGCAATCCAGGGCCAGGGGCAGGAGGCAGCACAGGTCACCGTGGAGGGGCCTGTGCATGTCGCTGTCCCTGACCCTGTGAGTGCACCACCATGCACCAGCAGGGATGCCCCGTCCCAGGCCTGTCCGCAGGTAGAGGGGATGTCCATGTCACCTGACTCCCCTCCACCTGCGGACGTGGGAACCCCTGGCCGTGCGGAGAAGGTCCTGATTGGGGTCGCGATGCGCACGGCTGTGATTCGTGATGCCGTGCGTGCTTCCCGGGAGGAGCACGCACGTCATCACGAAGTGCACCGTGCCGACGTGGCCCAATTGGGATCGGCCATGTTCGGGGGTTTCCTGCATGTGTTGGCCAATGTGGCGGCCCTCTCCTCCTCTGTGCAGGCTATCCACCAGTCGTTCTCCTTGCCGTCTTCCAGCCCAGATGCCACCAGGGCCCCCTGTGGACCTGCCCCGACCAATGCAGCCAGCTCGGTGGGGATCCCATCCCTGCCACAGTCGGGAGTCAGAGATCCAGCAGGGGTGGACACCAGAGCAACTGGACCCCAGCAGATGGAGGATGTGACGGCATCATCGGGCAGGGCACGTGCACGACGGCGTCGGTGGTTTCCATCAGCCTGGATGCCGTCGTGCTGGCACAGGCAGTTGCGTCGGAGGCAGCAGCAGGCTCAACGTGGGAGGCATCATGGCTCGGGGCCATCAACATCAGGGGTGCAGGCATCGGCCGGAGGGCAGGAGAACCCTGGAATGGGAGTGGCTTCCGTGTGGGAGAGGTTGTGCCAGCGGATAGGTGCGGAGCGGCAGCGGGCAGAGGAGGAACGGCTCACGATGGTCAGGGCGGAGGACTCCATGCGGAGGGCGCTGAGGCGGGCTGAGTGCCTCGAGGGTCTTCGCAGGGAGTTTGAGCTTGACACTGCGTTATCCCTGCGGGACCTCGGGGCCAGGGAACATGCCCGCCTCCAAGCCATTGACCCGGAGTTCGATGATGCCCTGGCCCATGACAACAACCAGTGAGCCGTCCGAATAGCCCGCTGCCTTTGTATATAGTTGTATAGTTAGGGTTAGGTTTCCTTTGTTTTTTTGATTTTTTTTTGGTTGCGATTGGACAATGCACCACTTTTTTGTATATAGTTCACTTTTTAGTTAGTAGTCAGTTAGGTTTAATTTGGTAGGGCTCATGGACCCAGGATGATCTTCTTAATTGGCTTATTTTAATTTTTCAGAATTTTTTCTTGGACATTCATCTTGTTTTGTTTGATTTGCTTTGTGTTTTTTCTTATTTGCTGTTCAATACATATTATTTTTTTAATCTTCAATGTGTCGTATCATCTCATTGCTTTCAGGCATGTCATGTTGGGTGTTTTGTCATTCACTTGCAGCCATTGTGTGTGACAGACATGTGTTAAATTGCATTATTTACATTGGGGGTGTAACATGTAATTGCCTTTGATATGTGGGTGGGTGTGATAGTTGGTTGGGCCTTTTGGCAGGGGAGGATGGGCATTACGGACATGATTGGGGAATGTTGGGACCCAGGTGCAGGGGGGCATGGATTGGACATGGGTGGGGGCCTGCTGGCAGGTGCCCCACAGTGCTGGGGTGTGGGGGTGGTGGGAGACATGAGTTGGACATGGGTGGGGGCCTGCTGGCAGGTGCCCCACAGTGCTGGGGGGTGGGGGTGGTGGGAGACATGAGTTGGACATGGGTGGGGGCCTGCTGGCAGGTGCCCCACAGTGCTGGGGGGTGGGGGTGGTGGTAGACATGAGTGGGGGCCTGGTGGAGGGTGACCCTGGTGGCTGGGGGGTGGGGGTGGTGGTAGACATGAGTGGGGGCCTGGTGGAGGGTGACCCTGGTGGCTGGGGGGTGGGGGTGGTGGGAGACATGAGTTGGACATGGGTGGGGGCCTGCTGGCAGGTGCCCCACAGTGCTGGGGTGTGGGGGTGGTGGGAGACATGAGTTGGACATGGGTGGGGGCCTGCTGGCAGGTGCCCCACAGTGCTGGGGGGTGGGGGTGGTGGTAGACATGAGTGGGGGCCTGGTGGAGGGTGACCCTGGTGGCTGGGGGGTGGGGGTGGTGGTAGACATGAGTGGGGGCCTGGTGGAGGGTGACCCTGGTGGCTGGGGGGTGGGGGTGGTGGGAGACATGAGTTGGACATGGGTGGGGGCCTGCTGGCAGGTGCCCCACAGTGCTGGGGTGTGGGGGTGGTGGGAGACATGAGTTGGACATGGGTGGGGGCCTGCTGGCAGGTGCCCCACAGTGCTGGGGTGTGGGGGTGGTGGGAGACATGATTTGGACATGGGTGGGGGCCTGCTGGCAGGTGCCCACAGTGCTGGGGGGTGGGAGTGGTGGGAGACATGAGATGGACATGGGTGGGGGCCTGCTGGCAGGTGCCCCACAGTGCTGGGGGGTGGGGGTGGTGGGAGACATGAGTGGGGGCCTGGTGGAGGGTGACCCTGGTGGCTGGGGGGTGGGGGTGGTGGTAGACATGAGTGGGGGCCTGGTGGAGGGTGACCCTGGTGGCTGGGGGGTGGGGGTGGTGGGAGACATGAGTTGGATATGGGTGGGGGCCTGCTGGCAGGTGCCCCACAGTGCTGAGGTGTGGGGGTGGTGGGAGACATGAGTTGGACATGGGTGGGGGCCTGCTGGCAGGTGCCCCACAGTGCTGGGGGGTGGGGGTGGTGGGAGACATGAGTTGGACATGGGTGGGGGCCTGCTGGCAGGTGCCCCACAGTGCTGGGGGTGGGGGTGGTGGGAGACATGAGTTGGACATGGGTGGGGGCCTGCTGGCAGGTGCCCCACAGTGCTGGGGGGTGGGGGTGGTGGGAGACATGAGTTGGACATGGGTGGGGGCCTGCTGGCAGGTGCCCCACAGTGCTGGGGGGTGGGGGTGGTGGGAGACATGAGTGGGGGCCTGGTGGAGGGTGACCCTGGTGGCTGGGGGGTGGGGGTGGTGGGTGACATGAGTGGGGGCCTGGTGGAGGGTGACCCTGCACTGCTGGGGTGTGGGGGTGGTGGGTGACATGAGTGGGGGCCTGGTGGAGGGTGACCCTGCACTGCTGGGGTGTGGGGGTGGTGGGTGACATGAGCGGGGGCCTGGTGGAGGGTGCCCCTGGTGGCTGGGGTTTGGGGGTGGTGGGAGACATGAGTTGGACATGGGTGGGGGCCTGCTGGCAGGTGCCCCACAGTGCTGGGGGGTGGGGGTGGTGGGAGACATGAGTTGGACATGGGTGGGGGCCTGCTGGCAGGTGCCCCACAGTGCTGGGGGGTCAGTGCTGGGTTTGGGGGACATGAGTTGGACATGGGTGGGGGCCTGCTGGCAGGTGCCCCACAGTGCTGGGGGGTGGGGGTGGTGGGAGACATGAGTTGGTGTTCATTAGTTCAAGGAGACATGTGCCTTTGCTGGGGGGCATGCCCATGGTGGGTGGGCTGCCTGCGGGACATGACCAGGGATGCAGGGTAGTCCCCTGTGGTGTGGGCTGCCTGCAGGGGCCGTGGAGGGTGTACAGGGTACACCTGGGAGGACCCACACTGTCAAATCACATGTGGAACTTCACGCGCACCCCTGAAATACACGCGCCCAGGCTGTTCGCGTGTGGATCTTCCCGCGCACCCCTGGAATACACGCGCCCAGGCTGTTCGCGTGTGGAACTTCCCCCGCACCCTTGAAATACACGCGCCTAGGCTATTCGCGTGTGGAACTTCCCGCGCACCCCTGAAATACACGCGCCCAGGCTGTTCGCGTGTGGAATTTCCCCCGCACCCCTGAAATACATGCGCCCAGGCTATTCGCGTGTGGAACTTCCCGCGCACCCCTGAAATACACGCGCCCAGGCTGTTCGCGTGTGGAACTTCCCCCGCACCCCTGAAATACACGCGCCCAGGCTATTCGCGTGTGGAACTTCCCGCGCACCCCTGAAATACACGCGCCCAGGCTGTTCGCGTGTGGAACTTCCCGCGCACCCCTGAAATACACGCGCCCAGGCTATTCGCGTGTGGAACTTCCCGCGCACCCCTGAAATACACGCGCCCAGGCTATTCACGTGTGGAACTTCCCCCGCACCCCTGAAATACACGCGCCTAGGCTGTTCGCGTGTGGAACTTCCCGCGCACCCCTGAAATACACGCGCCCAGGCTGTTCGCGTGTGGAACTTCCCCCGCACCCCTGAAATACACGCGCCCAGGCTGTTCGCGTGTGGAACTTCCCCCGCACCCCTGAAATACACGCGCCCAGGCTGTTCGCGTGTGGAACTTCCCGCGCACCCCTGAAATACACGCGCCTAGGCTATTCGCGTGTGGAACTTTCCGCGCACCCCTGAAATACACGCGCCCAGGCTGTTCGCGTGTGGAACTTCACGCGAACCCCTGAAATACACGCGCCCAGGCTATTCGCGTGTGGAACTTCCCGCGCACCCCTGAAATACACGCGCCTAGGCTATTCGCGTGTGGAACTTTCCGCGCACCCCTGAAATACACGCGCCCAGGCTGTTCGCGTGTGGAACTTCACGCGAACCCCTGATATACACGTAGCCCGCTCCCCCAGACCCGATCGCGTGTGAAACTTCACGCGAACCCCTGTGATGCACGTACCCTGCTGAAATCGCGTGTTAGACTTCCCGCGCACCCCGGTATACACGCACACGTATTTTTTGTCAGCGGGTGTCCGTGTTTGTGGGTACCCCTTTGCACGTCATTTTTCCTGGAGGGCCACAGTATGGGACATTCATCATGGCAGTATATAGGTGCGATTTGTTGGCGCACCTTTTGGCGCACATTTCTTACAGCCGCAGAGACGCTACCGCCTGCTTTCTTGTGGCGGTCGTGTTTGTGCCTGTGCGCTGGTTTGAGCGTGCGCTTTTTTCCCCTATTCTATTCCATGAATACGTGTTGTAGGCGAGCGTGTGGGCGTTCCGCGCACTTGTGCCCTGTACTTCCCCCGTGACGCCCACGTTTTGGCAAGTTGTTCCCCATTCCGAGTGTTACGCCCGTGTTCCGCCTACTTTTGTTGCGTGCGCCGCGCTATGTGCGATTTTCGCTGTGGCCTGTGCGATTTTCGCAGTGACCTGGCGCACGCTGTTAGATGGCCTGTGCGCCAACGTGCGCCGCGCACTTTTTATCGCACATCCGCTGGTTTTCTCGCGCACGGCCTTCCATGAATCGACGTGCGCTGCTTTTCGTGCGATTTTCGCAATTGCACTGCAATTTTCGCTATTCCACTGCGATTCGCACGTTTTTGCCTACTTGCGCCGCGCTAATTATTCCATGAATCGGCCTCTAAATCTTTAAGGGAGTAGATGCTTTGTTGCAGCATATTGAAGTTGTCTTCTGTACACTAG
This sequence comes from Ambystoma mexicanum, assembly GCF_040938575.1. NCBI lineage: Eukaryota > Metazoa > Chordata > Amphibia > Caudata > Ambystomatidae > Ambystoma > Ambystoma mexicanum. Next base: position 620,026,245 of record NC_090923.1, on the reverse strand, counting down.
AGGTCTGTCTCTATGGTACGATTTTCTAGTAGCTGTATAGCTGAAATAGCATTTTGTCAGGATTGTAGAGACTCATCCCCCCATTACGAGTTTGGCATGTGTAAAAAAAGTGGTAGTAATTCCGGTACTGCCACGTTTCTTGAGATGGTGGAATTGCAGCTGTTACTGTACTGCCGAATTCCAAGTTTGACTGTAAAGTGGAACATTAAATCCTCCACTTTAAAGCCAAAAATCTGTGGAATTCCCACATTGGAATTACTGCAAGTGGTAATTCCACCAAAACCACATTGAGTCCCAGGAACTTCGAAAATAACGATTTGGACGGCCATGTCACCAGATGTAATCTCATGGTAACTGTCATTGATTTTGGCTGTAACTAGCATATTTACTGCTAAATTACTGCCAAACTCGTAATGATGCCCTGTCTTGACACTGGAGTGTGTATGCCCAGGCTTATCTAGTTGTTTAATTATACGAGTGATTGAAGTCCAATTGATGTATGAACTCCATTTGTCAATGTCATGTATGATGTAGTTCAACTTTGCAAGCCTAATCATGGACTGGCAAAGATTCCAAACAGAGAGTATGAAAGTTTCCAAGGAGTTGTGTGCATCCCAAAATCTTTAAGGACCTACACTGGCTCCATCACTCTCATTGGATTGTGCTGTTCATGATACTAGCATTCATGAAGGATATATGATGTGGATTTTAACACTAAGCATGGCTTCCTTTGTTCTCTTTTCAGCCCAGAAAAATGGCCTCTCTGCCTTTCCAATCTGTTTAAAAGGACATGTTGTTTCTACAAAATTACAAAATTACATGAGATGATGAAACCTACATGCTAGGTCTTAGATGTCATCTCCATGCACTTGCTACCAGGCTCGGACTGGCCTATAGAACAATAGGGCAATGCCCAAACCAAAAACACAAAATGCTAGAGTGGGCCATTTTTCTCAGTCAAAGTGGGTCACTTTTTTGGCCCATGTCGACCAGTTCAATAAGTTACTTCACCATGTGGCTAGTAATTTAGACCAGTACGACTGAATAAATATCCTTTAAAAGGCACAATTTGCATCACATTGAGGGTCATTACAAGTTAGGTGGTAAGGGGTTAACGCCATCGGTAAAGGTATCGTAGCCGTCAACCCCTTACCACCTCATTACGAGTCTGCTTGCGGGAACCTGCTAAGGGCGCCTGGTTTTTACCAGGCGCCCTTAGCGGGTCTCGCGAGTAAACAAGGGTGCTATCAACGGGCCCGTTGTTAACACCCTTCCCATTCCCATAGAGCCCTATGGGGGTTCGAATGGGAATGGGGAAGGGTTCTTCGAATTAGGAATTAATGGGTCCTCCAAGGTTGGAATGGCCTTATAATTCCTCATTTGAGGAACGCGGTCCTGGTACCCGTTAAGGGGGTAGACCTCCTAACTCGTAATGACCCCCATTGTATCCACAACCTCCTCCTTGAGTATTGCTCAAACAACCTATCACAAAAGGATTGAATTGCCGTTTGCTACTGTGGGGCTACTTTTTCATTGGTGCCAGAGACCATTTTATTCCCCAGTCAGACCCTGCTTGCTTCAAATCAGCCCACCCTCATGTTGTGTTCAAAGGACTGTCTCTCACTATGACTCTTCTGTCATGTTAACATAACACATTCCATCAAATACTATATAGCACGTGTACACCAAAAAAAGTATCATCATTAAAAATGATATTCATGGGTTTACTTGCATACATCCATTTGATAAGAGAGTTGAAGAAAGCTAGAGTTATAAAGGGTCACTGTGCTTTAAATTCAGGAAGACAATCCAAAAATGGAATAGCACAATGTTTCGAGTGATTCTTGTTAATCAATTGTACTGTGATATGATTCTAAAACAAAAACGTGCAAAGGTATTTAACAAAACCGACAGCTCCACCAAGTCCTGCAACTAGACTTTGTCATTTTAAGGATTTAACAGAACTACTTGGGAAAACGTCTCAAGACAAATGTTTCTAGAGACTTTAAATGTGGTGCTGAATGTGTGTGTTTTCTTTCCAATCCGAAAGTTCCATTCTACTAATGCATAAAGGGTTTTTACCAATGATGTATAGTTACCTATGTAGTTACACCTGTAATTAAGGAAACCAAGTAATGCTTGAAGGCCAATTCCTTGAGGATTAAATCCACCTTTTCTAGAGGAGCGTGTTAATCATCATGTGTATAAAATATGCCATCCGCATTCTTCTAACACTTTTGAATGCCTTCTAATAGGTCCTGTGTTCATCTTGAGAATTGTCCTGGACTGGTTTGTAGCCTTGGGGATTTATTTTAAAACAGCGGTGCTTTCCCTGGTAGGTGAATGCAGTCTAATATTTGTTTAAAGAAACAGTTTCACATGTACAATGCAGTTGCGTATTTACACCTCTGAATGTTACTCATTAATGCAGAACTGTGTCGGTTTTAGCGTTCCTAAGTGCATTGGGAACTCTGTTGTCCAAAACTAAATGGTGAATACCATCTGTTTAGCCTGGGGGAAGAATACGTGTATTGTAGAGGCTTGTCTGATGTATTATGTATGACTCGTTGGTCGAACAATTGCTCTACCTTCGAAGTTATGCAAGGCATAGCTAGTGCATTAATCTGGGAGCATTAGGTATCGGAGCCAGTTGCTGAGGGAGTCGCAGTCCTTGCAGTCATCCCTCTCTCCTGGTCCTGATTCTACCTGTAGTCTGTCTACAGTCTCTACTGAAAAGGGATCCTCTACATAAAGTCCTCCCTGCCGCGAAGCGGCCGCGGAGCCAGTCGCTGAGGGAGTCGCAGTCCTTGCAGTCCCTGCAAGTCCCAGCGAGCAGCGATGGGAAGGGAGGTAGGATGGAAACCTTCCCATTGCTCAATCTGATGAATCTCCGGTCGGGGGAGGGAGAAGGGGGGAAAAGACTTCTAAGAAGCTCAAAACCCAGTAACATCTCGAAAAAGGCGCTCAAACCCCCTCCACACCCGTCAAGGTCCCACTCATTCCAATCCTCACCCGAGCAGTGGGCGGCTAACCTCACAAATCCGAGCCCAATCTCGGATCAGAGACATGAACGGGAGATTACCTCTCTTCTCCCCGAGCCGCCTCCGATTGAGCTTTCCCCCCCGCCTAGCTGCCAAAGACTTCAAACTACTTTCGATCCCCTGGTGCCGGATCGCAGCAAAACGTCAGTAATCACAACACCGACTTGCAGCAATCACCTTTCAGAGCGGTGAGGATCCCGACAGCTCCGATCGTTCAGCTGCATCTCACAAAGACGCCAACCATGCCTGGAGACGCAATCTCCACACTTCGGCTCGAACCCGCATCTCCAGGCGTGAACGGCTCCCGTGGCTCCCATGGCTCGCTGCCAGCACAGGGTCGAAGGGTGACGCCGACAGCGGACGACCTTGAGCGCGGCCTTCCGAGCGCGGGGCTGAGCGTCCCCCGCGTTGGATGCGCCCCGGGGGCTCCGCCCGCGGCCCCCCCGGGGGAGTTTACAAAGAATCCTACCTGTACCTTGAGTGCCTCTGGGCCGTCGCCTTCGCTCGCGGAACCGATGGAGTTCGGAGCATTGGCGGTGGAGGGGGAGGAGGGTCCAGCTCAGGGATCGATAGAAGCAAGAGCAGAAACAGCTCTCGTAATCACGGCGCTGATCCACGTCTCTCCTGAAAGAGCTCCACATATGGAAGTCCAGGTACTGCGGCCTCAGCCTTCAACTCAACCGGCCCACTGGGCACTAATGGCGAGAGAATTCTGACATCGGAAGGGGAGTGGGCAGAGATTGAGGAGGTGAATAGCATTCCCTCCCCCACGCCACCCCATATGCGAGGCCACTCGACTTTCAAGCAGAGAGCCAAGCTCACCCGAACATCAACAAAAAAAAAACTAAGCAAAAAAACAAAACATCAAAAAACAACGAAACCACCACAAGTCCTTTAACTCACAAGCCCACACCAAACTCCTCGCAACAACAACTACAACAAAAAAAAAAAACAACTCCAAAGCTAGGCAGAGTGGCCCCGTGAAGACAGCACACGGCAAAAATCAGCTGGGTATGACGGTGAAAGACTTCTTTAACTACCTGGGCAAAACAAAACTTGCCATCGACGCAGAAATCTCGGACACAGACATTCTTGAAGCAATCTCTGACCCAGCTCCTTCCTCTAAACTGAGGAAAACAGGGGGAAGCATGGGCCTCAGGCAGCCCCCATGGACAGAAACCCAGCCGCTTGGCCTAAATAGCGAGAACCAGCCAATCCTGGGTTCACCTCCACTCAGCGCACCAGAGGACGCATCAACGGGCTGTAGCGAACGGGGAGGCTCAGACCCCCAGCATTGCAGTGAAACCACCTCAATACCCTTGATTGAGAACCCTGACGCTGCAACTCCGAGCACACTGAGGAACTCCCCGCCCTCTAGTACTCAGTCCGAGAAGACAGACTCGTCAGTGCTCCTCCCCAACTCAAGCATCCAGGGAGCTAAGAATGATCGACCCCCCTTCCAGCACCAAACACCACGGTCCCCGGGCACCCGGGAATGGCTGGCCCCCGGATTCACACGCCCCATCGCCGGACTTATAAAGAAGCCAATCCAGCAAGAACCAAGGCAACGCCGAAGGTCCGCAGCTGGGTTACCGAGGGCAGCATCATGCCAATCCTCAGAGGAACCTCCATTTCAGACAGAGGGGACAAGTCCAAATCCTCGGGCTCCCCTTGACAATAAACTCCAGGAGGCAGCAAACCAGAAACTGAACATTGCGCCCTCACACCTCACCAAGTGGCGCAACAACTATCGCTGGACGAGATCTTTGTAACACCAATCAAAGCCAGAAGAACCAGCGAGGTGGCTCCACAAAGTAAACTGGAGACTCCTGGCAGGAAACATGACTCCTTAGCCCTTATGTCAGCAATAACAATAGCTCTCGCCCCCTTCTGCAATCTCTACGAGGCATTGAGCGACTCACTGAAAGATCAGACCACCCTACTCGCAATGACCCACACCAAATTGCTTTTCCTTGAAGGGTATATAACAGCCCTGGAGGTCCGCTCAAACGAAAAGATCACTCCTGTTTCAGAGTGCTCCTTAGTGTACACGGGACAGGACAGGCAGGCACCAAAGTCCCACTCAAGGTCAAACACCGCCTCTCAAACAGAACCCCGTTGCCCACCGAGGGGCACGGCAGAAAACCTGTCCACAACTCTAAAACAAAAGCGGGATGGGAACTATGCGCTTTTCAGCGCGCCTCCAATCAACCCTAAACCTACCCCGACGACAACAAAAGCACTGGTACCAACACCGGATAGCTCAATCCCCACAAGGGAAGCCTGGACGGTCCCGGCAGCAAAGGCAACTCGCACCCAGGGTGTTAAGAACAGGACCACAACCCCTGGGTCGACCCTGCACAAATTGTACTAACTCTCGGAGTCCCGCCTAGGTCAATCTTGGCACTCGACCGACCCTCCCAAGAGCTGACGGCTAAGAACAAAACACCACCGGGTACAGCACCCGCTTCAATCGATATACCGCCTGACAACCAGCCTCCTTCAACATCACCTAAATCGGTTGAAGACTTTCTGAGGGACAAGGCCGCGATGAACATCTCCCAGCACTTGAACACAACGGTCGACTCAGACCTTATAGACCTAACTTCTGATAAAGTCCATTCTCCCATCCAGCCACAGACGGGGAGAAATGGGAGCCCGGGACCTTTACACCCCAGGTCGAGCCCCCGGGCAAGACCAAACAAAGAGACCCACCCGAAACAGCCCTTCAAACAAAAAACAGTCGTTCCCCCGGCAGAAACATCAAGAACCCAAGTGAAGAGAACCCGGTCGAGGTCCCGTGAAAATCAAAGAGACCATGGAAGACCGACAACAACTCACCTCCTAAACAAACAGACAACACAAAGACCAGAGCCGCAAACAACGACATACAAGCTTGAACAGAAGGCTTGGAACAAAGATTTTCAAACTTTGAACAGAAACACCATACTTAGAATTTCCAGAAAAATAAACTTGCTAAAAAAATTCTGGTTAGAAGATCTGGCACTGGTAGAACCGTACCACAAAAAGGCAATAGCAAAAGCATACATACACCTAAAACCGTCCTTCCAGATAAAAGATTTTGAGGAGGTCCAAAGAGAGCTACACAAGCACGGAATCAGGATACTTAACTGGGCGGAGAACAGAGGTGACGCATCACGGTGGAGAGAAAAGTCCAGAACTCCGAGACGCCAACTAACTCCAAACCGGAGGAGACCTCATTCAGACTCCTATTCACGCACTCCTCGATGGAGAGCAAAGAAAACAGTTTCTCTGACAAGACCACATCACATAACTAGCCAAGAGAATACTAACTCAGCACCTTTCCGGAGAAACCCACCCCAAAACGCCCGCAAGCACAACAATACGAGAGAACGAGATTTAGATCACAACTCCCACATGGAAGCCAGGGTCAAAGAAGTAAGGGTGGTAATAGCAAAGGCGACAGAGCAAAAGTGGCAGCACTACACCCAAGTTAGAGCTCGAGATTCAAATCCCGGGACGTGCAATCGTCCCCAAAACAAACCAACGACAGAATCAGAGAACACCCAACGTTACAGGAGGATCAAAACACAAGGACCTCATTCTGGTCCAGGCTGCCGAACGTTTTTTCACTATCCTCGAAAAAAAAATAGCAAACCGAGGCCCCCGCTGCAGGGCCGGACCGGGCAAATGGAGAAGAATCCCACGGGGCTGCAGTTAACATCCTCAAACTAGGATCTGTGGGTTCAAACATCTGACGCAAAGAGGAGGAATCAACCTAGGGCAGTTTGACATCTTGGCCCTACATGAAACATGGCTTACGGAGGTTCCGGCTCTTGATGGCTTTGAAATTGTGCTCGCGCCGGCTGTGAAAAGCCGCCTCGGCAGGCCATCATCAGGAATTCTCCTGGCGGCCCGAGCGGGCAGCGGAATCAGCATATCAAAAGTTCTAGAAACCTCGAAACATCACCTGGTTGCCACATTGTCGTGGGACAACAAACCAGCGTGGGATAAACCAAATAAAGATGCGGGTTTGTTGGTTATCCTAGGAATCATCGTGGTGTACTGGAACCCTCAAGTAATTTCGGACGCAAAGTTCCTCAAACTGATTGAAACAGCAATCGACACCCTGCGTGTGGATGAAAACTCAGCCCACATAATAATATGCGGAGATTTAAACGCAACCTGCCAGACTAGAACGGCATGGCCAAGAGCAGCAAACCGAAAAAGCAAATCTGAAGACGGAGGAGCCCAATGGAACGACTTGATGGCGTCAAGAGGGCTTCTCAATATGGCCCAGTCCTTCCCCAACCCAAACAGACTCCCGACATGGGAAAGAATGAATAAGTCTGCTACAATAGATTACATCTTCATATCCCCAGAAACACAGATGGTGATGTCCTCTTTTGACGTGATCGAAACCGAAGCGAGTGACCACAACTTACTCCAAGCCACTTGCAACTCATTCAGAGGAAAAAACACCTCGACGGGCTACTCGGTCGAAAGCAACAACCAAGGGACCCTCCTCAGACTAACGGAAGAACGCATCACCCATTTAACATCAAAATACAGAGCTGGCGGCCCATCACCAGACTACCAACCACTCTTAAGTCCCTTCAAAGTCACCTCGAAAGGGACAAAATCCACGTCTTGACCAAATCTCATAACTTCGATAAACAGGTGGTGGAAAGAAGGGCAGTACTGAGAAGACTAAGAAGGCGGATCAAAGCTAACTACTCGGAAGCTATGCAAGAAGAACTGACAGTGGAAACGAAAAAATACAAAGCCTGGATAAAAAACCACTGCATAACCTTATATCAAAATGACTCAGAAGCCATGTTGAAAAAGGGGGCCGGAAAAGACGCCAGAGAATTCTGGAAACTGTTAAATCAAGCGGGTCCCGCAAACCAAATAATCCCCTGTAACGCAGTAAGTGAAGAAAACTGGAAAACTTACTTCACCGATCTGTTTCCGGAACCACCATCAGCGCCATCCACAACTCATGCTGAGACTGAAACAGAGTGGGTCAATGTTTCTGACAAGGAAGACATCCAAGACGCACTCAGAAAACTTAAAGCCTCGCGAGCACCCGGCCCAGATGGGATCACAAATACCGACTTGAAATCTCACGCTGAAAACTGGGTCCCCTTCATCAGCCAGGTGTTCAGCAACTGCTCAACCATCAGATCCATCCGAGGTCCTGGACTTCTGCCATAGTGGTCCCTATCTATAAAAAGGGAGCAAAGTCAAACCCACAGAACTACCGACCAATCGCACTCCTGGACACAATCTGGAAGATATACGGGTCACTGCTGCTAAAACGATTCCAAAAATGGGAGAGGGCAGCTCCTTGTGCAGACCCATTTCAAGCAGGTTTCAAGAAAAACTCATCCGCCACAGTAAACATTATGCTACTTAGCATTATCAAAAGCAAAACCATTCAATCCACATCGAGAGTCTTTCTCTCGTTTATAGATCTATCGCAAGCATTTGACCTGGTGGATCGAACAAAGCTATGGGAGAAGTTAACAGCATGGGATTGCCCCCCTAGCATCCTCGCCCCAATAAAAGCCATCCACAAGGCCACCACCATGAGGGTGAAGCTAAACCAGCAGGGCCTACTCTCAGGAGAGATCCCGACCAATCGAGGTATGAAACAGGGGTGCCCGTTGGCACCAGAACTCTTCATAGCCTTCATTGGTGACCTGAAAGAAATAAACAAGAGTTCCAGATCATTCCCCCCCAAAATAGGCAACGTGCCAACAGCACGTTTGCTATACGCCGATGACATCACCTTACTGGACAGAACAGAAATCGGTCTCCAGAGACAAATGACGGACCTGGCTGACTACAGCAAGCAGGCAAACCTTCTTATAAACAAAGCAAAAACAAAAGTTTGCATACTAGAAAAAAAAACCAGAAGACTGAAGCGCTTCAACTGGATCCTGGAAAAAGTCAACGTTGAAACAGTGCAAAACTTCAGATACCTGGGAATAATAATAGACAGCACTCCCACAGAGTCAGCCATGCAAAAAGACCTTTGGAGGAAAACCAGATTACTGACCTCCCAAGCCCGACTTCTGGATAAGAAGTTCGGGCGCTTCTCACTGATACCTACGATAAGGTTTTACAAAGCTAAGGTGATACCTGCCTTGACGTATGGAGCGGAGGCGATGCCAGCTATTCCAATGACAATATGGAAAAAACTCGAGGGCTTCTTTTGGAAAGCAGTCCTGAACCTGGCGAACTCCACCCAGATCGAAGCAATCAGGCGCGAACTGGGCCTCTCGTCATTGAGTGCCAAAGTGAACCTAGCGAGCATATCCTTGTATAGGAAAACAATCCTTCCCAACGCGCCCCACCTCTACAACCTAATAGACCTGGAGATCAAAGCAGGCACTTGTAGGTTGATTGTCAAATGGGCCGAGCAGATACAATCGCAGTTGGCCGAAATTGGTTGCTCCAACGAAGACCTCATCAAGAACCCCAACAAAATAAAAAAGAAATTGGAAGAAGCGAACTGGATTGACACCCAAGAGCGCGCCAAAGGAAACAAAACACTGGCTCTTTTTCCCCAAACCCCAAAGAAGTTAAACCAAACAACACAACTACTCAGAAGATTCCCAAGCAAACCATTACGGCAATTCCTCTTAAGAGCCCGTTTAAACTTGCTACATACCAACGAGATCCTGTTCTTGAGAGGCCAGTCACCCTCCAAAACTTGCCGCTTATGCAAAGCCGACACAGAAACAATTAGACATCTGCTACTCCAATGTCCTGGGACTGAACACGCTCGACAATCCTATCTACTCCCCCTCCTGGAAACCCACGTCGTGAGTGAAGAGGAAACATGGTGGGCTCGTCTAATCAGCAGCCAGAAGACAAACTGGTCTATTGCAGCGGCAAAAATCTTACAGGACGCCGTAGCGCAGTGCTCACAAGGGGCGTCTGCCAAAGCCACCGTCTAAGCAAAGCAAAATCAAGCATTTGTTAAAATCCAGAAAGATGGATAAAGACAATAAAAAAAAAAAATAAAAAAAATTAGGTATTGGGTACAGCAGTGTTTTGTGTGGTGCACATTCTATGGGATGACCTGCATGGTTCTTGAATAGTTAAATATCCCCTGAAACAGTCCAAGATCTATATTAAGTGTTCCTCTACGTCTTTTGAAAAGCTGGTTTAATAACCTCTTTTCCCCTGGAACTCTCTCTTATGTAAACTGGCAGCCAGTCTTTAGATGACAAAAGACCTTCTTGTTTTAAATGTAAATTCCTTAATCTCTCTTGTTCGAGGTGGACCATTACATGTTTTTCTACCACTTGTCCTGTGGAAGAAGTTATTTATACTTGCTTTTGTGTTGGTGTATTATTACATGTCTTTTGTGTTTCCTCAAATATAGAAATGACTGAACCACAATTTTAAAGGACTTTCCCGTCACAGACTTGTTTTAGTTACAGGAATTATCTTCTGGGTGTGGAGGTAGCATGCAATATTTGATTTCTCTAATAGATCTACCCTGCTATTAGTATGCCCAAATAGGTGTGAGTGAACTCTGATTTCGCAAATTTCAGGGCGGTTCAAAGTTATAAATAAATAATACAAAAAAACTTAACAATGGTTTGAATCAAAATGTGTGTGAAGCAGAATAATGTTGGTTGGGCATGCTGACATCCCCTGGAGAGCCCTAAGACATGTCCAAGTCACTGCAGTAGCATGGTATCATGCATGCTTGAGAAAGAAAAGACAATATTTGTTTCTATGTCTAGATTCAGATGGGCCGTGGGCCCTTGGTAGAAATATTATGGTATCCGGCATGACGCGCCGTGTGCTAGAAATAATGGAAATACTATTTTTCGATTCATAGAGTGAGAAAAGTCTGTGCAAAAATTAGAAAACAATATTATGTGCAACCTGGGCCTGTGGGCTACATTCTGTTCTGATCAATTAAACATCTAAAACCTTTTTCAGGACAGATTCACAAACCTTTTTTTGGCACAAGTGATTAAATTCACTAACGCATCTCATCACGTGTGTCAAAAAAAGTAACACCCATACCCACCAACAGCCGCTGAAGGTGTGCATATTAGATGTGCACAGTCAGATTCCCCTTTTCACATAATTTGCGCATTTGCGCAAATAAGGGGGCACATTTGCACATTTCAATGTGCATCCCGAATCCACAAAAGATCTTCAAATGCGCCTGTTTGGACTTGGCGCAGGGGAAGCCCCAATGCACGATGAGTTCATTTCTGAACTATTCATGCATTTTCTTTTCAAAAAAGGATATAAATACGTTTTTTATTTTTTACTGCATTTCACAGTGAAAGACCTTTTCAGTGCTGTCACTCTGAAATACACTCCAAGCACTCACTGGCTGCTGGTAGCCTGCACTACATACTCCTGACTCTAATGTATTTAAGGGTATGGATAGCGCATCATTTTGCTACTTTTCAGCCACCCCTGAAATGTGGAAGTCACCTTTGGGAAATGAGTGCAAAAAGCGCCCCTCTTTGCGTTTTTCAATTTGCACTCAATTTTGAAACACTGTCCACGTTTGTCCGTTCACTAGAGTGCAACTCCTGTAGCATTCTCATCCTTCTGCGGGGAATATATTGATAACGTGCAATCCCGAAATAACACATGCATATTGATACATTTGATTGCCACGGTTTTCACTCTTTACAGATATGTGTGTTCATATTCCAGATCACAACACCAAATTGCAGCTTTGTCTGTGTCTGATGTTGATAAACTCGTGTGTATATATATACTTGTGTGATAGTAACATCTACTGTGCTACAGAACAATGTTCCTCAGACAGTGCTAGCTGTAAACAAGTAGCATAGCATCAGTACGATTCAGGTCTAGAACGTGATTCCTCCAAACAAGGTGTGCTAAAATGAGCAGCCAACCAAATAAAGTATTAATCGGGAGAAGTGATCAGGTAGTCAAATTTAAGAGTGTGGAACAAAAGTGCTGAGGTTCATATCCTGGCTTTGCCAGTGATTCTGGACAAATCATCTTATATCACTGTATATCTAGTGTCTAGTACTCTGTTGCCTTCCATGAGAAGGCTTGCCTTCTCACATACTTGGTTAATTGTTTAGCCCATTGCCTGATATTTATTTTAATGTATACAGAAGAGAGCTAATACAATGCCATTGGCCTCTGGCACTGGCACACATACATGTGAGCTTATTGAGCACAAGAAATATGTTGCTTTGTTAGACAATTTCAAAGGGACTTCTGCACATTAGAAATAGCAGCCAACACGTCTGGTTGCTTGGTGTATTTAAAGCTATACAATAAAATAGACCACATTTGTTAAGCTCACACCAATTGACATTCTGGTATTTGTATATTTGCCATGATGATGGAGAACATGAAGCTGGAATCATTCTCCATTTTCATAACACATTTCTATGAAGGTTATTGTCAAGTCTTCATATTATGTGATTTGTGTACTTTTCAAGTTAGTTGTACAGAACAGGCTATTTTTTTAATTTATGAAAGTGGAACATTTACAGATAATTGAACCATGCTCTATGATAAGAACTGAGAAACAATGTGTTAAGTACAAAAAAGTAAAGAAAAGTCATAACCAACGTTTGTCATCCTGGGCACTTCATTTAACCTAATGATGTCAAAATTGCCATTCTCTAAAAATATCAAGTTGTCAGGGCCTAAGAATGATTTAATTCTCATTATGTGCTCTTCAAAAAGGTTTCACTCATGGTTTGACTAGCTATAGTGTTGCTTCAGGTATAATAGTTTCCTTGATATATTACACAACACAAAGTAATTGTGTTACTTTGCTGGCTAATATCAATGTAGCTTGAAAACCACAGCTCTCTTCTAATCTCAGTCTGTCTTACATACATGCACATTTCTAATGCCGTTTAATGTGTGTTCACTGCCTCTTCTTACAATGGTATGTGTACCTTTCCCACTCCTCCCAGTATGCATGTTTGAACACTTTATATTCTGCTAATCAGAGTCTTTTGTCGATGCTGGGGTTTGTGCACCTTTTTATATGGCTACTGATTTGTGTCCTGCATCTAAAACAACAACCTTGTATTGGCTACTATTTTTAGTTTGGTCTATTAGATAGCACTTGCATTGGAATACAGCAAATAGGCAGATGGGATGTGAGGTTGATACACAGCCTGTGGATGCTGTCCCACCTATGGACTGCCATTGTCCATGGCAATCCATGTGGCCATTCCCATGCAATAACGGCCCAAGTCACATCTTTCCAGATTCTCTATGAGTTTGCTTTTTCAAGCAGTAACATCAAACTTTGGCCTGCCAGCGTTCTTTCTAAACAGTCTTCAGAGAGTTAATGGCAACATTGCAGTTGTAAATGTGTTACTGGTGCAATAAACATGTATTATCAAATGGGCCTTCACTCACTTGTTTTTAACAGGCTTAAGTACAAGGACATGCATACTGCTTAAACATCAAGCACTGATAATGCCAACGTTGGCTTCTGTTTAATTGTTAGATATGCATTTTCGAGGCACTGCTATCGAATGCACAGGCACTCACACCATGTTCCACCAATTGGTAACATTATGGCTCTGCATGTCAAACGCCTTTCTCATGACCAAACACTATCTAACACTATTGGCTTTGCAAATGCTTGTTAAAATGTGTCCAGCACCCTCATCGTGGACTGTTAATGTTTTGCTTGAAATGCCACTTGTTTATTTTTCTGATTCCAGCAAATCTGAAGAGGGTAAGAGGAATGGAAGGGGGTGCCTACAGATATTTTGATTGCTGCAGGCTAGATTATCAAGCTATGGGTTGTGATTGCATTGAGGGCAGGGGTGTGACCAGAGATTCTGTATCCCTTCATTTATTTGTTTCAGTGGAGGAGAAAGCAAAGGCGAGGGGTTGGGATGCATCTGTTTACCAGGTCCAAAAGTATTAATGATGGCTAGAATGTTGACCATTATCTTATGTTGATGAATCGGAGCTGGCGTTTTTGAGTGTATTTGAAAAAGAATTACAAAACAGATCCTATTATAATTGAAGACAGGCAGATATTGACAATACATCACACAGCTGTTTCAAATTCTGTATATGTAACAGACTAGTACTTTACCTACTGTTTTATAATTTCATAATTTTAATAGTTCCACCATATCTAAACATATTGCAATGTTCATAAAGACTCCTAGGTGAAATGTTTATAATTTTTGTCATGCAGTAACATTTGTTTTTGATGATGTGAAGCAGTAGCAAGCAGAATGTGATTTAGCTATTGGAGCTTCATATGTGCTGTAATATACAGTCCCTAGGTTTCTCGTACATTATTGGGTTTCTGAAAACGTGATTATTAAGGATGGTTTATTGAAGTAGCCCAAATGATGAAACTTGGAGCCGCCTTTCAGGGAAGAAAGATATGTGGAATATGTTGAGTTCTGGTAGGACATATATAAATTGCAGAAAATTGCAAAAGTTATTTAGTCAAAAATAGGCTCCCAAACAATAGGCCAGACTACACTTCTTAAATTTGAATCTCGTGGTAAGACTGACTCAGCCTTCCTCATTTTAAGGTCAATAATTGATAACACCTTTTGTGTGGTTGTTTCTGGAGCATGTGGGGGCCCTGGGCCTATTTTTGGAGGGATAGTGGTGCTTTGGGGTTGTTTCTTTAGAGGGTGGGGCCCTGGGACTATGCAGGGTGTTGGTTAGGGGGAACCCAGTGACTATGCAGGGAGTGGGGTAGGGAGAAGCGGGGTGAGGGGGAGCCTTGGACAGGGGCGGCTCATCCATAATGGACTAGGGGACGTCGATCCAGCTGCCCCATCACCCATAATGAAGGAGCAAAGGAGCCAGACCAGTAAAACACAGACCGCTCGCTCAGCTGCTTTTTCCAGCTGAGGGAGTGCTCCTGGGCTGGCTGAACTGTTTCCCTTTGACAGTTCAGTTCCCCAACCTCACATGCTCAATGAGCAATGAAAGGCTGGGGGTGTTTTACTTCACCAGCTTTGCATAACTCATTGGAAATGCTGGCTGTGGAACAGCATGTCTGTATATGCGAGGGGGAGCTCCTGCGCCTCCTCGCACAAACAGACAGAGCAAGCTGGAGCTGGACGTTTCAGCACCCATGCTCAGGCCCCTGCATGCATGTGCAGGAACCAGGAAGCTCTTGCTTCCTAATTCCTGTTCATGATGCAGGAGCTGGAGCGCTGGGGGGGGAAACTTCAAGACAGGGGCAGAAGGTACATGTATGTTCATTTAATTTATATTTAAATATGTGTATGGATGTGTGTATGCTTGTGTTATGAGTGGGTGCCTGATTATGGGTGCTCGAGTGAATGATAGAGTGGATGTTGAGTGAATGTATGTGTGTGTGTGTGCATTTGTTTTGATCTGTGGAGCTTATTTTGGCGAAGAGGGTGGTGGGAGGAGGGTTATACAACAAAGGCATTTTAAAAATGCCTTTGTTGCACAATCCATCTACCCACCTGCAAAAATCAGCTCTCCTTCTGAGGCACTGTGCAGCCCAGGAGACAGGGATGGTATTTTATTACTGGTCATCTATCATAAATGTCCAGTGAACAATACCATGCTTTCCCCCTGGGCCCCTCAGCGCTTTGCATACACAAATAATCACAACTGTGTACATATGTTAGGTGCTGTGATGACAAGGGATAGGATCCTAACTATCCTTGTGTTACCTTTATGATTGTGTTGGGTTTTCTTTTGTAGAAGTGTGAGAGCTGAGTGGGACATTTTACCCCTACTCGTCCTTGTCCTTCTGCCGAGCAGAATCCAATTTGTCGATTGCAGCATTCACACACACCACAAAAACAGCTAGGATTGTATGTGTGCATTAAGCAGTGCAATAGGCTTGTAATTAACACATTAAGCATTGTCCCTATCAGGTTTAGGAGTTACATGAATTAAGGGCACATGCATCAACTCTGGGCACTTCCCCTGTAGTTTGATCAAACATAGCAAGGGAGTGAAAGTGGGTGTGAAGCATCTGTATAACTCGAATGGGAACCCATCTTGGTCTTGTGCCTTGTGGATTTTCACTAGTTAATTTGCTGTAGCTATTTCCATTGCAGGTTTCTCCTTATGATCTTTGCTTAGCTACGGGAGATACATAGTTGAAAAGGATGAGTCAAGATCCCTTTGTGTTGGGTTTTTCTTGACTTTAAAAAGATACTTGTACACAACAAGACATGTCTTCCGTATACCACTATTATCTCAAACAGTTCAATGGAACTTCGTTTTATAAATGCAATGGTCTTGGCGAATTCCAGTTTCTTAACGCTTTTGGCAAATAAAAATCCTGCTCTTTCACCCTGCTGCCTAAAATGTCTGGTTCCCTCTGAAAGGTTGCACAGTTTCTTTCTGCGGCCTTACACATTCCCAAATGCAAAGTACTCCAAAAGAAAGGGAAACCTGAGTCAATTCATAAGGTAAGGAATCGTCCAAGTGAATCCAGCTATTGAGTAGTAGTGGGTTTTCCCACAAATGGCCCATGCCCAACAACACCAAAAGTCTATCTAAGGAGCATGAAGCAGCAGTACAATAAGTGTAATCCTTCTCTAATTTACCCTCAGCAGGACCAGAACCCAAACCCCCAATGGCAGGTGCATGGTGAGAAACATATCTTGGCTGATATGAAAATTAGAAATAGCCTAGGAAAGAACATCGCGGGAAAACATGAGAAGAAAAAAAAAACGTCTGGATAAAACCAGAGATTGGGAAGAACACAGAGAACAGATACATATCCCCATTTCCCACGGGCACCAGTAGTGATAACAATTAATAGATTTCAATGGGAGGATCTTCAAGGAGATCGCCCCCTTCTGAAGGATGAGCATAGTCAAAGCAACATGAAGAGCAAGTCAGCACGGTTGTTTAAAATGTAAATTGCATTAATGTTTTATGGGAACGAGCGTTTAGATTGGCATGTTAAAATATGCTGCATGCATAGGTATTCTTTTATGTGAAGATGTTTTAAGTATTTTTTATTTGAAATAAAAATATTGACTGATGAGAAAGACCAGTGGTAGATCCTAAGAAAGAAAATGATATCTCATGCAGGGACGATCTATTTCAAAGTGCTTACGAAGCTTGCTGGAGCAAGAAAACCTCCTCCAGCTGAAAATCTGCACATAGCCCAAAGAGTCCTCCCTTCACTAACTGACGGGCATTTTTCTGGTACTGAAGGGAGGAACTAGCCGGCCCCAGAACTAAAACCTTCTAAAGCAAATCCATAATCATTACGGGTGACAGGACAGCAGGAAATCACAGAACCTGGAGTGTCAAGCAACGTCAGTGGCCCAATTGTAGTCAAAAGACTTAAGTGAAGATTGCCACCGCACCACAACAGATACCTTTACACACCAGACCCTTAATTCAATTTCCATATTGTTAACGTTATCTGAGTTAGGGACAACAGAGCAAGGTTCTGGTGGCATAGTGGATGTGACACCAGAGGAGTCCATGAAGTCACAGAAAACATTTGAAGGAGCAAAGGAAATCAGGATCTCCTCTACCAAAAGGTGAATCACTAGGATCATTAGCAGAACATTCTGCTTGATCCACAAAAGGAATGTCTGAAGTACAGGAAATGAGAGGCATATCCCAAAGTCAGGGCATCCTTAATCCAAGAGCAAAGTCTTAGGATGCTGGCATTCTTTATGGACATGGAAAGACCCAAGATTGGAAAGCCAAACAAGAGGCGTATTCATGAAACTATCTCCATGTCCATGGACAAGCCCACAGAGGGAGGAATACACTTCTTGGGCCTTCTGCCCTATATTTCTCTACCCCTGGAAGATAAGAGTCTTGAACCGAGCCAGGTGACCCCTCACTCATATGAACAACACATGAGCTATCTTTAGTAGATCTTGCGCTCCTATGCCCTATTAACAATTGACATATGCCTTCAAAGCAATGTTGTTGGTGTGGATCAGCACAGACGCTCTGATCAAGTTTTCACAATAGAAAACTATGACCACCTTCAGAACAGCTGACAGTTCCCTCCATTTTGACAATCATGATCTATTTAAGAATTAGGAAATACCTTGGGCAGAACTCAGACTCAGAGCCACATGTCAGCCCCACAAACATACATCCATTATCACTACCACTCGATCAAGAGAATCCTAGCTGAACCATCCTAATAGATGATTGAAATTCAAGAAATTCAACAAACACTGCAACAAACACTGCAGCGAACTATAGATGGAAGGTGACACAGGAACTTGAAAGTTGAATTACAGAGAGTACAGATGATGTATTTGTATTTGTATTTTATTGGAGTTATTGTAGCGTTTTTAGCCAAAGTGCTTTACATAGAACAACAGGTTATACAATACAAAGCAAAGTGAATTAATGTCATGAATCATGTGGCAGAGAACTATATACAGAACAATTTACTATGAGACAGACAGTAATATAAATTTGAACAGAGTTGGACAGTGATCAAATCAGCCGTTGACTGTCAGGTGGGTGACTGGAGTAGGTGGGCTTTTAAAGAAGTGTGGAAGGAGGAGTAAGAGGTGATGGAGCGGAGAGAGAGAGGTAGAAAGTTCCAGTGTAGTGGGGCAAGAATTTGGAAGGAACAGAAACAGGATTATGCACAAGGGGTGGGAGAACAGTAAGTAGGAAGAGATCATCACAGCGGAGAGAACGAGAGGGAGAATAGAAGGATAGGAGGAAGGCGAGGTAGGGGGGAGGCAAGTCCGTAGAGAGATTTGAAAACAAGGCAGAGGAAGTTGTATTTGAGTAGAGAGTGAAAGGAGAGCCAACCTAGAGAGGTAAGGGATGAAGAGATAGAGTCTTGATAAGAAAAAAGACAGAGAGAACGGATGGCAGAATGGTAGATGGATTTAAGAGGGGCTAGAGGTGATGAAGGGAGGCCAAAGAGGGGAACAGAGCAGTAGAAATGTCGAGAGAAGATTAAAGAAGATAGTAGAAGCTTAGAAGCGTGGAAAGTAAGGAAGGGACGAAATTTGCATGTTGTATAGGTGGAAGCGACAGGGCCGGAAGGTAAGAGAGATGTGGTGAGTGAGGAGATGTTAGTGTTGAGGTGGAGACCAAGATTGCGAGCGGGGGGGAATAGGGAGATGGGAGGGAGGAAAGAGAATGGAAGGAGGAGGAAAAGGAGGAGGGAGGACATTAGCAGAAAAGAATAGGACTTCAGTTTTCTCAGGGTTCAGGGTAAGAAAGTGGGAGGGCATCCAGGATTTGATAGCAGTGAGACAGGATGAGAAATCATGATGAATGTCGGGGTGAAGGATGAGAAAGAGAGATATAACAGAGTGTCCTCAGCATAGAAGTGGTGAGATACACCAAGGAGGAGGCTTCAGGGGGAATATGCCCAGGATGCTATCAGTATGCAAGCAAACATGTCACTCAGAAGCATGAGTGAATTGGGAGTGGAAACAACGTTTTGGTCAGAATGAAGGCAAGATGAACCTGCAACTTCAGATCCCTCAGAAGTGAGTTACAAACGCCCTTCAACTGGGCTCTATGAACTTCAGATATTGCAGAGGAAGAAGGGAAGACATCCCGTTGCTCATCAGCCACCCATCCCTGCCCACAAACTCTCATACTCACTGGGCCTCTCGGGACGTCTGGAGAAGAGAGGAAAACGTTGTAAAAGAGTCATCAGGATAAGGGAGAAGAAGAATCCCCTTTAATTAAAGCAGTTCAATGAGAAGGGCTAGGCCCTTCAAGGCTACTAACAGGATGACTTGATGCCAAAGGGAAGCACTCTGAATGGGTAATAATACCCCTGGACTGAGAACCAGAGACATCCGAAGGGAGACAAGGATGAAAAGGAAGATATAAGGAATATTCAAGACTATTTAACACTTGCTGTCACCTGGTTTTATCATAAGTATCACAGACTGGAGGAATCCCATTCTGAAGGGCACTCATTGATGAATGTGTTTAACCATTTAACCATCTATTGTAGGGTGAAAAGTCGAGAGATTTGGGTTAAAGGAACATGATGGAAAATACCCTGAGTACAAATTAATCGGGAGGAACACTAGTGACTGAATACCTGATGAATGAGCAATTCTCTTCAGGAGTGCCTGAAGCCAAAGAGTCAGAATCATCCCCTACTCTGGAGGAATGGCGGTGGTGTCTTTAACCACATCCCGAACTGAAGCATCTGGTACATTTTAACCCCTTGCAGGTTGAGATCTTTGGAGGTGAACTCACACAAAATGGCTGAGAAAACCTCTAGTGATAGTGTATTGCCCCTAACTGTGGTCAGAGGAGGCATCAAGGATGCTTGAACAACCTTGCAGCAAGTAAAGTGTAGGACCATCAACTTGCTATGTCGAACCTGCAGATCATGCTGGTGACAAAAGGTTCAGTGTCAGAGATCCATGGAGGAATCTTAAGAATGGTGTCTGCCTTGCAGCAGAAAATCAAAGTAGTGATTCCAATGCCAGTGTGCCCCTGGAGTTTCTGTGAATGAACCTGCCAGCATGAATGAGGGTGAACAGAACACTCCTACTGCGTTGGAGTTGCCTGAAGGAACTAAAGAAGGGAGGAAGAGACTAAAGAAAGCCCAATAGGTAAGAGAGTGGAATCAGATGAAGAACATTGAACCACTGTAGCAGGGCAATGAAGAGAAACATGTTCAGACTTAGGGTGCCATAGGAAAGAGCAAAGTGAGAGAGAGAAAAATGGTGGTAATCCAACTCAGACATTGGGGTATAGAATATGGCGGAGCACCTGAAATTCAGGATAGGAGGAAGAAGGGAAGCGAGGGAATTGACAAGGAGCAAGCAGAAGTCAACCAGGAAATCTGGACATTTAAGTCCTAATTTCCAGAGCGAACTGATAAACCATTCATTGTTCAACTAGGCTGCTACTGGCAAGCTGAGTCAAAACTCCTCAAGAAAGGTGGGAAAGCATACATTACAAGACAATATGGTATGTTGGATATAGGAGTCCAAGTACTCCGCAAACATACATGAAGAAGGCATTAGTGGAACACATTGCTTGATAAATACAGGAACGACTGGGCAAATAATCAAAGAATCAGAGAATGATAACTTGAACCAGAAGGTGACCGTCAATCCTGAGCCTCTAAAAGGACACAAAATAGGTTGTTTACCTTTATCATTGGAGTCCGTCAGTGTTCCATCGAGTATGCTACAAGAAGAACAGCCTTTCTCCTAAAGGTAAGATCTGCAGTAGATAAGACTTCCTCTACGATGCCTCTGGAGGAAGAAAATGGTGGGCAAGAACGTAAGAATTTGTAGGAAACTCACCTGGAAGCCTGAAGTTCAGACTTAATGGGCAGAAAGTAGGACTCTTCTCCTTCCTTTCCACAAACACTTCTGTTCATAGGCTTTTGTATCAAGTAATTAATGTATAAGAGGATTGCCTTCTGGACTGCTTTATCAGAGATGCCCAATTAAAAAAAGGCAAGTCAAACTAAGAAATTACTAGACTGGCTCTACCAAAATGCCTCTTTAGCCACTAACACCACATATCATGCCTGCTTAGCCTGGAGATGGATTGCCATTAGAATTTATTGCACAATCCTTGCCCCCTCCACACATTCCGTCTCCCTCCAAACTCCTGCTCCAAACCCCAAAATCAGCGCATCGGCCTAGAATTACCTCCATGTCCCTCGTCCTTGTCACAGTGCTGACATATGAGGCACCTTGCCTCATAAGTAAGTACTGCGATGAGGAAGAGTGGGGCTAGGAGTAATGAAGATTACAGGTAACTAAGCCGTGTTTCCTCCATGTCCCGCTACCTCATCTCAGTACTTTTGCATGAGGCAAGTTGCCTCATACACAAGTACTGGGACGAGGAAGAATAGGCCTACAAGGAATGAAGATTGCTACTAAGTAATCATGGCATTAAACGCAAGCAGTGGCACAACACCATTGATCTCAATGGGTTTCAGTCCTCTCCCTCACCCCTGAAATTTTTGGCTATGTTGACTCGACCTGGCTGACCTACACAGCTGTTGCCGGACAGAACAGGACACAGATGCTAAACAGCGCCTGTGTTTCGCCGTTAACAAAGGACTGGCAATTACTAACGTAAAGTGTTTCACTGTTAGTTTTTAGGCAGTTGAAATTGTGATCTGAGTTTAGTACTCGGCTGCGAGGGGAGTGATTGGAAGGGTAGAGAGGGGACAGGAGACCGCTCATTCACACAGCAGTCCATAAGTGGGTGCTTTCAGACTTAAAGGAGAGAGTTAACTGCTTGTTACATTGAAGCTGCACTAGAATAGTATCATTAGTATGCATAAAGAAGTTAGGTGCCCCCACATGAATATCTTTGCCCTCCCCCACCCCCCGTGAAGTTAGCGCCTCTCCCAACATTTGAAGGGATAGCCCCCCAAAATGTAGGTTTTGTTGAGCCCCTGAACACAAGCACACACACCGTTCAACATACACATACACGCACACACATGCACACTCAGCTACCCATACATGTAAGTGTATATCGTTTCATCATACACTCACACACACACACACGCACACACAGCCAGCCATACATTTGAGTGTGCACCTGTTAACCATACACTCACACAGGCATAACCAGGCTGCATCATGCACTCACTCATTAATGTACATTACATTATATACATATATATACACACACATGCACGCACACACATTTCAAGAAAATAGATGTTCTTATCTTTAATCCATTGGTCCAGGGAACGAGACCTTCGGCTCCCTGCAGCAGTCAGGAATGCTTGTTCCCGTCATCTGCAGAGGATCTGAAGGCCTCCGTGTAATGGGGTGTAAGGGAGCCCCATGACTTTAAAAAAAAATGGTTTATTTTGAAGTAACCCTGACTTCATAAAGAAATTATTTCTGTTAAAGGACCGAACCGGAACAGAATTCATTTCATTTTTAAAAGCAGAGTGCCTTCAAACAGAAACAATTTCTTTTTGAAGTCACATTGCTCCCCCTGCTCCGAGACATTGGGGGCCTACAGCCTGTAGGCTTCCATGGCATGGGGTGGGGGAGTCCTTGGACTTCATGAAGAAATATTATCTTTTCTAGTCACTCTTCCTTCATAAAGAAATTATTTCTGTTAAAGGACCTAACCGGAACAGAAATCATTTCATTATGAAGGCAGACTGACTTCGAAAAGTAATTATTTATTTTTTTCAGTTTTTTTATTTTATTAAAATGTTTGTACATTTTATTTAAATTTTGTTTTTAGACTGAGGGGCCCCCTCGCAGGACATGTGCAGTGCCCCCTGCACAGTGGGTGCTGCGGGCGCCCACTATGCCAATGTACAAAGCAGCAACTCCCAGGAGATCTCCAACTGAGAGGCCTTGGACCTGTAGGGGAGGTGTTACACTTCCACCCTTTGAATTGATAAAGGCATATCCTGGCTATAGTCCCCCTGGGTTAAGTGAAGACAGCCAGGCTACAATTCCACATTGTCCTAGCATAACTGAGCTTGGGCTCACAGGCTTGTCACTTCAATGATATCAATTGTTGTGGCTCCCATAATTGCGTGTGTTAGGAAAGATTTCGTTATTGTAGGGAACTTTCCTTCCATGTGGCAACCCCTAAACTTTTTGCTATTGTTTTCAACCTGTTTTCTTGACTTTGCCAGAGAAGTGCAGCCTTCTGCCGTACTCCTCTGGGCTTTCGCTCCTTTCTTACGGGGAAACTGACATGCCCTTAAGACAGTCAGTACCGGGGAACGCTGTTTCCCGTAGTTTCTTTTATCGTGTCGCCATTTTAGTGCAACACGACACAAGAGGGCACTGTAAGCTAAATTACAGCTCTCTTGGGTCTCTAGCCTTCTACAGACCCTAGACACTCTTGTAGGATGGTTTTTGGATCGGTGCAAGTCATTCAGGGACTGGGCTGGTGGCAGCGATCATTTGGTTTATTTTGAGCTCCTTTTGCCGTTCTGAGCACCTTTTTGCCGCGAACACAAAAGGGTGGCCCGGCTACCCAAAATGGCCGGACCACGAGGCTCCTTTGTCTCGTCCACTGTCCGTCTTGCTCCCTTTACCTTCCCCCGGGTCAGGCGACCCGGGGCCTTCCTTATTTGGGCATGTAGTTTCCCGCGAAACACGGTTGCTTTCGCGGGCTTCTACATGTCGTTTGAGTGCCCCCAGGATGTGGGCTGGGCTGTCTGGTCCCAATACACATCCTGGGTGCCAGAGAGTCTAGGGTGGTGTGAATGCCTGGGACCACTGTGGTCCGTGATTGGTCCACGTATGGTATGGGTGTTGATGAGCGGATCTCCCATTGGCTCCCCTCCGTTTTGGCGCGAAGGGAACCGTGGATAAGAGGGAGCTGGAAACACCACTACCATGTCGATCTCCTGAGTTCTTACGAACCCAGGGATACAGGAGCCAAGTATCCTGCGAACACGAGGCTGGACCGAGGAATCGCTGGTGACCCCCTGAAGAACTTCTGCTCCTCATTGCTGTCGTCCGGTGAAGCCCTTTCCACCTAAGATCGAACAAGAAGGCCTGTACTGGCGCTTCGACCTATTGGAATAGCAGGACCAGCTATTCCCGGCACCTTCATCAACTCCTGCTGTAAGCCTTCGGAAGTGTCTCTGGGCCATCCAGTTGACTGACCAGCTTACTAAGGAGGCCTGCTCTGTAATCGCCGACAGGTTGGGTGGTATTCTGAGTCCGGGGCATGCTCACACGCTTCGTTTGCTTAGCAGTCCTAAGCTAGAGGTGAGCAGTGCTCGTTTGGCTTGAATACACCCGGCCGTTCCGTTGCCCTGCTGTGGCGACAAAACTGTGCTTGTTTCTTCGATCGGGACGTCTTTTTACTCTGCACGACGACGAGACGTTCCCTGCTCTTCAGAACCTGCCAGAAGCTGCATCTATCGAGGAGAAGCTCGGGCCTGCTTGCTTCGGGGACCGGTGAGTAGATTAGCTAGGATCTGGTCGCCCTCCTGCAGTGCCCTTTGCTTTTCCCCGCTGTGAATACAGCACCCCTTGTCCGTACTCGCGCCCTGCTTCTGCCTCACAGTGGAGGCTGCGCTAGAGTCGCGGACCGTGTTCTCCTTCATTAGGGCACCCTACAGAGCTGTTCAACGTCCTCCGAAGAGCTTCACCTTCTGCCCATTGGCACCGGCGTGTGCAGGTACTTTTGAGCGCTAGGCTCCACTCTTCGTAGGGATTGGACTACCATCCAGTTAGGGGCCTCAGAAGGCGGACATATCACTCGCATTGGTTCGCACTGCCTGTTTTCCTTCCCCTGCAGGTGGATAACATATTTCGTGCTGCTAATGCTGTGAAACTGTGTATTCTGTATATATATTGGGTGGATAGTGTATGTGTTGGTTTAATATCGTTGTATATTGCTGCTTTTACTGTGGTTATTAGTTTCAAGGCCTTATAATAAATGTGTATCTATTTTTGATATAAACAACTGTTTGGAGTAGTTTGTAAGCGCTCTTGCTTTGTGTGCTCATTGCGGGCTTTCAGTCACCCTCACCCCTCTTGAGACCTAGTCTTGACCGCCGCGATCGCTACCTTGATTGGTCTGGCTTGTCCAGAGGTTACCCTGTTCCAAGTAATTAGGTTGGCCTTCTGAACCTCTGCGCCACCAGGACAGAGTTCAGAAATCCGTCTTAACAAATTGGTGTACAGCGGTGGGATACGACTGAAGGTATCCAGTGTTGCGCACGAGCTAAGGCGTTTTCAGGTTATTCCAACCAGGACACGCAGTAAAGTATTGAATATAACGTTAAAAAGGCCATAGTCCTATCAACAGTATGGAAACGAATACTTTATTAACCTTAAATGCTTCGAAATCTGAAACATTGAAGAAGATGTGTGCGGAGAGAGGGGTTTCCTCTCAAGGCACTAAATTGGAAATGATCCAGAGAATCGTGGCGTGGCAAGAAGCGCAGCTTGACGCTATAACTTCCGAGGACAGTGCAGAAGGTGGTGGGGCTGCTCTCACTGGCAGAACCGACGGTTCTGCCGCTGCACTGATCCATCACGACCACGAGGACAGGGAGGATGTAATGTCTAACGTTTCCTCTGCCAGTGTTGATGGGGAGGCTATGCTTGAATTCAAGAAGCAAGAGCTGCGGTTTAGGCAGCAGGAGCTTGAATTCAGCATAGCCAAACTGAAAATCGACCAGGCAGAAAAACAAAAAGACAGGGATCACCAGTTGGAACTGGCCAAGCTTCAGTTCGCAAATGGGTCCAAGGGTCCTGGACATGGTTCTGGGGCTTCCTCTCATCCACGGTTTCCAAAAGATCTGCTCAGTGTGTATGAGGAACGAAATGACATTATGGACTGGTTGAATGCGTTTGAGTATGCATGCGAGGTTCAAGAGGTTGATAATGCGGATAAGATTGCATGGTTACTCAGCAGACTGCCCCATTCTGGTTGCAGTGCCATTATGGAAATGTCGAAGGCTGAGCGCGCTGATTTTGCAATGTTGAAGCAGACTCTCATTTTAAAGTTTGGGAAGACTCCGACCCAATATTTGAAAAGGTTTAGAGAGTATAAGAAAAAGGAAGGTGGTACTTGGGTGTCGTATGTAGCTGAGTCCCTGAAAAACTTAACTGGCTGGGTTGAAGGTTATAAGGTTTCTACCTTCGAAGGCATGATCAATCTGGTCATGCTGGAACACATTTTTGCTTCTTCTTCCCCGGAGCTTAAGCAGCATTTGGCCGATTCGAAGGAGATAGATCCTAAGAAGCTGGCCATTGCAGCAGACTTATGGGTGTCACATCGAGTGTCCCATAAGGACAAAACTCATCCTGGTAAGCAGGAGGAAGGGAAAAAGTCCAAAGATGTGGAGGGTGGGGAATCTGCTAAATCTTCTTCCCATAAGGGCCACAAAAAGAAAAATAAGGGTAAGCCATACGAGAACTCACAGGGTAGTGGAGGTTCGCCTCCGAAACAGAACTCTGGTTATAATAAGCCTCCCTACGTAAACAGACCCAATGGGGCTTGTTTTTCTTGTGGAGCAACTGACCATGTGAAGGGGGATCCCCGTTGTAAGGTTAGACCTTTGGGGGTCCACTCCGCTAATCTGGCCTTCTCCTCCTACGAGGAAGAAGAGATTACAGGAGCATCCTTCTCCTCAGACTCATTTCCCAGCGGAATAGAGGCTGAGGTAGTTTTAGTGTCCCTGGGTTCCTGGGAGCCTAAAGTCGCAGAGGCGTATGCTAGGATTCCGGATAATACCAAGCACTACTTTAAAGACAGTGTGCTGATCAATGGAGTGGATACTCCAGCTCTTAGGGATAGTGGGTGCAGTCGAACTGTAGTGGATTCTACCTTGGTAGACTCAGAGGAAGTTGCCAGAGCTACTCTGATGCCCACTAAGTTGGCTGACGGCCCCCTCCGTATGTTTCCCGTGATCCCTGTTAATCTAACTTTAAATGGTACAGCAGTTAGGATTCCAGTGAGCATTCAGAGAAACGTCCCGGGAAAGGTCTTGTTGGGCAATGATCTCAGAGCTCTAGGGCTCGTAGGAGACACTGCCGAAAGACCCTACACACGGTCTCAAGCACGGGCAGCATTGGCCAAGTCCAATACGCCGCCCCAGCCGAAGGGGAAACCCAAGGCGAAAGGAGTCAACAAGTCCCGACGGGGGAAAGAGAATATTCCCCCGAACTCGCCTACCACTGCGGTGGAGGGAGTTGGTCAATCGCCCGAGCCTGACGAGGAGGTGGCGATGCCTGAAGTGTTCGACCCCAACGACCATCCTGAACTAAAAGACTTGTTAGTTGAAGGAGGTCCTGATAGGGACGACTTCAGTAAGGGCCAACGTGAGTGCCCATCTCTGGAAGGCCTAAGGAGACAGGCCTGCTCCCAGCTTGAGGGTGAACCTCCTGGGTTGCAAAGGATTTACCAGGAAGGTGGACTCCCTTATAGTGAGCCCACAGAGTCTACAGAAGGAGACCATAGGAGGTTGGTGGTTTCCCTTGCTGTTAGGCCCTTCCTCCTGCAGTTGGCGCATGTCGTTCCCCTTGCTGGTCACCTTGGTATGAGGAGGACCGAGCAAAGGTTATCCATGCACTTCTACTGGCCCAAGATGGGGGAGCAAGTAGAAAGTCACTGCAGGAGTTGTGCCGCCTGCCAGTTGTCTGGTAAGGTTGGCGCGACAATCCAAGCTCCGTTGGTACCGCTCCCAGTTGTGGGGGTACCATTTGAAAGGGTAGGGATCGACATCGTTGGTCCCCTTGACCCGCAAACATCCTCAGGCAATAGGTTTATCCTGGTGCTGGTCGACCATGCAACCAGGTATCCTGAGGCCGTCCCATTTACAACTGTAACTGCCAAGCCAGTTGCAGAAGCTTTACTCGGCATGTTTACTAGGGTTGGCTTCCCTAAAGAAGTTGTGCCGGATGATGGCAGCAACTTTATGTCGAAGTATAGGCAGGCTATGTGGAAAGAATGTGGGGTCACCTACAGGTTCTCTTCTGCATACCGCCCCCAGACCGATGGTCTGGGGGGGCGTCTTAACAGGACGTTAAAAAGCATGATTGGGGCTCTGGAGGAGCCTCAGAGAAGAAAATGGGATCTTCTTGTTTCATGCTTGCTGTTTGCCTACCGAGAGGTACCACAGGAGGGTGTTGGCTTCAGCCCCTTCGAACTTCTGTTCGGTCATCCCGTACGGGGACCCTTAGCCATTGTCAAGGAGGGATGGGAGATGCCCACTCCCCCTGTTACTACCAATGTAGTTGATTATGTGCTAGGGCTCAGAAAACGGATGGTACTTCTGATGGGCTTGGCTAGTGCTAAATTGAAGGCAGGGCAAGCGCTGGTGAAACATTGGTACGACCAGAAAGCTTCCCTCATCAACTTTACACATGGCCAGCAAGTCCTGATCGTGAATCCCATAAGGCCTCGAGCTTTACAGGACAAATGGTCAGGCCCTTACCCAGTGGTGGAGCCCCTGGGTGAGGTTAGCTATTCAGTGGACCTTGGAAGGCCTGGACAGGCTCTAAAAGTGTTTCACGTGAATAGGCTGAAGGCTTTCGTCCCAAGCGGCGAAATCGCAGCACTGCTATTGGCTTCAGACGTTGAGGAAGAGGAGTCTGAACCTCTCCCTGACCTGTTCCAAAGCAGTCCTTCAGAAAGCTCTTTTGAGGGTGTCCGAGTGGCCCCTCACCAAAATGGACAAGGCTCAGTGGTTTGCCTTGGACATGAAGTAGGTGGAGGGAGGAGACAGCCTCTATCCAGTAAGGTACCAGCGGTACAAGACTGGCCTACCCCCACTACGCAAACCCAAGTGAGAGCCTTCTTAGGACTCACGGGTTATTACCGCAATTTTGTGGCAGACTATGGCACCATAGCTGCTCCTCTGACTGCCCTCACAACTCCGAAGAAACCCAAGAAGGTAACTTGGACTGACGAGTGTGAGAAGGCCTTCAATGGCTTGAAAGACTCCTTGTGCCAGGCCCCTGTGCTCAGGGCCCCTGATTATCAAAGACCTTTTATCGTGCAGACGGATGCCTCTGACACTGGGATAGGAGCTGTACTATCACAAGTAGATGAGAAGGGTAAGGAACACCCTATCGGTTTTATTAGTCGCCAGCTTAAGGACAGAGAGCTCAGATGGTCCACGGTAGAGAAAGAATGTTTCTCTGTTGTGTGGGCCCTAAGGAAGCTGCGGCCCTACCTCTATGGGACCCACTTCACTGTGCAGACTGACCATAAGCCGTTAAAGTGGCTAATGAACATGAAGGGGGAGAATCCAAAGTTGCTTAGGTGGTCCATAAGTCTACAAGGCTTCGACTTCACTATTGAGCATAGGCCAGGTGTCCAACATAGCAATGCTGATGGGTTGTCCAGAATGTTTTACCGACCTGAACAAGAGACTCATCCAGGGGTGGATTAGTTCCCCCTGTCCATAGTCTGGGAGGGGCGAGTGTTAGGAAAGATTTCGTTATTGTAGGGAACTTTCCTTCCATGTGGCAACCCCTAAACTTTTTGCTATTGTTTTCAACCTGTTTTCTTGACTTTGCCAGAGAAGTGCAGCCTTCTGCCGTACTCCTCTGGGCTTTCGCTCCTTTCTTACGGGGAAACTGACATGCCCTTAAGACAGTCAGTACCGGGGAACGCTGTTTCCCGTAGTTTCTTTTATCGTGTCGCCATTTTAGTGCAACACGACACAAGAGGGCACTGTAAGCTAAATTACAGCTCTCTTGGGTCTCTAGCCTTCTACAGACCCTAGACACTCTTGTAGGATGGTTTTTGGATCGGTGCAAGTCATTCAGGGACTGGGCTGGTGGCAGCGATCATTTGGTTTATTTTGAGCTCCTTTTGCCGTTCTGAGCACCTTTTTGCCGCGAACACAAAAGGGTGGCCCGGCTACCCAAAATGGCCGGACCACGAGGCTCCTTTGTCTCGTCCACTGTCCGTCTTGCTCCCTTTACCTTCCCCCGGGTCAGGCGACCCGGGGCCTTCCTTATTTGGGCATGTAGTTTCCCGCGAAACACGGTTGCTTTCGCGGGCTTCTACATGTCGTTTGAGTGCCCCCAGGATGTGGGCTGGGCTGTCTGGTCCCAATACACATCCTGGGTGCCAGAGAGTCTAGGGTGGTGTGAATGCCTGGGACCACTGTGGTCCGTGATTGGTCCACGTATGGTATGGGTGTTGATGAGCGGATCTCCCATTGGCTCCCCTCCGTTTTGGCGCGAAGGGAACCGTGGATAAGAGGGAGCTGGAAACACCACTACCATGTCGATCTCCTGAGTTCTTACGAACCCAGGGATACAGGAGCCAAGTATCCTGCGAACACGAGGCTGGACCGAGGAATCGCTGGTGACCCCCTGAAGAACTTCTGCTCCTCATTGCTGTCGTCCGGTGAAGCCCTTTCCACCTAAGATCGAACAAGAAGGCCTGTACTGGCGCTTCGACCTATTGGAATAGCAGGACCAGCTATTCCCGGCACCTTCATCAACTCCTGCTGTAAGCCTTCGGAAGTGTCTCTGGGCCATCCAGTTGACTGACCAGCTTACTAAGGAGGCCTGCTCTGTAATCGCCGACAGGTTGGGTGGTATTCTGAGTCCGGGGCATGCTCACACGCTTCGTTTGCTTAGCAGTCCTAAGCTAGAGGTGAGCAGTGCTCGTTTGGCTTGAATACACCCGGCCGTTCCGTTGCCCTGCTGTGGCGACAAAACTGTGCTTGTTTCTTCGATCGGGACGTCTTTTTACTCTGCACGACGACGAGACGTTCCCTGCTCTTCAGAACCTGCCAGAAGCTGCATCTATCGAGGAGAAGCTCGGGCCTGCTTGCTTCGGGGACCGGTGAGTAGATTAGCTAGGATCTGGTCGCCCTCCTGCAGTGCCCTTTGCTTTTCCCCGCTGTGAATACAGCACCCCTTGTCCGTACTCGCGCCCTGCTTCTGCCTCACAGTGGAGGCTGCGCTAGAGTCGCGGACCGTGTTCTCCTTCATTAGGGCACCCTACAGAGCTGTTCAACGTCCTCCGAAGAGCTTCACCTTCTGCCCATTGGCACCGGCGTGTGCAGGTACTTTTGAGCGCTAGGCTCCACTCTTCGTAGGGATTGGACTACCATCCAGTTAGGGGCCTCAGAAGGCGGACATATCACTCGCATTGGTTCGCACTGCCTGTTTTCCTTCCCCTGCAGGTGGATAACATATTTCGTGCTGCTAATGCTGTGAAACTGTGTATTCTGTATATATATTGGGTGGATAGTGTATGTGTTGGTTTAATATCGTTGTATATTGCTGCTTTTACTGTGGTTATTAGTTTCAAGGCCTTATAATAAATGTGTATCTATTTTTGATATAAACAACTGTTTGGAGTAGTTTGTAAGCGCTCTTGCTTTGTGTGCTCATTGCGGGCTTTCAGTCACCCTCACCCCTCTTGAGACCTAGTCTTGACCGCCGCGATCGCTACCTTGATTGGTCTGGCTTGTCCAGAGGTTACCCTGTTCCAAGTAATTAGGTTGGCCTTCTGAACCTCTGCGCCACCAGGACAGAGTTCAGAAATCCGTCTTAACAGCGTGCTCTTTATCGGTCACCATGCAACAGCCAGGCACGGCTTATTTTTAGGTATTACCTTGCAATCAGACTGATTGAAGTAGACAATTTGGATGATTTAGAACATAGGTGCTGAAGTAAACATTCTACCTCTGGCTGCAGGGACTATGTGTTCAGCAGTTGTCAAGAATGCACGTGCGACCTTTGAACCTACCTTGTCAATAGTCTGATGCAGGTAAGCTAAGGCACATGGATGACCTATGCTTTTGTCCGGGAGCTTTGATGAAACAGGAGTCTATTTAGCGGGCCTCCGTTTCCGGAACAGAATTACCTGCATCGTTTTAATTTAATAAAATAATAAAATAGTGCTTTCACACCCTCCCATATGGCAGAGTGTCACAGCGCTGTTCTCCTCTGATCTTTTCTTAGCTCTGCGGTGCGTGGGAGAGCGGTCGCCGGTAGCCCAGAAGGAACAGCAGGCTAGGTAGCCCTGCCTGGGCCCTGTGAGTGAATTTTTGTTTTTGTTTTTATAAATTTGATTTCGCGCTCCGAGCGCGTTGTGTGCCTGCTCCTGCTGCCCTCCCTCCCACTTCCTGGTCCTCCTCTCCTCCCGCCTCCCTGCCCGCCCACCCCCCCCTCTGATTGGCTGCCTGACTGTCCCCTTCTGGCCTACTCGACGGCCGTTCCCCCCCGCCCGCTTTCTTAGCTCTGCGGTGCGTGGGAGAGCGGTCGCCGGTAGCCCAGAAGGAACAGCAGGCTAGGTAGCCCTGCCTGGGCCCTGTGAGTGAATTTTTGTTTTTGTTTTTATAAATTTGATTTCGCGCTCCGAGCGCGTTGTGGGCCTGCTCCTGCTGCCCTCCCTCCCACTTCCTGGTCCTCCTCTCCTCCCGCCTCCCTGCCCGCCCACCCCCCCCTCTGATTGGCTGCCTGACTGTCCCCTTCTGGCCTACTCGACGGCCGTTCCCCCCCGCCCGCTTTCTTAGCTCTGCGGTGCGTGGGAGAGCGGTCGCCGGTAGCCCAGAAGGAACAGCAGGCTAGGTAGCCCTGCCTGGGCCCTGTGAGTGAATTTTTGTTTTTGTTTTTATAAATTTGATTTCGCGCTCCGAGCACGTTGTGTGCCTGCTCCTGCTGCCCTCCCTCCCACTTCCTGGTCCTCCTCTCCTCCCGCCTCCCTGCCCGCCCACCCCCCCCTCTGATTGGCTGCCTGACTGTCCCCTTCTGGCCTACTCGACGGCCGTTCCCCCCCGCCCGCTTTCTTAGCTCTGCGGTGCGTGGGAGAGCGGTCGCCGGTAGCCCAGAAGGAACAGCAGGCTAGGTAGCCCTGCCTGGGCCCTGTGAGTGAATTTTTGTTTTTGTTTTTATAAATTTGATTTCGCGCTCCGAGCGCGTTGTGTGCCTGCTCCTGCTGCCCTCCCTCCCACTTCCTGGTCCTCCTCTCCTCCCGCCTCCCTGCCCGCCCACACCCCCCCTCCCCTTCCTCTCCCTCTGCCTATAACCTCCCCCCTCCTGGGCAGCCCCCTGCGGCTAAGGGCCCTAGGTCAAGGGCGACTCCTCAGCTGCAGCTCCCTGTGTGTCTGCAGGTGTCCGCAGGGGACGCCAGGCGCCAGCTCCTCTGCTCTCCGGCACACCCCTCCTCACCTTGCTCACCGCATCTGCATGATGCCCCCCCCCCCTTTCTCCAATTTACTGTTATACTAGGGTGCTTTTTCTCCCCTCGCAGGATTCTCAAACTTAGGTGGCCTTGACCTACTACGCATTACTGTTTGCTCTGCATTGTGTTATACTAGGGTGCTTTTTCTCCCCTCGCAGGATTCTCAAACTTAGGTGGCCCTGACCTACTACGCATTACTGTTTGCTCTGCATTGTGTTATACTAGGGTGCTTTTTCTCCCCTCGCAGGATTCTCAAACTTAGGTGGCCCTGACCTACTACGCATTACTGTTTGCTCTGTATCGTGTTAAACTAGGGTGCTTTTTCTCCCCTCGCAGGATTCTCAAACTTAGGTGGCCCTGACCTACTACGCATTACTGTTTGCTCTGTATCGTGTTAAACTAGGGTGCTTTTTCTCCCCTCGCAGGATTCTCAAACTTAGGTGGCCCTGACCTACTACGCATTACTGTTTGCTCTGTATCGTGTTAAACTAGTGCCCTCCACTCAATTCCTGTCTACATACTCGTGTCGTCCGCCTCCCCTCCTACTCCATGGTGCTCTCTATTTCGCCTATCTACTCTAATTGCTTCTCTATTGACTATCCTGCTCTCCTCACTAAATCCGGTAGGAAAAAGTTTAAAAAGGACATCCTGGTCTCCAACCCAGGCCTCCCTATTGCTGACACCTACACGAGCGCCTGCTCCAAGGAAACTCTCACTGACATTCTCTTTTTCGTGCCTTCACCTGACCTATGGACCCTTCACATGCTCTCTGTGCTCTCTCCTTTCTCCTCCTCTCCCATCAATGGTGGCACCCGCTGGGATGTCCTCCTGGCCCCTTTCCACTCCTCTAAGGCCATCATTAATGTCTATGCTAACGGGACCGTCTTGGTCCAAGGCCCTCAGGCCAACCTTCACCTCTTTGATAGACGCCTCCCACGCCTCATCAACTTCCTCTCCTCTCCCACTGTCCCCCTTCCTCTGTCCTCGGCTACCTTGCCTCTCCCCTCCCTCCCTGCCCCTTCTCTTGCTCCCTCTTCAACTCCCTCTCTAAAACCTCCGCAGGACATACCTCTGATCTGCACCCCTCCCCGGAAGTTTTTCAAAGGTGGCAACCTTCTCCACATTGCCACTCTAAATGCTCGCTCTGCCATCAAGCACTCCTCTGATATCTGTCGCCTTCTTGAGGAACTGGACCTGGACGTCCTCGGTCTCACTGAGACATGGTTCACAGCCAGCTCTGCCACCAGCTTCGACACACTCCTACCTGACGGTTACAAGATCCTCTCCGTGCCCAGGCCCAACCGTTCAGGAGGTGGTGTTGCCCTTATCTTCCCTGAGTGGATTCCTGCCACTGTCACTCCTACGCAGACCTACTCCTCTTTTGAATGCCTTGTCTGCCGACTCTCTCTCTCTCCTAGCCATTCCCTTACCGTGGCTACTATCTATCGGCCACCTGGTCAAATTTCCTCCTTCCTCTCTGAATGGGCTGACCTCTCCTCCTCACTCCTGTCCTCAACCACCCAACTCCTCTTTCTCGGTGACTTCAACATCCACCTCGATGCCTCCTGTCCCCCCACTGGTCTCTTTCGCGAACTCTGTAACTCTCTCTCACTCTCTATTCTCCCGTCTGGGCCTACTCACTCTGCAGGGCACACTCTTGACGCTCTGATCTCTTCTGACCTTCCCCTCTCCCCTCCTCTCTCCACTCCTCTCTCCTGGAGTGATCACTTTCTCCTATCCTCCCACCTCTCCCTCCCTACCCCACAGGCAAAGCCACCCTCTTCACTGCCACCCACCTTCTCGGTCATCCGACCCATGAAGCGCGTGTCAGTTGAGGCTTTTGCTGCTACCTTCTCGCCCCCTCCTCCCCCCTTGGCTGACTCCCACCCTGACACAGCCCTCTCCATGCTCTATTCCTCTATATCTGATACTCTCGATATCCTTGCCCCTGTCATGAGAATCCGCCTGAAGCCCAAAGCCAAATGTAACTCCTGGTATGACTCGGATCTCGTCACCCTAAAACGCAAGTGTAGGGTGGCAGAGAGGAAATGGCGTGCTTCATGTTCATCCTCTGACAAACTGGCCTGCCGCCTGCTCCAAAGGCAATACCGGCTCTCCGTTCTCACCAAGAAGAGAGCCCTTATCCAAGCCCGCATCTCTGAGGCATCAAACAACTCGGCCGAACTCTTTAAAATCTGCAAGGAGCTGGCCAACCCTGCTGCAGTCTCTACCTCTCCTGTCCCCTCCCAGGCCCTCTGCACTGCACTGGCCTCGCACTTCATCTCAAAAACTCAGGACATCCTGTCCTCGCTCTCCTCCTCTCTCCTCCCTCCCTCTCTTCCCAGCTCTCCCTCTTGCTCTCTTGCAGCCACCCCTCCACCCTCCTTCTCTGCTTTTCCACCTTTTTCTGCTGATGAGGTCTCCAGACAAGTCCGATCTATGAAAGCCTCGTCTAAACAGGTTCACCCCTGTTCCTCCAAAACCATCAAGGACCACATCGACTCCCTGGCTCCTGTCCTGGCTGACTTCTGCAACCACTCATTCGCCTCTGGAGTCTTCCCATCCCCCCTCAAGCACTCCCTTGTGCACCCCCTCCTCAAGAAACCCTCTGCCGACCCCTCCTGCCCGGCCAATTATCGCCCAATCTCCATTACTCCCTTCCTGGGTAAGCTCCTGGAGAAACTGGCCATCTCCCAGCTTAACCTCCATGCTGACTCTGTTGGTAATCTGCATGACCATCAATCTGGCTTCAGAGCTGCCAGAAGCACGGAAACTGCTCTCCTGAACATCCGTGAGGACCTGCTCCTGAACCTCGATACCAACACTCCCTGTGTTCTCATTCTGCTCGATCTCTCCTCTGCCTTTGACACTGTCAACCATGCCATCCTGCTCAACTGTCTCCGTGATAACCTGGGTATCACTGGTCAGGCTCTGGCCTGACTGACTTCTTTCCTCTCCGATCGACCCTCCCAGGTCCAAATGGGCTCCTTCCTCTCTGACATCTTTTTCTCCACCTGTGGTGTCCCCCAGGGATCCAACCTCTCTCCCTGGCTTTTCAACCAGTATCTGGCACTCCTTGCCCACCGCATCGCCGCTCTCTGCCCCTACTTCCAGTGCTATGCAGACGATACCCAGCTCATCTTCAGGCTACCCTCAGCCTCCTCCTCTCCTTCCCTCATCTCCGACTGTCTGTCTGCTATCCATGAATGGTGCGCCGCCAATGACCTCTGCCTCAACGCCAGTAAGACTGAGATTCTACTCATCGGCACACCCACTCCCTCCTTCCCTGCAGCTCTCTGGCCGGCCTCCCTTGGCCCCCTTCCTGCCCCTACCTGCAAGGCTAAAAACCTCGGGGTCATCTTCGACTCCACACTCTCCTTCTCTCCTCATATATCTGACGTTTCTAAGAAGTCACACTACCAGCTGCACCTCCTCAGAGGTATTCTTCCCTTCCTCTCCTTCCCCCAGAAGCTCACTGTCTCTCGAGCCCTGGTTCTCTCAAGGCTGGACTACTGTAACAGCCTCTATCTTAATCTGCCTGCCTCCACTCTCCGCCCTCTGCAACTTATCCAGAACAGAACTGCGAGACTTGTCCTTGGCCTCAAGCCCAGGGACCGTATCTCTCCAGGACTGAAATCTCTTCACTGGCTCCCAGTGGCCGCGAGGATCAAGTTCAAAACCCTCTGCATTGTCCACAAGGCCTTCTGGGGCCTGGGACCTAAATACCTCCAACTCTCTCTTCCTAAATATCTTCCTTCACGAGCCCTTCGCTCATCCGTCTCCAACTCCCTCATGGTCAGCCGTTTCTCGAAGCAACGAGCTGGGGGTAGATCTCTCTCCGCAGCAGGGGCCTCCCTCTGGAACAGCCTTCCTGCCTCCCTGAAACTTGAGGAGAACCATCTCCGGTTCCGGAAGCACCTCAAAACCTTCCTCTTCGCTTCTGCCTTCTCTCTCCCTCTCCCCTGCTAATCCTGCTTAACTCCCCACTGAACTCAGCTCAAACCTGCATCTGGGCCACTCTCAGCAACCTCGGTCCAGGGCCCAGCCACTCTCCACCTGCACTGCCTCCCCGGCTCCCCCTGCACTGTGGGACTGTCACTGTATCCCTACAGCCCCTTTCCCAGCACTTGCTCTGCACTTACCTCGCACTTGCCACCAGCTGGCCCTTTCTATTTATTATTTATTATTATTTTATTTTATTTTTTTTTTTTTTACGCTTCTTACCTTGTACTGCACTTCCCCCCCCACCTCCTCCCCCCTGCACTTCCTCCTTTTCCCCTTACCTCTGCACTTGCGCGATCTGAATGACACCTGGCCTAGTAGGATCGTTTGTCTGTTTTCCCCTTGTTTCCCTCACTCCCTGCCTCGTCGCGCCTTGAAACACTTGTGTATAGGCGCGTTACAAATACCATATCATATCATATCATATCATAAGGAACCCGCCCATTCGGTTGCAAGTAATGGTGCAGGGACAGCAGAGGAGCTTGGATGGATAGGGGAAGCAAAGCAGTGGGGTCGCTCCAGAATGTGAGGATTAGGGTGGCATGGAATAAATGCCTCAAATGGGGTCAGGACCTCTCTCCCATGGGACTCCAATTAGGCCACTCACAATCAATAGCATGAGCCTTAGATTTGCAAACATGCTGGCCTGTCTCTAGGGCAATGCGTGCAACCCTCTATCTTCCATCTAATCACACAGAGTAACACAAGAAAACCATATACAGATTCACTTTTGTACTCACTGCCGCTGCACAGGTGTTGAGGGGAGTTTTGCAGTCTATGGTGGCATGGTAGAGATGTGGGTTGTGCGCTGTGGCGCAAGGGTAGAGCTGTGTGTTGAAGTTTATGCATGAGGTGTGGAATTGAGATGTGAAGTGGGTGGTGTTGGAGGCGAATAGTGTGAGTGAGTTTATTGTGGTGGTGTATGGAAAGTGGGCTTCTGCAGTGTTGGAGGTGAATTTGCGGTGGACTGTGGTTGTAAAATGCAGTGTGGGTAATTTTCTGAATGTTCATAAGAGCAGCGTGCTGAAGGTAAGTAGCCTGGTGGGGGTGAGTGGTGTGACAGAGTAGGCGCTGTGGCTGTTCTCTGACAATTCAAGTGTCAACACGTGTTCAGGGAGAACCCCTCAAAGCCAACTGGAAGAGGACCTCTTCCGGCTGCCAACAAAGCAGTTCTGTATAGAATCACATAGAAAATAAGTATTCCCTGATGACTGTCAAACAACAAAGACAAGAAGCAGGTCCGAGTCATCGAACACACAAGAGGCGTTTCTAGTGGGGGCTAAAGGGGCTATAGCCCAGGGTCTTTTGGTTGGAGCCCCAGATAGAAGCTCAGGGGTAACAACCAAAAAGCTAGCTAGTCCCGAGTCCTGACAGTCCGGACATTAGCGTAGCCCACATCTTTTCCAGACCTAGGGACAAATCGACCACAAGCCACTTGCCACTCCCATACAGCAAAGTGTTTTCCTCGGACTCAGCACAATGGCATTCCTTGCTTGCTCACTCACAGCAAGCGCAATCCGCAATCTTCGGCCATACATTTGAAATCCCGAAAAGGACACTGCCACACCATTCCTACTGCCTCACCGCAAGGTAGCGCCCCCTACTGACTTTTAAAAAGGAAAGTCGCACCACTTGTTCCTTGCTGCATGGCAATGTGGTAGCAGCTTCTTGCTGACACACCGCAAATACCGTGCTTGCTGTCTGCTACAAAGGCAACATTCTCTAGTTGCTGCCACAAGTGAGTGTCATGAACCAGCATCACTTGTTTACATTCACTGAACAAAGCTTTTTTCCCTTGAAGCTTGCGTCTGAATTCTTCCCATTTGAAAACAACTCTTGAGTGTGTATGTTTGTGTGAGTAGAGGGAAGAAGTGTTAAGAAGACAGAAGTCAACGTGTGCCGACGAGGTGGAGTATTGGGTTTTGGTGCCCGCTGCCTATACTGGAAATCTCTGAATTCACGTTGCCCCTAATGGCGGATTACCTCCCATGCGCGTGCGGACGCACGCATCCTCTGCCAACGTGAGCCAACAAATGCGATTTCGCTGTGGCTTAGAGCTGTCGACTGAGGTCTCTGTGGGTTGCTGTGGCAACCTGTACACGGGTGTTTAAAAAAACACATTTCTGGAAGTTATGAATCTGGCAGCAGGGGATGAGCGCCTGCATTCTCGAGGGGATTATTTTAGAAATAAAATGTTTTCCCTCTTCGAAAAAGAGATAAAAATGGTGGGTGAAAAGCGTGCTGCTTGCAAGACAGCTGGTACACAGAGACACTTGGCTTCGGAAAGCAATGTCCCTCGTGCACAACCGCACTGAGTCACACACATGGCTGCACTCACACTCATGAAAACACACTTGGAACTCAAAATATGCCACACTAAATGATCCATGCTTGCCCCAATTGCCACAGGAGGGCATTACGCGCGTTGGAAGACAGTTATTTGCGATTTCCACACACGAGCCCAACATTGCACTGACAGGCACTGCAAGGAAACTACAGTTTCCCAGGGCAACCGAAGTACCATCAGCACTACTAACAGAATCATTTTTTTGTTTACTCTATATAGCTTGTAATGACAATGTTAGCCTACTGTTCTTTCATATTTTAAAGGGGCGCCAGGGGTCATGTCCTAAAAATTAAAGTGGGGGGACTAATCAACAAACGCAAAGGGTTGTGACGTCGACAGAAACGAGCATGTCAAGGTGAAATAGTCACACTTCATTAAATTGGCTTTGCATAGCCACCCAAATTGCACAGGACAAATGGCGTTTGCCTTTCATAAAATCAACACACACACAAAACAAATGCAGGATATTTTCTGCTAATAGTGTTTTTGAAAACGTTAAAAGATATGCATGTTTTAAACTCTAAGAGCGAATACAAATGTTTTCCTTGGGACTTGCAGTACCGAAATGGGATAGTTCACCTTTAGTTGTTAATTTTACATCAGGTTATATAGTGCAGTGGTGAAGTGTCTGGCCTACAAACATGACCACTGTGGCTTGATCGCTGAGGTCGGTTTTAATACATAAATTCAAAGCGGACATCCAATGTTTCTCTTTTGGCTGGGGGGACCTCTGAATAAAGTGGGTGGAATCCCCCTCCTTCCGCTCCTCCCCCCTTGTACCCTCGACTTGAGCCCTGAGGGGCACTAGCTCACATGCTCACTCTCACACTCCCTCATTTACACACTCACCCTCATGAACAATCACACACTCACTGAAATCAGACTAACTCATATGTGCTTTAACAAGCCCCTCATGCTAAATGATGTAGCAGATGAGAAGCCTGAGACTGGCATACAAACCCCCATCCACATGCGACCACATCGGAAAGGCCGAAACATAGATATTGTAACCTGTAATTGTATTAATTCCTGTCTAACTACACTGTACATTTAAAACAGACTAACCCAACAAATAGTTTACATATAGAAAGAAAACCCAATTGGAAAAGGGGTCGTACAGTGAATCCAGAACAGTGAGTGCCTTGGTGAGTATCCTGCATGTGGCAGAGCATTCCAGCCTTTTGAAGGAGTACTCAAACACGTTCAACCAGTTTCTCTGAGGTCTTACATTTCTTTTTGACAGGCCACACAAGACCACAAATAAAGGGGTCCTGTGGACACATCAAAGCTCTTACGACCATAGAGGTTACATTTTCCTTCACAGAGAAGACACCCAGTAGCATTGCAGATCATGAAAGATAGCAGCAAGTGAAAGACAACACACTGTAACATTCGGCTATCAACATTCTGCACTAGCTGGAGTAATTCCATGCCGTGCATTTCTGTAATAAAGTTGCATAACATGACAGCATGTGTTAATACTTCTAGATTTGTAGATGGCCGAACATGGCACACTCCTTGGTGATTGCAATACCCAGACTTAATAACTATGGTAGCTTTCAAGCTTATGGTATAGGGCGAGATTTCACGCCATTTGTAATGGCAGCCTTGACTCTTCCTGGATTATCCTTAGGCATTTCTCAGTACAAACAATCATCACCTCCATCATATGAGATTCAGTTTGGCCAGTTGGATTCCACCGAATTAGTGACTGAAGTCAAGCAGGTTCTCAGGGATTCCAGAGTCGCTGCAAGAGAGTAGATTCATGAGATGGCCTTTGAAAGATAGTAACCACCACGGAGACGCAAGTACCAATGTTCACGTGTTTGGACCTGGCCTTCCAGAAGACAAAAAGACATCCTGAACCTTACTCTGAATTGCCAGGTCCCAGAAACAAATCAACAACCCTTTCCGATCAATAGGGTCAAAGGCCGATGATAGGTCTAGTGTAACAACTCATACAAAATCCAGTTTTGATTCATTTTAACACATTGCAAATATTGTCTAGAGATATGA
The DNA here is from genome assembly GCF_040938575.1 of Ambystoma mexicanum. NCBI lineage: Eukaryota > Metazoa > Chordata > Amphibia > Caudata > Ambystomatidae > Ambystoma > Ambystoma mexicanum. The sequence continues at coordinate 619,984,263 of NC_090923.1, read as the reverse complement.
TATGATTATGTGATCTGGCATTTATAATGCACCTGTACACAAGTGTTTCCAGGCACCACAAGACAAGATGGAAGTAAAGACAAATGATCCGACTAGGCCTTGTGTCATTCGGATCGTGCAAGTGTGATGATGAGAAGTGCAGGGGGGAAGGGAGAGCGGGAAAGTTCAAGGGAGAGGGAAGGGGAAAGTGTGATCAGGGCGGCAGCCTGGCTCTGTGTAACTGCAAGGAGGCAGGAGGGTGTGGGGGTTACAGTTACAGCCCCTAAGTGCGCAGTAGACCAGCAGGCAGTGAAAGGAAGACTGGTCATGGAAGGGCCCGGTACCCAGTGAAACACTGATGGTACCAAGCAACCAATCGGGTGCAGCAGGCAAGTATGTTAGCAAGGAAGTGAGAGAGAGAAGGCAGCAGAGAAAAGGATGGTCTTGAGCTGCTTCAGGAACTTAAGGTGGTCTGGCTAGGTCTAAGAGGGGCAGGACAGAGCCCTGGGGAACACTACATGTGGAGAGAGAGGTGGTGGAGTGAAAGGACCTAAGTTGGACCTGGGAGGGTCGGTTCAGGAGGAAGGAGATCCGCCATGCCAGGGCCTTATCCGTTATGCTCAGGTTCACACAGAGTCGGTTGATCAGGGCGGCATGATTGACCATCTCAAAAGCAGAGGAAAGGTCAAGGAGGATGAGGACAGAGGGAGAGTTGGAGTCAAGGTTGGAGAGCAGATCTTCACTGGTGTTCAGGAGAGCAGTTGCCTGGCCTCTGGCTGTTCTGAAGCCAGACTGATGGTCATGGAGCCAACCAACAGATTCAGTGTGGAGAGTAAGCTGGGAGATGGCCAGCTTTTCCCATAGTATGCTGAGGAAAGGAGTGATAGATATCAGGCGATAGTTTGCTGGATAGGAAGGATCGATAGAAGGCTTTTTAAGGAGGTGGCGCACAATGGATTGCTTGAGGACAGAGGGGAAAGATCCAGTGGCGAAAGAGTGATAGTAGAAATCAGCCAAGGCTGGAGCGAGGATGGCAATGCGGTCCATTATTGTTCTTGAAGAGCGGGGTGTCACCTGTTTGGGCAAAACTTTCATAGATCGGACTTCCCTAGAAACATGGTCAGTTGCTGTCAGAGGCAAGGAGGAAAAGGGAAGAGGAGAGGTAGGGGTGGCCAGAGGGGGCCTAAGAGAGGTAGAGGGAGATGAAAAGCAAAAAGAGGACAGGATGTCTTGAGTTTAAGTGGTGAAATGAGAAGCCAGGGCTGTACAGAGGGCCTGGGAGGGAACAGGAGAGGTGGAGACTGTGGTAGGATTGTGGAGCTATTTGCAGATTTTAAGCAGTTTGGCTGTGTTGCTAGAGGCTGCAGAGACGCGGGTTTGGATATGGACCTCTTCTTGGAGAGGACAGAGAGTCTGTATTGCCTTTGGTGCAGAAAGAAGGCCAGGATGCGCCCAAAGCCCTCCACTTACTCTCAGCCACCCTGCACTTGCGTTTCAGGGCGTCGAGGTAGGAATCATACCAAGAGTGCACTTGGAGGCAGGCTTCAGAATGATAATCATGACAGGGGCAAGGATGTCCAGAGTGTTGGAGATAGAAAGATGCAGGTTAGAGATGGCGGTATCAGAGTATAAATCAGCCACAGGAGTAGGAGGAACAGAGAAAGTAGAGGCAAAGGCGTCCAAGACACTTCATCGGCCGAATGACCGAGGAGGGTGGCAGTGTGTTTTGTGGAGCAGCAAGTGGTGGATAGCAGCAGAATCTGTCTTTACTTTCTACTGTTTCAGAAGGAAGGAGAATCCCTTAAACGCTTAATCACTGCATGGAGCACAGCAGTGTGTTTTGTGTTTGGTGTTTGGGGCTGGGGCTATGGCGGCGAGGCCTCTACTTACATTGTAAGGTAAGCAGTAAAACGTACATTTTCTGCCACGTTGTGAACATTTATTACTGAAACTTTGGAACTCTGTCACTGCTTTCCTTACTGCGGTTAACCGTGAGTGCTTATATCCACTATATGCTCCCATTATATTGTACTTTCTGGTCGCAGACGCATTACCGTTAAAGGCATTTAGGATCTGTGGAAACCCTTTCTAGTCCTTGTGGACTTTCAAGTCAGAGAAAAGTGAGAAAGATATCTTTTGGTATCCTGTGAATCACTTATCATTCACAGGGAGTGCCAGTTTTGGTTCTACCACGGGTGGGCATTTATAAACAAGGACTTCTTAGAGAACTTGCAACATGCTGACCATTGGCATTACAGCGTTCTAGTGACCAAAGTGTTTCTGGCTTTGTTTAATTTTGTAAACTCCTTCTTCGAGAAAGACAATAGAGCAGAATTGTGTTCAGTGACCGTGGGTAAACGGACTTTGAGCTGACACTCCCCCACTCTAATTTACACAGCTTTGATCTCTAGCTAGCATAGCCAGTTGCAAGTGGTTGGTTGTGGTCTGGTCCAGGAGAGGTGACTGTGGGTCTCAGAACCTTTGAACCTCCCTCGTTTTTGCTGCCTGTCTGAATACGAAGCAGAAGTTATCTGCAAACTTGCCTACACTCACAATCTTAAATAGTTGATGTTGGCCGTATTAAGAAGTAAAAAGAAACAAGGTCAGGAACAAGTGGACCTATGTGAAACAGATGTACCGGCACAAGATTTATGTGTCACAGTTAAGCAGGTTCTAATTGTTGCCCCACGTGCGGCAGAAGTGTCCCATGATGCCAATGGGGTGACTGCGAGTTGGAGTGGGCTTGTGGTGAGTACTCTTAATACTCTGAAGGGAGCTACTGGAACCCCTTGTGTGTCAAAGTCGTCTGTTTGTACCGAGCTTGGAGGAGGTACTATAACAAATAACACTTGCATTGTTCAGCATCAACCAAAAGACTCCTGCAGTAAAATTCCAAGAAATACAGAGGAAATTCATACTCCTTCATACAAGAATGGTGAAACAAGTCATCAGTTGAAAAATGTTAATGGAATGGATTTGGTGTCAGATGTCTCAATTTTGGCACCAGCGATTTCGCATGAACTGGGGAGGCGAGTGCGTCTTTCTCTGGATTTTAAATCTAACCAATGGTTCATGCCAGAGACATCGATTGAGGAAGGTGGTTTGACCAAAATTGTATTATATCGTCCAGTCGACCCAGAGTTGCATCCTGAGGTAGTCTGTTTCCTGTTGTGTAAACCATCTACCCCCTTGTGGAAGTCACAGGGACTGGGTGGCCTAACTAAGACCGAAGTGCTTGATGTTGTTGATGATAAAAAGAATGGTAATTACCTAGTGACGAACACACTGTATGAGTGGTCTCACCAGGAAGGGGGACAAGAGGAAGCCCCTGTAGAAGAGTTATCTTTCCCCGTGTGGGCCCGCTTACTAGACACAATAGATCAAGGGTATGATATCATACATTTTTAAATGCAGGAGGTATGCCTGAGGCTAAAAGAAATGTGTGCAAAGATAACTTTAATTGAAGGTTTCATTACAGCCATCACTACAAAACAGAGATATGACGACACAAGGGGGGTGAGAGGGGTTTAACCTGGTTTCTGGAGACACAGGGGGGGAGAGGAAACAATTACTGAGGAGGCTGTAATATGATCTGTCCCCCCGGAAGTCATTGATTGGCTTACTGCCCCTCTGCCGGAGGACAGTGTGTTATCCACCCTGGCAGTCCTCTCTGCCGAAACCGAGTGTATACTGATTTTGACAGTGGAGCTTAAAGAGGTGTTGCCTACTCTATCAATTTTGGGTTTGAGGTAGCCAGGTGTGAAAGCGGTCTCAGACTTAGGGCGCCTCATCAGTAGAATGATTGAGATTCCAACCTTGACCCAGAAGCCAGTACTACCGTTGGAGAAAGAGAACAAAATTGGCAATGATCAGAAAAAATCTGAAAATTGTAAAGCCCCTCGTAAACACGAAAATAAGATCTCAAGGCATTTTTTACACCAATTCGGAGTAAAGGTGCACACAACTATTGGCAAACATGCTCCTTTAACAAAAATTAAAAAGCCCCTGGCAGTAACAGATAAGATATTTCAGAACAATCAGCAAACAAAGGGGTCCTTTGAAGGGGGTTCCACTTTAAGGGTCAAGGAACTATTACACAGTATACATTCCCGGTCAGGGGAGGCAGTGTCTCTGGATCTGAGTAGCATTTCAGTGCATCCAAGCGTGAGGGCTGTAGGGTCAAATGACCAAGGTTGGGTCGAGACTAGGGAGGCCCAGCGTGACACAAGTTGCATCCAAGTGGGCAAGGCAAAATGCTGTAAATTTACTGGCCTTCCTCCTATCCCACAGGTTAAGAGTGTGTTACGTCCCATGGCTGACTCATTTAAGCAGAGGATATACCCTCAAAAGATTTTCCAAATATTTAGGACCCTGGAGGAAAATAAACTGGTACCCAAAAAGAACAACTACTTGAGAGGTAATGCCTTGTCTCGCAGTACTCAGCAGACCTATAATAGTGAAATTGACTCTGGAAGGTTGCAGATAAATAAAGGTAGAGGTAACAAAAAAGAAGGGAGGATGGGGAAAGGAAAGGTGTGGGGGAGCATTATTGTGTATACTTGGGTCGTCTTTTTGATGATCGGGGCAATAGTCCCCTTAATCGCAAGGATATGTCGTGCCTGTTCTCTGAAATCTCTACTCTGCGACCAGTCAGTTCAAGTGATATTCAATTGGTTGATTTTTTGTATGATGATTGTGTCGACTCTGTTAAAGTTTGTTCACAGACACAGATAATCAAGAATGCAATTATAGCCGAAGGAGAAGCATTGTTTTCACTTAGCTTTGAGGTGTTTGAAAACCTTGGGCTGGATTCTCATGCCTCTCACAGTAGGGGTGACAGTGCAGAGTCTGTTGAGGAGGAACCAGTAAAACACCTGATGATAAGGTTTTCAAACAAATGAAGGGTTCAAAGTGAAGGAGACAAGGGATATACTAACAACACAAAAAGAGAGGTTATGCACGATTGGCAGAGGATTGTGGATTCTCTACATAGAACAGCAGTGAATAATGATCAGGGTGCATGAGCTTTCCAAATGCATATGTTGTCCTGGAATACAAGGGGGTATGCAAACATAATTAAAAGTAAGGAAATGTTGAGACTGCACACTATTGTTTATTTGCAGGAAACATTGATGTTTCATAAAGCCCTTATGGATGTCTACAACGTATATGCCATATGTGCAAAGCAGGGCTTAAAGGGCCGCCCTTTTGGTGGGTTGCTTACAGCTGTGAAGTGTACCAAGGGCATTAACACCGATATATTGAATCCAGAAGATCTGACATGTTGGTGGTTTTGTTGTCATGGGTAGACCAGGTATCGTATACACATCATAAATGCTTACTGTTTAACATGTACTTTAATCAAAGTTCTATGATGCTAGATGTGGTTTTAGCAGTGTTCTCATTCCTAATGCTGGGAGTGTCCCCTGAGAAAGGAGTCTTTACAATGGTAGTTGGGGATTTTAATTCAGAATGTTTGAATAGTGAGTGGTATCTGAAACCAGAGAGGTTATGTCTCACGTAGAAAGAGGGCAAAAGGCCAGCTGATTAAACATGTACTGGCTGCCTGGGACTTCCTCCCCTTTAATGGTATAACCCCGGGTGACATTCCGCCAAATTTCACCTGGCATAATAATCCATGCCCTGGATTACATTTTTGTCTCCTTAGATTTACAAGCCAAAGGCAGAGTTTTGGAGATTTTACGGTCAACTGGAAGTGACCATTCCTTGGTGACATAAACTGCCCCAATTCTTTGTCCTAATTCAGATGGAGTCACACATTGGATGGTCGCAATTAACCTTAGACCACAGTGTAAAATGGTGCAATAGAATAGCATCATCATTTAATAGCTTAATGGATATTCAGTACATGAATAATGCAAAGTTGTTGTTCAACCCTCTGGAATTTGAGCTTATTGTTCACTCTACATTGGGGTAGTTAACATCCTCAAGGACGTTGTAAAAAATGGTGGTATCACTTTTCACCTAAACATGCTTTTGACTGTGAGGTCTTAAATCACAAGAAAGTCCTATGTAAGTGTATATGATTGTGCAAAAAAAAGCCAATTTTCTCATGCTAAAGTGTGTACCATAAAGATGAATTTAAAAGCTGGTTGAGGGGTCATGCATTCCAAATGTTGATCAATGATGCTGAGAGGATGCTGTGTTTGTCTGGGCCTTGCTCAAACAGATTTTGGCATCTGATTCAATAATCGGGAGTGGAGGCCTTTTTACTACAAGTCTAGCCTATAGCAAAAGAGACCTGGTTTGCACACTTTAAAGAGTTGTATAGTGCTGCTAAAGTGGGGAATGTGATTTCTTAAGGGTGTTTGAGCTGGGGTGGGGCCATGGATTGGGCTCTGGATGACATACTTATGTTGATTAATCAAAGCAAAATATCAAATGCTCCAGGGCCCGACTGGTTGTCAGCAATCACTTTAAAATCTGAGGTATTTCTGTAGGCCAAAATCCTCTCAGCCTTGATCTGAAGCATTTTAACATTGCAAGTGATTCCACCCTCCTGGAAGTTGGCTATGGTCATCTTGGTCTTTAAGGGTGGGGAAATGTTCTCTACCTTAAATTATAGACCGATTTCGCTTTTGGAAGCAACAAATACATTTTTTGCGAAAAAAATTCACTTGTCAGAAGTGCCAAACTTGGGCCTTAAAATCTGGCAATTTGGATTCTTACCAGGCAGGGTTTAAGAAAGGTGTGGGAACAGGTCTAAATACCTTTGTGGTCTCATTGTTGCAAAACCAGGTAAGGGATCAGAATAAGTCTCTTTATATAGCTTTTATGGACATGAGCAAGGCGTTTGATTGCATAAATTGTGCAGTACTGTGGGAAAAACTGTGTGAAGGTGGCTGCCCATTTGCCCAGATTGGTATTTTGTGGCTCTACTTAAGGAGACTAAAATAGGGGTTAGACTTGACTGTCAGGGGGCATGTACTCAATGGATTAACAGAAACCGGGGTCTTCACCAGGGTTGTATCTTGGCCCCTTTTCTGTTTAACTTTTATATCAAGGACATGGGCTGTGCTGGGGACTAAGTCATACTAACCCTCCTCATTTGGGTCCCACACAAATTCATTACTTGAATGACGTGGAAGATACCATCATTTCTATTTGACCCCAATTGGCCTGCAACAGGCACTAGATGGTAGTACCGCTTACCTGCTTAGTCTGGAGCTCAATATAAATACTTCAAAATCAAAGGTACTGATTTTGAATTCAGGAAATCCAAATGGAAATCCTTCAAATTGAGTATTTAAAGTCAAAATTCTGGAGATGGTAAATGAGTACAAATATTTCGGAAGTTATATCTATTCGAGCAAATAAAAACTAGCTTTGTACAGAGAAAATCAAGCGTTATTCCTAGCCTCAGCTTCACAGTTGTTACAGTTTTACTATAAATATGGGAGACTTTCAGTATTGCCTATGGTGAAACTGTACAGACAGAAAGTGGTTCCTAAATTAATCTTTAGTGCTGAAACTACTATCAGGGATATTCTCTGATCTAAATTAGAGGCACTCCCATGGCGTAAGGTGTTGCATCTGCCAAATTCGGTACCAATGGTAGGAATTAGATATGAAATAGGCCTATTATCATTGGGAATGCTTGTTGAGTGGAGGGTGTTGCAATTATATGCTGCAATACTGCTGCCTCTGCAAGCATCCCTGTATGTTGAGCTGGAGCCTGAAATACTTGGAGGTAGATGTAAGTCACTCTTGAACTGGGTGTGCTAGTGTGATGAAATGCTGTTGAAGATTGGGTTATCCTCTGTGGAACTTATTAATAATTCTAACAAGGTGAAACTAAAACTTTATAGATACAAATAGATTAGAACAAGGGAGATTCTACTGGAACATTGCTGTTTTAACGATCATTTTAATTGGACCATTACACATTTTAATGACGTTGCTCCATACTTGAATTAACATCTGTCAAGAGAATTTAGAACTACAGTGTTAAGACTGAATTTGTTGGCATCTAAAGAAGTTTTAGGTAAGAGGCAGAAACTTCCTGTGGCCCAAAGGATATGTTTTTATTTTGGCTACCGTGTGGAGACCTTGAGAAATTTGTTTATGGAGTGCCCTGATCTCGTGGATTTACGTTACAAGAAGCTGAATAGATTTACGTACAACTATAAGATCATGGGGACAGATCAGTTATGGTTAAGGATTTTGAATGCTAATGAAATCTCACTGCTGATATCAATTTTAAATGGTGTTTATTGATTTCAGTTCTGTATTGTAGAATATGATCTTAAACCTGTTTTTTGTTCCTTTTTGTAATGGTGCAAGTTGTGAATGAAATAGTTTTATGGAATGTTCATGTAGTTGTATGGCTGTTTTTAAATGTCTCTTTTAAAGTCTTGTGTGAAAGGTTCTGTTGTATAACGAAAATTAACCAATGCACTTAAAGGGGGAAACCCAATAGAACCACTTTGGTGGTAGCTCTACCTTTTATCGGGAATAGATATAAAAAAGACCATATCACTAGACAATGTAAAAAAAAAGACTAGAAGAAATAGAACAAGACATGAAAGGGTTTAAGCAAAACAACACTCTAGAACGGATACAACGCCTAAAAAAAGACCTGACGAAATACACCTACGAGAAAGCATATCCCTATACAAAAGAAGGATATAAAACAACAGGAACTCAAGTTAACGGGCCTCAGAACCCGAACCAGAACCGAAGAGTCCGCTTCTGTGCAACCTCATTCAGCTCCAGCAATAGCAGTAACGATCCACATAGTTCAGCTACAGGGAGCACCACACCCTCTAGAGGACGTGGTAACAGTAAAAGTGGACAAGGCAACCGTGGTAATAGATCTGGGAATTGTTTACACCAAGGCCCCAATGAGGGCAATTGAAACAACAATCAATGTATGACGCGGAGCGGCAGTCGCTCCTAGTAAATCTATCCAAACACAAACTCAACAAAGTAGAAGAGCAAGTCCTAAATAAAGGTTTAGGCTATGTCATCACAAAAAGACATGATCCTTTTCTTTTTCGCAATGACTTCTTTAAATTGATGCACAAGATCCATCTTAAAGAATTCTTTGCTGATGCTACTAATGAGAATGAGCCACCCCTGAGTAAAAACCATACTGGCTTAAAAAATCCCTCTCAGTTCTGCCCCCCTAGTTATATGCACTCTCCGGAATCAGCCATCATTGAAAAACAAGTTCTGGAAGAGATAGAAAAACTAGAAACTAAAAACAACCCATTCTTCCATAATCTGAGTCATCAGGAATTGGAAGCACTTAACACTCTCTCAACTAATGAAGAAATTAATATAAAAAGGGCAGACAAAGGAGGAGGGATAGTGATACTGGACAAAAATGACTATGTTAACGAATGTTTACGTCAGTTAAACAATAACAGGTATTAAAAAATACTGACAGAAAATCCAACTAAGGAACTCCAACAAATAATTGAATTAAAAGTAACAAAAGCTAAAGAGCATGTCTGGATATGCAGACAAGAAAGCGAATTCCTGATAAATACAGACCCTGCTACCCTGACTTTTTATTGCCTCCCAAAGATCCACAAGACGTTTGCGAAGCCCCCAGGTCGACCCATAGTGGCTGGTATTAATTCCATTCTCGAGCCGCTTTCAAAATTTGCCGACCATTATTTGAAAAACTATGTAGCCCAGATGAAATCCTATCTAAAAGACATTAAAGACGTTATCAAACGTTTCGATAATCAACCATATAATGCAAACACACATTTTCTCATAACCTTTGACTTTGCCTCACTTTACACTAACATACCACAACAAGAAACAATAGAAATCATCGAGTTAATACTTCTAACATGGTTAGGTGAGGACCCTGTACCAACATTGTTTGTATAATGGTGCATAGAGGTTTCACTAACCATGAACTTTTTTGAATTTCAACGTCGTTTGTATCAGCAAATAGAGGTAAACGCGAAGGGGTCACTATGGCCCCAACTATGGAAAAACTTTATGTAGAATTTTTTCGAAAAAAAGTTCATCTATACCACACATCTGTTTGAATCCAACCTCTTGTCCTGGGCAAGATACATAGACGACATCATTGTGATATGGCATGAGACAGAGAATGAAGCCATAACCTTCCTTACATGGATAAACCAATGCAGTCGACACTTACAATTTACCATAACCATTAAAAAGGAAGAGATTAATTTCCTAGATCTCACCATTTTCCACGAAGAGGGACTTCTTTTAGTCAAACCGTACCACAAAACCACAAATAAAAATTCTTTACTACATTACCAGAGCCATCACGTTAAACACTTGAAGGATAATTTTCCCTATGGCCAATTTCTACGCCTAAAAATAAATAGTAGTAAAAGTGAAGCATACGAGGAAGAAGAAAGGGTTCTATCTAAAAAACTGAAAGAAAGAGAATACCCCAAAAAACTCATAAGAAAAAGCCACTAAACAAGCTTTTAATAACAACCGAGAATTCCTAATGGAGGATAAGGTAAAAAAGCCACTTGATGAGAGAATAGTAAGCATTAACACATTTACTAACCTTAGTCTTTCCATTACCAACAATGTGCGTAAGCAATGGAAGATTTTTTGACCAATTATCCACTAAATTACAATGCCCACTTGTTGCATACAGAAAATCTACTACCATAGGAAATCAAGTTAGTAGTAGTACATTTCATGGCAGACAACCGCAATCAGTAAGCCTGACAAAAACATGGGGACTAAGTCCAATTATGGGTCATCATCCATGCAGACAGTCTTCTGTCTGTAAACTTACAACAAAGTCTAAAACAATAGATATTGGCCTAGATACACCAGGGCAACAAGTACAGTTCACAAACTGTAACTCTGATTTTGTAATCTATATGTTTACATGTCCATGTCAATTTAAATACATAGGAAAAACGATCAGAAAAGTAAAAACACAAATTATTGAGCACAGGAGCTGTATAAAAAATAAAACCGTTATGGCACCGATGGTTAAACATTTTCTAGAATTGAACCACACATGTGAAGATTTTACATGGATAGTCCTTATGACCCTAATAGGGAATGACACCAACAAAAAGAAAAAAATGCTACTTGAAAAAGAACAAAGACTCATCTTCCTTACTAAGAGCGATCAAGAGGGGCTAAATGAAGCCATCGAGTGGCATAACATTTTAAAACAGAGGGTATCTACTGTCAAGGACGACTCAGGATTTATTTGTCCTTTATATACCCTAATTGGTATATAAACACTGCCTCGATGGCACTACTGGTTGTATATATAGCCTTACCTAAATTAATACACTCCATTCGGGAGGCGCACATAATCTCATTGGCCAGTTGACAGCTTACCAGTGAGGACTTGTATATATTTAGAGTATGGAAACTGCATATACATGCAAACATTACTACACAATAAACTAGCCTTTCTCTTACTATCTCTTATTAGAGACTGAATAGAATATATTATGCAAACATCTATTCATGAAAAAGAGGGAATTAGAAGGCAGCTAGAGCAGGCGATCCAGCCCGGCATACTCCATGAAAATATAAAAAGGACTTAGTTCCTATATTAGCGTCCCTACCCAAGATGGCGGCCGCTGATTAAGAAACAGGAAGGCTACAGACCCGACTACGAATATTGAATGTCGCGGTTCCTTAGATTCACAACGAAATGCTGAAAGTCTACATTTAACAAACTGGAAAACAGGTAAGCGTGATAAATATAATAGATACAAAAAAGCTAGGCTAATATAGACTCTATATATAAACACAGCGGGACACGTTTAAACGCAAAGCTGAAATTAAAAATGAAAAACTTCCTGTAGCCACTATAAAGCCCGTCTCTCTCTTATCCCCCCCCCCATTCTCTATGCTTCACAGATGGAAACATAAATGGCTATCGAAACAGCACAGTAAAACTGAATATGGGGATTCACTGTTTAATGAGATTCTCTGCACAGAAGACGCAAGATAATAATGACGGTGAGCTTCTTTATATCATATAAGGTTCCCTTTGTTTACTGCTTAATAAAAGTCTACCCACCAGTACAACTGGTCCTGATATTGAACGGCATGTTGCTTCTTCTCCTCATCCTAGCTTCAGTCCTCCGTCATCTGTGACAATTGACTCACCTGGGCCGATCCCACAGCTAGAACTAATTTGGGAACAACCTTCAAGACTCGCTATCTACCATCCGAATAGCCATTCTTGAAGAGGTATGTCATGCTGCTATTCTTAGATTTTTGCCTTCGCTATGGACAATGGTACAGCCCAGTATAATGAATAGTAGATTTTAAAATCTGTGTAAATTTAAATTGCAGGTAGAGCTAGACCTAATTCATGCTCAGCTTTCGACCAATAGGAACAATCCGTGCTTGATTCAGGATTCTACCTCCTAAAGATTTCCTCCACATACTGGACCAGATAATGTATATTCCAGGTCTAGATATATATAAAATGAAATTATATGAAGTACCAGAGCAATGATAGCTTACCCTTCCCTGTTTTTTTGTTTTTATCAACAGTCACATCTTGAAAACACAGATTGATGTTCGCACTGCCAACAAGAGTTGTTATTGTTACCAACTAATGCCATTGCAGCATGTCTTGTTTTTTATTGTAACAAAAAAATATATAGTGACATATCTTCTGAAGAAAGTTCCAAGAACAATGTATGAGAACTGAAACATGTTGAGTTCCCCACCCAGGCATGAAGTAACCAGGATGAAGTATTTATCCCAATAAAAGGGTTCTAACTATACTGAGACGGCAAGTGTCCCAATAATAGTCAATACATTTAAATTATGTCAACAGTACATACGCTACCTGACCTTATTTAGGTATATATGTCACAACCAAATTGTCTGTTTTTAGACAGTGTTTTAGTATTTAACACTACAGGCAACAACAGATAATTTTAGATGTTTTTCGCTTTTTTAAATTATGAATATCTCTGAATAAACTATTTACTATGTATTATGAAACAGAATTTATTTAATGTGTATTTACTGTGATGTTGATGAAAGCTAAATACCTCTCATGTATATGTGTAACCAAAACCCACAATGCACAAAATAAAACATAAAAAACAAGGATGGTGGCAGTGCTGGTGTAGGCTTTGCTTGAGGGACTAGAAGTTTCAGGTGCAAGGAGAGCAGAAAGTTGTCAGTCCAAGAGAGAAGAGTGGTCAGAGGGTTAGAGAGGGGGATGCCTGAGGAGTTGAGAAAATCCAAGGTGTGTCCAGAAGAGTGTGTCAGACCAGAGGGTAGAATGGAAAAGAAGAGAGAGTTGCAAATGTTGCAGAAGAGCACAGAGGAGGGATTAGAAGCATCCAGGTGGATCTTAAGGTCTCTGAGCAGGAGAAGTTGAGAGCTCGAGGCAAGGAGAGAAGAAGAGAGGTCCATCCATTCTGGACAAAGAAAGTGACCTGGCCAGGTGGCCTGTAGATGATGGCCGAAGTCAGAGAGAGGATAGGAGAGATGGAGAGCCTGCAGACCAGGCATTCAGTAGCCCAGCATACGAATGACAGAAGCAGGGACCCACTTCGGATATATCAGGGAAAATCCACCTCCAGGCCGGTTGGTTCTAGGATTAGAGAGGATCTTGCAGCCCTCAGGGAGTAGAGTGTCAAAACGTGTGACAGAGCTGGCCATGAACCATATCTCAGTGAGAGCAAGGACATCCACGTCAAGGTCTTCGAGAAGGTGGTAGATGTCAGAGGAGTGTTTGATTGCGGAGCGAGAGTTGAGGGTAGCGATGTGGAGCAGGTTGTCAAATTTGAAAGACATCCGGGGTGGGGTACAGGAGTAAGGCATACCCAGTGGAGTTGGTAGATGGGTACAAGAGTGGGCAGTGGCAATAGAAAGAGGTGGCATAGGGGTTACAGCAGAGGAGGAGGTGGATGCCAGACAGGTGGCGGAGGACGAAGGCGTTGGCAGAGGAGCCAGAGAGGTGTTAGAAGGGGAAGCAGGAGAAGGAAGGAAGTTGATAAGATGCAGGAGACACTTATTAAGAAAGAGGAGATTGGGCTGAGCGCCCTGGACCATGACGGTACAATTTAGATAGACATTGATGATGGTCTTGGAGGAGTGGAAGGGGGCCAAGAGGACCTCCCACCAGGTACCGCCATTAATAGGAGAGGATGTTGGTGAGAGTCTGTCTGGAGGAAGCGCTGATGTAGGTATCAGAGATAGGGAGGCCTGTGTTGGAGACCATAATATCCCTCATGAACTTTTTCTTGAACCTTTTCCTTGCAGACATAGTGAGCAGGATAGGATAGGAGAGCAGTTTGAGAAGATGGGAGCAATTTAGGGCACCATAGAGGGTGCGAGGAGGAAAGAGGGGAGAGTGAGAGAGCAAGAAGAAGCACAGCCCAGAGCAGCGCAGCACAGGAAGCACAAGAGGGGGTGAGTTCACACAGAAGGAGGCACACGGGAAGAACAAGCAGATAACACACCGGAAGGGGAACACAGGAACACTGTGGACGGAGGACAGGAGAGGTGAGGGGGGACAACAGAGATCAACAGCCAGGAGGGTGGTGAAGGAAGCCAGTGGCCACAGCAGAGAACCAGTAGGCCCAACAGTAACCAGCAGTAGTCAGCAGTAGGGTGTGCAGAGACAGTGCAAGTTAAGGGTGTATATATTGACAAAGGTGCACAGTGAAAACCACCCAGATTCGGCTTCCCTAATAAAAGGGAAAATGGCCTAGTTTTTAACACAACAGCAATGCAACCCATCCAGATTCGACTTACCTAAAAAGAGGGAAAAGGGCCTCATTTTTAATAGAACAGCAATGCAAACCACACAGATTCTACTTTCCTAAAAAGAGGGAAAAGGCCTAGTATTTAACACAACAGCAATGCAAACCACCCAGATTCGACTTTCCTAAAAGAGGGGGAAAATATGGCACAAATTAGCTTTTAAACCCTCAGAGTTTGTCTTTACGTAGTGTTACCACCATCTGATAACTGTGTCTATGGGACCTAGTCCAATAAAAGTAATCAAAACTTTTTTGTGTGATTTAAAAAAAAGGACAAAGCATCTGTCCTTTCTGTGCACATGACAATACCTGGAATAAAGTGCCTTTCCATGCTTATGATTGGCTCTTTGAAGACATTAAAGATTCTGGGACTGTAGCAAGCATTCTTTTTAAATGTCAAGAATTTTTCTGGGTTGGTCATAAGGCAATAAATGGTGAGAACATGAATATCAAAGCCTTAATACCTTTCTTGAAGGTGGTGGGTTACTGTTTCAGAAGAAGAGTGAATTATCTCTGCAAGCCAGAGGACCAGCATCACAATCATGCCCATGTAGTGCTCAATATCGCGTGCAGGCCAATTCAACCCAGCATCAATGTAAGGAGATAGCGGATGCAGTGCATAGCGTATTCATATTATATCATATTATAATATGCATCTCTTTAGATGCTAGGCTTGGGGATACTGCTGGCTAGTGCACTTAATTATCTCCTCAAAAACAATGACATTCCTTGCAACACATTTCCGGAGGGCCCACATAGATGTCACACAATTTGGATAACCCAGGCCTTTTGTGGCCTTGAAGTGTGTGGCAAGAAAATCTGTTGAGATGTCAATCTTTTGGACAAAATGAGATTTGTTAACCCTGAAGACTGTGCTGAAATGTCTGTTGACCAGGGGCGTTGCTCGGTCTTGAAAAGATCAGGGGCTATGCTAATGTCGGGACTGGCGGGATTCGGGGCTAGCTATAGCCTTTTGGTTGTAGTCCCTGAGCTTCTATCCAGGGCTACAACCAAAAGACCCGGGGCTATAGCCCGCTCATAACACCCCCCAGCAACGCCTCTGCTGTTGACAGGTGTTCAATGATGTACAGTCGGCATCCTGCATGTTTAACCTCCCATTGTGTGATGTGGACCTTCCTTCCCCGGGCTTGCATTGCGTTAATTTACAGGTATATAGACCTATTTTCTGGTTCTTCTAGGACATGGTCTCTTGTACAGTAGTAAACAATATTCTGTATTTCAAGCCACCTGTCTTTTATAGTTTTATTTTGAGAATTGAAAATACAAATGCTTGGGCTATACCAAATCTCGAAATTAAATGCTTTTTGGCACCCCTCAAAATGTACATTATTGGGGCACAAAATTTCCCCTGTCCATTTGATGAAGCTATGAGTGATCTTAGACTGAGTGCCGGGAATAGGAGCAAACCGCTCCCTCACCCAAACTGAAACCTAAAACCCTGTGTTATGCTGATTGTAATGTGCTGAGGAAAAAATGAGATTCCCACTGGAGAAATTCAGTAATTTCTGCGAGCAACAGAAAACACAAACACTGAGACGACATCTGGGAAGAACAAATAATGTGTGTGCTTTAACAACTATGTACGTGTACTGGAACAAAACAAACATGTATGGCATCTTGTTAGGGAGAATTCTCATTTCATGGCTAATTTAACTTACCTATAGAGTCTGCCAGCAGCTTTGCTGCTGGATTTCAAGGGTTTGTTTCATTTTACCTGCTAAGAGTGTGACTCTTTTTCCCACTCTTAGGCATTTTTGCTATGTGTGTTCTAGGCTATTTTTGTGTTTAATGCCTATGGGATCTTTCTCTACCCCATAGGAACCATCTTTATTCACATGTGTTACACAGCACCCTCAGTGCAGTGACACAGGGGTGTCGTAGTGGCCCTCAAACATAGACTCCATACCCTGGGACCGACTACTGTCTCCCAGGGCATGTAAAGTCCCCATTGACTTTACTAGTCAAATCCTATGAACTCAACCAGTACAAACCATCTTACTATGGACGTACTGGAAGGGGTTAATAGTTGTTCCCCTATGATAATTTTCGAGAGGGTACCGTACAGTCCGTCTCTCAAAAGTTTCTGGCTGGTGGCAGTGGTTACTACCATAAATATTCAACAGCAAATATTTCTCTATGGGATTTTCCCATTGTTCGAGGCTACCACATTTCTGACAGCCTCTACCATACCGCCAGTGTTTTTTAATATTAACTTTACTCCGGTAGGTTTTATTTGCCAGAACTTTAATATAACTTCTTTCTTGTGTCTTTCTCTAAACTCCTAACCCAGGTCGAGGATCCTTTGTTCGTCCGTTTGGCAGGCTTCTGCCGAGAAGCCCTCCTTTCAGCGGCACTGAGTCTGGGGTGGGTCCATTGTGTGGGAGGGGGAGTAGGACCCCTGGATAGGGTTGCCTCAGCAACCCATGTCGCACTATATCCTGATAGGCTGGAGGGTCTCCCGCCAAGATGACCACTCCAATGTGTGAGTGACAGCTAGGCTGTATGAATGGGGTTCTTTTTTCATAAAAGCAGGGTCCTGAGGACTGGAAGAGCAAGACGTCGCCACTGGAACTAGAAGCCGAAGAGGAGAGAAGCCAAAGACATCTGCAATGACTGAACCACCGGTGAAGCCCTGTTGCAGCATCTCACCACTTTTCTCCACACGACGAGAGAAGAGCTTCACCTGCAAGAGCCTTCTTCCCTTGAGCTGGTGGGGCCAACCAGTTTGCCAATCACCTTCCCGGACCTGCCGTAGTCGAATCTCCCATAGCTTGTACTTGGAGGCCGGATAGCCAGGCACCAGTCCACCCGGACCGCGATTTAAAGGAGCGTACCTTTTATTCGTCGGGCAGCACCGCGGCTGGTTTCATCCCTGGGTAGTACAGGAACTCGAACCTTCCTCCACGACGAGAGCCTCTCTTCCTCTGCTGGATCACCCGAACTGCACGAACTACCAGGAACAACCGCCACCGCAGGAGCCACTTCTTCATATTAAGGTACATTGTTCCGCAAGGCCGCCCTTTCTGCACGGTAGTGCTAAAGGTGCTTTAAATCATTTAGCTACCTGTTGGGTTGGCTGTCCCTCTCTCTTAACATTGTCTTTTCAACTTCTGCAACCACCTTTTCAAATTCGTTAACCAAAGACTTGACTGCAGCTACAAGAACATTTTGCTCCTGGGCACTTGCCCTGTACCACTGACTCTGGCACAGGCCTACTGACTCTGGTCACATTTGTTAGATCTGCTTTCTTTAGATTGATTCTCACTGAGAACTGTGTGGTGCACCTATTTCTTTCAACTACCCTTTCCTTACCATTCTTAAACCTTGTGAAATGCCATTTTGCTCAGTTTTCATTTTAAGTATTGCCTAAACTGATGCACTGTCTTGCAGAACTGGTTCACAAACTCGGGGGAAATGTTGCTAGGGTGTAGGATAAACTATTTCTTTATCACTTGTGCTTTCCCTCCCTTGTGAGGAATTGTTAGAGGATCCCTTGTGTGTAGTTGTCACTGTGCCGTTTTGCTCAGTTTTCACTCTGGTTCACTTGGTCTACAATTTAACTTGGGAGTGTGAATATTTTTCCTTTGACTTAATTTAACGTGCTTGATGACTGTGATATATGTGTTTTCTTAGAAGTGTATAAAATAAATATATAACTCCTTTTTAATACCAAGCTTCGGTCAGTGTTTCCTTGTGCCGTGGTACAGTAGACCTATTGTGTAAACCCTGAATACTGCTCATCTCCCTCTTTAGATAAGTCTGACTGCTCAGCCACAGATACCAACTAACAGGGTAATTCATAGAATTCAGCGCACAAGTGGCGCATGAGGCTGGCGCTCAGTGTGCGCGTGCGACTTTCTGCACCAGCTGCGTGTGCTAAAATCCATTTCGTGCACTGCGTATTCATGGATTTCAGCTTCCAAAACCAGCCGTGGCGCGGAGTGGCGCAGCGACCCTACAGCAGCGCCTGTTACGGCCCCAACCCCTCCACGTGCGCCATGCAGAGCGCACAAATCCCGTCCATGGCGCACAGGCCCCCAACCACGAAAACCCCTGTAAACCTCCCCGCGCACCACTCCGAATACACGTACCCCGCTGCATGGGGAGTCTCACACGTGATTGGAGCGGGGTACGTGTATAACTGGGGTTCGCGGGAAGTTTCACATGCGATTGGAGCGGGGTACGTGTATTTCAGGGGTGCGCGGGAAGTTTCACATGCGATAGGCCCTGTGCGAGTGGGGTACGTGCATTACTGGGGTGCGCGGGAACTATCACACGTGATAGGCCCTGTGCCAGTGGGGTACGTGTATTTTATGGGTTCGCAGGAAGTTTCACACGCGATTGGATCGGGCTACATGTGTTTTGTGGGTGCGCTGGAAGTTTCACACGCGATTGAAGCAGGGTACATGTATAACTGGGGTTCGTGCGAAGTTTCACACGCGATTGGAGCAGGGTTCGTGTATAACTGGGGTTCGTGGGAAGTTTCACACACGATTGGAGCGGGCTACATGTGTTTTGTGGGTGTGCTGGAAGTTTCACACGCGATTGGAGCAGGGTACGTGTATAACTGGGGTTCGCGGGAAGTTTCACACGTGATTGGAGCGGGGTACGTGTATAACTGGGGTTCCCGGGAAGTTTCACACACGATTGGAGCGGGGTACGTGTATAACTGGGATGCGCGGGAATTTCCCCACGCGATTGGAGCAGGGTTCGTGTATTACTGGGGTTCGCGGGAAGTTTCAAACGCAATAGGCCGTGTGCGAGTGGGGTACGTGTATTACTGGGGTGCGCGGGAACTTTCACACACGATTGGAGCTGGGCACGTGTATTTCGTGGGTGCGCTGGAAGTTTCACATGCGATAGGCCCTGTGCCAGTGGGGCACGTGTATTACTGGGGTGTGCGGGAACTTTCACACGCAATTGGCCCAGTGCAAGTGGGGTATGTGTATTAGGGGGTGCGCTGGAACTTTCACACGTGATTGGCCCAGTGCGAGCGGGGTATGTGTATTTCGGGGGTGCGCGGGAGGTTTCACACTCGATTGGCCCAGTGCAAGCGGGGTACGTGTATTACAGGGGTGCACGGGAAGTTTCACACGGGATTGGCCCAGTGCGAGCGGGGTACGTGTATTTCGAGGGTGTGCGGGAAGTTTCACAAGCGATTATGCTGTCAGAGCGGGGTACGTGTATCCAGTGGGGTGCGCGTGGAATCCCACATGTCAATTAGCACTGCAGACCCTCCCAGGTGTCCCCTCTACTCCCTCCACGGCCCCTGCAGACAGCCCAGACCACAGGGGACTACCCTGCACCCCTGGTCATGTGCCGCAGCCAGTCCATCCAACATGGGCATGCCCCCCAGCCAGGCCACATGTCACCTTGCACTAGTGATCACCAACTCATGTCCCCCAGCACCCCCACCCCCCAGCAGTCAGGGGCACCTGCCAGCAGGCCCCCACTCATGTCCACCAGCACCCCCAACCCCCAGCAGACAGGGGCACCTGCCAGCAGGCCCCCACTCATGTCCCACTCATGTCCCCCAGCACCCCCACCCCCCAGCAGTCAGGGGCACCTGCCAGCAGGCCCCCTCTCATGTCCCACAGCACCCACACCCCCCAGCAGTCAGGGGCACCTGCCAGAAGGCCCCCACTCATGTCCACCTGCACCCCCAACCCGAGCAGTCAGGGGCACCTTCCAGCAGGCCCCCACCCATGTCCCCCTGCACCCCCACCCCCAGCAGTCAGGGGCACCTGCCAGCAGGCCCCCACTCATGTCCCCCAGCACCCCCACCCCCAGCAGTCAGGGGTACCTGCCAGCAGGCCCCCACTCATGATCCACTCATGTCCCCCAGCACCCCCACCCCCCAGCAGTCAGGGGCACCTGCCAGCAGGACCACACTCATGTCCACCAACACCCCCACCCCCCAGCAGTCAGGGGTACCTGCCAGCAGGCCCCCACTCATGTCCCACTCATGTCCCCCAGCACCCCCACTACCCAGCAGTCAGGGGCACCTGCCAGCAGGCCCCCACTCATGTCCCACTCATGTCCCCCAGCACCCCCACCCCCAAGCAGTCAGGGGCACCTGCCAGCAGGCCCCCTCTCATGTCCCACAGCACCCAAACCCCCCAGCAGTCAGGGGCACCTGCCAGAAGGCCCCCACTCATGTCCACCTGCACCCCCAACCGCAGCAGTCAGGGGCACCTTCCAGCAGGCCCCCACCCATGTCCCCCTGCACCCCCACCCCCAGCAGTCAGGGGCACCTGCCAGCTGGCCCCCACTCTTGTCCCCCAGCACCCCCACCCCCAGCAGTCAGGGGCACCTGCCAGCAGGCCCCCACTCATGACCCACTCATGTCCCCCAGCACCCCCACCCCCCAGCAGTCAGGGGCACCTGCCAGCAGGACCACACTCATGTCCACCAGCACCCCCACCCCCCCAGCAGTCAGGGGCACCTGCCAGCAGGCCCCCACTCATGTCCCACTCATGTACCCCAGCACCCCCACTGCCCAGCAGTCAGGGGCACCTGCCAGCAGGCCCCCACTCATGTCCACCAGCAACCCCACCCCACCAGCAGTCAGGGACACCTGCCAGCAGGCCCCCACTCATGTCCTGCTCATGTCCCCCAGCACCTCCACCCCCCAGCAGTCAGGGGTACCTGCCAGCAGGCCCCCACTCATGTCCACCAGCACCCCCGCCCCCAGCAGTCAGGGGCACCTGCCAGAAGGCCCCCACTCATGTCCCACTCATGTCCCCCAGCACCCCCACCCCCCAGCAGTCAGGGGCACCTGCCAGCAGGCCCCACTCATGTCCACCAGCACACCCACCCCCCAGCAGTCAGGGGTACCTGCCAGCAGGCCTCCACTCATGTCCCACTCATGTCCCCCAGCACCCCCACCCCCAGCAGTCAGGGGCACCTGCCAGCAGGCCCCCACTCATGTCCTCCAGCACCCCCACCCCCCAGCAGTCAGGGGCACCTGCCAGAAGGCCCCCACTCATATCCCACTCATGTCCACCAGCACCCCCACCCCCCAGCAGTCAGGGGCACCTGCCAGCAGGCCCCCACTCATGTCCCCCAGCACTCCCACCCCCCAGCTGTCAGGGGCACCTACCAGCAGGCCCCCACCATGTCCCCCAGCAGTCAGGGGCACCTGCCAGCAGGCCCCCACTCATGTCCCCCAGCACCCCCACCCCCCAGCAGTCAGGGGCACCTGCCAGCAGGCCCCCACTCATGACCCCAAGCACCCCCACCCCCCCAGCAGTCAGGGGCACCTGCCAGCAGGCCCCCACTCATGTGCCCCAGCACCCCTAGCCCCCCGCAGTCAGGGGCACCTGCCGGCAGGCCCCAACTTATGTCCCACTCATGTCCCCCAGCACCCCCACCCCCCAGCAGTCAGGGGCACCTGCCAGCAGGCCCCCACTCATGTCCCCCAGTACCCCCATCCCCCAGCAGTCAGGGGCACCTGCCAGCAGGCCCCCACTCATGTCCCCCCTACATGAAATACAGATGCACAATCATGTCCCACTTCTACACCAAAATACCACAGCACGCCACCCCATTCTTGAGACGCAATGATTTCCCAATCCACCCCACACTGACATGCCTATCTCAAGACACAAACCACTAGTCAACTATGTACATCAACACATGTCCGTCACACACACACACTGGTTGACATTGATTGTGTAAACCCACATTTTCACATGCATCAACCCAATGAGCGAATCCCACACATGGAACTAAAATATGAAAATGTATTATGTACAAAAAAAAATCAATGGCATGAAAGCATAAAAAAAACAGCAAACTTGAAATGAAAAGCATGTGCAAAAGATGAGTAAATGAAAAGTATAACCAATCCAAACAAATCCAAAAGAAAAATAATAGTCCAAACTCTCCCTCCAACAACGAAAATCCAAAGGAAACGTAAAAAGAAAAATCCATTGATCCATGGTGAAATCAAATGAAAAGGTCAAAATAATCCATTGTCCAACTATGTACAAGGGTCCATGAGCCCAACGAAAGAAATTAAACCTACCTAATAAACTACCTAATAAAAAAACGATGTACAAATGTGTGTGGCATAGTCCATTCACCACAAATCAAAGAAAAAGGAAAAGGAAACCTAACTCTAAAAACTATTTACAATGGCAGCGGGCTAGTCCGAGGGCTCACTTATTGATGTCCCGGGCCAGGGCATCATTGAACTCCCGCTCAATGTCCTGGAGGCGGTCCTCTTCCATGGCCCCGAGGGTTCGCAGGGACGACATGTTCACCTCCAACTCCCTGCGAATTGCCTCAAGGCACTCGGCCCGCCTCAGTGCCCTCAGCATGGAGTTCTCCGTCCTGACTATTGTGAGCCGTGCCTCTTCCGCCCACTGCCGCTCCGCATCTATGGCGTGGCCCAACCGCTGCCACACGGAAGACACATGAAATCCTGGGTCCTCCTGCCCTCTGGCCGATGCCTGCCCCTCCGATGTTGAAGGCCTCGAGCCATCATTGCTCCCACCATGTTGCTGCTGCTGCTGTGCCTGTGCCTGCACCCTGGCTCTTGCTGCCTGCATGTTCTCCTCCGGCTGGGGTGCAGTTGTCGTGGTGGCCACCCCTGCTGGACGTCCGACTCCCGACTGTGGCAGTGGCAGGGATGTGTCCTCCACCAGCCTGGCCGCTGGGTCAGAGGCAGCTCCACAGGGTACACAGGTGATACATGGGTGGGAAGATGGCATGGAGGATGCCTGGCGCGTAGGGGGTTCAGGTGAGGAGGGGGTCGCAAGACGGTCCAGCACACGGAGGAATCCAGCACCGGTGACCCGTCCCAGCAGGTCAACATGGTCAAAGAGGCATCCGAGATGATGTGTAGTCTCTTCACGAAAAGACCGCAGGTCACCTCACATGCCCCGTTGACGCAACGCTATCCCAACCAGGACAGGCTCAACACGGTCCCGGATAGTCACATCCACAGGGAAAGGAAGGCCAGTTGTTGTGTGCTCATTCCCTCCCTGAAAATGGGTCTGGACGTAGGCATCCCTGCTGGTGCCAGATGATGCAGTGACAGGATCAGGGACAGGATTGCACACAGGCACCTCTGCGGCGGCCTGTGCTGCCTCCTGTCCCTGCCCTGCACTGCACCACTAGCACCAGTGGAATCCCCACCTCCAGACCCTGTGTGTGTCCCTTCCGCAGCCTCCTCCTCTACCAAACCCCCCACCAACCTGGATGACTCCGTGCCATCTTCCTCCATTGGACCCTGTGGGGTCTCAGCTGCCCCTTCTGCTGCCGAGGAGTCCACCTCCGCCTCTGCCTCTTGGACCTACCCTCGGCAGCTGCAGCCTGGGACGCGGCACCAGACTCCTCACTCACCGACGAGATGACAATCTGGGAGGGGAGCCGGGCCTTGCGTCTCCGGCTGGTGGTGCGATCCCTGCCGCTGTGCTCCACAGCACCCTCTCTGCCCTCTTCATCAGTTGACGCTGCAGACAGGGAGAGATAAAACACAGACATCAGGGCACTGTACAATGGACTTATACACACATGACAGTTGCACATGAGTGGCAGTGTCAAACTTCAGACATGGCATCACACTCCACGACACACATGTCATTTCAACTCACACACATGAACATTTCCACAGCAATATTGCACCAGGCAGCACCATCCATACACATACAACAGCATGAACAGCTGAAGGTGAGTCTGACATCACATGAAACACAGGGAGTGCACTAGACATGCACACACGCCACCACACTTACATGCATGTCTACATCTCCTCCAACTGTCGTAGTGATGCGATCGCCATACATGTCAAATCTGGCATTCAGCCTTCTACATATCAGTGTCACGTGCATCCATGTTGCATCACAGTTGCACACTTGTCAAATACACACACATGCACATGTACACAGTGCAGATACATGCAGCAGGACCCACCATCCATGTGTGACGCCACAACCATGCCAACGTACATACACAGAAAATCAAACATGTGTGCTCCCACACCTGCATTTGCACAGCATGATTACCACCACATACACCATCGATGTGTCTCACACCTAAGAGGACTCACATGTGGCAGCCTCATGCCCCTGTTCATACACATCCCTACATCGCCCTACGAAAACACATGTGCAACCTGCACACTACTGGCACACCACCACACGCACAGCGTCCAATCAGTATGCATGTACACTTAGCGCTCGACTCCAGACGGGTCTGCCTCTCAAGGACCTGGACGTGGAGCGCTGGGCATATGGGTTCCAGGACCCTCATTTGGTGGTCGGACAGGTGGCACCGGCGCCCCTTGGCATCCGCTGCCTTTAAGAGGCGCCGGGCCTTGTTGAGGGTCCTGGACCTGAGGTCCTCCCAGCGCTTCCTGACATGTTGTAAGTCGCGGACTGCCACCCCCTCCGCGTTGATTGCAGTCACGATGTCCATCCAGATCCTGGTCCGTCCTTCATTGTCGGTGCGCAAACTTCCAAAGAGGGCATCATACTGCCCCAGGACTTGCCCCAATAGGACACCAACTTCCCTGGCACTGAAGATGGTGGCCCTCTGCCTCTCTGGCTGGGGGTTGCCAGTGGTGCCAGATGGTGTTGTGCCCGACATGGCAACCCCAGAGGCAGGAGTGGGTGGGCAACTGGGTCCTGGGGCTGGGCTGTGTTGCGATGGTATCCCAGTCGGGAGTCTTCGGTTCCAGCAGGGGTGGTCACAGCAACTGCAGCCCTGGCTGATGTGCAGGCAGCAAATAGCAGGGCATGTGGGCAGCAGGCAGTCAGGCAGCAGAAGATGGCAGGTGGGAGCATGCTCGGGGCTCTGGGGGGCAGTAATTCAGCCTTATGGGCAGGAGCGTGGTCTTGCGTGTGTTGATGCGTGGCCAGCTTGATACAGAGTGATTTGGCACGTGAAAATCTTGCATGTCAGCGCGTAATTCGAGGAAAGGACCTTCGCGTGTAAGCGCGTCAGCACACGTACGTGGTTTCATTGGACCAAAGGCCCTTAGCGCGTAAGTGCTTCTGTGACGTGACTCGTGCGGGCGTTTCCCTTGTGACGTGGGCATAGTGGTTCAGCGTGCGTGAAAAAACTGCACGTCCGCGTGTGAATATGTGTAATCCGAGAAAAAGGGCATACGCGCGTAAGTGACGTGACGCGCGTGGGCGTTTCCATCAACACGGGTGCATGTTCATCTGCACGTCTGAGTGTCAGCTTGTGTAATTGGAGGAAAGGGCCTTAGCGCGTACACGCGTAAGTGACGCTTTATGTGTGGGCCATTTAAAAGGTACGTGTAGGACCCCATTCCCTTATACGCGCTTTTCGTGGAGAGCGAGTGGGTGAATTCTGTACTTCTTGTCGGTTCACACGCGATTACTTCACAGCGTTTCAAGTTCGTACTCCCTGTTACCTCTGACAGCGATCTTTCATTTTTTTGGGCCTGCTTCCTCAAACAGCGTTCACTTCTTCTTTTGTCCTGTCTCCTCAGACAGCGTACAGTTCTTCTTTTGGCGGGGGTGTTGTCTACGCGCACATGCACTTTTTTTCACGTTATTTTTCCAGGCAGATGGTGAGTCGCGCACGCATTTACCAACTGTGCTTGCCCGTGTGTCGCGTACCCCTTCATAGGTCATTGTAGGCTGCGTGTAACATACATATGCTTGTTTTTGTGTTTCTGGGTGCCACAGTGTAGTGTGGGTTCATTTCTCCACCCATGTGGTCTACAAGGGGTTGCGTGCATGTTACTTTTTGTTTTTGGGGTGCCTGTGCGTTGCGTGCTGCTTCATCCTCCCCCAGGGGTCACAGATAGCCTTGCTAGAGCACTAGGGTACGAATTCCATCTAGTACCCTACCCCTTTCACCCCCAATTGCCCAGGACAATTGTTTACTGCAACTCCCATACCCACAACTACATCAGTGCCATGGTTGGGAGGCGACCAAGCGGTAAGGGAGGCAAAGATGGCCGACCTCCAAAAGGTGGGCATGGTGGGCGCGGTAGGGGACGTGGCCATGATTTGCAGGGTGCCCCTAGACCCCCATGTGTGGAGGACCAATCAAGGACACCCATGACCCCCCCCCATGGTTGAGGGAAACGTGGCTGACACCATCCCAGCTCAGCCCTTGTTGGACCAGCCCATGTGTGTCGGTGCAAGTTGGTGTCACCAGGCCATGTGGATCTGGGGCAGCGATGTCATCTGCTGCCCCAAGTAGGCAGGGTAGGGAGGCTGCAGGGGCAGCTGCAACTCTATCCACCCCAGCTCTGAGTCTCCCAGCCAGGACAGTGTCGGTCCTGGTCCATCAAACTGACGTTGCCCCTGCCAACATCACACGTCAGCCAATGCCTGCACCAAGACATATGGCCAGACACGGCTACACAGTCCGGCACGTCAAGGAAGCCTAGCTTTAATGACCCCGAACTTGATGCACTTCTGACCTATGTGTCGGCACATAGCCGCGAAATGCGAAATGGTGGTCACTGCAGGGTGCAAGACCACACCTGGTCAACGTAGGGCACACTAGCAGACCATCGCAGACCGCATAAGTGCCCTTGGATTTGTGATACACACAGCTGATGATTGCTACAAGCGGTGGAATTACCTGAAACGCAGAGCAAGGAACAAGCTGGCCTCAAATCATGCCGCTACTCTGGTGACTGGCGGTGGGTCTCCACCAGAGGACAACAAACTCACTGAACATGAGTCTGTTGCTGGGACCTTCGTCACAGAGGAACAGATCCAAGGCATGGGAGAGCTACCTGATTACGAGGCATTGTCCGGTGAGTGCCCATGGATGTGTGTGTAATCCATGTGTATGTTGTTTGGGTGACGAGTTCTGATTGAGTGCCAGGTGAGGGTGTGTACTCCTGAGTGTAATGGGTCACCCATGTGCTTCCTCCATTCCATTCATGTGCTTTGATTTGGTATGACAGTATCCATTCAGCCCACAGTAGCCACTTAGCCCCACATTACTGCTGTTGCACTTGAACTATCATCTTGCAACAACATTATTCTGATTTTTTCTGTGTTCATTCAGGCTGATTGTTTAGATTATCCCATTTTTCATATGCTTTTTTCATCCGTAATGCCACATATGTGACATGCTTCTGTCATTGTTTACACCCCACATTGTGCCACTTTAGTTACCTGGTTATGTGAATGTTTAAACCATTCAGGGCGAGGGAGTATTGGCCTGCTGAAATTTATTTTTAGGGCCAGTTGTTTCCTGTCATGTTGAAGTGAGCAACCATTGATGTGTACATCTGCTTACAATCACTGTCTAATTGTACACTGGATGTGTTGCAGTGTGCGGCACTTGCACATTTTGCAACACTATTCTGCATTAATCTTCTCATCATGTCCATGTGACATGGATGTGTGACAGTACTCATTCACTGACATATCGCTGTAGTCGTCTAATTTACCATGGCTATGCGACATGACATCCTTGTGCTGGCATGTGTCATGTATGTGTATTGGACATGCCACTCACAGGCTGATGTGTGATGCCAGTGCTACACGACATGCTGCGAATGTGTTGCTTTTCCATCTTGGTGTCCTCATTGTCTGCCTTTTTGACTTCCCTTCAGAATCATTGACAGTGCATGCATGCTAGGGTTATAGTCATGTGGGACATGTGTTAACCATGTGCAGGATTTCTGTCTTGTCAGGCCTATGTGTGTGCTATGTTGCTCATGCCTGTTTCAATTTCTTGTGTTTCATGTTTTTGCAGGTGACGACGCACTTGATGCTGGTGAGGTTCAGGAGATGGTGCAGACCCAGGGGGATTCTCAGCCACGACCAGGCACCAGTGGGGGACGTGGTGTAGTGGTGGGTGAAAACACTTTGGTACTGCAGACCATACTGTCAAGGGGTGCCTCTGGGTGCAGCTCCCCAGACCTCTATTCAGGTGCTGAGTTGGATGATGAGACTTATGTACTGTCGCAGGTCAGTGCTTCTGGCAGGGATTCTGTTCTGTCCAACCCACCTGGTCCAGGGGTAGAACCCTCTATGGGAATGTCAGTGTTGGTAGGTCCGCCTTTGGCGGTTACGGATGCAGTGTCACACTCCACAGCATCTGATCCTGTTCCTGGGCCAGCAGATCAGAGGGGGAATGCAGTCCTGCAGCCTCAGGCAGTGCCAGCACAGCAAGGTGCAGATCGCCTTGCCCCAAAAGGTGTGGGGCCCGCCGACGCGGTGGTCGTGCGCCACCAGGCACTACTGTATGGGAAAACTCCATGTACGGTATGGCAACCCAACAGGCTGCATCAGTAGAAATGATGGCTCAGGCAATGGAGAGGGTGGCCACTTCCATTATCCCACCCTGAAAGGCAGATGGAGCAACAACAGCAGGCAACAGACTCCATTTGGCAATCACACAGGGAAGAAATGTTGGCGTCCAACAGGGACCGACAGGCGGCACTGGAGACTCAGGGAAGCCCTGAGGGTGGAACTCCATAACCTCAGGCAGAGTCTGCTTGAACTTGAGGCTTCCCGAAATGTTAGGGCAGAACAGCAGCTGGAGCAGCTCACACGTTTGCTCTCAGCTTAGCTGCAGGCAACACGTGAGGAGACCCGGGCATCCCGCGAGGCCATGCGTGCAGAAGTGCAGGCAAACTGTGACGTGCTGCATGGGGATCTCCACACTTTAATCCTCCAGAATCAGACCTTCCAGACCCGCATGCTTGCTGCCATGGAGGACCATACCAGGGCTTTGCGTGGGCGGCCTCCCATAGTGCCACCACCTCCTGATGCAGTTGCAGAGGGTGAAGAGACCGACAGCAGTTCTCCCCTGCCCCCCACATGGCCATTTTTGTTTATTATTATTTTATTTTACAGTGTGTTGCCTTGTGTGGCT
The DNA here is from genome assembly GCF_040938575.1 of Ambystoma mexicanum. Lineage (NCBI taxonomy): Eukaryota > Metazoa > Chordata > Amphibia > Caudata > Ambystomatidae > Ambystoma > Ambystoma mexicanum. Next base: position 619,954,687 of record NC_090923.1, on the reverse strand, counting down.
CCCGTGGGCATCCACTGTATTCTCGCTGGGCACATGGAGGCTTGTCCTGAGTTTGGGTTAGATGCTTGGGTTCGTGACACACACACCCCTCCTGCTTCCCGTTTCCATAGGCTTGCAAAGGGTGTGACTGAGTGACAGTGACTTACACAGTGACATTGGGCTCCCATGAGCTGTGTGGGCAGTCTGTAGTCAATACTGTGTGTACATCTCTAGTGGGTATTGTTGTTGTATTGTACACTGCATGGTGTATTGATATGTGCTTGTGCATCCATGTCTTCCTCCTAATTTTCAGGTTCCTTCCTCATGTCTTCACAAGGCCATCTCCTTTGCAGATGGAGTTCATGTTGTATGCAGTACACTGACACATTTGCGTGGAAGCAACACTCTACAGTTGGAAGGGGTCGATGTGCTGGCTTATTCAGGTTGTAAGACTACCACTACTTTGACTTTCACTAGTACTGTCATGTTTTTGCAATGTTTCATGGTGTGTTGCTGTATTGTGTTGGTGGTAAGTATTTGTTTATGTGTGCTGTTTGTTATTGATTACTGGGAGCATATTGTCTGTGGGCAGTTTCCCTTTGGGACAGTGCACTTTGTGACACTTGTGTCAGGTATTGTGCATTGCTTGTTTGCTTTCACATTGCATGACATGCCATGGTGTGTTGGGTGGCAGAGCTCGAGAGGGGTTGGGTGACATGGTGCTATTTTCATGTTGTATTTTGCAAGGGGGTAGTCATTCATGCAGCATAAATGTGTGTGTTTTTTTATGACACAGCATTGGTTGTCTTTCGGCAGGTAGGGATGCACACAATGTAACAATTCCAGGTGACCAATCTCAGGCTGGTATGGTTGTGACAGTTGACTGTCCCTTATGTCATCATCATTGATTGTCAGCTGGTATGTGCCAGGGATGTGTGCACTCCACAGGGTTGTGATTTTACGTGAAGTAATTAGCCACCAGCTGCGTACGGGCTGCCTCACCACGTGCCCTTTCCCCTCCAATGTGCAGCGGCCGTGTTTGTGGTTGGGGATGTGGGGGCACCACCATAACCACGGGCAGGCCCCGGCGTGTTGCAACGTTGTGCAGGACACATGCTGCCACTATGATCCTGCACACTACTGGGGGCGCGTATAGCAGCTGCCCACCAGAGCGGTCAAGGGAGCGAAAGCGTGACTTGAGCACTCTGAATGTGCGCTCCACTATGCCCCCGGTTGCAAAATGGGCTGTGTTGTATCTTACCTCGGGTGGTGTGGTGGGGTTCCGAATTGGCGTCATCATCTGGGTGCTCAGTGGGTAGGCACTGTCCCCTGGGGTGGTGATGATGCGTGTCATTAGTGAGGTTGTGACATTACTCAGTATCTGACATGCATGCATTTGCAGGGGCATTTATACTCACCAAGTAGCCATGTATCACCATGCCGCCCAGCTTCTAGGTCCCGGTTTAGGGTTGACATTCTGTAAATGAAAATATCATGGGTGGACCCTGGATAGTTGGCATATACTGAGGTGATGATTCCCTTGGCATCACCTACTACCTGCACGTTGATGGAATGCCAGTGCTTGCGGTTTCTGTAGATGTCCTCAGTTGCCCTGGGAGGACGTAGATCCACATGGGTGCAGTCAATGGCACCTAGCACTTTGGGGAAGTGTGCCACCCCGTAAAAATCCTGGACAACAGCCTGCCTTTCTGTGGTGTTCTGGGCAAGTATATGTGCCTGCGGACTGATGGGCGTGCAGTCATGATGGTCAACACCTGGTGCAGGCAGCATGACTGCGTGGCCTGTGAGACCCCCCCACTATGGCAGTTGTCCACTGGAATGAACCAGTGGCCAATAAGTGCAGTACATTGAGCACCTTTTCCAAGGGGCTCAGTGCTTGGGAGCACAGGGTGGGTGATGTGAGGTCATCCTCCACTCACTCACCTGGTCGAGTATTATGTGAGGTGGAAACCTGTACCTCCCATACACCTGGTCATCAGGCATCCCAAAAAGGCTGGTTCTGGGTGTAAAAATTCTGGGCCTGACTATCCTCCTACTGCTCCTGCGGTATCCCACAACCACTGCTGCAAGGAACGGTATATTCATCTTGGCGTCTGAGCTTGTTTGTTGTTTGCGTGCACTTTTATGCTGCGCGGGTCCATGTACGCCTGCTTCCTGCTGGCGTATGTGTTTCCTGATTGTTAGGCGGAAAGCTATGCAGTTCCCTCTGGGACCACTGGAAAAGATTTAGGACTACAGGTGTTTGGCAGTAAACCCACTTGGTAGCAGTCTGTACCACACAGATTCACTTGGTAGCTGTGGCTGAGCAGTCAGACTTCTCTCAAGAAGAGTTAAGTAGTATGTGGAGTATACAAAATAGGGCAATTCTTCACAGTAAGACAAGCAAACACGCAACGAGGCTTCAGTGTAAAGATATTAAGGTATTTATTTATAACGGAACATCTACGGAAAACACTATGGCACTTTCACGGCAAACACTTCAATCACAATTACTCTACGAAGAAGAAACTATCAATCCCCCTAACAATAGTTCGACAAGTCTAGGTTCTACCAGCATCACTTATTTGCAGACAGAGGTGTATGCCTCAACCTAGATAGCACTCTAATATTAGTTAGGACGGGAGAGAAAAATAAGCAGGTTACGAAATCAGCACAGTTCAATACTTCACGGGAAAAATGCAAGACAAGAAGGCAAGAACCACAATAGATCATAAAGTTCAGAGGCCAGGCACACTCGGAGAGAGGCAAGGTGATATGTCCCAAAAAGTCTCTTAGTGGAAATGAGTTTGAGTCTTTGTAGCAAATTGTTATCGGCAGATTGAACCAGTTCAGAACAACATGCTAGAGAAAGCTTGGAGGCGACCCTATGGAGAGGCGAGGATTAAGACACCTCACTCTATCCGGCAACAAGGGAAGCCAGGCGGACACAGTACCTTGATTGTGGAGAGACAGATCCCCGGCGGGGGCAGTTGTTCCTGGTGGTGGGTGCACGTCCGGTCTTTGCCAAGAGAAGAGAGGATCTCGTCGTCGAAGGAAAGTTGAAGATCGTTGCACCACCAGGGAAGAGACCAGCCGCGGAGTGCTCGCTCACAAGGCACCACCTTTTGGTCGCAGTACAAGGGTAGTGGCTATCCGGTTGCCGAGGTGCTCTGCACGGTCAATTCGACACTGCGTCCTGAGGCGAAGAAAAAGCAAAGGGGACTGGTTGTTCCCACCAGTCAGGGGAAGAGACTCTCCGGCAGGGAGATCTCCTCTGTCGTCGGGAAGTGGTGAGTCGGTTCAGCAGGGCTCCAGTAGAGGTGTCGTCGTTGCAGGTCAGCTCAGCTTTAACCTCGTTGGATTCTTAGGTCCTGTGGCGACTTCTGAAGATCCAGTCCCAAAAGCCCTGCTTTTATGCAGAAAACCCCCATTCATTCAGCCTAGCTGTCAATCAACACATGCTAAGTGGTGAGCGGGGAGGCTCACCACTTGGGCCAATCACACCAGAGTGTGACCGGTGTTGGCAAGGCAACTCGGTCCAGGGTGCCTAAACCCCCTCCCACACCCCTGTGGTAACCCAGACAGAATGGCACCACTTTGGAGGGTCTCTGTACAGAGGCCCGCCAAAAGTGGAACAAAGGGTTCAACCTTTGGTTTAGGAGTCACAAAGACGAACACAGACGCCATTTTAAAAAGCCGAGTTCTGGCAGAAAATACCATCCAGTAGTCAGTCCCCGGGTATGGAGTCTATGATGGAGCTCCGCTAGGATGCCCCAGTGTTACGGCACGTAGGGTGCAGTGTAACACACATAGCAAAACATATGAGACCCTATGGAGTCAAAGACCCCATAGCCAATAGAACACATTGACATTCAAAGGAATTACACACATTCATGTCCAAGAGTGGGAGAAAAAGAGTCTCACTCTTGACAGGATGGAAAAAAACAAACTCCAGAAATCCAGCAAAGCTGCTGGGGGACTCACTAGGTTAGGAAACTCAGCCTAAACAGAGAATTCTCCCTAACACTCGCCCCCCCCAGACTAAGGGACAGGAGGATTTAATCCACTCCTGGATGAATCTCATACCTCTAGTCGATGACATACATCCTAGAGAGTCCATCAGCATTTTGGTGGTGACACCCTGACCTGTGCTCAATGGTGAAATCAAACCCTTGCAGGCAGATCGACCATCTCAATAGTTTTGGGTTTTCCCCTTTCATTTGCATTAACCATCTCAAGGGTTGGTGGTCAGTCTGAATGACAAAAGTAGAACCATACAAGTACGGCCTAAACTTCTTCAGAGCCCACACGATAGCAAAGCACTCAGTTTCGATTGTTGCCCACCTTGTTTCAGGATCCTTCAGCTTGCGGCTGATAAAGCAAACGGGGTGCTCCCTACCTTTCCCATCCAGTTGACTGAGTACGGCACCTATCCCTACATTTGAAGCATCTGTCTGCACAATGAAGTGTTGACGGTAATCAAGAGCTCTGAGTACCGGGGCTTGGCAAAGAGCCATTTTCAGGTTTTCAAAAGCCTGATTGCACTCCTCGTTCCATTTAACCTTTTTAGGAAATTTGGGCGAGGAGATGACATTCAGTGGAGAAGCTATGGTCCCATAGTTCTCTATGAAATTCCTGTAGTACTCAGTGAGGCCTAGGAAGGATCTCACTTGGGTTTGAGTTGTAGGTGTCCAATTTTGCACAGCTTCAATCTTACTGAGCAAAGGCCTTATTTCTCCACCTCCTACCTCATGTCCAAGATAGACTACCTTACTCTGTCCAATTTGGCATTTACTCGCCTTTATGGTCAGATTGGCTCGTCCAAGAGCCTGCAAAACATCTCTCAGGTGGGTTACATGTTCTTCCCAGGAATTGCTGAACACTGCGATGTCATCCAAGTATGCCATGCAGAAGTCCTCCATCCCATTCAGAACCTGGTTTACCATCCGTTGAAACGTAGCAGGTGCATTCTTCGATCCGAAAGGCATTACCTTAAACTGGTATAAGCCAACGGGGGTAGAAAATGCAGTTTTCTCCTTGGCATGGTCTATCAGGGCTATTTGCCAATAGCCTGACGTCAAGTCAAATGTGCTGAGGAACTTGGCGGCGGCAAGTTTATCCACCAACTCATCTGTTCTTGGTAAAGGGTGGGCATCAGTCTTGGTGACTGCATTAAGAGCTCTATAGTCCATGCAGAATCTAAGCTCTTTAGATCCGGCCTTTGGTACTAACACAACTGGACTAGACCATGGACTAGTAGAGGGCTCTATTACCCCGAGATCAAGCATTTTGCTGACCTCACCTTTGATGTGGGTTCGTACGTTCTCTGACATTCTGTATCCTCTGCTTTTGACCGGCAGACAGTCACCAGTGAGTATGTCATGCTGGCCCCAAGGGGTCAAGCCTGGTGAAAGCGAGAACAGAGAGGCAAACTGATTTAACATGGATTTGCACTCTTCTTGTTGCTCGGGTGTCAGATTGGAGGAGAGATTTACTCCTTCAATTTTTTCATCTAAAGGTAAGCCTCTGAGGAGATCCGGAAGAGCTTCACTCTCTTCTTCTTCCTCGGATGATGCAAGAAGCAATGCTCCTACATCAGGTCTTGAGACATACGCTTTGAGTCGGTTGGTGTGAAAGACTGTCGGAGCCTCCTTGGGATTGCCCAAGTCCACCAGATAGTTGACCTCTCCGAGTTTACCCACAACTCTGAAGTGTCCCATCCACTTATCTTGCAAGGCCCTCTGCCTTGTTGGGATCATAACGAGAACAAGCTGGTCTTGAGTGAACTCAACCATGTTAGCCTTTTGATCGTGCCAGTGCTTGACCAATGCTTGTCCAGCTTTCAAGTTATCGCTTGCTTCCGTCATCATGTGCGACATTCTCCTCCGGAGACCTATCACGTAGTCAGTCACTCTGACTGGCTTGGGGGAAGGAGCACTCTCCAACCCCTCCTTAATCAGGGCCAATGGACCTCTGACGGGATGACCATAGAGAAGCTCGAAGGGAGAGTAACCTACTCCCTCTTGAAGGACTTCTCTATAAGCAAAGAGAAGGCATGGCATTAGAAGGTCCCACTTACACTTAAGCGGTTCTTCTAAAGCACCTATCATGCTCTTCATGGTTCGGTTGAAACGTTCTACCAACCCATTGGTTTGTGGGTGGTAAGCTGTTGAGAACTTGTAAGTAACTCTGCAGGTTTTCCACATAGCTTTCATGTAGTGGGACATAAAGTTTGACCCCCTGTCAGAGATTACTTCCTTAGGAAACCCGACCGTAGTAAAAATACCAAGGAGGGCCTTAGCCACAGCCGGCGCTGTAACAGTCCTCATAGGAATTGCCTCAGGATACCTAGTAGCATGGTCTACTACAACAAGTATAAACCTGTTGCCTCAGGAGGTTGGAGGATCAAGGGGACCAACTATATCAATCCCTACTCTCTCAAACGGGACTCCCACAACTGGGAGAGGCACTAAAGGTGTCACATTCTTGGAGCCAACCTTACCAGAGGTCTGGCAGGTGTGGCAGCTCCTGCAGTGTTTTTCTTCTTCGGCCCCCATCTTTGGCCAATAAAAGTAGAGAGAGAGCCTTTCCTTATTCTTCTTGAAACTCAAGTGACCAGCCAAAGGAATCTCATGGGCTAACTGCAAGAACTGTGGTCTGTTCTCTTGGGGTACTACAAGTTGTTTGTAGTCTCCAGGTGCAGACTCGGTCGGTTCACTGTAGAAGAGGCCATCTTCCCAGTGCAACCTGTATTTCCCAGGCTCTTGCCCTTCAGCCTGAGCTTCTGCCTGGTGGCGAAGACCTTCCAGAGTTGGACATTCTCTCTGTCCCTTACTGAAGTCTGCCCTGCTTGGTCCACCTTCTGCCAGTAAAGACTGCAGCTCAGGATGGTCAACAGGATCCAGATCTCCAATGAGTTCCTGGCCTTCCATTAGCTCTTCCTCAGAGTCTAATTCTACCACACAGGGTTGTACCTCCCTCTCAGCCTCGGCTAGAGGTGGAGTTACGGGTGTAACTTTGGACAACCGCGGAGAAGTCTGTGTTGGCTGCACTGGACTGCTGGCTGCTGGTTTCGGGATAGAAGTCTTAGGTTTCCCTTTCGCTTCTGATTTCTTGGAGACAGCGGCCGACATTTCCAGTGGAGCAGGAGTGATTTCTTTCTTCATCATCTCCTGGAGAGTACCGCGCATGGTCCTCTCTCTTGCGGGTCTGGTTAGCTCCTGTAACCGTTTACTAGGAGGTCTGGGAGTATGCGATACAACTCCGAGAGTTTTCAAATCGTTACCCAACAGTACGTGTCCTGGTACCTCACTCTGTATGCTGACAGGTATCTTCACAGTCATGTCGTTACACTGGATGAGAACTGGTAATTGGGGAAGCATCTGCACAGGCCCTCCAGCTAACTTGGTGAGGCGTTTGGGTGCCTTAGCAACATCCTCGGCCTGAAAAAACGATTTATCCACCACAGTTATGCTGGCCCCAGTGTCCCTAATGGCAGGAGTCTCCTGACCATTCACCTGGACACTGTCCTTATAATACTCTTTAGCATTATCGGGGATAGAATTATAGACAACTAAATTCTGTTGTTCCCACAACCCCAGAGATACTAAAGAATCGCTGGCTGAGACTCTAATGGGTTCGTCAGCTAGCAGTAGAAAGTTTCCACTTGCCATTTGGACTTCCTCCTCTGGAGCAAAGGCTAAGGAGACAAGCTGGACCCCTGAAGGTTTACCCTTACATCTGGAATCTCCTTTCACGTGGTCAGTTGAGCCACAAACAAAGCATTTACCGAATGCTTTCTGGAATGGCGGCTTGTTCTGACCTCCTTCCGGTTTGGCACCAGAAGACACACTATTCTGCTGTGGTTTTCCTGGTGGCTTACCCTTCTGGTTTTGTTTGGGGCCCTCTTTGGAATTTGAGTTATTCAAATTCTCTTTTGAGTCTTTTTTAGGCTGTTTTCCCTCATCCTTTTTCTGAGTTGCCCCAGAATCCTTATGAGTAGCCCTGTTGGCAACCCATAAGTCAGCAGCCCTAGCTAGCGTCCGGGAATCCAATTCCTTCGAATCAGCCAAGTGCTGTCTGAGCTCAGGAGAACAGGCATCATAAATTGACTCCAACATAAAAAGATTCTTCATACCCTCATAAGTGTTCACTTTGTAACCCTTAATCCATCCCTCTAAGTTTTTCAACCCTTCACTCACCCAGGTAGCCCAAGGGGTACAATCATGCTTTTTGAGGGTTCTAAACCTCTTAAGATACTGGGAAAGGGTCTTCTCGAATCTAGCTATCAAAGCTAGTTTCACACTTTCGTAATCCATCTTATCCGCCTCCCCCAACTCCATTACCACATCAGTCGCAACAGGAGGGAGCCTAGAGAACAACCAGGGAAGTAAATCATTCCCGGTGATGTCCTGAAGCCCATGATTGTACTCAAACAGTTTTAACCAATCCAACACATCCAGTCTCGGTTCATACATACCCACTAATTCCTTTGGCATCCGGGGTCCTTTGGGACTGGAGCTCCTAGAGGAACCAGAGGAGAGAGAAGCAGTTTCCATAGACAACTTTTTCATTTCTAACTCGTGATTAAGTTCTATTTCCCTGAGTCTTAACTCAGCTTGCTTCTGCTCAACCTGGGCATTCATCCGTCTGAACTCGAGCTCTTGATTTCGTTCAGATTGAGCCAAGAACCGTTTTTTTTCTAATTCGAGCTTCATTTTTTCAAGTTCAAAATAAGCAGGGTTACTTGTGGGACCTGGTATGGGCCCCATAGGTACAGCTGGTAAGGCAGGTAGAGGAGCAGGGGAGATAGTTTCGTTAGCCTCTCCGTCCTCGTCAACCTCTTCATCGCTATCATCAGAATTATGATTTAGATCAACACCATCACTGTTATCTACATTTGCTGGAGAAATTGGTTCCTCTGAACCAGACTTTGGTTCGCCAGCAATCTCTCTATTAGTTCTAACTTCTTGCCTCTTACAGAAAGATTCTCTTACCTACAGAGAGCTCGCAAACTCTCAGTATTTTCACCTGACAAGGATTCTTGACTGTAAGTTTCCATTGTAGACATGTTTTTGAAAGTTGATTTTTAGTGCTAAGCTTTGTGGTTAGTTATTCTAAAGTGTCGAAAAGCACTCAAAACTGTATACTCGACACAAATCCCACTGCTGTACACCAGTGTTAGGCGGAAACCTGTGCAGTTCCCTCTGGGACCACTGCAAAAGAATTAGGACTACAGGTGTTTGGCAGTAAACCCACTTGGTAGCAGTCTGTACCACACAGATTCACTTGGTAGCTGTGGCTGAGCAGTCAGACTTCTCTCAAGAAGAGTTAAGCAGTATATGGAGTATACAAAATAGGGCAATTCTTCACAGTAAGACAAGCAAACACGCAACGAGGCTTCAGTGTAAAGATATTAAGGTATTTATTTATAACGGAACATCTATGGAAAACACTATGGCACTTTCACGGCAAACACTTCAATCACAATTACTCTACGAAGAAGAAACAATCAATCCCCCTAACAATAGTTCGACAAGTCTAGGTTCTACCAGCATCACTTATCTGCAGACAGAGGTGTATGCCTCAACCTAGATGGCACTCTAATATTAGTTAGGAAGGGAGAGAAAAATAAGCAGGTTACGAAATCAACACAGTTCAATACTTCACGGGAAAAATGCAATGCAAGAAGGCAAGAACCACAATAGATCATAAAGTTCAGAGGCCAGGTCCACTCGGAGAGAGGCAAGGCGATATGTCCCAAAAAGTCTCTTAGTGGAAATGTGTTTGAGTCTTTGTAGCAAATTGTTATCGGCAGATTGAACCAGTTCAGAACAACACGCTGGAGAAAGGTTGGAGGCGACCCTATGGAGAGGCGAGGATTAAGACACCTCACTCTATCCGGCAACAAGGGAAGCCAGGCGGACACAGTACCTTGATTGTGGAGAGACAGCTCCGGCCGAGGCAGTTGTTCCTGGTGGTGGGTGCACGTCCGGTCTTTGCCAAAAGAAGAGAGGATCTCGTCGTCGAAGGAAAGTTGAAGATCGTTGCACCACCAGGGAAGAGACCAGCCGCCGAGTGCTCCGTCACAAGGCACTACCTTTTGGTCGCAGTACAGGGGTAGTGGCTATCCGGTTGCCGAGGTGCTCTGCACGGGCAATTCGACCACTGCGTCCTGAGGTGAAGAAAAGGCAAAGGGGACTGGTTGTTCCCACCAGTCAGGGGAAGAGACTCTCCGGCAGGGAGATCTCCTCTGTCGTCGGGAAGTGGTGAGTCGGTTCAGCAGGGCTCCAGCGGAGGTGTCGTCGTTGCAGGTCGGCTCAGCTTTACCCTCGTCGGATTCTTAGGTCCTGTGGCGACTTCTGAAGATCCAGTCCCAAAAGCCCTGCTTTTATGCAGAAAACCCCCATTCATTCAGCCTAGCTGTCAATCAACACATGCTAAGTGGTGAGCGGGGAGGCTCACCACTTGGGCCAATCACACCAGAGTGTGACCGGTGTTGTCAAGGCAACTCGGTCCAGGGTGCCTAAACCCCCTCCCACACCACTGTGGTAACCCAGACAGAATGGCACCACTTTGGAGGGTCTCTGTACAGAGGCCCGCCAAAAGTGGAACAAAGGGCTCAATCTTTGGTTTAGGAGTCACAGAGACTAACACAGACGCCATTTTAAAAAGCCGAGTTCTGGCAGAAAATACCATCCGACAGACTTATTTAAGATAAGTAGATCGGAGGTATGTTAGAGATTAACGAGAAACAGTATCAATTTCTAACAATGGGAAGAATCCCATAGGGTTATATTCGGGGTCGAACATAACAAGTAGTTTCCACTGCCACCAGCCAAAACTCGACGAGGGGGGATGGGACAGTGCCCCCTCGAACAACAGACCCAGGAGTAATCGAATTACCCCTACTAGTACGTCCACAATAGGATGGTTTGTACTAGTTCTGTTAGTAAATTTAGGTCTAGTAAAGCCAATAGTGACTTTACATGCCCGGGGAGACAGTAGTCAGTCCCCGGGTATGGAGTCTATGATGGAGGTCCGCTAGGATGCCCCAGTGTTACGGCATGTAGAGTGCAGTGTAACAAACATAGCAAAACATATGAGACCCTATGGAGTAAAAGACCCCATAGCCCATAGAACACATTGACATTCAAAGGAATTACACACATTCATGTCCAAGAGTGGGAGAAAAAGAGTCTCACTCTTGGCAAGATGGAAAAAAACAAACTCCAGAAATCCAGCAAAGCTGCTGGGGGACACACTAGGTTAGGAAATTCAGCCTAAACAGAAAATTCTCCCTAACACTGATTAGCGCGTCTTTTTTGGCGCACGCATTGGCCCTGTTCGGTTCCATGAATACTTGTTGTAGACGCACGTGTGGGAGTTCCGCGCATTTGGCTCCTGTACTTCCCCCGTGACGCCCACATTTTCACGCATTGTTCCCCATTCCGCGTGTTACGCCCCCTGTTCCGCCTACTTTAGTTGTGTGCGCTGGGCTATGTGCACTTTCGCTGAGCGCGTAGCACACGCTGTTTGGAGACATGTGCGCCACCGTGCGCCACGCAGGATTTTAGCACACATACAGGGATTGACACGCGCACAGACTTCCATGAATCGCTGTGCGCGGGTTTCGCTGCGATTTTCGCACTTGCGCTGCGATTCGCATGCTTTCGTACGCTTGCGCGGGAATTTTCAGCGCACATTAATTCCATGAATCGGCCTGTAAATCTTTGTGGTACAGACTGATACCAAAATGGGTTTTATTGCTCTCACCTGTAGTCCTAATCTGGAGTAGTGCTCCCTAAGGGAACTGCACTGGATTCTGCCTAACACTGGTGTACAGCGGTGAGGATAAAAGTATTGGATTTACATTTTAGAGTTTTGCTAGTGCTTTGGTTCAAATAACCACCAGGCTAGCTATCACAACAACTTTATTTTAAACAAAAGTCAAAATTATGGAAAATTATAGCCAGGATACCCTCCTTACTAATACTGCAGATTATTTATGGGATCTGTGTAGACAGAAAGGTCTTCCTGTCAAAGGCAAGAAAAAAGAAATTATTGATAGGCTGTTAGAGAAACAAAGTCTGGATAGTGATGCTGTAGGGCCCACTACTCCAGCAAATGTAGCAAACAGTAATGAGGATAATGTTGAAGATGTTATTGTTGAGACAGATGAGCAAGAGGAGGATAACCATGTCACCCCCTCTGGCCCTCTACCTGCTCAAAGGCCTCAACCTGTGGCTACTGGACTCTTACCAGGTCCCACGTTAAGTCCTGAATTTATCTCACTAAAAAAAATGAGACTTGAATGCAAAAGAATTAGTGCCCAAACTGAACAGAGACATCAAGAACTAAGGCTCAAATAAATGGAGCTCAACCATGATCTTGAGATGTAGAAATTGTCTTTGAAAAATGCTTCTCTCCCCGAATCTTCTAGATCTTCCAGTGCAAAAAGACCCTGGATGCCTAAAGAGATTGTGGGTATGTGAGAACCTAAGTTGGATGTATTAGATTGGCTTACTATGTTTGAATATAATCATGGGCTCCAGGATATCACAGGGAATCAATTGATCCCCTGGTTATTCTCTAGGCTCCCTCCTGTTGCATCTGATGTGGTAATGGAGTTGGGGGAGGTGGATAGGATGGATTATGAATGTGTAAAGCTAGCTTTGATAGCTAGATTTGGGAAGACTCCTTCCCAGTACCTTAAGAGGTTTAGGACCCTCAAAAAGCATGATAGTACCCCTTTGGGCTACTTGGATGAATGAGTGTTTGAAGAACTTAGAGGGATGGATTAAGGGTTATAGAGTTAACACTTATGAAGGAATGAGAAATCTTGTCATGATGGAGTCTATCTTTGAAGCCTGCTCTCCTGAGCTCAGACAGCAGTTGGCTGATTCAAAAGAGTTAGACTCTAAGAAACTAGCTAAAGCTGCTGACTTGTGGGTTGCCAACAGGGCCACTCACAAGGATTCAGGGGTAACTCAGGAAAAGGATGAGGGAAAGCAGCCAAAGAAAGACAACAAAGAGAATTCAAATAATTCCAATTCCAAAGAGGGCCCCAAACAAAATTCTAAGGGTAAGCCACAAGGGAAACATAATCAAGCTAGTGTACCTTCTGGCCCCAGACCAGAAGGAGGTCAGAACAAGCCACCATTAATAAAGACATTTGGGAAATGCTATGTTTGTGGCTCTACTGATCATGTGAAAGGGGATACCAGATGTAAAGGTAAACCTTCAGGGGTCCACACTGTCTCCTTAGCCATCGCTCCAGAGGAGGAAGTACATATGGTCAGTGGGAACTTTCAACTACTGGCTGATGATCCCATTGGAGTCTCGGCTAGTGTATCTTTAGTATCTCTAGGGTTGTGGGAACAACAGAATTTAGATGTGTATAATTCTATCCCTTCTAATTCTAAAGAGTATCATAAAGACAGTGTCCAAGTCAATGGTCAGGAAACCCCTGCCATTAGAGACACTGGGGCCAGCATAACTGTGGTGGACAAATCCTTTTTCAAGGTGGAGGATGTTGCTAAGGCACCCAAATGCCTCACCAAGTTAGCTGGAGGGCCTGTGCAGGTGCTTCCCCAATTACCAGCTCTCATCCAGTGCAATGAAATGACTGTCAGGATACCTGTGAGTGTACAATCTGAAGTACCAGGAAGGGTGCTGTTGGGCAATGATCTGAAAGACCTTCAAGTACTCCCAGACCTCCTAGTAAGAGCTTACAGGAGCTTACCAGACCTGCAAGGGAGAGGACCTTGAGGGGCTCTCCTGCGGAGATGATAGAAAAAGAAATCACTCCTACTCCACTGCAGTTACTAACTGCTATTTCAAAGCAACCAGAAGCAAAGGGGAAATCCAAGACTCCAAAGAAGAAACCAGCAGAAGGCACTCCAGTGCTGCCAACCAGGAAATCTCCTAGGTTGTCAAAAATCACACCTGTGATTATTCCTTCAGCTGAGGCTGAGAGTGAGGTACAACCCTGTGTGGTTGAACTAGAGCCTGAAGATTCAGATCTAGTAGGAGGCCAGGAACCCATTGGAGATCTTGACCCTGTGGACCATTCTGAGCTGCAGTCTTTACTGGCAGAAGGTGGACCCCAAAGGGCATTCAGTAAGGGACAAAGAGAATGTCCAACTCTGGAAGGTCTTCGCCACCAGGCAGCTTCTCAGCTTGAAGGGCACAAGCCTGGGAACTATACATTACACTGGGTAGATGGCCTCTTCGATAGTGAACCAACCGAGCCACTCCCTGGGGACTACAAAAGACTGGTAGTAACCCAAGCAAACCGGCTCCAATTCTTGCAACTAGCCCATGAGATACCTTTGGCTGGTCACTTGAGCTTCAAGAAGACCAAGGAAAGGCTCTCTCTCTACTTTTATTGGCCTAAAATGGGGGCTGAGGTAGATAAGCATTGCAAGATTTGCCACACTTGCCAAACCTCTGGTAAAAGTGGCTCCAGGAATGTGGCACCTCTAGTGCCTCTCCCTGTGGTGGGAGTACCATTTGAGAGGGTAGGAATCGACATTGTTGGTCCCCTTGATCCTCCAACTTCTTCAGGCAACAGGTTTATACTTGTTGTAGTAGACCTATTAGGTTCCCTGAAGCAATTCCTATGAGGACTGTTACAGCTCCGTCTGTAGCTAAGGCCCTCCTTGGTATTTTTACAAGGGTTGGGTTTCCTAAGGAGGTAATATCCGACAGGGGGTCAAATTTGATGTCCCACTACATGAAGGCCATGTGGAAAACCTGTGGAGTTACCTACAAGTTCTCAATGGCATACCACCCTCAGACAAATGGATTGGTGGAAAGGTTTAACAGAACCATGAAGAGCATGATAGGATCTTTAGAAGACCCTCTTAAGAAAAAGTGGGATCTTCTACTGCCATGCCTTCTCTTTGCATATAGAGAAGTCCCTCAGGAGGGAGTGGGTTACAGTCCCTTTGAACTTCTCTATGGCCATCAGGTCAGAGGTCCATTGGCCCTGATCAAGGAGGGGTTGGAGAGTGCTCCTTCCCCCACGTCAGAGTCACTGACTATGTGATAGGACTCCGGAGGAGAATGTCACACATGATGGCTGAAGCAAGTGATAACTTGAAAGCAGGTCAGGCTCTGGTCAAGCACTGGCATGACCAGAAGGCCAACATGGTTGAGTTCGCTCAAGACCAGCTAGTTCTTGTTATGGTCCCAACCAGGCAGAGAGCCTTGCAGGACAAATGGATGGGACCCTTCAAGGTTGTGGGAAAACTTGGAGAGGTAAACTATCTGGTGGACGTAGGCAATCCTAAGGAGGCTCCTAGAGTCTTTCACATCAACCGTCTAAAAGCTTATGTCTCGAAACCAGACCTGGGAGCTTTGCTTCTAGCTTCAGCTCAAGAGGAGGAGGAGAGTGAACCTCTGCTGACCTCCTCAGAGGCAAACCTTTAGATGAGAAAATAGAAGGAGTTAATCTCTCTTCTAATCTGACACCTGAGCAACAGGAGGAGTGCAAAGTTGTGTTGAATCAATTTGCCTCCCTGTTTTCTCTAGCACCAGGCTTGACCCCTTGGGGCCAGCATGATATTCAAACTGGTGACTGTTTACCTGTCAAAAGCAGGGGCTACAGGATGTCAGAAAATGTAAGAACTCACATCAAAGGAGAGGTCAACAAGATGCTTGATCTCGGGGTAATAGAGCCCCCTACTAGTCCATGGTCTAGCCCAGTTGTGTTTGTACCAAAGGCAGGATCCAAGGAGTTGAGATTCTGTGTGGACTATAGAGCTCTAAATGCCGTCACTAAGACTGATGCCCATCCTTTGCCAAGGACAGATGAGCTGGTGGATAGACTTGGTTCAGCCAAGTTCCTCAGCACATTTGATCTCACGTCAGGCTATTGGTAAATAGCCCTGATTGACCTTGCCAAGGAGAAAACTGCATTCTCCACCCCAGTTGGCTTATACCAATTTAAGGTTATGCCTTTTGGATTAAAGAATGCACCTGCTACATTCCAAAGGATGGTTAATCAGGTTCTGAATGGGATGGAGGACTTCTGCATGGCATACTTGGATGACATTGCAGTTTTCAGCCCTACTTGGAAAGAACATGTTGACCACCTAGGATATGTTTTGCAGGCTCTTGAACAGGCTCATCTGACCATAAAGGCAAGAACATGCCAAATTGGTCAGAGTAAAGTAGTCTACCTTGGGCATGAGGTAGGAGGTGGAGAAATAAGGCCTTTGCCCAGCAAGATTGAAGCTGTGCAAAATTGGACAACCCCTTCTACCCAGACCCAGGTGAGAGCCTTCCTAGGCCTCACTGGATATTATAGGAATTTCATTGAGAACTATGGATCTATAGCTACTCCACTGAATGTAATCTCTTCTCCTAAATTCCCTAAAAAGATCAAATGAAATGAGGAGTGCAATCAGGCCTTTGAAAGCCTGAAGAAAGCCCTTTGTCAAGCTCCAGTTCTCAGAGCTCCTGACTACCACCAACCCTTCATTGTTCAAACAGATGTTCCAATATAGGTATAGGTGCAGTACTCAGTCAACTGGGTGAGAAAGGTAGGGAACACCCCATTTGCTTCATCAGTGGGAAAGTGAAGGAACCTGGAAAAAAGGTGGGCAACTATTGAGAGAGAATGTTTTGCCATTGTGTGAGCTTTGAAGAAGTTTAGACCATACTTGTATGGATCTACTTTGGTGATTCAAACAGACCACTAACCCTTGAGATGGTTAATGCAAATGAAAGGGGAAAACACCCAACTGCTAAGATGGTCAATCTGCCTCCAAGGGTTTGATTTTACTATTGAGCACAGGTCAGGATGTCACCACCAAAATGCTAATGGTCTCTCCAGGATGTTTATAACCGACTAGAGGTAAGAGACTCATCCAGGAGTGGATTAGATCACCTGTCCCTTAGTCTGGGGGGGGTGAGTGTTAGGGAGAATTCTCATGGCTAATTTCCCTTACCTATAGAGTCCCCCAGCAGCTTTGCTGGATTTGAAGGGTTTGTTTCTTTTTACCTGCTAAGAGTGAGACTCTTTTTCCCACTCTTTGTCATTTTTGCTATGTGTGTACTAGGATATTTTTGTGTTTAATGCCTATGGGATCTTTCTCTACCCCATAGGAACCATCTTTATTCACATGTGTTACACAGCACCCTCAGTGCAGTGACACAGGGGGGTCGTAGTGACCCCCAAACATAGACTCCATACCCTGGGACCGACTACTGTCTCCCAGGGCATGTAAAGTCCCCATTGACTTTACTAGTCAAATCCTATGAACTAAACCAGTACAACCCATCTTACTATGGACGTACTGGAAGGGGTTAATAATTTTTCCCCTATTATCATTTTCGAGAGGGTACCGTACAGTCCCTCTCTCAAAAGTTTCTGGCTGGTGCAAGTGGTTACTACCATAAATATTCGACCGCGAAAATCTCTCTATGGGATTTTCCCATTGTTCGAGGCTACCACATTTTCTGACAGCCTCTAACATACCGCCGGTGTATTTTAATATTAACTTTACTCCGGTAGGTTTTATTTGCCAGAACTTTAATATAACTTCTTTCTCGTGTCTTTCTCTAAACTCCTAACCCAGGTCGAGGATCCTTTGTTCGTCCGTTTGGCGGGCTTCTGCCGAGAAGCCCTCCTTTCAGCGGCACTGAGTCTGGGGTGGGTCCAATGTGTGGGAGGGGGAGTACGACCCCTGGACAGGGTTGCCTCAGCATCCTGATAGGCTGGAGGGTCTCCCGCCAAGATGACCACTCCACTGTGTGAGTGACAGCTAGGCTGTATGAATGGGGATCATTTTGCATAAAAGCAGGGTCCTGAGGATTGGAAGAGCAAGACGTTGCCGCTGGAACTAAGAAGCCAAAGAGGAGAGAATCTAAAGACATCTGCAACGACTGAACCACTGGTGAAGCCCTGCTGCAGCTTCTCACCTCTTTTCTCCACACGACGAGAGAAGATCTTCACCTGCAAGAGTCTTCTTCCCTTGAGCTGGTGGGGCCAAACAGTTTGCCAATCGCCTTCCCGGACCTGCCGTGGTCGAATCTCCCGTACCCTGTACTTGGAGGCTGGATAGCCAGGCACCAGTCCACCCGGACTGCGATTTCAAGGAGCATACCTTTTATTCGTCGGGCAGCACCGCGGCTGGTTTCATCCCTGGGTAGTGCAGTAACTCGAACCTTCCTCCATGACGAGAGCCTCTCTTCCTCTGCTGGATCACCCGAATTGCAGGAATTTCCAGGAACTATCGCCACCGCAGGAGCCTCTTCTTCATATTAAGGTACATTTTTTCCGCCAGGCCGCCCTTACTCCGCGGTAGTGCTAAAGGTGCTTTAAATCCTTTACCTACCTGTTGGGTTGGCCGCCCCTCTCTCTTAAGATTGTCTTTTCAACTTCTGCAACCACCTTTTCAAATTCCTTAACCAAAGACTTGACCGCACCTACAAGAACATTTTGCTCCTGGGCCCTTGCCCTGTACCACTGACTCTGGCACATGCCTACTTTCAACTACCCTTTCCTTCCCATTCTCAAACCTTGTGAAATGCCATTTTGCTCAGTTTTCATTTTAAATATTGCCTAAACTGATGCACTGTCTTGCTGAACTGGTTCACAAACTAAGGGGAAGTGTTGCTAGGGTGTAGGAGAAACTATTTCTTTATCACTTGTGCTTTCCCTCCCTTGTGAGGAATTGTTAGAGGATCCCTTGTGTGTAGTTGTCACTGTGCCGTTTTGCTCAGTTTTCACTCTGGTTCACTTGGTCTACAATTTAACTTGGGAGTGTGTATATTTTTCCTTTGACTTAATTTAACTTGCTTGATGACTGTGATATATGTGTTTTCTTAGAAGTGTATAAAATAAATATATAACTACTTTTTTAATACCAACCTTTGGTCAGTGTTTCCTTGTGCCATGGAACAGTAGACCTATTGTGTAAACCCTGAATACTCCTCATCTCCCTCTTGAGATAGATCTAACTGCTCAGCCATAGCTACCCACTAAATCTTTGTGGTACAGACTGATACCAAAGGGGATTTATTGGTCTCGCCTGTAGTCCTAATCTGGTGTAGTGCTCCCTAAGGGAACTTCACTGGATTCTGCCTAACACATCTTCAATTGCATCCATAATAAATGTGCAATATTTAAAACTAAAATGATTTCTATATGGGGGAGATGTTTCCTGTATTTTTAAGATTTTACGAACTGCAGGCTGTTCAAAATGGAAAAAAAGAAATGTCTTGGCATGTTCATTCTAACATGGCTCTGTAGAGAGCAGAGAGGTGTGCGACTAAAATGATGGGCCTTATAAAAACAAAGATGTTGCCTGTATTCTTCACTTTGATGCGTTTGCATGTGAGGCAAATCAACTTCTGGGGTACCAGTGGTGCAGGGGTGAATATCGGTTTCTAAATCATCAATCAGCTCCACACCTCTAAAACACCAGAAGGCAAAAGAACAGATTGGAATAACAAGCAAATTATAAACCTTCTTGCCCAATTTTGGTAACGTGGACGGTATGGCAGGCTTATCTCCGAAAGGTTGTGGATCGTTGGTTGGTTGCAACACAGTGAAAATGCAAATATTACTCAATGATAAAAGAGGCTGTCCAGTCAAGGTTGTAACAAAAAGATGTATTTTATTTATATCACAACAGACAGTTCTGGCAATACTAAGAAATACAACCCACTCAGTAAAGGAATGCAGTGGATAGACCATTTCAAACAAGGAAACGGGATGCACTGTGGAAACAGACAGGAGGGTAGTCGGAATGGTTAATAACCGCAACAGTTTAAGGTTAATTGGGTTCAGCACAAAGGGAGCAAATGTCTCTGGGGAACTTCTGGGAAGGGCCAGAGGGACAGAACCACAATGTACCTTGTGCTGTAGGTGTTCTTGATGCTTGACAGGGTCGAGTTCACTTCAAGGTGCTTTGAAGGCTTCTGTGAAAGAGTTCAAGTTGGGAGTCAGGTTCGGGTATCAATCGGCAAGACAGTACGGCGAGCGTAGCTGGATGAAAGGCGGCAGGCTGGTCTACATGGTGGCTCGGGGTCTCAAATCATTATCTCAGTGCTGATCGGTGGTTCTGAAGCACTGCTCGACACGTCTTGGATTACTTTAAATGACTGCGGCTTGGCAATGTTCAGTGTTGCAGTTGGTTGCAGCTCAAAGAACTTGACTAGCTTGAAAGTGTCCTTTAAGGTGGACGTCGATAGATTTTCGTCGAGGCCCTTCTCCCAGCTTGTTCAATGGGCCCATGTCATACTTTTGGGCAGACAACGCAAGGCTGAAGAGTGTGTTGCAGGCAGCTGCCTTGTTCCTGTTTCAGGTTCAGAGTCCTTCTGGCCCTTCCCACCTAGGAAGCTTGCTGCAGAGCCTAGCAGGACACACTGTCTGATGGCTAGGTACCGGTTCTGGAGCGGCTTGAGGGTCCTGTGGATTCAGCGTCTCCCTCTGTTCCCTCTGAGATGTTTAGGGGAAGGTTCTTGCTTTACTCTTTGAAGGTCCTGGCCTTCCTCCTCTGAAGAAAGATGTAAGACAGACTGTACCTTCAGCCAGGGTCCAGTGATGAGTTCTTCTGGCTACTCCATGCAACGTCTTCAAATGATCTGCTTAAAAAGGAGCTCCAGCCCTCTTTTAAAGCGAAGTGGACCAGAGTGATTGGTGTAGGCTAAGCCTACCTTAATTAACAAATCCTGGGGTCCATACCAACAATATCCTGCATTTATGAGATCATAACCAGAGTGCTTTGCAACAGGAAATGTAAATGGTTGAACACTTGTGATACTACGCCCGACCCGTCTTCCTGTCTGTGGTTGATCAAAGAGTCTCTCTGGTTAATAGGTCTCTCTGCGGTTCCTGATTAAAGCAGCAGGTCTCCCTTGAAGCTGTGTTGAAACCAGACTATCGCTTCTGAAAACCACATTCTCGTACAATATGAATGGTGTTCCCCTGCAGTGTGGCCTACTGTAAACACACAGTCCCAGATATGACAGCTCACTGTCATTGATACTGAGGGCCGAAGATGGCTTCAGGTTGACACAGTTATATATGAAAGGTTGTTGGGGTTTCCTGTCTCCTTTTCTAACCTCTGCTGCCAGGCCCCATGTGGGCCTGTTTGAAGTACTCTCTAATTGGTATGCTAATCGCTACCACCAGCTGCAGGCTTCAACAAAAGAGCAGTGAAGATCTATGGAGCCTTTGTTAGTTCATCAGTCTGGCCATGTCACGGGAAGGTTGGCCTCCCCTTCATGGAGATTCCTGTCTGTACTCCTGGCTGTCACATTGCAACTAAATATGACAGCGGCAGACGGTGCCTTTAGACGTTGACCAGCTCAGAGTACATAGGTCTATGCTTTGTTATGGCATGAGCATAGGAAAATGTGTGTGGATCAGCCCCACACATTTTCCTGAGGTTGGTCTACCATCATTCTATTTAATTTAACATTTTTTTAAAAAAGGCCAGGCAAGTGCATGACCACCCTGAGGATGGTCAAATTCCTCACATGCTCCCCAGCCTCAACATGTGAACCATGATCCTACTCAGGGTCTGGTTCATCATCTAGAAGAAAGTACTGGCTGAGGTCATCTGCATTATCATGCTGGCAGCCTGGTTTGTGCTGGATGTCCATATCTAATCCCTGTAGGGATATGGGCCAACACAAAAGCTTAGGGTTCTCCCCTTGCATGGCCCTTAACCATCAAATAGGCTGGTGGTCTGTTTGGATAGTAAAGTACGACACAAATATGTAGGGTGTCAGCTTCTTTACTGCCCACACAACTGCGTAAGCCTCTTTTTCAACAATGGCCCAAGTCCTTCAGAGTTCAGCTGCACTAACACTGCTCCAATCCTAAAATCACAGACGTCTGTCTGGATAATAAACTCCTGACCATAGTCTGGCACTTTCAAAACTGGGGCCTTGCACAACCCGACCTTTAAATCCTGAAGGAGATTTGCCAGACAGGGGTCCAAGTTACCTTCTTTGGCATTTTATTGGGGGTTACAACATTGAGGGGCATAGCAATAGTCCCATACCCTTGATAAACGACTGGTAGTACTCGTTCAGAACATAGAAAGGCTTTCACCTGTGTCTGTGTTGGTGGGGATGTCACAATCCTTCTCAGCCATTAACTTCACTTCGAGAGGTTGTTTCTTACCTCCACCAACCAGGTAGCCTAGGTAAGTCACTATTCCCTGCGCCATCTAGCATTTTGGGGCCTTGATAGTCAGACCTGCATTCTGCAGTGCCTGAAGCATTTGTTTCAGGTGGGATAAGTGATCCTCCCATTTGTGACTGAACACTGCAAGTCATCTAAATATGCGACACTGAACTTTTAATGTGCAGACAAAACCTGGGTAATGTAAGAGGATTCAATCCAGCACTACAGCTAAATCAATGCCTAGACTGGGATACTGAATGGAAACCCTTATTGATATATCTTTATGTCCAGTTCATGAGTTCTGGATGACTACCCCTATATAACACCCCTCTCTTGGAACCCCCCTGACCCCACTGAGCCAAGAAGTAGTTCTGTTTTGCAAGTTTAAACGGTTTATTTGAGAATGTAAACAATATATATATATCACACTTTAAAATAAATTAATAATTAATATCACACTTCAGAACATGAGCAGTTAACAACAATGGGTAATGTTCTACTAATAAACTGATTTGATTACCCAGGAGTAGTATAAAGGATGAGGTAGCACGCTTGGGAATAGGAACAGAAGAATAAGGTGGTAGAGAATGCTTTATCTAGTTTCAGATGGATGCAATGTTGAATGAAAATGCAATACAGAAAATACTCAATATGATTTCAACAAAACAATGTAATCACTTTTCTCTGGCAATCCACTCCCCCCCCCCTTATGCAATGTAAGGAAATGAAGAGGAGAGCACACAGTTCTTAGAAATGCAATCAAATGTAATTCAGTTCACCCCAGCAAGCTTATACAACAATAGGAGTTTTGAAACACAGGCAAAATGCTTTGAATATGGTGACAATGCAGCGAGAAATATGCTGAAAATACTTTTAATTCCCTTCAGGAGGTTCAGGGTGAGTGGTATCTAGTTAATATGAGTTCAGGCTCACTTTAGCAATGATTCAGAGATGGTGATTAAGAGGCAAACGAATTTTTAGCAAGGAAAGAGATGACTGCTGATGGTTACACGTGGCTGGATTTTTAACCAAATCGCAAATCGCGGTAAAATTCGCAAGTGCGTGAATCGTGATTACGGCAAAAGAAAAGAGAGGAAGGTTAAACCAAGTTCCTAGCCCAAGCGGTTCCAGAGATAAGGATGATTAAATAAAGGTAGTTTTTCGGATTTTAAATTTTAAAAGTTCAAAGCGACAGGTTACAGCTTGCAGCTAGAAAATGACAGGTGACAGTTCTACTTAGGTTAAATAGATTGAATTATATTATATTAAACTAAGGGATATGTTCTGAGTTTTGCTGAGTACTCACAAGAGATTTTGGACAGGAAGGCGACTTTGTCACGGATCCGGTCACTGCGCACAGCACTTCACAGCGATCTGGACTCCGGTTCCAAGTACAGCTCTGCTTTCTGGGTCACCGGCACTGCTCCTGGATCTTGGGTTCTGCTGGTCTGGTCTAGCACCGGTCTGCACGGCTCCTGGTCCCGCTTTCTCCGGACACAGCGCTGATCTGCACGGCTCCTGGACACTGCTACCGGTCCCGGCAATGTTCTAGGCAGGGAATTCAAACAGCTCGCCCGTCTGTTGATAGTCTGCAAAAGATTTTTGGGCCTGCTGACAAATACTTTTGCTTGCAGTGGGCCTTCTTGGTTCAAAGTTCTGTAGTCTCTGTTTAGCTTGGAAGTCTAAGTGTAGGATCTCTGGATGTGAAGTCGTCGGTCAGCATGCTCCGCAGCAAATGGCATTGAATGTCTCTACTGTCCCAGCAGTCTCTTTTTATGTGTTTTGAAAGTGGGTGGAGAGGCTAGATTTCTAGGCCCAACCCCTTCAGAGTTCTGATAGGTTGGAGAATTCTTTGCGTTCTCACTGGAGAACAGGATTGTGTGTCAGAATGATGTCATTTAATGGCTTGCAGAAAGGACACTCCCCTGTCAAATTACACACAAATCTATATTTGACCTAAAGACATATTTCATAGATACACAGTGGTTTTAAATTACATGCACCCATCACGGATCACATGAGGTATACTCTGTTCAAACTCTGATGTTTCTAAGAGCTCGCATTCAGAACTGGCAACATTTTGCGTTTTTTAACTGGTTTTGCAACATTGGTTTTTCATTAAAAATTAAAAATTATACACATATACACGGCCTGTCCATACATACTCCAGTAAATTCCCATGTCTCTAGCTTAAACACAGAGTCTGTGGTGTCAATAAATAGTGAGGTTTTGCCCCAGAACATCACACAAATTCCCAACGCGTCTTAAAACGTGCACCGAAAAATCACAAGAATTATGGTATCATTTAAATAATTTTGACAAGTTCGCACTGTGAGTTATACATCTTTCTTAGAATCATATTCTGGCCAACAAGGGTGTGTCTTTTCAGGTCACATGGTGTAGAAAATAGTTTATCCAGTTTCTGCCAAGCTCAGAGACCCTGCCCCTCCCAGCTTCTGCCAAGAGGAAGCTGTTTTACGGTCCGCCCAATAAACCACCTGCCTGAGTCAAGGCAGGGCTTTGTTCAAAAGGAAGCCATTTACGACCACCCTAATAAACCATCTGCCTGGGCCCTTTCTTTCTTTCTTTCTTTAGTTTCTTGCAATCCCCTGGTGATTCAATCAGAGAGTGTGTGACCTCCTTTTGGCAGGAGCAACAGAATGCAGCCAGGCCTGGGAATGCATTTGTTGGGCAAGCCCCCACTCCTGTCGGGGGTAGCTGTCTGGCAGAATTCCAGTTTCCTTAAGCCAGGTTTCAGGTAAAATGTCACTTTTTGTTCCCCAGTTTAAGTCAAGACAATTTTTACATATGCAGCTAGAATGCTGATTCTAAGTTCAAAACTATGACATTTTAACAGTTACAAACTATGTGACACTCAAAAGTAGGTCACTCAGTTAATTTAAACATTTTCGATTTTTGGTTGTTTTAAATCCAGTTTTAGTTAGGCTGCTGCAGACCTGCAGAGCTCAGCCAGTCTTGTTATGAACATTGTTTTGGGGCTCTTCAACTTCCCAGATTTAGTATGCACACATACTTCATTCTGCCAGATGTCCGCTGGTGTTCAGTGAGATTTTTGGATGTGTTGCAATGTTTGAAAATAGGCATTTTGAGCTGGCATTCAGAGAAACCAAAGGTAATTTTAAAGTGCGGTTTTTCCTTTGGCACACATTTCACTCATGGCACCCCGGCCCATCCTGCTCGCACTGGTGGGTGGCAAGTTAGGAAACCATTTTAGTGTGCACAAACTGTGTGGTTCTCCTGGATTTTGGCGCACATGTGGGCTTTTTGGCCATCTTGGATTTTCTAAGCCCACAGCACCAAATGTTGCAGCATGATAGCTCAAACGTGGGTCAGGACACCCAACAGTAACCATTCACTGAAAAGTGGCAGGGGCATTCTTCAATACGTAGGGCATCACAGTGAACTGATAATGTCCTTCTGGGGTTGGGAATGCTGACCTCTCTCTCACTCGGTCTGTCAAGCCGACCTGCCAGTACCCTGCTGTGAGGTCAAAGGTACTCATGTACTTGGCAGTGCCAAGCATATCAATGAACTGGTCTGCACAAGGAATGGGATGAGCATCTGTCTTCATGACAGAAATGAGCCCCCTGTAGTGCACACCAAACCGGATGTCAGTCTTCCTGCCACTGGTCTTTTTAGGGACCAGTACCACTGAGCTAGCCCAGTGGCTTTGGGATAGCTCTTTCACTCCTAGGGACAGCATCTTGAAAACTTCTCCTTGATGGTGTCCCTGACCTTATTTGACATCCGGTGAAGCATGCTCTTCACTGGCTTACTGTCTCAGTGTCCACATCAAGGGTGCACCAATCTGCGCAACCTGTGCAACAAACCATCAAACTGTCCCAGTAAATGGCAACAGTATGTCAGTTGCTGTTCTTACAGGTCAGTTGCAAGGTTGACACTTTCAACTGTTCCATCTGTGGCTACAGTGTGCAGGAGGTCTGGGAGGGGTTCGGTCTCCTCAGTCTCTCCATCTGTCACTAACGCCATGACCAATTCCTGCCGACTATAATGTGGGTTTCACCAGTTGACATGAAAGATCCTGTACATCTGTTTAGGTCCTTTCACGTCCATGAGATAATTTACCCCACTGTCTTTTTCCTGGGCACCTTAAGGCCCAGTCAACATATCTTGACGGGCACTGGGTTTGAAAGGTTCCATAATCCACACCCACTCCTGACTGGGCTTTAGATGCTTGGTTGACTGTTCCATGTACCTCCACATCTCATGTAGGGGATGAGGGGTTGCCCTCCCATCCCTCTTTCACTAGATTGAAGGGATCTCTTACAGGGTGCCCAAACAGAAGCTCAAAGGGTCTAAACCCTAATCCGATCCGTGGCACCTCCCTGTAGGTGAACAGTAGGTATGGCAGGAGAGTATCCCATTTTCTCCTTATGTGCTCTTCCAAGCCACCTATCATGCATTTCAGGGTATTGTTGTAGTGCTCAATAAGCCCCTTTGATTGTGGGTTGAAGGAGGTAAAGAACCGGAAGGTGACTCCACACTCTTCCCACATAGCCTTCATATACGCTGATATGAAGTTCGATTCCCTGTCAGAAATGACTTCTTTAGGCAAACCAACATGGGAGAATATCCCAATCAGAACCTTCAAAACCATGGGTGCTTTGATGCTCTTCATTGGGATAGGCTCAGGGTAACTTTTGGCATGTAAACAAATGCATCTGAGCACATAGGAAGCTTTGCACCTGTTCCTCCAGTGTAACTGTGAGAGAGATGAGATTGTATCTAATGGAGAGCGCTGGACACGTGTGGACAGCTGACATAAACAAGAATAATTTGCTCCGTCTAAACACACCAACTCATGATGAGAAGTCTGTGTAATGCTGCTGTACATGCAGTGGTCATCCTACAGTAGTCCAAAGACCTGGTGATGTAGAAGAAGGATCGTATTACGTTGAGGAAGGTTGACATTATGTTCACCTGACCCTGTCTGAAGGGAATAACATGGAGATGCAAGTACCTTGGAAGTACTATATTTCTGTGCCTCTCGTTATGGCACATAAATGGCATTGCTGGCCACACATTTCTTTTGCTTGGTGACACGCAGATTCTCATCTCCAGCCCATTTCAAGATGGCAACTGCCAAACCTCATTCGCTGACAAGTTAGTGACATCACACAATCCTTTCAGGTTGCTCCACCACCAGAATCAAATCATTACCAGGATTTCAGAACCGCTGATTACCACGTCGTTAAACTCAGGTAATTAAGACCTGCCTTAAGTATGTAGTGCCCTGTGTAATGTCCTTTGTAGTCTTTTGTTTCCCTCTCTGCATTTCCTTGTCTTCAGTTATTCATTCCTGTCTTGCCATTTTTTGTGACTTCCTTCCCTATGACTCCTTTCTTTGTGGCTTTCCTCCTGAGTTAAAACCAGCATGCCCACTGTTGAGTCCCTGGCCTGAGGAACACAGGGAACTATGGCAAGGGATTAATGAGGCAACTGGGGTCACACTTGCTGTAAACCTTCCTTTATTCTTTTTTTTTTTTAATTTGCATTTGGTTTATTCAAAACCTTTACAAAAAGCAAAAATGTATTATGAAATTGATACAATAGAAACACATAAGGTACAAAAAGCTTGATAAATACAATCGATAAAAATTCACTTTACATTCAAGTTATCCATTACTCAATTCTTAAAATTGTATTGACATAAGCATACACAGTTGTACATTAATTGTGGCTAAAAATCGAGTGAGTGCTATAACTAAAGCTTCATTTTCACCCCACATGAGATGCAACCAGAAAATTATTCTGGAAAACTCTGATTCACAAATGTTGTTGCACCCAACTGTACCTATCCTAATAGATTCAAAGTGGGGACAACTAGTTACAAGGTATCTCAGAGTTTCGAGAATATGAGATCTGTGACAAAATCGGCAACACAAAGTGTCTCCTTGAGCCCTATTTATGGCCCAATGTTTCGTACGTTCTTAGTTGTGAGGTGATTGAATTTAAAACGCATGTACAGTGCTTGTGCATAATTGCAAGGGAAACACAACAGATAGGGAATTAGATGTTCCCTTTTATGTGTAAAGCATGCATACTCTTTGTGAAGCTTATAGCCACTCAATAATGTAATGGTGTTAGATCAATCATAATTGAAAAGTTTCCTTTTAACACTCCCTAGACGACTATTAAATGTATCTTCTGTTGCTTCTATATCGAGCAGTACGGATTGAATTCTTAACCTATACTTCAAAATTGATTTAGGTGTGTTTTCCTCCATCATATTATTTTAATCTTCATAAAAGGAATTAATAGGTGGATTTAGAATTTTAGACTAGTTAAATAATAGTCTCTAGAGCAGTCAAAAAGATAAAGATACTAATACCAAGCTCATGTTCCATTATGGCATTTGGTAACGAGTAGGAGAACCCAAGCACTTCTTTCCACAGTCGACCCTGCAAACTATTCAGGTAACCCCCCAAGTCAAGAAGGCACATGTCTAACCCATATAGTAGGATGGACACTACTTTGGAGACATAGTACTTTATCGCTGGCAGCATAGAGAATTTGTAAAGCTTGCTATAAAGGCATTTCATCTGGGACACCAGAAG
Organism: Ambystoma mexicanum; assembly: GCF_040938575.1. Classification (NCBI taxonomy): domain Eukaryota; kingdom Metazoa; phylum Chordata; class Amphibia; order Caudata; family Ambystomatidae; genus Ambystoma; species Ambystoma mexicanum. The sequence goes on along the minus strand of NC_090923.1, from coordinate 619,925,956 downwards.
TTGGGGCAACTTGCTGACAAATGATTCTTTCCACATTTTGACAGAAGCCGAATTACAAAAATTATACCCCAAGTAATGCATGTTCGTAACACGTTCAATTTGTTCGGGGCCCAGGGCCGAGATCAAAGTTTTAGCAATTTTGGATCCCGAAAACACCACGATGTTGGATTTTTGTTCATTGGCCTTTAAGTTGTTAATATGGGCATATTGCATAAACATATTAAGCTTGGCTTGTAATACAATGGCGTTCTGTCAAACAAGATCAGATTGTCAACAAAGGCTAACCAGTGGAGTCACAAGGAACCCAATCTCACGGGTTTTATTTTTCATCCTTTCCAAATATCGTCCAGATCAGAAAAATAGAGGTTAAACAGTGTTGCTGCCATATTGCACACCTGCTTCACTCCCGTATAAATTCTAATCGGACGAGTTATCGGACCCTCTTAATTAATGTGGATTTGATAAGTGGTCCCCTGATGTAAAATGGACATAAACTGTAACAAATCTGCAGGAATGCCACATCTTAATAATTTTTGCCACAGAATTGCTCTTGTAACATGATCAAACGCTGATGTCTTGTCGAGAGAGGAAATATAAATTGGTCCTTTTGAACTATTCTGAACTGTATCCAACAAATGAGCCAAAATCATTGTGTTTAGTGAGGTCCCCATCCTCTTACGGAATCCCACTTGAAAACGCGATAATATTGTAGAGTTTTGAATAACACTCTCTAGTTCTTTCAAGATTAGAATACAAAAAATCTTTGAAGAGGCGTCTGTCAATGCTATCGGCCTATAGCATGAAACAACCATAGGGTCACCTTTTTTAAAAATAGGCACTATCAGTGCTTGTGATCAGGTGCATGGGATACTGTTAGTACAAAAGATGTTGTCAAATTTAATTTTAAGAATAGAGGACCATAGCATCGGATCTCTTTTTATGACACAGGCTGGAATACCATCTGGTCCGGTCCCGCTCTTGATGAACTTATTTTATTTGTTGCCCAAACGATATCCTCTTTGTTCCAGCAGCACAATCCCATTAGGAAAAGTCCCTCGCAAGGATCATTGATTGCATTAAATAATGGCGGCAGTTCATAATTGCTGGTAAAAAATTTGGCCCATACTTCCTCAGTTATAGAGCAATCAGTGGTAAGTTTATCCTTCCCAGTTATTGTTTTCATGGACGACCAAAAATATTTACTGTCATGATTGCATAAATGTTGAATCATAGCCTGGTTTTCACTGAGATATATTTTGATTCTCAATGACTTGACCAGATTTCTATGAGTTTGACAAATACGTTTTTTTCCCTCAAAATATTGGACATTCAAAAACACCTGAGTTTTAAGCCCCCTTATTTTTCTATTTTTAAGTCATTTGGATTCGGCCACTAGTTGATAATAGGCATGTTTAAGAGGTTTGATATTTTTAAAGTTTAACCTGGGCCACACGTGTTTTAAGACATTTGACAATGGTTTCAGTAATAGGGCCTCATTACACGGATGGCGTTAGGGATTTACCGGTACCGGTAAAATACCGGTACCGGTAAATCCCTACCGCCTTACTACGAGGTCCCTTTGCGGGTTGGGGGATTTAACGCCTGCTTTTTGCAGGCGTTAAAATCCAACCCGCTAAGGGACCTCGGAGCTAATTACGGCACCGCAAAATTGCGGTGCCGTAATTAGCGCCTTCCCCATTCCCATAGAGCCCTATGGGGCAGAAATGGGAATGGGGAAGGGCAATGGCGGAAGGGGGATTTACCGCCCCTCCAACCTTGGAATGGGGCGGTAAATCCCCTTTCCGCCAAGGCGGTGCCGGTATTTTACCGGCATGAGCCATGGCTCACCGCCTACCGGGTAATGAGGCCCATAGTGTCCGCATGGTCCTTGCCATTTATAGTAATAGAATGCAGTACATTTGTATTTTGGAAATTCTTCCTCAACAGATTCTTGACTGAACTGGTAGAGCTGTTATTCCATTTAAGCATGAGCCCAGAATGATTGTCATCCACAAATGCTAATGCCGCGGACATTTCCAAAATTGGCATTGTATTATGCAGTTTAAATTGCAGAACCATATGGTCTCCTAGCCCTGGAAATGATATTTTGGCACTACCGCAATTGGTTCAAATAGACATGGAGACATACAAATAATGAATCTTGCACTTAGCATTGCCCCTGGACAAAGCGTATGTCACAGTCTCTTTAGCTGCCTCCAGCGGCCATACGTCCCACTCCGAAAACAATATACTCCACTCCCTCCCCTCCTTTATTCCCTTTCCAGCTTTCTCTGCCCCGGGCTCTAGTAGACCCTCTTCTTCCTCCCCCAACCCTGACACTAGTCCTTCCTCCATTGGATCGTCCTCTGCTTAAAGGGGAATTGTCCTTCCTCACTCCACAACGTCTTCCCCATACTTATCTTCAAGTTGCTCACCCAGTGTTCTGCTCTGGTGTTGGTGTTAGTCATCGGATGGGGCTGACAACGTCTCCCTCCTGCTGGTGTTTCTTTATTCAGTTCATTCTCTCCCATCTCCTGCTTGTTCTCTCAGTGGTCATGGTTACACCTTGTAGCTGTCATCTGGGGGAACTTGCTGCCTCCTATCCTCCCAAAGGTATATGTCTCCTTCCACTCTACTCATTCTTGTTTGAGAGGACAATGTCTCATTTGGTGGAAACAGGATTCCATTCCTGCACACCAGCTTGATGTGATGCCTTCTGCCACATCTGGTACATTGATGCCCTATTGATGGGCATGTCCTACTGTGGGGGAATTGCAACCCACACCTGTAGCACATACTCTCTCCCCCACTCAGCTGAGGTGTGGGATGTTGCATTGATGTTGTGTTCTGTGGATGTCGTCTTAATCTCGTGGCTACAGTGCGTGATCAATGTGCATGGCAGCTATCTCCTCACTTTCCTTTTGTTTTTCTATTTCAATGGCTTGTCTGTCCACCCGTTCATGGACTCGTGCTAGCTCCAATATTTATGCAAGTGGGAGTGGTTCTTTTAGGAGGTCCGCAGATGTATTGCTTCATCGTCGTTGAATTTTTCAAAGTCGCAGTGTGATACTCTCTTTTGGAATCTGATGATGAAGTCCTCAACTGTTTCATGAGGTAACTGCTGACATTTGTTAAACATATACCTTTCAAAGTTCTTTGTCAGTATCTTCTGTTTGACTGCTGTGATGGCCATCTTGCACGTTGCCCTCTCTTGTGACTGGATCGTTTTGAGGATCCCCTTGACCTCTTTTCCAGTGATGTTTGTTAATATCCCTAGGAGTTCTGTAGGATCATCATTCCCAATTGCTTTAACATAGTTGCCAAACTCCTATAGTGAATCCTCCCATCTGGCTCCCCTGTCCTGCTGTGGCTGCAATTGAAATGGTTGCGGTCATCTGAGAAATGCCAATCTGGCTGCACATACTGTTTTGCCCATTCTTTGAATGGCCTGTTCTTTGACCATAGTGGTCCCGTTTGCTGGTTACCTGATCATTCTCATGTCCCTTTTGTGTGTCTGCTCACCTGCTTCCCACTGTCTTCCCAGGTGTTGTAGTGTTGTTCTTCCTGTTCCTTCTCTTGTCCTTGTTCCAAGCTGTATCTCTCACCCTGTAGCCATGCTTTCTCTCAGTGCGTGTGGCTTCTGACATCTTGTGTGGCCACAGTAGGCTGTACACCTTTGGTGCACTGTCTCTCCGTATGACACTGCTCCCTGGGAGCGAGGCCTGCTGACCTTTGTATCGCTGTACAGGGACGCACTCGGTGGGCATCATCCCTCGCTGTGGCTTGTGTGGTCCGGATCACTGCTCACTGGGCGGATGCCCTTTTCCTGCAGGCGAGTTGCTCTTGTATTACCCTGCGGGTGGATTGCCCTTATATGTATTGTAGGGCCAGGAGCAGTCTCCTGGTGTGGCAGAGTGGCCTCTCTCTACTGGGCAGATTGCCTTTTACTCCCTGCAGGGCCAGGATCAGCCACCTAATGAGGTGGGGGGCCTTCTCGCCCTCCGGTGGATGGCCCTTATCTCCTTCCTTTGGGAAGATTGCCCTTGTCCATTTTGCGCCAGCTGGGATCTACAAAGGTACGGGCGGATTGCTCTCCTGCTCACAGGCAGATTTCTCTTCAGTGTGGATGCGCCGATGTGGACGCTTCCCTATGGGAGCCAGTTGGTGTGTCCCTGGCATCAGGGACACAGGGAAATATGGCAATGGATAAATGAGGCAACGGGAACCACACTTGCTGTAAACCTTCCTTTATTCCGTTTTTACCCTTCTCTGTCCCAGGGTCATCCCATGTGATCAGGTGCATGGGATACTGTTAGTACAAAAGATGTTGTCAAATTTTATTTTAAGAATAGAGGACCATAGCATCGGATCTCTTTTTATGACACAGGCTGGAATACCATCTGGTCCGGTCCCGCTCTTGATGAACTTATTTTATTTGTTGCCCAAACGATATCCTCTTTGTTCCAGCAGCACAATCCCATTAGGAAAAGTCCCTCGCAAGGATCATTGATTGCATTAAATAATGGCGGCAGTTCATAATTGCTGGTAAAAAATTTGGCCCATACTTCCTCAGTTATAGAGCAATCAGTGGTAAGTTTATCCTTCCCAGTTATTGTTTTCATGGACGACCAAAAAGATTTACTGTCATGATTGCATAAATATTGAATCATAGCCTGGTTGTCACTGAGATATATTTTGATTCTCAATGACTTGACCAGATTTCTATGAGTTTGACAAATACGTTTTTTTCCCTCAAAATATTGGACATTCAAAAACACCCGAGTTTTTAGCCCCCTTATTTTTCTATTTTTAAGTCATTTGGATTCGGCCACTAGTTGATAATAGGCATGTTTAAGAGGTTTGATATTTTTAAAGTTTAACCTGGGCCACACGTGTTTTAAGACATTTGACAATGGTTTCAGTAATAGTGTCTGCATGGTCCTTACCATTTATAGTAATAGAATGCAGTACATTTGTATTTTGGAAATTCTTCCTCAACAGATTCTTGACTGAACTGGTAGAGCTGTTATTTCATTTAAGCATGAGCCCAGAACGATTGTCATCCACAAATGCTAATGCCGGGGACATTTCCGAAATTGGCATTGTATTATGCAGTTTAAATTGCAGATGGTCTCCTAGCCCTGGAATTGATATTTTGGCACTACCGCAATTGGTTCAAATAGACGTGGAGACATACAAATAATGGATCTTGCACTTAGCATTGCCCCTGGACAAAGCGTATGTCACAGTCTCTTTAGCTGCTTCCAGCGGCCATACGTCCCACTCCGAAAGCTATACATTCCACTCCCTCCCCTCCTTTATTCCCTTTCCAGCTTTCCCTGCCCCGGGCTCTAGTAGTCCCTCATCTTCCTCCCCCAACCCTGACACTAGTCCTTCCTCTTCCTCCATTGGATCGTCCTCTGCTTAAAGGCCAATTGTCCTTCCTCACTCCACAACATCTTCCCCATACTTATCTTCAAGTTGCTCACCCAGTGTTCTGCTCTGGTGTTGGTGTTAGTCATCGGATGGTGCTGACAACGTCTCCCTCCTGCTGGTGTTTCTTTATTCAGTTCATTCTCTCCCATTTCCTGCTTGTTCTCTCAGTGGTCATGGTTACACTTGGTAGCAGTCTTCTGGGGGAACTTGCTGCCTCCTATCCTCCCAAAGGTATATGTCTCCTTCCACTCTACTCATTCTTCTTTGAGAGGACAATGTCTCATTTGGTGGGAACAGGATTCCGTTCCTGCACACCAGCTCGATGTGGTGCCTTCTGCCACATCTGGTACATTGATGCCCTATTGATGGGCATGTCCTACTGTGGGGGAATTGCAACCCACACCTGTAGCACATACTCTCTCCCCCACTCAGCTGAGGTGTGGGATGTTGCATTGATGTTGTGTTCTGTGGATGTCGTCTTAATCTCGTGGCTACAGTGCGTGATCCATGTGCATGGAAGCTATCTCCTCACTTTCCTTTTGTTTTTCTATTTCAATGGCTTGTCTGTCCACCTGTTCATGGACTCGTGCTAGCTCCAATATTTATGCAAGTGGGAGTGGTTCTTTCAGGAGGTCCGCAGATGTATTGCTTCATCGTCGTTGAATTTTTCAAAGTCGCAGTGTGATACTCTCTTTTGGAATCTGATGATAAAGTCCTCAACTGTTTCATGAGGTAACTGCTGACATTTGTTACACATATACCTTTCAACGTTCTTTGTCAGTATCTTCTGTTTGACTGCTGTGATGCCATCTTGTCTCTTGTGACTGGATCGTTTTGAGGATCCCCTTGACCTCTTTTCCAGTGATGTTTGTTAATATCCCTAGGAGTTCTGTAGGATCATCATTCCCAATTGCTTTAACATAGTTGCCAAACTCCTATAGTGAATCCTCCCATCTTGCTCCCCTGTCCTGCTGTGGCTGCCATTGAAATGGTTGCGGTCATCTGAGAAATGCCAATCTGGCTGCACATACTGTTTTGCCCATTTTTTGAATGGCCTGTTCTTTGACCATAGTGGTCCCGTTTGCTGGTTATCTGCTCATTCTCATGTCCCTTTTGTGTGTCTGCTCACCTGCTTCCCATTGTCTTCCCAGGTGTTGTAGTGTTGTTCTTCCTGTTCCTTCTCTTGTCCTTGTTCCAAGCTGTATCTCTCACCCTGTAGCCATGCTTTCTCTCAGTGCGTGTGGCTGCTGACATCTTGTGTGGCCACAGTAGGCTGTACACCTTTGGTGCACTGTCTCTCCGTATGACACTGCTCCCTGGGAGCGAGGCCTGCTGACCTTTGTATCGCTGTACAGGGACGCACTCGGTGGGCATCATCCCTCGCTGTGGCTTGTGTGGTCCAGATCACTGCTCACTGGGTGGATGCCCTTTTCCTGCAGTCAAGTTGCCCTTGTATTACCCTGCGGGTGGATTGCCCTTATATGTATTGTAGGGCCAGGAGCAGTCTCCTGATGTCGCAGAGTGGCCTCTCTCTACTGGGCAGATTGCCTTTTACTCCCTGCAGGGCCAGGATCAGCCACCTAATGAGGTGGAGGGCCTTCTCGCCCTCCGGTGGATGGCCCTTATCTCCTTCCTTTGGGAAGATTGCCCTTGTCCATTTTGCGCCAGCTGGGATCTACAAAGGTACGGGTGGATTGCCCTCCTGCTCACAGGCAGATTTCTCTTCAGTGTGGATGCGCCAATGTGGACGCTTCCCTATGGGAGCCAGTTAGTGTGTCCCTGGCATCAGGGACACAGGGAAATATGGCAATGGATAAATGAGGCAACGGGAACCATACTTGCTGTAAACCTTCCTTTATTCCTTTTTTACCCTTCTCTGTCCCAGGCTCTAGTATCCACTCCTCTTCTTCCCCCATCCCCGACCCCAGTCCTTTCTCTTCCTTCTTTGGATCATCCTCTCCTTGAAGGAGAATTGTCCTTCCTTATTCCACAACACCCACCTTTTTTTTTTCTGTTGGCATAGCAGTTCAAGACCTTCAGAATTGTTATTTCCAGAGGGTTTTTCTCTACCCATTCGGGTTTTCCCTCTGTTTGGAGTTTCGCCCAGGTGGTACCATCCTTCCCGGGTGGTTGTGGTCACTCAAAGGCAGAGTGCTGCAAGGGAGGATAGATACTACTGCTTTAGTCCATGCAGATAAGACTAGACGCTGACAGATTGTGACAGCACTGTCTCCATACTTGATGGATCAGGTACAACTATCGATCTCATTAGTACAAACATTAACAACCACAATCACTAAAGGAGAAAAATACTGACTTGAGACAGAGCGTTTCATATTGAGTTGCACTGACTCCAGACCCCAACATTGGGAAATGTGGGGTCTAGGTTTTTTGATGTGTCTCATAAGCAATGTTGCCTCTAAGCTGTACGTATGTGCACTTGCCCAACTTCCTCTGGGTGCTGCTCAGAAGAATGTCAGCAGCACACACAGACAATTCCCACATATTCAAAAGGATTTAATAATGTACAAGGCACAGCAGGTACCTAATATTTGCTTTCTCTCAAAATGAAGCTAAATTATATAAACTAGTATTGCTATTCTGGTCTAGCTGATATACAGTGCCATACTATGCAAGCTTGACCTTGACAGCCCCCAAACCCTAAAAGTTGAATACATCCAAAATAGGTTAAAAACTAATATGAAAAAGTTACTGCATGAACAGAAGATATAATTAAGAGATTTCTGCACACATTAACCAAATTATCTCTACTTCCTACCCATGACTCCTATACTTTACTTTACCACACGTATACCTTATGACTCGATCTTCCGCCCAATGCCTCCTTCAGATATATTACCAGACAACCTTGACTCGGTCTACCTTGGCTCTGCAAAAGGTTACCAGACTTGTACCTACATACACTTGTTTTATGTTTCTAATATGAATGATGTTTAAGCACAAGAATTTCTGTTGCTCATAGCTCCTTAGCAAAAGTGTCACCCAGACTATTTAGTCCAACTGTCAGCTCAAATATCAGATACTGACTGCAAGTAACCAGGCTACTTGAATGTGTAACCTCATCCCATGATTCCTATTCTTTGTACACATGTCACAAAAGCACTTTGAAGTGGCCCCCTTTGCAAGTTAATGCATTCTAAAACTCTTAAATATTAATTTGCCCTCTAAGGATTTTGAGGAGTCAAATGTCACGTCTACTTTATAAATGGAGAGCTTGCAATATCATTTACCTGGCTTGCAAGGGATACTGGGTATGGACTATGCCTGCCATTATTCGAATATACTATTAGGGCAATGGATATTCAGATTAGTAGAATGCTTTTCAAACAATCTGTCATCTTTCCAAGTATTCAAAGTTCCATGGGGCATAGACCTTAACAATTTATTTGCTAACTCGTTGCTATACAAAAGCAGTTTCACTTAGCCCTACCCAACAATTTAAAGGGGGGTATGTTGCAAACAATCTTGTATACACTTCATAGTAATTGTGCACTTACATATTCATGGAACTTTCTTAAATTGCACATAATATCATGGTTAGGTTTTAAATATCTTTTGCATTACACAGTATTGTGGGTGTGCAAATATCCCAGTTAGTTGTCTACTGCTACAATCCCTCACTTTTGTCATAGCCCTGTCAACTGGTATTTGAGGCTAGCACAGGGTGGGGTGCAGATGGAAGGACACAGGAGAACACTCCTTTGGGGTGGAAAACAAATCAATAATGTTCAAAAACCAAATCAGACGTTTTGGTACGGCAGTACAGTGAAGGAAATGTGTCTGTTTTCTGAAGGATAGGATACCCTAGGAACAGTCTAGGAAACAATGCCTTTAGTTTCTTTTTCTGGTCAGCTGTTGGGGGCTTTTCAATGGATCTACGTGATCTGACCGCTGCTGATTTTCCCACGACGGAAAAATGTGCATGTGAAATGCACGAACCACAAAATGTTCATACATTTCCTATGCGAACACACATTCAAAACCCCTACACAACCAAACCCCACCCACACCAACAACACACCCACAACCACACCCCAACCACACCCCCACCACACCCACAAAACCCCCCACCCACACTCCCAACATAAACAAACCCTACTTACCTTTTCTTCATGCTGTGTCCCTGCGGCGCCAGTTCCCTTTCACTTTCGTGATCGGGAACTGGCGCTGCAGGGTCCTTTTATTTCTTTTTTTTTATGGAAGGCTGCAGGGGTTTCCCCTGCAACCCCCGCTCACTATACTGAAAAGTATAGTGAGCGGGGTGTTATGGGAGACACCCTCACAGCCCCCATTTTTTTTTCTCAGGTGTGCTGCGGGGGTGTCCCCTGCAACACCCCGCTCACTATACCACACAGTATAGTGAGCGGGGTGTTGCGGGGGACATCCCTGCAGCCCCCGCTTTTTGGGTCGCATGTGCAGCGGGGGTGTCCCCTCCAACCCCCGCTCACTATACTGTATAGTATGGTGAGCGGGGTGTTGCGGGGGACACCCCCACAGCTCCTGCAGTCTTTTTTTTTTTACTTACCTTCAATGCATGCTACCACTAAAGGTTCAAACCTTTGGTGTTCAAACCTTTGGTGGTAGAATTTTTTGGACTTTTTGTGCGTTCAGACTTTTTTTTCGGTCCGTTCGTACAATTCCCTTTCCAATATGATGTGTTTTCGTTTATTGCATCTAGCATCCCCATGTATCTTGCCCAACTAACTAATTTCTTAAGAGGAGTCCCTAGTTAAAGAAGAAAGCACTCAATCTGTTGTACCTGTGAACATTGCTGCTATTCACTTAAAAGGCAAATATATGTGATTTTCTTCAAAGGTGCTCCAGACAAAACCTCAGTAAGACTCGAGTGGATTTTTATCTAGGCTGTGGTGAGAAAGGGTGGGCAAAACTGTAAGCTGTATTCTGTCATATCACTTCTTATGTCAGGGTTACAAGGAGGACCCTGATATGATGTTACTCTTTACTCCAATTAAATGATTTTTCAGGGACTAAGAAAGTAATTAGCTTTGCCAGTAGGGATAGTTCATGTTTATTAAAATATGTTCTTTCCCCTTACAATTCCTCTTGAGATTGGGCAGTAGTGTAATTTGGGTTTCTACCAATGCCATTGCTCTGAGGCTCACTGATTCAAAAAAATATCAGTGGAACTTTGCGGGTAGAAGCAGGGGGTAGGTTCCTATATGTTCATGGTTTCCTATTTTTTGGTTGGGCACATTTTCTTGATTTTAGGGAGTAACAATGGATCGTGTATATGCCTCTTAGCTGTAAGGCTGGTTTTGAGCAAATGTCACAATTCACAGGATCACGTAATGTGGATAGCAAGCAGAGGCCCAGGGATTCTGATCATCATATTCTGTGGTGCAGTTATTCAAATGCAATGATGGTCTTTAGACACATTTTGAGGCATGTTCTCCTTAATTAAAGTGGCACATGAATTCCTATGTGCATGTTTTCTGACACATTTCTTTTAGTTGCCATTATTGCATTTGCAAATATGTTATCCTATCTGAATTGTTTGACAGCCACATCAGTGATAAGTGATATTTGCTTTTTTGTAATAAACATGAGTATTTTTTCAAATGGTTTTACACACTTTCTTCATTGTCTCTAAGGAGTGTCGACAAATGAATAGCCTCAACGAAACCTATTGTTTATCCCGACCACACAAAGCTTTTTTGTGCATACACGTTTTTTTCTCTTCACATGAGTAATTTTGGTAATGAACTATGGCATATATTGAAGTCTTGGACTGGTTGATAAGTTCTCCTTATAACCACATAAAATATTTATGTTTTTTACTATATGTTTGGAAAATGTGTTTCAAGATGCACCTTTCACACTGACTTTCGAAAAGAATTGCAATGGCTGGGCAGGAGAAATTCAGTTCCAAACGCTTTGGAGATAGTAGCTCACCAACTATGCATGTTCACAAAATAGCTTACCTCGTAATTTAGTTGTGCACATGGAAAATAATTTGGGCACAAAAGCTAAGCATTTCCGCACTTAGGGAAAAATAATTAGAGGGGACATTGCTCATAAGTGACTCCATCAATATCTTAATTCGTGTACCATATAATTTTCATTCAGATCATACATTTTGCAATGGACCGTGGTAAAATGGTGTCCGTGGTATCAAATTGAATTGCCAATGCCCTTGCCTGGGTGACTCAAGTAGTCATGGCTACTACTTCTCTTTTGGACAATTGTCCAGACTTCATTAAATCTTTCAAGAAAATGTTTGACTGACCTGAATTGACGTATTCAGCACAGGAGACACACCTGGATATAATGCAAAGACCACACAACCTATTTCCATATACCACTAGCTTTAAGCAGTTAGCCACACATTTTGTATGGTCTGAAGATGGCTAGTTCTCTGGTGCAGTATGAATGATACATTGAAAGACGAATTGGCCTGTGTTGGCCGACATGGCTCCATTTCACCACTTGGCACAACGTTTATACAACTAGATTACCGTCTTCATGAATGATGCATAGAAAAGAGAAAGACATGATGAAGATGTGGTAGATGTTTCAGTACTGTCATGGAGACCAAGGAAACCCCAGAAAAGGAACGATCCTGTGAAGTAATGCAGACAGCAACCAGAAGGTTTCTTTTGTCAGAGGAAGAGAGAAGACATTGCAGGAATCAGGACCTCTGCATTCATTTGATTCTAAGGGACACAGGTATTTTCCCATCATACCTCCATGATGATCAGATCAGGAACCGAGACCCTAACCCCTAATATGGACATAGGATCAGGAGCAATTGCAGGGTCCCAAGCTAAAACCCACATTAATACTGGAACAGAGAAAATAGTCCCTGCAAATGGTACGACTGATAGGACGTCATGTCGAAAAAGTCAAACACATCATTACTACCGCCATATTGATTTTAGAGCTGAGGGTTCGTTCATGGACATTGATTGAGCACAAAGCAACAAAGCAATGTAATCACTAGAGAAACAAAAGAAAAGAGCCAATCTGTATAATACATGGATGAAAGACCATTGTTGCCAGGTCCGGTAACAGAACAGTCCACTCTTGATGTGGATGGCCAAACACCAGGAACAGCTTGCTTTCAACCTCATAATGTCAGCTAATTTTCAAGTCAGTCCCAGTGTGCTATTGTTAAGGCGACATAATCAGTTTAACAACTGGTTGGCAAATACATTATTCTTGGTGTCAGAATACTGCACAAGCAATTGCTTGCTTTATGTCATGGACGCAATTCTCAAGAAAATGTAGCATACTTACCAGCTGCTGCTAAATCCGTTATTGCAGCTAATGTGTCCTCTTTGCCTAAGAAATATCAAGGTTATCATGACATGGTTTGCAAAACTTTGGAAAAGGAATTGCCCACCCATCGACTAGACGGCTGCACCATTAAGTGAAATGTCAGTGTCTCTGTGCCTTTTGGTAGTATGCACACTCTCTTAGTACCTGAAAGAGAGGCCATAATGGGATATATATCTATGGGGCAACCTCAAGAATTATTTGATAATGGATTCTCACCTGGTAGGTTATCTGTTTTTTGTTCTATGTAGAAGACCACCAGAGAACTAAGCTTGTGCTTTCGCAGATTGGATCAAGTCATTGTGAAGGATAAGCACCCCTTAAATTGATTTCAAACATAATTACACCTGTATGAAGCTGTTCAGACTTGATGGTCCTGCAGATTATAGAACCTCCGTCCCTAAGTACCACACGGGAAGATAACAATATAACTGCCCGTGCAGTCTTTGAGGCCACAGGTGTAGAGTGCCGTCAAACTGGAACCAGGAACGCCGGAAGGACCCCCCGGACCACTAAAAGGCAAGAAATGATATTAGGCAATGGCAATGCAGTCTAAATCAGGACAGTGGAGAAGACACACACAAGTCTTACCTAATCGGGGTGGATGGATACTCTGAGTGGAACAAATGGGCAGGGGTCTGCAGATAACCGGCGGCAGCAGAAGGCAGGTAGGAGTTGTAAGTAGCACTCTGGATAATGTACACACCTGAGCCCGTAGGGAACAATGGTCAGAGTACATGAACAGGATAATCCGTAGGCAGTCCAATTAGCAATCCGTGGTCAGGAGCCAGGAGGTAGCGACATTTCCAGGGAAAATCTGAAATCAATACCAGTTGAGGAAGCCAAGGGTTGAAAAGTTCAGTGAAGGACAAAAACCGAGCGGCAATTCCAAAGGAAGGCAAAGCAGTCCGTAAAGCAGTCCATGATCAAGATGAGACTAGGAATCCAAAACAACGTAACGCCAAACAGTACTTGCAGGGAAGCAGCTGTGAAGCGTTGTTTGCAAGTCTGCTTGATCCTTTTGACTGTAAGGATCAGTCACATGACTCGAGTCACGGGACGCGTGCCCGTGTCATGTGTTTCGTGTTAATACAGGGAATTACTTCCTGATCACGTGACGCGGAAGTCTCCGTGCACCCAAATGATGCCGATGTGCACGGTACAATGTAGGGGCACGCCATGGTAAATGCCAGTGGAGGAAGGCACGTAACAATCCTGGATGGCCTTTCTTCTGGGTGTGCTGGGTCCGGACATACAACTGCTGCTGTCGGATATGTGAAGGAAATCGGGACCTGAAGGGAAGGCGATGGGTACCTGAGGGGGAGCCGGGTGTGTGAGAACAGGATTCGTGTCAGAGGACAAGACAGAAGCACCTCATTATTCACTGAGTGGACATTTGTGGGGCATGTCATCTCATTCACATAAAGGAAGAGAACGGATGCTGTTTGAACAGTACAAATGCACGGTCATGCCTTTAAGGTTGGCCAATGACCCACTGTATGTTAAAGATTCATGCATTGGGTATTAATTGATCTTCTAGTGCTAGGAGTAAATGTTTATTTAGATTATATTTTTGTGTTCTCCAAATCACTGCATGAACATATCAGGCACATTTGAGGGGTTCTTCGACTGTTAAGAATGCACAGGCTACTTACCATGACAGAATATGTGCATGTTTGACAGCAGTTTAGTGGCTCATCTTGCCTCCTCTGGGTCCCTGGAAGGAGTATGCATGGATTCAAGGATGAAATCAGTCACCAATTGACCGACCTTGAAAAACATTAAAGAAATACGATTCAACAGATTATCTCATTTAATTTCATCCCAGGGTTCTCTTGCATAACTCTTCGCCTGACATTTCTGCTAAAGAAAGGGGTATGTTTACACTAGTCAAAAGACTCAGAGAAGTATTTTCATTCTTTGAAAAAAGTGTCTGCATTTGCTCCAGCCTTGAGACAGTCCCCATACGCAGTTGCCTATTATTGTACAATTCGATGCCTCCTAAAACCCCATAAGGAAAGTTCAGGAATAGAAACAGAAAGATGGAGAAGAACATCCATTCACCTTTGTAACATGATTATTTACAGACAGAAAATAAAATCATTGTATACTGGAAAAACTGTTTCTAGCTATCAAACAGTCTTTCATTGATTTGAAAACATTCTTCTTGTAAGTAAACATTTGGTAGAATTCCAATCAAGCAACATTTAGCAGTCTGAATATCTTAACAGTGTTCAAGTTGGTGGCCCTATTTCTTTGCGTATTTACATTCCCCATTATCTATATTCTATGAACTGCTAATACCACAGCAGAATCCTTGTTTCTCAGGAATACTACTCATTGAATACTAATCCTGAATACTAGCGCATCTGGAGAAGATGTTCTCAACTGAAAAGTTGTTCTGACTAGCTGACCCCTATTGTATGGCTCAGGTGAATGATTCTTACCCTCAAGATGACTATGCTGCCAAATATTGGGTTACAGTACTTTAAAGCCTTGTGTTATCAACTTTGCTGTATCTATATCCTTAAGCACCTGCAGCAGGATATAGTGGCATCCAACCCTCTTGAGAAACGATAAGAAGAAACTATTGTTGGCCCACTTTAAACCATGATATATGTGATTAAGTGACTTCTTCAGACAGATGCTTACATACAAGCCAAGAACACCCGAACATGAAATCTAGGAGAGCTTCACCAGCCAAACATTGGTTCTGTCCCCTGGCAAGTAGTTGTCACATATTTCATAGTTGGCTTACCCGTATGCACGAGATGGTTTGCAATCCTGGTGCCTATGGACTTTGTAATGAACATGGCCCATTTATTGTCATTACCTACAATACCTACTGCTGATGAAATGTCCAACACATTCCATTGCAACATATTTCATCATGATGGACTACCGACCACAGTGAGCTCGGATAGAAGATCACAGTAAGTATCCACATTTTGGAAGACCTTATGTAACTTCCCCACCATTAAGAGGGCACTGGAACAGTATCTACAGTGTTCTTCTACAGCAACAAATGACAACTGAGTGGATGCATTGTCTACAGCAGAATTTGCTTTCAGCAACACTATTCACACCATTATTAAGACTGTCCCATTTTGCTGTGCCTACGGATATCATCCTTGCACTCTCCCTATCACGATGGGCTCAGTAACTAACATACTAACAACTGATGCAAACATTCAGAATCTGTAGCAGAGACGCAAAAACGTTCAACAATGCCCGGAAGCCTCCTGTAAAGGCCATGAAGATATAGGCGGATCAGGATCATTCTGAATGCCCAAACTACGACGTGGGTGATAAGGTTTGGTTATCATTCTGTTCTCTCACAGCACGACTGGCACCATCCTATCTCTCTGCTTGATACATGGGCACCTACAAAATATTACATCATATCAACAAGCTCCAAATTCCTTCATCATGGAACAGGATCCATCCTGTTTTTCATACTTCAATTCTGATGCCTTATTCTGCAGGTTGTTTTCCAAATAGAAAACAACATCCTCCTGCTCTACCGATTCTGATGAACAGGATTCCAGAATTTCAATTAGCACAAACATGGGATTCCTTTTACCATCATAGGTGGCTGCAGTACTTGATTGATTGGAAGGGCTACGCTGCAGTTGATTGGTCCTGGGAACATGCATCTCAAGTCTTTGCTCAATGTTTGATAACTTGTTTCCATCGTCGGTATACTTTCAAACTCGGACCAGCTCTGCATGGTGGGGGGCATAATGTTACATTTCTCAGCCACTTATTATGGTATAAGTGTCACTCCAGGATGCCAGTTACCATTGCTTGTCAACATGTTGCATTCCTATCCCACCGTTGGAATGGGGAATAACATTTTCTCAAGCACCAATGAAAAAGTGGCTCACAGTTGCAAATGACAATTCATTCCTTTTGTCACAGACTGTTTGAGTAATACTAAAGGGGGGTGTTGATAGAATGTGATGAAAATTGTGCATTTCAAAGAATATTTCTTTAGAAACACTGATCAAAACTACTAGCTGCATGGTGAAGTAACATATCAAACTGGCCCACATGGGCAAAGAAGTGGCCCACATTGACCAAAACAACTGGACCACACTAGCATTTTATGATTTTGGTTTGCGCATTGCCCTATTGCTTTGTAGGCCAGTCTTAGCCTTCCTATGGCTCATACCAAGGTAGAGACTATGGAACAATATTCACAAACAGGTCAGTGCTGCTACATACTCCTTTCAGAATGCAGCACTGCCAGAATGGATGTCCTTATCAGGATCACTGAATAACCGTTCACCGCCAACATGCTCAGGTATTTGAGCCCTGCCTTAGTAAATGTTTACCTACTACTCACCCTTTGTGCCCCTTGCTTCTCACTATGTCCTCGCCTTGAGTTTATCATTCCTGTCCTGCCTTTTCTTGTGAATTCCTCTACGGTGCCTGCTTACTTTGTGGTGTTTGCTCCTGACACAAGTCCAGCCCACCAACCTTACAGCCTCTCTCAGCTTGGAGGTCCAAGACCCAGAGCCACTGTCAGCATTCCTATCCCTAGTAATTTAGTTCTAGCCTTTGAAGTGTTTTCCTCTGTCTTGTGGATCGCTGTGGTGGTACTAAGGTTCATGGGTAGTTCTGGTTACTCAGGTGCACAATGGCTACTCAGGAAGATTGCTACTATCTGTTAAACTGATGCCATCATCCTCTATGACAGGCAAGGCTAGTCCCTGACGTAAAACCAGGAATGGGAACATCTGGCACACTACTCCACAGCCAGTTCACTAAAGAGCAAATACAGATATTATGAATAAACATGCCTGGACACAAAGAGGTGCCAGAAAAGCTACTTGTTCAGAAACATTTGAGCTGCCTGCCACAGAACCTGGACATTCATGACACAAATAGAGATGAAAAGAGTTCTGAATTAGAGATCTGAATTAGAACAACCCAAACAAAATACATTTGTGGATGATCTTGATATGTTAGAGTTGAAGGCCTACATCCGTCTGTTGCTTCTGGTTGGGTTGTACTAGGGATAGAATGAATCCTTGGAGGAACTCTGGGATCCAACTTCAGGGCACACCTTCTTCACAGCACTTGAGAACCTTAGAACACATTGCAATATCACACACTTAACAAGGTTTATATGGTTTTATAATAAGATAACAAAAGAAGCTTGTTGATCTACTGGCCAGTTTTCAGCATTTCTGGATATCATGACCATGTTGGTGGAGCAGTTACTTAAGTGGCAAACTGCATAAACATAATCCATGGTTGATGAGCAGCTGGTGGAGTTCACTGGGCAACAGCAATAAAAGCAATGCATTCACAGCAAACAATGGAAATATGGCAGACAGATGTGATGCTGCTGCAATGCCTGGACAACCAATGCCTTCAGGGGAGCTGTGTACCTGGTCAGGCAGTATGGGACACTACAGGTAATGTAGCTGGGGTACAATGTTGTGCCAATATTTCTGGAACCTTATTTCCACACTGAGATAAATAGGGTGGGAGCACTCTCTTAACAGCACATTGGGGCCTGCCAATCAGTGTCCTGGGACACAAGGCTGGTAATGTCGGTATGAACCTGCATTGCTGGAGAGCTGATTGCTGCTGCTCCCCTGAACACTGAGCTACAGTGTGATTCCCCTTCAGGCCACTCCCTCTCACACATCTATCCCTTTTGTACCACCTGACCCCCTACTGCCTCCTCTTGCTGGCCTGATGTACTCCTCGTGACTAATTCTATCTGAAGGCTGCCATGGAAAGCGAGAAGGGACTCGTTTCCATACCCATCTCACTCGGCCATCTTTCAAAGAGTTATTGTTCTCTTTGCTGAATATTTGCCTCACAACGCACAACCTTTCATGTAAGGGACCAGTCTTTTATGTCACGAAAAATGATTTATCATCCAGCACAACTAGCCAGGTGCTAATAGTGTTAAGACCAACTTTATGCGGCAGGCTTGGGTGGCAATGGCAATGGTAGGGTTAGGCTACTGGTCGGTTCCTCCTATACCCTTCATGGAAAGCATTGCTTAACGCTATAGTATTGAAGTGGCTGAATTATTGATGAGCAAATATGTAACTTATGTAGGCACATTAAGATGAAATAAACCATATATACCACCAGAGGTGAAGCCACATCCATGCAGGAAAAACTTCTCATCCGTCTTTCGTTTGACAGTGGCGATACTTTGCAATCCTATGTTCCCAGATAAGGGCAACTGGTATCCCTCTGGTGCTGAAATCCCTCCACTGGCTCCCCATGGCTGCAAGGATCAAGTTCAAGATCCTCTGCATAATCCACAAGGCTTTCTGGGGCCGGGGCCAGCACTACCTACAATGTTCTTTTCCTAAATACTCTCCCTCTAGAGTACTCCACTCGTCCTCCTCCAACTCTTGGGTTTGGGGATAGATCTTTATCCCCTGGAGGTGCCGCCCTCTGGAACAGCCTCCCTCTCTGTCTTGAGCCGGAGCACCTTAACTTCCGGAAACTCTTCAAGACCTTCGTCTTCTCTTCCTCCATCTCTCTCCCTCTACCCTGCTAACCTCCATTCTTTTCTCCTTCTCCTCCCGAACTCCCTTCAGTTTTTTGCTAACTGTTTGCCTGGTTCACCTGCACAGCCTCACAGGTCCCAGGACCCCCCCAACCAGTCTTTGCACTTGCCTCCGGGCCACCGCACTACGTTCAGCATTACTGCACTTTCTGCTTATGCTCTATTAGCGAGGCAACGTCTCTGCACTTAACCCAGGACCCTGTTGGACTGGACGCGTTTGTTCCTCCCCACCCCGTCTTCCTCGCACTTCCATCTGTACTCATGCATTACCTAAATGTACTAGGACTAGTAAGTTTGTCTGTCCTGTCGCCCACCCCGCCTTTTTCTGTCCCCCCTCACTAGCTAGGTCGAAAATGTAACACTTCATGCACCTGCACAAGGAGAAATGTCATGAGGCCTATTATGCTAGTTTCTCTGTTTAGATCCTTTGGAAAATTCAAGGCCTATGAATGATTACTGTATTGCCTTGTTCTCTTCCCGCCTTGAAGCGCTTTGAAGTGCTCCACCTGTGTATAAGCGCTGTATAAATAAACATTTACAATTACAATTAATTGCAATTACTTTGGAATCTTACATTCTCAAAAAAAGGAAAGCTGTCTTTCTCCTCTCCCCAGTGCATCGTGTGTGCGGGGGTTCCAAAATGCCCGATTTTACTGCGCATTGCAATTTTTGAAAATCAAGTTTTATTGTAATTTTCCTTACAAACAACATACAATAACACTTGTAACATATTTGCTCAACCTAATTATAACAATATCTCCTCTCCCCCTACCCTCCGACCCCTTTTGGTCATGGATAATTCAAATAAAACATCTTAAAAATTGGATGCATTGTAGTGTCTCTCTGTGTGGAATCAAAATGTTTTATCTCTGCACGCTAGAACGTTGGGTCCATGAATCAACTATCTCCCCCAGAGTCCCCCATCACCAGTACCAGTACCATGCCCGCTGGGTCATCCATTTCCTTCAAAGACCCCCCCAGAACAGTCTTCCCCTTAGTCCATTACTAGCCTTGTCAGGCCAGTCGCCCATACCTTTCAAAGAAAGGAAGCCATAGTCCCTCAATAGTAGACCTGGACTCCACCATCATAACATGAAACATGTGGCTTTGTGCGGCTCCAGACTCCCTGTCCACATTCACACTAAACAGGGCCAGCCATGGAGAGAGGTACCATCTACCCCTTTTATCCATTAAAGGACCTCCCCCCAGTATGTCTGCAGCATCAGACATGTCCACCACATGTCCATATAGTCCCCCTTTACAGTATGACAATTCCAACAGTGTGGGTTGTGTCCCTCCCTCATTCGCGCTATCCTGTGTAGCAGTTTCAAGGCCTGCTGCCGATACTGGAGTGAGGCGGTCGAACGATTAGCCTGTCTGCACCTTCTGGCCTACCTTGTGTCATCAATATCCCCTCCCAGATTCTGTCCCCACTTCACTCTTCCAGGGGAGTGCTCCCTCAGGGGCCGGCAGCAAGAGCAACTTAAAGAGCCTGGATTTCAAACCCTTGGACCCTTTCTGCAGGATCAGAAACTTTTCAAAGTCCGTCAACTCTCTCTTAAGGTTTCCTTCCATCTTTCCTCGGTCATGGCCCCCTTCAAATGTAAACAGTGAAAGGACGATTGGTTGTCCAGCCCTAGGGCATACTCTAGTCCCTGTAGAGATATGCCCCATAACTGTACTGCCCTACTGAGCCCGGCCTCATAGCAGTTTTGGAACGCAAGCAGCTCCTCAATGCCATCCCTGAGAGGGGGAGCCCAAGTGCAGCTTAGGGGTGATGGCCAAGATGTCAGCCAACTATTTTCAGCACCCTCTTTCCAGGCGGACCACAGAACCCTCAGCAATGGATCTCACAGAACTCTCCCTGGAATGCAGGTCTTGGGGACCCATTACCATTCATCTAACGTGACTGTGGAGAGGACCTTGTTGTCCATGACCACCCATTGTTTCCCCGCCCCCGTGGTAAAATGATCCACCAAGACCCTTAGCTGGGATCCTCTATAGTACACCCCAATATCGGGCAGGCCCACTACACCCTCCTCCTATGGCCTTACCAGTGTGTCATACAAGATCATGTGCTTCTTTCCTGCCCAGAGATATCACAACAAGGTTTGCCGCAACTCCAACAGGAAGGACTTGGGTACCGGTGTTGGCAACATTTGGAATAGGAATAAGAACTTGGGGAGAATTACCATTTTCACTGAAAGGAGGCCTGCCATCCACGAGAATCCCAATCCTGCCCATCTCTCAATATCCCTTTTGACTGCCGACCAAAGGGGGAGAAAGTTGCTAGCATACAAATCACCCGGGCACTGCGTCACCTGGATCCCCAAATAGCGAAACGCTTCCCTCTGTACCCTGAAAGGGAGCCCCGCCCCAAATTCCTCCTCCATATCAGATAGCTTCCCTGCTATGAACGCCACTGATTTCCCCAGGTTTACCTTGAAGCCCGACAGAGTCCCCTAATGCTCCAAGTTGCATAGCACGTGAGGTATCGATTGGGATGGTGAGATCACATACAGCAGTGCGTCCTCTGCAAAGAGGCTAATCTTATAGTGCGTATCCCCTACTCGGACACCTCTAATCTCCCCATTGTCCCTGATCGACGAGGCCTATGGTTTCTTAATTAGTGCATATATGAGTGGGGACAGAGGGCAGCCCTGTCGGGTGCCCCTCCCCAGCGGGAAGGACCCTGACTCCCTTCCATTAACAACTACCTTTGCCAAAGGTTTGGAGTATAGGGCCAATAACCAGCCCATCCACTTCGGGCCCATTCCCAGGGACGAGAAAACTTCCCCCATTAAGGCCCAGCTTACCCTGTCAAAAGCCTTTTCGGCATCTAAGGATAGGAGGAGCACCCCTTTTTCCCGTGCTGTCCTTGAGCTCAGCTTGTACAGAGTCTTTCGCATGCTGTCCGCCCCTTGTCTGTTTAACACAAATCCAACCTGCTCTGGGTGGATCAATCTAGGGAGGTACGCCTCCAGCCGTGTGGCCAGAGCTTAGCGTCCACGTTTAAGAGGGCGATCGGTCTGTATGAGCAACAGTCGTCTGGGTTTTTCCAAGGCTTTGGTATCACCGTTATCAGGGCCTCAGGGAGAAATGTTGGGGGTATTGTGTCCTGACCCCTCATCTGATTGAAAACCTTGGCCATAGGCCTCGCCAACGAGGACTGGTACTGTTTATAGAAGTCGGCTGTAAAGCCATCCTCCCCCAGGGCCTTCCCTGTCTTCAACCTATTGATAGCTTTCATCACCTCCACCCCCGTTATATGCCCGTCTTGGGGCTCAAGTTCCGCTTCAGCGAGCCTGGGGAGGTTTCGCCCGTCCAGGTAGCTCCTCATTTCCTCTAATGACTACTTTCCCTGTTTGGTGTAGAGTTCCTTATAGAAACTCGCAAAACATTCTGTTACCCCAGTCCCCCCGTATGCCTCTTTCTGTCCGTGTCTCAGACTCCTTCAACCCTCCTTTCTACCCACCAACCTCTCACCCTGTGTGCCAACAGAGTCCCCACTGTGTCCCCTCTTTCATAATATCTTTGTCGGGTGTACCTCATCTTCTTGGCGACTTCCCCGATAAGGACCGTATGTAGTGCCTGTCTCTTGTCTCTCATGCCTCCTAGTAGAGCCTCCCTATCTACCTCCTTCGGGTTCAGTTGTGAACGCATTACTCTCAGATCTTTGCAAAGATTACTCTAAATCAATGCCCTTTTGTGTTTCCTGCGGGAGCCCTTCGCAGTGAGCAGGCCTCGAAAGGTAGCCTTTGCTGTCTCCCATACCATTGTCAGGTCTGTCTCCCAATTATCGTTGGTCTCAAAATAGGCCCCTATTTCCACCCTCAAGAATTCCCTAAATACCTTATCCCGTAGCAGAGTATCGTTACACCACCAACTACTACTCCTCAAGGCCCTTGTCAATCTCCAGTCCACCACTACAAGCTCATAATCAGACCATGTAATAGCCTCCACGGCCGGCACCCCAATCTCCCCATCACCGTCTTCCGATACCAATAAGAGATCAATTCTCATGTAAGATTGATGTGGGAGAGAGAAGAATGTATAGCCCCCCGGGCCACGACCTACACCATTTGTCGACCCAATAATGCTCCTGTATGTGGTCCCGCATAGCCAAGTTTGTTGCTCCTCTCGTCCCCCCCACGTTTACTGACCACCAGTCCAGCTGGGGGTCCATTATCAAGTTAAAATCCCTGCCTAAAACCATTGTCCCCTCCGCCTACTTGTCCAATGACATAAACACCTGGCTTCTAAACTGAATCTGACCCACATTGGTGCATAAAGGGTAGCCAACGTGAGCCGCATTCCCTCGCTTGTGCCCTTATGCCCAAGAACCTGCCACCAAAGCCCCTCTTGACCTCAATACCACGAGATGGAACGATTTGCCCAGGAGTATGCCACCCCCTCTTTTTTGCATGAGTTATGAGAAGCCCAAATGTTTCTACCAATTTCTTTCCCCTTTATCGGGGACTCCTCCCCGCAACAATAGTGTGTTTCTTGAAGAAAGAGGACCACCAAATTCTGTTTGCGAAACATGTTACTAGTGAGGGATTATTCTGAGAGTTTAAACTCTTAACGCTCAGCGTGCCTACCCATCCCTCAACCATCCCCTCTCCCTATCCTGCTTCCAAGACACCCCATGCGGCCTGCGGGGCGCAAGCCCTTCCTTAGTTTGAAAATGCATGACAGTTCCTGTACACCACCACCCCTTCCCACCTTCCCCCCTCCCCGTCTCGTTCCCTCATCCCGCCCTCCCTTACCTGCCCCCTCCCAACCCTTTGAGGCATCCGTCCTCACCACCCAGAGTGACTGGGTTTGGTCGACGAACCAACAGGGACTCGTGCCCTTCCCCGGGTTGTGTAACTAATGGGATTTTCACTCCCTCAACCCCACAACAGACCCATGCGTTCGATGTGACCCGATTGCCCAGTACCATGGTCCCCATACCCCCCCCAGGACCCCCACATCTCCCTCATTGAACCAACTCAAAGAACCTCCAACGCATCATGCAAACCACAACAGGTATAAACTTACAAACAATGCATCACCCACCCAGCACCACAGGCAGCAACAAGGATAGGAAAGCAAGCCAACAGTGGCTCTTTACTAGGTCATTATGCCATTTAACTCCCACTTGACCCCCAGGCATCCCGGGGGCTTCACTGCATGAGCCCGGAAGTGCAGCTCACTGTAATACAGTTCAATTTCACTTCAAGTGCCTACCAAAGGCGACAGGCGGGTGTTTAACTTTCTGAAATTTCTGGGACCCTCTTGCCCTAAGTTTTCCCCTGGTTGAATCCAGGCCCCTAGGACCCTGGGCGGGGTCTGGCTCTCCATTGTTCCGTTCCACAGAGGGGCCCTCATGCTACCAACCAGGTCCTCCGTGACACTCTGGATGTCCTCCTCAGCAAAGAAATGGTGCCTCTCCCCATCAGATTCAAAGGCGAAATAGAATGGGTGGCCCAACAGTATCAAACCCCCTTCTCTTGAAGCCATTTGGTGAGAGCCCCGCATTTTCTCCTCATCAACAACGTAAGGGCGAAAAAGTCTTGGTCAATGGCCCCTTTGGCGTCTCCATAAAGTATCTCCCGAAAGCTCTTCGCCTTCTCCACAATCCTGGCCTTGTTTCTATAGTAATGTTGACGTGCCAATACCAAGCGGGGGCCCCTCGCCCCCGCCCCAGCCCTGTGGCCTCTGTCTATCATGACTCCTTCTCCAGCATCGACTCCAAGGGCAATCCTTATAATGTCCTGTACCTTGCCCTCATAACCTTCTGCCTCCACTAGCCCAAAAACACGTGTAGATTGTTTCTCCTCTCTCGATTCTCCATGTCATCTACTTTGAGGTGGAGCTCCACCTACCGGCGCTGCATTTCCATAAATCCTGACTCCATCTGAGTCTCCAGGAGGTCAGTGGATGACTAGTTGGCCTCTACCCCACCCATCCTATCCTCCAACATTGTGACTTTGGCCGTGAGATCAGCCAGTTGTGTCCCCATGTCTGTTCTCATCCTCCTTATCTCCTCAAGAATGGTCTGGATGTCATCTTTTATGGAGCCCAATTCTGTCGGGGTGGCAATAGTGCTTCCAGGTTCCATCCTTGTGTTTTCCACCTGGTATTGGTACTTCACCAGGGCCTCCTTCCAAATCATGGATCGCCCACCACCCACGGCACCCGAAGACACCGGATGGTTGTGGCACGTTCCCAGTGGGCCAGAGGACTGTCCCCAGAGTTTTGTGGTTGAAGGACGCGAGTGGTGGGTCTCGTTCGGGGGTGGAGGGCGAGGGAAGCTCCAGCCTGGCCAGGCTCCACCTTCTATGTAGGTGAGTCCTTGCCTTGTCCCCAAGGTATGTTATAGTGGCATCTCCACCATCTGGTTGGGGGGTCCTTCCACCACAAGGGTATTGCAGGGGAATCAACTTAAATGACACCCACTCCAGGCATGGCTGTGTGTTTCCGTAGGGGAGTCGACCTCCCGTCGATGTATAGACCCACCCTTGCTGCACCTCTCAAGCTGTCCAACATGTGCTGCCGGGCACTGAGCTAAGTCTGGTTGGTCCCCCGTGGGTCTCAGGTCGAGGACTTTCTCTCTGTTCAACCCCTCTTCTGGCCTCATCGCACACCCTCGTTGAGCCTGTCAAATGTCCCCCTTAGGTGTCCATATGCACCTCTCCATGCGCCCCTGGGCACAGTGCGGTGTCCCTCTCAGTGCAATGGGCCACAAGTTGTTGGGCCTCCTTCCCTTTGTTTTTTTTCACCACCCGCCGTGTGTCCTTCATTCCTTGTCCAGCACTCTCGTGATATAGGGGCCCTGGTCTGGGGGGGGCTCCCTCTGGTTATTGGCCTGATCCGGGCTAGGAACATGAATCTCACATCTCAAGGTGGTGCCCCACTCACAGTCACATGGGCCTTGCACTCCTCAGGTGTCGCAGGGGCCCCAAAGTCACTAATATTGATCCACCTGGGAGGGGGTGTGTGCAATCTCCAACACTTCCTCACCTTGTCTGTGCAGTTCCTTATATTTCCCCCTCATGTAGTGCCCTGGGCGTGCTCCTGCTACAGCCGGGCTGGGGGAGACTCACTGGTGGCGGCAGACACTTTTCTACCATGGTCTGGCTCTGAAATTCCCTCCAAAGATATGGGGCACTGATTGGCACACCTTTAGAGTGCCGCTGCACCCGTGGCGCGGCTCCCCGCTTTCTCTCCACTTCAGAGCAGGGGGCCTGGCAGTCGCCGACAGTCCCTCAGTTATATGCGGCACTGCTGGGATGGAGGGGGGCCCACCAAGTCCGGACTGCCTTCCCCGCACAGGGGCCTCCGCTGGGCCCACCTTGCTAATGTCTCCCCTACGCATGGCCTCTCAGCAGGCTGCACTGTGGCTGCTTTCCTACGACGGCCCGGGCCAGGAATGACTCGCCCAGAAGGGCGGGTGGCCCTCCTCCGCTACCAGATCCTCCTCCAGCCCAAGGGGGCACAGCAGGGGCAGCATCAAGGGCGCCGCAGTGCACCCGGCACGTCCCCCTGCCAAACGCTACCTTCAGGCCTGGGGTCCAGCTGCCAGATACGTTCCCTCTGCTGCCCGCAGCACGGTTGGAGGGAGAAGAATGGCTACAACGTCCGGGCCTCTTTGCCTGCACCGTGGAGTATTTCTTGGCTTTGGTGGCGCACCCCGGGGCCTGCGCACCTTCCCTCGCCGCGCCGTAACTCCAGCAGTGTGGGTCTCCGATGTACCGCTCTCTCAGGCTAGGAAGTGCACGGCCAACTTCTTACCCGGCACCTCTCGCAGGGTGGATGGGGTGAGGGGCATCCCAAGAGCCTAGAGCCTCTTTTCTCAGCTCAGGCGGCACCATAAAGCCTCGGGTTTTCACCCGCAGGTGGGCTTTGGGTTCACACAACAATGCCTCTACCTCTGGAATGAGGTAGATCCCTATCTCCTCAGCAACTCTGCACGTTTTCCCTGGTGGCCTTTCGCACATTGCAATTTAAGAAATGTTAAGTGGATAATCTTGACCACCTCGTGCATAACTGAAACTGTAAGCATAAAGATTCTGGTTGAGACTCTAATTAGAGATATAGGTCAGTAGAGAGACACTCCCAGGACCCATGTCCCTTCTTAGGGAGGCACATCTCCACCTCACTGACGAGGCCCAACCAGGCCGAAACACATGTCTGCGTTTGCTGGTGGTACTCTTGTTCAGAAGAGAATTGCCTGGCATTTTGGTGCAGGACTGCCTTTGGGCAGGACAAAGAATGGTATGTAGTGGAGATTTCTCTTCTGTGAAAGGATGGTGAGCTAAAGACTCTGGTCGAGACTCTAAGCTGGGATATAGGCCGGTAGAGAGACAATCGCAGGACCCGTCTTGTTTGTGCATAATAAGTAGCTTTGGTGTTTCACTCTAAGTTACTAGGGTAATCCAGACGTGGAACCCTTGCTCACTGTTCTTAGAGAGGCAAAGCTCCACTTCACTGAAGAGCCCCAACAAGGCCGAAACACGTGTCTGGGGTTGATGTTGGTACTCTTGTTCAGAGGAGAATTGCCTGGCATTTCGGTGCTGGACTGCCCTTGGGCATGACAAAGACTGATACGTAGTGGACATTTCTTTTCTGTGAAAGAATGGCGAGCTAAAGACGCTGGTTGAGACTCTAACCCGGAATATAGGCCGGTAGAGAGACACTGCCAGGACTCCCCTTGTTTGTGCATAATAAGTAGCTTTGGGTTTTCACCCTAACTTACTAGGGTAATCCAGACGTGGAACCCTTGCTCACTGTTCTTAGAGAGGCACAGCTCCACCTCACTGATGAGGCCCAACCAGGTTGAAACACGTGTCTGGGGTTGCTGTTGGTACTCTTGTTCAGAAGAGAATTGCCTGGTATTTCAGTGCTGCACTGTCCTTGGGCAGAACAAAGACTGATATGTAGTGGAAATATCTCTTCTGTGCAAGGATGGTGAGTTAAATACTCTGGTTGAGACTCTAACCCGGGATATAGGCCAGCAGAGAGACACTCCCAGGACCCCCCTTGTTTGTGCATAAAATTAACACCTGGTTGTAGTGGCCTTGCACAAGAATCTGCACCAAACCATGAGGATTTATTGCGCTAGAGTAAATCAGCAGAAGTAAGAAAATCAGTAAACTGTCAATTAAGGCTTTCTTTATAGTGACCTGCAGTTGCTTCACTTCCAGTATGCTCTGTCTTTGATCAGAGTGAGATAGGAGACTAAATTCAGCTACTGCTCAGCTAGGCCCAAGTCTTTCGCCAGGAGGAGTGCCGGGGATCATCTGCCCTGCACTCTCGGTCCGCTCTGCCCTGCCGCCTCATTTGTGATGTACTGCGCACATCTCCTCATAAAGTCTTGCGAGATCACGCCCAGGCCATTATCTCACTAGGATGTATCTCTACATATCTCCGTTTGTTGAGCAGCCAGGCACTACTCCATCACAAAGTCCATGCACCTTGTAGGTTGTCTCCTCTCGCGTTAGGGGCGATTCTCAGCAGGCGATGGTCTGGAGGATGTAGTCTCTGTTACTCCCACTCAGCCCCTGAACATTAATGTGATGGTTTCTTCGTCTCTAATTTCACTTTCCACCATTGTGATGTCTCTGGGTCAGTTCTCTTCTTGGGATTCTCCCCTTTCAATCTCATGGCTGCGATGTGCTTCGAGAACATCTGGAGCGGTTCCCGCCAAGGACTATTCTATCGATTCAAGAGTCTACCTTCTAAATATAGCAACTCATTTGAGATTCCATTTTCTTCCGTCTCTGGTGCATTTGTAGTTGGTACCTTTCTGCACCACTTCTACGGGTTTGTTGTACTTGGACCCCACCACTTGATCCTTATCTGGCATTCTTATTTTCATTAGGTGCCCTTCACTGACCTCAGTTCACATGGTTGCTCTGCTAGCATCACTCAGGGCTTTCATCTGGTTCTTCTTCTCTTGTATTCTCCAGACAAGCTCTTTCATCTCAACCCTTTCATCCTGCCTCACCTTTGGCAACCATGGGGGCACAAGAGTGGATGTGGCCCTACTCCGCACAACAGTTGGAAGTGTGACACATTAGTGACTGCGTTTGGGGTCAACTGATGAGTTGCTATTGCCTCGTTAACGGTTCTGTAGGGGTCCATTCCAGATGCTGCCACCAATTGCAAAGCTCCTTTTATGAATATATTTGTCCTTTCAACAAGCCCATTAGCGTGAGGGATGGTAGCTCACCCTGATCTGCGTGATGTTGTGCATGTCTAAGAACACTTTAATTTCTCTGGACACTAACTGAATGACATTGGCCCTCATTACGACCCTTGCGGAAATCAACCGACCGGACCGCCATAGCGTAAATAGCGTTTCCGCCATTGCACGATGAAGCAAAGTGCGGCTCATTCCGACCCATCGGGCACGAGCACCACGCCATGGCGGAAGTGCAAAGTCCGCGATGGCGGAAATGACCCCAAAACGGCCCACACCGCCGCCGTACGGCGCCCTAGGTGCAATACCGCCACCCATCACAGCGGACACCGCAGTGAGCGCCAACCGGAAAGTACGGTGACCGTAAATATACGGAAACGGAAGTAAAAGCATGGTCCCGGAACGGGAAACATCCCGCCGTACACCTATAAAACCACAAAATCCACACAACCATAAAAAATACTACCCTGAGACACATCCCAACCCGTCATCCACGCTAGTGAAACCAAGAAAAATGGGAAAAGTAGCGAAGAAAGCGTGCGACCGCAAGCGGCAGGTCCACTTCTCCCGTGAGGAACTCACCGTGCTCACAGAGACCCTCCAGGAGAATGCTGCCGTCGTCTTCTCCACGCAAATGACCAGGACGGCACTTGCGAACAAGAAGGCCATATGGGCCCTGGTGGCACAGCGTGTAAGTGCGGTGGGGACCGCACCCCGCAACCCACAGCAATGCAGAAAGCGATGGGACGACCTGCGGATACGCGTCCGTAGCATACTTTCTGCCAACCGCAACATTGCCACAGCTACCGGGGGAGGATCGGAATCACCCATCAAGTTGACCCCCTGGGAAGAAATCTGTGCCTCCACCATTGGAATGGAGAGCATAGAGGGAGTCGGAGGGATGGAGAAAGGAGTGCAGACATCCGAAGATTCAGGTAGGTGCCCCAAATAAAACAATGCCAAAACCACAATGTCCAATCATGTGAAGTACCACGTGCCCACACAGTGCAACAGGAACACATGTCCAGGAGAACGTCCACATACATAGGCCTGATAGCACACTTTAAAACTCACATCAAATACATAAATAATTAAAAATCCTAAAAACACCCTCTACACGTGCAGCAGGCACACCCTAACTGCAGGCTGCCAAACAACTGCACCCTCACTCCACACACAAATGAAACCACCTCCAAGGCCCCGACCCAAATCACCCTCAGGTACCACCCCAATGCATGTGATACATTGCCATTCCAATTCCCACAGACCCATTAATAACGCTCGCCCTCCTTTACTCCACCACAGGGTCCGATCCAAACGACGAGCTCCAGGACACCCCTACCAGCACACCTGCAAAGAGGGCCAAGACCAACGGCCAAAGACCCTCCACCTCAGCTGCACGCATCAAGACACGGCAGCAGCACAAATCAAGTGACAGCACACAGGAGGGAACTCCAACAGGCACCCCAGCAACCAGCATGCCCACAACACCACCACCACAGGTCCCCCCAATGGATGCCACAGTAGGCACTGCTTCTGGTGGCAGCAGCACCATAGGTGATACTGCATGAATGGCAGCATGCTCCGACACAGAAAACGGGGATGTCGAAGTTAGATCCATCCATGACCTGTCTCAATCCCCCTGTCTGTTCCATCCTGTACACCATGAGGATACCACGCAGGGGCACCCACAAGACGACGACTGGCCATCCCCCACAAGCCCTGTGGCAAGGCAACATGAGGTGATCAGCCCCTCTGTGACACCACCGCAAATGGCCATGGCCCAGCAGAGGCAACAGTCCCTCGACCAGTTAATCGTGCAACAGCAGCAACTGGCCAGGCTCCTCAAGGACCATGCCGATGAATGTGGGGGCACTAAGGCAGACATAGAAACATCAACTGAGACACTGAGGGCAGAAATGGAGAGAAGTACAGAGACACTAAGGGCACAAATGGAGAGTAGCACCGAGAGCCTGAGAGTACAAATGGAGAGTAGCACCGAGAGCCTGAGAGTACAAATGGAGAGAAGCACCGAGAGCCTGAGGGGGGAACTGCATGCGACGTCCAAAGACGTATGTGCCGAACTTGCCGCAGTGCGCCGTGTGCTCACTGAGCTCTCACAAACCCTTAGGGACATGCATGGACGTGAGCAGGCAGAGACATCATCCGTTGCAAGTTCCGTCCAGGGCAGCCCCCAACGTAGATCTGGGAGGAACCTGCGCTCCACAGGCAGGGGTGCCCCTGATACCCGCAGAGGGGGCTTGCAATAGCGACAGCCCACTGACAATGAGCATCTTTGGACACTGGTGTTCGGGGGGGAGGTAGGAGGGTGGAGGGGGTGTGTTGGGCTCACTTGGGTGGCGGGTCGATAGGGTGTTCAACATGATATCACATATGCCATAAACAATGCACGATCATCCAATGAGATGTGTGGACATTGATCTTTGTGTACGAGGCCATTATAGGCGTACAGTCCATATTGTGCATGTCCCAGACACACACAGTGCCACGAGTCCCGTGTCCATGTATCAGCCACCAGGCGTGAGTGCTAGAAGCATGCATCTATGAGATGCTGACGAATGTCACGGCCCTCCTGTGCCTCGCAGACTCCTTGAGGTGCTGCCACATCCCCACCCTCATCATGACCATCATCAGGTGCTTGCAGTTCTGCGTCAGGGGGCATGGGCACATTTCTACGTACGCACATGTTGTGGAGCATGACACATGCCATGACCATCTTTGCAACCTTCACATGGCGGTACAGGAGTGCCCCGCCAGACCTGCTGAGGCAGCGGAAACGAGTCTTCAGTAGGCCGAATGCCTGTTCTATGACTACACGGGTACGTGAGTGGGCATGGTTGTAGTCCTCCTCATGCTGGTCCCGTGGGTTCCGGACTGGTGTGAGGAGCCATCTCTTCAGTGGATACCCGGCATCACCTGTATGTGGACAAGAAAGGAATATTGAGGAATGCCATTGCTACGTACGCACCCCCCCCCTTCCTGCCAGGTCATTGCCGCATCACATACCCCACATCATCATGCATGAAATGAGACTCACCGAGTAGCCAGGATCTGTTCCCTGCGTGTCGCTCCATGTAGCGTGGTATAGTGGAGTTCCTCAAGACCATAGAATCATGGGTAGATCCAGGGAATCTGGCACAACAATGTGTAATGATCCTGTTGGAGTCACACACCATTTGTACATTCAGGGAATGAAATTGTTTTCGGTTGCGGTACTGGGCCTCCATGGCATGTGGGACGACCAATTCCACATGGGTGCAGTCGATGGCACCAATGCAACCCGGTATGCCGGCAAGTGCATGGAATCCCACTTTTGTGTTCGTAATTTCCTGCTCCGAGCGTGGTAGAGAGATGAAGTCGTCTGCGTGCTTCAGGAGGGCATCGAGCACTTGCAATAGTGTCTGTGAGAACAGTGGCTGTGAAATGCCATGCAACTGTCCGACTGTGTGCTGGTAGGTGCCTGTGGCCAGGAAGTGTAGTACAGACACCACCTTCAGTAGGGGTGGGATGGCGGTTGGGCTATCTATCATGCTGACAAGGTCAGCCTGTGTCATGTCCACAATGGCGGTTATGGTGTCCCGGTCCAAACGGTAGAGGGTGTGGATCTGCTCATCAGTGAGGTTGAACGGATGTGCTCGGAGGCGTGGGATTGCGGGCTGCCTGCGTGGTGGTAGTGGCTGTGCTGGCGGCCCTTGCTGGCCCTGCCTTGGCCTCCTCCTCCTCCTGCGTCTCCGCCGTGCGGCCGGTAGTAGTTGCTGTTCGTCTTCTTCTTGAAGTTGGGGTACTTGCAGTGCTATCAGGTCCCTCAGGGCCAACATGGCTAGTCCTGCCGGTAGCATTTCGGAGTGGGTGTGGTTGTGGGAGGAGACTGGGTGTGCAATTTATGTGTTTTCAGGCTGTATGGCCTCCACCTGTGGTGATTCATTCCACCTGTGCAAGCTGCACTCCCCTTTGGGCGAGCACGTCCCGCACACAACGCTGCAATTCGACGAATGGCATCTTGCTATTGCAATCATGTATTTGTACCCGATGGCAGTGTAACATTGGTTGATATGTTCATTCGGCTATGGTCCCATGGTTTCACATACAATCTTTGCAGTCGCGAACAGACTTGTGAAGGGTCAGTGGAACGTAGTACTCGAGTAACGGTGGACCCTCATGCAACACTGTACCGAGCTTCACCGACGGGCGGGGCGTTCCATTTGTGAGTGAAGGCAGTTGCCATTCTCACACACAGCTGCACTAGATGGATTAATTTGTGGTTTCAAGCGGCCACAGATGCCTTTTCGACGTGATGTTGCAAATGAGGAATTCGAAGGGCGGCGCTTTCGGTTTTCAGCTAGCGGCGAGGAGATGCCCACAGGTCTGACTGCAAATATAACGTTCTATTGTTCAATGTCCTTGGGACAGGGGCCATGGCGAGGATGCAATGATTGATATGAATAGTATGGGATGCGCAATAGCGACGTGGGCGATGAGGCCGGACGTTCCCAAATACATGTTACTTCACAACACTTGAATAACGGGCTGGGGCACGGTGGATTTTGCAGGCTGCATAACGCACAGACTCAATGGAAATTTCACATGTTATGTGAGTATGGAAACAGGCGTTTTCATTACGGGATGAGGGAATGATGTATGGATGCATGGACAGATGATTTGATACAGATTTTGCCATGTACAGGGCTTCTTGGAATCTATCCGCCTCCCCTGCGCTATGTGATGCAGGGCTGCCATAGTGGGGCCATCGTCTATCTGGCCTTGTTGAGCCCTCCCTGTCTCGACGCGCCTTCAGACACTTGTGTCTATGCACGTTACCAATCCCATCAGATGGATTCTGTTGTAACAGACGCATGCACAGGTACACTCGTTTGTGATAGTGTTTTCACCTCGATATAGATAGTTATGATTCGCAAGTGGTTTGTGGGTGGTGATGATCCTTTGGAGTGGGCTAGCATGCATATGGCTGTGGATTTGGTGTGATCATTGAAGTGGTTAATTCAAATGTAGTTCTGATGGCCATACTATTCTTTTTCATTTCATTTGGTTGACAGGTATCTCCTCCCCTTTTGCCACTGCCATCTGTATGCCACTCCTGCAGATGGATTTTACTCCCGACACCTGCTGCTTCGTGTTAATCAGTGGAGCAGCATTACGATCTTATGGGACGATCGCCAATGGGCCACATGCCCTTACGCAGTACTAGTGGCTAGGAGCAACATTTCGGCCTTTCAGCTGGACTAGTGCCTCCCTATTGGGACGGCCCTGCGGTTCTAGGCGCTTCCATGTTGCCTTTTCGTACGGGAATGTAGCCCCTGTGTACCATGAAGGAACAGGGCGTCACACAAGAAGTAGCTGGTCATTTATTGCGGATGCAGCCCACGATAATGAAATATATTTTGGAGTTCATGGCCTAATGGCTGTATGGGCTTGGTGAATTTGTTGTGCATTAAATTTCTATTCTGATATGAACCGTGTAGCGTTCTTCTTTGCGAGTGATGTGGCATATTCCTATTTGGGGAGCGATGTATTGTGAGGAGATCTGCATTGGGTTCCAGCTTCGGAGTATAGTTGCGTGGTACTGTGCTGGGCGCGTTTGCCTACGGAGCCCAGTGAGGTCAGGGATAAGGGCTGCCATTATGACTGTTTTGATGATGTCATGCTCAGGGGCGGGGGATTAGCTTTTGTGTAACAGATGCCGGTCAGCCAG
This sequence comes from Ambystoma mexicanum, assembly GCF_040938575.1. NCBI lineage: Eukaryota > Metazoa > Chordata > Amphibia > Caudata > Ambystomatidae > Ambystoma > Ambystoma mexicanum. Next base: position 619,890,736 of record NC_090923.1, on the reverse strand, counting down.
TTGGATTGGTGGAATGATGTGATTATCGGAATTTTGCTGGTCACAGGTGCCTGTGTTTGCGTGCGTTTCTTGGTGGGAGACTGAGGTCATGTCCATTTGTATAGCTTCTGTATTCGTGCCATCTGTGCCCTGCAGCTTCCATTGGGCACTCTTGAGATTCATTTGTTCGTTGGCAGGCATGGATGACTAGTACATTTCACTGGTTGCATTGTGTGACTTCATTGCACCTACGGGGGGTTGTACAATGTGGCCAGGGAGCGGTGTACAAGCACTCAGTAGGGCCGTTTACGGTTGGTTCGCGATGCCGTACTTCTCACCATGGCGGAATGGTACTTTCCGCCGTGCTTGATGGCGTTAGGTGCATGTCCGCTAGGGTCGGAATTCGCGTACCGTTGCGCCATGGTGGTAATTACGGTTTGGCATGGCGCGCGCGCGCGTGCTTGGTGCAGTTAGCGTTGGCGTTCACTACGGTGTCGCTAATGGCATCGTACTTTGAGGTGACGGGTCATGATCGCACCGAGCGCTATTCGATGGCGGTATTGCATTTCCGCCATCGTTTTTCGATTTCCGCCAGGGTCGTAATGAGGCCCATTGTCCGTTACCAATTCTTTGGGCAAGCCTTCTCTTTGAAAAATGGTGCTCAGTACTTCTATGACGGTGGTTGTTGTTATATTGGGTACAAATTCCACCTCAACCCATTTCGATAGGTAGTCCACCATCACCATCCCATACTTGTGGTCGGGTGACATGGTGTCTAGCGGTCCTATGTAATCCAGACCGAACTTGTGCATTGCTCCTTCAGGAGTCTCAGTGCGGATCAACAGGGCTTGTTGAGTCTTGAATCTCTTATCACTGTTCATGCACTCGTGGCATCACTCCATCATTGCTTGGATGTCTTGATTCATGCACGGCCACCAGTACAATTCTCTCACCCTGCACCTGGTCATGTTGCCTTCCAGGTGACCTATGTGCGCTCTAAACAGAATCACTTCACACATTCCTGCTGGAGGTATAACTTGATCCTCTCTCATCAGTAGCCCATCAGCCTCATATATGTCTTTGCTCACCTTCCAGTAGAGCCTTAAGCTTTCAGAATGGTCCTTTAACTAGGCCAGCCTTCTCGAGCCAAGTCGGCAACCCTTCTCAGGGTGGTCTCTTTGTCCAATTCTTCCTTCCAGTAACTCTCACTCATCTCTAGGAATGTGTGGCTTCTCAGGTCATTCACAGACACTGCCACGCATTCATCCCGAAGAAATGTGGTGGCTGGCTCTTTGTGCTCCAGCAGACGGGACTTGCAATCTGCTTGCGTGTGCTTTCACCCTCCTACATGCATAACTTCATGTGTGTACTCTTGTAACTTGACAGCTATACGTACCAATCACAGGTTCGAGGTCTTCCTACCTTCTGGGTTCAGCATATGGATCAGCAGTGTATGGCCGGTGACCAATCAGAACTTCGTGCCCCACACATATCACCTAAAGTACTCCACTGCTCAGGCACAGGCAAGCATCTCTTTTTCTGCCATGGAGTAGTTCTTTTCAGCATCATAGAGGGCTTTAGAAGCAAATGCGACCACGTGTTTGACATCACCTTTCTTCTGCATCCATGTGGCACCCAGACTATTTGCGCTGGCATCCCTAGTTATTTAGGTGTGCCACTCTGGGTTGAATGGTCTTAAGCACACAACACTTACTATTCTGCTCTTAGCTTCTTCAAACGCCAACTTTTGTTCTAGACCCCACTCATAATTGTCACCTTTCCGCAGCAATCCTCACAGCTGAGCTGTAGTCTCTGAAAACGGGGATACGAACTTGGCATAGTACTACACGAGTATGAGGAGTGAGTGTAGTTCATCTTTTGACTCTGGTGCAGGGCTTGGACTATAGCTTGTAGAAGGTTAATTGTGGGACTAACAAAAGCACTTTTTTTTAATCTAAGGCGTACACCTGCTTCTTGAAGATTCTCCAATACTTTCCTCAGGGTCCTGTCATGAGTCTCGGCATCGCCAGCATAGATGAGGATGTCATCCTGGAAGTATGAAAACATTTCCCACGATCTTTAGGAGGGAATCAATCATCCTATGCAATGCTGACACAGCCAGCGACAATCCAAATGGCATGCGAGTGTACTGATAAGGGCCAGATTTTGTGATGAAAGCCGTTAACAGTCGGGACTCTTTTTGGAGGCTTATCTGGTGGTATGCATCACACATGTCCAACTTGGAGAAATATCTGGCTTCCTTCATCATGTGTATCAATTCATTGATACTGGACAGTGGGTAACTCTATGCTATTACCTCCATGTTTAAACTGCGTAGATCGATGCACATTCTGATATCATTGGAGTGTTGTTTCTTTATTAGTATCACCGGGATCAGCCATTCAGAGGATTCTACAGTCTCAATGGTGCGTTCTTTGACCATATTTGTTAGTTGGGTGTGCAACGTGCATATTGCAGTTGCAGGCACAGGCCTCACCTTATGCTTGACCCAAACTGTGTTGGGCTTCAGCCTGATTTTGTGGACATAGTTATTTATTTTCCCTCAGGCTTCAGAGAACAGCACAGAAAATTAATCTCTTCATGCTGACGCTCCTCCTGTTTTGATCAACAATACTTGGTCATCAGTGCTGGGATAGAGCCTTATGTTAAGTTTGTGCTGGTCATCCCACCCCAATACTTCCCCGGGCCTTCTTTGGAAAAATAGACCCTGGTTGTTGTTTGCCTGCAATTGATACAGTGCTTGCATTGATGTACCCGAACAGGTCCACTGACACACCTCCGAACACTGTGGATCTGTGTTATCCTATCCTAACTTCCACTTTCTGACATCCCACCATGTCCCTGTCCATCTGAATGGGCAGTATGCTTAGATCAGATTCCGAGTCAGCCATTACATGAGTCTCATTTCCATCTACTTTTATGGCACAACGTGGTTTCTCTCTTCTCCCTTTTGAGCTGCTCACCATTATAACTGTGGGCCTGTCATCATCACTTACTTTTATCACCACTCGCGTATGTACCCATCAACTTCAATGTAGGTGATTTTCTTCCCTTGCTATTTTCCAGCTATGGCGGTGTGCCTGAAACATCTGCAATTCAAACACTCTTTGCTTCTCGCAGGGCATTCACTGTCATTTGCTACTTGCTGTGTGCTGGTGCATCTGTGACACTACAGGGGCTCTCTCCTCTTCCCTCCTTTTTCCTCGACGAAGTCCTGCATGCGTCTGTCAATTTGCCCTCTCCATTGCAATGCGTTCACATCTGCAGCCAGAGACGTTCTGGTAAGTTCTCTGCACCTGCTCGAGGTTTCTTCTTCTGCTCTTGCAATCTGAATAGCTTTATCCAAAGACAATTCTTTTTTGAGGATGAACTTGTCCTGCACCCTCCTGCAACTTGTGTGCACCACCAGCATGTTGCAGATCATATTCTCAGCATTGTTCCCAAAAGTGCACAATGCAGCCAGCTCCCTCATGCGAATAAAATAGTCATCAACTGGCTCTGCACTTTCCTGCTTTCATGTGTAGAAGTTTAGACGGTGCAGCACGGAATTCGTTTGTTACAAACTTTTTTTAAAAAGCAAGCTGAATTTGAAATTCTCACAGTTGTGTGTCATGACATTGTCACGATATGAAATTTCTGTGAATAGATCCTGTTTTTATTCATTCTCTTTCATTTTTGAGATATCACAGACGCTGAGGTCTCTGACAATTGTTTAGATATTCATTCCAGGAAAGTAGTCAGAGCAAAACTCAATTTTGTGTTCTGTCCCTTGCAGAAAGATTGCCATCATTCGTCTCCACTTAGCAAGGGTCTTGCTGAAATAAAGGCTCTCAGGTGTCGTATTCTTGCTGTTCTTTATCCCGGGAAAAACAAGGTTAGATGTTTTAAAGTTTCCGCTGAGCCTTGACATAACCGGCACTTGTCATCCATGAATAGCTTGATCTTTGGCTCTCAAGGATTTCTTTTGTATGGAATAGATTGAAACAAAATCTCATGAGTAGATTCTGATGATGTTGGTTGGGAAATTTTTCAAAGTATTTAGTAATCTGTTCATGGCTTTTGTTTCTCTGCAAACATTCTTGAACAATTTGTATTTGTGTCTTTGGTCGACTGTGTCAGACCAATCTCGGTTCCAAAGTTTTCTTTTTACTGCCTCAGGATTAGTCTGTAGTGTGATCATGGAAGTGCTGATCTCTTCTAGAATTGTAAGGCATCAATCAGTCCATTCTTTCAGAATTGGTTCATTCCTCTGTTTACAGTCAGATTGTAGTCTGTTGAACCGTGAGGGCCTATCGTCCATGATTATTTTTCTGTAAAGTGAAAGTGCGCTCCATGTCACTCTGGCATTTATGGAAACCCGTCCCAATTCATACCTTATGAGGACAGTGGGGACGCTTTTTGGAAGATGGGGTAGTGTTCGCCAACATTTATTTTCCAGCGATGACCACAGGCTCTATGGGCAACTTAGAGTACAATCAGTTCCATGGATTAAGGCGGGGACAGATTTCTGCTTGTAGAAGGATATTACTGGTAGCATGGAAAATGTGCTGAATTGTTTTATACATTTGTTTCCATGTGTTGTTAGTTGTTTAATTTTTGCCTTTATGTTATTCACCCACGGCAAGTCATTTGTGCTTAAATTGATGCACATTCCCAAGTATCTTGATGATTTCTTGCCCTAGGCGCCAGGGGAATCCCAACCAGTGAGATGGATGACCAATGGGGATGATAGGGTAGGATAAAAGCAGGCAGAGGAAGCAGGAATGTGTGGGGTGCTCGACTAAGCTCAGAGGAGGTGGAGCAAGATGCTCGGAGGAGGAAGGACAGTGCAGAGGAGCATGAAGGAGAATTGTTAGAGCAGTTGTTCAAGGTGTGGTACTGGTTGTGAAAGCAAGTGGTATTGGAACTGTATGAGCTTGTGAGTGTATGGCATGGTAGGAGAGAGTAGGGACTGTGAGATACTGCATGGGTAGAGGTGGGGAGGGACAGTAGTAGTGGTGTTGAGTGGGAAAGCAGTAGTGGTATGGAGAGAAGAACATAGTAGTATTGTGGATAGAGGAGATAGGGTAGAGAGTGTAGGATCAATGAAACGTAAGCCATAGTCCTATACCTGACCAACCCATGTACCTATGTAGGTCCATATAAATGATGAAGAACATGGGCTACCTAAGGGAGATTGATAGAAGTACTGGGATGAGGAGGAGGCAAAGAGGAATAAAGATCAAAGCACCAAAGATATTGAAAAGAGACTTAAAATAAAATGCCAAACATTGCCAACCAGCCGTTATAAAGATAGACAAAGGACTACATGAAGAGAGTAAGCCAATCAGCACTGGACACAGTCCAGCCCGGGAAGTTCAAGGAGGTGATGCCAAGAAAGCCGTGAGCACCACGTTCCCCAAACTCCAGAAGGTGGCGAGGGGAATCCTTCACCCGGTAGAGTGGAACAGGCACAAGGCAGAGCTGGACGTGGGAGAGTGGTGGTGTGACGCGAAGCGGGTGGACCGACTGTTCACAGAACAACATTGTGACTTCCAGAAACATCCTGCAGCAGAGCTGCACAGGTGCACATGGAGTAGGAAGAGGTAGCACGAATGAAGCTCTGCAACACCGTCGAGAACCGGCAAAGAGCTCCCGGGAAGCAGGTAACAGGCGTAAGAGGGATTGGGTGTGACAGAAGTTAAACATAACAAAAAATGCTTTGGAGTCATCTTTCTTGGCACAGTGGTTAGTCGCGTTATACCACTACTGAAGGTACCTAAAAGAGAGAATGCCTCAGGAATCATCATCCTGGACACAGTGGTTGGTCATATCACACAACTGAAGATAATCATAATAACCATAATAGAGGGTTGCCCCATGAGTCATCTTCCTCGGCACAGTGTTTGGTTGCAAACCACTGTTGAAGCAGACAGTAAGAGAAAGCATTCAAGTCACACAGAAGTACGTGTCTGAGACCTGCACCCACAATAAAAAGAGATTGCAAATAATTCCCTGCACTGTAGTACTTGACAGGAGAGTATACCATGTACTCCTGGTTGAAGAAGAGAAGCCTGGGTCTGTGACCCTCATCACAATTGGATCTTTGCTTTATGAGAAAGGCCAGGGAAGGGAGTAATTTCCCCTGGTGTTGTGAACTGTTCTGGGAAAGGCCAGGGAAAGGGAGTCATTCGCTCTGGGGTTGTGTACTGTGCTGATAAAGGCCAGGGGAAGGGAGTCATCCCCCCTGGTGTTGTTAACTGTAAAGCAGAGCCTGAGAAATGCCAGGGGAAGGGAGCAATTGCCCTTGGTGCTGTGAACTGTAGAGCCTAAGAAAGACCAGGGGAAGGGAAACATTCCCCCTAGTGTTGTGAATTGGAAAAGCAAAGCTGAAGAAGGCCAGGAGAAAGGAGCCATTCTGCTGGCAATTGAACCAACAAGGCAGATCAAACTAGTGATCCAGGGGAAGGGAGTCATTCCACCCTGGGACACAAAGTATTGAACTTTCTGACACAGAATGGCAGAGGAGATGCAACCCTTTAGTTTGTTTGTGAAGTACTTAAGCCAGGGGAAGGGAGTCATACCCCCTGCTGGAAAATGTTCAACCGGAACTGTGCCAGTCAGTCCAGAAGGAGGGAGTCATTCTCCTGGACCAACAAATCTGGTACAACTGTTTAGTTTAGTTGCAAGTGTAAGGGACAGAGATAGGGATATTTTGACACAGGACTATGGACTCTATAAGTTACTAAGAACCTGACAGATCCATAAGTACTTTCTTTGTGGCAGGTAAACCCCTCTTAGAATTAGGGAAAGTTAGGGTTTCTCTTTATGTTCATCACAAATAAAAGTCTATATCCCCAAACATGCCATAGGTGTGTTAGTCTCCTCCTTCGGCACCCTTACAGTGTGTCCTGTTCATAAATATGCTAGGCCTCTCATATGATTATACAATTATGTTTATCATATCTTTCATGTGTTGAAGCCTAAACACAACATGTTTTTCTGAATATTCTTTGCCTAATATTAATTGTTTGATATTTCACTGTAATGCCATTCTGAGTTTGCATTCATTAATGAAGAATGTTACATTTAAACATTTAAACAAACAACGCAAAACAGTAAAAGTACACAGAACCTTTTATAAGTTGTAACCCATTTTATTGACTTAAATAACAGAAAATGGCTTAACTGGTGCCCCAGTTGTACAGTATTGTATAATGTAGCAGGTAGTGTGACCACAAATGCCAAAATCCCCATTTAGGAGGCTATTCTTTGGACCTTTTAGAGGTATGCTATTTTTCCTTTATTTGACATATATTTGGCTACATTGACATTCCTTTTTGTCCGTGATTACTTTGGGCATCTGAGAAAGTTAATAGTTGTGCAGCTGCATCTGTGGCAGCTACAGGAGATCCTTTTGCAAGACAACAGGAAAAGGAAAGGCTCTGGGCTGAAAGTGAAGGACAACAAGTTCAGTTACAGTGGATTGATGATCAGTACAGTGTTCATTTCTTATGTTATAACTATGCCTTATTCAGACTCTTGTGTTTCCTTTGCCCATTTCTTAAATTTGCATGGTAACCAGGACAGTTTTATATATATTTATTATTTTATTATATTCATGCCTTATTCTGACTCATTGGGCCTCCCTCCCCATGTGCATTATATTTGGATGGTAACAAGGACAGTGTTCATTTATTTTTTACAACAATGCCTTATTCTGATTAATTGGGCCTCTCCCTGTCCATAATGTTTGGGTAATAACTAGAAGAGTGCTAATTCATTATATTAGACAGTAAACATCCCTTATTCTGGCTCTGCATACAATGGCCTATGACCTATGACCTTTGATGTCAATAAAGAAAAGCGGGGGCCCACGTGGAGGTTTGGATGAAGATATAAATACATTGAGCATATGCTACCCATGGACAAGTCTGCTGTTGCCCTTGAAGGGTTCAACACAATGGCCTTCATATGTAATGACACATTTTGAGCAAAAGCACCCCAATGCAGCCAGTCGAAGTACATGTCTGGTGCAGCATCTGCAAGAAGGACCTAGGACTCCTTATTTATTTTAAGGGTATAAGAAATTATGCATTCCTTAAAGAACACTTAAGTATGCAGGAGCTGCTGCCATATGTGAGGCAGTGTTACCCAGAAGACATCTGCAAATTATGCATTATAAAGGCCAATGAACCCCAAACACTCTTCTGCAGCAGGCTTTATGGAGGAATTTGGACTGACTAGTATATGAACTCACCTGACCTAAATCCTATCTGGTTGCGCTAGGCATAACTTAATGGGTACTCAGGTATTTTATGACTTGCACCCAAATCCATCCATATGAGAGAAGCGATCGAGATATGGATATGCTCTTTGGAGACATCTGGGGTTCTGGAAGACCTTGTAAGGGACTTGTAAGGAAGGCATGGTATCAAGAGTAAGACAGACACACTTGACCACAGTTCAAGGGTGTTGATTGAACTTCACCTGGGTTTCAAAAACGCCTATCTGAACCTAAATTAAAGATAGGAGCAAGATACGACCATCAAATAATAATAACGCAGTCGTAGTGGAGTCTCTGTCAAAATGAAAAGGGCCTATACTAATAAACCTATTGCCGATCCTTTCTTCTAAATACAAATGGTGTGGGAAAACAATGTAGGCAAAAAGAAAAGTGTTCAAGAAATGACATGTCAGGATAGTTGAGCAGTTGGCTTCCCTTCCCCTCGTTTTCGGCACGGGACAAGGCGGCACGCTTGTGCTTCGCACACACTCTGGCTTCGGTAGCACGAGGATGCAGCTCAAAACTTTAACATCATGGCCTTCTGTGCCAAAGTCTCTTTGCCATTCAAAGTCTCCTCTTCCAGAGGGCCTGATGAAACAAACAAACAATAAAGTTATTTTCCTTTTAGTATTTCACATGTACACAATTTTCTATTCTATTCTATTCTATTCAAATTTACTATTCACCTTGCATCCCCCTCCGCAAGGCTCAGGTCCACTTTAACTCAATGTTCTCAGGATTTTCACGTGTCCAATTTCTCGGGTGATTCTCGGTCCACCCCAGATCCCCCACTGCCGGGCTCAGATCCGTTTTAACACAATGTTCTCAACCATTCTCCCTCCATCTGTCCCGGACCAATCTATCTATTTTAATACAAACTTGCTTTAACACAAAGCTTTTCAATTGATCTCCCTCTGCCGGGCTTGGTCCAACTTTATCTACTTTGCCATCAACTTTCTTTACTCTATCAACAATGAAGACTTTCGATTGTGCACAGGATTTTGCTAGACACGTCGCAGGACCACTTCGATACACAATTATTTGCAACTATTTCACTTTTGTTAACTCTCAGTTGGATAACTTACAGAGACCTTCGAATGAGCACACACGTGGTGCCGGACCACTCTGTCAAAGGTATTGTATCTTGGTTTCAAATTTCAGGCACTCATCTGCAGTTCAACTTTTGTTGAGTTGGTAATCACATGTGTTTCATACACTGTTCATGCCAGCACTCACCATACAATGTTGCCGCTTGCAACATTGGCTTCAACACAGACCGATCTGGTATCGGTCTCCCCAACTCACCAGCTGTGTTAGTTTTATTGATTCTACTTTATTGTTGGAGCCAAGGACTGTACCACAGCAGTTGGTGATTCTCTGCACCTTGCTTATCGATGCAGGAGGGCCCCGGGTACCTCTGACACAAAATACAGAATTCTTCAGCCTGGTTTCCTGGTTTTACGCTTTCTATTCTCAAGGCTTCATGAAAGTAACGATTCCTTGTCGAAAAGGTCAAGGAACTTCCTTCCTTGTGATCCCCTTCTGTTTCACCATCTTTCTCCTCGTGTTAAACTGCCATCTTGTAACTGCTGTTTCCTTGTGTGTTTTGCCTCGATCAAAGTGTGCTCTCGTGCTCCGCCTTTTATCTATGTGGGGAAGTGTAATGGAAGTCAGCTGTGTGTGATGGTCAGTAATTTCCTGACCTTGCCTGACCATTGTATTGGGACACGTCAGGTATACAGCTGAGGTGTTAGTCCGCTTTCTTTCATAGCAAGCTGTCTGTGAGAAAGTGTTCATGTTGTAAAAGGAGGGTGGTTGAGTTCCTAAGTATCCTACCTGGTAGGATGGGGTAAAGTTGTGACAGGAAAGGGGATACCGCATCTCAACATCCAGTGTCCCACTCCCCGAAGACCGCCTCACCCAGGTGTAACTCCCATATTGGTCCACCCCCAGGAACTGGATCCAAAACCGATGGCCGTGTCCTAGCCACCGGGATGATAGATCCCCGGGGACTAGTAGGTGAGACAACTTCGAGTTTCTCAAAGACTGTAGGAAGAGGCTACAGGCTTTGCAACTTTGCTTATTATTTTCTTTTTGTGTTCCTTTGTGTTTGGACAGACTGTATCAAATGTGTGTGGCAAGCATCTAAAATTAAACATTGCCTTGGTGATCTAAAATGAAAAGGACCATCAGTGACAACCACAGCCCGACATTTTCCAAGATGAGAGGACATTTTGAGAGGCAAAATGGTGTGTAATCTCATGCAAAGATGTTAAAATAAAGGAATTTATTTAGTTTTACTTAAATTGTAAACTTAATCTTTTCAAGATTGTATAATGTAAATTGCTCAACATCACTTCCAGTGTATACCGTATTCTAGTAATAATAGGAACCTTACACTTGACTCATTGAGAAAAGCACATTATCAAATCTACATGAACCATTTCAATTGTTTTCTGATAGAAGGTTATTATTCCAGATGGACAGCCTGGTTCACACCTATTGTACTCTTTTAAATATCCCTATGGGGAGAACTCAAATAGCATCAACGTTGGTTTCTGGCTGTTTTACATAAATTCAAAGAGCATTTTGCAAACAGATGAATGACATCAGATATTTATATTTGTCAAATATGTCTGTGATAAGAGGGTTATATGAAAAGAAAATTCTTAAAAGTCAAAGTAGTGTCTAGTTTTCAATGTGGCCCATATAACTGCACCTTCTAAGAGCAGACTATTGTTTGGAGATAGAATGTCCCTTACTGGACAGGGTACACTACAAGCAAAACAGGCATGTACAGGAAGAAAGGCATGCTGGTTTTTCACATTGAGCAATACATCAAACAAGGCAAAGTACAATAAATATTCCCAGACATGCCTTTCATAGAAGAAAACGGTGGAAAATACAGAGGGAAGGGGGAGGGAAGTGAGAAGGGGAGATGTTGGAAAATGGGAAAGAATAGTGAGGTGGAAAAGGAAGTCGGATTAGGAAGAAAGGGAAGATGAGGGAGGGAAGAAATGGTAAAGAACAGGTCATGTATCGATACAAGAATATGACAGTACAATAACAACTTCAACAAACACAACAGCAGTGTAAAGAACAAATAGGTCAACATAGAAGTCTAGGGGCCAGATTACAGAAACGTTGTACAAGTGCAAGTGCGATTTTGCTTGGTATACGCACTAAGGCACTAGGGCAAAGTTTACTCTAGAGCAAAACCCTATTCTTTTAATGCTTCTTTAAATATTTTTTTCACCAGAGCAAAGGTTGCGATAGAGCTCTTAGCACACGGGCATACTTTGCCCTATTGCAAAAATGCATTAAAAGAAAATGTTTTTGGGAACGAGGGCAAACTATGCCCTACTGTTAGTATCATGCAAACTTGCAGACAAAAAGCCTAATTCCAAGTATTCCCTTATAAATCTGGTAATACTGGCAGTCCAGTATTAGCATTTCCAGCTGGGTGTGCAGGGGAATCCCCGCCATACCACGAGCACACGGGCACTCGCACAAACCCATGCCGGAAGTGGTAATACTGGATTGCTGGTATGAGCGGATGAATGTTAAAAACTGTCGTCAATACTGGATGCAAATAAAGGGGATGACATAAAAAATTTCGTAAACACGGGATTGCCGTTAATACCGGCCCAGGAACTTGAAATGCTGTGGAAACCGGAAGAAGAGCAGCAGCCATCATTAAAACCCCAATCCAACTATATCCACAGTTTCCCACAGCCAACCAGGCCCAGAACAACCTGAAAAAGGTGTCACAGGAGCAGAGCACTCCAGGCAAGGACTTCCGCTAAGACAAGCCCAGGTTCGCTGACGCTGACCCAGCCGTGCTAGCCATTGTTTTGCAGTATTCAGAAGAGTGGTTTAGAGCCAGGCAGTGCAAGACAAGCTGCCAGAGGAAGAGCGCCATATAGGGTGAGGTGGTGGATAATGTGACAGCTGTCGGGACTGTCCCCTGCACGAAAAAGCACTGTTGGAAGAAGTGGGATGACCTCAAGGCCAAGGTACACGAAGCCATAGCCAAGCACAGGAGGGAGTGCACAGCCACTGCTGGCGGAACTTTTCTATGAGCAATATGAGAGGGACACCACACCTGGTTCAGTCCAGCAACACCCTCAAGCCCACATAGTCCGACACCACTGCCTGTAGTCAAACTGCTGGCAATACGGTCACGACTGGGCCAGATTGAGACCAGCAGGCTGACATCCACACAATGGCAGGGGAACAACTCATAGAGATGAGTGAAATACGCAACTGCATGCAGCGGTGCAACCCGCCTCTTAGCACCTGCCCAGCGTTATGCAACAGCTGCCATGGTCACACGTGACCAGAGTTTCCACTAGCACACAGACACCTCATCTGCCTCAGCGGAGGTCCTAACACTGTCCATGTAGTTAACACTGCAAAACATTTGTGCACAGGTTTCTGAGCCCTCCACTTCTAATACGCCCACTGAGGGGACACAGGGAAGCACGCCCAGGTGAGGTTCCATGCGCCACCTCACCACAAGGCTCTAGGAATCAGAGCCTAAGCCCAATTGCGCCAGAAAGTGAGGCACGGACAAAGTAATGGTGCTGATGCATAATGTTGGGGTGGGTAATTGGGGAGGCTGTTGTTAGGGTGGGTGATTGGGGACGGTGTTGTTGGAGTGGGTTATGGGCTCGGATGTCTAATATATGTATATTTTGAATGACAATATAAATACGTTTCACTTGCAAATTTGATGGGACATCAATCATGGTGTCTTTATTGCATGCAGTTAACAGTGAAGGATGCATTGCCAGGGATAATGGTAGGTAGCATCAGAAAAAGCTCTCAATTAGCTCTTGGCGAGCCATTCGACCAACCTAGCCTCTGCATGCGCACTGTCCTCATGTGTGCCACCCGCAGGCACGGCATCATCATCATCAGGGATCGGGGGGCATGTCCACATCTAATGGCAGGGGTATGTTATGCTGGATGCATATATTGTGCAACATGGCAGATGCTAGCTCAATCTTTCCCACATTGTCTGGCTTGTACATCAGAGCTCCCCCTGTATGGTGTAGACATCGGAAGCGTGCCTTCCATGGGCCAATTGTGCTCTCAATTGCCATCCTTGTCCGAATGTGTCCACGATTGTATGCCACCTCCTGTGGTGTCTGGGGATTCCTCAGGGGAGCCATCAACCATTGGAGCTGTGAACATCAGGAGTCACCTGCAAGGGGCACAGGCATAACAGCATGTAATTGGGTACAGTGGATAGGTGTTTCATTCCAGCAATGAGACAATGGTCAGGCTAACACGACAGGTCACATGTGGTTGCACAGTACACATATTTGCATATGGGCCATTGGATGTGGAGTGTACTATTTCTGTTATACATGTACATTTCAATTGGTGGTGCTTCCATGAGGCGCAGATAATATGAATAGTGCTTCCAGGCCCAACAAGGCAATATGGGAAAGTGACAAACAATGACAAGTGACATTTCATATGCAATCATGGGCCTAATAGGCCTTGTGGCATTTGGATGTGCAAGTGCAGCGAAGAGACGTGCAGGAGATAGGGGAGGGGGCAACAGGTATGGCAATGTGCTGTTGTGGGCCCGGGAGTGAAGTGCTAAGGGGTGCCAGTATAGGGGCCCTGGCAAGGTGCTGGGGCGGAGTGGACCCAAGGGTGGTGTGCACAGCCACCAGGAAGGGTAGCTGCTGGGGCTCTGGTGGGAAGGGGTCAGAGGGTGCTGGTGTCGAGTAGGCAGGGGCCTGTCACCCTGTGAGTGGATCACATCCCACATACATAGCAGCCATGGTTGTTGGCACACAGAATTGATGTGGGTCACATGCCATGGCTTTTGCTACTGAGGGGTCCCTCTTTGTCATTTCATCTGTCACACATCTCATGTATGGTGATGATCTGACAGAGTGACACAGTGTGCACCCCATGTGCCTGGTTCTCATTGCTGTGATGTGGGCCTGTAGCTGGCAGGTGTCCTTCTGCACACAAAATGTGTGTCTGTGGGTCAGCATCCCATGCTGACGCACAGTGGGCCATGCAGTTCAGTGATACACTTGTATGATTATGTGATGGGTGTCCCTGCTGATTGTGTCATTTGACCTTGGTGCAGGGGTGTGTGCATGTTGGAAATACAACTCCTCAAGGGACATTTGCACCCCTGTACACATGGTTTCTACTCACCTACGCACCCATGCCTGGGGCCAATTGCAGGCCATGCTTTCTGTGTGTGTGTTTTCACTGTTGCATTGTGGTACCTATGGTCCTGTTTGTCTGTGGCTGTTTGGGTTTCACAGGTTGCCCTTTCACTGCAGATCAGTGTGTCATGTCACAGGACGTTGGACTGCAGCCTCGATTGTGTGGAGTGAGGGGGTAGATCCAGTGTAAGTGCGGGACTTCCCGGGCCATCATTGGCATTGTGACTACTCCCCAGCCAATACAGTTGTCTCAGTGTACTGTGACTTATACTCACCCAATGCCCAGGTACGTTGCCTTCTATGCCCCTCCATGTACGCTGGCACTCTGCTGTTGTGCAGAACTGTGGCATCATGGGTTGAGACTGGGAACCGGGCACAGCAGTGGGTGCTCAAGAGGTCTGCATCACAGGTGATCTGAACATTCAGTAAATGGCACTGCTTCCAGTTCCTGTAGACTTCCTCCTGGGCATGGGGTTTGAGCAACTTGACATGCGTGCAATCCAGGGCAGCTATCACATTGGGCATGCCTGCCATCGCATAGAACCTTGTCTTAGTGTTGTTCACCTGTGCCAGGGTGGTTAGGAGTGCAATGAGTTGACCCACATGCAGCAGGAGTGCATATAGCACCTCCACCAACACTTTGGAGAATGTTGGCTGCACTAATCCGTGCAGCTGACTTAACGTATGCTGGAATGTGCCAGTTGCTAGGAAATTCAGGCTAGACCCTAACTTCACCAGCGGTGGTATGGCTGTGTGGATGCCAATCCTGCTCTCAAAGTCTCCCTGGATCATGCTGAGGACATGTGCTATGCTCTCCCTATCGAGGCGGTACAGGGTTAGGATAGGCATGTCACAGAGGGTCCATGTTGTGGCTCGTACATGGGGTATGGGTGCGCGCCCGACATGGTGCTGCCTCCTCCTCCTCTCATTCCTCCTCATCATCCTCTCCTGTCCAATGCCTCTTGTGCTGTCTATTGGTCCTCCAACCTCTGTAGCGCTATGTTGGCCTGGAGCAGCTGCAGGCCAATGCTGACTGCAGCCATTGGCAGCATTGTGGTGTTTGGATGTGTGTCAGTAACAGATGTGACCTTTGTTAACTCCTCCATGCTGCATTGGGTTCACCTGGATGCATTGGGTGCACCTGTGGCCTCATTCCCCACACCTGCATGCATTTTCTGCCATTTGCCGCCTGCTTTCAGGCAGAGGTTTCGCCGCCTAGAGTTTGGCTGTGTTCCTGCCATTTTTTGGTGTCGCTACCGGAAGGGTAAGCTTCGTGATGTAGCAGTGTTGCCATTGTGGCAGTATTACCGCCACCGCTGAGGGGGGGCAGTCGGTGCCCATCGGCACTGGATTCACTGGCGCCTTTTTTTGCGGTTCCCTGTTTACTAGCACAGGTGTTTCCGGGGATGGTGGGCCACCTCATGGGTAGTTTGCTGGTCCGGTAAATGCTCTAGTGTCCGTTGTTAACGCCACTTTTTACCTGGTAAGTTTGGAATTAGGTTCAGAGTTCTCTCCAGAAGCATTGTTTCATGGAAACCCACTTTCCTGATTTCTAGTTAATGGCAATGAGAGCAAAACATATCAGGGGCATGTCCCTTTTCACCAAAATGATTAGCTGTAATAGTACATGTTTTGTGCTCTGATGTTTGGCCAAATACCCCTTCCAGCCTAGAATCACCTTTTGGGTAGTCGTACCACCGCAGAGCCATCTTAAGCACTCCACCAAACCAAAGGAATTAAGGAATCCAGAATACAGGTCACGCCCCCCACCCATCGCACTCACAACCTATACGTTTATATGCTGTCTCACAGCATAATGAGCACGTTTACTCCCTTTAAGTCTCCTTGCCCTCTTCATTCTTGCTCTAATCAGAATGATAAACAAGTAGCAATTGAATACCAACATTAGCAGTCTACAAAGGGGTTACTGTTCTAGTACATACAGGATGTCTTTTATCAATAACATCCAGTAAGGTAGATGTAGTATTAATGCAGGACCGTATGTAAAAGGTACATGTAACCCATAATAGACAGACAACTCACATTAGCTGCCTCACAGAATGCAAAATTGCTCATGCATGGATAGAAACCACCAATTGGAAGGAAGGAGAATGCTACACATACCATAGCATGGATAGTGGAGGCAGATTAGAAGATACCAGGAAGGTGTCTTTATCCAGACAGACTGAGATCGGAAGTGGGATATGGTTTTAAAATAGTGTTGCCATTAGATATCAAAGAAACAAATGCCTGTGGTGTGCGATATAAATATTCTTGCTATTACCACAGTGAAACCATGAATAAGGCTTTCATGAAGATCATACCATTAGAAGGAAATCACTAGGAAGGGCTGACAATTTTGAAAGGTTTTTGGGACTGGGAATATTGAGAGGTATGGCAATACAAGTTTAATTAGATGCCCAGGATCACACATTGGTTAAGGGGTGAAGGGGTGAAGCTGGGATTTGTGCCAACTCTGCAATTTCTGCACTTGAACACTTTCTTGTCCAGTTCTTACCAAGAACTAAAACAATTTCATTTTTTTTTTTTTAAACAGACTTGGAAAGTATACAAATCACATTACCAAACATGACCATTTTAAAACAAAATATTATAGATGAGTGTTATTCAAAATGGGAATGATTCTACCTTCATTCTCTCCATCAAGGGAAGTATACAAGAACCAGCCTACTAAATCGATGTGATTTGACAAATTGAATCTGGGTTTATCTTTTGTATTTTAAAGCTTTAAATACTTCCAAAACAATGGCTTATGCCATTTTCATTCATAAACATGCATAAAACCTTTGACTTTTATCAAAAAGCAAACTGTTTTTTTGTGTCATACAAGCAGACCTTAAAATATGCTTGCCTGAGTCCTGCAACATATGGTCTGCTCTCTTCTGTCTACCAAACCTTCCACCCAAATTGCCTACATAAGAATAAATATCAAGTACTGGGCTTAATGTTACCACCAGCATGCAAGAAGACAAACTTCACAGAAGACAACACATTAATGTAAGATATATTACATGATTTGACCAAGATCACTGTATCGTCTTTTGGCAAATCCTGGATACAAACATGAATGCTGTTGTTCCATAGTCTTGAATTTGGATACTCATTCACCTCTTGGACTAACTGTTTATGCCATCGTTGGAGGCGATTGCCTAGGTTTCACAGTACCCCATCTGAACAAACCAATTTCTAGACCTTCACCATACAGATGACATGTTAGTTTTTATAGCAACCCCTATCTGGTACAAGTACATTGCTGATAATAGCAGATGGTGTACTGCAAAACCAAATATATAAGAAGGCAGGTTTATAAACTTTAGACATAGGAAAGGCTCAGCCAGCCTTGCTGGAATGTGATATTCTAATTTGGCATATGAACACATAATCCTGCAATGGGTGCTTCACACACTGAGCTAACTTCTGAACCATTGTGGCACTCAATTTATCAATATGCATTTCACCATTGCCTATTGCACACAGAAAGCAATACGTGATTAATTGATCAAGGCAGAATGCACTCGTTAAAACAGAAAGGCAATGGGTTTAGAGCCTCAACAGCACTCCATAAAATATCCTGATGTGTTCTATTTAAGACTGGTGAACAATGGAATCTTACTTCTTCAGATCGGCTAGACTTATGGGGCCCCCTCCAAGGTGGGGGCCCTGGGCAAGTGCCCTGTTTGCCCTCTCATAAAAACGTCTCTGTACCACCGTACAAGGGCCCACATGTGTATTCAATAGCATACGCTACGCGCTGGCTTTCAGAAGTAGCGTACTCGCTCTGCTAATTCTTCGTTCCAGTAAGAGGAGGATGAGTAATGGTTCCTTTCATAATTGTATTGCAGTTCAGGCAGTTAAGCCGTAAATATGTCCCTTTCCATTGTTCTGCAAGAGAACTGCTGTTTATCACTTGCACGTTTCTCGGCGGAGACGAGCACATCATGTCTCTCTTTTCCTATATGTCAACTGCAGCAATGTCTCTCTCCATATGTTTAAATGGAGGCAACTGACTAAAAGGCAGACTTTGCTTTGTGCTCTGAGGGTCGACAGTGCAGGGGCCATTTAAAGGGTGGAAAAGCGAGAGCAGCTCATGTTTCTATCCAGTCTGGTTTATAACAATACACATTTCGGGGTCTACTAAAGCGGGTGCCTTGTCAAAGCGGCTTCATGGGATTTAACATTGCAGATGCTTAGATCAAGCTAGTAGACACGATCAGGGACAGCAGGGGGCATGCGTCATGGGCAGCTGCAGAAGTTGTGCTCCTTTCCCTAGAAAAGTAAGGACTGGGGAAAGGAGAAAAGGGGAGAGACTCCTGGGATAGAAATGAGTGAGATAGGGGTGGAAATGGTTGTATACGAATTGTTCAAACTACAATTGTTCGAATTACAATTGACCTTTGCACAATTGACCGAATTGTGAAGGTCAATTGTTACATATATGCAGGGGAAACCCCCGCAACGTCCCATATATATATATATATATATAAAACCAAACCAATATATTTCACAGACCACGGTAGTGGCCATGTAGTTATGATTAAGTTGCTAATCCCATAGGAAGAGCAATTTTTGGGTGGCTTATAACTTCGCTCCCCCTGGACGAATCCTCACCAAACTTTGCAGACAAAGTATATGGTCCACTCTGATTTTCTTTTTTTTGTGGAAAGTTTAGTGAAGTTTGGTGCAGGGGAGGCAAAGTTCTAAGGGGGGTCCCAACATTTTTTTTTCCCATAGAGTGAATGGGGAAAAAACTTTGCTCACGCTAACCGCTGAAAACGCTGGATGGATTTGCCCCACATTCATCCATATGGGAGAAGCGATCGAGATATGGATACGCTCTTTGTAAACATCTGGGGTTCTGGAAGACCTTGTAAGGGACTTGTAAGGAAGGCATGGTATCAAGAGTAAGACAGACACAAGTGACCACAGTTCAAGGGTGTTTATTGAACTTCAACTGGATTTGAAAAACGCCTATATGAACCTAATTCTAAAGATGGGAGCAAGCTGCGACCATCAAATAATAATAACACAGTCCTAGTGGAGTCTCTGTCAAAATGAAAAGGGCCTATACTAATAAATCTATTGCCTATCCTTACTTCTAAATACAAATGGTGTGGGACAACAATGTAGGCAAAAAGAAAAGTGTTCAAGAAATATGTCAGGAGAGTTGAGCAGTTGGCTTCCCTTCCCCTCGTTTTCGGCACGGGACAAGGCAGCACGCTTGAGCTTCGCACACACTCTGGCTTTGTTAGCACGAGGATGCAGCTCAAAACTTTAACATCATGGCCTTCTGTGCCAAAGTCTCTTTGCCATTCAAAGTCTCCTCTTCCAGAGGGCCTGATGAAACAAACAAACAATAAAGTTATTTTCCTTTTAGTATTTCACATGTACACAATTTTCTTAGGTGATTTACTATTCACCTTGGATCCCCCTCCGCAAGGCTCAGATCCACTTTAACTCAATGTTCTCAGGATTTTGACGTATCCAATTTCTCGGGTGATTCTCGGTCCACCCCGGATGCACCTCTGCCGGGCTCATATCCGTTTTAAAACAATGTTCTCAATCAGCCTCCCTCCACCTGTCTCGGACCAATTTATCTATTTTAACACACACTTGCTTTAACACAATGCTTTTCAATTGATCTCCCTCTGCCGGGCTTTGACCAACTTAATCTACTTTGCCATCAACTTTCTTTACTGTATCAACAATGAAGACTTTCAATTGTGCACAGGATTTTGCTAGACCCGTCACATGACCACTTCGATAAACAATTCTTTGCCACTCTTTCACTTTTGTTAACTCTCAGTTGGATACCTTACAGAGACCTTCGAATGAGCACACACGTGATGCCGGACCACTCGGTTAAAGGTATTGTATCTTGGTTTCAAAGTTCAGGCACTCATCTGCAGTTCAACTTTCATTGGGTTGGTAATCAACCTTGGCTTGAACACAGACCGGTCTGGTATCGGTCTCCCCAACTCACCGGCTGTGTGTTTTCATTGATGCTACTTTGTTGTTGGAGCCAAGGACAGTACCACAGCAGCTGGTGATTTTTTGCACCTTGCATATCGATGCAGGAAGGCCCAGGGTACCTCCGACACACAATGCAGAATTCTTCAGCCTGGTTTCCTGGTTTTACGCTTTCTATTCTCAAGGCTTCATGAAAGTAAAGATTCTTTGTCGAAAAGGTCAAGGAACTTCCCTCCTTGTGATCCCCTTCTGTTTCACCATCTTTCTTCGTGTGTTAAACTGCCATCTTGGAACTGCTCTTTCCTCGTGTGTTTTGCCTTGATCAAAGTGTGCTCTCGTGCTCCGCCTTTTATCTGTGTGGGGAAGTGTAATGGAAGTCAGGTGTGTGTGTGAGATGGTCAGTAATTGCCTGACCTTGCCTGACCATTGTATTGGGGCACGTCAGGTATACAGCTGAGGTGTTAGTCTGTTTTCTCTCATAGCAAGCTGTCTGTGAAAAAGTGTTCATGTTGTAAAAGGGGGGGGGGGTTGGGTTCCTAAGTATCCTACCTGGTAGGATGGGTAAAGTTGTTACAGGAAAGGGGATACCGCATCTCACCATCCAGTGTCCCACTCCCCGAAGACCGCCTCACCCAGGTGTACCTCCCATATTGGTCCACCCCCAGGAACTGGATCCAAAACCAATGGCCTTGTCCTGGCCACCGGGATGATAGATCCCAGAGAACTAGTAGGTGAGACAACTTTGGGTTTCTCAAAGACTGAAGGAGGCTTTGCAACTGTGCTTATTATTTTATTTTTTTGTCGCTTTGTGTTTGGACAGACTGTATCAAATGTGTGTGGCAAGCATCTAAAATTAAACATTGCCTTGGTGATCTAAAATGAATACGACCATTAGTAATAACCACAGCCCGACATTTTCCAAGATGAGAGGACATTTTGAGAGGTAAAATGGTGTGTAATCTCATGCAAAGGTGTTAAAATAAAGGAAATTATTTAGTTTTACTTAAATTGTAAACTTGCTCTTTTCAAAATTGTATAATGTAAATTGCTCAACATCACTTCCAGTATACACAGTATTGTAGTAATAATAGGAACCTTGCAAACTGACTCATAGAGAAAAGCACATTATCAAATCTACATGAACCATTTCAATTGTTTTCTGATAGACGGTTATTATTCCAGATGGACAGCCTGGTTCACCCCTAGTGTACTCTTTTAAACATCCCTATGGGGAGAGCTAAAATAGCATCAATGTTGGTTTCTGGCTGTTTTACATAAATTCAAAGAGCATTTTGCAAACAGAGGAATGACATCAGATGTTTATATTTGTCAAATATGTCTGTGATAAGAGGGTTATATGAAAAGAAAATTATTAAAAACCAAAGTAGTGTCTAGTTGTCAATGTATCAATGTAGCCCATATAACTGAACCTTCTAAGAGCAGAACTATAGTTCGAGATATAATGTCCCTTCCTGGACAGGGTACACTACAAGCAAAACAGGCATGTACAGGAAGAAAGGCATGCTGGTTTTTCACATTCAGCAATACATCAAACAAGGCAAAGTACAATAAATATTCCCAGACATGCCTTTCATAGAAGAAAACGGTGGAAAATACAGAAGGAAGGGGGAGGGAAGTGAGAAGGGGAGATGTTGGAAAAAGGGAAAGAATAGTGAGGTGGAAAAGGAAGTCGGATTAGGAAGAAAGGGAAGATGAGGGAGGGAAGAAATGGTAAAGAACAGGTCATGTATCGATACAAGAATATGACAGTACAATAACAACTTCAACAAACACAACAGCAGAGTAAAGAACAAATAGGTCAACATAGAAGTCTAGGGGCCAGATTACAGAAACGTTGTACAAGTGCAAGTGCGATTTTGCTTGGTATACGCACTAAGGCACTAGGGCAAAGTTTACTCTAGAGCAAAACCCTATTCTTTTAATGCTTCTTTAAATATTTTTTTCACCAGAGCAAAGGTTGCGATAGAGCTCTTAGCACACGGGCATACTTTGCCCTATTGCAAAAATGCATTAAAAGAAAATGTTTTTGGGAACGAGGGCAAACTATGGCAAACTATAGGCAAACTATATCGTGCAAACTTGCAGACAAAACGCCTAATTCCAAGTATTCCCTTATAAATCTGGTAATACTGGCAGTCCAGTATTAGCATTTCCAGCTGGGTGTGCAGGGGAATCCCCGCCATACCACGAGCACACGGGCACTCACACAAACCCATGCCGGAAGTGGTAATACTGGATTGCTGGTATGAGCGGATGAATGTTAAAAACTGTCGTCAATACTGGATGCAAATAAAGGGGATGACATAAAAAATTTCGTAAACACGGGATTGCCGTTAATACCGGCCCAGGAACTTGAAATGCTGTAGAAACCGGAAGAAGAGCAGCAGCCATCATTAAAACCCCAATCCAACTATCTCCAATTTCCCACATCCAACCAGGCCCAGAACAACTTGAAAAAGTTGTCACAGGAGCAGAGCACTCCAGGCAAGGAATCCAGCCAAGACAAGCCCAGGTTCGCTGACGCTGACCCAGCCGTGCTAGCCATTGTTTTGCAGTATTCAGAAGAGTGGTTTAGAGCCAGGCAGTGCAAGACAAGCTGCCAGAGGAAGAGCGCCATATAGGGTGAGGTGGTGGATAATTTGACAGCTTTCGTGACTGTTCACTGCACGAATAATCACTGTTGGAAGAGGTGGAATGACCTCAAGGCCAAGGTACGCGAAGCCATAGCCAAGCACAGGAGGGAGTGCACAGCCGCTGCTGGCGGAACTTTTATATGAGCAATATGAGAGGGACACCACACCTGGTTCAGTCCAGCCACACCCTCAAGCCCACATAGTCTGACACCACTGCCTGTAGTCAAACTGCTGGCAATACGGTCACGACTGGGCCAGATTGAGCCCAGCAGGCTGACATCCACACAATGGCAGGGGAACAACTCATAGAGATGAGTGAAATACGCAACTGCATGCAGCGGTGCAACCCGCCTCTTAGCACCTGCCCAGCGTTATGCAACAGCTGCCATGGTCACACGTGACCAGAGTTTCCACTAGCACACAGACACCTCATCTGGCTCAGCAGAGGTCCTAACACTGTCCATGTAGTTAACACTGCAAAACATTTGTGCACAGGTTTCTGAGCCCTCCACTTCTAATACGCCCACTGAGGGGACACAGGAAAGTACGCCCAGGTGAGGTTCCATGCGCCACCTCACCACAAGGCTCTAGGAATCAGAGCCTAAGCCCAATTGCGCCAGAAAGTAGGCACGGACAAAGTAATGGTGCTGATGCATAATGTTGGGGTGGGTAATTGGAGAGGCTGTTGTTAGGGTGGGTGATTGGGGACGGTGTTGTTGGAGTGGGTTATGGGCTCGGATGTCTAATATATGTATATTTTGAATGACAATATAAATACGTTTCACTTGCAAATTTGATAGGACATCAATCATGGTGTCTTTATTGCATGCAGTTAACAGTGAAGGATGCATTGCCAGGGATAATGGTAGGTAGCATCAGAAAAAGCTCTCAATTAGCTCTTGGCGAGCCATTCGACCAACCTAGCCTCTGCATGCGCACTGTCCTCATGTGTGCCACCCGCAGGCACGGCATCATCATCATCAGGGATCGGGGGGCATGTCCACATCTAATGGCAGAGGTATGTTATGCTGGATGCATATATTGTGCAACATGGCAGATGCTAGCTCAATCTTTCCCACATTGTCTGGCTTGTACATCAGAGCTCCCCCTGTATGGTGTAGACATCGGAAGCGTGCCTTCCATGGGCCAATTGTGCGCTCAATTGCCATCCTGGTCCGAATGTGTCCACCATTGTATGCCACCTCCTGTGGTGTCTGGGGCTTCCTCAGGGGAGCCATCAACCATTGGAGCTGTGAACATCAGGAGTCACCTGCAAAGGGCACAGACATGACAGCATGTAATTGGGTACAGTGGATAGGTGTTTCATTCCAGCAATGAGACAATGGTCAGGCTAACACGACAGGTCACATGTGGTTGCACAGTACACATATTTGCATATGGGCCATTGGATGTGGAGTGTACTATTTCTGTTATACATGTACATTTCAATTGGTGGTGCTTCCATGAGGCGCAGATAATATGAATAGTGCTTCCGGGCCCAACAAGGCAATTTGGGAAAGTGACAAACAATGCCAAATGACATTTCATATGCAATCATGGGCCTAATAGGCCTTGTGGCATTTGGATGTGCAAGTGCAGCGAAGAGACGTGCAGGAGATAGGGGAGGGGGCAACAGGTATGGCAATGTGCTGTTGTGGGTCCGGGAGTGAAGTGCTAAGGGGTGCCAGTATAGGGGCCCTGGCAAGGTGCTGGGGCGGAGTGGACCCAAGGGTGGTGTGCACAACCACCAGGAAGGGTAGCTGCTGGGGCTCTGGTGGGAAGGGGTCAGAGGGTGCTGGTGTCGAGTAGGCAGGGGCCTGTCACCCTGTGAGTGGATCACATCCCAGATACATAGCAGCCATGGTTGTTGGCACACAGAATTGATGTGGGTCACATGCCATGGCTTTTGCTACTGAGGGGTCCCTCTGTGTCATTTCATCTGTCACACATCTCATGTATGGTGATGATCTGACAGAGTGACACAGTGTGCACCCCATGTGCCTGGTTCTCATTGCTGTGATGTGGGCCTGTAGCTGGCAGGTGTCCTTCTGCACACAAAATGTGTGTCTGTGGGTCAGCATCCCATGCTGACGCACAGTGGGCCATGCAGTTCAGTGATACACTTGTATGATTATGTGATGGGTGTCCCTGCTGATTGTGTCATTTGACCTTGGTGCAGGGGTGTGTGCATGTTGGAAATACAACTCCTCAAGGGACATTTGCACCCCTGTACACATGGTTTCTACTCACCTACGCACCCATGCCTGGGGCCAATTGCAGGCCATGCTTTCTGTGTGTGTGTTTTCACTGTTGCATTGTGGTACCTGTGGTCCTGTTTGTCTGTGGCTGTTTGGGTTTCACAGGTTGCCCTTTCACTGCAGATCAGTGTGTCATGTCACAGGACTTTGGACTGCAGCCTCGATTGTGTGGAGTGAGGGGGTAGATCCAGTGTAAGTGCGGGACTTCCCGGGCCATCATTGGCATTGTGACTACTCCCCAGCCAATACAGTTGTCTCAGTGTACTGTGACTTATACTCACCCAATGCCCAGGTACGTTGCCTTCTATGCCCCTCCATGTACGCTGGCACTCTGCTGTTGTGCAGAACTGTGGCATCATGGGTTGAGACTGAGAACCGGGCACAGCAGTGGGTGCTCAAGAGGTCTGCATCACAGGTGATCTGAACATTCAGTAAATGGCACTGCTTCCAGTTCCTGTAGACTTCCTCCTGGGCATGGGGTTTGAGCAACTCGACATGCGTGCAATCCAGGGCAGCTATCACATTGGGCATGCCTGCCATCGCATAGAGCCTTGTCTTAGTGTTGTTCACCTGTGCCAGGGTGGTTAGGAGTGCAATGAGTTGACCCACATGCAGCAGGAGTGCATATAGCACCTCCACCAACACTTTGGAGAATGTTGGCTGCACTAATCCGTGCAGCTGACTTAACGTATGCTGGAATGTGCCAGTTGCTAGGAAATTCAGGCTAGACCCCAACTTCACCAGCGGTGGTATGGCTGTGTGGATGCCAATCCTGATCTTAAAGTCTCCCTGGATCATGCTGAGGACATGTGCTATGCTCTCCCTATCGAGGCAGTACAGGGTTAGGATTTGCATGTCACAGAGGGTCCATGGTGTGGCTCGTACATGGGGTATGGGTGCGCGCCCGACATGGTGCTGCCTCCTCCTCCTCTCATTCCTCCTCATCATCATCCTCTCCTGTCCAATGCCTCTTGTGCTGTCTATTGGTCCTCCAACCTCTGTAGCGCTATGTTGGCCTGGAGCAGCTGCAGGCCAATGCTGACTGCAGCCATTGGCAGCATTGTGGTGTTTGGATGTGTGTCAGTAACAGATGTGACCTTTGTTAACTCCTCCATGCTGCATTGGGTTCACCTGGATGCATTGGGTGCACCTGTGGCCTCATTCCCCACACCTGCATGCATTTTCTGCCGTTTGCCGCCTGCTTTCAGGCAGAGGTTTCGCCGCCTAGCGTTTGGCTGTGTTACTGCCATTTTTTGGTGTCGCTACCGGATGGGTAAGCTTCGTGATGTAGCAGTGTTGCCATTGTGGCAGTCTTACCACCACCGCTGAGGGGGGGCAGTCGGTGCCCATCGGCACTGGATTCACTGGCGCCTTTTTTTGCGGTTCCCTGTTTACTAGCACAGGTGTTTCCGGGGATAGTGGGCCACCTCATGGGTAGTTTGCTGGTCCGGTAAATGCTCTAGTGTCCGTTGTTAACGCCACTTTTTACCTGGTAAGTTTGGAATTAGGTTCAGAGTTCTCTCCAGAAGCATTGTTTCATGGAAACCCACTTTCCTGATTTCTAGTTAATGGCAATGAGAGCAAAACATATCATGGGCATGTCCCTTTTCACCAAAATGATTAGCTGTAATAGTACATGTTTTGTGCTCTGATGTTTGGCCAAATACCTCTTCCAGCCTAGAATCACCTTTTGGGTAGTCGTACCACCGCAGAGCCATCTTAAGCACTCCACCAAACCAAAGGAATTAAGGAATCCAGAATACAAGTCACGCCCCCCACCCATCGCACTCACAACCTATACGTTTATATGCTGTCTCACAGCATAATGAGCACGTTTACTCCCTTTAAGTCTCCTTGCCCTCTTCATTCTTGCTCTAATCAGAATGATAAACAAGTAGCAATTGAATACCAACATTAGCAGTCTACAAAGGGGTTACTGTTCTAGTACATACAGGATGTCTTTTATCAATAACATCCAGTAAGGTAGATGTAGTATTAATGCAGGACCGTATGTAAAAGGTACATGTAACCCATAATAGACAGACAACTCACATTAGCTGCCTCACAGAATGCAAAATTGCTCATGCATGGATAGAGACCACCAATTGGAAGGAAGGAGAATGCTACACATACCATAGCATGGATAGTGGAGGCATATTAGAAGATACCAGGAAGGTGTCTTTATCCAGACAGACTGAGATCGGAAGTGGGATATGATTTTAAAATAGTGTTGCCATTAGATATCAAAGAAACAAATGCCTGTGGTGTGCGATATAAATATTCTTGCTATTAACACAGTGAAACCATGAATAAGGCTTTCATGAAGATCATACCATTAGAAGGAAATCACTAGGAAGGGCTGACAATTTTGAAAGGTTTTTGGGACTGGGAATATTGAGAGGTATGGCAATACAAGATTAAATGAGATGCCCAGGATCACACATTGGTTAAGGGGTGAAGGGGTGAAGCTGGGATTTGTGCCAAATCTGCAATTTCTGCATTTGAACACTTTCTTGTCCAGTTCTTACCAAGAACTAAAACAATTTCATTTTTTTTTTTTAAACAGACTTGGAAAGTATACAAATCACATTACCAAACATGACCATTTTAAAACAAAATATTATAGATGAGTGTTATTCAAAATGGGAATGATTCTACCTTCATTCTCTCCATCAAGGGAAGTATACAAGAACCAGCCTACCAAATCGATGTGATTTGACAAATTGAATCTGGGTTTATCTTTTGTATTTTAAAGCTTTAAATACTTCCAAAACAATGGCTTATGCCATTTTCATTCATAAACATGCATAAAACCTTTGACTTTTATCAAAAAGCAAACTGTTTTTTTGTGTCATACAAGCAGACCTTAAAATATGCTTGCCTGAGTCCTGCAACATATGG
The DNA here is from genome assembly GCF_040938575.1 of Ambystoma mexicanum. Lineage (NCBI taxonomy): Eukaryota > Metazoa > Chordata > Amphibia > Caudata > Ambystomatidae > Ambystoma > Ambystoma mexicanum. The sequence continues at coordinate 619,862,466 of NC_090923.1, read as the reverse complement.
TCTGCTCTCTTCTGTCTACCAAACCGTCCACCCAAATTGCCTACATAAGAATAAATATCAAGTACTGGGCTTAATGTTACCACCAGCATGCAAGAAGACAAACTTCACAGAAGACAACACATTAATGTAAGATATATTACATGATTTGACCAAGATCACTGTATCGTCTTTTGGCAAATCCAGGATACAAACATGAATGCTGTTGTTCCATAGTCTTGAATTTGGATACTCATTCACCTCTTGGACTAACTGTTTATGCCATCGTTGGAGGCGATTGCCTAGGTTTCACAGCACCCCATCTGAACAAACCAATTTCTAGACCTTCACCATACAGATGACATGTTAGTTTTTATAGCAACCCCTATCTGGTACAAGTACATTGCTGATAATAGCAGATGGTGTACTGCAAAACCAAATATATATGAAGGCAGGTTTATAAACTTCAGACATAGGAAAGGCTCAGCCAGCCTTGCTGGAATGTGATATTCTAATTTGGCATATGAACACATAATCCTGCAATGGGTGCTTCACACACTGAGCTAACTTCTGAACCATTGTGGCACTCAATTTATCAATATGCCTTTCACCATTGCCTATTGCACACAGAAAGCAATACATGATTAATTGATCAAGGCAGAATGCACTCGTCAAAACAGAAAGGCAATGGGTTTAGAGCCTCAACAGCACTCCATAAAATATCCTGATGTGTTCTATTTAAGACTGGTGAACAATGGAATCTTACTTCTTCAGATCGGCTAGACTTATGGGGCCCCCTCCAAGGTGGGGGCCCTGGGCAAGTGCCCCGTTTGCCCTCTCATAAAAACGTCTCTGTACCACCGTACAAGGGCCCACATGTGTATTCAATAGCATACGCTACGCGCTGGCTTTCAGAAGTAGCGTACTCGCTCTGCTAATTCTTCGTTCCAGTAAGAGGAGGATGAGTAATGGTTCCTTTCTTAATTGTATTGCAGTTCAGGCAGTTAAGCCGTAAATATGTCCCTTTCCATTGTTCTGCAAGAGAACTGCTGTTTATCACTTGCACGTTTCTCGGCGGAGACGAGCACATCATGTCTCTCTTTTCCTATATGTCAACTGCAGCAATGTCTCTCTCCATATGTTTAAATGCAGGCAACTGACTAAAAGGCAGACTTTGCTTTGTGCTCTGAGGGTCGACAGTGCAGGGGCCATTTAAAGTGTGGAAAAGCGAGAGCAGCTCATGTTTCTATCCAGTCTGGTTTATAACAATACACATTTCGGGGTCTACTAAAGCGGGTGCCTTGTCAAAGCGGCTTCATGGGGATTTAACATTGCAGATGCTTAGATCAAGCTAGTAGACACGATCAGGGACAGCAGGGGGCATGTGTCATGGGCAGCTGCCGAAGTTGTGCACCTTTCCCTAGAAAAGTAAGGACTGGGGAAAGGAGAAAAGGGGAGAGACTCCTGGGATAGAAATGAGTGAGATAGGGGTGGAAAAGGTTGTATACGAATTGTTCAAACTACAATTGTTCGAATTACAATTGACCTTTGCACAATTGACCGAATTGTGAAGGTCAATTGTTACATATATGCAGGGGAAACCCCCGCAACGTCCCATATATATATATATATATACACATATATATATATATATATATATATAAAACCAAACCAATATATTTCACAGACCACGGTAGTGGCCGTGTAGTTATGATTAAGTTGCTAATCCCATAGGAAGAGCAATTTTTGGGTGGCTTATAACTTCGCTTCCCCTGGACGAATCCTCACCAAACTTTGAAGACAAAGTATATGGTCCACTCTGATTTTCTTTTTTTTGTGGAAAGTTTAGTGAAGTTTGGTGCAGGGGGGGCAAAGTTATAAGGGGGGTCCCAACATTTTTTTTTTCCCATAGAGTGAATGGGGAAAAAACTTTGCTCACGCTAACCGCTGAAAACGCTGGATGTATTTGCCCCACATTCATCCATATGGGAGAAGTGATCGAGATATGGATACGCTCTTTGGAAACATCTGGGGTTCTGGAAGACCTTGTAAGGGACTTGTAAGGAAGGCATGGTATCAAGAGTAAGACAGACACAAGTGACCACAGTTCAAGGGTGTTTATTGAACTTCAACTGGATTTGAAAAACGCCTATCTGAACCTAATTCTAAAGATGGGAGCAAGCTGCGACCATCAAATAATAATAACACAGTCCTAGTGGAGTCTCTGTCAAAATGAAAAGGGCCTATACTAATAAACCATTTGCCTATCCTTACTTCTAAATACAAATGGTGTGGGACAACAATGTAGGCAAAAAGAAAAGTGTTCAAGAAATATGTCAGGAGAGTTGAGCAGTTGGCTTCCCTTCCCCTCGTTTTCGGCACGGGACAAGGCGGCACGCTTGAGCTTAGCACACACTCTGGCTTTGTTAGCACGAGGATGCAGCTCAAAACTTTAACATCATGGCCTTCTATGCCAAAGTCTCTTTGCCATTCAAAGTCTCCTCTTCCAGAGGGCCTGATGAAACAAACAAACAATAAAGTTATTTTCCTTTTAGTATTTCACATGTACACAATTTTCTATTCTATTCTATTCTATTCAAATTTACTATTCACCTTGCATCCCCCTCCGCAAGGCTCAGATCCACTTTAACTCAATGTTGTCAGGATTTTGACGTATCCAATTTCTCGGGTGATTCTCGGTCCACCCCGGATGCACCTCTGCCGGGCTCATATCCGTTTTAACACAATGTTCTCAATCAGTCTCCCTCCACCTGTCTCGGACCAATTTATCTATTTTAACACACACTTGCTTTAACACAATGCTTTTCAATTGATCTCCCTCTGCCGGGCTTGGACCAACTTAATCTACTTTGCCATCAACTTTCTTTACTGTATCAACAATGAAGACTTTCAATTGTGCACAGGATTTTGCTAGACCCGTCACATGACCACTTCGATAAACAATTCTTTGCCACTCTTTCACTTTTGTTAACTCTCAGTTGGATACCTTACAGAGACCTTCGAATGAGCACACACGTGATGCCGGACCGCTCGGTCAAAGGTATTGTATCTTGGTTTCAAAGTTCAGGCACTCATCTGCAGTTCAACTTTCATTGGGTTGGTAATCACATGTTTTTTATACACTGTTCACGCCAACACTCACCATACAATGTTGCCGCTTGCAACCTTGGCTTGAACACAGACCGGTCTGGTATCGGTCTCCCCAACTCACCGGCTGTGTGTTTTCATTGGTGCTACTTTGTTTTTGGAGCCAAAGACAGTACCACAGCAGCTGGTGATTTTCTGCACCTTGCTTATCGATGCAGGAAGGCCCAGGGTACCTCCGACACACAATGCAGAATTCTTTAGCCTGGTTTCCTGGTTTTACGCTTTCTATTCTCAAGGCTTCATGAAAGTAAAGATTCTTTGTCGAAAAGGTCAAGGAACTTCCCTCCTTGTGATCCCCTTCTGTTTCACCATCTTTTTTCGTGTGTTAAACTGCCATCTTGGAACTGCTCTTTCCTCGTGTGTTTTGCCTTGATCAAAGTGTGCTCTCGTGCTCCGCCTTTTATCTGTGTGGGGAAGTGTAATGGAAGTCAGGTGTGTGTGTGAGATGGTCAGTAATTGCCTGACCTTGCCTGACCATTGTATTGGGGCAAGTCATGTATACAGCTGAGGTGTTAGTCTGCTTTCTCTCATAGCAAGCTGTCTGTGAAAAAGTGTTCATGTTGTAAAAGGGGGGAGGTTGGGTTCCTAAGTATCCTACCTGGTAGGATGGGTAAAGTTGTTACAGGAAAGGGGATACTGCATCTCACCATCCAGTGTCCCACTCCCCGAAGACCGCCTCACCCAGGTGTAACTCCCATATTGGTCCACCCCCAGGAACTGGATCCAAAACCGATGGCCTTGTCCTGGCCACCGGGATGATAGATCCCAGAGAACTAGTAGGTGAGACAACTTTGGGTTTCTCAAAGACTGAAGGAGGCTTTACAACTGTGCTTATTATTTTCTTTTTTTGTTCCTTTGTGTTTGGACAGACTGTATCAAATGTGTGTGGCAAGCATCTAAAATTAAATATTGCCTTGGTGATCTAAAATGAATACGACCATTAGTAATAACCACAGCCCGACATTTTCCAAGATGAGAGGACATTTTGAGAGGCAAAATGGTGTGTAATCTCATGCAAAGGTGGTAAAATAAAGGAAATTATTCAGTTTTACTTAAATTGTAAACTTGCTCTTTTCTAAATTGTATAATGTAAATTGCTCAACATCACTTCCAGTATACACAGTATTGTAGTAATAATAGAAACCTTGCAAACTGACTCATAGAGAAAAGCACATTATCAAATCTACATGAACCATTTCAATTGTTTTCTGATAGACGGTTATTATTCCAGACGGACAGCCTGGTTCACCCCTAGTGTACTCTTTTAAATATCCCTATGGGGAGAGCTCAAATAGCATCAATGTTGGTTTCTGGCTGTTTTACATAAATTCAAAGAGCATTTTGAAAAACAGAGGAATGACATCAGATGTTTATATTTGTCAAATATGTCTGCGATAAGAGGGTTATATGAAAAGAAAATTATTAAAAACCAAAGTAGTGTCTAGTTGTCAATGTATCAATGTAGCCCATATAACTGAACCTTCTAAGAGCAGAACTATAGTTCGAGATATAATGTCCCTTCCTGGACAGGGTGCACTACAAGCAAAACAGGCATGTACAGGAAGAAAGGCATGCTGGTTTTTCACATTCAGCAATACATCAAACAAGGCAAAGTACAATAAATATTCCCAGACATGCCTTTCATAGAAGAAAACGGTGGAAAATACAGAGGGGAGGGTGAGGGAAGTGAGAAGGGGAGATGTTGGAAAAAGGGAAAGAATAGTGAGGTGGAAAAGGAAGTCGGATTAGGAAGAAAGGGAAGATGAGGGAGGGAAGAAATGGTAAAGAACAGGTCATGTATCGATACAAGAATATGACAGTACAATAGCAACTTCAACAAACACAACAGCAGTGTAAAGAACAAATAGGTCAACATAGAAGTCTAGGGGCCAGATTACAGAAACGTTGTACAAGTGCAAGTGCGATTTTGCTTGGTATACGCACTAAGGCACTAGGGCAAAGTTTACTCTATAGCAAAACCCTATTCTTTTAATTCTTATTTAAATGCTTTTTTCACCAGAGCAAAGGTTGCGCTAGAGCTCTTAGCACACGGGCATACTTTGCCCTGGTGCAAAAATGCATTAAAAGAAAATGTTTTTGTGAACGAGGGCAAACTTTGTCATACTGTTAGTATCGTGCAAACTTGCAGACAAAAAGCCTAATTCCGAGTATTCCCTTATAAATCCAGTAATACCGCAGTCCGGTATTAGCATTTCCGGCTGGGTGTGCAGCGGAATTCCCCGGAGTACCACGAGTACACGGGCACTCGCACAAACCCATGCCGGAAGTGGCAATACTGGATTGCCGGTATGAGCGGATGAATGTGAAAAACTGTCGTCAATACTGGATGTAAATAACGGGATTGACATAAAAAATGTCGTAAACAGGGGATTGCCGTTAAAACTGAAATGATGTGGAAACCAGAAGAAGAGCGGCGGCCATCATTAAAACCCCAATCCACCTCTATCCACAGTTTCCCACAGCCAATCAGGCCCAGAACAACCTCAAAAAGATGTCACAGGAGCAGAGCACTCCAGGCAAGGACTCCCGCTAAGACAAGCCCAGGTTCGCTGACGCTGAACTCCCAGCCGTGCTAGCCATTGTTTTGCAGTATTCAGAAGAGTGGTTTAGAGCCAGGCAGTGCAAGACAAGCTGCCAGAGGAAGAGTGCCATATAGGGTGAGGTGGTGGATAATGTGACAGCTGTCGGGACTGTCCCCTGCACGAAAAAGCACTGTTGGAAGAAGTGGGATGACCTCAAGGCCAAGGTACACGAAGCCATAGCCAAGCACAGGAGGGAGTGCACAGCCACTGCTGGCGGAACTTTTCTATGAGCAATATGAGAGGGACACCACACCTGGTTCAGTCCAGCAACACCCTCAAGCCCACATAGTCCGACACCACTGCCTGTAGTCAAACTGCTGGCAATAGAGTCACGACTGGGCCAGAACGAGCACCAGCAGGCTGACATCCACACTATGGCAGGGGAACAACTCAAAGACATGCGCGAAATGTGCAACTGCATGCAGGGGTGCAACCCGCCGCATAGCACGTGCCCTGCGTTATGCAACAACTGCCATGGTCACACTTGACCATAGGGTCCACTAGCACACAGACACCTCATCTACCTCAGCAGAGGTCCTAACATTGTCCATGTAGTTAACACTGCAAAACATTTGTGCACAGGTTTCTGAGCCCTCCACCTCTAATACGCCCACTGAGGGGACACAGGGAAGCACGCCCAGGCGAGGTTCCATGCGCCGCCTCACCACAAGGGTCTAGGAATCAGAGCCTAAGCCCAATTGCGCCAGAAAGTGAGGCACGGACAAAGTAATGGTGCTGATGTATAATGTTGGAGTGGGTAATTGGGGAGGCTGTTGTTAGGGTGGGTGATTGGGGACGGTGTTGTTGGAGTGGGTTATGGGCGCGGATGTCAAATATATGTATATTTTGAATGAGAATATAAATACTTTTCACTTGTAAACTTGATGGGACATCAATCATGGTGTCTTTATTGCATGCAGTTAACAGTGAAGGATGCATTGCCAGGGATAATGGTAGGCAGCATCAGAAAAAGCTCTCAATTAGCTCTTGGCGAGCCATCCGACCAACCTAGCCTCTGCATGCACAGTGTCCTCATGTGTGCCACCCACAGGCACAGCATCATCATCAGCATCATCAGGGATCGGGGGCATGTCCACATCTAATGGCAGGGGTATGTTATGCTGGTGCATACGTTGTGCAACATGGCGGATGCTAGCTCAATCTTTCCCACATTGTCTGGCTTGTACATCAGAGCTCACCCTGTATGCTGTAGACATCGGAAGTGCGCCTTCCATGGGCCAATTGTGCGCTCAATTTCCATCCTGGTCCGAATGTGTCCACCATTGTATGCCACCTCCTGTGGTGTCTGGGGATTCCTCAGGGGAGCCATCAACCATTGGAGCTGTGAATATCAGGAGACACCTGCCAGGGGCACAGAAATGGCAGCATGTAATTGGGTACAGTGGATAGGTGTTTCATTCCAGCAATGAGACAATGGTCAGGCTAACACGACAGACATGTGGTTGCACAGTACACATATTTGCATATGGGCCATTGGATGTGGAGTGTACTATTTCTGTTATACATGTACATTTCAATTGGTGGTGCTTCCATGAGGCGCAGATAATATGAATAGTGCTTCCAGGCCCAACAGGGCAATATGGGGAAGTGACAAACAATGCCAAATGACATTTCATATGGTATCATGGCCCTAACAGGCCTTGTGGCATTTGGATGGGCAAGTACAGCGAAGAGACTTGCAGGAGATAGGGGAGGTGGCAACAGGTATGGCAATGTGCTGTTGTGGTGCCGGGAGTGAAGTGCTAAGGGGTGCCAGGATAGGGGCCCTGGCAAGGTGCTAGGCTGGAGTGGACCCAAGGGTGGTGTGCACAGCCACCAGGAAGGGTAGCTGCTGGGGCTCTGGTCGGAAGGGTTTGGAGGGTGCTGGTGTCGAGTAGGCAGGGGCCTGGCACCCTGTGAGTGGATCACATCCCACATACATAGCAGCCATGGTAGTGGGCACACAGGATTGATGTGGGTCAGAAGCCATGGCTTTTGCTACTGAGGGGTCCCTCTGTGTCATTTCATCTCTCACACATCTCATGTATGGAGATGATCTGCACACAGTGACACAGTGTGCACCCCATGTGTCTGGTTCTCATTGCTGTGACATGGGCCTGTAGCTGGCAGGGTCCCTCTGCACACAAAATGTGTGTCTGTGGGTCGGCATCCCATGCTGACACACAGTGGGCCATGCAGTTCAGTGAATCACTTGTGTGATTATGTGATGGGTGTCCCTGCTGTCTGTGTCATTTGACCTTGGTGCAGGGGTGTGGTGTGGCATGTTGGATGTACAACTCCTCAAGGGACATTTGCACCCCTGTACACATGGTTTCTGCTCACCTACGCACCCATGCCTCGGGCCAATTGCAGGCCATGCTATCTGTGCGTGTGTTTTCACTGTTCCATTGTGGTACCTGTGGTCCTGTGTGTCTGTGGCTGTTTGGATTGCACAGGTTGCCCTTTCACTGCAGATCTGTGTGTCACGTCACAGGACGGTGGGCAGCAGCCTCGATTGTGTGGGGTGAGGGGGTGGATCCAGTGTAAGTGCGGGACTTCCCGGGCGTCATTGACATTGTGACTACTCAACCGCCAATACAGTTGTCTCAGTGTACTGTGACTTCTACTCACCCAATGCCCAGGTACATTGCCTTCTGTGCCCCTCCATGTACGCTGGCAGTGTGCTGTTGCACAGAACTTTGGCATCATGGGTTGAGTCTGGGAACCGGACACAGCATTGGGTGATCAAGAGGTCTACATCACAGGTGATCTGGACATTCAGTGAATGGCACTGCTTTCGGTTCCTGTAGACTTCCACCTGGGCATGGGGTTTGAGCAACTTGACATGCTATCTGTGTGTGTGGAGAAATAATTCGGTTTAGGCTTCTTCTCATCACTCAAAAATGCATTGTAGGTCAAATGCCATCATATCTGAAGGAAGCCATAATCGTGAAAGACAAGGGAAGGTCACTTAGATCAGATAACTCAAATATACTCAATGTACCTTGGCATAAGACCAACAAAACAAGGCAGGGGTGTAAAGATACTGGTGGGGGGTGCATGTACTTCTGCTCTCTACATGGTAGAGGAGAGGCACAGAGGACCCCAGCCAAGATTCTCTATTGTGGTAGCAATGGACGAGCAATCAAGGCCTAGCTTCTCAGGAGGTGATGCAGGCTGGTTCTTAAGTACAGTGTAGTCCCCGAACCCCCACAAAGGAATGTCCACACACTGTGTTACTGAAAACACAGTCTTTATATAATTAATATTCAAAGGTCTGTACACGATCACAATAACGCACTTTGTACTCGGAAATCAACAATGATAAATATATACAATGCTAAAGTGGTACTATCAATGTTATCAAATCTTATTAAAGTGCATCAACTGTACGGTTAAAATGTCACACAGATCAATAACAAGGGAACCAGCAATAGAGATAGGAAGGAATGCAAGAGGGTTGAAACAATGGGCAGAATACTGGCCCCTACCAATAGACACAGTTCTATGTGGAGATCCCCCCACCTGGGCAACTTGTAAAATAAAGATATATAGCACAAGCCCAGTCCATATATTGTTCAATAGTCTTATTTCCTCCTATAATGTTTTATCCCCCAATGTACCTGGTGGAGTAGAGTTCTTCGAAGACGCGTTGGAGGGTGCTTCTTGAGTGACTCCCTTTAAAGCAGGACCCACGGATCGTCGAGAGGCGTCGAAGATGAGAACTTGTCATCGACTGCGTCGATGAGCAGTTCCAGGGTGCCGAGACCACGGCGTCGATCCAGGCGGTGCTCGTCAGCGACGTCCTGCGAGGATGAGGTGTGGGGAGCACCTCGGCAATGGATTGTTCAGGACCGCAAAGAGTTTCAGAAGAACTGTGGCCCAACAAGGGCGTCGAGTCGTCGAAGTATTTTTGGCAATCAGGTGGCGGGAAACCCACCGGCGAATTCTCCTCAGCGCGTTGGTCGTCCTCGACTTTCTTCGGCGGGACTAAGCGGTCGATGTTGCGGACAAGGGAGTCCTTTGATTCAAATGTTCTTAGGCAAAGGTGCGGGCGGCTCCGGTCGTCGGCGGCGTGGTGTCAAGTGGTCCCCACGGCTGGGCAACACAACTTCGACGGGCCTCCAGCGGTTACACAAACCTGCAAACCCTGGTAAACGGCAATAGACTTCGACAGCGGCGAAGTCCGGGTGCTTTGCTTTGTTCTCCTCGGCAGTCCCATCTCGGGTCGGCAGCCTTTCGAGGGTCTGATTTCCAGGGAGCTTCAGCAAAGTTTAGCGGTGCTCGATGGTCCCTCGGAGCACGGGAAGAGGGCACCTTACCAGGTCCTCTCTCGGATCAGTCTTCGACGAATTCGGCAGCTTTCAGATCAGGTCAAAGCAAATGCAACAGTTCCAGTTACTCTTCAAAGTGTAGACACAGCTTCTGAACAATTTCCAGTGGTGAGAGGTCCCCAGATATACTATCCTGTCTCTCATCCACACTGCTGGGTCACTCTCAGCAGCCAATCATACAGAAGGGCATTCATGCAGTCAGTCAGCCAATCAGGCACACAGCGCATTCAGGCCATCCTCCTCCCTCTCAGACACTCACAACAAGGAATGTGGATTGGGACAAGTACCCAGCCATTCAACACTACACACTGCATTCAGGCCAGTTTCGGGCAGGGCTGTCTCAGTCTTTGTCTCTCATACCAGAAACCAGACAGCCACAACAAGAAGTGCATATTGGTCACACACTCCATTCACCCAGGTCCCACCCACAGGGTGTACCCACAACATACAGTCACTGGGAAGGCTCCAGCTAGTCTGGACTGGACTTCACAACAACACCATATATGGAACTTCCACCCGACAGTCATTCAGGGGGAAGGGACAGAGGCAGGGCTTCCCGGGACTTCGGGAAAACAAGGTAACTGTTACGCTCACCTGGTTCCCACGGGGGCGTCGATCTGAACTGGCCAGCTGTTGTTTCCACCAGTGAGACGCGTAGTGCCGAGATGATGGACTGGACTGGCCCACCCAGCTTCGTTTGTTTGACTCGTAGGAATATCCTTCTGTAATGGAGAAAGGGAATTAACTACCTGTGGAGTTCGAGCGCTAACCCCACCTTCCCCTCTCCCGTAGTTCTTCCCACAAGTCACTTTTGGATTCCCTCTATGCTCTCACCTGATGGTTTGGAAAGATGAGCTCTCCATCCTGCTTCGAGCGCAGGGGCGCGTAGATGACCAGTTTCTTCACTGCGTGGAGGAGTTGGGGAGTTCCAAAATGGTGTTGACTCAAAGAATGCCAACAAGACGCCGTAAGTCTGTAGTTCGTAAGAGTTCAAAACACGTCTGACCTTCACTCTGTCCAATTCCTTTTAGGTTGCTGTATTGCCCTTATGAAGAGTTCACGTGGCAACTGGTAAGATGCAGGTAAGGGTTTTTATTATCCGGCTCAGTTCGATACAATGGTGTCAATGTATAACATGTGGCTTTTCCCCCATTCAGGCGCTGATGTGGTATGAGGTCTTGGGGATTGATGCCTCCAGCGGAAAAACCCGGTAAGTCTATTGGGAAAATTGGTTTCCCCTTATTGTGCCTTGCTGTTCTGTTGTTTCCCCATAGGGGCCGGGGCACGGCGGAGATGCAGCGGAGGCTGCGCCGACCTGAAATGAGGTAAGTACCCCCTGTGGTAAATCAGGTAAGTCTTGGGGGTAGCTTGTACAGTCTTGAGTATCCCCTTGGCTCACCTTGCTGTTTTTGTCTCCTTAGGTGTCGGAGAGCGGCCGCGAGATGGAGAAGAGCGTGATGGTATGTTGAAGTGCTGCAAGGCAGGTGAGTACAGCGCGGTGCTGCAGGATGCGAAGTAAGGCTTTTTTAATGACTTCTTCTCCAGCTCCGTGGCGTGATGGATCAGGATTCAGGTAAGGATTAAAGGTAAACTCCTGTTCTGACCTTTCCTCCTTCTTTCTTCTTGTTTCCAGGAGCTCCGGACTCGAGGCGGGCGTGGCTGAAAACTGGAAGCTGCTGCAGGCACGGTGAGCGTTACTGCTGGATGCAGAATAACGCGAAGCGTGTGCTGCTGTCCGGGCGTGGTTTAAATAGCCTTGGAAGTAGTCCCAGGTAAGTATTCTTCCACAGCCCCACCCGAGTAAAAAGTAGTCCCTTAGGTAAAATAGTCCCTCCTAAGCCTCATTTGGCTTGTGGCTTCTTGCAGCATGGTCTGCATCAGGTAAGTTTGCAGCATGGTCTGCATCAGGTAGGTTTTCTACTATGACCCTGGCGCCCATGGCGCCAGGACTGACTCTATTCTTATGAGCCTGGCGCCAGGACTGCACCCAAACAGCCCCTAGCTGGGGTTTTTGGGCTTGCTCCAAAAGGCATGATGCCTGCTTCTGGGGTTGCTGGACCTGGTCTGGTTTCCCGGGGGCAGGCATCATGACAGTAACAGGCAATAGAAAGCAAGAAGCCACAGGGGCCATCTTGTTTTCCATCAGCAATCAACTATTCCAATGGCAGGGCGGGGGTATCCCAAAATGGAGGATACTCAGAGCACCTGTCAAATTCAGCATGGAGCTGCCACCAGCCCATACCCTGCTCTGCGGGCCACCCACAGGTGCCCAAAAACATACACTAGGGGCACAGGGTTGTACCCCCACCCATGGGTGCCGTAAGGGTATGCCATGGATCTGTTCACCAAACCACAAGAGAGAGAGCTGCACCGCCAGGAGTCCCACAGGAACTCCTGCACGGAAAACACGACAGAACACATGATAAAAAGGCAGTAAAGGACAAGAATACGGAGGCCCTGTCCCTCAGATGCATTTCCAGCATCACAAGGGGTCGTTTGAAGTAGCGGCCCCTACCGCCTGGAATGCCCTCCCAAGATTCAATAAGGACGTTGGTTACAACTCTTTAAAAAGAAGCTGGAACCGTTGCCTTTCGTCTAGAGCTCTGCTAGTTGTGATAACGGATAGCTAACAGTTCTGCTGCATGTTTAGTTTTGTTTTGTGTTTGTCAGTCTGCGCCCATCAGCCTTCGGGTACCAGGTGCGCATTACAAATCCCATAACATAACATAACATAACATGCATGCAATCCGGGGCAGCTAACACATTGGGCATGCCTGCCATGGCGTAGAACCTTGCCTTAGTGTTGTTCACCTGTGCCGGGGTTGTTGGGAGTGCAATGAGTTGTCCCACATGCAACATGAGTGCATATAGCACCTCCACCAACACTTTGGAGAATGCTGGCTGCACTAATCAGTGCAGCTGACTTAACGTATGCTGGAATGTGCCAGTTCCTAGGAAATGCAGGCTAGACCCTAACTTCACCAGCGGTGGTATGGCTGTGTGGATGCCAATCCTGCTCTCAATGTCTCCCTGGATCATGCTGAGGACATGTGCTATGCTCTCCCTGTCGAGGCGGTACAGGGTTAGGATTTGCATGTCACAGAGGGTCCATGGTGTGGTTCGTACATGGGGTATGGGTGCACGCCCTACATGGTGCTGCCTCCTCCTCTCCTTCCTCCTCATCCTCCTCTCCTGTCCAATGCCTCTTGTGCCGTCTATTGGTCCTCCAACCTCTGTAGCGCTATGTTGGCCTGGAGCAGCTGCAGGCCAATGCTGACTGCAGCCATTGGCAGCATTGTGGTGTTTGGATGTGTGTCAGTAACAGGTGTGGCCTTTGTTAACTCCTCCATGCTGCAATGGGTGCACCTGGATGCATTGGGTGCACCTGTGGCCTCATTCCTCACACATGCATGCATTTTCTGCCGTTTACCGCCTGCTTTCACGCAGAGGTTTCGCCGCCTAGCGTTTCGCTGTGTTACTGCCATTTTTTGGCATTGCTACCGGAAGGGTAAGCTTTGTGATGTAGCAGTGTTGTCATTGGGGCAGTATTACCACCACCACTGAGGGGGGGCAGTCGGTGCCCATCAGCACTGGATTCACTGGCGCCTTTATTTGCAGTTCCCTGTTTACCGGCACAGGTGTTTCCGGGGATGGTGGGCCACCTCATGGGTAGTTTGCCGGTCCGGTAAATGTTCTGGTGTCCGTTGTGTCTGTGCCCTCCCCGGAAGGGAAGCGTTTTTGTACTATCACAGTGAGGCCTAGTCATCAAGATGGAGTCGAAAGGGGGTACAAAAATGGATGCACCGTGTCCTGCTCAGTAGTCCCATCTACGCGAAAGTCAACCAAGGTTAACATTGCATAAGGGCAAGGGGCAAACCCACTACTGGAGGCACTTGGTCCGAATCTTGTACTGAGAATTAGAGGACGCGAGTGGCCTGAGGGCCCCTCGCTCCCACACATTCCCCCCTTTCGTTACATCTAAAGTATCAAATTATGACACCTTATTCTTCTCATTCTACCTTCGCTAGTACTCAGCTTCAGCGACTGCTTCTTCCCAGGCTGGGGTACCCTTTATTGGCATCCATGCTCTGCATACACTTCTCAAGCTATTCCCTCTTCTTGCATATTCATCTGGAGTGCATGTTAAGTATATCCCACCATCCCCGTCCAAATCCACCCATACCTCGTTATACCATTGCAATTCTGTTGGTTCCTTGATTGTGATGTGGTATAAATTATCGACCCTGTCCCCATATTGCCTGTATATGGCAGTCATCCTGTACTTTGGAGGGTTATATTCTCCTGTTTGTATTTGTGCATCTATCATAGTTGCTACCGTTGTCGGTCGGCCCATTGTTACCATCATCATAGTCGAGGTAGGCATACTTTTTGCACAACACCGGAGTCCCAGTTGGCACACACAGAAGAATAGTAACACATAGATGATGATGGGGACTAGTATTTTCATCATCACATTTACCCATGATGGGTAAATCCAGCTGAACAAGTTGTCAAACCATGTACTTTCTTCCGCTCCGCCCTCTGTTCTCATCTTTTCTCCTAGATTGTGGACTGCTGTTATCACATGTGAGAGTGTCCCGTTATCTGCATCTTCGGATGGCACGAATGTGCAACAGGCCCCCCCGATTTTTCGGCAAACACCACCGTCCATCGCCGTGAGGAGATCTAGAACAAATCTGTTTTGCATTGTCATTAGGCGCGGGGCACGTAGCTCTATTTTTATAATGTTGAATCCTTCTTCAGTGTCGTTGGCAAGTTGGATGTGCTCCCAGCGTACTATTTGTAACCATTTGGCGTTTGGTCGTGTTTGGAGCCCTGGTGCTAGGAGCGATGCGAAAAATGTCTCTGCAGAAGAGAACAGCTTGTATTTTTGCGGGATCTCAGCAGGGAGTTTTGATGATTCAGACGAAATGTAGTTGGATGATCTTTTGCTTCGTGACAACTTTGTTTTCAGCTCATATTCTGGCAACAGTTCATAAGCTGGAAGTTCTGTATTTTCTTGTTGTTTGTTGTAGCGCTGCCGATGGACCAGCCGATTGCCCTGCTGCCGATTTGCCAGCCGAATCCCCTGCTGCCAATTTGCCAGCCGAATCCCCTGCTGCTCCTTCGATATGGCTTTCTGGTATTACCATCAAGGCTGTGTGGAGCGTGGCTAAGGCGCAAGTACCTTTCCAGGACGTTGGTAGATGCAGGTATGCTTGCTTGCCGCAAACCCAGTACATGTCCATGAGGGCTGCGGTGCCTTTTTTCATGTCTGGTATTATTACTGTCTTGTTGCATTTTCTTGCTTCCCCCATGTCCACTTATCCTTCTCCACGGAAGCATAGTTCGTACAGTATTTCTTTTTGTGTTTTTATGGGTTTTTCCAGCGCTGTAATCCATGTTAGCTTAGCAACATGCTGTGACCAGATAGGGGAGCACACTCCTTTTATCCATTGGAACGTGTCCTCAGCCAGCCCCTGGAGTGCTTCTGCTCTGCATTCAATAGTTTCATCGTGCCATTTGTTCTCTGCATACCTCGTCCCTTTTATGACAAGAAATGGCTCTCTGAGGCAAATTACTCCTTGACGCCGGCTCGTGTAGGTTCTCTCACTCTCCATTCTTTCTAGGCTCACAGTGTGCACCTGGAAGGTGCTTTTTATCCTACTCAGAACTAAGTGAATCAAACATTGAGCCTCAGACAAGGGCACTTCCTGGGGTATCAACATTTTGGGCGTCCCTGATGCATGAGGTATGAGTGAACAGACATAGCAGCTTTCATTTGTTGCTTGCTTTGCTGTAGCACTCATGTCCGAGTACCATTTATTAGATTGATCAGGGTGGCGGGGGTCTTCAATTTCATCTAACCCCAGGTCATGATAAATGTCATATCTTTTCCTTCCCGCCCCCCTTTTCCTTCTCCTTCCCCCTCTCTCCTTGTTGCTTCTCACTTTTTGGTAAAATATTGGGAACATTCCATTGCTGTTGAACATGGCATGTGTATACTCATTAGTAGCAGCATAATATAAGGTAGATTCTATGGCTATCTGTGCATGCGCGCTTGTATTTGCTAGGTTGCTCGGCCAATAATAGTCGCCATCATATTCATTCAATTCATAATCATTACTCATATTTATGCCAGGATGTGACAAAGAGACAATTGTTGGGCCTGCAGCGGCGTGTTCTGAAGGTTGCGTTACATTTGTACCGTTAATACCAATGTTATAAGTTTCTCCCCACATTGTCTTTATTCCAGTCCATATTAAGTTGGAACCTTCTCGTATCATATTAGCCCCGCTCCTCCTTTGTGCAAATCATTAACCAGAGATAAGAGAGTATAGTACCAGGCCATGAAAAACAGCATCACTGAAAACAAAATTGCAGCACATTTCAAAACACATTCAACATTGCTGAACCTTTTTGCCCTAATGGCGTCCCTATCACTATCTAACATAATTTCATTTGCCGCAATTGTACTTCGTTGGGCCATTTGTCACCTGGAGGGGCGATACAAAGTTGTTAAGTCACCAGAATATGTACATTTATTTATATATTTACATTTCATATTTACTCATTAATTCCATTTACGATTGTTTTTTATATACATTTCTCAGGCCTTTGTTTCAATTACGTCCTCTGTTCTAGGCATTTTTATAGCAAGAGAGAGAGATAGAGAGATAGTGATGAAAAGAGAGTGAAAGGAAAAGGGATACGAATATATGGCAGAGCAAAACAGAGGGCATACCATCCTTTCATGTTCCTTCTTCATTAAATCACATTGTCATTGTTTCTCAACATCGTTTGTAGTACCAGTTGCACATTCCTGTTCGATGTGAGGGAGTGTACTATCGCAGGCCCTCCTCACATCTGAGAGGTCCACCCAATATTTCAGTCCCTTAACTTTGACTGCAATGGGTGTACTATATATGACCTCGTAGGGGCCATGAAACCTAGGTGAATTCCATCTTTTCACAAAGCTTCGGACGTACACCTGTGACCCTGGCATCAGCGGCCCAATTGGGCTGTCTGTAGTTGGTGTGGTAGTATCAGTTGCCACATTATCAGTGAATGGTGGTGCTATTTGGTGCGCTATGCTGTGAACTGCGCGCGTCAGCTGAGTTAAATATTCCTTAAATTCCTCCCCCAGCACTGTGGCAGCCCTGTGTGCATCTGATGCTCTCCTAATCGGGGAGAGTGGTGTGTGTATTCACCTCCCAGTCACAATTTCATGGGGGCTCAGATGGTGGTCCTTGCATGGTTGCGTTCTGAGTTGAAAAAGTGCTAGGGGCAGACAATATACCCAGTTCTTCTTTAATGTATTACACAGCTTTGATAATTTACTCTTGAACAGGCCGTTGATCTTTTCCACCATCCCTTTGGCCATCGGATGATAAATGGAACACAGTTTGTGCTTTACCCCAAGAGTGTCGTCACTTCCTTGAAGAGGTCATTCACAAAGTGTGGGCCGTTGTCTGACCGTATCACATCACATATCCCCCATCGGGAAAACACTTCTCGTACTAGAAATTTCGCTGCACACTTCGCGTCTGGGTGGGGACACCACCCACCTTGAAAAGGGACATACCACCACAAGCAGATATCTTGCTCCGTTACATCTCTCTCCCATGTCGGCGTAGTCTATGTGTAGTTCCCTGAATGGCCCTACTGGTCGTGGCAAGGTACCTCGCAATGTCCTCAATGTCATCCCTGAATTGTATGTTTGACATGTTGTACACTCTATGACAAACTTTGACAAATGCTCCTGTAGGTTAGGGACAAACCAATGTTCCTGGATGTCTGCGGCGATGTGTTGTTTCGCTACATGGGCTGGGAAGTGAAGCTGTTGGAATGCTACTTCTAGTAATTCTACTGGCATCACTACCTTTCCCGTTGTCTCCTGTATCCAAATGAGGTCTGTGGCTGACTGCTTGCACCCTCGCTTGCCCCACAACTCTTGCTCTTCTGGTGGTTCTCTCCCCTGTAGCTCTATTAGCTGTGCTATGGGTGTGTTGCTATAAGCTTCTTCTAGTGGCTCTACAGTGGCTGCCTTTACAATGCATTCCGTTACTGGTGGTGTATTGAAATACGAGGCTTCCTTCGACACTGCGTCGGCTGCCGCGTTTCCCAATTAGATCGCATCTCTATTGTTGGTATGGGCTTGGCATTTCACCACCGCCACTACCGATGGTTCCGATAATGCATCTATCAATTCATTCAATAGTGCAGCGTGCTGTACTGGCGAGCCATCCGCTCGTCTGAACCCCCTCCTACGCCAACGCGATAGTCCCGAATGAACAGTGGTAGTTGCATATGCTGAATCTGAATATATCGTCACTGTGCATCCTTTGGCTGTGCGTAATGCTTCAATTAATGCAGTTAGTTCCGCCGCTTGTGCGGAGTAATGGGACGGGAGGCGTTTTTGAACGATTGTTTCATAGCTATCCCTACATGTTTTTCCCCTGTTTCCGTATTTATTGATGCTGACCCATCGATGAAATATATTTCTTCTTCCTTCAGGGCATTTTCACTTGCTTTGGGAATATCATCACCCTGCCCCACATACGTTGCACAGTCATGTTCCTGCATGTCCTCCATTGTGCATGGCTCTGTTATTTACCGTTTTACACCTAACTACATGTACATTGGGGCATGAAATTATTATTTCGTATGCGGTTGCTCTTTGAGTCGTCAGTGTTGATTTTGACCGCTCTAGAATTGCAAATAATGAATGCTCGGCATATAGTGTTACTGAACATCCCATCACAATTGTGGCACTCTTTTCAATGGCGAGGCCGCAGCTGCGAGGGCCTGTTTGCACGCGAAGTGACCTTGCATCACCGCGTCTAGTGTTTCACTGTAATAGGCCAATGGCTTGTGGCCTAATGATGTTTTTGTGTCAGCACTGCTGTCATCAGTGTCCCATTGCAGTGTGAGAATGGGAAAAATTCCCTCTCATAATCTGGGTTCGCGAGGACTGGGGCATCTGCAATAACGTCTTTTAGTCGGAAGTACTGAGTCATCATGTCAGGTGTCCATTTTATTGGGGCTCTACTCTTCTGTGCTTCCTTTAATGCTGGCAGTAATGGACGTGTATATGCTGTGTAATCAAGGATCTATGCTCGGCAATAGTTACATATGCCAAGAAATTTGTGCATGTCCTTCACTGTTTTTGGTAAGATTATGTTACGTATGGCAGCTGCTCTGTCTGGGAGTATTTGTTTCCCATCTTTCGATATTAACTGTCCGAGGTATACAACTTCGGTAAGGCAGTATTGTAGTTTTCGTTTATCCACCTTGTACCCCTTAGTAGCTAACACGTTTAATAGTGTTATGGAGTCTTCTCTGCACTTTTCTTCTGTTTTGCTGCAGACGAGTAAATCGTCTACGTATTGTATAATGGTGCTCTCTACATCTATGTTTCCAATATCTTCCCGTAGTACTCTGTTAAAAATGCTGGGGCTTTCGCAATACCCCTGTGGGAGTCTGCGATGCTCATATTTGTTGTTTCCCAGTGTGAATGCTGTAAGGTACTGTGATCCTGGGTCAAGTGGTATAGAGAAGAAAGCATTCTTCAAGTCAACCACAGTAAAACATGTAGATTCTTTGGGTATACTGCACAGTATTGATGCCGGGTTAGGCACTAATGGGAATTCTTTTTGGATGACGTCATTGAGTGGGCGGAGATCTTGGATCATCCTCCACGCCCCTCCCTTTGGTTTTTTGATCAGGAAGATTGCCGTATTACACGGGGAGTTTGATGGCACTATGTTACCTTGGCTCAGGAGTGCATTTATTGTTTCCCTAATTCCTTCCTCTGCTTCTCTGGATATTGGGTATTGTTTCACTCTTGGCGGTATGGCACCTGGTTTAAGTTTTATCTTTATTGGTGTCACTTCATGCAGTAACCCTACATCTTCGGGGCCTGTAGTCCAAATTTCTGGTGCCACCTTTGCCATGTCTTCCTCAAATATTGTCGGCGGGGCACTAACACTAGCCATAAGTGGGTTGTGTACCTCTCTGTAATGGATCATAATGTCACACGGTATGCTTATTTCCATTATTATTTCTCCGTCGTCTTCATTATCAGTGATTAATTCTTCATCAGTTATGTCTCTTAGCATTATGTTGGGATCTATGCATAGCACAGTTCTTCTCTCGCACCCATGCGTGTCCAAACCTATGACCACAATACGTTTACTCGATACCTGAACTGCCTCAATGTCTATGGACATTATCGTGCCTGGCACGACATCTACACTTGAGATTGGATGGAATATAAAGTCTGATGGTGTTCTCCACTCTTTTCTCGTTATTTCAGGCACTACTCGGGCTAACACTTTGATACCATAGATGAACATGTCTATGTCAATGGGTATCCCTCGCACTACAACTTCATTCATCATTGTGCTGATCATCAACATCGCTCGTACTGGGCATACTCCTGGAGTGGAACACACTATCCCCCGCTCTGTAAATGAAATGGTCATGTTCAAATCTCTTCCCAGCAAGTTGATTGGCGCGTCTTCATGGTTCAGTAAGGGTGCACGCACTGTTTTTCCCCCACCGTTATATCAAGATTTTGGGGTAAGGAACTTTTAAAATAGCCCCAGAGAACCCCTGCGTTTCCAAATTCCTGCCTGAGAGCGGAAACCGCCCTTCCATAAGACATGATTCTTCCGCTCCTGAGTCTACCATAAAGATAAACTGCTTATTTCCTATCTCTGCCCCCACTAGTGGTTCCTCTTCTGCACATAGGATAATGGATAGGACTGGACACGCAAGTGCTCTCTGTGGGCTTTCCTAATCTGCATACCTTTCTTGTCCTGGCACTGAAAAGACATTATCTCCAACTACTGTTACGCCACGGAATGGTGCAGGTGCACCGTTTGCAGCTGTTACGAAACTGTTATTGCTGGCGTTCCTTACAGTATTTTGTCTTGCCATGGGCTGTGATGCACTGTGATGTGGTTGTGGGGGTGGCTGTCTTTGTTGTACTTGCGGTTCATTATAACACTGGTCCTGTGGTCTCCCGTCTCCCATTGGTAATCCATAGGGGCTACCTGGGTGTGGGCAACCCCATACCTGTTCATTGTCCATGGGTGATTGCCCCTGAAAGTACCCTGAAGGCCGCATTCTGCAATCTCTTGAATAGTGTCCCCATCTTCCACAATTGCAACATGACCCTTGCTGTCCTCCTCTCATCCCTTGCCCACCAAAACCTCTGTTTCCCATACCTCCGAACCCCCCTCTCTGGCCATGCTACCCACCTCTTCCTCTTGCTGGTCTTTATTGCCACTGCGGTCCTCTCTGTGATTCCTCTCCATTCCACATTCCTTGCTCTCCTGCGGCCCACAGTGCTGCTATTCCAACTGGTCTATTTCCCGCACTTTCATCCTCCTCGTTCTCTCTATCAGCAGTTACGCTGTTGTTTATGGCGGCGACCTTCACCAATTTGTTCTGCACCAGTTTCGCTTCATCTGCCAACCTTTTTTGTGCTATCTTCTTTTCTCTCTCTTTGATCCTACTACAGTGGTGTACAATTATACTCTGAATTTCAGGCCAACCCTTGGCTTCTATCCCAGATATTTTATCCAAGGCCTTCTGTACCTCCTTCGGGAGCCCTTTTTTGATAATAAAGTAGAACAGGGCAGTGGATTGGTTCCATGCCGTGCCAGTTTCACTTCTCCACAAATCTTGCACTCGCAGTATGAATTGCATAGTATCCTCGTTCTCCTCCATTGTTCATTGCAGCACTAAATGTAAATCTGGAATATCTGGAAATGTGTCCCATTCTTGTGCTCGAACATTGTTGAAGGGCGATCCATTGTGGCGGTCACAGCTCATTGTCACTCCTGGGAACCCTGCCTTTTCCCACACAGCGTCTGCTTGATCACCGACGGCGGACACTAGCAAACTCTTTACATCACCTATCGCTAATGGTACTCCTGCCCTGTTTTTCTCGAACGCATGTATCCATTTCCCTGCCCCTCCCACAGGTGGGGGGAGGAGCTTCAACAGGTTGTTTTTGTCCATTTGGGCCCACGGAATATAATGTGGCCCACCTGCTTCCTTATGTATCAGTGGCATCTGCAACTTGTGTTTCTTTCCTTTCTTACTTACCGTCCCTTTCTTTACCTTGCTCACCAACATGTTCCCTACCCGCTGCCATCGTGGGGGTGATCGTGGATCCATGTCATCGAAATGATGTGGCAGTGGGGATCCTACAGCTGCTACTCCTTCCTCGTATTCATCTAGATCGCTCCACACCTCTTCTACTTCCTCTTCTTGCTCACCATTCCCCTCTTGTTTTTTCCGTGCTGGCTTTCTGGGGTGGCTGGGCGTATAATTCTCACTGGTTTATCATTCAGATGGAACAGGAACTCTCCTGATCGCCATTCTTTTTCTTGCCCTTGTGATGTGGCTCTAGTGTCGCTGGGGCTAATTCCCCTGTTGCGCTTAGCGAGGGTGTGAGATCTGCTAGGGACAATAATGGCACTTCCCCTCCCCCCGGCAGCATTTGGCCCTTATCACACAGTGCTCTCAGCCGTTTTATTTCCATATGTGCATGCGCTAGCTGGTGGTCTAGATCTCTGGTTAATCGCGCTAAATTTACAGGGGGCGCGCTCGTTGGGCCATACAGCCCTCCTTTGTCATATGACGGTGGTGCGGTGGCTATTGCTCCGTTTGAGGGAGTGGGGGTGGGGCATGCCGGTATGTACAGAGGCTCAATGTATCCTACTGCTGGTCTTGTCATTAAGGGGTATATTTTGGTTGTGTCATTCTCAGCTGTGGTCGTTGTGCACTCACCCTTCGGTGTTCCGCTTGCCTCTTCCTACGTTTTCTGTTTTTAAATTGCCTTCCCTGTACTTACCTCTGCTGTGAGGGCTACATCCTCAAACATTAGCCACAGATCTAGCACTTCCCTTCTGTACTGCAACTGTTTTCCCTTATACCTTGCCAATAAGTGCGTGGGCACTAAATCTAACACCCGTTTGTCGAACGACCCTCCCTCTGGCCAAATTGGTGTCACACTGTCCCCTTTTATCTCTGTCACCCACTGATTGTGGTATTTTTGTATTCTATCACTATACAGTGGGAGGTGCTGGCAAATATGAGCTAGTGGTGTTATTCCTCCAATGACGATGCTTCTCCCTTCACTTGTACGTGCGCTTGCACCTGATCCTTCCTTCTAATCACCCCCTCCAACCACCTGTCCCCTTATATGGCACCCGCGACCACAGCTCGTCACATGCACCGGCACCGTTGTTAACAGTGTTGGTGCATCCGAGCTCCCCATTCCCATTGAGCCCTATGGGGCTGAAATGGGAATGGGGATCTACTGGTACCGGCACCTGCAAAAGGGCAATTATCAGGTCCGCCTAACTCGGCATGACCCGGTAATTGCCCATTTGCGGGTGCCAGACCCGGATGCAACTCCGGCGGCAGCCGCACCGGTTTTACCGGCTCAGCTACCTCCAGGGTTGTAATGAGGCCCACTGTTTCAATAGTACCCAAGGGGGTGCTTTGTGTTAAAATGTAACTAAACTATGCCTATGTTACTACATGTGTACCTTGTTATATTGGAAACAACTTGATAATACAATGCTATTTGGATTAATGCATTGCTTAATGCACTATGTACCTCATGATATTTATTCCAATGATCCTTGACACTTTTTTAAATTAACATTACAAAAAGAATCCCTTGTACAGACTTTTCATGAAAGGTAAATGCACATGTGATGTCATCAGTGATGTAATCAATGACATTTGTGATGTCATCTTTGATGTCCTGGGTGTTAGTCTTAGCAGTGCACAGTGGTGGCGCAAGTTATGGTTGCTTACCTTACCATAACTAGCGAATTTTAGGGGATTTTCGGTTTTACTTTGAACAAAGTTTTTTTGCTGAATTTCATAGGTTTTTAGTAGCACAACTTAACCATAACGGCCCTTTAACCAAGTTTCTTTGCTGAATTTCATAGCTTTTTAGTAGCACAACTTTACCATAACATCCCTTTAACAAAATATTTTTACTGAATATATATATATATATATATATAAAACCAAACCAATATATTTCACGGCCCACAGTAGTGGCCGTGTAGTTATGATTAAATTGCTAATCCCATAGGAAGAGCACTTTTTGGGTGGCTTATAACTCGCTCCCCCTGGACGAATCATCACCAAACATTTGCAGAAAAAGTATATGGCCCACTCTGATCTTTTGCAAAGTTTAGTGAAGTTTGGTGCAGGTAGGGCAAAGTTATAAGGGGGGTTCCAAAATGTATTTTTTTCCCAGGAGTGAATGGGGAAAAACTTTGCTCACACCTACAGCTCAAACCGCTGGAAGGATTTGCACCGAATTTGCGGCAGGAGCAGCGGCTTGGTCCCGAAAACAAGCTTTTGTAAATTTGGTAGAAATCACCCAGTAGAAGGTCTAAAAAAATTAGTGATATCTATGTCTATTTCTGCGTGTGACATGTTCGGTGATTGGCTGGGTTGAAGCATGAGGTGCGTTGTATTGTTTTGATGCGCCCGCCATCTTGGATCCACGGACATCTGCGGACAGCGTGGTGTCAAACGGGGGAAAAATACAACTTTGGGGAGTGTGTTGGTGTGTAAGAGTGCTTGCCGCCCCTAATGTGTTCGTTATGTCCAGGGTCACTGCGGCTGTCCGCGGACATGAACAATGCAGTAGCTCATATAGCACAGTTAAAATGTTTGATTCTATGGGTGTGTTATGCTGTGGTGGTTGTGGCCAGGTCCTAGAGTCTTGGGTGCATGGCCAAAGGCCATAGGCCGTAGCATAACACACCCATAGAATCAAATATCCATCCAATATCCACAAATCTACTGTTTCTGTACTGTTTGATTTGTATAGTTTGTATGTGAAATTTTGGCTACGTCATGTAATTAAGATTGTAGAGTTTGGTAACTAGCACTGCAGTATAACATATCCATGGAAGTAAACATTTTGGATTGTGTTGTATGGTCAGATGTTTGCTTCAATGGTTGTGTTATGGAGCAGTATTTGTGAGTTGAATTATTATATACTTACTGTTTGATTTTTTGTGATTGGATATATTTTTTTCATGACTTGGGTAACTGGAGCAGATGTTCTTTTTCAATTTTTGTGATAAAAGAAAAGATCATGTTAGTGTAGGTAGTTCATAATGAGTTATTGCATTGCATAATAGACATTTCTGCATTATTTCGACCCTCATATTAAGTAGTTTACAAACCAGTGTACTGTGCAATTTTCTCAGTTTCTATGTTTGTTTCTTAAATCACTGGGTCTGTGAGGAAAATGAAATCCATACTGGATTAAAAATAAAAACTTTTTTGTTATGGTACAATACCTTTCTTTCTTTGTTTTCAGTGTTTATTTGTTGTTTCTGCCTAATGTTCTATCTGTTGGCATGTAGCAGATTGTTAGATACCTTTTGGCGTATTCTAACTGGTTATATTTATTTTATTTATATTTTCAAGTTGCTCATCTATCTGTTGGGTTGTTGCAGATTTTTGGGGCAATTAGATACCTGTTGGCATATTCTAACTGTTTATTTCTTCTTACGTTTTAGTGGTATTGATTTATCTGTTTGGTTGTTGCAAAATCTTGGGGCAGTTAGATACCTGTTGGCACATTCTAACTGTTTATTTCTTCTTATAATTTAGTGGTATTGATTTATCTGTTTGGTTGTTGCAGAATCTTGGGGTAGTTGGATACCTTTTGGCGTATTCTAACTGTTTATAGTTTTCTAATTGAAGTTTCATTAATGTTTATGCACAGATGAGTTATTACATTTTGGTTTTAAGAATATTAAATAAGTGTTTATAAGATTTGCTGGTAATCTCTGCTTTAGAGTAATGGTACTATCATTACATTCGTGCCATCCACAATTATTTTTTATATATGCAGTGTAGTGACCTGCATTGGTTGTGGCTCCTGTGTGGTAGATTATACCTATTGTTGTGAAGGTTTTCTTACGAAGTTATACTTCACCATGTGTGAATCCAGTCAGCTTGCAGTTGTTTTTGGTACCATCTGCATTATAACATAGAAGCATTAGTATTACATGTTTACTATGTGTTTGTATTTGTAAGGTGGAGTGATTATCTGAATTGCAGTTAGTACATAATCTGCCGTGGTTTGCATTTTTTACAAGTTGCTGAAATGGAACGGATTCACAGTTAGGTATGGATACATACACAAAGCATTCATTAGGGATTTGCTCCTGTGCCACATTGTTGCAGAGAGTGCAAGTATGCCTCCACATGTATGAAATCTGCAAGATTTCATTCATAGGTATGTTTTTGTTTTCCAGTACTTTTAGTAAGTACATTAGACAATCTTGTGGATCTTCTGGTGAGGTTATAGTGAATTTCACCATTCCAGCACAGTAGTCCAATTCTTGTCTTATTCCATGAACACTGTATGTGTTGTCAGGATTGTTGCTTGCATTTCTATGAAGGACTAACATTTGGAAACACAATTGGTCTGTATTGTGTAGGTAAATGTTGTCAACAATTGGTGGCAATTGGAATAGAATATTTATTGCTACATTTGCGTAGCAATTTACACCAGTTATATTTGAAAATTTGAATGGACCAGATAGTTCTGTGACCAAGTCATTTCTTTGGAGTGTGTGTTGCTCCTTTGAAGAAGTACCTGAGTTATGTTGATTAGTAGATTCTTCTTTGGCTGTAGTAATTGATGAAGTATTAGCTTCTTTTACTCTCTTTGGAGGATTTGCATTGAGATCCTGTTGCATTTCTGTTTGAAGTAGTTTTCTTTTACAACGTTTTGCTTTTTGTGGAACAGGATCGTTTTTTAGATGGGGGTGTACAGTGAACGTAGTCTATTGTATTCTAAAATGCAAGGAATAACAGTGTTTACTTTACTTGCATCAACGTTGATTAGAAATAGACTGTCAAGTGTACGTAAGCGTGATAGTGCTACATAGCTCATGTCTTCTTTAAAGACTGTGTTCCCAATATCTATCAAAGCTTTATCTAGAGTAAGACCTTGTGATTTGTGAATGGTGACTGCGTATGCTAGAGTTAGAGAAAATTGCTCTCTGCGTACATACATGTCTTTGAAAAGAAGGAATCGAGCTGTTGAGCGTCCTATCCTTCTTACTTCTGATAGTTTGTCAAAGAGAATATTGACAAGCTGAATGTTGTCATGTGGGTATGTTTGAAAGCCAACAAATGTACCAAGTGCTCCATTAACTAGTCCTTTCTCCATGTCAAGTTTACGTTTAAGCATTCCTCTACATTTTAAAGATAATTTTAATATTTTCTCCAAACCAGCTGTGTTGGAGATAAAGTTTTCTAAGGTATTTAGTCGTGTTGTGGCTTGTTGACACATGGGTAGTGTCATACCATGTACGTCCAGTTTGTCTGTGGAGCAAATTTCAATTATTGGTTGCATTTCTTTTTTCAACTTTGTTTCATTGAATTTTGAACAGCTTGCAAGAGTTGGCATCAAGGACATACAATTGACATTTCTGTGTGCTAATTTTTCCATTACATCAGTAGCACATGAGTTATGGCCATACAGTGCATGGATGTGCCGGGTTTTTAATATTGATGTGCTTCTTCAGCTAGTACACCAACTCTAATACTTTTTAAAATGTTGACGTATGTGAGGTCTCAGACTGGTGCATGTTTTCTGTTAATTCTCTGTATTGGAAATGTTGCCAAAGGTTGACATTTCCTATGCTGCCAAC
The DNA here is from genome assembly GCF_040938575.1 of Ambystoma mexicanum. Taxonomy (NCBI): domain Eukaryota; kingdom Metazoa; phylum Chordata; class Amphibia; order Caudata; family Ambystomatidae; genus Ambystoma; species Ambystoma mexicanum. Next base: position 619,834,653 of record NC_090923.1, on the reverse strand, counting down.
AGTTTTACGCCAGAGTTTGTGTCCTAAGGTTTTAAAAATAGGTTCACCTTTCACTGGTTTCAATTGAAGAAGATCTCCAAAAACAATAATGTGTTTTCCTCCAAAGAGCTCTTTGTAGTTTGTTTTGAGTACTTCTTGTAATCTGAGGTGAATCAAAGCCAACATTAGGTTGGAGACCATGCTCACTTCATCTATTAGTAGCATTTTCATTTGTTTTAACACTCTGCGTAGTTCCATTGCAGCTTCTGTAGAAAGTTTGTAATATTCTAATTTGTTTTGGTGTTCTACTGGAAGGAGTAGTACTCGGTGTAAAGTGACACCACCTATGTTGTAGGCAGCTAACCATGTGGGGGCAATTACAACAGCTGACAGTTTGTTGTTTGTCAATTGTTGAAGGAACTTTCTGATGATTTTGATTAAGAATGTTTTGCTTGAACCAGCTTGACCACTGACGTATAGTAGTATAGGTTTGTAATTTTGACAGGTATATTCTTTATTTTCTTGTTGTGCACCATGTACAATTTCTTTTTTCACTTCTTGAAAAATGCTATGCTGCTCATTGTTCAGTTTTGATTGCAGTATAGTTAAGTCTTCTATATCTTCTTCATAGTGACACATGGTGTTTTCTACTTCTGTCATAGCTAATTCTGCCTCATTTGCTATGAGTGCCTGTCCCGGTGGTTCTTGGCTTCCTGTTACAGAAGATTGACTACTGTCAGGAGTGTCCTTATATACTTGAGCTTGGAGTTCTTCTTCGTGTTCCTGTTCATTGTGCAACATAGTTTTGTACTGTGTAAAGTTTACATCAGTTATAGTCCTTTCATTTGCTTTGAAAGCGCCTTCATAGGAGTCATAGATATCTAGTAACTCTTCTTCTTTTCTCCATGGTTTTAAAAAGTTGTAGCAGGGACATGTAATATAGTTCTTTATGTTGAGGAGTTGTTAGTAACAATTTGATGTGATTAATTAAGCTTCGTTTGGTAAGTTTCATTAAGCTGCCTTCACAATTTGTCATTCTGTATCTACCTTTATTTTCATCTGGTTTTATATTATTTTTGTATGTGAAGTTTTGGGCTATGTGGTAAAGACACATGGTTTCCAAAGTGGTACTCCTGTGTGGGTAGTATGTGTCTATTAAATTGTTTTTCAAAATGACTTGGCTGTTGGGATAGTTTTTGGCTATTGTTTCTATGTCGTTGTATGATTTGAGAACTCTTTTTCTAGATTTAGCAGGACCAAGACTTAGCTATACTATATTTTCAGATTTTCCATACAAAGCAGTACCGGTTAAACAATCTGCAGCTTCATAGCAGCCACATTCTCTATGAGAGAGCATTTTCATGCCTAAACTGTACAATTTCTGAGACAGTGTTTTGTCCGATGATAGGTCATCCCAGAGGTCTTGAAGCTCTGTTTTTTCTGCTTTGGTTAAGTAGGCTGTAACATATCGTGCAACTGCAGTGGAATTGTCTGCAATGTACTGCACATCTATGTTTGCATTCCATAAGAAGGCAATGATTGCATTGTAATCATTGATATATTTTGCTTCTTCTGTTCTTTTTATGTTATACGTGTTCTTAGGTGATTTACCTTTAACACTATGGGCCTCATTACGCGGTAGGTGGTAAGTAACGTCCTTACCGGCATGGAGTAAATAACATGTCCGTGTACTAACCAGTCCACTAATTGCGTGCCATTACGAGTCCGTGGGCACAAGCTTTGCACTATGCCGGTAAGTACACGACCGCCATGCCTGTAAAGACCCCAAAATGTCCCTTAGCGGCATCAAGTAAAGCGCTGATAGAACTAGCGCCATCCATGAATCCGGCATTAGCGGTGACCGCTAAAAGCAGTGACTGTCAATAGCGGTGACCGTAAATAAGTGGAACCGTAAGTAGCGTCATCGCACAGGAACGGGAAGAAGCACGACAGCCGTCATTAAAAACACCATCCATTGCCATCCTCAGCACCCAGGACCTGCAGAAACACTACAGCTGGACAAACTTCATCCAACAACACTTAAGAATGCCCAAGTCCCTAAAGAAAGGTGCAGCGCGCCAGCGCAAGGAACGTTTCTCAAATGGGGAACTAACCATGCTTGCAGATACACTAGCTGCAAATGCAGAGGTTGTGTTTGCTCAAGACATGCGGCGTCCCGCCCAGATAAAAAAAGGAGATCTGGGAGGAGGTGGCACAGAAATTCAGTGCGGTGGGCACCATCCCCCACACTGTAAAGGACATTCCCAAGCACTGGGATGACCTGCGCCTCCGTGTCCGGAGCATACCTGCAGCCAACAGGAGCCAGGCCATGGGTACAGGAGGCGGAGGAGGATCCCCAATTAAGATGCAAGCTTGGAAGGAGACATGTGCCAGCACTATTGGCATAGAGTCAATCGAGTGAGTGGGGGAAATGGAGCACAGTGTGCCGTCATAGGCAGATGCAGGTGAGTGTCCACACAAAACACTGCAACGCAAAGCCTGAAGTTCTCCCCCAAATGTGACTTTGAAATTAGCTAATGCATGGGGCATCACACACACATGTACACAACCCTACCCATATGCTGTGCACATCCCCATCACAACCCCATGCATGCAGCACCTCATACATGTGTCACCCAGACGTATGCCTGTATGACCCACCCATATGTCAAGCAATCTGTATGTCCAAACTCGAAAGCAAAATGCTCAGAACTGCAGCAATAACAACATTTGCATGATGCACGTTGACCCATCACCGATGCTATCCCTCTCTTGGTCCCCCACAGGCTCACAATCTGACAGTGAGGAGCAGGACTCTGCGACACAGGCCCCAACACTGATAAAAAAGGCCAGGGGCATGGAAGGAGGCACCAGGCCCAGCACATCAAGGGGCACTGGCAACCTGACTGACACAGAGGCCCAAAGCCACTCATGTCATAACATCACCAAGGCGTGAAAGGGCGACCAACACTGTAATGGCAACCACACCAGCCAGTCCAAACACACAGGAGCCACTGGCAGAAGGCTCACTCTCTGCTGCCAACAGCTCGGTTGGGGAAGCAGCTGCAACATCACACCATGCTGATGTTGAGGAACCAAACCATACACCTGTAGGACAGCGGACATCCAGCCCGCAGCTGTCATCCCACCACAGCCCACACCCCACATACAATGGCAGCGGCCATGAGCTGTCTGAGGGTGGATCATTGGCAGGGAAATGGAGTCCCATGGACAGCGCACCTGATGGCGGACACATGCCACAAGCTGCACCAAGACCGACCAAAGGCAGGGACAGAGACCAGGGACTCAGCGCCATCCAACAGTGCCAAGAGAAGCTCACTGCACTAGTTGGACAGCACGTGAGCGAGGGTGCCCTGGCATTGGAGGAGTGTCGGGAATATGCAAAGGACATAAAAATCGCCATTGAGACAAGTACGACACGCATTTGCGCTGAGTTGGCAGCTGTGAGGCAGGTCCTCAGCCGCATTTCAGATGCGATGGAGAGCCAGCGTCCGGCACAGGGACTGGAGCAACCAAGCACATCCTCTTCTGCCAGCTCCAGGCAGAGCAGCCCTCTGCGCAAGTCAGCGCAGACCTTGCGTCGGACCAGACTCCAAACCACCCAATGGTGGCAGAGGATGTGGGAAGTTGGGGCAGCCTGTCATTGTTGACTCTTGCACACTAATGCCTCACTGACTTGCACGCCATGTTTGGGAGAGTTGTGGGGGGAGGGGGGAGAGGGTGTTTGGGGGAGTTGTGGGGGGGGAGAGGGTGTTTGGGAGAGTTGTGGGGGGATGGGGGAGAGGGTGTTTGGGGGAGTTGTGGGGGGGAGAGGGTGTTTGGGGGAGTTGTGGGGGTAGGGGGAGAGGGTGTTTGGTGGTGGAGGGTTCATGCACTTCATTTTCACTTAATGGTTAATACACCCGTTGTGTCAGGTACAATCACATGACTGGACATTGATTATTGTGTATGTGTGCATTATTGGTGAGCAGGCACAGTGTTCATTTCCCCCAACACCCAGTGCCCTGAGTCCCACATCCATTTCACCCTCTTCATCCATGGGTATTAGAAATATTGGTCTATCAGATGCTGGCGCACAGCACGTCCCTCCTGTGCATCGCCACCTGCCTGACGTGCAGCCCCATCTCCTCCCTCCTCATCCTCCCCGTCAGGCAGTTGCAGTTCAACGTCAAGGGGCAGAGGCAAGTTCCGTCTGATGCACATGTTGTGCAGCATGACACATGCCATGATGATCTTGGACAACTTCTCATGCCCGTACAGAAGTGCCCCACCCGACCTGCTGAGGCAGCGAAACCGTGCCTTCAAAAGGCCAAATGCCTGCTCGATCACCGCACGGGTACGGGTATGTGCACAATTGTAGTCCTCTTCGTGCCTGTTCTGCGGGTTCAGGACAGGGGTAAGGAGCCCCCTCTTCAAGGGATAGCCAGCATCACCTGCATGGGTGCAACAATGGTTATGTGTAAGTGATGTCATCAAATGGAACCTGTACCTATGACACAAAAGCATGCATTGATTTCCTGTTCTCATCCACATATACCTGCATGAAATGAGCTAATCAAAGTAATGTATGTAGTCACATGATCGACAGTTGTGCATAGCATCGTCTACTGGATGCAGGGGTGTTCCTATTCCTTGTGCGTGTTCATGCAATGTGGTTGCCCACAGCAATTGTTGCCATGATCTAGGTGATGTGCAGTTAATTGTATGCTTTGATCCTGTCACCATTGAAGCCAGACTCTTGATGATCTGCCATTCCACGCTTGATGTCCCCATGCTGGCATGCTGCACTTCTGTGGCAGTGCACAAGTAAAATTCTGTATATTGGCTTAATGTGATTCTTTTGTACGCAATAATGGAAGCATATCCGATGTGATGCTGTTCATCGGTCATTTGCATTGGCCATACCATCAGCATGTCGCTGCATTGTGTTGCAGAGGATACGGTCTGATTATGTGCAGTGTACATGTGGATGGCCATGGAATGGATGCAGTACTGGCTTGTTGTCATTGTGGTGCAGCTTACGTCTTGCATTTTGCTTTCAGGTGTCAGGTCCAGTCTGGCCTGCTGTGGGGCACAGTGTGTTGGAGTATGGGCATTGTTCATCATCTCACCTAATCTTAGCCAGGTGAAGTATGCATTCCCCCCCATCTCAGCCAGGTAAAGTATGCATTTCCCCCCTCCCCATCTCAGCCAGGTGAAGCATGCATCCCCCCCATCTCTCTGATCCTAATCTCACCTAGGTGAAGTATGCATTCCCCCCCATCTCAGCCAGGTGAAGTATGCATCCCCCCCCATCTCAGCCAGGTGAAGTATGCATCTCCCCCCCATCTCAGCCAGGTAAAGTATGCATCGCCCCCCCATCTCAGCCAGGTGAAGTATGCATCTCCCCCCACCATGCATCTCACCACATCAAATTGCCACTGAGTAACCAGGAACGTTGTCCTGCATGTCGCTCCATGTAGCATAGTATCGTAGAGTTCCGCAGAACCATTGAATCATAGGTTGATCCGGGAAATCGGGCACAACAATGTGTGATGATCATGTTTGAGTAACATACCATTTGCAGGTTGATGGAGTGGTATAGCTTGCGGTTGTGGTAAACTGGCTCCATGGCATGTGGGACCACCAATTCCACATGGGTGCAGTCGAGGGCACCGATGCAACTTGGGATGCCTGCCAGTAAATGGAAGCAAACTTTGGTGCTGGAGATCTCCTGGGCAGTCTGTGGTAGGGATATGTGGTCGCTTGTGTGCTTCAGAAGGGCATCGAGCACTTGGTTCAGCGTGCGTGAGAATAATGGTTGTGATATGCCATGCATCTGCCCTCCTGGCCACAGGCACCTACCGTGTGCTGGTAGGTGCCTGTGGCCAGGAAGTGGAGCACAGACACCACCTTAAGTAGAGGGGGGACGGTGGTACGGATGTCTATCAGGCTGACGATATCATTGTGTATCATGTGTGGTGATGGTGTCCCGGTCCAGACGGTACAGGGTGTGGATCTGCTCAGGGGTTAGGTTGAATGGACTGGCTCTGATTTGAGGGATTGGAGGGTGCCTCAGTGGTACAACTGCCTGCATTGGTGGGGCATGCTGTGCTTGTCTCACCCTCCTCCTCCTGCGTCTCCTCTGTGCTGCCTGTTGTTGTTGTTGCTGAAGTTGCAATGCAAGCATGTCCTCCAGCCCTAGTAATGCTACTAGTAATGGAATCATTTTGGTGTGTGAATGGGTGTGGGAAGGGGTGTGGTGTGCTCCTTTTGTGCTGGCCCAGTGTACATTGCCTCCACCTGTGCTGATTGTGTGCACCTGTGGCAGTTGAGAACACTCCACATGGCCATTTACGGGTGGTTCACAATTCCGGTATTTCCGCCATGCCGGTATCCACTTTTAGCGCCTTCTTCATGCCGCTATTAGCATGTCCGCCTGACTTGTGATGTTCTTCTGTTTACGCCATGCCGCTATTGCCGGCATGTATGGTCGTGTGCCCTCGCCCATGCCGCTATTAGTGGCACCATTATTTACAGTGCCGCTAATGGCAGTTTGTCGGGTCATAATAGCCCGGAGCGTTTACCAATGCCGGTAATCCTTTACCAGCATCGTTTTTTCCTTACCGCCTACTGCATAATGAGGCCCTATGTCTAACTGAAGACATGAAGTTGTTTACTTGACCTGTTGCTGTAACTCGTCTAGGGAAACCAAAGCAGCATTTGGTGTAGTATTTCCCTTTGTTTTTGTATTTGCGATGACAATATTTCCCACATTTGTGTCTTTGAAATTGTAAAATGTGTGCATGAAGATCACTATTTGTTACTTCTTTAGGAATTTCACAAGTGACATATTTTTCCAAAAACTGTAAAACAGAGGCATCAGTGTCTTGACCAAATTTAGGAGCATCTTTAATCCATAAAAGCATGTGGATATGTGGTGCTCCTCTGGCTTGGTATTCTTTTCTCCAAAAGAAGTGTTGCACTTCTCCGAGGGTGGAACTGTTTTATTACAAATAAAGTGTAGCATAGCAATGAAGCGATGATGGAAATATCTTGAAACATTAACAGGATCTAGAGAGCAAAGTTCTCCAGGTGTTAGTATATCTATGTTTGTTTTTTTTTTGTTTGATATGCGTAGGAAATAATCTAAATCTTCCCATGCATATTCTGCACAACTTAATGTAACAAACCAAGTGGGTGGGCCAAGGTTTCTTATCATACAACGTACATCTCTGTGAGGTCAGAACCAGTACTCCTAAGTACCACGCATGTTTGCCAACAGATTTGTAATGCTTGATTGTAAAACCTCATCTTTTTCTTGCACATTTTGTAGTAATTGCGTAGCTGACATATTTTGAAAATGGGTACCTGATTTTAATGTGTGTGCAACTCTGTAGCATAGAGTTGCTAGTTCACTTTCAAAGAGTAGGTGAAATATGTATTCCACATTTTGTCTAAATCTGGGGTCTTCAGAATACATTCGTAACGTGCGGTATTCTGATGCTGTTATTTGAGTGAGTCTATCATCGTACCTTCCTCCTTTCCCAGTAGGAAGGAGTAGAGGAAAAGCATGTGCTTCTATACTTTTTTCCCATATGCTGATTGCTGATCCTTTGGTTTGTCTCATTTGGTATGTTTCTAGTGCATCATCTATGGTGTCTTTAGAGTGTAAAGGGTGAATTGTATAATGGTCTAAAATATTGGATACTGTAGCAAGATCTAGAAGTTCAAATTGACCAGTTTCTGGTGACGCTTGAATAATTTCAGTGGTTTCACTCAGGTTTTCTTCAATATTCATTTCTTTGTAGTATTCATTATTGTCTTTTAAATTTATGTAAGTCTACTAGTTGTTGCCAATTTTTTTGTCTTTTGCAGGTACACCACTTACTAAGACAATTAAAGATTGCTCTATTGGACGTTGCACTCCTAGAGTGTGTACATTTTCTTTCAGATCTAATGGTAAATAAACAACTTTGCCACGAATGCCTTTCACTGATTCTGAGGTAAGTAATTTTTCTGTTTTTGGTTGAAGGCGTATTATTGCTTGAAATGGATGCACTGTTTGAATTATGATGCTCTCATATAAATTGAGTTGTTGTAAGGGTTTTGGTAGTGGGAATAATTTTAAGTTATTTGTGATAGCACGTGAAGGAGTTTGGTTGTTGTCAAGTTTTGCAGTGCAGTATCTGCAAAGTATTAAGGGGTCATTTATTTCGTATTTGTTTTCTTCTATAAGATAGAGAGCTAAATCAAACCATTTGGAATCTTCATTGTCTTCTATTTTGTATGTTATGTCTACAGTTTTTGTGCTACTTTTATAAAAAGTTCTGCAGCAACACACACACGCATGGTTTGGTACTTCAGTGGATGTACTTTTAAATGGTATTATTTCTTTTTTGTATGTGTGTAGTAGAAGGTTGCCATTTGTAGAATTGTTCCTAGTCTGTTGTAAAGCTATTGCATTTTGTAATTGGCTTTCCCTTCCAAAATATTTTCTCTGGATATGCTCTATTTCTTCAAGTAGGTCTTTGGCTGTACCATGTAGAAGATTGTTATTTAAATTGTCTAATGCCAAAGCTGGACTTTTAGCATAGTACAGTTTATGGACTAGATTTCTTATAGTTGAATGATGTGTTGATATCATTTTGATATGATGGAAGGTGCTTTTGCAATTAGGTACTGAAAGGCAGACTAATGAATGTCCTTGTAGTCCTGTGTGTTTGCGCACTGGACAGGTATCCATATTCCATTGAAGTTTCATTTTGAATTTGTCTTTGCCTTTTACATATTGATTGAGGAACTGGCGTAAAGATTTGAAAGATTTTTTGTCAATGTTACACATTGACGTGCACGGCCATTTGTCCACTGGACGTTTTGGTTCAGTCGGATGGAGAGGTGATACTGAGTTTTCTGGGGATATTTTTGTAAGCAGCGTTTCTTGTTTCATTATGGTATTATTAAGGTTTTCATACCCTCATCCACTGCTATGTATGGCAATTGTGTTTGTTTGCTTTTGTTTTTATGCTTCTTCATTGAAATATGGTTCTGTGCTCGTGGCGTGACTCCATTCACCTCAACAGATATTTAAGAAGTTATTTTTGTTGACATTCCGTTTATTTAGAAGTCTTTTTGTAGTTTATTAGTTAATTTTGTTAGTGGTTTCATTCTGTTTAACACTAAAATAAATAACTTCCTTTTGAGAAGGATTGCACTGTCTATGAGAGCTTCTAAGATTAATTTTCTACGGTAGGTTTTAAGGGTTGTGCATGATTTCTCTCCTGTTTTTATAAGATTCTGAAGGACTCTGTGGCGGAAATTTCTTTGTAAAATACTTTTTTTGGTATAGTTACTTGCCACTACATCCACAATTATGGGAGCAGTGTTAGCAGTAGTGGTAGCTGAATTCTTGTTAATCACTTTCTGTTTCGTTTTACATTTTGAAAGAGGAGGCAAAGTTTTTGTACTGGAAGCTTGTTTTGTTTCGCTTAATGTCTCTATTAGATCTTTTGTTTGAACTTTTTGTACAAATTCTGCTAGAGATGGATGCTTATTTTGGACACTTTTATTTTCATTTTCTCTACTCTGCGCTGTTTTCTACGGACTTGCTTTTTGGTAGGCATTCTTTGGGGTCTGTTGAAAACAAAAGAAGGTATGGGTTGGGCTGTTCTGTAATGAATGTGTGCTGTGTGCATGTGTGTCTGAGTATGATGGTAAGGATGTATGTGGTGGTGTGTGATTGTGCATTGGGCAGCTACAACTAGTTGGGAAGGCTATTCTTGTATTTGTGTGTTACTATACCGGGGTTCAGATGACAGTAGAAAGTAAGCTAGTGGTGAGCAGAAGCACTAATACTAAATCTAATGGTATAGAATTAAAACAGTTCTTTGTTCTGCAATACTAACATTCTAGGGGCTGATTTATGGAATTTGTGCACCAAAGAACTGGGATTGTGCGCCATTCTGCCTTAAAATCCCTGTTTAACAAATGGGGATTTGTGGGCAGAATGCTGCACAAATCTCCGTTTTTTGGCGCACAAATTCCATGAATCAACCCCACAGTGTGTTTGAGTAACAGTAAGAATATTATGGTAGTATTGTACTTACTTTTTTGTTTGGAATGAGCAGGTTTCTTCTGAGTTGTTGTTTGTACTTCAGATGCTGCTGCTTTTCAGGAGAGTGGTCTTCACTGCAATTGTAAAAGAAAGAAGTTAGTAATGCTGTGTGCTTATAGCACTGATGTTAATTTAGATGTTGATTTTTATGTGTTTGTAGTAGTATTGTTGTTTGATAACTGAACATAGTGTGTGAATGCAGTTTCCTTTGACTATGTGCAGCCTTAATTTTTTACTTACAATATGTTAATTCAACATGCTTTGCAAATGAGTAGAATACTGGGTGTATGAAACTCACTTGGTTTCTTAAGGCTGTGTTATTGGATGTTAGGAGATAGAAGAAATAATGATATACTTATTTTGCAATTTTTAAAAGGTAAATGGCAGAAACTGTATAGAAAAGCATGGAATGTATGCATTTGTGAAGGTGTGGGTAATAAAGCAGAAGGATGTGATTTACATGCAGTGGTGTTATTTCAGCTGGGAGCTTTTCAATGATAGTGTCTATCTGTGTGAGTGTATAAAGATGCATGAACTTATTCTGGCTGTGTGTAATTTTATAATACACTACTAAGTGTTTTTCTACAATTATACTGTTATTCGTCCCATCTTTTAATATTATAATTGTTTAGATAGCTGCGTGTGTAAAAAAAGAATTTAGATAGCAGACAGGTTTGGAAGTGGCAGTTGATTATAGCAGATGGGAAAAATGATAGTAAGTTCATTTTATAGGTCATACAGGTTAAGTGGCAGTTACTCTGTTTATATGCATTTATAAGAGTTGTACATGTACTCTGCAGAGAATATGCATACCTGTAGTTTGTATTCATGCATGTGGCTATGAATGCAGCTGCAAGTAGAAATCTTGGAGACTTGTACAGTAGTTTTTGTAGTAGGTGCTTTCCAATGATATGAGACTTGTACTCAGAGTGATCAACAGTACATTTGAAGGGCTGAACTATAATGATGAGTTAGATGTAGAGGTCTTGGATGTGATTGGTGGATGGTTGTGTGACTGCTTAGATGTATCCAAAGAGGCAATGGCACAGAGAGTGAAGTGGAAAACGTAGAAGGGCTGCCTAAGAGTTACACGCTCCGTGGACACCGTGGCTGTCTGCGGACAGGGCGTGCCACATCTGGGGTTTTCCAGCAAATCCAGCATGGAAAGGGGATTGTAGGGATTAGCCAATCAGGTGTTGAGGTTGTGGATTTGTGTTGTGAAGATGGCAGAGGTGGACAAAGTCAGGGTGTTGGTGGTTGACAATATGTTTGTGCATGGTTTACAGCAGTATGCTCAATGCAGGCATGTGGCAAACAATTTTGATGTTAAGATAGTGGAGGTGGTGTGGAGCACTGTGCCTGATTGCAATGTACAGGGTTTGTGAAGATATGGGCAGGATGAACAGTCCCCATTTGGTAGTTTTCCACTGTGGTGCTTTGCATTTGGGCTATGCCAGTGCACCTAGTTGGTTGGCAGATTTGGAACACTTGGTTCAAGCAGTAATGAACGTACTTCCAAATGCCAAAGTATTTTTTTCTGGATTAGTACCTAGGGCAATATGGGACAATAGTTCTGTTTTTTGTCCTCAGCAAAACATTGCTAGGTGTGCAATCAACCGAGGCATGTTTGCTTTCATGCTTAGAGCTGGTATGTTCTGCCGTAATAATGAGAATATAGATTCCAATAATGCTGTTTATTTTAAAGAAGGTGGCATTTCTTTCTCTTTTATGGGAAATGCCATGCTTTTTTGGAATGTAAGGGTTGCTTTGGAGAAGATTATGTGAAGATTTTAGGAGTAAAGTAAAAAAATGGAAAAAAAAGAAAAGGTGTCTGTCAAGCAAAAAAGGGGAAATGGGGCACACTATTTAAATTTAAATTCATTATGCTAAGATTTCCGATATGTCCGCGGACATGGCGGTAGTCCGTGGATACCGCGTATTACATACAGGGATTTTGGGGTGGAGAGGGATGCAAATGAGAAAGAGTAGAGTAAGAGATTGGTCAATAAAGTTTAGTGGGTGTGTTCTGTAAGGAGAGAGTTTGTCAGGAAGTCTTTTTCCTGAGAGAAGAACAGATAGCTCTGGCTGTGTGTTTTAGAAAACAGATTATCTGGATTTTGGGAGACTCATGGATACATTGGTTGGGGGTGCATGCAGAATGCTGTGGAGTAGCTGCAGATCTTGGGTTCCCTCATGTGGAAGTGCACTGGCATGGAGTGCATGGAATGAAGTGGCTGGACTTGGTAACTCTCTGTGCTACTTTGGATTCACAGCATCATCCAGACATAATTATAATTCATTGTGGAGGGAACAGTTTAGGACATGTGTCTGGAATTTCTTTGCAATTTGCAATGAAAGAAGAACTTGGAAGGTCATGGACATGTTTCCAAATTCCCAAGTAATTTTTCTCGTATTGCGCAGAGACAAATGTGGCTGCATTCTTCTTTATTTGGTCCACAAATGGAGAAAGTGAGGTGCAATGTCAATAAGGCTGTTTGTGCCTTTTTAAGAGATGTTGGCATGTCCTCTTTTCACAATGAAAATATTATGTTTCATAGTAGATACATTTTTCGCAGAGATGGAGTCCATTTTACTTATGCTGGCAATCAGATTTTGCTGAGAAATGTACAAAATGATTTGCAACCTTTTTTGGAATTACAGCCATCCATTTTGTAGTAGGTGTTGACCATTTGAAGTTTTTCAAACACAAAAAAACACCACAAAAGGCTCTTTTCAGAGCCACCATTCTTCCCATAGAAAAGGGCAATGGTTCTTATAGGGCAGCACCCGCAAAAAATAAATGTCTGCGGACTGTCCGTGGACTTCTAAAAAATGCACAGGGCCCTGCACTATTTATTTGTCACTTCTATTTTTAAACTGTGAAAGGCGGCCTTTTGTTTTTTGGGTTTTTGTTTTATATTTTTTGGGGGGTTTTAAACATGACACACAAGGAAAGGAGGGGAATGGAGGGTAAGAAAGGGACCCCAACGATGGGGATAAGAAAGGGCAGGTGGAGAGAGCAATATGTAGGGTAGGCCTTAGTCAGTTAGTGGGCAGACCTTCTCATGCTCCGTGACCGTAGTCTCGAAAGCACTCCGAAGATTCTCCCTCTGCAGAGTACTGCGTCGCAGTACATACACAATATTGTGACCCTCGAAAGGTAAGGGTCAACAGCATCATGAATGGCCTGTGAGGCAGCTGTCTTGTGGTGACAGGAGCGGAAACAGAGGATGTTGTAGAGGAACTCAACCTACTACGTTTATCACAAGGAACAACCTTGTGAACAGCCCCAACGTGGAACGACCTTAGGTGTCGCTTCATTGATGTCGTACCAAAGTTTTACGAACCAGGGCTCCCACGACTCAGCACCATGTGGCACTGATTGCAGGTGACCTTATTTGCACGTGCTTTTGGCACTCCACCATAAATTGTAAACAACCTCCACACCCAAGACTCACGGCGAGTGCTGGTAGTAGGGACTTCCACTACCTCATCCTCTTAATTCTCTTCATCCTCCTCCTCCACATCCTCATGCCTATTCCCCTCTGCAGGCCCTTGGGGAGGTGGTGGTGGTGGTGCTGAGGCAGAAGTAGCACCAGCTGGAACAGCAGCAACCATGGATGCCATCAGGTTAGATGATGGAAAAGCAGCAAGACCAGCAAGAGCAGCAAAAGCTGAAAAAGCAAGTCAATCTGCAGTAGTAGAAAGACAGAATGAGGATGAGCTCTGGGGTGTGGCCTTTTATACGGGTGCTGGTGCAACAGATCAAACACCCCAAAAAGGCTAAAAAAGTTCCAAAAGGTATGTAGAACGCCAGGGGCATTGATTGGGACATATGCAATGGTGAACTTCTACTGTAAAATACTTTGGATTGTCCAAAAAAGTACTTTTAAAATGTTCGGGGACCCAGACAGTGTCCGCAAATCAGGACACACGCTCAGCGTGCGTGCGGTCACCTGATGATGTCGCGAACACGTTCGCGAATGGGACGGCTGTCCGCTGGACACCAAATGTGCAGGGACGGTTGTGCGCATGCACGCGGTTGTTCTACGGACAGTGTTGGGGTCCTCAACTAATCAAAAGTGAGACACACGTGCGACGTACAGTTACGGACAGGGGTGATGTTCGTAGGACCTATGGGTGTGGTCTGCATGTGCGTAGATGTTCTACGGACAGTACGGACACCCCCATTATAATTACGAACAGTACGGATAGGTATAGTGTCCTTAGGACACCTCCATTTTGGTTAATTGCGGAAATTCCGGACACCAAATGTGTTCTAAGAACAGTTCCATCTTGCTTACGGACAGTACGTACAGGCATAGTGTCCTTAGGACACCTCCATTTTGGTTAATTGTGGACATTCCGGGCACCGAGTGTGTTCTAAGAACAGTTCCATCTTGCTTGCAGACAATACGGACAGGTATAATGTCCTTAGGACACCTCCATTTTGTTTAATTGTGGATATTCCGGACACTGAATGTGTTCTAAGAACAGTTCCATCTTGCTTGCGGACAGTACAGACAGGTATAATGTCCTCAGGGCACCTCCATGTTGATTAATTGCAGACTTTCCGGACACTGAGTGTGTTCTAAGAACAATTCCATCTTGCTTGCAGACAGTCCGGACAGGTATAGTGGCCTTAGGACACCCCCATTTTGGTTAATTGTGGACATTCTGCGCACCCGCGCTGTCTGCGGACACCCCAACTGCCTTTTTAAAAAAAATAAGACAAAAAGGACTGAATTAAAACACACATAACATTTTCTTTTATTACATACAAATATAAACTGTATGAAAGAGAGGGGGAAGCAGAAACTGACACAAATACAGGGGACTTAGGGGTTTGGAGAGTATCGATGCGAGGGGATGAGGGGATGGAAGTCTCATCATAACGTTTTTCTTGGTAGTGAGGGTTTGGGGGTAGTTGACTGGGAAATGGAGAGGGGGAACAGGTACATGTGGGACAATGATATATTTTTTTATGTGGTCCTCCACAAAATGTTTTAAAAGATTGAAATTTTCCATAAGCATATCCATTTTTTGTTCTATGCGCTGAGAGCATTTTCTAATGTCTCTTTTGCTATATTATTTTCACTGTTTGTATGGTATGTTAAAAAAAATATATATGTTAAGTACACATAAAGTAATGATTTTTAATTTGCTTGTATAGAGAAGTGTCTACCATTAGTATCACTGTCTTCAGTCATTTCCTCACGTGGGAAATTTTCTTCAAGCCATTCCACAGTACTGCACATTTCTGTGTAAAAAATATATATTACTTTTAGTGTACCTAATACAGAAAGTTTTGAAATATATAAGAAAAATGAAGTTTACTTACTAGTTTCTTGTAAGTTGTGTTGTTACTGTGTAGGTCTACTGTTGTTTCTTGCTGTGCAGTTTCTGCGAGGTAATTATGTTGTAGGCATATCTTTTTTGTTTTGGTATATTCCATTTTAGTACATGTGCTACTTAAATGGACGTTTGATGTGTTACATATATAGGTTCCACTTCTTATTTATTATTACATATAATGTGTTTATGTGCTGCTCTTTGAACTTGTTCAGTGTTTATATGGCATGATAGAACAATCTAAGATACCCCCTGAATTTTTGGGTAGTGTTTATGTTGTCCGCGTCCGTCCAAGGACATATGCATAGTCCGCGGACGTTAAAAAAACACTAGCAAGGGATTCAATATATTCTATATTACATGTATATAAAGTAAGGGAATCCTAGTAAACATCTATCATATTCATGCTATGTATATGTATATTCAGTAAAAAAAACTTTGATAAAGGGAGGTTATGGTTAAGTTGCGCTATTAAAAACCTTTGAAGTTCAGTAAAAAAACTATGTTAAAGGGATGTTATGGTTAAGTTGTGCTACTAAAAACCTATGAAATTCAGTAAAAAAACTTTGTTGAAGGGACGTTATGGTTCCAAGTAAAACCGAAAACCCCCTGAAATTTGCTATTCATGGTAAGCTAAGCACCCATAACTCGCGCCACCACTGTGCACTGCTAAGACTAAAACCCAGGACATCAAAGATGACATCACAAATGTCATTGATGACATCACTGATGACATCACATGCCTGACTTTTTTTTTCTTTAGTGAAATATCTTGGCCAGTAATAGTTAGGAACAAAAAATTCAAAAAGTACTATATTTCTAGACTTATACTTCAAATATGTTCTTACAATAATTCACTTAGATTTTCGAACTATAATGTTGGGTGATGATACTGACCAGGAAGATCTGGCGTATCATCAAGTGACTTGGATCTTGAAGGCTTTGATGGTTGTGAAAGGATAATTCTACAGAACTGGGAAACGGCAATCATTCCAACTAGAGATGCTTGGCTAGTGGAAGTGTATTCAATAAGCAATATTGAACGAGTAGTTATGGACCTGCAGAAGAAAACCAAAATGTTTGCTAACATTTGGAGTGGATTTCTGAATTGCAAATTGGATTGAGTTTGTATTAGAGGAAGAACAACTGGAGGAATCTGGACAATATGATAAATTTATTTTATTGATTTATTGAATTGATTTAAAGAAAAGGTGCTGATGCAGGGGTCATTGAATATGAGGGTGGAGGGGTAAACTGAACATGTTCAGTGTGTATTATTGTTTGTTAAAGAGGGTTATTAGATTGCTTGCTATTTTTAAGTATATATCTGTATTGCCATGAACTGAATAAAATAGTTAGCTAAGAATGAAATAAAAGGATGTTTCATCTAATCCTGTTTCTTAACAGAGATTATCGGCAAATCCCAACTTGCTATGTGACAATTAACAATGACTACACCTCACCAGCATCTACTAACAGCCACATCCTACATGAAAAATCAGAATGTGAACCTAGTTATTGTGTGTTGCAACTTGCCATTAAGATATTGTTAAAACTCTGTGAGACAATACACACAGATCTAAGAAAGCAGGGGGATGCTATCTCTCTACCTCGCAAGATGGTGGCAGAGCAAAAGCTCACTGCTGTTCATGGCAATTCTCTGGTCGATCTTATTAACCTATCCTTACCTCTCAAACCTTCTGATGATGTCCAGATTGTCAAACCAAAACCACACATAACGAGACAGAAGTGAACTCGCCGATAAATTATCCTTCTCGTAAACAGCAATGGTTGGCTAAGAGGCTTCAGAATAGGGCGCTTAAGGCTAAAAAGGCTCGACTTCTCCAAATAGATACTGCTGTAATTCTACAGTGTGATCTGATACTAATGTCAAATCCAAAAAGGACTGGAAACCAGCAGCACTCCATAAACTGAGGTCTGCTCAGAATTTAGGGACCCTAACCAGCTGGCTAGTAAAGGAAGAAGGCCCAAAACATACTGCCTTTGCAGTACAGTTAGTTCCTATTAACAGAGAAAACAGAAAGTCAGCTGGAGTCAAGTTGATATCTAATGAAGATGAAAACATTGTGACTTCCTCACTTTCTTATTGTGATCAACATTATATTCCAGCTACTGTTACAATGGGCACTGCAGATTTGGATCCAAAAGTCTTTACGATACGACCGGTATCAGAAACAGGGGGGACTCGAAATTTAAATCGTTCAGCCGTTATAGCTTTATTTAACAAAGTTCCTTTGTTAAGGCTCTTGAACTCTGGAGGCTTTGACTTTGTAGAACCCCTTAGTTCCCTGCCTGGAATGGTGACAAGTATCCATTGTTGTTTACCTGAGACTGCTGTGTTCATTCAACATCAGGCATCTCTAAAACATTTGGGATTTTGCTAGATATAAAGTTGGCAAGGGTTGAGCATTCAACATGTTGCCATCAATGTAAAGATCGGAATCTGGTAACAAAGTTCCCACTGTAAACACTGTGTCAGACCCAGGTTCAAAGATTGATGATGTCAACTGTTGGGAATGGCTGCAGAGAGTTATACTCAAAACTAGGCTCCATCAGTGAAGGTCTGCCATCCTAAATTGGAATATTAGGGTTTTTTCCCAATGGTTACATAAAGGTGGGTCACAGGATATTCTAAGAGGCTACAACAGATTTGCACTACAAGAGACTTGGGTTACGTTTGGTATTGAGATAGATGGTTATGCAATTTTCCAAATAGAGGCCACCAAGGAGAATATGGGCTCCTGATTGGCGTCAGAAACGACCCCAATCCTGACCTAGTCCCAAAAAGTGCTCCCAGTGGTAATGTTCTAGCAGTGGAGACCCGTAGCATAGTGGGGGGAGAACAGCAACGCATGTTGATTGTAAACATATACGACCCGCTGGGCACCAGTGCCACAGAAGAAATGTTTGAAAGTCTCGACCAAATTTTGTAGCACTGGGGGGCAATAGCAGTTACTAATCCGATTATTGTGTGAGGAGATTGGAATGCTAAATGTGTGGATGAGGCAGGAGGTGCGGTGTACACAAATGTGGTCGAATAGCGTGATGTGCCTCACCAAACTTCAAACGCTAGAGGGAAGCAGGAGCTGTGCTACTTGCAGGAATGGAATCTGATCCTGCTTAATGGACGGACAGTGGACGATTGTCCAGGTGGTTCAACCTGGTCCGTAGGGGCAAAAAAGGCCACCCTGGACTACTTCGCTGGTAACAACTTTTGGAGCAGGTGATTTCCCTCAAAGCAGTATTTTTTTAATGTTTTTCTTTATTTGTGTGTGGTTAATAAAAACCTTTACAAAAAAGTTACATATATTTACATCGATGTTCATTCATTAAAAGTTCATTCATCATACAGAAATTTTAAAACGTAAAACAAACAAAAGGTCGTTCCTTGTCATCTACAATGGCAGTGCATGATTGCACTTAGAAGATTTCGTTATTGTTATACATCGAGTGTGCTTACATCAAGGCAATAGAATACATATACAATGCATACAATAGGTGCATCAGGATCAATGTGTACACTTAAGGTCAGGACATGTTCATAGCAATTCTTTGGCAGTTTTTTATGAATTCAGTGACCACGCAATGATGACTCTGGTCCTTGATAACAATACTGTGAAAATGGTGTTCACATGTGCAGTGATCTGATACCAAACCAAGTGGGAAACCATCTCAGCTGGAACCGGATCAAAATAGCAAAACTATGTGCCACAGTCTTTCAACAAGGCCGATTTGACTGGTGAAGGCTTAGAGGCAAAAGTGCCAATGAAAAAGAAGATTGGCTTCTCCAGTTGGCACATAGCACGAGAGCATGTACCAGAAAATAATCCTATAATGGCAAGCAACACATGGCCCAGCAATGACTTTGACATAAAGATCTGTGATTGTAAGCACAAGAAATGTAGGGTCATTCCTGCCTTATTAACAAGAGATAAGCCTCTTGTCCCTTGGGAACGGTGCATGGTGAAACTATAACCATAAAAAGAGAATACCAGTCCTGGTAAAAGCAACATCAGTCCTTGATCCAAAGGTCAGTGTGGCAGCGATTTGTCCAAGTCCTTAAGAGTCGAGATACCGGCGAAATATGGAAAATACTGGCTAAAGATTGTGGTGTGAAGTCAAATAAGATCAGAAACCCTGCATCAGGGGCTGAATGGAGTTTGCATATCGCCTCCAATTTTTTTGATCCTGTAGCCCCACAAGCAATCGCCAGGACAGAAGTGGCCTGGCCACTATGAGCTGAACGATACTGGTGGCCGGTATAAACAAACTCAAGACATCAAGAGCACCAGGACTTAATGGCTTGGCTAATGCAGTTTTTAATAGCGACCCACAAAACTGGGCGCACGTCCTGCTTGTCTTGTTTTCTCGAGTGTGCAAGGAAAGATGGGTACCGACTTCATGGCAGCAGTCTGTTTTCATACCCATTTACAAGAAAGCAGAATGGATGAATGTTAATAACTGCAGACTGCTATCCATGCTGGACGTTTCCGGCAAACTCTTTGCCACATTGGTATTGAAAGAGCTGCAGAAATGGTGGACGTAAACAACATACTCCACTAGTTTTTGTCCAGGTCCGGAGACTAGCCATAACATCAGAGCCCTGGATTCTGTGACAGACTACTCGTAATAAGAGCCTAGAAAGAGCGACACAACATTGTAACTCGGATTCCTGGATTTTAGATACGCATTTGACCAAGTGAATAGGGATATCTTGTGGTCTAAACTTAGGAAGTTGCGGTGCCCTGGCTGGCTTCTACACATCTTGATTATCCTTCACAGTGACAACTGGGCATGGGTGAGGTAATATAATAAAGGAACAGTTACAACATTAACATGTATAAACAGGGGAGTCAAAAAAGTTTGCGTACATGCTCCCCTGTTGTTTAACCTGTATCTGTTCGACCTCCTATCACGCCTGCTCCAAAAAGCATATTGTCCTCCAAAGATTGTCGAGGCTCCAATGGTCGGGATGTTGTACGCTGACGACCTGGTCATGTTTGATCGTACCTTTACCGGCATGAGGAATGTGCCGAATGAAATTGCAGTTTTACTCTTGTCAGCATGACTTAGCTATGAACCTGGCAGAGACTAGCATTATGGTGATATCAAGAAAGAAAGCTAACAGGATCAGGATGGGTACATTGCTCTGTACTATTAACTATGCTCAGTTTTATACTTACCTCGGCTTATTCATAAGTGTAGTGCACGATTACAACCAGATAATCACCAATATAAGTAGAAGGGCAAAAAAACTTACAAGGTATACAAGTTCGCAAAAGATCATGCTGTATACTCAATAGCTGGTATGGTATGTTATGTTATTGAAATTTATAGAGTGCACGCGCACCCATAGGAATCATGGTGCTAGGAGAGAGGTGGTGCAAGAAAGCCAGCAGATGGCCAGGGACTTAAATTAAAACAGTAACGTTTTCAGGTTGTGTCGAAAAGTAAGATGGCCGATAGTCTCGGGCAAGGATAGAGGCAGATTATTCCATTCCTTAGCCACTGCTACCGAGAATGCACGGCCACCTCTGAGCGAGGTACCAACAATCGACAAGACCCTTGAGAGCGAAGGGCACGAGTGGGTTGATAGCGTGTGAATTTGGCCTGCAAATATTCAGCTCCAATGCCATAAAATGCCCTGTGCACCATGCACATTGATTTAAACATAATTAGTTGGGCAACTGACAGCCAGTGCAACTGGCGCAACAAAGGGGTCATGTGGGCACCAAAAGGGGGATAGAGAATGGATCGAGCCGTGGTGTTCTGCAGAAGCTGAAGCTGTCCTATCAGGTGGCGGTTTGTACCAAATAGAGCGAGTTGCAATAATCCAGCACACTCAGCACCAGAGCCGTGACCACGGGAGCCTGGTTGATGGTCGGGATGAACGGAAAGACCTTACGAAGGATCCTAAGCTTAAAATGGCCGGATTTACATACCACGCTGACCTGTTCGTCCATAGTCAGAGCGGCTGAGACCAGCACGCCAAGGTTGCGTACTGATGATACCGGTAACGGAAGGGGACCAAGGGAGGGAGGCCAAAACTCAGTGGTCCAGACAGGTTGTGGATTGGATGTGCCTACAACGAGAACCTCGGTTTTACTACCGTTAAGTTTAAACCAGTTTTGTGACCGCCACATGTCTATTTCCTCAAGGTAGCGCTTAAGGCAAGATGCTGTTTCGGTTTTTGTTAGGGCGAGGCGGACCAGAATCTGGGTATCATCCGCGTAGGTGTAGAAGCGGAACCCATGAGAGGCGATGAGGAACAGGAGATATTATCACACTCTACAGGCAGTGTCTTGTTCCAGCAGTACTCTATGGCCTAGTGGCTCTTGCCGTGTAGGATTATACATGGTTAAATAAACTAGAGGGCTTCTTTTGGCACACGGTCTTTGGTATGAGTCCTACTCCAATCGAATACATACACCTGTAACTTGGGCTGACCTCCTTAAGGGGATGGCGCTGCGGGCCAGAAGCTGTTTGTATATAAAATCCAGATCCAGCACTGCATGTAAACTGTTGACAGGTATGGGTGAAAGCTGTGTTGGGGAAGCTGTATATAGGGGTAGTAATTTTAAGACTTTAAACCAAGCCATCTTTTCTTAAATTAATTGGACTCCAGACTTCAGTAGAGTTCCCCCTTATATTCATTTGAAAAAGGCCTTTGGGAGGCGATTTAATAGATGGGATTGTTGCAACAACTATTCCCATCTTTTGAGGTTAAAAGGATATGAGGAAGTGTCCCATGTGGTTCACCGCTATAGAAGGACACAGCCTTATTTGTTATGTGCCCTGATCCTGGAATAAGGCGATTTTTATTGGAGCTTTGGACAAATCAACTGCCAGTATTGGCCGTGCGTGCCCCTCAGATGGGCTTAGTTGTTTTGGCCCGCTTTTGTCGCATTTGAAAATTGCCAGAAATGATCGAAAGAGCTAGGCACGTACTGACCCAGTGTGGTGGAATAGGTCCTACACAAATGTGTAACTTTGGAAGCCTGGACCATGTGCATGAGCCTATTCTTGCCACGTCCTTTTGGGATTATTGTCTCAATACAGATTATATTTCCTTGCAAATAGCCCTATACCAGGTCTGGCTCCAAGTTACAAAGCTATTGCCTGCTTAGGCTGTTATACCAGGCCAAGGTACTCGCAAGTGACACCTTCTTAACCGTTCTTTGGGCTTGAATGTAAATTACGTATGAATTGACTGTTCAACATGAATTTATTTGAATTGTTTTAAATGATTTTCAACGTTTTATATAACTCTCAAACACTGAGATCATATTTAAAGCTGGAAATAACTAGCTATGCAAGCATGTGTGATATAGTATGCTGAAGTTGGTTTTATGTTTTTACACTGTTACACTGTATAGTTGAATTGCTTGATTGATTATGGATTATGAATTGTTTGATTGACTAAAAGATTTAAACAAAATCATGCATTTGTGTAAAGTTCAATTTTAACTAATCACAATCAAGATTATCATTATTAAAGAATACAATGGGAAAAATGGTAATGTTTGTTACCAGCACTGTGCCTGCAACTCTCTGTTTTGGTCAGAGTGTTTTGGTCCCTGTTCCTCTTCCCCACCAGCTATGTACTCATGGATGCAAACCTATATGTAGTGTCTCAGGTCTTGGAATTAGGGAAATCATGTTCATTTTATCTGAAGGTACTTGCACGAAGATCTTGTGCAGGTTTGATCAGGTCACTCCTGCTCTGCCCTCATTGCACTAAATCCCAGTGTCTGGCTGAATGAACTTCAAAGGGCCTAATTCACAAAAAAGTTATACATTAGTGCAAAGTTTTAGCCACAGCGCTACTATTGTGCTGCACAACACTACAACACAGGGAGCTGATCCACAATAAACACTGCCCAAAACCCAATGGTGCAAAGGAAAAACGCTAGTTCCTTACACACCCAGAATACTCCCCCACACCAGCCCAACACTGCCCAGAGGCCCAAAGCCCACTTTGCACCGCAACAGGGGCACTTTGGTCCCAGATTGCACCACCACAGGAGCCACTAAACAGGCAATTGCAGTGAGTGAGTTGCGCAATCATACTGAATGCCTCAACAAATAACAGCCCCCTCCCCTATCTCAACATCAGGCAAAGGTAGTCTGTGAGTAGACCAATCATGCAAGAGCTCATCACAGAAACATGAAGTACATCTGAAAGAGGGACTGCCAAGTGTGCGTCACCCCAACATATGGCACCATGAAGGAAGCCATAAATATCACAAACCAGAAATGGGATGTGGGAAGTGCAGTTAGTTGTGCTGTTGCTGATTCATTTGGATCTAGAAAAGTTACTACGTAACAATACATCCCATGCTGTTGGAATCCTCCATGGAGCACAATATGTGTGTGCTAGGGAGACACGTTATGCAATGCATAATGGCCCCAAACAAACGCTGCCTTATTTGCTCACCTTGGCTATGGTATGGTGTTCGTGCGTTGTTTGATTTTGGCACCATTCGTCAATTACTTACGTGAGCTGGCCCTGCATTGATGCAGTGCAGGAAACTTCACTCCTTCTCTACTAGTGTCTCGATTTTAGAGGTTGAGGCCTTCAATTTACGAGGCTGTGGAAGATCAAGGCTAAAGGGTGCAGTGGAACAAAGGTGTTTTGGGTTGATTTTGTCAGCAAGACCATTGTACATTGTTGGGATATGCGAGTTGCAGTCATGGTACTCTCAATGACATCTGCCGATGTGAAAAGGAGGTTGCTGTGCTGTACCCTGACATCTAACACTGGAAAGTGACTGGATGATCTGAAGGCCTGTTTGCTGTCATACCGATGGATGTGCTTGATTGGGGTGATGTGACTAATGTGAAAGTCAATTGTCAGATACACCAAAAAGTACATTTTGATTGGACATCCATGGCATAGGGTATTGAGGGTGTTCATGATGAGAAAAAGGATAGTACCTTGTATGTGTGTTGGCTCTATTGTGTACTGTGTATGGGTAAGAGGGTTGCAAATACACGGATACCTTTCTTCACTCCCTATATAGTGGGGGCAGTTACAGTGATGATGGGGCATATGGTAAAATGGGTGAAGCATCTATCCATATGTGATTAGCAACCACACTTCTATTGCTCCGAAATAATTTAGAGCTATCATTTTCAAAAAAATGGTCCTCCGCAACACCTACCTCCACAGAACCTCCACTTCCCACCAAGCCTGACCTTGGCTTATCTCATCCCCCTGGTACACCGCCTGCTTGCATGTACATTACTTGCTGCATATTTGCCTGCATTCCCCCATTGTTACTTCCCCCCACCTGTCCATTGATCCTTTAGTAACTGTTCCCATCCATGTGCACAATTCCATATGACAATGTAATTCGCCCTAGACTTCCCGAAGCAAGCACCACTATCGTTAACACACTATTGAAAAAACCTTCTCACTTCCACATCGCCTCCTTGCCCCCGCATTTCAGGATTAACAGGAGTATTGAAGACACTGAGGAAGGATGTGTTGGGGTGAATGATTGATCTCATGATGAAAAAGTCAGTGAAATCCCAAATTAAAGAATGACTGTCCTTGGGTGGGAGTAACATGATGTTCACGCTGACTGTGTCTGTTGTAGAAAGTGGGAAGTGGCTGGATAGTTCTAACAAAAGCCACCAGTGTTGATGTCCATTAAGGTGCATTTTCAAGAAGCATAGTGAATGATGGGGATGCATCTCACCATCGTCTATGGACAGTCTCCTCATAGTAAGATGCAGGCATAGTGAATGAGGATATCCTGCCTGTGGATGTAGGTGGGTGACATACTGGTCTGAGTCATGAAGAAGGTGAACAACTTGTGTGTGTGGTTCAGCTAGGCAATGTATGATGTGTCTAGGTTGCTGAGTGCGTGTAGGGGACCATCACTCCCCATGTAGTGGGGGCAGTTATAGTGATGATGGGGCCTATGGTGACATGGGTGAAGTATCTATCCACATGTGATTAGCAACCACACTTCTATTGCTCAGAAACAATTTAGAGCTATCATTTTCAAAAAATGGTCTCCGCAACACCTACCTCCACAGAACCTCCACTTCCCACCAAGCCTGACCTTGGTTTATCTCATCCCCCTGGTACACCACCTGCTTGCATGTACATTACTTGCTGCATATTTGCCTGCATTCCCCCATTGTTACTTTCCCCCACCTGTCCATTGATCCTTTAGTAACTGTTCCCATCCATGTGCACAATTCCATATGACAATGTAATTCGCCCTAGACTTCCCGAAGCAAGCACCACTATCCTTAACACACTATTGAAAAAACCTTCTCACTTCCACATCGCTTCCTCGCCCCCGCATCCCCACCCTTAAACCAACTACTTACAGGAATAAACTGCCTTCATATCTAGAAAACACTCAAAGGTGTAATGTAAGTTGTGTGTTGTCTGAGATACAAACATATGAAAACAATGAACACTACTCAGTGACCATGTTCAAACAGGGGCCATAAAACTGCACATTTCGACACTCATACCAGAGCCACCACAACATGGAAAACATGTGCCAAACAGATAGCAGCATGGTTATGAACCCACTCAGACACACATACAACAAGAAGCAACCACATTCACCCCATTCTCCAAAAACAATGCAACACCATGCATTGGGGGTAATTCCGAGGTTGGAGGTAAGGAATTACCGGCACCGGTAAGGGTGCCGATGTCGGTAATCCCTTACCTCCGTATTCCGAGGTCCCTTTGCGGGTCCTTCCTTACCTCCTGCTTTTAGCAGGAGTTAAGTACGGGACCCGCAAAGGTAATTCGGAGGTAATTACAGTACTGTAATTTACGGTGCCGTAATTACCTCATACCCATTCCCATTGAGCCCTATGGGGCAGAAATGGGAATGGGGAAGGGCAAAAGGTGAATGGGGAATTACCGGTCCCTCCAACCCATGAATGGACCGGTAATTACTCCATTCACCATGCCGGATTTGGGACGGTTTCAGAGGCAACCATGGAGCTAATTACTCCATGGTTAGCTCCAAACCCGGAATGAGGCCCAATGTCATAGAAAATGAAGTAATGTATTGGAAAAACCCACAAGATATGAACACATCTGAACATATGTACAAAAAGAAATGGAAACCTTTCAACGCAAGAATGAAATTAACCTTCCCAAATAAGAAATGTCCTTACACTACTAAATACAAATCCTAATTGTCCTCCTTCTTCTCGAGTTCTGCTAATGCCTGGGCTAAGGCCAACTCCACCTGCAGATTGGCCTCTCATAGTCAGGCTTCCCTCTCCATGTGGAGGGTCTCTAGTGCCTGGCTCATCCTTGCTTCAATGTCTTGGCAGCCTTGAGAGACTCCTCCATGACATAAGCCTGGGCACATTCCATGGTGTTCTCCACCTTTACCCTTGTCCTGGCAATGGCAGCTGCACGTCTCTCCTCCTTCTGCCTACCTGCATGGTAGATCTAACTATGAGAACAAAGGTAGAGTTGGGAAGGAATGGGGAGGAATGTGAGTTCAGATCATGCAACATGTGACGGATACCCCCTGGTCCTCCCCAGTTAGAGAAGCTTACCCAAACTGAAGAGACAGCCAGTGGCCTCAAGTCGAGTGAGCAGGACGAGGGAGCTGGATGCATGGATCCATATATGGCCACATCTGGCTACTGATCATTGTGCATGATGGCTTTGTTGCTAACCGTGGTGTCAATGTAAGCATATGCACAGAGGACATTTTTCAGTGTGCTTCTTCCCACCCATTCCACATGTCAGGTGAACATGCACTTCTCCTTGTCATGGGGTGTTGCACACCAGATTAAGGCCTCATCCCAGGGGCAGTGAGACAGTGATGTACTTAACACACAGGAAAATTACATTCTGCTAAACTGCTGCCATGTGAATGCAACACATAGGTTCCAACAGACAGTAAAGTATCTTGTCAGGGAATAGTCATGTGGCCCCACTACAGATGGCTCTTTCAGTGATACACTTTACTGCTGTCCATGTATGAGTCATGCCTTGAGTGGTTATAGCAGTCACTGGCCAGAGAGGGGGTACAATAGATTGTTCACATGGCATCTGGAGTCCTGTGCTCATAAAGAAGCCTGAGTGGGCAGTGATGGAATGTCAGTCATCATACCCTGGCCCTCACTGTGAGTGGTAACCATAGACTACCTATTTGTATACATTGTGCCCATGCCCATCTTTGATTTACAACAGACGTGTAGTGGCTGGGCTGGGACATCAGTGAACATTTGTTCTCTATAAAGGAGAAGGTGGTAATGAGGATGTAATTTCCACATGACCTAGCATGCATTTGGTAACTGTAAAGTATGACCCGCATGGTTAGTATGTTGATAGGCCTCATATGCATATAAGGAACCAACTTCAAGTCTGATACTGCCAGACGACATTCCTACCATCTGTATACACTTTTTTGTAGGTATGGTGATAGTCAAGTCCTCTAACTGCCTCCCACTGGTCGAAGTGTACGAAAAGAAGTAGTGCAACTATGTTTTCTACTGGCCTGCACTGCTCCCCACAAACCCTATCACCACACCCTTTCCCATGCACAATACAAACCCCAATACTGGCCTGCATAACGCTCCCCACAAACCCCATCGCCTCACCCACTCTCAAGCACAATACAAACCCTGAAACACATGTGCCTGCTCTTTAGGAGAACGTTCAGTGCTGTAAACTGAAAGTGTAAGTTTCAACTTCTTCCTACACTTTAAAATGAAACCATTCCGGAACAGTTTCTTTTTAAAATAAAAGTATAGGAACAGTAAAACTTAATTAAAAGAAGTATAGGAGCACCACTCCTGGCAGCGCCCGCCAGGGGTGTTGCTAGGTCTGGAAAAGAGCCGGGGCTACGCTGATATCAGAGCTGTCAGGACTGGGGGCTAGCCAGCCTTTTGGCTGTAGCTCCTGAGATTCTATCCGGGGCTACAACCAAAAGATCAGGGGCTATAGCCCTCTTACCCCCCTCCCCTCCAGCAATGCCTCTGGCTCCCACCCACTTCGACCACTGATTCAGGCCCTCTAGAGATGTTGGAGGATGTTCTGTGTACTGTTCAATGTGTGCGTGTATAGCCAGGTGTAAAATTCATTTGGGAGTGTATCTCATGATCGGCAGTACATGCACCCACAGCCCTATAGATGTACACCCCATCACGTTGCGTGAATGGACGCGAGTGCTTGCCTTTCACCCAGCCTTAGTCTGCATTTGTTCAGCCTCCTGTTTGCACATACATTGGTTTGGAACGTATCTGCCCTGTTACATGGCCAAAAGTCACTCTTTTAAGCGCTGTTTGTGGGTGATTGCCACAGTGTGGCAATTTGAAGGGGGGCAACTATTGGGCTGTGAAATGGTGAGCTCGGTCTCTTGCCAGGTCTCTTGCCAGCTAATGGAATTCAGACTGGTAGAACGTAGATTGAGAAGGTGGAAATGAGGGATATATTGTACAGAAGCAACTTGATTGCTGATAAACATAATATGCCGGATATAGAGTTCATTGAGGAAGCTTCCGATGCCATTGGTGTGGTTAAGGCAGAGAACAGAAGGGCTGGAAAGAAGAAGTACATTAGAGGATATTTTAACATATTTGAGATGAAAAACCCTCCTGTGTTGACAATCGATAAGGAAAAATAAGCCCAAGTGTTCTTAGTGGGGTGTTGGATAATGGTGGCCAAGTGGAGGACCTGGTGGGTGACTATAGGGACTACATGTCAGTTGAATCCTGAGGGGTGAAACGCACCCTCTGATAAATCATCATGTTTCTTACCATCAATCCGTTAAGAGTTTTCACGGGGTAAGACATACTGTTGATTGATCAAGAAGAAGACAGGATGAATTTGATTTCTAACATTCTTTGCAGAAATGATGACATCCTAAACTATGTTTGACAATATGAGGAATAATTATTTAAGTTTGATTACAAATGTAAATTGGTTGGCATTTGCAATGAAAAGAAATGGAAAAGGACGCAAGGGTCCACGGTAATACATGGAAATGGTGCTTAGATGCCAGAGCATGAGCTGTTATAACAAGACCCCAAAACATAATAGGCATAATGACAATCTGGTTCTGGAAGGCTTCCTGCAATAGATCCCCACAGCCTTGAAGAATTACCTTAATAAAGAATCTTGATAGTTGGTCGCTGTTACTTTCATGGAATACAAGAGGCCACAGCAGGGGCGTTGCTAGGGGGGGCTAAGGGGGCTATAGCCCCTGATCTTTTGGTTGTAGCCCCGGATAGAATCTCAGGAGCTACAGCCAAAAGACTAGCTAGCCCCCAGTCCCAACAGTTCCGACATCAGCTTAGCCCCGGGTCTTTTCCAGACCTAGCAACTCCCCTGGGCCACAGTAACATCTGGGATTCAGGAGGGCTGAGTGAAGTGGGTAATTTGTTTTCTATAATCCTACTGCAGGAGACATGGATGGTGGACAAACTTAAATTAGAGGGAAGGCAATCGATTAACATTGTTGCAACCAAAGGAGAGAGAGGGAAGCTAAAAGGACGTCTACATGTTTTAGAAGATAATAATTGGCAGATAACAAAACATCCGTACAGTATGGAGTTTGTATTGGGTGGCTTGATTGAACATGTAGAGGGACATACCAAGGAGAGTGTTCTTCTGATTAATGTTTATGATCCACCTGGGAACAGATGCCATAACTATATTCTGACGACTGTAAACAATATCATTGTACCCACTGAAGCGGACACTGTGACCATTATAGTGAGCAACTTTAATGTAAATATACCATGGGTCTCCGTTGAAAATTTGGAAAAGGGAAAAATCTGTGTATTGTAACCAGAAATACAATAAGAAGGGCTGTTTGTGGGCTAATTTTATGTTACTCAATGAGCTTGCCAGGACTAATGGAAATTGTGTAAGTGTTCAACAGAGTGGCACACTGGACTCAGCATAAAGTCATCCTCCATGATTGATTACTTGTATGTTAATATATAACATCTAGATATGGCGATAGCAGAAGGAGAGGAGAGTGAACATATGCCTGTGTGTGCATTGTTGGATGTCACTCGAGAGGAATGGGATGAGACGGAAGCGGGAGAACTGAGCGTGAATGGAGGCCAGAGGAGGATGCTATGGAGCTATAAAAATCTTGAGAGCGCTAGAGAGTAGCACAAGAAAAGCAGAGGGGGCATCATGAAAGAATGGAAAATAGGGGTACAGAAATTAATTCTGAATGGATTATAGAGGAGTATGAGCTGGTGATAAAATACAATTGGGAATTGGTATTCCGGATTGGTAAAACGAAATTAACAAATGGGAAATACAAGGAAAGGCCTAGATCCAAAAGGAAAGACCATGATGGGGAAGCACAATTAGAAAAATAACCCTGTAGAAAGGATCTGCTTGAGACATCAAATCCATAGACAATGTGGAGACTTAAGCTCAAATGTAAGTCTAAGTAAAGGTTTGAAGACCAGAAACCCCCAATTTAAGAAGTGGGTTTGAACTCAGCATAGGGAAAAAAAGAGGAATGGCTGGGTATGACTAAGGCACTGCATGACTATGACTATAGAAAATGTTGGCAATATATCAATTGAAACAATTTCCCAGGGATTCTAATTAATTGGGTCTCGAGCAAAGAACGAAAGGACTATGTCACCTCCACTTTAGGGAAGGTAGATGTTGTCTCCGAAGGGGGGGTGGCATGTATGGTAATGATTGGCCATTTAGACTGTCTATTAAAGCCTTGGTCAAAATGATTAGTGAATTAAAGGTATCTTGAGCCATAAGCTCAGATGGAACGTGTAATGTCTTGCTTAATCTGGACCCCTTACTATGGGCCCGCTCTTTATCGAATGTTCTGACTGCAATCAGTAAATCCAGAAAAATTCCCAAATCCTGGAAAGACAGTACAATCATGCCTGTGTTTAAGAAGGGACAGCAAACTCAACCAGCTAACTACAGAATGCTCGCAATGCTTGGCATATCGTCATAAATATTTACAAGAATATTACTTGCAGATCTTACGGATTGGTGTGAGAGTGCCAACATTTTGCCTTATAGCCTAACTGGCTTCCGTAAGACAAGGGGTACCATTGATAACATCTTGATGCTTGTAAGCATAATTGAGTTCACTTGGTATATGAGGGGTTTACCTTTGGATGTGGCATTCAATACATTCAACAGAGGTAAACTCTGAAAGAATTTGCCTGACTGCATTTAATTGTGTTGTGGTTAGTGGCCATGCCCCCCCGAATATGTGCGCTGCGCAGAATGACTACAGTAGTAGTATCTGTAATGTAATTATAGGTAATGTAGGAGGAGTAAGGCCAGAATGATCATAGTAGCAATGTGTGTAAAGTAATTGTCTATAATGTAGTGGGGGTATAAAGTGTTTCTAATATGAGGTATTATAAAATTGAGTCATTAGGAAAACAAAACACACTTGATACATTTTTCTTAAAATAGAAATATTACAAATAGTTGCAGGTAAACAGTTGTGAGACACTTCTTTAAGTGCACTATATGTTTAAACATATAAGCATATTGTTGCATATTGGTGTGCAATAACACATGCATTGGTCTATGGCACTTGCCTTACACTTGCATACCCCCCATCTAGTATCAATGGCAGTTGTCACTTGTGATAGTGTGCTCGAAAGGGGGCAGGGTGGATGGAGACGCTGAAGGTGTGGTACTCTATGTGCACTGGAAAGGTATCTTATGCACTGTGACTATTGTGGAAATGGACACTGTAGTGCTGTTGCCTGCAGACTCTCCTTTGAAGACCTCGTTCCTGCAATGAACATATGTATAAGTCAATTGAATGTTGTCCTAGGCCTATTGCACTTACTGCATAAACTGAGGAGCAGTGATGGCCCCTGGGGCTCCTGTGTTATTACCCCCTACTTCCAATCTTGTTGGGTTGTTTGTCCAAAGATTACTGACACATTGTAGGTAGTGTTCGCAATAAAAGGCTGTGGATTTTACTGCACAATTACATATATCATAATAAAATTGTATTCATAACATTTTACATAAAAAGCATGAAAATTTCCTTTTGGGGACGAGGGCTAGTGGGTGTCTTCCTGGCGCGTGCAGCCTTCTTTTCCCACGACTGTGTGACAACATTTGTTGTACTGTCATTCTTTTTTGTGTCCATCTTTCATTTTTTAGTTCTTATTTTTCCGGGTGAAAAGGTAGAAGACTTTATGGTCGCAGAGCGGCTCTTTGCGCTCCATTTGGAGTGAGGTGAGAATTGGAGACCTTTGCTGTAGCGTTACTTTTAGATGCTTTTTGTGGCTTTAGGCTATTCCTTTGGTGGTGGCCTTGACGTCCTTGTCGGCCGGCTGGGGCCAAGGATTTTGCATATGCGTTTGATCCCCCTGTCCTGCTATGCTGCACTTTCTTCCCTTCTTTTATTGTTGTGCAGAGCGACATCAGGGTACTTTTGGCACCATGGTGTGAGATCCTAACTTGTCTTTTAGTTCGCCCCGGCGGTCCCCTTATTGTAATGTGGCTAAAGGTAAGGGGGGGGCAAGAAAACAGGATTTTAGGCAGGAAAGGGGGATAACAATCACTGTTGGTGTTATGTAGTTATTGTGCTGTACTAATATTGTACAGCTTCAGCACCGCTGTACTCACCCTAAGGGTCCCCGCAGCTCACGCTTATGTTCCTCTGCTTTCTAGCTACATATGGTGCCCTTATTTTGTGGTGCTGGTCCTTGCCATAGTCCTGTTCTTACTTTTACCAAGAAGCTGAACTTTTGTAGAGCAATGGTATTTTGTAGGCGGCCTTGGTGTTTGCTTTGAGGATGAAATTGAAGATCCTTGTATTATTGACAAGGCTGTCTGTCTCGTGAAAACACACTATCTGCAGCTTTTTCTGACAAACTGCTTTTCTTCGGGATACATTTGATGTTGCCTCTACAACTGTGTTGTAAGGAAAAGCTTCTTATAGCTCTGAGCAGGGGGCACATTACTTTTGACGTATAGGGAAATATGTGCCTGTGTGCACCACGGATAAGGTTACTTTTTAAAGAAAAATGTAATTGCATTGTAAAGAAGCACATTAACGGTAAAATGGAAGGTAATATTGTGATATGCTGTTTACATGAAACATTTAGTTGTTTTTATACTGCACTGTTTGCAGGTAATAGTGTTAAGTGATGTGGCATGTGTTTTCAGAAACGAAAATGAGTCGGGCGCGCTGTGAATGCTACATGAAGGATGGAATTGTTATGTGTCCTTGAAAAGAGTGCACTAAGAATTTGTGGGAGTAAATGTGCCGACAATCCGGAAAGAAATGATAAGATTCACAGTATTAAAAGCAGCCATCGGGAAGTACATTTTTTATTTCATAAAGCTATGTTGTGAAGTAGTTGGTCCTGTACAACATTGTAAAAATTGATTTGCAAAACTCAATGTAAGCAACATTTTACGTGAAATCTATTGAAGTGTGGAAAGTGTACTGTTTTCCATATGATGAATGCTGTGATGCATGAATGTTGAAGTTGCTGCAAAGAGTAAACGTTGCACATGTGACGAGAAACTTGTGCATAGGAAATGTATAGGAAATGTATAGGAAATTATGTATGTGAATACATATATAGGAAATGTAAAGGAAAATATGAATGTATTTGTATTTTCAATTGTAAAGTGCTTACTGAAATATTTTGTTCTGTTGTCTATTTCGCATAGTTATATACTCCTGCTCTGTGCAAGTCATGGGTTCAGTTTACCAGCCAATGGGTTTTTTAACAGTGTTTGGACAATAATTATCAGCAATGGATGTCTTTTAAATATTGTGTTGGATGATCTTCCGACAAGAAGTTGTCCTTTTGTCATTGCAGTAACAAGAAGCAACATGGTCACATGTAGGTTCTAGAAAAGTCTGGATTTGGAAGTAATGCATTTATTTAAATTTCAAAGCAGTAATTTGTCCTGGGTAATGGAGCGGCATGTGCACAGATTATTAGTTGCTTATGGAAAATAATATTTGGTGGAGAATGCAAAGACTTCCATTGATGGATCGAGGATTTGATGTGGCAATAGAAGATTATAGTTGTGAGTTTCAGTGAAAATGTGAACGTTCCGATGTTTGGTAGCTATGAACTGTGTTTGAAAAAGTTAATTAACTTTTCGTGGACTTAAGTGAATATTTTCATTGTTGTGTCAAAATGAAAATTATTTTTTAAAGTCCCCACTATTGCTGTCTTGTTTAAAATAAAATGTTTCTATCATTTCTGTAAAAAAAGACCAACGTTTTGCATTAGTTGTGGATGTTTGTGTTTAAATTCCTTGTTCTGCGTAACCTAGCTGTATGACATTGGTGATGACCGTGTATGTTTGGCTACACTGCCGACTAACTTCATTGAAGTAGGTGGAGCTCATTCTTAACGTATAGTGATGATAGAGTTAGGGGTGGGCAAATGTAATCAGTGTGCAATGGCTCTTTGAAGTTTGGCCAATAGAATCTTATTGAGTTTATGTACTTTATTGAACATGCAAAGTAGATGCATTCTATAAGATTACTTTTTTTAGTTCTATTTTTTAACTGTGAGAGGTGGTTCCTAGGTGGTTAGTATGTGAGATGGGGAGGGAAATGAGTCTCAGATGTGCATGTGTTACATCTAAGGTAGAGGGCAGTGTTTCTCATGCTCCTTGATTACAGCTTCAAAAGCACTTTGAAATTTCCCCCCGAGCCCCGCAGAAGGGTGTGTTGCAGTATGTACAGAGGACTGTTGTATTTGAAAGATTTAGATGAACAGCCTCTTTTATTGCTTGCAAGGTAGCTGGTGGGATTGTGTGTCCCACAGAAGTAGTCTGTGTGGTTTTACAGTATTGGTTGAGGAAGATGAGGTGGAGGAAGACAGCCTACTACTTACTAAGAATGGAACAGCCTTTCTGAGAGGATTGCAGTGGGTGGATTTGGTGTGGTGGCACATGGAGGTTGTCCCGTAGAAGTACTGTTCAGGTAGTCCACGACTGAGTACAATGTTGCGCTCAGTGCATTTCACTTTGGTAGATTTAGCCTTTGGTACATTCCCAACATTAGTCAATAACTGCCACACACATGATTCCCTCTTGGTGCTAGAGATAGGCACTTCTCCTATCTCATCTTTTTGGTCTTCTTCATTGTCTTTGGAAGTACTGCACTTTTTTTTGTTGTGTAGGTCCTCCAGCTGCTGGTGGTGGTGGCTCTTGGGGAGGAGAGATGCCAATAGCTGATGCCATTTTTAAGATAAATAGCAGTTTTGCTAATATTCTTCCAAGTATGTGCTCTGTACTAGATTGTTAATGGATAATAAGTAAGAAGGTGTAGGGCCTGTTCAAGGGGAAAACTTTGAGTTTGAATGTTCTTAGATCAGTAGAAAGTGCAGTTCCAAACTGTCTGCGAAGCACGGACCTGATAGCAAAGTGCCGATGCGTTTCCAGACATTCATGAACGTCGACGGAAGGAAAAACAGTGGAAAAAGCTGCAAAAGGTATATAGATGTGTTAAAGATGATGCCACAAGGTGGGACATGGCAGGGTTTTAAGGTGAAACTTTGTAAATTGGACACAAATGTTGCTATATTGTGGTATGATATTAGTAAATTGTAGGAAATTAGCATGCACTGGTAAAACCCCATGAAATTCACTGAAAAAACTTTGTTAAAGGGACGTTATTGTTACGTTGCAATAATAAAAAACCTATGAAATTCACTGACAAAATCTTTGTTAAACAGACGTTATGCTTACTAGTAAATCCAAAAAACCTCAGAAATCTGCCAGTTGTGGTAATCTAAGCAACCATAACTCGTGCCACCACCGTGCACTGCTAAGACTAACACCCAGGATATTAAAGATGACATCACAAATGTCATTGATGACATCACATATCTAGGCCACTTGTTTTAGCTCACTGACAGATCTAGCCAGGTGTTTTTGTTCACTGACAGTTTGAATATGAAAATTCAAAAGGTGCAATATATCTAGACGCTAACCTTTTCTAATGATCACTCTAGGTATCTGCCCATATTTAGACCACCCTAATGTTTCTTCATGAGTGATATTAGCATTTTAGAATAGTCCATAACAATGAATGCATTGTTTGAAACAGTAAACAGCTACACATGCATCATCACTACTTGTGAAGCTTTGTTTTGTAGTACTTTGGTAAAAGATGATATCTGAATTAGAAATAGTACACTGCTTAGAATATTCCTGCTTGTGTCAAAAATATCTAAGACATGTTCACTATAATATAATCTGTATATACATTTGCAAATAAATGAGTAGAAATAAATTAAAAAGACACATGTTGAATTCAAATAATTTACTATTTTTACAATAAACATATGTAAATACTCAATTGTTTTATTGTAAGAAAAATGTGTACATGTATCATTTTCTAAATTAAATGGGATGTGCTTTAAAACAAGAAATAACTATATATTAGAATATATTTTAAGATTTCCAAACATGGTCATTAAAAAAAAAGATATTATTACTCTAAATGTTTATATGTATGTGAAGTTTTAAATTCAATATTTGCTTGAACACATGTACATAGATGTGTTTTTCTTTCTGTGTGTCTTTTGTGAGTGATTAACATGTTAAAATTAAAATATAACATATACTGTACAAAGTAAACATAACCTTTAAATAGTCTCCAATGCTTTATTACATTGTTGTTTCTGTTTGTCATAGATTATGCTATTAGTGATGTCATCAGTGATGTCATTGGTGATGTCACCAGCACTAAGGCCCACTCCCAAGGCCCCTGTCTGAGCCCTGTCTGGGCCTGGAGGGCTCAGTGCATCCCCTCCTCCTTTCAACCCCACAGCACATCATGGAAAAGTCTCCAGGCAAGCAGCCTGCTGCCCCACAAACTTGGGACTCTGCAACTTTACGCATCCCTGCAGAATGCCTGTGAATTATTGCAGCACAATGCCATTGCTTCTCCACTAACCCAAACCAATGTTGAACCAAGGTGTGCCTATGCCATATGCCTTCCTTCCTTACTTAATCTTATGTAATTCCTTCTTTCATTGCATTTTGTGTTTCTTGGGAAAATTCGAAGCCTGGAGTTTTTCTGTCACATGCTTGCACCCCATTTTGCATTGCATCGTGTGTCTCTTGGGAGAATTCTAAGCCGGATATTTTTTTTTAACATCACTGCACCCCATTTTGCAATACATTTTGTGTCTCTTGGCCAAATTCGAACCCTGGTGTGCTCTTTTACATCTCTGCACCCATCTATGGTTCTAGAGGATTCCCAGTGCATCTGTTTCTTGCTTCCCTTGGATACAAGGCCACCTGGTGAGTTTGCGCTAGTGTTGTGCTGTACAGCCCTTCATCTTTCTTCCTCCTATCCTCTGTCACCCTATGGCACTCACCATCTCCCGTATCTTTTCCAATTGCTATACCACCCATCCTCCTTCTCTCACGATTTCTGGAAGAAAAAAGTTTTAAAAAAGACATTCTGACCATTAACCGTGGTCTACCTATCACAGACACCTATGTCAGTGCAACCTCCAGTAAGATCTTCACTGATATCCTCTTTTCTGTCCCCTCTCCATATCTATTGATGCCTCATTTCATCCCTACTCTCTCGCCTCTCACATCTTCACTCATTAATGGTGGCACTAGATGGGAAGTACTCTTGGTGGGCTTCACATCATCCAGGTTTATCATTGATGTCTATCAGAATGGGACTATCTTGGTTCTGGATCTTTAACCCAAACTCCTCCTCTTTGACCGGCACCTGCCGTTCCTCATCAACTTCCTTCCCACTTCTGCCACTCCTTCCACTCTCTCTGCCCCCCGACTGGTGTACTACGCCACTGTACCCCTCCTCAGAAAACCTTCAAAAGTGGTGATCTCTTGCATCTAGCCACACTTAAGGCTCGTTCTGCCATCAAACACTGCGCTGACATCTGCCTCTTCCTTGAAGACCTTGAACTCGATATCCTTGCTCTCACCGAGATGTGGTTCAATGCCAGCTCAGTCACTACTTTTGACTCCCTTCTCCCTGATGGCTATAAGATCATCACCAAGACTCACCCTACCCGTGCTGGTGGTGGGGTTGCTCTGATCTTCCCTGTGTGGGTCCCTTCTTCCCTCATACCCACCCAGCCTTATTCTTCTTTCGACAGCCTGGTTCGCAAGCTGGTCATCTCTTGCACCTCCTCTCTGGCCATTGCCACTATCTACAGGCCACCTGGCTTCCCCACCCTGTTCCTCTCTGAATGGGCTGATTTCTCCTCTCTATCCTCACAACCACCTCTAAACTCATTTTCCTGGGTGATTTTAACATCCACTTCGACTCCTCAATGAAAACATCCACTCTCTTCTGTGATCTCTGCATCTCGATCTTCCTCTCCATTCTCCCTTCTTTTCCTACCCACTTGTCTGGACACACTCTTGATGCCTTCATCCACACTGATCTTTTACTCCCCCCCACTGATCACCCCACTCTCTTGGTCAGACCATTCTCTCCTCTCCTCTCACCAGGGTCCTCTCGGCCCTCTGACCACTCCACCCCCAGCCCTGCCAACCTCGTTCATGAACATCCTTCCGATGAAACAAGTGTTAGCTGCTATCTTTGCATCCACCTTTATCCCCTCTATTTCCCCTCCACAGATTCTACCTCTGGCTCTGCTCTCAGAAACCCCCATCTTGCCATCGCTAATACCCTTGACGTTCTTGCTTTACTCATGAGGATCCATCTGAAATATGCCCCCTAGCATACCTGGTATGACTCCGAACTTGCAGCCCTGAAACGCAAGTACAGAGCCGGGGAATGGAAGTGGCAGACCTCAGGCTCACCTTCTGACAAACTGGCCTGTAACCTGTTCCAAAGACAATACTGACTCTCCATTTCTGGCTGTAATGTAGTATATGTGTAGTTTTGGGGCATGGTTTGAATGGAAATAACATTTTCATCTCCATATGTTATCACCTTAGCGATTTAGTGTTTGCATTTCAGCTGTATTTATAGTCAGCCCTAATAGTGATGTGAGGCCTATCAAAAGTTTTGGAATGTATTTATGGTTGGTCCTTATGCTCAGTTTTATTGTGCACCTCTGGAAATAACCTGTTGAGGGATGTGTGTATCCAGAATGCATGTCATGGCCTCTGTTAATTCTAATTGACAAAGTATTAGTGACAACATCAGAAATCCATCAATTCTGGTAGACATTCTTGTGGAATGTATGTTTTTTGTGTAACAAAATTTCGCCTTCACAGGACCTCACATGTTAAAGGACTTTGTAGCTCAGGGTCATGGACTCGATTAGAGTAGGGGTTCTCTCATTTGCCATGCCTTTAAATGCTGTATTTTCCAATACTTGTGTGTGGTGAGGCCAAACTGTTGTTTGTCTTGTGTTGTAAACAAAGCTTGTTGGCGTAGCAAAACACTTGTTGGGTTTGTGGCAGCCCAATCTCTGTGTGTATGTGTTTGCAGTACAGCGTCCGCTTGTGGGGCTTGAGATGTCTGTCTGTTGGTGGTGCAGTGTTTCCTGTTGAGCTTAACCTGGCCACTGGCCATTTAGGGTGTTAGACACCATGCACTTGGGGGGGTCATTGACCCATGCCTCTTTCTTGAGGTGTTGGACACCTGCACTTGGGGGAGTTTCTTGCCCATGCTTCTGTGGAGTTGGACATCAGTACCCTGAGGGGGTAGTCCTCTCCACCTGATAGTGGACTGGTGTGGGATCCTCTGCCCTAGAATTTTGTTCATTATTGGATTGGCATTGTTGTAGTTGGGGGGGCACTGTAGCTCGGTGCACCACAGTTGATGGTGGAATGATGCTTGATGGTTCTGTTTGAAGTTATTGTGGTGTATTATTGTGCTTGGGCTGGTTCCCTTGTCAGAGTGTTGTTGGCCCGATACAGACTTTGAGTGTACTGGTTCGGCTGCTTGGCTTCATTGTAAGCCATTGAAGAGACAAGGTAGGTGGGAGTGTGGCTCCTTTTTCTTCAGAATGGAGTGAGTTCGGATGTTGGCTGTGGCCACAGTGTTGTTTGGCATTATGCTTTGGTCGCATTACCATATGGTTTTCCTTTGTGATCCTTTCCGTTTCCTGTTCCTTGGTTTCTGTTGTGGAGGGGGATATGTTATGTCTTGTGTCTCCCATGACCTGGTCATGCATGAATGCTTGATTGATGGAATGGCTGGTGGAATCTATGCCTGTGGATTTGTGTGGTGTGAGCACCCCTGTAAGTTCCAAGAATGTCAGTTGGAATGAGGCAGCTTGAGAGAGTGGATGTCTTCCTGTACCTTCCTGCTTACTTACCTATGAATGTACCTGTTGTATCACCTTGTCACTTGGAACTTAGTAAAGATGTTCACTTCGCCACCTGAGGGTCAGAGTCATCTTTCACATCCTAACAAGAGCCCCAGGAGATTATATGGTGAAAATTGCTTTTTTTTGTAAAATTATTACCTGATTGGCTAAAGGAACTTACAAGTCATACCTGAAATATCTAGAAATGTTGATATTTGGGTGAGAAATTGGTAAATGTGATTGATCTAAAAGGGTGTGCACCCTCTATAGTAGAACCTCGCTTTTGGACACAGTCAGAATGAAAATGTGTACTGTAGAGCAAAACCGGCTTATATTGGACACAGCCAGAATGAAAATCTGTTCCCATAGTGGCATATTAGCACACATTCTTCAATGTTAGCATGGGCATGTTTTGCAGTGGTAATACTGATACTAATTAGGCACATTCACTATGAAAATGTGTTCTTAAGTTGCAATTACTTGCATCTATTTATCACAAGTGGTATGAAAACGTTTTTACAGTGGAAAAGCTGATATGTATTTGACACAACAAGCACACAAGTGTGTTCTCAAAATGGTCTTTGATGGCATATATTGGTCCGATTTAATATAAAAGTGTGTTCTTACAGTGGCATTCTGCCATGTTTTGTAAAATGTCAGCATGAGCATATTTTACAGTTGCACTAGTAGCATATATTTGGCACAGTTAGCATAAACATATGTTCCAGTGATCATGCTGGCATTTTTTGTACGTGACCAGCTTAGAAATGTTTCTACAGGAGAATGACTGGTATACAATAGGCCAGACAATATGAAAGTGTGTTTTTACATTGTCATGCTGTCATTTATTGGGCATCGTTAGCTGAAAACGTGTTGGGTACAGCCAGAATAAACATATTATCTTAAAATGGCATGTTGGAATATATTTTGGCATGCTAACATATAGCCAGCTTTGTTTTATAGTGGTAATCCTGGCATACATTGTGTCCTTTTAGTGGCAGTTGGCATATATTGGGCAAACAGAGCTTATATATTTGTTCTTACAGTGGTGTGCTGGTATATGTAGCCCCAGCAGCTTGAACATTGTTCTACAATAATAATGCTGGAATTCATTGGACACATTAGTTTAAATGTATGTCCAAATGGTGACATGCTGCAATATTCTTGCCAAAGACAGCATGAATGCATATTCTTATAGTAGCACAGTGACATATACCAAGCAACACCATTATAAATGAATATGGGCCTCATTACGACCCAGGCGGTAAGTTACCGCCTGGGTCGTACCTTTACCGCCATGGCGTAAACTACGTTTACGCCATGGTGGTTGGCGGACTTACCGCCCCATTCCGAGGTTGGCGGGGCGGTAAGTCCCCATTAACCCATTTACCCTTCCCCATTCCCATTTTTGCCCCATAGGGCATAATGGGAGTGGGGAAGGCGTTAATTACGCCACCGTAAATTACAGTGGCGTAATTAACGACAAGGTCCCTTAGCGCCATGGATTTTAACACCTGCTAAAAACAGGTGTTAAATCCTCCATGGCGCTAAGGGACCTCGGAATCAGGCGGTAAGGGTCGGCGCTGTTTACGCCGCCGTAAACCCCTTACCGCCTGGGTCCTAATGAGGCCCTATGTGTTCTATAAATGGCAACAGGCCTATCTTGGTTACACAAAGCAAAACAAACCTCCAGATCATCGTTCTTCAGCCCCGCAAGACATCACAGAAAATGTAAAGACCATTTGCAACATGCAAATCTGACCTGGTCCCACCCCAAAATGGGCAGTCCAGCCCAAACTTCTTGGTCACATCCCTTTTGCAGGAGACCACAAGCAACCCCAGGGCATAAACATAAGCCCGCTTGGTGACATTCTGGAATATATTGGGCACAGCCAACATTAAAGTATGTTAATTCGTTGCATGCTCTCATGCATTGGTCACATTCAGAAATAACATTTGTTCCTACAGTGGCATACTGTGGTAAACCAGCATGACATGTTTTTACATTGGCAACAATGCCAGGTTTTGGGTACAGTCAACAAGAAAATGTGTGCCTACTGGTACATTTTGGTCAAATACAGGTTGAACATGTTTTTGAAGGAGCACCACTTTCATATATTTATATATTGAGCACAGTATGCTTGCTTGCATATGTAGGGAATTAAGGATGAAAATACCTCCCCAAGCTGGCATGTTGGTATATATTGAGAAATGCAAGCATAACAATGTTTTACAGTGACAATACCTGAATATATTGAACACATTTTGCAGGAAAATGCGTTCTTAAATTGGCATTCTGGTATATATTGGACACAGACAGCATGGAAATGCCTTCTTACAGTGACATGCTGGCATACATTGGGCAGAGCTAGCATGACAATGTGGTCTTATAGTGGAATGCTGTCATATATTGGGCACAGCTTGCAGCGGTGTGTTCTATAGTGGCTAAACTAGTACATATTACACCTGACAGCATGAACATGCTTTTTTTAAATTGGAATATGGGAAAAACATGTGGTATATATTCTGTATTGCTAGCATGAAAATGCTTTCTGAAACTGGCAAATCTGGCACATATTTGATGCAGAATGCATCAAAATCTGTTTTTACAGTGTTTTTAGAGTGGCATGCTAACATATTTTGGACAAAGCCGACATGATCTTGTTCTATTGTGGCAATACTGTGACCATCTGTCATGAAAGTGTTCTTATAGTTCAATGCTTGCTTATTTTGGGCAAAGCCCGCATGAACATGTGGTACAACTAGGATATATTGGAAACTGCCAGCATGGCAATGTGTTCTTAAAGCAGCATGATTCACAAGGCATGATTATTTTAATGTACTCTTTCATAATGTGTCTCAATATTATTGGTTGTCTCATGTCTCTGTGCCCATTTCTTCTCTACATTCTGCTAAAGTAAGTGAGGCATGTGTTTGGTTGGCAGGAGTAAATGTAAAGGAATCTCAAAAGCATCATGCTTTATCATAGTATACACATTCACTTAAGTTGGTGTCATTCTTCTGTAAACCTGACATACCACATCTGCAACTGGGAGTTGTAATTTGACTATGTGATCAGCTGGAATGGGTAATTTTATGGGAACCCAATACATCACGAAAGATAACCTTCCACGTTCCACTTAGGTCTCTATAATTTTCCTAGGATTCTTGTCACTACTCCATGTCAGATTGCGTTCACATGTCCTTGTTGTCCTCTTATCTAACAAATTGTCTCGATGTTATTTGGTGCCTCCTTGCCTCATTACTTCTGTGATGTATTCTGAGGTATTGTCACTGCTTTAGATGAGGTAGACCCTTCCCACGAGGCCATGGTGGGGGTGGTACTCAGTGAGAGGATCTCATGGGGAGGGAAGACCTCATCGAGAGTAGTCCCAACATAGGGAGAACACAGTATCCCTTTGACCGTCCCAACTTCATTTTGAACCCTTCTCCTTGCCCCTTACCAGGTACCTCAATGTACTTTTGTGAGACAACTCAGGAGGAGACCACTGGGGAGGAAAATCCCCATCAGGTACCCGAAAGTAGTACTGAGATGAGGAAGAGGCCAAGAGCAATATGGACTAATACCAAGAACCAAGACATGTGGGTCTAGTCATCTGAATCAGCTGATTGGCCAGCAGTCCTTCAAAGTAGGAGAGGTAACGGAGCGATGGCATCTTCCATCTCTCTGTAAGGACCGGGAGCTCAGCTAGCCAGACAAAGGAGATTCTCCCTCAAGGAACCAGCAGCGCAACGAGCGCTCGCTGAATGATACTGCTGGCAGAGAACTGT
This sequence comes from Ambystoma mexicanum, assembly GCF_040938575.1. Taxonomy (NCBI): domain Eukaryota; kingdom Metazoa; phylum Chordata; class Amphibia; order Caudata; family Ambystomatidae; genus Ambystoma; species Ambystoma mexicanum. The sequence goes on along the minus strand of NC_090923.1, from coordinate 619,790,159 downwards.
GTTGGAAGGCTGGAGGCTGGCTGACAAGGACGCTCGTAGCACCACGTGACAGAAGCAAGCGGTTGAGCGGACACCGGAAAAATTGGTGGGGGCTCCACCAAGCCAGCATGCTCCCAGGAAGCCCGGGGAAGCATGTGACCAACCGGGTGAGGACAGCTAGGTCCCGACAGGTACTGGGGTGGCGAAGTCTGAGGTAGGGGGTTCCCAGAGAGCACCACAGTCACCAGTGGCATTGAGACACAGGAAGTGGGAATACAGGGGAGAGTCCTGTTTTAACCCCTTCCCGGAAAGACTGAGATACTAAGACTATAGGGTCTGGGACCCACATGGGGAAAACATCCCAGAAGGGATTAAGAGGAAAGATGAACTTTGCAGTTACCAATGTTACTCACAGACCATGGCAGGAGAGTAAACCAATGCCGTGGCATAAAGACCCCACAGATAAAGAGACCTGTAAACTTAATCAAGCAAAGGATAACTGGGGTCCTTATTGGGGAGGTGCACCCCGACCAGTGGTAAAGAGAACTACAAAGCTGATGTGCACCAGTGATGCTCAGAGACCTTGGCAAGAGAGTAAACCAAGGCTGTGGGTAGAAGGAAACTCAGAAGGAAAAGACAGCAAGAACAAAATTGTTGAGTACCCCACATGGCAGGAGAGCAGAACAAGAACGGGAGTGCCCACAAAGGGTCTGGGACAAACAAGATGGCTTCGAAAACGTGTCCTGGTTATTCTTTCTTGTTGCGGGTCCTGAGAGTCAGGTCTGTCAAAGAAGGACAAGGGCCTATTTCGACCAGTGAAAAGATATAAACCACTTTTGATAAGGTGGAGGGATTCTGTGAAAAGGAAATTAACCCCCTGAGTCTTGTGGAACTTTTTGTTTGCTTTTTACTCCTTTTTGATGTAACTTTTGTTTGAACTACAAAGCTTGGCTGCAAGTTGACAGCCCAGAGACATTTCCCTTCCCCCCTTATGTTGAGTTTAGCTTGTGATGTATAGATTGGGATTTGGACAGAGGACAGCAAACTTTACTTTGAACATTCTGACACAGACAGTTTCATTAGCTAGTTTTGTTGATGTCCAGAAACCCCTCTTAGAGTAAGACATAACTAGACTTTCCTTCAACTTCACCCCACTTTATAATGAAATAAAAGTCTTTGCCAATCAACATACCACCCTTGTGTCCATCTCTTACTCCTACTCCTAGACCCTTATACCTCCCGAGGAGGCTTAGTTTTCTATATTTTTCTTCTGCAACCTGTTGCACCAGCTTCACTGTGTGATCAGTTGGATTGGGTAATGTTCAGAATACTATGCCTCACACCACAGAACATTGCAGACATTTGTACAATTGTCCTTGTAATTTTCATGTGACTACATTTCATTCGTTGAGCATGAACTCTGCAAGTAAAATATAGCAGAACCATAAACTGGAGACATTTGCCCTAGGCGTTCATGTGCTTTATTCCTGCTCTCTCTCCTATAACAGTGCTGTCACACATAGCACATTGCTGAGTTTACAAACATCTGGGCCAGCTGTCCAATTGTCCCCACCATGTCAATTGATTCTGAACCTCTTTGGTATCCCCACTTCAGCGTCCTCTGTGTCATCTCTGCTATTATTTATCAGTCCTTTAAATTACAATTAATGCTGCATGCATAGCAATGATTCTTTTACCTTGGCCTTTCAGACTAGTCTGCTGATGGGCCACGCTACCTGCAATGCATCAACACCATTACAAATGGCAGGAGGCACTATACAAACATAAGACAACTTAACATATAAATCAGCAGCTAGACAGTTTTCCAGTGGAAATGTTGATAATCATTGGTCACAGTGTCCTGATTGCAGCAGGCGGGCATACTTTGGGTAAGATCAGCATGAACATGTGCGTGTCAAAACTGGAATATTATGGGCACACTTGGCATATAATCATATTCTTAAAGTGGTGAGAAGGCATGCAGAGGCCACATATGAAATGACTGAAGTACTGAAAAGTGCAAATGCCCATTAGAGATGAGATCAATATGGTTTCAAATGTCATCATTGGTTTAATTTTTCTGAGATTTCAAGAAATATTAAAAAACAATGATAATGACTTTTCCGGAGGTAAGCAGGTAGACTTACTACAACTAAATCCACTAAATGGACAATATCTGTTCAACACTAACTACAAAATACAGTAGTACAACAATGGGTAGTATAGGAAATGTCAGGTTATGGTGTTAGTTTACTTATTTTTAGTTGACAGAAAATATGCATCAATCAACAGTTGTGTAATATGAAGCTAAGGATAGAAATTCACAGTAGGTCATACAGCCAAAAGTGTCATTGATAGGTTAAACTGTAGACTAGTCACACCTTTATATAGTCCAAATACTGCAGGAGAAGGTGTATATCGTCCACTAACAAGGAAGGTACAAAACCAGCAGGTCTAATGTCCATACATATGTACTGTGAAGCCTTCAATACGTTCATGATACAAAGAGAAAAACAACCTTTTTATAGTTTAAACCTGTAGACAAAATATGCCACAGCTTAACTAGTAAAACGAATGAAAAAACAGAAATGTTTTACAGAATTGGAATCCAAAGTATCTAGCACTGTTAGAGTTGAGAGAATGATACATATGTGCCTCAAAGCATGATTCACGTTATGCCAATATATAAATGTAGAGCTCAGATTAATAAATGGAGCAATGGGCTACATATTAGGGTTCTGTAATCATGCAAGCAACTTTTTCACAGAATCAATACTAACAAGGGACAAAGACTGATATGCAAATGGATATTTCCCATCTGTGAAAGGTACAGTGAGCTCAAGTGTGGCAGCGGACTCTCTAGTGGGTACCATCTCAAAGAATAGGTCAATGGGCCGTGTTCGTTCTCGCAGAGGGGTGCCTATGGACTATTTTTTGATTGTTTAAGGGACTTAGGTTTAGTCACCCTAAATTTCCCAGGGTCATCCAGATATGGACCCCTTGCTCACTGTGCTCAGAGAGGCACAGCTCCACCTCACTGATGAGGACAACACGGCTGAAACACGTGTGTGGGGTTGCTGTTGGTGCTCTTATTCAGAAGGGAATTGCCATAGCATTTCGGTGCTGGATAGCCCATGTGGGCAGGACAAAGACTGATATGTTTTGGATATTTCTCCTTTGAGAAAGATAGTAAGCTAAATAATCTGGGTAAGGCTCTCATAACCAGGATTAATGTCTGGCAGACTGACTCCCAAGACCCCCCATTGTTAATTTGCCCAATCCCTACTGCAACAGAAACCCCATCCCTCATCATTTTCCCCATATGTTAGTGTACATATATTTGTTTTTTACATGTCTTTGTTGAAAAGGATTGTGTTCCCACAATACTTAGAGTGCTGGTGCCTACAAATCTGATGTGCAATTGGGTAACGACAGGCAACATCTGGTAGTGAGGAGCTAAGTAAAAAGGGCCAGTGCATGAACACAGGACTAGTGCCAGTAATTACACGCCCCGCCATAGCGTCCGTGTAGTTATGGTTAAATTGCTCATAGTAAGAGCACTTTTTCAGTTGCTTATAACTTCGCTCCCCCTGGACGAATCCTTACCAAACCTAGCAAAAATCATATATGGCTGGTTCTGAATTTTTTCGCCAAGTTGGGTAAGGTTTTATGCGAGGGGGCAAGGTTATAGGGGGGTTTCCATAGACTGAATGGGGTAAAACTTTGTGCATGACTAGAGACCAAACGGCTGGACGGATTTTCACCAAGTTTGCGGCAGGAGCGGGGGCTTGTATCCAAAAGTGTGCTTTTGTGTGTTTGGTGGAAATTCGACCAGTACTTTTGTTGCAAAGAACTGAAATGCACGTCCCAAAAAATGAGTGATATCTGGGTCCGCTCCGCTGACCCCTTTCTCTGTTCGCTCCGCGGACAGAAGTGTCATTGGCTGGCGGTACGGCATGCTGTCGGAAAAGTTTGGACGCAGCCGGTGGTTGGCTGGTGAAAAGCGTGGTGTGCATGAACATTTTTGGGGAAAGCTGCCATGGTCCCTCGAAGGACAGTGCAGCGGCGGAAGTGTCTGGAAAATGTACCGTACAGAATGCGTTGGCAGCAATAAGGGAGAGAACGGGTGAGGGAGTGAGAAGTGGTTCATGTGACATATGTAGGCGAGTACTTTGTGTGGTAATTGGAGGCAGCTGTCGTAACGGCCCCATAGCTTCTGCTGCAAGCTGTTTGCGGCAACCTCTTTTCATGGTGAGTGGTGGCAAGGAAATTGCAGGAGGGGAGTGAATTGCACATGACATAGGTTGGGTACGAGCACATGTGGCTGTGCGCTATGGATGGAATGTGATAGTTGGGCACATGGTGATATGCAAGGGTGAATTAAGGTGCAGTGGGTCTGTGGTAGGAATAGGCTTGTGGGTGCATGGCCAAAGGCCGTAGGCCCTAGAGTGTAAGGCATGCACTGAAGAGCATAGGGCTGCAACATACCCACCGGAGAAACACATGTTTGACTCTTCATTCAGTAGAGGGTGGTGCTTGCATAGTGTGGTGTGTGCAGATTGGTTGCAGTAGGGCCAGTGTTGCAAACAGAATGTGGGTAGGTTGCCATAGGCACCATACTTTTTTAATGGAAGTGGGTAAGCCCATAGTATGTGATTGAAAATGCACAGGGAGGCAGGAGAGAGAGTTTTGTTTGTACATTATGGTAACTGTTGCAATTTGTTGCTGCATAGCACCATGCCTGTGCTGTGGTTGGAGTTGCTGCAGTGAAAAGTCACGCTGTGTGGGCACTGCGTGCAGCGTTTGCATATTGTCAGTATGGTAGAGGGTATGGTTGAATAGCTGCTTATATGCACTTGGAGAGTGCGCTGTCCGTACAATGTTTGCAGTATGGGAAATGTTGTAAACATTTTGTGGTTAAGTTAGCAATGACACAATACTTTGTGAGTGGAAGTGAGTATGACAATAGTATGTGAATGAAAAGGCGTAGGGGTTCTGGAAACAGTGTAATGTTTATATATTGTGGTCATTGTTTCATGTAACGCGTTGCATGTCCATTGCGGTGTGGAGGTTGGTTAGGACTGCTGGTGCCAGTGGTGCTTATGTGTATAGTGGTAGTTGGTTACATGCTGACATGCATGGTTGCATTATGGGGCGGGGAATGTGTGGAAGGAGCATACCCACTGGTGAAATGCAGGTTTTACAGTGCATGAGGCACAGGGTGGTGATCTTTGGAAAATGGGAGTGGAGCACATTGTCGACGTGCTAAAGCACCACAAGTGAGTTGCAAAGCATGTATTGTGCTTTCCATGGTTGTGGTGATAGTTCCGAAATGCTACAGTATTTGCTTTGCGGCAGGAGATGGTGAAGTGAGAAGTTATTTAGTGTGGCCACAGGGTGCAGTGTGTACGTAATTTGAGTATGGAAGTGGGTAGGGTTGAAGTGCAGTTTATATGTGGTTGTTTACTGTGCTGTGTGCAGATTTATTGAAGTAGGCCCAATGTTTTGAAGCTGTTGTGCAGAGGTTGCCAGTGACACAATACTTTGTGAATCGCAGTGCGCAGGGGTGGTGGAAGCTGTGGTATGTTTGTGGACTCTGCTAAGTGGGATGGGTGTTTTATGGTGTGGGGGAGTTGGGTGGAAGTGCTGCTACGTAGGTTTCGTTTTTGCATAATGTCAGGTGCCCACATAGTTGCTTGCTAGGATGTATAGTGTTGTGGTGGATGTGGAAAGGGCTGCTACTGTGTGTACATGGCCAAAGGTGTGCTGGGTGCCTCTTAGGATCTTTGTAGATTCTGCAATTGTGCATTATTTAGCAGAGGTTTCTGGTGGAGCGGCTTTGCAATCAAACGGAACATGTACTGAGAGGGTTTAATGGTAAATATGGAGTGGTGTATAGAAATGACAGTGTGCAATGCAAATGTTTTGTATGTCATTGCTGCATGCGTATTTGTAAATTTGATAGCACCCAATGGGGGAGTGCTGCAAAAAGTGACCGTGCAATTGGAAGAAGTATTGTGTGAGCTGTAGTGGGCCGTGGCCCCCATTGTAGATGGGAAAGCACACATGCACATCCTGCCATTATGAGCAGGGTGGAAAGGCAAATAGAATTGTGGGAAATAGGCCAATAGGAGTTTAGGGCATGGTTGACAGGAAGAGGCGGTACCATTTCATCCCAATACTGTGTCGTGAGAGTGGTCGAGATGGAGAGAGGCACAGTGCTTATCGTAGGTGATACCTTTGTGCGCCATCTGCACAGGTGTTGTGTGCAAAGAGGCGTTGCTGGTAATTTCGGTTTGGAAGGAGTGGACGCTTTCAGGGCCTGCCAGGGTGACTGCAGTTTTGGTGGGATGGCTCGCCTGTGCAGACATGTGGCATCCGTCACGAACATTGACATTGTCGTGCTGCACTATGGAAGTCTGCATTTATGTTACATGTCATGTGGACGATTAATCCGTCACCTGAAGAGGTTACTAACCGCAGTGATGCATATTTGTTTCCTACTGCCAAGGTCCTTTTCTCATGCATAACGCCAAGTGGAGTATGGGTCCATGACGGTAGAATTTGTCCGCAGCCAGAGGTTGGAAGGTGTGCTGTAAACAGAATTATGCGTGAGTTTATGCTGACTGCTGGCATGTTCTCCACCCATTAGGAGATCATGATGTCCCGAAATATGCAGTGGTATCCCTAGAAATGGCATTTATTTGAGCGCCATTGGTAATGCTGTTTTCTTTTACACTGTGCAAGAAGCATTGACCAGAATGTGGTAAAAATGGGAGGAGAGGCAAACAGAAACGCATAGAAAGAGAAAATACAAAAAACTTGCTCGCATGCACGTAAAAAACCCCCAAAACAAACATGTACCCTGGAAGACTGCATCCCCTACCAAGCTTGATATTGTTTACCCCCTCCCACAGCCCCCGACTCACTATCATGAAAAAGGTAGCGGATTACGCAGTACTTCCAGCATTACACGTGCCAATCCTGGGTGGCTATGTGGATGTGTGCGGATGGAGAAATTGTATATACTTTCATTGAACTTTGTAGTGGATGTGCTTTGGAATGATGCGACATTTGTACTGTAAATGTGTAGCGACCCATTTCGAGTATTGTACAGGAGTGACAGTGTAGGATGATGGCGGCTTTGATGTGATTGTTGGATGTGTGTGTGCCTATTTACGTGCAACCCAATGATGTATAGCTGCAAAGAAGATAGTGCAAAGGGAAGAAGGATTGCTCCAGCTTTACAGGGGTGCGGCCCTCACGCTACTTTGGGAGGTACACATGTCAAAATCTGCCCTTTACACCACCTTGTCCAATTGCCATGGCAGTGTGGGTATTAGCCAATCAGGTAGTGTGGGTGTGGTTAACAGGAAGGGGAGCTAAAACTGTTGTACATTATACGTTGCGTACTGAGGGTGGCTGACATGGTGAAACGCATTGTGTTGACTGTAGGTGATCCCTTTGTCATAGATTTACACAACTATGCCCTGCAAAGACACTTTGACAGCAATATTGGTTTGGAAGGAGTGGATGTTGTTCTGAGCCAGACGCAGGAAGGTGTCTCATCACAAAAGCATGTCTACTTTTTTGTCCGCTCGTGGAATGCTCTTCTGCAACAATTACTTCATTAGTTGTGGAAATGTGGAGTTTTTCCAAGAAAATTGTATTTTTGTTGTCACCCATTGGCGATGCAGTTTTGTTTGCTCGTCTACAGAATGCGGTGAAGAGTTTACTGTACTAATGTGAGCACAAGAAAACACAAAAGCTAACAAAACCAAAAAGATTTTCTGTAGAAGCATCTAAACAAAATAAAACAACAGACTCTTTTAATATTGGCCCTTACCGCAAAGTTTCCCTACCCTGATTGCAAATTATTCCCCCACGCCCACGCGCAGCACAAAAGTCACATCCGGGGATATTGTGGGTGGCGGACACGAAAATGGAACTGTGGGGATTGTCCAATCAGATGCTTAAGGTGTGCAGCAATAGGAAGAGGGACTCCTGCTTCCCTCGGGCCCGACCCTCGACGTACTTGGGGACCCGCACGTGCCACAGTAGGCACTTCTCACCATGCTGGCCTATGGAAATGGGACTGTAGTGATTGTCCTATCAGGTGGTGCTCGGTGTGCATCACAGGAAACAGCAGCAGCTCCCTGGGGCGCGGCCGTCGCGGTCTTTAGGGAAAGGCACGTGGCACATTTTTGCGCTTCTTACCATGGTGGCCAATGGGAATGGGACTATGGCCTTTGGCCAATCAGGTGCTCTGGGTGTGCATTCACTTTCAATTACTTTGTGCACTGCGGCTGGCAAACATGGCAAGAGGCACAGTTTTCTTTGTGGGTGATGGCTTTGTGGAAGATCTGTGCGTGTATGCCCTCCAAGAAGACTTATCTGGCCATTTAGGTTTGGAGGGAGTGGACGCTTTGTGGTGTAGTGTCAAATTGTGCTGTTTCAGAAGACTGCTTGTAGAATGTCAACATGTGGCCTCTTTGGCAATTGTATATTTTGTGATTGTTCACTTTGGAGCCTTCTTTTTGGGTTACATGCGCTATACATACACCTTTTCATGGCAAATGGCATCTCTTTGTCGCACAGTGGCAATGAAACGTTGTTTAACAATCTACAAACTGCACTGAAGACCCTATTGTAAGAATGTGAGCTGATATTGAAAACACACATTTACGTATGAAAATCACAAAAAAAGTGTTGCTAGGGAAGCACCTTTAAAACATTTTTTTTAAAGCCCCCCCCAAGGCTCTTTTAAGAGCCACCACAACTAAGGACGTCCGCTTCCCTGGTAGAAAGTTATTCCCGCACTCCCTCGCCCGTACACCACGAAAGTCAGCGAATATCGCAATAGTTTTTGTATTTATTTTTATTAACTTTTATAAAGCACTTTACGCCAAAGCGCTTTACATTAAACAACAAGAATACATGAGAAGCCGTACAATAAAATACATGATTCAAATGAACAGGAAGACAAATTTGCAGAGTTTCATTGGGTAGAAATCTGGAGATAGGATGGATGGGGGAGGGAAAGGGGAAGGGCAGTTAGGGGGAGGATTGAAGAAGGTGAGATTTTAAGGAGGAGCGAAAGGAGGAGTAGGAGGTGATGGAACAGATGGAAAGAGGGAAGGAGTTCCAGTGAAGTGGGGTGAGAAGCAAAAGGGAGCGAAAGCGTGAAGGAGCATAAGGGGGGCAGAGAGAAGGAAGAGGTCAGCAGAGCGGAGTGGGCAAGTGGGGGAGTAGAAAGAGATGAGGGAAGAAAGGTGGGGAGGAGCAAGTTCGTGAAGTGATTTAATGATGAGACAGGAAATTAAATTTAAGTTGAGAGAGGATGGAGAGCCAGCCAAGTGAGGAGAGAGAAGAGGAGATGGAGTCGAAAGGAGTGAGGAAGCAGAGAGTGTAGATGGTGGATTGGTACAGGAAATTGAGGGGGGCAAGATGAGAGGCTGGGACACCAAATAGGGGAGTTGAGCAGTAGAAGAGACGGGAGAAGATAAGGGAGGAAATTTAGAGTTTGGAGACATGGAAGGTGAGAGAGGATCAGATTTTACGGATGTTATGAAGATGGAAGGGGTAGGCACGAGATGTGAGAGAGATATGGTGGGTAAAGGAGAGGTTGGTATCAAAATGGAGGCCAAGATTGCAGGCAGAGGTAGAGAAAGGGAGATTAGAGGGAGGAAAGAGGATGGAAGGAAGAGGAATGGGGGGAGGAAGAGTGTTGGCAGGAAAGAATAAGATTTCGGTTTTGTCAGAGTTTAAAGTGACATCCATATTTTGATAGCGGTGAGACAGGAGGAGATTTTAAGGTGAATGTCAGGGGTGAAGGAGGAGAAAGAGAGGAAAAGTTGGTGTCATTAGCATACAAGTGATGAGAGATACCGAAGGAAGAGATGATTGGGGCAAGAAGAGAGGTATAGAATGAGAAGAGGAGGGGGCCAAGTACGAAGCATTGTGGAACACCAAATTGGAGAGAGTGAGTAGGGGAAAAGCGGCCATCCCAGTAAAAGGCAAAAGAGTGATTGGAGAGGTACAAGGAGAACCAATTTAGGACAGATCCTTTGATATCAAAAGTAGAGAGCGTGTTGAGAAGTAAAGGGTGATAGACGGTGTCAAAGGCAGCAGAGACGTTGAGGAGAATAAGAATAGAAGATTGTTTAGAATATCAAGCAATAAGAAGGGAATTTATAACAGAGGTAAGAGTGGTCTCGGTGGAATGCAAATGGTGAAAATCAGATTGAGTATGGGGGAGCAGGTTATAGACGAAAGCAGAGAGTTGAGAGAGGACTAGTCGTTCGAGAAACTTAGAGAGGAAAGGTAAAAGAGACATTGGGCAAACGTTGGAAGCTTGGAGAGGGTCAGCTGAGGGTTTTCTTAGGCTGAGGATGATGGAGGCATGTTTGAAGACAGTAGGAAAGGTAGCAGTTGAGAGGCATATGTTGAAGAAAGAGGTGAGGTAGGGAATGAGAAGGGGTAGACTTTGGGAATAAGAGAAGTGGTTAAGGGATCAGAAGGGGCGGCGGTGGGGTGAGTTTTGGACAGGAGGAGGGAGATGTCAGCGTTGGAAACAGGGGAAACTTTGGATAAGAAGGAGGAAGGGGTGGATTGAGGTGGAGTGGGGGAGAATAGGAGGGGAACAGTAGGATATTTTGGCATTAGACTAGAATTTTAGAGGAAAAGAAGTCATCGAAATCAGAGGGAGAGAGAGGAGAGTTAGTGGAATGGACAAGTGTGGGGGAGAAAGAAGACGAATAAGGGTTTGAAAGATTTGTTTGTGATGAGAAGCTTGAGAATAGAGAAGGTTAGAAAAGTAGGAGCGTTTGGCTGAGCTAATGCAGGAGTCATAAAGGGAATGGTAAGAGAAGTGAAGAAGGGAGGCCACACAGAGGAACAGGTAAGTGAGTTTATTTCTCACGGAGCTCGCCGGTCGCCCTCCTCACTCCAAGCCGCTTTTTCATCTCTCGCCAACCGCCATCCTCCGCTGCGGTCGCGCGACTCTCATTCGAAACATAAACACGAGAGCACGCGCGACCGCCGCGAGAGACTTCATTCTCTACACATCTTCCCCCTCAAACAGGGCAATTATATTTTTTAATAATGCTTATAACTGAAATGTAAAACTTATCAACAATTAAAATTAATCAGCAAATTTGTCTGAACCAGAATACAATAAAAATTAACAGTAGCGCATAGCTTGTGCATGACCTGAGTACCCTCAGTGTCCATCTACATCATGTATTCCTTAAACATGACATGAGCACTTCAGTGTCAAGTCTCGTAATCCCTCATCCACACCGGCTTAGACCTAGCCCTATGTGAAGAATCCTCTCCGACCTTTGACCTCTGAATGTCATCTTCTCTGACCTTCCCACCTGTCTTTCCCATGTTCTCATCCGGTACCCCTCCTTTCCCCTTCTCATTCAATCTCGTATTATCCTCCTCCACCTTCCTCACTTGCTTCTCACCTTCACTCCTTTCCTCATTACCCGCCTTCGCCAACCTTCCTTTCGACCATACTTCGCCACCTTCCAGAATTACCACATTACCTTTTACTGCACATATCTTCTTAGGACCCAGAAATCTACTTTCCACACACTTGCTCATTAGTCTAGGATTTTTGACATACACTTTTTCCCCAACCTTCCATTCACGTTCTTTCACCCTCATCCTGTCATCAAACAGTTCCTTATTTCTTTCCTGACTCAATGCAATAAGTTTCATAATCTGATTCCGGTCAACATTAACCACTTTGGCCATTCCTAGCCATCCTGGACAAAGCCTTGTCCCAGGCTCCCTTCCCTTCATCGAAACAAATGGAGATACTCCCGTCACAGAATGTGGCGTAGTGACATAATTCCATGTCATCATCCTCAATACTTCCCTCCATGGTTGCCTCGACTTCATGGCCAACTGCAGGCCCCCCTTTATGTACCTGTTAACTCTTTCAACAAGTCCATTGGCTTTAGGATTATACAGAGCAGTCCTTGTGTGTTTTATACTGTATCCTGTAAGAAACTTCTTCATTGCTCCAGACACAAACTGTACCCCATTATCCGACACAATTTCAACCGGCACCCCCTCCTTAAGAAATACCTTTTCTAAGAATCCAATCAGCTCCCTTGCCGTGACTTCCTTTACAGCTTCCCACTCAAACCATTTGGAATGAAAATCTACTACGACAAACACAAACTTTAACCCATCTCCCAGACCCGCCACCGGACCCATTATGTCCACTGCTAATTTGCTCCAAGGCTGGTCCGGTACCACATTTGGAATCATCGGAGCCTCTCTCACCACTCTGCATTTGTCACTCGTTTGGCAAATTATACAATCCTTGACACCCCTTTCTGCACACCTGTCAATTCCCGGCCACCAAAAATTCGGCCTCAATTTCCTTTTCATAGCCGCTTCACCAGGATGCCCCTGATGTGCCAGCTCAACTAGCACCGACCTAAGGGAATGAGGAGGAACAATGCACCTCCCCCTCCTTAACCTATCCTCACATAGGTTTAACTCATTTTTTACTTCCCACCAAGTATTGAACCTACAATCCAAATTTTTCCTTTCTGGCCACCCCATCACTGTCCAACTTTTGACTAACTTGAGATCATTATCAGAATTCTCTTCTTTCGCCCATTCCTCCTTACTGACCGCACTTTTTATCTCTGCTACCACTAACTCCTCCTCTGTCTCTCTGTCCTTCATAGGTTCACCCTTAAGAGGCAGTCTGGAAAGGCAATCTGCCACCACATTCCGCTTCCCTGGTAAATAGCTCACTTCAAAGTTAAAATTTTGGAGTCCTAGACCCCACCTGCTTATTCTTGGAGAACCCATGGCCCACCTGCCACTCTCAAACATCTGAACCATGGGTTTGTGGTCCGATCTGACCACAAATCCTCTTCCCCACAAGAAGAACTTAAAATGATTTACTGCCCAAAACATGGCCAACGTTTCTCTTTCAATGACAGAATATTTGCTCTCTGCCCCTCTCAGCGTCCTAGACGCAAATGCTATTACTCTCTCAGTATTATCCTTGTTGTACTGCACTAACGTCGCACCCAGTCCCAACATGCTCGCATCTACTACCAAAACCGTTTTGTCCTTAGGGTCAAACCTACCTATGGATGGCGCTTCACCCACTGCTTGCTTAATGCACTCAAAGGCCACGTCACATTCCGCAGACCATTCAAACCTCACTCCTTTTTTGAGTAACATTCTGAGGGGCACTGATACCTTGGCAAAATCCTTAACAAACCTATGATAATATTCGGCCAAACCGAGGAATGATTTCACCTGCTCTTTATCTTTTGGTACAGGTGCGCATCTCACTGCTTCTACCAAGTTCTTTTTAGGCCTCACCCCTTGTTCATCTATCTCATGTCCCAGATATTCCACACTATGTACCGCAATCTTACACTTGCTCCTCTTCACCGTCAACCCTGCCTCACTCAATCTGCTTAACACTTGTCTCAACACTTCATCATGTTCCTCAGTAGAACCAGCATATATCAACACATCGTCCTGGAACACAATAATGTTCTTTACTCCACTCAACACCGTCTCCATGACTCTTTGGAACACGGCTGCCGCGGACGCAAGCCCAAATGGCATCCTGCAGTATTTAAATGAACCAAACACCGTGATAAATGCTGTTAAGTGTTGACAATCCTCCTTCAACGGAATCTGATGATATGCTTGTGAGAGGTCAATAACCGAAAATATTTTGCCATTGTTCAGTACTGATAGCTGGTCACCTATTATTGGTAGTGGATGCCTATCCACTAATATATTTCTGTTCAGATCCCTCAGATCCACACATAACCTAATGTCTCCATTGGCCTTAGCTGCTACTACAACCGGCGATAGCCATTCCGAGCTTTCACTCTTCTCTATTATTCCCCTTTGGAGTAACGACTCCACTTCATCCTTGAGCTTCTCATTCAGTCCATGAGGTACTGGTCTCACCCTGTGTGCTTTCGGACTGGCCCCTGCCTTTAATTGAATTTCATGTTCAAAACCCTTCAACACTCCTAGTTCCTCCTGAAACACCATGGGATACTCCTTTTCCCATTTATCCTTCAGTTCAGCTACATCAACTGGTCTCTCCGCATTCGCCTGTATTCTAATTCCCAATTTCCACTGTTCTTCCCATCCCAGAAGTGAAGAACCTTCTTGGGTAACGTATATCTCTGCTTCACAGCTCCTCCCTTTGTACTTGATAGAAGCCTCGAACATCCCTATAATTCCAATCTTAACATTCCCATATGCATATGGCTCTATATTGTGCTTCTTCAATTTTGTCACGTCTCCTTGCATGCAACTCAGGAATGTCGCCTTGGACATCAATGTCCATGGTGAGCAACTGTCCACCTTCATTGTCACCACCCTTCCATCAACCATGAATACATCTGTGGGTGCACCTCCCTTGCTTGAAACTTCTGTTACTTCCAATACATGCTTTGTTTGGTTGCTCCTTCCCATTTCTAAATCTTCACTTTGTTCCAACATTCCTCCACCTGCTTCAATGCTCTGCACCATCCCCGATTCACGACAAACTCTAGCGAAATGCCCTTTCTTTTTGCATTTTAAGCACGAGATATTTCTGGCTGGGCAAAACATGCTTGTGGAAATATGACGGTTACTACCGCACTTGTAGCACTTGATTTCTTTATTGAATCCAGCCTTGCGAAATCCCTTCACCGCTGCCACTTCTCCTTCCGACTTGTCTCCCTTCATAGTGGTCATATATTTATGGGTCTGTTCCATACTCCTTGCCATGTCTATGGCCGATTCCAGCGATGCATCTCTAGATAGTAACCTCTCTTGTATCTTTATATTGTTTGTGCAACGAACTAATTGGTCCCTTATAAGAGAGTCAGAGAGCAGCCCAAATTCACATGTATGACTAAGAGACCTCAATGCTGCAATGAAGTTCTCCACTGGTTCTTGCGGATCTTGTACTCTTTGAAAGAACTTGTGTCTCTCAAATGTTATATTTTTCTTGGCTTCGAAATGAACTTCCAACTTCTTTTCTGCCATGGAATACTGGTCCACCTCTCCGGGCCTTGTTGTGGAGGATCTGGTAATCCATCATAAACACTTCTGCCTTCAGTTCCTAGATTATGCAGTAGGATTGCCTCTTTTCTGGCTGCTGCAAACTTATCCCCTCCAATTGCAATCAGGTACGTGTCAAACAGCTTCTTCCACCTATCCCACCTTATAGGTGGAGCACCAGGTTCTGACAGGAACTGTGGTGGAGGTGACATACTAGCCGCAGCCATTTTCTTGTAAATAGTGGCCTATTTACCAATTTCACTCCTTGCGTTATTCTGCCTTTATCTCCAATCCTATTCACTTTTGTTATACTTGTTTCCTACTATTTGCCTGTTTCATGTACTTGCCCTTTTTGGCCACTCTTATATATGAAGAGCACAGGTTCACTGTATTTCTATTCTCCTTTGACACACAGTATTGTGTGAAGTCTACGCAGTTATTTTACTGTCCTCTGGGAGGCCTTCTTCCTGCAAAACTGCAATGACATAAATGTCCACTAGGGGCGCACAGTTGCCCAGCTTAAATGAACTAGACACACTTCCTTCATAATGTGGCTCTTGTTGTCTCTGAGTTCTTCTCGGCTGTACCTCCTCCCTGGCTGTGCCCCCAGCCTCCCCCCTCTCCCTGCTCCTCACCTTCTTTTCCTATGAGAGGGGGAGTGGGCGGCACCCACCAAGGGAAACAGCCTTTCCCTGTCTGGCAGCTCGAGTGAAAGTGGGGAGAGCGTCCCCCTGCAGCGCCACGCTCCGAGGCGCCGCGGAGACAGTCCCTCTCAGGCCCCCACCTCTCCACAGGCCTCTTCCCGTCTTCGGACCTGCTCTCCTCACTATTAGCGACGCGTTCTGCTTTCAGGAAGCCGTCGCTGGGCTCCGCGGCAAGCTCCGTGTGCCCCCTCGTCGCCACTTGAAGAAGGGAGGCCACACAGAGGAACAGGTAAGTGAGTTTATTTCTCACGGAGCTCGCCGGTCGCCCTCCTCACTCCAAGCCGCTTTTTCATCTCTCGCCAACCGCCATCCTCCGCTGCGGTCGCGCGACTCTCATTCGAAACATAAACACGAGAGCACGTGCGACCGCCGCGAGAGACTTCATTCTCTACAAGAAGTAAGAAGATTGGTTGGCGGGCGAACCATGTTTAAGCCAGCGTCTTTCGAGCCGTCAGAGAAGGCGGCACATAGACAGGAGGTGAGAGGAAAGCCAGGGTTGGGCAGGCTTGAAAGAGGGGCGGAAGAGGGAGGATGGGTGGAGGTAGTCAATACTGTAAAAGAGAGAGGAGGAAAGAGTAGAAAGAGCACCATTAGCTGAGAGAGAGGACAATTGAGAGAGAGGGGGAAGAGAGGAGGAGCAGGATTCGATGAATTGAGAAGGGTTGCAGTTGCAGAGGTCTTGTCTAAAGAAAGAGAAAGATGAGGGGGGGAGGAGGGGAGACAGGGGGAGAGAAGGAGAAGGAGAGAAGGGCATGGTCAGACAGGTAATTAGGGAGGATAGAGAAAGTGGAGGGGGGAAGAAGAGATGAATATGAGATCGAGAGTGGAGACAGAGGAGTGAGTAGGTGAGGTAGGAAGGGGGATAGAAGATAAGAATTGAGTATGGAAAAAAGAAGGGAAGGTTGGGAAGAGGGGGAAAGGTGAAGATTAAAGTTGCCAAGAACGGTGAGGGGAGTAGGGGTAGGGGATATGAGGGAGAGGAGGTGATCAAGGTCGTCATAGAAAGAGGTGAGAGGACCAGGAGGGCGGTAGATAATAAGAAAGGAGATAGCATGGGGGTAGGTGAAGGTTTTGAACAGGTATTCAAAGGAGGGGTAGGCTGGGAGAGGAGTAGAACAGGGGGAAGAAAGATAATTAGGGTGATAGAGAAGGCAAAGGCTGCCTACGCGGCCAGAGGGGCGAGAGACATGAGTAAAGAGGAGGAGGAGGAAGTGAGAGAAGCAGGTACAGTGGAATTAAAGGGGGGATCCAGGTTTCGGAAATGCATAGGAAGTGAAGATTTAATAAACAGATCAAGAACATCTGTGGTCTTGTTGCAGAGAGAGCGGGCGTTCCAGAGGGCAATATTGATGATTTTGGAGGGATGGACAATAGGGGGATAGATGAGATTGGGGCAGAGAGAAAGGGTAGAGGGGTGATGGATGGAGTGGGGGTGGAGGGGAAAGAGAATAGAGTGAGGAGAGGGCCATGAAGAGAAGGAAGAGGGTTAAGAAGGGAGGTGGACCAGGGGAAAGGGGAAAGAGGGGGGAAGGCAGAGGAGGAGAGAGTAGGGGAGAGTGAAAGTTAAAAACTTGCATGCCATGAGAAAAGAAGGAGTAAGTCAAGGATAGGAGAACAAAACAGGGAAGGGGTAAAATGGAAAGTCAGGAGGGTGTGAGAAGTAGCAGGGGAGAAGACAGAGAAGTGAAAAATAAGAAAGAGGTGGGGCGTGAGGTGAGGGGGATCTGGAAGGGGTGCGGGGTAGAGGAAAAGGAAAGGATATCCAGAAATAAAGCCACAGTCAAGGAGTATAAGAACAGACAGTGGTTGATCTCAAATTAATTAGGAGCAAAATATGATGGCAACCAAGTGAATCGCTTCAAAGACAAGGAGCACTGTATCAGGTGAAAAAGGAGACTCAGTGACAGGAACAGGGCAGGGCAGCGGGAGGGGAATATGATGCAGGATGCACCACTAGGCTGAGGGTAAATGCAGATGAACACCGCGTAGAAACGAGCAGTGCAATAGGAGGTGTAGGCCAGAAGGTGTGAACAGGGGTGAGTATGTGACTGAGGATTGCAGGGGGGACGAAAGATTAGCTGAGTAGCAGGCTAGTATTACATGACCCCTTTTGAAGATGACGGCCATAGAAATGGACCTGCAGAGGCTATGGGATTGGGCAATAAAATGTGTGGGTGTGGTGTGTATGGACAGACTGTGCTACACAGTGTATTTGTCGACAGAAAAGCAGAGGGTGCAGTTATGGTTGTATGTTTCACGAGACACAGCATGCAGGTTTTAGGGCATTCCGACATACATTGACTGAAACTGAATGGAAAACAATGTGCGGTGGCTATTCATTTTGCAATCTATAATGTGCATATGTAGTGCTGTGAAGTACCTACAATGAAGTGCCTGATTTTGGTTTCTCTCTGTGACTCTTTTGTGACACACAATCATGCCAACATTATTATTGTTCATTGTAGAGGGAACCTTGCACAGCATGTTACACGAGTTTCAGAGACGTTTTCGATGAAGGAGGCACTTGCCTATTTCATGTGTTTGCTTCCGATATTTTGTTAATATAAGTTTCTATTGCATTATGCAGCCTATGATGTGGCAGCATCATTTCCTATTTGGTCCGTGAATGCAGACAGCTTGGTACATTGCAAAGAAGTGTATTTGTGCCTTTATTCGACATGTGCCTATGGCATACTTCGCCCATAGGAATATGACGTTTGACAGCACAAATACATTTTCCCGGCTATAACTTTCGTCTTACTATGCTTGCCATCCCGACTTCTGCACACCACATCTAAATTGGCTTGATGCCCTTCTTGAAAGTAGTGATATTTGTTTGTAGTGATATTTGTTTGTAGTATGTGTTGCACACTGACTCTCTTGAACACGTAAAGAAACCTCTTTGTACAGTGACCCCCTTTCTAACCATTGAACTACAGTGTTTACCACACTGCCTCCCGCCCTGCATGCGTGCATTGCCAATTCAGTTGTTGATCTGTGAAAGGTGCTTTCTTTATTTACCTTTTTTTCCTTTCCCAGTTCATTTTAATTTATTATGGTGTTCTCACACATGCCACAGATGGAATGGCAGGAAAGGTCAGGTACTGAAGGGGCAGCACCTGTATGGATACTATAAGGGGCATGCCAGGAGACAGAATTATTGGGTGGCCCTCATGTACCTAGGCGGCTGTCATTGCAATGCTCTCGTAAGGACCGTTCCCACGCACTTCCAAGTACCTTCCCTCTGCACAGTACCGCATTGCGGTATATGCACAATACAATGCCCTTTGCCGGGTAAGGGTCTGTAGCGTGGCATGTGGTTTGTAAAGGTTGTTTTACAGCTCTGCTGCCCTACAAGAGTGCCCGCTTGTTGTCAGGAGCTGATGTGGCAAATGTTGTACATGAAAGTACCCTACTTAATTGTTGGAAGGGTGGTAGCCTTCCCACTGGTGCCTTGTGCTTTCATTTCAGTTGTTGTGGCATGCACTACAAGCAGTTTATGGTATGTCATTAGTGTTAGGGGTAGCAATCACGGATATACATACATTGTGGAATACAAGAATGTTTACAACAATGCGAAACAGAGCTTCATTGTGTGCAGCAGGAAGCCATTTATTGTGTGCGACCCATGCAGCTACAGTGCTTTGGTAACCACCACTAACATTGTTTGTGCTCTGCATATTCTGCTGTTTCCTTACTTGCCTTTACATGCACTAGTATTTGCATGAGGAAGGAGCACCAGCTTTGCCATATTGCAGACTTTCTACAAACTGTCCAACCTATCCTGTTTACAGAAAATGCTATGCTAAAGGAAAGTTCTGCTTTGTATGGAAGGAAAGGTCTGTAGGACCCCCCTCCCCTGCATTGCCCACCTACGTGAGGCTCATGACTCGTCGGCAGCTTCCCATGCACCTGGGCCCGGGAAGCAGGGCAGCTGCGAACCGACACGTGAGGCTGCACGGCCAGTAGCCTGGCATAACATAGACACCATTTTGTAATGAGCAAGACTCCATTTTAAGTGTACTGAACCCAGGCCCATGCAGAATAGCTGGCGTACAAAACTGCAGCTTAGCCCCCACTTGATCGCACACAGAGAGGCCTGCACTTACCCAAACCTCCACCCCATGGCAGATCCGCTGAAAGCCCGTTCTCACGAGAAACTAGACACGAACAGGCAACAGAACAAACACTGTATCATTTTTCTTCCGCAGTGCATCATTGCCCTAGGGCTGACCAGACTTGTAGTTGGAGTCTGGAAAAGAACAAAAACCATCCCCCTCAAACACACCCCCACCCCGTGCCTAACCCCTGCACAGGTAATATATGGTGTCCCTGATCCCACTGTTCAGTTCCCCAGATAATGTGTAAACCACATATACTAAACACTCGAGTCTCTCAGCCTCATTCCTGTAGCCCAAGAATGTGTAGTAATCAATGGTGAATGTATAATACAGGCTACTTATGTTAAAGCAAAGTGACCCCGCATACCCTCAAGATGCTTCCATGTTCTAAGGTCCAATGCATAACTACTCGAAATATTTACCCTGTGCCATCCAATGTTTGCTGCTATTGTAAAAAGGATAAGTGAAAAAGCAATATATAAAATGCTTGTGTATGACGTAACGAAATGTGACTTATTACATGTAAGCCACGTAGGGCATCGAATCAGTTTATAGTATAACTGAAACTTTACATTAATATGCTGCTTTCGTGCTCCTGAGGGTATGACCCAACCTGATACTACCTCATGTTTTATTCGTCCGCTGCTTTCATGAACTACAAGTATTAAGACTGACTAATGTTATGTAATGTATGTGATATTGACAATTCTCTATTTGTTATGGATTTAGTAATATAGACAAAGGTAAACGACAGAAATGTGTAATTTCCCAAATGTTCCCAGCCTTAACATCTATCCCCTCCAATGGTATAGTGTGCCGCCCTGTGAATAGAGTTGCTTAGTGCTACAAGGCCACATCCCCCTACCCCTGCCAAGGCCCACAGGGGCTCGCTGGTGAGCGAGCTGCACAACCTCACCTCCCCACATTCCTGCTGGACCCGCTTCAAGTATTTACCTTCCCCATGGCACAGACCGCCTTGGCTAGGCCAAGTGAATTATGAGCTACCTGGTTCTAAATCCCACCACCTTTGAGGTGCCAGTTAGGTGCCCCCACTGACCCAATGGTGCCCCAGTTCGCTCCAAATCCAACAGACCACAAAGGCAGTTATCCGTCCTTGTGCAAACATCCCTCAGAGTCATCCTGTACTACACCAAACAGAGTAAAATGATGAAGACCGCCTGACCCATGCCCCCTGATAAGATACCTGGTCCCACGGGACTGGACCCCTTACAACTGACAATTTTATGATGATGTATAGAAACAGCCTTGTATTGCATATTGTTTTCCTGTGTCCCCACACAGGTATTAGGTTAATGTGTTAGAAGTTTTAAATAACAACCTGGTATAAATGAATGTGATGGAGGGGTATGAAAGGCCACAAGGGCAAGTTTCTAGAACTATCGTGGTGAATCTTCGTTGACAACCAGTGCTCACAAACTCCACCCCCGATGAGCCCAGCTGACCCAAGCACGTTGGGATGCCACCACGTGGATCTCCGCCAATCATGGAGCACTGAACCTATATCTAGACATCGCCTGTACACAGTCTTCCCGGCCACGCCCACTGTCATCACACGCGGCAACCACCCGGCAGCCTGCACCATGAGAGGCACAGGGGCCCAACCTACCTCCAGTGTCATGCAGCAGATACTGCGCTCCTCATACTTGCGGCTACTGCCGCTCCTCTTCCAGGGTGCTGTCCCTCATCTTCTCCTTCTGATGGGGGACACGAAAGCACTACACAGACTCCTCGCAGGGCCCGGCTGACAGGTGCCAGACAGCCACGGCGGTCGGGCTGGCTCCTCTCCACGTGGCGATCATGCCACCAAAAATACAGGGTACGGGGGGCCATGCCATCCTCGTCGCCAATGTTATCACTGGACCAGCGGTCACGCACGCCTTTTAATGCATAACTGGGAGCACCAAGCACACACCTTAACATTGTAGTTGTGGGACAGTGGGGGCACCCACCTTACTGAGTTGCAGGGATCACCCTGATGGGTCGTGATCACACGGAACAGGACAATAGCCTGGGGGCACCCAGGCTGCCCTTCGGGATAGCGCTGGCTTTGCCCTGCAGAGGCACCAGCATCTCACTGCAAGTTTGCCCTGCATGGGTTCTGCTGGGTAAGTAGGCAACGTTGCCCGGCAGGGACGCCGCCCCAGGGTATGGCCTTACAGGAGGGCCATCTGCCTGCTACGAAGCGGTGCACGCTGCAAAGGATTACACGGCAGGCTGTTTGCAAGACTAATGAGCGGGGGCCGCTCATTACTTTTATTGGTTTCCAAGTCACGTGGTGACTGGCACGAGCACTGGGCGATACCATGCTCCCAGGAAGGGTGACACACTACACTTATGTCACAGAGCTTTCTCGGTGGTCGCCATGTTTCCCCACTTACAGTGTAGCATCAGTGACTTACCTTAGTTTTTGACCGAGACCAACCATGCACTAACTACAAAGTTTCAGAAAGGATTGAGAACGTGGAACCACATAACTAATTTTTCAGTGACACACAACATAGCACAAGCACCAATTAAGTAGCAAATGGCAGCAACATGCATACATACCGACATTATCAATTCCATTCGGGAGATGCTAATCCAAATCTGCTTTCAACTTTACATTTTTGAATTTGTAATCCTGGATTTCTCTTTCATACATCCACGGTACAAGTTCCAGAATGCAATGTTAAAAGCAGGACCGGACTTCCTCTACCGCGTGGAATGGATAATATTGGCATGTCACATCTCGCATGTATGAAGATGCCAGGCAAAACATGTTCCCTAACTGACAACAACCCCCATATGCCTATTTCGAACACTCTCATAGCCCCTCGTCGGGACAGTACTGTCTGAGTGGCTGAATTAGGAAGAGCCAGGGAAGCAATTTATAGGGAGAGGTTCGGCCTCAGACTGGCGCGTTTTGATTCATTTCCCGCGCCCGCCTGTGGAGAGGCAGTGGTGTGACTGACCGAGACAGCTGAGTGGAGAGACCTCCAGCAGAGACGCACTGTGGTCTATCGCGCCTGCCCCAGATCCGGGACTCCCGGCGGGGAAAGCAGCGCTCTGTATCTAGGTCAGGAGGAGCCGGCCCATCCCGCGAAGCGCGTAGGAGAGGAGGTGCTGACTGCGCCTACCCCCTGCTTACGGTTTGGACGAGAAGCAAAAAATAGCCTCACATACCCTTGGGAAACAGTTTGCCTTTGCTCACAGACGGAGGTCAGAAGGCCCGTAGATGATACTTTCTCAAGCAGTAGTTTATGTTTTGGCCTTTAAATTCGGGAGACAGAAGTTGGATTATTGTAGTATGGCAGTCTCACTTCTGATATGGCGCAAGATTGTACTTTACACGTTGAATTCTGGACGGGCCGACTTTAGTGGTGGAAGCGTAAAAAAAAAATAATAAAGTAGTGCAACTTTGTTGCCTCTGCCCACTTCCCCCCCACATACTCGCCATCACCCCCTGCCCCCAAATTCAAACCCTATACCCGGGTCCTTCCTTTCCTCCACTCCACCCTGCAACGTTGTGTTTTACAACAGTTCTAGTAAGACTGAAAAAAACGCAACGAAAGAATATGCCTTTAAACGTTTTATTGTCCCCCTCAGCGTGCACCTTTATGCAGCCTCCTCTTCACCACCCACCGTTCTCACTTCTTAAAGAACATCCCCGGCCATAGACACCCACCCCTCCGTTGCCTGTAAACAGGTCTGAGCCTACAGCCATTCATTGGCAGCTCGTGATCAAGCTCGGCTTTTTGGCTGTTAGGGAATGGGTTTTGCAGCCCAAGCAGGCTATTGAAATACATAACAGCCCTTCTAGCACCTGAGAGATAGAGCAGTGCAATGTTGCACCGGCTTGATATCAGTCCCCAATAAGGATGACATTTAAAACTACACTGCGGATGTGTTGGCTGTGTCTGCGAGGGTGCTCTCTACCTTTTGAATAAGCTGGTGAGCGAACAGACGTGGAGTATTTTTTCTATTGCTTATGTTGGAGACGGACCTGGCTTTAAAACCTGCTACCGAAGCGAAGCGCAGCGGAGTGCTGTGAGTGTGTTGGCCGTAACTGTGAGGGTGTTCTCTACATTTTGGATCAGTCGGGCGAGCGAACAGGCTTGGAGTCTTTTTTCTATTGCTTATGTGGAGGTGGACCTGGCTTTAAAACCTGCTACCCATGCGAAGCACAGCGGAGTGCTGCAAGTGTGTTGGCCGTGGCTGTGAGGGTATTCTCTACCTTTTGAATCAGCTGGCGAGAAAACAGACATGGAGTATTTTTTTCTATTGCTTATGTTGGAGACATACCTGGTTTTAAAACCTGCTACTCAAGAGAAGAGTAGCAGAGTGCTGCGACTGTGTTGGCCGTGGCTGTGAGGGTATTCTCTACCTTTTGAATCAGCCGGCAAGCGAATAAACTTGGTGTCTTTTCTCTATTGCCTATGTGAAGGCGGGCCTGGCTTTAAAACCTGCTACCCAGGCGAAGCACAGCGGAGTGCTGCAAGTGTGTTGGCCATGTTAGACGGGGGGCCACCCTCGGGCGAGGTCCTAACCCGCTCAACACTTTGCCAACGCAGCACTAGCGCACGAGAGCAGAAGCGGAATGAGCATCATCCCAAAGACACCAACTGGGTAAGGAGAGCTCACTGCGTGATTAACTGTGTAAATAACTGCAAAGCAAAAACACAAGCATGTCTTCACAGCACCACTCCAATCGCTGCCAAACTCTTAAACAAATAGAGAAACAACCTCATTTTCAGACCCCATGTTAAAAGTCAGAATCACACCCATCATGTACAATTTGAGAAGTGCATCAATGAAAGATAATCTAAGAGAATCAGAACTCGAATCCACCAGCAGCACACAAACTACTCAAAAACATATGCCTATGTTCCTCCCACTAATCGCAACATGTGCGAACCAGAACCACGTTGCCACGGCTGCCTTGACAAAAGAAATTGACTAAATTATTGAAGAGCTGCAACTAGTGGAAATCTCTCTCGTACCAAGACAATTAGTCAAATACACCACAAACTGGAACTTGGAATACACAGTATCAACATCCACCATGAAATGAACAATTTCTAACCTGGCAAGAAGAAAACAAATATTTCATAGCCTTTACGCATTAGACAATCTTTCCTACATCGCACAGAAATGCCCCAAAGTGCAAGAAAATGCATTTAGAGAGTCTACCAGATTTGGACACAGATCCACGTGAGAGGATCACTTACTGAAACAAAGGTGTATATGCTCTCCCTATGCTAAAGACAGTGAGGAATATTCAGTTTGCTCCACCCTGTGGCAGCACAAACATAAGAGAGAGACCAAACTCTCCACACCAGTGTTCTGTCACAATATTCAGGGAAAGCACAAAAACCTCAATACACTACTTTGATCACACTGAGTTGTGTACTCCACTCTCTTGTCAATGTATTTCAATCTTTGAAGGAATCATGATGGAACTATTGAAAGAAGTTGGTTGCTGCAAATCCTCTTTGGTAGGCCGAAGTGCCGCCTTGAATAGCCAAATAAAGCATCCAATTGAATTACTTAAACAAATTGGAAAGGAACATACAGCCAGCCTAGATGAACTAAAAAATGATCTCAGCTCCCACAAAGAATTAATCGAACAAATGTGGTAAGACATTAAATCCACTTTAGTAGACTTGAAGAAGCCCAAAAAAAACAAGAAACTTGGTACAGACACAGACCAGGATGAACTCTTCTACGGGGACAATACCCCACTTTCTGTGTCAGCGCTGGAATAGTTCATGAGATTAGCACAGATAGTAGAGACCAAGATCTCAAGCAAATTGCAGAGCAAAAAATCAACACAACCACCAAAAACCGTCAAGTCCTGGCATTAGCCCCAACAGCAAACAATGAAACCAAAAATAAAAAGCATGTGAATCAAAAAATACAAAACTTGGAAGAACATGAGGAGGAGACTATCACAACTTAAAGACAATGCAAAAAAAATAAGAAAAAAGAAAAAAATAAACACACCCCGATTACAGTGGAAGACCTGGCAGACACTTTTAAATCAGGAGGGAAACACAAACTAAGGAAGCAGAAAAAAATCAAGCAATAAGAACTTTTTCAGATATCTGAATAAGATTGTAGAATCAGACGACCAGAAAGGGAAGAAAACAAAACCAAAAGCTCAGAGCCAGGCAAGAATTAGTACTGGGTCACAGAGCCAATGAGAGAAGTAAAAGAACAATTAAAACCTTTAAGACTTGCTCCCATTTTTTGCAAGAGGGGACAACCAAGGATTGGGGAGTCAGATGAAACTAAAAAAGCAAAACAGAGACTGCTTCTGCACCATCTGAGCAGAATGGTTGCTTGGTTGCTTGGAAGCTGACCCAGGCTAGCACAAATAATACAACACACAAGAGCTAATCCTGATCAACAAATCTTGGTAAACAAAACCTTTGCAGCCCCCAAAGTATGATTAATGAAAAAACAGGACAATAAGCAGTTAACCACAGCAATGTCTTATCATACACCAAAAAAGTATCAGACCTATATCTGTTTTCAAGTCAAGACATAGAACACATCTCCTTCTCATATGAAAAATGCACATACATAGCAGAACTCTTTCTAAAAACAAGTGTAGGAGTGAATACTTTACAAATGTGTGCCGGATAACTGAGAAGCATGGGCATAGACGTATTTGACAGGTTACCACCAGTATTTGACAGGTTACCACCACTAGCTTCAGATGAATTGAAAAGCAGACGAAATGTCACAACAGCAAGTATACAAGAAACAGCTCCCAAACAGACAAGATCTTCTGATTTAACAGGTGCAGCTTCTCGGAGATTCAACGATTAAATGAACAAAGAGAAATCCAAGCTATGGGCCCTTCTACGAGACATTTTGACAGAAGTCTTTCAGAGGCTTAATGCCAACAAGGATTTGCTTTAGAAAAAAATTCCATCATTTTACAGATATAATGCTACCAGCAAGATGACTTTTTATGACAAAGACCTAGTATTTTTTCAAGAGACCTGGCTCATGGAAATATGAATGTCGATGGGTTTGTAAAAGTTAGCCAACTTGCAATTTGCCCAAATGGAGGAAGACTGTCAGGAGGTCTTCTAATAGCAATTAGAAACAGTATAGACAATGATGTTAGTTGCACAAGTTGTTTTGCCATCATATCCAAATCTAATCTAGATTTGAGATTAGCCTTGGCCCTCACACTGTATCCCGTGTACTACTCTCAGCCAAACTAACCCTATCGCATACTCATACCATTACAGTCCACCTAATCTATAGACTTCCAAGGTCCATTGGCTCCTTCGAGGAGGGCACGATCGCCCTACTATCTGAGATTACCAAAGCATCATCACAAACTCTAATATTAGGAGACTTTAATCTAGGACTTAATGACCTGAATGACCTCCAAGCAATAACAATAGCCAGTACTCTCACTGAACAAGGTTCCAACCAGATCATTACACAGCCTACCCATGTGAAAGGCAAGACCTTAGATTGGGTGGCAGATCTATACTGCAATACGGCTATCACCACTATCATACCACAATCTTGGATGGATCACCACCTTCTTTCTTTTACGTTTGCAGCAAATAATCCTCAAATTAAATCCACCCATTAGCACCTCCCTGCCTAACAAGGAACAAACAAAACATTACGGTGGACACCATTATGTCTCAGGTGATCTGCATATTAAATTCATTAGAGAATATCACAGACCCCAACTTGCTAGTGGATGCCTATAACTCCACAATGACCAAAGCCTTAGACACTGTCGCCCCATTAAAAATGAGCAAAGGCAAACCAAGGGCCCACCGGAACTCCTAGTTCACCCCGGAACTAAAATCCTTAAATTCTGAAAAAAGAAAATTAGAAACCCTATGGAAACTAACCCCCTCCAAAGAGAACAACGCCAACCTGACAAACCTCTCAGCCAAATACAGGCAGAGATAATCAGTACCAAACGCAAGTCAGACAATAAGAGAATTAACCAAGCCAGCTCCAGCATTAAAGAGCACTTCACTATTTTGAGAGGAATGGACCCCCCAGCAGACCCGTGCCTAAAAGATGAAATCTGGTGTACAAACATTCAGAATGCTCTCACCAATAAAATAGACACCCTGCAAAAAGAAATTGCAGACAAACATCAAAATCTAACAAATATAGCACCCATGCTCCCTACCCAAGACTTACCCACCATACCCTCCCTAGGCTTCAAATTCTCAAAAGTCTCTGAATCAGAGGTACAAAAAATCACTGCCTTTCTCAAACCCTAAAACTTCCAAGGAGATAGCTGCCCGGCACAGATTATCAAAGATGCCGCTAGAGTCTTGACCTGTGGGCTACATTAACCCATTGAACATAATTTCACCAAAACCAAGCTGCATATGCGCAGAAACAGCAACATGGTTGTGCTGGCTCCTGTGAGCACCATGGCCTTAAATGTTTGTTTTTTCAGCAACAAAAAGATGGCTGCACCATCTTGCCGAGCATACATTGGGCAAGATGGAACAAGGGGACACACTGAGGGAGCGTGTCAGTGTGTTCTGACATTTACAAATGGAATAAAGTGAAAAAGAGCGTTGCCTTGCTGCAAGCCAAAAATCCCGATTAGAGGGAAACTTTTTCACCTTTAAAAAATGCTGCTCTGGTGCTATTTCCATCTGTTATTCCTTAAACCACTGTTATTAATAAGGCCCTGCCATGCCCAGCATATCTCATTGTGCTTCAGCAAAACCGGCATGATTTCTGAATGACAGGCCCTGTCAAATCAACTCTGAGAAAATTCAACAATGAGCTTCACTTTTCCCTCCCAGGAAAACACGTTCATTTTATCACAAAGAATCAAAGCTCAGTAGTTCAAAGAAACTCCAGTTATCTGAGCCATGTCAATTTCAATGCATCTGTGTTTCAAACAAAACTCCTGCATACAAGAAAATAACTTAAGCTGCAAGACAGTGTGGAAATCCAGAGGGAGATGCAACACCGAATTCAAAAAGAAATGCCAGCTTTTCACCACACATGTAAAATGGGCTTTGCAGACTAAAGGAGGAAAATCCCTGTTTTTAAAAGTAAACTGTTGAATGAAAGCCTGCCATTACTTAGCAATGTGAAGGGGTTTGTTGCTGGGGAAGATACACACATGGGTTATTTTATTCAACTGGCTTTTTTTAATTCAGGACCAAATATAAGAAAGTAAAACTGTTAAACTATATTGGCTGGAATTTGCAAGTTCCAAAAGAAAAATAGGTTTCTGCTTGGGGGGATGCTACCAACAGGAGGGCCTCTCTCAGCAAATACTAACACTGCAGTGATAATTATTAGGTTGGACAGAATCTAGTCTAGGCTGAACCCACTGACAATGGAATTTCCAGGACAAGGAAGTGTGAAGTGGGGAAGGGACAATAAACCTTCAATCCAGATGGGAAACCCCCACCTTGCTCTGGAAGAAATGACAGTTGGTGGCAGCTTGTAAGAGGATTCAATTCAACACTACAGCTAAGTCAATGCCTAGTCTGGGATACTGAATGGAAACCCTTATTGATATATCTTTACGTCCAGTTCATGAGTTCTGGATGACTACAACTATATAACACCCCTCTCTTGGAATCCCCCTGACCCCACTGAGCCAAGACGTAGTTCTGTTTTGCAAGTTTAAAAGGTTTATTTGATAATTTAAACAATATATATATATATATCACACTTTATAATAAATTAATAATTGAATATCACACTTAATCTGAGCAGTAATCAATAATGGATAGTCCGGCAGCAGCACACTTCTTTATAATCAATGATGAGTGGTTATAGGATGGATACGATAGCAACAATACTTTTATGGTTACAAATGGATGCAATGTGGAATGAAATGCAGTACAGAAAATAACTTGATAGGATTTCAGCAAAAGACAATGTAATCACTTTCTTGGACAATTCACCCGCCCCTAATGCAATGTAAGGAGATGAATAGAATGGGACTCAGTTCTTAGGAATGCAATCAAATAGAATTCAGTTCAATTCCCCCCCAGCAGCTTATACAACAGATAGGAGTTTTGAAACACAGGCCCAAGTGCTTTGAATATGGTGACAATGCAGTGAGAAATATGCTGAAAATGCTTTTAATTCCCTTCAAGAGGTTCAAGGTGAGTGGTATCTAGTTAATATTAGTCCAGGCTCACTCTAGCAATGATTCGGGGATGGTTCTTAAGCGGCAAACGAAATTTAGTAGTTCAGGCAAAAGCAGCTATATTTTTACAAGTAAAGAAATCGGGCCAAATCGCAAATCGCGGCAAAATTCGCGGGTGCGAGAATCGTGATTACGGAGAAAGTATAAGGAGTAGGAAGTCGGTTCTAAGCTTGTTGAAAAGCTGAGATTCTAAGCTTTCAGAGGATCCTACGATTAAATAAAGGTAGTTTTTCGGATTTGAAATTTTAAAAGTTCAAAGCGACAGGTTACAGCTTGCAGCTAGAAAATGACAGGTGACAGCTTTGCAAATGACAGGTGACAGTTAGGAGGCAGTTCTGGTTAGATTAAAATAGTTTGGATTAGATTATTTTAACTAAGAGATTGGTTCTGCACAGTTCTGCTAGGTACTCACAATATATTTTTGAATTAGGCCTCCCCACGGATCTGGTCAGGTTTTGGACTGGACTCCGGATCTGGTCTCAGCACTTCACAGTGATCTGGGTCAGCTCTCTGGTTCTGCTAACAGCGGTCTGGGTCACTCTGGATCTCTGGTTCTGGATACTGCTCTGCTTTCTCTGGGTACTGCTACAGGTTCTGGAGATTGATGGATTTGAAGTCTGGATCCCTGGATGTGAAGTTGTCGGTCAGCATGCTCCGCGGCAAATGGAATTGAATGCCCTCTCTAGCTTCCAGTAGCTCTTTTTATGTCTTTTGAAAGTGGGTGTGTGTGCAGCATCACTAGTCAGCCCCTCTTTCAACTTGTCATTGGCCCAATTCTCCCCTCTCCCATGATTGGGGAAGGAACTGTGAGTCAGAGTGATGCTGTAGGTTTTATGGGTCAGAGGATCCTCCCCTGGTCAGTTTGCCCACAAATCTATATTTGATCAAAATACACATTTCTCAAATACATAGTGGTTTGTTATTGCATGTACATATTACCTATCACATGAGGTAGTCTCTGTCCCAAATCTGCTCTTCCTGAGGGCTTGCATTCAGAAACGGCAACATTTTCAATTTTAGTGGGTTATGCAACCTTGGTTCTTCATTAAAAATTATACACATATACACGGCCTGTCCATATATACTCCAGTAAATTCCCATGTCTCTAGCTTAAACACAGAGTCTGTAGTATCCATAAATAGCGGGGTTTTGCCCCAGAACATCACACAAATTCCCAACGCGTCTTAAAACGTGCACAGAAAATAAATTCACAAGAATTATGGTATCATTTAACTAATTTTGACAAGTCCGCACTGTGATTTATACATCTTTCTTAGAATCATATTCTGGCCAACAGGGGTGTGTCTTTTCAGGTCACATGGTGTAGAAACCAGTTTATCCAGTTTCTGCCAAGCTCAGAGACCCTGCCTCTCCCAGCTTCTGCCAAGAGGAAGCTATTTTACAGTCCCCATAATAAACCATCTGCCTGTGCCCTGGAAGGCCCATTGTTCAAGAGGAAGCCATTTATGGCCTCCCCCCAATAAACCCTCTGCCTGGGCCCAGGACAGGCCTTTGTTCAACTCCCTGTAGCTGCTCCACCCCTAATCTAATCAGAGAGGTGACAACTCCTTTTGGCAAGGGGAAGAGTGGCTGAGCAGGTTTTAACTCCTGTGGGGGTAGATGTCAGGCAGAATTCAGTTCCTTAAGCCTGGCCCCAGCTAATGTCACTTCTAGTTACCCAGTTTTCTGCATTCAAATAAACTAACAATTTTTACACATGCAGCTAGAATGCTGATTCTAAGTTCAAAACTATGACATTTTAACAGTTACAAACTATGTGACACTCAAAAGTAGGTCACTCAGTTAATTTAAACATTTCGATTTTGGTGGTTTTAATCCAGTTTCAGTTAGGCTGCTGACATGCATAGCTCAGCCAGTTTTGTTATGAACATTGTTTTGGGCTCTTCATCTTCCCAGATTTAGTATGCACACATACTTCATTCTGCCAGATGTCCGCTGGTGTTCAGTGAGATTTTTGGATGTGTTGCAATGTTTGAAAATAGGCATTTTGAGCTGGCATTCAGAGAAACAAAAGGTGATTTTAAAGTGCGGTTTTTCCTTTGGCACACATTTCACTCATGGCACCCCGGCCCATCCTGCTCGCACTGGTGGGTGGCAAGTTAGGCAACCATTTTAGTGTGCACAAACTGCGTGGTTCTCCTAGATTCTGGCGCACATGTGGGCTTTTTGGCCATCTTGAATTTTCTAAGCCCACAGCACCAAATGTTGCAGCATGATAGCTCAAACGTGGGTCAGGACACCCAACAAGCTGAAGAAAAAAAAATGGTCCAGTGACAGACAAAGGACTGCCATTTGCATCCAAATAATATTTATGAATAAAAATGTAAAGACTTTTATCTCTGCAGCAAGACTTTGTAAAAATGTAAACATTTCTCAGTTTAAAAGTGAATTTATGGACTTTCATTTAAGACATGGTAGAATTCACTGACCCCTTGGGAATAGAAAAGACAAAGAATCAGGGATTACAAGGAAAGCATCCATGATGCCAATGCAAATTTATATACTTACATCCCTTATGCTAATCCACACATGTGTATAAAGTTATGGAGCTTTGGACTGAATCGTTCATACTCAAATCTACCAAAAAGTATAAGAAGGGCGAAACAATGTCTCACGGATTGCAGATTTATGTTCTACATAAAATATGTAACTTGTGTATATAATTTGCTAAGAGATTTCCACTGTATAAATGTACCTTTTGTGGAAAAATCGGATTTTGGCTAAAATAACTGTGGGAGGTTTTTGAACATTGTAAAACTCACATCACAAATCTGCCCTTATGCTTTGAAATCCAACCAGTTGAGAGCGAGGTGGAGACTAGCACACCTGACCAATCCCGTCAGTTAGAGGTGTGCTAAGCTAAGCCTGCCCAGCCATATACTTTGATGATGTCACTATGCATTATAAATAAGAGTCCCTGACAAGACTCGACACACACTCTGCCTTATTTTCCTGCGCCGGCATTTCTGTTCCATTCATCCGAATGAGTCCAGATTCCAACTACAAGGCCACAGCATTGCTGACCCTACTCCAGGAACCACTGCAAATCCCAAGCATTGCTGATCCTATTCCAAGCAAGGCCATTGATACAGAATCAACCCACTAATCTCCCATTAATAAGGGAGAAAGCTGTGGTATTCTTTGGGAAGCATCCTGATACCACTTATTGCTGCCCACTAACTGCATCCAGTGGTACCTGTGCCATCCAGTGACCAGAATTACCATCCAATGACCCGACTTTGCCCAGCTGTCTTTTGCCCATGCTGCCGTGTAGTGAACAGAACCATTGACGGTCCAAAAATCCCAAAACTAAAAGTTGACTGTAAGTATAATCCCCTACACCATAGACATCCATAGTCTACTTTGTCTTGCATGTGTCCTTATCCCACTCTCTAAGCCATCCTATCCTTATCCTGGTAACTTGTTAAAACTGTCAGAATTCTCCGTGTTCTTGTCCTTGATATCCAAGCGTTAGTGCCACTTTTCTCTTCATTTCTGTCTTCCATAGATCATTAGTCATTAGCAATATTGTGTTTAAATACATTAAATTACCCTGCATGAAGGGTTACAACTACAGCGTAACTTATATATTCACGGGTGGCATTCCTCTTTTCTTAGCCATTAAATCTAGTTTAAGTAAAATTTGCCTTTCACTCTTAAAACCGACTTTCTCTTTTTCACTGCTATATTTTCCTAAAAACGAACCTCACTCTACCTTCCAAATCTCTCTCAATTCACCAGCTAGAGAACTATTTTCACCTCCATGTTGTACCTGTGATGTATATTTATCCCGCACTCCAAATCACAGTATTTCACCCATTTTTATTAAAAAATGTTTGAGTAAATTTACATGGAAATTGAAAGGGAATGCAACTTTTACACGTGTCATTTTAAACTTTCCGCTCAGTTTTCCATTGTATGTTCCGTTCCTTGTAATCCATTGCTGGTGATTGTTAGTGTCTATGCTTTTTTGCTTTAGTGAGAAATTGTATTTACCTTGGAGTTTTAACCGCACATTCATAATTTCTTTGTCCATTTTTGTCACTTCATAACATTGCAAGGGGTTTTCTGGCTCTTTTTCCTGATTACCTGCTGCTTCTTTCTATCCATTCAGAATTCATTATTTGTGGGTTGAGGGAATGTTGCAGAGGGAAATCCTAACTTGGGTGCTATCTTTCCTAAATCAAAAAGTGCTTTTATACCCTGGTGTTTTGTATATGTTCCACTAGAAGGTTATACCAAGTGCATTGCTTACATTCTCATTGTAATTATCACCCCATTGACGATTGCAGCCCCATATTGAAAATTGTATGATTTCTTTTGAATTTTAAAATAAATAAATACATATTGTATTTCACTAACCAGCCTGGTTCATGGTCCGTTGTGACCTGGGGTATTTGAAAAGAGTGTGTGATACGAGTTGTGTACCATCTCAAACTGAATCTGCATAAAATAAGGAGAAAAGCATCTCAGTTGTGTGCTACATACTAGGCCGAGACCAAGGTTTGTGTCACCTGATTGAAATCCTTAACAAATTTGGGGGCTCGTTAGCCGCAATTGAGTTTGGTTACCACCCATGCAGTCTAGCACAGCAGACTATACTGTGTTACACTGTACAAGCGCCTCCCAAAAACAAATACTTTAAGTACCAGGCCTGTTTTTAAAAGTAAAACTAAAATCAACCCCAAAATAGATAGAAAAGCAACAGAATATGGGTTACCCTTACATAAATAAATAAACGAATAAAGAAAGAACATGTCCAAAGTGACCATATTAGAAATCAATATGGCTAGGGAGCACCTTCTGCACAAGCTATTTGTCAGAGGTGAGTTGCCAGAACAGGATGAAAAAACCTGGCTACAATAAAGGTCACTGCCATGAATCTGGACATGTGGCAGGACGGTGGCCTATTACACCAACCTTTGAGTGAGCTATATATGACCCCAAAAATTAAAGAGGAGAAAATCAAAATTGGCAGAATCGCAGCCTACATGTATCTCCAAATGGGAGTGATGCGGGAGAGGCATGAGGAAAACCCAACTCTTGTGCAGAATCAAGTTAAATAAAATCCAGACTGACCTAAATTTAGTAGAACAAAAATTGCAGAAGAGCCAACAGTTGGAGGTAGAATCCGGAAATTATGTCATAAAATTAAAAGAAGATTTGGCTCTCCAACAACAAAATAACGCAAATCAAGAGACCCAATTAGAGGCATTGAAAGAGGAGTGTAAGGAAAAGGTTGACTCTCTGCAAGAGAGTCAACAGAAGTTAAATCAACAAATACCTTTTAATAGAGCCTGCACAGGGCAGATAGTTACCCTACAAGATCAGATAGAGAAATTGAAAGAGGAAAATAATGCATTAATTATGAGAGACCTCCACTCTCAAGCAGAATTTCATCAAGAGCGCCAGAAATCCAATACCATCAAGAAACAAAGGGATGAACTGGCTGAACAGAGGGGCACCCTAAATCGGAGAAAGACACTGTAGGCCAGGAAATAAGAAAGTTAAAAACAGAGTTACAGGGAAGTGAGTTAGCCCTCCAAAAACTAAATGAACTCAAAACAGAGTATGGGAATATACTGGAGCATGCAAGATAGTAGAAGGTGCTCTGGAAGAGAACACCCAAACCAAAGATTCACAAACTCAGGAAGTGAGTCTCCAGCAACAGAAATGGTCTCATTAGTCTCAAACCATACAGGAAGCACAGAGAGACAATGATGCCTTTTGTGAATAGAATGATGGGTTCCACAAACAAGTGACAATGCAGGAGCGGGTCATAGAGGCCATTAAAGGCTTGATAGCTGAGCAAAAGGATAAGATCTTTGCTTATTATCAAGAAGTATGGGCTGAGAAGGAGAACTAGCGAGGTTGGAGAAAGAGGGTGCTAGATTTAATCCTAACTGGAGGGACCCTGAGGTAGAGAGGGACAGGGCAACCCCTGATCATAGCATAAGGACCGCTGTACTAATGGACTCAAACCCCTGTAACACTTTGTACACTGCTATCTTCTTGGCTCCTGGTTCACATGAGCCAGAAACCATGAGGCCATCAGAATTTAATAGACCAAGCATGATGAAACTGACAGTTCAGCGCCTCCCAGAAATTGGACGGGCCTCCCTTTATAGATGTAAGCCTGATGTTTCTGCCAAGCAAGACTCCTATGAGGGGAGAGTCAGGGGATTAGATCAACAGAAATACTACCTTCCAAGGGACCAGTTGGTTCAATTTGATGAAAATCCAAATGAAATGAGGCCCAGAAAGAGCATCCTGAAGACCTCTACCCAATTAGGGCAGTCGGGGGGATACTCTGCCAACCCTGGGAGCAGGGAAGAGTCAGAAGACTACTCTCCTGAGCACCACAGGAATAGAGAAACTAGGCCCCTCCATTCTGCGAGCCCCTCTCAAGCTCACAGAATCAGTGAGCAACTAGATGAACATGAGGGGACCTCAAGTAGTAGCACCTCTGAGTAGGAGGGCGAGTGGACTCGGGTGACTAAGCCAAAAAAGGCAAATAAACTCAAGAGAGTGTTCTCAAAAGACCCCATTAGGCAGATTAAGTCCATTAGGAGTGTCATAACCCCATACCATAAAAACACAAAATATTCTGTTTGGGCACACTTGGAACTCTATGAGCAGATGATGGACACTTTTCATCTGAAAGACAACCAGAACTGCACAGAGTATGTAAAATGGACCTTCTCCCCTGAGTACTCCAGCTTATTTGCTGGACTGGAAGACTAGAACCATTCAAGATGGTACACCTACAGGGCGGCCATCTTGAAACACTTTTCTGCCCACAGAAACCCCCAGGAGGCTCGCTAAGCTGCCTACAATCTACAAAGCGGCGAAGATCAGGACCCATGAGAATTTGTGCAGGAGCACAAACGTGCCTTTGCACAAACCACTAGGAGGGTGCTCACGGACAGCAGGGAGTTTGTAACCACCTTCTTTCATACACTCCCAAGCTATATTATGACCCAGCTGGTGAGGGATTTCCATAACAAAAGATCTCTGGAATGGGTCATAGAGCAGGCGACCTGCATTTATGAGGTCCAAAACTGCAGAAAATAAAAATCTGGCTAAGAACTCCAAACCAGCCAACACCCCTGCTGCTGCAAAGCTAGCGGAAGTGAAGGTTACCCCCATTTTAAACCTAGAGATGAGGGGGCCTAAAAATGTACCTACACACAATAAGCTAAATCAGAGACCTGGAAAGCCTTCAGACCAATCACAAACAGGTGGCAGTCAGGGAGGCAATCCCACCAATGGGACCCCTAACTCCCATGATTATATCAGTCCCAGATAGAAGGGAAACTGACCAATCTTGGGGTATGTATGTGCTCCCCCGGCCCAAGGGGGGGATCCAATCAGGTAAGTACCGTCCGAGAAACTCTGCTCCTAACTTCCCACAGGAGGGCAGTAATTCCCCAAATGCTGGTTTAAGTTTCTTCCCCTGGTACTCACAAAACCCCAACCTTCAGGACAACCCTCCTTTCTTTTCCCGCTTTCAGGAAACCATACAACCCAATCTGGGAGAAGGGGAGGCCAAGGATGGAGGGTTACCAACATTCACAATATCCAGGGTACTACGGGAGAAGGGATAGTTACCCTTCCCGTGATCCACCTAGATTGGAACAGAGACCCCCGTGACAGCCGGAACGCCAGGTCCAGAACCTAACACAGGATCTGGGTCGCATGTTGCGGGCTCAACAGAACCCTCAGATGAACATGGCAGCTCAGAACCCCACAAACCAAGTGTCTGGTACCCCAGAACAATGACAGGGTGAGTACCCTGACAACTCACCGGTTCCAGAGGAGGAGGCATGGGGGAAAGGAGGTGTAAAGCCCTAGAGGAAGCTACCTCGGGAAAAGCCCCTTGGCACCCAGGAACCGGAACCGGAACAAAAATCTCCTGCCACCGAAAATCTGCAACCCAAGGAACAGAGAGAGGTTGGGTAGAAAAAATAAAGAACTCACAAAGACCCATTTTGTGGAGGAAGTTAGGGTCCAATTTGAAGGGGAAGAATACTTAGAGGATTCTGGGAAAAAAGATCTTCTCCTTCAGCGACGGGGGGCTCCTCCCAAAGAATAGTGGGTCCAAAGAGATCAAAATGAAGACTGGGTGGGTGTGGGGAATGAGTCAGAATCGCCTATCCTAGAACCCCAGAATGAGCATCCAGGAAATCCAATAGTAACAGAGGGATCTCAAACCTCACAAACCAATTCCGTTGACTGCCTCCAGAAAGTGGGGGCAGCCAAGAATCAGAAAAAGGGGAGCCCGAAACATCCTAAATATCAGAATGTAAAAATTGTCTTTCAGATCTCCAAACTCCAACACAGAATTATGCCCAAACTACCTCTGTGTCAGAGTCAAAAATAAGGAAATTGACCACCCAGCTTGCCCAAAATGCACATTACCTTTGCCCATTGAAGGAGAAAGAGGGTAGATTTTATGCCCCAGTCCAGGTGCAAGGGAAATGTACATTTTCGGCGCTGGTGGACACTGGATCCCAAGCCACTCTTCTCTCAAAAAGGGCCACTGAACAGCTAAATTCAGGAAGGGGGGGAGAGATACCAGATCCCTCTCATCCCTCTTCCTGGACAACTCCATAACTTTGATGCAAATGAAATTCCTGTCGTGGGGACTGCAGATTTGGAAATAAAAATTGGACAACACAAAGTGCAACACCTGGTCATAGTCGTGACTCCAGAGGGCACACCCTATTCTACTAGGGAATGACATCCTGCGTAGGTTGTTCACCCTAATAAACTGTGTGAACAAGGTCCCCTGGACTGAGAATAACAGTCCAATAAAATTGAAGCAGAGTATCAATCATGTTAGTTTAAATGGCACATGCCACATGGTTGAACAAAAACCTGATCATATTGAGTTTCCTTTCCAGAACAATCAAATACCTGACGTAATTGCCGTAGGACAACACACTGGTGATGGGAACTCCTCTCTATTCCTGAAAATCAACCTTCCTGTTTCAAATGGCATTCCACACTGGAAGGAAATACTTTGACATTGTATACCAATTCACAATCTGACAATTTCAACTCCATAGCCAAAAGTGATGAGAAACCAGCTCAAAGTTTAGCTGATATTCAGAAAATTAGAGAACAGTTATTCATCCCTATTCAGTTAAATGAGGGGAAGGAATCTCTTCTCGCCTGAGTGTGCGTGAACAACGGTAAGAGCTTCATCAGCAAAGCAATGTTCTGAAAGCTCCCAAAAGATCCAGCCAATCCCACATTAAAATTAATCGATAAGTGGGAAATGGGCCTGGAAACTCCCATTTCCAAACATCTCCTGCCTAGCAGGTTTATGCTCAAAATGTATATAGGAAACAAAAGCATAGTACATAATTGTTGGGTCGTGCGAGAGGTCTCTGCTGCATTCTATTTAGGCAGTGCCATTCTCAATTATTTTGCCATTGATTTGGACCTGATCAATTACAAAGCCTGGTCCCGACTAGGAGGTAATCCCATGGACTTTGAAGATTCAGAAAAAGCATTTTGGTCAGCCCAATTGCTGCCATATGCAGTTGAAGATCAAATTGGAGAGGAGGTCATCATCCCAGGATGGACACAACTATTCCCACTTGAATTAAAAATTAAAAGAGGACAAGAACTGCACAATTCTGATGCATATGTATACCTCAATGCCCATCTCCAACAGCAGGAGTTGGGATTAAAACCGGTACCATTACTCAAAGTAGAACACAACACCATTCCAATATTGTTGGATAACAGCGACCTTAGAACTATCACTCTGGGCGCAGGCACCATTATTGCAATGGTGGTTGATGACCAACATTTTTCCATGGATCTAGGTAATTAACTGATAGGACCAATCCCCAATGACTGTTTTGACAGTGATAGTGACAATGACTTACCACCAGACAGGATCTTCACCGGCAAAGGGGGAATTTTATGGTGTACTCTTCCTTCTCTTACGGTGAGGAAGAGGTGACCTGTGACATCAGGCAGGGTGAGGTGATCTTCCAGGTCCACAGTGACAGCCTCTCCTACCTGAAACCCTCTGTCCAGGTCAATACTCTAACCAGGGACCTCTCCACTCAGCTGGAGAAGGCAGCTGAGATAGCAAAACCGGATGTCTTTCCAGGCTTCAGGCAAATGGTTGAAGAGCAAGTCAACCTAGATGATGCCTGTGAGACTCCGGAGCAAAAGCAAAAGTTGAAACAGGTGTTCCTAGATTTTCAAGATCTCTTTGTGGTGGAATCGTATGACTGTGGTCGCACCGAAGTCCACACTACAACAATTCCCACAGACCCTGGAATGACTCCAGTGTATGTGAAGCAATACTGCTTGCCTCTCGTATCAATGGAGTCCTTGAAAGAAATCATCAAAAACCTTGAGTCCCGTTGGATAATTCGTCCAGTCCACAGCACCTTTAATAATCCAGTGCTGGAGATTTTAAAACCGAACGGCCAGTGGAGACTCTGTGCTGACCTGAGGGAGCTGAATAAACGGGTCCACATGTCCCGATTTCCTCTCCGCTACATTGACCAGAGGCTGGACCAGATCCAGGGGTCATAGGTATGCACTGCCATTGACCTGACCAATAGGTACTGGACCGTGTCTGTCAGTAGGGAGGACCAATACAATCTGGCCTTCACCTTCGGGTGTAGCAGTACACGTGGACCCAGACTTCCTTCGTATATATCAACTACGGCAACAAATTCAACATCTTCTTATGTAAGGCCATGCCCAACTTGGGTGAAAGGGGTAACCTGGCCTATGTGGACGATGCCCTGATCAAAAGTTAAACTGTGGAGGAACACATAGCGGAAATCTGTTATGTTCTGACACAGTTGAGGGTTGCCGGAAAAAAACTATCCTTCCAAAAGGCGCAGTGGTGCAGGACCCGTGTCAACTTCTTGGGGCATGAGATAACTCCTGAGGGTCTCTGTCCCCAGGAAATGAAAGTGGAAGCACTCCTAAAACTAAAAGACCCCACAACTCTGCGTGAGCTAAGAAGCCTCCTTGGACTGACTAATTACTGTAGGAACTTCATTGAGGATTACGCAGAGATCACAAGACCCTTGATCCATCTGTTGAAGGGGGGGGTCAAGTGGGACTGGTGTCCAGTACAAGCCGAGGCAGTAAAGCAACTCAAAAGAAGCCTCTTACAAACGCCTTTTCTAGTTTACCCTGTCAGAAACAAGGAGTTCTTCTTGGAGACAGGGTTCTCGAATCCATGCTTGACAGCAGTATTATATCAAATGCATGACAAGGTCAACAAAGTCATCTCCTATGCAAGCAAGACTTTATTCTCTGTGGAGGAATAAATTCAACGATTGTGAGAATGTAATAATTATTTTCTACAAATATTTTAGCATGGCTTGAACAAAAAATAGGAAACATCTACCTGAATCCTTTCCTTAGGACTTCTCCTCTGAATAGGACGAGAGTGGGGAAATACCTAGAAGTCCCTCCGCTGACCGGAACTACAAGGTCCAGCCAGGGGTGAGCCCTCCAGGGAATACCCCCCATAGGGGAAAAAACCCGGTGCCGGGAAGAGCTGCTAGGGTTCGAGGTTTCCTGATAACAGCTCCCCAGGGATGATCTGGATGATACGGATGTTACTTCTTGATGTGGTGACTGATCTTCACCCAGTCAGTAAGAACTATTGGAAATGAGCAACAACATAAGAGGACATTTAAGTTTAACCCACAAACACATTCACATAAACAAGAATGGAGTAGAGGGAGGAGGAGCTGGTAGGCTTACCCAGAACTAGCAAAAGATATGCTCCGAACGATGAAAGGCGTCGCCCCCGATCTCAGACCCGGTGTGCTAGTAGGACTTGACCAAGGGACTGTAAAATAAGCAGAGGAGTAAGAACCGGATGGAAGAGGGATCTTGAAATAAGTTCCTAGAGAAACTCTTGGGGAATTCTACCCTCAAAGAAGGATGGTGGAAAGAGATCTGTTCCGAACGTGGGTCGGAATAAATAGCTAAGAGTGTTGCATCCCTTGTGGACGGATTGAAGCTTTTGCCTGTAGGAAAACAGTGAAGGAGGATCCATATATGAAGCCACAAGATTCTCACCGCATTGCGAAGAGAGAGCAGGATCGGAAGAATACGAAGGGACGTACCCGATCAGCGAGCGTTTGTTGTCAAAGGAATCGTCTCCACCACGCCGTGCAGGCGAAAGTATTCTGGAGTGGAGTAGGAATTCCTTTCCAGAGTGCTGAGAGAATGATTGGGACGAAAGTCAGACGAAGCGTGAGAGTGACTATCAGGACGGATGTAAAAGAAAGATAAGGTATTGCAAGGGTTAGTAGTAAGCAGTTAGTAAATGAACTCACGGAGCGTAACTGGACTGGAAAGAGAGCAGCAACGCGTTGAACTGCCTTTGCCGTCTCCGGATAAGCGTTGCGTGCGTCGGGGGCGTGGCCACGGGTAGGTCAGTTACTGCCTGCAACACTAGTCCGCCGCCTGCAGTACTGAAATCCACCATGTTACAGGAAGGAGACCGGTATTGCGCCACCAGATTGCCGCGTTGTGTCCTCATCTGGACAGTGTTTATTACAGAGAAGGTACTCCTGGCAACGGTGTGGGCATTGAAAAATTACCACCCGTTCATCGAGGTGGAACACATCGTAGTGGAGACTCCACACCAGCCTTTGCAATATCTCTAAAGTGACAGA
Source organism: Ambystoma mexicanum (assembly GCF_040938575.1). Classification (NCBI taxonomy): domain Eukaryota; kingdom Metazoa; phylum Chordata; class Amphibia; order Caudata; family Ambystomatidae; genus Ambystoma; species Ambystoma mexicanum. The sequence continues at coordinate 619,747,405 of NC_090923.1, read as the reverse complement.
TTCCGGGCCAGAAATGTGAGTAATTCCAGAATTACTTCCTGAATTCTGTCAATGCAAGGCTTTCCTGTGGAGTTCAGATATGGCCAAAACAAGAAGAGTCCCCTCGCCCAAGGTCTGGCTGACTTGCATGATTGTGCCAGAGAAAACTGTCTCGAGGACGAAAGTTTTAAAACCCAGGACAACATGGAGGCGTACCTGAATTCCCTGCACAAAGTCTATGACGAAGACAAGTGCAAGGGAATACCCACAGTTTATGTGGACGGGTGCTCCTACCATGTTGACAACAATGGGGAAAAGGAACTGGTGGCTGGCGTTGGGAATGCCTGGGTAAATGATGCCCCATAACCCTCTGCTGGGTACAAAATCGGTCCCCTTAGTAGTCAGGTGGCAGAGTTGATGGCAGTTCAGCAGGCCATTCTCACTGTTGTCCAACACCAACTCCACAAACTGGTCATGATCACCAATTCAGATTATGTCCAGAACGGGTTTGTGGATCACTTGGTTAATTGGAAAACCAGAGGCATGTTATGTGCTAACAACAAACTGCTCAAACATGGCAAGCTAATACAAAATATCGAGGATCTGGTCACCTCTAGTGGGATGACCATCTATTGGAAGATCAAGGGTCATTCCAGAATAGAGGGACCAGAAAAAACTAGAAATGCCTTAGCTGATCAGCTGGCCAAAACCAGAGCCATCCAGTGGGATCTCCTTGAGAACGAGTCCTTGTTGGGGGAAATCCAGGTCACTGCAATCACTAAGTCCCAGACAAATGCTCACAATGAGCTCACACATGCCCAGTGGAGTAAAGAGACCCCAGATGCTGATTTAATCACGGCACAAAGAGGGGATCTGATTATTGGTAAATTTTATCAACACATTGATGACCCTGATAACTTTTCTCTGAGGGATACCGATTACATTGGGAAAGAGGACCTCAGGGTGTTGATGAAATGTCCAAAAATGTTCCAAATCCAAGATGGTTTGTTGGTAAGGAGATCCATATCTGGCTGTGACCAGTGGGTGGTCCCTACCTCATTCTGAAGCCTGATGCTAAGTCATGCCCATGACACGGCCACAGCCGGTCCTCGGGGGTTTCACACTACTTTAGGAATCTTACGAGAGGTTGCATACTGGACACATCGGGCAGGACCTCGACCAATACTTAAAGGGGTGATTGTGTGTGAACAATTTCAGCCAACATCACTCACACACCGAGCTCCCCTCCAGAAGAGGGGGATGACACTGCCTTGGTCAGATTTACAAGTAGATTTCATCAGGCCCGTGATTCGCTCCTCTAGGGGGAACAAGTACATGTTAACCGTAACATGCTTGTTTACAAAACGGGTGGGATGTCGCTCAGCCCCAAATTGAAAGGCAGAAACAGCAGCTGCCCTGATGATCAACCACATCTTCTCATGTTTTGGCCTACCCCAAAGGATTGAGTCAAACTGAGGTAGTCACTTCACCAGCAAAGTGATGACAAAAATATGGGAGATTCTTGGGGTAAAAAGGAAACTTCACATTGCATACCATCAGTCCTTTAGTGGTAGAGTTGAAATGTACAATAAAACTATTGTGAGCATTCTAAAAAAGTTAGTGGCAGACTCTGGGCCAAGTTGGGACATCCGATCACCGCTTGTCCTGATGGCCATCAGATCTACACCTTCTTCGGCAACTAAGATGTCTGTCTTTGAGCTGATGACTGGATGAAGGATGGTGTTACCTCAGCATTTGCTCTATAAAACACAGGAGCAGGCACTGATAAACGCCTCCACAACTCATGAATATGTTGAGAATCTAAAGACTAAAGACTAATCCTCTCAGTTAGAGGTGTGCTTAGCTAAGCCTGCCCAGCCATATACTTTGATGATGTCATTGAATAGATTTGTACTGTTTGTGCCTATTCAAAGACCAAGGTGGACCTCCCCGGCAATCTGGAATGGAGAAATCAAAGAAAATCTGGGTGTGTCGCTCAACACCATAAAGGAAGATCCAAGAGAAAGCTGGGGGTGTCGTTCCACGCTCCGAGAGACAGTGAGAGGATCGAGGCATTCCGCTCTCTGATGGAAGAGGGACTCCTGACTGATAAAGCACACCTTGCCTTACTCTCCCTTGACAAGGATCTCAGAAGAGTCGGGGGAGATCTGTGGGCTACATTGACCCACAGAACAGAATTTCACCAAAACAAAGCTTAATTTGCGCAGATACAGCAAAATGGTTGTGCTGGCTCCTGTAAGCACCATGGCGTTAAGACTGAGTTTTTTCAGTAAAAAAAAAGAAGGCTGCACCGTCTTGCCAAGCGTACATTGGGCAGGATGGAACAAGGGGACACAATGAGGGAGTGCACAAGTGTGTTCTGCCATATACAAATGGAATAAAGTGAAAAAGCAGCGTTGCCTTGCTACAAGCCCAAAATCCCCATTAAACGGAAACTTTTTCACCTTTAAAAAATGCTGCTCTGATGCTATTTCCATCTGTTCTTCCTTAAACCACTGTTATTAATAAGGCCCTGCCATGCCCATTATTTCTCATTGTACTTCAGCAAAACCAGGCATGATTTCTGAATGACAGGCCCTGTCAAATGAACTCTGAGAAAAATCAACATGGAGCTTCACTTTTCCCGCACGGGAAAACACGTACATTTTATCACAAAGTATCAAAGCTCAGTAGTTCAAAGAAACTCGAACTATCTGAGCCATATCAATTTCAATGCACCTGTGCTTCAAACAAAACTCCTGCATACCAGAAAATAATGATAGCTGCAAGACAGTACAGGAATTCAGAGGGATATGCAAAACTGAATTTAAAAAGAAATGCCAGCTTTTCACCACACATGTAAAAGGGGCTTTGTAGACTAAAGGAGGAAAATGCCTGTTTTAAAAAGTAAACTTTTGAATGAAAGCCTGCCATTACTGGCTTGTTTAATTCAGGACCAAATATAAGAAAGTAAAATTGTTATACTATATTGGCTGGATTTTGCAAGTTCCAAAAGAAAAATAGGTTTGTGCTTGGGGGGATGCTACCAACAGGAGGGCCTCTCTCAGTAGATACCTACACCCCAGTGATAATTTTTAGGTTGGACAGAATCTAGTCTAGGCTGAACCCACTAACAATGGAATTTCTAGGACAAGGAAGTGTGAAGTTGGGAAGGGGCAATAAACCTTCAATCCAGATTGGAAACCCCCACCTTGCTCTGGAGGAAATGACAGTTGGTGGCAGCTGAAGAAAGAAAAAATGGTCCAGTGACAGACAAAGGACTGCCATTTGCTTCCAAAGACTATTTATGAATAAAAATGTAAAGACTTTTATCTCTGCAGCAAGATTTTGTAAACATGTAAAGGTTTTGCAGTTTAAAAGTGATTGCATGGGCTTTCATTTAAGACATGGTCGAATTCACTGACCCTTTGGGAATAGAAATGTCAAAGAATCAGGGATTACAAGGAAAGTATCCATGATGCCAAGGCAAATTTTTATACTTACATCCCTTATGATAATCCACACATTCGTATAAAGCTATGAAATTTTAGGCCGAATCGTTCATACTCAAAATTACCAAAAAGTATTAGAAGGGCATTAAAATGTCTCATGGATTGGAGAGTTTGAGTGCTATGCTCTACGTAAAATATATGACCTGTGTATACAATTTGCTAAGAGATTTCCACTGTATAAATGTACCATTTGTGGCAAAATTGGATTTTGGCTAAAATAACTGTGGGAGGTTTTAGAACATTGTAAAACTCACATCACAAATCTGCCCTCATGCTTTGAAAACCAAGCAGTTGTGAGCGAGGCAGAGACTAGCCCCCTGACTAATCCTCTCAGTTAGAGGTGTGCTTAGCTAAGCCTGCCCAGCTATATACTTTGATGATGTCATTATGCATTATGAATAAGAGTCCCTGACAAGACTCGACACACACTCTTACTGATTTTCCTGTGCCGGCATTCCTGTTCCATTCATCCTGCTGAGTCCAGATTCAAACTACAAGGCCAAAGCATTGCAGACCCTACTCCAGGGCCGACTGCAAAACCCAAGCATTTCTGATCCTATTCCCAGCAAGGATCAAGGAACGGAACAAGTCGGCACCACTGGATATTGATCCTTAGTATAAGTATCAAGGTAGAAAAAGAAAAATGAAGATTCTCAAAAAAACTTCAAGGGAGCAGGTTGTGAAGAGTCTGGAGACACCCTGACTCAAACAATAACAGTGATTATAATACTGAATGCAATAGACAACTACAAGACCGCACCATCTATGCACCTTTGGATCACGATCCTACAGTATCCATTAAACAAAATCTTAAAGTTTACTTGACAAAGCCATGGAACTAGAATGGATTAATGAACATACTCGCAAATTTTTGTATAATAACCATCCGAGAATCCCTAACTTTTATGCACTCCCTAAAATTCACAAAGATGCAACCAAACCACCGGGAAGACCTATTGTTGCAGGTATGGACAGTATAAATCAACCGCTACGTGTGTATATTGACTTCTTTCTCCAACCTTTAATTCAAAAAACCTCTACTTATATCAAAGATACTACTCACTTTCTACAGAAGCTGAACACTGCCACTTTTCAACCAGACTACTTGTTATTTACGATTGATGTCAAAAGTCTATACACATCGATACCCCATGATTTGGGCATGGAATCAGTAGAATGGCTCTTGTTGGAAACACCTGAGATCTGTGCACAGAAAGAATTCATAATGGCTCTGCTCCAGTTTGTAGCGGAAAATTCATATTTTCAATTTCACAATAATTTTTATCTACAGGTTTCTGGTACATCTATGGGTGCCACCATGGCACCATCCTATGCGAATTGCTTTATGCACAAATTTGAAATGGACAACGTACTCCAAAAGCCAAATTGGAGCAGACATATACATCTGTGGGCACGTTACATAGATGATATTTTCGGAATTTGGACAGACACAGAAGCTTCTTTTGATATTTTTTTCAATTACTTGAATAGCATTGACCATCGTATACAGTTTACCAGGGAAATATCCAAAGACAAGATCACATTTCTGGATGTACAAATAACCAAGAGTAATACTGGTTACAATAAAACACTTTTCAGAAAACCCACCGATCGCAATAATTTATTGCACAGATTGAGTTTCCACCAACCCAGTCATCTGAGAAACTTGCTATAGAGTCAATTACTGCTTGTAAAAAGAATTGTGAGCGATCCCGAAGATTGTCTATCCCAACAATTGATAATGAAAGAAAAATGTCTAGCTCGTGGCTACAAAATATCTGAATTGGATTAAGCATCACAGAGAGTAAGTACATGTGACCGCAGTACCTTGTTATCCAACACTATTAAATCCCCAAGAGAATTGAAATCACCAGTATATGTTTCGAAATTTTCTGTACAGAGAAACAAAATTAATAATTCCATTAAGAAACACTGGAACATCTTCAAAAACGACATAAGAGTATAGAATTTGTTCGACCAACTTCCAGTTTTCGCGTACCAGAGAAGTAGAAATCTGAGAGACGAACTTGTTCACACACGACCCAACTTGAGAGAACCTGTCACCCAAAGAACTGGAACATATCCCTGCCTTCACTGTGCCAATTGCAACCTGATACTCAAGGGAAATATTATACACCATCCCCGCACAGGCCAAAAAATTCCATTGAGAACATTTGGAACTTGTGACAGTACCAACATTATATATGGCATTAAGTGTCCCTGTGGGAAGTACTATGTAGGCCAGTCCATGAGAGCAGCGAAAACACGCTGGAATGAACATCGTTCTTGCATTCGGAACTCCAATCCCAGTTCTGCGGTAGCTCGCCACTGGATTGAGAATAAACACAATTTAACCCAAATCAAGTTCCTGATCCTTGAGGTATTGAACAAGGTCCATCCACATGAAGATTTTGGACTGAGACTCAATAGGAGAGAAACCTTTTGGATAGACAAGCTTGGGAGTTTATCTCCTCACGGACTTAACAAAGAGATTAATTATCATTGTTATATTTGATGATGATGTGTTGACATTGTGTTGACATTGTTGCAACAAGCACTTTTACTGTGGCTGTAGTTGGAACTTGAGACTACATTCCGCTGTCTTGTGTCACTCCAGTTGCTTTACAAGCTGTTTTTACCATCATTGCTATATCTGCTTACAGTATATTGACATTGTTACAGTAAGCACTTATACTTTAGGCTCAACCTTGGTCTTGTGACCCCATTTGCATGGATTTCACATTTTACGTATGACAATATTTCACTGCCTTTTGTCACTCCAGTTGCTTTGCTAGTTGTTTTTTCTGTAACTGTTGCCTGTGTCCCTATGAGACATCTAACTCACATGCCGCCTGTGTTATTTGGTCTTCTACCCTTTCACATGGGGTTATTAATATACATATTCATGTTAACTCTGCCATTCGCACTTCCCGGACGTTTCGTCTGGGACCCAAGGTGGCATTGCTACAATGTCACCCCCAGCGACTTCTATTTGATTTCTTAATGTTTGCTATTTCGCATTTACCTAACATGTTTCTCGTAATATTTTTTCTATTTCCATGCTTTTTCGATATTTACATTAATTGATATCATGCATTCAAGAATTCCTGATTTATCCCTATTAGGTGATATAATTGAAAAGTTTAATTTTTTGATCGCCATGTTTGCTATTTTACATTGTCCTAGTATTTTTTTCGTAGTATTTCTTCTAGCTCTATGCCTATTCGATTTTTTCTTTAATTGATATTATATACTCTATTATTCCTTTTTTAATTCCATTACATCATACATTTACTTGGTTTGCCTCCTAAGGACCCACAAATCACATATGCAGAGCCATTTGTAATACACCCGCATCGCGCCTTCTTCCAGACGCGATGCGGTCACGTGGTTATTTATATAACCCGTTTCTAAGCAACGCTATCACACGGCGATGCTTTGCAGCGATCGAACGGCTCATTACACGGCCGCGCTGCACACCAGGTACTTCAACACTATATGTTGATTACTGTAAACTACTTGCCTTATCCTGATACATTCAGCCTCTGATTATTGTAACTTGTGTGCTTCTAGAAAGCCGTTGCTGACTACTGTCCTTCAGTGGACTGCGTGAGTTACTTTCATCAACACACCTGACATTTCTAAAGCTACATTGGCTACACACTACAATAGAGGTACCGTTTGTAACTTTATTTACATAGTTCCATAATGACTCACCATTTACTTTTATCACTCATTGTAGTTTTTTTGTTGTTTATCTCCCAACTTTCATTTCAACGCCTTTCTGAACATTCTACATTCTGGTATGTGTTGCAATTACTTTTCTTTTATTGACTCACACATGTATATTTTCGTTATGTGTCCACATTGTTCACAATTAAGACTTTCCCTGATGAAGGAGTCTGTATACTCCGAAATGCATTGGCACATTAAGTCGATTCTATGTGTTGTGTAGCTGCATCCTCACTAAGATTATATTAGTGATTTGCTTTCACTATTATTGCTTTGATAAACCATTTTCCAAATCATTTATAACTTGGACTTTTTTTCTTACTTCCATCTTGAAATTGGTGAATAATAGTTCTTTTTTAAGAAAATTTAACCAATCCCCTAACCCATTTTTTGGGACAACGTAGAGTGGCTGTGTGACTAAGTTGGCCATACTTAGTCTCGTATTCCCAGCAAGGCCATTGATCCAGAATCAACCCACTTATCTCTCATTAATAAGGGAGAAAGCTGTGGTATTCTTTGGGAAACATCCTGATACCACTAATTGCTGCCCACTAACTGCATCTAGTGGTACCTGCGCCATCCAGTGACCAGAATTCCCATCCAGTGACCCAACCTTGCCTAGCTGTCTTTTGCCCAGATGTCCTTAGCCAGGCACGCTGGCGTGTAGTGACCAGAACCATTGACGGTCCAAAAATCCCCAAACTAAAAATGGACTGTAAATATAATCCCTACCCAATAGAAATCCATAGTCTACTTTGTCTTGCATTTGTCCTTATCCCACTCTCTAAGCCATCCTATCCTTATCCTGGTAACTTGTTAAAACTGTCAGAATTCTCAAGAAGCCCTTGATCTCCAAGTGTTAGCGCCACTTTTCTCTTCATGTCTGTCTTGCATAGATCACAAGTCATTAGCGATATTGTGTTTAAATAAATTCATTTTCCCTAAAGAAAAGGGGTACACTGCATGAAGGGTTACAACTGCAGCGTAACATATATTCACGGATGGCGTTCCTCTTTTCTTTTTAATTTTAGTGAAACATGAATACAAATAAGCCCAAACAGTGGGCTGCAATCATGCCGCTGTTGCCCCCCCCTAAGAAAGCCCCCCCACCCACCGACAGTCTCAATATGCAGCAAGCTTCTATTGCGTTTGGATTAAGGGTGCAGTTTGCGGTGGCTGATCAGGTGGCTCAGTTGGCACGGTGCTGAAGAGGAGGTGTGAGATGTACGGGCCCCAAATATCCAGAGGTCTCACGTGGAGGGGCAGTGTCTTTATGAATTCTGTTTCTGTTTCTTGGCAATAGAGAATGTCTCTCCTCCAGTTCGCTAGTGTGGGGGGTGCACCACATCCCCACGCCATGGCTAATCTTCTACGTGCCAGTACCAATAGCATGCTTGCAAGTTTTATAACGTGCACGGATAAGGATCTCGTTAGCCCTAGGAGTGCCACCAGTGGGGTGTGCTCCACCCTCTCGCCAATTATTGCTTCAGTTTCATAAAGCACATCTGACCAGAATTTGGTCACTATTGGACAGCTCCACGCCAGGTGCAGAAAAGTCAGCGTCAGTTGTCCCACATCTGTCGCAGGATCCGTTCGACTCAAGGTGACGTCTGTTTCTCTTTTTGGGGGTATGATAAGTTTGGTGCAGAAAGTTGAAGTGGATTTGTTTGAAGCGTGAGTTAAATGCCATTTTTTGGGTCTGTTGTAGGATATAGTCCCAGTCTTCATCTAGGATGGACGTTTGTAGCGTGGTTTCCCACCTTGCTTTTGTTTTGGGGTTTGATGGTAGAGTGTCCATGAGCAGGGCTTTGTAGATAGACGAGACCAATTTGCCCTCCCCTTGTGCCTGAATTACTCCGTGCAGCAGCTGCCAAGTGGGTGGTTGTTGTGGGAACAATGGAATGAGGGCCTGAAGGGTGTACTGAACTCTGAAGTGCATACAAATATCAAGGGAGGTGGTGCTACCTTTCTCCTTCGCTTGTTGTGGTGTTATGAAGGTGTCTTGTGTGAAAAGGTCACCTAGCGTATTTATTTTGCACTTGTCCGCCCAGTTCAGGAACACTTTCTCAGCAGTGAGGGGGACCCCGGGATGATTTTAACGGGGAGTAGAGGAGAGTATCTGAACTTTATCTTGTACTTTTGGGCCATTTTCCACCATATTGTGTAAGTAGATTGCACTATATTCTGTGTGGTGTGTGGTACGGCCTGTTTGCTGATGATCACTGCCCTCAGCAAGTTGGGTGAGGCTAGTGCCCGTTCGACCTGTACGTGTGGTCTTATGAACTGGGGCTTATACCAGTGACTGAGGAACTGGGATTGTGCTGCCCAGTAGTACCGTTCTAAATCGGGTAGAGCTAGGCCTCCCTTGGTGACAGGGAGTACAAGGGACGTGTATGCCACCCTTGCGGGTTTACCCGACCAAATGAGGTCTAGAACCAGACTTCTCAGATTACCCAGGAAGCGGCGAGTCAACAGGATGGGGATGTTGGAAAATAGATACAGGAGTTTGGGGAGAATTACCATTTTTACCAATGAGGCTCTTCCCCAGACGGTGAGTGGGAGAGTTTCCCACCTGTTCACCTTTTCCCTTAGTGTTTTCAGTGTGCTTTCATAGTTGTCTTTGAATATGTCGTGGTGGTTCAGGGACATTAGGATTCCTAAGTATCGGTGGTGAGCTTTTTCCCAATGGAAGTTGAAATCGTCTTTAAATATTTTGGTCTTTGTGTTTAAGGGAAAAACGATTGATTTAGATAGATTGATTTTCAACCCTGATACCAGCCCAAACTTTATTATTTCACGCATATTCGGGTTAAGGTTTTCGCTGGGGTTTTGCATGTACAGGACTATGTCGTCGGCATATTATCAGACTGTGAGTTCCTATTTTGAGCTCTCTCTGAATTTGGCGTTCCCAGAGGCCCGCTGCTAGGGGCTCCATCATGAGGGTGAATATAATGTAAGATAGTGGGCATCCCTGCCTGGTGCCGCGTTGGAGATTAATATATGCCGAGCGAGTCGACCCGAGAATGATTGCTGATAGGGGCTGATTGTAGAGAAGCGAGACCAGCTTAATAAACTGTTTCCCAAGTCCGAGCTACTGCAGCACGGCAAACAAGAAGGGCCTCTCGACGGAGTCGAACGCCTTTTCAGCATCCAGTAGCACCACCACCGCCTGCTGTTCGGGGTCGAGTGCTGCCTGAACCCCGAACATTCTACGTATCCCAAATGTAGTGTTTCGGCCAGGCACGAATCCTGCCTAGTCAGCGAGCACCAGTGCAGGCATTAGCGGGAGTAGTCTGTTTGCGAGAATCTTTGCCAGAATTTTATTATCGAGATTAATTAATGATATTGGGTGATAGGATTTACATTCTTCGGGTGGTTTGTCTTTTTTGTGTAGAAGGATTACGTTGGCTTCCCTTAGTGTTTGTGGGAGAATGCCAGATTTGATCGCTTCTTCGAAGACATTTAGAAGAAGGGGGGCTATGAGAGGGGCGAAGTGCTTATAGAACTCGCCAGTTAACCCATCAGGCCCCGGGGCTTTGGATGGCGGTAGACTTAATGGCTTCTTGGATCTCATCTAGAGTAATGGGATCGTTCAGTGGCTCGCGGAGTTCCCTCTCCACCCAGTACAGTTCTGTGTCGTTGAGGTAGTTCCGGATCGCCTCGGTATCTGCCGGGCGCCCGGCCCTGTATAGTTCTTGGTAGAATGCCCTGAATACTTTGACTATGTCTTCTTCTTTGTGCAGCATATTTCCCTGCGGTGCTCGGATACTGTCCACCCTTGTTGGTCTCCTGTCTGCAGCTATGAGACGTGCAAGAAGGGCCCCAGGCTTCTGGCCTTCGCCATATTGTCTAATTCTATGATTGTGGCCCAGAAATTTTAACTCCCATTCTGCTAGATTTCTGAAGTTGAGAAGTTCTTCTTTCAACATTGCCTGGATGTGTTCTGAGTTGTTAGCGGCTTGCTGCTTTTCCAGTTCTTTCAGGTGGGTTTCGCTGGTCCCTAGATCACGTCTGATAAGTTTCAGGATTCCGTTTTCTTTGGCTAGACAGACGCACCTTACATAGCATTTGAGTGATTCCCACAGCACCCCGACAGAGTTGATTTCAAGAAAGGTGCTGATTTCCTTGCGTAGTTCAGTGGCAAATATTTGATCCGCAAGAGATCTGGGTTTGAAGCGCCATTGGGGGGGCCGTGGTCTGGTTGTCGGTAAGCAGCATTCGAAAATTACCATGCCGTGGTCCGAGAAGGTTTTGGGGACTATTTGGCAGCTGCCCCATTGCTAGTTGCTGTGTGCGGAGACTAGCAGATAATCGCTTGCGGGAGTTCGTATTATGTACACTTGAGTGGTATGTATAGTCTCTGATTTCCCCATTCTGGATCTTCCATATATCTGATAGGTTGAATGCTTTGCAGATCTCCTGCACTTGTAGGCTGGCCTTGGACGGGTGAGCGGTTGTTGGCTGTGATTTATCTATCTGTGGGTCGAGATGAGTATTCAGGTCGCCTCCCCAGATTATGGTTGCGTTGCGCACTTGCGCTAGGCGGGACAGCACCCAGTTAGAGTTGTTTGCACCGCCTGTGTTGGGGGTGTAGGAGTTGACGAAAACCCCCTCCTCTCCCTCGACCATGCCCCGAACCAAAAGTGCCTTTCCATCGTTGTCTCTTTCCGTTTTGATCAAGCGAAACCCTAGCGAAGTGTGAAGGAGAATTGCGACTCCCCTGGCATAGGATGAATATGAAGAGAAGTAGCAGTGGCATCCCCAACTGCAGGCCCACAGATGTTCATTTTGAGGTAGAAGGTGAGTCTCTTGAATCATTGCCACCTCTATCTTGTGTCGTATGAGTAATTACAGGATCTTTCGCATCTTGGTCGGGATATTGCCCCCTCTAATGTTCCAGGTTGCTACTTTGAATTGGAACGATGATGTTTTACATGGAACCCGTTTGAGGGAATAGCAGTGGGCCACTCCTCGGTGGTGTCCCGGCATTTTGGCTGGCTGGGTTGCATGGGAGCTGCATCAGGCGGGAGGGCATGCAGAGGGCGATGGCGGGGCCCGGGGTGAGGCCCGTGGCTGGGCGATGGCGTATGGCACGCACTTTGAACAACAACAACAGTAAAACAATTTTCCTTACACGGACAACCCCCAACTCATCCGTTTGGAACCCCCCCAACTAGAACACAAGACGTGCTGTGCACGGGGCGCAGGTGGCCTTCCAAGGCTTAGGCTCCAACCTCCCGTTTGCGAAGATTGACCTGATGGCTTGTTTCCTTCTTGCTTTGGATCAGTGGCGCAGGTGTTCATCAAGGCGGGACTCTCCCCGCTCTTTCTCTGTTTGTAGCTCTGGACATTTGGTTTGTGGATTTACATCCCTGCCTGTTGAGGAACAGTGCGGCTTCCTCGGGGGAGTTGTAGAAGTGGGTATTTCCCTCAAGTTGAATGCAAAGCCTTGCAGGGAAGAGCATTGAATATGTAATTTGGTTGGCACGGAGTCTGTGTTTAACATGGGTGAACGACCTCCTTTGGGCTTGGACTCACGGCGAGAAGTCCGGGTAAAACTGAATGTCGTCCCTATCGAAGCAGAGTTTGCCCTTTTCTCTTGCCATTCTTAGGATCGCGTGCCTGTCCTTGTAGCTTAAGAGCTTGGCGATGATTGGGCGGGGCAGAGTTCCTGGAACAGATCTTGTTGCAGGGATTCTGTGGGCTCTTTCCACCATGAATAATTGCGACAGAACAGCGGGGCCAAATAGCTCAGTGCATAGTTTCTCGATGTGCTCCTCCATTTTGTTTGGTAGTTGTTGTTCGCTGACTCCGACTATCCTTATATTATTTCGTCTGGAGCGGCCTTCCAAGTCCTCATTTTTGGCCAGTGCGGTTTTCATTTGACGCTCGAGCGTGGAGACTCGGGTGGTGAGTGCTGATGTGCCGTCGTCCAGATCCGATACCCTCTGTTCGATGGAGTCAAGCCTGTCACTGTGTTTATTGAGACGGTGCTGCAGCAGGTCCACCTTGGACGAGAGCAAGTCTATCTTGCTGTACAGGCCACCTATCCCAGCTTTAAGTTCCATTAGGATTTCCCTAATTTCTGTTTGTTGCAGTTGCTCTTCCTCCGATGGATTATTTGGGGATTCGGGGCGGTGGTCCGGCCTGGGAGTTTTGGGTGCTGGGCCTGCGTCAAAATTGAGTCTTCTCTGGGACTTTTCAGGCTTCCGCATCTTGGTATTGGCGGGTGTATGGGTGCTGTTCGGTTGGTTGTCCCGTGCTGTGGACGGCAGTGTCGGAGCATCCGGTTTTTGGGTTTTATGTGAGGTGCTGTCGAAGCGTGCACGGATGAAGGGTCGCAGTGCAGTCGTGCCGTGGTTTAGAATCTATCCCTCTTCAGCTCAAGTTCTGATTTTGCCGCTGCGTGCTGCACAATGAGGGGCTGGGACCCAGCTGCGTGGAGAGTCGTTATGGGCCGTTACTTGGCTAAAATGGCAGGGGTGCCACAGAGTGACCCTTTTTTGCTAGCTTTGCATAGGCTGCCGTCCTGCTTGTTTTGCCTACCTCTGTGTGCCTTCGTGCGCCTCCCACCTCTCACCTGCAGGTGTCCGCTCCGACACCGTCTTTCTGCTGGATGTGAGCCGTGTAGCTGCTCCGCAGGGCCAGTGAAGCGATGCCACCATCCCGAGCGACTCTTGCAGTGCTGCTCTCCGGAGTCACCTCCCCGCTGTTGCTGGTCTTGGCAGGTCTCACGGGTGGGTCCGCCGCCTCTCCTATCCGTCTACAGAGGATTGATTCCAGGCGGGCCAGTGTTCCAGGGACCCATGCAGTTCGCGGTTGTGCGGCCCGTACCACGCTGTGGGTATCTCGCGGAAGGCGAGACTGATTTTCTCCGGATGTTCGGCAGGGATGAGGTGCTGCGCTAGAATAGTGTATTTCTTGCGTATTTAGTGATTTCGCCTCAGGATTACCGTGATTAAACAGGATTCATGCAGGAGGTAGCCGAGAGCTTACAGGGGAGCGGCCATCTTAGTCGGCCCTCTTGCGCCCTCTTGCGTTCCTCTTTTCTTAGGCATTAAATCTAGTTTAAGTAAAATTTGCCTTTCACTTTCAAAAACCGATTTTCTCTCCATTGCTGGTGATTGTTAGTGTCAATGCATTGTTGCTTTAGTGAGAAATTGTATTTACCTTGGAGTTTTAACTGCACATTAATTATTTATTTGTCCATTTCCATGTGTCATGTCATAACATTGCAAGGGGTTTAAAATCTGTTTTCCACTCTTATTTGGTGAGGGAAGGCCAGATTTTTGATTTGATTGCCTCTTATTCTGGATTACCTGCTGCTTCTTTCTATTTAATTATTTGTGGTTTGAGGGAACATTGCAGGGTGAAATCCTAAACGGGTGCTATTTTTCCTAAATCAAAAAGTGCTTCTATTTCCTGGTGTTTGCTATATGTTCCACTAGAAGGTTAAACCAAGTGCATTGCTTACATTCTCATTGTAATTATCACCCCATTGGTGATTGCTGCCCCATATTCAAAATAGTATGATTTCTTTTGAATTTTAAAATAAATAAATAAATAAATATTACATTTTACCAACCAGCCTGGTTCATGGTCCATTGTTACCCGGGGTGATACGAGTTGTGTACCATCTCAAACTGAATCTGCATAAAATAAGGAGAAAAACATCTCAGTTGTGCGCTACATACTAGGCCGAGACCAAGGTGTGTGTTGCCTGATTGAAATCCTTAACAGGCCACCTTCATAACCAAATTATTTAATGTATCATTCACCTCAGGTATTGTACCTAGTAATCTAAAGGACTCCTGGGTACTCCCACTCTTAAAAACAAAATACTGGACCCTACCATTCCATCTAATTACAGGCCAATCACTATGGTCCGGTTCCTGCTGACAGGGATCTTGGACAGGGTTGCCTATGTGTAAATCCAAGACTACCTAAAGACCATTCAGCTTCTGGGGATTCAACAATCTGGCTTCAGACATCAACACGGTACCGAAACGGC
The DNA here is from genome assembly GCF_040938575.1 of Ambystoma mexicanum. Taxonomy (NCBI): domain Eukaryota; kingdom Metazoa; phylum Chordata; class Amphibia; order Caudata; family Ambystomatidae; genus Ambystoma; species Ambystoma mexicanum. The sequence continues at coordinate 619,732,171 of NC_090923.1, read as the reverse complement.
ACTGATTGACTTAAAGAGCCAGATTGACGAACTCAAAGATAAAGGGAAAATTGAATTTCTTATACTGTTAGACATAGCGGCTGCTTTCAACCTGGTTCACCATAGGGTTCTCTGTAATCACCTGGCATCGGCAGCCCATTTCTCCCAGTCTGCAAACTCATGGATCGAATCTTTCCTAAATAACAGGACCATGCGAGTCTTCTCACCGTCTGCAGCGGCCAAACCTATTAACATCACTTGTGGAGTACCTCAGGGCTCTTGTGTGGCCCTGACTATGTACAATATTTTCACAAAGCCGCTATTTGGCCAACTATACCATCTGGGTGTCACCCAATTGAATTATGCAAATGACACCCAGATCCTCCTCCCTCTAACGGGTGTCTATGACTCAGATATACGGCTTGTGAACAAAATGTATCTAATCATTCAGGCATGGATGGTCACCCACGGCCTCTGCCTGAATGAGAATAAAACTGACCTTCTGATCCTAGGCTCCCCAGCCAACCTGAACAAACTCAAACCAAACTATGCGTCATTTAACATAGACAGGAATAACATCTCAGTGGCCAAAGAAGTAAAAACACTTGGTTTCTACCTCGATTCTACATCAAATCTACACAAACAAGTTAACACTGCGGCCTCAGCTACTGCCTACATGGGCAAACTGATAAGGGCTTGCAAACCACTACTCTCTGCGGAAAGCTGCCTCACGTTAGCCAGAGCACTCGTTTTGTCCAAACTGGACTATTGAAACAGTCTCTACATGGGTGCCAGTAAGTTTGTGCTTAACAAATTAATAAAATAATGCCTTCAGGACAGCGTTGAATATCCCTAGGAGAGAACATTTCTCAGCAACAAGAAGACAACACACATGGCTCTCTATCAAGGATACAATGGAGCTGAAAACCATGTTGCTTACCTTCAAATCCTTGAATCATGCAGCCCCACCTTACTTAACTGAAAATTGTACTGTCAGATCCTCCACACAGGATACCAGGTCGACCAACAAATCCTGCCTGAAAGTCCCGAGATTTAAGTTAAAAAATTCAGGGGGGGGTAGCTTCCCCGTCATGGTGGCCCAACTGTGGAACACTCTTCCTGCCGAACTTAAGCTGGCCCAGTCTTTCACCAACTTCAGGAGAAAGTCAAACTCCTGGCTAACCAGTAAAAACTAAACCTCCACTTTAGACCTCTCCCCACATTTTCCAATGACCTGCTCTGCTCTATATATAACTTACCTTTTGCTATCATTGCCCATGTGTCCTGTGCTGCTGTCATGACCTACGTTTCATTGTTCTGAAAATGGTCATGCTCTATTTATATGCTGTAATGACACTTATGCATTGCTGTACAATTGCTTCCTGAAACTCATTTTCTTGGCTATGTAACAAATGTATTTCTGCTCTAAATGTGTCCATATACCCCAGGGTTAGGTGCGCTATAGAAATAAAATAAACAAACAAACAAACAAGTCACAAAACCTCAGGAATTCTTGCTGTCAGATGGATTGTAAGGCGGGGTGATGCTAAAAGAGGTTTGATCTTGATTAACATAAACTGGAATCCTGTTAGTAAGGTTCTTTTGTCATTTCATGAAGACTTGTCTGCAATCCTCACCGAAGGAAATATCTCCTTCAGTGGTGATCTCATTATATTAGCAGGAGATCTTAACGCATATTGCTCTCCAATTGGCAGACAACTTTCGAAACCAGGCACTAATAGACTTAAAGGAGAGGTGTGAGGAAAAATATTCCTGGATTGGAATTTGACGATCATTAACAGTAACATGAGTGGTGATCTAGTACCTGTCCCTATGCGGTCAAATGGTAAGGCTAAATCCACAATTGACTACATTGTAGTGTTGTCAGAATTGTTTCAATACTGCACTCAGTTCAGAGTTTTCCAAATGAAACACAGCGATCATAGATCCCTGCAGTCCTTGTTTCTGAAAGAAACATAATAGAAATATATACAATACATAACTTGTATCCTTCTGATTTACAAGTGCACATACAAGAACATTGTGTAATAAGCTCTGAAAAACAAGGCACAAAATTAAATACCAAATTAGGACACATAGTTGAGCATGGCCACAAAACCAAAATAATCAACCTATGTTCCCTGGGAAATTACGATGAATTTCTCTGGGACCTCAATCCCCCCGAAAGCCAAAATGGCTATAAAATTCAACACTCACTCCCACACTTTTGACAAAGAAACGTAAATGAAGAAAAAATCAACTCAATGAAAGTGTGTGTGCACTTAAAAAGGAGGACCTTAGTAATAGATATTACCATTGGTCGCGAACCCATAGACTAACATGTGACATCCGAGATGGCCAAATCATGCTTCAAGCTTTACTACCAACACAGGCAAAAAGCGTTTGGATGATAATCAATGGCCAAGCGTTGTCTCAAGGAATGGAGCAATCATCCACAATCTCGAGCAATAACAGACACAAACTTCATTCAGGTCCAAGTATTTACCTCCTGGACATAGTGTATCTTAAAATTCTCAAGTACGGACATCGTAATTTAAAAAGCATGCACAAAAGTTAAGCCTAATATTTGAATGCAATTGTTTTATATTCCGCCATATATTGTTTTATTTTAATTGTTTATTTATAACACAGTTTCTAGATCCTTTTCTATTTTTCTTTTATTCACTATTTCAAGTCGTTTTTTATTGTACTTCTCCTTTTCTTTTGTAGTTTTTCACGATAGTAGTAAGTACATGGATTTGGTTTGGTGCAGTTCGTTATGACCACTTTGTTTACATATTTTGAGGTGTTGGCATAATCGTGTTGATGCATACACATAGTTCATGCACATTGGTATTTTTTTTTCCTTTGGGAGATTTATCCGAATAGGTGGGTTTATTCCAAATTCCCTAACATTTGCTTCACTAGCAAGGAGCTGGTAGAATTGAACAGTTTGTTTACATGTTTTTCATGTTTAGGTTTTTAGAGCTTTGTTACAAATACGCCTACGTGATACTACAGTGGTTCGGGTACTTTTGTTCTATTTTTTCTGATTTGTTGGCACTGACATCGCCTTTTATCCATCAATCAGTTTTCTTTTCCATGTGTGATTTTGAGTATTCTTCATGTGCGATTTTATGTATGAGTGATAGACAGAAGTTGTGAAAAAGGAAAGAACGAGAAAATAAAATATCAGTACATCTTGAGAGCTGCCCTTCTATGGCTTGCAAAAATGACAAAAAAGTGTGAGAAATGTACTCTTACTTTTTCTTATTCTATCCGCTTTTAGATAGGCGGCACATCAGCGCACCCTAGGAATAATTTACCAATGGGTAGGACTAGTGAAACAATCATGCTATACTTTTTTTCTCTAAGATTGAGCTTGTTAATAGGGCATGGGTAACAGGAGTAGAAATGTATGTTATCTCCTCTACAGCTTTGTATGAATGTGGAGCATGTTGCATTGCACTTCTATCAGGTGTGTTAGCCCTCTTTTGTGATGACACATCATAGTGTATGACATCGTTTCATCCGTGCCTATGACATCATCGGTCGGATGCTAGTCCTTTTAAATATTGGCCAAATTTTCAAAACAAATTTAGTTGCTCAATGTGAGTGTGTATGTTGTCAAAACACTGATTTCAGTTCTGAGTGTCTATTGATTCACTGGATATTTGCTGTTTATGCTTCAAAAATTGTGGATCAATATCAAGAAACTACATAAAATATAGATATAATTGCCTATTCATTCATGTTTGTCTGTCATCTTAATTTGAATTAAAAATGGTGAATTAGACCTTAAGATCAAATCATGTGTATAAACATAAGTGAACGATCACAAAAAGACATGCATTTCTTTATCCACATTCAAACCAGAGTAGGGTGTTCAATGTTCACAAATATATCTTGCTTCCAGTTTTCTCAGTTGTAGTCCTCTTTTTTTGTCTCTGGGAAATATCTTAACTTGGTCTGCAGACAAAAATCTGATCCCGGCCTTATCACTGGTGTAGTGGTGTCATTGCCAATGTTGTGCCAATGTCATTTTGTTTTCTTGACTGCCAATCACATTAGGATGTTCTCTGATTTGTGTATATAATTCTCTTATTGTGCTTCCGATATACATATTAGTACAAACAGATGATCAAATACACAACATATTTGCTCCTTCAGTTTAATAACTGATTAATATGTATATGTCATCCCTGAGAGAGTTTGAATCTGTGTGCACATGCTGCAGTGACCACAGTTATAGAAGCCTGTGATGTCTCAATCTTTATCCAAATATGTTACAGCTTTGTTTGTACTATCGATCATGTAACTCGGACTAAGGTTTGTATATAAAGAGGCTGCATTAGCATAGATGACGCTCAGTTTGGTATTTGTGTATTTGATTAGATCTTTACCCATTAATGAGACATGCCAATATTTGTCTAAAATCTGATCAATACATGTATTATTTGCACTGTATTGTGTTATGAAATTGACCTGACAATTTATAGTTTTTCTCTCTTCCTTATTTTTAGGTGTCATAATATCTCGTCTATTCTTTATCATTCTTGGAAAGTTTTTTATGCTTTCCTTTTTGTATACTATGTGTGGTGTATCCTTTGGCAATAAACATGTCTGATACAAATAGAAATTCTTGGTTTCTCTCTATTACTTCACTTCAGCTTTAATTAATTCTCCTGTTGGAATGTTATCGATATTCGATTTTGGTTGACAACTAGTAGCATGCAGTGTGGGATGTACTTCTGGGCTTTTGTGATATGTCTTGGCATTAAGTTTATTATTTTTGATGTAAATGTCCAAGTTCAAAAAGTTAATAGGAATCCAATGTGATTTTGTTGTGAATTGTAACCCAAAAGTATTATTCTTGAGAGGTTAGCGTATGTTTCTCTAGTTCCTTTTACGTGCCGTGCCATATTACCAAAATATTATCAATATATGTGTACCACAAGTAGGTTTGATTTATATTACATACCTTTCTATTTATTTGCGGCTCAACTGGTCTCTTTGGCACAATCGGCTAATGAATGTGGCTGGTACCTGCAAGGTTGGAGGTTCAAGCCCATCATGGGATGGCAAACATCTGAAAGTATTATGATGTTTATTTAGTTTTATAATTGTTGCCTATTGTCACCCTTCCTTTGCCCAAAAAATGAGGTTTGGTCCAATTCTGGGACAGTCCCGTGCTCCCCCTAAACAATGCTGAAATTGATGAAATTAATGAACACAGCACACATTCCCCAGATATACTCTTCCTTACAGAAACATGGCTCAAACCCCACCACACACCTATTATCACCGACATGCTTCCCCGCACAGTCATGTCCACCACAGAGACCACCCACACAAACAAGGTGGGGACATTGCCATCATATATAAAGACACACTTGCGCTTAATATTTCCACACAAACCCATACACATCCTTTGAAGCACTCTCTCACTTGCTCCACTCCATCACACTAACACCACCTTTCAAAAATTAATTTATAGCCATCCTACACACAATACCAACTTCCACACTGACTGGACTGACTTCACTACTATAAACCACACCTCCCCCTGCAACATCATCTACCGAGGCATCTTCAACCCTGGCAGTTCCCTTCTAAAGACTATTACTAAAGACTATTTTCACTCCACTTACACTATGACCTCACACAACTCATCACCTATCCCACACACAGTGCTGGAAACACCCTGGTTCTTTTGATCGCAAGCACAAATCATGTTTATATGGGTAACTGAATCTGGGTATCTTAGTCTCACCACTTTGCTATCCCCTTCACGCTCACACAACCACACAAAATCCCACCAATTTCCATAAATCCCCCTGACCCCGCAACCAGAAAAAACAAACAAATTACAGGCGTAGCATTAGCAGCATTAGCAGCTCTCATACAACTCCCCCTCAGCACATGCACCTCCCTCTATCCTACTCCTCCAATACAACACCATCATCACACAGGCACTCGACAAAATTGCATCCCTCATATTACAAAAAACCCACAACAACCACCACAAACCATGGTTTAACAGTTCCCTCTTCTCTATCAAGCAGGAAGCCAGATGCCTAGAAAGAGCCTAGCAAAGGAACCCATGCCCCTCAAACAGGACACCCCTCAGTCAATGTTGCTACACAAATAAAACTGCCACATGCAATGCCAAAGCCACCCATTACTTTCAAGAAGTCCAATCCACCACCAATCGTATTCAGAAACTATTCAACATTATCAGGTCCCTCTCTAAACCACCACCCACACCTTCCACACCCCCATCCACTGTAGTATGCAACTCCCTCATGAACTACCTCCATGCAAAATACACATCAAGACAAACATACCATCAGCTCACCCACTCACATCCCCACTCCTAAACATTCCAACACATGCGACAACCTCCACCCCATCAACACGACACACTCATCATTCTCACTGCCCAACCAAAACCTGCACACTTCTCAATGATGCATGCCCATCAAAAAGGTGCTTTCAATTGCATCACCCCCCTATCTCCCTGCCGAGTCAACACTATCAACTCCTTTCTTTCATATGGTACTCACCCCTCCTCATAAAACCATCTCTTGACCCCACACTCCCTATAAACTACTGCTTCATTACTATCCTACCATACCTCACCAGAAATATGGAATGCTTTCAACTATCCAACTACAACACCACATCTGCACAGACTACCTACTCAACTTCTTTCAATCTGGCTTTTAGCCTGAACACAGCACTGAGACCGCTACTCTACGCATCCTCGATGACCTCCACAGCATCACAAAGGGCACACAGCACTACTCCTCATCCTCACCCTCTCGGCAGCCTTTGACACCTTTGACTACACCATTCTACTGGATATCCTAGCACACATGATGAATCTTTCTGGCACTGTACTCAACTGGTTTACCTTCTTTCTCACTGACATGACACGCTTTGTGTCTATGTCCCCTTATCAATCAGACCCTACCCCTGTCAGGTTGGGGGTCCTGCAATGCTCTTCCTCACAGTGGCTCCTCTTCAACCTATATGTTGAATCCCCTGGACAGACCCTTAGCAAACACAACATACATTTCCACCGATATGGAGAGGACACACAATCATAATTCCAAATGTAATCCCCTTCACAATTCCACACCCTTAAAACCTGTCTCTCCCCCTTCAACAACTTGATGTCCACCCACTTCCTCAAAGTCAACCCTTCTGAAACAGAATACCTCCTCATATGCCCCCCAAGGTACGAACCTGACCCCACCCCCTGGATTCAAGAGCTCACTACTGACAACAAACACATATCCCTCTTCTCGCCTGTAAAATTCCTTGGCTTCACCATCAACCCTCAACTTTCCTTCACACAACACATCACTGCTGTCACAAAAACATGCAATATACAACTACACCTCCTATGCAAAATCAGACATAACCTTTCTCCTGAGGAAGTCCCCAGTCCAAGCACTAGTTATCTCTAATATGGACTTTGGAAATGCTTTCCTCATTGGACTCCCCAAAAACACTGTTGCCTCCCTGCAAGCCATAGAAAACCTAGCAGCCAAACTTATCCTCCACCTACCCAAACATGTAAACATCACCCCCGCTCTTATCCAGCTCCACTGCTCCCCATACCCCAAAGAATCCCCTTCAAGTGAGTGGCATTGGATTCAAAGCCACCCACCTCTAAACATCATCTTGCCTTCATGACAAACTCAAACCCATCACCCACACAAATACCTTCAAGACAGCCAACACCATCTACACATTCCACTCTGCAAACTCACATGCACACAAAACCAAGAATTTACACATAGGGCATCCAGGAAATGGAATGCCCTACCTCTCCACATACATACTGCTTCCTCCATCACCACTTTCAGAAAGAGCCTCAAAACAACTGTTTCTCCACACATAACCCAGCCCTCATCCACTGCTATCACTTATCTATCTTAATCCTCCTATCCTTTCCTGAAAACATGTTATAACTTCTTTTTTCCACTCCCTCCTTTTCAATATTTGAACCATGTAAGGCACTCCAAGACTCTATGACCAACCTCTCCCTCCTCAGTACAAACCATTTAACAAGGTCTTGCCTTTCTTCCATTCCACCCCCAAACACTGTGTTTTACAACTGTACTTTCACCACTGAAAGCAACAATGAAAAATGGCCCACATCGCTTCAGTCATTGCCCCAGACGCAGCGCATCATTATGTACTCCCCCATCCAATCCCTCACCCTTCACACCTCTTAAGGGACAGTAAAAGGACTAACTACCTCCTACCCATTACCTGCACACACCGCTGTGCCTGCAGCAATTTCACCTTAATCGTTCTAATTGCATGCAGCAAACCAAGATCACAGTGGTGAGGGGCTATGTGGCAGCACGGGGATAGGTATGTCTCAAGCAGGCTATTCAAGTAAAGAAAAGCAAACCAGTGCATGTGAAATGGCTCAGCAAGATGTGAGACTAGAGTGCTCTATGCATGACCCAGGTTTGAATCGACAATAGGGGGGAAGGCCGAAAACAAAAGGTGCCCTTTCCTGACGTGAAGGAATGGTACTCTTGTGACAGATCAACTTATGGGGTTTAAGTGGTCCAGGGGTGAATATCGGTTTCTAAACCCTCAATCATCCCAACCACTCTAATACACCAGAAGGGATCTGAACAGACTGGAATAACAAGTAAATTACAAAGCTCCTTGTCCAATTTTGGTAATGTGGATGGCAGGCTTATCTCTGAAAGGTTGTGGATTGTTGGTTAGTTGCAACACAGCAAAAATACAATTATTACCCAATGATAAAAGGGACTGTCCACTCAAGGTTGCATGACATGAAAAAATCTACTTTATTTATATAAAAACAGTCAGTTCTAGCAACACTATGAAATACAACCCAGCCTGTAATGGAATGCATAGGACAGACAGTTTCAAAGAAGGAATAGGGATGCACTCTGGATACTGACAAGAGGGTAGTCGGTATGGTTAATAACCACAACTGCTTAAGTTTACTTGGCTTCAGCGCAAAGGGAACAATGGGTCTTAATATGTCTGTAGGGGCCTTCTGGGAAGGACCGGGAGGTGGGGGGGCAGAACCTCAATGTCTTGTGCTGTACTTGTTCTTGGTGCTCAATAGGGTAGAGTCAGCTTCAGGGTGCTTTGCAGGCTTCTGCGAGAGAGTTCAAGACAGGAGGCAGCTGCGGGTATTAGGCAGCAATATGGTTCAGCAAAGTTGGACCAACGACTACAGGCTGGCCTACATGACAGCTCAGGGCAGGAATCGTTGTCTAACTGCTGATCGCCCATTCTGAAGCACTGGGCGAGATGTCTTTGATGGCTTTAAGCAATGGTGGATTAACAACAGTCAATGTTGCCATCCGTTGCAGATCGAGGAACTTGACCACAGGAATTGTTTTAGTCTAAGGCTACCTTAATGAACCAATCCTGGATCCTGAACAACAATCTGCTATATGCGTGAGGTTATAACCAGAGTGCTTCACAACGGAAAAGGTAAAGGGGTGAAAATATGTAATACTAAGTCCCATCTTCCTGTCTGTTGGTTCCTGATTAAAGTGCCAGGTCTCCTCTGAAGCTGCGGCAAGACCAGACTCTCTGGCAAACCACATTCTCGTACCTTATTAATGTGGCCCCCTTGCGGGTGAACTACTGTTCACACGCAGTTATCAGACATGACAGTTCACTATCAATCGATACTGAGGGCGGGAGTTGCACAGTTGCATATGAAAGGTTGTTGGGGTTTCCTGTATCCTTTGCTAACCACTGAAGCTAGGCCCCATGTGGGCCTGTTTGAATTACCCTATTAATGGTATGCAAATCGCTGCCACCAGCTGTAGGGTCCAACAAAATAACAGGGTGGATCCATAGAGCTTTCGTTAGTTAATCAGGCTGGCCATGGCATGGGGAAGGTTTGGTCCCCCACCACCACCTTCTGGAGATGCATAATGTACTCCTCCTGTCATATCCCAACTAAATATGACTGGGAGGACTGCTCCTGTAGTCTGTGTTCACCCAGAGTACAAAGGTCTATGCGTATGCTGTGCAGTCAACATAGGGAAATGTGTGCAGATTAGCTCCACACATTTTCCAGAGGTTGATCTACCATAATTCAATTTCAAAAAAGCCCAGGCGAGCGCACACCGTGCGGATGGTCAAATTCCTCACAACTCTAAATTACAAAAAGTAAGTGAATGAGGGTAGATCTTTTCAAAAAGTAAAGAATTGTAGCCTTTAGTTACCACCAACTTCAACCTTTGAACACTGGCAGTGTTTCAAGTAATTAATCAATTCCGCATTCCATGGAATTATATCATGTTCGATAAGTAGGTGTATGCACGGAACTCCAAATATTAGTTTGTGGCATTATGCGTCAAGTGAATTATGTGATTCACCTGTATTTTGTCTAAGGGGATGTATTGCACCTTTATGGCATGGTTGCCAATGTAATACACATGTCATGATACCATATGTGCTTTGCAGGTACATACAGACTGCTGCCTGGCTGTCATGTACAGCTAAATTCTGACCAAAACAATTAACCACGTGAAGTGCTCAGTGTTCTCTATAATGCATCCATGGGTATCCGGTGTAGCAGAGCACCTTAGAATCAGAGTCCAATGAATATTGCTAAATGGTTTGTCGCATTAGATTAGAGGCGTGTCCAGCATGCCAAGCTCCTGTTGCAGAGATTATTATTATGTATAATTGGTTATTTAAAATGCACTTAATACTGAAGAGGTTTCTAAGCTGGACCCGGAATTCGAACCTGGGTTGTTCTGCACGTCACGTGCGTTGTCACTGAGCTATACTACCCATCTCGTGCTTGTTTGCCAGATATCGGGTCCAAAGCTGGTGAGGTAGAATCAGTATATAAACTTTGGTGGTAGTATTAAATAATCAATGGTGACGTTTGATGTCTGTCACTGGATGGACGTACATATTTTCTGACTGTGCACGACCAAGCATAGCAATGAAAACCCAACCAACCAGCATTGAATTTATGGGGAGTTCTCCCCCAAGACTATTTCTAAAAGAATGGCTTCAAATGGCACATTTTAAATACACTTTTTGTTAATAATTGGGTAAAAGTCATACAATTTAAATTGGTTTTGTAAGTAAGCACATGAAAAAAATCCAATAGTTGCCAGATCACCAACAGTGCAGTGCATGGGAGCATTTTCATGATACCTTTGTCCAAAATCTATGCCAATATTCTGCCACAAAAACAAAAAAGTTAAAATGTGTGATTTGCAACTACTGACTTTTCAGAACAAACTGAGGCTAACGAATAATAGGCCAGTATCCTGCCACTGTAAGAAGACATATTCATTTGGCCTGCCTGTGCCTATCTTCATGTTGGAAAAAAAGCAAGTAATGCAACTCCAGTAAACATGCTCGTGTTGGCTATTACCGCATATGCCAGTTTCCCCGGTAAGCATACTCATGTTGGCTTTGCCCATAATGGCAGTAATAATGGTCTGCAACTGTAAGAACATGTCTATAGTGGCTTTGTACTGCTCCCCACCCTCCACTTGTTTCTCTCACAAACAGCCCCCAGTTTTATGCCAGCACCAAGAGACCCCTCTGGGTAGTGTGCCCTATGCAAACACCCTCACTGACATAGGGCCAACACCCATCTATCTGCAAATAAGAAAAGGTTTCTTTGGTGCTGGGCAAAAATCATGAAATTCATGTCTTTCAATTTCGTTTTTGTAATCTATAAATATTTTAGCATCCTAGGAGCAGCAGTCTCCATGTGTGCCCATTTATGACATATCGCCACACAGTACACATTCTTTGACAGTTAAAAGTATGTCATGGAATCTGTAGAGAAACCCTAGAGTGAGAGATTACACACACGCATACATAAACTCCACTGGAAAAGGAGGCTGGTTGTTAATTACAATGCCATCAACACATTGAGTAGAACAGAAGTGTTGGTGGTCATAATACCCATAAATGTTAGATGGAATGATTCATATTCCAAGGGAGGGTGCCAATGAATACATTCAATCACAGGGGACGGTCAATTAATGCATTCAATTTAGTATAGAGTTGATTTTGAACACTACAGAGCAATTAAACACGCACATATTACATTACGGTTCCTTTGTCATAATTAAAACGAGCTGTCGAAATGACTCATGCAGACCAAGCGTATAAAGACTTTGGTCCTCATTACGACCCTGGCGGTAAGTACCGGTCATTACCGGCATGGCGCAATTACTGTGTCTGTGCTGGCAATAGACCGCTAAAAGCGGCCCATTACGAGTTCGCGGGCACGAGCTTTGCGCCATGCCGATAAAGACCTCACCGCCATGCCACTAAAGGCCGAAAATCCCCCTTTTCGGCATCGTATGCAGTGGAAATAGCACCTCCGGCATCCTAGCCATCGGCATTAGCAGTCACCGCTAATAACGGTCACCTCAAATAGCGGCAACCGCTATTAGCGGTGACTGTAAATAAGCGGATCCGGAAGTAGCGTCATCGCACAGGAACGGGAAAGAGCATGTCGGCCATCTTTAAAAACACAATCCATTGCCATCCACCACAATCAGGAGCCATCTGACCCCCAGAACTCCCACACACCTCAACCACCACCTGTCTGAATTTAGGATGCCAAAAGTTGTGAAAAAAACTGGAGATCGGCTGCTCCAGGAGCGCTTCTCCAGAGAGGAGCTCACCATGCTGGCTGAAACAGTTCAGGAGCATGCAGACGTGGTGTTTGCAACTGACATGTCCCGACCAGCGCTGCTGCGTAAAATGCAGATTTGGGCATTGGTCGCCCAGAGGGTCAGTGCTGTTGGCACCACACCCCGCACACCAAAACAATGCTGCAAGTGAAGGGACGACCTACGTCTACGTATGAGAAGCATACTGTCAGCAAACAGAAACCTCGGGATGGTGACAGGTGGAGGTGCAGAGTCACCCCTAAAACTCCAACCATAGGAGGAGATATGTGCCTCCACCATAGGCACCGAGTCAATAGAGGGAGTCGGGGACATGGAGAGAGGAGGCCTGTCATCAGCAGATGCAGGTAGGTGTCTCAAATCAAACAATGCCAATACCACCACAATGATGTCCAGATGAACTGACAGTGCAATGAAGTATATCAGGGTCCACCAGACACATAAGCACAAGACTGCCTACAGGCAGTGCAAAGCATCACCTTGTCCACATGCATGATGCACCCCATTTGTGTTGCAACCCAAATGCCTCCATGCATCACCCACCCAAGAGTGAGACAACTTGTATGTCACTCCCCCCAATGTGACTCATCTACCAATCCATGTCAATGCAGCCACCCCAATACATGCTCAATGCCCGTAGACCCATCACTAACCCTCTCCCTCCTTTGGTCCCCCACAGGCACACAATCAGACAGCGCACCGGTGCCACACCAGGGAAGAAGGCCAGGGCCGAGGAGGGACAACACCGGCCCTCCATTTCAAGGGGCATAGGCCAACCGCTATGACATCAGAAGGCCAAGAGCACACCACAGGCAACAGCACCAATGTGCTCTACGTCCCCCACTATGGCGTCCACAACAGCCAGCATCACCCAAGTGTTGGCGGCAGGAGGGACTCATCGGCTGCAAGCAGCACAATTGGCGAAACAGCTGCCACAGCAGCAATCTCCGATGATGAGGAAGGGGATGTGCTGCATGTTGCAACTCCCCCCACTGGCCCCTTGCATTCCCCACACCTGTCCCCATGCAGCCTGCCCGACACCAGCATGCACAGGCTGTCTCCGGCTAACTCATGGCCGGCAACTCCCAGCCCAACCACAACTGTGCCCGAGGAACACAGTATTTCAGGCACCCCTCAAACATCCACCCCAGCCCCAAACACCCAAGAGGGGATCCAGGACATTGCAAGGCGCCAGCAGCAGTTCACTGGCCTCTTGACACAGCACATTACTGAATCTGGTAGTGTAAGGGAGGACATCCGTGAATGTGCTTCTTCCCTGAAGTCAGCAATAGAGTCAAGCTCAAAGGACATATGCGCAGAACTGGCCACAGTGCGGCACGTACTGTCTGAGATGGTGGCAGCAATGCGGGACATGCGTCCATCCGAGCAACCAAGTACATCCTCAGCTGCTAGTTCCACCAGGAGCAGCCCCGTGCGCAGGTCTGGCAGGAACCTACGGCGATCAGACAGCACCTGGTGCTGGAAGAGGGGGATGCCAGTAGGCACAGCCTTGCATACTGGTGCCATGTGGTCCACTGGTGGACAGTACTGCACACCATGTGTTGGGGAGTAGAGGCCGGAAGGGGGAGTGGGTGTGTTGGGGAGTTGAGGGGGGAGGGGGGAGTGGGTGTGTTGGGGAGTTGAGGGGGGAGTGGGGAGTGGGTGTGTTGGGGAGTTGAGCGGGTAGGGGGGAGTGGGTGTGTGGGGTGGAGGGCTTGTTCACTTAGTTATGCTTCTTCAATACACATTTTGGTTACTCATAATTCAGATGTGTGGACATTGCTTATTGCGTACGTGTGCTTTATTGGTTAACAGTCTACAGTGTCCATGTCTCTGACACACCCAGTGCCCCGAGTGCCATCTCCATGAAACACCCCCCGTCCATGTGTGCTAGAAACATTGGTTGAACAGAGTCTGACGCATGGTTGGTATCTCCTGTGCATCGCTTCCTCCCTGAGGTGCTGCCCCATCCCCACCCTCCTCATCCTCTTCGTCAGGTGGTTGCAGTTCAGCGTCAGGGGGCAGGGGCACATTCCGTCTGATGCACATATTCTGTAGCATGACACATGCCATGACGATCTTTGCCACCTTCTCATGGTGGTACAGGAGTGCCCCACCAAACCTGCTGAGTCAGAGAACCGTGCCTTCAAGAGGCCAAATGTCTGCTCAATCACCACACGGGTTTGTGTATGGGCATGATTATAGTCCTCCTCGTGCCTGTTCTGTGGGTTCCGGACTGGGGTAAGGAGCCACCTCTTCAAGGGATAGCCTGCATCACCTGCATTTATGCAACAATGTATGTGTAAGTTATCACATCATATTTTACCTCATTAAGTGACACCATGGCATGCATTCATTTCTTAATTTCAACCCCATTTCCATGCATGAATGGAGAGACACGATGTGACTGCTATGTGTGTATTCCTCTTATGGACTGGTTTGCATGCCATCAACTAGTGGGCGCAGGGGGGTCCAGTTCCTTGTGAGTGCCCATGCACTGTGTTAGTCCACAGCGGTTGTTTCTGTGATCTGGCAGATGTCCAGTAATTTGTATGCTTTCATCCGGGCACCGTTGATGTCAGCCTCATGATGATCTCACTACGCACAACAAATGGTGTCATGCAATTTAGTTGGGCCTCTGTGTCAGTGTAGTGGTGTATTGATGTATTTGACCCTCATGTGACTCCTTTGTATGCAGTAATGGGGGACTGTTGTTTCAGCTGATGGTGTTTGGTGCTGTGTATTGGCTATAGTCATTGCTTGTATCTGCATTTTGTTGAGGGGGATGTAGTTTGATTTGGTACAGTGCACATGCTGATGGCTGTGGAATGGTTGTGACACTGCTTCATTTACATGGTAGGGCTGCTTACATCTTGCATTATGTGGTCAGGTGTCAGCTCCAGTCTGTACTGCTTTCGGGTATGAGCATGCTCCATTCCCTCTGGCACTCAAAGCCAGGTGAAGAATGCATCTCTCCCCCACCCATCTCAGCCAGGTGAAGTATGCATCTCCCCCCCCCTTCTCAGCCAGGTGAAGTATGCATCTCTGCCCCCCATCTCAGCCAGGTGAAGTATGCATCTCTCCCCCCACCTCAGCCAGGTGAAGTATGCATCACCCCCCTCCATCTCAGCCAGGTGAAGTATGCATCTCCCTCCCCCCATCTCAGCCAGGTGAAGTATGATTTTATACCTCAATCACCTACCCACATCACATTTCCATGGACATAACATGCGACTCACAGAGAAGCCAGGATCTCTGCCCTGCATGTCGCTCCATGTAGTGTGGTATCGTGGAGTTCCGCAGGACCATTGAATCATGGGTTGATCCGGGGAATCGGGCACAACAATGTGTGATGATCCTGTTTGAGTCACATACCATTTGCACGTTGATTGAGTGTTATATCTTACGCTTGCGGTACGCTACCTCCATGGCATGTGGGACCACCAATTCCACATGGGTGCAGTCGATGGCGCCAATGCAACCTGGTATGCCGGCCAGTGAATGGAAACCTACTTTGGTGTTTGAGATCTCCTGGGCAGACCGTGGTAAAGAAATGTGGTCGTCTGTGTGCTTGAGGAGGGCATCAAGCACTTGGTTCAGCGTGCGTGAGAATAATGGTTGTGAAATGCCATGCAAGTGCCCCACTGTGTGCTGGTAGGTGTCTGGGTCCAGGAAGTGGTGCACAGACACTACCTTCAGTAGGGGTGGGATGCCGGTGCATGTTTCAATCAGGCTGACAATGTCGTCATGTATCATGTCCACAATGGTGGTGATGGTGTCCCGGTCCAGACGGTACAGGGTGTGGATCTGCTCAGTGGTTAGGTTGAATGGACTGGCTCTGATGAGTGGGATTGGGGGCTGCCTGTGTGGTGCCACTGGCTGTGCTGGTGGGGCATACTGGCCCTGCCTTGCCCTCCTTCTCATCTTGCGTGTCCTCTGTGCTGCCTGTTGTTGTTGTTGTAGCACTTCCACTGCAATAAGGTCCTCCAGCCCCAGCATTGCTAGTAGTATTGGAATCATTGTGGAGTGTGACTGGGTGTGGGAAGGGGTGGGGTGTGCTCCTTTTGTGCTTGCCCAGTCTGTATTGCCTCCACCTGTGCTGATTGTATGCACCTGTGGCAGTTGGGAACACTGCACATGGCCGTTTACGGTTGGTCCGCGATGGCGGTATTTGCAAAATGGCGGTAAGGTACTTTACGGCCTTCACAAGGGCGTTATTTGCATGTCTGCGTGACTTGTAATGTTCCCCACTTTGCGCCATGCCGGTATTTACGGCATGGGAGGTCGCCTGCCCGTGCCCTTGGTGCTTTTAGCAGCACCGTTAAGTACGGTGCCGCTAATAGCGCTTTATCGGGTCAGAATTGGTAATTCTTTACCGGCATCGTTTTTCACTTACCGCCAGGGTCGTAATGAGGGCCTTTGTCTACGAAGCATGAGAAATAAAGAAAATAAAGAAAGAAAATTAGCCATAACAGATGATAACCTTGTATAAAGCTGTCCACACGCCACCTATTATGTCACAGCTACAAAGCTCCCTAGTTTTAGTGTAGAAATTCCTAATTCCATTGACTTTGCCCCACTTGCTCTCTCCATGGACGTTTTGAAGCACGCACCCAGTGGTGGACTAAAAAGTGCTGCTCGACAGAAATTGATGCCAAGGTCATAGGCATCCTCTTGACTAAACAATGGTGTTGCTCTTAAATGTGCAGAAGTCAAGATTGGATTTGTGTCCTATGGTCTTCGGCGACAATCACGCTGGAGATCACCATATGGCGCAATAACTGAAAATGTACAATGTAGACGGACTATGTACTAATGAAATAATCATTTGTGTCTGGCAGGAGACTGGATGTTTGCACCAGAAGGGCTCTTCGTCTTTCACCTATGTTCTTAGATTCCGGCTCTGTCAGGTGACCAGTGACCTTTAAAGGTTGGGGTCTGGAGGCCGGATCAGATTGGCGCTGTCTGGTCCTGATAGACATAGGATGCTGTTATCCTTGGCTTGCAAGACGACTAATGCTGCCTCTGCTTGTCATCATCCAAAATTGATGTCTGAATATGAATTCTCTGACATTATGGTATCGGACGTGTTGTGTAATGCGTGATCACCACCAAAGATTGCCGGCCTCCTTCTCCTCAATGCCCCAGTTTGCTCGATCAAGGAAGTAAGCAGTCTGGTATAAAAAACTACAAAGGGTTGATCAAGAGAATGTTTTCTTGAATGGCCGTTCATGTTAACTGAGATTTTACCATGATGATTTAAGACACACACTTGTTTCAAGGGTCTACTAAAATGGGATGGATGTTCTGGATAGGATATCTAGTTTTGCTGATCCTATTCGCCTGGCTCATTGTCATGATACTTGGAGTGATATCTGCTGTGTCCTGAGAGCGATCTGGTAAAGTGTTTGCAGTTTTGATTTCGGACCTATTTAGTTTGGTAAAGGTCTAAGGGGCTTCTGGTATTTCTGGTCTGATAATTAGGTAACAGGACAAACCTGTGCAATAGGAATGAGATAGATGGGTTGCCCAGCTTAAATAGGGTCAGATGGGTTGACTTCAGAGTGAGTGCCCCAAACCCTTTTCAGGACCGGTCTGTGTTTATCAATTCCCTTCCTTCTCATGCATGCATAGAAAGTAGAATCGCAGTATTTGTAGAACAGGGGTGAATGAGTCTTTGAACAAATAGCACTAAAAACGAGGGTCAGGCTGCTGTGGTGGACCTTCTGCATTCTGACCATACCATAAACAGCTCCTGCATAGCTTCTGCTGTCTGCACAGCTTTTCTCTGTAACTTCCCAGGCTCTGTTGAGTCTCTGCATCCTCCCACACACCTGCACAGCTCATGTCCAGTCAGGAGCACGTCTCCCACATGGCTCGGCTTCTCTCCCTGATGCCTTTCATGACTGTGCTTCCTGCTGTGCGTACTCTGCAAAACTGCACGCCTTCTCTTCCCACGCCAGCTTCTGCTGGCATGCTTTCGTGCCCTCTCTCCTGACTGCTTCTGCCTCTGCTAAACCTTCCTCCACCTGTGGTTCATTCTGGCATTTAAAGGTCTTGCATAGGTGTATTGCTTCACATCGACTAGACCACACATTGGTTTCAATAGCACCTCTGATCTTTACTAACTGATGATTACACAGAGGTCTTATACCCGAATATGCATCATTTATGGCATCATCCTAAGTGGCAAACTATAAAACCTACATGGCGGGACGGATTGGCTAGGGGAACGTGTCTACCTATAGAAAGTACACGGGTTACTACTTCATTGGTGGTCTCTTATATGTAAGACACACCTTTAACTACCTCTAAATACATATTATATTGATAATAGCATACACAATGGCAGTGGATTAGCCAATGCAACATAGTAAAGCAGGTTGCCCCATAGACCAACTGATTAGTTGCCATTCCACCCAACCTTGGACCTTTGGGTCGCTAGCATCATGTAAAGAAATCGACACCTAGGTGCTTGAGTCATGTCAGAATACTCCCCACTTTCCCAATTAGGCCATCATCTCTCATCAGGTTGGGAGTAGAAGGACATCATTTATTTTCAACCGTAGCCTAATGAAGAGCCCTTGTTTTCGTCTTCTGTATCACGTGTGAGGGTGAGGAGACCGCAAACATGTCCCTTTCAACCTCCTATTTACTGCTATTTGATTCAATTTAGCTGGGTGTTATTGCTCTATTGGCCTCTAGAGACTTGTTCACTCCATCTTGTATGAGCCTTATTCACTGTTAATTGTCCAATGATATGATATGATAGGTTATTTATAATGCGCTTAATACCCAGAGGTTTCTAAGCGCGGACCCGGGGATCGAACCTGTGTTGCTCCGTGTCGTCTTGCTTTCAAGGCGAGCACGTCACCACTGAGCTATCCTCCGAAGACCTGGCTCTCGCATATGTTTACATCTTCATTAATCTAAGAGAAATGTGTCTCACGCTCGTGATGTCATCTGTCATCTGTCTGCCTCACTTTGTACCCTTTGTACTCTGCAGGTATTTCTTGAAATAGCATCCTTGATCCTAGGCCAACATACACTGCTTCATTTGTGCACAACGCCATTTTCCTGCATCTCCTGACTCTTCAGCCCTGATCTGTTTCTGAGGTAGTTATAATGGATCTTCGCACAAGCCGACGTCCATTTTGCAATCATGGCCGTCCTAGCCACGTTATGTATTCCACTATAGCAAGCTTGTATACGTCTCATCTACCTTGCATTGCTGAGAATTTACACTTGTTGATCCACAAGTTACTTCATCTTCTTTTTACATACAAGATTATTTTATCATTTAGTTCATGTTTCTCTTGTTGCTTCATTTCCATTGTCATTCTTAAATATTTTCATATCGTTTCAGCATATTCAAGTATATCTTCTTCATGACATCACTCTGCCCTTGTCAGATGTCACTCAGCGCTCCATGATGTCTAATGGTGGGTTCAGACATCCCTTCACTCTCTCAATGTGTGGGTACATATTCTTTATGATCCTTAGGTGATAGAACTTCATTCCTGGATGTCCAAGGGTGCTTTTTTTAAATATACTCACGAGTACTCTCTTCATTTTGCATCTGCTCACTTGTTCCAGCATCTATGTCAATCATGATCTTCATCCAAAAAGCTTTCCTGGCTGTCTTCTTACATTGTCGTGATAAGACAAAATCCTAGCAGTACAAACACAAATATTGCTGCAGGTATTTTGAAGGCATCCACCAGCCCAGATGGAATCCATGAGAACAGGGATGAAAACCAGCCATCATCCTCAGGGTCATCAACTTCATCCTTCATCTTTGTGTGCAGGGTTGACAACATTATTGCTTCTGTCAGAGTCCCATTACCTTCATCATGGGCAGGTGTGAATGTGCAGCAAGGAGGCCCGATCTTCCATTGCTGTGATTAAGTCCAGGACATACCTGTTCTGGAGGGTCATAAACCTGATTGCCCTCAATTCTTCTCTGATCGCATTAAATCATTTTATTGTCATATCGATCATTTGCAGCAGCTTTCATCTGGTTATCTGTAACCATTAAGCATTCATTGCAGTCTGAATTCCTGGCTGGAATATTGAGGTGAATATCACTCTGCTGAACAACTTATGCTTATCTGTAACGTCATTATAGGCTAAGATTAATTTTGCTGAGAAGTAAATATCTCTCCTCTGTCTGCTTCACTGGATCTTTTCTTCCTCAGGTGTAATCTGCAGGTCACTTTGTGGTACCACCAAGGCTGGTATGCTTATCAACACCAATGAACAAACTCCTCCCTATTTTGGTCGCACCTTTATGTATGCTCTCACTAGACAGGCCCAATAATGATTTGCCAGGACTCCTGTTCCTTCCTTCATACCTGGTACATCAAGAACTTGGCCACAATGGCAATTCTCTCCAACTTTCTCCCTACCATTATTTCTGAAACATAAGGAGGCCTTCTTCAATGGTAGTATCTGCAGTGGTCCTCCCTCATCGTCGACCCATGTCAACAATCTTGAAATCTTCGGCCATTGATCTTTTCATTCCTTTTCTGCATTAGCCACAAGTACTTCCCACTGTACGATTAAAGCTGCTGCTTTGTACACAACCAGTCCATCAGCCCATCTCCGGATAAAGCACTGTTCCTTTGATTTGTAGTTGACCTCGTTCCCAGCATTGTAGTATTTCCTTCCTATTGTTATGTTTACACTGCAGCATCTTGTTTTCTTCAATCTTGATTCCTCCTCCATTTATTCCAAGCTGTTCATACTTTATTAGTTGATGCTTTGTTTCTGGCTTCACCTTTGTCTTTAAATGTTGTACATAATAGTCTTATCTTTGAGATGTCACATTAATTCGTCCACACTATGGATGCTGTTCTACCTTGGAACTGTCCTCTTGTCAGGCAAAGTGCCAGATATGTAAGGAAATGTGCTTTTTTCACTGATACTTCTGTGGCTATGAATATTTTAGAGGTTCCCAAAGTATGAGGTATTAGGGAACACACATAGCAGCTTTCATCTGACAATTGCCTTCCCACCTTTTTCATGTGTTGATACCATAGGTCATTTTATGAATATATTTATATTTTTATTGTTTTCCCCAATATCCCTTTTTAAATTGAAATAGATGCTCAGTGACATTATAAAAAATACTGTTTGTGATTCCATCAGAAATAATAATAAATGCTTCATTGTTCCCCATCATATCTGCATCATTTTTCATAACATGTCTGAATACCATAACAATCAGGGGTAAAATACAAATCATAATACAAGATAATATCACAATGAGTATTCCATGAAAGCCCATTCTTTTTCTTGATAGTAATGAATATTTTATATTTTGAAACCTCTTCATTTTGTTTTTTATTCTGAATATGTAACTCTGTAATTCATTATAAAGCCCACTTTTAGACCTTTTAGACCAAGAACTGCAAGATTGATACAATTATTCTGAAAATAATATAATTGGTTTTAGGATTCCCCAAAAATATCGCTATATTCACGTATCTTCTCACTAAAGCTGGATATGACTGTAATATGTAGGTAAAAACAACAAACAGAAATGTGTCTAATGTTATTGCACTAGGTAAGATAAAGAGATAAAGGGGCTGATTCATGGAATTATTTGCGCTGAAAAAACTGGGATTTGTGCGCCATTCTGCCCGCAAATCCCCATTTGTTAAACAGGGATTTGCGGACAGAATGGCGCACAAATCCAATTTTTCCGGGGCAAATAATTCCATGAATCAGCCCCTAAGTGTGCTTTTCTTTTTAACTTTGATAGTTCAATGTAATTTTCGATGGGTCTGTCCAAAAAGAAAGTTTCAGGTTAACTGCAAGTCTTTTACTCCTCTTAAAATGCTGAAAGATATTGGTCCTTACTTCAAAATAATGTTATGCTCTTTATTGTCCTTGTCTTTACTCATGGCCATCGAACTAATGCGTGGAGCTTCTTCTCTTGCTTCACCTTCAGTATCTTCAGGAGGGATCAGAGTTTCTCCTTTATATGGTCTGATGTCGTAGCCAAACTCGCCTTCCTTTTAATTTTGCAGCTGTTGGGGTAACTTCTTTCACCTCGTATGGACCGTCAAAACGGGGTGTGCTCCAAGTGCGTACACATTTTTGCACCAGCACCTGATCCCCTGGGTAGATGCTGTGTTGTTTCAACAAATCTTCTACTTCAGTGGAATGATTGTCTTTGTCGCTTCTCTTTGACCCCTCCCTTTTGGTTTTTGCCCTGTTGAGACATGAAAGAAACACTTGCTGTCATTATTATTAGTAATCATGCATCTCATTTCCTAATACCCTCGCTACACTGTGGGCATCCGTTTTTAACCTAGTTGGAGGGGCAAGTTCTCAAGTGGCATCCAGTCACCAACTCATGATGATTTAGATGGTGATCTGAGCCAGGCTAGTTTCATAGGGTGTATAGGGCAATGGGTAGGCAATGTAGACATCCCTTCTTCAAAGTCTTTTTGACTTTCGCTATCATCTCCTTCAACAGTCTGGTCAATCATTCGCAAATGCCATTTGCCTGTGGATGGTACACACAGGAAAATGTATGCTTAATTACCAATTGGAGAACTATTTGCTCAAACAGCTCATTTACAAAATGTGGTCCATTGTCAGATGGCAAAACCTCACGCACACCCCATCTTGGGAAGGCCTCACGTGCAAGAAACTTGGCAGCACACATGGAGTCAGGGTGTGTGCATGAACCTGCTTCGATCCATCTAGAAAAAGGATATAACACAACCTGGCGAGAACCACTCTTCTGCAATTGTTTGGTTTAATTTACATTTGTAATGTGCATACCCCATAGGGTCCAAGCAGAAACTGCAACTAGGCACCGATGTTATGACATCAATTCACATAAACTACACAGAAGTATTACAAGATGCTCTCAAAGTTGGAAGTACTGATTAAATAAACAGATTTAATTGCTTCATAAAGAGAGTCAGTTTGTCGAAGATCCAAAAGAGGAAAGTTTCAGGACCGAGGTCCAAAGGAAGAGTGCCGCCTGTGTCCCCAGCTTATTGATTTGACAAGCGGTGCTGTCAGAAGGCACTGGTCTGTGGATAGAAGTAGCCGTTGTGGGCAATATGTTTAGATTTTTGAAGTCAAGTATGCCAGAGCAAGACCATTAATGCACTTAAAGATCAAACATGGGACCTTTAGACAGAATTCTCTGCTGTAATGGGAGCCAGTGGAGGCTCTTCTGATATTGTTGAACAGTTGCCTTTCTTGGCAACAAAAAAATCAACCTAAAAGCAGAATTCTGAGCAACCTGCAATCTCTTGATTTGAACCCCATAAGAAGTGCGTTGCAGTAATCTAGTGTTGAATTAGTGAGCACACCCACCACAGTGGGGTGGTCCTTTTCAGAGATGAAAGATAATACAGACTTTATGAGTTTGAGTTAGTAGTATACAGATTTCACTCTCTGGCTAACATGAAGACTACAGTCCACACTCAACTGCCAGATTTTTCACTGCATCCGAAAATTTATTGGGAACCCCAAACAGAGTAGGACACAGAATGAATTGTAAGGTACTGATTACTCTTCCCTTAGAACCGAGTACAATGACCTCTGTCTTTGATGGACTTAACTGGAGTTTGTTTTCCAGCATCCAGCTTTTCATTTTATTTGCACAGGATAAAACTTAGTCGGTTGCCTCCAATGGTTGTTTGAGTTGTACATAGAACAGGGTGTCATCAGCATATGAGGGAAAAGACATACCAAAGTCAGAGGAAATATTCAACAATGGACGTATATAAATGTTGAACAAAAACGGGGACAATGAGTATCCCAGAGGTAGAGAATCGGAAGAATAGGCCCCAACTTTAACCTGCTGAGTACAATTAGGTAGAAAGAACACAAATCATTCCAGAGTTTTGTCTGATACGTGCGCCACTGATGACAGGCTGGAGATGACAATCTCAAAATCGACTGAGTCAAAGGCCGCCGACAGGTTCAGCATATCCAGCATGCTTATGTCCCCTTCGTCGGTGGCCCCCAGTAGATTGTCCCAGACTGCCATAAGGGCTGTCTCAGTGCCATGGCCCAGTCTGAATCCCGATGAAAAAGGATCCAGAATTTTTAGTTCTTCCACATAACTCTTCAATTGAATGGTCACAATATTTTCTAAACTTTTAGCAGGCCAAAAGAGACCAGCTATTGGAAGGAGTTTTGTGGTCCAATTTGATTTTTTTTTTAGCAGTGGTGTAATGTATGATTTCTTTAAGTCCAAGGGGACGCAACTTTGTGCCAGGGAAGCATTTACCACAGTTTGTATAGCCCCACCTAGCGCATTAGAATGCTGCTTAGCCAAAAAAGCTGAGACATTACCCCTGTCAAATCCTGGATCTCTGGCTCGGTTGCGTTACAGAATTTCCCTCGAGGAAAGGTTGGGGACCCTTCTGGGGCTCCCTGCAACCGCTGCTGGGCTTTGGGATGGTCAAACCACATGGGAGACAGCTGCCCAATGCTAGGGACAAGATAGGACAAAGGTAATGCCAAGGACTAGATAACTCGTCCTTGGCATTTAAGGGGTTGATACATTCTGGATTGATGGCATTTTTAATGGCCAGAAACAGTGCTTTAGGTCTATTTTCAGCGAGATTGATTTGATTTTGCAAGGAGGAGGATTTTGAAAATATAATCTCTCTTTTGTATGCCTCCACGGCCGATCTAGGCACCTTCCAATCGGCTGTGTCTCTAGTCTTAAACCATACTTTTAACTTTTTTCCATAATATGGCTTTAGACCTTTAAAATTGTCACTATACCACTGATTGTTATTCCTCCAGACTTTTATAGTATTTTTAAGGGGGCAATATTGTTACAGTTAGATTGTAAGTGTGAGATGAGATTGGAGTTTGGTGCACTTAGTGGTAGATTGCACATGATGTGAAGACTCATGTTGCAGAAAGACTGTCTCAAATCATATGCACGGGATAGTGGAGTTGGACCAATGCAATCCTCAATAATGCTTGAGGCATAACTGGCTTTCGTGTGCAATCCTGTCTCCAATAAAGAACACCCCTGTTTCTTCCATAAATCATGCTCTTCTTGTGGTGCGTGTCCTTGTATCTCAATTATCTTGACAATAGACAGCATGTTAAAGCCCTCTTTTACCAACATGCATCGTACTGTCATCTGTTTGATACTTTCAATTTCAACATTAGTGATCTCTGAAAAATAGGCTTTGTTTTCGGCTTTGAAATCTGCACCTTTGTTTCTGTGGCAAATTATGCCTTCTCTTTTAGAAACTACCGAAACCACAATGCCTAAGGAGAGCTTTTTAACGAAAGGTCTCAAAGTGGTGATACAGGGGTCTTGTAAAATCCTCTGTACATTGAAAAGATTTTGACAAGTAAAGAGAAGGAAGAAGGGAAGCAGAAAAGTATCCAATGAGTGTTGTCAAAAGAGACGGTAAAAACCAGTGAATGCAACAGAGAACCATTATTGCAAAACACCGGAGTGAACCCAACAGTGGCAGGCGGACAGTCAAGGAGGGGCCTGAGCCCAGCCAAGAGGGACCCTAGGGTGAAAAGTCATCATCCAAAGCTGGTACGTTTGAAAGAGAGCCATTGTGAACCCGACTCGGGAAGGCTGAGAATCTAGCCATAAAGAACCTGGCCGAGGGAGACTAAGAGTCGAGAGGGGTCTGCGCCCAGAAGAGGGGGACCTACGGGTGAACCACCATCACCCTCAGTTGTGAAAGAGAGCCACAGTGAACCCCACTGAGGGAGGCTAAGAATCGAGAGGGGTCCACGCCCAAAAGAGGGGTGACAGAGGGGCAAATCATTATCGCCCTACTGCCGTAGGAACTGAACTTTAAGTTGTTGTCAAGAGGGGTCTGCGCCTGGAAGAGAGGTACCCAGAGATGAACCACTATCACCCTAAGTCTTGTTTTAAAAGGGAACATTTTGTTTGTTATTGTCCGACCCTCCAAGGCAAGGACTTTCAAGAGGAAAGAGACTCAGCCATCGAGGCTCCTAAGAAGTTGAAAGCCGAGTGTGTACTGTGCTTAGAGGGGCCACCTTTTCCCATGCTGAAAATGTGGGGAGATGTGACGAGCACATCCTGACTATGATTTGTGAACACTTCTTTTCTTTGGTATAGCTCTTATCCCACACTCTTTGCAGATTAGCTGTAAGGACTGGCAATATGTTTTGTAGTGTAGGCACTTTTATTTTAACCAGACTCTACAAGGACTGCCTTATCTTTCTTTTGATGGTCTAAGGTTGCTCCCATCTCAGAATCAGGTTAGATTAGGCATTTTTCCAACCTGCACACTGTTAAAATAAACACCCTTGAAAAATATCACCTGTGTCTGTCGTTACTGTTGCCACCATGAGTTCCTTACATATGGTGTCAGAGTGGGATGCGATTCAAATGATAAAAATTGAAGTACATGCTAATAATTGTGGTACCACCTGAAGGGGAAAATAGGATAGTTGATCTCCTAGACTTTGACCACGTATCCACATTAAAAGAGGTGTTATCCTCTCAATTACTGATTCCATCTAGACAACTGGATCTGTTCTTTAAAGCTCAAGTCTTGTTAGATACCCTTCCTCTCTCCTGTTATAACATACAACCGTGGGACCAAATAATTCTAAGAGTTGGACCCGTTTTCTCTTTCCTCAGACCCAATACTTTGAGTCCCCCTCCTTCCGAGCCTTTTTTCCATTGTATTCAGCATATTGCAAGACCATCAAAACTTAATGTACCATGGTCCACTCTTTCATCAGACTCAGAATATGAAGATTCTGGGGATTTTTAAACCTTATATGACTGAGTCGAGAGTTGCTTCTTTTCTGATTTGGAAACTACAAAGGGAACACTTACACCCTCGGAAGAACTGGCCGACTTAACTAATGTTATTGCCCAATTGGCAGCCCATCAGATACAGGCCGAAACCTTATTCCAAGAAAATGTAACTAGACTAATTGAATTGCAAGCGAGTGTCATGATTACTGCCCCTCATGTCCCCAGCCCTCCAGGGCCTCTCCATCCCTCCAAAGACCCACTTGGAGTCAGACTTGGCGCTTGTGGCACCAGACTCACTCAATCCCATAGGATAACATTGGGGATTGGACTTGTAGTGCATTGATGGGGACAAGATGGATGCCCCCACATATTTCGGTTCCCAGGCTGCATGTGTGGTCTAGTCTTTTGGGTGTGGTTCAGCCCAGAGACACCTGGGATACCCAGAGACTATTTAAGCCACACCCAGGCTGAGAAACATGCTTTGCGTTTTCTGCACCTGCAGCGTGATTCTCACCGTGTTCGGATAGCTCTCCAGTAGGCCTGCATCTTTCTTCTGCGCTCAGCTCCTGCAAGAACAAGAACACAGTTAGGAACAGCCTTACCTTGCGGCGCTTCTGCCCATCATTCATCGCTCCTTCTGTTCTGCGGGCATCTTCGGCGGTGTCATTCCCATCCCGGCACGCCACTTCCTAAGGAAAAGGGAAAAGAACAGAAAAAGGCAATAGTAAGCATTCTGCAAATCTTTGCTTATTTTTAAATACTGTACAAGCTTCAAACGCTTATATGAATCCCAGCTGCTCTGGGTGAACTCTGTCTCCAGAACTTCTCATCCATCTGCAAGAGGGAAAAGACACTCCAGGTTAGCGTGGAAACATCTAGAGGCGCCGCATACCGCGCTTACCCACCGCATTTATTCTTCATAACCGGCATCCACGCTGAGAACGTTGCGGCACCTAAAAGACACCGAAAAAGAACTCAGTACAATGCAAATACGAAAGGGGTGCATCGCGCATCGCGCTCTCACTCACTTTCAGCGCTACTCATCTCAGCAGCACGCCGGCATGCCCGGACGCCGGCCATCATCTAAGGAAGGAAAGGAACGAAGTTAGAGAACTGTTCAAAAGACTCATTATACTTACCTGTCGGACTCTTGCCAGTGAAGTAACTAGGCAGCAACGAGCCCGCATCAACGCGCCCCTGCACTGAAAGCAGGAAGGAGAGCACACTATCCAAGAAAACAAGGTGAGCTGTGGATCAAAGGGAAGGGTTGGACCCCGGGGAAGAAGGGGTTCAAGCACACAGAGACAATAGGGAGTTAAACTTTACCAATCCTGTGTTTCAGGCCCAGTCTCCAGTCGAATAGCCTCCAGGGAAGGGTTCGAGGTCGTAAGAGGTCAGAACAGGCTGAGTGATGTCCCCGTGGAAACCATGTGAGTGTTACAGCAAGGCCTTTACTACCACAAGGCATACTCCAACCATACCTCGAAGGCAAAGACTTGGGAAATGTTTTCCTAAACTTCGAACGCCTGGTTGAACAACTTGGATGCAAAGAGAATCTTAAGAGATGTTATTTGGGTCCATTGTTGAAAGGTGAACCTCAGACTTCCTATGAACTCCTCAACCTCGCAGAGGGAGCCTCCTTTGTATCCAACAAGGAAAGATTGTTAAAAGAGTAGGGCAAACCTGCAATTTTTCTCGGCAGAAATTATGATCCATCTGACTGAACCCGGGAGAAACTCCTTTAGAGCTGGGTGAACGGGTCAAAAATACTGTGGCCCTGTGGGTTAATAATAAGACTTTAGAAGATCTAAAAGAGACGACTGCCCTAGAACAATTAACCAGCTCCCTGCCCCCTTTTTTTGCAGAAATCTGTCTTTCAGTTAAATCGAACTACCCTAGCTAGGGCCATTGAGACTGCACAGAACCACTCGGACGCAGCTAAACACTTTCACCCAACAAGATAAGAGAGATCATAAACCCGACCATCGCCGTCAACCCCAGGGAACAGATAAACAAGGGGGAACACATAGGGCAAAGGAAGGGATACCACGAGGAAAAACAGGCTAGAGATGTAAGCAGAAGGTAAGAGTTAAAAGGAAACAGACCATCTCCTCTGGTCTGTTTCTATGAAGAGAAACAGGACATCTAGCTAGACACTGTCCAAGAATATAAAAGACAAACCTATGGAAATAGGTTGTTTAAAGGGCGAAGAGTGGGAAGAACCCAAGGAAGAGTTGGAGACCTTAAGCATCTGTCTGTGTCAAACTCTGACAGAGTGGAATAAGGAAGGCTTCCTGGACATCTCTCATCCCTGTTCTCTGCCAGGTTGTAACAACCAGAAACCTGACAAAAGAACAGCCATATCCACCTTGCACAGGGGAAGGTTATGTGAAAAACCTGAAGGTGTCTCCCTGGCTAGTCCCCAGGGATCTGTCATCCAGGTGGCCAGGACACAGCCATCGCTATTGGATCCAGTTCCTTGGGGTGGACCAGTGACGGAGGGACATCGATGGGTGAGACACAGTATCCCCCTTCTTTTGGCACCTTTTGCTCCACCCATCTCCAGTCTACACACCTTACAAGCCTCTACTTAAGGACTGTAGGCCAGCTCCAGGCAAACAGCATTGAGTACACTGCTGGTCATGTGACAGGGCCCTGCCACACACTTGCTCCTCCCACCGCCCATTTAATCAGTTCTCCTTAGGCATCCTCATGAAAGAACATGCAAAGACAAGCACTTTACCTATTTGTACCTGTTCTGACCCGCTATCCTGCATTTTACCTATAAACAAATCACTACTACTGCTACTCAACAAAAGATATCACCATGTGTGTCCTGCCTCCTGTGCCCATCCCCACTCTCACCAGGGATGGAATGGCCAAGTGCCCTGGGCAGCCCCAGAAAGCTAACCTAGCAAACTGCATCAATAATGTCCTTATCCCCTGTAAAGACTGGAGGGGGGGTCTGTACTCCTGCTCTCTATACGGTAGAGGAGAGGCACAGAGGACCCCAGCCAAGATTGTCTATTGTTGGTAACAATGGATGAGCAATCAAGGCCTAGTTTCTCAGGAGGTGATGCAGGCTGGTTCTTAAGTACAGTGTAGTCCCCAAGCACCCACAAAGGAATGTCCACACACTGTATGAGTTAAAGCACAGTCTTTATATAATTAAGGTTCAAGGTTATATACACAATAACCCACTTTGTGCTAAGTTAATCTACAATGGCAAATATATACAGTTCTAAGTGGTACCACAATTATTATCAGATTTCATTAAAGTGCATCAACTGTACTCTGGTTAAATGTCACACAAATCATTTAATAAAGGTAACCAACAATAGACATAGGAGGAAAGCAGTGGGTTAGAACAATTTGCAGAATACTGGCCCCATTACCTAGACACAGTTCTGTGTGGACATCCCCCCACTTGGGCAACCTGTAAAATAAAGATATATCACAAGCCCAGTCCATATATTGTTCTATTTGTCTTATTTCCTTCTACAATGTTTCTACCACCCCAATGTACCTGGAATAGCAGAGTTCAACGACGAGTTGTCGACGGATCCTTCTTGAGTGGCTCCCTTTAAAGCAGGAACCACGGATCGTCGAGATCCCTCGAAGAAAGTGAACTCGCCATCGAGGTGGCAGCTTCGGTCCCAGCAGTGCTCGTTGACGACAGACTGAATACGTCCTGCAAGGAAGAGGCATGCGGGACACCTCAATGTCGATAGTACAGGACCGCAAAGAGAGAAACCCATCGGCCAATGCTCATCGGCGCGTCGACAGCCTGGCCTCTCCGGCGGGATAAGGCGGGCAGCGGTGTGGATGATCACATCCATGAATCAAAAGTCTTAGGCAAAAGGAGCGTGCGGCTCCGGTCGTCGATGGCACAGCGTCGAGCAGTCCCCTCTTTTGGGAAACATGGCTTCAACGGGCCTCCAGCAGTTACGCGAACCTGCAAACCCTGGTCAACAGCGGTGGACGGAATGTCTGGTGCTTATCTTCGTTCTGCTCGGCGGTCCCCATCTCCGATCAGCAGCCTGTCGAGGGTCTGACTTCCAGGGCACTTCGGCAAAGGTTAGCAGTGCTCGATGGTCCCTCAGAGCACGGGAAGACAGCGCCTAACCAGGTCCTCTCTTGGATCCGTCTTGAAGGCTTTCAGCTTTCAGATTTCGGCAAAGGGAGACATCAGTCAACCTTCTTCTTCAGGCTCCGCTTCGAGATTCAGCTTCAGTTTCAATGTTAGTTTCAACTCCAGCTTCTGAACGAATTCTAGCAGTGAGAGACCCCTAAATATACTAGTTGATCTCTCATTCATTCTGCTGAGTCACACTCAGGTATCCAATCACTCAGAGGGCATTCAGCATTCAGTCAGCCAATCAGCCATACAGTGCATTCAGGCCATACTCCTCCTTCTCAGACACTCACAACACGGAATGTGTATTGGGACAAATACCCATCCATCCAAGTACACACTGCATTCATACCAGTTTCCTGGCATGTCTGTCTTAGTCATTGTATTGCATACTAGAAACCAGACATCCACAACAAGAAGTGCATATTGGTCACACACTCAATTCACCCGGGTCCGGCCCACAGGGTGTACCCACAACATACAGTCACTGGGAAAGCTCCAGCCAGTCTGGCCTGGACTTCACAACAACACCATTTATGGAACTTCCACCCAACAGCCAGTCAGGGGGAAGGGACAGAGTCAGGGCTTCCCAGGA
This sequence comes from Ambystoma mexicanum, assembly GCF_040938575.1. Lineage (NCBI taxonomy): Eukaryota > Metazoa > Chordata > Amphibia > Caudata > Ambystomatidae > Ambystoma > Ambystoma mexicanum. The sequence continues at coordinate 619,700,003 of NC_090923.1, read as the reverse complement.
CTTTGGGAAAACAAGGTAACAGGCAATAGAAAGCAAGAGGCCACAAGAGCCATCTTGTTTCCTATCAGGAATCAACTGATTCCAATGGCAGTGCCTGGGTATCCCAAAATGGAGGATACTCAGGGCACCTGTCAAATTCAGCATGAAGCTGCCACCAGCCCATAGCCTGCTCTGTGGGCCACACAAAGGTGCCCAAAAACATACACTAGGGTCACAGGGTTGTACCCCCTCCAATGGGTGCCATAGGGGTATCCCATGGGTCTCTACACCAAACCAAAAACAGGAAGAGCTGCACTGCCAGGAGTCCCACATGGACTCCTGGGCAGAAAACAATACAGAACACAAATGAAAAAGGACTGCAGGACAAAGACAGGGAGGCCCTGTCCCTCCAATGCATTTCCATCATCACACCCCCATCACAGTGAACACTTCTTTAGTATGATATGATATGATATGATATGATATGGCATTTGTAACGTGCCTATTTGTAATACCTGGCATACTGTAACCATAACTTCAGAGTACAATTCCCAACCCACTTTTAAAGAGAAGAAATATTCACTGGAAACATACCAGTTAAAATTGACTTTCCCTGCACAAATGTCAGAATCCATGAAGTACCACAAATAAGGAAAATAATATTTGCCAGCATCAAAACCAAGTTAGCATGCACACCATCATAAGACTTGTAATATTTAAGGTGACATTCAAAAACTTCCACAAATCTGACACAAAAGGAGTTACACATCTCGGGTCATAGGGAAGAGCTTGATATCCAACTTCGAAGCACAAACACAGCATTAATATTTTTCATGGGTCGAGGTACGCTGCTGGTTTAATAGAAATCACTATGCTCCCCCATTCCTTCAACATTTCCCTATCTATGTGCATTGTGTAACAACCCAAATAGGATCACACCCTTCCAAAGGACACCATTTCCAAGCAAATTGTGAAACTGACAGATATGGTTGCTGATTATTATTATGAATGACTACCAACATTTTGTTTTGTCTATCAAACAGGTTAGGCCCGTGCATGCCTTGGTGCTGAATAGTATAGTATCCATACTGTCCAACATACAATGCAGTTATGGAATCTAGTTTTAAATCTGTGACCGGAGTTTTAGACTCAATTTCACATATACTGTTGGTGAGGAAACTGTACATAGCTGAGCTACATAATGCAACAATTAGATGAGAGTGGAAATGCTGCAGTATACAAACATGCCCCATGTGCTTGAGTAATGTGAGATGATATTGAGCAGCTAATAAAGCAAACATAAAATGAGCAAAATAGAGTTTCACTCAGTGAGCACTGAGTTTGTCGGGTTGTGAAATATCAGTGGTTGGCACAGTACATTTTTGGATGATAAGCCAGATGAATATTTTTTCTTCAAACTTCAATGTGAAGTATCATCTCATTGGTTTCATGCATATCATGATATGAGTTTTGACATTCACTGACACCCATTGGGTGTATGTGAGGGACATGTGTTAATTTCCAAAATTGCAATTGGGGTTCTATCATGTTTTTGCCATTTCTGAGTGGGTGGATGCAATACTCAGGTGGGTGTTTGGCATTTGGAGGCTGTCCATAAGAGCCAGGGATCTAAATTGTGGTGACATGTTGGCTGGTGGACATGAGTGGGGGCCTGGTGGAGGCTGCCCCTGCACTGCTGGGGGGAGGGGGTGGTGGGAGACATGAGTGGGGGCCTGGTGGAGGCTGCCCCTGCACTGCTGGGGGGTGGGGGTGATAGGGACATGAGTAGGGGCCTGGTGGAGGAGCGCCTCCGGGACATTGAGCGGGAGTTTGATGATGCCCTGGCCCGGAACATCCCAAAGTGAGCCGTCAGACTAGCCCGCTGCCCTTGTAAATAGTTCTGTAGTTAGTGTTAGGTTTCCTTTGGTTTAGCATTTTTTTTGGACCTTTTGGACAATGGGCCACATTTTTGTATATAGTTTTTTTTTTTAGGTAGTGTTATTCGATAGGTTTCATTTCTTTGTTTGGGATCATGGACCCTAGATTGTTTATCTGTATATAGTTGACTTTTGGATTTTCATTTTTATTTATGATTTCACCATGGAGCAATGGTTTTTGATTTTAATTTTCCATTGGATTTACTTTTGTGGACTGTGACTTTGGACACCTTTCGTTTGCATTATAATTTGTGGTTTTGCATTATTTCACGTACCTGCTTGTTTGTTTATTTTTGATTCAATTTATGTTGCGTTTAATACATATTTTTTCTTCAAACTTCAATGTGTAGTATCATCTCATTGGTTTCATGCATATCATGATATGAGTTTTGACATTCACTGACACCCATTGGGTGTATGTGAGGGACATGTGTTCATTTCCAAACTTGCAATTGGGGTTCTATCATGTTTTTGCCATTTCTAAGTGGGTGGATGCAATACTCAGGTGGGTGTTTGGCATTTGGAGGCTGTCCATAAGGGCCAGGGATCTAGATTGTGGTGACATGTTGGCTGGGGGACATGAGTGGGGGCCTGGTGGAGGCTGCCCCTGCACTGCTGGGGGGTGGGGGTGGTGGGAGACATGAGTGGGGGCCTGGTGGAGGCTGCCCCTGCACTGCTGGGGGGTGGGGGTGATAGGGGACATGAGTAGGGGCCTGGTGGAGGCTGCCCCTGCACTGCTGGGGGATGGGGGTGTTAGGACACATGGGTGGGGGTCTGGTGGAGGCTGCCCCTGCACTGCTGGGGGGTGGGGGTGATGGGAGACATGAGTGGGGGCCTGGTGGAGGCTGCCCCTGAACTGCTGGGGGGTGGGGGTGGTGGGAGACATGAGTGGGGGCCTGGTGGAGGCTGCCCCTGCACTGCTGGGGGGGTGGGGGCGCAGGGGGACATGTGTGGGGTCCTGGTGGAGGGTGCCCCTGCACTGCTGGGGCATGGGGGTGATGGGAGACATGAGTGGGGGCCTGGTGGAGGCTGCCCCTGGTGGCAGTGGGGTGGGGGTGATGGGAGACATGAGTGGGGGCCTGGTGGAGGATGCCCCTGGTGGCTGGGGGGTGGGGGTGGTGGGAGACATGAGTGGGGGCCTGGTGGAGGCTGCCCCTGCACTGCTGGGGGGGTGGTGGGAGACATGAGTGGGGGCCTGGTGGAGGCTGCCCCTGCACTGCTGGGGGGTGGGGGTGATAGGGGACATGAGTGGGGGCCTGGTGGAGGCTGCCTCTGCACTGCTGGGGGGTGGGGGTGATAGGGGACATGAGTGGGGGCCTGGTGGAGGCTGCCCCTGCACTGCTGGGGGGTGGGGGTGATGGGAGACATGAGTGGGGGCCTGGTTGGAGGCTGCCCCTTGTGGCTGGGGGGTGGGGTGGTGGGAGACATGAGTGGGGGCCAGGTGGAGGCTGCCCCTGGTGGCTGGGGGTGGGGGTGGTGGGAGACATGAGTGGGGGCCTGGTGGAGGCTGCCCCTGCACTGCTGGGGGGTGGGGTGGTGGGAAACATGAGTGGGGGCCTGGTGGAGGCTGCCCCTGGTGGCTGGGGGGTGGGGGTGGTGGGAGGCATGAGTGGGGGCCTGGTGGAGGCTGCCCCTGGTGGCTGGGGGGTGGGGGTGGTGGGAGACATGAGTTGGGGCCTGGTGGAGGCTGCCCCTGCACTGCTGGGGGGTAGGGGCGGTGGGAGACCTGAGTGGGGGCCAGGTGGAGGCTGCCCCTGGTGGCTGGGGGTGGGGGTGGTGGGAGACATGAGTGGGGGCCTGGTGGAGGCTGCCCCTGCACTGCTGGGTGGTGGGGGTGATAGGGGACATGAGTGGGGGCCTGGTGGAGGCTGCCCCTGCACTGCTGGGGGGTGGGGGTGGTGGGAGACATGAGTGGGGGCCTGGTGGAGGCTGCCCCTGCACTGCTGGGGGGTGGGGTGGTGGGAAACATGAGTGGGGGCCTGGTGGAGGCTGCCCCTGGTGGCTGGGGGGTGGGGGTGGTGGGAGACATGAGTGGGGGCCAGGTGGAGGTTGCCCCTGGTGGCTGGGGGTGGGGGTGGTGGGAGACATGAGTGGGGGCCTGGTGGAGGCTGCCCCTGCACTGCTGGGGGGTGGGGGTGATAGGGGACATGAGTGGGGGCCTGGTGGAGGCTTCCCCTGCACTGCTGGGGGGTGGGGGTGGTGGGAGACATGAGTGGGGGCCTGGTGGAGGCTGCCCCTGCACTGCTGGGGGGTGGGGTGGTGGGAAACATGAGTGGGGGCCTGGTGGAGGCTGCCCCTGGTGGCTGGGGGGTGGGGGTGGTGGGAGGCATGAGTGGGGGCCTGGTGGAGGCTGCCCCTGGTGGCTGGGGGGTGGGGGTGGTGGGAGACATGAGTTGGGGCCTGGTGGAGGCTGCCCCTGCACTGCTGGGGGGTAGGGGCGGTGGGAGACATGAGTGGGGGCCTGGTGAAGGCTGCCCCTGCACTGCTGGGGGGTGGGGTGATAGGGGACATGAATGGGGGCCTGGTGGAGGCTGCCCCTGCACTGCTGGGGGGTGGGGGTGGTGGGAGACATGAGTGGGGGCCTGGTGGAGGCTGCCCCTGGTGGCTGGGGCGTGGTGGTGGTGGGAGACATGAGTGGGGGCCTGGTGGAGGCTGCCCCTGCACTGCTGGGGGTGGGGGTGGTGGGAGACATGAGTGGGGGCCTGGTGGAGGCTGCCCCTGCACTGCTGGGGGGTGGGGGTGATAGGGGACATGAGTGGGGGCCTGGTGGAGGCTGCCCCTGCACTGCTTGGGGGTGGGGGTGATGGGAGACATGAGTGGGGGCCTGGTGGAGGCTGCCCCTGCACTGTTGGGGGTTGGGGGTGATAGGGGACATGTGTGGGGGCCTGGTGGAGGCTGCCCCTGCACTGCTGGGGGGTGGGGGTGATGGGAGACATGTGTGGGGGCCTGGTGGAGGCTGCCCCTGGTGTCTGGTGGTGGGGGTGGTGGGAGACATGAGTGGGGGCCTGGTGGAGGCTGCCCTGGTGGCTGGGGGGTGCGGGTGGTGGGAGACATGAGTGGCGGCCTGGTGGAGCCTGCCCCTGCACTACTGGGGGGTGGGAGACATGAGTGGGGGCCTGGTGGAGGCTGCCCCTGGTGGCTGGGGGGTGGGGGTGGTGGGAGACATGAGTGGGGGCCTGTTGGAGGCTGCCCCTGGTGGCTGGGTTGTGGGGGTGGTAGGAGACATGAGTGGGGGCCTGGTGGACGTTGCCCCTGAACTGCTGGGGGTTGGGGGTGGTGGGAGACATGAGTGGGGGCCTGGTGGAGGCTGCCCCTGGTGGCTGGGGGGTGGGGGTGGTGGGAGACATGAGTGGGGGCCTGGTGGAGGCTGCCCCTGGTGGCTGGGGGGTGGGGGTGGTGGGAGACATGAGTGGGGGCCTGGTGGAGGCGGCCCCTGGTGGCTGGGGGGTGGGGTGGTGGGAGACATGAGTGGGGGCCTGGTGGAGGCTGCCCCTGCACTGCTGGGGGGTGGGGGTGGTGGGAGACATGAGTGGGGGCCTGTTGGAGGCTGCCCCTGGTGGCTGGGGGGTGGGGGTGGTAGGAGACATGAGTGGCGGCCTGGTGGACGCTGCCCCTGAACTGCTGGGGGGTGGGGGTGGTGGGAGACATGAGTGGGGGCCTGGTGGAGGCTGCCCCTGGTGGCTGGGGGGTGGGGGTGGTGGGAGACATTAGTGGGGGCCTTGTGGAGGCTGCCCCTGGTGGCTGGGGGGTGGGGGTGGTGGGAGACATGAGTGGGGGCCTGGTGGAGGCGGCCCCTGGTGGCTGGGGGGTGGGGTGGTGGGAGACATGAGTGGGGGCCTGGTGGAGGCTGCCCCTGCACTGCTGGGGGGTGGGGGTGGTGGGAGACATGAGTGGGGGCCTGGTGGAGGCTGCCCCTGCACTGCTGCGGGGTGGGGGTGATAGGGGACATGAGTGGGGGCCTGGTGGAGGCTGCCCCTGCAATGTTGGGGGGTGGGGGTGATGGGAGACATGAGTGGGGGCCTGGTGGAGGCTGCCCCTGGTGGCTGGGGGATGGGGGTGATGGGAGACATGAGTGGGGGCCTGTTGGTGGCTGCCCCTGCACTGCTGGGGGGTGGGGGTGATGGGAGACATGAGTGGGGGCCTGGTGGAGGCTGCCCCTGCACTGCTGGGGGGTGGGGGTGATAGGGGACATGAGTGGGGGCCTGGTGGAGACTGCCCCTGGTGGCTGTGGGGTGGGGGTGATGGGAGACATGAGTGGGGGACTGGTGGAGGCTGCCCCTGGTGGCTGGGGGTGCAGAGGGACATGCGTTGGTGGGCAGTAGTGCAAGGTGACATGTGGGTTGGCTGGGGGGCATGGCCATGGTGGATGGGGTGCCTGCAGGACATGTGTAGGGTAGGCCCCTGTGGTGTGGGCCACCTGCAGGGGCCGTGGAGGGTGTAGAGGGAACACCTGGGAGGACCCACATGTGCAATTCACGGGTGGCGCTCCCCGCGCACCCCTGTAATACACGTACCCTGATGGAATCGCGTGTGATACTTCCTGCGCACCCCTGAAATACAAGTACCCTGCTGTTTTTGCGTGTGATACTTCCCGCACACCCCTGGAATACACGTACCCTGATGGATTTGCGTGAGATACTTCCAACGCACCCCTGGAATACACGTATCCTGCTGATTTTGCATGTGATACTTCCTGCGCACCCCTGAAATAAACGTACCTTGCTGCTTTTGCGTGTGATACTTCCCGTGCACCCCTGGAATACACGTACCCTGCTGTTTTTGCATGTGATACTTCCCGCGCACCCCTGGAATACACGTACCCTGATGGAATTGCGTGTGATACTTCCTGTGCACCCCTGAGATACACGTACCCTGCTGCTTTTGCGTGTGATACTTCCCGCGCACCCCTGAAATACACGTATCCTGCTGCTTTTGCGTGTGATACTTCCCGCGCACCCCTGGAATACACGTACCCTGCTGTTTTTGCCTGTTTTACTTCCCACGCACCCCTGATGTACACATACACAGGACAATCGTGTGTGGAACTTCCCGCGAACCACTGAAATACACGTTCCCCGCTTGGCGTTTGCTGTTTGCCAGCCTTGTGAACTGGTCCAGTGTTAGAGCAGCCCTTTGCGATGATCTGGGGATTTTGAAGGCTTTTCCTTGCGCGAGGGCGTTCTTGGGGGTGTAACTGGCGCTGCTGCAGGGTCGCTGCACCACTCTGCGCCACGGCTGGTTTCGGATGGTAAAATCCATGAATACGCTGTGGGATGAAAAGGATTTTTTTGCACGCGCCTGGCGCAGTCTATCGGACGGGGACACTGTGCGCCAGCCGCGTGCGCCATTTTTGTGCGAATTTCTATGAATTACCCATAATGTATCATGTGTAGAAAATAAAATTAACATAAATTGTGCAACCATATTCCCTCCCAATAAACCTGTTCTTAAAAAACTTTCTTTGCATATTTACTTAACTTTTTTAAGTGTTGACATGTATATGTACTGTTGATGAATAGAAAGTTATTAAAGTGTTAAAGTAACTGTGTACAAAGACTACACTCAATGTATCCTAAAATACATTTTTACAGGACTACTGCCCACATAGATATGTACATATGTTTTTTTTAAATGTTTTTTTAGCCACGGGTACTAAAGATGTATACATTGCTAAATGCGGCAACGACTGGGTGGGGGGGGTTCACTGTGGCTTCCACAGGGGATAAACACAGCTATAATGAAATATATAAACACATGTAGTTTTTTTAACATACACTGGGCCTCATTAGGACCCAGGCGGTAAGGGGTTTACGGCGGCGTAAACAGCGCCGACCCTTACCGCCTGATTCCGGGGTCCCTTAGCGCCATGGAGGATTTAACACCTGCTTTTAGCATGTGTTAAAATCCATGGCGCTAAGGGACCATGTTGTTAATTACGCCACCGTAATTTACGGTGGCGTAATTAACGCCTTCCCCACTCCCATTATGCCCTATGGGGCAAAAATGGGAATGGGGAAGGGTAAATGGGGATTGGGGACTTACCGCCCCGCCAACCTTGGAATGGGGCGGTAAGTCCGCCAACCACCATGGCGTAAACATAGTTTACGCCATGGTGGTAAAGGTACGACCCAGGTGATAACTTACCGCCTGGGTCGTAATGAGGCCCACTGTATTGAAAGGATCAACTAAAGGTCTTTGATCATTATATACAGTGTGTGTTTTTATTGTCTATTTTTATAACTGAAAGGTTGGCCCTGAAAAGGACCGTTTTGGGGTATAAGGAAAAAAGAGGTAGGAACTGGGAAGGGAGAAACACTAGGATTCATACATGTAACAAAAGGTATTTATATTTAGTACATTTGATTGTGTTTTTTTCTTCTAAAGAAGAAAAATATACATAGCATTGGCAACTGCCCATATGTTCCAAAAGGGCCTTGCCCAAAGCATCTAGGGTGCCAGCTCCCACCTCGGTCAAGCTGTGACAGGTTGTGCACATCACGATAAAGTTAGGAAGATCAGGTGCAGGCAGAATAGACTGAGGTTGGGTGTTAGTTGGTTTAAAATAGCTAGAAATCATATTGGAAGTCATTGGCGCAGGTGATAAATACTGTATTCAAGGCTGACAACACAGTTATGTACTTGTCTCTTCTTATTAGGCTGATAATCACAAAAAACAATATAGATCAAGTTCTTCATTGAGACCTGCTGGAGAGACAGTGACGAGTCTGTCGATCCAGAAGGCCTCTCTTTGTTCAAGTCTCTTAATAAGATTTGTCTGAAGATCTTTGGTACTGACCGCTTCCAATATCTGGAATCGAATCTGTGCAAACTGATGTTTATATTCCTGAAAATGTCTTGCAACAGGGGATTGTCGATTCTTCGTTCTGATATGTGACTAATGCGTGTTCCATCGTATACAAGCTTTATGGCTGGTTTGCCACACATACGTCAGGCCACACTGGCATTACAAGGCATAAATGACATTCTAAGTTTCACAAGTTGCATAGTCTTTCACTTTCTTTCCAGTTCTGGATTGGGTGATTAAGTCCCCTTTGATTATGTTGTTGCAATTGTTACATGCGAGGCATGGATACGTTCCTAGATCCCTTCTGGGTTGTTTCCTTGTTTTCTTGTGTTGAGTCTTCATGAGTAAGTCTGTCAAAATGTGACTCCTCTGAAATGCAAAAATCGGTTTTGTAGTGAATTGGTTTTGTAATTTGTTGTCACAATTGAGCAACTGCCAGTGTTTCAATATTGATATTTTTATCCTGGTTGATTGTATGCTAAATTTACTCACAAACACAAGTGGAGGCCCAGAGTCTGATGTATTTATGCCATACTGGGTGATGTAGAATGTGGTCCTCTTCATATTTCAACATAAATATTTTAGCATATTCAGAGGCCATAGTGGCTGCCATGGCAGTGCCTCTGGTTTGTAGGTAAAATGTACCTTTCGAATTCGAAGTAAGAGTTTTGGCCAATGAATTCTAGCATGATCATTATGAATGATTTAGATGCACCAACATCCTCTTCCTTGAGCAGAATCCATTCCACTGCTTGTTGTCCAAGGTCATGTGGTATTGATGTATACAGGCTGCATACATCTATAGTCACCAGGATGTCGTTCTGCTGAATTGCAATGCCAATCAGTCTGTTAAGGAATTGAGTAGTATCTTTGATATAGGAAGGACTATTCGGAATAATTGGTTGGAGGATCTTGTCTATATATGTGCCCAAGGTTTGTAGTATCCCATTTGTAGCTGACACAATTGGCCTTCCAGGTGGTTTGTGTAATGTTTTATGGATTTTGGGTAAGAAATAAAAATGCTGAATCTTAGGATACTTTTTGGGCAAAGTTCCAGGAATTCTGTGTCTGGCCGTGCGCTATCAATATTGGAGTCGACAAAGTAGGATTTTAATTTTAGTTTACATATAAACTTAAATAACTCCACCTTAGTGACGAAAAGTGTGGATGTATAAGTAGGTATGACATTGAAACCCTTTTGTAGGATTAGTGTTTCGGATGTGCTGAGAACTTTGTCTGACAAATTGATGACTAAGTCCTTGTGCTGAGATAGCAACTCTGGAAGCCGGATACTTCTGGCCTTTCTTCTTCCCCTCCTGGTTCTTTTCTTCGGCTGACATTTCTCCCTAAAAAAGGTTGCTTTCTGGGTGGTGTGGTGGGTCTCACTGTCAGTTGTCTATTTTGATTTTTATCTTTTGTTTGTCCTTTTTCTGTGCTAGGATGTTGTGTAGTTCTGTCTTCTGGAAATCTCCTCGCTTGCATGTCTGAGTCTGTACTTGACCGATCAGTTAAACTCTTATGTGGTAGGCGGCTTGGATTATTATATTTATTCATCCACGTGTAAACTTCATCATTATGATAATCATACGTGGCTTGTTTAAACTTTCACACTTTCTTTATCTCCAGTTCTTCTTTGTAACTTTCTAGTTCACTATTAATATCCTCCAAAGTCCTGGTTAACTCATCTTTACTCAATGTATGAGTTAGTTCAATCTTGATGCCTTCTATTTCTGTTGTTATTAGTTTGTTTGTTCGATAGTTCCTGAGAATGTTTTCCCATTTCCTTATGAATTCCTTATTCTCTTTACACAGTGTTGGGTGTAGGGGCATGTGCAGGCCTCTCGGTATTCCCTGGGCCCGATGGTACTTGGTCAATGTGACAGCATGTAGCTTTCTGTTAATTTCTTTTCCAATTAGGTATTCCAAATGTTTTTTGTTTTTTTGGTTGGATCTGAGGGATGTGGTTTCAGTCCTGAGTTTGTTATTAGATTTAGAATGGCCTCTGCTTCTTCAGATGAGAATCCAAGGGTCTCTGCATGTTTGTTTGTAATATTAGCAATATCGCCAAATTACATGTTGTTTGTAGCAATGTTGTGTAGCAATTGGGTGATCAAAGAAAGAAAGAAGGTGGGCACCGCTTATGTTAATAAAGCTTTGTGTCTTCTCGATAAAGCTAGTAATCGTATTAGAAGTCTGTGGCACAGATGATAAATACTGCTGTGCTGATCTTGCTCCATGTGCTTTGCCCTCATGTTTCACATCAGCCTTCCTATATGATTCATCCACTTTGTTCCAATGAACGTGGACAAGATGTTGAATTAACGTGGATGTTCCCAACCTTTGCAACGGCTTGCGTGCAAAACCTTACCACAGAAATTGCACAAGACCATCCCAATCTCCTTTTTGCTGTGTTGGTCCTTTACACAGAAATATTGCCAAATGTTAGAAATGTTTTTTGTGCACATTGTTTCTTCCGTGGTGGTAAAGCTAAAGCCACCCACAGCACCTCATTATCACTGCTGGTCATAGCCATTTTGAAATGCAAGCCCATGAAGGAACTGTAAAAATACACAACAGAAAAAAGGACTCTGCCACTTAATATCAAAAAACTTGCAAAATAAAAAAAATAACAAGCTAAAATAACAAAAAGTTACAAACTACAAAGCACAAGACAAAAGACAAAGGTACAGGAAGAAGAACAGTAAAAAAGGAATGGCTAAATCAAGATATTTCTTTTAAAAGTGCTTGAAGCTGGTCAAGTGGCACAGCGAATAGAGTGCTCGCTTTGACATCCGTGCAGAGCTTGCTAATGCAGGTTCAAATCTCGGCAGGGCCAAACTCACCCTTTCATCCTTCTGAGGTCGATAAATGAGCTCCACACACCGTGGGTAATAATAAGCAGCGCTCAGATACCCGAGGGTTCGTAGCGCTATATAAATGCAAAATTATTATTATTATTATTGAAGGCTTAGAAGAATTTCACCCACCAAGAGACAAAAAGCAATGTTCTGCATACACACGGTTATGCCCAAGTGCAATGATGAGTACGCGCCTAAATTATTGACCAATCGTCTGAATGAACGAGGAGACAAGCCTGCATGAGCAGTGGCCGCGTCGAGGGAAGGCCCAATCTCTTTAAATGCTGTGTTCATATGGCTCTGCAGCATCACGTCTGTTTTTCACAGCCGCAACCAATCGGATCACTGGCTGCACTCGACCAATTTAGCCGCATCAACAAATGGCTCAATCACACACTGCAGTATATTGACGCGGCTACGCCCATGCCGTATGACAAAATCCATGAATGCAAATTTACCCAATGGATGTTGAGTTGTATCGATGCAGCTAGCTGCTTTCGTGCCTGTGGCCCCAGCCAATCATATAATGCACTGCGGTTGCGTGCCTACACATGACTCCTGGCCGCGTCAAGAAATGGACCAATCACACATTGCCATTTTTGACACTGCTTTGCCCATGCCGTGAGATGAAATCTGCACATGCAAAATCACCCAATAGGATGTCAAGCCTCTTCAACCCGGCTACGCATCATTGCACCTGATGCACCAGCCAATCATATCACGTGCTGCGGCTGCACGTCTACACATGATTCCTATCCAGGTCAATGAACGGTCCATTCATACATTTCAATGTATTGACGTGGCAACTCCCATGCCATATCACGAAATCAGCATGTGCGAAAGTGACCAATCAGGGCATGCAGCAATGCGTAGCCGCAAAAATCACCCCACCCACATAAAAATAGGTTTATATTGATCATTACTAGTAGTGCTTGTTAGTGAAAAGTTTACCAAGTAATTACAAGAACTTTTGGCACTTTAACGCTTTAATTGTTACTCCCTTTTACCCACTTTTAACCTCATCAACTTTTCCCCTGTCTTGTCATTTGTTCAGTGTGTCTATTTTTTGTTTTAATTTTTTCTTCTTTTTTTAATTTTTTTTAATTTTTGTGGCATTGGGCCTCGTTACAAGTTTGGAGGTGGCCATCCCTGTAATACGGGCAGGCTACCTCCAAACTTGTGAAAAAATCCGGCACCTGCGAATGGGCAATTACTCGGTCATGCCGAGTTTTGCGGACCCGTTAATTGCCCATTCGCGGGTGGCGGTAATAAGGGACTCCCTAACCCCATTTGGCCCCATAAGACTGAATGGGAATGGGGAGGGTGGTAGCACCGGTACCTTTAATAATGGTACTGGTGCTTCCATCATGTTCTGCTCGCGGGTGCCGGTACGGCCACCAGGTCAGACCTGATGGCTGCAAGGGCACCCGCGAGCAGAACTCGTAGTATGTCAGTACAGTAGCAATGGTGCAGGTAGCGATACCGCTGCCATTGTTGTTTTACAGCCATACTTGTAATGAGGCCCATTGTCTTTTTAGTGTTGTCAATTTTGTGATTTTACATTTTCCTCCCCAGTTGGACATTTCAGCATGCCCAACCATGACAACAGCAGCAGCAGCAGTGATAACGATGTCATCTGCGTCGCCAATCCATCATCACCCAGCAAGTAAGCCACAGGAATAAAAACCATTGCAGACAGATGGAGATATTTCAAGGCCAATGGGTAGCTGTGGGAGGTGCAACAACTAAGGATCGTCAGAAGCTAATATCTCAACACCAGATTAAATGTCATTGTTAGTTTTTCTTAAGTGGTAATTTTCTTTCCTCCTTTTTTGATAATAAAATAAAAAAATTCAAAACAAAAAAGTACCCAAAAAATATCTGTTCCTTTTTATTTTAATTCCATTTGTTATATGTTTCATCCTTATGTCTTTCCTTCCGTTTTCCACCCCGATCTTTCCTTCCCACAAATCAGCCCTTTTAAGGGCCACCCTTTAAATTACAAAAATAGATGAAATTGAACACAGACTGCAAAAATATATTCCAATATCTATTGTAACTTATTCCTCGAAATTTGAGTGACGAAAATCCCTGCAAACGTTTGCTTATTATCATGGTTATAGTATTGCCGGATGGGCCTGTAGCCGCAGATATAATCAATGCAGTCGTTGCTCACCTTCGCCATACCTGCTTATACAAGCATCTCATTGGCTGGTGTTGTGGCCGCGGCTATATATAGTTATATAAAAATTTACAAATATGTGTGTATCAAATAAATCCTTCAACAAAACAATGAGAAACAACCTTTTTTGGATTTCTCACATATAACTATAGCATAACATGTGCTACTGCTTGATCAGTCTCCTGAAAACACTGAAGTAAAATATGGAAATCCATACTTTCCAAATCATTTTTCTAAATCAGACACCTAAACATGCTTAATTTATCTTATATAAACAACAATTCATATTAAACATGAAACATAGAAAAACACAATATCACTGACCTTCATCTGCTCTAAAGAATGAAAGATCTTCACAAATGCAGAACATCTACACAGTGTGGGCTCTGCAGTCAGAATAACAAAAGTTCACACAATGGTGGCTTTTTTACTTTTCATAAATTAATAGCACAAAAACAGGACTGTAGAAAGCAATCAAGTTAAATGGGCAAAACATTTTTACTACAACCTGTCAAAGTCAATGAACCCCAAAACAATTCTCCTAAAGACGACTTATATATGTATATGTAGAAAGACAATTGAATACAACCAAAAATGTATATATTGTTTATATTTTTATTTTTTTAATAAACTGTTGAAAGTATACATGGTACTTTTACATTAGGACATACAAAATAAAAGAATAAATACGATCACAAATTACACACACAATACAATAACGAAACCTAGCAGAGGGCAAATGAGAAGAGAGCATATTTTTTTAAAACACATTTTGTATCTGTGGCTATAACCCCGGCTACAATCAGGGGTCCATCATAGCCGCAGGTACACATACATTTTTCCATACATTGAAAAACAAATATTGCGAAGATTTCAGATTTAAACCACACATGCTTTGAGGTGAGAACATCCAAACAGAAAGACATGTACAATTCTGTGGTAAAACATCCCTAAAATAATATGGCAATTGCACCAAAATACAAACAGTTCTAGCCACGGATATGGCAGTCAGGCTCATGCCCACGGCTACACCAGCCAGCCAAAATGTTTGACGTCCAATTGGAGCGCTGATATCCACGGATGTGGACAACCACGGGTAGCCGCGGCTACCCGTAACTTTTATATAGATTCAAAAGACATATTAACAAGGGGTAAAATTTCAAGCAACACAAAGGTACACATCAGGCCATAGAATCAGAAAAGAACATGTCAAATTGTGTACTGTAAATTCCTTGAAATATCATGATCTATGCACAAGAATTGGTATTGCTATATCCGTGGCTAAGGCATAGTTGTAACAGCAGCTGCGCCTGCCAAAAAAGTTCACGACTTCCCATTGGCTTACTTGTACCCACATCTATACCCCCCCCCCCGAAGGACATGATGTTTCATTGGCTGCAGTTGTTCCTTTTCAAATATGCATACAGAATTCTCTGGGTGGCTCTTAAAAGAGCCTTTTGGTTATTTTACTAAAATATAATCAAAAGATATATTTTCAATCAGAGAAATACCCTTCACCTCTACTACAATTCAAAAAATCTTGGAAAACGCCTCTTTGCTCTTTCTTTAGATAATTAATCCTGGTCTTCCTGTCAAAACATATGTTTCCACAATTGCAGCATAAAACTCTAATTTCAAACAATGTGTCTAAAATAATATTATAGAGCCAAAATAACTTTGTAAGACAATTCTTTGACAACACATCACCTATGTCCGTAACATCACTCTTAGCCCCATTCTCAAAATTCATAAATTCTCCACAGTCTTCAGACCAATGAAATTCCTCTCCTTCTGAAATTGGTTCCTTGTTTCAAATATCCAATTAAACAATAAATATAACTCACGTATAGCACATTCTCCTAAAACTACACCTCGCTCTGAAGCAATAAAATAAAAAATATTCAAATATCATGAATAAATAAACAAGAAGCACCACAAGAACTACCCACAAGAACTACCCACAAGAACTACCCACGAAACTAATCATGGATTCATCAACAGAATTAAAACAACTATTATTTAATGTTCAAAAAGAAGTACAATCAATGAAAAAGGACATTGAAAATTTAAGATGAATCATGGACAGTAAGAATCCAGATAACTATTGGGCTAAGGAAGATGTATCACATGTTCAAACTAAAAGAAAAGAAAACCCTCAACCATACCCATAACCATAACCATACCCCTCTCAAATCTTATTAACCAACTTTGTTTGCATATTTATTTACCTTTTTAAAGTATGCACAATTGTATGTATTATTAATGAATAAAAACTATTAAAAATGTTACAATCAATACAGTAAATGATGGCTCATGTAGTCTTGTAAGGTAGATGATGATAAAGAAAGCAGAGTATACATGACAGTAAACTACGTGGGGATACATTTAATCGGTACAATTACCCAAGATATGATAGCATGGGTGAGAATACACAGGCTAAATACAGTGGATGGAGAATCTAAAACTAGAGTAGGGTGGCTTCTTTTTGTATTGATTTTTTAAACAATGTGTTTCTCCACAGCCTCACAATTGAGAATGCATGAAAACACACAGCCATAGTAGATACGACTCCCAAATACCTACTGTGTCACTGACCATGGCCTTTGGACATGGCCAGTGATTTTTCACCCCTGACATCACTTTACCTATAAAAATATCTTTTGCCCAAGATGTTCCAGACCTGGTCCAAATCCATCCACCGGTTTGGTTTGGTTTGTGCTGTGCGCTTTGGCAAAAATGTACCTTGTGTGTCTATGGAAAAATGAATGGGAAGTAAGTCGCAACTTTGGAAAATACATTTATTTTGTCTTCTTAATAACTTTCCTATTTTTTAATGTTTCTTTATGAAACTTTGCAGTCTGGGCGGGCCTGTGTGTCCCTAATGACTTACGAAATATCAATAAAATCTGTTACTCGAATCAAAAGTTATTAACAGTTGAATTTTAAGGGGTTCCTATGGGAGTCCGATTCAACTTAACTATAGGGCGACTAGCGCCAGCCTTTAATACACATATTTATATATATTCCTCTTTTCTGCTAAACTGCTGATGCCTTCATTGTCCATGTACTTTGAATTAATAAAGGACGCTTTTGGCTGCACGGCAAACACTGACTGTTTGTGGATTTGTTGGGAAGATTGAGTTTTTCATTACGAGCACAGCCGGAGTGCCGCTGCGGCCCAGACTGGATTCCAGTCCTCCCTTTTGTTTTTTGTTTTATATATATATATATATATATATATATATATATTAAACAAAAAACAAAAGGGATGGGCTGCAGCGGCACTCCGGCTGTGCTCGTAATGAAAAACTCGATTTCTCTTAAAAATCCACACACAATCAGTGTTTGCCGTACAGCCAAAAAGTCCTTTATTGATTAAAAGTACATGGACAAGGAAGGCAGCAGCAGTTTAGCACAAAAAGGAACAACGTGTTTCACCCTTCTTGGCCTTCGTCTGGTATGTGAGAAGGAGAAAGAACTGCAAAATTATAGACATCATAGTATGTGAGTCCATCTTCAGTGTTTAGCACTTTGGTGTATTGGCACAGTACATGGCTTTTGACAAACAAACAGGTGGCCATATTGAAACATTGTAGACATTGCTTCTGTTCTCAATGCTGTTACATATCCCGAAATTATCCCAAAACGTAATTATCCCAAGTGGGTTTGAGAGGGATGGTTTGTATGGGATTATTAATAATGCATTTATACCGTTCAAGTTTCCACCATTTTAAAAATTATACAAAAAATGGTTACTCTGCATATTCTTTAGTGCTGACCAAGTTTCATTTTCCCAAGTGGATAAGATGTAGTATTTGGTACTACACATGACATTATAGCTTACTATTACGATAATTATGGTGTGCACAGTGCCATCCTATTGTACTTAACGTTATATATCAAAGTGCTGTGTGCTATGTACATACGAATCTACTACTATATAGTAAAGTGCTATGTGCTTTAAAAGTACATATAAAACTACAAATGATTCATATATACTAAAGTGCTATGTGCTATGTAAACATGAATGAACTACTCAATAGTAAAGTGCTATGTGCTTTTAAAGTGCATATTATAAAACTATGAATGATTCATAGGTTGAACTGTGAGGCTGTATGTTGCCCTTGCGGGTGCCTCTTTAGTTTGTCTCTATCACCTAGGTTTTAACATTTATGAAAAGGATGTTATATATATAGGGATGAAAATATATTATGGGTACACAAGTACATGCTAATTTATAACAATAGAGACTGTATGTTGCCCTTGCGGTTGCCTCTATGGTATTATATTGACCATCCTAAATTTTAACTTTCCAACCAAAAACAAGAAGGAATTTATGATGGTAGATCCGGATCAGAGTACAGACAGTTTGTTACCCTTGCGGGCGTCTCGCTCATATCATGCATTTAAATTATATTTGCAATTTTAATCTAAAAAAGGGTGGCAATCATAGGTGAAAGACTATGTGTTGCCCTTTCCTGTGATTGTAGTGACATCTCTAATGTATTAAAATGCATAGTGCTATGTATTGGAATTACATCTCAAAACCAAAAAACAAACATGCTTGAGTAAATAGCTCACAATTTCACAAATAGGATCACTTGATGGTAAAGACAAGGGGTTAAGGGTTAAAATGCAAAATGCTAGATAAGACAATCACATGTTCCAACTCACAAATTAAACATTTTGACCACAATATCTTCAAAATTAAAATTGGCACCTTTTTCTTATCTTGATCACATTATTCATATTTTTAGGATCCCTGCAACCCATATATATATTTTCTTGAAATTTCCATAAAATTCACAATTATAGGATCGATACATTTTGCATACTTATGAAAGCAACACATTTCGTCTATAAGTTCCTATCGTTCTCTCCTGTTTCCAAAGAAATGTGTATATAAAGATGTGATTTAAAATATACTTGTTAGGAAAATCAATAAATAAATAGGTGCAAAAACTGCAACCAGATGTGTGGGCGTCCAACACGTACATAGTGTACTTTAAACCTTGACTTATTCTAATTGCACAACACCTACAGAAAAAGGGAAATTTGTGAAAAAATTCCATAATCAAAAAACCTAGAGTTGACGTAAATATACATACTTGGTAAAAAACTTTTGAAAGTAAAGCAAATATACATAGAAAATGAGGCTTAAGAATGCATCTAGTTATACAAATAAGCATTCCTTCTGTCTTTATGAATCTGATAGTGGGAACACAGTATGTTAATCACGGTGGTCATAGGATTTAGGATCCCAGGAATACATATCATTCTTCGTCACGATTGTGACCTCCGGAATGTTTGGTGTTAAAATCTACTATGTATCTTGATTCCATTTGTCTCAATGTTCGTAATCTATCCCCACCTCTTGGATGAATTCCCACTGAATCAATGATAAAATACTTGAATGATCTAATGTCATTTTGGGGAACTTCTTCAAAATGTTTAGCAAGTGGATAGGACATGTCGTGATTCTTGATTGCACGTAGATGTTGTAGTATTTGTAGCTTGGCATCCAATTTTGTGCTACCAATGTACCATAGATTACACCCACAAGTAATCACATAAATAACAAATTGTGTGAAACACCTCAGGTCTTGTTTAATATTGATTTCCTTCTTGGTTCGAGGGTGTAAAAAGACCTTGGTTTTCATTCTGTAACAACATGCTTTGCATTTAGCACAAGTGTGAAAACCTGATGGTTTCTTGGTTAGCCAGGTATTGGTGCTTTGTTTAGGTGACTGAAACATACTAGGTGATAATTGTGTTTGTATAGATGGTGGTTTCCTATACGTTATAGTGGCATGTGATGGCAAATGTGGACTAATATCGGGATCTCATTTCAAAAGATACCAATGTTTGTTCAAGATCTGTTTTGTTTCTTTAGCTCCAGAGTTATACATAGTAATGAGCCTAAGGGAGCAGTCCTCGTTCTGTTGGTCTTTTGTCTGATCTTTAAGCATGCTCTTTTTGGCCAAAATCATCTCCCGAGTTTTGTTGCAGCTACGATCAAAGGTTTTATTTATAATTCTTTTCTTATAGCCTCGCATTAGAAATCTAGCCGCAGTCTTTTTAGCATTGGTTTCCCATATTTCATTTTCACTGCAATTTCTTTTAATCCGTAAGAACTCACCATACGGAATACTGTCTTTGAGACATTGTGGATGAGCACTTGTAGCAGGTAAAAGTGTATTGGTACTTGTTTCTTTTCTGTGTAACTCTGTACTTATGTTGTTTCCAATAACTTTCACTTTTATGTCTAAATAGTCTATTTCCTTTTTACTGTGAAGGTCCGTGAATTGTAGATTCTGTTGGTTTTGATTCAAACTGCGAAAGAAACATGTCCATTCAGTAGCTGTCCCGTTCCAAATGATGAATAAATCATCAATGTATCTTTGCCACATAATTATTTTGTCTGTATGTTCCTTTTGGTTGTCACTAGAGAAAAGTTCTTCCTCCCACGCACCCATATATAAATTCGCAAAGGTTGGAGCCACTACTGTACCCATTGCCGTTCCACAAATTTGGTTGTAATACTTGGAGTCAAACATAAAGGTGTTGTGAGTCAGAATGAAAGAAAGCATATCCAAAAGCATACGTGAGTGTTCTCGATAGCTCAAAGATCTTGTTGACAGAAATCTTTTGACCGCTTGTATGCCCTTGGAGTGTGTGATGCAGGTGTAAAGAGAAACTACATCCAGCATGACCAGAAGAAAATTTGGTTGCCAGGGGATGTGTGCGCTATTTGATTAAAAAATGCTGTTGTATCTTTAGTGTAAGAAGGTAGAGTTTCCACAAAGGGGAACAGGAAATTATCTACAAATTGTGAGGTGTTTCTAATAAGGAGTTGATTGATGCCACAATTGGTCTTCCTCGGGGTCTGGACATCGATTTGCGAATTTTTGGTATGAAATGTATGATTGGAGTCTTGGGATAGTTCTTAGTTAAATATTGTTTCTCTTTAATTGTAATGAAATCCAAATGATACCATTTATCCAACATAATGTCATACTGCATTTTGTATTCCGATTATGGGTCACATATACATATATAATATATACAGACTCACATTGTGCATTTGAAGTTGCTCATGATTTTGGTCAGTTGTGGAAGCAACATGGCTTCCTGACATCAAATGATTCCCCCATAAAAAAATCACCCTTATATATGAACTTTATTGGAGGCTATTATGCTATATGATATAGAGAGCCATCCTCTAGTTCACTGTACACCAACCGTGGGATTGTCAACTGTAAGAACAATTTTGCAGATGCAACTGTAAAATTGCTGGCAGTTGCTGACTCGCCATCTCAATATTTATCAAGAGCTAACCAATTTCAGAACACTTTTTGGCACATAAACAAGAAGCTGCTACTTCTATACAAAAAGATGTATGGCTTGAAAGGGGTTGTCATCTGCCTGGAACAGCAAAGAGAAGTATTGCTGTTTAGAAGGGATAAAGGTAGCTTTTAGAATGGCTGTGGGATGGAGCAAATGCATCCAATTCAGTGTTGAGTGTCTATGAAAGTGAGTATTTTAGTGACTGCTTGGTTTGCTTGGAACGAGGTAAAGAGCATATACTACGGAATAGCTGTCAAGCAAAGATGCTAACGTGGGGAGCTTCATGTGATTAGAAATCTCAGTCCAATCGCAAGAGATATCTTAAGCCAGCCAATTCATAGCATTAAGTCATCCAGAACAGCTCTGGAGTAGGACTTTGCTCTGGCCAAAGTACATGACTTTCTGAACAATCATCTTGTCAGAATCAGGACAACGTATTACATCAAATCTGGTCAAAAGAATTTGTAAGTGATTCGGGCCCTGGAGACACCTGTGGAAGTACAGCATTTGAAAATGCCAAAAACAAATGTGCACATTTTTTGCCATGGGTCTGGTGGATGGCACATGAACGCCAACATCAAATCCTACCAGGTCCATGGGCTGGCTGCAATTTGGACGGGGTAGCTGATCAAAATGTGTTGAGGTGCAATCTGCTAGAATTCTGGCTGAATATCTGACTCTGGATAGGACTGGGATATGATTAGGCACAAATGGGTTATTGTGGCCCCCTCAGCTTCCTCAATGCATTGTTTTACCAAGTTGATGTCAAGTGTTGCTAGTGGGGAACATAATATGATGGGAGGGACATGGAATATGTACTACACAGTAATATTGGGCCTCATTACGAGTCCGGTGGTAGCCGTGCTGGTAAAACCGGCAGGCTGCCGCCGGACCTGTAGGGATTTACCAGCTCCGGACTTGCCGGACTTACCGGCGCATTACAGCCCATTACTCCACATTACCGTGGAGTCTAATAGGACTCCACGGAAATGGGGGCCATGGAAACATTGGCTCCATGCGGTGATGGTGCCGGTGTTTCCACATCCATCTGTGGCCATTAGCGTTACGCCCTCCAGGTTAGACCTGGCAGGTGTAACACCACATGGCCACAGAAGTCGTAGTTAGCCGGTTCAGAAAACGGTGCCGGTATGGTTTTACCGGCACTCACTATAAAATCCGGACAGGCTAACTTGTAATGAGGCACATTGTCTTCTGTTTCAGGAAAACAAAAGTTGCATACAATTCATGGCATTACTTCTGTAGATGTTCATTTTCTCTTGCAGACTACCACCAGAAGACATCATGTCTTCTGTCCATCTGAAAGGAAGCAGATGCTAAGTTTACATTTTTATTTTTAACAATATTGGACTGGATTGATTCCACAATGTTTTGAGAATATTCTAGATGTATTGCCACAGTTTGAGAAACTCAGAGGTTCAGAAAGAATTACACACTCCAGACATTATTTTTTATAAGGAGAAATAGTCTTTCCAGGTAGCACACCAAGCTGCCAACATGTTCGCCCCTTCTGATGTGATATGCTATGTCACTCAAGGTATCAAGGAAAGACCTTTATGTACTGTAAGAAAATTCAATCAGGCACACACCCAAGTCTCGCCTAGTATGTAGTGCGCAAATGAAACCCTTATTTTATTTTTTTCTATAAATTCAATATTCTGAGTGATATACCACTCATATCACCACCTTCTCAAAATACCCCCCAGGTCACACTGAACCAGCAATCAGGCTAGTTTGCAAAGGTAAATATGTATTTACTTATTTTAATATTCAAATCACACATAGGTCTACTCTAGATATGTATATGGGACAGCAATCACCTAAAGGTTGACAATACAATTCAGAAATAAGCAAAGCAATTGAGTTTACTTATAAGGAGGCAAAATAGAAAGCATAGGGAAAAAGAACAGTCTTGTTTTGCACACAGATAGCGTTTAGGTTAATGTTCCCCCTGCAAAGTTTTGTTTAAGTACAAATGAGCAATCCTAAACCAATGTGAGTAATCAGCAGGTTTTCGGGAATGGAAATACAATATCTAGAGTTATAGGCATTCCTCCCTCCCACACAAAAAAGAAAACCTTATTTTGGCAAATGACACTTTGAAATAACAGGTGAAAATGGCTTGGTGAAATACTGCAAAATGGCCAGCCTTCTGTTTGTCTCTGGAGGCAAGGAGCAGCACCCACCTTTGGTATTTCCTTCTACAAGCCTAGTTTATGACCTCTTCACACATCCATTTCCTGGGCTGGAGAATCTGCCATTGTTCAGTCCCTGGCAGCAGACACAAGTCTGGCATACCCCACAATTATCATGTGTCAGTGAGCATCTGCTGAGAGCAATGCCCTCCCCTTGGGTGGAAACCTAATTGTCAACCCCTTGGAGGCCCAGCCAGCCTAGGTTAATTCTTAATTTCTTGACCTGAAATCCAGCATAAAACAAACTTGTTGCATCAGAAATATATATGATTTACATTCTTGATTTAACCTGTGACATCAAAACAACGGAGATCCGTGTTCCTTTCAGCAACAGTCCTTTTATATTTGCTAATCCGGCAGACCTTTAGTTTAGACAACCTTAAAATTTAATCGGGAGAGCCCATTTGACAGTGGCTGTCACTCACAGGCAATCCAGTTTTGCTGAGAAGGTATTTTGTTATTAACATTTCAGGACCTTGTAAATTCACTGTGCTTCATTAGATTAAATGAATTTTATCACCAAGCAATATTTTGAGTGTTGGAAAGTGTTATGTACAGGCATTTTGAAGTTTCAGTAGCAAAGTAAATGTCATTTACAGGCAAATTTTGGAGTTTCACTTGCAAAGCGCTGCTTCTCCCTCTGCACTCTATGTTTACTTCTCATGGAGCCCACTGGTACTTTTTCTGCAGCGTGTGCTCTGTTCCACCACACATGCACCATGGGTTGCAGGTTGTGCAGCCATCTTTCTGTGTGTTATAAAACGAGGTTTTGGGGTTTTTGGGCGTGCACAAGGGTTTTGCTGCCATTTTACTGTTTCCCGCACCATAGATAGCAGAGTGAGGCCTCATAGTATGGCAGAGTGGGTCATTACATCCCACAAATTCCCCCTCCCGACTTCGTTTTGACTTCCAGTCGAGAGGGAGTTGGGCGAGTGGGATGTTCTTTTCTGGCCATGTGGAGAAATTCATTTAATTCTCCCGTCAGCGATTGAGGCGACACACTCTCCTCACCGGTTCGGGTTGGGATGGAATGATACTCTGGATTCCTTGGGTTTTTCCTCCCGTTCCCCGAGTGGTCCTCCTTGGGGATTCTTAGCATTTAGTGCCAATACTAGAAAACAGAACATAACACGTAATGAAAAAAAATGTTCCCACTACTGTACCCACACATCTTTGGGGGATCTTTGGGGGATCTCAGCAGTGGCAATGACACTTGCATTCCCTAACAATTTGCAATATCCCCTGCCTATATTCAATGATAATTTACCCATTTTCTCAGGTGTAATCAATGAATATTTTATAATTTTTCTAAATGTCCGGATTTTCCCCCTCTTGGTGTCCGGTAAAAGTATGCCTGAGGTGGCAAATCTTTAGCTGGTTTATGTGGACCCACTTGTCTTCCCCCTTGGTCAAACTGCCCTTGGGGATGCAGATTCTGTAGACGACTGGTGAGATTCTGTCCACAATTTCAAAAGGACCCCACCAACCTGGGAGGAATTTGCGCTCTTTAGCTTGGTTCTTTTGGAAATTGTACAAGTAGACCCGGTCTCCTACTTGATATTCCTTTTTAGTTGTCTTAAGGTCATAGTGGTCTTCATACTGTCTGCAGATCTTTCTAGATTCCGCAGAGCATACGCAAAAGCATGCTGAAGGTGTTTTCTCAGATTCTCAACATACTCATGAGTTGTGGAGGCATTTATCAAGGTCTGCTCTTGGGTTCTGTAGAGCAGATGCTAGGGTAGCACCATCCTTTGTCCAGTCATCAGCTCAAATGGAGACATTTTTGTTGCAGAAGAAGAGGTAAATCTGATGGCCATTAGGACAAGGGGTAATTGAATGTCCCAACTTGGGCCGAATCTGCGACAAATTTTTTTAATATGCTCACAATAGTTTTATTGCACCTCTCATCTCCACCACTAGAGGAATGCCGGTAGGCAATGTGTAGTTTCCTTTTTACCCCAACATCTATGTCATCACTTCACTAGTGAAGTGGCTACCTCGGTCTGACTCAATCCTTTGGGGTAGTCCAAAATGCGAGAAGATGTGATTGATCATCAGGGCAGCTGCTGTTTCTGCCTTACAAATTGAGGCCGGGAGACATTCCACCCATTTAGTAAACAAACATGTTACGGTCAACATGTACTTGTTGCCCCTAGAGGAGCGAATCACGGGCCCGATAAAATTGACTTGCAAATCTGACCAAGGCAGTGTCATCCCCCTCTTTTGGGGGGGAGCATGGTGTGTGAGTGCTGTTGGCTGAAATTGTGCACACACAAGACTTCAAGTATTGGTCGAGGTCCTGCCGCATGTCTGGCCAGTATGCAACCTCCTGTAAGATTTCTAATGTCGTATGAAACTCCCGATGACCGGCGTGATTATGACTACTTCGTGGAGTTGGTGGTGGACAGCAGCAAGGATGGCTTGATGCACAGCCATCAGCTCTGCCACTTGACTAATACGGGGACCGATTCTGTACCCAGTGGAAGGTTCTGGGGCATCATTCACCCATGCATTCCCCACGCCGGCCACAAGTTCGTTTTCCCCGTTGTTATCAACATGGTAGGAGCACCCATCCACATAGACAGTGGGCATTCCCTCACACTTGTCTTCTTCATAGACCTTGTGTGGGGAATTAAGGTATTCCTCCATGTTGTCCTTGATTTTATAAGAATTTTGTCCTCGAGACAGTTTTCTCTTGCACAATCATGCAAGTCAGCCAGACCTTGCGCGAGACGACTCTTCTTGTTTTGGCCATTTCTGACCTCCACAGGAAATCCTTGCATTGACAGAATCCAGGACGTAATTTGGGAATGATCCACTATGATGTGTTCACCCTGGATAAATGGGCGGTAACTTTTCAATGCCCACACCGTTGCCAGGAGTGCCTTCTCACAATCGTTGAATTTTTCCTCCACAGAGGATAAAGTCTTACTTGCATAGGAGATGACTTTATTGACCTTGTCATGCTTTTGGTATAATACTGCAGTCAAGAATGTATT
Source organism: Ambystoma mexicanum (assembly GCF_040938575.1). Lineage (NCBI taxonomy): Eukaryota > Metazoa > Chordata > Amphibia > Caudata > Ambystomatidae > Ambystoma > Ambystoma mexicanum. Next base: position 619,673,683 of record NC_090923.1, on the reverse strand, counting down.
TGAGAACCCTTTCTCCAAGAAGAACTCCTTGTTTTTGACAGGGTAAGCTAGGCAAGGCGCTTGTGAGATGCTTCTTTTAGGTTGTTTCACTGTCTCAGATTGTTCCGGACTTGACCCCCCCTTCAACAGATGGATCAGGGGTCTTGTGATTTCTGCGTAATCCTCAATGAACATCCTACTATAACTGGTCAGTCCAAGGAGGCTTCTTAGATCCCGCAGAGATGTGGGGTCTTTTAGTTTCTGGAGTGCTTCTACTTTATTTTCCTGGGGACAGAGACCCTCAGGAGTTACCTCATGCCCCAAGAAATTGACACGGGTCCACACCACTGTGCCTTTTGGAAAGAGAGTTTTGCTCCGGCAGCCCTCAACTGTGTCAGAACATAAACGATCTCCGCTATGTGTTCCTCCACAGTTGAGCTTTGATTAGAACATCATCTACATAGGCTAGGTTACCCCTTTCACCCAAGTTGGGCATGGCCCTATGCAAAAAGATATTAAATTCATTGCCGGAGTTGATGTATCCGAAGGGAGTCCGGGTCCAAGTGTACTGCTGCCCCCCGAAGGTAAAGGCCAGCTTGTATTGGTCCTCCCTGCTGACAGGTACAGCCCAGTACCCATTGGTCAGGTCATTGGCAGTGTATACCTTTGACCCCTGGATCTGGGCCAGCCCTTGGTCAATGCGGGGAAGAGGCCATCGGGAAGTGTGAACCTATTTGTTTAGCTCCCTTAGGTCAGCACAGAGGCTCCACTGGCCGTTTGGTTTCAAAATCCCCAGCACTGGATTATTGAAGGTGCTGTGGACTGGACAAATTATCCCACGGGACTCAAGGTTCTTAATTATTTCTGTAAGGGACTCCATTGATGCGAGAGGCAAGCGATATTGCTTCACAAACACTGGAGTCATACCAGGGTCTGTGGGAATTGTTGTTGTGTGGATGTCGGTGCGACCACAGTCATATGAGTCCACCGCAAAGAGTTCTTGAAAATCTAAGAAGATTTGTTTCAACTTTTGCTTTTGCTCCAGATTCTCACAGGCATCAGCTAGGTTGATTCTCTCTTCAACCATCTGCCTGGAGCCCAGAAAGACATCTGGTTTGGCTATCTCAATGACCTCCTCAAGCTGGGTCCTGTTTAAAGTACTGATTGAACTGATGGCTTCAGATGGGCAAGGCAGTCCTGGTGGACTTGAAAGATAACCTCATCCCTCCTGAAGTCACAGGCCACTTCTTCCTTACCATAAGGGCAGGAAGAGTACACCAGGGAAATCCCCCCATGCTGGATGAAGATCCTGTCTGGTGTTGTGTCATTGTCGCTATCACTGTTAAAACAGTCATTGGGGATTAGTCCTACAAATTCATTACCTAAATCTATGGAAAAATGTCGGTCATCAACCACCATTCCAATAATGGTGCCTGCGCCCAGAGTGATACTCGCAAGGTCGCTGTTATCCACCACTATTGGAATGGTGTTGTGTTCTGTATTGACTAGTGGTGTTGGGTTTAACCCCAACCCTTACTGTTGGAAATGGGCATTGAGTTAAACATATGCATCAGCATCTTTCAGTTTCTGTCCTCTTTTAATTTTTACTTTGTGTGAATTGTCGGGTTTGTTCTGGGATGGTGACTTCCTCTCCAATCTGAATTTCAACTGCATATGGCAGCAATTGAGCTGACCAAAATGCTTTCTCTGGGTCAACAATGTCCATGGGATTACCCGCTAATCAGGACCAGGGTTTGAAGTGTATTAGGCCCAAACTAATGGCAAAGTGATTGAGAATGTCACTTCCTAAATAAAATGCAGCAGGGACATCTTGCGCGACCCAACAATTATGGACTATGCTCTTGTTGCCTACGAACATTTTGAGCATACACTTGCTAGTTAGGAGATGTTTAGAATTGGGTGTTTCCAGGTCCATTTCCAATTTGTCTATCAATTTAAATGTGGGAATGGCTGGATCTTTTGGGAGTTTTTGGAACATGGCCTCGCTTATGAAGCTCTTACTGTTCTTCAGGCACACTTGGGCAAGAACAGAGTCCTTTCCCCATTTAACTGAATGGAGATGAACAACTGTTCCCCAATTTTCTGAATGTCAGCCAACTTTGAGTTGGGTTCTCATCATTTTGGACTATAGCAGTAGGATTTTGTGATTGTGAATTGGTATAGAATTTCAGAGTATTTCCTTCCAGTGTGGAATGCCACTGGAGACTGGAAGGAAGGTTGGTTTTCAGAAATAGAGAGGACTTCCCATCACCAGTTTGTTGTCCTACTGCAATTACTGTCACGTCAGGGATTCGGTTGTTTTGAAAATGGAATTCAGATTGGTCAGGTTTTTGTTCAACCATGTGGCATGTGGTATTTAAAATGAAATGGTTGACACTATGTTTTAATTTTATTGATCGGTTAGTCTGGGTTCAGAGGACCTTGGTTATACAATGGATGAGGGGAGACAATCTACGCAGGATATCATTCTCTAGTAAACATGGTGTGCTCTCTGGAGTCACAACTATGACCGGGTGTTTCACCTATTGTCGCCCCAATTTTAATGTCTAACTCCGCAGTCCCCTCGACAGGAATTTCATTCCCATCGAAGTTCTGAAGTTGTCCAGGAAGAGGCGTGAGAGGGATCTGGTTTCTCTCCCCCCTTCCTGAATTCAGCTGATCAAAGGGCCTTTTTGACAGAAGGGTGGCTTGGGATCCAGTATTCACCAGTGCGAAGAATGTACATTGCCCCTGTATTTGGACCAGGGCATAAAATCTTCCCTCCTTCTCCTCAATGGGGCACAGATAATGCGCGTTTTGGGCCAATTGGTGGGTTCATTTCGTTACTCTTGATTTGACAGAGGGGTAGTTTGGGCAGGATTTTGTTTGGGAGCTTGGGAACCTGTAAGAAAAAGGTGACAGTTGGATATTGGTGAAGTTTTGGACTCCCCTCGTTCTGATTCTCGGCAGCCCCCCATCCCCTTTTTGGAGGCAGTCACAGAATTGGTTTGGGCAAGGTGATTTTCTGGCTGGTCATTCTGGGGTTCAATGATGGGCGGTTTTAACTCCGTCCCCACATCTAACCAGTCTTGATTAGGATCTCTTGGGACCCACTTTTCTTTGGGAGGAGTTCCCCCATCCCTGAATGAAAAGATTCTCTTCCCAGAATTGGTTGTCTGTGCAAAGGCACATTTTAACTCTTGTACAAATTCTTGTGGGGCCTGGTCATCCCCACATTGCAGATTGTAGGCCACCTTGCGGGCCTCTTGAGGGATCCTGTGTATGGAGAAATGCTTTAAGATGGCCGCCCTATAGGTGGACCACCTTGAGTGGTTCTGATCCTCCAGTCCCACAAAGAAGCTGGAGTATTCAGGAGAAAATGTCCACTTGACATATTGAATGCAACTCTGGCTATCTTTCAGGTGGAAAGTATCCATCATTTGCTCATACAACTCGAGGTGCTCCCAAACTGAATATTTGACATTTTGATAATAGGGAGTTATGACGCTCCTAATGGCATTGATTTATTTCAGGGGATCTTTCAGTAGGGCCCTCTTAATTTTGTTGGCCTTTTTAGTCTTAGTCACCCTTGTCCACTCATCCTCTGACTCAGAGACACTGCTACAGGAGGTGGCTATCCTCTAAGCTCTCCATGATTCTGCGAGCTTGGGAATGGCTTGCAGAATGTGGGGGCCTAGTCTCTTGAGACCTGTGGCACTCAGCAGGGTCTTCTGACTCTCCCTTGCTCCCAGGATTGACTGAAAACCACCTCCCCCCACTGCCCTAGCTGGAAAGAGGTTTTTAAGATACTCTTGGTGGGTCTAGTTTCTTGGGGTTCCCCACCAAATTTGACAGACTGATTCCTTGGTAGGTGATAGTTTTGAGGATCCAATTCTCTGATTCTCCCCTCACTGGAGGCTTCCTAATCAGAGAGGCTAGCCCTAACATTTGGGAATCTGTACATAAATGCCCACCCATCCATTTCTGGGAAGTGCTGATCTGTCAGTCCCATATTTTCCATTCTGCTGAAGTCTACCATTCCCGTGGCCCTTGGTTCATATGAGCCAGTGGTCATAAGGGTGGCAGAGTCCATGGAACTGAAGGGATCCTGAGGTTATGCTCAGCGATTTCTCTGTCCCTTCTTATCTCATCTCTTTCAACCCCTATTCCCTGGTTACATGCCAAAATCTGACCCTTTTGCTCCTCTATTAAGGCCTTACTGGTCTCAATGATATGCTCCTGCACAGCTCTCTGTTTGTGGAGCCTGTCATTCTTTTCACAGAGAGCCTCATTGTCTGTCTGTGCTTCCTGCCTGGAATGGGAATACTGGGCCAATTTCTGCTGCAGGAGACTCACCTCCTGAGTTTGGTCCTTATTGGTCTGAGTGTTCTTTGTCAGAGCATCCTCCACCCTCCTGGTGTGCTGCTCTAGTAGCTTTTCATATTCAGTTTTAACTTCACCAAACTACTGAAGAGACAGCTTTCTTTCTTCCAACTTAGTTTTTAATTGGCTGACTTCCTGACCTAAGGCGTCCCTCTGTTTTTTAAATGCACTAGATTTCAGGCGCTACTCATCAAATTCCTCTTGAGAGTGGATGTCTTTAATAATTAATGTATTATTTTCCTCTGTCAAGGACTCTAGGCAGTTTTGTAGGGTGACTACCTGCTCTGCGCAGGCTCTGTTAAAAGTTAATTGCTGCTCCAGTTTCTGTTGACTCTGTTGTGAAGAGTCAACCCTTTCCTGACATTCTTTTTGCAGTGTCTGTACCTGGGTATCTTGCTCTGCATTTTTTTGCTGTAAGAGAGCCAGATCTTCTTTTAGGTTGGTGATGTACTGCCTAGCCTCTGTTTCTGATTTGTGGCTCTTCTGACTCTTTTGTTCTGCAGAGTCCCGATTAGTTTGGATGTTCTGCAGTGTTTCCCTTTACCACTTTGCCAGATCTATGTTGTCTGCAAGCATTTCCTGTATGACCCCTATGTGGAGGTACAGGTGGGCCGTTATTTTGGCAATTTTACACTGCTCCTCTTTTATTTTTGGGGCCATGTACAGTTCGCTAAGCGCTTGATGTAATGGACCTTGTCCTGCTATGTATTCGGTCTATTGCAATCACTTGTTCTTTTATTTCCTGCAACCATACCTGTTCATCCTGTTCTGGCCACTCACCCCTGACAAAAAGTTGGTGCAGGGTGTGTTTGCCTAGTAATACTAATTTCCACACGGGTCGCCATCACAGAAATATCAATTTCCTTAAGGCTTATTTCAGAGTTAGTTTACTTTTGCAAACAGGCCCAATTCCTTGAGTATTTTTTTTGAGGGGTGCCTGTACAGTGTAGCACAGTATACCAACCCAACAAGGTGTCTGTACCTTGTAGGCTAGTATGCTGTGTGTAACAGGTGGTATTTCAATTCAGATTCCCGTACAAGCCCCCAAGCTGTAAGGAATTTCAATCAGGCACACACCCAAGTCTCGACTAGTATGTGGTGCGCAAATGAAATCCTTATTTTATTTTTGTCTATAAGCTAAATATTCTGAATGATATACCACTCCTATCACACCCTTCTCAAAATCTTCTCAGGTCACACTGAACCAGGAATCAGTCTAGTTTGCAAAGGTAAATATTTATTTCTTTATTTTAATATTCAAATCACACAAAGGTTAACTCTAGATATGTATATGGGGCAGCAATCACCCAAAGGTTGACAATACAATTCAGAAATAAGCAAAGCAAATGAATTTAGTTATAAGGAGGCAAAATAGAAAGCACAGGGGAAAATAACAGTCGTGTTTTGCACACAGTTAGCGTTTAGGTTAATGTTCCCCCTGCAAGGTTGTGTTTAAATACAAATGAGCAATCCTACACCAATGTAAGTAATCAGCAGGTTTTCGGGAATGAAAATACAATATCTAGAGTCAATTTTATCGCCAAGCAAGATTTTGAGTGTTGGAAAGTGTTATATACAGGCATTTTGAAGTTTCAGCAGCAAAGTAAATGTCATTTACAGGCACATTTTGGATTTTCACTTGCAAAGCGCTGCTTCTCCCTCTGCACTCTATGTTTACTTGTCATGTAGCCCACTGGCACTTTTTCTGCAGCGTGTGCTCTGTTCCACCACACATGTACCATGGGTAGCAGGTTGTGCAGCCATCTTTTTTTGTGTTGAAAAACCCGGTTTTGGAGGTTTTTGGCACGCACAAGGGTTTCACCGCCATTTTACTGTTTCCCGCACCATAGATAGCAGAGTGAGGTCGCATAGTATAGCAGAGTGGGTCAATACATCCCACAGTACCGTTGCCTTGAGTCTGATACCATTTTCTGCTGTCTTAGCAGGATTAATCATGTCTTGTTGCAGAAAGAGAAGTAGAGGGAACAACATTACCATAACCACCTCCTGAACCTGTGGGATGTTAAATAATGTATTATTTGACTGTGATGTTCAATGATTTTTTTTCTATGTGTCAAATGAACTAGAAGAAGTGAACGCTCTGAGTGTTGAAATTTAGATTGTAATATTGGGAACAATTAAAGGCCTCTCTACATTTTCACAGCTCCAATGAAACCTGTATCTTTTGTAACAAGGCAAGAGACTAGAAATGCTTATAACAAAGTATTCTTTGGTTATGTTGTATTACACACAAATGCAAAAGAGGGGAGTGTCGAGGAAGCAAGAATAATAAAAAAAGAACAATTTGCCATAATGAACTATAAGCATGAATAAAGTTGACCACACCCCATTTTACGTCACAGTCACAAAGCCCCATAGTCTTTTTTTAGCAGTAAATCCCAATTCCTGGAACTTTACCATTACTATATTGACGGAAACGGGTCCAGAGTACACCGGCACCCACACGAATACGCATGCTTGTCAGAACTGGTGAAAATTATGGGGTTGCTCATTAATGTGCTGAAGTCGTCATGGGATAGAGCAGCCTATGCTCCTAGTCAGGAATCATCAGGCCGCAAGTGGTCACATGACACAACAACCAACAATTACACTGTAGAATTAAAGAATTGATTGTTTGGTGGGAGGTGGGATATGTATGCACTGGAAGACCTAGCATTGGTTCTCAAATGTTCTTTGGTTTCAGTTCTGTCAGGTGACAAATTATCTATAAAGCTGAGGGGTCTGTAGGGCGGGTTAGGTTAGAGCAGTGAGTTCCCGTTAGAATAATTATGCTCTTTTCCTTGGCTCTCAAGACAATGAATAAAGCTGACTCTGTCATCACCTAAAATTGATGCGTGAGCTTGGTTTTGCCAACAACATGAAATGTACTGTATTGCTATATACTTCCTTCTTTAGGCCATTTCTGCTTCTTTTGCAAGTTAACGATTTCCCCAGAAATACAAATGCTATTTCTAGATGTCCACACTGCTAGTTCATGTAGAATGTTAAGCAAAATATAAAAGGTATTCTCCTGAAACACAAACACTGATAAAAACACATGTCCCTAAAGACATGCACTTTGTTTCACTCCAGGCAGCGTTAATAAAAAAGCTTAATACACTAAATGCTGTGACTGCTGGGGAAAAATCATTCCATTTTGCAACTTAAACTTGCTGTGAAAACCATTAATTTGCTACATGTGCTTGACAAAAATGATAAAACCAATAAGCAACCCAAAAAAAGACAAAGGTAAACAGCTCAACCAGCAAACAAAAAGTTTATGCAGCACTGATAGTTATCGGCACACTTTTGGGAAAGGACAAACAAAGTGAGCGATTGGACTAGTTATTAGGCTAAGCTTTGCACATACATTACAAAGGACAATCAAACGCATGCCATTCCTAGTCCACACTAGGCTTTCATGTACCATTATGTACGTGCCTTTTTGTTTTTCTTTTTGAACTCTTGTCGCTTACCTTGTGCTTCTGATCTTGAAGAATAACCCTTACCTAGACCCAGGACCGTCACATCTGTAGTTCACACAGGGGGCCTGTCATTAGGTTGTTCATCGTTCCTCATACTGTTTCAGCACTGTGGAGCTTTTCAATAGAGCAAGACAGTAGGGATCCTGCTGTCAGTTCCACTCTAGTGAAACCCGGACACAGACAAAAGGGGAAGAGCTCCTCCCAGAAGGCCCAGCCCTGCATAGCACACATTCAATGTCCTTTTGCCAGGTTATCACATTATGGGTGTAACGCTCACCTGGTATCCACGGGGACGTCACTCAGCCTGTTCTGACCTCTTATGACCTCGAACCCTTCCCTGGAGGCTATTCGACTGGAGACTGGGCCTGAAACACAGGATTGGTAGAGTTTAACTCCCTATTGTCTCTGTGTGCTTGAACCCCTTCTTCCCCGGGGTCCAATCCTTCCCTTTGATCCACAGGTCACCTTGTTTTCTTGGATAGTGTGCTCTCCGTCCTGCTTTCAGCGCAGGGACGCGTTGATTGATGCGGGCTCGTTGCTGCCTAGTTACTTCACTGGCAAGAGTCCGACAGGTAAGTTTAAATGAGTCTTTTGAACAGTTCTCTAACTGCGTTCCTTTCCTTCCTTAGATGATGGCTGGCGTCCGGGGATGGCGGCATGCTGCTGAGATGAGTAGCGCTGAAGGTGAGTGAGAGCGCGATGCGCAATGCACCCCTTTCGTATTTGCATTGAACAGAGTTCTTTTTCTGTGTCTTTTAGGTGCTGCAACGTTTTCAACGTGGATGCCGGTTATGAAGAACAAATGCGGTGGGTAAGTGCGGTATGTGGCGCCTCTATATGTTTCCACACTAACCTGGAGTGTCTTTTCCCTCTTGCAGATGGATGAGAAGTTCCGGAGACAGAGTTCCACCAGAGCGGCTGTGATTCAGGTAAGCGTTTGAAGCACGTACAGTATTTAAAAATAAGCGAAGATTTGCAAAATGCTTACTAATGCCTTTTTTCTGTTCTTTTCCCTTTTCTTTAGGAAGCGGCGTGCCGGGATGGGAATGATACCACCGCCTACGATGCCCGCAGAACAGATGGAGCGATGAATGATGGGTAGAAGCGCCGCAATGTTAGGCTTTTCCTAACAGTGTTCTTGTTCTTGCAGAAGCTGAGCGCAGAAGAAAGATGCAGGCCTACTGGAGACCGATCTGAACACGGTGAGTGTCACGCTGCAGGTGAAGAAAACGCAAAGCATGTTTCTCAGCCTGGGTGTGGCTTAAATAGTCTCTGGATATCCCAGGTGTCTCTGGGCTGAACCACACCCAAAAGACTAGACCGCACATGCAGTTCTGGGAACCGAAATATGTGGGGGCATCCATCTTGTCCCCATCAATGCACTACAAGTCCAATCCCCAATGTTATCCTATGGGAGTGAGTGAGTCTGGTGCCACAAGCGCCAAGTCTGACTCCAAGTGGGTCTTTGGAGGGATGGAGAGGCCCTTGAGGGCCATGTAGGTGATTGTGGCCTGGCTCCAGCCTGACATCTTGGAGGGCTGGGGACATGAGGGGCAGGAATCATGACAATGGGCCTCATTACGAGTTTGGAGGGAGCCATGCCCTTAAAAAGGGCATGGCTCCCTCCAAACTCGGGTCCGGGTCCGAGTTCCCTGAATCGGGAACTCCTTGGCCATTCCGACCTAGGAGGGCCCGGTATTTCCCCATTCATGGAACCCGGACCCGGACCATCCCCATTCCCATTCGAGCCCCCATAGGGCTCAATGGGAATGGGGATGATGCTAACTGTTGTTAGCATCATGGTCTCCTCCCGGGACCCGCTAAGGAAGCCTGGTGTTACCAGGCATCCTTACCGGGTCCCGCGAGGAGACCTCATAATAGGGCAGTACGGGGTTAACGGTTCCGGCACCTTTGCCAGCACCATTAACTCCTTACCACCCACCTTGTAATGAGGCCCTATGGCTACTTTTTGAGCATTCCTTTTAGGCCGGACACTGCAACTCTTCCTGATGTTCTCTGATACCTACAGCTTTTTCAAGATACATAAGAAGTTTGAACACTCAGAGGCTGGACTTCACTGTCACTCAGGAAAGAGTGGCCCCAACAAAGGGTGTATTTCCGAAATGTATTGGCCCACACCTAGACCTTTTCTTCTGTGAAATTGTTTAAGAATAAAAGACATTTAATCACTATTTAGACATTTTTGACTTACCTGAATAGTATCATTTGGGAATTCTGCAGAGACCTTTTATCTCATTGTGTGACCACACAGTACTGAAGTTTCCCTACTCCAGTCCTACCTCTACCCGTACTTGTGCCTGTACCTATACCAAATAGTGCCACTTTGGGGTTCCTGGACTGCTCCTTGGAATGTATTCACTGGATTCAAGAACTTTACCAGTTAATTACCATGATGCCCACTCATATCATTCACTTTATCTCAATTATGGCTACAAGGGTCAATAGATTATACAACCTGGCCTGGAAATGTGAGGCAATGCCCAGAAAGCTGCTTCTTTGATTTCATGAGGCACAGGAACTCCCCCCAAGAAGTCACCTGGGAACATATGCTTCAAAGGCATTCCTGACATAACAAAGGCACTCTCATACCAGGGTACTTAATACTGGAATCATTTTGAAGTCAGAAGACATGGGAGGGTGGTGCCGTTATAGTAGCCAGAGGAGAGGTAGGCTGAGAGAGGGGTTCTACCATCTTAGTTTCTGCTAGGTCTCTCTACACTTACTGCCCCCTCCACTTGCTGCAGACAAACCTCTCAGGTCTGATATCAGAAGGTAAAGGACACTTATAACAGCCTCGATTGGGCCCCTTACAGGCTTGCTTGGGAACAATCAACTGTAGCATTTTGCCTATATAAGGGCCAGAGATCCTGTCCTTAGCAGAGTCATCTTTTGACTATCACAAGAAGAAGGATTCACTGGAATTCTTTTTTTGCACTGTCTATTCCAAAGCCCCCTGTCACAGAGGTGAAGCTAGAGACCACAAATACAGGACTCTGTCCCCCACCCATTCCCAAGGAAGATTGTGGGTGACATTGCTCTTGACCAAGGTTACTCTTGTGTCTGTGCACTGGAATTAGGATCATGCTCACTAGAGGTCCTCGACAAACCTCCTGGATTGGAAGCTCACAACTAAGGATTTACCAAGTCCCTAGAGACCCTGGTATGGGCCCCCCAGCAACCTATAGGTCCAGAGGCAGCTTGGAACCCTGTTTAGTAACTCTACACATATCTGAGCTGGCTCCTACGTTTTCGACTTACCTCAAGTCACCGCAGGATTCATTGTGTTGCTTTTGGGCCTGTAATGATTTTGAACAGTTTACCTGTTTCTTCAAGCAGTCTCATCACTGACTCAATCGAGTGAAATTCATCACCACCGCCACTCAACCACTCAGTTACCACTATGAAAGCACCAAAATAGCTTTTTCGTTAGCACTGACTCGACACAGTAGAAACATTGTCTTGACCCGATTCGAGAATCGATTTGACCCCCGTCTGGCATACTGATTGAGCGCCGTAGAAGATGGAGATGTTGCAACCTATCGACTCATTTCTACAGTTCTGGCTCGATACACAGGTAGCCTCTTCTCAGTAAGCCGACTCAACACTGACTCACCACTGGATCAAGCAACTTGAATGTCTTGACAGCAGCTCGACTGCAGGAAAGCACCAAGAAGCACGGCTTGATGCTATTGAGCACACAAGACAAAGGTATTTGATGATGTACTGTTTCCCTGGTTCACCTCGGAGGAACATAGGGCCTCATTACGACCCAGGCGGTAAGGGGTTAACGGCAGCGTTAACAGCGCCGACCCTTACCGCCTGAGTACGAGGTCCCTTAGCGCCATGGCGCTTTTAACACCTGCTTTTAGCAGGTGTAAAATCCATGGCGCTAAGGGACCATGGAGTTAATTACGCCACCGTAATTAACGGTGGCGTAATTAACGCCTTCCCCACTCCCATTATGCCCTATGGGGCAAAAATGGGAATGGGGAAGGGTAAATGGGGATTGGGGACTTACCGCCCCGCCAAGGTCGGAATGGGGCGGTAAGTCCGCCAACCACCATGGCGTAAACGTAGTTTACGCCATGGTGGTAAAGTCACGGCCCAGGCGGTAACTTACCGCCTGGGTCGTAATGAGGCCCATAGTGATGCCTACGCTCCCTTTCTTGACTTTAAAAGACATACCATTAAACATTGACATTGCTGCTGTAATCTTTTTCCTGACCACGGCTCCTTATCAATCCAAGGTGCGCTTTTTTCTAAAAATCTGGATTTTCTACGTTTCCTTCATGGGAGAGGTGCTTTTAATTAGATCATTTATTGTTTTTATTAAAGACCATATTTTTATAGACCATGGCTGGACATTCTTTCATTTTGATACCACCATGATATTGTTTTTTGTATTGTATCTGTATAAGCTCACACCCCTCCTGAAGATATAGTCTGCGTTTGGCCTGCACTACCAAATGAGGTAAAGGAGCTATATTTGTCGTACTGTGTCTGTTTCAACTTTATAACTAGGATCACTGATGTTTTTAGTAGTAGTGTGTGGCTGAGTAGGCCTTTTACACACCGCTCTTCCCTTTATTCTGCAGATCAGTATTAATTTAATCAGTACTGGGTCACAACTGGGTCTCAATCTATGAAAAGGATGGAGACAACTGTCATGGTATTTCACCCCATTCTGCCATACGAGGGTAAGAACAACAGGCGAGACACCATCTCATTTCAGAATGTCCCCTCATAATAGTAGAACTAGCATTGGTTTTAAAGAGCAAGTAGAATCTTATGCCTTGAAGGGGATAAGCAAAATGTTTATAGATTGCATCCTGTGAGGATATATTAGGTTATGTTTAAGTATGGGTAGAAAGAGTAGTAGTGTGATAGATGATTAGGGTCACTCTAGACTGCAATACATAGAACATCAACAGTAGTGCTAAAAACAGCAAAAGTATACTCAATGCGCTTTAATGCTCAAATGGGGTCCTAGAGGCCTCTATTACCATTGTATTGAAAAGCTGCTACATAGCAAGGGAGCTGTAGTAGCAGTGTCACAAACACATAGTGAGAAGTCTGTTTCTGTGCTACCATACATTCATCCATTTATTCTTTAAACATTTAGCATAGCAAAGCGCTCAGCAGCTTGATCATATATATTACACAGCCACATTAGTGGCTGTGTAGTTATGGATAAATTGCTGTTTCCATAGGAAGAGCCCTTTTTGGGTGGTCTATAACTCTGCTCTCCCTGAATGAATCCTCACCAACCTTTGCAAAAAAAGTATGTGCGGCACTCTGAATTTTTTTGCAAAGTTTGGTGAGGATTCGTCTAGGGGGGGGAAAGTTATAGGTGGGGTCCCAAAACGTCTTTTTTTCCCATAGACTGAATGGGGGAAAAATGTTGCGCACAGCTACAGGCGAAACCGTTGGATGTATTTTCACCAAATTTGCGGCAGGGGCTTGGTCCCGAAAGTGTGCTTTTGTAAATTTGGTGACAATCTGTCCAGTAGTTTTCTTAAAAACGATCAAAACGTATGTGTTTACAAATTAGTGATATCTATGTCCGCTCCGCAGTCACACGTCCCTGTGCGCTCCGTGGAGAGATTGCAATTGGCTATTCCGTGGCGTGCTGGCCGTGACCATGTTGCGCTTTCACCGATTGGTTGTGGCACAGCGTGAAGTGCGTCTTAATCTTTCGATACGTCCGCCATGTTTACTTCATTTTCTGTTGAACGCGGCCATCGCTGCAAATATACCTAAGCGAAGAAGACACCAATGCACTTGTTACACTTATGGAACACTGTTTCGAAGGGTGATCGTTAATGAGATTTGATAGTAGAAAGTGAACCATTGAAGTATTCTTGTTAGCACTGTCGTACGGTACATTGCTACTCATTTCACGAAATGAATTTACTGCGTCCATTTTACAATACGTAACCAACATTACTGAGGTCAGACTGGCGGGAATCTGAGGCAGCCACCTGCTCTATTTCCTACACACAGCAGTTCCGCCCGTGTAGGGGAGTAGCGATTCTCATGAATAGCCACTTATATGTTGTTGCAAAATGAGAATGTATTTGCATTCGCAGTGAAGGCCACTTCATTTTCTGTTTGAAATACAAGCTTGGTTCGGCCGCAAATTTGTCAACAGCCATAAGGGGCAGTTGTTTTTTAACCTTGAGGTCCAGGGAAAGAGCAGAAAGAATGTAGGGAGTAACAGTTAGAAAAACATATCGTTTGATAAGGTTATGTTTCAAAAACGTTTACACTACTGTCTGACTGCAGCTAACGCAATGGATCCGGTCCACATCATGTAAGTGTATTTTTCCCGATATTTGTGATGTCATATTTGATGTCCTGGGTGTTAGTCTTAGCAATGCACGTAGATGCTGTGAGCTATGGTTGCAGAGTTTACCATAATGGGGGAATGTGCAGTGTTTTTGGTTTCACTGTGAAGTCTAACATCCCTTTAACAAAGTTTTTTTACTGAATGTACATACATATATGTGGCAGGGAACGAAAACAAAGGGGCTAAACATGTGATGTCGTCAATGATGTCATCAATAACATTTGTGATGCCATCTTTCAAGTTATGGGTGTTAGTGTTAGCAGTGCACAGTGGTGATGGCAGGTATGGGGGATTAGTTTACCATAACTGGTGAATTTCAGGGGTTTTTCGGTTTTAATTTGAACCATAATGGGGAGGGCAAACATTTTTATTTTAGTGAAGAGCACAGGTTTTTGGTAGGGCAACTTAACCATAACCTCCCCTCAACAACGTTTTTTTTGTAGTGAATACAAAAATACAAAATAAGCCGCACTTTGATTACTTTTCTGGACGTGAATGTGAGAATAGTGAATAACAAGCTAACCAGTGAACTTCATAGAAAAATCACGGGGACTAACTCACCGCTTCACGCAAACAGCTGACATCCAAAAGATTTGATATGGAGTGTGCCATACGGAGAATTCATCAGGCTAAGAAGAAACAACAGCACCTTGAAATCTTATGATATGGAGTGCAGAATCACGGCTCAAGGGTACGCCAAACAACAATACCCAAGGAGAGTAGTCGAGAGAGCATACTTGAAGGCCAGAGCTAAGGAACCCTCTAAGCTCATAGCAGGAACTGAACATAATGAGAGGAGGAATATGGAGAAAGACAGTACACGTTTAATTTTAACTTTTGACACTCAGGCACTTAAAATCAGGTGCATTTTAATCAATCACTGGAGAATCCTCATGGCGGATCAGGATCTCAGTAGAAACCTCAGAAATAACCCACATATAACCTTCAGAAGGAACAAATCCATAAGGGATGTCTAGGTTCAAAGTTATATGACTCAAGAAGAGGACAGTAGCAAGACGAGTTGGTTATCCAAAAACAAAAAAGTGGGCTTCTTCAAATGTACTCGTTGCAACATATGCAAATATGCCAAAACCCAAGGATCTTTCAAACATCCGATTACTGGCCAAACCGTGCCCATATCAAGAAAAATCACCTGTGAAATGGAATACATTGTCTATGTGTTGACCTGTGCATGTAATAAATGGTATATAGGCAGTACAAAATGCAAACTGAAGACACGTATTCAACAACATGTACGGGCAATTGTGAACAATGATGTTAATTATCCGATTGCCAAACATTTAGCGGATTTTCATGAAAAAAATATGGGCAGTTTTGGGTTCTTTGGCATTCATAAAATCGAGACAGGACCAAGAGGAGGTGGTAAGGAAAAAATCCTTCGACAGACAGAGACTCGCTGCATATTGGACTTCGAAAGCAAATTTCCGAATGGACACAATATAGATGAGGAATTGTACACATTTTTAGGACAGTGATTGCTATTTGAACATATGAATTTCTGCTTCTCCTTTCTTCCTTTACCGGATCATATATATATATTCTTTCCTTTGGGTTTTTCCACTTAGTTTTTTCCCTGTCCCTTCTGTTGTTGTTGGTTCTTTTCCTTTTTTGTTTTCTCGGTTTCCTTTCTATTTGCAAGTTTCAGACTAAACAAGATAGACAAAGGTTAGTTGGAGTCTTGGAACTGTTCGTAAGGAGGTTATGTTACGATCACTCCTCCTTTTAACTTCGTCTGTTTGTATTTCAATATGGTTTTAATCTTTTTGTATAGTTTTTTATCTAATTGGTGATTGTTTATTCACATGCTCACATATATATGACTAATGATTGTTGTTTTTAAATCAGAGTTTGATTTTAATAAGTGATACAGAGCGTTTAAAAACAGATGCGAGTTAGGAAATTGGGGAGTCAAAAGGGAAGGCATCTGGTCTAATATGAGCAAAGTCCTAGATTACGGTTTCATGCACTATGCACTTTATAGGAATGTTTACTTCTCAGCACCATGCACTTTAGAAGGAAAGTTCACATCTCAGCGGTATAAATTCCGATTGCACTATGCACTTTAATGACTGTTGCACTTTAGCAAGATGGACACATTGTATTATACTGCTTGTACAATATATTCGGAAAAAGTGCTGCACAGAAGCACGGTGCTCCTGTGCATTGAATATGGAGAAGTGATTATTGCACTTTATTGACTGATTGTGTGCCCCAAAGTGGTGAACGCTTTGGCACTATGCCAGTAGACAGTGATTCGCACCACTGAGGGCAGCAAACAGTATGCACAGCAGACCATCCGATGTAACCGAGGATGTGATCCGGGACGGAAATGATATGCTAATGTGAAACTGTATTCCATCTTTTTACCACCATTGGATTACACTTTGGAGTTGGTTAAACATCTATGCGCTCAAATGGGGGTGATTAGGTTTCCCTCACTCTGATGACCGTTGAGCGATATGTACGTTCACTTTAGGTCACAGGTGCCAGTCATTTGATCCCAATGGGACATGTAAGAAACAGATACAAGGCATTTATGCATATACTTGGCACTAAAGGGCTCCATTGACAGACGCCCATTAGTGGCGATAGATCAAGCTGAACACAAAGTGGAATAAATACATTCCACTTTTTATCTCTCTCTACCCCCCCATAGAAGACCTGATTAATAGTTAACTGACAGGGATTTGAGAGTTACACTAACAGATACTGTCATACTAATGAAACCGGAGCATTACAGTAATCTTTACAAGTTCAACATGTCCGCCTTGAGTCTATGCCATGGTGGGTGTTTTGCTAATGGAGCCCCTCATCTGTTTCAGCGGTAATGCTCTTGCCTTGGCAGCAAGACGACACAGAGCAACACAGGCTCTATCCGTATGGGTCAGCGCAAGAAACATCTGGGTTTTAAGAGCATGTCATAAATAACCTATTATTATTATGACCTGAAGCGGTAATGCCCCCCAGTGAGTGGCTTATCTTTATTAGTACCCTGGCGTGTTAGACCGAGGTTCGCTCAGGCCTGCAACTATGGGCCCCGGGCATCACCTGGGGTGGAAATGCCCCCCATCCCAGCAAGGGGCTATTTGCTATTGGTACCCCTTAGACCGGGGTACTAATAGTGTCTTTTTTTTAGCTGGGGAAACTGCTTCAGCGTTTAGCAACTGAAAAAAAGAAGAAAAAAGATGGCTGCCATGGAACGGGGTAAAGGGACTATGCATCGTCCCTTCTCCCTTTCCATGGCAGTGATTCAAAAGGGAAAAGAAAGTAAACAAAGAGGATGACCACCTTGGAACAGCATGAAGGGACTACATGTAGTCCCTTCTTCCTTTCAATGGCGGTAATTCAGAAGTGATTAAAAAAACAAAACAAAGACGATGACCACCAGGGAACAGGTAGAAGGAAATACACGCAGTCCATTCTCCCTTTCCATTGCGGCCAGTCCGGAAAAGGATACAGCTATGACTGGTGTGACAAAGGTATTGGTGTGCTGGTAATGACTAGGCGAGAGCCAATTATGTTGCTTGTTGCAAACTGATTGTCCCTCGCCGGGCACTCATTTATATACAAATTTGTTTTTTCTTGACTCTATTATATGGAGTGCATTGTGTGTTTTAATTTTGCCTCTCTCCGAACTCTTTCTGTTTTGTCTATCTCTCTATCCCTATGTGTACAATAGGGAGTGTCACAAGATTTGATGTGGTATGATTGCAGAACCCATGAGTAAGTTGTCAGGGTTTGAGGGTTGTAAAATGCTAACAATGTGAAGTAGGGGAGCCACACTTGAAGCCCACGTATTATAAATCTAATAATTGTAGCATGAGCATACAATCAGTTCTGAATTGGCTAAGGGGAGACCTCCTCTGTGTAGTCAGTCCAGTGACTGATGTCTCTGTCTGTTGTTTGTTGTTTGTTTGTTTGTTTGTTTTATTATTTATAATGCGCGAGCGTACCCCAGGGGTATCAGGGAGCAGCCTTTACAAGAATTTGCAAAGCTTACTTACAATAATCATAAAATATACATAATGACAGTGGGATACACACATGTTATATACATAACAGCAATGAGGCAAACAGCCATTATATACATGTAAACAGGTAGGCGCATGTGGTTACAGTGTGTGCGGGTAGCGCGAAGTGGGAGAGACTTGGCACTTAGTTGTCTTTGTAGGCCTCCGTCTGCAGCCATGAAACTACCTTGGATCGGAAGTTCTGATAGGGCAGGTCCACTCTGGGATTTGGAGGTAAGGAGTTCCACAGTTTGACTGCTTTCACTGGGAAACTATTGCCCCCTATGGTGGCACATTTGAAGTTGGGGATAGAGAGGCAGTCTTTATATGCAGTTCTGACAGGTCTCAAGGAGGTCTGTCTGTGGAATCTATTAATCAGGTAGGTCGGGGCAGCATTATTGAGAGATTTGTGAGTGAGTGAATTGTTCTGTTCGCTAAATCCTGTAATGTGCTCTCTTCTAGAGATCCCCAGAGCAGCTCTAAGAGCGTTATTTTGGAGAGTTTGTAGTTTGCTGGTGGTGGCCTTGGAGGAATCCCAGATAAAGGGCATTACAATAGTCGAGGCGGGACAGTATAAGGGCTCTGGCGAGTGTAAGGCAGCTAGTGTCCGACATAAATGGTTTAGCTGCGCGGATTAATTTACACGTATATGCCGTGGAAGATGCCAGGGAGCTCACTTGTCTTCTGAAGGAGAAATTAGAGTCCAAGTAAAATCCCAATGTTTTGACCTCCTGTCCGACTTTGATATTGTTACCGTCGATCATGAAGGATTTGTAGGCCGGGCCAAGTTTCTTTAAACTGGATGTGGTACCTAGGATGATAAGTTCTGTTTTATCATCATTCAGGCATAGTCCATATGTGGCCATCCATCCCTGGATGATGATGTACACCCTATTTAGCAAGGCAAAATCCATTCCATAATCTCCAGAAAGCGGAAGGAGGATCTGGGTATCATCTGCGTAATTAGTGTGTGTTATACCGAGAACATCCAAATCATTGAAAAGGGGCTTGGTAAATATGTTGTACAATGTGGGGGAGACGCAGGAGCCCTGTGGTACACCACAAGTGATGGGTATAGGGTCTGCTGCCGCAATAGGTGAAAAGACCCTCATGGTTCTACCGTTAAGGAATGATGTAATCCAGGTGATGGCTTCGGTAGAGAAGTGCGCTGATGTGTGGAGGTAGGAGCATAGGACAGAATGATCGACCAAGTCGAAAGCTGCAGACAGGTCAAGGAGGAGGAGTAAGGCAACTTGCCCATTGTCTCTGAGCGTGTCGATCTGAGCTTTCAGGTCAATGAGTGCGGTTTCAGTCCCGTTTTGAGGACAGAACCCTGATTGTCTGGATCCTAAGAGGTGGTGTTCTTACAGGTACTTCTGTATTTGTACATAGGCAACCTTGTCCAGGATTTTTAGTAGGAAGGGAACAGTCGTTATGGGTCGGTAATTTGTGGGTGTGGCTGTGTCGAGTGTGGGTTTTTTTAGTGATGGAAGTACCCAGGATTGTTTTAGATTGGTGGGGATGGAGCCAGTGGCGAAGGAGGCATTAATCAATTTCGTGATGAAAGGGGAGAGGTCACGGGCCGCGTCTTTGATGAGCTGTGCTGGGCACAGATCTCCCTGGCAATTGGATGGTTTCAAGGACAGGATGATTTTTTCTACTTCAAGTGTATTGATTTTGGAGAAATTGAAGCGAGTGAGATCTGTAGGCGTGAGCTTATCCAGAGTTTTTGAAGGGAGAGTGTCATTTAGGGAAGCTTTTTTGCTGGAGATTTTACTTTGAAGGGTCGCAATCTTATTTGCTAAGGTACTTTGAATTTCTGAGCACCAGTTTTTATCTTTGGTACAGGTGTCAGGAGGTACTATGGGGGTTTCTACTTCTTTAAGGATAGAGAAAAGTTCTTTCATGTTAGATTTTGCTTGGGATATGCGAGAGTCAAAGGAGGTTCGTTTAGCCAGATAAATTTCTTTTTTGTAAAGTGTGGCTAGTTTGGAGAGTTTGAGTTTGTTCGCGGCTGAAGGGGATTTTTTCCAAGTGGCCTCACAGTTTCTTTTTTGCTGCCTTAGGTTTTTGAGGAATGGTGTGTACCATTTGTTAGGTTCGTTTTCGGTTTGCTTGGTCTGAGTTTGAGGGGGGCGATTAGGTCCAGCGAGGTGGCCATCATCTTGTTGTATTCTTCGACCAAGGTCTCTGGGTCCAGGTTGTCGGGGAGTGTGTTGAGTGTGGGGAGTAGGTTTGGACTGAGTCTTTCTACTGTCATATTCTTCTTGTTTCTGGTGAGAGTAGGAGGGGCCCTAATGATGGGCGGAGGTGGAGCTCTTTCAGTAGAAAGCATGAACGATACCAGGTGGTGGTCGGTCCAGGCTAGTGGTGAGATATTTGTGATGTTCGCTAGACAGTTGTAGTCGGCCACCCAATCAAGTATTCTACCTTTCGAGTGAGTGGGTGCCATGCTTCTTTACGTGAAGCCTAATTCAGTAAGAGTGTTAACTATAGTGCTGGCAAAATGGTCTTCCGGGTCATTGTAGCCCATATTAAAGTCCCCCAGGGTGAGAACCTGAGTAGAGCTTTTAAGATTACTGGATAGAATAGAGTTGAGGTCTTCATCAAAGGTACCAATGGGGCCTGGCGGGCGGTAGATCAGGCAGATGTTGAGGGTTTGGGTATTGGTGAGTGGGACTTTGACTGAAAGTGTTTTGCATGAGAGGACGTTGGTAGATGTTGCTAGTCTCATGGTAAGACTACATTTATGGATAATAGCGACACCTCCTACTCTGGAGTTGGGGCGATCTTGTCTCAGGATAGAATAATTATCTGGGACTGCCAACATGAGCATGGGGCCTGCTGCTGGGTGTAGCCAGTTTGGATGTTTTAGTAGAAGAACTAGGTCAAGGCGGCAGTGCTTTGGAATTCTGTATGGTGGGCAATGAGTGGGCAAGGGCCTCATAGATTTTGGCTAGTCTGGCTCTACGTCCTAGGTTCCTGTCTGTGGTAGCGCGAGGGAGACTGGTGGGTAGCAGTGGCTGAGGGTCCTTTATGTCTAAGTATAATGCCTGGCTGTTAAGCATGGTTATAGAAGGCGTGTTAGGTAGATGTGGAGCCATCCTAAGCTGTGTTACAATGTTTAAGAGGATCAGAATGCAGGCAAGCAAGTTGGAAGTGAGTGGACACATACTAAGTGCTAATGGCAGGAGTGTTAGGAAGCCGGGAAATAGGCTTGGTTGACACCAGTTAGACCGATGTACATTTATATAATAAACCTGGGTTAGAGATATTGCAGTTAGGCTGAGATGCGCTAGGGTTATACCTAGATTAGAACTGAATAATTTGGCTAAAAGCACTGAGCGACACCTGCATTTGAGCTATCACAATGTGGCTGGGGAGCTCTAAGTAACACCTGGGTTTAAATGACACAAAGTGTCTAATATACACTAAGTAGCGCCTAGATTTGGGGTAGGACGAATTGGTTGACAGGCAATACATAACACCTAGATTTGGGATGGAATATTGTGGCTAAAATGCCTAGAGAGACACCTAGATTTGAAATACGGAGGCAGTGTGGCTAAAAATGCATTGAGTAACACCTAGATTAGAGGTAAAACAGTGTACCTAAAAGGCAATGCGTAACACCTAGATTTGAAGTAAGGCGATATGGCTAAAATGCATTGAATAACACCTAGATTTGAAGTAAGGCAATATAGCTAAAATGCATTGAGTAACACCTAGAATAAATAGAGCAATGTGGCTAGTGTACATTGAATAACATCTAGATTCGAAATAGGGCAATATGGCTAAAATACATTGAATAACACCTAGATTCAATATAGGGCAGTATGGCTAAAATGCATTGAGTAACACCTAGAATAAGTAGAACAATGTGGCTAGTATACACCTAGATTTGAGGTAAGGCGATAAGGCTAAGATGCATTGAATAACACCTAGGTTTGAAGTAAGGCAATATTGCTAAAATGCATTGAGTAACACCTAGAATAAATGGAACGATGTGGCTAGTATATATTAAATAACACCTAGATTTGAGATAGGGCAATATGGCTAAAATGCATTGAATAACGCCTAGATTAAATAGAGCAAAGTGGCTAAACTACGTTGAATAACATCTAAATTTGAAATAAGGAAATATGGCTAGAATGCGTTGAGTAACACCTCGATTTGAGATAAGGCAGTTTGTCTGGAGTGCTCTGAACAATGCCTGCCTTTGAGTACTGCAGTTTGACTAGAGTACTCTAATATTATATCTAACTTTGGGATTACACAATTGGGCGGGATACAATAGTGCAGCAACCTGATGTGAAAGGGCACGTTGCCGAGGAGTCTAAGGCATGTGGCATAGAGCTGCTGCGTAACAAGACACACTAAGGCATAGTCAGTCAGGTGCTTGACATACTTTGGCTAGGAAGCAACGTGATAACATAGGTTCTTGTGACTCAGTGGGGTTGGGTGCTATAGGCCGTAACAGTAGTTTTGAGAGCTATGGGCTGCAGTCCACCGGGCGGGACCTAGGTTAGAGAGGCGCATATGGCAAAGGTAAGATAGGCTAGATTATTGGGTACAAGGAGGCTCGCATGCATTGGGTTATAGTTGTTCAGTGACTAGCGTCAGGAAGCATAATTGGCTGTAGGTAACATGCGGCTTAGGTCAGAATAATGCATTGAGTAAGTATTGACAGATATGTTTATAGGATGACTTGGTGCACAAGCCAGTTACAAGTTGTACAGGTGTGTGTGCTTAAGACGCAAGGTATCAGTGGCCGCACGAGTTCAGTGTGGAATCAGTGGCAGTAGCTGGAGGTGTCGGAATGGCAGCAGGGGCATAAAAAGTTACCTTAGTAGTAGTCGTGTGTAGGGCCAGGGGGTCTGGCAGACGGGACGGCAGAGGCGGCAAGAACAGGCAGAGAACAGGCGATGGCCTTGTTCTCGTGGGACTTGATGGGAGTGGGCCGGCTATGAGAGAAATGCCAGACTCTTCTCTGAGCTGATCTGTAAATTAGGGCAGTGTTCTTATCTAGCCGGCATGGTAATTCAACAACGACACGTGACACAGCAGCCCAATTGTTCGGTCTTTATGATGTCATATTGCTGTGTTAGGGATGAGGAGGTCCTGAAATACAACCAGGGTGAGAATTACATTGGTTCTAATTGTAGCCAGCTGGGGAATCACCAGCCAGGTGGGAAAGCTACACAAAATTGGTAAAAAGGTGGGAAAACTCACTCTTGCCCCTTTATCACCTGATATGTCACTCATTGAAACAATGCTCTTTTGTAAAGTCACCTTACTCTAGGCATGCCTCCGATCTTTGTTATTCCCTACTTTGAAAGGCATTTCTGTTTGAAATGACACCTGGCTCTTCAAAAAATAAAAAATTACATCTGGAAAGATAGGCCACAATTTAAGTATTTAAGGAAGGTAGCACACTCTCCAATAATTGAGATTTAAAGCAACATCGCAGATTCACATGTAACAACCATTCCAAAAAGAGCTGACAGGAATCACAAGGGTACTGCAGTCACTAGCTTAGGTTGAAGGCACTATAGAGTACAAAAGCTCTGCGAAGCCCTTGGGTGATTGGTCACTGTAGAGTAAATGGTCAGTGTAGCCGTTTTGTCTGGAAGTACTTCCATGCCCCAAGAGGTGAGTGAATCACAAAGACGCCTGAAAGCATATAAAGAAATTGTACAAAGAAATTGCCAGAAGACCTGGGCACAAAGCCCGTATAAAGGAGGAAAGAAATGAAATGGCCATGCGGTCCAGAGACAGTGCCCCAAATATTGCTGAGTACAAAGACACTGGTAACACGACCAGGAGATATGCGTCCTGAAGAGATGGGGAGTGTTAGAAAAAGGAAGCAGGGTGAAGGCTAGCGGCACCCAGGCAGAGTGCTTGTAGGGTAAGCCCAAGTGACCGTGGTTAAAAAAGAGTATCACTGCCTTATCTTGGGTGCATCCTGGACTCCAGTTCAGCATAGAATCTTGAGGCTCTTATTGTAATGGCGCACCCCCTGAGTAAACTCCTGTCAAATAACGAGACACAGCCTTCTTGTACCTACACTAATGTGTCTGTATTCCTTGATGTTTAGGTTGGGGTAGGTTTGAGGGGTGTGAGAGGTACGAGTATGGTTGGGAATTAATTGAAAACATACAGATATTACCACTGTTCTTGTCCATTTATGACCTGGGTAAAGTGCGGACAGTTGTTACCAAGACAGTGTAACCACCTTATACAACTTTTTTGAGCGTCGTAGTGCAAATGATATAAATTGCTGTGAAGGGTCCCTTTTCTCTTCAGTGCAAAGGTAACCAGTCCCAGGCATGCAATTTACGATTTCCTGAAAATTTCCCAGAAAAAAAAATCCATTGTCAGTTGTTGGATCTGAAATGTTGCCGGATTTTAGCTGCATTCTGGCTCTTTCTTTGTGGTGGCTCCTCTATCCTGCTCTTCGTTCACCATGTTTATTCGTTGTTCTAAGACAACAAAATGCACCTTGCAGAACATGGTTTGTCCGTAAAGATTTTCAGAATTCTTTGCAAAGTCTTTGCACTCCCAAGTATATTGCATGCCTTGAGAACACATGCATTTGACCCCCCAACACAGAAGTGTCTTCCCAAACACCAAAGCCCAGGACTGTACATCACTGGTCCCAGCATGCACTACTCACCTCACACCAGAATTCAGTTATCAGCAACTTACTTGCTGCACCATTTCATTGTCCCACCTCCCATATGAAACTTGAACCAGCACATACAAGCAACCTGCAACCAAGAAACCATCTATCAAGACTTCAGTCTGCCAGAAAACGTAGCTGTTACTGCAAATGCACCTATTGATATTGGTATAGTGCTTCAAAGTCATACATACCAATGTCCACTGTGCACCATACAAGCCATGTTTGACATTGACCTTGATGGATAAATAAATGCATACATTATTACTGTGCTATTGAGTTCCTCCAGTTTTCAGAGGAGGCCGAGTGGAAGTCACCCCAGAAGTCTAAATGTGTTTGCAACACTGTAATAAATGATGCACCGACCCGTTGGTCTCATTGCAGAACAGCAAGCACCTAAGAAAAATCACTACCCTTCTTGCTAATTCCATGCCAAGATATAATCTCAATTTTGGTAAATCAGTGCAGTGCCAAGATCACAGAAAGGAATGTTTCTCCACAACCATGATCACTGTGATTGCTGTGACAAAATGGATTCTGCTCCGCCGGAGCACCAGGATTACTAGGGGTAAAATGGCACACAACCTCACACTTCTACAAACCAAAACCCAACATAGTCATAAAGGTAAAACAGGGACAGTTAAGAGCTATACCTCCTTCGCCTCTTATGGTCCCGTGGGCCGGAGGACAACTATGCTCATAAGAGTGGTGTGAAGGTGAACCTGTAGTGACCCAAACAGTAGCACAGTAAAATAAAAAAAGGGAATGTCTAATCAAGGTTCCATAAAAATATATATACTTTAATTAAAAACAACATCTGCAATAGAATGAATAGAAACTACTGTACAAAAATCCTCCCCAAAGGAAGATGAGAGAGACTGAGGAAATTAGCACTTTCAGTGTAGTTCCAGGGATGGCAGGTATGTTACTAGCTTCATAAAAGATATGCAATTGTTGAAAACAGGTGCAATCGTGACCTAATACTACTTCAAACTAGACCTCATTGTAGCCCGCGCTCAAACAGAAATTGCAAATTTTGGAAATTACTCGTTGTATATGTCCGGATAGACACAGAAAACTCTTGACTACGACAACTGTTTTGGTTTTCTTAGCCTTCCAGGCCTTGATTTATTATTAGTTGAAAGAAAGTCACTTCAATTTGAATTCAAAGGCTCATTCAAACTTGAAAGAAATAATAGTAAAGTTTCTGTTAACCAGCCTTGTCACTTGTCCCGACACGTGTTTCCCCGCCTATTGTGTGGCGGTTCCTCAGGGGATTTAATGGCTGAAAGTTCTCACTATATCATACACATTATTCTCTTGCATAAAGGTTGATAATTAGACATTGCAATCCTAATGGAGCAAAAAAGAAATGGAAAAACAAATAAGGGGCTGTAAATGTTTTCAAATATAATCAAGATGCGATCTTCAAGGCTGCTTTTTGGAAGTGATAGAGTGGTCGAGCCAAAAAAGGTCAAAAAACGTACATGTGCAGTCTGTAAGTCAAAATGTGGTGCTTCACAAATCTCAAATTCGATTCTGACACGGTGTCTCCATAAACAAGTCTAAATTGTGTAGGTAAAAAGAAACAAAACGTTTTTAGAATCTCCATTTACGGAAGATAAATGTTTGGTTGCCATGCTTATCCAAGTAACTATTGAAAAGATTGGATGCATCTTACCTAGGTATTACCGAAATCCTGCAGTGTATACAGCGTATACTCCAGCGGTACGATTGCCGAGCAAACTGTGGTCCGCGCTGTCGCGTTTGAATCGGATCACGTGAGAAAGAACTCTCACGCATATATCACGTGAACTTTCAACGTGCTGCAGCTAACATGACGCCATGTTGGATTGGGAAAGAACCCAGGGCCGCCTATGTGTTCAAGGGTATATTCTGATTAAAGAGTATGTTGTGTCAAAAAGTATCTTGCTATGTTAAATATAAATAAACACAGAGGCCAAAACAGAAGCTTCCTTATGGTATGGAACTAAATGTTATAGGTGAATGTGACTAAATTTAGACTTCTAAAAGCCGTGAAGATGTCATTGTGACAAAGTGTGATATTGGATAGGCTAAGAATTTGTTACTCATGAAAAAATGTTGGCGAATAGAAAGATTTCAGAGAGGAGGCATAATTCATTTTGGTACATGGTTATTCTTCCCAAAAGTAGGACTTGTTATATACACGCCAGATGCCAAATACTAGTTAAATGCCAGTGTAATATAATATATATGTTGAATTTCAAAAAACAGAACATATTCTAATGTCTGAAAAAAATACACAAAACGAAGTGAAGAAAACATGAGAAATAAATATGGAAAATAGATCATAGTAAATAATAAAGAAAGGTGGCAGCACAAAAATGACACTCAAAGCATTTTTCTCATAAGACAATAAACATTATTTACAGGAAATGGTGTAATTCCTGATCCACATTTAAACCCATGTGGATTGTGTCCATCGACCATATCCAAAACGCCTCTCTTTTGCGAAGGAGTTTTTCCATGTTACCTCCTCTATTTGGGGTGGACAGTTTTTCAATGCCATAGCATCTAGTTTTGGCTATGTCTGACTCTACATGGTGTTGCTGAAAATGAAAAGCAAGCGGAGATTTCATGTCCTTGTTTTTGATTGCTCGCAAATGTTCACCTACTCTTATTTTCAATTTTCTAATTGTGCTGCCAATGTATGTTTTATCACATGAGCATGTTATAGCGTACGTCACAAAATGACTGTTGCAGTTTATGAGTTGTTTAATAGCAGTTTTTTTTCCCATTTGGTTGCTCAAAATCTTTCTTGCCGTTACACATATATAGACAGATCTGGCAGTTGTTGCATTTGAAATTCCCATTTATAGGTGGTGCTAGCCATGATGTTGTATTTGCAATTTGGTTCTGTTGGTATTGTTCGTACTTTTTGTTGTCGAAGTAGGATGGACTTTTCGTTTTCTTTAGATTGTTGCAGTTACGAAAAACCATATTCGGCTTTTTTTCTAGAAAAAGATTTAGGTCTGCATCATTTGCTATAATGTTCCAATTCCTTTGTAAAATCTTTCTGATAACATGATTGTTGGTACTGAAGGTCGTGATGAACCTACATTTCTCTGGTTCTATTGGTCTTATTTGTTTGTCCTGTAATAGAAATTGTCTGGGTCTCTCCATACTTTTAGTTATCATGTTCTTGAGGTGTTTAGACTTATATCCACGTTTTTTAAATTTTTAAATTGCCATATCTTGATGTTTTTTAAATTCCTCTGATGATGTGCAGTTCCTTTTAATTCTTAGAAGTTCACCAAATGGTATATTCCGGATGATATGATGAGGGTTATTGCTGGCAGCATGTAGAATACTATTAACTGCAGTTTCCTTTGTAAATAAAGTACTATGGATAGTTTGGTCCTGTATGTACAGATGGAGATCCAAAAAATTGATGGATTGTTGGCTATAGGCAATGGTGAATTTCAAATTATAGTCGTCATTCAAAAATGAGTGATATGCTTGTAGTTGTGATTCTGTGCCATTCCATATAATAATAATGTCATCAATATACCTTCCCCAAAAAGCAATTCTGTTGTTGGTGGTGAAATCCGGGTGTTGCCAGGCGACCTGTGTTTCGAAATGTCCCATATAGAGGTTGGCATATGCAGGTGCAAATTTGGTCCCCATGGCCATTCCCTGGACTTGTCTGTATAGTTTGTCTCCAAAGCAAAAAATGTTGTTAGTCAGCGTAAAATGGATCATTTCTGAAATCATCAAATTCTGTTCTTGTAGTGACACTGATCTGCTTTTCAAAAAGTGATTGACTATTGAAATTCCTTTAGAGTGAATAATGCTGGTATATAATGCTGTAACGTCAAATGTAACAAACCAAAAATTCTCTTCCCAGTATATGTTTTCTAGTTGTTTTAGTGCATGTGTAGTGTCTTTGATGAAGGAACTTAGGCCAGATGCAAGGGGTTGCAGGTAATGGTCAATGTACTCTGAAATTCTTTAGGTAAGTGAACCGATACTATTAATGATTGGTCTGCATTGAGGTAGAAAGTTAAACGGTTAATGTATCTTAGGCATGAAATAGAGTGTTGGGAGTATTGGATGTGAAATGTTCATATATTCATATTCATCATCTGAGATTAACCCTTGTTCATGCCAATGTGAACTCATAAGTTGCCAATCTGAGTTTAGCTTTTGAATCGGATTCATTTGCAGCGGTTGATAGCATGCTGTATCATTCAATTGGTTCATGGCTATTTGTATATAGTCTTCCGTTTTGAGTAATACAGTATTACCCCCCTTGTCAGCAGTCCTAACTGTGATATTGTGATTTTATTTTATTCTTTTGATAGCTGTTATTTGTTCTCGTTTCAAATTCTGATCTACATGTGATTTTTTGTTTTTCAGTTATAGTTCTCTTAATTCTCCTTGTACTGCTTTTTGAAAAAGGTCTATTGCATTTTCTCATGGTAATATGGGCATGAATTTAGATTTGGATTTGAGTTTGGTATGTTTGGCTAGGCCCAAAGTGATCTCTTGTTCTCGTGCAAAAGTGGATACGGTGTGGACATCCTCTTCTTCTGCTAGGTTGAGTAGGTCAATGGTCTTTTCTACGTGGTCTAGTGAAAGTTCCGAACATATATTTGTAATAGTTGGTCGTTTCTGCAAAGTGTTATGTAGAAAGATTTTTTTTAATTTGAGTTTCCTGCAAAAACGATCTGTGATGGTTTCGAAATAATCGTAGGTATTCGTCAGACAGAAAGTAAGACCTTTGTTCAATGCTGAGATCAAGTCTTTCGGAAGTTGTTGATTTGTAAGATTAATTACTAGGTTTTCCTCTTTGGTTGAATCATTGACCTTGTTTGTACGCCATTGTTTTTGCCTGTTTCGTTTTCTTTGCTTTTTGCCTTTGCCTCTATGTCCCCTCTTTGTCTTGAGGTATTTAGTGTCGTGGTAAAGCCCCATTTTAAGTTTGTTGTAGATTTGTACGAGTTTTCTTGAAATGTCTGTATTCCTCTAAAAAAGAAGAGGATGGTATTGGGTTTTCAGGGTTCTTCTCAACTTCTTCTTCCGGGATGGATTCTACTGAAGTTTGTTCTTTCTCACTCAGAGATTCGGATTCAGATGATGGTGCAGTTGGATTAGGTGATGGAATATTTGAAGATTTCTGTAGATTAGATTGTTTGAGTTGTCGTCCTATTGGTTTGTTGAAGGTGTACACCCTCTTGAACTTATAATCTAATTCGTCTCTTAGAAACTGACGTTGTTTCTTAAGTTTGATTTCCTGAGAAGATTTTTCGATAACTTCGTCCAATATTTCGTAATTTTTGAAGGTCTTTTCCGGAATGTTAAGTGTTTCAATATTTTCTTTAACTGTGTTTATATCCTTGATTATCTTATCATGCTGTTTATTAGCATTGTCAATCAATTTGTGAATCATCTGTTGTGAAGTATTTGTAAGTAATTCCTCCCAATCTTGCAAACTTTCAATATCGTTCTCATCAAATGGTGGAAAGATACAAATTCTAAGACCTTGCGGTATGCGTCCTACTTTAAGATATTGTTCCAATGTTCTAATTTCCCACCACCTAGACAATTCAGTTTTTAGAAGTTTTTCCTGTTGTTCAAATAAAATTTTTTAGAGATTTAGAGTTTGTTTTTTTTTCAGTCGTTGGTGTTATTTTCTGATTCGAAAATAGTGATTCTGCTTCCTTATTTCTCTCAAAAAAACATTTTTGCATCTTTGTTGTGTAGAGTAAGTAGAAAAAGGTATTTGAATAGAATATATACAGTAGGTTGGGTTGAGTTTGCAGCACAGTACAGCTTGAAAGATACACAAAACAGACAAAGCACAGTCTTCAGCTGATTCCGGCGCTACTCTTAGGTTGAGCTTGATGTGCGTGTAGAAGCAGCAAGGCACAGGTCTAAATCTCTCAGACTGCAGAGAGAACAAAATTAGTACTACTTCAAACTAGACCTCATTGTAGCCCGCGCTCAAACAGAAATTGCAAATTTTGGAAATTACTCGTTGTATATGTCCGGATAGACACAGAAAACTCTTGAATACGACAACTGTTTTGGTTTTCTTAGCCTTCCAGGCCTTGATTCATTATTAGTTGAAAGAAAGTCACTTCAATTTGAATTCAAAGGCTCATTCAAATTTGAAAGAAATAATAGTAAAGTTTCTGTTAACCAGCCTTGTCCCTTGTCCCGACACGTGTTTCCCCGCCTATTGTGTGGCGGTTCCTCAGGGGATTTAATGGCTGAAGGTTCTCACTATATCATACACATTATTCTCTTGCATAAAGGTTGATAATTAGACATTGCAATCCTAATGGAGCAAAAAGAAATGGAAAAACAAATAAGGGGCTGTAAATGTTTTCAAATATAATCAAGATGTGATCTTCAAGGCTGCTTTTTGGAAGTGATAGAGTGGTCGAGCCAAAAAAGGTCAATAAACTTACATGTGCAGTCTGTAAGTCAAAATGTGGTGCTTCACAAATCTCAAATTCGATTCTGACACGGTGTCTCCATAAACAAGTCTAAATTGTGTAGGTAAAAAGAAACAAAACGTTTTTACAATCTCCATTTACGGAAGATAAATGTTTGGTTGCCGTGCTTATCCAAGTAACTATTGAAAAGATTGGATGCATCTTACCTATGTATTACCGAAATCCTGCAGTGTATACAGCGTATACTCCAGCGGTACGATTGCCGAGCAAACTGTGGTCCGCGCTGTCGCGTTTGAATCGGATCACGTGAGAAAGAACTCTCACGCATATATCACGTGAACTTTCAACGTGCTGCAGCTAACATGACGCCATGTTGGATTGGGAAAGAACCCAGGGCCGCCTATGTGTTCAAGGGTATATTCTGATTAAAGAGTATGTTGTGTCAAAAAGTATCTTGCTATGTTAAATATAAATAAACACGGAGGCCAAAACAGAAGCCTCCTTATTGTATGGAACTAAGGGGGTAATTCATAGAATTCAGCGCACAAGTGGCGCACGCGGCTGGCGCACAGTGTGCGCGTGCGAATCCCTGCGCCAGCCGCGTGCGCCAAAACCCATTTCCGCGCACAGCGTATTCATGGATTCCAGCCACCAAAACCAGCCGTGGCGCACAGTGGCGCAGCAACCTTCCAGCAGCGCCAGTTACGCCCCCAAGAACGCCTTCCGCGCAGGGAAAAGCCATCAAAATCCCCAATCCAGCGCAAAGGGCTGCGCTAACCCTGTACCAGCACGGCAAGCGGGCTACGTGTATTTCAGGGGTTCACGTGAAGTTCCTCACGCGATCGGGCCTGGGGGAGCGTGCTACGTGTATTTCAGGGGTTCGCGTGAACTTTTTCACGCGATCGGGCCTGGGGGAGCGGGCTACGTGTATTTCAGGGGTTCGCGTGAACTTTTTCATGCGATCGGGCCTGGGGGAGCGGGCTACGTGTATTTCAGAGGTTCGCGTGAACTTTTTCACGCGATCGGGCCTGGGGGAGCGGGCTACGTGTATAACATGGGTTCGCGGGAAGTTTTACACGCGAATAGCCTGGGCGCGTGTATTTCAGGGGTGCGCGGGAAGTTTTACACGCGAATAGCCTGGGCGGGTGTATATCAGGGGTGCGCGGGAAGTTTTACACGCGAATAGCCTGGGCGCGTGTATTTCAGGGGTGCGCGGGAAGTTTTACACGCGAATAGCCTGGGCGCGTGTATTTCAGGGGTGCGCGGGAAGTTTTACACGCGAATAGCCTGGGCGCGTGTATATCAGGGGTGCGCGGGAAGTTTTACACGCGAATAGCCTGGGCGCGTGTATTTCAGGGGTGCGCGGGAAGTTTTACACGCGAATAGCCTGGGCGCGTGTATTTCAGGGGTGCGCGGGAAGTTTTACACGCGAATAGCCTGGGCGCGTGTATATCAGGGGTGCGCGGGAAGTTTTACACGCGAATAGCCTGGGCGCGTGTATTTCAGGGGTGCGCGGGAAGTTTTACACGCGAATAGCCTGGGCGCGTGTATTTCAGGGGTGCGCGGGAAGTTTTACACGCGAATAGCCTGGGCGCGTGTATATCAGGGGTGCGCGGGAAGTTTTACACGCGAATAGCCTGGGCGCGTGTATTTCAGGGGTGCGCGGGAAGTTTTACACGCGAATAGCCTGGGCGTGTGTATTTCAGGGGTGCGCGGGAAGTTCTACACGCGAATAGCCTGGACGCGTGTATTTCAGGGGTGCGCGGGAAGTTCTACACGCGATTTCAGCAGGGTACGTGTATTTCAGGGGTGCCGGGGAGTCCTACATGTGATTTGACAGTGTGGGTCCTCCCAGGTGTTCCCTGTACACCCTCCACGGCCCCTGCAGGCAGCCCACACCACAGGGGACTACCCTGCATCCCTGGTCATGTCCCGCAGGCAGCCCACCCAACATGGGCATGCCCCCCAGCAAAGGCACATGTCTCCTTGAACTAATGAACACCAACTCATGTCCCCCACCACCCCCACCCCCCAGCACTGTGGGGCACCTGCCAGCAGGCCCCCACCCATGTCCAACTCATGTCCCCCACCACCCCCACCCCCCAGCACTGTGGGGCACCTGCCAGCAGGCCCCCACCCATGTCCAACTCATGTCCCCCACCACCCCCACCACCCAGCACTGTGGGGCACCTGCCAGCAGGCCCCCACCCATGTCCAACTCATGTCCCCCACCACCCCCACCCCCTAGCACTGTGGGGCACCTGCCAGCAGGCCCCCACCCATGTCCAACTCATGTCCCCCACCACCCCCACCCCCCAGCACTGTGGGGCACCTGCCAGCAGGCCCCCACCCATGTCCAACTCATGTCCCCCACCACCCCCACCCCCTAGCACTGTGGGGCACCTGCCAGCAGGCCCCCACCCATGTCCAACTCAAGTCCCCCACCACCCCCACCCCCTAGCACTGTGGGGCACCTGCCAGCAGGCCCCCACCCATGCCCAACTCATGTCCCCCACCCCCCAGCACTGTGGGGCACCTGCCAGCAGGCCCCCACCCATGTCCAACTCATGTCCCCCACCACCCCCACCCCCCAGCACTGTGGGGTACCTGCCAGCAGGCCCCAACCCATGTCCCATCCATGCCCCCCTGCACCTGGGTCCCAACAATCCCCAATCATGTCCGTAATGGCCATCCTCCCCTGCCAAAAGGCCCAACCAACTATCACATCCACCCACATATCAAAGGCAATTACATGTTACACACCCAATGTAAATAATGCAAATGAACACATGTCTGTCACACACAATGGCTGCAAGTGAATGTTAAAACACCCAACATGACATGCATGAAAGTAATGAGATGATACGACACATTGAAGGATGAAAATAAAAATGTATTGAAAATCAACAAGAATGGAAATGAAATTAGAAAAACCACAAAGCAAAACAACAAAAAGAAGATGAATGAAAAAAATCCAAAAAATCCAAAAATCCATAGAAGAACTATATACAAGACAATCCGGGTCCATGAGCCCAACCAAATGAAACCTAACTATGTCAACTAACTAAAAACTGAACTATATACAAAAAAGTGGCGCATTGTCCAATCGCAACCAAATAAAAAAAAAATCAAATTCTAAAGGAAACCTACCACTAACTATATAACTATATACAATGGCAGCGGGCAAGTCCTGCGGCTCACTCTGTGATGTTGCCGGCCAGGGCATCATCGAACTCCATGTCGATGTCCTGGAGGCGGGACTCTGTCCTGGCCCCGAGGTCTCACAGGGATAACCCCATGTCCACCTCAAACTCCCTGCGAGCTTCCTCGAGGCACTCAGCCCGCCTCAACGCCCGACGCATGGAGAACTCCGCCCTGACCATGGTGAGCCGCTCCTCTTCCGCCCGCTGCCGCTCCGCACCTATCCGCTGGACCAACTGCTCCCACACGGAAGACACTACCATCCCAGGGTTCTCCTGCCCTCCGGCCGATGCCTGCCCCTCTGATCGTGATGGCCCCGAGCCATGATGCCTCCCACGTCGAGCCTGCTGCTGCCTCCGACGCCACTGCCTCTGCCAGCACAACGGCATCCAGGATGATGGAAACCACCGACGCCGTCGTGCACCTGCCCTGCCCGATGATGCCGTCACATCCTCCATCTGCTGGGGTCCAGTTGCTGTGTTGTCCACCCCTGCTGGACCTCTGACTCCCGACTGTGGCAGGGATGGGATCCCCACCGAGCTGGCTGCATTGGTCAGGGCAGGTCCACAGGGGGCCCTGGTGGCATCTGGGCCGGAAGACGGCAAGGAGAACGACTGGCGTATGGTCTCCACAGAGGAGGAGAGGGCCGCCAGATTGGCCGACACATGCAGGAAACCCCCAAACATGGCCGATCCCAATTGGGCCACGTCGGCACGGTGCTCTTCGTGATGACGTGCGTGCTCCTCCTGGAAAGCACGCACGGCATCACGAATCACAGCCGTGCGCATCGCGACCCCAATCAGGACCTTCTCCACACGGCCAGGGGTCCCCTCGTCCGCAGGTGGAGGGGAGTCAGATGACATGGACATCCCCTCTACCTGCGGACGGGCCTGGGACGGGGCATCCCTGCTGGTGCAAGGTGGTGCACCCACAGGTTCAGGGACAGCGACATGCACAGGCCCCTCCACGGTGACCTGTGCTGCCTCCTGCCCCTGCCCCTGGACTGCACCACTTGCACCAGCAGGGATGCCCCCACCAGGCCCCATGTGCGCCTCAGTGGCGGCCTCCTCCTCCTCTGTGGAAACCACCAACCTGGATGGCTCCTCGCCGTCTACCGCCGTAGCAGGCCCCTGTGGGGGCTCACCCACCCCTTCCGCTGCAGCCGTGGGGGCATCCCCGCCGCCTTGCTCCACAGCGCCGTCTCCGCCCTCTCCTTCACTAGCCGCTGCGTAGAGGGAGACATAGAACACAAGCATCAGGGTACTGTACAATGGTCCCCTAGACAGGAAGCAATAGCAGATGAGTTCCACTGTCAAAGTACACTTCCATCATGTCACACCACAACACATGTGTCAGTCCAGGCAAAACACACACAGTGACAGTCATGGTGCGTGCCATGGACATTTCAATGCATGTCCAATGGACTCTCGAATCATACAATGTAATGGGACTCACATGCATCATGGGGCATGCCTATCACATGCACACACTTCACCTCAGTCACATCCATCTGGCCCCGTACACCTCAATCACAGTGCATACAAGGATGACTAGGCTGCATCAGTGAATCTGTACATTGTCACAGACATGTGTCATGCATCCATGGCACTCACAAGTCACAGACACGCAGGTCAGGCACACACACATGGATACCACATATGTATCTGGCATCAGCACCCATCCCTCGCCCCCACCCATGTCCAGGAACAGAGACTGCCATGCTCTCATGTGTGCAATCTGCACAGGGCTCCCCATGTCGCATTCAAACACATGCTACAACCGTGCGGTTCACACATTACAGGTCGCACATGCATTCCCATGATGTCCCTGCACACATACATGCATACATGGCCTATGTCACACATGCAGGCAAGTATCAGACAACCAGCACACTGCAACATGCCCTGTCTCACACAGCAATGCTTGGCCACTTACCGCTCAACTCCAGACGGGTCTCCCTCTCAAGGACCTGGGCGTGGAGCACTGGGTGTGCGCGTTCCAGGACCCTCAACTGGATGGAACTCATGCGGCCCCGGCCCCCCTCCACGAGGCGCCGGGCCTTCCTGAGGGTCCTGGACCTCAAGTCTTCCCAGCGCTTCTTGACCTTCTGGATGGTGCGGGTTGCCACCCCCTCTGCGTTGATGGCAACCACACAGTCGGCCCAGATCCTGTCCCGTCCTTCCTTGTTGGCGCGGGACGATCCGAAGAGGGCATCATACTGCCCCAGGACTTGCTCCACCAGGACACCAACTTCGGTGGCAGTGAAGCTGGTGCCCCTCTGCCCCTCTGGCTGGGGGTTGCCACTGGTGCCAGATGTTGATGTGCCCGACATGGCAACCCCAGGGGCAGGAGTGGGTGGGCAACTGGGTCCTGGGGCTGGGCTGTGGAGCGAAGTTATCCGAGTCGGGAGTCTTCTGTTCCAGCAGGGGTGGACACAGCAACTGGACACCTGCAGATGGCTGATGTGCAGGCACCAAATGGCAGGGCACGGTGGCAGCAGGCAGGCAGGCAGGCAGCAGCAGATGGCACGTGGGAGGCTGCTCGGGGCACTGGGGGGCAGTGATTCGGCCTTCTGGGCAGGAGCGTGGTCTTCCGTGTGTTTTCGCGTGGCCAGCTTGATACGGAGTGATTTGGCACGTGAAAAATCTGCACGTCAGCGTGTAATTCGAGGAAAGGCCCTTAGCGCGTAAGCGCGTCAGCACGCGTACGCGATTTCATTGGACCAAAGGCCCTTACAGCGTAAGCGCGTCTGTGACGTTTTGCGCACGGGCGTTGCCCTGGCAGGGCTTGGAGATCCTGCGTGCCTTTATGTTCTGTACGTGCTTTTCGT
Organism: Ambystoma mexicanum; assembly: GCF_040938575.1. Lineage (NCBI taxonomy): Eukaryota > Metazoa > Chordata > Amphibia > Caudata > Ambystomatidae > Ambystoma > Ambystoma mexicanum. The sequence goes on along the minus strand of NC_090923.1, from coordinate 619,636,279 downwards.
GCGGTGCGTGTGTTTTCCATCCGTTGGGGTTCACACGCTATTACTTCACAGCGGGTGTTGGCTACGCGTTCTACTACACGCAAGGCAGACGGTGAGTGGTACCCCACTCCCCCAGGCCCGATCGCGTGAGAAAATTCCCGCGCACCCCTGAAATACACGTACCCTGGTGAAATCGCGTGTAAAACTTCCCGCGCACCCCTGAAATACACGTACCCTGGTGTAATCGCGTGTAAAACTTCCCGCGCACCCCTGAAATACACGCGCCCAGGCTATTCGCGTGTAAAACTTCCCGCGCACCCCTGAAATACACGCGCCCAGGCTATTCGCGTGTGGAACTTCCCGCGCACCCCTGAAATACACGCGCCCAGGCTATTCGCGTGTGGAACTTCCCGCGCACCCCTGAAATACACGCGCCCAGGCTATTTGCGTGTAAAACTTCCCGCGCACCCCTGAAATACATGTACCCTGCTGAAATCGAGTGTAAAACTTCCCGCGCACCCCTGAAATACACGTATCCTGGTGAAATCGCGTGTAAAACTTCCCGCGCACCCCTGAAATACACGCGCCCAGGCTATTCGCGTGTGGAACTTCCCGCGCACCCCTGAAATACACGTAGCACGCTCCCCCAGGCCCGATCGCATGAAAAAGTTCACGCGAACCCCTGTAATACACGTAGCCCGCTCCCCCAGGCCCGATCGCGTGAGTAAGTTCACGCGAACCCCCGAAATACACGTGCCCCGCTCGCACAATTGCTGTATGTTGCCACTTTTGTAATGCGCAGGGACGCTACCGCCTGCCTTCGTGTGGCGGACGTGTATCGGCTTGTGCGTGTCTTTCGCTGTGCGTGGCTTTGCCCTATTCGGTTCCATGAATACGTGTGGTTCGGGTGCGTGTGAGCGTTCCCTCTGCTTCCCCAGTTACGCCCTTGTTTTCGCAAGTTGTTCCCCATTCCGCGCGTTACGCCCCGTGTTCCGCCCACTTTCTAGTGTATGCGCAGAGGTTGTGCGCTTTCACTGTGCGCGTCGCGCACGTCTTTCGGGATGTTGCAGTGACGTGTGCGCCATGCACAGGCTTGGCGCACATCCCGAGGAAGACACGCGCAGGGACTTCCATGAATCGCACGCGTGCGCGTGCGCCTCTTTTTTTCCGCTTGCGCCTGCTTGCGCCTGCTTGCGCCTGCTTGCGCGTAGATTTTCGGCGCACGTTTGTTCCATGAATCGGCCCCTAAATGTTATAGGTGAATGTGACTAAATTTAGACTTCTAAAAGCCGTGAAGATCTCATCGTGACAAAGTGTGATATTGGATAGGCTAAGAATTTGTTACTCATGAAAAAATGTTGGCGAATAGAAAGATTTCAGAGAGGAGGCATAATTCATTTTGGTACATGGTTATTCTTCCCAAAAGTAGGACTTGTTATATACACGCCAGATGCCATATACTAGTTAAATGCCAGTATAATATAATATATATGTTGAATTTCAAAAAACAGAACATATTCTAATGTCTGAAAAAATACACAAAACGAAGTGAAGAAAACATGAGAAATAAATATGGAAAATAGATCATAGTAAATAATAAAGAAAGGTGGCAGCACAAAAATGACACTCAAAGCATTTTTCTCATAAGACAATAAACATTATTTACAGGAAATGGTGTAATTCCTGATCCACATTTAAACCCATGTGGATTGTGTCCATCGACCATATCCAAAACGCCTCTCTTTTGCGAAGGAGTTTTTCCATGTTACCTCCTCTATTTGGGGTGGACAGTTTTTCAATGCCATAGCATCTAGTTTTGGCTATGTCTGACTCTACATGGTGTTGCTGAAAATGAAAAGCAAGCAGAGATTTCATGTCCTTGTTTTTGATTGCTCGCAAATGTTCACCTACTCTTATTTTCAATTTTCTAATTGTGCTGCCAATGTATGTTTTATCACATGAGCATGTTATAGCGTACGTCACAAAATGATTGTTGCAGTTTATGAGTTGTTTAATAGCAGTTTTTTTCCCATTTGGTTGCTCAAAATCTTTCTTGCCGTTACACATATATAGACAGATCTGGCAGTTGTTGCATTTGAAATTCCCATTTATAGGTGGTGCTAGCCATGATGTTGTATTTGCAATTTGGTTCTGTTGGTATTGTTCGTACTTTTTGTTGTCGAAGTAGGATGGACTTATCGTTTTCTTTAGATTGTTGCAGTTACGAAAAACCATATTCGGCTTTTTTTCTAGAAAAAGATTTAGGTCTGCATCATTTGCTATAATGTTCCAATTCCTTTGTAAAATCTTTCTGATAACATGATTGTTGGTACTGAAGGTCGTGATGAACCTACATTTCTCTGGTTCTATTGGTCTTATTTGTTTGTCCTGTAATAGAAATTGTCTGGGTCTCTCCATACTTTTAGTTATCATGTTCTTGAGGTGTTTAGACTTATATCCACGTTTTTTAAATTTTTAAATTGCCATATCTTGATGTTTTTTAAATTCCTCTGATGATGTGCAGTTCCTTTTAATTCTTAGAAGTTCACCAAATGGTATATTCCGGATGATATGATGAGGGTTATTGCTGGCAGCATGTAGAATACTATTAACTGCAGTTTCCTTTGTAAATAAAGTACTATGGATAGTTTGGTCCTGTATGTACAGATGGAGATCCAAAAAATTGATGGATTGTTGGCTATAGGCAATGGTGAATTTCAAATTATAGTCGTTGTCATTCAAAAATGAGTGATATGCTTGTAGTTGTGATTCTGTGCCATTCCATATAATAATAATGTCATCAATATACCTTCCCCAAAAAGCAATTCTGTTGTTGGTGGTGAAATCCGGGTGTTGCCAGGCGACCTGTGTTTCGAAATGTCCCATATAGAGGTTGGCATATGCAGGTGCAAATTTGGTCCCCATGGCCGTTCCCTGGACTTGTCTGTATAGTTTGTCTCCAAAGCAAAAAATGTTGTTAGTCAGCGTAAAATGGATCATTTCTGAAATCATCAAATTCTGTTCTTGTAGTGACACTGATCTGCTTTTCAAAAAGTGATTGACTATTGAAATTCCTTTAGAGTGAATAATGCTGGTATATAATGCTGTAACGTCAAATGTAACAAACCAAAAATTCTCTTCCCAGTATATGTTTTCTAGTTGTTTTAGTGCATGTGTAGTGTCTTTGATGAAGGAATTTAGGCCAGATGCAAGGGGTTGCAGGTAATGGTCAATGTACTCTGAAATTCTTTCGGTAAGTGAACCGATACTATTAATGATTGGTCTGCATTGAGGTAGAATGTTAAACGGTTAATGTATCTTAGGCATGAAATAGATTGTTGGGAGTATTGGATGTGAAATGTTCATATATTCATATTCATCATCTGAGATTAACCCTTGTTCATGCCAATGTGAACTCATAAGTTGCCAATCTGAGTTTAGCTTTTGAATCGGATTCATTTGCAGCGGTTGATAGCATGCTGTATCATTCAATTGGTTCATGGCTATTTGTATATAGTCTTCCGTTTTGAGTAATACAATATTACCCCCCTTGTCAGCAGTCCTAACTGTGATATTGTGATTTTCTTTTATTCTTTTGATAGCTGTTATTTGTTCTCGTTTCAAATTCTGATCTACATGTGATTTTTTGTTTTTCAGTTATAGTTCTCTTAATTCTCCTTGTACTGCTTTTTGAAAAAGGTCTATTGCATTTTCTCATGGTAATATGGGCATGAATTTAGATTTGGATTTGAGTTTGGTATGTTTGGCTAGGCCCAAAGTGATCTCTTGTTCTCGTGCAAAAGTGGATACGGTGTGGACATCCTCTTCTTCTGTTAGGTTGAGTAGGTCAATGGTCTTTTCTACGTGGTCTAGTGAAAGTTCCGAACATATATTTGTAATAGTTGGTCATTTCTGCAAAGTGTTATGTAGAAAGATTTTTTTTAATTTGAGTTTCCTGCAAAAACGATCTGTGATGGTTTCGAAATAATCGTAGGTATTCGTCGGACAGAAAGTAAGACCTTTGTTCAATGCTGAGATCAAGTCTTTCGGAAGTTGTTGATTTGTAAGATTAATTACTAGGTTTTCCTCTTTGGTTGAATCATTGACCTTGTTTGTACGCCATTGTTTTTGCCTGTTTCGTTTTCTTTGCTTATTGCCTTTGCCTCTATGTCCCCTCTTTGTCTTGAGGTATTTAGTGTCGTGGTAAAGCCCCATTTTAAGTTTGTTGTAGATTTGTACGAGTTTTCTTGAAATGTCTGTATTCCTCTAAAAAAGAAGAGGATGGTATTGGGTTTTCAGGGTTCTTCTCAACTTCTTCTTCCGGGATGGATTCTACTGAAGTTTGTTCTTTCTCACTCAGAGATTCGGATTCAGATGATGGTGCAGTTGGATTAGGTGATGGAATATTTGAAGATTTCTGTAGATTAGATTGTTTGAGTTGTCGTCCTATTGGTTTGTTGAAGGTGTACACCCTCTTGAACTTATAATCTAATTCGTCTCTTAGAAACTGACGTTGTTTCTTAAGTTTGATTTCCTGAGAAGATTTTTCGATAACTTCGTCCAATATTTCGTAATTTTTGAAGGTCTTTTCCGGAATGTTAAGTGTTTCAATATTTTCTTTAACTGTTTTTATATCCTTGATTATCTTATCATGCTGTTTTTTAGCATTGTCAATCAATTTGTGAATTATCTGTTGTGAAGTATTTGTAAGTAATTCCTCCCAATCTTGCAAACTTTCAATATCGTTCTCATCAAATGGTGGAAAGATACAAATTCTAAGACCTTGCGGTATGCGTCCTACTTTAAGATATTGTTCCAATGTTCTAATTTCCCACCACCTAGACAATTCAGTTTTTAGAAGTTTTTCCTGTTGTTCAAATAAAATTTTTTGGAGATTTAGAGTTTTTTTTTTTTTCAGTCGTTGGTGTTATTTTCTGATTCGAAAATAGTGATTCTGCTTCCTTATTTCTCTCAAAAAAACATTTTTGCATCTTTGTTGTGTAAAGTAAGTAGAAAAAGGTATTTGAATAGAATATATACAGTAGGTTGGGTTGAGTTTGCAGCACAGTACAGCTTGAAAGATACACAAAACAGACAAAGCACAGTCTTCAGCTGATTCCGGCGCTACTCTTAGGTTGAGCTTGATGTGCGTGTAGAAGCAGCAAGGCACTGGTCTAAATCTCTCAGACTGCAGAGAGAACAAAATTAGTACTACTTCAAACTAGACCTCATTGTAGCCCGCGCTCAAACAGAAATTGCAAATTTTGGAAATTACTCGTTGTATATGTCCGGATAGACACAGAAAACTCTTGAATACGACAACTGTTTTGGTTTTCTTAGCCTTCCAGGCCTTGATTTATTATTAGTTGAAAGAAAGTCACTTCAATTTGAATTCAAAGGCTCATTCAAACTTGAAAGAAATAATAGTAAAGTTTCTGTTAACCAGCCTTGTCCCTTGTCCCAACACGTGTTTCCCCGCCTATTGTGTGGCGGTTCCTCAGGGGATTTAATGGCTGAAGGTTCTCACTATATCATACACATTATTCTCTTGCATAAAGGTTGATAATTAGACATTGCAATCCTAATGGAGCAAAAAGAAATGGAAAAACAAATAAGGGGCTGTAAATGTTTTCAAATATAATCAAGATGTGATCTTCAAGGCTGCTTTTTGGAAGTGATAGAGTGGTCGAGCCAAAAAAGGTCAATAAACTTACATGTGAAGTCTGTAAGTCAAAATGTGGTGCTTCACAAATCTCAAATTCGATTCTGACACGGTGTCTCCATAAACAAGTCTAAATTGTGTAGGTAAAAAGAAACAAAACGTTTTTACAATCTCCATTTACGGAAGATAAATGTTTGGTTGCCGTGCTTATCCAAGTAACTATTGAAAAGATTGGATGCATCTTACCTATGTATTACCGAAATCCTGCAGTGTATACAGCGTATACTCCAGCGGTACGATTGCCGAGCAAACTGTGGTCCGCGCTGTCGCGTTTGAATCGGATCACGTGAGAAAGAACTCTCACGCATATATCACGTGAACTTTCAACGTGCTGCAGCTAACATGACGCCATGTTGGATTGGGAAAGAACCCAGGGCCGCCTATGTGTTCAAGGGTATATTCTGATTAAAGAGTATGTTGTGTCAAAAAGTATCTTGCTATGTTAAATATAAATAAACACGGAGGCCAAAACAGAAGCCTCCTTATGGTATGGAACTAAGGGGGTAATTCATAGAATTCAGCGCACAAGTGGCGCACGCGGCTGGCGCACAGTGTGCGCGTGCGAATCCCTGCGCCAGCCGCGTGCGCCAAAACCCATTTCCGCGCACATTGTATTCATGGATTCCAGCCACCAAAACCAGCCGTGGCGCACAGTGGCGCAGCGACCTTCCAGCAGCGCCAGTTACGCCCCCAAGAACGCCTTCCGCGCAGGGAAAAGCCATCAAAATCCCCAATCCAGCGCAAAGGGCTGCGCTAACCCTGTACCAGCACGGCAAGCGGGCTACGTGTATTTCAGGGGTTCACGTGAAGTTCCTCACGCGATCGGGCCTGGGGGAGCGTGCTACGTGTATTTCAGGGGTTCGCGTGAACTTTTTCACGCGATCGGGCCTGGGGGAGCGGGCTACGTGTATTTCAGGGGTTCGCGTGAACTTTTCCACGTGATCGGGCCTGGGGGAGCGTGCTACGTGTATTTCAGGGGTTCGCGTGAACTTTTTCATGCGATCGGGCCTGGGGGAGCGGGCTACGTGTATTTCAGAGGTTCGCGTGAACTTTTTCACGCGATCGGGCCTGGGGGGGCGGGCTACGTGTATTACAGGGGTTCGCGGGAAGTTTTACACGCGAATAGCCTGGGCGCGTGTATTTCAGGGGTGCGCGGGAAGTTTTACACGCGAATAGCCTGGGCGCGTGTATATCAGGGGTGCGCGGGAAGTTTTACACGCGAATAGCCTGGGCGCGTGTATTTCAGGGGTTCGCGGGAAGTTTTACACGCGAATAGCCTGGGAGCGTGTATTTCAGGGGTTCGCGGGAAGTTTTACACGCGAATAACCTGGGCGCGTGTATATCAGGGGTGCGCGGGAAGTTTTACACGCGAATAGCCTGGGCGCGTGTATTTCAGGGGTGCGCGGGAAGTTTTACACGCGAATAGCCTGGGCGCGTGTATTTCAGGGGTGCGCGGGAAGTTTTACACGCGAATAGCCTGGGCGCGTGTATATCAGGGGTGCGCGGGAAGTTTTACACGCGAATAGCCTGGGCGCGTGTATTTCAGGGGTGCGCGGGAAGTTTTACACGCGAATAGCCTGGGCGCGTGTATTTCAGGGGTGCGCGGGAAGTTCTACACGCGAATAGCCTGGGCGTGTGTATTTCAGGGGTGCGCGGGAAGTTCTACACGCGATTTCAGCAGGGTACGTGTATTTCAGGGGTGCCGGGGAGTCCTACATATGATTTGACAGTGTGGGTCCTCCCAGGTGTTCCCTGTACACCCTCCACGGCCCCTGCAGGCAGCCCACACCACAGGGGACTACCCTGCATCCCTGGTCATGTCCCGCAGGCAGCCCACCCAACATGGGCATGCCCCCCAGCAAAGGCACATGTCTCCTTGAACTAATGAACACCAACTCATGTCCCCCACCACCCCCAGCCCCCAGCACTGTGGGGCACCTGCCAGCAGGCCCCCACCCATGTCCAACTCATGTCCCCCACCACCCCCACCCCCCAGCACTGTGGGGCACCTGCCAGCAGGCCCCCACCCATGTCCAACTCATGTCCCCCACCACCCCCACCCCCCAGCACTGTGGGGCACCTGCCAGCAGGCCCCCACCCATGTCCAACTCATGTCTCCCACCACCCCCACCCCCTAGCACTGTGGGGCACCTGCCAGCAGGCCCCCACCCATGTCCAACTCATGTCCCCCACCACCCCCACCCCCCAGCACTGTGGGGCACCTGCCAGCAGGCCCCCACCCATGTCCAACTCATGTCCCCCACCACCCCCACCCCCTAGCACTGTGGGGCACCTGCCAGCAGGCCCCCACCCATGTCCAACTCATGTCCCCCACCACCCCCACCCCCTAGCACTGTGGGGCACCAGCCAGCAGGCCCCCACCCATGTCCAACTCATGTCCCCCACCACCCCCACCCCCCAGCACTGTGGGGCACCTGCCAGCAGGCCCCCACCCATGTCCAACTCATGTCCCCCACCACCCCCACCCCCCAGCACTGTGGGGCACCTGCCAGCAGGCCCCCACCCATGTCCCATCCATGCCCCCCTGCACCTGGGTCCCAACAATCCCCAATCATGTCCGTAATGGCCATCCTCCCCTGCCAAAAGGCCCAACCAACTATCACATCCACCCACATATCAAAGGCAATTACATGTTACACACCCAATGTAAATAATGCAAATGAACACATGTCTGTCACACACAATGGCTGCAAGTGAATGTTAAAACACCCAACATGACATGCATGAAAGTAATGAGATGATACGACACATTGAAGGATGAAAATAAAAATGTATTGAAAATCAACAAGAATGGAAATGAAATTAGAAAAACCACAAAGCAAAACAACAAAAAGAAGATGAATGAAAAAAATCCAAATAATCCAAAAATCCATAGAAGAACTATATACAAGACAATCCGGGTCCATGAGCCCAACCAAATGAAACCTAACTATGTCAACTAACTAAAAACTGAACTATATACAAAAAAGTGGTGCATTGTCCAATCGCAACCAAATAAAAAAAAAATCAAATTCTAAAGGAAACCTACCACTAACTATATAACTATATACAATGGCAGCGGGCAAGTCCTGCGGCTCACTCTGTGATGTTGCCGGCCAGGGCATCATCGAACTCCATGTCGATGTCCTGGAGGTGGGACTCTGTCCTGGCCCCGAGGTCTCGCAGGGATAACCCCATGTCCACCTCAAACTCCCTGCGAGCTTCCTCGAGGCACTCAGCCCGCCTCAACGCCCGACGCATGGAGAACTCTGCCCTGACCATGGTGAGCCGCTCCTCTTCCGCCCGCTGCCGCTCCGCACCTATCCGCTGGACCAACTGCTCCCACACGGAAGACACTACCATCCCAGGGTTCTCCTGCCCTCCGGCCGATGCCTGCCCCTCTGATCGTGATGGCCCCGAGCCATGATGCCTCCCACGTCGAGCCTGCTGCTGCCTCCGACGCCACTACCTCTGCCAGCACGACGGCATCCAGGATGATGGAAACCACCGACGCCGTCGTGCACGTGCCCTGCCCGATGATGCCGTCACATCCTCCATCTGCTGGGGTCCAGTTGCTGTGTTGTCCACCCCTGCTGGACCTCTAACTCCTGACTGTGGCAGGGATGGGATCCCCACCGAGCTGGCTGCATTGGTCAGGGCAGGTCCACAGGGGGCCCTGGTGGCATCTGGGCCGGATGACGGCAAGGAGAACGACTGGCGTATGGTCTCCACAGAGGAGGAGAGGGCCGCCAGATTGGCGGACACATGCAGGAAACCCCCAAACATGGCCGATCCCAATTGGGCCACGTCGGCACGGTGCTCTTCGTGATGACGTGCGTGCTCCTCCTGGAAAGCACGCACGGCATCACGAATCACAGCCGTGCGCATCGCGACCCCAATCAGGACCTTCTCCACACGGCCAGGGGTCCCCTCGTCCGCAGGTGGAGGGGAGTCAGATGAAATGGACATCCCCTCTACCTGCGGACGGGCCTGGGACGGGGAATCCCTGCTGGTGCAAGGTGGTGCACCCACAGGTTCAGGGACAGCGACATGCACAGGCCCCTCCACGGTGACCTGTGCTGCCTCCTGCCCCTGCCCCTGGACTGCACCACTTGCACCAGCAGGGATGCCACCACCAGGCCCCATGTGCGCCTCAGTGGCGGCCTCCTCCTCCTCTGTGGAAACCACCAACCTGGATGGCTCCTCGCCGTCTACCGCCGTAGCAGGCCCCTGTGGGGGCTCACCCACCCCTTCCGCTGCAGCCGTGGGGGCATCCCCACCGCCTTGCTCCACAGCGCCGTCTCCGCTCTCTCCTTCACTAGCCGCTGCGTAGAGGGAGACATAGAACACAAGCATCAGGGTACTGTACAATGGTCCCCTAGACAGGAAGCAATAGCAGATGAGTGCCACTGTCAAAGTACACTTCCATCATGTCACACCACAACACATGTGTCAGTGCAGGCAAAACACACACAGTGACAGTCATGGTGCGTGCCATGGACATTTCAATGCATGTCCAATGGACTCTCGAATCATACAATGTAATGGGACTCACATGCATCATGGGTCATGCCTATCACATGCACACACTTCACCTCAGTCACATCCATCTGGCCCCGTACACCCCAATCACAGTGCATACAAGGATGACTAGGCTGCATCAGTGAATCTGTACATTGTCACAGACATGTGTCATGCATCCATGGCACTCACAAGTCACAGACACGCAGGTCAGGCACACACACATGGATACCACATATGTATCTGGCATCAGCACCCATTCCTCGCCCCCACCCATGTCCAGGAACAGAGACTGCCATGCTCTCATGTGTGCAATCTGCACAGGGCTCCCCATGTCGCATTCAAACACATGCTACAACCGTGCCGTTCACACATTACAGGTCGCACATGCATTCCCATGATGTCCCTGCACACATACATGCTTACATGGCCTATGTCACACATGCAGGCAAGTATCAGACAACCAGCACACTGCAACATGCCCTGTCTCACACAGCAATGCTTGGCCACTTACCGCTCAACTCCAGACGGGTCTCCCTCTCAAAGACCTGGGCGTGGAGCGCTGGGTGTGCGCGTTCCAGGACCCTCAACTGGATGGAACTCATGCGGCCCCGGCCCCCCTCCACGAGGCGCCGGGCCTTCCTGAGGGTCCTGGACCTCAAGTCTTCCCAGCGCTTCTTGACCTTCTGGATGGTGCGGGTTGCCACCCCCTCCGCATTGATGGCAACCACACAGTCGGCCCAGATCCTGTCCCGTCCTTCCTTGTTGGCGCGGGACGATCCGAAGAGGGCATCATACTGCCCCAGGACTTGCTCCACCAGGACACCAACTTCGGTGGCAGTGAAGCTGGTGCCCCTCTGCCCCGCTGGCTGGGGGTTGCCACTGGTGCCAGATGTTGATGTGCCCGACATGGCAACCCCAGGGGCAGGAGTGGGTGGGCAACTGGGTCCTGGGGCTGGGCTGTGGAGCGATGTTATCCGAGTTGGGAGTCTTCTGTTCCAGCAGGGGTGGACACAGCAACTGGACACCTGCAGATGGCTGATGTGCAGGCATCAAATGGCAGGGCACGGTGGCAGCAGGCAGGCAGGCAGGCAGGCAGCAGCAGATGGCACGTGGGAGGCTGCTCGGGGCACTGGGGGGCAGTGATTCGGCCTTCTGGGCAGGAGCGTGGTCTTCCGTGTGTTTTCGCGTGGCCAGCTTGATACGGAGTGATTTGGCACGTGAAAAATCTGCACGTCAGCGTGTAATTCGAGGAAAGGCCCTTAGCGCGTAAGCGCGTCAGCACGCGCACGCGATTTCATTGGACCAAAGGCCCTTACAGCGTAAGCGCGTCTGTGACGTTTTGCGCACGGGCGTTGCCCTGGCAGGGCTTGGAAATCCCGCGTGCCTTTATGTTCTGTACGTGCTTTTCGTGCGGTGCGTGTGTTTTCCATCCGTTGGGGTTCACACGCTATTACTTCACAGCGGGTGTTGGCTACGCGTTCTACTACACGCAAGGCAGACGGTGAGTGGTACCCCGCTCCCCCAGGCCCGATCGCGTGAGAAAATTCCCGCGCACCCCTGAAATACACGTTCCCTGGTGAAATCGCGTGTAAAACTTCCCGCGCACCCCTGAAATACACGTACCATGGTGTAATCGCGTGTAAAACTTCCCGCGCACCCCTGAAATACACGTGCCCAGGCTATTCGCGTGCAAAACTTCCCGCGCACCCCTGAAATACACGCGCCCAGGCTATTCGCGTGTGGAACTTCCCGCGCACCCCTGAAATACACGCGCCCAGGCTATTCGCGTGTGGAACTTCCCGCGCACCCCTGAAATACACGCGCCCAGGCTATTCGCGTGTAAAACTTCCCGCGCACCCCTGAAATACACGTACCCTGCTGAAATCGCGTGTAAAACTTCCCGCGCACCCCTGAAATACACGTACCCTGGTGAAATCGCGTGTAAAACTTCCCGCGCACCCCTGAAATACACGCGCCCAGGCTATTCGTGTGTGGAACTTCCCGCGCACCCCTGAAATACACGTAGCACGCTCCCCCAGGCCCGATCGCCTGAAAAAGTTCACGCGAACCCCTGTAATACACGTAGCCCGCTCCCCCAGGCCCGATCGCGTGAGTAAGTTCACGCGAACCCCCGAAATACACGTGCCCCGCTCGCACAATTGCTGTATGTTGCCACTTTTGTAATGCGCAGGGACGCTACCGCCTGCCTTCGTGTGGCGGACGTGTATCGGCTTGTGCGTGTCTTTCGCTGTGCGTGGCTTTGCCCTATTCGGTTCCATGAATACGTGTGGTTCGGGTGCGTGTGGGCGTTCCCTCTGCTTCCCTGCAGTACATCCCCAGTTACGCCCTTGTTTTCGCAAGTTGTTCCCCATTCCGCGCGTTACGCCCCGTGTTCCGCCCACTTTCTAGTGTATGCGCAGAGGTTGTGCGCTTTCACTGTGCGCGTCGCGCACGTCTTTCGGGATGTTGCAGTGACGTGTGCGCCATGCACGGGTTTGGCGCACATCCCGAGGAAGACAAGCGCAGGGACTTCCATGAATCGCACACGTGCGCGTGCGCCTCTTTTTTTCCGCTTGCGCCTGCTTGCGCCTGCTTGCGCGTAGATTTTCGGCGCACGTTTGTTCCATGAATCGGCCCCTAAATGTTATAGGTGAATGTGACTAAATTTAGACTTCTAAAAGCCGTGAAGATCTCATTGTGACAAAGTGTGATATTGGATAGGCTAAGAATTTGTTACTCATGAAAAAATGTTGGCGAATAGAAAGATTTCAGAGAGGAGGCATAATTCATTTTGGTACATGGTTATTCTTCCCAAAAGTAGGACTTGTTATATACACGCCAGATGCCATATACTAGTTAAATGCCAGTATAATATAATATATATGTTGAATTTCAAAAAACAGAACATATTCTAATGTCTGAAAAAATACACAAAACGAAGTGAAGAAAACATGAGAAATAAATATGGAAAATAGATCATAGTAAATAATAAAGAAAGGTGGCAGCACAAAAATGACACTCAAAGCATTTTTCTCATAAGACAATAAACATTATTTACAGGAAATGGTGTCATTCCTGATCCACATTTAAACCCATGTGGATTGTGTCCATCGACCATATCCAAAACGCCTCTCTTTTGCGAAGGAGTTTTTCCATGTTACTTCCTCTATTTAGGGTGGACAGTTTTTCAATGCCATAGCATCTAATTTTGGCTATGTCTGACTCTACATGGTGTCGCTGAAAATGAAAAGCAAGCAGAGATTTCATGTCCTTGTTTTTGATTGCTCGCAAATGTTCACCTACTCTTATTTTCAATTTTCTAATTGTGCTGCCAATGTATGTTTTATCACATGAGCATGTTATAGCGTACGTCACAAAATGACTGTTGCAGTTTATGAGTTGTTTAATAGCAGTTTTTTTCCCAATTGGTTGCTCAAAATCTTTCTTGCCGTTACACATATATGGACAGATCTGGCAGTTGTTGCATTTGAAATTCCCATTTATAGGTGGTGCTAGCCATGATGTTGTATTTGCAATTTGGTTCTGTTGGTATTGTTTGTACTTTTTGTTGTCGAAGTATGATGGACTTTTCATTTTCTTTAGATTGTTGCAGTTACGAAAAACCATATTCGGCTTTTTTTCTAGAAAAATATTTAGGTCTTTTATATGGTGTATATGTCATTCAGTGCTTTATTGTTAGCAGTGTAGTCTCCATTCAGTGGGATGAGTATGTGTGTGTCATCGGCATAATTGGTGTAGGTGACACCCAACTAGTCAAGATATGCCCTACTAGTCTCCAACATTGTTTGGTACAATAATTATAATATATGTGAAGATTGCAAACTACTCATGAATCCAATCCTCCAGGGTTAACATGTTGGACTTTCATCATTTAAATGGTGGTAAAATAAGTGCCATCATAGAGGAATATAGCACCTCCTAACAATGGCCTCAATAGAGGTCAGTTCAAATGTACTTATCTAATTCTATATCATCTGACTACTTTCATGCTTCTATAAAATATTGCATCGAATGCTGGTAAACAGCATATTTCAAGCTCTAGCAAAACATGGAGAACTGTGTAATTTAGAAAAATTCCTAGGGTGGGGTGGTGCTGTTGAGCAGCCGGCAATATGGCTGCCTAGCCTAAGAGCTCTGTGGTCCACTGACTGCAATCCGTGCACAACGGCGGCATCCGACATCAGGACGCCCTGAAACTTTCTTCACTGCACCCAATGATCACAGGGCACACTCGGACGAAAAATCACGGAAAAATGATCAAGCGGACCCTAGTTATGGGCATCCGCGCTGTCCTCCACACGAGGCTTGCTGGGCCTGCCCTTTGGACGAGTGGCGAACGGGGCACCCGCTGCGGCCTCAGCCCGCGCTGGCCTGCTGGGGTGGAGTGCGCCGCCTTGCCCCCTCTGGAACCACATTTGGGTGTGGAGGAGCTGACGATGATCCACAGCCTGGACGGCCGTGCAGTGAGGAGGAGCCGTCCCCCCCGATGTTGCCACCGCGGGCTCTGGCCGACTGCGGGTGGCGGAGGTAGGTGCCCCCTCCCAGGGGGCAATAAGAGCCGGCGCGCCTGCTACTGCCGCCCGCCCGGCGCAACTGGCCTTGTGAGACCTAGCGGCTGCGGGCAGAGCCGAGGGAGCTCCCACTCTCTCCCGCTCTCCCCCCTAACCATCCTCCATATCGAGCCACTCCGCTGGATGGCTGGGACCCTCTGCCTCCCCTTTCCCCTGCTTCCCTACTGAGGTGGATTAGGGCGCACCACCTGATCGAGGCCTTCCTGCGCCTTCTTCCCGCCCCCACTGGAGTGGCAAACTCAGTGCCGGTGGTGCACTGCGGGCACGTAGCGCACCCGAAACATTAACTCTGCCATATCTCAATCTTGGCCCAAAACACACTGGCCTCTGCAGAAGGTTTGGGGAGCCATGCCACTAGTCATTGTGAGGCTAGGCTGGCCTGCACCCATAACCACTGCACCCTGGAACACTGAAGCCCCTACTGGCAATCTAACTTGGTGGGGTGGGACGGAACATAGGGGTTATGGCTCTGTTTGGACACATGCACTGTAAACTGCAGGACTTAGTCATATGCAACACCAAGGAACTCCCCCCAACCACCGCCTGCAGGCTCCCAAAGCCATACACAGTCTCAAGAGAATATCCTGGTTACACGGGAGATCGCTTGCCGACACTGGGCTCGACCCTGACCACTGTGTTCGGCGCCACCGTAATTCATTCACCGGATTCCTCAAACTACGAGCCACCTGGCCCCCCACTGGGCCCCCACTGCTGCCATCCCGCCACGCTTGAGCCCTGCAGGCAGGGGCAGCCACCTAAATTCCGTGCCAGGACGGCCTGACCATTTATGACAGGGGCGCTCTGCCGCACTCACTGTGAGCCCTTCTGACTTACGCTCACCAACTACCCTGCCTAGTGAGGTGCCAACCCCCCCCTCACAGCTGCAATGCCAAATAGATCGCGGGGACCACCAAGGTTGGGGCGATGGACAAATTTGCTAAGGCGGCGCCAAGGCTGGTGCGATGGACAAATTTGCTAAGGCGGCGCCCAGGCCGGAACAGGGCTCATCCAGCACAGAACAGGAGGAAATAGATTTGCCGCCAATGGAATCTATGGCCAAAAACTTTGCAACCTTCCATGAGAAACTTGACGATATCAATGCGAATGTGGCCTCGCTAGAGCAACACGGAGCCAGAATAACGGAGGCAGAGAACAGAATTGGCACCACCGAGGATGGCGTTCACGCCCTACAGAATACGGTCACGGGGCTTGTGCGCGACATGAAACAGGTCAAAGCTAAGTGTGATGACCTAGAATCCAGGCGACTTCCCCAGGCCAATAATAGCGAAGCTCTTAAGCTATAAAGACAGGGACCATATACTCTGCCTAGCCAGAGAAAAAGGTGAGCTATGGCTGGACTCACAAGTCATTAGGATTTTCCCTGACTTCTCTGTAGGTGTGCAGATGGAGCAGCGGCAATTTGGAGGGGTGAAAAAGATTCTATGAGAAAGGAAAATTGAATATGCAATGCTCTTTTCTGCCCGCTTGAAATTCACTCACCGCAACAAACTCTACTTCTTCACTGTCCCTGAAGAGGCAGTCAAGTTCATCGAAGCACAAATCCCGCTAACAGAACCGGAGGGGAATCTAATGGACAACGACTAAGGCAATGTCCACTCGACTCTTATAACAACCTGCTTTCTAAGGCGACCTGCGACCTTCCCACTGCCCACTCGCTGCGTCTCTTCTGCTCTGTAGCGTTTGGAATCGTTGGTGCCAGACCGCCACCACCTTCATGGCACCACCAACGGAAGGGGAACACATTTCTAGCTTGCTCTACCACAACCTCACACGCTGGGGTGAACCCTAGCAGACTGGTCGTACATGTACCCGCCACTTTTGGCCCTCATCTGCTTTGATCTTGCATGTCAACGATAAGTTTGTTCTGTAACTGAATGTGACATTTGCCATTTAATGATGTATGATGTTTCATCACAACACTATTAATCATAATTGGTCACACGGCAGCAGCGGCCCCCTTTGCAGCTGCAATGTTTTCAAAAGCCGAGCCTTTGAGTTTGAGCCCATGTTGGGCTATTGGTCGAGCGCTGCCAGGTTGGGGATGGCACGCACTTGTTTGCTCCTGGGAGGGATATTCCTCACTGCTAGTTGGGACAGGGCGGTGAGGGTGGAGGGTGGGAAAGATGGGGAATTTTACATAAAATCTGGCAGGAAGGAAGCCACTGGTATTGTGGGGTGGTACGTTCATGCTGCAGCGGCGCATAGAAAGATAGGCAGAGACAGATCCTTCAGTTGGAATGTCCCATAGTCTTCACCCATGTCCATTAAAATAATGACGTGGAATATTTGGGGGTTAACTAATTTCACAAAGTCTCGCAAGATCATCGCCTATGCGCAGAGACACAGAATTAAGATACTCCTGCTCCAGGAGACGCATGCCTGAAGCACCTTGCATCAAACTTGGCACAGACTTGGGACCCCAATAGCTTTTACACACAATACTCCACTCAATCTAAGGGAGTTCTGACCCTGAACCACAAATCTGTGAAATTTACACTCCACACGTCCCACATATACACACGAGGCAGATACGTAATCCTTCACTGTACTCTGTCCAATGGGGAATGCCTGCTCGTAAACTTGTATGGCCAAATATCGACTCCCTGGAATTCTTCGGTGAGCTGGTCTCCCTCCTCACCAGGTACATGGGGGTCCCCATCATGTGGGGGGGGGGCATGAACCTTATACTAGACAATACCCTTGATAGAACGAGCAGCACCTCCAGGGCCGTGTCCTGATCCGCAAAGCGACTCAACACACATATGACATCCCTGAATCTACACGACGTGTACATCCCCTAGTGAGAGATTATACTTTCTGTTCCTCAGTACACAACGGCTCGTCAAGAATAGACATGTTCCTGGTGTCCGGCTGCCAGATGGGTAGGATAGCAGATGTCAAGATACTAGCGCGCATACTCTCTGATCATTCCCTGGTGTTGATGCAGATCCAACTAGGCCCTGGCCCACCCAACCGCCCTGCTTGGCGTTTCAAATCCGAGGCCCTGCGTGACATAGTTTTTAAAGCTGAGATCCTATCGGATGCTAACACCTTCTTTGACAATAATAAACGACATGACACTTCTGAGGGGACCCGTTGGGTGGCATTCAAAGTATACATCAGAGGGATGTGCATGTATAGGGAGGCTGGGGTACTAAAAGCCATTAGGCGGGCCCTACACGCTTCTGAAACAAAACTAAAAGTGCTGGAAACCGAGCATGCCCTGTCACCCTCCCTTACAGCCTTGGGGAGGATTAGAGCCAAGCTTGAACTGTTTGAATCTCACGCCCTCAGTGAAGTGCGGTACTATGCCCGGCCTCTGGCGGTGCGGAGATATGGCGAGGGAGATAGACCGGGCAGAACCCTGGTGAGGCTGGTGCGCGCAGAGGGAGGCAATACCCACATAGATAGCATTGTAGACGCGCAAGGCACAAACACTGGTCTGATCAAGGTATCATTGACACCTTTGCAGACTTTTACACTGACCTATATGGCCCCCAGCAGGAACACACAGCCCATGATCTCGATGACCTTCTCGAACATATCCCAATGACACTTATCTCCCAAGATACCAAATAACAACTTGATGCCCCATTTACCCTGGAAGATATTGTTCAGGTTATCTCAGACCTACCCAAGGGCAAGGCCCCGGGCCCCGATGGGCTCACATCAGAGTATTACCAAGAATACGTAGCAATCCTGGCGCCCGTACTTTACGAGGTTTGGGCTGAGTCGCTCCGATTAGCTGCCCTCCCGAGATACTTGTGAGAAGCCCTGATAACTGTTCTCCCCAAGCCAGGGAAGCCCCCAGATGAGTGCGGCTCCTACAGGCCTTTATCGCTCATAAATACGGATATGAAAATATACGCCAAGGTAATAGCGAATAGGTTCCTTCCAATCATGGCGCATCTGGTCCATCCGGACCAAAGCGGTTTTGTCCCCGGCCGCTCCACTGCCCTCAATATTCGCAGACTCTTCAATGTGATGTCTAGAATCGACCCGATGGCTGACGCTGTAGTGGCCACATTAGACGCCCAGAAGGCGTTCGATATGGTCTCCTGGCAATACATTTGAGCTCTGTTGGGGAAAATGGGGGTGGGACCACGAATGCTCTCCTACATATAACTGCTGTATACGGGACCCACGGCCATGGTCCTGGTAAACTTCTCCTCCCTTTCCGCTATATAGGGGAACACGACAGTGCTGTCCATTTTCCCCGATCCTATTTGTGCTTGCCATAGAGCCCATGGCAGACAGCGTCAGGGACCGACACACATGCAAAAGTATACGCATGTGCGACACACCGGAAATCATCTCACTTTATGCCAATGATGTACTCTTATATGTCAGGAACCCATCTATATACCTAGAACCGCCGATCATCTGCGACATAACCAAGATAGGCACGTACTCGGCTTCACCATTAACTATTCTAAGTCGGAGATATTTCCTCTTACAGCAGCAATGCAGCAACCAGCATGTGAGTTTCCCCTATGTTGGTCCCCGGGTGGCATTAAGTATCTGGGGGTGCAGGTGTCGTTATCCATATCCTCCCTGCTGGCGGATAACTACGTAGCTACGGCGCAGCTCATAGAATCAAAAATGGAATGGTGGCGTTGCCTCCCACTATCTCTCGCGGGAAGACTATCCCTAATAAAAATGATAGCGGTCCCCAATCTCCTCTTTATCTTTGCTAACGTACCAATATGGCCAGGGAAGCAATACTTTAAGAAGTTCCACTCCGCGTGCTGCCAATTCCTTTGGTACTCCGGCGCGGTCCGCAAGAAGTGGCAGTATATGACCTGTCCCTATGAAAAAGGGGGCTTTGCTGCCCCAGATTTAACATTGTATTGAATGGCGGCACAGGCCCAACACGCCACGCACTGGTGCACGCACTCACAGCCCACCCCCCCACACATGAAACTGGAAAAGCTGGCTGGAGAGGGGAATAATATCATGTCCCTAATATTGCACCACGCACACCAAACTGACGCCCCAGCCGACCCGGTGGCCACCACAATCAAGGCATGGAACAAACTGCTGCAGTCACGACCTGAGCACTACCAATACTATCAGTGGCTTCCCATCTGGCAGTTTCCGGGACTCTCCCCCACACGCGATGGACACCTTCTGCGTCACTGGTCAGACTTGGGCTATCGAGCCTTAACAGATCTATACCCAGACGGGAAATGTATCTCCTCTCAGACATGGTAACCCGAGCACTCCGGCTCACCGCTAGAAATTCTAAAATACTACAAACTGAGGGCAGCTGTCCGTTGGATGGGGCCCACCTATCCAGACGAGCCCCCGGACTCACCTGAGATCCAATACATTACCAACTCGCCGGGCGCCAGGGGCATAATATCCTCTTTGTACAAAATGCTGCTGGGGAAGTCAGGAGAGATACCCCCCAAGCCACTGGAGGAATGGTCAGGGGAGCTGGGTTTGGATTTTTCAGAGGGGATGTGGAACAAGATGTGAGCGCATATGCGCAAAGTTTCCCTCAATGCCAGGTTCAGATGCATACAGTATAAACTCCTCAATAGATTATATTACATGCCACATAAAGTAGCAAAATGTACACGCACCCAGGCTCACACCTGCCCAAAGTGCAGATCTGAGGGGGAAGATCACATCCATATGTTCTGGTCCTGCGATGCACTTGGCACGTTCTGGACGGAAGTAACAAAAGCTCTATCAGAAATAATAGAGACCCCGGTGGACCCCAACCCACTGGCTTTGCTGTTTGGAATATGGGCTGGGGATGATGCAAAACAAATGTCCCAATTCCTGAACATAGGCACCATAGTGGCCAAAAAATGTATATTACAATGCTGGAAGCGCCGTTGACCCCCGACATTCGAAATGTGGCTAAACTCCATCACTTGGATACAAACTTGTAAAGAGGAATGTATTGGTTCCCTCCCCATGACATCTCGACCCAGAAATGTGTGGACTGAGTTTTGCACCTATTTGAAAAATAGAGACAGTGCTGAGTGGAGATCCATCCCCTCGCCTAACCTGCCTGGAGCCCCCTAGGCCCTGTCAGATTTATGCTGCAGTACACCATGTCCAGCCCAGCGTTTGTCGAACATTGTATAAATCACTCAATTTGTGACTTGAATCCTGTGAAGTGAAGGCAGCAGGCATTTCAGCTTCAAGATTTGTATTTGTATTCGTATTTGTAAAGATATTTCTTTAATATTCTTGAAGGGAACACATGTTTTTAGTTTAGTTTAAGTTTATTCGAATCATAAAGTTCCATCAAACTGTACAAAACAACAAAATACATATACATAACTACCAATTAAATAAATAATTAAGAAAAAGGAAAAAAGGGGTTGAAATTACAAATCTTGCAGAGGGGACAGTTCTGTCCACGTTTAATATTCATTAAAGTAACTTATGGGATTATTACATCTAATAGATCATTGCATAATGTGAAAGCATTTTCAACATAAATGGAAAGACACTGTGCCACATGTAAATTCGGAACGGAAAAAAGATACGTGAAAGCCTCATGAGCATGTCTCGCACCCCGTCCCCTCAGAAAGGGGAGAATACGGGCCTCATTACGACCCAGGCGTTAAGGGTTAACGCCTGATTCTGATTTTAACGGCTGCTTTTAGCAGCCGTTAAAATCCATGGCGCTAACCCGCAATGATGCTAATTACGCCACCGTAATTTACGGTGGCGTAATTAGCGCCTTCCCCACTCCCATTATGCCCTATGGGGCAAAAATGGGAATGGGGAAGGGAAAATGGATAATGGGGATTTACCGCCCCACTCACCTTGGAATGGGGCGGTAAATCCGCCATCCACCATGGTGTAAACGTAGTTTACACCATGGTGGTAAAGTTGGCGTACTTAGCGCCTGGGTCGTACTGACCCCATACATCTTTTTGACAGGGAAAAAAAGCTAAACATTATGGAGACTGTGGCCCTCATTACAACCCAGGCGTTAAGGGTTTAACGGTGCCGTCGGCGCCGTTAACCCTTAACGCCTGATTCCCATTTTAACGCCTGCTTTTAGCAGGCGTTAAAATGCAAGGCGCTAAGCCGCCTTGGTGCTAATTACAGCACCATAATTTACGGTGCCATAATTAGCGCCTTCCCCACTCCCATTATACCCTAAGGGGCCAAAATGGGAATGGAGAAGGGGCCATGGTGAATGGGGATTTACCGCCCCGCCAAGCTTGGAATGGGGCAGTAAATCCACCATTCACCATGGCGTTAACGTAAATTACGCCTTGGCGGTAAAGTTGAAAACTTACCGTCAAGGTTGTAATGAGGGTCTGTGTACGTTGTACTCAGAACATGCACATTGTTGCCTTGCAAAGTTCTTATTCTGCAGGGAGCGTACAGTGAATTGATGATCTTGTACATGTGTCTACATGTACAGCAAAGCAAAGTGAAGGTGAATAGTACTGTTGAGAAGTAAACCTGCAAGACATTTCACTTCTCTTAAACAGTGGATCCCCCTTTACACCCACCACAAATGGAACACCCTCCATAACTTGCTTGAATTGTAATGGTCCTTTTCTCTGGGTGTGCTGATAGATGAAAGCCTGTATGATGTAAACTCCAAGCTTTAAGAACAATGGCCGAATTTCTCTAATACTATAACAGGTGTTGAAAAGCTACTTCACATTGCCATTCTTCTCTTAATCGATAATTTTAATCAATGTCTAGTATCAGGACACTGGAGTGTACAGCAGGGGTAGCAGCTGACCGGTTGTAATTAATAGTAATAGTATATATAGCACTTTCATCTATTGTACATACATTACTATCATTTATCAACCTCGGAAGGATGAAAGGCTGAGTTGGCCTTGCCAGAATGTGAACCTGTGACCTGAAGACCAAACACAGATCACAGCAATGAGCAATCCACCCGCTCAGCCATCTTGCAGGTGAGAGCAAAGAAAGAACGTGGTGTGCAAAAACGTCCTTTAGTATTTGTACTTATTGAAGGTCAGGGTCATTTCGACTAGAAATTACCTGACAAGGAAACCAGACAGGGGGCAGAGGCATTTCCAGGATAGATTGCCTTTAAAATAGATATGGGTATCTGGCACTGGGCCGCTGCTTGTTGAGAAGGGCAGGTATTGATATATGAAACCTAAGAGATGGACGGCGAAGCAGACTTGGCAAGCACATTTAGTATGGGCCTAAACTCACAATGGACCTCATTACGACCCCGGCGCTAAACCATGGTGCTATTAGCACCATGGTCCATGCCGGGGTCCGCCATGGTGAATGGCGGAATTACTGCCCCATTCCAAGGTTGGCGGGGCAGTAATTCCCCATTCACCATGGGCCCTTCCCCATTCCCATTATGCCCCATAGGGCTCAATGGGAATGGGGAAGGCGCTAAGTACGGTGCCACAAATTGCGGCACCATACTTAGCACCAAGGTCTCTTTGCGGCACCCCACATTAACGGCTGGTAAAACCAGCCGTTAAGGTCAGGTCCCGCAAAGGGACCTCGTAATTAGGCGCTAATAGGTTAACGGCGCCGCAGCCTTTTGCGGCGCCATTAACCCATTAGCGCCTGGGTCGTAATGAGGCCCAATATATCATATTTTACATATACACAAATTAACATAGTTACAGCTGATCATAGGAAATGAATATTATATCCAGTTTATTCGGAATATAAAATTCCATCAAATGTATACTATCACTTCATATTCAGCAAAAACACCAGCAATTTCATCAATTGTAAAGAATAATTAGCATGTGTACATATAATACAAATAAATGCAAGTCCCTCTTAATACCTACACATGAAAGCATGTTTTAGATGTAAACATTATGCACAATGTCTTATTATATAACCATTCTTACTCATTCCTGGAAATATATCCAAATCCAGCACCTCAGTAAACCTTTATTTATCTATTAAATGTAACATTTGTCCTCTCTTATTCAAGATGACTTAAGATACATTAAAAGTGTCCAAGCTTTTAATGGTGTGCTTGCTTTTAGCAGATATAATACAGCTGGTCTACATTGTTTGAAAACCAAAGGCCTAAGGAGTGGGAGCAAGAAGTGACAAAGGCTATGGTGTAAGTAGGACAGGACCCTTTAAGTGGCATAAATCCCCAACATGTGCCCTGCAAATTGGACAAATCGCATCATTCAAAGTGTTCCCCATTTAAACAAATACGATTAAGTCTAGCACGAGCAATTAAGACTCTATCTTTCTTTAGCCTTGACCAGGGAGATGTCTCTCCGCAAGGATTATATAGCTTTTTTACAAATTGCTTTCCATGTCCATTTGTTCTCAATGCAGCGTGTAACTTAATTGAATTGCAACAATACACATCGCTTTAGTAATGGATGTATTGGCAAAAAGAGCACTGGAATTTATTGTATAGAGGGATTTTCTTACAAATGCTAACCACTGTATCTTCAAGTAGTTCTTTTCGCAGCCTAGTAATGACGAACTGATTTCTCTGGTCAGCACTGCTGTCTCACTGCACCAAACCCTCAGCTAAAGTTTAATTGGTTCTGGCCTCAGCACATCTTCAATTGGAAGGACGTGAATTTTCCACCAGAGATAATGGGCTAGATGGCTCAAACCCCCATACACTAGCCCGGTAAAGTGCTATAGCTTTGGGTTTTGCATTGTAGATTTTTAATATGATAAGGATTGGTTAAGCCTTATAACTAATAGACAATCTTTTTATGGGCCGAATTGTCTGCAACATTTAGATACCTGTTTGTTTCTGTGTGCCCCCCCCCTTAAGGTTACTCAAAAAGTGACCCTTAGATAGTTATATGATTCTGTTAATTGAAGACGATTACCATTAACGTAGAAATATTGGCTCTTTCACTTTGGTCTTATACCTATCGTTGGAACCACTGATTTCAAAACATTCATCTGTAGGTCTAACCCATTCATGAATTCAACAGAGGCATCCAACTGTTGTTGCAGTGCTCACAGAGTCCTTGCCAATACAACTGTGGTCTCTGCATATACTAGGACTGGGATGCTAAGTGATGCAAAATGCAGGACATCGGCATAAGTCTTTAATAGGGTGTTTGTAAGGCTGTTTGTGTAAAGCAAAAACAGTAAAGGGACAAGAACAAATCCCTGGCGTACTCCAGACTCCATGGGAAACCATGGAGTACAATGCCCATTGATGCCTGAGTGGACGCACGCAATGCTGGATGTGTGTAAACTTGAGAGGGTATTAATCAAATCCTATGGGCAATTCATGACTCTGAGGCCCCGGCATAATTTCGTCCTGCTAACTATGTCAAAAACAGCGCTCAGATCCACGAATGGCATATATATATATATTAGCTCTCTTATTATACATGTGGAATTTGTTGTAATTAAATAGAGATTCAGGCTGTGCTCATTTTTCCCAAGGGCCTCTTGGATCCCCAACAAATTATCTGCGAGAATTTGGTCCTCTTCCACCCACTTCAGTAGGCGAGACAGTATCATTCTTCCAAATATTTTTGGCTGGAAGTCTAGCAGACAGATTGCTCTATATGCTGTTTCAGCACCTCTGTGGCCCTTCTTATGAATGGGTACTATAATGGCTTTCTTCCAGGAAGCCAGAGAGGCCTGTTCCAATATAGAGTGAAAACTATCGTAAGTACCAGGACCCAAAATACATCATAGGATCGATATAAGTCCAAGAGGATAAAGTCTGGCACAGGACACTTTCCCCATGCCTTTGCACGTATGGCCTGTAAAACGTCCTTATATTCGAACCGTGCCGTACTACGCTTTTAAATTTCCTGATCTCCCCATGCCCTCACTATCATTTCCTCATTTAAGAGAGGGTACGTTTGCACTTAAATGAGGTATGCATCCCACTCTTTCCTGTTGCCAAGGTAAATCCTAGGAAAGGATCCATAGCCCATGTTCGAAGACCAAAGGCCTGGCTAGAGGGAGATTAGGAACAAGGGCTCTACACTCAATGCCACTCTATGGGTGTAATGGGGGGCAGAAACATGTATGTTCACTTAACCCGCTGACTTCAGTTCTTCCAGGTGACACTGCAGGTCTTCCAGAATTCACTGGCGCTCCAACCTTCCATCCTTGGTTCGGGTGAGGGGGTGCAGAGGTCACTTTTCGTATTGGGAGATTGTCATGGTTTTCACCAAATGGTTCCAGGCAACATCTTGAAGAAAACCCCTAAATAAAGAAAAGGTGCAGACCTCAGTGGTGCAGACCCTCCCGGATACCTCACTGGATTGCAGAAGGATGGGTCCAGTGGAGGTCTCCATGGTTAGACGGTGCCAGATAATCTACTAGCGGTGAGCACAGAAGCAACCCCTGCTCAGCTTCCCTTATAATGAGAAGGCTGAAATTGTGAGGACTGGTAATTTATGACATAAACTGAAGGTCCTGTGAGTACCAAGACTTTGCTCTGAACAACAACGGCTGCAGCACAGTAGCCCAAAGGCTTTCACGGTATGGATCCATGTGAATGGGTTGAGGCTGGTTGTTCCCAAAGGCCGCAGAAAAAGGCCAGTGCTCCTCTTAGCAGCTCTTCACTGCTCGCTGTATGCCGCCTGCAGCAAAATGCTCCCTGTTCCCCAAGGTAAGAAGATCTCCAAATCCTTGCCTCTGCAGCCCCACTTCATCACTTCTAGATGCGAACATCTACGGTCATGCATGCACACAGCCCCACCAAACACACTACCTCCGCCCACAAGCACACGTAATGCTCGCCTACAAACTACAACGAATGCTGCAACTCACATCGCCTGCCCAGTTGCCTCAAACCCACAAACTAGATACTTCTCGATGACCGCCACAACTCACCTAACTACCTTTCAGGGCTCTCGCCCCTCGCCCAGCCTAGTCACTAGCAATGCTACCATAGCATCTAACAACCTTCTTACCACCCTGGACATGAGCCCCCCCCCCCCAGGGAGGAACGTACTGACTGTAATACCACTGTATCTATGCCTGTAACCCCTGAAAATTGGAGACCCACTATTGCCAATTCTTCTACCTTAACCATGCAATGTATTGATGCCAATGCCCCTGTAGCTATGCCTGTGACTCCTGAAAATGGGAGCCCCACTATTGCCAATTCTTCTACCTTAACCATGCAATGTATTGATGCACATGCCACTGTATCTATACCTGTGACCTCTGGAAATGCGGCCTCCACGATACAAACCATTACTCCTACCACCCCCGCCCCCACCTCAAATGTGCCTTGATCAATGCCCGGTCTATCAACGTCATGCCTTAAACATTCATGACCTCATCACCACCAATGATCTAGTCCTCCTCCTGGTCATTGAAACGTGGCTACATGAAGCCTCAGGCCCCGCACTTTCCCTTGCGCTCCCACCTGGCTATGCTGTCACCAGACAAGACCGCCCCACCAAAGGTGGAGGAGTTGCACTAATAGCCAAAGACGCCATCATCATCAGAAAGATTGACAAAACTATTAACAACAACAGTGACTATCTCCAACTCAAACTCACCATCTCTCACCACTGCACCATTACGCTTCACCTTATCTGTCGCCCACCAGGCCCGCTAGGTGACTGTCAGACTTCCCTCACCCACCTTTTGGCAGACAGTCTAAAGAAATTAACCAAAGCCATCCTCCTCTGTGACATCAACCTAGGTCTGAATGACACCAAAGATCTTGCCTCCAAATCACTCAATACAACCCTTGAAGCCCTAGGCTTTATAAACACTGTCACAGACCCCACCCATTCCCGATCAGAACACTAGACTGGATCGCCCAACACAACTGCCCTCTCACAATCACAGGTAATACTCCTACCCCTTGGTCTGACCACCACATCATAACCTTTAATATCCATACAACCAGCACCCCACCCCCCTCATCCCCTGCCACCTGCCCTTACAAGAAGCGCCTGCCTACTCACCAAAGAGAGACTCCTACCGTTTCTACAGGGACCCGCCTTTAAACCTCCCTTTTCCAAGGACCCAGAAACCCTTGCGCAGAACTATATAACACTGCCATCTCTGCAGCAATCAACTCCATTGCCCCTCTCAAACCTTGCAAATCTAAACCTATAAGCCACACCAATACTTGGTTCACCCCAGACCTCCTCAAACTCCGTACGGACAAACGTTCTGCACTAGCACGCTGACAGACATCCCATGATGGCAAAGACAAACTTGACTTCAAATTGCGTTCCAAAGAATATAAAAAGGCCATTATCCAAGCCAAATCTTTTGAAACCAGAATCACCGAAGCAAAGTCCAATACCAAGGAAATGTTTACCATATTCAGAGAGCTTGAGACCCCAACACCCACACCCCAAAACTTCACCAAAGATAAGTCCTGGTGTGATGACATCCAAACAGCCACGTGTAACAAGCTGAACCTGCTTCAAGCTAAAATTATGAACACCAGACTTACACTCCCTACCCCTCCCTCCCCACTCCCACTACTTCCCCCCCCTTGGTTGCCTCCCCTACCTTCTCATTCAAAACCATCCAGGAAAAAGACATCATTAAAATAATGAAAGGCATGAAACCTTCCAATTGCAAAGGAGACCCCTGCCCCGCCGCCATTATCAAGGACTGTGCAGACTCCCTCGCTCCATTCCTAATGGCCTTTGTCAACGCCTCCTTCACCACAGGGAAAGTCCCTTCACCCCTCAAGGAAGCATGGGTCAGGCCTCTCATAAAAAAACACACTTGACCCCACCTCACCCAACAACTACAGGCCCATTACCACCGTCCCTCTCCTACTTAAAATTCTGGACAAAGCAGCATACCTGCAAGTTCAGCACTTCCTCGAGGAGAATAAACTCATAGGACTGAGACAATCCGGCTTTCTCCCCAAACACGGGACTGAGACTGCCCTGCTCGACCTTAAAAACCAGATGGACGACGCAAGAGACCAAGGCAAACCGGTCCTGCTTCTTCTCCTCGATCTCTCCGCTGCATTCTACCTTGTAGATCATGATATCCTGTGCATCACCTCACCTCCACAGACAACTTCACTGCAGAAGCAAGTTCATGGATTACCTCATTCCTGCAAGGTAGGACCATGCAGGTCTTCTCTGATCTAGCCACTGCTTCACCTACCATCATGTTATGTGGCATACTGCAAGGCTCCTGCCTCTCTCCTACCCTTTACACCATCTTTACCTGCCCCCTCTTTCTCATCCTTGATGCCATGGGCATCTCCTACACAAATTATGCGGACGACACGCAGATCCTTCTCACACTTACAAGGGACTATGACACTGACTCCACGACTCTCAACAACATCTACAACACCATCCAAACATGGATTGCTGCCAACAATCTCTGCCTCAACTCAGACAAAACCAAACTCCTACTTATAGGCTCCCCTGACACCCTAAAAAAACTTGACGGCCAGTTTAGCCACTTCACCATTGACTCCACCAAAATTCCAGTATCCGACTCGGTAAAAACCCTAGGCGTATACTTAGATTCTAATCTATCCATGACTATGAAATTGCCTCCTCTGCTGCCTACCATGCAAAACTTCTCAATGCATCCAGGCCCTTTCTCTCCAGTGACACCTGCACCAACATAGCTAGAGCCATCACTGGATCCTGGCTGGATTACTGTAATGTTCTCTTCCTAGGGACCTCCACAAACCACCTTGAGAAACTGCAAGTAATTCAAAACAGCACCCTGCGTGCAGAAGAAGGCATCTCCAAAAGAGAGCACATCACTGCTGCCAGAAGAGCATCCCACTGGCTCCGCATAAAGGAGAGGATCATCTTCAAAGCCCTGACCCTAATCCACAAATGCCACCACCTCTCCGAACCAGTCTATCTGTCACAAAGAATCCACCCTGCCTCCTCCACAAGACATACCAGGACACCCTATGCCAAAATGCTCAACGTACCCAGGGTCAAAAGAGCTAGGGCAGCTGGTGCCAGTTCCCCTACCTGGCCTGCCTACACTGGAATCCCCTTGGCACTACCCTGCGAGCCGAACCATCACTCACGGCCTTCCGTAAGGCCATGAAAACCACCTTGTTCGCCTGATCAACTCTATCTTCTGATGTGACTACCATCCCTTCCCTAGGGATACTGCAAACTGTGTATTCCTTCAATGCATAATATGTATAACATCCATGCTGTCTAATGCCTTGAACGTGTACCTACTGCAACTAAGTCTCCTACAAGTAACAGTGCCACAGTAACCCCGGGCTGTCTGTGCACTATATAAATGTAAAAAATAAATAAAATAAAAATAAATAATGGTTGAAACACCCACAAGGGTCTGGTGAGATCAGGCAGAGGAGCAGGGCTTCACTGGGACAATCACTGGAATCAATGCTGGTCAGCTGCAGTAGCCATCCTCAGGTCAAAGTGGGCTGCTCCTCATCGTAGATGTCTCTGTTCCAGTGATGATCTGTTGGATAACTGCAGGAGCACTCCTTTTATCCAGGATTCAGGCTGGAAGCTAGCCCAACTCCACTAATCGTAAGGATCTGCAACATTCAAACAGCCCAGGGTTGTCCAATCCTGGACAACCACTGATCATCACATCCATCCAGCAACAGACTTCTGGGTGCCAAAGGTTGTGGACTGAGACTACACAGTTGCAGTCCCCTCCTCTGGCTCACACACACAAAGCCCACTTGCCGGCAAATGCAGCAGCTTTCACCAGGAATGGGGTGACCATATATGTCATCTGCTGGACTGAGAAGGGAGGGAGAAGGCCAAAGGACAAGATGGCCAAAGAACAAGCTAAAATATTGTTGCACAGCCATTTTAGGGTGCTAGCCATCTTTAGTAGCCATTTGCGGTAAATGCAAAAGTGCACAACAACAATGGTTAACGCAGCTGCCAAAAGCTTGCCTTAAGCACATCATCGGAGTAACCAAAATGTCATGAGTTAAAAAGTTAGAGGATGGAAATTATCATAACTGTTCTTCACTGTAAGGTGATGTGTGCAATTGTAAAAATACAAGAATTCGAAAGGAGAGACAAAGGGTCTGAGTCATGGAAGTGTTTTATAATAGTGCAATCCCATAGGAAAATATTCTTTGAATCAGGCCATATGTCTCTCAGTACTGACAGTATTAGGGATTAGACAGTTTCCCCATAATAATGAGCAACACATGCAAGGGAATTAAAGCAGACACTTTACTGGCCTCAAAAAACCAGGACAGGGTTAAAAAAAAAGACGAGGCATCCCATAGGAAACTATGGAGGGAAAGGTGCAAAAAGGAAATGTTTTCCAGACAAGTAAATATGATTCATAGTCACCAAAACTATAATATGGTTGTATATTTTATATGTATGGTATATTGTTGGTAAAAGTTGAATGAGCACCAAGCCCAATGAACATTATTCATTTTGTGATTCAAGAAAACGACCCTTTTATCACAGCCATATTTCTATAATGTAAACATCTGTGGTTATTCTGGCTGAGCTACAGCTATAGAGACATGTTGAGAATATCTGGTATACAGATAAGTGGTATCAAGTAAAATAATGTCTGTGACTGTACTTCTACCTAAAACATTCTGACCCAACCTGGGCACCCCAGATATGCCTTGGAAAGAATGGAAGCAGTATTGGAGTAACTACCTGGGTGCAATGGAATATGAGGGGATGACGCCCTTGAAAAAAAGATGTTATTGGTGCATTATTTGTGGAAAGAGGGCCAGAAGAAGTACAGGGAATTACCACCACTGACAGTAGGGTCAAGGAGTGGGGAGCAGAGATTTATACCAGAAAGCCCTTCTTCAGCTAGATGCCTATTTTGCACCTAAAACTAATATAGCGATCAATCATTATAACTTTTACGCACAGAAACAAGAAGAGAATGAATTGGTGGAGGAGTTAGTCAGTGCTTTGAGAAGTCTGGAAAGTTTGTGTGACTTTACAACAAGGATGGGGACGGATGAATTATTAAAGATCGGATCATCATATACACAAATAATTCTATTGTACAATAGATGTTATGGATGTCTGGGAATCCAACGCTGGAGGAGGCCATAGCGATTGCTAAGAAAGTTTAACACACGCTATTGTGTTCCCGGACGATAGTAGGGAAGAAGAAAAGTAATGTGAAAGAGTACTGCTCGAGGAGTACCAATAAGGAACAAGTTCGGGTGAACTTGATTACTAAGAAGACCAAGAAGGGGGGAGTGAAGAAAGATGAACCCCAAAAGGACTCTGATGCACGTGGGCAAAAGAAGAAATGACTACGGCTTTTGAGAGAGAATGAAAGAGATGTTATAGATTTGGTTGGTTGGGTCACATCGCCAGCTCAAAGCTTTGTCCAGCCATCAACCAAAACTGTTCGAAGTGTGGGTTCAAGGGGCGTGCCCCAGTTGCAGAGTGAGGATTGAGGGTTTCCAGGTGAAGTGATGCTAGACAGTTGTTCCCCTTATTCCATTCTAACTGAAGGCAGATGGAAGAAACTACAGGAAGGAGGACTGAGAGTTTCACCTCAAGTGTTCAAATGTTAGAGCTCCTGGGGCATACGAAGAATCCAGGATTGTTAACATTGGAATGTTTCAAAGTGTAGTTGAATACAAAGGAAGGTTAGCAGTGATCAGTGTTTATGTGGCAAAGAAAGGAGTGGACATTCTTGGTTGGAGAGATCAAGCAGCATTAGGAATTAGACTGGACCCCAGGAGTGCAGAGCCAGTGTTGGTAGTGAACAGTGATGCTAGTAATGAAGAACAATTTCCTGAGGTTTTTACTGAGGAGGTGGGATGTCTATGTGGTTTTGCTCACAAGATTGTAGTGAAACCTGGGTCAAAACCAGACAGTCACAAACAGACACATCCCGATGTCAATCATGAGCGAAGTTGAGTCTGAAATGGGGAGACTCCTGGAGAAAGGCATTATGAACAGGGTAGAAGCTGCACAGTGGGACAGCCCTATTGTAGTGGCATGAGAGAAGAATGGAAAGATAAGGATGTGTGTTGACCTAAGGGAAATCAAAAAAAAGATTGCAGTGGACAAGTATCCATTGCCTTTGATAGCGGATATGCTGAATAGCATCAGGGATGCAGCAACAAGTATGAGTCTAGATCTCCGAGCAGCGTATCATCAGATACCGCTTGCAGAGTATTGTCAGTTGTTGACCACGTTTATAACACCTTTTGGTCTTTTTTTTGTTTACTACTCATGCCATTTGGTTTAGCCTCAGCTGCAGTGGTTTTTCAATGGGTGATGAACAGAATACTTAGAAGGGTGTAGGGCATGTTGGTGTATCAGAATGATATCTTAGTATATGGAAAGACCTTGCAAGAGCATGATAAAAGGTTGTATGAAGTGTTAAGAAGATTGCAAGATGAGGGTCTGACTATTCAGCAGAGTAGGTGGTGCTTTAGGGTGAATGAGGTGGAATACCTTGGTCATGTGATGAGTGGCGAGGGGTTTCATCCCAAGGAGGATGCCATAAAAGCAGTTAGAGAAGCACAAACACTAGGGAATAAGGATGAAGTGAGGGTGTATGATGAAATTGGTCTTGCAGAATTTTACAATACATTTGTGAAGGACTTTGCTGCGTTGGCAGAGCTGATTCGGAGGGTGATGAAAAAAGGTGTGGATTTCATGTGGGATGATGAGTGCCAAGTGGCATTAGCGTGGATTAAAATGGGGATTTGTAATGCCAGAACCTTGGGAGTTTCAAGTTGAAGGAGGAGTGTATCATCACGGTGGATGTGAGTTTGAAAGATTTGAGGGAAGTACTCTTGCATGGTGTTATGAAGGCGGAAATAACAATTTGTTATGCATTGAGGGCTATCACAGATTGCGAGAATATATATTCAGTCATTGAGAGGGTGTTATTGGCTTGTGTGTGGGGAATTGAACATTTTATGAGCTATGTTTCGGGCTGGCAGTTAATAGTGAGGACAGATCATAAGCCATTGGTGGAGGTGCTCACAGTGAAGGGAATGATGAGGGCGACACCCAGTATAACCTGCATGTGCTTGTGAGTGCAATAGTATGATTTCAGGTTCCTTCATGGGAGAGGTGCTTTTAATTAGATCATTTATTGTTTTTATTAAAGACCATATTTTTATAGACCATGGCTGGACATTCTTTCATTTTGATACCACCATGATATTGTGTTTTGTATTGTATCTGTATAAGCTCACACCCCTCCTGAAGATATAGTCTGCGTTTGGCCTGCACTACCAAATGAGGTAAAGGAGCTATATTTGTCGTACCATGTCTGTTTCAACTTTATAACTAGGATCACTGATGTTTTTAGTAGTAGTGTGTGGCTGAGTAGGCCTTTTACACACCGCTCTTCCCTTTATTCTGCAGATCAGTATTAATTTAATCAGAACTGGGTCACAACTGGGTCTCAATCTATGAAAAGGATGGAGACAACTGTCATGGTATTTCACCCCATTCTGCCATACGAGGGTAAGAACAACAGGCGAGACACCATCTCATTTCAGAATGTCCCCTCATAATAGTAGAACTAGCATTGGTTTTAAAGAGCAAGTAGAATCTAATGCCTTGAAGGGGATAAGCAAAATGTTTCTAGATTGCATCCTGTGAGGATATATTAGGTTATGTTTAAGTATGGGTAGAAAGAGTAGTAGTGTGATAGATGATTAGGGTCACTCTATACTGCAATACATAGAACATCAACAGTAGTGCTAAAAACAGCAAAAGTATACTCAATGCGCTTTAATGCTCAAATGGGGTCCTAGAGGCCTCTATTACCATTGTATTGAAAAGCTGCTACATAGCAAGGGAGCTGTAGTAGCAGTGTCACAAACACATAGTGAGAAGTCTGTTTCTGTGCTACCATACATTCATCCATTTATTCTTTAAACATTTAGCATAGCAAAGCGCTCAGTAGCTTGATCATATATATTACACAGCCACATAAGTGGCTGTGTAGTTATGGATAAGTTGCTGTTTCCATAGGAAGAGCCCTTTTTGGGTGGTCTATAACTCTGCTCTCCCTGAATGAATCCTCACCAACCTTTGCAAAAAAAGTATGTGCAGCACTCTGAATTTTTTTGCAAAGTTTGGTGAGGATTCGTCTAGGGGGGGGAAAGTTATAGGTGGGGGTCCCAAAACGTCTTTTTTTCCCTTAGACTGAATGGGGGAAAAATTTTGCGCACAGCTACAGGCGAAACCGTTGGATGTATTTTCACCAAATTTGCGGCAGGGGCAGAGGCTTGGTCCCGAAAGTGTGCTTTTGTAAATTTGGTGACAATCTGTCCAGTAGTTTTCTTAAAAACGATCAAAACGTATGTGTTTACAAATTAGTGATATCTATGTCCGCTCCGCAGTCACACGTCCCTGTGCGCTCCGTGGAGAGATTGCAATTGGCTATTCCGTGGGGTGCTGGCCGTGACCATGTTGCGCTTTCACCGATTGGTTGTGGCACAGCGTGAAGTGCGTCTTAATCTTTCGATACGTCCGCCATGTTTACTTCATTTTCTGTTGAACGCGGCCATCGCTGCTAATATACCTAAGCGAAGATAGACTGGTTGGAACACTGTTTCGAAGGGTGATCGTTAATGTGATTTGATAGTAGAAAGTGAACCATTGAAGTATTCTTGTTAGCACTGTCGTATGGTACAGTGAAACTTGCCACTCATTTCACGAAATGAATTTACTGCGTCCATTTAACAATACGTAAACAACATTACTGAGGTCAGACTGGCGGGAATCTGAGGCAGCCACCTGCTCTATTCCCTACACACAGCAGTTCCGCCCGTGTAGGGGAGTAGCGATTCTCATGAATAGCCACTTATATGTTGTTGCAAAATGAGAATGTATTTGCATTCGCAGTGAAGGCCACTTCATTTTCTGTTTGAAATACAAGCTTGGTTCGGCCGCAAATTTGTCAACAGCCATAAGGGGCAGTTGTTTTTTAACCTTGAGGTCCAGGGAAAGAGCAGAAAGAATGTAGGGAGTAACAGTTAGAAAAACATATCGTTTGATAAGGTTATGCTTCAAAAACGTTTACACTACTGTCTGACTGCAGCTAACGCAATGGATCCGGTCCACATCATGTAAGTGTATTTTTCCCGATATTTGTGATGTCATATTTGATTTCGTGGGTGTTAGTCTTAGCAATGTACGTAGATGCTGTGAGTTATGGTTGCAGAGCTTACCATAATGGGGGAATGTGCAGTGTTTTTGGTTTCACTGTGAAGTCTAACATCCCTTTAACAAAGTTTTTTTACTGAATGTACATACATATATGTGGCAGGGAACGAAAACAAAGGGGCTAAACATGTGATGTCGTCAATGATGTCATCAATAACATTTGTGATGCCATCTTTCAAGTTCTGGGTGTTAGTGTTAGCAGTGCACAGTGGTGATGGCAGGTATGGGGGATTAGTTTACCATAACTGGTGAATTTCAGGGGTTTTTCGGTTTTAATTTGAACCATAATGGGGAGGGCGAACATTTTTTTTTTTAGTGAAGTGCATAGGTTTTTGGTAGGGCAACTTAACCATAACCTCCCCTGAACAAAGTTTTTTTTGTAGTGAATACAAAAATACAAAATAAGCCGCACTTTGATTACTTTTCTGGACGTGAATGTGAGAATAGTGAATAACAAGCTAACCAGTGAACTTCATAGAAAAATCACGGGGACTAACTCACCGCTTCACGCAAACAGCGAACATCCAAAAGATTTGATATGGAGTGTGCCATACGGAGACTTCATCAGGCTAAGAAGAAACAACTGCACCTTGAAATCTTATGATATGGAGTGCAGAATCACGGCTCAAGGGTTCGCCAAACAACAATACCCAAGGAGAGTAGTCGAGAGAGCATACTTGAAGGCCAGAGCTAAGGAACGCTCTAAGCTCATAGCAGGAACTGAACATAATGAGAGGAGGAATATGGAGAAAGACAGTACACGTTTAATTTTAATTTTTGACACTCAGGCACTTAAAATCAGGCACATTTTAATCAATCACTGGAGAATCCTCATGGCGGATCAGGATCTCAGTAGAAACCTCAGAAATAACCCACATATAACCTTCAGAAGGAACAAATCCATAAGGGATGTCTAGGTTCAAAGTTATATGACTCAAGAAGAGGACAGTAGCAAGACGAGTTGGTTATCCAAAAACAAAAAAGTGGGCTTCTTCAAATGTACTCGTTGCAACATATGCAAATATGCCAAAACCCAAGGATCTTTCAAACATCCGATTACTGGCCAAACTGTGCCCATATCAAGAAAAATCACCTGTGAAACGGAATACATTGTCTATGTGTTGACCTGTGCATGTAATAAATGGTATATAGGCAGTACAAAATGCAAACTGAAGGCACGGATTCAACAACATGTATGGGCAATTGTGAACAATGATGTTAATTATCCGATTGCCAAACATTTTGCGGATTTTCATGAAAAAAATATGGGCAGTTTTGGGTTCTTTGGCATTTATAAAATCGAGACAGGACCAAGAGGAGGTGATGAGGAAAAAATCCTTCGACAGACAGAGACTCGCTGCATATTGGACTTCGAAAGCAAATTTCCGAATGGACACAATATAGATGAGGAATTGTACACATTTTTAGGACAGTGATTGCTATTTGAACATATGAATTTCTGCTTCTCCTTTCTTCCTTTACCGGATCATATATATATATTCTTTCCTTTGGGTTTTTCCACTTAGGTTTTTCCCTGTCTCTTCTGTTGTTGTTGGTTCTTTTCCTTTTTTGTTTTCTCGGTTCCCTTTCTATTTGCAAGTTTCAGACTAAACAAGATAGGCAAAGGTTAGTTGGAGTCTTGGAACTGTTTGTAAGGAGGTTATGTTACGATCACTCCTCCTTTTAACTTCGTCTGTTTGTATTTCAATATGGTTTTAATCTTTTTGTATAGTATTTTATCTAATTGGTGATTGTTTGTTTATTCACATGCTCACATATATAAGACTAATGATTGTTGTTTTTAAATCAGAGTTTGATTTTAATAAGTGATACAGAGCGTTTAAAAACAGATGCGAGTTAGGAAATTGGGGAGTCAAAAGGGAAGGCATCTGGTCTAATATGAGCAAAGTCCTAGATTACGGTTTCATGCACTATGCACTTTATAGGAATGTTGACTTCTCAACACCATGCACTTTAGAAGGAAAGTTCACATCTCAGCGGTATAAATTCAGATTGCACTATGCACTTTAATGACTGTTGCACTTTTGCAAGATGGACACATTGTAAAAGTGCTGCACAGAAGCACGGTGCTCCTGTGCATTGAATATGGAGAAGTGATTATTGCACTTTATTGACTGATTGTGTGCCCCAAAGTGGTGAACGCATTGGCACTATGCCAGTAGACAGTGATTCGCACCACTGAGGGCAGCACACAGTATGCACAGCAGACCATCCGATGTAACCGAGGATGTGATCCGGGACGGAAATGATATGCTAATGTGAAACTGTATTCCATCTTTTTACCACCATTGGATTACACTTTGGAGTTGGTTAAACATCTATGCGCTCAAATGGGGGTGATTAGGTTTCCCTCACTCTGATGACCGTTGAGCGATATGTACGTTCACTTTAGGTCACAGGTGCCAGTCATTTGATCCCAATGGGACGCGTAAGAAACAGATACAAGGCATTTATGCATATACTTGGCACTAAGGGGCTCCATTGACAGACGCCCATTAGTGGTGATAGATCAAGGTGAACACAAAGTGGAATAAATACATTCCACTTTTTATCTCTCTCTACCCCCCCATAGAAGACCTGATTAATAGTTAACTGACACGGATTTGAGAGTTACACTAACAGATACTGTCATACTAATGAAACCGGAGCATTACAGTAATCTTTACAAGTTCAACATGTCCGCCTTGAGTCTATGCCATGGTGGGTGTTTTGCTAATGGAGCCCCTCATCTGTTTCAGCGGTAATGCTCTTGCCTTGGAAGCAAGACGACACAGAGCAACACAGGCTCTATCCGTATGGGTCAGCGCAAGAAACATCTGGGTTTTAAGAGCGTGTCATAAATAACCTATTATTATTATGACCTGAAGCGGTAATGCCCCCCAGTGAGTGGCTTATCTTTATTAGTACCCTGGCGTGTTAGACCGAGGTTCGCTCAGGCCTGCAACTATGGGCCCCGGGCATCACCTGGGGTGGAAATGCCCCCCATCCCAGCAAGGGGCTATTTGCTATTAGTACCCCTTAGACCGGGGTACTAATAGTGTCTTTTTTTTAGCTGGGGAAACGCTTCAGCGTTTAGCAACTGAAAAAAAGAAGAAAAAAGATGGCCGCCATGGAACGGGGTAAAGGGACTATGCATCGTCCCTTCTCCCTTTCCATGGCAGTGATTCAAAAGGGAAAAGAAAGTAAACAAAGAAGATGGCCACCTTGGAACAGCATGAAGGGACTACATGTAGTCCCTTCTTAATTTCAATGGCGGCAATTCAGAAGTGATTAAAAAAAACAAAACAAAGACGATGACCACCAGGGAACAGGTAGAAGGAAATACACGCAGTCCATTCTCCCTTTCCATTGCGGCCAGTCCGGAAAAGGACACAGCTATGACTGGTGTGACAAAGGTATTGGTGGGCTGGTAATGACTAGGCGAGAGCCAATTATATTGCTTGTTGCAAACTGATTGTCCCTCGCCGGGCACTCATTTATATACAAATTTGTTTTTTCTTGACTCTAGTATATGGAGTGCATTGAGTGTTTTAATTTTGCCTCTCTCCAAACTCTTTCTGTTTTGTCTATCTCTCTATCCCTATGTGTACAATAGGGAGTGTCACAAGATTTGATGTGGTATGATTGCAGAACCCATGAGTAAGATGTCAGGGTTTGAGGGTTGTAAAATGCTAACAATGTGAAGTAGGGGAGCCACACTAGAAGCCCACGTATTACAAATCTAATAATTGTAGCATGAGCATACAATCAGTTCTGAATTGGCTAAGGGGAGACCTCCTCTGTGTAGTCAGTCCAGTGACTGATGTCTCTGTCTGTTGTTTGTTGTTTGTTTGTTTGTTTGTTTGTTTTATTATTTATAATGCGCGAGCGTACCCCAGGGGTATCAGGGAGCAGCCTTTACAAGAATTTGCAAAGCTTAGTTACAATAATCATAAAATATACATAATGACAGTGGGGTACACACATGTTATATACATAACAGCAATGAGGCAAACAGCCATTATATACATGTAAACAGGTTGGTGCATGTGGTTACAGTGTGTGCGGGTAGCGCGAAGTGGGAGAGACTTGGCACTTAGTTGTCTTTGTAGGCCTCCGTCTGCAGCCATGAAACTACCTTGGATCGGAAGTTCTGATAGGGCAGGTCCACTCTGGGATTTGGAGGTAAGGAGTTCCACAGTTTGACTGCTTTCACTGGGAAACTGTTGCCCCCTATGGTGGCACATTTGAAGTTGGGGACGGAGAGGCAGTCTTTATATGCAGTTCTGACAGGTCTCAAGGAGGACTGTCTGTGGAATCTATTAATCAGGTAGTCGGGGCAGCATTATTGAGAGATTTGTGAGTGAGTGAATTGTTCTGTTCGCTAAATCCTGTAATGTGCTCTCTTCCAGAGATGCCCAGAGCTGCTCTAAGAGCGTTATTTTGGAGAGTTTGTAGTTTGCTGGTGGTGGCCTTGGAGGAATCCCAGATAAAGGGCATTACAATAGTCGAGGCGGGACAGTATAAGGGCTCTGGCGAGTGTAAGGCAGCTAGTGTCCGACATAAATGGTTTAGCTGCGCGGATTAATTTACACGTATATGCCGTGGAAGATGCCAGGGAGCTCACTTGTCTTCTGAAGGAGAAATTAGAGTCCAAGTAAAATCCCAATGTTTTGACCTCCTGTCCGACTTTGATATTGTTACCGTCGATCATGAAGGATTTGTAGGCCGGGTACCTAGGATGATAAGTTCTGTTTTATCATCATTCAGGCATAGTCCATATGTGGCCATCCATGCCTGGATGATGATGTACACCCTATTTAGCAAGGCAAAATCCATTCCATAATCTCCAGAAAGCAGAAGGAGGATCTGGGTATCATCTGCGTAATTAGTGTGTGTTATACCGAGAACATCCAAATCATTGAAAAGGGGCTTGGTAAATATGTTGTACACAGGGGTGGACTGGGAATCAAAAGAGGCCCTGGAAATAATTTTCAAAGTGGGCCCATATTACACATTTTCAGCAAGCCCAACCCTTTTCCTATGGGAGAATTCGAAAATGCCACACAAAAGAGGCCCAGGGTGCAGAGGCCAACGGGAAATCTCCAGAGTTCCCTATAGGCCAGTCCAACCCTGTACTGTGCAACTCCATGCTGAGATTTTATTTGTCACCCGTTTTGGGTAACTGCCTGGCTCTCTGCCCCGTATAAAGTAAAGTTGGCCTAGGAAGGCCCAGAAAATTATTTGTGGTCAATGACAGTTTTTATTTTTATACTTATTAGCTGGCATAGGTGTTCGTAGCAGTTCTGAGCTTCATACCTTACTCAAAAACCCTTGTCCGCCCCTGACATGTGAGTTACTAATATCCTTACTGGTGTGATACTTGTGGGGCTTCAAGCATTTGTCTTTAGTTCATTCAAAATTGTATCGTATCATGCACAATACATCGTATAATTAACAGTTTGCCTTGTGAGGTTGTTTATAGAATTCGCGGTATAAGCGGTTGGATTTAAACACCTGCAACATTAGCTAGCAGCGGGCGTTCGTGCAAGTTCTGCGGTTTATACCACATTAACTATTATTTGCCCTTGCCATGCATATGCCTACCGTCCCCAGTGATGTGGGACTCTCAGATCTGCAATTGTCATTTGCATTCAACATTACATTCCAACTATGCACGAGATGTCATTAGGACAAAACATGTTTGCAAACGCGGTTTGTTAGCACAACCTTGTGTTTTAAAAGAAAGAACCCCGCGTTTGTTAACCTAGCAAATACATAAACTCTGCATGATATGTCTTTGTGTTGCCAAAAATGGGCTAAACATATTCCCAAATGCAGTGTGTTTTAAGGATGAAAAAGCTCGGGTTGGCCCTGCTGGGATTCGAACCTGGATCGGCACAGATGTCAAACGCAAGTACTCTACTTGCTGTGCTATCCCATTAGCCCTGCCATTTAATGGCTTGTTAACTTTATTTGGCCAACCTGCCCGCATCGTGATATCACTGTGGCTTTCAATGACACGTGAGGCTCTGATGTGGTGCCTTCTTTCCCCATTTCCTTGACGCGGTATGCTGTGACCCATTTACTTATACTTATAAACACAAATGTCAAAGCGGGCTATCTATGTAGTCTTAACAACAGAGGGACTTATGTGGTGCTTAGGTCTTTAAGGAGT
The DNA here is from genome assembly GCF_040938575.1 of Ambystoma mexicanum. Taxonomy (NCBI): domain Eukaryota; kingdom Metazoa; phylum Chordata; class Amphibia; order Caudata; family Ambystomatidae; genus Ambystoma; species Ambystoma mexicanum. Next base: position 619,594,198 of record NC_090923.1, on the reverse strand, counting down.
GTGCTGTAACCTTTCTCCCTTTGGGCTGTGCATGCCCAGCACCGTGGCAGAAACTTACTTGAATGTAGCAAATCGCTGCGGCGCCAGGTTTCTTCCTCCGAGCGCTGGACTCTCCGGGGGCCTTCACACCTCCTCCCGCCAGCACATGCGCTCGTATGTCCTGTGAACCTCGGGTGGCAACGAAAACCCAAGCTTGTCCATGTCGAGATTCAAACCTACGTCTGCAGGCCCTGTACAGATGTCAAAACGGGGCGGCTGTAGCCACTGTGCTACCTATGGCACCTTACAAAATCGAGGGATTTACACTTTGCTTCCCACCTTATGTTCTTCATAAAAGGACGTTCGTAGTGACTCTCAGTAATGAGTCAGAACACTGCTCAACTGTGCGAGCGAAACTGGCTCATGCAGTACTGGACCCCTCTGCCGTGCACTATGCTGGTATCGCTATGGGGCCTTGGAAACATTAGCCCCGCTTCATAATAAATTGTAATCCCTGACGCGTCAATATCAGTTCGCGCCGTGGTTGTATGTGTATTTCAACTGAGTCAGTTTCATTGCCGGAAGCCCTTCTCTTGCAGAGCTTCGGGCTGTGCATGCCCGGTGCCGCGGCAGACACACAGTTGAAAAGCATGTAGCGAGTCGCTGCAGCGCCGGGTTTCTTCCTTAGAGTGCTGGACTCCCTGGGGGCCTTCACACCTCCTCCGGCCAGGCACGAAGCGGAGGGGGGCTGCAGTCCGCTCCCTAAGTCCTCAGCCGCTCGTTTCATACCGAGTTCCAGCCGTGACGCCCCATACCAGGCGAACACTTTCCATGCCCAGCCCTGCTGAGAAGGAAAAAAAATATGAAGCGCCTGCATCGGTTTGTGTTGGCAGCCGGCATTGCAGGCAGCCAATTCCGAGCAAACCACCCAGGCAGATGTGGCGCTCACGCAATGTGTGTCCTTCCGCTCCAAAGAGGCCCTACGGCCAGAGGCCCACCGGGGGATGTCCCGGTGTCCCGGTGGGGCAGTCCAGCCCTGGTTGTACAATGTGGGGGAGACGCAGGAGCCCTGTGGTACACCACAAGTGATGGGTATAGGGTCTGCTGCCGCAATAGGAGAAAAGACCCTCATGGTTCTACCGTTAAGGAATGATGTAATCCAGGTGATGGCTTCGGTAGAGAAGTGCGCTGATGTGTGGAGGTGGGAGCATAGGACAGAATGATCGACCAAGTCGAAAGCTGCAGACAGGTCAAGGAGGAGGAGTACGGCAACTTGCCCATTGTCTCTGGGCGTGTCGATCTGAGCTTTCAGGTCAATGAGTGCGGTTTCAGTCCTGTTTTGAGGACAGAACCCTGATTGTCTGGATCCTAAGAGGTGGTGTTCTTCCAGGTACTTCTGTATTTGTACATAGGCAACCTTGTCCAGGATTTTTAGTAGGAAGGGAACAGTCGTTATGGGTCGGTAATTTGTGGGTGTGGCTGTGTCGAGTGTGGGTTTTTTTAGTGATGGAAGTACCCAGGATTGTTTTAGATTGGTGGGGATGGAGCCAGTGGCGAAGGAGGCATTAATCAATTTCGTGATGAAAGGGGAGAGGTCACGGGCAGCGTCTTTGATGAGCTGGGCTGGGCACAGATCTCCCTGGCAATTGGATGGTTTCAAGGACAGGATGATTTTTTCTACTTCAAGTGTATTGACTTACGAGAAATTGAAGCGAGTGAGATCTGTAGGCGTGAGCTTATCCAGAGTTTTTGAAGGGAGAGTGTCATTTAGGGAAGCTTTTTTGCTGGAGATTTTACTTTGAAGGGTCGCAATCTTATTCGCTAAGGCACTTTGAATTTCTGAGCACCAGTTTTTATCTTTGGTAGAGGTGTCAGGAGGTACTATGGGGGTTTCTACTTCTTTAAGGATAGAGAAAAGTTCTTTCATGTTAGATTTTGCTTGGGATATGCGAGAGTCAAAGGAGGTTCGTTTAGCCAGATAAATTTATTTTTTGTAAAGTGTGGCTAGTTTGGAGAGTTTGAGTTTGTTTGCGGCTGAAGGGGATTTTTTCCAAGTGGCCTCACAGTTTCTTTTTTGCTGCCTTAGGTTTTTGAGGAATGGTGTGTACCATTTGTTAGGTATGTTTTCGGTTTGCTTGGTCTGAGTTTGAGGGGGGCGATTAGGTCCAGCGAGGTGGCCATGATCTTGTTGTATTCTTCGACCAAGGTCTCTGGGTCTAGGTTGTCGGGGAGTGTGTTGAGTGTGGGGAGTAGGTTTGGACTGAGTCTTTCTACTGTCATATTCTTCTTGTTTCTGGTGAGAGTAGGAGGGGCCCTAATGATGGGCGGAGATGGAGCTCTTTCTGTAGAAAGCATGAACGATACCAGGTGGTGGTCGGTCCAGGCTAATGGTGAGATATTTGTGATGTTCGCTAGACAGTTGTAGTCGGCCACCCAATCAAGTATTCTACCTTTCGAGTGAGTGGGTGCCATGCTTCTTTACGTGAAGCCTAATTCAGTAAGAGTGTTAACTATAGTGCTGGCGAAATGGTCTTCCGGGTCATTGTAGCCCATATTAAAGTCCCCCAGGGTGAGAACCTGAGTAGAGCTTTTAAGATTACTGGATAGAATAGAGTTGAGGTCTTCATCAAAGGTACCAATGGGGCCTGGCGGGCGGTAGATCAGACAGATGTTGAGGGTTTGGGTATTGGTGAGTGGGACTTTGACTGAAAGTGTTTCGCATGAGAGGACGTTGGTAGATGTTGCTAGTTTCATGGTAAGACTACATTTATGGATAATAGCGACACCCCCTCCTCTGGAGTTGGGGCGATCTTGTCTCAGGATAGAATAATTATCTGGGACTGCCAACATGAGCATGGGGCTTGCTGCTGGGTGTAGCCAGGTCTCAGTAATGGCAAAGAGGTTGAGGTCTTCTTTAAGGATCAGGTCAGCAATTTCTGTAGCATGAGCTACTAACGATCTGGCAGTGATCAAGGCTCCCTTAATTTTGGGGCTGGCTGTGTTTTTAGAAGTAGTAGTATGGCGCTTGTCCTGTGTTGATTCGGGAGTGCCCTGAATGGAGGAGTTGTGAGGGGGTGTAGGGATGAAGTTTTGGGGTGAATTGGATGTTTTAGTAGAAGAACTAGGTCAAGGCGGCAGTGCTTTGGAATTCTGTATGGTGGGCAATGAGTGGGCAAGGGCCTAATAGATTTTGGCTAGTCTGGCTCTAAGTCCTACTTTCCTGTCTGTAGTAGCGCGAGGGAGACTGGTGGGTAGCAGTGGCTGAGGGTCGTTTATCTCTAAGTATAATGCCTGGCTGTTAAGCATGGTTATAGAAGGTGTGTTAGGTAGATGTGGAGCCATCCTAAGCTGTGTTACAATGTTTAAGAGGATCAGAATGCAGGCAAGCACGTTGGAAGTGAGTGGACACATACTAAGTGCTAATGGCAGGAGTATTAGGAAGCCGAGAAATAGGCTTGGTTGACACCAGTTAGACCGATGTACATTTATATAATAAACCTGGGTTAGAGATATTGCAGTTAGGCTGAGATGCGCTAGGGTTATACCTAGATTAGAACTGAATAATTTGGCTAAAAGCACTGAGCGACACCTGCATTTGAGCTTTCACAATGTGGCTGGGGAGCTCTAAGTAACACCTGGGTTTAAATGACACAAAGGCCCTCATTAGGACCCTGGCGGAGGTCCATGGTGCAATTTGCACCATGGACCATGGCGCAGAGCTGCCAACTCCGCCATGGGGGTTGGCGGACTTACCACCCCATTCCGACCTTGGCGGGGCGGTAAGTCCCCAATCCCCATTTACCCTTCCCCATTCCCATTTTTGCCCCATAGGGTATAATGGGAGTGGGGAAGGCGTTAAATACGCCACCGTATATTACGGTGGCGTAATTAACAACAGGTCCCGTAGCGCCATGGATTTTTCCGCCCGGAAAAACCAGGCGTGAAAACCGCCATGGCGCTACGGGAACTCGTAGTAAGGCGGAAGGGTACGCCATGCATTACGCTGGCGTAATACCCCTTCCGCCAGGGTCGTAATGAGGGCCAAAGTGTCTAATATACACTAAGTAGCGCCTAGATTTGGGGTAGGATGAATTGGTTGACAGGCAATACATAACACCTAGATTTGGGATGGAATATTGTGGCTAAAATGCCTAGAGAGACACCTAGATTTGAAATATGGAGGCAGTGTGGCTAAAAATGCATTGAGTAACACCTATATTAGAGGTAAAACAGTGTACCTAAAAGGCAATGCGTAACCCCTAGATTTGAAGTAAGGCGATATGGCTAAAATGCATTGAATAACACCTAGAATAAATAGAGCAATGTGGCTAGTGTACATTGAATAACATCTACATTCGAAATAGGGCAATATGGCTAAAATACATTGAATAACACCTAGATTCAAGATAGGGCAGTATGGCTAAAATGCATTGAGTAACACCTAGAATAAGTAGAACAATGTGGCTAGTATACACCTAGATTTGAGGTAAGGCGATAAGGCTAAGATGCATTGAATAACACCTACGTTTGAAGTAAGGCAATATAGCTAAAATGCATTGAGTAACACCTAGAATAAATAGAGCAATGTGGCTAGTATATATTAAATAACACCTATATTCGAGATAGGGCAATATGGCTAAAATGCATTGAATAACGCCTAGATTAAATAGAACAAAGTGGCTAAACTACGTTGAATAACATCTAAATTTGAAATAAGGAAATATGGCTAGAATGCATTGAGTAACACCTCGATTTGAGATAAGGCAGTTTGTCTGGAGTGCACTGAACAATGCCTGCCTTTGAGTACTGCAGTTTGACTAGAGTACTCTAATATTATATCTAACTTTGGGATTACACAATTGGGCGGGATACAATAGTGCAGCAACCTGATGTGAAAGGGCACGTTGCCGAGGAGTCTAAGGCATGTGGCATAGAGCTGCTGCGTAACAAGACACACTAAGGCATAGTCAGTCAGGTGCTTGACATACTTTGGCTAGGAAGCAACGTGATAACATAGGTTCTTGTGACTCAGTGGGGTTGGGTGCTATAGGCCGTAACAGTAGTTTTGAGAGCTATGGGCTGCAGTCCACCGGGCGGGACCTAGGTTAGAGAGGCGCATATGGCAAAGGTAAGATAGGCTAGATTATTGGGTACAAGGAGGCTCGCATGCATTGGGTTATAGTTGTTCAGTGACTAGCGTCAGGAAGCATAATTGGCTGTAGGTAACATGCGGCTTAGGTCAGAATAATGCATTGAGTAAGTATTGACAGTTATGTTTATAGGATGACTTGGTGCACAAGCCAGTTACAAGTTGTACAGGTGTGCGTGCTTAAGACGCAAGGTATCAGTGGCCGCACGAGTTCAGTGTGGAATCAGTGGCAGGAGCAGAGGTGTCGGAATGGCAGCAGGGGCATAAAAAGTTACCTTAGTAGTAGTCGTGTGTAGGGCCAGGGGGTCTGGCAGACGGGACGGCAGAGGCGGCAAGAACAGGCAGAGAACAGGCGATGGCCTTGTTCTCGTGGGCCTTGATTGGAGTGGGCCGGCTATGAGAGAAATGCCAGACTCTTCTCTGAGCTGATCTGTAAATTAGGGCAGTGTTTTTATCTAGCCGGCATGGTAATTCAACAACGACACGTGACACAGCGGCCCAATTGTTCGGTCTTTATGATGTCATATTGCAGTGTTAGGGAGGAGGAGGTCCTGAAATACAACCAGGGTGAGAATTACATTGGTTCTAATTGTAGCCAGCTGGGGAATCACCAGCCAGGTGGTAAAGCTACACAAAGTTGGTAAAAAGGTGGGAAAACTCACTCTTGCCCCTTTATCACCTGATATGTCACTCATTGAAACAATGCTCTTATGTAAAGTCACCTTACTCTAGGCATGCCTCCGATCCTTGTTATTCCCTACTTTGAAAGGCATTTCTGTTTGAAATGACACCTGGTTCTTCAAAAAATAAAATATTACATCTGGAAAGAGAGGCCACAATTTAAGTATTTAAGGAAGGTAGCACACTCTCCAATAATTGAGATTTAAAGCAACATGGCAGATTCACATGTAACAACCATTCCAAAAAGAGCTGACAGGAATCACAAGGGTACTGCAGTCACTAGCTTAGGTTGAAGGCACTATGGAGTACAAAAGCTCTGCGAAGCCCTTGGGTGATTGGTCACTGTAGAGTAAATGGTCAGTGTAGCCGTTTTGTCTGGGACTTCCATGCCCCAAGAGGTGAGTGAATCACAAAGACGCCTGAAAGCATATAAAGAAATCGTACAAAGAAATTGCCAGAAGACCTGGGCACAAAGCCCGTATAAAGGAGGAAAGAAATGAAATGGCCGTAATTTACGCGGTCCAGAGACAGTGCCCCAAATATTGCTGAGTACAAAGACACTGGTAACACGACCAGGAGATATGCGTCCTGAAGAGATGGGGAGTGTTGGAAAAAGGAAGCAGGGTGAAGGCTAGCGGCACCCAGGCAGAGTGCTTGTGGGGTAAACCCAAGTGACCGTGGTTAAAAAAGAGTATCACTGCCTTATCTTGGGTGCATCCTGGACTCCAGTTCAGCATAGAATCTTGAGGCTCTTATTGTAATGGCGCACCCCCTGAGTAAACTCCTGTCAAATAACGAGACACAGCCTTCTTGTACCTACACTAATGTGTCTGTATTCCTTGATATTTAGGTTGGGGTAGGTTTGAGGGGTGTGAGAGGTACGAGTATGGTTGGGAATTAATTGAAAACATACAGATATTACCACTGTTCTTGTCCATTTATGACCTGGGTAAAGTGCGGACAGTTGTTACCAAGACAGTGTAACCACCTTATACACCTTTTTTGAGCGTCGTAGTGCAAATGATATAAATTGCTGTGAAGGGTCCCTTTTCTCTTCAGTGCAAAGGTAACCAGTCCCAGGCATGCAATTTACGATTTCCTGAAAATTTCCCAGAAAACAAAATCCATTGTTAGTTGTTGGATCTGAAATATTGCCGGATTGTAGCTGCATTCTGGCTCTTTCTTTGTGGTGGCTCCTCTATCCTGCTCTTCGTTCACCATGTTTATTCGTTGTTCTAAGACAACAAAATGCACCTTGCAGAACATTTGTCCGTAAAGATTTTCAGAATTCTTTGCAAAGTCTTTGCACTCCCAAGTATATTGCATGCCTTGAGAACACATGCATTTGACCCCCCAACACAGAAGTGTCTTCCCAAACACCAAAGCCCAGGACTGTACATCACTGGTCCCAGCATGCACTACTCACCTCACACCAGAATTCAGTTATCAGCAACTTACTTGCTGCACCATTTCATTGTCCCACCTCCCATATGAAACTTGAACCAGCACATACAAGCAACCTGCAACCAAGAAACCATCTATCAAGACTTCAGTCTGCCAGAAAACGTAGCTGTTACTGCAAATGCACCTATTGATATTGGTATAGTGCTTCAAAGTCATACATACCAATGTCCACTGTGCACCATACAAGCCATGTTTGACATTGACCTTGATGGATAAATAAATGCATACATTATTACTGTGCTATTGAGTTCCTCCGGTTTTCAGAGGAGGCCGAGTGGAAGTCACCCCAGAAGTCTAAATGTGTTTGCAACACTGTAATAAATGATGCACCGACCCGTTGGTCTCATTGCAGAACAGCAGGCACCTAAGAAAAATCACTACCCTTCTTGCTAATTCCATGCAAAGATATAATCTCAATTTTGGTAAATCAGTGCAGTGCCAGGATCACAGAAAGGAATGTTTCTCCACAACCATGATCACTGTGATTGCTGTGACAAAATGGATTCTGCTCCGCCAGAGCACCAGGATTACTAGGGGTAAAATGGCACACAACCTCACACTTCTACAAACCAAAACCCAACATAGTCATAAAGGTAAAACAGGGACAGTTAAGAGCTATACCTCCTTCGCCTCTTATGGTCCCGTAGGCCGGAGGACAACTATGCTCATAAGAGTGGTGTGAAGGTGAACCTGTAGTGACCCAAACAGTAGCACAGTAAAATAAAAAAGGGAATGTCTAATCAAGGTTCTATAAAAATATATATACTTTAATTAAAAACAACATCTGCAATAAAATGAATAGAAACTACTGTACAAAAATCCTCCCCAAAGGAAGATGAGAGAGACTGAGGAAATTAGCACTTTCAGTGTAGTTCCAGGGGTGGCAGGTATGTTACTAGCTTCATAAAAGATATGCCATTGTTGAAAACAGGTGCAATCGTGACCTAATACTACTTCAAACTAGACCTCATTGTAGCCCGCGCTCAAACAGAAATTGTAAATTTTGGAAATTACTCGTTGTATATGTCCGGATAGACACAGAAAACTCTTGAATACGACAACTGTTTTGGTTTTCTTAGCCTTCCAGGCCTTGATTTATTATTAGTTGAAAGAAAGTCACTTCAATTTGAATTCAAAGGCTCATTCAAACTTGAAAGAAATAATAGTAAAGTTTCTGTTAACCAGCCTTGTCCCTTGTCCCGACACGTGTTTCCCCGCCTATTGTGTGGCGGTTCCTCAGGGGATTTAATGGCTGAAGGTTCTCACTATATCATACACATTATTCTCTTGCATAAAGGTTGATAATTAGACATTGCAATCCTAAAGGAGCAAAAAAGAAATGGAAAAACAAATAAGGGGCTGTAAATGTTTTCAAATATAATCAAGATGTGATCTTCAAGGCTGCTTTTTGGAAGTGATAGAGTGGTCGAGCCAAAAAAGGTCAATAAACTTACATGTGCAGTCTGTAAGTCAAAATGTGGTGCTTCACAAATCTCAAATTCGATTCTGACACAATGTCTCCATAAACAAGTCTAAATTGTGTAGGTAAAAAGAAACAAAACGTTTTTAGAATCTCCATTTACGGAAGATAAATGTTTGGTTGCCGTGCTTATCCAAGTAACTATTGAAAAGATTGGATGCATCTTACCTATGTATTACCGAAATCCTGCAGTGTATACAGCGTATACTCCAGCGGTATGATTGCCGAGGAAACTGTGGTCCGCGCTGTCGCGTTTGAATCGGATCACGTGAGAAAGAACTCTCACGCATATATCACGTGAACTTTCAACGTGCTGCAGCTAACATGACGCTATGTTGGATTGGGAAAGAACCCAGGGCCGCCTATGTGTTCAAGGGTATATTCTGATTAAAGAGTATGTTGTGTCAAAAAGTATCTTGCTATGTTAAATATAAATAAACACGGAGGCCAAAACAAAAGCCTCCTTATGGTATGGAACTAAATGTTATAGGTGAATGTGACTAAATTTAGACTTCTAAAAGCCGTGAAGATCTCATCGTGACAAAGTGTGATATTGGATAGGCTAAGAATTTGTTACTCATGAAAAAATGTTGGCGAATAGAAAGATTTCAGAGAGGAGGCATAATTCATTCTGGTACATGGTTATTCTTCCCAAAAGTAGGACTTGTTATATACACGCCAGATGCCATATACTATTTAAATGCCAGTATAATATAATATATATGTTGAATTTAAAAAAACAGAACATATTCTAATGTCTGAAAAAAATACACAAAACGAAATGAAGAAAACATGAGAAATAAATATGGAAAATAGATCATAGTAAATAATAAAGAAAGGTGGCAGCACAAAAATGACACTCAAAGCATTTTTCTCATAAGACAATAAACATTATTTACAGGAAATGGTGTAATTCCTGATCCACATTTAAACCCATGTGGATTGTGTCCATCGACCATATCCAAAACGCCTCTCTTTTGCGAAGGAGTTTTTCCATGTTACCTCCTCTATTTGGGGTGGACAGTTTTTCAATGCCATAGCTTCTAATTTTGGCTATGTCTGACTCTACATGGTGTTGCTGAAAATGAAAAGCAAGCAGAGATTTCATGTCCTTGTTTTTGATTGCTCGCAAATGTTCACCTACTCTTATTTTCAATTTTCTAATTGTGCTGCCAATGTATGTTTTATCACATGAGCATGTTATAGCGTACGTCACAAAATGACTGTTGCAGTTTATGAGTTGTTTAATAGCAGTTTTTTTCCCATTTGGTTGCTCAAATTCTTTCTTGCCGTTACACATATATGGACAGATCTGGCAGTTGTTGCATTTGAAATTCCCATTTATAGGTGGTTCTAGCCATGATGTTGTATTTGCAATTTGGTTCTGTTGGTATTGTTCGTACTTTTTGTTGTCGAAGTAGGATGGACTTATCATTTTCTTTAGATTGTTGCAGTTACGAAAAACCATATTCGGCTTTTTTTCTAGAAAAAGATTTAGGTCTGCATCATTTGCTATAATGTTCCAATTCCTTTGTAAAATCTTTCTGATAACATGATTGTTGGTACTGAAGGTCGTGATGAACCTACATTTCTCTGGTTCTATTGGTCTTATTGGTTTGTCCTGTAATAGAAGTTGTCTGGGTCTCTCCATACTTTTAGTTATCATGTTCTTGAGGTGTTTAGTCTTATATCCACGTTTTTTAAATTTTAAAATTGCCATATCTTGATGTTTTTTAAATTCCTCTGATGATGTGCAGTTCCTTTTAATTCTCAGAAGTTCACCAAATGGTATATTCCGGATGATATGATGAGGGTGATTGCTGGCAGCATGTAGATTACTATTAACTGCAGTTTCCTTTGTAAATAAAGTACTATGGATAGTTTGGTCCTGTATGTACAGATGGAGATCCAAATAATTGATGGATTGTTGGCTATAGGCAATGGTGAATTTCAAATTATAGTCGTTGTCATTCAAAAATGAGTGATATGCTTGTAGTTGTGATTCTGTGCCATTCCATATAATAATAATGTCATCAATATACCTTCCCCAAAAAGCAATTCTGTTGTTGGTGGTGAAATCCGGGTGTTGCCAGGTGACCTGTGTTTCGAAATGTCCCATATAGAGGTTGGCATATGAAGGTGCAAATTTGGTCCCCATGGTCGTTCCCTGGACTTGTCTGTATAGTTTGTCTCCAAAGCAAAAAATGTTGTTAGTCAGCGTAAAATGGATAATTTCTGAAATCATCAAATTCTGTTCTTGTAGTGACACTGATCTGCTTTTCAAAAAGTGATTGACTGTTGAAATTCCTTTAGAGTGAATAATGCTGGTATATAATGCTGTAACGTCAAATGTAACAAACCAAAAATTCTCTTCCCAGTATATGTTTTCTAGTTGTTTTAGTGCATGTGTAGTGTCTTTGATGAAGGAACTTAGGCCAGATGCAAGGGGTTGCAGGTAATGGCCAATGTACTCTGAAATTCTTTCGGTAAGTGAACCGATACTATTAATGATTGGTCTGCATTGAGGTAGAATGTTAAACGGTTTATGTATCTTAGGCATGAAATAGATTGTTGGGAGTATTGGATGTGAAATGTTCATATATTCATATTCATCATCTGAGATTAACCCTTGTTCATGCCAATGTGAACTCATAAGTTGCTAATCTCAGTTTAGCTTTTGAATCGGATTCATTTGCAGCGGTTGATAGCATGCTGTTTCATTCAATTGGTTCATGGCTATTTGTATATAGTCTTCCGTTTAGAGTAATACAATATTACCCCCCTTGTCAGCAGTCCTAACTGTGATATTGTGATTTTCTTTTAATCTTTTGATAGCTGTTATTTGTTCTCGTTTCAAATTCTGATCTACATGTGATTTTTTGTTTTTCAGGTATAGTTCTCTTAATTCTCCTTGTACTGCTTTTTGAAAAAGGTCTATTGCATTTTCTGATGGTAATATGGGCATGAATTTAGATTTGGATTTGAGTTTGGTATGTTTGGCTAGGCCCAAAGTGATCTCTTGTTCTCGTGCAAAAGTGGATACGGTGTGGACATCCTCTTCTTCTGCTAGGTTGAGTAGGTCAATGGTTTTTTTTACGTGGTCTAGTGAAAGTTCCGAACATATATTTGTAATAGTTGGTCGTTTCTGCAAAGTGTTATGTAGAAAGATTTCTTTAAATTTGAGTTTCCTGCAAAAACGATAGAGATCTGTGATGGTTTCGAAATAATCGTAGGTATTTTATCGGACAGAAAGTAAGACCTTTGTTCAATGCTGAGATCAAGTCTTTCGGAAGTTGTTGATTTGTAAGATTAATTACTAGGTTTTCCTCTTTGGTTGAATCATTGACCTTGTTTGTACGACATTGTTTTAGCCTGTTTCTTTTTCTTTGCTTATTGCCTTTGCCTCTAGGTCCCCTCTTTGTCTTGAGGTATTTAGTGTCGTGGTAAAGCCCCATTTTAAGTTTTGTTGTAGATTTGTACGAGTTTTCTTGAAATGTCTGTATTCCTCTAAAAAAGAAGAGGATGGTATTGGGTTTTCGGGGTTCTTCTCAACTTCTTCTTCCGGGATGGATTCTACTGAAGTTTGTTCTTTCTCACTCAGAGATTCGGATTCAGATGATGGTGCAGTTGGATTAGGTGATGGAATATTTGAAGATTTCTGTAGATTAGATTGTTTGAGTTGTCGTCCTATTGGTTTGTTGAAGGTGCACACCCTCTTGAACTTATAATCTAATTTGTCTCTTAGAAACTGACGTTGTTTCTTAAGTTTGATTTCCTGAGAAGATTTTTCGATAACTTCGTCCAATATTTCATAATTTTTGAAGGTCTTTTCCGGAATGTTAAGTGTTTCAATATTTTCTTTAACTGTGTTTATATCCTTGATTATCTTATCATGCTGTTTTTTAGCATTGTCAATCAATTTGTGAATCATCTGTTGTGAAGTATTTGTAAGTAATTCCTCCCAATCTTGCAAACTTTCAATATCGTTCTCATCAAATGGTGGAAAGATACAAATTCTAAGACCTCGCGGTATGCGTCCTACTTTAAGATATTGTTCCAATGTTCTAATTTCCCACCACCTAGACAATTCAGTTTTTAGAAGTTTTTCCTGTTGTTCAAATACAATTTTTAGAGATTTAGAGTTTGTTTTTTGTTCAGTCGTAGGTGTTATTTTCTGATTCGAAAATAGTGATTCTGCCTCCTTATTTCTCTCAAAAAAACATTTTTGCATCTTTGTTGTGTAGAGTAAGTAGAAAAAGGTATTTGAATAGAATATATACAGTAGGTTGGGTTGAGTTTGCTGCACAGTACAGCTTGAAAGATACACAAAACAGACAAAGCACAGTCTTCAGCTGATTCCGGCGCTACTCTTAGGTTGAGCTTGATGTGCGTGTAGAAGCAGCAAGGCACAGGTCTAAATCTCTCAGATTGCAGAGAGAACAAAATTAGTACTACTTCAAACTAGACCTCATTGTAGCCCGCGCTCAAACAGAAATTGCAAATTTTGGAAATTACTCGTTGTATATGTCCGGATAGACACAGAAAACTCTTGAATACGACAACTGTTTTGGTTTTCTTAGCCTTCCAGGCCTTGATTTATTATTAGTTGAAAGAAAGTCACTTCAATTTGAATTCAATGGCTCATTCAAACTTGAAAGAAATAATAGTAAAGTTTCTGTTAACTAGCCTTGTCCCTTGTCCCGACACGTGTTTCCCCGCCTATTGTGTGGCGGTTCCTCAGGGGATTTAATGGCTGAAGGTTCTCACTATATCATACACATTATTCTCTTGCATAAAGGTTGATAATTAGACATTGCAATCCTAATGGAGCAAAAAAGAAATGGAAAAACAAATAAGGGGCTGTAAATGTTTTCAAATATAATCAAGATGTGATCTTCAAGGCTGCTTTTTGGAAGTGATAGAGTGGTCGAGCCAAAAAAGGTCAATAAACGTACATGTGCAGTCTGTAAGTCAAAATGTGGTGCTTCACAAATCTCAAATTCGATTCTGACACGGTGTCTCCATAAACAAGCCTAAATTGTGTAGGTAAAAAGAAACAAAACGTTTTTAGAATCTCCATTTATGGAAGATAAATGTTTGGTTGCCGTGCTTATCCAAGTAACTATTGAAAAGATTGGATGCATCTTACCTATGTATTACCGAAATCCTGCATTGTATACAGCGTATACTCCAGCGGTACGATTGCCGAGCAAACTGTGGTCTGCGCTGTCGTGTTTGAATCGGATCACGTGAGAAAGAACTCTCACGGATATATATCACGTGAACTTTCAACGTGCTGCAGCTAACATGACGCCATGTTAGATTGGGAAAGAACCCATGGCCGCCTATGTGTTCAAGGGTATATTCCGATTAAAGAGTATGTTGTGTCAAAAAGTATCTTGCTATGTTAAATATAAATAAACACGGAGGCCAAAACAGAAGCCTCCTTATGGTATGGAACTAAATGTTATAGGTGAATGTGACTAAATTTAGACTTCTAAAAGCCGTGAAGATCTCATCGTGACAAAGTGTGATATTGGATAGGCTAAGAATTTGTTACTCATGAAAAAATGTTGGCGAATAGAAAGATTTCAGAGAGGAGGCATAATTCATTTTGGTACATGGTTATTCTTCCCAAAAGAATAACCATGTACCAAAATAGATCATAGTAAATAATTCTTTCTTGCCGTTACACATATATGGACAGATCTGGCTTTGCAAAAGAGAGGCGTTTTGGATATGGTCGATGGACACAATCCACATGGGTTTAAATGTGGATCAGGAATTACACCATTTCCTGTAAATAATGTTTATTGTCTTATGAGAAAAATGCTTTGAGTGTCATTTTTGTGCTGCCACCTTTCTTTATTATTTACTATGATCTATTTTCCATATTTATTTCTCATGTTTTCTTCATTTCATTTTGTGTATTTTTTTCAGACATTAGAATATGTTCTGTTTTTTTAAATTCAACATATATATTATATTATACTGGCATTTAACTAGTATATGGCATCTGGCGTGTATATAACAAGTCCTACTTTTGGGAAGAATAACCATGTACCAAAATGAATTATGCCTCCTCTCTGAAATCTTTCTATTCGACAACATTTTTTCATGAGTAACAAATTCTTAGCCTATCCAATATCACACTTTGTCACGATGAGATCTTCACGGCTTTTAGAAGTCTAAATTTAGTCACATTCACCTATAACATTTAGTTCCATACCATAAGGATGCTTCTGTTTTGGCCTCCGTGTTTATTTATATTTAACATAGCAAGATACTTTTTGACACAACATACTCTTTAATCAGAATATACCCTTGAACACATAGGCGGCCCTGGGTTCTTTCCCAATCCAACATGGCGTCATGTTAGCTACAGCACATTGAAAGTGAACGTGATATATGCGTGAGAGTTCTTTCTCACGTGATCCGATTCAAACGCGACAGCGCGGACCACAGTTTGCTCGGCAATCGTACCGCTGGAGTATACACTGTATACACTGCAGGATTTCGGTAATACATAGGTAAGATGCATCCAATCTTTTCAATAGTTTCTTGGATAAGCACCGCAACCAAACATTTATCTTCCGTAAATGGAGATTCTAAAAACGTTTTGTTTCCTTTTACCTACACAATTTAGACTTGTTTATGGAGACACCGTGTCAGAATCGAATTTGAGATTTGTGAAGCACCACATTTTGACTTACAGACTGCACATGTAAGTTTATTGACCTTTTTTGGCTCGACCACTCTATCACTTCCAAAAAGCAGCCTTGAAGATCACATCTTGATTATATTTGAAAACATTTACAGCCCCTTATTTGTTTTTCCATTTCTTTTTTGCTCCATTAGGATTGCAATGTCTAATTATCAACCTTTATGCAAGAGAATAATGTGTATGATATAGTGAGAACCTTCAGCCATTAAATCCCCTGAGGAACCCCCACACAATAGGCGGGGAAACACGTGTCGGGACAAGGGACAAGGCTGGTTAACAGAAACTTTACTATTATTTCTTTCAAGTTTGAATGAGCCTTTAAATTCAAATTGAAGTGACTTTCTTTCAACTAATAATAAATCAAGGCCTGGAAGGCTAAGAAAACCAAAACAATTGTCGTATTCAAGAGTTTTCTGTGTCTATCCGGACATATACAACGAGTAATTTCCAAAATTTGCAATTTCTGTTTGAGCGCGGGCTACAATGAGGTCTAGTTTGAAGTAGTACTAATTTTGTTCTCTCTGCAGTCTGAGAGATTTAGACCTGTGCCTTGCTGCTTCTACACGCACATCAAGCTCAACCTAAGAGTAGCGCCGGAATCAGCTGAAGACTGTGCTTTGTCTGTTTTGTGGCAATCGTGACCTAAGCAGTCTCTAGGACCCAAATGGACAGAAGAGGCAGTTCAGGGTGAACAGTACCTGGATTTGGTTCTTCGTGTGTTCAAGTAGTCAGACCCAGTATCGAACGTTCATGTGAATAAATCGTGTCAATTTGGGCACGATGGATCGTGTTGGCCCAAGCAGCAAGCAGGCGTCGAGTAGAGGCGAATGAGGTTGCTCTGTGTGGTCGAAGGGTGGCTCTCAATGATGCAGATTGGAGCTCCCAGGGTGTCTTTGCCGTTGGGCCAGGATGAATTCAGCTTTGGCTGCTGGGAGGGGTTGATGAGTGATGCTCCAGCGGTTCTAGTCAGTGGGCGACAGTCAAAGTGGTGGGTTTAGGGGCCTCGATGTGCTGGTCAATGAGACAGCGGTTCAAGGGCTAGCTGGATTGAGCTGTGTTTTTAGCCCCTGGTCAGAGTCGTCATGCCCTTCGCCAGTGATTCTGACAAATAAATAAATAAATAAATAAATGTGAAATGGGATGAAATGAAAGACAACAAACATAAATGTCTGTTTCCTCGCAGTATCCACCATGCTTTGTCTGCATGCTACTTAATAGCTGCCTGCCAATGCTTCTGCTGTCACATTCCCAAAGATAATACTGACTCTGCCATGAATATTTGGAGAATCATTTTGTTTTCAGTGATAACACTTCAATCAATTTAGTTTGTGTTGCATTGTAAGTAAATGAGTTTTGAAGCAATACAGGCCACATTTAAATCAATAACTGTTGGGCAGTGTTATAATGGGGGGCATTTTAACCAGCTTTATGTTCAGCTGTGATTCAGAGTAGTGACAACAAATAGTAAAAGAGGAACAAGATTCTTAGAGGATTGTCTGCAAGGCAGTGTCTAGAGAACATTGCACATACTGAAAACACTAGAATGCATTCCTTTACTGAGAACCCCATACTGAAACCACTTCCCAACGATACACAAATATTGCAATATGAACCAAAGCTAGTTTTATTAACTTGTAATTGAAGTACTTAAAAGTAATAAGTACACATGGCAGATCAGACAATATTGCAAAAAGTAATTGATTTACACTATTGCATGCATACATTATTTGTCTAAAGAATGATCTCAAAGATTTTGTTGCTGTAGCGTAATCTATTTTTGAAATGGTTTTGCTCTGAACTGAATCTATAACTTGACTCAATTGATTCTCTTCAGCAATTAAAAGCTGAATATACTTTTGTATTAGATTTAAATTATTAAAACTCTTCTCAGCAATCAAAAACAGCACCTGCAACTTAGATCTTCAGGGTGACCAACACATCGGGTAACAACAAATGTTTCTTTGTATGGTGAATATGTTGCAGCAAAGAAAGAATTTTCACTATCCACAATCCATAATTGTTTGCTTTGTAAAGCGCTATTGTTAGGTAAACAATAAGTTGAAATACCCCAAAATACTGAATAAATAAAACGAATGAACAAAAAAAAAAGAATTCGGGCTGGACAAAGAATCAGAAATCCCCTAATGTCGAACGAGGGGAGTGGGGGTGGAGGGGTGTCCGCCACTTTCCATTACATGGAAAGTGCAGGACAATAAAGAAAACAAAAAAGAAAAAAAGAAAGGGGCCCTGCGGCAATAGGTCCCACCCATAATTGGGAGATAGAACTGAAGCCCAATGCGGGGAGGTGAAGGCAGGTAAGTGGGGTTATTTTGGGTAAATTCAAAGGTGTAAAGGGGTGGTGCTTAGAGGGGATACGGGTATTCATAATACGATTATTTCGCCTTTGTTTTTTTCTGCTGTGGTAAAATCCACCGCGATTTTATAACGTATATCCCAATGAGTGTTTTGTTGATTTCCATAGCAGACGCTGTACATTGAATCACTTCTAGGGCCTCCCAATTTTTGGTAGAAAATACACAGTGATATCAAATTATTTGGCCAGTGTTTAGAGTCACATTTGGATACAGCCAACAAAGAATACCTATGAGATTATTGATTAAAGCAGCAGCCCACCATAGATTTTAATGCTCCTGTGTGAACAGTTCTATCTTTGGAGGGACTCATTCCAATGAGTTATTTTCTCTTGAAGCATGAGCTAGTGAATGAGAGTGAGTTCCAAAGAGATGGCATTGAGCTGCCACCGTTCACTACAAATACAAGAGCTATATAGAGGCAAATTCAATAGTCAGATGTGACTTTATCCTATCGGCTGGACAACCATATTTGTATTTTATTTGTATTTTATTTATTTGTATACGGCACCAAGACCCTGGGCATCTGGGCGCTTATCTTGCAAAAGTATACAATATGACGAGTTGCGAAACAGGGCTACAATAAATTACATATGTTACATGAAAGTGTAGATACAGGACAAGGTTATATACAATTTAAGAGGTATAACAGGGTAAATTTACAGTCAATCAATAGAGCGAACGCATATCTAATTCTCTTGTGTGGCGAGCCAAGCTTTTGCCTTTTTTCTGAAGATATGAAAGGATGGTTCAGATCTTAAAGTTAAAGGAAGGGTGTTCCACTTCTTAGCAGCCAGAGTTGGGAAACTGCTGCCTCCATGCTTCTGCAGTTAGAATCTTGGTATCTTAAGACAGTGTGATGGTTTAGATCTGGTGGGGCGATCTGATGAACTGTGACTGAAGTTGTTAGTCAAGTATCTAGGAGCTTGGATGGCGAGGCACTTGTGAGTTAAGGATATCATTTTGAAGTCAATTCTTTGGTTGACCAATAGCCAGTTCAAGTTGTGTCTATGTTCGGTTATGTGTTGTGATCCAGGGATGTTTAGCGCCCATCTGATGGCATTGGTATTATGTTGGTTGGTTCCCAAGGATAGAGCATTACAGTAATCAGGTTTTGATAGGACTAAAGAGCTGGCTAGGGTTATGCAGTTAGGTGTTGTGAGGAATGGCCTACAAGCTGTGATTAATTTACAGGTGTAGGCCGTGGATGAAGCTAATGCATTAATTTGTCTAGCTAGGTTCAATGTGGAGTCAATGTATATGCCTAAGGTTTTTACTTCCTTTGAGACCTTGATATTGTTACCATCAATAAAGGAGTTAAATTGTTCATCCAGATTATTGAGTTTGGATTGGGAGCCTAAGAGGAGTAATTCTGTTTTATTGTCATTTAAGCAAAGTCTGTGCTTAGCCATCCCAGCCTGGATAGTGGTGTATATGTCATTCAGTGCCTTATTGTTAGCAGTGTAGTCTCCATTCAGTGGGATGAGTATGTGTGTGGCATCGGCATAATTGGTGTAGGTGACACCCAACTAGTCAAGATATGCCCTACTAGTCTCCAACATTGTTTGGTACAATAATTATAATATATGTGAAGATTGCAAACTACTCATGAATCCAATCCTCCAGGGTTAACATGTTGGACTTTCATCATTTAAATGGTGGTAAAATAAGTGCCATCATAGAGGAATATAGCACCTCCTAACAATGGCCTCAATAGAGGTCAGTTCAAATGTACTTATCTAATTCTATATCATCTGACTACTTTCATGCTTCTATAAAATATTGCATCGAATGCTGGTAAACAGCATATTTCAAGCTCTAGCAAAACATGGAGAACTGTGTAATTTAGAAAAATTCCTAGGGTGGGGTGGTGCTGTTGAGCAGCCGGCAATATGGCTGCCTAGCCTAAGAGCTCTGTGGTCCACTGACTGCAATCCGTGCACAACGGCGGCATCCGACATCAGGACGCCCTGAAACTTTCTCCACTGCACCCAATGATCAGAGGGCACACTCGGCCGAAAAATCAAGGAAAAATGATCAAGCGGACCCGAGTTATGGGCATCCGCGCTGTCCTCCACACAAGGCTTGCTGGGCCAGCCCTTTGGACGAGTGGCGAACGGGGCGCCCGCTGCGACCTCAGCCCGCGCTGGCCTGCTGGGGTGGAGTGCGCCGCCTTGCCCCCTCTGGAACCACATTTGGGTGTGGAGGAGCTGACGATGATCCACAGCCTGGACGGCCGTGCAGTGAGGGGGAGCCGTCCCCCCCCGATGTTGCCACCAAGGGCTCCGGCCGACTGCGGGTGGCGGAGGTAGGTGCCCCCTCCCAGGGGGCAATAAGAGCCGGCGCGCCTGCTACTGCCACCCGCCCGGCGCAACTGGCCTTGTGAGACCTAGCGGCTGCGGGCAGAGCCGAGGGAGCTCCCACTCTCTCCCGCTCTCCCCCCTAACCATCCTCCATATCGAGCCGCTCCGCTGGATGGCTGGGACCCTCTGCCTCCCCGGTCCCCCGCTTCCCTACTGAGGTGGATTAGGGCGCACCACCTGATCGAGGCCTTCCTGCGCCTTCTTCCCGCCCCCACTGGAGTGGCAAACTCAGTGCCGGTGGTGCGCTGCGGGCACGTAGCGCACCCGAAACATTAACTCTGCCATATCTCAATCTTGGCCCAAAACACACTGGCCCCTGCAGAAGGTTTGGGGAGCCATGCCTCCAGTTATTGTGAGGCTAGGCTGGCCTGCACCCATAACCACTGCACCCTGGAACACTGAAGCCCCTACTGGCAATCTAACTTGGTGGGGTGGGACGGAACATAGGGGTTATGGCTCTGTTTGGACACATGCACTGTAAACTGCAGGATTTAGTCATATGCAACACCATGGAACTCCCCCCAACCACCGCCCTGCAGGCTCCCAAAGCCATACAGAGTCTCAAGAGAATATACTGGTTACAAGGGAGATCGCTTGCCGACACTGGGCTCGACCCTGACCGCTGTGTTCGGCGCCACCGTAATTCATTCACCGGATTCCACAAACTACAGCGGTGGGCTCCCACTGCTGCCATCCCGCCACGCTTGAGCCCTGCAGGCAGGGGCAGCCACCTAATTTCCGTGCCAGGACGGCCTGACCATTTATGACAGGGGCTTTCCGCCGCACTCACTGTGAGCCCTCCTGACTTACGCTCACCAACTACCCTGCCTAGTGAGGTGCCAACCCCCCCCCCACAGTTGCAATGCCAAATAGATCGCGGGGGACCACCAAGGTTGGGGCGATGGACAAATTTGCTAAGGCAGCGCCAACGCTGGTGCGATGGACAAATTTGCTAAGGCGGCGCCCAGGCCGGCCCAGGCCGGAACAGGGCTCATCCAGCACAGAACAGGAGGAAATAGATTGGCCGCCAATGGAATCTATGAACCTTCCATGAGAAACTTGACGATATCAATGCAAATGTGGCCTCGCTAGACCAACACAGAGCCAGAATAACGGAGGCAGAGAACAGAATTGACACCACCGAGGATGGCGTTCACGCCCTACAGAATACGGTCACGGGGCTTGTGCGCGACATAAAACAGGTCAAAGCTAAGTGTGATGACCTAGAATCCAGGCGACTTCCCCAGGCCAATAATAGCGAAGCTCTTAAGCTATAAAGACAGGGACCACATACTCGGCCTAGCCAGAGAAAAAGGTGAGCTATGGCTGGACTCACAAGTCATTAGGATTTTCCCGGACTTCTCTGTAGGTGTGCAGATGGAGCAGCGGCAATTTGGAGGGGTGAAAAAGATTCTATGAGAAAGGAAAATTGAATATGCAATGCTCTTTTCTGCCCGCTTGAAATTCACTCACCGCAACAAACTCTACTTCTTCACGGTCCCTGAAGAGGCAGTCAAGTTCATCGAAGCACAAATCCCGCTAACAGAACCGGAGGGGGATCTAATGGACAACGACTAAGGCAATGTCCACTCGACTCTTATAACAACCTGCTTTCTAAGGCGACCTGCGACCTTCCCCCTGCCCACTCGCTGCGTCTCTTCTGCTCTGTAGCGTTTGGAATCGTTGGTGCCAGACCGCCACCACCTTCATGGCACCACCAACGGAAGGGGAACACATTTCTAGCTTGCTCTAAAACAACCTCACACCCTGGGGTGAACCCTAGCAGACTGGTCGTACATGTACCCGCCACTTTTGGCCCTCATCTGCTTTGATCTTGCATGTCAACGATAAGTTTGTTCTGTAACTGAATGTGACATTTGCCATTTAATGATGTATGATGTTTCATCACAACACTATTAATCATAATTGGTCACACGGCAGCAGCGGCCTCCTTTGCAGCTGCAATGTTTCCAAAAGCGGAGCCTTTGAGTTTGAGCCCCTGTTGGGCTATTGGTCGAGCGCTGCCAGGTTGGGGATGGCACGCACTTGTTTGCTCCTGGGGAGGGATATTCTGCACTGCTAGATGGGACAGGGCGGTGAGGGTGGAGGGTGGGAAAGATGGGGAATTTTACATAAAATCTGGCAGGAAGGAAGCGACTGGTATTGTGGGGTGGTACGTTCATGCTGCAGCGGCACATAGAAAGATAGGCAGAGACAGATCCTTCAGTTGGAATGTCCCATAGTCTTCACCCATGTCCATTAAAATGATGACGTGGAATATTTGGGGGTTAAGTAATTTCACAAAGGCTCGCAATATCATCGCCTATGCGCAGAGATACGGAATTAAGATACTCCTGCTCCAGGAGACGCATGCCTGAAGCACCTTGCATCAAACTTGGCACAGACTTGGGACCCCAATAGGTTTTACACACAATACTCCACTCAATCTAAGGGAGTTCTGAGCCTGAACCACAAATCTGTGAAATTTACACTCCACACGTCCCACATATACACACGAGGCAGATACGTAATCCTTCACTGTACTCTGTCCAATGGGGAATGCCTGCTCGTAAACTCGCATGGGCCAAATATCGACTCCCTGGAATTCTTCGATGAGCTGGTCTCCCTCCTCACCAGGTACATGGGGGTCCCCATCATGTGGGGGGGCATGAACCTTATACTATACAATACCCTTGATAGAAAGAGCAGCACCTCCAGGACCGTGTCCTGATCCGCAAAGCGACTCAACACACATATGACATCCCTGAATCTACACGACGTGTGGTGAATGCTACATCCCCTAGTGAGAGATTATACTTTCTGTTCCTCAGTACACAACGGCTCGTCAAGAATAGACATGTTCCTGGTGTCCGGCTGCTAGATGGGTAGGATAGCAGATGTCAAGATACTAGCGCGCATACTCTCTGATCATTTCCTGGTGTTGATGCAGATCCAACTAGGCCCTGGCCCACCCAACCGCCCTGCCTGGCGTTTCAAATCCGAGGCCCTGCGTGACATAGTTTTTAAAGCTGAGATCCTATCGGATGTTAACTTCTTCTTTGACAATAATAAACAACATGACACTTCTGAGGGGACCCGTTGGGTGGCATTCAAAGTATACATCAGAGGGATGTGCATGTCTAGGGAGGCTGGGGTACTAAAAGCCATTAGACAGGCCCTACACGCTTCTGAAACAAAACTAAAAGTGCTGGAAACCGAGCATGCCCTGTCACCCTCCCTTGCAGCCTTGGGGAGGATTAGAGCCAAGCTTGAACTGTTTGAATCTCACGCCCTCAGTGAAGTGCGGTACTATGCCCGGCCTCTGGCGGTGCAGAGATATGACGAGGGAGATAGACCGGGCAGAACCCTGGTGAGGGTGGTGCGCGCAGAGGGAGGCAATACCCGCATAGATAGCATTGTAGACGCGCAAGGCACAAACACTGGTCTGATCAAGGTATCATTGACACCTTTGCAGACTTTTACACTGACCTATATGGCCCCCAGCAGGAACACACAGCCCATGATCTCGATGACCTTCTCGAACATATCCCAATGACACTTATCTCCCAAGATACCAAATAACAACTTGATGCACCATTTACCCTGGAAGATATTGTTCAGGTTATCTCAGACCTACCCAAGGGCAAGGCCCCGGGCCCCGATGGGCTCACATCAGAGTTTTACCAAGAATACGTAGCAATCCTGGCGCCCGTACTTTACGAGGTTTGGGCTGAGTCGCTCCGATTAGCTGCCCTCCCGAGATACTTGTGAGAAGCCCTGATAACTGTTCTCCCCAAGCCAGGGAAGCCCCCAGATGAGTGCGGCTCCTACAGGCCTTTATCGCTCATAAATACGGATATGAAAATATACGCCAAGGTAATAGCAAATAGGTTCCTTCCAATCATGGCGCATCTGGTCCATCCGGACCAAAGCGGTTTTGTCCCCGGCCGCTCCACTGCCCTCAATATTCGCAGACTCTTCAATGTGATGTCTAGAATCGACCCGATGGCTGACGCTGTAGTGGCCACATTAGACGCCCAGAAGGCGTTCGATATGGTCTCCTGGCAATACATTTGGGCTCTGTTGGGGAAAATGGGGGTGGGACCACGAATGCTCTCCTACATAAAACTGCTGTATACGGGACCCACGGCCATGGTCCTGGTAAACTTCTCCTCCCTTTCCGCTATATAGGGGAACCCGACAGGGCTGTCCATTTTCCCCGATCCTATTTGCGCTCACCATAGAGCCCATGGCAGACAGCATCAGGGACCGACACACATGCAAAGGTATACGCATGTGCGACACACCGGAAATCATCTCACTTTATGCCAATGATGTACTCCTATATGTCAGGAACCCATCTATATACCTAGAACCGCCGATCATCTGCGACATAACCAAGATAGGCATGTACTCGGCTTCACCATTAACTATTCTAAGTCGGAGATATTTCCTCTTACAGCAGCAATGCAGCAACCAGCATGTGAGTTTCCCCTATGTTGGTCCCCGGGTGGCATTAAGTATCTGGGGGTGCAGGTGTCGTCATCCATATCCTCCCTGCTGGCGGATAACTAGGTAGCTACGGCGCAGCTCATAGAATCAAAAATGGAATGGTGGCGTTGCCTCCCACTATCTCTCGCGGGAAAACTATCCCTAATAAAAATGATAGCAGTCCCCAATCTCCTCTTTATCTTTGCTAACGTACCAATATGGCCAGGGAAGCAATACTTTAAGAAGTTCCACTCCGCGTGCGCCCAATTCCTTTGGTACTCCGGCGCGGTCCGCAAGAAGTGGCAGTATATGACCTGTCCCTATGAAAAAGGGGGCTTTGCTGCCCTAGATTTAACATTGTATTGAATGGCGGCACAGGGCCAACACGCCACGCACTGGTGCACGCACTCACAGCCCACCCCCCCACACATGAAACTGGAAAAGCTGGCTGGAGAGGGGAATAATATCATGTCCCTAATATTGCACCACGCACACCAAACTGACGCCCCAGCCGACCCGGTGGCCACCACAATCAAGGCATGGAACAAACTGCTGCAGTCACGACCTGAGCACCACCAATACTATCAGTGGCTTCCCATCTGGCAGTTTCCGGGACTCTCCCCCACACGCGATGGACACCTTCTGCGTCACTGGTCAGACTTGGGCTATCGAGCCTTAACAGATCTATACCCAGACGGGAAATGTATCTCCTCTCAGACATGGTGACCCGAGCACTCCGGCTCACCGCTAGAAATGCTACAATACTACAAACTGAGGGCAGCTGCCCGTTGGATGGGGCCCACCTATCCAGACGAGCCCCCGGACTCACCTGAGATCCAATACATTACCAACTCGCCGGGCGCCAGGGGCATAACATCCTCTTTGTACAAAATGCTGCTGGGGAAGTCAGGAGAGATACCCCCCAAGCCACTGGAGGAATGGGCAGGGGAGCTGGGTTTGGATTTTTCGGAGGGGATGTGGAACAAGATGTGAGCGCATATGCGCAAAGTTTCCCTCAATGCCAGGTTCAGATGCATACAGTATAAACTCCTCAATAGATTATATTACATGCCACATAAAGTAGCAAAATGTACACGCACCCAGGCTCACACCTGACCAAAGTGCAGATCTGAGGGGGAAGATCACATCCATATGTTCTGGTCCTGCGATGCACTTGGCACGTTCTGGATGGAAGTAACAAAAGCTCTATCAGAAATAATAGAGACCCGGGTGGACCCCAACCCACTGGCTTTGCTGTTTGGAATATGGGCTGGCGATGATGCAAAACAAATGTCCCAATTCCTGAACATAGGCACCATAGTGGCCAAAAAATGTATATTACAATGCTGGAAGCGCCGTTGACCCCCGACATTCGAAATGTGGCTAAACTCCATCACTTGGATACAAACGTGTAAAGAGGAATGTATTGGTTCCCTCCCCATGACATCTCGACCCAGAAATGTGTGGACTGAGTTTTGCACCTATTTGAAAAATAGAGACAGTGCTGAGTGGAGATCCATCCCCTCACCTAACCTGCCTGGTGCCCCCTAGGCCCTGTCAGATTTATGCTGCAGTACACCATGTCCAGCCCAGCGTTTGTCGAACATTGTATAAATCACTCAATTTGTGACTTGAATCCTGTGAAGTGAAGGCAGCAGGCATTTCAGCTTCAAGATTTGTATTTGTATTTGTAAAGATATTTCTTTAATATTCTTGAAGGGAACTCATGTTTTTAGTTTAGTTTAAGTTTATTCGAATCATAAAGTTCCATCAAACTGTACAAAACAACAAAATACATATACATAACTACCAATTAAATAAATAATTAAGAAAAAGGAAAAAAAGGGTTGAAATTACAAATCTTGCAGAGGGGACAGTTCTGTCCACGTTTAAAATTCATTAAAGTAACTTATGGGATTATTACATCTAATAGATCATTGCATAATGTGAAAGCATTTTCAACATAAATGGAAAGACACTGTGCCACATGTAAATTCGGAACGGAAAAAAGATACGTGAAAGCCTCATGAGCATGTCTCGCACCCCGTCCCCTCAGAAAGGGGAGAATTTTTTGACAGGGAAAAAAGCTAAACATTATGGAGACTGTGCCCTCATTACAACCCAGGCGTTAAGGGTTTAACGGCGCCGTCGGCGCCGTTAACCCTTAACGCCTGATTCCCATTTTAACGCCTGCTTTTAGCAGGCGTTAAAATGCAAGGCGCTAAGCCGCCTTGGTGCTAATTACAGCACCATAATTTACGGTGCCATAATTAGCGCCTTCCCCACTCCCATTATGCCCTCTGGGGCAAAAATGGGAATGGGGAAGGGGCCATGGTGAATGGGGATTTACCGCCCAGCAAAGCTTGGAATGGGGCAGTAAATCGGGCATCCACCATGGCGTTAACGTAAATTATGCCTTGGCGGTAAAGTTGAAAACTTACCGTCAAGGTTGTAATGAGGGTCTGTGTACGTTGTACTCAGAACATGCACATTGGCCCTCATTACGACCCTGGCGGAGTGGGTTTACGCCAGCGGTATTCGCGGCGGACCCTTCCACCCTACTACGAGTTCCCGTAGCGCCATGGGGCGGTTTCCGCCTGGTTTTTCCGAGCGGAGAAATCCATGGCGCTACGGGACCTTGTTGTTAATTACGCCACCGTAATTTACGGTGGCGTAATTAACGCCTTCCCCACTCCCATTATACCCTATGGGGCAAAAATGGGAATGGGGAAGGGTAAAATGGGGAATGGGGATTTACCGCCCCGCCAAGGTCGGAATGGGGCGGTAAATCCGCCAACCCCCATGGCGGTATC
The DNA here is from genome assembly GCF_040938575.1 of Ambystoma mexicanum. NCBI lineage: Eukaryota > Metazoa > Chordata > Amphibia > Caudata > Ambystomatidae > Ambystoma > Ambystoma mexicanum. The sequence continues at coordinate 619,566,682 of NC_090923.1, read as the reverse complement.
GGCAGCTTTCCGCCGTGCTCCATGGTGCATATTGCACCACGATCTCCGCCAGGGTCGTAATGAGGGCCATTGTTGCCTTGCAAAGGTCTTATTCTGCAGGGAGCGTACAGTGAATTGATGATCTTGTACATGTGTCTACATGTACAGCAAAGCAAAGTGAAGGTGAATGGTACTGTTGAGAAGTAAACCTGCAAGACATTTGACTTCTCTTAAACAGTGGATCCCCCTTTACATCCACCACAAATGGAACACCCTCCATAACTTGCTTGAATTGTAATGGTCCTTTTCTCTGGGTGTGCTGATAGATGAAAGCCTGTATGATGTAAACTCCAAGCTTTAAGAACAATGGCCGAATTTCTCTAATACTATAACAGGTGTTGAAAAGCTACTTCACATTGCCATTCTTCTCTTAATCGATAATTTTAATCAATGTCTAGTATCAGAACACTGGAGTGTACAGCAGGGGTAGCAGCTGACCGGTTGCAATTAATAGTAATAGTATATATAGCACTTTCATCTATTGTACATACATTACTATCATTTATCAACCTCGGAAGGATGAAAGGCTGAGTTGGCCTTGCCAGAATGTGAACCTGTGACCTGAAGACCAAACACAGATCACAGCAATGAGCAATCCACCCGCTCAGCCATCTTGCGGGTGAGAGCAAAGAAAGAACGTGGTGTGCAAAAATGTCCTTTAGTATTTGTACTTATTGAAGGTCAGGGTGTCATTTCGACTAGAAATTACCTGACAAGGAAACCAGGCAGGGGGCAGAGGCATTTCCAGGATAGATTGCCTTTAAAATAGATATGGGTATCTGGCACTGGGCCGCTGCTTGTTGAGAAGGGCAGGTATTGATATATGAAACCTAAGAGATGGACGGCGAAGCAGACTTAGCAAGCACATTTAGTATGGGCCTAAACTCACAATGGACCTCATTACGACCCCGGCGCTAAACCATGGTGCTATTAGCACCATGGACCATGCCGGGGTCCGCCATGGTGAATGGCGGAATTACTGCCCCATTCCAAGGTTGGCGGGGCGGTAATTCCCCATTCACCATGGGCCCTTCCCCATTCCCATTATGCCCCATAGGGCTCAATGGGAATGGGGAAGGCGCTAAGTACGGTGCCACAAATTGCAGCACCATACTTAGCACCAAGGTCTCTTTGCGGCACCCCACATTAACGGCTGGTAAAACCAGCCGTTAAGGTCAGGTCCCGCAAAGGGACCTCGTAATTAGGCGCTAATAGGTTAACGGCGCCGCAGCCTTTTGCGGCGCCGTTAACCCATTAGCGCCTGGGTCGTAATGAGGCCCAATATATCATATTTTACATATACACAAATTAACATAGTTACAGCTGATCATAGGAAATGAATATTATATCCAGTTTATTCGGAATATAAAATTCCATCAAATGTATACTATCACTTCATATTCAGCAAAAACACTAGCAATTTCATCAATTGTAAAGAATAATTAGCATGTGTACATATAATACAAATAAATGCAAGTCCCTCTTAATACCTACACATGAAAGCATGTTTTAGATGTAAACATTATGCACAATGTCTTATTATATAACCATTCTTACTCATTCCTGGAAATATATCCAAATCCAGCACCTCAGTAAACCTTTATGTATCTATTAAATGTAACATTTGTCCTCTCTTATTCAAGATGACTTAAGATACATTAAAAGTGACCAAGCTTTTAATGGTGTGCTTGCTTTTAGCAGATATAATACAGCTGGTCTACATTGTTTGAAAACCAAAGGCCTAAGGAGTGGGAGCAAGAAGTGACAAAGGCTATGGTGTAAGTAGGACAGGACCCTTTAAGTGGCATAAATCCCCAACATGTGCCCTGCAAATTGGACAAATCGCATCATTCAAAGTGTTCCCCATTTAAACAAATACGATTAAGTCTAGCACGAGCAATTAAGACTCTATCTTTCTTTAGCCTTGACCAGGGAGATGTCTCTCCGCAAGGATTATATAGCTTTTTTACAAATTGCTTTCCATGTCCATTTGTTCTCAATGCAGCTTGTAACTTAATTGAATTGCAACAATACACATCGCTTTAGTAATGGATGTATTGGCAAAAAGAGCATTGGAATTTATTGTATAGAGGGATTTTCTTACAAATGCTAACCACTGTATCTTCAAGTAGTTATTTTCGCAGCCTAGTAATGACGAACTGATTTCTCTGGTCAGCACTGCTGTCTCACTGCACCAAACCCTCAGCTAAAGTTTAATTGGTTCTGGCCTCAGCACATCTTCAATTGGAAGGACGTGAATTTTCCACCAGAGATAATGGGCTAGATGGCTCAAACCCCCATACACTAGCCCGGTAAAGTGCTATAGCTTTGGGTTTTGCATTGTAGATTTTTAATATGATAAGGATTGGTTAAGCCTTATAACTAATAGACAATCTTTTTATGTGCCGAATTGTCTGCAACATTTAGATACCTGTTTGTTTCTGTGTGCCCCCCCCTTAAGGTTACCCAAAAAGTGACCCTTAGATAGTTATATGATTCTGTTAATTGAAGACGATTACCATTAACGTAGAAATATTGTCTCTTTCACTTTGGTCTTATACCTATCGTTGGAACCACTGATTTCAAAACATTCATCTGTAGGTCTAACCCATTCATGAATTCAACACAGGCATCCAACTGTTGTTGCAGTGCTCACAGAGTCCTTCCAATACAACTGTGGTCTCTGCATATACTAGGACTGGGATGCTAAGTGATGCAAAATGCAGGACATCGGCATAAGTCTTTAATAGGGTGTTTGTAAGGCTGTTTGTGTAAAGCAAAAACAGTAAAGGGACAAGAACAAATCCCTGGCGTACTCCAGACTCCATGGGAAACCATGGAGTACAATGCCCATTGATGCCTGAGTGGACGCACGCAATGCTGGATGTGTGTAACCTTGAGAGGGTATTAATCAAATCCTACGGGCAATTCATGACTCTGAGGCCCCGGCATAATTTCGTCCTGCTAACTATGTCAAAAACAGCGCTCAGATCCACGAATGGCATATATATATATATTAGCTCTCTTATTATACATGTGGAATTTGTTGTAATTAAATAGAGATTCAGGCTGTGCTCATTTTTCCCAAGGGCCTCTTGGAACCCCAACAAATTATCTGCGAGAATTTGGTCCTCTTCCACCCACTTCAGTAGGCGAGACAGTATCATTCTTCCAAATATTTTTGGCTGGAAGTCTAGCAGACAGATTGCTCTATATGCTGTTTCAGCACCTCTGTGGCCCTTCTTATAAATGGGTACTATAATGGCTTTCTTCCAGGAAGCCAGAGAGGCCTGTTCCAATATAGTGTGAAAACTATCGTAAGTACCAGGACCCAAAATACATCATAGGATCGATATAAGTCCAAGAGGATAAAGTCTGGCACAGGACACTTTCCCCATGCCTTTGCACGTATGGCCTGTAAAACGTCCTTATATTCGAACCGTGCCGTACTACGCTTTTAAATTTCCTGATCTCCCCATGCCCTCACTATCATTTCTTCATTTAAGAGAGGGTACGTTTGTACTTAAATGAGGTATGCATCCCACTCTTTCCTGTTGCCAAGGTAAATCCTAGGAAAGGATCCATAGCCCATGTTCAAAGACCAAAGGCCTGGCTAGAAGGAGATTAGGAACAAGGGCTCTACACTCAATGCCACTCTATGGGTGTAATGGGGGGGCAGAAACATGTATGTTCAGTTAACCCGCTGACTTCAGTTATTCCAGGTGACACTGCAGGTCTTCCAGAATTCACTGGCGCTCCAACCTTCCATCCTTGGTTCGGGTGAGGGGGTGCAGAGGTCACTTTTCGTATTGGGAGATTGTCATGGTTTTCACCAAATGGTTCCAGGCAACATCTTGAAGAAAACCCCTAAATAAAGAAAAGGTGCAGACCTCAGTGGTGCAGACCCTCCCGGATACCTCACTGGATTGCAGAAGGATGGGTCCAGTGGAGGTCTCCATGGTTAGACGGTGCCAGATAATCTACTAGCGGTGAGCACAGAAGCAACCCCTGCTCAGCTTCCCTTATAATGAGAAGGCTGAAATTGTGAGGACTGGTAATTTATGACATAAACTGAAGGTCCTGTGAGTACCAAGACTTTGCTCTGAACAACAACGGCTGCAGCACAGTAGCCCAAAATGGAGCTAGTCTGTCCATCAAGTGATCCAGGGTGACTTCCATAGGCTTTCACGGTATGGATCCATGTGAATGGGTTGAGGCTGGTTGTTCCCAAAGGCCGCAGAAAAAGGCCAGTGCTCCTCTTAGCAGCTCTTCACTGCTCGCTGTCTGCCGCCTGCAGCAAAATGCTCCCTGTTCCCCAAGGTAAGAAGATCTCCAAATCCTTGCCTCTGCAGCCCCACTTCATCACTTCTAGATGCGAACATCTATGGTCATGCATGCACACAGCCCCACCAAACACACTACCTCCGCCCACAAGCACACATAATGCTCGCCTACAAACTACAACGAATGCTGCAACTCACATCGCCTGCCCAGTTGCCTCAAACCCACAAACTAGATACTTCTCGATGACCGCAACAACTCACCTAACTACCTTTCAGGGCTCTCGCCCCTCGCCCAGCCTAGTCACTAGCAATGCTACCATAGCATCTAACAACCTTCTTACCACCCTGGACATGAGCCCCCCCAGGGAGGAACGTACTGACTGTAATACCACTGTATCTATGCCTGTAACCCCTGAAAATTGGAGACCCACTATTGCCAATTCTTCTACCTTAACCATGCAATGTATTGATGCCAATGCCACTGTAGCTATGCCTGTGACCCCTGAAAATGGGAGCCCCACTATTGCCAATTCTTCTACCTTAACCATGCAATGTATTGATGCACATGCCACTGTATCTATACCTGTGACCTCTGGAAATGCGGCCTCCACGATACAAACCACTACTCCTACCACCCCCGGCCCCACCTCAAATGTGCCTTGATCAATGCCCGGTCTATCAACGTCATGCCTTAAACATTCATGACCTCATCACCACCAATGATCTAGTCCTCCTCCTGGTCATTGAAACGTGGCTACATGAAGCCTCAGGCCCCGCACTTTCCCTTGCGCTCCCACCTGGCTATGCTGTCACCAGACAAGACCGCCCCACCAAAGGTGGAGGAGTTGCACTAATAGCCAAAGACGCCATCATCATCAGAAAGATTGACAAAACTATTAACGACAACAGTGACTATCTCCAACTCAAACTCACCATCTCTCACCACTGCACCATTACGCTTCACCTTATCTGTCGCCCACCAGGCCCGCTAGGTGACTGTCAGACTTCCCTCACCCACCTTTTGGCAGACAGTCTAAAGAAATTAACCAAAGCCATTCTCCTCTGTGACATCAACCTAGGTCTGAATGACACCAAAGATCTTGCCTCCAAATCACTCAATACATCCCTTGAAGCCCTAGGCTTTATAAACACTGTCACAGACCCCACCCATTCCCGAGGCAGAACACTAGACTGGATCGCCCAACACAACTGCCCTCTCACAATCACAGGTAATACTCCTACCCCTTGGTCTGACCACCACATCATAACCTTTAATATCCATACAACCAGAACCCCACCCCCCTCATCCCCTGCCACCTGCCCTCACAAGAAGCGCCTGCCTACTGACCAAAGAGAGACTCCTACCGTTTCTACAGGGACCCGCCTTTAAACCTCCCTTTTCCAAGGACCCAGAAACCCTTGCGCAGAACTATATAACACTGCCATCTCTGCAGCAATCAACTCCATTGCCCCTCTCAAACCTCGCAAATCTAAACCTAAAAGCCACACCAATACTTGGTTCACCCCAGACCTCCTCAAACTCCGTACGGACAAACGTTCTGCACTAGCACGCTGACAGACATCCCATGATGGCAAAGACAAACTTGACTTCAAATTGCGTTCCAAAGAATATAAAAAGGCCATTATCCAAGCAAAATCATTTGAAACCGGAATCACCGAAGCAAAGTCCAACACCAAGGAAATGTTTACCATATTCAGAGAGCTTGAGACCCCAACACCCACACCCCAAAACTTCACCAAAGATAAGTCCTGGTGTGATGACATCCAAACAGCCACGTGTAACAAGCTGAACCTGCTTCAAGCTAAAATTATGAACACCAGACTTACACCCCCTACCCCCCCCCCCCCCCCCCACTCCCACTACTTCCTCCCCCTTGGTTGCCTCCCCTACCTTCTCATTCAAAACCATCCAGGAAAAAGACATCATTAAAATAATGAAAGGCATCAAACCTTCTAATTGCAAAGGAGACCCCTGCCCCGCCGCCATTATCAAGGACTGTGCAGTCTCCCTTGCTCCATTCCTAATGGCCTTTGTCAACGCCTCCTTCACCACAGGGAAAGTCCCTTCACCCCTCAAGGAAGCATGGGTCAGGCCTCTCATAAAAAAACACACTTGACCCCACCTCACCCAACAAGTACAGGCCCATTACCACCGTCCCTCTCCTACTTAAAATTCTGGACAAAGCAGCATACCTGCAAGTTCAGCACTTCCTCGAGGAGAATAAACTCCTAGGACTGAGACAATCCGGCTTTCGCCCCAAACACGGGACTGAGACTGCCCTGCTCGACCTTAAAAACCAGATGGACGACGCAAGAGACCAAGGCAAACCGGTCCTGCTTCTTCTCCTCGATCTCTCCGCTGCATTCTACCTTGTAGATCATGATATCCTGTGCATCACCTCACCTCCACAGCCAACTTCACTGCAGAAGCCAGTTCATGGATTACCTCATTCCTGCAAGGTAGGACCATGCAGGTCTTCTCTGATCTAGCCACTGCTTCACCTACCATCATGTTATGTGGCATACTGCAAGGCTCCTGCCTCTCTCCTACCCTTTACACCATCTTTACCTGCCCCCTCTTTCTCATCCTTGACGCCATGGGCATCTCCTACACAAATTATGCGGACGACACGCAGATCCTTCTCACACTTACAAGGGACTATGACACTGACTCCACGACTCTCAACAACATCTACAACACCATCCAAACATGGATTGCTGCCAACAGTCTCTGCCTCAACTCAGACAAAACCAAACTCCTACTTATAGGCTCCCCTGACACCCTAAAAAAACTTGACGCCCAGTTTAGCCACTTCACCATTGACTCCACCAAAATTCCAGTATCCGACTCGGTAAAAACCCTAGGCGTATACTTAGATTCTAATCTATCCATGACTATGAAATTGCCTCCTCTGCTGCCTACCATGCAAAACTTCTCAATGCATCCAGGCCCTTTCTCTCCAGTGACACCTGCACCAACATAGCTAGAGCCATCACTGGATCCTGGCTGGACTACTGTAATGTTCTCTTCCTAGGGACCTCCACAAACCACCTTGAGAAACTGCAAGTAATTCAAAACAGCAACCTGTGTGCAGCAGAAGGCATCCCCAAAAGAGAGCACATCACTGCTGCCAGAAGAGCATCCCACTGGCTCCGCATAAAGGAGAGGATCATCGTCAAAGCCCTGACCCTCATCCACAAATGCCACCACCTCTCTATCTGTCACAATGAATCCACCCTGCCTCCTCCACAAGACCTACCAGGACACCCTATGCCAACATACTCAATGTACCCAGGGTCAAAAGAGCTAGGGCAGGTGGTACTAGTTCCCCTACCTGGCCTCCCTACACTGGTTTCCCCTTCCCACTACCCTGCGAGCCGAACCATCACTCACGGCCTTCCGTAAGGCCATGAAAACCACCGTGTTCGCCTGATCAACTCTACCTTCTGATGTGACTACCATCCCTTCCATAGGGATACTGCAAACTGTGTATTCCTTCAATGCATAATATGTATAACATCCATGCTGTCTAATGCCTTGAACGTGTACCTACTGCAACTAAGTCTCCTACAAGTAACAGTGCCACAGTAACCCCGGGCTGTCTGTGCACTATATAAATGTAAAAAATAAATAAAATAAAAATAAATAATGGTTGAAACACCCACAAGGGTCTGGTGAGATCAGGCAGAGGAGCAGGGCTTCACTGGGACAATCACTGGAATCAATGCTGGTCAGCTGCAGTAGCCATCCTCAGGTCAAAGTGGGCTGCTCCTCATCGTAGATGTCTCTGTTCCAATGATGATCTGTTGGATAACTGCAGGAGCACTCCTTTTATCCAGGATTCAGGCTGGAAGCTAGCCCAACTCCACTAATCGTAAGGATCTGCAACATTCAAACAGCCCAGGGTTGTCCAATCCTGGACAACCACTGATCATCACATCCATCCAGCAACAGACTTCCGGGTGCCAAAGGTTGTTGACTGAGACTACACAGTTGCAGTCCCCTCCTCTGGCTCACACACACAAAGCCCACTTGCCGGCAAATGCAGCAGCTTTCACCAGGAATGGGGTGACCATATATGTCATCTGCTGGACTGAGAAGGAAGGGAGAAGGCCAAAGGACAAGATGGCCAAAGAACAAGCTAAAATATTGTTGCACAGCCATTTTAGGGTGCTAGCCATCTTTAGTAGCCATTTGCGGTAAATGCAAAAGTGCACAACAACAACAAATGTTAACGCAGCTGCCAAAAGTTTGCCTTAAGCACATCATCGGAGTAACCAAAATGTCATGAGTTAAAAAGTTAGAGGATGGAAATTATCATAACTGTTCTTCACTGTAAGGTGATGTGTGCAATTGTAAAAATACAAGAATTCGAAAAGAGAGACAAAGGGTCTGAGTCATGGAAGTGTTTTATAATAGTGCAATCACATAGGAAAATATTCTTTGAATCAGGCCATATGTCTCTCAGTACTGACAGTATTAGGGATTAGACAGTTTCCCCATAATAATGAGCAACACATGCAAGGGAATTAAAGCAGACACTTTACTGGCCTCCAAAAACCAGGACAGGGTTAAAAAAAAGACGAGGCATCCCATAGGAAACTATGGAGGGAAAGGTGCAAAAAGGAAATGTTTTCCAGACAAGTAAATATGATTCATAGTCACCAAAACTATAATATGGTTGTATATTTTATATGTATGGTATATTGTTGGTAAAAGTTGAATGAGCACCAAGTCCAATGAACATTATTCATTTTGTGATTCAAGAAAACGACCCTTTTATCACAGCCATATTTCTATAATTTAAACATCTGTGGTTATTCTGGCTGAGCTACAGCTATAGAGACATGTTGAGAATATCTGGTATACAGATAAATGGTATCAAGTAAAAGAATGTCTGTGACTGTACTTCTACCTAAAACATTCTTACCCAACCTGGGCAACCCAGATATGCCTTGGAAAGAATGGAAGCAGTATTGGAGTAACTACCTGGGTGCAATGGAATATGAGGGGATGACGCCCTTGAAAAAAAGATGTTATTGGTGCATTATTTGTGGAAAGAGGGCCAGAAGAAGTACAGGGAATTACCACCACTGACAGTAGGGTCAAGGAGTGGGGAGCAGAGATTTATACCAGAAAGCCCTTCTTCAGCTAGATGCCTATTTTGCACCTAAAACTAATATAGCGATCAATCATTATAACTTTTACGCACAGAAACAAGAAGAGAATGAATTGGTGGAGGAGTAAGTCAGTGCTTTGAGAAGTCTGGAAAGTTTGTGTGACTTTACAGCAAGGATGGGGACGGATGAATTATTAAAGATCAGATCATCATATACACAAATAATTCTATTGTACAATAGATGTTATGGATGTCTGGGAATCCAACGCTGGAGTAGGCCATAGCGATTGCTAAGAAAGTTTAACACACGCAATTGTGTTCCCGGACGATAGTAGGGAAGAAGAAAAATAATGTGACAGAGTACTGCTCGAGGAGTACCAATAAGGAACTAGTTCGGGTGAACTTGATTACTAAGAAGACTAAGAAGGGGGGAGTGAAGAAAGATGAACCCCAAAAGGACTCTGATGCACGTGGGCAAAAGAAGAAATGACTACGGCTTTTGAGAGAGAATGAAAGAGATGTTATAGATGTGGTTGGTTGGGTCACATCGCCAGCTCAAAGCTTTGTCCAGCCATCAACCAAAACTGTTCGAAGTGTGGGCTCAAGGGGCGTGCCCCAGTTGCAGAGTGAGGATTGAGGGTTTCCAGGTGAAGGTGATGCTAGACAGTTGTTCCCCTTATTCCATTCTAACTGAAGGCAGATGGAAGAAACTACAGGAAGGAGGACTGAGAGTTTCACCTCAAGTGTTTAAATGTTAGAGCTCCTGGGGCATACGAAGAATCCAGGATTGTTAACATTGGAATGTTTCAAAGTGTAGTTGAATACAAAGGAAGGTTAGCAGTGATCAGTGTGTATGTGGCAAAGAAAGGAGTGGACATTCTTGGTTGGAGAGATCAAGCAGCATTAGGAATTAGACTGGACCCCAGGAGTGCAGAGCCAGTGTTGATAGTGAACAGTGATGCTAGTAATGAAGAACAATTTCCTGAGGTTTTTACTGAGGAGGTGGGATGTCTATGTGGTTTTGCTCACAAGATTGTAGGGAAACCTGGGTCAAAACCAGACAGTCACAAACAGACACATCCCGATGTCAATCATGAGCGAAGTTGAGTCTGAAATGGGGAGACTCCTGGAGAAAGGCATTATGAACAGGGTAGAAGCTGCACAGTGGGACAGCCCTATTGTAGTGGCATGAGAGAAGAATGGAAAGATAAGGATGTGTGTTGACCTAAGGGAAATCAAAAAAAAGATTGTAGTGGACAAGTATCCATTGCCTATGATAGCGGATATGCTGAATAGCATCGGGATGCAGCAACAAGTATGAGTCTAGATCTCCGAGCAGCGTTTCATCAGATACCGCTTGCAGAGTATTGTCAGTTGTTGACCACGTTTATAACACCTCTTGGTCTTTTTTTTGTTTACTACTTATGCCATTTGGTTTAGCCTCAGCTGCAGTGGTTTTTCAATGGGTGATGAACAGAATACTTAGAAGGGTGGAGGGCACGTTGGTGTATCAGAATGATATCTTAGTATATGGAAAGACCTTGCAAGAGCATGATAAAAGGTTGTATGAAGTGTTAAGTAGATTGCAAGATGAGGGTCTGACTATTCAGCAGAGTAAGTGTTGCTTTAGGGTGAATGAAGTGGAATACCTTGGTCATGTGATGAGTGGCGAGGGGTTTCATCCCAAGGAGGATGCCATAAAAGCAGTTAGAGAAGCACAAACACTAAGGAATGAGGATGAAGTGAGGGTGTATGATGAAATTGGTCTTGCAGAATTTTACAATACATTTGTGAAGGACTTTGCTGCGTTGGCAGAGCTGATTCGAAGGGTGATGAAAAAAGGTGTGGATTTCATGTGGGATGATGAGTGCCAAGTGGCAGTAGCGTTGATTAAAATGGGGATTTGTAATGCCAGGAACCTTGGGAGTTTCAAGTCGAAGGAGGAGTGTATCATCACGGTGGATGTGAGTGTGAAAGATTTGAGGGAAGTACTCTTGCATGGTGTTATGAAGGAGGAAAGAACAATTTGTTATGCATTGAGGGCTATCACAGATTGCGAGAATAGATATTCAGTCATTGAGAGTGTTATTGGCTTGTGTGTGGGGAATTGAACATTTTAGGAGGTATGTTTCGGGCTGGCAGTTAATAGTGAGGACAGATCATAAGCCATTGGTGGAGGTGCTCACAGTGAAGGGAATGATGAGGGCGACACCCAGTATAACCTGCATGTGCTTGTGAGTGCAATAGTATGATTTCAGGTTGGAGTACATTCCTGCAGTACTTAATCACGTGGCGGATTTCTTGTCGAGAGTGCCTTTGAAAGTGGAAGGTACTGGTAAGGGGGATTCGGTCAAGGGTGAGGAGGAGATGATATCTTTTCTGGAGGAAGTGTATGTAGAAGAGTATGCTGTTGTCAAGAAGAGGATTGCAGGAGAGAAGTGCTGGAGGATTGTGTTCTTAGCAAAGTGGTGGAGTGGAGGAAATCTGGATGGCCAGCTAAGACCAAAGTGCTGAAGAGTTCAAGGGTTTTGGGGAAGGTGAAAGATCAGCTCACGCTGGAAGATGAATCTCTTTTGAGGGGAGGGGTGATGGTAGTACCAACGCGTTTCAGGGGGTTGTTGGTGGACAAAGCTCAGGAGGGGCATTCAGCTGTACTGGCACTAAAAGGAAGTTGTGGGAGAGATATTGGTGGTCCGCTATGGACAGATTGGTGGTGAGATTTGTTAGAGAATGTGTGGAAAGCAGAAATTGTCATAAAGTGTTGAGGATGCATAAACAAGAGTTATCGATGGTGGTGTTGCCATCTGGTGCATGGTCTTGTGTTGCTGTGAATATTTTGGATCTGTGTGAAATTTTGGGGAAGGAGAACACATTTCTGATTGTGTTAATGTACTATTCTCCGAGGTGGCCGAAGGTGTGATGGGTCAGGGCTATTACCAGCGCTGAGGTTATCAGGTTTATAGAGCAGGTTTTCAGGAGAGAGGGTTATCCTGTGGAGGTGGTGAGTGACAATGGATAATAATTCAGGAGTGCAGAAATGCTCAGTTATTCAGTGGAAGTTCACGTCTTTACATAGTCAAATGGACTCTTTGAGCGTTTCAACAGAGAACTTGTGGGTGTAATTGAGCAGGCAGTGAGACATGGTTTTGATGCTGGGGAGTTGGTTAAGAAACTGTTGTGGAATGTGCAGATGACCCCAATGGAGTGAAAGGATTTTCGCCTTTCAGAGTCATGCGGGGTAGGGAGGCCAATTTGGGGCTCAATCCCACGTGGATGAATGGTGTGGTGAGAACTGATATGAGTAATGAGAAGATTGTGGAGAGGATACAGAAGAGATATTTGGAGGCGGAGGAAAGGTATAGGTGAAACTATAAAGTCAGGCTAGGTAAGAGAGGTAAACCTTGTGTTGAGGTAGTGGTTGGGTGATGGGTGAGAGTGAAGCATGGAGTGCATGTGAATAAAGGGAGATCAAAGTTTTCTGAGCCCAAGAGGGTGGTTGAATTGTTGGGCAAAGCGGTGAGGGTGGCAGATTTTTCCATTTGGAATTTGGTCAGGGTGGTGGCAAATGAGAGAGCAGGGTTGGAAAGGTTGGTGTCAGGTTACTTTGTGTTGGTGGATCGGTGTGGTGAGTTTAGTGATTGTAGAGGTTTGAAGAAGCCGGGCCCCAGGTGATGGTGCCAGTGTTATGGTGGATGAGGTTGCCAGTGGTGTAGGTCTGTAGGGGGCTGTAGGTGCTTCAAGTGTTGGTGTCAAGGGAAGCAGGAGGATGGAGCCGGTGTGGATGAAGGATTATGTCAAGTAGTGCACTGTTTGGCAGCGCTACTGTACTTCGGCGCTATTGTCTAGACACTTCAAAACTGTTGTCTAGACCTGCATGTCATTTGTTGTATTTATTGTAATGTTTAGACCTGTATGTTATTTATGGTGTATTTTGTTCTTTGGTTGCTCATGGTTGTATTCTTAGGGTTTTTTGTTTGTGTGTTTTTGGTTTAGGGGAGAGGGGTGTGTAGTGGGTAGCTCGAGCCGCCTGGCTGAAGCTCTGTTCCATTATGGGGGTTCCATTATTAAGAGATACTTCATAGGCGTAAGTACAGAGTGGGAATGCAACCCCAAAAATTCACACAGCCCATGTTCCTTTATCCAGTAATGCTTATATTATGGACTTACTAGCTCTCCTATTTTTCTTTTTTTTACTATAGACCAGTGAGATTCTTACACCTGATTCACTCCTTGGGTCTCTCTGAGAGTCATATTCTAGCCCTCTGAGTATGGCAGCCATTCAACAGTAATGCTTCAATTTCATGTTCAATCAATGTTATTTGACCTGCGTCAACTCTCTTGTAAAACTGCTCTCAATCAATAATCATCACATTCTTGTCAGTTTCTACTGCTCACTAGTATTGTGGAAATTTAGCTCAGAGGGCAATTGACACCACATAATAAATCTGTCATTGGCCCTCATTACGACCCTGGCGGAATTCGGAAAACGATGGCGGAAATGCAATACCGCCATCGAATAGCGCTCGGTGCGACTATGACCCGTCACCGCAAAGTACGATGCCATTAGCGACACCGTAGTGAACGCCAACGCTAACTGCACCAAGCACGCGCGCGCGCGCCATGCCAAACCGTAAACACCACCATGGCGCAACGGTACGCCAATTCCGACCCCAGCGGACATGTACCTAACGCCATCAAGCATGGCGGAATGCACCATTCCGCCATGGTGAGAAGTACGGCATCGCGAATCAACCGTAAACGGCCCCACTGACTGCCCGTACACCGCTCCCTGCCCACAAAGTACAACTCCCCGTAGGTGCAACGAAGCCACAATGCAACCAGTGAAATGCACAAGTCACCCATGCATGCCAACGAACAAATGAACCTCAAGAGGGGCCAATGGGAGCTGCAGGGCACAGATGGCACGAATACAGAAGCCATCCCAATGGACATGACCACAGTCCCCCACCAAGAAACGCACGCAAACACAGGCACCTGTGACCAGCAATATTCAGAAAATCACAACATTCCACCAGTCCACCTGGCTGACCGGCATCTGTCACACAAAACCCAATACCCCGCCCCTGAGCATGACAACATTCAAACTGTCATATTGGCAGCCCCCATCCCTGACCTCACGGGCTTCGTAGGCAAACGCGCCCAGTACAGGACCACGCAACAAAACTCCGAAGCTGGAACCCAATGCAGATCCCCTCACAATACATCGCTCCCCAAATAGGAATATGCCACATCACTTGCAAAGAAGAACGCTACACGGCCCATATCAGAATAGAATTTTAATGCGCATCAATATCACCAAGCCCATACAGCCATCAGGCCATGAACTCCAAAACACATTTCACCATTGTGGGCTGCATCCGCCAGAAATGACCAGCCACTACTTGTGTGACGCCCTGTTCCCTCATGGTACACAGACCCACATTCACGTACGAAAAGGCAACATGGAAGCGCACAGAACCGCAGGGCCGTCCCAATGGGGAGGCACTAGTCCAGCTGAAAGGCCGAAATGTTGCTCCGAGCCACCAGTACTGCGTAAGGGCATGTGGCCCATTGGCGATCGTCCCATAAGATCGTAATGCTGCTCCACTGATTAACACGAAGCAGCAGGTGTCGGGAGTAAAACCCATCTGCAGGAGTGGCATACAGATGGCAGTGGCAAAAGGGGAGGAGATACCTGTCAACCAAAAGAAAAGAAACAGAATAGAATGGCCATCAGAACTACATTCGAACAACTCACTTCAATGATCACACTAGATCCACAGCCATATGCATGCAAGCCCACTCCAAAGGATCATCACCACCCCAAAACCACTTGCGAATCATAACTATCTATATCGAGGTGAAAACACCATCACAAACGAGTGTACCTGTGCATGCGTCTGTGAAAACAGAATCCCTCAGATGGGATTGGTAACGTGCATGGACACAAGTGTCTGAAGGCGCGTCGAGACAGGGAGGGCTCAACAAGGCCAGATAGACGATGGTCCCACTATGGCAGCCCTGCATCACATAGCGCAGGGGGGGCGGACAGATCCCAAGAAGCCCTGTACATGGCAAACTCTGTATCAAATCACCTGCCCATGCATCCATTCATCATTCCCTCATCCCGTAATGAAAACGCCTGAATATTTACTCACATAACATTAGAAATATCCATTGAGTCTGTGCGTTATGCAGCCTGCAAAATCCACAGTGCCCCAGCACGTAATTCCAGTCTAGTGAAGTAACATGTATTTGGGAACGTCCTGCCTTATCGTCCACTACGCAATTGCGCATCCCATACTATTCATATCAATCATAGCATTCTCGCCATGGCCCCTGTCCCAAGGACATTGAACAATAGAACGTTATATTTGCAGTCAGACCTGTGGGCATCTCCTCGCCTGCAGCTGAAAACCGAAAGCGCCGCCCTTCGAATTCCTCATTTGCAACATCACGTCGAAGAGGCATCTGTGGCCGTTTGAAAACACTAATTAATCCATCGAGTGCGGCTGTGTGTGAAAATGGCAACTGCCTTCACCCACGAATGGGACGCCCCGCCCGTCGTTGCAACTCGGTACAGTGATGAATGAGGGCCCACCGTTACTCGAGTACTACGTTCCACTGACCCTTCACAACTCTGTTCGCGACTGCACAGATAGTATGTGAAACAATGGGACCACAGCAGAATGAACATATCAACCAATGTTACACGGCTATCGGGTACAAATACAAGATTGCAATAGCAAGATGCCATTCCACGAATTGCAGCGTTGTGCGCGGGACGTGCTCGGCCAAAGGGGAGAGCAGTTTGCACAGGTGGAATGAATAACCACAGGTGGGGGCCATTCAGCCTGAAAACACATAAATTGCACACCCAGTCTCCTCCCACAACCACACCCACTCCGAAATGCTACCGGCAGGACTCGCGATGTTGGCCCTGGGGGACCTGATAGCACTGCAAGTACTCCAACTCCAAGAAGAAGACGAACACCAACTACAACCGGCCGCACGGAGGAGACGCAGGAGGAGGAGGAGGCCAAGGCAGGGCCAGCAAGGGCCGCCAGCACAGCCACTACCACCACGCAGGCAGCCCGCAATCCCACGCCTCCGAGCACATCCGTTCAACCTCACTGATGAGCAGATCCACACCCTCTACCGTCTGGACCGGGACACCATAACCGCCATTGTGGACATGACACAGGCTGACCTTGTCAGCATGATAGATAGCCCAACCGCCATCCCACCCCTACTGAAGGTGGTGTCTGTACTCCACTTCCTGGCCACAGGCACCTACCAGCACACAGTCGGACAGTTGCATGGCATTTCTCAGCCACTGTTCTCACGGACACTATTGCAAGTGCTCGATGCCCTCCTGAAGCACACAGACGACTACATCTCTCTACCACGCTCGGAGCAGGAAATTACCAACACAAAAGTGGGATTCCATGCACTTGGCGGCATACCGGGTTGCATTGGTGCCATCGACTGCACCCATGTGGAATTGGTCGTCCCACATGCCATGGAGGCCCAGTACCGCAACCGAAAACAATTTCATTCTCTGAATGTACAAATGGTGTGTGACTCCAACAGGATCATTACACATTGTTGTGCCCGATTCCCTGGATCAACCCATGATTCTATGGTCTTGAGGAACTCTACAATACCACGCTACATGGAGCGACACGCAGGGAACAGATCCTGGCTACTCGGTGAGTCTCATTTCATGCATGATGATGTGGGGTATGTGATGCGGCAATGACCTGGCAGGAAGGGGGGGGGGTGCGTACGTAGCAATGGCATTCCACATAATTCGTTTATCGTCCACATACAGGTGATGCCGGATATCCACTGAAGAGATGGCTCCTCACACCAGTCCGGAACCCACGGGACCAGCATGAGGAGGACTACAACCATGCCCACTCACGTACCCGTGTAGTCATAGAACAGGCATTCGGCCTACTGAAGACTCGTTTCCGCTGCCTCAGCAGGTCTGGCGGGGCACTCCTGTACCGCCATGAGAAGGTTGCAAAGATGGTCATGGCATGTGTCATGCTCCACAACATGTGCGTACGTAGAAATGTGCCCATGCCCCCTGATGCAGAACTGCAAGCACCTGAAGATGGTCATGATGAGGGTGGGGATGTGGCAGCACCTCAGGGAGTCTGCGAGGCACCGGAGGCCCGTGACATTCGTCAGCATCTCATTGATGTATGCTTCTAGCACTCACGCCTGGTGGCTGATACATGGACACGGGACTCATGGCACTTTGTGTGTCTGGGACATGCACAATATGGACTGTACGCCTATGATGGCCTAGTACACAAAGATCAATGTCCACACATCTCATTGGTTGATCGTGCACTTTTTATGGCATATGTGATATCATGTTGTACACCCTATCGACCCGCCACCCAAGTGAGCCCAACACACCCCCTCCACCCTCCCACCTCCCCCCCGAACACCAGTGTCCAAAGATGCTCATCGTCAGTGGGCAGTCGCTATTGCAAGCCCCCTCTGCGGGTATCAGGGGCACCCCTGCCTGTGGAGCGCAGGTTCCTCCCAGATCTACGTTGGGGGCTGCCCTGGACGGAACTTGCAACGGATGATGTCTCTGCCTGCTCACGTCCATGCATGTCCCTAAGGGTTTGCGAGAGCTCAGTGAGCACACGGCGCACTGCGGCAAGTTCGGCACATACGTCTTTGGACGTCGCATGCAGTTCCCCCCTCAGGCTCTCGGTGCTTCTCTCCATTTGGACTCTCAGGCTCTCGGTGCTACTCTCCATTTGTGCCCTTAGTGTCTCTGTACCTCTCTCCATTTCTGCCCTAAGTGTCTCAGTTGATGTTTCTATGTCTGCCTTAGTGCCCCCACATTCATCGGCATGGTCCTTGAGGAGCGTGGCCAGTTGCTGCTGTTGCACTATTAACTGGTCGAGGGACTGTTGCCTCTGCTGGGCCATGGCCATTTGCGGGGTTGTCACAGGGGCTGTTGTCCTCATGTTGCCCTGCCATAGGGCTTGTGGGGGATGGCCAGTCGTCATCTTGTGGGTGCCCCTGCGTGGTATCCTCATGTAGTACGGGATGGGACAGACAGGGGGATTGGGACAGGTCATGGATGGATCTGACTTCAACATCCCCGTCTTCTGTGTCGGAGCATGCTGCCATCAATGGGATGTCACCTATGGTGCTGCTGCCACCGGAGGCAGTGCCTTCTGTGGCATCCGTTGGGGGGACCTGTGGTGGTGGTGTTGTGGGCATGCTGGCTGCTGGGGTGCCTGTTGATGTTCCCTCCTGTGTGCTGCCACCTGATTTGTGCTGCTGCCGTGTCTTGATGCGTGCAGCTGAGGTGGAGGGTCTTTGGCCGTTGGTCTTGGCCCTCTTTGCAGGTGCGCTGGTAGGGGTGTCCTGCAGCTCGTCGTTTGGATCGGACCCTGTGGTGGAGTAAAGGAGGGCGAGGGTTATTGGTGGGTCTGTGGGAATTGGAATGGCATTGTATCACATGCATTGGGGTGGTACCTGAGGGTGATTTGGGTCGGGGCCTTGGAGGTGCTTCCATTTGTGTGTGGAGTGAGGGTGCAGTTGTTTGGCAGCCTGCAGTTAGGGTGTGCCTGCTGCACGTGTAGTGCGTGTTTTAGGGGTTTTTAATTATTTATGTATTTATTGTGGGTTTTAACGTGCGCTATCAGGACGATGTGTGTGGACGTTCTCCTGGACATGTGTTTCTGTTGCACTATGGGGACACATGGTGCTTCACATGGATGGACTTTGTGGTTTTGGCATTGTTTCATTAGGCCCACCTACCTGATTCTTCGGATGTCTGCACTCCTTTCTCCATCCCTCCGACTCCCTCTATGCTTTCCATTCCGATGGTGGAGGCACAGATTTCTTCCCAGGGGGTCAGCTTGATGGGTGATTCCGACCCTCCCCCGGTGGCTGTGGCAATGTTGCGGTTGGCAGAGAGTATGCTGCGGACGCGTATCCGCAGGTCGTCCCATCGCTTACGGCATTGCTGTGGGGTGCGGGGTGCGGTCCCCACCGCACTTACCCGCTGTGCCACCAGAGCCCATATGGCCTTCTTGTTTGCGAGTGCCGTCCTGGTCATTTGCGTGGAGAAGACGACGGCAGCATTCTCCTGGAGGGTCTCTGTTAGCACGGTGAGTTCCTCACGGGAGAAGTGGACCTGCCGCTTGCGGTCGCATGCTTTCTTCGCTACTTTTCCCATTTTTCTTGGTTTCGCTAGGGTGGATGACGGGTTGGGTTGTGTCTCAGGGTAGTGATTTTAGTGGTTGTGTGGTTTTAGTGGTTTTATAGGTGTACGGCGGGTTGTTTCCCGTTCCGGGCCCGTGTTTTAACTTCCGTTTCCGTATATTTCCGGTCACCGTACTTTACGGTAGGCGCACACTGCGGTGTCTGCTGTGATGGGTGGCGGTATTGCACCTAGGGCGCCGTACGGCGGCGGTGTGGGCCGTTTTGGGTTCATTTCCGCCATTGCGGACTTTGCACTTCCGCCATGCCGTGGTGCTCGTGCCCGATGGGTCGGAATGGGCCGCACTTTGCTCCTTCTTGCAATGGCGGAAACGCTATTTACGCTGTGGCGGTCCGGTCAGTCACTTTCCGCCAGGGTCGTAATGAGGGCCATTGTCTTATTTCTGTGGAAGGCCAATTGAGCAGATGTCCTGGAAGCAGACATCTTAATCGGAGAATGCTTTTTCTCCAACAACTGATTTTGTTTCAGCATGACACGGTACTTACACGCAGTGTTGGAGCCAGCCTCACGCATTTAGGGGTGTGGGACGACAGTTTTAAAAAGAGGGTCGCAGCAGTGCCATAAATGATCACTCAGCCAAATGCTCCTCCGTCTGCCTGCATGCCCACTATCCATTGTGACATTGCTTTGTGCAATCTGGCTTTGGTAACCTTTGCCATACAAAAGCCATCTCTTTGCTCCTAAATTAATTCAGGCAAGCACTGGTAAAGCCAATAGTTTTGTATTTTATTGCATTTTACATTTAGCATGGAGGGAAAGAATGAGGAATGACTACAAAGAGAGGAAGGAATTACAGCATGGGAGGGAATGAAAGGCGCCAGGGGAGAGGTTTGCGGGGACGGGTGAAAGAAGCGCTGTGAGTGGAGGATTACAAAATTAAATGATAACCCAAGGGTCAATCCAATAGATGAAAGGTAGGGCAGCAATATGAGCATTCTACAACATTTTCTGTAAGGAGTGACATGGCAAAGGGAGAGCAGAGCAACAGCACAAGGCGGGGGGTGGAGGGGGTTGATAGACAGCACAAAGGTGGTTGGAGTGACAGCTATAGAGTGCAAAGGAATGACAGCACAAGGGGTGAAGCAGAGATACCTCATTGGATAGGTATGACAGCACAAGGATGCTGAAGGCAAAAAGGTCGGAATAGCAACAGCACTAGAGGGAAAGGAGTGATTGTGCAAGGGGGAGCGACATTGCAAGGGGGCATGGCAGCACAAGGGTCGAGCACCGACAGTGCAAGGGGGAGGAGGTGACAGCGCAAGAGGGGAAGGAGGGACAGCACAAGGGGGAAAGAGGGACAGCACAAGAGGGAAAGGAGGAACAACACAAGGAGAGGAAGGACCGCTCTATGGGAGCGGGGTGGAGGCAAAGCATTAGGGGGACAAGCCAACAGTGGTAGGAGGAACAGTGCAAGAGAGGAGGGACAGCACAACAGAGGGAGGAGGGACAGTGCTGGGGGGAAAGGATCATTAGTGCAATGGAGGGAGGAGGGACAGCACAACAGAGGGAGGAGGGACTGCCCAAGGAGGGAAAGGAGCAATAGTGTCAGTGAAAGGGGGAAGGAGGGTCAGAATACGGGGATGCAGGGACTGTACAAGGGGGAGGAGGGACATCAAAATGGGGAGGAGAGACAGTGCAAGGATAAGGGACTGCACACGGGGGAAGAGGGAATGTGCAAGGGGTGGAGGAAAAGCTCAAGGGAATCACGTAAGAGAAGTAGTGACAGCGAGATCGGGAAGGAGCAACAGCACAAGGGGAAGGAGCAACAGCATGAAGGGGAAGGCATGGCAGTGCAAGGGGTGGGGAGAAGGGAAAGCACAAGCGTAGCAGGAGGGACAGCCCAAGGGGGTAGCACAGATACACAAGGGGGAGGAAGGAAAGCACTACGTGGGGAGGGACAGCACAAGGGGGGAGGAGTGGCAGCACAAGGGGAGAAGGAGCAACAGTGCAAGTGGTGAGTGACATCTGTTGGCTGTATGCATAAATGCAGCCTTTGGTCGTAGTAGTCTTAATTTGTAGATTTGATCTTAATGTGATTTCTAATAAGGTCACCTGTAAATTTTCAGTGATACTGTACCTTACAACCCACAGATGTCCTCACAACTTATTTTATTGGAGAGGTGCAGTGCCGCTTACAACATGCTCTTATAATAAATCTGAGATTTCTTCTGAGGACATCTGTATGTTGTCAGTGTCAATGCACCTCTCCAAACATCTTCGCTTTTATGGTAACATTATCTAGAAAGGGAAATCTACATGCAACCCAACGGGCACAGGAAAGTAGCCCACATATAGCCCAAAACCCTCTGGCTGTGAAATGAAAGATCACTACGCCATCCCAGTTTTGAATGTGACACAGTCACATGACATAGTAGAAAATTCTTGAGAAAATTGGTTAATCAAGCCACTACTGGATAACATCGGTGTAATGGAACAAGAATTAACATCTAGTATTTCAGACGATTATGCCACAGCATTTCCAGTTGCAATTCCAACCACAAAGGGAGCTTTTTGGCACTCCTTTGCGCTCACGCTTCTCTGTAGCAATGTTGTTGGCGATATTCTGGTGTCTGTACCATCAAAATGTACCAAAACCAAAAAATCAGAAGAGAAAAAATAAAGTATAGGGGTCAGTGCTGATAAATTACTTTTGATGGGAATTGAAGAGAGCTCCTTCTGAAGGTGTTATGAAGTGATTATATGTCCTAGCATAGCAAAAAAACATGTACGTCACCAGGCTGAGATATATATATATATATATATATATATATATATATATATATATATATATATATATATATATATATATATATATACATTCTCACACACCCACTGCAACAATACTATGAGCTCAATGCGGTTTTCATATTTCCATGATTTCACCCAACATTCCTTCCATTGGCCCCTTATGCCCATCTTCCACCCCAATTTTGAGGATATTTATCAAAGAGATCCTAATTACTGGGGGATGTGAAGGCATGCCCCTAAACGCTCACACCAGAAAAAGATACAAGCCACTAGCGAAAAAAGGCCAAGAGATTCTTGTAAGGATAACAAGTTTTATTTATACAAGAAATATGTGTGCCAGCAGCAAAAAGGTGCAAGCAAGAGCTTAAAAAGGAGCACAGCATCATCAATATACAGTAGAAACCCACGCAGCTGGTTGGTGCGACCCTATGCATGGTCAGCCAACTCCATAGTGGATGCCTGGCCATTGGCCCCAGCCCCGTCCGTCCGTCTTCCATCACGTGGGGTCCGCTGGGCTCATTGTCTGTAGGGAACCAAGGTTGCAGAGGCAATTATTTCTCAGAAGGATAGCTCAGGGGCAACGTGTTCACCTTGGAAGCAAAACAATGTGTAGCAACACAGGTTTGAACCCCGGGTCCAAGCTTAGAAACCTCTGGGTATTAAGTGTGTTATAAATAACAAATTACAACTAAATACTTTTTGAATAATAGTGTTACTTTATCACTACACAATGCACCTGGCAGGCTTGGAGACAAGCACAGGGAGAGTTTCTAGGTCATGCTAATCCACACACACAATTAAATAATCCCAATCACATCTCTTGGCATCCAAAGCTCACACCCTCACTTTTGAACTATGATTTGTCCCTCCCTGTACCTTGCATTAGAAATCATGCCATTGTAGGATAAAAATGAGACATTCACGTTCTTGGGTGTTTTATGGATGATGGGTTTGTGGTCGATGGCCTGGGGTTGCCTAGTATCTTGGAATTTGGGGGTCTGGGAGCTCAGACAGTTACAGGGGCTATAACTCATGGTTAGCTGGGTGAGGGTTGGAGGCCTATTTATTGAGTTCACTATTTTACATCTCACAACATGGATGTTTGGGCTTGGGATAATAATCTCATATGCCAATGCTCTCTGTGTGGTCAGAATGGATTTAGATCTCTCTATATGGTGAATACTGAATGCTCCACATACAAAGTGACTGAGCATCCAATCAAGATTGTGGAACTCTTTTTGATCACAAATGTAGCCACAGCATGTGCCTGTTCGCACATGAATTGTCCTTGCATAACTGGGTTGAGTTTACCATTGTGATAGGCCAGTGGATTGTGGCCCTTTGTGCTCTTTTGGGTTAGTTTGGCAGTCATAAATTTGCCGTTTGAATGTGAGAATATATAACATTCCTGGATGTCGTTTGGGGGGGGGGCAAGTACTGGTGCTTTGGCTAAAACTTCCTTCAAATCATTAAAACTTTGTATGATGTCTGCTGTCCATTCAAGTTGTGACTGCCTTTGTGTGCTTCTTTGAGGCCCTGCAGGAGCGGCCTTGTGTGCAGTGCATAGTCTAGAATCCATGCTCCACAGTAGTTGCACAACCATAGGAACCTTTGCATGTCCTTTACTTTCACAGGTCTGGGCGTGGCACGCATGGATGTCACTCTGTCTGGCATTATTCTTTTGCCATTTGCTGATATTAATTTACGTAAGTACAGCACTTCTAGTTGACCATACCCGTTTTGGGCCAAAAGTTGGAGAAGAGTTATAGAGTCCCATTGACAGTTTGGCTCACTGTCAATGCACACCAGCAAATCGTGCAAGTACAAGATGACCATGCTGAGCACTTGAATGTTTCCTAGGCCAGCATGTAATATTCTGTTAAAGATGCTTGGGCTCTCGTAGTACTCCTGCGGTAAACTAGTGTGTTTGTAGCACTTTCCTGCCATGGGTAAAGGCAGTGAGATATTGTGAGTCGGGGTGCAAGGGTAAAATAAGGCATTTTTTAGGTCCACTACTGTAAAGTGGGTTGCTTCTTTGGGGATGCCGCACAAATTGGTGGCCGGGTTGAGAACCACTGGAAACTCTTTTTGTAACACATCATTTAGGGGCCATGAATCCTGGATCATTCTCCAGTTTCCCCCATTGCCTTTTTGACAGGGTAGATTGCCGTATTGCACGGTGAGGTGGATGGCACTATTATCTCTTGATTGAGCAGGGCCTGTGTTGTCTTTTATTCCCTCATGCACCTCTCTAGACTATGTGTTCTGCTTCACCCGGGGTAATACTGCTCCTGCCTTCAGTGTAATGTGCACTGGGGTCACTTCTTTTAAAAGCCCAACGTCATGTGGGTTGGTGGTCCACAACTGCGCTGACACATACTTGAAGTCACTCTCAATGAAGGGTGGTGACGCCACAACAGCCATCAGGGGCACTGCACCTTTCTGTAATGTACTATAATCTCACAGGGGATAAAAATCTCTAAGAATATCTCTCCATCACTGTCATTGTTTTCAAAAAGCTCTGAATCTGTCACCTCCTTGAGGAATACTGTGGGGTCGATTCCAAGCACTGTATGCCACTCGCACCCTTGTCTATCCATTCCTAGCACAACCACCCTTCATGCAGATACTGCCAACCTTTTGAGGTCTAGGGACAAGATTGTACCCTCCACCACTCCTGGGAACACTACAACGCAGAAAATGACAGCTTTTGGTGCTTTCCAACAGCCTTGGCAATTTGTGGCACTGACCCCACAAGTACTGTTATGCCATAAATAAACATGCCTGGGTATACAGGTATTCCTCAGACCAACACCTCACCAGCCATCGCGTATATTATCAACATCACTCTCATTGCACAAATCCCTGGCGTTGTACAGATGATGCAGTGATCAGTGACCGAGATTGTCATGTTCAACTTACTGAGCTGAGCAAGTTGACAGGAGAACTCTTGGATTACAATAGGAGAGTGTGCACAACCCTCTCCCATATTTTTACATCCAAATCTTGAGTGTATGGATCCATACAAACAGCTGCAGAGAATCCATGTATGTCGAGAGTTTTGCCAGCTATGGGAAGTCACCTTCACTGATGCATGATTTCTCAGCACCCAAATCAACCATAACATTGAATTGCTTGTTATCTATCTCTGCCACCACCAAGGGTTCCTCTTCAGGGTTAAGGGTCATTGACAGGACCGGACATGCAAGGGCTCTCTGTGGGCTCTCCTAGTCAGGGTATGTATTTGGCCTGGGAAATGAGAAGGGGTTTCCCCCCACCCAGGCTGCGCCTTGGAACTGGGTGACTGTACCATTCAGTGTTCCATTAAATGGGTTTGTGCTAACTGTCTGTTGGAAAGTATTCTGGGGTATATATTGTTGCATTGCTTGCTGTTGATGCTGCTGCAAGGAGGGCCTGGGATCTGCGGTGCCAACTGCGTGTATGCCTGGTGTATTTTGTGGGGTATCAAGGTCATTCTGGGTGTTGCCCCTTGCGAGGAAGCCCGGACGTGGTGGATCATAATTCTGTTGACCGTCTCTGTACCCCATCCCCTGTCTGCTCCTACACTCCCTTGAAAAATTCCCCCATTTTCTGCAGTTCCAACAGTGTGAAGGCCCCATTCCCTCCCCGTCCCATTCCTCCAAATCCCCCTCCCTCGATCCTCGGAACCCACCTCTTCCTTGCTGCTGTCCTCCTTGCCACTGTGGACCGGGGTACTGCATATACACCCCCACTGTCCTTGTCCTCTGTCTAACCACACTAGCATTTGTGAAATTTGGGGTGCATCCTGCTGCTTCTGTCTGTGCTGGCGTCAATACTAATGCTTCAACAGCGACCTTAGCATATTTGTTTTGTACTAGCTTTGCTTCCTCTGCATGCCTCCTCTGGGCCATCTCCTTGTCATGCTCCTTGATTCTTCTGCAATGGGGTACTATTATGCTCCATATTTCAGGCGCCCCCCTTTGCTTCAATCTCCACAATTTTGTCTAATGCCTTTTGCACCTCTTTAGGTAGGCCGTTTTTAACCATAAAGCAGAAAAAGGGATGGATTCAGTCTAAACCTTCCAGCCATCACCTCTTTGTTTTTGCTTTGTCACCCCGAATGAGACAGGCATGCCCAGACGTGGGTTCCGTGCCTGCTAGGCCTAGAGACCCAAGCTACTCCTCACTGATGAGGCCCAACAAGGCCGAAACATGTTTGGGGATGCTTGTGGTCTCGTGCAGAAGGGATGTGACCTAGCAGTTCGGGCTGGCCTGCCCCTTTTGGGGTGGGACCAAGCCTGATTTGCATATGGTCTTTCCACTTCTGTAATGGCTTGGCAGGCGAAGAACAACTGTCTGGAGGGTTGCCCAGAGCAATGCCAGTGGTTAAGATTCAGTCTAAACCTTCCAGCCATCACCTCTTTGTTTTGTCTTGGCTTCCAAGGCTTCCACCATCGCTTTTGAACTATAATTTGTCCCTCCCTGCACCTCGCATTACAAATTATGATATTGTAGGAGAAAATTGAGACACCCATGTTTTATGGATGGTGGGTTTGTGGTCGTGGCCTGGCGTCGACTACTGTCTTGGAATTTGGGGGTCTAGGGACTCAGACAGGTATAGGGGCTATGACTCATGGTTGGCTGGGTGGCATAGCCTGTTTGTGATAACACATGCAGCACGGTGCCTAGCCCTATATCATGGCCTTACAGGGCACATTCTTTCTCGGGATAAACATATTAGCAGCCGTTTTAGAACACAGGAGGATTTTGTGGAAATTAACACCAGTCTCTCACTCATCAGTGCATGGGCCTATTCAGGTCTCTTCATCAGGTTTGCAACCTGTGTCTAACGCGCTGCTATGCAGGCCCTATGCTTCTGCCAAAGCTACAAAATGGCGTCTATTTATATGTGCGCATTAAGTCTAAACATCTGCAGTTTGCGTATATTGTGTCTGTGCATGGTCTCTTAGCACGCCACTGGCACATCACTGGTTTCTTTATGGAATTTGCCTCACCCTAAAGCGCCTACAGGGGTGGGATAGGTTAATTTCCTTCCCAACAGATGTGAAACATCTGGACGCTGAGCATAGCAGCAT
This sequence comes from Ambystoma mexicanum, assembly GCF_040938575.1. Classification (NCBI taxonomy): domain Eukaryota; kingdom Metazoa; phylum Chordata; class Amphibia; order Caudata; family Ambystomatidae; genus Ambystoma; species Ambystoma mexicanum. The sequence goes on along the minus strand of NC_090923.1, from coordinate 619,539,126 downwards.
TACATTGGCTTCGTCATGAGGGGTCTAGTGATATGGATAGGGCAGAGTTCAGTTCTCTGCCACTGTGCATTTGTTGCTGCTCTTCACTTTCACAGGTGAAAGTTTTGACAACCAGTTCCTACCTTCAACTTCTTCAATTTGGGAGGGCTTCAGCTCTCCAGCCAAAAAGCCAGAGGATGGCGTTTCCACTGCTTACACTTGTCTTCAAGGCATACTACTAAATCAGAATACAACTCGCCCCCCTCCCCATCAAGAAAACAGCTGGTCTTTCATTCCTGATGCCAAACCTGTTTTATAAGATGTAGGAATCCTGACCAATTTTTCCTGAAAGATGTCTTTTCAGGTATATTTTCAGACTGCTTCTCTACCAAATAAAATAATCTATGCTTTTTGCATATTGTAGCAAATCCCTGGATTTTGCCCATCATTTTGTATGATGAATGGATTATGAATTTTCTAGTAATGGCCGCTTGGCTAGCGCTGATCAAGCGCTTGATGGGCTTCACCACAATCCAACAAGTTTGACAAAAGGATTTTAATGTAGTGTCCCAGCATGACTTTACACTGGGGTACTGTTAATTTTTTGGCCAGATGTTTTGTTGATTTCAAGCAGCACATTCAGAAGCATGGGGTATTTATGAGGCCAACCACATGTGCAACAATGGACATGGCGAACGGGAGAAACCATATTCTTGGTACAGTCACAACACATTGGGATGCAGCAGTTAGAATTTCAAAGCCCATATTAGGTTTTTCCATCTCTTGCCCACCCAAACTAAATGTATTCACAAAGTAAACCTGTTTTTTAGCTACTTAAAATGTATAATTAATCTTTCATGTTTGTTTGATTGACATCAAAAGTCTGTTAGGCTTGCCAAATGCATATTTTCTCTACTTAATGACATCAAGGCATATGTTAAGTTATGTTATGTTATTGTGTATTTATATCATTTGTAGGATCTCAAAGCACTGTGGGTTACACGCCCTTGGGGACCATAGTCCAGATAAGTATAGAGAGTAGAGTAGCATATAGTGCACTCACTATATGTGCAACAAGTATGGATTGCTCGGAGGTGTCTGCATTCTAATGCTAGGTACGGTGCAGTGATTGTGAGAGATCTGTGGAATGTGTGCAGCAAGGTAGTTGGCCTCCGAGTTTGCATTCTGGCTGCTGTGGGGCCTGTGTAGGAGATTATGTGTGCAGCTAGGCCTATTTTTCTGTGTGGTATAATTACATTCTAACAGACTGTTGAGGTGTTAAAATAGTAGTGTAACAACATGTTCAGCAAAGCCAAAAGGGATCGAGGGGTATAACTGCGTTCTATTGTTTGTTGGTGTGAAGTGGAGAATGAGCATATTGGTAGGAGTGAGTGTATGTGCTTACTGGTAGGAGGACCCTATGGCTGTGTCAAACAACTACTAAAAGACCTCTGTTGTGTCTTTTCATTTTGAAAAGCATGCAAAGTTTGTTAGTGTACCAAGATGTAAAGTTTACCCATGTCAAGCGAGAAATCTGCCAGTCCTGACTTTCAAACTCACATACATACTTCTAACAGCTATAGCGATTTTGCGATTTGCTAAATAAACGCAAAATCAGCTGATTCCTGAAACTGCCGCTATGAGCTTGACAATGCCGGCAAAATTAATCATTTCACTCTGGGCTGCTGAGTGAATGCAACAAAGTGTTTCTCTCGTCCCTGCGCTGTGTGATTGGTTTCCAAGGTGTCAGATTTGACATCCTGCTGTATCTCTATGATAAACAACGTCCTGCATTGTTTTGTAAACCTGCCCATCCCCATTCACTTTTCTTTGCTGAATGCATTGCATTTACAGTGTAGAGCTCATAACCCTAGTCTCATGTGACAGTTAAAGGGATAAAAGGGCACATTGTCCTTATTTTGTCAGTTGGTTCATTATTTTTAAACTGGAAAGTTATGAGTATCAGCTCTCAGCTGCAAAATGCAAAGCGGTCAGCGAGAGAAAAGTGAAGCGGGACAATGTAAGGTAAAATAAAAGGATTGGAAAGACAGGCAGAAAAAATGGTTATGAACAATAAACATTGGTTTCAAGGGAAGAGGAGGGAAGTGAATACAACTGGAAAAGCAGAGTGGAAGGAAAAGACAGGATGACGGAGAGACACAGGAAGTGAAAGAGGAAATCAAAAGAAACAGGAAAAAGTGATAGGAATGGAAAAAGAAAAGAGTGAATCAGAGGGGCGAGGAGAGACAGAAGAGAATAGAGTGTAGAGTGGGGAAATAGAAAGGACAGAAAACTAGTGAGGGATGCCTAGAGTGAAAGGCAGACATGATTGAATAACAGCAGAGTGGGGTCAAAAAATGCATTTCAAGAAGAAGAGCGAGAGAGCCAGAAGAGAGAGGGAGAGAGAAAAAGAGAAAGTCACGATGAAGGATCGTGAAAACCGAGGGAGAGAGTGAGTGATGAACGCAAAGGCGAGAAGAGGAAGACAAAAGAAGAGAGTGGCAAAAAAAGCATGACCAACAGATGGCGGGCATGGGTGAGAGAGAAAGAGGCAGAGCATGAGAAAAAGATATGAGAAAAAGATAGAGGAAGACACACAAATAGAAACTTAAGAGTGTTTCTAAAAAATCTACCTACTTGTTGACTGTGTCAGTAAGTTCATCCTAGCAGATCCTAGATCCGCTTCTACCTGGCTTAAACCCTGACTGCTTCTCGGGCCCCCCCTTCTTGTCTTGCTGCCCACATTCGGACAGTTGAATTCCTTCTGTGTTGACACGCCACATGTGCTTCATTTTGCCCCGGCTGTCTTTTTTAACTCATGCGCCACAGGCACACTGCTGTCACACTGGCTTTACTTGCATGCACATATGCACACTCTTGGAACCTTGCATGCACATACTCACCCTTTCTCATGCCCTTACAAGATCCCTCGCACCTGCTACCTTGCGCACATCCTCTTATGCAATCACATGCAATCTCACACACCCACTGCAAAGCATGTCATGTGGCCTCAGATTGGTTTATCAAAAGGGCTCTTCAGGGGGGGGTGTGCCCAAGGCATAGTTTATGGCATAGTTTATTGTGCTCTCAAGCCGTCCAATCTGAGGTGTGAAATAATCAACCATCCCTAGATTTTAAGCTCCATTTTTGCATTCTGGTACTTATACTTACACCCTTATATTGTGTAAGGAATGCAAAATGACATGCATTTAAATGCCAGGATTTATAGAAAATTGCTCTATAGCTACCTTGCTGCATACATTTAATACACAAGCATGTTAATGTAGTGATCCAAGGGGAGGGCACTGGTTTGCCTGCATTATTGCTGTTGGGACTTACAATGTTCATATTGAACAGATTCTTTGCATGTAGATTACTGAAGTGAAAACATGTACTTCTCCAAACCAAGCAGGTTTATCCCATGGGGCTTGGTACACAAACATGTAGTTCTCCAGACTGCACAACTTGTATGTATGTTAGAATTCTGGCAGGACCATCTCTCTGCATTTGTCATACCTACCCGTAGGCTCCTTTAGACACCATAAAAAACCAACCACCAGCTTTAACTAACTACTTTAAGCTGTTTAGAATGATTTGCTGCAAAGCACTGCTTTTAAGGATTCTGTAAATGCACAATACAAAAATGTCACCCAGCGGCGAAAATCAAGTTACCATCCATGGAATGAGTATATTTAAGGTATTGCAAGAGATAAACATCATACAGTTAAAATAGGAATGCACGTCAAAAAAATGTGCCACAAAACAAGCACGTTTCTGTCAAGCTTGGGCTATCTGGGACTCTTTTCTATTACTCTATAGCAGAACCAACATACAAAAGGTGCAAATAATCACACCCTGACTGTCGCACACCAAAAACATGTGCTGCAAAAAATGCACTTTTGTGCTGGAAAATTTGTGGCGGAAATTTTCATTTTTCATGCCTCAAATGTTTCCATTTCATGCCGCAATAGTCTGGAGAGTCTGATTATATTATATTTAGTCCTGCATTTAAAACGTGTCAAACTATAATAATATACACATTTGCAAATGATGTCCACCAACGGGCAAGTGATCAAAAACGAGCAAAAACAAACCTTTGCAGAGGATGCTCCTTTTTACTTTTGCTACTTTCAGAAATACACAGGTCACCTTATTTACAAAGGAGATGTGTAATAAAGGGGGGCTGGACAGCAGTACACAAGATGGGCTGTCTAGCCCCTTGCATATTTTAGGGCTGGGACCGTGATTTCAACGCTATTGCATTACAAGCTCCCACCATCTACGTGGATGCTGGAAGTGCATCCCTGTGCAATGTGAACACATATAATCATTTCTATCTCTGTTTGTGGTATGGAAATGGAAGTGTGATAGCAGCAGTTTAAAATGCCGAGCATATGAAACTATTCTAGTGCTATATAGGCATACTTGGCAATATCTGGGTATATGAGGACTGCACCAGGGTATATTGTACTGAGGGCATGTGTAGCTGAACCTAAACGAATAAAGGTGTTCATGGCATGCAATGGTGGAGAATGGGCATGCAAGCCTGCACTTGGTAGCGTTACATTGGAATGTAAGCCTGTATAGGCACATGAAGAAGTACGCCTGTGTGCACATGAAGATGCTGCTGGGCATGCAGACTGCACCTGGTAGCAATACATTGGAATGTAAGCCTGCATGGGCACATGAAGAAGTACGCCTGTGTGCACATGAAGATGCTTCTGGGCATGCAGGCTGCATCTGGTAGCGTTACATTGGAATGTAAGCCTGCATGGGCACATGAAGAAGTACGCCTGTGTGCACATGAAGATGCTTCTGGGCATGCAGGCTGCATCTGGTAGCGTTACATTGGAATGTAAGCCTGCATGGGTGTCGAAATCGAAATAATATTATACCTCCTATCGCATTGTTTGAATGTATGTTGGCCTACGCCAAGTTGTCTAAAAACACCGTGTAAATAGATTCCGCGGCAAGGTCTTGACCTTAATGTATCGTGTAAATCGCCATCTTGGATTTAGCCGCCATTTTAGGTTCTCTTGTAGTGTGGAAGTCACCCTGAACAACAAAATGGAGGCCGAATGACATTTCGAGTGGGATTCTGGCCGTTGTGACCTCCGCACACATGAATAAGTAATATGCCCGCAGGCCACTTGTTGGGGTCGCGAACTGAGACCTTGTCCTATCCCTGACCTATGTGTAAATGAACACCTGTATCAGCGAAACTGATCGAAATGCATACATTATGGGATTGACCTGGCAACGAACTCTAGGCCTGGTTCTAGGAATGGTTAACCCGCGAGGGGGTCGGCCAGAGCTGGATAAAAAAGTATAAAAACCCGAGTATCCCAATGTACGGTCTCTCACACTAACACGGCGAACTACCGTTGATAGTTCGTTCTGTTACTCTGAGGGCCGAATAGCTATCCGTTTGTCAATTGACTTTTGGTAATTGTTGTATCTTTGAATAAAGCGCTTTGTATGTTCTTTGTAACCTGTGTTGGTGTGTTTCCTTTGGGCTTCCCGGCCTCATATCAATTTTTCTGTTTCCACAGTTGGCGCCCGAATAGGGACCCTCAAGATTGATGCCGGATCATTGAAGGTTGACGCAGACTATCGAACCGGGATCGGACGGTGTGATTCTGCGGGCCCGACCGATCGAGACGCGATACCTCGGCAGCGCTGCCTGATCCGATCCTTGGACGATAGTCGTGTGGTCTGACACGGCATCTTGACGAGAGTCCAATTTTGAGGCGGGCAGATTTGCCGAAACCACCAAACACAAGGTAAAATTCGTTAGGTAAGTTCTTTGGTAAACCGTACGGTCCTCCTTAGGTTTGGTCAGGTGCAGTCGTGACCCGGCTCTTAATTTAACCCTGACAATTTGAATTTGGCATATTGTATCTGCAGACACAATTATTGAACCAGGTAACACCAATTTTTTGTGAAATGCCTGGGAAATTGTCTAGCTGCTTTAGGGCTCTGTTCCGCAGCGATCGACAATCTTTGGAATTTAGCCGGCCGGCACCACAGGAGGGGTCGTCGGCGTGTACTATGTACTGTAAGTATGGCATTGAAAGTATAGTATTTAATGATATTTGGCACAGACAGACCAGACATGCCTCCGAATTTCAGTGGCCAATCAACGGTAGTTTCGAGATCCCCCGTATTGAATACTTAGAATCGATCTTGTTAAAGAAAAAGGCTAGACCAGCAGCCTTTGATGTGTTACAGAATTGGAAGAAAGAAGCATTACAGCAGCTTAAAAATAGGGATAAACATGCACGTCGTCATAAAACAAACGCTAAAAAAAGCATTATTATATGATAAAGAAAAGCGGTCAGAATCAGTTAAAAATATGGATAGAGCCTTTTCACTCGGAATCCAAAAAATTTACCCCTCTTAAGATTTTCATGTTTCTGAGGAATTTATTGAGAAGTTATTAAATGAACGCAGGCCCGATGCCTCAGCGCCACCTCTGTATACTCCTATTTTGGGCGCCCTGCCCGTTCCTGTTGTCGCTCCTGTTGTTACTCCTGTTCCCTATTGTTCCTAGTCCTTTGGTTGTTGTTCCTCCGCCTATCGCACCGCCCCTTCCCCCTGCACCGATAGTTGCACCTTTGTTAAATTTACCTATACCTCCGCTCCCGAGTGGCCCCGTATTGACTGAAGTCGATCCAGGTGCAGGATCAAAGATTGTGACCCGTAGTACTGTTTCTGCAGATAAGAAACAGGAATTGTTTGCATGGGCTAAGCATTGCATGGAGAAAGGTGATCAAGTTAATGTTTTTTCCACATTATCTAATTTGAATAGTTTTCCCGAGAAAAATGTTTTTATCGAAGGACTGGGGACTCATTTGTGTGTGATGTGGGGTAGATTACAAAATTCGGATCTTCCACAAGGGGTGAGAGATCTGAATGCTTTGGCACTTTCGAGGGACACGGAGCAGAAAGTATATGGACATGTTGAAAAATTGTTTGAGTTTAGGAAAGACTTCGAAAAATCGCGAGATGAGGACGATGAAGATGATAGAATATATGTACAGACACGGTTCCTCCCGTGCCGTAAAGCGACACCTGAGGAAGTACGAATTTGTACTAAAGATGCGGTTCGATGGATCTCGGATTCATCGATACCGCCAGACGAAGTGTATGACACGTATAGTCAGTATACAGTAGAAATACAAAGAAAGGTAATTCAGGTGATGGTACAGCACCTGCAAGAGGAATGTGTAAGGAAGAGGGTTAGTTGCCCGATAGAATTATTGGGGATTTGTAAAAGGGCTTTTTCGCCCGACACTTCTACAGCTGCCCTAGCGCTCGACCTGGCTCTATTGCTTAGTAAGCGGCCGGAGGTACCTATATCTCAGTTGCCTATGAGAGAGGTTCCTCCGACCTTTGTCCCAAAAGTTGAGATCCCCGCCAACCCTGGGACTGGTGCCCCCGCTGTGGATATCCCTGCACATTATGTATCGCAATTTGTTCACGTCCCGTTTTCACGACAGGAAGTAAACACAATTAGACAATCAGTTCCCGATATTAGGAAAAACCCGACGGGGTTTTACAAAGAAATAGAGTCCGTTTTACAGTCCTCTGTGTTCACCTTGAGTGACATTGACTTGTTATTCCCTGTACTCCTACCCCTAGATGTATAGAAACAGGTTCGGACAATAGATGATGTGCCGGGGCTGGGAGATACGTGGGCAAATATGATTAGAATTGATGGCGAAAGACCAGCTGGTGAGAAACCACCACAGGTAATACTTATTTTACCTGATAGGATTGTCGCTACACTAAAAACTATAATTCCAGAAAAAAGGATTATTTGGGACAAGCATACGGCCTGTGTCCAAGGGAAAACTGAAGGCGCCACCGAATTTTTTAATAGATTTGAGCAGGTATTTTCTGACTTCAGTGGACAGGATTTAGGTACAGAGTCGGGGAAAAGGTTGTTCGTAGACAAATTTGTACGTGGATTGTTACCTGACATCCAGTCACAGATTATGTTCTCTGAGAGCGCTTGGCAGGCAAAATCTCAATCTGAGGTTTTGCACATGGCTCAGTATTATGAGAACCGTGTTAATAATGAGAAGGAAAAAATTGAAAAGAGAAAGGGAGATTTGAAAACCAAAGTATTATTGCAGCAAATTGTTAGAAACCCCAGAGGAGGTACGACGCAGACTAGAGGTCAGTACGTTCCAAAAGGAAATGCTCCTTTGAGTCCTGTGAATATTGATCAATGTGCTTATTGCCGCCAGGAAGGTCATTGGCGAGCACAGTGCCCTGTCCTTCGCCAGAGGTCAAACAGTGCGTTTGGGGGTATGGGTAGACGACCTAGGGGCCGCCCTGGAGCAGGGGGCCCTGACGGAGGTCAGCATTTACAAGATTCTCAGCAACCTTTTTCACTGGAAAATCAGACCTCCAGTATGGACTCGAGAAACATATTTGATCACCCTTCTGCTGCCTACCTTTCTGAAGAGCTTCCTTCTGACGAGGCTCTATTTCATTAGGATTGCCCGAAGCAGGGTTTGGAACCTTCACCTATTCCCGTTAATCAGAAAGGCCCCTACGTTGAATTATTAGTAGGGAATAGGAAACACCAGTTTTTGATTGACACTGGAGCACAGAAGTGCTCCATTGATCATTCTCGGGTTCCAAACATCCCACTGTCAGGGCAAACAAATGTTTCCGTAGGGTTTTCTGGTGTACCAACTGTCTGTCCGGTTTCTGCGCCGGTATCCGTTTCTTTGGGTCCCTTTACGGACCATTGTCCCTTTCTTCTCACTTCAAACTGTGTAGAGAATTTGCTGGGGTTGAATTTGTTAAAGAAATTGAACGCAGTAATTCATTGTTCTTCGGATGGAGTACAGCTGATGGTTTTACCACAGCAACTTCCTAATTCTCAGTTTCTGATTCGACCTTTACCTCCCGAGTTTAGCATTGTCCCGGAATGTTTGTGGGCGGTGGACGACAATGATATCGGAGTGTTACAGATTGAGCCCGTTAAAATAGTCCTGAAACATGGGGTGAAACTGCCACGCATCCCGCAGTATAAAATATCAGTCGAAGGCGAACGTGCTTTGAAATGCATTGTCTCCGATTTTGTACATCGTGGGGTGATCGAGGAGATTACAGGTAGTTTGTGTAACAGTCCGATCTTGCCCGTATATAAGAAAGGCGACAATGCAATTCCATACCGTTTTATAATTGATCTTCGTGCTATTAACCGAGTGGTCGCCCCACAATTTCCTATTGTACCCGATGTGACGTCGATATTGACAATGATCCCTGCTACGGCTACACACTTCAGCGTTGTGGATTTAAAAAAAGGCTTTCTTTAGCATCCCTATAAATAAAGAAAGCAGATATCTGTTTGCGTTCACCTTGGGGGGACGCTCATTTACATTTACAAGGGCACCTCAAGGGTATACTGAAAATCCCAGTATTTATAGTAGAGCTTTGAAAGAGCAGCTCGACACCCTTGAATTGCCACCTACTTGCACGTTGCTTCAATATGTTGACGACTTGCTTTTGGCTGCAGATTCTGAGAATGCCTGTAAAGAAGGCACTATACTGTTGCTTGTTCATTTAGCTAAAAATGGTCACAAAGCTTCGCTTAAAAAATGTCAATATTGTTGTCAGGAGGTTGCCTATTTAGGCTACCTCCTGTCAAAGGAGGGGAGAAGATTGACACCTGAAAGAATAAAACACATTTCTGGCATGTCTGTTCCAAATACACAGAAGGAAGTCAGAGCCCTGATAGGTATGGCTTCTTACTGTAGGTTGTGGATCCCGAATTTCGCACTAGTGATAAAACCGATGTTGGCTTTGACGAAGAAGGGCATTTTTCTGCCACTGCCATGGGAATCGGAACATCAACGATCATTTGAGCTTCTCAAAACCGCGCTATGTTCGGCACCGGTTCTGGGTACTCCAAATTATGACAAGGCCTTTGTGTTGTTTGTGCATGAATGTGATGGATGTGCTTTGGCTGTGTTAACACAGGAACACGGAGGGAAGAATAGGCCGTGCGGCTACTACTCCTCCGCCCTTGATCCTGTCGCATGCGCTTTGCCAAGATGTTTGCGCGCTGTCGCTGCTGCTGCCGCGTCTGTAAAACAGAGTGAGGGAATGGTCCTAGGCCATGATTTGATTTTGATGGTACCTCACTCTGTTGATATTCTATTGAACAAAACCCAAACGCAACACCTCACCTCAGCACGGTTAACAAGGTATGAACTAATTCTGTTTGCCCCTCACATCCAAATTAAGAGGTGTTGTGTTCTTAATCCGGCTGAACTCTTACCTTTCCCGCAAAACACTGTTTGCGGTGACGAAGAATTACATGACTGCCTGTATACCACTGAACAAGAAACAAAGGGCAGGATAGATCTCATAGATACTCCTTTGGACAATGCAGAAGGGGAGCTGTTTTGCGATGGCTCCTGCTTCAAACTTTCGAATGGTACATCTACAGCTGCTTATGCAGTTACTACATTGAGCAAAGTTGTCGAAACTAAGAGAATTTCGCATAACTCCGCGCAGGCCGCAGAGATTATAGCGTTGACCTGAGCTTGTGAACTTTCCCAAGGGCATAGAGTCAATATATATACTGATAGCCAGTACGCATTTGGGGTGGCTCACAACTTCGGAAAACTTTGGTCGGAAAGAGGGTTACTGACCTCACATGGGACCAAGATCCAGCATGGCCCCTTGATAGTGCAATTACTTTCGGCACTCTCACTCCCTAAACAGTTAGCGATCATGAAATGTGCAGCACATCGCAAGGTCATAGATGATGTGGGCAAAGGGAACGCTTTTGCGGATTTGATAGCCAGACAAACGGCCACAGACCTTAGCATGGACATGTATGCCTCGAGGGAAATGAGAGATGCTTGCATAATGGATGAAGGTATTGGGTCTGTACGAGATATTCAAACTGATGCCACAATGGAAGAATCTAAAAAGTGGGCTGAAGGAATGGGGAAGCTGGATGACGAAGGGTGTTGGGTGGATACATCCGAAGGGAAATGGTTGCTTCCTGATTCTTATGTAATGGCAATGGTTATGATGGCACACGGTCCTACGCATGTGTGTGCCCAGCAGATCACGAAAATGTTAGAACAGGTTTGGGTAAATGACAAGATTCTGGACACTGCAAAGAGGCATGTCCAGAACTGTATGATCTGCCTGCATCACAATGTGGGTAAGGGGACAGTGACTCCAAGGGGAAGTTTTGGGCCCCCTTCTGTCCCCTTTGAGGTCATTCACCTTGATTTTATTGAAATGGAGCGATGTAATAATCTAAAATATGTTCTTGTAATTATTTGTGCCTTCAGTAAATGGGTCGAGGCTTTCCCCGTCAAAGATGCTACCGCCATGACCACTGCAAAGATTATGGTAAAAGAATTCTTTCCTCGATTTGGGCTCCCGAGGATAATCTGGTCGGATAATGGTCCTCACTTTATCGCAGCAGTAATTTTGCAAATATGTGCAGCCCTATGTATTGAGAAACAATTTCATTCAGCTAGGCATCCTTAAAGTGCTGGGTTGGTGGAAGGACACAACAGTATTTTAAAGAATAAACTTGCAAAAACATGTGCTGATATCAAACTAAAATGGCCAGATGCTTTGCCTATTGCGTTATTAGCTATGCGTACCACACCTCAGACTAGAACTGGGCTTTCTCCATTTGAAGTAGTGATGGGGAGACCTGCTAACATTTGGGGTCTCCCTAAACCTAAAGCTCTGAGAGAGGTGGAAAATGTATTGCTTGTAGACTACTGTAACCAGTTAACTAAAAACCTGTATTTCATTTATCACCAGGTGCATGCTGCTTTACCTGTACGGTTCACGGGCCCAGGACACGATATACAGCCTGGAAGTTGGGTCCTCGTGAAGGCCTACGAGAGGTCTTCCTGTCTCGCGCCTCGCTGGCGGGGACCCCATCAGGTGTTATTGGTCACCAGGACAGCAGTGCGGGTGGCTGGAAAGAAGAACTGGATTCACGCGACGCACGTCAAGAAACTTCCTCACCCGACGCCACACGCTATAGAAGAAGCAGAACCCCTCGCTGACGCTACAGTCTCTGATCTTGGAGTAGCAAACAGCGCTGTGAGTGCGTCAGAGAAGTTCTCTGAGCCTGAGGAGCTTGGGGAACAGTCCATTTCGTCTCCGCACTCTCTTGAAAAATCACTTCCGGAAAACACTGTTTCGAGCTCCGCGACTTCCGTCGCCACCGACATGTCGCTTCCCTCAGGAAGTGACGATACTTTGCTTCCGGACCACACAATTTTGGGTACCATCAGGTACAACCTTCGACCAAGGAAATAGAACTAAGGCACGAGTTTCGTGCATCTGGAAAAAGGAAGTGATTGGAAGATTGTCTTGTTATGGGAAAGTTTTGTTGAACAAAAGGGATTCTGCTGGCTAGGGTTGGGAAGGACTAAGAAATCACGCGACCGTAGTGTCGCCAGCAACGAACATTGGGGCCGTCGATTGAGAAACTACGATGCCTGCCACCTTCACCGCTGCTCCCCGCACTGGACTTGTAAATAAGGGGGTGACCAAATCGAACAATGAACAATGTGCCTGGGCCCCGAAAACGTACTGTTGTGTGTTGATAATGATTATTGTTATTTTTGCAACTGCTGCTGTAGGACTTTGGTATTTTGAAGAAATCTATCCTTTGAAACCTTTATTACCGACCGAGATTGTACCAACTGTTTTGACTCCCTCTGTACACCTTCACACTCTGTCCCCTAGAGACTCCCAACATAGACAGAAGTATCATAATAACACTCTGATGATAGTAATGAATGCTACTCATGCCATTTTTAATAAGAGTAATTGTTGGATTTGTACTCATTTATCACAACATGGGAACAAGGGACTGGGATGGTATATACATCCTCTACCTTTAACGACTGCTTGCTATGCCTCTCTTAGAGCACTATTCTTTGGCCGATGGAATGATAGCATCTCAGGGAACTTTGATGGAACTAATCTGAATGATTTCGAGAAACGTGAATTGACTCCCCTGGGATGCTCGCTTTTTGCAAATAGAAGTAAACCTAACGTCGCTTCTGTTAGGCCGTCTGACAATAGGCCAATGGGAGATTTTGAAGCTTGTAAAAACGTTGTAAATTTGACTGGGGAAAACAGGCCTCTGTATGTAGGGGGGCCTGTTTATTTTGTTTGTGGTAGTTTAGCATTTCCCTGGTTGCCCAAGGATTGGCAGGGAACCTGTTATTTAGGAATATTGTTACCCGGGGTATTTGTAGAAAGTACATTAGAGATTTCTAAGGCTCGCCCGCGGCGAGACGGCAACGGAGATACCCCTGGGCAAGTATTGGAGGACATAGCGAAATCAGTTGTGCCCTTTTGGGGACAAATAGCAAACTCAGAGAACATTAGGGGATTAGCAAGGGTACTGGAGAGAACGATCAACCGGACCACGGACATACTCTACAATATGACCTTAGAGCAAAAGGCAATAAGATTGGTAGCACTTCAAAATCGGATGGCATTAGATGTCATCTTGGCAGAACGAGGTGGAGTATGCAAATTAGTGGGGTCCGCTTGTTGTGTTTTCGTACCACACTCCTCACCAACAATTTTTAAAGCAATTCAGAACTTACATACTCTCAGTTCTGAAGTCCATATCCCTGTAGGAGACTGGAACCTTAGTACTTGGTTCTGGGATTCTTTGCGATCTTAGGGTTGGAAGGTGCTTTCCGTTATTCTGGTTATTTTAGGGATTCTGTTATTCCTTTGTTGCTGTTTTCAATGCCTCCCAAGTATGTGTGGAATGATAGGGGGGTGTTGTGCTCAAGCAGTGAGCGCAATAGGGCATAAAATATGTACCCCAGATACAGCATCTAAAGAATTCATGCTACAAGAGGTTTTTATGAACGACCTTATGGCTATAGACATTACAGACAATGATGCAGAATCTATGGATGATAACACATGGAGTTATTTTCAAAAGTATTAGGAATGATGTTTAGCACTTGGCATAGGCCAAAAGGAGGGTCTGTCCAAATCGAAATAATATTATACCTCCTATCGCATTGTTTGAATGTATGTTGGCCTACGCCACGTTGTCTAAAAACTATGTGTAAATAGATTCCGCGGCAAGGTCTTGACCTTAATGTATCGTGTAAATCGCCATCTTGGATTTAGCCGCCATTTTAGGTTCTCTTGTAGTGTGGAAGTCACCCTGAACAACAAAATGGAGGCCGAATGACATTTCGAGTGGGATTCTGGCCGTTGTGACCTCCTCACACATGAATAAGTAATATGCCCGCAGGCCACTTGTTGGGGTCGCGAACTGAGACCTTGTCCTATCCCTGACCTATGTGTAAATGAACAACTGTATCAGCGAAACTGATCGAAATGCATACATTATGGGATTGACCTGGCAACAAACTCTAGGCCTGGTTCTAGGAATGGTTAACCCGCGAGGGGGTTGGCCAGAGCTGGATAAAAAAGTATAAAAACCATAGTATCCCAATGTACGGTCTCTCACACTAACACGGCGAACTACCGTTGATAGTTCGTTTTGTCACTCTGCGGGCCGAATAGCTATCCGTTTGTCAATTGACTTTTGGTAATTATTGTATCTTTGAATAAAGCGCTTTGTATTTTCTTTGTAACCTGTGTTGGTGTGTTTCCTTTGGGCTTCCCGGCCTTATATCAATTTTTCTGTTTCCACATGGGCACATGAAGAAGTACGCCTGTGTGCACATGAAGATGCTTCTGGGCATGCAAGGCTGCATCTGGTAGCGTTACATTGGAATGTAAGCCTGCATGGGCACATGAAGAAGTACGCCTGTGTGCACATGAAGATGCTTCTGGGCATGCAAGGCTGCATCTGGTAGCGTTACATTGGAATGTAAGCCTGCATGGGCACATGAAGAAGTACGCCTGTGTGCACATGAAGATGCTTCTGGGCATGCAGGCTGCATCTGGTAGCGTTACATTGGAATATTAGCCTGTATGGGCACATGAAGAAGTACGCCTGTGTGCACATGAAGATGCTTCTGGGCATGCAGGCTGCATCTGGTAGCGTTACATTGGAATGTAAGCCTGTATGTGCACATGAAGAAGTACGCCTGTGTGCACATGAAGATGCTTCTGGGCATGCAGGCTGCACCTGGGCGTTACATTGGAATGTAAGCCTGCATGGGCACATGAAGAAGTACGCCTGTGTGCACATGAAGATGCTTCTGGGCATGCAGGCTGCACCTGGGCGTTACATTGGAATGTAAGCCTGCATGGGCACATGAAGAAGTACAGCTGTGTGCACATGAAGATGCTTCTGGGCATGCAGGCTGCACCTGGGCGTTACATTGGAATGTAAGCCTGCATGGGCACATGAAGAAGTATGCCTGTGTGCACATGAAGATGCTGCTGGGCATGCAGTCTGCATCTGGTAGCGTTACATTGGAATGTAAGCCTGTATGGGCACATGAAGAAGTACGCCTGTGTGCACATGAAGATGCTGCTGGGCATGCAGGCTGCATCTGGTAGCGTTACATTGGAATGTAAGCCTGCATGGGCACATGAAGAAGTACAGCTGTGTGCACATGAAGATGCTTCTGGGCATGCAGTCTGCATCTGGTAGCGTTACATTGGAATGTAAGCCTGCATGGGCACATGAAGAAGTACGCCTGTGTAAGATGCTTCTTGCATACGCTGAAGGACCTTGTACGGCTGCCTGTGGGCATATGATGAGGTGCTGGTGGTAGATTTGAATGTGGGGCATTAATAAATGGCAGCACTTAATGAGCTTGTCTAGCTGTTGTTTGTGGAAACAGAAGAGGCATTGGGATATCACTTGCAACCCCTTTTTAATTTGTCGTATTCACCGCCACAAACATTGGACGCTGGCTCTGCTAATGGTAATAAGATCGGTTCTACAATAATTGTGCGTCAGCAAGTTATTGAAATAACCTTTAAGATGCTTCTAGACTGACGAATAGGCTTGATTTGCTAAATGAAGTACAGATCGGCTTACTTTCCTGAACAGAATTGCAGTTAAAATGACAGGCTGACACAAAATAATGGTTTAAAATGTTCCAGTGAGGCGTTTCTTACATGGGCCTTATGTCGGACATTCGAATGCCCGGACTGAGAAGGGCAATCAAGCGGATCTGACAGTCAACATTTACACAGCAGCGATTATTGGTGGGAGCTTTTTAATAGCGGCAGATTGGTTATTTCTGCCACACTGTGAGAATGTTTGACATGTGCATTGAAATAATGTGTTGTGTGTGCTCTGCATTCAAATGTGTGATCAATCAACTTCCGGGGCCCCAGTGGTCCAGGGATGAATAATGGTTTCTAAACCATCGATCAGCCGACACCTCTAGTACACCAGAAGGGATCTGAACAGATTGGAAACGCAAGCAAATTAAAACCTCCTTGTCGTTTTGGTAACATGGACGGAACGGCAGGCTTATCTCTGCAATGTCATGGATCGCCGATTAGTTGCAACACAGCGGAAATACAATTATTACCCAATGATGAAAGGGAGTGTCCAGTCAAGGTTATATACAAATATCCACTTAATTATTATTCAGCAGACAGTTCTAGCACACTATAAAATACAAACCACCTTGTAAAGGAATGCAGAGGACAGACAGTTTCAGAGAATTAAATGGGGTGCATTCTGGATACTGACAGGAGGGCAGTCGGTATGGTTAATAACCACAACAGTTTAACATTACTTGGCTTCAGCACAAAGGCAGCAATGGGTCTTAAAATGTCTCTAGGGGCCTTTGGAGAAGGACCAGGGGGACATAACGACAATGCAACTTGTGCCGTATGTGTCATTGATGTTCAACAGGATTGAGTCATCTTCAGGGCTCTTTACAGGCTTCTGTGAAAGAGTTCAAGATGGGAGTCAGCTGCGGGTATGAGGCAGAAAGACGGTTGAGCGATGGAAGCTGGGGGAGCAGCTGCAGGCTGCCATACACAGAGGCTCAGGGTCAGGAATCATTGTCTCAGTGCTGGTCAGTGGTTCTGGAGCATTGGTCGGGACGTCTCGGATGTCTTTAAGCGACTGTGGTTTCACAACATTTGAAGTCAGTTGCAGCTAGAGGAACTCAACTAGCTCGAAAATGTCCTTTAAGGCGGGCGTCGGTAGATGCTCGTCGAGGCACTTCACACAGCTTCTTCAATGGGCTTGTGCCATCCTTTAAGGTGAAAAAATCCAAAGCTGAGGAGTGTGTTGCAGGCAGCTGCCTCGTCCTTTGTTGTAGGTTCTGAGACCTTATGGCACTAGAAAAAAAAAACTCTTTCCACTCAAGCCACTACCAATCAATACACTCGTAGAAATCCCAGGTGCACTTGCATCAGAGTGAGGACCAAAAAGCATGAGCAATCATCAGACCACTCATTATTCTCAACAAGATATTGTCGGCCACATCAGAAAGAAAGTCCAAAAAGGGATGAAAAGCCCACCCACTGATAATTATCATATCTGTGACCCTTGCAAGTAGGAGATTGCAGCCAATCACCCCTCTGTACTCCCTCCTCCATCAATAAAGTCCCCAGTCCTTCATCATGTACACCCCCCCTTTTCAAAGCACTGGTATGGCATAACACTGACACCCATCATGACAGTTAAAGACCAGATAACTACCTATTACATATCCGAAAACTTCCTGTTGAAGCTTCCTCTCAATAGCCAAAACCTTGGCTATTAGTAGAGTTCTCCATAACTGTATATCAGCCTTGCTCATAGGCTTCTCCATAATTGTAGTTTAGGCATGGCACTCCACATTGTGCTCACAGACTCCATAAGGGAATGCATCCTACATAACCTCATCCTCACAAAAACTGTCACGCTCACCTGATTCCCACGGAGGCGCAGGTCTGGCTTCGAGTGCTGATGCTTCTTCTATGGTGAAGCGCAGGGCTCTGAAGATGGACTCTCTGGCTCGCAGGAATATTCCCCTGTGCGTGAAAAGGGAGTATTACCCACTGACGGAATAATGCTCAAGCCTCCCACTCCCTTCCAACCCTCCGCGATACCCTTCCTCGATTCCCCGTGAAGTCTCACCTTAGGGTCAGGAAGGATGAGTTCTCCATCCTGCTTCTGATGCAGGGGCGCGTTGAAACCCAGTTACTTCACTGGATTGAGGTTTGATGGGAGTTCAAATAAGCTTTACTATTCAGGTAAGGCGCTGTAAGAGTTCTGTAGCAAGTTCAAAAGTTCAAGCTTAATAATAATGTTCATTGCCTTATTGCAGCAAGCGCTAACGCTTATGTCTTTTTCCCCTTAGGGGCCGGGGTTCGGAATGCCAGAGATATGGCGCCGACCCGAAGTGAAACGTGCAGTTCCAGTGAATAAGTTCTGGATGAGCGTTCGGGTAATGTCTTTGCATTCGCTCATTCAATGTCTTTGTCTTTTTTCCCCATAGGGGCCGGGGTCCGGAATGCCAGGAAGCGGCAGGACCCGAAATGAAATGGGAATGACCCAACAGGTAAGTCTTAGAAGAAAACTGAGCTTTTCCTATTCCCTTCCTTCTCTCACCTTGTTTTCTTGTCTTTTCTCTCTAGGCTCTGGGAAGTGGTTGGGGATCCGGATGATCGCTGCTGAAGATGGAGGTGCCCAGGAAAGGTGAGTGAAATGCAGCGCTACAGCGATTGAAGCGAAATGCTTTTAAAATTATGTCTTCCCTTTCAGGATTGTCGGAGTGATGTCTCCGTGATGCAGCTTTAGCAGGTAAGGTCTTCTTTCTCTCCAATTCTCTCTTAGCAGGTGACCCAGGATGCTGGCAGGCGTGGCTGAAGTCCAGATGCGGGAGCTGACACGGTGAGCGTCCAGCTGTGAGGAGCAGAACAACGCAAAGCGTGAGTTGCTGATCGGGCGTGGTTTAAATAGCTTTGGAAGAAGTTCCAGCTATGAATCCTTCCACCGATCAGGTATGTATCCTTCCCCGACCACACCCAAGGGGAAGTAGTCCTACAGGTAAAGTAGTTCCATTCAGGCCTCAAGAGGGCCTGGATGTAGCAGCATGGTCTGCATCAGGTAAGTGCACATTAAAACACTTGAACACTTGTCTAGCTTTATGAGCCTGGCGCCTAAGGCGCCAGGACAGGGGTCCAACATGAGCCTGGCGCCTAAGGCGCCAGGACTGTGTCCAAAGGGCCCCAGCTTGGGCCCGCTGGTACTTTCCTGGGGGGAATGATGCCTGCCTCTGGGGTTGCTGGGTCGGTCCTGGCTCCTTAGAGGTAGGCATCATGACAAAACCTGGTTTAAAATGTCTTCAAAACTACCATGGACTTCCTTCTAATAGAGGGGAACTCCATCATACTAGACTGAGAAGTACAAAAAAAGGTAGCAGGCGCAACTCTCTCTAAATAACAGGCATGATAACCTGTTCAGTGGTTCTTTACCAATTGCGAGTTCACAGCCATCTGCTTTTTGCTCACTGTACCTTACACAGATGGGAAATATTCATTTGCATATCAGTCTCTGTCCCGCCCACATGGGCAGTCCAGCACCGAAATGCTATGGCAATTCCCTTCTGAGCAAGAGTACCAACAGCAACCCCACACACGTGTTTCAGCCTTGTTGGGCCTCATCAGTGAGGTGGAGCTGTGCCTCTCTGAGCACAGTGAGCAGGGAGTCCACGTCTGGTTGCCCCCAGGTAACATAGGGTGACCAACCCCAAGTTACTTCCAAAAATACAAAAAAGGTAGCGGGCGCCCCTCTCTCAAAAGAACACAACATGATAACCTGTTCAGTGGTTATTAACCACTTTGAGAGTTCGGAACCATCTGCTTTTTGCCCACAGATGAGAAATAGCCATTTGCATATCAGTCTTTGTCCCGCCCACATGGGCAGTCCAGCACTGAGATGTCATAACAGGCAGAGACTTAGCACTATTTAAAAAAAGAACTCTTCCCCTGAAAACGGGTACTAACTGAAAATGTTGCACCTTTGAATGCCTGGTGATAAAAGTCAAGACAGCTCCTTCAAAGTACATAAGTTTCAATGTTATTCACTACATATCTAGAAAGAGCAAACACTTCCAAAAACAGTATGTAGACCGAATTAAGAATCAAATGAGGAAACCGTCGAACCCTGCAAGATCGACATCCACCAAAATGAATGCCTCCAGTGCCCTCATGCATCCTGTATGCCTGAATCAGCTGCTGCTATGCAGGTAAGCCCCGCTGCACTGCAAATTTCGTTTTGCAAAATTGCAGTTAAAATGCCAATAATGCTGCTGCTTTAATGGTAAACCCCCCAGATCTACAAGATATGAAATTCAATTGCCCCTCAATAAGCGATGCGATTGCATCTGGTAGCCCGTGGGGTGAAGGGATCCGAAGTCGATTACAGAAATGGAGTGTAACATGGCCGCCACCACAATGGGGCCAGCACCATGTTGTGGAGGCCGCCCAATAGCCCCCCCGCTCCTCACTGATTGGCCAATTGCCCTTCATATGGCCACCCACCCGAGCAGCCAGCAGGCGGATCTGGCTCCACACAAAGCCACACACTAAGGCCTGCTAGCGCTGTCTGTGCCTGACCGCCAGATCGCCTGTTATGCTGGATGCGCCCCCCTCCCTTGCCAACCTCACAGCTAGCACCGTCAGCACCACCTATGTTTCATTATTGCAAGGTAATGAGTCCAGCGTTTGTTTGCCTCCCACGCCTTTTAACAGTGATCCTCATGTTCACAGGAGTGCCCCAAGTGGCAGCGGCCCACTCCTTTCTTAGTTCCTCTATGCCACTCTCCCATTACCTATCCTTATGCCCCAGGTACCTTTCCCTCGACGGACCCTCCGTTGGCAAGGCCCATCACCATTGTCAGCCTGGCATTGCCTCACAGCCGCTCAACATTCACACAACCTAACTATCTCCCTGATTGCCCTTCCTCTGCCATTAACTACTCCCATCACGTTAGCAGCTCCCCATTGCTCTAAAGCGCATATATCTCTTACTAAACCAGCTGTTATAGCCACCTGCCTCTGGAAACTGCCTCATAGATTACCCACATTATTTGGGAATACCACAATCACAGTCACCCCAGAAACTCTGTGGGCCGCTAGCCTGCCTCTAGTTATCTCTCCACTAAGACTATTACCCACACTCACAGCAAGCCCTTCCATCGCTATCTACATTGCTCACACACCAGTTTCCAACTTCACTCTGACTTCACTCCCCTCTTACATCTCTCCCATTCCACTACCTAAGCCCACTCCCCTTCTCCCACCCTTACTCCCATGAACTTCATCTGCTGCATGTCCCGCTGCAGACACAAATCATCAGAGAAACAATATCCCATCTTTCTCCACTTATCCCAAGATACCTCCTGGCCAGACCCTTAAGTATCGCCTGATGCCACCTACCATCAACACTACAGCAAAGCACACAATGACTGACCAGTTTTCCACCCTCACCACTGTGCCCTGCTTAGGCCACCTTAGACGTAAACGACTATGTACATGTACACCCACCTCTACTTACTTACCTTGTTGAGGCTCATTAAGAAACGTGCGCCTATGCTCCGGCACAGGCCCACACCTACTGCGTGGCACTCATTGTTCTCCCACGCAGACTCTACCCCTCTTACTGGAGTCATCATCAGCTGACACCATTCCCCTATGCCACCACCCCTACCTTCTCCTGCACCCTCATAAATGCTTGCTCCCTCCGTGCCCACTCGCCAGACGATCATGACCTGCTATTGGAAAAAGACTGCAACATAATCGCCACCACCAAAACTTGGCTGCATGATGCTGCCTGCCCCATGCTATCACTTGCCATCCCTCCAGGGTATACCATTCTAAGATCTGACAAACCTACACAAGTATGGGGAGGAGTTGCCTTCCTCTCTAAAACATCTACTCACCTTAGAGCTTCCACATTACAGACGCTGCAAGGTTACAAACTACTGCTTGTGAAAGTAGAACCTAGACCCCAAACTACTTTCAACATCCTCCTCCTATACCGTCAGCCAAATCATGGAAATTCCCACAAAACAGATATCCCCCTTCGGCTTGCTCCCCTCATTAAACCCAGCTCTGAATGTTTACTTCTCGGATACTTCAATCTGGGCTTAAATGATGCTTCTGACACTAAGGACATAGCCCTCTCCAATACCCTATGAGAAATTAGCTTCGTCCATGCCGTCAACTCCCCCTCACACATCAAAGGCTGGTCCCTCGACTGGGTTGTGTATCATAACTTGCCCATCTCGATCACCTCAATTGACCCTGTCCCCTGGACAGATCACTCCTTGATCTAATTCCTGCTACCACTGGAGACTATGACAGCGTGCAAAGACACCTTGCGCCCCCCATTACCTCTAGACACACACGCAACTTGAAGTATCTCTGGAGCCGGAATGACTTCTTTCAATAGTAAGTTTATTTGTACATATATAAAGAACCGGCGCCCTGCACTGCTACCACCTCCTACATGAACCTCAACAACTGACCTGGAACCCTGGCTATTTCTAACCTAAACATTCCATGTTGGTCGCAGTGCAGGACTTCATTCTACCATAGAATGCTACACATCCTCCCCCCATAAATATCGAATGAAAACATTTAAAATAGCAATAAGATACATTAAAAGAAACGAAATAAAAGGACAACAACGATATTTAAAACACATACTCAATTAACCAATAATGAACATTTAGAAGACTTGTATGTTTACACACCTAAACACATTCCATGGAATAGATTGTGAATGTAATAGGCAAAATTAACAAATTGTACAATATACATTTACCTATGCATCACATAATCTCTGGACCAAAATGGTAACCTTCTTTCTCTTGAACCTCGTATCAATTCATGTCCAGATGCATCATTACTTTGTTGCACATTCACATCCATTTCTTCACTCTGTCTCACCACATCTCTATGACCATTGCCTATTTCACTTACATCTTCCCCTCTACATAGGGTTTCATCTCCAAATAAATCATTTGCTCTTTCCTTTTCTCCATTACGCCGAAATCCTTCTTTTTTGCCTCCCCATCTCCACCTACTTACTCTAACCAAATTCCATACTGCTCGCCCACCAACTCTAGTCGCTCTTCTGAACACTTGTATAACTTTAATCGGTCTGCTGTATTTAGAGTCGCCCTTCCTCACACTATGACCAAACTTAATCCGCACATAGTCTCCCGGTGAGATTCTCAACCTAGGTTCACCGATAGACGGTTCTCCACTAGATATATCGTGTTCATTTTGATGTTTGAACAACCTTTCCTTACCATCTTTCATCAATTTCCTACGATTAACCCAATCAGGATTAAGCAAAGTATTGGGTGCCCTTCGTCTCATCAATTCAAAGAGGAAAACCTTCATTCCCCTCTTGACAGCCATCCTGATACACCACACTTTCTCTTTTAGTACTTCATCCACTGGCAAATTATTACTCAACGCCAATTCTACTGCTTCTACAATTACGCGATTACATCTCTCCACTAACCCGTTAGTTTGGGGATGTTATAAAGCTGAAAACCTCCATTCAATCCTGATCTCTTGGCAAATTCTCTTATCTCTTTGCTTTTAAATTGGACCCCATTGTCACTCATTATCACTTTGGGGAATCCTTCCCTCCTGCAAATTTGCATTATGAATTTCACAATCTCATGACTATCAATCTTATTTACTGCTTTAACTTCCAGCCATCCTTAATAAAAATCAACTAATACTATCAAGAACTTCTAATCATCGATTAATTTCCCATAAGGTCCAACAATATCAATACCTAGCATTTCCCATGGTGCTTCACCTTTGTGAATGTCAATAGGCTTAGACCTTACAATTCTACAACTTTTATCGCTGTTCTGACATGGCCAACAATTCCTAACCATTCTTTCTACCATAGGATCCATGCCTGGCCACCAATATTTTAATCTTATGTTATTCTTCGTGCCTGTAATACCAGGATGACCCTGGTGTGCTTTTTCAATAAGTTCATCATATAACTTGCGTGGTGGAGTCAATTTGTCTCCTCTTACCAAAAATCCATCCTCTATAGACAATTCATCCCTCACTTCCCAAAATCTCAAACACATTTCCTGAACTGCCTACTTTTCAGGCCATCCCGACTTTAAGTATTCGCCAATTTGTTGAAGCTCATCATCCTTGCCCAACTCCTCAATCCAATCATCCTTGGATGTGACCTCAAACACAACAGCTACCATTTCATCATCCATTTCTACTACCATCTGTTTACTTCGTAGTGGTAATCTCGACAAAAAATCAGCTACAACATTCCTTTTTTCCAGGCACATACTTCACAGAAAAGTTATAATCCTGCATTTTAAGACTAAGTCTTGCTAATCTCGGCGAGGCCCTACACATTCCTTTGACTGTAAGATCCTCAATTAAAGGCTTATGATCTGTCTGAATAACAAACTTAGTTCCCCACAACTACTTCCTGAAGTAACTTACTGCCCAAGAACAAGCCAACAACTCTTTTTCGATCACTGAGTATCTATCTTCTGTGTCTGAAATGGCTCTCGATGCATGACTAATTATTCTCTCGTTTGCATCTTCATCTACCTGCGATAAAACTGCTCCCAAGCCGTTACCACCGGCATCCACTGTAATTTTCGTCATTCTACCAAACTCAAACCCTCCTAGCTCCAATGAATTGCAAATTTCACTTTTGATGTATTTTGCTGCCTTGTCACAATCATCATCCCACACAAACTTAGCATCCTTTTTCATCAGTTTCCTCAAAGGATCTGTGACACTCGCGAAGTTTCTAACAAATCTATTGTAATACTCACACAATCCCAAAAATTACCTTAACTCATCCTTGTTTTTTGGATCCGGTGACTCCCTGATGGCTTCCATGGCATCCTTCTTTGGCTTATACCCTTTGCCATTTACAGTATGTCCTAAATATTCTACCTCGTCTACTCCAATTTTACACTTGCTCTGTTCAACTTTCAAACCCACATCTTCTAATCTTTTCAACACTTTCTTTAACCTGTTATCATGTTCTTCCCTTCCTTTACCAAATACAATAATATCATCTTGATATACAAAAATTCCTTTTACTCCTTTGAGAACATGCATCATTACCCTCTGAAATACAGCCGCCGCCGAGGCCAAACCAAATGGCATACTTTTGTACCTATATAAACCATGTGGTGTAATAAAAGCTGTAATGTCTCTGCAATCTTCAGTAAGTGCAATTTGATGATATGCTTTCGAGAGATCTAGTGTTGAAAATACATCTGCATCACCAATACAGTTCAACATCTCAGAAATAATCGGAAGAGGAAATCTATCGATTATTATGTTCTTATTGACGTCTCTTAAGTCCACGCAAATCCTGGGTTTGCCATTCTTCTTTAACACCACCACGATGGGACTCACCCACTCCGAAGATTCAATTTTCTCTATGATCCCTTCTGATTCCAAACATGTCAACTTGTTCCACCTTGTCCGCAATGGCAAATGGAATCGGTCTTGATTTCGTGTGTCTAGCCGGTACAGCTCCTTTCTTCAGACGAATTCTGTGTGCAAAATCCTTTAATAAACCTAACTCTGATTTGACTTTATTCTTTTCCATCGATACACCATTTCTTTGTTGTTGTTGACTACTATTGACCAACAGAATCTGTTCTTCCGTACATGGGTCTAACCTGATTTTCAAACCAGCTTGATCTCTCCATCCTATGATGTTGACGCTTTTCTCTGCTACATAAACTTTGATTTGGGCTCGTCTGTCTTTAAATTGTATGATACTGGGAAACCACCCAATCATTTTTATCCTTGACCCCTCAAATCCTACCGGATTTTTTATGCCTGATGATTTCAATTTGCTTCCCAGACCACGTGCCACAAGGTTCTGCCATGTCTTCTTGGTGATTATTGTCCAAGGTGAACAACTATCCACCTTCACTCTGAGCTTCCAGTTATCTAGAATCACCTCGCAACTCGGGCACTTAAATTCCCCTTCTGGAGGTTCCTGTATGAAAAATACCCTTTCTTCGTCTGATTCTTCCTCTTCGCCTACGATGACAGAAATTCTTTTTTTTTTCTTACATACCACTGCAAAATGACCTTTTATACCACAAATTCCACATTTCTGTCCTAGAGCAGGACGCTGTTTTGCATTTGTGTAATGGCCAAATCTGCCACAGTTGTAGCATCTATTTCCATCCCTTGGTTGGTAATTCTGATATCTATGATCATTTTGTGCGCGAGGTTCATTCTTAGCCCAAATCTTTCCATGAACTTTACTTGAACCTCCCCTGTATTCTGAATTCTTTGTTGCTCTTCCCTGGAGCAGCTTCTGGCTTGTCTTTAGTTCGCAGTGCATTAACTTGGCTTTGCTCTTCTTGCTCCTGTACTATCTTTGTAGTGCTTCGTTGCATGCTCTGTACAGCTTCTTCTTTCTTGTCCTTAATTTCTTTAGAGAACAGTTGACTGTGCTCCACCCTCTTGGCAATAGCTATAATTTCAGGTAGTGATGGATTACCGATCATCCACAGCCTGGCTTGAACTATATTATCCTTTGAGTGAATTATGATTTGATCTCGTATTAATTCGTCCAGAGTGATGCCATTGCCAAATTGACAGGTTCTGGATAAAATCCTTAATGCTGAAACATATTCCTCGATACTTTTACTTTCTTTTTGCACCCTGGTGTAAAATGTATACCTATTTATGGCGACATTGGTTTCAGGCGCATAATATTTGTCCAATTGTCTTATGGCTCTGTCATGTTCATCGGCATCTCCAGCCTCATCTCTTGTCAATTCTGGAAGTTCCCTGAATTTCCTTTGGCCCTCCAATCCAAGTGCATGCAACAACAATAGTTTCTTTTTTCTGGATGTGAGTTCTTCCTGATCCATGGCTTTAATATAATTCAGCCAAAATTCTTTCCATTCTGACCAGACCAATGCTGGCTGACCTGGTGTCGGCAAAAAGCTTGCAGGAGGTTGGATACTGATACCCTGCATTGTAGTATCCTAACACAGTCTTATAACTTGCATATAGTCTTAAGCGTTCCTTTATGGTGTGTATTTAACCAGAGAAAGAAGAAGAAAAACACATTTTTTCTTTTTTTTTTTTTTAGAACTGGGACGAGGATGAGGATGAATAATCCTCACCCTGCCCAGACTTCCTGGTCTTTGTCCAGCAGGCCCACGTGATCGCGACCTATTGCAAGGTCCTTTTTTCTAACCTACGCGATGTGAAGATGTATCGTTACGAGTCAGTGGGGAAGTGAAGACAATTTGACTTAAAACTCTATGAGGGGGCCCGGGAGCTTCAAACGAGCAGGAGCAGCGAATGCTCGGAGCTCCAAACAAACCACGCAGCCTCAGTGGTTGTTTGGCCCGGAATATCTGCTCTAAACTGTAGCCCCCACCACCAAAGACAGCACAAACCAACGCCGTAATGTGTTGGTTCTGAGCATCTGCTCTCCTCCAGTCTCACGTGTAAGCCGTGTGAACTGTAACAGCACAAGCCAGCGCGGAGCTGCGCTCAGGCTCGGAGCAGCCGCTCTCGTCTTCTTTGTGCTGCGTGGGTCGCCAGGCGCCGGTGTCCTCGTCGCCAATTGAAGTATCTCTGGAGCCGTAATGACTTCTTTCAATAGTAAGTTTATTTGTACATATATAAAGAACCGGTGCCCTGCACTGCTACCACCTCCTTCATGAACCTCAACAACTGACCTGGAACCCTGGCTATTTCTAACCTAAACATTCCATGTTGGTCGCAGTGCAGGACTACATTCTACCATAGAATGCTACACAACTCTTGTCTGAATTGCTCAAACCCACCATCTCTTCCCACCTCGCCTCTCTTCCAGATAGCAATAACCTGGCAACCATCCTTGCCACCTACAACGCCCTGCTACTACACAAACGTGACCTTCACGCTCCTCTCAAAACCACACACCAAAAGAAAACCCTCACCCACAACTGGTTCACTGAGGATCTTATCTCAGTACATAAAAATAAGCGGGCCCAAGAACATCTCTGGAGGAAGAAGCCCTCCACGGTGCACAAACAAGCATGTTTTGCCGCAGCCAATACCTACAAGGCTGCCATCATCACCACAAAGTTTGGCACAAACAACACTAGAATCAAGGAAGCTAGTTCTAACACCAAGGAACTCTTTAAAATCTTCAAATAGCTCGAATCCCCAGTACCCCCCCATTGCCAGCTTCTCTAAAGACAAAACGTGGTGTACCTCTGTCCAAACAGCACTAACCTAAAAAAAAAACACCATGCTAAGAAACAGAACCATCATTAAGAAATCACTGCAATCCACCAAGGGCGTGCCCTCCATCACTCCCATAAACCCCCCCTGACCACCACACCATTCAACTTCTCCCAAGTCTCTCCTGCTGGCATCCTGGCCAGCATTCAAAACCTTAAGCCATGAAACTGCAAGGGTGACATCTGCCCTTCCTACATCATCAAAATGTGTGCCATGCCTCTGTCACCAATAATTATCAAATTCATGAATGCCTCCTTTGACATGAGCTCCATCCCCACAGCCATCAAAGAAGCCTGGGTCACCCCCTTCTCAAGAAACCCTCCATTGACCCCACACTACCAAACCAACTACAGCCCCATCCGAACGGTACCCTATCCCCTCAAAATTCTAGAATGCACTGCATATATCCAACTTCCAGCCTACTAGAACAACCATAACCTCCTTGGCTCCGGCAAATTGGGCTTTAGACCTAGGCACAGTACAGAGACTGCCCTACTGGACCTTAATATCAAGATTGATGGCATTCGTGATGCTGGAGAACTTGCCATCCTCCTCTCACTCGAACTCTCCACTGCCTTTCACTTGGTCGACCAGGACATTCTGTGCCAGCACCTCACCACCAAATTGAACTTCTTCACAGAAGCTGACAACTGGATGAAAACCTTTCTCAGCAAGCAGTCCTCCAGGGTCTTTGCTGGGTCAGACGCTGCTCACCCAATCACCATCCCCTACGGTGTTCCTGAAGGGTCCTGCATTTCACCCACCATGTACAATATTTACACCAAACCTCTGTTCTATCAACTTGATCACATTGGGATCCCCTACACAAACCTTGCTGATGACACTCAAATACTGTTAAAACTCATGGGGAACCATGCCACTGACTCCACTAACATGGATCACGTCTACAGCTTCATTCAGGCCTGGATGGCTGACACCACCTGTGCCCAAATGATGAATAAATAGTGCTCCTCATTGTAGGATCACCTCACAAACTCAAACTCCTGGACCCAGCATTTGCCTCATTCTCCATCGATGGCAATCCCACTGTTGTCTCAAGCCATGTGAAAACCTTGGGTGTCTACCTAGACACAGAACTATCTATGCGCAAACATGCGCAAACATGTAAAGTCTCTTGCCTCCTCAGCAGCATATGTCAACAAGCTCATCAACCAACATTTCTTGCTACTGACAACTGTCTCACCCGCGCTAGGGCCATAATTGGCAGAAAACTATACTACTGCAATGCCTTACTCTCAGGCACCTCTTCAAAAAATATCACTAAACTTCAACTGATCCAAAAGAATGCCCTTCGTGCTGTCTGGGGTCTAACACGCTCGGATCACATCTCTCATGCAAGACGGGAGTCTCACTGGCTGCCGATCTAAGCCTGTATCGAGTTTATGATGCTTTCTATAACACACATAAGCATACATAACGTTGCACAAGCCCTCCTCACTCAATGCATCACTAAAGAATCTGAATCCAGCTGCCTGTTCTCCTCTACCACTAAGCCATTAGCCATCCCAATATTTTACAGTAGAAGAGCAGGTGGAACCAGCTTCACCGTCATTGCCCCCTCCCTCTGGAATGATGCCCTCGCCCTCCTCCTCCTCCTCCAAGAAGAACCTTCCTATCTTACCTTCAGAAAAAAACTCTAGACTTTGCTCTTCGACAAAAATGAATAGCGGATCACAAATGACTACCATATAGCTGCCTTCTCTCTACTGCCTTGCAGCCAATAACATATGGGTTTGGGTGCTGTCAATAAATGCAATAAATACATAAATAAATAAAACAGCAGTGACAACCATCCGAAATGTCCTAAGTGACAATGACAAGGCTCGATACCTTCCCATAATAAAGAGTTCACTCTAGAACTTATTGTCAAATTGGAAACCCCACAAAATCCAAGACCCCAACCATAGAAGAGCAGTCAGACCATGTCTAAATCCCCTTCACTGACATGTGTGAGAGGGTAATCCACTCCAGGTTACCAAAGTCTCAGACAACATCAGTGAGAAATCTGAAAAGGTTAGACCTAGTCACATTCCAAGACTTGTTGTCCATGCCTTTCCAAAGTTGAAGTAACAAGTGGCATTAACTCCATGACTGCCACAAAATGACATCAGTGAACTGCACCATTCACCCATAGTAAATCCAGACAATCACGGACAGGGTCGGACTAGGACAAGAAATAGACCCAGACACCCAAAAAAAAGTAGCCCACCCCTCTCCTCAAAAAAGTGGCCCTCATAACATCATCCGCGTCAATTCACAACTTTAAAGAAAATGCTGTTCCAAAAACTCACACCTGGATAAATTGCCCGTTGCAATAGGGAGACCAACTTTTCAAAATGGCTTTGCAGGACACTTTATGCGCTGAGGCTCAAAATGGTTTGTAGGGTGCGAGATTTTATACAGTGCCATTTGTTTGCACCAACATATGGATACTTTTGTTTACATATGACTGTTGTGATGTTTAAATGTCCTGTCCTCTCTTGGTGCAGAGCAGTCAACCTTTGACTGATGAATGCACACCTAGTGCAAATTATTTCATAGGCTTAGCCATTCTTGTATACCACATCTATTTTAGGCCTGGCCGTTTTAGGTCTGTTTTGGTCTCATTTTGCCATAATGTGTCCAGGGGTGTGTAATACATGCAAGGGGTCATTAATGACTATGCCCTCAAGACTTGGGCCACACCACAACTCCAGGGGGAGCCTGAGGCAAAATGGTGCTTCCCCAGCACCCTGATCCGCCAGAGAGAGAGTGTGGTTGTGTGTGCGTGGCAGAGAGGGGTGGGCCATATGATTTGAGTACTTAGCATAGCATACACTCCATATCTCGTTTGCTGTGAGCAGCTGGGCATTTGATGACAATACCTGGGAAGACAGAAAACTATTTCTCTATGCATAAGATGTTTAATCAAAATTGTTTACTGAAAGTTTAGCAGAGTTAATAAACCAAACTACTCAATAGTGATCCTTTTATTGCATCCAGTCAGACTGCTTGGCTAACATTATTTGTATTGTCATAACTTTAAACATCCAGCAATCAGTGGTCGAAGTGTACTAAAAGAAGTAGTGGAACTATGTTCCCTACTTGCCTGCACCTCTCCCCACAAACCCCATTTCCCCCACCCCTCCGTCTCCCACACCCAATACAAACCCCAAAACACATGTGCCTGCTGTTTAGGGAAACGTTCAGTGCAGTGCACTGCACTGAAAGTGCAAGTTTCAACTTCTTCCTAAACTTTTATTTTAAAACAAAACCATTCTGGTGCAGTTTCTTTTTAAAGTACAAACATAGGAACAGAACAGTAAAACTGAATTAAAAGAAAAGTGCTTACCACTTAACAATAGTGACAGCGTTGGTGAGGTCAGCGGGCTGCGGCTCCAGAATCCAGACGATGGCAGCTCCAGGAGCAGACAAATATAAAGTCTGTCGTTGTGTGTGTGTCTAACCGACTCCAAGGATGGGCACACTCATGCCATTTCACATGATCCATGCCCACAAGCGACTTTCCCTCGAATGTGAAGTGGGGTGGGTGCATGTAAAGGGATTTCCATAGCATTGAACTAGCTGGAAAGCAAAGTGGAGCTGACCAAGAAGAGGGGAAACACGAGTTGACACAGAGGTACGAGAGTTAAGGGGGATATTGAGGAATCGGGTCAGGTCTGGGCGCACTGGCCCAGTGAGTATGGGCAGGAGAACTTGCTCCCTATTTACACAGCTAAAATTACCTGCAGAGGAAGCCGGAAGCACCAGTGCCCAGCAGAGCTACCGCAAAGTGCAGCCGCGGACTACCTCTTCCGCAGCCGTGCCAGCCTTCCAGAGGCACTGGCTCCAAGAACCCATCCTGTCCCGTCTCTGCATGCCTCTGCACGCGTATGCTGTATTGGTGCACGGCGGGATGCACTGGGCACAGGCTGGGTAGAGAGCCCTGGGTACACAGTGCATAGTGCACTCACCTATTCATACATCCATGATGCCCTAGAGGAACTAATCCCACATAGAATGCCTGCTGCCTCTCCTCCATGGTGGCGCGGGAGGGGGCAGCCCACAGGATGACGAGGAGTCTGTGTAGCGATCTCTTCGTGCTGGTGAGCAAGTGGCGTGTGCTGTGTTTTGGTGCTGCTCACTTTCCCTGTGGCGGTCAGCACCTTGCGGCGGCCAAGCCTAAGTGGCACAGCACAGAGAGCAATCCAACAGGACGGGGGTGGTGGGGGTCGATCAGGGTGTGGGGGGTCTATGTATGCCCAAGAACTGCAAAATCGTACGGGATTTGCAGTGTACACATAGGGGGGCAGAGCCAGAAGAGAGCTCATGGTGTCAAAGAGCTGCTCCGCCCACCTAATCCATGTCGTTGCAGGTGCTTTTTTTGGCCATGATGGGCCAATCTGACACTGAACATCGAGCCACTTGTGCACTAAATAGAGGGTATAAAACAATGACCTGCAGATAGAAAATAGCATCAATGATAAAGATTTGTTATTTATATAGTGCTTACACCTAAGCGCTCTACGTAGAACATATTTACATACATCAAGCTCCAACACAAGTTCTATTTATAATCCTCTAGTAGGTGGAAAAGCAGCACAAATAAGCTATATTCCTGTCCAAATAAACGTTGCTCAAGTCAAAAAAGACACCTTGAAAAATCATCCCAAGAATCTGTTTGGGTTTGTGAAAAATCCCTCCAGCCCCCAGCCCCATCACAATCAAGCACTGAAATGGAAACTGCTAGGAATATGCAGGGTTAAGATGGCCTGGAAAGTCCCAAATTACACAGAGGTTCTCGAATCAGTCAAACCAGACTAAATAACGGAAATATGCAACGTGGAAGGCAAAACCCAGCTTTATTATCATCAAAATAAAGCAGGGACAGCATACACACATTGATTTCTTCGAGCTCTCGCTCATAACATAAAAAACAATGGTTTACATATTCAACATTTGCTATAACTGACATCATACTGTAAGCTTAGTTACCAAAAACCTACAAGTGATGGGGATTGGTTAGTGAGGGTGATTACATATGCATGCAATCGGGGTTACATTTCTAATTGTGTAACGCTTGTCTAATGGGTCCTCCCGAGACCACCTCTAAGTTTATAAAGGTAAAAGGACATTGTCTCTGCAATAGGTAATTGGCTGGCACCTTACTTCATGGGCAGCATAACATTGGGGGTTTTCATTGCTTGGCTCTGTATTAACTGACCCTGGACAAATGACAGGTTGAGTCAGACAGGAGTAGGGGGAGACATGTCCACGGACTGCTTTTAGTAGAGTTCTCCATAACTTTATATCAGCCTTGCTCATAGGCTTCTCCATAACTGTAGTTTAGGCATGGCACTCCACATTGTGCTCACAGACTCCATAAGGGAATGCATCCTACAAAACCTCATCTTCACAGAAACCTGGTTTAAAATGTCTTCAAAACTACCATGGACTTCCTTCTAATAGAGGGGAACTCCATCATACTAGACTGAGAAGTCCAAAAAAAGGTAGCAGGCGCCCCTCTCTCGAAAGAACACAGCATGATAACCTGTTCAGTGGTTCTTAACCAATTGAGAGTTCCCAGCCATCTGCTTTTTGCTCACTGTACCTTACACAGATGGGAAATATCCATTTGCATATCAGTCTCTGTCCCACCCACATGGGCAGTCCAGCACCGAAATGCTATGGCAATTCCCTTCTGAGCAAGAGTACCAACAGCAACCCCACACACGTGTTTCAGCCTTGTTGGGCCTCATTAGTGAGGTGGAGATGTGCCTCTCTGAGCACAGTGAGCAGGGAGTCCACGTCTGGTTGCCTCCAGGTAACATAGGGTGACCAACCCCAAGTTACTTCCAAAAATACAAGAAAGGTAGCGGGCGCCCCTCTCTCAAAAGAACACAACATGATAACCTCTTCAGTGGTTATTAACCACTTTGAGAGTTCTGAGCCATCTGCTTTTTGATAACTGTACCTTACACAGATGGGAAATAGCCATTTGCATATCAAACTTTGTCCCGCCCACATGGGCAGTCCAGCACTGAGAAGTCATAACAGGCAGAGACTTAGCACTATTTCAAAAAAGCACTCTTCCCCTGAAAACGGGTACTAACTGAAAATGTTGCACCTTTGAATGCTTGGTGATAAAAGTTAAGACAGCTCCTTCAAAGTACATAAGTTTCAAAATTATTCACTACATATCTAGAAAGAGCAAACACTTCCTGAAACAGTATGTAGACCGAATTAAGAATCAAATGAGGGAACCGTCGAACCCTGCAAGATCGACATCCACCAAAATGAATGCCTCCAGTGCCCTCATGTATCCTGTATGCCTGAATCAGCTGCTGCTACGCAGATAAGCCCTGCTGCACTGCGAATTTCGTTTTGCAAAATTGCTGTTAAAATGCCAATAATGCTGCTGCTTTAATGGTAAACCCCCCAGTTCTACAAGATATGAAATGCAATTGCCCCTTAATAAGCGATGTGATTGCATCTGGTAGCCCGTAGCGTGAAGGGATCCGAAGTCCATTACAGAAATGGAGTGCAACATGGCCGCCACCACAATGGGGCCAGCACCATGTTGTGGAGGCCGCCCAATAGCCCCCCCACTCCTCACTGATTGGCCAATTGCCCTTCATATGGCCACCCACCCGAGTAGCCAGCAGGCAGATCTGGCTCCACACGAAGGCCACAAACTAAGGCCTGCTAGCGCTGTCTGTGCCTGAACGCCAGATCGCCTGTTATGCTGAATGTGCCTCCCCCTTGCCAACCTCACAGCTAGCACCGCCAGCACCGCCTACATTTCCTTATTGCAAGGTAATGAGTCCAGCGTTTGTTTGCCTCCCAAGCCTTTTAACAGTGATCCTCATGTTCACAGGAGTGCCCCAAGTGACAGAGGCCCACTCCTTTCTTAGTTCCACTATGCCACTCTCCCGTTACCTGTCCTTATGCCCCAGGTACCTTTCCCTCGACAGACCCTCCATTGGCCAGGCCCATCACCATTGTCAGCCTGGCATTGCCTCACAGCCGCCCAACATTCACACAACCTAACTATCTCCCTGATTGCCCTTCCTCTGACATTAACTACTCCCATCACATTAGCAGCTCCACATTGCTCTAAAGCGCATATATCTCTTACTAAACCAGCTGTTATAGCCACCTGCCTCTGGAAACTGCCTCATAGATTACCCACATTATTTGGGAATACCACAATCACAGTCATCCCAGAAACTCTGTGGGCCGCTAGCCTGCCTCTAGTTATCTCTCCACTAAGATTATTACCTACACTCACAGCAAGCCCTACCATCGCTATCTACATTGCTCACCCACCAGTTTCCAACTTCACTCTGACTTCACTCCCCTCTTACATCTCACCCATTCCACTACATAAGCCCACTCCCCTTCTCCCACCGTTACTCCCATGAACTTCATCTGCTGCATGTCCCGCTGCAGACACAAATCATCAGAGAAACAATATCCCATCTTTCTCCACTTATCACAAGATACCCCCTGGCCAGACCCCTAAGTATCGGCTGATGCCACCTACCATCAACACTACAGCCAAGCACACAATGACTGACCAGTTTTCCACCCTCACCACTGTGCCCTGCTTAGGCCACCTTAGACGTAAACGACTATGTACATGTACACCCACCTCTACTTACTTACCTTGTTGAGGCTCATTAAGAAACGTGCGCCTATGCTCCCGCACAGGCCCACACCTACTGCATTGCACTCATTGTTCTCCCACGCAGACTCTACCCCCCTTACTGGAGTCATCATCAGCTGACACCATTCCCCTATGCCACTACCCCTACCTTCTCCTGCACCCTCGTAAATGCCCGCTCCCTCTGTGCCCACTCGCAAGACGATCACGACCTGCTATTGGAAAAAGACTGCAACATGATCGCCACCACCAAAACTTGGCTTCATGATGCTGCCTGCCCCATGCTATCACTTGCCATCCCTCCAGGGTATACCATTCTAAGATCTGAAAGACCTATACAAGTTGGGGGAGGAGTTTCCGTCCTCTCTAAAACATCTACTCACCTTAGAGCTTCCACATTATAGACGCTGCAAGGTTACAAACTACTGCTTGTGAAAGTAGAACCCAAACTACTTTCAACATCCTCCTCCTATACCGTCAGCCAAATCATGGCAATTCCCACAATACAGATATCCCCCTTCGGCTTGCTCCCCTCATTAAACCCAGCTCTGAAAGTTTACTTCTCGGATACTTCAATCTGGGCTTAAATGATGCTTCTGACACTAAGGCCATAGACCTCTCCAATACCCTACGAGAAATTATCTCCGTCCATGCCGTCAACTCCCCTCACACATCAAAGGCTGGTCCCTCTACTGGGTTATGTATCATAACTTGCCCATCTCGATCACCTCAATTGACCCTGCCCCCTGGACAGATCACTCCTTGATCTAATTCCTGCTACCACTGGAGACTATGACAGCGTGCAAAGACACCCTGTGCTCCCCATTACCTCTAGACACACACACCACTCTTGTCTGAATTGCTCAAACCCACCATCTATTCCCACCTCACCTCTCTTCCAGATAGAAATAACCTGGCAACCATCCTTGCCACCTACAACACCCTGCTACTACACAAACCTGACCTTCACGCTCCTCTCAAAACCACACACCAAAAGAAAACCCTCACCCACAACTGGTTCACAGAGGATCTTATCTCAGTACATAAAAATAAACGGGCCCAAGAACATCTCTGGAGGAAGAAGCCCTCCGCGGTGCACAAACAAGCATGTTTTGCCACAGCCAATACCTACAAGGCTGCCATCTTCACCACAAAGTTTGGCATAAACAACACAACACTAGAATCAAGGAAGCTAGTTCTAACACCAAGGAACTCTTTAAAATATTCAAAGAGCTTTAATCCCCAGTACCCCCCCATTGCCAGCTTCTCTAAAGACAAAACATGGTGTACCTCTGTCCAAACAGCACTAACCTAAAAAAAAAACACCATGCTAAGATACAAAACCATCATTAAGAAATCACTGCAATCCGCCAAGGACGTGCCCTCCATCACTCCCATAAACCCCCCCTCACCACCACACCATTCAACTTCTCCCAAGTCTCTCCTGCTGGCATCCTGGCCAGCATTCAAAACCTTAAGCCATGAAACTGCAAGGGTCACATCTGCCCTTCCCACAACATCAAAATGTGTGCCATGCCTCTGTCACCAATAATTATCAAATTCATGAATGCCTCCTTTGACATGAGCTCCATCCCCACAGCCATCAAGGAAGCCTGGGTCACCCCCTTCTCAAGAAACCCTCCATTGACCCCACACTCCCAAACCAACTACAGCCCCATCTGAACGGTACCCTATCCCCTCAAAATTCTAGAATGCACTGCATATAATCAACTTCCAGCCTACCAGAAAAACCATAACCTCTTTGGCTCCGGCCAATTGGGCTTTAGAGCTAGGCACAGCACAGAGACTGCCCAACTGGACCTTAATATCAAGATTGTTGCATTCATGATGCTTGAGAACTTGCCATCCTCCTCTCACTCGTACTCTTCTCTGCCTTTCACTTGGTCGACCAGGACATTCTGTGCCAGCACCTCACCACCAAATTGAACTTCTTCACAGAAGCTGGCAACTGGATGAAAACCTTTCCCAGCAAGCAGTCCTCCAGGGTCTTTGCTGGGTCAGACGCTGCTCACCCAATCACCATCCCCTACGGTGTTCCTGAAGGGTCCTGCATCTCACCCACCATGTACAATATTTACACCAAACCTCTGTTCTACCAACTTGATCACATTGGGATCCCCTACACAAACCTTGCTGATGACACTCAAATCCTGTTAAAACTCATGGGGAACCATCCCACTGACTCCACTAACATGGATCACGTCTACAGCTTCATTCAGGTCTGGATGGCTGACACCACCTGTGCCTCAATGATGAATAAATAGTGCTCCTCATTGTAGGATCACCTCATAGACTCAAGCTCCTGGACCCAGCATTTGCCTCATTCTCCATCGATGGCAATCCCACTGTTGTCTCAAGCCATGTGAAAACCTTGGGCGTCTACTTAGACATATAACTATCTGCACAAATATGTAAAATCCGTTGCCTCCTCAGCGGCATATAGCTCATCAACCAACATTTCCTGCTACTGACAACTGTCTCACCCGCGCTAGGGCCATAATTGGCAGAAAACTATGTTACTGTAATTACTCTCAGGCACCTCTTCAAAAAATATCACTAAACTTCAACTGATCCAAAAGAAGGCCCTTCGTGCTGTCTGGGGTCTAACACGCTCGGATCACATCTCCCATGCAAGACGGGAGTCTCACTGGCTGCCGATCAAAGCCTGTATCGAGTTTATGATGCTTTCTATAACACACAGATGCATACATAACGTTGCACAAGCCCTCCTCAGTCAATGCATCACTAAAGAATCTGAATCCAGCTGCCTGTGCTCCTCTACCACTAAGCCATTAGCCATCCCAATATTTTACAGTAAAAGAGCTGGTGGAACCAGCTTCACCGTCATTGCCCCCTCCCTCTGGAATGATGCCCTCGCCCCCTCCCCCTCCTCCTCCAAGAAGAACCTTCCTATCTTACCTTCAGAAAAAAACTCTAGACTTTGCTCTTCGAAAAAAATGAATAGCTGATCACAAATGACTGCCATATAGCTGCCTTCTCAGCCAATAACATATGGGTTTGGGTGCTGTCAATAAATGCAATAAATACATAAATAAATAAAACAGCGGTGACAACCATCCGAAATGTCCTAAGTGACAATGACAAGGCTCGATACCTTCCAATAATAGAGAGTTCACTCTAGTACTTATTGTCAAATTGGAAACCCCACAAAATCCAAGACCCCAACCATAGAAGAGCAGTCAGACCATGTCTAAATCCCCTTCACTGACATGTGTGAGAGGGTAATCCACTCCAGGTTACCAAAGTCTCAGACAACATCAGTGAGAAATCTGAAAAGGTTAGACCTAGTCACATTCCAAGACTTGTTGTCCATGCCTTTCCAAAGTTGAAGTAACAAGTGGCATTAACTCCATGACTGCCACAAAATGACATCAGTGAACTGCACCATTCACCCATAGTAAATCCAGACAATCACGGACAGGGTCGGATTAGGACAAGAAATAGGCCCAGACACCCAAAAAAAGTAGCCCACCCCTCTCCTCAAAAAAGTGGCCCTCAAAACATCATCCGCGTCAATTCACAACTTTAAAGAAAATGCTGTTCCAAAAACTCACACCTGGATAAATTGCCCTTTGCAATAGGGAGACCAACTTTTCAAAATGGTTTCGCAGAATACTTTACGCGCTGAGGCTCAAAAATTGTTTGTATGGTGCGAGATTTTATACAGCGCCATTTGTTTACACCAACATATGGATACTTTTGTTTACATATGACTGTTGTGATGTTTAAATGTCCTGTCCTCTCTTGGTGCAGAGCAGTCAACATTTAACTGATGAATGCACACCTAGTGCACATTATTTTATAGGCTTAGCCATTCTTGTATACCACATGTATTTTAGGCCTGGCCGTTTTAGGTCTGTTTTGGTCTCATTTTGCCATAATGTGTCCATGGGTGTGTAATACATGGAAGGGGTCATTAATGACTATGCCCTCCAGACTGGGGCCACACCACAACTCCAGGGGGAACCTGAGGCAAAATGGTGTTTCCCCAGCACCCTGATCCGCCATAGAGAGAGTGTGGTTGTGTGTGCGTGGCAGAGAGGGGGTGGGCCCTATGATTTGAGTACTTACCATAGCATACACTCCATATCTCGTTTGCTGTGACCAGCTGGGCATTTGATGACAATACCTGGGAAGACAGAAAACTATTTCTCTATGCATAAAATGTTTAATCAAAATTGTTTACTGAAAGTTTAGCAGAAGTTAATAAACCAAACTACTCAATAGTGATCCTTTTATTGCATCCAGTCAGACTGCATGGCTAACATTATTTGTATTGTCAGAACTTAAAACATCCAGCAATCAGTGGTCGAAGTGTACTAAAAGAAGTAGTGAAACTATGTTCCCTACTGGCCTGCACCCCCCCACAAACCCCATTGCCCACACCCCTCCCTCTCCCACACACAATACAAACCCCAAAACACATGTCCCTACTGTTTAGGGAAACGTTCAGTGCAGTGCACTGCACTGAAAGTGTAAGTTTCAACTTCTTCCTACACTTTTATTTTAAAACGAAACCATTCTGGAGCTGTTTTTTTTTAAAGTACAAACATTGGAACAGAACAGTAAAACTGAATTAAAAGAAAAGTGCTTACCACTTAACAATAGTGACAGCGTTGGTGAGGTCAGCGGGCCGCGGCTCCAGAATCCAGACGATGGCAGCTCCAGGAGCAGACAAATATAAAGTCTGTCGTTGTGTGTCTAACCGACTCCAAGGATGGGCACACTCATGCCATTTTACAGCATAATGTGGTACAGGATACATGCCCACAAGCGACTTTCCCTCGAATGTGAAGTGGGGTGGGTCCATGTAAAGGGATTTCCATAGCATTGACCTAGCTGGAAAGCAAAGTGGAGCTGACCAAGAAGCGGGGAAACATGAGTTGACACAGCGGTAGGAGAATGAAGGGGGATATTGAGGAATCGGGTTAGGTCTGGGCGACCTGGCCCAGTGAGCATGGGCAGGAGAACTTGCTCCCTATTTACACAGCTAAAATTACCTGCGGAGGAAGCCGGAAGCACCAGTGCCCAGCAGAGCTACTGCCTCTTCACACGCATGCTGTATTGGTGCACGGCGGGATGCACTGGGCACAGGCTGGGTAGAGAGCCCTGGGTACACAGTGCATACTGCATTCACCTATTCATACATCCATGATGCCCTAGAGGCACTAATCCCACATAGCATGGCTGCTGCCCCTCCTCCATGGTGGCGTGGGAGGGGGCAGCCCACAGGATGACGAGGGGTCTGTGTAGCGATCTCTTCGTGCTGGTGAGCAAGTGGCATGTGCTGTGTTTTGGTGCTGCTCACTTTCCCTCTGGCGGTCAGCACCTTGCGGCGGCCAAGCCTCAGTGGCATAGCGCAGAGAGCAATCCAACAGGACGGCGGTGGTGGGGGTCGATCAGGGTGTGGGGGGGTCTATGTATGCCAGAGAACTGCAAAATCTTACGGGATTTGCAGTGTACACATAGGGGGGCAGAGCCAGAAGAGCGCTCATGGTGTCAAAGAGCTGCTCCGCCCACCTACTCCATTCCGTTGCAGGTGCTTATTTTGGCCATGATGGGCCAATCTGACCCTGAACATCGACCCACTTGTGCACTAAAT
Organism: Ambystoma mexicanum; assembly: GCF_040938575.1. Taxonomy (NCBI): domain Eukaryota; kingdom Metazoa; phylum Chordata; class Amphibia; order Caudata; family Ambystomatidae; genus Ambystoma; species Ambystoma mexicanum. The sequence continues at coordinate 619,497,604 of NC_090923.1, read as the reverse complement.
AGAGGGTATAAACCAATGACCTGCAGATAGAAAATAGCATCAATGATAAAGATGTGTTATTTATATAGTGCTTACACCTAAGCGCTGTACATAGAACATATTTACATACATCAAGCTCCAACACAAGTTCTATTTATAATCCTCTAATAAGTGGAAAAGCAGCACAAAGAAGCTATATATTCCTGTCCGAAATTACACAGAGGTTCTTGAATCAGTCAAACCAGACTAAATAACGGAAACATGCAAAGTGGAAGGCAAAACCAAGCTTTATCATCAAAATAAAGCAGGGACAGCATACAAGCATTGATTTATTTGAACTCTCTCTCTCGCTCATTACATAAAAAACAATGGTTTACATATTCATCATACTGTAAGCTTAGTTACCAAAAACCTATGGGTGTTGGGGATTGGTTAGTGAGGGTGATTACATATGCATGCTATAGGGGTTACATTTCTAATTGTGTAACGCTTGTCTAATGGGTCCTCCTGAGACCACCTCTAGGTTTATAAAGGTAAAAGGACATTGTCTCTGCAATAGGTAATTGGCTGGCACATTACGTCATGGGCAGCATAACATTGGGGGTTTTCATTGTTTGGCTCTGTATTAACTGACCCTGGACAAATGACAGGTCGAGTCAGACATGAGTAGGGGGAGACAGGTCCATGGACTGCTTTCCTTTCAATTAAAGAATATACCATCCTGCAGTTCTAGGCCATGAGCCAGGGTGATTGTCCAGCATCTCATATCTGAGTGTATGTGTAAGAAGTAAGACAGATGTTCTGCCTGTGTTTGTTGCTAATAAAAAGACAGTGTTCTTCAATTGTGGCTCACCTGTGATGGGACCATCTTTGGAATTATTTCACCCTGTATTTATTGGGATTTTAACTAATATTAACGTGAGCTGCTTGGTGCATTTTACCACTGGGGACAATATGGAGTTATTCTGCCTGGATTTATTTTGGATTATAATTGCGTACACCTGGCTAACAATGGTTGCTTGTGCTCTTCTAAATGTTAATTAATCTGGGAGTATACATCTGCATCCTGGGAATTGCTATCTTTTGCCATTTGCTGCAATGTTAGGACGATCTCCTAATTCAGGGTAACCTTGGTTGTAGTTACCTGCCTCTGGGTGATCTCTGCATGGATCTGTATTTCTGTGGTTTCAGCATTTTGTGTTCTTTGGAATTCCTGAGGTCTTTGTCTGTCTTGAAATGTGCTGTAGCTTCAGTTTTGGAAAAGATAGCTGTTCATTTTCTTGCATTTCTATGTTAATGATCAATATTTATGTGGTGTTCCTGTTGCATTCAGTTTATACATTGCTTTTTTTTAGTATTTTTCATGACTTATGGATGGTATGTAAATATGCTTCATGTGTAAGTGCCTATATTACCTTTTGGTCATGTTCTTCATGGTCAGTGCTGTAAAGGAGGCATGGTATCACAAGTATGACACTGACAGAAGAAGTACAGGTTTCCAAATATTTATTCAATTTACTGGGTTTGGAAAAACTCCTACTTTGCCCAATAACTATGATAGGAGTAGTCTCTTCCATCAAATAATAAAGAAAACACGGTTCTAGTCAGTTTTGTCAAATCAAAATGGCTTATACTAACAAAGCGTAATGCCTGCCCTATCTCTCATACAAAAAGGGGTGTAAAGGGGAATATGTATGCAAAGGAAAATCTGTGTTATTACATAAAGAATCAAAGAGGCTGAGTCAGCTCTCCTCCAACATTAGACAGCATGGAGTAAGGCCGCCCCCGTAGACAAGATGACACACTCTGGCTCAGGTTCTCAAAACAAAGGTAGTTCAAAAACATGAATCAAGGCCCACCTGGCCTTCCACATTAAAGTCACTTATTCCAGCATTTTTCACAGTTCAACAAAAAGTTCACGTTGGTCTCCCTCCATTGGGCTGAGAACTCTCAAAGCATTAACAGTTCACATAGGTCTTCCTCAGCCGGGCACAGACCTCTCAAACCACAAGTATCTGATTCAAAGCAGATCTCCCACAGCCAGGCTCGGACCTTGCAATCACTGCACTTGCAGGAGCTCACTTCCCCAAGCTTAATTGGCATTTTATTAGGAGTTCCCTTCCCCTAACTTATCACACTTCCAGTCACCCTCAGTTAGGCTCAGACCTTTTACTAATAATGAAGACTTTCAAGTGTGCCAGGCGCCTACCATAGACCTACGCAGGACCACTTTCACGTTATCTCCAGCTCATAGCCTTGTGTTATTTGACCCAGTGTCTCTTCGTCTGGGTAGTTCAGTATCATAAGCACAAAAGTTCAACATTCAACTTTTCACTTCCCCCTTTGCCGGGTTTAATCTTGATTTTTTATGCATTTTAGAGTTCATTCACTTTGCCGCTTTATAACAAAATATTTCACCTTTCACAGAGACTTTCGAAATGGCTACTTCCTTTCACCAGACCACTCTGCTCCTCTGTATCACTGGCTTCACAGATATCAGTAATTCAAAAATCACCACAGGTCTGCCTTCCTTCACATCTCATCCACACATGTGCAGCCTTCAATTGTGAGATATATGGTTGCAACTTCCATCTTTCCTTAACACACACCAGCTGTTCATGTCTCTCGTCAGCTCACTGGCTGTGTGCATTCCTTTCTTGTCTTTGCAGTTTTAATTCATGAGTAAAGGTCAATACCACAGGCTTGGCCTTGCCTCCCCAACTCTCATTCACTCGGGAGGGTCGCTGGCATCCATAAAACACAATGCAGTCTTCTTGTCTGGGATTTGTCCTTCTCTGCATATCTTTCACAGCTCATCAGAGCCAAAAACTTCCAGCAGGCATCTCCTGGGTTTCCCTACCCTTTGCTTTCATCCCTCTTTCAGTTGCTCTGCTCCAGTAGGTTTGCATCCGTCCCGGAAGTTCTGCTCCTTCTTATGTTCCACCTTGCTCAGAATGTGTCTCTATGTTCCATCTTTTATCCATGTGGGGAGAGTCAATGTGTATCAGATGTATGTGATTAAAGTTAAGTAGTTGACTTTGCCTGACCCGATTAGCGGGACATGTCCAATGAGATATGTAAGGGTTAGCCTCTTTACTCTCAGTCACCCTCTTCCTTGGGCCAATGTTTGTGTAGAAAGGGGGGGGAGTTGGGAAATTGGAACATCGTATGTAATATGATGGGGTACAGGTACTGGAAAGGGGGAATACCGCATCTCACCATCAGTTGCCTTACCCCTACTCCCCAAAGACCCCTCACCCAGGTGATCTTGCTGCAGTGGTCCAACCCCAGGGTATGGATCCAAAGGCGATGGATGTGCCCTGACCACCTGAGAGAGAGTGACCCCCAGGGACTAGTAGGTGAGACACCCTTTGGTTTCTCACAGTGCACTTTTGCTTCATGTCTAATGCATGCACATGTATTGTCACAGTATTAGTTTGATTATCTTTGCCATCTACAGATTAGATCATGCTTAGTTCTAGCTGTATCTTCCTGGGATAAGGGTGGCTTGGCTGTCTTATTGAGTAGCCTGCCTCACATTGGTCTGGGGAGGTACAGAAGCTATGGATGACTTATTAATCTGCCTCCCATATGGTGATATGTGTTAATCTTGACCTGTACCGATGACATGACTGGTTTTATTAATTTATGTTGACTTTATGTCCAAAAGGATAGTGATGTGCTCAAATACCTCATTTACAAAATGTGGTCCATTGTCAGACCTGAGCACTTTGCACACTCCCTACTTTGGGAATACCTCACATACAAGGAATTTCACAGCACATATGGCATCTGGATGTGTGCATGGACCTGCATCGATGCATCAGGAAAAGGGCATACGACCACTAGCATGTATCTTTAGAAGTTACACATTTGGAGCATATCTACATAGCCAATATGCAAAAACTGGAATGGTCCAGTAGGAAGGGGTACTGTTCCTCTCACTGTCCACAGAGTATTCCTAACAGTGAACCTCTAGCATGTTAAACAATTTACAATTAAATTAGCGATGTGTTCTGACAAATTTGGGAGAAGCCAGTCCTCCTCAATCAGTAGTGCAAGACAGTCTCTTGATGTCTGTGCTGTGTATTGCAATTGGTCTAGTGCAACTGTAAGCAGTCCGAGGGTCATGACTGGTTTCCCAGTACTGTCCTGTCTCCACAATGCATCTGTGGGGGACAATGAGCACCCCCTTTATTTCCACAACCCTTGCTCATCTGGTTGTGTCCTTGACTGCAATTTGGTAATTTGTGCTATGGGTGTGCATTAAAACCCTCCTTCAACACCATGTTGTGTGCATGTGTGTATTTGTTCAGTGCAGCTGCAATGTCAGATATATCAGGAAAATATGCTGCTATTTTTCTTCGCATTCAGTGTACTCATTGCCGTGAGAAATAAATTCAAATACACAAATGGGTACTCAATTTATTGATTAAATCAATAAACAAACAATTAATTAACTTATATTTTTGACATTTCGGCCCCATGAGTGGGAACGTGGACTCAAAATAACCAATAGTTATCACCCCTTCGTTTAGGAGTCCATAACCAAACCTATATTAATCAATTCACACTGTAAAAAAGAAAATAGTATTATTATTGTGTAAATACAGACAGAAATGCTATACATTTCCTAAATCCACCAGTGTTTTACATGTAGACACTTGCAAATTCCACATGACTCAAAAGTGCAAAGAAAGTACAAGCAAAGTGCAATGTGTAAACTAAATGGAAAAAAGACATCAAACACTAAACAAAACTCAAATGTACATCAATAAAAGATTATAAATAATACAATTTGCAGTGTACAGCCATTGTAAATCAATTAATTATCCAGAATTTCAAAAATAAATTCATATTGTAGGGATCTGCATTTCAAAAAATGTCATTGGCCAAACAAAGAACCCCCCTAAAGTTTCAACAGTTTGAAGCATCTAAATGTCTTGTGTGACATTTCAGCAACACTCCTTTGTTAATAACCTGTTGCCTTTGTCTTGTCCAATTGGTGATTATGGGTCCCTGTATATGAAAATATGTAACATCAATAAATTATATGTATAATGCATAAAATGTATTCTTTTTGCAAAGTGGCGATAACAAATAGATTGGATGGTAATGGACTGACCTCTTTTGACTGCAGCTGCTACATCTCCATTATCGCATAATCTTTCAAAAACTGTCTGAAAGTGAACACCTCAAATTTGCTCTACTGGATGGTATTGAAACCTGGATCTATAAACAGTTCAAATTAACAAGGGGGTCCTGAGAGTCCCTCTACCAGACATTAGACATGGTTACGAGTGCCTTACACAAATTCTTTAGCTCACTATCTGTCACAGAGGAGAACTATCCAAAACATATCAGTCTTTGTCCTGCCCTGGGGCAGTCCAGCACTGAAATACTAGGCAATTTTCCTCTGGACAAGATTACCAACAGCAACCCCAGACACGTGTTTCAGTCTGGTTGGACCTCATCAGTAGGGTGAAGCTGTGCCTCTCTAAAAATAGTGAGCAAGGGATCCACGTCTGGGTTCCCCTAGTAACTTAGGGTGACCTAAAGTTACTTAAATCATGCAAATTAACAAGGGGGGTCCTGGGAGTCCGTCTGCCAGACATTAGTCCTGGTTACGAGAGCCTTACCCATATTCTTTATCTCACTATCTTTCACAGTGGAGAAATATCCAAAACATATCAGTCTTTGTCCTGCCCTGGGGCAGTCCAGCACCGAAATGCTAGGCATCTTTCCTCTGAAGAAGAGTACCAACAGCAACCCCAGGCACGTGTTTCAGTCTGGTTTGACCTCATCAGTAGGGTGAAGCTGTGCCCCTCTAAGAATAGTGAGCAAGGGGTCCCTGTCTGGATTCCCCTAGTAACTTAGGGTGGCCTAAAGTTACTTAAATTATGAAAACTAGCAAGGGGGGTCCTCGGAGTCCCTCTGCCAGACATTTGTCCTGGTTGCGAGCAACTTACCCAGAGTCCTTAGCTCACTATCATTCACAGAGAAGAAATATCCCAAACATATCAGTCTCTGTCCTGCCCTGGGGCAATCCAGCACCGAAATGCTAGGCAATTCTCCTCTGAACAAGAGTACCAACAGCAACCCCAGAGACATCTTTAGTCAATGGGTTTGATATAATTTCTTCATAATTGTAGGCTTCTTGTGTGGTCATTGTTCTTTTGAGCTTTTCAAGTATGGCAAATAGGGCATGCTCAATGTCTAATGTAATTGTGCAGCCCATAGTTATACTTGCAGATTTCTCAAACGGATAATGACCTCTCATGACTAGATCTCAAATCTCACTATAGCATGCTAATGGTTTGTCCTATGGTCATTTTTTTGTTTGAGGACAGCCGTCATCACAACTCCATTTGAATGGGTGAATAAAAAGTTGTCTTCCTAACACGGGAGCTCTGCTAATTGCTAGCTTTAATTCATCAAAGGAGTCTATCATCTCACCGATCCAGTCTATATTACTGTTATCCTTCTGCACCCCTTTCATTCCTTTAAAAAGTGGCCTTACTTTTCAAAAACCAACAACCTGCAATAATTGCAAAGGCCTAGAAAGTGCTGTGACCCTTTCACTGTCTCTGGTTTGGATGTCTTCATGATTGCTTAGGCTCTTTCATGTTCACCTTCCTTCCTTCTTTTGATATTCGCTGGCCTATATAAGACCAATTCCTGGCAATATTGCATTTTCTCTTTTGTTAACTTTGTACCCTTTCTTGGGCATTACTGTCATCAGCTTAACTGAGTCTCTCCTGCACCCTTTCTCCGGGTTGCTGCACACTAAAATGTCATCTACATATTAGATTACAGTGCTCTCAAAATTTACATTTCCCAAGTCCATCTGCAGAACTCGGTTAAAGACCAGGGGGATTCACAGTACCCCTGGGGCAACCGAGTAGGTTTTAGTCTAATTCTGCGGTAAGTGAAAGAGGTCAATTATTGTGACTCTTCATGCAATGGGATGGAAAACAAAGCATTCTTAAAATCAATCAATGTAAAATATTTAGCTTTGGATGGGATGTCACATGATATTGTGGCTGGGTTGGGAAACATTGTGAACTCTGCCTCAACAATATTATTCAGGGTGGTAAGTCCTGGATAAATCTCCAGGATCCCCTGTCTCTTTTTTCACCAGGTACATCTGCGTGTTACATGAGGATTCTGTCGCAAATAGAAATGGAAGCCATGCTAACAATATGTGTACCATGCAAAGGAATACTTCAAGGTTTAATGGCTCTCCCCTATTTGCTTCTTGACCATAACATGTTGTTATCTTGTGCATTCACATAATGGATCCCTGGGGTGGAACATATTATCCCCTGGTCAGTAAATGATATTGTAATGTTTCATTTACTCAACAAGTCTCTCCCCAACATGTTCACTGGTGCCCTGCAACAGTAGAACAATGGCACGGACATGTTGTGTTCTCCTATGGTGATGGGTAAAGTGTCTGTAAAGTGAACCATAGTTGTTGTCCCAGAAAATCCTTGTGCATTCATGGCAATGTCAGACATTGGGAACTTCCCTCTTTAACACAAGATTGAGTCACCCATGTATCTACTAAGAAGGAACATTTATGTCACCTATGGTCACACTGATCCTCAGCTACTCTTGTGGGTCTGGTATAATCAATAGAATAGAACACATCATGTCTTTCTGTAGGATGTCCTATTGTGGAAGCATTTTCAGTCCTATGCTGCTGAAAGTATTTCCTCCCACTACGGTTACACCCCCCTACCCTAGGGGTAGGTGCCTTTGCCAATATGTTTGCATTTAACTATGTTACTGCTTTCAGTTGTGCTCATGGTTGTGTCTGTATTAATGCTTCTGGTGTACTTGGTTTCAACCCAGCATGCCACCTAAGTCAATGCCTAGCGTGTGATGCATTGCTGGAACCCTTAATTATATTTGTGTGTCTATAAGTTCTTTCATTTCTGAATGATGTACCCTTATATCACGCCCCTCTCTTTGAATCCCCCCGGTCTCACTGAACCAAGAAGAAGGTTGTTTTGCAAAGTTAAAAGATTTATTTTAGGAATTTGAACAATATATATATCACACTTTTATTAATTTGAACAATATCTAGATATCAAACTATTAATATTTATACAATGATAAGCATTGGGTGATCTCACAACAATCAACAATCTCTTTAATCAGAATGAGTATGGATAAGAAAAATAATGCATCATAGAATAAAACTTAGTGTGGGTTCAGTCAAATGCAATGATAGGACATTAATGCAGCACAGAAATACTTTTCTGTGTTCAATCAAATGCAATGTTATCACTCTTTCTCCCTGATACTACTCAATCCCCCCTAACATGCAATATAGAGATGCAAGAAGAGAACACAGGTTTCAGGAATATACCCACTCAACAAATGCAGTTTCAATCCCAATTCCCCCCAGCAAGCAGAGAGAAACAGGAATGATTTCAAAACAGGTCAAATTCTTTTGAATGCGGCTTTGAATCAATGGGAAAACACGGAAAAATGACTTTAATTCTCGAAATGGGATTTAAATCTAGTGGGAGCAGGTTTGGATAGTTTCAGGTAAACACTAGCAATGATGATTGAACAACTAGCATATTGAAAACGGAATTCTGAGGTCAGATGCAAAGAATAGCTGTTTTACACGTGTTGAAATAAAGCCAAATGCAAAGCCGGGGGAGACTTTTCAGCGCACGAGAGATGCGATTACAGAAAGACTACAAGGAGTTGGAATGCGGTTTTAGGTTTGTTTGAAAGCTGAGGATGTTAGCTTCAATTTGACACTAGAATTTGTTTCTAGCATGTACGGTATGGAAGTTACAGACGTTTTAGTAGAGGTTGATTTTTCTCAGAAAGAGTCAAGATTTTCAAATGAAAGATGCGCTTTTGAATTACAAACAAGAAATTTGTCTGCACTAAGGGAGGCTATGAAGATGCAAGATACCCAACGGGACAGCCACCAGAACAGCGGCGCCTCTGCTCTGACTTTTGCCCGCCAAGACACTTGTCTTTCTCCAGCAAATATATTAGCTCAAAGATTAATTTATCAATTAACAAAGGACTATATGGATGAGGGAAAGATTCAGAAAAGACAAGAGATTCTACAATGCAGTTATGGATATGCTAGAATGGTTTTAGATTGGATTACTTAAAACTAAGAGATTGGCTATGAACAATTCTATGCTAGATACTCACAACCATGGTTTGGAATAGGCCTGTCAAAGATCTGGTCAAAGGTTTTGGACTGGAATTCTGCTAGCCCACCAAACAGGACTCAGGCACCCAGATCTGCACTCAGCAGGGCAGTGGGTGTCTGTAAGGCCTCTGAACTGGATCTGACGGGTTGGTTCTGGGTTACAGCTATCTGGTTACAGCTCTGCTCTACTGGTTTGGATCTCTGGGTTCTGGCAAGAGTTCTTGGCAAGAAGCAGAAACAGCACAGCCAGGCTGTTCAATTTTTATGTGTGCCCCTTGGAAGTCTGTGGTGAAAATCAGGTTCCGAGATTTTAAAGGCCAAGCTGAGAAGAGCTCAGTTTTGGAATTGGGCCTTCTGCTTTCAGAGTTCTGGAGTCTTGGATCTGGGTTCTATTGCAGAGCGCTTCACCAGTAAATCAGTCGATGGGTGAACCTGTGTGTGTCTCTAGGTCCTAAACTGTCCCTATTTATGTATTTCCTAAAGGAGTGCGTAGGCTGATTATACAAGCCCACCCTCTAGGAATCTGATTGGTATTTTCCCTCTCCTGATTTGAGAAGGAAATCTAGTGTCATAGTGTTGCTGCAATTTACAATCCAAGGAGTACCTCCCCTTTGTTTCAGTAAAGTATATCTATTGTTCACATAAATCATATTTACAATATCACCAAGTTGCTAATAATACATATTCACATAACAAATTTAGTAGAGCATGTATCCCTCTGAGTCTCATTTTAGTGCGAGCTTCAGTTCAGAATAAACAGTTTTTCACGCTTTTGGTGGGGTACCCAGTGTCAGATCGGTCCACATTTTTCTCCATACATGTGCATGACATCTGGGCATAATCCTGTGAAGTTTCATATTTCTAGCATTCTTATAATTGCTACAACATCCACATTTTGGTAGCGCTGTCTCTGAACATCGCACAGAGTTCTGAGTACTTTTAAAACGTGACCAGAATTTTCATACTAACAATACTGTAATTTTACAATTTTTACAATTTCGCACAGTTCTGTTTTAGTCCTTTTCAAAATATACTTTTCTGTGCTTTCAGAATAAACAAAACTGTCTGTCCCCGTCCCCAAAGTTTCGGGTGGCTGAAGAGCAATCCCTGCCTCCTTCCTCTGGCAGGGGCTACTGTTGACACTTGAATCTGCATACTCTTTCAGCCCAGGAAGTCCTTTGTCTCACTCCCAGGAGCAGTGGCCAGTGCCCCTCCCCTCTCAATCAACACCTGAATGTGAGCTTCTGCCCTTTTGGTGGGAAGCAGAAGGGTGGTGTGTTTCCCAGTGGGGGAAGCTTCTTTGAAGTTTTGCTGAATCAGGTTACTTTAACATAAATTGTTACATTGTTCTTTGTTGAAATTAAAGTTACAATTTTTAACAGGCAAACAAATCTCTAATTCCAGTATTTTTAAAACACAGAGATTAAATAGTTGCACTCTATATTGCTTTTGATGGCAAGTCACTTAATTTCAACCATGTGATTCTAACTGCACAAGTTAAGCTTCCAATGTAATTAACTGACAGCTTTCCTACAGGCAGCCGACGGTACTGCACCCATATTTTACAGATTTTCACAGACAAGTACACTTTTTAATGTGGATATTCTTATGATCCATTCTGCTTCTTCTGACATTGTGTGCTTCTGTTAATTCTTTAAATGAAGTGATGGGTAACACCCAGCAAGGATGTTAGACATGATGTTTTTGAACCATTATTTTGCAATTTCAGCAGCCAAAGAAAAAAGGATTTCAGAGCACCTTTGGGTTTCATTGCAATAAAGCACGGCCTTTCATGAAGTTTCCTTTTGCACTCTGTGGGCAGCCCAATGACAGGCTTTGGTAGTGTGGTCTCCGGTTACACCACTGACACAGGCTAAATGGATTGGCAGCCTATTTTCCAGGTTTCCCTGCCCATTTCTCAGAGATTTTTTAGTACATAGAGCCTTTTGGCGGCCATCCTGTTGTTTCTGATGAAAACAGCACACAGTGATGTTGCTGGGCAGAGCCTAGTGGATCAGAACATCCCACAAGCCCCCCCTTGCAATTTGGCATTGATTGTCCATCAATGGGAAGTCGCAAGACTGGGAGGATCAGTCTCATTTCTTTTGGTTCCAAAAATGGCAAAGTTCATCCTCATTTCTTCCATCAGGGGTGGATCGACCAGTTCCTCGCCAAGTCCTGATGTGGGTATGAAGCGATACCCCGGCCGCTTGGATCTTTGCTTCCGGTCCCTGGGTGGTCCTCCTTGGTTTAGTCTCCATTGTTTCCAATTCTAGGATGACAAAGCAAAAACATATTTGTAGACCTTTCCCCACCACTATTGATGTAGTGGGGCGGACACATATATTTTGACAAATCAGGACACATTTTTCTATTATAATTTATGGACTATTTATGGAATATTATATCGTTGGAATTCTAGGGAGCTTGAGTGACCCCCTCTGGGGTTCCAGAAGACTCCTCCAGTTGCTGCAGAGTGTGCCTAGGATGGTAGCACTTCAGTTGGTTAATATGGACCCACTTATCTTCCCCCTCCACCAAACTGCCTTTGGGGATGCAGATTTTGTAGGCGACTGGTGAGATTTTTTCTACAATTTCAAAAGGTCCCCTCCAAAAATTAGAGCTGTTTGGCCTGGTTCCTTTGGAAATTGTATAAGTAGACCCGGTCTCCTACATTGTATTCTGTTCTAGTAGTCTTTAAGTCATAGTGGGTCTTCATGCTGTCTGCAGATCTCTCTAGATTTCGCTGAGCAAAGGCAAAAGCATGTTTAAAGTGTTTTCTTAGATTTTCAACATACTCATGAGTTGTGGAGGCCTTGATCAATGTCTGCTCTTGGGTTTTCTAGAGCAGATGCTGGGGAAGCACCATCCTGCGTCCAGTCATCAGCTCAAACAGTGACATTTTAGTTGCAGATGAAGGGGTAGATCTGATGGCCATTAGGACAAGAGGTAATCGAATATCCCAACTTGGCCCAGAATCTGCCACAAACTTTTTTAATATGCTCACAATTGTCTTGTTGTATCTCTCTACTGAACCACTAGAGCTATCCAATAGGCAATGTGTAATTTCCTTTTGACCCCAAGTATATCCCACATATTTGTCATTACTTCACTAGTAAAGTGGCTACCTCGGTCTGACTTGATCCTTTGGGGTAGTCCAAAATGCGAGAAGATGTGGTTGCTCATCAGGGGAGATGCTGTTTCTGCCTTGCAATTTGGGGCCGGGAGACATTCTACCCACTTAGTAAACAAGCATGTCACGGTCAACATGTACTCATTTCCCCTAGAGGAGCGAATCACGGGCCCGATATAATCGACTTGTAAATCTGAACAAGGAAGTGTCAACCCCCTCTTTTGGAGAGGCGCACGGTGTGTGAGGGATATTGGCTGAAATTGTGCACACACAAGACACCCCTTCAATTATTGGTCAAGGTCCTGCACCATGTGTGGCCAGTATGCAACATCTCTTAAGATTTCAAGCATTGTATGAAACCCCCTATGACCGGCTGTGGCCGCATCATGGGTGTGACTTAACATCAGTTTTCGGAATGAGGTAGGGACCACCCACTTATCATGGTCAGCCAGGGATCTCCTTACCAACAAACCGTCTTGGATTCAGATCATTTTTGGACATTTCATCAACACTCTGAGGTCCTCTTTCCCAATGTAATCGGTTTCCGTCAGGGGAAAGTTCTCAGGGTCCTCAATGTGTTGATAAAACATACCAATTATTGGATCCCCTTTTTGAGCCGTAATCAAATCAGCATCTGGGGTCTCCTTACTCCAATGTGCAGTTGAGAGTTCATTGTGATCATTTGTCTGGGACCTAGAGATAGCAGTGACCTGGATTTCCCTCAACAGGGATTCGATCTCCAGTAGATCCCCTTGGATGGCTCCGATTTTGGACAGCTGATCAGTTAAGTCATTTCCAGTTTTGTCTGGTCCCTCTACTTTAAAATGGCCCTTGATCTTTTTCCAGCAGATGGTCATCCCATTCGAGGTGACCAGATCATCAATGCTTTGAATTAATTCCCCATGTTTCAAGGGTTTATTATTAGCACATAGCATAGCTCTGGTTTTCCAGTTAACCAGGTGCTCCACGAACCCGTTCCGTACGTAATCCGAATCTGTGATTATGACCAGTTCGTGGAGTTGATGTTGAGGAGATGTTGGACAGCGGTGATGATGGCTTGATGCACAGCCATCAACACTGCCACTTGACTACTTCGGGGACCAATCTTGTACCCAGCGAAGGGTTCTGGGGTCTCATTCACCCATGCATTCCCTACGCCGGCCACAAGTTCTTTTTCCCCGTTGTTGTCAGCATGGTAGGAGCATCCATCCACATAGACAGTGGGCATTCCCTCACACTTGTCTTCTTCAAAGACTTTGGGCCTGATCACGACTTTGGCGGTAATAATAGCGTCGGATCACAAGTTCGGCGGTAATGTAATTTCCTATTCCCCATTCAGCCCATTCGGGAATGCCCCATTCCCCATTGGGCTAAATGGGGAAAATTCTCGCTCTTTCCGCCGGCGGTAATAGCACAAATATTCAGCAGACCGCCAAAGCCATGATCTGGCGGACCCTTAAATGCGGCGGTAATAGCGCTACCGCCGCATTTAAGGGTTACGGCCAGACTCGTGATGAAGCCCTTTGTGTGGGGAATTGAGCTATGCCTCCATGTTGTACTTGATTTTAAGACTTTTGTTCTCGAGACAGTTTTCTCTGGCACCATCATGCAAGTCAGCCAGACCTTGCGCAAGGGGACTCCTCTTGTTTTGGCCATAACTTACCTCCACAGGAAATCCTTGCATTGACAGAATCCAGGAGGTAATTTGGGAATTACTCACATTTCCGGCCCGGATTCTGTCACTTTGGAGATATTGCAGAGGCTGGTGTGGAGTCTCCACTATGATGTGTTCCCCCTGGATGAACGGGCGGTAATTCTTCAATGCCCACACCGTTGCCAGGAGTGCCTTCTCACAATCATTGATTTTTCCAACACAGAGGATACAGTTTTACTCGCGTAGGAGATTAGTTTATTGACCTTGTCATGCTTTTGGTATAATACTGCACTCAAGCATGTATTAGAGAACCCTGTCTCCAGGGTAAGCTAGGCAAGGTGCTTGTGAGAGGCTTCTTTTGAGTTGTCTTACTGCCTCGGCTTGTTCTGGACCCCACTCCCACTCGACCCCCCACCCCTTCAAAAGATGAATCAGGGGTCTTGTGATCTCTTGTAGTCCTCAATGAACTTTCTGCTGTAATCAGTCAGTCCAAGGAGCCTCGTTAGTTCCCGCAGAGTTGTGGGGTCTTTCCATTTCTGGAGTGCTTCCACTTTCTTTTCCTGGGAACAGAGACCCTGAGGAGTAATCTCATGCCCCAAAAAATTTACACGGGTTCCACACCACTGTACTTTTTGAAAGGAGAGTTTTACTCTGACAGCCCTCAACTGTGTCAGAATATAACAGATCTCCATTATGTGTTCCTCCACAGTTGAGATTTTCATGAGAACGTCATCTACATAAGCCAGGTTACCCCTTTCACCCAGCTCGCGCATGGCCTTGTGTAGAAAAATGTTAAATTAATTGCCGGAGTAGATGTATCCGAAGGGAGTCCAGGTCCATGTGTACTGCTGCTCCCCAAAGGCGAAGGCCAGCTTGCATTGGTCCTCCCTACTGACAGGTACAGTCCAGTACCCATTGGTCTGGTCTATTGCAGTGAATACCTGTGACCCCTGGATATGGGCCAGCCCTTAGTCAATGTAGGGAAGAGGCCATCGGGAAGTATGGACCCATTTGTTGAGCTCTCTAAGGTCGGCACAGAGTCTCCACTGGCCGTTTGGCTTCAAAATCCCCAGCACCGGATTATTGAAGGTGCTGTGGACTGGACGGATTATCCCACAGGAATCAAGGTTCTTAATTATTTCAGTAAGGGACTCCATTGATGCGAGAGGCAAGCGATATTGCTTCACAAACACTGCAGTCATGCCAGGGAACGTGGGAATTATTGTTGTGTGGATGTTGGTGCGACCACAGTCATATGAGTCCACCGCAAAGAGATCTTGAAAATCCAAGAAAACTTATTTCAATTTTTGCTTCTGCTCCAGAATCCCACAGGCATCAGCTAGGTTGACTCTCTCTTCAACCATCTGCCTGAAGCCTGGAAAGACTTCTAATTTTGCTATCTCAGCGGCCTCCTTCAGCTGGGTGGAGAAGTCCCTGGTCAAAGTGCTGATTTGGACTGGTGGCTTCAGGTGGGGAAGGAAGCCCTCATGGACCTGGAAAATCACCTCATCCCTCCTGAAGTCACAGGTCACATCTTCCTTACCATAAGGGCAGGAAGTGGACACCAGGAGGTTCCCCCCATGCCGGGTAAAGATCCTGTCTGGTGTTGTGTTGTTATCACTATCACTGTCAAAACAGTCCTTAGGGATTGGTCCTAACAGTTCATTGCCTAAATCTATGGAAAAATGTCAGTCATCAACCGCCATTCCAATAATGGTGCCTGCGGCTAGAGTGATACTCTTTAAGTCGCTGTTATCCACCTCTATTGGAATGGTGTCATGTTCTATATTGACTAGTGGTGTTGGGTTTACCCCCAACCCTTGCTGTTGGAGAGAAGCACTTAGATGAATATAGGCATCAGGGTTTTTCAATTTGTATCCTCTTTTAACTTTCACTTCCAGGGAGAATTGTCGGGTCCTTTCTGGGATGGTGACTTCCTCTCCAATCTGAATTTCAACGGCATAAGGCAGCAGTTGAGCTGACCTAAATGCTTTCTCTGGGTCATCAAAGCCCATGGGATTATCCGCTAATCGGGACCAAGCTTTGACGTTTATTAGGTCCAAACTAATGGCAAAGCGATTGAGAATGTCACTGCCTAAGTAAAAGGCAGCAGTGACATCTCGCACGACCCAACAATTATGGACTATGCTCTTGTTGCCTATGGAGATTTTGAGCATACACCTGTTTGGCAGGAGATGTTTGGAATTAGGTGTTTCCAGATCCATTTCCCATTTGTCTATGGGACTAAATGTGGGAATGGCTGGATCTTTTGGTAGTTTGCAGAACATGGCTTCGCTGATGAAGCTCTTACCGTTGTTCAAACACACTCGGGCGAGAACAGAGTCCTTCCCTTCATTTAACTGAACAGGGATGAACAACTGCTCTCCAATTTGCTGAATATCAGCCAGGCTTTGAGCTGATTTCTCATCTTTTTGGGAATGTCTGATTGTGGATTGGTAAAGAATTTCAGAGTGTTTCCTTCCAGTGTGGAATGCCACCTTAGGCTGGAAGGAAGGTTGATTTTCAGAAATAGAGAGGACCATCCATCAGTTTTTTTGTCCTAGTGCTATTACTGTCTCATCTGGGATTTTGTTATTTTGGAAGTGAAATTCTACTTGGTCAGATTTTTGTTCAACCATGTGGCAGGTGCCATTTAAACTAACATGGTTGACACTCTGTTTTAATTTTATCGGTCGGCTAGTCTGGATCCAGAGGACCTTGTTTACACAATCTATTAAGGGTGACAACCTTCCCAGGAGGTCATTCCTTTTTAAACAAGGGGTGCCTTCTGGAGTCACAACTATGAGCGGGTGCTTCACCTTGTGTCGCCCAATTTTAATGTCCGAATCCGCAGTCCCCTAGACGGGAATTTCCTTCCCATCAAAGTTCTGAAGTTGTCCAGGAAGAGGGGTGAGAGGAATTTGGTAATTCTCCCCTTTCCTGAATTCAGTTTATCAAAGGCCTTTTTGGACAGAAGTGTAGCTTGAGATCCAGTGTCCACCAGTGCCAAAATTGTACCCTACCCCTGTATCTGGACCGGGGAATATAATCTTCCCTCCTTCTCCGCAAGGGGGCACAGATAATGTACATTTTTGGACAACTGGTGGGTTCGTTTTTCTAGTTTTGGACACTGATAGGGAGGTGACTTGGGCAGAATTCTGTGGGGAGTCTAGGGAATCTGCAAAGAAAAGGTGGCAAATAGATATGGGAGAAGTTTTGGGTTCCCCTGGTTCTAGTTCTGGGCTGCCCCCCCCACTTTTTGGAGCCAGTCACCAGATGGGTTTGAACCAGGGGATTTTCATGCTATTGGTTCTGGGGTTGGATGATGAGCGGCACTAGCTCAGTCCCCACATCTACCCAGTCTGGATTTGGATCTTTTGGGACCCATTTTTATTCAGAAGGAGTTCCCCCATCTCTGAAGGAGAAGATCCTTTTCCCAGGATCCCTCTCCTTCAAATTGGAAGATTTGTACCTCCTCCTCAAAATGGGTCTGTTTGGGTTCTTTGTTTCTCCTACCCCCCCTCTGCTCCTTGGGTGGCAGACTTTCAGGGGCAGGAGATTTTGGTTCTGGTTCCTGGGTTTCCAGGGGCTTATTACAAGTGGGGAAGGAGGCTTCCTCCAAGGCTTTACACCCCACTTCCCCTTGTGCCTCCTCCCTGGGAACCGATGATTTGTCTGGGTTCTTCCCCCGTCATTGCTCTGGAGCAACAGGTCCGGAGTTTGAGGCATTCTGTGCCGGCATGCTCATCTGCGGGTTCTGTTGAGCCCTCAGCATGTGTCCCAGATCCTGTGCCATGTTTTGGACCTGGCGCTCTAGCTGTGACACCCGCTCAGGCTGATACGGGGTTCTGTTGTCTCCCCTGGGCTGATCCAGGGAAGGGTAGCTATCCCTTCTCTGAAAATACCCCGCGTTTGGAAAATGTGGGTACCCCTCCTCCCTTCTCCTGGATTGGGTTGTCTGGGCTCAGGAAAGTGGGGAAAGAAGGATGGATGATTTTGGGGTTGAGAGTTTTGCTGGTACCTGGGGAAGAAGTTCTGTCCATAGTTTGGGGAATTTCTGCCCTCCTGTGGGAAGTGAGGAGGGAAGTTCCCTGGGTTAGCTGCTGTTTTGTTGGATCCCCCCCTTGGGCTGGAGGAGTCCACACGTAACCCAGGATGGGTCTATTCCCCTTGTAGCGGGGACTTATGTAGTTAGGGGAGTGAGGGATTCTATTTGTGGGACTACCTCCTTGGCTCCCTGTTTGTGACTGGCCCGAGGGCCTTCTGGGCTTGGGATTATTCTACTGTGTAGGCAGGTTTTTAGGCCCCCCCATCTCCAAATCCAAAATGGGGGCAACCTTCACCTCTGCCACCTTAGCAGCAGCAGGGCTGTTGGTTGGTTTGGGGCCTTTTGCATTATTCTTGTTTTCTATGGGCTTTTGCACCTCATAAATTCGCGTGGCCTGTTCAATGACCCAGTCTAGTGATCTTTTCTCATGAAAATCTCTCACTAGCTGGGTCATGATGTACTTGGAGAGAGCGTGGAAAAAAGTATTCACAAATTCTTTGCTGTCCGTGCGCACCCTTCTGGTGGTCTGCGCAAAGTCCCGCTTTAATTCCTGCACAAGTTCTTGTGGGGCCTGAACCTCCCCACATTGCAAGTTGTCGGCGGCCTTGCGCGCCTCCTGAGGATTTCTGTGCATGGAAAAATACTTCAAGATGGCTGCCCTATAGGTGGACCATCTAGAATGATTTTGGTCCTCCAGCCCCACAAAGAAGATGGAGTATTCTGGTGAGAAGGTCCATTTCACAAATTGAATACAGCTTTGGCTGTCCTTCAAATGGAAAGTTTCTATCATCTGCTGAAAGAGCTCTAAGTGCTCCCAAACAGAATACTTAGCGTTCTTATGGTAAGGCGTGATGACGCTCCTTATCGTTTTGATTTGCTTTAAGGGGTCCTTAAGCAAGGCCCTTTTTGCCTTATTGGCCTTCTTGGTTCGGGTAACCATGGTCCACTCCTCCTCTGACTCAGAGGCACTGATCCCCGAGGTGCACGTCTGGTCTTCTAGGCTCTCCCAGATTCTGCGAGCCTTGGAATGGCTGGCAGAATGTGGGGACCTGGTTTAATGTGTCCTGGGGCACTCAGAGGAGTCTTCTGATTCCTCCTTACTCCCAGGATTTGATAGAAACCCCCCCACTGTCCTAGCTGGGCAGAGGTTTTCAGGATGCCCTTAGTGGGCCTATTCTCAAGGAGTTCCCCACTCAATTTCAGAGTACTTGGGTATCCATACCCATATCCCTGCCCATCAATTCCTGTGAGGTGCTGGTCTATGAGCCCCATCTTTCTGATTGGATTGAAATCTGCCATCCCCAAGGCCCTTGGCTCATGTGCCCAAGTGGACATGGGTGTGGAAGAGTCCAGGGATTGGAAGAGGTGAAAGCCTCTGATAGTAGGGTTCCTGAGGTTATGCTCAGGTGTTTCCCTTTCCCAGCGAACCTCATCTCTATCAGCCCCTGCTCCCTGTTGCCATGCAAGAAACTGAGCTTTCTGTTCCTCAATCAAGGCCTTGCTAGTTTCTATCAGTCTCTCTTGTATGGCTACCTGTCTGTGGAGCCTGTCATTGTTCTCACAGTGAGCCTCATTTTTTCTCTGTGCTTCCTGGGTTGTTTTTGTGTACTGGGCCAGTTTTTGCTGCAGGAGGGTTACCTCCTGAGTCCTGTCCATACTGGCCTGGTCCTTCCTTGCTAGAGCCTCTTCCACCCTCCTGGTGTGCTCTAACAATTTTTGATGATCTTTTTGGCGGTCACCCAGTCCCTAGAGGGACAGGTGATTTTCTTCCAGTTTCTCTTTTAAATAGCAGACTTCCTGGCCTAAGGTGTCCCTTTCCTGAGCAAGAGCCTGCCTCTGTGCCGCTAGGTCGTTCCTCTGTCTTTGAAGCACACCAGCTTTCTGGCGCTCTTCATCAAATTCTGCCTGGGTATCCAGGTCTTTCAGGATTAATTTATTGCTCTCTGCTTTCTCTCTGTCTAAGTGGCTTTGCAGGGTGACTACCTGCTCTGTGCATGCCCTGTTGAAATTTGTTTGTTGTTCCAGCTTTTTCTGGCTCTGCAGTAGAGAGTCCAAACTTTCTCGTACTCCTTCTGTCGGGCCAGCATCCTGGTATCCTGTTCTGCCCTTTCCTGCTGTAGGATACCCATGTCCTCTTTCATTTTGATTATGTACTGCCTACTTTCATTTTCTGACTCCTGGCTCCTCTACAGCCTCTGCTCAGAAGAGTCCAGATCAGTTTGGGCCTTTTCTGATGCCTGCAGTTGCCTGTTTGCCAGATCTTGGCCCTCAGCATATTTATCCTGTATGGCTCCAATATATAGGTATAGATATGCCACTATTTTGGCAATGTTGTTTTGCTCTTCCTTTGCCTTAGGTGCCATATATAGTTCACTCAGGGACATATGTAATGGACCCCGATCTTGCCATTTATCTAACCCTGTTGAGGTGAACTGTTCTGTGATTGCCTGCAACCACACATTCAGCACCTGCTCTGTCCATTCACCTCTTACAAATACTTTATGCAATAGGTGTTGTTTAGCCATATTCATCTCTACCAAAGTCGCCATTCTGGAAATATTAATTTCCTTCCTGACTTAGAGAAGTTTATTTTATTTTTGCAAAACAGACCATTTCCTTAGAGCGTTCCTATTGAGGGGTGCCCTTTCACAGTGTAACACAGCGTGGTAGCCCAACAGGATTTATGTACCCTGTCAGTTAGCACACTGTATTAGACTGTCACAAGTGGTATATCTAATTCAGAAATCCCGCAACGAGCACCCAAACTTGTAAATGGTTTCAACCCAGCATTCCACCTAAGTCAATGCCTAGCGTGCGATGCACAGCTGGAACCCTTAATTATATATTTTTTGTCTGTAATTTCTTTTATTTCTGAATGATGTACCCTTATATCACGCCCCTCTCTTTGAATCCCCCCGTCTCACTGAACCAAGAAGAAGGTTGTTTTGCAAAGTTAAAAGATTTATTTTAGAAATTTGAACAATATATATATCACACTTTTATTAATTTGAACAATATCTAGATATCACACTATCAATATTTATACAATGATCAGCATTGGGTGATCTCACAACAATCAACAATCTCTTTAATCAGAATGAGTATGGATAAGAAAAATGATGCGTCATAGAATAAAACTTAGTGTGGGTTCAGACAAATGCAATGATAGGAAATTAATGCAGCACAGAAATAATACTTTTGTGTAATCAATCAAATGCAATGTAATCACTTTTTCCCCCTGATACTACTCAATCCCCCCTAATATGCAATATAGAGATGGAAGGAGAGAAAACAGGTTTCAGGAATATACCCACTCAACAAATGCAGTTGCAATCCCAATTCCCCCCAGCAAGCAGAGAGAAACAGGTATGATTTCAAAACAGGTCAAATGCTTTTGAATGTGGCTTTGAATCAATGGGAAAATATGAAAAAATGACTTTAATTCTCTAAATGGGATTCAAAACTAGTGGGAGCCGCTTTGGATAGTTTCAGGTAAACACTAGCAATGATGATTGAACAACTAGTAGATTGAAAACGGAATTCTGAGGTCAGATGCAAAGAATAGCTGTTTTACATGTGTTGAAA
Organism: Ambystoma mexicanum; assembly: GCF_040938575.1. Taxonomy (NCBI): domain Eukaryota; kingdom Metazoa; phylum Chordata; class Amphibia; order Caudata; family Ambystomatidae; genus Ambystoma; species Ambystoma mexicanum. The sequence goes on along the minus strand of NC_090923.1, from coordinate 619,476,012 downwards.
TTAAGCCAAATGCAAATCCGCTGGAAACTTTTCAGCGCACGAGAAACATGATTACAGAAAAACTACAAGGAGTTGGAATGCGGTTTTAGGTTCGTTTGAAAGCGCGGATGTTAGCTTCAATTTGACATTTTGTTTCTAGCATGTACGGTATGAAAGTTACAGAGGTTTTAGTAGAGGTCGATTTTTCTCAGAAAGAGTCAAGATTTTCAAATGAAAATGGCGCTTTTGAATTACAAACAAGAATTTTCTTTACACTAAGGGAGGCTATGAAGATGCAAGATACCCAATGGGACAGCCACCAGAACAACGGCGCCTCTGCTCTGACTTTTGCTCGCCAAGACACTTGTCTTTCTTCAGCAAATATATTAGCGCAAAGATAAATTTATCACTACAATTAACAAAGGACTATATGGATGAGGGAAAGATTCAGAAAAGACAAAAGAGATTCTACAATGCAGTTATGGATATGCTAGAATGGTTTTGGATTGGATTACTTAACACTAAGAGATTGGCTTTGAACAATTCTATGCTAGAAACTCACAACTATGGTTTGGAATAGGCCCGTCAAAGATCTGATCAAAGGTTTTGGACTGGAATTCTGTTAGCCCACCGGACAGGACTCAGACACCTGGTTCTTCACTCAGCACGGCACTGGGTCTCTGCACGGCCTCTGAACTGGATCTGATGGGTTGGTTCTGGGTTACAGCTATCTGGTTACAGCTCTGCTCTGCTGGTTTGGATCTCTGGGTTCTGGCAAGAGTTATTGGCAAGAAGCAGAAGCCGCACATCCAGGCTATTCAATTATTTTGTTCCTCCCTTGGAAGTCGGGGGTTAAAATCAGGTTGCAAGATTTTAAAGGCCAAGCTGAGAAGGGTTCAGCTTTGGAAATGGGCCTTCTGCTTTCAGAGTTCTGGAGTCTTGGATCTGGGTTTTCCTGCAGAGCACTTCGCCAGTAAATCAGTTGATGGGTGAACCTGTGTGTGTCTCTAGGTCCTAAACTGTCCCTATTTATGTATTTCCCAAAAGGGTGGGTAGGCTGATTATACTAAGTCCACCCTCTAGGAATCCGATTGGTCAGAGTATTTCCCCTCTCCTGATTTGAGAAGGAAATCTAGTGTCATAGTGATGCTGCAATTTACAATCCAAAGAGTACCTCCCCTTTGTTTCAGTAAAGTATATCTATTTTTCACATAAATTATATTTACAATATCACCAAGTTGCTAATAATACATATTCACGTCACAAATTTAGTAGAGCACGTATCCGTCTGAGTCTCATTTTAGTGCGAAAGATCAGGACTTGCCCGACTCCCTTGGAAGCAGACCCATAACCCCGGTTCCGAGTGCCAGCCAGTCCCAATTGGGACCTTTTGGACCCTGTCCTGGCGCCAGTGGCACCAGGCTCATAAAGATGCCCAGTCCCAGCGCTGGAAGCGCCGGGCTCATAATGCTTGGGTGGACTTACCTGCAGCAGACCATGCTGCTTACTTACCTGCCAGTTGAACCCCTGATCCTCTTCTGTTTGGGACTACTTTTCCTGTTGGGTGGGGCAGGAGCCACTCCCTAGGTTCAGAACACTGGAACTCTTCTGGAAAGCAGGAACTATTTTCTTACCTGGGCGTGGCTGTGGAAGGAGACACCTAAGCACTACAGGAGGCTATTTAAACCACACCCGATGGATGAATCTTGCTTTGTGTTATTCTGCATTCTCTGCAGCAGAACGCTCATCGTGTCTTCTGCTTCTGATCCTGGGCCTAAGGGAACAAAGGCTTACCATCCTGGAATCCAGTCTTCAGCAGCACCTGTAAAGACAAAGAAAGAACAGGTTAGCACTACGGTCTTCAGTGGCAGCGCATCTCTTACCTGGTCCATCGGCTGTCACCAACGCCTCGCGCTGCATTCTGGCATCTGAAAGACAAAGGCTTACCTACTCTTCGCATGGTCCGGAGGTCTTCGCACTGCATTCCGGCATCTGAAAGACAAAAGCTTACCAGCTCTTCGCACGCTCCGGAGGCCTTCGGCGCTGCATCCCGCATCTGAAAGACAAAAGAAGGTGCATTTAAAGACATTGGGCAACTTTATTACTCACGTGCCATTACTCCTTCCCACGCCGAATCCAGTGGGTATTCCAGCACCCTTCAGCTTCTCTAAAGCTCCGAACTTGTACCTGCAAGATAAAAGGGACAGTTAGTGCGCATCGTGAAGCAGGCTACAAGCGCTTACTTACGTGCTTCCAGGCGCTTCTATTCCTCACGCGGGTTCGATCCTCAACTCTCATCAGCCCGCCATCGCCGGAACCCTGCAAAACAAGAGATATCATTACAAAAGACTTTTAAGACATTTGAAGTGCCCAGAACTTACCGTTCGTGCAGTTAACGACGGACAACAGTCCTCTGAGGTCAAGAGGCCTGCACCCTTATCCAGTGAAGAAACTGGTTACGGCACCCTGCCCCGAGGCAGATGGAGAGCTTGGCGTTCACTTACCTAAGGTGAGGGCGTTAACCTTTGGGGTTCTACAGGAGAAGAGAAAGGGAAGAGGAGAGAGGCACCCAATAACCCCAGTTCATTAATCCCATATTTTCTATCTGTAGACATCTTACTCTTCGAGTCAGACATACAGTGCACAGAGGTCCAGCCCAAAGAGCCAACCGTGTGTTACACATCACCTTTGAAGATACGGCATTCACCCAGTCAAGACCGGCGCCTCTGCGGGAATCAGGTGAGCGTTACAGAACACAAAGCCTACCGCAAAACTCCCACCCAGGCGCTATGGAAACCTCGGATACCGACCAGCTAGCCCAGTTACTTGGGGAACTAAGAGCAGAAGTGCATGCAGCCCGTCAGGAAACGAATGCTCTAAGAAAGGAACTGATTATTTCCAAGGAGCGAACAGACGATCTCGCAAGACAATTGCTACAGTCACAAGCCGGACAAACTCCGTTACCCGCATCAGGGGCAAATCTTCCTTCAACATCCTCTACGAACCCAGTGCAGATCAACCTACCTGGGAATGTACCTCTGGCTCCGCCCGAACGATTTTCTGGTGACCCAAAGAGGTTTGCAGTATTTATTAATCAGTGCCGGTTGCACTTCTTATGCCGGCCAGCAGCCTTTCCATCTGATCAAGCTAAGGTAGCTTTCGTGCTTTCGTACCTTAGTGGCAATGCGGCAGACTGGTCGATCCCTCTAGTTAATCAAGATGATCCGGTTCTCCATGATTTTCAAGCTTTTCAGCTCAGTATGGAAAAACTGTTTGCAAGACATTCACAGGGGCAGGCCTTGGACAATGAGCTCCTTTCATTGCGACAAGGTAATCAAGACCTTTTGGCTTATATTGCGTCTTTCAACAGACTGATAGTGGAAACTCGATGGCCTGAGAACAAAAGGATTACGCTGTTTTATAGAGGTCTACATGGAGAGCTCAAAGATGTGTTAGCCCAAGTAGTGAATCCCCCGCAAGACTGTTCGGACTATATTGATTTAGTCGTTCAAATTGACCACAGACTGCAGAACAGGAAGGCCGATCGTTCCAAGTTTGATGCTCGAGTATTTTCCAAACCACCAACTCCTACCAAAGGAGTAGACTCCAGGGAACCCATGCAAATAGGGGGCCTGAAAGGACCACTAACACAAAAGGAGCGGGAAAGGAGAAAACAGCTGGAATTATGCCTCTATTGCGGAAACTCGGGGCACTTTCTTCGAGACTGTCCTGTGAAACCAGCCAAGAAGGCAGTAGGAGCTGCAGTTACCCGGGTCACAAACTCTGAGCAGGGAAACGACCTCACCCGACAAGAATAGAGGTCCTCTTGCCGAGCGTTAAAACCAGTTCCGTGACCTCGCATTTCGTGATACCTATGGTCCTCATTAGCCCTGAACATCCGGATCGATTACATGCGATTGAAGCTGACATCGACAGCGGTGCCATCGGCAATTATGTGGATCATGAAATGGTTTTGAGGATGAATCTGACTCTTTGTCCAAAGGCTGTAAAGGACGTCATTACTACGGTGGATGGTACGGAGATAGCCTCCGGACCAGTAACGCATACCACCCAAGAAGTGACGCTAGTAAGTCAAGATGGACACCATGAGAAGATCGTGTTCGATGTGATCAAGGCCTCTCAGTTCCAGATTATTCTAGGAATTCCTTGGTTAGAGAAGCACAATCCTCAGATCGATTGGCGAGCAAGAACGGTTCAGTTTCCAGAATGTGTCTCTACTTGTCACCCTCGACCTGGTGTTGCACTGGCAGCAATTTCCTCGGAGGCTCCCCAGTTACCTCCTGAATACCTAGAATTCCAAGATGTTTTCCGGAAGGATCAGGCTAACTCTCTACCTCCTCATAGGTCTTATGACTGCCAGATAGACCTGATACCTGGATCTACTCCTCCTTGTAGTAGAATTTATGCCCTCACCGAGCCAGAGAATCTTCACCTCCGACAATACCTGGATCAATACCTAGCGAATGGGTTTGTTTGTCCTTCCAAGTCCCCTGCTTCCTCAGCTTTGTTCTTCGTTCCAAAAAAAGAAGGGGACCTTAGAACTTGTATAGATTATCGCGCCCTGAACCAGATCACCGTTAAGAATAGATATCCGTTACCTTTGATCCCTGAACTCCTGGACCAAGTCAGAAAAGCATGCATATATACAAAGCTGGATCATAGAGGAGCCTACCACTTGGTACGAGTAAAAGAGGGCGATGAATGGAAGACGGCCTTCCGCACCAAGTATGGGCTATTTGAATATCAGGTCATGCCCTTCGGACTTTGCAATGCCCCGGCCGCCTTTCAATATTTTATGAACGATGTCCTCAGAGAGCTCATAGATGTGTGTGTTGTTGTTTACATTGACGACATCCTCGTTTATTCTTCATCGGAAACTGAACATCGGAAACACGTGAAAATGGTCCTCGAGAGATTGCGTCAACACAAACTTTTCGCTAAGTTGGAAAAATGTGTTTTCAACGTGACTGAAGTTGAATTCTTGGGATTCATATTATCACCTAGCAGAGTGCGTATGGATTCAAAGAAGGTCGATGCAATTCTCAAATGGCCATCGCCATCCTCCGTAAAAGGTGTTGAAAGCATGTTAGGCTTCGCTAACTTTTACCGCAGGTTTATCCCCGAATTCTCTCGAATAGTCCAGCCCATCACTGCCTTGTTAAAGAAAAACAAACGTTTTGAATGGTCTACCGAGGCGGATCAAGCTTTCCAGAATTTGAAGACTAGATTTATCTCTGCACCGATCTTAAAACATCCTCGCCCAGAACTCCCCTACATCGTTGAAACTGATGCTTCAAGTCTTGCCATGGGGGCAGTTCTATCACAAAAGGACCCAGTAACCAATCAGTTGCATCCCGTGGCATTTTGGTCCCGCAAATTCTCGCCTCTTGAAATCAATTACACTATTACTGATAAGGAACTTCTAGCTATCAAGTCCGCCTTTAAGGCTTGGCGGCATTATCTTCTGGGGGCCCGACACACCGTTACTGTGATTACAGATCACCGAAACCTGCAATATTTGAAAACCGCAAAAGCTCAATCCTCTAGGCAACTCCGTTGGGCACTATTCTTTGCTGAGTTTGACTTCATAATTACCTATCGACCTGGTACAAAAAACGGTAAAGCTGATGCCCTTTCTCGGATGGGAGTGGAAGAACATTTGATCAATCCTAAACCTGTACCTATCATTCCCGAACAAAGAATTCTAGGTGTAATCGCCACACAATCCATAGAGGAAGTTAAGAATAAAGCCAGGCTACTGGTAACTCCAGTAGACATACAGAACTGGCATCTGCAGGGAAAGAACTTTACGGTGAAGGACAACCTATTATATTTCCAAGAACGGTTATACCTGCCCAGCACAGATTTACAGAAAAAGGTAATCTCTTGTTATCACGATTCTTTAATGGAAGGACATCCCGGTATGACCAAGACCTCGGAAAAGATCAAGCGCTACTTCTGGTGGCCGTCTTGGAAAAAAGATATCAGAGACTTTATAATGTCCTGTGGAGTATGCGCCCAAAACAAGAGTCAAAAGGAAAAACCAGCAGGCCTCTTACGCCCTATTGACATCCCTCCTCGCCCTTGGCATACGCTTTCTATGGACTTCATCACCGATCTACCTCCATGCTCTGGATACAATACGATCCTAGTAATCGTGGACCTATTCTCCAAGATGGCGCATTTCATTCCACTCAAAGGCTTACCAACAGCAGCAACTCTGGCCCGAGAATTTCTCGAAAACATCGTCCGACTGCACGGTTTTCCTTCAGTTCTAATTTCGGATCGAGGTAGTCAATTTATTTCTCATTTTTGGCGAAGTTGCTGTCGGTCGGCTCAAATTGATGTGAGACTTTCGACCAGCCACCACCCTCAAACCGACGGACAAACCGAGAGGACCAATCAAACTCTGGAACAGTATTTGCGCTGCATGCTACAACAAACTGAAAAAACTTGGAAAGATATCCTTTGGATAGCCGAATATGCCTACAATAACTCTGTCCACTCGGGAACTGGGAAAACCCCGTTTTTTCTTTTATACGGTAGTCACCCTCGAACCTCGGAGTTGGATCCACTCCAAGATCTTGGAACACCAGCAGTAGAACACCTGCATTGTACAATCACCCAAGCCTTTAAGGAAGCCGTTTCTCACCTTCAAAGGGCTAAAGAACAATATAAGAAAGGAGCAGACCAACATCGGAAGGAAGCCCCCCAATATCAAGTAGGAGATCAAGTCTGGTTATCCACCAAATATCTACCTCTAAAAGGACCACGCACATTCAACCCAAGATACCTTGGTCCCTATTCCATCACTACCATAGTAAATCCAGTAGCGGTCAAGTTGGACTTGCCCCCTCACATGAAGATACATCCGGTCTTCCACGTCTCTCTATTAAAACCCGTGCAACCTCAAACCCGACTAACTACATCTCCAAAACCTATTCTAGTTGATGGAGAACTCGAGTTTGAAGTCAAAAGCATCCTTTATTCCAAGATCTCCAAATCTAAACTATTTTACCTGATTGACTGGAAAGGCTACGGTCCCCAAGAAAGATCCTGGGAACCTGCAGAATATGTGAACGCGCCTCGTCTAATCAAAAGATTTCATCGAACATTTCCTAACAAGCCCAAACCCCCGGAGAAGCCCGGTTTGGGAGGGGCCTTGAGGGGGGTGCTGTCATGATCTCTGCTTCCAAAAGATCAGGACTTGCCCGACTCCCTTGGAAGCAGACCCATAACCCCGGTTCCGAGTGCCAGCCAGTCCCAATTGGGACCTTTTGGACCCTGTCCTGGCGCCAGTGGCACCAGGCTCATAAAGATGCCCAGTCCCAGCGCTGGAAGCGCCGGGCTCATAATGCTTGGGTGGACTTACCTGCAGCAGACCATGCTGCTTACTTACCTGCCAGTTGAACCCCTGATCCTCTTCTGTTTGGGACTACTTTTCCTGTTGGGTGGGGCAGGAGCCACTCCCTAGGTTCAGAACACTGGAACTCTTCTGGAAAGCAGGAACTCTTTTCTTACCTAGGCGTGGCTGTGGAAGGAGACACCTAAGCACTACAGGAGGCTATTTAAACCACACCCGATGGATGAATCTTGCTTTGTGTTATTCTGCATTCTCTGCAGCAGAACGCTCATCGTGTCTTCTGCTTCTGATCCTGGGCCTAAGGGAACAAAGGCTTACCATCCTGGAATCCAGTCTTCAGCAGCACCTGTAAAGACAAAGAAAGAACAGGTTAGCACTACGGTCTTCAGTGGCAGCGCATCTCTTACCTGGTCCATCGGCTGTCACCAACGCCTCGCGCTGCATTCTGGCATCTGAAAGACAAAGACTTACCTACTCTTCGCATTTTCCGGAGGTCTTCGCACTGCATTCCGGCATCTGAAAGACAAAAGCTTACCAGCTCTTTGCACGCTCCAGAGGCCTTCGGCGCTGCATCCCGCATCTGAAAGACAAAAGAAGGTGCGTTTAAAGACATTGGTCAACTTTATTACTCACGTGCCATTACTCCTTCCCACGCCGAATCCAGTGGGTATTCCAGCACCCTTCAGCTTCTCTAAAGCTCCGAACTTGTACCTGCAAGATAAAAGGGACAGTTAGTGCGCATCGTGAAGCAGGCTACAAGCGCTTACTTACGTGCTTCCAGGCGCTTCTATTCCTCACGCGGGTTCGATCCTCAACTCTCATCAGACCGCCATCGCCGGAACCCTGCAAAACAAGAGATATCATTACAAAAGACTTTTAAGACATTTGAAGTGCCCAGAACTTACCGTTCGTGCAGTTAACGACGGACAGCAGTCCTCTGAGGTCAAGAGGCCTGCACCCTTATCCAGTGAAGAAACTGGTTACAGCACCCTGCCCCGAGGCAGATGGAGAGCTCGGCGTTCACTTACCTAAGGTGAGGGCGTTAACCTTTGGGGTTCTACAGGAGAAGAGAAAGGGAAGAGGAGAGAGGCACCCAATAACCCCAGTTCATTAATCCCATATTTTCTCTCTGTAGACATCTTACTCTTCGAGTCAGACATACAGTGCACAGAGGTCCAGCCCAAAGAGCCAACCGTGTGTTACACATCACCTTTGAAGATACGTCATTCACCCAGTCAAGACCGGCGCCTCTGCGGGTATCAGGTGAGCTTTACAGCGAGCTTCGGTTCAAAATGAACAGTTTTTCGTGCTTTTGGTGCGGTACCCAGTGTCAGATCTGTCCACATTTTTCTCCATACATGCGCATGACATATGGGTTTAATCCTGTGAAGTTTCATATTTCTAGCATTATCACAATTGCTACAACATCGAAGTTTTGGTAGCACTGTCTCTGAACATCGCACAGAGTTCTGAGTACTTTTAAAACGTGACCAGAATTTTCGTATTAACAATACTGTAATTTTACAATGTTTACAATTTCGCACAGTTCTGTGTTAGTCCTTTTCAAAATATACTTTTCTGTGCTTCAGAATAAACAAAACTGTCTGTCCCCGCCCCCAAAGTTTCGGGTGGCTGAAGAGCAATCCCTGCCTCCTTCCTCTGGCAGGGGCTACTGTTGACACTTGAATCTGCATACTCTTTCAGCCCAGGAAGTCCTTTGTCTCACTCCTGGGAGCAGCATCCAGTGCCCCTCCCCTCTCAATCAACACCTGAATGTGAGCTCCTGCCCTTTTGGTGGGAATGCAGAAGGGTGGTGTGTTTCCCAGTGGGGGAAGCTTCTTTGAAGTTTTGCTGAATCAGGTTATTTTAAAATAAATTATTACATTGTTCTTTGTTGAAATTAAAGTTACAATTTTTAACAGGCAAACACATCTTTAATTCCAGTCTTTTTAAAACACAGAGATTAAATAGTTGCAACCTATATTGCTTTTGATGGCAAGTCACTTAATTTCAACTATGTTATTCTAACTGCACAAGTTAAGCTTCCAATGCAATTAACTGACAGCTTTCCTACAGGTGGCCGAGGGTACTGCGTGCATATTTTACAGATTTTCACAGACAAGTAAACTTTTTAATGTGGATATTCTTATGATGGATTCTGCTTCTTCTGACATTGTGTGCTTCCGTTAATTCTTTAAATGAAGTGATGGGTAACACCCAGCAAGGATGTTGGACATTTTCTGATGTTTTTGAACCATTATTTTGTAATTTCAGCAGCCAAAGAAAAAAGGATTTCAGAGCAACTTTGGGTTTTGTAGGATAACCTACAAAACCCAGCGTTTTGTAGCGTGTTTTTGGAGTGCAGCACCACTGCATGAGATCAATGTATTGCTATAATGCGGTACAAGCAATTGCACCATTTTTTTTCTCACCTGAAATGCCTATGTTGCAGGAGACACATTAGAGGATTAATGAACTAATATAATTAACAGTACTAACATGATCTTAACTTATTAATATCATAATGTGTTCTCCAAGTGCAAAATGAGGCAGGCTGAAAGTCATTTTAAACGTGCACTTGGATTCATTTTTTTTCTCTGTTCACTGTGTTAGCTGGATGCGATATCTGCATGCCAGGAAATGAGAAAATACAGTTTCTAAATCTTGTAAGCCAAGCCATTGTTGAAAGAGGAGGATAGATTAGTGTGTGTTTTGATTGGTGACACGTCACCTTAGGGGCTGTAACGGAGGTTTCCTGAAGAATCTCGGGGAGAGAGAAAGGCGGTGGACATTTCTACACAGCTTCGGTGAGGACTTGGCGGGAGTTGCTGTGGGGCTGCCTGATTGAGGGGCGTCGTTCCAGTGCACTGCTGACCTTCACAGGCTGGAGATTCCAGTCAATTGGCACCGGCTTGAGGACCAAAGAGTGCAGATTGGAACTGCATGTCCTCGCCGGGTGCTCTAAAAGGAAGCCCCGAGCCATTTAAAGAAAGCAACATGTCCAGAGAGTTTGAGTCCTGATCTGCTACAATTTTTCTGGTAATTATTTTACACAAAGCGAGAATGCGGTGTGTGAATGAAAGCTATTTCAGTCAGGCAGCATAGCGATAGCTGCATTCTAATGTTGCTATTCAGAAATGCAAGTCAACTGATGCACTGTTCTTTTTATTGTTGCAAAGAATCTAATGAAATGCCATATATTTTGCAATTGCTTCTCTTATGTTTATTATAGAAAAGACTGCCTCGCAAAACTGGTAATGTATGATTTTTTAAATGAAACTGATGTAAATCACAATCCGTGTAAAGGCTTCTATTTGCTTCTGTTTTTCTCTGGTACAGTTAGCCCATATCACCTGATAAAAGGGGAGATTATTAGGTAATATATGCCAAGCATCCCATGTGGAAAAAGTTATGTTATGAGTAATTATAAATAGCTGTGTGCGTGGTTCCACTCAGTGTATGTGTGTGTGACTTCTGAGTGGAACACAATCTGATTGTCTGTTGGACGTACATGAGTCAGCAGAGAGAGAAGCCTCTGGAAATAGTTTCACTAATGTAAATAAATTAGTGATTATACCACATGTTATAGTGAATACCTTATGGAAGCATAGCTCACTGGTGTAGATAAATCAGTGATAACAGCCATAAGTGGCACTCCATATGAAAATGTGGTGTTCTTGAATAATGTAGAAGCCTGAGGCCTCTAGAGATCACAAGAACAGTCTAAACAAAAGAAAGGGGTTTTGTATGTTGGGGCCACAAATAAAACAAAGAAATTATGCTCATCACTATACCACAACAAAATGCATACCAACTAAATGTATTTGTGTACTGAAATAATGCATAGCCAAGATACCACTATAATACCAAACCCACACAAAATACCCTACAGTTTCCTTGCAATAAAGCACTGCCTTTCATGAAGTTTTCATTTGCAATCTGTGGGCAGCCCAATGACAGGTTTTGGTAGTGTGGCCTCCGGTCCACCACTGACACTGGCAAAATGGATTGGCAGCCTATTTTATATTTTTCCCTGCGCACTTCTCCGAGATGTTTTAGCACATAGAGCTTTTTGGCGGTCATCCTGTTGTTTCTGATGAAAACAGCACACAGTCATGTTGCAGGGCAGAGCCTAGTCGGTCAGAACATCCCACAGTGGTATCTGCATTGGGGCTTGCTGTATATGCATTGGTGCTTGCTATGTTTAGGGTGGCATCCCTTGTTGCGCCTGTTGCATTTGTCGTGCGTGTGCCTGATACTGAGTGTGATATTAGGCATTAGTTTAGGGTGGCTCTGCAATATATGGTGAGGGTATGCTGTACCCCCTTCTTGGATCTGTTGCTTGCCAGTTCTGTTGCATCCCTCACTTACTTCTGCATATGAGTGATATGTGCCCCAATGTCCCACATGTCCAACACTGCTGTGGCTGTCCTCCAAACTTGCCCCCCTATTAAACCCACCTCTTTCTGGAGCTTGAAACCTGAACCCTCTGCCTCTGGGTGCCAACCCCCACCCTTGTGGAAAATAATGATAGTATCTTCTTCCAGCAAAATATCTGTTCGCTGCTGGTTGTACCTGCTGTGTCCCTTTTGAATTAAAACATTCCCTTCTAGTTATAAATACTGCTCCTTCCACTAAATATTTCAACAAGTTCTCCTGAACCAACTTTTCTTCATTAATCATCCTGTCTTCAACTTTATTTCTGTCTTTCTCTTGTTTTAAATGACAATGGTGAACAATCGTCAGTTGTATCTCCGCCTATGGCTTTGCTTCCATTCCCACAATTTTTCTCATTTGTCTTTGCACTTCTTCAGGAAGTCCATGACAAAAAATGTGAAAAACAATAGTTATGTTTTTGTCCTCTGGTCCTCTGGTTTCTAACCATCATTTTTCTTGAATATCCTGAAAATAAACAGTTGGATCTCCATACGTCAGCTCATCAGCTATTCAAACATGCTCTGCAATGGTTAGTATTTTGTGCAGTCACCGCAGGATATCCTTTTCACCTCCAAATGTCATCTGATTGCCCCCCTAATATGGCAACAAGCAGGCATTTTATGTCACCTTCTGCTAAAGTCATCCCAACTATCATTATTTCAGACTTATAGATCCATTTGCCCGCCTTTGATGAAATGATGGTAGTATAAAAATCAAATTATTTGTATCCACTTGTGGCCACAGGATGTATTGCGGCAGTCATCGCCCTTTCTCCAGTATGTGGAATTGTATTAACCCATGCCCCTGTCCAAGTGCAGTCTCCTCCTTTGTCTTTGTCACCACGTCTGTCATCCCAACTCTCTTTCATCTCGGTAAATTCCTGAGTCTATTCACATACAATGTTCTCTCCTCTAAACTGTTTGTTCATATCTTCGGCCATCTGGGATATTCAACGGGCTCTGGAATCCTTACTGTTTCTTTCAAATCTAACAATGCTATCTCTTTTCCTATGACCATGATTGTAGAATGGGCTTGTGTGGCCTCCTGCTCCCCGCTTTCCTTTCTCTCTTCATCTTCCAACATAGTATTGTCACTGTCAATGGCAATCTTATGGGCTATTAGTGATTAAAAACCTGCCACTCATCACTCTACAGTTTTGCACAAATGACCCGGAGTCAGAAAGGTGTTCCCAGATGTGAATCTCAATTTGCTTTGCTAATAGTCCCAACCAATGCCTCACTGATGAGGAAGAAACGTGTCTGTGTTTGCTTTGGATCGTGTGCAGAACGGATATGACCTAGCAGTTTAGTAAAGGGTGTCTCTTTTGAAGTGGCATCAAGTCTGATTGTCATATGGTTTTTATCAATCTGTAATGGAACAGCAGGCTGAAAAAGGTTTAGCAGATTGCCCAGAACAATGGCATTGTCATTATTGATTTACCATGTTTAACTTCTCACTCTTCACTTTTAGTTAGATGTATTTCAAGTTTATTAGTGTGTGAGTGTCTTTGTGTAAGTGTGTCCCCCAGTTGACATACCCAGATGTTACCACTCCTCCAGACACACCCAATTTGCATAGGTACATTGTTTGTGTCTGGAGGTGTACAGTATGCGTTTCTTAATTAAACCTGTTCGTGAATGGCCTTTTTCATTTTGTGCATTTAACAAAAGTTGCACCAGCCACAAACATGCTTTGTGAACTGGCTCCATGGTGTTAGAATACCACTCTTGACAAACTGTGGATTTATATTGGGGTCTTTCCACTGTGCAGCAATTTTGAGTCGGTATTTAAATCAATTTTGCTTTGACTCATTGATAACCCATACTGCAGAATAATGAGTTAATGGTCAATAAGCCAGTGAGGAAATGCTGACATTCTAAAAGGGGTGCGTGTTCCCGCCAGTGTATACCTTGACGGAAGGACGGAAGTGCTGTGCTAAGTGCTGTGGGCTGGAAGGACTGACGTGCTTTGTATAAGGAAGCTGCGAAAATCCATAGAGGGCAGTGTGGTGGCAGGGCTAGGCTGTGGTGGGAGTGGAAGCATGCGGGCGTATGGGGCTAGAGAACGACATTGGGTTTGGAAAGACATTCCCCAGAATATTTCAGCACACAGACCTGCTGGCATTGTTCAGAAAAAGGAGATGACTTGAGTCTATCTGTAGGATGACAGTGACATAAAGTGCAGATTGACTTGTCGATTCAAACCTCTACACTAAAAACAACATAATCATATGGGGATTATGTATTCTCTAAGAGATGGGCATATTGAAATGTCACGTCTGGCAATAGGGTTCTAGGCCTGCCAATGTCAACAGCACTAAAACTAAATGCGGAAAGCACATTACAAAAATTGCCTGTGTGCCTTTTGGTAATTTCAGTTTACATACAATGATTGTTTAAATCGCTGTGTGTTCTCAATCGAATAGTTCAGAAGTTAGCTGTTGTGCTTTTACATGTATAAACAACCTTATTGCTAATGTTTCTGAAGCACACAATAAAAACTTGCCTGTTTTGGATTAATTAGCAATTATTCTCGTCATGGAGTTTGACGTACTATTTCATGCCCTAAATGGGAATTATTTAAAACAGGCAAAAATAGGTTTTTAGATTGATATTGCATGATCGCCAAATATCGCCGATATTTTTTCTCCTAATGTATAAACTCTGGTTTGATCAATACTTATACTTCAACATATTTTTTCAATGTACAATTCTACCACTGCTACAAGTTGTACTAGCCCCACCTAGACAATTTTCTAGCACGGCCACTCTTGTCTTTGATAGTGTGTGAATGCTTCTTAACTTTGCTGATGTGCAACAATGATTAAGTAGTACATGTAAACCTCTTTTCCTTATCAGATTCTGTTGGTTCAATCTGGTCAAGTGTGTTTCAGAGATTGTGGGATTATTTTAGGATCGTCAACATTTTCTGGGTCAATTTCACATCTACAAACAGAGGTTTAAATAAATTATTCATATCACTGAGAATCAATGTATGATTCTCTTTACTAGACATTTCAAACTATTCACATTCTCCATTGAAGTACACAGTTTGTTTAAACTGTACTGTACTGTTTCATAGTGATTGTGAATAGATTTGTTTGATGTACCCAAGCATTTTATATAAGAACCTCTAGCAAAACGAGTACTTCACTATCCCTGTGAGTAGTTAACATAAAACTCTTTGGTATTTGAACATATTAACAAAAGGGGGAATTCCATTGGCTACGTTGTGCATGAGAATTTAGTAGGCCTTTCGAAATTATATTTTTTCTTATAACATGAAGTGCAATAAACAAATTATAAGTTTCACCCGTTATTTGTGGGCCTACTTACCATTCATTTTATGTTGTTCCTTATTCAATTTGCTATGCGGTAGTATGTCATGTTTCATAATGTTTTTCACATTGAACTTCTCTCCTTCAGTGCTCGTTTGACAAATCAGTCCTTGCCCATTAGTTCAAAGATGTCTTTTCATAATGGTGTTTGCTCAAAAGGGAGTTGAAGGGGGGTCGGGCATACCACGGTTGTCCAAGGGGTTCTGCTCTGAATCAAGGTGCCCTGGCAGGCAGACTTCCACCAACAGAGGTATTCCTGTCCAGCAGTAGATCAAACAAATGCACTCTTCTATTTTTTTTATTTTGATCTGAAGGGATTATAGTATGTTGTTTACATTCCTAGGAAGCCGGTTGTTTCCACACTCCATCCTCTCACTGAATGTTGAGACATACATGGCAACTCTAGTAGCTGAAGCTGGCACCAAAGTCTGGAATGCCTCTGTAGGACAGTGGGGTTGAGCAGCACCATGTTTATTAATTTATTTATTTAAATGTATAAAGAGTGCAGTGGCCCTGAGGCATCATGGCGCTGTTACAGAGGATTCACTTGGATACCGAATACATAAGAGGGAAAAAGTTTACATGGTTCAAAGCAGTAATACAGTAGGCATGTTGCGATTTTTACAGGGGAACTACCTAAAGCACAGTCTAGTTGATGAGCTTTGTTTTCAAAGTTTTTCTGAACATGGTGAAGGAGGTTTACTTTCTGAGCTTGAGTGGTAGTGCGTTCCAGTATTCTGGTGCTAACACCAAGAAACTGGCGCCGCTGGCTTTGACTCTTTTGAAGGCCGGGACTGAGAGCTGGTGTGAGTATTGGGCCCGTTTGGGTATGCAGGCGCCTGGTGGATTTGTTCTGACAGATACTGGGGTGCTGATTGCGAGAGGCATTTGTCCGTGATAGTGAGGGACTTGAACAGTATGCCATCCCTGACTGGGAGCCAATGGGCGTCTGGTCTGCCCTGAGGGATAGGCTCTCTCCTAGGAATATTTGGTGCAGCTCTGGGAGCATTGTTTTGTGTGATTTACAGTTTGTTGGGGTTTTTGGGTGAGGTGCCTAGGAGGAGGACATTGCAGTATTCCAACTTGGCACCAATGGTGGCTCTGGAGATGGTGAGCCAGTTTTTGGCAGAGAGGTAGGGTTTTATTGCATTCATGATTTTAATTGTAAGAGCTGCTGATGAAGAAATGGTGCTGACTTGATGCTTCATTGATAGGGTGGAGTCGAGGTACACCCAAGGTTTTGACTGCAGCAGAGACCATGATTATAGTGTTCACAATGCTGAAAGTGCTGTATTGGATGTCTAGTTTGTTCAGAATGTCCTTGGGACCTACAAGTAGGATTTCTGTTTTGTCCCCATTGAGACATACACCGTTTGCACCATCCAGGCCTGTATGAGTGCATACGTCTCTGTGAGGGTGTTAAGGTCTTGTTCGTAGGAGCCAGAGAGAGGGAGGAGAATTTGCGTATCATCGCCATAGTTGGTAAATGTGATGCCGTGCTCATCTAGATCATTAAAGAGGTGTAGTGTGAAGAGATTGTAAAGTGTGGGGGATGTTGGACACTTAAAGCTTCTAAATACAGATCTTGCACCTGAACCAGACTGTCAGAGCATTGCAAGGCAAAGGCATGCAAAGGCATGCATTCCACAGTGGATTCTAAGCTCATAACACATAGGTTTTCTTAATCTATGCTGAGCAGGTATGCTTTGGGAAGGTGCTTAGACGTTTCCTGACAATATTGACATTTGCAGGATTTCACTTAAAAACCCATCCCTCTGATTGATCGATGGAGTAGAATCAACAACATTGACATGCCCTATCTTCAGATGGAACAACTGAACAGCAATAGAGTCTGCATTCCGATCAGGGGGCCAGAACCAATCTATTTGTGTCAAGACCTAGCCCCTAGCAACCAGTTTCACTCCAACCTTCAGATCCACCTTAGCCCACTCTATCATTCAGTCACCTACATCTCTATCTATTTTTCTCCTGCCTTCGTCTCATTTTTTCCAAGATGCAGGTCACCATTATCCAGCTAACTTGCATCTCTCCCTGGTTCTGTTTTCTCTCTTTCTATTACGTCTATGTCTTCCCTATCACATCCATCCATTTAAATTGGCTTCTTTTTATCTGTCTTCTGTCTCACATCCATCTCTAGATTATATATAATGTACAGAAAGGATATTAGCACCATGCCCTCTCTTCCTCATCCCACTCCTAACTCATACTCACTTCTCAAGAGCATAACTTCTTCTTAACCATTTTTAATTTCCATCCGACTCAATAGACAGGGTAGAATAGTCTCAATTAGCCATAATGCTTCTGTTTGTTCTTTTTGATATTGATATTTAATTTTCTATCGCGCTCCTACACAAGTGTTTCAGAGCGCGACGAGGCAAGGGAAGGGAACATGGGAAAACAAAATAACCATCTTACTAGGCCAATTAGAACATGCACGTGCATGGGAGAGGGAGAGAGGAAAGTTCA
The DNA here is from genome assembly GCF_040938575.1 of Ambystoma mexicanum. NCBI lineage: Eukaryota > Metazoa > Chordata > Amphibia > Caudata > Ambystomatidae > Ambystoma > Ambystoma mexicanum. The sequence goes on along the minus strand of NC_090923.1, from coordinate 619,458,388 downwards.
AGGGAGGATGCGAGGGGTGGAAAGTGCTGAACAGAGAAAAATAAAAATAAAACGTGAATAAATAAATAACAAAAAGCAGCAAACCGTGGTAGTGAAGCCAGCAGGTAGCAAGTGCTAGGAATAAGGCAACAGACAGGGCGTGTCTGAATAAGTGCAGAAAAGAAAAAGGGGGCCGGGGGAGACGGTAGGGTTATGGATACAGACCCCAGTAAGGGATTCTCCAGAGGCAGTTTCGGATGGGTGGCAGAGTGAGCAGGAACCTGGGCCCTAAAGACAGAGGGAGACCAGGTGCCCTGTGCCGAGAACAGAACAGATCAACAGGGGAGAGAAGGAGAGAAGGCAGAAGCAAAGTGGAAGGTGTTAAGGTGCTTCTGGATGGTTTTCCTTAAGTTTCAGAGTGGCAGAGAGGCTGTTCCAGAGGGAGGTCCCAGCCGAGGACAGAGATCTACCCCAGCTTGTTTCTTAGAAAAACGACTGCCCCTGAGGGAGTTCGAGGTGGAGGAGCGAAGGTCTCAGGAGGGAAGGTGTTTATGGAGGGACAGCTGAAGGTATTTTGGACCCAGGCTGCAGAAAGCCATGTGGACAATGCATAGGGTCTTGAATTTAATCCTTGCAGCCACTGGGAGCCATTGAAGATATTTCAGGGCTGGAGAGATACAATCCCAGGGCTTGAGGCCAAGGACAAGTCTCGCAGTCTTGTTCTGGATAAGTTGCAAAGGGCAGAGAGTAGAAGCAGGTAGATTTAGAAAGAGGCTGTTGCAGTAGTCCAACTTCCAACCTTTTGGCCTTTTTGCAACTCTTCATGGAAGAAGCCGGCCAGGCTTGTCTCCCATTTCTCTCATCTTATCTCCCTTCAAAGGCAATGGCTCATGCTTCTCCAGTTGGGCTAGGGCAGCGGGGGAAATGGATTAGAAACAGGACCCATGGTCCTGGTCCTTGCTGGATCTTCCCTTTGAAACTCACATTCCAACAGACTTGAATCATCTAACTATGAAGACCATCTTTTTCGCAGCAGTTACATCAGAGTGTAGGACTGGGGAATTCAGAGCCCTTCCTTGCTCTCCTCTGTACCTGGTGGTCTCTTCTGAACCTGTCACCTGCACTGTGATCTGAGCTTCAGCTTTAAGGTTGTCTCTATGTTTCGCCTTTTTGCGTGAGATTGTTCTGCAAGTTTTCCCTCCAAATCTTTCAAAGGGGCACAGAGCCCTTTTGTCTCATCTGGATGTTGTCTCGATCATCCTCACCTACCTCAACAGGATGGCTCAGTTCCAATCATCAAACAGTGTATTTGGGACTTAAAGGGTGGGGGTGTCAACAAGAGTCACATGGCCCCCTCTCTACAATCTCACTGGCTTGTTCCGAGTCTAACACCCTTAAACCAGGGAACGTGGTGGGATGATCCAGCAGAGGGATGGCCACCTCCAGGGTGGAGGCCAGAGGCCCCTCATATGTAAGGCTGCCACTTGGGGCTACGCCTTGCACGTTTGTGCATCATCATCTATTGATCCCTGCATGTACTGCTCCTAGTTTTCCATCCATAGTCCTTCTGTCTTCGCTTCCATTACCCCTTTTTCTTAATTTGGTATTAAATGTGCACTGGGTTTTGTAGGTTTTTTGGGCCTGTCTTTCTTTTCGGATTATCGCTAGTTTTGGAATATTTTATGAAGTAGCTACTGGGATAAGGAAAAGATGATGTGGTGGTAATGCTCTGATTACTTACTGGTAATTTACATACACTGAGGGCCTGATTCTCAGGTCTGTGCAAACATAGGAAAGTGTTCTTCCATGAAAAAGAACCACTTTCCTTGCACACAACATAATCTGATAAGGAAAGAATGTAATGTGGTGCAGGGACATGAAAGCCTCGGCTTTTGCATGTGCCTGATTTACAGCTTAACAAACCTAGCAACCATCAGGAATGCAGGTCAGCCACATGGAGGGGATCCTCCTACCAGCAGCAATGGTTTAGCAAACAAAACAAAAGAATTATAATACAGCACGCGTGAGGTGCCGTTAAACTCTATTGCACACTTTTCCCTTTATATAAATAGCATTTCTTAGACTGCAGCACTACATTTCTAGTAAAGGGATCGAGCGCTCAAAAATATTATTGTCCCAATCGTTCGGACATGTGTTTATAGCATACAGTGTTCGATTGTAAAAAACTTTTCATGCATTTTACCTTGGTTTTCCTCACTTTTATACATGCGAAAACAAGGAGTCGGGCGGGGCCATCTTGTGCTAATCTTATCTGTTACCACATCGCACTAAGGTTGAGTGGTCCTGCGGCACTAAATCATATCCCTCGCCCCTGAAGCTGACATCACTATTCCAAACAATGTACTCCACCTATGTTCATGACGTTAGTGGGCAGCGTAGCCGAACGCGCCCAGTCTTCACCCACGTAATAACGTCAGTTGACGCAGAACACAGAAGATCAACACACTCTCACAGCAAATCCCAAATCGAATTTGCGACCAATAATTTTACAGAAAACATCATTAATCTGAAATTTCGCAAGTGCTATTATTTATAAAAGAATGCTCCAAAAACCACATTGAGACCCACTGATTGTGATGAACCACCAATAGTTGTGTGTCCTTAGGCTCGAGTGGCAAATGTTTAAAATGACGCACATGGTGTTCCTTTCGGGAGAAGATGTGGATTCGACGCATCAGATTCTTGCTACACCGTGAACGATGACAGGTTGCTCCTTGTTGCTGGTACCTCCAAAGGGCATATCGGTCCCGGTCTATCATCCCACATGATGGTGATGCTGAACGATGCAGTTAGGCGTATCTGCTATTGCTGGTTGAAAAAGCCATCCCACGGCAGCTGGAAACTACAGCATTCGCAGAACGGTACAATATATCTGTGTAGATAACAGAATAAAAATATATTTTAGTATCTGTTCTTTATACTAATTTATGTTGTAATTCCGCACCGGATGAAACAGAATAACTAACACAAATCACACACAATGAAAACACACACCGACAACGAATGAATCTCAACAAGAAATCACATAGTCTGTAATAGGGACGGTATAGAACTATGAATTGGTATAGATCTATGAATTGTATTCTGTATAACTATCATTCGAGGAGAGTTGGACCTTGGGGTGTAATATTTATTGACAGTTGCTTTTCGTTTCACAGAGGAGGGGAAGCCATGACTTCAAATTAGTTTTTGACCACAGTTACATTGAAGGTAAGTAAAACCGATAGTACAAGGCACTGGAAGCCTTGTGTAACCTAGGATTCCTTTTGTGTCTGTACAAAACACACCACGATATCATATGATGATATGATTTGGCATTTATAATGCACATATGCACAAGTGCTTCAAGGCTCGACAAGGCAAGGGAGGGGAAACAGAGGGAAGACAGAGACAAAGATCTTACTAGTCAAGGTGACATTGATATCACAAAAGCACAAAAGAAAGGGGGGACAAGGGTAAAAGTGCAGTGAAAAGGTGGAGGGGCCAGTGGAGTGCATAGGATAAACAATCCAAAAAATAAATAAAGGAATCCAATAAATAGAAAGAGCGGACAGCAGGTGGAAAGTGCAAGGGTAAGTGCAGACAACAGATGTCAATTGCTGTTAGGATGCTGTAGGGATACAGAAACAGTCCCCGAGTGCAAGTGTTGTCAGGGGGGAAGTGCAGGTGGAAACTATCGGGGGGGGACCTAGCCCCAAGATGAAAGGGTAGCCTGGTCAGACGGTATCCTGGAAACCAGCACAGTTTCAGTGAGCAGATCAGCGGGGGATAGAGGGAGAAAAAGCAGATAGAGATAGAGTAGAGGAAGGACCCAAGTTGGAACAGGTAGTGTCGATCGGAGAGGAAAGAAATCAGCAGAGCCAGGGCATGATCAGTGATAACACCGGTTATCATGGAGGCGGTTGAAAAGGATGGTAGGGTTCACCATGCCAAAGGCAGAGTAGCAGTCAAGTAAGATGAGAACACGGGGGGTGAAGGAATCAAGTTTGGAAAGCACGTCCTCAGGGATATTCAGAAGAGCAGTTATATGTGTGTCCTGAGGAAGTACACGAGGCATCCAGTTGTATGATAAATTCTCCAAGAAGGAGTCTTTAACAAAGATACTTCTTTTTTTTTAACTTTGTTTATTTTAAATCAAGGCAGAATGATAGGTACAGACATTATATGCAGTGGTTATATCGGCAAGTTGACCCCCAGTCCTTTATCCCCCCTGCGTCCTCTCCCTCCACCCTCCCCCTGGTCCATCCGTCCCATAGGCTCCGTGAACGGGCTCCTCCCTCCCGGGCAGTCCGGATTGAGCCTCAGCGACTATGTGTCTTCCTCCGGGCTCTCCTGGTTTTTTAAGATCCAGTGGGCCCTGGTGGGTTTGTAGGTCAGGGCGGGGAAGCGCTGGTCGAATTCCAGCACTGGAGCCCAGATGTTCTGGAAGCGATGTAGAGTTCCCACTTGTGCTACCGTCACCTTCTCCGCTATCAGAATGTCCCATAGTTTGGTCCACCATTGGGCAATGTGGGGGCCTTCCGGGGTTTTCCAGGTTCGGGCCACCACCGTTTTCCCTGCTAGTAGGCAGTGAGTTAGTAGTTTCGCTCTGGGTCCGGAGCGCGGGTAGATCCCGGGGATTGGAGCTCCCAGCAAGATCGGTTCTGGTTTCAAGGGAATCATTGTTCCGGTAATTTGTGAGATGGACTCTAGGCAAGCTTTCCAGAATGGTTGGATCTTCGGGCAGTCCCACCACATGTGGAAGAAAGAGCCTGGGTGGCCGCATCCTCTCCAGCAAGAGTGGCCCACCTGGGGGTTCATATGGTGAAGTCTGAGGGGCGAATAGTACCACCGCAGCGTGATCTTATACGCACATTCCCTGTTGGTTATGCAGGTGGACGAGGTATGTGTTCTGGTCCATATGTCAACCCAGGTTTGATCCTCTATCGGGTGACGCAGGTCCGCTTCCCATTGGGCCATGCATCGGGTTCTTGTGGTCAGGAAATCGCTAAGAAAGCGTCTGTACAGGGTGGATACACTGTCGCGGGTTGGAAGGTCTCCTAGGGTGAGTTCTAGGGCAGTGGGAGGGCGCGTTGCTGCTTGCAAGGTTTGGGGATGCGAGCACCAATGGCGTAGTTGGATGTATGTGAATCTATCCCGTTCCTGGAGTTGGAACTTCTCCTTGCATTGGGCGAATGTGAGAGGTCTCTCCCCCATATACAGCTGGCCTATGGTCTCCAGCCCACCTTTGATCCAATTACGAAAATTGTGAGGATTCGTACCCGGTGTGAACATTGGGTTATGAAAGACCGGGGAAAGTGGGCTCAGTCCTCTTGGCACTCCCTTTCATTTTAGCGCGCAGTCCCAAGTGCTAAGGGTGTGTTTAGTTCATAGCAGGAGCTCTCCCCAGTGGGTCCTGAGGGGGGCGGGAATTGTGGTAGAAATCGCAGGGGTAGGGGTGCCCGTGATTGTTCCAGCTCCACCCATCTGCGGCGGTTTGTCGTATTTTGCCAGGCCTGGACCCGGGCCAGTTGGGCTGCCACTCTGTAGGCCTGTAGGTCTGGGACCCCCAGCCCTCCCAATTTGGGACTCCCCAACATAGTTCTGAGAGGGATTTTCGCTTTCTTACCTCTCCAGATAAAGTTCAGCATTTTCCTCTGGATCCTCGGAGAGTTGGCGTGGGGATTGCCACCGGTAATGAGGCGCATGTGTATAAGAATCTCGGAAGGAGGTTCATCTTGCATGCAGTGATGCGCCCGAGCAGAGAGATCTCTTGGGTCTCCCATCGCTTCAAGTCGCCTTCCAGTTCCTTGAAGAGTCTGGGAAAGTTGGCTTTGTATGTCTCCCTTGGGTCAGCCGGGATGTAGACCCCCAAATAGGGGATGGCGCTCCTTTCCCATGTTATCGGGCACATCTTAGTCAACGGTTCTCGTTCTGCTGAGGTGAGGCCAATGCCCAAGGCGGATGATTTATCGAAATTTATGGTGAGGCCTGAGACTCCGCCATAGCTGGTGATTTCGCGTATCGCGTGTTCAAGGGATGAGTGGGCCTCCGAAATCGTAAGCAAAATTTCATCCGCGTATAGGGCGAGTTTATGGTGTGTGGAGCCACTTTGTATGCCCTTGATTTGGTCATTCCGTCTAATTTTTTGTGCGAAGGGCTCCATGGTGAGTGCAAAGAGCAAGGGCGACAGTGGACAGCCTTGCCGGGTTCCGCATGATAAGGGGATTGGGGCCGAGTTGTGGCCGTTGATCCTCAGGCTTGTTTTAGGGCAATCATAGTTAGCTAGAACCATCGTTTGGAAAGCCGGTCCGAAGCCGAAGGCCCCTAGGGTGTGTCTCATAAATGTCCAATCTACCTTATCAAACGCTTTAGCTGCGTCGAGAGCCACCAAGACTAATTTTTGGGAGTTCCGGGAGGCGAGGTCCACCAGGTTCAGGGTTCTCCGGATATTATCACCTGCTGTCCGGTGCAGGATAAAACCAGCCTGGTCGGGGTGGATGATCTTCGGCAGGATGCGATTCAAACGGGTTGCCAGAATTTTTGAGTATATGTTCACATCGATATTTAAGAGTGCGATTGGTCTGTAAGAAGTTATGCTTCTTGGGTCTTTTCCAGGTTTGGGTAGGAGGATGGTGGTTGATTCCTGCATCGATGGGGTCACTGAAGGAGTTGAATAGGGTAATTAGATGGGGGGTCAGTTGTGGTCTGAATAGCTCATAGAACCTGGTTGAGAAGCCATCCGGGCCTGGGGCCCGTGTTTTGAGTGATTTGATGGCCTCCTCAATTTCCTCCCCCGTGATGGGCTCCTCCAGTTCGTCCCTCGTTGCAACGGAGAGCCGGGGCACTTCTGCCTGATGCAGGTATTCCTTCTGTTGTGATAGGTTTCGTGGGGTTGCCTTCATGATTTGGGCCAAGTAATCTATTGCGAGGCGTTGCTTCTCGGGCTCTGAGTATAGTGTGACCCCGTTGGCGTCCCGCAGGCCCATGATCGCGTTGATGCTTCTCAGCTTGGCTAGTTTGGCCACCAGGAACTTGTTCGCCTTGTTGCCCTTCGCATAATATGACTGTTTGGCCTTCGCCATTAGTTGGGCGGTTTGTTCCGCGTAGTGGGCTTCCAGTTTTTTCTGTGCCGTACGGATGATCCGTTGTGTTTTGGGGGACCAGCCTTTCTCCTTATGGAGTGCCTCGGCCTCTCTTAGTTCGTTCTCTAGGGCCGTCCGGGTCTGTCGTCTATCTCTATGGTAGGCCGCACCTTGGGCTATCAGGGAGCCCCTGATTACTGCCTTCATGGCATCCCAGTTGTTCGCTAATGAGGTGTCTGAGGCTGGGTTTTCCTTAAAGAAGTTACTTATTCCTGTTGCGATCTTGTCTCTGGTGGCCATGTCGTTGAGGATCGGGTCGTACAGCATCCATTTACGCGGGATGTTAGGGTTAGGGTTATGAACCCGGAGTTCCAGAAGCACTGGGGCATGGTCGGAGATCGCTCTTGTGCCAATGGTGACCTTTTTGACTGAGGGGAACGTATGCGGGGAGATCAGGAACAAAGTGCTCTTCTTTTCGTTCCTTCGTGTGCCTCGACATGCTGCTCGTGTCAGGCGGTCTTAATTAAGAGAGTAGCAGCGAGGCCCAGGACGGCGGGAGACCGCAGTTGGAGAGCTTCGCCCCCTCGGCCCCCGCTCTGGACTAGGTCTGGGTGAGTGGGCAGGGGCGCCCCAGGAAACGTTGGTATGGGGAGAGGGTCTCCGTCAGGTCTGATGCAAGATGGCCGCGGGGGTCCCGACTCGTTCTGCGTAGCGGAGGGAGGGGTGGAGGCCTGCTCTCTTGGTCCCACCGGGTGTATGTAAGCCGTAGCCGCCGGGGCAGCAACCCGGAGTGCGAATCGGGTGATTCTGTTTTAAGTACCGCTCTCCTTCACCAGCCCCCTGGGGTCCTCGGGCCCCGCTACTGACGAGTGCGGCGTGTGCTGCTGGGTTCCGGATTGGCGGCCATCTTGGTTTCTTCGGTCGAAGACGGGGAAGAAGTTCAGCCGCTAAATTCTGGTAGAACGCCTCCTCGGTCGAAGGCTATGTTTAGCCAGGTTGTGCCATGTCGGTTCCGGTCGCTTTAGATGGCATTGGCGACGCGGAACCCTGCTTAGAATGGACAGGGTTCTTTGCAATGTTTTGTGGCACTGTATGTGTCCTAGGAACAAAATCTGTATCGATTCCATGAGTATTCATGGCCAACACATTCAATGTCAAATCTTTCACAAATTCGAATTCCATACCCTGGTAGAGTGGCTTAACCACCCATTATTTGCTTTGTTTTGTGAAGGCCTTAAGGTAACGATACATCCCAAAATGTCCTGCATTTTTTGCTTGTTCAATCTCAACGTTCTCATTGTGCGCAAGTACAGCTATTTTTGTTCTGTCCATTTTACTGTCTAAGCTAAAATGCAACATTTTTGGCCTGTACTTTAGACACATATTGTCGAATACCTCCAAGTCTCCAGGATGACAGAATTATGTGAGCTCCTTCATGTCTCTGGAAAGCGTTTTATCGTACACGATCTTCTCAAGAGCTTTGTGTGATGGTGAACACGGCACCAACCACTTATTTTTTCGTTTCTGTTCCTCAGATAAAGGGCCATATTGGTTTTCTGTCCATGAGTGTTTGTTGGAACAATGGTGCATCAATGAATTCCATTTCTCAAGTAGAATTTCTACAGAGCCATCACAAGTTTTGGAGCACCACCAAAGATGGTTGCTGATAGACTGACGCCACTTTAAGATTTCTTCAGAACCCTTTTTGTCTACCAGCAGCTGTTTCTTTTTTTGTTGACTGATTTGGCAATGTGCCATACATCGAATTGATGACAAATGTGTGGAAACTCCTCTCGCATGGCCTTGGCTATCCAAACATGCCTGTCAGTGGCCATAATCTCTATTTGCATCCCCCTCGATTGAAGAAATTTGACGGATTTGATGAAACCATGTTTCTCCATGGCCACAGAAGATGTACATTTGGACACCTGCACTCAGAACTCACATTTTTTTACTTTCCATGTCTTGGGAGTGGTTTGTGCAGTACTTTGCTGAAAGTCCTGGGTTGTCACACTGTCCGTCACCACCTAGCAAAAAACGTTTGCCAGAGAATGCGATTTACATTGACATCTGTTCAACTTTCCAGGCTTCACTAATGGTGAGGAATAGGAATTCCCTTTGATATTTGAAGTACTGGGTTTTAGCAAGGAACTGAACTCCCACAAATGGACAGAAACTGGAAATCTTACCGAAAGTAGACACGCTGAAAAGTAAACCCGCTGAACAGATTTCCAGTTGGCACTTTGGACAGCATCGGTTGAGCGGACCATGAAAATGCACTATGTAGGTGGACACAGCTGGCTTGGATTTTCAGGTTAGTGCCTTGTAATACACGAGATACATTCAACAATGGCTCCCCGCATATGTTCCCCTTAATGTATGGACACATTTCAGCATCTGTACAATCTCTAGTAGACATCTGTCAAATACAATGTATTTTTGCTCCTTTATCAGCCAATCGTCCAGCATGAATGTGGTTTGTGATTTGGCTGTGGTGGACAAATCGACAGAACTCGGGAAACTGTAGTCGAGATCTTTAGCAAGTTCCTCAGTCAGTTGGATTGAAGCTTCAATCTCTGTTATTTCAGATTGTGATATGTGCTCGCAAATTGGAGAACATTCAGTTTCTAACCATTGGGCATAATCATCACAAGTCTGCTTAGTGACTGGACCATACTGCGCCCCAGATAGTAGTTGCTCCATTGTGAAATCAGTTTGGCAAGCAACATCTTTTGTTTCATTTCTTGTCTGTGTCTTTATACTTTGCTTCCTTCTGGGCCTCTAAAAGATATGTTGAGAAACATACTCAATGGATAGCACACATACAGCAGATACTACTTTATAAACAAAAACATTATATGGATAAATCAACAGCTTAAAAGGTTCTACAAAGCAAGCTTGTTTGTTCGTTACCCTTGTTTTCTTTGTTTTCTTGGGCACCGTTGTCTTCTCTTTTTCCACTGCACCAGAAAAGATAATAGTGTATTTATATGGTGTACATCCAGTACATTTCATTTTATTACAAACCACCATCTGTACATATCTACAAACAGAACCAACTTGATTGAATAGGAAAAATTGCAACAATAAAATGTACTCCAAATGCAATGTGATGTCCAATAGTATTCTCAATATTAGGTTATGTTTACCTCTGGTCCATGTGCCTCCTCTTCTTCTTCTATTTCAAAACCCTGTGTAAATTCCTTGAACAGAATATTCATCAAAAAAAGGAAAAATGAATCATACTGGAAATTAAAATCTTTCATCGCACTGTGCACTTACACACAAAGTAATATTAAATGAGGAAGAACCGTATACTACAAGATTTGTTCTTGCAGCATTACGAGAACATTTGTATGAACATACCCTCGTAAACAGTCATAATATTCCTTTCACATTGCGCCTGATAACGTTCAGAGATGACAGATGTCCTTCAACAGAGATAACCGTTCAAAATATGCTGATTGTAATGTTGCCCTCAAACTTTTTGTAATGTATTCTGCATTAAAGAGGAAGTACGCATACCTCATACTCTGGACCAGTTGCAAAGGATGAAGTGATTGTAGCTGAAGTTCCAGCATCCACCTGTAACACAGTATTTGTTTTAGTACGGGTGCAAACAGTGAAATGGAACTGTGTCAATGACATTCAAACAATTGTACATATAGAGGGACACCCATAGAGGGACTTAGTGTTACTAACCGATAGCACACATAAACTCTTTCATTTCATTTTAAATTGCAAGCGTAACACACTTTCGTAAAGGACAAGTATAATAAAATTACTTGATAGGCGAGCATACCTGACTCTGGAAATTAAATTGATGCAGAATCTTGTTCCTTAAAGTGGGCCAAGGGAAAATCATAGTTGTATTAGATGTGTGGGCAGATCCAGTGCTCGAGAAAATCACTTTGTGCATGCCAGTCGGAATCACCATTGGGACACTGGATGTGTCAGTGGTTCCTTCACTTCAGAGGGTCTGTGCATTCATCACTGTGCTCTACACCAAAAAAGGAACCTGTCAAGCAACCGATTATGAAAAGACAATGCAACTTTTAAGGGGCACCATGGCCATGTTTTATAATGGTCATACTTGTTAGATTTGTTAGAGGCTCAAGAAAGCGGGACCAATGTAGTGTAGTGAAATCTAGTATAGTAAAAATTCAATACCTTAGTAAAACACTTAGTAAGACACTTTTTTTTTCCAATAAGTTTTTATTTGCATTTTTTTACTTTACATAAATAACTGGACACAATGAAAAGAAGACAACCATCACCCCTCTCCTCTCCCTCGGATCCATGAGCTGTCAACGCCGTGGGCCTTCCCACTGGGTGTTTAGTGCATGGTGTTGGAGAACCCCATTGAGTCTTCCTTCTTGGAGGGTCGCTGATGTAGGTCTTTCAAAGTTCATCTTCACCCGGAGGGTCAATAATGACCAATAGTGACATGGACCTGGGGCACCATGTGCGTCGAGCACCCTCTCTCAAGAATCGCAATAACTCTGACCAGTCTTTGCTGAATCTGCTTTGTTCCCCTTGTAGTGAGTAGGTGAGCCATACCATGGCTACCTGTGACCAGATCTTAGCTACCCACTCATGATCCTGTGGTGGGTCCTTAGCCTTCCAATTAAGTGCCAGGACTAATGCGGCTGCCATTATCATAATAATTTAGAGTTTGTGTTTGGGGTTTGAGGCAATAGCGTCCAGCGCCCGTTAAGACCTATCAATGCTAGACCCCTTTTACTGCCCGCCTTCAACCTCAGGACTTGTTCAATTGACTTGTGGATCCCTTTCCAGTATAGGTCTAGCTTTGGGCAGTCCCACCAGATGTGACTCCAAGTGCCCGCCCCTCTGCATTCCCTCCAGCATAGTTGTGAGGTCCCCGGGTAGATTCTGTGACGTCTGACCAGGGTTAAGTTCCACTGAATTATCAATGTCAGCCATATCTCTCTGATTTGTAGAGGTCTCGCTAGTTTCGGGACACGCTCCCACAGCTTTTCCCACTCAGATGCCGCTATTGTATGCCCTGTGGCCTCTTCCCACCGGTTAAAATATCTTCTTATCGGTGGATCTTCACCATCCTTAATATGTTGTTAAGTTAGTGCCACCACTTTCCTGTCCCCGGTGTCAGCGTTTAAGTACTTCTCAAAAGGGGTTAGTCGTCGGGTCCCAGCTACCTTCATGGAGGGGTCTAGGAGCCAATGCCACACTGGGTGTATCTATACCTCTGGCTTTCCCCCAAGTCAAAGTCTGCCTTGCTTTGTTTGAAGGATTTAATCTGGTCCCCGTCGAACAGGTCTCTGACCCTCGTGCAGCTCCCTTGTTGCCAGGCATCAAATGCGTGTGTGTTGAGCCCCGAGGAAAATTGTGGATTGTCGAACAGCGGGGTATATGTCAAGGGGTAGGCAGTGATGTTGAATGTTTGAACTATGTGATCCCAGGTCTCGCCTACCGCTGTCAGTATTGCGCTAGCGTACATTTGCCGTGGTCTTTCTCCCTTGGGTTTCCATAAGATGTCTTCTAGCAGGGCCCCTGCTTCCGCCCTCTCCACGGGTCTCCATATTTTCTCCAGTTGTCCTTTTGCCAGTCTCTGATAACCCTTATTTGTGATGCTGTGTAGTGTGCCCTGACAATCCTTTACCCCCAGTCACCCTCTGAATATTGGAGTTCTCATTACTTTGGTGGCAACTCTCGGGGGTTTGTTATTCCATATGAATTTATATATGTTTCTCTGGGGGGCTCTAAAAAAGGCCGGAGGGAAGAGGTTCAGGAGGGCAGTGAAGAAGTAGAGCAGCTGAGGGAGAACAACCATTTTTATTACATTTATGCGCCACACCCAGGATATTGCTAGCATTCCCAAGTCGACTACTATTTTGTTTTTAAGTTTCCCTAGTAGAGCTAGATAGTTTTCCTGGTAAAGTTCCCCTACCCTTTTGGCCAATTTTACCCCTGGGTTACATTATGGAATCCTCCACCCATCTAAACTGGAAAGTCTGTTTGAGTGTTTGTTCTGCGCTGGCCGAAAGGGTGAGTCTGAGGATTTCTGACTTACTTATGTTCACTTTCAAGCCTGCCACTGCTCCAAGCTAGAGGAGCTCCATTTCTAGTGCCCTCAGGGAGGCCTCTGGCTGGGAGATAGTCATAAGCTTGTCATCCGCAAAGGCGGCAACTTTGTGCTCTCGTCCTCCGAAGGGTATCCCTGCAATGTCTTTGTTGGCTCTTATGGCTTGAAGGAAGGGTTCTAGGTGCAGAGTGTAGAGGATGGGGGACAGCCAGTAGCCGTGCTTTGTGCCCCTCTTGATCTTCACTGGGTCAGAGATCTGCCCATTAACCGAGAGTCTAAGGAGCGATTGTTGGTAGTTGGTGCTAACTCACGCAATATATTTGGGGCTGAATCCCATCCTGTGCATGGTTGCAAACAGGAATCCCCACCCTACCTGGTCTAAAGCTTTTTTGGCATCCACCACGACGAGGAGAGCAGGGATTTCTCTCTTTTGGGACTTATCAATCAGGTGAACAATTCTTCTGACATTGTCCCCTGTATGTCGGCCCGTTATGAAGCCCGATTGATCGGCTTGGACTGGGTTAGGTGGTGCAATCAGGTCTAATATACTGGTCAGGATTTTTGTGTGGATTTTTGCGTCCACATTTATTAGGGCGATAGGGCGGTAGGACCCGCATTCGGTGGGGTCTTTGCCTTTTTTGGGTAGTAATATGACCTTCGCCTCTTCCGTTGTTTTCAGTAGGGTTTGGAGATGACGACCTGGTTGAATAGTTTCGTGAGATGTGGGATTAGAAATTCTTTATGCGTTTTAAAAAATTCAGCTACAAAGTTTGAACTGTTTGAACTGATACATTTCTTCTTTCACCACAAGCATCATCCCACGAAGTGACTCTCACTCCATGGAGCACTGAGCACAGCAGGTGCAAATGACATTCGAAAAACACAAGAAAAATACATTGTTGCCATCCACCAATGCCGCTTGATCCTGAGTACTGTCTCACCCATCACTAGTGTGGGTTATGAACCTATATTTGATGTAATTCACAACGTTGTCGCCTTTTTATCAAAAACAGTATTAGATATGGAGTCTCAATGTTCACGAACAGCATCTACCTTTGTTGATTATTTAATTCTGCAATAAAGTTAACCTTGTGAAACCCTGCAACCTATCTCTTTGCTTCTTTCACGAGAGGTTTGTATTCATTAGGTTTTGAGCGTAAGAGGGGGCAGCCGTTCACACTATCTATCCCACCTGAAGCATCCCTGTCTAGGCTCAAACAAGACAGGTCACATTGCTTGCCCATACCCGGTTAGTTGTATTTATCATCGGACGATGCCTTGTCTCATCGGCAGTGTGTGTAGCCTTATACTGAACATTGCAGTAGTGCGCGAAGTCACACAAACGCGACGGTCAAGTGAAAAGCTTATCTTCTTGGAAAGGCTGTAGCAAATCAGGAAGGGGACTGAGGTGATAAAGAATTGGTTCCCACTAGTATAGCAGGGTGTGCCCTTCACGGCAGATCAGTTTTCGAAATCTGAAATTTGCTGGTGAGCACAGGCCAAATTTATCCAACATATTATTCCTTTGCTGGACTCTATCCTTTGTACCATGAATCTCAGAAAGAAATCACATAGTCTGTAATAGGGGCGGTATAGAACTATGAATTGGTATAGATCTATGAATTGTATTCTGTATAACTGTCATTCGAGGAGAGTTGGACCTTGGGGTGTAATATTCATTGACAGTTGCTTTACGTTTCACAGAGGAGGGGAAGCCGTGACTTCAAATTAGTTTTTGACCACAGTTACATTGAAGGTAAGTAAAACCGATAGTACAAGGCACTGAAAGTCTTGTGTAACCTAGGATTCCTTTTGTGTCTGTACAAAACACACCACGATATCATATGATGATATGATTTGGCATTTATAATGCACATATGCACAAGTGCTTCAAGGCTCGACGAGGCAAGTGAGAGGAAACAGAGGGAAGACAGGGACAAAGATCTTACTAGTCAAGGTGACATTGATATCGCGAAAGCACAAAAGAAAGGGGGGGCAAGGGTAAAAGTGCAGTGGGAAAGGTGGAGGGGCCAGTGGAGTGCATAGGATAAACAATCCAAAAAATAAATAAAGTAATCCAATAAATAGAAAGACCTGACAGCAGGTGGAAAGTGCAAGGGTAAGGGCAGACAACAGATGTCAATTGCTGTTAGGGTGCTCTAGGGATACAGAAACAGACCCAGAGTGAAAGTGTTGTCAGGGGGGAAGTGCAGGTGGCAACTATCGGGGGGGGGACCTTGCCCCAAGATGAAAGGGTAGCCAGGTCAGACGATATCCTGGAAACCAGCACAGTTTCAGTGAGCAGATCAGCGGGGAATAGAGGGAGAAAAAGCATATAGAGATAGAGTAGAGGAAAGACCCAAGTTGGAACAGGTAGTATCGATCGGAGAGGAAAGAAATCAGCCGAGCCAGGGCATGATCAGTGATAACCCCGGTTATCATGGAGGCGGTTGAAAAGGATGGTAGGGTTCACCATGCCAAAGGCAGAGTAGCAATCAAGTAAGATGAGAACACGGGGGGTGAAGGAATCAAGTTTGGAAAGCACGTCTTCAGGGATATTCAGAAAAGCAGTTATCTGTGTGTCCTGAGGAAGTACACGAGGCATCCAGTTGTATGATAAATTCTCCAAGAAGGAGACTTTAACAAAGATACTTCTTAATTAAAAGGTATTAAGAAAACAGTAATGATGACCTTGCACAGAGTGGAAGGAGGGCAAAAGGGCCTACTGCCGGGTGCCACAATTAATGTGAGAAAAAGAGAAAGGAGAGATGACAGAGACCATGTGTAGAGTCCATAGGTGTGGCGAGGGAATAACAAAGAGGATGTCACTGAGGGTTTGCCTGTATGTACCACAGGTATAGGTATCAGCAATAGTGAGGCTAGGGTTGGAGACCAAGAAGTCATTCGAAAACTTCTTCCTACCAGATTTATTGAGGAGAGCAGGGTAGTCGATAGAGAGAGAGTTACAAAAGATAGGAGAGACAGAGTGCACCAAGGATTCGGTAGGCAGACGGAAGAAGAAGAATGGTGTTGGAGGAGGCTGTGAAAAACACAAGGGAAGGACACAAGGAGGGGTGCATGCAAAGCAAAAAACGTAGTAACAGTGTATGTAAACCCAGCAACAGCAGGCATTAATGGCCAAAATGTTGACAGAGACGATACTTTTGAAAATGAAATTTTGGACACAATGGTGTGCTATGTAGAGCTATGTAGAAACCCACATAAATCACACATCAAATTACTGAAATAGTAAGTAGCAGAAAGACTAAAAAAGGGGCGTAACTGCAGAGGTGTTTACACATTTTTTTAAACTGATAAGGCAGAACGTTCTGGAAGTTTGGGGGTTGCTATGAAAATCTTATTCACCATAGGCTTTCAGTGCCAGTGCCAAACACTGCATATGTGTATGTGGTTTGGGTCAAGAATTAAGGGTTTAACAGATACCAAGTCTCAGTGTCCCATTGACTGATGGATAATATCCAATTTGCCCATCATTATTTCAGCCACCAAAATGGGCAGTGCAGCACCTATGTGCTAGGGCAATTCCATTTTCAAATATATATCACAAATAGCAATCACAGACATGTGTCTTATCATTCGAGGAACATAAATATCAATGAACGGAAGGTGAATGAAATACATTAATGAAACATACACCAAATTTAATCTACATAATTAAATATTTTTTAATACTGTCTGCAGCATTGAAAGTTAGTGTAATAGCATTCAATTGTTGATGTACAAACATTGGGGAACATATTGAAAATGTTATTGTAAGCAGATTGTGAAGACAGCTACTAATTATTTATATCGGGAAGTCAACTGTTCTACAAGTACCTCTTTAAATGGACAGGGTCCGTTTGCAATGTTTTGTGGCACTGTGTGTGTCCTAGGAACAAAATCTGGATCGATTCCATGAGTATTCATGGCCAACACATTCAATGTCAAATCTTTCACAAATTCGAATTCCATATCCTGGTATATTGGCTTAACCACCCATTGTTTGCTTTGTTTTGTGAAGGTCTTGAGGTAACGATGCATCCCGAAATGTCCTGCATTTTTTGCTTGTTCCCTCTCAACGTTCTCATTGTGCGCAAGTACAGCTATTCTTGTTCTGTCCACCTTACTGTCTATGCTAAAATGCAACATTTTTGGCCTGTACTTTAGGCACATATTGTCGAATACCTCCAAATCTCCAGGATGACAGAATTCTGTGAGCCCCTTCATGTCTCTGGAAAGCGTTTAATCGTACACGATCTTCTCAAGAGCTTTGTGTGATGGTGAACACGGCACCAACCACTTATTTTTTCGTTTCTGTTCCTCAGATAAAGGGCCATGTGCACATTCGTGAAAATATTGGTTTTCTGTCCATGAGTGTTTGTTGGAACAATGGTGCATCAATGAATGCCATTTCTCAAGTGGAATTTCTACAGAGCCATCACAAGTTTTGGAGCACCACCAAAGATGGTTGCTGATAGACTGACACCACTTTAAGATTTCTTCAGAACCCTTTTTGTCTACCAATCAGCTGTTTTTTTTTGTTGACTGATTTGGCAATATGCCATACATCGAATTGCTGACGAATGTGTGGAAACTCCTCTCGCATGGCCTTGGCTATCCAAACATGCCTGTCAGTGGCTATTATCTCTATTTGCATCCCCCTCGATTGAAGAAATTTGACGGATTTGATGAAACCATGTTTCTCCATGGCCACAGAAGATGGACAGAAACTGGAAATCTTACCGAAAGTAGACACACTGAAAAGTAAACCCGCTGAACAGATTTCCAGTTGGCACTTTGCCCAGCATCGTTTGAGCGGACCATGAAAATGTACTATGTAGGTGGACACAGCTGGCCTGGATTTTCAGGTTAGTGCCTTGTAATACACGAGATACATTCAACAATGGCTCCCCGCATATGTTCCCCTTAATGTATGGACACATTTCAGCATCTGTACAATCTCTAGCAGACATCTGTCAAATACAATGTATTTTTGCTCCTTTATCAGCCAATCGTCCAGCATGAATGTGGTTTGTGATTTGGCTGCGGTGGACAAATAGACAGAACTCAGGAAACTGTAGTCGAGACCCTTAGCAAGTTCCTCAGTCAGTTCCGTTGAAGCTTCAATCTCTGTTATTTCAGGTTGTGATATGTGCTCCCAAATTGGAGAAACAGATATAATTGAATGTTACTTTGGTGGAACATTTTTGGCGGGTGTAGATTGTGTCAAGTGGTCTGCGAGGAATTGCAAAGCATCTTCATTGTATTCAGTCTCATCTTGTTGAGTGGTCACATGGTAGCAATGGTCCATGAACACTTTGCACAAATCGCTGGTCACATTCAGTTTCTAACCATTGGGCATAATCATCACAAGTCTGCCTAGTGACTGGACAATACAGCGCCCCAAATAGTAGTTGCTCCATTGTGAAATCAGTTTGGCAAGCAACATCTTTTGTTTCATTTCTTGTCTGTGTCTTTATACTTTGCTTTCTTCTGGGCCTCTAAAAGATATGTTGAGAAACATGCTCAATGTATAGCACACATACAGCAAATACCACTTTATAAACAAAAACATTATATGGATAAATCAACAGCATAAAAGGTTCTACAAGGCAAGCTTGTTTGTTCGTTACACTTGTTTTCTTTGTTTTCTTGGGCACTGTGGTCTTCTCTTTTTCCACTTCACCAGAAAAGAGAATAGTGTATTTATATGGTGTACATCCAGTACATTTCATTTTATGACAAACCAACACCTGTACATATCTGCAGAGAGAATCAACTTGATTGAATAGGAAAAATTGCAACAATAAAATGTACTCCCAATGCAATGTGATGTCCAATAGTATTCTCAATATTAGGTTATGTTTACCTTTGGTCCATGTGCCTCCTCTTCTTCTTCTATTTCAAAACCCTGTGTAAATTCCTGGAAAAAAATATTCATCAAAAAAAAGGAAAAATGAATCATACTGGAAATTAAAATCTTTCATCGCACTGTGCACTTACACACAAAGTAATATTAAATGAGGAAGACCCGTATACTACAAGATTTGTTCTTGCAGCATTACGAGAACATTTGTATGAACATACCCTCGTAAACAGTCATAATATACCTTTCACATTGCGCCTGATAACGTTCGGAGATGACAGATGTCCTTCAACAGAGATAACCGTTCAAAATATGCTGATTGCAATGTTGCCCTCAAACTTTTTGTAATGTATTCTGCATTAAAGAGGAAGTACGCATACCTCATACTCTGGACCAGTTGCAAAGGATGAAGTGATTGTAGCTGAAGTTCCAGCATCCACCTGTAACACAGTACTTGTTTTAGTACGGGTGCAAACAGTGAAATGGAACTGTGTCAATGACATTCAAACAATTGTACATATAGAGGGAAACCCATACATGCGACTTAGTGTTACTAACCGATAGCACACATAAACTCTTTCATTTCATTTTAAATTGCAAGCGTAACACATTTTCGTAAAGGACAAGTATAATAAAATTACTTGATAGGTGAGCAAACTTGACTCTGGAAATTAAATTGATGCAGCATCTTGTTCCTTAAAGTGGGCCAAGGGAAAAACATAGTTGTATTAGATGTGTGGGCAGATCCAGTGCTCGAGAAAATCACTTTGTGCATGCCAGTCGGACTCACAATTGGGACACTGGATGTGTCAGTGGTTTCTTCACTTCTGGTTTCTTCACTTCTGAGGGTCTGTGCATTCATCACTGTGCTCTACGCCAAAAAAGGAACCTGTCAAGCAACCGATTATGAAAAGACAATGCAACTTTGAAAGGGCACCATGGCCATGTTTTATAATGGTCATAATTGTTAGATTTGTTAGAGGCTCAAGAAAGCGGGACCAATGTAGTGTAGTGAAATCTAGTATAGTAAAAATTCAATACCTTAGTAAAACACTTAGTAAGGCACTTTTTTTTCCAATAAGTTTTTATTTGCATTTTCTTACTTTACATAAATAACTGGACACAATGAAAAGAAGACAACCATCCCCCCTCTCCTCTCCCTCGGATCCATGAGCTGTCAACGCCGTGGGCCTTCCCACTGGGTGTTTAGTGCATGGTGTTGGAGAACCCCATTGAGTCTTCCTTCTTGGAGGGACGCTGATGTAGGTCTTTCAAAGTTCATCCTCACCCGGAGGGTCAATAATGCCCAATAGTGAGATGGACCTGGGGCACCATGTGCGTCGAGCACTCTCTCTCAAGAATCGCAATAACTCTGACCAGTCTTTGCTGAATCGGCTTTGTTCCCCTTGTAGTGAGTAGGTGAGCCATTCCATGGCTACCAGTGACCAGATCTTAGCTACCCACTCATGGTCCTGTGGTGGGTCCTTAGCCTTCCAATTAAGCGCCAGGACTAATGTGGCTGCCATTATCATAATAACGTAGAGTTTGTGTTTGGGGTTTGAGGCAATGGCGTCCAGCGCCCCGTTAATACCTATCAATGCAAGACCCCTTTTGCTGCCCGCCTTCAACCTCAGGACTTGTTCAATTGACTTGTGGATCCCTTTCCAGTATAGGTCTAGCTTTGGGCAGTCCCACCAGATGTGACTCCAAGTGCCCGCCCCTCCGCATTCCCTCCAGCATAGTTGTGAGGTCCCCGGGTAGATTCTGTGACGTCTGACTAGGGTTAAGTTCCACTGAATTATCAATGTCAGTCATATCTCTCTGATTTGTAGAGATCTCACTAGCTTCGGGACACGCTCCCACAGCTTTTCCCACTCAGATGCCGCTATTGTATGCCCTGTGGCCTCTTCCCACCGGTTAAAATATCTTCTTATCGGTGGATCTTCACCATCCTTTAATATGTTGTTAAGTTAGTGCCACCAATCTCCTGTCCCCGGTGTCAGTGTTTAAGTACTTCTCAAAAGGGGTTAGTCGTCGGGTCCCAGCTACCTTCATGGAGGGGTCTAGGAGCCGATGCCGCAACTGGGTGTATCTATACCTCTGGCTTTCCCCCAAGTCAAAGTCTGCTTTGCTTTGTTCGAAGGATTTAATCTGGTCCCCGTCGAACAGGTCTCTGACCCCAGTGCAGCTCCCTTGTTGCCAGGGATCAAATGCGTGTGTGTTGAGCCCCGGGGTAAATTGTGGATTGTCGAACAGCGGGGTATATGGCAAGGGGTAGGCAGTGATGTTGAATGTTTGAACTATTTGATCCCAGGTCTCGCCTACCTCTGTCAGTATTGCGTTAGCGTACATTTGCCGTGGTCTTTCTCCCTTGGGTTTCCATAAGATGTCTTCTAGCAGGGCCCTTGCTACCGCCCTCTCCACGGGTCTCCATATTTTCTCCAGTTGTCCTTTTGCCAGTCTCTGATAATCCTTATTTGTGCTGCTGTGTAGTGTGCTCTGACAATCCTTTACCCCCAGCCCCCGTCTGAATATTGGAGTTCTCATTACTTTGGTGGCAACTCTCGGGGGTTTGTTATTCCATATGAATTTATATATGTTTCTGTGGGGGGCTCTAAAAAAGGCCGGAGGGAGGAGGTTCAGGAGGGCCGTGAAGAAGTAGAGCTGCTGAGGGAGAACAACCATTTTTATTACATTTATGGGCCCCACCCAGGATATTGTTAGCAGTCCCCAGTCGACCATTTTGTTTGTAAGTTTCCCTAGTCGAGGCAGATAGTTTTCCTGGTAAAGTTCCCCTAGCCTTTTGGCCAGTTTTACCCCTGGGTTACATTATGGAATCCTCCACCCTTCTAAACTGGAAAGTCTGTTTGAGTGTTTGTTCTGTGCTGGCCGAAAGGGTGAGTCTGAGGATTTCCGACTTACTTATGTTCACTTTCAAGCCTGACACTGCTCCGAACTAGAGGAGCTCCATTTCTAGTGCCCTCAGGGAGGCCTCTGGCTGGGAGATAGTCATAAGCATGTCATCCGCAAAGGCGGCAACTTTGTGCTCTCGCCCACCGATGGGTAACCCTGCAATGTCTTTGTTGGCTCTTATGGCTTGAAGGAAGGGTTCTAGGTGCAAAGCGTAGAGGATGGGGGACAGCGAGTAGGCGTGCTTTGTGCCCCTCTTGATCTCCACTGGGTCAGAGATCTGGCCATTAACCGATAGTCTGAGGAGCGGTTGTTGGTAGTTGGCGCTAATTCACACAATATATTTGGGGCTGAATCCCATCCTGTGCCTGGTTGCAAACAGGAATCCCCACCCTACCTGGTCTAAAGCTTTTTTGGCATCCACCACGACGAGGAGAGCAGGGATGTCTCTCTTTTGGGACTTATCAATCAGGTGAACAATTCTTCTGACACTGTCCCCTGTCTGTCGGCCTGTGATGAAGCCCGATTGATCGGCTTGGACTGGGTTAGGTGGTGCAATCCGGTCTAATATACTGGTCAGGATTTTTGTATGGATTTTTGTGTCCACATTTATTAGGGCGATAGGGCGGTAGGACCCGCTTTCGATGGGGTCTTTGCCTTTTTTGGGTAGTAATATGACCTTTGC
Source organism: Ambystoma mexicanum (assembly GCF_040938575.1). Classification (NCBI taxonomy): domain Eukaryota; kingdom Metazoa; phylum Chordata; class Amphibia; order Caudata; family Ambystomatidae; genus Ambystoma; species Ambystoma mexicanum. The sequence continues at coordinate 619,435,799 of NC_090923.1, read as the reverse complement.
CTCTTCCATTGTTTTCAGTAGGGTTTGGAGATGACGACCTGGTTGAATAGTTTCGTGAGATGTGGGATTAGAAATTCTTTATGCGTTTTAAAAAATTCAGCTACAAAGCCATCCGAGCCTGGGGATTTGTTCATGGAGAGGGAGTTTATTGATGCCCTAACCTCGTCATTCATGATCTCCCCTTCAAAGGCTTCCCTCTCCTCGTTTGCTATTTGTGGCAACTCTATTTTGTCTAGATAGGCTTCCTGCTTTGTTGGTGAAGGGTTGTTTGAGCTGTGTAACTTGGCGTCGAATTTAGTAAACACTTATTGAATGTCCTTGTTGTTCGTGGTGGTCGTACCTCCCTCCACTTTGATTTTCACGATTGTTTTATCCTTCACCTCCCTACTCAACATTCTGGCCAGGAGGCAGTCAGTCTTGTTTGCCTTGATATAATACTATTGCCTAAAATGCAATAAATCATGTTCAGCCACCATAGTCTGAATGAGGTCCAGCTGCCCTTGTAGTGCCCTATATTCTCTTTTTATGGCTGGTGTATGTGCTTTGCCCATTTTAGCGATCACTGCCTTTATCTTGTCCTCAGTTGCTCCTCTTGCAGCCTCATCTCCCTCACCCATCTTGCTTTTAAAGCTATGATTCTGGCCCTTAGCGTAGTCTCAAAGGCGTCCCACCTTGTCTGCAGAACGGTGTCCCCCAACTGGTTATGTTCTGCGTATGGCTCTGCCTCTTCCTCTACTTCCCGGAATAGTATTGGGCCCTTAAAGAGTGGGATCGGGTAGTGACATCTCCACAGGCCCGATGGCCTACTGTTCCTTTGTAATGCTAGAGATATTGGGGCATGGTCTGAGAGTGCTATGGCGCCTAGCTTAATGTCGGTTACCCTCCCAAGGAAGGCTCCGGAAATCCAAATATAGTCAATCCTTGAGTCTGACCGATGTGCATGCGAGTAGAAGGTGTAAACCTCCCTGCCCCCCTCCATTTCCCTCCATACATTGACCAGCGCTAGCTCCTGCAGCTTCTGCTTGAGGTCCCTGGAGCGGCGCTCCTGGGTTGTGTGGAAGAGCCCACTACTCCTATCTGCTGTTGGTTCCCAGGCCAGATTGAAATCCCCTGTCAGAATAATGTGGGTATTGGCAAACCTCTCTAAGCGAAGTAAGTGAATTTTGAATGAAGCCATCTTTGCCTGCATTGGGTGCATAAAGTGTCGCTACCATGTATGCCTCTCCCCTCCCCTCCAGCCTCACTGCCAAGCATCTCCCCTGTTCTTCCGATTCCCTGCGCTTGATGGTTAAGTCGAGCCCATCTTTAGTGCTAGTACCACTCCCCCTTTCTTGCCTGATTGAGTGGCCTGTACTAGTCTTCTGTACGCCCAGAATTTTATCCTATGGGTGTCCCTGGCGCAAATATGGGTTTCCTGGAGCATGACTTTGTGTGGTTGTTCCCGTCTAAGGTATCTCTCCAGCTTCTTTTTCTTGATGGGCGAGTTTAACCCATTAACGTTCATAGATTTGATTTTCAATTTTGCTGTACCATCATTGCTGGTCCCTCCTGTCATAAGTGATTGACCCTTCCCCTTTGGGGTCATGTGAGCATCCTTTGGGAGGTTCTCCCCCCCAAGTGTGTGCCTGGCTCTTCTTGATTGTGTGCGCCCCAGATCCCCCTTGTCCCCTGCTCCCCTGCTCCCTGACCCCACTCCCACCTCCCCCTCCAATCCACCCATGTTACTGGGTGGGATCAACTGGCTCAAATAGAGAGCTTGAGAGCTGAGCATTAGGGCAACCCCAGAAATGACCCACACATGATAACCCAATCCCATTCCAAGAGCCCCTCCTCGCTCCCCCTCTGCTAGGAGCTGAGTATCTCATCTGTTTTAATGTTTAAGCACTTGCACTTACATCGGCTTCCAACCTTCCCCGGGACAGCGATCTTGTAGGTTTTGCGACTCCAGCTGCCTCTTTCCGTCTGTGGCCCTGTGGGGCTTTTGTTGCCACCCGTGTCCTGGCCGCCCCAAGGGATCTTGTAGCTGTTCTGACTTCCCCACTTCCCTGCTTTTTTGTGTTTCACCGTGGACCATTCCCATGGTCTACGGACGTTTGGTTTATTGGTTGGCTGCTGGAGGGGCCGATGGTCTTCCTCTTCGATTCCCAGCAGGCTCATTCCCTGCTCCCATGACGTAACTTTGAGCTACTTGCCCTGCCAGTTAAAGATCAGGCCAAATGGATGTGACCATCTGTATCTGACTTGTTGTGACCTTAAATGGGCCAAGACTGGACCCATCCATCTCCCTTTGGCGAGAGTTATTTGTGATAGTTCTTGATACAGGAAAATGTCCACTCCGTTGTAAGTGATTTGCGTTGCTCTTCTTGCCCGTGCCATTATTTGTTCCTTGACGGTGTAGCTGTGGAAGGCCGCTAGAACATCTCTTGGTCTTGCAACCAGTTCTGCACTTCTCAGGCCCACCCTATGTATCCTGTCAAACTGAATCTCAGTCCCTGCTTCCGAGTCCAAAAGATGTCCAGAAGATGCTCTTGAGGACCTGCGCCAGGACTTGGTCTTATGTTTCCTCTGGTAGACACTTTACTCGGATGTTGGATCTCCTAGAACGATTCTCCAGATCTTCTGCTTGTAGCTCGAGGTTATGGGTGGCTGCTGCCAGAGTTTCCACAAGGGTGTCGGCTTTCCTCGCGTCATCGGAGAGTTCCTGTATGACTCGTTCATTGGTGTCCCCTCTTTCCTCTATTTTGTTAATGTCCGTTCTTATTTCTTGACTACCCTCTGCCAGAGCTTTCCTCAGCGTGTTCATTTTGTTTCTGGCCTGCCGCTGTTATTACTGGTGCTTGGGGTGATGATTTCTGTGTATCTTCAGGGGTGCCCTGGGATGCCAGCTTTTGTTGTTTCCTTTCTGCTCCAGTTGAATTAGTGGGGCCAGGAGTTCTCTCGCTTCCAAGGGCTTCCTGTCACCTGTGTTTTCTGACTGGTCAACGGAAGTCCTTCTTGTTACCCCCTTAGTTGGATGCTGCTCCCCTGACTGCCCCTAGCACCTCTCCTGTGCAAGTGACCCCGGCCCAGCCGTGCTGGATATAGGCGCTCCACAGTTAGCTCAGAGTGTCTTGTGCGGGTAGCCAGGGGTCCTGATTTGTCCCTTTTTGTTCCCTCAGTTCCTTTCTGAGGGGTTGGCAGGTGGTTTGCGGCTCCCCTTCTCCCCTTCTCTCTGGCCCCAGGTCTGGATTGTCAGCTCTGGACTATGCTTGCTGGCCACTCTAGCTTCCTCTACCGGTTTGTGCTGCCCTTGTTGATGCTGGGCTCCTCCTGTCCCCCTTCTGTGAGCCGAGAGGTCCGCTGAGAGGCCCTGTCCAGGAGGGAGGAACGCAATGGTAGGGTTGCTGGCCAGGGCCTACTGGATGGGTGTGTGCTGCATGGCGTCCCGCTCACTTGCTTGGTGCCCCCGATCTCGTGCAGACAGCGGGTGTCTTGTCCCTCACGGGAGGCGGGAGGGCTCTTATATCGCTATCACGGTCCGTTCGGGCTGGGCAGACATGAGCCCAGCCGGATCCTGCTCCAGGGTATCTTCAGCTGGCCCTCGTAGATGGCGGGTGCTTCCTAGCCTATTCCCATCCAGATCGGCCCGCAAGGGGCGATCGGTTGGGGAGTGTGGGGGTCCCACCCGCTTCAGCGTCACGGGATGGCTGTCCTGCTTCTCCCTCCAGGGCCGCCCAGCGGGCGGTCCCGCCGATCACCTCTTGGTGTATCGCTGCGGGTGGTGGTGGCTGTTGGTGCCATCCATGTAGTGGAGAGTCGGCGGCTCCATCTCCTCTGGCTCCGGGCCAAGCCAGAGTAGCCCACTAGTGTCGGGTGCAGGTGGGCACGGTGGATCTGTGAAATGTCTTTCGCACTCTCACCCCAGTGGGAGGTGGGCCACCCCATTGCTGCTTATGGGGTGGCCTGTACGGGTCTGCTTTCCGGGAGACCTGCTCTCTTACACCGGCTCCCTGTGGTGGGCCTCTCTGAGTCACGTGGAGCCGACCCAATGGAGCCCCGGCAAAATTCTTGTGCAGCCCCTCGGCGAGGTTCTCTATTTTGGGTGCTTAATCCTCTTGCGGAGCCGGGTACTTGGAGCTGCGGTGTTAACGGTGTGCAGCCATCTCGGAATCCCCCAGTAAGACACATTTTAAGTAAATATACACCGAAAGCTCAATTCCGTTCATGAAGTTACCATTTCAGTACCCTACCAGATTTAGATAGAGTGATCATTATTTATGCAGGCCATCATCCAATATAACAACAAACACAGCTAATTCATCACGCAGGACTCACCGGAGGCAGCGTGTGCATGAATTCAGTTGGGATTGCATGTGGAAGCAATTTACAATGAATTCGGGGTCAACGCTTTTTAGTGTACTCGGATAGTCGTACATATCGTCGGTAAAGTGCCGGCTGCAGATGCAAAATCCATTGGTCCTCACGTCCGTCGAGACAGCCTGGACTCTAGTTTCAATCTTGGCCACCCGAAAACCACAGTATTTAACCCATTCTGTTATTAAAGCATTATCCTTCGGGAATGTATGCAGGACCATGCCTAGACTTTTTGAATGGCTCTTAGAAGGGCAACCAAGTACCATACAGGCCGGCATTCTTCAATTGTCTCTTAGATCTTTATAGAAATATATAAGTAATTCAACAAATAATGACTGTATGCCAGTGATTGATGTGATTGTATTACACCTTCCGATGCAATATTTGTTTTTTTCAAAGATGGAAAACATGTTTAGTGTTGTCGAATGAACACGGCAGTAACTTTCTTACAGATATGATTGGTATACCACTATTTACAATGTGCAACTCATCCGTTGCATGTACTTTCATGCATCAAAAGGGAACATGGTTACAAACATGTCCCATGAAATATTCTATTCTATTGCAATGGACAAAGATGCAATGTGGTATTTTTCGAGATGAAAATAATTGAAACATTAAACAATGGTGAAGTCATTGGGCTAAATGAACATTTCAATGGCCAGTACAATTGGTGGAAATAGTAAAACAAATTGAGATCCTCAGTTGATGAATATAGAGAAGGAAATTCAGTGACCTACCATGCTTACCTGAACAGACAAATAAGCCAATTCAGCAAGCAGGGGAGCAACTATCCGGGAACAAGTTGCATGACGAACAGATACCTTACTGAGCACAGAGATGTTGAAAGTCAAGGTGTTTATAGAGGATTAGAAAATAGTGTGTGAATGTGTGATGTGTTTGCTGTGGGCTATTGCAGAGGGGAGTCTGGAGACACTGGATATGGGGAGACCATGAGAACAATGGTCACTGTGCAGAAGATCCCTTTTGAAGTGTACATGGTGTTTGGCACCTTGGCCGTTCACACCCACCCAGCCCCCTTGCTTGCGCATGGCCACAGATGTGAAATGCCATTGATACTGGAGGGGGGAAGGATGGGCATGGGGCGAGCGGAAAAGGCCCGGAACACCGCAGAAGGGAGACACACGTATGTGGATTGCAAGGGCGGTGTCTTGCAGATGGGAGCCTGGAGACACTGGGTCTGGGGAGGCCGTGAGAATAATGGTCACTGTGCAGAAGATCGTTTTTGAATTGTACATGGTGTTTGGCACCTTGAACATTCCCACCCACCCAATATTGGAGTAGGGTATAATGGAGGGTGGATGGCTTTTTGCAGGCGATGTTAGCACAAAAAGGCACCAACCATTATTTCATGTCCCTCAGAAACGAGCGAGCATGTTCTTGATTCACTGAAAAATTGAAACAACTATTTGTATATGCTCATTTGTATTTTATTTAGTTTGTTGATGTTGATTGCATAAACAAACTACAAATTGTACTGTTCTCTGTCACTGGGGAATTTTGCGCGAATGGCTCCAACAACACAGGCAGGTATTGCTCATCAAACGTGGAATCCAAGCCTCCTATAAAGCCACCATGTAAATGAACGTTAGGCCACTAGCCTGTACCACCTGTGGAAGAGAAACATACATACTGTAAGTGTTCCAGCCTTACTTGAAAATGCATCCTGAATTCTATGACACAGTTGCCCTTACAAACATCACTTTATTGATAAATGAACTTGGGCTTTGGAGACTAGACACATTGCAAGAGTGAACACCCATTCAATCCATAATAGTTTGGGCCACAGAGAAATTTTGTTTCTTCGTTGAAAGTGAAACACACATAAGCAAAGAAAAACTGCGCTTTGCAAAAATAGAGAGAAATACAACCAATTTGAAGACTAAATTAATTTGTCGGTGATTGATCAAAGTGACGACAATATAGGGTAAAAACATGAAATATTATTTGTCTCAGTGGTCAAAATGACATCACACCTAGAGTACACTTACTCGTTACTTGGTTTGCAAGGGTGAAGCACCATCATAATCCTCAACACAGACCTTGTGAGGCAAACTGCCTTGAAGTCATGGAGCTCAGTAACGCATAGCAGTGGTGTGTCTTATTCTGATATGTAGACCAAGCATCCAGAGTTTTGTTTGCAGCAGCAGTTCTCCACCTCGGTCGGCATGACCACCTAGCTATTGCAGGTACATCAGGTAGAAACGTCTTCCGTGCGACTTGGTTCAGGCTCATGCTCTGGTGATTCATCTTCCCAACTATCGTTCGATTCCCCATTTTTTCTGCATCTTTCTCTTTCAATTACTTCCTCCTCGGAATACTCAGGCTCATACTGGTAGGGCTGCATTGCTGCCATTATACGACACATTTGAAAAGAAAACGCAAGTAATGATTGAAATCAATAGTAATGCCAGTCCAAGTATCTGTTCGCATGGGCTCTGTGCTAAGAAAGTAGCTGAACAGAGCATAAACGAGTCACAGGCAATAAAAAAAAGACAGTGAAACAATTGACAAAGCAACTCAGATGTTGTCTGATGAGAAGGGGTCTGTTTATACTTATTGAGGAAAGAGGCGTCTGTCCATTTCTATGGAGACACGTCAATAGCTTGCGCACAAAGAACCTTGACACGAGACGTGCATTGGCTTATGCGTCGAGTGATGTCAGCTTCAGAGGCGGGGATATAATTTAGTGCCGCTGGGACACTTTAATTTAGGGTGATCGATCCACAGATAAGATTAGCACAAGATGGCCGCGCCTGACTCCTTGTTTTTCGCATGTGTAAAAGTGAAGAAAACCAAGATAAGATGTATAATTTTTAAGGATCGATCACTGTATGCTGAACATCACATGCCCCAACGATAGGGACAATAATATTTTTGAGCGCACTATCCCTTTAAATTAGAGAAGTGACAGGGCCTCATTACACGGATGGCGCTAAGGGATTACCAGCACCGGTAAGGGCACCGGTGCCGGTAATCCCTTATCGCCATACTACGAGGTCCCTCAGCGTGTCCTGTCCTTAACGTGTGGCCAGACCACACGTTAAGGAAGGGACCCGCTGAGGGACTTCAGGGCAAATAATGGTACCTCTAATAACGGTACCGTTATTTGCTCTTTCCCCATTCCCATTGAGCCCTATGAGGGCTCAATGGGAATGGGGAAGGGCCTTCGTGAATGGGGAATTACCGCTCCACCAACCTTGGAATCGGGCGGTAATTCCCCCATTCACCAAGGCGTACTCAGTAAAATACCGGCAGCGACCATGGCGCTAATAGAGCCATGGTTACTGCCGTCCGTGTAATGAGGCCCACAGTCTTTTATTAAATGCTTGCAATGCCACTGGAGAAAATGTTCCCCCACAAAAGATTTTGATGGTGGAAAGCACATCTCCTTTCCATTGCTTCCACCCACTTCAGAATGGTGGTGCTGGACTCTGGAGGGGAGAATGACACATTTCCACACTCTTTTTATCATGAACTCAGAATCAGGTTGCGAGTCCCACTCTTCCATGTCACAGTCTTGATACCCTCACTCCCTCCCTGACTACTCAACATGATTTCTTTGGTATAAGAACAGGGGCACTAAAGGCAAAGAGAGTCTATTATATCCTCACAGGGGGGAGGAAGGTGGGAATCCAAAAAAAGGTTAATGAAAGGATTTTATTAGAAGATTACCCAGATGAAGGAATATTGCCTGTGATGGTGAAGAACATTGATAGGTGCAATGGAGATTACTAGTAAGTAATCAGAGCATTAGTGACACTACTGTGCATGATTTAACATGCTAGGATGGTGGTTTTCTCAGCTGCTGAGATAAAATAACCCAAAGTGGCGGGCTGAGCATGCGGCTATTGACCCGTAACCGCACCCCAAGTTAAGGGTCCGAGTGAAGCAAGGGTCACTTGACACAAGCAACAGCGCCATTACCAACATGGTGGGCCCACCGACGAGGTTTACATCGCCATTAGGACCCATGAGTAATCACACTCGGGTTTTAAAGGTGAAGTAAAAATACAAATACGATGAAAAGGTACTTTTTTTCAGTTCTGCGATGCCATATCAGGAACAGGAATCAACACTGGAAAAGGACTCCTGATACAGATACGGCGAGTGAAGAAAGTTACGCTTTCTTAAAATTTTTACTTCACATTTTGCACCAGCGTGTGGTCACTCATAGGTACAAAAGGCAGTATGGGACGAGCCAGAGGTGGATCAAGGGAGGCCCAGGGCAAGTGGTGCACAGTAGTGGGGGAGCTCCAAATGTGGGCTTATACAGAGGATACAGCCCACATTTCGAGAGCCCTGATTGGCTAGTACCCTTGCCCCGGGTGCTAATGTTCCAGATCCACTTCCATCCCCCAAAGAAGGCTGTAAATGTGTATTTATTTAAAGTAAGAAACCATTACATGCACATTTTCTGAAATACTGGATGCAGTATTTCAATCAATCGCCACACACTACCACCATGACACTTGCAATGATGCAGCAACCCCGATTTTCTCCAATGCGTTAACAGTAATTAGCACATGTGTTAAACAGTGGTCAAAATCTCCGGCAATCTTGAGGACTCCCTTTTGAGGCATTGACTTTAAATGAGCTAACCACCCCAACTGCAGCCACGACTGGCACTGTGACCATCATTTTGTAAAGGTTGCAGAGTTTCAGACATGCCTTTGTCACAGTAGACGTATGATTGACTCTTCAACTTAAAACATCGCCCATCAGTTTAAAGAAATATGAGTTGAACAGATTCTAATTAGCACAGATGAGAGCGTAAAATCAATTGGGAGCACACTTGACAGATGGATGCTGTCAGTGCTAAAGTACCCTGCTTTGATTTTCTGTAATATGCGGGAAAAGTGCAATTAGTACCATACAAATAATGCTGTAAAAACATGGGCACCCAAGAACAGACAGACAGAATGTGCTAAAAGCGGCAGATGGGGAGCGGTGGACCAACACAGCACCATGGCCAATATAATCCCTGCTTAAAAGAGCACATCAAACTGCTCCTCAGTTCCAAGACTAGATGCACAGTAAGATTTGGTGACCATATCCTCCAGTAGTTTGGATTCTGGCATCTCGTCGCGATTGGTCATTGGTCAGCCAGTGTTCGTACAGTGTTGTTAATGGGATGGCATGCTCTTGTTTTCAATGCAATCCGCTGGCACTACATCAAACAAGCCTTGGAAAGCCCTCGATTTGGGCTTTCACATGTTAAGAGTAGCTTCAAATTCAATAATAAATGTAATGCCATGACCCAAAGACAACATCAATACTCATTAGCACCCTGTGAGGGTGTGGCTGCTAGTCAGATTGCTCGGAACACGGGCTGAATCTCATGATACAAACCCACATTCCGAGCCAAGTTCATTGCTGAATGCACCGGCCTGCCATCTTCCCTACCTTTTACCAGGGTCTCCGCTGATGCCCCCCAAATTTCTTCCTCCTTTTTACCTTTGATGTTGCAACATCACTGAGCTGCTCATCTAATTTTCCTAGAGCCACAATGAAAAAATTGAAAAAGGGCCCCCACTTGGAGCCTTGCTTCCATTTCAATGGTGGCCATGTTGGATAGGCGTTTGTCTGAAACACCAGGTCTGAAACACAAATGCATTCGTATTAGCAGCCTTGGACCTTAAGCCAGTGGGCTATTAGGTATGACTCCTGGCTCTTCTGGGCTGTACCATGGGGTATTGGTCCTGGCCCCAAGTTAATATAACCAAGCATCTTCCACCCCCTTCCTCAACTCATTACTTACTAGCTGAAGGTGATACACTTTTTCAACAGATCACTAGAATATGCCAATATTCTGTACACATCCCCTAGTCTTTTACCAGGATCATAAACCCTCTCTGCTTCCTTTAACTCCTCCAGTGGTTTCTCGCTCCTAGAAAGTGTTTCTGGAGATGTGGGCCAGGTGACGACTGTTTCCAGCATCGCTTTCCATGGTCGTGGTAAGAATCGGTCCCTCAGGTGAAGCCGTTGGGCGGCGCATTCCAGGTTCCAGCATCCCCTCACCTAGGTTCAGTGGGTTTCACTATTGTGGACTGTGCTCCTGAGTGGTGCTGTTGTAGGCTTCTCCAGTCAAGGGAAGTTTCCCCATGTATTTAGCCAGCATTAGCAGGTGACCGGCTGACGAAAGCATTAGGATGTGTCGAGAGACTTCAGGCATGCACCTCATAGCAGTGTGATTACAAAAATATACATCCTAGTTCAGCTCCATGAACGGCTTCTGCAATTAGAAACATAAAGCCTAGGTGAGCGAGAAGAGACCAGAGGAATCAAAATGGCAGACACAATCCCCCCGCCTTGATACATTCCATTAATTATGAATTGATTGTGATTGGTGTGACGTGGTTCATAAAACCAGTGATGGCTACCTGCACCTAGCTGTTTCTGACTTTGATCTGGCAGAGTATACAGAGAACAAATTAGGCACTCCAGTCCTCTCAGGCGCCAGCATCACTACAAGCATAAGTGGCACTACAGGTCTCCAGACCATATAACTGCATCAGAAATTAAGCAGCTGGTCAAAGATTCTATTGCTGAGGCAAAAGTGGAAAATATCAACCTATAAGGTCATGCAGATTAGGAGTAGGATCCCTTTACTACCCACATCTGAGGCATTATTACTGGGGATGAGAAGGAGGCTCCTAAGGAGGCTGTCCCCACAGCAGACAAAGAAGGGAAGGTCTTTTTGAGAAAGTATATCAAAAGGAGGGTGTTAACAAGCATTCTGGAGCATATGTGAACACACCTCGACTTCCAGGTGAGCGCACACACTTCTGAGAAAAAGCTCTTTAAGCAATTTATTAACTTCCCAACATCTGTTTTCTCTTCATACAGACATTGCAAAAGAATTTCTTAAATAAGGTGTAAACACTAACATCCTACTTTCCCCATATCTCTTGAAGACAGTGGTCTTCAAACTGTGGGGCCCGAGGTTGTCAAAGGGGACATGCGACTCTTCCAAATGGGAGTATGGTGGCATGGGGTAGCAGCAATATTTGTACTCAAGGAGGGGTTCAGCAACAACCTTTTTACTCAAGGGTATGCTTGGCATAAAACGGTTTGAATACCACTGCTTTAAGCTCAACCCTTTGGTAGAATATTATTCAATAAGTATTGCGGGAAATTCAAAATGGACTTCCAATTTGGGGACTTGATTAGGAAGAGCATTTTTTTCTCTGGACAAAGCCACTTCTGCAGATCTGGTACACAAGACAATTGATGGAGTTTTGAAATGGACCTACTAGGTCATATATCGGATTGTTGAGGCTGGGCCGTATGGGGCTAGATTGCCCAGTCTTTTCTCTCTTGGTTTTCAGGCCCTTCACTCCATTTACCAGGGAAGAGCCAATAGTTCCACACTTCTTGGTGTCATGGAATGACAGGTTAAATAACATTTAGAAATGAATTACGATATTATGAGAGGGGCAGCATCAGCAATCAGTTGTCCATTGTAGCCAGGCATCTTCTATGGCTTGTAAAGCTGCAGCAATTCTTGGGACCTCGTTCCCTTGCACCCCAACTTCACTAATTCTAGGGAAAGTATTTCAGTTATCACAAATATGCACCTGTAGTGGAAGTAGTTAATCTTCATATCAAATACTTTCTTTCGTAGCTTGCCTATCCCTGCCAACCTAGCTACCAGGGGCTTCATTTTACATCTGGGGCAGGAGCACATCAGCAAAACATCTCTTCCTTTGATGCAAGTGGTGGAAGCACCCAGACTCCCCTTAAGACATGGTTATGTCTCAAACAGTCTGTATGAGGGTCATCTGAAACTGTTTGAAAACGCATGAGGCCAGATCGGAAGCATGGGCCAGGGAGGAAGTCACCTACAGATATTGACTGGAATTGACTGGAATTCAGACAACTTCCCCCAACTTCCAGGGTCATTTAGCATAGCTTCGAAGGAGCAATGAAAAGAAAACGTCTCTGCTTAAGGAGATAGACAGAACACTCCATAAAAATGTAATTCATATGTGTTCCCCAAATGAAGCAGAGGTATTATAAGAGGCGTCTCTTAAGGTAGGGGGAGCTAAGAGGGCTATAGCCCCAGGTCTTTTGATTGTAGCCCTGGATAGAAGCTTAGGGGCCACAACCAAAAGGATAGTTAGCCCTTAGCCCCGACAGTCCTGACACTAGCATAGCCCCAGGTCTTTTCCAGACCTAGCAACACCCCTGGGTATTATACCTATTTCTGTTTCAAATCCGAAGACCATTTACTTAGTGCAGGCCCATTGGGACCTGATGTGGGTACATTGCTGTATTACCTGTAGACCATTACATATTGAAACCCCTCAGCTGGTTATCTTGGTAATCAACCCATGAGATGGCTGTAGGTCTAGAGGATGTGTATCTGCACATACCAATCCAAGAGGCTCATCAACAATGACCAGGGTATGCTGGGGGTTTTGAAGTATATCAGTTAAAGATATGGCTGTTTGAACTGCGCACAGCCCCTCAGGTCTTCACCAAATGGCTGGCTCCCTTTGTGGGTCTCCTGCAAGCAGGAGGGTTTACTGTCTATACCTGCCAGAATGAATGGCTGGCTCAGAAAACATTGAAGGAAATGTGTACTTACTATGAAACAAGGGTCTGCAAGCTTCTCCATCAGCATGTGTTCAAGATCGAATGCAGAAAGTCTTCTCAGTTGCCTTTGCAGGCTCTTCTCTTCAGCAGGGTCCACCTGTGCACAGACCTGGGGAATCTCTTGTTCCCACTGCCACATGCATTGACTTTTACAAAACGTTTCTCTCCAGGAAGCAGCAGCAAGAACTTGGTTGAGGCTGCAAGGTGTACTGGAGCATTGGTCATCTTCTTCCGTCGATTTCAACAGGCTGATTCTGTTTACAAATGTACTGAGAGATTCACCTACCTGGTGGTAAGGTCACCATGACCTACTTGTGGGAGTGGAACTGGATCCAGTGTCCATTATAATCCTGGCCACAGACATAATCAAGATGGACCTTGGCGTTTCACTGAGCTCCCTTTCTCTCCAAAGCCAATGGTCAACAAAATAACCACAGAGATCCGCGAATTGGAGAGAGGCTTCGCAATTCTATGTTGGAATTCATGAACTCATTGCAGGGGCATCAGAGTTTGATAAGAGCAGACAATCATGTGGCCAAGACCTATACCAACAGATGGGTGAGCACCAGGTCTGGACCCTTCAACAAAACCACCTGGTTGATCAGGGTCGGACTGGGGCATAGCATTGTCCCAGGTGCAAATTTCAAAGTGGCCCACAGTTGAAAATGGCAATTTCTTCATTTTGTTACAGACTGTTTGAGTAGTACCCAAGGGGGGGAGGGAGGGATGTTTGATCAAATGTGATGCAAATTGTGCATTTTAAAGAATATTAATTCAGCAACAATGGTCAAAATTACTTGAAGTAACTCATCAAACTGGCCCAAACCGACCAGAAAAGTGGCCCACTTTGTGGCCACGTTGTTCAGAAAAGTGGGCCTCTTTGACCCAAAAAACAGGCCCACACTAGCATTTTACGTTTTGGGTTAGGGCATTGCCCTATTTCCATATAGGCCAGTCCGAGCAGGTGTGTGTTATGTTTTAGGGCCCAACATGATGTTAAGAATTCAAAGCTTCTTACCTCCGAGGGAAGGAGAATGTGGTGGCTGGCAAACTGAGAAGGCTTTTCCCAGCATCAGAGGAGTGCTGCTTGAACCAACATTGCTTCTAGTTTCCACTCGTGATAACCCGTTCGAGTCTCCCATGGCTGAATGTGTTCGTCTCAAAATCAAATTCTCTCTTTTGTTGTTGTGAGGTCCTCCAGCTGAACCTGTCAGTGTGAATACACAAGTTTCTGTGGGAGGGCTGCAGTCTAATCCAACTTGCACCCTTCTGGGTTCTGTTTATAATGCTTTGTATGTTTGTATTCATTTAATTCCTGACTGCTCCAAGTTAGTTAGAGGTCAGTGGCTGCATGGCTACATAGAGACCGACATTCATGTCTATTGGGTTGAATAGAGAAAAAGGGTTTTCTATGTAAGCCTGTGTGCATTTGTGTAAACAATCCTCACAAGTATTAGTTCTGTAATGATTATTAGATACTCACTTATTGGTGATTACAGATTAGTATGTTTTAATTCAATCGTTTGACATTCATCCTAAAAAGAGAAAAGTTTCACATAATTTCATTCTTAGTGTACTTGTACCCACAGTGACATTCTTTAGTAAACTTGTGCCAACATTTCTCCGCTAGGAGGCACATGCTTGTGTTTCACCCTTTCTTGGGCTTTGTCGAGGCATTTAATACATTGTTTGGTGTATCATGTATAATTCATAAGACACATTATGGGCCTCATCACGAGTTTGGCGGTAACTCTTAAATCCGGCGGTCGCGCTATTACTGCCGGATTTAAGGGTCCACCAAATCAGGGCTTCGGCGGATTTTCCCCCAGCTCTGGAAAATTCTGGATTTCCCGCCGGCGGTAAGAGCGCGAAAATTCCCCATTGACCCCAATGGGGAATGGGAGTAGGGCTAATACCACCGGATTTAAGGGTTACCGCCCAACTCGTGATGAGGCCCATTGTCAAGATACATTGGGCCTCATTCCGAGTATGGCATTAAGGGATAGCGGCCACCGCTAACGAGACCGGTGGCGGTGATCCCTTACCGCCATACTCCGAGTTCCCTTTGTGCCCTCGCCCTTAACGCCTGCTTTGAGCAGGTGTTAAAGTCGAGGGCGCAAAGGGGCCTCCAAGCCAATAACGGTGACCGTAATGAACGGTCACCGTTATTTGCATCTTCCCCATTCCCATTGAGCCCTATGGGGGCTCATTTGGGAATGGGGAAGAGCCTTGGTGAATGGGGAATTACCGCCCCGCCAACCTTGGAATGGGACGGTAATTCCGCCATCCACCAAGGCGCTGCCGGTCCGGGTACGGCGTCAACCAAGGCGTTAATAGCGCCATTGGTTAACGCCGTACTCGGAATGAGGCCCATTGTCAATCTTTGTTTAGTACAATACAGGTAAATTCCATTAGTTCACAAAATTAGGTTTTTCTCAATTCTTTTGTTTCTTGTAGTTCCTGAATTAACCGACTTCCGTGGTTCTTGGAATTTAGTGAAATTTCCACTTTTCTGGGGTCATGTTTATAATTGAAATGGCTGCAGCTTCATGCAGTCCATCTTTTGGCTTGTGGCGCTCCTGGTTAGGCGTTCTTGTCTGTGGCTGATTATATCATTCCCTAATCGCTCTCGTCCTGGACCATGTGTTAGCTGCTGGCGATTTGTGGCTTTGTTCACCAGATTCCAAAAACCTCATTTTGCGAACTAATGGAATTTACCTGTATTGTACTAAACAAAGATTGACAATGTATCTAATCTGGGGAACTGATCCAATACAGACACCATCATTTCTTTTGCATTGTTATGGGGAAGCATCTTGTTTGTCTTTGCCCCCCTGATGGGCCCTCTGATGATGTCCCTTGTCTAGTTCTGGGGACCATCAAGTTGTTGACTCAGGGAGCTTGGTGCCACCTTGAGTCAATGGATTCTAGGCCAACGGGTGGCATGAGGTGAGTCCCCTGGTAATTCTACCCCTACTTTGATCGGCATTACATGGCAGGCTACAATTAGAGTGTCTCACTTCAGGCTAGTCCTGGGAAACATGATTCCTGGACTCCACCAGTCAATTTGGGCAGGCCAGTGGCAAGCACATGAACCCTGTCCAGAACCCTTTTGAGATAATGCAGGGCAGAACTAGTGCACCCCCACACCAACTGACAGGCTCAAGACCAGCATAGAAACAAATACCTTTCCTTTGAAGGGATATTCCTTCCATATACTCAACACGTGTTGCATGTGTTCAGATCCAGTTACAATGTTACACACAACATCAGATAAATAATTGGATAACGTTTAGAGGACCCACAGGGACCTCAGTAGTTCTACAGATGCAATGCCATAGTCTGCAGCTTCTCAAGCAAAGAGAACGTATTGAAGGAGACAGCGTTACAATACCAATGTTCCCCGGTGAAATGTTCTTATGCCAGGAAAACAGTTACTATTTTAACATGCACGTCTGTACTCTCAAAGTGAAGAATGTAATCAATGTACCTACTGTTGTTCCAAAAATGTGTTACAGATTGAAGCACAGTCAAAAACTTAGCTTAGCACAAGCAGATCTGGGGGTGGGGAAGGGGGACATAAGGGAAACACAACCTTCCAAGATATCAGACAGTCCAGGAAGTGGTAACTTTAGACAACAGGAGTGAAAGCCAAGAGGAATGTGTGACAATCATGGTGCAGCAGCAGGTGGTGAAACCAAAGTTGAAGGAGGAGGTGATGACATCAGAGGTTAGGTGAGACATAGAGGAGACGGCATCCGGGGGGAGAGTGACACAGAGGACGTGGTAGAAGGAATACCAGGGGGTGGATATGCTAATTAGGATGGCATGGTGGTTGTTAAAATTGTGACCAGGCCGAGAGGAACAGAAGACTTGAGGTAGTAGCAGTGGCAGAAAATGTAGAACAATCTAGGTGGAGACTACCTGAGAGGAGGGTGAAATGGGATCAACAGTAGGTCAAAGAGGACAAGGGGAAGAAGAGCTAGAACCTTTAGTTAGCAAAGGAGGGACCACAACGAAAGCAGTCAGTATTCTCACTGATAGCCAGAGCAGGAAGATTCCGGCTGACCCGTTTAGCCCTAGTCAGGATCAGACAGTGAGAAAAGGAATGAGTCTGGAGAGGTGAGAGGAAGAAAACTAGGAGAATGCCCCACAACAATCCAAAACCCAAAGGACTCTGCTCCATTTCTCCTTTGTGGGGTATAGAGCCTTGGGAAGCCTGAATCTAGTACACAAACTCGGCAAACCCCTCAACCCCCTGAAAAGAGCAGTAGAGACATTATGCAACCAGATGGTTACTGAGGGACCCAATTCCATTTAGGGGAGAACCATCCTGACATTGTTTTGTTTAGGAAGATGCCATTTTCGTTCATGATGGCCCCTTCTTGGCACAAGTTGTAAAGTAAGAGCACTGAACTATAGCAATTGGTCTTGCATACTTCTCTGTCCAAGGCAAGCCTTGAGGCAGCCCGAGCTGAATTCTGAAGTCATCACTTTGAGTACTTATTGATATCACCTTCAAACGAGATAGGCTCATGTGTTAAACACGTGTTGGAATGGGTCAATTCCTCACATGAATGTTGGGGACATGGATTCGGTCTGCCTTCTTTGTTTATTTCTTGTCAACTTTATAAAAGCCTCAGCAAATGTAATACCTCCTCTTTAAATTAACTGATTGCATATGTTGATCCTCTGCCCTTTAGAACCCCATTGTGCCACCATGTTTCCTCAGACCAAGCACATTGACCCACTTACCCTGTAAGGGCGAACTAGATGTTTCCCTGATAGATTTCTAGGGGTGCGTGCTGATTTGGACTGTTTACAACCCTGGGAGTGGGCATGGAGCAGCCCCCCCCAAAAAAAGAACTGCACACACAAGTTGGTCACTATTATCAGACAGAGAGAGGAAGGAATGAGGGGGGCTGCAGAAGGCAGTGCAGGTTCAAGTTCAGAGGCTGCATGTTTAGTGATCAGATGTACATCTCAGGAAGAGTGGTAAGGATGCAGGATAGAGGCAGGTTACTGTAAGAGGGATAACCGCTCCATGTGTAAGCTGAATCACAATCAATGGCAATGGTGCTTGATGTGTTGCTGATCCTAGTTGGATTCACTTTTGTTTGCTTTATTTTGTATTTAAATTTGACTACTTGAGTAGAACTTTGTGTTTCAAGCAGAGACAGTACAACACGAGGGCATGTGAGACCCATTGCTGGGCTCCTTACAATAATAAATCAAAGAAGCTTTGTATTGTACATTAATCTGATGATGGACGGGGATGGGCACATTTAATATCCGTATTGGATCGGCACTAAAGCACGTAGTCCCACAACTATCAAGCGGTCACCTCAGTAAATCCAATGCAGGGCCGCGTGAGACCCATGCTGTTACGCCTTTCGACATCAACGCGTTTAGTACAGATCCAATGAAAATATTATTTGGACTTGTGTGCCCTTGCATGGCCAATGGAGAAATCCTGTTGGAGCAATAGAACTACTCAAGATATGATGTCATATAGAGGGATGGTTATTACCCAACGAGTTAGCATTGAAAAGGACCCACACAGGGTTGAAACACATGCAGAATGTGTTCTCAGGATTGATTATAGTGTCTAGTAATACTTGGTATGATTTTACCATTTTCTTGTAAAGATACACAATACTATTAAATCACTGTCTTCATTTGGAACTTTCCAGTCAACGTGTTAGTTTATTTATAACATATAACTATGTGCATTAGTGTCTTGGGCTAATTGTTTTACTTTGTCTACCTTATGGAAGTGGGTTGGGCATCCACTCTCACCACCCAGACACAAACTGAATGCTTTCATAAACCATTGATCAATTATTACTACCCGACACAGTTGATTCACGATTCTTATGCCCATGGCCTCCAGCATTTATATAACAATAAAATATTTACTCATACAACCAAACCAAGTAAGCAGCCTATACCTATTTTTAAGACCCCCATCAGCTTTTCCCGTGCCTTACACCCACAATCCAGGAAAACGCAAAACCCTTTTGCCTTCTGCACTAGGTGCTCTATAGAAATTGCACAACACCATTCCACAGTTCTTCCAGCGATTCTTGGATTGTCAAGTAGGCTATCCTGACTAATCTAATCTAAATGCCGGTCCACTCAGTGCTGGAATTAATCATCTCTGCTGAGATTGGCATAAGAGGGGTAGAAGAAGAAAATGTAGATTGCCATTTTACGCATCTGTCCCTGGAGACTGCAGCGTGAAGAAGAAATCTCGCTGGTGGAATCTGCACTATACATGCGAATGGACCTAAACTGGAGTCTGCCTGATCCGAACTGGAGATGTACATAGTGTATCTTAAGTAGGAGCATTCTACCCACATAGGATTCCGACTGCCAACTAGTTACGATGTAGTGCTCTTCATTCTTGCTAGTCAAACTAATTTCTTTGTTCCCAGGAGTCCCTTTTCAGAAAAATCACATCCCTTCTTTCCATGAGGTCAGGGGAATACAACATATACTCCAAATCAGGAGTCTTAAACTGAGTTTGTATAGGCACAAACCAGGGAAAACCCTGCCATCCATCACTCTGATTCGCTAAATAAGATTGCAAAAGAGCCAGCATGTGGATAAAATAGCGACCAAAGTCAAAATAAAATAGGCTTAAGGACTGTTAAATCTTGAATATGCTGCAGGCTTAGTTCAGACTAAAGAGAGAGCATTGGCATTCTCTGCCTCGCCTTCATCAAACTCCTCCAAGTCGTTTTCGGCCACATCTAACTTGTGACAATTTGCCAAACTCCTCAATGTTGTACCAAATAGCACAGTAGCCATTGGTGTGGCCTGGTATACCATAAGGTGCCAGGATGTGGTAACAAACACATTGCCAAACTAGTGATTAAACTTAATTATACATCCTAAAGACTATAAAGTGGAGCTACTTCTATGATCACTCTGTTTGGTTAAAATGTGTGAGCGTATTTTTAAAGAGATTGCCTCCACACAAAACAAATGAAAAGAGCATGGGACACATAGTAGTGCATTGGGATCGACACAGTCGTTGCCTTGCAGGGTAGAACTGCACCCTCCATATAGAACTCAAGACTACAAGGCGCCAAGTGTTAAGTGATGTTCTGTGCTCTGGTCCTAATAGCTGTGCCTAAAGCTGGGAAGTGACTCTGATCTTAGGGAGGGTCTAGGAGATCTTAAGGCATCTTTTACTGAGGGTTCTCTTAATCAGAAAGAAATATGCCTTGCACGGTGTTGGTGTATGAAAAACCACAACAAGTATTTGTGAGTTTGCAATGCATCCATTCCCTTAAATGACTGTATGAGGAGTCAGGGTGCTGGCGAGTTGTTCAAGTTCTTCCTGCAACTCACTGCCACAAAAATAAAAATACATGGGTCACCTTGAGGACCTGAGATTGAGTTGTCAGACACATGAACATCTTGCAGTCTCTCGACCGGGCAAATCCTTGTCTGAACCTCGACTTTCACATGAATAGGCAAAGTGTGTTGATAACATCGATATGAAAAGAACACTGTTCATTTACGGAAAGTAAAAATATGCAAAGTGAATATCATAAAGCAAACTAAAAGCATCTTAAATGTAAAAGGGTCTAAAAAAAACAGGAGAATAACTATTATTAAATGAATATGAAAGCACTGGTGGAGGGGACCAAACCCAGATCATGCAGCTGCTTATTTCACCAGTGAGTGTGCTAAGCTCTTCCGCGCTTACATTTTGGATATGATGCATGCCTAGAAGCACTTGAAACTACAGTCACTACTGCATTCGTATAGTAGCCCTACGGCGGAGTACCGTGCAGAGTACCAGTCTGCACCAGAGGGAGAGGACGTGCTTTGCTGTGCTACTGCTTTCTCTACGTGTTCCTTTAAGGAAAACAACCTCCACTGGCTTTAAAAACATCTCTACAGCACGGAGCGCGTGCGGAGTACCGTGCAGAGTACCAGTCTGCACCAGTCCACGCCGGCCACGAGCCTCACTACTGACACTGTTACTGCCAGTGAGTCCTGCTATGGAGGCAATGATTTTCACTGTCGGAAAACTACTCGAACTGTGATCTGTGTCCTGTGAACTGCGAGTGAAATCGTTTGTGATCTATATAGATCTATAACTGAACATTGACTATTGATCACACCCCTCACTGTCGACTATTGATGAACACTTGATTCTGGCCCCCTGATCTGAGCCTTCCTCCCGCTCTGCATCTGCTCTTTCCCCTCACCTCTGTCTTCCCATTCACGTACAAGCCCCGCTCTCTGTTCCCCCCGGTGCACAGTGCGCGGCTCGCCTAAACATGGAGGATGACTCCGAATCATGTATCCTCAGAAGTCACGTGAAAAAAACTCCTTGCTTACGCTGCAACCTCCCACTCTGCAAAATCCCTTACTTACGTCCAAAATAGGGATCACGTCTGACCCTATTCTGGACTGCCAATCTCCCATTACATCGGGAGACTACCGCTTTCTTCTCTCTCAGCCCACAGCGGGCAGCCCAAACCTCACACTGACTCCATCTTGATGTGGATACACCGGACGAAAAGACAACACACCCTACCTTGCGCCCACGGAGCAAATTCTGGCTCCTCCGGTGAACGCGATGGCGCTTGATCCGCCCACTGCGCTCGACTCGGAGGTCGGGGCACCTACATCAACAGAGGCTCTCCCCGCCAGTGCCTCCCGCCCCGTTACCTCTTCGGCGAGTGACCTAACCGTCGAGAGGATCGGAGGATCCCTCGCGGCAGGTCTGAGGGTGGGGGCCAAGGCGGGAGTCGACGACTTGGTGCCCACAGGGGAGCTGCACGGCCCACTTAGGGGTCACAGTGAAGAGACGCCTCAACTTCAATCCGTTTCGTCCACTACACCCTCATCTCAAGGGAATCCAGAGGGACAACCAGAAGCGCATCCTGGACTGGCGACCCAGATTCGCAACCCAAACCAGGAAAAGTGTCCCAAACAAGGCTCTGCCAAGGTACTTCAGCAAAGCCTAAATGGAATCCCGCCACCTCTCACTGTCCTGGCCATGGTTCACAACTATCCGCAGGGAGGACTGTCTGAACAACCTGACACAGTCCCACCCCCATTGCCACTCACTGCTTTTCCCATTCCCACAGACTTGCTTGCCAACTCAAATCTGTGTCTGCCTGTAGAAACAGCAAACCATTCTCTGGATTCGGTACAAGCAGAGTCTGTGGGCCATGGCTCAGATTGGATTCCCATACCTACAGTGCCATGTCTACATCCAACTCAGACCAAGATGACGACTATCAGCCTAAGGCTGCACCTACTTTGATCTCCAAACCGAACTCGGTGATAAATAAGAAAAGACTGCAGCATTCTAAAAGAGGGAAGCCTAAACCTAAACTCCCTCTGTCCCAAGGAACCGGGGACAAAACTATTGCACAAAAAAGAAAGGCAGACCCGAAAACAAAAGAAACTAAACCAACTAAAAGCTGGGCCCCACTATTGCCTCTCAAAAAACGGGGTATTGGGAAATGGCTGCTACCTGCTCTGCTTCTCTCCAATGCTCTGCTGAATTTCTTCAAAACACAAGGAAAGCGCAAACTATCCAAAGACTCCGAGTTGTCGGACGCAGAAATTCTTGAGGCACTGGAAGAGACTCCTCCATCAGCCAAATGCAGAAAAACACAACTGACCAAGTCTGCAAATCAGGACGTGCTGACCACAGAACCCTTGCCTTGTCCAGCCACTGACGAACCTAGCTCAAAGACAGTGCCCTGCAACCAATCAAAAGCAATGGTCAAAATAGCTGACATGCCAGCACAACATCTGCAAGAAACATGCATAGAGCCTTCGCCCACTGTCCAACTGGAACTCCCGATCACGGCTCCCACGGAACAATCCATACCCAAAGTGGGCAAGACAGACACACTGGTCAACACAAGTGGAAACCACCACCCAGAAGCCCTAGGTTTGAAGCCAACAAACCCAGAGGTTTCTACAACTAGTAAAACAACTGAAACATTGCTAACAGAAGTGCGAACACACCAGCATGGAATGCTGGACATTCTCGACCTACTCCAGCCTAAAGTATACCCTGCGCATAAAGGAATGAGCCCGCAACCCTGGACCAAAGCTCACATATCGACATCCAACGCCCGTCTGTCCGTCCAATCTTACCCAACTGACCTTTTACCACAATCAGTCTCAAGACGCGGCCCATGGAATTCTTCGCCAAGGATTGCTAACCTACCAGAGGCAGCCGCTACTACACCGGGACGGCAGCACTCAGTCTCAAGCACTTTACCAACAGGCAGTAGAGAATCCTCCCCAAAAAAGGGAAGTGCATCTGAATTTCAAAAATCTACATTAAAAGATTTGCCAAATAATAAGAGAGACATGTCTACGATAATGTCAGCCATAACAATTGCTATGGTGCCTTTTTGCAAACTCTACGAAGTCATAGGTGATGCTTTGAAAGACAACACTGCTACTCTGGCAATCATCCAATCTAAGCTGTCCTACCTGGAAGGCTTTATTACGGCCACTGACCTGAAATACGACATCTCAGAAAGGAAAAGAGATAGAATCGACCCCGAGGCGGAACATGGCCCAGCCGTCACAAGCTCAAAACTCGTGCCACCGGGGCCGCAAGAATCAAAATCAACTCAGACTCTTAGGCCAAAAGAGAACGATGAAATTGCTTCTATTTTTCTCAGCAAAAATAAACCTGCTCCAACTCCGAACAAATCATCTACGAAGATCGTTGCCACGACCACCAACAAAGTTGGTCAATTGCAAAATAAGGAGCTGGGGAAAAAAGCTCTCAAACTTGCTGAGAAGGAGCAAACAATCCCCCTAATTCGACACCTTCTCAACGCGAACTATTCACCGCCCACATCGAAAACTGTGCCAACAAATGGCAATGCCATCATAGAACCACTGCAAACGTCTGCCGCCCACGCGATAGACTTAACTCACTCACCCAAAACTGCTAGGGAATTTTTAGACTCCAGCCTTCTAAACAACCTCTCTCAGCATCTTGATCTAGATAACCATACGGTCTCCGGGCACTTGGAGGATAGTCCACAAAAGGAAGCAAGACGGACCATAATTCCTCCGGAGAAGTCAACAACCCATCTTCCCTCAAGAGCCCAAAAAAGGGACGGTCCTCCAAGCCAACAACTCAGGAAAGATGAAGCCCACCTCTTACCCACACAAATTCCTTCAGTGAATAAATGCCCCACAACCCCAACAATCGCTTCTGCACAAGGAAACTTGTCGTCACACCATACGACACCACACAGAGCTACAGGAAAAACAAAAGCCTATGTCGACAATGTCAAAACCACTCGAATATTCAAAATTGAACAGTCCTCAAACAGAGGCAAATACATGGTTCTCAATCGCAGACAGTGCTACTGATCATAGCATCTACATCTGAGCTGAAGAACATGAAAACGGACGATTTCACACTAATTGAGCCATATCATAGAGACAAAAAGGCGAAAGCATATCTTCACATCAAATGAGACGCAATCCAACATCTAACCCGGAAAGTCGGAACTGAACTAAAATGAGCCGGATTTCTCCTATCTGAGATAAAAAGCTCAGCTACATCGCCTAAAAAAGGAATCCAGGAAGAGAACATAGTCAACAAAAGAAAAGATAAGATAACCTCACCAGATCATCACCACACTCAAAAAGCGGAGTTAAGAGCCCATTTCAGGGTGAGCCCAGACAGGGAAACCGCCCACCATGACGAAGATAGAAAGACATCCAGAAGAACTGACCTGAAATCTTCCACGAGGAGGCTAGGAGTGTCCGACTGCCGAATATTATCCGACGGATGATTCGGAGGGCTTTTCACCTCGAGACTCTCGACACAGAAGTAGACACAGCCGCCCCAACAGTCTTTCGCGAGACACCACGACCCACAAAGAAGCGAGAGGAAACGAGAGCATATTTTGAAATGAAGAAGATTCAACAGCTACAGAAACTGTAGGAATCAATCACCATCTCTTAGAGTTCCAGAAACATCGCCCCACTTAAACAAAGATCCGTCTGCAGGCAGCCCATGGAACTAGCTAAAAGGAGCGCTAACCGCCAATCGAAGCAGGTAGCAACTATCCATTGGAGCCAAACCACCACCTTTAACAAAGACGCTGTCACTAGCCTCGTGGAATACCAGAGGCCATGCCCACTTAACTGACTCCAGCAGTGAGGACCTGGGCCGCTTCGACATCCTTTGTCTACAAGAGACATGGCTTCTAGAAAAACCATCCATGGATGGATTCGAGATCGAGACTTCCCCGGCGGTTAGGGGCCTACTAAGCCGCCCCTCAGCTGGCCTACTCATTGCTGTGAAAACAGGTCACAATCTAAAAATTGTCAAAACCATTGTGAGATCCTACGGGATACTGGCATCACTCATTGAATGGAACCACTTCACGGAATCATCAAATCAATGGTCAGTGACCTCTCTGGCAATTGTCACGGTTTACTGGAACCCTCAAAGAACGTCGTCCACGGCCTTCTGCCAATCTATGGCTGAAACTATTGACAAAATCGTAATTGAGTGTAATACCGTCCACCTCTTAATATGCAGAGATCTGAATGCTAACTGTCGCCATCCAAAAGAAGCTCCGTCGAAATCACCAGCTGCTATGTCAATGGAATCAAGAGGACAGGCTTGGATGACACTGATGTCGGCCAGGAACATACACAACGCAGCATGGATCAAAGACTGGCTCCCGCAAATCCCAACTTGGGAAAGAGGTTCTTCAAAGGCTACGTTGGACTACATCTTTATTTCTGAACCTATGTGCCCAGAGATCGAAAGCTTCAAGGTTTCCAAAATGCTCCTGAGCGACCACAACATGCTCACCGTCGTCTGGTCATCTGTTTCTCAAGAATCCAACAACTACATATCGTCGGTAGAGGTAAATCCCCAACAAACTCGACTACGCCTGACGGCTGACAGCGTCAGAGCCATGACCCAGCAATATGCTACAACCGGGGTCGATTCAACAACGGCCGAGTTACTTCAGAGACCCAACTACATTCCCCTTCTGATCAATCACAAGTCTATCCAGAAAAAGAGAAATACGCCTTCCACTAGTTTCAACCATACCTATGATAAACTCATAGCTGATAACAAAAAGGCTCTGACGAAAATGAAACGCATTGCAAAAGCCGAAAACACCACTTTGGGGAGGGCACTTTGGGCAAAAGAAAACAAAACCTACAAAGCATGGATAAGACTATGCAGGTCCTCTCTGTACCAAAATGACACAGAAACCATGATGAGAACACTGGCGTCAAAAAAAATCTGCCGATTTTTGGGCCCTGATTAACATCGAGCAAGGCAATACCAGAGCAAATATGATCAACACTGTTCCGGCAGCCACCTGGGTACACTTTTTCACAAAGCTCTTCGCCACTCCTGCTATTAACGTGACCCAAGAGCCGGAATTCAACAGGACCCCCTGGGTTGACCTTTCCACGAAAGCTGACATCTACGAGTGCATTCAGAAGCATAAAACATCCAGAGCTCCGGGACCTGAGGGGCTCACGAACATTGACCTAAAAAAAAACATCGCTGAGTGGACAGATTTTATCAGTCTTCTGTTTACACATTGTAGACTCAGTAGAATGATTCCATTGTCTTGGACAGAAGCCACTTTGATTCCGATCTTCAAAAAGGGAAGCAGAGAAGATCCGGCAAACTAAAGGCCTATAGCCCTACTCGACATCATGGGCAAATTGTTTGCCACTCTTTTTCTCAACCACTTTCGTCGATGGGCCAAATCTGCCCCATGTGAAGATCAATTCCAGATGGGCTTTAAGAAGAACGGCGGGACAGCAGTCAACATCCTTATTCTTAGCATTCTGAAGGCTAAGATAAAGCAGGGCGCCCCAACTGTTTATGCAGCTTTTATAGACATGTCACAGGCTTTTGACAGAGTCGATAGAACGCGCCTATGGAAAAAGCTTCAAGGATGGAGCTGCCCAGAGGAAATCCTTCAACCGACTATAGCTCTCCACTCGAAGACATCCTTACGTGTCCGCTTGAATAATCAAGGCTCTCTTACCAAAAAAATTCCATCAGAAAGAGGAGTGAAACAAGGATGCCCGCTGGCGCCGGCCCTCTTTGTAGCTTTCCTGGGAGACTTCCAAAAATCTGAAGCGACGGTCCGCAGCTTTCCTCCGAAGCTGGGTAACATCAACCTGTCCGTATTCTCTATGCGGACGACATGATCCTTCTAGACCAGACACAAATAGGTCTTCAACGTCAGCTAGACAACCTGGCAGAGTACATGGCCGTCAATAACCTTACAATAAATAACACCAAGACAAAAATTATGATAATGTCCAAGAAGCGTCAATCGAACAAATCAGCTCACTCTTGGTCAGTGAATAATTGCAGCATCAAAGTCGTCCGACATTTTAAATTCTTGGGCGTCTACATCGACGGGACTCCAAAGGAGACAAAAATGCAACTGCATCTTTGGGAGAAAGTAAAAAACCTTACCTCACAATGAAGATGATTGACCATAAATTCAGCAAATTTTCCTGGATTCCCGCCATCAACTTCTACAAAGGCAAAGTAGTCCCTGCACTAACCTATGGCATGGACGCCACTATTAACATGCCTAGTTCAATATGGCCTAAGCTGGAAGGCTACATCTGGAAGACAACTCTGGGTCTTCCGAACTCCATCCCGATTGCAGCCATCAGAAGAGACCTGGGCCTACTCTCGCTGGGTGCAACGGTCAGCCTTGCCTCTATGGCTATCTTCAGAAAGACTCTCATTCAAGACGGTCTACCAATTTTTAACATTATTAACAAAGAGCTGGAATCAACAAAATGCTCAGAGATCAAGAAGTGGATCGCCTGCCAAGTAAACAATCTGGAACAAGTGGCATGTTCTACAGAGTACCTGAAAAGCAATCCACAAAGAGTGTCTCAAAAATTGAAAAATCAAGACTGGATTACCACAGCCGACCAAACCAGAGCGATTAAATTCCTAAAGCATCTGCCACCGACATTCAATAGGCTCAAAAGCCCACTGGCCTACTGCGTAAAATGTCCAAATAGAAACCTTCGAACCTACTTCCTAAGAGCAAGACTCAACTTGCTCCATACCAGAGAAATCATGGCAATAAGAAGTCAGGCCGCGGCAACCACATGCAGATTACGCCAATCCGACGACGCAATTGAGACAATTCGCCATCTTCAGCTAAACTGCCATACTCTCAACGCAGAACGTGCAGCCTACTTGGAACCCTTATGGGTTAATTCAGTGTTGGTGGAAGAAGACACATAGTGGTGCCGCCTTATCTCGGGTGAAAAAACACGCTGGGCTGTAGCGGCATGTAAACTACTGGAAGCTGCCTTCACAAAAATAAAGGCCATAGAATCTTCTCACTACGCAGGCAAAAGCACGGTCTCTCACTGAGACAGATAGCACCACCTTTGGTGTAGCAAGGTCTGGCCTTCGGACCCATAGTCACATTTAAATCTTCTGGGCCTGGCCAGTCTGGTTAACATGCAACGGACCCTAACTTCCCGTAATGGAGTGTGTGAGCTGGTGTATTTATGTGAAAGCAGAAACATACGCTGCTAGACTGGATTTTGATTTTTCTTGTAAAAATCATTGTTTCTTTTGATTATACACAAGTAAATAAAAAAATAAAAAAGTAGCCCTACTGAAGGTACTAAGGTAGCTAAGGCTACTATTGCCAGGTGGAAAGTCTGTTGCATTTCACAAAGCTGTAGATTTAAAGATGCAAATGATGGTGAAATAAGTCCAGGACTGTGACTTTCAGTTGTGACTATCCAATATCTTAGACTGCCTTGCTTTCTTTCAAAGTATGGCTGAGGAAGGGAGACGAGCCGAGGCTAGACACACTTGAGCTGATGCACCCAGGGCACGTGATCATGGACACATGAGTGGGTAGAAGAACAGAATCTTGGCATACTACATTTATGCAACTATCAGAAGCAGGGAGGATATGGAAATGGTCATTGTCACTGCCACAGTACTCAGGACCTTCTTGAGCAACTTTAGGGCCTGAGGCATTTTTGGGCTCCCCTCCTCCAAACCAAAATAATTAAGGGATCAGGAATATGTGACCGAGGCCTCCTCATCGTGATCACAAACCATAGCTTGATATACTGCCTCCCAGTGATCAAAATAAGCATGGCTACACCATTTGAGATCACTTACCCTCTTCATTCTTGGTGTAATCAGAATGACAAACAAGTAGTATTTCAAGGCCATTAGCAGTCCACTACAAAGGTGGTTGTGTTCTCGCATAGGTGCATGCCACTTTCCATCAATAGCAGCCACGAGGAAGGTATACTGGTCAGAGTACAAATGCAGGGCACAGATCTCATGAAAAAGGGTATGTATAATTCAAAATAGATATAGGACTGAAATCCGCTGCCTCACAGAGCTATTATACAGGAGTATACATACAGGAGACCAAATGAAAGCAAGGAGAAAGCCACACATACCATAGTATAGGTAGAGGATGAATATTGGAAGCTACCAGGAATGTGTCTGTATTAGAGATGGTTTTCAAGTAGTGTTGTCATTAGTGAGCACGGAAACAAGGGGTTGTGGTGTGCACTATATCAATGCTCACTATTATTATAGTGGAAGCAACACTGTAGTCAGTGAAACCAAGAGTGAGGCTTTTTTTGGAGATCATACCCTGAGAACGAAATCACTATGAAAGGTGACAATTTTGAAAGGCTTAAGAAATTGCAATTGACAGGTTAGGCAATATAAGATTACATGTGATTCCCAGGATCACACATTGGTTAAGAGGTGAAGCTGGCTTTTGCACCCATGCTGCAATATCTGCATTCACACTTTATTTTCCAGTTCTTGCAATGAACAAAAATAATCCTATTTTATAGAACTGCCTGAAAGTGCACAAATCAAATCACCAAACTTGACAAAATGTGCTCAATGTTCTGCATTTTTTGGCCACTGGGTCATTTCAGCGGACAACTGCCATAGGGGGGGGCGTCTCACAGGCCAAGCAGTCATGTTGCCTACACCAGGTGTTGGCAATCATCACTGCATGCCCCTCAGTCCGCAGGCACATATACATGCCCAGAACACCCGCAGAAAGGCAGGCCGTGTTCCTGGACTTCTACGGGGTGGCACATTTCCTGAAAGTGCTTGGTGCCTTAGATTAAACCCATGTGGCCCTACATCCACCTAGGGCCACTGAAAACATCTACTGCAACCCCAAGCACTGGCCTTCCATCAACGTACAGGTTGTATGCAATGCCAAGGGAATCATCACCTCTGTATGTGCAAACTATCCTAGGTCCACCCATGACAGTTTCATATTCAGAATGTCCATCCTGAGCCGGACCCTGGAAGCTGGGAAGCATGGCGACACATGGCTCATAGGTGAGTACAAATGCCTGTGCACATGCATACATGTCACACACAGACAAATACACAAGCCCAACTAATGACAACCATTATCACCTTACCAGGGGACAGTGCCTACGCTCTGAGCACCTACATGATGATGCCAATACTTAACCCCACCACACCACCCCAGGTAAGATACAACGCAGCCCATATTGCAACCAGGAACATAGTGGAGCGCACATTCGGAGTGCTCAAGTCAAATTTCCGCTCCCTTGACTGCTCTGGTGGTCAGCTACTATATGCACCCCCAGTAGTGTGCAGTATCATTGTGGCAGCATGTGTCCTGCACAACGTTGCAACACGGTATGGCGTACCGGTGGACATGGTGGTGCCCCCACATCCCCAACCACACGCATGGCCGCTGCGCATGGGAGGGGAAAGGGCATGTGGCAAGGCAGCCCGTACCCAGCTTGTGGCCACATTTTTCACCTAAGCTCCAACCCCAGTGGAGTGCACACATCCCTGGCACATACCAGGTGACAATCGATGATGAGAAAGGGACAGTTAACTGTCAGAACCTTACCACCCTGAGAATGTGTCCACGGAAGTGCCACATTGGGCCTCATCACGACTTTGGCGGTAACCCTTAAATCCGGTGGTAGCGCTATTACTGCTGGATTTAAGGGTCTGCCGAATCAGGGCTTCGGCAGATTTCACCCCAGCTCTGAGCTGGGGGGAAATCTGCCGAAAATTCGCCAATGCTATACCAATGCTATTACCGCCAGCGGGAAATCCGCCGGCGGTATTAGCGCGTAGATTCCCCATTGAGCCCAATGGGGAATGGGGCATTCCCGAATGGGCTCATTGGGGAATGGGGACTTACATTACCGCCAAACTCGTGATCCGGCGCTATTAGCGCCGGGGAGTTCGGCGGTAGGGCTAATACCGCCCGCGCTAATAGCGTTACCGTTACCGCCCAAGTCGTGATGAGGCCCATTGTGTGCATCCCTAGCTACTTAAACACAACCAATCCATATGACCAAAGGGAACACACGCAAGGTGCATACCCCCCGCCCCCTGCAAAACAGGGCATGAAAGTACTGGTATGCCACCCAAACCCTCCCAACCCCCATGACCTCCGTCTGCCACACCATACCATGGTATGCAATGGCAAAACATCAAACCATATGCACAACACAAGACACAATAGTCATGAAGTGCCATGTGAGAAATGTAAGTAGGCACCAGACAATCACACCTGACATGGAATCTGAAAAAATGACTGAACAAAACCTCACACACTGAAAACGGTGGCACAAATGCATGCCATCAATGGTGCACGCAACAAAAGTCAGAATACCTGTTGGTATACACATTGGACAATAGCAAATTGTCATTGCAAACACTGTGTGCTGCGTGTGTGTCCCCTGCAACACACCGCTCACCGGACTGCACAGTGAGTGTGCATTGCATTTGGGAAACCCTTTGAGCATCAAGACCAAAAAGTGCAATCAATCAAAAAGGCAATCTGGGTGCACTTGTGTGCATGGCGTTGACGTAGTTGGTGTGGGGGTGCGTTGCCTAAGTGTTTGTGTCAGTAGGGACATGCATCGAATACCTACATGTGAAATGAAGTGAGCCTCAGTGTCCTGTGCACAGCACATGTGAACATTGCACTCAAGGACCCCCCTGTGTGTTAAACCACACCCATCCCCTGACACCTCAATATATAACACCCAACATAGAATCAGCCATTGACCAGCAGAACTTATCATGTACAGAGTACCCCACATCGACAATGGTAGACAGTGAGCAATCACTGATTCATTGAAAATCCTCATAGGGCCTACACACAAAGTTCATCAAAGCGCCTCAAGGAGGGAGTGAACAAAGGAGAATAACAGTACATTCCAACAAGTCCTTCAAATAGTCCAGAATGTGAAAATGAACTATCAAATCAAAGTACCTATTACAAGTGCCTGGAACAATAAGGGAGAGTCTAGGGAGGGAATGTGGGAAAACAAAACTAGCATCAACATTGCTATGCTTGATGGCAATAGTTGCAGTGCAGGAGTCACATAAAGTGGGGGTGAGGGAAGAGGAGGGAAGAGGTGAGGAGAGTAACAAAACAAGTGAAAAACTCAGGAAGGTCGACAAAGAATCAAGATAGTGCTGGGGTGGGGGAGAAGAAACACAGAAGGGAAAGGGGGACCAGACGACCTGTAATCAGTGGTGGAGGGACCGATGATAAAAGTAAGTGCCAAAATAAAACTCAAAAAGGTGAAGGTGGGGGGCGGATGGGCGGAGGCAGAGGGGGAAGTGTCTGCAAAGAACAAGCGGCTATGTATCACCATGCCTGATGGAAATTTTGGTAGTGCCGGAAAAAAGACAGACAGAGAACAGGGAGGAGGGGAAAGTGTGTGGAGAGGGACAGGGAGGAGAGAAGGGAGGAGGGGGCCATGGTCTAAATGCATGAAGGGGGAGAGGGGGAAATAAAGCACACACAGGGGGCAGAGGTAAAGAAGACAGTGCAGAATGGGAGTGGGTGTGATGTTGAAGGGGGAGACAGTGGGAGACTGGTGGGGACAGGGGACACAGGGGGACAATCAAGGGACCCAGAAGGGTGGTGGACAGGGCAAGACAGGGCCTCCATTGTGGGCCTTTGGTAGTCGTGGCAGGCTCCAGCCTCCTGGTTGGCCGGATTGTCACAAGGGCCAAGTGCAACCAATTGGAGGGGGGAGCAGATCTAGGCCACTAACATGACAGTCAAGTCAAAAGCAATGTGGCCATACTTCAAATGGCACAACAAAACACCAGACATGGCTGCAAGATGGCCAAAGCAGGGCAAGCAAGGAATGGGGGGTTGTTGAAATGCGTAGTGACATGGATAACTCAGCGTGCAACCTGCATGTGGCATATCAAAATCACTGTAGGGCAAGTGTCCCAATGCAACATTGCCAGCACACGGACCCCTCCCACCATCAGTGTGTGTTACACAGCCAAAGGGTGCATGGTACCACCTACAGCAGGAAGTGCATGAACATAGACAGTCAATTCATAAGAAATATCATAAGCAACATGATGAAATGCACAGTCAACAGAATACTCACCAAAGTGGGGTGCAGACATGCATTGGAGAAGCCATCGAGAATACCCACTAGGGGTGTAGGGGTGTACACACAAGTAGGACTGCATGCTGGCCACAGACATGACGGAAGCCCAATGCCCCTGTGTGAGATGATGTCACACTGACCCATCCTTGTGAGCCCATGGAAAGGGGAAGCAGGAGTAGCATATGTTTCAGGACCGCAAGCAAAACACATACACAAGACAAGCCAGAATGGGCCCAGTGGGCCCAATAGCCTCTCTGTAAAAAGTCGAATCTAGAAGTGCATCTAGAAGTTGAATTTAGAAGTGTGCCCAATAGCCTCTCTGTGAAAAGTTGAATTTAGAAGCGCATTTAGAAGTCGAATTTAGAAGTGTGCCCAATAGCCTCTCTGTGAAAAGTTGAATTTAGAAGCGCATTTAGAAGTTGAATCTAGAAGTGCGCCCAATAACGTCTTTGTTTAAAGTTGAATTTAGAAGTGTCCCCAATAGCCTCTCTGTGAATCTAGAAGTGTGCCCAATAGCCTATTTGAGAAAAATATAATCGACAAGTGTATCCAATAGCCTCTCTGCGAATTCAGAAGTGTCCCCAATTGCCTCTCTGTAAATTTAGAAGTGTGCCCAACAGCCTCCCTGTGAATTCAGAAGTGGGCCCAATAGCTTCTATGAGGAATCTGAATTTAGAATTGTGAATGCTGAATTTTAGATGTACGCCTAATAGCATACCTGTGAAAGTTGAATTTAAAAGTTGAATTTAGAATTGCTATAGCCTATTTGCGAAAGTTAAACTTAGAAGTGCATTTAGAAGCTGAATTTAGAAGTGTGCCCAATAGCCTATCTGTGATTCTAGAAGTGTGGATTTAGAAACTGAATTTAGAATTGCGCCCAATAGCCTCTCTGCGAAAGTTAAACTTAGAAGTGCATTTAGAAACTGAATTTAGAAGTGTGCCCAATAGCCTCTCTGTGATTCTAGAAGTGTGCATTTAGAAACTAAATTTAGAATTGCGCCCAATAGCCTCTCTGCGAAAGTCAAACTTAGAAGTGCATTTAGAAGCTGAATTTAGAAGTGTGCCCAATAGCCTCTCTGTGATTCTAGAAGTGTGCATTTAGAAACTGAATTTAGAAGTGTGCCTAATAGCCTCTCTGTGATTCTAGAAGTGTGCCCAACAGCCTCGCTGAATCTAGAAGTGTGCCCAATAGCCGCTCTGTGAATTTAGAAGTGTGCCCAATAGCCTTTCTGTGAAAGCCAGATTTAGAAGTGCACCCAATGACCTCTCTGTGAATTTAGAAGTGTGCCCAATAGCCTCTCTTTGAATTTAGAAGTGTGCCCAATAGCCACTCTGTGATTCTAGAAGTGTGTCCAAAAGCCTAGCCGAATCTAGAAGTGTGCCCAATAGCCGCTCTGTGAATTTAGAAGTGTGCCCAATAGCCTCTCTGTGAAGGCCAGATTTAGAAGTGTGCCCAATAACCTCTCTGTGAATTTAGAAGTATGCCCAATAGCCTCTCTGTGAATTTAGAAGTGTCCCCAACAGCCTCCCTGCGAAAGTCGAATTTAGAAATGCGCCCAATATCCGAATAGTCTAATACCATGCCTGGTTGAACCGCCTAATCTCCCTAATAACCCTAATGTGCAAAGTGACTTTAGAATCATGCCTAATACCCTCCCTGTATAAAGGTATTAGAATTTACTATCTACCTAATAGTACCTAATATCATCTCTGTATACAGTTGAAGCTAGAACTGCTTCCAATAGCCTAATATCATCTCTGTGCAAACTGAACTTGGAAGTGCGCCAATAGAGTGCCACCACTGAATTTAGAACTACAATAAGAAAGCCCTCCCGAACTCCACCTAAAATAATAATAAGCATACCTGTATTCCAGCTTACTAGAAGAAAGCCTACCCAACAGTGTAACTGTAGCTGCAACTAAATAGGCCGCCCAGTTAGCATATCCTAGGATCGAGCTACACTTCAAAACGGCCTAATATATGCAAGCTAGTACAAATAGCACATTAAAACCTAGAATAAGTGACCTGACTTCTTGGAACCTTGAAATCAAGACTACTCACAGCCACTGATACAGCGAAACTTATAAAGTCCAATAAACGGTAAGTTACACTTGAGACTACACCTAACAGCTCGTACTAAGCATGTATCTACACACTCCTCCAGAGTTCGTTAGAAATGACCACCGTGATCTGCCCCCACTCCCTGATCTGCCTTCCCGCCCGTCCCCCATGTCCCAAATCATCCCACTCTCCTTTGCACTACCTACCATTCGCCTCTCCAAACACCAAGCAAGAGGGGCACGATGGCGAGCCAACCACCCTAAGAACACTCCTCCCCTGAACACCACCACCGATCATCCCATGTTAACCATGCCCGCTCCCCTCACTATCATAGCAAGCACACCCCACCCTGCAAGCATTCCCCCCGCCTTGCCCACAAACCCCCACCTCCTCCCCTCCCCGAACACACCATTTCCCCTCCCTAAAAACTGCACGCCTAGCCTTTGCAAGAACTGAAGCCGCATCCCTCTCCCCCTCCGACCCCGCATCCTCTCCCACACTCCAATCGCAATAAATAAACTAAAGAGGAACCGTACCTGGTCCCCCTCAATCTCTCAGCACTCCTCGCCTCCCTTGTCTCGACCCACAACCTCCTTACCCCAATCACCTCCTTCCCCCGTAGCTTCAGCCTGCCTGAAACCCATCTCCCTTGACTTCTCATCAACTCCAAATGAAACTCCTAACCACCCCCACCCTACCTTCAAATCCCCCGAGCCAAAACTGAGCATCCCAACTCACGCAGCCACCCATTCCCACCCGAAACCCGACAATTCTTCTGCTCGCTCACTATTCCCATCGATCATCTCCCACCCTACCCTTCTCCCTCTCCAGCTTCCTCTCTCTACGCCACCACCCAATTCCGCTCCTGCTCTGAGACCAACCTCGCCTCCCCATGTGAACTGCATCCTGTTTAATGCCCATTCCGTAGCAAAAAACAGATACTGCATCTTTGACCTCCTCGCCTCTGACCAACCAGATCTGGTTTTCATCACCGAAACTTGGTTCTCGGACGACTTTGCCCCAATTGCCAGTGAAGCATTCCCCCCCGACTACTCCCTCATCCCACTGAACCGTCCTTCTAGAGGAGGGGGAGTAGCATTCGTCTTCAAATCTCTCTACCACACCTCAATCATCGACAGCCAACCTTCCATTCCATCCTGCGAATCCCTCCTTGCTAGACTATCCCTCTCCCCGTCGCTCTCACTCAGTTTCCTAATAATCTACAGACCCCCTGGCTATGATAGACAATTCGCAAACAACCTCTGCAACTCTATTGCCACCCTTCAACTAAACCATCCCAACCTCACCCTTCTTGGAGACTTCAACATATGGCTCGACATCCCCACCAACCCTATGACACAATCTCTGGTTGATGGGTTGGATGCAATTAACCTCCAACCCCACATAATCGGCCCGACTCACTATAAAGGACACACTCTTGATGCCATCTTTAGCTCCAACACCCTGATTCATTTAAAGCCCCCGACCCCTATCCTCTGGTCCGATCACTTCATTCTCTCGTTCACCATCCATTCACCCGAACCCCTTCCTGTACTCGAATATGAACCTCCGAATCTACGCAAATGCTTGAAAAAACTAATAATCATCCCGGACCTAGCTGACGCACTCCTCCAGTCTCCACCACCTACCTGCCAACTCAACAAACAATTAACCCCTGACGCCTTTGACTCATGGCTCAACACATCTCTGATGCGGCTTACACCCCCTTGCAAACCATCAACCCGTTGTGGCCTCTTCCCCAGATGGTTCACTCCCGAGTTGAAGATCACTAAACAACTATTTAAATACCTAGAACACAAATGGCAGAAAGACAAAACCCAGCAGAATAGGGCCACCTTGGCCCAACACCATTATCAGTACAAGGCAGAAATCCAGAAAGAAAAAAAAGCCCACTACAACTCCCGAATCCTAAACTGCAAAAACCCAAGCAAAGAACTCCACAAAATCATCTCCGAATTCACCCGTCCGGCTTCGAACACGACCGTCCCGACTCCCTCACAACCACTGTGCGACTCACTCTCCCTCCACTTTTTCATCACGGCTCTTGAAAGAACAAATACTCTAGCCACCAAACTAGCTCTCTTACATCCTCCAAGCAAATCTCCCCCCATACCGGCCACCCCACCAGCTGCGACCACTACGCAACCAACGTTTGAATCCTTTAGTCCAATATCATCAGAGCAATTTCTCAAACTTTTATCTGCCCGCAAACCATCTGGCTCACCTCTAGACCCTTGCCCAGCCACAACCCTCAAAGAAATCTTCGCTTCCACCTGCGCAGGTGAACACGCAAGATCCATCATAAATGCCTCCCTTTCCTCAGGTATTTTTCCCGGCGCATTCAAAACGGTTCATGTCAAACCACTAATTAAAAAACCTTTGCTCGACCCTCTCGAGCCCAAAAACTACTGCCCCATCTCAAACACCAGATTCCTTGCCAAACTCATTGACCAAACTGCCTACTCCCAACTAAATGCCTTTGTCGAAGCCAACAATCTCCTAGACCCCGCTCAATCAGGTTTGAGAGCCCGTCACGGAACTGAAACAACCCTAACCTCAATTTGGGATGACCTTAAAATGACGGCAGACTCCAGGGGATGCGCGGCACTAATCCTTCTTGACCTATCCGCCGCCTTCGACACAATCAATCACTCAATCCTCCTAGACCGCCTCCACTCCCTAGGAATTTGCGGAACCGCTCTTAAATGGATAGCTTCATTCCTCAAAGATCGGTACCAAATAACGATACTCTCCAACTATACCTCCCAAGCCAGAGCAGTCGACATGGGAGTCCCACAAGGAGCATGCCTATCCGCCCTCCTGTTCAATCTCTACTTGATCACTCTCCCACCAATAATTCGTTCGCACAACATCCTGTGCTACAACTATGCCGACGACACTCAACTAATTCTAAAACTCCTGAACTCAAATCCCAACTGCCGACCTGACCTGGCCTCCTGCCTCCTTGGCATAGAACTCTGGATGACCCAAAGCCACCTCCTGTTAAACCCCTCCAAAACGGAAATCAAGGTATGTGGCAACCTGGAACTTCTTCCACAACCACTACCATGGCCATCCGCCATGGGCAACTCACCGACTCCCTCCAACACAGTGAAAAATCTTGGATGCACCCTTGACTCAGAACTAACACTCTCGTGCCAAGTCAACAACGTCTCAAAGTCCTGCCACTACCACCTTAAAAACCTTAGGCACATCTTTCCATATCTCTCCTTTCCCAACAGACTCTCCGCAGTCCAATCAATCGTTATATCAAGACTGGACTACGCAAACCCCCTATACCTCGGAGTCCACGCGTACCAACTGAATAAACTCCAAGGGCACAAAACGCAGCAGCCAAATTGCTTCTTGCACTTTGCCCAAGAGACGACATCTCCCCAGACCTTAAAACGCTGCACAGGCTTGCAGTAGCCCGAAGGGTAACTTTCAAAACCTTGTGCATCTCCCATCGAGCACTGCATAAAACCGGACCTCAATATCTTCAAGACAAGCTAAAACCCTACCACCCCCAAGCACCTTAAGATCAAGCTCAGCCGGCCTCATAGTCATATCGAAGACAAACATAAGCAGGTTAGGCCGATCATCATTCTCAGCCTTGGCCCCCATGCTATGGAACTCACTCCCACCCCACATCCGCCTAACTGAGGATTTAATGTCTTTCCGCAAACTGCTGAAAACCTGGCTCTTCCCCTAAAACCAACCTGTACCAAACTAACCCAAACATACCAACAGCAACTCAAGGACACCAATTCATCAAACCAGCTGATGCGAGAAACTGACAGCTAACAACCCTTAATATAAACTAGAAGGACAAACAGAATTAAACAAATAAAGTAGATCAAAGCAGTGAAAGGGTTAATAAGAGTAAATCATAAGGAAACAGTACAGAGATTTAAACTCCCGAAATGGGCAGAATGCATCCAGAGTGAACAAAGTGAATGGTGTCAATGAATTACTTAGAACAGATAACTATATAGTCCGAATGAATGTGGGAATCAGATGAATATGTAGATCAGATGAGTGTATGGAATGGATGAACATGTTGAATGGATGAGTGTGTAGAGCGGCTGGATGTATAGAACGGACGAGCATGTAGCGCGGATGAGTGCATAATACAGAAAAGCGTGTAGAACGCAGGAGTGCGTAAAACAGATGAATGTCCAGAACGGATGAGCGTAAACGGGATAAGTGTGTAGAACAGAGGAGAATGTGGACCAGATGAGTATCCAGAGCACATCAGTATGGATAACGCATGAATATGGAAGTGTGGAGAGTGTGTAGACCTAGCGAATGTACAGAACGAATGAGTGTATAGAGCGGAGGAGTGTATAGAGCGGATGAGCGTATAGAGCGGATGAGTGGATAAAGCAGATGAGTAGATAGACCGGATGAGTAGATAGACTGGATGAGTGGATAGAGTGGATGAGTGGATTGAACGGATGAGTGGATGAGTAGATAGAACGGATGAGCGGATAGAGTGGATGAGTGGATAGAATGGAT
Source organism: Ambystoma mexicanum (assembly GCF_040938575.1). Taxonomy (NCBI): domain Eukaryota; kingdom Metazoa; phylum Chordata; class Amphibia; order Caudata; family Ambystomatidae; genus Ambystoma; species Ambystoma mexicanum. Next base: position 619,395,745 of record NC_090923.1, on the reverse strand, counting down.
GAGAGGATGAGTGGATAAATCGGATGAATGAATACAGCGGATGAGTGGATAAGTGTACCGGGAGAATGAGTGTACAGAACGTATGAAGGTATAGAACAGATGAGTGCAGAGATGAATATATAGAACAGGATATTGCTGTTGAATGCGTGAAAAGCACGAGTGCGGGGAGCAGATGAGTGCGGGGAGCAGATTTGTGCGGGGAGCAGATGAGTGCAGGGAGCAGATGAGTGCATTGTGGGGAAGAGTGCGTAGTGGAGATGAGCGCATAGAGGGGATGAGCGCATAGAGGGATGGGTGCGTAGAGGGGATGAGTGCGTAGAGGGGATGAGCGCATGGAGGGGATGAGTGCGTAGAGGGGATGAGTGCGTAGAGGGGATGAGTGTGTAGATGGGATGAGTGCATAGAGGGGATGAGTGCGTAGAGGGGATGAGTGCGTAGAAGGGGTGAGTGCATAGAGGGGGTGAGTGCGTAGAGGGGGTGAGTGCGTAGAGGGGGTGAGTGCGTAGAGGGGGTGTGTGCGTAGAGGGGGTGTGTGTGTAGAGGGGAAAAGTGCGTTGAGCAGATAAATACATAGAGGGGATGAGCGCGTAGGAGGGATGAGTGCATAGGAGGGGTGAGTGCGTAGAGGGGGTGAGTGCGTAGAGTGGGTGATGACTGTGTAAAGGGGGTGAGTGCATAGAGAGGGTGAGTGCATAGAGGGGAGGAGTGCGTAGAGGGGAGGGGTGCGTATAAAGCATGAGTGCGTAGAGGGGGCGAGTGCGTAGAGGGGGTGAGTGCATAGAGGGGGTGAGTGCGTAGAGGGGATGAGTGCGTAGAGGGGATGAGCATGTAGAGGGGATGAGCGTGTAGAGGGGATGTGTGCATAGAGGGGGCGAGTGCATAGAGGGGGCGAGTGGGTTGAGGGGATGAGTGCGTTGAGGGGATGAGTGCGTTGAAGGGATGAGTGCATTGAAGGGATGAGTGCATAGAAGGAGTGAGTGCACAGAGGTGGTGAGTGTGCAGAGGGGGTGAGTGCGTAGAGGGGGTGAGTGCGCAGAGGAGAGAACGCTTGAAAGAGCACATAACCCACCATGACTGGAGTACGCACGGCGAACTGGAGCACGCGCAGAGGACTCGAATGCTCACGGCAAGCCGGAATGCATGAATGCATGGAGCGGACCGGAATGTACGCAGCAGACTGGGGTGCATGGAGTGGATAGGAGTGCATGGAACGGACTTGAGCAGATAGAATTTGTATGATGTATATAGTATCGTTTGGAATACAGAGAATGTCTGAAAGGGCATATAACCCATCATATCTCACCACCACGCTTACTCTCTCCTTACATCACCACTCAACTAGAACACAGAGATACTATGACACCATTCGGTATAACTGTTCCCATACCAACATTCACCGCTCACTCCACATCATTCTAAGTAATCACTGCTGGTTACACACCCCCCAGCCAGGCGTTCTCCTCAGGCCTAACACAGCCACATCCGGTCTGGATAAATCCTGCCAGAACAAACACATACTCCTGACTTCTCAACCATCACACCTACCGCTATAAAGTAGCCATTACACGGATACAGCACGAGCTGCACACATACCCGGTGCTTACACGTACCGATGACAATTTATGATGCAGATCTGGCTCAAAATAGTGTTCAGATACATCAGAGCCTGACTCAGAGTCAGTTCTGGACACGATGGCCTGAAGCACCAGTGGGTTCTCATGGACTGCCGCCCCACCACCACCACTGGTGCCTGGTTGTTGATGTGAACTGACCACCGTGTCTGGGATGACATCTTCATCCTCTGCTGCCAGTGTGTCATCACCTGCAACATAAACAAAAGAAACATGAACATACATGTCAGTAACACATACCACACACATACAGATCACAACATTGACAGCCAACTAATGAAGCAGCCATGTCACAGGCAACTCAACCCCAACATGCATCCAGCGGCATTGCAATGCAAGGGTATCCCAAAAGCATAAAAAGGATGTGTGCAAAATGTGAAGGCAACACATGTATTGCATGTTGCACACCACGTGCATCACACACAACCTCTAGCAGGCACATATCCAAAGCAGAAATGAGAGATGGCAGCAAACAGATGGCACTTAGCATAAGCATGGGGGAACACACAAACAGCCGCAGCTGGCAATCAAACCATGACATATGTAACATGCATTTTCACGTGCAGCACTCTACCATCAACTATGCAGAGTACATTTGTCACAGGAGGCACCTATGCTAGTGCATTTCTATACAGTGAAAGGAGGGACATGGGTACATACATGGCAGGTCACCATCACACAGCAGCATTGTGTAGGCATGTTGAAGGGCTGAGCTTGGCACAGGAGTGGGTGTGTGAGGTGCAGTGCATGTGTAGCCCCTCAACTTTCAACATCAACATGTACATAGTGATGTGAATCTCCAAACATGACGGCAGTGTAAGGACAATTGCAGCCATCATGTGCAAATGGCATGCACCATGTAACATGGATACTGTGAAACACCCACCCTCTGGGCAATAGCAGGGAGGCACTGCATGGCAACAAAAGGATGGCAATGAAAGATTCCCCACAGAACTGTGAATTGGCAGACAGTGTTGGCATGCATTTATTGCATGTTGTCAGTCAAATGTCACTACAGCCGATGAGAAGTGGACATGATGCAGGACAGATGAGGAACCATCAATAGTAGACCCAGGCATGCAGAAGACACAACACCAGTCGAAAAGAGGCAGTGGGCCTGTAACAGGGTGAGCCATGTGCATGACACAGATATGGACATCCTAAAGTTGTGCGTGTTGACACACAGACCCACAGTGAGCATGAAATGGCTGTCCAAATAACATGACACTTGGATCATACTGGAGACATACTACAATGAGCAGGTGGTCAAGGACACCTAGGGGCATACATGGAATGCACATGGAACATGAATGTGCACACATGTGCATGGGTAGCCACTCCCATCAGCACAGTCAGAGTGAGACACACTGCACCAAGGACAAAAAATGTATATGACATGATATGACATTGTCATGATCTCTGCTTCCAAAAGGTCAGGGTTTTCCCAACTCCCTTGGAAGCAGATCCATAACCCAGGTTCCGAGTGCCAACCAGTCCCAATTGGGACCTTTTGGACCCAGTCCTGGCGCCAGTGGCACCAGGCTCATAAATATGCCCAGTCCCAGCGCTGGAAGCGCCGGGCTCATAATGCTTGGGTGGACTTACCTGCAGCAGACCATGCTGCTTACTTGCCTGCCAGTTGAGCCTCTGATCCTCTTCTGTTTGGAACTACTTTTCCTGTTGGGTGGGGCAGGAGCCACTCCCTAGATTCAGAACACTGGAACTCTTCTGGAAAGCAGGAACTCTTTTCTTACCTAGGCGTGGCTGTGGAAGGAGACACCTAAGCACTACAGGAGGCTATTTAAACCACACCCGATGGATGAATCTTGCTTTGCGTTATTCTGCATCCTCTGCAGCAGAACGCTCATCGTGTCTTCTGCATCTGATCCTGGGCCTAAGGAAAAAGGCTTACCATCCTGAATCCAGTCTTCAGCAACACCTATAAAGACAAGAAAGAACAGGTTAGCATTACGGTCTTCAGTGACAGCTCTTCACTTACCTGGTCCATCGGCTGTCACCAACGCCTCACGCTGCATTCCGGCATCTGAAAGACAAAGGCTTACCTACTCTTCGTGCGCTCCGGAGGTCTTCACACTGCATTCCGGCATCTGAAAGACAAAAGCTTACCAACACTTCGCACGCTCCGGAGGCCTTCGGCGCTGCATCCCGCATCTGAAAGACAAAACTAGGTGCGTTTAAAGATATTGGGGAACTTAAATACTCACGTGCCATTACTCCTTTCCACATCTAACCCAGTGGGTAGCTCCGAACTTGTACCTGCAAAATAAAAAGACAGTTATAGCGCATCGTGAAGCAGGCAACAAGCGCTTACTTAAGTGCTTCCAGGCGCTTCTATTCATCACACGGGCTCCATCTTCAACTCACTTCAGCCCGTCATCCGCCATCGCCGGAACCCTGCAAAACAAGAAACATCATTACTAAAGACTTTAAAGACATTAGAATTACTCGAAACTTACCGTTCGTGCAGTAAACGACGGACAGCAGTCCTCTGAAGTCAAGAGGCCTGCTCCCCTTATCCAGTGAAGAAACTGGTTACAGCACCCTGCCCCGAGGCAGATGGAGAGCACGGCGTTCACTTACCTAAGGTGAGAGCTTTAACCTTTGGGGTTCTACAGGAGAAGAGAAAGGGAAGAAGAGAGAGACATTCAATAACCCAGTTCCTTAATCCCATATTTTCTATCTGCAGACATCTTACCCTTCAAGTCAGACATACAGTGCACAGAGGTCCAGCCCAAAGAGCCAGCCGTGTGTTACACATCACCTTTGCAGATACGGTATACGCCCAGTCAAGACCGGCGCCTCTACGGGAATCAGGTGAGCGTTACAGAACGCAAAGCCTACCACAAAACTCCCGTCCAGGCGCTATGGAAACCTCGGATACCGACCAGCTAGCCCAGTTACTTGGGGAACTAAGGGCAGAAGTGCATGCAGCCCGTCAGGAAACGAACGCTCTAAGAAGGGAACTGGTTATTTCCAAGGAGCGAACAGATGATCTCGCTAGACAATTGCTACAGTCACAAGCCGGACAGACCCCGTTACCCGCATCTGGGGGAAATCTTCCTTCTACATCCTCTATGAATCCAGTGCAGATCAACCTACCTGGGAATGTACCTCTGGCTCCGCCCGAACGATTTTCTGGTGACCCAAAGAGGTTTGCAGTATTTATCAATCAGTGCTGGTTGCATTTCTTATGCCGGCCAGCAGCCTTTCCAACTGACCAAGCTAAAGTAGCTTTCGTGCTTTCGTACCTTAGTGGCAATGCGGCAGACTGGTCGATTCCTCTAGTAAATCAAGATGATCCGGTCCTCCATGATTTTCAAGCTTTTCAGCTCAGTATGGAAAAACTGTTCGCAAGACATTCACAGGGGCAGGCCTTGGACAATGAGCTTCTTTCGTTGCGACAAGGTAATCAAGACCTTTTGGCTTATATTGCGTCTTTCAACAGACTGATAGTGGAAACTCAATGGCCTGAGGACAAAAGGATTACGCTGTTTTATAGAGGTCTACGTGGAGAGCTCAAAGATGTGTTAGCCCAAGTAGTGAATCCCCCACAAGATTGTTCGGACTATATAGACTTAGTCGTTCAAATAGATCCCAGACTGCAGAACAGGAAGGCCGATCGTTCCAAGTTTGATGCTCGAGTATTTTCCAAACCGCCAACTCCTTCCAAAGGAGTAGACTCCGGGGAACCCATGCAAATAGGGGGTCTGAAAGGTCCTTTAACACAAAAGGAGCGGGAAAGGAGAAAACAGTTGCAATTATGCCTCTATTGCTGAAACTCAGGGCACTTTCTTCGAGACTGTCCGGTGAAACCTGCCAAGAAGGCAGTAGGAGCTGCAGTTACCAAAGTTACAAACTCTGAGCAGGGAAACAACCTCGCCTGACAAGAATAGAGGTCCTCTTGCCGAGCGTGAAAACCAGTTCCGTGACCTCGCATTTCGTGATACCTATGGTCCTCATTAGCCCTGATAATCCAGATCGATTACATGCAATTGAAGCTTACGTCGACAGCGGTGCCATCGGCAATTATGTGGATCATGAAATGGTTTTGAGGATGAATCTAACTCTTTGTCCCAAGGCTGTAAAGGACGTCATTACTACGGTGGATGGTACGGAGATAGCCTCCGGGCCAGTAACGCATACCACTCAAGAGGTGACGCTAGTAAGTCAAGATGGACACCATGAGAAGATTGTGTTCGATGTGATCAAGGCCCCTCAGTTTCAGATTATTCTAGGAATACCTTGGTTAGAGAAACACAATCCTCTGATCGATTGGCGAGCAAGAACGGTCCAGTTTCCAGAATGTGTCTCTACTTGTCACCCTCCACCTGGTGTTGCACTGGCAGCAATTTCTTCAGAGACTCCCCAGTTACCTCCCGAATACCTAGAATACCAAGATGTTTTCCGGAAGGATCAGGCTAACTCTCTACCTCCTCATAGGTCTTATGACTGCCAGATAGACCTGATACCTGGATCTACTCCTCCTTGTAGTAGAATTTATGCCCTCACCGAGCCTGAGAACCTTCACCTTCGACAATACCTGGATCAATACCTGGCAAATGGGTTTATTCGTCCTTCCAAGTCCCCTGCTTCTTCAGCTTTGTTCTTCGTTCCAAAAAAGGAAGGAGACCTTAGAACTTGTATAGATTATCGCTCCCTGAACCAGATCACCGTTAAGAATAGATATCCGTTACCTTTGATCCCTGAACTCCTGGACCAAGTCAGAAAAACATGCATATATACAAAGCTGGATCTTAGAGGAGCTTACCACTTGGTACGAGTAAAAGAGGGCGATGAATGGAAGACAGCCTTCCGCACCAAGTATGGGCTATTTGAATATCAGGTCATGCCCTTCGGACTTTGCAATGCCACGGCCGCCTTTCAATATTTTATGAACGATGTCCTCAGAGAGCTCATAGATGTGTGTGTTGTTGTTTACATTGATGACATCCTCGTTTATTCTTCATCGGAATCTGAACATCGGAAACACGTGAAAATGGTCCTCGAAAGATTGCGTCAACACAAACTTTTCGCTAAGTTGGAAAAATGTGTTTTCAACGTGACTGAAGTTGAATTCTTGGGATTCATATTATCACCTGGCGGAGTGCGTATGGATTCAAAGAAGGTCGATGCAGTTCTCAAATGGCCATCACCATCCTCCGTAAAAGGTGTGCAAAGCATGTTAGGCTTCGCTAACTTTTACCGCAGGTTTATCCCCGAATTCTCTCGAATAGTCCAGCCCATCACTGCTTTGTTAAAGAAAAACAAACGTTTTGAATGGTCTACCGAGGCGGAACAAGCTTTCCAGGATTTGAAGACTAAATTTATCTCTGCACCAATCTTAAAACACCCTCGCCCCGAACTCCCCTACATCGTGGAAACTGATGCTTCAAGCCTTGCCATGGGGGCAGTTCTATCACAAAAGGACCCGGTAACCAATCAGTTGCATCCCGTGGCATTTTGGTCCCGCAAATTCTCGCCTCCTGAAATCAATTACACGATTACTGACAAGGAACTTCTGGCTATCAAGTCTGCCTTTTAGGCTTGGCGGCATTATCTGCTGGGGGCCCGACACACCGTTACTGTGATTACGGATCACCGAAACCTGCAATATTTGAAAACCGCAAAAGCCCAATCCTCTAGACAACTCCGTTGGGCATTATTCTTTGCCGAGTTTGACTTCATAATTACCTATCGACCTGGTACAAAGAACGGTAAAGCTGATGCCCTTTCTCGGATGGGAGTGGAAGAACACTTGATCAACCCTAAACCTGTACCAATCATTCCCGAACAAAGAATTCTGGGTGTAATCGCCACAGAATCCATAGAGGAAGTTAAGGATAAGGCCAGGCAACTTGTAACTCCAGCAGACATACAGAATTGGCATCTGCAGGGAAAGGACTTTGCAGTAAAGGACAACTTATTGTATTTCCAAGAACGATTATACCTACCCAGCACAGATTTACAGAAAAAAGTAATCTCTTGTTATCACGATTCTTTAATGGAAGGACATCCCGGTATGGCCAAGACCTCAGAAAAGATCAAGCGCTACTTCTGGTGGCCGTCTTGGAAAAAAGATATCAGAGACTTTATAATGTCCTGTGGAGTATGCGCCCAAAACAAGAGTCAAAAGGAAAGACCAGCAGGCCTCTTACGCCCTATTGACATCCCACCTCGCCCTTGGCATACGCTTTCTATGGACTTCATCACCGATCTACCTCCATGCTCCGGATACAATACGATTCTAGTAATCGTGGACTTATTCTCCAAGATGGCGCATTTCATTCCGCTCAAAGGCTTGCCAACAGCAGCAACTCTGGCCCGAGAATTTCTCGAAAACATCGTCCGACTGCACGGTTTTCCTTCAGTTCTAATTTCGGATCGAGGTAGTCAATTTATTTCTCATTTTTGGCGAAGTTGCTGTCGGTCGGCTCAAATTGATGTGAGACTTTCGACCAGCCACCACCCTCAAACCGACGGACAAACCGAGAGGACCAATCAAACTCTGGAACAGTATTTGCGCTGCATGCTACAACAAACTGAAAAAACTTGGAAAGATATCCTTTGGATAGCCGAATATGCCTACAATAACTCTGTCCACTCGGGAACTGGGAAAACCCCGTTTTTTCTTTTGTACGGCAGTCACCCTCGAACCTCGGAGTTGGATCCCCTCCAAGATCTTGAAACACCAGCAGTAGACTACCTGCATTCTACAATCACCCAAGCCTTTAAGGAAGCTGTTTCTCACCTTCAAAGGGCTAAAGAACAATACAAGAAAGGAGCAGATCAACATCGGAAGGAAGCCCCTCAATATCAAGTAGGGGATCAAGTCTGGTTATCCACCAAATATCTACCTCTAAAAGGGCCACGCACATTCAACCCAAGATACCTTGGTCCCTATTCCATCACTACCATAGTAAACCCAGTAGCGGTCAAGTTGGACTTGCCCCCGCACATGAAGATACATCCGGTCTTCCACGTCTCTCTATTAAAACCCGTGCAACCTCAAACCCGACTAACTAAATCTCCAAAACCTATCCTAGTTGATGGAGAACTCGAGTTTGAAGTCAAAAGCATTCTGGACTCCAAGATCTCCAAATCTAAACTATTTTACCTAATTGACTGGAAAGGCTACGGCCCCCAAGAGAGATCCTGGGAAGCTGCTGAATATGTCCACGCTCCTCGCCTAATCAAAAGATTTCACCGAACATTTCCTGACAAGCCAAAACCCCCGAGAAGCCCGGTTTGGGAGGGGCCTTGAGGGGGGGTACTGTCATGATCTCTGCTTCCAAAAGGTCAGGGTTTTCCCAACTCCCTTGGAAGCAGATCCATAACCCAGGTTCCGAGTGCCAACCAGTCCCAATTGGGACCTTTTGGACCCAGTCCTGGCGCCAGTGGCACCAGGCTCATAAATATGCCCAGTCCCAGCGCTGGAAGCGCCGGGCTCATAATGCTTGGGTGGACTTACCTGCAGCAGACCATGCTGCTTACTTGCCTGCCAGTTGAGCCTCTGATCCTCTTCTGTTTGGAACTACTTTTCCTGTTGGGTGGGGCAGGAGCCACTCCCTAGATTCAGAACACTGGAACTCTTCTGGAAAGCAGGAACTCTTTTCTTACCTAGGCGTGGCTGTGGAAGGAGACACCTAAGCACTACAGGAGGCTATTTAAACCACACCCGATGGATGAATCTTGCTTTGCGTTATTCTGCATCCTCTGCAGCAGAACGCTCATCGTGTCTTCTGCATCTGATCCTGGGCCTAAGGAAAAAGGCTTACCATCCTGAATCCAGTCTTCAGCAACACCTATAAAGACAAGAAAGAACAGGTTAGCATTACGGTCTTCAGTGACAGCTCTTCACTTACCTGGTCCATCGGCTGTCACCAACGCCTCGCGCTGCATTCCGGCATCTGAAAGACAAAGGCTTACCTACTCTTCGTGCGCTCCGGAGGTCTTCACACTGCATTCCGGCATCTGAAAGACAAAAGCTTACCAACTCTTCGCACGCTCCGGAGGCCTTCGGCGCTGCATCCCGCATCTGAAAGACAAAACAAGGTGCGTTTAAAGATATTGGGGAACTTTAATACTCACGTGCCATTACTCCTTTCCACATCTAACCCAGTGGGTATTCCGGCACCCTGCAGCCGCTCCGAACTTGTACCTGCAAAATAAAAAGACAGTTATAGCGCATCGTGAAGCAGGCAACAAGCGCTTACTTACGTGCTTCCAGGCGCTTCTATTCATCACACGGGCTCCATCTTCAACTCACTTCAGCCCGTCATCCGTCATCGCCGGAACCCTGCAAAACAAGAAACATCATTACTAAAGACTTTAAAGACATTAGAATTACTCGAAACTTACCGTTCGTGCAGTAAACGACGGACAGCAGTCCTCTGAAGTCAAGAGGCCTGCTCCCCTTATCCAGTGAAGAAACTGGTTACAGCACCCTGCCCCGAGGCAGATGGAGAGCATGGCGTTCACTTACCTAAGGTGAGAGCTTTAACCTTTGGGGTTCTACAGGAGAAGAGAAAGGGAAGAAGAGAGAGACATTCAATAACCCAGTTCCTTAATCCCATATTTTCTATCTGCAGACATCTTACCCTTCAAGTCAGACATACAGTGCACAGAGGTCCAGCCCAAAGAGCCAGCCGTGTGTTACACATCACCTTTGCAGATACGGTATACGCCCAGTCAAGACCGGCGCCTCTACGGGAATCAGGTGAGCGTTACAGACATCTCATCAAGATTGCACCCGTACACAAGTGGCTCAGAGTGCAAAAAAAAAAAGGGAGGGGAAGAAGGGAGAAAAGGACATGAAAACAACGATCATACGGGGCACAGTTATAATGAGAACACGCAAGTGTATGGAGAAGGGATAAAGGGTTGAAGACCCTGGAAGGTGGAGAAGTGGAACATGCCAAACAGAGGAGACCAAAGAAGGAAAATGAAGTCCAATGATAGAATAGGCATTCAAAAGGTGGTAGTGCAGCCAGCAAGTGGCAAGTGCAAGATCATTTGGATAGGGCAAATCTGATGAGTGCAGAAGAAGAGTGGGGGACTGTATGGGTACACGGACAGGACCTATTGCAATGGGAGGCCTGGAGGCAGTGCAACAGGGAGGTAGGGTGAGCCGGTACCTGGGCCTGAAGGACTGCCCGACCCCGAGCCCAGGTGGTGGTGCCCACAGCTGTACCTGCAGTACCACCACCGGTGGGCCTGTGACAGCAGATGTAAGTTGTTGTTGGGTCATATGGGTGCCAGGTTGTGATGCAACAGCTGCATCACCTGGAGCCACAGGGGGTGGTGGCATGTCGCACCAGCATGTGGCTGGGCATCCTGCCCCAGTGGGGCAACCCTGCCTCTTCCCCCTCTGTAGCCACCCTGGCCACCCTGGACTCCCTGTCCCCCCTGGTATCTGTGCCCGCATGCTCGAGCACGCACACCCCTGGGAGGATGCCCAACTTTGCCCCCTTACCCTTTGGTGGCCTACCAACCATGGCACAGATGGTAAATTGCCGATGGGAGGTGCACTCAGCAATTGTAATGGGCAATTGGGTAGAAGGGGGAAGAGTACTGGATGGAATAAGTACCCCTGTGCTCCTGCAAGGCTGTCTGTGACCCCTGGGGAAAAATTAAAGGTCACGCAATGCTAAGGCCCCCCCCAAAAAAGAAAATAAAATAAAAAATAAAAAAATAAAAAATTGACAACAAATGAAAAACAACAATTGTAAAATTACAAAAGAAAAATATGCACGCGACCCCGGTAGCCCACGTGCGTGGATTTAACCTCCAGCAGTTCGGTGTGGCACCCAGGGACACAAAAAACACATACGCGTGGAACACGCAGGCTACTATGACCTCAAAAATGGTATGCGATGCACAGGGGGAACAACAGTGGGAAAAATAGTGTGCGCGACCGACCGCCTGCTTTGCATGGAAAAGAAAAAGAAAAACACACACACTTTTGCGCGTAGGCAACACCCGGCCAAAAGAAGAAGTACGAAGTTCAAATGCTGTGAAGTAATCGCATGTGATTCCATCGCTCTCCAAAAACAGCACGTACAGTGGACTGCTGGCCTGCGCTCACCTTTAACCCGTACTGAAGGCAACGCCCGCATGCAAGGCAATGCCCACGTCATTGGCGTGCATACACGCTAAGGCCCTTTCCTCGAATTACATGCATTCACACACGGACGTGCTGTTATTGCACGTACAGATGCACCCGTCCAGAGGGAAACGTGCATGCATGCAACGTCACTGACGCGCTTACACGCTAAGGACCTTTCCTCGAATTACATGCAGATGTGCTGTTTTTCCACGTGGCAAATCAGTCCGTATCAAGCTGGCCACGGGACAACACATGGAAGACTTTGCTTGTGCCCAGAAGGCCATTTTCCTGCCCCCCAGAGCCCTGAGCTGCCTCCCACGAGCCATCTGCTGCCTGTCTGCCCTGCTATTTGGTGCCTGCACGTCAGCCATCTGCAGGGGTCCAGTTGCTGTGACCACCCCTGCTGGAACAGAAGTCTCCCGACTGCAGTTCCATCGCTCCACAGTCCAGCACCAGGACCCAGTTGCCCACCCACACCTGCCTCGGGGTTGCCATTTCGGGGCAAACACCATCTGAGACCACTGGCAACCCCCAGCCAGAGAGCTTCACAGCAGGAGAAGATGACATCCTGGGGGAGCAAGTCCAGGTGCATTATGATGCCCTCTTCGGAAGAACACGCGCCAACAGGGATGGACACAGGAGGATTTGGATGGACATCGTGGTTGCCATCCATGCGGAGGGGGTGGCAACCTGCGACCTACCACATGTCTATAAGCGCTGGATGACTTCAAGTCCAGGACCCTCAGGAAGGCCCGGCGCCTCTTGGACGCAGCAGATGCAGTGGGGTGCCAGGTCTGCCTTACCAATGACCAGATGAGGGTCCTGGAACGCATTCGCCCAGCGCTGCACCGCCAGGTCCTCGAGAAGCAGACCCGTCTCGAGTTGAGCGGTAAGTGTCCATGCGTACTGATTGGACACAGTGCATGTTTCGGTGTGTCAGGAGTGTGCAGCTTGGACATATGTCTGGAAAGGCCCCTATATATGGATGTGTATGTGCAGGGACATGACCCTGCTGCATGTGAGTCCAGTCATGTGTGATGCACATCAATGGTGTATGTGTTCCAAAGCAGAATGCACAACTGCATGTGGAGACACACACATGTTAGCATTTCTGTGTATGTACTATGCCATGGGTGGGGTGTGACACATGTATGCTGGTTCCACCTTCATGTACGTGCATGGCGTACATGTGCATGTGTTTGTGTTTGACATGTGTGCAAATGTGATACGCCATGGATGCATGTGACACAGACATGTAGGAACCCAATTGGCAGATGTGACATAGTTGCCGATGATTGCACTGTGACAGGTGGTGGAGATTTACAGATGCATGTCTGTCTGGTGGCGTGTGTGCATGTGTTCGGCACTCCCTATGCTGCGTGTGACGTCATGCCAACCTTACGATGTTCATGCTGTTGTGTGTGTATGGATGCTGCTGCCTGCTGCACCATTCCTGTTAATGTGTGCATGTTTGTGGGTTCAAATGATATGAGTGTTGTGGAGTGTGATGCCATCTGTGAAGTTTGACAGTGCCACTCATGTGCAACTGTCATGTGTGTATCAGACCATTGTACAGTGCCCTGATGCCTGTGTTCTGTCTCTCCCTGTCTGCAGCATTGACTGATGAAGAGGGCAGAGACAGTGCTGTGGAGCACAGCAGCAGGGATCCCACCGGCAGCCAGAGACGCAAGGCCCTGCTCCCCTCCCGTAGTCATCTGTTCTGGGAGTGAGAAGTCTGGTGCCTCGTCCATGGCCACAGCTGCCGAGGGAAGGTCCAAGAGGCGGAGTTTGGAGGTGGGCTCCTCGGCAGCAGTAGGGGTAGCTGAGCCCACACAGGGGCCTAAGGAGGAAGATGGCATGGAGTCATCCAGGTTGGTGGGGGGTTTGGTTGAGGAGGAGGCCGTGGAAGACCCATGCACGAGGCCTGGATGGGGGATTCCACTGGTGCTAGTGGTGCAGTCCAGGGGCAGGGACAGGAGGCAGCACAGGCCGCCACAGAGGTGCCTGTGTGTAATCCTGTCCCCGATCCTGTGACTGCATCATCCTGCACCAGCAGGGATGCCTCCATCCAAACCCGTTTTTCAGGGAGGGGATGCACATACAACAACTGGCCTTCCTCTCCCTGTGGACATTGCAATCCATGACCAGATTGAGCCTGTCCTAGCTGGGGTGGCGTTACGCCAACGTGGTATTCGGGATGACTTGCAGGGTTCTCCTCTGGACAATGCAGGTCATTTCAAATACCTCTTTGGCCGCATCGACCTACTAGGACAGGTCGTCAGCACTGGGTTCATCCGTGTGCTGGATCTTCTTGCGACCCCCTCCTCAACTGACCCCCTATGCGCCAGTCATCATCTGTGCCATCTTCCTGCCCAAGTATCACCTGAGCCCCCTGTGGAGCTGCCCCTGAGCCAGCAGCCATGTTGGTAGAGGACACATCCCTGCCACAGTCGGGAGTCAGAGGTCCAGCAGGGGTGGCCACCCCACCAACTGGACCCAAGCAAGAGGAGGACGTGCAGGCATCAACAGGCAGGGCACGTGCACGGCAGCAGCAGGCTCAGGGTGGGAGAGATCATGGCTCGGGGCCATCAACATCCCAGGGGCAGGCATCGGCTGTCAGGCAGGAGGACCCAGGATTGGGAGTGTCTTTCGTGTGGCAGCGGTTGGGCCGGCAAATAGATGTGGAGCGTTGGCAGGCGGAGAGGGCATGGCTCACAATGGTCAGGGCGGAGAACTCCATGGGCCGGGTGTTGAGGTGGGCTGCGTGCCTCGAGGCAACTCACAGGGAGTTGGAGGAGGCCATGGCTGCATCCCTGCGAGACCTTGAGGCCAGGGAAGAGGCCTACCTCAGGGTCATTGAAGTGGAGTTCAATGATGCCGTGGCCCGGGACATCAATGAGTGAGCCGTCGGACTAGCCCGCCGCCTTTGTAAATAGTTATGTAGGTGTAGGTTTCCTTTTTTTCTCTTTCTCTTTGGGGCGTATGGACTATGCCCAGCGTTTTTGTAAATAGTTATTAGGTAGAATTTTGGTTAGGTTTCCTTTGGATTGTTGGGCTCATGGACCCTTGGATAGTCATTTGTATATAGTTATGGAGCTGGATTTACTTTATTTTTTGACCCATGGAGGAATACTTTGCTTTTTTTGGAACTTTGGTTTTTGATTAATGGAGTGACGCTTTGGAGGCATTTTGCTTTGGATTTTATTGATTATAGCCTTAATTTTTTAAAATCATTTTTGGACATCCGGACTTGGATTTTTTATTTTCTTCTTGTGTGCTTTTGTTTTATTCATTCAGTTTATGATTTGATACAGTTCTTTTCTCTACTTTACTTGTGTGGTCTTCTCTCATTCGTTTTGTGCATGTCACAATGTGTGTTTTCTCGGTCATGTGTTGCCATTGTGTGGGTCTGAGGGACATGTATTCGTGGGCATGCTGGTTATTTGGTTTCTACCATGACATGGCGAATTCAATGTGGAGTGGATGGAATTCTTTGTTGGGTGTTTGGACTGGGGTGGCGTGGGGTGGGATTTGGGTGGCCGTTGGGGCCATGGGTCTGGATTGTGATGACGTGTTGGGTGGGGGGACATGAGTCGGGGCCTGCTGGTAGGTTGCCGACAATGGGGGTGGGGTGGGGGACATGAGTCAGGGCCTGCTGGCAGGTGTCCATTATTGGGGGTGGGGTGGGGGACATGAGTCGGGGCCTGCTGGCAGGTGCCCATCACTGGGGGTGGGGTTGGGGTCATGAGTCGGGACCTACTGTCAGGTTGCCATCAATGGGTGTGAGGTGGGGGACATGAGTCGGGGCCTGCTCATAGGTTGCTGTCAATGGGGGTGGGGTGGGTGGGGAACATGAGACAGGGTCTGCTGGCAGGGCTCCCAAGTGCATGGTGACATGTGGCTTGCCTGTGGGTCATGGTCTGGTGTGATGGTCTGCCTGCGGGCATGCCCAGGGATGATGGGCTGCCTGCGGGCCATGTCCAGGGGTGATGGGCTGGCTGCGGGCCATGCCCAGGAGTGATGGACTGCCTGCAGGGCATGCCCAGGGGTGTTAGGTGCTTCCCCGTGGTGTGGGCTGCCTGCAGGGCATGGGGAAGGGTGGAGGACCACACCCGGGAGGGCCCACACTGCCAAATCGCATGTAAAACTCCCGCGCACCCCTCGGAATACGCGTAGCCCACTTGCACCAGCAAAATCGTGTGTAAAACTCCCAGCGCACCCCACAGAATACGTGTACCCCGCTCACGCCAGCAAAATCATGTGTAAATCTCCCCGCGTACCCCTCAGAATACGCGTACCCCGCTTGCACCAGGCCGATCGCATGTAAAACTCCCTGTGCACGCCCAGAATATGCATATCCTGCTTGTGCAAGGCCGATCGCATGTAAAACTCCCCGCGGACCCCCGGAATACACGCAAGCAGCCCATCCACCTTCCCCATGCCCCACAGGCAGCCCATCACCCGAGACCATGCCACACAGTCAGCCTATCCACCCTCCCCATGCCCCGCAGGCAGCCCATCACCCCTGGCCATGCCCCGCAGGCAGCCCATCACCCCAATCCATGCCCCACAGGCAGCCCATCACCCTGGGCATGCCCTGCAGGCAGCCCATCACCCCAGTCAATGCCCCATAGGCAGCCCATCACCCATGGGCATGCCCCGCAGGCAGCCCATCCGCCCTTCCCATGCCCTGCAGGCAGCCCATCAACCCTGGGCATGCCCCGCAGGCAGACCATCATCCCAGTCCATGCCCCGCAGGCAGCCCATCCACCCTTCCCATGCTCGGCAGGCAGCCCATCCATCCCCCCCATTCCCGCCACGCAGCCCATCCACCCTCCCCATGCCCCACAGGCAGCCCACACCACAGGGGGGACTTTTTCCATGCGATTTTGCTGGTTCGAGCGGGGTACGCATATTCCAAGGGATGCGTGGGGAGTTTTACACGCGATTTCGCTGGCGCGGGAGGGCTGTGTGACGTTTATAGTGCGTTTTTGGGTTGGGGGGCTGTATGCTGGTCCACTGGCCTTTGCGCTATATAGGGGATTTTAGCGATTTTTTTGATGTACGGGGCGGGGTTGGGGGCGTAACTGGTGCTGCTGCAGGGTCGCTGAGCCACTCTGCGCCATGGCTGGTTATGGTGCAAGAATGCATGAATACGCTGTGTGTGAAAATGGGTTTTGGCACACGCAGCTAGTGCACGCTGGTGCACGCTCCCTCTCTGCGCTGACTGCATGCGCTGCTTCTGCGCTAAAATCAATGAATTACCCCCTATGTGTCAGTATGACCAATCTACAGAAGACTTTGCTCTACTAAAATCACAACTAAATAATGAGCAGCGTAGCATTTTCCTAGAAATAACAAAGCAAATTGAACATGGTGTGCAGCATGAAAGTAAACATTTACCTGCCAAAACGACCAACCTATACTGCTATACGTGAGTGGTCAAGCTGGTTCCGGCAAAACATTCTTAATCAAAATCATCAGGAAGTTCCTCCAACACTTGACAAACAACAAACTGTCAACTGTTGTAACTGCCCCCACAGGTTTAGCTGCCTACAACATAGGCGGTGTCATTTTACACCGATTACTACTCCTTCCAGTAGAATACCAAAACAAATTAGACTACTACAAACTTTATCCAGAAGCTGCAATGGAACTACGCAGAGTTTTCAAACACATGAAAATGCTGCTAATAGATGTGGTAAGCATGTTTTCCAATCTAATGTTAGCCTTTATTCACCTTAGATTATAAGAGGTCCTGAACACAGACTATGAAGAACTCTTTGGAGGAAACCACATTATATGTTTCGGAGATCTTCTTTAATTAACATCAGTTAAAGGTGAACCTATTTTTAATACCTTAGGGCACAAACTATGCCGTAAAAATCTTGGCAGCCTAGGAAATGTCAACCTTTGGCAACATTTCTGCTACAGAGAATTACCAGAAAACATGCGTCAGTCTGCAGACCTCACATTCACCAACATTTTGAAAAGTATTAGGTTGGTGTACTATCTCAAGAAGCACAATTTATATTGAAAACCAAGCTCATCCATGCACTGTATGGCCATAGCTCATGTGCTACTGATGTCATGGAACAATTAGCACACACAAATGCAAACTATATAGCCTTTATGTCAACTCTTGCAAGCTGTTCAAAATGTTATGAAACAATGTTAAAAAATGAAATGCAACCAATACTTCATATTTGGTCCACAGACAAACTGGACGTACATGGTATGACACTACCCATGTGTCAACAAGCCACAACAAGGCTAAATACCTTAGAAAACTCTATCTGTAACACAGCTGGTTTGGAGAAAATATTAAAATTATCTTTAAACTGGAGAGTAAAGCTTAAACATAACTTTGACGTGGACCAAGGACTAGTTAATGTAGCACTTGGTACAGTTGTTGGCTTTCAAACATACCCACATGACAACAACATTCAGTTTGTCAATATTCTCTTTGACAAACTATAAAATGTTAAAAGGATAGGACACTCAACAGCCCGCTTCCTTCTTTTCAAAAACATGTATGTACGCAGAGAACAATATTCTCTAACTCTAGCATATGCAGTCACTATTCACAAATCACAAGGTCTTACCCTAGATAAAGCATTGATAGATATTGGTAGCACAGTGTTTAAAGAAGGGATGAGCTATATAGCACTATCATGCTTACGTACACATGACAGAGTATTTCTAATCAACTTTGATGCAAGTAAAGTAAATGCTGAAATTCCTTGCATTCTAGAATACAATAGACTGCGTTCACTCGACACCCCCATCTAAAAACCTATCCTGTTCCGCAAAAAGCAAAACTTTGTAAAAGAAAACTACTTCACTCTCAAATTATGCAGGATCTCACAGAAATTCCTCCAAAGAAATTAAATGAAGCCAGAACTTCATCAAGTACCACAAACAAAGAATGTACTGCACAAACAAAGTAAGCTGCCTCTTTAAAGAAACAATGCGCACTCCGAACAAATGAATTGGACACAGCACTGGCAGGTCCATTCGAATTTTGAAATACAACTGGTGTAAATTGCTGCGCAAATGTAGCAATCAATATTCTGTTCCAATTGCCACTTATTATTGGCAACATTTACTTACACGGGACAGACCAATTGTGTTTGCAGATGTTAATCCTTCAGAGAAATGCACCCAACAATCCTGACAACACTTTCTAATGTACTTACTACAAGTACTGGAAAACAAAAACATACCTATAAATGAAATCTTCCAGATTTCATACATGTGGAAACATACATGCACTCTTTGCAGCCATGTCGCACAAGAAGAAATTCCTACTGAATGCTCCGTATATGTAACCATACCTAACTGTGAATCCATTCCATTTCAGCAACTTGTACAAAATGCAAACCATAGCAGATTATGTACTACCTGCAATTCAGATAATCTCTCCACCTTACAAATACAGACATATAGTAAATACGTAATAGTAATGCTTTTACATTACAATGAAGATGGTACCAAAAACAACTGCAAGCTGGCTGGATTCACACATGGTCAAGTATCACTTGGTAAAAAAACCTTCAAAACAATAGGTATAATCTACCACGCAGGAGCTACAACCAATGTGGGTCACTACACTGCATGTATAAAAAAGAACTGTGGATGGTTTGAATGTAATGATACTACCATTATTCTAAAACAGAGATTACCAGCAAATCTTGTAAATGCTTACTTAATATTCTTAAAACCAAAATGTAATAACTAATCTGTGAATGAACATAAACAAAACTTCAACTTCAAAACTATGTATAGTTAGAATACGCCAACAGGTATCTAACTGCCCCAAGATTCTGCAACAAGCAAACAGATACATGAATACAACTAAAATGAAGCAAGAAATAAACAGAATACACCAACAGGTATCTAACTGCCCCAAGATTCTGCAACAAGCAAACAGATACATGAATACTACTAAAATGAAACAACAAATAAACAGTTAGAATACACCAACTGCTATCTAATTGCAACAATACTACCACCACTCTAAATCAAAAACCATACACCTATTCCAATCCTCCTACTAAAATCAATGAAAGAAATATATTGTACAACAACGTAGAATGTTTTTTTTTCTTTTTTTTTAATCCAGCATGGATTTTTTTCCCACAGACCCAATGATTTAATGAACAAAAACAGGAACTGAGCAAATTGCACAGTACACTGGTTTGAACTATAGTAGTTCTAACGTACTAACTGTTAGGGTTGACAAAATACAGAAATCTCTACTATGCAATGCAATACTTAATGTAAACTACCTACACTAACATGTGTTTTCTTTTCTTTTATCACAGTGATTGAAAAGAAAAGTCTCCTCCAATTACCCATGTCATGAAAAAACTGCATACAACCACAACAAGTCAAACAATAAGTATATAATGATTGGACTCACACACACCACAGTATAACACACCTATTCAAGCAAACACCTGACCATAGACCACAATCCAAAATGTTTGCTTCCATGGGTATCTTATGCTGCAGTGCTTGTTGCCAAATACTACAATCTTGACCGCATGGCAAGGCCAAAACTCAACATACAGCCTTAACAAAGGAAACAGTACGTTTTTAATAATTAGACTCACAAACACTGCAACATAATATAGCCAGGCAACAATCACCTCACCAATAAATACAACCCAAAATGCCTAGAGTCTTCAATACCAATATTCTGAACACAATCCAACAAACACACTAACACACATCATCTCACTATCCTATAAACACTATTACACTTCTGCTAATCAGTACTCCCATTTTTGAAAACATATCCCCTAAGCAGCCCATATACCACAGTCAAAATGTTTGGTAGCATTTGTGTGTTATGCTGTGGTGGTTGTGGCCAGGGCCTAGAGTCTTGGGTGCATGGCCATGCACCTAGGACTCTAAGCCCTAGCCACAACCACTGCAGCATAATACACCCATAGAAACAAACACCTACCATAATCCAAAAACATAACACATCCACCTCAAAACTGATCCACTTCAATTAACATTCTAAAATAATAATTACAACCAGCACACAAACTCTTCAATACATACCCTCTTCACCCAATGCTCTACTAACGACCCAAAACGAACATCATAGTAAAGTGAAATAGCCAGTAGTGCTCCCAGTGTTTGGTATGTCTGTGGACAACCGCGGTGACCGCGGACACAGAAAACACATCACGGCCTTCTCCCACCTAAACAAATACATCATTTGACCCATCTCTTACTCCCCCAACCTCTTAAAGCACTCCTACACACCAACACAATCCCCAAAATTGGATTTATGCTTACTTCCATGCCACGCTATCGGTGGGTCCAATATGGCGGATGCATCGAAAGAATGTGACGCACCTCACGCTTCACCCCAACCAATCAGTGAACACATCACGATGCAAACTGATTATCCAATCAGTGTCCTGTCCGCGGAGCGAACAGGGAAGTCTGTCCGCGGAGCGGACATAGATATCACTAATTTTTTGAGACCCACTTTTTGGTCGTTTAAAAAAATCTACTGGACTGATTTTTACTAAATTTACAAAATCAAGCTTTCGGGACCAAGCCGCCACTCCTGCTGCAAATTTGGTGAAAAGCCGTCCAGCGATTTAGGCTGTAGGCGTATACTATAATTTTTCTCCATTCAGTCTATGGGGAAAAAAGACATTTTGGGTCCCCCTATAACTCCCCCCCCGACCAAACCTCACCAAACTTTGCAGAGAAATTCTCAGAGTGGGCGATATACTTTTTTGCAAAGTTTGGTGAGGATTCGTCTGGGGAGAGTGAAGTTATAAGCCACCCAAAAAGTGATCTTCCTTTGGGTTTAGCAGCTTAACCAAAACTACATGGCCACTGCCACAGGCCATGTAATACACATATATACTTGCATGCCAGTGAAAATAAATGGACCAACATTGTGTGACCAAGGGAGATAGATATGTAATCCTTTTATGTAAATGTGATTTTAGTGAGAAATGACATGAACACAAAGCTAACAGGATACATATATATTTCATAATTTCCAGACCAACAGCCTAGACTGGGTCCCTGGCAAGAGATAGATTGTACACTTCTCTATGGTTCTGACGTCCCTTGCAATATACAAAGCAACACCCTGTAAGGAACCCATGAAGAGGGTAAGAATTGAGTTTTCGAAATATGGCAACATGTACCATTGGCCACTAGATTAACTCAGCATTTCTAATAAACATTTTGAATAGGTCCAAGACAAGAGGCAGGGAACCACTAACCAGAACTAAGAACAGGAGGAAACCAGTACTAATTAAGAACAGGAGAATATTAAAAGTATTGAGCAAGCTCAGTATTAAGGTGATTAAACCAGAGAGTATGTAAAGCTCTGACACTATGATCATTTTAGTTTCTTGGGTTTAAAATAAAAGGTTTTATGAACAAAGTCTTTTTACAGACATATTGTTGTTGCTTTCAAGGGTCCCTATATACCAAACGGTCCTGAGTAAGGTGGGAATACTATGTCCACCGAAACGTCAATCTATTGATAAAGGAACAGAATTATTTTCAAAATGTATGTGACGTTGATCTGGTTGCAATTAAAATAATGTTTTGAATGGGTTTTCAGTGGGCTTTAGATCACACGGTGATGGTGGCTGACGGACGTACAACAGTGTAATTATCTATGTTGGGAGAAAATCTGAATGTCCCCCTCCTTCATTTGTCATGGAGAGAAAATAGACAGTAGAGAAGGTCATAGCCATATATGGAGGGCCATTATACAATGAAGAAACATTACAAAAATAATACGGCTTTTATTTGGAGGTGTTTGTCAAATCAGAGGTGTAGCTTAATACAAAACAATGGTGTGATTGTTTTGCACATGCTTACTTACGAGACGGTATAGGTGCCAATTGAAAATGAACCTTTCGCTGAAGGCATCATCGTATTGCCATTGTGGAACAGTCCGCCAGATGGCAGTGTATGGAGCAATCAGAGAGGCAAAGTGTAGCACGGGTCCAAGAGGGATACATGACAGATAAAATGCTTGAGGGCATGCCAAACCGGGGGCAACAACTCATATGTTGACGTTCAGGAACTGGAAAACATGAGCAAAACCACTGTTCTGGCCAGCTCATAGACACATCACCCCACTAAGTCACCTGTATGTGTGTGAGCCCACTCAGAGTCGGTCTACACCTAAACCACGGCACGTAATGTGATCCTCACACATGACGGTTCTTGCCCCAGGTACATAGGAGCTAAACACAGACTGTTGAAAAGCCCCAGCCCCCCTGGTCACGTGTTTGACCATAGGAATTGATAATCAACCCATTTCCACATTATTCAACAAGATAGATGTGCTTGCATCATCTGCATTCTGCATTTGCTGTGTTCTTTCCACAGTACTGGATTTTTGGTAGTGTTTTATAGCACATTTTCGTTGCATATTAGTGCGTTTAATTAAAGTATATATTTGTATACAACCGTGATTGGACATTTTGTTTTGCACCTTTGTGTTATTGCTGTTTGGGGTACTACAGTTATCGCATTCACACGATTATACATATCACTGCTGGTTTGTAGTAGTGTGAAGGATAAGTGGGCAAGTTAGCCACTACCTGTGCTTCTACTCCACTAGGGCAGTAGACATTTCAGCACATTGCTGCCTCTAGATGACATCCTCTCTCTCTCTATGGCTCTCTCCCTTCCCCCCTCTCTCTCGCCCCCTATCTCTCTTTTTCTTCTGTAACTTCATGCATTGTGTTCTGCTATATGGTCATACACTGAACATTTCCAGCATAGTATTATGAATTTTCATAACAGGTGACGCCCCACGTGTCAGTGGTTACCCGCCTGCAGAAGCTGGACATTTTATGTTCATGATGTTATTTTTCTTTGTATTCTCGTTTCTATCTCTCGTTTCTATCTCTCGCTCTCCCTCACGCATGCTTTCCCTCTACAGTATCTCACGCTACCCTTCCTCTGTCACGTAAAGTACTGCAATGTTTTCCCACTTATACCAGGAGTTCATTATACATAAGTAACTGTATGATACTGTATATCACAAACTGCTGATGATGCAGATTGCATGCAGTGGTATGGTATGATGGGGTGATGTGCTAAATTATTATAAGATATTACAATATAATGTATTTTAACAGAAATCTCAAGATGCTCCGTAGTTTGAGAAGGAGGCAGAGAAGGCAGTGCTGGACTGCAACATGGAGTGGCACGGTCAACCACCAAAACAGCTGATTGGACCAAAGCCATACATTTGATTTCCATTCTTCTGACATACATTAAATGGCATGTGATGGATATTATCTATTCACATGACGTTTTTTCAAAAGAGTACACTAATTCAGTGACAATTTGGACATGCTGGTGTAGAGCACATTTAGGGTGCCTGCTCCCAACCTAGACCAACATTTGAGAGCGGTATCAGCAGAGTGATGCTCGAGCCTGCACCCTTATACTACAGCCTTCTATTCATCCTCCCCCACTCTTGCATTCCCTCCCTTTCCCTCCACATCCTCTGCTTTTTCATCCCCTTCTTTTCTCCTGACCTACCCCGTGCATTGGCTTCATCCACTCTCACCTTGCTCCACCACCTTCTCTACATGCACCCCCAACAATGCACCCCCACTTTCTGCTCAGCTGCCCCAATCCTTGGGACCCTGCCTTCTCCTCATCCACACACACTCTTGCACACCCTGTCTTGTCATCAACCATGCCAACCATTGAAACCTGCGCCCCCTGCCTTCTCCTTAGCCACATCCATGCAGGTCCCATTGACTCCTTGGGTACCAGTGACTTCCACTCCCATTTCTTGTCTGATGTTCCACTTTCTATGCACTCGAGCCTTTTCCCCATGGCTCCAATTATGCATTGAACATCCTTTCAGCAAGGGGATGAGCAAGAGGTTAGTGATACCTGTAAGCAAAACCTGGATGATATGGCATGCATGTTGTTCAACTCTTTGTTCACTTTTGAGTGATATGAGCACTGGTGCAAGTGAATTTAGTTTGATGGATCGGACAACAAGGTGGACCTTCCTTTTTTCTTCTGAGGAACAAATTATTTTCCCAATGCACACAAGATTCAAGGGTGACCACAACCAGCTTTATAAGAATACAATAAACTAATTGCTATGGAGGCAAAGGCAGAAGCCTTGCCTTCACACACCCTCCCTCTCTTCATTCACCCTTCCATCCTACAGTCCCTCAGAACAGTGTCAACCATTAGACTTCCCCCTGTACTCTGTCCAACTCTCCTCCCTGCATCTCTCATGCCAGTGACAGTTTTCAACCCCTGTTCCTGACCCACTTCTCCTCCCCTTTTCACTGACACAAGTGCCAGTTTACGCCTGCCCACCCCTTTCCATCCTTATATCCTTTTGAATCTTTAAAGGGTGACAGTAGCCTCATGTGTGAACAGGACATCGTCAAATATGTGACATCCAGACCTAATGTGGGGCATGCACTTTTTCCTATTGATGCCATGTATAATACAGAAGAGCCAGTGGAACATGAACAATGCATAGTTATAATAATAGAAACTACCACTGTCTTGGGTGAGGGTGATGTGGAGGGATGAATGATATAAAAGAGAGTGGGTAAGTGTGGTGAGGGAGAGTTGGGTGAGGACGTGTGGGGAAGTGGGGTGAGGTAGAATGGGGTGAAGTATAGTGGGTGAGTGGAGTGAGGAAAATTGGGTAAATGGGTTAAGGTAGATTGGTTAATGGGGTGATGTATAGTGAGTGATTGGGGTGAGTTATAATGGGTGGGTTGAATGGCACAGAGTGAGTTACTTGAGTGAGGTAGAGTGGGTAAATGGAGAGGGGTAGCATGGGTGAATGATCTGATGCACAATGGGTCAGTGCGGTGAGGTACACGTGAAGAGTCAAGTGGGATAGAGTTGGATTAGTACAATAAAGTGAGATAGAGTTGGAGAGTTGTGGGATCTAGCTAGAATGGGAGAATGTGGTGATCTAGCTAGAGTGGCTGAGGTTGGTGAGGTAGAGTGGAAGAGTGATGTGAGTTAAAGTGGGCTGATGAATAGTAGGGGATTGGGTGTAATAGATTGGGGATTGGGATGTGCTACAGTAAGGGACGTTGCACTCCTCCACTTCTAGGCAAGAGCCTGGCAAGCACAGTAGATTAGGCCTAGTCTCCAGATGACCCAGCGACCATGCAAAAGGTTGCCTTTAGGTGCCCAGCTGCCTTATTGTCAGCTTGTTGCAGCAGGTCATCTATAATCATGCTCAAGATGAAGGGATTAAAAAGGGGAATGTTAATGTAGAGTACTGTAGCCTAAGGTTTCGGCACTTTCATCAGTTTAATCCCGGATACCCCTAATCTTCCCTGGGCCTGCTTACACATTTTTCCAATTCGTTACATAGGGCTACTTTCACTCTCCCAACACGTTTCTACTCACTTCCATACACATCAATGAGATCATTACCACAGCCAACCGTTTATCACCCTTCCTCATAATGGTGGTCACCCCATTGACACAAACTTGAGCTATGCAGATTGTTACTAATTGTACACAATTCTTGAACTACTGAATATAATCCTAGACTGGAAAACTTTCAAGACATATTGCATAGTGCCAGTGGCAGTGGATTTGCATTTCACACAAACTCAGCTGTTTGTAATGTAAAAGGTAAACACGAAAGAAAGAAGTGTGCTGTGTGCAAAATATTCCAGTATATTCCCAGTGTGTTGACTGTTTGTTTACTGATTACTGTAGGGCTAATTGACATTTTCTTCCAGGACAGACACAACTCCACCATGTGTAAAGGTGCAACCACCATGCAAGTGACCAAAGGAGGCGCTAGGCACTGTTCATGGGGTTAGCATCTTATCAGAGTGGCGCCCTTAACCTACTGCAGTGGACATAGAGATGCTTGGAGCAGCAATGAGCCTTTCGTACCGTAGAAAAGTGCAATGTGATTGTAACTTTGTAGTAAAGCTATTTACGCTATCTACTCCAACGCCATTTTGTATCTTTATTAATCTTTACTTTGGTGCTTTTGTTTGACCTCTTCAAGCAATTAAAATAATACAGAGCCAGAGTACTCTACGGAGTACACCCTTTCAGCGAGATTGGCCATGGGGCTCTGTTCATTGGTGCCTCTTGAAATATTTGTATTAAAACCCAGTATCACAAAATTCATAGTAGCTGTGTGAAATGGGCACACAAAAAAATATGAATGACTTGAATGTCAAAGGCTACAAACCTGTTCCTCCCCAGCATTGCTACTCAGAAGGCAACAGCCTTGCCCCCCCCACACCTCATCACAAAGCTCCAGCATAGATGAGCAATAGCACATCCACATACCATGCACTCAGCTCAGAAAACATTCCTGCACACAGACACAGACAGCACATGTTCTGTCTAGTGCCATCACAGAGAGAGTGGAGTGGTGCATTTGCTTTCTCTGTATTCATATTGGGGATGCCCACATGGGATACATCAAACAGAGGCCACTTGGCAAGACAACTGCTTTCACATCTGGCAAAGAGCACATCATGTGCCAGCCGATGCTGATGAAAGCTACTGCAGGTTCAATCTTCCATCAAAGTTGAACAAATTATAATGAAACACTGAAAGTTGCTAAGCAGCCCAGTACTTTCCGCTGATACTGCCTGCTATTACTACATCATATCCATCAGCAGGCTAAAGTGGGGCATCTCTGCCCAATGAATCTTCATTCTTCGTTTGTGGTTGCCCATTTATCAATAGTGAAGACGGTGCGGAGGCACGTTGTAGTAAATTAATACTTGAAGGAAGACAGGAGCCAGGTAGGGATTTCACCAGGGCTTTATTTTCCTGATAACACTGGAACTGATCTTGCATAAATGACATCCGGAATTACAAAGGCCAACGTGGCCAACTGGGGCTGGGCTGCAGTAGAAGAAACGTTGCAGCTATAATGTTAAATTAGTCCCGTGCTCGGAGGAGCCGGGAGGACGCAGCTGTCCGTGTCCTCAGCTCGTCCCGTAAGCGTAGCGCGCGTGGGCGGAGCCGAGGGCGCGAGCGAGATCTCGCGAGAGCGGGGCTCTCGCGACATCTCTACACACGTGCATAGCAGAAAAAGCACAGAGACCAAGACACAATGTGCACTCTGTTGAGACGCTTTACAGTCCAGTCAGTTGAGGAGCCAGTACAGTGCAGTGTCAGTAATGTTGAATGGCACATGTCAGACAGAGGGCCTCATCAGGGATTGGGCGGTATCCTGGTGCTAATTGTGCTGTGGTACCGCCCAACGCTCTTAGCGTTACCGCATCTCAGTCCGCTGCAATTTGCGCCAGATGCCGAGTTGCAGCTGGAGGTAAATCCCCATTCCTATTGGTTCATGTGGATCCAATGGGTGTTTCTTGGCGCTATTAGTGCTGGCGCCATTCGCGCCACGCTAATAGCACTAAAAACAGACAGAAAGGGGACAGGTTTTCCTCCAGCAAAAAACTGGAGTTAAAGCTCACACTTTACGCGAAAACTCGAGATTGGGCGGAGCGATAAATGCGGTGGTAATAGCGTTACAGCCACATTTTACCGCTCCGCCCAACTCGTGATGAGGTCCAGAATATGTGCGAGTGTGACTGCTTTTTAGATTTAAAAAAAAATTGGCTCATGGGCTGTGTTTGCTACGCTGTTCACATGGCATGTGGCATGGCCACAACTTACTAGTATGGCTGCTGACTTCACAACTTAACTTGCATGGCATAGTTCCAGATGCCTCATTACAGAAACCTTGGATTGGTGCGAGTGCAATTGTGCATGTTGTCAGCACAAGGGCATATGTTTCCCTTGTGCAATTATATATTCTTTAAATATATTTTTGCAGCCGGGTAATCTCTACTGCAAAAATGAGTTTTCCATAGTGTTAATATTGCACCCAAATATTGCCATAATAAAAATATACATTAAAAGACTATTTCATACCCTAGAATTAAGATTGGGTAGCTGTTGCATATATGGGGGATCACATGGTGAAAGGCTACAAAGTTCAGTATGATAACCCCCATAAATGGAGCGTATTGGAAGGCATTACTGCGAAGTTGTGTTCGCTTGACATGTTGCTTTTTCAAGGCACACACAATGGTGGTGTACTGAACCCAAAAGCGGCAAAGGCTAATGTTTTTCAAAGTTGCCATATTTTACACTGTGCAAGCAAGCTCAACACCCCCAAGAAGGGTTTAGTGGAGTTACCACAGAGGAGAATTTTGAAAGAAAAAAAATGTTTCCAAATAGTGAATTTTACAGCACATTTATCACTCTAGGGATTAAAAAGTCAAAGATAAGAATAAAATGACCTATAGCTTTTATAAGAGTGACTAATAAAATGCTGGAAGCTTTATAAATAATTCTTTACTTCAAATGGGTGTGAGGGATGCGGAAAGATGGAAGGCTAGGCGGGGAGCTTGAAAGAGAGGGTATGAGCAGCAGAAAAACGGGTTGCCTGAATGAAAGGGGATAACGGTGCAGAGACCCCCCCGAAAGTCTCCACAACTCCCTGTAGGCCAGTCCACAACTGTACACAAAGACCTGCTAGCTTGACATTTAACATTTCTTCCGTGTGGTATTTCCAATTGTTCCCATAGGAAAAGGGTTGGACTTGCTGAAAATCTGTAATTTGGGGCCACTTTCCATGGCTTCTCTTGGTTCCCAGTACACCTCTGGCAGTACCCTCCCAATTCTGGGACAGCGCTGGCTGTGAGGCTGGGGCACTGCCTACTTGAAAAGGAGCGTGCATTATGGAATCTGAGAGAGTGGTCCTCTGTCTGATAAGAGCACACTCCTATTCTTCTGTTCAGGAGAGGCCATCCATACTAGGCTTAGAATGATTCTCAGAGAAAGCAAAACACTGTCTGGATCCTCTGGAATGGAGTCAAACAGTAGTCAATTTGAAGAAGAGAAACAGAGAATGCATGCTGGGTTTCCCGAAATGGAGACAGGCACCTGTAGGTCTGCTGCAGAGTTAAGCAGAAGGAAAGCATGAAAACGTGGTCTCTACCTGCAGACCGGAAGAATCAGAAGTTTGAATAATGTTTATCATCCGAGAGCAATATACATTTGGTCATTCAAGAAAGTCTTCTACGGGACACAGACTGTAAACATTTACATTAGTAACTGCCCTGAATCCATTGGCACTGTTTAATGTATGGTAGGTCTTCCCTGAAAAGCAAGGTCCCATTGTTTATTTCGTGCAAGACTTGGGGGGCCATGGGTCTGTTGCTAGCAATACAACCCACAGATGGAGGCTGATAACCAGAAACAAACAAACTAAGCAACATGCAGCGTCCTCCTCAGCACCCGAGGGGAAGGGAGGTAGGCGGAAAGGTGGGGGAATAGGTGGAAGAACACGGTTATTCAGGAGGGGTGGGCAGCATGGTAGGGCACGTGTCTAGAAAAAAGTTTGTATTACAAAAGATGGGGCACAGAGGGGTTCTCTCATAGTCGGCTGGAATAAGGAGCACTGAAGACTAAACTGAGACGAGAGTAGAAGGCACAGAAACTGTGCTTCGTTGAGGGTATAGTACATTGGCAGACATTCAGCCTAAAGTTTTCACAGAGAGTCTTGGTTTACTTGCCCACATAATTGTCCTAATAGAAGCTTCTACCTCCAAGATGCATGGGTGGAGAAGAATTGTGAATGGTATTAGGGACTATCGGAGCGAGGGTGGTGGGTTGCATATGCATGCTTCATAATTTGAGTGAAAGGGCACGGGAGTTACCCTAGCCCTAGTGACTTTCACCTGGTGTCTGAGTTGGTAAATTAGATGGACCTTTTAGAAGACATCTCAATCGTAGGGATCTCAATACTAGCCTCTGTGTAAACCCCATCCTCTTCCCAAGATCTCTGAAGTGTTCACAGATCGATTTGCAAGAAAGGTCAGGTCATCCATGTACCCATGTACGCATGTTGGGTTGGCAGTGGAGGTTTTCTTGAAGTTCATACAGAAGCTGTTTTAGGACATTGCAAGAGTCAGTTATTTTCAGGATATCATTTTGCTTTGTAGGGGACTTAAGGGGAAGAGGACGAAGCGACACTGCATTGCATGCTTTGGTCTTTGTCAGGGAAGGGTTTGACCGTCAGCCAGTAGGAAAGCTAAAGCGCAACACCTAGCCTTCTGAAAAGGGCGATGCCCTGTACTATGGCTTTGACATTGCATTTGGGCTTACTCAGCCCTTCCCCACCCACTCAGGTCATTAAACTGAGAACCCAAAATGGGTAATATTAATGCCATCCTTTATTATAGTATTTAGAAGCTTGGAAATCCTGCATGGCACTCCCTGTAAATCACCATATAATAATAATAATAATAATAATAATAATAATAATAATAATAATAATAATAATAATAATAATAATAATCCAATCCTGGGCAAAGGACTCTCCAGCACTTGACCCCGTTCAGATGGGTTTCCTTAAAAATGGCGGAACTTCCGTAAACATCTTGCTGCTAAATCTAATTAAAGCAAAAGTAAAGCAGGGCGCGCCACCGGTTTTTCTGGCCATCATTGACCTCTCGCAGGCCTTCGATAAAGTGGACAGGAGCTTGTTTTGATCCAAACTACATAACTGGAATTGCCCAAATGAACTGCTGAACCCCATCAAAGCGTTACATACTGATAACAAACTGCGAGTTCGACTTAACAATCACGGAACCCTATCAAACGAGATCCCAGCAGAGCACGGGGTGAAACAAGGGTGTCCTTTAGCACCAGCACTCTTCATCAGCTTTCTCGGAGACTTTAAGGACACCGAAAGCTCAGTTTGAGCCTTTCCGCCGAAAATAGGCAACACGAACAATTCCCGCCTGCTGTATGTGGATGACTTAATTTTGCTAGACCAGACAGAGGTTGTTTACAACGCCAATTGACCAACTTGGCACACTACATTAAATCCAATAACTTGGAAATCAACAAATCCAAAACAAAAATTCTGATCCTAGCGAAAAATAAGTCCCACAAGAAACGTCATAGAGGATGGTTCTAGAAAATACCAAGATTGAAACAGTCGAATGCTACAAATATCTGGGAGTAACAATAGACATCTCAATACAGGAGACAGCCATGCAATTGATGCTATGGAGCAAAACCAGGAATTTAGCAGCACAGATGAGAACAATTGATAAGACATATGGCAAATTTTCTCTGGAGCCTGTAATCCAATTCTACAGAGGCAAAGTTGTCCCGGCCCTAACGTACGGAATGGGTGCAACCCTATCAATGCCGACCGCAATTTGGCCAAATCTCGAAGGCTTACTATGGCGCTCAGTTCTGAAATATCAGGCACGAGTTAGGGCTGCAATCCTTACTCATAGCGGTTGACAGAAAGCAATGCAAATTTATAGAAAAATCATCATGCCGGAAACCCTTTCGATATTCGAGCTGATAGCAGAAGAGCTTGCAACTGGCCATCTTAACATCTTAAAAAAATGGTCGCAAAAACAAAAGGCAAAACTGGATGAAATAGCCTGCACCGAAGAAGAACTGATCGGAAACCCCAGAGAATAAAACGAAAAAAGGACCTCTTGGATTGGATCAATACAGTTGACAAAGCCCGAGCTAACAAATTGACCACACATCTGCCCCCAACTTTTAATCAACTGAAGGTACCTCTGCCATACTGTTCGAAATTTCCGGATAAAAAACTAATGCAAACACTTTTGAGAGCTCGTCTGAATTTAATGCCTACACGTTAAATTCTCAACATTAGACTCCAGTCTTCGTCTACAGAATGTAGACTATGTAAAACATCAAAGGAACCGGAAAACTTGAAGCACCTGCTGCTACTCTGCAAGGCGCTGTGTCAAGAGAGAAGCGCCTATTTTTCGCCTCTTGGGATCCCGGCCTCAGTTTTAAACAAAGACATCTGATGGAACAGACTAATGTCGGGAGAAAAGACCAAATGGTCTATTGTGACAACAAAGCTTCTGACAATCACATTTGACAAAATGAAGGAAAGTGTAACATAAAAGAGGGAAGGTTGAAACAAACAGAATAATCAAGCTCCTTTCCATTACTATCTTCTTTTCATCGCGTATACTTCTGATTATATGATGATCAATTCACAACATACCTACTCGTCTTTGTAAAAATCACAAGTTGATTATATGCACACAACAAAAAAAATATTAATAATAATTATTATTATTAGTAGTAGTAGTAGTAGTAGTAGTAGTAGTAGTAGTATTTGTTTCATTCAAAATCGAATTCTAGTGAAAGGTACCATGATTAGGTTGTATCCAGACCACTTGCTACAAGGTTTTTGCCAGAAACATAGGGTTGGTAAACAGATAACAAGAGGACACCATAATGAAAAGCGGGAAGTTAAAAGGCTTCACATGGTCATTGAGAATATAGTGAGAGAAGGCTCTGATGCACCTCTAGGACAGCAAGGCAATTGGCGAAGGGAAAGGCAAACTAATGGACGTGTGCCTTCTTTAGCAAATATCTGCCATTTAAATTAAGTGCAATGTGAATGTGGTATTTTTAACCAATGGTTCACTGTGCTTTCAAAATGTACTATTTCACTGCTTCATTCTGTATAATTTGTGCTCGTCCAATCTGGGCCACTGGCATTGGTCCAGTGAATGCCAATTATGCTTTCCAGGATTTGTGCCTTTCTTACTGGTGGTCAAGTCTGTGGCACTGCCTGGCTCTAGTCGAAATGCCCTCCTGGACATTCAGGGTGGTGGGAACAACTCCTCTGGTGTTAACTCTGATGGTGTTAACTCTGTCTTGAGGATAGCAGCAGGTACTACAATGTCTTTCCTCTTTCTCTGGATAGGCGTTCGCAGGGTGAGAAGTCCAAAGAACATGTGGGCAGGGTGTGGGCCTCCTCCTGCACCCGTTTGACATTTTCACATGATTGGAATTAATTGACGCATAAAAGGCCAGACAAAAAGATGTGCTCAAGAAAAGTGTTATAATGGACTGTGTTCAAATTGAGGCAAACATTTAAAACTGTGTGTTCTGAAGTAAACTAAAGTTGTTAGATTGGTTGTTCTACAGCATGTGGGTAGTGCTTTGGGATAACTTAACACAAGAAACTGTCTCTCAGGGAAGTAAAGTGTGTTCAAACAGAAATATCTTCCATTTCACAGTCAGTACAGGACTGGGTCTCTCCCAGCAGACTTGCATACTAAACCGTAGGCCTAAGCTCACGGGTTTAATGCATTCATGAATTCTACTTCCCCCTTCATCTTAGGGTCTTCCAATGAGTTCTCAGAGTCCTTCTTCTTGAGTTTCAGTCCTTAGTTTTAGGTTTTCCCCACACTCCTCGTCTAGACTTCACGAAGGGGAGCCTCTTCCTGAGTCTCAGCTCAAGACTGGAGCCTGTTGGTGGACTCTGTAGGGTGTGGTTTCGTGAGTGGAGGGCCTTCCAGGAAGGATCCTTAGCGAGATGAAAGGCTGCTCTAAACTCCTAAAAGGGTGTTCTCTATGCCTCTCCCTACACCCCTCTTTTTCAAGGTCCCAGTTCTTGATTCACCTGATTAAGCCCTTCTCTCTGTGTCTAACCTCAGGTTTTACTTTAACAGGATCCCTCCAGAACTTCCTCACTCTCTCAATTCATTCTAAGCTTCTCCTGCCCCACCTTTGTCAAGCGTGACTTCTATCTCTCTCTCATTTCGTCCCAATCCTCCCAACCTAGGTGCCCCCAAAAATCTCCCAACTCAATTCTGTCACCTCCTAAACCCACCCCCATCTTCTCTACTCTTTCTATGAATGAGTTTGCTCTCTAATTTTCTTCTTGAATTTTTACAGTTCACAATGCTCTCACCAACTACTTGGTATTCTCTCACTTTTCCCCACCACTCCTACCCTCCTCTCCTGCCACTATGTATTCCTTCCCCCTACCAACCATGATGAGATTCTTGCACTAACCCTTCCTGTGCCCCCACTGACCCCACACCTTGTGAAGCACATAGCTCAAAGTGTCTCTCCACATCTTACTGCAGACTTCAACTCCTCTCTTGACAATACCACATTTCTTTCATTCTATAAGACATCTACTGCCATCCCTCTCCTTAAAAAACCTGGTTGAGATCCTAACTGTCCAGCCAACTTTCCCCCTGTCTCTCTTCTTCCACACTATTCCAAAATATTAGAGTGAGTAGCAATCAATCCACCCACTGAGATCCTTGATACTAACAACCACCGGGACCCTCTTTAATCTTTTTTATTATTATTTATTTATTTATAATATGTACATAAATACAGCAATATAACCATTAAATCTTATATAAAGGAATGCAAGAATAACAACGAAAAAAAAAACCTAATTGAAATCATTAAACAAGTTCCAGATCTGACTTTTGACCAATGTATTCTACCGAGACAGCTCTCCTCACTGTCAGCAACTTCATCTCTTCTTCTCAGCATGCAAATCATCATGCATATTCTTATTCGTCTTGACCTCCCTGCTGCCTTTGATACTGTTGACCCTTCCAACTTTCTCTTTAGATTATATTTGCTGGGGATCTGAGATAAGGTCCTTGTTTGGTGTGCTTCATAACCTGCCCCCAGACACTTTCTGGTGTTCTGGAACAGCCTTACCTGCCCACTCACCCCCTTACTGTTGGAGTTCCCAAAAGGTCTGTCCTTGGTCCACTTCTCTTCACTCTCTATACTTTAGCTCTCAGCATCCTTATCTACTCGTAGAGCTTCAACTATCACCTCTTCACTGACAGCACTCAGATCTCTTTCTCCTTTCACTCCTTATCCAACAAGCTGTTTACAAAAATGTTAAACTGTCTCACTTGCTCATGCTCAACTCCTCTAATATTGGCGATCTCTACTTCCCAGCCAGACAGGCTATTTTTTCCTCTCCTCCTCCGCTCCTCTTCTCTCCTGACTACCGTCCTTACTCATCTTTGACCCATCACACAACTTCTCTCTCTTCATCGCCAAATCTGCCACTGCAACCAGACTCAACCTCCTCAATATCAGAAAAATCCATAATTTTCCTTTCAATTTATTTGAAATTTAGTCCATCGCGCCACAAGCCCGCAGGGCTCAGGTTGCACAAACAACAGAAAATGGATAGACAATCATAACAAATAAAAGTACATGGCAGAATACTAGGGAAACCAGGGATGAAACTGGGAAGTCAAAGAGGCAGAACAAAGAAGCAGTGTACTACTAATCAGGTGAATGCTAAACAGCACGCTAAACAGGTCCCGTTTTTAAAAATTACATTTTGATGTTATGTTTTCTTCATGAGTTGTCCCATGGAAGCTTTACATCCCGGTTGATGTCATGTTGACAGTTATGTTCCGGGGCACGTGGGTGGGATGAGAGGCGGCAAGGGAAGTGATGTGGTGTGGGCGGGGGAGGAGTTCAGTAAGTTTGAGAGTGTAGAGGAATAAAGAGGTGTTCAAGACCATCAGGGCTCCGTCTCATTATCCCATGCGCAGCGTGTTGCGCACTCATACCAGGTCGTTCCTCAGCCCAGGGACAGAAATATTACAATGGTGACGAGGTGCGCATAAAGGATGCAGGCAGCAATGGCGCACAATGAGGGTGCGCAGGACAGTGGGCAGTGAAGTCGCTTGGGCCGCAGTGGTGAAAGCGGTGCCCTGCCATCATCTAGGAGGCTGCAGAAGGTCAGAAAACAGACCGGGCTGTGATCGTGTCATGCCATTGGAAGGCGGTGAGTGGTGAAAGAGGAGGAGGAAGGAAAGATGCTCGTGCCTGAAGGTGGCCTCCCCTCCACAGCAACCTCTCCCGGCAGCCCTCAAACGGCAGAAAGCGATTTCCATGGTGCTTATGCCTTATAAAGCGGCCATGTGGAGGACATGGGCAGATAACACTAATTTAAAGGGCCAGTGCATGAAGAAAATATAAAGAGGGACATGTCTGATCAAGAGGACCCCCAGGCAGTAAACCAGGACATACAGGCGCAAGGTCCGAATCCTTAACATGCAGCTATTCCCTACAGGCTTCCTGATTCATTGGCAGCACAGCTACCAGGAGCTTTCGATGTGTCTGGCACAAGTAATATGGGCCCAAGATGGACAAATGGATCAGCGACTTTGATTTATACATGGGGGATACGGGTCCAGTGGATGAAGAGAGACAGAAATGCTTACTCAAGCTGGCAGTGGGGCCTGCGATGAGAGATATTGATGAGATGCCATTAACATCTATTGACTCCATTCAAGATCTGAAAGGTGCTCTGTCACTTACTTTAGCCCGCATACTAATGTTGACTATGAACACCATCTATTTCATAGTATGAAGCAGGCCAAGGGCAAAACCATGGACACATACGTCATGCACCTGCGCATCAAAATTAAGAACTTGTCTTTGCCAACTATTCGAACACAGAAGCCCTGCTCTCCCAACTCAATGCAGGCTGCGAATCTCCGACATTCAGGTGAAAACTGCTTCAGAAGGCCAGGACCCTAACGCTGGCCATAGCTGAACTGGCAATTGACACGCAGGTTGAAAGTTTCAACACAAATGCACAGGCCATACACAGGCTGCAGAATGACAGGAGGCATGAGGAACCCTTTTGCAATAGGTGTAGGTATGAGTATCCGCATGACGGAACCTGTCCAGCCACAGGACAGAGGTGCTCTGCTTCTGGTGAGGAAAGTGTCGCCTAGCCAGCAAAAGAGGGCGAGACAGAGGGAGAGAAACCGTGACTTGGTACAGGCCAAGGCCTCTTCTCACAACATCACAGGCATCGCTAGCGACAGTTCCATTGCAGCACAGACCAAGAGATTTCAAACCCAAAGAGCAAGAGTCAGGAGACGACAAATATTGGAAAGACAAAAAAGAGAGAAGGAGGTATGTCACACACTCTCATCCAGAGCGGAGATCAAGACGACATTTGAGAAACCTCATAGAACAGTCACCGTCAGACATAAACATTAGTTCATCTGTCTGTGAGCAAAGGAAAAGGGGCTATGTATATGCTTTGAGCAACTCCAACGTGATGGAACACAGCCCAACACTGTTGATGGAACTGAATGAATGGACACAAGAGTTCCTGATGGGCACTGGTGCCACAGTTAATGTGATAAGTGAGCAGGCATACAAGGAACTACAGTGCCCTCTGAATCTCAGATCGTCCACAGTTGACATCTAATCTTACGGAGCAACGTCTCCCATGAAATGCCTGGGACAGTTCGAAGGCACCTGTTGCTACAACTCACAGGAGAAGAGGATACTTATACATGTACTGGCTACAGAAAGTGGAAGCGGTTGCATAATGAGCTTCAAGACAGCTGTCGACATGGGCCTGATACATGTACTGTACAAGTTGATGGTGCACAAATACATTGACCCGGTACACATGATCAAAGAACTCCATCCAACTCTGTTCAAAGGGATAGGCAAGTTGTGCAACAAACAGATCAAACTGTAAATAGTTGAAGACGTGACACCGGTAGTGCAATACTACAGAGGCATAGCAGTAAATATCGACCAGAAAGTCGAAGAAGAGTTGCATAAGCTACTGGAACAGGACATAATTGAACCAGCCACGGGACCCACTACATGGGTGTCACCCATCGTCCCTGTCCCGAATAAGGTATGGGACACTATCAGATTGTGCATAGACATGAGAAGGCCCAACCAGGCCATCAGGAGAGAGAGACACATGGCACCGCTTATCAGCATATGATATATTTCTTAAACGGCGGCAAGGTGTTCTCAACACTAAACTTGCAAAAAGGCTACCATCAGCTTGTACTAAGCCCAGAAAGCCAGAACATCACAACTTTTGGCACACACCTTGGGCTTTTTAGATATAAAAGTTGAGCTTGGGCATATCCTCCGCCACTGAAATCTTTCAGTCAGAGATTCATAATGTCAGTTAACACATACGTAACTGTATAAACTACAGTGATGACATTCTGGTGTCTGGAACTGATGTGGTAAAACATGACCGGACTATATGCAGGGTGTTATTGTTATTGTACGCGGTACATTGAGGACTTTGCCACGGTCAGTGAACCCCTGAGAGTACTGACTAAACAGAAACCCGTGTTCAACTGGTCGAAAGAGTGTCAATGTGCTTTCACAACAATACGTGACAAAGTGGCTCACACGGAGAACATGTCGTATTTTGACACCAATCGCAAGTCAGAACTAACAGTGGACGCAAGCCCAGTCGGGCTGGGGATGATTCTAGTTCAAATCGACCCAGATGATCCCAGTCACATCCACATTGTTGGCTACACCAGCCGAATCCTTTCAACAACTGAACAGGCATATTCTCATGGTGAGATGGAAAGTCTAGGATTAGTGTAGGGTGAAACACTTTCACTTTTTCTCTATGGCAAGCCATTTAAAGTAGTGACAGATCATCAGACCTTGCTGTTCCTCTACGGCAATCCCCAAGCCAAGATGCCACCCCAAATAGCCAGGTGGGGTCTCAAGTTACAGGACTATTCATTCGAAATTGTGCACCGACCGTGCAAGGAAGAGAACCGGGCTGACTTCTTGTCCCATCATCAAGAAGTAGAAGTACCCCATAACCCTCTGTGGCAGATCGCTATCTTCGCTATCTCATCCAGCAAGCGATACCACAGGGCATTAACCCAGTTCACCTAGCCCATGTAGTAGAGGCAGACACTGCATGCCAGATACTGTGCGCCGGACTCCGATCTGGACAGTGGAGAAGAGCCAAAGAGAAGGGTCGCCTCAAGTCAGAGGACATATGGAAGGAGGTGGATAGACTGTTACAAATAAGGGAGGAATGAACCCTCTCGGAAGACAGCATCCTGATAAAAGGACACAAAATGGTGATCCTGGTCTTGCTAAAAAGGAAGGTGGTGGAATTCGCCCATGAAGGGCACCGAAGAGTTATCTCCACGAAAAGCATGGTAAGACAAAAAGATGTGGTTTCCACTCCTGGATTCCCTGGTGGAGAAAATCCTGGGGGAATGCCTGACATGCTGTCTCACTCCAAATCGACATCCTGCACCATTGCGCATGTCAGAACTCCCGGAAGGATTGTGGGAAGCAACCTCAGATGCACAAGAGCATGTCAGCGTTCAAAGAATACCCTTGGTCATTACCGACAGGAAGGGCTTGATGATCATGGCTCATGGAGACCATGCACAAACCACTCGAAACTCCTCACACTTCAAAAGATTTCCCTTAACCAGCCCCAAGAGAATGAGCCGATGAGAGGAGCGGATAGATGAATATCTGTCCAATTAGTCTTATCAAGAAGATCTCAAAGATGCCGACACATCTGCTGCAGAGGACGATCAGAGGAGACCGTAAACTCCAGACATCAGACAGAGAGAGAGGAATAGACCTTGTTGACTCATTGAAGAAATGGGTTGATCAGTCCCCGTTCCAGTTCATGCTAAAGACCTGAGGGGCAACTGTTTAATTTGGGGGAGATGTCATGTTGACAGTTATGTTCCAGTGTATGGGTGCGCAATGAGAGGTGGGGAGCGAAGAGATCGGATGCGGGCAGAGGAGGAGTTCAGTAAGTTCGAGAGTTTAGAGGAATAAAGATGTGTTAAAGAGCATCAGGACTCTGTCTCTTTATTCCATGTGCAGCGTGGTGTGCACTCATACCGGTTTGTCGCTAAGGCCAGGGACAGAGATATTACACACTGCATGTTACTGGTTGTTCTATTTATGTGTTCTGCAGTGCTCATCCTCAGACACACTGCAGTGACTTGACCGTGTTTTAGAGAAATGGCAGACACATAAAGAAAATATGTGCCTTAGTGCACATGGGTGGCTGTGAGGGTCACTAAGTGTAGGTGGTTGTGTTATTTAAAGTATACATGTTTATACAATGCAGCAGTTAGCATTTTTGTGCCTTCTTAGCGCCTCTGCTCGGCGCTGTGGGCAGGATACCGTTCATTAGTGCCGGTGCACCTCATGGAGCTTGGGGTTTAGGCCTTGCACGAGTCATGTGTGTCAGTGATGGTGGGTGTTTGTTAATGTGTGTATTATCTTGCAGTGGTTTCAATGGCACAGGGTGGTCATGTTCTTGGCCTTTCCCGACTCCTGTGTGTCACTGTGCATGCAAGTGTGTTCATTTGCATATTGTTTGAATCTGATAGACCTTATATCATATGAGTGCTGTGCCTTTCAAATTACAGGACTACCAGGACATATTATGTCAGTGCATGTCTTATTGTTGGAGCAACTGGGAATATGAAGCCAATACCTGGCATGTTGTGGAGGTATTGGGGCATTTGATGGCAGTGCCGGGGTATTGTTGCTATTCTCGAACTGCCTTACCTATCGTTGACTGCCTGAGCTTACTCTAGCATGATGCTACCTGGCAGTTTGTGTGAATAGCTAGGACTATGCCACATTTACATGGTAGTGTTCATGATTAATGGACATTACATGGAAATACCTAGTCAAACTATATTGGCACTTTACATGGCTGTATTGGACTATAAAGCCAGTAGCTGGGAATGAGGTCTTATCTAGGTATTTAATGCTGGCACATGACAATGTAAAGCAGCTCCTGGTCCTGCAAGTCAGACCTCTCCCTGTCGTCCTACCCTTTTTCCTACTCCATACCACATTATACGGTGCCTGCAGCCTAGCAAAATTTACCAAAAGTCATTGGCTCAGATGCTTTGTATCTAAGTAGTAGCTGTAAGATTTGGAACGGCGGTTCTATATTATGGTTTACGTACCAGTCAAGCAAAGCCAATGTCTACAGCTCCACTCACCTCTCATAGGCACAGATAGTTCATCCAATGCCCCATTCTAATATCATCCAACTCAATGGTACTCATTGGAAAACCCACAAAAGTTCACACCCAACGTTGATTCTACACCAGTTCTGACCACATTCATGAGTACTGGCTTGTAGCCTTAAACCTTTCCATACATGTTACACACCTCTGGGGTCCGCCGGGTTACAGTAACACCTAGCAGACAAGCAACCCTCCACACTTCAGGGGTACACTTAAGTACATTTAAGTACAATGTGTGAGACTACACAACCCTTGTCCTCTTGGTATTAGGTAACCAACCTTTTGGTATGGGGCTGTACTATACAAGTTGGTAGTGTGACTGAGCAGCTTGTAGAAAAAGGCGACACACATGCTCCTTGTGGGACTCCATACATAAGAGTAGTAGGTTTAGCTTCTGCGAGATTGCTAGCCGCCCTAACTTGCCTTCGTTTCAAGAAGGAGGAGATCCTTTCAGTTGCCGCCAAGGAGAACTTGCCATTATTCCTTAACCTGGTGGACAAGATGGAGTGGTCCACCAGGTCAAAGGCCGCCAAGAGATTGACAGTAATGGGTAGGGAAAATTGGCCCCTATCCATCATCTGAAGAAGATGAGCCTTTAAGGCCAGAAGAGCGGTCTCGGTTACATGATTAAATCTGAAGCCCGATTGATAATCATGAAGAATGTGATTCTGCTCTAAAAAAGCTGAGATTTGATTGTAAGCCACTCTGTCCAAGATTTTTAGCAGAAAGGTGGTGTTGGTAATGGGTTGCTAATTTGAAGCATTGTGTGGACAGAGATTAGGCTTGTTCAGAAGTGGAGTGATCCAGGCATTTTCTATATCGCCTGGAACCATGTTAAGAGCAAATGAGGAGTTCACAAATTTAGTCAATGCAGTAATGAGTATAGGAGAACATTCCTTTATCATAATGGAGGAACATGGGCCCCCCTTACAACTCGTACTTTTAAGTTGAGTGATGGTTTTAGTCAGTTCTTGTTTTGAGATTGGCTGGAAATTAAAAGTCGGCTGCTCCTTTTCATTAGTTACAAGAGTCTGTAAGTTGACCTCCAAGTCTTGTTTAGACATGATGAGTTTTTTTTCCTCGATTACCTCTCTAATTTTTTCCAATTTATTGAACAGGGCCTGCTGAATTTCAGTACACCAAGACTCGTTTTTAAGAATAGCACCTTGAGTGGGGCCAGGTATATGCAATTGTTCCTTGGATATTTTAAAAAGTTCTCTGCTATCAGATTTAGCGTTCACTATTCTTGTATTAAATGACTCTTTTTTAGCTGTAAATACAGCTAATTTGTACTCTGCTGCTGCCGCTTTGTAGGCTGCTAAACTGAGCGGGTCTCTGAGTTGGCACCAAGCATAAAACAGCTTGATTTTTTTGGTATTTAAGTTCCTTTAGATAATTGTTAAACCAAGGATTACCCAGCAATGGAGACTGAGTCTTTATTTTAACTGGTGAAAACTTCTCTGTGGCTGGATCTAGCGAGTTCATAAGAGTGGTAGAGAGTTCTTCTAAATTACTTATGGTGCAGATTTTGCTGTTGAGGTCAGAAGCCCAGTCGGTGAGATTCGCAAGATTCACATTTTTGCAATTTCTAACAACTTTTGACACCTTAGGCTGAATAACTTTTTTGTTGAAAAAATCAGTCTGTAGCTGGAAACATATACATGAGTGGTCAGACCATGGGCAGGCCTTATCTTCCATGTTGGTAAGGGTCAGATTAAGGGAAGCCACCCAAACCAGTGTGTGTCCCTTAATGTGGGTCAGGGCTCTAATATGATGGGAAAAGCCATAAGAGTCAAGTGTGCTCTCCATGACTTTTGCGATAGCATCTGTAGCACACCCCAACCAGAGATTAAAGATTAAAATCTCTGAGTAATATAAGTTTAGTGTTTGGCTTCAAGAAGGATAATAAAAGGCTGTTCATAGTGGCTGGAAAGGTTGAATCAAATGAAGGGGCTTTATATAATAAAATAATATTGCGTGTGGTTTCAGCACTAATAGCTAATTAGACTAGAAGAAGTTCTGTACCTGGGATGATATCGATCTTGCTTTCCCAGGATATAAACTCGGACCTGATGATGAGAGCCACACCCCACCTCTATTCTGAGTTCCTGCCTAATCATATAATAACCTTCAGGAAGTGCTAACTCCAATACATGGTCAGCTACCTCGTGGCCCCACGTCTCCGTAAGGGAATAAGTATCCAGGCTAAATTATTGAATGATGGGCGCCACTTCTGTGGCATGTTTAAGAGACCTAGTGTTTAATAGCATATATTTTAAAGTGCAATATGGCTTAGTGACCTTCTTGAGGTTTGGACAAGTGGTACAAATGGGCACGGAGAAGGTTGTGACTGGGGAGTGTGCAGAATACTCTATTTGAGAAGTCCGGTTATGATAAGGTAATAGTTCTGATAACATTCCCACCATATGGGTTTTTGAAGCATCCTCACAGGGGGGCATGGCAATAGAGGTTATCGGGACATCAGGTGTATCAGCTGGAGCGTCTATAATAGAACAGACCCATTGGTTATTGCTATGTGATACTATATTCCCCTTCTCTACAGGA
This sequence comes from Ambystoma mexicanum, assembly GCF_040938575.1. Lineage (NCBI taxonomy): Eukaryota > Metazoa > Chordata > Amphibia > Caudata > Ambystomatidae > Ambystoma > Ambystoma mexicanum. Next base: position 619,351,718 of record NC_090923.1, on the reverse strand, counting down.
TGCAGTATGGAAAAGGAAGCATCTGCCGTTGGGTTAGTGGAAGTAGTGTTAGGTAATAAGGATTTCAATCTACCTGGATCTATAGGGGCAAATAGCAAACATCTAGCATCCAGTCTTTCTCTAGCCATTTTTATGGCATGCAAAACATCTGTGATACCCATAGTGGTTACTTACCAAGGAGATAAGGAAGGTGTCCTGACTCACGTAACAAACTGAAACAAACCGGCTCCTACGCGCCAGCGCTTATGTGCCTGAAGTGAGGTTAAGTACTGCCACGAACTACAGTCTCGCTGGGAACTGTAGTTCTTTGGTGTGTCTCTGCCTTTCTAATAATAAAATAAAGTCTTGCACAAAGTTAGAGAGTTTTGTAGAAAATCACTGTAGGGTCACAAGCTGTTACACTTGTGGAGGGTAGAGCTGAAATCAACTCTAACAAAAGTACCTTCTGCAAGTCTCAACTGAGAAGAGCAAAGATAAAGACACTGAGGTAAGTATCCCAAGTCTGAACAGTACCTCTGGTTTGAAGAAGAGTGGTCCAGCTGGCTTCTGTCCTGTTGCAGCAATGCAGATCCTGGGTTCCTTAGCCTCAGTCGTTGGGACAAGAGGGAGGACGTCTGGAGGATGTCTGCAGCAGCAATTTGGAGGTGGGCGGCAGCTACGGGCTCTTTTCAGATCAGCTGCACTTTGAGGTTTCAGCGCACGGTAAACAGCACCACTGTGGATATTGGATACTGGTTGGCCTTCCTTTACTCCTTGAGTCCTGCACTCTGGTGAGGAGACTCAAGCTCTGGTCGTCCTGCTTCTGGAGGGTCCTTAGGAGACTCCTGGAGGTTCTGGCCAGATTGCAGATGCTGCACTTGACTATGGATTTCTCGACCCCGGCACTTGGTTCTTGCAGCAGCAAAGAAGTACAGACAGTCAGGGAAGATGGTCCAGTGGAGTTTGTCACAGGTTAGTTAGTCCCATTAACCCAAGCGAAGAAGTCTTCCCTTCCGGAGCTTCTATTGTCGATCAGAAGGTTTCAGAACAGCAGCAGGGCTTCACCGGGCTATTCAAGTATGCAGCAAGCGTTGTTCATGGTTTCTTTGTCGGGTGTTCTTCCCAGGGATCAACTCTTCCGCATGTCCCCAAGCAGGTTTCTCCCATTCATGCAAAGCCTAGGCTGTCACTCAAACAGCAGGGTGGCTGTGCTGCAAGGACAGCCAGACAGCCAATCATGACTGGGTGCATTCAGGCATTCCTAGAGACAAAGGACAGAGGAGTTTTGGGAACCTCCCTCACTTCCTGACCTTCCAGTCCTGAAACCCCCCTTCCAGGGGGGTTTCAGGACTGAAGCCCGCCAAAGGCAAAATGAACAAAGGGCTCAAAGCTGTCTCAACGCACAGAGTACAACCCAAGAAAAACCTCACAAACAGAAAGTGGAAAAAAAGAAGACAGGGACAATTTTGACAAAATGGTCACCCATGGGAGCTGTACTGCAGCTGAGGGTTATGCCTGTGGTAGAAAAGCACAATGGTAGGAAACATTAAACGACTGCCACCAGCCATTTAAAGTAGTGAGGGTAAAATAAAAATGTTACATGGGAAAGTAGGATAAGGGGCTACTAGGTAACCCCCAGCACTCCACATAAAATGGTGTGTGCTGGACCTACAAAGAGAAAACGTAAGTAAAATCCATTTCACTTTACTATTCTTGGGAACTGCAGTTCACACAAGAAAAGGTATTTAAGCCTTATGAGAAATCTAAAGGATTTCTCAGTGACACTGCACTGAAGGTGTTGTTATAACAGTTTATTGAGAAGCCACCCTCAACACGGGGAGTTCCTTCCCTCCCCACTCACCTGGTTATGCAACAAACTGTATAGCATATTCTTTTTTTTTAGCACTATCTCTTTCACATATCATGCCCCTCCGATCCCTCTCCCTTGAGCTAACAATGAGCCAAGAACCAGGCCGGTGTATGGGAAATATATTGGTATTTATGAAAATAAACAATCATTTCAATTTATTAACATACTTTCAGGATATTTGCTTTGTGAGGTAACCTCCTCCCTCCAAATGATGCCGCCACAGTGAAGGTAAGGTACAACTAGTTTCTTGGAGTTACGTTAAAGTTACACTGTACAGCACTGGGACGTCCACCCCTGGCAAGCTCGTAATGCCAACCGCTCAACTGAATAGAACACACCTGCAACCATAAACATACATTCTAGACACGCGCCACACTACGCTGTTCAGATTCTTTGATATCAACCTCACCCGAGTCACCTGTACTACCTAGAGACCGGACAGACTACGACACTTTGTATATACAACATAAACGATTTTAAAAATGTACATTACATACATACATAAAACACATGGTTTGTAAAATAGGATAGCTATATGGTACATCCATAAATATATCTGATAAAATATTTAAAACAATGCATCAATTAAACCACATATCAAGTACATGGTTTCTTTCTAAAATATAGCTGGTTAAAACTGTATGCTTACGTTATTCATAAAGGGCAGTATCGTGACCCATTTCATATAAAATGTGATCATGTAATAGATGAAATTTAAGTCATTTCCATTCATAAACATTTGCCATAACAAGGATGGATCCTGATATCTAAAAGAATTATTATAAGATTTCATCATTTGTTCTCTAATATAATCCAGACTTTCACATCTTGTCAGAATATGTTCTAATGATTAAATGGCATTTTTGCCACATAACCGCCATACTCGTTCATTGCGTAAGAGGCCATTCTGAGCTCCTTCGGTCTCTAGGACTTTACTTTAGTTAAATTTTAGGAGTAGGTACTGTTGCATCATCCAGGAATCTAGAAAGGCCACAATATAGGATGGTGGATTGATTTGAGAATCGATCTACTGGATAAAGGGACACTATGGGAATTACATGCTTATTGTACTGTGTTGTTCTCATGAACAAATAATCGAATGTTCTTTTTCAACCAGTAGTTTATCCTTTTTACATTGGTTGTGGATATAGCAATATCACACCCCCCTTCCATATATTATAAATAATAAATATTGTTCCCCATGTACCTATCAGTTCATAATTATCTAAGCTCAGAAGGACAAGATAAAATACAAGTCAGGTCATATTCTAGATAAAAGAACTTGACAGATACAGAAAGTGGCATGCGAAACAATTTGCTCCAAACCGTTTTAGCTCTATATGGAAGCTGTGCCCCCAGATTTCAAATCCATATGTTAATATTGGGAACATTTTCATTGTAATCAAGAGAAGTACGGTTTTCACTGAAAAGCCGCCATTTCTTCCAATAAAGGCACTCACAGCACTGACCATTCTCCAACATTTCAATTTGGTTTTTGCCCAATGAAGCTTCCAGTATAAGGATTCATCAACTAAGATCAGGAATAGAAATTAGCAGGAAAATATCAAAAACACCACTTTATCCGTGTCCACAACACAATCGACTTCTCTCAGCAGAAGTAAATCACAAAAGTGAGTTAAAAAGAATACAGACACACTTCTTACTTTCTGCAAATTTCACTTCACGAAATAATTACACTGATTAATACCAAAGTCACTTATGTAATGTTGTGCGATTTTGATTTTCCTGCAGGCTTAAAAGGGTAGCAGTAGGATTTCAAGATTGGTAAAAATACATATGGCAATTATAATTTCACCAACACTTTTGGTTTAAAATAAACACAGGGAGATTTATCGCTTTGTTTTCCAGACCCCCCTGGCTTTGGTCCAGGTTGGGAAGTCAGTCAGAAAAATTGGAATGCTTTGGGGAATTTGGGATTTCAGACCCCCCTTACTGAAAGGCCTGTGTTGAGGAAGTAGGATAAAAAGGTAGGATTGATTTAAGAAAAAAGTCACTCCTCTTCCTCAAAGAAGTCGGCATCAGCTGGACAACAAGGATTACCCAATTAATGTATAGGTTATAGTTTTCAGCACACAATGGGAAGTGAGCTTTGTTAATTTCAAATTTTAATGAAATTCATGGCGTAGAGTTCTGCCAAATGGGGAATTAATTACATTAATATTTTTGGTTTAATAGGCTTAGGATCTACACAGTTCAGCCCCCTCCGACCCACTACAACGGAAACTGCTTCAAGGCAAGCAGAATCGCCCACCTTTTGGTTTCCCACGGCTCAGTTCTACTTACATCGCAAGCCTCTGTTTAAGGTTTAGGAAAGCCAGCTACATCTCAGAACACTCTCAAAAGATAGGGCAGGAGTCTGGTCACTACACTCTCAAAGATGGCCTCTCACTCTCCACCACAGGACCCAGTCAGCTTAGAGGCCTTCTGTCATGATTCCTGCCCCTCATGTCCCCAGCCCTCCAAGATGTCAGGCTGGAGCCAGACCACAATCACCTACATGGCCCTCAAGGGCCTCTCCATCTCTCCAAAGACCCACTTGGAGCCAGACTTGGTGCTTGTGGCACCAGACTCACTCACTCCCATAGGATAACATTGGGGATTGGACTTGTAGTGCATTGATGGGGACGAGATGGATGCCCCCACATATTTCGGTTCCCAGAACTGCATGTGCAGTCTAGACTTTTGGGTGTGGTTCAGCCCAGCAGAGACACCTGGGATACCCAGAGACTATTTAAGCCACGTCCAGGCTGGGAAACATGCTTTGTGTTTTGTGCACCTGCAGCATGACACCCACTGTGTTGGGATCGGTCTCCAGTAGGCCTGCATCTTTCTTATGCGCTCAGCTCCTGCAAGAACAAGAACACCGTTAGGAACAGCCTTACCTTGCAGCGCTTCTGCCCATCATTCATCGCTTCTTCTTTTCTGCGGGCATCTTCGGCGGTGTCATTCCCATCCCGGCACGCCACTTCCTAAGGAAAAGAGAAAAGAACAGAAAAAAGGCATTAGTAAGCATTCAGCAAATCTTCGCTTATTTTTAAATACTGTACGAGCTTCAAACGCTTATCTGAATCCCAACCGCTCGGGGGGAACTCTGTCTCCGGAACTCCTCATCCATCTGCAAGAGGGGAAAGACTCCAGGTTAGCGTGGAAACATCTAGAGGCGCCGCATACCGCGCTTACTCACCGCATTTCTTCTTCATAAGCGGCATCCACGCTGAAAACGTCACGCAACCTAAAAGACACAGAAAAAGAACTCAGTTCAATACAAATACGAAAGGGTCACATCACGCTCTCACTCACCTTCAGCACTACTCATCTCAGCAGCACGTCGCCATCCCCGGGCGCCGGCCATCATCTAAGGAAGGAAAGGAACGAAGTTAGAGAACTGTTCAAAAGACTCATTATACTTACCTGTCGGACTCTTGCCAGTGAAGTGACTAGGCAGCAATGAGCCTGCATCAATCAACGCACCCCTACGCTGAAAGCAGGACAGAGAGCACACTTTCCAAGAAAACAAGGTGAGCTGTGGATCAAAGGGAAGGGTTGGACCCCGGGGAAGAAGAGGTTCAAGCACACAGAGACAATAGGGAGTTAAACTCTACCAATCCTGTGTTTCAGGCCCAGTCTCCATTCGAGTAGACTCCGCGGAAGGGTTTGAGGTCGTAAGAGGTAAAAACAGGTTGAGTGATGTCCCCGTGGATACCAGGTGAGCGTTACAGAACACAAAGCGTCACATCAAAATCCACCTGGGTGTCATGGAAACATCAGAATCTGACCAGTTAGCCCACATGTTGGGCAGCTACGTTCTGAAGTACATGCAGCCAGGCAGGAGACCAACACCCTGAGGAGAGAGCTGATAGTAGCCAAAGAACGCACTGATGATTTAAGCCGGCAAAATCTCCAGTCACAAGCAGGGAATGCACCATTGCTGGGAAGCGTGCCCTCGATGGCAGCACCATCAGCCAATCCTGTTCAGATAACCCTTCCTGGGGCAGTTCCCTTGGCCCCACCCAAACGATTTACGGGGGATCCCAAGAGGTTTGCAACGTTCGTGAACCAGTGCTGCCTGCACTTCCTTTGTAGAGCAGGGGCCTTTCCGAATGACCAATCAAGGGTCGCTTTTGTGCTATCCTACCTGAGTGGTAGCGCCGTGGACTGGTCTGTAACCTTTGTGGCCCAAGACGATCCTTTTCTGCATGACTTCAGGGGCTTTCAGATGGAAAAGCTGTTCGCCCGTTGTCCTCATGGGCAGGCATTAGACAACAAACTTTTGTCCCTACGCCAAGGGAACCAAGACCTATTAACATACATAGCCACATTCAATAGACTCGTAGTTGAAGCAGAATGGCCAGTGGAGAATAGAACCACGTTATTTCATCGGGGGTTGCGGGGGGAGCTCAAGGATGTTCTGGCACAAGTAGTGAACCCCCCGAAAGGCTGCTCAGAATTCATTGACCTTGTTGTTCAACTGGATCATAGGTTGCAGGACCGAAGAGCAGATCAGACCAGACCGGACCCTCGCCCTATGTATGTGCGTTCAAAAGACAATATTGCCCGCACAACGGAAGGTTCAGGAGAACCAATGCAAATCGGGGGGGGTCAGATCCCCCTTGACTAAATTGGAAAGGGATAAAAGGAGACAGCAGCAGTTATGTCTGTACTGTGGAAGGTCAGGTCATTTCCTTAAAGAGTGCCCTGTGAAGCCACCGAGGAGGATGGTAAGGGCCATGGACAAGGAAGATACCATCAAGGAATCGGAAAACTCTCCAGCCCGGCAAGTGTAGGGGTCCACTTGCCGAGCGAAGAAAGTGAACAACAGACCTCCCATTTTGCACTATCTGTGGTCTTGATCAATCACCAAGAACCATCTCGGATACACACAGTAAGAGCGTACATAGACTCTGAAGCCGTTGGGAATTACATCGACCAGGATCTTGCGGCAAAGATGGGGCTTCCGTTACGCCCTAAATCAACCACCGATACTGTTACCACTGTCGACGGCACGGAAATAGCTTCTGGTCCAGTATCCCAATGCACTGCAGCTTTAACCCTTCTGTGCCAGGATGGACACCAAGAATCTATTGTTTTCAACCTCATTAAGGCACCACAGTTCCGGTTGATTTTGGGAATGCCATGGTTGGTAGCTCACAATCCTTGAATCAATTGGTGAGAAAAAGAATTGGCCTTTCCCGAGACTTGCGCCCATGCATGTTATCGCCAAGAGAAACAACCAATAGACACCAGAACCTCCATGCTTGCGACTGTGGCAATCGGCACCCTACCAATTTAATACCAGGACTTTTTAAGATGTCTTTCAGAAAGAACAGGCTAATACCCTGCCTCCGCATAGACCATACGATTGCCAAATCGACCTGATACCCGGCACACAAATCCCTTGTGGGCGAATTTATGCACTCACGGAACCAGAAAACCAGTACCTGAAGGCCTATCTTGACCAATACCTGGCCAACGGGTTCATCCGTCCCTTGAAGTCTCCAGTAGCCAGTCCTCTATTCTTCGTACCTAAAAAGGAGGGGGACTTGAGAAAGTGCATCGACTATCGCGCACTGAGCCAGATTATCGTAAAAAACCGCTATCCCCTGCCATTGATCCCTCAATTGCTTGATCAAGTCAAAGATGCCCAAATCTACACAAAACTAGACCTGAGGGGGGCATATCACCTTGTTCGCGTAAAACAGGGGGACGAATGGAAAACTGCTTTTCGCACCAAATACGTCTTGTACGAATATCAAGTAATGCCCTTTGGCCTTTGCAACGCGCCTGCAGCATTTCAATACTTCATGAAAGATGTCCTACGGGAATTGATTGATGTCTGTGCTCTAGTGTACATCGACGATATTCTAGTATATTCTGCATCAAAGCAGGACCACGTTAAACACGTCCGATCCGTAATTGAGAAACTCCATCAACACCAGCTCTACGCCAAGCTCGAAAAGTGCTCATTCCATGTCTCTAAGGTGGAATTCCTGGGCTTTATTCTCATCACAAAAGGACGCCAAACGGGCCAGTTACACCCTGTTGCCTTCTGGTCGCGTAAATTCACACCCCCTGAACTCAATTACGCTATCACAGACAAAGAACTCCTGGCCATTAAGTCAGCCTTTAAGGCATGGCGGCGCTACCTCTTGGGTGCCAGACGCACAATCAATGTAATAACTGACCACCGGAACCTCCAGTTCCTAAAAACGGCAAAGGCCCAATCCTCACGACAACTACATTGGGCTCTTTTTTTTGCTGAATATGACTACGTCATTACATTTCGACCAGGGGTGAAAAACGGGAAGGCCGATGCCCTTTCCCGTATGGGGGTGGAAGAGCAAGGGTATCAGACCCCTGACCCAATAGCAATCATCCCGAGTGACAAGCTCCTAGGAATCACAGCAACCATAACTCAGAAAGAATTACATGAAGAAATCCAAACCCTGATGAGTCCGGAGCAATTACAAGTGTGGAGTGCACAAGGAGAACATTACATGATAAAAAATCAGTTGCCCACTTCAGGAATCGTTTATTCTTACCAAACCAAGAACTACAAGAACAAGTCATGTCCGGTTACCATGATTCCTTGATCGAGGGCCACCCCGGAATCGCTAAAACCCTAGCCAAGGTCAAACGAAATTATTGGTGGCCCATGTGGCATAAAGACATTATCCAATTAATCCTATCTTGTGGAGTGTGTGCTCAAAACAAGTAATCCAAGCAGAAACTGGCTGGGCTATTACAACCATTGGAAATCCAACCAGCACCCTGGCACACGTTGTCCCTCGATTTTATTACTGACTTACTACCCAGTCAAGGGTTTAACACTATTCTTATGGTTGTGGACCTATTTTCAAAAATGGCACATTTCATTCCTCTTAAGGGGCTCCCAAATGCTTCCACTCTGGCAAAGGTATCTCTTGAAGGCATCGTACTGCTCCATGGGTTTCCTTCAGTTTTGGTCTTAGAGCGAGGTACTCAATTCGTATCTAACTTCAGGAGAAAATGCTGCTCCATGGCCCAGATCGACATCCGACTATCCACCAGTCACCATCCCCCAAACGGATGGTCAAACTGAGAGGACAAATCAAACGCTCGAGCAGTATCTGTGTTGCATGTTACACTAAGCTGAAGGAAGCTGGTTCGACCTATTATGGATAGCTGAATTTGCTTATAATAATTCCCTACACACCAGCACTGGGCAGACACCCTTTTATACCATGTATGGAAGGCACCCACGTACTTCTGAGTTGGACATTCCTACAACCCTGGAAATGCCAGCAGTCAAAACCTTGCACACAACCATTTCTCAAACCTTTAAAAGGGCAGCTGAACACCTACTTCAAGCTAAGAATCGCCAAAAGAAGTTTGCTATCAACACCAAGCAAAGGCCCCCAACAACCAAGTGGGAGACAAAGTCTGGCTGGCGTCTAAACACGTGTCCATTAAAGGAACCCAAACGTTCCGTCCAAGATACCTGGGTCCATTCACCGTCACCTCCGTGATAAATCCTGTGGCGGCCAGACTAGCTCTGCCATCAAACATGCAGATTCATCCTGTGTTTGACGTGTCTCTTCTTAAACCTGTTCAACCTGGGACCCGGGTAGCAACACCACTGCAGCCAGTAGTAGTCGCCTGGGAGCCAGAATTCAAAGTCAAGGACATACTGGATTCAAAGTACGTCAGATCCAAATTATACTACTTAGTATACTGGAAGGGGTATGGTCCACAAGACAGGACATGGGAGACTTGTGAGTACATCCATGCACCTCGCTTGCTTAGACGATTTCATCAAAACCATCCAAACAAACCAGGACCAGACAGAGAGCCACCTTGAGAGGGGCCTTGGGGGGAGTGCTGTCATGATTCCTGCCCCTCATGTCCCTAGAACTCCAAGATGTCAGGCTGCAGCCAGGCCACGATCACCTACATGGCCCTCAAGGGCCTCTCCATCCCTCCAAAGACCCCCTTGGAGTCAGACTTGGCGCTTGTGGCACCAGACTCACTCACTCCCATAGGATAACATTGGGGATTTTACTTGTAGTGCATTGATGGGGACAAGATGGATGCCCCTACATATTTCGGTTCCCAGAACTGCATGTGCAGTCTAGTCTTTTGGGTGTGTTTCAGCCCAGAGACACCTGGGATACCCAGAGACTATTTAAGCCACGCCCAGGCTGGGAAACATGCTTTGTGTTTTCTGCACCTGCAGGGTGACACTCACCGTGTTCGGATCGGTCTCCAGTAGGCCTGCATCTTTCTTCTGCGCTCAGCTCCTGCAAGAACAAGAACACCGTTAGGAGCAGCCTTACCTTGCACATGGGAAAGTAGGATAAGGGGCTACTAGGTAACCCCCAGCACTCCACATAAGATGGTGTGTGCTGGACCTACAAAGAGAAAATGTAAGTAAAATCCATTTCACTTTACTATTCTTGGGAACTGCAGTTCACACAAGAAAAGGTATTTAAACCTTATGAGAAATCTAAAGGATTTCTCAGTGACACTGCACTGAAGGTGTAGTTATAACAGTTTATTGAGAAGCCACCCTCAACAGGTGGAGTTCCTTCCCTCCCCACTCACCTGGTTATGCAACAAACTGTATAGCATATTCTTTTTTTTTTAGCACTATCTCAGTCACATATCATGCCCCTCGGATCCCTCTCCCTTGAGCTAACAATGAGCCAAGAACCAGGCCGGTGTATGGGAAATATATTGGTATTTATGAAAATAAACAATCATTTCAATTTATTAATATACTTTCAGGATATTTGCTTTGTGAGGTAACCTCCTCCCTCCAAAAGATGCCGCCACAGTGAAGGTAAGGTACAACTAGTTTCTTGGAGTTACGTTAAAGTTACACTGTACAATACTGGGACGTCCACCCCTGGCAAGCTCGTAATGCCAACCGCTCAACTGATTAGAACACACCTGCAACCATAAACATATATTCTAGACACGCGCCACACTACGCTGTTCAGATTCTATGATATCAACCTCACCCGAGTCACCTGTACTACCTAGAGGCCAGACAGACTACGACACTTTGTATATACAACATAAACGATTTTAAAAATGTACATTACATACATACATAAAACACATAGTTTGTAAAATAGGATAGCTATATGGTACATCCATAAATATATCTGATAAAATATTTAAAACAATGCATCAATTAAACCACATATCAAGTACATGGTTTCTTTCTAAAATATAGCTGGTTAAAACTGTATGCTTACGTTATTCATAAAGGGCAGTATCGTGACCCATTTCATATAAAATGTGATCATGTAATAGATGAAATTTAAGTCATTTCCATTCATAAACATTTGCCATAACAAGGATGGATCCTGATAGCTAAAAGAATTATTATAAGATTTCATCATTGGTTCTCTAATATAATCCAGACTTTCACATCTTGTCCGAATATGTTCTAATGATTAAATGGTATTTTTGCCACATAACCACCATACTCGTTCATTGCGTAAGAGGCCATTCTGAGCTCCTTCGGTCTCTAGGACTTTACTTTAGTTACATTTTAGGAGTAGGTACTGTTGCATCATCCAGGAATCTGGAAAGGCCACAATATAGGATGGTGGATTGATTCGAGAATCGATCTACTGGATAAAGGGACACTATGGGAATTACATGCTTATTGTACTGTGTTGTTCTCATGAACAAATAATCGAATTTTCTTTTTCAACCAGTAGTTTATCCTTTTTACATTGGTTGTGGATATAGCAATATCACACCCCCCTTCCATATATTATAAATAATAAATATTGTTCCCCATGTACCTATCAGTTCATAATTATCTAAGCTCAGAAGGACAAGATAATATACAAGTCAGGTCTTATTCTAGATAAAAGAACTTGACAGATACAGAAAGTGGCATGCGAAACAATTTGCTCCAAACCGTTTTAGCTCTATATGGAAGCTGTGCCCCCAGATTTCAAATCCATATGTTAATATTGGGAAAATTTTCATTGTAATCAAGAGAAGTACGGTTTTCACTGAAAAGCCGCCATTTCTTCCAATAAAGGCACTCACAGCACTGACCATTCTCCAACATTTCAATTTGGTTTTTGCCCAATAAAGCTTCCAGTATAAGGATTCATCAACTACGATCAGGAATAGAAATTAGCAGGAAAATATCAAAAACACCACTTTATCCGTGTCCCCAACACAATCGACTTCTCTCAGCAGAAGTAAATCACAAAAGTGAGTTAAAAAGAATACAGACACACGTCTTACTTTCTGCAAATTTCACTTCACAAAATAATTACACTGATTAATACCAAAGTCACCTATGTAATGTTGTGCGATTTTGATTTTCCTGCAGGCTTAAAAGGGTAGCAGTAGGATTTCAAGATTGGTAAAAATACATATGGCAATTATAATTTCACCAACACTTTTGGTTTAAAATAAACACAGTGGGATTTATCGCTTTGTTTTCCAGACCCCCCTGGCTTTGGTCCAGGTTGGGAAGTCAGTCAGAAAAATTGGAATGCTTTGGGGAATTTGGGATTTCAGACCCCCCTTACTGAAAGGCCTGTGTTGAGGAAGTAGGATAAAAAGGTTGGATTGATTTAAGAAAAAAGTCACTCCTCTTCCTTAAAGAAGTCGGCATCAGCTGGACAAGGATTACCCAATTAATGTATAGGTTATAGTTTTCAGCACACAATGGGAAGTGAGCTTTGTTAATTTCAAATTTTAATGAAATTCATGCCGTAGTGTTCTGCCAAATAGGGAATTAATTACATTAATATTTTTGGTTTAATAGGCTTAGGATCTACACAGTTCAGCCCCCTCCGACCCACTACAACGGAAACTGCTTCAAGGCAAGCAGACTCGCCCACCTTTTGGTTTCCCAAGGCTCAGTTCTACTTACATCGCAAGCCTCTGTTAAAGGTTTGGGAAAGCCAGCTACATCTCAGAACACTCTCAAAAGATAGGGCAGGAGTCTGGTCACTACACTCTCAAAGATGGCCTCTCACTCTCCACCACAGGACCCAGTCAGCTTAGAGGCCTTCTGTCATGATTCCTGCCCCTCATGTCCCCAGCCCTCCAAGATGTCAGGCTGCAGCCAGGCCACAATCACCTACATGGCCCTCAAGGGCCTCTCCATCCCTCCAAAGACCCACTTGGAGTCAGACTTGGCGCTTGTGGCACCAGAGTCACTCACTCCCATAGGATAACATTGGGGATTGGACTTGTAGTGCATTGATGGGGACAAGATGGATGCCCCTACATATTTCGGTTCCCAGAACTGCATGTGCAGTCTAGTCTTTTGGGTGTGTTTCAGCCCAGAGACACCTGGGATACCCAGAGACTATTTAAGCCACGCCCAGGCTGGGAAACATGCTTTGTGTTTTCTGCACCTGCAGGGTGACACTTACCGTGTTCGGATCGGTCTCCAGTAGGCCTGCATCTTTCTTCTGCGCTCAGCTCCTGCAAGAACAAGAACACCGTTAGGAACAGCCTTACCTTGCAGCGCTTCTGCCCATCATTCATCGCTCCTTCTGTTCTGTGGGCATCTTTGGCAGTGTCATTCCCATCCCGGCACGCTGCTTCCTAAGGAAAATGGAAAAAAACAGAAAAAAGGCATTAGTAAGCATTCAGCAAATCTTCACTTATTTTTAAAGACTGTACGAGCTTCAAACGCTTACCTGAATCCCAGCCGCTCTGGGGGAACTCTGTCACCGGAATTACTCATCCATCTGCAAGAGGGAAAAGACTCCAGGGTAGCGTGGAAACATCTAGAGGTGCCGCATACCGCGCTTACTCACCGCATTTCTTCTTCATAACCGGCATCCACACTGAAAACGTCGCGGCACCTAAAAGACACAGAGAAAGAATTCAGTTTGATACAAATAAGAAAGGGTCGCATCGCGCTCTCACTCACCTTCAGCACTACTCATCTCAGCAGCACGTCGCTATCCCCGGACGCCGGCCATCACCTAAGGAAGGAAAGAAACGAAGTTAGAGAACCGTTCAAAAGACTCATTATCCTACCTGTCGGACTCTTGCCAGTCAAGTAACTAGGCAGCAATGAACCTGCATCAATCAACACGCCCCTGCGCTGAAAGCAGGACAGAGAGCACACTTTCCAAGAAAACAAGGTGAGGTGTTGTTCAAAGGGAAGGGTTGGACCCCGGGGAAGAAGGTGTTCAAGCACACAGAGACAATAGCGAGTTAAACTCTACCAATCCTGTGTTTCAGGCCTAGTCTCCAGTCGAGTAAACTCCAGGGAAGGGTTCAAGATCATAAGAGGTCAGAACAGGCTGAGTGACGTCCCCGTGGAAACCAGGTGAGCGTTACACCTTCCCAGAAATAGACAGCTCCACCCAGATGCACTCTCAGCAATCTCCTCAGGTGTCTCTTTACAGCTGTCAGTTGGTTATTTTCAGCAGCCTTCCTGATGGTCTGTCTCTTGTCTGTCTGATGCTGTCTTTCTCCTTTTTCTGTCTGTCCTCTGTCCTAGTGTAGTCCCCCTTATATAGCAGCAATGACACCACCAATTTTACAATATTGGGGAAGTATCCTGCAGCAATCCCTGCCACAAGGATTGGACAGTTACACTTCTCTCTTCCTTCAAACCCAGGATCTAAGTCAGGATTGGTTTAGGGGTTTGGAGCAACATCTCACAATTCCCATTTGTCATCATCCTTAGTTCTCCTTTCAACTATTGCCAAAAAAAAGAGTTATTTATCACAACTTCATAATTTTACCAGCAACTGCCATAGTAAACATATTTTCTGTTTCCGCTAATAATGGGAATTAGATAAGTCGACCACCAAATCTTTATCTTGTAGCATGGCCATGTGGCACCTTTCTGCAGTTTGCATAAAAAGCACACCAGTTATGAATATGTAATTTATTAAGCATATCCCTAATTTCAATATCCACCCACTCATCAACTCTCACATTTGGAACATGTTCAGATCAGCCAGAAACCTATTTTAAATGGCACTTACAGTTCCCATAGTCACACGCACGAAGATGAATTTTATATCCCCAAAACCGCCTGGAAATTACATAAAACATAGTACATCAATGAAATCCATTCGCCTTATGACGCCTGAGAAAAAGGCCTAAATGATAATAGTACTTTTAAATAAAGTGTGAATGTTGTTGTGGGACAAATGGTCCTGCTCCAGCTTCCGGCCATTTGTTTTCACTGGATCAGCATGTATCTTTATCAGTCTCCTTTGTGTTGGAAGCTTGCTCTTTGAAGTTGGTGTCATATTAGCCGTGCTCCAGCCAAGGATGACCTTTCTTGAAGTCCCTGCTTTCAGAGCCAGCAGGTCTGATTAACACTGAATTTCAGTGCCTTTAGCAGGACATTTTTATTGTGGTTGGTCATTAGATGGGAGGTGTGACATTCAGGCTGGAAGTGGGAGATGTCTTTGTGAAGTTTTGCCCACAGCCAACAAAAGGGTCTGCCTTGGGCTGATATTTTTGTCATGAAGACAAAGTTGCTCTTCAAATGTCACTGGAGGTTTGTGGGTATAATATACATTGCTCTTTGTCAACCCACACACCATGTTTTGTTTTTCTGACATTTTTCTATGAGCAGTGACATTTATTTCACTTTTACATACTGCCCCAGCACCTGAGAGGACAGGAGCCCTGCTCCCCACAGGCATCTTCCTGAGGAATACCTGCGGCAACAAACAAATTCAGGCACAGCACAGTACTGCTGGAGTAGCCGTGCCTTCTCCCCCAACGCTGCAGGAGCAGCTGTGTGGAGCACACTTCACCCCTTCGTTCTTCAGGTGAGCCCGACCCACGGTCACCATTGCTGCATTAGCACCTTTCCGTGCCATACACAGCTCAGGCACCCCTTTGATTGAAGCAAATGCCGCATCCGCGAGGAGGATGCCTCCCAAAATGGCCGCCTGCCGTTTTGTTGCTTTCGCTGCATAGCAACATCAGCATTTGTTTCTCAGAACTCCGCCGGTAGGTGGAAGTTGGCCCTCTCAAGGAAGGCCCACGAGAGCAAGGCCCTATTCTGTTTGCCCCTGTTCGCTGTGGCGAGCTCTTGCACGCTGCCTCCCCCTCAACGTTGCACGCTGCCTCCCCCTCAACGACGTTCTCTAAATACAAGTTAGCAACAGGCCCTAGAGCCAGCAGGTGTCTGCCTTACCCTGAGTCACCATACGCCTGCTATTACGTCTATTCTCACCTGCAATGAACTATTGTAAGTAAAACTAACGAGAACCCAACCACTGCCTGAGAAGCCCACAATCTACACCCAGTACACAGTGTATATCCTGTCTTCACTGCATTTTGCATTGCCTGTTGACCCTATTCAAAACCTGTCTTATCAGGCCCCACTCTGTTTAATCTTGCTCCCAATCTTGCTAAAATGTTTAGTATATCAGAGTAAACAATTATCTATGTTCAATATCCTCTGTACTGATGTTCCCTGCTCAATCCAGCTTATCCACCGGGACATGCTCATTGTCTATTTCACCCAGGGGATCTAGCATACGTCACTGATGTGCCCTGCATTGAAGGGTCTACCCCGCTGTGTCTATGGCAATCCAGCCCATTGTGCCCTCAGAGCCTTGAATGTATTAGCCTACTATGCCATTTGTGAACTAGCCATCTATGCCTGGTTGTTTTGCCTATTCTGCCCTCAGTGAACTTGCCTACTGTGCTTGAATGTACTGCTGTACTTTATCTAACCTGGTATTCTGGACATCCAGTCTCTATTGGGGTATACTTATATATGCTGCACATGCTTAATACCACTGTTCTTGATTCTCATGCTATTGTACTGTCTACACCTCATTGCCTGATCTGCCCTCCTGCCACATTGCCCAATTTGCCTAATACATTATGTACCTCACCTTGTCCACACGAGCCTACCTGGGCATTTTATTTAACTCATTAGTACTACTTATTATAGCTTGGTAAACACCACTGTAGCCAACATCACTATGTCTTCTAAATTGCCTCTAGACAACGCAGGCACACCTACGGAGACACCTACTACAAAAACCCCTTGCAACATAGCACAGAGAAACCTTGGACTCCATGCACGACTGCCCAAAATATTTGAACCCCTCATCAATTACGGTACCAATCTAGACCAGATTTGTGCTAAAAGGCACCACCTAATGATGACCACCCTGATAACTAACTCCAAGAATCATTCTACAAGAAGTAAGACCACTACTAACTCACATGCTCCCCTCATGCATGTAAGACATGCTCCACTCCAACTACCACTGACAGGACCAGACCTCAAAGGTGCCCTAATAAATGCTAGGTCCCAAGTTGCCCATGCTACTGAAATAGCAAAGGTTATCTCAGCAGATGACTACGACTTCATTGCCATCACTGAAACCTGGATACATGAAGCAGCAGGCCCTGCACTGACCCTAGCAGTATCCGACAACTATACCATCCTTACAGCGGACAGACCAGAATCACGCGATGGAGGAGTAGCGATCATCGCCAAAACCAATCTATCCATGAGAATAACCTCCACGCTCAATCTTAAATCCTGTGAGTCGCTATCTATCAAACTACCCACTGCCAACTCCCAAACTCTAAACATTCATCTCATATATAGACCACCAGGCCCATCTCAGAAAATCTAAAAAATACCTCACAAACATTACTGCTAGGAGACTTTCACCTAGGAATTGATGATATCAATGACCCTCAGGCCACTTCTGTAGCTAATATCCTGACTGAACTTGGCTTCACACAGAGAGTGAACGGACCCATGTACATTAAAGGGAGAATTCTCGCTTGTGTAGCCAACCACAATTGTAACGTCTCCATCTCTCCACAAATCTGGACCGACCACCACCTCATATCCTTTACTCTAGATACCAAAAGACCCACCATACAAACACCACCAGCTGCCCCCCACATTAACTTGAAATAAGAAAAACATTACAGCAGACAACCTCCTACCCCATATCTTATCAAATCTCAATTCTCTACCAGACAACTCAGACCCTAGCCTATTCGTAGAAGAAGATAATAATGCTATGACTATTGCTCTCGATAGTATCGCTCCTCTTAAACTCAGGAATAGCAAACCTAAAAATCATCTCAACTCCTGGTTCACACCTCACCTAAAAAACCTAAGATTAGAGAAAAGAAGATGTGAAACAGCCTGGAAACTGCATCACACAGCAGAAAATAAAACTAACCTATTTAATATCTCAACTCAATACAAAAAGGATATCCTCAGAGCCAAACAAGAAACTTACGACGACAGAATCACTCAGGCCAACTCTAGCATGAAGGAGCTCTTCACCATTTTAGAAGAACTAGAAACTCCCATTATTGTACAGGATGATTCTATCAAAGATAAAACATGGTGCTCGGACATCCAGCATGCACTAGTCAACAAATTCACCAACCTCCAAATCAAAATAGCTCAAAAGAAAGCCTCACTAAATACTCAGACTCCCCTTAATAAAACACCCCTGCCCAAGCCTAAAGACCATACTCAATGTAACTTCTCCAAAGTCTCAATTATTGAGGTTGAGAAAACGATTCTTGCTCTGAAGCCATCCAACTGCAAAGGCGACCTATGCCCATCTCAACTGATCAAGGACGCTGCCAGAGATCTAGCTCCTTTCATCACCAAACTCATCAACACCTCCTTCACCACTGGCACCATCCCCTGTAATCTAAAAGAATCATGGGTACTCCCACTTCTGAAAAAACAAACATTAGACCCCAATATTTCCACTAACTACAGGCCTATCACCACTGTGCCTTTCCTCTTAAAAATCTTAGACAAGGTAGCATACACCCAAATTCAAACCTTCCTTGAGCTTAACCTGCTTCTAGGCTCACGCCAATCGGGTTTCCGGCCACAACATGGAACAGAAACTGCACTTATTGATTTGAAGGTCCAAATAGATACACTTAGAGATAAGGGAAAATTACCACTTCTCCTCTTACTTGACCTCTCGGCTGCATTTGACTTGGTGGACCACAAAGTCTTATAGAGTCACCTGGACTCAGCAGCCCACTTTTCGAAACAAGCCATAGCTTGGATACAATCATTCCTCAGTGACAGGACTATGAGGGTATTCTCCCCATCGGCAGTAGCAGATCTAGCCAACACTCTACAACATCTTCACCAAGCCAATCTTTGATAATCTTGACCATCTGGGTATCACCTACACAAACTATGCATATGATACCCAGATCCTCTTACCACTCACTGAGGATTTTAAGGAAGATCTGGCTTTGGTGAACAGAGTTTATAGCATTGTTCAGGCATGGATGGCCAATCACCACTTGTGCCTGAATGATGACAAAACAGAGGTCATCATCCTGGGCACCGCATCTCACATCACCAAGCTCAATATGACTACTAGATTTTCATCATCGATGGGAATACTATTAATGTCACCAGAGAAGTAAAATCCCTAGGCTTTTACTTAGACTCAACCCTATCATTCTCCAAACAGGTCAACTCCCTGGCATCGACCACAACAGACATATGCAAATTAATACCATCTGGGAAACAATTTGTATTAGCTGACAGCTGCCTGATCTTATCTAGAGCCCTCATCTTATCAAAACTTGATTATTGTACTGCCTTATACATAGGGGCGAATAAACACATCATCAATAAAATACAGGTACACCAAAATAATGCGCTTAGAGCAGCTCTAAGCATTCCAAGAAGAGAACACATCTCTGAAATAAGAAGGAAACATAAATGGCTATCCACCCAAGAAAAAATGAATCTTAAAACTGTGTCCCTCATCCACAAATGCTTAAACAAGAAAGCCCCTCGATACCTAACAGAACGAGTCATCAGAAAAACCTCAATTAGACCGTCAGGAACAGTCAACTCTAACTGTCTTCAAGTGCCATGTTTCAAATTAACTACCATTGGAGGCTCCAGCTTCCCAGTCAGGTCAGCACAACTGTGGAACTCCGTACCTCATACACTAAGATCAGACCAAACTTTCACTAAATTCAGGCAGAACCTAATCAAATGGCTCATACAGAAAGACTAGTAATATCTCCTTCCTACACTTCCTCCTCCTTTACAATTTCTGCTTTGCTTGGATGTACCTTTGCACCTTCTCATGTATGCTAAACAATAGTCACCTACTACGCTTGCTATCTATGACTTGATGTTGACACGAGTATCTCCACCATACCTGCTTTGATCCTCAACCTTGTAACCTTGAGGTAACTGCTTTAATTTTTTACGCAACCATTGTAACTAAGCTGATACGTATTCTTATCTCCTGCGCCCTGATACCATCGGGTCAGGCGCGCACAATAAATAAATAAACAAACAAACAAACAAACAAACTTATATTTTTCAAACCGTTTTTATCTGAACACACTGTTAGGGAGAATTCTCATTTTATGGCTAATTTCCCTCACCTAGTGAGTCCCCCAGCAGTTTTGCTGGACTTCTGGAGTTTATTTTGTTTCACTTGGTAAGAGTGTGAGCTTTTCCCCCACTCTTACCCATGTTTTGCCTTGTGTCTTTTATCTGTTTTTGTGATTGTGGGCTCTGGAGTACACCACTTCAATAGCCCCCTTCTTTTGTGTGTTATACAGCACCTTCAGTGCAGTAACATAGAGTTGTCTTTTAGACTTCCCACCGACTCCATTTCTGAGGCTGACTACAGTCCCCCAGAAAAGGGTAAAGTTGCCATTAACTTTACTTAGTCAATTTACCACAGATCCAGTACACCCTATCTTCCATGGAGTACTGGAAAGGGTTACTTCGTATCCCTTTGTATCTGTACCTCCTAGAGCATTGTTTCGCTCTTTTAACATTTAGACTTGGCTGGTGGCAGTGGTATCTACCCTAACATTTCTACCGCAATTATATTATATAAACGTGGTATTGTTTTAGGCTATTGTATTAGCCTCGAACTTAAACCCGCTTGACCAAATACTTTTTCTTTTGGCTCCTGTCGGGTTTATTCGCCATTTCTTTTTGTTAAAGACCTTCTTGTGTCTTACTTTGCGTTGCAAACCAGGTTTATCTTCTTTGTTCACCGTCTTTTGGCAGGATTCTGCTCAGAAGCCCTCCTCCAGGCGCCTGCGTGTCTAGGTGGCCTGAATGTGAGGGAGGGGTGTAATCTCCCCCTGCACAGGGTATCCTAGGAACCCCAAGTCGCACTGTGCCATGATTGGCTGAGGTGGTTGTCCGGGCCGGACAACCCCTCTGCTGCGTGATTGACAGCCAGGCTTTGTGAATGGGGGATTTTCGCATAAAAGGCAGGTCTCTAAGGTTAGAAGTCAGAGAGTCACCACTGGAACTACAAGAAACTGAAGAGAAGCGGAGAAGAAGTCGACTGCTGCAAATACCCTGTCCTGGTGAAGCCCTGCTGCAGGTCTGAGCTATCTACCCTTCAACGACCACAGAAGATCCAGTCCGGAGCCTTCTTCCCTTGAGCTTGGTGGGGTAACCAGCTCATCTTCCACAGCCAGAGGATCCTCTTCTTGGTCAAAATCGTTGCACACTGCTGCAGTGGTCTGGATAGTCATCTGAAGAGCCTCTCCTGTTTTTAAGGAGCGCACCTTTTATTCATCGTCGCTGCTGCCGGCTTCATCCTTGTGTGGTGCAGACCCCTACAGATGTCCTTCTTCACATCGAAGCTCCAGGAACCGTGGGTCTGCAGGAAACCAACAGGAACAACTGCCAGGGCACCAGCTTCTCCATTGGATAAGGTACTGTGTTCTGCTTGAGGAATTAGGGTGAATCCCTTTTGTTCATCTCCAAGGCTTGCCCTTGTCTTCCCTCCTTCTTATAACTTTTGCTTCCTCTGTTGACAATATCTAAGTACTCCTGGCAATGTTGAATCTTCAACTATCCGACTGTGTAATCCTCGACAACAGGAACCCGGTTCCACTTAACACTGGCTCCGGCCTATTGACTCTTGAATTCCTGTCTATGAGTGTTCTCTGATTCTGTCTGCCTTGACAAAAAGTATTGACTTTAATTTTTGCCCCAACTCTCTTTGGTTAACCC
This sequence comes from Ambystoma mexicanum, assembly GCF_040938575.1. Classification (NCBI taxonomy): domain Eukaryota; kingdom Metazoa; phylum Chordata; class Amphibia; order Caudata; family Ambystomatidae; genus Ambystoma; species Ambystoma mexicanum. Next base: position 619,329,852 of record NC_090923.1, on the reverse strand, counting down.
AGGTGCTAAGTGTGTTTTTGCCCCGGTAACAAATCTTGCCGTGGATACGCGTTTCGTTAGTAAGACCGAACTGTCAAAAAGTGATCACAAATGTATTCCCGGTAACGTCTGTTGTTTCATAACACCGGTCCATTAAAACACAGGGTACTTACCTTGAGTTAGAGTGTACCAAAGTGATTTGGTTGGTTGTAGTATATTTTACGTGTGGTTTTGAATTAATACAAGTGTTGTGTTGATAACGAATGGTTTAAAAATAAATGTACTTATATTTTTTTACCTGAAACCTTGAGTCAGTGTTTGCATGAGTCACAATAATTGTGGTCCCTTTGCGTAATCTCTGCTACTGCTCATATACTCTTGAGATAAGCCTGGCTGCTCCGCTACTGCTACCACTTTAACATAGTAGTACAGGCTTGTACCAAAGGTAAAACTTGTATTGCCATCTGTAGTCTTAATTGTGTGTAGTGGTCCCTAAGGGCACTGCACAAGATTCTGCCTAACACTGGTGTACAGCGGTGAGGATTTGGAAATAGAGTGATTACACTTAGAGTGCTGCTATTGCTTGGGTTCAGCTAACCACAAGGCTAACACCACTAATTGTATTTAACTGAGAAATCATGTCAAATATGGGAAACTACAGTGAAGAGGGTCTCTTAAACTACACTGCTGAGGTTTTAAGAACCATGTGTAGGGAGAGGAGTCTCTCTGGTAAAGGAAAGAAATCTGAATTGATTGCAAATTTAATGGGAAAAGAAAGTCTGGAGAGTGGGTCAGAAGGGCCTACCCCTTCAGCAAATGTGGATACTGATGTTTCTGATTCTGAGAGTGTTAATTTTAAAGAAGTAGATGAGTCCTTGTTAGGAAACCCTACAACTACTTTGCCTGCTCAGAATGTACAACCTCTCGCCACTGGGACCCCCACAGGTCCTACACTTACTCCTGAGTTTATTGCACTTGAGAAAATGAGACTTGAATTGGAAGTGAAACGTATTGATGCACAAACTGCCATGAAACATCAAGAGTTAAGACTCAGAGAAATGGAGCTGAATCATGGCCTAGAGATGAAGAAATTGTCTGTAGAAAATGCTTCTCTCCCAGAGTCCTCTAGGTCTTCCAGCCCTATGAGACCCTGTATGCAAAGGAGATGATTGGTATGTATGAGACTAAACTTGATGTTTTGGATTGGTTAGCAATCTTTGAGTACAATCATGGGATTCAAGGTATCTCAGGGAATCAGTTGATTCCTTGGCTTTTCTCTAGGCGTCCCCCTGTTGCAAGTGATGCTGTAATGGAGTTGGGGGAGGAGGATAAACAGGATTATGAGTGTGTGAAACTAGCATTATTAGCTAGGTTTGGGAAGACCCCTTCCCAGTATCTTAAGAGGTTTAGAACCCTCAAAAAGCATGATGGTACCCCTTGGGCTACCTGGGTGTGTGAATGTTTGAAAAACTTAGATGGTTGGGATAAGGGTTACAAAGTGAACACTTATGAAGGTTTGAGGAATCTTGTAATGTTGGAGTCTATTTTTGATGTCTGCTCTCCTGAGCTTAGACAGCACTTGGCTGATTCAAAGGAGATAGTTCCTAAGAAGCTAGCTAAGGCTGCTGACTTATGGGTTGCCAACAGGGCTACTCACAAGGATTCTGGGGCTACTCAGAAAAAGGATGAGGGGAAGCAGCCAATGAAAGACAACAAAGAGAATTCCAATAATTACAATCCAAAAGAGGGCCCCAAACATAAGTAAGGGTAAGTCACAAGGTGAACTGAATCAGGGTAGTGTACCATCTGGTTCCACACCAGATGGAGGTCAGAACACACCCCCATTCCAAAGAGCATTTGGGGAAATGCTTTGTTTGTGGGTTACCTGGCCATGTGAAAGGAGATCCCAGGTGTAAGGGTAAACCTTCAGGGATCAACACTGTCCCCTTAGCCTTCTCCCAGGTGGATGAAGTACCTATAGCCAGTGGAAACTTTCAGTTACTATCTGATGATCCCACAAGAGTCTCAGCTGGTGTTTCATTAGTGTCCTTGGGTCTTTGGGAACAACAACATTTATATGTCTATAACTCAATCCCAGATAATACTTAAGAGTATTACAAAGATAGTGTTCTTGTGAATGGTCAGGAAACCCCTGCCACCAGAGACACTGGAGCCAGCATAACTGTGGTTGATGAATGTTTTTTCAAGGTGGAGGATGTTGCTAAGGCACCCAAACACCTAACCAAGTTAGCTGGAGGCCCTGTGCAAATGGTTCCCCAGTTACCAGCTCTCATCCAGTGTAATGACATGACTGTCAGAATACCTGTAAGTGTGCAAAATAATGTACCTGGGAGGGTCCTGCTGGGTAATGACCTTAAAACTCTTGGAGTTGTGTCTAGTAGCCCCAAGCCCCCCAGCAGAAGGAAGCAGGAGCTCACTAGGTCTGCAAAGGAGAGAACCCTGAGAGGCTCTCCTGGGAACATGATAGAGGAAACTATCACCCCAAGTCCACAGGACTTACTTACTGCTATTGCAGGTCAGAAAGAGGCGAAGGGGAAACCCAAGTCTGCCAGCAAGAAACCAGCAAGCACTCCTGTGCCCAGAAGGACATCTCCAAGACTGTCCAAAGTCACATCTGTGACTCCTCCACCAGCTGAGGCTGAGTGTGAGGTTCAACCCTGTATGGTTAACTAGATACTGAGGAATCAGATCTAGAAGAAGCTCTTACTCTGGTAGGAGATATTGACCCTGTTGATCATCCCGAGTTGCAGTCTTTACTGGCAGAAGGTGAACCCAACAGAGAAGATTTCAGCAAAGGGCAAAGAGATTGTCCTACCCTGGAAGGGCTTCGCCTACAGGCAGCTTCTCAGCTCAATGGGACTGAGCCTGGGAAGTATAGGGACACTGGGAAGATGGCCTCTTCTACAGTGAACCAACTGAGTCAACCCTTGGAGACCGCAAGAGACTTGTAGTACCTCTAGTGAACCGACTCCAGTTTCTGCAGTTAGACCATGAGGTACCTTAGCAGGGGGTACAGAATGTCAAACAATGTAAGAACCCATATAAGGAATGAAGTCAACAAGATGCTTGATCTTGGGGTTATAGAGCCCTCTACTAGCCCATGGTCTAGCCCAGTTATGCTTGTACCAAAGGCAGGATCCAAAGAGTTGAGATTCTGTGTGGACTATAGAGCTCTGAATGCAGTCACAAAGACTGATGCCCATCCTTTGCCTAGGACAGATGAGCTGGTGGACACACTTGGTGCAGCCAAGTACCTCAACACATTTGACCTAAAGTCAGGCTATTGGCAAATAGCCCTGACAGACCATGCCAAGGAGAAAACTGCATTTTCCACCCCAACTGGCCTCTACCAATTCAAGGTAATGCCTTTTGGACTACAAAATGCACCTGCTACATTTCAGAGGATGGTCAATCAAGTTCTGAATGGGATGGAGGACTTCTGCATGGCATACTTGGATGACATTGCAGTGTTCAGCCCTACATGGAAAGAACATATTGAACACCTAGGATATGTATTGCAGGCTCTGGAAGAGGCCCATCTGACCATAAAGGCAAGCAAATGTCAAATTGGTCAGAGTACAGTGGTCTACCTTGGACATGAGGTAGGAGGAGGTGAAATAAGGCCATTGCCTAGCAAAGTACAAGCTGTACAAAACTGGGCCACCCCTACTACTCAAACCCAAGTGAGAGCTATTTTAGATCTCACTGGGTATTACAGGAACTTCATAGAAAACTATGGGACCATAGCTTCTCCCTTGAACGTCATCTCCTCTCCCAAATTCCCTAAAAAGGTCAGGTGGAATGAGGAGTGCAATCAAGCCTTTGAAGGTCTAAAGAACGCCCTTTGTCAAGCTCCAGTCCTAAGAGCTCCTGACTATCACCAGCCCTTCATTGTACAAACGGATGCTTCTAATGTAGGTATAGGTGCAGTCCTTAGTCAACTGGATGAGAAAGGTAGGGAACATCCCATTTGTTTCATCAGCAGGAAGTCAAAGGATCCTGAGAGGTGGGCAACAATAGAACGAGAATGTTTTGATTTTGTGTGGTCACTGAAGAGGTTTAGACCATACTTGTATGGCTCTACCTTCCCCATTCAGACTGACCACCAACCCTTGAGATGGCTGATGCAAATGTTTTCAGCGGAGCGTGGGAGAGCAGTCGCCGGTAGCCCTGAGGGAACTGCAGGCCAAGTGAAGCCCTGCCTGGCCCTGCGGGCCTCCGTAAGTGGATTGTGTGCAATTTTGTAATTTTTGCTGTTCGCGCCCTGAGCGCGTTGTTGTGCTTGCTCCCCCTCCCACTTCCTGGTCCTCCTCTGCCTTCCCGCCTCCCTGTCCGCCCACCCCCCCTCTGATTGGCTGACTGGCTGGTTCCCTCCTGGCCTACTCGGCGGCTGCTCCCCCTGCTCGCTTCTTTTTTCAGCGGAGCGTGGGAGAGCAGTCGCCGGTAGCCCTGAGGGAACTGCAGGCCAAGTGAAGCCCTGCCTGGCCCTGCGGGCCTCCGTGAGTGGATTGTGTGCAATTTTGTAATTTTTGCTGTTCGCGCCCTGAGCACGTTGTTGTGCTTGCTCCCCCTCCCACTTCCTGGTCCTCCTCTGCCTTCCCGCCTCCCTGCCCGCCCACCCCCCGCCCCTTCCTCTCCTCCGTCTGCCTATAACCACCCCATCCTGGGCAGCCCCCCTCGGCTAAGGGCCCCTTAGGCAAAGGGCGGCTCCTGCAGTTGCGGCTCCCTGTGTGTCTGCAGGTGTCCACAGGGGACGCAAGGCGCAAGTTTCAATTTGCTATCTCCACCTTCTCCCGGCCCACCCCACCCACACCTGGTCACTGCATTCGCATGGTGTCTTCACCTCACTGTGTTCCACAGTTGTGGTAAACTAGTGTTTTTCTCCCCTCGCAGGATTCTCAAATTTAGGTGGCACCTCCACTGTGTATCTAATACGCATTACTGTTGTTGTTCTGAAATGTGGTAAACTAGGGTTTTTCTCCCCTCGCAGGATTCTCAAACTTAGGTGGCCTCTCCGCTGTGTACCTAATACGCATTATTGTTGTTGTTCTGAACTGTGGTAAACTTGTGCCTGCCGCTCACTTCCTGTCTGCGTGCTCTCGTATCGTCTGTCTTCCCCCCCACTCCCTTGTACTCCATGGTGCTCTCTATCTCGCTTATCTTCTCTAACTGCTTCTCTATTGACTATCCTGCTCTCCTCACTAAATCTGGTAGGAAAAAGTTTAAAAAGGACATCCTGGTCTCCAACCCAGGCCTCCCTATCGCTGACACCTACACAAGTGCCTGTTTCAAGGAAACTCTCACTGACATCCTCTTTTTCGTGCCTTCGCCTGACCTATGGACCCTTTATATGGTCTCTGTGCTCTCTCCTTTCTCCTCTTCTCCCATTAATGGTGGCGCCCGTCGGGATGTCCTCTTGGCCCCCTTCTGCTCCTCTAAGGCCATCATTAATGTCTACACTAATCGGACCGTCTTGGTCCAAGGCCCTCAGGCCAACCTTCACCTCTTTGATAGATGCTTCCCACGCCTCATTAACTTCCTTTCCTCTCCTGCTGTCCCCCTCCTCTGTCCTCGGCTACCTTGCCTCTACCCTCCCTCCCTGCCCCCTCTCGTGCTCCTTCTTCACCTCCTTCTTCTACACCTCCGCAGGGCGTACCTCTGATCTGTACCCCTCCCCGGAAGTCCTTCAAGGATGGCAACCTTCTCCACATTGCCACTCTTAACTCTCGCTCTGCCATCACCCTCTGATATCTGTCGCCTTCTTGAGGAACTGGACCTTGACGTCCTCGGTCTCACTGAGACATGGTTCACGGCCAGCTCTGTCACCAGCTTTGACACACTCCTACTTGACGGTTACAAGATTCTCTCCGTGCCCAGGCCCAACCGTGCAGGTGGGGGTGTTGCCCTTATCTTCCCTGAGTGGATTCCTGCCACTGTCACTCCTACGCAGACCTACTCCTCTTTTGAATGTCTTGTCTGCCGACTCTCTCTCTCTCCCAGCCATTCCCTTACCGTGGCTACTATCTATCGGCCACCTGGTCAAATTTCCTCCTTCCTCTCTGAGTGGGCTGACCTCTCCTCCTCACTCCTGTCCTCAACCACTCAACTCCTCTTTCTTGGTGACTTCAACATCCACCTGGATGCCTCCTGTCCCCCCACTGGACTCTTTCGTGACCTCTGCGACTCTCTCTCACTCTCTATTCTCCCGTCTGGGCCTACTCATTCTGCAGGGCACACTCTTGATGCTCTGATCTCTTCTGACCTTCCCCTCTCCGTCCCTCTCTCCACTCCTCTCTCCTGGAGTGATCAGTTTCTCCTATCCTCCCACCTCACCCTCCCTCCCCCACAGGCAAAGCCACCCTCATCACTGCCACCCACCTTCTCGGTCATCCGACCCATGAAGCGCGTGTCAGTTGAGGCTTTCGCTGCCACCTTCTCGTCCCCCCTCCCCCTTCGGCTGACTCCCACCCTGACACAGCCCTCTCCATGCTCCACTCTGCTATATCTGATACTCTTGATATCCTTGCCCCTGTCATGAGAAGCCGCCTGAAGCCCAAAGCCAAATGTAACGTCACCCTAAAACGCAAGTGCAGGGTGGCAGAGAGGAAATGGCGTGCTTCATGTTCATCCTCTGAAAAACTGGCCTGCCGCCTGTTTGGTAATACCGTCTCTCCGTTCTCACCAAGAAGAGAGCCCTTATCCAAGCCCGCATCTCTGCGGCATCTAACAATTCGGCTGAACTCTTTAAAATCTGCAAGGAGCTTGCCAACCCTGCTGCAGTCTCTACCTCTCCTGTCACCTCCCAGACCCTCTGCACTGCACTGGCCTCTCACTTCATCTCTAAAACTCAGGACATCCTGTCCTCACTCTCCTCCTATCACCTCCCCCCCTCTCTTCCCGGCTCTTCCTCTGGCCCTTCTGCAGCCACCCCTCCTCCCTCCTTCTCTGCCTTTCCCCTTTTTTCTGCTGACGAGGTTTCCAGACAAGTCCGATCTATGAAAGTCTCGTCTAAACAGGTTCACCCCTGTTCCTCCAAAACTATCAAGGACCACATTGACTCCCTGGCTCCTGCCCTGGCTGACTTTTGCAACCACTCCTTCGCCTCTGGAGTCTTCCCATCCCCCCTCAAGCAATCCCTTGTGCACCCTCTTCTTAAGAAACCCTCCTCCGACCCTTCCTGCCCAGCTAACTATCGCCCAATCTCCATCACTCCCTTCCTGGGCAAGCTCCTGGAGAAACTGGCCACCTCTCAGCTTAACCTCCATGCGGAATCTGTTGGTAGTCTTCATGTCCATCAATCTGGCTTCAGAGCTGCCAGAAGCACGGAAACTGCTCTCCTGAACATCCGTGAGGACCTGCTCTTGAACCTCGACTCCAACACTCTGTGTGTTCTCATTCTGCTCGATCTCTCTTCTGCCTTTGACACTGTCAACCATGCCATCCTGCTCAACCGTCTCCGTGATAACCTGGCTTTCACTGGTCAGGCTCTGGCGTGGCTGACCTCTTTCCTTTCCAATCGACCCTCCCAGGGTCAACTTGGGTCCTTCCTCTCTGACATCTTTTTCTCCACCTGTGTTGTTCCCCAGGGATCTAATCTCTCTCCCTGGCTGTTCAACCAGTATCTGGCACTCCTTGCCCACCGCATCGCTGCTCTCTGCCCCAACTTTCAGTGCTATGCGGACGATACCCAGCTCATTTTCAGGCTACCCTCAGCCTCCTCCTCTCCTTCCCTCATCTGTGATTGTCTGTCTGCTATCCAGGAATGGTGTGCCGCCAATGACCTCTGCCTTAATGCCAGTAAGACTGAGATTCTACTCATCGGCACACCCACTCCCTCCTTCCCTGCAGCTCTCTGGCCAGCCTCTCTTGGCCCCCTTCCTGCTCCTACCTGCAAGGCAAAAAACCTCGGGGTCATCTTCGACTCCACACTCTCCTTCTCTCCTCATATATCTGACGTCTCTAAGAAGTCACACTACCAGCGGCACCTCCTCAGAGGTATTCTTCCCTTCCTCTCCTTCCCCCAGAAGCTCACTGTCTCCCGAGCCATGGTTCTCTCGAAGCTGGACGACTGTAACAGCCTCTATCTTAATCTGCCTGCCTCCACTCTCCGCCCTCTGCAACTCATCCAGAATAGAACTGTGAGACTTGTCCTTGGCCTCAAGCCCAGGGACCGTATCGCTCCAGGACTGAAATCTCTACACTGGCTCCCAGTGACTGCAAGGATTAAGTTCAAAACCCTCTGCATTGTCCACAAGGCCTTCTGGGGCCTGGGGCCTAAATACCTTCAACTCTCTCTTCCTAAATATCTTCCTTCCCGAGCCCTTCGCTCATCCGTCACCAACTCCCTCAGGGTCAGCGGCTTCTCGAAGCAACGAGCTGGGGGTAGATCTCTCTCCGCGGCAGGGGCCTCCCTCTGGAACAGCCTTCCTGCCTCCCTGAAACTTGAGGAGAAGCATCTCCGGTTCCGGAAGCACCTCAAAACCTTCCTCTTTGCTTCTGCTTTCTCTCTCCCTCTCATTCGTCACTGAAACGGCACTGAATCTGCAACTGGGCCACTCTCACCGACCTCGGTCCTGGGCCCAGCCACTCTCCACTTGCACTGCCTCCCTGGCAACCCCTGCACTGCGGGGCTGTCTCTGTATCCCTACAGCCCCCCTTCCCAGCACTTGTCTGCACTTACCTTGCACTTGCCACCATCTGGCCCTATTTATTTATTTTTATTCTACTTACTTTGTACTGCACTTCCTCCCTCCCCTTCCCCTTGCACTTTTTCCCTTCCCCCTACCACTGCACTTGCGCGGTCTGAATGACACCTGGCCTAGTAGGATCGTTGTCTGTCTTCCCCTTGTTCCCCCCTCCCTGCCTCATCGCGCCTTGAAACACTTGTGTATAGGCGCGTTACAAATGCCATATAATATCATAAATGAAAGGGGAAAACCCAAAGTTACTCAGATGGTCAATCTGCCTTCAAGGATTTGATTTTTCCATTGAACACAAAGCAGGAAGTCACCACCAAAATGCTGGTGGTCTCTCTAGGAGGTTTTTAACCGACTAGAGGTACGAGGTCCATCCAGGAGTGGATTAAATCCTCCTGTCCCTTGGTCTAGGGGGGCGAGTGTTAGGGAGAATTCTCATTTTATGGCTAATTTCCCTCACCTAGTCAGTCCCCCAGCAGCTTTGCTGGACTTCTGGAGTTTATTTTTTTTTCACTTGGTAAGAGTGTGAGCTTTTCCCCCACTCTTACCCATGTTTTGCCTTGCGTCTTTTACATGTTTTTATGATTGTGGGCTCTGTAGTATACCACTTCAGTAGCCCCCTTCTTTTGTGTGTTACACAGCACCTTCAGTGCATTAACATAGGGTTGTCTTTTAGACTTACCACCGACTCCATTTCTGAGGCTGACTACAGTCCCCCAGAAAAGGGTAAAGTTGCCATTAACTTTACTTAGTCAATTTACCACAGATCCAGTACACCCCATCTTCCATGGAGTACTGGAAAGAGTTACTTCGTATCCCTTTGTATCTATACCTCCTAGAGCATTGTTTCGCTCTTTTAACATTTAGACTTGGCTGGTGGCAGTGGTATCTATCCTAACTTTTCTACCGCAATTATATTATATAAATGTGATATTGTTTTAGGCTATTGTATTAGCCTCGAACTTAAATCGGCTTGGCCAAATACTTTTTCTTTTGGCTCCGGTCCGGTTTATTCGCCATTTCTTTTTTGTTAAAGTCCTTCTAGTGTCTTACTTTGCGCGGCAAACCAGGTTTGCCTTCTTTGTTCACCATCTTTTGGCGGGCTTCTGCTCAGAAGCCCTCCTCCAGGTGCCTGGGTGTCTAAGTGGGCTGAATGTGAGGGAGGGGTGTAGTCACCCCCTGCACAGGGTATCCTAGGAAACCCGAGTCGCACTTTGCCATGATTGGCTGAGGTGTTTGTCTGGGCCCGGACAACCCCCCTGCTGTGTGATTGACAGCCAGGCTGTGCGAATGGGGGATTTTCGCATGAAAGGCAGGTCTCTTGGGCTAGAAGTCAGAGAGTCGCCACTGGAACTACAAGGAACCGAAGAGAAGTGGAGAAGAAGTTGACTGCTGCAACTACCCCATCCCGGTGAAGCCCTGCTGCAGGTCCGAGCTATCTACCCTTCGACGACCAGAGAAGATACAATCCGGAGTCTTCTTCCCTTGAGCTTGGTGGGGATAACCAGCTCATCTTCCACAGCCAGAGGATCCTCTTCTTGGTCGAAATCGCTGCACACTGCTTTAGTGGTCCGGATAGCCATCTGAAGAGCCTCTCCTGTTTTCAAGGAGCGCACCTTTTATTCATCGTCGCTGCTGTTGGTTTCATCCCTGTGTGGTGCAGACCCCTCCAGATGTCCTCCTTCACATCGAAGCTCCAGGAACCATGGGTCTGCAGGAAACCAACAGGAACAACTGCCAGGGCACCAGCTTCTCCATTGAATAAGGTACTGTGTTCCACTTGAGGAATTAGGGTGAATCCCTTTTCTTCATCTCCAAGGCTTGCCCTTGTCCTCCCTCCTTCTTATAACTTTTGCTTCCTCTGTTGACAATATCTACGTACTCCTGGCAACGCTGAATCTCGAACTATCCGACTGTGTGATCCTCGACAACAGGAACCCGGTTCCACTTGACACTGGCTCCGGCCTATTGACTCTTGAATTCCTGTCTATGAGTGTTCTCTGATTCTGTCTGCCATGACAAAAAGTATTGCCTATGATTTTTGCCCCCAACTCTCTTTGCTTAACCCAGGTGCTAAGTGTGTTGTTGCCCCAGTAAAAATTCTTGCTGTGGATATGCGTTTCATTAGTAAGACCGAACTGTCAAAAAGTGATTGCAAATGTATTCCCGGTAATGTCTGTTGTTTCATAACACCGGTCCGTTAAAACACAGGTTACTTACCTTGAGTTAGAGTGTACCAAAGTGAATTGGTTGGTTGTAGTATATTTTACGTGTGGTTTTGAATTAATAGAAGTGTGTTGATAATGAATGGTTTAAAAATAAATGTACTTATATTTTTTTACCTGAAACCTTGAGTCAGTGTTTGCTTGAGTCACAGTAATTGTGGTCCCTTTGTGTAATCTCTGCTACTGCTCATATACTCTTGAGATAAGCCTGGCTGCTCCGCTACTGCTACCACTTTAACATAGTAGTACAGGCTTGTACCAAAGGTAAAACTTGTATTGCCACCTGTAGTCTTAATTGTGTGTAGTGGTCCCTAAGGGCACTGCACAGGATTCTGCTTAACACACACATGTGCAGGCCGTTTTTGTTTTCAATGTTTAAAAATCCTGTTTTACATGTGACAGGTACTTCTGTTTCCTCCTTCTTTTGTAAATTAAAATGCTGCTTATCCATTGGTAATGACAGGCAGGCCCCTTTCCATATGGCTCCTTAATTTTTCTTGAAAAACAAAAACAAAGGTCAGGCGTTTTTTGTTTCAGTGTTTAAAATCTTGCTATTCATGTGAAAGGGACTTCTGTTTGGGGCCTTTAAATGCACCCGACACTGTTTGTCACCGTTTACAAAATGCAGATGCCTATGGAATTTGTCAGACTCCAAAAACAGGGTTAAAATTAAAAAGTCCAAAGTCCAGCAAAAGTGCTTGGGGTCTCTCTAAGGTGGGAGGAATTTAGCGCTAAAATGAAAATTCTCCCTAACAGTCTATGAATGGCTTTTGAAGGATTTCCACATTTATCAACTGCTAATATCACCATTGTCATAATTCCATGAAAGGTACTATCTCTGTTCAAATTAATTTGTGTTTCCATCCCATTTTCTACACTTTGGGCCTGAATACTGTGGACCTTATTGCACGTTTCTCTGTATCCCACCTGTAATTCTGGCAGTATATGGCAGTATATGGAAAACTACACTTATCGTCTCTGCCACCCGATAACCCGATATCCCGGTATTACTGGGATATTATGGGCAGCAGACAGCCAGTAAGTTCCCATTCCCATGGAGTGGCAGAAGACTCCATGGGGATGGGATTGCCTGAATCACCAGCACATGTATTACCGGTACTGGTGATTCTGGCATATCTTTGCTTGTAGGGCCCTAATCTACTGGCAGGTCAGGCTTGCCGGGAGATCCGTCGTCTCCACCGGCAAACTTGAAGTGTGAAAAATGACTGCGCCAGAATAACCAGCATTTATTCCAGCCTTTTTTTCCAGACTGGCACACTTGCAATGACGCCCCGTGTCTTTTATTGCCCATTTCAAATCTATTTGAAATCCTGGCACACACACAGATGTCACTTTCCAGTTTTTCAGTGCAACACTCCAAAACCACTTGCAGGGATCGCCTGACAATTGGACTTTGGGCCTCTGATGCCTATTCATTCTTTTCTTCCCTCTTCTTATCTTACACTAAATACATTTTCTCGGTCCATTTCACTGTTGAGTAGGTTGTCCAGTAAACTGAACTGGTCCCCCATTGTTACAGGGTTCACTGCATAACCTGTTACACTAACTAGGCAACTGCATCTTAAGCACGTGGTTGAATGCATATTATTATCCAGAAACCTGCAAGCAGCCTGGTCTCCTATACAACTGAGCAATTCCCATAGGATTGGTGTCAAGGCCAAATGACTGCTCAGGCGGCATTCTCAGGGCAACATTCTTGGCAGGTAAACTAGGTTATGGGTGAAAGGATCGAATACAAAGGATCGAAATGCAATACATTTGAGTCAAAAGGACGGAAAAAAAACTTTTTTTTTCTTTTCTTTTTTTTAGGGGGGTTCCCCCCAAAACCCAAACCCCCTTTTTTATGCCAAAAACAATTAATTTTACCTATAACAAAATCCCCCCAAAAAGTACCTTAAAAAAAAGGCATTTGGTCTTTTTTTTGGGTCCTTTTGACTCGAATGTACTGCATTCGATCCTTTTGTTTTCGAATGAATGACTGGACACCGGTAAACTACATACATAAGACCAGCTTTACATGGAATTGTCTTGAGTACCATAATCTTACCTCTACTGCAACTATAACTGTCTGCGTGGAATCCACTGCAGCCATTTAGGTGCACTGGTGTTTACTTTGTTGCCGGCAGCCTCAGAGACTCCCACTCCTCACCCTCAGTGCTTTGAGGTGGACTTATTGTGGCACATACCGACAAGTGTCATACACATATGTGGGACAGTCCTATAACAAATACAAATCCTGTATAGAAACAATGAGCTGTACAGCAATTGTACTCTCAGGAAATATAATACAATACATTATCAGAAAATTACACATCTCTCTCAATAGACCCACCCTTCATTATGTGGCTAAGAAAGTATGGCATGCTGAGGGATGGCACACATAGCTAAATTGTCTTCTCCTGCATGCTCTCCTCATATGCCTCGCACAAAGCATGCACACCAGGCATGTGACTGATAAACTGCACTCCAAGCTTATGGGCAACTTTTTAATATTATGCAAAACTCCCCTCCCTTTGTTCACACCCCCAGCTTTCTGCCCAGAGCTGCATTGATATATTCCTGATAGACTCCTCATTCATCCTCCTCCTGTGCACCTCACCCTGGTTGCCCTGTTCTGCATTGCTACATGTTGACACCATTCACAGCCAAATCTATTAGCTGTGGCAATGCGTGTTTAGAATGATCAACCCTCTCCATCTGCACCCCATCATTGCTCTTACTCTTACGTTGCCACATTATTGTTCAAGGTTGGCGTCATCAAATAGGATATCTTCAAGACTCGTGTGCATGTGGAAGGTGCCTAGTTTGTGCCCACTGGTGTGACTAACATCCCTCCTCAGTAACTCCACATCAGAGGTGGGAGGTAGGTACTAAAAGGGGTTTCAAGAATGGTCATTAAGAAATGATCAATGTCCCTTTGTAGTTCACAGATGACTGCCAGAGGCTGAGGATGCTTAATTTAGCAGTAATTTATCACACACTAATTACTGCTCCGCTAATCGTTAAAGCATAATTACCAGTTAGGGTTTGAGATACTTGGGCTTCTCTCTGTTAGCTGTGGGAATGAGGTGCTTATTTTGCCTGTGTGCAAAATGTAGACATTTGGAATCTCTCTCTGCGACTGCTCTGTGAAAATGAGATATTCAGAATCTGCCTACAGCTTCTCAGTGAGAATGAGACATGCATGCCCCCTGACTGGAGCAGCTCAGAGAGAATTAGACATCCAGGCTCTCGGTCTGTACTTTCTTTGTGTGAATGATACATCCAGGCTCTCTGTCTGCATTTGCTCTGTGAGAATAAGATGTACATGCTCCCTGTCTGTCTGCATTTGCCCTTTGTGATTCAGACATTTACACAGCCTGTCTGCTACCGGCTCATGGAAACGAGGCGTTCAGGCCCTCTCCGTAAAGCTGTTTTGTGTAAGTCATCCAGGCAGCTTGTCAGCAGCTGTTCTGAGTGAATGGCATTCAGGCCCTTTATCTACAACTACTCTGTGAACAGGAAAATGGACTGGGGACGCTATATAGGTGCAATCGTGATGATGCGGGTGACATCCAGATTCTGGACATTCAGGCCCCCTGTCTGCATATACCTTATACGAAGGGGACATTCAGGTCCTCTGACATTCAAGCCCCCTTTCTGCAGATACCCTATGTGAAGGGGACATTCGGGTATCTATGTGCAGATCCCCTGTAAGAAGGAGACATTCAGGCCCCCCTGTCGGCAGATACCATGTAAGAAGGAAATATCCAAGCCCCCTGTCTGCAGATAACTGTGAGAAGAAGACATTCAAATCCTCTGTAAACATATGCCTTGCGAGGAGACATTTAGGACCTCTGTATGCAGATACCCTGTGAGAAGGAGATATGTAGGCCCCCTGTCTGCAGATTCCCTGTGAGGAGAGGGCATTCAAATCCTCTGTCAACATTTATCTTGTGTGAAGAAGACATTTAGGGAATCTGCATGCAGATACCCTGTGAGAAGGAGATATGTAGGCCCCCTGTCTGCAGATACCCTGTGAGGAGAGGGCATTCAAATCCTCTGTCAACATTTATCTTGTGTGAAGAAGACATTTAGGGACTCTGCATGCAGATACCCTGTGAGAAGGAGATATTCAGGTCCCCTGTCTTCAAATATCTTGTGAGAATGGGAAATTGAGGTCCTGTGTATACAGATACCCTGTGAGAAGGAGAAGTTAGGCCCCCTCTCTGCCGATACCCTGTGAGAAGGATACATTAAAGTCCTCTGTAAGCAGACAACCAGTGAGAATTGGACATTCAGTTCCTCTCTATGCAGATACCCAGTCTGAAGGAACCATTAAGGTCCTCTGTATTTTATTTATTTATATATTTATTACATGTATAAAGCAGCCCAAGGGCACTGTGGCGCTGTTACGATTAGGCTTACTTAGTTGCATGAAAACAGACAAGCAGTAGATGGGAAGAAGGCAGGGGAGAAAGCATGGAAACAGGTGTTTGCTAGGGCATTCCATAGTTTAGGAGTGATGTGAGGGAAGCTGGAGACACCTGCTTTGATCCTTTTTGTTGTAGGGATGTAAAGCTGGTTGGCATTACAGGCTCTCTTGGTGTCTAGCGGAGGTGGCGTTGGCAATTTTCTCTGACAGGTCGGGGGGCTGTGAGTACCAAGCACTTATGAGTTAAGGCTAACGTCTTAAAGGTAATCCATTCTTTTACGGGGAGCCAGTGGGCAGCGCGCCTGGCATGTGAGATATGATCGCTTTTGGGGATGTTTAATGTGGCTCTGCAAGCATCATTTTGAATGACCTGTAGTCAATTCCGATTTTGTGCAGACGTGCCAGCTAGAAGGACATTGCAATAGTCTAGTTTGGCCCCAATGTTGGCTCTAGCTGTTGAGAGGCAGTTCTGTTTGGACAGGTAAGGTTTAACTGCATTGATTAGTAGCAGAGGAAGTGATTGCACTTACCTGATCTGACATAGAAAGTGTGGAGTCCAGGTAAATACTTAGGGTCTTTACTGCGGGGAGACATAAATTATTGTATTATCAATGGTGAAGTAACTGTATTGTTTGCTGAGTTTGCTGAGAGTTTCTTTTGGGCTGACTATGAGAATCTCAGTTTTATCTCCATTGACACAGAGCCCATATGCTGCCATCCATGCTTGAATGGTGGCATAGATCTTGTGGAGAGATTTGGCGTCTTGGTCATAGGAGCCTGAGAACGGTATGAGGACCTGAGTGCCGTCGGCATAGTTTGTGCAAGCTATGCCAAGGGTGTCTAGGTTGTTGAAGAGCTGTTTAGTGTATAGATTGTACAAAGTTGGTGCTGTAGAGGAGCCCTGTGGGACTCCACAATGTATTGTAGTTGGTGAAGCACACGCTTGGTCAGAGAAAACCATCATGGCTCTACCTTTCAGGAAGGAGTGATCCATGTAGTGGCTTTTAGAGAGAATTGAGCTGCATTGGTGAAGTGTTTACTAAGAGTGTTGTGGTCCACCAGATCAAACGCAGCATGAAGATCCAGGAGGAGGAGAAGCGCAGGTTTGCCTTTGTTTATGATTTTAGTTATTTTCTTTTTAGATCAAGAAGCACAGATTCAGTACCGTGACCTTGGCGTAAGCCTGATTGCCTCTTGCCAAGGATGCGGTTGGACTCGAGGAAGTGCTGGATTTGATTGTATGCTGCCTTATCAAGGATTCTTAGGAGAAATGGAACTGTAGTAATAGGGCAGTAGTTGTTTGGGGTCCAAGGAGCTTTCTTTTAGAAGAGGGCATAGCCAAGCTTCTTTAAGACAAGGCGGGACAAGGCCGGATGCGAACAAGTCATTAATGAAAGCTGTCAGAAATGGTGCAAGGGAGTCAGCACATTATTTAATGATTTTGGCTGGACAGATTTCACCTTTGTATATGGACGGTTTTAGGTTTTTCATGAGGTCTAGGACTTCAGTTTCAGTGACATCTCTGAAGGAGAAGAGGTTATTGTCTTGGCGGGTAGGATAGGGACGGGAGAGAGTGGTGGGTTGGAATTGGACATGGCTTCATGGTGAGCTTGGATTCTGCTCTGGAGAAAGTCTATTTGAACATGGCTGTTTGAATACTAGAACAACATGCTTCATCTTTGGGGATGTGAACAGGGCTCGTCGTAGGAGTGACTAAGTCTATAAATATGCAAACATTTCCTTAGAATTAGACTTAGCATTTGTTATTATGGTGTTGAAGGAGCTGACCTTAGCTTGGATAATGGCTTTTTTGTAGTGAGCAGACAACTTTTTTAATTAATCGTTAGACGCATTGCTAGGATTGGTTTGCCATTTGGTCAGAGCGTTACATTTGCGAGGGCGTAGGGCCTGAAGTTCTGTTGTGTACCAAGAATTATCATGCATAGATTTCTTCGCTTTTTTAGGTTCTAGTGGGGCGATAGCAGCAATTGCTTTTTTGAAGGTGTCATTATACAGAACTGCTAGCAGGCTTGGGTCATTGGACAACAGCGGCTTGAAAGCAGGACCTCCCAGAAAAGGTTTGGTTGTCCTTGGATAGTTTTCTTGCACTTCTGGCCAATGCTGGTGGTGCATAGGTGAGTGTTTGTGGTGGCAGTGGCTCTTGGAATGGTGAAATGGATGAGAAGGTGTCCAGTCCAAGGGCATGGGGTGTTGGAGCTGACGGTGGCAGATCAGTTGTGGTCGGCCACCCAGTCTAGGATGCAACCTTTGCAATGGGTAGGACTGGTGATTCTCTGCACGCAACCCATGTCCTTGAATTCTTTTGCCAGCGCTTTGGCTGCTTTGTCTTTAGGGCCATTGAGGCCCAAGTTAAAGTCGCCAAGTAGAATAGTTTTGGTGGAGGTCTTAAAGTTATCCCCTAGGAGATGGAGTAAGTTACCCTGGAAGTCTGAAGCCGGGCCTGGGGTCCAGTAGACAATGTGCATAGTAATTGTGCAGTTAGGCGAGATGGATAGTTTAGCAGAGATGGTATCAGTGTTGCCTCCGAGAGGGGGTTGACTATTCTGAGGGAGAGAGTTTCTTTGGTTATAACGGCTATTCCCCACCTTTCATATGCTGTCTGTCTTGTCAGTAGGGTGACCAGATTTCCAAAACGAAAAACCAGGAGGACCAACAACATAAAAGAGGGCCTACCCCATCGCAGCCCACCAATTACCACCCCTCCTCCAATACACCCCCACAACCACCACCAAATCATATTTCCAGCACTTCTCCTTTCTATAAACTGTATATGATCTCATTTGTGCAGTTTTTTCTGTGAATCATGGCATGTTATTTCAAAACAGGCGTTTGCTCTAATTGATATAACATGGCTTGCTGTACATTCATTTCCAAGCCAGTCTCTGAAGTGTTGTGACTTATACCTGAAAGGTTGGGGGTTCGAGCCAATACTCCAACTTCAAATTTCTGAAAGTGTTGTGAAAAGAAATTACAATTTTAATTACCGTAGCCACCCAACCATGCAAACCCCGGACATGGTTATTAAAATTAAAAAAACTCCTGGGACCAGGGACAGAGGGTGATTTCCCCGGATTGTCCCGGGAAAACCTGGACGTCTGGTCACCCTACTTGTCAGTGAAAGGTGTAGCCTGGTGGGAGAGCTAGTGAGGTAGCAGGAACGGCTGAATCATGAAGCCAGGGCTCCGTAATGGCTAGAATGTCAAGCTGAAGATTGGTAAGAAGGTCGCGGATCTCGGTGGCATGGGCAGGGAGATTATGTGTGTTTAAGAGGGGGGAGGGAAGTACTGCTTTTTGTCAAAGGAGTAACTGTAAGTTCATTAGGAGGAGGGAGGAGGGCTCCCAATGGGCAGGGCATAGGTAAGTGATTAGTGGAGAGACGAGAGGGAACTTTAGGTGTGGAGTGGGCGTGGTTGAGGAAAGGTGAGGACCCTGAGTGGAGCATATTGGTTGTGACTTTGCAAGAGGAGGCGGGCAAAGGGTATTTGGCATGTGTGCGGATGGATGCATAGAGGCAGGGTTAGCGTGTGCTCAACATGAGGTTTCTCAGAGCTATTGTTCGGGGGCAACTTTGGTGTTGGAAGTGTTTTGTGCGGGACCTTAGCCTATATAGTCAGCGCGCAAGGCAGACAGAGTGGCTGGTTGTGGCATGCGAGGAAGATGAGTATTCTGTACGGCAGGAGAGGGCGGGTAGAAAGGGGATGGGAGGGATGTCATTTGAGCTAGGGAGAGGAGTGGCCATCTCTCATAGGGGCGTGGAGAGAGTAGTTCATACAGTTAGGAGCTAAAGGCACTGATGTGCTAGTGGGCTATGGCTAGGCAGAAGGCAATAGACACTTAAACAATTGAAGTGATGCCGTGCTACGAGAGCTCAACAAAGCACTGGGCCGGCAAAATGATAGGCTAAAATAGTACATTGTGCATTAGCAGCGATACAATGAAGTGCAAGCTGCTCGGCTCAGCCAATAGCAAGCTTCTCTGGAGTGTCAGCGGAAAACAGGATACTAGGCTATGACAAAATAGTTTTAGTACAGTGATAAAGAAACAGTAATGTGAACACTCAGTAAATGGGCAAGCAGCTCAGGAGCGGTGGCATGCGGGCAGGTGAAGGTTGGGTGAGTATCAAGAACGTGGAATGGCACAGTAACCACTAGATTAAATGGATGGGCAAACTAGGCGATGTATGTCAGAAGACCATCTCTCTGCTCTCGAAATCTTCATTGAACAACCTCAGAAAGGAGTGGGAAAAATGTGGGAGGAGCTACTTAATAGTGTGGTGCCTTGCGGGCCATTCAAGGGATAAAAAGGCGGGCACTTTTTCCACAATGCCCTTACCAGGAACAGCCTCAGATGAGAACAGTGATGCAGACCCACTGGCTGAACATTACAGTTCTGAAGTCCAGATGTATTGGAACGTCACAGAAATACAGCTTCAAGGTTGGCACTTGCGTTTTATATGTATATATATATATTTATTCTCTGTTTTCTCCTTCTCTCCCTTCTCCCTTATCCCTCTCTCATCCCGCCCTCTTTTACTTTTTTCTATGCACTTACTCTATCAGAATTGTCCCTGGACCTAGTATGGTAGCAACAGATGTTTGACTCCTCTCCCTCCCTTTACATGTACCCACCCCCCCACTCCAGCACCATCTGAAATGTTGTCAGGCCTAGTACGATAGTCGCTTGTTTTGTTCCTGTCCCTCCTTTCTCCTCCCCCCTCTCTCATCTCTTGTTAATCTTTGGCTCTACCAGAAATGTCATCAGGCCTAGTATGGTAGTCTCCTGTCTGTTTCCCATTTCTTTCCTATCTGTGTTTTAGCTCTTGCACTATCTGAAATGTTGTCAGACTGGGTACGATAGTTAATTTCACATTCTTGTTGCTCATGGTCTGTAAGAATGTAATTGCATTTTCCCTTGTTCCCTGCCTTGCCGTGAAGCGCTTTGAAACACATTGCATATAGGCGCTATATAAATAAACTATCATATCATATCATATCAATCATGTGACATAGGATATGTGCAATAACGGTGAACAAGTGTGACAGAGAACCGTAAGCACTGAGGACATATACAATAATCAAGTTAGAGATACAGGTAATGCTGGGCATGGAGGCATTACTGAAAAGTATCTAGTTTAATGGGGCAATGGCAACTGCAGCATGAGGTACCTTGGTACTGGAACGCAGGCAGATAGGCAAAGGTGCATCAGCGTCCGTCAAACCGGTGAAGTGCTTGGTGCCTGCTGTGTGCAGGGACAGAGTTTGTGAAAAATCAGGAGACTGTGGTAGGAAGTTCTTGGATTAACTGGATGAGGCGGACCAAGAGTCCAGCAAGAGATGTAATAGCTGCAGTATGCCTGTAACGCGCGCAAACCGTGGTTGTGGGTCCCGGGAAGGCTGTGACAGACGAGGGAGGCAGAAGAACAGGTCAAAAGCCAGGGAGAGAATGTAGTTCGGGTATTGAGGTGTGGCACGTTGCTCATGTTCCTCCTGGCTCTGACAGGCTTGGGGCAGGAGCCTTAGTCGGTGGCCTTTGTCGAGGGGCCTGCTTTTGCCTGCCAACTATCCCTGAAGGGGAGAAGAGCTGCTGGACCACCAATCAGCAACGGTGGGCAGCTACCTTGTGCAAAGCAGGCATTTAGGTCACCTGTCTGCAGGTGCGTTTTTTAATCAAATATTGAGACTATGGGCCTCATTACATGGTAGGCGGTAAACCATGGCGCTATTAGCGCCATGGTTCATGCCGGTAATTTACCGGTACCACCTTAGTGGAAAAGGGAATTACCGCCCTATTCCAAGGTTGGGAAGGTGGTAATTCCTCCTTCCTCCATTGCCCTTCCCCATTCCCATTTTTGCCCCATAGGGCATAATGGGAATGGGAAAGGCGCTAATTACGGTACCGCAAATTGCGGTACCGTAATTAGCACCCCGGTCCCTTTGCGGGTTCGTTTTTTAACGCCTGCTAAAAGCAGGCGTTAATGTACCAACCCGCAAAGGGACCTCGTAGTAAGACGGTAAGGGTTTACCGGTACCGGTAAAATACCGGTACCGGTAAACCCTTACCGCCTACCGTGTAATGAGGCCCTATGTCTGCAGTTGCCCTCTTTGAATGATACATTCAGTGCTTTATGTAAATTAGACATTCAGATCGTCTTTCAGCCGCTATCCTGTGAGACATTCAGGCAATGGCTGCAGCTGCTCTGACAGAAGGAGACATTCAGACCATGTATACAGCTCCATGATAACAAGCCAGTCAGGCTCTATGTCTGCAGCTGTCCAATGTGAAAGAGACATCCATACAGCTGCTTGGTGAGAAAAAGGCCTGTACGCCCTGTCTCCTCTGCTGGTTGGTGGGACTGAGACATTCAGGTCCTTTTCTACAGCTGCTCGGTTGGACATTTAAAACCTACCTGCAATTTCTTTGTTAGAGTATATAAGCCAAGCACTGTATCTGCCGTTGTGAGTGAGAACGGGACATCCAGGTCCTCTATATGCAGTTCAAATGTGACCATCACCTTGCCTCTGTGTAGATCTTACACTTGAGTAATCAAATTATTGAGTTCATGCTGCATAACAACATCTTTTGCATTAATGGTAGCCTCTCCTGCTGTATATAAAGCATGGTCATGGGTGGTAAATATGCTGCTCATTTGGGGTATTATGAGATTTGTCATGCTTGGCATACATAGACATTAGGTTAGCCAAGATAATTTACTCGGGACACTTTATAGGTGGCATCTTGTTGAGCTGGGTGAAGACAAAGAATATGGCTTTCAAGCCCTGCCAGGAGGGTGGACATGGCCTTTAACAGCCCGCCAGCCGGAGCTACGGCAGGTACGAGCAACGCAAGGGCCTCAGCTCAGTCTGTGGGCCGTTAAAGGCCATGTCTGCCTGACTGGCAGGGCATGAAAGCCATTTGCACCGCGAGGTGCTACCTTACTGTACATTTTCAACATTGTTTCTTCAGTGAAGAAAATCTCTGCAGGAAGTCAATGTATTGGTATCTTTGTATTATATGTGGTTAAATTTGAAAGCTGTGAACTAGCAACATGATATCAAGCACAGGTCTCCAGAACCCTTGGACGGTCTTGCTGAGCTTTGACGAGACTTAACTGATAATGCAGGTTCAATGGTAACAATATCAGGACAGATGCTACCACTATATTCTATGAATGAAATTGCCTCTGGTTAAAATGAAGTATTAGATTTTCATCTTTAAGAGAATGGATCTGCCTAGAGAGAGCTTCAGGTTTTCTATATTGGGTTTGGGGTCCCAGGCAGCATCTTTTGTGATTGTACCTTGCCATGCTATGGGGGCCAGTGAACAGTGACTGGGGGATCCTACTAATAAAATCCTGCTGGCACCAGGAGGCATTTGGCCCCCTGAATCACCCCATTTGTAGTCAACCGAGACAGGGAGGTGACCTCGCCACATATCTCCCTCTCTTCCCTTTGGCCCCCTGGTGGGTTTTTGATGGAATACCTGCTTATCAGTTCACATTGTTTCAAGGTGGTTTCTCGGTTGACCACAGAAAAGATGTACCACTGGAGGGTGAGAAACCATTCCATCACGCTTTCATTGGTGTATTTTGCCCTGGGCAACCACATAAAAATGACATGATTAGTTGCCATGGTAAATTGTCTCCTAGTGAGAAAATACTCTAGCTCCTCTAGAGCCCACCCAGTAGCCAGGCTCGCTAACCAAATGTTGGCACAATGTTTCCCTTTTAGATTTGAGTTTTATGTTAATTGAACAATAAACCCAAGTTCTGCAGGCTACACTGGACGGTAATGGCCCGGGCCCAAATTACAGGCCCTAGCGAATCGAGAAACCCTCGAGCCCTAGTCAAAGCAGCGGCCAGAAAGAGTTAGGAAGTGTTGGAAGGAGGGCTCCACTCTGAACCCTTCTTCCATTTCCATGCCTTTTATCCAGAAACTAAGCTGTCAGTTTGGGCGGGGTGAAGGAGCCCCTTTGAGGTAAGGCGAGGAAGTTGGGGGGTGTTAAGGGGTAGGATTTGGGGGTAAGGGCAGGAGAAGGGGAAAACCAACAGCACGGAGTGGAGGTGGGAGTGGAGAACACTCAGGTTGCTCTGACCCCAGGCTTGTATTGGTAGATACTGTTGTGTGGGGCTCCCTCAACCCCCACCAGCATACCTCTAAGATGGCAGATGCCACCTGCTGAAGCAGCTCCACAGACCATAACCGGAAGACATCACCAAAGCACAACAACACACATGAACTGCTCACTGATGCCTAAAAGCAACAAACATGAACGGCCATATAAATAAAGATGGAAGACACAGCTGCATGGAAATGAATGGAATGCACTGGAAAGGCCATAACACAGGGAGAGGACTGACACACTGATTTCTCTGAGAAATGCAGACAGAGCTGGCAGTGCAGATATCGTGCCCAACCTTGCCAAGCACTTTGAAATAGAGTGTTTCGAGTCAGCAGAAAAGATAGAACACCTGCAAGGGCAGGGAGCTGAAATTCTTCATAAATGCATGCAGAAAATCTCAAATCTACGGTCCCTGCACCTGTGATCTGAACCTGAGGAACAAGGCCCATTCATCCGAGGAAGGCAGAAACTGTTGTTCCCATGAAACTGAAGAGAGAAGATGCAAAAATGTAACACAGCATGACATTGGAGGCTGGCATGCCCTTGCTCAGTACCAGAGGAATGAGAGCAGTGGTAACCTTATTGAGAAACAGGCGGTACACTGAGGCCTTTCTCTCCACCCATCATAGTGTTCATGTGCTGGTAATTTTCCCAAGTTGAAAAATCTCACGGTGGCCTCTTGTGGGTGGTCCTAGGCGGAGCTACCTAATATGTGTATGTCTGCCCATACTGTTCACCCAATCCCATTTCAGATAAGGTCCAGGAATGTAACTTTTGGTTGTGATGTATATTGGTCTTTGAGGGCAGAAAACACAGAGAGGGCGGTGCGCGGAGCATGATATTGTTGATGGTGGTGAGCCGAAGAGGCTGTTGAAGATTTTGTGAATATTTGTTGTGATTTTGAGAGAATTGGTTCAACATTTACTGCAATTGAGAAATGCGTTGTGACCCGTAGTGAAGCACTGAATTGTTGGTGAAGGAATATTGAAAACATATCAGGGTTTTGAAGCTTTGGAAAATGAAAAGAATGTCAGACTGTTGGGGAAGGTTCGAGAGGCATGTGAAAGAATGGTGTACTGACCTAGGGCAGAGATCAAAGTTTAGGCGGTTTGTGCTGTGTGTGTGCTTTGGGTGCACTTAAATATGCAGGGTGTGCTGAGAAATGCATGCATTGTGTGTCTTTTATTTCCTTTTCTCTCTCTCTCTCTCTTTCATGCCACGCCTGTCTGATATCTGTGTTTTTGTGTGTCTCAATGGACTGCTCTGCTTTTCTGGCAGAAAGGCAAAACCCCCACTTAGAACAAAGAGCTTTTTGTAAATGGCTTGAAGGAGGTCATATTTCTGACAAGGCAGACAAACTAAAATTATGCTCAGCAGTTGACAGCACAGATGGCTGGTTTTACAACCAAGCAACAGAAAAATGTATTGAGCATTTTGGTGGGTAATTGAAGTGATATGTGGGGTTAACCTCCCAATGGCAGAAGCAGCACACATAGGGTCTTGTGGTAAGTCTGTACTAAACAGGTTGGTAGTGTGGTCGAGTAGCCAGGCTTATCTCAAGAGGGATCAATGTGAGATGTAGGGGAGTTACACAGAAATTCACAGTGACAACTATTCAAATAAACTCTTACACACAAGGTTTCTTGATTAAACAATTATTAATGTATTTAACCGTCAGGTAGAGTAAGCCTTCTTCAGAAGGGAGCAATGTAAAACAACACTCAAATATACTTCAAAATACACACTCTTGGTTTCTAAATCAGAAAATACCCATTTGGGATGGCATACAGACACTTCCTACACCCTCAGGTGGCTTCAATAGTTAGGGTGCTGTTGACATTAATGTATCACTGTTGCACTTAGAATATCCTTGAGAGGAATGTTCAAGAGAAGAGAGCTCAGAATAAAACAAGTATTCACACAGTTATTCTTAAGCAGCTAAGTACTTTCGAAATAACCCCCAATGCAACACCAGTAAACCCTTTCCTGGAAAGAAGGCAAAACACAGAAGCAGAAGAGAGAAGAGTACATCAGGGAGCCAGGCCACCCAATTTTAAGTTAGCAAAAGTCAAGCTGAGCTGAAGCACTTCTTGCAGGTAAGTAGAAAGTTGTCATTGGTTTTGACCCATGTTGAATCAATAGACTGGGTAGATGTGGGGATGAGCTGTCGCCGCCCATTATTCTATCCCAGAACAAACTAAATCAATAGACTGGGTGGATGTGGGGATGAGCTATCGCCGCCCACATTCACGCCAGAATAGGAGAACTGCGCAGTTTGCACGAGACCACTCCAAAGATACAACCTTCTTGTGGGGAATTCATTTTCTTAATCCCAAAAATGGTTGCATTACCAGTACTCACCACTATCAGAAAGCCGGCGTTTTAAAACCACCAGACTTTTGTGTAAAACTGATCAAACAAAACCAGACCAAGGAAAGACTTGCTAGGAGGTGGATACAATGTAAAACTATATTCTGAAATGACTTGAAGGAAGTAATTATTTAATGTATATGTAAAAATTGTCAGTTTGATTTGAATGTAGAAAACTGGGAACAAAAGTGACATTTAGCTGAAACCTGGCTTAATGAAACTGAATTCTGCCTGACAACTACCCCCGACAGGAGTTGATACTAGATCAACAGCTGGGTTCCCAGGCCTGGCTGCCAGGCCTGGCTGCATCCTGAGGTCACATGGCCCTGTTGATTAGATTAGGGGTGGAGCAGCTGGGGACTACAGGGAGTTGAACAAAGGCCTGTCCTGGACTCAGGCAAATGTTATATTGGGGGGCCGTAAAGTGGCTTCCTCTTAGGGGAAACTGGGAGGGGCAGTGCCTCTGCTATGAGCTTGGGGGAAGTGGATAAACCAGTTATTTCACCCTGTGATGTGGGAAGCCACACCCCTTTTTGACCAGGGCATAATTTTAAAAAGATAGATAACTCAAAGTGCGGACTTGTCAGAATTATATAAGTAATATCATTATTTTTGTGATTTTTCTGTGAACATTTTGAGATGCGTTAGGACCCTGTGGTGTATTCTGTGGGGTTGCTAGCGGAAAATAGGGTCTCACTCCAAATGTCTGCATGTTAAAAATCTGACACTTCATCAATTAATGTCCATACTCCTTGCGCACATGTGCTGTAAATTTGGGTAAATGTCCGATATTGCAAAACCAGTTAAAAAGCGCAAAATGTTGTCATTTTTGAATGCAAGCCCCCAGGAAGATCAGAGGCGGACAAGCATGGACCATAAGGAATATATAATGTGCACATGTAATTTCAACAAATTGTATATCTGGGAAGGATGTATTTGAATCAAATATAGATTTGTGGGCAAACTGACCAGGGGAGGATCCTCTGACCCATGAAACCTACAGCATCACTCTGACTCACATTTCCTTCCCCCAATCATGGGAGAGGGGAGAATTGGGCCAATGACAAGTAGAGAGGGGCAGGCTTAGCTAGGCCCAGGCACACACCCATTTTCAAAACACATAAAAAGAGACTGCTGGGACAGGTAGAGACATTCAAATCCAGTTGCTGCGGAACGTTTTGCCGGACCACACAACATCCAGAAGATACCAGTTCCAGACTGACTCCAGCTACATACTCCAGAACCTAGAACTTATACTTTAGAACCTAAATCAGAGGCCTAAAACCACAAGCTGAGTTCTCTGCAGCAGGCCTCAAATCATTGCAAGCTACTCACAGCCGGACGAGCTGCTTGAATCCCTTGCCAAGAACTTTTGCCAGGACCAGTTCAGAGATCCAGGAGCCGTGCAGAGACCGCTGTATCCGGACAGACCAGACCAGAGATCCAGAGTGACCCAGCCGCTGTGAGCAGAACCAGAGAGCTGACCCAGATCACTGTCAAGTGCCGAGACCAGAACCGGAGTCCAGTCCAAAACCTGACCAGATCCGTGGTGAGGCCTATTTCAAATTTATATTGTGAGTACCTAGCAGAACTGTGCAGAACCAATCTCTTAGTTAAAATAATCTAATCCAAACTATTTTAACCTAAGTAGAACAGCCTCCTAGAAATCGTGTCATCTGTCATTTGTAAAGCTGCACAACTGTCACCTGTGAATTCTGAAGCTGCAAGCTGTCACCTGTCATTTTGAGTTTACTTTAAATCCGAAAAACTACCTTTATTTAATCGTCCGTATCTCTGGAACCGTTTGGGCTAGAATCTCAGCTTTCCAACGAACCTAGAACCGACTTGCCGTATACTTTTCCATAATCACGATTCACGCACTCGCGAATTTTACCGCGATTTGCGATTTGGTTAAAAATCCAGCCACGTGTAACCATCAGCAGTCATTTCTTTCCTTGCTAAAAATTCGTTTGCCTCTTAATCACCATCTCTGAATCATTGCTAAAGTGAGCCTGAACTCATCCCAAGTATCTCTCACTCACCCTGAACCTCCTAAAGGGAATTAAAAGCATTTTCAGCATATTTCTCACTTCATTGCCACCACATTCAAAGCACTTGGGCCTGTGTTTTAAAACTCATACCGGTTTTCTCTAAGATTGCTGGGGGGGGAACTGAATTTCGTATTGTATTTGATTGCATTCCTGAGAACTGTGTGCTCCTCTTTCCATCTACTTCCATGTCTTACATTGCATAGGGGAGGGGGGTGAATTGCCAGAGAAAAAGTGATTATATTATCTTTTGCTAAAATCATCTCAAGTATTTCTGTACTGCATTTTATTCCTCATTGCTTTTCCCTTGAAATCATAAAAATATTTTTGCTACTTGATCCATCCTATACTAACTCCTCATTGATTATAAAGAAGTGTGCTAGTGTCAGATTACCCATTGTTGATTAACATTATATTTATAAGGGCGATATCGATTATTAATTTATTATAAAAGCGTGGTATCTATATTTTGTCTTATTTCTCAAATAAACCTTTTAAACTTGCAAAACAGAACTACTTCTTGGCTCAGTGGGGTCAGGGGGATTCTAAGAGAGGGGTGTTATATAGGGGTAGTCATCCAGAACTCATGAACTTGACATAAAGATATATCAATAAGGGTTTCCATTCAGTATCCCAGATTAGGCATTGACTTAGCTGTAGTGTTGAATTGAATCTTCTTACGAAGTCTTTCACAATGTTTAAAAGGTCTTGGTGGAATAGAAGAAATCAAAGTAGGGCCACAAGCTGACCACAAGCTGATTAGGCTTGTGAGGTAAAGAATGTATTAGCAACTCTACAGCTGCAACCAAAACAAGTCTCCAACAAGGACAAGCAAGGTGGCACAACAAGAGGTAAGTTCTCTCAGACTTTACAGTACCTTTAGGTTGAAAAAATGTGTAGCAGATGGCTTCTGTTCCTGTGCAGCTCTGCAGATCCTAATGTTCCTGGGCCTCAGTCGTGGGGACAAGAGGGAGGACTTTTGGGGGACTCCTGCACTGCAATGGGATCGTCAGCGACTGCACCCAGCAATCTTCAAACAAGTGGCACTTTGGTGTTTCAGCTCCTCGCGTCTACCGCAAATAGCAACACCACGGTAACTGGCTGTCAAGATGGGCTTTCCTTGCACACAATCTGGTGTTCCTGGCTATTTGGTTCCAGCAGCGACTGCATTGGAAATTCAACCAGCTCTGAGAGGATGTCCAGGTGGCTTACTTTGGAGTTGATTGGTTCCACCAACTCAAAGGGAGAAGTTGTACTTGCAGGGACATCACTGTCAACACGAATTTGGAGCTTCAACACAGCAGCAGGGCTTCACCGGGCAAACCAACGGTCCAGAAGTGCAGCAGGCGATCTCTTCAATTTCTTCTTTGGATTCCTTCGTCTAGTGGTCGACTCTGCCTTCCAAGCCAAAGAGCTGCGCCTTTTATGCAGGTTTCTCCCATTCATTCCAGCCTAGCTATCAGTCACCCAGCAGGGTGGCTGTCCTTTCCGGACAGCCAGTCGGCCAATCAACTAAGAGTGCATTCCTGTCTCCTATGAGACTAAGCACATGGAGTTCTGGGCACCTCCTTCGCTTCCCGCCCCTACCAGACACTCTGGAGCCAGAGGCGGGCTTCACTCGTGAATCCCTGTCAACTGGAAAGTGTACCTCTGTGTATTTCACCAAGAAAGAAATAGTTTACTCAATAGACACTGCTATGTAGGCTATTGATAGGTAGTAAAGTCGAGTCTCTGTATTTCGAGATCGATTGTTGGTCTATGATTACTCAACATGGAAAGATCTGACTTGACAAAATCTTAAGTTGGGGAACCAATCCAATTGTGATAGTTCCCTGTGAACTTCACGTTTCGGTAGTCTCAGGCTACTCGAATGGCGCCTTCATCAGGACTCCATGTCGGGGACCCTGTGAACAGATATGTATGGTATGTAAGTAGTGTTTATTTCATAGAGTGCCTGGGCAGCCAAAGCACTTGAAGAAAATTGGTTGTTTATAACCATCTCTGGGCGCTGCTAGTGCACTTACCTACCGGAGCTCGAGCCCAATTCCTGAATCTGAAAAGCCATGTGGAATGGCAAAACAAACAAATGGACCAAACATGGCTTGGCACGCAGAGTAAATCCCAAGAAGGACATTTCCACAAAGAAATGGTGAAAAAAGAAGACCAAGGCCATTTTGACAAAAATGCCACCCTTGGGTGCTTTACTGCAGCTGCGAACGCAGCCCGTGGAAAATGCACACCACGGTAGTTAAAAGTAAACCACTGCCACAGCCATTCATTGAGGAAAGGGCAACATAAAATTGTTACATGAGAAGCTAGACAAAGGGGATATTAAGTAACCCCTCCAGTACCCTATTGTAAGATAGTGTGTGCTGGATCTAGAAAGTTACAAATGTAAGTAAAGTCAATTTCACTTTACTGCTCTTCGAAACAGTAGTTTGAGGTGAAACAAAATCTTGTATATATTTAGCAAAGTGATTTTCGACTGACATTGGTAGGGGAACGAGTATTAGGATAGTTGTGATGACATGTTTTTGAAAATATATTTTTTAAATACTGCCCCAGAGACAGGACTCATTGGATTGGTTATTCCTATTAAAGCTTTCAAGACATATATGGGTAATATGTTTATTTGACAGTGGAGGAAACATTTTGGGCACAATCAGAGTGGCAGTTTTAATTAAAGGAATTTAAGGTTTAGTGTTTTGTAACAAGCAACCACAATGGAAAAGGAGGTGTATTAATTGATTTTGTCTGGCAATGTATGAAGTTAGTGTCATTGGGACATTTTAATGGGTATCTATGGATAATGGATTGGTGTTTAAGGTCGTGTGAGGTAAAAAAACACCTTCTGTCATGATTAGCCTACATATGGATATGTTATATAGATCAAAAGTGGGGGTGCACAACTCTGAAAGGGGGAATACGTTTTTCTTCTCCAAATTAGAATAATCCCTTTCCATTGCACACACAAATTAGATTCCACCCAACAAACAATTCATTCAATCACACGGGCCGCTTTTCGGTTTGCAAAGCACACAGTAGATCTGCTGCTTTAAATTTGAAACTGTGCCAGTCATATTTCAAGCATCACATTTGAGCACTGCGTAGAGACACATTGGAGAATATTTTGTTTATATATCATTTCGCCTTACTTTGAAGGGAATAAAGCAGTCACACAGAGGGGAAGGGAAAGGCGCTCTTGATTTATAAAAGGAAACCACCTTTGGAGTTAGATGCATTGCATGACGGCGAGTTGGCAAAGGGAGATGCTTGCTCAATGTTTCCCCACACACGTACTGAGGCAGGCCGTCATGACCACTGTGAGGGGACACAAGTTGTGCCACAAGCAGGCTCCCTCCAGAACCCTGAAGGCCTTAAAACCACTGCAAAAGGACTCCTGTGGCCAGTCCTGGCGCCTTTGGCACCAAGCTCATATGTCGGAAGGAAGGGCAGTTCAAACTAGGTCCCATATATGTACATGGGCCTTTAAATCCAACATGGAAGCACCCACAGAGTCTAGTTCTAAGAACCAAGCCATGCGGTTTAGTGTTTTGGGTGTGGCAGGCCTGGAACTACTTTCCCTGGTACTACTTTACCTGGGCTATATAAACCACACCCTGACTGCAGAACACGCTTCGTCTTATTCTGCAACCCGCAGTGTGACGCTCACTGTGTCCAGCTCCTAGTCTTCAGCATCTTCCTGTGATCCTGCAAGAACAAGAACAAGATTATTCTATCTTACATGACAAAACACCATCCAGCACTCAGCATCTCAACTGGGCTGCAATCTGTGGAAACCGAGAGAAGAAGAACCATCACTCACCTGTGAGTACCTGCTTAAGGACTTCCGGCTAACCGCTACCACAGCTGCTGTTCGAACATTGCGACTTGCAATAACGAGAAAGGGAAAACAATATTAGAACGCGCGCTTCCAAAACATCGAATTCCATCATTCCTACCTGAATTCCATCACGCTACCCCACACTTCCATCCGGAGCACCGCAGCAACATCTGCAAAGGAAAAGGTTCGCTTTTAATATTAAACAACCGCACAGCGCTGTACTTACCTTAACGGATTCCGGGGGCCTGTTTTTCATCGCGCTCTCATCCACTCGCAGCACCACAGTGGCCTGTGAGGAGAAGAAGAAGAAAACACAGGTTAGCTTTAAAAGACAATAAAGGCGCCTCACTAATGATAATTTCTTTATATTGGAACCCTGTCTCCTTAACAGTTGAGGAGATGATGGATGAACTTGATGCTTGTTTACTATATACATCTGGCAGATATCAGTCTTGTGAAATTATTATAGGTGGCGACTTTAATTGTGAGTGCAGAGATCCGACTGAAAGATTTACACTTAAATCTTCCACTCTTTCTCGCAGTAGAGGAGCCAAATTTAGGGAACTTCTTACGGAGTGGGATATGGAATTAATGATTAGCAATGACCTGAAATCTGCAAAAACATGGGCAAGAGGTTCGATGTTCTCAATGATAGACTATATATACGTATCTCACAATCTTATTATGCATATGGCACCGCTTTCAATAGGTTTGATAGAGATTGGAGACCATGCACAACTCTCTACTTTCATTCAACCGAAATGTCAAACGCTTATGCCAAATATAACATTGGCAGTTGTTGAAACTAATCAACCTCAGCACTCCATTAGATGGAATCGTGGGATGTGTAACTTTGTTGTTAAACAAATACACTCAGAGATGGCTAGGATTAGAAGATCAGGGGGAAATTATGAAGAAACATCTTGTATTTACTATTCTGAAACAGTGGCTTTAGCTCTTGAGCGGTGTGGTAAAATACAAAACAACTTGAAACACACACATTTATATGATCACACATGCAAACTATTAAAAAGGGATAAAAATAGGGTGTTGAGATATCTAAAGAAAAGCAAATTGGGCACCGAAGATAGTAAGGCAAGGTGGAATAAAATGTTATTGACATACAAACAAAATTTAAGATTTGCTCGTATTTCAAGATATAATGAGGTGAATTGCACACTAATTCGCGCCATTACGTCTTATGATACAGGTGTAATTTGGCGCACCTTGAAAGCTGACAACAAATGTGTGGCACTGTTCTCCCCGAATTGCATTCCTGAACAGACATGGCAAACTTTCATTAAGGTTAAATATCAACTGCCTTGTGAATTTCGATTAGTTCCGGATGTTTCTCTGGAATATTCTACTATTCCAAAATTGAAGTGGAGCTGCAGTGATATTCTCTGGGCCATTTTCAGGTTGTCATATTCAAAAGCTGCAGGACCTGATGGCCTTCCCTCCTGTCTTTATAAGGCGGATCCCATGTTGTGGGCTGACATCATAAAAAATAAATTTGATATTATTATCAAGTTGGGTGATGTTCTATCCTCTTGGCTAACTGCAAACATAGTGCCCATATTCAAAAAGGGTGATCCATCTCGCCCAGAGAATTATCGTCCAATATCATTAATTGATACTGAGGCTAAGATTTTTGCTATTCTTCTCTTAAATGAACTTGAGAGAGTAATCGAGGCCAACAGCTTATACTCGAGATACCAAACTGGCTTTAGGAAAAATATGAGCACAACTTTAAATGCTTTTATTATGTCGCATATTATTGCTGGAGTGAAAGAAAAAAATTCTAACCCTGTCTATATAGCAATGATCGACATGAGTTCAGCGTTTGATACGGTTGTCCGCAATTTATTGTGGAAGAAAATGATGAAGATAGGGATTCCGTCTGTGTTGATATATTGGATTATTAAATTGCACAAGAATACATCGTATAGAATAAGAATTTCTCCAGAAGGTGGCACTACTGCTCCTATGTGTACAACAATTGGTTTGAAACAAGGTTGTAATCTGGCGGCCACCCTATTTAACTTATATCTATCTGACTTGGGTGAGAATTGGGAAAATGGGAATATGTTCTCTGTTAAAATCGGGAGCATTCATTTGAAATGGATTGCATTTGCCGACGATATTATTTTGTTTGACCCTACCCCTGCAGGGCTTCAAGCTAAACTCTCATTATTCGAGACTTTTGCAGAAGCACATAACTTGACCCCCAATCCAGCCAAAACTGCAATCATGACATTTGGAGTGAAATCAAAAAGAGGCAATTTTAGATGGCAAATTTCGGAAACACAACTCTGTTGTGTCAACAACGGAATTTATTTAGGGTATTACTTGTCAGCCCTTAACGCCATTAACTCATGGTCTATAATTATTAAAAATAAGACGCGTCCATTACTGTCTCAAATGAAAAGGATTTTCACTCAATATTGCAAATTCTCCTTAACCCCGTTAATAGATTTTATGACATTAAAAATTGAAAGTGTTATACTGTATACATTAGACATCTGTCTATGCGATATGACAACTACTCTTGATAGTCTACAGGGTTCACTTTTGAAATCTGCAATGTTCCTACCAATGTCAGTTCCAAATGCTATCATCCGACATGAATTGGGATTGATTTCACTTTCAACTCGTTAGAAATGGAGACAGTTGTCCAATTATGTTAAAATACACTATCCTCCTCCAAACTTACTGTATATGGACTTGAACAAAATGCTGGGCTCTCGAATTTCTAATTTCTTTTTTAATTATCATCTGAAAATGCAACAAATTTTGGATAATGTAAACATAACTGTCGAGGATATACATTATCGCCCGTGCTTTGCCAAGAAAAAATTGTTTGAAATGGATTGGTGTTTAACTATTGATTCAATCAAGACCTACGGGTTATATAAAGAATATGGTCGATATGTCAAACAGCGCATCCCACGCTATGATCATGTTTTGTTGTTACCCTGTGAAAACATTTGAAAGGTATATATTCGTTACAGATTGAACTTATATCACACAAGAGAGAGAACTAAGAACTGGGAAATGAACAAATTACAAAATTGTGTGGGATGTCGATTTGATGAATGTAACGAACCCTATGAAACGTTGAAACATCTTATATTGTATTGTCCGCACTTTAAGAACATTAGGACACTCAAACTCATGAAATTTGTGAAGGTTGAATTTGTGGACTGCCTTGAAGTCTTGTGGTCCAGAATGATGCAGGGATCACACAAACCCTTAATATATGAGTTGGCAAGTTTTTGCAAACACAGTGAGAATGAATTAGCATTGTTGTTGTAGTTGATATGACTGTTTTAATGATGATATGTTAGATTTTAACTTTTGTAAAGGTTCTACATGAAATTCTTTTATGTAACTGAACCAAACGCAAATAAATAAAATTTAAAAAAAAGGCGCTGCACTTTGCGCTTTTTCTTACCTAGAAAAGGTGCCTGAAAAGAAGGAGATAAAGACATTAACGAATTCCCACCATAAACAGAACAACGACTTACAATTAACAAACATACCTGCCTACTAGCAGATTCGGGGTCACAGCAGGCCTGGGCCCAAGGAAGGCGTACTGCACCAGTGAAGCAACTCGGGCAGCTCGCCAACAACCGTCAAGCGCCCCTGCACAAGAAACACAGAACGGATAGCTCAACCTACAAATAACTACAGTGAGAAAAGAACACAGTGGGAAGGGAATCGGTCACAGGGAGGTGGGAGGTGCACCCATTAGAGACAGTTATCACAAATCCTCCCTTCTGTAATTGCAGATTCATTATTCAGCACTGGGCAACTACGCATCCAGAGTTCCAGATCTCAGAGCCTTCCAGATGCCCCCGGGGATATCAGGTGAGTGTAACACAGGCATGGCTTCAAGGGCCAAGACAGGGCCACAATGCAACATAAAGACATTATGGGAAGTGGGAAGCCCCGGATATAGACACACATAGTTTATCTGGTCAAGCCATGATAACTGGAGGGAGGAAGAGTAAGATTATGACACATATTTTAACCATGCAGGAAGCAAAACAACAATGGAAGGGAAATTGGTAAGATTGGAGAGAGGGGATAACACACCCTCACAGTACAGTGCACAACCACATAAAGAGTATGCCCAAAATCACAGAGTCAGGTGTATGCAATTCTCTCCCTCTTTCCTCCAGCCTGAAGCAGAAGAACAGCAATCTCCCTCCAGCATCACTGCCTCCTGCCTCTCCGTGAGCAGCATCCAGCAAGGTAAGCCCTAAGCAGTACTCAGGGGTGAGGGATGTACATACCAACCTATCCTTCTTTCTCCATGCTGGGGTAAATGAGAGCATACCCAGCAGTTAGATGTATTCAATATTGCATGGGCCATATTCATAATCAATAAAAGAGTATTATTTTTCTAACCTTTTCGATGCTTAACATCTCGCGCAGGAAGAGTGTAAGAAAGCACATTTGCAGGGGTCGTAGTGGGAACAGTAATAGTTAGGAAAAGAGTATTCATTGGATATATTTGTTCTAAGTAGCGGGTCATTGGAATCAGAGTAAGTAAGATACAAATGAGTACGATGAATAGCAGGATTTTCACAGACCACGTCTTTCTCGGAGCCGGCTCAATGTCAATCTCTCCAGTCATAGTTCTATCCGCCTTATCAGTAGTACTAAAGGCAATAGGAGCAGAGGCAGACATTTCTCAGAGGAAGTGATTTCAAGCAAATGTTTCTCAGCGTCTGTAGAGAAAAGCCTTGCTGTTAAGCATTTTCGTTCAATATCTCAGCGAAGTGGCAACACAGTAGAAGTCAGTAGAAGTTCAGGCTGCAAACAGGTTCAATTATGCCTTCTTAAGATGATGGCAAGCTTGTGGTTTCCTCAGAAACTACGAATGCAGGAGCAAGTATCAACATCAGATTTCCATAGCGTCGGTACCTTTGCCCCCGCTTGTCCACGCAAGGTTGCAAAGCCCTTAACTTTTCAAAGATAGCACTGGGAAAACCGTGTGTCAGATATTCATCCAGTACCTTTGTACAGCTCATACGCTCCTTTTCCCTAGGCCTCTGTTTCCAACCCCAATCGGTGTGTCAGAAACAAAGGCTGTTGCAATCACTTTCAAACTCGTGGACATAGATTGTACCTTGTAGCACCAGGTACAGCGTGATCGATAAAGAGTGCACTGTTGATGTCTACAGCAGATGCAGAAACAGTGCCAACTGGCAAAGCAGAAAATGGTGATGATGAAGCAACAGACAAACAGGGTTGATGTGCCACTGATGTCTCAGAATTTCTTGCATTCTCCCCAGGCCCATCCATGGGCTCAGGAAGTGATTTCAGCTGAGTATCTACAATGTCTTTGTGATCGATTAAAGCCGGCTCACTCTGGAAATCATGATCATCGGTTTCTTTTTCATGTGGCAGAGGATGCGGGATTCGATTTGTGTGTGTTGCATGTATCCAATGTTTATGATCGCTCATTCCGACAGCAGTCTGCGTGGCCAGGAGAATCTGATAAGGTCCCTTCCAACGTGGTGCGAGCAAAGATTTTCTCTCAAAATTCTTTATTAAACACCAGTCACCAGGCTGCAGCCGGTCACCTGGACCTGTATATCTGGCAGGAAGAGCCTCTTGCACCTGCTGATGAATCAAACGCAGGTTTTGCGTCAACTGTTTACAATAATCAATTAGTAATGGGTATTCAATGCTCTTAAAACCTTTCTGACGTGGCACATTCCATACATTAGCAGGTCTCCCTGTCTCAATCTTGTATGGGGAGAGACCTGTTCTCGATTGTACAATTGTGCGCATCGAGAATAGGGCTATAGGTAGAGCGTCTGGCCATTTCAAGTTACTCTGGGCACAGATCTTTGCCAGCTTATTTTTCAAAATTCCATTTTGGCGTTCTACAAGACTGGCACTTATAGGGTGTTTAGCTGAATGGAATTGCTTATCAATTTGGAGACCTGCACAGATTTGTAGTATTACAGCAGCTATAAAGTGTGGTCCATTATTGGACCATATAACACCTGGCAAACCGAACCTGGGAATGTATTCCTTTAACATGGATTTTGCTGTAGACATGGCTGAACAGTCTTTGAGGGGATAGGCCTGTATCCATTTACTGAATGCACAGACCACTACAAGTACATACTTATAGTTCTGGCATTGTTCCGTTTCAATGAAGTCGAAGTGAATTGCTTCAAACGGCATTGAAGGGGGACCAAAACATCCTAATGGTGTTGCGGTTCCCTTCCCAATGGTATATTGTAAACAAGTCATGCAATGTTTAACCAATCTCCTGGCAGTTTTTGTAATATTATCATTGTACCATACAGCATCAAGGTATTGACAAATTTTCTTTGCACAAATGTGTGTTGGACCGTGGGCCATATTAACCATTGCCGTAACATATGCATTTGGCAACATCCATCTATATTTTTCTTTGTCCACCCAACAACCTTCGGGATCTAATTCTGCCGGACCCTCGAACCATTGTTTACTCTCCTCAGGAGTAGCCTCGGCTTGGATTTCTTTTACAGTTCCAATTCCATCCTCTATCATACAGGACACTCTTTTTGTTGTCTCGACATACATTTTTGTGTGTAAATCAGTGGCAGTTTGTTTCTCAATTCTGTCCGCATATGCGTTCCCTTTTTCTATGTCACATATTATTTTCTTATGTGTGTTTCATTTTATTATCGCTAGTTGCTTAGGAAGCGCAAGTGCTGACAACAGTCTTACTATTAAAATGCCATGTTGGATTTTGGTTCCATGAGATGTCAGAAACCCTCTATCAGCCTATAATTGGCCAAAGTTGTGGACCACCCCAAACTCGTACTGACTGTCAGTATATTTGTTTACACTGAGGTTTTCAGAATTTTCAGATGCTCTGGTTAAGTCTACTATTTCCGCAGCTTGTGCTGAGTTATGTGGGATTTGTTTACTTTCTACAATGGTTCTCAATGTGGTAATGGCATAGGCAGCATTTGATGTGCCATTTGGTAATTTAAAGCAGGAGCCATCACAGAACAATTCTCCATTTGGCTCTTTCAGAGGTGTATCTGTTAAATCAATCCTTCCTTTTGTTTCTTGCTCAGTTACAATTAAGCAATCATGTAGCAATCTCTCCTTGTTTTTTTCTTCACTTGGGAGAGGAAATAATTGAGCCAAATTCAAAGAGCAACATCTCTTAATTTGGATATGCGGTGCAAATAGGTTCAGGTCATATCTTGTTAATCGGGCAGAAGTGAGATGTTGCGTCTGTGTTCTATTTAATAGAACGTCTACTCAATGGGGTACCATCACGGTTTTACTGATGCGGCAGCAGCAGCAACAGCTCACAAACAGCGTGGCAAAGCACATGCAACAGGATCTAACGTGGAAGAAAAATAACCGCACAGTCGATTCTTCCCCCTTGTTCCTGAGTCAAAACAGCCAAAGCACATCCATTCCTTTCATGTATAAACAATATAAAACACTTCTCATAATTTGGCGTGCCCAAAACTGGAGCTGAGCATAGTGCAGCTATGAGCATGTGAAAAGCTTCTTGACATTCCATGTTCCATGGCAAAGGTAAGGCAACATCCTTCCTTGTCAATGCCACCATGGGTTTTATGATCATTGCAAAATTCGGAATCCACTGTCTACAATATGAAGCCATGCTGATTAAAGCTCAGACTTTCTTTTGCGTATTTGGACTAGGCATACCAGAGATGCTTTCTATTCCTTCTGGTGTCAGTCTCCTTCCCTCCTTCCATAGGAGGTAGCCCAAATAGGCCACCTCCTCTCGACAATACTGGAATTTCTTCAAAGAAGCCTTATGTCCATGACCCACTAATATCAATAACGGTCAATAACAAGATCTTTCCCTCCTTCCAAATCTCCTCAGAGTGTGCTGCTATGAGCAGATCATCAAAGTATTGCAATAAGATGCAACCGATGGTAACACAAGCATATCTAGCTGTTCTTTTAATGCTCTACTGTAAATGCTTGGGCTTTCAGTGTAACCCTGTGGAATCCATGTGAACGTGAATGAGTGTCCTCCGAACGTGTACTGTAATGCTAAAAAACACATTCTTCAAATCAATCACACTAAAATATGACGCAGAGGCTGGAATCATAGTCAGAATTGTGGTGACATCGTGAACTAGCGGGAATTGTGGTGCAACAATTTTATTAATCGCGCGTAAGTCAATTATAAAATGGTACGGGATTTAATTTCCTCCTTTCTGTTAAACAGATTCCCAATATTTCTTCAATCACATTTCTATTAATCAAATCAGATACAATGCGCTTCAGGGCTTGCTCACATTCGTTCGAAATCTTGTATTGCGGAATACGTGGTAATGTAATTCCTTCTTTTAAAACAACTTTCATTGGCTCAATTTTCAGAATGCCTACATCATTATCATTTACTCCCCATATGCTAATCGGTACTTTACTAAATTCAGTTGGCAAAGGTAAAGACATAAATTGCGATACAGGAGTTTGTTGTGTCGAAATTGTCAAGTACACTCCATCAGGGGAACAATAAATTACTGCATTCAGTTTCTTCAACAGATTCAATCCCAACAAATTCTCAAAAGCAATCTGTCATCAAAAGGAATGGACAGGATTCAGTGAATGGACCCAGTGTAATGGGCACTGGCTGTGAAACAGGATTAATTACTGGTGTACCTGAGAACCCTACTGAAACATTGCTATGCCCTAACAGTGGTATATCTGGAACCCACTGGTGATCAATTGAACATTTGTGTGCACCTGTGTTCACTAGAAAATTATGCTCCCTATTCCCGACTTTAATTTCTATGTAGGGCCCTCTCTGATTAACGGGAATAGGCATTGGTTCCAAACCCTGCTTCGGGCTGTCCTAAGGGAACAGTACATCGTCAGATGTAAAGTCTCCAGAATAGTATGCATTGGAGGGATTATCAAAAACATTTGCACTATTTACAGAATTCGGTTGCTGGTTCTGATTAACCTGATTATCTTGAAACTGTGCATTAAATTGACTTTGGTTAGGACCCCCCACTCCTGGGCGACCTTTAAATGGGCTTCTTGAAATGGTTCCATTTGATTGACACAAATATGGGCATTGTGCTTGCCAATGGCCTTCTTGTCTGAAATAGGCACATTGATTTATACCTATCCGACCCCCATGTAAATTGAATGCTAATGCAAATTGGACTCTTGAAGGAGCATTCCCACCCCCTCTATTTCCTCTGGATACCTGTTGTAGCAAGACTCTAGTTTTTAAGTCTCCCTTCTTCCTTACTTCCTTTTTCTGAATTCATAATATTGAGCCATGTGTAATACTTCAGATTGCGACTTAGCTTGCCATGCACTTTCAGATGTCATTATTAATGTCTGGATGTTTGGTAGCAATCCTCACACAAACTTATCAACAAACAATCTCTTCCCGGGTTCAGTACTTAAATCCTGACCACTAAAGTCCACAAATACTTCCTCAAATCGGTTAAAAAATTCTGTTGCACCTTCCGATTTTCCTTGTAAGCAAGCAGTTCATTTATCCCAAACAATTCTTTTTTCAGGCACTAAAGTTTTCAATTTTGATATTATTTGCGAAGGCAGAGTTAAAATGACTTGTGGAGGCTTCTCTCCAGCCTTTCTTTCACTATCAATTATAATCAAGTTCTCCTATGTATCGCCTAACATCAGTGCAT
Organism: Ambystoma mexicanum; assembly: GCF_040938575.1. NCBI lineage: Eukaryota > Metazoa > Chordata > Amphibia > Caudata > Ambystomatidae > Ambystoma > Ambystoma mexicanum. The sequence continues at coordinate 619,288,415 of NC_090923.1, read as the reverse complement.
TATTTATACTTCTAATTTGCTTCCATATATCAGCAGGAAGAATCACAGGGAACAATAAATCAATATCATTCAATGTAAAAACAGATGAATTCAAAACAGATTCAATTTCCTTATAGAAACCAGCAGGATTTTTCCTCATATCAGGGACTGTCTGTTTTATAGTATTCACATTTTGTCTGGAAAAGGGGACATGTACAAACTGCATTATAATGGGCTTCTATCGTACTTGCTGGAATCTGTCCTGTGGCAGGAATCTCAACCTTTGGAATAAACGTGAGAGGCACCTCTCTCATGGTTAACTGCAAAGTAGGGGCTCTGAATCTGAGCGTCTATTGAGAAACAAAGCTAAATCAAGGGACAAAGCAGCAGTTCCTGTTTCAGGCAAAAATGCTCTCTTATAAATCCATCATCAAATCAGCAGGACAACAAATTTTCTTTTTCATGCACTCATCCTGTAAATATTCCACCATAACCTGTAATACTTTTCCCTGCATTTCCAGTGAATATTGACTAAATTTATCATGCACTTCAATAGGAGAAATGGTAACATCCGTAATCCATCTAAGCGCATCTCGTGTGCAAATATGCATCTCCTCACTAGCAGGTTTCATCAGTGGAATGAATCGTTTCTGGACATATGACATATGTGGTTCATGCGTATTCATTATATCTTTATGCGATCAATCAAGTTCTTGTTTAAACACATATATACATTCTACATATTCACATATTTTCGCCGCACTCGTGAATGGGAAAGGACAATCAAATCAAGCAGCTCTTGCGGTACACCTCGATCAGTTAAATCACTCCATACGTTAACAAGATATTCACTCATATATTCTAACAATACCTGCTGTTTACCATTACCTCTATTATCAGATATGGAGCATTGTACTTCCACTTCATTGGCATCATCAATATATGTCTCAGCCCACTGTTTCAGTTCTTCTTTTCGCTCTTTACTAATCGCACTATGAGTCTGCCTAATACTCCCTTTCTCAGGCCCTACTGATGCAGAGCTGCTAGCTAAAGCATATAACTCATGTTCTGAGGGAGGCGGAGGAAATGATGTCATTGGTGAAGATGGGACGGTTACTGCAGGTGCAGATGCAAGTGTGGGAATAGCAATAGCGACAGGAGGGGATAAATAGGGAGGCAGCGCAACTGGGTCAGTACTCGATGTTAATTTCTTCGCTCATTCAATATCTTATTTATTAGTTCATCTGATGTATGCAAATCCTGTGAAGGGTATATTTTCAGTAAATCTAATTGGAAGGCCCTATCCATGCTTTGAATGGCTTCTGTCTGCTTCTGTTGATCATGTACTAGCGCTTTCTCTACATTTGACATGTGCCTACGTGCGTGTTTCTCTCTACTTTTTAAGAATTGATTTGCTTCCTTCCTCCAGTCCCTAACAGCATCAAACACTGCGGGTCTGGTCTTTTTTCATAGAATTACTGATTGTAAATGCTCTATTTGCACTAGTTCAAAGCTCACATTATTCGGCCACTGAAGGTCTGATACACTTCTGGTCTGCCTATGCCAAACCACATTAAATACAATGGCTCCAATACCATACTTAATGTACATCTCATACGCCGGCGACCCTTCGGGTGGCACGATCTGGCCAGTTTCCAAAGATTGTCTACCACACTGGAAAAATTTCACTAGACAGGAAGATGACAGCCCAGGCATGGTTAACTCTTACCTCTCTTACCTGGGTGTTTGTACTTGCAAGTGCAACTCTCAACCAATATCAGGACGTTTAAGAATCGGATCGGGGTACGACTCACCTGATCAATCAATTTGTCTCTCAGGACGCAATTCGCCCGTATACAGGCACAACCAAGAATCGTCTCGACTAGTGTGTCTGGCTCAATCTGCCTCAATTCCAGGACCCTTGCCTTGATGCTCTCTGGCCGTTGCTTGTCAATCAGGGATCAGCTGTATAAAGATCTGCAGAGGAATCTCTAATCACTTCTGCAGGGGTGCCCCGAACCCCTTCCGATCCTGGTCCGATAGCCTCGTCCTCGACTCGTCTTTGCCTTCAATGTACACGATGGAGCATCACTGGAGGGTCCCTATTAGGGCGCCATATTTGTTAGACCAAACAGGGAATAAAGGCACTATAACCATATATTAAATGACACGCCAATCACAAGGTTTGTTTTCCAAACAAGTCTGGTTTTATTCAAAGTATCTCGATCGGCCGATCGGGTCTCAACACCTCATGACGTGTGCTCACAAACACTGTGAGAGGAGAGAGAGAGAGCCGTAGATGAAGCAGTAATATATATACATAAAACATCATCATTGTACATCATTATTTGGACCACCCATATACATGACGTGCAAGCTAGGGTTCAGTAATTGACAGTTAGGCACGTAACTTCATTTAGTCAAAACATTCGTTATTTCTAGCCGAGGTTTGCAGAGACAGCTTACTGTTTTGGGGAGCGTGGGGCATTGGCACAAGGAAGGATATCATGTTCTAGCAGGGAGACATTCCAGCAGTGTTATCTGGCTGCTGCGCTCATGGGCTAAGAGTCAGACAGTTCTAAAGCAAAGAAATACCATTCTTTGTGAAAGAGCACCACTAGTTGCACATAATTCTCAGTTAACTGCCTTCTAGGACAGTGTTTGCAAGACAGGCTGGCACCTTGGCATCTGATGAGCTGCAGCTCTTGTACAGATTCAAGGCTTTACCGAATAATAAAACAATGTGTTCCTGTAGGGTTTCACATTCCATTCTAAACGGGATTCATAGTTCAAGCTATGGCCTCGCACTGTGTGTGAGTCTAAAGTGCAAAATATAGTTTGCAAAGCGTTACATGAAAAAGGAAATGGCGGAAAATTACAAAATGGATTCCCACTGGCCACATTTAGGCTTCGTGGTTTGCGGTGTCCGTTGCATGATGCAATTTGCTTATGGCCAACATACATAACGTGACATTCGGGCTGTGCAATTACATTACAGTTTAACACTCCAACTAAACTCACACACTGAACTTGCTGGGGGTCTCCACGACCATCAATCTGGATTGCGAGCATTCAGAGGCATGGAAACTGCTCTTCTGAACACCTGTGAAGAACTGCTCACATCTCTGGACTCCAACTCCCCAGCTGTCCTTATCCTTCTCAATCTCTCCTCTGCCTTTGACACAGTCAACCATTCCATCCTCATACAAAGGCTCCGCGATTTCCTTGGTATCTTGGAATGGGCACTGGACTGTTTGACATCCTTCCTTACCGACCACTCCTCCCACGTCATCCTCTGCACTTTCTCCTCTCCTTCTTCCCTCTCCACCTGTGGTGTCCCCCAGGGCTCTATCCTCTCCCCCTGGCTCTTTAACATCTACCTTGCTCTGCTTGCACACCTCATCTCCTCCTTCTCTTCAAACTTCTAGTGTTACGCAGATGACACACAGCTCTTTTTCAAACTCCCTGTCAACCCTCTTTCACCGTCCATCATCCCTGACTGCCTACCTGCCATCCGTTCCTGGTGCACCACCAATGATCTCTGCCTCAACGGCTACAAAATGGAGATCCTTCCCATCAGGACCACTGCTCACTCCTTCTTCCCTTTACTTTGACCTTCCTCTTCGGGCTTGCCTACTGTACGCTGTTCTGAAGCCTGAAACCTTCTAGTCATCTTGACTCCTCCCACTCCTTCCTCCCTCTAACCCAGGTCATTGCCAAGAAGTCTCACTTTCAGCTCTTCCTTCTCAAAGGAATTCTCGCTTTTCTTACTTTCCCCCAAAGGCTCAATGTGACCCAAGCCCTTGTTCTCTCTAGGCTTGACTATTGCAATAGCCTATTTCTGAATCTACCCTCTTCCACTCTGCTACTCCTCTAGTTAATCGAGAATAAAACAGCAAGATTTATCCTTGGCCTTAAACCCACGGACTGCATCTCTCCTGCACAATAAATTCTTCACTGGCTAGCGATTGCTGCATGGATTAAATTAAAATCCCTCTACGTCTTCCATAACGCAGTCTGGGCCCGGGGACCACACTATCTTCAACTTTACCTTTCTAAATACTCCCCCTCTAGACTACTACACTCTTCTGGCTCTAACTCTGTGTGTAAAGCGTTTTGCTAAACAAAGGGCAGGTAGTTGTTTGCTTTCCTCATCTGGCGCCTTGCGCCTTGAGCAGGTTTGTCTTAAATTCCAGAAGCTCCTTAAGACTCTCCTCTTTACCTCCTACTTCCCTTCTTTTCTCCCTTGCTAATCCCACATTTACTGGAATTGCTGTCTTAGGCCCTTATGAATCTTCAGGCCCTGACCTCCCGCACCCAATCGTCCCAGCTCCTGTCTATCTGCACTTGCACTTACACTCTCTGTCCTGGTGGCTTTCACTTACACCACTTGAGGCTCCTGGCTGTGTAGCCCCCCTGCCTTCTTCCTTGCTGCACTTGCACGTTCTGACTACTCACAAGGCATAGTAGGTTCATCCTGTTTCCCTCTTCCCCCCACTGATCTTATATATTGTGTTTTTAATGTATTTTAATGTATTTCCAACTCCTGCTCCCTCCCTGTCCTGTGGGCGCTTTGAAACAGTAGTTCTTATTGTATAAGCGCCTAACAAGCAAACAATGAATAAATAAGTTGAACCTACACCACAGACAAATGCGGCCACTGCAGGCACCAAGGCAAATGCAGACACACACACACACGGCATAAGAATGAGGGAGTGAAGTGGTGAATGGAGACAGCTCTTGAAGAAGGGGCAGGCAGACTCATTTGATAGCTGGAGGCATGTTCATACCAAGTGAATGACTATTTGATGCACGTTTTGTCTATCAAGTAAAAATAAAGAACAGGGACATTGAGAAGTTGGTATTAAAATTATTCATGCTGCGAGCTGATAGCACACACGATGGTCACACATTGAGGGGAACAAAGTTGGAGGGGTGGAAAGAGAGGGATTACTGCACAAACTAGGTGGAAATAGAGAGGTATTTAAATAGGGTTTTTGAACATTTTTCTTTTTTGGCAGAGAGGGGAAGGGTCAACACCCAGCTACATAAGGATTCCCCCCCACAATGCCAGACAATATTTCTGCAACAAGAGTATAATAAAAGAACGAGTAACAGAAATCGAGTGTTTAACTGGACACAGGACAAAGACCAGGAAGGAGGGGCTGCAGGGGATGCACAATGTGCAAAATAGTAATGCCCCTGGTAGTAAAAAAGCAATGTATCAAAGTAAGTGACACAACATTTTGTATATTATTAACAGACCCTGGATGTGTCATGAAGTTTAGGAATGTCATTCTTTCATATGGCCGTGTTGGTGTATAGCATCAATGTAACCAGAAGGAGCAACACTTGATGAGGTAGGTACTTTTGGAAGTGAAGGGAAGGTGAATAGGGATTGCAGGCACGTACTGGGGGAAGTGAGAGGAGTGTGGGAGGGCCCCTATTGATCTATAGGGGAAGAGAAGGAGGCGCAGGTGAGCAACAGATAGAAAGTGAGAGCAAAGTAGATGAGTTTTCATTAAGGAGCATCTTTTTGAACAGCTCAAGAGGTACAGATGAAGCATGGCAATCGGAAGGTGGCCCTCAATGAGAAGGGAAGAAAAGCAGAAAAGTATCCTTTTTATGAAGTGTTCAAAATGTAATATATCTAACAGCATGAAATGTTTTTGTTTAGGACTCGAAATGCAATGCTTTATGTGAGTTGTATGACTAAAAGTATTTGGAGAAAGGACAGAAATGAATGTGCTAGAGATGGTAGGCAAACGTGTGTACACATATCTCACACCTGCATGCACTCACCCATCACCTCTGCTTGTTTCACCGTCAAGAAAGGTTAGGGAGGTGGCAGCTAGGTTTTTCCGGAACACAAGAAGATGGTTAAGGTGAAAATGGCAATAAAAATCCAGATCATGCAGGCCTGCCAACAAAGATAGCAACAGAAAGGGACAAGTTCAGTGCTAGTGGCAAAAGGAAGCATCTTGGACATCACATGAAAGCAATCACAATCACATTGGCCCAGAGCACAGAAATTGCCAGCTTGTCACATGGAGGAATCACACAGCAGCAATGCCAAAGCACCACGTGCAAGAGAAGAGAGAGAGCTCATTAAAAGGGGAGTCACATTCTGCCCATTCTGTATGACTCTTTGTCATTTGGTCTCTACAGGATAAATTAATTCAGCTTAAGGATGCACCCAGAAGACAAACCGAAGTGGTAAGGACTTCAAGAGAACTATGTTGTTGTTGTTTTTTTGTGTTCATTTCTTTCTCTCATGTGGTTAAAGAAAAATGGGACAGCCAATGCTTCCGAGAAATTAGGAGAGCAACGACATAATGACATTAAGAGTAGAAGAGGATTGGGTAGTAGGGATGCGAGATGCAAATCGGATGAAAGCAATAGATAAATAAAAGGAAGAAGTATTAGTAGCAAGCACCTAGGCAATGGTAGGACATCGTAATAAAGAAAATGTACATACATTTTGAGAAACTCACCCGGTTTTCTCTATGTTTCAGGCAAATAGATTTTTAACCAAATACCAGAGGAATGTGCAGTGAATGACCCACGCACCCGATCCCACGAGCAGAGAAAGATGGCCTATCGCCAGGAGGGCCTGTGGGACCCAGCCTACTGCCCAGATGTCACGAGCTGGAGCATTAAAAAAAAAACTCTGATTGTGTGTTCCCCAACCCTTTTGTCCCCTCATGTTAATGTTATCCCCATGCATTGACTGTCCTACTACTTAGCACTCGGACTCAAGGCTCCTGGACGTAGATCAACTCACAACATACAAATGACAAGCAAATGACAAAAGGGGACAGGGACAAGAGCAAGAACTTTGGGGTGGAGAAGAAAATGAATTTGAGGTGGCAATTTAAAAAAATAAAACACATTAACAATGGACTGTTGGGTCTCACCAGAAACACTGGGGAGTCATTTAAGTGCCCCCCCCCTGTTTGTGGTGGCAAGGGTCACCTGTTGTGCATTAGAAAAAAAATAATGAGTACCTAGGATATTGTACCATACACCCTTGCAACCTGTGGCATTGCACCGCTGAAAATCATTGTGTCTATGATTGTTTGTTTTGTATTGTGCTGTCCCTACATCTATCCCCTACTAGGAGTGTAAAAGTGTGAAAACGAACCATTTATTTTGCCTGCATTATGCACCTGAACAAAAATGTACCTCAAATGTTTGCAGTAATGATCTGACCCCTTACTGGTGTCTTGAAGAGATGAAGTAGCTCCAATGGAGCATCATTATCAACATGAGTGCTTGTATGACCAATTTGGCCCACCTCACTAACGATGTATAGTACCAGCACATGACCAATGTGGGGAGGGAGGCTTTAGGGGATAGCTGCCATGTGTGCTCTCTCACTACCCAGGCCATGAGCAACTACAAGACTTCTGTGGTGGTTCCAGAGGAAGCAGACTACACCATGACGAACGATACAGAAGATATTATCCTGTGGGGACAGTTACATGAAAACATGGAAAATGATAGAGGATTGCTTGAATGCAGATGATCTGATAGAATACATACTAAAAGGCCCAAAAAAAAGGTATTGTAACACAAGGGGAATTGCAGTGCCTCAAGTGCAGAAGAAGAGAGGTAGGAGGAAGGCCTGAATGCTGCAAGAGACACCAGCTACCAGTATATGAACGGGAGTTTGCACAAGAAGAATGGGTCGAAGGGCTGCAGAGAGGCATAACACAAGTGCTACTGCCAGTTGCAGTGGAGAAAGCACTTCAATAGATTAAAGGCTTTTCCAGTACTTATGGACTATTTGCTCCTCTTGCCTTCTGATTCCTTCTCTTGATCTTTTGACAAAAAAGCTCTTTTTTAAAAATCGTTTGGTATAAATCAATGATAATAGCTAATGAGGCCCAAAATAGCTTGTAACTCACTCATTGCCTTGGGAACAGGAATGTCTTGGATGCTTTTTATTTTGGTCGCTTGAGGCTGTAAAGTTACTTTCCCTTCTTGAAAACCTACATACTTGCCTGAGGGCAAGACAAGATGGCATTTATTGGGACTGGCTTAGATCCTGGCTTTCCCAAAACTGTTCCCCACTAGACGTAGATGATGTACATGATCATCTGCCTAACAGATGCTGATGGTGCAGGAGCACCACACCCATCAATCTCTAAAAAGTAGCCACAGTCCAGTGCCCATTCCAAGACACCAAAAAAGGCATTTATTTTCTTGATCTTCTGTGGTCTATTCGATCTGGAAAAAGCTGGTTGTGAGATAGCGGGCAGAGACTTATTATTTAACATTGCGAACTTCCATCTGTATCTGACTCTAAGGCCATGGGCAATGACCAGTGACATTGGGAAGGGTCAGTGATGCAGAGCACCAGAATCTACCTGACCTCTACTACCTACCAGCATGCTTGTGGGCAGCAGAAGGGTTGGAGGAAATCCAACTTGACTCACATTTTTTCAATTCAGTGGAAGAAGCCCTTAGTCTGCCCAATTCACTCACAGAAAACATGAGGGAATATCTGCAGAGTAGCCTGTAGATATTGTTTCTGGTCCCCTTGGAAGTTCTTGAAGATCAATGCCACCACTGCTTGTGTGTTAGCAGAAGTAACCGATTGAGCTATCAGGGATGGTTCATTGGCTTTTGCCTTGCCTTCAGTCAGTTGATGTGATACTGTTGGTTATTTTGTTGAAACTCATACTTTTAGTCACATAGCTCCTGCATAATTGTGTAAGTTCTATGCCACTCGGCGGTCAGCTAGTTTTCTGAGGTTGGCAATACAATGAGCACATTATCTCCCTACCTGAACTTTCTTAGTTGTTTTCCCCTGTTGTACAGTTTCTTCTGTTTCTCTTTGCTACCGTGCAACTGTTATTTGGAAATGCATAGACAAACAGGGGGTGTTCCCATTCGACATCATTTAAAAAGACAGAATCACAAGATAATTCAACAACAAAAGAATGTTGGGTAACAATAAATCATATTGTTTGTGGTATACATATGTCTAAGTCATATGGTACTAAGTAGATTAGGTTTACATGTGAGTTGGTAACAAATACAATAGTGTATTCAAGCAAAGGTTTGTACAAATATAAGAACCATAAATGTTGACATGATCTGAATGAGACAAAAACGTGAAATGCCTATGTACAAATTAATACAAAGGAGACAGAATGGCAACAATTCCTATAATAATTGGCATTCCCTAAATCAGATTAACAACAAACAAAAGAAAAGATAAAAAGGAAGATCACAAAAAGGTTCCTAACCTGAGTGACTTTGTTATAAATCGAAAAACATTTTTATAATTATTTGAATACATTCATTCACAGTACATACATAAAACGACTTTTTTACATCACACAGGTTAAATTGATTTAGTCGTAGCCAAAGTGACACTGGACTTAGACACAATTAGTCAATCAACGCCATACGCCAAGGAGAGAGGAAATAATGAAACATGGTAATTAAGGCTTAAAAGAGATACATGTTGGCGTTTCGGCGAAATGGACGGATTCAAGCCACATTCTTCAGGACCGATAAACCACTTATGGACCCCAAAGAACATAATAAAACAAAATCTCAGTCTAATGTAAGAGTAGCATGGCACAGTTGTTAACAAACAAAGAGGCTCTAAGGTGAATCATCAAGTCATCAAATTTGCTTCCCCCCCTGCAATACAATATTCTCAAATGTATTTAAACAATAGTGTTTTTTTTTTTTTTTTTCGAAATAGAGAGATTCCAATTTCCTTAGCTCCAATGGGAGACTGTTCCATAACTTAGGCCCAAATACAGACCGTCTACAATCACCTCTAGACACACGCCGTGTTGGAGGGATGGTCAGCATGTGCCTGTCCATTGATCTTAAGGGCCTAATAGGTTGATAGTAGTTAGGCTTTATTCGCCAGGTACCTAGGGGCTAGATTATTCAGACATTTAAAAATCAAACATCAATTTTTAAAGTTGATTCAATCCTCCGCAGCCAATCAATGAATTGATTGGAAAGCCCCGATATAGGTGTGGAATTTTTTACTTTAAACACCAATCTGAACGCAGCAACAGTAAGCTGTTACAATAATCCAACTTAGACTTTACTAGGGCTCCTACCACTGCTGCATGGTCTATTTGTAGGGCAAGGGGAAGAGCCTGTCAAAGCTGCCAAAGATTATAAACAACAGCCTGAACTTTGGCTATAACCTGGCCTTTACTGCTCAGGTCGCTCTGCCAAATGCACCCCACATTTTTTACCTTAACATCATACTTTAGTTCTTCTCCGAGAAATGACGGTGGGGAGAGGGGGCATCTCTTTTCTCCTGTAAGGTGCTTTGGGTCAAACGGAATTACCCCAGTCTTGTGGTATTGAGTTGGAGCCAATTAGTGGACATCCATCCTCCTACCTCTTCCAAACAACTGATGATCCGTGAAAGAGATTCTCAACATCATTTAAACTAAGAAATGCATGGGTATCATCTGCATACGACTGGAAGCTAACCTTTTAAAAAATGTATATTTTTATTGGTTTGATTGCATACATTAGCCTTCAAATGTAGTTAACATCACATATCCATATCACACAACCTTCTTGCTACATCCAAACAAAACATGTATTTAACTGTAACTTTAAATGTTTCATTACATACTCCCACCCCCCAACTCCTCCTCCCACTGGCTCTGTCTGTTGCCTACCAATGACCTGGGGGCTGCATAGCAACTTCTCAATCTATGAGTCACTTCACCCGGGGGATTACTCCGTTTCACCCACATCTCCTTCAGTGAACAGGGTATGCAGCAAGCCTTCTCTTCCTGCTAGTTCCTCTGTGCCCTTTGCTCTGTCTCTCCCCATTCCTCTTGCCCATGCTGCTGATTCTGCCCTGTCCCACCTATGCATGTCTCTCCACCAATCTTCAATTGTAGGGCCTTTTGGAGATTTCCATGCCATGTCATTCCTGCATTTAGCCAGGATGCACGCCAAATCCTTCAGTTTGTCTTCTCCTCTTAGGGCCTCTGAGGAAAGCACATCTACTTGCACCCCCCCTTTGTTAGTTTATTTTGGTCATCATAGTATGTGTCCACTAAATACAGGTAGGTTTTCACTTCCATATAAGTCTCTATCTTTATTTAATTTCCAGAAGACGGCTATAACATCAAAAAAGGCACTAGCGATAGTGTCTAATTTAACATAAAAAGCTGAAACATATGTCAACAATCGAAGAGGCATGAAATACCATGCCTTAGATAACGGAGACCACATAAGAGAATCTCTGGAGATGAAAACTGTTTGACTTAATAAGAACAGAAAAATACATGAAAGAGTGAAGTTATTTAGATCTGTTAAAAAAAATGACAGATTTTGCAATCTCTTTAGAAGGCTAATTTGGTTTGTAAACGGATTCCAGTCTCTTACTAACCCCACTTTCCAGTAAAAAAAGAATTGAATGTTCTGATGTAGACTCGCTGCGTAACATGTTCCGATGGAAATGTAGACACGAGTAGTCTTAATTGATTTTATGTTTTGTAATATGATATATGAATAAAATATGTTTTACATGTGAACGGTTTGGAGAGAGTCTGTAAGATTTGATCACATTTTGTTGAAGTAACAAGGTGAAAAGTTGGTGTCACTAACCCAAATAATTTGGATGTAGAGTGGGGCGATTGGCTCCATATTATATTACATATGTACCCTTCCCAATGTGAAGCCAATCCCCCGGTAACAAAAAATAGGGAAGCACCCATAGATTATTACTGTAGGACGCACTGTAGGACACACTGACATATGTGTCAGTGATGGGAAGGCCTGGATTGGAGACAATGCGTTCTAAAGTATGGCCCTTATGTGAACTAAGGGGCACCTGAACTTACTACAAAGCAGCAATTATGGACTGATGAAAGAACCTTGGACTTGATATGGAGAAGAACAGAGAACCCAATGGAAGATGTTCTGATGGAAGTTAAGCGAGATGATGGCCAGGAAATGAACTTCAAGCAGCTAGCAAATGGAATGGGGACAAGGAAATTGTGTGAGTGGAGAAGGAAGAACTATCAAGAGAAGATGAAAGAGGAATGACAGTAATAAATGGGCTGGTGGGTCCCCTCAAAGAATATATAAATGTCGTCTAGCGATATCTCTTGATTCTCATAGTGGTTGGGTCACTGGTTGTGCATGTAATTGGATAACAGGGGTGGGAACAAGATGAAAGTAAACAATGTTTCTTTCTGGGGATATATATATATATATATATATATATCCACAAACAATAAGAAAGGGGAAAATATGCCACACCTTTGTCAAACAAGAATACATATACAATAGATTAGAAGAATACAACGTGAGTGGTGACACTACTAGTACTTTAGGAGTGTTTTCAACGATAACCCGCATATTTAGATAGAGCACTAAGTTGAGGGGTGTTACTAAGGTAGGGATGAATAGGTGCATCTCATGTGGGGGAGAGTAAATAACAAGTATGTGGTTGAATATAGCAACCAGAAGGGGAATGAAGAGTAGTAGATCATCCCCCTCTCTCGGGTGATAGACATGTAAAAATGTCATTCAGGACAGGTGCCCCGCCCTCCTGTCCAACATTTTAAGCCAGAAGCATTAACCATTGAGGCAGCCAGGCTGCCCTTATTGTAGGCAGGTAAATTAAAAAATAGGTGAAGCTGCACACATTTATTTAGGACAACATAAAAAAAGACATGCTTAAATTGTGAACAACTTACAAAGCATAGACCATACCTCCCTGACATAGGAAATATCACCCACACTCAATAAACATTAAAACAAGATACCGGAATAAGGCCCATAACAATAGCAAAGGAATCCATTCTTTTTTTAAATGAATGTCACATCATGCATTACAGATAGGCTGGAGGCCTTAAATCTCCTGGAAATTTAAAAGTGTTGAACTAATAAAAATGATAGGGCCATGTGTAGCTCAGAAATGGTGGGCTTGGACAGAAGCCAAGCTGCAGTGACTTATAATTTTAAATGGTAAGAATATATTATTTCCAATGGTGCTGCTTACAAATGAAAGTGACATAAAGTCAGGAAAAGATAAGCTATCCAAGGTTACCAATAGAAAACCAAACAGCTAATCTATGTTCTCTGCTGGCTGTCTGGAGTGGTGCGTCATTTCAGAACTGCTATATTCCAGTTTTTAAGTTGCAACATATGTATAGTGATTTTGTAAATGTGGAAAACAACCAGCCCTGCTGATTTGCGTTAATGAGGTCACTGTGTCAGGAAATAATCACGTGTTTCAGGAGTTGTTTATGTCCAATGGAAAACAAGTTATGTGTTTGACCTTTAAATGAATTGGCCTATCAAAATAGAAGGCTCATATTAACATTAAACTATTGTGTAACTGTTCCCATCTTATAGAACCATGATAGATGCAGAAATGCAGCGAGATATTATTTTTTCAGCCAGTAAGACAGTTGGCTAAACAAGATGTTCTCAGCCAGCTGTCTGTGTGTCTCTTCTTGCATGGTGTGTATTTATGTCCAGGGATGGCTGACTGCAAGGTGTTATGGCTAAGAAATATCCTCTTTAACAATCTCTTGAATAAAAGCAATAGGATCTTTGTCCTCTCCCCTTTTCCTTGTCATAATTGCACCCATGTCTGATGTGTTGGGCTATTTTAGTCTGAACGCTCTCCATACGTCTGCCCTACAATTTTTAAATGGCACTCCACCATGTGTTTTGTTTTGTGCTGTTACACTCGCATACTATGCTCGTCTCCAAATGTTGTCAGCTCTCACCCATACTGCTGATGTCATTCCCATTGTCATTCTTTCTAGCTCATATATCCACTTTCCCTCCACTCTACTCAATTGACATTTCAAATTATCTATATCCATTTGGGGCCACAGTTTATACTGTGGTCGTCCTCCACCTTCCTCTAGTAATGGGAATTGTGTAAATCCTGGGCCACAATCATACCCACCTACACTTCTCATCTTCCAGGTGGGGCTAGTTTCACCTGTTCGTCTTTGTCCTGACAGTGACAGTAATCTGCTTAGATAAGGTGTGGATACATCCCCTGCACTGCACGATCATAATTGTGGCTGTTCAGTATATGTTTTTGTTCTGGTGATTTTTCTTTGGGGTCTTCTAAATCTGACCATTTTACCCCTTTTTCTACGCTATGGTCTATTGAAAAACCACATACGCCTTCCCTTTGCGCTCTTTCGTTTTCCTCCCCTTCTTCGTCTTACATCATTATACCCCAGCTTGTATGGCTTTCATCTCTTTCCTCATCAAGATCTACTCTACTTAAGGACAGTGTTCTGTGCTTGTCCGTTATTACGTAATCTGATTCTGCTTCCTTCGGTGGGGATCTTATGGTTTGGTAACCATCTTTATTCCTCATTTGTCTATATAAATCCCCAATCCTTTTCCCTATGCCTTCTGTCTCATGTTCATCAGCCAATGTCTGTATTCTTGGTATCCTTGCAGCTTCCTGCTGGACTGTGCTGACCCTCTTTCTTCTTCCCATCATTCTCATGCTTCAATTGGCACTATGCATCTAATAAATAAATAATCTATTTTGTCATCCCTTTGGCCCTTACTCCTTCTCATTTCTTCTTGTCTTCTTCTCATCTCCCTTTTCTCTTCTTCCTCTTGCCTTCTTTGCAACCTACGTTCTTTCAATCTTTGTGCTTCTATCTCATCTCGTTTCTTTTCCTCTAGTCTTTCTTTTTATTTCTTTTGTTGCTTGTACCTTCTTCATTCTTCCTGTAGTTGCCTCTCTTTTTCCTTCTACTCTTTGTATACTGTCTCTCGTTCCTGTTCCTTCTTTTCCCGTTCCACTCTTTCTTCCCTTTCACTAACTCCATCAATGCCCTTGTCATTTAATTTGAGCAATATCTGTCCTCCCATTAATTAGTTAATTCTGCACTATTATCACTTCCTTAGCTTTGCCCTTCCCTTCTTTTTTTCTCTCAGCCTCTTGCTCTACCTATGTCTATCCCTTCTTTCAACACGCTCCTTATGTTCATTGAGTGTTGACATATATTTGCATTCTCTGATCTTGCCTTCTTCTATATTGTCCTCACTGTTATAAGTGGGGTGCTCGAATGTCGGATTAACGTACTCTGCCGCTGTCTTTAATTCCTTTCAAAGGATAGAATTCCTGTTTCTCAGTATCTGTCTTCAGAAGGATAAAGAGAAGCCAAGGGTGTTCATCTTTCCCTTTATGCTGATTAAGCATCCACTCTTTTTCGGGATGGTCTTCTTTCTCGCTCTGATACATTTTCCATAGCTCTAAAACAGCTAACCTTTTCTGCAACTTCTTCCCTGTATATGCAGCATGTAAATACGTTGTCATGTGTTGCAGTACTGTTCTCTATAATGAACCTTCTTGAGACCACAATATATAAATGTTATCAGCCGTGCCTTTAACCCACTCGGAATGGTACTTTCTAATCTTTGGTGTATATCTCGGTAATATCTTACATAGGTGCAGCAGGGGTGTGTCTCCCATGCTGACAAGTTGTACTCGACTGTCAATACTTACCAGCTTGTTTTACTCTTGTATTTTTTTCAATCAAATATACCACAATAATCAATCTAGGCAAGCACCATCAATCGCCACCCATTTCCAAAAACCTGATTTTTTAAACCAATTTTTAAAAACCTATACAAATGTTTCCTCTTTCTTCCTTCATTTATGTTTTTAACGATTCTTATTGTCTTACTGTTTTATTATTGACACCATAAGAATCTCCCTTTATGAATCATTTATTTATTTTTCCAAAGGTTATCCTCCTTTGACTGACGTCAATCTTTTGATATTAGAATCTCATAACCAGCTGTATTATTGCTATCATTTTATGTCTACTAATTTAAACAAAATGAAAGTTTGATGCTGACATACTTCCAAGCCCATACAAATGTGCACTTTTAATTCTCTGTGATCACCTTCCTTTACTGTCTTTAGAAAATGTATTTCATCTCAGGTTTACCCCATTTCGGAGTTTGCCACGCATTTTACATCTTGGCCTTGCCTCAGGAATCCCTATAAAATACCCCACTTGGAATATAATGTGTGTCTGTCTGTCCCCTTGGAACTAGGAATCGAGGTATCTCTCTTTTAACCCCAAAAAACAAGCCTGTTACTATATATATTTGTACTTACAACACAATCCCTCCCCTTTATTTGCCACTTTCGAGGCTCTACTTACATCTGTTGCTCAGCTCGAGTCCCTCTGTATCGACTCTTCCCCAATCGATCACTTTGCCGTCTGTCTGAGGGGCGCCGTCGGGAACCGGACAATCATTTCATCAAAGGGGCAGCTGCCGCTAGTCTTATCATCACATTTGTATCGTTTTCTCTGTTCTCCAAAGGAAACTCTGTGATCTTCTGGCTAATGGTGAAATATATCAAGCATCTGAGAGTCTAGTTTTGGGCTGAGGAGAATGTTTCTGAACCATCCGTACCGCCATCAAAATGAGCAGTACCACCTACAGCATTCCAAGTACCAGATGGAATTACCAATAAAACATCTCAAACCCAAATAACCAGAAAGACTGAAAGAATATGGCAAAATGCTACTTTATTATCAGCTCAAATAAAGTAGGGAAACCTGTTGGACAAACAAATAGAAACTCACACACTCTCAGTGATATACCGATTATACAAAGGCGTGACGTCATCCTACATTGGAGGGCTTGGTTAAGGGAACATATATACCTATATATAATTTAGATGTTAGTAACATAATTGGCTGTTCCTTATCTGGTAAGCATGCCTCGAAGTACCTCTAAATATGTATAATACTGATTAATAGAAGAATAACAGCATCGGATTGGATTCTGGAACATTTTATAGTATACTGCTATACCGGCTCTCATGATTGGTTGGCATTCTCTCGCAACCTTGGACTGTTCGGCATGTAAGCAGCACGTGAGCAAAATGAAACCCAGGTGAGAAGATCAATGTCAGACTACTACCCACTTGGTCAATTAGCCTACCATCTCTCATCAGTTAAGCCCTTAGCATAGGCTTCGTCTTTGTAGTTGACCTTGCTGACTGTTCTCTTCTCTGCAACATTTAAGGGAGTGTAGGTACATCACTGTCTTCAGTGAGAGCCTAATGAATAGGCCTTGTTTTCGAGTCTTGATTCATGTGTGAGGGTACCACGATTATGTCTATTTTGATCGTGTTTTATGCTATTTAATTCAATTAAACTGGGTTTTATTACTCCTCTTGACCTCTGGAGACTTAATTGTTCAGTGCTTGCTGAATACACGTTTTTTTCATTACTTAATCTAAGAGAGAGGCATCCTTGCTTGATCCAAGGTCAATAGACATAATTTTTTCTTTGCACAAAGTTTTTTCCAGCGCCTTTCAGCCCTGCAGCCTTGGTCCATCACTGAGGTGGTTTGGTCATTCTTAATATGAGTCCGACGTTCATCTTTTTCTTCATGGTCGCTTGTTTTGCTCTCACAAAGTGCAAGGATATATTTCTGTTTTTTGCCCAGTACACTGAATTAAAACTGTGCACTCTGCAGGGCAATTACACACACACACAATCAGCTAGGTTTTAAAATGGCTCTTTATGACCTCTTTATTCACAAAAAGCATACATGACTGAATAAATTCAATGAAAATAATAAATAAATAAATAAATAAATGAATACCACACATGCAAAAAGTAAAGGAAGTCTAGATAAAATAACCATTGACACAGCAGCAAGGCACACCCTCATCTCGCCAGGAGTCACTGAAAAGCTCCCAAACATTGAGGCAGGGAGATCTCCGCATCAACGGGCATGGAACGATGCGTCCATCCTCCAAGTGAATCTTTTTACCTGACCAACACAGTGCCCCTCGTTTTAAGCCTTCCGCAAATGCAGAGTGGCACCTTCTAGAATCTTCTGGCTCTCAGAGTTTCCACTCATCACCAGCTCTCATGGGCCTCCGGCCGTAGTGACCCACAGTAACTTCAAGGAGCAGAACTCTTCCGTTTCTCAAGGAATCACAAAACAACTCTATAACTCACCTTCAGCTTTGACAACATTCATGGTAATGCCATCAGGTACCAGCCAGCACCTCCTTATCCTAGCCTCTACATGCACCATGTCCTTGGATGAGCAGTGCAAACTAACATAAACAATGAATAACGTTGACAACAAGTTTACCAATGGAATAGTATGAGTAATACTGAAAATATGTTTATCCACTGAATAGTTTACATCAAGTGCAGATTCCACTGAGGCCTGGAGCAAATGTCCATTATGGCTCCGAGCGCACCAGAATGTACTGTGCACCAGCACCATGTTTTAGTCCAAAGCATTACAATCCACCCTTGGACATTTAACTTCCATAGCCCAGTGGCATCAAGATCAGCTTACACGTTTGCTAAGGTTTCATATATAAAAAAATATTTTTTTATTTAGTTAATCATCAGGTATTTAATATAAAACATTCTTGTTTTTCTACATAAAAAATCTTTTCATAAAAAATGATTTCCACTATATACAAAAAGGTTTTCTTCCTGTTTCACCCTTTTCGTTGGATCAAGATCATGAACAAACATATCACCATAAATGTACAACTAAGCACCACCTTTTACCAATGAAATTCATTAACACAACAAGACATATATCCAACATTTACAAACAACATCTGTTGTGTTTTTCAATAAGACCCCACATGGTTCTGTCGAGAAGACCAAATTATGTCCGACATTCATAAGGGGAATATTTTCTTTAATTCAGTGTCCCAAAAACTTGATTCTCAAAATTGAAGGGAGCGTTGGCACTACTACGTTCCGTGCAAGCTTGCCCACATGTTCTCCGTTTGGGCAATCATTGGCGAATACCTCTGCTGTGTTTAAGATATCTCTTGTACAACTCGTCCTCAGGAGTATAGCTCAGGGGCTTCGAGCTCCCCTTGGAAGCAAGACAACACAAAGCAATACAGTTTCGATCCTCAGGTCCATGCTTAGAAACCTCAGGGTATTAAGCATGTTATAAATAACCAAATACAATTACAATTACAATTGGTAGCATGGTGTCTTGAGCTCGTACCTTGCATGTTCTTAATGCTTTGCAAATCCTGTTCTTAGTGCCTGTTGTGGTTGGTGTTTCAGCATCGGCATCAGATGGCCTCCAGACATCATTCCTTAACATTGTCAAACTCACATTGGTTGGCTGCGCAGATATGACACCTTGCTGTAGCGTTTTCCGCTTAACCCTCTAGAACTGAGTCAATTCAGTATCACAATTACACCAGCCAGGCACAGGTTCTACAAGGCAAACCCAGAAAAACATATCACTGTTGATAATAACTCTCTTAAGTAGCATTTGTATGCTGGTACATAATCCCATTTCTCTTTGTCAGGCTCCATTACCAAAACCACTTGGTCCATGCCGGATGCTATGAAATCCCCAGGTATGGAGGGCCACTTGGTTTTTCTACCCACACGTTTGCACCCGGTACCATGTTGTCTGATGAGGCAAAACCATGGTCCCCACAAGTAGTTAACACCGTAGAAGGCTCCCCCTTTCTTGATCATGGACAATTTGACAGGTATAACAATCAGCTGGCTATCCTGCCTCCTTCATGGATAGGTATCACTTGGCCTCCACTGTTCATTAAAATGACTTTCATTTATCCTTGGTAATCAGCATCTATTATTCCTCCCAGTACTTGGATGCCCTTTAATGCTAATCCAGATCTAGGGGAAATCAATCCCATTTGTTCTGGTGGAAACTGTACTCAAATCCCAGTTTTAATTTGTATTATACCTTTGGGTTTTAACTTGGATTCTTGATGAGAATGCCTGTCTACCCCTGCAGATTGTGGTGTTGTGTTATGGAGCTAAAGCAACTGGTGGTATCTCCCAATACAATAAAGTCTCTTCAGCTTAAGTAGGTTGCATCTGTAATGCAGGTGTCACCATTTGCATCAAGGGTATCAAAATTTAAACTGCATCAAACATATGATCATGCCAGCCTGCCAGGCTGCCATTGCCTGATTTGCACAACTGTTCTTTCAGCAAACCATTCACTCTTTAATACTCCTGTGTCTACATATTCCTCACTGGTAGCAGCAATTTCCATATGTCCCCTGGGAATGCAGTATTGCTTCAACGATACATGCTTTGTAGCCAAAGGCACGTGCACCGGACGGATTTTCTATTTGCCTACAATAACAGGTGTACAAGTTAATGCGTTCACTCCAAACTGATAGGTTTTACCTCCCATTCCTAATCTCAAACCCTCCAAAATGTCGAAACCAAATATATACTCAGGTATCAGGACAATCAACACTTGGGATTTCTACTTTGGCAAATTATCTATCATCATATCCAGTCCTGTCTGTACTGTGGGTGTTTCCTTTCGCCCATCCCAGTAATGGTAAAGTGTCGACCTTTAAATTTTGAAGGATTTCCATGAATCAACGAGGCCTCCGCCCTGGTATCTATCAAACCTCAGACCTCTTGTTTATTTCCAGTCTTCCAAAATATCTTAAGACTAACATGAGGTCATCTGTTATTCTTTTTACGAGCGGACACTGCTGGGGCTTGCCCATTTTCCTAGTCATATGTGGGTATATCCAGATTCAGATTCTAACATTGCACTCCCCACTTTCCTCAAATCAGCGTACGTTGGCTGGTACTGGGAAGGGACTCCCATAGACCCTTCCTCCGGCTCCACTGAAGGAGGAGTCAAAGGTGATGTGTCCCATTTCGGCTTGGTCACCACTGCCTCTTAACTTGTTTATAGCATTCCTTCCCAGCACGCCCTTTCTTTTTGTACAACTCATACATCTGCCTGGTTTTAAAACCATCAATCTCCTCCTGTTGTACACCATCTTTCAACAATGCCAAAAACATGTGCTTTCTCGACAGCTGGTAGTCTCTACTATCTTGTCTCCTGCTCTCTGTTCTTCTCTCACTGCAACCCTCTCTCTCTCTCTCCAGTTCTATTGTCACCTCTGTCATCATACACTGCTCAGAAAGCTTTGAGATACCCAAGTCACTGGGCACATTAAAGTTCCAAGATATGTCTCAATATAGTGAACCCTACACTCTTGAGACAAACATTCAGGCTAAGCAAATAATGACATCTCTATCCCTATCTTCCACCAAGGGAAACATATGCTACTTGTGTGGAGAGGTTGGGCATCTCGTGAGGTACTAGCCCCTGAATTGGAGGTCTCTTACTACCTCCCCAACTAAACGAAGTCCTCAGCTCCAAGTAAAAACACCCCAATTGTCTTTTGCCACTACCAACTATCCACAAACTTTAACCATAGTCTGAACATTTGAAACAAGAATCACACGAATCCTTTTCCTAAGATTAGAGGGATCGCAGAAAAGCACAAAACCAACAGTTTTTATGCAGGAAATAAGACCATCTATAGAATACTTATAACTTTTCAGAATCAGAAAGTGTGGGCCCGACTAGATACTGGAAGCAAGAGATGTGCTATACATCCTTAATTAATACCTTTGGGATGGAAAGGAATGCAAAAGGAAGAGGTGTGTTGCTTTCATGAACACACCCAAGACTTATCACCTAATAATAATTCCAAAACTACCTGTCCAGTTAATCATAGGCACCAACATCCCACAAATCCATCAGTGGCTGTGATTATAAAACAAAATCTATAGGATACTGCAGCTTCAAATCCAGATATATGGAACCATCCAAGGTAAGGAAAGAAGAACCACATAATCAAAACCCTGAAAGTCTGCAAACACCAATCTGTATCAAAAGGAAAGAGCGAAAGAATATTGACTCCCCCAGCAGATTCCCTCTTTGTGAAGAAGGGGAAGCCAAAGGGGAAGGATATGTGAGAAATTGTGGGATTTAGTCACTCCGCACAATGGGGGAAGCCCCTTCCTGTGAGGCTTGGCTGTGAGCCTGCCGCACAAATATTCCCTTGGGAGTGGCAGTAAGTTGGACCTCACAGGAAGGGGCTCCCTTCTTGGGAATAAGGACTCCCTTTCTGAGGAAGAACTCCCTCTTACTTTCACTCAACAATCTCTAATAACCATACCCATTGACAAGAACACAGACTCCTCTTATAACTATTGTTATGATGCTTTAAGTACAATTCAAAACATGTCTAACGCTAAAATTAGTAAATCCAATGGAGTTATAAGGTATACAAATCTAACAAGTACTGGGACGAAGAGGCACGAAGAAGCAATAAGGAATGGGACTCCGACACAGAAAAGCACTATCATATGAAGCTATGGAAGCCCAGATACACCGTCATAAAGGAAGGTGGAGCAAGATCATGGGAGAGAGAGGAACAGGACTTTCAAAGTAGCAGAATTAGGAGAGCAGAGAGCCCATGGAGAACACTGCTGAAAGTGTCCGCAAGTGGCCATCAGAAGAAACTGTCAGAGTCGGAGGAGAGACACAACAGACAAAGGCAGTTTGGCAAGAAGAGGAAGGTTGCTGGGGGGACATTCAACGGCACAGGACTGAAGTGAGTCAAAATGCTAAAGCACCAGAAATTCAAGGCACCAATGTTAGACCTGTGGATGTACATACCTTGGAAGAGAGCCATGGAAGAAACTCAAAGAGGAAAGTGGTGGCCCAAAGAGGAAGGAGAACCAGATCCCTTTCCGGGCCAATGCTTCGAAAAAGGAGGAATGTGGAAATAAAGGCAAAAGTGGAAAGGAAAAGGGGAGAGCTGTCTTGACAAGGCAGAGAGCTGAAGAGAAGCCGTGTGCCAACCCGGTGACGCCAGACCCTTACACAGCAGGTAAAAGGGAAAAGAAAGTGGGAGACCCGTAAAGTGTGGCATAGATGGTGGTTGACATAAAGATAAATAGTTGAACACAGGAACTGAATATGAAGATCACTCAGGGACCCTGCATGAAGAGTGAAGATCATTCAGGGACCTAGCATCCTCATCTCAGTGATTGGAAAAGTGTATGAAGAGTACAGATCACTCAGGGACCCTGCATCCTCGTCCCAGTGATTGGCAAACGTATATAAAGAGTGAAGATCACTCAGGGAACTTTGCTCTTCATCCCAGTGATTGGCAAAAGTATATAAAGAGTGATGATCACTTGGGGACCCTTCATTCTCATCCCAGTGATTGGCAAAAGTATATAAAGCTTGAAGATCATTCAGGGACCCTAAATCCTCGTTCCAGTGATTGGCAAAAGAATTTAAAGAGTGAAGATCATTCAGGGATCCTGCACCTTCGTCACAGTGATTGGCAAAAGTATATGAAGAGTGACTATCACTCAGGGCCCCTACATCCTCATGCCAGCAATTGGCAAACATATATAAAGAGTGAGGATAGCTCAGGGAACTTGTATCCTCATACCAGTGATTGGCAAAAGTATATGAAGAGTGAAGATCACCCAGGGTACCAACCTACTTGTCCCAGTGATTGGCAAAGGTATAAGAAATACTTAGGAGTACATAATACATGCTCCTGTGAGCGGCAAGACTGTGAGCAGAATAAGAGTAAGACAGAGACTCTGTCAACACATCTCGAGAAGAAGAAAAGTGTTTGGGGAAACAGGAGGAACAAGTACATAAGGGCCTGGGAAGAGCCACTGAAAGAACTGAATGAGCTATTACATGGAATAGCAAGAGACTATTTGAAGATATCATATGGAAGAGACGTGCTAAGAAACACCCACAGGAGAAGGGAATCATTCTCCTGGTCCCTTGTTATGTATTAATAGTGGTCTGCACAGCATAGGCTAGTTTTGATGGAGGACAAACTAATCATTTTGGACTTCACATCTGATGACGAGCACCCTAGTTCAGTTTTGTTATGTAGGGCATCCCATAGACTAGGGTTAGTGAGGCGTTTTCTTTATTATTTAAATGAAAACAAGTTGAACATGATTCTCCCCCTTCTGACCTACCCCACTTGGCATTCACAATGAAATGGCCTTTATGGATGTCAGTTCTATTTGGTGCCTAGTGAATACCTCTTTTGTAAATGCTAACTCTGCCATTTAGCTTGACACTGCAAATGGAGATCGGTTTCACACATCCGAGCCTTAGTTAAAAAATCTCGTACGGCTGAAAAAGATGAGATGAAAGATGAAACGCCTGGTATTACATTGACTGATGATGTCTGCCTATGATGCATGTGACTGCATATGCCTTCATTAATTTATGACAGCAGAAAATATAACTGCAGTAAATCAGGACCACGGCAATCCAAGAAAGCGCTGATAAGCTCTACGCAAGGGAACACAAATAACTAATTGACAAAACGCAATTACAAATGCCAGGTTCCCAATCATGAAATTAACAGCAAAGAAAGCATACACCTGTACTAAGTATGGCATCAAAGAGACAAACAAAATGCACAGGGAAGGCAATCACCAGATTAGCACAGACAAATAAAAAACAGTACGGAACCCAAGCAACACATTAGCACAGAACAGCTACACATTAGCGATTCTAAAAGCACATTACCAAACTAAAACACGCGAAGGCACCTGAAGCTCCAAGTTAATGAAGGAAAAACACACATACAGGGAACTTGAACAAATGCATTAACATACATAAACTACGCACACGGGGAAGTCACGTGTAGTATCCGTAGTGGCGAACACACCCATAGCAGAGGCACATGTCTATCCTTATTGTGATGCTTGTAAATTAAGAGAGTTGGTTTTTAAATAAGGGCCTCACAAAGACATCACAACGAGCTATTAATTATATCATCAAATTATTACATGTAAAAAAGAAATTCATTAGAAATGTAACACTAAATGGTCGTGCGAGCGGCAGTAGCACACTTACAGGATTAGAAATTTTCCAAGATCAAATAGCCTTTCCAACAATTGCAAAAATATTTCCTAAGTCCCTTGCTCTATACAACATGCCACACAACACAGTGCCCTGCGCATTGGGGTACAAGCACATGAAAGTGATGTAGCAGCATGGACACCCTTTTGA
This sequence comes from Ambystoma mexicanum, assembly GCF_040938575.1. Lineage (NCBI taxonomy): Eukaryota > Metazoa > Chordata > Amphibia > Caudata > Ambystomatidae > Ambystoma > Ambystoma mexicanum. The sequence goes on along the minus strand of NC_090923.1, from coordinate 619,263,536 downwards.
ATAGTTAGTCTATATTTATTTTTATTTTGTATTATTGTTTAAAGCGCGGATCTAGCTCGAGAGCAGCTGAGCGCTGTACAGGGTGTGGGTAGCTGGCGGTTGACCTGGCATCTTTTAACAGTACCGCAGTGCTGAGAGTTAAGGTTTTCATGTCGTTCTGCACATCCATTAGGATTAGTCCTTGTTCAGGGAAAAAACATATTTTGAGGGATGTGCAAAATTGGAGAATTGTATAGTCACGCTATATTATACCACGCACAGACGCATACCTGCCTAACCTCTGGGTTTTCCCTGGAGTCTCGGGGTTTTCGGGTCCCATCCAATCCTCCATCCGATTGGCCACCGGCAGCAGTCTTTTGCAGCAAATCGGATGGAGGATTGAACCGCGCGAATGCAGTATGCAAATGCTGTATTACCGTGTTTATTTTGCTAAACTTTTTATTGGCAAACTGGCCAAAAAAAATGAAAGCTAAAGCAGAAAAAAAACGGAATACTGCTTTCAATCCGGTGTCATTAATGACACCGGATTGAAAGCAGTATTCTTATTTTTTCAGGTTCCATTCTTTTTGGTCAGTTTGCCAGGGCTGAGGCTGAAGGTACACGAGGGAGACTTTTTTCAGAGGGTGGACTCGGTCCCCCCCCAGCTAAAATGAGAAACAGTGAAGGTCCTCTATGAATTGATGAATTAGCTGACCTCAGGGATTGAACCAGAGCCATCATGTTAGCAATCTGAACACCTCACCACTGCAATATATAACCTCATGAAAAATAACAAACAACAAAGGTGAAATGTCCAATTTCGGAACTGCAAGTTCCAGGGAAAACCTTTATTGGTTCTTGGAATTTAAAACATGCACACTTGTGAACATTTTCAAAAACATTATTTGAAGAAACTATCCTCTCTTGGTTTTGTGTGTATATTGCTTTTAAATGCCATTCGTCCTATGCAATTTGGGTGGTTATGCAGGTACTTAGACATTCACATTTATTGCATTCTACTGTAAAGGCCAAACTGCAAAAATGTTTCTAATGACGGCTACAACAACCGAGTTTACCTCTTTGATAGGTGGGCGGGGCGTGTGGGCAGAGCCATGTGCAAACAGGCAGAGTCTTTTGTGACTGTGAGCAGGGGATAAACCTCAGGGTTTTTGATTTTCAAATGTAGGCAGGTATGCACAGATGTCATCCTGAAAATACATCACGTCCACCGGCTACCCTACCTCTTTCAACAGACAATGCATCAGCTTTTGAAAAACTGATGGTGCAATAGCCAGACAAAAGGGTGTGTGGTTAACTTGTGGGAGTCTAAATAGCGTAATGAAAGCTGCAATGTCCCTAAGTTCCGGTGTTAGCACTATCTGCTGATGAGCAGAGAGAAAATTACGGGCACCAACCTCCAGTACCACAAAACACTAAAAACATGGCTCTTTCAACAACATCTGCTGGAAGAATTAAATCCTGACCTTCCTCCGCCAATGGACTGTGCTACAAAATGCCAAGCCTCCAGTTTTAAAGGGCTCCTCTGCTCTCGAGCTAAGTTAAGCAATTAAAAGAAAGTTTGTAAAAAAAAAAAACGTTCTAAAAAGAGTATCTTTGTCCACTCTGGACATCAGCTCACTTGTACTACAGCAGAGGGTTGCAATGCACTGCATTTGTACTATTATTGAGTACTGTTGCATGCTTTGGCACAATTTAGTTGAAGAATAGTCAGTGCTACCCACTTCAAGGCCCAAGGCTCCTCAGTTACTCCTTCAGTATGCAAGTTTCATAAGAGCTCTTCAAGATTTCATGCAGTCTGATAGGTTCTTTCCTGTCTCCATGTTTGAATGGAACAGCATTTCACTTAGGCATATACAATGTTGAAGAGCCTTCTGTTTCCTGATACATCCCTGAATATTTCTAGATAGATGCTAATAACTTCTAAATCTGGCTCCTCGAAGCCTGATAAAAGTATCCGTTCCTATGCTTCTGGGCTTAGTGAGATGCCAAACCATTCCTGTGTACCCACCTCGATGTTGGTGGACCTTCAGACACTACATGAAGTCTAGCTATGTTTGATTTACGTATCTATATCAATTCTGTCCCAAGCGGACCTACCATCTCTTTTCTTGTGTGCCCCGTGTAGGCCTGCGTGAAGAATACATTTCAGTAATTTCCATAGCACAGTAGTTGACCTTTTTATATGCAAACGTAATGGTACAACATCATGTGATTTTCCTGACGCAATTATCAATTGACTACCCACACCAGCTATTTGCACACTACCCTGTGGTCTTTTCACCTCAGCAAACCCATTTTGTTTATTCACTCAGGGGAGCTCATGTTCCATTGCATTGGGACGTAATGGTAACGGAAGGTATAAAAGCCTTGCACAATGCTTTTACACATCCCATTAACATCTCTCAAGCAGATGGTACCCTCTATCTTAATTTAAACAAGGTTAAGGTCTTGCTTCCTCTCCAAGTGAGTATGAGCTAAAAGAAAAATGTGGTGTGTTGCCCTAGGAGGTGTTTCTCCGGGTTGGCCACATCTCTCTCTCTCTCACAGTTCTCCTGGTTCTCCTCCAGGAGGGTCTCATATATGGAATACCCCTCTAAGTTTCTCCATCAAATCTGGATGGAGTTAGATGATTAATTCAAAAGAATAACCTTCAACTCTCCTTGACAGGACAAAAGAGTTAAAACCTTCAAACCCTTCATTCACCAAGATTGTTCTGGCAGAGTGACCTAGGTGGCTGAACTGGTACGTATACTTACCTGCAGCTCTAAGGAAATGATTGCCTTGTCTCTACCGGGGATCCAGCATTCACAGGGACTAAAGAGATGATAATTGTTCCCCTCTACATTTTTCCTAACCAGACAAATAGCTTTGGAATTTATTAAGGGGAGGAAGGTGAGTTCCAAAATAATTCTGGTATTGTTAGGGGGATTATATGACACATGCCAATTGAGGGGTCGAGGTCCTACATCCACTAGAGAGTGTACCGGGTCTGTCTCTACCTTTAATGTTATGTTATGTTAATTTGTCTTATATCATGGGCTATTTCCATTGGGTGGTCTCCAGGTGGCTATGCAAGAAAGGCAGGGTTTTAGTGACGGAAGAGTGATAGCATAGATCCAGAACCAGGATAAACTGGCAAATGTGTGTGATGGCTTGCTGATGAGTTGAGTGTGTGCACTGAATTGTATCCATAATGTAAGGCCCAGTGCCTGGGTTGTTTGGAGTATGTGAATGTTTATTATGTTGACTGTGTGTTAGTGTGTTTCATGTGTAGTTTGGTTGGTAATTTGATTGTGCGTACTGGCTTGTTGTATCCGTAAGGGGAAGGTCCAGTGTCTGGGATGTTTATCGTATGCGGTTGTTTGTTGTGTTGGATGTGTGTTTGTGTGTGTTTCCTGTGTAGGGTGGCTGTTAGTTATGGTTGTGCGCACTGGCTTGTTGTATCCATAAGGGTAAGGTCCAGTGTCTGGGATTGTTTGTTGTATGTGACAATGGGGTTGTTAGATGGGTGAAAATCATTATGTGGGCCAACTCTTTATTGGGCTGTCTAAATCTCACTACTGACACCATATTTGGTAGGTCAGGTGGAGATGGACTTTAAGGGATCATGTTTAACTTGTTTTAATTCAATAATAAAGCAAACACCTTACTAACCCTAGTCTATTGGATGCCCTACCTAACAAAACTAAACTAGTGTGTGCATCATCAGATGTAAACTTGTTCTCGAGGTGTTAAGACCATGATCGTGCTTTTTAGCACCTCTTGCGCTCCTAATGGCTCCCCTGGGTTCTCTCTGAAGCTCTCTGAGCCTCTCCGGGACTCTCTGGAGCTCTCTGGCATTTCAACAAAGGTATTCAGACAGCAGACAGGCAGGAGACAGAGTCAGGTTCATCAGTTTTTATTTCGCCAGACTGATACAAACAGCACTGTTGTCAAGTACATGAACCCCTGCCCCTCTTCTGAAAACAGAGCTTCCTTTTATACTTTTCAGAGCAAAAGAGTCAAACCCCTACCCTTTTCTAAACGTGTCCAGGCAAAACTCTTCCTTGACTATGATTGCGCACCTGGCAATTATTTCTTATCTGTTTAAACCTTCAAATTGAAATACATGTTGGCACCCATCCTAGGATTTTCCCGGCCACATTACCCAAATATGGTCACGCAGCTGCGTTCCTTGGCGAGAAACTCAGACATAGGCTCATTATATGTCTGGTTTCAGAATGCTTATCTGGTTTTTGCAGGGCACTGTGGCCTTGAATGTTTCAACTCCAGGACTGACTCATGCTACCATGCTCTTCAGAACTTCTTCATTTAATTTATTGTTCGAATTACAGGGATTTGTCAGCTTCACAAATGATAGGGTTCTTTTCTGTCTGGGTATATTAAAAACACTTAATCATTTTCCCACTCTATTTTTTATAATATGCATTCTGTACCCTGCCTACCTACTAAACCATGATAAAAAGCATTTTCGACTTTATAAGCATAACACCATTTGAACTACTAATATCTTTTAACGTTATGAGTTCTAGTTTCACACATTTACAATACTAAATCACTCCATACACATTTCTCTGCCTAGCTTTAAGTGTTGGGGGTCTGTCCCCAACTATATTCAGTTGATGGTACCTCATCCTTAATTTGGCACCTCGGTTATAAACTCCAAACATATTAGTCCATTCTCCGTCAAAACTTGTCTAAGCTGACCCTACCACTATTAATGTTCTACCCCAGGGATCCTTTATTTAAATGCTCAAGAATTCATAACAGCATTTTATCATCAGAAAACACCAAGAGGGGTGCCGCTAAACCAGTCTATTCCTTTATGGAGTATATGTGCTATTGGCATGGCTTCCACAAATAAGAGACAAAGTATTGCGGTTACCAGCAGCATTTTTGTTCAGACCATAACTACCCAAGGATGTTGCTGAAGGGCAGATAATTACAATTGAGCAAGAAGTAGCAATAGTAAGAGAGGACAGATGGATTTTACATGGAGTATATGATGAAGGGGTGAATTTGCATGCATTAATAGCGCTCAACTTGTAACACAGACTAACTGACTTGACAGATGAAGAATTGTTTATAGAGGAGGACTCAGGTGACGAGGTGCTGTGTAGCATCAGTCTCACATATCAGTTGCAAATTGAGGACAGGGAGATTCCCCAGAGGATATCACTTGTGAAAAATCTACCATCCTTTCTTCAAGAAGATTTGGCACATGTACCAAGTTTATTATGGACCAGCAGTCTGTATGACGTTAGTCTATTAAAAGAAGTGAAAGCAGTCAAAAACAAACTGAAAAATTGAGCCATTTTACCATGAGTTAAACAGTATCCCATGTCAAAAGAAGCTGTTGAGGTTATCTATGAAACTGTAGGTGTGGACCTTTAGCTCTGCCCCTTTGCCCAAATTAGGCCCACCTCTAAAATAAGTAAGTGCACCTTTTGTCCACTTGGTTTACCTGACAAAGATGCACTTACATGGACGTTGAAACCACAAAGCGCTCCGAACTGGCACTCCCCCAATTGGTTCTGCTTCACAGTTGGGCTGCAGAACTTCCACCTTAGGGACCAGACAGGCCTCATAGTGCCTAAAAACTGCTTTGTGTACAAGCTGTACAAGCTGGTCCCTGCATTGAAGGACTACAGTCGAGCTGGATGAACAGGAGACCCCAAATAAGGCTCCTACCTGGCTCACCAAATTGTAGGTGTGTAGCTTCAGCTCAGCCCCTTTACCCAAATTAGGCCCACATCTAAAATTAGTAAGTGCGCCTTTTCTCCATAAAGCAAGTTTATTGTACAATGGCTGGAAGGGGGCTTAGATGACATCTAAGAGTCAAACTAAGGTAATGTACAAAAATGTCACCCTCATTTGTGCACCCCCGCAGTTACTGCCACTTTGGAGGCGCACAAAATGAGGGTGACATTTACTGCGCCCAAGCAGAGCAGAGTTTGCGGGGGTGTCCCCCACTCTTCCTGGGTGCAGTAATGGGGGTCACGGGGGTGCCCCCGCTTACCATTTCTAAAGAGGGGGACATGTAAGAAGAAAAAAAAGCACACAGCAGCGTCAGCTCCAACCCACGTTAGTGGTGGAGCTGACACCGCAGGGATCGCAGTGTGCGGGCGGCACACCCAGAAGTGTTCTGCCCTAAAGGTAAGTGGGGTGGGGGGTTGGGAGGGGCACAGTGTTCCATATGATCACTGCACCGCGCTGTAACTGCCGTCTGCATTTTCAGCGTCGCAGTTGCGGGCGGCGCAGTGATTACATAGATCCCAAACTAACCCTTGGCTGACTGAGTCATATAAGGAACACACACAATGTACAATTTGCAACAGTTAATACAGTCCCCCTGATAGTGTTACAAAGTCATCCCCAAACATGATTGGTTGTCCTGTATAGAGAAATCTAAAACCTACAAAGTTCATTGGACACAGACATTATAACACAACCCCCCTAAAAACATATAATTACAAGGTTTACATTTTCAACACCCCCCTTCCCAAAAGCCGCTCCATATTTGGTAGCAGCTTTGCCTCTTAGTTATACAACAACAGAATTCCTATCAATGACACACACAGACCTACCCAGAAAATACCTAAGCACATGAATGCGAGAGAAAGATAAGTAGATTCCGTTTTTACCTATTCATGTTTGCTAATCACATTGCCCAAACCTGTCCGGTTTCCGATTTTTATGATTTCTACGATTTCTACGTGACTGACCTCTTCCTATTCACATGAGTTTCTCTGACAACACAATCGTAATCCTAAAATGTATTACTACTGGTCTCTGAAAGTGCCCCAGGAGAGCCACCTGTTTCAAACAACCCCATGAATTCACAAGATGCCTATGTATTGCAACAATGAGCTCTTCAGTTCACCAAAGAACATATCTTCCCTTGCCCTTTGTCAGGGTTGCACTCTTCCACACAGAGGTCTCTTCCTAAACGGCCTACCACACATAGGAGAATCATTTCAAACCCTCTGAGGCATGCCTTGCCTAATAAAGCACATGCCAGGTTTTCCGAAAGAGATTTGCTGCATCAGCGGAGAGCACCGTTCATTGTACGGTGGGGGTTGCCTTGGAGATGGTGGAAGGCACTTCATGGGCAATGTCACGCGTCTCGAGTCGGGAAGCATGTCTTCCCCGGTCATGTGACCTTTAGATCTTCAGACCGCCTTTGCCAATGGCCCAGCGCTCCTGATTGTAGTTTGCTCCTTGTTTCACAGTTGCGCTTTCATTGATAAAACCCATTGTTCTGACCTATGCATAAGTCTCACGGACCTCGCTTTGCCTCATCCCTATCTGTTTCTGCTCTCCTGGTTTACGACTCTGCCTGCTCTATCGGCTTCTCTGCCTTCAGTTTTGGAACCTTGCTGCCCGTTCAACGGCGACTACTCATACGCCTCTCAGACTACTTTGCTTCCGATTAAAACCTGGACCCGCCTGCACATTAATGGACTTCTCTTTGCTTCCTGGATGTCATCGCCACTTTGCGGCCTCCTTCCCTGGTGAACCTCACAGATCATCTAGGCATCCTCGTGCCATCGGGATAGGGTTTCCCTGTTGAGCACGGACTAGAGAATTACTTGGAAGTGCTCAGACTCAGACTTTACACATCCTCATGCCGTCGGGTTAGGTGGGTTTCCTCCTGCTCCTGACACTGGTTGGATTCTACGCTACAAACATTTCTCAGCCCACTCTGCCAACCGGGTGAGACACTAGCCTCTGTCCTTGCTTCTTACTTATTCCTGTTATACACCGCTTATCAGGCTTTCTCTGTTTGAGGCTTGTTTATACTTGGGGACTACGAGGGGCCCCTACTGCTTGTACCTGCCCCCACCAAAGTTTTCCACCCACTCCAGTAGTAATTAGGATTCAGCTTCTAGTGTGAAGGTTAGCCTGACCTGATTTATTGTGTATAGTTTTTGATTCTGTTAACTGTACCCTAATCACAGCCTTTTGTACTTACAGCCGGTGGTGTCCTGTGGTGTGTCCCCTCACCTTCCAATCAATAGACACCTCTGATTGTTAACATTCAAATAACAGAGGGGTACATTGGTGGAAAGAACCCAACGTCAACTTTTGAGTTCCGCTGCCAACTCCTTCTGTCATTGGCTTCCGGACTACTCCAATCCCGATGTGAGGCAGCAAGGGCGGTGAGTCCTAACACCCTTCAGCACTTCAGCCATCTGCAAATTGACCACAGCTATCCCAATGATCAACTTGAAATCCTTTTCCCCAACTGCTGACAAAGCCTTTGCAAACCTTTGCCATGATGGCGAAAACACCCTTCTGATTGATCCACAATCCATAGACCCATCCCAACTCATATATTTCATATCTTTTACTACATTCGAAAAACATTTCCCATACATGTGTACCATTATGTGCGCATTTTATACCTATTATGATCTCCTATCATGAGCGCCATTCATACAGCACACATTGATCGCCTGCTTTACCTGAGTGTGGAGGGTCCCTCCGTGTCACAAATGTTCATCATTGTGTTTCTGCGCACATGCAAATCTACAAATGTATCGCCTCTACACAAAATAACACAAAGTAACCCAAACGTAGCACATCCCATTTACCATAGATTTTGTAATATTTGTAGCAATTTGTGAAAGTGACAGAAATGATGATGATGACGTGTTCACCCCAGTCAGTGGTATGTTGCAAGAAGTTCACATTTTTACAATTTCCAAATATTCCCCCTTTAGTTAATCCATTAACTAACAAAACAATATCCAGATCATCAATCTCACTATTTTTATGGAGCAGATCTTCACAACCATTTTTCCCATAATCCTCCACTAGACAAACCCAATATGACTCATCATTAGTTCTGCAATCTACCCATCGTTCTACACATTCAATCCAACCTAGGGAAGGACGGAAACCCCCCTTTCAATCATTTCAAAATCAGTTTGAGTGCCCATGTGAAGAGAATTGGTCCTATACCTAGCCTTAGATGGGGTTACAAGAAACATGGCAGTATTCCTAGGCATCTAAGTCGAGCAGCATCGAAGACATAACTGACAAGAGCAAAGGAGTGCGAGAGAAACAATCAAAACAGTTGAAAGTATTTTTAAGATTATGTTCATCCATTACGGCATACAAGAGAAAAGAGAGTCCAAAAAAGTATTGTCAGTAATTCCCGCCTCCCTCTCCATGTCCCCTTCATAGTTTGCAGTTCAGTAATTGTTCCAGCCAAAGTTCTGTTATCCCAGTCATTAGGAGGCCATTTGTGCATCAAGTTTCGCCCAATGTATGGCACACCCCACCCTCCATAGCTGTTAGGAGGTCCAGGATGTAACAATTCTGTAGGGCGGAAAGACACAAAGCCCTAGGTTCTTCTTTGATGGCACTGGACGCTAACACAGAGGAATTGATGAATAATAGCAACTCGTAACAAGTAATTTTAGCCATTTTGCATTGACAGAGGATTGCATGCCTGGGGTCAATACAGAGGAGAAAAAAGTTTCAGTACGGCTAAACAGTCAAAAACGATCAGGAATATTCCTTAAAGCCTCGGGAAAATGCTGCTCACACATAGTTAGATTTTTCTGATCTCCTCAGAAAGACTGTTTCTTCAAAGTCCTGCAAAGTTCATAGATTGTCCATGTCTGATGACACAAGGGATACAGGCGGTATGGGGGACCAAGGAGGTACAAATGGGGATTCAGACTGTGTCAGATGGCTCTGCATAACCATGAGGAAGGGCACGTGCAAAGTGGTGATGCTGCATACACCTCTCCAGGCTGCAGGTAATTGTTTGTACGAAAAGGGCCAACATAACCAGAATAAATCGTGAATCATTGCCATAACTCCAGCCAACTCACAAATATGCAAAGTGGTGCCGCAGTTTTGATTTATGCCGACAGGCACTGTGCCATCGTCCTTAAAACACAAAAAAACCTGTAAGTAACCTGATCTTAACAGGTTTCACAGACTCCTTGAGCCATGTCAAGAAATTCACATATTTTTTCAAATAATTTCCACATGCCAAATTAGTTTGTGCCACCCGTTCTTCAGAGAGTTCCCCCATCTCTCCAGCCTTGAAACTAATTACCCCTTGCTCCCATCTATAGTTCACAAGTATCAAACTCTCAAGGCTAAGCTGCACTCTTTGCATACGACAAACAGCTTTGCTATCTTCCCCAGATGAGTTTGAACATTGTTCATCGATCCGAAGGACAGAAGCTGTACAGATTGCAGCTGAAACTGCCCTCAAACCCTGCCTAGGGCTAGGTGCACCAGACAACGTGCATCTGCCACTTCTCCTCAGGAATAAATAATCTGGGGACACCAGAGGCATGGGAAATGAGGGAAAAAATGTAACATGACTCAGTTACTCTCTCCTTTCCCACTCACTTCATGTGCTGGTACCATATATTAACAGCTACAAAACTATGTGCGTCATTTACAATTTCTAAAGTCCCATCAGAATCATCAGATGCAAAATCAATATCGAAACTTTGTTGTACCCAAATGTACCAATGTTTCCTCCCCTGTACACATTTTTATCCAATGCATATGACCCAAAAAGAAAAAAAAGAACTCTATAAATTGCTGAACACATTGTCCTTCTACAACCAATTCCTACTAAAACATTTTAAGACAATTTTATAAAAAGACAATTTATTAAAATAATTTGTAGGTTTTCATATGCTCTCCTCCCCGCTGTCAGCTGACACAAACTGTGATTTCCTTAACGTAATTATTTGTTGACTCCTGTTCCTCAGGCATCAGTGGTGGCATACCGGTGTTCCTCGAACATCCTGGAGGTTCACCCAAGTTTTAAGTCCTTCCACTCTTACAATCATAGGAGTGGAGAAGATTACCTTATGAGGTCCGTGGAATCGACGGTCCTTCCAGTGACAGACAAAAGAGCGAAAAAAGACCCTCTCCCCAGGGAGTAACAAGGGATGCTGATGCTTGTTTGGTCCCACGCTGCCTTCAAACTTGTTTTACTGATGAGATGCAGTAACCTGTGAGGACACAATTCTGACAATCTTGATTAAAGCCTTAAGATAGTCCCCAAATTAATTTCCCAAATTTTCTGCTGATTTATGTGAATCAGTACCTATGCTTGTGGGTGAAAGAGGTGTAAACATTCTACAACCCGTCACTACCTCATTTGGGCTGAGGTGGTGATCTTTGCCAGGCTTATTCCACAAACAAAACAGTGCCAGGGGAAGGCAGTAAAGCCATGACTTATGCATATTCGAACACATTTTTGACAACTGAGTTTTCAACAAGCCATTGAGTTTCTCCACAAATCCATTGGCTTGAGGGTGGTACACCAAGCACATCCTGCACCGTATCCCCAAAAGTGAAGTAATTTCAGGGAACAAAGCAGTTAAGAAGTGAGTCCCATTATCGGACCTTAACACTTCACAAATACCCCACTGTTGAAATCTGATCACTGGTTTGGCATCAGGGTGCATGCAGGGTCCAGCCTCAAGCCATCGGAACAATTGACACACAACCACAATTAAATAACAATAGGTACCACATCTTTGTACCATATCAATGAAATCAACATGTATTTCCTTAAAAGACCTGAAGGTCAGGGTATAACCCCTCTTACCACCCTCATCGTACTTCCGGGATTGAATTCCTTACAGAGTGTGCAATTACCAATAAACCTACTCACATGATTAGAGAGGTTGCACAAACCAATCCTGCAGAAGTTCAGCTGCAATTTGTTGCCAAGGAGTTTGTGCTGGGAAATGCAGTTGATCCAAATTAAGTATACGGGCATCACTACCTTCCCTGTCAGGGCCTGCCTCCACAACAAATCTGTGGGCGAGAGCGTGCACCCCCTCTTGACCCAAAGCTCCTTTTCCCCTGTAGTGCTTTTCCCTGCAGTTCAACACTTTGTAACCAGGGGACTGCAGTATACAGGACCAGTAATTGTGCCTGTTGGGATATCATTTCAATTTTTGGGATATCTGGGAGGGGCAAATAAGCTGCAGCCTTTCCCAATCGGTCTGTGGCATCATTACCAAGTGCTACAAAATCAGTTTTACTAGTATGCGCAGTGCATTTATCAACCCATACCTCCAAAGGCAATGTTAAATCATCAATTAATCATGAAATCAGTGCAGCATGCTGGACAGGGGTCCACAAGATCTTCTAAACCCTCTTCTTTAACATCTAGAAATCCCAGAATGTATCATTGTGTTAACATGTGAACAGTCGGAGTAGAAGGTGACTGCCTTCCCTCTAACTCATTTCCAGCGCCTCAATAAGCACCACCAACTCAGCAGCTTGTGCAGAGTAATGTGACGGCAATCGCTTCTCCACATCCACTCACTACTCACCACCCACAAGACTTACAACCGCTGCTCCTGTATGTCTATGTCTGTATGTCTCTCACCAGTTCCCTGATCAATCATTGATGATCCATCAACAAAAAGTGTTCCTCCTGTCTTCAAATCATCTTCTTTAAAACTTGTACTTTTTCCCTCATCTCCGTCATAGGTCACATAATCATGAACATCATCACCAGGCTGCACTGGGTCAGCCAAAAAAGTCACTGGGTTTACTATGTAACACCTCACTAGTCATACAGAAGTATTTGACAAAATAACCTCATACGCAGAAACTCTCGCTGTAGTCAAAGTTGATATTGACTTCTCCAAAATTGCAAAAACTACATGCTTTACGTACAGTGTCACCGGGCATCCCATAATAATGGCTGGGGACTTTTGTATTGCTCACATGGTCACTGACCCTGTATAAATGAATCTAACAACCCACTATAATAAGCCAAGGGTATGTGACCTAATAGGTTTTTCTATGTTAGGACCACTGTCATTATCTTCCCATCTGTATGTGAAAAAAGAAAAAATGGCTTTTGTTAATCTGGTGTTGCCAAATCTGGAGCATCACTGATCACAGTCTTGAGCTCCTGAAAACAAGTTCTCATTTCATCTGACCACTCAATCACACTCTTCTCTTTCTGTGCTTCCTTGAGAGCTTGCAGCAGGGGCCTCATGTAACCAGAGTAGTCAAAAACTCCAACACCTACAATAGTTACAGAGCCCCAATAACTGCTGCATCTGTTTTACTGAAGTTGGTTGAGGCGTATTTTGAACTGTGGTGGCTCTCTCAGGCATTACCCTTCCCCCTGAGGATGATAGTACCTGTCCCAAATACACTACTTCTGTTTGACAATATTGCAGTTTTTCTTTGTCCCCTTTGTACACCTCCTTCGCGAGCAGGGTGAGGAGTCTGACTGAGGCTCCTCTGCACTGTTCCTCCTCTGAAGCACTACAAACAAGTAAGTTATCCACGTACTGAATTACAGCACTGGACATTTGTAGGTTCCCCATATCCATCTGAATAACTCTGTTTAAAACACTTGGAGATTCACAGTACCCCTAAATGCTGTGAGGTACTGGGAATTGGGTTGCAAAGGAACCAAGAAAAAGGCTTTTTTCAAATGAATAACTGTGAAGTGGGTCGACCCAGTAGGGATAGAATTGCATAGAATGGTAGCAGGATTTGGTACCACAAGAAATTCTGCTTCAACCATGTTGTTCAGAGGCTGCAAATCCTGACCCATCCTCCAACTAGACCCCTTTGGCTTCTTCACAGGGTAAATGGCTGTGTTACATGGGGATACAGAAGGTTATATAATGCCTTGCTTCAACAACGCCATAATGGTCTCAAAAAGCTCTTCATCTGCCTCCTTAGACATTGGGTAGTGCCTAACCCTTGGTAAAATTGCTCCTTGTATTAATTTTATTTGCACTGCCCCTACACATTTCAATGGCCCCACATTATGGGGATTGCTGGTCCATATTTAACTCAGCACTTTCTCCAAATCCTCCTTCCATTATAGTGATGCTTTTTGTCATGATTAATATAGTTTGTGGTACCTCCCTTTGCTTCACCATTACCTGACAAGGCACCCCAATCTCAAAAACCATTTCACCCGCGTCTTCTGCGTTCTCAAACAATTACTCATCGGACACGGACATCTTAGCAATGAGTTTGGATTAATACACAACACTGTGCACCATTTGCCTCCTTCCTCATTGGTGCCTGAAATAACCACCCTGTCCTTCACAACACGGCTTCTAGAAGAATGATAGTCCCGGCATTATCTGTTGTGTCTCATCAGACCAGAACAAAAATTCTAGTGGTACCCACCATGTCCAATATCTTATTCCAGGTACTCAACTCAACACTACAACATACAAGAATAATGCAAAATGTACTGGCACCACCCTAAACCCGCTGTCACTGCAATACGTGGGGAAAAGCGCTGCTTCTCTTAATGGGTACAATCCTGGAGTTGAGCATATTATGCCGTCCTTTGAAAACATGATCAACATACTAAGCTTGCTCAGGAGGTCCCTTCCCAGAATGTTTGCTGGGGTATATTTGGAGTATAACAAGGGAGCAGATAAAGTTTGATTACCTACCTTTATATTTATATGCAGATCTTCAGTGTATGGAACTGATAGGACAGCCCCAGAAAATTCCTGCATATCCATTGCTTTGCCTGACAGGGGAAATCCACCTTCTTTAATACAGGATTTCGTGTTCCCTGTGTCGATCATGAAAGAAAATATCTGTTTACATACCTTCACACCTATCCGGCGTTCCTCTTCTGGATCTATAATAACTGATAGAATGGAACACATCAGAGATACCTGTGGGCTGGCCTATTCCTGATACATTTGAGCACCAGGATACAAAAAAAGTGTTTCCACTGAATACACTTGCTCCAGTATAATGGGTGACTTTCCCATTCAGTAGAGGATTCTTCTCCCAAGCCTGTACTGGTGCCTGGGGTGACATGATCGAGGCATGGGTCTGTGTCATTCCAGCTCCCTGGTTCTGATCAACCTGTACTTGCTGCAATGGCACAGAGTTTGGGGTATAGGGCGATACTTGGGAATTCATCTGAAGGGGACCTTTGTTAAAATACTGTGATCAACTTTGACAATCCCGTGACAAATACCCCATTGTTCCACACACCCAACACTGCACTTCATACATTCCTCATACCCCCCTCCCATAGGCCCATTGAACCGGGAACCCATTTCTCCAAATCCGATGAACTAACCGACGCCTTGTGAAAATCCACCCCAAACCTGTGGAAATCCTCCCATCGGTCTTGGTCCAGGTACATATCCGTCCATGCTTGTCCCATTCCAGATTCTATTTGTCCTTGTTGTCCCAACTGTACCTGCTGTCCCTCTATGGAGCTGGTTATCATTGCCCCCTCCAAACAAATCTTTGCTGTTTTTATCTGGACCAGCTTGGCCTCAGCCTTTTGTGCCTGGGCTGTACTCTCCTTTTCTTTTTCCTGTCGCCTCTTACAAAAATACACAATGTGCGCCTGTATCTCCTGCTAACTCTTCACCTCAATCCCTACGACCTTGTCTAGGGCACGCTGTACTCTTTAAGAAGTCCCTTTTTCAACATGTGATAAAAAATAGACACATTTTTGTCCCATCCTTCTCCTATCTCTGCTCTCCACATCTCCTGAATCAACTGAATGTGGGCAGTGAGATCCTCCTCCAACTTCACTGTTTTTGCCAAAATGGAATTTATGTCTGGCGTATTAGGATACATTATCCACAGTGCGCCCCAAACTTGTGCCCTATAATTATTGAAAGCCGCTCCATCGTGGGTATTCGTGCCTAATTTAATTCCCGGATACCCCAGGTTCTTCCACAATTTGTCTGCCTGTTCCCCCATCAAGGCCATAAAAAGGTTTTTCATGTCCCCAATTGCCAACATGACACCAGCGGTTTATTGTTCTAGAGCATAAATTCACTTCCCTACCCTTGCAGTGAGTGAAGGAAGTGTCTTCATTAAGTTATTCCGGTGCATGTGCGACCATGGGACATAATACACCCTCCACTGACCCTTCTGGAGTAGTGGGTATTGAGTCACTTTTGCTTTTACTATGGCTTCCCCTAACTGTTCTTGCCCTCTTCCTATGGCCATGCGACCATGGGACATAATACACCCTCCACTGACCCTTCTGGAGTAGTGGGTATTGAGTCACTTTTGCTTTTACTATGGCTTCCCCTAACTGTTCTTGCCCTCTTCCTATGGCCATGCAGGCTCCAAGGTGCATCTGAAGACCCGATGGCATATTTTGCAAAGTCCTAACTAGAGCGGGAGGTGTGGCCTCTACTTCCTGTCCTCCTTGTTCATTACCAGTCATCCTCCTCTTCCTCCTCTGTCCCTTCTATCACATCCCCTGATCCTTTTGTGTGGACAATCACATCCTCAGTGCTGCTGTAGCAGGCTGTCACTCCTCTCTTTTGCTCAAACTCTGCATGTATAGTGGTGCTTTCTTTTTCCATGTCTGCATTTACTCTCTTTATAACAGATTTATCAAGTGATATGAGAATCTGACCATGCCTCCATCTTTCTCCCTAAACTTCATGTGTTTGCCTGTTCTTGTCTTCCTGTTTTTTACGTCTATCCTGTTGTACCCCTACAGCTTTGCTTTCTACTAACCTTGCCGCTTCGCCGTATTGTGCTGTTCTTGCCTTTCCACTACTCTCCATCATCTATCTTCTATGCTGGAACCGGGGGAGGGATTCTCCCCTCGTTGACTCTTCTTCATCCCTGATTCTTACAATCTTCTCTCGCTCTAGCTCTTCTGGTCCCAAGGTTAATGCTGACTTATCCTTAAAATAGACTTTTCTTCTTTCCTCTTCCCTTTGAGTCCCGCCAACAACCTTTACTCAAGAAGGCATTACCCTTCTGCTTCCCTCACATTCCTGTCTCTCAAACATTGGTGCAGATGGAGGTGTTACCCCTGACCGTCTCGTATCCAGAGCAGTAGTCCCTGGAGAATATGAAGGTTCAAACTATGGATTTGTATACCCTTCTACGGGCGCCAAAGGATAGCACCCATATGGAGGTGGTGCAGAAAAAAGTCCTACACCTTCCTTCCTTGTCCCTTCGTCCATAGCCATGACCTACTCAGCCTTCCCGCCGTTCTCATTTAACCTCCATAGTTCCAGGATATTCAGTCTGCTACCCAATTTCGACCCCTTATGTTTGGTCCCTAAGAAAGTATGCAGCTGTCCAATATATATTTATCATAGGACTCCTCGGTATGCCACGGTTTAAACATCTTACCCTTCATTTCCCTCAACCATTCCCGATGATGCTTCAAAATTTGTATTTTATGTTCGGGGAGCACTTTGCATAAATGATTCCAAATGTTATTAAAGAAATCCCCAACCCGTCAATACAAAAATTACTACCCAAAAATTCCTTTTTCTGTCTCTTAGAAGATTTCCCCCACACTCACTCTGCACTCACTGCTTTATCATAACTGCCTCAATAACTATGTATTACTCAACTGCGCACAAAAGACAACGGGCCTCATTACAACTACTCCGGTCTGGACATAACGCTGCCGGTATAACCATACCGGCAACCGTTTCCGCGTCAGTCCAATCATGACCTGCGGACCCGGAAATAGCACCACCATAAACCGCCACTGAGGAGTTTAAGCACCCGTAAACTCCGCCTGCATGGAAACCCCTCCGTTACCGGCAATACTAAACACCGCAAGCATCACAAGTAGCACGGACATGGAAACACCGCCATAAAAATGGTGTTAAAACCGTGACCACGGTGGCGGTACCGCCGCCACCGCGAACAAGACGTAAAACATTGCCTGGTGACCTGAATCAGGGCACAGGTGCACCAAATCAGCCCAGCTGGACCCAGCAGGCCACTGCAGCCTACAAAAAAGGACCACACCCAGGCCAACTCAAAAGAGAGCCATGCAGGCAGCAGCTCTAGTAGCATTGGGACTCGGCCTACTCAACCAACAGGCAGCACTGCACATGATGGCAGTAATGGTGCAGAGGAGGAGGCGGAGGCGTAGAAGGCCCAGGCGCCAACCAGCTAACCCTGTACCCATGGCAAACCCCATTTTCCATCCGGCACCACCCCGCAGGCAGCCTGCAATACCACGCATCAGGGCCTCACCCTGGAACCTAACCCCAGGACAGATCCACACATTATTATTATTATTTTTTTATTTTATTTTATTTTGGTTGGTCAAAGTAATTTAACCTTTCAAAACAAAAACTTTTCTAGAAAATTGATTCATTAAAATACATAGTTTCCATTCTCAATCATCATGATGTACATTCACATCACAAATTTCCATAATAATTAAGTGTCCATCACATCAATTTCAATTTCAATTATTTACAACTAAAAGAAAGAAAAAGTAAAAAAGAAATCTAAGATATACTCATCAATAGTTACATTCACAATAGTAATAATTAATCAGTTCATAATTCAAAAGCCAAACACCGTAAAATTCAATTTTAGCCGAGTTCACATTATTATAACACAATGGCCCTCATTACGACCCTGGCGGAAATCGAAAAACGATGGCGGAAATGTAATACCGCCATCGAATACCGCTCGGTGCGATTATGACCCGTCACCGTAAAGTACGATGCCATTAGCGACACCGTAGTGAACGCCAACGCTAACTGCACCAAGTACGCGCACGCGCGCCATGCAAAACCGTAATTACCACCATGGCGCAACGGTACGCGAATTCTGACCCTAGCGGACATTTACTTAACGCCATCAAGCATGGCGGAAAGTACCATTCCGCCATGGTGAGAATTACGGCATCGTGAACCAACCGTAAATGGCCCTACTGAGTGCCTGTACACCACTCCCTGCCCACATTGCACAACTCCTCGTAGGTGCAATGAAGTTACACAATGCAACCAGTGAAATGCACAAGTCATCCATGCATGCCAACGAACAAATGAATGTAGGGGCTCCAAGTGCCTTGTGAGTGGCCATCCATATTTGGCATGTCACCATTGCCGTACTGATGCAGCACAGGCATGTGAAGGTTCAAGTACAGTAATATGAACTGAAATATGAGACAAAACAACAACAGGCCCCCATCGCTTGACACCAGTGTAAGGCAACATTCAAAGCAGTATCCTGAGGGAGACTGCACCAGCCCTGTACTCTTGCCAGTAAACAAACCAACCATCAGCATAAGCATGTACCACACAAGTTGGCAGAGTGACTGAGCAGCCAGGCTCATCTCAAGAGGGGCCAATGGGAGCTGCAGGGCACAGATGGCACGAATACAGAAGCTATTCCAATGGACATGACCTCAGTCTCCCTCCAAGAAACGCACGCAAACACAGGCACCTGTGACCAGCCATTTTCTGATAATCACATCATTCCACCAATCCACCTGGCTGACCGGCATCTGTTACACAAAAGCTAATCCCCCGCCCCTGAGCATGACATCATTAAAACAGTCATAATGGCAGCCCCTATCCCTGACCTTACTGGGCTTCGTAGGCAAACGCGGCCAGTACAGTACCACGCAACTATACTCAGAAGCCGGAACCCAATGCAGATCTTCTCACAATACATCGCTCCACAAATAGGAATATGCTACATTACTTGCAAAGAATAACGCTACACGGTTAATATCAGAATAAAATTTTAATGCACATCAAATTCACCAAGCCCATACAGCTATTAGGTCATAAACTCCTAAATATTTTTCATTACTGTGGGCTGCATCCGCAATAAATGACCAGCTTCTCCTTGTGTGACGCCCTGTTCCTTCATGGTACACAGGGGCTACATTCACGTTCAAAAAGGCAACATTGAAGCGCCTAGAACCGCAGGGCCGTCCCATTAGGTAGGCACTAGTCCAGCTGAAAGGTTGATATGTTGCTCCTAGCCACTAGTACTGCGTAAGGGCATGTGGCCCATTGGCGATCGTCCCATAAGATCGTAATGGTGCTCCACTGATTAACTCGAAGCAGCAGGTGTCGGGAGTAAAAGCCATCTGCAGGAGTGGCATACAGATGGCAGCGGCAAAAGGGGAGGAGATACCTGTCACCCAAATGAAATGAAAAAGAATAGTATGGGCATCAGAACTTCATTTGTATTACTCACTTCAATGATCACACTAAATCTACAGCCATATGCATGCTAGCCCACTCAAAAGGATTATTTCCACCCAAAAATCACTTGCGAATCATAACTATATAAATCGAGGTGAAAACACTATTACAAACGAGTGTTTGTGTGCATGCGTCTGTTAAAACAGAATCCATTAGATGGGATTAGTAACGTGCATAGACACAAGTGTTTGAAGGCGCGTCGAGACAGGGAGGGTTCAACAAGGGCAGCTCTGCATCACATAGCGCAGGGGACGGGGATAGATTCCAAAAAGCCATGTACATGGCAAACTCTCAATTAAATCATCTGTCCATGCATCCATACATCATTCCCTCATCCCGGTATAAAAACGCCTGATTATTTACTCACATAACATTTGAAATTTCCATTGAGTCTGTGCGTAATGCAGTCTGCAAAATCCACTGTGCTCCAGCCCGGAATTCTAGTGTTGTGAAGTAACATGTATTTGGGAACGTCCTGCCATATCGTCCACTACGCTATTGCGCATCCCATACTATTCATATCAATCATTGCATTCTCGCCATGGCCCCTGTCCCAAGGACATTAAACAATAGAACGTTATATTTGCAGTCAGACCTGTGGGCGTCTCCTCGCCGCTAGCTGAAAACCGAAAGCGCTGTCCTTCGAATTCCTCATTTGCAACATCACGTCGAAAAGGCACCTGTGACCGCTTGAAATCACAAATTCATCCATGTAGTGCGGCAGTGCGTGAAAATGGCAACTGGCTTCACTCACAAATGGGACGCCCCGCCCGTCGGTGAACCTCGGTACAGTGCTGCATGAGGGTCCACGTTAATCGAGTACTACATTCCACTGACCCTTCACAAGTTTGTTCGCGACTGCAAAGATAGTATGTGAAACAATGGGACCATAGCAGAATGAACATATAAACCAATATTTCACTGCCATCGGGATTAAATACATGATTGTAATAGCAAGATGCCATGCGTCAAATTGCAGCGTTGTGTGCGGGACGTGCTCGCCCAAAGGGGATTGCAGCTGGCACAGGTGGAATGAATCACCACAGGTGGAGGCTATACAGCCTGAAAAAACATAAATTGCACACCCAACCCCCTCCCACAACCACACCCACTCCAAAATGCTACCGGCAGGACTAGCGATGTTGGCCCTGGGGGACCTGATAGCACTGCAAGTACTCCAACTTCAAGAAGAAGACGAACACCAACTACTACAACAACCGGCCGCACAGAGGAGACGCAGGAGGAGGAGGAGGGCAAGGCAGGGCCAGCAAGGCCCACCAGCACAGCCACTACCACCACGCAGGCAGCCCGCAATCCCACGCCTCCGAGCTCATCCGTTCAACCTCACTGCTGAGCAGATCCACACCCTCTACCGTTTGGACCGGGACACCATAACCGCCATTGTGAACATGACACACGCTGACCTTGTCAGCATGATAGATAGCCCAACCGCCATCCCACCCCTACTGAAGGTGGTGTCTGTACTCCTCTTCCTGGCCACAGGCACCTACCAGCACACAGTCGGACAGTTGCATGGCATTTCACAGCCACTGTTGTCACGGACACTATTGCAAGTGCTCGATGCCCTCCTGAAGCACGCAGACGACTACATCTCTTTACCACGCTCGGAGCAGGAGATCACAAACACAAAAGTGGGATTCCATGCACTTGCCGGCATACCGGGTTGCATTGGTGCCATCGACTGCACCCATGTGGAATTGGTTGTCCCACATGCCATGGAGGTCCAGTACCGCAACCGGAAACAATATCATTCTCTTAATGTACAAATGGTGTGTGACTCCAACAGGATCTTTACACATTGTTGTGCCCGATTTCCTGGATCAACCCATGATTCTATGGTCTTGAGGAACTCTACAATACCACGCTACATGGAGCGACACGCAGGGAACAGTTCCTGGCTACTCGGTGAGTCTCATTTCATGCATGATAATGTGGGGTATGTGATGCGGCAATGACCTGGCAGGAAGGGGGGGGGGATGCGTACGTAGCAATGTCATTCCACAAACATCCTTTATTGTCCACATACAGGTGATGCCGGGTATCCACTGAAGAGATGGCTCCTTACACCACTCCGGAACCCACAGAACCAGCATGAGGAGGACTACAACCATGCCCACTCACGTACCCGTGTAGTCATAGAACAGGCATTCGGCCTACTGAAGGCTCGTTTCCGCTGCCTCAGCAGGTCTGGCGGGGCACTCCTGTACCGCCATGAGAAGGTTGCAAAGATGGTCATGGCATGTGTCATGCTACACAACATGTGCGTACGTAGAAATGTGCCCATGCCCCCTGACGCAGAACTGCAAGCACCTGAAGATGGTCATGATGAGGGTGGGGATGTGGCAGCACCTCAAGGAGTCCGCGAGGCACAGGAGGCCTGTGAAATTCGTCAGAATATCATAGATTCATGCTTCTAGCACTCACGCCTGGTGGCTGATACATGGACACGGGACTTGTGGCACTGTGTGTGTCTGGAACATGCACAATGTGGACTGTACGCCTATAAAGGCCTCGTACACAAAGATCAATGTCCACACATCTCATTGGATGATTATGAAATGTTTATAGCATATGTGAAATTATATTACACACCCCATCGACCCGCCACCCAAGAAAGCCCAACACCCCCCCTCCACCCTCCTACCTCCCCCCCGAACACCAGTGTCCAAAGATGCTCATTGTCAGTGGGCAGACGCTATTGCAAGCCCCCTCTCCGGGTATCAGGGGCACCCCTGCCTGTGGAGCGCAGGTTCCTCCCAGATCTACGTTGGGGGCTGCCCTGGACGGAACTTGCAACGGATGATGTCTCTGCCTGCTCACGTCCATGCATGTCCCTAAGGGTTTGTGAGAGCTCAGTGAGCACACGGCGCACAGCGGCAAGTTCACCACATACGTCTTTGGACGTCGCATGCAGTTCCCCCCTCAGGCTCTCGGTGCTTCTCTCCATTTGTACCCTTAGTGTCTCTGTACTTCTCTCCATTTGTACCCTTAGTGTCTCTGTACTTTGCTCCATTTGTGCCCTAAGTGTCTCAGTAGATGTTTCTATGGCTGCCTTAGAACCCCCACATTCATCAGCATGCTCCTTGAGGAGCGTGGCCAGTTGCTGCTGTTGCACGATCACCTGGTCGAGGGACTGTTGCCTCTGCTGGGCCATGCCCATTTGCGGTGGTGTCACAGAGGGGCTGATCACCTCATGTTGCCTTGCCACAGGGCTTGTGGGGGATGGCCAGTCGTCGTCTTGTGGGTGCCCCTGCATGGTATCCTCATGGTGTACGGGATGAAACAAACAGGGGGATTGAGACAGGTCATGGATGGGTCCTACATCGACAGCACCGTTTTCTGTGTCGGAGCATGCTGGCATTAATGCAGTGTCACCTATGGTGCTGCTGCCACCAGAAGCAGTGCCTTCTGTGGCATCCATTGGGGGGACCTGTGGTGCTGCTGTTGTGGGCATGCTGGCTGCTGGGGTGCCTGTTGAAGTCCCCTCCTGTGTGCTGCCACTTGATTTGTGCTGCTGCCGTGTCTTGATCCGTGCAGCTGAGGTGGAGGGTCTTTGGCCGTTGGTCTTGGCCCTCTTTGCAGGTGTGCTGGTAGGGGTGTCCTGAAGCTCGTCGTTTGAATCGGACCCTGTGGTGGAGTAAAGGAGGGCGAGCGTTATTTATGGGTCTGTGGAAATTGGAATGGCAATGTATCACATGCATTGGGGTGGTACCTGAGGGTGATTTGGGTCAGGGCCTTGGAGGTGGTTTCATTTTTGTGTGGATTGAGGATGCAGTTGTTTTGCAGCCTGCAGTTAGGGTGTGCATGCTGCATGCGTAGAGGGTGTTTTTAGGATTTTTAATTATTTTTGTATTTAATGTGACTTTTAAAGTGCGCTATCAGGCCAATGTATGTGGACGTTCTCCTGGACATGTGTTTCTGTTGCACTATGTGGACACATGGTACTTCACATGATTGGACATTGTGGATTTAGCATTGTTTTATTTGGCCCACCTACCTGATTCTTCGGATGTCTGCACTCCTTTCTCCATCCCTCCGACTCCCTCTATACTCTCCATTCCAATGGTGGAGGCACAGATTTCTTCCCAGGGGGTCAACTTGATGGGTGATTCCGATCCTCCCCCGGTAGCTGTGGCAATGTTACGGTTGGCTGATAGTATGCTCCGTACGCGTATCCGCAAGTCGTCCCATCGCTTTCTGCATTGCTGTGGGTTGCGGGGTGCGGTCCCCACCGCACTTACCCGCTGTGCCACCAGGGCCCATATGGCCTTCTTGTTCGCAAGTGCCGTCCTGGTCATTTGCGTCGAGAAGACGACGGCAGCATTCTCCTGGAGGGTCTCTGTGAGCACGGTGAGTTCCTCATGGGAGAAGTGGACCTGCCGCTTGCGGTCGCACGCTTTTTTAGCAACTTTTCCCATTTTGATTGTTTTAACTAGGGTGGCTAACGGGTTGGGATGTGTCTCAGGGTCAGATTTTTAATGGTTGTGTTGGGATTCTGATTTTATAGGTGTACGGCGTGCTGTTTCCCGTTCCGGCCCCATGTTTTTACTTCCGTTTCCGTATATTTACGGTCACCGTATTTTGCAATTACCGCTCATTACGGTGACCGCTATGATGGGTGGCGGAATTGCACCTAGGGCGCCGTACGACGGCGGTGAGGGGCGTTTTGGGGACATTTCCGCCATTGCGGACTTTGCACTTCCGCCATGGCGTAATGCTCGTGCCCGATGGGTCAGAATTAGCCGCACTTTACTCCATCGTGCAATGGCGGAAACGCTATTTACGCTATGGCGGTCAGGTCAGTTACTTTCCGCCAGGGTCGTAATGAGGGCCAATGTTTCGGTATTAAGGAATAATTATAGATTCAGCTGGGAGCGTGCAGTATTGATTTTAAAAACTGCATAGTAGCTATTCTTATTAAAATTTTAGGTGTGGCAAACAATTCATACCATAACTCATCGGCAGAACGAGATATATAATGTGATTGAGTAAGTTTATGGATAATCATTTCTCTTTGTGTTTTTAGACCAACACATACAATCAGTAAGTGTTTAAGAGTCTCTTCCATCTCAACAAGTTTACAAAATCGGCAATGTGCAACTTCTGCTTTAATTAGACCTCTTCTCAACAGTATTTGATTTGTTGGCCACAAATTTAACCGAAATCTTAAGATCTGATTTCTCAGTATGACTGATGGGCATTACAATAGGTAGTCAGTCTGTGGGAATTTCTTATGACCGAATAGTGCTCTATCAAAATCTTTTAATGCTAAACATTTTTGTTGTGTACATTGCCAGTCAAATATATACAATTTCAATGTTGCCCTGTTTGGAGTATACAATAACAATTCCAGTGGTATGTTTGCTTCACTCAAATTATCGAACACAGTAGTTCTCCAATTTCTTGGAAATGGATGTTGGGAACGTAACAAATAGTCTGCCAGTACTGCTAGCACACTGTTTGCAGTTAGTCCTAGAAGACACTTTCGTAAAAGATTGCATCTTTTCCAGGCTGCTTGAATATGCATCGAGAGAGTGCCCAATTCAAACCGCAGAAGAGCATTTGGTGTCGAGCTCGGTAGATTAAGGGTTTTTTTCCAAAATTGAGCTTCAATTCTGTCCCAATATTCTCGTTTTTGGGGTGTCCAAGTTTCAGCCCCATATGTCATAATAGGAATTACCTTTTGTAGGTAAAATGTAAGAACATGAGAACAAGAGAATTTACCAAATTTAGCTAAAAGTATTTTGGCCTGTGAGATTAAAGATAATAGTTTCCTACTCAAACTACTTTGTTCTGGTTTATCTGCAGTGGAGTTGCTGAACATTACACCAAGATATTTATATTCATCAACTATCGTTAATTTTTGTTTATACAAGACCCAATCATTGTGTTTCCGAAGTTTCAAATGATTATTTCTTAGTTCCATAACTTGGGTTTTTTCCAAATTAAGTGTAAGATTATTCTTGACAACAAAGCATTCTAGCTGATTAAGAAGTAACTGAAGTCCACTCGGTGTTTCTGAAATAAGGACCAAGTCATCCGCATAAAGAAGCCATGTGATGGATTGCTTGCCGAGTTTAGGTGCATCATTAATTACCTTCAAAAAATCTGTGCCTAAGTCAAAAATGAACATATTAAACAGGGTTGAAGCAAGAATGCAGCCTTGCTTTAGGCCGCGTTTATTATGAATGGTTTTAGACAACAACCCGTCTAGGTTCAATTTGACTTGCATTGTTGTATCAGAGTGTAATAGTTTTATTAACGAAATGAGTGATGTCGGGCAACCAAAATTCGACATTTTATTAAATAATAATTGTCGATCAACAGAATCAAAGGCGACTCGAAAGTCGACAAATGCCAAGTAGAGAGCTTGTTGTTTCATTGCATATGCTGCTTTAATAGCATTAAGTGTAGTTATATTGATAGCAGTACCTAACCCCGCTACAAAGCCCGTCTGAAAAGGGTCACGTTTTCATTATGTAGCCAAATATTAAGGTCTCTCAAAATAATTCTGGAGAAGATTTTCCCAGGTGCGTCTAGCAATGCTATTGGGCGATAGCTTGCTGGGCTTGTGCGATCCCCCTTTTTGTAAATGGGGACTATCACAGCTTTGCACCAAGATGGAGGAATGCTTTGTTTTGCCTGAATAGAAAGAAAAACAGCATGTAAAACTTTGGCCCATAGAGTCGAATTCTGTTTTAGAGTGTAATTCGACAGACTGTCAGGGCCCGGAGCTCTAGATGAACTTGCCTTATTAATATAAAACAGTATATCATCCAGATCAAACTTTAAAGAGAATGGGGAACCATCAAATCTCGGTAGCTCTTGTTCGCTGTTATTTAATGGTAAGTCATACATGTTCGTGAAATATTCAAACCAGCATTTCTCCGATACACCAATAGTTTGAGATGATAATTGTGAACATGTTGTGCCAGAGTTAATTAACACATTATACCGGCTGGACCGTCCAACAATCCTGTACATCACCGCCATGATAGAGGACGACATCAGCAGCCACATAGACACCCCCACTGCCATCCCTGCCCTCCTGAAGGTAGTATCAGTATTGCATTTTCTTGCCACCGGTACCTATCAACACACAGTTGGTGAGCTGCACGCCCTATCACAACCCTGTTTCTCCAAAATACTGGTACAGGTACTGGATGCCCTGCTGTGCCATGTGTCTTAACAGATTGCCCTACCCCGTACCCTCCCACAGGTCATTGCCACCAGGTTGGCCTTCCATGCCATTGCAGGCATGCCAAACTGCATAGGTGCAGTTGACTGCACCCACATAGAGCTGACAGTACCACGTGCAATCTAGATGGTGTTCCGCAATAGGAAACAGTACCACTCACTGAATGTACAGATGGTATGTGATGCCACACAAGTGATAACACATTGCTGCGCACATTTCCCGGGCTCAACACATGACTCAATGGTCCTGCAGAATTTCACATTGCCATGGTACATGGAACGCTATGCTGAACAAAGCACATGGCTATTGGGTGAGTACAGCTGCCAATGCACCGGCCCTCTGGAAGGTGTGTGTGTGAGTCCAGGGCAATGAGCAATGTGAGTGTGCTGATGTGACTGCACATGCATCCCCCCGCCCATTAACTGAATAGACGGCACAACCCAAACATCACAAAGCAACACATGGCAGGTTGCCACAGTGTCTCCGTACACACCCTGCCACATGACACATACAGCCTGAACTGCTGCTGGCACATACTCCTGGAGCCACTGCATACCCCCACCCACAAAATGCAGCACAGCCCTCCCAATGCACATGATGCCTGTACATGAGACATCCTGCATTGACTACATCATCACAGTGGACTGACTCTGCTCTGTGTGCACATCACTGCACAATGCCATACTTACAAGCCAATGTCACCCGCAGGCACACCAATGCGTCGGTCAATGAACCAAAGAACGGTAACACCCACCTGTCCAAACCCTGCATGCCACTTTTTCATGAATGAACAATGAAACAAGATTGCACTGCATCTGATGAAGACATGATACAACAAACACTGACATGTCCCCCACATCTACATCCCATGTAGGTGATGCTGGATATGCACTCACGCCATGGATGATGACGCCTGTACAGAGGCCAAGGAACAGGCACGAAGAGGCGTACAACAGGGCACACGTCTGCACACGTGGCATGATTGAGAGGACATTTGGACTACTGAAGGCCTGGTTCCGCTGTCTGAGCAGATCTGGCGGATCACTGCTGTAAAGCCCAGTGAAGACGGGTAAAATAACACTTGTGTGTGCCATGCTGCACCATCTGTGCCTGCGCAGGAGCGTTTCGATGCCCCCAGACGCAGATGATGGAGATGGGGATGGAGATGGGGATGGGATGGATCAACCTCCTCCTGGGGGTCCACTAGATGGACAACGAACACGGGATGCACTGATTCGCATTTACTTTTGAGATACTGCACATTCACAGCATTGCATGGATATGGTGATGACAGTAAATAAATTGTTGAACTGCAAATGACATGATGAATGTCCACTCATGTTAGTGTTTTTTCAAATGAAGATATATTAATGAAATCAAAACAGGGGTGGAGGTTCAATGGTTAGGGAAGCTGTACACCCGTGCCCACCCACCACCCAAACGTACCCTGCCCCTACCAGGCTCCAAGACACAAAACTCCTAACGGACCACCCCCACCACCCAAAAGTACCCACCCCCTCACACCCTTTGAGTCCCCATTTGTCCTGCAGTGCCAGACACACATGCCATCATTTCCGTGTGCGCTTCGGCGCTTGTGCATCCATGCCCGAGGGCCCTGTTAGCCGAATCAAGCGCCTCCGTGGACTGGCTGAGGCAGAGCTGGATGGGGTGGATGCAGTGGATGGCACTGAAGCTGGGATTGGTGGCAAATGTGCAAGATATGCCCGTTGGACGATCAACATGGACTCAAGAATCCTCGAGGTGTTGTCATTTCCCACCCGCACATGGCGTGCCAGGGTCACTATTGTGCTGGCAAAGCATCCAGTGGTACTTGAGAGGCGACGTACAGATGTGCTGTAACACTCCCGCTGCAGCCTTGATTCCTCAAGCTGCCTTTCCACCAGCTGGGTGAGGGTAGCCTGCTGCCCCTCCATCCGCTGCATGCGGGAATTGAGCTCTGCCATTGAGGGGGTAGGTGACCTCATAGGACTGTGGATTGATGTGGGGCTGAACTGCAGCTCATGGAACAATGCCAAGTCATCCAGGGTGGGCACCTCCCCCTGTGGCCCAGTATCAGACTGCAGTGGCGGGGCACTGTTGTTGCTACATGCTGCCTCCTATGCAGTGCAGAGGCTTTCTGTGGAGGGTTGGATGGGCATGATGGGTGCCCGTGCCACCTGTGTTGGATCAGACAGCGTGGAGATGGTGGAGATGTTGGTGATGGTGGCCGGCACATGTGTGTCAGATGATACTGGGGGCAGAGATGCAGAACAGCTGGCAGCATCCTCCTGGGCATGGGCGCTGGCTTGCATACGTGCTGGAGCAGATTGCCTGGGCTATTGTGCGGTATCACTGTCACTTGATACGGCTGTGGGGATTATGAGGGCATGCAATTAGTTATGTGGTGGTGCCTGATGGGTGCATCACATGCATCATACAGGTTGATCATTTAATAGTAGCATTTACATGCATCTGCTTGTTGCCGGAAATGCATTGTAGTGATATGGGTCACCATCTGGATCATGATGGTGTCCTTTGGGCCAGTCATGCACTGCCTGGGGGTGTGGGGGGTTGTTAATGGGTTCTTTGGCCCAGTCATGCACTGCCTGGGGGGGGGGGGGTTGTTAATGGGTCCTTTGGCCCAGTCATGCACTGCCTGGGGGGGTTGTTAATGGGTCCTTTGGCCCAATCATGCACTGCCTGGGGGGAGTGGGGGGAGGGGGGGTGTTAATGGGTCATTTGGCCCAGTCATGCACTGCCTGGGGGTGGGGAGGGTTGTTAATGGGTCCTTTGGCCCAGTCATGCACTGCCTGGGGGGTTGTTAATGAGTCCTTTGGCCCAGTCATGCACTGCCTGGGGGGGGGAGGTTGTTAATGGGTCCTTTGGGCCACTCCTGGCCTCAACATATACTCATATGGCATTAATATTTGCGCACTTACTAGCATCAGCAGGTTGACTCACTCCTGCCTCAGCATCCCCGATCCCGTGGATGCCCTCAAGGTGGAGGACACTGCTGCAGCGCTCCTCCCATGTTTGCAGCCTCAGTGGGGAAGGGGGTCCTCCACCTGTCCCACTGCAGCGTTGGCGGTCTGTGGAGATCAGGTTCCACACCCTCAGTCTGAAGTCGGCCCACCGCTTGTGGCAGTCCTTTACGCTCCTCACAGTCACGCCCACAGCGGTGCACTTGCGTGCTGCTTCCGCCCACACTTCCTTCCTCCACTCCCGTGTAGCACGCTGTTGATCGGCACTGAACAGCATCTCAGCATGCTCCACTATGTGCTCGACCAGAACAGTTAACTCCGCCTCACTAAAGCGCTGTTTGCACTGCCTCTGGGCTGGAATCCTGGCAGACATGCTGGTGGCCCCTTTTGGCTTCTCACAGTGTGGATTCTGCTTGTGCTGACTCTGGATGGCAATGGATTGTGCTTTATATGATGGCTGCCTCTCTGTTTCCTGTTTTGGCGATCATGGTATTTCCAGTTCCGTGTCCTTGGCGATGGTGGCGGACACAGGTTTTACGCTACTTGTGGCGCCGCTATGTCCATTTCCGTGGGTGTTTCACGTTTCCGCGTCTGTGTGGTGCGCGCGACCGACAGCACGTAATCGGCCGGTATTTCCACAACCTTGCGGACGCGGAAACTTTGTTACCGCCACCGCGGAATCACCGCAGTCCGGACCGGAAAAGTTGTAATGAGGCCCAACATCTTATTAAAGCACACCGGCCCGAATTCTTACCATTATTTTGCGAATTCAACTTCACTCGAGCATAGAAGGAGCGCAATGTTATCCACTACAACACCACTGTATGTCTTCCTCTTTTTACTAGTATGGCCCTTTCTACTCCAGAGCCTTCTTCCTTGAAACTACCAGAGGAGACCCATAATACGTTAGACAAACCAAGAAACTAGAGGTGTTAGGTCCGCCTGCGCAATTAGTACAAATAAGGCCTTACCAAGATATGCCTCAGAAAGGTATCTACGGGTGGTCTTACCATAAAATGCCACCTCACTCTAAAGTGAGGGCTCCAGCCAACCAGACAAGTAACCTGAAGGGTATTGAGCCTATCCCCATGAGTAACACACTGCACTGAAAAACAACACCTCTAAAATAACAAAACTAGATATTTAAAAAAGTGTGAACATAAAACGATTCATACACTTCTTAAACACATTCATTCTTCAAACTACTTAGTCCCTTCTAATCCCGCAAATACATTTCTTGCCCTACCTAAAAAAACATGTTTCCCCTATTACACCCCACTTGATTTACCTGACAAGGATGCACTAACATGGACGTTGAAACCTCGAAGCGCTCCGAACTGGTGCTCCCCCAATCGGTTCTGCATCACAGCGGGGCTGCGGAACTTCAGCTTTGTGGACCAGATAGGCCTCTCAGTGCCTAGAAAATGCTTTTTTACATGCACGAGCTGGTCCCTGCGTTGAAGAAGCACAGTATGGTATATTTTCGGGGAACCTAAGGCTCCTACCTGGCTCGCCAAATTGTAGACATGGACCTTTAGCCAAATTAGGCCCACCTCTAAAATTAGTAAGTGCGCCTTTTGTCCATAAAGCAAGTTTATTGTACAATTGCTGGGAGGGGGCTTAGATGACATCTAAGAATCAAACTAACCCTGGTCTCCCTGAACAAAACAAACAACACACATTATATACAATTTGCAACAGTAATACACTCCCTCGGATAGTGTTACAAAGTCATCCCCCAAAACATGATTAGTTGTCCTTTATAGAGAAATCTAAAACCTACACAGTTCATTGGACACAGACATTATAACACAATCCCCCTAAAAAGTTATAATTAAAAGTTTACATTTTCAACACACCCCTTCCCTGTTACCTGACATGGCAAAAAAAACAGGAGAGAAGAGAGCTGCTGGACTGTGGATCCCCTGGTCAGAGAGTCTCTAGTCTGCACAGCTCCCGGCTGTTCTCGTCAAAATGTTCTGCAGCTGACTCAACTGGCACCAGTAACAATGTTCCACTGGACGTAGAGGATGACTAGACGGACTGCTTGGAGGACGTAACTGACGGTAGGCTGAACAATACCACCGTTTTGATCATGCCTGTTCCTACCCTAGATCGCCCCCATGACATAGAACTGACGGGAGTGGAAGTCTTGGGAAATAGTGAATTGCTAACCTCCCAGTCTCCAGCTGCCGAATTACAGCTGGCGGTGGACTCGTCAATGAACATGCGGGATGGCAACCTGTCACTGTGTCCTGCAGTGCTGCCTTCCACACATGTCACTCCCCAGGATGAAGCAACTAGCTTCCCGAGTCCTGTGGGGGTCCAGCCAGGTGTTCAATGGGTAGATGCCACACAGACCTTAGAAAAGGAACTTTCAAATGGAATTCTTAGTTCACTGATGGATAAAATGAAGTCTCCACAAATTCAGGTCCACAAACGTCCATCACAGATTTCACTTTCACCACCAGTAAACAAGTGTGATGCAGTTCTTATTCCTGATTCACACATGTGGCAGGTCATGCCGGCCTATGAAACTGGCTTCATTTGTCAATACCTCCAACTCAATTCAGAATCAACAGATTTCATCCATGCAGGACCTATCTTCAGTACCAAATGCCCTATCACGTCTAAAATGGAAATGGAGGGCTCCCCAGTGAGCAAAAAAACAATCCAGGCCAGACTACTGCTCAATCTCTGGAACCCAAACTGAAAAATAATTGCCAATTTGGACATCGGAATTAATGTGTTCCTTTGGTCAAGGAGGCAAAAGCGACACCTTCCATACCAGCGGACCTTGATCTGACAGACGCTGAACCTTTAGAAAGTTTAGGCGAAGAGCCCATTTGCCTCCAATCCCTGAAACCAGCTACTCTATTGCAGAGGAAACTGGCCCCTTTTAAAGGCCAACCAGAGGAGGCAAAACAACTATTAACTCCACCAACAAAAAGGGCAAGATACCTTTCATCCTCTGATAGTTCCCCCTCAGGCAGACAAACTCAGCCAAAGGAGCAACTACTTGAAAGAAACACATCCTTTCCGCCACAAGACCCTGTTTGGCCAACCTGACTCACCTCAGTTATCATCACAGGGCCTTCCTGGGTTAGGGGAACCCATGGCCCAAATGGGAAGCTCTGCAAATGGAATAAGCTGCCCAGAAATACCAGCACCTGACCAATTGGCCATTAGGGATTTGAGTACACAGGCCGCTCCACCAGAAGATGTTTCTGCAGCCATTGTGACAGAGGACTGTTTTAAGGTAGCACAAATTGTGGAGACTCATAATCAGGGCCTCAGCGAAAATTCTTCGGAGCTTGAATTTTACCCAAAGTCACCCATGACTAAAGATGTTCCTAAGGGCAACGCTAATGCCCACGAGTCAAGGAGATTATCCCATGCTGGTGCCTCCAGCCAACTGAAATCCCTTAAGCAAGATCCCTTCGCACAGATGTCGGTTGTAACAACAGCAATGGCCTCTTTAATGAAATGGTATGAATCAATACATGAGACCATGGCTGATCATACAACCTTTTGGCCATGCCACATCATTTTTGAGGGCTTCATAACAGCTAAAGAGGAGCTCTGTACTGCAAGGGCCCCCACAGGCCTAGTGGCTGAACACCATTCCATTCTATGAATCGAGGACTAACCATCAGAAATTTCCCCTGCAATCTGTAAGTCTCTGAGAAAATCTTCAGAACACTGACGAGCTGGTGCCTCGACCTCATCTGACGGCATTACCACGTGTACAGAGACTGAGGAAGTGGTTGGAACAACAGCACCACGTCCAACTGTGTCTAAATCCATCCAAGTCACGACATCCACAAAAGAGCAGAGGGGGCAGATCCTGACTGAATAGACTCTACCTGTTAAGGACAATCATGCTGCAACCATCGACGATCAGAGCTACCCCCTGTTTGCTAGATGAACGAAAATCATTCCAACAAAGGGTGCTCCAACTTGCGACAAAGGAGGAATAGCCCAAAAAAGCTCCCCAAACACTCCTCACAGCAGGACAAATCTAGTCCTCTGAAGAAAAACATCAAAGATCTCAAACGGAAAGTTTATATTGAGCCCGACAAGGCTCTCATGGTCAAATCTCCATTCTCAGGTCAAGATCAGGAGTCATTAACAACGGTCCGCCTAGCTTTCTGTCTATTCTGTGGAAAGCAACAAAGCTGACATCCAGCCCGGGAAGCCAGAGACAGCCCTAGGGCTGTCTTCAAGAGAGTTATCCCATAAATCCACTCAACGTGCTCGTCAAAACACTCCACAAGCCAAAGTCAGGCATTCAATTTCCAGTGAGCCCTCTCCATTCTATACTCTCTCAGAAAAAAAGGGAAAGATTGCTTTTAAATTTCCATATAACCCAATGCAATTCACAAGATGGCTCTAATCAAAGGGCAGAGGGAGATCTAAAGCAATCAATACAGAAAAGTCGCTTCCATCACGTCGAATGAAACTTACCTCGCCGGAGGATAAGGACAAATGACAATGGCCTTCGACAGCTCAAGATCGGCAAGCCGAGGCAGGAAATTCTACCTTAAAAGACTGTCACACTAAAGCCCATTTCACTCCAAAGAGAACATATGGAGACTTAAAACATAGAAAATATCATTCTAGAGCAGTAGATCAGTTTTCTACCACTAAGAAAGACTACAACACATGCCTTAGACTGGAGAGAGTGATGGGTGAGGATGAGGGTTTCATTCTAAATTGAAAGGCGGTGGTTGGTCTCTGCCATCTGATCCCGAGTCTTAAGCATCTTTCCTCTAGGACAGTGGTATTCAAACTGTGGGTCGCGACCCCCTAGGGGTCCGCGGGTGCATCCCAGGGGGGCCCTGAGAGCTCAGCATGAAAAAAGATTTTTTTTTTTTTTTTTTTTTAGATTGGAAGAAATGGGCAGGGGTGGCCCACATGGGCGGGCTGAAGCATGAAACTGTCTCAGGCAACAATGAAAAAGTGGCCCACAGTTGTAAATGGATATTCATTCCTTTAGTCACAGACTGGGCCTCATTACTACTATGGCGGACCAGTAACAACGGTGCTGGTAAGCTACCGGCACCGTTGCTACCGTTCCGCCATAGTAAGAGTTGTGCTCGTGGGTGCTTGACAGCCCCCGCCAGGTCTGACCTCAGCTCGTCGGATGCACCAGCACCGTTATTAACGGTGCCGGTGCATCCGAGCTCCCCCTTCCCATTTGAGCCATATGGGGCTCAAATGGGAATGGGGATCTACCGGCACCTTCGAAAGGGCAATTATCATGTCCGCCTAACTCGGCATGACCTAGTAATTGCCCATTCGCGGGTGCCAGACCCGGATGCAACTCCAGTGGCAGCCGTGCCGGTTTTACCGGCACAGCTACCGCCAGAGTAGTTATGAAGCCCACTGTTTCAATAGTACCCAAAGGGGTGCTTTGTGTTAAAATGTAAGTAAATTGTGATATATTCAGCAACAATGGTCAACATTACTAACTGCATAGTGGCCCCTCACCCATTATGGAGGAGCTAAGGAGCCAGCCCAGTGAAACAGTGAGCACTCCCTCAGCTGCTTTATCCAGCTAATGGAGTGCTCCTGGGCTGGCTGAACTGTCAAAGGGAAACACTGTTTCCCTTTGACAGTTCAGTTTAGTTCCCCAGCCGCACATGCTCACTGAGCCATGCAAGTGCTGGGGCGTTTTGCTTCGCCAGCATTGCATAGCTCATTGGAAATGCTGGCTGGGGCACTGCATGTCTGCATGTCCGAGGGGGAGCTCCTGCGCCTCCTCGCACATACGGACAGAGCAGCTGGAGCAGCACCCACACACAGGCCAATGCAGAAGGTACGTTTATGTTCATTGTTTTTATTTAAACATGTGTATGGATGCGTTATGAGTGAGTGTATGGTGATGGATGCTCATGTGAATGATAGAGTGATTGCTGTATGAATGTGCAGCGCCTTGCATATACACATAATCATGTTCATTGTGTTAGGACCAGTGGGGCCCAGGGGACAGGGATGGTATCTTTTTACCGGACATCTATCATTCAAAACCCTCTGCCTTGTCCACAAGGCTTTCTGGGGCCTCGGTCCAAAATACCTTCAGCTATTCCTCCGCAAATACCTCCCCTCTCGAGCTCTTCACTCCTCTACCTCCAACTCCCTCAGGGTCAGTCGTTTATCAAAGAAACGAGCTGGGGGTAGATCTCCGTCTTCGGCTGGGGCCTCCCTCTGGAACAGCGCCCTGCCACTCTAAAACTTGAGGAGAACCATCTTTCTTCCTGCACTTATCAGACCTACCCTGTCTGCTGCCTTAAACGTAGCACTTGCAAATTGCTGGCTGCACTACCACTGTTTGTTGCCTTTATTATTTATTTATTGTTATTTATCTGTTTCTCCTCTGCTTCGCACTTTCCACTTCTCCCCCCTTCCATGCACTTTTCCCCTCACACTTGCGCGTTCTCAATGTCACTGGGCCTAGTAAGATCGCTGTTTTATTCTCCTCTGTTCCCCTCCCTTGCCTTGTCACGCTCTGAAACACTTGTGTACGAGCGCGATAGAAATAAAATATCAATGCCTGCCCCCTGGACTCCCAGCAACAATTGCAAACTGTTTGGCTATTTACCCATTTTTTGTTAAAAGTATGCTCTACAATGCAACATTTTAACCTATTATTTAAAAAAAAATTCACAGGGGGAAACCCCCCCGAACCTCCCCTTAATGCCCCTC
This sequence comes from Ambystoma mexicanum, assembly GCF_040938575.1. Classification (NCBI taxonomy): domain Eukaryota; kingdom Metazoa; phylum Chordata; class Amphibia; order Caudata; family Ambystomatidae; genus Ambystoma; species Ambystoma mexicanum. The sequence continues at coordinate 619,226,649 of NC_090923.1, read as the reverse complement.
CACTTAAAAAAGATTCACCAGCCGCCACTGGCCCTCAGACTGTGTTGGGAACGGGATGGGGGAACCGAGGGACTATGGTGGGAGCACAATGGGCGGGAACCATGGGATAGTGATGGGAGCAGAGTGGGGAGAGCCCTGGGTGTGTGATGGGGTGGGGAGAGACCAGCGACTGGGTAGGAGTGGGATGAGGGAGCCCAGCGACTTTGATGGGAGCAGGTGACGGCGCGCAATATATACTGTCCATTTGGCATTTCTGGGGGGTCCCGACCTGCCCAAATTTTGCTCAGGGGGGCCCTGGCCAAAAAAGTTTGAAGACCACTGCTCTAGGACTTTGCAAGAATCTAATTCAGATGAGAGCATAGAGCCAACATTATTCATATGCATCTGAACTCACTGGCAATTAAAAATCCTCTTTTAGCTGCATCCCATAAACTACTATCAATGAGATTTGATATCTCAGAACTTGTCGAAAGAACTTCCTCTAGGGGATCATCCAAGAAATCAGAGAATAAATATGGCCCATCAAAATCAGTGCAACCCGGGCTTTGTGAAATTTTGGATTCTAGAGTTACAGAAACTTCCAAAGGCAGACATGGGGGTTCTTGCATACCTAAGATTATTGTTAAAGGCTCTAGAACATAAACAACCCTGCCACTAGGGCCTCGGCCGAAACCAACCTTCATAATAAGCAAGCATACAACCTATCACCATCTGATAACATCAAGGGGTAAACAAGTGCTTAGCAAATCACCAGTCTTGGAGGACTCATGGGCCTGGCTTCCAGGAGCTTTAGCTACAAAAAAAAGTAATTAGCTAAGCCAACACATGCTCATCTCCTGGAATACAAGGGGGTTCTCTCACCTGATACAAAGGGACAGCCAGCCATGGTTGAATTTCGATATTGTATCTCTACAGGAGGCCTGGCTGTCTAAGGAGCCCTCCTTGGATGGGTTTACAGTTTTGATTAACCCAGCAATTAGAGAACTATTCGGAAGGCCGAAGGCAGGCCTTCTGATACTTATCATTGTCAGGGGTGGCTTTGAGATTATTAAATCTCAAAACTTGTCCCCGTACATCCAACTGACAGTAATAAAGTAGGAGATACCATCTGCGACCAGAGAGGAAAAACATCAAATCATCTATCAATAATTAATATTTATTGGAATGATGCTGATGTTGACCCTGTGGATATGTTGGACAAGATAAATGATGCCATTGATGAGGCCCTCATCCATAATCATCCATCCATCTTTATATGATCCATAGTAAGAACTCCCAACTTGATCTCGAACAGGAAAACAAATCTATGGAATTTTTTTGTGAAAAACAGGGATCTGCACATGGCCAATGGCTATTTTGAACAGGACAACATCTGCCATCCAACTTGGAAAAGAGGTAGCCATCAATCAATTCTTGATTACATCTTTGTCGCAAGAGATTTGGAATACCTGATATAACCTCTGGAGGTCACACCGTCAGATAAAAGTGATCATCATTGGCTAAAACTATCTTGGATAGTCCATCAGGTAGCCTGCTACACCAACCTTAGTATACAAGTTTCAGCTGTCTCCCAGGGCAATCGTCTCTGTATGGACGCAGACAAACTCGACCAGTTTGCCTCAAATTTACTGAAAACAATCGAATTATCTAGGGCATCTAATGCTTCCACGATGGCAGATTACACACATCTGTTGACCAGCTCTAAAACAAAGAATGTACAGAGCCAGGCCCGCCAGCACAATTATGATTCCATCTTAGTCCTGCAAAGGAAAGAAATGAGGAAAGTCATCCATGTTATATGACACACCTCGACATGGGGCCAGGCTCACAAAACTAAACTAATCAAAGCCAGATATAGACCAGGGTGTAAAGCACACAAAGCAGGTCTTTGGCAAAATGACATAGAAAGTATCCTGACAGTTCAGAAGGATAAATCATCAGCACAGCTGTGGTCCCTCTTAAAACCACCTTGGGACTCTCAATGTCATCTGCAAGCAAGCAGAGTGCTAGAAAATGTCTGGGTAAAATATTACTCTAAGCTTTTCGAAGCCCCAACTAAGACGGGGGTAAGAGAGGAAACTATTCGAGTGGACTGGTCCCTACCCTACAAAATTGAAGATCTGATCATAAGGATCAATAAATGTAATTCTTACAGCGCTGGGGCCCGGCAGGATTTCAAATAAAATACTAAAAGAACACCCAGAATTATGGGCAAGAGTCCTGGACATACTTCTTTAAGAACTGCTGAGGTCCGTGCAGATACCAAAGTCCTGGAAAGAGGACAACATAAATCCAATTTTCAAAAACGGAGGGAGGGCTGACCCATCCAACTATAGGCCCATTGCCCTCCTAGGGCATGGGGAAGGTATATGCATCCATATTGTTGAAAAGATTGACTAAATGACTAGAGCAGTTCGGTTTAAAAGATACATTTCAAGCAGGATTCACAAAGGGTTTAGGGACGGTTCCCCATCATCTCTGTGATAAAAGCTAAAGCTTTGAATTCCAACATGAAAATACATCTGGCTTTTGTGGATTCCACAAAAGCATTTGATAGTATCAGCAGAGAAGAGCTCTGGGCCAAATTAAGAGCAATAAAGTGCCCAGAAGACCTATTAGAGCAAATTGAGGGCCTTCATACTGACACCTCTATTAGAATTCGCCTCACAACATCCGGCGAACTGAGTGAAAAAATTCTACCCTTCAGAAGAGTTATGCAGGACTGTGCCCTAGCTCCAGCACTATACAACATTTATATCTCAGATTTGTATCTGCACATGGCAAAGATCCGGTTCTTTTCATCAAAGTTGGGCAACACGTCAATCACCCATCTATTTTACGCAGATCATCTAGTCTTCTGTACTGCACAGAAATATGCTTACAGCGACAGCTAACGGGTCTCCATAGCTATGCGGTGGCCAACAACCTACAGATAAACATTGCTAAGACAACAATTCTAACCCTTAAAAAAGTACAGCCAGAACGTAAACTAAAGAAATTCACCTGGCACCTGGCTAAGCAAGAGGTCTTAAAGGACCAGTCCTTCAGATACTTGGGCATAATAATTTCCTTGACTAAACTGGAAGCTGAAGCACTTGAACTCCAGATCCAAAAAGTATGTACTTTCACAAGCTAAGCCCTGATCATTAAAAGGAAGTTTTGCAAGTTCTCGTTGATTCCCTTCACTGAATTTTATAAGTCCAAGGTAATACCAGCACTAACGTATGGGTCGGAAGCTTTAATGAACATCCCAGACAAATGGTGGCCACGACTTGAAGGCCAGTTCTGAAAAACAATTCTGAGAGTCCCACCCTCTTCATCAATACAAATGATTAGGAAAGAGCTTGGCCTAAATTCACTCCTGATGGCAGTACAATGGAAAAAACCTCTGCTTTTATGGAAAATGTTTATCTTCCTCGGTGGTACCCGTGATAAAAGCCATTCAGGAGGAACTTCAAAGTAGATCCAGACCATAGATTAATGGTTGGGAAAAAGTTTGTATCGAGTCGAAAAAAATCCTCTGAAACACAAATTGATGATCTACTACATTCCCCAGCATCAGTGAAAAAGAGACTCAGACTTGGTGACTGGATAAAAACAAACAATGAGATAGCACGCCTAACTCTTTATCAAGATCTGGTAACAGAGCATAGGAATAGGGCGGTTCCCCACCCAGGGCTGTCACAAGATATAGTGAGGCCCGGGGAAAAACATTTGGTGAGGCCCCTTTAGGATTTTCTGCACTGGGCCAGCGGCGGCACCTGCGCAAACAGGACTTAAGAAATCTCCCCTTAAGTTTGTGTGGAGGAACTCAAATATAGTTTATTACTACAACTGCCAATCAACTACAGCAAAGTTAGATTTCTCTACTGAAGAAAGGTTTATGCCAGACTAACTTTTGTATCATATGCATTAATATACATAGGACGGCAGGACGGCATGTGGGGTGTGATGCCAGCATTAAGGAGCACCCTGCCCCTGTTTGCGCCTTAAAACACACATCATACACAGTGACAGATAGATGACGTACAGTGAAGGCTGGTAAATATCTGAACTGAAGAGGCTTAAATGTTTGTGCCAATTATGCAAGATTGACAGAGCACAATGAGGGAGCCCATCCAAACAAGGGTTGCTTGAGGGGGTTTCTCAATCCCAAGAACATTTCTCAAACATTGGGTTAAAATTATGCATTTTACAGCACTTTCTTTGTAAAACTAGGTAGGAATCCATACAGTTTGCAATTGGGTTTGTATGGAAGCACATGGAAAACCCAATAGTTGCAAGTCACCAACCATGCATAGGAACATTTTCCAATACATGTCGTGCTGCGTTTGCACACAACATATGCTAGTATAAAAATATATTCATGCTGGTTGTTCCCATGTATATCCACGCAGGCTGCACCAATATATGCTGTTATGACCATGGATAAACTCCCAGCCAGTAAACATGCCATGCCACAGAAAGTATGTCCAGGCTGACTGAGCACCGTAAGTGTTATTACTGGATAGAGTGGCCTAAATTCAATATGGTCTAATTTAGCCAAGTAGTATGTTTGCCTTAACCTTGATGCATAATCATGTGCATCAAGGGTAAAGCAATACAAGCATTGTCAATGCTAACAGTTTGTACTTTCATGTAGGCATGGGAAAGGCATTGCTGTATTAGTATTACCTGGCCATTGATGGTAGCAGGTGCAAACTGGTATGAGTCCCTGAGCATCTAATAGCAGTGCCTGGCAAATGCCTACTACTTAGGCACAAGCCCAAACTGTTGGATTTGCCAATGTTTGTTTTTAACAGGACTTCATTGAAGGACACACAGGGTGCAATACCATTGCGCTGATCAGGCTTTAGCCCCCTCACAAAATGCTGGCCTTTGTTGACTCGACCTGGCTGCATGGGCGGTGCCAGCCCCTGACTAGGGAGGGCTGAAGCCCTCCCACTTTAAGGCAGAAGGCCTCTTTCGGTGTGTTGCCAGCTCATAGCACTCGTTAAGGAGCAGCAGCAGCATCAAACATTCAGAGCACAAAGCATATCCATGCAATATCAACAGACTAACTTTGATTAAGTCTTAACTACTAGTCTTAGATTTTAGATGGCCCTCCTCTCCTGAGATTAGCATAGCATCATGAAAGTAAAAAGCCTCTGAATTAGGGTGAAAGGTACGACTACTGGCCAAAGGGAAGGTGAAATAGCTGTTCAGCTTCCCAGCTAGGCTTAGGGAATTGGGAGGGAAGTGGGAGCAGGGATGGTTAAAGATGTGTCATTGCTGGTGGGGACCCATTTCTTTGTGGTGTTTGAGGGGCGCCCCAGGCCATACAGATTGGAAAAATAGGCCAAGGCACCTGTGGAGTGCTTAAATCAATAATGAAGTCAAAATAATGCAGCACGGTGGTTAAAAGCGAGATTATCAGTAGGTTTCTGTGTCATAAGATTGCCACCATGGGGGCAGCTGTTTAGGGGCCCATTTCAACTGCAAACAAACACTGAAAGACCCAGATTCCATCCCTTAGTCGGGAGACTGACAGCGCGATGGGTTTATTGGCCCTACATTGGCCCCACTCACTATCCGATTTCAAAACAGTCATCCACCCTTTGCCGGGCTGATCAACAATGTCTTGGCCAGACGGAACACAGCAAAGACATTAAACGGTGCCTGGGGTCATTGTTAACAAAGGCCCTGCAATTACTAACATAAAACATTTCACGTTTATCACCTGCATTCATGTGCATTCATGTTTAGGTAATTGAAATTGTGATGTTGGGTTAGCACTTGCATGCCAGGGGAGTGATCACAAGGTGGTGACATGAGAAATCTCATTGTCACAGCAGTCCTTAAGTGTGACGTTTCAGAAATTAAGGAGAGAGTTGGTTGCTTCTAACATTGAAGCTTCACCAGAATAGTCTCATTCGAATGTGGAAAGATGTTAGATGTCCCCACACAAGTACGTTTGCCCCTCCCTCACAGCCCCTGAAGTTAGCGCCTCTCCCAACATTTGAAGTGCTAGTCCCACCTCTGAGCCCCTTTTGGCCCCCCAGCATTTTAGCCTATGTGGACCTCTGATGGCATGACCCCACCCCTTAATTGAGTGGCCTGCATTAGGGGTGGGCTCGTACACACATTCACATTCAACACTTACACCCATGCATTCATCCACCAGTCACACAACTTACATGCACAAATACATAAAACAAACATAAACATCAACATGCACACATGCATTCATTCACATGTACATACTCATTTAATTTAAATACACATATATACACATTCAATAAAAAATAAAAAACACTTACCTTACCTCCATGCACCTTTCAAAAGCACCGGGCAGCCACGGCACTCTGACACGTAGACATGCTGCCTGACAGGAGAGAACTCCTCTCCTATCAGTCAGCGGGGTCACGCTGAGCAACGTGAACACACTGACTGACAGGAGAGGAGTCCTCTCTTGTCATTCAGTATGTCTACGTTGTCAGCTGAATAACGGGAGACAACAGGGCTCACTTTTGAGCCCTGCTGTCTCCCACTATTTTTCTGTTTGTTGCAGAGCCAAATGGCTTTGTAACAAACAGCAAACTCATTGCTGGGGCAGCGGGAAAACAGAACAGTCCCCCATGTGAATAATGGACACGGGTGGACTATGCTGCTTTGTACTCAGCAGAGGGTGCCGCGAGGCCCCGCACAAGCGTGAGGCCTGGGCAGTTTGCCCCTCCTGCCCCCCCTCATGACGGCCCTCTCCCCACCTGTACATCGCTAAATGCCCAGACCCAGAAGTAAGGCGTAGCTTTATGAGAATCTGTTTCAACCTATGCTTAATGGGAGAGATAGTTGCAATAAGAGACCCAGTCAAAGGAATAGCTTTTGGCTGTAGATTTTGCCTGGAGAAAGATTGCAAAGAAACATTCAAACATCTCTTTGTAACTTGTTCCTTTTTTACAGAACAAAGGACTTGTTTGAAACCATAGACCTAGGGCCCTTTAAGACGAAGTAGCAATATTTAGAGATAGATGGGGATGCAGAAATTACTCAAACATCAATAACCAAATCCAAATCAGGAAGCTGGAAAAACTTGTTTTTTTTATTTGCAATTGTCTAAAACAGGGAGTTACAATGGACATCAACGGTCATTCGCTCGATTTCTCTCAGCGCATATTATTAAAAAGACAACTTTTATAGTCAAAACTCATCATCAAAGATGTCACACTATGTGGCAAACTAAAAAAGCCTACTTGGGGATGTGATAGGTTTACAGGGAACATCTAAGTATACGTTCCATACTAACAGGGTTTGTAATTGGGTTTCTACTGTCAGGTGGTCAACTAAGCCCAGCCCAAGTGAAAGTCATCTTCCGTGTCACTCTAATACTCGACACTTCAAGGGTTATATAAACTATAGGGCTCTTTGATACTACAATTGGTTTGGCACTCTTGTACCCTTCTGGAATATTCCATATGCTAGCTGCACGCAGGCTACCATACCAGGTGCAGGGAGGGTCGGTGGGATCACGCCTCACCACCCAAATAGCCCAACATCTATCATCACTCTTGTAGTCTGCCAGTCAATTAAGGCTTTGAATTGGCCTTGCAGAAGCTCTCTGTGCCTGAGAAATAAAGGGAGTATCTTCTTGGTTTTGGTGTAGCTCGACCCAGTGTCTATTTTGATTTGACCATGTTACTTGGAGACCAGGTTTCCAGCATTTAATTCTATTAAATGATGAACTCTTGACTCCTTCAGTGTTTTTCCATTTCAGCTCAAACATAAAGTTGTTTCTTTCTCACGTTTATGTAACTACTGGATGGACAACCAGGCTTACGTTGGCCTCGACTTCTAGGTGCTGGGCCAGCCAAGCCTTTCTTGTATTCCTCCATCGCCTTTAGTTATTTTCCAACTGCGCCACAATGAAAAACCCTTTCCAATCACAGTGTTTCAAGCCTTGCTTAAAGTGCATTGTGGAATATCCAGGTTCTATACATTCCTATATATTATACATTGGCGCATCGCTGCAACTATTCACTACATAGCCAGCCTCAAGATCACTTTGTCTTCTTGTGTTACTGCGTCTATACAAGTTTAAACTAATTTCCATTTTTCTTCAGTGTTTCTGTAGCATCAGCATCTTCATCTCGAGCCCGAAATGTTGATCATCTTTACCAGCTTCTCTTCAGATCTCATAGAATGTCTATGTTCTTTTACCTCATGCATCTTTTCTGGGTGCATCAGCCCTGCTCCGTAAAATGTCACCAGTTTTCTTTTTCACTTGTTTTCATACTGTTAGGCAGAATCATATCCAGTACCTTTTGGGAACACCACACACAATTAAGACCACAAGTGTAAGTACAAATTAACCTTTGGTACAAGTCTGTACTACAGAGTAAAGTGGCAGCGATGGCTGAGCAGCCAGACTTATCTCAAGAGTAAAGTGAGCAGTATCAGAAGTTACACAAAGGACAGTAATTACAATGGTTCAAGCAAACACTGATTCAATGTTTCTGAGTAAAAGAATATACATTTATTTACACCATCAGTTGTAAAAGAGTTCACTAATATAAAGCAGCAGAAAATCACAATCTTAATACACTACACAACACCCAATCAATTCTGGACAAGTTAAGCTCAAAATTAAGTGTGAGCAAAATAGCTCTCCAGCAGTTTAGGGAAAGAACAAGGTTACCAAAAATCAACAACACCAAAAAGTAATAGGAAGGGTAATCTAGAAAAGGCTTACTACAATTAGGACTCAAATCAATAGGCCTGGACCAATGTTAATGTTTCAGAGTCTTTGCAGAGGATCACACAGTTCAGAGTAGTTCACGGTTAAGTCTTTACTAAGAGTTCAAAACAAAGTTGGTCGGAGGAAAAGTTATTCAAAAGAGTAGAGAAGGAAAAGCCTTCAGAGAGGCAAAAGATTTCAAACACTTTCACCGCGGTCGGACGGAACGAACGACTGGATTTGAACAGTACCTTAGATGAAGAAGAATGCTGTAGCTGAGGCGGTAGTTCCTGTCAGTTCCTGGAGGCTCACGGTTCCTGAAGTGACTGTCAGACAGACAAGAAGGAGGAAGACTGGAGGGTCCTGCTCTGGCCAGGGAAGAAGCCAGCATCAGAGCAAAACGTTGAATAAAAGGTGTGCTCCTTAAAAGCACAAATGGACTCTCTCTCACTCGCTATCTGGTTTCCTGTAGTACAGCAAATTCGACCAGGCCGAAATGGATGTCCAAGGGCTTTGTCAGCTGGTTGATCCAACCAGGCTCAAGGGGAGAAGACTCCTTGCAGATCGTCACTGTCGTCGGAATTTCAGGCGATTCGGACCGGCAGCAGGGCTTCACCGGGATGTCCAGTAGTTGCAGCAGACGTCTTCCTTCAGCTCCTCATTGGTTCTCTCGTTCCAGTGGCGACTCTGCCTTCTAAGTCCCAGAGACCTGCTTTTAAGCAGTTTTCCCCATTCATACAGCCAGGCTGTCAATCACACAGCAGGGTGGCTGTCCTGGCAGGACAGTCACCTAGCCAATCAAACTAGAGTGCGAATTGGGTCTCCAATGAGACCCTGTGCAGGTGGCCTCAAACCCCTCCCTCACATCCTGTCCACCCAGACACTCATGCGCCTAATTAGGGCTTCTGTGCCAAAGCCCACCAAAGGACGGCAAACAAAGTGTTAAGTATTTCAATCAGGCAATACACCCTGGTCTCAGACTAGTATGCAGCGCACAGCTGAAATGCTTATTTTATTATATATATAGGTTCAATATTCTGAGTGATATACCACTCATATCCCACCCCTTCTCAAATACCCCAGGTCACAATGGACCAGGAATCAGGCTGGTTGGTAAAGGTAATATTTATTTATTTATTTGTGTATTTAAAATTCAAATCAAGCATGTACTTTGTAATAGGGAACATCAATCACCAGTCTGGTGACAATAAAAGATAGACAGATAGGTAATGCACTTGAATTCACTCTTTAGCAACACAAATATAAAACATCAGAGAAAAGAACACTTTTGGCTTGTTTGGAAAGATAGCACTTAAGTTAGAATTCCCCCCTGCAATATTCCTCAAACCCCCAAAAAAACTATTCTAAATAGATATAAGGAAGCATCAGGTAATCATGAATAAGGAATGAAGACAGAATTCAAATTCACCCTACCCTCCCCAAACAAGAGAGAAAAACGGATTTGAAATCTTGCACTTTACAATGACATTCGGAAATGGCTGGGTAAACAATGAATGTGTGCAACCATTCTTAAATCAGTACACATCTCTATGGGAGCAACATCGGAAAGATACTAACAATCATGAGCTACAGTTTGAGCACAAGTAAACACTTTGAATCTGAATGGAAGGCTGGAAATAATTTAGAAGAAATATCACACATGTACAACTTTGCAAAAACCAAACGGTTTTTAAGACAAATGTGTGAAATATACTATATTTGGGTTGGGATGTAGCTTTAGGTCTTAGGTATAATCCAGAGTTGAAATTAAGTCTCTATCTATTAAACTGATGGAGATATGCAATGTTGAATGAGAGGCGTTTTTAGAATAATCGGGTAGTAAAAACAGAAAAGAAACTCAGTTTTGGCCAAGAACATATTTACTATAGTTTTACTCTATGCTAGAGCATTCCATCCAGAATACCAAGGCGAGACACAGTAAGCACTAGAGTTGATTCATGACTTCAACACCAGATCCCCAGTGCCCGCTACGGAGGAACCAGTTGTCATGATGCCTACCCCCGGGGACCCAGACCAAGTCCAGCAACCCCGGAAGCAGGCATCAAGTTACCCCAAGCAAGCCCAACAACCCCTGCTAGGGGCTATTTGGGTGCAGTCCTGGCACCTATGGCGCTAGGCTCATATGGAGAGTCAGTCCTGGCGCCATAGGCGCCAGGCTCATAGATTAAAACTTACCTGATGCAGACCATGCTGCAAACTTACCTGATGCAGACCATGCTGCAGGAGCTCCAAGCCAAAAGAGACGTGGAAGGGACTATTTTACCTAGGGACTATTTTTTACTTGGGTGGGGCTGGGGAGGAATAATTAACTGGGACTACTTTTGAGGCTATTTAAACCACGCCCGAAGAGCAGCACACGCTTCGCGTTATTCTGCATCCAGCAGCGTAACGCTCACCGTGCCTGCAAGTCTGCATCCAGTCTTCTGCCACGCCCGCCTCGAGTTTGGAGCTCCTAGAAAGAAGGAGAAAAGGTTAGAACAAGAGCAATTCCTTTGATCCTTACCTGAATTCCCGATCCATCGCGCCTTCGAGCTGGAAGAAAGAAGTTATTTTATGCGCGTCGCCTCGCCTGCTGCAGCGCCGCGCTGAACTCACCGGCCTTCGCAGTTTCTTCACATTCTACCGCATCCTCCTGCATGTTCCCGCCGCACTCCGGCACCTAAGGAGAAGACAAGAACAGCAAGGTGAGCCAAGGGAATACACAGAGGAATACCCCCCATAGACTTACCTGATTTTACCACCACTATTCCTCTTCACGGGTCGGCGCAGCTTCCACTGCATCCTAGCCAAACCCTGGCCCCCAAGGGGAAACAAAAGGACAGCAAGGTGAAATAAAGGGACTAACAAGGGTAACCCTCCTCACCACAAAAGACTTACCTCATCTTACCGCCGGAGGCATTACTCCCCGAGACTTCATACTTTCTCTCAGCAACTGAATAAGGAAGAAAGCAACATGTTACATATGGACATTATTTTATCGAATTGTGTTGGATAATACAAATCCTTACCAGAATATTACCATTTGCCACGAGGAACTCTTCAGTAGGGTCAAGCTGCAACCTGCAAGGAATCGGACAACAGTGAAAGTCAGGCATTTGAACTCTTACGAACTACATACTTACGGCGGCTTGCCGGGAATATCGGAGTCAATATTGTCCGGGAACTCACCAATTCCTTCGAGCCAGTGAAGCAACTGGTTATCTACGCGCCCCTGCGCTCAATGCAGTATGGAAAGCTCATCTTTTCAAATCATCAGGTGAGACTATAAGAGGGAACATCCAATGTGATTAGTGGGGAGAACTGCGGGGTGGGGGAATTACGCTCAACTCCACGGGTGGTTAATTCCCTTTCTCCATTTGCAGAGAATATTCCTACGGGCCAAGCAAACAAAGCTAGTTGGCCAGTCCAGTCCGTCATCTCAGCCCTACGCGTCACTTTGGTGGAGTCCGCAGCAGTCCAGTCCAGATTGACGCCTCTGTGGGAGCCAGGTGAGAGTAACACCAGTCTGATCACTCGAAATAGGATTGATAGTTTAAGATTTACACAAGATAAAATGACTAAAGAAATGGCGCTTAGCAAGATAAAGCAAGACAGGATTGCAATAAGGATTCTCACAATGTTACAAGTTATTAAAGAAAGGATAGGATAGGATGGTTTAGAGATTAAAATGAGAAAAGGCAATGCAAGTTATGCTATGGTTTTCTATGATTCCTATGAATACTTACAGTCCACTTTAATTTAGGATTTTGGACCGTCAAGGGTTCTGGTCATCACACGGATCGGGTCTAACCAAGGACAGTTGGGAAACTCGGGTGGGACAGGACCATCTAGGCCGTTCTGGTCACCGGTCTGCACTGGACAGGCCTTTCTGGTTACTGGAGACTGGAGATCAGTGGGATGGCAAGTTTGCAGGCATGCATCTAGTAGTAGCAAGCCAGACTGGATCAGGATGCTTCCCTTGGGTTTTGGGGATTTTTAGAATTGAGGCCTAGCTGAAAAGGGGTTAAGCACTGCATAGGCCGTGGCTTTGCAATGAAATCTGGAATCAGGATCAAGTAGGATGAAGAAATCAGGAACAGGACGCCACGCAGGAATTGAGGAAGAAAGTCAGGAATCAATGTGTGTGTGTGTGCTGTCAGGTTCCCTTATTTATCATGCCAAAATACATCAGTACAGTATATGGCAGGGGCAGACTTATTACCCACACCCATAATGCTAAGATTGGGCAAGAGCATAGTCTCTGCTTTGCTCTTCACTGATTGGATCACAGAAAAGGATGTCATGTTTATGGTATGATTTTTACAATGACTAGAAACCTCCCCTAGCCACTGGAACCAAAATCTAATTTTTCCACAAATACATATATATACAGTTATCACATCTAAGAAAATCGGATACACAGGTTACATATTTTGTGAGTTATATTTCAATCCAAACCCCAAGTCTGTGGGACCTGGTTTTGCCTTTCTGCTACTTTTTGGTAATTTTAACCATGAAAGATTGGGCTTAAAATTCCCAACTTTGTACACAGATTTGCATTTAACCCTGAGATGTGTGTACAAAATGTTATGTTCGCAATATGAATACTTTCCCCATAATCTGTAATTCTTTACAACTTCTGTTCCTTATGCAGTAAGGAGTTCTACCAAGTCTTCAAAGAAAGAGCATAAAATTAGATTTAAAACTACAAACATTTCATATTTTTCCTCATTCTCGCTGCAAAGTTAAATGTCTTGAAGTTTAGTTACAAAATAGGCTTTTTAAAACCAAAAGGAAGTCTATTGTCACTTGATCTGTTTTTTTTTCTTTTCCCCAACTGCAAGCAGCTGTCAATTCCTTTGAAGCAGAATGAAGGGCCTCTCTCTTGATTGAAGTTTACTGCCCCTCCCACTTGACAGGTGAGAGTCTCAGCCTGCTGTTGTCTCAGCCTGGGGCAAAGACACATTTCTGATGTGACTTGGGTAGTCCTTTTGTCCTGGTTATTGAAAGCCTCCATGCTAGCAATTAGCCTTTCCTGTACCAGCAGTTTATGAGGTGTCACCCTTTCTCACGGCTAGCAACTGGCAGAGCAAGTTTTTTTTTTTTATATAGTTTGCCAACTCAGCCTGGGTTTTAGCTTTGATTTCTCCTTCTAAATATTGACTTGAAACCTACAGAATTAAAACAGTTTATAAGTGTGTTTTTAACAGTAACAAATCCTTTTACATTTCTAAGTAGTCAAGCCTTTACACAACAATGTACTTTTAGATAGGCAATTTTCCCCTTCCAGTCAGGAAAAAAACACATTTTAATATTTCTTTAAATCCGGTTTTCATCTCCATCAAATATACCCTTTTTACAGCTATAGTTCTTTTCTTGAGTGCTGAAGTTTTTTTGTGCAGCATGGATACAGTTACCGGCATCTATTTAGAGTCTTTCTCTGGACAGCTGATTCTTGGTATTGATGCAAGGAAAATAGACGGGTTTCCCGTGCAAAATGAAAACAAAGCCCCTGGTTGATTTTTCAAAGATACAATGACAGGAACTGTCATTCAAATGAGGCCCGGTTCCTCTGAACACACCGAATGATCCTGGGCATTGCAGGGCTTTTTTAATCACAGTGGTTCATGAGAAATTGATGAATTTAGCACCAAGCATCACTTTTAAGGTTGAGAAAGTGTCATTCTAAAGAGGCATTTTGGGTTTTCAGCAAATTAATGCTGCCTCTTTCACTTCACCCCATGTTTAATGTTGCAGAGCACACTGGTATATTCCACAGGAGTCAGCGCAGCCATTTTCTGCTGTTTCTTGCACCAATGCAGCAAAGTGATGCAGTAAGGGACATCTGAATGGGTCAAAATATCCCACAAAAGGAACCAAACCTGGTTTGGCATGCAGAGTAAAACACGAGAAATACCTTTAAAAAAAAGAAATGTTGAATAAACCCAACCAGAACTAAATCAAAATAAAAGGGGTCCAGCGGACTGCAGTTCGAGGCTACCACCATAGCCTCTAACAGTACCGAGGCTATTTTCATAGTCCACGGTAAAATAAAAATGGTAGATACCACTGCCACCAGCCAAATCTTAGAGAAAGGGGAACGAAACAATGTTCCATGAGAAATAGACAAAAAAGGGCTAACTATTAACCGTTCCAGTACTCTATGGAAGATAGTTTGTACTGGGCCTGTAAATTTAAAAAGACTAGTAAAGTCAATGGCAACTTTACATGTTCTGGGAGACAGGAGTCAGTCCCAGAAAATTGAGTTTAACAGTGGGAAGTCTAAAAGCAACCCACTAAAGGTGCTGTGTGACACACAGTAAAAAGATTATGCCTATGGAGTAGGTGAGACTCTATAGTCCATGAGCACAAAGTGTACAATACATACACAAAAACACATGTTAGAGTGGGAAAAAAGGCTCACACTCTTACCAGGTGAAAAGTTTAAACCTTAGAAATCCATCAAAGCTACTGAGGGACTCAGTAGGTAAGGGAAATGATCCATTCTGGAGAATTCTCCCTAACACATGCTTCCTCTGGGACTTTATCCAACAGGCCATTATTTCTCCATGAATGCATATAAGGTTTTCTCAATGGATACCTTGTTTTCAGAATTCTCTGTGGTACTGCCATTCTCACTGGTACTGCCCATGTCACAATTTCTGGATCACAACATATAGGCAACATGGGGAAAGAGCTTTTGGTGGGGGTACTTGACTCCTCCTCTACACTCCCCCCTCTGGGCAATTCATTGACCACTCTCTCCTCAATCTTTACATCAAGACATCCTTGTCTGAAGAAGTGCTTCTTTGGTACCAATATCTTTATGACTCCCTTCAGGCATCCTGCTGATTTCAAATGCTCATCAACACTCCAAGTCATGAGCATGCATTGTCCATTGGGACTGCAATAAATCCTTCTCCGCACAAATTTCTTGTGGTTCTTTGGGTAGAAGAACTTTGTCCCCTTAAGTGCATGAATGCTGGCCTTTACATAGTCTCAGATTTCTTCATCTGTGAGCTCCTTTGTTTCAAATCCTGATTCGACATCAATCACAATCTACATTCATACTGCTTTCTTTGCAGTCTTCTTGCATTGTGTGATTATTATCCTGATTACACAAAATCCAAACATTATCATCACCAACAGGGCTGCAAGTAACTTCAAGATATTCTCCATCCATTGTGGGACCCATGAAAAGATTGACCCAAACCAGCTATCATCACTGATGTCCTCCACTTCATCTTTCATCTTGATGTGCAGGTTTGTCAGCATCGTTATGGCCTCTGTCAAGGTGCCATTCTTGTCATCGTGAGAAGGTATAAATGTGCAATATGTTTTTCTGATTTTGGCACAAACACCTCCATACATAGCTCTGATCATGTCCAGGGCATATCTATTCTGAAGAGTCATCAGTCTTATGGCTCTCCGCTCCTCCTTGATAGCATTGAATCCTTTTATACTGGTGTTGATTGTTTGCAAAAGCTCCTATTTGGTTATCTGTACCAATTTGGTATTTGCCATTGTCTGAATCCCAGGCATAAAGCTGATAATAAAAACTTAAGAAGTCTTGCTGAACAACCTTTGTTCATATGGAATGGCATCAAAAGCTTCAATTGATTTAGCTGAAAAATAGTTCTCCCTCTTCATTCAATTCAGGAGCTCAGCAGATCTCTTCTTCCTCAAGTGAGCATCTGCTTTTGGGAACTTGCCAATGTTCAAGTCATTCTTTGGGATCACCGATGTGGGAACATGGACAATCACTATAGAATATAGTCCTCCCCAATCTCTGGGCAGCTTCATGTATGCTCTGGATCCACAGGTCCAGTAGTGATCCATTATCATTGCTGTCCCTTCCTTCATCCCTGGCACATCAAAGATTTGTCTGCACTGCTGACTCTCCCCAATTTTTCTTGTGCCATTGTTTCTGAAACATAGTTCTGCATTTTCCAAAGGCACTATATGCAATGGACCTCCTTTTTCTTTGACCCATGTCAGCAACTTTTCAAGCCTTGGCCATAGAGGTTTGCATCAATGTTCTACTCGTTCGGTGACTGGTTTCTAATGACCAGTTACTGCTACAGCTGTGCATATGACTTCACCTTCTTGCCATCCATCTGGAGAAGGCATTGTTCCCCGGATCTGCATCTGCCCTCTTTCCTTGCAGCTTCAAACCTCTTCATCAGTTTTCCTTTACAATTGAGTCTTCTGTTGACTTCCCATCTGATTCCTCCTCCCGACAGACCAGGTTGTGTGTATTTTACCACATGATTTTTGGTGTGTGGCTGACTCTTGTCTTCAAATCTTGGACATAATAATTTTTAGCTGGTGCTGACCATTCTGTCATCCATACGAAGGATGCCATTTGACCCTGGAATTGACCTCTTGTATGGCAGAGTGCAAGGTGAGTAAGGCAATGAGCCATTTGAACATCTATTTGAATAGCTATCAATATCTTAGACTTACCCATAACATAAGGCAGGAGTGCACATGCATAGCAATCCTCCTCAGAAGCACTCTTTCTAAACTCTTTCATGTACTGATACCAACCACAGGTTGTTCCCCAAATGTGATGTACTGTCCAAATAATTATTTAATTCATAACCATCCTCCCTTGCACTTCTCTTAGGTCTCTGTTTCATTCTTGCCAAATTATTCTCCCTATAATGACCATAAAGTAAATAAAAAATGGATCTCCCTCCAAAGGGAAGGTTTGAATTTTCTGTCACATGCATAGCTGCCTCTACATGAGCTTCTGGAGTAGGGACAATCACATAAGGCCTTGGCTGTCTCACAATGTCTAGTTCTGCCAAGGTAACTGGAGTGGGAAGAATCAAAGAGACCACTGTTTTCCTGGGACCCATGAAATACACAGTGTGAATTAGCAGAATCGGAAAAACAATGAAAAACCTAGAACAGGTATATATTATGCACCAATACATAAGGCTCCACTATTTATGCCTCTCCACTCGTCTTTGACTCTGCTCACTTTCTGGCCCTGCAATATGGTCTATGGACCACATGTTTATTTGCCTGTGATTACTTATTATGGAAGGAAAAACTATTTTTATTCAAGCAAACTCGTCAGTTCCTCCGGTAGTTGCTGAATCTGTTCAATGATTTCCCCAAGTAACTGGCTGATTGCTGGCCAGTTTATAGGATCTCGCTTGAACACAAAAGTGTTGGTGTCTCACCAAAGAAGGCAGGGATGAACTTGAAGCAAACAGTAAAAGATCATAGCAAGTAGTTCGTAGGTATCGTCACTAGACAGGACCATCTGTACCTCCAGTAAAATGCTCAGGTAATAGTCTGATCTGTGCCATTGTTGCTGCCAGTAGGCATCTAATAGTCGGGCCATTATTAGGATCCTGTAGAAAAGTGTGTATGTCAATGTTTCTCCCAACAAAAGCAGGGTAAGCTCTGAGTATAAATATGAAGACAGCAAGAAGTAGTCTATGTACATCAGCATCGGACAGCACCATAGGCACCTCCAAAGAGAAATTCAGTGAGAAATGAGCCAGGAAACGGCTCCCTCTTCCAGTCATCGAAACAAAATCCAAGTCTGGCATATTTTGCTTACTTCTGCACTCCACAGTCCAATGTCAGCAAAACTCCTGTGGCTCAAGAACAGTAACTTGCTCACTCCTTGCTTAGCAACTACAAACAGTGTTTCAGGGGAGCCACAGTCCAAATGTACAATTTTATCTGTCTACTGGACAGTCTCTGCATCCTTCTTCCTCGTTTTGGATCAAGTCTGCGCGTGCTGAACTTGTTCTCCTTGACTTCATTCCGAATGGGTTCGGGGTGTTGCGGCCTCTCCAGCGTAGACTTTCAGATCACCTTGGTGGATCCAAGCTCGTCTTCCTAGTACTGCTGATGGAGTAATATCATCCACTATGAAAGGGCTGCTGAAATGGGGCATGTGCCACTTTTGGGTAAAGTTTCTAATTAGAACTTGACCTCCAGCAAGGATTTTAGGTAAACATAGTTCTTTAGCTCCGTTTCCTGTATGGTCTTCATCTGTGTTCTGAGACCGGCACTCCATACCATACGCTTGACTTGATCTGAATTGACAGAGATACTAGCCATCATAGATGTTAAGTACGCACGTAACTCATTTCCTAACCATTCTGCAGTTGTCTGGGCATCACTTCTAGTCCTCGATGGAGGAGTTAGAGGCGTTCTCATTTGCCTCCCTGTAACTAGTTCCTGGGGTGTGAGGTGGTGGTCAGGACCTGGCTGATTTCTTAATGCATACAATGCAAGGGGCAAGCAGTGCAGCCACCCCTTTTCTAATGTCAGTTTCAATTTAGCTATTCTCTCTTTGAGCAGACTGTTGAGTCTCTCACATATCCTCTTTGCTTGTGGGTGATTAGCAGAACAAAACGTGTGCTTAAGAGTAAGTAATAAGCTAATTTGCTCAATGACCTTATTCACAAAATGGGGGCCATTGTCTGATCTTAACACCTCACACACTCCCCATCTGGGAAATACTTCTCAGACTAAGACCTTTGCAGCACAAGTGGTGTAAGGGTGTGTGCACCTTGAGAAGGGTCACACCACCACTCTCATATACCTATATCCATTACAGATCTGCAGCATGTCAACATAATCTATATGTAAATGCTGAAAAGGACCATTTGATCTAGGAATTACCCCTCTGACTGTAGGCAGCGTGTGTCCAGTAGTTAACATTTGACACACAATGCAATTTACTACATAAAAAGCAACGAGTTCTAGCAGGTTTGGTATGAACCAGTCCTCCGCAATGGTTGCTGCAAGTCTATCCCTAGTCACATGCGCAGGGTAGGTGTTCTAAAGACACCCTTAATAAGGCTACAGGCATCACCAGTTTACAAGTGCTGTCTTGTCGCCACCCTGCCTCGGAAGGGGATAACGAACACCCCCTCTGTGTACACAGGTCTTTATCTTCCTGTGGGGCTTCACCCTGAACTTCCATCAATTCTGTTCCCGATAAGTGGTTAAAGCTTTCATTCACAACCATCATCACAACAGTTTTTTCTTTCTTATCAGGTGCATCAAAACTCATTATGTCAGATGAATATGTAACCCTTTTTGCCTCTTCATCTGCGGATTTGTTTACGCGTGAAATAAAGTTTGTTCTCTTAGTGTGTGCTGCACACTTAACTATTGCAGTGGCTATTGGGAGTTGTAGTGCTTTAATAAGCCTGTCCAACTGGAGTGCCATCTGCTCAGGAGTGCCATCTGCTCAGAGGGAGCCCCTCCTTTTCCAACATGCTAGCCCTGCGTGCACAGTTGATGTCACGCAGGTGGAGTCACTAAACACTGTTACTTCCTGGTGTGCATGATTCTCGATCGCAACGATCAGCACCACTAATTCTGCAGCATGTGCTGAAAAATGAGACGGTAGTCTTGCACTCATTATTACTTCACATTCCCCATTAGCCTTGTGCTTCACTACAGTGGCACCGGAATGCCTTTCTCCATCAGTTTGATTGATCCTTGAAGAACCGTCAATAAAAAAGATTCTCCCCTGCAGCTAAAGTATTTTCTTTTAATCTTGAGATCTCGTTATAGAACTCCTCATAATTTGAGCAATCATGCACTTGTTCATCCTCTGCCAGTGGTTCAGCTACAAACGTGGCAGGGTTCCCCATTTTACACCTCACTATTTTAATTGTCAGATTCAATATAACCCCTTCATAAGCAGAAGCTTTTGAGACATCAGTGTACCCTTGGGTTTCTCCAAAACAGCAAACAAAGCATGCTCGACAAAAAAAGTCATAGAACACCCCATCACTATACTTGCAGACTTCTC
The DNA here is from genome assembly GCF_040938575.1 of Ambystoma mexicanum. Classification (NCBI taxonomy): domain Eukaryota; kingdom Metazoa; phylum Chordata; class Amphibia; order Caudata; family Ambystomatidae; genus Ambystoma; species Ambystoma mexicanum. Next base: position 619,206,136 of record NC_090923.1, on the reverse strand, counting down.
AATAGCAAACACAGCTGCAGCCAATGATTGTTCAAAAGGGAAGTGACCCCTCATTACTGGGTCTATAATCACACTGTAATATGCTAAAGGTCTGTACCCCAAGGTAGTTCTCTGTGTGAGCATTACTGTCATTACTGTCCCATTCGTGTGCGAAGATTAAAGAACTCCTCCGAATAATTGGGAATTCCTAAAACTGGAGCTGTGCATATTGCAATTTTTTATTCATCAAACCCCTTCTTCATCTCCTCAGTCCATTCAATGTTTTCTTTATTTACCTGTGCCTTTTTCAGGGCCTGCAACAAGGGCCTTGTGTATGAATTGTAATCAAATACCCATGCTCTAACATAATTAAATAGTCCTAAAAACTGTTGCATTTGCTTCATCATGTGCTGTTTTGCTGTTTTCAAAATTGCCTCCTCTCTTTCAGGCATAACCTTTTTTCCTTTGTGTGAGATTAACTGACCTATGTACAACACCTCTTCTTGGCAACACTGCAATTTTTCTTTGTCCACCTTATATCCTTTCTCAGCCAGAATAATCATTAGCTGAATTGAGTCTCGTCTACATTATTCCTCTGATGTTCTACAGACCAAAAAATCATCTACATATTGCAGCATGACACTTGGCAAAACATAATTGCTTAAGGCCATCTGCAGGACCCTATTGGAAATCGATGGAGACTCACAGTACCCCTGGGGCAAACGTGTACTTTTCAACTTAATCTGATGAAATGTCTTCGGAATCTTTATGCAACAGGATTGAGAAAAAAGCATTGTCAAGTCAAACACTGTGAAATATCGCGCCTCAACCTGGATCCTACATAGGATCATCGCCGGATTAGGAACTAGAGAAAATTCTGCCTCTAAAATCTGGCTAATTGGTCTAATTTCCTGAATTAAACACCACAACCCCCCTTTCGATTTTTTAATAGGATACACTGTGGTATTACATGTTGACTCTGACGTCTAAGATGCCTTGGTACATCATGGCTGATATAGTCTTGAAAATACCTTTATCTACCTCTTGAGACAAAGGATATCCTACCTTGCTCAAGGTAAAATTGCTCCTGGTTTCAATTTAATTTTAACTTCTCCCACTCCTTTTAACAGGCCTACGTCATAGGGGCCCATAGACCATAAAGAAACTGGCACTTTCTCGATTTCTTCATCAAGAAATGCGGGGCGCTGCCGCACTATCATCATTTTCTGTGGGATCTCTTGCATTTCTGACCAATAAGTAATGCTCATCTCGAACACTACTTTGTCATCTGATGGGTCATCTCTAAACATATCCTCATCAGTGATGTCAGTCAATCTATACCATTCCTCAATAGAAATCACTGTTCTCCATGGTCTGACTCGATCCCAACCTTCAAGCATGACCAATTCTCCTCGCACTATGGCTGCCTGTTATTCCAAGGGAAAAACCCATCCCCCTCTTCGTTCATAGGTATCTGTGGCCTGAACAGAAATTCATCAGGTATTCTCATAATCTTGCCCACTATACCGGGTAGCTACGTTAACAAAATGTGTACCCCATAGTGACAAGCTTCTGGCTCTAACAGCATTCCTCGCAGAGCTATTTGTCCTGTAAATGCCATGATAAATTCACCCACATTTATAAAATGTATTCCTGGTGATGAACACACTATGCCTTCATCAATGAAAGAAATTGTCATATTTAACTTCATCATTAAATCTCTGCCCAGTATATTAACTGGTGTCTGTCTTGAATACAACAATGGAACAGACATATCACACTCAATAACTGTCCTGTTTTTGCACTTTGCTGTATCTTCATGGGTGCGTACTGTGACTGCCCTTGCAGCAGATTCAATGGTGCTTCTGTGGTTGCAAAACCTTTTGTGTTTGCTGTGCCTGTGCTTGATACACTGTCTGATCTTGGCCAAACCCATCCCTGTTTCATGGGCTATATGCTGGAGGATATGCTGCCCCCCCTTTCGAGAATTGCACATTTTCCACATATCCTTGGCTCCCACTTGTTTGCATGATGTGCCCTGTCATTCCACATGTCCAACATAAAGGTGGGAATCTCCTAACTTGCCCTTCCTGCATGCTTTGACTTTCATTTTGCATATTCTGAAACCTGCCTTGGTTATTCTGAAAGTTTCCCTGATTATTCTGAAAGCCTCCTCTTCTGCGGGAGCCTCCACTGCCTCTTGGCATAAATCTGTTCCCTCTTTGATCCAACAGCCATTGATTATTCACCTGTGGCATACCTGATACTTGCTGTGATCCTGGCCCTTCTCCACTAGTCAGCATCGCCACTTCTATAGCATATTTGGACAGTTTCTTCTGCACTAGCCTAGCTTCTAACATTCTTTTCTTGCAACAATCAGCAATGGTCAGGTGTATTTCTGGCCATGGCTTTGCCCCGATACCAACCAGCTTCTTGAGCTGTCTCTGTACCTGGTCAGTCAACCCTACACATAATATATGTTAGAATACAGGTAAAGATTTCCCCCACGGCTCTTGAGTTTCCAAAGACCACTGCTGTTGAAAATTCCGAATGTAAGCCAAGTGGATCTTCACCTTCCTGCATCTTTTGAGCCATTACAACACCCATATCCGACGTATCAGGATATTGTACTCTAAGTGCTTTCCAGACTGCTGCTCTACAATTGTGAAATGGCACCCCATCGTGTGCTGTGTTCTGTGCTGTGACACTTGCGTATCTTGCTCTCGCCCCTATAGCTAACATATTTCCTGCTATCATTTTTTCTAACTCATAAATCCATTTTCCGGCGCCCAAAGTCAAACTCGGGAGCTTACACCTTAGATTATCATTATCCATCTGGGGCCAGGGGATATATTGCAGTCTGGCCCCTCCTTTTTCTAACAAGGGAAACTGCAAAATCCCAAAATTACAATTGTCTCCCATCGCCTCCTGTTCATAGCAGGGGTAATGGTTCCTGATCGCCTTCTTCCTGCTAATGACCTCAGCCTGCTCACATAAGGTGGGAAAGCCCCCCTCTCACTAAGAGGTCACCTTTTAGGTCACTCTGACTGTGCATAGGCTCTGGCTTTCTTTATCTAGGTAGGTCAAAAATCTGACCACCTCACTTCCTTGTCTGTCTGAAAACACCCACCACACGCACCACCCTCCTCCACATGGAAGGTTCCTCTTTCTTTGTTTGATATATCTTGTCCCCAATACGTATGACTATCCTCCTTCTCATCTCTATTTAGTGTAAACCTATCCAAAGACAGGGCTCTGTGCTCGAGGCTGAACATGCCTCCCTCTTTGCCTCGCGATTGGGCAATTTCAGATCGATTGTCTTTTCCTCTATTTCTCGATTCACCCTTTGCCCTCATCTCTTGATAGGCTTTTTCGATTCTGTCTCCAATATCTCCTTTCTCAAAATTCTCCTCTAGATTTACTCTAGAGGGTCGTGGCATAGGTTTCTGTGATGGGAGGAACTCCTCTATGTACCCCCCATGCAGCCACTGGATTTGGTTCCATTAGCTCTCTTTCAATGCGATAAATAGCGGATGTCCTCTGCCTTCTCTTTCGTTCCATTTCCTCATCAAATTCTCTTTGTTTCTTTGAATCCTCCTTAATCCTTTCTTCTTCCTCTCTTTTCATTTCCCTTCTTTCATTAGCCCATGCACTTTGTCATCTCTACGTCTTCTTTTGTCTCTTGGTTTCTATTCTTCCTCCTCTTCACTTCTTTTTTCTAGCCTATCTCGTTCTTCAATTGCTCTCTGCCTGTTGTCATATTTTCATTGCTCTTCCGCCCTTTTTTTTTTAACTGTGCTTCTTGATACAGCTTCTCTCGTTTTAGGCTACTCCTCTTTTTAGCCTCATCTTCCTTCAATCGTTTCTCTCTTTCTCTGTCCTTTTTATCTAGCTCGTCTTGATCTTCCCCTTGCCTAACTTCCTCAATGCTCTTCCCACCAAGTTTGAGCAATATCTGACCGCCCATCCATTTGTTCTGTATAAGCACTATCTCGTCAGCTTTATCCTTTTCTCCTTTCCATCTCTTAATTTCTAGTTCTAAATCTAGAGTCATACTCGGTCGTTCACTTCTCTCTTTGTCCCGTGGGAAATGAGAGATCACATCCCTTTCTGAAGTTGTTTCTGGATTCTCGTCACTACTGTACACAGGCGGCTCATGCATTGGATTACTGTATCCTGCCACTGCTTTAAGCTCCCTTAATGGATGCACTCCCTCGTCTTTCATACTATCGCCATTATCTTCAGGCAAGGTAGGGGGAGCAGAAGGCTCAACACCCCCCTCTTTACATAGGTTAAGCATCCAGTCTTCAGGAGGTGGGTCTTCCTGTTTCTCCTGATAAATTTTCCAAAGCTCTAAGCTGGCTAATCTTTTTTCTAACTTCTTTCCCGTGTACGCTGTGTGCAGGTATTAGGTCATGTGTTGCAAAACTGCTTTTGACAGTAATCCCACTTTTGACCATGGCATGAACAGTTCATCTGCCATGCCATTACCCCATTCTGAACTATATTGCTTAAACTTTGGTGCGTGTTTTGGCAGCTGTTTGCACAGGTGCATGAGCGGAGTAATAATAATAATAATAATAATAATAATAATAATAATAATAATAATTTTGAATTTATATACTGCTATGAACCCTCCGGCATCTGAGTGCTGCTTGTTATTACCCACGGTGTGTGGTGCTCATTTATCGACCTCGGAAGGATGAATGGCTGAGTTTGGCCCTGCTGGCATTCGAGCCTGAGTCAGGAGGCTCTGTACAGATGTCAAAGCAAGCGTTCTACTCGCTGTGCTTTCTGACTGGCTGTAACATCCTCCATCACGACTAGTCACACTTGACTGTCAATACTTACTGTCGTTTTACACAAAAAATACTTTTCAGAAAATTAACACAATATGAGCGTGCACCAATCGTCGCAGCTCCAAACCTTTGTGTCTCACTTTACTTCAGTCTACCTGTTCAAGCAATACTTTTAAAAACTAAATAAATAAATAATCTACTCTCAGCTTTTTACCATAATCTATTGGTTGTCGTTCTTTGACATTTTTGTCATATCCTTAACACATATAATACATACAATATACAGACAGACAAACTGGCCGGCCCACATATATGTCTGCCAACTCTCCTTGTGGCTACTCTTGCCCCTAAAATGACTCAGATCGGAGTTTGAGCTGTTCTCTTTAACAGATCTATATGTTTGTAGTCTAAATATCCACCTGGATTCTAAAACAACTCCTTCTAGTTGTCCCTGGATGTAGTATTCTGGGCTTATCTTATGGATCACTCCTTCTCCATATATCTTCAGCTAACGTTATTTTTCATTACCTCAAATACCCCACCAACCCTCCGTTATTGTCTCCCCATTATCACTTTCCCCATTTAACAAACAATTGTTTTTTCCACCTCTCTCAATCTACTCACCATTCGCTTTTCAGCTCCTGACCCTCGGGATCGCCTCATCCCCAACCGGCCACCTTAGCCTTTGGTCCGCTCAGCTGCCTGTAGAAACCGGGATGGGAATTCCATGAAAGAGGGACCCATCCCACCTGCTACATTTGACTTGCAAGATTTTGTTGCGGCGCTATCCACAGGGAGCCTTGTGGTCATCCACCCAAATGGCTTAGGACATCCGCTATTTCCGAGACCCTTAGACGCCTACTAGGTCCACGCATTCTGAACCATCCTCTCTTCTACCACGTGAACCCATAGATCCAGGGCCCTTTAAGATGAGGAAGCAGTACTTAGAGATAGATGGGGATGCAGAAATTACTCAAACATCAATAATCAAAACCGACTCAGGAATTTTCCAAAACTTGGTCAGTTTGATCTGCAATTGTCTAAAACAGGAAGCTATAACGGACATCAACAGACGTTCGCTTGATTTTTCAAAGCGTATATTATAAAAAACACAACTTTTATATTAAAAATGTGTCAAAGATGTCATACTATGTGGCAAACTACAAACACCTACTTGGGGATGTGAAAGGTTTACAGGGAACATCTAAGTATACGTTCCATACTAACGGGGGTTGTGATGGGGTTTCTACTGTCAGGTGGGCAACTAAGCTCATCCCGAGTTCAAGTCATCTTCTGTGTCACTCTAATACTCAACACTTCATTGGTTATACATACTATAGGGCCCTTTGATACATGGCCCTCTACAATTGGTTTTGCACTCTTGTACCCTTCTGGAATATTCCAATCGCTACCAGCATGCAGGCTACCATACCAGGTGCAGGGAGGGTCGGCGTGACCATGTCTCCCCACCCAATTAGCCCAACATCTATCATCACTCTTGCAGTTTGCCAGTAAATTAAGGTTTTGAACTTGGCCTTGCAGAAGCTCTCTGTGCCTGAGAAATAAAGGGCGTATCCTCTTAGTTTCGGTCTAGCTCAACCCAATGTCTATTATGATCGGACCATGTGACTTGGAGACTGCATTTTCAAGCTATTTGCAGCATTTAATTGTATTAAATGATGAACTCTTGACGCCTTCAGTGTTTTTCCATTTCACCTCAAACAGAAGTTTTTCTTTCTCACGTTCATGTAACTACTGGATGGACAACCAGGCTCACAGTGGCCTCGACTTCTTAGTGCTGGGCCAGCCAAGCCTTTCTTGTACTCCTACATCACCTTTAGTTATTTTCCAACTGCGCCACTATGAAAAACCCTTTCCAATCACTGGGTTTCAAGCCTTGCTTAAAGTGCATCATGGAATATCCAGGTTCTGTACATTCCTATGTATTATACATTGGTGCATCGCTGCAACTATTCACTATGTAGCCAGCCTCAAGATCACTTTGTCTACTTACGTTACTGTGTCTGTACAAGTGTAAACTCATTTGCATTTTTCTTCAGCGTTTCTGTAGCATGAGCATCTTCTTCTTGGGCCCAAAACGTTGCTCATCTTTACCACCTTCTCTTCAGATCTTATAGAATGGTTATGTTATTTTACCTCATGCATCTTTTCTGGGTGCGTCAGCTGTGCTCCATATGACATCAGCAGTCTTCGTTTTCACTTGTTTTCATACTTCCTTTGGAACTTTATCCAAGAGGCCATTATTTCTCTGTGAATGCATGTAAGATTTTCCCAATGGATACCTTGTTTCCAGAAATCTCTGTGGTACAGGCATTCTCAATAGTACTGCACGTGTCGCAATTTCTGGATCGCGACATGGGGGTGGAGCTTTTGGTGGGGGTACTTGACTCCTCCTCTACAGATTATTTTGGCCGTTTTCGGAGAAACTACAAACAATATCTACGGACACATGTTGGACTTACCTGCTGGCAGGCTATACAATCTGAGTTACCTTGGCAACGGTTGCCTTCAATAAATTCACACTGGAAAAGGAGCTGGGAAAAAAGGGGTCCATTGAAGAATAAAACGTCAACCTGTTCAAAGCTCTATCCCTGACCTGAGTGGCAGTGGAGAACTCTCTAGCGACCTGATTTAAGTTCTGTCTGAGTACTGAGATAGGAATAGCTGGAGGCCTCAGCGTAACTCTGCACTAGTAATGTTGGACTGGTTTGGCTAAAGGTTTAACTGTAAACTATATTGCTGTAAATGAAAACAATTTGAAAAAAGAAAGCCACGTAGATTCCCTTTTGATCTATTCATGTTTGCTAATCGCACTTCCCAGACCTGTCGGTATCTGATTTTTATGAATTCTAAGTGACTGACCTTTTTCTATTCACACCCCATTGATCAACTTGAAAATCTTGTTCCCCAATTGCTGACAAAGCATTTGCCTTGATGGCGAAAACACCCTTCTGATTGATCCACAACGCACACACCCCTGATACACTGACCAAGGCCACCTCATATATTTCCTATATTTCAAATCTTTTACTACATTCAAAAAACATTTCCCACACATGTGTACCATTATGTGTGCATTTCATACCTATTATAATCTCCTATCATGAGCCTTTAGATAAAGAAGGAACCACAGGTGTGCACTCTTTTAATAATATGTGAGAGCGCTGCCTCTATCTAGTCCCAGTTGGGGGTTAATCATGAAAAACAAAGGAGATAGAGGCAACGTCTAGTAGGGTGGACTGCTGAAAAGTGGGGTAACTTTCAGCACTTACATTTTTAATCATAATAAATTGTAACATCAGAACATCATACATTATGTTTCCTAAAACACTTTAAAACAACCACTAAAATGTGGAAATGGGTAAAATACACCTTTACAAAACGCCACATCCGTGGCTAAGATATTTCAAACAACATGCCATTGTAACATTTGTCAGCCTCTGGCTCTGCTGTGACTTAATAAAACATAGAGTTTATGCAATACATTTGGTGGTTATTTGCATCCCTTATTGTCTGTATTACAATTATACAGTGTCCATTCTCAACATGTTTCTGTACTTATGGGTGATCTATCCAGAACATTCTTCAGGAGTGGGACCCTGCATGTGAAACAAGCGTACTACTGTGCTAGTTTTGTAGATTACTTTGTTCGGTGTGTTGTATTGTCCAAACCCTAACACACCAAACAAAAGAAACTGCAGTGAGTGAATTTTACTCAGGTTACCAGTAGAACTCTAATAATGAGTGTATCACCTACTCAGGATTACACAATTACCTGTATAGGTGATTTATAGAGGGCGATTCCGTTCTTCTGAACATAGGGAGGAGAAAAAAGCTGTGTCCTTCCTTATGCCTAGTAAATGGAAAAGCATACAAAGGTTGTGCTTAGAGTTATCGCTATGAACCATTACACAAATTACATATTTCCCTAGTGACATACACAGTGTATCGGTCCCTCTTATACAGAGAGGACCATGTTTCAGGGCGTGTAACCCCCAAACCGACTTACCTAAACTGGTGATGGAGCGTCGGTTTTCTAATTGCTTTGCCTTAATCCAGTTTGCCCAAAAGGTAAGTAGTTACTCCTAGCAACAAATCGGGTAGAATTCCTAAGAAAATGGAGAGACCATAAGGAAACATGGTCAGTTTTCTGTCCTTATTAACTGCTGGTAAATGCCTTGGGTGTGGCATGGAAAAAGTGTGCAATACCTTTAGTGCTGCCCGCGTTCCGTATCCGCCCGAGTGTGCCTTCTCAGAGCGATCCACCCACGTGTGCTTTCTCTGAGCGAGCCGCCGAGGGGTGCTCGGCTGGTGTAAATTCTAAATGAAAAAGGACAAGTGTCCCAATTTAGTGAAAAATCCCATCTGGGTCTCACGATCTAAGTTCTGTATGTTGTTAAATGGAACAGATCTTACGGTATACACGCATTTCACCGCAGTATTTTTCATCACATGTTTTTTCATCACCGTTTTTATTTTTTTTAAAAACTCATCGTTTTTTTTGGGGGGTTTAAAATATTAAATATATGGTTATGGGTGATAGGGAATAAAAAAAAAAGAAAACAAGTTTTTCGAAAAAAACGGCGATGAAAAAACTTGCGTTGAAAAATACTGCGGCGAAATAACGTAGAACCGATCTTACCCGGTGTGTCTGTTGCTTAGTGCACAGAGCTGTTCTCTCCGGATGTGGCTCATATCGTCACACTGCTGTACTGTTCAGCATGTTAGCAACCGTTGCCATAGTAGTGTGAGTGTATTAGGACATCTTAGTCCTTCTACTATTGTGCTTGTGTTAGAACAAGGCAGTGTCCTGCTCTCATGGTCTAAGGAAGGTGACTCATATTAGACTGGTGACCTGGTCTATCAACTACTATACTATACAATTACTATACTTATTCCTAATGCCCCCTGTACTTATGCTGGGTGATAATCCATCTTAAATTGGAAATAACTGGATTGATACTGTCCCTTGCCCTCAGTGGGATACAAACCTGCCTATAGTATATTGGTGCATGGTGCTAGTATATATATCAGGTGTACTTGAGTTATTTATATATATATATATATATATATATATATATATATATAGAGCATGTACACTCTTTCCAAGAAATCTCTTCCATATACATGCTGTATGGGCAATTATTACAGCCTACATATATTCACATACTACATTCGATTGTTGTATACTCAGTGGATGGAGCCCTTTCTGCTATACCTTTGGATCCTCAGTATATTGTCTACATTCCTACGTTCTGTGTTGACAATTATGGTGACAGTTCACAAATAATCACACAATCCAAACCCATTCTGTAACCTCCGTGGGTGGTGTTGGTTATCTCATATCATCAGGTACTTGGCATTTGTTCTATATCCCTGTGCTGCAACTCGTATTGGTATATCTATCACAACCAATAGGCCTAATTGATCGCTCACTTATTGAACTAACCGTGAAATAATGTACCTTGAACACCTAAACCCATTGGTATGGGGTGTTGATCTAGGTTTTTATCAGTGGTTTATTGGCGGTATTGTTATAGTTCATTATTTTCTCGCACCCCTACCATTGACTTCATTTCAAAAGCATAGATGGAATCATGGTCTCTTGTTTTCTGTTTTAGTACTAATGTTAAATGTTATGCCTTTCGATTGCCTCGTTCAGACCTTTGTATCACTTTGCATTACAAAGATAATTTCTTGTTCTTATTTCAAGAGTAGATTATGTTGTATCCTGTGAGGACTAGTAGTACTGCCCATGTGAAGTCCTCAAAGTTATGGTTTTTCTGTTATGTTATGTTACTTTGCATTTATATAGCGCCTTATGTACCATTGGTATGGTCAGAAAGCGCTGGTAGGTTGAACTCCCTTGGGAACCGAAGTTCAAGTCAGTAGAGAGAGTAGAGAGAGTCAAGGTGCATGTGAGCACCGGATATGTGTGCAGCTGGTGTGGCATTCGTGTAATAGCTGCTTCTTAGTGGTAGGTGTGGTGGATGAGAGGTCAAGAGTATGTGTTCATTCTGGCAGGATTTATCCAGACCGATTGTGGCTGCGTTAGGCCTGAGGAGAACGCCTGGCTGGGGGTAGGGGGGTGTAACCAGCAGTGTTTAGTTAGAGTGATGGGGAGTATGAGGCAGAATGTTGGTATGAGAACAGCTATACCGAATGGTGTCATAGTATCTCTGTGTTCTAGTTGAATGGTGGTGTAAAGAAGAGAGTAAGCATGGTGATGTGATATGATGGGTTACATGCTCTTTCAAACGTTCCATGTATTCCAAACCATTCCATGTAAGTCACGCAATTCTATGCGCTCCAATCCGTTCAATGCAGTCCAGTCCGCTCCATGCACTCCAGCCCGCTCCATGCACTCCAATCTGCTCCACGCACTCCAGTCCGTTCCACGCACTTGAATCCGTTCCATGCATTCGAATCTGTTCTCCGTACTCTGATCCGTTCCATGTATTTCTAAGTTGTTTTATGCACTCCATCTACGTATTTCACCCGTACCATCCATATACTTCCCATACCTTTCACATATTACACCAGTACCTTCTACATACTTCATCCATTCCATCCACATACTTCATCCGTTCCATCAACAAACGTCACCCGTTCCATCAACGTACGTCACCTGTTCCATCAACAAACATCACCATTCCATCAACGTACGTCACCCGTTCCATCAACATACGTCACCCGTTCTGTCAACATACGTCACCCATTCCATCAACATACGTCACCCGTTCCATCCATATACATCATTCGTTCTATCCACATACGTCACCCATTCCATCTTAACCAGTTCCGTCCGTTCTATGCACTCTACGGCTCTACATACTCATCTGCTCTACGCACTCCTCTGCTCTACGCACTCCTCCACTCTACGCACTCCTCCGCTCTACGCACTCCTCCACTCTACGCACTCCTCCACTCTACACAGTCCTCCACTCTATGCACTCCTCCACTCTACGCACTCCTCCGCTCTACGCAGTCATCTGCTCTACGCAGTCATCTGCTCTATGCAGTCATCCACCATAGGCACTCGTCCACTCAACGTGCTCTACGCACTCATCCACTCTACGCACACATCCACTCTATGCACACATCCACTCTATGCACTCATCCGCTCTACGCACTCATCCGCTCTATGCACTCATCGACTCGACGCACTCATCCGCTCTACACACTCGTCCGCTCTACACACTCATCTGCTCTGCAGCCCATCCACTTAACACACTCATTCGCTCAACATACTCATCTATTCTATACACTCATCCGATCTACACACTCATCTGCTCAATGCATTCATCCGCTCAACGCACTCATCTGTTCCACGCGCTTCATCCATTCTAACGATTTCATCTGCTCCATTCACTAAAATTTCAGGCCATGTCACTTTTCATATGCGCTGGATCCGTTCCGTGCTCTCTATCTGTTTCATGCACTACACTCGTCTCATGTACTTGAATTGTCTATTCTGTACTTTCCATTTATGCCATGCATTCATACAGTCGGTGTCATCTGTCTGTGTACTCATCAGTCTCTTGTATTCATCTTTCCATCCTCTTCTCTTTATTCATTTCACCCATTTTGTTAATTTTGTGGAGTGCACTCTTTACATCCATTTCATTAATTTAAACCTCATTACTGTTTTAGTATGATTTATTCTGTTTTTCCACTTCACTGCTTTGATCTACTTTATTCATTCTATTCTGTTTGTCTTTTTAGCTTACATTAGCGGTTATTAGTTGTTGATTTCTCCCATGTATCTTGATGTTGTATTGTTATTTGTCTTATTGTTATTCAAGATCTAGTAGTTTGTTGGGTTGGTGTCATTGGGGTGCTCTTTTTCAGTTTGGGTTAGTTTGCGTACGGTTTGGTTTAAGGAGAAGAGCCAGGTTTTCAGTAGTTTGCAGAAAGACATTAAATCTTCAGTTAGGCGGATGTGGGATGGGAGTCCGTTCCACAGCGTGGGGGCCAAGGCTGAGAATGATGATCCACCTAACCTGACTGAGTTTGTTTTAGGTCTGACTAGGAGGCCGGCTGAGCTTGATCTTAGAGTACGTGGAGGGTGATAGGGTTTTAGCTTGTCTTGAAGATATTGAGGTCCGGTTTTATGCAATGCTCGATGAGAAATGCATAAAGTTTTGAAAGTCACCCTTCGGGCCACTGGAAGCATGAAACTGTTGGGGGCTTTATCTGTTCTGTTTTTCAGGCAGCTCCGGTGTTCTATGATCCTTGTTTTTATCTTCCGATTGGTTTTCTCTACATAGGGTAGACCACAAGGGCATCTGATTAAATAAAACACGTGACTGGTGTTGCAATTTGAAAAACCCTGCTCTGTCCATTTTTTATCTGTCCCTGTGCCAATTTCCCGACTCTTCTTTGTCAATTTGCACACTCTGCATGTACCACATGGGTGGTGTCCACTTGGTTTGCAGCTCTTTCATAGGGTAGCATTCTCATCCCGCTTGGGATGGCTAGGTTTCAGTTTGCTGGTGCTGATTTTGTTACAGATAGAAGTACTTTTCTTGTATGCAAAAATCAGACATGTTAATGGTGTCTGGGAGGTCTCGAATACTTTCCAATGTTTTTGGATTATGTTCAAAAGATGCTTATCTTCAAACTCAAATTGGTAAAGGTAATTACGCATCTCAATCTCTCATCTGGAGTCTTCACTTCTTTCCTTTCCAACAACGCCTACCTGTTGTTATTGTCCGCTAACAGCTTTTCAGATCATTCTCTTTGGGTATCCTCGTTTTTGTAGTTTCAGGCTTAGGTTTTTTGCTTCTTCTTTGTAGATGTTTCCCTGGGAGTTATTCCTTTTCAGACTTAGGAATTGCCCAAAGGGCAAATTATCCCAGAGATGTTTTACATGATGGCTTGTATAGTCCAGCAACAAGTTCCTATCTGTTGGTTTGTGGAACGGTTCCACTAGGAGGTATCCCTCGTGATGAAAGATTGTTAGATCCAAAAAATGTGTTCTGATATTATCTACAGTCATTGTGAATTGTAGATTGAGTGTGTTGATCCAATTTAGGAAATCCACAGTTTGTTCACATGTGCCTTCCCATACAATCAAGAAGTCGTCGAAGTAACAGGTCCACTTTAGAATTTTATTCTTGAACAGATTGGTGTCGAAGTAGATGTATTTTTTCTCAAAGAATTCTATGTATAGGTTTCCCAGTCTCGGTGCCATGGTGGCCCTTCCACTTGCTGGTAAAAAATCAGTTAAAACTCAAAGTAGTTATTCTTTAAAGCAGTTTCAATGCCCCATAGAATGAAAGACGATGGGACTGGATCTGTGTCCAATCTGTTCAGTAGAATTTCCTCCACTGTTTCCATGGTGGCTAAGTTTCGCTGGTGGGGTATTAATCCAACCTGTCAAGTGTATGTAATGTGGGATATGGGAACAGCTGCAGTTGGTAAGGCTGCTTTCACATATGTGTTATTGAGATGTCTGTGTAAAAGGCCATTTGGTACTCATCATGTTTCTTTGAATAACGATTCGAGAAACCCGATAAGACAAATATCAATAGTTTGTGTAATTAATCAATCACAACTCACTGCCTCACTAGATACCAAGATCAAAAACAGTTGTAGAGGACCAAACCTTTTTAATACTATTTTAGGCAATTTACTGAACGGAAAGGACAAGCACACCTCTCGGAGGGTGAATAAAAAAAACACAAGTACTTTACCAGTTATAAGAAATTCCCACAGGAACTGCCTGTCCTAACCGTTACACACACACGGGATATACTTTCCCGACTGTGCTTTTATGATTTCTATACAATCACCTCATTGTAGTAGTAGGGCAAGATTCTTTCTATCCCCCTTTTAGATAGGTGTAACACCAGCGTTACATGGGGTGATTACACCACAGAGGGACACAGTGTTCTTCCTACCAGGGTGAGTGAAAGGGAACACACTGACAGTGTAAATTGAAATAAGTACAAAAACAATATGTATACCTGTATTTTGCTTTGTGTGACACTGTTACTGTAGTTAACAGACAGGTCCATTACCCCGTTTGAAGTGTATAACAGAGTAATCAATATCCGTGAATTGTCGATACCCCTGCATTGAAGGACCACAGTTGAGCTGGATGAACAGGAGATCCCCTATATTTTCAGAGAGCCTAAGGCTCTTACCTGGCTCGCCAAATTGTGGGCTTGGACCTTTAGCTCCGCCCCTTTACCCCAATTAGGCCCACTTCTAAAATTAGTAAATGCGCCTTTTGTCCATAAAGCAACTTTATTGCCCAATGACTGGGAGGGGGGCTTAGATTACATCTAAGAGTCAAACTAAGCCTGGTCTCCCTGAACCATACAAAGAACACTCAATACATAAAATTTGCAACAGTAATACACTCCCCCAGATAGTGTTACAAAGTCATCCCCCCCCAAACATGATCGGTTGTCCTGCACAGAGAAATATTAAACCCATACAGTTCATTGGACACAGACATTATATCACAATACCCCTAAAAAGTTATAATTAAAGGTTTACATTTTTAACACACACCTTCCCAAAAGCCTCTCCATATTTGGTGCCACCCTTGCCTCTTAGTTACACAACAACAGAATTCCTATCAATGACGTACACAGACTTACCCAAAAAATACCTAAGCCTATGAAGATGAGAGACCTATTCATGTTTTCTAAACCCATTGCCCAGACCTGTCTGGTGTCTGATTTTTATGAATTATACGTGACTGACCTTTTTCTATTCACACTCCATTGATCAACTTGAAAATCCTATTCCCCAACTGCTGACGAAGCCTTTGAAAACCTTTGCCATGATGGCACAAAAACCCTTCTGATCCACAATGTGGAGACCCATGATACACAGACTAATCCCACCTCATATATTTCCTATATTTCATATCTTTTACTACATTCAAAAAACATGTCCCATACATGTGTACGATTATGTGTGCATTTTATCCCCATTATGATCTCCTATCATGAACGCCATTCATACAGCTAAACTCCATGTGCACATATTGATCACCTGCTTTACCTGAGTGTGGAGGGGCCATCCATGTAACAATGTTTCATTGTTATGTTGCTGCGCTCATGCAAATCTACAAATATATCACCTCTACACAAAATAAAACAAAGTGACCTAAATGTAACACTTATCCTATTTACCATAAATATTTTAATGTTTTTAGCAATTTTGTGAAAGTGACAGATATGCCGATGATGACGTGTCCACCCCCAGTCAGTGGGATGGCGTGCAAAGTTCAAATTTTTCCAATGTTCCATCAAAATCCTCGCCACCCTAGTGCGGCAGAGGAAATGAGTGCCTTCAGAATCGTCATGCAACACAGCGGTGTACTGGAAATGATTTCAATCCGGCACTTCACCTAAGTCAAGCCTAGCGTGGGATGCACAACTGAAACCCTTAATTATTTATTTGTGTCTATAAATCTCTTTGAATCCCCCCAGTTACACTGAACCAGGAATCAGGCTGGATTGCAAAGTTAAAATATTTATTATATATATTTCACAATATATATCACACTATTTTTAATGGTTATACAATGATCACCAATGGGGTGATGTCACACTAAACAATCTCTTTAATCACGAGGAGTAATGATGATCAAAAACAATGCAGCATAGCAATAATACTTTTGGGTATGTTCAGTCAAATGGCAGTGTGGTTACTATTTCCCCCTGCACACCCCTCAATCCCCAAATATGTAATATAGAGATATAGGTGGAGAGAGAACAGGTTTCAGGAATGCAGAATTCAAGCAAATATATCAATCCCAATTTCCCTCCAGCAAACACAAGAGAGAAACAGAACTTATTAGCAAACTGTCAAAATGGTTTTAAAGTTGGCTTAGATTGAATAGGTAAAACACTAAAAATGGTGTAAAGCACTAAAATTGTTTAAATGCTCATGGGAGCTGCTTTGTATGGTTGCAAACACACACTATCAATGATTTGAGAGTAAACAGCAATGGAAAAACTTAATTTTGAGGTCAGGTGCAATGAAAAGCTATTTTACACGTTATAGATTTTGCCAAAGCGAAAAATTTGCGGCAAATTTTTCTGCACGCGGTAATCGTGATTATGTTAAAACTATAATGATTTGAGATGCGGTTTTGGGTTTTCTGGAAAGCTTAGGGTGTTAGCTACAAGAAGACACTTAAATTCAGTTGAAATTTGAAAAGGTATGGACGTTTTCGTGGAGGTTGTTTTTTTCAGATAGAGGCAAATTGTAAAACAAGGATGCGCTTTTAAAAAGACAAACAGGATTTCTTGACATTAGGGATGGACTATGAAGAAACAGTCTACATGACAGCACAGCCACCAGCCCAGGACGTCTCTGGATGGTTTTTGCCTGCCGAGATGCTCGCCTTTTTCAGATGAAATATATAAGAGCGCAACAATCGGTTTAACACTACTAGTACAGAAGATAATAGGGATGAGATGGAGAGTTCAGGCAGTTCAAAAATACTCCAACAATGCAGTTCTGGATACAAAAGAGGATGGGCTTGGATAGGGATGACTATGGACAGTACATAAACTAGTGACAGTCCTATACTATGTATACTCACTATATAGGTCTGGACAGAACCATCAGGGATTCAGGTCAGTCAAGATTTCTGGACAGGAATTCTGCTGGGCACACCGGACTGGACAGCAAGGCGCTCTGGTCTGCAATCAGCAAGGCGCTTTAGTCTGCAATCCGCAAGGCGTTCTGGTCACCGCACGGTTCTACTGGGTTGGGTCTTTGGATTCTGGCAATAATTCTAAGCAGAAAAGCAGCTACAGCACAGCCAGGCTGTTCTTTGGTTCCCCTTAGAGGTCTGGGGTAAATTCTGGTTTCTGGAATTTTTAAGGCCAAGCTGAGAATGGTTCAGCTCTGGAAATTGGCCTTTCTGCTTACCAAGTTTCTGGAGTCTGGAGCAAGGGAGATGTCAGGTCCAATGGCAGGGTGCTCTGCCAGCAATCAGTTGGTGGGTGAATCTGTGTGTCCTCTCTAAGCCCTCAGCTATATCTATTTATGCATTTAATAAAGGAGTGGGTATGCTGAATTATTGTGGGTGCACCCCCTAGGTAGTCTATTGGCTGGAATCCACTCTCTCCCTTGATTGGAGGAGAAAACAGTATGTCACCATGATGATGTGGTTTTATGAGTCAAAAGATCCTCCCCTTTGCCTTTTGAACATGAAATCTACTTTTGGTATAATACCTATTTAAATGTGTGCAATCTTTATACCAATAACATACATAGATCACATATTTTGTGGAGCAAACCCTCTTCCAAACCCCGTTGCTGTGGGATATTGGATCTGAATTTTACAGACTTTCACACTTTTTGTCCGGGACACAATGTCTAATTTGTCCAAAAATTGGTACATATGTGCGCATTGTCTATGGGCATTAGTGTGTGAAGTTTCATGCTTCATGACATAAATACATTTGCTGCAAAACCAGAATTTTCACTGTGCCTTCCCAGAACATCGCACAGAGTTCTGGCATCTTTTAAAATGTGCACCCAAAAATCACATTAACAATGCTATTAATTCTATAACTTTTACAAATTCGCACAGTCCTTTATAAATTGTTTTCAAAAATATGCTTTCTGTGCAGTGGTCATCTGTCCTGCCTCCCTTCCTCCTGGCAGGTCTGAAGCAATCCGCCCCCTTCGTTCTGGGAGAGGCCACTGTTCACACTTCACAATCTGCATATCCTTTCAGCCAAGGAAGGTCCATTGTCCCCCCTGGTGCAGCCAAAGATCTCCTCCCCTGATTTAATTCTCACAAAGGTATGACTTCCTGGCCTTGGTGGGAAGCAGGAGAGAGATTCCTTTTGTTGGGGGGAGGATGTGGAACTTGTTGGGTGGCTTTGAGTTAGCTTAAATTCAATGTTATTTTCTTACATTTTGCTTGGTTTAAAACAAAAGTTGCAATTTTCACACAGGCAGCTAGAACTCTTATTCCAGCTTGTAAACCATGGAAATTAAATAGTACCAACATAGGTTCCTCTTAATAACAGGTAACTTAATTTCCAGACATTTGATTTCAATTGCACAAGTTTAAACCTCTGATGCAAACTAATGACAGCTGTCATACAGGCGGCCGCTGTTACTGCGCCCATATTTTGACAGATTTTCACAGGCAGGCACACTTTTTACTGTGGATGTTTTGATGACAGATTCCGCTTTCCATGACATTGTAGGTTCATAATGATTTATTAAAGGAGGTGATGGGTAACACCCAGCAAGGATATTGGATGTTTTGTGGTGTTTTGGACCAGTGTTTTGTATTTTCAGCAACCAAGAAAAAGGGATTTAAGAACAATTTCTGGGTTTTCTTCAGTAAAGCACTCCCTTTCATGCAGTTTCCATTTTTACCTGGTGGGAAGCCCAGTGGCATGTTTCAGCAGTGAGGTCTCTGTTCCACCACTGACACAGGCAAGGTAGATTTGGCAGCCATCTTTTTGTGATTGATAGAGCGCAATTTCCTTAGGTTTCAGCACGCATGGGGTTTTCGCGGCCATTTTGCTGATTCTGGTGCCACCAGCACACAGTGATGCCGCAGGGCAGAGCAGAGTGGCTTAAAACATCCCACAGTACCTGATTAAAAAGGCAACTGGGGGTCATGGAGATTAATACAGGATCTATGCCCCATGAATAATATTGTTGAGGAAGAATTTCCAATAGTGCCGAATTCAGCCACAATATAATGTAACATCCCGTCTAAAGCTAAATATGTTACACTGATTTAAAGAATGCTTTCTTTTTAATTTCTTTACATGAAGAGTCACAATATTTGACCGCGTTCACTTATTACAGAATCCAATTGCAACATTCCCTTTTAGCCCATAGGTCCTGTGAATCACCATCTGTCTTCAACAGGGTGCTTCAAATTGACCTAGGAAATGTCAAGCTTGGCAGTGCGGTCATCCAATATGTGGATGACATCTTAGTCTGCATCACCATGAAGGAAGAGTGCAGGAAAGACTCAGTAAAAATGTTGACAGTATTTGCAGAAAAAGGGTACAAAGTGGAAAAAGAGAAACCAAACATTGTCAGGAAGCTGTCCTATACATAGACCAGCTAATATCAAAAGAAGGGAAGAAAGTGACACCTGAAAAAGCGGGAGCAATTATGAAAGTATGCAGGCATGAGCCAGTGAAAGAATTACAGCAATTTCTGGGCCTTTGCAATTATTGTTGGGCATGGGTCTTTGACAACAGCACATATGTCAGGCCTTTCTTAAAAGGACTAAAGGAAGCACAAAAGTACAAAAGTGACATAGCCTGGACAGGTGAGATGATAGATGCATTGGATGAGTTGAAACTAGCAATTAGCATAGCTCTAGAGCTAGGGATTCCTAAATACAAATACAACTTTTTTCTACATAACCATCCAAATGGAGTAGTGATGACGGCTGGCCTCGTACAGAAACGTTATTTGGGATACAAACCATTAGCATTCTACAGTGAGATCTTAGATCCTGCAATGAGAGACCATCACCCATGTGCACAACCATTGGCTGCAGCAGATTTTGCATTTGAGAAATCATGAAGCATAACTATGGTCTGTCAAGTCTGTCAAGTCATTATATATTGAGCATGCTCTTTTTACCATTCTTGAAAAACCCCAAAGTACATTGTTCGCACAGAGAGCCTCGGGCTATATCGTCATTATATCAAATCCATTGATTAAAATTGTCAGATGTCGAGTAGTGAACCCGGCCAGATTTATAGCAGAACCAGTAAAGGAACGAGACTATATGCATGATTGTACTGCCTACACCGATTACTATGATTCTGTACCTCCTGTTAATGAAATTTCCCTAGGAGTGGTGGTAATTCTCTTCACTGATGAGTCATCGATGATAGATCATAGCTCTTGTTGAAGGCATGGTGGAAAGGCAGTAGTGAAGGTAGGACAAAATGACAGCTTTGAAACAGTAAAAAGCGCAAGATTTCCAGTGCATTTTTCAGCACAAGCGGCAGTGTTGACAGTTTTGATTGAAGCACATGAGGATGAGGCGGTAATGTTGTATTCCGGCTATTCCTATGTGACATCCACAGTACACAGAGGACTGTTGCATTGGTAAAGGAGGGGCTTGTTGCACACAGACAGCACACACGTGCAGCATGCACCATTACTAAAAAGGCTCAGAGACACACTTGAACTTCCATCAGCTATTTCTGTGTTGAGTTCCACAGCGCACACTAGGGGTGCAGATCTGATTTCTTACAGAAATGAGACTGCCAATTTAGAAGCAGAAAGGGCAGCATATTCCCCAGAAGTATCTGACATTACACTGCTGCAAACAAATACACACATACACGCAACATTGTGGTTAAGGTGGGTTTTAAGACACTACGCATAGAGCAAATTATTGAGTTGCAGGGAAGGGCACCATCCGAAGAACAGGAGTTATGGAAAATTAGGGTGTGCTCATTGTCCCTAACAGAAGCAATGCAGCGGCAGGACAACATCGGAAATCCTGTTCTGTCCCTAGGACTGCTTACAGAAGCACTAGAACAGTTGCATTACCCAGCACAAATACCAAGGAAATCTCTTGCAGTGCTGATTTCGAATGAGTGTTTTGTCCCTAACTTAAAAAACACATCGCAAATTTCATTATAAATTGTCTTGTATGTCAAAAGTTCACTGCTGGCCGGCACACTTTGAGAATGGTGAGAGGAGCAATACCCTGTCCCACTGGACCATTTAAGGATTTGCATATCGACTATATGCTTCAAATTTGCAATGGCTATAAGTGTATATTGGTAGCCGAATGCCCTTTTTCCCGCTGGATCGAAGCCGGTCCATGCACCAACCCAGATGCCACATCAGTTGCGAAATCCCTTGTATGATAGGTTTTTCCAAGGTGGGGAGTGTGCAAAGTGGTACAAACTGACAACGGACTACACTTTGTAAATTAAGAATTTGAGCACATCACTATCCTTTTGGGGCTCACGCACAAATTCTATTCTGCCAATCATTTACAAGCAAATGTCATTTATGAGCACCTAAATGGCCTCTTAAAAGAGTGGGTTTCCAAAATAAAGGACAGGTTTAAAAAGAGTTGGCTACTCTGCCTTCCTTTATCACTATGTGTCTTGCGTAATCAGCCAGGCTCCAACCATCACCAGACTCCACATAAGCTGGTGATGGGGCACTGAATGCCTAGTCCCATTGTTCCCGCTAGATGTACTTGTACTGAGGCTGAGAATGCTGCAACTGAGTTTAGAATGAAATGCATGATTATTTGACAGCTATGACGGAATCTCTTAAATTGGTTTCTCAACAGGTGTGGATGCGGCAGGGCAGGCTCAAAGACAACAGAAGAAGAAGGTGAACCACCTAATCCGGACAATTTGTTAAAGCTCCTTTTATTATACTCCGGATATAGGCTACTGTGCCGTAACTTCTTCACACCGTGGCACAAGCCCCATTGTCAGGGTATTTTACTGTAAAAGCAGTCACTCGATCTGCAATTAGGGTGAAAGCAGATGGGTATGGATCCCCCTTAGTAGCGTAAAACTATATAGAAATGAGACCCCCTGTCCGTGAATACTGAGCCTGAAGTTGAAGAAGACGTGCAAAGACCTCAGACAATATCGATGACGAGAGACAATCAGCAACAAGAAAAATAAAGATGCATAATATCTTCTTACATACAAGAACAGCAGTTCCAACATCCTTTATAGGGCTCAGCATGGCCCTTCTGAATTAAAAGAGTAATAACAAATGTTCCCCATAGCCATCCTATTTTTCCTGGTACTGTCATTTCTTGTGAACACTTATCCCTTTCTAGGAGCCTGAAACATCTGTCTGACTGTATTGTTATTTATTATCAAGACATATGTTGTTCTAGAAAGAAACTTTCTCTCGCTCTTAACCAGGTTCTTTTTGTAAACACTTGATATTTTTTAGAAACAAAAGAAATATTTCTTCTGACAGAAAGATGTGTCCATTTAACAAGATGAGACATTTTCTTTTAGTGCCCAGAAGATCGTATAACCATATGTAGCTGCAAAAGATCCTCAAATTAAAACCCCAAATACTGTAGAATATGGAAAGGGGACAGGCGACCCTTCTTGTATTGCTGGTTCTCTCCTGTGCGTTTGATCTTGTGGATCATGCTCTGCTGACAGAGAGACTATGCACGTCGGCACATTTCTCTGCTGCAGCAGCTGATTGGTTAAAATATTTCTTGCCAGAATGCAGAGCTAGAGTTTTCTTCAAGGATGCACAGGCAAAGGAATTTCGGGTCATCTCTGGGGTCCCCCAAGGCTCATACGTGTCATCTACTCTTTTTAATGTTTTTACTTTTCCACTGTTCGAACAACTGGATAGGGATGGCATTATATATGCTAACTACGCAGATGACACGCATTGTCTAGTTCCTCTCACATAAGAGTATGCCATCGACCCTACCGCCCTGACCTCCACTTAAAAGCACGTTATGGCCTGGATGCAAGCCAATAAACTTGCCTTGAATGGCTATAAAACAGAACTCATCGTGCTGAGCACACTAACACAGCTACGCAAACATAGGCCCAGAGTATAAATCCTTTCAAATTGACGGCTGTACGATCCCCACTCAGCCTAATGTTAAAACACTTGGGGTCATTCAAGATCAGAAACTATCCATGAAAGGGCAAGCTAGTAGTCTGGTGTCTAGCTCTTGCTATTACCTTAAATTGCCAGCCCAGATGCAAACCTTTCTGTCTTCTTCCAATTGTGCCACCATTGCACAGGTAATTATAGGTGCCAATTAGACTTTGTTCCAGCCTACTGCTCGGCATCTCGAAACACGACCTCAGCCATCTGCAGGTCATGCAAAATAAAGCTTATGCATTGTTGAGGGCCTCCACAAAACAAACCATGTGTCTACAGCTAGGAGAGCTCTGCATTGGCCCCCTGTCTGCAGTAGAGTTACTTTCCGTGTGCTATGTATCACATACAAATGTCTTTTTGGTCTGGCTCCTGGGCACCTGTCCACCTAAATCTTTCTGCTGCCTGTTAGTAGAACATTGAGATCTAATAACAGCGGTATGTTGGATGGTCCCAGAACTAGACTTGCCTGTGTGCCAAAATTCCTTCTCGCATGCAGCTTGATGGATGTGGAATACCCTGCCACCTGACCTTGGATCCAACCCCTCACTCGCACTCTTCAAGTGCAAACTTTCTTCTTCCTGACAGCTCTTGTTAATGTTTTTTGTCTGTCTTTTCTTAGCGCCTCTATGCCTCCAGGGTCCGTTCATGCACTATATAAATAAATTAAAACTAAATAAATAAATACCCCAGCAATCAAGATAGGAGCAACATTTTTCTCCTTTTTGTGTCTGTACTTTAGTCACTGGTTCGCAGTGCAACACTAACCTGCATGACCTGAACAGCAAGTCAAGACCAGCCTTTCATATTCTCCATGAGGTCAACACCAGTACAATACGCACAGTAATGCCAAAAGAGACAACCGCAGAGACATATCTCAAACATGGCACTCCCGGGAGGAGGGCGAAAAGAAGTAATTGATGGTTGACACTTTATGGGACAAAATGTTGCTAAAATTGTTCATGTCTTGAATAATCTGTGGTATGGGCATATGAGCTGAGTGGGGAGAGAGACGTCTGATGACAGCTGTTTTGTGTGCTCCCTCATACCCTATGCCACGAGTGCCTTAAGAATAGTCATACCCACTGAGGTATCTACAAAACGTTGCACAGTGCCTGACCTACCTTGTGGCATGTATGACCAGAGGGCAATCTATGCACCGGGTAACAAAAGAAGATTTCTCATATGAGGATAATTTCATAAAAGAAGTGTCAATGTTGAGTGACGTCGAAACACAACACAAGTTAATACATTATATATTATCTGGCCAGAAAAGAGGGGAAATAATAATAGAAGACCACCAATTTCTGAAATGCACTGACAAAAGGGGAACAGAAATGTATGGAATGAAGCTAGTTACTAGAAGGGCAGGTATTTACCACAGAAGGCTAGGTCAAAGGACTGATTGGCTGTAAAGTAGGGGTGCCTATAAAGAAACCATGAGTGGTTGCGCAAAAAGTAAATAATGGGTGCCTCAAAGAATAGACAAAATACATTAAAATTGTAACATGGGTAGAGGATGAAGCAGGGCTGTTACACATAGTCCTCCCTCTCTCTTTGCATAAGAAATACTGGCAGAGTAAAAATAGGGGAACATAAAGGGTGCAAGCGCATTTTTGATTTCCCTGGAACGAAGGTAGACACTGCAGTATTAATAGACGATTATTGGGTTTGTGGATCCAGAGCCTGCATGCAGCACCCTCTGAATTGGGGTGGTATTTGCTCCCTAGTAGTAATAAGTACACCGTCCCTAGTAGTGCCCCAGAGTGAGGTGCAAATTGGGGATTTCCCCCAAATGAACACAAATCTAAGAAATAAGAAGTGATCACCCTTAAAAGCACAAAGGGGGATAGCTATTCCTTAGTAAAAGCATCCAATGTGAATGATGCCATACCACATGAGCATAAATTGTTCAGTAGTACATAAATGTTCTTTACATCCTTCTTTACTGATGACTTGCAAGCACATGCCAACGCCAAGTGGTTGCAAAAAACACTATGGGAACTGCTGCAGACAAAAAGTACCACTGTGAAAGGCTTTAATGCTATAAGGGAAGAGCTGAGAGCAGTCCGAATGATGACACTCCAAAATAGGAATGTCCATGACCTTTTAACGGCCATGGAAGGTGGATTGTGTGCATACATTGGACCATCTTGCTCCATGTACACACCTGCCCATGATGAGGAAAGTGTACCCTCACAGAGGCAATAACCACCTTAAACGAATTGCACACTAAAATAGAGGAAGAGGTGGATGACATTGTAGATGATGACTGGCTTACATATCTTTTCTCATGGCTACCCACCTGGTTGGCTAACATGTTCAAAATACTAGTGGCCATACTGGTACTAGTACTACTAGCTTTCTGGAGAATATCAATAATCCAATGCAGAAAGACTGCCGAAAAGGCAGTAGGAATGAAAATAGTGATACACCTGGATACCTACGTGCATGGGTATACACAAGCGGATGCCCTCCCCCGTATCTAGACAATGGAGAGCCCTATTGGACCTCCTGGGTCAAAATTCTCATATCCTCAGGACCCCCACAATTACACTCAACACTGGGTATATTGTGACTCTGTTGGGGAATGCTGCTACATGACCTGGAGTCCAGACAAAACATGAGTGGTGGAGGTAGCTTGGGGGGTGAGCAAAATGCCCTATTTGGAGTAGAGCAAAAGAATGAGTGTAGTCGAGGAATCGATCAGATGGAGAGTGTTGGGAGGAGAATGAATATGTCATCCATAGCTTCTGCCCATCTCCTGTATCAATACCGCAAAGGTGAGGGATGTTACTCACTGAGACTGCCATTTTGCCCTTATCCCCTGCAGGTACAGCATGGTTTGGGAACAATGTGTACTGAAGATGGCAAAAGCATTCAAACTACCATTGTACCATTAGAAAAGCATGCACTGACACAAAGCAAATATGTACTCCACATGAAGAACATGAACAATAGGTAATATATTCATTTAGACAAGAAAATTAACATAGCATCCACAGACATGACGAACACTAACATGACCAATGTATAAGGTGAATACAACATAAACGACATGCAAATATATAGCTCACTAACATAGAGTGTAGTTGGGAAACCATCTTATTAAATTGTAAGCTGCAGCATGTCTCTGGCAGCATGTCTCTGGATGAGCACAGGCCTCAAAGCCTCAGGAAAACTGAAAAGGCTAAATCCACAGAAATACTTATCCCTGCAGTGCTCACAGAGTGGCTAACAACTAATGGCAAGGTTAAAGTGAAATTAGTGAGGATTGGTGCGGCTGAACACAGACACAAGAAAGAAATTCCCAAGACGCAAGCAGTAGACTGCCAGATTAATTCAAGTTTAATAAGAGCAAACCAGCCTTTTTTATTAAGATGCAACAACACTGTAAGCCAAAAGACTCCATGAGGAGTAACTCAAGAGTGTCCCCAGTGGTGACAGGGAGCACGACACACACATTAATAGGTCAATCTATTCCAAACACAGTACCATCACACGTGACCCATAATTGGAAAACAATGGTCATTCATTAGAAGCAAACACACATAGGACACCTGCCGTATTCCCCAAATGCATACTTAGATATGAGGTGCCACAGAGGCCAAGTACAAGTGACTGCCCAGTCTCATGGCCTGAGCAAAAGGGATGGTAACTTTTAATTGAAGGAATAATGTTCCATGAGCCTCTGTCCCCCTACTCTATGGCTCATATCTTGACTATCTGCGAATTGTCCAAGGTTGGTAAGCAATGTTCCAACCTATCAAAATCCTTAGAAACATGCCGCCCATGAATACTATGCCAACCAACCCTTTGCCGTGAAGAAGATGTAGTTTACTGTTTATCAATAGAGGGGTGGTTCCAGGTGGAGCAATCAGATATGTGTAACCCAATGAAGATATTTACACTTATGGAATCTATGTGTAGCCAAACCCACTAATCTATCCCCGTTCCCTGTAGGTTTTGTGAACTAATATTATGTTATGACATCATTGATGACACATTTGTAGTACTACAGCAACCTTTTTTGATAAGTATGCCAGACCAATGAGATTTCAATGCTTGTATGCTTGTGGAAACAGAAAAATAATATGAGGCCGGGAAGCCCAAAAAGAAACACACCAACACAGGTTACAAAGAACATACAAGTGCTTTATTTAAAAGCTACAACAGTTACCAAAGTCAATTGACAAACGGATAGTTATTCGGCTCTCAGAGTAACATAACGAACTTCAACGAGCGTTCAATGCTGTCATGGGTTTTGACCCATGTTGAATCAATAGACTGGGTAGATGTGGGGATGAGCTGTCACCGCCCATTATTCTATCCCAGAACAAACTAAATCAATAGACGGGGTGGATGTGGGGATGAGCTATCGCCGCCCACATTCACGCCAGAATAGGAGAACTGCGCAGTTGGCACGAGACCACTCCAAAGATACAACCTTCTTGTGGGGGCGTTCCGCATCACCACTCTATTGTGAGGATGCCATCAAAACAATGTTAAGCAAGGGTCCTATACTATCAAGCAAAAGACCACTCTATTGAAATGCAGTAGTTCAAGACAACTCAAAAAAATGCATGCAGTACCCGCTTTGGACTTAAGGTGGCGCTAGCGGTCTAAACTCTGACAGGAGAACTGCTACTTCAGAAGCTAATCAGCCTTCTGTGACAATTGGGACTTCAAAGCTTGTTAGGTAATGGAAGATCTAACCACCTGCTGTTCCCAGAGACAATCTGATTTGATTAACAGGCCAAAAGGCTGGGAAACCTTCTCACCTCAGAAAGCCCAGGATATCACATGGTCATGCTAACCTAATGCAAAGTGGCCCCCTGGTCTTTTGACCTCAGCTTGCTGGAGCCCACACAAAAGATCTTTTCCCTTGAATAGGATATGGTGATTTTGACTGTTTCCTGTCAACAAAGATCTGCCAGCCAGGAGAGACATGTGATCACTGTCATCCCCAAACTTTGGGGGAAGGCTCAAACACTGCAGTACTTTGAATTGAAAGCAAATATATATTTTACAGAAATACTGATAACTCTTGGTAACCAGATGACAGAAATGTGAAATTTGGGGATCCTTAAAATGAAAACTTTGCCCACAATTCAATCCCAAACTCCAATTTGTGTGATGTTCTGGGGCAAAACCCCGCTATTTATTGATACTACAGACTCTGTGTTTAAGCTAGAGACATGGGAATTTACTGGAGTATGTATGGACAGGCCGTGTATATGTGTATAATTTTTAATGAAAAACCAATGTTGCATAACCCACTAAAATCGAAAATAAGTTGCCATTTCTTTACCCAAGCTCCTAGAAACGCCAGAGTCGGAACAGTGCCTACCTCATGTGATATATGATGTGTGTAGGTGATGTAAAAACAACTGTGTAGTTGGGAAAGATGTATTTGGATCAAATATAGATTTGTGTGTAAAGATGACAGGGGATGGTCCTCTGGCCATAAAATCTACCTCATCACTCTGACTCACAACTCAGTTCCCCCAATCATGGGAGAGGGGAGAATTGGGCCAATGACAAGTAGAGAGGGGCAGGCTTAGCTAGGCCCAGGCACACACCCATTTTCAAAACACATAAAAGCAGACAGTGCAGGACAAGTGGGAATCCCTTTTTCACTTTCCGCGGGACGCTCTACCGGGAGACTTCAGACTTCAATCCATCAATCTTCAGAGACCAAGACTTTACTTCAGAATTTGTAAAGAACAGGCCTAACCCACAAGCTGAGTTCTCTTCAGCAGGCCTCGAAATCATTTGCAGACTATTCACAGCCGGGCTGAGCTGTTGATTCTGGCCTGAAACCCTGTGCCAGAAAGATCCAGAAGCAGTGCTGTACCCAGAGAAAGCAGAGACACCCAGAAAGTAGACCAGAGATCCAGAGAACCACAGGCCGCTGTATCCGGGGAGCTGACCCAGACGCTGTGAGCAGAACCGGTGCCTGACAGACCCAGCAGAGTGGAGCTGACCCAGGCACTGCGCGCAGAGACCGTCCGTGGCAAGGGAACCGCAGCCAATCCTGACCCGATCCGTGGCGAGGTCCAGTCCTTTCAAAGCTAGTAGTGAGTCCTTAGATCAGATTGTGACAGAAATAAGCTCTTAGTTAAAATAATTTAATCCAACTATTTTAATCTGATTAGAACTGTCTCCTAGAAATCGTGTCACCTGTCCTTTTCAAAGCTATCACCTGTCAATTTGAGTTACTTTAAATCCGAAAAACGACCTTTACAAAATCGTTCATATCTCTGGAACAGTCTGTCCTAGGGACTTGGTTTAACCTTCCCCTGAAAGCTTAGAATCTCAGCTTTCCAACGAACCTAGAACCGACTTGCTCCGTATACCTTTGCCGTAATCACGATTCACGCACTCTCGAATTTTGCCACGATTTGGCCTGATTTCTTTACCTGTAAAAAGATAGCAGCTTTTTGCTTTCCTTTGCTAAAATGTGTTTGCCTCTTAATAACCATCCCTGAATCATTGCTAAAGTGAGCCTGAGCTCATCCCAAGTATCTCTCACTCACCCTGAACCTCCTAAAGGGAATTAAAAGCATTTTCAGCATATTTCTTACTTCATTGCCACCACATTCAAAGCACTTGGGCCTGTGTTTTAAAACTCATACCTGTTTTCTCTAAGCTTGCTGGGGTGGGAATTGAATTTCGTATTGTATTTGATTGCATTCCTGAGAACTGTGTGTGTTACTTCCATCTCCTTGCATTGCATATAGGGGGGGGTGAATTGCCACCAGGGGAAAGCGACGTATCTGAGGCGACGGAAGTCGCAGAACTTGAAACAGTGTTTTCCGGAAGTGACCTTTTCAAAGAGTGCAGAGACGAAATGGACTGTTCCCCAAGCTCCACGGGCTCAGAGAAATTCTCCGACGCACTCACAGTGCTGTTTGCTACTCCAGGATCAGAGATTGTAGCATCAGCGAGGGGTTCTGCTTCTTCTTCAACTTGTGGCGTCGGGTGAGGAAGTTTCTTGACATGCGTAGTGTGGATCCAATGCTTCTTTCCAGCCACCCGCACTGCTGTTTGGGTGACCAACAGTACCTGATAGGGTCCCCTCCAGCGAGGAGCGAGACAGGAAGACCTTTCGTAGGCCTTCACTAGGAACCAACTTCCAGGCTGAATATTGTGTCCTGGGCCCGTAAACCGTACAGGTAAAGCTGATTGGACCTGATGATTAATGAGATACAGATTTTTAGTCAACTGGTTACAGTAGTCTACAAGCAATACATTCTCAACCTCCCTCAAGGTTTTGGGCTTCGGAAGGCCCCAAATGTTAGCAGGTCTACCCATCACTACCTCAAATGGGGAGAGCCCAGTCTTAGTTTGAGGTGTGGTACGCATGGCTAACAATACAATAGGTAAGGCATCTGGCCATTTCAGTTTGGTGCCGGCACATGTTTTTGCAAGCTTATTCTTTAGGATGCCGTTATGTCTCTCTACCAACCCAGCACTTTGAGGATGTCTAGCTGAGTGAAATTGTTTTTCAATGTGTAACGCTGTGCATATCTGCAAAATTACTGCTGCAAAAAAATAGTCTTTGCAGTGGTCATGGCAGTAGCATCCTTAACGGGGAAAGCCTCGACCCATTTACTAAAAGCACAAATAACCACAAGAACATATTTTAGATTGTTACACCGTTCCATCTCAATAAAATCAAAGTGGATGACCTCGAAGGGAACAGAAGGGGGCCCAAAGCTTCCCCTTGGAGTTACTGTCCCCTTCCCCACATTGTGCTGTAAGCAAATCATACAATTCTGAACATGTCGCTGTGCAATCTTCGAAATTTTATCATTCACCCAGACTTGTTCTAACATTTTCGTGATCCTGCTGAGCACACACATGCGTAGGACCGTGTGCCATCGTAACCATTGCCAGCACATATGAATCAGGGAGCAACCATTTCCCTTCAGATGTATCCACCCAACACCCATCGTCATCTAGTTTCCCCATTCCTTCGGCCCACTTTTTAGACTCTTCTATTGTGGCATCAGTCTCGATATCTCGCACAGACCCGATACCCTCATCCATTACATAGGCATCTTTTGTTTCCCTTAGAGCATACATGTCTACGCTAAGGTCTGTAGCCGTTTGCCTGGCTATCTGGTCAAGCGTTCCCTTTTCTCACATCATCTATGACCTTACGATGTGCTGCACATTTCATGATCGCTAACTGCCTAGGGAGTGAGAGTGCCGTGAGCAATTGCACTATCAGGAGACCATGCTGAATCTTGGTCCCATGTGAGGTTAGGAACCCTCTTTCTGACCAGAGCCTCCCAAAGTTGTGAGCACCCCAAAGGCATACTGGCTATCAGTATATATGTTTACTATATGCCCTTCGGAGAGTTCACAAGCTCGGGTCAACACTATAATCTCTGCGGCCTGCGCAGAGTTACGCGGAATTCTCTTAGTTTCAACAACCGTACTCAATGGGCCTCATTACGACCCAGGCGGTAAGGGGTTTATGGCAGCGTAAACAGCGCCGACCCTTACCGCCTGATTCCGAGGTCCCTTAGCGCCATGGAGGATTTAACACCTGCTTTTAGCAGGTGTTAAAATCCATGGCGCTAAGGGACCTTGTTGTTAATTACGCCACCGTAATTTACGGTGGCGTAATTAACGCCTTCCCCACTCCCATTATGCCCTATGGGGCAAAAATGGGAATGGGGAAGGGTAAATGGGGATTGGGGACTTACCGCCCCGCCAACCTCGGAATGGGGCGGTAAGTCCGCCAACCACCATGGCGTAAACATAGTTTACGCCATGGTGGTAAAGGTACGACCCAGGCGGTAACTTACCGCCTGGGTCGTAATGAGGCCCAATGTAGTAACTGCGTAGGCAGCTGTAGATGTACAATCTGGGAGTTTGAAGCAGGAGCCATCACAAAACAGCTCCCCTTCCGCATTATTGAAAGGAGTATCTATAAGGTCTATCCTGCCCTTCGTTTCCTGTTCAGTAGTATACGGGCAGTCATGTAATTCTTCGTCACCGCAAACAGTATTTTGCGGGAAAGGTAGGAGTTCAGCCAGATTAAGAACACAACACCTCTTAATTTGAATGTGAGGGGCAAACAGAATTAATTCATACCTTGTCAGCCGTGCAGAGGTGAGGTGTTGCATTTGGGTTTTATTCAATAGGACATCTACAGAGTGAGGTACCATCAAAATTAAATCATGGCCTAGGACCATCCCCTCACTCTGTTTTACAAACGCGGCAGCCACAGCGACAGCTCGCAAACATCTTGACAAAGCGCATGCAACAGGATCAAGGGCGGAAGAGTAGTAGCCGCACGGCCTATTCTTCCCTCCGTGTTCCTGTGTTAACACAGCCAAAGCACATCCATCACATTCATGCACAAACAACACAAAGGCCTTGTCATAATTTGGAGTACCCAGAACCGGTGCAGAGCATAACGCGGTTTTGAGAAGCTCAAATGATCGTTGATGTTCCGATTTCCATGGCAGCGGCAAAGAAATGCCCTTCTTCATCAAAGCCAACATCGGTTTTATTACTAGTGAAAAGTTCGGGATCCACAACCTACAGTAAGAAGTCATACCTATTAAGGCTCTGACTTCCTTCTGTGTATTTGGAACAGACATGCCAGAAATGAGTTTTATTCTTTCAGGTGTCAATCTTCTCCCCTCCTTTGACAGGAGGTAGCCTAAATAGGCGACCTCCTGACAACAATATTGAAATTTCTTGAGCAAAGCTTTATGACCGTTTTCGGCCAGATGAATAAGTAACAGTACAGTGACTTCTTTACAAGCACTTTCAGAATCTGCAGCCAAAAGCAAATCATCGACATACTGAAGTAGTGTAGAAGTAGGTGGCAATTCAAGGGTGTCAAGCTGCTCTTTCAAAGCTCTACTATAAATGCTTGGACTTTCAGTATACCCTTGAGGTGCCCGAGTAAATGTAAATGAACGTCCTCCCAAGGTGAACGCAAACAAATATCTACTCTCCTTGTGTATAGGAATGCTAAAGAAAGCATTCTTTAAATCCACAACACTAAGGTGTGTAGCTGTAGCAGGGATCATTGTTAGTATCGTTGTTACATCAGGCACAATTGGAAATTGTGGGGCGACAACTTTGTTGATAGCACGTAGATCAATTATAAAACGGTATGTGATTGCATTGTCGCCTTTCTTGTATACAGGTAAAATCGGGCTGTTACATAAACTACCTGCAATCTCTTCAATCACTCCTCGATGCACAAAATCAGAGACAATGCACTTCAAAGCACGCTCGCCCTCAATTGATATTTTATATTGTGGAATGCGTGGTAGTTTAACTCCATGCTTCAAAACTATTTTAACGGGCTCAATCTGTAGTACCCCGACATCATTGTCGTCAACCGCCCATAAACATTCCGGAACAACACTAAACTCAGGAGGCAATGGTCGAGTCAGAAACTGAGAATTGGGAAGTTGCTGTGGAGAAACCGTCAGTCGCACTCCGTCAGAGGAACAATGAATTACTGCATTCAGTTTCTTCAACAAATTTAACTCCAGCAAATTCTCTCCACAGTTGGAAGTCAGGAGGAAGGCACAATGGTCCGTGAAAGAACCCAGAGAAACAGACACCGGCGAAGAAACCGGGCAGGCAATTGGTATACCAGAAAACCCTACAGAAACATTTGTTTGCCCTGACAGTGGAATGTTTGGAACCCGGGAATGATCAATGGAGCACTTCTGTGCTCCAGTTTCTATCAAAAACTGATGTTTCCTATTCCCCACTAACAATTCAACGTAGGGACCTTTCTGATTAACGGGAATAGGTGAAGGTTCCAAACCCTGCTTCGGGCAGTACTAACGAAATAAAATGTCATCTTTAGGAAGCTCTTCAGAAAGGTAGGAAGCAGAAGGGTGATCAAATATGTTTCTTGTGTCCTCACTCGGAATCTGATTTTCCCGTGAAAAAGGTTGCTGAGGATCTTGCGAAAACTGACCTCTATCAGGGCCCCCCGCTCCAGGGCGACCTCTAGGTCGTCTACCCATACTCCCAAATACATTGTTTGACCTTTGTCGAAGGACGGGGCACTGTGCTCGCCAATGACCTTCCTGGCGGCAATAGGCACATTGATTAACATTCACAGGTCCCAAAGGAGCGTTTCCTTTCGGGACATACTGACCTCTGGTCTGTGACGTACCTCCTCTGTGATTTCTAACAATTTGTTGTAACAATACTTTAGTCTTCAAATCTCCTTTCCTCTTCTCTATTTTCTCTTTTTCAATATTAACACGGTTCTCATAATACTGAGCCATGTGCAAAACTTCGGATTGGGATTTCGCCTGCCAAGCGCTCTCAGAGGACATAATCTCTGACTGCATGTCGGGCAACAACCCACGTACAAATTTGTCCACAAACAATCTTTTCCCAGACTCTGTGCCCAAGTCCTGTCCACTGAAGTCAGAAAATACCTGTTCAAATCTATTAAAGAACTCGGTGGCACCTTCAGTTTTTCCTTGAACACAGGCCGTAAGCTTGTCCCAAATAATTCTTTTCTCAGGAATTATGGTTTTCAATTTTGCGACAATTCTATCAGGCAAAGTAAGTATTACCTGAGGTGGTTTCTCACCAGCTGGTCTTTCCCCATCAAACCTAGTCATGTTAGCCCACGTATCTCCTAACCCTGGCACATCATCTATTGTTCGAACCTGCTTCCATAAATCTACGGGCAGGAGTACAGGGAATAGCAAGTCAATGTCACTTAAGATGAACACAGAGGACTGCAAAATGGACTCTATCTCTTTGTAGAATCCTGTCGGGTTTTTCCTAATATCGGGAATTGATTGTCTAATAGTGTTCACTTCCTGTCGTGAAAACGGGACGTGAACAAATTGTGATACATAATGTGCAGGGTTATCCACAGCGGGTGCACCAGTCCCAGCGTTAGCGGGAATCTCAACCTTAGGGAAAAATGTCGGAGGAACCTCTCTCATAGGCAACTGAGATGTAGGTAACTCTGACCGCTTACTAAGCAACAGAGCCAGGTCGAGCACTAAGGCAGCTGAAGAAGTGTCGGGCGAAAAAGACCTCTTACAAATACCCAATAATTCTATAGGACAACTAACCTTCTTCCTTACACATTCATCTTGCAGGTACTGTACCATTACCTGAATCACCTTCCTCTGCATTTCTACTGTATACTGACTATACGTGTCATATACTTCATCTGGCGGTATCGATGAATCCGAGTTCCATCGAATCGCGTCTTTGGTACAAATTCGTACTTCCTCAGGTGCCGATCTACGACACGGAAGGAACCGTTTCTGTACATACATACTGTCGTCTTCACCATTCTCATCTCGTAATTTCTCAAAGTCCCTCCTATACTCAAACAATCTTTCAACATGACCATGTACTTTCTCCTCTGTGTCCCGCGAAAGTGCTAAAGTATTTAGATCCCTCACCCCTTGTGGGAGATCCGTATTATGTAATTTACCCCACATTACACATAAATGAGTCCCCAAACCTTCGATAAAAACATTTTTCTCGGGAAAATTGCCCATACTTGATAATGTGGAAAAAACGTTAACTTGATCACCTTTCTCCATACAGTGCTTAGCCCATGCAAATAATTCCCGTTTCTTTTCTGCAGAAACAGTATTACGAGTGACAATCTTTGACCCCGCACCCTGATCAACTTCAGTCAATACAGAACCACTCGGGAGCGGAGGTATGGGCAAATTCAATGAGGGTGCAACTATCGGCACAAGAGAAAGGGGTGGTACAAT
Organism: Ambystoma mexicanum; assembly: GCF_040938575.1. Classification (NCBI taxonomy): domain Eukaryota; kingdom Metazoa; phylum Chordata; class Amphibia; order Caudata; family Ambystomatidae; genus Ambystoma; species Ambystoma mexicanum. The sequence continues at coordinate 619,169,970 of NC_090923.1, read as the reverse complement.
AGGTGGAGGAACAACAACTAAAGGAATAGGAACAATAGGCTGTACAGGGGAAACAGGAATAACAGCAGGAATAACAGCAGGAATGGGCAGAGCACCCGGGAGAGGATCATACGGAGGTGGCGCAGAGGCACCAGGCCTGCGTTCGTTTAATAATTTTTCAATAAATTCTTCAGAAACATGGAAATACATTTTCTGGATACCTAGTGAGAAAGCCCTATCCATATTCCTAACTGACTCCGAATGTTTTTCCTTATCATATAACAACGCTTTTCGGCATTTGTTTTATGACGGCATGCATGTTTATCCCTACTTTTAAGCTGCTGCAACGCTTCTTATTTCCGATTCTGCAAAACATCAAATGCTGCAGGTCTGGCCTTCTTTTTTAGCAAGACCGATTCTAGATATTCAATACGGGGGATCTCGAAACTACCATTGATTGGCCACTGAAATTCGGAGGTATGTCTGGTTTGTCTGTGCCAAATATCATTAAATACTATACTTCCAATGCATACTTACAGTACATAGTACATGCCGGCGACCCCTCCTGTGGTGCCGGACGGCTAAATTCCAAAGATTGTCGATTGCTGCGGAACAGAGCCCTAAAGCAGCTAGACAATCTCCCAGGCATTTCACAAAAAATTGGTGTTACCTGGTCAACAAATACAATACGCCAAATTAAAATTGTCAGGGTTAAATTAAGAGCCGGGTCACGACTGCACCTGACCAAACCTAAGGAGGACCGTACGGTTTACCAAAGAATTTACCTAACAAATTTTACCTTGTGTTTGGTGGTTTCGACAAATCTGCCCGCCTCAAAAATGGACCCTCGTCAAGATGCCGTGTCAGAACACATGACTATCGTCCAAGGATCAGATCGTGCAGCGCTGCCGAGGTATCGCGTCTCGTTCGGTCGGGCCCGCAGTATCACACCGTCCGATCCCGGTTCGATAGTCTGCGTCAACCTTCTATGATCCGGCATCAATCTCGAGGGTCCCTGTTCGGGCGCCAACTGTGGAAACAGAAAAATAATATGAGGCCGGGAAGCCCAAAAAGAAAGACACCAACACAGGTTACAAAGAACATACAAGTGCTTTATTTAAAAGCTACAACAGTTACCAAAGTCAATTGACAAATGGATAGCTCTTCAGCTCTGAGAGTAACATAACAAACTTCAACGAGAGTTCAATGCGTTAGTGAGAGAGACCGTGCATTGGAATACTTGGGTCTTTTATACTATTTGTCCAGCCCTTGGCCAACCCTCTCGCTGGTTAACCATTCTACGAGCCGGGCCTATGGGTTCCTTGCCAGGTCAATCCTATAATATATGCATTTTATTAGTTTCGCTGATATAGTTGTACATTTACACATAGGTCAACAGTAGGACAAGGTCTCAGTTCGCGACCCCGACAAGTGGCCTGCAGGCATATTAATTATTCATGTGTACGGAGGTCACTACGGCCAGAATCTTACTCAGAATGTCATTCGGCCTCCATTTTGATGTTCAGGGTGACTTCCATATTACAAGAAAACCTAAAATGGCGGCTTAATCCAAGATGGCGACTTACATTACTTTTCTCTAAGGTCAAGACCTTGCCGTGGAGTTTGTTCGCATATGATGTTTAGACAACTTGGCGTAGGCCAATACACATACAATTGTTGCGATAGGAGGCATAATATTGTTTCAATTCTGACATGCTGTCCCAGCTTTGTTTTTCGATGTGGAAAAAGTTGGATTTTGCCGTGCACTTTGTCTACTCCGTCATTGAATCTGGTTTGGATTGATTGTGCCTCTGGGCTTACCTGGGACTTTTGGGCCACCTTAAAGGGATGGTCTAGTAAAAAATTTTATTTAAAAAATAGATAGGCAACATAAAAAAAAAATACTAGCATTCTCCGTTTTAAAACTTCCTATGTAAAATTTTGAGCTATTCAAGCTCAAAATTCGCAAAAGCAAGCACATGGGCGCATCCATTTTGTGAAATGGAGGCCCTCCTGTGCTGGCTTTTGCTTTTGCGGCACTAATGAAGGAAAAGCCAGCCAGCTGTAGTAAACAAAAGCTACCGCTGGGTGGCTTTCCCTTCATTAGTGCTGTAGGCGGAGGATGGGGACCGGAGACCAGAGCAGGAAAGCTGCAGCTGAATCTCGGTAAGTGCTATTTATTTTTTTTTTTTAAATAAGCACTAGCTTTGGTTTTTTTTCTAAGTTTTCCTGGCTGGCGGAGCCCGGAAAACTTAGAAATAAAACCGCAGCTTTAAAAACGTTGTATTTATGTTTGCGGTCGCTTTTGAAGCGACCGCAAACATAAATACAACGTTATTGTGTTGGAAAACGCTGCGGTTTTTCTTTCCGAGTTTCTCAGGCTCCTCCGGATCCTGAGAAACTCGGAAAGAAAAACTGCAGCGTTTTCCAACACAACCGCGTTGTTTGTGCCTGAATCTGCTTTCCCATTTGGGGTTCTCGGGCTCCCCACGGGGAGCCCGGGAGCCCCAAATGGGAAATCAGCTGCAGGTAGAAACACTACGCGGCATGCAAACATAACCGCGTTGTACTGCTAGGTCCCCAGCATGCAACTTCAAAAAATTGCAGGGCACAGTGTTAAACAGTCAAGTGCATTTACTCTTCACTATTATGCTCCGTTTTGCAAAATAATTAAATGTCGCCTGCAAATGATTCTTTGCTGTTGGCACAGTGTTAAACAGTCAAGTGCATTTACTCTTCACTATTATGCTCCGTTTTGCAAAATAATTAAATGTCGCCTGCAAATGATTCTTTGCTGTTGGCGTTTTTTTAGTGGATTACTATGGGAAATTGGAGTCCGATTCCAGAGGAGTCCATTGCTTTTATGCCTGCAAGAAAATCTCAAGCAGCCGTGTAGCACGGTGCACTTTCAGGACGGAGCACACAGTGGACATTCTAATTCGGCGTTGTGCCCATCCTTCGCCTTCGTAGATGTATTAAGCGGTTAGTCTTTTATTTTGCACTCCGCCGATGCGGATGATTTCGAGCCAAGTGTGATAACTAAAGTAAAGGCACTTGAATGTACTTTGCATGTCCTTTCATGTATGGACTTCCGTTTTTGTACTAAGTAGTTAAAGCCTTTTTTGTTATTACTTTTTTCTCTATAGCAAACATTAGTACTATACAGTAAATCTCCACGAAGTCGATGAGAGCAAGCTGAAGAGATGTACCCATAATTTCCCTGTCCTTTTGAATACAAGATTTCGGGATCTTTGGGACTGGCCCGGGGTGCCCAACTTCATGAAAGCCTTTGCTTCAAGAGAGAGAAAGCAGAGTGCACCGCAGGTAAGACGCGGCGGAAAATGTCAGTGTTCTGGGTACTCGCTGCCTTAAATGAGAAATAACCGCCGGCTGTTATTGTAAATGCATTATGTAATTATGTTTGAAAAGGTCACAGTAGCCTCGGAGCAAGCAAAAAGCGTTTGGCGATAGAGAAACTAGCTGGAGAAAGGCGGCCCTCATTACATGGCGTGCATATGCCAGTTATTGCTTCAAATGCTGCTGTAGGCCACAGTACATTACGAAATCTATTGATTGTTTGGTATCGTTGATCCCAGGATAGGTGAAGTGGTATTATAACATGCTGTATTAAATGTGGTAAAAAGATATATATGTTGTATCTAATAGAATGAAATATGGTGATTCTTTACAGTGTTTCAGATGTGGCTTGTCAAAAAATGCATACAGTGTTTGAGAGCAACCTTTATAAACATTGCCTTTTTTTATCAGTTGAGCACTATTTTGGGCCCAATTCATCGCCAATTCATGCCAGATGCAGCCTTCTGAGATGCTCTATATCATTTCTCCCAAATGTTGTTTCTTGTCATTTAACTGTTTCAAAGAACCCACACCATTGACCGGGGTCACAAATGCACTTTGTGATATAAGTACAAGTATAGGTACTTTCAAGACTATAGGCATTCAGGTGCACATCGTTCTCTGTAACAACATTCGCTGCGTGGTTGAGCGACTGAATGGTCTACTCTGAATACATTGGAGACCAGGGTTTTAACTCGTTCTGTGCCTCATTAAACAAGATAACTCCTCATCAAATGGTCTAGTGGTCCCAGTCTGCAAATACCTTCTTATTTGCTTACTTTACCCTTGATGCACATCAAGGGTAAAGGGAACATGATGTATGTTATTAGTTGGCTAGACTGGCCTACATTTAATGTAGGCCAGTCTAGCCACATAGTACAATTCACTTATATTATGTAATCTTGTATTTGTAGAATGCTTCCACTTTGCCTGTCAGAGAGGTAAAGGATGAGTATGATATTTTATTTATAATGTCTTAATACCCAGAGGTTTCTAAGCGCAGACCCGGGGTTTGAACCCATGTTGCTCGGTGTCGTCCTGCTTCCAAGGCAGCCGTGGTTTGATCGAACAAAGTTGTGTAGATCACTGGACTGATTGTAGAGATTAGATAAGATGCTCAGGAAGGCATGAGAAGTAAAAAGGTGGAGGAGCTATGTGTACATTTGGATCAAATGTATAGTGGGACTCATCAGTATCCTATTGGGCATAGCGTTGAAAGGAGAGATAGCTGATGGGAGGTGTTTGCTGAGCCAGGAGGTATGTCAAGAATTTACTCAAATCACAATGAGCCTGGGCATTTGATGCCATGCGCAGGAAAAATGAGATGGCAAAAACCTCGCGTCCGCAGGCTCCCAACAACATTTAGAGCGGTTGTGTGTCTGAAATCGGAATTTGCTAGTTTGAAAACACTACTGTTTGCTTTACCCTTGATTTACGGCACTATGCATCAGGGATAAAGCAAAAAAGAATGCCATAATCCCAGTCCCCACCCCTAAATGTAGTGGCCCCACTTAGGGGGGGCATGATATTTTGGGGGAGCTGACATAATATACAAAAGCAGACATACACCACTTTCACGTGCACATTCACACATCATTCAAACAACCCCTTGCATGCACACATTCATAAAAACAAATGAAACGGCACACACGCGTGCATACATAAATACATTCATACAACCATACATACATAAAGATTACATTAAACAAAACATCTTAGCTTACCTGCTCACACCCTCCCCAGGTGTCAAACCACTGCACGACCAGATAGCCCTTCTCTCTACAACATAAACACACTGACTGACAGAAGAGGGCTCCGCTCCTGTCAGTCAGCATGTCTACACGTTTAGTGAAATAATGCCAGGAGGGGAGCCAGGCCACCAGCCTCTCATTACTTTATGCAAATTGTATTGCCCAAAGGACTCAGCAGACAAATAAAACAGATAGAAATGTGTAGCAGGAGACACAGGCCTGCTCAGAGACAGGCAGCCCAGCCCCCTGTGCAAACATAGCACATGAGTGTACTGTGCTGCCTGCCACTCAGGCGAGGTGCCGCCCTGCCCATAGTGGTGGGTTACCGCTCCATAATGTTGTTTGCCACTTACTCCACAGAGCAGAGTAATTCCTTCATTTCTCTAGCGGTCTCACAGAGCAGAGGCAATCCATCAATATTTCTGGCTATCCAACAGGTTGTCCCGCTCTACCACATACCAGATCCAATACATTGAGTTTTCTGGCTCGCCCATACAATGGAGATGCTTGCTCAATATGTTCTCTTTCTCTCATAAAGTGGAGCAGTTCTCTTAATTGTTTCTGCTCTCAAGATTGCACCCTCCCTCGCAATATCGGAGCTGTTCAAAGAAGTGTACCACTCCCACAATCCATCTGGCTCCATAGCAGAGATCAATAAATCCATCAATGTATCTGTCTCTCCCACAAATCTAAGCCACTACTTCATTTGTTCCAGCACTCCCACAAGGTTTGAAAAAAAACAGAAATGTTTCTGACTCTCTTACACAGAGATGCCCCTCCTTGGGATTTGTCACCTTTCCCTCAGAGCCCAGCCAGACCTAAAATATTGTCAATTTTCCCCCCAGGGAAGAGCCAATACGTTGTTTTTTTCTGGCGTTTCACACGCAAAAAGACAGCTTCCTTACATATTTCTGTCTTTGCACCTGAATGGAGTATTGCACAGCTTTATCCGCTCTCCTCTAGACTGGAGACCATGCATTCGACACGTGATGGGTCACTCCCAAAATGTTTCTGTCTGAACCATGAAGTTGATCCACTACCTCAATGTTTCTAACCCTCCACAGAGTTAAGACAATTTCTTGTTTTTAATTTTTTTTTTTAATGTCCATTCTTTGTCAGACACCCCTTCCAAAAATGTCTACCAAACGCACCTCTGCCACCCAATTTTGCTGTGTAGATCATGCAAACTCCACTAGTATGTATGCCCTTTCGGCAGCCCTCCATCATCAGACGTGATGTCCATGTCTCTCTATGTCCATGTCAACCAAAGCCTGCAGAATGCTCGACTGTTGAACAGATCCCACTACAGCTGCCCCTATGCAACATTCCAGCCCACAACACTGACCTCCTCCTGTTACACATCCTCTGACAAAGCCAGTGGCCTAAACAGAACCCAGCATTCCTCCTCTCAAAATATGTAAAATCAAAGTAAACACAACCCCCAAATACAAATATCAACAAAAAAAATACCAAATAAAGGAAATTAAGACTAAATCTGAACAGAGAGGGATAATAAAAAGAGGCAAGGAGAAAATGAGGGGTAAAGAATGGATGAAATCATATGGGGCTACACAAACACCTTAAAAAGACATACAAATGTTAAACACATAAAAACCAAAAAGAGGTACCAAAGAAAATCCTTGTACAATCCAACACATTTTTAGATATCCTCCTAAAGACTCTGCTTCACACACTTTCAACAACACTCTAGAAGACTCCAATTTTAAGACTACACTGTGTGACAAAGCACTGTTTTTACCTAAATGTTAAAAGGTGGACCGAGAAAACGGCAGACTCACAGTGCACTGTTTGAGAGTCCTTCAAAGCAACAGCAAGTTTGTATAGTCCAAAGAGAAGACACTGGAAGACATTGGTCATTGACAGGGAAACAGGCTCTGGGATCTCCCATATGGAAATTCTGCTTACCTGCGGCATGCTGTTGGACACCAGAAAATATGCAACACTCTGCATGACTATAACACAAGAAGAGGAAAACAAAATTGTGGACAGAGATTATATAACTTCCTGGAGCAAAGTCGATGATCTGGAAAAGAAGTGGCAGGGGTATGGATAAAACAACCAATCCCAGCCTTAATCAGATGATGGACAGAAAGAGAACCTATCTCCAGCAGTAGATGAAACATATGATGGTTTGATACAATAGAAAAGGAGAGCCATGGATTTAATACGTATATGGGTTTCTGGATTTGAATGCAGGACTTCTCTGACAAATCAACTTCTGGGGCACCAATGTTCCAGGTATGAATATTGGTTTCTAAACCATCAATCGGCCCCACACCACTAGTACACCAGAAGGGATCCAAATATACTGGAAACACAAGCAAAATATAAACCTCCTTGTCCAATTTTGGTAATGTGGACGGTAGGGCAGGCTTATCGCCGGAAGGTCATGGATCATTGGTTAGTTGCAATACAGTGAAAATACAATTATTACCCAATGATAATGGGGACTGTCCAGTCAAGGTTGTACAAACATATCTACTTTACTATTATTCAACAGACAGTTCTAGCACAATACAAAATTCAAGCCACCCTATAAAGAAATGCAGAGGACGGACAGTTTGCAAGAAGGAAAAGGGATGCACTTTGTGGGGTTGAAAATACAGCCCAAGAGTGACAGAGATGGAGAGGCCATGTTAGGCCCCTATTGTGAGAGTGATTCCGGCTGAGGTAGAGACACATTGAAATATAAAAGCCAGTACAAAACAGTGATGTCAGACATAAGGCCTAGTGAAATTAAAAGAAATGTCCTAGTTTAATTCTACTAAAATGGACAGGTAGCAAGTGAAAGGGAATCTACCTGAAAGCATAAAACTGCTGGATATGCCCAATGCATGGGAAATGACATGTGGTGCTGCAGATGGTGACTTTGCATAAACTGGGAAAAGGCACTTTTTGACAGGTTCAAAACTGCAGCAGTACTCATGGCAAAAGATATATTGAAATGCTAGGCATGTGTCTTACATTTAAAACGTGAAGCCAAGTGACATATTTCGGAGAAAGACACTTACTTTTCACAAATAAACTGACATTTAAATAGAAAGTTTTACTTGTTGGAGAAGTGAACAAGAATGTTCTATGTAACTGTGGCCTATGTGGGAATAATACCAAAAACAAACTTACATCTGTCCAAACTTTATGTAAAGAAAGATTGTATTATAAACAACATGCCCAGATATCATGCTAAATGTTACATGTAAGCACATCTTGTTGATTTAAAGCTGTATTTTCTGTAGTATGGGTGCAGCTTGAGGTTTCCGCACTGAACTGAAAGGTCTGTGCCTTAGAAGCTTTGAACTCAAGACCTTGCGGCAGGGCCCACTGGGAAAAGCAGGCCTGGTTCAGATATAAATACAAAGAAATAACAGAGAATTAGATCAGAATTGTGGGAGTTTCATATAACACGGACAGCAGAAATGACCTTTAAGGTCAGGTCTCCCCATTAACTGTGCATTAGTGGCCAACAGGAATGACTTTCTTAGGGCTGACTCGACCTCAAGAAATGGCTTGAGAACCACTAATGGATCTTCAAACATTGTCTAAGAAATAGACCCTGCTGATATGCAGGTGTTGGGGCACAGTTGCAGCCCTCCCTGGAATTAGATCACCCTCTTCAGGTTTGTCCCTTGCGAATCAGCTGTGGGTGGTGACAATCAGTGGCACTGCTCCTGTGTGGATATGGGGAAACGTGAGTGTGCTGATAGGTGACTATGGTATCTCCCTAACCCTCCGACCCAAGGTGCGATTTCAGTGGGCACGTAAAGGCCCATAAGGCTCACCTTGTAAATGTGAATGATGAGCTCTCCGTCTTGCCGCTTCTGGCAGGGGTGCTTGTTAATGGAATCGAGTTCCTTGACTGATTCCTGAGAATGAGTCCAGTCCTGCTGCGACTAAGCTCCTCTTTCTGCTTTCTTGCAATGTCTCTTGTCTTTTCCCCTTTTTCTGCTTTCTTGCAATGTCTCTTATCTTTTCCCCTTTTTCTGCTTTCTTGCAATGTCTCTTGTCTTTTTCCCTTTTTGTGCTGCAGAGGCTCCGAGTTCGGATGATGCGCGTCGTGCCGCGGTTCCCAGATGATGCTGTCTGCGTTCCAAAATGCTTACATGTGCTTACATGTGAGCTTACATGCTTACATGTGAGCCGCGGTGCCAGGAAGATGACTGCGCTCCAAGATGTTTGCAGGTGAGCCGCAGTGCCAGAAGGAAGTGTTCATGAGAGAGCAGAATCCGCCGGATGGTGAGTATGATTGTGGATGGCAGGATCTCTTCAGCTAAGTTGAATCCCAGGCAACGGTGAGCATTACGCTGCACGGAGGTGCAGAATAACACGAAGCATCTGTCTTGAGGATCGGGCCAGCTTATATAGCTGAGATCTTTGGCACGCCCATTACGGCCGGCTTACCAGCCACACCCTGCCAGTCCTAGAGAGTGAGCATGTGCAAAGGCAATCCATTAGCAGCCACACCCAAGAATACACTGGGGGCTGCTTAATGGATGGAATGTTCAAGGTTAATGCATCCTGCTTAATGGATGGAATGTTCAAGGTTGATGCATCTGAAGTGCTATGCCCATAATACAAGCTTATTGGTGTTAAATGGATGTTCTTGTTTACTTTTGTTCATGAGCCTGGTGCCAAAGGCGCCAGGACAGTGTCCACCCAGTTCTACTGTGCATGCGACCCCTGCATGCCTGTGCCCCTGACTTCATGACCATGACACCACGTCACACAAACAGAAATGATACTTAAAAAAAGGGTGAGGGGCACATGTGATGCCTTGCCATATGATTAACATTTGACCACCTTTTGTATGTCCCAGTGAGCTAATCCCGGACTCATATTAAAGGGGATAAGAAGCCTGTCAGTATTGTAGAGGAAGAGTGAAAAGTCCCTGCTAAAAGCTACGGCACATGCAGTACCAGTGAGGATGCCTATACTGCAAAGAATTCTTGAAACAAGATATCCATTGAGAAAACTGTATATGCACTCACAAAGAAATGGTGGTCTTTTGGGCAGAGTCCCGGAAGAAGTATAAAATTAGCGAGAACGAAGACTGGTGATGTCATACGAAGCAGAATCGACACATCCTGAAAAGATATGCAAGACAAAAGAATATAGACATTCTATAAGATATGAGAAGGAGGTGTCAAGGAAGGCAAAACAATTTGGGCTTGAGATGAAGATGCTCATGCAAAGAAATGCTGAAGAAAATACAAAGTAATTTTACATTTGTACAGATGCAGTAATGCAAGTAGACACAGTGATCTTGAGGCTGGCTACGTAGTGAATAGATTGCGGCAATGCGCCAATGTATATACATAAGAATGTATAGAACCTGAATGTTTCACATTGCACTTTAGCAAGACTTGAACCCCATGAATGGAAAGGGTTTCAGTGTGGCGCAGTTGTAAAACAGCTAATGCCAAAGGGAAATTCAGAAAGGCTTGGCTGGCCCAGCATCAAGTATCAAGGCCACCGTAAGCCTGATTGTCCATCAAGAAATTACATGAACGTGAGAAAGAAACAAACTTCTGTTTGAACTGAAATGAAAAAACACTCAAGGCATCAAGAGTTCATCATTTAATAATATTATATGCAGCAAAGTACTTGAAAACATGGTCTCAAGTCACATGGTCAGATGAGAATAGCTTTGGGTCGAGCTACACCGAAACCAGAATATAAAACCATGCCACACTCCCTATTATTCTCAGGCACAGAGAGCTTCTGCAAGGCCAAGTTCAAAGCCTTAATTGAATGGCAGACCAGAAAAAGTGATGATGGATGTCTGACTAATTGGGTGGGAGGTTATGGTCAAGACCTGCCCACAGGCACCTGGGGTACCAACCTGCGTGCTGCTAGCGTGTGGAATATTCCAGAAGGGTACAAGCATGCCAACCAATTGTAGAGGTGCATGTAAAAGAGACCCCAATATTCAATAGATCGTTATGTATTTTATGACAATGACTTGCACTAGTGGAGTGCTTAGTTGTCCAGCTGATGTTAGAGATCCAATCACAACCAACGTTGGTATGGAACATATACGTAGATGTTCCCTGTAAGCCTATCACATCCCCAAGTAGGTTTTTGTAGTTTGCCACGTAGCATGACGTCAATGATGACGAATATTGATTATAAAAGTTGTGTTTTTTTATGAAATTCACTGTGAGAAATCGAGCGAACATCCATTGATGTCCGTTTGTAACTCCCTGTTTTAGATAATTGCAAATAAAACAGCACTTTGTTTTGCCAACTTCCTGAGTCGGTTTGATTATTGATGTATGAGTAAATTCTGCATTCCCATCCATCTCTAAGTATTGCTACCTCACCTTAAAGGGCCCAGGTCTATGGGTTCACGTGGTAGCAGAGAGGGGATGGTTAACGATCTGTCGACCGAGTAGGCTTTTAAGGGTCTTGGAAATATCGGATTTCCTCTGGCAATTAACCGGAGGACCACAATGCTTCCTGTGGATAGCGGCCAAAACTAAGATCTTGCAAGACACAATGAGCTAGGTGGAACAGGCCCCTCTTTCACAGAATTCCCGTCCCGGTTTCTACAGGCAGCTGAGCGGGCCGAAGGCTAAGGTTGAGGAGGAGACGATCCAGAGGGTCAGGTGCTGAAAAGTGAATGGTGAGTAGATTGAGAAAGGTGGCAAAAAACGATGTATGTATATTAAGTGGGGAAAGTGATAATGGTGGGGTACTTAGTTAACGTCGAAGAGCGTCAGTTAGAGGTATATGTAAGATGAGGAGCATCATAGAGTAAGCCCATAACTCCTACGTCCAAGGGACAACTAGAAGAAGTTATTTAAAAATCCAAGTGGATATACCTAGGCTACGAGCAAACAAGGTTTTGCTAAGGAGATAACTTACACTCCAATCAGACTACAAGCCAAGGACTGCCATAACATGCAAAGGGACCAAAACCAGTTTCCAGATTGTACTTATGACCTGGTAGTATCATTACAGAATTGAATGGAAAATGCAGATCCCATGCCTACACAAAAGCCAAAACTGTTGACTTTGCCAATGCGTGTTTGTTACAGTACTGGTTGTCCTTCAGAAGGTTAGCTTTCCCTTGGACAGTACCTTCTGCATGTAAATGCCATTTCTGTTTTGTTTGGTGTGGATGTCTTTCATAGCTGTGTTTCTTTTTCAAAAGTAAGATTCTCTCTCACTGTCTCCTCCAGTCCCCTTCCCTTCATGGCCCCAGCTCGTGAAAGTCATGTATCGCCTGTTTTACCATTTCTGCATTGGGGTAAGGGAGTGCTGAATATTCAGCATCATGAGCTTTGTCATCGTCAGCATCGTCTGGTGAGTCGACGCGGGCATGAGAAGTTGTGGAAGTGTAGGATGCACATGTGGGCCTCTAATCATAAAGGTAGCGTGGTGGAGGGGTTTGCAGGAGGTGTTAAGCATCACTCAGAAAAGAGTGATAGAAATGTGAGGAGTCTTAGTCAATAAAAGGAGAGAGTGGTAGACGTAAACTTGTATTTGAGGGGCCTCTATCATTAAAGGAGAAAGTTGTGGAATGTGTGTGTTGTCAAGAGTGACTTGGTGTTTATTCAGGAGATAGTGGTGGAAGTGGAGGCTCTGCATGGACCGTCAACAATCATTTCCCAGAGAACACTGAAAGGGAAGGGTGTAGCTAGGGACTGCCCAATCTTTCAGAGGCAACAGTGGTGGTACAGACATGGTGTGAATTTTAGAATATGTCAATGATAAGGAGAAGAGTTGGCAGCGGAAGGCTGTGCGTTGTGGAAGTACTATTCTTCAGCAGAGAGTGCAGGAGTGCTGGGAAGTAGCAGAATCCACACAGGTATAGTTCTCTAATGATTGAGGAGCTGTGGTAGACATGGATTAGATTACCTTGGGACAGGAACAACCCCAAGAGGAGAAGAGGAGAGGTGGGGAGGCCAAGATGAGGAGCTTCTGTGAGGAGAGAGGGTGGTCTGCCACTGTCCACAATGGTGACTAAAGTATGGTAAACCAGAAGCAGGCAAAACTTGTACAAGATGATACAAGCCTCCTCCCACAACATTTCTATAACTCCTTGCAAAAATTGCTGTATCTTTTCAAACAGTCTCTTTATTTTAAGCAGTGCTTGTGTAATTTGGGCTGCAAAAGACCCTTCAATTAGTGATGAATGAACTGCAGAAGAGACCATGTTTTGTGATCAGTTTCAGTTACTGTTAAGTGTTAATGTTTGATCATTAGCATTGCAACAGCGTATATGAATTGCAAAGCTGACATTTGGCTTTTTTAACCCATGCCTCCTTCAAACTAAAATTCATACCCATGTCAATGACTACATTCTTGTATGCAGTGTCATTCCATGCCATCTACAATGTAGAAAAACACATTGGCCGTTTTACAGCCATTTCAGACTGTCACATATCAGGTGCCATGTCTGACGTAAAAATAATCAGCAAGTCCAGATCATGCAAAATGGCGTGTGCTGAAAAAGCTAAGATTGCAAAGTACGAGCTGCAAGCTGTGCCTTGCGCTGCTCTATCGTCCCGCAGGGCCAGACTGGCATATGGGTACATCTCCAGAGATCTCTGGAGATATGCAGACATGTCCCTGCGGCCTGCAGGTACATTCTTGAATGACTGCAGCGATCGCACTGCCTACCCTCCTTCCACAGTTGATAACGAGTAAGACCCCGTTAGGTATTTGTAACATCTTTTGATTACAATGTCCTGGAGCAACACAACTGCGGCGGGGAGCAGTAGTCGCTAGTTATTATTGATGGGAATTGAGTCATGTGACCGAGTCCCTGGCATATGATGGATGCACTTTAAAACATCAGGGTGAAACTGGGCATGCAAGTTGTTTCTGGCATTTGTGTTTAGTTTGCATCTTAAGGTGTCCCGGGCATATGTTGTAGTATGGGACATCAGCAGAGTATTAATGAAAAGGTTACTCTGGCTCTGTCCTGAATGGGAGGGTGCCCAGGGATTCTCTAATTATGAGGGGAGGGACGTGTCTGTTTAGACCCCTCGCCTGCAGTGATGCTGTCATTATCCACACAAAGGTACAGCGCGAATCGTGCAGGCTTCAGCACGGAGAGTGTGCGGGGAACAGCTGCCGCGCTGTCTAATTACCTGCCAGGGACACGCCATCAGCTTGTCTCATTAAGCTTCCCCCCAGGCGATGCACTTTATGAAAAGCGCAACCTGATGGCTCTTTTAACCGTGGCGCAGGACGTTCCAGACGCCTCGTCGGCTACTCCCCAGGGTTACACCCGCCTCCTGCTTGCAGAGCTTCCACGGCAGGCCTAGACGTCTTCCTCCCCATTTCCACTGAAGAGTCAAGCACCACAGAGGCAGGGCGAAGGGATGTCCCTAAATAGAGACGCCCTTGAATTCTTCGGGTGCGCAGCCAGGCGTTTGTCGAGTTCCACAAGGGGATTTGGATGCATAAACAGCGTGCCAGAAAATTGTGATTTCTGCCTTTCATCTTCTCTTTTATATATGACAAGACATGAGTAAAATCGTCACAGCTGCCCTGGTGAGAGAATGTGCTGATAATAAGAATGCTTGGCCAGATTACAAGTGAATGGAGAGGCCCTTTAGGCTAAAATTGGAGAAGGGATCTTCATGCAGTCACTGGGTTTCACAAGATAACACGTGCTGTACTGAGGCAGGGCCTGTGAAAGGGAACTGTTCGTTGAAAGGAGGTTATGTATTAAATTGTATTACAATTACAAGCATGTTTCTACTGCCCCATGGTTCCTTCTGATTCGCACACAACAATATGAGGCCAATCAGCCACTCTCATACTTTCAAACCCCCATAATAAGATGTGTTAACACATTACAGAAATAATCATTCTGAATGTGTGTTGCTAAAGGGTCACTGTCTCTTGCCCAATAGAAATAACTATCCTTTCCCTCACAAGTGCACATTTTCTCTGCCACACAGTGCTGTGCCGCCTATCTAGGAAAGTGGATAGAAGACGCCTGAATAAACAAATGCTTGAATCACCGGCACCATTACTAACGGACTCCATGGGATGGGATCTTACCGGCACTCCTCCAACCATAATATCCCGGTAACACCAGGATATCGGGGGACAGTAAGTGGGTAAGACGTCCTTTCATCGCCTGCTTTTACATCGCCAGGCTTTTAAACGTGCACATTACATCGAATGTGCTCATCAAATTTTGTAGGGGGGGGTGGGAAAGGACAAATAAGGGTTTGGGCGGGTGGGCAATAGTAATTAATATGTGTGGGTGGGGGGTTTAGCCCCCCCCCCCAAAAAAAAAAACAATGAGCACATAAAAGCAGGCGATGAAATCACATAGAACCAGTAAGTGCAGTTTGCTGGTATCCTGCCAGTAATACCGGTGGGATACTGGCCAACTCATAATCAGGGCCACTGACTAGAGGCTTTGATCCAGGCCAGTGTCAGTAATTTCACTGGTCCTGTTGATGGAGACTAGATTTGGGACACCGGCTTCTTCATGGCCGATGCCACCTTGTGATGTCCTGTTAGTATTTTTTTGTTGCCATTACACAACAGTAGCACAATATCACTATATATCATCATTGTAACCTTCAACAACTATACCCAGCAATACATGCTGATACTATTGCTGCTAATCTCTGTTTATCTGTAGATGGCTTTAAAGACTCAGACTGTGAACTATTTACTGAATCATTTAATTCTACTATTCAAATTGTACTAGACACATTCTGACCACTTACGTCTCTTACCCTTAAACACACTTCACCTCGCCCTTGGTTTTCCAATTCATTTAAAAATCGACGACTACTCCTACGTCAAGCAGAACAAAAGTGGAGTAAACAGAGAACTAGTGTACATTTTTCAAAGTGTTCTTTACTACACACATCTTATTCTGCAGCTTTTATCACAGCGATATCTCAATATTATCATTCTCTTCTGTTAAAATATGCCTCTTCACCCTCATCAACATCCATCTCTGTCTTCTACACTTTCTGTAAATTACTTTTCATCTTATTTCACGATACATTTATAAATATTAATTCTTCCTTCAGCTCCCTATTTACTCAGACCCATATAAATATGTTTTCAGAACCTTGAGAATCTTCTTTTTCTGATTTCTCCTCGGTTTCTGAACTTGCTATTGTTCTAGCCTGGGCCAGTCCTATATCTGCTCAGTTCCCTCAGATCCTCTCCCTGCTTCATTGATCAAACATACTTTTCCTTTGCTGTTACCTTATTTGGTCACATTATTAAACATTTCATCACCAATTGGGTACATTTCCAACATGCCTTAAATATGCTACTGTTTTATCTTTAGTAAAGAAATCAAATGTAGATGCATCTAATCCCTCTATCACCCAATATCTTTGTTGAATTTTCTCTCAAATTAACTATTAATAATTGTACCTGAGAATCTCGCTTGGAAATCCCACCATCCAAGACACAGCCCCAGCACACAAAAAGTCTGCCAGAGACCTGGAGAGGTGAAGCCCGGTGAGGACGACGTCGGCTGTTTAGAGCCACGTGCTGTTCAGTGCAGCGCATCGATTGGAGTCAGCAATGGTAAGACAGCCTCTGCCCTGCGATACCCTGCCCCCCCCTCTAGAGGAGGTCCCAAGCATGACTCACACTCCAACCGTTCATTTTGAAGTACCAGGAACGTTCCCTCCGAAATATGCTTCTTTGTTTGTTGGTTTTATTTTATTTGTATTTATATAGCGCACAACAGCCCATAGGCATCGTGGCACTTGTTACAGAAACATGCTTGGTTACAGAAAATATCCCATCGCATTTGTTACATAGTGCGAGCAAATTTGTATAAGATACTCGTACATTTGTCATGAGAATGTAGAGATAAAATAAGATATGTGACGTATGATGAGCAAATAAACCAGCAGAGAGCGCCGTTGGGCTCTGTCCAGTGCCTATCAGAAGATCAGCACCTGTTGAAATACCGACTCCTATGAAAACCTGGACAGTAAGGTAACCATTGAGCAAACCATATAGACAAATGAGACAGAATGGAGATTGTCAGAATGCAGTCCCTGAAGAAGCTAAAAAAGATACTGAAGGAAGACGAATGGTGACGTCACAAGAACCTAGACTGACTCACACATAGAAGATATAACGACCTGTGAATGATAAAAAGAGACGAAACACCATGGACAAGCGACATGCTGAACCTAAAGTGAAATAATTGATGTCAGAAATGATGCCATATGTGCGATGAAGATATTCAGTTAGTTTAAACGTGTCAATATGAAAGGAACCGCAAGAAGCAAGAATTTGTGAGGCTTGCTTATGCTTAGTAGTAAAATAGATTGCGGCAAGCGCCACCTATACATATCTACCTCAAAAGGAACACTTTATATAAGTATACTTCCACTATGCACAAGAGCAGAATCAATCAAAGATTACTAAAAGTCTCAAGAGGAGAGCTCCACAGCAAACAAATCGAGAATTAAAGACAGAGAGAAACTCAGATGAGGGCAAATTATGCCAAGAAGCCACGGTCGTATCGGCTGAAATAGACCAACAGTGGATACAATTTATCAAAAGAAGAACAGGGTATCCGGTTCAGAAAGGTCAAGATGAGCCACAGAAGGCAGATGGCTGGCAGAATTAAATCAAATACTCAAATTGCGTGAAGAATAAGACGATTTCCGGGTGTCGGAATCACGTGACCATCCGAGCGAGAAGGGATGAAACTTTCACACCTAGGCGTGGATTTGTGCCATGCACAGATGTCTTAACTTTTCCAGACCAAGAAGCAGTCTCGAGGCCAACCACAAAAAAATAATTGACACATAACCACTGAGGTGATGATTGATTGTAGAAATCATTGGAGGGAACCTGGGGATGCAGATGAACCCCCTGCACCTGGCCGGCTATTCTGCACACTGCTAGGCAAGTGGAAAAGTATGAGTGGAGTTGTTGCCAACCCAATCATAGTGGACCAAGTAATCTAGGGTCCTATAGTTAGTAGAACCAATGAGACATTGTACGTTTAGTGACGTTTACAGTAGCCATTTTGAAGGAAGGGTTTAGATGCCCCACCTGACAGTGTTTATCCAATCCCCACTCCCTGTCCCATATACAGATATAGCACCTATATTAAAGTTACCTTCTTAGAACCAATAGAATTGCATGCCAGATTTTAAGCGTTACACGTCAGTGCTGATGAGTTTTTAGTATAAATTAAGTGTTTATTCTGAAATTAATTGGAGTTGAATTGAGAAGGAAGATCGAGCGATTGCTAATATTAAAGAAATCCCTGGTTTTTGTACTTGTCATTAAACGGACTCCCTTTGTCAAACTATCGAGTTGTCATTATTGATTTGATGCTAGAATATTAATCTGCATCCCCATCCATCTCACGCGTGCTGCTGCTCATCTTAAAGTGCTGTTGGTACACCCCCAGTTCTATGGGCCGGCTGGGGTCCCAGTGCACACCCCTGTAGGTAGCTCACAGCAGCAAGAGTGAATTAACCCGCTGGTGGCATAGCAACGCTAGTATTGAAGTCCCAACAAAGCAGCTCTCTCTCAGAGCTCGCAATAATCCTGGCTCTGCTTTAACTGCTTTAACTTCATAGACAGTTTCATAGATCCTCATAAAGAGCTACGGGAGAGGCTTTTCCTTATTTCTCTGTATGTTTCCTGGCAAGGAATTATCTCTCTACACCTCGCCTCGAGCCGCAGGAGAGCTTCAACTTTTATAAAATAGCTAGTACACCGCACAAGAGTAAGCAGAGAAATTAGAAATTATGCAGTCAATCAGGTTTAAAGGTAGTGTCTCGGGCCTTTTAATCCTGTGGCAATAACCGTAACTCTTTGACAATCGTAAAAAGGAAGGCAGATGGGGTTATGCCGCAAGAGTAAGTCAACACAAAATATCGAAATTGTTCAAGCGATCAAGGACATTAACCAACTGATCACCGAAACTAAGGGCCTTCTATCTGATATCGACGACCCAGGGGGAAGGAAGCCCATGGCCCCCCAGGGCGCTGAACCTCTCCTAGTGCAACCTCAAGGGGATGATCCTTCATCAATTCAACCCCGGGAAGAACCTCAGGGTGATTTAGAAACTAATTTTGCGCTTAATAGATAAGACCTCCTCTTCAGAAACCTTGGCAAAGCCACATCAAGGTCCTGGCCTTTATATATCGAAAGTAGATACCCTGGGCCCCTTAGAATTCGAGCAAAAAAGGGGCCAAATAGGTGGGTGTAACTTTTTGCTGGGAGTGCCTATCGATGGACTTGTCCAGGGCTCAGCGGGTATGAACATAATAGTAATCCACCATCATGCTAAGGCCGGCAGGACAAATGCCCTCGGGCCCTGCAAATGGTATTGGCAGAACCATTGATGAACCAAACAATTGCTGCAACATCTCTGTCAGTGTCCCCACCAAGCCAGGCGACCTCATTGCACCCATTGGGACCCGGCAAGAAGCTGTCAAGAGTAATAGCAGCACCCTGTGAGAGGCTTCCAGTGCTTCCCACGCTGCCTCTCAGTAATCGTTTCCAGCCGCTCACAGGTGAATCAAGTTTGGTGGACACTCACAGCTGGGGGAAAGGATGGCCATCACTTGAAATTGGCAGCAAGAACGAATAGGGCCAAAACAGCTGGGACCCTGCGATCCAATAGTGAACCGCAGAGTCACCCCGCTTCATGATCTGTGAAACAACTCAGCAGATTTGTATCTCAGACTACTTGTTTAGAGCCTACTGGCAATTAATGTAAATGTAGCCTTGCTTACTTCAAGTCAATTGAGAAATCACTGGCAGCCATTCAAAATTCAATAGAACTGAAAATAGACAAATGGGTGAATGTTATTATGGAAGAACTTAATGATATCATGGGAAAGGTGCCCCCTTGGTCCGGGGTGCGAGACCTCCATCACCCCTAGTCAGCTTGAGTACTTTTACCGTAAACGCGAGCCTGGGCAACCCATCTCAAGAGCAAAAGCCACTGCCCGACAGGGCCCAGAACATCTCAGATTGGGTCACGGGAAGGAGCCCAACAATCCCCAAAAAACATATGCCAGCATTGTGGAAGTGGCTAAACGGCAAAAGGAGGGCATTCCGCCCCGGAAGGCAGAGATCCACCACTGACTGGCCCCAATGCTCTCCCTCTCCTGGGCCATCCTAGAGCCCATAATAACAACATACCTCTACCCCTTCCACGCACATGAGTAGTAACAATGCACACAGCCTAGCAGCGGGTGGAGGAGATACAGGGACCTTGATTGTGATGACTAATGTCCCAAGGCTACTAATGGGATCTTATAAAGATCAAGAGTCACTTAGAAATAAGTGCATCTATTGGATCTGTCATGTCAAAGACTGCCTGTAAATTATCAGAAATGACATCCAATATTATGTTAGGAAGTCTTTATATGGCTCTGCCTTAGATTTTATTAAAGTCTTCTTCATCTCAAGGCCGATGGTCGATGGCCTTTTCAGTATAGAGTGTAGGGATACCACAGTGGAAATCCCAGAATCTTGCTAAGACTGACAGACATTTTTTTCAGGTCCCAGCCTATGTCTGCACCTCCCCCAAACCAACCCAAGCAAAACCCACTGCACCCAGGGTGTCAGGGTATGAACGGCAGCAGTCGTACCAATGCCATTACTATCATAGAAGTCAGAGGAGTGGGGCAGGGAATTGGAGGATGTAGACAACTGAGCAGAGAGGAGGGACCCCTTGCGTCCACACAGAAAGAGATACAACTGGTGTCCTGGAATATTGTGGGAGTCAGAAGGCTGATGGACATTCCAGATTGGTGTAAATTTGTAAGACATTTTCACATTATCATGCTACAAGAAACATGGGCAGTTGACCCCCGCCCCCGTCATCTTCAAGGATATCAAACATGTGTAATCCCAGCCACTAGGGACCTTAGGGGCCGACCAAGTGGTGGTCTATTGGTATGGATAGATATCACTTTAGGTTGTATGATTGAAATTAGCTCTATTGGCACAATGGATCTCCAAGCTTTGTGGCTTTGGACAGATGCCAACGATCTAATCCACTTATGCAACATATACAATAGAGGCAATACACCCGGGTCTCAGCCTAGCATGCAATGCACAAATAAAATACGTATTTATTGTGTCTATAGGTTCAATATTCTGTGTGATATACCACTCATATCACAACCCTTCTCAAAATAGCCCCAGGTCACAATGGACCAGGAATCAGACTGGTTGGTAAAGGAAATATGCATTATTTATTTAAAAATCAAATCAAACACAACTTTTAATATATATGGGGCAGCAATCACCAATGTGGTGACAATACAAATGGGAAAGTAGATAATGCAGTTGAATTCACTTTTTTAGCACACAGAATATAAAACACAGAGGGCCTCATCACAAGTTGGGCGGTAACCCTTAAAATTGGCGGTAACGCTATCAGCGTCGGCTGTAAAAGCGCCAGTATCCATTCGTGCTAAAACATAGCAATCACGAGTCTGGCGTAGGCGCAATTACCACCAGAAAAGCGGCAGATAATCCGCCGAAAATACCCCCAGCAAAATGCGGGTGGTAAAAGAACACAGGGCACAGCAATAAGGGCCCACGTGAAACCAATGCAAATCAGAGGCTTGCAAAGGAACCACCCATGCACAACACACCCTCCCCAACACCATTTCACCAGCAGGAGCAGGGAGGAGACAGCAATAAGGGCCCAGGTGAAACCAATGCAAATCATAGGCTTACAAAGGACCCACCCATGCACAACACACCCTCCGCAACACCATTTCACCAGCAGGAGCAGGGAGGAGGCAGCAATAAGGGCCCAGGTGAAACCAATGCAAATCAGAGGCTTACAAAGGACCCACCATGCACAACACACCCTCCCCAACACCATTTCCCCAGCAGGAGCAGGGAGGAGACAGCAATAAGGGCCCAGGTGAAACCAATGCAAATCAGAGGCTTACAATGGACCCACCCATGCAAAACACACCCTCCCCAACACCATTTCACCAGCAGGAGCAGGGAGGAGACAGCAATAAGGGCCCAGGTGAAACCAATGCAAATCAGAGGCTTACAAAGGACCCACCCATGCACAACACACACTTCCAAACACCATGCTGCCATTTGGGGCCGGGAGCCTTGATGTGGACATTTACCTTCTGCACCTGTGGCGACAGAGGCCAGCCAACCAGGCCAGGGCCATTGAAGCACAGGGGGTGGTGGGGATGAGGAGAAGGAGGAGGAGAGCAGCACCAGCAAGGCGGCCAACCATCCCCAGGGTCAGGCCAACACCCTGGGCCCTGACTGATGGCCAGTTGGTGACCGAATATCGGCTGGGCAAGGCAACCATCACCCAGTTGCTGGACACAATCCAGGCTGACATCGGCAGCCGTATAGCCATCAGCACAGCAGTACCCACACAGCTTGTGAAGTTCGTGTCCGTGCTACAATTCCTCGGGACTGGCAGCTACCAACAAACCGTTGCCATGATGCATGGCATGGCCCAGTCCACATTCAGTGCCATGCTGGGACAGGTGCAGGATGCACTGTTGAAT
This sequence comes from Ambystoma mexicanum, assembly GCF_040938575.1. Classification (NCBI taxonomy): domain Eukaryota; kingdom Metazoa; phylum Chordata; class Amphibia; order Caudata; family Ambystomatidae; genus Ambystoma; species Ambystoma mexicanum. The sequence goes on along the minus strand of NC_090923.1, from coordinate 619,147,367 downwards.
CGTGTGAATGAGCACATTGCATTGCCAGCTACACAGGCACAGGTGAAGCAGCTGAAGGGTCAATTCCATGCCATTGCCCAAGTCCTGAATGTAATAGCAGCCCTGGACTGCACACATGTAGCAATCGTACCACCCCAGGCACATGAGGCAACCAACAGAAACCGGAAAAATTACCATTCCCTGAATGTGCAGATGACATGTGGCCCTGACCTCACCTTCAGCCACAGCTGTGCCCGCTACCCAGGATCCACCCACGACTCCATGGTCCTGCGCAACAGTACCCTGCCAGCGTACATGGAAAGGCACCAAGGGCAAAACACATGGCTGCTGGATGAGTACAAATGTATACTGTAATGCATGTTGAATCACATCTGATGGGGCTGGTCACACACAGTGAAATCTCTGAATGGCAATAGGCAGCACCATCACTGCAGCATTTCCATGCAAGCACCTTGCACGAGAAACCTTGGACATGTCCAACACAGCAGAACACACCCATTCAGGATGTAAAAGACATGTGGCAGCACAGTGACATACGGAAGGGCTACCGCCACAAAGTCTCCTGTGTGAGTTGCACTATGGCTCCCCACCCTGACACAGTACAGACAGACATCCCACCCTGGCCACCCGACAGTCATGCAAATGTAACACAAAAGTCAGCACATCCACAAAAGCACTACACATAAGTAGTCTGATTAATGCCAATGTACATCCCCCAAACACTGTCCCCTGATTGACACATGAGGTAGCCACTTCTCGCATGCACAAGTAGATGGAAGGGTCCCCTTGCCCAGTGACAAGGGACTGAGTACTGTTACATTTTGAAACAGAGGCGTAGCAAGTTGTGAGTACTCCATTGAATCAATGCTGCTCCTAGCACAGCACACTCCACAATGTTAGTGACAAAATGAAAAGTAGGCCACGTGATATGTGAGTGTGAAGCACATGACAACTCACAAATACATAGATAAACAGCTTGAAGGCAACCTCACACCATGCATGTCCTGGAAGTAAAAGGTTGGATGCCAACATTGCAATGAGATGGCATGACCTACTCAACAGAAACTTGATCCTGCTGAAAATGTCACTGATGACTGAGCCTTGTAAACCCACTGAACTTACCTTCTCCCCAAACCAACTTTCTCTCCCCTGCAGGTGATTCCGGATATCGCTAGTACACATGGCTCATGAACCCTGTGCATCATCCACACACTGCAGCAGAGCGGGCATACAACATTGCCCATGGTCGTACACGGATCTGCGTGGAGAGAGCATTTGGACTGCTGAAGGCACGGTTCCGGTGCCTAGACCGTACGGGAGGGTCATTGATTTATGCACCTGAAAAAGTTGGAAAAATTGTACTGACATGTGCCATGCTGCACACATTTGCTGTCGCAGGAATGTGCCACTGCCCCCTGAGGCTCATGTGCAGCCACCTAAGGATGGGAGTGAAGGTGATGACGTGCAAGAAGGTGTTGCACGTGCACAAAGGGTTGGGCTGAGGAAGGGGAGGTTGGCCAGACAGGGCTTGATTGATGATTTTTTTTGATACGGGTGACGGCTATATTTTGCACATGTCACTTGAACATTAAAGAGCACTTAATCACAAACACAACTGTCCATGCTTTGTGAATATTGAAAACGTGATTTATTCTAAGATTAACTATCCCCCCTCCCCTCAGTGAACACCCAGCACACAATCCCCCCTCCCCCCAGTGAACACCCAGCACACAATCCCCCCTCCCGCAGTGAACACCCAGCACACAATCCCCCCTCCCCCAGTGAACACGCAGCACACAATCCCTACTCCCACCAGTGAACTCCCCACACCAGTGCAGGTAGGTGCATGTTTGTTCTCAGGGTACCCACAACGATGCCATGTCCAACTACGATGGTCGCGGGCACTTTCCATGTATTGGCCCCTCTGGTGTGTGTGACCTCAGGTGGGGCATTGAACGGCGCCTAGGAGAAGGCTCAAGGGATCCTTCCGTGGGTGTAGTGGAGGTTGATAGGACTGACCCATTGCTTGCATATGCTGACGGAGAAGGTTGTTCCCTTCCCTTGTCTGCTCAGCGAGTGCAGATACTGCCTCGCACAACTCCCGTACCCTTTGGCCAAACCCTGTCAGGGCTGAGGTGCATTGCTCCACCACTCTGCGTGTGTGCGCATTGTCTCGGGCAATGTACTTGCAGCCATGCCGTATGGATGCACTGATGGCCTTGATGTGCCGGCTGTGCACTTTGGCCATGGATTCTACTTTGGCCTGTTTGGCTTCAATTACGTCCAGTCATCCCATCACTGCTGCTCCTATGACAAATGTTAGGGAGAATTCTCTGTTTAGGCTGAATTTCCTAACCTAGTGAGTCCCCCAGCAGCTTTGCTGGATTTCTGGAGTTTTTTTTTTCATCCTGCCAAGAGTGAGACTCTTTTTCCTCCCACTCCTGGACATGAATGTGGTTGATTTCTTTGAATGACAATGTGTTCTATGGGCTATGGGGTCTTTTACTCCATAGGGCCTCATGTGTTTTTGCTATGTGTGTTACACCGCACCCTCCGTGCCGTAACACTGGGGTGTCCTAGAGGATCCCCACCATAGACTCCATACCCTGGGACTGACTACTGTCTCCCAGGGCATGTAAAGTCACCATTGGCTTTACTAGACCTAAATTTACTAACAGAACTAGTACAAACCATCCTATTGTGTACGTACTGGTAGGGGTAATTCGATTACTCCTGGGTCTGTTGTTCGAGGGGGCACTGTCCCATCCCCCTCGTCGAGTTTTGGCTGGTGGCAGTGGATACTACTTTTTATATTCGACCACGAATATATTCCTATGGGATTCTTCCCATTGTTGGAGACTAATACTTTTTCACATTAGTCTCTAACATACCGCAGGTTTATTTGTCTTAAATAAATCCACCGATTGGTATTTTCTGCCAGAACTCGGTTTTTAAAATGGCGTATGTGTTTGCCTCTGTAACTCCGTAACCAAAGGTTGAGCCCTTTGTTCCACTTTTGGCAGGCTTCTGCACAGAAGCCCTCCAGAGTGGTGCCATTCTGTCTGGGTACCACCGGGGGTGTGGGAGGGGGTTTAGGCACCCTGGACTGAGTTGCCTTGCCAACTCAAGTTGCACTCTTGTGTGATTGGCCCGAGTGGTGAGCCGCCCCGCTCACCACTTAGCATGTTTGATTGACAGCTAGGCTGAATGAATGGGTGTTTTCTACATAAAAGCAGGGCTTTTGGGACTGGAACTTCAGAAGTCGCCACAGGACCTAAGAATCCGACGAGGGTAAAGCTGAGCCGACCTGCAAAGACGACACCTCCGGTGGAGCCCTGCTGAACCGACTCACCACTTCCCAACGACAGAGGAGATCTCCCTGCTGGAGAGTCTTCTTCCCCTGACTGGTGGGAACAACCAGTCCCTGGCTTTTTCTTCTCTTCAAGGACGTCTAGTGGTCGAATTGCCCGTGCTGAGCACCCCGGCAACCGGATAACCACTGGCCACTGTACCGCAACTAAAAGGTGGTGCCTTGTCATTGAGCACTCCGCGGCTGGTCTCTTCCCTGGTGGTGCAATGAACCTCAACTTTCCTCGACGACAAGATCATCTCATCTTCTGGCAAAGCCCTGACTTGCATCCACCACCAGGAACAACTGCCCCCGCCGGAGCTGCCTCTTCACTCTCAAGGTACTGTGTCCGCCTGGCTTCCCTTGTGACGGTTAGCGTGAGGTGTCTTAAACCCTTACCTTTCCATTGGGTCACCTCCAGACCTTCTTAAACGTTTGTTCTAAACTGGTCCAACCTTTCTGTGACATTTTGCTACAAAGACTTGAAGTGAATTTCCACTGTGATACTTTTAGGACATACAGCCTTGCCTCTCTCCGAGTGGGCCTGGCCTCTGAACTTTGTGATTTACAGTAGACCCTGCCTTGCTCGCCTTGCATTTGTTTCGTAAAAGTGTTGGTACTGAGTTTGTTTCATACCCTGCCTTTTTCTCTCCCTTTCTAACGAATACTAGAGTGCCATCTAGGTTAAAGCATTCACCTCTGTCTGCAAATAAGTGGTGCCGTTGAACCTAGACTTGTCGAATTATTGTTATGGGATTGATATATACTCATAGTAACTGTGATTGAAGTTGTTTGTCATATTAATGCCAGTGTGGTTTCCATAGATGTGTTTTTAAATAAATAATTATATATCTTTACTCCCAATCTCTGATCAGTGTCTGCTTGTTCTACTGTGTAAATTGCCCTATCTTGTATACTCCAAATACGGCCTAAGTCTTCTCTTCTTGAGGGAAGTCTGACTGCTCAGCCACAGCTACCAAGTGAATCTGTGTGGTACAGACTGCTACCAAGTGGGTTTACTGCCAAACACCTGTAGTCCTAAATCTTTTGCAGTGGTCCCAGAGGGAACTGCACAGGTTTCTGCCTAACACTGGTGTACAGCAGTGGGATTCGTATTGAGTATACAGTTTAGAGTGCTTTTCAACACTTTAGGATAACTAACCACAAAGCTTAGCACTAAAAAGCAACTTTCAAAAAACATGTCTACTATGGAAGTTTACAGTCAGGAGAGTGAGTTTGAGAGCTCTCAGTAGACAAGAGAATCTTTCTGTAAGAGGCAAGAAAGTAGAACTGATAGCGAGATTGCTGGAAAACCAAAGTCTGGGTACTGGTTCAGAGGAACCAACTTCTCCAGCAAATGTAGATAACAGTAATGGTGTTGATCTAAATCAAAGTTCTGATGATAGTGATGAAGAGGCTGAAGAGGAAGGAGAGGCTAATGAAACTGTCTCCCCTGCTCCTCTGTCTGCCCTACCAGCTGTACCTACTGGGCCTATAGCAGGTCCCACACTAAGTCTTCAAGTCCTTGAACTAGAAAAAATGAAAATAGACTTGGAATTCAGAAGGATTACTGCTCAAACTGAACAGAAGCACCAAGAAATGCAACAAATTCTTAGGCTCAGAGAAATGGAGCTCAAGCATGAGGTAGAAATGAAAAAGTTGTCTGTCGAAACTGCTTCTGTCTCTGGCTCCTCTAGAAGTTCCACTCCCAAAAGACCCCGGATGCCTAAGGAATTAATTGGTATGTATGAACCAAAGTTGGATGTGTTGGATTGGCTGAGTTTGTTTGAGTACAATCATGGGCTCCAGAACATCACAGGTAATGAGCTACTTACCTGGTTGTTCTGTTGCAACTGATGTGGTAATGGAGTTGGGGAGGAGGATAGGAAAGAGTACGAAAGTGTGAAACTAGCTTTGATAGCTAGATTTGGGAAGACCCCTTCCCAGTATCTTAAGAGGTTTAGAACCCTCAAAAAGCATGATGATACCCCTTGGGCTACCTGGGTGAGTGAAGGGTTGAAAAACTTAGAGGGATGTATTAAGGGTTACAAGGTGAACACTTATGAGAGTATGAAGAATCTTTTTATGTTGGAGTCTATTTATGATGCCCTTTCTCCTGAGCTCAGACAGCACTTGGCTGATTCGAAGGAATTGGATTCCAGGAAGCTAGCTAAGGCTGCTGACTTGTGGGTTGCCAACAGGGCTACTCATAAGGATTCTGGGGCAACTCAGAAAAAGGATGAGGGAAAACAGCCTAAAAAAGACTCAAAAGAGAATTCTAATAATTCAAATTCCAAAGAGGGCCCAAAACAAAACCATAAGGGTAAGCCACAAGGACAACCGCAGCAGGATAGTGTACCTTCTGGTGCCAAACCAGAGGGAGGCCAGAACAAGCCACCATTCCAGAAAGCATTCGGAAAATGCTTTGTTTGTCGCTCTACTGACCATGTGAAAGGAGATCCCAGATGCAAGCGTAAACCTTCAGGGGTCCAGCTTCTCTCCTTAGCCTTCGCTCCAGAGGAGGAAGTCCAAATGGCAAGTGGAAACTTTCTACTGCTGGCTGATGAACCCATTGGAGTCTCAGCCAGTGTTTATTTAGTGTCTCTGGGTTTGTGGGAACAACAGAATTTAGATGTCTATAATTCTATCCCAGATAATACTAAAGAGTATTATAAGGACAGTGTCCAGGTGAATGGTCAGGAGACTCCTGCCATCAGGGACACTGGGGCCAGCATAACTGTGGTGGATAAATCTTTTTTTCAGGCTGAGGATGTTGCTAAGGCACCCAAACGCCTCACCAAGTTAGCTGGAGGGCCTGTGCAGATGCTTCCCCAATTACCAGTTCTCATCCAGTGTAACAACATGACTTTGAAGATACCTGTCAGCATACAGAGTGAGGTACCAGGACGAGTTCTGTTGGGTAACAATTTAAAAACTCTCAGAGTTGTGTCTCATACCCCCAGACCTCCTAGTAAATGGTTACAGGAGCTAACAAGACCTGCAAGGGCGAGAACCATGAGAGGTACTCCCGAGGAGATGATGAAGAAGGATATCATTCCTGCTCCACTGGAATTGTCAGTTGCGGTCTCAAAGAAATCAGAAGCGAAAGGGAAACTTAAAACTTCAATACCGAAACCAGCAGCCAGAACTTCAGTGCAGCCAACAAGGACTTCCCCTCGGTTGTCCAAAGTTACACCAGTAACTCCCCCTCCAACTGAGGCTGAGAGGGTGGTACAACCCTGTGTGGTAGAATTAGACTCTGAAGAAGAGCTAATGGAAGGCCAGGAACTCATTGGAGATCTGGATCCTGTTGACCATCCTGAGCTGCAGTCTTTACTGGCAGAAGGTGGACCCAACAGGGCAGACTTCAGTAAGGGACAGAGAGAATGTCCAACTCTGGAAGGTCTTCGCCACCAGGCAGAAGAACAGGCTGAAGGGCAAGAGCCTGGGAAATACAGGTTGCACTGGGAAGATGGCCTCTTCTACAGTGAACCGACCAAGTCTGAACCTAGAGACTACAAACGACTTGTAGTACCCAAAGAGAACAGACAACAGTTCTTGCAGTTAGCCCACGAGATTCCTTAGGCTGGTCACTTGAGTTTCAAGAAGACCAATGAAAGGCTCTCTCTCTACTTTTATTGGCCAAAGATGGGGGCCGAAGTAGAAACACACTGCACAAGCTGCCACACCTGCCAGACCTCTGGTAAGGTTGGCTCCAAGAATGTGGCACCTTTATTGCCTCTCCCAGTTGTGGGAGTGCCATTTGAGAGAGTAGGGATGGACATTGTTGGTCCCCTTGATCCTCCAACCTCCTCAGGCAACAGGTTTATACTTGTTGTAGTAGACCATGCTACTACGTATCCTGAGGCAATTCCTATGAGGACTGTTACAGCTCTGGCTGTGGCTAAGGCCCTCCTTGGTATTTTTACCAGGGTCGGGTTTCCTAAGGAAGTAATCTCTGACAGGGGGTCAAACTTTATGTCCCACTACATGAAAGCCATGTGGAAAACCTGTGGAGTTACTTACAAGTTCTCAACAGCTTACCACCCACAAACCAATGGGTTGGTAGAAAGGTTCAACCGAACCATGAAGAGCATGATAGGTGCTTTAGAGGAACCCCTTAAACGGAAGTGGGATCTTCTACTGCCATGCCTTCTTTTTGCTTATAGAGAAGTCCCTCAGGAGGGAGTAGGTTATTCTCCCTTTGAGCTTCTCTATGGTCATCCCATCAGAGGTCCATTGGCCCTGATTAAGGAGGGGTTGGAGAGTGCTCCTTCCCCCAAGCCAGTCAGAGTGACTGACTATGTGATAGGTCTCCGGAGGAGAATGTCACACATAATGGCGGAAGCAAGTGATAACTTGAAAGCTGGACAAGCATTGGTCAAGCACTGGGATGATCAAAAGGCTAACATGGTTGAGTTCACTCAAGACCAGCTAGTTCTCGTTATGATCCCAACAAGGCAGAGGCCCTTGCAAGACAAATGGATGGGACCCTTCAGAGTTGTGGGTAAACTTGGAGAGGTCAACTATCTGGTGGACTTGGGCAATCCCAAGGAGGCTCCGACAGTCTTCCACACCAACAGACTCAAAGCGTATGTCTCGAGACCTGATGTTGGAGCGTTGCTTCTAGCATCATCCGAGGAAGAAGAAGAGAGTGAAGCTCTTCCGGATCTCCTCAGAGGCTTACCTTTAGACGAAAAAATTGAAGGAGTAAATCTCTCTTCAAATCTGACACCTGAGCAACAAGAAGAGTGCAAATCTATGTTGAACCAGTTTGCCTCTCTGTTCTCACTTTCACCAGGCTTGACCCCTTGGGGCCAGCATGACATACTCACTGGTGACTGTCTGCCAGTCAAAAGCAGAGGATACAGAATGTCAGAAAGTATAAGAACCCACATCAAAGGTGAGGTCAGCAAGATGCTTGATCTCGGGGTAATAGAGCCCTCTACTAGTCCATGGTCTAGCCCAGTTGTGTTAGTACCAAAGGCAGGATCTAAAGAACTTAGATTCTGTGTGGACTATAGAGCTCTTAATGCAGTCACCAAGACTGATGCCCACCCTTTGCCAAGAACAGATGAGTTGGTGGATAGACTTGGTTCAGCCAAGTTCCTCAGCACATTTGACTTGACGTCAGGCTATTGGCAAATAGCCCTGACAGACCATGCCAAGGAGAAAACTGCATTTTCTACCCCAGCTGGCTTATACCAGTTTAATGTAATGCCTTTTGGATTGAAAAATGCACCTGCTACATTTCAACGGATGGTAAACCAGGTTCTGAATGGGATGGAGGACTTCTGCATGGTATACTTGGATGACATAGCAGTGTTCAGCAATTCCTGGGAAGAACATGTAACCCACCTAAGAGATGTTTTGCAGGCTCTTGGATGAGCCAATCTGACCATAAAGGCGAGTAAATGCCAAATTGGACAGAGTAAGGTAGTCTATCTTGGACATGAGGTAGGAGGTGGAGAAATAAGGCCTTTGCTCAGTAAGATTGAAGCTGTGCAAAATTGGACAACACCTACTACTCAGACCCAGGTGAGAGCCTTCTTAGGTCTCACCGGGTATTACAGGAATTTCATTGAGAACTATGGGACCATAGCTTTTCCTCTGAATGTCATCTCCTCTCCAAAATTCCCTAAAAAGGTTAGATGGAACGAGGAGTGAATCAGGCCTTTGAAAACCTGAAAAAGGCTCTTTGCCAAGCCCCAGTACTCAGAGCTCCTGATTACCACCAAACTTTCATTGTGCAGACAGATGCTTCAAATGTAGGAATAGGTGCTGTACTCAGTCAACTAATGGGAAAGGTATGGAGCACCCCATTTGCTTCATCAGCCGCAAGCTGAAGGATCCTGAAACAAGGTGGGCAACAATCGAAAGAGAATGCTTTGCTATCGTGTGGACTCTGAAGAAGTTTAGGCCATACTTGTATGGTTCTACTTTTGTCATTCAGACTGACCACCAACCCTTGAGATGGTTAATGCAAATGAAAGGGGAAAACCCAAAACTACTGAGATGGTCAATCTGCTTGCAAGGGTTTGATTTCACCATTGAGCACAGGTAAGGGTGTCACCACCAAAATGCTGATGGTCTCTCTAGGATGTATATCATCGACTAGAGGTATGAGATTCATCCAGGAGTGGATTAAATCCTCCTGTCCCTTAGTCTGGGGGGGGGTGGGAGTGTTAGGGAGAATTCTCTGTTTAGGCTGAATTTCCTAACCTAGTGAGTCCCCCAGCAGCTTTGCTGGATTTCTGGAGTTTGTTTTTCTTCATCCTGCCAAGAGTGAGACTCTTTTTCCTCCCACTCTTGGACATGAATGTGGTTGATTTCTTTGAATGTCAATGGGCCTCATTACGACCCTGGCGGAAATCGTGGCGCCAAATGCACCATGGAGCACGGCGGAAAGCTGCCGATAGCGCCATGGGGGTTGGCGGATTTACCGCCCCATTCCGACCTTGGCGGGGCGGTAAATTCCCATTCCCCATTTTACCCTTCCCCATTCCCATTTTTGCCCCATAGGGTATAATGGGAGTGGGGAAGGCGTTAATTACGCCACCGTAAAATACGGTGGTGTAATTAACAACAAGGTCCCGTAGCGCCATGGATTTCTCCGCCCGGAAAAACCAGGCGGAAAACGCTCCATGGCGCTACGGGAACTCGTAGTGGGGCGGACGGGTCCGCCGCGAATACCGCTGGCGTAAACCCACTCCGCCAGGGTCGTAATGAGGCCCAATGTGTTTTATGGGCTATGGGGTCTTTTACTCCATAGGGCCTCATGTGTTTTTGCTATGTGTGTTACACCGCACCCTCCGTGCCATAACACTGGGGTGTCCTAGAGGATCCCCACCATAGACTCCATACCCTGGGACTGACTACTGTCTCCCAGGGCATGTAAAGTCACCATTGGCTTTACTAGACCTAAATTTACTAACAGAACTAGTACAAACCATCCTATTGTGGACGTACTGGTAGGGGTAATTCGATTACCCCTGGGTCTGTTGTTCGAGGGGGCACTGTCCCGTCCCCCTCGTAGAGTTTTGGCTGGTGGCAGTGGATACTACTTTTTATATTCGACCGCGAATATATTCCTATGGGATTCTTCCCATTGTTGGAGGCTAATACTTTTTCACATTAGTATCTAACATAACGCCGGTTTATTTGTCTTAAATAAATCCACCGGTTGGTATTTTCTGCCAGAACTCGGTTTTTAAAATGGCGTATGTGTTCGCCTCTGTAACTCCGAAACCAAAGGTTGAGCCCTTTGTTCCACTTGTGGCAGGCTTCTGCACAGAATCCCTCCAGAGTGGTGCCATTCTGTCTGGGTACCACAGGGGGTGTGGGAGGGGGTTTAGGCACCCTGGACTGAGTTGCCTTGCCAACTCAAGTCGCACTCTTGTGTGATTGGCCCGAGTGGTGAGCCGTCCCGCTCACCACTTAGCATGTTTGATTGACAGCTAGGCTGAATGAATGGGGGTTTTCTGCATAAAAGCAGGGCTTTTGGGACTGGAACTTCATAAGTCGCCACAGGACCTAAGAATCCGACGAGGGTAAAGCTGAGCCGACCTGCAACGACGACACCTCCGGTGGAGCCCTGCTGAACCGACTCACCATTTCCCAACGACAGAGGAGATCTCCCTGCTGGAGAGTCTTCTTTCCCTGACTGGTGGGAACAACCAGTCCCTTGCTTTTTCTTCACTTCCAGGACGTCTAGTGGTTGAATTGCCCGTGCTGAGCACCCCGGCAACCGGATAGCCACTGACCACTGTACCGCGACCAAAAGTGGTGCCTTATGATTGAGCACTCCGCGGCTTGTCTCTTCCCTGGTGGTGCAACGATCCTCAACTTTCCTCGATGACGAGATCATCTCATCTTCTGGCAAAGCCCCGACTTGCATCCACCACCAGGAACAACTGCCCCCGCCGGAGCTGCCTCTTCACTCTCAAGGTACTGTGTCCGCCTGGCTTCCCTTGTGACGGTTAGCGTGAGGTGTCTTAAACCCTTACCTTTCCATTGGGTCGCCTCCAGACCTTCTTAAACGTTTGTTCTAAACTGGTCCAACCTTTCTGTGACATTTTGCTACAACGACTTGAAGTGCATTTCCACTGTGATACTTTTGGGACATACAGCCTTGACTCTGTCCGAGTGGACCTGGCCTCTGAACTTTGTGATTTACAGTAGACCCTGCCTTGCTCGCCTTGCATTTGTTTCGTAAAAGTGTTGGGACTGAGTTGGTTTCACACCCTGCCTTTTTCTCTCCCTTTCTAACGAATACTAGAGTGCCATCTAGGTTAAAGCATTCACCTCTGTCTGCAAATAAGTGGTGCCGTTGAACCTAGACTTGTCGAAATATTGTTATGGGATTGATATATACTTATAGTAACTGTGATTGAAGTTGTTTGCCATATTAGTGCAAGTGTGTTTTCCATAGATGTGTTTTTAAATAAATAATTATATATCTTTACACCCAAGTTCTGATCAGCCTCTGCTTGTTCTACTGTGTAAATTGCCCTATCTTGTATACTCCAAATACGGCCTAACTCTTCTTGAGGGAAGTCTGACTGCTCAGCCACAGCTACCAAGTGAATCTGTGTGGTACAAACTGCTACCAAGTGGGTTTACTGCCAAACACCTGTAGTCCTAAATCTTTTGCATTGGTCCCAGAGGGAACTGCACAGGTTTCTGCCTAACAACGAAGGGTACCCATGGTGTCGCAGGTACCGGCCTGCCACTTGTGCGCTGTTGGGGGGGCTGTGTGGGGATATGTTGCTGGCTTGGATGCTGCTGCCGGGCTCTGAGTGCCGGTCTACAGGGTTGCCATATGATGGTGTGTCTACATCTGGCTATGGTGTGCGGACATGACGCACATGCACACGTAGGTTTGTGCTCCCTGTGTGCCTGGCCCTGGGGTCCCCTGTGGTGTGCCCATCCCTTCGGCGTCACTGCTTCTGGGGGAATGCAAATGTCCTGCCTGATGCGCACCTGGAGGTGTCACTCCCATGTCGGTCTCTGACCCACAGGTGACTCCCTGTGCATCGGGAGTCTGCATGGTGGCTTGGGGCGAGCTGGGCGCGGACTCCCTACAGACATCTGGGTGCTGCAGTGGTCTGGTTGGGCTGCGTTGTGGTGATGTGGGATGGGTCCGGCGTCGGTTCCCTTCTGCGTGGCTCCTTTTTGGGGTGGTGGTGCTGGTCGTGGCACACTGCCTCGGGCGCTGTGATGGAGTAGCCTCCTCCCCATCATCTTCATCCTGTGAGGTTCGCCGTGTGCCTGTGGGGTACATAGGGTGTGGATTGAGTCCAAGGCAACCTACATAAGTATCAAGCAGTTCATGCCATCAAGTGGGATTGTAGACAGTATCAATTATGCATGCCACTTGCATATTTTTCAGTCTCCATGTGGTGATTGGTGTGATGTGTGAGTGTGGAGGTACACTGCATGGGAATGTTTTTTGTGACAAGATCACATGCGGGATTGGGGTGCACCACACTCATGGTCCTGGGGGTGTATTCATGCACACTCTACGTAGCTGTCCCATGGCTATGTCCCCTGCCCCTTCTATTGATGCACTGCACGTGCAGGGGAGTCTAGGCAGCACTACGGTTCAATGGTTCAAGGGCTCACTTATGGGTGTCTGCAGTGCCTCACACGCATTTCATCGCATTCATTCACTCAGGGTCTGCATGTGTGGTACTTTCAGTTGCATGCATTCAGGGTGGGACTCTCCTGCAGTTGGATCAATACCAGTGCCTGCCTCCGCTCCACCAATTCCCTCGATGCTGCCCATGTCGATTAGGGCAGCCATCTTCTCCTCCCAGGGTGTGAGTTTGGGTCGTGGTGGTGGTGGCCCTCTTCCAGTGCCCCTGCTTGCACTCCTATTCTGTAAGAGGATGCCGCTGACTCTCACATGCAAGTCATTGAGGCGCTTGCGACAGTCCTCGCCATCCCGGGGCACACGCCCCACTGCAGACACCCTTTGGCTGATGTTGCACCAGATCTGTGCACGGCACTGCCCACTAATCTTGCGCTGCTGCAGTTCTTCATGGTGGATCTCTGCCTCCTCCACCAGTACGGCCAGCTCCTGGTCACTAAATTTGGGCTTCCTCACCCTGTCCAGGGCTGACTTGCCCCTAGTGCGCTCCTGTGACATAATTCACTCTTCCCATGGGTGGATGGCTTGCAGGGGCTGTGATATCCGATGGATTGTGATTTCTAAGATGGCCGCCGCTTTGTTTGTCGTTCCGGCGGTGGCACGTTTCCCACATGCTAATAGCGCGCGCTTATGGCATGTTCTATTAACGCAGTATGGCGGTAGCGCACAGTGAGCTGGATTTACGCGTTCTTGGACCATTTTCCCGTCGAGCGCTATTTGTGCTACCGCCATGTCCTTGTGCGCGTGCACACAAACTCGTGCTCTGCCGGACTATCCGCCGGGGGGCTTGGCGTTAGCGCTAATTACGCTCTACGGGAAAACCACTGCATTACCGCCCAACTCGTGATGAGGCCCAGAGGTAGCGCTATTACCGCCGCATTTAAGGGTTCGCCAGATCATGGCTTCGGCTGATTTGTCGCCAGCTCTTAACTGGGCGAAATCTGCCGAAATTTCACGCTCATACCGCCGGCTCATTTCCCGCCAGCGGTAAGAGCGCGAAATTTCCCTATTGAGCCCAATGGGGAATGGGGCATTCCCGAATGGGCTCAATGGGGAATGGGGATTTCCAGATCCGCCAAACCCGTGATCCGGCGCTAATAGCACTGGGGGGTTTGGCGGTAGAGCTATTACCACCCAACTCGTGATGAGGCCAGAGAAAAGAACAGTTGTGGCTTGTGAAAAACATTGTGCTTAAGTTAAGATTTCCCCCTGCAAATTTCTCAACTCACAAAGAAGCAATTCTACACAGATGTAAGTAAGCAGCAGGTATTCAGGAATATAGAACAGTGCATATGGTTTGAATACAATCTTCCCTCCCCAAACAAGAGAGAAAAAACATTTTGGGAAATTTACACCTTTTAAAATGACATTTGAAAATGGCTGTGTGAAGCAATGAAAAGTGTGCAAAAATCCTTAAATTGATATACATTCGTATGGGAGCAACACAAAAAAGATTCTAACAAACATAAGCTATCATATGAGCAACAATACACACTTAGAATCAGAATGGAAGTTTGGAAATACTTTGGATGGGAAAACACATGTAAAACCTTTGCAAAATTGCGAATTCCCGCCTAATTTTCATTATGTGATTTTTAAGAAAAACAGGTCAACACTTTTTCGGGATGCAGTTTTAGGGTAGGGATGTAGCTACAAGTCCCAGGTTTAAGTCAGAGTTGAAATTAAGTCTCTAGCTATAAAATTGAGGAAGTTATACAAGTTTGAATGAGAGGTGTTTTTGAAAATAAAGGGGCGAAATTGAAAACAGAAATCAGTTTTTACAATGACAATTATGCTCTAGACTAGGGTATTCAGGCTGGTTACCAGTTTGAAAGACAGTAAGCTCCAGAGTGGTCTGCGGAAACCAACCCCAGCACCTCTGTGTTTGCCTTGGAGGACTCAGTCGGATTACCCGTGGGATGGTTTTAAGGGTTTGGGATTTCACAAGATAAAAGGATTTTAAAGAAATGATCACTAACACAAGCACTCAAAGCAAGGTTTCAAGACTTGTGGGACAATATTACAAGTTCTTAAGTTAAAGAGAGGGTGGGTTATAGATTGGGATAGGACAAGTAAGGCAAATAGACTATGGTTTACTATGATTCCTATTTATACTTACAGTCCACTGTAATTTAAGATTGGACCATCAGGTTCTGGTCATCATGAATCGGGTCTACAGACAGCAGGGCATATCTGGCAGAATTGGATCAGCTGGGCAGTTCTGGTGCACGGAATGGCCCCTCAGAGTGGACTGGACTGGATTGGATTGGCCCTTCTGATTGCTGGACACTGTAGATCAGTGAGATGGTGAGTTTCAGCAGTTAAGCCTTAATGGTAGCAAGCCAGACTGGATCAAAATTGCTTCCCTGAAGTTTGGGATGGTTCAGGATTTGGTCCTAGCTGAAAAGAGTTCAGCAAATGCGGAGGCCTTGGCTTGGTCAAGATGAAGAATTCAGGAACAATATGAAGAAGTCAGGAACAGAGCGTCACACGAAAATCAGGATGGAGTCAGTAATCAGTGTGTTTTGTGTGTTGTGAGGTGCCATTATTTATCCTGCCAAGTGACATCACTCAGTTTATGGTAGGGGCAGACTTACAACCCACATCCACAAGGCTATGAGTGGTCAAAGGCACAGTTCCCTCCTTGCTCTTTGCTGATAGGATGACATAAAAGGTTGTCAGGTTTTATGATGTGACTTGGGAACTTCCCATAATGATTGGGTCCAAAATGTAACTTTCCCACAAATACACATTTATATACGTATGCCCTCTAATAAAATCGGACACATACATTACATATTTTGTGGGTTTACATCCAACTCCCACGTCGGTAAGACCTGGTCTTGTCTTTCTATTGAATTTTAGCCATTTTAAACATAAAGGTTTGGCCTAACAATTCCTAACTCGGTACATATATGTGCAATCACCCCTAGCACATGGGTACACAATATTAGATTTGCAGCATTAATAGTCTCTGTGCAATTAGTGTTTTTGCATTACTTCAGTTCCTTACACAGTAAGAAATGCTAACAAGTTTTCAACTGGCTAGCATGAGTTCAAATTTATATGTATGTACTTTTCACTCATTTACTTATTCCTGCCGCCAAGTTAAATGTCATGAAGTTCTGTGGCAAAATAAATTATTTAAATCCAAAATTCACGTCAGTTTTTTATTCTTCCTTCACAAGAGTGAACAGATGGCCAGTCCTTTGAAGTTCAATGAGAAGGCTCCTCCCTGAGAATGGAACATCCTGCCCCTCCCCTGAAGGGATGAGTGTTCAAGCCTGCCATTGTCTTTTCCTGGGGCCCAGACGAAAGTCTGATGAGGTCCTTTGTTATGAGTATGCGAGGCCTCACCCAAGCAATTAAGCCTTCCTGCCAGCAGTGGATTGTCACTCTGTGTGTCAACCTTTCCCAGGCTGAGAACCGTCAAGCAGAATTGTAATTAACTCCAAACTGGGTTACTTTAAGTTTTACCTACATCTTTCATTAAAACATATAAATTGAATACAGTTTGTAGGTGGATTCTTACATTTGTAATCCTTTGACTTTTCTTAAAGAATTAAGCCTTTCCTCAAAAACATACTTTTAAAACTATCGATTTTGCACTTTCTTCATGGAAAAACACCTTAAAATGAGTTCTTTTAAATCTGATTTTCCTATGCAGCACACACATTTTATTCAGCACCAGTTCTTCCCTTGAGTGCTGGAATTTGCTTGCAGTCTGGATACATGTAGCCAGCCTTTGTATAAAGTTTCTGTATGCACAGCTGAAATTGTTAGATGTTGCAATTTTAGCCAAATTTTTCCTGTGGAACTGAAAACAAATGCTCCTGGACTGCCTTTTCCTTAGATACATTTCAGAACTGCTGTCAGTCAATGGGGTCTGGTTCCTCTGGCCATCCTAGATGATCCTGACATTTCAGTACCTTTTTACTCTCAATGATTCAATGGAAAATATATGTATCTAGTGCCAAAAACAGCACTTTTGAAGATTGCAAAGCTACATTTTAAAAGGCATTTTCGGTTTTCAGCACAATTCAGCTGCTTTGTTCCATGTTGAATGTGGCAAAGCCCACTGGCATGCTCCTGCAGTGATAACTCTCTTTTCCACCCCACTTTGACTGTGTGTGGAGGGTGTGCAGCCTTTTGTGGTGGTGACCCCAGCGCAGTTTTGCAGATTTTGGCACGCACAGGAGTCAGCGCATCCATTTTGGGCTGTTTCCTTCACCATTTGTGAAGTGATGCAGTGGGGCACATTGGAATGAGTCAAAATATCCCACATGACCAAGACCATGCCTAGGACATACCATCTCTGATTGCTGGTAACCTGAAAATACTCCATTGCTGGGCTTCGGAATCTAATTGCATTCTAGTCTATTTAAACCTAAGGGCCTATAAAGGGCACTTTTTTAAAATTGATTTGTGTTTGGTTTCTCACGGTTAAAACCTTTACAAAAAAAAATAGTAATTACATTTCCTTTTTCATACATATTATAAAACAATTTTCAGTTCTCACCCATTTTCTGTAATAATCAATAATAAAGGGCGCTTTGGTAAAGACCAACCTGCTAAATTGACTTTTAGGGGACCAACAGGGAGCTCACACATAGATTGCATTTTTATCTCAGGACTGGACTGGGCAAGGGACACCGATTTCAAAGTGGTGGATAGAATGGAAAGCGACGATCTACAGCTAGCCCTGCTGTTAAGGGCGATGAAGCACACTCCGACATCTCAAGTCCTAACGTTCACCCCCACCCAATAGAGGTCAGTGGTCATTCTCAGAAATCCTTTAAAAGGTTTAATCTCAAGGGGCCTGAAGTAAAATCCAACCTTTATGGCTCTATTATGGAGAACCTGAAGGGTATATACAATGAAGATCCCACTGACGCTGAGACACTAGCAGAATATAAGATGCTTACCATGAGTTTGATCCCACATATTTCAGTGCCAGGGAAGGTATTAAAACAAAAACGAACCTGACCTAAATCAAATTGGTTTGATGGAGAATGTCATAAGGCCAAGGCCGAAATTCTTATCTGCCTCAAATCAAGCTTAGGTCTGGACAGACAGAAACTCTGAAAGCTTGCCCTAATATACAAATCCATGGTGTTTACAAAGAACAGAGATTTCACCCACGAGAAATGGATTGCTCTCCAAGCTACTCTCCAAACCATGGATCAACTGTTATTTTGGAAGTTAGTCTCAGAAAAAGATCTGAAGGTTGCCCCGGTGTTACTCTGTCACATCAATGAGGACAGGTTGGGGCCGCACTTTGCCAACCTGTACAGACCTCCTATAGCAGTGGCGCTGTCCTCAGTATCATCACAGTAGATATCATGACAGTGTCTATCTACGAGGTCGCAATAGCCCTTAACTCGTCCAAAAGTGGCAAAGCGGCAGGGCATGATCTCATATCTGTCAACCTTTTTAAAAATGAAGCAGATATCTGGATCCCAGTCCTATGTAGGGTATTTAATGCTATTTCTTCTAGGGGGGAAATCCCTAGCTCATGGAGGCGGGTGGTGGTACCAATTTATAAAAAAAAGCGTGGTAGAGACTCTGCAAGGAATAATCACCCGATCTCGCTTCTGGATAGCATTGGCAAACTATTTGGAAAAGTGATTCTGAAATACCTACAGGATTGGGCAGTCAGAGAATCAATAATCCATGACCTCCAGGCAGGTTGTAGACCCAAAAGAGGAGTTTATTATGGTCTGCCCAAGTTAGGGCTACATTTCGAAATTTCGACCAATGCTTTATGCTCTATCTACTAATTCAAAAATACACTGTTTAAAAAAAAAAAATCGGAGATTTAAAAACTGCATTTGATTCCATTTGTAGGGAAACCATGGGGCAGATATTACAGTCAAGGAATGCTCCTGCTGCACTAATAAACATAATATGTAAGCTCCACACTGCTAGCAGTGCCAGTGTACGCTTTGGACCTGCTGGTGAGTTGACATGACCCTTTGAGGTTGAGAAGGGAGTTAGGCAAGACTGTGCCCTGGCACCACTTCTCTTCAACCTATAAATGCAAGACATCATTGATTCCTTACTAAGGGAGTGCCAAGATTGCCCGAAGACCGATTGTGAGAAGTACCCATCCCTACTTTATGCAGATGATGCAGTCATCATAGCAACATCCCCACAGGGTTTTAGGAGGTCCCTATCAGTATTCCAGAGAAAATGTAAGGAGCTGCACCTTAGCTAAATGTCGAAAAATCAAAGGTGATGATTTTTAGACCTAAATCAGAAAAAACGAAATCATTAAATGTTGAAGTTGAAGGTTTGCTGTTGCAACAGGTCAACTTTTATGATTATCTGGGACTGAGATTGGAGGAGTCTGATGGTTGGACAACCCAGATGAATAAATCAGCCATTATTTCCAGGAAGGTGGGGGAAGCCATCTGGCATTCCATGTGAAACATGGGAGGGGCGAAGTCTCTCTAGCTTTAGATTTGTTCCACAATCAAGCAATCGCTGCAGCCTTATATGGTTCCAAACTCTGGGGTTACAGTAGCATCATGAAGATCTGCACTTATGAACATATCTTTTTGAAGAAACTGTTGTTGCTTCCTGCTAATGCTCCAACGGTCATGCTTTTCCTGGAGCTTGGTGGAATGTCGGTTGCTGCCCAAATCCAAGCTAGACTAGCACTCTATTGGGCCAGACTGTGGAAGCAGTGTGGCCATGAAAGATATCGGAAGGCAGTACAACATCTCCTAGACATGGAGGGTGGTAGGGTTTTATTATGTTCTGCCCATATTATTGCTACATTTCGAGATCTCAACCTGGTAGACCTGTGGAATCATCCCGCAGTTGTAAGACCAGCATTGATAGTGAGCATCAAGGTGAAGATCAGGTCGAGAGGCTACGATAGCTTGTTGGGCGATGATCTACGCTTGAAACTTGGCCTTAGCTACCTCGACCAAAGGCATCAACAGGGCTTTAACAATGCATGGAGGGTATCAAATCAGTTTTGCACTTCCTGCTGTTTTGTACTGGAACAATTGTATCTGTTGCCAATGTTGAGAGAGGCTGGGGCCCGAGACTTTGATAGTGCTGTAAGATACCTGAGCCAGAGTACAGATCTACATGTCGCACGTGCAAAGGTGACAAAGTAGAAAATGGACCTTACAAAGAAGAGGCTGCGAGCCAAAGACTCTCCTCTTCTGTTCTCATACTAGATTAGATCTGACACCTCGGACCCTGTTAACCTCACAGCACTCAGCCATGTTTTATCACGTGCATAATAATTGTGAGTCAACTCTTAACTTATTTGAAACTTTTTATAATCTGAGTTGAAGCCTTGCTTTATCAATGCAATGTATGCGCATTCAGTAGTGAATTTGGTCGGAAATGCTAAATTGTTCATGTCGATTTTAACTATGAATTCATTTTCTTTTACTAGTATGTACTTTTATGGTTGAATAACCGAAATTAAGTTTATGATGATGATGACACTCCTCTCTTTCTTCTTTCACATCCTCATCTGGTTTTCAAGCTAATTTCTATATAGTCGACACTCAATTATTTCTATCCTTTTCTCGGACACCTTACACAAACAACTTACAAAATGCCTAACAGTCAACATGTCATGGATGGAATCTTACTTCTTACAATTAAATCTCAAGAAAAAATAGATATTATTTTTCCCAGCATCATCCTTGGTTGTTACTCCGCACTCTATCCTATTTCCACGTCTTCATCTAGGTCCCAGCACCTCAGCTAGAAATCTATCTATTATTTTTTATTCTACCCTTTCTTTTCAGAAACAATCTTATCAGTTACTCATATTTGTAGATTTCCACTTTTTATCATAGGTAATATTCGACTTCCTCATTCACCAAGCTATTGCTCCAATATTTGGTACTGTCTCAGCTAAAATGATTGCTGTTCTCTTTATGTTTGACTCCTTAAATAGTATATTCTTCCCCCACAATCAATTCTATATTCCACAGTTGGGAATATTTTAAAATCTAGCACGCCTGCAGTGGCTGCCTACTCACCTAAGATTTCAGTTTCATAATCAATTAATTATTTTTAAATGTGTTCCTGGAATTGCCCCCTCAAACCTATCATATTTTATTTAATTATACCAACCACCCAGGCAGCTATGCTCTTCAACACAGTTTGTAATAGCCACCCTTTGCCCCTTGTTGGGCCACATCATGATTTTGTTCTTTTCAATTACTGGCCCCAAAAATGTGGAATTTTCTACCTTTTAACATTCATTCTTGTACCACACAAAATCTGTTTAAGAAATGCGGCATCTTTTGGAATTAGCCTTTGTTAACAATTAATGTACATCTTACTTTCATTATTTTTCCCTCAGGATTTTAAACATTCTCTGTAACCACCTTGTAATGTTGTTGTTACTATATTTAGCGTATGGATAAAGGCTCTATAAAAGCAATAGCAACACATGCACACACACACACACATACGCGCGCACGCACACCTGTGTTGAATGTTAATGAGGAGGGAAGTAGGCTGTACTCCTGCTTGTGTTGGATTATTAACAGATATTGGTAGACCATAAGAGGATGCTCATATTTAGGGGGCATCCGTGAGTGCCTGAAATATATCCGTGTCTAATGATGGATGCACAGATCAGTGGAGGCAGCTAGCCAGAGAGAAGCATCAGGACAGCAGGATTTTCATAGCAGAGGCACCCCCTTATTGCATCTGTAGATTATCATTGGTTGAGTTTGACACCAGCAGAGCTTGTTTCTCCTAACTAACTTCAAGGGCACTATCAAAAGAACATACATGTCTATGGAAAGGACCACTCCGGCTGTGCAGCTTTGCCTTTGGTTTGTTGTCTTCGTCTGCCTTTCATTTCCCATCACCATAAAGATGTAATTTTACTGTGGCCTCACACCAGGCTCAGCTTAGCCCATAGGCAAATAGGGCCATGCCCGAACCAAAAATACAAAATATTAGTGTGGGCCAAATTTTTTGGGTCGAAATGGCCCACTTTTTTGGCCAATGTGGGCCAGTTTGATGAGTTACTTCACCATGTGGCTTGTAGTTTTGACCAATGTTACTGAATAAATATTCTTTAAAATGCGCAATTCGCCTCACATTTGATCTGAATCCTCCCCCTTGGGTACTACTCAGTCTGTCACAACAGGAATTAATTTCCTTTTGCAACTGGGGGACACTTTTGCATTGGTGCGCAAGACAATTGTAGTCCCCAGTCTGCCCCTGACATCCCCCTGCATAGAGTCCATGGTAAGAAAGATTGAGGATCCAGATACGGTGTACACTTGGATCGTGCAAGTGGTTTTTACAGCACATGCAGTTTTCATGGACTTGATCTTCATTCCATCTGGCCTGGTTTAGTCAGTCTGTTTTACAACTTCCTTTAAAGTATCATTCTGTGGTTTGGGCAACATAATTCACTTAACTAATGCATTTTTTTCTGAAAAGGGTGGACATTGTGTAATTGAATTTAACATAATTGAATTCATTTGCCCATAAGCATGTATTCTCACCTGATGCAAGCTGTTCACTGTTTCTCCGTGTTGTCAGGCTATAAGGTTAAATGGAGCAAATCTGAGATCCTACCGATCAATAATCTGTGTCTACGGCATACCTGTGCTCAGTTTCAATTCAGGTGGTGTGCAGACAGTCTAAAATATCTTGGCATCTGGATTGGAGTCGATATTGTGAAGCTACCTGGCATAAGTTTTGCATGGATCCTCCCGAAACTCAAATCAGATTTGGAAAGGTGGGGTCTCTTGAAATTGTCAACCTGGGGCAGAATAAACTGTATAAAAATGAATTTGACACCTCAGATAAATTACATCCTAAGTATGCTTCCTGTTAGGATACCGAGAAGCATCTTCAAGGAGATTGATAGACTTTTGCAAAACTTTATTTGGGATGGGAAACCTCCAAGGCTCGCGGTTTGGAAACTTCAACTCCCATTGAAATTGGTGGGAATGAACCTACCTAACTTACGGGACTACCACTTATCATTCTCCACTCGCCATTTGTGCAAGATTGCTGACTCTATTAATGTACAATCTGATCTGTTGTCATGGGAGTGTGGTGCGGTGTCCCAACTGGACCCCAAAGCCTTGCTGTCTTCTAAAAGGTGTAAGTCAAAAATGGCCAGCGCACTCACTTCGTTTCTGCAGGACTGCTGGTGCGAGCTGCTTTCGAGTCGTATGGGTACTGATCCTTATTTACATCCAGATGCATCCATTTGGAATAACCCAGCATTGAAATTCCAGGGTAAGTCCCTCTTTTGGATTGAATGGTTTGTGGCTGGTGTAAAATACTTTAAAGATTTATTTGAAGATGGCAATTGGATACCGTATGCTTGCCTTGCACAGTTACATGACATGGCGGATTGCTCGTTTGCTGAATTCAGAAAACTGAAGGTTATAATTTCAACCTGTGTTGAGGTGCCACAACTGACTGTTCAGAGTGCCGCATGGGCAGCTGTGGAGTTATGCTCGAGTGCAGCACACCCTGCTTCTACCATGTATGGATTCCTGAAGGCTACTAGAAAAGGAGATCCCCGGCTGCCCACCATTTGGGCTGATGAATTAGGGGAAGGTGTTGCCTTGAGGTGTTGGAGGAAGTGCTGTGAGAACACTCGTCTAGTGAGTTTGGATTGGGGCCTCATAGCTTCTCAAACAAAACTACTGTTTAGGGTCTATTGGACTCTGGAGAGGTTGTTCAGAAGACAACTTTTGGACACTGACCTTTGCTGGAAGTGTAACCGCTCAAGAGGCTCCCTCAGTCCTTTGATTTGGTCATGTCCCAAAACAATGCAGTTCTGGGAGAAGGTTTGTTTCTAGTCTTAAGCGTTGCAATTCCCATGAGTGATTCTTTGTTCATTCTAGGAGATATTTCTATACTGGATGATATTGACTTTGGCAAGAAAATTTGGTTGCTGCGTGCATGTATGGTTGCCAAAAAAATGATATTGCGGTCATGGAAGTCAAACCTTTCTTTTAATATTGATGAGTGGGTGGAGGAGCTTTTAACTGTCTCGATGTATGAAAAAGCTATTTACAGGTGCAAGGATGAAATTGAAAAATTCTGGGACATTTGGATCTGCTTTCTTGATGTCTATGGATAATCTTGAACTTTCATTTGGGATTGCTGTATCCTTGACTCTGTACATTGCTGTAATCTGTCCTTGTTTAAGGTTGTATACAATGTTCTTATGATATTCTTGTATTTGCTGCATGAATTTTTGCTTTTATGTTTTGTATATATATTTTTTTGACTTTGTTGTTCTTTTTCTTTTTTCTTGCTTCCTGTTCTTTTTCTTGTCTTGTCCTTTAATTACCTCCATTCTTTCCCTTTAATAGAATGTTTGATGTTAGTTTCTAATATATTGCTTACTATGCTGATTAGTGCTAAATTTCGTTGTTATTTGCTGTTGTGAAAATAAAAAGGTTTACCCTCAGAATTCTAAGACTGCCATGTACGTGCGTTGTGATGGATAACAGAACAATAAAAAACAACTGATAAATAGGATGAGAAGAGAAAAATGATGGAAGATGATTCAAACAACTAACACAAATTAAGAAAGAAATTGATGGCAGCAAAACATTCTTACCCATGAAGGGTCAGTGCATAAAAACAGTAGTGTTGCAGGCATCCCTGAAGCACAACCTACTGTGAAAAGGAACTAAAATGTATGTTGATGCAATTGTGATGAGTGGTGCAC
Source organism: Ambystoma mexicanum (assembly GCF_040938575.1). Taxonomy (NCBI): domain Eukaryota; kingdom Metazoa; phylum Chordata; class Amphibia; order Caudata; family Ambystomatidae; genus Ambystoma; species Ambystoma mexicanum. The sequence continues at coordinate 619,122,662 of NC_090923.1, read as the reverse complement.
AGCAGTCTTCTGAAGGGGTGCATCAAAGTAGAAGCAGAGGAATATCTTGAAGAGGAGAAGATTGAAGAAGACCCCAAGACAATAGAAGCACTTTTTATAGCTTTAGTATAAAGCTAGCTGTGGATTCTATGAAGTCATCTGAAAATGTTGACACCAATAAGTTCTATCCATTTCAACTGAATAGTTACTTCAGAATATTGAAAAGAGTTGACCGTGAATAGATGGAAAATGGTGGTCACAGAGGTTGACTAGTCATTAAATGATAGAGGGGTAGATTCTAAAATATGAGCACAAATAAAAAAAGCAGAGAGTGTGCGCTTTTTTCATCATTGCAGAAATGCACAGGTCACCTTACTTTCAAAGGTGGCCGTGCATTTCAGGTAGGGCTGGACAGTGGTGGAAAGATGCGCTGGCCAGCCCCCGTGCATCCATTCGTGTTGGGGGAGCGCTTCTGACATTAATGTATGACTGGCGCCCAGCGACCAAGCGGTTCCTCGGAGCGCATTTCACAAAGACAGGCCTTTTTTGTTAAAGGTATATGGAGAGGTAGGTAGCAAAGTGGTGCAGGCAAAAAGGAGCATTTGCTTTATTTTTTGTGCACAGCAGTGTCATATTGTACCAATGCATCTGTGCATTGAAATTACTATTTACATCATTCACACTAACTTGAGCTCTCAGACAGCAGATTAAGGACTGATGTCACAGTGTATCCTCATATCCAAATACTAAGACTGTCCAAATGGTTTAGGGTGATTACATCAAATCTATTTGGTCATAGGAGAATTGGTCAAATTATCATATTTTTTGACAGGTTGATTTTGCTGCATATATATGCGGGGGAGGGAGGGTGACCCCACGCAGCCCCTCCCATAACGACTGTACAATAATGATTCCCCTAAACGTCCCCCACATATATATGCAGTAAAATTCATCAAAAAACCTGCAACAAATTCTCCTGTGACGAAATAGGCTGCACAGTAATCTGCCAATCCCGCCCAAATGAGTATGCTTTATGGTACCAACCCCTTTAATGTTAGGGTGAGTTATTTGAAAAATGAAATGAAAGCCAAGTCATATGTCCATATGTACTTGATGATTCTAACATACAGACCTTTTATCACAGGCATATTCGTCAAAGACAAACATCTATGGTCGTTCTCCTCTTGCCAAAATGTTCTTAGATGTTATGCAAAGCAGCCTGCAACCCTCTATGTTATTATTTATCTCCTTACCCTTTTTGATTGAAGTATTTTGCAGGAGGACAGTACCAGACTGTCAATTTTGATATTCTAACCTTTTATCAGAAAATAATGTAATTCGTTATTCTAGGTTTGATAATATGTTTTGCTCAACAACACGTATTTAAAATTCTTATCAGTTGAACATATACTGGAAGTGAACATTGTGTCAGCTTGACACCCTCCTCTAGCTGTGTAGAAATTGTAAGCCGCCATCATGAATGCCAAATAGGGTGTGGGTAGGGCGAATGAATAAAGTGGGAGGGGCCTTGAGTAACAAGACACTACATTTCCATTTTGGATGCCTTCCTCACACTCATCTATGTTATGCCGGTCTGTTATTTTTCATTTAATCCCTAGCAGAATGTGGTTGAGGGTTGATCACGGGCTCTTTAGTTTTTGACAATTATCGTACAAACTCGTTAGTGGAGCACGTGCAATGCAGGGTGCCAATGGCAGCACTTTTTGGGTGTTTAGGTACACGGGATGAAAAAAAAAAACAGCTGGCATATTTGGAAAGTTCCGGTTTTGTGCAGTCTCTACAATAGGACTTTCAGAGCTGATGTGCATAAGGGGGTGGTGGGCCTAAGCTCCTCGCCTGAGGACGTCGAGACCCAAAGTCGACCCGTGGACTGCGCAGAACTGGAATCCGTGCCTTATGTGCAGGGACGTCATTTGGGGGTCGCCAAAATTGTTTTTTTTGTTTTTTTTAGTAATGCAGGCTACTGGGCCGTGGCTCTTTACTTCTGGGGTGGCTGGCTTTCTTGTTCAGGCCCCTTAAAAAAAAAAAGACTTGTGGCACTCCTGTTCTTATTTTTCTTCTAACACTTTTAGCACTGACGCTAAATAAGAAAGAATAGAAATACCAAATAATGTGTCTTTCTGGAATTCTAAACAATAATTGCTGGACTCATTAAATGTTTATTTCAGGCCCACTTCAGGGGGTGAGTCACTGATTTAGTCTGTTCTTAAACGCCTCAACTCAGCCTTTCATCCTTCTGAGATCGATAAATGAGTACCAACACAGGTTGGGTGATATTGGGTGTATATTTTTTCTATATAAAGAGCTTAATGATGTGTTGTTATATAGCACTTATGGTTATCATTTGGTCATGCACGTCTGCTTGCATACACAGTGATTTGGTAATATGGGCCTAGACACACTGATCTTAATGATACATATGGCGATCCAGTCTTGTATGAATGTACATCACATAGTGATATTGTAACTATATTTTTCGTAGTGTACAATGCTATGTGATGCCACTTCCTATTTTGTCAACGGGTGAAATGTTGTGTTCCATCGCTACCCGCTATATAACTTTGGGGCGGGGTCAAATGACATCACTTCCTGTGATGTCATCAGGGGGTCAAGGGTCGTGTGATGTCACTTCCGCTACCCCTGGCATTTTGGTGAAATGACGTCCCTGCTTATGTGGGTCTGAATAGTGCTGAAAATAGATAATGGACTACGCCAAGGCCTGTGGAGATAGTGGGGACGAGCTGACTTGGTGGCAGCACGGGTTGGTTGGGTGTAGGGGGGTCTAAGTGAGAGGCTGTCTGTTCTCCTCCAAGACAATGGAATACAAAAACCTTGGCTGTTCATCTCTTGACCCGTGATCTGACCGGTCTCTTGTCTACGTATATAATTGTAAAATTGAATCTTGCTACAACTAAATAGAGCCCTTGTTTAATCCCCAGCATCCTCCCCCATAGTGTCTATCCATGTCCTGCTCAAGTCTCCCAAGACAGAAAATACATCCTAAGTGTGATAACGACACAATATATATACATGTATGTATACAATATTATGAAGACACACGATCAGCGGGAGCGCATCCATAGCGTGGAGCTGCACAGACCGTCGATGTTTGCGAAAGCCACCCTGTGATGTGTGCACATTTCTTTTTTGGAATGTTTTCCATCACTTCAGCATTGCCACTGATAGAGGAAAAACACATCAGCACCCCCGCCAGAATCCCTTTGCTAATTGATATTTGCGCTGAGGACACTTGAATCATAGGGTATTGGGTCTATCGAAAGGGAGCAATACAGGCCCCACGACATCTGAGAGATTTAAAAAAGCCAATTCCATTCAGACCGTTCAGAAAGCCTAAATCTCTCATTATTTGTCACAGTCAATTCCCTGTTATTGGTCCCTCATGAATGAAAATTGTTTTCCTTAACAATGGATCCCCCGGCGTTTTGTTAGAAGGGGAATTGGCCATCAGATCTGCAACATGTACTTGTGGTGAGTCAGCACACCTGACAAGAAATGGACTGAAATGTACAACAATGCAATACAATCAAGCTTTAAAAGCCTGAAAAGAAGATTAGAGCATGTAGTGGGATTGGGCATGCTTGAAACTAGAAATGTGTACAGGATTGGCTGAAAGCAAGTAGCTTACGTCTGCCAATGCACTCAAGAATACAGTGTCATACAACCGGCACGGGGACGATGCGTGTCTACACGCACGCGCACACATACACACACAGACTGATGCTTTTACTCCTTTTGTGAGCCTTGCTTCTAAACAGATCCTGCCCATTGCTCCACCATAGTCCTCTAGGTATGCCTCGACTGATGCATTGGAGCTTGCAGCAAGGCAAGTGGCGATAAGCCGCAGGGGGAGAGCAGATCCCTCTGCCCTTCACCCCAACGTGCACAAGTAGAGACATGGCCAGCATATGAATCCCTCGCAGCACCAGAAGGCAGCAGTAGACGATGGTATCTGGCTTTTCGTTTCATCATAGAAGGAGCTGTGCGAGCCAAGGAGATTAACAATGATGTCAATGGTAGCACCAGCGTAGATCCAGCAATACACCTAATATGTTGAACAGCATTCATAGTAATTTGTGCAGCACCCCTGGCATATTGGAGAGAACCCTGCCATGTTAAGCAGCACCTCACTCACATTGGCCCTAACCCTGGCATACTGAGCAGTAGACAACAACACATTATTTCCTTCCCTTCCATTAGGCCTACATCTCGGGGGTGGCTTTGCAGAGACCACAGGTAGTACTTATGAAAAGAATCTCGATTAAATGTGGCAGGTCACCAACAACTATGAAGCTACAGTACCTAAAACGCATTAAAAAAACATGTTTTATTTATAGTGTATCTTTAAAGCGTGAGTTCTGTTTCTTTCTCTACTGACTCTCTCAGCTCGCCCTTTGCTATGGCTAGAAATCAGTATGTCGCAGAGTTCATGTAGCTCTCCCATTCCTTGTTTAGCTAACTCAGGATGAGTAGGCTAGCATGCTATACTCTATTGAATAATGTCTTTTCCTCCTCAGTGTGTCTTGGGAAGTCACAGAACTTTGGGGAGTGACAAGACTTCAGCTACCAGAATATAGTTAACTGTGCTCCTCTTGACATTTCTCTGTGGTCGCACAATTGACCTTGTAAATTGTTAGAGCCACAACCTTCACTAAACATTCTCACTGACTTGCTTCTGCTATCTCTGCACCTTTCATGCTATGTTATGAAATAACCCCATAGCAAACCACAGAATACAGCACTGCACAATACTCTCATTTCCACACGCCTTGGTGCTCTGTCTTGTGAAGTATTAGAATTGCACTTTAAAAACACTGGGGCTCATTACGGGATTGCCGGTAAAACCTATCCGTAGGCGGCAGGTTACCGCCAACCCCGTAACACCATTACCACTGGCAGATATCCCGGTGCAGGCGGCGGCGGTAACGGTTAATCCCCTTTTCCATGGAGTCCAACAGGATCCATGGGGTCCATGGGGTCATTGAAGCTCCAGCATCGTTGCTAACAGTGCCAGTGCCTCAGTTAGAGACATGCCGGGCACAGATTCCCCGGCAGGCCTGACCTGCCGGGTTTTCAGGCCCCTGCAGGCATTCTCATAGTATGGCAATACGTTGCTACCGGCACCCTTCTTTCCGGACCGCCATACTTAAAATGAGGGCAACTGTCTTTGATTACTCTTATAAAGTAAGATCTGCAGCCACATCAGGTAAGTTACTCTTAAGATCCTTTATTACTTTTACAGCAAGTAATCAAGTTGCTTAATGGGAGCCCAGAGGCTCCTACCACCCAGGCTCACATCTTTCCAACTGCCTGGGTTGGAACCCACACCAACATTCCCGGCTCTCGTAATAAATGTTCTGGCTCCTGATGGCAGTAATGTTTAATGTTGTTATAGTCAGAATTAGCGCCCAGGCAACAGGCGCCAGCCAATAATGAGGCTTGGAATGCTTAAGCTACTGGTTAAACCTGCATTCCTATACTGCCTCTGGCACCAATCCCTAAGCGCCATATTACTCTCCTTGGTCTCGGTTCTGCAGCCCAATTCTCTTACTTCACCTTGCCCACACTGTGACAAATGAACCTCTGGGGTACCAGTTGTCCTGGGGTGAATATCGGTTTCTAAACCAACAATCAGCTCCACACTTCTGCCAAATTATAAACCTGCTGGTCCAATTACGGTAACGTGGATGGAATGGCAGACTTATGTCTGAAAGGTTGTGGATAGTTGGTTAGTTGCAACACAGCAAAATTACAATTATTACCCAATCATAAAAGGAGTGTCCAGTCAAGGTTGTATTAAACATATCTAATTTATTAATCACAACAGACACTACGAAATACAACCCACCCTGTTAGGGAATGCAGAGGACAGACAGATTCAAAGAAGGAAAAGGGATGAACGCTGGATACTCACAGGAGGGTAGTTGGTATGGTTATTAACCACAACAGTTTAAAGTTTCTCTGCCTCAGTACAAAGGGAATAATGGGTCTTAATATGTCTCTAGGGGCCTTCTGGGAGGGACCAGTGAGACAGAACCACAATGTACATTTTGCTGTTGGTGCTCTTAATGCTCGACAGGGTCAAGTCGGCTTCAGGGTGCTTTGAGGGCTTCTGCAACAGAGTTCGAGATGGGAGTCAGCTGCGGGTATCAGGCGGCAAGACAGGTTCAGCGAGTGGAGCTGGCCGAATGGCTGCAGGCTTGTCTACACAGTGGCTCTGGGTCAGGAATCGTCTCAGTGCTGATCCGTGGTTCTGAAGAACTAGTCGAGACATCCCAGGTTTCTTTAAGCGACTGCAGCTTGACAACGGTCAGCGTTGCAGTCAGTTGCAGTTTGAGTAACTTGACTGGCTCATAAATGTCCCTTAAGGTGGACCTCAGTAGATACGTGTAGAGGCATTTCTCCCAACTTCTTCACTGGGCTTGTGTCGTCCTTTAAGGCGGATGGCCCAAAGCTAAGGACGGTGTTGCTGGCAGCTTCCTTGTCCTTGGTTGTAGGTTCAGAGACCTCCAGGCACTTCCTCTACAGGAAGCTTGCAGCAGAGCCCAGCAGGGCACACTGTGGTGGCTGGGTACTGGTTCTGGAGTGGCTGAAGGGTCCTCTGAGTTCAGTATCTCCCTCTGTTCCCCGGGAGATGTTAAGGGAAAGGATCACACTACCCTCCTGGGATATTCTGGCCTTCCTTCACGGATGGAAGATGTAAGGCAGACTGTAACTTCAGCCCGGGTTCAAGGCTGAGTTCTCCTTTTTTACTTCTTGTGAGGTCTTCAGATGATCTGTCAAAAGAGGGGATCAGCCCTCTTTTAAAGCTAAGTGGACCACAATGATTATTGTAGGCTAAGACTACCTCAATGAACCAATACTGGGGTCCCTAACAATGTTCTCCTATATGTGTGAAATCATAACAGAGTGCTTTGTAACAGGAAACGTAAAGGGGTGACAACAGGAACAAGGTGTGCCCCAGAATTAAAATGGCTGAACCTTTGCTCAACAGAAAGCCCTCTGGGCTCACTCCCCTGTGATACTAAGTCCCACCCATCTTCCTGTTGTTTTCAAATAGTCTCTCTGGTTAATGGTCCTCCATGTGTGGTCCCTGTTAAAGCGGCAGGTCTCCCTTGAAGCTGCAGTAAAACCAGACTCTTTGGCTCCTGCAAACTACATTCTCATACCTCATGAATGGGATCCCCTAGCAGTGTGGCTTATTGTAAACACACAATCCCAGACATAACAGCTCACTGTCATTGATACTGAGGGCCGAAGCTGGTTTCAGGATGACACAGTAATATATGAAAGGTTGTTGGGTTTCCTGTTTCTTTTGTTAACGCCTGCAGCCAGGCCCCATGTCCATATTGAATCCCTATAGGGATATGGCCCAATGCAAAAGCTTAGGGTTTTCCCCTTGCATGGCCATTTACTATCTAAGAGGTCGCTGATCCGTTTGGATAGTCAAGTGCAACCCAAAGATGTAGAGCTTCAGGCTCTTTACTGCCCACATGACGGCATAAGCTTCTTTTTCAACAATGGCCCTGTTCCTTTCCCTTTTTGTCAATCACCTGCTAATGTAGGCGACCAGTTACTCTACCCCTGGAGTGTGAGTGTTCAGATGCACTAACACTGCTCAAATCCCAAAATCACATAATACATCCTTCAAATCCTGAAAAGAGGATTGACATTCAGGGGTCCAAGTTACCTTCTTCTGTGTCCTTTTAGAAGTTACATCATTCTGGGCCATGGCAATGGTCCTGTACACCTTGATGAACAACCTCTATTACCGGGTCAGACCTAGGAAGGCTCTGTCCTGTGTCCATGTGGTGGGGATGTCCCAATTGTTCACAGCCTGTACTTTAGCATCCAGAGGTTGCTGCTTACCTTCACCAACCAATTTGCCCAAGGTAAGTCACTGTGCCCTGCTCTATCTTCCTTGAAAGTCAGACCTGCATTCTGCAGCAACTGATGCTCTTGTTTCAGGTGGAGTAGGTGATGTGGCTGAACACAGCAATGTCTGCTAAATAGATTAAATAGAATGTTTCCAGTCCAGACAAACCCTGGTTAACCATCCTCTGAAAAGTGGCAGGGGCATTCTTCAATCCGAAGGGCATCACAGTGAACTGAAAATGTCCTTCTGGGGTTGAAAATGCTGACCCCACTCTCGCTCTGTCTGTCAAGCTGACTGCCAGTACCCTGCCATGAGGTCAAAGGTACTCATGTACTTGGAAGAGCCAAGTTTGTCAATGTGCTCATCTGCCGGGGAATGGGGTGAGCATCTGTCTTGTTGACAGAATTGAGCCCCCTGTAGCCAACACAAAGCAGACTTCAGTCTTCCCACCACTGGTCTTTTTAGGGACCGGTATCACTGGGCTAGCCCGGGGGTTGTGGGATGGCTCTATCACTCCTAGGGCCAACATCTTGGAAACATCCTCCTTGATGGTGTCCCTTACCTTATCAGACATCCTCTGAATTCTGCTTGTCACATGTTCACTGTCTCCATTGTTCATATCATGGGTGCACCGATCTGCGCGACGTGGAGTCAGTGAAAACAGAGCGGCAAACTGTCCCAGTAAACGATAAAAGTCAGTCCTTTGTTTTTCTGACAAGTCAGTTGCATGTTTGACACCTTCTGTGGCTTCAGTGTGCAGGAGGTCTGGGAGGGGATCAATCTCCTCCCATGTTTTTCCATCAGTCACTAATGCCATTACCAAGTCATCTCAGCTATAATGGGGTTTTAACCAATTGGCGTTAAGGACCCTGCACATCTGTTTAGGTCCATTGACATCAATGAGATCATTTACCTCACTGACTTTTTCCAGCACACAGTAAGGCCCAGTCCACTTGTGCTGAAGGGCACTGGCTTTGACAGGTTCCATATTCCACATTCACTGGCCTGGAGAATACACTGTCAATGTGGCCTTCTAGTCGTGCCAGTGCTTCAGTAGCTCCTGACTGGCCTTAGGATTCTTTGTTGACTATTCCATGTACTTTGTCATTCTAGACTGAAAGCCAAGTACTTAGTCCACCACATTGTGCGTGGGCGATGAGGGGTTGCCCTCCCATCCCTCCATCACTAAACTGAGGGGACCTCAAACAGGGTGTCCAAACAAGTGGCTAAATCCTACTCCTTTCTGTGGCACCTCCTTCTAGGTGAACAGAAGGCATGTCAGAAGAATATCCTATTTCCTCCTCAGATGCTCTTCCTAGGCCACCAATCATGCCTTTCAGGGTCTTGTTGAACCGCTCAAGAAGCCTGTTCATTTTTGGATGGAAGAATGCAGAGAACTGGTAGATGACTCCACACTCTTCCCACATCGCCTTCATAAATACTTACATGATGTTTGTTCCCCTGTCAGAAACAACTTCCTTGCAGAAACTAACACAGGAGAATATCCCATTCAGAGCATTCACCACCATGGGGCGTTGATGCTCACCAGAGGGACAGCCTCAGGGTAGCTTGTGGTGTGGTCTACCACCACCAAGCTGTATCTGTCCCCTGACCTGGTATGGGGATACAAAGGATCCACAATGTCCATGGCAATTCTCTCGAAAGGCCGCCCAACCATGGGTAGTGGAATTAAGGGGGATTTTGTAGCACCGCCTGACTTGCCAGAAGCTTGGCAAGTCAGGCAGGACCGGACAAATTCCTTAACTGTTATGCCAAACTGGGGACAGTAAAAGTGCACAGACAACCAGTCTGATGTCTTAGTTACTCCCAAGTGACCTGCTAAAGGAATCTGGTGAAAAACCCAAAAGGAACATTCTGTGGCATTGGGGAATCACCGGCCTTCTGGTGTCCTCATTCTCAGAGTTTTTTTGGCTCACTGAACAGGAGTCTATCCTTCCAGTACACTTTTAAACTGTTTAAACTGACCAGCGGCCTCACCCTTAGCCTGCTTCTCTGCCTGCTACCACAGGCTCGCCCAGGTGGGACACTCCTTCTGGGCTTTAAAGAAGGCAGTCTGATCTGTGGCCCCAGCCAATGTACATTCATTCAGCTTGTGCAGTCTCCTCAGATCTGAACTTACCTGGTCCTCCACCTCAGGTTACTTTGCTGTGCCAGGAAACTCTGAAGTCACTGAGTCCCCTGCTACCAAAGGAGGGTCCTCAGTGGCTACTCGTCCCTATCCCAAAGGAGGAAGTTACTCAGCAGTCTGTGGCACTAGACCAGGGGCTACCGACCACGCCGGTCCCTCACACAAGCTCTCTGGAAGCACTCCAGGCCCCAAGGCTCTGAGAGTCTTCAATGAGGTGGTATATTTGGTCTTCAATCTTGTTGCCACCATGACTATCTCGGGTTCTGGAAGATCCTTACCAAACAGATATGGGACTGGAATTGATTCTTTCACCACTACACGGCGGTGCGTTATTTCACCTCTCCAACTGCACTATACTATCGTCAAGGGGCACCTACTCTGTCTGTCAAACCCACAGACTGTACAATCAGGTCAAGTAATATACTTTCCTGGCTGCACACACTGCCGTGTGACAGCAGACAGCACTGAGGCTAGCTGTCGAATCTCTGACCACTGCAGTTTGGTGTCCATTGACATGCACATGTTCTAAGAACTGCTGGGTATTATTGGGAACTGGGATCTCTTCTGGAGACCCGGTACTGTTTCCACTCGTTGTAACCAATTCACATTCAGCCACTCCTTGGCCTAGTAGGAAGTCATCCTCTAGGAGTCCCACACTAATGATGGCCTCCTCCATGAGTCCAACATTCACTAAGGCTTTTTTGGGTAAGCCCTAGCAAGCATGATCCACTTTCCTATGGCCCAGTTCCTCACACAAAACAAACTTTGGGTTGTGAGAATGCAGGTGTTGCAGTGTTAGGGGTGCCTGTACTCTTCTTTTCTGTGTGCACGACTGAACTAGAGTTTTTGGATTTCCCTACATTCTTTTGGGGAACTGACTTAGAAGAGGAGTGGGTTGGACCTCTGTCCTTCCTGTTCTTGTTACTTTTCTTGTCTGAAGATTTCTCTTCTGGTTTGGATGTGCTTGCCTGAGCCATTTTCTGGACTCATGTACTTACAAACCCTTTGTCAGCCTTTGCAAGCTTCCTAGGGTCTGTAAAAGTTGTGTCCACATGATGATGGTGTAGGTCAACCTCACAATTCTTCAAGGCATGCGCACAAGCAATCAAATTGTACATCCCCTTAAATGTGTCAAATGTGTTGCCAGACATCCACCCACTCAGATATTTCAATGACAAGTGTGTGAATGCTTCAAATATCTGCCCACTTTTCTTTCTAAGCTCTCTGAAGCACTTGGGATACTGTTCTGCGGTCTTACGGAACTTCCAGAGAAGGCCTTCATGCACTAATAAACGGGTCTTTCCTCAGGAGTAAACTGAAGAATTGCTTCCGTCCCCTGGGTCTGTAAACGACACATCAGGGCTGTACCCCACAGTACGTACTCCACCTACTGTAGCTGAAAAGCAAGCTCGGGCATGTCAAACAAATCAAAGATATCCTTCCCCATTTCATAAGCCTGCACTAAATCTTTTAGGATGTGGTGCTGGGATTTATCCCAAGCACCTTGGTTTGAGCCACTACTTCTGCCTTTGCTGGAGTTGGGTCTGTTGGCCTCCTTCTTCTCTTTGAGTGCCAGTTTGTGCAGTTCTATGGTGACATTGTTGCACTCTTTTTGTTCCTCCAGCGCTAGTCTCCTCTCCTCCAACAGGAGCTTTCTAGCTGCTACATCGTTTACCCCGCAACAATTACTGGGCCACTTAGAGGTGGTGCCGAGGTCTGGGACCTGTGGGATGCTGCACTAGCCCCCGAACTCCCTGACACTCTGGAGTGTTAAGAAACCACATTTTCCCCCCAGAGGTATGTTTGGTAAGAAACCCTACTCATGCTGTCTTCCTCGCCATCTTCCACCACCACTTCTGGAGGGCATTCTCCTTTGGGTACATGGGACCTAGCCAAGCCGCTGGGGTCTCTTCCCCAGCTGTCCTTGCTTCTACCCAAGCCTGGAGGCTGGTTAGCGTTCAGATTTATTCATCCTGGTGCTGTATGGAAGTCTGCTCCCTTGACATAGGATATGCAGGACATTCTTGCTCATGCTTTCACAGTCTCTATGTCAAGATCCATGATTATTAACAAATAACTGTCAGTATTCTAAACATTGCATGCTACAGTACTTTTATTTTTGGGTGAATAAGCTGTGTGCAACGCTCCAACGAGATCTGAAAATCTGCCTACAATGTGACGAATCAACTTCCAGGGTACCAGTGGTGAATATCAGTTTCTAAACCATCAATCAGCCCCAAACCTCCACTACAGCAGAAGGAATCCGAACAGATTGGAACAACAAGCATAACATAACCTTCCTTGTCCAAATTGGGTAATGTGGATGGAACGGCAGGACCATTGGCTAGTTGCAACAGAGCAAAAATATAATTATTACCCAATGATAAAAGGGGTGTCCAGTCAAGGTTGTTTCAAAAATATCTTCTTTATCAATCACAACAGACACTATGAAATACAACCCACCTTGTAAAGGAATGCAGAGAACAGACAGTTTCAAAGAAGGAAAAGGGATGCACTCTGGATACTGACAGGAGGGTAGTCGGTATGGTTAACAACCACAGCAGTTTGCTAAGATTTCTTGGCTTAAGTACAAAGGGAGACAACAGTCTTCACATGTCCCTAGGGGCCTTCTGGGAAGAACCAAGCTGAAAGAACCACAAAATACCTTTTGCTGTTGGTGGTCTTGCTGCTCAACAGGGTCAAATCGGCTTAGCAGGCTTCTGTGACAGAGTTCGAGATGGGCGCCAGCTGCGGATGTCAGGGGCAAGACGGTTCGGCAAGCAGAGCTGGACGAATGGCTGCTCGGGCTCAGGATTCGTTGTCTCAGTGCTGATAGGCGGTTTTAAAACCCTGGTTGAGATGTCTCATGTTTAATGCGGACAACATTAAATGCTTACTGAGGCAATTTCCCAGCTTCTTCAATGGGCTTGTCTCATCCTTTAAGGTGGGCAGCCCAAAGCTGATGAGTGTGTTGCAGGTAGCTGCCTTGTCCTTGGTTTTAGGTTTAGATGCCTTCTGCCATTTCCACTCCACTCCTGCATTTCCACTCCAGGAAGCCTGCTGCACTGTGTGCTTCCTGAGTATTGGTCCTGGAGCAGCTGAAGTGTCCTCTGAGTTCTGTATCACCCTCTGTTCCCTTGGAGATGTTTAGGGGAGGGATCTTGCTTCCCACGCTATCTACAACTTGCTCTTACTAAATACTCTCCCTCCAGACACGTACGTTCCTCTGGTACCATCTCTCTGTGTGTCAAGCGCTTTGCTAAACAGAGGGCTAGTGGCCAATCTCTTTCCTCAGCTGGTTCTCTCTTATGGAACAGCCTCCCCATTCCTCTTCATTTTGAGCTGGATCTCCTCAAATTCCAGAAGCTCTTCAAGACTTTCCTGTTCACCTCCTCCTTCCCTTCCTCCCTCCTTTGCTAATCCAACAGTTGCTAAGATTGGTGACCAGGGCCTTTATGTGTCCTTCTGGACCTGGCCTCCCACACCAAATCACCTTTCAGCCTCTGCCCGCTCCCAGCACTTGCCTCGGCACCAACTGGCCTATGCTACTATAGACCTGCACTTACCTATTTATTGGCAACTGACCTCGCCCTAGCACTTACTCCACTAGGCATTTACATCTGCTGCTCACTGAGGAGCATGAGCACTTGCCAGCCCTCTTTTAAAGCCACGTGGGCCACAGTGTTTGATGTAGGCTAAGCCTACCTTAATTAACCAATCCTGGGGTCCCTATCAACAATTGCCTGTTTGCGTGAGGTCATAACAGAGTGCTGTGCAACAGGCAAGTGAAAGGGGTTAAAACAGGAACAAGGTGTGCCCCAGAACTAAAATGGCTGAACCCTTCTCTCAACAGAAAGAGCTCTGGACTCATTCCCTTGTGCCCCACCCATCTTCCTGTCTGTTGTGTTTGAAGAGTCTCTCTGGTTAATGGTCCTTCCTCTATGGTTCCTGTTAATGTGGCAGGTCTCCCTTGAAACTGTGGTTAGACACGATTCTCTGGCTCCTGCACCCACATTCTTGTACCTTATGAATGGGCCTGGAGATTACATTGTGTACTCCTGTCTGTCACATTCCAACTAAATATGACATGTGCAGACTGCCCCTGTAGGCTGTGTCTATGCCAGGTCTATGTGTTTGTTGTGGTGTGAGAATAGGAAAAACTGTGTGAATTAGCCCCAGAGGTTGCTCTACCATCATTGCATTTCATTAAAAATTCAAAAAAGCCCAGAGCGCACGCCCACCATGTGGATGGTGGAATTGCTCACAACTACAAAAGTCTAGATTTATTCTGTGACTGCAAAGTCTCCAAAACTTGCTGCCTCCACACACTTCACATCGAGGTGCCTTTCATCTTTGATTAACTATGTTTTTTTAGGCAGTGCTGAAAGAGAACAACCAACATTTTTAGAATGATTAAATAATGGAATGTGAAATGACACCCATGTGTCTGTAATTATCACCGTGGTAGCTTCTCATTTTCAAAATAAGAGGAGGCTGTAACATGAAATACAGGTTTTCCCAGCAGTTGGGTGTCATTCTGAAAACACCCTAATTGTCATACACAAGCACAGCAGGCTTCGCAGACTGAGTAGCTCAGAGCGGTACAGCTCTATGTCAGATTGGTGTCCCCCGCTTCGAATCATGCAGCCGGGCAGGCTTTATACTTTAATTTTTTGGATGGGTGAGGGTGTATTCCCCTCAATCAAGTCTTTTTCTTCTTTTTGTTAATGCATCATACATTTTGGGGTGCTTGGGTTTTTGCTCCAGCCTTTTCGGCATTCTGTGCATCAAAGGTCTCCAGCTAAAAGATTGGCGCACTGCTTCCATCCCACTACTTTTCACATGCAGGGGTGTTGCTAGGTCTGGAAACGATCCGGTGCTACGCTAATGTCGGGACAGTCAGGACTCGGGGCTAGTTAGCGGTTTGGTTGTAGCGGGTTGCAAGTGCGAGTATTCATAAGTGCAGCCAGAGGGGTGGCAATAAGTGCAAGGGACGGGACTGTAGGGTTACAGATACAGACCACAAGTGCAGGGGAGCATGGGGGCAGTGAAGGATTGCAGCTGGACAGGCAGGGACCTGAGCCCGAGTTCAGAGGGTGACCAGGTGACCAGTGCATGGATGGAACAGGCAGGTGATCAGCAGGGGAGAGGAAGAGAGAAGGCAGAAGCAAAGAGGAAGGTCTTGAGGTGCTTCTGGAACCGGAGATGGTGCTGCTCAAGTTTCAGAGAGGCAGGGAGGCTGTTCCAGAGGGAGGCCCCAGCAGAAAGAAAGAGATCTGCCCCAACTCTTTGCTTGGAGAAGCTCCTGACCTGCAGAGAGTTGAAGGAGGAAGAACGGAGAGAGATAACAGTTGCAGGGTTCGAGTACCCTAGTCGGACTTGCTGAACTTTTTTTTGCAGGGGCGGTAGGATTCTATTCCCTGCGCTAGGGTCTTTTTGAAATGAAAACAATTAAGCATACCTTTTCTGACCATTGGCATTGGGCCCCTCTGAGTTTTGGGGACCAATGGGCTCTCAGTAGGAGACTGGCTGTTGCCCGTGCTTTCGGTTCTTTCACACGTGCACACAGAGGCTCCCTCCCAGTGCTTGCCTCTGTGTGCTGCGTGCAGTTTGGGACACTCTCAAACGCTCTGATGCCATTGACGTAGGTCACATCTTAGGTCAGGCCGTCCGACTCAGAGAATAAACAGTCAGTAACCAGTGAATTGCAAACAAAAATAAATGGTGCAGTTCAAAATCAGAAATAAATAATCCATATGTCTAAAAAAGTGCTGCTCCCCTTCAGGCTGCTACTCTAGGCCACGGCCTACTCAGCCTTATTGGTGACAGCACTAACAAGGATCACATCAGCCTTTAAAAGGTGACATCTCCAACAACATGCTCCTACTAGCAGACACTCTGAAGTTGTCAGAGTTCCATATTTCTATCAAGTAGAATACAAGCATGGTTGTGGGCATGGGATAGATGCTGAGACCTGGTACAAGTGGGGTAATGTGCTAAGAAGTTGCAATGTCACTTTAGGATTGGGCAATAGAGCTAATACCTCGAAAGCCTGTTCCAAATAAAGACAATCAAGATGAAGGTCAGAAAAGGTAATACAAACCTTTGAAACAGCAAATTCATATAATGCAAGTGAAGGGGCCACATTACGAGGTTGGCGGCAGAACCCGCCAGTAGGTGGTGGGCTACGGCCGACCCCGTAACACACTGTTTCCACCACCCGATATCCCGGTGCCACTGGGATATCATGAGTGGTGACAGAACGGTAAATCCCCATTCACGTAGATAGGACTCCGCAGGAATGGGGTCACTGATGTACCAGCACAGAAGCAACAGTGCCAGTGCTTCAGTGAAAACACTGATGGTAGGGGCCTGCCGGGTGTGTCATGCCCCTGTCGGTAGACTTGTAGCTTTGTGGTCTCTAAAGGGTGCTGGTACGTTGCTACCGACACCCATTTCTGGACCGCCAACCCTTGTCTATTGCCATCCTGCCACTTTTGATGGCCTCGCTGCACATGGCTCTGCAAGAAAAAGGGTGAGGTCATTAATACAACAGTGGGAGGGACAGAGGAAAATCTTGCAGTGTTGATGGTGTAGGTTGGACGTGCGCATCTGATTTATATGGGTATGGCAGAGAGACTTGGGAGTGTATTACCCATAGGGAATACTCCATGATTTAATAGACAACAGCACTTTGGTTGCAGTTTGACACTGATGTGGATGAGAGTGATGGCACAATTAGTCTTCATGTGCTAAAGGCTATGCCTGTGGTGGTTGTCTGTGGGGGATTTTGTGTGTAGTTTAAGGTAGTAGGAGATTTTAGAGCGGAGTTGTTTAGTTAGAAGAGGAGACAAGATCTTACAAAACAAGACAACCTGCAACCCTGCACTTCTCCAACTGGCCTCTTGTATTGATATTGATATTTTATTTATATTGCGCTCGTACACATGT
The DNA here is from genome assembly GCF_040938575.1 of Ambystoma mexicanum. Lineage (NCBI taxonomy): Eukaryota > Metazoa > Chordata > Amphibia > Caudata > Ambystomatidae > Ambystoma > Ambystoma mexicanum. Next base: position 619,105,668 of record NC_090923.1, on the reverse strand, counting down.
GCTTCAGAGTGTGAGACAGGTAACATTGTAGACAGGTACCATTTCACTAAGCTAAGCCCGGCGCGCAAAGGGCATCGTTTGTTGTGGATTGAAGGAGCTGTTAGGCTGTGGCTACGACCCCCTTTGCCCCCCTCACCTGCCCTCTGACAGCCGTTGGAGGATTTGAGGTGCCTGCCTGCGAGGAGAGGGCCGTGCAGGCTCGAGCGCCGTTGCGCTAGTTGGCTCCGCCCCCTGCCCGCTTTCTGTGACGACATCAGGAAGTGCAATAAGACCTGCCCCCGGACACCCTTGCGGTGCTAAACCCGGCGTGCAAAGGGCATAGTTTGTTGTGGATTGAAGGAGCTGTTAGGCTGTTTGGCTGCTTGCGGTGGCGGTACAGGTACTGCCTGACTACCAGCTGCGGGAAGCTACTGAGGCGAGAGATAACGAAGACCCCTTCGAGAGAATGAAGTCAATCCTGGTCTCAAAGGGTACGCAAGGAACAGGATTAAGAACACGCCTGCAGGTAAGACAGAGGTTTGCTTCACTACCAGAAGTAAATGGGAGCCCGGAGCAAACCTTGAGAACTACGATGCTAAAACAAAGCCGATTACCATTTTGTACTGATAAAAGGAAAAGTTTATCAGTGGGAGACAATCAATCAAATATGGAAAAACCACTTTCACAGCTGGCGGAAAAAGGTGATAAGCTGTGGTTGGCACCTAATTCTCCAGAACTACCCATGGCATGTACTATCCCCACGGAAAGAGAAATCATAAAAATGCTTTCCCCAAAAACATTTGCAGGACAGGTAGAGGCGGTATTTGAGGCTACTTGCGAGGGGAAAGTAGCTGGACAAAGCTTTCTAGAATCCAATGAAGCAGTTGAAATAACAATTGAGGATATTTGCAAGGAGAAAGTAGCTCCACCCGATGAAGTGCCAGCAGGTAAGGACTCTATCTCCACACAGGAAAAGGAGACAACAAAGTCAAACTTATTGTCAACTAATCCATTTGAAGACATTGTAGGTAATCAGAAGACTCTACAAACAAAGGATGAGGTCATCGGAACAGTACCTAATGATGGGATAGGGGTGGACCTCAGTGAATCAATAACTGAAGAAAGACTGGACATGAGTCTAGAAAACTCTATAAGGCCACCAGTGGTAGAGATTAGCTCTGGCGTGACTAGTATTGTAAATAGCCAGCAAACAGTAGAAACATCATGGGATCAAGGTGACAAATGGGACGTGTTGGAATTGGGACATATCGAAGACGCTCTACAGGACTCGATCAATCAGAATGAAAATATTGACCACAGAAGGCCATCAATGATAGTGCAAGACCCTATAGACATTTTACAACCATATAGGGAAGAGAGGATTAGTCTCACATTGAAGAAATGCCCCATAGCAGCTAACCCCACAAAGGGGAAGGGGAATCGATCTGCAAATCCCCCAAATGAAGTAAATAAAGGAGTTCATACAGATGACTATGACGCAGAATCTATTAATTTCCGCCTGGGAGGGCGGAGGCCATTAGAAAGATTGAACACCAACAGTGCGGTAGACACTGTACCGGCAAGCTTGAGTAATTTATGCCTTGCAGATAAAATCATGCAAGACATCACTGTATTGACGGATAAAATAGGAAGAGAAAAAAGAAGGAGTTTCTGCTTGATCAATGAAAAAATGGCTGCCTTGGATAAAGAACAGATTGAGAATACCGCTACACCTCCTTTTGGCCATCGGAAAAATAGGACAGCCCTGAAAAGAACTCATTTGCCACTTTGGGACGGGAGAAATAAAACTTTGCCAGTGGTTAGGGTGGATGAAGGTATGGAAAATGCAGAAGTGAGGAAGGACCAAACAGGAAGTAATCTAGCCAGCCTCTTAACCTTGGAAGAGGAAAACAGGCCTACAGGAGACATATGGAATAAACAAATTCTAAGGATAATAAATGAGGCCTGTAAAACTGAAAGAGAAAAAGACTTGAACCATATTGAAAAAGTGGTTATGTCCTCGCTAACTATAACAATGGCCCCTTTTCTTAAGCTCTATGAGGCAATTAAAGATTCTGTTCAAGAGGTAACCATCAGCAACACTCAAATAAAAGAGAATCATGTTAATATGACCTCGGTCCTGCAGAGCTTAAATGAAAGAACAAACAAAGAAGCTGAACTAACTCAAATTTGGCAATCTCGCCTTAGTGATCTAGCTAGGCGAGGTGCGACTGACAAATCTGTATTAATGGAACCTGTCCTAGAAGACTGTAAATGGATGAGAAGCACCCACAAACACAACAGCCGGAGGAATAAGGAGGATTGTACTGATACAAAACTTAAAGAAGGCAAGGGACCAATGAAATTGAAAAAGGATGCAACTGACCTCCCGAATCAAAAGGAGCAACATCAAGAGGAGGTGATCTTGATCCCGTCCAGGATAAAGGTAACTAACAAGCTGACCTCTGCAAATTTAGAACAATCTTCTTTTGCAATATTTGCAGGGGCGACGCCGAAGGATCCGACCCATCGAAATGGTAAGGAGATTACAAGTGCATTGAATGAAAAAGGTAAAAAACCAAAAATGAATCCCTCAAACGTAAAGTAAATGGTTGAAGAGCCTTTTTGAGAAATCTAAGAACTCCACCAAGAAGAGATAACACACAGTGTGCTAAGAAATCTAGAAGAGAGATGAATATGAGTGGACATATAGAGACCGAGGGACTAAAAGATCAAGAAAAGGTGTCAAGGGAAGAAAGCAGGGAGGATCCAGAACAGCAAGCAAATTTGAGTGATCTTATTGAGTTGATGGAATCCGATAGTGAGAAGGAAGACTGGGATAAGTATCTCGGACTGGCAAACTTTAGACAATTGGGAAACAGTAGACCTAACCCAAAAATCTAAGGAAGATCTGAAGCCAAAGTCCCACAAGAAAAATGCCCAAGAAAACATCAGGGAAAAAGAAAGAAGAGCAGGCACAAATGAAATTGAATTGCATTCTGACCAGGAATCTATTAGATTTAAGACATTGGAACAAAAAAGAAAAGAAAAGGTGAAAAAAAGGAAGGATAGAAAAAAAAATCCAGGACAACCCTTGTTTTAAACAATTAATTGATAAGGGGAAAAAAAGGACATTGAAGTCAAGAAAAGGAAAGAGCTACTGCTAAGATCACCCCCGAAGAAATCCATTTTATTCAAAGGATGTTATCTAAAATTAGAAACAGCTGCAAATGGAACAAGAAGGGTGATCTTAAATAGAAGATATGTGGTGGAGCTCTGCAAGCAAGTCCTGTCACCAAGGACGATATCAACGGAAGATATAAAAATAGTGGAATTCCCAAAGGAACAGAGGCTAGACCAAGTTATCTTGCACTTGTCATCTAAAAATACAAAGCAGAAACTCTTGGAAATGTCAGACACTTTAAGAAAAAGAGGGTTCCTGCTGGAGGACCTGAGCGAGGAATCTAGACAATTAAAAGAAAAAGCCCAAACAGAACAAAGAAAGGAGACAAAGAAGGAGATCTCAGTAAAAACTAGATCAATAATTCCGGGGGAAAATTTGAAGAAAAACAATGGAAAAAGCAAAGAAGAGAAAGAGTCTCAGGAGGAAGAGCCTTTAACAACTAAAAAGAGTAAGGAGATATTGAAAACCATGAGGTTCACAGTGGATAACTCTGAAAACTTAAGGAGGGATAAGAACAAACCCACTAAAGCAGATAGTCAGGGAAAAGAATGGGCCTGGATGGCAAATGCTTTGAATTCCAAGAAGAAACAATAGAGTAATGAGAATGAGCAGAACCGTATCCTTTGTGCATCGTGGAACACAAGAGGTTTCACACATCTGCTCTCAAGTAAAAGCGACATCCTGACCCAATATGATTTTATTTCAATACAAGAATCATGGCTACGTAAACCCCCTATATGTGAGGGTTATGAGGTCTACACAAACCCGGCTAGGAAGGGGCCCAAGGGAAGACCGTTTGGAGGCCTCATGATACTTAAGAAACTGGAATGTCCACTAAAAGTAATGGAACATCTGACACCAAACCCATACGTGCAAATCCTGAAAGTAACATCTGAAGTGGAATGCCCAAAAAGCCCGAAACAAATGGTCCTGATTAATGCCTACTGGAGTGAGAATATGCAGGGTCAGATGAACTTTATAACGTCAATCCTGGAGGTAATTGATCAGTCCATGATGGAGGGGAATGGCCAGCTGATATTATTAAATGGCGATCTAAATATCAAACTGTCGATAAAGATGGTAAGATCAAAGCAACTGAACATCTGCTAGGAAAGGAAAAAGTATGGATGCAAGAAATGAGAATCCGTGAGATGAAGATGTTAAATGGCCAGACTAAGGGAAATCTCCAGGGGGCCAATACTTGGCACAGTGGTAAATAAGGTGCTTGCTTAGATTATTGCTTTGTGGGAGGAAACACGCTGGAGCGGATACTTTCCTTTACAATAGCAAAACAAACGAGTAGTGATCACTGCCTGTTAGCAACTGTTAGCAACTGAACTCGTCTGGGAAATAAGTTTGAGAATTAAAAATCCCGAATCTAGTACTAGGATATAAAAAAGCGATAAACAACAATGAGGAGCTGGTTGATTACAAATGGCTACTGGAAGCCCATGAGATTAAGTATGATCCAACTAAAAAAAAGAACATTAAAAAAAAACATGCGTATGATGAACAACTTGTGTTGAGAAGGAAACAATATAGGTCAGAATTGAGACTCATAAAAAAGAAAAACGGCCCAGAAAGATACGAACTCCAGAGAAAATGTCAACAAACATATAATAACTGGCTGAGACAAACTCGATATTTAAGACTGCAGAGAGATGCCAAAAAAATGATAGCAGCCATATCAACAAATAACGCTAGAAACACTTGGGACTTACTTAACGACAGAGAGCACAATCAATCTGCCGTAGGTATCAATCAAGTCTCAGAAGACAAATGGTTCGAACACTACACTGCTCTTTATGAAGGTGGAAGTGGGGGAAAAACCATAAAAGAGATCTCGGACACAACTCCCTGGGCCTTGAACTTTGATAAGTATGATATCCGAATCCTAATAAAAAAACTTAGTACCTCAAGAGCAGCTGGCCCAGACGGCATTTCCAACAAATTACTAAAAGAAAACTGTGAGACCTGGACGGATCTAATATATATATACTATTTCAACAAATCATGAAAACCAAACAAATACCAGCTACATGGACGGAGGCTTATATAGTACCGATATATAAGAAGGGAGATCGTGAAAACCCTAGGAACTATAGGCCCATAGCGCTCCTAGACTCAATTGGCAAGCTATTTGCATCACTGCTATTGAGAGATCTAAAAAATGGGCCTCCGAGGCGAAAATCCTAGACGAAAGACAGACAGCCTTTGTAAGTGGAGTTGGCACCGCCTTGAATCTATTTTTGATCAACTTGTTGAAGGCAAAGACACTAGCCGGGAAAAAAAAGCTTTATCTAGCATTTATTGACCTCGAACAAGCCTTCGATGGAATCAATAGAGAGCTCTTGTGGTCAAAGATGAGAAATTGGGGGTGCCCCAAGGATCTACTTGAAGCTATTAAAACATTATACACTGATACCTCAATTAAAGTCCAAATCACAAGTAATGGGGGACTTTCGAGGAGGATTAGAACCTTTAGAGGAATTAAGCAGGGCTGTGCAGTAGCCCCAGTCCTATATATGGCCGATATGAACACAGCTCAGGAGAAGATTCGTGCATTCCCGCCAGAAATAAATGGAAAAGAAATACCTTGGATGCTGTACGCTGATGATGCAGTATTCATCGATCAAACACCAATAGGTCTACAAAGACGGATTGAGACTTTTAACAACTACCTAAAGGAAAATAGCATGAAGATGAATATCAAAAAATCCATGATCTTAACTATGAAATCTAGTCGGGGCAGGAAACAGTCCGGAAAAACTATAAGGTGGTCATTAGAAAACCAGAATTTGGAAGAAGTAGAAATGACACTCTACCTGGGGATAATGATAAACAAAAACTACAACGAACAGGCGCACTACTCTCTGATCCGGGAAAAACTAGTGGCTCTGACAAACCAAGGCATTTGCTTACATCGTAGATATGGGAGGTTTTCTTTAACTCCAATTGTAACCTTCTACAAGCAAAAAGTGGTGGCGGTCATCACTTATGGCACTGAAGCACTCTTAGCCCTTAGATGGGAGGTTTGGAATCTCTGTGAAGCTTATTTTTTCCGTAAAATCTTGCGCCTATTAACCTCATTACCAGTGGAGCTCATCAGAACTGAGCTCGGACTCCAATCAGTAAACTCTGTCGTACTTTGAAAAACTCTATCATTGTATAGAAAGTGCATTCTGGATATACCATCAAAACCATTTGAAATTCTAGCCCAGGCGAACATCCTGAATGAAGACAAAATGCTTAATGACTGGAAAAGCAGATGTAAGGCTCAGTTGGAGCAAGTAAATCTCGCGGAGGATACCCTAAAGAATAACCCGGATAAAGCAAAAAGAGTGATTCGGGAAAAAGATTGGGAGGAAACCCAGGAACAAAGATTGAAAAGAAATCTATGTTATAACATCATCTGGAAAAAAAAGGGGTGAACATCTTACCTCCATATCTATTGAAATTTCCAACTGAGCATTACCGGGACCTGCTGCTGTGCTGCAGACTCAACATCTGGAATAGCAGAGAAGTGAAATGGAAAAGAAGACAAATTGAAAGAACAGCTGCATATTGTCGGTTCTGTAAACGGAAGGACCAACTAGAAACGATAAGACATGTTATGTTAATTTGCCCAGCTTTAAAATGCAAAAGAGAGATCTATATGGGAAGCTACATAATGAATATCACCGAGGAGACAGAAGAAAACTATTGGGAAAGAATCCTCACTGTTGAAAAAATTGGCAAAACCTTTGATGCATTAACATTTGTTGAAATGTTGAACTTGAATCAGGAGGAGTAAGCATCTGATCTGTAAGAGAAAGTTCAGAGTAGTCCTAGGTAATTAATGATTGAGTTACCTTGATTGCCCAAACCTTGAATTAATGGAGCAGTGGATCATAAGATAACGGAGAGACTATGACAATGATTTGGTAATTACTGTCTGAAGAGAATTGGAACTAAGGAAGTTTTAACAAAGGAACAATGTTTTTACTAAAGGAATAAGGATGTAATGTTTAAGGTTTAACTATACTTAACCAATAAAACAACAACACAAAAAAAATTCACTTGGCCTCATTACACGGACGGCGGTAAGGGTTAACGGTCACCGTTAATGGCAACGGTGACCGTTAACCCTTACCGCCGTACTACGAGGTCCCTTAGCGGGTTGGAGTTTTAACGCCTGCTTTTTGCAGGCGTTAAATACCAACCCGCTAAGGGACCTCGGAGCTAATTACGGCACCGCAAAATTGCGGTGCCGTAATTAGCGCCTTCCCCAGTCCCATAGAGCCCTATGGGGCAGAAATGGGAATGGGGAAGGGCAATGGCGGAAAGGGGATTTACCGCCCCTCCAACCTTGGAATGGGGCGGTAAATCCCCTTTCCGCCAAGGCGGTGCCGGTATTTTACCGGCATGGTCCAGGGTGCTAATAGCACCCTGGACCACCGCCTTCCGTGTAATGAGGCCCACTATCTCACTTTGCCAATAAGCATCTGTAAATTGGCAGATAAGAGAAAGAAGGCAAAACTACAATAATTGCGCTAAGCTACACGCTAAGAGGTATGGGAGTCAAGAACATTTGGTTCCGAGAAAGGGTTACTTGAAACTTGAGGGATGCAGTCTCCCATTTCATCTCCCTTCATATGTTGTTATCAGGCTGAGAGACACCTCTAACCTCACGCTCATGTGCTGTGCTCTGTGGCCTGCTTGGACTTTTGTCCATCACAGCATCTCCCAGCACAGCATTTATATGTTTTTCATTCAATATAAATGTCACACTTTCGAATATTCCATTCCAGTCCTGTTTTTGTACTACTCTGTCATAAGAATGCAGCTACCGTTCACGACAACAAATTCGATATGTAGTTGCACAAATAACATCTATCACACTCCCTGCAGACCACCTATCATCACCCAGCCACATGCCAGATCGACAGGTGTGTACAGCAGGGACTTGGCCAAAACCCCATATCTATAGTATTGGCCAATATGCACACACGCATACCACACCCCCTCACACCATTTCCCATGCACGGACTCTGGTACCCCTCACCCCCCAAGGGCATTCAACCTATAGTGAGTTGTGACGATGTGAATGGTGAAAGGCCCAATGCAAATTACACACTACTACTATGCACCTAATTCTATGCACTAAATGGTCCCTCCCATCACACTTGCTAGAAACCCGCCAGCACAATAAAACAGTTTATTAATCTAACAAAGTAAATTCATTTATTTCCTGGCATTTATCACGGGGGACCATTTTGCAATCCACACACCACAGGCTTCGGTAGAACCACTCAAGATAAGCCTATAATCCATCACAGAGAAGTGGCTATTAATTCACTAGTTTTTATAAAATGCATTTGCGCTCACTGCAGACAAAAACCGCTGTGTGCTGAGCGAGCAGTTTCTGCCAGTGTATTGCTGGGCTGGATAATGAATTTCAAAGAGATCATTTTGAAGTGAAAATGAACGAGGAACTGCAACCAAAGGTTTTCCCCCAGTTAGACCTTTTTAAAATGAGTATCCCAACCATGTACATGCCAGATAAGGACTATTCCTGGCTTTCCACTTTATGTTTGTAACAAATGCACATGTGGCTACTGCACGTTGGCCACACATGCATTCGTGTGCCCCGCTTGCGTGTGCATAGTGCAAAAAGCACTCGTATTCTACTGATTCTGCGTGTCCACATAGCTGTGCACATGCAGGAAGCGATGAAGCCGCGCTGCCACGGATGCAGACAGGGCAGTGCTGGAGGAAGGTCTGGCACAGATGAATAAGCCTCACAGATTCACAGAGGGGTGCGTTTCCATGCACCGGTGTCTCTGCCCTCATTACCCTGTCAGCATTCGGTTGCAGGGGACAGTGTGGAACTGCAGTGGTCTTTGAAGACTCCTGGAAGCCTTTCACTCCCCCAGATAGAAATGTTCATGCTTGGCATGAGTGTTTATATTTATTTTTTACATTTCACATGCAAACGGAAGTGGCTAAGCAAAAAAATCAATTGGAAGTGGGCAGGGCATTTTCAAGACAACAATACGACCAGGCCGAAACACCAGAATTCCCTGCCCACCCCCCTGCACACACTACTCTTCTACTGCTATGCCTCACTGTCCCACTGTAATTTTGGATGTAATCTCTCTGGCTGGCTCTCCGCTGCCTCTTCAAAAATTGAAGTTATCTTCATCTTTGCTTCTCCTAGCTTCCATTGCCATTCTCCTTCCCACTTGACCTTCTTGCTCCCTTGCCCAAGGCTCTCAATCTTGGGGTCCTCTTTGATACTGACCTAGGACTGCAACAATGCATCACTGCCACTGTGCCCTGTTGCTCGTATTAACTTTCTCAACATTCGAAAAATGTGTCCTTTTCTTGGTGGCTGTTCTACAAAATCTCTAATCTCCTATTTTGTGCTCAGCAAACTGTACTGCTGAAGCCTATCCGTGGCCTTCCTCTCTACTCCTTCCTCCCACTAGACAAAGTCCTCAACTTCGCAAGCAGCCCTCTCTACAACCTGACTAGATCCTCCCCCACTTCCACCTACCGACAACATGCTGGTTGGCTCTCCATGCACAACGGCTCTCTTTGCAAGTTCCTTCTCTAGTCTACAAAGCCGTCAATGGTCTTGTTCTCCCATACCTGTCTGTATTTCAGTTTATTCAGCATCCCCTTCCCTCCTATACTCCTGTGTACTCAACCTCACTGTCTCATACCCTCGCTGTGCCTCCTCTCACTTCTGCTCTTTCCCTCTACTCGCCCCACTCCACTGAACACACTTTGCATAACAATTAAGGGCAGCCCAACTGTGGATCTCTTCGAAGATCGTCTTAAATTTTACTTACCTCCTACAGAGGGTGCACCCCCTGACCTCTACCCCGAACCCCTGCTCCCCAGTGACCCAGTGATGCTTAATAATGTTATTTTGTGTATGTAAGTAGCATTCCTCTTTATATTGAAGAACACATCCTATTAGGTTAATGTTGCCTTTGTAAGTCACCTGTTTTCTGATATACATTTTGTGTCTGGTTGCTTTGTTTTGTCTCTGATACATCACATAGTTTTAACACCCTCATAAATGGACTCAGAACTTGTTCTCACCTGTCTGCTATTGTGCCGGAACTCTTCCTTGGAATGCATCTATCGATAAATGAGTAACTGTAAGTCCTTTCTGATCGAAATGGAGATCCCTGTTCTTCAAATAAATACGATAATGCAATACATTATATCGGTTTGTCTTCATGTAGGAAGCATGTAGGAACAAAGTGCACCTAATTAAACACCAAGCCAAAGGCTGAACCGTTTGAAGGTCCACAGTGCAGAAAAATAGCATCATAGAACCAACGCGTGTGTTATTCCGTTAATTAGCTTGTATGATAGATGAAAAATAGGCTCCGGCCTCACACTTTTAGTGAACTCCCCAGTAGATAGTTCATTTCACTTTAGGATCAGTCACGAAGGCTGGAATGTGTCATTTGCACATATTTAATTTCTCTGTCTCCTGCCTGGACGATGACACACGAGGGCCAAGTGAGAGGTACCCAGGCTAGGGGATGCAATGTTGCAACTGCCCAGCCACTGCACATGCACAGGCCCTGCAGTGACTTGTATTGGCTATCCAGTCATTATAATGAAAGTAAAGAGCATCGTTTGGGCAACAATATCAGTTTTTCTCCCAGTCTGACAGGATAAAGACGGGCTCGGGGCCAAACAACGTTAACGAAGTTAAACCATTGCTAATCATGACATTTCAGCTACCAAAGGTAAGCACCTTTCTCTATTTGTACATTAGCAAACGCTCACCCCTCCAATGGCAGATTAAGTTCACCTGGCCGGAGTGACTTTGTGAGATGTGCTATGATGGAGGGTCTCCTTCCGGCTGGCCAGGCATGGTGTGGAGCCGTTTAACATTCGGATCATCGCATGGCGGGAGACAGCGACAGGTGCCTGAACTGCCTATAACCTTGCAGTGGACATTTGGCAGTCCCACACGCAATGCAGCAGGTCCCTTTCACTGCACACTCTGCAGCATCAACAATTGGCGGGTTTGGCAACAGCCGAACGATTAACATGCATGCACTGGATTCTGATTGGAGCAGGCATTAACGTTCTTTCATTTATATATAGCAGGGTGAGGCAAATGAATACAGACTACAGGCGTATCAGCGCTACGAGGGAATGCTGGATAGGATGTGGCCGGCCGTGACCTCTACATTTGAACTAGTACCCTCCATGTGACTTAACAAAGGTGTTGCTGTGGCAGGATCTCAGCCAATAGATAGCGCAGTCTGATTCGAACTAAGAACAGTCTTGCATTACTGAGTTTAACTAGTGCAGTTTCATCATTTAGCAGTAATCTTTTTGGGAGACAGGGCTATCATTCGTGTGTTGCCAATAGTACGAGGTGGTACCCACTGAGACTCCCTTGCTAACGATGGCACTGCCATTGTGACCTCTAGCTCAGAGATTGCCGTGGCAGTGCTGCAAAATGAACGTAAACAGGGCTCAGGGCTGTATGCTTTCAGGAACCCCTCTCCCCCGCCCCCCGACCCTACTTCTCCCCGCTACCCTTCCCTTTGCCCGCAGCCTCCAAAACTGCGGCTATGGGGAAGTGAGTATAGGAAGCTGACAGGAGGGAAAGAGGCAAATTCATTGTATCGACATGGGGCATAGAAAGATGTGTGGGTTTGTTGCCAGCTCTGGAGGTGTGTAGGAAATGGAACAGCAGCCAGTTATTACTGGAGCATTTATTTATTTATATGTTTCTTTTATGTATTCATATACAGGAGGAACAATGCTCTTTTGATCACAAAAGAACATACAATAGATAAGAAATCAGATTTGACAGGAAGCAGTGAGCCTCTTACAAGGGGGTGAGTTTGAGGGACATTTTGACCAGGTTGTAGAAGGGATTAAATGCAACAGCCAATGGGGCCAACACATAAGTAGACATACATAGGTTAAGGACAATGCTCAATGGACATTTTTAAGTGCAGGTTAGACAGTACGGCCAGCTCTGCTCAGGATGAGACCATGATGGGTGAAGTGCTAGAATGGAAGTCGAGGAAGTGCGGGACAGAGGCAAGTTAGAAGCTAGGGGAAAATGTTAGCTAGCTAGCAATTGAGAGGTAGGTTAAGAGGGTAGCTTGGAGGCTAGGAAGTTGGTTTAAAAGAAATCTGTGTAGACTGTTTCTTGGATGTCCGGGGGAAGAGAATTCCATGCAAGTGGAGCAAGAAAAGAGATTGAGCGGAAGCGAGAGGAAGCACAGGGAGGATGGGCAGCCACAAGGGTAGTCGAGGAGGCAGAGTGGAGATTACAAGAAGGCTTTTAGAGTTTGATAGAGGAGGAAGATACAGTGGTGCCTTACCATGGATAGATTTGTGAACCAGGAGAAGAAATTAAAATCTGCTCCAGTTTTGCATCGTCAGCCATCCAGCCTGGTGGCAGTACGAGGAAGTAGGTGTGATGTGAGCGAGTTTGAAGAGAGTCCTGGTAGCGAAGTTAATGACCTTGTCAAGAGGGCAGAAAGCATAGTTGGGGAGACCAAAGAGAATGCTGGCACAGTAGTCCACTTTAGGCAAGACAAGAGTGATTAAGAGATGTTTGGCAGTGTTGAAAGAAGGAGGTGCCTGATGTTCCTAATATTTAGGAGGTTGAGGTGATCTGCTGTTCCAGTTTTTGGACATAAAAATAGAGAAGGTGTGAGAAAGGTTATACAGGACTCTGAGGTTTTGTTGAAGATGAGTTGGGGAGAGGGTCAATTGGCAACTGGATAAGCAGAGGAAGAGATGAGCGAGAGCTTTTGGCAGGGAAGAAGAGCACCTCTGTTTTGATAGTTTAACACCAGAGAGTGCAAAACCATCCAATATTTAAATTTAAAGGCACAGAGACAGTTGGACATTTTGATAGAGAGATCAGAGAAAAAAATCTGGGTGTCATCCACAAAGAGTTGGTACAAGAGCCCAAAGGAGGAGATTACTACCCCACGAGCAGAGTGTAAAGAGGAGCAGACCCAAGACAGAGCCTTGTGGAACACCAACAGTTAGAGCAGTGAGTTGAGAAGTGTTGTTGCTCCAGGAGACAGAGAATTAGCGCGGTGCAAGGTCTGTATGTGTATGAGTTTTATACAGCGTGGCTTAGGCCCAAGGGCATCAAAGTAGCATTCAATCCAGTCAAGGGCTTCATTGCAAATCCCAAGAGGAAAGAGAGCGTTAAGAAGATCAGAGTGATCGACAGTGTCAAAGGCAGCAGAAAGGTCAAGGAGAATTAGGATAGAGAGTATGTTGAGGTGCTTAACAGAGTCGATGAAGATGGACACATTCATGAGAGCATTTTCTGTGGACTGACAGGAGCGGAAACCTGCTTGTAGGGGGTCTCGAAGGTTGTGAATGTCTAAGAAATTGGTAAGACGGTTGAACACAACCCTTTAGAAGCACTTTAGAGTAGGACGGAGAGACACAGGGCAAAAGTTAGCTGGTAGGCTCAGGTCAGCCCCTTACTGTTTTAGGAGAGGTATGACCATGGCTGCTTTCAATTCAGAGGGAAAGCAAGCAGAGTCGAAGGACAGGTTGAAGAGTTCAGCTAGGTGAGAGGCCACTAAAGGGGGCAATAGGCTTGACTAGCTGAGGAGCCAGAGGGTCTGATGGGGCACAAACGGGGTTAGCCTTCATCAGAAGAGATAGGACTTTGTCAGTATGTGTGTGACTAAAAACCTCTGGGTATTAAGCGCGTTATAAATAACCTATCATATATCATATCATATCATAAAGTGGGAGATAGAGGCAGAAGATGATGGTAGAGTAGGCAGAGTGTAAATTGTAGGAGGAGGGAGTGTGAGTAGGATCAGGAGAGAGTCTCTAATTTTGGACATTTCTGCAGCAAAGTATTCAGCTAGGTCTTTAGCTGTGAAGGTAGAGTTGATAGTCATAGACTCAGGAGGAGTGAGGAGTGAGTTTAGGGTGCCCTGTAACTGGCAAGGACGGTTGGCGTGAGAGTGAATAAGGGTTAGGTAGAATTCCCTTTTCGCTCTATCGAGAATATGTTGGATGGTTACCAGGTCTGCTAGAGATCGTCTGGGTCTGTCCAACTCCCAAGAGGCCAACAACACTTTCCCCAGAATAAGGAGAGGACTCAACCAACGGCAAGTTAGAACTCTGGTTTATTACAAAAAACCAACATCAATCATACAAGACAATCAGGATTCTCTAGTATATTTCAGCTTCACAAGGTGTGCTCCCCAGTTTGATGCTACATGCCGTCATCACCTGGGCCCTTCCCCAACAACCTATCCCCACTACTGATTGGGTGTTGAGAGTAGTAAGCCATATAGCCATCCCTATAGAGATTATTCTACTGGCCCTCGCATGTCAGGTGTCTGACCTGCCCCGTCCCCAAGAACTATTTATTACATTGTTGCAGAGTAGTGGGCTTACTATTGACTCTTGCCATTTGCCATCCACCCCTGAATTTCTGTCTCCTCATTGGCAGGAGCTGGTCTCCCCAGGCCTGGGACTCAGTTTGGTTCTCAGCCCTCTGTGCACCTATTCAAGGTGATGTTAAGTGACTATGTGTCTGAATTGTATCTGGTAGTGGAACACTTTTGCCTGTGAGAGTGGGTTTCCACGTTGCAACACTTGTTTCACTTCTCATCTGGGTTGCTGAGAACGGCTTGTCTTCCCACCACGGGTAAATGCACATTGTTTAGTTTGGCTGCATCATGTGGTTGTGGACCACAAAATTGAGCTCTTGGGTGTCCATTTGTGAGGTTTTATTCCATTTTCCTGCAGCTGGTCCGCTTGTCGTCTGGAGTTTGGAATGTGACTGTTAGTCTTTGGCTGTGAGCTCCATCTGCGCTTCGTGCAGCCTGAGCCAGGTCCTCTTGTTTCGTGTTCTGTGGCTTCAGGCCTTCTGTTTTCTTTTCCTTAGACTTATAATGTGATTTCTACATGCTCTTACTGTGCTATGTTAGCTATACATGGTCCTACCAGGCTTCATATATACTCCTGTAGTCCCATAGGGTTTATTGGCATAAGCATCTGCAATTTTGCTCAGGATCTCTTGTTGCCTTGCGTTTCTGCGTTACTGAATTTGGCTAATGAGAAAAATAATAAAAGCTTTGACAGTATGTATATGTATCCGTCATCTATCTACAGAACTGTTTATGCATTTTCTTCATGTATGCAAGTGTGTGTTTGTGTAATGCCGTGCAGGGCTACGAGTATTGTTCATGACTAACGCTGCTACGTCGTGTTGCCACTAGTAACATCGGCATATTGGCTTCTAAGTACTTAATCGGGCAGTCCATTATGGTGTTTGGGTCCGCGATCTCCATCGGGTTCTCTGGATATTGAAGGATCTGGACTGGATAAGATTGGAATGGCTGTCTGAGGGGAGGAGGGGATACCTTCCTGCATATGGGTCAGGCAGGGGGGCACTTGGGGTTCATCCGAAATAGGATGGGTGACTTTGAGCGTTCCTGGCTCTTCGGCCTGTCAGGGTCATGGTTGAGAGGAGGGGCATTCCTGGGACCCTCTCTTCAAATGGTCCTGAGAGAGTTCAGGGCAGAGAGGTAGATTTGCAGGTTCTCATTCAAATTGGTACACCTCCATTTGCACAGCAGCCAACACATGCCTGTATGGAGAGAGCATATGAATGGGTTGACCCATGGCTGAGAATGCTGAGACTTAGGGGTGAAAGTAAGCAGTGGGAGATGAGAGTATAATTAGTCATATAGTAGGGATTGGTAGCTGGAGAAGGCAGTGTTGGTAGAAGTAGAAGAGGCATCAGGTGTGAAGGAAGAGAGTGAGCACTGTAGGTTGGAGAGGAAGGGGGAATGGCAAAATGCTTACATTTCCTTTTAGTGATAGGTCAAGCAAGTCATGAGGAAAGGTCAGAGTGTGGAAAGGAGATCATTTAAGTGATCAGATATGGATGGTGTGACAGCAGTATTAGTGGGGCATGGAAAGGATCCAAAAAATTGAAAACGTGGAGAATGCCTTCCTTAAAAAACTTCTTGGATTGCCGCAGTCTGCCTCAAACTATGGGACACATTTGGAACTAGGATGCCTCTACATTGCTGATGAGTGGTCATTGGCTCCGGTCTCGCATTGGTTGGCATTATGGGCAAATCAGAAAGCAATTCTCTCACATAAGATTTTAAGAGCCCTCCTAAGCAGCTCAGCAGTAAAGAAAATCCCATGGCTCAGGTATATTCAGAAATGCATCAGACAGCTAAACGGCGCCAATCTAGTTTGCCCACCAAATATTTTGACCCCATGTATGGTCAGGGCACAAAAGCAACTGTTCAAAACCATCTTGTTGGCAAATAGGGAGTCTGCTGCTTTAAGCCTTGGTGCAAACAGAAGGCATATTGTGTATGCAACAACAGATGCTATTCAGCCATATCTACTCCATAGTGATAATCCTGTAGACCGCTGGGCTTTGATTCGAGCACGGTTTGATTGCTTATGGTTAGGGGCACGAACTAAAAGCTGGACAGATAGTGTGCAACCTACAGCTTGCCCCTTTTGTCAGTGGCCGGCAGAGGATCTCCTACACTTTGTATTGTTCTGCCCACATTATATAGACTTAAGACGGAGAACACTTTTGCCACTACTCAGATCGGCCGGCATGTTTCAGGCTAAGCCTGCCTTATGTTATTTGCTGTCGGCAGCTACGATTCCAGTGGCCTGGGGTATGGTGGATTATTTGAGACGGGCCTGGTATCGGAGATCCAAAACCAGGGCACAGAATTAGATTGAACTCTGAAATTTTAATTGTATGAATTGTTTGGCTGCTCATTGTGGATATTACCTGACTTACACACATGCACATTTTAAATATGTATGCCTTGTTTGTAAATTTATACTCTAGACATTTTTTTAATAAGTTGAATTGACTTTTGTGATGTATGCATTTTTATTCTGTTAACGGTTTATGGATAATTTGTTTCTGAATAAACTTTTATGATGAATATTAGTGGCTGAGAGAGAGGTGGAGATGAATAAGAGATCTAAAGAGTTTCCCCCTGTGTTGGTAGGTAGGTTGTAGATAGAGTGAAGAGCATGGCCACTAAGAAAAGACTGAAGTTAAGATTTCTGAGCGGTGGTGGAGATGGAATGTTAAAATCACCTAAGAGAATGAGGTGATGTTTAATGGAAAGAGAAGCAAGTAGTTGCCCAGGATCATCAAGGTATGTTCCAGTGGGACCATTTGAGACGTTATCTGGCATACCATGGCATCACCTGCACACGTGAGGCTGCACCTCACATGCAGTGACTATATTTCTGGGCTATTTAGGGCTGCACCTGGCAAATGATGGCAGCAACTGATAATGTAAAGATGGTCCTATGTATGTGGCAACCACATCATGCATATGAGGTGTTTTAGCTTTAATTTCTTGGACATTTGAGGGTACTCTTGCAATATGATGGCAACAACTGCTCATGTGACTATACCATGAATGTGATGCATTGTCTTGAATGAATGGCATTTCTGGGGCATTATAAGTTATTTCAAAATATGATGGGAATAGATGGGCACGTGAGGCTGCACCTCGCCTCTGGTGATTACACCATACAGATGAGGCATTCTCCAGCACTGGATGGCGTTACTGTAGCATTAGAGAGTACCCTTGGGATATGATGGCTGCAACTGTGCCTCTGAAGCTTTATCGTATAGGTACTCTACCAAGCATAAGGTGCACAACGTGGCTGTCCTGGAGTATTGTATTTTTTTGTTTTTTATGTTGCTGGTTAAAGTTCAGACCTAGCTCGAGAGCAGCAGAATGCTGTACAGAGTGTGGGTAGCCGGCATTTGGGCTGGCATCTTTTAACAGAAGGGCAATACCTTAAGCTATGTGCATCAGTACGTGTGTCCAATGGAATGAGTCCTTAGTCAGGTGCTGTTGAAAGAGCCATGTTTTGAGAGATTTGCGAAACTGGAGAATTGTGGGGACATTCCGAACCGACACCGGGAGTGAGTACTAGAGGTGGGTGCATGACAAGAGTAGGATTTTTTGAAGGTCCTCTCTTTGCGGACAAGTTGTGATTCAAGCTGGTTGATCGATTTGCTGCGTGAGGAGCGTGTGCCACCAGATATGTGGAGACTAGCCGCAAGGTACGCTGGTGTGCTCCTCGTGACTGCTTTGTAGATGATACATGTTGTCTTGAACAGTATCCTGGCTTAGGCTTAGGGTCGAAACCAAAGTAGTTTGTGTAGGATGGAGGTAATTTGGTCAAATGTCCATTCTCCCATAATAAGATGTGCTGCAGCATGGTGGGATGCTTTTAGGGGAGGCAAGGGAGCAAATGGGAGCCCTGTCAGGAGAGCCTTTCCCCCATCGATATACAAGACCACAAGAACCTGCACTATGGGCCGGAAGTCCTGTGGCAGGGTGAAGGGTTTGATTTTTCGAAGGGTAGAGATTCTGAGTCAGGCTATTTGGGCCTTCTTGCGGGTGGACCAATGAGGACAAATTCAGTCTTGGATGGCTTTAGTTTGAGGTAGGCAGTCGATTTCCAGGACTGGATGATGGCTAGGTTATTGCAGAGGCAAATTATGTCCTGCGCGCTATTTACTCTCATGTACGACTGAGTATCGTCTGCGCATTGGTGGATGGCTATATTGGGATATTTGAGGAAAGTGCCGCTTATGCTCCATGTAAAGGTTAAAAAGGATTGGTGAGAGGATGGAGCCTGGAGTTAGATAGAATGCAACAAGATTATATGGACAGCCTGGTGTCTGGCTGAGAGGTTGGAGGTAAACCAATTAAGGACTGTCCAAGAGAATACCATCCTGTTAACAAGGAGGGAGGGAATGATGTGATGGTCGACGGTGTGAAATGCAGTCAAGAGGTCAAAGAGGACACAGAGGCATGACTCGCAAGACACTGAACAACTCTTTGGGATGGACATATCCACAAACCTGCTCACCCAAACTGCATCCCAAAACCAAACATCTTGTGGGTGGATCAGCAACATTTTGAAGTCTGATTTTGTATACAAAACTGCCATTAACACTCCTGCTAACACAATGGCCTGATCATGATTAGAAAGCACAACACCACAATCATTCAGATCAAGGATTTACTGACTGGGAAACCCGCTGGTCAGGCAACATGAGAACCAAAGAGAATCTTCTACCTCTTTCTCTCAGAGGGATATTGACAAATATTCACGAGGTAATTGGAAAAGTGGTCCCTCTCACTTCCCCTCCATTTTTTCTTTGTTTGTTTGTTTGTTTATTGAATTTATAAAGCGCACCAGGCCCGGAGGCAGCAGGGCGCCACAAAGGTTATGCAAGGCTTACAAAGTTACATAGTGGTAAACAGTATGAAATGACATGTAGAATACAAAGTAGGTAAGGCTCAGCGTGTGCCAGACATAGATACAAAGAAAAGTTATTTACATCATGGTGTACAGTGGTGTACAAAGTTTACAATGTTGGCACGGAATAAGCGGGAGGTAGATTAAAGGGAAGGATATTTACATCGAAATATACAGTCGTAAACATAGTTTACAGTCTAGGGGGTAAAGAGTACTCAGGTGCAGTGGATAGAATTGTGATTAGTCTTCAGTCAGGTTAAGGTAGGTGATACGATCCTTCCTGAAGAGTGGGTATGGTTGATCAGCTCTCAGCTTGTGTGGCAGTGAGTTCCAGAGTTTGGCAGCCTTTACGGGGAAGCTGTTGCCTTCAATTTTGGAGGATTTGAATCTTGGTACCAGCAGACAGTTTGTGTTGGCAGCTCTGATGGGTCTGCTGGAGATTCTTCTAGACAGTTTGTTGATGAGGTAGCTGGGGGCAGCATTGTGTAATGCTTTGTATGTCAGGGAGGCAATTTACAGTTGTATTTTGTTTCAGGTAGAGATCCATTTGTATTGGCGTCTAATTGCAGTCATGTGCACTCTTTTGTTGATTCCTAGAGCGGCTCTCAGAGCGTTGTTTTGTAATATTTGTAATTTTTGGATACTGGATTTGTTAGCACCACTGTAAAGAGCATTACAGTAGTCTAATCTAGAAAGAATTAATGCTCTGGCCAATATGATGCAGCTGTCATTGGATAGGAAGGGCTTGCCGGCTCATATTAATTTACACGTGTAGGCTGTAGTGGAGGCCAGGGATTTCAGTTGTTTTTTAAAAGACACCGTAGCGTCCAAGTAAAAAAGGGTTTTTACCTCTTTTGAGACTGTAATGTTATTGCCATCGATGATAAAAGAGGCATATTCATGACCTAGTTTGGAGATGTTAGAAGGGGTGCCAAGGATTATCAGCTCTGTCTTGTCATCATTCAGGCATAGGCCATGTGTGGCCATCCATACCTGAATAATGAGGTAGATCCTATTCACCAAAGCCAAGTCCTTGCTATGATCCCCGGAAAGTGGAAGGAGAATCTGTGTATCATCTGCATAGTTAGTGTAGGCGATACCCAGAAGGTCCAAATCATCGAACAGTGGCTTGGTGAATATGATGTACAGGGTTGGGGACACACAAGAGCCCTGAAGGACCCCGCACACGATTGGGGTGGGATCAGCAGCCGCAGATGGGGAGAATACTCCAAAAGTTCTATCACTCAGGAATGATTCTATCCACTTGACAGCATCTGTGGAGAAATGGGCTGCTGAGTCAAGATGCTTGCAGAGGACCTTGTGATCCACCAGGTCGAATGCAGCTGAGAGATTGAGAAACAGTAGTAGTGCAGTTTTCCCTTTATCTCTCAGCTCCTCAATTTGTGTTTTCAAGTCTATCAGGGCAGTTTCCGTCCCACGTAGCGGACGGAAACCTGATTGTCTGACCCCTAGGAGTTCATGTAGCACTAGGTATTTTTGGATCTGCGAGTAAGCAACTTTGTCCAGGATTTTAAGTAGAAAAGGTACCGTCGTGATGGGGCAGTAGTTTGTGGCGATGAGTGGGTCTAGTGTTTGCTTCTTCAGAAGTGGGAGCACCCAGGATTGTTTGAGATTGGCTGGGACGGTGCCAGAGGCAAAAGAGGTGTTGATTAGCTTGGAGATAAATGGAGAGAGGTCTCTCACTGAGTCTTTTATGATGTGTGCTGGGCAGACATCACCTTTACAGTTAGTAGGTTTTAGTGATAGGATGGCTTTTTCAACATCTAGAATAGACGTTTTGGAGAAGCATAATCTGTTGTTTTGATCAATGTTTTTTTTATTCAGAGGCTGTGGTAGGTTCAAAGTATCTTTCTTATTTTTTATTTTGATTTGTAGGGTGTTTATTTTATTAGTTAAAGCCAATTGGATTTCTGAACACCAAGTTTTGCTTTTGATACAAATATCAGGTGTGGGAATAGGGGACTCTAGTTCTCTTAGTATTGTAAATAGTTCTTTAATACTAGAGTTGGAATTGGCCATACGTTCATTGTAAGAGTTGCGTTTTGCTGAACAAATTTCCTTTTTGTATTGTAGTGGAAGTTAGCTTCTTTTTATTCTCACTAGAGGGGCAAATCTGCCAGGCGGTTTTGCATTTTCTTTTTAGTACTCACAAGTCCTTTAGTTGTGGAGTGAACCACTTGTTGAGGTGGGCTTTGGCTTTGCTTGGTCTCAGTTTGGGAGGGGCAACTTTGTCCAGTGTGGAGAGCATAATCTTATTAAATTCCTGCACCAAAGAGCTTGGGTCGAGATTATCCAGCAGATAATTTAGGGTAGTTAGAATATGAGGGATCACAGTGTCCACTGTGATGTTCTTTTTCATTCTGGTTTGGCATGGTGGCGCTACTTGCAGTGCTATGGTTATAGGTTTGGTGGTGGTTAGAGTCATGGACACGAGGGAGTGGTCAGTCCATGAAAGGGGGAAACAGAGGTGATGGTAGTTGTGCAGTTGTATTCAGCTTACCAGTCCAGGGTTCTTCCCTTGATATGGGTAGGTTTGTTTACTTTTTGTGATAATCCTAGTGCATTAAGAGAGTTGGCAATTTGTACGGCTTGCTTGTTTGAGGGATCATTAAGGCCTAGATTGAAATCGCCGAGGAGCAATACTTGGGAGGTGGATTTGAGATTGCTGGCAAGTATATTATGTAGGTCCTCCTCAAATGTTCCAGTGGGCCCAGGAAGTCTGTATATTACATCCATGGTAATTGTTTGGGAATTGATTAGCGGGAGTTTGATAGAGATGGATTCGCAGGACTGCAAGGTTTGGGGAGAGACTATTCTCATAGATAAGCTCGTTCTTGATATGATAGCTATTCCGCCTCCTCGGGATCCAACTCTGTCTTGTCTGGAGATGGTGTATCCTTCCGGGATGGCTAACATGAGTGCGGATCCTGCAGCATCATGTAGCCAGGATTCCGTTATAGCTAGGAAATCCAAGTTATATTCTGTAATTAGATTGGCTATGCCAGTAGCATGAGCCACTAGAGACCTTGCATTAACGAGAGTGCCTTTGAGGGGCTGATTTTCACTTTTGACTCTAGTTGAGGGTGGGGTGAGGCTAGTATGAGCCGTCATTTTGGAGAGAGGTGTAGTAGTCTGCATGGCAATGGCACAAGGAGCGAGTGGGATGGTAAGCTCTTTAGCCATATTAGAGATCATGGTGTGGTGGCAGTTAGTTTTCCTATTGATGGGAGGTAGAGATCTGGTCAGAGGCTTGTATAGTTTAGGGAGTCTAGCGCGCAGTTTAAGATTTCTGTTAGTCGTGGTACAAGGGATCATGGTAAAGTCCCCAGTAGACTTACTAGGAGTGTAGTTGTAGAGGGCAGGGCTACTAGAATTGGGAGCCATGATTGTCGGGTTGAGGAGGGGTGATCTAATCTCTTCTAGTGTGGTTCCATTGGGATAGACTGCGATGCTGAAGGCAAGGAGATGTGAGGCCACTAGTATCAGAAAGGGCTGGGCGATGCTTAGGCCTAACATATTTAGTAGTAAATCATGAAGTGAAGTAGTTTGTTTTGCAGGCTAAGACACAATGTGCCGAGTGAACGGGTATCACAGGATCCAGTAAATTGTGAGGGAAGATTAACTTTGGCTAGGCAGGCTTAGCAACATTATGTGCAGCGTAGGTAGTCTGGGTAGGCGGGATCTATTTATGCTAAGTAGGCCTACAGGGAGTGTACAGAGTAAGTCCAATGTCCTAAAGTGCAATAAATCAGAATGGGCAGAATCAAGTTTGCTAAGTTGGCCTAGCAACACAGGTTGCAACATAAGCACATGCAAACACGGCAGTTCACCTTGGGCAGAATCAGATTTTGTTAGGTAGGCCTAACACAGTTTACAAAGTAGGCAATGTTGACAAGGTGCACTAAGACACAGCAATTCACCAAGGGTAGATTTGATTTTTTCTAAGTGGTCCTAAAACACAGTTTACAAAGTATACAGGTGTACCAAGACACAGCAGTTCACCAAAGGTAGATTCAAATTTTGCTAAGTGGTCCTAAAACACAGTTTACAAAGTATACAGGTGGTGTACTAAGGCACAACAGTTCACCATGGGTAGCTTAGACTTTTGCTAAGTGTGTTTGAAAAAATGTGCATAATAAGCAAGAAGCAGTGGGTCACAGTGGTCAAGTGTAGGTAATACTAGGGGGACTGGAGGAACTAAAACAAAAGTGAAGACCTAGAGGATCAGGGGTCAGCGTGACACAGTAAGTGGGAGGGCAAGAAATGCATGCTTAAATTTACAGACCCAGTACAGGGCTCAATATGAGAGCGGGCAATGTTATACGAAAAAAACAGTAGATGCTGGCTGCTAGGCTATTCTGGACACAATATTGTTACAGCATGTTATTGTGTTGGTGCAGACAGATAAAGTCATTCAGGCAGCAGTGTGATAGACAGGTAAGTTGAAGGGTAGGAGCTAGACAGGCAATATAGATACATCAGATTATGGATGCATCCGAGTGCTTTCGCACTGGCATGCGTAGTTAGGACTGTGGTCGGAGAAGGAATCGGCGGCAGGTAAGAGTTCGCTTGGTGGGTGTGGGACGGTGGTCACGCCTCGATTAATTCAAGGACTTGTTTCTGGTTGCAAAATGTTTACTTTAGGGTGCAAAGGTCACGGCAGGTAGGGGTTTGCGGTAGCGCATGGGCTGTTCGCCTGTAAGGCACAGTTAATAACAGGGCAAGGGATGGATAGTGATAGTGATCACGTGGCAGCGCTGAGGCAGACGAGTGACTTGCTTACCGTCGTGCGTGCACCACAATGAGGAGGCAGGTATCTTGACGTATCGTCATGAGTTGGGCAGCGTTTCTAGCCCTGGGCACTGGCAGTCACTGGTCAGGCTCAGGTCAGGAGCCTTTCTTGTTTGCCTTCCTTGGAGGCCAGCTCAAGCCTGCCGGTGCCTCCTGATAGGCTATGAGGATCCACTGACCAATCAGGCATTGGTGCTGGTCTCCGGGGGAGGCAGACTTAGAGGCCAAAATACAGCGGCCATTTTTGAAAAATTTTCGATTTCCTGGAAAGCAATGCTGAATTGCAGTAGTCGACGTTCTTGATTATGAATCATCAGCGGGGCCATGCAATGATGAGGGCATGGGACATATGTGGATAGCTGGGGCAATACTTATCAGCTAATTTAGCAGGTATTTGCAAATCTTATCAATCACTTTGGGGAACTCCTTTGCTGACCTCATGTTATTCACCCATATTCTCTATGTTTGACTTCTGGACACCAACCTAAACCCATATTCAAAAATGTCCACCAGTATCCTCGTCCCCAATACTGCAGTAACGCCTTCAACTGGTAAATCGTAACTGGTGCAGGTCCTTTGACAAGGCCCTCTGCTGGGATTAAGGGGTGCTTAGTGGGGTGACTGCAAAACCGTCTGGGACACATCCGCAACACCCCGTACTCATAGCAGGGGACAGTCAAATGGCTCACCTATTGAAAACCACTCCACATAAGAGAACCCCACCCACAAGAAACCAGGCCATTAGGATGAATACTAACAGAGAACTCTACCATTCTCCAAATTCCCAACTGTGTCATAGCCAAAACCTGGACTGGATCCAGATATAGCAACCAGAAATACCAGAGAAAGTTCACCACTGGGAATTCTCAGCACAGGACAAGAAATCCAATGGAACATCAGGTAATAGTTCCCCAACACAGTACTTTTTTCCATTCAGCTTGAAGGGGAGGACTGCATCTCCCATAACACCCCTGGGTTGCTAAATGCAAACCCAGACATGGAAAGCCCACTCATGGTTGAAGGGACAGGAGCACTGGAGAGGGAGTGGGACAACCTGCAAACGTGCTTTTCAAACCCCAGGGTAAATAGCACAAGGGTGTGCCCTTAGGCCACAAGAGCGAAGAAAGGGCACTGCCTCTCTTATTTACAAACAAAGAGGAGAAACAAATAATATACCCTCCCTCTCTCTCCAAAGGAGATTATATCTTACAGACTGATCTACTGAAAAAGTAAAAGGCCAAAACAACCATCAGGAGCAGAAGATCCACCAGACGCAGTCATATTGAGAACTGCATGAAGCAGGCAGACAGAGAGGCAGGACAGACAAGTGAAAACCAAGATGGCTAATCTACCTATTATAGCCTCTATCTCATTAAGCCCACCTTGAGGGGAGTTGCAGGAAGTAAAGTGCCACATCAAGTCATAACAGAGCATACTCCACATCGACAGCTGAAACCCATCATTCTGAAAGCCAGCACAGTGGAGGGTGATGGCACAATACAAGGAGCTCCAGCAACAGTCAGTGTGTGGGTTGTTGGACAGACAAATAGGCAATCTGTGGGGTTGGAGAGGAAGGAACAGTTAGGATCAGAGAATAGATTGGAGGAGCAGAATGTGGTGGAGAGATGGTAACATTTTAGAGGGGGTGAAGGAGTGGGAAAATAAGTTGTGGAAGGTTGGAGGGTGGAATATTAGAGGAAGGGATGCCATTTGGAAAGATATAGACGGGTGGAGGATAGTTGTTGGTTGAGGTTTGGAGTATTAAGGAAGTGGTAAATTTAACCGAGATGGTCATGGAACTTGAGAGGAGGTGCACAATCTGTTAGAGGAGTGTGGAACCTTTACGGGGACGTTGGAGAATTTAAGGATGAGGTAGCAGTATTAGAGGGGGTTGGTATAGAGAAAGAGAAGGTCAGGAGGTTGTTAGAGAAGGTTGGCAAAGGGAATGTTGGTGAATTTAAAAAGGGGGTGGGAGGATTGATGGAGTAGGGTGGAGAACAGCATAGATTAGGTGTGTTATATCATTAGGTGGAAGGTGGCCAAGATAACAAGGTGGCATCTGGATGTGGAGGAAGTAATAGAGAGGAGGAAGGTTGTAACGTGCCATGAGGGAGGTGGAAAGAGCTGGATGGGAGGGTCCTTGCTGGAGGATGTGGGAAGTTTAGTGAAATACCCTTCTGGTAGAGGAGGAGTATGGTTGATGGAGAAGGAACCCATCATTGGGAACAAAGCCAGAAGGAGAGGGGCTGGATTAGGGGTGAGTCCCTGATCTGAAGAGGAGCCCACAGTCAGAGGAAGCACAAGCATGTTGACTGGTGATGAAGAGGGCATGAGAGGTATCAGCGGAACCTGTGAGGAGGAGAAAGGTTAAAAGAGTATGGGGTCATTACAAGGTTGGCAGTAAGGGGTTAACAGCGCCGGTAAAGGTGCCAGTGCCGTTAACCCCTTAACGCTGCATTACGAGGTCCTTCAGTGGGTCCCGCTAAGGGTGGCTGGTTTACCAGGCGCCCTTAGCATGGTCCCCATTCCCATTGAGCCCTATGGGGGCTCGAATGGGGATGGGTTCCCTGAATGGGGAAATACCAGGTCCTCCAAGGTTGGAATGGCCCGGTAATTCCCCATTCAGGGAACCCGGACCTGGTATGCGATAAGGGGGTAGCTATGGTGCTAATAGCACCATGGCTACCTCTAACCTCGTAATTACCCCCCTATGTCTTGCTAGTGGGCTGCACTCTCTGCAGATCCAAAGACCACACTCACAGTGAACCTAGCGACCCAAAGGAAGAGAAAGGTCTTGCAGAAATCTCAGCCACGACCACCAGACAACTTAATTGGCAGCTGAGATCCAACCTGGAACCTGGTAGTTTCCAGACTTGTATAAACCGTAAGGAAGGACTGAGTATGGGGTACAGGGCCTACCGAACAAACAAATCCACACCTAGAGACTGTTGTGGAGAAACTATTGAGAACACACCCTTTAGCCCTCCAACACATACCGCAAAAGACAACTTTAACTTATCCTGGACAAGAATTACAATTTACTCTTTTCCAAAGGCATTCATTTGTATTATTGAGATAATACACTACCCTTGAACTATACATTTCTCAGCAGTTGCCCAAAAAGGCCCCTTTACCCTCCAAGGACCTCTACATACCTCGCCCGCTGTAGTGAAAAGTATTGCCTCTCACTGAGGCCAAACCGCATTGTGTGACCAGTAATCTGACCCCCACACTTCATGCATTAAAGATTCAACCAGCAAAATTGACTACAGCATATGTCTCTGTTAACTGAGCAGCAGAACACCATATTCTCATTGTCATCTATTTGTTAGCTCAACAAATACTCCTTTCTTCCCTCCTTGGGCTACTAGCCTCTTCACCTGCTCTCCTTCATCCATACCCCATATCCACCCAAGCCCTCTTTTAAATCCTCCCCCCACTGAACATACCTTCACCCTCTCAACTTCTGTAGCTTCACTTTCTCATTACACTTGACTGACAACCAGCCGTTTCCCCACCTGCTCAAAGGTATCAGTCTTCCTCTGCCAATGTCTTCCTCTCTCTTTCACCATCATCATCTAAGCCCATAGGCACCGCTAGGGGGAGCAAATGCCCCCGGGCCCCCACTATTCGATTTGTTGCCCCCCCCCTATTTTGTGGTTTTCAATGTTTTACATGGACATTCTGTGTCTCACTGTTTTATGTTTGCCCGGTGTTGTATGAATTCTCCATCCCGATGGCAGAATGAAGGGGTGGCATTCGGCAATCTTCGGAGCCACGCCCACCCAGTATTCCCACCCTGATCTACCAGGGACCAGGCCCTGTACTCTTTGATATGATATGATAGGTTATACCGGGTATCGAAACCTGTGGTGCTCTGTGTCGTCTTGTTTCCAAGACGAGCACGTTGCCACTGAGCTATCCTCCCGATACTGTATAATAAATCGCTTCCCATGTTAGAGTGGTTCATCTAGATCCAGAAAGCCTGCAGGTGAGTGCCGTGGCCTGTGCCCCCCCTGGGCCAGCATCCTAACTTTGGGCCTCCATTCCCCCGCGGCCCTCGCCGCTCGCTTACCCCGGCTCCTTCCCTGCCTCTCCCTCCCTCCTCCCACCTCCCTCCCTGCCCCCGGAGCCTGATTGAGCAGTGCCCCAGAGCTTCCTGGTCCACAGGCCAGCAGCCCCCTGCACACTCTCACTAGATCCAGAGCGCCTGCAGGTGAGTGCTGTGGCCTGTGCCCCCCCTGGGCCAGCATCCTAACTTTGGGCCTCCATCCCCCCACGGTCCTCGCGGCTCGCTTTCCCCGGCTCCTTCCCTGCTTCTCCCTCCCTCCTCCCACCTCCCTCCCTGCCCCCGGAGCCTGATTGGGCAGTGCCCCAGAGCTTCCTGGTCCCCAGGCCAGTGGCCCCCTGCACGCTCTCACTAGATCCAGAGCGCCCTCAGGTGAGTGCCGTGCCCTGTGCCCCCCCTGGGCCAGCATCCTAACTTTGGGCCTCCACTCCCCCGCGGCCCTTGCCGCTCGCTTTCCCCAGCACCTTCCCTGCCCCCTTGCATCCCCTCCATCCCCGCACCCCTTCCTGGTTCCCCAGCCCGCCAGCCTGCCTGCCGACCAGCCTCCCTCCCATTGGTGCATCCACACTTCATCACCGGTCCTCCCAGGGCAGCCCTCTGCCCGGCAGCCCCCTGCGGCTAAGGGCCCTAAGGCCAAGGGCGGCTCCAACAGAGGCGAATCCAAGAAGTGTCAGCCGGTGTCTGCAGAGGAAGCAGTGGCCAGCCGTCAACCATCATCCATAAGGACCAGTAAGGTAGGAGTAGCCTGGATCAGGATTAGAGCAACTACTCTACCCCAGACTCCGAGCCTCTTACCAAACCCAAAGTCAAAAAATTATTGCATTTCATGATGTTTAGATTGCACTGATAGGCCTTTCTCCCACTGTGCGGGTCCCTCAAATTTAGCAAGGGTTCTGTCCCCAAACTGCATTGCATGACGTTTAGGTTGCACTGATAGGCATCTCTCCCACTGTGCGGGTCTCTAAAATTTAGCAGGGGCTACGTCCCCAAACTGCATTATATGATGTTTAGATTGCACTGATAGGCCTCTCTCCCACTACACAGGTCTCTCAAATTTATCAGGGGTTCTGCCACCAAATTGCATTGCATGATGTTAAGGTTGCAATGATAGGCCTTTCTCCCACTGTGCGGGTCTCTCAAATTTAGCAGGGGTTCTGTCCCCAAATTGCATTGTATGAAGTTTAGGTTGCACTGATAGGCCTCTCACCCACTACACAGATCTCTCAAATTTAACAGGGGTTCTGCCCCCAAATTGCATTGTATGATGTTTAGGTTGCACTGATAGGCCTCTCTCCCACTATACAGGTCTCTCATATTTAGCAGGGGTCCTGTCTCCTAATTGCATTGTATGATGTTTAGGTTGCACTGATAGGCCTCTCTCCCACTATACAGGTCTCTCAAATATAGCAGGGGTCCTGTCTCCTAATTGCATTGTATGGTGTTTAGGTTGCACTGATAGTCCTCTCTCCCACTATACAGGTCTCTCAAATTTAGCAGGGGTTCTGTCCCCAAACTGCATTGCATGATGTTTAGGTTGCACTGATAGGCCTCTCTCCCACTACATAGGTCTCTCAAATGTATCAGGGGTTCTGCCCCCAAATTGCTGTGTAGGACGTTTAGATTGCACTGATGGGCCTCTCTCCCACTGCGCAGGTCTCTCGTTTAGCAGGGGTTCTGTCTCCAAATTGCATTGCAGGATGTTTAGGTTGTACTGATAGGCCTCTCTCCCACTATACAGGTCTCTCAAATCTAGCAGGGGCTCTCTCCCCAAATTGCTGTGTAGGATGTTCAGATTGCACTGATAGGCCTCTCTCCCACTGCGCGGGTCTCTTGTTTAGCGGGGACTCTGTCTCCAAACTACACTGTGGTGTTTAGGTTGCGCTGGTTGGCATCTCCCCCACTGTGCAGATCTCTCAGACTCAGCAGCGGCCTGTCTCCGAACGGCACTGTGTGATGCTTAGACTGCACTGATAAGACTCTCACCCACTATACAGGTCTCTCAAATACTCTAACTGCGCTTAGTTCAGTACTCTACCAATCCCGGAAACCCACCACCACCTAACTCAATTAAATCCCATACCAGCGGACCGTTAACACCCTAACCCCCCCGACAGTGCACCCTTAGGAAACACACCCTACCCACCGACAGAAAGCAACACTGAGCCAGAGAACACCCCAGCGTATCCATAGAAGGAAAACCAAGGTCACAGAGACCGCACAGCACAGCATAGAGGACCAACTACAATACTACGCCTGCACCTAGACTGGAAAATGGCCCATACCAGAAAAGGACGCCGAGAAAGAGAACAAGATCGTGCAACAAGAAACGCGAACACACAACACTGTCAGAACCCACAAGAAGCAGCCCCATTGGAAGAAAACACGCCTAAAACAGCCACAACCGGAACAAAATCCACAAGAGAAAAATCCTTATACCTCACACCTTACCTCGCAACAACGACGGTACACCGACACCCCAACACGGAAACCTCGAAACATGCAAAGAATTTCTTGATACAAGCGGAAAAACGATGGGGGCACTCAACAAGAGAGTGGGAGGGCTCCGACCCCATTACCCCTTACATTACAAAAACAGAGGGGCAACATCGATTTCCACTACATCCCGCACAATACAGCGAAGTACCAACAACCAGCAACGCCACCTCCCACCCAACAATCGGACCCAATGAAGAAACCACTGCTGATCTTCATCCGAGTAGCATCACAGCAGAAACACCAAGACTAATCAGCCCTGTTATCAACTTACTAGACCACTTCAATGAAGAAGCAGCTGTCGCCGTTCTTCATCCTACCGACATCAATGCGGAAACTTTACGAACAGACAACTACAAACTCAAACAACAAATAACCTCAAAACAAAATCTCACCCAGAGAATCCAGTGTAACATAATAAACGCACGGTCAATGTCCAAACACGCAACGGAAATATATGACCTCCTGTCAGATGGAGGCATAGACATCCTATTTGTAACCGAAACATGGCTAGATGATAACTACAAGATCACCCTCAACAACTGCCTGCCTGAAGACTTCAAATGCATCCAATCAAACAGAAAATACAAAAGAGGGGGGGGACTAGCGATCATCCACAAGGAACAACTGGCCATCAAAATGGAAGATCCACTAAACATCGATAAATGCGAATCCTTAATACTACGACTTTCAGTAAACCCCAAAACCAACCTGAAATTCATACTGATATACAGACCACCAACCTACGATGCGACTTTCATAGACGCTTTCACGGAAGCAATCACCACCCTTGCCATCAAGTACAATCATCTGATCATCCTCGGAGATTTCAACATCTGGTTCGACGAAGAAACCACAACCACACAAAAATCCCTAACCGCCCAACTAGCAGCCATGAACCTACAACAACTAGTCAAAGGAGCAACCCACTCAGCAGGGCACACACTTGACGCAATCTTCGCCAACAAAGATCTCATCACCACGGCACCCCCAATTCAAATACTTTGGAGCGACCACCTCATTATTCCGTTCATAAACACAACGGCCGCTCCAACAAAAAAGCAACAAGAAAAACAACCCATCATGATGAAAAGAAATTGGAGAACCATAAAAAATTACAACCTAACCGAGTTCCTACAACTCAGCAAACCACAAGCATCAACCATGGAAGAAGCAGACCTTGACAAAAAAGTTGCCCTACTTCATACTTGGATCGCAACAACCCTTGACGACATCGCCAAAGAAAAGCCCTTCACCCCATCACGCAAACAAACTACAGCAAAATGGTTCAACCCACTACTCAACGCCATGAAAAGGAAAAAACGAAAACTAGAATCTGAATGGAGGACCAACAACACCACTGCAAACAAATTGAAATTCCTACAACAGATCCACGCATATAAAAAGGAAATACAAAAAGCAAAGAGGAAACATTACGACAACCGAATCTTCAGAGCACCAAACGCTCAAAAAGAACTATTCAAAATCATAAACGAAATTAAAAAACCACCGGCCTGCAACAACACGCCAATCCCATCGACAAAACTTTGCGAAGACCTCGGAGACCACTTCAAAAACAAAATAACCTCCATCCAAAACACCAGACAAAACAGACCAAGCATTCACAGCTCAAACCCCACCGACACAGACGAGGAACACGCAAACAAGCTACGAAACTTCCCAGAAATATCAGTTGAGGCATTCGTCAAACTGGTAAACCAAAGCAACAAATCGGGCTCTCCTGAAGACCCTTGCCCCCCGGACATATACAAAACAATTCTCAAACAAGGAACCTGAATACCACAGGAACCTCCTCAATCTCTCAATCTCAACAGATAAAGTACCGCAGGCCTTCAAATCGGCTTACATCAAGCCGCTACTCAAAGACACAACAGGAAACGTAGAGGACTTATCCAACTACAGACCCATCTCCAACATACCCTACATAGCGAAACTGCTAGAAACGTACATCTACCAAATAACCCAAGAATTCATAGAAGAGCATTGCCTACTAGATCAGGCACAAGTTGGCTTCAGACCTATGAGAGGAACAGAATCGGCTCTCCTCTCAATATGGGACGACCTAAAAACAAACGCAGACTCAGACAACAGCACCGCCCTGATTCTCCTTGATCTGTCTGCAGCCTTCGACACTGTCAACCACGCCATCCTCATGAAGAGACTAGAAGGACTAGGGATAACAGACACTGCCCTACTATGGATCAAATCCTTCCTAACAAACAGAACAGAAACAATATGAATGAAACCTTGTAAATCCAAACCCAGAGTCTCCACGTGCTGAGTACCACAAGGATCATCCTTCTACCCGCTTCTATTCAACATCTACATGTACCTATTAATCAAACACATAAAAAAACACGGCCTCACATGCTACAACTACGCCGACGATACTCAAATAATCTTCAACATACAAGACACCCGAGATGAAAACACCACAATAGAGAACTGCCTTCGTGACATATTCAACTGGATGAACCTCAACCATCTCAAAATCAACTCAGGCAAAACAGAGATAATGATTGTTTCAAAAAAGGGTGGAGACATCAACTACATCCCCTGGCCAAGAGAGCTCGGCACCACACCAGAACCATCATCAACTGTAAAAACCCTAGGGGTCCTGATGGATAACAATCTCACTCTGGAGCCACAAGTAAACTCGGTAATCAAGAAATGTTTCTTCCTCCTGCGAGCAGCAAAAAGGATCCTACCATTCCTGTCGTTTGCCAAAAAAACACTTACCATCATCGTTCTGATCATGTCCAGAGTAGACTATACCAATAGCCTATACCTGGGCATGCCCAAATGACTTCTAAAAAAACTGAAAGGCATACAAAATGCAGCAGCCAGACTCCTCCTCAAGCTACCCAGAAGAGAACACATCACACCTGCGCTAAAAATACTACACTGGCTACCACTGAAACAACGAATAAAGTTCAAGGTCATGTGCATCACGCACAGAGCAATACACAAACAAGGTGCAGAATTCCTAATTCCTAAGCGACAAACTACGCCTACATAAACCGACAAGAACAATAAAACCAAGCACCGACATATACGCCTGGAACCAAACCCTACAACAGAAAAAAACTCGGAGGTTCGTCTTTCTCCCACCAGGCACCCAAAACCTGGAATGACCCACCTAAAAATATACGGAATACAACAAACCACCTAGCATTCAGGAAACTCCTCAAATCATGGCTCTTCAAAGCGTAACCACAACAGAGATGCACTAGAATGCCCAGATATTAAAACAATGATGAAAATAACTCCAACCTCGGCCACTCTCAAATTGGACAAACACTCAAACCAAAGAACCAACCACTCGACAGAGCATAAGACATCCTGGAAAATAGCCACAAAGGAAGGCTGCAGAGACTGACCACATACCTAGACCCAGACGAAAGCCCTCAAGTGACTCTCCCACTCGTACGTACCGGACAAACATATACAGACCGGCAGATGCACCTAGATAGACATTAGCCTGCGTCACATGTGGATAGGATTGATTGAAGGATAACATGCCCGCGCCTAGAAAAAACGTGAATGCTAGCATGTGCCACACTTAGATTTGTGA
Source organism: Ambystoma mexicanum (assembly GCF_040938575.1). Taxonomy (NCBI): domain Eukaryota; kingdom Metazoa; phylum Chordata; class Amphibia; order Caudata; family Ambystomatidae; genus Ambystoma; species Ambystoma mexicanum. The sequence goes on along the minus strand of NC_090923.1, from coordinate 619,071,219 downwards.
ACACCAGCCTGTGTGGCGTTCGGATGGAGTTGTGAATGTTGGCATGCCCACACCTGGATGGAGTCCTAAACATTGGCCAGCGCTGCGTCTAGATGGGAATGTGAGGGCCAGCAAGTGCCACACTCAGACAGAACTGTGAATGTTAGCATGTTAAAGGTCAGGTAACCCACTAACCAATAAACTCTGCATACTTATCTCACTCGAAAAACTCACACAACCATCTCACGCTCACAAGCCGCATGCACTTCACAACACTGCAACAACACATAAGTCGGAACAACAGCACATGCGGACTGACTCCGATCCGATACCCGCACCAAAGCTCAGCACCCTGTGTATACTGAGTTGAAGCTGCCAACAGAACACCACTCCCCTCACTATCCTACTCCCTTCTTCAACCTACTAACCCATTCCACCTTTGTCATTTACAGATCTGCCTGAGTGCCTGGGGACCAATTCCGTTGGTGACGGTGCGTGGTACAAATACCTTTAACAATTAACATTAACATTTAACATCTCTCAGTACCCACCTGTCCTGATACACCAAACCTATTGGCCCTGCTGATAAGTATCGACCGGTATACATGCAGTGAGAAGTTGAAGGGGAACCCTCATGAAACAGAAGTATGACCCCTGGGCATATGTTAGTTGGTAGTACAGATGAAAATGCATTATATGTGCGACAGCGCGCACCATTTGCAAATGTCCCCCCGAACCCTCTCAATCGCGTGTCTTTTTACAGCATTTCTCTTGGTGCTGGGAACGTGCGCTCTGGTGTCGTTATCCTGCTTTCGATTATAATTAGGGAAAACGCTCAGCGCGGAGCACTGCTGCAGATTTTAAAAACAGGAGATAGGCGCAAAAACCGAGGCAAACTCCGAGGCAAGTTAATCGACATGGGAAAAAGTGTCCTTTTTTTAACAACGAGCAAGCCAAAGGCCGCCTGTTTTTTTTTGTTTTTTTTTCAGGAAGGGACAGCTTCTGGCCATATGAAAAGGACCATTAAAAAAAATCATAATAAGTACCACGCCTTAATGACCATGTTGGCTACATAATTAAAGTAGGCTGCTGTATGACTAGACTAGTAAATCATCATAACATACTTTCACACCCTAAACCATACACGCTTTTGTTTCTATTAAATATGTATGGCACTAGCAATGATCATTGCTGTCAATCATTGCCCTCTTGTTAACAATCAGTGGCTGCTGACCGATCCACCCATGTGCTCCCCCTAATTATGCAAATGGGCCTGAACTACTGAACAGTCTGCACTGCACTTTGTATCTACTCTTGCCCTTTGTTAAATAAAGGGCACTACGCAGAGCCCTGCAGCCCGCCAGCTGGGTATTCCCTTGGGCCAGCACAGGGCTTTAAGTGGACCTGGGCTACCCTGGATTCAGCGCTTGTCGCCTCCAAAAAGGGCTCCCGGGCAAGGGTTCTGCCAGGGCTTCCAAGCACCAGATAAGTCAATCCCCTCAGGCAGCCCATTCATCTGTTGGAGTACCACTCACCTAGAGGGATTCAAATATACTCAATGATCTCGCTAGCATTGCTATACGCAGATGACATGCTTATCTATGTGCAAAATGCAGGGTGTAATTTAGAACATATACAGTCCTTGATCTCCTGAGACCCCCCCCCCCCTCCCAGTCACACTGAACCAGGAATCAGGCTAGTTTGAAAAGGTAAATATTTATTTATGTATTCTGAATTTAAATAACAATATATTTTAATAGATAACAACAATCACCAATGGGGTGACAGAACACTGAATAATATCTTTAATACACTAGGAATCAAATAATAAAAAAAACAATGCAGCAAAGAAAATAATACTTTTGAATTGATTTAGAACAGATAGCACTATGGTTAAGGGTTCTCCCTGCAACACCCCTCAACCCACCAATAGGCAATTTAAAGAGATGTGAGGAAAGAGCAGGCACTCAGAAATAACACAGATCAAACAGAATATCACTCCCACCTTCCCCCTTTAAACACAAGAGAAAAATGGAATTGACTTTTCAACTGTCAGTATGGCTTTGAAATTGGCTGAGCAAAAACACCAAATGTGGTCAAAAATGCTTAAATTATTATACATTTCTATGGGTGCCGCTTTGAACAGATGCAGGTAAAGAAAAGCAATGATTTAATCAAAAGAAGACAATTGAAATCTCGAAGTCAAAGTGGGAAATAATTTAAAGCTAATTCACACGTGTACATTTTTCAAAATGTCAATTCACGGCAAACTTTTCTTTATGCAATCTTTTATATAACGGGTCAATCACATTGTTTTGCACTGCGGTTTTGGGTTCTAGAGATATCTAAGGAAGGGAGGTATAAGTGGGGGTTGAAGTTTCGCTTCTATCTTATAAATGGAGAGAGTTATGGAGGTTTTAGTAAGGGGTGTTTTTCGAAAATAAAGACACGAGATTTAAACAAGATTTCAGTTTAGAATCGGAAAATATGGCTTATGCTTATACTCAAGGCTAGAGCGTTTGGCTAGGCAACCAAGTAGGCACACAGTAAGTTCTGAGACTGATTCATGACTTCAGTAACAGATCCCCATCACTTTCCTGGTGGCACCAGTCCAAAGACTCAAAGTGGGATTATGGATCAGAGTTGCACAATAAAGATGACTATGAAAATGGCGCTTGAACAACTAGACAGAATAAGATAACACTACGGATTATGACACTGTTTCAGTTTATGAAAATATGGATAGTTCAGAGATTAGAGTAGAACAGATAAGCAAGGCATACAATGGTTCTCTAGCATCCTATTAATACTCACAATCCACTGGAATTCAAGATTTTGGACAGTCACGGTTCTGGTCAATTGATTGGTTCTATCAAGGAAGGACAGCACATCAGGCATGGGACTGGATCAGCTAGGCCGGTCACTGGATTTTCACAGGATCTGCCCTTCTTGTTTCTGGGTATTTCAATCAGCGGGATAGAGAGTTCATCAGGCAAGCCTTATGGTAGCAAGCCAGATAGTTTCAGGATGCTAGTTCAGAATGATTTCCCACACCACAGCGCTCCACTGGGTTGTGAGAATACGTTTGAGGATTGAGGCCTTGCTGAAAATGGTTCAGCTACTACTTGGCAAGATTTTTGGCATCTGGATCTGGAAGGATGTTACAGGCTGGATGTAGAATGCAGGAACAAAGTGCTTCGCTGGAACCAGGTGAGTCAATGAGTGAGAGAGTTAGGAAGTGAGAGAGTCCCTATGTGTTGTCAGCTGTCTCTATTTTATCCTTTCAAATGACATCAAAAAATGGGTGTATGGGCCGGCTTAATTAAGCTTGCCCCTGTGAATTGGGATTGGATCAGGACCTCATCTCTGCCTTGCATCTGAGTGATTGGATCAAGGATGAATGATGTCACATTTATGGTTTGGCTTTTACAGTCCTTAGAAACCTCCCCTAGCCACTAATATAAAAATCAAATTGTGTCCTAATTACATATTTATGCATCGGTAGCCTCTACAAAAATTACACACAAAGATTCCATATTTTATGGGGTAGCTGTTCCTCAAAATCATGCAGCTGTGGGATCTTTTTTCACCTTTCTGCAGAAATGTGTCCATTTTGCCATAAACACGTTTTCCAAACTTTCTGCAACTTTCCGCAAATAAGTGTGTTTACCATAGGGATGTGTGTGTAAAGTCTAACAATTCTAGCATTAATACCATTCACATAAAACCACATATATTGCCATTCCTGTCCAGAATATGTTTCACAGGTCCACCGGCTCTTGAAACGTAAAGTAAAAAATTAGACTGACAAATCTGTTCTTTTTACATTTTTCACTACTTTGGATAACAAGTTATGAGTCTCTAAAAACTGTTCATTATCTTTCTTGGCAGCAAATGATCCGCCCTTTGTCTCTCCCTGGATCTCAAGGAGTAGTCCCCACCTTTGGGCAGTTCCTTCAAGGAGCAATTTATGACCCCCTCCACACGTCTGTTTCCTGGGCTGGAGGATCTGCCATTGTTCATTCTCTGGCTGTAGACAAACGTCTGGTCACACCACAATTATCATCTAAAAGTGAGTTTCAGCTGAGAGGATTTCCCTCCCCTTGGGAGAACCTGTTTTTCCACTTCTTGCAGGCCCAGCCAGGCTAATTTATTCTTAATTTCTTAAAATCCAGCAGAAACCAAACCAGTTGCATCAAATTACATACATAAATTACTTTCTTAGCTTTCAACCTGTGGGATCAAAAACACAACTGGGATCTGTATTTCTTTTAGCAACAATCCTTTTATGTTTGCTAATCCGGCACACTTTTAGTTTAGATACTTTGAAGTTTCATCAGGAGAGCTCATCTGACAGGGCTGTCATTCACAGGTAGCCCAGTGTGCTGCACACAGATTTTGACAGGGGCTGTCATCCAAAGGCAATCCGTTTTTTTTGAGAAAATATTTTGCTCTTCACATTTTGGGACTTTGCACATTCACCATGCTTCATGAATATTGAATTTTAATGCCAAACAAGATCTTGAATGTTGAGAAGTGTTGAGTACAGGCATTTTGGAGTTTTTAGCACAAAGTAAATGTCAGATACAGGCAGATTTTTAAGTTTCATTTGCCAAGCGCTGCTTTTCCCTCTGCACTCTATGTTTGCTTTTCATGGAGCCCACTGGCACATTTTCTGCAGAGTGAACTCTATTCCCCCACACATGCACCATGGGTGGCAGGTGGTGCATCCATCTTTTTGTGTGTTGAGGAACGCGGTTTTGGAGGTTTTTGGCACGCACAAGAGTTTTGCCGCCATTGTTCCTGTTTCTTTCACCATGACAAGCAGTGTGATGCCGCATAGTATGGCGGAGTGGGTGAATACATCCCACAGGTCCCAACCAATGTAAAGGAAACATTTAGCTGCACCCTGGTCACCGCCATACCTTTTGTTTGTGGGGCTGCAAGATATCATGGCCTGAACACACCTATAATAATTTGCATCCCCTTTTTTCTGGGGGTAATTCACATTAACACAAGTTGTTATCCTGTTTTATATTTACTCTGGTTCAAACCAATGTAGAGGCACCATCTAGCCCCTCCCTGGACACCACCATACCTTTCAATTGTGGGGGTGCAAGATATCATGGCCTGAATGCACCCATGGTAGTTTGCATCCCCTGTGTTTCCCAGTGTGTCATTCACACTAACCCAAATGGGCATCCTGTTTTATATTTACTGTGGTCCCAACCAATGTATACGCATCATCTAGCCCCTCTCTGGACACACCAATATATTTTTTTTAGTGTGAGAGTGCAAGATATCATGGCCTGAATGCTCCTATGGTAATTCTCATCCCTTGTTTTTCTGTGGGTAATTCACATTAACACAAGTGGTCACCCTGTTTTATATTTACTCTGGGACCAACTAATGTATATGCACCATCTAGCCTCTCCCTGGCCACCCCCGTATCCTTTGATTGTGGGAGTGCAAGATATCATGGCCGGAACTCATCTATGGTAATACACATTCCCTGTTTCTCTGAGGTTAATCCACACTAACACAAGTGGTCAACCTGTTTAAGATGTAATCTGGCCCCAAACAATGTATAGGCACTATTTAGCTGCACCCTAAACACCCCCATACTTTTTTATTGTGAGGGTGCAAGATATCATGGCCCGAACACACCTATGTTAATTAGCATCCCCTGTTTTTCTGGGGGTAATTCACATTAACACAAGTGGTTATCCTGTTTTATATTTACACTGGTCCCAACCAATGTAGGGGCACCATCCCTAGCTTATGCAGTCCAGCCCTTCGAAGTGGGGAGCCTTGTGCTCAAAAGTACTGTTGTGATTTAACAATACGCGGTTGTGCCCTGCTTGTGTCTGTTAGTGGCACTGTGAAACCAGGAGACATGCACCCACCTCGACCGCTACTCTCCAAAGGTAGGCCTCCGCACCCATGACTACTCCTGCACAATTCTGCACCTTGTGGAAACATACACAGAGTGCCTGCCATATCAGTGCAGCACCAAACTTCATACGCCAAGCTACTGCTCGTGGGCCCATTCTATTCAGCTGTGCCTATAACTTATGCCCCAGCAGACTGAAACTTCTAAAGCTACAACAGCCTTCAGTTGACATTTGCACCTAGCTTTGTACAATATTGACCCCTAACCTCTAGCTGGTGCTTAACTCCTGCTCATATCGCACACCTCTTCACATAATCGTACTACTGTGTGCTCTCCGGCATTACTAGCTGCTCTTTAACCTGCTTCCAGGCCTCTGTTGAATCAGTGTATTAAATTGCACCACTATGCGTCACTGTGCCTCGAACCTAGCTGCACCCCGCATTTTAGCATTTTATAGCCTGCTTCTATTCCCTGCTGGACCTCCTTGCTTAGATATTCACTGTGTGCTTTCCAGCTTCATTAATTTGTAGCCTAACCTGCTCCTATGCCACTACTAAACCGATGGGGTTAAACTGTAATACTGTGTGCTACTGTGCCTTGAACCTAGCTGCACCCTGCATTTTATTAGCCTGCCTCTATGGACTGCTGGACCTCCTTGCTTAGGTATTCAAGTGGGCCTCATTACGACCCTGGCGTTAACCATGGCGCTATTAGCGCCATGGTTGACGCCAGTATTTTACCAACTCCGCCATGGTGAATGGCGGAATTACCTCCCCATTCCAAGGTTGGCGGGGCGGTAATTCCCCATTCACCATTGGCCCTTCCCCATTACCATAGGGCTCAATGGTAATGGGGAAGGCGGTAATTACGGTACCGCAAATTGTAAAACCAGCCGTTAAGGTCGGGACCTGCAAAGGGACCTCGTAATTAGGCGGTAAGGGTTTAACGGCGTCGACACCTTTTACGGCGCCGTTAACCCCTTACCGCCTGGGTCGTAATGAGGCCCACTGTGTGCTTTCAAGAGTAATTAAAATGTGCAGCCTTACCTGCTCCTTTGCCACTATTGAACCGCCGTATTAACTGTAACACTGTGTGCCACTGTGCCTTGAACCTAGCCGCACCCTACTAATTATTAGCCCGCATTAATTTGAAGCCTAACCTGCTCCTATGCCACTGCTGAGCCGCTGTGTTAAACTGTAATACTGTGCCTTGAACCTAGCTGCACCCCGCTAATTAATAGCCTGCATCAATTTGCACCCTGTATTAATTTGCAGCCTAACCTGCTCCTATGCCACTGCTGAACTGCCGTGTTGAACTGTAATACTGTGTGCTACTCTGCCTTAAACCTAGCTCACCCCACTAATTATCAGCCCGCATCTATACTCTACTGGACCTTCTGTTTAGTTTTTCCTCTGTGTGCTTTAAGCGTAATTAACTGCAGCTTCAGCCTGCTTGCAGGCCATTGTTGCACCATTCGTTAAATTGGACCGCTACCTCCCACCTCTACAAGCTTCCACTATTCCTTAACTACCTATTTGCATAGCCTAATGTATTACGCCACCTTAGCAGCTATAGTGTTAGCACTCCACTGCCCTACCTACCTGATCATTAAACATCAGTGCCTGCTCTATTAACCAGAATTTCAGTCATGGACCAGATTGTACTAAGCTTCATGTGTATACTACTCAACCTTGCCGCATCAACTCTATGCACTATGGCAGCCCCCACCGTGGTCATCTCCGCAGCAGACCATGGTAAGCATCCTCAACCTAATGCTAAACCTTACCGAGGAGACATTGCTTCACCTTATCCATGGCCGCCAGACTGACTTTATCGGACAGCATCATGCCTACCACTTTCTTACCTCAGCTAAACCAAATAGCGACCAAACATAACAACTCAACCTCACCTACCCTCACCAATGCCCAGTCACTAACTCCAGCCCAATGGATTAAACTATATGCTTCCAGACCTACACCCAATCAACCGTGCCCTACCAGAATCAGAAACTCTAAACTTAGATATAGACTCACCTCTGCCAATCATTCAGCTTCTAAGAGTACTAACAAAACCTACATCAAAGCCACACCAACATGCCTGAAACAAGCAGACATAAACAACAAGACTGCCAACAAGATGGTATTGCCACGCAATAATATCCTGGCAACTAAAACAGCTCCTGAGGGCATAACCTCCTCCATTAAAGGGGGAATCATCAACGCAGATCACTAACAGCCCACGCTCTTAACATTAATGAGCTTATAACCTCTAACGACATTGACTTCTTAGCTTTTACAGAGACCTGGCTCCAGACCACATCTGGCCTCCTGCTCTCACCTGCCATTCCAGACAAATGTACTATTATCAAGCAGGATAGGACATCTGCAAAAGGCGGTGGCGTCACCCTTATTGCTAAAACTGCACTAGGACTAAGGCCTATCCACAACCAAACATTCCCCTCTGGAGAACTAACAATCAAGGTACCTATGTTGCCCACGCGAACCATAACTACTCACCTGATATATAGACCACCAGGTCCTCCATCCTCCTTCGTGGAAGTTATAACTCTACTCCTCACATCCAATTCTAAGCCAGGATCCCAAGTGATACTCCTGGGAGACTTCAACCTAGGCCTTCATGACCCTAAAGATGTCAATTCACTAGCCCTCGCTAATAGTATCTCAGAACTTGGTTTCACTCAACATATCTCCCACCCTACTCATAACAAAGGTAGACTTCTAGACTGGATCACTGACATCAACTGCAACATTAACATCCTATCCAACCATCCATGTGTCTGTTTCGACTATCACATTATCCTCTTCACCCTTCAGGACAGCAACCACTCTAACCTAGACAGGCCTGTGGCACCCCCTAGACTCTCCAGAAATATGCGTAACATAACTGTTCAAAAGTTACTCCTGCTTCTTCTACCCCTCATTAACACCACTATCTTAAATGATGACCCAACCTCTGTAGTGGACTCTTACAACACCACTATACTCAATAAGATTGCACTTTTAAAAATGCGAAAAGCAAAACCCTGTACGCACCTGAATAGTTGGTTCACCCCACACCTCAGAACCTTGCACAAGAATAAAAGAGCTGCCGACACTTTATGAAAAAGCCTCCCCTCATCATCTAACAAAGATAATTTCCTTACAGCCTCATCTATCTATAAAACAGCAATCATCCAAGCCAAAAGCGACTCCTATAACGATCGGATTACAAAAGCTAAGTCTAATACAAAAGAACTATTCAGCATCCTCAGAGAGCTAGAATCCCCTACCGCTCCACCTGTAACCTGTACAAAAGACTTCACATGGTGGACCAATATTCAGAAAGCCCTTTCTGACAAAATCGAGCTCCTTCAAACTAAAATAGAGACCAAAAAAAATAGTCTGGCCACCAACACACCCCATCTCACAACTCAAGTACCCCCACCTGACCAACAAGACTTGTTCAAGTTCTCCCGCCTTGCCACAAAGGATGTCGAGAACATAATTATGAGTTTGAAAGCATCCAGATGCCTGGGCAATGCTTGCCCAGCATCAATTATCAAAGAGGCTGCAAAGGATCTTGAGCCTTTTATTACAAAATTAATCAATGCCTCCTTTGCAACTAGCACACTAACAGCTAATCTGATGGACGCATGGGTCCTGCCACTCTTAAAGAAACCTTCCTTTGACCAGAACATCCCGACAAATTATTGACCAATTACCACAGTACCCTTCCTACTAAAAACTCTAGACAGAGCTGCCTACCTACAGATCCAGCATCACTTGGAAAGCAAAAATCTATTAGGGCTCCGCCAGTAAGGTTTCTGACCTAGATATGGCATGGAGACAGCCTTGATAGATCTAGTAACACGAATGAAGATTATAAAAGACAAAGGCAATTTAGCACTCCTTCTGCTACTAGAGCTACCAGCTGCCTTTGACCTGGTGGACCACAAAGTATTATGTAACCACCTCTCATCTGCAGCCCATTTCTCGGACGAAGCCACCTTGTGGATTCAATCTTTCCTCAACAACAGAACTACCAGAGTATTTGCACCTACCACATCCGCTATACCAATCCCAGTCACTTGCGGAGTCCCCCAAGGATCATTTGTCTCCTCAACGCTTTACAACATTTTTACAAAGCCCCTCTATGATGACTTAGACCATCTGGATGTCTCCTACACAAATTACGCGGACGACACCCAGATCCTTATCCCGATCACTGGTGACTATAACATAGATTCCAAACCCCTAAATGACATGTATCTAATTATTCAAGCTTGGATGGCCAAACATGGACTCTGTCTTAATGATGATAAGACAGAGCTTCTTCTTGTAGGCACCGAAGCTGTACTCAACAGACTGGACAAACAATTTAATGTATGCAGTATTGACGGTAATAATTTCAGGGTCTCCAAAGATGTAAAATCCTTAGGTATCCATATTGACTCTTCTCTCTCACTGACGAGACAAAATAACGCGACCGCCGCCTCTACTGCATTCACTTGCAAGCTAATTAGCGCCTGCAGACCATTTCTGACCACAGCCAATTGCATTACTCTAGCTAGGGCATTAGTACTATCTAAAATAGACTACTGCAATTCCCTCTACCTAGGAACTAACCAACCCAACTTAAAAAAGTTACAAATCTTCCAGAACAGCGTTCTTAGATCAGCGACTAACCTCCCTAGATCACACCATGGGGGTCATTACGAGGTGGGCGGTAAGGGATACCGGGCACCGGTAAGGAGACCAGTGCCGGTAATCCCTCACCGCCCAATTCTGATGTCCCTTAGCGGGAACAGCAAGGGATGTGTGGTCCGACCACACGTCCTTTACGGGTCCCGCTAAGGGACCAGGCCGCTAATTATGGGCCTGCCATTAGCAGGCCCATAATGAATGCCTTCCCCCTTCTCATAGAGCCCTATATGGGCTCAAATGGGAATGGGGAATGGCATTTGGAATGGGGACTTACCGGGTCCGCCTAGGGCGGAATGTCCCGGTAAGTCCCCACTCCAACAGACCGGACCCGGACACAATTTTGGAGGCAGCCATGGCGCTAATAGTGCCATGGCTACCTCCAAAGTCGTAATGAGGCCCCATATCGCAGAGGTGAGATGCAGTGTACATTGGCTAACAGTCAATCAAAGAATCAGATTCAAAACCCTATCATACCTTCAAATGCCTAAATAATTCAGCACCTAAGAACCTATGCGACAAATTCATACGAAACGCCTCAGACCAACCTGTTAGATCCTCAGAATCCAACAGCCTCATCATTCCTAGGTACAAGCTTCAAAAGTCAAGAGGCAGAGGTTTCCCGGTCCTTGCAGACAAAATCTGGCATGCCCTACCTACTACCCTCAGAGCCAAACATTCCTTCTGTAAATTCAGAAACTACGTAAAAACCTGGCCTACACTGAATGAATCCTAATATCTAGCACAATAACCCCTACTACCCACCACTGCAACTACCTTTGTGATGTAACCTTGTACACTCTCCCAACTTGTAAATTAAACTGTATAATCTGCTGTAAATGTTGCTGTTTATCTGCTGTAAATGTATTCTCACATTGTAAATACTTAATCTATGTCTTCTGTAATTACCTATCTTATACAACTGTAAATGTACCTATCATATGTAACTTGTGTAACTATAAGAAATGCACCTAGGTGCCTAAGGGCTTGTCACTCTATATGAATAAAATACAAATACAAACAAATACAAATTTAAGGGAAGCCTGACTGGGGGCTTTAAGGATAGCCTGACTCTGGACTGAGATCCAAACTTTGGTAAAGGGAAGAACCTAAGGGGTCTTGTGAACTTTGAGAAGTGTGAACCCAATGGACGGATGCCAGGAGAAAGGTAGGGGAAGGGAAACCCCGCTTTCTGATGCCATTGTGAACTTTGATATGTGCAAATGAATCCTGCCTGCGAAGACATTGAGACTTTTTGAATGTTACGTTTTGAGTGAAAGGCTGTAGTGAACCTGATTGAGGGAGGCTAACATTGCAAGAAGAATCAGAGTCCGGCTGAGGGGTATCCAAGGAGTGAAGAACAATCACCCAATGTGAAAGATTATAGTTTTTGGTCCAACAGGCCTTGTAAGGGAAGATACTTTGCAGAAAAGAGACTTGGGCCCAGAAGGTCCCGGTATCATTGAAAGGAACTGTAACTTTGTGATGGCGAATCCCCAGAGTGTGCTATGCTCAAATGTCCCACCTTGTTCTGTGCAAAAAAACCTGGGGAAGGGAGACCCCAGCCACACCATCCCGACTTCCCATTTGGTGTACACTTCTTTCTTTTCTTGAGAAGATTATCCCACACTATTGTTGTAACTTAGTTGTAAGCATTGGCAATAGGTTTATTAGTATAGGCCCTTTTTATTTGACAAAACGCTACTAGGACTGCCTTATTATTATTTGATGGTCGTGGCTTGCTCCCATCTTAGATTTAGGTTTAGATTAGGCCTTTTTTCTCACCCATTATACAGTTTAATAAACACCCTTGTTTTGTGATCACTTGTGTCTGTCTTTACTGTTGCCACCATGAGGTCCTTACATTTTGTAACACAAACTCTTTAAAACAATCTATCACCTTTAGGATCGGGTCCTGGCACATGGTTTTTTTAAGGTGTTGTAACATACATTGTCCTCGTCAGTCCAGTGAATATTCTGGGGTTCGGCGTTCTTTAATTTGTCTGGCAACCTAGCTGTTCTCTCCAGGAAATTAGGGATAAATCTACGGTAATAACCGATTAACCCTAAGAATGCTCTGAGCACGCTCTTGGTCTTAGGCATGGGGGTATCTAGGACAGCTTTCACTTTTTCACGTTGAGGCTGGACACTGCCATTCCCTACAAAGAAGCCAAGGTATTTCTCGGCTGATTGAGCAAGCTTACATTTGGATGGATTAGCAGTTAAGCCAGCTTCTCTGAGGGCTCTCATAATAGTAAAGAGATGGAAAAGATGGTCTTCCCAAGTCTTACTATAAATTACTGTGTCGTTAATATAAGCCCCTCAGAAATCGGATTATGACTGTAATATCCAGTCCATAAGCCATTGGAAGGCGGCAGAGGCCTAGTGTAGGCCTAAAGGGCTGACTTTGAACTGAAATTCTCTCAGGGTTGTCGAGAAAGCTGTCTTTTCCTTATCAGGTCCACGTACTGGGACATGCCAGTTCCCCTTGGTTAAGTCTAGGGTTTATAGGAAGGTGGCATTTTTGAGTTTATCAAGCAATTCATTGATGCGCGGCATAGGCTAGGCATCGAAGTCAGAGATGGCATTGACCTGGAGGATGTCTGTCCAAAACTACCAGGAATTATCAGGTTTTGCGACCAACACAATAGGGGATGACCATGGGTTAGAAGAGGGTTCAATAATATTTGCCCTTAAAAAAAATGTCACTTCCTCAACCACTATCTGTCTGCAGTCTTCCGGGAGTCTATATGGTTTCAAATAGATCACTTTTCCCTTTGGCCTTCTGATATAATGATATATATGATTGTTTTGAATAATGATTGTTCAATTAATGATATGTCAGGATATTCAAGCCGTTAGCTTCCCTTACCCATGTTTTCAGCACGGGACAAGGTGGCATACTTGAGCTTATCACACTCTCTGGCTTCTCTAGCATGAGGATGCAATTCAAAACATCAACATCAGGGCCTTCTATACCAAAGTCTCTTTGCCATTGAAAATATCCTTTTTTCAGAGGGCCTGATGCAACACAACAAACATTAAAGTTCCTTTCTTCTTAGGATTTCACATATACAACTTCTTGTGTGATTTACTGTTCACCTCGAGTCCCCCTCTGCCGGGCTCAGACTCACGTTAACAGAAAACCTTCAATTGGTCTCCCTCTGCCGGGTTTGGACCAAATCCTCCTTATTAAACTTTCTCTACTTCATCAAAATCAAAGACTTTTGACTGTGAACAGAATTTTGCTTGACCCGTTGAAGGACCACTTCAATTCACAATTATTCGTTCTCTACTCGATATCAATCTTTTTCTCACTTTCACTTTTGCCACTTCTCAGCTGTATACCTTACAGAGACCTTTGATTGAGCGCCCATGCAGCACTGGACCACTCTGTCAAAGGTATTACATATTGCTTTAATGTTCAGTCACTGATCAGCAGTTCAACTTTACTTGTGTCTCTTCTCCCACGTGTTTTAACAATGTTTGTTCCAGTGCTCGCTATACAATGTTGCTGCTTGAAACCTTGGCTTCAACACGGGTCTTGTATTTGTATCCCCAACTCGCTGGCTGTGTTGATTTCAATGACACTGCTTTTTTCTTGGAGACAAGGATGGTACCACAGTGGCTGGTGATTCTTCCCACCTCGATTATTGATGTGGGCGGGCCCCGGGTATCTCCAACATACAATGCAGAATTCTTCAGCCCGGTTTCTTGGTCTTATGCTTTCTATTCTCGAGGTTTCGGAAAAGTAATGGTTCCTTGTCGAAAAGGTCAAGGGGACTTCCCTTCTTTCGATCACCTTCTGTTTTGCCGTCTTTCCTCTCTCATTCAGTTTCTTTCTCAAAACTGCTGTTTCCTCATATGCTTTGCCTCATTTAGAGTGTGCTCTCATGCTCCACCTTTTATCCATGTGGGGAAGCTTAATGGAAGTCAGGTGTTTGTGATGGTCGATAATTGCCTGACCTCACCTGAACATTTTATTGGTACACGTCAGGTATACTGCTCAGGTGTTAGTCTGATTTCTCTCATAGCGGGCTGTCCATGAGAATGTGTTTGTGTTATAAAAAGGGGGGGGGGGCGTAGAGTTCCTAAATATCCTACCTGATAGGACAAGGTAAAGGTGCTACAGGGAAGGGGATGGATACAGCGTATCACCATCCGGCGCCCCACTCCCACTCCCTGAAGACGACTCACCCAGGTGATCCTCCCGCACTGGTCCACCCCCAGGAATTGGATCCAAAAGCGATGGCTGTGTCCTGGCCACCTGGATGACAGATCCCCAGGGACTAGTCTGTGAGACACCTTCTGGTTTCTCACAGTACGCTGGCCCTGGGGGGTGCTCCTGGTGGCCTGTTGTATTATTGTGGGGTCTGCAGTGGTTTCTGCAGGCTTGGCTTTGCTAGGTGGTGGTGTTTCGCGGCAGTCCATGTACCTAGCCATAGCCTGTGTGCACATCTGTGGGGTGGTGGTGGTGGCTGCACTTGAGGCCCTGGAGACACCATTTCCAGTTGGGTCTGCCCCCTCATCCTCCTCTGATGCCTCTGGTGATGCCTGAGTGCCTCTAGGAGACATAGGAAATTCCATCAGGTATGGTTCAACCACGTGAGTTGGCATGCAAGACACATTGCTATGGAACAGAGTGGGACCCCACACATTTTGACTGATGGGCACAGTTGGCCTGGGAACATTGGATGTGTGCACAGCATTGTGGGGATGGGTTTTGTGGATTCGTCCATTGCACTGCAATGGCTATGTGGGGCGCTGATGTGCAGCCAGTAGTGTTGTGCTGTGGGGTACTATGATTGGCAAGCTGCGCCCATGTCGGTGTAGATGTGTACATGTACTTTCATGTGGGTCATCTGCCATACCAACATGGGGCAGGCCATCTGGGCCCACAACATGTTTGTGTGACTGCGGCACAGTGTCGTGGTTACTTACCCACCACATTCCCTGTGACACAAGGTGAACCAGCAGGAGTGTGGTGTGCATGGCACTTGCATTGGTCACTTGCCATCCCTTCACACTGCTGTGACACTCATGGGAGCCCTGGTTGCCCTGCACCATGGCAGCTGTGGAGGGGGGCTCATGTGGCACCCAATAACTTCACCCTGATTGGCCTGCCCAGCGGCTGGGTCTGCAGACATGTGTCCCTGTCCACTGTGGCATCTTGTGCTAGGCTGACATTTGTGCATGGACTCGTGCTAGGGGGTTGAGGGGAGGTTTGACTCATCTCCTGCCTCCTGGCTGCTGGCACTTGCCTCTGTACCTTCGACACCCTCAATGGCCTCCATGTCCAGGATGGTGCTGCGCTTCTCCTCCCAAGACATCAGGGTGATTGGTTCCATGGTCCCACCTCCAGTTGCCAGAGACTCCTGGTGGTGTTCAGACAGGTGTCCTCACACCCTAACCCTGAGATCATTCCAGCGCTTCCTGCAGTCCTTGTCATCACAGGGAATGCTGGACACCTCTGTCACCTTCTGGCTGCTGTGCGCTTGAAATGATATATGATATATCATATGATATGCTATATGATATGATATGATATGGCATTTATAACGCGCCTATACACAAGTGTTTCAAGGCGCGACGAGGCAGGGAGGGGGAACATAGGGAAGACAGACAACAATCTTACTAGACCAGGTGTCATTCAGATCGCGCAAGTGCATGGGAAGGGGGGAAGGGAAAGTGCTAGGGTCAAGGGAGAGGGGAAAGTGCAGTACATGGGATAGTGGAATAATAAGATAAATAAAGAAGGGGCCAGCTGGTGGCAAGTGCAAGGTAAGTGCAGAACAAAGTGCTGGTGGGGGGGCTGTAGGAATACAGAGACAGTCCTGCAGTGCAGGGGTTTCCAGGGAGGCAGTGCCAGGGGCAGGTGGCTGGGCCAGGGACCGAGATCAGTGAGAGTGGCCCGGTGCCGATTCAGTGCAGTTTCAATCAGGAATTTTAGCAGGGGAAAGGGGGAGAGAAAGCAGAAGCAAAGAGGAAGGTTTTGAGGTGCTTCCAGAACCAGCGATGGTTCTCCTCAAGTTTCAGGGAGGCAGGAAGGCTGTTCCAGAGGGAGGCCCCTGCCGCGGAGAGAGAATTACCCCCAACTCGTTGCTTGGAGAAGCGGCTGACCCTGAGGGAGTTGGAGGCGGATGAGCAAAGAGCTTGAGAAGGAAGATATTTAGGAAGGGAGAGTTGAAGGTATTTTAGCCCCAGGCCCCAGCAGGCCTTGTGAACAATGCAGAGGATTTTGAATGTAATCCTCGCAGCCACTGGGAGCCAGTGAATAGATTTCAGTCCTGGAGAGATATGGTCCCTGGGCTTGAGGCCAAGAACAAGTCTCGGAGTCCTGTTCTGGATGAGTTGCAGAGGGCGGAGAGTAGAGGTAGGAAGATTTAGATAGAGGCTGTTACAGTAGTCCAGCCTAGAGAGAACCAGGGCTCTGGAGACAGTGAGCTTCTGGGGGAAGAAGAGGAAAGGAAGAATACCTCTAAGGAGGTGCAGCTGGTGGTGTGACTTCTTAGAGTTCAGAAATGTGAAGAGAGAAGGAGAGTGTGGAGTCGAAGATAACCCCAAGGTTTTTTGCCTTGCAGGTAGGAGCAGGAAGAAGGCCTAGAGAGGCCGGCCAGAGAGCTGCAGGAAAAGGGGAGTGGGTGTGCCGATGAGTAGAATCTCAGTTTTACTGGCATTAAGGCAGAGGTCATTGGCGGCGCCCCACTCCTGGATAGCAGACAGACAGTCAGAGATGAGGGAAGGAGAGGAGGAGGCCAAGGGTAGCCTGAAAATGAGCTGGGTATCATCCGCATAGCACTGAAAGTTGGGGCAGAGAGCGGCGATGCAGTGGGCAAGGAGTCCCATATATTGGTTGAATAGCCAGGGAGAGAGGTTAGATCCCTGAGGGACGCCACAGGTAGAGAAAAAATGTCAGAGAGGAAGGACCCAACTTGGACCTCGGAGGGTCGATTGGAGAGGAAAGAAGTCAGCCACGCCAGAGCCTGACCATTGATACTCTGGTTATTACGGAGACGGTTGAGCAGGATGGCATGGTTTACAGTGTCAAAGGCAGAAGAGAGATCAAGCAAGATGAGAACACATGGAGTGTTAGAGTCAAGGTTGGAGAGCAGGACTTCACGGATGTTCAGGAGAGCAGTTTCCATGCTTCTGGCCGCTCTTAAGCCAGACTGATGGTCATGAAGACAACCCAGAGATTCAGTGTGGAGATTAAGCTGGGAGATGGCCAGTTTCTCCAGGAGCTTGCCCAGGAAGGGAGTGATGGAGATTGGGTGATAGTTAGCCGGGCAGGAGGGGTCGGAAGAGGGTTTCTTAAGAAGAGGGTGCACAAAGGATTGCTTAAGGGGGGATGGGAAGACTCCAGTGGCGAAGGAGTGATTGCAGAATTCAGCCATGGCAGGAGCCAGGGAGTCGATGGGGTCCTTGATAGTTTTGGAGGAACAGGGGTGAACCTGTTTTGATGAGACTTTCATAGATCAGACTTGTCTGGAAACCTTGTCAGCAGAGGAAAGGGGAAAGACAGAGGAGGAGGAAGAGGGGGTGGCTTCAGAAGAGCCAGAGGAAGAGCAGGGAATAGGGGGAGGGAGGCGGTAGGAGGAGAGTGACAACAGGATGTCCTGAGTTTTTTCAATGAAGTGAGAAGCCAGTGCCGAGCAGAGGGCCTGTGAAGGGACATGAGAGGTACAGACTGCGGCAGGATTGGCCAGTTCCTTGCAGATTTTAAAGAGTTCAGCCGAGTTGTTAGATGCCGCAGAGATGCGGGCTTGGATGTGAGCTCTCTTTTTGGTGAGGACTGAGAGCCGGTATTGTCAGGCGGCAGGCCAGTGTCTTCCTCTGTTTGCTGCCATACAGTTCATCACTGTGTGCCACAACCTCATTGGTGAGGTCCACCAGTTCCCCCTCACTGAACCTTGGCTTACAGAGATGATTTTCAGCCACTTTGCCACAGGTTCTCTCCTGAGATATTTTGGATGACTTGCAGGTCCGGATGGCTGTAGAAAGTGTAGATATTTGATGGATTG
Organism: Ambystoma mexicanum; assembly: GCF_040938575.1. Classification (NCBI taxonomy): domain Eukaryota; kingdom Metazoa; phylum Chordata; class Amphibia; order Caudata; family Ambystomatidae; genus Ambystoma; species Ambystoma mexicanum. The sequence goes on along the minus strand of NC_090923.1, from coordinate 619,052,626 downwards.
TGTTTTTTAAAATGCCTGTTGCAATGCTATCAGTACCGGTGATGATGCAATTTCCGTTAGCGCTAATAGCGCATGGGTTGTCGGTGGTAGTCCTTATTTTGGTGCAATTACTGCTGGGAGCTAATAGTGTTAGCGCCGGAGTTGAGGTACGTGTACGCCAGGTTGTGATGTGGTGCTGATACCGCAGCACAATGCTGGTGGTGGGGCAACAGGCCATGCTGGTCTTCAAGTGCCCCACTGAAGCCTGGTCTGAAACAACTTGCCATAGTAAAGATGGGGGGCAAGGGGAGCTGCACAGGGAGAATGAGGGCTTGAGTCAATTAGGAGGCTCAAGTTCCCTCAAAAGACCCTGAACTCTTTGCTGTGAGGAGCTGCTGTATGTGCAAAGGGATGTGAAACAAGATCCTTCCTGATAGCTGCCTTGATTGTGGGACGAGCATAATGATGGGAAGATGGGATATAGGTCAGATGGAGTCTGAGTGATGAGACCAGAGCAGAAGGCACCCTTGCGTAGTCTGGCATAAAACCTTTGTACTTCCATGGCTGGGCTTTTGTTTATTTGACACAATAGGTGCTTCAAGTTGTGGGGGAAGTATAGGGAGAGGGGATTCATTGGGGAAATGGGTTGTTGTGGAGGTTGGTTGATCATTGGCAGAGCACACGAAACAGTAAGGGTTGCTGGTGTGAGGCAGGCATGGTATTAAGAGAGACACAGACACAAGAGAATACAGTTTGAAAACCTTTATTTAAGATATTTTGGTTTGGTGTAATGCCTAACTTGCCTGGTGTAATGCCTAACTTGCCTTATCTCTCCTTTGAGTTTTCCCTCAACTGATGTTTCTAAGGGTAGTTGAGGTCAGTATGTCGCAAAAGAAAAACTGCATGTGTCAAAATTATGCTTGCCCTCAATCTGGAAACAAATGTTGTGCAGGATTTCGCTCAAAGAAATATAGCATTCAAAAGAAATGTATCCAAGACTGGATTCAGGTCGACGCCTTGTCAGGATTAATGCTGCCAGTTCACAAAAAATAGTTGAACTTCAATATGGCCTTGGAATCTTCCAAGCAAAGTTCATGTAGCCTTAGGACAACTAAGTTCACAAAAACCTCTCATGTTCACTTGGGCTCCCATCCCCAAGCTTCTTAAAGCACCCTGTTCCTTCAGGCCTCTTAGGGTTCCCTTCCCCTTCAGGTCCCAAAGGTTCATCAAAAGTTCACAACACAAAGGTTCTGCTTGGCAATAGGTCACTCAGTGTTCCCTTCCTCAAGCTGTGGTTTCAATGGTTAACCACAATTTCGTAATACAGAAATGTTTGTAAAACACAGAAGTTCAAATTGCTGGGATAAACTTGTTAAAGCACAGTTCCTTCTCTTTAGGTAAACACAGCATTAATATCAATTTGGGGATTTCGCTCCTGTAGCGTTGTACGTGCCACCACATCAGGTGCACCAACGGCATGTACTGACATGGTTGTTAGGGAGAATTCTCAAAATGTGCTAATTTCCTTTAGCTTTTGAGACCCCCAGCAACTTTGCTGGATTTCTAGGATTTGTTTTTTTTACCTGGGAAGAATGTGAGACTTTTTTCCCACTCTTCCATGGTTTGTTGTCTGTGTTTTACTTTTGTGTTCTTTGGTTATGGAGTTTTAAAACAACTCCATAGGCATCATCTTTTTCTGTGTGTCACACAGCTCCTTCAGTGCAGTGGCACAGGGGTGTCTTTCAGACTCCCAAAGGTTTAAATACCTTCTCTGTGACTGACTACCATCTCCCAGAGCATGTAAAGTTAAATCGGCTTTACAAGTCTTTTTAAATTTACTAACCCAGCACACACTATCTTCCTATAGAGTGCTGGAGGGGTTGCTTAGCTTCCCTTGAGTCAAAACACTCATGTAACAGTAAAATGTTACCTTTTCCTACTTTAAATGGCTGGTGCCAGTGGTTTAGATCAACTACCGTGATCTTTCCCGACCGCTAACAACGGTAGCTCCGGTCATCTTTTTTTCACCATTTCTTTTAGGAAAAGTCCATCTTGTGTTTGTCTCTGCGCGCCAAACCAGGTTTGGTCCCTTTGTTCGTTGGCCTTTGGCGGGCTTCAGTGCCTAAGCCCTCCTCTGGCGCCTGAGTGTCTGGGGTGGACAGGATGTGAGGGTGGTGCCCGAAACTCACTGTGCTTAGTCTCCTACGAGACCTGAATGCACTCTGGCATGATTGGCCGGCTGACTATCTGGCAAGGACAGCCACCCTGTTGTGTGAGTGAGAGCCAGGCTGGAATTAATGGGGGAAAACTGTTTAAAAGCAGGTCTCTGGGACTTGGAAAGCAGAGTCGACCACTGGAACGAAAGAACCGATGACGAGCTGAAGGAAGAGGACTGCTGCAACTCCTAGATGACTGGTGAAGCCCTGCTGCAGGTCCGAATTGCCTGAAACTCCAATCGACAGAGAAGCCATTCAAGGTTAACTTCTTCGCTTGAGTTTGGTGGGAACAACCAACTCGTAAACCACCTGGACACTGTCCTTTTCTGGTTGAATTTTCATCAGAGTGCTGTTGAAAACCGGATAGCCAAAGGGAAGAAAACCAGCTTGTGGACTTTAAGGCACTCACACCTTAAACCAACGTCTTGCTACAGCTTTTGGCCTCATCCCTGGGCAGTGCAGGAACCGCCCGACGTCCTCCTTTTTGTCCCCACGACTGAAGCCCAGGAACAGCGAGATCTGCTCGAATTGCCAGGAACAACTGCCTCAGCTACAGCTTTCTTCATTGACAAGGTACTGTGCAAACTTCGAAGGCTTGTCCTTCCCTAAACATTCGTCAAACTTTTCGCCTAGCCAAATTCTTCTAAACTCCGTGGCAAAGACTTAACCGTTATCTACCAGAACTGTGCTATCCTATACAAAGACTCTGAACCATTGACTTTGGCCCAGGCTTAAGAGAAGAATTGCTGGTTGTATTTAACTGAAACCCTTTGCCCTGCCTATGAATGTATTTGGCCTGTCTATTCTTATAACCTTGTCTTTCTACCCCTTTAATAAGTATCTGAAGTGTCATTTTGCTCCCACTTCACTGGAGCTAAACTTGTTCTTTTACTTACCGGTTGGGTTTTTGTGGTGTATTAGTGTGTGAGATTGAGCTGCTTATGCTAGTGTAATGTTTTCTGACTGAGTAAATAAATGTATATTATTTTACCAAGAAACCTTGAGTAAGTGTTTGTTTGAATCACTGTATTAGTTTGTCCTTTGTGTAATGTGTTCTACTGCTCACTTAAACTCTTGAGATAAGTCTGGCTGCTCAGCCATCGCTACCACTTTACTGTGTAGTACAGGCTTGTACCAAAGTTGAAATTGTGATTACACTTGTAGTCCTAATTGCCTGTAGTGTTCCCAAGGGTACTGCAGGTGATTTTGCCTAACAATGGTCACCTGACCGCAATTAATGTGAGTGTGTGAGGCGCGCTGAGTAATTAGAATTACCCTGAACATAATGCAGTGTAGTCACCTGTCATCCCGATGCACGTATAGGCTGCGCTTTGCCCAGGGGCGCATATCTGACAATGGTGACGAGTCAGTAGAGCCCACTGCCACCACTTCCCTCACGCCAGCAGAGTAGCATGCGTTAGCTGCACACAGGTACCAGCCCAGCTGGAATGTCCCCGGCTGCTTCCCGAGGAAGTTTGGAAGGAACAGGGCCCCCTTGTTAAAGGCGGCCCGGTTACCGGAGAAAAGCTGAAAGTGCCTGTGGGCACCTCTGAACCTGTACAGCTGCCTCCTGACTGCTCGCAAGCTTGCACCGGAGGTAAGGACCCTGGCCAGCACAGCCTCCCTCGCCCAGATAAGGAAGGGGCCCACTGCACACAATAGCCAGCAAAGTGACCCCATTAAGGTGTTACCTGGACCCAGAATCACCACAGGTTCACTGAGATCATAGGGTGCATGGCATAAGGGCCATCTGGGGAGAGTGGAAAAGCCCTGCAACCAGCAGCATGAGTGCCCCAGCGAAAGATCAGAACCCTACCTCATTGACACCACAAGGGAGGGACGCTTTCCCACTGCTGTCCCTACTTCCTTTTCGGCACCACAGACACCACCAGTCTAGGCCCAGAATGGACAAGATGGATGAAGGCGTTTGATGCTTACCTCGACGCTCTCAGCCTGTAAGAAGACAAGCACATTATTGGACTCCTTACACTCACTGCCGGCCCAGAAGTGTGGAACATCATCCTGGAATTTCCCAAAAGCATTTAATATGAATACAAAGACCCCAAATGCATATTAGGTGAACCCTTTGCAATACACAAAAATGTGGACTATGAGAGACACATGTTCCACACCACGATGCAACTCCCAGGCGAATGCATGGACACATTTGTGACACGATTGTTAAGAAATAGTGACAGGCCATCTTTAAACACATTTATGACATGCCCTAGATCCCAAGTAAAGCACTGTGACTTACACCTCTACACAAACAAGGAAGCAATCAAGTCACAAGTCATTGCAGGATGCAAATCGATGCCCCTGAAAAAGAAATTGCAACCTGCCCGAGATCCTCAACCTGGCGAGGACAATCTTGGCGCTAGTCCTGCAAATATCCACCCTCAATAAAATACACATCTCGCCAACAGTCTCAATAAAAGACAACTGAGCTATTCCAGGAGGAAATCCGCAAGATCATCTGCCATATGTCACACTGTGTAAATTACAGCGACAATATTCCCATCTTTGGCCAGTCACAGGAAACCCACAACGCGACAGTACTGAGGGTTTGCACTGCCATCGACAATGCTAAACTGACACTAAATAAGGACAAGTGAGCATTCGACAAGACGACAATCAAATCTTTGGACACGTCCAACCGGCCCCCGACAAGATCAGGTCCGTGTCAGAAACCCCCCCGACTGACAAACATCGCACAGGTGAGGTCATTCTTCGGGTTGGCAAGTTATTGGATGCAATATCTGCCTGATTTCGGCTCCACAAGTGCTCCACTTCAGACTTTGACCAAAAAGGACCACCCTTTTGAATGGGGAGCCGCCCAACAGACAGCTTTGGACAGAATTCGTAACGACATCACGGCAGCCATCTGTATGTCATACTTTGACCCTAACCTACACGCTGAAGTGGCAGTAGACGCAAGCCCTGTAGGATTGTGCACCGTCCTGGCCCAACACTCTCGCAGTGAACATGCAAACAGGATGATTGTGTCATACACCAGCAAATTCCTCACCGAAGCGGAGCAGCAGTAGTCACAGGCCAAGAAGGAAGCCCTGGCAGTGGTTTTGGCATGTGAACAATTCAATTTTTTCTTATATGGAAAGCCATTCACCATCATCATGGACCACGAGGCTCTTGTTACCATATATGGGTAACCGACTGCCAAATGCGCCCCGCATAGCAAAGTAGGGACTCCACCTGCAGGAGTACCGGGCCAACATCATACACACACCCGAGAAAGATGAGAACCCAGCATACTTCCTATCCCATCACTCTCTTCCTGGTCCCCGGGCATCAAAAAACCGTGTGGAAAAATACATCAATTTAATCATCCTCCACGCTGTACTACAAGCCATCCCCGTGGCAGAATTGATAAGCCACACTGAGGAAGATGCAACCTTACTGCCTCCTGTATTCAAAATGGGAGATGGATGTCTGCCGAAGCCTCAATACAAAACAGCCAGACACATGACACAGAGCTCTTCCAAGCTCTAGCATGATCCAGAGACAATCTTTCTCTGCCACCCTCGTCCTTGATACTCAAAGGGGAATAAAGCATGCTACCAGCATCCCTGCACCAAAGGGCGATCAATATTGCACACGAAAGCCATAGAGGCATGGTGTCTACAAAACGCATGCTCCGAAGAAAAGTGTAGCTCCCATGCATTGACAAACTCATTGAGAACACACTGAAAATATGCCACATATGCATCAGCCTTGTAGGGTATTTTGTGTAGATTTGGGGCCTGGCTGCATTTTCTTACCACCAAAAATAATGGTAATTTGGCAATGACTACTCCTTGCATTTAGATTGGGTTTGGCTTTATAGTGGTATACATTTTGTTGGTGGTATTTTGGTGAGCATAATTTCTTTGTTTCATTTGTGACCCCAACATACAAAACCCCCTTCTTTTGTTTAGACTGTTCGTGTGATCTCTAGAGGCCTCGGACCTACATTATTCAGAAACACCACATTTTCATATAGAGTGCCAACTATGGCTGTTATCACTGATTTATCTACACCAGTGAACTATGTTTCCATAAAGTATTCCCAATAACATGTGGTATTATCACTAATTTATTTACATTAGTGAGATTATGTTTCCGTAGGCCTCTTTTTGCTGATTCATGTACGCTCAGCAAGAACTATTGTATTATATTCCACTCAGAAATCATACACACATACACTGAGTGTAATCACGCACACAGTTATTTATAATTGCTAAGTCTTACTTTAAGACAACCTTTTCTTTTTGTTGTTTTATCTATATGGGAAAAATGACAAATGCACTACCTCAAAATCTTCCCCATATCACAAGTGCTATTCTAGATGCACTAAGAAAAGAGAAAGACAAAAACATACTATACGTCTGTCTTCATGTATTTTTGTGTTTTATAAACAGTTGCATTTCAGAACACCATCTTACCCTTGTTTTTTTTACAGAAATAAACAGAAAAATGTACAGCAGCGGAACGAGATTCACTTTGCATCATATGTAACAAAGAGAAAAAGGAAAACATGCAGCAAAAGAACAATATTCATTTCACAACATTGTAAAGTGTCAATTAAACACAGGGGATTCCTTTTTTTTCTACTCTGCCTGCCTGATATATATTAGGTAATTCGTACAGCAGTCACAATAATCTCCATTCACTTTGATAATTACCAGTTATCTGTAGTTCTCCCACACGCGATCTCCCTTGGCTCGTGGCCTCTGATGAATGGGCCCAGGGTTTTCTTTTTAAAGCGCACAGCGAGAACATGCAGTTCAATCTGCAATCTGCAGTTCTCAAGCTGGTGCCAAGTGACCAGGAACCCCCAGTCTCTGAAGGTCAACAGTGCAGCTGGAATGACTCCTCCCAGCAAGCCAGCAAAGGCGACCCCACAGCTGCTCCGCCAAAGTGAACTGACTATAATTCTGTCAGAGCTCGTCCAGCAAAGCTCTGTTTCTTACACAGCCTTTCCTCAGATATACTTCCCTCCAATCATATTAACAGAAAGTGTATTAGGTTGCCACCCCTGTTTCACAAACAATGGGATCTTCATACTGTAATAGCTGTTTCTGTTTCTGTTTCCTGCTGCCTTTCCGTCCTTCACATTTCAGTGCAGCCCGAGAAAATCAGAGAAAAATGCACTTTTAAAAATGACTCTCATAGCACATCCTTCTTGCCTCCTTTTTCTACATGGAGAGCACATTATAATGTTATTTAGTTAGCATTGGTGTTAGTATTTGTTAATTAAGTTAGTCAATTAGATAGCTAATGTGGTCTCCTGTGAATGAGGCATTTCAAATAATAAGAAAAAAAAACTCTATTATGCTTTTAAATCTGTAACCTGTCTCCATTTGCATACCCATATGTTACACTAGCGACATATGGCTGTCTATATGTGTGCCACATTATAGCAATAATGTGATCCCATGCAGTGGCGCAGCACACCAAATTACAATAAATTATACTACACACCCTCCTTTTTCTGAGAATTTGGCCATGGTCCAAGCCACAATTGGAAGGAACCCAACTTGCTCCTGTTTTTTTTTTCTTCTAAATCATAGCAATCCAACAAAATTAATATTTCACATATGAAAAATGAAAAATGAAAAAGCACTGTTCAACCATCGTAATATTAACATTCATCTCTGAGTCCATGAGTTCTTATAAAATATTTTACATATTCCTTCCCAACGGAAGTGTCCATAGTCCAATGTCTTGCTTTTATACTTGAAGTCAATCATAAAACAATAAAATAAAATAAATAATTAAAACAAAGAATTAACATAACAGATTCAAATAATTAATTAAAATAATAAATATGTGGAACTCCATACTCCAGGACACTTGTCTGCCTCTGATATGTCCCGACCAGCAACATCACATCACTTGGTTCATTTGGGCACTCTTCCATCTTGGCATTCTTGGGTACCTTTTCTATAGGAGTCATCTCTTTTGGCATCCCGGTTCCTTTGTCTTCACCTCCACCCGGAGACAGGCATCATTTGATCTTCATCCGGGGGACTCCAGGACTCCATCGTCTCCCGTGTCCTCCGGTCCTGTGACCTCCTAGTCAAAATGTGTTAATAATCTAATAATAATCAAATAGAAAAAAAACAAATTAAGTACATACCACAATACTAACTTCACCCTTTTGCCAAAAATAAATAAATATATATATATATATATATATCCATGCACTTCATAAATCATTTCGCCCTCTTCCTCTCGCCTTCTATCATTAATCACATGTTAGAGAGAAAACAAACATACATGAAATAGCATTCAACATTAAACACATTTTGATTTTAGCCTCCATTTAAAAAAAAAAATATATATATATATACATATGTCACAGTGTTTGTGTTCCATTACAATAATCAATCACCCCTATTTTATTTCTCTGCCGTTGCCCTATAACTAAACTCATTTATTATCTTTCATGTATTCAAGTGGCTTTATCTGTTTCTACACGCTCAAGTCTTCTTACCTCATGTTTGGGGTGCCATGGCTTAATTTGATTTACATGAACAAACTGTTCTGTTACTGTTTCACCTTCAGTTTTCAAAATTGTGTATAGAACGGGAGAGATCTTATCTATAATTCGAAATGGCCCCTGCCAGGCTGGCAGAAATTTTGAATTTTTCTGTTTACCTTTTCCAAATGAAATGTATACACTTGATCGCCCACACAATACTCTTTCACTGATGTCTTTTTATCATAATATGACTTTGCACTGTCAGCAGCTCTTTCTAGATTTTGCTGTACAAAAGCAAATGCATGTTGTAAATGCTTCCTCAGCTCATCCATGTATTCATGAACTGTAGATGCGCTTACAAGTGTCTGCTCATGTGTTCTGTATAGTAGGTGTTGCGGTAACACCATTTTCCTACCTGTCAAAACCTCATGGGGACTAATACCTGTTGCTCTGGCAGGAGTTGATCTGATTGCCATTAGAACCAAAGGTAAACGTAAATCCCAGCTGGAACCTGCTTCTGCAACAAACTTCTTTAATATGTCCACAACAGACCTATTACAGCGTTCAACTCCCCCAGAAGAAGCAGCTCGATATGCAATGTGTAATTTTCTTTTCACTCCCAGTATTTGCCATACCACTCATTAGAGCGCTTGTGAAAAGACTTCCTCTGTCTGATTCTATTCTTTGTGGTAACCCAACACATGATTCATCTGTAATGTAGCTGCTGATTGCACACTACAATCTGGTGCAGGAATACACTCAATCCATTTTGACATCAAACACACCACACTCAAAATATAACGGTTCCCCCTGCTCGACCTCTTTACAGGCCCTACATAGTCTATTTGCAAATCTGACCATGGAAGAGTTAAGCCTCTTTTCATTAATGGGGCTCTATGCATTGGTGAAGCGGGTTTAAATTGGGCACATACTAGACATCCTCTAGTATATAATTCCCCATCCTGGGACATATGTGGCCAGTAAGCATAATCTTTTAGTATCTCCAATGTTTTTTGGGAACCTCTGTGGCCTGCAGTTATCGCATCATGTGCATGGTGCAGCATTAGCCCTCTGAATGAAAGGGGCACTACCCACTGTATTTGTCCTGTTATGGACTCTCTAATCATGAGCCCATCCTGTAGTCTAATTCGTTTTTTATTCTTTAATAGTACTCTTAACTCTTCTTTTCCCACACAATCATTTTATGTTAAAGGGTTTTGTTCAGGGTCTATCAAATGATTATAATATATTCCCAAAATTGGATCATCCTTTTGTGCCTTAATCAGATCTTGATCTGGTGTATTATAACTCCACTGTACCACTGGTTGTTCTATCTCCTTTGGTGCTTTAGATCGTGTTACTGCATCAATTTGTATTTCACCCAGTAAGTGTTCAATAGGTAGCAATTCCCCCATTAGAGCACCAATTTTAGCCAGGTGATCTGCCTTATCATTTCCCTCCTTATCCTCTCCTGGAGTTTTTAAATGCTCACGAATTTTCCTCCAGTATATTGTTCAATCATTCTCTGACACCAATTTGTCTATGGCTGGTATCATTTTTCCATGTTTAAGTGGCTTTTTGTTGTATGTAATCATGCCTCTCGCTTTCCAGCCAGGTAAATATTCCACAAAGCTATTTCGTGCATAGTCAGAATCAGTCACCAGGACAATTTCACTAAATGTATTACCAACTGCAGTAGCAATTGCTTTATAAATGGCTGCCAATTCCGCTACTTGACTGCTCCTAGCTCCAATTCTCATCCCTATACTGGGGACGCCTTCACATTTCAACCAGACATTTCCTATTCCTGAAACTAATTGTTTATTACTGTCATTTTCAATGTGAAAAGCACAACCATCAACATATACAGTTGGCAAATCCTTACATGTCTTTTCATCAAAAGCTTTGTGTGGTGATTGCTCAAAATCCTGTAAACTAGATTCCACTTCTACTTCATTTGATACATGTTCAGCTGCACAGTCATGTAGATCTGCTAAACCTTGAGCAACTGGGCTTTTATATTTTGGCCATATCTCACTTCTACAGGAAATCCCTGCAATGCCAGCGTCCATGACGTGATTCTGGACTGTGCTTGATTACCTAACCTAATTCCTTTACTCTCTAAAAACTGCAAAGGTTGATGATTTGTCTCAATAATCACCTTTTCTCCCTGAACAATGGGGCGGAAATGTTGTAGCGCCCACACAGTGGTCAATGGGGCCTTTTAACATTCATTCAATTTAATTTCAATTTGAGAAAACGCCTTACTTGCATAGGCAATGGTTTTGTGATTCAAATCATGTTTTTGTGATAACACTGCTGACATACAATGTTCAGAGAAACCTATTTCTATAAAGAAATCCCTATCCATTATGGGGTATGCTAAACACGGTGCCTTTACACAACATTCCTTTAATTTAGCCACTGCCTCAGACTGCTCGTTTTCCCACTTCCAGGGTGTTTTCAGCTTTAGCAGTTTAGTCAATGGTTGAGTAATTTCAGCATAATTTTCAATGAACTTCCTGTTATAGCCTGTCATTCCTAATAAACTTTTGACCCCTTTCACATCTTTAGGGTCTCTTAGTTTTTGTATGGCTTCTATTTTCTTCTTTTGTGGGTTTTGTCCATGTTCAGTCACTTCATGGCCTAGGAAATTCACTTTATTCTTGCACCATTGTGCTTTTTGTAAAGATACTTTGGCACCTGCTTTCTGCAATTGGCCAAGAATATGTCTTATTTCATCAAAGTGGTTTTTAAAGCTCTCATTCTTTATCAGGACATCATCCACATAAACTATGGTACTCCTTTATGCTGCATCAGGCATGGCCTTTCTCAAAAATATTCCAAATGCACTCCCACTATTGACATACCCAAATGGACTCTAACCCATGCGTATTGAGCTTATCAAATGAAAATGAAAATAAATTCTGAATCTCCTCTGCCAATGGCACGCACCAATATCCAGAGGTGAGATCTAACGTGGTAAACACTTTTGAACCATGTACCTGAGCTAGGCATTGATCAATGAATGGCAGTGGCCATCTGGATACTGGCACTCTTTTATTTAACTCCCTCAAATCTGCACATAGCCGCCATTGACCATCTGGCTTCAACACACCTAAAATAGGTGTATTGGATGTGCAATGAATAGGCCTGATAATTCCCTGAGACTCCACATTTTTAATAATCTCTGCCAATGACTCTAAACATGCCAGTGGTAATCTATACTGGCGCACAAATACTGGGCTTCTACTACACCCTTCCGGTAGCGTGGCCACATGTAAATCAGTTAAACCGCAATCATAAGCATCTTTTGCAAATACATCTTTAAAATCCATAATATCTTCCTCAGTTCATTTCTATCCTCATCGCTGTCACATGCATCCGCTGATAAAATCTGCTCCTCTACCATTTTGGAACATTCTGGAAAATCTTCCAGTAGAGGAATCTCTGTGCTTTCCTCTAACTGTGTGGCTGTGTCTCTCTGTAAAGCTGCCACTTTTAAATATTTTGGTTTATCAGCTTCCACTTCAATGGGTTGATTTTCTGTTTCATTTTCATTTAAGTTAAATGTTATGCAATCCTCTTGATGACAGCACACTGTCTCATTTGAATCATAAGGGTACACAGAATGAATTCTAAATATTCCTTTGGTCTGAGAGTCCAGGTATTCTGGCAACTCACCCCTGGCATCCACATACTTTTCAGGGACATTTCCAATCACCATGTTATTTAGATCTGCAGTATAATGTGATTTTTGTATGGCCATTCCTAATGAGGAGTTTTCCTCTAAATGAATATCTTGACAACCTTTATTATTCACCATAATGTTTACAGACCCTTCACCAATATCTATCAATGGAATGTATTCATATTCCAGGCCTTGCTGTTTTATGGATTCATTTAAGCACACAAATGCATCAGAATCTTTCATCTGCTGTCCATTTTTGCATTTCAGTGTTATTGCAATCTGTTTGGTGAATGCAGGGATAATAGTATCCTTCCTCAGCTGTAATTCAATTGCATATGGGACCAGCTGTGCGCAATTATAAGCTTTTCTTTTATCTTCAAATTCAGGTACCGGCCCTCCTAGGCGTGACCATATTTTTTGATTAAGGAAATCTAACACCATACACATTCTGTGCATTATATCATTGCCCATGTAAAAGTCATTTTGTGTCCCACTCACTATCCAAACATTATGGTGAATTGTCTTTTGTCCAATACTAATTTTCAGCATGCCTCTTCCTGCAATTCGGTTTTCAAAGTCTGGACTGTCCAACCCAGAGACATATTGGTTTTTAATTCTAAATTTCGGGATCTCCTCCCTCTCCATTATTTTTTGCAACAGTCTCTCATTAATGAAACTCCTTTCCTGTTCAAGTGCTAAAGTGGCTTTTGTTGTTTTAGAATAATCATTTATACCAATGTGAACCCATGGTTGCTCATCTTCCATGTGTATTTCAACAAGAGTGGTGATGTGTTTTTCTGAATCTGCTTTAGGAGCAGTATTCTGTTTGCATGTCTTCTCTTTTAAATAAAAACGTAATGTGTGCTCATCTATGGCAGTTTGCGATTTTTTCCTTGGGTCCAAGTATATTTGTACAGGTAGTTTTTCATTTTCACTCTGCATTTTGTCTTGACACATTAATATAACAGTGACGCTAGGGATGCAGCTATTCTGGAGATATACCGCTACTGCCTCATTTGTTTTGGCAACGGTGTGACATTCATTTATATTGCTGTTTTGTGATTTTAGTTTCTTAGGTCTCAATGGTTTTTTGGTTAAGGACCACAGTACTCCACTCACCCCATCTATGAGAGGAGACAATCTTTTCAGGCAATATGTTCACATCAGAAATGGAATTTCACAAATGGATGTGACCAATACCTCCTGTTTCATTCTGTGTTTACCTATCTTTATGTCAACCTCGGTGACACCTATAATAGGCACCTCCTCCCCGTTAAAATTCTGCACTGGACCTTGATTTTCCTTCGCTGTGAACTGAATCTGTGGAGATCTCCCTTCATTGATACTCTTTACCAATTCTTTAGACATAATTGTGGCCTGTGCGCCAGTGTCAATCATTGCAAATGAATTGCATTTTTCTTCTACAGTGATGGGAGCATAATACCTGTCTTCAACTTCCTCTAACACACATAAGAAGTGCGAATTCTTACTGATTTCAGGGCTCACCTTTCCCAGGCCTTTTTTACTTTTGGCTAAGCACATTGGTAAATGGAATGACATTTTTCCCTCCTTTTTGCCCATTTCTGCGTGGGAGGCTTTATTCATTTCTCCATGTTCAGAGGTTTTTTGGAGTGTGGCCACTGTTCGCCCATCCATCCAGGTATCATCAGAGGTCACATTACAATTCTCCAACTGAACATGTGTAACAACATCACTTGACAATTTGTCATTGTCTAATTCGGTGCATTTGTGATCATTTAGTGTGGTACCAGCCCTTTTAACCTCTTCAAAAATATGTGGCTCAAATAATTCTTCAGGTGATTGACATGTACCCTCCTTTTGAGTATTTCCTTTTACTGCCTGTGTTTGGTTATTGTTCTGATTGCCCAGGGAAGGAGTTATAGCATCGCCACTTACTCCCTGTTCACTGGTATTCCCCATGCATGAGTGATTTTTCTTAAATCTGTCTCTTTGTTCTTTTGGAATTTCAGGTTTTCCTTTTTCATTATTACAAATCTACAATGTTTGATTTAGCTCTAGGTCAAACTGTACCTCTCTTTTAGATGTATTTGCAATTTCTGTCACATGTTCATTTACTGGTATTTTCACTTTTAAATCATTAGGCATCTCAGAGTCATTATGCATAATTACATCAGAGCAATCTGTCTTTTTGGCACTGCAGGTATTATAAGTACATATTCACTTTTCAGAAACCACCTGGTCATTGCTATGGCTGTCTGCCCCCTCCTTTGATGACTGTTTTTGTGCTGTACAGAGCTTTCCTATTTGCTCAGCTAACATTTTCACTTGGGCTTCGAGACACTGGAATCTTTCCATCTCTCTAGAATCCTCTCTCTGTGGCCTATATCGTATTGGTTGTTTTCCCCCTGATTGGGTCTATTCTGATACCTCTCAGGGGAATGATTTCTATTGGGATGGTTCCTGAACTCTTAATTCATATGTGGAGGGTAACGGGGTGCACCCATCCTTTGGTTTTAGTCCCCTGGTGGGGAATCATTGTACTGACGTGGAGCGTAATTCATATTCTGCCTCATGTCCTGTCTCTCATGTTGTGGGTACTGGCCACTATGTTGGTTCCCATTATCAGTAAATTGATCCACATATCGGGGTCTATCCTGATTACCATATATCATGGTATTGGGATCAAATCTGCTCTGTGTCCCCAATGTCTGGTAGGGACCATCATTTCTTTGATCCTGATTTTGTCTCTGGTTATTGTTCATACCTGACAAATCAGGCCGATAGCCTGCCCGGGGCCTATCTCCTAAGTACCTAGGGCAGATGTAGCTTTCCCTATAACTAGGATCATGTGATTGAAACATTGGTACAGGAAGTGATGATCTTTGTTGATTGCCCCTTTGTTCAGGTGTCAAGTTATTTTTACCTGGACTTTGAGCAGACTGAAGGGATATTTTGGCTGACATGATTTCCATCACTGTTGCTGAGGAGTCTGTAGATTTTGGTCTAGTATCTTTCATTGTATCACTTTCTCTACCCTGACAATAGAGTACTTCATATAGTTTTGTGCTTTGGTGCACAATCCACTCAAGGGACTTGTCACGATCAAATTCACGGACCAGTTGTGATATAATGTCTTTCTGTAGCCCATAGAAGTAGGCAGTTTTAAACTCATTAGAATTGGGGTCAAAAGATACATCAAAACGAGAAAATGCCTTTTTTAAGTTTTGTAAAAACTGGTGAGGGGATGTATTTGGCCCAGCAGTGATTGTGTAAGCAACTTTCTCTGCCTCCTGCAATGACTGGAAAGGAGAAAAATGACGCCTAATCTCTTTTTAAAACTCTGCCCATGTCATATTCTGCTGCTCATTCAATCCCCTTATGATACTGTCCCTGGGAGCATCTAAAGTTAAATGAAAATACTGCCTGTATTGTTCCTTAGGTATCCGGAGGGCTTAAAAATGTCATGAACCGCCTCTAAGTGATCCTCTATGCAGCATTCTCCTCCCTTAATGATGTCTACCTGGTTATACAAGCCTGGATGGCCCAACACCAGCTATGCCTCAACGATGATAAGACAGAGCTTCTCATTTTGGGCACTGCACAACGCCTGAGCAGACTTGAACCGCTATACCAATCTTTCACTATAGATGGCAATAGCATCCAAGTTTCAAAAGACACTAAAACTTTAGGGTTCTACCTTGACGCTACGCTATCATTAACCCGACAAACGAATGCTGTCAGATCTGCTTCAGCATACCCATGTAAACTCATTGCAGCCTGCAGACCTTTCCTGACCACCCCCAACAGTGTCACATTAGCAAGAACCCTCATCATGGCCAAAATTGACTACTGCAGTGCTCTATACCTTGGCACTAGTCAAGAGAACCTACACAAACTCCAAACCACCCAACACAACGCCATTCGTGCCGCCTTAAACATCCCTCGTAACCACCATATTTCAGAAACCAGATCAAAGTTAAAGTGGCTACCTGTCAAGCAAAGAATCTCACTCAAAGCACTCGCCATTACACACAAATGTCTGGCCAACAAGGCCCCCATCTATCTTGGCAGTCGACTAGCGCGACACTCGACCTCCCGTCCGCAAAGAACTGCCCAGTCCCATTGCTTAGCAATCCCTAGATTTAAACTGCAAAAAGCAGGGGGCTCAAGTTTCCCGGTCCTAGCTTCCAAGCTTTGGAACTCTCTCCCTGTTACTATCAGAGCGGAAGAGTCTTTTCACACCTTCAAAGCCAATACCAGATCCTGGCTGTTCGACCTGCCTTAAGTCCCTCACAGCACCTCTTTCTTACTTTCCATGTCCTGCTAATTGCTCACCTGTATTTCATGTCCTGTTCATATTATGTAATGTCTTTTCTCTGTAAAGCCTTGCATCGTGACTCCTGTACCTATGCACTTCTGTAACCTCAAATTGCGCCCTGATGCCCCCGGGCCTGTGGGTTTGCGCGTTATAAATAAAATAAATACAAATACAAATACAAATTAAATGGTTTGATCAGGGCTTTGATGGATTTCATTATCTTTATGGGGATACTTGTTGCAATGCATCGAATTGCACTACTTGGTGATTCAACCCTGGTTCCAGGAGTTTGGGATTGGTGGTGGCCCTCACTGGGAGTATCAAATCCCCCTAGGGCGCTGCAACCAAGTTCAGTCACCGGCCCAGTCACTGGGGCACTAGCTCTTTGGGTAGAAATAGAATTCACTTCAACTCCATTGAATGTGGTGCCCTGCCGTCTATCCTGGTACCTGGGAATGCACATTTGTTGCTCCAAATCCTTATACTTCTTAAGGAGCCTGTCTGTCTCGTTTTGCAAGTAATTGTTTTCATCACTCATTTTATTAATTACCTCCTGCATGTCGCACATTTGCATTTGGCACTCATTGAATTCCTTGTTTCTCTTGTCTTTTTCTTGAAGCATTTTAACCATTTCCTGTTCTGCATTCTGGAGATCACTTTCTTTTTCAAAATTTTATTTTTGTTAGACCTGCATTTCTGAAACCATCTCATCTTTATCTTGTCTAATGTGGTCCACTAATGCTTTTAAGTGTACCAATTATTGTTCACTGTCCTCAAATTGTTTCTTGCTTTTGGACAATTGAATATCAAAATCTCAGCATTTTAACTGCATGTCTTTTTGACATCCTTCTAATTCTGCTCTTAACATTTCCTCCTTTTTACTTGCCCCAACTAGGTCGGCTTTTAACCTGTTAATCAGCTTGCTATCATTTTCTTGCATTCGCAGGGACCTATTCAAAATAAACCAGATCTTGGGGCATAGCCGTATCAAACAATCTTTCTCTGCATGTTTATCGGCTGCATTTAACAACCTTAGAAGGCAAACCTGAATTATGCTGCCTTCTGCAAAAATATTATCGAATTTTTCTTTCTGCACTTCACCATGAATGCGGACATGCCATTCTGTGGCACTGTTTGATGACCACGTCCCATGTGCATATAACTTTGCCTCTAAATATTGCACTACCTCTGAGAATGTGGCTTCCATTTGAGACATTCTGAAATTTGTTTTTAGTGACACACTGCTATTATGAAATGGGTTCTCTTTAATGTACAGATGGCAGTGTGAGACACACTTGCCAAGCCCAGTAGGTGCTCTATGATCACTTTTCCGGCCTGCAACGCACCATAAATATGTAGGGTATTTTGTGTAGATTTGGGGCCTGGCGGTATTTTCTTACCGCCAACAATAATGGTAATTTGGCAATGACTACTCCTTGCATTTAGATTGGGTTTGGTTTTATAGTGGTATACATTTTGTTGGTGGTATTTTGGTGAGCATAATTTCATTGTTTTATTTGTGGCCCCAACATACAAAACCCCCTTCTTTTGTTTAGACTGTTCGTGTGATCTCTAGAGGCCTCGGACCTACATTATTCAGAAACACCACATTTTCATATAGAGTGCCACCTATGGCTGTTATCACTGATTTATCTACACCAGTGAACTATGTTTCCATAAAGTATTCCCAATAACATGTGGTATTATCACTAATTTATTTACATTAGTGAGATTATGTTTCCATAGGCCTCTTTTTGCTGAATCATGTAGGCTCAGCAGGAACTATTGTATTATATTCCACTCAGAAATCACACACACATACACTGAGTGTAATCACGCACACAGCTATTTATAATTGCTAAGTCTTACTTTTAGACAACTTATTCTTTTTGTTGTTTTATCTATATGGGAAAAATGACAAATGCACTACCTCAAAATCTTCCCCATATCACAAGTGCTATTCCAGATGCACTAAGAAAAGAGAAAGACAAAAACACACTACATGTCTGCCTTCATGTAGTTTTGTGTTTTATAAACAGTTGCATTTCAGAACACCATCTTACCCTTGTTGTTTCTACAGAAATAAACAGAAAACTGTACAGCAGCGGAACGAGATTCACTTTGCATCATCTGTAACAAAGAGAACAAGGAAAACATGCAGCAAAAGAACAATATTCATTTTGCAAAATGATAAAGTGTCAATTAAACACAGGGGATTCCTTTTTTTTCTACTCTCCCTGCCTGATATATATTAGGTCAATCGTACAGCAGTCACAATAATCTCCATTCACTTTGATAATTACCAGTTATCTGTAGTTCTCCCACACGCAATCTCCCTTGGCTCGTGGCCTCTGCTGAATGGGCCCGGGGTTTTCTTTTTAAAGCGCACAGCGAGAACATGCAGTTCAATCTGCAATCTGCAGTTCTCAAGCCGGTGCCAAGTGACCAGGAACCCCCAGTCTCTGAAGGTCAACAGTGCAGCTGGAACGACTCCTCCCAGCAGCCCAGCAAAGGCGACCCCACAGCAGCTCCGCCAAAGTGAACTGACTCTAATTCTGTCAGAGCTCATCCAGCAAAGCTCTGCTGCTTACGCAGCCTGTCTTCAGATATACTTCCCTCCAATCATATTAACAGAAAGTGTATTAGATTGCCACCCCTGTTTCACAAACAATGGGATCTTCATACTGTAATAACTGTTTTTGTTTCTGTTTCTTGCTGCCTTTCAATCCTTCACATTTCAGTGCAGCCCGAGAAAATGAGAGAAAAATGCACTTTTAAAAATGTCTCTCAGAGCACATCTCTTCTTGCCTCCTTTTTCTACATGGAGATCACATTATAATGTTATTTATTTAGCATTGGTGTTAGTATTTGTTAATTAAGTTAGTCAATTAGATAGCTAATGTGGTCTCCTGTGAATGAGGTATTTCAAGTAAGAAGAAGAAAAAAAGAATTCTATTATGCTTTTAAATCTGTAACCTGTCTCCATTTGCATACCCATATGTTACACTGGTGACATATGGCTGGCTATATGTGTGCCACATTATAGCAATAATGTGATCCCATGCAGTGGCGCTACACTCCAAAATACAATAAATTATACTACATCCTGAACCACCTTCATTCCCAGAACCATTGAATGTGACAACACTCCCGGAGGGCATGTATGAAAAAACCTTTACAGTACATTAAGGTCAGTAGAATATATACTGGTGGTACTAAATGAACATTCCAGATATCCTAAGCCGCCATGGCCATAGTTCCCACATTAGAACAAATATTCTCTCCCTACGGCATCCTGAAGGTAATGAAATCTGAGAATGGCCCTCCATTTACCAGCAGTGACTTCCACAACTTTGCCAAATACATGGGGATCCACCACAGGAAGATAGCCATGCTCTGGCCCCAGGCAAATGGGGTGGTAGAGTGAATCAAATGTCAAGAGAGCTGTGAGGATAGCCAACATCACGCATATGCCCATAGAACAATCCCTATGCCAACTCATGAGGGATTACCGAAACACTCCACATGACTCCACAGGTGTATGCCCAGTAGAACAGATGTTTGGTCCTCCCATACGCTCCAGAACATCCCATGAAAGACAGAATGAAAGACTAAGCAGACCGGAGATGCCGAGCTCGGGAGAATAGTCTGAGGGTCAGAGACCACGTCCTCATGCGACAAACGCAGTGTCACATGGACACCACTTTTTGATCCACAACCCCTAACCATCATCGACATAATCGGATCCATGGTCACGGAAGAGAGAGCTGGTAGGACAGTGACCAGGAACAGATCATTCTTCAGGAAAGCACACAATGCTGAACCCCAAGTGGATCAGGACTGGAGTGAAGAGGAATCCCGGGTCCGAGAGGAGTCTGGGTACACCGGGGATGAAGACGAATTGGATGACAGAGAGCAAGCAGAGCATGGGAGCGGACAGAATGATGAACTAAGGCATCCCCATGCCGAAGGCAGACCATGCCACACCATCCGGAGACCCACACGATGGATTGAAGAGACATGGTAGGTCTAGAGTATTTTGGGGGGAGATGTAGCATCGTACTTGTCACCACATCAGGTGACAAGATGGTGTATACTGACATGGTTACCTGACAGCAATTACTGTGAGTGCACGAGGTGTGCAAATAAAGTAGTGTGACTCTGAACCTAATGCAGTGTGGTCACCTGTCATTCCCACTGCGCCTATAGGCTGCACGTTGCCCAGGGGTGCAGATGCGACATCTCCCACTTCACATTTCTCAAGTGAAGCTGTTGGTATCTCTTTTCCAAACTGGGAACTGTATCAGAGACTTTCGAGAAGGCATAGCTTTGCTTCCTCCTATTCGCGACCTTTCTGATACTCAGTCCCCTCCTCTACTTTTCTGACTTTTTCTCCTATAGCTGCTGCTGTGTCTTTATGTTTTCCGAGCAAATCGACAAGAAAGGCATAACAATACTCTAGCAGACAGTTAATAATTTCAAGTTGCAAATGTTGAGCAGGTTTAGAGTCAGGTGGGAACAAGACCTATGCGTGTTGGAAGAGGTAGAATGGGTGGACGCATAAATAGCGGTCAGGGTAGTCAACATGCCTACAATTCTCTGTTTGGTAAAACTAAAGAACCTGCCCCGGGTATATTACCCAAAGTCGACCCTATGCAAAATGGTCAGAGTAAGGGATGACACTTGCGAGATACAGCTGTGTGTCATTAATCCGCTGGTGTAACAAGAGGTCGGGGTTGTCAAAGAGTGCTCCCAGTGGTTGCATGGATGGCGTAAAGATCACCGGTGGGTAGGGGGGTTTGATCAGGTAACCAGGTGGTGTTCAGATCTGAAGCTGCCCATCTGGACAGCCTTGAAGCTTTCTGATAGGTAGCAGGAGAACCCGTTCCTGCAAAGCCCATGTTTTGTATGAGGAGGCTGATCAGCATCTGGTGGCCCACTGTATCGAAGGTGATGAGTAGGTTCAGGAGGGCCTGGGGGAAGGAATCCCTTTTGTCCATTGATCTGGAGAGCATATTCAGTATCCTAGATGGAGGCTGTTGCAGTGATCCATTCAGGATAGAACCCAGATTGGTAGCCCTGGAGAAATGCTGACTGGGTAATTTGCTTGTGAAGTTGATTTGGTGCTACCTTCTGAAAGATTTTACCAAAGGATGGGAGGCTGGTGATTGGACACTTGGACGCTGTGCCTTCAAGGCTTTTGTAGGTCAGGCAGAGTACTTTGAAAGATGCTCTGGTATGCACTGGGTGTCGTGTGGGGATGCAGGGAGTCCACTGATTTGTTTTTGCCTGCAGCAATGTGTACCTTCTGATGTTCTGCAGGGAGGCTGGCATAAAGTGTGCTGGTCTGTCAGAATCCCCTTTTACTCTCTATGTTGTCCCCTGCCCGACAGCATTGACACTAGAAGGGACAGTGTCCAGTGGGAGGGCCACTTCCTGCTTCATTAAGCACAGCTATATTCCTTAGTACATTTTCTTGATCAACAGTGAGCAGGTGGGATTTGCATTTACAAGTGCCTGAAAACGGTCAACGATGGCCTCGTTAACCTGGTTAATGATACTAAAGGCAGATACAAGGCTTAAGGCAGGTTTTAGCTCTGACCTCGACATTACTGAAGGCACATCATACGTGGAACAGCTGCTCTCATTTGAGCAGATATGTACTATGGATGTAACCAGTTACCACAGGCATGATTTTAAACACGTTTTTCAATACAGCAATGTTCAGAACATGTGACAGAAGAACTGTCTGTCCCCTCGTGTGTGGATTCTTATAGAGCTTCATGTAGATGGACTGCTTCTAAGCTCTGTATTAATGTGTGTTATTTTGACACACTGATGGTACTTAATTTATTATCATCTGAATGAAGAAGGGCCTAGTTGGTGTCACCAGGAGTTCAGACTTGTCGCATTGGCATTGTCCCATTACCAAAACCAGCAGGTTGCACATGAGTTATCCATCCAGCAGGCAATTGTTTGCCAGAAATTAACATTATATGCCCAGGAACTCACACCGTTAGGCAGCTATTGCCATCACATGCCTAAGTAGTCATGCTATTTTCTAGAAATGTACTCTCGCAATTTACCAGGTTTTCCCAACTAATGCTCATGCTCCCACACCATTTGGCAGGTGTTTTAATACTTTGTCTAGGTACTCAGATCATATGGAAATATTACTACTTCACCTCATAGACTACCTAATTCTCCGGTCTTCTTCAGCGCTTTAAAGTAGTTTCAATGAACTCTTTGTAACCTAACCTTATTTAACTTTCCATATATTTCACATCCATCTTCCATGCTTCTGCTGGAGCATTGGGAATGGCCTCTGAATGCTAAATTCACCACATGGAGAGAGCTATTGGCTCTTGCTAAACTTTCAAGTTAGACACAATTGCGCAAAAATAAATTATGCATCAGCAATAGATGCTTTTGTGGCAGCAACATCTAGGTGAGTGCCCTTCATTTAGAACAAAAACATGAGACAGAAAATGAATTCTATTTAAAATATTGTTGCAATCATGGTTTACTTATTCATTTTAAGTCAATAAAACAGTATTTAAGTTTCAATGGTTTAATGATTTTGGAGAGGGAGTGAAGCACTGCCTTGTTCGCAGTAGAGGTGCTATGTGTCGTGAGTTCACCGTGGGTGCAATTTTCTCTAGAAACTGCCCTGTCTGTGACCCATGCTGTAACACGCCCAGCCATGCCCATTGCGAAGCCCGTGGAAAAGGGCACTGCAGTTTGGGGGGTCTGGGCTGTTGCAGTCTAATTTAAAGATCAAGGAGTGAAGTTGGTTTGCGGACCCCAGTGCCCTGTGAGAGATTTGTGCGCCACCCTCAGCAACATTCTGACAGCACTGGTGAGGGACGGCCTGAGTCTAGGGGTGCTTTTCACAGCTTTTTGGGCACGATAAGTCCCTCTTCACGTACCCCTCATCGAGGAGTCACTAATCCTGCCAACATGCCACTAATCCTGGAAACATGCCACAACTGCAGAACATTGTGGCAGAACAGCAAGGGGCTCAGTTCTGTTGTTCGGCTGGTACTTGTTCTTGAAGACCAAGTATCCGCCGAACAACAGAACTGAGCGCTTACTCTGCGCAGAGTGATTCTTTAATAGGCGCTGTTTCCATGACACTGAACTGGAGGCAAAGCAACCTTTATTTGCTGCACCCCTGAGCGCACCTTGAGTCGGTGCTGGCTGACCCTTTGCATGCCACCTGAGTGTGGCAGTAAGTGAATATCTGCTATCTGGTCATCGTAGACGATAGCAGACCTGAGAGAAGTTTGCAGAGCACACGTTTCCCCTTAATGAGTGCCTGTTCCCAGCGAGACAAGCACACGTTTCCCCTTAATGAGTGCCTGTTCCCAGCGAGACGGAGTAGAATGATACCAGTGTTGCCCACCACAACTGCAACCTGCAGGCACTCTCTCAGGCTTAGGTGATCAGACAGTGGTGACAATATGGAACACACAGCCCTCCATGTGCTTTCCCATCACCTTCAAAAGTTACGCTTAGCTCTGTGACCAGATGTTGTTCCAGGCCTGGGAGGACCCGCTCTAGCCAATCCAGAAGCTCCATTTGTGAGGTGGTAAAGAATGTTGCACGGACCCTGCAACAGTGTAGTTGTTAACATTTAGGGGTGGTCTGAGGTGGAGCCACCTGATATGGAGAGCCAATAAATATACGAATGTATAGTTTCTATGTATATAGTTAGCCCAAAATGACCTATGGGGACACCCCCTAGGTTTTTGGGGTGGACCAGATTTTGTGACATCATACATGCATAAAACCGCATGGCACATGCTCAGAAGCTGAGAATGCTGGAGAATTATTTGTCTGGGTGATCCCTGTCTGTTTTGGATAATAAAGACAGTATACTTTGCCCCATGGCTGAGTCTTCCATTCTTGTGGTGGGGAGTCTTTGATGGGCTCCAGTTTCTCTGCAAAAAATCTGAACGAATGCTGCAAGGTCCTATCTGCAAGTCCTTAACAGAAAGTTGCATAGATTACAAATATATGAATCCCCGCTTCTGGCCCCAGATCTTGTGACACCTCTTCATACTCAAATAGTTGCACAGGTACAATCTTGTGCGGTTGATCATTGCTAATCTCTAGTACCAATAGATGTTCTGTAGCCATTCTGCCTGATGTGGACAGAGAGGGAGGAGCAGTGGCACATCCCAAACATGGAGTTGAACATCGAGGAATGACCTTACTGACTAGACTCAAAATGGTAACGTCAGTGCACCCATGGGGCTTCATAACTAATTTTATTCCTATATTCCACTGAGTTGCTTTGGGTGTACAGCTCTGCTTAAAGGAGCTGAAACATTAAAGTCAGAGGTAAACACTGACATGTAATGGTCCCAGACGTATTATCTGAGTCTAGAGATATGAAGGTCCTCCTTTCAGACAGAAGGAAGACTGTGCCCTTTTGACCCACTGAAAATCCAGCAAAATTCCAGTTTAGCAGTAAAAGGTCATACATGTATTTCTAGAACGTCACACACCCTTAAGCCTACCACTTCAAGTAATGTGAACAACACGCCTATTAAAGAGGGATTGAATTTGTTAAACTATTCTAGAGGGGTGAGGGAGTGGGGCATGCCAGAAGGGCGAACACAGCAAATTGTTATGAAAACATTTCAAAAGTACAACTCGAACTAGTAACTATAAAAGAGGGGACACCCTTTGATTAAAGCCAGTTATTGGATCTGCAACACAAGGGCCTGCTGATCAACCATGAGAAAGTATATCATTGAAGTAACAGGGGCTTGTGACCCCAGTGACAGGGGAACTTTGATGGCATTAGGCTTTGGCGGATGATGACTTGGAAGGTTTGCCCTCTATTGAGCTCAGAGCTTATCAACCTAAAACCTCAAAAAAACAGATATCGTCTATGAAATGAAATTCAACGAGCAACCCCCAAGAAATTAAAATGCTCCCAAGCAACTAGTCTCCACCACCTGAATGACGTGCATAGGGGAACATTGGTTCTATCTCTGCACTGAGCAGTATAGACTTAGGCCCTGACTCATGGAATGTATTGGGTGTTAAAAAGGGACTTAGCACGCCAAACCGTGTGCAAAACCCTGCTTGTCGTTTTATGGAATAGACTGTGCAGGGAAAATCAGTACTCTGAAGGGCTTTCGCACAGGACCGAGGCGTCCCTGCATGCAGCAGATCGCATTGCGCGAAACACCATGCATAGTGTGGGCGGGGCATGCACATAAACCAGAGTAGGGAGCGGAACATGCAGAATGAGGAAGAACAAGGAAAATTGTGGCCATTCCGAAGGACGTCCCACGCGAAGCGAACGTATGCCCACAACTGCGCACCACAAGACAGGCACACAGACACTTGTGCATAAGAATCACAGTGCAAAGGTAAGATCGCATGTTGGAGTTAGGGGGGCGTCAGGGTTTCGATAGAAGTTAGGTGTGTGCGTAAGCAATGTAGCAGGATGCAGGCCTGGTTTACGGGGGTTCGCATACATATTCACCAGGAAATTACAACTTTTTTACGATGCATGGAACACATTATGTGGGGATGCTTGGGATAGTTATGAGTGACCCTACGCAGAATTAAAGGGGTGCATGAATTTGTGCCCGAGGACCGCGCACAGGTAGGTACTAGTGGATGCCTGTACTTTGTGGGGGTGTGTCAGGGGTGTTCCTGCCGCGACTTGCGTATAGGCTTACTTTGCGGGAACAAATCCATGAATACGCAGAGCACGCAGAAAAACGTCATTCTCTGCGCGAAGGCTTTGCTGGATGTATGTGTACTTTTCTGTGAATCAGGCCTTTACTCTGTCTCCAAAACATGCTCACACACAAAACGTATGGAGTGCGGCAAGTCACAAAAGTGCATTCTTGATGTCTAAGATTTACCTAGGGATTATTGCGGCACTTTGTGTGCATAGCTCAGGGGCAATGTGTTTGTCTTGGAAGCAAGGCAACGCAGTGCAACACAGATTCGACCCCAATCCCGCGCTTAGAAACCTTGCGCTGGCATTACGCATGTTATAAATGAAAAATAAAATAAATTAAAATAAATAGCTACAAGGAACTGAAAAGAATTTTTGTGAAAATAAGAGGTCCTGAAAACATGTTTTTTTTTCTAGTCATTAGCATATGTATCTACTAATAAAGCACAGTACAAATCTGAAATCTGTATATAGTGTTTCAATGGAATATTGTATAATCATAAATCCAATAGTCTCAACATTACGGTCATGTAGCACAGGAAAAAATAAATCAAGGGAAAGGATAAAAGCAAAGCAAAAATTACTGCCACTCAAATGAAATAGATGGATCACATCCATTGATCATCATTAATTTCACTTGCATACTCTAACGTGACAAAAAGGTTTTCAGTATAACGATTAACCATTACACAAATGTTATGTTCGTTCACCACGGTATCCACGGTTGCGCTCCAGCATACTTTAAAGAGCAAATACTCCAATATGAACCAGGCTGAACTCTAATAAAAGATCAAGGCCTGGTAAAAAAACAATCTGTGGCAAGAAAACTAATGGTCTGGGACGTTCTTTTCCAGTCAAATCGGCCCTTGAGTGGAATAAACGCCTGGTGTCATTAAGGCTGGAACCCAACTTCTTGGTATTCAAGAAAAAAATTGAAAACACTCCTTTTCTCTTGAAACACCCAGGAACGTGTGCCTTGCAGCCTATTATCTGTAGCCTGTCTCTTGTCCTGTTAATCGCTTGGTCTGTTGTCTTTATGTCCGCACCCTGATACCCTGATGCCTGTGGGATTCGGCTAGTAAGAACCAAAAAAAAAAAAATACTGCCACATTTATCAAACAAAATGTATTACTTGAATATAACAATCAATGGAAAGAGTTTGGAGACCATTTCCGCTAGATTTTTTTACTCTGTATAAACTCCAATTGGCCTTGACTTATGATGTATATCTATTTCCTGCATAAACAGCCTTTTAAAACAATCATTGACAAAGCCATCATATTTGCCCAAGTGGATTAAAAGTTAGAAGTTCTGCAAGATTTCATTTTGTAGCTGGACAAAAAATATCAGTTAGAGTTTCTTCACTTGGACTTTTTAACGTTAATCGTTTAAGAAGCTCGCCTGTTACAGACGGAAGTCTAAGAGTGAAACTCTGTACCTGGTCCGAATCATGCTGTTAGTACTCCCAGGTATACCAGAGAATGGCTGCGGGTCCACCTGAACTTGAGGGCACAACACCATCCCCAGTATAAACGGAGGACTCAGCCAATGGCAAATTAGAATTGTGGTTATTGCAAATAAAACCAACAGGGATCAATACAAGACAATGAGGATTTTCCAGTATATTTTAGCTCTCCATGACAAGTATTGCGTCATCACCTGGGCCCTTCCCGAAAAACCTATCTCCACAGAGGATTGGGTATTCAGAATACTATTACCTATAGGGGTTATTCCACTGGTCCTTGCATGTCAGGTGGCTGGCCTGTCCCCAAGAAACTATTACATTATTGCAGAGTAACAGGCTTACTATTGGCCCTTGCCCCTTACTTTCCACCACCAGGTTTCTATTCTGTGATAGGCTAAAGCTGATCTCCCAGGCCTGGGACTCGACTGAGTTCTCAGCTCGCTGTGCACCTCTTCAAGGTGATGTGAAAGATGATGTGCCTGTATTGTAACCATCAGTGTACCACCTTGCCTATGAGAATGCACTCTGATGTTGCAACACTTGTTGCGTCTTTCATCTGGCTTTGCTTTCCCACCACAGGTGAATGCCCATTGTTTAGTTTGGCTGCTTAGGGGCCACAAAATCAAGCTCCTGAGCTTGTATTTATGAGGATGTATTCAGTTTCTCTGCAGCTGGTCCCCTTGTCTGAAGATGGGAATGTGTCTGTGTATCTCTGACCTTGGCTGTGAGCCTGCCTCATGCTCTGTGCAGCTTGAATCAGCTCTCTTCGTCTCAGGCTCTGTGCCTTTGAGACCATCAGTAATGTTCCTTTTTATACTGGGTAACCTATAAGTTAGTCACACATGGTCCTATCAGGCTCCATATATACTCTTGTAATCCATAGGATTATTTTGCACAAGCATCTGCAAGCTTGCTCAGGATCTCTTGCTTGCCTTGCGTTTTTTCGATGCTGCATTTGGCAAATGAAAAAATTATAAACGCGTTGACAGTATGTTTATGTATCTGTCCTGTAGCTATAGAACTGTGCAAGCATGTTCTTCGTGTATGCGAGTGCATGACTGTGTAATGCATTGCAGGATTGCGATTGTGCTTCATGATTAACGCTGCTACGTTGTGGTGTCACTAATGACATTAGCATTGTGGCTTCTTGGTGCTTAATGTATTTGTATTTATTTTATTTGTAAAGCGCTCCTGGCCCTGGGGCATCTGGGCGCATGCAAATCAAGATTACACAACATAAGTACAGCAGGACAATTTTTACAACAGGTTACAGTGTTCAATATCGAAGTAAGTTAAAATAAGGTTGCACGACCTATGTACAAAGTGACAAAGATACACAGTATACTCATTCAATATACAGTATTTAGTTGTAGGTGCGCTCAAGGAAGATGGTGGGGAAGATGCTTGAGTAGGGAGCAGGCCTTCTGAAGTCCCTAAGAAGAAGCTAAGCTATCGTCGAGTCCAGATCCTGAAGCCAGCGCTTAGTATTTCACTTGAATAAATGGAAAGAAGGTTCTGTAAGGGAGGAAGGGTGCGTGTTCCATAACTTAGACGCCAGGACTGGGAAACTAGCGCCCCTAGAATTTTGAAGTTTGAATCTTGGTACGGAGAGATGAATACTGTCCATCAAGATGTTTCTGTCCACAATCTCTGCCGTTTCTTCCCCTATACTGGTGAAGATATGTCCTGGATCTGGTTGTTATGGCTGGCTGAGAGGATACCTTTCTGTGTATTTGTCAATCATCGGTGCACTCAGGATTTGTATGAAATAAGATGGGTGGCTGCAAGCGTTTATGGCTCTTTGTCGCGTCATGAATCTGGGGGTCAGGTGGAGCAGTCTTGGGACCCTCACTTCATCGAATGGATTATCTAGCTTCATTGACTAGAGTGGGAATAGTGGACATTCTGCTATTCTCTTTCTCAGCTCATCTCTTTCCTCCACAATTTTGTCCTTTGTTCCCACTACATTCATATCGATCATAGCCTTCATTCCAATCATTTTCTCTGCTGTCTTTCGACGCTGGGCAATACAGATCTTTACCACACATAGTATCACTAGTGCCCCTAATATCACTTTCAGTCCGTCTGACAGCCATGAAGGCATCCATGACCACAGGTATTCTATCCAGCTCCGGTCTTTTCCAGTCTCCTTGGCTTATTCCTCCATTTTGGCACGCATCTTGGTTAGCTGGGTTACTGCTTCGGTCAGTGTGCTGTTCTCTTTGTCATTGGCAGGTA
This sequence comes from Ambystoma mexicanum, assembly GCF_040938575.1. Taxonomy (NCBI): domain Eukaryota; kingdom Metazoa; phylum Chordata; class Amphibia; order Caudata; family Ambystomatidae; genus Ambystoma; species Ambystoma mexicanum. Next base: position 619,022,544 of record NC_090923.1, on the reverse strand, counting down.
TGAATGTGCAACATGAACTCCCAATTTTTGCGCAAAAACTCCTCCTTCCATTGCCGTGAGCAGATCCAGAACATATCTATTCTGGAATGCCATCAACCTTACTGTTTGAAGCTCTTCCTTTATTGTGTCGAATCCATTCACTGTAGAGTTTATTGTCATCAACAGCTCCCACCTGGTAATTTGCAGCCATTTCACATTTGTATATGTCTGTATAGCTGGTAACACTGATGCGAAAACCATTTGCGTTCAGATGAATAACCTATGTTCGGCTGATACTTCATCTAGAACTGTTTCTGACTTTTCTGAGAAATAGTTGCTTCTTTTCACTCTACTTGCTTCCACCGATCTCTTTTCTTATCCTGCTTGTTCTCCTTCCACTGACCTTTTCTTCCTTTTGTAGTGTCCATCTTCGGGAAGTCATCAAACTTTATATCCTTTTGTGGCACAACCAGTGATGGCATAGTGATATGTACCAATGAGAAAACTCCTCCCCAATTGGGGGGGCAGCTTCTTGTACGCCTTCAATCCACATGCCGAGTAGTGGTCCATCAATACTGCAGTGCATACCGTCATTGCTGAATGCTTTTCTATGCTACGGAATCCTGCGTTCTTTCCAACTCGTTCTTCGCCGTCATTCTGGTAACAGTGTGCTGGCTTCTTCAGGGGTATTATAGGCATCGGTCCAGCTTCATTCTCCACCCAAGTGAGCAACTTTGCACTTGCATCCCACTCCTTCAGGCACTTGCCATTTTCTTCTTGTACTGTATTCACTGGTGATTGTGCTAGGGTGTGTGCCTTGCTTCCCACTACTCCATCTTTCCATCCATCCTCTGTGTACGTTTGACCATTCACAAGCATCTCTGGTCTTTCCCAGCATCCAGGTTCTCCTCCTATCTCTTTCACCCTTTTCCATGGGCAGGGCAGTTGCTTCAAATGTATAGCCTTTGCGTCTCCTTTCTGTGGACCGTCAGTTATATATTGTATTGCTTGCTCTAACTGCCAATAATTGTTCCTCACGTGAAGAGTCTTTATTTAACTCTCTTCATATGACAACATCGCCTGAGACATCCATCTCAATGTTGCAGTGTTTCCTCGAAATCTCGCTTGAGTTGTTCCATATACAGATGATTTGTCCACTGCGAATGTGGCAGCAGCCAAAGCTTGTTTTCAAGGATAGTGTCCTCTCATTACAGGGTCAAGCTTCCTGCTGTAGTAAGCTATGGGCGTGTGTCCAAAACTGGTCTTTTGGGTCAGTACTGCTTTATTTACCACCCAATCAGAGGGTGAGAATAAGAAGAATTCCTTTTTGTAGTCTGGGATGCCCAACACTGTAGCTGGCCATATTGCTTCTTTCAGCTCATCAAATGCCTCAGTAATTTCTGTTGTCCATTTTATTGTCTTGTGTCCCTTTAGTGCTTCCTTCAGAGCTCCCAGTAAAGGCCTAGTGTAAGTGCTGTAATCATAGACCCATGCTCTGCAATAATTACACAAACCCAGATTTTTGCTGCATCACTCCACTGTCATGGGTTTTGCTGTCTTGTGTTTTGTCTCCACCCTTTCTGACATCACCAGTTGGCCATTTTGTGAGATCAGCTGTCCAACGTATAGTACTTCTTTCTGACAGTACTGTAGTTTCCTTTTGTGCATCTTGTATCCGTTGTCAGCTAACACTGTCAGTATGGGCATGAGTCCTTTCTACACTGGTCTTCTGTTGTGCTGCAAATCAAAATGTTGTCTACGTACTTTATGACAGTGCTCTCCTTCTGTACATTGCCTAGATCCATCTGGAGGACCCTATTGAATATGGAGGGTGACTCACAGTACCCATGAGGCAGTCTTGTATGTTTCCATGTCTGGTCCAATCTTGTGAGTCTGGGTATAGCGGTATAGAGAAGAAGGTGTTCTTCAAGTCTGTGACTAAGGCAGGTTCTGCCGGAATGCTGCACAAATTCGTAGCTGAATTTGAAACCAGAAGATCCTCTGCTTCTACAATGTGATTAAGAGGGAGCAAGTCCTGGATAAAGCTCCATGACCCCCCTTTTGATTTCTTAACTGGGTACACAGCGGTGTTGCATGGTGATGCTGAAACTATTAGGATGCCTCTCTCCACTAGTGCTGCAGTCGTCTCATAAATGACATGATCTGTCTCTTTTTGAGAGTGGGTACTGTTTAAATGGGTAAAATTGCTCCTGGTTTCAGCTTTATTATTTTCACTTCCCCTACTCCTTTCAGAAGCCCCACATCATAGGGACTTGTGGTCCATAGGATGCTGGGCACCTTGGCCAAATCCTCCTCACAGAAGGATGGCGGTGCTTCCAGCGCCATCCTATGTTTCTTCAATCTGTATGTCACACTCATCTCGAACACCATCTCATGCTCTGGATGTTCATCTCTGAGTAGTGCCTTGTCTGTCACTGTGGTTAGCCTGTACCCTTCAGCTAGTGATCACGGTTCGCGATGGTTACCCTGTGTCGCCCATACCATGTACTGCTATCCATTTGTCCCTTACAATCACTCCCTCGATCTCCATGGGTACTATTGGCCCTTCTCTCTCATCCAATGGTATCTGTGGCCTGAATAAATACTCATTTGGAATTCGCCACATTTTCGCTGGAAGCCATGCAATTGCAATCGCTGTCCCGTATTGGAACAGCTGGTCTGCTGCCAGCCCCCTATGTGCCTTCCCCCCACAATAGGCTTGAATGTTCTCCCTTGACATTAAGGAAGTGTATGCCTGGTGTAGAGAACACTATCCCCGTGTTTGTGAATGAAATTGTAGTGTTTAGTCTGCTCATAATGTCTGGGCCCAGTATATTTACAGGTGTCTGTCGAGAGTAAAGTAAAGGCAGATATTAATCATGTTCCCCTGTGTTAATAGTCACCTTGGTCCCCCTGATATGGCTGCTGGTACTGTGCTCCCCAATTCTGCTGCATCCCCCTGCTTCTGCACACTCTCGGAATAGGCCCATCTGCCTGCAGATACATCACTGTGGCGGTTCCCTCCCTTGCCCTTGGAATCCACCAGCAGTGGTAGTCCTACCCTGTGTGGTCGTGCTGTCCAATTCTGCTTGACGGCCCCCTCCCATCAGTGTCCATCGTGTCTTTATGTCCCTTATTGCACACTCCTCCTCCGCCTTGCAGGTGCGCTCTTCCAGTATTGTCTCTACCTGCTAATTTCTTTGTTCCCTGTCCATTAACATGCATTCACTGATGCCTCGCTGCTTCCACCTCGCCCTCCTGAAACATCCCCCACAATTTGAATATCGCCATGCGGTTTGCTAGCCGCTTCCCCTTGTAGGTACCCCGTATGTGTGTCAGTAGTGATTGCTGCACATCCTCGGAGAAACTTCTGCAAGATAGCCATGGGTTAGTTAATTTTCCCTCAGTGCTTTTAGTCAATTTTATGCTGTATTTGCAAATCTGGTCTTTATAAGGTGGGAGGGTCTTACACAGGTGCTCTAGGGGCATGTCACCACCACAATCCCTTGATACATTGCTTTCGTTCTTACTTGACCTCAAAATCGAGGGTAGATAGCCCAATGTTAAGGAAAATCAGTCTAATCACAATGCTTTAAATTCACTACGAGCTTCTGTGGCCCCCAATTCCCACAGCGTCAAAGGAATGCTTGCAATGGTTACCATTCCACTCACAATAACCACAGAAACAGTTTGTAATCTTTTTTATTGGAGCAAACCAATGGGGCGGTCCCAGCCACAGAATCAAAGGAAAGCAATGTCCTAGGAACTTCCCAAGGTAGCCCAATGGTTTCCCGGGCTTGCAACAAGATTATTGTCCACAGTTGACACGTGTCACTTCCAGTTGCAATTTGCAAAGTAGCGCACGTCCGCCTCTGGTTATCAACTGCCAGGCAGTATAGACCAAGGACGACTGCTTCAGTTGTTAGGGAGTCGTAACTGTGTCTAAAGGGGAGTCAGTGTCGGACATTTCAAAACAGCTCATGGCCGAAAACACACAGTTGAAAGCTCCTCCCTGGCTAACACCACGTAACTCTGCTGTTGACAAAAAAGGAGTTAGCAATAGAATTGCCAAATCATAGGAACATCAGCAATAGTATCCTACATTATTGCACATGTCCATGGAAAAGAAATGTCAAAGGATACATTTTATATAAGAGAAGCAATCCAGAACCCTCAACATTGAAGCTACTTCCTCAGCTGGTCCCTAATACAGGGAGAGTGGGACTTCAGCCGGGGGCTGAAAAAAGTGAACAAACCGCAGCAGCCCCCACATCAAAGCAGAGCCATACCCCACTGTGCCCCCCTCCTTCCACTCACAATAACCACAGAAACAGTTGTATAGTTTTTTGGAAACAAAGAGATCACATTTTATTGGAGAAAACGAATTGGGGCGGTCCCAGCCACATAAGCAAAGCAATGCCCTAGAAACTTCGAAGTAGCCCATGGTTTCCCAGGCGTACAACAAGAATATTGTCCATGGGTGACACCTGCCACTTCTGGTTTGCAATTTGCAAAGTAGTGGACGTCCACCTATGTTTATCAACTGCAAGGGGGAGTCAGTGCCCGTCGTTCGAATTTGGCTCGAGTGTGGCCATTCCAGAACCGCTTGCTGTCGAACCTGCAGAGGCAAAATCTCCTCCCCAGCTAGGACCATGCCACGCTTTGGGGGCAGCTCCCCCGCTGCCCCACGACAGTATGTCATACTCACCAAGAAACCTATCTGCAACCTGCTCTTCTCATTGCCACTCGTATGGCGGTGAGGAAGACGTCTGTTCCCTTGTCGGATAAAAGCACCCCATCTGCCTCAAAATTTGATGGGAGTGAATTTAAACAATGCTTAATAAATCCCAGGCCGTCTGCTTTAGTACATTTCTCTATGGTCCTGTTCAATCTCTTTCTAGATTTTTCCATCCCTGCGAGGGAGTAGGCTCCATGCCACTGCAGCCTGGGTATTACTTCAGACCAAAATATGTCTGTGCCAGGTAAATTGTGTGCCAAGATCCGCAGTTCCAACTGTAGCTGAGCCAACAAGCGACCCCTCCCCAATTTGGCAAGGTCATTCCCCCCTAAGTGTATGACCATGAATCGGGGGGCTGGCCTCGATTGCAGATGCCAGTGCACTGCAGGCAACATGGAATGCAACCTCATACCAGGTGCGCCAAGCCAGACCACCTTTGTTTTGTGAAATCCTAAGTTTGGGCCTGTACTCCATTGCTGTGCTTTCTTCTCAGCCCGACTTATAACTGAATGCCCCATAATCCATACTGCGTCATCTGTTGATAAAAGAAAAGTGTGTCATAAAAACAGGTATAACAACAACAGAATCATGTATAATATGGGTGACAGTCCTGTTTTACCAGGGTGGACCGGGTTTCCCTGTGGCCTCAAATACATTCACTAGCTGTCCGACACCCATCTGCCTATTTTGATGATTGCAGGTGCGGTCATCCCTTCCATAAAGGCAGTAGTGGCGGCCCCTATCCTTTAACTGTGTGGAGATATTTTCATCAAGTTCTGAAAGGAAGACCGCACATGAGCAAAGTCTGCCATCCCTTCCCTGCCCATAAAAATGAAATCTAAGTAGTGGATGATGCTTCCCCTCTATTCCTCCCTGCGTGTAGCCCTTTCTACAAAAGTGCTGAAAGCTTCAAAGAGTGTGCAAGACACTGAGAAGCCCATTGGCATACATTTGCCCTTGTAAAACATGCCCTCCCACTGAAATCCCAACACTGAATCTGTGGTTGTGCTTATATTTACCATGCCATGGCTTCCGTGTAGCCTTCACCACCTTGCTAGTAGCCTGGCTGGCCCTGTCCATACCACCCGTGAAGGAAACCCAACCATCCATTTCCTTCTGATCCCAGGTCATATGAGGAACCATCGACATCTTGGATCCAAATCTATCCACCCAGTAGAGCCATACCTTATTTCCTTTCTTCCTCTTTGCTATCTGTAATGTCTGGGCCCACCGTCTACTGACAGCAATGAAAATAGGTCTGAATATTCCCATGCCCAAATTCGCTCCCTCATTTGCCTGGGAATATGCCATGATAAGGTGGACATGCCAGGCAGTAAGGGTGCAATGATCACAAAGCGGGTGCCCACCAGAACAACCCCCCCCCTAGTCACAGTGGGTCCCTGTATCCCGGTTAATGCAACTGGCTGCTGTGATGTGGGTACCCCTGAGGGCAAAGTGGAAGCTGCTATGTCCCTGTGCAATCAAGTCCCCCATTCCCTGTGCAATCAAGTCCCCCATTCCTATGGACCCTGGTGCCGCCACCTCTGTTGTGACTGCCACCCCACTTGCAGCAAGGGTGGTTTGTACCCCCACAATAACGGCAGGTTCTGTGGGACCTTCCTAAACTCCCCTTACATCTTTGATGGTGGCCCCTTCACTGGGTAACTGACCTACACCCCACAGCAATCCAAGCATCTCTTCCAATGCATTACCAAGTCTCACATTTGTGCAGCCATTACCTGTAGGCCGCTCCAGTGCCACACTCAATGCCCCACTGCCCAACTGGTTACCCGTTGGCGGGTTCAATGCCCAACCTGTTGTCACCTTTCCTAATTCACGCACTGCTGGCAGAACCGCCTGCTGCACCACAGCAGGGTGCACGGTGGGATTAGCAGCTACCCTAACAAATATTTGTTCTTGTAACATTGCGGCTGCAACCTTACCCCTTGGTTGAGGCACTGCCCTTTTCTTTTTAGGTGGAGATTTGTCCGGCATCTGGCTTGGCTGGGGCGTGTCCATTGTCGTGGGCGGAAAGATCTGAGCCTGAAAAACCTGCTGGTGTGTAGGCACCTCCTGCAGAATCTTTTTTGCCCACTTTTTACCCTTCCTGCGCATTATCTCTTGAAACTGTGCCCACAATTCGACCTCGTCCTCAAATTCGTCATCACTGGCATAGTTGGAGCTACACTCGCCGCTGGCGAACATCTCTGGTGACCCTTCTCCAGACATTCCAAATGTAGCCGTTATAGATTATAGGCACAAAATGTAGCTGTTAAAGATTATAGGCACAAAATGTAGCTGTTATAGATTATAGGCAATGCACTTGTCCTGCAAGGTTCCCTGTGCAGACCTGTAACGCACCCGTACCCCAAGGTATTGTATTAATTACGAAATTAGTCAGAGGGCACCTCCCCTTATTCAAGCAACTTTTTTTCCCGCATGAGTTTACACAGCAAAACCGTGCCACGATCTTTCAGCTCTTTACGTGCGTCGTGTATTACCGTGCCGACCTGCCAATTGTCCTCTGCCCTTGCAATATAGCCTTATACTTCGGCACATAAAAATGCATGTTAACACAAGAAAATATTTGCACAGTTTCGCCATTTGAGCATGGGATGGGTTTGAACCGCCCGACCGCCAGGTACTATCAACATGCTTGTACTGCCTGTGCCACAGAGACTGGCTAAAATGTTTGACTTTTACCTTACTCTGTCATGTCATGTCCCTTAAGGGTGGCTTGAACCACCACCTTGCTGATGGTAGACCAATGCTCTGTCCATTGAGTTAAGTTATTGGGTTCCCCATACAGAGTGGGCATTGTAGACGCTGTGCCCCGACCAGGGACTCCCCCATGTCCCTATGTTAGCAACACATGTGCGGGGGCATTATAAGTATGCACTAAATAAATACACTACTTCATCCCTTTGCAAGAACTTGCGCGTAGGTGCATTATAACGAAGCAATAAAAACATACGCCTTCTGGGTTAATCCCTTTCCCTGTATGCCACCTTTGCCAGTATAGTTGCCAGGGCTAGGTCCTAGTAAACCCGGGGCCTTTGCCAAAACGCTCACCCTGCCGAGGCGTGTTACTTCCATACCGCTGCTCAAATATGTCCTATGATGTCATTGCCGGCGTTACTGGGCGCAAAAGTGAAAGCACGCTGCCCACAGCACCACACCGAACCCTCACAAAAATTCAAATGGTAACTGCGGTGCCCCCAACCTGCGCCCAGTATTGAAATCACACGTCATAACAATTCTAATCTTTACATCCCAGGCGGTAGTAGTAATCGAGCCAGCCAAGTTCAGTAGCCACGTCATTAAACACTACGTCACAACGGCGTTCCTTGCGTCCCCCTGGCTGGCTGCACTTAAACCCTTGCACAACATGGGTGACAACAAGGCACACACCAAACGAATTCCCCCACTACTACACATGGCGCCTTTCCTTTGGCGCGAAAAATAGAAAAGCACTATTAAAACCGCCTTGCATTTCAATTGCCATTTTTAAAACGTCTGCATCTTTGTATTGCAAAAGGAACGCCACAGTACTAAACCTGTTCCCGGCCATGGTGGCTTGCATTTGGCGTGAAAAACAGTGGCCTCCATCGCGCCGGTCAAGAAGCAACCCAAAGCATTACCAGTAAAAACAATTATCCTATGCGATGTACCGTTCGCCGTGTTTGCATCTTGGCTTTACACAGCCCTGACAGCGCCGGGTTCAATGCCCATACACACTCACGGTGTGGGCCGATTAATTCAAAAACATTCGTCCAGGGAACGCTTTCCTTAATGCTCGCGTTACCGCCATATATCTACTAGCATTGGCGGCCCAGCGACCGCACATACCAAAAGCAACGCCGCCTGGGTATAGGCCGTATATCGAATATCGTATTATTATCCATGGCGCCTCGGCGCCCTGCGACCCCGCAACCCAAAAGTACCGTCGCATCTGCAACCCCGTCGGCGCGACGCCAGGAGCATAATTACTGAAATGTATTCCATTTTACCGGTGGCCGCGGATAATGCGTCGTGGCAACTGACACCAAAGGCCATGTAGTGTCAGCTGACAAACAAACAGAAAAGGTCCCACTTACTAGCGCATGGCACTCTCCTGCGGCTCGGCGACTGCGCACCTCAGCTAAAACTATATTGATGTAGCGATGACCGCCCAGGGCACACAAAAGACATTGCCCCCAAGAGTGAACAAGGAACACAATTGCCACCCGACCAAACGTTCGGGCAACAACTTGCCTCCTGCACCCGTACAACAACCTGGAGGCAAAACAGGACGGAAAATACAGGGGGACTTGGACCATCCTCATGGCCGGTCCCTTTGGACTTCATTCAAAGATATGTACCTGCTTAATTGCTAGCACCTGCTCGTCACCGGTCTCAACTCTCCTCAGGAACTCGGAAACTCTGCTCGGGGGCTTCAGGCAGGGGCTGTGCAAATGTGAACGAGGGCCAGCCCAGCAGCCCCCCTTATGAGTGTTCCCTGAAGCCGGAGGTTGGATGCGCTGGGCTTTGCAACGCCCCTTCCGCCTCCCACGGGGGGGGGGGGCAGTAATGGGAAACAAGTTTGACGTTAATTCCACAGTATCACAGAATTACCGCCAAACCATGATGAGACCCGTAGGCTCTCATTATGAGTTTGGTGGTAATTCTGTGATTTTGGCTGTGGTATTACCACCCGACTCATTTACCATTACTGCCATTAGTCATGGTAATTTACTATTTACAGCAGGATTTCTAGGGGTGGGAATGAAGCGTTAGCCCCATTTTGGAGGCCATAGAACTCTATGGATATTTTGCCAGATTGACCAGGAATAGTAATTTCCCCTCGGAACAAGTGCCGATTCATTACCTCGAAGTGGGGTGGCCCCTTGCTGGAATATAAAGCTTCCACTTCAACGCCAAATTTAATTAAGATGTGCTGTACAAGTGGAGTTAATTCCTTTACTGCCCCACTGAATTCTTAATGAGACCGATAGGGCCTAATTTTCAAAAGCGTTTTGAATGGCAAAGTCCCATTAAAAAACCCTTTGTAAATCAGGCCCATAGTCTTTTGTGTTAGAATAAAAAGAGCCAAAGAGGAAAACCACATCACTACTGTTATAGCTGGAGAGGCGGGGCTTTGAGTAAAGCATGGAGACATTGATACAATTACAAAAAAGAAGGTGGGTGAGGCGCGCACTCCCGGTCCTGGTCAATTGAACCTGTTGTAAAAAATATATAAGTAGCTGGGTCAAATCCCAAAATGGACAAAAATTCACAGGGTTAGATCCCTTCTGCTGCAAATCAGGTACTTAGTAATAACAGGGTTAGATCCCTTGCTGCAAATCAGGTACTCAGTAATAACAGGGTTAGATCCCTCGGCTGCATTTCTGTGGTCTGTAGTTGTTCTCCTCCTAGCGCTTTCTTATCTCAAATAATCATCAGGGAGGCTGTTGAGCAGGTGTGTCTAATTAGACTCAAAGGATTCTGGTAGCTGTAGTGAAAACGTTTTTTTCTGTTCAGGTGACCAGCAACCGACACCCCTCCAAAGCACAAGTCCTTCCCAAATTTGGGGGAGGGGAGAGAACCATCTTTATGATTCTCCAAAGTGGGGCACAGTCACCCCGTGGCGCTGCCTCTGGAGCCCGGGACTCCCATAGCATTCAGTACAAAAAAGAAGGTGGGTGAGGCGCGCACTCCCGGTCCTGGTCAATTGAACCTGTTGTAAAAAATATATAAGTAGCTGGGTCAAATCCCAAAATGGACAAAAATTCACAGGGCTAGATCCCTTCTGCTGCAAATCAGGTACTTAGTAATAACAGGGTTAGATCCCTTGCTGCAAATCAGGTACTCAGTAATAACAGCGTTAGATCCCTCGGCTGCATTTCTGTGGTCTGTAGTTGTTCTCCTCCTAGCGCTTTCTTATCTCAAATAATCATCAGGGAGGCTGTTGAGCAGGTGTGTCTAATTAGACTCAAAGGATTCTGGTAGCTATAGTGAAAACGTTTTTTTCTGTTCAGGTGACCAGCAACCGACACCCCTTCCCTTTGGGAAGGACTTGTGCTTTGGAGGGGTGTCGGTTATTATTTGAGATAAGAAAGCGCTACTCAATGTCTTGCATTTTTTGGCCACTGGGTCATTTCAGTGGAAAACTGCCATAGTTGGGGGCGTCTCACAGCCCACGCAGTCATGCTGCCTACACCAGGTGTTGGCAATCATGACTGCACGCCCCTCAGTCCGCAGGCACATGTACATTCCCAGAACACCAGCAGAAAGGCAGGCCATGGTCCAGGACTTTTACGGGGTGGCACACTTCCCCAAAGTGCTTGGTGCAATTGATTGCACACATGTGGCCCTACGTCCACCTAGGGCCACTGACACATATATCGCAACCGCAAGCACTGGCATTCCATGAATGTGCAGGTTGTATGCGATGCCAAGGGAATCATCACCTCTCGCTATGCACACTATCCAGGGTCCACCCATGACAGTTTCACATTTGGAATGTCAGCCCTAAACCGGGACCTGGAAGCTGGGAGGCATGGCAACACATGGCTCATTGGTGAGTATAAATGCCTGTGCACATGTATGCATGTCACATACAGACAAATAGACAAACCCAATTAATGACAACCCTTCTCAACTCCCCAGGGGACAGTGTCTACCCTATGAGCACCTACATGATGACGCCAATATGGAACCCCACCACATCACCCCAGTTAAGATACAACACAGCCCATATTGCAACCAGGGGCAAGTTGGGGTGCCCATTCGGAGTGCTCGAGTCAAGTTTCAGCTCCCTTGACCGCTCTGGTGGACAGCTACTATATGCACCCCCTGTAGTGTGCAGGATCTTTGTGGCAGCATGTGCCCTGCACAATGTAGCAACACGGCGGGGCGTACCAGTGGACATGGTGGTGTTCCCACATCCCCAACCACACGCATGGCCGCTGTGCATGGGAGGGCAAAGGGCACATGGCGAGGCAGCCCGTACCCAGCTTGTGGGCACATTTTTTATCTAAAATCCCACCCCTGCAGAGATCACACAGACCTGACACATTCCAGGTGACAATCGATGATGACAAATGGACAGTCAACTGTCACAACCGTACCAACCTGAGAATGTGTCCTTGATTGATTGATTGGAAGTGCTACATTGTATACATCCCTAGCTACTTAAAAAAAAACAATCCAGTGTGACCAAAAGGCACACATGCAAGGTGCATAATCCACCACCCCCATGCAAAACAGCACATCGAAATCCTGGTATGTCACCTAAACCCTCCAAAACCCTGTGTCACCCGCCTGACACACCATGCCATGTGAAAACACCAAAATAAATGCACAACACATGACACAACTGTCACAAAGTGCACCGTAACAAATGGAAACAGGCCAGAGACAATTCCCTCTGACACAGAATCTGATTAAATGACTGACCAAAAATGTCCGACCTATACCAAAAGGATGTAAATGCATGCCACCAAAGGTTCAAACACCCAAAGTATGAACCTTTGGTAGCATGCATTTCAGGTAATTAAAAAAGAAAAAACCAAATGCGGGTCCTGCGGGGGTGTCCCCCGCAACACCCCGCTCACTACACTACACAGTATAGTGAGCAGGGGTTGCATGGTGGAACCCCCTGCACCTGCCCAAAAATAAATCAAAATAAAGAACCTGTAGCACCGGTTCCCGATCACGGAAGTGAAAGTGAACAGGCGCTGCAGGAACACAGCATGTCTCAGAAGGTAAGTAGGGTGTGCATGGGGTTATGTTGGGGTGGTGTTAGGGGTGGGGTTAGGGGTGTGTTGTGTGTGTGTTGTGTGTGTGGGTGGTGGTGTGGGATTGTAGGAGTATTCAATGCATGTCTCCATGGGAAATGTACGAACCTTCAGTGTTGCGTACATTTCTCATTAGAACTTCTGAGTTGTGGACTTCTCAGCGGCGCAGAAATCACACCGATCCCCTGACACATCAAAAGCAAACCCAACATAGGACTATCTATTCACCAGCATGACATATAATGAACACAGGAACCAACAGTGACAATGTCAGACAGTGACCAATCACTATAGCACAAGTGTCTCAATGTGACATTGCCACCACCAGGCCACCTTCCATCTTGAGTGTGTCTCTGACAGCTAGAGGGGGCATGGTACCACATACAGCATGAAGTGCATCAATAATGTAGACATGCAATGCGACACATGAATAAGCAACATGAAAACATGCACATTTAACAATATACAAACCACAAATAAGCCCGACCATGCCGTGGAGAAACCATCATGAATCCCCACTAGGGGTGTATACGCAGGTTGGACTTCAGACTGGCCACAGATATGACGGAAGCCCAATGCTCTGTGTAAGTTATTGTCACATGTTGCCATCCTTGCGAGCCCATGGAAAGGGGAAGCAGGAGTGGAATATGTGTCCGGACCCCAAGCCACAAACACTAACACGAGACAAGCCTGTATGGGCCCAGCTGGAACACACAGTGGATGCCTTTGGCTGCCTCACAAAGCAACACACTGTCACATGAATGCATAAAAGACAAAAATAGGAAAAAAAATAAAAATGGCCATGGACGAACCGCAGGGGTGTGGGGGGCAGCACCAAGGAGGGAGGAGGTGCAGGTTGCACCTAAACACCCACATGTGTTGATGTTGAGATAAAAAATCTAAAATCCTCCATGGGTTCATGGTCTGCACGGCTAGGCCATAGTGAGAGATCAGTCGTTGCTGTTGTCACCCTCTGGTTGAATATCAGGAGGTGTGCCTGGTAAGGGTGCATGCCCACGCATATCCCCGGCAAGCCCCTCCATGGCAGCAAGCCTGCAAGTCTGGTAAGCCTGGTCCTGCAGGAAGATGGCATGGAGGTCCCCATGCAGCACCTCACGTGTAGCACAGAGTTCCTCCTGCAAGGTCTCACGAGTGTCACAGAGTTCTGCCTGCAAGGCCTCATGTAACAGATGGACCTCCTCATGGCTTGCATGGAGTTCAGCCGAGATGGCCCGTTCCAGCTGCTTCATCCGCTGTTCCGCCCGTGTACGCTGGCTTATCAAAAGTGCAGCCAGAGTAGTTCTGAGGGAGATGTTCTCTTCCCTCAGGGCCTCCCTGTGGGCCTCTGCCTCAGCAGCAATGGCTGTGCGCAGAACCTCCAGTTCAGCCCGTCGGTCCCTGTTGGCGGCCAACGCGTCCAGCCTGTGTGTGCTGCACGTGGACAGCGTTGCCTGCTGCTGGAGCTCCACCTGTCTTTCAGGGGGAGAATGGAATCGGCCACACGTTCCATCCTGAGCCATCATCTCACATGATGCCCCCTGTTGCTGTGCAATGGCATACATGGAATTCTCCCACACAATGTTCCCCGGTGGTGCAGAGCCACTGCGTTGCCGGACAGCACCCCGGTTGGGCCCAAGGGGACTTGGTCCTTGCTGCGCTGGTGCTGCCTGTGGCTGCAGGACTGCATTCCTCCATTGATCTGCTACCCCAGGAACAGGAGAAACTGGTGTTGAGCGTGGCCCTGCATCCATAACCACCACAGGCAGACATACCAACACTGACTGGGCCCTTGAGGGGTATACCCCCATTGCAGGTGTTTCAGGCAGAACAGCATCCACTGCAGAATCACTCACCTGCGACGGCATGGATGGATCAATATCCTATTCGGCATCAAAGGCAAAGAGATTCTCAGAGGTGTACCCAGAGCCACCCCTGGACAGGATGGTCTGGAGCACCAATGGATGCTCATGGGCTACCACACCACGCCCTCCATTGGTGCCTGGTTGGTGCCTGTTAGGCAGAATCACATGCTGTACCCTTTGGAAACACTACATGCAATTAAGACTACAAGTGTAAGCCCAATTTCACCTTTGGTACAAGCCTGTACTAAACAGTAAAGTGGTAGCGATGGCTGAGCAGCCAGACTTATCTCAAGAGTTTAAGTGAGCAGTAGAACAAGTAACCCAAAGGACCAACAATTACAGTGATTCAAACAAACACTTACTCAAGGTTTCTTGGTAAAAGAATATACATTTATTTACACAGTCAGTTGGAAAACATTACACTAGCAAGAGCAGCTCGATATCACACACTATTAAACCACAAGTACACAACCGATAAGTAAATGAACAAGTTTAGCTCCCCTGAAGTGGGAGCAAAATGGTACTTCAGATACTTTAAAAAGGGTTTAAAAGACAAGGTTATAAGAATCAGCAGCACAAATGCATCCGTAGGCAGGGCAAAGGGTTTCAGTAAACTACAACCAGCAATTCATCTCATAAGCCTGGGCCAAAGTCAATGGTTCAGAGTCTTTGTATTTGATTGCACAGTTCTGGTAGTAAACGGTTAAGTCTTTGCCACGGTTTTTAGAAGAATTTGGCTAAGTGAAAAGTTTGACGAATGTTTAGGGAAGGACAAGCCTTCAAAGTCGGGAAAGTTTCACGCGCTTTCTAAGTGGCCGAAAAGTTTTCCTAACCGTGTTTGCACAGTACCTTTTTGTGAAGAAGAGCTGTAGCTGAGGCAGTTGTTCCTGGCAGTTCAAGCAGATCTCGCTGTTCCTGAGCTTCAGTCATGGTGACAAGGAGGACGTTTGGAGGTTCCTGCACTGCCCAGGGATGAGGCAAAAAGCTTAGCAAGACGTTGGTTTAAGGTGTGAGTCCCTTAAAGTCCACGAGCTGGTTTCCTTACTTCTGGCTATCCGGTTTTCAATCAGCACTCTGATGAAAATTCAACCAGATGGGGACGGTGTCCAGGTGGCTTGCGAGTTGGTTGTTCCCACCAAACTCAAGGGAAGAAGTTAACCTTGAAGGGCTTCTCTGTCGAGGGAGTTTCAGGCAATTCGGACCTGCAGCAGGGTTTCACCAGTCGTCCAGGAGTTGAAGCAGTCCTCTTCCTTCAGCTTGTCTTCGGTTCTTTCGTTCCAGCGGTCGACTCTGCTTTCCAAGTCCCAGAAACCTGCTTTTAAACAGTTTTTCCACATTCATTCCAGCCTGGCTGTCACTCACACAGCAGGGTGGCTCTCCTTGCCGGACAGTCAGCCGGCCAATCATGCCAGAGTGCATTCAGGTCTCATAGGAGACTAAGCAAAGGAAGTTTCAGGTACCTCCCTCACATCCTGTCCATCCCAGACACTCTGGCGCCAGAGGAGAGCTTCAGCACTGAAGCCCGCCAAAGGCAAACGAACAAAGGGACCAAACCTGGTTTGGCGCTCAGAAACAAACATGAGAAGGACCTTTCCTAAAAGAAATGGTGAAAAAAGATGACCGGAGTCTGTTTTTACAGATAGGTCTGGAGCGCCATATTGAAAAACATGGCTGACCCGATTTTTAGCAACCCTTGTTAGCGGTCGGGAAAAATCACGGTATTTTGATCTAAACTACTGCCACCAGCCATTTAAAGTAGGAAAAGGTAACATTTGACTGTTACATGAGTGTTTTGACTCAGGGGAAGCAAGGCAACCCCTCCAGCACTCTGTAGGAGGATAGTGTGTGCTGGGTCAGTAAATTTAAAAAGACTAGTAAAGCCAATTTAACTTTACAGGCTCTGGGAGACAGTAGTCAGTCCCAGAGAAGGTATTTAAACCTTGGGGAGTCTGAAAGATACCCCTGTGCCACTGCACCTAAGGTGTGGTGTGGCACACAGGAAAAGATGATGCCTATGGAGGTGTTTTAAAACTCCATAACCAAAGAACACAAAAGTAAAACACACACAAAATACATGGAAGAGTGGGAAAAAAAGTCTCACACTCTTCCCAGGTAAAAAAGTAAATACTAGAAAGCCAGCAAAGTTCCTGGGGGTCTCAAAAGGTAAGGGAAATTAGCACATTTTGATAATTCTCACTAACACTCGTCCCCCCCAGACTAAGGGACAGGAGCATTTAATCCACTCCTGGATGAATCTCCTTACTCCATTCAGTCAAACATCTTGGAGAGACCATCAGCATTTTGGTGGTGACACCCTGACCTGTGTTCAATGGTAAAATCAAACCCTGGAAGGCTGATTGACCATCTTAGTAGTTTTGGGGTTTCCTCTTTCATTTGCACCAACCATCTCAAGGGTTGGTGGTCAGTCTGAATCATAAAAGTAGATCCATACAAGTATGGTCTAAACTTCTTCAGTGACCACACAATAGCAAAGCACTCACGCTCAATGGTTGCCCACGTTGTGTCTGGTTCCTTCAGCTTCCTGCTGATGAAGCAAATGGGGTGCTCCCCACCATTCTCATCCAGTTGACTAAGGACTGCACCTATACCTGTATTTGAAGCATCTGTTTGCACACTGAAGGTTGGTTATAGTCAGGAGGTCTTAGGACTGGAGCTTGACAAAGGGCTTTCTTTAGGCCTTCAAATGCTTCAGTGCACTCCTCATCCCACCTGAACTTTTTAGGGAATTTGGGAGAGCATACCACATTCAAGGGAGAAGCTATGGTCTCATAGTTCTCTATGAAGTTCCTATGGTACCCAGTGAGACCTAGGAAGGCTCTCACCTGGGTTTGAGTACTAGGGGTGGCCCAGTTTTGGATAGCTTGTACTTTGCTAGGTAATGGCCTGGTTTCAGACCCTCCTACCTCATGTCCAAGGTAGACCACTTTGCTCTGACCAATTTGACATTTACTAGCCTTTATGGTCAGATGGTCCTGCTCAAGAGCCTGCAAAACATATCCTAAGTGGTCAACATGTTCTTTCCAAGTAGGGCTGAACACTGCAATGTCCAAGTATACCATGCAGAAGTCCTCCATCCCATTCAGAACTTGATTAACCATCCTTTGGAATGTAGCAGGTGCATTCTTTAGTCCCAAAGGCATTACCTTAAACTGGTAGAGGTCTGCTGGGGTTGAGAATGCAGTTCTCTCCTTGGCAGGGTCTGTCAGTGCTATTTACCAATAGCCTGAAGTGAGATCAAATGTACCAAGGTACTTGGCTGAACCAATTTTGTCCACCAGTTCATCTGTCCATGGTAAAGGGTGGGCATCAGTCTTGGTGACTGCATTAAGAGCTCTATAGTCCACACCAAATCTCAACTCCTTGGATCCTGCCTTTGGTACTAGAGCAACCAGACTAGAAAATGGACTAGTAGAGGGCTATATTACCCCGAGATCAAGCATCTTGTTGACCTCCTCCTTTATGTGGGTTCTTACATGATCTGATATCCTGCAACCTCTGCTTTTAACAGGTAAACAGTCAACAGTGAGAATATCATGCTGGCCCCAAGGGGTCAAGCCTGGTGATAGTGAAAACTGGGAGGCAAACTGATTTAACAGAAACTTGCACTCATCCTGTTGTTCAGGTGTCAAATTGGAAGAGAGATTAACTCCTTCTATGTTCTCATCTAAAGGCTGGACTCGAGTAGGTCAGGTAGAGGTTCACTCTCCTCCTCCTCTTGAGGTGAAGCTAGAAGCAAAGCTCCCATTTCTGATCTTGAGACATAAGCTTTTAGGCAGTTGGTGTGAAGGACTCTGGGAGCCTCCTTAGGATTTCCTAAATCCACCAGATAGTTGACCTCTCCAAGTTTACCCACAACCTTGAAGGGTCCTATCCATTTGTTCTGTAAGGCCCTCTGCCTTGTAGGTACCATAATGTCACAATGCGACCCTGGACACTGTGGAAAAGATGGAAACTTGCTTAAGCATCTTGCGGTCCTTACCGTTCTAGTCTTTTTTGGTCCTTTTCCTTTAAAAGGTAGCCACGCCCACAACGCTGTGCGCTGCAACTCGCATTGTCAGCCTTTCGCTAACTTCGCCTGCAGTGCGGCTTCTTGAGCTTGGTCCGTGGATACTTTCTTTCCAGTACTCAGCCGCTTAGGCTTTTCCTGTTTCTAGGCTCTTTCCTTCAGTACGGGTTCTGTACCTTAAGGCTGGCCTCCGCGCCGCCTTGGCTCCCGCTCGCTCTCTCTCTTCCTTGCTCGATCCCGCTTCTGTTCACTCTCTCATTCTCCTCTCTCTTTCGCTCTCCGGTGTCAGCTCTCTTTCTCTCCCCCTGGCGCTTGTTCACTCGCCTTTGCTCCTGCTCGCTCTCTCTCTTCCTTGCTCGATCCCGCTTCTGTTCACTCTCTCATTCTCCTCTCTCTTTCGCTCTCCGGTGTCAGCTCTCTTTCTCTCCCCCTGGCGCTTGTTCACTCGCCTTTGCTCCTGCTCGCTCTCTCTCTTCCTTGCTCGATCCCGCTTCTGTTTACTCTCTCATTCTCCTCTCTCTTTCGCTCTCCGGTGTCAGCTCTCTTTCTCTCCCCCTGGCGCTTGTTCACTCGCCTTTGCTCCCGCTCGCTCTCTCTCTTCCTTGCTCGATCCCGCTTCTGTTCACTCTCTCATTCTCCACACTCTCGCTCTTACCAGCAGTATAAACTTACCTTCCTTCCTGACGGCTCTGGTGCCGCCTCCGCCTTTGCCTCCCTTGGAAAACAGTGGACTCTTGCCCAACCTCTTCAACAGCGGTCTGCCTCGTCTAGTAGTACTTGGATTTGAGTACTGTTACTGTGTACCAGTCACCAGCCTCTTCCACTTCTAACACACTCTCTGCCAGCAAGGGCTCGCCATCTACAGGGTTTTTTCTGCCGTCACTGGCTTTTTCCCTGGTGCTACGGGACTGGCTCCCCTGGGTCCACCCGACAGCTTGCTCCTACCACTGTCAGGGTGGCCTCAAGCGGAGCTCGTCCCTATCTCTACGAGCGCAAGAAGGACAAAAAGGGAAGGAGGAGCATCAAGACGGACGAAGAACCGCAGGAGACCAAGAAGGAGGAGAGAAGAAGACCAAATACTTCTACCCAGGAGGATTCCTCTAAGGAGTCAGGTGAGGAGCTTTCGGGGTGGTAGTTTCCGATTCTGACAGTTTGCAACGCCAACAAGCCAACATGGCCTCCCTAGAACAGATCCAGGAGATGGTAGCTGCAATCCAAGGCCTTCAGACTGAAGTACAGAATCTCCGAACCGAAAATGTCAGTCTGCGACAACAGATCGCCGTACGAGATGATACTCGGGGCGACTTACCTCCACAGTCATTCTCTTTTGGAAAATATGATGGCAATCCGAAGCATTTGAAAGAATTCCTGGATGCTTGCATGGTCTATTTCACTTTTAGACCAAAGGCCTACGAACTAGACAGGTCCAAGGTTGGTTTCCTTGTTGCTAATCTCGTCGGAAACGCCTTGGCTTGGGCCACTCCGTTGATATCCCAATCCGATCCAGCAGTCAACGATTATCCCTTGTTTACCCAGCAGATGAGAGCCAGATTCGACAGACCTGAGGTTCTGTTTTCTTCCTATGAAGCCCTCTTGGACATTCGTCAAGGGAATCAAGATGTTCAAACCTTCGCTTCTGCTTTCATCAGACTGGCAAAGGATGCAGGATGGCCTGACTCGGCTCAACAAACCCTCTTTCGCCGGGGACTTCATGACGATCTCAAAGACGAATTAGCCAGAGTGGCTCGTCCAACCTCCTTCCAAGAACTAGTGACCCTGACTCTTCAGCTGGAATACCGACTTCAAGAGCGAAGACAAGAAAGGAGGAGGTTCCGAAACCTTCCTTCTGCCAACACTACTCCGGTTCCTCTTCCTAATCGGAGCTAGACTGAAGAACCGATGCAGATCGGAACTACTAGAGGCCCCCTGACTCCAGAGGAGAGAAAGAGACGCAGAGATCTGGGTCTCTGCATGTACTGTGTATCTTCTAAGCATTTGCTCTGAAATTGCCCCGAAGTACCTCCAAGACGTTCGGGAAATGCTTCTCCTCGGTCTTGAGCAGGGATAAGAACCGGGCAGAGACGACCAATCCCTGCAACATTACTTGTCAGAAGGCTATCGAAGATGATAACAGATTGTTGGTATTCACCATTCATCTCACTTTCGAGCCCAATCCCACCGTTGAGGTCTTGGCGATGTTGGACTGTGGGGCTGCGGGTAATTTCATCGATGTCCAATGGGCTCAAGATCAGAGGGTGCCATTTCTGCAGAAGAGCAGTTCCTTACCCGTAGAAGGAGTGGATGGAACTCCACTCTCCTCCGGGCCCATTGTACAAGAAACCATACCCGCTACTATGCTTCTTTTTCAGCACAAAGAACAGATTGTTTTCGATGTAATAAGAGCTGCACACTTCCCAATAATACTGGGTATACCATGGCTACGTAAGCATAATCCTACTATAGACTGGTCAGCCAACACTATCTGCTTTTCATCATCATTCTATACTTCTTCCTGCCTTCTCCAGACCAATCCGGTTCCTGGTAAGGGAATCCCCACTCCTAAGTCCGCCTCAGTGGTGCAGATGGTGCCGCTCTGCTACCAACGATACGCTAAACTTTTTGAAGACGAATTACCACGCTCTTTGCCTCCTCATCGTCCTGAAGATTGCTCCATCGAGTTAAAACCAGGTGCTTCCGTTCCTTTCGGCCGAATGTATCCCATGTCTCTCCCAGAAAGAAGAGCCCTTAAGGAATATCTGGTTGCAAACCTTCAGAACGGTCTCATTAGAGAGTCACGCTCCTCTGCCGGAGCATCAATGTTCTTTATACCCAAGAAAGGGACCTCCGAATTGAGACCATGTATTGATTATCAGGGTTTGAACTGCATGACTATAAGAGACAGATATCCCATGCCACTTATAAAGGAAGTACTGGAAGCGGTGGAGGGGGCCAACATTTTTACCAAACTCGACCTTCGAGGTGCCTACCATCTGCTGAGAATCAAGGAGGGAGATGAGTGGAAAACCGCCTTCAGAACTCCTCTGGGACACTTCGAATATCGAGTGATGCCCTTTGGACTGGTAAACGCTCCAGCGGTTTTCCAACGGTTTGTGGACAAGATATTCTCAGACCTGCTTTATTCTTTTGTAGTAGTCTATCTTGACGACATTCTTGTCTTCTCTTCTTCTCCGGCCGAACATCACAGACACGTTGAGCAGGTGTTGAGAAGACTACAGGAGAATCATCTATTGTTAAAGCCAGAAAAGTGCATCTTCGAATCCTCGTCTGTTCCCTACCTAGGCTTTATTCTCTCCAAAGAAGGAGTTCAGATGGATCCCGAGAAGGTGAAGGCGGTTTTTCTTTGGCCCACTCCCAGTAGCCCTAAGGATATACAGAGGTTCTTGGGTCTCTCTAATTTTTACAGACGCTTTATCCCAAATTTTTCGGAGATCGTGCTACCTATTACCAATTTGCTAAAGAAGGGTCAAGAATTTGTATGGGACTCGAAGGCAGAACACGCCTTTCGGGTACTTAAAGAAGCCTTCACCACTGCGCCCATCCTCGTACAACCCAATCAGTCCCTTCCCTTTGTGGTTGAAACGGACGCCTCTGGAGGTGCCATAGGGGCAGCCTTATTACAGACCGGTAAGGATGGTATCGAACACCCGGTGTCGTACTATTCCCGTACTCTCACCCCGAGTGAAAGAAACTACTCGGTGTTGGAGCGGGAATTGTTGGCCATCCGCCAGGCTTGTGTTGAGTGGAGGCATCTGTTACAGGGGGCTGCCCATCCGTTTCTGGTGAGAACAGATCATCGGAACCTTAAGGTACTCCAACATATGGAGTGTCGCAATTCCAGACATGCCCGGTGGGCCTATTTCTTCTCCCAGTTCGACTTTGACATCACGTATCTTCCAGGGAAGGAAAACGTGTTGGCTGATGCCTTATCCCGGAGCCTAGGAGAAGAATGCCCAGTAGACGGACACAAGTCCGAGGAGATTCTTCCGGGAAAGAGGATATTAGGAGCGGTCAATTCATTTCTCCAAGAGGTTGAACGTACGACTAGTTCTACCCAGATACCCAACGACCGTCTGTCCTCATTGGAGAAGCGAGGGACAGTGTACTTCTACAAGGACACCCTGTTCCTTCCATCTAAAGAGCTCCAAGTTCAAGCAATGTCTTGGTGTCACGATCTACCTTCTGCTGGTCACAAGGGGCAAGGAGCCACGACCAATTTGGTATCAAGGTATTTCTGGTGGCCCACTTTAGCCAAGGATGTAAAGGCTTATGTAACCGCATGTCCTATTTGCGCCTCCAGTAAGCCCTCAACGCATCGCCCTTTGGGTCTCCTTCAACAAGGGCATTTGCCAGCACGTCCTTGGGAACACATTTCTACTGATTTTATCGTGGATCTTCCTCTCTCTATGGGTTCTACCGCTATTATGGTTACCGTAGACTCCCTAAGTAAGATGGCGCACTTTTCTCCTCTACCTGGCCTACCATCGGCTCCGGAATTGGCAGAGGTTTTTCTGAGAGAGGTGGTTAGGCTTCACGGTCTACCCCAAACTATTGTTTCCGACAGAGGCTCTCAATTCACTTCTCGTTTTTGATCTACACTGTGCAAGACTCTGGGGATCAGTAGAGCCCTCTCTTCTGGATATCACCCCCAAAGTAACGGACAAACTGAGCGTCTGAACTCTACTTTAGAACAGTACCTTCGTTGTTTCTGTGGTCAAGAACAAGAAAGTTGGAGGTCTTTTCTCTACACAGCGGAATTCGCCTACAATAACACAGTACACTCATCACTAGGAACCAGTCCTTTCTTTTTCTCCTATGGCTTTCATCCCATGCATATCCCCTTGGTCGGAATACCATCGTCTGCTGTCCCTGCGGTTGACCAAAGGCTTAGTGAACTAAGACGTATACAAGGGGAGGCTAAGAAGAACTTGGAGACTAGCAGGGAGCTCCAAAAGAAGTACGCCAACAGGAAGAGATCTCAGAACCCCAAATGGACTGTCGGCACTAAAGTGTGGTTATCCACTAAATTCTTGCCACGCTGGTTACACCCAGGGAAGTTTTCTGCCAGATTCATTGGGCCTTTCCCCATTTCCTCACAGATCAATCCGGTGGCCTTTCGCCTGAAACTTCCTCACAAGATGAAGCGCATCCATCCTGTGTTCCACTCGTCCCTTCTCAAAGCCTATCTATCGGACCCGCATGGTCGGACAGTGCAACGCTCATCAATTCCAGATAATCCAGAACCTGAAGAATATGAGGTGGAGAGGCTGGTGGATTCTCGCTACAGACATGGTGCCATTCAGTACCTGGTACACTGGAAGGAGTATTCCGCTGCAGAGCGTACCTGGGAACCTAGAAGCCACATCCATGCCCCTCGCTTGTTACGTCTGTTTCACCGCCTTCATCCGGGCAAACCCGGGGGATCCCGGCTGAGAAGGGGGCATACTGTCACAACGCGACCCTGGACACTGTGGAAAATATGGAAACTTGCTTAAGCATCTTGCGGTCCTTACCGTTCTAGTCTTTTTTGGTCCTTTTCCTTTAAAAGGTAGCCACGCCCACAATGCTGTGCGTTGCAACTCGCATTGTCAGCCTTTCGCTAACTTCGCCTGCAGTGCCGCTCCTTGAGCTTGGTCCGTGGATACTTTCTTTCCAGTACTCAGCCGCTTAGGCTTTTCCTGTTTCTAGGCTCTTTCCTTCAGTACGGGGTTCTGTACCTTAAGGCTGGCCTCCGCGCCGCCTTGGCTCCCGCTCGCTCTCTCTCTTCGTTGCTCGATCCCGCTTCTGTTCACTCTCTCATTCTCCTCTCTCTTTCGCTCTCCGGTGTCAGCTCTCTTTCTCTCCCCCTGGCGCTTGTTCACTCGCCTTTGCTCCCGCTCGCTCTCTCTCTTCCTTGCTCGATCCCGCTTCTGTTCACTCTCTCATTCTCCTCTCTCTTTCGCTCTCCGGTGTCAGCTCTCTTTCTCTCCCCCTGGCGCTTGTTCACTCGCCTTTGCTCCCGCTCGCTCTCTCTCTTCCTTGCTCGATCCTGCTTCTGTTCACTCTCTCATTCTCCTCTCTCTTTCACTCTCCGGTGTCACCTCTTTCTCTCTCCCCCTGGCGCTTGTTCACTCGCCTTTGCTCCCGCTCGCTCTCTCTCTTCCTTGCTTGATCCCGCTTCTGTTCACTCTCTCATTCTCCACACTCTCGCTCTTACCAGCAGTATAAACTTACCTTCCTTCCTGACGGCTCTGGTGCCGCCTCCGCCTTTGCCTCCCTTGGAAAACAGTGGACTCTCGCCCAATCCTCTTCAACAGCGGTCTGCCTCATCTAGTAGTACTTGGATTTGAGTACTGTTACTGTGTACCAGTCACCAGCCTCTTCCACTTCTAACACACTCTCTGCCAGCAAGGGCTCGCCATCTACAGGGTTTTTTCTGCCGTCACTGGCTTTTTCCCTGGTGCTACGGGACTGGCTCCCCTGGGTCCACCCTACAGCTTGTTCCTACCACTGTCAGGGTGGCCTCAAGCGGAGCTCGTCCCTATCTCTACGAGCGCAAGAAGGACAAAAAGGGAAGGAGGAGCATCAAGACGGACGAAGAACCGCAGGAGACCAAGAAGGAGGAGAGAAGAAGACCAAAGACTTCTACCCAGGAGGATTCCTCTAAGGAGTCAGGTGAGGAGCTTTCGGGGGTGGTAGTTTCCGATTCTGACACATAACTAGAATAGCTGGTCTTGAGTAAACTCAACCATGTTGGCCTTCTGGTCATGCCAATGCTTCACCAGAGCCTGACCTGCTTTCTTCAAGTTGTCTGATGCTAATGCTATCATGTGTGACATTCTCTTCCGGAGACCTATCACATAGTCAGTGACTCCCACTGGCTTGGGGGAAGGAGCACACTCCACCCCCTGCTTAATCAGGGCCAAGGGGCCTCTAACAGCATGTTCATAGAGAAGTTCAAAGGGACTAAATCCTACTCCCTCCTGAGGGACTTCTCTATAAGCAAATAGAAGGCATGGCAGTAGAAAGTCCCACTTTCTTCTAATGGGTTCCTCTAAAGTAACTAACATGCTCTTTGTTGTATGGTTGAATCTCTCTAACAATCCATTTGTCTGAGGATGGCAGGCAGTTGAGAACTTGTAAGTTACTCCACAGTCTTTCCACATGGCCTGCATGTAGTGGGACATACAATTGGATCCCCTGTCAGAGATAACTTCCTTAGGAAAACCTACCCTGGTAAAAATACCAAGTAGGGCTTTAGCAACAGCCTGAGCTATAACAGTCTTCATTGCTATTGCTTCAGGATACCCAGTAGCATGGTCTACTACAACCAGGATAAACCTGTTTCCTGAAGATGTTGGAGGGTCTAAGGGATAAACAATGTCGATTCCTACCCTCTCAAAAGGGACTCCCACCACTGGGAGAGGCACCAAGGGTGCCACATTCCTGGCACCACTCTTGCCAGACGTTCGGCAAGTGTGACAGCTCCTACAGAATTTATCTACATCAGACCCCAACTTAGGCCAGTAGAAATATAAAGAGAGCCTTTTCTTGGTCTTTTAAAACTTAAGTGACCAGCCAAAGGCATCTCATGGGCTAACTGTAGGAAGTGGAATCTGCTTTCAAGAGGCACTACAAGTCTAATGTAGTCCCCTGAGATAGACTCGGTTGGTTCACTGTAGAAGAGGGCATCCTCCCAGTACAACCTATGCTTCCCTGGCTCTTGCCCATCCAGCTGGGAAGCTGCCTGTTGGCGAAGACCTTCAAGAGTTTGACACTCTCTTTGACCTCTGCTGAAGTCTGCCCTACAGGGTCCACCTTCTGCCAGTAAAAACTGCAGCTCAGGATGGTCTGCAGGATCCAGATCTCAAACAGGAGCAAGGTTCTCTTCCAGCTCTGATTCCTCAGCAGCTGATTTAACCACACAAGGTTGTTACACACACTCAGCCTCAGCTGGTAGAGGAGTCTTTGAACAGTCCTCTCGGGGATGGCCTTGTTTGTAGCACAGGAGTGCTGACTGGTTTCTTCCTGGAGTTTTTAGGTTTCCCCTTTTCCTCTTTCTTCTTTGAAATTGCAGTCAGTAAGTCCTGTGGACTGGGAGTTATATTTTCTTCTATAATCTCCTATTGAGAGCCTTTTAAGGTACTCTCTCTGGCCTTCCTAGTCTGCTCCTGTTTCTTTTGCTGGGAGGCCTGGGGGTGCTTGATACAACTCCAAGAGTGTTTAAGTCATTCCTCAACAGGACTCACCCAGGTACTTCACTCTGCACACTTACAGGTATCTTGACAGTCTTGTCATTGCACTGGACGAGTGCTGGTAACTGTGGAAGCATTTGGACAGGGCCTCCAGCAAGCTTAGTAAGGTATTTAGGTGCCTTAGCTACATCCTCTACCTTGAAAAAGGATTAATCAACTACAGTTATGCTGGCCCCAGTGTCTCTGCTGGCAGGGGTTTCCTGACCATTCACAAGAACACTGTCTTTGTAACACTCTTTAGTATTGTCTGTAATGGAAATATAGACATCTAAGTTCTGTTGGTCCCATAGACTCATGGATACTAAAGAAACACTGGCTGAGACTTTTATGAGTTCCTCAGCCAGTAAGTGAAAGTTTCCACTTGCAATTGGTACTTCATCCTCTGTGGATCCCTTAAGGTTTACCCTTACATCTGGGATCCCTTTTCACATGGTCAGTTGACCCACAAGCATAACATTTTCCAAATGGCTTTATGAATGGGGGTTTGTTCTGACCTCCTTCTGGTTTGGCACCAGGAGGTGCACTAGCCTGATTCAGTTTCCCAGGGGGCTTACCCTTGTTATGTTTGTGACCCTCTTTTGGAGTGGAGGTATTAGAATTCTCTTTGGTATCTTTCTTGTGCTGCTTCCCCTCATCCTTCTTCTGAGTTGCTCCAGAATTCTTGTGAGTAGCCCTGTTGGCAACTCACAAGTCAGCATCCCTTGCTAACTTCTATGGGTCAATTTCCTTGGAGTCAGCCAAGTGCTGTCTCAGCTCAGGAGAGCAGGCATCATAAATAGATTCCAACATAAACAGATTTCTCATACCTTCATAAGTGTTCACTCTGTAACCCTTTACCCATCCATCTAAGTGTTTCAAACATTCAGTCACCCAGGTATCCCAAGGGTTACCATCATGCTTTTTGAGGGCCCTAAACCTCTTAAGATACTGAGAAGGGGTCTTCCCAAATCTAGATATCAAAGCTAGCTTCACAGTTTCATACACCTTTTTGTCTATATCCCCCAACTCCATTACCACATCAGTTGCAACAGGGGGTAGCCTAGAAAAAAAGCAGAGGAATCAGCTGATTCCCTGTAATGTCTTGAATCCATCCCATGGTTATACTCAAAAGCAGCCAACCAATCCAAAATATCAAGCTTAACCTCATACATACTTACTGCACCTTTGGGCATGCGAGGCCTCTTAGGACTGGAAGACCCAGAAGACTCTGGGAGAGAACCAGTTTCAAGAGACAACTTTTACATTTCAAATGCATGGTTCAACTCCAATTCTCTGAGCTTAAGTTCTTGGTGTTTACTTTCAGATTGAGCTTGTATTCTTTTAAATTGTAACCCAAGTCTCATTCTTTCTAAAGAGACAAATTCAGGACTTAGTGTTGGACCTGGTGGGGTGCCTGTGGTCAAAGGTTGAGGCCTATGAGCAGGTAGAGGTAAAACAGGGCATACATTGTGAGACCCTTCTGCCTCATCTAACTCATCCATTACATTTGAGCTGGTCTCAGCAACATTATCATCCTCATCAACAGTTTCCACATGTGCTGTAGGTGTGGGGGTTTCAGACCCACACCTCAGACTTTGGTATTCTAACAACTTGTGTATTAATTTAACCATTTTGCCTTTTACAGTGAAATTTCTAGCTTTACACATATCTCTCAATAGATCAACTGTTAAAGTGACTAGGGCCTCCTGTCTGCAGCTTTCCATATCAGTCATGATAAAAAAAATTGCTTCTCTAGTGTTGCTTAGCCTTGTGAGGACTATTTGAACAAAGGTAAAAGTAGCACTCTAAATGTAACAAGTATACTTTATCCTCACCACTGTACACCAGTGTTAGGCAGAATCACATGCAGTACCCTTTGGGAACACTACATGCCATTAAGACTACAAGTGTAAGCACAATTTCACCTTTGGTACAAGCCTGTACTACACAGTAAAGTGGTAGCGATGGCTGAGCAGCCAGACTTACCTCAAGAGTTTAAGTGAGCAGTAGAATAAGTTACACAAAGGACCAACAATTACATTGATTCAAACAAACACTTACTCAAGGTTTCTTGGTAAAAGAATATACATTTATTTACACAGTCAGTTGGAAAACATTACAATAGCAAGAGCAGCTCAATATCACATACTAATAAACCACAAGTACACAACCAATAACTCAATTAACAAGTTTAGCTCCCCTGAAGTGGGAGCAAAATGGCACTTCAGATACTTTAAAGGATAGTTCCGGGACTTTTTTTTTATTGTCCCTACGGGTCGGCCATGTGTTTGTAAGCATAAATCGGTAGATCGTAGGAAACTTTCCTATGGACCTTACCCGACTTTTCGCCCATTATCGCACTCGAAATCAGCCTCCATTTTGTGATAATCCTATCATTCCGCCGCATCGACCTGGCTCACCTGCCTTTGCGGCACTAAATCAAATCCCCCGCCCCTGAAACAGACTTTATCAAAACATTCATATTCCCCGCCTCTATCCGTGACGTGACTGTGCTGCGTAGGCAAACGCGCCCAGGCGTCTTCTACACGACTCCACACAGACCCCGGAAATCAACACAGATCAGCTCACAATACAGCGCACCACAATTCGGAATATGAAACTGTACTTTGAAATCAAACCGCAAGATTGTAAATGTGGTAAAGTACATTTATTTGACATCAAATGTTTAGAGAATATTCAGCGATTTGCATTTTTATTTGCTCATGTTCCAAAAAGTTCGTATTGAGGAACGCGATGGTCCTTTGCTGTACACAGGGTCTTAGAGCATCTCACAATACAGCACCACAATTCGGAATGTGAAACCGTGGTTTAAAAGCAAACGGCAAGATTGTACATTTGGCAAAGTACGTTTATTGGACATCAAATGTTTAGAGAATATTCAGCGATTTGCATTTTTATTTGCTCATGTTCCAAAAAGTTCGTATTGAGGAACGCGATGGTCCTTTGCTGTACACAGGGTCTTAGAGCATCTCACAATACAGCACCACAATTCGGAATGTGAAACCGTGGTTTAAAAGCAAACGGCAAGATTGTACATTTGGCAAAGTACGTTTATTGGACATCAAATGTTTAGAGAATATTCAGCGATTTGCATTTTTCTTTGCTCTCGATCCAAATTAGTTCGTCTTGAGGGAAGCGATGTTCGTGTGCAGTACACAGGGTGTTGGTTTACGATAAAAATAAGCTCTTCTGTCGCACTGATAATCGCATGGCTGTTCCAACAACGAGGCACTAGGCCACCACAACGGTAGGTATGTTGCATCTAACCGTTAGTACCGCGTAAGGGCATACTTGTACTTGGCGATCGTCCCATAAAATGGTCAGGGTGGTAACGTTGTTCACGCGGAGAAGCAACTGGCGGCTGTAGAAGCCGTCCGCCGGTGTCTGGTACTCGTGACACAGACAGTAGTGAATGATGTACCTAAAAACATAAAAAATGAAATTAGTCTCACCATCAGATCCTTATTAAAATTATTCATTTCATAGCGAGGACAGCGCTACTGGGTGTACACAAGTGTTTAAAGGCGTGGCGAGGCATGGAGGGGGGGGAGTGGAGTACAAGGTAAGTAGCATAAAATAATAAATAAATAGGGCCAGCTGGTGGCAAGTGCAAGGTAAGTGCAGAACAAGTGCTGGGAAGGGGGGGCTGTAGGATACTGAGACAGTCCCCCAGTGCAGGGGTTGACAGGGAGGCAGTGCAGGTGGAGAGTGGAAGGGCCCAGGACCGAGGTCGCAGACAGTGGACCAGTTGTAGCAGGGGAGAGGGAGAGAGAAAGCAGAAGCAAAGAGGAAGGTTTTGAGGTGCTTCAGTAAAAGAAGATGGTTCTCCTCCAGATAGTGCGCGGTAGAAAACACTATGCCACATAGAACGAACAAGTACAACTGAACCCGTCTTTAAAGCCACTGTATAGTAATGAAATTGCGGTATAAACTCATCAAAAGTTACTTACATTATATTTGCATTTTCCATTGTGTCTCTGTGTAGGGCAGACCCAAAACACCACTCCTTCTTTGCCGACGTTACTTCTTCTAATGAACGTGGCTCATCGTTTCGTTTCTGAAATTTTATTCATTATCTTTTCTTAGTCTTTCAGGATGGTCCCGGCCTGTCAAGGTCAAATCACAATAGAACCTTATATTGGGTCGTGGGCCTTTCCGCCACCCGAGCAAAACATCAAAGCAGCTGACCTTCACTTTGAGCGAGCACACATTTCTAGTTAGCTCCAGTTAGTGTAAGGGCATCTTGTCTGCGTGCCTTTTTTTTTATTGTCCCTATGGGTCGGCCATGTGTTTGTAATACGGAAACATTCTATAATTTTTGTAAAAATGATTTATATTACTGTTTGGTTTAATTGCAATGGGCCTGCAACATGAGGAGACTCGAGAGAACAGACAATCGAATTACAATCATTTAAACCGTGATGTGTATTTCTCAATGAGCTCTGCTTTAGGTGGACATGGAACAGAGGCAATGTTGGGTGGCAATGCAGTTGTCCCCTGCATAGGTTCGTTCACCACTCCATGTATGTGCCTATCGAGGACATCTACGATAAGTCTCTCAATAAACTCATATTGCATATCCTCAAACACTGGTTTGATCACCCATTGTTTACTTCTTTTAGTGAAGGCCTTATTGTAGCGAAGCGTCCCTAAAGTTCCGGTCGTCCTACTTTGTTGACGGCCAACATTATGGTTATGTGCCAAGACCGCTAGAAGAGTCCGATTTATCATGCCTTCCATGCCAAAATGCAATCTTTTGGGCCTGTACTTTAGGCACATATTGTGGAACACCTCCAAATCTCCTGTGTGGCAGAATTCCGTGAGTCCCCTCAAATCTCTTGTTATAGTTTTATCAAATACAATCTTTTCAATGGCCTTGTGAGTGGGTGATGAAGGAATCAACCACTTCTTCTTCCGTGCCTCCTCTGTGGACAAATGGCCATGTTCACATTTGTGGAAATGCTCATTTGTCGACCATCGATGTACGTTGCTACAGTGCAACATTACTGACCGCCATTTTTCCAGTAGAATTTCCAACGACCCTTCACATGTTTTTGAGCTCCACCAAAGATGGTTGCTGATTGACTTGGACCACTGTGAAATACCTTGCATATCTTTTTTTTTTCCTGCAGCCGACAATTTTTTATTGATTGATTTTGCAAGATGCCAAACGTCAAATTGGTGATTTATATTTTTGTACTGTTCTCTCATTGTCTTGGCAATTGAAACGTGTCTGTCCGTGGCTATCAGGTCGATCACCATTCCCCGCGATTGTAGTTCTTGCAATGATGCTACAAAGCCAACTTTCTCCATGGCCACTGAGGATGTACTTTGTGACACCTGCACGACCACCGAACTCACAATTTTCTTACTTTCCATGTCCTGAAAGTGGTAGGTGCAGTACTTGGCTGAAAATCCTGGACTGTCGCATTGTCCATCACCGGCTAGCCTGAAGCGTTTGCCCGCGAATGTACTTTCCATTGACATTTTTTCCATTCTCCAAGCTTCGCTGATGGCTGGAAATAGATAATCGGTTTGGTATTTGTAGAACTGACTTTTCGCAATGAAATGGATTCCCACAAACTGAAAGAAATACTGTAACTTTTTAAAACTTGAACCACTAAAAAGTGTGGCCGCTGCACAAAGTAGATTGCCTGCTGGCAGTTGCCCCAGCATGGGTTGTGCAGACCATGCGAACGGATGATATTGTGTACAGGTGGCATGTATTTTAAGGTTAGTGCCTCGAATTGCACGAGTCACATTAATCAATGGCTCCCCACATACTTCCCCACCAACCCAATGCCCACATTTCATCATCATAATAATATCCATCAAACAGCTATCGAATACAATGAATTTGGCCTCTTTCCTTATACTGTCACTCTGCATCCCAGCTGGTTCGGCCTGTAACGTTGAGGACATGTCACTCGCATGAAAGGTACAATCTCTGATATCGTCTTCCGCTATGCTGAGTGATATTGATGGTGTTTCATTGTCGTCCACTTCATTCTCTTCCATTGCAACATCTGTTCCTTGTCCGGAGATGGGAGAAAAAAACAATGTCTTCAACTTTCGCGTGCTCTTATTTTTTGCGGGTGTGGATTCTGTGAATTGATCTACGACTGCATCCAAACTACCAGGAGGACATTCACTATCAATGGCTGGTGGTGGTATAGCTCCGTTGTCAATCACTTCATATTCTTCCCATTGGCACGATGCATCTCCAGTCTCAAGTCCCTGCCAAAAGGTTTGACAAGCAACATCTCTCGTTCGCTTCACTGTCTGTGTAGATCTAGTTCTTACACCCACTCGCAACTAGAGGACAGATTAGAAAAGGGATGTTCAGTTTAAACACAACTTACAGTATTGAACTATTGACAGTGAAAGACAACATAATATAGTGAACAGGACACTAACCTTCTTTTGCTTTCTTTTCTTTGAAACTTTCTTTCCTCGAACTTCAACATCTGGACGCTGTTGCTCCGACTCGTGTGTGCATGTCTCCACTTCCTCTCGCGCTGCAACGACTATACTTTCATGATAAGCACATCCATCACTCACTGAGGCTCCATCGACTCGCTGAAACATAGAACTTTCATTAGTATGTATAATAATATTGAAAACACAAAATGTACTTGGGGACCAATACCCATACGTACATCTCAATAGCAAAACACGAATGAACGCATTGTGTAGAACATTCAAACGACAATAGTTCACGCATTGTTGATCTAGTTAGATTGAACTGTCAAGATCCATACCTCGGGCTCCGCATAGACTTCCATTGATGATATTATTGAAGATGACGCTTCAGCAACTCCCTGAAACACAGTAATTGCATTAGTATGGTTTTCTATTTTGTTTAAAAGAACATAAACTTTCTGCAGGCGTCAACGGCTCATCTAAATAGACCTGCACAAATGATCAGTTGTCTAAAATAAATAATGGATATCCAAATATGATTCGATTTGCTCCATCGTTGGAAGTGTCACCACCCAGAGATCTGCATCAACTACTAGGGGTGATGTTCTTGTTGAAGAAGCTCCGTCAGCTCCCTGAAACATAGTACTTGCGTTAATAAAGAAGGAAGTATAGCGGATGTAATCACGTCATTTGATCTCGCATGATTGATCTGTCAGTATCCATACCTCGAAATGCATAAGAACATCAAGGGACGCTGTAACTGCGGTGCACACTTCTGCAAGCTGTTGCGCCGACCCGTAACTGCATGCTCCCCCTTCCTCTTGGACTAATGCTCCATCGACTCCCTGAAACATAGGACTTTCATTAGTAATGAACACAATATTGAAAAAAGAAGACACATAGGAGGGCGACGACAGAAGGACATACCAATGGCTAAAAACGAAAGAAACATTGTGTGTAACAATCACGCTACAAGAATGCAAGATCTGATGATCTCCATCGATGGAACTGTCCGGAAACGTACCTCGAGCATCTGAGTGACATCTACGGTTGTCGTCAATGCGTTGGACTCCTCAGCATCTCCCTGAAAGACAGTACTTGCATTATTTTGGATAACAATAATTATAACTGAAAACAAAGACTAGAGGACGAGTACTGTGGTGTACCATTAGGTAAAATAATTACACGATCAATTAAAACTATTGATTTACATGCCTAAAACAAGTCAGTGTCAGAATAGCTAAGTAAGATTACCCGATAGGCGCTTGAAGTGGCTGATGACTGCAATAACGACACGGATGGAGAATCTTCAGCCTTCATATTGAGTGGATACATAAATGGGGAAATTATTGTTAGCTAATGCTACACACTACCGCAATGCCGAGAGATAAATACGTAAACTTGACTCACCAGTGGAGGGATGTGGACGAATAGAGTGGGAATAGCGGTTGAGAGCAATTTTCGCCTCGCTCGCGGTGTTTTCGTCCTTATTAGCAATGATGTGGAGTACATGTCTGGGCTAAAGTGCCTGCTGCAGATGCGGTATCGATCACCCCTCTTGTCCGCAAAGACTTCTAGGACTCTACTTTCTATCTCAGAGGCTGGATATCCGCAATATCGGACCCATTCTCTTATCTGATCTATTGTCTTAGGGAAAACATGCATTATAGTACCTTCAGATTTGTTATGGGTCTTCGAAGGGCAACCGCCAATGGAACAGGCAGGCATTATGGAAAGTTCTGAAAAGTAAAGATCAACAATTCTCTATGAATACCAATGTGTTAAAACATTAAATGACACATAAAAGGTTCAATGCAAGGTCCGTTTTGGTTCTTGGAACTATACATGTTATTCACATGCGGATAAGTATTTCAATAACTTTCAAAAAATAGAAAAAGTAATTTGACTAAACTCAGAACATGTGACTAGTTCCTTGCATGTACTGTCGTGAACGAAAAGAAAACATGGATGCAATTTGATGACTACTAGCAAATAGATATAAATTAAAAAATTGGACGCAAAATGATTATGGTACATGGACTTACCTTGACGAACAAACAGTTAGATGCAGGGATCAGAGTAGTTTCTTGTCGTAGAACAGGGAGCAGTTCACAGGTTGCAAACTGACGAGTTTGCTCAAAGTGGTCACGGAAGTTCACAGAGACGAAGAGCAGATAACCAGCACCTTCACGGGTTGACTAGCAAAGCGCAAAGAAGTTCTCATTAGAAATATGAAGTGGGTTATAAAGAATTCGAAACAGGGGTGTGTTTGTGAATGAATGACGTGTATATGTCGTGGCATTATGCGGTCTGCAGGGGGCCGTCCAGCGTGAGGGGGGATGCTTGGCAGGAGACACGGGGTCTGGAGGTAGACATGGGAACAACAACCCATGCTCTATAGACCACTTTGAAGTGTACATGGTCTTTGGCACCTCTTGGCCTTTATCGCTCCCTGACAGCTCCACTTGCCAGCACAAGTACCCCGGTGCGAACTGCCTTTGATAGGGCGGGGGGGTGGATCGGGGCGGTGGTCGTGCAGACAAGACACAGGAAGACTCGTGAATGGAGACACACTTATGTGGATTGCAGGGGGCCGTCCAGCGTGAGGGGGGATGCTTGGCAGGAGACACGGGGTCTGGAGGTAGACATGGGAACAACAACCCATGCTCTATAGACCACTTTGAAGTGTACATGGTCTTTGGCACCTCTTGGCCTTTATCGCTCCCTGACAGCTCCACTTGCCAGCACAAGTACCCCGGTGCGAACTGCCTTTGATAGGGCGGGGGGTGGATCGGGGCGGTGGTCGTGCAGACAAGACACAGGAAGACTCGTGAATGGAGACACACTTATGTGGATTGCAGGGGGCCGTCCAGCGTGAGGGGGGATGCTTGGCAGGAGACACGGGGTCTGGAGGTAGACATGGGAACAACAACCCATGCTCTATAGACCACTTTGAAGTGTACATGGTCTTTGGCACCTCTTGGCCTTTATCGCTCCCTGACAGCTCCACTTGCCAGCACAAGTACCCCGGTGCGAACTGCCTTTGATAGGGCGGGGGGGTGGATCGGGGCGGTGGTCGTGCAGACAAGACACAGGAAGACTCGTGAATGGAGACACACTTATGTGGATTGCAGGGGGCCGTCCAGCGTGAGGGGGGATGCTTGGCAGGAGACACGGGGTCTGGAGGTAGACATGGGAACAACAACCCATGCTCTATAGACCACTTTGAAGTGTACATGGTCTTTGGCACCTCTTGGCCTTTATCGCTCCCTGACAGCTCCACTTGCCAGCACAAGTACCCCGGTGCGAACTGCCTTTGATAGGGCGGGGGGTGGATCGGGGCGGTGGTCGTGCAGACAAGACCCGTTTGCCGCAGGGCCTCACCAAGGAGAGGCCATCTAACTGAATGTAAGAGGATGGCTGCAGGATCTACTACATGGAATGCAGGGGGGTGAGTTTATAAATACCTCACCCTCCCAGGAGAATATACACTAGATTCATTTAAAAAATCAAAACAACCATTGTTAAAATATATGTTGGGCTTTATTTTAGATTTTAATTAAACATAAATAATAAACATTACACATTGTAAAGTTGAGGTTGCAGCACATCGAGGGAAAATCCGCGGTATTGTCCACTGTCACTGGGGAAATGTTGTCTAATGGCAAGTACCGCACAGGCAGGTATTACTCTCCGAACGCGGTGTCCGAGCCTCCCGTGAAGCCACCAAGTGAAGCAACGATAGGCCACCAGCCTGTACCACCTGTGAAAAAAAAAGATGCAAACTGTATTAAACTGACCAAACTTTCTTATCAATGTCGATTCAGGTAACACATGTCATTTTTCTTAGAAAAAAATTATATCTAGAAAATGCACTATATGGAACAAATTTACATGCGTTCGAATGATATGTAAATGTAATTTTATATGTGGGAGACGACCATGAAATAGTGGTGGCATCACTGACATCACAAACAGAGTATACTTACTCGTTACTCGGATTACGCGGACGAACAGTGCCGCGAAGTTCGTGCATAAGCACCATCATCATCCTCAACACGGTCCGTGAGAGGCAGGCTTCCCTGAACTCTGGCAGCTCGGTGATGCATTGCGGACTTTGCTCGCCTTCCTGCAGACTTTGCTCGCTTTCCGAAATGTAGGCCAAGCACCCGGAATTTTCACGGCAGCAGCAGTTCTCCTCCTCAGTTGGCATTAGCTCGCACCGATTGCACGTGCACCAGGTGGAGACGCCGTCCATGCGACATGGTCCAGGCTCTTCATCCGTTGACTGGTCCTCCCAACTGCCGTCCGAATCCCCATCGTTTTCGCGTGCTTGACTTTCCAGTAGTTCTTCCTCGGTGTACTCGGGCTCGTACATATATGGCATTATTGTGGCCATTGTGCGGTAAAGATAGTAAAATAATTTACAGAGATGGTACAGGTGTTCACACGGGCTACAAGCGGCGAAGGTAGCTGACCAGAGCACTGAAACGAGTCACAGAATACTCAAAGTAACACAGAGAGAGGAATGGAATCGAAAATCTGCTGCTGTGTGTTGTGAAACGGTCTGTTTATACTTATTGGGGAAAGAGGCGTCCTGCCATTTCCATGGCAACACGTCAATAGCTGAGGCGCAGCGATTGTTGACACGAGACGTGCTTGAAATGGGCAGTACGCGTCTGCTGATGTCAGGCTCAGGGGCGGGGGATTTGATTTAGTGCCGCAAAGGCAGGTGAGCCAGGTCGATGCGGCGGAATGATAGGATTATCACAAAATGGAGGCTGATTTCGAGTGCGATAATGGGCGAAAAGTCGGGTAAGGTCCATAGGAAAGTTTCCTACGATCTACCGATTTATGCTTACAAACACATGGCCGACCCGTAGGGACAATAAAAAAAAAGTCCCGGAACTATCCTTTAAAAAGGGGTAAAAAGACAAGATTATAAGAATCAACAGCACAAATGCATTCGTAGGCAGGGAAAAGGGTTTCAGTAAACTACAACTAGCAATTCATCTCATAGGCCTGGGCCAAAGTCAATGGTTCAGAGTCTTTCTATTAGATAACACAGTTCTGGTAGTAAACGGTTAAGTCTTTACCACGGTTTTTAGAAGAATTTGGCTAGGTGAAAAGTTTGACGAATGTTTAAGGAAGGACAAGCCTTCGAAGTCAGGAAAGATTCACACACTTTCTCCGTGGCCGAAAAGATTTCCGGACCGCGTTTGCACAGTACCTTTTGTGAAGAAGAGCTGTAGCTGAGGCAGTTGTTCCTGGCAGTTGTTCTGGCAGTTCGAGCAGATCTCGCTGTTCCTAAGCTTCAGTCGTGGGGACAAGAAGGAGGATGTCGGGAGGTTCCTGCACTGCCCATGGATGAGGGCAAACACTTAGCAAGACGTTGGTTTAAGGTGTGTGTGCCTTAAAGTCCACAAGATGGTTTCCTTCCCTCTGTCTTTCCGGTTTTCAATCAGCACTCTGATGAAAATTCTACCAGATGGAGACGGTGTCCAGGTGGCTTGCGAGTTGGTTGTTCCCACCAAACTCAAGGGAAGAAGTTAACCTTGAAGGGCTTCTCTGTTGAGGGAGTTTCAGGCAATTCAGACCCGCAGCAGGGCTTCACCGGTCATCCAGGAGTTGCAGCAGTCCTCTTCCTTCAGCTTGTCTTTGGTTCTTTCGTTACAGTGGTCGACTCTGCTTTCCATGTTCCAGAGACCTACTTTTAAACAGTTTTCCCCCATTCATTCCAGCCTGGCTGTCACTCACACAGCGGGGTGGCTGTTCTTGCCGGACAGTCAGCTGGCCAATCACGCGAGAGTGCATTCAGGTATCCCAGGAGACTAAGCAAAAGGAGTTTCGGGTACCTCCCTCACATCCGGTCCATCCAGACACTCCAGCGCCAGAGGAGAGCTTCAGCACTGAAGCCCGCCAAAGGCAAACGAACAAAGGGACCAAACCTGGTTTGGCGCGCAGAGACAAACAGAAGAAGGACCTTTCCTAATAGAAATGGCGAAAAAAGATGACCGGAGTCTGTTTTTACAGATAGGTCTGGGGCGCCATATTGAAAAACATGGCTGACCTGATTTTTAGCTACCGTTGTTATCGGTCAGGAAAAATCACAGTAGTTTGATCTAAACCACTGCCACCAGCCATTTAAAGTAGGAAAGAGTAAC
Source organism: Ambystoma mexicanum (assembly GCF_040938575.1). Taxonomy (NCBI): domain Eukaryota; kingdom Metazoa; phylum Chordata; class Amphibia; order Caudata; family Ambystomatidae; genus Ambystoma; species Ambystoma mexicanum. The sequence continues at coordinate 618,983,321 of NC_090923.1, read as the reverse complement.
ATTTGACTGTTATATGAGTGTTTTGACTCAGGGGAAGCTAGGCAACCCCTTCAGCACTCTATAGGAAGATAGTGTGTGCTGGGTCGGTAAATTAAAAAAGACTAGTATAGCCAATTTAACTTTACAGGCTCTGGGAGACACTAGTCAGTCCCAGGAAAGTATTTAAACCTTGGGGAGTCTGAAAGACACCCCTGTGCCACTGCACTGAAGGTGCTGTGTGAAACACAGAAAAAGGTGATCCATATGGAGGTGTTTTAAAACTCCATAACCAAAGAACACAAAAGTAAAACACACACAAAATACATGGAAGGGTGGGAAAAAAAAGACTCACACTCTTCGCAGGTACAAAATCAAATCCTAGAAAGCCAGTAAAGTTCCTGGGGGTCTCAAAAGGTAAAGGAAATTAGCACATTTTGAGAATTCTCCCTAACAGTGCCCTGAACCCTCCGCCCTCTCTGCCATCTCCTCCTCCTCCTCTGCTCCCAGTGCCTCATCACCTGAAAAAACAAAAGAACACATGAGCACACATGTCAACAGCATATACCACACACATAGGCACCACAATGTTGACAGCAACATATGAAGTAGCCATGTCACACATGACACAAACTCTGGCATGCACGGAGTGGCAATGAAATGGAAGGGGACCCTTAAAGCAGACATGGATGTGTGTCAAATAGGAAGCCAAAACATGCATTGCATGTTGCATAGCATGTGCATCACACACAAGCTTCTGCCAGTCATAGACCTTACACAAAAATGACAAATGCCAACAAAATGATGTCACGTAGCATAGCCATGGCAGAACTGTCAACCAGCCCCAGATGGAAGGTAGAGTACTGTCCGTGACACATGTAAGGGAGGGCAACAGGGGAGAATAAAACAGCGATCTTACTAGGCCCAGTGACATTGAGAACGCGCAAGTGCATGGGAGAGGGGGACGGGAAAAGTGCATGGAAAGGGGGAGAAGTGGAAAGTGCGAAGCAAAGGAGAAACAGATAAATAACAATAAATAAATGATAAAGGCAACAAACACTGGTAGTGCAGCCAGCAATTTGCAAGTGCTAGGTTAAAGGCAGCAGACAGGGTAGGTCTGATGAGTGCAGGAAGAAAAGGGGGGGCTGTATGGGTACAGATACAGACCCCAGTGCAAGGGGTGGCCCGGAGGCAGTGCGGGAGGGTGGAAGGGTGAGCCGGTACCTGAGCCCGGAGGACAAAGGGTGGCCAGGTGCACAGTGCCAAGAGAGAACAGATCAGTAGAGGGTGAGTGAAGGCAGAAGAAAAGAGGTCTTGAGGTGCTTCCAGAACCGGAGATGAGTCTCCTCAAGTTTTTGAGTGGAAGGGAGGCTGTTCCAGAGTGAGGCCCCAGCCGAAGACAGAGATCTACCCCCAGCTCGTTTCTTTGAAAATCGACTGACCCTGAGGGAGTTAGAGGTAAAGGAGTGAAGAGCTCGAGAGGGGAGGTATTTGCGGAGGGAAAGCTGAAGGTATTTTGGACCCAGGCCCCAGAAAGCCTTGTGGACAATGCAGAGGGTTTAGCTCGAGAGGGGAGGTATTACAGTACAGTAGGTACAGCCTCAACCATCAATATAATCACAAATGCTGTAATGTCAAAGTCGTGTCATGATGGCAGTGTAAGGGCAAGCGCAGTCATCATGTGCAAAGTGGTGGCAGTGGGTTGCAGGGTACAGTAACCCCACACCCCCAAGTTTGGGGAATGGCTGGATGGCAGTGCATGGCTCAGTATGGTGGATCAGAGTACTGAGTTGTAGCAGACAGTGTGGGCATGAGTCGATTGCATCATCTCAGTCATCTGAGACTACAGCAGATGAGAGTAGGACAGAAAGCACAACATATGAGGAATCATCACAAGTTCACCCAGACATGGAGAAGCCACAACACCAGTTTCATAGAGGCAGGGAGGCTGTACCAGAGGGAGGCTTCCGCTCGACACAGACGAGGACACCACAAAAATGGGCGTAATGAGGAACTGACCCTGAGTGAGCATGAGAGGGATAACCAAATACCAGGAGACGGATGTAATACCAGAGATGGAGTAGACTGAATAGCTTGACACAGACCCATAGGGGCTTACTGGGAATGCACATGGTCCATGAATCAACACTCATGTCCACTGTGAGCCTGTGCCATCTGCACAGCCCGAGTGAGACACCCTGCATCAAGGACAAAGGGTGTACCACACAGTACAGGTCTGGCAGAGTTGCAGAAGGAAGTGTGTTACGCTCACCTGGTATCCACGGGGACGCCACCCAGCCCTGGTTGAATGATTTGCACTCTCGAACCCTCTCCCAGTCCCTTGGTAAGGCCTCTGGTTAAAGATGGGTCTTAATATTGTAGAAGGTGGAGTCTCTGTCCTGCTCCTCATGGCAGGGGCGCGTAGATGTGGGGGGCGAGCAGCAACCAAGTTACTTCACTGGTGCAAGCCCCCCCTTGGGAATCCAGGCCTGCTGCGACTCCGTAGGTTTGCTGCTTTACAGTCTTTATATGCAGTTCTTATGTTCCTCTTAGTTCGAATAATAATGTCTTGCTCCTTTCCTTTTAGGTATGGAAAGGTATTTTGGAGTTGTCATGCAGTTTGAAGATGAGCATGGGCCGGTAGGCGAAAGCGTGGTGTGTGCGATGCTGTCCGGTGAGTAATGCGCAATGCGCGGCGCTGTTTTGCCTTTTATATTGCTAACCTGTGTCTTTTCTCTCCTTGCAGGTTGCGAAGCTCCTCGCCGAGCGCCGTAACGTTCCAGCAATGATACTGACCAAGAGATGACTACCCAGGTAAGAATTGCGTGGCTTTCTTCATTCGGAAGGAAACGTGAGTAAACGCTTACTAATGCTGTCTTTCTTTCTCCTCTTACGAGGTTATGGTATTTCAGGATGCATGCGGTGCCGGATGATGGAGTTCGTACCTTCAGGTGAGTGGAACTGAAGTCGGCGATGGATTGAAGACAGGATACTGTTCCGGGTAAGTTTCGTAGTGTTCTTTCTCTCTCTGCAGGTCCTTGGTTTCAGGTAAGCTGGCATCAAAGAACTGGACACAGTGAGCATTACGCTGCCCACAGCAGAATAACGCAAAGCATGTTCTGCTTTTTGGGTGTGGTTTAAATAGTCTCAGGTAAAGTAGTCCAGGTAAAATAGTCCCAGGCCTGCCACACCCAAAGTAGTCCAAGTAAAGTAGTCCCAGGCCAGCCACACCCAAAACACTAGACCGCATAGCTCAGTTCCTTGTAACTGAGCTATGTGTGTTCCTCCATGTTGGCTGAACCCCCCCCCCAAGTTAAATATTCCCATTCTAATGTTGGTCTTCATGATGGTTATGAGCCTGGCGCCAAAGGCGCCAGGACTGACTACAAGAGAGTCTTGGATGAGGTTTTAAGGCCTTTGACCTGGCCCTAACTGGAAGGCAGACTTGCCAGTCAGGGCCGGGGGCAGGGTCATGATAAGTGTGTATATCCACAGATTTTGGAAACAGGCCGTTGCAGTATTCCCACATGTGAATCACCAGTAACATGGAGACAGTGATCTGCTGGAGGATTGAGAGGCAGGGAAGCATGCCCCTGAGGTGGACTAACTTGCAGGGTGACCTCACAGAGACGTCACTCATGTGATGACATAAGACGAGTGTTGAGTGGAAGATCATCACAGGCTATCCACAAACATGTCTGGGAGCAAGAACATGGACTAGAGATGCTGCCGAGTGATTGGCATGTAAGGAGGGTGCAGGTGTGGTGATGAGGATTTCCTCTGTGTGCAGCACATGGCCTGTATGCAGGCTGCATCACAACAAGCACATATCAGTGAAGCATCCCATGGGTCACACATCACATTCATGGCTACATCTCATGAAGTGGCAGTCAATCACAACACTTCACCCAAGCAAAATACACATGGCCTGGACACACACGCATCAACACTCACCGGACATTGCATCATAATCCAGCATGTCTCCCACTCCTTGCATCTGACCCTCATCGATGAACCCTGCAGCGATCTCCTCTTGCATAGTGAGTTCATCATCCACTGGTGCTGGCCCACTGCCAGTCACCAGAGTAGAAGCGTAATTAGAAGCCCGCTTGTTTTTTGCTCAGCGTCGGAGGTCATGCCAACGCTTATAGCAATCATCAGCCGTGCGCTTCTCAAATCCCATTGCGCTTGCACTTTCCACGATGCACTGCCAGTGGGCCTTACGCTGGGCAGGCTTGCACCCTGCCGTCACCAGCATTTCGCAGTCGTGTCCCGACACGTAGCCCACAAGTGCGTCCAGTTCCACCTCATTGAAACTCTTCTTCCTTGGCGTGTCGGAGGCCTGTGCCGTGTCTGGGCTCCCAGCCTCTAGCGCAGGAACACGTGTCCACCTCTTGGTAGGTGGTATGGACCCTGAGTGGCGTCTGCCGCTCAGGTCAGTAGGGGCAGGAGCGCAGGTGGACTGGGCAATGGGAGCAGGCAATGGCAAGGCAACGGAAGGTCTGACAGGAGGCATTGGCTGCTGGGTGCTGTCTCCAGGACCCAGCGCCACGACTGCCTCAGTGCCAAGGGCCATGACCAACACAGTCCTGGCTGGCTGACTCACAGCCGGGTTAGTGTCGGCTGCATCTGCCCCTGTAGGTTCCACCACCTGGCTGCTTGGGGCAGCAGATATCACCACTGCCCCAGATACACGTGGCTTGGTCACAGCAACCTTAGCCACACGTGCCTTGGCCTTCCCAACACAGAAATCTGCCTGGGAGTCTTCCTGTGCCTGTGCCAATACAGGCTGTAGTGGCTGACCCCGAACCTGGGTGGTGGTAGCCGCAGCTGCACCTGCAGCTTCCACAACCTGGGGGCTCGTGACAGCAGATGACACTGCCTGTCGGGTCAGACGGGTGGTGGTGATGTCCGTAGCAGCTGCATCACCATGACCTGCTGGGGGGGGGGGGCATAGCTGTCCCAGCATGTTCCTGGACATCCTGCCCTCATGGACCACCCTGCCATGACCCACACTGTGGCCCCCTTGGCCTCCCTGGACTACCTGGCCACCCTGGCCACGTGCCCCACCACAGCCACCTCTGGGAGGTCGCCCAGCTCTGCCGCCCTAACCACTTGGTGTCCTCCCAACCATGGCACTGATGGACTAGTGCGAATGGGAGGTGCACACAACAATTGTCCTGGGCAATCGGGGTGAAGGGGCAGGGTACCTGATGGTAAACGTACCCCTGTGGTCCTGAAAGGCTTTCTGTGACCTCTGGGGGAAAATGACGGGTCACGCAATGCTCAGGCACCCCAAAAACAACAAAAACATGCATGTGTCACCTCGCTAGCCCACGTGCAAGGAATAAATGTCCTGCAGTACGTCGTGGCACCCAGGAACACAAAAATGCATACGCGGTGAACACGCATGCTCTGACCTCGAAAATGGGGTACACAACACACAGGGGCAACCACAGTGGTAAAAAAGCGTGTGTGACTCACCGTCTGCCTTGAATGAAAAAGAAAAACACACGCGCGTAGGCAACTCCCCCCAAAACAAGAAGTACGAACTGTAACCGTAGTGAAGATATATCGATATCGCGTGTGAACCCACAAGAAGAAGAATCACATGCGTCGGTAAGGCCCGCGCGTGTCACGCCACTTACGCGCTTACGCGCTAAGGGCCTTTCTTCGTATTACATGCTAATTCGCTGTTTTTTCACGTGACCATAATCTGCAGGCAGCCCACAACACAGGGGACCCCCCTACACCCGTGGCCATGCCCCTCAGGCAGCCCACACCACAGGGGACCCTCTACACCCGTCACCACATGCACAACCCTTTCCATGATATTTGGCTTGCGCGAGTGGGTACGTGATTTCGCAGGGGTACGTGAGGCTCTTTTCACGCGATTTGAGTGGCGCGAGCGGGGTATGCGATTTCCCGGGGGTACGCGAGCCACTTTTCACACGATTTGACTGGCACAAGCGGGCTATGGGATTTTGCGGGTGTAGGTGAGTCCATTTTCACAGGATTTCACTGCTGCGAGCGGGGAACGCTCCGATTTTTCACGCAATTACGATGGAGGGGGGCTGTTTGCTGGGGCAAGGATAGCGCGGGGCCTTTGTGCCATATTGCACATTTCACTGGCTTTTTCCTGTGCAAGGGGCAGTGTTGGGGGCGTAACCGGTGCTGCTGGATGTTCACTGCGCCACAGCTGATAATGGCTCGGGAAATCCATGAATATGCGTTGCGCGAAAATGCTGTTTTGCGCTGCACCTGGCGCATGCGTGTCGCACGCTCCCTCTCTGCACGAGGCGCTTGCGCTGCTTCTGCGCTGGATTCCATGAATTGTGCCCTTAGTATACATATGAGTTACATATTTTGCAATCACATTTTATTTTATGAAATGTGTATGTATTTATTTTCGGTTTTTTAACAATTATATGTGATTTTTAGTTGTTATGTGAGTTCTTATGGGCATCTTTGCTCAAAATAAACGTATTCATTCATTCATTCTTTCATGTGTACTGGTGCATGCTGTGGGGGGTGATAAAGATAATCAGTCGGAGTATTTTCCAGTATTTGCATATCATACAAAATGTTTAATTTTCAGTGCAAGATGTGCCTCGTAAGATTTTGCTGGTTCTCCTCCCTATGATTCTAAGGCTCTTCCTGAAACTAGATCCACGCTCAATAAATATCCTTGTACAAATAATAATAATAATAATAATAATAATAATAATAATAATAATAATGATAATAATAATAATAATAATAATAACAACAATAACAATAATAATAACAATAATAACAACGTTGCTTTCTTCACACTCAATAGAGAGAGTATGTGGACCAGCATTTTGTTCTTGGTGTGCCAGGTAAATACTCGTCCCCATATGTACAGGTGGAAATGTTCAGGAGTCCACTCACAAGCTAGCATTGCTCTCTCGGTGACCATGTAGCTCGCCTCTGAGATAATCAAGGGATTGCATGTGTGCCCAAGCACTGATTAAGTGCTGCTTGACATTTCCACAAGTAGTGCTCACAGTCCATGCACTGGCAATGACCATCAGAATCATGCACGTATTTGGATCAAAGGGCTGTTGGCAAGGGGATCACATGAAGACCAACTTCACTTGTTGGAAAGTTTGATCACAGCGATTGACCCAATAAAATCCACATTTTCAAATGAACTTTCATAAAAGTAGCATTGATATCTTTGCAGTGTAAGGCTACACATTCCTATTCTAGGCAATATGTTTTCCAGAGATAGGCTGTGCTCTTTAGATGTTTCCACATCTCAGGACATCATCATCCTGAAAGTCCAGATGGCCAGAAATGTTCCCCAACATGTGCTTCATCATCCTCTAGAAAACTGATGCCATGGAGGGCAATCCAAATGGCAAACATGTGCACCGGAGCATACCCGATAGGGTCACACATGATGTCAGATGTTTGGAATAGGGGTGTAGACAGATTTGGTGTTGTGCATTTCATAGGTTCAATTTAGAGAAGCATGCTGAATTGCCCAACTATAGATGTAAATATGCTTTGTTGAGGAGTGGATAGTGGTTTGTCATCACTTTAGATTTTAACTTGCCAATAGCAGTGCACCTAGTCCTTTTTCACCAGACTTTCTTAGCGAGGACTATGGGACTTACTCATTTAGGGATCCTTGCCATGCAGAGTTGATGGGCCATTTCTGGGCACTTACAGCTTTATTACTTCGAGCTGACTCTTGAATTCTCTTTCCCACAAGTGGTACCCCTCCCTGTAAGTTAATCTCTGCCATTCTTAAGCTTTAGGTTTGATTCATGTTTTCCTCAACGGTGTCTTCTTATCTTTGTATAATATGGATCACAAAACCTGAGTTCTACACAAATTACATTTTAGCTCAGCCTCTGAGCCAACACATGCCACCATGTGTAAGAGTACGCTGGAAGAGGAATTGAGGCATAGAGGCGAGAAAGGCCAAGAGGGAAAATGCACATACATTGCAACTATATACACATTCCTTTTTGGGACCGTGCATGTGAATATTATTTTCTAAAGTATGCCCAGCTTGGTTGGAATAGTGGGGGTGTCAGCCCCTGGATGAACAATGAGGAAATGTCATGGTGGGTGTTTGGTTATAGGGTTTGTATGAGCTGGAGGTGACATCCATCAGGGTGGGCAATCTGGGCCGTTTACCAGAGGATAAATGCTGGTCATGTGACTCCCATTGAGGGGCCTGCCTCATATGTTCTATGACTGTAAATGGATGAGACCATATTGGACTGAAGTCTTCATTGAAATAAACTCAGAGATGGTTGATCATATCAGAGTGTCCCGGGAGCTAGTGGCCATAGGCGTAGATGATCAACAGGACATCTACCCTAGGAAGAGACAGAGTTTTTATTGAGATCCCTACCAATAAGAAAAACAATTATCTTACGGTATTTGAAGAGCTGGGTGCTGCCAAAGTAGAGGTTTGATTGACAGACATAGCTACCCAGGCCTCTCAAGAATAACTTCAATAAAAGAGGAATGATTCCAAATATAAATATAAAATTCACATTTTTCTTTTCCTTTTTATGTTTAGGCTATGTGTGGTTAGAATGATGGATTGAGTATGTTGTTGATCAAATGTTTCAGAAATATGTCTATTTTCTTGATACTGTATGTGATCGATGGATGATGAAATGTAACTGCATATCAAAGTTTTTTGTAAACCATATATATACATAATTTAAAAAAAGAATTTGGGATGAATTATTGGAGGAATACATAAGGACCTTTCTATGAGATCCAGCTGGAGGAGCAGTCTCTTTAAACGCATCCCTCTGCCCTCGACTCGTTTCTCCTTTCTATCTGCTCTCTCTTCCTCTGTTACTCAATTAACGTCCAACCATAGTTTTCCTTGCCTGGAGAGTAAGCTACTGCTTGGGCTGTGGTACCTTGTGTAGCAGGTCGATTTTGAACAGATGTTCTATGAAACTTGTATTTCTTGAGCTTACTCTGTAAGGGGTTTGGCAGGATAGCCAGCCTCCCAGTTTGAACTCTATTCTTGCAGTCAGGCTGGACGACAAAGGGGTGCAGAGCTTTGGAATCCTCCCTCATTCCTGCCTTAACAGACACACTGGAGCCTGGGTGTGCTTCACTGAGGTCTCCCGTCAAAGATAAAAATCACACCAAGGATTTTCCTGTCCTGGAGGGCAGGGGACGATTCAAGACGCGACAAGAAGCACTAAAATGCCGAAAAAACACTGGGCCATTTTGGTAAAATGGGCACCCATGGGTGCCTTTACTGCAGCTGTGGAAACATCCTGCGATAATGGTGCTCCAAAATTTGTAAAAAGGTTCACTGCCACCAGCCATTTAAGGTAAGCTTGTCCCTATAACAGAATTGTTGGTGGTAGTGAGAAAAAGGATAACTTGTATCTCCCCAACACTCCACATAGGGTGGGGGGCCGGAGTGGTGTTGGTTTCACCTAACAAAATGTAGAAGGGATAACATTATTCTTTCTACCATTGAGAACTCTAGTTATCTCAAGGTTAGCTAGAGAAAGTGAAAGGGGAGCCTGTAACAATAAAAGGTACATACCAAAAATGTGAAAGTGGATCAAGTTAAAAGGACACCCACAAAAAGAGTAAAAGGATCTGTGAGTGTGAGATTCCCACTCACTGAGGTATAGGGAAAAATAATTTACCAGTCCAGCAAAAAAGTTCTGGGATTCTCACAAGTGAGGTAAGATTCAGCACTAAGGGTAAAATCTTCGTAACCATGTGTTTTGTGTCTATATGCAATAGGCTAATGCATGTTCGTCTAGCTTTGTGAATGGGTGGCTATGTACTTCATGTCTAAGTCACTATAAAGGTCACACTAATGATGCCATCTTCAGCTCCCACAACCGGATACATCTAAACCCCTCCACCCCTATCATCTGGTCAGATCACTTCATTGGGCCTCATTCCGAGTACGGCGCTAACCAATGGCGCTATTAACGCCTTGGTTGACGCCGTACCCGGACCGGCAGCGCCTTGGTGGTTGGCGGAATTACCGCCCCATTCCAAGGTTGGCGGGGCGGTAATTCCCCAATCCCCATTTACCCTTCCCCATTCCCATTCTCGCCCCATAGGGCATAATGGGAGTGGGGAAGGCGTCAATTACGCCACCGTAAATTACGGTGGCGTAATTAACATCAAGGTCCCTTAGCGCCATGGTATTTAACGCCTGCTAAAAGCAGGTGTTAAAAGCACCATGGCGCTAAGGGAACTCGGAGTATGGCGGTAAGGGATTACCGCCACCGCTCTCGTTAGCGGTGGCCGCTATCCCTTAACGCCATACTCGGAATGAGGCCCATTGTTTCTTTCACCATTCGCGCACCCGACCCGCCTACCGTACCCAAACCTAAACCTCTGAATCTACGCAAATGCTGGAAAAAACTAATAATCCTTCCTGACCTAGCCGATGCACTCCTCCAGTCTCCTCCGGCTACCTGGCGACTCAATAATCAACTAACCCCTGACGCCTTTGACTCATGGCTCAACATCTCACTAATGCAGCTGACACCCCCTTGCAAACCATCAGCCCGCCGTGGCCTTTTCCCTAGATGGTTCACACCTGAATTGAAGACCAGTAAACAACTATATAAATACCTACAACGCAAATGGCGGAAAGACAAAACACCCCTGAGCAGATCCACCTTGGGCTGGCACCTTCATCAGTACAAGGCCGAAATCCGGAAAGCAAAAAAAGCCCATTACAACTCCCGAATCCTAAACTGTAAAAACCCCAGCAAGAACTTCACAAAATCATCACCGAATTCACCAAACCATCATGCACCACCACCGTCCCGACCTCCTCACAATTGCTGTGCGACTCACTCTCTCCACTTTTACACCACAGCTCTCGAAAGAACAAACACCCTAACCAACAAACAAGCTCTCTTACACCCACCAGGCAACCCACCCCCCACACCAGCCAACCCACTGCCTGTGACCACTACACAACCAACGATCGACTCCTTCAGTCCAATATCACCAGACCAATTTCTTAAACTTCTCTCTGCCTGCAAACCATCCGCCTCTCCCCTAGACCCTTGCCTGGCCACAACTCTCAAAGAAATGTTTGCTGCCACCTGCGCAGGAGAACACGCAAGATCCATCATAAATGACTCCCTCTCCTTGGGAATTTTTCCCGACGCATTCAAAATGGTTCATGTCAAACCTCTAATAAAAACTACCGCCCCATCTCAAGCACCAGGTTCCTTGCTAAACTCATCGACCAAACTGATTACTCCCAACTAAATGCCTTTGTCAAAGCCAACAATCTCCTAGACCCCGCACAATCAGGTTTCAGAGCCCGACACAGAACTGAAACCACCCTACCCTCAATCTGGGATGACCTTAAAAACACGGCAGACTCCACGGGTTGCGCCGCTTTAAGCCTTCTTGACCTATCCGCTGCCTTCGACACAATCAATCACTCAATCCTCCATGACCGCCTTCACTCCCTAGGAAGTCGTGGAACCGCTCTCAAATGGATAGCATTGTTCCTCAAAGATAGGAATCAAATAACCCTACTCTCCAACTATTCCTCCCAAGCCCGGCCAGTCGACACAGGAGTTCCACAAGGAGCTTGATTATCAGCCCTCCTGTTCAATCTCTACATGGCCACCCTCCCTCGAATAATTTGTTCCCACAACATCCTGTGTTACAACTATGCTGATGACACTCAACTAATTCTAAAACTCCTGAACTCAAAACCCAACTGCCAACCTGACCTTGCTTCCTGCCTCCTCAACATAGAGCTCTGGATGACTACAAACCACCTCTTGCTAAACCCCTCCAAAATCGAAATCATGGTATGTGGCAACTCCGAACTTCTTCCACACGCACTAGCCTGGCCATCTGCCATGGGCAACACACTGACTCCCTCTAATTCAGTAAAAAACCTTGGATGCACTCTGGACTCTGACCTAACACTCTCGCGCCAAGTCAACAACGTCTAAAAGTCCTGCCACTACCCCCTTAAAACTCTTAGGCGCATCTTTCCATACCTCTCCTTTCCCAACAGACTCTCCATGGTCCAATCAATTGTTACAACAAGACTGGACTACGCTAACCCCCTCTACCTCAGAGTCCATGCATACCAACTGACTAAACTACAAAGAGTACAAAACGCCAAAGCCAAACTGCTACTAGCGCTCCGTCCGAAAGACCACGTCTCCCCAGCCCTCAAAACTCTGCACTGGCTTCCGGTTGCCCGAAGGGTGACCTTCAAAACATTATGCATTTCGCACCGAGCGCTGCATAAAACCGGACCACAATATCTACAAGACAAACTGAAACCCTATCACCCTCCACGTACTCTAAAATCAAGCTCAGCCGGTCTCCTAGTCATACCTAAAACAAACTCAGTCAGGTTAGGCAGATCATCATTCTCATCCTTGGCCCCCACGCTGTGGAACGCACTCCCACCCCACATCCGACTCACTGAAGACCTCATGTTTTTCTGCAAATTACTGAAAACTTGGATCTTCCCCTAAAACCGAAGACGGACGCAAACTAACTCAAACTGGATAACATCATCTCAATGACTTTACCAAATACTAGATCATAAATAGCAATGCAGCATCATGATCCAAGCGACAAATCGTAAACTAATTAACCTCTATTGGTTAGCTAAAAAAGACAATCAAAATAGAATGAGCAAAAAGGATCAAACCAGCGAAGTAGAAATAAAAGAATGCGTTGTACGAGAGCAGTAAAGTGGATGAAATTATGGAAATGGGCAAATAAATGTAATGGATAAAAGGAACAATGTGGACATGTGGAATAAAATGGATAACAACAATTCAACTAACCAAAACTACTAGATCTTAAATAACAATAAGACAAATAACAATAAAACATCTTGATCCAAGCGAGAAATCGACAACTAATAACCTCTAATGTAAACTAAAGACAAACAGAATAAAATGAGTAATCTGGATCAAAGCAGTGAAATAAATAAATAAATAAATAAACAAACAAATAAATAAACAAATAAATAAATAAATTGTGTGAATACAGTAATGCGCTTGAAATTAATTAAATGGATGTAATGATTGCAATGGACGAAAAGGATGGAATGAATAAAGTGAAGAGGGTGGAAAGAAATATACAAGACTGATGAGTAAACAGACAGATGGCACGGAATGTTTAAGTGCATGGTATAAATGGAAAGTACACAATAGACGATTTGACTACATGAGATGGGTGTAGTGCACGGGACTGATGGAGAGCAAGGAACGGATCGAGTGTGTACGACAAGTGATATGGGCTGAACCGATAATGCAAGACGGTTGAACGAAGGAGTGGAGCAGATGAAGTCGGTGGAGTGGATGAAGTGCGTATAGCGAATGAGTGCATTGAGTGGATGAGTGCATTGAGCGGATTAATGCGCAGAGTGGATGACTGTGTAGAGCGGATGACTGTGTAGAACGGATGAGTGCATAGAGCGGAAGAGTACGTAGTGCTGATGAGTGCGTAGAGCGGATGAGTGCATAGAGTGGATGAGTGCATAGAGCGGATGAGTGCGTAGACCGGATGAGTGCGTAGACCGGATGAGTGCGTAATAGCAGATGAATTAGATGAATGCACAGAGCGGATGGGTGTGCAGAGCGGATCAGTGCGCAGAGCGGCTCAGTGCGTAGAGCGGATCAGTGCGTAGAGCGGATGAGTGTGTAGAGTGGATGTATGCATAGAGCGTGCGAGTGCATAGAGCAGGTGAGTGCGTAGAGCAGGCGAGTGCCTAGACCAGTTGAGTGCGTGGAGCGGACGAGTGCGTGGAGCGGACAAATGCGTGGAGCGGACGAATGCATGGAGTGGATGAATACGTGGAGCGGATGAATGCGTGGAGCGCTTGAGTGTGTGGAGCGGATGAGTCCGTGGCGGGATGAGTGCATGGAGAAGATGTGTACGTGGAGTGGATGAAAGCATAGAGCAGATGAGTGCATAGAACAGATGCGTGCATAGAGCGGATGAGAGCGCATAATGAATGAGGGCATGGAGCGGCTGAGAGCATAGAACAGATAAGAGTGTGGTGCGGATGTAGGTTGTGGTGCAGATGTAGGTCGTGTGAGTGGATAATAGAGTGGAGCAGATATAGGGTGCTTGGAACGGATTGGAGTGCATGGAACGGACTTGAGTGCATAAGAAATGCGTGACTTACATGGAACGGTCTGGAATGCATGGTATGTTTGAAAGAGCATGGAAAAGAACGGCTCTGAGTGCTTGAAATGGTCGTAATGCATGGAACAGTCGGAGAACATGGAACGGATGATTATATAGAACTATTGGAGTGGGCCCGTTCTCAAACAACTAAGGTAAACCACCATATCACATCTCCACGCTTACTTTCTTCTTACACCACCACTCAACTAGAACACAGCGATACTATGACACCATTCGGTATAGCTGTTCTCATACCATTATCTGCCTCATACTCCCCATCACTCTAACTAAACACTGCTGGATATGCACCCCCGAACCTAGGCGTTCTCCTCAAGCCAAACGCAGCCAGGATCGGTCTGGATAAAACCTGCCAGAGCAAAAAACATACTCTTGATCTCTCAACCACCACACCTACCGCTAAAAAGGAGCTATCACACGAATGCCACACCAGCTGCACACATACCCGGTGCTCACACACACCTTTAACTTTCTCTATTCTCTCTACTGACTTGAACTTCGGTTCCCGAGGGCGTTCAACCTTCCAGCGCCTTGAGACCATACCAATGGTACATAAGGCGCTATATAAATGCAAATTAACATAACATAACATAATTGGCATGTGTTGAGCCTAACATCATCATTTTCTGGGGTGAATGCAGATGTGGATTTATTGCACGAGAAGATTGTGATGCAATTTTAAGACAATTACATGCCAATATCACCCCAGCAAACCACATCATCATGCTGGTCTGATAATGTATTTTCCTGGGCCAATGCTGCCAGTGTTTTGTTGACTGTCATCATATTTTTTGGGAGAAATGTTGAAACCCGCAGTATTTCACGACTAATAGGATGATACAAATGCATTTGTAACAGGCAGACATTGTTGCCTGTGGAAACAGTGTGATAAGGTGCAGAGCAGCATTATCTTAGTCTCTTTTCCCAGGTACAAAGCCTGCTAGTGTGACAGTGATGAATGAATCCCTTTATTGGCAGACACTCAGGTAGCTGCTGACACTGTAAAATCCTTGTTATATATGGAGTGTGTGTAGAAGCAGCCTAGGAAAATACAAGTAAACATGCAATGATGATACACTAACCAAATAATGAGCCATGTGTTTGAGTTTAGATCAGAAAAAAGGAGAACTGTATGTTACAGCACGGCGACATACAGTAGGCCTTTCTGATGTACGATGGGATATCTCTATGCCACTTAACATGCTACCCACCATGGCAATTGTATTTTATAGACCAGGTAGGAGGCAGGCCTACTTCTTGCACGACTGTTGGTTATTGGTATTTCACTATGAACAATTGTTTCTGCTTTACACCCAACCATGAAATCGTTCACAGTCACACATTGGAATATCCAGAGTATAGCGTCCTCTCTATTTGGGCAGAAGCACACAACTGTGGACTTTCTGCAAAGTGTGATGGGCCATGATATTATAATTTAGCAGAAGACGCTTTAGTGACTGCCCAGAAGGAGACAGTTTGCCCAGATATAAAAAGACACAAGGGGGCAGAGGCTCTGGGTGCATATAGGTATGGTACAGGGAAGACATAGCAGAATTTCTGCACCCCCAAACGAAACACCCCACAAACATTTGAATTAAAATATCTAACTATGTATTGCAAAAGAAATCTAATATCTACCTCTGCACAATGTGCATGCCTCATGGTCTCAGTCCACTTTGACTAAGAACATGTTACTAGGATGCAATCTGCATTTATTAAGTTTCAAAGATGGAGGGAAATCATCCTGTAAGACAAGGGACAAGGAGAAATGAATGGACGCACAGGTTCAGGACTGGACCAAATCTCAAACCAAGGGGTCCGCCATTTATTCTCAGAGCATGTACTATACAAGGATAGCCCACTGACAAAGAGAAATAGATACCACAACACTACACACTCAATGGCCAGACATTATTAAGCTTGTGCACATTCATAAATATAAACCTTTTGAATGGGAGGATGAAAGGTGTTTTCCTTCACACAATTTACTTTTATTGAAACTTAGGGCAGTAAGGCCATGGTATCACCGACGCGACCGGAATCAGTTACATAATTGTCAAAAAGCAATCACCACTCTGAAACCACTGCCAACTGGTTATATACAAGAAAACAGATCTGAACAACTAAATCAGACCAACCCTGCAAACGAAACATCCTCCGCAGAGAGAAAAGGATGGCTGCAAGAAACAACACGCCCGCCAACAGGGCGCACATAAAGGAGACAACAAGAGCCTATAAAAGCTGCTTACGGGTTTACCGTTTAAAATTACATCAACAGGACTCTGAAAATATGCTAGAACAAATTGGAAAGTCCAACTCTAGAGATTTTTGGAGCCTGGTTAACCCACAAGCTAAAGAGGCATCTACAATGATGCTAAACAGTATATCGGAACTAGCATGGACTGGGTTCTATTCAACACTTTTCAAATCTCCAGATCCCGGTGAAGGCCCTTTATCTCCTCAGACGACAGCACGGTGGGTTGATCTCTCCGACAGAACTGATATTCTGGATAAAATACTCAAACTAAAGAAATCAAGGGCTCCAGGGCCTGATGGTCTGTCTAATGAGAATTTGAAATCTGCGCCAGAAAAATGGGCAAACCTGCTGAATCTAATTTTCTATAAATGTACTATCTCCTGCTCAATCCCGCCTACTTGGACCTCAGCAGTTATTATCCCTATATTCAAAAAAGGAAGGAAGGATGACCCCAGAAATTTTCGTCCGGTGGCCCTCCTAGATGTTATAGGGAAAGTTTATGGTTCCCTTCTGCTGGATCACTTTAATCAGTGGGCAAAAAGATAACCCTGTAATGACCCTCTTCAATCGGGGTTTAAAAAGGGAGTAGGAACTAGTATAAACATCTTTATCCTCAGCCTCTTAAAAGTAAAAGCTCGTGAAACAAATCGGAACCTATTCCTGGCATTTATAGACTTGTCCCAGGCCTTTGACTTGGTCAACCGAAGGAAACTTTGGGAAAAACTCATCAGTTGGGACTGCCCTCAGGAGATTCTGAATCCTATCAAGGCTCTGCATGCTTCTACATCAATGCAGGTACGACTGAACACCAGTGGCCTACTCTCGTCATCCATAACAACTGACAGAGGGGTCAAACAAGGCTGCCAACTAGCTCCAGCCCTCTTCCTGTCTTACTTTGGGGACTATAAAGATATTTCAACCAGCACACGAGCATTCCCCCCAGAATTGGGTAAAGAGAAGATCCCGAGACTCTTGTATGCAGACAATCTTTTTCAACTGGACCAGACCCCAATTGGCTTACAGCGGCAGTTGTCTGCACTGACTACATACACAGCCGCCAATGACCTAGAGGTAAACAAACAAAAAACGAAGATAATGGTGTTTGGAAAAAATCTAAAAACGACAAAGAAGAATTTGTGGTACCTGTCTACAAACAAAATTGAACAAGTGACTGAATTTAAATATCTTGGAGTCCTTATTGACTCCACGGCCAAAGATTCAGCAATGCAGCACCATCTCTCGGAAAAAATGAAAACTCTAGCCTCGCAAGCAAAAATACTGGACAACAAATATGGTCGCTTTTCATTGCTGCCCCTGCTCAAATTCTATAGGGGCAAAGTTATCCCAGCTATTACCTACGGAGCTGAGGCTATGCCATCTTTACCCTACTCCTTATGGGCTAGATTGGAGAGTCTGTTTTGTCGCTCAGTCCTGAATCTACCACCTTCTACTCCAATCGCCTTGATAAGACGTGAACTCTCCCTCTCCTCTTTAGAGTCAATAGTGAAAAGAGCGTCAGTTATGTTATATCGGAAGATAAAAGATCCTTCTTCCTCGGCAATTTTTCTGATGGTCCAGGCAGAGATGAACCAAAGCAAATCCATGTTACTGTCCAAATGGGAGCTAATGTGCCTACAGCAACTTGAAATCTGCGGCAGCTCCATGGAAGAACTTTTGGGTAACCCGACAAAAACTAAAACACGAACTGAAGAAATGGATTGGATAAATACATTGGATAAGGCATCTGAGTTTAAGATAACTAGTCACCTACCTCCAACAAACAGAAAATTGAATGTAATTCAACCTTTTTTGATAAAGCATCCAGACAGAAAAACTTGGAGCACTCTACTCCGTGCGAGGTTAAATTTGCTACCCACAAATGAGATTCTGCACACAAGGGGCCTCTCAACAACTAATACTTGCCGTTTTTGTAATAACACCGAACAAAGCGAAACATTACGGCACCTTTTATTACTGTGTTCAGGTACAGATAAATTCAGATCACCATACATACTCCATCACCTAAAAAATGCCTATCTAAGGGAAGAAGAACTCTGGTGGGAGCGCTTAATAGGAGGCTTGAGAACATCTTGGTCTATTGCAGCTACTAGAATTTTGGACCAGATCTTTGCACATGTACCTCCGAGCTAGTGGACTGGACACAGATAGATGATGGAAGTGGGGAGTGTTTTCTCCTTTACTTTCGTGTTTCTATAGACTTATTCTCTTGTCTGGATAAATACGCTGTGAAATTTAATGTTCATCTTTTTGTAAAAATCACTTCGGTGATTATATACTCGTATTAAAAAAAAAATAATAATAATAATTTAGCAGAATACGCTTTAGTGACTGCCCAGAAGGAGACAGTTTCCCCAGATATAAAAAGACACAAGGGGGCAGAGGCTCTGGGTGCATATAGGTATGGTACAGGGAAGACATAGCAGAATTTCTGCACCCCCAAACGAAACACCCCACAAACATTTGAATTAAAATATCTAACTATGTATTGCAAAAGAAATCTAATATCTACCTCTGCACAATGTGCATGCCTCATGGTCTCAGTCCACTTTGACTAAGAACATGTTACTAGGATGCAATCTGCATTTATTAAGTTTCAAAGATGGAGGGAAATCATCCTGTAAGACAAGGGACAAGGAGAAATGAATGGACGCACAGGTTCAGGACTGGACCAAATCTCAAACCAAGGGGTCCGCCATTTATTCTCAGAGCATGTACTATACAAGGATAGCCCACTGACAAAGAGAAATAGATACCACAACACTACACACTCAATGGCCAGACATTATTAAGCTTTTGCACATTCATAAATATAAACCTTTTGAATGGGAGGATGAAAGGTGTTTTCCTTCACACAATTTACTTTTATTGAAACTTAGGGCAGTAAGGCCATGGTATCACCGACGCGACCGGAATCAGTTACATAATTGTCAAAAAGCAACCACCACTCTGAAACCACTGCCAACTAGTTATATACAAGAAAACAGATCTGAACAACTAAATCAGGCCAACCCTGCCAACAAAACGTTACAAACTCACCTGCACATTTCTATGAACAGAAGAGAGTAGACACACATGTCTGCTCTCTATTACAAGAAACGAACAGCATGACTGGCACCTACCTCAATAAAACCTACAACCAGACTCCAGCCTACACATACCAAGCTGTTATATATGTAAATTAAAGGGCAGCACCAGACACCCTTATATTACAAACCCCCCAAAAAGAGGAAAAACACAGTGACCAACTGGCTGCATGGTTTGGAAAGGACTGTAAAAAAACCGAATCAAAAACTTACAAACCCAACTAACTTAAAAAACAAGGAACCAGTTAACTCTTCACTTCTCTCAAAATTCTTGTGCATGCTAAGGGAATTACACAGCCACAGTAGTGGCTGTGTAGTTATGGTTAAATTGCTCTTTTCATAGGAAGAGCACTTGTGTGTGGCTTATAACTTTGCTCCCCCTGGACGAATCGTCTCCAAACTTTGCAAAAAAATCAGAGTGGCCCATATACTTTTGGTGATGTTTGGTCCAGGGGGGGGAAAAGTTATACGGGGGTCCCAAAATGTCTTTTTTCCCATAGACTGAATGGGGGAAAAACTTTGCGCACGCCTACAGGCCAAACCGCTGGACGGATTCACACCAAATTTGCAGCAGGTGCATGGGCTTGGTCCCGAAAGCGTGCTTTTGTAAATTTGGTGACAATCCCTCCAGTATTTTCCTTTAAAACGACCAAAAAGTAGGTCTAAAAAAATTAGTGATATCTATGTCCGCTCCGCGGTCACACTTCCCTGTTCGCTCCGTGGACAAGATACCGATTGGTTAAGGGGCTGGCTTCATGACCGCGGACACGCGACGTCTCCGCCGATTGGCTGCAGTGAGCCGTGCTCTGTGTCAGATTGTTTGGATGCACCCGACATCTTGGATCCGCCGACAGCGTGGCGACGACCAGAGGTGAAATACTATTTCGGAAACTGTTTAGGTGTGTCAGAGTGCTTGGGGAAGTTAAGAGAGTAAGAGATGGGTAAAATACTGTATTTGTTTAGGCGGTAGGTGGTAATGATGTATTCCCTATGCCCGCCTTGTCCGGGATGTTTGTAAGTACTAAAAATGAGGGGTCTCATAAGGATAGTACTTCAGTCCGTGCTGTGCTCAGGCAACTTGAAACTGTTCTAAGGACACGCATGGTGTTAGCGAACATTGCAATTGAGTACATGCCGTAGTTACTTTATTTGTTTCTATGGGTGTGCTATTGATTTATACGCCGCCATGGGTGTGATATGCTGCGATGGTTGTGGCCAGGGCCTACAGTCTTGGGTGTATGGCCGTAGGCCATGCTCCCAAGACTGTAGGCCCTGGCCACAACCACCGCAGCATATCACCGTTATAGATACACCCGCAGTATTACATATCGATCAGGTGGTTGTGGGGAGGGTCTAGAGTCTAGAATTTATACGTAGAGAAATTGTACCCCTCTCTGGGTGCAATATGCTGTGGTAGTTGTGGCAAGTACGTAGAGTCTTGGCCAAGACCAAAGTTATAAGCACTGCACTTATAAATACACCCGTAGTATTGCATATAGATCAGGTGGTTGTGGGGAGGGCCTAGAGTCTTGGTTGCATCGCCAAAGGCCATGCACCTAAAATCAAATTTATACGTAGAGAAATTACACCCCTCTATGGGTGCGATATGCTGTGTTAGTTGTGGCCAGTACGTAGAGTCTTGGGTGCATGGCCAAAGGCCATGCACCTAAGACCAAAGTTATAAGCACTGCAGTTATAAGGCTACATGGGTTTTATATAGTGCACTGATTGTGGGCAGGACGTAGATTTTTGGGTGCATGGGCGAAGGCCATGCACCCAAGAACAAAGTTATAAGCACTGGAGTTATAAGCCACTATGGTTGTTATATACTGCACACCCATACATTCAAATATCTATGGCCTTACATCCAAGACTCTAGGCCCTAGCCACAACCACCGCAGCATATCACAGGAATGGATACACCTGTAGTATCGCTTATCGATCAGATGGT
The DNA here is from genome assembly GCF_040938575.1 of Ambystoma mexicanum. Lineage (NCBI taxonomy): Eukaryota > Metazoa > Chordata > Amphibia > Caudata > Ambystomatidae > Ambystoma > Ambystoma mexicanum. The sequence continues at coordinate 618,961,831 of NC_090923.1, read as the reverse complement.
TGTGGGGAACGTGTACAGTCTTGGGTGCATGGCCGAAGACCATGCACCCAAGAACAAAGTTATAAGCACTGAAGTTATAAGCCACTGCACACCCATACATTCAAATATCTATGGCCTTACACCCAAGACTCTAGCCTCTGGCCACAACCACTGGAGCAGATCACAGCTATAGGTATACCCGTAGTATCAAACATCAATCAGGTGGTTGTGGGGAGGGCCTAGAGTCTTGGGGGCATGGCCAAAGGCCATGCACCCGAAACCAAATGTATATGTAGTGAAGTTATAAGCCACAATCGGTGCGATATGGTGTGTTGGTTCTGGGCAGGAGCTAGAGTCTTGCACCCGAGAACAAAGTTATAAGCACTGAAGTTATAAGACAACATGGGTTTTATATAGTGCGGTGGTTCTGGGCAGGACATAGACTTTTGGGTGCATGGCTGCACGCCGTAGGCCATACACCCAAAAGTGTAGACCCTGCCCACAACCACTGCAGCATATCACATTCATACATCACACCCATACAATCGATTATGTAGCTGGTAGGTGTGGGAGGGCCTAGAGATCTGGGTGCAAATTGACTACATGCTACAGTTAAAATGTTTCATTCTATGGGTGTGCTAATGATTTATAAGCGACCATGGGTGTAATATGCTGCGGTGGTTGTGGCCAGGGCCTAGAGTTTTGGCTGCATGGGGAGCATGTACAGTCTTGGGTGCATGGCCAAAGGCCAAAGGCCATGCACCTAAGAACAAAGTTATAAGCACTGGAGTTATAAGCCACTGCACACCCGTACATTCAAATATCTATGAACATGCATCTAAGACTCTAGGCTCTGGCCACAACCACTGCAGCGTATCACAGCTATAGATGCACACGTAGTATCGAACATCACTCAGGTGGTTGTGGGGAGGGCCTGCAGTCTTGGGTGCATGGCCGAAGGCCGAAGGCCATGCACCCAAACCAAATTTATACGTAGTGAAGTTAGAAGCCACAATGGGTGCGATATGCTGTGGTGGTTCTGGCCAGGACCGAGAGTCTTGGGTGCATGACCAAAGGCCATGCACCCAAGACTGAAGTCATAAGCAGTGAGGTTATACGTCAGCATGTGTGTGCTGTGGTGCGGTGGTTGTGTGCACGACCTAGAGTCTTAGGTGCATGGCTGCAGACCATGCACCCAAGAGTAAACTTATAAGTAGTGAAATTATAAGCACCATGGTTTTGATATGCTGCAATGGTTGTGGGTAGGACTTATAGTCTTGGTTGCTTGGCTGCAGGGTGTAGGTGGTAGGTTATGCATCCAAGATGCTAGGCCCTGCCTACAGCCACTGCACCATATTACTGCCATAGATTAGACGTATAGATTTGAATATGTATGACATGTGTGAAATTATACTTACTGTTTACTTTGTTGCGATTCCATATATTTCTTACAAGACTTTGGTACTTGGCGAAATATCCTTTTTTAATTTCTGCGATAAAAGAAAAGAGTATGTTATGTTTGTATTTTATAAAGACTTATTACATTGAATAATAGACATTTTAGCTATTTTTATACCCTCATATTTAGTTTACAAACCAGTGTACTGTGCATTTTGCTCAGTTTCTGTGTTTGTTTTTCAAATCCTTGGTCTGGGGGAAAAAAATCCTTGTCGGATTAAAAAAAAACCTTTCCTTTCTATGCTACAAACTACTTCTTTGTTTCCTTTGAGTGTTTACTTGTTGTTTCTGATTAATGTTATTTCTGTTGGCTTGTTGCAGATTTTTTAAAACAGTTAGATACCTGTTGGCATATTCTAACTGTGCCTTATTTGTTACGAATCTGTGGTATTCATTTATCTGTGTGGTTGTTATACACTCTTGGGCAGTTAGATACCTGTTGGCACATTCTAACTGTTTATACTCTTTTACTTGAATTTTTGTTAACGTTGAAGTACACATTAGCTATTAAATTTTGGCTTTAAGAAAATTAAATACGCATTTGTAAGATTAGCTGGCAATCTCTGCTTTAGAGTAATGGTGCTATTATTACATTTGAACCATCCACATTTCTTTTTAATGTATGCAGTGTAGTGACCTGCTTTAGTTGTAGCTCCTGTGTGGTACACTATACCTATTGTTGTAAAGGTTTTCTTCCTAAGTGACACTTGACTGTGTGTGAATCCAGTCAGTTTGCAGTTGTTTTTGTTACCATCTGCATTGTAACTTAGAAGCATAAGTATTATGTAGTTACTATATGTTTGTATCAGTAAGGTGGAGCGATTATCTGAATTTCACATAGTACATAATCTGCCATGGTTTGCATTCTGTAGAAGTTGCTGAAATGGAATGGATTCACAATTAGGTATGGATACATAGACACATCGCTCATTTGGGATTTGTTCCTGTGTCACATTGTTACAGAGAGTGCATGTATGTTTCCACATGTATGAAATCTGGAAGATTGCATTTATAGGTATGTTTTTGTTTTCCCGTACTTGTAGTAAGTACATTAGAAATTCTTGTGGATCTTCTTGTGAGTTTATAGTGAATCTCACCATTCCAGTACAGCAGCCCAATTCTTGTCTTATTCTGTGAACACTGTATGTGTTGTCAGGATTGTTTGTTGCGTTTCTATGAAGGACTAACATTTGCAAACACAATTGGTCTGTACTGTGTAAGTAAATATTGTTAACAATTGGTGGCAATTGAAATAGAATATTCATTCATTGCTACATTTGCATAGCAACTTACACCAGTTTCATTTGAAAATTTGAATGGACCAGCTAGTTCTGTCTCTGAGTGCTTTTTTCGGAGTTTTTGTTCCTTCTTTGAAGAAGTACCTGATTTACTTTCCCTAATAGGTTCTTCTTTGCTTGTGGTAATTGATGAAGGTTTAGCTTCTTTTGTTTTCTTTGAAGGATTTTCCATCAGATTCTGTTGCATTTCTGTTTGAATTAGTTTTCTTTTACCACTTTTAAGTTTTTCTGGAACAGGGTATGATTTCAGATGGGGGGTGAACAGTGAACGCAGTCTATTGTATTCTAAAATGCAAGGAATATCAGCATTCAGTTTACTTGAATCAAAGATGATTAGAAATAGACCGTGAAGTGTACGTAAGTGTGATAGTACTACATAGCTCATGCCTTCTTTAAAGGCTGTGTTTCCTATATCTATCAATGCTTTGTCTAGGGAAAGACCTTGGGATTTATGGATAGTGACTGCATATGCAAGAGTTAGAGAAAATTGTTCTCTACGTACATACATGTCTTTGAAGAGAAGGAATCGATCAGTTGAACACCCTATCCTTTTCACTTCTGAAAGTTTGTTAAAGCGAATATTGACAAACTGAATGTTGTTTTTACGTGGGTATGTTTGAAAGCCAACAACTGTACCCAGTGCCCCATTAACTAGCCCTTGCTCCACGTCAAGGTTACGTTTAAGCATTACTCTAAAATTTAAGGATAATTTTAATATTTTTTCCAACCCAGCTGTGTTGGAGATTGAATTTTCTAAGGTATTTAGTCTTGTTGTGATTGCTCACACATGAGTAGTGTCATACCATGTAAGTCTAGTTTGTCTGTGGCACAGATTTCCATTATTGGTTGCATTAACATTGTTTCATTGAATTTGAAACAGCTTGCAAGAGTTGGCATTAAGGCCATAGAATTGACATTTATGTGCGCTAATTGTTCCATAACATCAATAGCACATGCGGTATCGCCATAAAGTGCATGTTTGTGCCAGTTTTTCAATATTGCTTGTGCTTCTTGAGATAGTACACCAACTTTAATACTTTTTAAAATGTTGGTGTAAGTGAGATCTGCAGATTGACACATGTTTTCTGTTAATTCTCTGTATTGGACATTTTACCAAAGGTTGACATTTCCTATGCTGCAGAGTTTGTGTCCTAAGGTTTTAAAAATAGGTTCACCTTTCACTGGTGTCAGTTGTAGAAGATCTCTGAAAACGATAATGTGTTTCCCTGCAAAGAGTTGTTCGTAGTTTGTTTTAAGTACTTCTTGCAATCTGAGGTGTATCAAAGCCAACATTAGGTTGGAGACCATGCTCACTTCATCTATTAGTAGCATTTTCATTTGTTTTAATACTCTGGGTAGTTCCATTGCAGATTCTGCAGAAAGTTTGTAATAGTCTAATTTGTTTTGGTGTTCTACTGGAAGGAGTACCTATGTTGTAGGCAGCTAAACCTGTGGGGGCAGTTACAACAGCTGAAAGTTTGTTGTTTGTCATTTGTTGAAGGAACTTGCTGATGATTTTGATTAAGAATGTTTTTCCGGACCCAGCTTCACCACTGACGTACAGCAGTATAGGTTTGTAATTTTGGCAGGTACATTCTTTATTTTCGTGTTGTACACCATGTGCAATTTGTTTTGTTACTTCTTCAAAAATGGTGCGCTGATCTTTGTTAAGTTTTGCTTGTAGTACAGTTAAGTCTTCTATATCTTGTTCATAGTGACACATGGTGTTTTCCACTTCTGTCATATCTAATTCTGCCTCATTTGCTATTAGTGGCTGTCTTAGTGGTTCTTGGCTTCCTGTTACAGAAGGTTGACTACTGTCGGAAGTGTCCTTATCTAGTTTGGGCAGAAGTTCTTCTTCGTGTTGCTGTTCATTGTGCAACATTGTTTTGTACTGCATAAAGTTCACATTGGTGATAGCGCTTTCATTTACTTTGAAAGCATCTTCATAGAAGTCATAGTTATCTAGTATCTCTTCCTCTTTTCTCCATGGTTTAAAAAGTTGTAGCAGAGACATGTAATATAGTTCTTTCTGTTGAGGAGTTTTAAATGACAATTTGAAATGATTAATTAAGCTTTGTTTGGTAAGTTTCACTAAGCTGCCTTCACAATCTGTCACTCTATATCTACCTTTGCTTTCATCAGGTTTTATATTATTTTTGTATGCAAAGTTTTGAGCTATGTGGTACAGACACATGGCTTCCAAAGTGGAACTCCTGTTCGGATAGTAGGTGTCCAGTACATTTTTTTTTTTTTAAATGTCTTGGCTGTTGGGATCATTTCTGGCAATTGTTTCTATGTCCTCATATGATTTCAGAACTCTTTTTGTATTCTTAGCAGGACCAAGACTTAGCCATACTATGTTGTCTGATTTTCCATACAAAGCAGTACTGGTCAAATGATCTGCTGCTTCAAAGGCGCCACATTCTCTGTGAGAGAGCATTTGTATGCTTAGGCTGTACATTTTCTGAGATAGTGTTTTGTCTGATGATAGTTCATTCCAGAGGTCTTGAAGCTCTGTTTTGTCTGCTTTTGTTAAGTAGGCTTTAACATATTTTGCAACTGTAGTGGAATTGTCTGCAATCTACTGCACATCTATGTTTGCATTCCAAAAGAGGGCAGTGATTGCATTGTAATCATTGATATATTTTGATTCTTCTGTTCTTTTTATGTAATACGTGTTCTTAGGTGATTTACCTTTAACACTATGTTGAACTGAAGACATGAAGTTGTTCACTTCACCTGTTTCTGTAACTGGTCTAGGGAAACCAAAGCGACATTTGGTGTAGTATTTCCCTTTGCTTTTGTATTTGCGACAACAATATTTGCCACATTTGTGTCTTTGAAATTGTAAAATCTGTCCATGCAGGTCACTATGTGTCTGTTGTGAAGGGATTTCACAAGTGACATATGTTTGGATAAACTGCAAAACAGTGGCATCACTTTCGTGACCAAATTTAGGTGCACGTTTGATTCCTAAAAGCATGTGAATATGTGGTGCTCCTCTCGCTTGGTATTCTTTTCTCCAAAAGAAGTGTTGCACCTCTCCACGGGGAGGAACAGTTTTATTACAAATAAAGTGTAGCATAGCAATGAAACAATGATGGAAATATCTTGACACATTAACTGGATCTAGAGAGCAAAGTTCTCCAGGTGTTAGTATATGTATGTTGGTTTTATTGTTGTTTGATATGCGTAGGAACTCATGTAAATCTTCCCATGCATACTCTGCACAACTAAGTGTAACAAACCAAGTCGGTGGTCCAAGGCTTCTGATCATACAACGTACGTCTCTGTGCCATCGGAACCAGTATTCTTTTGTACCACGCATGTTTGCAAACAGATATGTTATACTTGATTGTAAAACCTCATCTTTTTCTTGTACTTTTTGTATTAATTTGCATAGCTGACATATTTTGAAAGTGGGTTCCAGATTTCAAAATGTGTGCAACTCCGTAACATAGGGTTGCTAGTTCACTTTCAAAGAGTAGGCGGAATATGTATTTCACATTTAGTCTAAATCTGGGATCTTGAGAATACATTCATAATGAGCAGTATTCTGATGCCGTAATCTGAGTGGGTCTATCATCGTATCTTCCACCTCTGCCAGTAGGAAATAGCAGTGGAAAAGCACATGCTTCTATACTTTTTTCCCATATGCTCATTGGTGACCCTTTGGTTTATCGCATTTGGTAAGTTTCTAGTGCATCATCTATGCTTTCATTGGAATGCAATGGATGAATTGTGTAATGGTCCAAAAGAGTGATACTGCAGCAGGATCCAGAAGTTCAAATTGACCATTTAGGTTCTGATGACTCTTGAATTATTTCAGTTGTTTCCCTTAAGCTTTCTTCAATATTTATTTCTTTGTAGTATTCATTATTGTCTTTCAGATATTGAAAGGCTTGTCTAACTTTAGGTAAGTCCACCAGTTGTTGCCAACATTTTTTTTCTTTTGTTGGTACACCATTTACTAAGACAATTAACAAATGCTCTATTGGACGTTTCCCTCCTAGAGTGTGTACATTTTCTGTCAGATCTAATGGCAAATAAACTATTTTGCCACAAATGCCTTTCACCAATTGAGAGGGAGGTGATTTTGCTGTTTTTGGTTGAAGGCGTATTATTGCTTGAAATGGGTGAACTGTTTGAATTATGATGCTCTCATACAAATTGAGTTGTTGCAGGGGTTTTGGTAGTGGGAATAATTCCAAATTATATGTGATAGCACGTGAAGGAGTTTGGTTGTTGTCCAGTTTTGTAGTGCAGTAACTGCAACATATTAGGGGTTCACTTATTTGGTATTTTATTTCTGCTAAAAGGTACATTGCTAATTCAAATCATTTGGAATCTTCATTGTCTTGTATTTTGTATGTTACGTCTATAGTTTTTGTGTTCCTTTTGTAAAACGTTCTGCGGCAACACACACACACATGGTTTGGTACTTCAGCCGATGCACGTTTAAATTTTAATATTTCTTTTTTGTATGTGTGTAATAGAAGATTGCTATGTGCAGAATTGTTGCTAGTCTGTTCTAAAACTATTGCATTGTGTAAGTGTCTTTCGCTTCCAAAATATTTTCTCTGGATACGGTTGATTTCTTCCTGTAGGTATGAGGGTGTGCCATGTATAAGAGTGTTACTTAAATTGGCTAATTCTAAAGCTGGACTTTTAGCATAGTACAGTTTATACAGTAGATTTCTTACATTTGAATGATGTATTGGTATCTTTTTGATATCATGGAAGGTGCTTTTGCAAATAGGTCCTGAAATGCAGGCTAATGAATGTCCTTGGAGTCCTGTGTATTTGCGCACTGGACAGATATTCATATTCTGCATCACTTTCATTTTGATTTTGTCTTTATCTTTCACATACTGATTGAGGAAATGACGTAAAGACTTGAAAGATTTGTCTGGAATGTCACACATTGACGTGCATGGCCATTTGTATACTGGACGGTCTGGTTCAGTTGAATCGAGAGGTAATTCTGAGTTTTCAGGGGATACTTTTCTAAGCAGTGTTTCTTGTTCCATGATGGTATTATTGATTTTTTCATACCCTCGTCTACTGCTATGGATGGCAATTGTGTTTGTTTGATTTTGTTTGTATGCTTTTTCATTAAAATATGGTTCTGTGGTTGTTGTGTGACTCCATTCACCTCCACAAATATTTAAGAAGTTATTTTTGTTGACATTCCATTTATTGATAAGTTTGTTTTGTAGTTTAGTACTTAGTTTTGTTAGTGGTTTCATTCCTTTTAACACTAGAATAAATAATTTCCTTTTGAGAAGGATTGCACTGTCTACAAGAACTTGTAGGATTCATTTTCTACGGTAGGTTTTAAGGGTTAATGATGATTTCGGTCCTCTTCTTATTAGATTCTGAAGGACTCTGTGGAGAAACATTTTTGCTAAAATCCCTTTTTTACTATGGGTTCTTGTTACTATATCAGGATTAATAGGAGCATTGTTAGCAGTACTGGTAGCCAATTCTTTGTAAAGTGTTTTCTGTTTTGTGCCACATTTTGATAGAGAAGCCAAAGTTTCGGTAATTGAAGCTTCCTTTGTTTCGCTAAACGACTGTATTAGCTGTTTTGTTCCAACGTTCTCTACAAACTCTGCTACAGGTGGATGCTTACTTTGGACACTTTTATTTTCATTTGCTCTATTTCTGCGTTCCTTTCTATGGACTTGCTTTTTGGTAGGCATTCTTTGGGGTCTGTTGAAAAAAAGAAGGCATGGTTTGGTCTATTGTACAATGTATGTGTGCTGTGTGCATGTGCGCATGAGTTTGATGGGGAAGCTGTTTGTGGTGGTGTGTGAATGTGCATTGGGTAGTTACAATGAGCTGGGAAGGCTATTTTTTGTATATGACTACACTGTGCTTCAGATGAGAGTAGAAAGTGAGCTAGTGGTGAGGAGAAGCATTAATAGTAAACGTAATGGTATAAAATTAAAACAGCTATTTGTTTACTAGTACTAACATTCTAAGGCTTCTGTATGTTATTTGTGTTCCAAAAGCACAGGGATTTGTGAGCCATTCTGCTTGTTATTCTTTCTTTAATAAATGGGGATTCGTGGGTAGAATGGTTCAGAAATCAATGTTTGTTTTGGTGCGCAAATTGCATAAATAACCCACACAGTCTCTTTGAGGAACAGTAAGAATATAAACGTAGTAGTGTACTTACTTTTTTTTGCGGAATGACCAGGTTTCTTCGGATATGTCGTTTGCAGTGTAGATGCTGTTGATTTTCAGGAGAGTAGTCTTCACTGCAATTGTAAAAGGAGGAAGTTAGTAACTTTGTGTGTTTAAAGCAGTGATGTTACTGTACACGTTCATTTTGCATCCTTCGTCAGAGTATTCTCCTTTGATATCTCAACACAGTACATTTGTGCATTTTATTTCACTATGTGCTGCCTTTATATGTTATTTGCAGTATGTTAGTTGAACCTGATTCGCAAATGAGTACAATTTTCAGTTTATGAAAATGCCTTGTTTTTTTAAGCTGTGTTGTCAATAGCAGAGAGGCTCGTAAGTGATAGGTCATTATAGTAGATGGGAAACATTTCACTACTTTAATATTAAAAGTACGAATCCGAAAAATCGGGAGACCCTCAGAGGGAGATGTCACCACAGCAATCGGGAACGTTTATTTTTCTCATACGATCGCATTGGAAGTAGCATTAATTTAGGCAGTACACAGTAAAAAATGGTGACATTTTCTAAAGGAAAATCGAGTTTCACGCCTATATCGGGAGGGTTGTTACGTATATATAGGTTATGCGGGAGACAGTAAGAAGTAGTGCAGTTTCCCCAAGAAAAATCGGAAGTCTTGCACTTAAAGGGGGAGCGTTGGTATGTATTGGCTATGCAGATTTAGTGGCATTAATTTGTTTAAATGAAATCATAAGGGTTGCACATGTTCTCTGATTAAAATGTGCATACCTGTACTTTGTACTCATGCATGTGCGCAATCATGGAACTGTATGTAGAAATCCGCGGCACTTGCACAGTAATTTTTGAAGTAGGTGCTTTGTAAAGATATGCAACGCATTCAGAGTGATCAATAGTACATTTGAAGTGCAAAATTTTGATGATGGAGTTAGATGTAGAGATGTTGAATGTGATTGGTGGATGGTTGTGTGACTGCTTAGCTGTGTCCAATGAGGGAATGGATTCGCGAGTATTGTGGAAAGGGTAGAAGGACTAGCTAAGAGTTACAAGCCGCACATAGACAGCACTTGCCCGTGGGTAGGGCATGCCACATACGGGGTTCTATAGCAAATCCAGCATGGAAAGGGGACTGTAGGTATCAGCCAATCAGATGTTCACATTGTTCATTTGTGTCGGAAGACGGTGCGTGTACTGAAGGTGGCAGAGGTGGAGACAGTCAGGGTTTTGGTGCTCGGAGATATTTTTGTTCATGGTTTACAACACTTTCCAAAAGTAGACATGTGGCACACAATTTCGATATGAGAGGAGTGGAGGTGGTGTGGAGTGCTGAGACTGATCGCAATGTTGCGTCAATTCTCCAAGTTTGCAGAGATATGCTTAGGATGACCAGTCCCCATGTGGTACTTTTGCACTATGGTGCTTGCCATTTAGGCTACGTGAGTTCACGTACTTTGTTGGAAGATTTGGAACACTTGGTGCAAGCAGTCATTAACATCTTTCCAACTGCAAAAGTAATTTTTTGTGGCTTACTCCCTGGAGGAAAATGGGACAACAGTTATGTTTTCTGTCCTGATCAAAGTACTGGGAGGTGTAACATCAATCGCGGCATGCGTGCTTTCATGTTACGAGCTGGTATGTTTTTCTGCAGCCACGAGAACATTGTTCCCAGTAATGCGGCTTATTTTGTAGCAGATGGTGTTGCGTTATCTTCTTTGGGAAATGCCATGTTCTTTTGGAATGTAAGGCTTGCTTTGGACAAGGTTCTGTAATGATTGTAGCAGTAAAGTAAGAACAAAAAAAAATTATAAAAAAAACAAAATAACAGGTGTCTGTAAGGCATCTACCCAAAAAACAAAAAAAAATGGCTCTTTTCAGAGCCCACCTCCTCTACGTGTCCGCGGACATGGCGGTAGTCTGCAAGCAGCGCGTATTACCAACAGGGTATCTGGGGTGGAGACACATGCAAATGAGAATGTGCAAAGCTAGGGATTGGTCAGTAAAGTTCAGTGGGTGTGTTCTGAACAGAGAAATTTAGTGAGAACGTATTTTTCCCTGACAGGAGACCAGACAGCCATGGCCATGTGTGCTCGAAAACAGATTATCTGGATTTTGGGAGACTCATGGATATATTGGGTGAAGGTGCATGCAGAAAGTTGCGGTCTATCGGCAGATCTTGGATTTTCTCATGTGGAAGTGCACTGGCATGGAGTGCGTGGAATGAAGTGGCTGGGCTTGGTACCTCTCTGTGTTACTTTACACACTGAGCGTCATCCTGATATAATTATCATTCATTGTGGAGGAAACAGTTTAGGCCATGTCTCTGGAATTTCTTTGCAATTTGCAATGAAGGAAGGACTTGCGAAGGTCATGGACATGTTTCCAAATTGCCAAATAGTTTTTTCCCGTATTGCACAAAGACAAATATGGCTGTGTTCTTCTGCATTTGGTCCACAAATGGAGAAAGTGAGGTGCAATGTCAATAAGGCTGTTTGTGCCTTTTTAAGAGATGTTGGCATGTCCTCATTCCACAATGAAAACATTTTCAGCAGCACTTTCATTTTTCGCAGAGATGGAGTCCATCCCACATATGCTGGCAATCAGATTTTTCTTCGCAATGTACAAAATGCATTGCGACATTTTTTGGATTTATAGTCACCTATTTGGCAATCCGTTTTTTCGAATCCACAGTTTTTGAAACACACAAAACACCACCGAAAGACTCTTTTCAGAGCCACAACTTACACCCAGCGAAAAGTGCATTGGTTTTGCTCCGCTTGCACCCTCCATTTTTGTGGATCCTATGACTGTCCGCAGACTTTTTGAAAAATGCGCGGGGGCCTACACCGGTCACTTCATAGTTCTATTGTTAAACTGAGGAAGGCGGCTTTGAAAAGAGCCTTTTTTGTAATTTTTGTTTTTATTCAGTTTATTGCTTTTCAGCACACAACACACTAGGAGAGGAGGGTAAAGGTGGGTATGGAAGGGACACCAAACATGGGATAAGAAAGGGCAGGTGGAGAGAGAAAGATGTAGGGTGGACTTTACTTGGGTAGGGAGCAGTTCTTCTGGTGCTCCGTGACCACAGTCTCAAAAGCACTTCGAAGACTCTCCGCCCAGCAGAGTAGTGCATCGCAGTACATACACAATATTGTAACCCTCGCAAGGTAAGGGTCAACAGCATTGCAAATGGCCTTTGAGGCAGCTGGAGGGATGTGCTTCCCCACAGTAGTTTCTCTTGTGGTGAGAGGATCGGACACGGAGGATGCTGTGGAGGAACTCAATCTACTATATTCTTCACATGGTACCACCTTGCGAATGTCCGCACTGTGGAACGAAGTTAGGTGTCGCTTCATGGTTGTCGTACCAAAGCTGTATGCACCAGGTCTCCTGCGACTCAGCACCAAGTTGCATTGCTTACACATGACCTGGTTCGCACATGCTTTTGGTACGTTTCCAAAAACGGTAAACAACCGCCACACCCATGACACCCGGCGAGTGCTTGTAGTGCGGAGTTCCTACACCTCATTCTCTTCTTCCTCTTCTTCCTCGCTCTCTACATCCTTACCCGTATTTCACTCTGCAGGCCCTTGGGGAGGTGGTGGGGACGGAGGGTTTGGGGGTGGTGCTGAGGCTAATGAAGCAACAGCAGCCATGGATGCCATAAGGATTAGTCGGCTAATGTTCGCTACAGCAGTAAAGGCAGCACAACACCATCTGCTATAGCCAGAAGCACAATGAAGATGAGCTCGGGGTGTGGCCATTTATAGGGGTGGAGGGGTGCGGCTCGTGACCATATCGAGCACTCAAAAGCGCTGCAAAAATTCTAAACAATACGTTGAAAGGTAGGGCCATTGTATGGGAGATGTGAAATGGTGATTTTATACTGTAAAATTATTTCCCATGTTTGTATAAGTTCTTTTGAAATGTTGCGGAAGCAGACAAACTGCGCAAATTAGTCCACATGCTCAGCATGGGTGCGGTCACATGATGACGTCGTGAACATATCCGCAAAGGAAATGGGTGCCACTGGACACCAAATGCAGAGTAATGGATGTGCGCATGTACGCGGAAGTTCTACGGACAGTGTTTAGGTCCTGAAACTAATTAAAAGTACGACACAAGTGAGACGGACAGTTAGGAACAGGTGCAATGTTCGCAGTACTTATGGGTGGTGTGCACATGTGCGTAGATGTTCTGCTGACTGCATGGCCAGGTGAAGTGTCCTTAGGACACCTTCATTTTGTTTGACTACGGACATGCCGGACACCGCGCCAGTTCTACGGACAGTTACAACTTTGCTGCAGACGGTACGGATATGTATAGTGTCCTTAGGACACTCCCATTTTGTTCATTTATAGAAATCCCAGACACCTGGTGTGTTCTAAGAACATGTTTTATCTTGGTTGTGACTAGTACAGAGAGGTCTAATGTCCTTAGGACGTTCCCATTCTGTTCATTTATGGACAACTTGGACACCTGGTGCGTTATAAGATTAGTTCCAAATTTATTGACATTGGTACGGGGTAGGTGTATTGCCCCTAGCACATACATACTATATTGATTACGGCCAGCCCGAACAGGCATGCTATCCATGGACAATTTGAACTCTTTTAAAAAAAATGCTTTAATCCAAAACATTCCTCTACAACTAACATACACAATTCTTTAATACACACACATACATCAATCAAGAGAAATACAGGGGGAAGCAGATACGAAACAAATATAGGGGAATTAGGGTTTAACACGGGCTGGTTGTGAGGGAATGAAGGGATGGATGTTTCACCAAAACGTTTCTGTTCCTCTTGAGGGTTTGGGGATGGGTCACTAGGAAATGGAGAAGGGGGAGAGGTACAGGTGGGACAGTGGTATCTTATTTTTCCTCTCACATACTCTTCCACAAATTGCCTTGAGCTGTTACAATTCTCATTCAGTATGTCCATTTTCTGTTCTACCCGTTTCAGGCTGTCTTGCTCTGTGTCCTTTGGTGGACTTTCTTCTATTTTTACCTGTTCTGTTAAAAATGAATATATATATAAAAAAAAAAAGTCCATAAAATACTGACTGTTTATTTGCTTATGCATAGAAGTGTGTACCATTATTATTGCTTTCTTCCGACATTTCCCCATGCGGAACATTCTCCTCCAGCCACTCCAAAGTACTGCACATTTCTGTATCAAAACAACAGAAATACATCATTTTTTCTGCACCTCATTCAAAAAGTACACACACATATAAGAAAAATGAAGTTCACTTACTATTTTCTTGTAAATTGTCTTTGTTGTGCTGTGTGCGTCTACTGTTGCTTCTGGCTGCAGTTTCTGTGAGGTAATTACGTTGGAGGCATATCTTATTTTGTTATGGTATAATCCATTTATTCTACATGATAATTAAATGCATGGGTAATGTGTGAGATGTGTAGGTTCAATTGGTTAGTTATTAGTACTTACAATGTGTTTATGTGTTCTTTTTTAAACTTGTGCATTTCTCACATGGCACAATAGTACAATTTCAGATACCCCCTGACTGTTTGGGTAGTGTTGATCTCGTCCGCGCCAGTAGGCAGACAGGCGCTCAGTCCGTGCCTTTCAAATATCATTAGCGAGGGGGTTCGGTATGTTTTATGTTACATGTATATAAAGTAAGGGAATTATAGTACCTATCTCCCAAATTCACATGATGAAAGTGTACATTCAGTAAAAAACTTTGTTAACGGGATGTTATGAGTAATTTGCCGTATTAAAAACCTATGAAATTCACAAGGTTAAGTTAAGTTGCCCTACTAAAAACCCGTAAAATTCACTAAAAAAAACTTTGTCAAGGGGACGTTATGGTTAAGTTGCACTACTAAAAACCTGTGCAATTCACTAAAAAAAACTTTATAAACGTGACATTATGGTTGAAAGTAAAACCGAAAACCCCTGAAATTCGCCAGTTATGGTAGGCTAAGCAACCATAACTGGCCGCACCACTGTGCACTGCTAACACTAACACCCAGGACATCACTGATGACATATGTCTATAGCAAGAAATATGTCTTGCTCTTGGGAATTATCTATTCTTCCTTGGAGCTATCCAAACCTCCCTTTTCTGTAGCAACCTTGGAAAGGGGCAGTGCAGCCACTGTCTGGGCTTCACTGATCTTTTATTCTCAGCTAATTCAGCAAGTCAAATCTCCCTGCAGCTTCGAGGCTTCTTCATTGCTTCCCATTCACTCTAACGGGGCTTCTACATCCATTTTATTCAAGATGGCCACTCATTACCATAGCATTTCTACATTTAGCAAGCTGTATATGTGTATCATTCATATTGCATTTCAGCGTGTCTGTTGATTAAGTTATGTTCTTCATGTTTATATAGTGCAGGTAATATTCTTTATGCCTAAATGCACGTTGGACCTAGTGTCTTCATGGTGAGTGCTGCTGGGGTGGTCAATAAAGGCCCCAATGAGGAAGAGGGGTTCGTGTTGTGTGCACCATATTGGTGGCTGAGGGGATGGTGATGTTAACGCGATGTTGCAATTTAGCATTTTTCTAGTGTAGTTAATAAGGTTTGGATAAGTGTTACTTTTATTGTTATTTTCTGTTGATACATTTTAGTTACACACGCACGCAGCAAGATAATGTAAAATCTGCTAATTCAATATAAATACAATGAAGGTGTGAGGTGTGCCACGTAGCACCTAACGGGCTGCGATGAGCCTCATATTTGTAAGCAAGAAAGGAGATTTGCAATGGAGAAACCACTGTGAGTGGACGTGGTAGTCATGAACATACATCTACAGACATACAGACATGGGCCCTCATTACAAGTCAGGCGTTAAGGGGTTAACGGCGCTGTAAAGAGCGTCAGCGCCGTTAAACCCTTAACGCCTGATTCACACTTTAACGCCTGCTTTTTGCAGGCGTTAAAGTCCAAGGCGCTAAGCGACCTTGGTGCTAATTACGGCACCGTAATTTACGGTGCCGTAATTAGCGCCTTTCCCATCCCCATTATGCCCTATGGGGCAAAAATGGGAATGGGGAAGGGCAAATGGTGAATGGGGAATTACCGCCCCACTCACCTTGGAATGGGGCGGTAATTCCGCCATCCACCATGGCGGAATCTGGCATGGACCATGGTGCTAATAGCACCATGGTCCACCGCCTGACTTGTAATGAGGGCCATGGTGTTTTTAGGGACTTGGGACAGTTGGGGTACATGGTGAATATACAAATCTGTATGCAGCAAGTCCTCTCAATGCTAGGGATTGTGTCGGCCCAAAAGCTTGCGGTGGCAAGATGAACTCTGTGTGACTGGGAAAACAGGTTGAGGAATGGCAGCAGGTAGCTGTGTTAAAATCATATGGTCAGCTACAGCCAGGCTCAGGCTTTTATGACTTGGTACTATTGTGGAGAGGAGATGCAATCTTTTTAAGTAAATGGCAGCCAGGGAAGTCAGAGCATTGTCCAGGGAAGTCCGGCCCTCTGGTAGAGTCAATTAGCGACTGAGTAATAAACCTGGTGCAAGGCATGCTTAAGGGCAGAGTTGACAAATGGTTGATGGATTTCGATCAGGTTCTTAGGATGTGCCCACAGGCCATGTGTGCTGAATTGGTAGTCGTATAGATGATTGTGAAATAAGGATTCCAGCAAGTCTGGGTAGATATGATATTTATTGCAAGTTCAAGGGAACCTGTTTATTCCGCCTCCCCCCCTTCATATTATTGAAGGGTCCTTGCAAAGCATGTGCATTACGTTCAGGGTTTGAGTTCTCCGGACAGTTGGAACTTGTAATGAATTATGCTTGTTACATGAATGTGTATCTGTAGGACGATGTCATGACCTACTACAGCAAGATGCCAAAAAGGGGTGTGCTGTAAATATGTGCTTATGGAATGATATGTTGAAAGAAAATGGTAGTTAAAAACATGTGTCCAATGAGAGCGTGGGAAATAAAGGAGGTTACATTTCTTTGTATAGGTTTCACCAATCATCTGTTGGGGAATGATTTGTAATAAAATATGTGGGAGTGTTTTAACTGTTGCAAAAATGTATAAAATGTGTAAACTTGTGTGGTGCGAGGAGACTCAGGTTAGTCTGACTCTGTGTCATCATCTAGCTCCTCCCGGCTCTTTGTACAATAAATAATAAACTTGCTTTAGGGACAAATATGAACTCACTTCTTAAGACGTGGGTCTACTTTGGGATAAGGTGATCAGAGGTCCATCCACACATTTGGCATGCTTGGGTAGGTCCCAGGCTATCAGAGACATTGGGTGTTTCCTATCCGTACAAGTCAGCTGCAGCGCTTCTCAACAGAGGACCAGTTTTCCGTGAACAGCGAACGGAGAGGTCTACAGGTGCCATATTGGCTAGAGACCTGTCTGCTGAGGTGTGGCTTTGCAGGGTGAATTGAAGGGCACCACTTTGCAGAGCTTCGGGAAACCTTTTCACGTGAGTGCACTTTGGCGGGTAAAGCCAAAGGCTAACGGGGAAAAAAGTTTTCTTTTTTATTTAAGGGTTTCTTGGTATGGGAAAAGAAGGCTTGTATGTGTGGAGTTAGACAAGGTTAGGTGGGTTGAAAGGATGGGTGGTTTGGAGGAGTGAATGAACTGTTTTGTGTCTTAATTCTTTTTCTATATATTTTGTATCTAGTTTGTTGTTCTAAAGGTGTGTGGTGGTATCCCCACCAGCATGTCTATTGTGAGGTTTGGTCTGATCCCCTTCAGTTTGCTTGTCTGGTTGGCTGGAGTCCTCACCAAGGGGTGAGGTGGCATCCTTATAGTAAGTATACCCTTGGATTCCTTTCTGAGTATACCTTTGGCACCCTTCATTCTGTATTGACTGTGCGGACGGAGCCCTCTCCTCGCTTTTCTTGGTTAGTCTACGTAGCACAGGGTACCTTACTGTAGTCAGGGAAAGATAGCATTGTATTAATAGCATTGTATTAAAAAATGCTGTACTGGTGATGAAAAGAGAGAAAAAGTGATCTTGTAGTGAAAAACATGGCCCTCCTTTGTACTTGAGTGAAGAAGATATGTTGAAGAATTCAAGAGGATTTGGGCCGGCATTATGTTTTTTATAATATACTGTCTTTTGTGTAAGAGTGATAAGTACAATTAAAGTGACAAGCTAAGTGAGGTTATCGTGGTGAAAGCGAATAAGGTGAGTGGTTGTGTGGAAGATTAAGAAACTGGGAAGGGGAAAAAAAGTGGTTCCTTGGGTTGAATTTTTGTGCCAGAGTTTGACTTCTGTGTTTTAAAACATTTATTTTGAAGTGAAATTGTTAAAAGGTAGACTGGTTTTGAGTATGGAGGCTCCACTGAATCACTTGTGTCAGGTACTTCCTGGCTCTAAGGTAAAGATTTGGAAGTAGCATTGAGAATGGCTGCAAAAAACTAAGGGTAAAATGCTAAATTTCTGGCCTAACGAATGGAGCTATGGCAAGGGAATCTTGGAAATCCCGTATACTTTCTTAGTCACTAGGTACAAGCGTTCGCAGTTAGAGAATAATTTCAATGGGCCTCATTACAAGTACTCCGATCCGGAATTAACACTGCCGGTAAAACCATACCGACACCGTTTCCATGTCCGCCCAATCATGACCCGCGGCCCCGGTAATAGCACCACCCTCAACCGCCACCGCGGAAATAGGGGTCCCGTTAAGTCCGTCTGCACGGAAACCCCTCCGTTACCGTCAACACGAAACACCGTGAGCATCACAACTAGCGCGAACACGGAAATACTGGCAAAAAAAAGGCGTAAATACCGTGATCACGGTGGCGGAACCGCCGCCACCGCGAACATGGCGTTATACACTGCCTTCTGAACTGAATCAGGGCACAGGTGCACCAAATCAGCCCAGATGGACCTAGCAGGCCACTGGGAGCCTACAAAAGGGCCACACCCAGCCCAACACAACACAGAACCATGCAGGCAGCAGGTCTAGTAGCACTGGGACTGGGCCTACTCAACCAACAGGCAGCGCTGCACATGGTGGCAGTAATGGCGCAGAGGAGGAGGCGTAGGCGGCGCAGGTGGCAACCAGCCAACCCTGCAGCTATGGCAAACCCCATTGCCCAGCCAGCCCGACCCCGCCGCCAGTCAGCATTACCACGCATCAGGGCCTCACCCTGGAACCTCACCCCAGGACAGATCCACACACTATACCGGTTGGACCGTACAACAATCCTGCACATCACCGCCATGATTGAGAACAACATCATCAGCCTAATTGACACCCCCACCGCCATCCCCCCCCTCTTGAAGGTTGTCTCAGTACTGCATTTCCTTGGCACTGGCACCTATCAACACACGGTTGGTCAGCTGCACGGCATATCACAACCCTGTTTCTCCAAAATCCTGGTACAGGTACTGGATTCCCTGTTGCGCCATGTGTCGGAACACATAGCCCTACCCCGCACCCTCCCCGAGGTCATTGCCACCAAGTTGGCCTTCCATGCCATAGCAGGCATGCCAAATTGCATAGGCGCAGTTGACTGCACCCACATTGAGCTGACAGTACCACGTGCAATTGAGGCGGTGTTCCGCAATAGGAAACAGTATCACTCTTTGAATGTCCAGATGGTTTGTGATGCCATGCAACTGATTACACACTGCTGCACACGTTTCCCAGGCTCATCACATGACTCAATGGTACTGCGGAATTCCACGTTGCCACGGTACATGGACCGCTATGCCGGACAAAGCACATGGCTATTGGGTGAGTACAGCTGACGATGCTACAACCCTGTCGAAGTGGTGTGTGTGTGTCCAGGCCAATGAGCATTGTGAGTGTGCAGCTGTGACCGCACATGAATCACCCCCCTTCCATATACCAAATACACAGCGGATGCCAAACATCATGAAGGAAGACATGACAGGGCACCACAATGTGCCCGTGCACATGCTGGCACAGCCAATCCTGTCACTGTCCCATGAACCTTGTGCCACTGCAGACACCCACCCTCAATTGAAACACTGCCTCAAAAGGCACGAGAGGCGTGTAAATGAGACGACGTGTATTTACTACTTCCGTACAGTGGAGTCACTCTGCCATGTGTGGACAGCACTGCACCGTGACATGCACACAATCAATTGTCACCCGCAGGGCACAGTAAACATGCAAGTTAATGTGTAGGCCCATATCCAGTTAGCGACATACATCGTGATGCCCAAAACATACCTCCACACACTGCATGGTACATGTGCATGAATGAATGATGATACAAGAATGCACAGCAGCAGATGAGGACTTGATGCCACAAACACTGACATGTTCCCCCATCTACATCCCATGTAGGTGATGCGGGATATGCACTCACGCCATGGATGATGACACCTGTACGGAGACCAAGGAACAGGCATGAAAAGGCATACAATAGGGCACATATCCGCACACGTGGAATGATTGAGAGGACATTTGGACTGCTGAAGGCACGTTTCCGCTGTCTGAGCAGATCTGGCGTATCACTGCTGTACAGCCCACTGAAGACGGGTAAAATCACGCTCGTATGTGCCATGCTGCACAATATATGCCTGCGCAGGAACATCCCAATGCCACCAGACGCAGATGAGGAAGATGGGGATGGGGATGGGGATGGAGGTGGGGATGGGGATGGAGATGGGGATGGGATGGCACCGCCTCCCCCTGGGGGTCCACATGATGGCCAGAGAGCACGGGATGCCCTGATTCGCATTTACTTTTGAGTCACAGCACATTCACAGAAATGCACGAACATGGTGACGACAATCAATTAATAGTTGCACTGCAAAATAAATGATCAATGTCCACACATGTATGTCTTGATTCGAAATGCTGATGTATTGATGTAATAACAACAGGGAAGGAGGTGCATTGGTTAGGGAAGCTGTACACCCGGGGCCACCCACCACCCAAACGTGCCCACCCCCACCCAGACCCCATTGTTCAAACCCCCAAAACTACCTACCCCACCACCCAAACGTGCCCACCCCCACCCAGACCCCATTGTTCAAACCCTCAAAACTACCTACCCCACCACCCAAACGTGCCCACCCCTCTCACACCCTTGTAGTCCACATGTGTCCTGCACTGCCCCACACACATGCCATCACTTCCGTGTGCGCTTCTGTGCCTGTGCAACCTTGCCAGAGGGACCCGTTAGCCTACTCGAGCGCCTCCTTGGACTGGCAGTAGTGGAGCTGGATGGGGTGGTTGTGTTTGATTGGGCAGAATCTGGGATTGAGGGCATCCGTGCCAGATTTGCCTGTTGGCCAACAAACATGGCCTCTACAAGCCTGGAGGTGTGGTCGTTGCCCTCACGCACATGGCATGCAAGGGTCACTATAGTGCTCGCAAAGCGTCCGATGGACCTCGACAGGCGACGCACTGAGGCACTGTAGCTCTCCCTCTGCAGCCTAGATTCCTCTAGCTGCCTCTCCACCAGCTGGGTGAGGGTAGCCTGCTGGTCCTCCATCCGCTGCATGCGGGCATTCAGTTCGGCCATGGATGGGGTGGGCGACCTCATGGGACTCCCCAGTGATGTGGGGCTGAACTCCAGCTCATGGAAGGAGCCCAGTTCTTCCAATGTGGGCATCTCCCCCTGTGGCCCTGTTTCCGAGTGCTCTTGCGGGGCACTGTTATCACTGCAGGTCGCCCCCTCTGCAGTGCTGCTGCCTTCGGTGTTGTGTTGGGTGGCCATGATAGGTTCCCGTGGCACCTGTCTAGACTCAGGCAGTGTGGAGACGGTGGGGATGTCGGTGGTGGTGGTGGGCCACACATCTGTAGTGGCTGGTAATGTGGCCAGAGGTGCAGAACTGCCGGCAGCATCCTCCTGTGTGGTGGCGGTGGCTTGTGTACTTGCCGGTGCAGATTGGCTGGCCTGTTGTGCAGTATCACTGTCACTTGAAACGGCTGTGGGGACACAAAGGGCATGCAATTAGTGTTGTTGTGGTGGCAGATGGGTGCATCACATGCGTCATTAAGATTGTACATTGAATAGTGTTAGTCACATGCATCTGATTGCTGGTGTATGCATTCTGTGATATTGGTTGCCATACGGATCATGATGGGTCCTTTGGCCCACACATGCACTGCCTGGGGAGGGGGGTTGTTAATGGGTCCTTTGGCCCACACATGCACTGCCTGGGGGGGGGGGTTGTTAATGGGTCCTTTGGCCCACACATGCACTGCCTGGGGGGGGGGTTGTTAATGGGTCCTTTGGCCCACACATGCACTGCCTGGGGGGTGGGGTTGTTAATGGGTCCTTTGGCCCACACATGCACTGCCTGGGGGGGGGGGGTTGTTAATGGGTCCCTTGGCCCAATACTCACAACTGCATATTTTCATGTGGCATTCATGTTTGGGCACTTACCGGCATCTGCAGGTGGGCTCACTCCTGCCTCAGCCTCCCCGATCCCATGGATTCCCTCTAGGTGGAGGACGCTGCTGCAATGCTCCTCCCATGCTTGCAGCCTCAGTGGGGAAGGGGGTCCTCCGCCTGTCCCACTGCTGCGTTGGCGGTGCGTGGAAATGAGGTTGCGTACCCTCAGCCTCAGATCGTCCCACCGCTTGTGGCAGTCCTTCATGCTCCTCGCTGTAACGCCCACAGCGGTGCACTTGCATGCAGTTTCGGCCCACACCTCCTTCCTCCGCTGCTGTGTGGCACGCCGTTGGTCGGAGCTGAACAACATCTCCGCATTGTCCACAATGTGCTCCACCAAGATGGTTAGCTCCGCCTCGCTGAAGCGCTGTTTGCGCTGCCTCTGAGCAGGAATCCTGGCAGACATGCTGGTGGTCCCTTTTGGCTTCTCAGAGTTAGGATTGTGCTTGTGCTGGCTCTGGATGGCAATGGATTGTGCTTTTATATGATGGCCGCCTCTCTGTTTCCTGTTTTGGCGATCATGCTATTTCAGGTTCCGTGTCCGTGGCGGCGGAGGCGGACACGGATTTTGCGCCACTTGTGGCTGCGTTATTTCCATTTCCGTGGGGTTTTCCGTGACGGCGGTAACAACGTTTCCGAGTCCGTGTGGTGCGCGCGACCGACAGCGTGTAATCGGACGGTTTTTCCGCAACCTTGCGGACACGGAAACGTTTTTACCGCCGTCACGGATTTTGCACGGTCCCGGACTGGCAGGTTGTAATGAGGCCCAATATCTTAGAGTTATGGAGGATGTATGAGAATGGCAGGAAGGCCCATAATGTTAAAGTTACAGGAGAAGGGACAAACAAGGAGTGTAGGGGAATATGAGTGTTATCCTTTATCGCCCACAGAAGGCTATAGCGACCATGAGTTCAAAACTCCATTTTCTCCAACGGCCACTCCAGTGGTTGCAAGACTGACACAGGTAATGCCCCCATCAGCCATGATTCCTAAAAGATGGGATACAGAGGAAAGTGGAAGGGTAACTCCTTCAATAGGTAGGGCCGCAGAAAGGATGAGATCGGAAGGTGGAAAGGGAATAACTTCCCCGACTGCTAGGTTAGCAGAGAGATTAAGGTTGGAGAAGTGAGAGAAAGTGAGATTGGCAACCGGAAGACTAGATGAAGGTCTGAGAATGGGTGGAAAAGGGGAGACTATGCCTTTTTTTCTGCTAGGATAGAGGATAGGATGTGAATGGCAGTGGAAAAGCAGGAGCAGGAAAAACTGGAAGAAGCATTGAGGCTAGCGGAGGAAGAGGTAGTGCTGTTATAAGAGAAGAGAAGTGAAGAGTGGGAAGAAGTGAATAGGCAGGTAAAGGACATAGAAGAAGGAAGATGGAGGCATGGACACATTTTTGTTAGGTTGGACAGGCCAGTTATCAAGGAGGTCAACGTGGACCTTGAGGATGAAAGTGCTGCTACAGGTACAGGATTTGAGCAAACAGAATGGGAACTGGAACCCTACAATAGTGCTGAGTATGTTTCCATGCCAATAGTGATGTCATGGTATGTGATAACAGGGACAGGAGATGAGAATGAATGGGAATCGGATGTTGAGCAGGGAGAACAGAGTGTAATAGCCCCACTCCCCACTCTAGCAGCAGTGACAGAAATCACACCATGGGGTCATAGGACACGCTGAGGTACTCGTATGTCTGTAGTGAGCAGCAGGGGAAAGACGGGCAGAGCCCCAGTAAAGGCAATAAAGGCAAGTTTGACTCAATTTCCCTTGCTCCAGAAAGGTCAGTAAAAGGTGTATTATGTCCCATGGTCACACATGGATTGGAATAACCCAATGAAGACACCCCCTTCGCTCACTGCAGGGGAGGGGAAGTGGATTTATGCATTAGAAAAGCTCACTGCCAGTGTCATGTTGGCCACATGACAAGCCTATTTATGGCTCTAATGGGGGAACGGACAGATGAGCTTTGGGGGGCGAGCAGGGTATCCAGGAGTTCAGTTGGATGCAAACACCAACAATGGAGCTGCATTTAATAATTGCAGAGCACAGGAATGAGGGGCCCTGCAAGTTATGTATTTTGATACGCCAGATATAAATTCTATTTTGGCCAAGACAATGAAGTTAGAAGACGATCCTGCCACACATATCCAGTAAATTCAGGAGATGTGGAGGGCAAAGACGGGAGAAATGTGGGATAAAACTGAGACTTTTTTTTATCATATGCTTAAAAAGAGACTTACCAAAGAAGTCCAGCATGACCTGATAAAGTAGTAGGGAGGGAGGACAAGGGTTGACTGGGAATTCAGGCATATATTGTGCATTTTTGTAAGAGGAGGCAAGAGAAGGAAAAGGAGAACATGGAGCAGCCACAAAAAGCAGAAGTCAGGCTTGTTCAGAAAAAGCTAGTGAAGATCTGTTTGGGAGGAGCAGTGATTACCAGCTCCATGGAGGAACAGCAGGGACAATCCGGACAGCCGGGACATATTGAATCAGGTATGACACAAGGTTGGATGGACGGGTATGCTCCCGGTCAAAGGAAAATTAGAGGTTTTCCAAGGGGTAGAGAGGATTTTCACGAGGAGGTGTCATTTGGCAGGTTCAGAGGAATGGGGTCCCAGTTTAACAGGCCAATGGGAAGTAATTATGGAGGTTTGTAGGGATCCAGTGTTGGTTGTGTGAAAGGATTGTACACATGGCACAAGACTGTCAGAAAAGGCCACAATATTTCAATGTAGGTGTCCAGCAAATGCAACCACCGACCATGCCATATGCCCCCGGTTCTGTGCAAGCACACAGGTATGGGTTGAACAGATCCCGGTGCCTCTGGCTGCACATACCTATGTGTTTCAACTGACTGTGCCAGCACAGGCACCGGTTCAGGCATGGGAAAACAATCCCATGCCAAGGAACGGTTACTTACTACACAGGAGCAAGTGTTTTTGGAGGGAATCCTTTTCTGCTCCCCATTGCTAATATGTACCCGGACTAGGGCAGCCCACAGGGGTCTCTGATGCATCCAGTCCTGCCTGTTACCACCGATCCAGAAGAGGAACCCCAGATGGGTGTACAGGTGTACAGGTAGGTAACAGACAAAATGATGGACCCACAGGGATTCTCTGGGTCTGTCCTGTCGGTTCCTTACACTGAGGATATACGTATTAAGGTAGGTACACACAATGTATCTGCTCCCTTGTTTTATTGTGCAGATACCCAGCACATCTTTTGGGTAAAGATATCATTAGTTAACTGCACCTAACGATTGCTTTCACAGAGGAAGTTATAGTGTGCTCGACTCCAGGTTTGTATCCGGTAAGAGAAGCTGCGATTTGACATGCATACTGTAGTGATAGCGCAAAAAGTAGGGGATGTGCCTGTATAGAGAAAGAAAGGACCTAGGCTAAATAGCCATCGGTGTGGGCCACACTCCTAAATTTACCCAATAGGGTTTAAAACATTTGGTTGAGATTATAACATGACAGTAAAATCAAGTTCCATCGTGTTTCTTCAATAAGTGCTTTTATTTAGCAAGTTAATCCTTTGTACTTTCTTTCTTTGGGTTAACGAATGGTTAAACTTCACCAAATCATTATTTGCTGATACAATGGCAAAGGAAAAATAACCTAGGGCTAATGCATTTCGGAAAGGTAACTTTCCTTCTTCAGAGCCAGGTTAAATACACAAAAAATCTTGCTGTTAGAACATTTAGAAAAACATCAGGTTTAAAAAAAACAGGGTACCCACAAATAACAAACACATACATATAACACAGAGAGAAGAGAACATTGAATAATCAGTAAATTATATAAATGATATAAAAATATATCACATTGCGCATATATGATGCAGAATTATTTAAGCCACGTTAACTCAAAAACATAATAATAATAAAGTTGTGTTTAAGTAAAATCCTCCAGTAGCTCTGATTCACGTATTAATTCACTAATCCACCTAGTGTTCTATGGCAAAGTCCTCAGTGAGATATTGCTTGCTCCTATGTCTAAAGAGTAAAGTGGTGTCATATAAATCAAACAACTTCGCCTTGTGGTGTCACTAACCTGAAAATGTTAGAAGCGAGCGTTCAGTTCGAAGCGTTCCTTCCCAGAACGCTGCAAGACAAAATGGTATGCTGCATTTAGTTATGGCCACTCGTGGTCTGTTCTAACGTGCGCTTATCTATGTGAAAGTAGTGACCGCTTACCTTGTAAATGCTCGACACTCTCAAACGATGTGCTTCTCCGATGGCGGATAACTTGAAAGCTGTACTCACGTCTGTGTATGCATATCTAACGTTGCCATGGCGATGTGAATACCAAGATGGCGGATCACGTGAAACAGCGATTTTGGTGTGGGCAATTACAAAATCTGGTAATCGTGTTTGGGCCGATACTTGGCAAGACCATCTCTTTAAAAGTTGGGATGATGTCAGCGATAAGGAGAGAATCCCCTCTCTACCTTGTTATGACGTTACTGTCGTATGATGGTGAAGTATGTGGATGCGAGCGTGTAATTATAAGAAGAAGAAGCTGACGATAATAAACTTCTGAAGGGAATATTGAGTAAACACTTGGAGTAAGAACCACTCTAAACAGAGAGCTATATAAACCTTTGGAGTAGATTGTGAGTAACAATATACACAAATATAACAAGGTGAATGAATGAACTGAAAACAAACAAAAAAATACCAAAGAATGTATCGTGTATGCTTATACATACAAAGCAAACTAAATTTAGTTCTCTGTGAATTGCATGGGTTAGTTAAAATACAATCCATATTCCACTTTGTGGCATATAGCGCTTGTTGTTACAATACTGGTGAGTAATTGGATGCTCAAAATTGACATGTCTGAAAGACAGGTTGATTGGATATTTTATAAGAAACAATTAAGGTCTAACTCGTCATTCATTCCTCGAGGTGACAATGCTTCCAGTCTGTCAATCCAAAAGGATTCTCTCTGTTGTCTCTTCTTCTTGGTATCCGTGCAGGTATTCACAATGACTTCTAATACCTGAAATTTGATTTGTGAGATGTTGTGCTTCTTTTCATTGAAATGTTTAGCTACTGCTGAATTAATGTTTTTGTTTCGAATGCATGACTTGTGCTCATTAAGACGAATCCGTACTTTTCGTGCATCTTTGACTACTCTACTTACACAAGGCCCAGACTGCAGGGACTTAAGTTAGCGCAGAAATGTGAAGGGTCGTGTAGAATGGTCTGAAGAGATGGTGACCTGCTTTTGGGAACTCAAGGGTGCGATCAAGAAATGGTCTGGTCTTGGCAACCCCGAATTATTGGAAACCACTTTATCTATATTCTCATTCAAATGGGCAAGTGATGACAGCATTCCTGGCTCAGCAATCAGCACTGGGCCATAAACCTTTAGCATACTACAGCGGACTCCTAGACCCAGTGATCTAAGAACAGTTTGTGTGTGAACAGGCTATAGCACCAGCGGCTTTTGTGATTCAAAAGTCTTCAACCATTACCATGGGTTGCCCAGTGACATTGTACGTGGAGCAAGCGGTCTTTGCGATCTTGGAAAAGTCAACTTTGACAAGCAAGAGAGTCTTGGGTTATGATGTTATCCTATCAAATACTTCCATAGATCCAGTATGGTGTCAGCTTGTGAATCCTGCAACATTTGTAGCCAAACCAGTGAAACCTGATGACATTGTCCACAATTGTGCGACTTGTGAGGGAGAAGAGGAGGAGAGGACGAATGTTAAGGAGGATACCTTTGAGGGCGGTAAGGTTCTCTTTGTTTATGGGTCCTCTACAATTAATCAGGAAACTAGGCAGAGGCATACGTGTGCATCCGTTGTAGGCCTTGTGTATGGGGAACACCAGGTCAGGATGAAGAAAAGGTTGCCTTTACATTACTCTGTGGAAGCAGCAGAACTAGCAGTACTTATAGAGTCACTGGAAATGAGTGAGTAGAGGGCAGTCCCTTTTTATTCTGACCGTGGGCCTCATTACACGGATGGCGGTAAGGATTTACCGGCACCGGTAAAATCCCGGTACCGGTAAATCCTTACCGCCTTACTACGAGGTCCCTTTGCGGGTTGGGGGATTTAACGCCTGCTTTTTGCAGGCGTTAAAAACCAACCCGCAAAGGGACCCAGGGAGCTAATTACAGTACCGCAATTTGCGGTACCGCAATTAGTGCCTTCCCCATTCCCATTATGCCCTATGGGGCAAAAATGGGAATGGGGAAGGGCAATGGTGGAAGGGCGAATTACCGCCCCGCCAACCTTGGAATGGGGCGGTAATTCCCCTTTCCGCCAAGGCGGTGCCGGTATTTTACCGGCATGAACCATGGCGCTAATAGCGCCATGGTTCTCCGCCATCCGTGTAATGAGGCCCAATGTGTATGTAACCTCCACTGTACATTCAGGCTTGTCAAGGTGGCAGAGAAGAGGGTTTAGGAGATCTGACATGACCCCTGTCCAACATGCTGAGCTGTTATCCAGATTAATCGAAGTGTTAACACTGTCCACAGAGGAAGGATTAGTTAAATGTGCTGCTCATTCTAACCATACTGACCCAATAGCGCTGGGAAATGATGCTGCAGACTTAGAGGCGAAAGAAGCTGTATATTTCACTTTTGCAGATTCCCAGGAAATGGAAACCATATCTCAGCAGGTACAGTTGCCATCCCCATACACTGCGTTCCCTTTCAGATTGTAGAAATGCAGGAGAGAACACTTAAGGATGAAAAGGAGCTCTGAGCAAAGAGGGAATGCGCCCTCTCACCCACGGATTTGTTGTGGAGACAGCAGTTTACGGGAAAGGTAGAAATGCCTGTAGAGGTGCTTCTTGTGTCTCTAGAACATCTACATTACCCATTGCATACTTCTCAGTGACATATCTCAGCAGAGCTTCAGAAGGAATGGTTTATACCAAACCTCCAAGAACAGGTAAGAAGATTTGAAGGGAACTGTATAGTTTGTAGTGAATTAAATCTACAAACACTGTGAGGTTGGTAAGAGGAGTTCCTACCAGGCCTTCTGGGCCATTTCGTGAGTTCCATATTCATTTTATAGATATGATTCAAAGATGTAATCATTTTCAATACCTCTTTTTGTTGTTTTCCCATTTTCCTGATGGCTTTAGGTTGGTCCCTGCATACACCCTGATGCTAAGTTTGCAGCTAAATGTTTATTGAGGGATGTATTCCCATGGTTGGGGATTTGTGAGTTGTGAAGTCTGACAATGGGACCCACTTCTTTAATGTCTTGTTCTCAGAAATCACTTTGCTCTCTGGGATTGTTAAGAAGGATTTCTGAACTCTGACCTGGAGGGACAGAGGTTCAGAAGGCCAACCTAGTTTCTTGGAACAGGGTAACCTCTGGACAAGCCAGACCAATCAGGGTAGCTATGGCAGGCGGTCAAGACTAAGTCTCAAGAGGGATGAGGGTGACTGAAAGACCTCAATGAGCACACAAAGCAAGGACACTTACAAATTACTCCAGGCAGGTGTTATATTAAAAATATAGATACATTTATTACAAGGTCTTTGTAACATAGACCATAGCAAAGAATCACAATAATACGAAAGTAAACTAATACATCACAATCAACACAATATATATACAAGACCAGGGGGTCCAAGGGGTTAAAAGCATGAAATATGTAGACCACCTAGATGGGGAGGAAAACAGGCAGTGCAAGTAATCTTTAGACCCAGTTCAACATTAATAATACACCTAACTAAGAGGCAGTCCAAGCCCTACGAAGAGAGGAGCCTTATGCTCAATAGTACATGCACACGCTTGTGCCAATGGACAAAGTAGAGTCTCTTCAAGGGTCTTTAGCAGCTCAGGAAGGTGGATATGGCAATGAAGAACAAGTTCCCACTATTCAAGCAGGACCTCCACTTGAGAGCAGAGGTAGTTTGAGAGTGCGGGATGGAGTCGCTATTTTGTAATAGCTGTCGAAAGGAAAGGGGCCCTCAGGGGCCACTTCGTGCATAAAAATGGGCTCCTGCGCTAGAGGGCACCGGTTGGGCTAGGGACTACTCACCGGTCCCCGACGCAGGCAGACCCAAACTTTGCCAGTACAGTCCACTCAGCTGGCAGGTTTGAATGTGACAATCAGGACGTCTCAACACTGTGTAGTTTCTGAGATACAGGATTCCCAAACGGGACAGGGGTGATTTCTCTGCTCCGGGTGGAGGAATCAGCCCAATTCCACTGCATCAGGCTTCAGGGTCAAGGGGGTCATAAATGCAGCAAACTTGCACAGGTCGTTACCACAGCAGAGCAACACAGTAACCGCTTTTACTCTGGTCTGGGCGCACTCGTCTCACTTCAGACCTGGGAATCCCAAGTGTACGAAATTCGGTGTGAGGGTGCCGGGGACACAGAGCAAGCAGTATACCAAGTTTCGAGGGCCTCCTCAAAACCGCGGCAGGAAGAGAGCAAACGTCCCATGTAAGCTGGTCAGCCCACTGGTTGGCCCAGGGACACTTCCGATGAGGCTTATTTGCAGGGTTTGATGAAGGTGCCGAGAATAGTTGATCCTACTATTCCAATGGTCGAAGCTTCTTTGCACACCTTCTAGGACGATCAGATGCAGAGGGGTCTCACAGGACGACAGCAGGCTCAGGGTGCCAAACCTTCCAGCGGGTCACCAGCGGTTCCTCGACTCGGCTTCTTGTTGCAGGATAATTGGCTCCTTATCCTTTGTTCGTGTGAACTCAGGAGATCGACATGGTAGTGGTGTTTTCAGCCTTCTCTTATCCAAAGTTCCCTTTGCGCCAAAATGGAGAGGACCCAATGGGAGATCTGCTCACAAACACTCACTCCATACGTGGACCAATCATGGGCCACGGTGGTCCCAGGCATTCAGGACACTTCAGACTCTCTGGCACCCTGGATGTGTATTGGGAGCAGACATCCCAGCCCACATCCTGGAGGCACACACACAAGGCATTCAGAAGCCTGCGAAAGCATTGGGTTTCGCGGGAAAGTGCATGACCAAATAAGGACTCACCCAGGTCGGCTCGACCTGGGAAGGTGAAGGAGCAAGATGGCCAAAGGACAGGAAAAAGAACCTCATGGCATGGCTATTTTTGAGCCAGGCCACCTATTCGTGCCAAGCGTGGTTTACATAGCAAGAAAGGGTTAAAAATATATGAAAACCATAGCTGCCACTAGTCCTGCCCATGACACATCTGCACAGTTCATAAAAAGTCCAGCGAGAGTTTCTAGGGCATTTGGAATGACTAGAGACCCAAGGATGCTGTAAAGTAAGTTACATTGCACACTTCTTACATGTTGCACAAAAGCTGCAACATGAGGAAAGGACTAAGGGAAACAAAGTCTCCCACTACTGACTGTCTTAAGGGCATGTCAGTTTCCCCATAAAAAGTGAGCGAAAGCCCAAAGGAGTGCAGCTGAGGGCTGTGTTTCTCTGGCAAAATTTAGGTCAGGGTGTAAAACAGCAGCAAAAGGTTTGGGGGTTGACACATGGAGGCAAAATTACATTCAAATATGAAATCTTTCCTAACAGGGATGAAGCACAGGTTTTGTTCAGTGTAGCAACCACAGGCCAATGGACTGGTGGAGAGGTTGAATGGAGTTCTTAAGGCCCATCTATCCAAAATATGCAGTGATTTGCACAAGAACTAGTATTATTGTTTGCAGATTGTTCTTTTTTATTTGATAAATCTGCCCAGAAAAGATCACTATCTTAGTCCACACAAGATTGTGATTGGGCGTAGGCTACACACACCGCTCTCACCTACATGCACAGCATCAGATGCACACAGGTGAGCTGAGATTGTTGGTGAGGAGTTTTGGGAATCCCTTAGGACTTTAACCAAGAGTGTCAGACTTATATCTTCACAGGTTGTGTCTGCCCATGAACAGTCTACAGGAGAAAATGGCAAAGAATCTGATGATCTACACCAGCCACATTTGCTCCCCAGGGATCTGGTTCGTCTGCACTTTTGCTAGAAGCTGGAAAGAGCGGTATTTCCATGGGCCGCACTGTGGGATTTTTGAAACTCCATCTGCTGTAAAGGTGGAGGATAGCAAGAGCTGGGTTCATATCACAAAGCCTGTGGGGAGTTAAGGGTGCAGGGTGTTGGTGTCACGCTGGGGGTCCTGTGGACATTATTCCTGTCGCTGCCTTCCAGGTGTTAGCCCCTCCCACCTGCTGCTCCTGCTCCTGCTCCTGAAGAACTCCTGGCCGACTCCACAAGAGTGAAGCCCACAGGGAGTCAAGGGTGCAGAGTGTTGGCATCCAGCTGTGGATCCGGTGTACATTATTCCTGCCGCTGCCTTCTGGGTGTTAGACCCTCTCACCTGCTTCTCCTGCTCCCGGGGAACTCCCGGCCAACCCTGCGAGGGTGAAGCCTGAGCGGGAGTCAAGGGTGCAGGGTGTTGGCATCATGCTGGGGGTGTTTGCAGACCAGCAGGGGGATGCGCGCATCCATCCTGGCACCACCGGTCCTTCTACTCGTGCTATTCACTCGGTCTGATGGGAGGACTGATGGGAGGACAAAAACTGTACCTTCCCAACTAGGGTCTGGTGGGGATCTTTAAGGAAGGCAAACAGCAAGGCAACTGGTGAGTTTGAAGACTGCATATCACTGTGAACACCAAGCCTTGCACACACTCCTGCCACCTTGCCACTGTGCTGCAGGTTTCTACCTTCTCTGGACTGAGCGTGTATTGCCCCCACAGCCTAAGCTTACGTAATGTTATGTTATGTGTTTGTTTAAAACACGCCAATAGCCCGCAGATATCAGGGCGCGGGAGTGTCCGGGGTAATTCAGTGTGCAAAATATTGTATGTTATACGAGGTGATCAGCGGAAACATAATGAAATTATCATTGGAAGAGGTGAGTTTTCAAAGATTTCCTGAAACTTCAGTAATTCTCTTCTAGTCGTAGAGGTAGTGGCAATTTGTTCCAGCATTTTGCTGCCTTCACTGGGAAAGATTTCTCCCACCCTTTCTCACCTTTAGCTTTAGGAATAGCCTTATCTTCTGATCTAAGGTGTCTTTGAGGCAAGTACAAAGAGAATTGCTTCTTAAAATATCTCGGGGCTTCTCCATACAGACATCTGTGAACTATGATCATCGCCTTAAAGTGTACTCTCTCTTCCACTCTTAGTCAATGAAGGGATCTTCTCCCCATAGTCACATGCTCCCTTTTTCTGATTCTCTTGGTAGCTCGGACTGCGTCATTTTCCATGACCTGACACTTTTGTATGTCCCTCTTCGTGGCTCCTATCAGTAAGGTGTTACCATAGTTAAGGCGTGACAGAATGACCGCTCTTGCTATAGTTGCTGCATTCGCCTCATTAATAAATGGCCTTATGGCTCTCATGAGACACATGTAGTAGGCATGGTTTTTCTGCAGGTAGTTAACCTGAGCCTCAGATCCCACTGATGCTTCCACAATCATCCCTAGGGTTTTAACATGGGGCATCACAGGGATTTTAGCCTGTTTGATGGTAAAGGTCTGGTATTCTGTACCTAACTTGGATCTGGGCTGTTGCGTCCCAAAAATCATCAGTTCGGTTTTCGCATTATTAAGACACATCCAATGACGTTGCATCCAATTGTCAATAATATGGTAAACCTCTGATATTTTCACGCTATCAATGCTGTATTCTCCCTTGAGTTCAAAATGAGCTGCGTGTCATCGGCGTAGTTGGTAAAGAACATGCCAATTTGTCCAGGAGCTCGCATAGACTTCTCATATATAAATTAAATAGCAGCGGCAACAGGCTAGCACCCTGGAGGACACCAAACAAGATAGGGGCAGCCTCAGAAAATGTGTCGCCCCAGTGGACCTTAGCACTCCTCTCTTTCAAAAATGATGCTAACCACTCCAACTCCTTAGGCATGCAGCCAGCTATTTTTGCCAGTGCTTCCTGCAAGAGTTGGTGATCTACCAAGTCGAAAGTCGCGCTGAGATCCAACAGCATAAGAATACCAGTGCTGCCCTTGTCTATCAGGTCTAACATGTAGGTCTGAAGATCGAGCATAGCTGATACTGTGCTGTGGGAGGCTCGAAAGCCAGATTGCTGTTCATGCAGTAGGTTCCAGTCTTCTACATGCTTTTGTAGTTGGTTTGTGGCAACTTTATCCAGGACCTTCAGGATAAAGTTCGAATTTGTTATGGGCCTCAGATTACTGGGGTCCTTTGGATCCAGACCTGGTTTCTTCACTAAAGGGTTAATAGTCACCTTCTTGATTTCCTTTGGCACTACCCCCTCCCTAAAGGAGGCATTAACTATCTTTGTCAGTACTGGGACAAAAATGTCTTTATTGTCCAGTATGATTTTGGAAGGCAGAATGTTCTTCGCGCAGGAGGTGGGTTTCATTTTGGCCAACACTCTACATAGCTCCTCCTCGGATATGGGGAGGAAGCTGAAATTCTCTCTTCCTTCCTGATTACTTATTTCCTCTGGAAGGATAAGGGGCTCTCCGTCTCTTCTGGCTGTAATGATGTTATTTCGAGCCTTAGAGATCTTGGCAGCGAAAGCTTCTTGTACCCTATCACACTGTTCCCTAGAGGGAGTATGTGGAGGGGAGAGTGATTTCGGCTTTTCCTTTTTTTTAAAAACTCTTTTTATTGTTTGACTTGACAACACACTTGAAGGAAACAACAGGGAGCAACCACATGGCAGCAACAGCAATAAAGGAAAGCATACATCTACAGTAATATACATTGCATTATATGTGGAGAGTAGGGGGAACCAGGGAACAACCAAGGTATCGGCATTTGAATCAAAAAAGCGTGCAAATAACATGGCAATCACATTATGATGAACATCTAGCAGAGGATTGAGCAGAGTCTGAGGGAGAGGGCAAGGAGGCCATGTAGTCACGGAACCTTCACCAGATGTCCCTTGGCCTTGCATGCGGATGTTGCATTGCGCTCCAGGTCTCTTCAGTGTCGTGTGCGCATGTAACCGATCAAAACCATTGTGAGTACACAGGTGCCCTGGGCCGGAGCCAGCATAACAATATGCAGCGGACTGCCAGTAGCATACAGAGTCCCGCCAGTTTCCTTGATCTCCGGCCCAGCTGGGGAAAGTCGTGAAAGAGACAGTGTAGTGGGGTGGGGGCAATAGTGTGTTCCAGTATGTCCGATAACGTGGAACAGATGGCGGTCCAGAATTGGGTTGGGTGATGGCAGTGCCAGAGCATATGAATGTAAGATGCTTGATCCATGCCGCACCTGAGGCAGCTGGAGGGGGAGTCAGCGAACATACGTGTAATCTTTTAGGTGTATGATGATATCTATGCAGGACCATAAATTGTATGAGCTTGAATTTCGAGTTATACGACACATCTTGAGTGCGAGCGCACATTCGAGACCACCTTTCGTCAGTGATCTCCACCTCCAGGTCCTCCTCCCAACTGTGTTTCAACTTAGTAAAGGAAGGCGCTGCCCCAGCTTGCAATAGGGAGTATAGTCTTGACACTTTACCTTTAAAGGATAGATAGGAACAGAGTTCTGCAACTATGGGTTCATCAGGTGGTAGTGTAGGGAAATCAAGGTGTCTGGATTTGAGGTTCCTCTGAAGGGAGGAATATTGCAGCCATGCAGTGGGCCGGCGCTTGAGGGACGGAGGGTGGTCCGACCACACAATGAAGTTGCCTTGTTCGTATACATTGCGAAGTGTTAGGAAACCAGAGTCAGCCCAGCGGGTCACGATAGATTGCGGGATAGGTGGGACGTCAGGGAAGAAGTTCCACAGGGGTAGGTCTCCATGGAATGAGTGCGGTGTGTTAAACAAAGCCCAAAGTTTGGTAAGTGCTAAGGATGTGGTAGCCACGGGGTCTGCAGAGTCAGGGTTGGATGGTATAGGTTTGAGGATGAGGGAACCAAGGACTCGATCGGAAACAGTGAGCCTCTCCAGTCGGACATGTGGGGGGGTGGGTCGGTGGTGTTGAACCAATGGGAGGCGAATTGGGATTGAGCCACCACCCAATACCTAGTGAAGTCTGGAGCACCAAAGCCGCCCAATTCCTTAGGGGTGGTCAGCGTGGAGAGTTTAAGCCGGACAGCACCTGAGTGCCAGAGGAAGCTGTTACAAATATGGTGAAGTGACTTGAAGAATGCGTCTCCTGGCCATATCGGTAGATTGGTGAAACGATACAGGAGTTGGGGTAATACTACCATTTTGAGAATTCCAATCCTACCTGCTAGTTAAATAGGGAGCCTAGTCCAACTGGATGTTTTAATGGTCAGGTTTGACAAATATTTCAAGTAGTTACCTTTGCGCAGCTTCGCAGTGTGACGGGATACTTCTACCCCCAGGTAGGTGATACTCGATTGAGACCACGTGAAGCCCATTAAATCCGAGGGGGGTCGTGTAGAGTCTGTAAGTGGGAATAATGAAGATTTGGAACAGTTTACCTTCAATCCCGATATGTCACCAAACCGGGCAACGTCCGCAAGGATAGGGGCAAGATTGGTTTCTGGCGAGCGAATGTAAGGAAGAGCGTCGTCTGCATAGAGGGAGATGATGTCGGCTAGGCCCGCTGTGTGCAACCCTCTATGGGAGTGCGACCTGCGAATCATGTCAGGGAAAGGTTCAATAGCTACGGCAAAGATTAGTGGAGGGAAGGGGCATCCCTGTCGAGTCCCCCTGGCTACCTGAAAGGGGGTGGAACATCTGTCCTCAGTACGGACTCTAGCTGAGGGAGCGGTGTAGAGTAACTTAACCCAAGTTAGGAAGTTGGGACCAAATTTACATTTCTCGAGAACTCGCCATAGGTATTTCCACGAGACCGAGTCGAAAGCCTTCTGCATGTCTAGGGTGGCTGCCACCGCCTGCGTGGTGCGGTTGACCCTGCTGATCACGTTGAAGAGTCTTCTTAAATTTAGGGATGTGGACCTACCGGGAACAAATCCTGCCTGGTCAGGGTGAATTATGTGTGGCATAATTGGGGCTAGACGGTTAGCTAGGAGTTTAGCGTATATTTTAATATCACTATTAATCAGTGAGAGGGGCCGATATGAGCCACATTGGGAAGGTGGCTTGCCCGGTTTGAGGAGGACTGTAATCAATGCCTCCCGCAGGGAAGGGGGAAGTATACCTTTTTCACAAGATTCCTCCCAGAGGGACAGCATATGTGGGACCAGAAGTGACTTAAATTGCTTATAAAATTCCATGGGGAGCCCGTGGGGGCCAGGAGCTTTGCCAGATGCTAATGATTCAATGGCTTTGGTGAGCTCCTCAGGAGTGATGGGTCTCTCCAAAGAGATACCAGCTTCTTCGGACAGGACAGAGAGAGGGAGAGAATCCAAAAAGGAATCAATTTCTGTGATCGGGGGCCATCAGCTTCCGAGTACAGGGAGGTGTAGAAGGACAGAAATTCCGCGATAATGTCTTGTGGGGACACGGCCATGGATCCGTCTGGTCTCATTATGGATGGGATATTAGGGGCACCGAATTCACAGTGAAGCAGCCTCGCTAGCATACGGCCCGGGCGTTCACCCTCGCCATATCTCCTCTCTGAGTGGGGGGAGTCCAGGAATTTGATCTCCCGTTCCGCGAGTTTACGAAAGTTATCTAGTTCCGAGCCCAATGCCGAGTGCGTGGTTGGGGAGTGATCGAGAGCATATTGGGTCTCGAGATTAGCCAGGGATGATTCTCTAATGGCGATGTCTGCGCGGATTCCCTTAAGAATGCCACATCCCTTGGAAATGGCGATTCCCCTCGTGTATGTTTTGAATGATTCCCAGAGCGTAGCGAGTGTTGTCACCGAGCCAGTATTGACCTCAAAGAACTCTTCGATAGAGGATTCAAGCTCAGCAGCAAAAACGTGATCGTAGTGGATGTGAGCTCATCCTCCAGTGTCGCGGTCTATCGGTATCAGGGCCCCGGTTCAGCGAGATATAACCGGAGAGTGGTCTGATAGTGTTCTGGGGAGGATAGCCTGGTGGGATAGGGACCTAACTAGCATGTCGGTTATAAGCCATCTGTCTATTCTAGAGTGTGAATCGTGGACTGAGGAATAGAATGAATACGTGCGGGATTCAGGGAACATTAACCACCAGGGATCAACTAGTGACAGTCGAGTGAGTGTTGTGAGAATGGTATAAGCCGCTCTGGAGAGCTGGCGAGGTCGCAAGCCCGACCTGTCTAGGGTAACATCCAATATAGTGTTAAAGTCACCTCCCCATATAATCCAAATCAAGGGAAAGCTTTCAAGGACAGAGGCTAGGTGTAAATAGAAATCAGGGTTGTCAACATTTGGGCCGCAAATGTTTAGGATAGCTACCTTCTGGTATTGGAGCGTGCCGATGATCAAGACATATCTGCCAAGGGGGTCTATACGTGAGTGATTGCACACAAACCTCAAGCTTCTGTGTATTAGAGTGAGAGTGCCGCGGCTTTGGGTGGAATAGTTAGTATGATATCTTTGGGAGCCCCATTGCTTAGTGAACCGTTCACACTGCTCAGAGCGAGCATGGGTTTCTTGGAGGCAAAGAATTTTGACATCATGGCGCTCAGCATGTAACTGTATCTGGCGCATCTTTTTGTGATTGCCCAAGCCCCGAACATTCCAGCTCATGAAAGTCAGGTCATCACTCACCATTTGTGTAGGGATGCTAGTTCAGCCTCAGCAAATAGGTTACCAAATAAGAGGAAGACCATTGATTCGGGAGTGAGTGGATCTCTACCGATGTATATAAGATGTAGTGCTGTGGCGCATATGGCGCCCCTAATGGTCATCAAGCCATTTGTAACCATAACTACCCCCCCCACCCACCCTCCCACATCCCTCCCCAACCAGAGGGATGAAACCCAAACCAATCAACAACAAAAACAGAGTGCTAGGCATCTGCACCTGGGGGGCTGTGCGTAGCCTAGCAATGGCACACCAAACCAGGGAGAGCGTAAGGATAATAAACAATGCAGCAGTAGTAAGTAGAATACATAGTATTGGTGCAGGGGAGCAGCAGGGCCCCGACATGATAGGATGAAAGCGGCCAGGCCCAGGAATGTCAACAGTGGGCCCCAGTGCACCGCCACGAGGGCGACCAGTGAGCCCAGATTGGTTCAGGTGGATGCATGACCCAGGCGACCAGGCCCAGAGGCTTGAAACTGGCTGTGGGATAGTCTTCAAACTGGGATCTCGTCCGGGTGTCAAAGCTGCTCCGAAACACAATAAGGCCGTGCGACAGCCAATGTCAGCATCGCCAAGGATCGCCGGGGCAACAAGAGCAAAACTGGTGGCTGAAAATTTTCATAGGAGCATGGGTACCAGAAAATGCCTGGTCAGCCATGGCATCATAACTGATATAGGAACGAGCAGGGGTCATCTTAGGTCTTAACCCATGCAGTGGCAAGGAGAGGGTCATCCGGGAAAGTGTTCATCAATGAATTTCGATGACTCTTCTGGGATAGTGAAGAAAAAAGTTTGATTTGAGTGTTGGATCCTTAACTTCGCAGGGAAGAGCATGGAGTACTTGACTCCCAAGTCGCGAAGTCTCTTTTTCACAGCGAGAAAGGTCTTGCGCTCCTGCTGCACAGCGATAGAAAAATCAGGGTACAGATGAATTCTTGCCGGCCCAAGGTGTAGTTCCCCCTTGGCCCTAGCCGCACGAAGCAAGGCATCACGGTCACAGAAATTTAGGATCCTGGCGATGATGGGTCGGGGAGGCGCACCCGGCCTCGGCTTAGCAGTGAGAGAGCGATGTGCCCTCTCAACCGCGAAGTGTGAGAAGAGCTTCAGAGTGTCTAGTATTGTTAAAAGGATACGTTCAACATAGTCCTCCATGGGCTCTTTGATGTTGTCCTCAGGGATACCAACAATGCACAGGTTATTCCGCCT
Source organism: Ambystoma mexicanum (assembly GCF_040938575.1). Classification (NCBI taxonomy): domain Eukaryota; kingdom Metazoa; phylum Chordata; class Amphibia; order Caudata; family Ambystomatidae; genus Ambystoma; species Ambystoma mexicanum. The sequence continues at coordinate 618,921,765 of NC_090923.1, read as the reverse complement.
AGAGCGGGATTCGTGGTCGCCGTTCTTCTTTTCCACCGCTGAGACTCGACTGGTGAGTGTGGAAACCGCGGCCCGCAGAGAACCCAGGTCATCTTCACCCGTGCCGACTCTGGTTTCAATCTTCGCGACCCGGCTGTCTGTTCTTTCATTATGGGCTTTTATAGAAGAGATTGTACCGTCATATCGTCTAATTTAGAGTGCAGTGCGGTAAATCCTTCTCGCATGTATTCTAGCATCCTCTGCGAGTCATCGGAAGGCGAGGGTGTAGAGGCGACGGGCGCCTCTTCTGGGGGATCAGGCGATGACTTTGACGGTGTCTTGGTGAACATATTGAGCGAGCTTTGCTACTTTCCAGTGCCAGCACCCTTTGTCATGGTGACGATGGAAGTAGGACTCCAATGGGTGCCAACAAGAGAGCGTGGCAGGTTTCTGTGTTGATGGTTGTTTAGATGGGGGGGCGTCAGCAGGATGGTGGTGAGATTCAGCCGGCACCGACCCCCGCGCAGTGAACTCCAGCCAGCCAGAGGAACCGATGCGACACACCGGTCCCCCAAGGTGTGGGCGCTGTTATAGCGCTATGAGCCCGAAGTCATGAGGAAGACATAACTAGAAGGATGAAACAGATGGAGATTCCACCAGTGATGGCAGTGGGGGTTCCGGGGCCCCTGACTAGTATAGCAGTAAGTGTAGGTGTTCCGAGTGCATCAGCGCGCCCTGAGCTGGGGTTCAATTCAATGGGCTGGGATTGCGCAGCTGTCCAGGTGTGGGTTTGCTCTCCAGGTGCGTGTGGCCATAGGGGACAGGGTGTCCCGTGTCGCAAGCTGTTTTATCAGGGTGTGGCAATCAGCAGGAGAATGACTATCAGTTCAGGCTCAGTGATCGTAGAGGTTGAGGTCATTGGCACTGAGAGTGTGATGACCCCGTGAGCAGGAGGTCCGGTAATCAGGTATCCCCAGATGTGGCGTAGAATGTAGGCTCAGCCAGCCTGCAATGAGTATAGGAGATCAAGGAAAAGGACTGGGGTCCCCTGGGAGATTGGTGCTTCTCCCACAGTCACATTGTCGCGTGGGCCCCCACAGGTCACAAGGGGGGACAAAGGAAAGGCCGAGGGCAGCTTCTGAAGTGCAGGGCCGCGGCGCCAGCCCGCGTCGGCAGAGCCAGGCCACCGTCGGCCAAAATTCTACAGGGCAGAGCCAGGCCCCACGGGCCACCGGAGCCGGCACCTCAGAGCCCACCCGCTCCCCTCTACCTTGTTGCAGATACAGCGTGTGTGGGATCAGGAGTGGGGCGGCAGTGGAGGGCGATCCAGCCCCGAGAAGGATCGGGGGCTCACAGCGTCATCCAGGCCCTCCACGGTATCAATCAGCGGGGGACTCCCACGCCTCCAGGCATTCCAGGAGTCGATCAAAGGAGGCAGCGGGGGATATAGGTGAGCTCCGTGGGCCAGTTGGGGCCGTGTAGTTCATGGAGCCGGAGAGGCAGGAGCGATCACCGTGGTCGCGGCGGCCCGGCTCATCGAGGATGGCTCGGATGCCCCTCCCTCCGGTGGCCTGCAGCGCCGCGCTCCCAGGTAGAGAGGAGAGCCAAAGTCGCTGGAGCCGCGGGACGGGGCAGCCAGGCGCAGGCGGCCCCAGTCAAAGGCGAGTGTCGCAGCTAAGTCCCACAGGGGCACAGGAGTCAGCCGGCTTGTGTCGGAGGGGATCCCCCATCCGCTCCGTTGGCGCAAGCGGGATTGAAGGGTCTTTTTTAAAGATTTTATGCTCTCCCGGTCCGGAGCAGTGAAGTCAGGCGGCCATCTTGCTTCAGCGCACGAGCGCCCCCCCTTTGATTTCGGCTTTTCAATCCCTTTAAGTATTTCAAAGATTTTACTGGATATGTTGTTTGCTGCCTCTATTTCTTTGTTGTAATGATTCTTCTTTGCTTCCCTAATACCTTTCCTGTTCCTGTAATCAGCCCTTTTCCAATCATCTTTGTTTGCTAAAGTGGGATTTTGGTGCCATGATCTTTCTTTGGCCCTGTTCTCCTGTTTTAGTTTATTTAATTCTTCGCTATACCAAATCTGGTGATTGCTATTTTTTCTCACCAGTTTTTGTTTATGTGGGGCTTTCTCCTCTACCAGTTCTTGCATGTGTTTATTATATTTTTCCAAGATGCCCTCGCAGTTGTCCTTTTCTGGGAAGGAGTCGGCGATTCTCTGTAAGCATGGTTTCAGAATCTCGGGACCAACATTCTTAAAATTTCTGCTCCATACTTTAGTATGGGGATTTTCAATATAAGATGCCGGCTGACTCAATTGCAAACCTTACTATGACATGTACATTTGTCCATATTCGATCATGTCAGCCCTGTCAAAGCACTAGAGGTCACGCCTGCATCCTCCCCTGTTTTTGAATCAGCAACCAACCTCAAACCCAGCACTGAACAGGGCCTGGGTCCAAAAAGGAATTGATTAAAGCTTAGGAGAAAGAAGCAAACCCCAGACCAACCCACCTTAGGTCTTCAATTTGTAGATGGTCTGGAGGCTGTGAAAAACCTGACGGTATCTCACTTAGCAAACCTCAAGAGTCCCTTATTCAGGTGGCCAAGAAAGGGAGGACCTTCTTTTATCCCGACCCGAAAGGCAGGCAAGCAGGAAAAGATCAACTGTTTAGGGAAGCCTGGGGTTATACTCAGGGGAATGCCCAAAGGGAGGTGCGGTATCTTGCCAGAAAAGGAGAGGAGGGCGCGATGTACAAGGCTTTCATGGGCTGTATTGAATCTGACTCCCTTCCTGCCGTTAGAACTCTCCTGCCCCGATACAACATCCCCTCCATACATAATCAATCCTGTAAGGTCCCAATCCCGGTTACACCCGAAAAGCATATCTCCCAGAATCATTGTATCACCGGTCTCCAGTCGAATACTCCCCATCCTTCTTCTTTCCATCCCTCTGATTATCCTTTTCCGCATTCCTAACCTGATCAGACAAAACACTATGAAAGTGGATAGCCCTTTGTTCATGTCACAAACCCCGCTATTTCAGCTTACCCAGCAAACCCTGCCAATCCCGTCCTTCTGATTGTCATCTTTTGAAATCCCAATCTCCTATGACAGAATCCTACTGGTACCTATGTTCTGTTCTGCATCCTGGTAATTCTCGTCCATTTCACAAACCGTCGCCATGCTACCCCGTAGGACACTCAAAACCTGTAAAACCCTCTTTTTCGATTACAAATACTTTTTGTTACTGTGATAGAAAAGGTCCCCGTAGGACTCCATGGGGATGGGGACAATGGAAACACTGGTTCCGTCTATGACAGAGCCGGTGTTTCCATGTGCGCCTGCAGGCGGGTGGTGTTAAACCTGCCAGGTCAGACCTGGCAGGAGTGACACCTCCCGCCTGCAGGACTCTTAATCAGCCGGTCCGGAAAGAACGGTGGCAGCGGTTTTACCACCAACATTCTTTCCAGACCGGCAGGGTCGTAATGAGGCCCATTGAGATGCTTCGGAGGGGACAGGAGAAGTACACTGTCCCGCTGGTCATTTTGCAATCCAAGCCCAATGGAGGAAGAAACCAAGGCACACTATAAGACAGGAGAAGTACACTGTTCCGCTTGTCAAAGAAGCGTCAGCCCCAGAAGATGGGGATGCAGGGGAATGCCGTTATCACCCTGATTACATGAATCTGACAAAGGAAGATTCACAGCGAACTGTTGAAAATACTTTTTGTGAGAACATTAACAGGAAGTCTTGTTGAAAGCCATAAGGAACCCGGTGGAGGGAGGCCAACAGTCGAGACAGGTCCAAGCCCAAACAAGGGAGATCCAGGGTTGAAGTCATCACCCAAAATCCATTAAGGAGAGGAAGAGCATTGAAGGATCAGCCCCAGAAGAGGGGGACCTGAGGGTGAGATCATCATTGACGTGAACTGCAAAGAGAACTTTGTGTTTGTTTGTTTTGTGAATACCTCAGACCCTCGAAGGCAGGAGACTTTCAAGAAGAAACGGGACCTGGCCATCGACGGACCTGATTGCTGGCATTGGAACTGTTAACTGTTAGTGGGAAAGCTTGAGTGTATGCTGTGCTCCAAGTTCCCATCTTACCCGTGCTTCAAACATGGGGAAGGGAGTTCCAAGCTATCGCATCCTGACATACTATGTATGAACACTTCTTTCTTTTCTTATCGATCTCACACCCTTTTTGTATTAGTTGTGAGGTTTCAAAATAGGTTTCTTAGTATAGGCCTTTCTTATTTGGCACAAGGCCCCAAGGACTGCCTTATTTTTCATTTGATGGTCAACACTTGTTCCGGTCTTATATTTAGGTTTAGATTAGGTGTTTTTCCACCGTGCATACAGTTAAATAAACACCCGTGAACTGTGATCACTTGTGTCTGCCTTACTGTTGTCACCATGAGTTCCCCACAGGGCCCTGAGACCAGCAGCCACCGATGGTCCCAGTGCTGGTTCTTTTGGTGACGCCCATCTACTAATCAAAGAAATTCAGCAGTTCTTGTGCCCCCCCAGCACCTCCTCTAGCCTGAACTATGAGGGTGGGGGACGGCATCACCGAAATTACAGTCCCTGCGGTGACCACTATATCACCCCTATTACAGTCTGGCAAACTACTGTCAACACAGGCTTTAAAACCCAGGATGAAGGGGGGGGGGGGTTCTGTCCACGATTTTGCCCCACAGGGCAACCATAACCAACTACTGTGTATAGAAGGGCTCCCCAGTCCCCTGTGTTCAGCTGCCCCAGTTTTTCACGCTGCCACTCTGGGAATGAAGGTGGCATGCACACAAATCTGCCAAGCCTGAACCTAGTGGCAATGAAGGCACCCCTGTTTACAGAGACCGATAGTGCCAGAGAAACAATGACCCAAATGCACTCTGTGGGAGGGGGCTCACTTAAAAAGGGGCCCATTGTCACTGTGGGAGCTTGGGGCAAGAACTTGATGGTCATGAATTCTCCGAAAGCCCTCCACCCTGTTGATACGCTCACCTGGTTCCCACAGGGGCGTCGATCTGAACTGGACAGCTGCGGTCTCCACCAATGTGACGAGTAGTGCCGAGATGACGGACTGGACTGGCCTACCTAGCTTCGTTTGCTTGGCCCGTAGGAATATTCTTCTGCAAATGGAGAAAGGGAATTAACCACCCATGGAGTTGAGCGTTAATCCCCCCGCCCCACTCTCGCTGTTCTCCCCACTGATCACCTTTGATGTCCCCTCTTATAGTACCACCTGATGGTTTGGAAAGATGAGCTCTCCATCCTGCATTGAGCGCAGGGGTGCGTAGATAACCAGTTGCTTCACTGGCTCGAAGGAATTGGTGAGTTCCAGAACAATATTGGCTCTGAGATTCCCGGCAAGACGCTGTAGGTATGTAGTTCGTAAGAGTTCAAATGTCTGACTTTCACTCTTGTCCGATTCCTTGCAGGTTCCAGCTTGACCCTAGCGAAGAGTTCCCCGTGGCAACCGGTAATATTCAGGTAAGGATTTGTATTATCCAACACAGTTCGATAAAATAATGTCAATATGTAACCTGGTGCTTCCTCCCTTATTCAGGCGCTGAGAGAAAGTATGAAGTCTCGGGGAATAAAGCCTCCGGCGGTAAAATCAGGTAAGTCTATTGTGGTGAGGAGGTTTCCCCTTATTTGTCCCTTTGTTTCACCTTGCTGTCCTTTTGTTTCCCCATAGGGGCCGGGGGCTCGGCGAGGATGCGGTGGAAGCTGCGCCGACCCGTGAAGAGCAATAGTAACCCGGTGGTAAAATCAGGTAAGTCTACAGGGGGTAACTAATATTGCCTCTGTGTATTCCCTTGGCTCACCTTGCTGTTCTTGTCTTCCCCTTAGGTGCCAGAGGGCAGCGGGAACATGCAGAAGGACGTGGTGGAAGGTGGAGATGCTGCGAAGGTCGGTGAGTTCAGCGTGGTGCTGCAGCAGGCGAGGCGACGCGCTTAAAATAACTTCTTTCTTCCAGCTCGAAGGCGCGATGAATCAGGAATTCAGGTAAGGATCAAAGGTATTGCTCTTGTTCTAACCTTTTCTCCTTCTTTATCCCTTTTTCTAGGAGCTCCAGATTTGAGGCGGGCATGGCAGAAGACTGGATGCAGACATGCAGGCACAGTGAGCGTTACGCTGCTGGATGCAGAATAACGCGAAGCGTGTGCTGCTCTTCGGGCGTGGTTTAAATAGCCTCCAAAGTAGTCCCAGGTAAGTATTCCTCCCCAGCCCCACCCGAGTAAAAAAAAATCCCTAAGTAAAGTAGTGTCTTCCAAGCCTATTTTGGCTTGGAGCTCTTGCAGCATGGTCTGCATCAGGTAGGTTTGCAGCATGGTCTGCATCAGGTAAGTTTTACTATATGAGCCTGGTGCCTATGGCGCCAGGACTGACTCTCCATATGAGCCTGGTGCCATAGACGCCAGGACTGTATCCAAATAGCCCCTAGCAGAGGTTGTTGGGCTTGCTTGAAATAACTTGATGCCTGCTTCCGGGGTTGCTGGACTTGGTCTGGGTCCCTGGGGGTAGGCATAATGACAGCACTCCCCCCCAAGGCCCCTCCTAAAGTCATTCTTCCCTGTGGTTTCGGTTTGTCTGGGAAATTTCGGTGGAATTTTTTCACCAATCGGGGTGCATGAACGTGGTCACTAGGTTCCCATGACCTTTCCTGTGGTCCGTAACCTTTCCAGTCGATTAAATAAAAAAGTTTTGACTTTATGGAACAGACTCGGTGAGCGTTCTGCTGCAGATGCAGAATAACGCGAAGCACGTTTCATCCATCGGGTGTGGTTTAAATAGCCTTGGAGTGATGAGGCATCTTCCTCCACGGCCCCGCCTAGGTAAGAAAAGAGTTCCAGTTCCAGAAGCTTTCCCCATGCTGAATCCAGGGAATGGAGCTGCCCCACCCAGGTAAGAAAGTAGTTCCTGTTTACAGAGGAGTTCTAAGTGGCTGGTAAGTAAGCAGCATGGTCTGCTGCAGGTAAGTCCACCCAAACATCTGCACACATATTATGAGCCCGGCGCTTCCAGTGCCGGGACCGATGATTCTGATCAGCCTGGTGCCACCGGCGCCAGGACAAGGTCCAAAAGGTCCCCGTGGGGACCGGCTGGTGCCTAGGATTAGGGTTAGGGGCCTGCTTCCAAGGACGTTGGCTGGTCCTGGCTCCTTGGAAGCAGTGATCATGACACTCTCGATGCCCATCCTGACCCAATAGATTCATCTCTGTGGTGGAATGAGTTACAGGCCCAGAGGCAATTTCAGTTCCATCCACTGTGGTGATGACATCTGAGGTAGTTTTTCAGCAGAGAGGTAGATTCATCCTGGAAGCCAATTCGTAGTCCACATAGTTTCCTATGGCCCCGCTATCAATGTATGCCCTTACTGCGTGCATACGTGATGGCTGCCTTGGATCTACGAGGACCATTGGTATGATGAAATGCAAGGTCTGAGTATCCTTTTTCAAGCTCGGCAAGCGGACCTCTACGCTTGTCGGGCTTGGTCGTTTCCCGAGTCTGACTCCATATGGCTTTTATCAGCAGCTCCTACCACCTTCTTGGGTGGTTTTACAGGGCAATCCTGTAGAAAATGCCCAGAAGTTCCACAATATAGACACAATTGCATTTGCCGTCTCCTTTCTCTTTCCTTCTGGGTTAAGGGTCCTTTAACCCCTCCGATTTGCATGGGTTCTGAAGCATCTGCTCCTTTGGGGTTAGCGTGGGTTTTGACCAACACCCGATTCTGTGATCTAACTGGACCACCAAGTCTGTACATTCAGCGCAGTCTTGAGGTGGGTTCACGACTTGAGCCAAGACATCCTTGAGTTCTCCTCGAAGCCCTCGATGAAATAACATGATTCGTTTACCTCAGGCCATCCAGTTTCCACTATAAACCTATTAAAGGTCGCGACATAGGATAGAATGTCCTGGTTACCCTGTCGTAGGGACAAAAGTTCGTTATCCAGGGCCTGTCCTTGGGAGTGCCGGGCAAATAGTCTTTCCATGCTCATTTGAAAGCCCTGAAAATCCAGAAGAATTGGGTCATCCTGAGTAACTAGTGGAATTGACCAATCAGCTGCACTGCCACTGAGATATGACAATACAAAGGCTACCTTGGCTTGATCGTTTGGGAAGGCTCCAGGTCTGCATAAAAAGTGCAAGCGACATTGGTTCATAAACACGGCGAACCTTTTGGGATCTCCGGCAAAGCGTTCGGGCGGAGCTAATGGAATATTTCCTGGTAGGTTTATTTGCACAGGGTTACTCAATGACACAGGAGCTGGATTTCCCCCGGGACCTGGTAGGGGTGCTTGTCCAGCCTGGCTTTGCAGTAGTTGCCTAGCAAGGTCATCAGTTTGCTCCTTTGACAAAATCACTTCTCTCCTAAGATCATTGGTTTCTTGACAGGCGGAATGCACTTCAGCCCTCAGTTCCCCTAGTAATTGGGCCAATTGGTCAGTTTCTGAGGTATCCATAATGCCCGGGTGGGAATTTGTGGGTAGGCTTTGCATTCTGTTACGCTCACCTGGCTCCCACAGGGGTGTCGATCTGAACTGGACAGCTGCGGTCTCCACCAATGTGACGTGTAGTGCCGAGATGACGGACTGGACTGGCACAACTAGCTTTGTTTGCTTGGCCCGTAGGAATATTCTTCTGCAAATGGAGAAAGGGAATTAACCACCCGTGGAGTTGAGCGTTAACCCCACCCTGACTCCCGCTGTTCTCCCCACTGATCACCTTTGATGTCACCTCTTATAGTCTCACCTGATGGTTTGGAAATATGAGCTCTCCATCCTGCATTGAGCGCAGGGGCGCGTAGATAACCAGTTGCTTCACTGGCTCGAAGGAATTGAGGAGTTCCAGAACAATATTAGCTCTGAGATTACCAGCAAGACGCCGTAGGTATGTAGTTCGTAAGTGTTCAATTGTCTGACTTTCACTCTTGTCCGACTCCTTGCAGGTTGCAGCTTGACCCTAGCGAAGAGTTCCCCGTGGCAACCGGTAATATTCAGGTAAGGATTTGTATTATCCAACACAGTTCGATAAAATAATGTCAATATGTAACCTGGTGCTTCCTCCCTTATTCAGGCGCTGAGAGAAAGTATGAAGTCTCGGGGAATAAAGCCTCCGGCGGTAAAATCAGGTAAGTCTATTGTGGTGAGGAGGTTTCCCCTTATTTGTCCCTTTGTTTCACCTTGCTGTCCTTTTGTTTCCCCATAGGGGCCGGGGGCTCGGCGAGGATGCGGTGGAAGCTGCGCCGACCCGTGAAGAGCAATAGTAACCCGGTGGTAAAATCAGGTAAGTCTACAGGGGGTAACTAATATTGCCTCTGTGTATTCCCTTGGCTCACCTTGCTGTTCTTGTCTTCCCCTTAGGTGCCAGAGGGCAGCGGGAACATGCAGAAGGACGTGGTGGAAGGTGGAGATGCTGCGAAGGTCGGTGAGTTCAGCGTGGTGCTGCAGCAGGCGAGGCGACGCGCTTAAAATAACTTCTTTCTTCCAGCTCGAAGGCGCGATGAATCAGGAATTCAGGTAAGGATCAAAGGTATTGCTCTTGTTCTAACCTTTTCTCCTTCTTTATCCCTTTTTCTAGGAGCTCCAGATTTGAGGCGGGCATGGCAGAAGACTGGATGCAGACATGCAGGCACAGTGAGCGTTACGCTGCTGGATGCAGAATAACGCGAAGCGTGTGCTGCTCTTCGGGCGTGGTTTAAATAGCCTCCAAAGTAGTCCCAGGTAAGTATTCCTCCCCAGCCCCACCCGAGTAAAAAAAAATCCCTAAGTAAAGTAGTGTCTTCCAAGCCTATTTTGGCTTGGAGCTCTTGCAGCATGGTCTGCATCAGGTAGGTTTGCAGCATGGTCTGCATCAGGTAAGTTTTACTATATGAGCCTGGTGCCTATGGCGCCAGGACTGACTCTCCATATGAGCCTGGTGCCATAGACGCCAGGACTGTATCCAAATAGCCCCTAGCAGAGGTTGTTGGGCTTGCTTGAAATAACTTGATGCCTGCTTCCGGGGTTGCTGGACTTGGTCTGGGTCCCTGGGGGTAGGCATAATGACAGCACTCCCCCCCAAGGCCCCTCCTAAAGTCATTCTTCCCTGTGGTTTCGGTTTGTCTGGGAAATTTCGGTGGAATTTTTTCACCAATCGGGGTGCATGAACGTGGTCACTAGGTTCCCATGACCTTTCCTGTGGTCCGTAACCTTTCCAGTCGATTAAATAAAAAAGTTTTGACTTTATGGAACAGACTCGGTGAGCGTTCTGCTGCAGATGCAGAATAACGCGAAGCACGTTTCATCCATCGGGTGTGGTTTAAATAGCCTTGGAGTGATGAGGCATCTTCCTCCACGGCCCCGCCTAGGTAAGAAAAGAGTTCCAGTTCCAGAAGCTTTCCCCATGCTGAATCCAGGGAATGGAGCTGCCCCACCCAGGTAAGAAAGTAGTTCCTGTTTACAGAGGAGTTCTAAGTGGCTGGTAAGTAAGCAGCATGGTCTGCTGCAGGTAAGTCCACCCAAACATCTGCACACATATTATGAGCCCGGCGCTTCCAGTGCCGGGACCGATGATTCTGATCAGCCTGGTGCCACCGGCGCCAGGACAAGGTCCAAAAGGTCCCCGTGGGGACCGGCTGGTGCCTAGGATTAGGGTTAGGGGCCTGCTTCCAAGGACGTTGGCTGGTCCTGGCTCCTTGGAAGCAGTGATCATGACACTCTCGATGCCCATCCTGACCCAATAGATTCATCTCTGTGGTGGAATGAGTTACAGGCCCAGAGGCAATTTCAGTTCCATCCACTGTGGTGATGACATCTGAGGTAGTTTTTCAGCAGAGAGGTAGATTCATCCTGGAAGCCAATTCGTAGTCCACATAGTTTCCTATGGCCCCGCTATCAATGTATGCCCTTACTGCGTGCATACGTGATGGCTGCCTTGGATCTACGAGGACCATTGGTATGATGAAATGCAAGGTCTGAGTATCCTTTTTCAAGCTCGGCAAGCGGACCTCTACGCTTGTCGGGCTTGGTCGTTTCCCGAGTCTGACTCCATATGGCTTTTATCAGCAGCTCCTACCACCTTCTTGGGTGGTTTTACAGGGCAATCCTGTAGAAAATGCCCAGAAGTTCCACAATATAGACACAATTGCATTTGCCGTCTCCTTTCTCTTTCCTTCTGGGTTAAGGGTCCTTTAACCCCTCCGATTTGCATGGGTTCTGAAGCATCTGCTCCTTTGGGGTTAGCGTGGGTTTTGACCAACACCCGATTCTGTGATCTAACTGGACCACCAAGTCTGTACATTCAGCGCAGTCTTGAGGTGGGTTCACGACTTGAGCCAAGACATCCTTGAGTTCTCCTCGAAGCCCTCGATGAAATAACATGATTCGTTTACCTCAGGCCATCCAGTTTCCACTATAAACCTATTAAAGGTCGCGACATAGGATAGAATGTCCTGGTTACCCTGTCGTAGGGACAAAAGTTCGTTATCCAGGGCCTGTCCTTGGGAGTGCCGGGCAAATAGTCTTTCCATGCTCATTTGAAAGCCCTGAAAATCCAGAAGAATTGGGTCATCCTGAGTAACTAGTGGAATTGACCAATCAGCTGCACTGCCACTGAGATATGACAATACAAAGGCTACCTTGGCTTGATCGTTTGGGAAGGCTCCAGGTCTGCATAAAAAGTGCAAGCGACATTGGTTCATAAACACGGCGAACCTTTTGGGATCTCCGGCAAAGCGTTCGGGCGGAGCTAATGGAATATTTCCTGGTAGGTTTATTTGCACAGGGTTACTCAATGACACAGGAGCTGGATTTCCCCCGGGACCTGGTAGGGGTGCTTGTCCAGCCTGGCTTTGCAGTAGTTGCCTAGCAAGGTCATCAGTTTGCTCCTTTGACAAAATCACTTCTCTCCTAAGATCATTGGTTTCTTGACAGGCGGAATGCACTTCAGCCCTCAGTTCCCCTAGTAATTGGGCCAATTGGTCAGTTTCTGAGGTATCCATAATGCCCGGGTGGGAATTTGTGGGTAGGCTTTGCATTCTGTTACGCTCACCTGGCTCCCACAGGGGTGTCGATCTGAACTGGACAGCTGCGGTCTCCACCAATGTGACGTGTAGTGCCGAGATGACGGACTGGACTGGCACAACTAGCTTTGTTTGCTTGGCCCGTAGGAATATTCTTCTGCAAATGGAGAAAGGGAATTAACCACCCGTGGAGTTGAGCGTTAACCCCACCCTGACTCCCGCTGTTCTCCCCACTGATCACCTTTGATGTCACCTCTTATAGTCTCACCTGATGGTTTGGAAATATGAGCTCTCCATCCTGCATTGAGCGCAGGGGCGCGTAGATAACCAGTTGCTTCACTGGCTCGAAGGAATTGAGGAGTTCCAGAACAATATTAGCTCTGAGATTACCAGCAAGACGCCGTAGGTATGTAGTTCGTAAGTGTTCAATTGTCTGACTTTCACTCTTGTCCGACTCCTTGCAGGTTGCAGCTTGACCCTAGCGAAGAGTTCCTTGTGGCAACCGGTAATATTCAGGTAAGGATTTGTATTATCCAACACAGTTCGATAAAATAATGTCAATATGTAACATGTTGCTTTCTCCCTTATTCAGGCGCTGAGAGAAAGTATGAAGTCTCGGGGAATAATGCCTCCGGCGGTAAAATCAGGTAAGTCTATTGTGGTGAGGAGGTTTCCCCTTATTTGTCCCTTTGTTTCACCATGCTGTCCTTTTGTTTCTCCTTAGGAGTCGGGGTTCGGCGAGGATGTGGTGGAAGCTGCGCCGACCCGTGAAGAGGAATAGTACCCCCGGTGGTAAAATCAGGTTAGTCTATGGGGGTAACTAATATTGCCTCTGTGTATTCCCTTGGCTCACCTTGCTGTTCTTGTCTTCCCCTTAGGTGCCGGAGTGCAGCGGGAACATGCAGAAGGATGCAGTGGAATGTGAAGATGCTGCGAAGGCCGGTGAGTTCAGCGCGGTGCTGCAGCAGGCGAGGCGAGGTGCATAAAATAACTTCTTTCTTCCAGCTCGAAGGCGTGATGGATCGGGAATTCAGGTAAGGATCAAAGGTATTGCTCTTGTTCTAACCTTTTCTCCTTCTTTCTCCCTTTTTCTAGGAGCTCCAGACTCGAGGTGGGCGTGGCAGAAGACTGGATGCAGACTTGCAGGCACGGTGAGCGTTACGCTGCTGGATGCAGAATAACGCGAAGCGTGTGCTGCTCTTTGGGCGTGGTTTAAATAGCCTCCAAACTAGTCCCAGGTAAGTATTCCTCCCCAGCCCCACCCGAGTAAAAAATAGTCCCTAAGTAAAGTTGTCCCTTCCAAGCCTCTTTTGGCTTGGAGCTCTTGCAGCATGGTCTGCATCAGGTAAGTTTGCAGCATGGTCTGCATCAGTTAAGTTTTTCTCTATGAGCCTGTGGCTGACTCTCCATATGAGCCTGGTGCCATAGACGCCAGGACTGCATCCAAATAGCCCCTAGCAGGAGTTGTTGGGCTTGCTTGGAATAACTTGATGCCTGCTTCCGGGGTTGCTGGACTTGGTCTGGGTCCCCGGGGGTAGGCATCATGACACCTGTTCACCCAGACCAATTGTGCCTGATCTTCCAGGCAAAGGTTCTCCCACCTCCGTTGATGTGCATTCTAAGGAGGCCCATTTTGCCCATTAGTGTAATAGTAACCACAAGCAAGTACTCTCAGAGCTTATGGTCATCAAAAGGCTCCTGCTAAAATTGATCAAAGCCCAAGGGAGAGAGGGAGATGGAGTCAAAGAGGTGCCATTTCTTGACCATATGGAAGCCACAGTTGTATGTAATCAACCAAAGGAGCCAGAATCCTACGTCATTACAGACCACCTGGTTGTTGCAAAAAATCCGGACCAGCCCATAGTTTCCACCAATATAGTAACCCAGGCTCCAACCTATTGCGAAACCTGTGTATTTCCATGTGGGCAGCAAAATCAAAATGAGCCAGGGAGCTCAATAAGCCATTACGCCGCCAATTGTTGTATGCAAAAAGGGCCAACATGTACTAAACAATGTGGGTAATAAGGGCCCTAATGATTACACTCGAAATGCCCCCAGACTCCCAACCTGGGAGGGCCTTACCAACATTAATGACCGCTGGAAAAATAGGCGAGGCACATTATTCTTACACAGGGTACCGAAATTGAAATCCAATCAACGGGAACCAAGGGATGTGCGGCTAAAAAAAATGGCTGTACTGACTCTGGACAACTGGGGGGTGCTCTTCTGTAAACTTGGAAGACATAGCAAACTTCTCCAGACTGGATTATGAGGCCAATCCGATCAGCTACCTTCTGAGGCTGGAGTTTTGGATCTGTAGGGTGGCCAAGGGTGTGCTGGGCGGTAATGCGAATGTGGCCGACAAACAAATAGTTTGATCTCTATGAGTACTCACCCCCTTGTATAATGCACACCTCCGGAAATATCAATTACAACCTTGTTCTCTCAGGTGCAAATTCAATCCCATTGGGGAGAAGGTCCATAGGCAATTAATACGGCACAGGGATCATGTAACCATTATCCCAAAGAAATTCTAAAGGGGGGGCTGTAACGCTGTGTATGATTGTTTTTCCTGATTACAATGTATATTAGCTGGGTTTTTTTTGTGTTAGGATGCACTTTGGTGGCCTTATGGCTGAATAAAGTATTTGATGATGATATCACGTAAACCAGAGACTGTTAGTGTAAAAATATAAAGGAACATTTGGATTTAGGATGAATATTAGGATGGTTGAGTATATTTTTTTCTTTTTTTTCTTGTTATTGTGTTCATGTGTGGTAGACAATATGGATGTGAATATTTTCAACTTGTCTAGTTTTGTAGAATTTGATGAAGTGTTATTCAGGTCACAAAGGTGTTAATTTCTGACTTCATGGGCAATGATGATGATGTAAATTCAGATCTGATAGTTGATGCATATGGCTTTGAAGCAGATAATGTATGGAACAACCATATGAGGAAAGTGGGGAAAGAGAGATCTGTAGGATCTTGCTACACCTGGTCTCTTATCCACTATGCTTCTGGTGTCACTGGAATATTTATTCCAGATCAGATAGCAGAGGCACTGTGTCTGGTGTATATAGCCTTGTGTTTGGTCCAAGGGCAGTTCCAAGGGCAATGAGTCGCAGCATCTATCCTAATTGTTGACAAGGATTGTTCGGCCACAGATCGTAAGTAGCTATGGGTCCTGAGGCCCGTAGCCCTGAAAAATAGGTACATTCTTGACCTCCTGACAGTTATGAAGGGGGGAGTGTGCCAGAAAATTGGGAGCTTGTACTGTACATGTTCATACCACCCAATGATTTGGAGAATGGAACTCTGACTCAGACAATTGTCGCTTTGCACAAGCATAGGATGGTCATGCTGAACAAAGTAGGAATCATAAATTACCCTTGGCTGGACTTTCCTTTTTCATGGGTACTGCCTTGGACGAGCAAAGCTTACAAGATCTTAATGCCAATTCTTGTCTTTTTTTTGTTGCATAATGCAAACATCATTTATTTCACTTAAGTGGAAGAGGTACGACAAGTAAGCTTTTGTATGTCTCTGTTTGCAAAATACAATGGTTGCATATTTATGCCATCATTTCCAGACATTGCGTGCAAAGTTGTAGACATTGCATGTTCGTCTTATCTTGTTAAGTTGGCACGAACATTCCTTGTGTCAAGGTCTTATGTATGGAAATATATATTGCACATCAGCAGTATGTATTATTGATATATGATTCATTCTTTCAAGTTAGTTCAAAATCGCATGCAGCCTGTTTGAAAGTTCCTTATCCTACAACCTGTGTTTGGCATTTATTTTCGTGAACGCTAACACAGCAGTTATTCAAGGAAACAGCTTGAATGAGTTCTGCAAAAAACATTCCATCTATAATGTTCAGGCTAGCAAGGTCCAAAGTTCACATCTTTGCATTACTCATTTAGCCAAGCAAGGTTCTGCATCGGGTATGCATTGTGCATTGTACGTACAGTAAATACATTTGCAAGGCAAGGCCCATTCACTAGTTAGAAAGCATTCAAATGGCTTTAGTATTTACAAATTAAGAACTAATGGGCATATAATACAGAATCACTTTTCCACACAATGATGAGACAAGATGCACAACCCCAGAGGAAGCACTGCAAATCTTGGGGCGTCAGATCCAGAGCGAACAAGCAAAGCAGAGCAGAGCAGAGTATCAGGATGTGGTCGAAGGTGCCGGGCCGCAGAAGGACTGCGTGGACCTGTGGGTGCTGAGACACAAACGGACAGTCGCCAGCAGGAGGGCTGAGAAGGGTTTGTCCTCTAAGTAAATGTAGGTGTTGTCTGCAACTTGGCACCCAAGGTAGTCTGGGGGAGAACAGAGTTCTTCTCAGGTATGGGGAGTGTTTTGGGGAGAGGAGTGAGGGCATCGTATTTCTTTCGTCTCAAGCCAGTAGAGGGAAGGAATGTTGGGACTATGCGGGGAGCGGGGAGGGTTCCTGGAGGGGGAGTGTTCACATCCGCAATGGCCTCCCTCGGGGTGGGATATGAGGGCATGATTTGGTTTAAGCACCTGCACCGTAGCTTCTGAGTACAAAAAGGCATTCTGGGTCCTGACATATAATGTAAGGAGCCTCAACACCCCCAAAAAATGCTGTGTGAGCTGCGGTGGCTTCAGGCGGATGTGGCATGCCTCCAGGAGATACACCTCAGAAGGGAGAACACACATAGGATCAGGTCAAAGCACTATCCTCACCAATTCTTTGCAGCTGCGAAGAACAAGAGCAAGGGGTGGGTCTTTTGGTGAGCAAGGGGTTAATATTGCTCTGGTTAAAACAAAAACAAAAAGACAGAGATGGGAGGTTCCTCTTCTTGGAGGGGTGGATTAAAGGGCATTACTCTCGATAGCAGCAGTATACGCACCTAACGCTGGGCAGAATGACTACTGTAGTGCTATTTTCAGGGACTTTGTTGAATTCACAAGTTCAGACTAGATACTGGCTGGAGATCTCAACATGACATTTGATTCCAAATGGGACATGTGGTGAGGCGCGTATATGGACACGACACAGCCACTGGGGCACCTGCTAAGCAGGCTAGAAGAGGTGGGGCTGGTGGACTCATGGAGGCATCTTAACCCAGGGTGAGGGGTTTCTCATTCTATTCGCACATGCACAATATTTTCGCCAGACTAGACTATATATTGGTGGGACGGCGATTCTTGCAGGTCTCGAGTCGGCCGCCATGGAAATAATTACTCTGTCAGAGCATGCGCCAGTGCAGATCACGTGGAGGTTACACTCAGGGAAACCAAAGTCCACCTACTGGAGGCTAAAACCGTACCTTCTGCAGGATCCCATCTGCCACACCGAGATTGCAGAGGACATTGAGCACTATTTCAGGGAGAACGCACGTTCAGAGCATACATATGTGGGGTTGTATTGTTGAAAGTGGTTTTACTCTGTAGATTTCAGAATTCAAAGGGCTGAGCTGTAGCGTCTGCTCACACAACTGAATGACCTGGTGGGACAGTACCAAGCCAAAGGCTCATGGAAAACATCTATCCATCCGTTAGAAGTCAGATAAATACAATAGAGGGGAATAGGATTGAGTAGGTCTTGAAGGTGAAGCAACAATGCTATGAGCAAGGGAAAAGCAGGGCAGGCATACTGCTTGCATGTAAGCTCAAGGCCAGAGCGCAGTGGAATGCCATCAGGGAGCCTACACTGGCTGATGGGGGGACAGCCAGGGCTAAGGCGGAGAAGGCGGAAGGTCTTTGATCACTTGTATAAAGACCTATACTCCTCTGATTCATTGCTGCTGATTAAGATTTTTGACTGTGAGGGATTGTATGTCAGCATACCACATGGGGAGTTTTGTGGCAGTAGTCATGAGCCACAGGCTAATAAGCTTTGGCGGTGTGGGTATTTGGGACCATGAAACACCATCCAAGCTATTTCTCAGAACTAAGGCTGGTGCAGCATTCATTCATTCTGGGCATGGTGGGGAACCTCAGTTCCCAAGGCGCCTTTGGACGTGCTGGAAGCACAAAAGCGCACAGGACGTTTGTTATAAGAGCTCCTACCAGGCCCATGCTGCTTGCTGGTGATTTTGACATCTGCAGGCAAGGGTCACAGGAGAGTATGCTGGTTTTCCCCCCGAAGTGAAAGCGGTCAGAGCAGTGGCAGCAAGGAGCCCAATTTCTTTACGCTTGTGGGTGGTTCCCACTCGCGGATACCCTGCTCTCGCATGGTGGAACATACAACGCTGGATGTACAATGCCTGGGGAGGTTGACAGTTGGGCCCCCCAGGCCACAGATAAGTACACTAGTGGGTAGGGGTTGAAACATTGAACAACAGAATTACATAAGTGTCTCTTCCCGCTAATGGAGCCTGATACCGGGGAAGAAATAGTTGTCTTTTTTTTAAACCAGTTTATTTTAAACCGGTTGCAGAGATAAATACATTACAGGCATATCTATATAGAAGCCCCAATACCAGTCCGGCGAGACAGAGTAATCATGGTCCAGAGATCCTGCTGTGTTCCCCCACCACCCCATCTTGCCGCCACCTCCCCCTCCAGTTCAGCTCCCCTCTGGGTCCACCCGAGCAGGCACGTCCACGAGCCGCTCATTGCCCGGGAGTAGGGCCCATCTGGCTGATTGGAGCTTGTGGGTCATTGCCAGGCAATTCTGATCATAGTATTGGAGCGGGCCCAAATGTCTGCAAATCGGTGTAAAAAGCCTGCCCTGGCGGCCGTACCTTTTTCCGTTAACAACATGTCCCAGAGTTTGATCCACCAAAGAGTCATCGAGGGGCCCTCAGCAGTCTTCCAGGTCCAGACTATTGTGATTTTCCCAGCCAGTAGGAGTTGTGTGAGGAGTTTGGCGGTCCTCCGCAAACTCGAGAAAGCCCCTGGTGCTGGGGCGCCTAGTAGGATGATTTCTGGCTCCCTGGGGATCATCACCTGGGCAATATGTTCAATAGAAGAAATGCATTAAGCCCAAAAGGCTTTCAGGGTTGGACACGACCACCACAAATGAAAGTACAATCCCAGCTGACCACAAAAGCGGCAACAATGAGGGTCAAGGGACAGGTTGAAGTGATACAGGCGTAGTGGAGGATAGTACATTCCCGGTTCGTGGTAAAGAAGGATGAGGAATGAGTTGTGGCCCATATGTCTACCCATGTTTGGTCCTCCAGGGAGTGCCCTAGGTCTGCCTCCCATTGTGCCATGTATGGGGCTCTTGTGGTGAGGATATCCTTGTGTAGTAATTTGTAAAGCGTAGAGGCTTTCCTCTGGAACGGCAGCTCCTTTAAGGTAAGCTCAAGCGGGCTAGCGGTACGTGTCGCTGCTTGACGGGTTTGGGGGTGGAGCACCAGTGTCGCAGTTGAGCATAAGAGAAACTGTCCGTCTACGTTAGCTGGAAGGCTGCTTAGCATTGTTCAAATGAGCGTGGCTGGTTATTCTCAAAGAGTTGTCCCAGGGATTCAAGCCCCCCCGCTGTCCAATTTCTAAAGTTCAGCGGTTGGGACCCAGGAGAGAAGGCCGGGTTATGGAAAATTGGGGAGGAAGGACTCAGGTCCCGCGGGATGCTTTTATGTTTTAATGTCCAGTCCCATGTTCTAAGGGTGTGCTTGGTGGTGGCTAAGGTCCCAACCCATGTTCGGCGTAGTGGAGGCGGATTATGTGAAAGAAAGCGAAGGGGAAGAGACAGATGGGATTGCTCCAGTTCCACCCATTTTGGACATCCCAAGGACACAACCCAAGCCCATATGTGCGCCAATTGTGCTGCCATCAGGTATTTGCACAGGTCGGGGACCCCTAAGACTCCCAGTCTAGAGTTGCCCATCATGGATTTTTGGGAGATCCTCGCCTACCCTTCCAGATGAACCCAAGCATTTTCCTCTGCAGGCGTCTGAGGGGGGCAACGGGATTGTGGTAGGGAGGGAGGAGTAGGCATATAGGAATCGTGGAAGGAGGTTCATCTTGCAGGCAGTAATACGCCCGATGAGAAAAATCTCTTGTGAGGTCCATCGTGTAAGGTATCTCTCTAGCTCTTTAAACAGTGTGGGGAAATTTGCTAGGTATACGTCTCTAGGGCGGGCTGGGATACGTTCCCTCAGGTAGGGAATTGATTTTTCACTCCATTGGATAGGGCATAAGGGTTTCAGGATCTCCCGCTTCCCAGGTTCCAAGCCCATCCCTAAGGATAGCAAAGCCAGCCACCCTCGCAAACCTGTGGGAGCTTCCTAAGGGCTGACATTAACTATGGGCCAATGTCTGTTATAGATAACAGCACATCATCAGCATAGAGTGAAATCTTGTGTTGGGAGGCACCAATGAGTAAGCCTTTGATGCCCGGGTCGAACCCTCTGGGTGAAGGGTTCCATTACCAGTGCAAACCGGAGTGGGATAGGGGACAACCTTGCCTGGTTCCACAGGTTAAGGGGATTGGGTCGGATAGACTGCCATTGACCCTAAGAAGTGTCTTAGGGGACAGGGAGTTTGCCAAAAGTAGTTTTTGAAAGGTTGGGCCAAAGTGAAAGGCTGCCAATGTAAGTTGTAGAAAGGCCAAGTCTGCTTTATCAAAGGCCTTGCCAGGAAACCTAGTTTATGCAAGTCTTGGGTTGCGATGTCCACTAGATTCAGGACCCTGCGAATGTTATTCCCAGTTGACCCATGCATTATGAAACCTGTTTGGTATGGATCTATCCGCTGGGACAGGACTCTCGCTAAGAGGTTTGCTAGGATTTTTGGGTAGATGTTGAGTAGATGTTAGCATCAATGTTTAGCAAGGAAAAGGGTTTATACGAGCTATTGTCCCTGGGGTCTTTGCCCGGTTTAAGCAAAAGGCTGGTCATAGATTCCTGCATTGACGGGGTGAAGGATCCTGAAAACCTGAATGAATTAAAGAGGGCCGTCAATGGAGCCACTAGTTGGGGGCGAAACATTTTGTAAAATCTTGTGAATCTGTCTGGGCCTGGATCTCTGAGTTTGAGAGACTTAATAGCTGTTTTGACCTCCTCTCTTGTGATTGGGGCATCCAGACTCTCCTTGTTGGGCTCCTCAAGCTGTGGAAGAGCAGCTTCCTGTAAGTACCTCTGTTGCTCTATCTGGGCTCGGGGGGCGCTGACATTGTCTCAGAAAGATGGGCCACTGCTAGCCTTAGCTTATCTTGCTCTGCATACTTTACCTTGCCCTGGGCGTCGCGGAGGCCCACTGAAGTGTTTTTCCTCTTCGCCAGTTTTTCCACCAGGAGTTAGCTTGATTTGTTGTTCCTAGCATAATAGCCTTGTTTGGTTTTAGCCAATAAGTGTGCTGTTTCCTCCGCATAGTGGGCCTCCAGTTTCCTCCAGGCTGTTTGTAAAACACGTTGGGTTCTCGGGGACCAGCCATTGGATTTATGATTGGTCTCTGCTTTTTGAACCTCAACTTCAAGATCCACACGAGTTTGCCGTTTGTGCTTATGGAATGGCGCCCCCTGTGCGAGGAGCTCCCCCCGTACCACTGCTTTCATCGCATCCCAGGTGTTAGCTGGGGAAGTCTCTTCAGTCGGGTTCTCCTGGAAAAAGTTCCTGATCACTTTGGCTATGGAATCCCTTAGCGGCATTTAGTTCAAAATGGGGTCATATAGGTTCCAACGACGTCGAGGGGGTGGTTCAGGGTCATGGGCTCGGAAGATCAGCGTAACTGGGGCATTGTCCGAGAGTACCCGTGTCCCTATGGTCACCTCATCCGCAAAGGCCAGGATTTGTGGGGAGGCCAGAAAGAGATCGATTTGGGAGAAGGTTCTTTGCACGTGTGAGAAGAAAGAGAAATCCTTTTCACTGGGGTGAAGTACTCTCCATGTATCCACCACCCCCAGGGTACGAAACAACTGTAGAAGGCTTGTAGCAAGTTTAAAGTCTTTGGGGACTGGGTGGGATCTGTCCTTTGTGCAGTCTGGGACCCTATTGAAGTCACCTCCTATGACGATTTGGCCTTTGACAAAGGGGAGGAGGGTTCCGCTAAGTGCTTCAAAGAATGCTTCCTGTCCTTCATTAGGGGCGTAAATCTAGACAAGGGAGTAGAGTTGACCCTATATAATGCATTTGACTGCTGTATAATGGCCCTCTGGGCATAATAGCATCTCCAGTATTTGTGGACGCACATTTCTGGCAAAGAGGATGGCTGTACCTCCTTTTTTGGTTCCATTAGAGGCCAGGTATTGAAACGGGAAGTTCCTGTTGTGGAGCCGTGTAAAGTCTGCAGGCATCAGGTGTGTTTCCTTTAAAAATACCACTGAGATTTCCATGTCCTGGAGTCGTTTCAATGCTAATTTCCTTTTAGAGGGGGAGTTCAGACCTTTAATATTTAATGAGATAAGCTTCAGTTTCTGGTGTGGTGGGGTTAACTCTGAGGCGTCAGAGTTTCTCGAGAGTAGGGTCCAGGCCGGATGTGATTCAAATGCCATCAGGGCTCAAGTCGAGGGTACACGCGGTGGGACGGAGTCCACCCACTTTATTCAGAGGGTGGACTCAGTCCCCCCACCTAAAATGAGAAACATTAAATGTCTTCTTTAAATGTATTAATTAAAGCCGACCTCAAGAATCGAACTACAGTCGCCAGTTTTGCAGGCCGGACAATTCAGCAATGCACTAAATAACTTGCAGAAAAATAATGAACAACTAAAGGTGATATGTCCCATTTCGGTGCTGCAAGTCCGAGAGAAAGCATTCCTTCTTGGAGTTTAAAACATGCACTGCTTTTTACGTTTTCAAAAACACTATTAGAAGAAAATATCCTCTCTTGGTTTTGTGTGTGCTGATTTTATGAAAGGCAAATGCCATTCGTCTTGTGCAATTTGGGTGGTTATGCAAAGCCAATTTAATGAAATGTGCATATTTCACCTTGATATGCTAATTTCATCTGGTGACGTCACATTCCATTGCGTTTTTTGATGAGTCCTCCCACTTTAATTTTTAGGACTTGACCCCTGGACGCCATCAAGGGGCCTTGCTATACTGTCGTCATAGTGCACCCAGGGTTTTAACGTAGGTTTCCAACGGGAAGCCATAACAACAATTACGTGGGAGGCCGATTTTTCTCTGTCGGTGGATCCCTTAGCCAACTGGGCTAAAACTGTCCATAATCTACTCCAAGGTATTTCAGATGATATCCTTCTCGTAGTCGGTATGGGCTGTGCTAAGCCTGCTTCGGATAAATAATTCTTACGTGTCCCCAGGCATTTTGATGATAGCCAATTCAATCGAATGAGGACCATTAGTGTGAAGGGGTCGATATTCAGGGCAATGGTCGCTGTGTATCTTTTAGGTCGTCAATTCTCAGTTGGGGGTCACCTTGCGTTCGCCCTCTCTGGACTTTTGTGCAGGTCGAGCGCTTTGGTTTTTGAGGGAGTTCCCCTGGGTCAGTTGTCGGCAGCTCAGGTGAGGCCCCATCTAGTTTTTCAGTTGAGTTGAGATGTAAGATCCGGTCAGCATCTTCCAGGTGAGAGATTGTTCGGGGCACCCCTTTGAAAGAGAAATGGAGAGCAGTAGGGAATAACCATCGGTATCTGATGTGTTGGTCCCGAAAGAATAGAGTCAAGGGCCTTAAGGCTTTCAGTTTCTGAATCGTTGCCATAGCTAGGTCCTGAAAGATCTGAAGGGGGGCCCCTTGAAAGGTTATGTCGTCCTGAGAGTGACTTATTGCTGTGATAGCTTCTTTGGTCGTTTAGAAGTGGACCCGGGTGATGACATCTGCGGGGGAGTTGGAGTCCATCCCCCGGCGGCGTCAGAGCTTGTGGGTACAGTCTAGAACAAGCTGTGATTTATCCAGGTGCGGCAAAAGGGACTGAAACACAGGTCCCCCACATACTCTGCCAAGTTTCAGTCCGGGACAGAGGAGGGGACTCCTCGGATGCATAGATTGCTTTGCCGAGCTCTATATTCGAGATCTTCTAGCTTGAATTCCAGGATCTCCTTCCTGTTGAGTAGGGTCTGGAGCATGCATTGTACTTCCACGAGCATCGCTGAGTGTTCTTTGGTTAGGTCTTCCACCTCCCCTACCCACTCTCTGTTCCACCTCCACCACCCGTTGTTACGTTTGTTCAAGCTTAGTGGTTCCACCATACAGGATCGAAACTCTGATTTAATGTCCAACATGAAGGCTTGTATGTCTCCCTTGGTTGCAAGTTGCCCAGCAGTCTCTGAGGAAGTTTGAGGAGGGGATTTTGGAGTTTCACTCTTTTTCCCATGTCCGATGGGAGCAGCATGGTGGTAATGTCAGTGCTCTTAGAGGTTTTAAGATGTTTGACCATTTTAGCTGGGTTCTAGAGGAGGGCACTGTGCCCTCCACAGGACTCGGTTGACAGGAACCCCCGCAGACACCTTCCGGTTGGGTCCGCCACTCAGCAGGGCGCAGAACGCAGAGGGGGTCTCCACCTGCCGCGTCACCATGGTCTCTGACACCCCGCAGCCGTCATGAGAGGTGTTGCACGTGCCAAATGGTGCACCGCAGTCGGAGGCGAAGATCTCCTGCTCAGATGCAGCATCTGGTGTCAGCCGGGGGTCTAAGACAGCTTGACAATGCCCACGTAGATCTCCCGTTATGCCCGGAAGCTGGAAGGGGGCAGGGAGAACATACCAAAGCCTGCAAGGGCAGCTGGAGGTATTATTTTGTGACAATGTCACTGGTGGCATGCTCTGCCGCTCGCGGGTGGTGTGAGAGAGCCCCCCCGGATCATCTGCAAGTTGTTTCAGCGGGGACAGGGGCGGAGCTGCGCATCCTCCCTGCTCTGCATGTCTTGTCTACCATCTTGGGAAGCCCCACAGCTGGGCTCACGAAATCTTGGTCATGTTCAGGCAAATGTAGGCACTTGAAGAATTCATCTCTTACCTGATCGGGCACGAGGTGTTCCGATCCCTAATGGTTCATTCATCTGCCAAAGGCATTGGCGGAAACTGCTTTATTGTTAAAGCAAAAGCGGGCATTGCACGGAGGCCATCAGTGGAGCAGCCTCATAGATGGCGCTCTGTCAAATGCTCTTATAATGCTGTTCTGCCCAGATACCAAAAGCATCTGCCATGATGACTGTGACCCTGTCCAAGGCTAGAAATCTCTACCGTTTCATATCACATGGGTACTTAGAATGTGTTGTCTTGTGTCCTCCACC
Organism: Ambystoma mexicanum; assembly: GCF_040938575.1. Classification (NCBI taxonomy): domain Eukaryota; kingdom Metazoa; phylum Chordata; class Amphibia; order Caudata; family Ambystomatidae; genus Ambystoma; species Ambystoma mexicanum. The sequence goes on along the minus strand of NC_090923.1, from coordinate 618,896,649 downwards.
AAATTGGGATGACTGTGTGGGCCAGCGGGTAGATTGCAGAAATGGTGGGGGACGAGTTGCGTTTGTTCAGCTAAGGAGTTTGCCCATAGTGGGACGTATGTGAGATGTGTTAGGACAATCTCCCAGGTAGGTTGAGGGTTACTACGAATTCAAGGACTCAGAACTCATGGAAGACCTAACTCCTTCCATTTCCAAAATAAAAGTAGACCCAGCCAGACAGCAAGTTCAAACTGTGGTTTATTACAGTCAAAACCAAGAGGGATCAGTACAAGGACAGAAGAAATCCGCGGACATCTCAGTGATATCTGGCTCGCAGGCCAGTTTTGTACCCAAACGTCAGAGTGACGCTACAACCTGGGACCTTCTACACAAAACCTATCTTTTCCTGGGATTGGGTGCTGAGTGGTCATCCCCCTATACAGGTCCTTATACATATTACTTCACTGGATCTTGCATGTCAGGTGGCTGGCCTTGCCCATCCCCAATTACCTAATACTCTGTAATGTTGCAGTGTGAAGGTCTTGTCATTGGTTCTTTCCCATTTCTACCCACCCTAAGGGTCCTGAACTTTGATTGGCTAGAGCTGACATCCCCAAGCCTGGGATTTGAAATGGTTCTCAGCTCGAGGTGTACCTTCTCAAGGTAATAAGTATAACTATGTTTCTGCATTGTAACTTGTGTGCACTACCAAGGACTATGAGAGTGCCTGTTCTCATCATGCAACACTCGTCTTCGATGTAACTTCTGTGTTACAAGCCTTTGTCTGCTGCATGAGAGTGCTCTTCGTTCCCAGTTGCTGGTTTTGATTCATCATCTGCTTGGACGGTCACGTGTCCAGAGACCATGTTTTCGAGCTCTACAGCTCTAAACTAGTCTGAATTTATGAAGAATTAGTCACATTTACTATGGCTTATGTTACTGTAGTGCAGGGAATGGAATGTCACTCGTATCTTGGTGGCCTTGGCAGCCGTCCCTATCCCACACGTTTTCTCCTCTGTTTGGCCTGAAAACAGCTCAGTTCAGCTCCTCCTGAGGCGTTTGTGACCTACTGTGATCTTTCTAAGCCGTGACATGGCTTCTATGTTTTTGTTTGATTCTATAGCTCCCCATAGGCTAGCACTACACTGGCTCTGTCAGGTCCAATAGGTGCTCCTGCAGTTCCATTATGTTAGTTGCATGTAGGCATCTGCAAGCGTGTTCAGGATCTCTTGCTTCTTGTCGTTTTTGCGTTGCTGCAGTTACGCTAATGACAAAATAATAAAGCAAAGGCAGTATGTATATGTATCCTTCCTCTAACTCATGGAACTGTTCCGCATGTGTTCTTCATGTATTCGGGTGCGTGTTTTGAGTCCCGATGTGCAGATGGCACGTGTGCTTCATGTCTAATGCTGCTAGTCTGTGGTGTCTCTAACGACATCAGCTGCACAGCTTCTTGGCGCTTCAGTCGAGACTGTCAATTGAGGTCTCCTTAGTTGCATCTTGAGGCTCCTCATCCACTCAACGTAATGTCTGCGCTGATCCTGGGCTACAGGGTTGGCAGAGCGGGTTCCTTTCTTCATGCTTGTCTGCCGTGGGAGTTCTGGAAATCGCTCCAAAATGGTATGGGTGATCATGGCATTTGCGGCTCTTCTTCTGGGCCATTTGTCTAGTGGGAGGGGAGCAGGGGTAGGATTTGGCCATCCCTCTTCAGTCCTCCTTCTGGTCGAATTGTCGACCACATCTCGGAAATGTCCAGTTTTCTTCTGAGCTGCCAAACCATTGCTATCTCTCCATGATGTCCATAATAGTTTACATGGTCATCCAAAAACCAGCACATGTAACAGCAAGTTCCTTTGGGGTTGCACCAGATCCAGTTCCCTTCATAGGTTCTTGGATCATGGGGGATGTCCACCTTTATTGTTCCTGCTGGAAATAAGTCACACTGTGTAATTTCCTCCCCTAGTCTGTCTCATTCTCTCACAATGTCATTCCTCTTATGTTCACATCCATCAATACCTGCATCCCAACTGCCTCTTCTGCTGTATTCTTGCATCTTCCAATGCATATCTTTATTACACAGGCTGATGCTGTTCCCAATATGAGTACTCCAGCTATCACCTTCAGACCATCAGACAGCCATGATGGCATCCATGACCATAGATATGCCAGCCAGCTCTTGTACTTCCCTGCCCCACATGCTTCATCTTCCATTTTCGCATGCATGTGTGCCAATTGGGAAACTGCTTCTGAGAGAGTTCCATTATCATTATTGTTAGCTGGTATGAATGTGCAACATGTACTCCCTATCTTGGCACATACTCCTCCTTCCATCACTGGGAAGAGATCCAGAATGTACCAATTCTGGAGTGCCACCAACCTAATTGTCCTGAGCTTTTGCTTTATGTCATTGAACCCATTCACTTTTGAATTAATTTTTACCATCAGCTCCCATCGAGTGATCTGAAACCATTTGGCATTTGTGTATGTTTGTATTCCTGGTATCACTGATGCGAAGAACAATTGTGTTCAGCTGAACATTCTGTATTCTGCTGGGATCTCATCCAGTGCTGCTTCTGATTTCTCTGAGAAGTAATTCCCCCTCTTGTCACTCTTCTCACTCCTGCTGGCTTCTCTGCTTCTCTGGGTTCAATTGCTGGTGCTTCATCAACTGACCTCTTCCTTCATCTGTTATTCTCCATCTTAGCTTTACATCTTTCTTGGGTACCACCAGTGCTTTAAGTCGGCCGGGGCCTGTTGGCCCGGGCAGTCTCCAAAAAGTGGTGCTGAGCCAGGGCCCTGCCGGTGCACCCCGGTCCCACACAACATTGGCTGGATGCATTATCCCGCCGCGGCTGCAGCCGCGGTGGGAGATGCACCCGCCATTTTAATGTCAGGCGAGCTCACAGAAGTGCCAGCCAGGCACAGCCTTGCTGTGACTGGCTGGCACTTCCGTCAGTCACTGTAAATTCCTATGGTGACCCCTCGGGTCACCAAAGGAAGTTACAGTCCCTTTGTTTCTCCAAGTCGCTGAGGCGTCTTTCACCCTCAGCGAACCTGGGGATCCCTGTGTTTCTGTCTTTATAAAAGATGGGTTGAAAAGTAAACAATTCAATCCATCTTTTATAAAGCTTTGCCGACGGACAATGACGCATCAGGCTTTGTCCATCGTCAAAGCTTGATGGATTGAAATGTGTACTTTTCAAGCCACCTTTTATAAACAGAGAAATGTATACAAAAAGATGTTTTGAAAAGTACACAAACCATAAGATACGCACACAAATATATAAATGTTATATTTCTGTGTGCACCATCTTGAAGTACACAAACCATAGTAAGGCACTAAAACAAATATATAAATGTATGCATTTTTATATTTATGTGCTTGTGCACTTTTCAAGCCATCTTTTATAAACATAGAAATATGTTACATATTTCTATGTTTATAATTGATGGCTTGCATACTACACAAACCATAGTAAGGTAAGTATACAAATATATAAATGCTTTATGCATTTATATATTTATTTACGTGCCTTACTATGGTTTGTGTACTTTGTTAGGCCACACCCACCCCACAAGCCACACCCCCAAATGAGCCCCCCCCCCTAGTTTTTACTCCAATTAAAGCCCTGGGTACCACAAATGAGGGCATGTTGATAGGTACCAGAGAGCATACTCCTCCCCAATCAGGTGGCAGTTTTTCATACTCCTTTGATCCGCACGCCCAGTAGTGATCCATTAGTACTGCCTTACCTACGTTCATTGCTGGAAGTTGTTCAATTGCTTTGCACCATACATTTTTACCAACTTCAAAGTCACCATGGTTTTGGTAACACAGGGTTGGTGTCTTCAGCGGAATTATTGGCATTGGACCAGCTTCGTTCTCTACCCATGTTAGTAAATTTGTGCTTGTGTCCCATTCCATAAGGCACTTGTCATTTTCTTCCTGCACCTTGTTCACTGCTGATTGTGTTAAGATCAGTGTTTTGCTTGCAACTACTCCATCTTCCCATCCATCACTGGTGTACACTCATCCATAGATCACTATCTGTGGTCTCTCCCAGCATCAAGGCTCTTCTCCTATCTCTTTTACTCTTGTCCGTGGGCATGGTAAATCCTTCGGTATGACTGTCCTTGTCTCTCCCTTCTCCAGTCCATCAGTTATGTACTGTAATCCTTCATGCAGCGCCACTATATTTTCATTTGACCGTGCACTTTATACGTTTTCCTAAAATAACATGCAGCTGCCAATAACTGTTTATCATGTCTTGTGTCTTTATGTTGTTATCTTCGTAGGGGAAGGTTTTCTTGGACATTCATCTCAGTCTTTCTGTCCTCTCTTGACATCTTCCTTGCGTCTGCACCATCGCGAGAAACATCAGTCACTGCGCTCTTGCTGCAGGTATTTCAGTTGCAATGAACGTTCGAGTGGCAGTCATGGCAAAGGGGATTAAAGAGCAGGCATAATAGCTCTCCCTGGTGGTTTCCCTGTCCACTTTGAACATGTGTTTGTACCACATATTTTTTGTAACTCGTGCTGTGCCTGTTATATACATGTCAACTCCCTTCATGTCTGCATCAACACTGGGCTTACCTCGCCTCACCTTATTAGCAGTCTCTTTTTGTCCACCTGACACGGTCGTCCTTCCTGCTACGGTTCAGGTAAGGTTAGTAGGGGAGTCATTGGTAATACTCATAGCATGATAAATTGACCAAAACACAATGGCTAGTACGCCACTGGAAATCAGTAAACACACCAGTGTAATCATTTCCTTTATTAGTCCTTCCATGACCACTTACGATGCTGGATCCTTGGAGCTGAAGAGATGATAAAGTTGACTGCATGAAAATCACACAGAGAAGCGTTATTTGGTTAGTACTTGTCAGTACCCTTAAGCTATGCGAACTAAGTGGTCACTAATTGCGAAGGCAAAGACCTCTTCCCAGACTTGTCTTGTTAGGGGATCTCTTAATTGTTAGGGGATCTCTTAATGTTGGCTGAACGGGATATGCACTATACTCAAGTTGTGGGTATGCTTGGGCCAGGTATTCTATGAATATGAGGAAATACACTGTAAGAGATCGGGCTCGGAATCTTCTTGGTCTCCTTATGTAATGTACAAACTAATTGCTGAGTGCGTTGGCATGGGAACATGGCCCAGCCTCTATCCATCTGGATGGGCAAACCACCACTATCATGTAGCAGTATCCTTGACAGACTTGTATCATGTCTACGTAGTAGATGTGGCGATACAGAAATGGGCCTACAGGTCTTGGTATGGTTCCTCTCACAACTCTCAGAGTATGTCCTGCTGTGAACTGCTGACATGTTCGTTCAAATTTGGGCAACATCATGTTTCTCCAATGCGTGTAGCAATGACCTCCTTCCCTGTATGTGTTGAAGGATGCAATTGTGTCAGTGCTGTTTTCAATAGTGCCAGTGGCATGACCAGCTTCCCTGTGTTGTTCTGTTGCCATAAGGTGTCTGTTGAAGGCATTGAGCACCCCCTCTTGACCCATAGCTCCTTTTCCTCCTGTGGTGAAGATCTCTGTAGTTCCATAATCTGTGTCTCTGGTAATGCATTGTAGCCTTCCCTCATCACCATGTTCCTCACTCCTCCGTGGGCTTTTGGCCTTTTTTCCAGCTCCCACAGTTCCCCAAAATACACTGCACACTTTGCCTCATAGTCTGCTGCTTCATTCCCTCTTGATATGGGATCTTCCCTTCTTGTGTGGGCCTGGCATTTCACTAGTGCCACCTCCTTTGGGTATGCGATTACTTCAGTTAATTTGCCTAACAAAAGCGGATGCTGCACTGGGGTCCCATCTGCTCTTCTGAACCCCCTCCTATTCCATTGCGCCAGTCCTGAATGTACTGTTGATGAGACGTAAGCACTGTCAGAATATATTATCACACGCTTATGTTCGATGTGTTCTAGTGTGCCAGTATGAGTGCCACTAGTTCCGCCGCTTGTGCTGAATAATAGGATGGTAGTCATTTACTCACTAGTAACTCACTTGTTTCATCGTCCTTCAGTCTTACCAATGCAGTCCCATTCCTTCTGATCCCGTCAGTCTGGTCAATCGCTAAAGAACCATCAATGAACAGTACATATCCCCCCTCAAGTGCGTCCTCCTGCACATTGCGTCTGTCACTGAACAACTCTATGTTCTTTGTACAGTCATAGGCATAGTCTCCTGGTTGGTAGAGATCTGCCAAAGATAGTGCTGGGTTAACTGTCCTGCATCTTACTATCTTCAGTCCTGGCTTTGATATGATCACTTTATACCCTGATGCTCTCTGTGTGGTCAGTGTACTATAGGGCTTATGCAGAATCACAAAAAGGATGTGCTCCACGTACAGAGTGGTGGTGCACCCCATTGTCTCTGTTGCTGATTTTCCCACTGCGAAGGCTGCTGCAGCCAATGATTGTTTGCATAGGTAATGTCATCTCATCACTGGCTCGAGCTGTCCATTGTAATATGCAATTGGTGTATGGACTATGCTTGTCTTCTGAGTCAGTACTACTTTCATCACTACACAATCAGTGTATGAGTACAGGAAGAACTCTCTTTTGTAGTCTGGGGTCCCTAACACTGGACCAGTACATATTGCCTGTTTCAGCTCCTCAAAGGCTTAAATCATGTCTGCGGTCCATGTCAGTGTCTTTGTTCCCATTTTAGCTTCCTTAAGTGCAGTCAATACTGGCCTTGTGTATGTGCTTTTAATCGAAAACCCATGCTCTGCAGCAATTGCACAACCCCAAGAATCGTTGCATTTACCTCACTGTTTTGGGTTGGGGTTTGTTCTGTATTGTCTCTGCTCTCTTTGGGGCAATGTGTAGGCAATCTTTAGATATCATCTGTCCAATGTAGAGTACCTCTTGTGACAATACTGTAGTTTGGCCTTGTCCACCTTGTACCCCTTGTCTGCTGACACTGTCAGCATGTGTACTGAGTCCTGTCTGCACTGATCCTCTGTCTCACTGCAAATCAAAATGTCATCTACATACTGTAGGACTCTCCTTTCTGTCTGAATGTTGCTTAGATCCAGCTGAATCACCCTGTTAAAGATGGATGGAGACTTGTGGTACCCTTGTGGCAAACAAGTATGTTTCCACTTCTGGTTATGGTACATAAAGCTGGTAAGATCCTGTGAGTCTTGATGTAGTGGTACTGGGTGAAATGCATTCTTCCGGTCAACGACCATGAAGCAGGTGGTTTCCGCTGGAATGCCACACACAATTGTCACTGGGTTTGCTACTGGATACTCTGCTTCTACAATGTCGTTCAGAGGTCTTATATCCTGGATAAAATGCCATGACCCCCCGTTGGCCTTGCACACGGGGTACACTGCTGTGTTGCATGGAGATTCTGATGGTATCAGTATGCTTCTCTCAATGAGGGCATTGATTGTTTCATAGATGCCCTCATCTGCCTGTTTGGTCAGGGGATATTGCTTTACTCTTAGCAAAATTGCTCCTGGTTTCAATTTAATCTTTACTCCCCCTATGCTCTTTATGCACCCCACGTCATAAGGACTTGTGGTCCATAAACTGTCAGGGACCTTGGCCATGTCCTCCTCCCAGAATGTGGGTGGTGCCTCCAGCGCCATCACCATTCTCTGTGGCACTTCTCTGTAATGGTCTGTAACCAGAATGGTAAACTCCTTTCAAACATCATTTCCAATTCCAGTTTCTCTTCTCCAAAGTGTTCATCATCTGCCACTGTTGTGAGCCTGCACCCTTCTGCAACCGCAATATTTCCTCTCCGTGCCTTCCCTGTATCATCTGTAGCAAGCACTGCAATCCAATCTTCTCGTGCCAGCACAGCCTCAATCTTGATGGACACTATCATTCCCTTTGACTCATCGAATTTTGTCTCTGGCCTGAATAGGTACTCATTTGGTTCCTGCCATACCTTCCCTGCAATGCCTGGCATCCATGCAATGGCAATGTCTGTCCCATACTGAAAGATCTCGGGGTCCAGTGGCACCCCTCACTGCACTGTGCGTCCACAATATGCCTGGATGATCTGCCTTACATTTAACATGTGAATGCCTGGTGTTGAGCATATTATGCCCTTGTCTGTGTTAGAGATGGTCATGTTTAGTCTGCTCATGATGTCTCATCCCAATATGTACACAGGTGTTTGTCGAGAGTAAAGAAAAGATAGTGATAAGTCATGATTTCCTATATATAAGGAGATGCTATCAATAAAAGGTACCACTTCCTGATTCCCAGAGAATCCTTGAGTGTTCATGGCGTCACCTGACATTTTAAATGTTACTTCCATAATACATGACCTAGTTGCCCCAGTGTCAACAAGAAAGGAAAACGTTTTGACACCTATCGCCACCGCTATGCGAGGTTCCTCTGCAGGGTTGGATGTGATCGACAGGATGGGACAAATCAAGTTCATCTGTGGGCTGTCCTATAGAGGGTACATAGACAGTCCTTTTCCTGTAAAGGGGTTGTTTCCCACCATGGTAACCCCTCCCAGTCACCTAACTGATACTGTCACCACTGTGTCCATCGGTTCTGTTGCACCATTGTCCTGTAGTTGTGCTAGCTGTTGTGTGCTTCCCCTGATCTGTGGTGCTTGCAAATACTGTGGTAGGGGTGCTGCCATCTGTGTTGCCTGTGTCTGTACCTGTGTTTGTGTTTGTGCCTGTGCCTGTGCTTGTGGCATTTGCTGGTAGGAGCCTTGCATCTGCCCTTGCTGCTGCTGACCCTGAACATAATAATCTTCCTGCCCCCCTTGGTGAATCTCCTGCCCCTGATTTCCCCAATTCTCTTGAAATGTGTCCTAGCTGCCCACAGGCCCAGGACTGTGGTGGTTCCCTCCCATGTCCTGTGGTGCCCCTTTCATTTCCCCTGTGCCTGGCTGCATCTGCTGTCCATAGCCCCAAAACCCCCCTTGGTTGTGGTGCATCTGTGGCCTGAAGCCACACCCCCTTTCGAAATCCTCCCCTTCCTTGGAAGCCCTGCTGTGGGCCACCCCGCCTCATGTATCCTCCTCCCAGGGGCAGTGCAAATGTGTAACGCTCACCTGATTCCCGCAGAGGCGCCGGTCTTGACTGGGTGAATGCCGTATCTTCAAAGGTGATGTGTAACACACGGTTGGCTCTTTGGGCTGGACCTCTGTGCACTGTATGTCTGACTCGAAGATTAAGATGTCTGCAGATAGAAAATACGGGATTAATGAACTGGGGTTATTGGGTGCCTCTCTCCTCCTCCCTTTCTCTTCTCCTGTAGAACCCCAAAGGTTAACGCCCTCAACTTAGGTAAGTGAACGCCGAGCTCTCCATCTGCCTCGGGGCAGGGTGCCGTAACCAGTTTCTTCACTGGATAAGGGTGCAGGCCTCTTGACCTCAGAGGACTGCTGTCCATCGTTAACTGCACGAACGGTAAGTTCTGGGTACTTCAAATGTCTTAAAAGTGTTTTGTAATGATATCTCTTGTTTTGCAGGGTTCCAGCGATGGCGGATGGCGGGCTGATGAGAGTTGAGGATCGAACCCACGTGAGGAATAGAAGCGCCTGGAAGCACGTAAGTAAGCGCTTGTAGTCTGCTTCACGATGCGCACTAACTGTCCCTTTTATCTTGCAGGTACAAGTTCGGAGCTTTAGAGAAGCTGAAGGGTGCTGGAATACCCACTGGATTCGGCGTGGGAAGGAGTAATGGCACGTGAGTAATAAAGTTGCCCAATGTCTTTAAACGCACCTTCTTTTGTCTTTCAGATGCGGGATGCAGTGCGAAGACCTCCGGAGCATGCGAAGAGTAGGTAAGCCTTTGTCTTTCAGATGCCGGAATGCAGCGCGAGGCGTTGGTGACAGCCGATGGACCAGGTAAGAGATGCGCTGCCACTGAAGACCGTAGTGCTAACCTGTTCTTTCTTTGTCTTTACAGGTGCTGCTGAAGACTGGATTCCAGGATGGTAAGGCTTTTGTTCCCTTAGGCCCAGGATCAGAAGCAGAAGACACGATGAGCGTTCTGCTGCAGAGAATGCAGAATAACGCAAAGCAAGATTCATTCATCGGGTGTGGTTTAAATAGCCTCCTGTAGTGCTTAGGTGTCTCCTTCCACAGCCTCGCCTAGGTGAGAAAAGAGTTCCTGCTTTCCAGAAGAGTTCCAGTGTTCTGAACCTAGGGAGTGGCTCCTGCCCCACCCAACAGGAAAAGTAGTCCCAAACAGAAGAGGATCAGGGGCTCAACTGGCAGGTAAGTAAGCAGCATGGTCTGCTGCAGGTAAGTCCACCCAAGCATTATGAGCCCGGCGCTTCCAGCGCTGGGACTGGGCATCTTTATGAGCCTGGTGCCACTGGCGCCAGGACAGGGTCCAAAAGGTCCCAATTGGGACTGGCTGGCAATCGGAACCGGGGTTATGGGTCTGCTTCCAAGGGATTCGGGTAAGTCCTGATCTTTTGGAAGCAGAGATCATGACAGTACCCCGCCTCAAGGCCCCTCCCAAACCGGGCTTCTCCGGGGGTTTGGGCTTGTTAGGAAATGTTCGATGAAATCTTTTGATTAGACGAGGGGCGTGGACATATTCTGCAGGTTCCCAGGATATTTCTTGGGGACCGTAGCCTTTCCAGTCAATCAGGTAAAATAGTTTAGATTTGGAGATCTTGGAATCCAGGATGCTTTTGACTTCAAACTCGAGTTCTCCATCAACTAGAATAGGTTTTGGAGATTTAGTTAGTCGGGTTTGAGGTTGCACGGGTTTTAATAGAGAGACGTGGAAGACCGGATGTATCTTCATGTGAGGGGGCAAGTCCAACTTGACCGCTACTGGATTTACTATGGTAGTGATGGAATAGGGACCAAGGTATCTTGGGTTGAATGTGCGTGGTCCTTTTAGAGGTAGATATTTGGTGGATAACCAGACTTGATCTCCTACTTGATATTGGGGGGCTTCCTTCCGATGTTGGTCTGCTCCTCTCTTGTATTGTTCTTTAGCCCTTTGAAGGTGAGAAACGGCTTCCTTAAAGGCTTGAGTGATTGTAGAATGCAGGTGGTCTACTGCTGGTGTTCCAAGATCTTGGAGTGGATCCAACTCCGAGGTTCGAGGGTGACTACCGTATAAAAGAAAAAACGGGGTCTTCCCAGTTCCCGAGTAGACAGAGTTATTGTAGGCATATTCGGCTATCCAAAGGATATCTTTCCAAGTTTTTTCAGTTTGTTGTAGCATGCAGCGTAAATACTGTTCCAGAGTTTGATTGGTCCTCTCGGTTTGTCCGTCGGTTTGAGGGTGGTGGCTGGTCGAAAGTCTCACATCAATTTGAGCCGACCGACAGCAACTTCGCCAAAAATGAGAAATAAATTGACTACCTCGATCCGAAATGAGAACTGAAGGAAAACCGTGCAGTCGGACGGTGTTTTCGAGAAATTCTCGGGCCACAGTTGCTGCTGTTGGTAAGCCTTTGAGTGGAATGAAATGCGCCATCTTGGAGAATAGGTCCACGATTACTAGGATCGTATTGTATCCGGAGCATGGAGGTAGATCGGTGATGAAGTCCATAGAAAGCGTATGCCAAGGGCGAGGTGGGATGTCAATAGGGCGTAAGAGGCCGGCTGGTTTTTCCTTTTGACTCTTGTTTTGGGCGCATACTCCACAGGACATTATAAAGTCTCTGATATCTTTTTTCCAAGACGGCCACCAGAAGTAGCGCTTGATCTTTTCCGAGGTCTTGGTCATACCGGGATGTCCTTCCATTAAAGAATCGTGATAACAAGAGATTACCTTTTTCTGTAAATCTGTGCTGGGCAGGTATAACCGTTCTTAGAAATATAATAGGTTGTCCTTCACCGTAAAGTCCTTTCCCTGCAGATGCCAATTCTGTATGTCTGCTGGAGTTACCAGTAGCCTAGCTTTATCCTTAACTTCCTCTATGGATTGTGTGGCGATTACACCTAGAATTCTTTGTTCGGGAATGATAGGTACAGGTTTAGGATTGATCAAATGTTCTTCCACTCCCATCCGAGAAATGGCATCAGCTTTACCGTTTTTTGTACCAGGTCGATAGGTAATTATGAAGTCAAACTCGGCAAAGAATAGTGCCCAACGGAGTTGCCTAGAGGATTGAGCTTTTGCGGTTTTCAAATATTGCAGGTTTCGGTGATCTGTAATCACAGTAACGGTGTGTCGGGCCCCCAGAAGATAATGCCGCCAAGCCTTAAAGGCGGACTTGATAGCTAGAAGTTCCTTATCAGTAATAGTGTAATTGATTTCAGGAGGCGAGAATTTGCGGGACCAAAATGCCACGGGATACAACTGATTGGTTACTGGGTCCTTTTGTGATAGAACTGCCCCCATGGCAAGGCTCGAAGCATCAGTTTCAACGATGTAGGGGAGTTCTGGGCGAGGATGTTTTAAGATCGGTGCAGAGATAAATCTAGTCTTCAAATTCTGGAAAGCTTGTTCCGCCTCGGTAGACCATTCAAAACGTTTGTTTTTCTTTAACAAGGCGGTGATGGGCTGGACTATTCGAGAGAATTCGGGGATAAACCTGCGGTAAAAGTTAGCGAAGCCTAACATGCTTTGAACACCTTTTACGGAGGATGGCGATGGCCATTTGAGAATTGCATCGACCTTCTTTGAATCCATACGCACTCTGCTAGGTGATAATATGAATCCCAAGAATTCAACTTCAGTCACGTTGAAAACACATTTTTCCAACTTAGCGAAAAGTTTGTGTTGACGCAATCTCTCGAGGACCATTTTCACATGTTTCCGATGTTCAGTTTCCGATGAAGAATAAACGAGGATGTCGTCAATGTAAACAACAACACACACATCTATGAGCTCTCTGAGGACATCGTTCATAAAATATTGAAAGGCGGCCGGGGCATTGCAAAGTCCGAAGGGCATGACCTGATATTCAAATAGCCCATACTTGGTGCAGAAGGCCGTCTTCCATTCATCGCCCTCTTTTACTCGTACCAAGTGGTAGGCTCCTCTAAGATCCAGCTTTGTATATATGCATGCTTTTCTGACTTGGTCCAGGAGTTCAGGGATCAAAGGTAACGGATATTTATTCTTAACGGTGATCTGGTTCAGGGCGCGATAATCTATACAAGTTCTAAGGTCCCCTTCTTTTTTTGGAACGAAGAACAAAGCTGAGGAAGCAGGGGACTTGGAAGGACGAATAAACCCATTCACTAGGTATTGATCCAGGTATTTTCGGAGGTGAAGATTCTCAGGCTCGGTGAGGGCATAAATTCTACTACAAGGAGGAGTAGATCCAGGTATCAGGTCTATCTGGCAGTCATAAGACCTATGAGGAGGTAGAGAGTTAGCCTGATCCTTCCGGAAAACATCTTGGAATTCTAGGTATTCAGGAGGTAACTGGGGAGCCTCCGAGGAAATTGCTGCCAGTGCAACACCAGGTGGAGGGTGACACGTAGAGACACATTCTGGAAACTGAACCGTTCTTGCTCGCCAATCGATCTGAGGATTGTGCTTCTCTAACCAAGGAATTCCTAGAATAATCTGGAACTGAGGGGCCTTGATCACATCGAACACGATCTTCTCATGGTGTCCATCTTGACTTACTAGCGTCACTTCTTGGGTGGTATGCGTTACTGGTCCGGAGGCTATCTCCGTACCATCCACCGTAGTAATGACGTCCTTTACAGCCTTTGGACAAAGAGTCAGATTCATCCTCAAAACCATTTCATGATCCACATAATTGCCGATGGCACCGCTGTCGACGTAAGCTTCAATCGCATGTAATCGATCCGGATGTTCAGGGCTAATGAGGACCATAGGTATCACGAAATGCGAGGTCATGGAACTGGTTTAAACGCTCGGCAAGAGGACCTCTATTCTTGTCGGGCGAGGTCGTTTCCCTGCTCAGAGTTTGTGACCCTGGTAACTGCAGCTCCTACTGCCTTCTTGGCTGGTTTCACCGGACAGTCTCGAAGAAAGTGCCCCGAGTTTCCGCAATAGAGGCATAATTGCAGCTGTTTTCTCCTTTCCCGCTCCTTTTGTGTTAGTGGTCCTTTCAGGCCCCCTATTTGCATGGGTTCCCCAGAGTCTACTCCTTTGGTAGGAGTTGGTGGTTTGGAAAATACTCGAGCATCAAACTTGGAACGATCGGCCTTCCTGTTCTGCAGTCTGTGGTCAATTTGAACGACTAAGTCAATATAGTCCGAACAGTCTTGCGGGGGATTCACTACTTGGGCTAACACATCTTTGAGCTCTCCACGTAGACCTCTATAAAACAGCGTAATCCTTTTGTCCTCAGGCCATCGAGTTTCCACTATCAGTCTGTTGAAAGACGCAATATAAGCCAAAAGGTCTTGATTACCCTGTCGCAATGAAAGGAGCTCATTGTCCAAGGCCTGCCCCTGTGAATGTCTTGCAAACAGTTTTTCCATACTGAGCTGAAAAGCTTGAAAATCATGGAGAACCGGATCATCTTGATTAACTAGAGGGATCGACCAGTCTGCCGCATTGCCACTAAGGTACGAAAGCACGAAAGCTACCTTAGCTTGATCAGTTGGAAAGGCTGCTGGCCGGCATAAGAAGTGCAACCGGCACTGATTAATAAATACTGCAAACCTCTTTGGGTCATCAGAAAATCGTTCGGGCGGAGCCAGAGGTACATTCCCAGGTAGGTTGATCAGCACTGGGTTCGTAGAAGATGTTGAAGGAAGATTTGCCCCTGATGCGGGTAACGGAGTTTGTCCGGCTTGTGACTGTAGCAATTGTCTAGCGAGATCGTCTGTTCGCTCTTTGGAAATAATCAGTTCCCTTCTTAGAGCATTCGTTTCCTGACGGGCTGCATGCACTTCTGCTCTTAGTTCCCCAAGTAACTGGGCTAGCTGGTCGGTATCCGAGGTTTCCATAGCGCCTGGGTGGGAGTTTTGCGGTCGGCTTTGCGTTCTGTAACGCTCACCTGATTCCCGCAGAGGCGCCGGTCTTGACTGGGTGAATGCCGTATCTTCAAAGGTGATGTGTAACACACGGTTGGCTCTTTGGGCTGGACCTCTGTGCACTGTATGTCTGACTCGAAGAGTAAGATGTCTGCAGATAGAAAATACGGGATTAATGAACTGGGGTTATTGGGTGCCTCTCTCCTCCTCCCTTTCTCTTCTCCTGTAGAACCCCAAAGGTTAACGCCCTCACCTTAGGTAAGTGAACGCCGAGCTCTCCATCTGCCTCGGGGCAGGGTGCCATAACCAGTTTCTTCACTGGATAAGGGTGCAGGCCTCTTGACCTCAGAGGACTGCTGTCCGTCGTTAACTGCACGAACGGTAAGTTCTGGGTACTTCAAATGTCTTAAAAGTCTTTTGTAATGATATCTCTTGTTTTGCAGGGTTCCGGCGATGGCGGATGGTGGGCTGATGAGAGTTGAGGATCGAACCCACGTGAGGAATAGAAGCGCCTGGAAGCACGTAAGTAAGCGCTTGTAGTCTGCTTCACGATGCGCACTAACTGTCCCTTTTATCTTGCAGGTACAAGTTCGGAGCTTTAGAGAAGCTGAAGGGTGCTGGAATACCCACTGGATTCGGCGTGGGAAGGAGTAATGGCACGTGAGTAATAAAGTTGCCCAATGTCTTTAAACGCACCTTCTTTTGTCTTTCAGATGCGGGATGCAGTGCGAAGACCTCCGGAGCATGCGAAGAGTAGGTAAGCCTTTGTCTTTCAGATGCCGGAATGCAGCGCGAGGCGTTGGTGACAGCCGATGGACCAGGTAAGAGATGCGCTGCCACTGAAGACCGTAGTGCTAACCTGTTCTTTCTTTGTCTTTACAGGTGCTGCTGAAGACTGGATTCCAGGATGGTAAGGCTTTTGTTCCCTTAGGCCCAGGATCAGAAGCAGAAGACACGATGAGCGTTCTGCTGCAGAGAATGCAGAATAACGCAAAGCAAGATTCATCCATCAGGTGTGGTTTAAATAGCCTCCTGTAGTGCTTAGGTGTCTCCTTCCACAGCCTCACCTAGGTGAGAAAAGAGTTCCTGCTTTCCAGAAGAGTTCCAGTGTTCTGAACCTAGGGAGTGGCTCCTGCCCCACCCAACAGGAAAAGTAGTCCCAAACAGAAGAGGATCAGGGGCTCAACTGGCAGGTAAGTAAGCAGCATGGTCTGCTGCAGGTAAGTCCACCCAAGCATTATGAGCCCGGCGCTTCCAGCGCTGGGACTGGGCATCTTTATGAGCCTGGTGCCACTGGCGCCAGGACAGGGTCCAAAAGGTCCTAATTGGGACTGGCTGGCAATCGGAACCGGGGTTATGGGTCTGCTTCCAAGGGATTCGGGTAAGTCCTGATCTTTTGGAAGCAGAGATCATGACAAAATGGTTGTGGTTGTTGATACTGCTGCTGAGGTGCTGGGGTGGGGCTGGTTATAAATGTTCATTCCATTGCAAACATTGATAGCTTCTTTTGCACTAAGTGGGCCTCATCTGCCTTTCTGTCTTTTGCCTTTTTCTTAACCTTTTCTTGGCATAGCCTACAGTGGTGGACTCTTGTGAGCTGTATTTCTGGCCATCCCTTTGCTTCCATCCCCACCAATTCTTTCAAACTCTTTTGCATTGTTTCTGGCAGGCTCTGTACTATAATATAATAGAATATAGCTATAGATTTGTCCCATGGCTCTTGGGTTTCAAGGCGCCAAAGCTCTTGAATCTCCTGAATGTACTTCACTGGGTCTTTGTCATCCCTCATTTTGCATGACATAATTGCCCCAATATCTGACGTGTCTGGGTATTGTGTTTGTAATGCTTGCCACACTGCTGCTCTACAATTGGCAAATGGTGACCCATCATGCGCCATGTTCTCTATCATCAGCCCTGGGAACCCTGCCCTCTTCCATATGCCATCAGCCATGCCATGTGCAGCAATCGCTATTGACACCTGTATGGGGTGCAATATTCTCTTGTGATCAAACTGCACCTGTTTCGTCGCCTAACATGTGAAATGCCTCTCTCCAGGAGACTTAACCAGTCGAATCACCTTACGCAATCTAGGATAGCTCCAACTAGCCCTCACAGGAAAACCATCATCTATGACCCAAGCTAAAATGCCCAACCCACAGGAATACTTAGTTACAAACTCTTGTTATCCGAATCCTCTCAGTTATTTAGTCTATGCTATTCATCAGAACTTTTACCTCGAAGACCGAATATGCTCTAGCAGAAAACATAGAGAAAGGACATCTACCCCCGCTCCTCATCCCTGCTCACTATAACAATACTAGATGATACTTTGACACAGCACAATAATAATACACAATACCTCCCAATGCTCAACACCCTCCCTTACACCCACAATTGTTGTTAGTCTGGATAAATACATACGTTCTGTGCTGCACTGACGCTGCTTGGCTGCCGACTCCACCGTCAAGATGCTCGCCTCCCCGTCCTGGTCTGCCTGGACAACTCGCCAATCTCGGGCAGGATGATTTCCAAAACAGCTCTTGACGGCCTTTGAAAATGGGTGTGCGTTCCCCGTTCCTCTCGAAATGCATGTGAGGGTCCTACAGCCTCTCAGCTTCAGCGGCAAAGGGGTCCGCTTCCTGGCCACCTGGCACAGAGAACCATCCTCTGCCTACCACCTTGTTAGGACAAACTCCCAGGTAAATTGAGGGCTATTAGGAGTTTAAGGACTCAGAGCTCATGGAAGGCCTAACTCCTTCACTTCCCAAAAGGAACGTAGACCCAGCCAGACAGCAAGAATAAAAACTGTGGTTTATTACAACCAAAACCAACAGAGATCAGTACAAGAACACAAGAAATCAGTGGACATGGCAGCGATCTCTGGTTTTCAGGCCAGTTTTGTACCCAAATGACATCAGAGTGACGCTACATCCTGGGCCCTTCTCCAGAAAACCTATATTCGCTTGGGATTGGGCATTGAGTGGTAGTGCCCCTTATAGAGGTCCTTATACATATTAGTTCCTTGGCTCTTGCATGTCAGGTGGCTGGCCTGGCCCGTCCCCAATTACCTAATACTCTGTAATGTTGCATTGTGAGGGTCTTGTCATTGGTTCTTGCGCATTGCTACCCACCCCTAGGGTCTTGGACTGTGTTTGGCTAGAGCTGACATCCCCAGGCCTGGGATTTGAAATGGTTCTCAGCTCGAGGGGTACCTTCTCAAGTACAACTATGTCTGTGCATTGTAACTCATGTGCACCACCAAGAACTATGACAATGCCTGTTCTCATCATGCAACACTCGTCTTCGATGCAACCTCTTTGTTGGAAGCCTTTGTCTGGCTGTGTGAGAGTGCTCTTTGTTCTCAGCTGCTGGTTTCGATTCATCATCTGCTTGGCCGGTCACATGTTTAAAGACTGTGTTTTCGAGCTCTGCAGCTCTGAATCAGTCTGAATTTATGAAGAATTATTCCCATTTACTATGGCTGATGTTACTGTAGTTCAGTGATTGGAATGTCACTCGTATCTTGGTGGCCTTGGCATCCGTCCATGTCTCGCATGTTTGCTCCTCTGTGTGCTCCGTACAGCTCCTGCTGAGGCGTTTGTGACCTACTGTGATCTTCCTAAGCCATGTTTTCGTTTGATTCTATAGCTCTCAATAGGTTAGCACTATTCTGGCTCTGTCAGGTCCCATAGGTGCTCCTGCAGTTCCATTAGGTTAGTTGCATGTAGGCATCTGCAAGCGTGTTCAGGATCTCTTGCTTCTTGCAGTTTCTGCATTGCTGTGGTTAAGCTAATGACACAATAATAAAGCAAAGGCAGTTTGCATATGTATCCGTCCCCTAATTTATAAAACTGTTCCGCATTTGTTCTTCATGTATTCGGGTGCATGTTTTGTGTCCCGATGTTCAGATGGCACGTGTGCTTCATATCTAACGCTGCTGGGTTTGTGGAAATCGATATAATATTATGACCCCAATCGCATCGTTTAAATGTATGTTGGCCTACGCCAAGCTGTCTAAAGGATACTATGTACATAGGTTCCGCGGCAAGGTCTTGACCTTAATATATCGTGTAAACCGCCATCTTGGATCTAGCCGCCATTTTAGGTACTCTTGCAGTGTGGAAGTCACCCTGAATCACAAAATGGAGGCCGAATGACATTTCGAGTAAGACTTCGGCCATGGTGACCTCCGCACACGTGAATGAATAATATGTCTGTAGGCTACTTGTTAGGGTCATGAACTAAGACCCTGTCCTCTGTTTAACCTATGTGTAAATATGTAACCGTATCAGCGGAACTGATCTAATGTATGGAAATTGTGTGTTCGACCTGGCTACGAACCCTAGCCATGGTTCCAGAAATGGTTAACTTGTAAGAGGGCTGGCCAATGCAGTACTAAATGTATAAAAAACCCAAGCATCCCGATGATCGGTCTCTCCCACTTTCAGTGCAAACCTAACGTTGAAGGTTCGTGTGTTAGTCAGAGAGCCGAATAGCTATTCGCATGTCAATTGACTTTGGTAACTTTGTAACTTTGAAATAAAGCGCTTTGTATGTCCTTTGTAACCTGTGTTGGTGTGTTTCCTTTTGGGCTTCCCGGCCTCATGTCAATTTCTCTGTTTCCACAGTTGGCGCCCGAATAGGGACCCTCAAGATTGATGCCGGATCATTGAAGGTTGACGCAGACTATCGAATCGGGATCGGACGGTGTGATTCTGTGGGCCCGACCGATCGAGACGCGATACCTCGGCAGCGCTGCACGATCCGATCCTTGGGGGATAGTCGTGCGGTCTGACACGGCATCTTGACGAGGGTCCAATTCCGAGGCGGGCAGATTTGCCGAAACCACCGAACGCAGGTAAAATTTGTTAGTTGAAGTCCTTTGTAAACCGTACGGTCCTCCTTAGGTTTGGTCAGGTGCAGTCGTGACCCGGCTCTTAATTTAACCCTGACAATTTGAATTTGGCGTATTGTATCTGCAGACACAATTATTGGACCAGGTAACACCAATTTTTTGAGAAATGCCTGGGAAATTGTCTAGCTGCTTTAGGGTTCTGTTCCGCAGCGATCGACAATCTTTGGAATTTAGCCGTCCGGCACCACAGGAGGGGTCGCCGGTGTGTACTATGTACTGTAAGTATGGCATTGGTAGTATTGTATTTAATGACATTTGGCACAGACAGACCAGAAATGCCTCCGAATTTCAGTGGCCAATCAATGGTAGCTTTGAGATCCCCCGTATTGAATACTTAGAGTCGATCTTGCTTAAAAAGAAGGCTAGGCCAGCAGCCTTTGATGTGTTACAAAATTGGAAAAAGGAAGCATTACAGCAGCTTAAAAGTAGGGATAAACATGCACGACGTCATAAAACGAATGCCGAAAAGGCATTGTTGTATGACAAGGAAAAACGATTAGATGAAACTCAGAAGATGGATAGAGCTTTCTCGCTTGGAGTCCAGAAAATTTACCCTTCTAAAGATTTTCATGTTTCCGAGGAGTTTATTGAGAAAATATTAAACGAACGGAGGCCTGATTCTTCAGCGCCACCTCCGTATGCTCCCGTTGTGGGCACCTTGCCCGTTCCTGCTATTGCTCCTATCGTTATTCCTACTCCTCCTGCGCAGCCTACTGCCCCTAGTTCTTTGGTTGTCGCTCCTCTGTCTATTTCATCTATTACATTACCTCTTTCCCCTGCACCCGTGTTAGGTTCACCTACACCTCCGATTCTGGGGAGTCCCGTGTTCACTAAATCAGATCCCGGTGCAGGGTCGAAAATTGTGACTCGTAGTACTGTTCCTGCGGGCAGGAAACAGGAACTATTTGCTTGGGCTAAACATTGTATGGAAAAAGGTGATCAAACTGATGTACTTTCAACATTATCTAATTTGCACGATTTTCCCGAGAAAAACGTTTTTATTGAAGGACTGGGGATTCATTTAGGTGTAATGTGGGGTAGATTGCAGACTTCGGATCTCCCACAAGGGGTGAGAGATCTGAATGCCTTGGCACTTTCAAGGGATACAGAGCAGAAAGTATATGGACATGTTGACAGATTGTTTGAGTTTAGGAGGGATTTTGAAAGGTTACAAAACGAGGATGATGAGGACGACAGGATGTATGCACAAAAACGGTTCCTTTCGTGCCGAAGTTCAGCACCTGAGGAAGTACGAATTTGTACCAAAGACGCGATTCGATGGATCTCGGATTCATCGATACCGCCAGATGAGGTGTATGACACATATAGTCAATACACGGTAGAGATGCAAAGGAAGGTAATCCAAGTGATGGTACAGCACTTACAGGAGGAATGTATAAGGAAGAAGGTTGGTTGCCCCATAGAGTTATTGGGTATTTGTAAAAGAGCTTTTTCGCCCGACACTTCTACAGCTGCTTTAGCGCTCGATTTGGCCCTATTACTCAGTAAGCGGTCGGAGGTCCCTATATCTCAGTTGCCTATGAGAGAGGTCCCTCCGACCTTTGTCCCAAAAGTAGAAATCCCCGCCAACGCGGCGACTGGTGCTGCCGCGGTGGATATCCCTGCACATTACGTATCACAGTTTGTTCACGTCCCGTTCTCTCGACAGGAAGTGAACACGATTAGACAATCAGTCCCTGATATCAGGAAGAACCCGACAGGGTTTTACAAAGAAATAGAATCCGTTTTGCAGTCTTCTGTGTTCACCTTAAGTGACATGGATTTATTGTTTCCAGTGCTTTTACCTGTTGATGTATGGAAACAGGTACGAACAATAGATGATGTGCCGGGGTTAGGGGATACATGGGTAAACTTAACTAGAATAGATGGGGAACGATTAGCTGGTGAGAAACCACCCCAGGTAATACTCACTTTACCTGATAGAATAGTTGCCAAATTAAAAACTATAATCCCGGAAAAAAGGATTATTTGGGACAAGCTTACGGCCTGCGTCCAAGGGAAAACTGAAGGTACTACTGAGTTCTTTAATAGATTCGAACAGGTGTTCTCCGACTTCAGTGGACAGGATTTAGGTACAGAGTCGGGGAAGAGGTTGTTTGTGGACAAATTTGTGCGTGGATTGTTGCCCGACATCCAGTCACAAATTATGTCCTCAGAGAGCGCTTGGCAGGCAAAATCTCAGTCAGAGGTCTTGCATATGGCTCAGTATTACGAGAATCGGGTTAATAACGAAAAAGAGAAAATCGAAAAAAGAAGGGGTGACCTAAAGACTAAGGTATTGTTGCAGCAAATTGTCAGAAACCCCAGAGGAGGTACGACACAGACTAGAGGTCAGTACATTCCAAGAGGAAATACTCCTCCAAATTCTATAAATATTAATCAGTGTGCTTATTGCCGCCAGGAAGGTCACTGGCGAGCACAGTGCCCTGCCCTTTGTCAGAGGTCAGGAGGCACATTTGGAGGTATGGGTAGGCGACCAAGGGGCCGCCCCGGAGCAGGGGGCCCTGATAGGGGTCAGCTTCTACAAGATCCACAGCAACCTTTTTCACGGGAAAATCAGACTCCGAGTATGGACTCGAGAAATATATTTGATCACCCTTCCGCCGCCTATCTTTCTGAGGAACTTCCCTTTGATGAAGTTCTGCCTTACTAGGATTGCCCGAAGCAGCGTTTGGAACCTTTACCTATTCCCGTTATTCAGAAGGGCCCCTATGTTGAATTATTGGTGGGGAATAGGAAACATCAGTTCTTGATCGACACTGGAGCACAAAAGTGCTCCATCGACCATTCGAGGGTTCCAAACATCCCACTGTCAGGGCAAACAAACGTCTCTATAGGGTTCTCTGGCATACCAACTGTTTGTCCGGTTTCTGCGCCGGTATCCGTTTCTTTGGGTCCTTTTACAGACCAGTGCCCTTTTCTTCTTACTTCAAACTGTGGAGAAAATTTGCTGGGGTTGAATTTGTTGAAGAAACTGAATGCAGTGATTCATTGTACCCCTGACGGAATAAGATTAACAGTTTCACCACAGCAACCCTTTAACTCCCAATACTTGACCCGACCTCTACCTCCCGTATTTGACATTGTCCCAGAATGTTTGTGGGCAATAGACGATAATGATGTCGGGATATTGCACATCGATCCTGTTAAGATAATATTGAAACATGGGGTTAAGCTACCGCGCATTCCGCAATATAAAATTTCAATTGAAGGAGAGCGCGCTCTGAAATGCATTGTCTCCGATTTTGTACATCGTGGAGTGATCGAAGAGATTACAGGTAGCTTATGTAATAGCCCGATCTTGCCAGTATATAAGAAAGGCGACAATGCAATTCCGTACCGGTTTATAATAGATCTTCGTGCTATTAACCGGGTGGTAGCCCCACAATTTCCAATCGTGCCTGATGTAACAACGATCTTAACAATGATCCCTGCTACGGCTACACACTTTAGTGTTGTAGATTTAAAAAACGCCTTCTTTAGTATTCCGATACATGAGGAGAGCAGGTATTTGTTTGCGTTCACCTTGGGGGGACGCTCGTTTACATTCACAAGGGCACCTCAAGGGTATACTGAAAGTCCTAGTATCTATAGTAGAGCCTTAAAAGAGCAGCTCGACACCCTTGAATTACCATCTACTTGCACGCTGCTTCAATATGTAGATGATTTGCTCCTGGCTGCAGACTCTGAGAAAGCTTGTAAAGAAGGCACTATATTGTTGCTTGTTCATTTAGCTGAAAATGGTCACAAAGCTTCACTTAAGAAATTTCAATATTGTTGTCAGGAGGTTGCCTATCTAGGCTACCTCCTGTCAAAGGAGGGGAGAAGATTGACACCTGAACGAATAAAACACATTTCTGGCATGTCTGTCCCAAAAACACAGAAGGAAGTCAGAGCCCTGGTAGGGATGGCGTCCTACTGTAGACTGTGGATCCCGAACTTTGCCCTAGTGGTAAAACCGATGTTGGCTTTGACGAAGAAGGGCATTTCTCTGCCATTGCCATGGGAATCGGAACATCAACGATCATTTGAGCTTCTCAAAGCCGCGCTGTGTTCAGCACCGGTTCTGGGTACACCAAATTACGATAAGGCCTTTGTGTTGTTTGTGCATGAATGTAATGGATGTGCTTTGTCTGTGTTAACACAGGAACATGGAGGGAAGAATAGGCCGTGCGGCTATTATTCCTCCGCCCTCGATCCTGTTGCATGCGCTTTGCCGCGATGTCTGCGCGCTGTTGCTGCTGCCGCTGCATCTGTAAAACAGAGTGAGGGGATGGTCCTAGGCCACGATTTAATTTTGATGGTACCTCACTCTGTCGATATTCTATTGAATAAAACTCAAACACAACACCTTACTTCTGCCCGGTTGACCAGGTACGAATTAGTTCTATTTGCTCCTCATATCCAAATTAAAAGGTGTTGTGTTCTCAATCCGGCTGAACTTTTGCCTCTCCCGCAAACTATTGCTTGCGGCGATGACGGATCACATGACTGCCTGTATGCCACCGAACAAGAAACAAAGGGCAGAATAGACCTCTCAGATACTCCTTTGGAGAATGCGGAAGGGGAGCTGTTTTGTGATGGCTCCTGTTTTAAACTTCCGAATGGCACGTCTACAGCTGCTTATGCAGTTACTACTTTGAACAAGATCGTAGAAACTAAAAGGATTCCGCATAACTCCGCGCAGGCCGCAGAGATTATAGCGTTGACCCGCGCTTGTGAGCTCTCCCAAGGGCATAGAGTTAACATTTATACGGATAGTCAGTACGCCTTTGGGGTGGCTCACAATTTCGGAAAACTGTGGTCGGAAAGAGGGTTTCTGACCTCACACGGGACCAAGATTCAGCATGGTCCCTTAATAGTACAACTACTTTTTGCGCTCTCACTCCCTGAACAATTAGCAATCATGAAATGTGCAGCACAACGCAAGGTCATAGACAATGTGGGAAGAGGAAATGCTTTTGCAGATTTGATAGCTAGACAAACAGCTACAGACCTTAGCACAGACATGTACACCTCGAGGGAAGTGAGAGATGGTTGTATAATAGATGAAGGCATTGGGTCTGTGCGAGATATTCAGACTGATGCCTCTGTTGAAGAATCTAGGAAATGGGCTGAAGGCATGGGGAAATTGGATGACGAAGGGTGTTGGGTGGACGCATCTGACGGGAAATGGTTGCTTCCTGATTCTTATGTATTAGCAATGGTTACGATGGCACACGGTCCAACACATGTGTGTGCCCAGCAAATTGCGAAGATATTACAGCAGGTTTGGGTGAATGATAAAATTTTGGAAACTGCAAAAAAATACATCCAGAACTGTATGATTTGCCTGCAGCACAATGTGGGTAAAGGGACAGTGACTCCAAGGGGAAGTTTCGGGCCCCCCTCTGTCCCCTTTGAAACCATTCACCTTGATTTTATTGAAATGGAGCGATGTAATAACTTGAAATATGTTCTTGTTATCATTTGTGCTATTAGCAAATGGGTCGAGGCTTTCCCCGTCAAAGATGCTACCGCCATGACCACCGCAAAGATCTTAAAAGACTATTTTCCTCGATTTGGGCTCCCGAGGATAATTTGGTCGGACAACGGCCCCCACTTCATCGCAGCCGTAATGTTGCAAATATGTGTTGCCTTAGGGATAGAGAAACGTTTTCATTCAGCTAGGCACCCTCAAAGTGCGGGGTTGGTAGAAAGACACAATGGTATTTTGAAAAACAAACTTGCAAAAACATGTGCCGACACTAAATTAAAATGGCCAGATGCTTTACCTATTGTGTTGTTAGCTATGCGCACCACACCCCAGACTAGAACTGGGCTCTCTCCATTCGAGGTAGTAATGGGAAGGCCTGCTAATATTTGGGGTCTCCCTAAACCTAAAGCCCTGAGGGATGTGGAGAATGTATTGCTCATAGACTATTGTAATCAGTTGACTAAAAATCTGTATTTCATTTACCACCAGGTGAATGCTGCCTTACCTGTACGGTTTACGGGCCCAGGACACGATATATTGCCCGGCAGCTGGGTCCTGGTGAAGGCCTACGAAAGGTCTTCCTGTCTCGCGCCTCGCTGGCGGGGACCCTACCAGTTTTTATTGGTCACCAGGACGGCAGTGCGGGTGGCAGGAAAGAAGAACTGGATACATGCAACACATATCAAGAAGATCCCTCACCCGACGCCACACGTTACAGAAGAAACAGAACCCCTCGCTGGTGCTACACTCTCTGATCTCGGAGTAGCAGGCAGCGTTGTGAGTGCGTCGGAGAAGTTCTCTGAGCCTGAGGAGCTCGGGGAGCCGTCCATTTTGTCTCCACACTCCCTTGAACAATCACTTCCGAAAAACCTTGTTTCGAGCTCTGCGACTTCCGTCGCTACTGATACGACGCTCCCCTCAGGGAGCGACGATACTTTACTTTTGGATTCAACAAACTTGGGTACCATCCGGTACAACCTTCGACCACGCAAATAAAATCGCTGCACGAGTATCGTGCATCTGGAAGAAAAAGGAGTGATTGAAATACTATCGTCTTCCCTTTTTTTGGAACAAAGAAAAGGGGGGGTTCTGTTGGCCAGGGTTGGGAAGGACTAAGAAGTCGCGCGGCCGAAGTGCCGCCAGCAACGAACATTGGGGCCGTCGATCGGGATAACCATGATGCCTGCCGCCTTCACCGCTGCTCCTCGTATTGAACTATTAGATAAGGAGGTGACCAATTCGAACAATGGACAATGTGCCTGGGCCCCGAAAACGTACTGTTGTGTTCTCGTTTTGATTATTGTTAGTTTTGCAACTGCTGCCGTGGGACTTTGGTACTTTGAAGAAATTTATCCTTTGAAGCCTCTGTTACCGACCAAAATTGTACCAACTGTTTTGACTCCCTCTGTACATCTTTACACTCTGTCCCCTAGGGACTCTCGGCATAGACAGAAATATTATAATAACACTTTGATGATAGTGATGAATGCTACGCATGCAATTTTTAATTGGAGTAATTGTTGGGTCTGCACTCACTTACCACAACATGGGAACAAGGGACTGGGATGGTATGTACATCCCTTACCTTTAACAACCTCTTGCTATGCCTCTCTTAGAGCACTCTTTTTTGGCCGATGGAATGATAGCATCTCAGGGAACTTCGATGGGACTAATTTGAATGAATTTGAAAAACGTGAATTGACTCCCCTGGGATGCTCGCTTTTCGCAAATAGGAGTAGACCTAATATCGCTTCTATTAGGCCGTCTGATAAACTTTCTTTTCCTTTTCAAAATCTAGTTTCTTTCAAGATGGCTCCGATAGGCAATAAGGATGCCATGCCTCCTTCTTATTCTGTAAATCACAGTCCTGATTCTGTCCCTTTCTGTGTACAAAGAAACGGCACTAGGCCAATGGGAGATTTCGAGCCTTGTATAAATATTGTAAATTTGACTGGGGAAAATAGGCCTTTGTATGTAGGGGGACCGGTTTATTTTGTGTGTGGTAGTTTAGCTTTTCCCTGGTTGCCCAAGGATTGGCAGGGGACTTGTTATTTAGGGATATTGTTACCAGGCGTATTTATAGCCAGTACCTTAGAGGTATCTAAGGCTCGCCCGCGACGGGATAATGATGGAGATACCCCTGGACAAGTGTTCGGGGATATAGCCAAATCAGTAGTTCCCTTCTGGGGACAAATAGCAAATTCAGAAAACATCAGGGGATTAGCGAGGGTGTT
Organism: Ambystoma mexicanum; assembly: GCF_040938575.1. NCBI lineage: Eukaryota > Metazoa > Chordata > Amphibia > Caudata > Ambystomatidae > Ambystoma > Ambystoma mexicanum. The sequence continues at coordinate 618,869,144 of NC_090923.1, read as the reverse complement.
GGAGAAAACGATCAACCGGACCACGGACATACTTTACAATATGACCTTAGAGCAAAAGGCGATAAGATTGGTAGCACTTCAAAATCGAATGGCATTAGATGTCATTTTAGCTGAACGAGGTGGAGTATGTAAATTAGTGGGGTCCGCTTGCTGTGTTTTTGTACCAGATTCTTCACCAACAATATTCAAAGCAATTCAGAATTTACACACTCTTAGTTCTGAAGTCCATATCCCCGTAGGAGACTGGAGCCTTAGTACTTGGTTTTGGGATTCTCTACGATCTTGGGGGTGGAAGGTGCTTTCTGTTATTTTAGGTATTTTAGGGACTCTGTTATTCCTTTGCTGCTGTTTTCAATGCCTCCCGAGTATATGCGGAATGATAGGGGGATGTTGTGCCCAAGTTATGAGCGCAATAGGGCATAGAATATATACCCCGAAGACAGCATCTAAAGAATTCATGTTGCAAGAAGTTCTTATGAACAACTTTATGGCTATTGACATTTCAGAAAATGATGCGGAACCTATGGATGCTGATGCCTTCAAGTATTTTCAAAAATATTAGGAAATAATGTTTTAGCACTTGGCATAGGCCAAAAGGAGGGTCTGTGGAAATCGATATAATATTATGACCCCAATCGCATCGTTTAAATGTATGTTGGCCTACGCCAAGCTGTCTAAAGGATACTATGTACATAGGTTCCGCGGCAAGGTCTTGACCTTAATATATCGTGTAAACCGCCATCTTGGATCTAGCCGCCATTTTAGGTACTCTTGCAGTGTGGAAGTCACCCTGAATCACAAAATGGAGGCCGAATGACATTTCGAGTAAGACTTCGGCCATGGTGACCTCCGCACACGTGAATGAATAATATGTCTGTAGGCTACTTGTTAGGGTCATGAACTAAGACCCTGTCCTCTGTTTAACCTATGTGTAAATATGTAACCGTATCAGCGGAACTGATCTAATGTATGGAAATTGTGTGTTCGACCTGGCTACGAACCCTAGCCATGGTTCCAGAAATGGTTAACTTGTAAGAGGGCTGGCCAATGCAGTACTAAATGTATAAAAAACCCAAGCATCCCGATGATCGGTCTCTCCCACTTTCAGTGCGAACCTAACATTGAAGGTTCGTGTGTTAGTCAGAGAGCCGAATAGCTATTCGCATGTCAATTGACTTTGGTAACTTTGTAACTTTGAAATAAAGCGCTTTGTATGTCCTTTGTAACCTGTGTTGGTGTGTTTCCTTTTGGGCTTCCCGGCCTCATGTCAATTTCTCTGTTTCCACAGGTTGTGGTGTCTCTAATGACAACGGCTGCACAGCTTCTTGGCCCTTTAGTCGAGGCTGCCAATTGAGGTCTCCTTAGTTGCACCTTGAGGCTCCTTGTCCACTCTAGGTAATATTTGCGCTGCTCCTGGGCTATAGGTTTAGCAGAACGGGTACCTTTCTGCATACTTATCTGCCATGGGAGCGCTGAGAATCGCTCCCTAATGGTATGGGAGATTGTGGTATTTGCGCCTCTGCTTCTTGGCCATTTGTCTTGTGGTAGGGGGAGCAGGAGTAGGAGTCGACCAAACCTCTTCAGATAGTTGTAGGGTTTTATTTACCCAAGATGATGGTTTAAAAGAACAAGAAATTGGTTTATTAGTTAATGTATTAACTAATGGGCCCAATGTTGGGGTGGTTGATAAAAGTCCAAGCGATAAAGTGCCATATTGGTGACAGGGGAACGCCGATGTTGATGCAATGTTGTATTGCAGCATGTTTCTAGTGTAGTTAATAAGGAAGGGATAAGTGTGACATTTAGTGTTATTTTGTGTTTAGGTTGATACATTTTACATTCATACAAGCACAGCAAGATAATTTCAAATCTGCTGATTCAATATAAATACAATGAAGATGTGAGGCGTGCCACATAGTCCCTAAAATTGAGCAGGGAGGACCTTCATATGCGCACGCAAAAAAGGATATTTACAATGGAGAAACCACTGTGAGAGAACACATTAGCCTTGAACATACATGCGCAGACATTCATACATAGGGGTTTTTAGGGACATGTGTTTGGGGCATTTGGGGAACATGGTGAACATACCAATCTGTATGCCGCAAGTCCTCTCATTGCTAGGGATTGTGCAGGACCAGATGCCTGGGGTGGCAAGATGAACTCTGTGTGACTGAGAAACTGGTTGTGCAAGGTTGAAGGTTGAGAAAGGCAGCAGGCAGCCGTGATAATATTAGATGGGCAGCTACAGCCAGGCTCGGGTTTTTACGACTTGGTAATATTGTGGAGAGAAGATGTAATATCATTAAGAACATATGAGCCGTTTATACATTGTCCAGGGAAGTCCGGCCATCTGGTAGAGTTAGTTTGGGACTGAATTATGTAGGGTAGGTACATTTGAAGAGGCACTTTATCATGCACTGTCCCATATACAATATTTGAACAGTTTTTTCCCCACATTTTGCAAGACTAAGAAAGTCTTTGTAAGATTAACAGGACTAGAGTATCTCTACATCAACCTCGGAGAGCCACCACAATTAGCAGAGAAAAGAGCAAAACACTTCTTTGAATGTCGACAGAGAGGACAAAGTGCAAAGGAATATAGACCTTTAGGAAAAATGCCGAAATCCAAAATGATCACTAATAACATGAATGTCATATTTGACGTATCTGAGGTATTTACTTTGGTAATATTTAACTAACTTGCCATGCCAGGAATCTACCATTGTATCTAGGCATTGGAAGATTATTGTGGAGTGCTTTTGTGAGTGCAGTTAAGCACCTGGACTCTTTCCTCGTTCCTGTTGGATGAATTTAATTCTATTGCCTTTTTTTAAATAAACCACTATTATTCACTCACGAATGACAAGCTCCTCCCCTTTCAACCGCAATTGCCATAAAAACAAGGAGTTGCGCTCATCCGCGCATGTACATTGTGGAGTGCTTTGGTGAGTGCAGTTAAGCACCTGAACTCTTTGCTCGTTCCTGTTGGATGGTATGCTCCTTCTGGATTTCAACACCTTACAAATATTTGAGAGATATTATGGACACCAACCTAATGCTGACCTTTTCTTTTTTATTTTAGAACTCAATTGTACTGCCTTTAAAAAAAAAGAAAACTCTATTATTCATTCACGAATGACTAGCTCCTCCCCATTCACTCGCAATAGCCATAAAAACAAGGAGTGCACGCCTCCACGTGCGTGCATCGCTGAGTGCTTTGGTGAGTGCAGTTATGCACCTGCACTCTTTGCTCGTTCCTGTTGGATGATACGTATGATCCTTCTGGATGTCAACAGCTTACTAACTTGTTTTAGATATTATGGACACGAACCTAATGCTGACCTTGTCTTTTTCATTTTAGAACTCAATTGTACTGCCTAGCTCGTCCCCTTTCAGCCACAATTGGCATAAAAACAAGGAGTTGCGCGCATCCTCGGGTGCGCATTGCAGAGTGCATTGGTGAGTGCAGTTAAGCAGTTCAGCTGGTGACTGGTGACTGCCCATTCATCCGTTTTCCCCTTGCCCCATCTCGATCCACTTTAGTAGCTACTTAAGCTGTTTCTGTTGAGCATGAATCACCTGCAGCGCTTCTCCATGCCTGGAATCTATTCCTTGAAAACAGCCATGCCACCCCCTAATGAGATTAACAAGCTGCTAAACCAAGCGAAAGGCACTCCGACGAGGGCCGTTCATTCTGCGAGCTTGACACAACAAAGTCCTCGCAGCTGATATCAGAGCCTTTTGCAGCGCTGAGCGTATTCTGAAGGCTCTGATCAAAATAGTGGTTGAGAGGCTTCCCCTCCATATTAACAGATCATAACACCAATATTGATCATCTAATGCCGACAACGTGTTCATTGATATGTTGACCCCTCTGATTCAATCATAGCTGCTGGCTTTACCTCATCTGCTGCTTGTTCGATTCCGGGCTCCATGCTAAGCACCCTCCCATCAATGGAGATCCCGCCCATGGCTCAGCAACGTGTTTTGAGCGAGTCACTACAATCTGACACCTTAACATTAGCTCAAGTACACAATAAACCCAAGCCGCTACACGTCCCATCCCTGTGTGCAGTTGACCCAAGTCATAAGGTACATACTGACAACAGCCCGAATACTGCCGCTCCTACACATCGAATTGCCTCTGAATTAACTGATGTGGCCAGTTCACTATCCAATTCGGTGGGCAAGGCAACTGCCATCCAGCTCACTCCGGTTCGTTTTCCCGGTCCCTGTCCGATTAACGCATCTCAGTCTCCCATTGTGTTTCCTATTTCTACTCATAACTCGCTTCCCATTTCCTTTGCTCACCCCACACAAGGAAGACCAACTCACCCCTCAATGCATAGACCAACCCCCCTCTCTTTTGTCCTTAATTAAGTTGTTTGAAAATGTAGATATGAAAATCAACACACAGACCTCCTTGATGATAAAGTTACTGGATCTATGTTCAAATGGCTCGCTGACGGACTTTTCCCAGATGCAACATGAGAAGCGCCCAGTAGCTAGATGCGAACTAAGTAGAATGCTAATAGAGCGGGGGCTCCTCCAGGGGTTGGAAACTCATTCTCCTTTGTCTTTGTTGCATGATTCTGTCATTTTAATTCCAGAATCTCGAATCCCTGATGGTGCTTCCACTCTTCCGCCGCTGGTTAAGCCGACTTTGACAGTCTTTTCCAAGCCTAAAACGGCTGCTAAATCTATTGTGACTTAAAAAAAAAAAGAAATATGAAACCTCCGCCGGGCTCTGCTCAGTCAGGCTCGCACCCCATTCTATCCCTGACAATACCGGGAAAACAGAGCCTAATAGCTAAGAATGCTATTAAAAAAACAATACGCAACCTTATGTCAAGCTAAAAGAGTCCAACAGAAGAGTGTAAAATCCTCAGCTACCGCTCCCGCCATCATAGGGGAGCTACACTAGGAACCCCTAAATGACTTACAACATGAAGCTGAGCCTACCTCTCAAACCTCTCTGGCCCTGCCCATCGGGGGATCTGGTGGTGCTTCTGAGGCGATGTGCCATCAGAATTATGAATTTCGTACGTTGCAGCAAAAGCAAAATGAGATTGCCAAATCAGTCGCTATATATATGCCTTGCCCAAAATTCAAACTGGACATGACCAACCTTCACAGGAGAGCTGGAGCCTGAAGTGGCCTGTGCTAAATCGCAACGTGCCAGCCAATTCGACCAGTTTGTAGTCATTTGCACAGCCCAGAGTGGAGGAACAGTCCTCCCCAGTGCATAATGCCATTATTAATCATTCCAAAAGTATGCAGCAGACATCAACAAGCCAGCAGACTAGATTTCCTCAGTCTACACCAACCTACCACTATCTAATTCTCAAGTGCAGAGGAGGTACCTATCCTGTTTGTGATTGAACTAGAACCAGCATATTGAACATTTTCAGTGATATTCAAATTTTAGAGGATCTTTGTTCGGTGGATGTAGCACAAGTAGAATTCTTGCATAATAACGACCTGACAGCTGTAAGACTCTGGATCCAATCTGGCATAGTTCTTAACACCTTATGGCAAGCGAGAGCACAATTATATCAGCTGGGCTTCATATTCACACAAGAAAGACCACTTCCTAAACTTAATATGCACACTGGGCTCAGCGCCACTGCGCACACAAATAATAAAAACGCTGTATTTCTTAAAACTGCAATCTCTACTCCTTCTGTAACAAGCGCCGCGATGCCCCAGGGCCGCTGTGCGCTATATTAATTTAAATAAATAACATAAATAAAAATAAATAATACAATAGCTAATCTTCCCTTAAAAATTACATGTATTTGGGGGGCTTTCGAGACACTTCGACATGTAGAAACCACACACAAATCCAGTTGCACCTCTCAGTCACTGGTCCCAAATTCTATAAAAAAAACTCAGGGCCATGGAACAGTGAACCTGTAAGCTTGCCATTTAGAACACTAGGGGTTTTAAAATCCTCTTAACTTCCATAAAAAATCCATTAAGTGGCTTTGACATTATAGCTCTACGGGAAATCTAGTTAAATGAACCCCACCTATGGGACAACTATGACATCACATTACTGCCAGCCAAAAGCCCGGCCAAAGGAAGACCTGTGGCTGGCCTATTGGTAGCACTGAAAGCTAGTCAAGACCTTCATTTGGAGCCGTGGGCCCACTGGGCCACCCCGAATATGTTCCTTCAGCTGGTCAAGATTAAAAACCCCTCTGAGGCGCTGGCCCTCGTCAACCTTTATTGAAATAATTCCAGTATAATAAGGTCAGAGTCATTCCTTCGAGATATGGAACACACTTTAGATTTCATTACTAACGATTCTTCCATAAGGTATGTTATTCTGGCGGGCAATTTCAATCTTCATTGCCTAACCAAAAATCCCCTCTGTAACTGCATTCCACGTGCAGCGCTGTCTAGCACTAATGGATGAAAGGCAATTTATATTGCTCAATGGAGCCGTTCAGGGAGACATACCTCCCAGAGTACGTGGAAGAGAGGTTGACAAACAGCGATTATTGATTATATCTTTACAGATAGGGACATGTTCGCAATCACTGAACATTTCCAAGTCGTCCCTCAAGAACACAGTGATCATGAACTGCTCTCACTCACTTGGGGTTGGTCTTATTCTCTATCTCCATCCCAGTGCTGCAAGCCAACCCTTAAACTCACTGGTGGCAGAAACAGATTTAAATGGTCTTCAGAATCACTAATGCACTTTAACAGATACATACAGGATCATCATAAATTGCTAAATCCAGAAGTGATCAAGTCTGATGGCCTATACATGGCAGCATTGCGGATATTTAAGCTGCTACCATCCACGTTCGCTAAACCCACCTTTAGGCATAAGCATTCTTATGATCATGAGTTGCCTAAAAGAAAGAACCAACATCGTAATCGCATTACGAATCTCATTAGCCTGCCCCCTGAGACACCTGAAAACACAACATTAAAATGTGCTTAAATCTCACAAAGCCATAGTTATGCAGCAAGATGCGGAACAAATGTTAAAAGCTTTAGTCTCCAAAAACTCGGCCTCAATGTGGAGCTTGTTAAATCGTGCAAATCACATCAGACAGGTTCGGAGGCAAATCAATGCAGTGCCAGAAGAAGTTTGGGTGAATTACTACCAAACACTGTATGCCCCAGCTCCCAATAGTCAACAGGCCCCAGTACAGGTAGTGAGGGAAGACACTAACAGTCAGTTTGATAGAGAAGATATTATTTATCACATCTCAAAATTAAGCTCCTCTAGAGCTCCAGGGCCTGATGGGCTTACTAATGTAATGCTGAAGTCTTACCCTGAAGCTTGGGCCACAATTCTTTTTAATATCTTCTTCAATGTCGCTTGGAAAAAACAAATTCCACTGTCATGGCAAAAGTCGATTATTATTCAAATTTTTAAAAAAGGTGATTGCAGGTGGCCAGGGAACTATCAGCCCATTGCACTGCTCGACACCCCAGGAAAACTATTAGCTCGTTTGATATTGAGAGATTTTAAGCACTGTATAACTAGTCAACATCTGCATGATACATTTCAAACAGGTTTTGTCCCGGGGCTAGGCACAGCCATCAATTTGTTGGCAATTACTGCCATAAAAATGCAGGAGCAGCAAGTCAAGCAACCGTTATACATGGCGTTTGTGGATTTCAAAACCACATTTGACTCTGTGTCGAGAGAACTGCTGAGGAATACACTGGCAAAAGAAACTTGCCCTGCTCACATCCAACACTCCAATACATCAGTCCATTCATCTATGCCCGCATGGTAGACTCTCAGAACCAATTTCCACATTTAGAGGCCTCAAGCAAGGCTGTATTCTGGCCTCTGCATTGTTTAGGTTCTACATATCTGATTTGAGTCGCCAGTTTGTAAATACCATCTCTGATTCTCCAAAACCTGGTCAGTGTGTTGTGCCATGGCTTTTGTATGCAGACAATTTTGTTCTTCTTTCCAAAACTCCAAAAGGACTTCAAAAACGTTTAAAAGCTCTACAACAATATGCTGCCACAAATCAGCTGATAATTAACTTGGCAAAAACGAAGATCTTGATCTGCGCAACAAATCGCAACATCAACAAATGCTCAGATATATGGCGGAAGTGGTTAGTGAGTGTTGTTACTAAGGCCGGAATACCAATAGCCATTTCTCTGATGTGCCGTATTGTGCGGCGTTAAGGAGAAAAGTGCAAACAGCTGCTGCACAAGCTCATATTATTCATACAAAATATGGCAAATACTCTACTGAACCTTTAATTCAATTTTACAAACAGAAAGTAGTGCCAATCATAAGCTATGGTGCTGAGACCAGAGCTTGGACGAAGGCGTCATTCTGGCTGAGACTAGAGGGCCTTTTCTGGAAGCAAGTGCTTTCTTTGCCTGCCAGTCAACCCATGTGTATAGTGAGAAACAAATTGGGGTTGCTTTCACTTGGCATTTCTTACGTCTGGAAATTGGGCAGTCTGTATAGAAAATGCTCGCTGGCTAACGACCCTCACTCTCTGTTATATACTTTGAACTCTTATGTGAATTCTACCAAGGATCATTTCATGGTAATTGGTGACAACAACTTGCTGAAGTAATGGAGGCTGTGGATATTTCAACGGTACTTCTCATGACTAACACGGATCGTGCAAAGCAGAAATGATGGCTCTATGATTGGATTCTATCCCGACACCAACGTATGACTCATGAACATTTCAAATCTGGACACTTCAAGACCAAGAGACTCTTTGAAGCAGAATCCTATTTCTCGTGGTTCTCTTGTCCAATGTATAGAAATCTTTTACTTTGATTTTGGCTTCATTTGTGGCCAACGAAAGAGGTCTTGGCCAATCAGAGAAAAATTGACAGAGTGGACACCCTATGCAGATTTTGCCAAAATCCAAATGAACCTGAGACACTCAAGCATTTGCTTGTATTTTGTCTATCTTTGTCATCAAAGAGAATCTTTTTCTTGCAACCTCTATTTCAAGATTATTCAGATCTCACTTGTGACTGATTTATTATGGTAAAAGGCTTTTAATGGTGAGTGCATTTGTGCCAGTATTGCAGCTATGAAATGTTTATTGTCATTATGTTTGCGATAGTCCAATCCAGCTCATTTTTCTCTTCTTTGTAAGTTGAGCCAGTTTACTACTCTCAGCTCTAATGATTGATATGAGGATAAAGGCATCAATCTTTTAGATTTTCTCTGCTTTTAAATACTATATGATTTACATTTGATAAAATCACTAACAGTCGGATAGGTTGGTTAAAAATGTTGTGATACCAAACATATAAGGTGTAAGTGCTGAACTTGCTTCTCTTTTAACCTTGTGATTTTAGGTGCTTTTATACGGGAAGACTATGTAATGGTGTAATTCTTTCTTTTTCTTTTTCTCTTCTTTCTTTTCTTTTTCCATTTATCTAATTGGTTATTTTCATTTCAATTTGTTTTGAATCAATTGAAAGGTTGATTTTTGTTTCAACCATAACGATAAAAAAAAGAATATTTAATAGGTTTCTTTAGTTTTCATTTATCCTGGTACACCAAGAGTTGGCTTAAACTGGCATGTCCCTGGTAAAGGGCACCGCCACCCATTCTGAAACACCCTTGTTGCCCCCTGGATACATGGAGAATCGTTGTATTTGCCCAACACTGCCCAAATATAGACCAAACCAATGCCCCATCACTAAAGTATGGGATAGGAACCCCTAAGAACCCAAAATCAAATGTGTGATCCCTGCTTAGCTTACTCATAGATGCAGGATCTGAAGCCTGCCACTTTGCTATTGCAGGGGCTGGCGATTGCAGTGGAAAGACCTCCGATCTCACCCACTCTCTTCCCCAAATAAAGGTGCCTCTTTCAGGGCACCTTTCCTTGCTTCAGTCCAAAGTCTAGATTGTCAGACAAATATTGCCTATCCTTAAGCATACTTGCTTAATAGTTCAATTTCTCTGAGGGACTGACTATTTCAAAACTATACCATAGTTACTCAAACCCATAATCTTTCTTTTCTTTTTCAGCTTTGTTCAGAGATTATAGCAGATAGGGTCTCTCTGTGATCACTTTGAAAGTTAGGAATTGGACTTTCAGGCACTTAGAATCTGTTTGCCATTCCCATAACAACATATCATAATAATTATAAATGAACTAAGGTGCCCACGTCAATTGCCTTCTGCTCTCTCTTCCCCTTTAATACTTTGAAGCAGTCTCTGGGTGATATTAAGTTCTACATCAACATACTAAGATGGATGCTGTCTGCTTTTCTGCTCCTTTTGCCTTCATCCCTAGTCATCCTTGTCATTGCACCTTCACCTTGCATCTCACCTCGTCCCTCACAACCCTTTAGAGAAAATAATATGTCATAAGGCTGCCATTATGTTTTTTTCATTCTTAAGAAATATATAATAGATGTTTGTTTTTATGATATACTTATTATAATCCCTATATATCAACACGTGTGCTTCAAAATTCAATATTTCGACCCATATGTTCCAAAAAGGTGTTTGATGAGGGAACACCCAAAGACTTTGTTAGAGGGTCTTGGCTTTCTCGCTGCAATTGCCCACATCGTTTTCTATGGGGCTACTTTGAAAAACAATTTCAGTGTCAATTTTGGTTGTTCCCTGGTTAGGTCAAGAGGTGGTGGGGACAGTGATGATGAAATTGAGGTACTTATGCCAAGAGGTGGCAATAATATCAACAAGTAGGATTGGCTCCAAAAAGAGTTAGCCAAAGGTGACGAGAAGTGAAGAGAGATGCCATGGGAGACTGAGAGAAGAGAAGCTGTGTTTATCAGGGTATTATTGAGAGAGGCAGAGGATTTGTGGGTCAACATGGAGAGTGAAGTAACATCAGCAGTGAGTGGTGACCATGTGAGGGAGGAGGTGGTTAGAATGTAAAAGGGCCAATAGGGAATGAGGGGTTGATTGCTACAAGGGTAAAGTTCAAGACACCCAGGAAGATGCAGAGGGAGAAGATAAAGTGTCGGAGGATGAACTCCAGAGGCTAGAGACCAGCAGCGCCCCTATAAACCAGGTTTAGGTAGTGCAGGTCACCCTTAGACAAGATCACAAATTAGGAGGCAGCACACAAGGAGGTCAGGAAGGTCAGAACAGGATCAGAGAGGTGAGAGGGTAATAAATAGGAGGGGCTGAATGAGAACCAGGTCTGAAGAATAAAGCTCCACCACACCATGGCTGTCACCACAGAGACGCCTATTGATGATGTAGTTCGGGCAAGCCTTCACACTAAATTCCTAGAGTCCAGGTCCCTGGAAATCCCATATCTAGCAAATCATTAAAATATTTTACAGGAATCCTAAGGCCTGACAATTAACTGAAACTTGCCAATGAGGATGTAAAGATCCCTATGGGATAGACCAGACTTAGAAAAGACTTTGGAATTTGACCCAAGGCCAGGAAGTCCTGAGAACCCAGAGGGACTATGGTGGACGTTTTGGGCCCCCGTAGGGCTGGGGAGGCCCCACTGAGTACTGACATGAGCGATCTGACACTTTAACCTTGATCCAAGGAAAAAAACACGTTTAATTTCAGTTGACCCACTGTGTAAATATTCACAAATAAATTATAAAACATAAATCTGAGGTCTTGGCCTCTGACTTGGTCCCAGATGTCCTATGCTACAGGTGTCATTCCTCATTCATATTTTTTTATGATAGTGATAGGCTAGCTTTTTGAACTATGATTTCATAAGGTTTAAAGAATCACTCCTCATCAGTATAATTTGCTTATAGGAGGGCTTACTTTTTAGATCGCTAACATGTCAACTTTTTGAGTTTTAAATGCTGTTTATAATTCCTCATTTTATGTTACCTAGCTTGTAATGCAAATTTCAAATGTATCCGTGTCAGACATTTAAGGTGTCGGTATACTCTACTAAATCCCTAGTTATCACTGCTGCTGCATTTTTTTTTTGTTGAAAATTTTATTTTAAATCAAGGCAGGTTGACAAGCATACATCATAAATAGTAGCAAAGACGTGTTAACCCCTAACCCCCTCCCCTCGGGCCCGTCCCCCCTCCCTCCACTCCCCTGCCAGGCCTCTGCTCTCCGTGCTCTCCTCTCTGCGGCCCCACAGTTTATGTGTCCCCTTCGGGTTCCTCCCGTGCTCCCAGGTTCCATCGGGCATTGATAGGCTTATAAGTCAGGGCGGGAAATCGTATGGTCATATTCCAGTACCTGGTCCCAAATGTTCTGGAACCGGTGAAGGACCCCGGCCTTTGCCGCCGTCACCTTTTCCGCTATCAGTAGTCCCATAGTTTTGTCCACCAATGCGCTAAGCAGGGGCCGTCCGGGGACTTCCAGTGGTGGGCCAGCACCGATTTCCCGGCTAAAAGGCATTGGGTCAACAGTTTCGCCCTATTCCCGAAGCGTGGGTAGATCGCTGGGACTGGGAACCCCAGCAGAACGGGGCCTGGCTACAGTGGAATCGTTGCCCCCGTGATCTGTGTAATTGTCCCCAGGCATTGTCTCCAAAAACGCTGGATTTTCGGGCACGCCCACCACATCTGGAAAAAGGAGCCTGGGTGGCCACATCCTCTCCAGCAGGAGGGGTCCACCCTGGGATTCATGTGATGGAGCCTAAGAGGGGGTAGTACCACCTCATCATGATCTTATATGCACATTCCCTATTGGTGACACAGGAGGACGAGGAGTGTGCTCAGGTCCAAATGTCTACCCATGTTTGGTCTTCTATCGGGTGCCCCAGGTCGGCCTCCCACTGGGCCATGCAGCGGGTTCTCTCAACCAGGAAATTGCCTAAAAAGCGTCTGTAAAAGGTAGATATCCTACCTCGAGATGGGGGGTCCTTGAGCGATAGTTCCAGTGAAGTCGGGGCGCGCGTTGCTGCTTGTAGGATTTGGGGCTGTGAGCACCAGTGGCGCAGCTGTATGTAGGTAAATCTGTCCTTTTCCTGAAGTTGGAACTTCTCCTTGCATAGTTCAAATGTGCATGGCGCGTTCCCCTCGTACATCTGCTCCAGGGTCTCAAGGCCTCCCTTTATCCAGCGTTGAAAATTGCGCGGGTTTGATCCGGGTGAGAAAGCTGGATTGTGGAAAATCGGTGATTGCGGGTTGAGGCCTCCTGGGACGCCCTTCTGTTTTAGTGCCCAGTCCCAGACACTCAGGGTGTGTTTGGTTGCCCGCAGGAGGTCTCCCCAATGTGTCCTGAGGGGGGCTGGGATGTGTGGCAGGAATCGCAGGGGTAGGGGCAGCCGTGACTGTTCCAGTTCTACCCATCTAGGGCGGTTTGTGAGTGTTTGCCATGCGTGAACGTGTGCCAATTGGGCCACCACTCTGTGGCCTGTAAATCCGGGACTCCGAGCCCTCCCATTTTGGAGGCCCCCAGTAGAGTTTTGTAAGGAATTCTAGGTTTTTTACCCCTCCATATGAACTTCACCATTTTCTTCTGCAGGTCTCGAAGGGCTGGTGCGGGGATTGCGACTGGGAGGGAGGAGCAGGCATAGAGAAACCTCAGGAGAAGGTTCATTTTGCAGGCTGTTATTCGCCCCATTAAGGAGATCTCCTGGGTCGTCCAACGTCTCAGGTCTTCCTCCAGTTCATTAAATAGCCGGGGAAAGTTGGTCTGGTACGTTTCTTTTGGGTCCGCCGGGATGTAGACCCCCAAGTAGGGGATGGCTCTGTTTTCCCACTTGATCGGGCTCATCTTGGTCAGTGACTCCCGCTCCTCCGGGGCGAGGCCAATGCTCAAGGCTGTTGATTTAGCGAAGTTAACTGAAAAGCCGGATACCTCACCGTAGCTGCTTATTTCTGCCAGGGAATGCTTCAGGGAGGAGCGGGGTTCTGAGATCGTTAACAGGACATCGTCAGCATATAAGGCGATTTTGTGTTGGGAGGGGCTGACCTGCAGGCCTGTGATCTGGGTGTTTTGTCTTATTTTCTGGGCAAAGGGCTTCATGGTAAGTGCAAAAAGCAGAGGTGATAATGAGCAGCCCTGCCTCGTACCACAGGACAGCGAGATCGGGGCCGAGATGGATCGGTTGGTCCTCAGAAATGTTTTGGGTCCCTTGTAGTTGGCCAGGATCATTGTCTGAAAAGCTGTTCCAAAGCCAAAGGCCCCCAGAGTGCGTTTCATGAATGGCCAGTCCACCTTGTCAAATGCCTTGGTGGCATCTAGTGCCATCAATACTAGTTTTTGGGATTTTCGGGTGGCGATGTCCACCAAGTTTAGAGTTCTCCGGATATTATCCCCTGCCAACCAATTTAGGATGAAGCCTGCTTGGTCTGGCTGGATTATCTCTGGTAGGATGCGACCCAGACGATTCGCAAGGACTTTGGAATATAGGTTTGCATCTATGTTCAATAGTGCTATTGGTCTGTAGGAGGCTAGGTCTCTCGGGTCTTTCCCTGGCTTGGGTAGAATAACAGTGGTTGATTCCTGCATCGAGGGGGTTACTGAGCCAGAATCTCTGAAGAAGTTGAAGAGAGTTACTAAGGGGGGGGGTTAGCTGGTGCTTAAATAATTTGTAGTACCTTGTCGAGAATCCATCTGGGCCTGGGGCCCGTGTCTTGAGCGATTTGATGGCTTCCTTAACCTCTTCTTCTGTGATCAGTGCCTCCCAGAGATTCCCTTGCCGAGGTGGAGAGTTGGGGCAGTGCTGCGCTCTGCAGGTATTCCTTCTGTTTGAGCCGGTCTCGTGGAGTAGCCGTCATGACCTGCGTTAAACTGCTGCTGCATTTTATATATGGCAAGAATCTTGATCTCTATCTGTAATTTATTAACTGTGTTTCTTTCTAAGTCCTAATTATTAAATGTATTGGTGTCAGATGTTATGAAATTTTAACCCACCAAAGGGTCATCAGGGGGCCTTCCGCTGGCATCCAGGTGTGTGCCACCGTGGTTTTGGCCACCAGCAGGAGTTGGGTTATTAATGCTGCCTTCCGACCTGTCATTGGGTAGGAATCTGGGGTCGGGATCCCCAGGAGGACCTGCTCGGGGGCCAGCGGTATAGCCACTTGGGTGATATCCTTTATTATTGGGACCAGAACACCCTTACCTTGGGGCATGATCACCACATGTGGAGATAGGATCCTGGAAGGCTGCAGAGGCGCCAGCAGTGTGGGTCCAACGCCGGGTGGAAGTGGTGAAGGCGAAGGGGGGCAGGGGGAAATACCAGCACAGAAGCAGTTTATGGGCGCATTCCTGATTAGTCATGCAGGGGGAGGTCGTGCGTGTTCTTGTCCAAATGTCCGTCCATGTATGGTCCTCTATACAGTGACCTAGGTCCGCGTCCCATTGGACCATGTAGGAGGGCTTGATGTTATGTTATGTTATGTTATTTTACATTTATATAGCGCCTTATATACCATTGGTATGGTCTGAAGGCGCTGGTAGGTTGAACGCCCTTGGGAACCGAAGTTCAGGTCAGTAGAGAGAGTAGGGAGAGTCAACAGCGCGTGTGCGCACCGGGTATGTGTGCAGCTGGTGCGGTATTCGTGAAATAGCTGCTTCTTAACGGTAGGTGTGGTGGTTGAGATCAGGGGTATGTGTTCGTTGTGGCAGGATTTATCCAGACCGACAATGGCTGTGTTAGGCCTGAGGAGAACGCCTGGCTGGGGGGGGTGTAACCAGCAGTGATTACTTAGAATGTTGGGGAGTGAGCGGGAGATGTTAGTATGAGAACAGTTATACAGAATGGTGTCATAGTATCTCTGTGTTCTAGTTGAGTGGTGGAGTACAGAAGAGAGTAAGCGTGGGGTGTGATATGATGCGTTACATGCTCTTTTCAAACGTTCCCTGCATTCCAGACCATACTATGTACGTCGTGCAGTTCTATCAAAGAAATGCAACTTTCTCAGAGAGGCTATTGGGCACAACTTCTAAATACACACATATGCTATTGGGTACACTTCTAGATGTAACTTTTCTCAGAGAGGCTATTGGGCACAACTTCTAAATACACACATATGCTAATGGGTACACTTCTAGATGCAACTTTTCACGGAGAGGTTATTGGGCACAACTTCTAAATACACACATATGCTAATGGGTACACTTCTAGATGCAACTTTTTACTGAGAGGCTATTGGGCACAACTTCTAAATACACACATATGCTATTGGGTACACTTCTAGATGCAACTTTTTACGGAGAGGCTATTGGGCACAACTTCTAAATACAGCTTTTCTCAGAGAGGCTATTGGGCACAACTTCTAAATGCAACTTTTCACGGAGAGGCTATTGGGCACAACCTCTAAATACACACATATGCTATTGGGTACACTTCTGGATGCAACGTTTCTCAGAGAGGCTATTGGGCACAACTTCTAAATACACACATGCTATTGGGTACACTTCTAGATGCAACATTTCACGGAGAGGCTATTGGGCACAACTTCTAAATGCAGCTTTTCTTAGAGAGGCTTTTGGGCACAACTTCTAAATGCAACTTTTCACGGAGAGGCTATTGGGCACAACTTCTAAATACACACATAGGTTATTGGGTACACATCTAGATGCAACTTTTTACGGAGAGGCTATTGGGCACAACTTCTAAATGCAGCTTTTTTCAGAGAGGCTATTGGGCACAACTTCTAAATGCAACTTTTCTCAGAGAGGCTACTGGGCACAACTTCTAAATACACATATGCTATTGGGTACACTTCTAGATGCAACTTTTCTCAGAGAGGCTATTGGGCACAACTTCTAAATACATATATGCTATTGGGTACACTTCTAGATGCAACTTTTTACGGAGAGGCTATTGGGCACAACTTCTAAATAGACACATATTCGGTACACTTCTAAGTGCAACTTTTCTCAGAGAGGCTATTGGGCACAACCTCTAAATACACACATGCTATTGGGTACACTTCTAGATGCAACTTTTCACAGAGAGGCTATTGGGCACAACTTCTAAATGCAGCTTTTCTCAGAGAGGCTATTGGGCACAACTTCTAAATGCAGCTTTTTTCATAGAGGCTATTGGGCACAACTTCCAAATGCAACTTTTCTCAGATAGGCTATTGGGCACAACTTCTAAATACACATATATGCTATTGGGTACGCTTCTAGATGCAACTTTTTACGGAGAGGCTATTGGGCACAACTTCTAAATACACACATATGCTATTGGGTACACTTCTAAGTACAACTTTTCTCAGAGACGCTATTGGGCACAACTTCTAAATACACACATGCTATTGGGTACACTTCTAGATGCAAATTTTCACGGAGAGGCTATTGGGCACAACTTCTAAATGCAGCTTTTCTCAGAGAGGCTATTGGGCACAACTTCTAAATGCAACTTTTCACGGAGAGGCTATTGGGCACAACTTCTAAATACACACATATGCTATTGTGTACACTTCTAGATGCAACTTTTCTCAGAGAGGCTATTGGGCACAACTTCTAAATACACACATATGCTATTGGGTACACTTCTAAATGCAACTTTTTACGGAAAGGCTATTGGGCACAACTTCTAAATACACACATATGCTATTGGGTACACTTCTAAGTGCAACTTTTCTCAGAGAGGATATTGGGCACAACTTCCAAATACACACATATGCTATTGGGTACACTTCTAGATGCAACGTTTCTCAGAGAGGCTATTGGGCACAACTTCTAAATACACACATGCTATTGGGTACACTTCTAGATGCAACTTTTCACGGAGAGGCTATTGGGCACAACTTCTAAATGCAGCTTTTCTTAGAGAGGCTATTGGTCACAACTTCTAAATGCAACTTTTCACGGAGAGGCTATTGGGCACAACTTCTAAATACACACATATGCTATTGGGTACACTTCTAAATACACACATGGGTTATTGGGTACACATCTAGATGCAACGTTTTACGGAGAGGCTATTGGGCACAACTTCTAAATGCAGCTTTTTTTAGAGAGGCTATTGGGCACAACTTCTAAATGCAACTTTTCTCAGAGAGGCTATTGGGCACAACTTCTAAATACACATATGCTATTGGGTATACTTCTAGATGCAACCTTTTACGGAAAGGCTATTGGGCACAACTTCTAAATGCAGCTTTTTTCAGAGAGGCTATTGGGCGCAACTTCTAAATGCAACTTTTCTCAGAGACGCTATTGGGCACAACTTCTAAATACACACATGCTATTGGGTACACTTCTAGATGCAACTTTTCACGGAGAGGCTATTGGGCACAACTTCTAAATGCAGCTTTTCTCAGAGAGGCTATTGGGCACAACTTCTAAATGCAACTTTTCACGGAGAGGCTATTGGGCACAACTTCTAAATACACACATATGCTATTGTGTACACTTCTAGATGCAACTTTTCTCAGAGAGGCTATTGGGCACAACTTCTAAATACACACATATGCTATTGGGTACACTTCTAAATGCAACTTTTTACGGAAAGGCTATTGGGCACAA
The DNA here is from genome assembly GCF_040938575.1 of Ambystoma mexicanum. NCBI lineage: Eukaryota > Metazoa > Chordata > Amphibia > Caudata > Ambystomatidae > Ambystoma > Ambystoma mexicanum. Next base: position 618,850,762 of record NC_090923.1, on the reverse strand, counting down.
CTTCTAAATACACACATATGCTATTGGGTACACTTCTAAGTGCAACTTTTCTCATAGAGGATATTGGGCACAACTTCCAAATACACACATATGCTATTGGGTACACTTCTAGATGCAACGTTTCTCAGAGAGGCTATTGGGCACAACTTCTAAATACACACATGCTATTGGGTACACTTCTAGATGCAACTTTTCACGGAGAGGCTATTGGGCACAACTTCTAAATGCAGCTTTTCTTAGAGAGGCTATTGGTCACAACTTCTAAATGCAACTTTTCACAGAGAGGCTATTGTGCACAACTTCTAAATACACACATATGCTATTGGGTACACTTCTAAATACACACATGGGTTATTGGGTACACATCTAGATGCAACGTTTTACGGAGAGGCTATTGGGCACAACTTCTAAATGCAGCTTTTTGTAGAGAGGCTATTGGGCACAACTTCTAAATGCAACTTTTCTCAGAGAGGCTATTGGGCACAACTTCTAAATGCACATATGCTATTGGGTATACTTCTAGATGCAACCTTTTACGGAAAGGCTATTGGGCACAACTTCTAAATGCAGCTTTTTTCAGAGAGGCTATTGGGCGCAACTTCTAAATGCAACTTTTCTCAGAGAGGCTATTGGGCACAACTTCTAAATACACATATGCTATTGGGTACCCTTCTAGATGCAACTTTTCTCAGAGAGGCCATTGGGCACAACTTCTAAATGCAGCTTTTTTTCAGAGAGGCTATTGGGCACAACTTCTAAATGCAACTTTTCTCAGAGAGGCTATTGGGCACAACTTCTAAGTGCAACTTTTCACGGAGAGGCTATTGGGCACAACTTCTAAATACACACATATGCTATTGGGTACACTTCTAAATACACGCATAGGTTATTGGGTACACATCTAGATGCAACTTTTCACGGAGAGGCTATTGGGCGCAACTTCTAAATGCAGCTTTTCTCAGAGAGGCTATTGGGCACAACTTCTAAATGCAGCTTTTTTCATAGAGGCTATTGGGCACAACTTCCAAATGCAACTTTTCTCAGATAGGCTATTGGGCACAACTTCTAAATACACATATATGCTATTGGGTACGCTTCTAGATGCAACTTTTTACAGAGAGGCTATTGGGCACAACTTCTAAATACACACATATGCTATTGGGTACACTTCTAAGTACAACTTTTCTCAGAGACGCTATTGGGCACAACTTCTAAATACACACATGCTATTGGGTACACTTCTAGATGCAACTTTTCACGGAGAGGCTATTGGGCACAACTTCTAAATGCAGCTTTTCTCAGAGAGGCTATTGGGCACAACTTCTAAATACGCACATATGCTATTGGGTACACTTCTAAATGCAACTTTTTACGGAAAGGCTATTGGGCACAACTTCTAAATACACACATATGCTATTGGGTACACTTCTAAGTGCAACTTTTCTCAGAGAGGATATTGGGCACAACTTCCAAATACACACATATGCTATTGGGTACACTTCTAGATGCAACGTTTCTCAGAGAGGCTATTGGGCACAACTTCTAAATACACACATGCTATTGGGTACACTTCTAGATGCAACTTTTCACAGAGAGGCTATTGGGCACAACTTCTAAATGCAGCTTTTCTTAGAGAGGCTATTGGTCACAACTTCTAAATGCAACTTTTCACGGAGAGGCTATTGGGCACAACTTCTAAATACACACATATGCTATTGGGTACACTTCTAAATACACACATGGGTTATTGGGTACACATCTAGATGCAACGTTTTACGGAGAGGCTATTGGGCACAACTTCTAAATGCAGCTTTTTTTAGAGAGGCTATTGGGCACAACTTCTAAATGCAACTTTTCTCAGAGAGGCTATTGGGCACAACTTCTAAATACACATATGCTATTGGGTACACTTCTAGATGCAACCTTTTACGGAAAGGCTATTGGGCACAACTTCTAAATGCAGCTTTTTTCAGGGAGGCTATTGGGCACAACTTCTAAATGCAACTTTTCTCAGAGAGGCTATTGGGCACAACTTCTAAATACACATATGCTATTGGGTACCCTTCTAGATGCAACTTTTCTCAGAGAGGCTATTGGGCACAACTTCTAAATGCAGCTTTTTTTCAGAGAGGCTATTGGGCACAACTTCTAAATGCAACTTTTCTCAGAGAGGCTATTGGGCACAACTTCTAAATACACATATGCTATTGGGTACACTTCTAAGTGCAACTTTTCTCAGAGAGGCTATTGGGCACAACTTCCAAATACACACATATGCTATTGGGTACACTTCTAGATGCAACGTTTCTCAGAGAGGCTATTGGGCACAACTTCTAAATACACACTTGCTATTGGGTACACTTCTAGATGCAACTTTTCACTGAGAGGCTATTGGGCACAACTTCTAAATACAGCTTTTCTTAGAGAGGCTATTGGCCACAACTTCTAAGTGCAACTTTTCACGGAGAGGCTATTGGGCACAACTTCTAAATACACACATATGCTATTGGGTACACTTCTAAATACACGCATAGGTTATTGGGTACACATCTAGATGCAACTTTTTACGGAGAGGCTATTGGGCACAACTTCTAAATGCAGCTTTTTTCAGAGAGACGATTGGGCACAACTTCTAAATGCAACTTTTCTCAGAGAGGCTATTGGGCACAACTTCTAAATACACATATGCTATTGGGTACACTTCTAGATGCAACATTTTACGGAAAAGCTATTGGGCACAACTTCTAAATGCAGCTTTTTTCAGAGAGGCTATTGGGCACAACTTCTAAATGCAACTTTTCTCAGAGAGGCTATTGGGCACAACTTCTAAATACACATATGCTATTGGGTACCCTTCTAGATGCAACTTTTCTCAGAGAGGCTATTGGGCACAACTTCTAAATGCAGCTTTTTTCATAGAGGCTATTGGGCACAACTTCTAAATGCAACTTTTCTCAGAGAGGATATTGGGCACAACTTCTAAATACACACATATGCTATTGGGTACACTTCTAAGTGCACCTTTTCTCAGAGAGACTATTGGGCACAACTTCTAAATACACACATGCTATTGGGTACACTTCTAGATGCAACTTTTCACGGAGAGACTATTGGGCACAACTTCTAAATGCAGCTTTTCTCACAGAGGCTATTGGGCACAACTTCTAAATGCAACTTTTCATGGAGAGGCTTATGGGCACAACTTCTAAATACACACATATGCTATTGGGTACACTTCTAGATGCAACTTTTCTCAGAGAGGCTATTGGGCACCACTTCTAAATACACACATGCTATTGGGTACACTTCTAGATGCAACTTTTCACGGAGAGGCTATTGGGCACAACTTCTAAATGCAACTTTTCACAGAGAGGCTATTGGGCAAAACTTCTATATACTCACATATGCTATTGGGTACACTTCTAAATACACACATAGGCTATTGGGTACACTTCTAGATGCAACTGTTTACGGAGAGGCTATTGGGCACAACGTCTAAATGCAGCTTTTTGCAGAGAAGCTATTGGGCACAACTTCTAAATACACATATGCTATTGGGTACACTTCTAGATGCAACTTTTCTCAGAGAGGCTATTGGGCACAACTTCTAAATGCAACTTTTCTCAGAGAGGCTATTGGGCACAACTTCTAAATACACATATGCTATTGGGTACACTTCTAGATGCAACTTTTCTCAGAGAGTCTATTGGGCACAACTTCTAAATGCAGCTTTTTTCAGAGAGGCTATTGGGCACAACTTCTAAATGCAACCTTTACATATATAGGACAGAGTTTCCAAAGCAAATATACTACAGATATAATTAATTTACAGTGGCGATGTTTTGTTAGATGAGTGGTAGGGTAGTATGGCCTGAAGTAGTTGCTTCTGCCCCCGCTCTTGCCACACTTACTTGTTATTGGCTTCTTGCTTCTCCTGCGGATACCTGCTGATACGATCTGGAGTCGTCACTGAAGGACACGTCCTTTGCCTCAGGTCCTTAGCCGATGGGCTGCCGGGCAGAGGGCTGCCTTAGGAGAGCTGGTAATGGAGGGGAATCGTCTCGGCTGGACCAATCGGACCAGGAAGAGGGTGCGGAGTGGGGAAGGGAAAGCAAACGGGGGATGGGGGGGCCTGGAAAAGTTTTTAGAGAGGGCCCGGAGGGCTAATGGAGCGCTACAGGTGCGCAGGACACTCACCGGTGTGGGGCCTAAACTCACCTGCACTCCAGGGTGGTAAATGGGGTGCAGATGGGTTTGCTAAGGTACTAAACGCTCGCAGAGCGAGGTCGGCGGCCAATGGGAGGAAGGCTATAGGGAGGGAATAAAGGCACAGGGAAAAGCGGGCAGAGGAGGGGGAGAAAGACAAGCACAGGAGCACAAAATACAAAAAAACGAGGAAGAAAAGAAACATACATCTGCAAGGCAGAGGCTGCAACAACAGGGTGGAATGGGGACATGAGGAAAATGGGGCCTCAACTCACTTGCACTCCAGGATGGTAAATGAGGTGCAGGTGGGTTTGCTAAGGTACTAAACGCTCGCAGAGCGAGGTCGGTGGCCAATGGGGGAGGGCTATAGGGAGGGAAGAAAGACACAGGGAAAAGCGGGCAGAGGAGGGGGAGAAAGACAAGTGCAGGAGCACAAAATACAAAAAAACGAGGAAGAAAAGAAACGTACATCTGCAAGGCAGAGGCTGCAACAACAGGGTGGAAGGGGGACTTGAGAAAAATGGGGCCTCAACTCACCTGCACTCCAGGATGGTAAATGAGGTGCAGGTGGGGTTGCTAAGGTACTAAACGCTCGCAGAGCGAGGTCGGTGGCCAATGTGGGGGGGCTATGGGGAGGGAAGAAAGACACAGGGAAAAGCGGGCAGAGGAGGGGGAAAAAGACAAGTGCAGGAGCACAAAATACAAAAAGAGAAGAAAAAAACGTACATCTGTAAGGCAGAGGCTGCAACAACAGGGTGGAATGGGGACATGAGAAAAATGGGGCCTCAACTCACCTGCACTCCAGGATGGTAAATGAGGTGCAGGTGGGTTTGCTCACGCAGTAAACGCTCGCAGAGCGAGGTCGGTGGCCAATGGGGGGAGGGCTATAGGGAGGGAGGGAAGAAAGACAGAGGGAAAAGCGGGCAGAGGAGGGTGAGAAAGACAAGCACAGGAGCACTAAATACAAAAAGAAGGAGAAGAAAAAAACGTACATCTGCAAGGCAGAGGCTGCAACAACAGGGTGGAAGGGGGACATGTGGAAATTGGGCCTCAACTCACCTGCACTCCAGGATGGTAAATGGGGTGCAGGTGGGTTTGCTAAGGTACTAAACGCTCTCAGAGCGAGGTCGGTGGCCAATGGGGAGAAGGCTATACGGAGGGAAGAAAGACACAGGGAAAAGCGGGCAGAGGAGGGGGAGAAAGACAAGCGCAGGAGCACAAAATACAAAAAACAAGGAAGAAAAGAAACTTACATCTGCAAGGCAGAGGCTGCAACAACGGGGTGGAAGAGGGACATGAGGAAAATGTGGCCTCAACTCACCTGCACTCCAGGATGGTAAATGGGGTGCAGGTGGGTTTGCTAAGGTACTAAACTCTCGCAGAGCGAGGTCAGCGGCCAATGGGGGGAGGGCTATAGGGAGGGAAGAAAGACACAGGGAAAAGCGGGCAGAGGAGGGGGAGAAAGACAAGCACAGGAGCACAAAATACAAAAAAAAGGAGAAGAAAAAAACATACATCTGCGAGGCAGAGGCTGCAACAATGGGGTGGAATGGGGACATGAGGAAAATTGTGAGCTCCAATGGGGCGGGGGTTCAAGTTTCTGCCCCTCGGGTCTGGGAGTGGGAGCGCCAGTGCCTCAGTTGGGCATAGGAGAACCTGTCTGTTTCTGCAAGTTGGAAGGCTGTTTTGCATTGTTCGAAGGTGCGAGGGGCGCCCCCTTCGAAGAGCTTCCCCAGTGATTCGAGACCACCTGCCACCCAATTTCTAAAGTTCCTTGGGCAGGTGCCCGGGGAGGAAGCTTGGTTAAGGAAGATTGGGGAGAATGCGCACACGTCCCCTGGGATACCTCTGTGCCTGCGGGCCCAGTCCCAGGCCCTCATTGATTGTTTAGTTGAGGTCAGCATGTCAGGCCAGGCTCGGCGCAGTGTGGAGGGAATGAATGCAAGAAAGCGGAGGGGGAGAGAAAGACGGGATTGTTCGATCTCCACCCACTTTGGGCACCCCGAAGAGATTCCCCATGCTTTAAAGTGGGCCAGCTGCACTGCAATTTGGTATTTGTGGAGGTCTGGAATCCCCAGTACTCCCAGTTTTGCACTGCTCATGATAGTTCTTTGGGGGATTCGTGCTTTTCTGCCCTTCCAGATAAAGTTAATCATTCTCTACTGAAGCCACTGCAGAGGGGGGAGCGGGATTGAGATGGGAAGAGAGGAGCCAGCGTAACGGAACCGTGGGAGAAGGTTCATTTTGCACGCTGTGATGCGGCCAATGAGCGAGATCTCTTGCGACTGCCAACTAGTTAAGGTCCTTTTCCAATTCTTCGAAGAGGGGGGAAAGTTCCTCTGATATACTTTTGCTGGGTGGGTGGGTATATGGACCCCTAAGTATGGGATAGATGTAATGCTCCATTGGAATGGGCTTTACTTCTCTAGGGTTTCCAGTTCGCCTGGGCCCAGACAGTGATGCTGGAAATGCATCGGAGGGACAGGGGCTCCATATCCTTGTCCTTTACTGCTTTTTATCGTGTTTTATGTTAGGTTTTCCACACAGGAGTTCATGTGGGACTACTGGCGGTGCAGCTCTCTCTTTTGGTTTGGTGTACAGACCCATGAAATACCCTTATGGCACCCATGGGTGGGGGTACAACCCTGTTCCCCTAGTGTATGTTTTTGGGCACCTGTGTGTAGCCCACAGAGCAGGGTATGGGCTGGTGGCAGCTCCATGCTGAATTTGACAGGTGTCCTGAGTATTCTCCATTTTAGGATACCCAGGCCCTGCCATTGGAATCAGTTGATTCCTGATAGGAAACAAGATGGCCCCTGTGGCCTCTTGCTTTCTATTGCCTATTACCTTGTTTTCCCAGCGTCCTGGGAAGCCCTGACTCTGTCCCTTCCCCCTGACTGGCTGTTGGGTGGAAGTTCCATATTTGGTGTTGTTGTGAAGTCCAGGACAGACTGGCTGGAGCCTTCCTAATGACTGTATGTTGTGGGTACACCCTGTGGGTGGGACCTGGGTGAATGGAGTGTGTGACGAATACGCATTCTGTGTTGTGGGTGTCTAGTATCTGGTGTTTGACACAATGACTAAAACAGCCCTGCCCGAAACTGGTATGAATGCAGTGTGGAGTGTTGAATGGCTGGGTACTTGTCCCAATACATATAAATTGTTGTGAGTGTCTGGAGAGGAGTGAATGGCCTGAATGCACTATGCACCTGATTGGATGCCTGCCTGCATGAACGCCCTTCTGACCAATTGGTTGCCTGAGTGTGACCCAGCAGAATGAATGCAAGAGCAACTAGTATATCTGGGGGCCTCTCACTGCTGGAATTCATGTTCAGAAGCTGAAGTCCACTACAAAGAGTAACTAGAGTAAAACTGAAGCTTAACCTTGAAGCCCTGCTGGAAGAGAAGAATTGCTGTTGCTCTCCTTCATCAATCTGAAAGCTGCTGTGTCTCCAAAGACTGACCCAGAGAGGACCTGGTAAGGCGCCCTCTTCCCGAGCTACGAGGGACCATCATGCACCAGCTGATCTTTGCCAAAGCTCCCTGGTAGACAGACATATGAAGGGCTGCCGACCGGAGATGGGGACTGCCGCGGAATCACAAAGAGAAGCACCTTGACTGTTGTCCGCCTCTGTCAACGACCGCCGTCGCCGACTGGAGCCACCGTACTCCCGTTTGCCTAAGAACTTCATTTGATCCAAGGACACTCTCATCTGCATCGCTGCCCGCTTTATCCAGCTGGAGAAGGCCCGACCATCGACGCGCCGAGGAGCATCCGCCGGTGGGTTTCCCTCCCCCTAAGACCACAGAGACACTGACGACTCGACGCCCTTGCTGGGCCACAATTCTTCAACATCTCTTTGCGGTCAAGAACTACCATCACCGAGGTGCCCCGCACGCCTCTTCCTTGCAGGACACCAACGCTCCGTCATCGATGAGCACCACTAGGAACGAAGCTGCCATTTCACCGCCGTAGTTCACCCTGTTCTCCGTTGGACGTTCGACGACCCACGACTCCTGCCTTAAGAGAGGGCCCTCAAGAAGGGCCGTCGATTCCCTGATGATGAACGCTACACTTCCAGGTACATTGGGGCTGTAGAACTATTGTAGAGGGAAATAAGATTTGTAGAACCATACATGGACTGGGCTTGTGATACATCTTTGCTTTCCTTCCCCTCTCTACTGCTGGTTTCCTCTTTATTGATCTGTGTGGCATTTTGACAGTATAGTTGATGCACTTTAATGAGATCTGATAATAATTGTGGTACCACTTTAGACCTGTATATATTTACTATTATGGATTTTCTGAGCACAAAGTGAGTTATTGTGATAGTGTGCATAACCTTGAATATTAATTATATAAAGATTGTGTTTTAACTAATACAGTGTGTGGACATTCATTTGTGGGAACCTGGGGACTACACTGTACTTAAGAACCATCCTGTATCACCTCCTGAGAAGCTAGGTCTTGATTGCTCGTCCATTGCTATCATAACAGAGAATCTTGGCTGGGGTCCTCTTTGCCTCTCCTCTACCAGATAGGGAGCGGAAGTACAGACCCCCCCTCCAGTCTTTACACTGGTGGCAGGAGTGGGATGCTTATGGTTTTAAGAATCAGTGTATAACCGTGCCACTTATGAAGGATATCTGCACTTTATTAAATTAAGGTTTAGTTGTGTACAAAATAACTGCATTACAAGCAATGGAGTCTATTCCAAATGGTAAATTGACTAGGATGAGCTTAGAGGCTCTCCAGAGTGCTTGTGATTCCAGGGAGTTAGACCTTGTGGATATGTCTAGGGCTGAGCTGATAGCTGCCCTGGTGGACTACCAAACTGATTGTGAAACTCTTGAAGGGGGTGGATGCAACCAATGAGGACTCTGCCACTGGGGTTTTTGCTGAATCTGTTTCTGGGAATGCCACCATTCCTGCTGCCTCTGTTCCAAGCCCCAGCAATTCCTTGGAGCTTGAGTTATTAAGGATGAAATTGGCCTTTGAATACCGCAAGTTGGAAATTGATGCTGAGCTTAAGAAAGAGGAGCTGGCACAGCAAGTGGAACTCAAGAATAGGGATCTTGAACTCAAAAACAAGGACAATGAATGTCAGAGAATCCAGCTAGCGAAAGCTAGAGTTGAGATTTCAGTAAAACCAGTTGAGAGTGTCAGGTCCCCAGCCACCAAGTTTATGAAAGATTTGGTTGGTGTGTTTGTAGAGGATTCTGATATCCTCCAATGGATTGAAGCATTTGAAATGGCTTGTGCAATTCCTGATGTTGATAAGAGAGATTGGGCCAAGTGTTTTTTAAGCAGAGTGCCTCAGACTGGATATGACTGTATTCTGAAACTGAGTGTGGAAGAAAGAGGTCAGTATGAGTGCATGATATCTACTTTAATTGCCAAGTTTGGCAAGACGCTGTCATGATTCCTGCCCCTCATGTCCCCAGCCCTCCATGATGTCAGGCTGGAGCCAGGCCACGATCACCTACATGGCCCTCAAGGGCCTCTCCATCCCTCCAAAGACCCACTTGGAGTCAGACTTGGTGCTTGTGGCACCAGACTCACTCCCTCCCATAGGATAACATTGGGGATTTGACTTGTAGTGCATTGATGGGGACAAGATGGATACCCCCACATATTTTGGTTCCCAGAACTGCATGTGAAGTGTAGTCTTTTGGGTGTGGCTCAGCCCAGAGACACCTGGGATACCCAGAGACTATTTAAGCCACGCCCAGACTGATAAACATGCTATGTGTTTTCTGCACCTGCAGCGTGACACTCACCTGTTCGGATCGGTCTCCAGTAGGCCTGCATCTTTCTTCTGCGCTCAGCTCCTGCAAGAACAAGAACACCGTTAGGAACAGTCTTACCTTGCGGCGCTTCTGCCCATCATTCATTGCTTCTTCTGTTCTGCGGGCATCTTTGGTGGTGTCATTCCCATCCCGGCACGCTAAGGAAAAGGGAAAAGAACAGAAAAAAGGCATTAGTAAGCATTCAGAAAATCTTCGCTTATTTGTAAAGACTGTACGAGCTTCAAATGCTTACCCAAACCCCAGCCGCTCTGGGGAACTCTGTCTCCGGAACTTCTCATCCATCTGCAAGAGGGAAAAGACACTCCAGGTTAGCGTGGAAACATCTAGAGGCGCCGCATCCCGTGCTTACTCACTGCATTTCTTCTTCATAACCAGCATCCACGCTGAAAACGTTGCGGCACCTAAAAGACACAGAAAAAAAACTCAGTTCAATACAAATACGAAAGGGTCGCATCGCGCATCGCACTCTCACTCACCTTCAGTGCTACTCATCTCAGCAACACATCACCATCCCCAGACGCCGACCATCATCTAAGGAAGGAAAGGAACGAAGTTGGAGAACTGTTCAAAAGACTCATTATACTTACCTGTCGGACTCTTGCCAGTGAAGTAACTAGGCAGCAACAAGCCCCCATCAATCAACGCGCCCCTGCGCTGAAAGCAGGATGGAGAGCACACTTTCTGGGGAAAAAGGGGTTCAAGCACACAGAGACAATAGGGAGTTAAACTCTACCAATCCTCTGTTTCAGGACCAGTCTCCAGTCGAGTAGACTCCAGGGAAGGGTTCGAGGTTGAAAGAGGTCAGAACAGGCTGAGTGACGTCCTCGTGGATACCAGATGAGCGTTACAGAATACAAAGGGCCTCATTACACGGATGGGGGTAGGTATTTAACGTTACCGGTAATGGAATACCGGTAACGTTAAATGCCCATGCGGATTACGACCCGCTCACCGCCATTAGCGGCACCGCTAATTACGGTGCCACTAATAGCGGTCAGTCCGCGTGCGTGCGACCCGCCAACCCGTAAATAACGACATGCCGCTAATAGCACTCCATCACAAGGCTAGTGCACACGGCAATTGCGCCATGGTAAATACCCCAAAACCCCTTAGCGGCATGGCGGCAATACCGCCATCGTGAACCACCCGTTAAGAGAACTAAGCAGTGTGAACACCAGCCACAGGTGGCCAAAATCAGCACAGGTGGAGGCAATGGAGACTGTGGCTGCTCAAAAGAAGCACACCACACCCCTTCCCACACCCCTTCCCACACCAAGATGGTTCCAATACTGGCAGCATTACATGGCCTGGAGGACCTGATTGCAGCGCTGCTGCTACAACAACAGGCTGCACAGAGGAGAGGCAGGAGGAGGAGGAGGGCCAGACAGGCACAGCAAGTACCACCACAACACCTAATGATACCACAGAGGAACCCACCGATTCCCCGGATCAGAGCCAGTCCATTTAACCTAACATCTGAGCAGATACACACCCTGTACCGTCTGGACCGGGACACCATCACCAGCATTGTGGACATGATACACAACGACATTGTGAGCCTCATAGATATATATCGAACTGCCATCCCCCCTTACTCAAGGTGGTGACAGTGCTCCACTTCCTGGCCACAGGAACCTACCAGCATACAGTGGGGCAGATGCATGGCATCTCCCAACCAGTATTCTCACGCATACTGAACCAGGTACTCGATGCCCTCCTGAAGCATGCACCCGAACACATATCCATGCCACGGACTGCCCAGGACATTGCAAACACCAAAGTTGGGTTCTATTCACTGGCAGGCATCCCAAGTTGCATTGGGGCCATCGACTGTACACATGTGGAATTGGTGGTCCCACATCACAATGAAGTAGTCTACCGAAACAGGAAGCAATTCCACTCCATCAATGTCCAAATGGTATGTGACGCAAACAAGATAATCACACATTGCTGTGCCCGATTTCCAGGCTCTACCCATGATTCCATGGTCCTGTGGAACTCAACTATCCCCCGCTACATGGAGCGACAAATGGGACAACGTTCGTGGCTATTTGGTGAGTTCCATGCCAAGTACATGGCAGTGTGATTGGGGGGGGTAGATAGATACTCCAACTGGGTGTGCATTGGGGGGGGGTAGATAGATACTCCAACTGGGTGTAGCCTGTAGTCCGTCGCCCAAATGCACATACAGATGTACGCTAATGGGCATCTGTGAGGGCAGCAACATACTTGGGATGAACAGACATGCAAGTATATGCCACACGACACAGCTGGCAACCCAAATCTGGTGACATCAAACATCAATCCTCATCCACATTGCACGACACTCCACGCCATGAAGTACACAAATGTCATCCATGCCGCCAACATAGTCATGGAGCATTCCTACAGCACAACATCAACAATGCATTGTTCCCTTGGATGCATGCAAAGGTATACCCCCTAGCTATGGCAATGCACCACAAACCCATGGCACCACTGAAGCGTTGCCTCTCAGCATGGCAACAGCAATGTCGGAAGGACAGTACACCACCAGTGTGGTAACAAATGTGCCTGCCCACAGGGACACCAATGACCTGGCCTCACCCAGGACATGGCAGTCACTGTTGGAGGCATCAATGGGGCATGTCTACTTGCATGCTTGTGCTCACCTTTGCACAAAGCAGTCACACAGACCATATTCATTGATGCAGTTGAATGTGTACATGAATCAAAATGATAGGCCAAAGTATGTGACATGAACAGGCCACACATGTGTCAAAAAGTAACAGGAACCCATTCCTCCCCCATGTAGGTGATGCCGGCTATCCCCTGAAGAGGTGGCTCCTCACACCTGTACGGAACCCACAGAACAGGCACGAAGAAGAATACAATCATGCACATACCCGTACCTGCCTCGTCATCGAGCAGACTTTTGGACTTCTGAAGTCACGGTTTAGGTGCATTAGCAGGTCTGGTGGCGCCCTCCTGTATGGCCATGAGAAGGTTGCAAAGATCACCACGGCATGTGTCATGCTGCACAATATGTGTATGAGACGGAATGTGCCACTGCCCCCTGACGTTGAAATGGAGGCAGCTGATGAGGATGATGACGGGGATGAGGATGGAGGTGAAGGGGATGCAGGTCATGCAAGAGGGTATGGCCAGGAGGGACGTGCTGTGAGATAGCATTTGATCAACCAAATATTCTGAGTAACATGTAGTCATACTGTCACCTGTATATGGCTGGTGATGCACTGGTGTCTGTTTGTTAGCTCACAATGGACCTTGGTGTCAATAAATTGATCATACACAATGAAGGAGTCAAGGCCTGTGTTTTGCTCAAACAACAGTGTATTAATGAACAGAAACAGAAAAATGTGCAAGTCCCCAACCATCCTGCCACCCTTACCCCCCCACAACTGTCCCATCACACCCTTCCACCCACCCCCGACAACTGTCCCATCACACCCGCCCCCCCACGCCCCACAACTGTCCCTCATGAGTCTCCAACAATGTTTGTGTCCAGGCATGCACAGAGGTCAATGGACATTCACACCCTATTGTTCATTGCCAGGGCCAGCCAGCATTTGGGGGCTGGCTGGAGGTGCACCTGGTGGTGCGTGTAGAGCATCTGATTGGGCTTGTCTGCCGCAAACTGGTGGTCGAAGAGGTGGCAGACTGTCCAGGTGGAAATTGGCGCTCCATAGCATCTGCGATGCGTGTTAGCACCTCCCGGACGCGCATCAGCTCCCCACACAGCCTGTCTGTGCACGACTCCATTCCCTCCCTGGAGTGCCTGGATGTCTCCCCGAGGTCAGCCTGAGGCGGGCAACCTCCTCCACATGTTGACCTACGAGGTCTGTGAGAGCCTGCTGGCGCTGGATGACGCTGGCCAGGTCAGGGGAAGTGGCGGCTTGTGGTGGTGTGTCTGCTGCGCATCCTGATGCTGGCTGGTGTGCAGATTCCGCCTCTGGGGGGCTACTGAAGGCCTCCATGGACTCATGAACGGTGACGTGCGAGCAAGGTGTGTGTAGGGGTGATTGCTCGGGGGTTACAGCAGGGCTTGGGGTGTGCATAGGCAGATCGAGTTCTGTGGGCTCATCCACGTCGGACAATGGGGCAATGGCTGCTGCCTCCCCTGCCGAACTGGCAGCAGCTGAAGGTGGACCCTCGGTGGTGGTGAATTGGGGGGGGGGAGTGGACCTCCAGAGGAGGGGCCGTAGGGTTTTGCGTGGCACTGGCAGTGGCGCGCAGGAGTTGTTTTGGACGCTGCAATAGGGGCCTTGGCCTTTTTCCACCTGATGTTGTTGGTGCATCCTCGCTGGGCTGTGGCCTTTTCTTCTTTTGCACAGGGGGGTGCCTGGGATGCTCCCTCGCTGTCTGTATGTGACCCTGTCGGGGACAAGAAGGGGGATGTCATTGGTTATGGTCGCATGTACTCAATGCAGGCTACATCATGAATTCATTTGGGGCCGTTTGTACTTCATTGTGGAGGAAGCAGGTGAGGTGTCATTTCAGTGCCTCATCCATGCAGTGTTGTGTGTGGCACTTGGCTCTGTTGTTGTATGCATGTGTGTGTGTTGGGGTCTGGCGCTGACATGCGCACGGTGGGATGCATGTGTGAATGCCGGGCCATCCATGCAGTGATCCAGGGCTTCCATTTGTGGGGACTTGTACATTCACATTGCATGCTTGCATCAGTGCTCTTACCTCCATCAGAAGTGTCTGGCACGCCGTGCTCCATCCTCCCGACTCCCTCAATACATTCTACCCCGATGAGGTTTGCACATGTCTCCTCACACTCCTTCAGCTTGATCGGTGACCCTGATCCTCCAGCGGTGGCAGTCTTGTGGTTCTCGGCCAGGATCATCCTGACCAAGAGTCTCAGGTCGTCCCATCGTTTTCTGCACTCGCGTACAGTGCGCGTGCTGGTGCCTACAGCACTCAGTTTTGTTGCCACTTCGGCCCAGATTGCATTCTTCTTTAGGAGGGTCTCCCGCCGCATGTCATTTGCAAAGACCACTTCTGCATTGTCCGCTAAGGTTTGAGTCAGCATCACTAACTCCTCAGTGGAGAACTTCTCCATTCGCTGGCGGTCTGTTGTTTTTTTCAATGCCTTGGGCATGGTAATAGTGTAGTAATGGGTCTCAGGCAGCAAGGTAACACAAACAGGTCCAGGGGGCAGAGGATGGCAATGGATTGTATTTTTAAAGATAGCCGCCGTGCTCTTTCCCGTTCCTGTGCGATGATGCTATTTCCGGTTCCGGTATTTAACGGTCACCGATATTAGCGGTGGCCGCTATTTGCACGATGCCTCAAGGCGCAGTTGCTATCTGCACTGTCGTTGAAGGGGGCAAGTGACTTTTGGAGGAAATTAGCGGCAAGGCTGGAGGGGCATTACCGGCATGGCGCAAAGCTCATGTCCGCGTACTCGTAATGGTATGCTATTAGCGCACTCCTACGAGGGTGGACACGTTAAGGGCGCCATGCCGGTAATTTGCGGATTTTACCGCACAACGTCAAATGAGGCCAAAAGCCTCACATCAAAATCCACCTGGGCATCATGGAAACGTCAGAAACCGACCAGTTAGCCCACATGTTGGGGCAGCTACGTTCTGAAGTATATGCAGCCAGGCAGGAGACCAACAACCTGAGGAGAGAGCTGATAGTAGCCAAAGAACGCACTGATGATTTAAACGGGCAACTTCTCCAGTCACAAGCAGGGCATGCACCATTGCCGGGAAGCGTGGCCTCGTTGCCAGCACCATCAGCCAATCCCATTCAGATAACCCTTCCTGGGGCAGTTCCCTTGGCCCTGCCGAAACGATTTACTGGGGATCCCAAGAGTTTGGCAACATTCATGAACCAGTGCTGCCTGCACTTCCTTTGTAGACCAGGGGCCTTTCCAAATGACCAATCATGGGTCGATTTTGTGCTATCATACCTGAGTGGTAGCACCGCGGACTGGTCTGTACCCTTTGTGGCCCAAGATGATCCTTTGCTGCATGACTTCAGGGGATTTCAGCAGGAGATGGAAAAGCTGTTCGCCCATCGTACTCATGGGCAGGCATTAGATAACGAATTTCTGTCCCTACGCCAAGGGAATCAAGACCTATTAGTACACATAGCCACGTTCAATAGACTCGTAGTTGAAGCAGAATTGCCAGTGGAGAAGAGAACCACGTTATTTCATCAAGGGTTGCGGGGGGAGCTCAAGGATGTTCTTGCATATGTAGTGAACCCCCTGAAAAACTGCTCAGAATTCATTGACCTTGTTGTTCAACTGGATCACAGGTTGCAGGACCGAAGAGCAAATCGAACCAGACCGGACCCTCGCCCTATGTATGTGCGTTCAAAGGACAATATTGCCCGCACAACGGAAGGTTCAGGAGAACCAATGCAAATCGGGGGGGATCAGATCCCCCTTGACTAAAGCGAAAAGGGATAAAAGGAGACATCAGCAGTTATGTCTGTACTGTGGAAGGTCAGGTCATTTCCTTAAAGAGTGCCCTGTGAAGCCACCGAGGAGGACGGTAGGGGCCACGGACAAGGAAGATACCATCAAGGAATCGGAAAACTCCCCAGCCCGCCAAGTGTAGGGGTCCACTTGTCGAGCGAAGAAAGTGAACTACAGACCTCCCATTTTGCACTATCTGTGGTCTTGATCAATCACCAACAACCATCTCAGATGCACGTAGTAAGAGCGTACATTGACAGTGGAGGCGTTGGGAATTACATCGACCATGATCTTGCGGCAAAGATGGGGCTTCCGTTATGCCCTAAATCAACCACCCACACTGTTACCACTGTCGACGGCACGGAAATAGCTTCTGGTCCAGTATCCCAATGCACTGTAGCTTTAACCCTTCTGTGCCAGGATGGACACCAAGAATCTATTGTTTTCAACTTCATTAAGGCACCACAGTTCTGGTTGATTTTGGGAATGCCATGGTTGGTAGCTCACAATCCTCGAATCTATTGGTGAGCAAAAAAATTGGCCTTTTGCCGAGACTTGCACCCACACATATCACCAAGAGAAACAACCAATAGACACCAGAACCTCCACGCTTGCGACTGTGGCAATTGGCACCCTACCAAGTGAATACCAGGACTTTCAAGATGTCTTTCAGAAAGAACAGGCTAATACCCTGCCACCGCATAGACCATACGATTGCCAAATGCACCTGATACCCAGCGCAAAAATCACTTGTGGGCGAATTTACACACTCACGAAACCAGAAAACCAGCACCTGAAGGCCTATCTTGACCAATACCTGGCCAACGGGTTCATCCGTCCCTCCAAGTCTCCAGCTGCCAGTCCTCTATTCTTCGTACCGAAAAAAGAGGGGGACTTGAGAACGTGCATCGACTATCACGCACTGAACCAGATTACATAAGAAAACGCTACCCCCTGCCACTGATCCCGAATCTTTGCTTGATCAAGTCAAAGATGCCCAAATCTACACAAAACTAGACCTGAGGGGGGCATATCACCTTGTTCCTGTAAAACAGGGGGACGAATGGAAAACCGCTTTTTGCACCAAATACGGCTTGTACGAATATCAAGTAATGCCCTTTTACCTTTGCAACGCGCCAGCAGCATTTCAATACTTCATGAACGATGTCCTACGGGAATTGATTGATGTCTGTGCTCTAGTGTACATCGACGATATTCTAGTATATTCCACATCAAAGCAGGACCACGTTAAACACGTCCGATCTGTATTGGAGAAACTCTGTCAACACCAGCTCTACGCCAAGCTTGAAAAGTGCTCATTCCACATCTCTGAGGTGGAATTCCTGGGCTGTATTCTCAGCCCGAATTTAATCCGAATGGATGTACACAAGGTAGATGCTATCCTGAACTGGCCATCCCCAAATTCATTCAAGGGGGTTCAAAGTATGCTGGGTTTTGCAAACTTCTACCGCCGGTTCATCCCAGGATTTTCGCAAATCGTGCATCCCATCACGTCATTCCTAAGGAAAAGCAACAAAAAGTTCCAGTGCACAACAGAAGCCGAGGAAGCTTTCCAGGAACTCAAAGCAAGATTCACATCTGCCCCAATCTTACGCCACCCTCGCCCTGATCTCCCATACCTGGTGGAAACGGATGCCTCAAGCATGGCTATGGGAGCCGTCCTCTCACAAAAGGACCCTGAAACGGGCCAGTTACACCCTGTTGCCTTCTGGTCGCGTAAATTCACAAAGCCTGAACTCAATTACGCTATCACAGACATAGAACTCCTGGCCATTAAGTCAGCCTTTAAGGCATGGCGGCACTACCTATTGGGTGCCAGACACACAATCATCGTAATAACTGACCACCGGAACCTCCAGTACCTAAAAACAGCAAAGGCCCAATCCTCACGACAACTACGTTGGGCTCTTTTTTTTACTGAATATGACTATGTGATTACATTTCGACCAGGGGTGAAAAACGTGAAGACTGATGCCCTTTCCCATATGGGGGTGGAAGAGCTAGGGTATCAGACCCCTGACCCAATAGTAATCATCCCGAGTGACAAGCTCCTAGGAATCAAAGCAACCATAACTCAGAAAGAATTACATGAAGAAATCCAAAACCTGATGAGTCCGGAGCAATTACAAGCGTGGAGTGCACAAGGAGAAAATGACATGATAATAGATTAGTTGCCCTACTTCAGGAATCATTTATTCTTACCAAACCAAGAACTATGAGAACAAGTCATGTCCGGTTATCATGATTCCTTGATCGAGGGCCACCCCGGAATTGCTAAAACCCTATCCAAGGTAAAACAAAATTATTGGTGGCCCACGTGGCGTAAAGACATTATCCAATTCGTCCTATCTTGTGGAGTGTGTGCTCAAAACAAGTCATCCAAGCAGAAACCGGCTGGGCTATTGCAACCATTGGAAATCCCACCAGCACCCTGGCACACATTGTCCCTAGATTTTATTACTGACTTACCACCCAGTCAAGGGTTTAACTCTATTATTTTGGTCATGGACCTATTTTCAAAAATGGCACATTTCATTCCTCTTAAGGGGATCCCAAATGCTTCCACTCTGGCAAAGGTATTTCTTGAAGACATCGTAGGGCTCCATGGGTTTCCCTCAATTTTAGTCTCAGACGAGGTACTTAATTTGTATCTAACTTCTGGAGAAATTGCTGCTCTATGGCCCAGATCGACATCCGGCTATCCACCAGTCACCATCCCCAAATGGATGGTCAAACTGAGAGGACAAATCAGACGCTCGAGCAGTATCTGCGTTGCATGTTACACGAAGCTGAAGGAAGCTGGTTCGACCTATTATGGATAGCTGAATATGCTTATAATAATTCCCTACACACCAGCACTGGGCAGGCACCCTTTTATACCATGTATGGCAGGCACCCACGTACTTCTGAGTTGGACATTTCTACAACCATGGAAATGCCTGCAGTCAAAACCTTGCACACAAACATTTCTCAAACCTTTATAAAGGAAGCTGAACACCTACTTCAAGCTAAGAATTGCCAAAAGAAGTTTGCTGATTAACACCGAGCAAAGGCCCCCAACTACCAAGTGGGAGACAAAGTCTGGCTGGTGTCTAAACACGTGTCCATTAAAGGAACCCGAACTTTCCATCCATGATACATGGGTTCATTCACAGTCACCTCCGTGATAAATCCTGTGGCGGTCAGACTAGCTTTGCCGTCAAAAATGCAGATTCATCCTGTGTTTCTCTCCTTAAACTGTTAATGACTCCAATCAAGCATTCCCACTAAGTCAGTGCCTTGTCTGGGATTGCTCAAGGGAAGCCCTTATTTATATATTTTTATGACAAGTTATAATCTGGATGATGAACCCTTGTATAATGCCCCTCTCTTAGAATCCCCCTGACCCCACTGAGCCAAGAAGTAGGTTTGTGTTGCAAATTAAAAAGGTTTATTTGAAAAATTAAACAATAGATATATATCACACTTTGATAATAAATTAATATTTGATATCACACTTAGACATATGACAGTGATCAACAATGGATGATGTTATACTAGCACACTGGTTTAATTACTTAGGAGTAGTATATAGGATAAAGTAGCTGAGAATGCTTTATGGTTTCAAGGAGATGCAAAGATGAATAAAAGGCAGTACAGAAATAAACTTGATATGATTTCAGCAAAAGATAATATGATCACTTTTTCTCTGACAATTCACTTCACCCCTATGCAATGTAAGGAGATGGAAGTAACACATACAGTCTTCAGGAATACAATCACAGTACAATACAAATTCAGTTCCCCTCTAGCAAGCTTAGAGAAACAGGGATGATTTTAAACACAGGGAAAGTACTTTAAAGGTGGTATGCAAAGAAGGGAAAAATATGCTAAAAATGATTTCAATTCCCTATAAGAGATTCAGGGTGGGTGATAGCTACTTTAACTTAGTTCGGGATCACTTTAGCAATGCTCTATGAATGATTGTCAGGTTGCAAACGAATTTCAGCAAAGGAAAGCAAGAAGCTGCTATTTTGACAAGTGAAGAAATTTGAGCCAAATCGCAAATCGCGGTACTTTTTCCGAGTGCGTCAAGCGCGATTATGGAAAAAGTATAATGAATAGACAGTCTGGGTTTGTTGGAAAGCATAGAATCTTAGCTTTAAAATGAAAGTTAAATCCCGCTTCTAGCACAAACGGTTCAAGAGATATGGACGATTTTATGAAGGTGGTTTTTCAGAAATGAAATAATGATTCAAAATGGCAAATGACACTGTTACAGGTTTAAAATCGGAGAAGGGACACACAATTCTATGATGCAGTTTTGGACAGGTTAAATGTTTTGAATCAGATTATTTTAAGCTAAGAGATGGGTTCTGCACAGTTCTAGCTGGGTACTCACACTATAAATTTGAAAGGAATGGCCTCGTCACGGATCTGGTCAGCCAGTTTAGCTGCGGTTCTCTCTGCTCGGCGGTTTAATCAAGCACCGGTTCTGTTCACAGCGGTCTGGTCTGGGTCTATGGTTCTGTTCTGGATACCCAGGATTCTTAGAAAGCAGCAAACCACACAGCCCGGTGGTTGAATAGTTTGCAAAAGATTTTGAGGCCTGCTGAAGAGTTCAGCTCTTGGGAGTTTTTGTTCTGGAGTTCTGGAGTTAGACTGGATCTCTGGAGTTCTGGATTCTAGAGTTCTCGGTCAGCGTGCTGTGCAGGAATTCAGTTGAAGGTTGGAAAATGAATGTCCCTGTCCGGCTTCCAGTGGCTCTTTTTATGTCTTTTGAAAATGGGTGTGGATGCTAACTTTCTGTGCCCATCCCACTCATGATTTGATAGGTCAAGGATTTCTCTTTGACCTGATTTGAGAAGGGAGCATTGAGTCATCCTATGTCATCAGGTGTCATGTTTATGGCTCCAAAGAAAGAACACTCCCCTTTGCTTTTACCTTAGAAAATCATTTTCATAACTAAACATATTTCCCAAATACACAAGTGGTTGACATTACATGTACATATCATATATTACTTTGGGTAGGTCTCTGTTCCAACTCTGATGTTTCTAAGAGCCAGGGTTAAAAAATGGCAACTTATTTTCGTTTTTAGTTGGTTTAACAATATTGGATTTTTACCAAAAATTATACAGATGTACACCGCCTTTCTACACATATTCCAGTAAATTTTCATTTTTCTAGCGTGAACCCCGTGTCTGCAACCTCCATAATTCATGGGGTTTTGCCTCAGAACATGGTACAGAGTTCTAGCACCTCTTAAAATGTGCACAGAAAAATCACAAGAATAATGATATTAATTATATATTTTGACAAGTCCGTACTATGAATTATCCATCTTTTTAAAATTATGCTCTGGCCCAGAGGGGTGTGGTTTCCCAAAGCACATGGTGGAATTTCTGGTTTGCCCACTTCCTCCAACTCAAGTTGCTCACAGAGGCACTGCCCCTCCCCGTTTCTCTCAAGAGGAAGCCATTTACAACCCCCCCCTAATTTAACATTTGCCTGAGCCAAGGAAGGCTCATTGTTCAGTTTCCTGCAGTCCCCAGCTGCTCCTCCCCTAATCCAATCAGAGAGGTGTCATCTCCCTTTGGTGAGGGCAGGAGAATGCAGGCCAGGCCTGGGAACATTTGTTGAGCAAGTTTCAACTCCCGTCGGGGATAGTTGTCAGGCAGAATTCAATCTCTTTAAGCCAGGCTTCAGCTAAATGTCACTTTTGTTCCCAGTTTTTCTTCATCTAAATCAAACTTACAATTTTTACACATGCAGCTAGAACGCTGATTCTAAGTTCAAAACTATGACATTTAACAGTTGCAAACTATGTGACACTCAACAGTAGGTCACTCATTTATTTTAAACTTGTATATTTTAGAGTCTTTCAGTCCAATTTAACTTAGGCCGCTGACATCCACAGCTCAGCCAGTTTCATTATGAACATTATTTTAGGCTCTTTCTCTTTCCAAATTTTGTATGCACACAAGTCTACCTTCTGCCAAATGTCTGCTGGTGTTCATTGAGATTTTTGAATATCTTGCGATGTTTAAAATAGGCATTTTTAGCTTGCATTTCAGAGAAACAAAGGTGATTTCAAAGCACTTTTTGAGCTAACAGGCACTGCTGTTTTTCCTTTGGCACGCATTCCACTCATGGCACTCCTGGCCCATCACGCTCGCACTGGTGGGTGGTAGGTCATGCGACCATTTTGGTGTGCGCAAAAATTGTGCGGTTTTCCTGGATCCTAGCGCAAATGTGGGCTTTTCCGCCATCTTGGATTTTCTAAGCCCACAGCACCAAATGTTGCATCATAATAACTCGAACATGGGTCAAAACCCCTGACAAGCCCCCCCGCCCGACTGCACTTTGATTTCGAGTGGAGGGGAAGTCGGGTGCAAAGGATGTTTTGATCCACGCGCTGGGATGTCCGCATCATCTTCTTTCGATTCCGCAGATGGCACAGTTCAGCATTTTTCCTTCATCAGGGTCGATCGATCAGTTCGATCAGTTCTCCTTGCTGGTCCTGATAGGAGTATTGGGCAGTACCCCGGCCGCCTCGGATCTTTGCTCCCAGTCCCCAGGTGTCTTCCGTGGTCAGTATCCAGGTTTTCCTTCTCCTAGGATGACAAAGCAAAGCAGCAATACCTATTCATAGACATTTCTCCCCCACTATTCATATAGTGGGGCGGCATATACATTTTATAAATCAAAAGACATGAACATCTACATTTTTTTTAAAAAATCAGTAGACAAGAACATATACATTTTTTTTAAATCAGGAGACAATTTGCTTTCAAGAATCATAGAATGTTATAGGTTATATGTGGAATATTTTAGGATTGGAACTGAATTACTCTGGGTCGGCCCCCTCTGGTATTGCAGAGTACTCCTCCAGTTGTTGCAGAGCGTGCTTGGGATGGCAACACTTTAGCTGATTTATATGGACCCACTTGTCTTCCCCTTCTGCCAAACTACCTTTGGGGATGCAGATCTTGTATGCAACTGGGGAGATCTTATCTACAATTTCAAACAGTCCCTTCCATGTAGGCAAAACTTTTCACTGTTTGACCTGGTTTCTTTGGAAATTGTATAGATAGACCCGGTCTCCCACATTGTATTCTATCCGGGTGGTCTTCAAATCTTAATGGGTCTTCATGCTATCAGCTGATCTTTCTAGATTTCGCTGAGCATAGGCAAAAGCATGTTGAAGGTGTTTCCTTAAATTCTCCACATACTCATGAGTTGTGGAGGCATTTATCAATGTCTGCTCTTGGGTCCTGTAGAGCAAATGCTGGGGAAGCACCATCTTGCGTCCAGTCATAAGCTCAAATGGTGACATTTTAGTTGCAGATGAAGGGGTAGATCTGATGGCCATTAGGACCAGAGGTAATCGGATATCCCAACTTGGCCATATGCTCACTATGGTTCTGTTGTATCTCTCCACTGCACCAGAAGAGGCTGGCCGGTAAGCAATATGTAGCTTCCTTTTAACCCCCAGTATCTCCCACATCTTTGTCATTACCTCGCTGGTGAAATGGCTACCTCCGTCTGACCCAATCCTTTGAGGTAGACCAAAACAGGAAAAGATGTGGTTAATCATCAGGGCAGCTGCTGTTTCTGCCTTGCAGTTTGGGGCCGGGAGACATTCCACCCACTTGGTAAACAAGCATGTGACCGTCAACATGTACTTATTCCCCCTAGTGGAGCGAATCACAGGGCCTATAAAGTCGACTTGTAAATCTGACCATGGCAGTGTCATCCCCCTCTTCTGGAGAGGCGCACGGTATGTGAGGGATGTTGGCTGAAATTGTGCACACACAAGACACCCCTTCAAGTATTGGTCGAGGTCCTGCCCATGTGTGGCCAGTATGCAACCTCTCTTAAGATTTCAAGTGTTGTATGAAACCCCCTATGACCGGTGGTGGCCGCATCATGGGCGTGACTCGACATCAAGCTTCGGAATGAAGAAGGAACCACCCACTGATCATGGCCAGCATGGGATTTCCTTACCAACAAACCGTCTTGGATTCGGAACATCTTTGGACATTTCATCAACACTCTAAGGTCCTCTTTCCCAATGTAATCGGTATCCGTCAGGGGAAAGTTCTCAGGGTCCTCAATGTGTTGGTAAAACGTACCAATTATTGGATCCCCCTTTTGAGCCGTAATCAAATAGGCATCTGGGGTCTCCTTACTCCATTGTGCAGCTGAAAGATCATTGTGAGCATTTGTCTGGGACCTAGGCATAGCAGTAACCTGGATTTCCCCCAACAGGAATTCAATCTCTATTAGATTCCCTTGGATGGCCCCGGTTTTGGCGAGCTGATCAGCTAAGTCATTTCCAGTTTTGTCTGGTCCCTCTACTTTGGAATGACCCTTGATCTTCTTCCAATAGATGGTCATCCCATTCCAGGTGACCAGATCATCAATGTTTTGGATTAACTTCCCATGTTTCAAGGGTTTGTTATTAGCACATAACATGCCTCTGGTTTTCCAGTTAACCAGGTGTTCCACGAACCCGTTCCGTACATAATCTGAATCTGTGATTATGACCAGTTCATGGAGTTGATGTTGGACAGCAGTGAGGATGGCTTGATGCACAGCCATCAATTCTGCCACCTGACTACCCTGGGGACCAATTTTGTACCCAGCGGAGGTTACGGGGGACTAATTCACCCATGCATTCCCTACGCCGGCCACCAGTTCTTTCTCCCCATTGTTGTCAACATGGTAAGAGCATCCATCCACATAGAGTGTGGGCATTCCCTCACACTTGTCTTCTTCAAATACTTTGTGTGGGGAATTAAGGTATGCCTCCATGTTGCCCTTGATTTTCAGACTTTCGTCCTCGAGACAGTTTTCTCTGGCACACTAATGCAAATCAGCCAGACCTTGCGCGAGGGGACTCTTCTTGTTTTGGCCATATCTGACCTCCACAGGAAAGTCTTGCATTGACAGAATCCAGCAAGTAATTCGGGAATTACTGACATTTCCGGCTCAGATTCTGTCACTTTGGAGATATTGCAGAGGCTGGTGTGGAGTCTCATCTATGATGTGTTCCCCCTGGATGAACGGGTGGTAATTCTTCAATGCCCACACCGTTGCCAGGAGTGCCTTCTCACAATCGTTGAATTTTTCCTCCACAGAGGATAAAGTTTTGCTCGCATAAGAGATTACTTTATTGACTTTGTCATGCTTTTGGTATAAAACTGCCATCAAGCACGTATTAGAGAAGCCTGTCTCCAGGAAAAACTCCTTGTTTCTGACAGAGTAAGCTAGGCAGGGCGCTTGTGAGAGGCTTCTTTTGAGCTGTCTTACTGCCTTGGCTTGTTCTGGACCCCATTCTCACTTGACCCCCCCTTCAAGAGATGAATCAGGAGTCTGGTGATCTCTGCGTAGCCCTCAATGAACTTTCTGCTGTAATTAGTCAGTCCAAGGAGACTCCTTGGTTCCCCCAGAGTTGTGGGGTCTTTCAGTTTCTGAAGTGCTTCCACTTTCTTTTCTTGAGGACAGAGACCCTGAGGAGTAATCTCATGCCCCAAGAAATTAACACGGGTTCTACACCACTTTGCTTTCTGAAAGGAAAGTTTGGCTCCGGCGGCCCTCAACTGGGTCAGAACATAACGGATTTCCGCTATGTGTTCCACCACTGTGGAACTTTTGATGAGGACATCATCTACATAAACCAAGTTACCCCTTGCACCCAGGTCGGGCATGACCTTGTGTAGGAAAATGTTGAACTCATTGCCGGAGTTGAGGTATCCGAAGGGAGTTCGGGTCCATGTGTACTGCTGGCCCCCAAAGGTAAAAACCAGTTTGTATTGGTCCTCCCTACTGACAGGCACTGTCCAGTATCCATTGGTCAGGTCTATTGCTGTGAATACCTGTGACCCCTGAATCTTAGCCTGCCCTTGGTCAATGTAGGGCAGAGGCCATCGGGAAGTATGGACCCGTTTGTTGAGCTCCCTAAGGTCGGCACAGAGTCTCCACTGGCCGTTTGGCTTCAATATTCCCAGCACTGTATTATTGAAGGTGCTGTGGACTGGACGGATTATTCCCCGGGACTCAAGGTTCTTAATTATTTCAGTAAGGGACTCCATTGATGTGAGAGGCAAGCGATATTGCTTCACAAACACTGGAGTCATGCCAGGGTCCGTGGAAATTGTTGTTGTGTGGATGTCGGTGCGACCACAGTCATATGAGTCTACTGCAAAGAGATCTTGGAAATCCAAGAAAACTTGTTTCAACTTTTGCTTCTGTTCCAGAGTCACGCAGGCATCAGCTAGGTTGACTCTCTCTTCCACCATCTGCCTGAAGCCTGGCAAGACTTCTGGTTTTTCTATCTCAGCGGCCTCCTCCAGCTGGATGGAGAAGTCCCTGGTCGGAGTGTTGATTTGGACCGGAGGCTTCAGGTGGGAAAGGCAGCCCTCATGGACCTGGAAAATCACCTCATCCCCTCTGAAGTCACAAGTCACATCTTCCTTACCATAAGGGCAAGAAGTGTACACCAGGAAGTTCCCCCCATTCCCGGTCACGATCCTGTCTGGTGTTGTATTGTCATCACTGTCACTGTCAAAACAGTCCTTGGGGATTGGTCCTAAAAGTTAATTTCCTAAATCAATGGAGAAATGTCGGTCATCAACCGCCATTTCAATAATGGTGCCAGCGGCTAGAGTAATACTCTTTAAGTCACTGTTATCCACCTCTATTGGAATGGTGGCATGTTCTATGTTGTCTAATTGTGTTGAGTTTACCCCTAACCCTTGCTGTTGGAGGAGAGCATTTAAATCAATATAAGCATCAGGGTTTTTCAATTTTTGTCCTCTTTTCACTTTCACTTCCAGGGAGAATTGTCGAGTCCTTTCAGGGATGGTGACTTCCTCTTTAACCTGAATTTCAACTGCATAAGGTAGCAATTGAGCTGACCTAAATGCTTTTTCTGGATCATCAAAGCCCATGGGATTATCCGCTAAACGGGACCAAGCTTTGAAGTTTATTAGGTCCAAACTAATGGCAAAGCGATTGAGAATATCACTGCCTATGTAAAAGGCAGCAGCGACGTCTCACACGACCCAACAATTATGGACTATGCTCTTGTTGCCAATGGAGATTTTGAGCATACACCTGCTTGGCAGGAGATGTTTGGAATTGGGTGTTTCCAGATCCATTTCCCATTTGTCTATCAGTTTGAATGCGGGAATGGCTGGATCTTTTGGGAGTTGGCAGAACATGGCTTCACTGATGAAGCTCTTACCATTGTTCACACACACTCTGGCGAGAACAGAGTCCTTCCCATCATTTAACTGAACAGGGATGAACAACTGCTCTCCAATTTGTTGAATATCAGCCAGGCTCTGAGCTGATTTCACATCTTTCTGGACTATCGGAGTGGGAATGTCTGATTGTGGATTAGTAAAGAATTTCAGAGTGTTTCCTTCCAGTGTGGAATACCACCTTAAACTGGAAGGAAGGTTGATTTTCAGAAATAGAGAGGACCCCCCATCACCAGTCTGCTGTCCTACTGCTATTACTGTCACACCTGGAATTTGGTTGTTCTGGAAGTGAAATTCTACTTGGTCAGATTTTTGTTCAACCATGTGGCAGGTGCCGTTTAAACTAACATGGTTGACGCTCTGTTTTAATTTTATTGGTCGGCTAGTCTGGGTCCAGAGGACCTTGTTTACGCAATTTATTAGGGGTGACAACCTTCTCAGGAGGTCATTCCCTAGTAAACAAGGGATGCCCTCTGGAGTCACTACTATGACGGGGTGTTTCAACTTGTGTCGCCCAATTTTGATGTCCAAATCTGGAGTCCCCTCGACGGGAATTTCCTTCCCGTCAAAGTTCTGCAGCTGTCCAGGAAGAGAGGTGAGAGGATCTGGTATTTCTCCCCCCTTCCTGCATTTAGTTCATCAAAGGCCCTTTTGGACAGAAGGGCAGCTTGGGATCCAGTGTCCACCAGTGCCAACATTGTACCCTGCCCCTGTACTTGTACCGGGGCATAGTATCTTCCCTCCTTCTCCTCAAGGAGGCACAGATAATGCACATTTTTGGACAACTGGTGGGCTCATTTTCTGGTTTTGGACATTGGGAGAGAAGAGATTTGGGCAGAATTCTGTGGAGAGTCATGGGAATCTGCAAGAAAAAGTTGGCAACTTGAAAGAGGATATTCGAGTTCCCCTGGTTCCGGTCCTGGGCCACCCCGCCCTTTTTGGAGGCAGTCGCCAGAATGGGTTTGAACCCGAGGATTTTGATGCTGTTGGTTCTGGGATAGAATGATGGGCGGCGACAGCTCAATCCCCACATCTACCCAGTCTATGGATGCGGTTTTGGGTTCCCCTGGTTCCGGTTCTGGGCCGGCCCCCCCTTTTTGGAGGCAGTTACCAGGCAGGGCTTGAACCAGGGGTTTTCGGTCTTGTTGGTTCTGGGATAGAATGATGGGCGGCGACAGCTCAATCCCCACTTCTACCCAGTCTGGATTGGAATCCCTTGGGACCCATTTTTCCTTGGGAGGAGTTCCCCCATCTCTGAAGGAGAAGATCTTTTTCCCAGGATCCTCTGAGGATCCCTCTCCCTCAAATTGGAAGATCTGTACCTCCTCCTCAAAGTGGGTCTGTTTGGGTACTTTGTTTCTACTACCCCCTCTCTGCTCCTTGGGTGGCAGATTTCCAGGGGTAGGAGATTTTGTTTCCAGTTCCTGGGTTTCCAGGGGCTGTTTAGAAGTGGGGAAGGAAGCTTCCTCCAAGGATTTACACCCCCATTCCCCTTGTGCCTCCTCCCTGGGAACTGGTGGGTTATCGGGGTGCTGCCCCGTCATTGTTCTGGAGCACCAGGCCCAGAGTTCAGTGCATTCTGTGCTGGCATGCCCATCTGAGGGTTCTGCTGAGCCCTTAGCACGCGACCCAGCTCCTGTGCCATATTCTGGACCTGGCGCTCAAGTTGGGAAACCCGCTCAGGCTGATATGGGGTTCTATTTTCTCCCCTGGGCTAATCCCGGGAAGGGTAGCTATCCCTTCTCTGGTACTACCCTGGGTTGGGAAGATTTGGGTATCCCTCCACCCTTGGCCTCCCCTCTCTCGGATTCGTTTGTCTGGGCTCAGGGAATTGGGGAAAGAAGGATGGATGATTTTGGGGCTGGAAGTTGGGTGGATACCTGGGGAACAAGTTCTGCCCAGTGTTTGGGGAATTTCTGCCCTCCTGTGGGAAGTTAGGAGGGGAGTTCCCTGGGTCAGGTGCTTGGCTGGATTCCCCCCCCCCTTGGACTGGAGGAGTCCACACATAACCCAGGATGGGGCGGTTTCCCTTGTAACGGGGACTTACATAATCAGGGGAGTGAGGGACCCCATTTGTGGGACTACCTCCTTGACTCCCTGTCTGTGACTGGCCCGAAGGCCTTCTGGGCTTAGAATTATTTGGTGCAGGAAGGTTTTTAGGCCCCCCCATCTCCAAATCTAAAACGGGGGCAACCTTTACCTCTGCCACCTTGGCAGCAGCAGGGGTGCTGTTGGTTTTGGGGGTTTTGGGCTGATTCTTATTTCCCACTGGTTTCTGCACCTCATAGATGCGGGTGGCTTGCTCAATGACCCAGTCTAAAGATCTTTTCTCGTGAAAACCTCTCTCGAGCTGGGTCATTATGTATTTGGGTAGGGCATGGAAAAACGTATTGACAAATTCCTTACTGTCGGTGCGCACCCTTTTGGTAGTCTGCGAAAAAGCACGCTTTAACTCCTGCACAAATTCTTGTGGAGCCTGATCCTCACCACATTGCAAATTGTAGGCTGCCTTGCGAGCCTCTTGGGGATTTCTGTGAACAGAAAAATGTTTCAAGATGGCCGCCCGGTATGTGGACCATCTTGAATGATTTTGGTCCTCCATCCCCGCAAAGAAACTGGAGTATTCTGGGGAGAATGTCCATTTTACATACTGAATGCAGCTACTGCTGTCCTTCAAATGAAAAGTCTTCATCATTTGCTCATAAAGCTCCAAGTGTTCCCAAACAGAATACTTGGCGTTCTTGTGATAAGGTGTGATGACACTCCTTATTGCCTTAATCTGTTTTAAGGGGTCCTTAAGCAAGGCCCTTTTTGCCTTATTGGCCTTTTTGGTTCGGGTAATCCTGGTCCATTCATCCTCTGACTCGGAAGCACTGTTCCCAGAGGTGCCCATCTGATCTTCCAGGTTTTCCCGGATTCTGCGAGCCTGGGAATGGCTGGCAGAATATGGGGACCTGGTCTGATTGTCCTGTGATGTTCAGAGGAGTCTTCAGATTCCTCCTTGCTGCCAGGATTTGATGGGTACCCCCCACTGACCTAACTGGGCAGAGGTTTTCAGGATGCCCTTAGAGTGCCTACTCTCCTGGGGTTCCCTACTAAATTGCACTGTACTTAGGTGCCCATACCCGGATGCCCGCCCATCCATTCCTGGGTGGTACTGGCCTATGAGCCCCATGCTTTTGGCTGGATAGTAATCTGCCATCCTTGTGGCCCTCTGCTCATGTGCGGCAGGGGATATGGGGGTGGCAGAGTGCAAGGACTGGGAGAGATGAAGGCCTCTGGTACCAGGGCTCCTGAGGTTATGCTCAGGTGTTTCCCTTTCCCAGCGAACTTCATCTCTGTCAGCCCCTGCTCCCTGTTGCAATGCAAGAACCTGCACTTTTCAGTTCCTCAGTTAAGGCCTTACTAGACTCTATCAGTCTCTCCTGCATGGATACCTGTTGCTGGAGCATATCATTGTGCTGACAGAGAGCCTCATTTTCTCTCTGTGCTTCCTGGTTGGTCCTGGAATACTGGGCCAGTCTTTCCTGCAGGAGGCTTACCTCCTGAGTCCCATCCCTACTGGCCTGTTCCTTTCTTGCCAGAGTATCCTCCACCCTCCTGGTGTGCTTTAACAAGTTCTCATGCTCTTTTTGGGGGTCACCCAGTCCCTGGAGGGCCAGGTGATTTTCTTCAATTTTTCCTTTTAATTGGCAGACTTCCTGGCCTAAGGTGTCCCTTTCCTGACTAAGAGCCTGCATCTGTGCCGCCAAGTCGTCCCTTTGCCTTTGGAAGGCACCAGCTTTCTGGCGCTCTTCCTCAAATTCTGTCTGGGTATCCAGGTCTTTCAGAATCAGTTTATTGCTTTCCTCTTTCTCTTTGTCTAGTCGGATTTGCAGGGTGGCTACCTGCCTGTACATGTCCTGTTGAAGTCCAGTTGTTGCTCCAGCTTTTTCTGGCTCTGCAGTAGGGAGTCCAAACCTTCTTGGTACTCCTTCTGCAAGGCCAGAAATCTAGTATCCTGGTCAGCCTTTTCCTGTTGCAGGATATCCACATACGCCTTTATTTTAATGATGTACTGTCTACTCTCATTTTCTGACTCCTGGCTCCTCTGCAGCCTCTGCTCAGAAGAGACCAGGTCAGATTGGGCCTTCTCTAATGCCATCAGTTGCCTATTTGCCAGATCTTGGCCTTCAGCACATTTGTCCTGCATGGCTCCCATATATAAATATAAATATGCCGCTACCCTGGCAATCTTGTTGTGCTCATCCTTGGCCTTAGGGGCCATATATAGTTCACTCAGGGCCAAATGTAGGGTACCCTGATCTCTCCATATATCTGACCCTGTTTCAGTGATCTGGGGTGCGATTGCCTGCAACCAGACCGCCTGGTCCTGATGAGCCCATTCACCTCTCACAAATAGCTTATGTAAGAGGTGTTCTCTGGCTATTTTGATATCTACCAAGGTCGTCATTCTGGAATTTGATTTCCTTCCTGACTTACAGAAGTTTGTATTTTATTTTGCAAAACATATCGTTTCCTTAGAGCATTCCTTTGAGGGGTGTTTTTACAGTGTAACACGGCGTGGTGATCCAACAGGATTTATATATCCTGTCAGTTAGCACACTGTATTAATCTGCACAAGTGATAGATCTAATCCAGAATCCCGGACAGGCCCCAACTCTGTTAATGAATCCAATCAAGCATTCCCACTAAGTCAGTGCCTTGTCTGGGATTGCTCAAGGGAAGCCCTTATTTATATATTTTTATGACAAGTTATAATCTGGATGATGAACCCTTGTATAACGCCCCTCTCTTAGAATCCCCCTGACACCCTGAGCCAAGAAGTAGGTTTGTGTTACAATTTAAAAAGGTTTATTTGAAAAATTAAACAATAGATATATATCACACTTTGATAATAAATTAATATTTGATATCACACTTAGACATATGACAGTGATCAACAATGGATGATGTTATACTAGCACACTGGTTTAATTACTTAGGAGTAGTATAGAGGATAAGGTAGCTGAGAATGCTTTATGGTTTCAAGGAGATGCAAAGATGAATAAAAGGCAGTACAGAAATAAACTTGATATGATTTCAGCAAAAGATAATATGATCACTTTTTCTCTGACAATTCACTCCCCCCCTATGCAATGTAAGGAGATGGAAGTAACACACACAGTCTTCAGGAATACAATCACAGTACAATACGAATTCAGTTCCCTCCTAGCAAGCTTAGAGAAACAGGGATGATTTTAAACACAGGCAAAGTACTTTAAAGGTGGTATGCAAAGAAGGGGAAAATATGCTACAAATGATTTTAATTCCCTATAAGAGATTCAGGGTGGGTGATAGCTACTTTAACTTAGTTCAGGATCACTTTAGCAATGCTCTATGAATGATTGTCAGGTTGCAAATGAATTTCAGCAAAGGAAAGCAAGAAGCTGCTATTTTGACAAGTGAAGAAATTTGAGCCAAATCGCAAATCGCGGCAATTTTTCTGAGTGCGTCAAGCGCGATTATGGAAAAAGTTTAATGAATAGACATTCTGGGTTTGTTGGAAATCCTAGAATCTTAGCTTTAAAATGAAAGTTAAATCCCGCTTCTAGCACAAACGGTTCAAGAGATATGGACGATTTTATGAAGGTGGTTTTTCAGAAATGAAATAATGATTCAAAATGGCAAATTACACTTTTACAGGTTTAAAATCGGAGAAGGGAGACACGATTCTATGATGCAGTTTTGGACAGGTTAAATGTTTTGAATCAGATTATTTTAAGCTAAGAGATGGGTTCTGCACAGTTCTAGCTGGGTACTCACACTATAAATTTGAAAGGAATGGCCTTGTCACGGATCTGGTCAACCAGTTTAGCTGCGGTTCTCTCTGCTCGGCGGGTCAATCAGGCACCGGTTCTGTTCACAGCGGTCTGGTCTGGGTCTCTGGTTCTGTTCTGGATACACAGGATTCTTAGCAAGCAGCAAACTGCACAGCCCGGCGGTTGAATAGTTTGCAAAAGATTTTGAGGCCTGCTGAAGAGTTCAGCTCTTGGGAATTTTTGTTCTGGAGTTAGTCTGGATCTCTGGAGTTCTGGGTTCTGGGGATCTCCATCAGCGTGCTGCTGAGGAATTCAGTTGAAGATTGGAAAAATGAATGTCCCTGTCCGGCTTCCAGTGGCTCTTTTTATGTCTTTTGAAAATGGGTGTGGATGTTAACTTTCTATGCCCACCCCACTCATGATTTGATAGGTCAAGGATTTCTCTTTGACCTGATTTGAGAAGGGAGCAGTGAGTCATCCTATGTCATCAGGTGTCATGTTTATGGCTCCAAAGAAAGAACACTCCCCTTTGCTTTTACCTTAGAAAATCATTTTCATAACTAAACATATTTCCCAAATACACAAGTGGTTGACATTACATGTACATATCATATATTGCGTCTGGTAGGTCTCTGTTCCAACTCTGATGTTTCTAAGAGCCAGGGTTAAAAAATGGCAACTTATTTTCATTTTTAGTTGGTTTACCAATATTGGATTTTTACCAAAAATTATACAGATGTACACCGCCTTTCTACACATATTCCAGTCAATTTTTATTTTTCTAGCGTGAACCCCGTGTATGCAATCTCCATAATTTATGGGGTTTTGCCTCAGAACATGGTACAGAGTTCTAACACCTCTTAAAATGTGCACAGAAAAATCACAAGAATAATGATATTAATTATATAATTTTGACAAGTCCGTACTATGAATTATCCATCTTTTTAAAATCATGCTCTGGCCCAGAGGGGTGTGGTTTCCCAAAGCACATGGTGGAATTTCTGGTTTGTCCACTTCCTCCAACTCAAGTTGCTCACAGCGGCACTGCCCCTCCAGTTTATCTCAAGAGGAAGCCATTTACGACCTCCCCTAATTTAACATTTGCCTGAGCCAAGGAAGGCTCATTGTTCAGTTTCCTGCAGTCCCCAGCTGCTCCTCCCCTAATCCAATCAGAGAGGTGTCATCTCCCTTTGGTGAGGGCAGGAGAATGCAGGCCAGGCCTGGGAACATTTGTTAAGCAAGTTTCAACTCCCGTTGGGGGTAGTTATCAGGCACAATTCAATCTCTTTAAACCAGGCTTCAGCTAAATGTCACTTTTGTTCCCAGTTTTTCTTCATCCAAATCAAACTTACAATTTTTACACATGCAGCTTGAACGCTGATTCTAAGTTCAAAATTATGACATTTAACAGTTGCAAACTATGTGACACTCAACAGTAGGTCACTCATTTATTTTAAACATTTATATTTTAGCGTCTTTCAGTCCAATTTAACTTAGGCGGCTGACATCCACAGCTCAGCCAGTTTCATTATGAAAATTATTTTAGGCTCTTTCTCTTTCCAGATTTTGTATGCACACAAGTCTACCTTCTGCCAAATGTCTGCTGGTGTTCATTGAGATTTTTGAATATCTTGCAATGTTTAAAATATGCATTTTTAGCTTGCATTTCAGAGAAACAAAGGTGATTTCAAGGCACTGCTGTTTTTCCTTTGGCACGCATTCCACTCATGGCACTCCTGGCCCATCACGCTCACACTGGTGGGTGGTAGGTCAGGCGATCATTTTGGTGTGCGCAAAAACTGCGCAGTTTTCCTGGATCCTGGCGCAAATGTGGGCTTTTCCGCCATCTTGGATTTCCTAAACCGACAGCACTAAATGTTGCAGCATAATAACTCGAACATGGGTCAAAACCCCTGACAAAACCTGGTCAACCTGGGACCCGGGTAGCAACGCCACCACCGCCAGTAGTAGTCGCCGGGGAGCCAGAATTCGAAGTCAAGGACATCCTGGATTCAAAGTACGTCAGATCCAAATTATACTACTTAGTAGACTGAAAGGGGTATGGTCCACAAGACAGGACATGGGAGCCTTGTGAGTACATCCATGCACCTCGCTTGCTTAGACAATTTCATCAAAACCATCCAAACAAACCTGGACTATACAGAAGAGCCACCTTGAGAGGGGCTTTGTGGGGGAGTTCTGTCATGATTCCTGCCCCTCATGTCCCCAGCCCTCCAAGATGTCAGGCTTGGCACTTGTGGCACCAGACTCACTCACTCCCATAGGATAACATTGGGGATTGGACTTGTAGTGCATTGATAGGGACAAGATGGATGCCACCACATATTTCGGTTCCCAGAACTGCATGTGCAGTCTAGTCTTTTGGGTGTGGTTCAGCCCAGAGACACCTGGGATACCCAGAGACTATTTAAGCCATGCCCAGGCTGAGAAACATGCTTTGTGTTTACTGCACCTGCAGCGTGACACTCACCGTGTTCGGATCTGTCTCCAGTAGGCCTGCATCTTTCTTCTGCGCTCAGCTCCTGCAAGAACAAGAACTCCGTTAGGAACAGCTTTACCTTGCGGCGCTTCTGCCCATCATTCATCGCTTCATCTGTTCTGCGGGCATCTTTGGCGGTGTCATTCCCCTCCCGGCATGCCGCTTCCTAAGGAAAAGGGAAAAGAACAGAAAAAAAGGCATTAGTAAGCATTCAGCAAATCTTTGCTTATTTTTAAAGACTGTACGAGCTTCAAATGCTAACCAGCCTCTATGGGGGAACTCTGTCTCCGGAACTTCTCATCCATCTGCAAGAGGGAAAAGACACTCCAGGTTAGCGTGGAAACATCTAGAGGCGCCGCATACCGTGCTTACTCACCACATTTCTTCTTCATAACCGGCATCCACGCTGAAAAAGTCACGGCACCTAAAAGGCACAGAAAAAGAACTCAGTTCAATACAAATATGAAAGGGTCACATTGCGCATCACGCTCTCACTCACCTTCAGCGCTACTCATCTCAGCAGCATGTCGCCATCCCCGGACGCCGGCCATCATCTAAGGAAGGAAAGGAACGAAGTTGGAGAACTGTTCAAAAGACTCATTATACTTACATGTCGGACTCTTGCCAGTGAAGTAACTAGGCAGCAACGAGCCCGCATCAATCATCGCGCCCCTGCGCTGAAAGCAGGAGGGAGAGCACACTTTCCAAGAAAACAAGGTGAGCTGTGGATCAAAGGGAAGGGTTGGACCCCGGGGAAGAAGGGGTTCAAGATCACAGAGACAATAGGGAGTTAAACTACCAATCCTGTGTTTCAGGCCCAGTCTCCAGTCGAGTAGACTCCCAGGAAGGGTTTGAGGTCGTAAGAGGTCAGAACAGGCTGAGTGACGTCCCTGTGGATACCAGGTGAGCGTTACAGACACCGACCCAATACCTTCAACGGTTCAGGGATTTTAAGAAACAAGAGAATGTGTCTTGGATTGACTGGGTGAGTGCTGCGCACCTGAACATGATGGGGTGGATTGATGGTTACAAAGTGAAAAAGTTTGTTGAATTGTCCCACCTTTTGCTTTTTGAGCATTTTTCGGAAGCCTGTTCACCAGAGCTGTGTCAGTATGTTGCTGACCAGAACATTTTGGACCCCTTTAAGCTGGCTAGGTTGGCTGACAATTGGGTTTCCCACTGGGTGTCCCCTAAGGACTCCAGTGGGAAGGACAAGGACAAAGAAAAGGGGACCTCTCAGAAATCTAAGGAGTCCCAGAAGCAATCACAGTTGGGTAAACCAAAACCTTCCTCTCCTAAAACCCAAAAACCTAGTGGAGATAAGTCTGTCGTGGGTGGGAGTAAGAGTAGTGGTCTGCCTGCTTCAGGGTTCCAGTGGTTCCAGTACTGTACCCCGCACTCCTGGCACATGGGGCTCTGGATCACCGAAGGGGTGACCCCAAGTGTAAGGGTAAAGCACTTGGAGTCCAGGCTGTCAGCCTGACCTACCCTTGCTCCGTACCTGAGGTGGAGCCACTGTCCTCCCCTCCTCTATTGGGATAATCTTCGGGGCTCCCATAGAGATTTCCTTAGTGTCCCTTGGGGCCTGGGACCAGTACGCAGAAGTACTGGTGACTATCCCACAGAACACTCATAGGTTTTTGAGAAGTGTCCTCTTGAATGGCCAACCTTCTACTGGTTTAAGAGACAATGGGGCAAGCATGACAGTGGTGGACAGGACCCTGCTCAAGCCAGAGGACTATGTAGGTGCTCCTCTGAGAATCACCAGGTTAGCTGGTGGGCCTCCCAAATTATCGCCTGTAGCCTTAGTCAACATTACGATTGGAGACAAGACAACGAAGCTTCTGGTCCTGGTTCAGGGCAACGTGCCTGCGAACATTTTGGTAGGAAATGATTTGGTCTACCCATTGCTGCTGTGGCAGTCACCCGATGGCAGGCCACACAGGGTCCGGCTGCAAGTCCAGTACCTTCCCCGACGGTGAAACCCAAGGCGCGAAGGAAACAAAAGAGTAAGAAGGCCACCTCTGTGGAGGGAGTTCCTGCTCTTCCTGCTGTTCCGACAGCACCCATTGGGATCCATGCTCCGGACGGGCTGGATCCAGTGGTAAACCCTGTCTCAACTCCTGTGGGAGAAGAGCCAGAAGACTCTCCTGTGAGAGAGGTTCTCAACACGGAGGATCATCCCGACCTTCAATGCTTGTTAGCAGAAGGGGGACCCTCGTGGGCGGACTTCTGTAAGGCACAGAGAGAGTGCCACTCTTTCGAGGGCCTGAAGAAACAGTCCCTGTCCCAGGCACAATGAGAAGTGCATAGGACATTCCGAATCTATTGGGAGGGTGAGCTCCTTGTTAGTGAGCCCACTAAGCCTGAACCTGGTGCCCTCATGAGGTTGGTGGTACCCCAGGTTTACAGGCCCTTCCTGCTGCAGTTGGCACATGAGGTGCCCTTGGCTGGTCATCTTGGGACCAAGAAGACAAAGCAGAGGCTCTCTGCCCATTTCTACTGGCCACGGATGGGAGTAGAGGTGGAGTCCCACTGCAGGACCTGCCCAACTTGTCAGTTGTCTGGCAAGACAGGAGGCAGTGTCATTGCCCCACTGCAACCATTGCCAGTTGTTGGCACACCATTTGAGAGGGTGGGCATCGACTTTGTCGGTCCCCTTGACCCTCCCGCTTCAGGTGGACATTGGTTCATCCCGATCTTGGTAGATCATGCCACCAGGTACCCTAAGGCTATAACCCTTCGGACTGTAACTGCCAAGGTGGTTGCCAGGGCTCTCCTGGGCATTTTCACCCATGTTGGATTCCCTAAGGAGGTTGTCTCTGACAGAAGATCCAACTTCATGTCTAGTTACATTAAAACCATGTGGAAAGAGTGTGGGGTAACCTACAATTTCTCCACCTCTTACCACCCCCAGACCAATGGTCTGGTTGAGAGATTTAATAAAACTCTCAAGGTTATTCTAGGCACTTTGAAAGAGCCCCTAAGGAGGGAAAGGGATCTCTTCCTGCCATGCCTGCTGTTTTCTTACAGAGAGGTACCTCAAGAGGCTGTTGGTTTCAGCCCCTTTGAGTTACTCTTTGGACATCCTGTGAGGGGGGCCCTTGCCTTAATCATAGAAGGTTGGAGGCCACCCCTCCAGGTCCCACCAAGCAAGTGGGGGACTGTGTGTTAGGCCTCAGATGGAGGATGACACAGATGGTGGGTCAAGCAACAGCAAATCTCAAGGCCATCCAGGAATTAACTAAGTAATGGCATGACCTTAAAGCCTTGCAAGTGGATTGGACTCCGGGACAGGAAATCCTTGTGCTGGAGCCTACCAAGCCTAGAGCTTTGGCAGACAAGTGGACTGGACCCTTCAGGATCATCTCCAAGATGGGCGAAGTCAATTATCTGGTTCACATGGGAATCCCAGGGGTAGCCGCTCAGGTATTCCATGCTAACAGGCTCAAGCCTGTCCACAGGCGAGCAGAAGTCTCATGTCTCTTGCTAGCTTCAGAGCAAGAAGAGTATGAGATTGAGCCCCTTCCTGATTTGCTGCATAGCAACCTTCAGGATGGCACAGTGGAGGGAGTACATCTCTCTCCAGATCTGACGACAGAGCAGCAGAGAGCCTGCAGGGCTTTTCTCCAGCAGTATGCCTCTCTGTTTTCCCTGATACCAGGCCTTACACCGTGGTGTAGGCACGAAATTGACACCGGTGACAGTTTGCCTGTCAAAAGCAGGTGCTACCGTATGTCAGATACAGTTAAGAACCACATCCATGCTGAGGTCGCCAAGATGTTGGATCTGGGTGTTATTGAACCCTCAACCAGTCCCTGGTCCAGTTCAGTGGTCCTTGTCCCCAAGGCAAGTTCCCAGGCAGGTACCAAGGATTGGAAGTTCCGTGTGGACTACCGAGGAGTCAATGCCGTCACCAAAACTGATGTGCACCCATTTCCCAGGGCTGATGATCTTGTGGACACCATAGGTGCTGCCAAATTTGTGAGCACCTTTGACCTTACCTCAGGTTATTGGCAAATAGCTCTGACGGACCATGCCAAGGAAAAGACGGCGTTCTCAACACCAGAGGGACTCTACCAGTTTAGGGTCATGCCTTTTTGGGTTAAGAATGTCCCTGCCACCTTCCACAGATTGGTCAATCATGCGCTCAGTGGGCTGGAGGCCTTTTGTGTGGCCTACCTAGACGACATTGCCGTCTACAGTTCCACCTGGGAAGAGCATTTGACACACC
Source organism: Ambystoma mexicanum (assembly GCF_040938575.1). Taxonomy (NCBI): domain Eukaryota; kingdom Metazoa; phylum Chordata; class Amphibia; order Caudata; family Ambystomatidae; genus Ambystoma; species Ambystoma mexicanum. The sequence goes on along the minus strand of NC_090923.1, from coordinate 618,810,498 downwards.
TGGATAAGGTGTTGCAGGCCTTGAAAAGGGCTAACCTCACTATCAAGGACACCAAGTGCCAGATAGCTCAGGGGAAAGTCACATATCTTGGTCATGAGGTAGGAGGGGGTCAAATTCAACCTCTCCCCAGTAAGGTACAGGATGTACGTGACTGGGAGACTCCCACTACTCAAACCCAGGTGAGAGCCTTTTTGGGCCTCACTGGGTACTATCGCAATTTCATGGCAGACTATGGAACCATAGCTGCACCCCTGACAGCTCTGACTTCACCCAAAAAACCTAGGAAGGTTAATAGGACAAAAGACTGTCGGAGGGCCTTTGATGGCTTGAAAGAAAGTCTGTGTAGGGCACCTGTGTTGTGTGCGCCTGACTACAGCCGACCCTTTATCGTCCAGACAAAGGAAGGGAACATCCTATCATATTCATCAGTAGACAACTCAAGGGTAGAGAACTTAGGTGGGCTACTGCTGAAAAGGAATGTTTTAGCATAGTCTGGAGCCTTATGCGTTTTAGGCCCTACCTTACAGGGTCTACCTTCAAGGTCCAAATAGATCATAAGCCCCTGAAGTGGCATATGCCGATGAAGGGTGAAAACCCAAAACTGCTCAGGTGGTCCATTATCCTGCCATAGAGCACAGACCAGGGAAGAGTCACGAAGGTATGTTGACCGTCTGGATGAGGGTGTCTATCTTGCGGGAGATTAGGCACCCTAACCTCAATCGGGGGGGGGGGGTGACTGTGATGCTGGAAATGCATCTGAGGGACAGGGCCTCCGTATCCTTGTCCTTTACTGCTTTTTATCGTGTGTTATGTCGTGTTTTCCACGCAGGAGTTCATGTGGGACTCCTGGCGGTGCAGCTTTCTCTTTTGGTTTGGTGTACAGACCCATGGGATACCCTTATGGCACCCATGGGTGGGGGTAAAACCCTGTGCCCCTAGTGTATGTTTTTTGGCACCTGTGTGGCACACAGAGCAGGGTATGGGCTGGTGGCAGCTCCATGCTGAATTAGACAGGTGCCCTGAGTATCCTCCATTTTGCCATTGGAATCAGTTGATTCCTGATAGGAAACAAGATGGCCCCTGTGGCCTCTTGCTTTCTATTGCCTATTACCTTGTTTTCCCAAAGTCCTGGGAAGCCCTGATTCTGTCCCTTCACCCTGACTGGCTGTTGGGTGGAAGTTCCATATATGGTGTTGTTGTGAAGTCCAGGCCAGACTGGCTGGAGCCTTCCCAGTGACTGTATGTTGTGGGTACACCCTGTGAGTGGGACCTGGTTGAATGGAGTGTGTGACGAATACGCATTCTGTGTTGTGGGTGTCTAGTATCTGGTGTTTGACACAATGACTGAGACAGCCCTGCCCGAAACTGGTATGAATTCAGTGTGGAGTGTTGAATGGCTGGGTACTTGTCCCAATACACATAACTTGTTGTGAGTGTCTGGAGAGGAGTGAATGGCCTGAATGCACTACGCACCTTATTGGATGCCTGTCTGCATGAATGCCCTTCTGACCGATTGGTTGCCTGAGTGTGACCCAGCAGATTGAATGCGAGAGCAACTAGTATATCTGGGGGCCTCTCACTGTTAGAATTCGTGTTCAGATGCTGAAGTCCACTATGAAGAGTAACTGGAGTAAAACTGAAGCTTAACCTTGAAGCCCTGCTGGAAGAGAAGAATTGCTGTTGCTCTCCTTCATTAATCTGAAAGCTGCTGCGTCTCCAAGGACTGACCCAGAGAGGACCTGGTAAGGCGCCTTCTTCCCGAGCTACGAGGGACCATCGTGCACCAGCTGATCTTTGCCAAAGCTCCCTGGTAGACAGACCTATGACAGGCTGCCGACCGGAGAAAGTGACTGCCGCGGAATCCCAAAGAGAAGCGTCCGGACTGTTGTCCGCCTCTGTCGACGACCGCCGTCGCCGACTGGAGCTGCCGTGCTCCCGTTTGCCGAAGAACTGCATTTGATCCAAGGACACTCTCGTCTGCATCGCCGCCCGCTTTATCCGGCTGGAGAAGGCCTGACCGTTGACGTGCCGAGGAGCATCCGCCAGTGGGTTTCACGCCACCTTAAAACCACAGAGACACTGACGACTCGACGCCCTTGCTGGGCCACAGTTCTTCAACATCTCTTTGTGGTCCAGAACTACCGTCACCGAGGTGCCCCGCACCCGTCTTCCTTGCAGGACGCCAACGCTCCGTCGTCGACGAGCACCGCTAAGAACGAAGCTGCCACTTCACCGCCGTAGTTCACCCTGTTCTCCGTCGGACGTTCGACGACCCATGACTTCTGCCTTAAAAGGAGGGCCCTCAAGAAGGGCCGTCGATTCCTCGACGACGAACGCTACAATTCCAGGTACATTGGGGCTGTAGAACTATTGTAGAGGGAAATAAGACTCGTAGAACAATATATGGACTGGGCTTGTGATACATCTATGCTTTACAGTTTGCCCAGGTGGGGGGATCTCCACAGAGAATTGTGCCTAGTTGGTAAAGGCCAGCTAGTATTCTGCCAATTGTTCAACCATCTTGCTTTCTTTCCCCTCTCTACTGCTGTTTTCCTCTTTATTGATCTGTGTTTCATTTTGACAGTATATTTGATGCACTTTAATGAGATCTGATAATAATTGTGGTACCACTTTAGAATTATATACATTTACCATTATGGATTTTCTGAGCACAAAGTGAGTTATTGTGATAGTGTACATAACCTTGAATATTAATTATACAAAGACTGTGTTTTAACTAATACAGTGTGTGGACATTCCTTTGTGGGGGCTTGTGGACTACATTGTACTTAAGAACCAGCCTGCATCACCTCCTGAGAAGCTAGGCCTTGATTACTCGTCCATTGCTACCGTAATAGAGAATCTTGGCTGGGGTCCACTGTGCCTCTTCTCTACCATATAGAGAGCGGAAGTACAGACCCCCCCTCCAGTCTTTACACAGTCCCACCCCCAAGGCCACCAATTTTTGAAAATTGATAGCGAAACCTGCTATCCTCCCGAAACTTTGGAATTCGACAAGGCCACCTTAATGGAAGCCTTAATGTCGGTGATGGTCAGTAGGACATCATCTGCATAGAGAACAATCTTGTCTTGGGCGGGGCCTATCTGAGGGCCTCTGATCCAAGGGTTTCAGCGGATGCGTTGGGCCAGGGGTTCCATGGCCAAGGCTAAGAGTAGGGGGGACAAAGGGCATCCTTGTCTCGTTCCGCATGTCAGGGGGATCGAGTCTGATAAGTGGCCGTTGACTCGCAGCCGAGTCTTGGGGGTTTGATAATTAGCTAGGACCATTCTCTGGCAGGTCGGGCCAAAGCTGAAGGCATCGAGGGTGAGGCGTAGGTGAGTCCCATCCACTTTGTCAAAGGCTTTGGTTGCATCCAGGGCCAGCAGGGCGAGTTGTTGCGCCTCTTGATTAGCAATCTCTATAAGGTCTAGTGCCCTCCGGATGTTATCCTTTGTCGACTTGTGGGTTATGAACCTGGTCTGGTCTGGAACTATGACACCAGGAAGGGTAGGCACCAGGCAGTTGGCCAGAATCTTGGAGTATATGTTGGCATCCAGGTTTAATAGTGAAATGGGTCTGTACGAACTGTTGTCTATGGGATCTTTTCCGGGTTTGAGAATGAGGACTGTGATAGACTCCTGCATCGTTGGGGTGACAATTCCAGTGACAGCAAATGAGTTGAAGAGACGAGTTAATGGAGCCACCAGTTGAGGGCGGAATAGTTTGTAGAATCGGGTGGAAAACCCGTCTGGGCCCAGGGCTCTGGATTTCAGGCTCTTTATGGCTTCCTCGACTTCCTCGCTTATAATGGGTACTTCGAGTCCTTCCCTCATCGCGGGCATGAGGGGTGGAAGCGCTGCCTCTCGGATGTAGGACTGTTGTTCGTTTGGGACCCTCGGGACTGCCGTCATTTTCTCCGGTGGGTGGGCTGCCGCCAGGCGTAGCTTCTCGCACTCTGTGAATTGGGTAACCCCCTCTGGTTCGCGTAGGCCTAGGATGGTATTTCTAGACTTCACTTTGGCCAGCTTGTTCACCAGCAGCTAATTAGCTTTGTTGCTATTGATGTAGTACCATTGTTTTGTTCTTGTTAGTAGGTTCGCAGTGGCATCAGCATAGTGCGCCCCATTCTTTTTCATGCCACTTGTAGGGCCTTATGAGATTTCGGGGACCAGCCCTTCCGCTTGTGAGTGGCTTCTGCTTCACGGACCTCAGCTTCCAGGATGGCGTGGGCCGCCTGTTTTTGTTTATGGAAGGCTGCGCCTTAAGCGATCAATTCCCCTCGAAGTACTGCCTTCATGGCGTCCCAGGTGTTAGCTGGTGAAGTGTCCTCATCACGGTTTTCCATGAAAAAGTTCTTAATTGTTCTGGCAATAGAGTCCCTCACTGCTATGTCACCCAGCCAGGGTCATATAGGTACCATTGGCGGTGACGGGGGATCCGGATTGTGGGCTCACAAGGGCTTTGAGACCGGGGCATGGTCTGAGAGAATGGGGGGCCAATAGAGATGTCAAGGTCATGAAGGCCAGGACCTTGGGGGAGGCCAGCAGCAAGTCAATTCTGGAGAAGGTGCGGTGCACATATGAATAGAAGGTAAAGTCTTTCTCTTCCGGGGATAACACTCTCCAGGTGTCAACGGCATTCAGCGTCCGAAAAAGGGGGAGCAGATCTTTCGCCAATTTCAGGTCCCTGGGGGACGGAGGGTGCAATCTGTCTTTGAGGGGGTATGGGGCTCCATTAAAGTCTCCTCCGATGATGACTTACCCTTCAATGAAGCAGAGGAGGGACTCCTCTAAGTCTCGATAGAACCCTTCCTGGTGCTCATTCGGAGCGTAAGCTGAGACCAGGGTGTAGAGTTGGCCAAAGATGATGCATTTGATTGCGATTAAGCAACCTTCCTGGCATCGTAGCGTGTCCAGAACTTGCGGGTTCAGGTCCTTTGCGAAAAGAATGGCGGGGCCTCCCTTCTTGGAGGCCAGTAATTGCAGAGGAAAGAGTCTGCTGCACAGAAAATAGTTATTTTTTTATTTAGATTTTTGACCTTTATTAAGTATGATGAATAACTATGAAAATGTATGAATTGTTTTTGTATGTGCCTAAGGTTATGAGAAGCCAAATGCACTTAATTAAAAAAAAACACTTTGTTGCAAAGGGCTACTTTTGGGAACTCTGTGTAAAAGCCTCATCCTGTGGAGTTTTATACACTATTTATGTTATGTTATGTTATGTTAATGTAACCCAGCATTTAATACAAAAGTTGAATGTCTTTGAAGAGAGGGAAAGAAAGCAGTGCATCTGAATAAAACCTAAACTCTTGCTCTGCCAGAGGGGGATACTAGACTATCTAGTAGAAAAATATCACCCATATCACCCATACCCGCCGTCCTTCTTACAAAGCCAAGTGAGTGTATGGAGACCATGCCAATGTTAACAGTGCACAGTATAAGTCAATTCAACATAACATAACATAACATACCTGAACTTCCATGGAACATATTATCCCCCAAGTCATTCCGCATGGAACTGCTACACCCTGGTCACAGGCCCCCAAATCTGCCATAAATGTTTTTAACCTAAAAAGCCTCCAACCAGAAAAGGATACAGATTACAAGAGAGAGCAATTTACATAGCGACATGGTGCACTTTCTCCGAAACACTGACGAAGTAAATATTCTGATGTGCAAGGCTAATCCTGTTAATTAGAGCCCAGGCGTACCAGAAGCTTTGATAAGAACAATTTGGCTATCAGGGTGTGCATAGACCTCCCTGCATAAGGATTGTGATGAGGAAGAGAAGTGGTGGTAACAGGTATCTTCAACATGGGTAGTCATGATGCCTATTATTTTAATAATAACAGTTCCTACCAGAGGCATTTTAACAGTGCTGTTACATTTTCTCCAGGAACAATTAGATTTTTAAAAGCACGTTGACTCATGCTGCCTCCTGGGAAGCTGTGTAGACTCCATACCACAAAAGAAACATTAAACAAAGCCCTGCATGAAGTGGATTTTCGCACCATCAGTCGAGTTCTGCGCGTGGGTGCCGTTCCGCCCACCAGGTCAAACCTGGTGGGCTGAAAGGCACGCGCTCGCAGAACTCGTAGTTTGCCGCTCCAGAAACAACAGTACGGGCAAGCTTACTGGTACTGTTGTTTCTAGACCGGCAAACTTAAAATGAAGCCCATAGTCCATAGTATGTCCTCCCTCTCACCTTTAGCTGGAATGAGACAGCCATGGGTACATCAAAGCATCTCAGGAAGGAGGAAGGCAACATCTTCCTCCGGCAAAGGGCAGCCTAATTAAACTGTCAAAGGCTCCGTGGATCCGCCCTCTCTATTGTCTAAGTTCTGCTGGTAGTAGCGCATACTGATAAGAGTTAATTGAAACAGGCATTAGATAGGCCTGATCGCAGAACTGACAAAAGTGGACAGCAAACTAACACCTCTTTGATATGAAATGTGTCAACTTGAAGCTAGCTCCCACCTCTGTGTATGAAGGTTAGTGAATGTTATGCCTGGGACAACTGTTTACAGTAGGCAACCCCTGCAGGGGACTCCCTTTCAGAGGTAAGAAGTATGTGAATTGATGGAGACAGAAAGTCAGTTCTCACCAAAAACATCAAGGAAGACCTGCGCTTTGATCAGGTGTCACAGAGAGCTCAATTAACCAGAGAGAACACTTTGATCCACAACAGACAGGAAGATGGGCGAGACTTAGTAGTACATGTTGTCACTCCAACCTTTCCTGTTGCAAAGCACTCTGGTTATGACCTCACACATAACAGAATATTGTTGGTGGGGACCCAGGATTCGTTCATTAAGGTAGGCTTAGTCTGCAACAATACCTGGGGCCCATTTGACATTACAAGAGGGCAGAACCATTCACTTAGCAGATCATCTGACGACTTTGAAAGGAGTAAGAAGAAGGACTCATTTGGACACTGGCTGATTCCACCAGTGAAGGAAGGGCAGGATTTCCAAGAAGAAAGCAAAATCCCTCCCCTAAATATCTCACAGGGAACAGAGGGAGATACCAGACGTAGAGGCCCTGTCTAGCAGCTCCAGAACCGGTACTGAGCCAGCATACAGCGTGCCCTGCTAAGTTCTGCCAGCAAGCTTCCTAGTGGGAAGTGCCAGAGAGTCTCTGAACAAAGGACATGGCTGTTGACTGCAAACACTCTTTTCAGCTTTGGGCTATCCTCCTTAAAGGACAACACAAGCCCTGCAATGAAACTAGGAGGAGTGTCACAACAAGCATCAACCAGTGTCCATCTTTTAAGGACATTTTCAATGGCAGTCGAGACCTTGAAACGCGGCCGGCTACACCACTGACTGTTGTCACACTGCAGTCACGAAATCCAATCGAGACGCCTCGACCAATGTTCCAGATCCTCCAACCAGCACAGAAACACTGTTTCTGATACCTGAGCCGCCATGTAGGCCAGCCCGCAGCCGTATGTCCAACCTCGCTTGCTGAACTGTCTGCCTCCTTGAACTCTGTCGCAGGAGCTGCAAAGCGTCCTGGAAAAAATTTGACGCCGTCGAGCATCAAGATCATCACAAGCACCAGATACATGGTGGTTCAGTACCCCTGGTCCTTCTCTGAAGGCCCTTAGTGACTTTATGACCCCTTGCTCCCTTAGTGCTGAAACCAAATAACCTTGAACAGTTAAGATTGAATGCTTTACCTACTATCCTCCTGTGAGTGCATCCCTTTCCTTCATGAAAACGGTCTGTCCTCTGTGTTTCTTTAGAGTGCGTTTTGTATTTTGTAGTGTGCTAGAACTGTCTGTTGTAATAATAATAATAAAGTAGATATGTGTATGCAACCTTCACTGCACAGTCCCTTTTATCATTGGGTAATAATTGCATTTTCGCTGTGTTGCAACGAACCAACGATCCACGACCTTGCAGAGATAAGCCTGTCGTTCCGTCCACGTTACCAAAATTGGACAAGTAGGTTTAGATTATAATTTACATGTGTTTCCAATCTGTTTAGAGCCCTTCTGGTGTACTAGAGGTGTGGAGCTGATTCATGGTTTAGAAACCGATATTCATCCGTAGACCACTGGTGCCTTGGGAGTTTATTCATCATATTGGTGGCAAGCGGTCAGATCAGTTGGAGCCTTGTGCTCAGATTAGTCACCCAACAATAAAAGTACTGTTGCAAGCAACGTTTAGTCACTGAAAGGTATTAGTAATAGTCATGGATTTTGACATGGAGACTGTAAAAGGCAGGACCAAGAATATCCTGCACGTCTTTTGTCAAGAGAGATCACTTCCCCACAGCACTAAGGTTAATAAACCTGAGATACAGTACGGCATCGGAGCTTGGGTAGAAGTGTGGGCGGTTGGCGAGAAGACCCCAGTGGACAGGCTAGGCTCCGTGTTCCAAAACAAACAACACCTTCCGGAGACGGGAAATGACGAGGACGACCGGATGGAGAGTGTTTCTTGCCAATCATCCCGTCAGGGGGACAATATGGTTTCTCAACACTCAAGAGTGTCAGTGTGGGCAGGGGCTAATGCAGCATCCCGCAGGTTCCAGGCATCAGCACAGTAATGGCCAAGTAGTTGTTCCGGCTGTTAATGAGGTAGCAGCTAGAACGCTCCTGCTCGAGGAGAGCAGACTAGCGCTAGCTGAAAAGAAACAGCGGGACAAGGTCACCATAGAGTGGGACAGGGCCACCAACAGATCCACCTCTAGCAAAAGCAGCAGCAGTCGCTCAAACCAGAGTGCCCGCGATAAGCCCCGGCAGCACATCCCCAAAGACTTAGTGCAGGCTTATGAAGTGGGGAAGGATATGTTTTACTAGTTTGAAGCACTCGAGTTGGCTTTCCAGCTACAGGAGGTGGTTGAGGTACTGTAGGGTGCAACCCTGATGAGTCGCTTAACAACACCAGGGACTGATGCAATTCTTCAGTTAACTCCTGAGGAAAAGCCTGTTTATGAGAGCCTGAAGGCATCCCTCCTCAGGAAGTTCTGTAAAACCCCAGAACAGTATTTTCAGAGAGCTTGGAAAGAAAAGTGGGCAGACATTTGACGCGTTCACACACTTGTCATTGAAATATCTGAGCGGGTGTGTGACAGGTAACAAAGTTAACACATTTAAAGTCCAGAAAAGGGCTCAGGTGAGAACACCCAAACCGGAAGAGACGTCGGTGGACAAAAAAGTAAACAAGGATGGGAAGGTCCAACCCAATCCTATTCGAAGTCAGGGTCCCCAAAAGAACGAAGGGAAATCCCCAAGCTCTAGTTCAGCCGTGCACACCAAAAAGAAGAGCACGGGCACCCCTAACACTGGGGCACCGGCATTCTCACCACCCAAAGGTTGTTTCTTATGTAAGGAGCTGGGCCATAGGAAAGTGGATCCTGCTTGCAAGGGCTTACCCAAGCAACCCATAGTGAATATTGGACTCGTGGAAGAGGCTATCATTAGTGTGAGCCTCTTAGAGTAGGACTTCCCACTAGGCCAGGGAGTGGCCGAATGTGGATTGGTTATACTGAGTGGGAACACTACCGGGTCTCCAGAAGAGACTCCAGTTCCCAGTAATAGTCAACTCTATCTAGAACATGTGTAGATCAATGGACAAAAAACTCCTGCTGTCTGAGACACCAAGTCTAGCAGCACTACTGTCACCCAGCAGTGGGTACAGCCAGGCCAATATATTGATGGGCCGGATTTGTACGTCAGTGGGTTTGACGGAAAGAGTAAGTGCCCTTAGGCGATAGTAGAGTTCACCTGGTGAGGTGAAACAACCCAGCACTGTGTTGCGGTGAAAGGCTCCATCCCTGTTCCACATCTGTTGGGTAATGATCTTCATGATCCCGAAATAGTTGCAGCGACTACCCGATCAAGAGATCGTCAGATTGAACACTCTCAGAGCATTTGGCCCTGCAGTGCTTCCAGAGGGCTTGCTGGAAGGACCGACATGGCCGATAGCCCTAGTCCAGTTACACAGACTTCTGAGTTGTCGACTCCTGCGGGGGAGGGGCTAGCAGCCACTGAGGACCCTACTTTGGTATCAGGGGACTCAGTGCCTTCAGAGTTGCACGGTGCAGCGCAGGAACTTGAGGTGGAGAACTAGGAGGGTGCAGATCTGAAGCGCCTGCCCAAGCTGGATGAGTTTGCATCAGCTGGGGCCCCAGGTCCTACTGATTTCTTCACAGCTCAGAAAGAGTGTCCCACTCTGGTGGGTCTGCGGAAGCAGGAGCAGGCTAGGGGCGAGGGCCCTGGCCTATTCAAAGTATACTGGGAGGATAGAGTCCTGAACAGTGAGCCAAAAGACCCTGAGGATGAGGGCACCATGAGGTCCGTTTGGATTTGGCTCATGGGGCATGTGGGCAAACGTCATATATCTGATCACTGCTCCGCGCCATAATTGGCGTCGACATTTTCGTCTGCACAGTTATGGGCAGTGCAGTGATTACATAGATTACAATGATCCATGACTTTGCAGAGATAGCCTGCCATTCCATCCAAGTTACCAAAATTGAACAAGAAGGTTTATAAATTATAATTTACTTGTGTTTCCAATCTCTTCGGATCCCTTCTGGTGTACTAGAGATGTGGCGCTGATTGATGGTTTATAAACCGATATTCATCCCTGGACCACTGGTGCCTCGGAAGTTGATTCAACACAGTAGCATTTCATTTTGTTTTGGGAGTGAGTCTAGGATTTATGGATGTCAATTGAGGATATCTAAGGGTACAAGCTTTAACCCATAGTGATGTCCTTGCTACTCCTGGCACTGCCTCTGAGACCCGTTGTCTAATGGTCCTCACACCTAAAGCAAACGAGTGATTGACTGCTCAGTGAAAAAGCACTGCATGGAATAAATCATATTGGTTTTTGCACACTAAGGAGCTACTTTTGCTGCAGAACGTAATTTGATGGCGGGGAGTCATTACATTTACATTGTGACGTAAATAGATTCCCGCTGCCAAATGTTTGTCATTTGCACTGCATGGAGCAAATGTAAAGGGCAAAAGGTGGCATACAAGTGTGTACGCCACATTTTGCCACATTTTGCCTTCAAATTTGCACTCCACAGTGCAAAGTGAGTAAACGCTGCCTAGCATGGTACCATGCCAGGCAGCGTTTACTTTTGTTTGTGAGTGACGCTTGCCATACTAGCATGGCAAGCACTGCTCACAAATTAAATGAAAACCTCGCCAACATGATTGCACGTCGGGAACGTTTCATTTCAACTGGAAACACTGCTTACCATGCAAGCATGGTAAGCGGCACTCACAAACAAAAATAAATATGCACGGTAAGCAGTGTTCCCAAATGAAGTGTCACGGAGGGTTTCGCTGAAAGGGTACACGCTCCCTGCCATGATCGCATGCTCTCATGAGAAGAAGCATGTACAATGAATGCCTACTAGGTCCACCTGCTTTTTGGCTTACTGCACAAAAACCCAGACTCATTTAAAAGTGGAAAAGGTCTCTTTAATGTGACAGGCCAAAGCTTACAATCAAACGCTTAACTGGCTCCATGGCCTAACAAACTAAAGAAATATTTTAACAACCAATTAAATAAATTAAACATTTTCATTTTCATTTTCCCCCAACAATTAAATAATTAAATAACCCATTTCCTCCCTAATGATCCCTTGGATCCTACTGTCTCCTTGCCCCTTTTCCTGGCGTCCTGCTTTCTCCCAGGGGCCATGCCCCTCCAGGCTCAATACCTGTTCCCCCAGGACGACCTGCTTGTGCAAACAGCGCCACCCCATCCTTTCCCGTGTCATTCCCCCATTGTGCTTCCCTCCCCCCACATCAAAAGGGGCCATGCCCCCGGCGCCCCGACCCACTTCGACACCCTTCAAACTCCCCTCTACACCAAACTCCCCCTTCCTATGACCTGCAGCCAGCCTGACCTGCCACATCAGCAACATATATTACACACACTTTCACAATGCCCTGACCTGTCACACAAAACTACCGACCCCTACCCTCCTAACAGACCCCAACTCATAAAAAACTCGCCATGTCATCTAAAAACCCCCCACATAATCCCATGACCAATGGACCCCCCATATTACATAACCAGACACTACCCTAAAACGAAAATGAAAGGGGTGGGAGGGCGGGACAATCACCAAGTCCTAACCGTCGCCTGCCTCCCGAACCTTCCCTGAGCCCTTAAATACCCCCCGGGAGGCGCTCTGCCCCCACGGCCACTTGCTGGCCGTGTACAGCGCCAAAAACTCCCCGGGGGGAAACGCTTCGCGTTCCCCCCGGCTCCCCCCTTTTGGCTTACTGCACAAAAACCCAGACTCATTTAAAAGTGGAAAAGGTCGCTTTAATGTGACAGGCCAAAGCTTACAATCAAACGCTTAATTGGCTCCAGGGCCTAATAAACTAAAGAAATATTTTAACAACCAATTATATAAATTAAACATTTTCATTTTCATTTTCCCCCAACAATTAAATAATTAAATAACCCATTTCCTCCCTAATGATCCCTTGGATCCTACCGTCTCCTTGCCCCTTTTCCAGGCGTCCCGCTTTCTCCCAGGGGCCATGCCCCTCCAGGCTCAATACCTGTTCCCCCGGGGTGACCTGCTTGTGCAAACAGCGCCACCCCATCCTTTCCCGTGTCATTCCCCCATTGTGCTTCCCTCCCCCCACATCAAAAGGGGCCATGCCCCCGGCACAAGAAAAACCCTCCCCCGAGGAGTTCTTTCTGCCCCACCCCCCCAAACTTTTCTACCTCAAACTTTTTACCCAGTCTCCCAGCCAATAACCCAAGTCCGCCAGGTAGTGACTATTCCCATACACAGACAAGTGTACCCCATCCTCTCTAAAGATAAGGAGACCCTCATATGTTATTTCCTTATGGTCCATGACCTGCACCGCCACCAAGGCACAAATTTTGACCATTTCTCTGTTTATCCCCTTCCTGGCCCGCTCTATTGCTCCCTCACTTCTCGCTCTCCTCCAAACTCTTCGCGGCAACAACTTAGTCCACACCACCACTGCTTGAGGCCACATTTCCCGCACCCACACTAAGTCCCTCTTCATTTTCTTTAGCAGAGCCACCCCCTTATCTCTCACCAGGTCATTCTCCCCTGCATGCATAATCACCACCTCTGGAACCCCATAGCGTTCCCTCATCCCTGCCAATATAGGAAGCAGCTGATCCCACCGCAGGCCCCCCAAACCGTGCCATCTCACCACCACTTCCTTGTAACTGCACCCCAGTTGCCTTCCAAACACCCTTTTCTCCGCCTCTTTCCCAGCCCACTTAACAATTGAATGGCCAACAATCAAAACTTGCGCCAACTCCCCCTTCTTTCACGCAGCATCTGAAAAAGAAATACAAAATCACTGACAAGTCAAAATATTACGACAACAACAGTTGGCCCACAAGTTCCTACTCCACCTTCCTTCAACATTCCCCTTTATCAAACTCCCTGACGTACCCCTTGTATTTCCCAGACCTCCAACGCCCCAATCTTTTCACCTTGTCCTCTGAAAAACCCAGCCTGGTACCCTCAGATGCTGCGTCCATCCTAAATGAATGAGTCCCAAAATCCTCTGCCTTTTCTCCCACTGCCACCAACGACTTCCGCAATACCCCTAGCACCTGGGCCGCTGAAACCGGCGATCCATCCGCATGCTGAAAAACCAAGCCTGTCTTACCCCAATAGCGCTCCTTCCACACCTTGCCTGCCTGAACTGGGCATAAAACCTTGCTCCCTCGACCCAGCAGAACCCAAGAGCCCCTTCCCTTCTGGTCCGTTTTAGACCTTTTAATCTTGATGTCTAAACCTTCTTCTGTAATTTGAACATCTTCCCATTGCAGTCCCCCCACCCCCCCTTTTCCCCCGACCAACTCAGAAACCCTGAAAGCCCCAAAGAATAACCACGTAAAACAAGTCGCAAACAGTTCCCCTTACCATACCGACCAGCAAACTCTCCCCACCACCTCAATCAACCTCCCCAGCAATTCCGCCGATATCGGCCTCCTCTTATCCTTGTCCCTCTTACTCTCCCTTGCCCATCCTTCCAACATCCTACTCGCCATTTCCCCCCCACTTGGCTGAAAACCCCCAAACCATTTCCCATAAAAGGCAATCCCTGCTAGCTTCCCCGCTATCGTTGCCCTTGACCAGCCCCTGTCCATGCACCTCAGGAAGAAATTCGTGACATCATCCCTCCTCCGCTCTTCCGCATCCCATCTACCCTTCCAACGACAAGCTCCTCCTCTAATAAAATCCTCCCAGGCCCTCCTGTATGACTTCTTAGATGCCAAGGCCAAAGAACCCTCCACCAAAGCCAGCGATCTCAGCTTCCTATCTGCCACAGCTCCTCCGGAATCTGCTGCCCCTCCTGATCTGCATCTGGAGCCAATCCATGGAATCTCTGCCATTGAAAACGAGATAATGCATCAGCGATGCCATTATCCTTCCCCGGCACATGTGTTGCCTTAAACACCACATTCCATTCCATGCAACGCAGAACAAATTCTCTCATCAGTCTTGCCACCCTCTGATCCCTAGCTGACTGCCTGTTCACCACATGGACCACGCATTCGTTGTCAACATTGAAGTTCACCTTCTTGTTTTGCAACTCCTTCCCCCACAACTCCAATGCCACTAGTAATGGAAAGAATTCGAGAAATGCTATACTCCTCCCTTCCTTCAACCACCGCGCTGGCCACTTCTCCGCACACCACTTTCCCCCTCAAAACACTCCGAAAGCTCCGGCCCCTGCTGCATCCGAAAATATCTGAACTTCCCATGTAACCGGGTCTCCCTGCAACCACATTGTCACTCCATTGAAACTCTCCAAAAAGCGCAGCCAAATTCTGCAATCCTCTCTCACTGCCCCTGATACCCTTATCCGATGATGTGGGCACTTTGCTCCCGCCATGGCCCTTGCCATGTTCCTGCAAAACGTCCGCCCTGGGGCCACCACCTTACATGCAAAATTCAGATGCCCAACCAATCTCTGCATCTCCACCAACATCATTTTCTTGGCCCCCACCGCTTTCTCCAACAGTACCACCAATTTGCTCACCTTGTCGTGCGGCAAGCGTGAGGTCATGGCCACTGAATCCAGTTCAATTCCTAGAAATGTTAACACCACTGCCGGCCCTTCTGTTTTGTCTTCGGGTAATGGTACACCCAGCTCCTCCATTAATTCCTGAAACAACTTTAGCATTTCTCTGCAATCCTCCTCTCTTTTTGCCCCGCTAATGAACAGAAAATCATCCAGATAGTGCAGCACACTCTCCCACCCCGAGCTGAATGAGAAAACCCACTGTAGAAAAGAGCTGAACCGTTCAAACAAAGCACAGGAAATTGCGCACCCCATTGGCAATGCTTTGTCTATGTATATGCGGTCCTCAAACTGCAAACCCAACAACCAAAAATCCTCCGGGTGCACCGCCAATAACCTGAAAGCCGCCTTGATATCGCACTTGGCCATGAAGGCCCCTCGCCCTTCCTTCCTTATCAGCTCAACCGCCTGGTCAACACTTGCATACACAACCCCACATTCTTCCGGGGCAATGAAATCATTAACTGACATACCCTCAGGCCATGACAAATGATGAATCAGTCTGAACTCCCCCAGAGCTTTCTTGGGCACCACCCCCAATGGGGATATCACTAAGTCACCCGGCATGTCATCAAATGGGCCCACTATCCTTCCTGCCGCTATTTCCTTGTTCAATTTTTGTCTTACCACCTCAACATTCTCTCTCACCGACTTCAAATTTTCAGCCCACCGACGCACCCTTGGGCCTTGGTAACCTAATCTAAACCCCTGACAAAACCCCTCACTCAAAATCTTAGCCCCTTCCCTATCCGGATAAAATTGCAACCATTTTTCCAACACACCCACTTTAATTGGAGTAAAAGCTTTTCCCCACAACCCCTTTTCCTGAACCTCTCCCCCTCCCCCTGTCTCCCTGTTGGAAACACTGCGTGAGAGGGTGTTTTCCACCACACTTGCTACACTCGTGCCTGAACCTACACAGGGTCCTTGCGCAGCCGTCCTTATTGTACCCCCAGGACGCTGCTGAGGACTGACCCCTGCCTCCTCCCCCCACCCCCTCATGGGCGGGGCGACCAAGAAAGGGCCGGAAAGGCATAGGAAGCCCACTTGCTGTGTGCAATGTCGGGGCAGGCCTCGTTGGGGCCATCCATTGCAGCCAGAGATCCATATCTATCTCCCCCCAGACCGCCTGACTGTCCTCTGCCATTCTCGCTCTGAATTCCTCATCATACCTTACCCAGGCAAAGCCCCCAAAACTCGTGAAAGCCTTCCTTATTACATCCATATATTTAAGCAGGGCCACGCAACGCTCCGGTAATTTTTCGCAATACACACTGGCATAAATGATAAACGCCGACGTCCAATTCTCAATAGTCACCAGGACCCTTGGGCATGAAGCCAGTTCCCTCTCTTCCTCCTTAGACCCCTCCTTTGCTCTCACTTCCCTATGGAGCAATTTAAAGACATCCACAAATTCCCCCGCCTGAATCTTCTCCCTGGTCGCTGCCATCAAGTGCGCCCCCAATGGTTTTGTTATCCCCATGTATGGCAATTTTTTCTCCTTTCCTTTCACTTCAACCTCCTTATCTTTTCCAGCTTGCACTTCGAGCCCCAATGGCTCCACCACCTTGTCCGTTTGGACCTCCACTGAGCAAATGCTCTTCTCAACCCCCACGGCTCCAATGGCCTGCACACCAACTTCTTTCCTTACACCTTGAAGACCAGACCCTTCATCCCCTGTCCCCCTTCTTGTGACCCCTCTCTGCATTGCAGATGACCATTCCCTTTCCTGCTCACCTCTTTTCACACCTGCCGCCTGTGGTCTGGCGTCCACACCGATGCTCCTCCTCTCCTTTCTTAGAGGGCTCCTACTGCGGGGACAAAACATGTCAGCACACTCACCCAGCCAATAGTTCCCCTGACCCCTTCCCCCCGTCCACCCTGCACTTCCCTTTCCATATCCCACCTCAAACTTCCTCTCTCCTCCCCCCTTTCCTTTTCTGCCCTATAATCTTCCACTTCCCATTGCCCCACATATTCCTCCCATCCAACTTCATCACCCCTTAAATACCATTGCGGATGCGAGCTCATGCCCGAGTTGAGTTGATGATCTTCTTGCGAGCCCGGGGCGTCCGCCCCGCCACTCCTTTGACGTCTTCTCGGCGGGGTTGTGGAAACCCCTGCCTGGTCCTCTTCTCTCGGGCGAGGCTTTCCGTCCTCTACCTGGAATCCTCATCACTAGGAGCTGTGCTGCGCCCTCTAGGCTATCCTTGCGCTGACCGAGGAGGGGCCGTACTGAAACCCTCTACCTCCACCTGACCAGCGGGGGCTGCGCAGTGCCCTCCGCCCTCCTTCCTCCTACCCGGGGGGGCCGTTCCGCGCCCCACTCTAACCTCCTCAAAGGACGGTGACCTCTCCCTCCTTCTCCCCCCTGCACTCTTCTGCAGGTATTTACCCCCTTTTCCCCTTTGCCCTGTCACCCCCTCTGCACCCCCTTCACTGGCTCCACCGTGATTCCTTTGAGCCACCTCCATCTGAGAATTCCTATCTACCCTAGAACTAATACTCGCTCCCTCCATCCATGGCTGTTCACCCGAAATCATTTCTCCCTGTGACGCCCTCCTATCTAACTCCTTCCTCAACTTCCTGCCCAGTTTCCCACACCTCCCCTCTCCCCGCCGATGGGGTGCAAGCCACCACTGCCGCGAGAGCCCCATCTGCCGCTGCTCTACGCTGTGGCCTACCACCACTTATCTCCCCCTCCCCCGTGACCTCACTGCCAGTGACCTCCCCCACTGCCCCCTCTAACTGAGCCCTAGATGCCCTACTAATTATTTCCAAGGCCTTCCTCAGAGCCTTAGCATCAACCAGCTCTCTCTTGCTGGCTCCCTGCCCAATCATTGTGCACTACTAATCTGGTTGTGCACTAAATAAATGTCCCTTGAAAACTTAACCTAGCAAATCCTAAGCCTCCGAGCCAAAACTACCCTTGGACCTATACCCCCCCAAAAGCCCAGCTAATAAACTGGGAAACGCGTCAACCAGGCGCTTGAGAACACTCAACCGTTAATAACACCCCTGCCCCACACTATTATCAAAATTATAAATAATTAAAACTAAAATTATATATATATATATTTTTTTTTTATATATATAACCCCCTAAATCCTGCTATAACCCTCAACACCCTCTACTCCTTCAATTAACCGCACCCAGGCACAAGAAAAGCCCCCAAAACCCTCAGCCCAACCAGCAATGAGGCAGAGGAGTGCCCGTGTCACACTGCCCCCTGGTGGATCATGAGATGCACCGCACCGTCAGTAAACCAACAATAACGTACTGTCCCTTTAATGGAACCACACCTCCTCCTCTGGCCCCAGCCTGCTACCGTGCCCCGCGTAGACTCTAAATCCGTCTACTTCACACTAACGGGCGGCCGCCCACACACGAGGAGGGCCCTGAAAGAGCGCCGGCGCTGCGTGCACAGTGCCCAGCACACCCTTTCTGGCCACCAAAAACACCCCACCGGCAAGCGAACGTCGGCGGGATACACCCTTCCTCCTACGGCACCCCCGGGCCCTCTTCGCCCCAACAACCTAACCTCGGCCCCACCACGCACCCCCCACTGGGCCCACAGGTAAGCACACGAGGGGTGTCTTATCTACGGCACCCCTCCTACCCTATTACCGAATTCTAAAATATAATATGAATGTAAAAGAATTTTTTTTTTTAACATTTTTTTTTTATTACTACCTACCCGCCCACTCCAAACAATACTCCCTTTCCTACCTCCCTAGCGCGCACCTCCAGGCCCAGCTAATCCCAGGGAAGGCTCGGGAGCAGGCGACAGGACTGACATTCACCAAGTCCTAACCGTCGCCTGCCTCCCGAACCTTCCCTGAGCCCTTAAATACCCCCCGGGAGGCGCTCTGCCCCCACGGCCACTCGCTGGCCGTGTGCAGCGCCAAAAACTCCCCGGGGGGAAACGCTTCGCGTTCCCCCCGGGCCCCCCTTATGCTGGTGCATAACTCAGGTGGACCCCATATGGATCTCCAGCATTTGCGCCAGAATGAAAATGTATGCCGGTGCAGATGGTGGAGCATTTGTATGGCAGAGAGGAAGGACGTGGCAGAACTGCAAGTTGCATCTGCCCCTGCTTCCTGCCATACGTATGCTTGAATGTGAGCCGTGGCATGATTGCAAGGCTTTAAAGCCTTACTCAAGGTTTGTATGTCTTTCAATCATGTTAGGGGCTGTGATGAACTTCAGTTCTTAAGTGTTTTTGGTCCTATTCACCTTTTAAAATGCATGTCTGCTTGTTTAATGGAAGTTATCAACAAAAGTAATTCCTATAGGAGTGCACACTTTGTTCTTTAGCATAAGGAAATGAAGCTGTTCCCAGAAATGCAATTTCTATTGTGTAGGGAGCTGAATTCATCTGCTTACAATGTGTTTGTGTGTGTTTGAGAGAGAGACATCACTGCATTTTTAGTTTCCTTAAGAGTGACATGTTATGGTTTAGATGTGGCCCGATTCAAAGAAAAGCTCTCATAGACCCCACAAAGTTTGCGCAGCGAGAAGGACTTTGCGTCCCCCCTCGTGCATGAGGCACCTGTGTGCGAACCATGTATTTATGGAATCTTCCCCACAAAGTAACCATATGCACAAGTTGCGTCCGGAACGTCCCTGACATGGCCCCCTGAAAAATAAATGTAGCCACTAATAACTACCTATGCACAGTCCTCGGCCGCAAACTCATACACCCTGGTAATCCTGCATGGGGTCCCCTGCAACCAAGCCAACACCCCAGCGACACTGCAAAGGGTTCCCCGTAACTGCTCACAGCACTCTGACAACATGCGTACAGTGCATCATAAAAGTAGTGATTTCCAGGTATATATGCGTGCAAACCCCCGTAAACCGTGCCTGCAATCGGCTACACTGCTTACGTGAACCCTGAAGAATGATCGGAACCTCGTCTGCATGCATGCACCGCTAAATCCAACATGCAATCTTACTTCTGCACTGTGATTCCTATTTGCAAGTATCTGTACACCTCCCTTCGTGTGGCGGTTTGATCCGGAGCTTTGCATGGTCATTTCCCCGAAGTGAAGTTGCATGGACAGATCCATGAATACGATTTGTTCTGCGCAGTTGTGGGCATGCGATCTCCTCGCGGCAGGTCGTCCCTCGGCACGCCCATCCTCATTTTACATGTTCCGCCCCCTATTTTGGACACTGCGTAGGCCCAAACCACACTCTGCGCGGATTCTCGCGCAAGGCGCTCGACTGCACGCAGAGATATGCCAGACCTGCGCGAAGTCCACACAAGTACTGGAAAAGTACTGTACAGTCGATTCCACGAATCAACGAATGCGGTTTTGCGTGCAGAATGGCACGCAAAGTCCCGATTGTAGGCACAGATAATTCCATGAATCAGGGCCTTTATTCTGAACTGTGCAAACCATGTATCTTTAAGTACATTTGTACATTTAGGACATTACCTTTTTAATGCAGTATAGAGAAGGGGATGGCAATATTCCAGTGAAGTGCTTGCCACTAGTGTCCGTCCTGCATCCGACTACAATCATAATTCTTGTTTTGCCAAACAGGTTTTGATAAATATTTCTTTTATATTTTCAGACCGATAAAGAAAGTAATTTGGAGCGTCACATATCCATTTTTATAAAACACAAACCACTGGTTCCGCTCATAAAAGAACACAATTCTGAAGTCTTCGGTAGTGGGTGTAAAACTAAAGCTGGGATTGTAGGACATGTAGTCTACAGGGAGTACATTGGAGATGGTGAAGCTGTCACCTGTGTACAAATGCTGACTTCTCCAATTCACCAACATGTGTGTTCCTGGGCACATTTTCTTGCAGGGCTTAATTTTTCGTAACTTGTCAAATTGAAAAAACCTAGAAGAGAGCTAGGTCATTTTGCACAATAAAAACGATGGAATCATTTACTTAGCATATTAGCATTACTATTGACAGTACTTGGGTGGACAAGTCTACACTTGGCACATGATCAGGGCACTTGGGCTTGTAACTCTACATACAATGATTATACATGGTATGTGAGACTTCACCTGGCATAAGATTGCATTTCTTGGGTATACAGGGCTGCCATTATTATACTGTAACAGTGCCTGGCAAGTTAGACAGTATTTATCAAACTGCATCTGCACGTGGCATGAGAGGCTTTTATAGCTGTAAAATAATATTAATAATAATAATAATAATAATAATAATAATAATAATAATAATAATAATAATAACAATTATAACAATTATAACAATAATAATAATAATTGGTAGTAACTGGTCATATGAGGATGTACTAGAATACAAAATAATTTCTCCTGGCCAGGTGGTTCTGAGTGTGTTACCCTGGCAAATAATGACTGCATCCATTACATATTGAGGCAGCAAGTAGTTAATATATGGTTGAAAACTAAAATAGCCTTTTGCTAGTCCGTCAGAAAAATGTTATATTGGGAATAAACACACATTAAAGTATTCCTTTTGCCAATTGTAGTACTATTTGATTATGTGTACTCTACAATTGAAGATTTAGGGCCCCAAGTGTGCAGAAATCCTGCAACACCCACATGCGAGAACGAGATAATTTTCTGCGTTCCCCACATATTCATGGAATGATTCATGCAAAGTAACTGTATATATAGGTCTCGGCCCGAACGCCCCCGACACGGCCCCACTCAAATCAAAAACAGCCCGAACCAGCCACCTTTGTGTGCTCCCCGGGTGCAAACACATGCACCCTCAAAACAGTGCGTGGGGTCTCCCACAAGCAGTCCTACATCTTGGGGACCCTGCGCGTGGTATCCCATAACTGTTAAAGGCACCCTGACAACATACGTACGATTTATTGTAGCTCGGTAAAGCTCAGAAAATCTGCAGGCAAACTTCCATAAACCGTCCCTGCACCCCGCTACACTGCGTATGCAAAACCCTAATTTACATTGGAACAGCCCGGCTGCGTACACACCCCTAAATCTGACACCCGATCTTACCTGTGCGCAGTGAATCATATGCTTAAGTGTATGTATGGCTGCGTTCGAGTGGTGGATAGTTTGAGGGCTTTGCCTTGACATTTCACTGCAAGTGGTTGCATGGTCGGATCTATGAATACGGATTATTCCGCGCAATAGTGGGCGTGCGATGCACTGCCTGTGGCCCATCCCTCGTAACACCCACATTTTCTCTTATTCATCCTCATTTTCTGTGTTCCGCCCCTTCCCAGCCCTCTGCGCAAGCCACGCCCATGCTCTGCATAGTGTCTCGCGCAAGGCACTTGGCCGCTCGCAGGATATGCCGGGCCTCTGCAAAATCTATGCAAGTCCCAGGAAAATCCTGCGGATTAGATTCCATGAATCGACGAACGGAATTTCACTCACAGTTTAGTGCAAAACTTCCCTACTTCCCACGCAAATAATTCCATGAATCGGGCCCTTTGTGTTTATTTATTTTTATTTTTTTACCTTTTTGATGTTTCATTCTGTGATTTCTCCAGGCCCAAAGGTTGCATGGCATCACATCATGTGATGTCACCAGGTCAAAGCTGATGTGATCTTAATTCTTGTGATGTCATCAGGAATGTGATGCCATTTCTACTACTCCAGGCATTTTGGTGAATTGACATCTCTTGTGGGCTTCACCGTGGTTAGTGTAGCTCCTGTCCCCTTTGCTGATTTCCTCACACAAATTATTTCACCCTTTCATTTGTCTTTTACTCTGTTCCTCTTTTCTCTCTTTCTTGAGACCTTTTCACCCTTTTTCAGCTCCTTTGCCTCTTTTCTCTTCCGTCTCACTTTCTTTCACTCTCGCTCTCTTTCTCTCTCTCCAGCCCTCATTTTTTCTCTATTGCCTTTTCTCTTACCACCGTATTCACTGTCTCTGTCTTTACAATATTCTTTTCCCCTCACTTTCATATTCCCCACTTTAACCGTCCTCCTTCTCTTTTGCCCTTTTTCTGCCTCTCCATTCTTCCTCCATCATTCTATTTTTTTTGTCTCACTGTCTTTGCTGCTGGAGAAAACACTTGACTGAGTGAGGGCCTGATTTTCTAAGCAAACGTCACATATTCCAACGGTGTAATGTTCTATTCTGACTCCAGTCCTAGCTGCTGTGGTGGTATGTGCTGTATCACGGGCTGCAGAATGCTGTGCCTGTGCTTGGTCCAGCGGTATTATGACAGGCTGCTGTTCTTTTTCTATGTCTCACTCTCCCCATCATTTCTTCATCTCATCGTCTGTGTCGCTTTCTCCTCTCTTCTTTCACCGTCTTTTTATTTCACCTTCTCTCTCTTCTTTCTCTACTACTCACGTTCTCCACCCCTTTCCAGGTTCACCCTCATATCTGTTTCGTTGTCTTCAGTTAATCTCTGGTTTACCTCTCCCCTTCTCCCTATCACTTCTCCTATTCTCGACCCCCCATGTATGTGTCTTCTTTCACTCTATTCAATTCCCACTTAATCACGTTCTCGTTTCACACTATCACTTCTTCTAATTATGCCTCTCTCTTTTCCACTTTCACCCAGATTCATCAGCTCTCTCCACTTCCTATCGCCTGCCCTCCTCATCGCCCTCTAGTCATCCCTCCCTCTGCTGTCTGCCTGTCTCTCCTCTACCATCACACCTATTCCCCTCTTTGCCTTCTTTTACTGGCCTCATTTGTGGTGTACATCTCATGGAGCTCATACATCTTTTTCTGCCATAGAAAAAATAGATCAAACAAGAGTGATCATGGCAAATAGATTTGCATTTATTGTAGTGAAAAGTTGACTTGCCCCGAAGATGGTTTTGCGCTCGTTTTTTGTTGTGAAGTGCTTAACTGTATTGGTGGACGGAGGCTGGTCTGGAATGCAGGAGGTCAGAGAGAATGTTGGAGAGTGAGAATGCTAGGATGCTGGCGTTCCACCTGTGGCAGTTGGAAGATGTAACCTGGGTGATAGGAGACAGTGGGTTCCCCTCTTGTAACTTAAGGAATTACTACGTAACTAGAATAAAGGTACTTGTAATGTACCTGAGGCATCCTGGGGTACCCTTTTCAGTGAAATATTGTGCATTACCCTTGCTTCAAAGTGTCATTCATTGTGCTTTGGAGAGAGATAACCCAAAGAAATATCTTTAGAACGGTTTTGTTCAACAATGTGCTTGGGGAGTGTGAATGGGAAGAGTTGTGGTGCACTTGCATTTTAATGAGAGTTTCTTGATTCTGCAGTAAGGAACATGCACTGCCGAGCAGTGTGGCATTTGTTAAGTTTTGGTTTCAGTTAGGGTAATTAACTGGACTTGTCATCAAATGATCTGTCAAGTGCAGCTCCTTTGCTGGTGTTCTTTTACATTTCGGGTCCGGTATAGTAATATCGTTAGTAGGGTGACTTATTAACATATCAATTGAATGTGGCGCCACCAGAAAATAGCATATGAAGGTGTCCTCTGAAAAAAAGTGTGGGACATCCGCCTGAACCCTCGACTTGACCCCTGATTGCATATTGTTTTCAAGGGCCTGTCGAATAAATTAGCGCTCTTAGAGTATTTGTTTGAAGCTGCTTTGCATTGAAATACTGTGGCAATAAGCCCAGAGACGACGGGCCATTACCACCCCAGATAATGCCCCCAGGGCCCATAGTTACAGGCCCGAGCATAGCAAGTGTATTAATGAGGCCCCGGGGGCATTAACGCGGGTGGTATTGCCCCGTCGTCGAGGGGCTTATTGCCATTAGTATCCCGGCCCGTTAGACCATGGTACTAAAGTATTTTTTTTCTGATCTGCGTTTCAGAACAGAAAAAAAAAGTCAAATAAAATGGCCACCGGGAAAGGGAAAACGTAGTCCGTTTTCCCTTTCCATGGCGGCCATCGGGAGCGGATGCTCTGGGAACAGAATTGTTCCCAGCGTGTTCGCTCCTGAGAAAAAGAAGAAAAAAGAAGGTAAGTGGGGTTGGGAGAGAGGGGAGGGGATAGTTTGCAGGGGTGGGGGGGAGAGGAAAATAAAAAAAAAACCTACCTGAGTCCCCAGTGGGGGATGAAGGCAGCCTCCAGCCTTGGAGAGGCTCCGAACGGGGATTGCCCTGTTTGAGCCTCTTCATTGGCTAAGGAGCTGCCACGCCCCTCACCGGGAACAAACACAGGCATTTACATGCATGCGAGGGATTACCGGCCGGGTAATGCCCCGGCGAGGGAAATCAGAATGCTTGTTACATTCTGATTGACCCTCGCCAGGGACTAATGTGCATTATGCTTTCTTCAACGTGTCATTCATTGTGCTTTGGAAAGAGATAACCCAAAGAAGAGATGCTTAAAACTCTTTTTGTTAAAGTGCAAGTATTATGAAGAGTCAAACCATGCCTTTCAAAGATCTGTTCCATGCTGCGTTATTTTTGTCTTTTCAATAAAGGGGCTATCCAGTGGAGTGACTTTGTGCAGTGTTCTTTAAAGGCTCTGTCCAATGGAGCAATTTCTCATTTAGTAAGATTACAAATGGCGTAACGATAACACCTGTTATTACAACGCTTATAAGTTTGAGGAGTCGGACGTGAAGGGCTGTATGACAACCCGAAATTATTATTACTGTTATTTATTTTTTCTTTAAAGGGCTGAATAAAGTGTACTGAATTCTTCTTTATAAATGTTCTGCTCAGAAGCATGTCTTTATTGCCCTTGAAATCACGTTTGGCCAGCTTCAAGGTCCAAAAGAAAAAGTGGGTACAGATTAGTGTGTGTGCAAACTTCATAGCACTTTTTTTTTATTTGAATCATTTTTATTGTATAAGTTAATAAAGATAATACATATTTTAGCAATTACAGACTTTAAA
The DNA here is from genome assembly GCF_040938575.1 of Ambystoma mexicanum. Taxonomy (NCBI): domain Eukaryota; kingdom Metazoa; phylum Chordata; class Amphibia; order Caudata; family Ambystomatidae; genus Ambystoma; species Ambystoma mexicanum. The sequence goes on along the minus strand of NC_090923.1, from coordinate 618,784,643 downwards.
AGGAGTATGTGTCTAAGCAGAAAGTAAGCAGAAGTTGATAATATTAACCAGCGACAAAGACAATCAATACAAAAATCATGCATAAAACAGATTGGATCATGTAACATATTTTAACTTGTATAATAGATAAATGTAGTATTAATTTAACATTGAATGTAGTAACCAGTCTGCAAATAGATTAGGGGAAATAACAGTGGACATATGGGGAGACAAACAATTGGACAGACGAAGACGAACAAGAGAAAGAGGGAAGGGAGGTAGGGGAGGAGGATGGGTATAATGCATTATTTGATCAAACTTTTCTTACCACTGTAATCAAAATCCATGACATGCATTTGAATATGATAAAGATCACCTAGCTAAACAATTGGGTATGAATACAGGTGTACACAAACCATGAGCAGTAGCATTGAAACAATTAAGATAACGGATGAAAAAATACCATTTAGCATTATATTTAGGAATAGTATTGTGATTATTTGCCATACAAAGTTCAATTTTTTGAATGTGACAAATGGAGTTCCACCATCCTCTGGTAGAAAGAGATGGGAAGTCTTTCCAGTTGGCAGTGATACATTTCAAAGCAATACAAATAAATAAATCATATAGTCTAGTTGAGTCAGGAGAAATATATGTAGTTATTGCTAGACTTCCTAAGAAAACATTAGTAGGGGACAATAGAACATTAACAAAAAAATAAGCATAATGAACTTCCAGATATCCTGCCAAAATCTAACAATAAATGAACATTCGAAGAACATATGCACATATGAGGCAGGAGACACACGCCACCTGACAAACATTTAGCATCATGATTAGGATTGGCGCTAGCTAATTTTGCTGGAGTAATGAAAGCTCTATGAATGAACAAAAAAAATAATGTTGTGTTATGTTAGCTGAGACCGATAGGTGTTTAATTTTAGAAAACAAACAGAGCCAGATTTGATCTTCAAACCTACATCCTAAACCATTTTCCCATTTATGACGAATTGAGCAAACATCAAATGTTGAAGTGAGCATGTTATACATTTGTGAAGCTCTGACTTCACAGGTCATGGTGAGCTGTAATACTCTAAGGGCATTGTGAGAAAGCATTTCATTAGAGAAGAGAGCAAGTGCATCTAGGCAAGAGTTAATTAACTGATTGTAGTACAAAAAATCAGTTTTGGGAATGGCGAATTTAGATGAGATTTGTTGAAAGGAAAGAATGGAAGAACCATCCATAATATGTTGGATGAATCTAATTCCTTTTTTAATCCATGACTTGCGATTAAGTGCCCTCTTGTTGATCAGCATATTCTTGTTATGCCATAGCAAAGGGGAAAGGTACTTATTGAGGGTCTTGGTATAGGGGGAGAGAAAGGATTGCAGGGCTGTTAGGATGCTTTTATAGGATCTAAGATGTTCATGGAGGTATGTTTGAATATATATATATATGATCAGTTATGTTATATGGATGAACTGAGTGTTTTTCTAATGTACACCAAGTGGGAGTATCAGAGATTTCAGGATCTGCGAACCAGTGGCGAGGTTGTTTTAAGAGAAATGCGGAGTGATATAGCTTAAAGTCTGGGAATCTAACACCACCCATTTCATACGGTGCTTTAAGTTTGGTTAGCACAATTATTTTACTTATTCTAGATCCCCAAAGAAAGTTTAGTAGAATTGAATATATAGATTTGAAGAAGGAAAGAGATAGTGGAATAGAGAGAAGCTGAAGGTAATATAGTACAATAGGGGACAACATCATTTTTATCGTATCTAATCACCCCCACCAAGAGAGGTAAAGGGGGGACCATTTGGATGTTAGGTCTTTAAGAGTGTCAAATAATATCTTAGTGTTAAGCTTGATGGTATCAATAATTGTAGGGGCAAACCGAATTCCCAAGTATTTAATGGAATTACTACACCATTTAAGGCCAAAAATGTCAATATCGTGCCTAAAAAAGTAGGGATTTAAGGGCATGATTTCTGATTTCTGTCTATTTAATTTGTATCCTGATACTTGACCAAACTGTAATAAAGAATTAAAGAGATTGGGTAGATGTTGTTTGGGATTTTTAATTAGAATAAGGATGTCATCTGCATATGATACTATTTTGGTACATGAAGCTCCTATTTGAATCCCTGGGATATTTTTGTTAGATCTAATTAATTCCAATAACGGTTTCAATGAAAGAATATAAAGTTGCGGTGAGAATGGGCAGCCCTGTCTTGTTCCCCTTAGCAATGGAAAGGAGGAGGATGTTTGGCCATTTAAATATATTGAGGATTTGGGGGATAAATATAGGAGTTTAACCAATGATATGAAGTTATCTCCGCATCCGTGCCAGCGAAGGGTTTGAAACATAAAGTTCCAATCAACACGGTCAAAAGCCTTTTCCGCATCCAAAGCAATAGCAGCATATCCTTGTCTATCTTTTTTTTATCTTTGTCTGCTAGGTTAATGGTATTGAGTAACAATCTCGAGTTAGAGGATATGTTGCGACCCTTCACATATCCTGTTTGATCTGCCTTTACCAGAATTGGAAGTGAGGATTCAATTCTATTAGCAAGAATTTTAGCAAAAATGTTACTTTCAATATTAATAAGGGAAATGGGTCGATAGTTACCAGGAAGTGTTGGGTCTTTATCTGGTTTCGGGAAAATAATAAGTAAAGCTTCTGAGAAAGATCCAGAAGAAGCTTTTTGTGCAATAAAATGTGAGAATAATATTTTAAGTTTAGGGGTTAACACTTCAGATAAATTGGTATAGAATTCTGTGGAACGTCCGTCGGGGCCGGGTGCTTTTCCTTTACCAAGGCCGTGAATGGCCTTTGTAATCTCAGAGGATGTTATATCATTATCAAGGTGAGAAAGGTCTATTTGAGGATATGACGTCCGACTGATATTATTAAGAAAGGAATCAATATTCTCATTAGGAATAGAGCATTCAAGGGTATAAAGATCAGTATAGAATTTTCTAAAACAATCCAATATTTCTTCAGAGCGATGATAAGGTTTGCCCTTATTATCCTTAATATGGGATATATGAAATCTTTTCTTTTTCATTTTTAAGTAGGAGGCAAGAATTTTGCCCACTTTATTTGATGTTTGATATATCTTAGTTTTGTATTTAAGTATTGTTCCTGCTGCTAGTTCAGTTATTTCTTTATTGATAATAAAACATAACTTTATTACACGCTGAAGGTTTATCAAGCTAGAGTCTGAATAGTACCGTTGCTCTGCTTGGGTAAGTTGGGCATAAAGGACATCAAGGTATTTTTTCCATAGTTTCTTGTTCCTTCCAGAAAGGGCCATAATGTGACCTCTTAAAGCTGTTTAGAATGCATCCCAGTTGTTAACAACAGAAGTATCACTGTTTTTATTATTTATAAAATATGGTGGATAAATAATGTAATGGATTCAATAATCTGTGGATCTTGTAGGAGGAAATTATTAAGTTTCCATTTACTAGTAGTTTTATTTACTTCTGTAAGGGAGAAGGATGTAATTACAAGCGCATGATCCGATATAATGATATTAGAAATTTTTGAGTCCAGAATGGATCCGGAAAGGGTTTTAATTGCAAAAATACAATTTAGGCATGATAGTTTATTGTGCGGAGTTGAATGAAAGGTGTAGTCTAACTGTGTAGGATGGGAAAGTCTCCATGTATCAATTAGCCCCGTTTCTGCTAGGCAACTTAAAAAGGACTTATGGGTTTTATTTGATTTAAACATGCAACTTGATTTTCAGTCTAAAAATGGATCGAAGACCTGGTTAAAGTCCCCATACAATATCAGGTTGGTAAAGTTGTTTTTGAGTATCATTTGTTTGATTGAGATCCAAAAGGAGGGATCTGGTAAGGTGGGACCATAGATGTTAAGGATTGAGACTGGAGTAGAGTCAATTGAAAGTTTTACCCATACCCATCTACCATTGGTGTCAGCGTCTTGATCTAAAATTTTATAAGGTAGTTTTTTACTAATTAATATGGCAACTCAATTTTTTTGGCTATCGCTGGACTAGAAATAACCTCCTTTACCCAAAGGGATTTAAGTTTCATGGTCTCTTTGGTGGATAAATGGGTTTCTTGTAGACATGCAACTGATGGCTTGAATTTGTTAAGGTGAGATATAATTTTGCATCTTTTGATGGGATTCTTACATCCTTTGATGTTCCATGTAATACACTTGAAAATCATTTAGACATAAATATAATGATAAACATGCATCATATAGCTGTAGTAAAACACCAGAAATGGATTGATAACAATGTGGTTTGAAAAATATATACCCAAACTGAGGCATAGAAGGATAACACATTGAGGGTCAGAGAAGGGAGAAGGGAGTTTGATCTTAAACTGATGAAGTTTGAGACATGAGAGACCAATCATTTTGGAGATCAAACAGGACATAGGAGAAGGATCAAGGAGGAAGGATATAACAGTGATAGGTAGCACCTACTGGGTCGTCAAAATGAGAGAGAACGACCAATAGTGGAAGGCCCTTAGGTCTGCTGGGTCATCAAATACTGCTGTACGTCCCTCATGTGTCACCTTAAAGGAGCATGGATGGTATAAACCGTAACGAATATTAAGCTGCTTTAAAGCGGGACGAAAGGATAGGAAATCTTTTCTTCATTGAGCTGTTGTTCTGGCCACATCCTGTGAGATGAATAGCTTGTTGCCATGCCATATGAGGGATTTGCGCTCTTTAGCTGTAGATATAATAAATTGTAGATGTGAGTATTCCAGTAGATAAAATATGAGTGTTCTGGGTAACGGACGAGAGGTGCTGGATGCTAAAGTTTGACCTATTCTATGAGCCCTCTGTATGTTGAAACTTGTTTCCAAGGGCAAATGTAGGATGGCTGGTAGAAATTTCTGAAGAAAAGCAATGGGGTCAGTACCTTCAGACCCTTCTGGCAGGCCTGATATGCGTAGGTTGTTGCACCTGTTGGGATTTTCCAAATCTTCATTATGCCTTTGGAGGTCTTTGATAGATTTTTCCAGTTGCATTACTCTAGGGGATAAATCTTCAGTAACACCTACTCTTTGTTCCAGTTCCTCCACTCTGTTATTGACACCCATCCATCTATCATCTAATTGCTGTAGTTTGGTATTTGTAGTTTCAATAAAGGGTTTAAGTGCTCTATTTTCTGCAAGAATTGCTTCAATAGTAGTATCAGAGATGCCTAGAGGAGGTGGTGAGTCACTTTTAGGTCTTTTAAGATTTGTAGAAGAGGAGGTGGCATCCTTTGTTTGAGCTTTGCTAGCAGCCATTGTTGACAGTTATTGGCAGAGATATTTTGGAAAAGTAACTGAAGCAAAGATAAGTAGATGTGTGTCAGAGCAATATACAACTTAAGGTCGGTTGTATGAGAACCTCTCAGATCTCTATTTGGTTATATTCACTTATATGCAATTATTACATCCATATTATTTATGCCGTCATACTCTAGCAATAGGAACGTCCGCTGAGCAGAGAATAATAAGGCGCAGACTATGGATACTTGAGAGTGTGAAGAGACCCGATAATTATTTCAGATATTTGGCATCCAGAAGCAGACAGTCAACACAGTATATGGTAGGGAAAGGAGCACCTATATAGATAAATGAAGAATACAACGTTGAGGTGGGAGTAATTAATACTAAAAGTGAGTAGGCACGGTGGAAAGGAGTTATTGGTACTTGCTATGCATATATAGACCCTCTTCTATTTAACAGATCTTTCACATAAAATATTGATATTTCTCCTTGAGCTGTTTCTGATCAGTCTCTCATTCCACTTCCTCCTTCTTTTCCTCACATCCCTTATTATTATTATAGTTTTTTTTTATTTTTTTTCTCCCCAGTCCTTACTTGTGCCAGTTGTTGTGATACTTCTTCTGTTTAAATAAAGCTTCTGATTTAAAAAATGTTTTCAGCTTCTTTTTCCGTTCACCAAATGTGGCGCTATGAAGGATGCATGGCCCGCAAAAACAAGGCCAAATCTGGCACATCACCCAGGACGCGACGCCGCACCTCTCCACACGAGGGGTGGCGCGTCTCTTCCTGAACCCCGGAGACAATGACGGGACACTGTGCGTCACTTCAAAATGCTCCCTTTCCAACGCGGACCACAGCCGGGACTCCACCAACGCCGCGGACCAGCTGCCGAGGATGTATTGAACACGAAAAGTAAGTTTAAATGTAAAAAAAATGTACTTAATGCAAATATAAAGTATGGTCGAGGAGGAGCTATGCTCTCAGCCGGCCATCTCTCACGGCGCTCGGCCCCAAACTTCATAGTACTTTAACTACATATTACCCAGTTAAGACAATGCCACAAGCAAATGAATGCCAAAGGAAAGCGACTGCACAATCTTCCCAATATTTCAAGAGCACATATTGTCAAAATCGCACTGAGAGCTACGCACACATTTTCCATACTGTCTACAGTGTCTGCAGTGAACAAGGTTGTGCTGTACTGTGCCGGAGGTGGCATAGGAATTAGTGCTATGAGTACGAATGGAGAATGTCATATTTACAAGACATATGCATTACTTGGGGCCAGCAGAGTAGCCATACCCGCGCTGCCTTGGGCAGAAGGGAAGAGTGAACCGTGCACTGCTCAATGATGCGAGCTAGAAAGAATTCTGGGCAGTGATGTGTAAGGGCAGTGTGAGCAGTGTAGTATGAGTGCACTGCGATCGGGGAGGTGTGAGTGGGATGAAAGGGGGGAGCGTGATTGCACTGTGAGCCGCTGAGCGAGTGCAGTGTGAGAAGTGCATTTGAGCAGTGGATCAGAGAGGCAGGGTTAGGGTTGGGGAATTCAATGTGAGCAGGAACATGCCACTAAAGCCTATTAAACTTTAATATATATATATATATATATATATATATATATATATATATATATATATATATATATATATATATATATATATATATATATATATATATATTTTTTTTTTGTTTTACTTGCTGTTGTTTGTGAAAACCTAACACTGACAACATGGCAGCTTCATAGATCTGGATTTGCCCATTGGAGGATAAAGGGGGGAAAAGGTGAAGGAAACTATGGTGGGATTTCCCAGCATCCCTATTCGATGAGGACCAGGAGAGTCTTCGATGATCAACTGCATACTGCCATGTTCAAGGTGAGAATGCAGGGCTAGAGATGTGCAGAAGGAGACTCTTGATTTTTCTGGGTTGTACCCCTAAAATGAGTACACATGGTTTGGACAGAACGCAGCATGTTTTGGGAAGCTCACCTTTGGCGTCCGGCTGACTAGTTGAGTCTTATAACATTATGGAGTTTGGTGGGATGCCTCGACATGAACAGATCTGTTGACAAGGCCTCATTAAGAGTTTGCTGGTATAAAAACAAAATAACCGGCATGCCGGTGGTACCGTGTCCGTGTAGCACTGCTGCTGGAATCTACCTTAGATTCCAAGTCAGAGTGCACCCGCATTCCAGCATGCCTGAAACGTAGCACTGGCATGCCTGTAACTGCCCCAAAACCCCCTATACCGGCATCCTCTCTGACGCTGATTCTGGCACCTGAAGAGCCTGTTATTACTGGTGCCGGTATTACCAGAAACAGAAATAACGTCATTGCGCCAGAACAGGAAATTTACTGGCGGCATTACAAAAACACAATCCATTTCAATCCTTAGTGCACAGGAGTGTGAGACCAAATCTGAGGAGCTACAAACACAGAGGGACATGTCTGCAAGCCAACCTGTAATCCATCACCACAAGCCGAGGTTCAGGGAACCAGAACTCAACATGCTGGCTGACACTCTGGTTGAGCACTCTGATGAGGTTTTTTGCACAGATCTGCAGCGCCAAGCGCAAATACGCAAAAACGCCATATGGGAGGAGGTTGCATCTAAAGTTCCGGTGGTGGGGACAACACCCCGGACAGTGAGAGACTGTAAGAAGAGGTTGGACGACCTATGTCTCTGTGTCCGCAACATCCTTGCGGCACAGCGCAGCCAGGGCCTGGCGACAGGAGGGTCCCAGACGTGGGTCCCTTGCCTGCTGGGCCTTGAGACCCAAGCAACTCCTCACTGATGACGCCCAACAAGGCTGAAACATGTCTGGGGATGCTTGTGGTCTTGTGCAGAAGGGTTGTGACCTAGCAGTTCGGGCTGGACTACCCCTTTGGGGGTGGGACCAAGCCTGATTTGCATATGGTTTTTTCCCCTTTTGTAATGGCTTGGCAGGTGAAGAACGATGGTCTGGAGGGTTGCCCAGAGCAATGCCAGAGGTCAAGATTTATTCTAAACCTTCCAGCCATCAACTCTTTTGTTTTGCTATTGTCACCCCGAGTGGGAAGGGTATGCCCAGACGTGGGTCCCTTGCCTGCTGGGCCTAGAGACCCAAGCTACTCCTCACTGATGACGCCCAACAAGGCTGAAACATGTCTGGGGATGCTTGTGGTCTTGTGCAGAAGGGATGTGACCTAGCAGTTCGGGCTGGACTACCCCTTTGGGGGTGGGACCAAGCCTGATTTGCATATGGTTTTTTCCCCTTTTGTAATGGCTTGGCAGGCGAAGAACGATGGTCTGGAGGGTTGCCCAGAGCAATGCCAGAGGTCAAGATTTATTCTAAACCTTCCAGCCATCAACTCTTTTGTTTTGCTATTGTCACCCCGAGTGGGAAGGGTATGCCCAGACGTGGGTCCCTTGCCTGCTGGGCCTAGAGACCCAAGCTACTCCTCACTGATGACGCCCAACAAGGCTGAAACATGTCTGGGGATGCTTGTGGTCTTGTGCAGAAGGGATGTGACCTAGCAGTTCGGGCTGGACTACCCCTTTGGGGGTGGGACCAAGGCTGATTTGCATATGGTTTTTTCCCCTTTTGTAATGGCTTGGCAGGCGAAGAACGATGGTCTGGAGGGTTGCCCAGAGCAATGCCAGAGGTCAAGATTTATTCTAAACCTTCCAGCCATCAACTCTTTTGTTTTGACAGGAGGGGGAGCACCATCACCCATCAAACGGCAGACGTGGGAGGAGACGTGCAGCTCCGTCCTGCACATGGAGGCGATAGAGGGAGTTGGAGTTGCAGATATGAGAGATGTGACATCCGATGATGCTGGTGAGTGTCTCTAAGGCCAAAGTTACAGCACACCCCTTGTAGCCACAATTGAAATGGCTAGGGCAACATGTCAAGTTAGTGGAACCTGAACCCTGCTGCCATTCCACCCACCAACAACCTCGTAGCACACATACACAATGTACTTGCCTGCAACCCGAAAACAATCACCGCTGACACACCCCAAATCTCCCCTGTATTGGCCACACAATCTGCATGCACACAGACACACATCACGCAGACTGCATCCCCCACACATGCATGTGTGCACCATGCCATGCCAACCACCATTTCCATGACAATGAACCTGATACAAAAAGTATTAGCATTGATGTCTGTCTGTTAGATCCACACCCATCACTGATGCCTTGCCTCACTGTCCCCCACAGGCACATCACCTGACAATGACATGGAACATGCAACCATTCCAGAGGCACCAGGGCACAGCCCAGCTGCAGGCATACGACCACCTGGAGCCAAGATGCAAGCACATCGGCCACCAGACCGGTGTGTGCAACTACACCTTTGGTTCAGCCCCTCTGCCATCCAGAGACACCTGGATCCAAGCACCCCCACCAACTGGAGACACCTGCTGCCAAGCAGCCCAGCCAGCAGGAGACACCTGCTGCCAAGCAGCCCCGCTAGCAGTGAGAACCTGCTTCTCCAGGCCCCAGCCAGCAGGATGAACCTGTTTTCCCAGCCAGCAGGATGAACCTGTTTCCCCAGCCCCCAGCCAGCCAGATAAATCTGCATCACTAACACAAGTGTCTGGAGCCCACAGCATTGTGGAGGCCAGTGTGCACGACACACTCAGCGACGGTAGCCATGTGGAGGATGCTGTGTTCAGTCCCACAACACAGACCCTTGAAGCCCGCCACCCATGCCACAATCGGGACGCCGTCATTTACGTGACAATGAGGGGCGCCTCACCAGGATGGAGGAAAGGCAGCAGGCAATGCACACATTGGTGCAGCAGTACCTCACTGAGGCACAACTCACAGAACACTGCACGAATACTGGGCAGAGCCACGAGGGGGTGTACCACCTGGTGAGGTGTTTAAGGTAGGGCAATGGTACCATGTCTTCACTGTTGGAGTCAATCAACATGTTGGTCCACGTAATTGTGGAACAATGCCACATCACCACCCAACTGGCCCCATCCTCGAGCACAACACTGACAAGTTTGATGCAAAGTAGCCCTGTGCGTCGTTCACAGCGACTCAATCGCCCACACTTACCCCATGTCTGAGGTGGAGGCCACTGTCCTCCCCTCCAACTAAAAGGGGGGCATACATAGGCCAAGGTTCTTGTGCATGTGGGGAGGGAGTAGTTGGGAAAGGGGTGTGGGGATAGTTGGGTAGGGGGTGTGGGGATAGTTGTGGAGGGTGTGTGAGGATAGTTGGGGAGGGAGTGTGGGGATAGTTGGGGATTAGGTGTGGCACTAGTTGGGGAGTGGGTGTGGGGATAGTTGGGGAGGGGGTGTGGGGTCAGTAGAACGGGATTGTAGTGGTAGGCAATGTCATTCACATGTGTAAATAGCTATTCATATTGCAATACACCTGGTGTTTCAAACAAACATGAATGGACATTGATTATTCAGAGTGAGTGCAGTTAATCAAGTACAGTGTCCAGTGCTCAGTGTGATCTGTGTCCAGTGTGTGTCTGTAACACTCCATCAAAAGTAGTGTTGAATTAAGTCTTGCCATGTGGCACGTCCATCATTGAAATTGTGGCGTGGTGCATTTCCTACATCTTCTTCATCCTCATCCTCTAGTGGCAACATGTCCATGTCAGGGGGCACAGGGATGATGCACCGGATGCACATGTTGTGCAGCATGGCACATACCACCATGATTTTGCCCACCTTCTCTGGGCTGTAAATGAGGGCTGCCCCCGATCTGCTGAGGCAGCAGAACATGGCCTTCAACAGGCCAAACGTCTACTCGATGGTGCAGCTAGTGCGCACATGTGCACGGTGTAGGCCTCTTCATGCCTATTGTGGGTTTGTCTGATGGGGTTCAAGAGCCATGCCATCAGGGGATATCCGGCATCACCTTCATGGGAGCAAGAGAAAGGGTACTTGTTATTTATGTGGTCATTCCATGTTCGCACAGACTGTATGGTGTTCATCTGACAAGTCTACTATGCACAGGGAATTATAACTGTACATGGCATGGGTGATTGGCTATGTAATCCATAAGTGAACTTAGGGCAGATGCATGGGGGGGGTGTGATGCTGGAAATGCAGGACAGGGCCTCAGTATCCTTGTCCTTCACTGCTTTTTATCGTGTGTTCCGTCGTGGTTTCCGCGCAGGAGTTCATGTAGAACTCCTGGCGGGGCAGCTCTCTCTTTCGGTTTGGTGTACAGACCCATGGGATACCCTTATGGCACCCATGGGTGGGGATACAACCCTGCGCCCCTAGTGTATGTTTTTGGGCACCTGTGTGTGGCCCACAGAGAAGGGTATGTGCTGGTGCCAGCTCCATGCTGAATTTGACAGGTGCCCTGAGTCTCCTCCATTTTGGGATACCCAGGCCCTGCCATTGGAAACAGTTGATTCCTGATAGGAAACAAGGTGGCCCCTGTGGCCTATTGCTTTCTATTGCCTATTACCTTGTTTTCCCAAAAGTCCTGGGAAGCCCTGACTCTGTCCCTTCCCCCTGACCGGATGTTGGGTGGAAGTTCCATATATGGTGTTGTTGTGAAGTCCAGGCCAGACTGGCTGGAGCCTTCCCAGTGACTGTATGTTGTGGGTATACCCTGTGGGTGGGACCTGCGTGAATGGAGTGTGTGATGAATACACATTCTGTGTTGCGGGTGTCTAGTATCTGGTGTTTTACACAATGACTGAGACAGCCCGGCCTGAAACTAGTATGAATGCACTGTGGAGTGTTGAATGGCTGGGTACTTGTCCCAATACACATAACTTGTTGTGAGTGTCTGGAGAGGAGTGAATGGCCTGAATGCACTATGCACCTGATTGGATGCCTGCCTGCATGAATGCTCTTCTGACCGATTGGTTGCCTGAGTGTGACCCAGCATAATGAATGGGAGATCAACTAGTATATCTGGGAGCCTCTCACTGCTACAATTCGTGTTCAGAAGCAGAAGAGTAACTGGAGTGAAACTGAAGCTTAACCTTGAATCCCTGCTGGAAGAGAAGAATTGCTGTTGCTCTCCTTCACAATCTGAAAGCTGCTGTGTCTCCAAGAACTGACCCAGAGAAGACCTGGTAAGGCGACCTCTTCCCGAGCTGCGAGGGACCATCGTGCACCAGCTGATCTTTGCCAAAGCTCCTTGGTAGACAAACCTACACAGGGTGCCGACCGGAGACGGGGACTGCCGCGGATCCCAAAGAGAAGCGCCCGGACTGTTGTCCGCCACTGTCGACGACTGGCGTCGCCGACTGGAGCCGCCGTGCTCCTGTTTGCCTAAGAACTTAATTTGAGCCAAGGACGCTCTCGTCTGCATCGCCGCCCGCTTTATCCCGCTGGAGAAGGCCCGACTGTCGACACGCCGAGGAGCATCCGCTGGTGGGTTTCCCACCACCTAAAGACCATAGCTACTGAAAAGAGAATCTTGGCTGGGGTCCTCTGAGCCTCTCCTCTACCATATAGAGAGCAGGAGTACAGACACTCCCCTCCGGTTTTTACACTGGTGGCAGTGGTGGGATGCTTATGGTTTTAAGAATCATCAGTGTATAACCGTGCCACTTACAAAATATCTGCACTTTATTAAATTGAGGTTTAGTTGTGTACAAGATAACTGCATTACAAGCAATGGAGTCTATTGCAAATGGCAAATTGACTAGGATGAGCTTAGAGGCTCTCCAGAGTGCTTGTGAAGCCAGGGAGTTAGACTTTGTGGATAAGTCTAGGGCTGAGCTGATAGCTGCCCTGGTGGACTACTAGACTGATTGTGAAACTCTTGAAGGGGGGGTGCAACCAATGAGGACTCTGCCCCTGGGGTTTTTGTGGAATCTGTTTCTGGGAAAGCCACCATTCCTGCTGCCTCTGTTCCAAACACCAGCAATTCCTTGGAGCTTGAGTTATTAAGGATACAAGTGGCCTTTGAATACTGCAAGCTGGAAATAGATGCTGAGCTTAGGAAAGAGGAGCTGGCACCGCAAGTGGAACTCAAGAATAGGGATCTTGAACTCAAAGACAAGGACACTGAATGTCAGAGAATCCAGCTAGAGAAAGCTAGAGTGGAGATTTCAGCTAAACCCAGTGAGAGTGTCAGGTCCCCAGCCACCAAGTTTATGAAATATTTGGTTGGTGTGTTTGTGGAGGGTTCAGATATCCTCCAATGGATTGAAGCGTTTGAAATGGCTTGTGCAATTCATGATGTTGGTAAGAGAGACTGGGCTAAGTGTTTGTTAAGCAGAGTGCCTCAGACTGGAAATTGATGTATTCTGAAAGAGTGTGGAAGAAAGGGGTCAGTATGAGTGCATGAAGTCTGCTTTGATTGCCAAGTTTGGCAAGACACCTACCCAATATCTTAAAAGGTTCAGAGATTTTAAGAAAAGAGAGAATGTGTCTTGGGTTGACTGGGTGAGTTCTGCACACATGAACATGATGGGGTGGATTGATGGTTACAAAGGGAAAAAGTTTGTTGAATTGTCTCACCTTTGTTTATTGAGCATTTTTCTGAAGCCTGTTCACCAGAGCTGCATCAGTATGTTGCTGACCAGAACATTTTGGATCCCTTTAAGCTGGCTAGGTTGGCTGACAAGTGGGTCTCCCACCGGGTGTCCCCTAAAGACTCCAGCGGGAAGGAAAAGGACAAAGAAAAGGGGACCTCTCAGAAAGCTGAGGAGTCCCAAAAGCAGTCAGTCGGGTAAACCAAAACCTTCCTCTCCTAAAACTCAAAACTCTAGTGGCGATAATTCATCTGTGGGTGGGAATAAGAGTAGTGGTCCACCTGCTGCAAAGCAGGCTCCCAGTGGTTCCAGTACCGTACCCCACACTCCCGGCACCTGTTGGGATTGTGGGGCTCTAGAACACAAGAGGGGTGACTCCAAGTGTAAAGGTAAGGCACTTGGAGCACAGGCTGCCAGCTTGAGCTACACTTACCCCATGTCTGAGGTGGAGGCCACTGTCTTCCCCTCCACTACAGTAATCACATTTGGTGCTCCTGTAGAGATTTCCTTAGTGTCCCTTGGGGCCTGGGACCAGTACGCAGAAGTACTGGCGACTATCTCACAGAACACCCATAGGTTTTTGAGAAGTGTCCTCTTGAATGGCCAGCCTTCTACTGGTTTGAGAGACACTGGGGCAAGCATGACAGTGGTGAACAGGACCCTGCTCAAGCAAGAAGACTATGTAGGTGCTCCTCTGAGAACCACCAGGTTAGCTGGTGGACCTCTCAGATTATCACCTGTAGCCTTAGTCAGACTCATGATTGGAGACAAGACAGCAAAGCTTCCTGTCCTGGTTCAGGACAATGTCCCTGCTAACATCTGTTAGGCAATGATCTAGTAGAGTTGTGGTTGATCTTGGATGGTCTTCCCCTGACTGCTGCTGCAGTCACTAGGTCACAGGTGACACAGGGTCTGGCTGTGAGTCAGGTACCCGAGCCAAAGGTGAGGCCTAAGGCAAGAAGAAGGAAGAACAAGAAGGACACCTCTGTGCAGGGGGCTCCTTCTCATCCTGCTGTTCCTACAGCATCCATTGGGATCCATGCTCCGGACGGGCTTGGTCCGGTGGTGAATCCCTTCTCAACCCCTGTGTGAGAAGACCCAGAAGACTCTCCTGTGAGAGAGGTTCTCAACCCAGAGGATCATCCCGACCTTCAATTCTTGTTAGCTCAAGGGGGACCCTTCCGTGTGGACTTCTGTAAGGGACAGAGAGAGTGCCACTCTCTCGAGGGTCTGAGGAAACAGGCCCTGTTCCAGGCACAAGGAGAAGTGCCTATGACATTCCGAAGCTTTTGGGAGGGTGAGCTCCTTGTTAGTGAGCCCACTAAGACTTAACCTTGTGCCCTCAAGAGGTTGGTGGTACCCCAGGTTTACAGGCCCTTCTTGCTGCAGTTGGCGCATGAGGTGCCCTTGGCTGGTCATTTTGGTACCAAGAAGACTAAGCAGAGGCTCTCTGCACATTTCTACTGGCCCCGGATGGGAGTTGAAGTGGAGTCCCACTGCAGGACCTGCTCAGCTTGTCAGTTGTCTGGCAAGACTGGAGGCAGTGTCATTGCCCCACTACAGCCATTGCCAGTGGCTGGCACACCGTTTGAGAGGGTGGGCATCAACATCGTCGGTCCCCTTGACCCTCCCACTTCAGGTGGACATCGGTTCATCCTGGTCCTGGATGATCATGCCACCAGGTACCCTGAGGCTATACCCCTTCGGACTGTTGTGGCCAAGGTGGTTGCCAGGGCTCTCCTGGGCATTTTCACCCCTGTTGTATTCCCTAAGGAGGTTGTCTCTGACAGAGGATCCAACTTCATATCTAGTTACATGAAAACTATGTGGAAAGAGTGTGGGGTAACCTACAAGTTCTCCACCTCTTACCATCCCCAGACCAAAGTAAGTTCTGTTTGAGAGATTTAATTAAACTCTCAAGGGCAGGCTAGGTGCTTTGGAAAAGCCCCTAAGGAGGAAATGGGATTTCCTCCTGCCATGGCTGCTGTTTGCGTACAGAGAGGTACCTCAAGAGGGTGTTGGTTTAAGCCCCTTTGAGTTACTCTTTGGACATCCTGTGAGCGGGCCCCTTGCCTTGATCAGAGAAGGTTTGGAGGCCACCCCTCCAGGTCCCGCCAAGCAAGTGGGGGGCTATGTGTTAGGTCTTAGACGGAGGATGACACAGATGATGGGTCAAGCAACAGCAAATCTCAAGGCCAGCCAGGAATTAAATAAGTACTGGCATGACCTTAAAGCCTTGCAAGTGGATTGTACTCCGGGACAGGAAATCCTTGTGATGGAGCCTACCAAGTCTAGAGCGTTGGCAGACAAGTGGACTGGACCCTTCAGGATCATTTTCAAGATGGGCAAAGTCAATTATCTGGTTGACATGGGAATCCCAGGGGTAGCCCCTCAGGTATTCCATGTTAACAGGCTCAAACCTTTCCACAAGTGAGCAGAAGTTGAAGGGGCCCCTAGGGGACCCTCGCGTATGGAAACGAGGCACAATCACCACACACAAACTGATACGCCAGACACGAGGTTGCATTCCCAAAAGCTAGGGTTTATTGTAAAGCAAATAGTCACAGTTGGCCAACTGGGTCCCACGCCCCGCGACGTGTTTTTCCAGACCCTGGGGGACGCAAGAGAGTTAGAATCATACAATAGTTACATATATACAAAGCAGGCATTTTACAATCAGGGGTGACACATTCAGTGCCGCACATAATGTATTTCCTTTGAATTGGGTACAATGATTGTCAATTATGACGAGTATGACATCTTCAGATATTTATTTAGCAACAGTTTGCAATCTCATGAGCCTGCAGACACAATTATTTGTTATAAGAACACACTGCTTCTGTTCTCTGCACGCAAGCTGCATGCAGGGGAGAGACACATTCCAGGCCTCGCTATCTCCTAGTTTCTATTTGTCAACTTGCTCTCCAGGGCTCTACAGGGCTCAGGAAATGGGGGGCCGCAAAGAACAGCTTAATTCAAGCCATTTAATGTTCACTTCTAACATTTCTACTGCATTAGCGAGACTAGCTGGCACCTGTGTACTGATGAAATGCCTCGCTGCTTACTTCCAAGGACTTGTGAGGGAGGACACCGGGCATTTCTGTCTCGGTCGCTGCGTTATATTTCAACAAGTCTCTCGCGGCCTTGCTCTATGCATGAACAATAATGTACTAATGGAGCAAAATAAGTTTTCAGCAAAGCAGTTTGAACAGAAAGAAAGAGGCAAACGTTAGAAAACAAAATGGCGATTTCAATCACTTCAAAATATCTGCACTTCAGTCAAGCTTATGGCTATGTATTTCTAATGCTAAACACATGAGGCGATTGGTCTTCGGCCAACAAAGTACATTGCCTCCATCATTGAGGGGTGTCTACTTTTTCTGGACTGACAAACCCTCCTTTTGGCCGTATGCCAAACGTCTCATCCGTACATTGCATCCTCTTCCGACCAAGTATCTGATTCTGAATTTTGCTTACTACTGGTCTCCTCTTCATTGTCGTCAATATTGATTGACATGAATTCTTTACTGTCTTCAATTCATCATTCCCATGAGTACCTGATTTAGTAGTGCTCTTTTTTTCTACCATCTGTACACACTCCTCGCCTATTTCAGTACACACTATGGGTAAGCAGTGTATGCAACAACAACATGTCATGAATATTCCTAGCACTGCTACTAGGATCGCAAATAATTTCCATCCCCATGAGTGTAATACCTCCCAGAACCAGGAGCTTATGTTCAATTCCCAACTCCCTTCAGGGAGGTGAAGGTCAGAGCTTAAAACGGGCAACTTTCTTATCGCTTTGAAAATCATAAAGGAGGAGTCGCTTACAAATATGCAACACGCTGATCCCACGATTTTACAAACTCCCCTGCTATCAACCAGGATTACATCAAAAGCCATTCTATTTTGGAGTGTCATTAATCTAATTCCCTTTTCTCTAATGTCATATTGTATAACATATCTGTTGTTCCATTTATTGTTTTCTCTAATATTCTGGACAGTTGTCTTATATTATAGGAGTTTATTGCTTGGCCGCAAAGTGGTATGAATGATGTTGCTATGTCCTCTGGGATCAAACCTCCTTCCTCATTTCGCCGTGGTCTTGACCTGGCCAATTTTGCTATGTCTGCTGTTCTTGAAAGGAATACCCCCGGGAACAAAAATCCCAAGTAACAAGTACCTCCCCAGTTTCTAGGTAATCAGGGACACGCTTTTTCTCCACATATAAAATAAACAGGATCACCTACATAAACTGGCTCTACATCTTTATCAAGGAATGCTATATTCATGCATCTAGTGAATGTCCCCACCGAATAGGAACCCTTTTTTCTCAGGAAAAAGGGGACAGAGCGTGGACTGTAATTTACTGTATAGGAGGGGGGCACTGTATCTTTATTTCTTTCTGGGTTCATATGAAACATGATTACAGATGATTTATAAGGCACAAATAATCTGTCTTGTGGCATCACTACTGGTGTGACCAGTCGTGCTTTGAGAAATATAGAACAACCTACAGATTTCATAATAATTTCTTCAAACTCATTCATATTTGTTCTATCTAATTGACCAGTTCCACTTTCGTTCCATTTCCTATAGTATAATGCACTTAAGGATGCGTAGCATGCAGAACTCAATGGCAACGGCTGCACATACCAACCAATTCCCTTACCACCATGCTGCGGCAAGTGTGCACATACCCAGCAATTATTCTTTCTCAATATTGAGTGAGTCATATTCATTATTAGCAGTAATGTGTTATTCCCATAACCTTCCCTGTGTCTCTCTTCCATTGGGGACAGAGTGTAAGTAATTACATGAACCGGGCTTTTAGTAGTGGAGATGTTTCCAACAGGCAAGAGCACTTCCAAGGGATGTATTTCTTCTAAGTACCATACATAATACCAGTATTGTCGTTATTGGGGTTAATATACTCATTACCCACATGACTATCGTCAAGATCAGACTACAATTTTTTTGTCCATTTTTTTTGTGTAACCTTCCAGTCTCTATAGTTAACTCATTATCAGCAGTGGTGCAGGAGGGGGCAAAAGCTGGTTCCGGCATTTTTCTCTCGCTTTTCTGCTTCTCCAACAATGTTCGTCATTAATATCTCTTATCGTTGCACTCGTTCGAATGTCATTAAGTTTGGTAAATGTCATCAGTCTGTTCTGCCAGTTCTTAGCAGTCTGGATGCTATACGTTGGGCAAGATCTCTGTACATCTGCACATTGCTCAAAAAACTCCAGAGCAGTTATTAATTGCCTTTGTACCATGTGAGCCCCTCTCGTCCGTAAGGGGTGATCTGCACATGGATTTTTTTTAGCACCGAGGAGCCTCGCTCTTGGCCTGTCCGATTTGCACAACCCTCACGCTGCTCTCCTCTAGGCCTCCAGTTCCTACTTCATCCGCAATAGGAAAACAGAGGCAACAAAGATCAAAAGAAATGAAGATTTGATCACTCCTTCTTCCGGTTCCGTAAATTATACCGCCTTGCTCCTGGTATCGTGTGATCGATGAATAGTGCAGACACACTTCCAGACTCGAGCTCGGAGTCAGCTTGCAGCGCAATGACAGATGATGGTGGGTGCCAAAGTGGTGATACAGATTTCGTTTCAGGCTGCGGCGCAATGAAATATGGTGGGCGCCAAAGTGGTACACGTTTTGTGTCAGCCAGCAATTTTGCAGGTTCTGCTGGACAACGTTGGGGCACTCTTTACCATTCCTTTTTTATAGCAATCTTTTCAGGCTTCGTTCCAGGCTTTATTTCAGGATCAGACAGATTTTGTGGCAAAGAACTGGCAGCAGTTTCTTTCAATTCTGGGACCGCTGTCTCTTTCTGGTCGTCTCGATCAGGCAGCTTTCCAGACAGTGATGGGACCTTTTTAGCGTGCGTTGCATGTATCCACGCTTTCCTTCCATCCACGCGGATGGCAGTTGTGTTGCTAAGAGTATCTGGTAGGGTCCACACCATCTAGGTGCAAGTGATGTTTTTCTCTCAACATTCTTGACCAGTACCCATTCTCCGGGTTCCATGAATGCCCCGGACCAGTGTATCTGATGGGTAGAGCTTCCTGCACCTGCTGATGAATCAAACAGAATTTTTGAATTAACAGATTACAGTAAATGCTGAGCACAGGATATTCAATCCCCTGTAGCCGTCTTGGCTGTGGTGCACACCAAACATTCGCCGGCCTCCCCATCACTATCTCGTATGGGAGAGCCCAGTTCTTGCCTGCACAGATGTGCGCATGCACAGTAACGCTAGCGGTAATGCGTCTACCCAGCTCAACTTGTTCCCTGCACACATTTTGCTTATTTTGGCCTTTAAAATGCGGTTGTGGCGTTCAATAAGACCGGCACTCATAAAGTGCCTAGAACAATGGAATCTCTTATCAATCTTGGGACCTGCGCAAATCTGTAGTATCACTGCGGCCAAAAAATGCGTACCATTATCTGAGCATATGACACGGGGCAGACCAAAACGGGAAAAATATTTCTTTAACATTACTTTTGCAGTGCTCATCGCGGTGCAGTCTTTTAATGGATGTGCTTCCACCGACTTACTGAATGCACATATAACCGCCAAAACGTACTTCAAGTTTTGGCACCTCTCCATCTCTATGAAATCAAAATGGATTACCTCAAATGGCGTATAGGGAGGGCCGGAAATTCCTTTTGGAGTCACTGTTCCCTTCCCCACATTGTGTTGCAGGCACGTGATACAATTTTGGACCAACCTCTCGGCATTTCTCTTTGTGTGTGTGTTCTCCCATACTGTAGCTAGATGCTGAACTATCTTTTTGGCACAC
Source organism: Ambystoma mexicanum (assembly GCF_040938575.1). Taxonomy (NCBI): domain Eukaryota; kingdom Metazoa; phylum Chordata; class Amphibia; order Caudata; family Ambystomatidae; genus Ambystoma; species Ambystoma mexicanum. Next base: position 618,764,116 of record NC_090923.1, on the reverse strand, counting down.
ATGTGTGTAGGGCTGTGGGCCATTGTGAACATTGCAGTTACATAAGAGTTGGGCAGCATCCAATTTTTACTTTTCTTGTCTACCCAGCAACCTTCTAGATCTAATTCAGCAGAGCCCTCAACCCACCCTTGTATCTAGTCAGCATTGGCCTCTGCCTGCATCTCTTTGATAGTAGCAATTCCATCCTCTATCATGTAAGGCACTTCCTCAGACTGTACTGTCAACATTTTGGTATTCAAATCAGTGGCAGTTTGCTTTGCAATCCTGTCTGCAAATGTGTTTTCCTCTCCCACTTTACATGTTACTTTTTTATGCGCCTCGCATTTCACTATTGCTAGGTGCTTGGGACACGTAAGTGCAGACAGTAATCGTACAATCAAAGGGCCATGTTGAATTCTGGCCCCTTGTGATGTCAAGAAACCCCTCTCAGCCCAGAGTCGGCCAAAATTATGAACCACGCCAAATGCGTATTGGCTGTCAGTATATATGTTTACACTCAAATCTTCAGATATCTCACTAAAGCTATTATCTCTGCGGTGTAAGCGATATTCAATCAACACTACAGCTAAGTCAATGCCTAGTCTGGGATGCTGAGGAAAACCCTTATTGATGTATTTTTATATTCAGTTCAGTACTCTGGATGACAACCCTTGTATAACACCCCCCTCTTAGAATCCCCCTGACCCCACTGAGCCAAGAAGTAGGTTTGTTTTGCAAATTAAAAGGTTTATTTGAAAAAATTAAACAATATATATATCACACTTTTATAATAAATTAATATCTGTTAGTAAACTGAGACATATGATGTGGATCCACAATGGGTAATGTTACAGTGGTACATTTGATTACTTAGGAGTAGTATAGAGGATGGTAGCTGAGAGTGCTTTTATGGCTTCAAGGACAATGCAATGATGAATGAAATGCAGTACAGAAAATAACTTGATATGGCTTCAACAAAAGGCAATGTAATCACTTTTCCTTGACAATTCACTCCCCCCCTATGCAATGTAAGAAATGGAAGGAGAGCACACAGTCTTCAAGAATCCCAACAAAATGCAATACGAAATGCAGTTCCCCCCCAGCAAGCTTAGAGGAAAACAGGTAGAGGTTTGAAACACAGGCGAATTACTTTAATGTGGCTTGCAAGGAAGTGAAAAGGTGCTAAAATTGCTTTTAATTCCCTCTAGAGGTTCAGAGTAGGTGATGGCTACTTTATATTAGTTCAGGCTCACTTTAACAATACTCTATGAATGATTAGCAGATTGCAAACGAATTTTAGCAAAGAGAAGCAAAAAGCTGCTGATTTCTACAGATGAAGAAATCGGGCCAAATCGCAAATCGTGGTAAATTTTGCGACAGCGTGTCTCGCGATTACGGGAAAAGTATAGGGAGTAGTTGTCAGTTCTAGGTTCGTTGGAAAGCCTAGATTCTAAGCTTTCAGAGGAAAGTTAAATCTCGTTCCTAGGGCAAACGGTCCCAGAGATACGGACGATTTAATAAAGGTAGATTTTCAGATTTAAAGTAAACTCAAAATGACAGGTGACAGCTTGCAGCTGCAGAATTGACAGGTGACAGTTGTGCAGCTTTAAAAATGACAGATGACACGATTCCTAGGAGGCTGTTCTACCTAGGTTAAAATAGTTTGGATTAGATTATTTTAACTAAGAGATTGGTTCTGCACAGTTCTGCTAGGTACTCACAATATCAATTTGAAATAGGCCTCGTCACGGTCTCGTCAGGTTGGCCTGAAGTCCCGGCTATCTGGGTCAGCTCTGCTCTCTGGGTCTGTCAAGCACCGGATCTGCTCACAACAGTCTGGTTTGTGGTTCTCTCGGGTTCCGGATACAGCACTGCCTTCTGGATACTGCTACAGGTTCTTGCAAAAATTCTTGGCAAAAATTCAAACAGCTCGCCCGGCTGTTGAATAGTTTGGTTGGTTTTGAGGCCTGCTGAAGAGGATTCAGCTGGTGGATTCAGGCCTCTCTGCTAAAATTCTGGAGTTAATTTCTGCTACAGGTTCTGGAGATTGATGGATTTGAAGTCTGGATCTCTGGATGTGAAGTCGTCGGTCAGCATGCTCCGCAGCAAATGGAATTGAATGTCTACCTGTCCCAGCAGTCTCTTTTTATGTGTTTTGGAAAGTGGGTGTGTGCGTTGGTCATAACTAAACCTGCCCCTCTCACTTATCATTGGCCAATTCCTCCTCTCTCCCTTGATTGGGGGAAGGAAATGGGAGTCAGAGTGATGCTGTAGGTTTTATGGTCAGAGGAACCTCCCCTTGTCAAATTGCACACAAATCTATACCTGATCCAAATACATATTTCCCAGGTACACAGTTGTTTGACATCACATACACACATCATATATTACTAAAGATAGTCCCGGTCCCGACTCTGGTGTTTCTAGGAGCTTGCATTAAAAAATGGCAACTTATTTTCGATTTTAGTGGGTTTTGCAACATTGGTTTTTCATCAAAAATTATACAAAGGTACCTTTCCCTTCCACATATATCCCAGTAACTTTCCATGTCTCTAGCTTAAACACATTGTCTACAATAATCATAATTAGCGGGGTTTTGCCCCAGAACATGGTACAAATTGGAGTTTGGACTCAAATCGTGAGGGCATTTTTCAAACTAAGACTCTCAAAGTTGTACATTCCTGTCATTTGGTTACAATAAATTATCACTGTTTCTATAAAATATATATTTGTTGCAATTCAACTCCCCCCAGTGTTTGGGTCCGCCTCCAGGAGTCTGGGTGGGTCAGTGATCACATGTCTCTCCTTGCTGGCAGAGGGCTGTTGACAGGAAACACTCAAAATTAACATACCCCATTCAACAGAAAGAGCCTTTTGTGTGGGCTCCAGCAGGCTGCCTGGAAGTCTCTCCTCAATCAATCAACAGGGTCATGTGATATCCTGCCTCCTGGTGTGGAATCTCTGAGGTGTTAAGGTTTCCCAGCCTCTTGACCTCTGGGAACAGCAGGTGGCTAAGATTTCCAATTAACTATCAAGCTTTGAAGTCCCTGCCCCTCTTGCAACCCCTAAATGCAGTTTCCCTGTCAGAGTTTAGACCGCTAGCGCCACCTTGGGGAATTTGTCAGTACTGCATCCATTTTTGAGTTGTCTTGAATTACTGCATTTCAATAGAATGGTCTTTTGCTTGACAGTATAGGACCCTTGCTTAACATTGTTTTGATGGCATCCTTACAGTAGAGTGGTGATGGGGAACCCCCCACAAGAAGGTTGTATCTTTGGAGTGGTCTCGTGCCAACTGCGCAGTTCTCCTATTCTGGCATGAATGTGGGCGGCGATAGCTCATCCCCACATCCACCCAGTCTACTGATTTAGTTTGTTCTGGGATAGAATGTAAGAGGATTCAATTCAACACTACAGCTAAGTCAATGCCTAGTCTGGGATACTGAATGGAAACCCTTATTGATATATCTTTATGTCCAGTTCATGCATTCTGGATGACTACCCCTATATAACACCCCTCTCTTGGAATCCCCCTGACCCCACTGAGCCAAGAAGTAGTTCTGTTTTGCAAGTTAAAAGGTTTATTTGATAATTTAAACAATCGATATATATATCACACTTTATAATAATTAATAATTGAATCTCACACTTAATCTGAGCAGTAATCAATAATGGATAGTCTGGCACCTGCACACTTGTGAATAGGAACAGAAGAATAAGGTGGTAGAGAATACTTTATATAAGTTCAGATGGATGTAATGTTGAATGAAAATGCAATACAGAAAATACTCAATATTATTTCAACAAAACAATGTAATCACTTTTCTCTGGCAATCCGCTCCCCCCTTTATGCAATGCAAGGAAATGGAAGGAAAGCACACAGTTCTCAGAAATGCAATCAAATGTAATTTAGTTCACCCCAGCAAGCTTAGACTACAGAAGTTTGAAACACAGGCCCAAAATGCTTTTATATGTGATAGCAATATATTGGAAAATGTGCTAAAATGATTTTAATTCCCTCTGGAGGTTCAGGGTGAGTGGTATCTAGTTAATATTAGTCCAGGCTCACTCTAGCAATGATTCAGGGATGGTTCTTAAGAGGCAAACGAATTTTTAGCAAGGAAAGCAAGGAAGCTGCTGTTTTCACACGTGGAGAAATTTGCAAATCGCGGCAAATTCGCGAGTGTGTTTTTCGCGATTGCGGCAGAAGCATAGGGAGTAGTTGTCAGTTCTAGGTTCGTTGGAAAGCCTAGATTCTAAGCTTTCAGAGGAAAGTTAAATCTCGTTCCTAGGGCAAACGGTTCCAGAGATACGGAAGATTTAATAAAGGTAGATTTTCAGATTTAAAGTAAACTCAAAATGACAGGTGACAGCTTGCAGCTGCAGAATTGACAGGTGACAGTTGTGCAGCTTTAAAAATGACAGATGACACGATTCCTAGGAGGCTGTTCTACTTAGGTTAAAATAGTTTGGATTAGATTATTTTAACTAAGAGATTGGTTCTGCACAGTTCTGCTAGGTACTCACAATATCAATTTGAAATAGGCCTCGTCACGGTCTCGTCAGGTTGGCCTGAAGTCCCGGCTATCTGGGTCAGCTCTGCTCTCTGGGTCTGTCAAGCACCGGATCTGCTCACAACAGTCTGGTTTGTGGTTCTCTCGGGTTCCGGATACAGCACTGCCTTCTGGATACTGCTACAGGTTCTTGCAAAAATTCTTGGCAAAAATTCAAACAGCTCGCCCGGCTGTTGAATAGTTTGGTTGGTTTTGAGGCCTGCTGAAGAGGATTCAGCTGGTGGATTCAGGCCTCTCTGCTAAAATTCTGGAGTTAATTTCTGCTACAGGTTCTGGAGATTGATGGATTTGAAGTCTGGATCTCTGGATGTGAAGTCGTCAGTCAGCATGCTCTGCAGCAAATGGAATTGAATGTCTACCTGTCCCAGCAGTCTCTTTTTATGTGTTTTGGAAAGTGGGTGTGTGCGTTGGTCATAACTAAACCTGCCCCTCTCACTTATCATTGGCCAATTCCTCCTCTCTCCCTTGATTGGGGGAAGGAAATGGGAGTCAGAGTGATGCTGTAGGTTTTATGGTCAGAGGAACCTCCCCTTGTCAAATTGCACACAAATCTATACCTGATCCAAATACATATTTCCCAGGTACACAGTTGTTTGACATCACATACACACATCATATATTACTAAAGATAGTCCCGGTCCCGACTCTGGTGTTTCTAGGAGCTTGCATTAAAAAATGGCAACTTATTTTCGATTTTAGTGGGTTTTGCAACATTGGTTTTTCATCAAAAATTATACAAAGGTACCTTTCCCTTCCACATATATCCCAGTAACTTTCCATGTCTCTAGCTTAAACACATTGTCTACAATAATCATAATTAGCGGGGTTTTGCCCCAGAACATGGTACAAATTGGAGTTTGGACTCAAATCGTGAGGGCATTTTTCAAACTAAGACTCTCAAAGTTGTACATTCCTGTCATTTGGTTACAATAAATTATCACTGTTTCTATAAAATATATATTTGTTGCAATTCAACTCCCCCCAGTGTTTGGGTCCGCCTCCAGGAGTCTGGGTGGGTCAGTGATCACATGTCTCTCCTTGCTGGCAGAGGGCTGTTGACAGGAAACACTCGAAATTAACATACCCCATTCAACAGAAAGAGCCTTTTGTGTGGGCTCCAGCAGGCTGCCTGGAAGTCTCTCCTCAATCAATCAACAGGGTCATGTGATATCCTGCCTCCTGGTGTGGAATCTCTGAGGTGTTAAGGTTTCCCAGCCTCTTGACCTCTGGGAACAGCAGGTGGCTAAGATTTCCAATTAACTAACAAGCTTTGAAGTCCCTGCCCCTCTTGCAACCCCTAAATGAAGTTTCCCTGTCAGAGTTTAGACCGCTAGCGCCACCTTGGGGAATTTGTCGGTACTGCATCCATTTTTGAGTTGTCTTGAATTACTGCATTTCAATAGAATGGTCTTTTGCTTGACAGTATAGGACCCTTGCTTAACATTGTTTTGATGGCATCCTTACAGTAGAGTGGTAATGGGGAACCCCCCACAAGAAGGTTGTATCTTTGGAGTGGTCTCGTGCCAACTGCGCAGTTCTCCTATTCTGGCATGAATGTGGGCGGCGATAGCTCATCCCCACATCCACCCAGTCTACTGATTTAGTTTGTTCTGGGATAGAATGTAAGAGGATTCAATTCAACACTACAGCTAAGTCAATGCCTAGTCTGGGATACTGAATGGAAACCCTTATTGATATATCTTTATGTCCAGTTCATGCATTCTGGATGACTACCCCTATATAACACCCCTCTCTTGGAATCCCCCTGACCCCACTGAGCCAAGAAGTAGTTCTGTTTTGCAAGTTAAAAGGTTTATTTGATAATTTAAACAATCGATATATATATCACACTTTATAATAATTAATAATTAAATCTCACACTTAATCTGAGCAGTAATCAATAATGGATAGTCTGGCACCTGCACACTTGTGAATAGGAACAGAAGAATAAGGTGGTAGAGAATACTTTATATAAGTTCAGATGGATGTAATGTTGAATGAAAATGCAATACAGAAAATACTCAATATTATTTCAACAAAACAATGTAATCACTTTTCTCTGGCAATCCGCTCCCCCCTTTATGCAATGCAAGGAAATGGAAGGAAAGCACACAGTTCTCAGAAATGCAATCAAATGTAATTTAGTTCACCCCAGCAAGCTTAGACTACAGAAGTTTGAAACACAGGCCCAAAATGCTTTTATATGTGATAGCAATATATTGGAAAATGTGCTAAAATGATTTTAATTCCCTCTGGAGGTTCAGGGTGAGTGGTATCTAGTTAATATCAGTCCAGGCTCACTCTAGCAATGATTCAGGGATGGTTCTTAAGAGGCAAACAAATTTTTAGCAAGGAAAGCAAGGAAGCTGCTGTTTTCACACGTGGAGAAATTTGCAAATCGCGGCAAATTCGCGAGTGTGTTTTTCGCGATTGCGGCAGAAGCTTAGGGAGTACGAATGCGGTTCTAGGTTCGTTGAAAAGCCAAGATTCCCAGCTTTCAGAGGAAAGTTACTGCAAGTCTCTAAGACAAACGGTCACGGAGATATGAGCGATATGGTAAAGGTCGTTTTTCAGATTTGAAATTTTAAAAGTTCAAAGTGACAAGTGACAGCTAGCAGCTAGAAATGACAGGTGACAGCTTTACAAAATGACAGGTGACAGTTAGGAGGCAGTTCTACTTAGATTAAAATAGATTGAATTATATTATTTTAACTAAGAGATTGGTTCTGCACAGTTCTGCTAGGTACTCACAATATATTTTAAAATAGAATGGGCCTCGCCACGGATCTGGTCAGGTTTTCTTCACTCGCCACGGACGGTCTCTGCGCACAGCGTCTGGGTCAGCTCTGCTCTGCATCTGGTTCTGGATACTGCTCTGCTTTCTCTGGGTACAGCACTGCTTCTGGGTCTTTCTGCACAGCTTTCTCTGGACCCAGCGCTGATCTGCATGGCTCCTGGATGCTGCTATCGCTGTTAGGTTTGCTGGATGCTGGGGCCCACTGAGAAGAGTTCTCAGTTTGTGGGTTTAGGCCCTTGCTTTGAGTTCTGAATCAAGTTCTTTGGAGTTTTAAAGTCTAAGTGTGGAATCTAGTATCTTCTGGATGTTGTGTGGTCCGGCAGCGCGCGTTGCAGCAAATGGAATTGAATGTCCCTATCTGTCCTGACTGTCTGCTTTTATGTGTTTTGAAAGTGGGTGGAGAGGCTAAGCTTTCTAGGCCCAACACCTTCAGAGTTCTGATAGGTTGGAGAATTCTTTGCGTTCTCACTGGAGAGCAGGATTCTGTGTCAGAATGATGTCATTTAATGGCCTTCAGAAAGGACACTCCCCTGTCAAATTGCACACAATCTATATTTGATCAAAAAGACATATTTGCACAGGTACACATTTGTTTAAAATTACATGCACCCATCACATATCACAGGAGGTATACCCTGTCCAAATCTGCTCTTCCTGGGGGCTTGCATTCAGAAATGGCAAGATTTGCACTTTTTAACTGGTTTTGCAATATCGGACATTAACCCAAATTTACACACATGTGCGCAAGGAGTATGGACATTAATTGATGAAGTGTCAGATTTTTAACATGCATACATTTTAAGTAATACCCTCTTAACTGCTAGCTTGCCCCCAGATCATACCACCGGTTCTAAAAACCTCTTAAAATGTGGGCAGAAAAATCACAAGAATTATGGTATCATTTATAAAATTTTCACAAGTCCGCTCTATGAATGATCCATCTTTTTAGAGTTATGTTCTGGCCCGAAAGGGGTGTGGTTTCCCCCCAGCACAAGGTTGAATTTCTGGTTTTTCCAGTTCTGCCAAGCTCAGAGACCCTGCCCCTCCCAGCTTCTGCCAAGAGGAAGCTGTTTTACGGTCCCCCCAATAAAGCATCTGCCTGGGTCCTGGAAGGCCCATTGTTCAAGAGGAAGCCATTTATGGCCTCCCCCCAATAAACCCTCTGCCTAGGTCCTATGTTTAGTCTCTAGCAGTCCCTTGGTAATTCAATCAGAGAAGTGTCATATCCCTTTTGGTGGGAACAGCAAAAGGCAGCTAGGCCTGGGAACACAGCTGTTGTGCAAGTCTCAACTCCTGTCGGGGGTAGCTGGTGGGCAGAATTCAGTTCCTTAAACCAGGCCCCAGCTAATGTCACTTTTAGTTACCTAGTTTTCTGCATTCAAATAAAACTAACAATTTTTACATATGCAGCTAGAATGCTGATTCTAAGTTTAAAACTATGACATTTAAACAATTGCAACCTATGTGACACTCAAAGTAGGTCACTCATTTCTTTTAAACATTTAGATTTTTAGTGTCTTTCAGTCCAAATTTACTTAAACTGCGGAAATCCACAGCTCAGCCAGCCTTGTTATAAACCTTCAAGTCACTTCAGAATATAACTTTATATTGTATCCACCTCTCAGTAAGTCTTTCTTTGGCCTGCTTTGGGTCATTTATTCAGTTTTACACAAAAAAAAAATCTGGTGTTTTAAAACGCCGGCTTTCTGATAGTGGTGAGTACTGGTAATGCACCCATTTTTGGGATTTAAGAAAATGAATTCCCCACAATTCTAGGTTGCTTTTGGCAATCAGCATTGCCATTCTCAATGGTTTCAGGCTACTGTGTGGGTAGTCCAATGGTGGTTTTAGGCAGTGCCCTTCTGTGCCCATAACATCGGCAAAATGGGTGGCAGCCTATTCTTCATGCACTTCCCTGGGCATTTTCTTGGAAGCTCTGACCATCATGATGTTTTCAATGCCAGTACTGCACAGTTTTTGAGGTAGGGCTCGGATGCATGGGTAAAAACATCCCACAAGCCCCCCTCTTGCGATCGCCATTCTGTTTCACTGATGGAACTCGCAAGACCTGGGATGTTTCCTCATCTTCTTCCAATAGATGGCACAGTTCAGCATCTTTTCCTCCATCCGGTATTGATCGATCGGTTCTCCTCGCCGGTCCTGATGGGAATATTGGGCGGTACCCTGGGCCCCTTGCGTCTCTGCTCCCGGTCTCCGGATCATCCTCCCAGTCTCTGGATCGTCCTCCTTGTCCCGTCTCCAGGTTTTCTTTCTCCTAGGACGACAAAGGAAGAGCAGCAATACCTATTCATGGACATTTCTCCCCCACCATTGATATAGTGGGGTGGCATATAAATTTATAGTCAAAACAAATGAACATGCACATTTCGTTTTGCATTCAAAAACAAAAACACCAACATTGAGAAACTCAGAATTTGATAGGCGATATGTAGGATCTTTTAAGTTAGAACTGAATTAATCTGAGACAGTACCCTCTAGGATTCCAGAGGATTCCTCCAGTTGTTGCAGAGTGTGCCTGGGATGGCAACACTTCAACTGGTTAATGTGGACCCACTTGTCTTCCCCCTCTGCCAAACCGCCTTTGGGGATGCGGATCTTGTAGGCCACAGGGGAGATCTTGTCTATAATCTCAAAGGGTCCCTTCCATGTAGGCAAAAATTTTCGCTGTTTGGCCTGGTTCCTTTGGAAATTGTATAGATAGACCCGGTCCCCCACCTGATATTCCTTCCTGGAAGTCTTCAGGTCATAGTGGGTCTTCATGCTATCAGCTGATATTTCTAGATTCCGCTAAGCATAAGCAAAAGCATGTTGAAGGTGTTTCCTTAAATTCTCCACATACTCATGAGTTGTGGAGGCATTTATCAGTGTCTGCTCTTGGGTCCTGTAGAGCAAATTCTGAGGAAGCACCATTTGCGCCCAGTCATCAACTCAAATGGTGACATTTTGGTTGCAGATGAAGGGGTAGATCTGATGGCCATTAGGACCAGAGGTAATCGGATATCCCAACTTGGCCCAGAATCTGCCACAAACTTCTTTAATATGCTCACAATGGTTCGGTTATATCTCTCTACTGCCCCAGAAGAAGCTGGCAGGTAAGCAATATGCAACTTCCTTTTGACCCCCAGTATCTCCCACATCTTTGTCATCACTTCACTGGTGAAGTGGCTACCTCTGTCTGACTCAATCCTTTGAGGTAGGCCGAAACGGGAAAAGATGTGGTTAATCATCAGGGCAGCTGCAGTTTCTGCCTTGCAATTTGGGGCTGGGAGACATTCCACCCACTTGGTAAACAAGCATGTCACAGTCAACATGTACTTATTCCCCCTAGCAGAGCGAATCACAGGGCCTACAAAGTCGATTTGTAAATCTGACCATGGCAGTGTCATCCCCCTCTTTTGGAGAGGCGCACGGTGCGTGAGGGATGATGGCTGAAATTGTGCACACACAAGACACCCCTTCAGGTATTGGTCGAGGTCCTGCCCCATGTGTGGCCAGTATGCAACCTCTCTTAAGATTGCCAATGTTGTGTGAACCCCCCTATGACCGGCGGTGGCCGCATCATGGGCGTGACTTAACATCAGGCTTCGGAATGAGGTAGGAACCACCCACTGATCCTGGCCAGCTTTAGATTTCCTTACCAACAAAACATCTTGGATCCGGAACATTTTTGGACATTTCATCAACACTCTTAGATCCTCTTTCCCAGTGTAATCGGTATCCGTCAGGGGAAAGTTCTCAGGGTCCTCAAGGTGCTGGTAAAATTTACCAATTATTGGATCCACCTTCTGAGCGGTAATCAAATCAGCATCAGGGGTCTCCTTACTCCATTGGGCAGTTGAAAGGTCGTTGTGAGCATTTGTCTGGGAACTAGTGATAGCAGTGACCTGGATTTCCCCCAACAGGGACTCAATCTCAATTGGATCCCCTTGGATGGCCCCGGTTTTGGCCAGCTGATCAGCTAAGTCATTTCCAGTTTTGTCTGGTCCCTCTACTTTGGAATGACCCTTGATCTTCTTCCAATAGATGGTCATTCCTTTCGAGGTGACCAGATCATCAATGTTTTGGATCAACTTCCCATGTTTCAAGGGTTTGTTGTTAGCGCATAACATGCCTCTGGTTTTCCAATTAACCAGGTGCTCCACGAACCCGTTCCGGACGTGATTATGACCAGTTCGTGGAGTTGATGTTGGACAGCGGTGAGGATGGCTTGATGCACAGCCATCAACTCTGCCACCTGACTACTTCGGGGACCAATTTTGTATCCAGCGGAGGGTTCTGAGGACTCATTCACCCATGCATTCCCTACGCCGGCCACCAGTTCTTTCTCCCCGTTGTTGTCAACATGGTAAGAGCATCCATCCACATACACAGTGGGCATTCCCTCACACTTGTCTTCTTCAAAGACTTTGTGGGGGGAATTAAGGTATGCCTCCATGTTGTCCTTTATTTTTAGACTTTCGTCCTCGAGACAGTTTTCTCTGGCACAATCATGCAAGTCAGCCAGACCTTGCGCGAGGGGACTCTTCTTGTTTTGGCCATATCTGACCTCCACATGAAAGCCTTGCATTGACAGAATCCAGGAAGTAATTCGGGAATTACTCACATTTCCGGCCCGGATTCTGTCACTTTGGAGATATTGCAGGGGCTGGTGTGGAGTCTCCACTATGATGTGTTCCCCCTGGATAAACGGGCGGTAATTCTTCAATGCCCACACCGTTGCCAGGAGTGCCTTCTCACAATCGTTGAATTTTTCCTCCACAGAGGATAAAGTTTTGCTCGCATAGGAGATTACTTTATTGACCTTGTCATGCTTTTGGTATAATACTGCCATCAAGCACGTATTAGAGAAACCCGTCTCCAGGAAGAACTCCTTGTTTCTGACAGGGTAAGCTAGGCAAGGCGCTTTTGAGAGGCTTCTTTTGAGTTGTTTTACTGCCTCGGCTTGTTCTGGACCCCATTCCCACTTGACCCCCCCCCTTCAGGAGATGAATCAGGGGTCTGGTGATCTCTGCGTAGCCCTCAATGAACTTTCTGCTGTAATTAGTCAGTCCAAGGAGGCTCCTTAGTTCCCGCAGAGTTGTGGGGTCTTTCAGTTTCTGAAGTGCTTCCACTTTCTTTTCCTGGGGACAGAGACCCTGAGGAGTAATCTCATGCCCCAAGAAATTAACACGGGTTCTACACCACTGTGCTTTCTGAAAGGAAAGTTTTGCTCCGGCGGCCCTCAACTGCGTCAGAACATAACGGATCTCCGCTATGTGTTCCTCCACAGATGAACTTTTGATGAGGACATCATCTCCATAAGCCAGGTTACCCCTCGCACCCAGGTCGGGCATGGCCTTATGTAGGAAAATATTGAACTCATTACCGGAGTTAAGGTATCCGAAGGGAGTCTGGGTCCATGTATACTGCTGGCCCCCAAAGGTAAAAGCCAGCTTGTATTGGTCCTCCCTACTGACCGGCACGGTCCAGTATCCATTGGTCAGGTCTATGGCAGTGAATACCTGTGACCCCTGGATCTGGGCCAGCCCTTGGTCAATGTAGGGCAGAGGCCATCGGGAAGTATGGACCCGTTTGTTGAGCTCCCTGGGGTCGGCGCAGAGTCTCCACTGGCCGTTTGGCTTCAATATTCCCAGCACCGGATTATTGAAGGTGCTGTGGACTGGACGGATTATTCCCCGGGACTCAAGGTTCTTAATTATTTCAGTAAGGGACTCCATTGATGCGAGAGGCAAGCGATATTGCTTCACAAACACAGGAGTCATGCCAGGGTCCGTGGGGATTGTTGTTGTGTGGATGTCAGTGCGACTACAGTCATATGAGTCTACCGCAAAGAGATCTTGGAAATCCAAGAAAACTTGTTTCAACTTTTGCTTTTGCTCCAGAGTCACACAGGCATCAGCTAGGTTGACTCTTTCTTCCACCATCTGCCTGAAGCCTGGAAAGACTTCTGGTTTGGCTATCTCCGCGGCCTCCTCCAGCTGGGTGGAGAAGTCCCTGGTCAGAGTGCTGATTTGGACCGGAGGCTTCAGGTGGGAAAGGCAGCCCTCATGGACCTGGAAAATCACCTCATCCCTCCCGAAGTCACAAGTCACATCTTCCTTGCCATAGTGGCAGGAAGTGTACACCAGGAAGTTCCCCCAATGCCGGGTACAAATCCTGTCTGGTGTTGTATTGTCCTCACTGTCACTGTCAACGCAGTCCTTGGGGATTGGCCCTAACAGTTCATTACCTAAATCAATGGAAAAATGGCAGTCATCAACCGCCATTCCAATAATGGTGCCTGCAGCTAGAGTAATACTCTTTAAGTCGCTGTTATCCACCTCTATTAGAATGGTGTCATGTTCTATGTTGACTAATGGTGTTGGGTTTACCCCTAACCCTTGCTGTTGGAGAGAAGCATTTAGATGTATGTAAGCATCAGGGTTTTGCAAATATTGTCCTCTTTTAGCTTTCACTTCCAGGGAGAATTGTCGGGTCCTTTCTGGGATGGTGACCTCCTCTTTGATCTGAATTTCAACTGCATAAGGTAGCAATTGAGCTGACCTAAATGCTTTTTCTGGATCATCAAAGCCCATGGGATTATCCGCTAATCGGGACCAAGCTTTGAAGTTTATTAGGTCCAAACTAATGGCAAAGCGATTGAGAATGTCATTGCCTAAGTAAAAGGCGGCAGGGACGTCTCGCACGACCCAACAATTGTGGACTATGCTCTTGTTGCCAATGGAGATTTTGAGCATACACCTGCTTGGCAGGAGATGTTTGGAATTAGGTGCTTCCAGGTCCATTTCCCATTTGTCTATCAGTTTGAAGGTGGGAATGGCTGGATCTTTTGGGAGTTGGCGAAACATGGCTTCGCTGATGAAGCTCTTACCGTTGTTCACACACACTCGAGCGAGAACAGAGTCCTTCCCATCATTTAACTGAACAGGGATGAACAACTGCTCTCCAATTTGCTGAATCTCAGCCAGGCTCTGAGCTGATTTCACATATTTCTGGACTATAGGAGTGGGAGTTTCTGATTGTGGATTAGTAAAGAATTTTAAAGTGTTTCCTTCCAGCGTGGAATACCACTTTAAACTAGAAGGAAGGTTGATTTTCAGAAATAGAGAGGACCCCCCATCACCAGTCTGTTGTCCTACTGCTATTACTGTCACGTCTGGAGTTTGGTTGTTCAACCATGTGGCAGGTGCCGTTTAAACTAACATGGTTGACACACTGTTTTAGTTTTATTGGTCGGCTAGTCTGGGTCCAGAGGACCTTGTTTACGCAATCTATTAAGGGTGACAACCTCCTCAGGAGGTCATTCCCCAGTAAACAAGGGGTGCCCTCTGGAGTCACTACTATGACCGGGTGTTTCACCTTGTGTCGCCCGATCTTAATGTCCAAGTCTGCAGTCCCCTCAACGGGAATTTCCTTCCCGTCAAAGTTCTGCAGTTGTCCAGGAAGAGAGGTGAGAGGAATTTGGTAATTCTGTCCCCTTCCTGCATTCAGTTTGTCAAAGGCCCTTCTGGACAGAAGGGTAGCTTGAGATCCAGTGTCCACCAGTGCTAAAATTGTACCCTGCCCCTGTACTTGTACCGGGGCATAGTATCTTCCCTCCTTCTCCTCAAGGGGGCACAGATAATGCACATTTTTGGACAACTGGTGGGCTAACTTTCTAGTTTTGGACATCGCTAGCGAAGAGATTTGGGCAGAATTCTGTGGAGAGCCTTGGGAATCTGAAAGAAAAAATTGGCAACTGGAGATCAGAGCCATTGTGGGTTCCCCTGGCTCCGGTTCCGGGCCGCCCCCCCCCCCCTTTTTGGAGGCAGTCACCAGGATGGGTTTGAACCAGGGGATTTTCTTGCTGTTGGTTCTGGGATGAGATGGTGGGCGGCGGTAGCTCAGTCTCCACATCTCCCCAGTCTAGATTTGCATCCCTAGGGACCCATTTTTCTTTGGGAGGAGTTCCCCCCTCTCTGAAGGAGAAGATCCTTTTCCCAGGAACCTCTGTGGATCCCTCTCCCTCAAATTGGAAGATCTGTACCTCCTCCTCAAACTGAGTCTGTTTGGGTCTTTTGTTTCTCCTACCCCCCCTCTGCTCCTTAGGAGGCAGACTTTCAGGGGCAAGAGATTTTGTTTCCGGTTCCTGGGTTTCCAGGGGTTGTTTACAAGTGAGGAAGGAAGCTTCCTCCAAGGCTTTACACCCCCTTTCCCTTTGTGCCTCCTCCCTGGGAACCGGTGAGTTATCGGGGGGCTGCCCCCGTCATTGTTCTGGAGCACCAGGTCCAGAGTTGGGTGCGTTCTGCGCCGGTATGCCGATCTGAGGGTTCTGCTGAGCCCTCAGTATGTGACCCAGATCCCGCGCCATGTTTTGAACCTGGCGCTCTGACTGATAAACCCGCTCAGGCTGATACGGGGCCCTGTTTTCTGCCCTGGGCTGATCCCGGGAAGGGTACCTATCCCTTCTTTGGTAGTACCCCTGGTTGGGAAGATTTGGATACCCCTCCACCCTTGGCCTCCCCTCTCCCGGATTCGGTTGTCTGGGCTCAGGGAATTGGGGAAAGAAGGGTGGAGGGTTTTGGGGCTGGAAGTTGGGTGGATACCTGGGGAAGAAGTTCTGCCCAGGGTTTGGTGAGTTTCTGCCCTCCTGTGAGAAGTTGGGAGGGAAGTTCTCTGGGTTAGGTGCTTGGCTGGATCCCCCCCCTTGGGCTGGAGGAGTCCACACATAACCCAGGATGGGTCTGTTTCCCTTGTAACGGGGGCTTACATAATCAGGAGAGCGAGGGACCCCATTTGTGGGGCTGCCTCCTTGGCTCCCTGTCTGTGACTGGCCCGAGGACCTTCTGGGCCTAGCATTATTAGGTGCAGGTAGGTTTTTAGGCCCCCCCATCTCCAACTCTAAAATGGGGGTGACCTTTACCTCTGCCACCTTGGCAGCAGCAGGGGTGTTGTTGGCTTTGGGGTTTTTGGGCGCATTATTTTTTATTTTCTATTGGCTTCTGCACCTCATAGATCCGGGTTGCCTGTTCAATGACCCAGTCTAAAGATCTTTTCTCGTGAAAATCCCTCACGAGCTGGGTCATTATGTATTTGGGCAAGGCATGGAAAAACGTATTAATAAATTCTCTGCTATCCGTGCGCACCATTCTTGTGGTCTGTGCAAAAGCACGCTTTAACTCCTGCACAAATTCTTGTGGGGCCTGATCCTCCCCACATTGTAAATTGTAGGCTGCCTTGCGAGCCTCTTGAGGATTTCTATGAGTAGAAAAATGTTTCAAGATGGCCGCCTTATAGGTGGACCATCTTAAATGATTTTGGTCCTCCAGCCCCGCAAAGAAACTGGAGTATTCCGGGGAGAAGGTCCACTTTACATATTGAATACAGCTTTGGCTGTATTTCAAATGGAAAGTCTCCATCATTTGATCAAACAACTCTAAGTGTTCCCAAACAGAATACTTGGCGTTCTTATGATAAGGCGTGATGACGCTCCTGATTGCCTTAATCTGCTTTAAGGGGTCCTTAAGCAAGGCCCTTTTTGTCTTATTGGCCCTTTTGGTCCGGGTAACCCTGGTCCATTCATCTTCTGACTCAGAGGCACTGCTCCCAGAGGTTCCCGTCTGTTCTTCCAGGTTTTCCCGGATTCTGCGAGCCTGGGAATGGCTGGCAGAATGTGGGGACCTGGTCTCCTGTGTCCTGTACCGCTCAGAGGAGTCTTCAGATCCCTCCTTGCTGCCAGGATTTGATGGGTACCCCCCCCACTGACCTAACTGGGCAGAGGTTTTCAGGATGGCCTTAATGGGCCTACTCAACTGGGGTTCCCCATCAAATTTCACTGTGCTTGGGTGCCCATACCCGGATGCCCGCCCCTCCATTCCTGGGTGGTACTGGCCTATGAGCCCCATGCTTCTGGCTGGATAGTAATCTGCCATCCCTGTGGCCCTGTGCTCATGTGCGCCAGGGGACATGGGGGTGGCAGAGTGCAGGGACTGAGAGAAATAAAGGCCTCTGGTACTAGGGCTCCTGGGGTTATGCTCAGGAGTTTCTCTTTCCCAGCGAACCTCATCTCTATCCGCCCCTGCTCCCTGTTGCAATGTAAGAGCCTGCGCCTTCAGTTCCTCAGTTAAGGCCTTACTAGACTCTATCAGTCTCTCCTGCATCGCTACCTGTTGTTGGAGTCTATCATTGTGCTGGCAGAGAGCCTCATTCTCTCTCTGTGCCTCCTGATTGGTCCTGGAGCACTGGGCCAGTCTTTGCTGCAGGAGGGTTACCTCCTGAGCTGTGTCCCTATTGGCCTGCTCCTTTCTTGCCAGAGCATCCTCCACCCTCCTGGTGTGTTCTAACAAGTTCTGGCGTTCTTTTTGTAGGTCACCCAGCCCCTGGAGGGCCAAGTGATTTTCTTCTGTTTTTCTTAGTAAATGGCAGACTTCCTGGCCTAAGGCGTCTCTTTCCTGGCTAAGAGCCTGCATTTGTGCCGCCAGGTCGTCCCTTTGCCTTTGAAAGGCGCCAGCTTTCTGGCGTTCTTCATCAAACTCTGCCTGGGTATCCAGGTCTTTCAAAATCAGCTTGTTGCTCTCTGCCTTCACTCTATCTAGATGACTTTGCAGGGTGGCTACCTGCTCCCTGCATGCCCTGTTAAAGTCTAATTGTTGCTCCAGCTTTTTCTGGCTCTGCAGTAAGGAGTCCAAACTGTCTTGGTGCTCCTTCTGCAGGGCCAGAAGTCTAGTATCCTGGTCAGCCTTTTCCTGTTGCAGTATTTCCATGTCCTCTTTTATTTTAATGATATACTGCCTACTATCATTTTCTGACTCCTGGCTCCTCTGCAGCCTCTGCTCAGAAGAGTCCAGATCAGATAGGGCCTTCTGTAATGCCAGCAGTTGCCTACTTGCCAGATCTTGGCCTTCAGCACATTTGTCCTGCATGGCTCCCATATGTAAATATAAATATGCCGCTACCCTGGCAATCTTGTTGTGCTCATCCTTGGCCTTTGAGGACATATATAGTTCACTCAAGGCCACATGTAAGGGACCCTGGTCTCTCCATATATCTGACCCTGTTTCCGTGATCTGGGGTGCGATTGCTTGCAACCAGACCGTCTGGTCCTGATGGGTCCACTCACCTCTCACAAATAGCTTATGGAAGAAGTGCTCTCTGGCTATTTTCATATCTACAAAGGTCGTCATTCTGGAATTTGAGTTCCTTCCTGACTTACAGAAGTTTGTATTTTATTTTTGCAAAACAGACCTTTTTCTTAGAGCGTTCCTTTGAGGAGTGCTTTACAGCGTAACACAGCGTGGTGATCCGACCGGATATGTGTATCTGGTCAGCTAGCACACTGTATTAATCTGCACAAGTGATAGATCTAACCCAAACATCCCGCTCGAGCCCCCAATTTGTAAGAGGATTCAATTCAACACTACAGCTAAGTCAATGCCTAGTCTGGGATACTGAATGGAAACCCTTATTGATATATCTTTATGTCCAGTTCATGCGTTCTGGATGACTACCCCTATATAACACCCCTCTCTTGGAATCCCCCTGACCCCACTGAGCCAAGAAGTAGTTCTGTTTTGCAAGTTAAAAGGTTTATTTGATAATTTAAACAATCGATATATATATCACACTTTATAATAATTAATAATAGATATATCACACTTAATCTGAGCAGTAATCAATAATGGATAGTCTGGCACCGGCACACTTGTGAATAGGAACAGAAGAATAATCACTTTTCTCTGGCAATCCCCTCCCTCCTTTATGCAATGCAAGGAAATGGAAGGAAAGCACACAGTTCTCAGAAATGCACTCAAATGTAATTCAGTTCACCCCAGCAAGCTTAGACTACAGAAGTTTGAAACACAGGCCCAAAATGCTTTTATATGTGATAGCAATATATTGGAAAATGTGCTAAAATGATTTTAATTCCCTCTGG
This sequence comes from Ambystoma mexicanum, assembly GCF_040938575.1. Classification (NCBI taxonomy): domain Eukaryota; kingdom Metazoa; phylum Chordata; class Amphibia; order Caudata; family Ambystomatidae; genus Ambystoma; species Ambystoma mexicanum. Next base: position 618,744,834 of record NC_090923.1, on the reverse strand, counting down.
AGGTTCAGGGTGAGTGGTATCTAGTTAATATTAGTCCAGGCTCACTCTAGCAATGATTCAGGGATGGTTCTTAAGAGGCAAACGAATTTTTAGCAAGGAAAGCAAGGAAGCTGCTGTTTTCACACGTGGAGAAATTTGCAAATCGCGGCAAATTCGCGAGTGTGTTTTTCGCGATTGCGGCAGAAGTATAGGGAGTACGAATGCGGTTCTAGGTTCGTTGAAAAGCCAGTCTCTAAGGCAAACGGTCACGGAGATATGAGCGATATGGTAAAGGTCATTTTTCAGATTTGAAATTTTAAAAGTTCAAAGTGACAAGTGACAGCTAGCAGCTAGAAATGACAGGTGACAGCTTTACAAAATGACAGGTGACAGTTAGGAGGCAGTTCTACTTAGATTAAAATAGATTGAATTATATTATTTTAACTAAGAGATTGGTTCTGCACAGTTCTGCTAGGTACTCACAATATATTTTAAAATAGAATGGGCCTCGCCACGGATCTGGTCAGGTTTTCTTCACTCGCCACGGACGGTCTCTGCGCACAGCGTCTGGGTCAGCTCTGCTCTGCATCTGGTTCTGGATACAGCTCTGCTTTCTCTGGGTACAGCACTGCTTCTGGATCTTTCTGCACAGCTTTCTCTGGACCCAGCGCTGATCTGCACGGCTCCTGGATGCTGCTATCACTGTTAGGTTTGCTGGATGCTGAGGCCCACTGAGAAGAGTTCTCAGTTTGTGGGTTTAGGCCCTTGCTTTGAGTTCTGAATCAAGTTCTTTGGAGTTTTAAAGTCTAAGTGTGGAATCTAGTATCTTCTGGATGTTGTGTGGTCCGGCAGCGCGCGTTGCAGCAAATGGAATTGAATGTCCCTATCTGTCCTGACTGTCTGCTTTTATGTGTTTTGAAAGTGGGTGGAGAGGCTAAGCTTTTTAGGCCCAACACCTTCAGAGTTCTGATAGGTTGGAGAATTCTTTGCGTTCTCACTGGAGAGCAGGATTCTGTGTCAGAATGATGTCATTTAATGGCCTTCAGAAAGGACACTCCCCTGTCAAATTGCACACAATCTATATTTGATCAAAAAGACATATTTGCACAGGTACACATTTGTTTAAAATTACATGCACCCATCACATATCACAGGAGGTATACCCTGTCCAAATCTGCTCTTCCTGGGGGCTTGCATTCAGAAATGGCAAGATTTGCACTTTTTAACTGGTTTTGCAATATCGGACATTAACCCAAATTTACACACATGTGCGCAAGGAGTATGGACATTAATTGATGAAGTGTCAGATTTTTAACATGCATACATTTTAAGTAATACCCTCTTAACTGCTAGCTTGCCCCCAGATCATACCACCGGTTCTAAAAACCTCTTAAAATGTGGGCAGAAAAATCACAAGAATTATGGTATCATTTATAAAAATTTTCACAAGTCCGCTCTATGAATGATCCATCTTTTTAGAGTTATGTTCTGGCCCCAAAGGGGTGTGGTTTCCCCCCAGCACAAGGTTGAATTTCTGGTTTTTCCAGTTCTGCCAAGCTCAGAGACCCTGCCCCTCCCAGCTTCTGCCAAGAGGAAGCTGTTTTACGGTCCCCCCAATAAAGCATCTGCCTGGGTCCTGGAAGGCCCATTGTTCAAGAGGAAGCCATTTATGGCCTCCCCCCAATACACCCTCTGCCTGGGTCCTATGTTTAGTCTCTAGCAGTCCCTTGGTAATTCAATCAGAGAAGTGTCATATCCCTTTTGGTGGGAACAGCAAAAGGCAGCTAGGCCTGGGAACACAGCTGTTGTGCAAGTCTCAACTCCTGTCGGGGGTAGCTGGTGGGCAGAATTCAGTTCCTTAAACCAGGCCCCAGCTAATGTCACTTTTAGTTACCTAGTTTTCTGCATTCAAATAAAACTAACAATTTTTACATATGCAGCTAGAATGCTGATTCTAAGTTTAAAACTATGACATTTAAACAATTGCAACCTATTTGACACTCAAAGTAGGTCACTCATTTCTTTTAAACATTTAGATTTTTAGTGTCTTTCAGTCCAAATTTACTTAAACTGCTGAAATCCACAGCTCAGCCAGTCTTGTTATAAACCTTCAAGTCACTTCAGAATATAACTTTATATTGTATCCACCTCTCAGTAAGTCTTTCTTTGGCCTGCTTTGGGTTCATTTATTCAGTTTTACACAAAAAAAAAAATCTGGTGTTGTTTTTAAAACGCCGGCTTTCTGATAGTGGTGAGTACTGGTAATGCACCCATTTTTGGGATTTAAGAAAATGAATTCCCCACAATTCTAGGTTGCTTTTGGCAATCAGCATTGCCATTCCCAATGGTTTCAGGCTACTGTGTGGGTAGTCCAATGGTGGTTTTAGGCAGTGCCCTTCTGTGCCCATAACATCGGCAAAATGGGTGGCAGCCTATTCTTCATGCACTTCCCTGGGCATTTTCTGGGAAGCTCTGGCCATCATGATGTTTTCAATGCCAGTACTGCACAGTTTTTGAGGTAGGGCTCGGATGCATGGGTAAAAACATCCCACAAGAATAATGGGCGGCGACAGCTCATCCCCACATCTACCCAGTCTATTGATTCAACATGGGTCAAAACCCTTGACCGCGGCCTGTGCAGAGTTGTAGGGGATTCTTTTACTCTCTACAATACTCTTCAACGTAGTGATAGCATAGGCAGCAGTTGATGTGCCATCAAGTAATTTAAAACAGGAGCCGTCACAAAACAGTGGCTCTTTTTGTGAGGTATCTGTTAAATCAATTCTTCCTTTTGTTCCTCCCTCAGTAACCATTAAACAATCATAGGGAGGTGATTCATTATCACCTAGTTCTTCCATGGGCAGTGGCATTAATTCTGCAGGATTCAAAGCACTACACCTCATAATTTGGATGTGTGGCGCAAAGAGGACAATTTCGTATCTAGTCAATCTAGCAGAGGTGAGGTGTTGCATCTGTGTTCTATTTAATAGAACGTCTATGGCATGTGGCACCATCAAAATTAAGATGTGCCCCAACACCATTCCTTCGGTTTTTTTCACTGACGCAGCAGACACTGCAACAGCTCACAAACAACGTGGTAGTGCGCACACTACAGGGTCCAACGCGGAAGAAAAATAGCCGCATGGCCTATTTCTTCCACCTTGTTCCTCTGTCAAAACAGCCAATGCGCAGCCCTCACTTTCATGTACAAAAAATCTGAAAATGTTCTCATAATTTGATGTGCCCAAAACTGGAGCAGAACACAATGCAGTTTTGAGCAGATCAAATGCTCTCTGACATTCTTGATTCCACTGCAAGGGTATCACAGCATCCTTTTTCGTCAATGCCACCATTGGCTTCACAATCAACACAAAGTTCACAATCCACTGCCGGCAATAGGAAGCCATGCCTATTATAGCTCTGACTCCTTTCTGTGTCTTTGGAACAGGCATACCAGAAATACTCTCTATCCTTTCCGGGGTCAGCCGTCTCCCCTCTCTCGAAAGTAGGTAGCCCAAATAAGCCACCTCCTTTCGACAAAATTGGAATTTCTTTAAGCTTGCTTTGTTGCTGTGCGCTGCTAAATGTGTCAATAATAAAAAAATACTTTTTTTACAAATCTCTTCTGTATCAGCAGCGATTGATAGGTCATCTATAAATTGTAACAATACACAACCTGTCAGTAATTCTAGCATATCTAGCTGTTCTTTCAATGCTCTGCTGTAAATACTCGGACTCTCTAGGTAGCCCTGTGGAATGAGCGTGAATGTAAATGAACATCCTCCTAATGTGAAGGCAAACAGATATCTACTTTCCTTGTGTACTGGAATACTGAAGAAGGCATTTTTCAAGTCAATAACACTAAAGTACTCTGCCGAGGCAGGAATCATTGTCAAAATTGTGGTGATGTCTGGAACCAATGGGAATTGAGGATCTACTAATTTGTTTAATGCGCACAGATCAATTATGAAACAATATGGTACCTCATTACCCCCTTTCTTATATACCGGGAGAATGGGGATGTTACATGTACTGCCTGTAATCTCTTCAATCACCCCCAATTTTACCAAATCAGAAACAATACTTTTCAATCCTTTCTCTCCCTCTGCTGAAATTTTGTACTAAGCAATTCACGGTAACGTTACTCCTTCTTTTAAAACAATCTTTACTGGTTCTATTTTCAAGCATCCCACATCATTTTCATTCATCGCCCATATACAAGTTGGCACTTCACTCAATTCTCCTGGCAAAGGTTTGGACAAAAATTCTGATACTGGTGCATTCTGTGGCGAAATTGTCAAGAACACTCCATCAGGAGTTTAATGAATAACTGCACTCAGTTTTTTCAATAGATTTAACCCCAAAAGGTTTTCCCCACAATTTTCTGTTAAGAGAAATGGACAATATTCAGTGAATGGACCTAATGTCACTGCTACTGGTTGGGACACTGGATTGATCACTGGGGTACCTGCAAACCCTACTGAAATATTTCTTTGCCCTGACAGTGGTATTTCCGGAACCAAGTGATGGTCTATCGAGCACTTTTGTGCTCCTGTATCTACGAGAAAGCTATGCTCTCTATTCCTGACTTTCAATTCTACGTATGGTCCTTTTTGATTCACGGGAATAGACACTAGTTCCGACCCCTGTCTTGGGCTGCCCTATTGAGGAAATAACACATCATCCGATGTGTAATAACTACTATTACTACAGTACGTATTTGATTGGGTATCAAAAATGTTCCCACCCCTTCCTCTATTTCCATTTTGCTTGTTCTCTTGGCTCTGATTCTGGCTAAAAGCAGTCTGATTTTGAGCTTGGTTCTGATTCTGGATACCATTTCCTTGACTATTTTGGTGTTGCTGCATGTGGTTTCTATTCTGCCCATTTGTTCCTGGGTGCCCCCTATGCTGTCTTCTCTGGCCATACCCATTTCTATTTTGTAAATGTGGACATTGCGCTCGCCAGTGACCTTCCTCTCTGCAGTACGCACACTGATTTAGTCCCAGAGGCCCTCCATGCATGTTCGAATTACTTCTGCCTTGTGCGATTCCTCTCCCTCTATTGTGTGCCACCACTTGCTGAAGTAGAACTTTAACCATTGTCCGTAGTGATTCTCATTTCATGGGCAAGGGGTATTCATCAAATATCTGATGTATTTATATTGTGGGAATACTAGGATCTGAAATCCATCTTAACACCTCTCGTATACATACTTTTAGTTTATCACCCGTTTGTCTTGGCGACGGCAGACATTGCCGCTGTACATATGGTATCGCTGCTTCCCTCCTATCTCTCCTAATATCTTTATTCCTCTTCCCTGGTGTGGCAAACATTTCAGCATATTCATCATCAAGTTAATTCTTAAATTCAAAAAGTCTGTCTACATGTTCCCTTATTTCTTCATTTCTCTCTCTACAACGGGCTAATGCATTCAAATCCAACAACTGTTGCGGCGGTAGCCTCCAAATTAACTGTTTCCATCTCCCCATTAAATATTCCCCCATGCATTCCAACAATACCTGTCTTTCATTGCTCCTCCTGAATTTATATATCGAAGCTAGCGTTGACGTTTCATCATTCCCGTTTATATACATCTCTGCCTGTTCTTGCAACTCTCGTTTTCTCTCCTTGCTGATCGCACTATGGGTCACTCTAGCGCATTCACTTTGTCCAGTCCCCTCTCTCGTTTCAATGAGTTCAAATTCAATTATTGGAGGGGCGGATGGGACAGAAACAATCTCTTGGGAGGGAGGTGCAGATGGGACAACGGGAACGGGAAGTGACTGTTGCGGCGCTGGCTGGCTAATGGGAGGCGCTAATTGTGGGATCTGTGGCTGTGCTGGGGTTTGATCAATAGGGAGGAGCTGAGCAACTGGAGGGGGCTGAGCAATAGTCACTGGCACAGTCTTTTTAATCTCTCTCCTTGGGCCTCGCTTTGTATCAGTTAATATTTTGTTTATTAATTCATCTGATGAACGCAACTCTTGTTGTGGGTATATTTTATCTATAATCAACTGACCACGTATATTCGATTTTCTCAAACTATTATCCCACTCCTCCTCCTGCTTTTCTTTCACTCTTTCTGCTTTTGACTTATGCCTGCGCGCACTCTTCTCTCTACTTTTCCAACGAAGCATAGCTTCCCTTCTTCAGTACCTAAGGATATAAAATGCTGCAGGATGTGTTTTCTTTTTCATCAACACCTTCTCCAAGTAATCTATCCTCATAATCTCAAATCTCCCGTGATTCGGCCACTGCAGATCTTCCTCTTTTCTGGTTTCCCTATGCCAACTCTCACAAAACATTATCGCCCCTACACCATACTTCACATACATCTCATACACCGGCAACCCCTCGGGTGGCGCGACCTGGCCAGTTTCAAAAGATTGTCTACCGCAGCGGGAAAATCCCGCTAAGGTGGACAATACCCCAGACATGTTTTATTCTTACCCTTGGCTAATCAACCTTACAATGGGTGTTTGATTTTGCAAAATCAACTCTCAACCAATATCAGGGTTACTTCAAATCGGGGCACGACTCACCTGATCAATCAAATCATCTTTCAAGACGCGATTCGTCCGTATACTGACGCAACCAATAATCATTGTGTCTTGTGTATCTTGGCTCACTCTGCCTCGTTTCAGGGCCCTCGCCTCCTTGTTCTCTGGCCGGGCACGTCGATCAGGGATCAGTTGTGTGCAGATCTGCAAAGGAGTCTCTCATCACTTTCACAGGGGCGCCCCAAACACCTCTTTATCCCGGTTCGATCGTCCCGTCCTCGCCGTTCTCTCCGTCACCCTTATTTTACAACGTACACGATTGAACAAGTGGGGGAGGGTCCCTATTCGGGCACCATCTTGAAGGGGCCCCTAGGGGACCCTCGCATATGGAAACGAGGCACAATCACCACACACAAACTGATACGCCAGACATGAGGTTGTATTCCCAAAAGCTAGGGTTTATTGCAAAGCAAATAGTCACAGTTGGCCAACTGGGTCCCACGCCCCGTGACATGTGTTTCCAGACCCCGGGGGATGCAAGAGAGTGAGAATCGTACAACAGTTACATATATACAAAGCAGGCATCTTACAATCAGTGGTGACACATTCAATACCGCCCATAATGTATTTCCTTTGAATTGGGTACGATGATTGACAATTATGATGAGTATGACACCTTAAGACATTTATTTAGCAACAGTTTGCAATCTCATGAACCTGCAGATACAATTCTTTGTTATTAGAACACACTGCTTCTGTTCTCTGCAAGCAAGCTGCGTGCAGGGGAGAGACACATTCCAGGCATCGCTACCTCCTAGTTTCTATTGTACACTGGGGGTCAACTTGCTCTCCAGGGCTCTACAGGGCTCAGGAAAAGGGGGGCCGCAAAGAAGAGCATAATTCAAGCCATTTAATGTTCGCTTCTAACATTTCTACTGCATTAGCGAGACTAGCTGGCACCTGTGTACTGATTAAATGCCTCGCTACTTACTTCCAAGGACTTGTGAGGGAGGAGATCAGCATTTCTGTTTGGGTCGCTGCGTTATATTTCAACAAGTCTCTCGCGGCCTTGCTCTATGCATGAACAATAATGTACTAATGGAGCAGAATAAGTTTTCAGCAAAGCAGTTTTAACAGAAAGCAAGAGGCAAACGTTAGAAAACAAAATGGTGATTTCAATTACTTCAAAATGGCCGCACTTCAGTCAAGCTTATGGCTATGTATTTCTAATACTAAACACATGAGGTGATTGTTCTTCGGCCAACAAAGTACATTGCCTCCATCATTGAGGGGTGTCAACTTTTTCTGGACTGACAAAGTCTCATGTCTCTTGCTAGCTTCAGAGCAAGAAGAGGATGAGAGTGAGCCTCTTCCTGATTTGCTGCATAGCAACCCTCAGGATGTCTCAGTGGAAGGAGTACATCTCTCTCCAGATCTGATGACAGAGCAGCACAGGGCCTGCAGGGCTTTGCTCCAGCAGTATGCCTCTCTGTTTTCCCTGATACCAGGCCTTACACCGTCGTGTAGGCACGAAATTGACACCGGTGACAGTTTGCCTGTCAAAAGCAGGTGCTACCGTATGTCGGATACAGTTAAGAACCACATCCATGCTGAGGTCGCCAAGATGTTGGATCTGGGTGTTATTGAACCCTCAACCAGTCCCTGGTCCAGTTCAGTGGTCCTTGTCCCCAAGGCAAGTTCCCAGGCAGGTACCAAGGATTGGAAGTTCTGTGTGGACTACCGAGGAGTCAATAACGTCACCAAAACTGATGCACACCCATTTCCCAGGGCTGATGATCTGGTGGACACCATAGGTGTTGCCAAATTTGTGAGCACCTTTGACCTTACCTCAGGCTATTGGCACATAGTTCTGATGGACTGCGCCAAGGAAAAGATGGCGTTCTCAACACCAGAGGGATTCTATCAGTTTAGGGTCATAACTTTTGGGTTGAAGAATGCCCCTGCCACCTTCCAGAGATTGGTCCATCATGCGCTCATTGGGTTGGAGGCCTTTTGTTTGGCCTACCTAGACGACATTGCCCTCTAAAGTTCAACCTGGGAAGAGCATTTGACACGCCTGGATAAGGTGTTCCAGGCCTTGAAAAGGGCTAACCTCACTATCAAGGCCACCAAGTGCCGGATAGCTCAGGGGAAAGTCACGTATCTTGGTCATGATGTAGGAGGGGGTCAAATCCAACCCCTCCCCAGTAAGGTACAGGATGTACCTGACTGGGAGACTCCCACTACTCAAACCCAGGTGCAATTTCATGGCAGACTATGGAACCATAGCTGCACCCCTGACAGCTCTGACTTCACCCAAACAACCTAGGAAGGTTAATTGGACTGAAGACTGTCCAAGGGCTTTTGATGGCTTGAAAGAAAGACTGTGTAGGGCACCTGTGTTGTGTGCACCTGACTTCGCCTGACCCTTTATCGTCCAGACGGATGCCTGCGACACCGGAATTGGAGCTGTCTTGTCCCAGTTAGATGACAAATGAAGGGAACATCCTATCTTATTCATCAGTAGACAACTCAAGGGTAGAGAACTTAGGTGGGCTACTGTTGAAAAGGAATGTTTTAGCACAGTTTGGAGCCTTAGGCGTTTTAGGCCCTACCTTACAGGTTCTACCTTCAAGGCCCAAACAGATCATAAGCCCCTGAAGTGGCTTATGCAGATGAAGGGTGAAAACCCAAAACTGCTCAGGTGGTCCATTAGCCGGCAAGGGCTAGACTTCACCATAGAGCATAGACCAGGGAAGAGTCACGATAAAGCAGATGGCATTTGCCATTGGATAACTGCCTTGATAAAGACCCAGGTTGAAACGCGTGTCGGCTGTTTTTTGTAACACCTAATTGGCACACGAAGAACTATAGATATTATCTATGCTGTTTTTACCAATAGAATCAAACCTCACATGACTAAAGGACTGGACAATTACTATGTGACCCTTTTCGCAATTGAACCATTGAACCAAGCCAGCGCCCACTGCTAAACAAAGGTTTGTCTCCCCACCAAGTTCCTAACCATTCGGGAACCTAGGAGTGGCTCCCAAGCCAAACCATGTGCCAGGTGGCAGGCTAAAAAACAATCAACAACAAGAGAGGGTGCGCTGAGGACCTTCGGTCCCAACATCAAAACTCCTGAACCCACTGAAACTCTCCTCAATAAGTAGCTGTGCAGGCATGTCCTCAAGCTGCAGTACTGCTAGTGCTAATGGTAGCATTGTGGATTTGGAAGGGGTGTGGGAGTGGTCCTTTTGTGCTGTGCCACAGTCCATTGCCTCCACCTGTTCTGATTGTGAGCACCTGTGGCAGGTTTCTACACACCAGAATCCTCTTAAGGCCTGGTCCGCAATGCTGGTGTTTCCGGCATTATTGTATCCGTTATTATATGTGGTTGCGTGTCCATGTCCGTGAACTTACCTACGCCATGCCGGTATCACTGGCGCGGTTGCAGTGTGTGAACACTGATACCGGCAACTGTGTGGCCGGGCACGGCAGGTCCCTGGCTATGCCAGTAACACTGGCATCACTACTCGGACTACACCAGTCCGGTAAAGGGTGCTAGTATGGAAATAGCTGCAACGCTATTTCCGGACCAGCATACTTGTAATGAGGCCCACCAGTGTCTTAAAGCCAAAACACTACTCGAACACTGACCAGTATAGTGTTTCATGGTCTAGCTGGCATTTCATGGGCATTCCTAGAAGAAGTCATTTTCCTTTAGTGTATGTGTTTATTTTATTTTTGAACAGTTATAATGCCCAATGTTGCAGCAAATGGCTTTGAATCATGGGGAAGAAGGATACAGGGGGGAAGAAGAGAAAAGGGAACAACACTCTAAAAATTCACTTTTCTGCATATTAGTGACAACATTACAAGTGTGTAACATGGAACTGTTTGAAAATGGCAATTAATTATTTTTTTAACAATGCGTATATTACCGAGATAAGCCTCTATGCATGGGATCGGGATTCGGACCTGTGTTGCTCTGCGTTGTCTTGCTTCCAAGATAAACGTGTTGCCCCTGAGCTATCTTCCCGGTCCTGAGATGTAAATAAGTGCATTTTAGGACCACAGATGTACCTGCCCAGTAGGGCTGAGAGAGAAGTACGGATCAATTGGCACTGAACGATAGGGCTCTGTAATGGAATAAACAACCCAGATACCATTTGGCAGGACAAGCTTAAAGCTAATGCCAGGACCTAGGGCCTGTGCAGAAAGCGACACCATGTACAGGTCAAGGCCTGATTAAACAGCCAGGATTTACGTTTTCGTTTTAATCTCTTGGAAACCTCTATTAATCTGATGTTCACTGCTGTTTATTTCTGTTTTGAGCCAAAAGCAACAAAGGCGTGACTTCTGTGGTGGCTCCTCTGAATACTCTGCAGGCTATCTGAGGTTCCTTTTAAGGGGATTTCTGCTGGTGCATGAGTACCTGTAGCCTGGGCAGCCTGTGTTGGATGGACCTTTATGGGTGATACGGAGGGTCTTGTTAAAGATCTTCACAGATGGGGAGACGTAAAACTCAGAGTTTTAGGGCAAACATCATACTACCTGATTTGATTTGTAGGAGTTGTAGATGGTGGATATACCCTTTGTTAAGCCCCGTTTCATTAATAAAGGCTGGTGGTCTCATTCTGAGTCCACCACAGCTCATAGAGCCTTTGGCAGGTAGGCTGGCATAGAACCGACTTCCTGACACCTGCTAGAACCGGCGCTGGTCTTTCAGACATTGGAAGCATCAGGTGAAAGATTGCCCACTCATTTGTAGGACAAAGGACGGGCTGCTGTGCAAGGGAACTGCCTGTTCTTGGGCCTTGGGTAAGGAGGTGTCATGTCGCTGACGACGAAAGACCCAAAAGCAAAATGGAGGAGGCAGCATGGTAACCGCTGCGGGGTCATGTCGCCGGCAACCTGGGACCCTCCCCCTGGGAAAAGGAGGGCAGGGGGCGGAGCGGCGCCAGGGCGCCAAAACAGCCCAAAAGCCTGCGAAGGGCTAACAAAAGAAAGAGGCGGGGCGAGCGCCTTATAAGCGGCAGGGCCGGGCTGCAGAGTCAACTCGCTCCTGCAGTGGGACCTGGCCGCCGACTCGCCGTCACAGAAGGATTTCGTTTTTTCCAGCTCCTGATTTCGGGTTGCGTATTGTGAAGGAAGCGGTCCGGCGGGGGCAGTTCCAGAAGATGCAGCCCTGGAAGCAGTCGGTCGTTGGGAAGCTGGTAGAACAGTGGTCTATCCGGGAGGTCTGCAGGCTTAGCTAAGGTAGGGCGTGGAGTTGATGGGTGGCGGCAGGCGCCAACCCTTGTCGGGAGGCCTGGAGGCCCAGGCATTTCCTCCACCGGGTTGGGAGTGAAGGGCGGCGCGGGGCGCCGGCTTTTGCCGCAAGGCTAAGTGCTGCGGGCATTCCCCCCCTAACAGCACTTGGTCCGGGTTGCCACACAGGGGCATTGTAAAAATGAAATGAGAAAGGCGGCCGGCTGACTGCGGTTTACGACCGCATGGCTGCGAGGCACCAGGGTGCTGAAGACACGACCCTGGGGTGGGGGTCTGATGGTCCAAACGAAGGTCCGGGACGGAATTGTATAGTTAAAATGAGAAAGTTGTTGGGGTACGGAGGCATGGGTGAGCGCCTTGTAGCACGGCGGGCTGTTTGCCCAATTGCATTGTGGTAGTTGCAGTTTCCAATACTCAGACTTGGCATGGGGGGATTAAGGTGGGTGCAAATAACCGAGCGGGGAGTGGGTCCGACCTTTCCAGGCCTCAGGGCTGCTGGCAGGCGGAATAGGGGTCAGGACTGATGGGTGCGGCAGGGCACTAGGGAATTTAGCCACGGTTAGGCGCAAACGGGATAAACACCTGTAAGAGGTCCGAGGTGGATAGACGAGCACCACACACCGTAGGAATAATGAACAGCGCTCGGGGACTCGAGGGTTCGTAGCGCTATAGAAATGCTAAATTATCGGCAGGATGCGCAGGGGCCCGCTCAGGGTGAGGCGTCATTTGGAGAGTTTTAACCCTGTTGGGGTACGCGGGGGAACGGGCTGAAAGTGGGGCGCCACAGTGCCCCAGGCGCTTTGTCACGGATCACTGCGGGGCGCAATGCTTTCAAAGTGGGTAATGATGAGGACGAATGGTCCCCCTACTGGTTCGCCATAAAGGCAGAATTGAAGGATTAAAACACGTGCAGAGCAGCCATAACTGTCTTACAAGACCGGCCCCGCTCACCAATAAACAATAGTTGTGTGTTGCATCGATAGAATGGTCACGTGTGATATTTGGGTGGCATGTTTTCGCGGGTGGGTGCCCGGCGTCACGCTTTAACTGTCGGTCTACAAGTGGGGGTGACCTGATGAGTGGATGTCTCCGGCTGCACCGTTTCCCCGCTATACACCGGCGCAGCCTGGAACTTGTAGTGGTCTGGGGGTAGCCATTTAAGACAGCAAAGTTCTTTATGACGCCCACTAGCATGAAGTTGGGAGCGGTTATTTGATAGAAGCGGTGGTAAGGTGCCGGTACAACGAAGGAGGTGGCGTGGTATTATTGGCAGCTCTGTGGGTAGGGAGCCACGCCATGTGCGGTGCGGCACAAGAATGACGTAACTGTCGGGCAGGGAGGGTTGAATGCGCATGGTCATTGCACCCATCTGCTGTTAACAACGATGAAGTGCTACTAGAAGGAAGCTGTAGTGAGTTTATCATGACCGTTGTCATCACTGCCGCGGGCGGCTGTTCGTCTTGCCATCTGCCCCAAACTGAAGTATTCCCAACAATGCGGCAATCCTGTGGGGCGAAACCGGTGGGGGGAAACCGGAACTCGTGGCCGTGGTTGTTTCTGACTACTCGATTGAATACCTGTATTCTTATGTTCGAGCCAAGCTCCTCAAGGGTTGAGCTACTGAGGGGAGACTCCGAGCACAGAGTCATTGAGATCAGCAAAATTAAAGCCAAAAGTCTCTCCATTATTCGGTTCGGCACAGTCTAGTGAGAAGAGAGAATCAATCAGGATTTAGGTCGCAACAGTAACGGGGAAAGAAAAAAGTCGCAAAAACAGTAATAGGTTCAATTGCATGGTAGCTGACCGAACTTTAGGTACGGTTGATTTGCAAACGAGAAATCTAGGACAATAAGGTTGGGCTCGTTTTGTTAAGATTGTCATACAGCGTGGATGGCAGGCCGTGCTCAGATGGCACCTGTCTCGGGTCGCTGTACCTTGGCGTGGACTCCTCTGCTGGTCTGGAGGCGAGCGGTGCCACCGCCTGTGGGTGCTGTTAAATCGCCGTTTCACTGAAGGTCCATAAGCCAGTGCGATTTTAATTCCTTTTATGATGTTATGATTTGCTGGCAGATTGGCAGCTTCTGAACGCAGCAAAACGCACACCGGCGCGTAACCACTTTCTCTGAGGGATCTTGCCCAACTCAGGGGGTACTGCTCCATCGTTGTCAGCGAGGCCATAATGGTATGGGGCCGAGTGCTAAAAAGTGGCTGCACACCCTCCCCAAGGGACAACATCCCCCACAACCAAACTCAACCTTTAAGTCGATAAATGGCCATCACACACCAGGGAGATGAGCAGCGCTCAGAAGTCTGAGGGTTCATAGTGCTATATATATGCTAATTTATTATATTCACCCATGGCTGGCACTTTGCATCAGTGATTTCTAGCGACTTAAGCGGGTGCTGGTCATAGGGCTGTGCAAGCATGCTGCATGAATAATGACAAATAATTGGCTAGTCTCTCCCAACTAAACGCCTTGCTAACTACAGACGAACCAGGTGAAAACAGTTGTTCAGAAGCAGGGGTTGCAGAGAATGGGGATTGACTTTGTGTTGGTGATTTACAAGTAAGGGGCTTGGCTTTGAGCTGAGCTATGTGGAAGGGACATTGTTCTCTTCAACGGTGGGGGGAAAAAAGGAGTTTGACATTTTATCTCGTTGTATGGTCGGCTACGGGGGGTTGTTTCGTAGCGGAGCCAGGCAGGTTGTAAAGGTGCTGTTCAGTAGCAGGAAATGGCTGCTCGATCACATGGGGTGGTTTCATGGCAGGGATAAGGGGAAAGAGAATTATTCATTGCGGTCATTTTGATTTTGTTGCCCGGTTGCAGGCTATTGTGAGTTCAATAGCGAGGTAACTTTTCTGACTTATTGCGGTGTATCCAGTTTACACGTTAGGCTATGACCCTTTGGAGGGCTCTAGTGCTTCAGGCGCAGGAGTAAATCTTTTGCAAGGTAGATCAGGCAGCATGCAGCGGAAGGAATAGAATTGCGCGACAGACCAAGGTGTAGCAATGGATTAGCATATGAACTGCGTGGGCGTCGGCACCGCATTCTCTTGTAAAGTTGAAGGGTCCGTGTCACTCACATGGGGCCGTTTTTGGGAGTAAGAGGGGGTGCTGTGGTGGCGCTTGTTTCTGAGTGTAGTATGGGAAATGTTCAGAGCAGGCAGTTAACAGCAAGGATACGCCGGCCAGCGGCATGTTCCATTTACAAACGGACTGTGGGCGGAGGGCAACAACATAGCGCCAGGGGGGCGCTTCAAAGTGTGGGACGCTTTTAGTGTGTGGTCGGTACAGGTTGGTAAGATCAGAGTACAAACGCTAGAGCAAAAGGGGTATATCAAACCAGGGTGGCAGCAACGGGGGTGAAGGTGAGGTGGCTGTGCCCAGGTTGGGGGTAAACCATCTTGGGGCGAAGTGAAGGTGAGGTGGACTATTGCTGTGCTCAGTTGGGCCGCACGGCAGTGCAATTTGCTGCTGGGGCCAAGTCCTAAAAATTAAAGTGGGGGGACTCATTGACAAATACAATGGGAGGTGACATCACCTGAAATTAGCAGGTCAAGGTGAAATATACACATTTCAGTTTATTTGTGTTACATAAACACCCAAATTGAACGGTGCGAATGGCAGTGGCCATTCATAAAATCCACACACTCACAAAATGAAGAGGATGTTTTTCGTCCAAAAGTGGGTTGAAAACAATTAAAGGGTGCAAGTTCTACCCCCAAGAACCAATACAAAAGTGTTCCCCAAAAACTCGCAGTAGCGGAATGGGACTTTTCACCGTCGCGTGTTTGTAATTTTCACCATGTTATGTAGTGCAGTGGGGAAGTGTCTGGCTGCAAACCTAACAACTGCGGTTCACGGCCTGTACTAGAAGGGCCTCATTTGCTGAGATAGGGGGCAAGGAAGACATTTGGGGGCTCGAGGTGGCTTCCGGAGCGGGTTTGATCAAGCAGGTCAGCAAGGTAGGCGCAGCCTTTCAGTGGGCCAAGGTCAATAGAGAATCTAGTAGCGGTGAGGCTAGGGCTGGTGAGCTGTGGCTTTGGTATATGGATAGTGTCAGTTGACCCGGGGGATAATATGAGTAGCAAAGGGGTGCCCAGGGGCCACGTGGCAGGCATTGCCGAATCCACAAGGTAAATCGGGTGAGGCAGCATTGTCTATGGTTTGGCGTCTTAACAATGGAGTGGGTACATCATTGGCACTGAGAGTGTGACGGTAACTTAACAAGGCAACAAAGCCGACTCAGCCTTTATCCCCCCGGGGTCAGTAAGCAGGTTGAGGTGTTCATGAGTCGTGGTGTAAGTAGCATTGTAAAAATCCGGCAGAGGCAGTGGAGGACGCAAGGGGCAGGAACGGGAGAAGGGTGCAGAAGGCATAGTTGGTTTGAAGGGCTATATAGTACACCGAAAGAGTCCTACTCTACTCTTGACCTGCGCCTCCCTCATGGTGTTTTCGAAAGGTATATCAGACTTGTTCGTCTCAAGGGCCAAGGCGAGCTGGACTCGGCAACAGGAGAAGCTAACAGCCAGTGAGTTCAGGATTAAGGGCACAGGGTGCCAGGGATGAAGTGGGCTCAGCTAAAAGGGCAGTGCAGAAATTGCCGAAGCCAGAGGTGTTGGTGATACACTTGGGAGGGAACGACCTGACCAGCCTGGGGAGGGGGGTCTTGTTGATGGACATTACGAGCTCATTGCAGGAGATCTTGGCACAGTTGGGCGAAACTGAGATCATATGGTTGGAAGTTATCCCCAGGGCACAATGGAGGGGGGGCGAGAACCACTCAGCAGTGGAGAAATCAAGGAGGAAGCTGAATGGGGCCATTGCAAAGTTCTGCAGGGGCAGAGGTTTCCATCAAATCAGGCATGGCCTGATCAACGGAAAGGCGCCCGAGTACTTTCTTAAAGATGGGGTACACCTGTCCGCAAAAGAGATGGAGCTCTTTTTCTGGAACATTTGTACCAAATTGCTGGAGTTATGAGTGGGAGATAGGAAGGAGGGAGCCACAGTGGGCGAGAGCCCACTTAGTGGCGTGGCGGTGTTTGGGCAACCAAGCACAAATGATAGACTCCGGACGAGCCAGAAAGAAATGGAATGGGTCTTCGCTCTTCCGAACCAGCGCCTCTTGGGGGCCTAAACGGCGGGGGCGTCTGGTGGTAACGAATGAGGCTCAGCTTCCCCCAAACAAACGGCGCTCTCCCCACCCACGGACACCTGCAAGGGCAGGATAGGCTCAGGTACAATGGGTCGGGGGAGTTGGGGGCCTACTATACAAAGTATAGGGGGAAGCTAGGGAAATCCGGCAAGCAAGCGCCACACTTGCAGACTGAAGTTCACAAATGTGTACAAATAATTCTGTTGTCATGGAAATAAAACTGCGGCCAAGTTTGCCATTTGAAATACTGTGTCATGCCAATTGATTGTGTGGAAAAGAGCAAACGCAGTGGGGTGCATGCGCAAAGGAATAATTGGCAGAAAAAGGCAAATGGACAAATGCAGTGGTTATGTCGCTGACGACGAAAGACCCAAAAGCAAAATGGAGGAGGCAGCATGGTAACCGCTGCGGGGTCATGTCGCCGGCAACCTGGGACCCTCCCCCTGGGAAAAGGAGGGCAGGGGGCGGAGCGGCGCCAGGGCGCCAAAACAGCCCAAAAGCCTGCGAAGGGCTAACAAAAGAAAGAGGCGGGGCGAGCGCCTTATAAGCGGCAGTGCTGGGCTGCAGAGTCAACTCGCTCCTGCAGTGGGACCCGGCCGCCGACTCGCCGTCACAGAAGGATTTCGTTTTCCACCCACCCACCCACGAAAGGGCAAGGAAGGAGGGTGACACCTGGACGTCGCTGTCGCAGGACGGTCAGGGCTATATGGGACAGTGTTGGCAGTGTTTGGGCAACCAAGCACAAATGATAGACTCCGGACGAGCCAGAAAGAAACGGAATGGGTCTTCGCTCTTCCGAACCAGCGCCTCTTGGGGGCCTAAACGGCGGGGGCGTCTGGTGGTAACGAATGAGGCTCAGCTTCCCCCAAAACAAACGGCGCTCTCCCACCCACGGACACCTGCACGGGCAGGATAGGCTCAGGTACAATGGGTCGGGGGAGTTGGGGGCCTACTATACAAAGTATAGGGGGAAGCTAGGGAAATCCGGCAAGCAAGCGCCACACTTGCAGACTGAAGTTCACAAATGTGTACAAATAATTCTGTTGTCATGGAAATAAAACTGCGGCCAAGTTTGCCATTTGAAATACTGTGTCATGCCAATTGATTGTGTGGAAAAGAGCAAACGCAGTGGGGTGCATGCGCAAAGAAATAATTGGCAGAAAAAGGCAAATGGACAAATGCAGTGGTTATCAAAGATGTCAGACGAGGGAATGGTAGCGATCCAGTATCTAAAGGACACAGTAGTATTGTCTCTATCTTGAAGGCGTTCAGGCATAGCCAGGAAGTGCATATGCAACCTTGGATATGTAGATGGCAATATGCCTCCATTTTGTGACTCACCGAAACCTCCTAGAGATTGACCTACAGCTGCTGTCAGCAGTGTATGTAGCCAGGGTGGGACAGCTGCGAACAATGAGAGATGGGGGTTGTGAAATGTACAATGTATTCTTTATCCAGAAAGAAATAGTGCTTACATAGCTGGACATATGAAGCACAGCCTTATGAAAGGTTAACCTTGTTAACCTGTCTCTTTCAGGGTGTACTGTTCTGTGTCAGGTGATATATTCCACTTCCCATGTGTGCTTCTTATATTTACATGTGTAGATCACGTGTTCTCGCATTGACTCGACATTTAAAAAAACAAAACACGATGGGTACAGCTATACCATGCCACTGAGCGCAATTTACCAACACCATGAGCAAAGTTTCCGCTGCAATTTAAGATCACTGAAGCAAAGTAACCCAGAAAAGCAATTAAACACAAAGGGCTGATTCACAAAGAAACAGCATCTAAAAATAGAGCAAGCAGGAACAGGAGGATGCTTTCCTTTTTCGCACCCATTAAAGCGCATTCCTTGTGTGAATCGGGAGATGCTTTTAAAAAACACGAAAGCCTTGCCTTCCAACCCAGATTCGCGCAAGTGCTCACTGGGGAGAAAGGGGGATGTGTGCGCATCTATCATGTGCTCTTAGTTCCAGGATCACTTTGTCAGTCGTGCGCAGCTATTTCAAGGCAATTAAAGGAATGCACTTGCGCATCCTTTCTCGCGCATGCCTAAACATTTTAATTTGCACTTCCTATTTCATGAAATGTTGTGCCAAGTGCCTACATTCTGAAACTCCCAAATTCAAATCGAATTGCGGTTTCACCCCCATGCCCGTCTTTCCCTTTATCCTCCTCAGCAGCCTTGGTGAGTTGGCCGCTTTCGAAAGACGAGACGTCTATGTAAGCTGCCTCACGCGTTCCCTGCTCGTTCATCACCGCTGCCTTGCCTGCCATCCGGGAGCTGCGAACTGGCCTGCCCCGACTATCCCCCGCTCAGTCATTCTCGCTACAAGTCCTTTTGCCATTTCAGCATTTCAGGCACGTGGTGATGTCACTGAGCCTGTTAATAAATATTATACGTGGGATCGCTCAGGGTTTGGCACTGAATCTCAAAGATGTAAGTTCACTCTGATGTAAGATTTTCTTCAAAAAAAGACTAAACCCTGCATTGTTTAGTTGTGTTGAGCTTGAGAGTGTTCCAATGGCAGCCATTCAAGCATGCCCCATTCCATTTTGGAGATGTTCATGCAGTCCTGTTTTTCTTGCATTCTGCTCACACTGCTGATACTGCATAGCTCACAGTTCTCTACTCCCCCTCGACTACTCAGAATACATTCACGGCATCACTAGCACTGCTTTGAAACTTCCCAGCACACTTTGTGGGATTTAAAATGTACTGCAGTGCATAATCACATTTTACTCTCATGACAGTGTTCACACTACAGCGTTCAAACTGCATATCTGACAGGGAACTGTCAATGAGCTGACAGTAGTATACGGGGCTCCCTTTCATCACCATGTTAAATTTTACAGGTGGACACGCCCCTTTTCCTAGGCCTAATCCTGCCCCCTTTTGATATCAATTTGATAAGAACCCCAATAATTTTGATATCATTTTGAGAAGACCCCCAACACGTTTGATATACATTTTATAACCCCACAATATTTCTGATATGCCCCCTGATACACATTTTATTGCCCCACCAACATTTTGAAATCAATATTAATTAACACGTATGCTACAAAATGTATATGAATTATAATGTCAAAGGTATATAAATTGGATATAAATTGTTGGAGCAGCCCCTGACCATGGAGCCCGGTCGAGCATCCGCGAGCAAAGTGACCTCTGAAGACAAAGAGATGACTCTAGGGCTGCGCAAAGTGAAGTGGCTATGATTTGGGAGAGTGACCCCTCCCCTCTGGGCCTGCAGACAAAACAGAGGATGGGGGTGGTGATTCCCTATACATTTTGATGGCACCCAAAAACATAGTTAAAGTAATGAAGGGAGGGGGTAGACAGATGCAAATTATTAAGGGTCTCGTTTACATTTGATATACAATTGATAAATCCCCCAGTGTGAGGTATAGATAGCGATGTATCAGACCCCCCCTATACATTTGAGCTCCCTTTAATCAACCCTCACCATCAAAGTTTAGACCGGCAGTGCCTTTCCCCATGTCTACACAGAAGCATAGACTGTTGGCTTTGTCAACGCTTGTTTCTCTTGAACCAAGTTGATAAAGAGTCTAACCCTCACCAGCAAATTTTAGACCGGCAGCACCTTTCCCCATGCCTATACAAAAGCTCAGAAAAACTGTGTTTCTATTTAAATAACAAAAGCAACTCTCATCATTCTACTTTGCAATCCCCATGCCTAGACAAAAGCACAGCCATGGCCTTTGTCACCACCCTATAGAAGTACAGTGCAGAAATCTGGTTTCTAGTAGAATGTCTCTGACATCAAGGTGTGGATGAGTAACTTCTTTATTTGGTTTCCAAGTGTAACATCCAGTTTCTAGAGTAATTATTCATCAAGATAGTAAAGTCCAGTTTACATAGGCAAGCACCTGCATCCTCTCTCTCAGGCTTACATCTTCAACTGCCTTCTAGAGAACACCAGTCACGCATAAACATTCTAATCTGTAACATTCCAATGTCAATCATAACACTCACTCCAGATTCCACTAGGATGCAGGAGAAGACCGGATCCTTACATACAGCTGTGAAACTTTGTCAGCACCATACAAAAGTCCAGTCAGCAGATTTTACCAGTGTGATGCCTATACAAAGGTCAATCCTGGCAACTTTGGCAGGCTGGTCCTTTTCAGGCAAGCAACACAGAGTATTTGTAGAAAAGCGTGTTTTTGGAACACAATAATCCTTAATTAAAAATACACAGCGGCTAAAGCATGCCTAAACAAAAACACAGCCATCGGACTGTGTCTGCACCCAATAAAAGCACAATCATGAAACATTACCATGTCTATGTAAAAGTCCAAACGGCCGGTACTGCCAATGCCAGTCCATGAAGGAATGCACATGGGGCTTGAACGCTGAGATCGTGAAGCATGTTTGCAAAGATCTCAGCTCTGCTGCACGGCCATATATAGCAAATTTAAAAACTCAGGATTTCACTGTTGCAGGATGTGTTTTGTGAAATAGTTGAACCCTAAAAAGGGGCTTCAGAACAGTAAACAATTCCAAGTACCTTACCGCTTTTAAAAGTATTTGTAAAGACTTAATTTAAATAAAATGCAGCTGTGCTGAGTTTAAAGGCATGATTTTTCCCCTGTGGAGTGTTTGCTTAGGGGGTAGGGCTAACCCATGGCCCTGTGCTCTTATCATGTCCATGGGGTTTAAGCAGGCATTTGAATGGGCAGGGAAAATTGAAGGTGTCACACAAGCCTCCCAGAGTATTGCATACTCACAACACACAATTTAAGGAGACAATATCACATTTTTAAAATGATGGGGCATTCAAGGTATCGCCCCAGGACTCTGCCCCCTCTGCATTTCCTGTCAACGCCAGGGCTTCAAACAAGCATTTGACTAGGTTTGCTGAATTGGCAATGTCAGGAGACCTTCAGCTGAGTATTGCATGCTCATAACACACAATTTAGGGAGAGAATATGAGGCTTTTTTGCAATGACATAGCACTTATGGGGTCCACTGAGGGCAGTGTGGGTCAAAAGAGCTACAAAGCCCCCATTTGCAAAAACATGTAATTTGTCTTATAATAGAGGCCATGTGAGGTACAGCACCAGTGTTCCTGCAAAGGTGATTAGCTGGCACAGACAGCCCCATCTAGGCTCAGCTTGCAAAGGGAGGAGATTTACCGGTCCGGACCCGAGCGCAAGAAGCCTGGAACCGAAGCACTTTTGTGGATCTAATCTGAAGCAGGATTTATCCAGCTGACACAGAAAGGCAAAGGCATGGGGCCACACCTCTCTGCAGGACACCACTTCGAAGAGGAGTAGATCCTCTCCCTCTCTCTGGTGATAGACAGGTGAAAAGATCATTCAGGGCCTGTGCCCAGCACTCTTGTCTAACATTGTAATAGTCAGAATCATTGTCCATTGAGGCAGTCAGGCTGCCCTTATTACAGACAGGTACATTAGACAATAGGTGACACTGCACACATTTATTTAGGACAACATAAAGAATGGCTTACATATTGCACAACATACTTAAAACAGAATATAGATTTCTGACATAGAATATAGATCAGAAAAAGGCAGCCAATTCCCCCAAAATGAATGCCACATCATGCATTAAAAATTACAAGTGGCATTGGGAAGTGGCTGTTAGGCTGGACGGACACTGCCTAGCTTTGCTCCGGCTTCTTCTACGACTGAGAAAACGCCTCTGTTGCCGTCGGCGAGAGGAAGCCCTTCAGAGTGTTTTTTTCTCCGTAACACTCCAAATACCACAACACAACGCGCACCTTGGCCACGCCCCCATAACTCTCTCCCGGCGATTGGCCTAGGATATTTACTGGTGATCCCGCGCATTGCGCGCGCATTGCAAGTGGCATTGGGAAGTGGCTGTTAAGCTGGACGGACGCAGCCTAGCTTTGCCCCGGCTTCTTCTACGACTGAGAAAACGCCTATGTTGCCATCGGCAAGAGGAAGCCCTTCAGAGTGTTTTTTTCTCCGTAACACTCCAAATACCACAACACAACGCGCACCTTGGCCACGCCCCCATAACTCTCTCCCGGCGATTGGCCTAGGATATTTACTGGTGATCCCGCGCATTGCGCGCGCATTGCAAGTGTCATTGGGAAGTGGCTGTTAGGCTGGACGGACGCTGCCTAGCTTTGCTCTGGCTTCTTCTACGACTGAGAAAACGACTCTGTTGCCGTCAGCGAGATGAAGCCCTGCAGAGTGTTTTTTTCTCCGTAACACTCCAAATACCACAACACAAGTAATGGACTAACTCATGGACTGCTTTCCTTTTTGTCGTTGTGTTTACCTTGTGTTTACCTTGTGCATTTGTGCATTCACCGCTGACTACGGTGCAAGTCTTTCCAACTCGGTTCTAACGATAGCGCTTTCTTTTCTTTTCCTGCAAGCGCACCTTGGCCACGCGCCCATAACTCTCTCCCGGCGATTGGCCTAGGATATTTACTGGTGATCCCGCGCATTGCGCGCGCATTGCAAGTGGCATTGGGAAGTGGCTGTTAGGCTGGACGGACGGTGCCTAGCTTTGCTCTGGCTTCTTCTATGACTGAGAAAACACCTCTGTTGCCGTCAGCGAGAGGAAGCCCTGCAGAGTGTTTTTTTCTCCGTAACACTCCAAATACCACAACACAAGTAATGGACTAACTCATGGACTGCTTTCCTTTTTGTCGTTGTGTTTACCTTGTGTTTACCTTGTGCATTTGTGCTTTCACCGCTGACTACGGTGCAAGTCTTTCCAACTCGGTTCTAACGATAGCGCTTTCTTTTCTTTTCCTGCAGCGCGCACCTTGGCCACACCCCCATAACTCTCTCCCGGCGATTGGCCTAGGATATTTACTGGTGATCCCGCGCATTTCGCGCGCCTTGAAAGTGGCATTGGGAAGTGGCTGTTAGGCTGTTTGGATGTGTGGCTGTGCGGCATCCCTAAGGTATAACTCAGTGACTGTAAGGTAATAGATATTTATTTTTGTGGCGGTTACGGGTTAAAGCTTGGAAAGAGTCCAGGATTTGGTCTAACGTAAATTTTAGGTAGGAGCTCTATTTGACCACTCTGTGGATTAAATCTCTAATTGACAGTATAGAGTGGAGTACTTCTATCCTCTGTGCAAGTGTAAAAGAACTAAGATGGTGAAAAAATTACGTAACGGTAAAAGGTGTTTGAATAGATCCCGCGGGGCTGCATATGAGGGTAGCCTCTCGGAAGAAGAAGATATTGATGTTCAGGCGAATCAGGCAAAAAAGAAAAGTTGCAATATGTGTAGCACGCTTGCTAGCAGTGACTTAAATACCCATGAGTGCTCTCCAGCAGCTTACAATTTAGCTAACCACACACATGTGGCCAGCATTGTAAAGACCATTGACTTAGAGAAGGACAGTTGCACGGAACTTTCTGATTGTATTATATATCCAAAAAATGTGATTACTAATGTACCTATTAATGACAACTCAATGTTGGGTGTTGTTGGAGACGAGGACTACTTGCCGCCATTAGATACCTCCCTAGTCGCTCCGGTGGTGTTGGCAGAATTACGCAGTCGAACAAGACTGTCAAATGGGCCTTCTACGCCAGCCGCGAGTTCTCATCAATTTCGAGAACAAGTTCATTTTCATGCTGCCATTGAAGCAAATTTGAAACAGCTTAAAAAGACATGAAAATAAATGATACATCTAATGCTAACACCATGAGGAAGGTCAGCTCGCCTGCACATGAGTTACCCCAAATGTATAATGAATCAAGTAATTCACAATCCCCTGTCTTGGGCATAGGCCGAACCCAACTAAAAGAGAGAAATGAAAGTCCACGTTTACCAAACTCGTCTTTTCCTCTCTACCCACTTGAGGATACCTTAATTGACCTGAACAATCAAGAACTCCAAAATTTTCCTGTGCTTGCAAGAATTTTGAACTTGCTTGATAAAGGTCATGAGTATACACATGGAGCGCTGCATGCATTAAGTAACTCCAACGCAGAAATTATGAACACCCTAAGTAGAATCGAAGGATTTATGATGTTACAGGAAAAATGTAATAACTTCTGGGCTTCACAACTGGACACTGTGAGGCAATTGGAACACCCTTTAGTTAGGCCTCCAATTTGTGATCAGGCTTCTCAAACTGAGGGGATCTACGTACTAAAAAGAGAGGCATCTGAGGCACAATCGCAGCCTGTAACTAAGGACAAGCCTATACCTGTCTCTGAATATCTTGAGATTGCAAAATTACAACATGACAGGATACTGGTCCTTGAAAACATCATAGTAGCAGCGAACTCAGTACCCCCAGAGTTAATGGAAAAAGATGGTGTTAATCTCCCGATAGCAGTGAACATGGTCCTGGAAAAACCAGATAGTCCTCAGCTATCATGGATCTGATTGACCTAAACATGGCCAATCTTTCAGTGACAGAAATTCCCTCAGCGAATGAGGCAGAGGAAACTGAGCCACCGCAATCTATGTTTTTTATGTCAAGAAAGGCAAAAAAACAATATGCAAAATCTCAAAAAAGAAAGGGATGAGTTACAGTCTCCTCATTGCCCCTAGTTATTACGGAAAAAAAAAAATTAAAAAAAAACTAAAACAATAGCCACCCCCTTTTCCAGCAAAATGGGTGTTGCGCAAAGGCAATTGGACGATATGGGCATTGATATTACACAACTGAATAAGTGGAGTCAGGTGTTCTTGGAGGAGAGCAAACCGCTGGCTGAGACCAAGTTGCCTCCCGCAAGTACCTCCTCTGAAAAGACATCCGAGAACTCTCCTATGCTAATACAAACACAATTACAGAGGTTTTTTGAGAAGATTGATAAAAAAATTACGTGCATGTCGGTACATGTGATAAATGACTCTCCTGAATGTGTGGGGAATGATGTGGAGAAACAAGCAGGAAATTAAATTGTCATCCAAAAAAGTAAAGTAACAAGTGGGCATCAGCCCACCCCGTCACCAGTCTGTACAAATGTGAAGGGGTCTTTAGATCCAGTCTTGTCCTATACAGATAATGTAGAGAAAGTGGGTAGGGCTGTCCAAAGGGAAGAAATACCATTAGAAATGAAACCTATAATAGGATGGTGGGCCGATTATAACTTGATCGATAAACCCAGTCTAAATCGAGCGGCGATAATGAAAATCTTCCACCAGATACCAGCTTTATGTAATTTGGTCTGAAACGACATTGACTGGGTAAAATTACCATTCACATACAATCACCGAATGATTTGGTAACTAGAATCTCCCATAATTGCCTCTTTAATTTGGGCGCACTATAGAGACCTAGAGTTTTTGGGTTATAAGAAATTTGACTTCCACTCAATGGAGGATGCGTCTGCCATCATGGACTATCAAGATGCAGAGGAAAAAATAAATCAAAAAAATGAGCCAAGGGACACTCAACTGTCTATGTTACATGAAAAAGTAAGCTCACAGGCTGAAACTGTTGATCAAATAATAAAAAGTCTTGCATGGTTAGAGCCCCTAATGAAATCGATGATTAAAGACAATCCTGTGGTTGACAACTCATAAAAAAAATGTATTTATTATAAAATCTTGAAACTGTGTGGTTATAAGAACTTAATGACTTGGTTGAAGACAATGTCTAAACAGGCCTGCGATTATTATTCTGCAGGAAACTATGGCCATTGCTGAAATGCCCGTTGAAGGTTTTTCTTGCTTCTTTAGCCACGCACAAAAGGGACTCCTGGGGCGGCCAAGAGGGGGCCTTGCAATTCTAGTCTCATTGGTTTTTGATGTGGTTATAAAGAAATTGTATGTTTCTGAAGAAATCTTGGCCATTGTCATATTGTCCAATAACTCCCAGAATACTCCGCTAGTAGTCTTATCTCTGTACTGGAACCCAATGAGGTCCACAGTTGATGGAATATTAGAAAAATTGAATGCTCTGTTAGAGGTGATTATGAATGAATTGTCGAACGCTGAAATTATTCTGGGCGGGGATTTTAACTCTTCTTTGTTGTACTGCCATGTTGAGTATGAACACCCAAATAATCAACTTGCTTTATCGTCTCATGAAAGAGGTCAATTGTGGGGTAACTTTTTCGATGACTGGAACATGCAAGTTATTCCATTTGCAACAGATGGTCTTCAAACGACCTGGAAAAGAGGCTGCTATAAGTGTCCTATTGATTACATCGTTGTTTCAACCTCTTTAGTCACGTCTCATGTGCATTGCATAATTGAAGAATCATCTCTCAGTGATCACTCTTGCTTGAGCTGTGCGTTAGCGTGTACTTTAGATGAACACAAATTGTATGGTCCATTAAAATTGCCTGTTATTGACAGAAATATGTTATCCATAAGATGGAATTTAAACACGTGTCGCAAGTTGAACAGTCTTGTGAATCGTGACCTGCTTACATTTGATTCGAAATGTCAATGGCAGAATGTAGGTGGTTGGATTTATGGAATGGGAAAATGATTTGTAAACACCTGAATGATATATCCTCCACTTACAAGCCTGCGAGGATTGTGGAAGGAGGTGGTATATTTGACTTGGCGATTGCAAAGAGAAAAACACAAAAAAATCGACAAATAAGGGTCTTGAAAAGGGCATATAATCTCTCGTCTGCCCAAGTAAACGACAGAAACAAGGAAATTAGGGCAAAATACAAAAATGATATTAGATCCTTAAAATTCATTATACATATGAAAAAGAATCAACAATTGATTAACATGATGCTTGGTCGAAAAACCAGAGAGATTTGGGGAATATTAAGAGACCCACTGAATAGAAGCCAGGTTCAGAAATCCTCTACAGTAAGCGGGGAAGATTGGGTTGTATTCTTCCGGAACAAATATGAGATGCCGGAAAAATATAAGTCGATTAAATATGAGGTATGCTTAGCAGATTTACCTAGCAGTTGTCCATGGGAGGTGGAGGCTATTGAGTTGGTAATAATGAATCTTAAGCAGTCAAAAGCAGCTGGCCCACATGGAATTCCACTGTGTGTATTGAAAAATGATCCAAAATTCTGGGCCTCTTATTTACATTGCTGCTTTGAGCTTATATTTAAAACAAAAAAAATTGCCCCCCTCTTGGACATCTGCCTTAGTTATCCCCTTACACAAAAAAGGAGACACAGCTGATCCTGCCAACTTTAGACCTATCGCTCTGATCGATATCTCGGCAAAAGTGTTTGCTGCATTAATCCCAAAAGAACTAAATTCCTTTATATCTGTTTCTCAGACCTTTTCTCGTGATCAAGTTGGTTTCAGAAAAGGGCTAGGGACACAATTAAATGCAACTATTCTTGCACACTTATTAAAGAGCGTAAGGCAGGATCAAAAAGGTCCAATACATATGGCTTTTGTCGATTTATCATCTGCATTCAACTGCGTCATTAGAGAAATCTTATTGGTGAAGATGAAATTGTTTCAGATTCCGGATCACATAATAACAATGATTGTTATGCTTCTCTCTAACACCAGCTATAGGGTGAGAATCGATTGTTTTGGTCGTTTGACTGAACCTATACGAACCTTCATTGGGGTCAAACAAGGGTATAATCTAGCGGCAACCCTCTTTAATTTATACCTTGCTGACATAGATGAGCTCTGGAGTCAGATGGTTTCCTTTCCATCGAAATTGGGTTATCTATGCATAAATTGGATGGCATTTGTCGATGATATAATTCTTCTAGATCGCATCCCTTTTGGTTTACAACATAAACTACAACGGTTTTTTAACTTCTGTGGAACCCAGGATTTGTCAGTAAATTCAAGCAAATCAAAAAAGATACTTATCTTTAGTAACAAAAGAAAGGCGGTATCATTTAAATGGTCCATAAACAGTAATGAGATTTCTCGGGTTCCAGGACTCATTTATCTGGGATATAATCTGTCAAACGCCGACTCAATATCTAAATGGCAGGCGGCAATCTCAATAAAAGCGATGCCATTGATTGGTCAGATGAAGATTATTCACAGTAAGTTATGCCAATTTTCGCTTATTCCACTTATTGAGTTTTATCTACTTAAAGTTGAATCAATCATCTTATATGGGTTAGACCTATGCTTACTTTCAATTGGGCCGATACTAAATGCGCTGCAGGGGTTGATCTGGAAGAAGGTTCTACATTTGCCCCTTTCTATGCCTAATTCGATCATCATTCATGAGCTAGGACTAAATTCTCTGGCATCTAAACTCTTGTGGCGGAGACTTGCTAACTTTGGAAAAATGTTAGATCCTGTTAAAAACTCACTATATGAATATCTAGAATCCATGGTGATGAAAGGTATTCCTATATCCTTGCAGAAGGCAAATGTCGAATTACTTAATGCCCTGTCTATGATTGCACAGAACCTATCAGATTTGGTCCGATATCCTCAGATTGTAAAAAAATAACTTTACATGTGTGATTGGGCTAACACCGCTGATAACATTGGACAATACAGCAATCATAAGGAATATGCGAAATTCCGCCATAAACAGCAACCTCTTCTTTTATATCTTACACAAGTACCCAGTAAATGGGTGAGAATTTCTTTTATGCGATTTAGATTTAACCTTGTATTAACTAAAGATTGCATAAAAAATTGGAAGAAAAACATTGAACAAATAGACATGAATTGCAGATTATGCATGACAGGTGCTCAGGAAACCCTGAAACATCTTGTATTATATTGTACAGCCTTGGAATCAGAGAGGGTGAAACTTCTTGGCAAATATATATTTCAGCTACTGGCGTTGCCTATGAATCCTTGTGGGTTCAATGTATGTGGGGATTTAGGGTGCCGGTTGTACTTGCTCTGGTACGTCTGCTTCAAATTATAGAAAAAAGATTAGGCATGGTAAATGCTGACTGAAAAAGAAGAAATGAAAATATGGTTGTAAAGATATCTAGTTATAGCCTCTAGTTTGAAAAGGGAATATAATGTTCCTGATAATCACTATCGTAATTTTAATATCAAATGCGTGATAACAATTTATTTGGAAGCATAAACTTGAATTGTGAAAATTGAATTTTCTATTATATTGGACATGTCTGTCTGATTCTTTTATTGATTTTTATATCACATATGTGTTGTTTTAGTATTGTATCATTTGAAAAAGATGTTTTGTAAAGCTTGAAGTGTTTTGATTTACTGTATTGTTTAAATTATATGTTGTAAAGATGTTCCATCAAACACAACAATAATAAAAAAAGAAAAACTAAAAAAAAAAATTAAAAATAAACTGCAGTCTTTAAATCTCCTGGAAGTTTAAAAGTGTTGAACAAATACTAAATATAGTGCTGTGTGTAGCTTAGAAAGGGAGGGCTTGGATAGAAGCCAATGTGCAGTGATTCAGCAGTTTAAATGGCAAGAATATATTATTTCCAGCGGTGCTGCTTACAAATGAAAATGGCATAAAGTCAGAAAAATATAAGCTAGGCGGAGTAACCAATAAGAAGCCAGCCAGCTAATCTATGACCTGGAAGGTCTGCCTGGAGCATGTGTCATCACAGAACTGCTATTTTCCATTTATAAAATTGCATATGTGTCTTGTGATTTAGTAAATGTGGAAAACAACCACTCACTCTAATTAGCATAAAATGAGGTAATTGTGACAAGAAATAAACATGTGTTCCAGAAAAGCATTTATGTCCAATGGAAAAGAAGTAACATATTTGAACTTTAAGTAAATTAGCTTATCAAAATATAAGGTTCATATTAGCATAAAATGATTGTGTAATTCGTGCCATCTAATGAAACCACGACCGATGCAGAAATGCAGTGAGAAATTCTTTTTTCCCCCTGTTAGACAGTTGATTAAACAAGATGCTGCCAGCCGGCTTTCTTTGTGTCTCTTTCTTCCACAGTGTGAATGTATTTCCAATGATGGCTGACTGCAAGGGTTTATGGCTAAGTAATAGCCTCTTTAACAGCTGACAGGGAGCCAACGACCCATTACCCAACACATTGTGAATAAGGTAAGCCGTGAGCACGACATTGTCTGGGGTGTTAACAAATGTCAGGTTGTGTGTATGTAGTTTTCAAACTATGTTTTTGACAACCGTGCAATGTGCTTTTAAAATGTAAAACCTCTGTGTTAGGCCTAGCCAGTCTACAACTTTATTGCCATGGGATTTCTGTGTAAATATAAATTCTTGAGGCAGCAACTTTTAAAGCCCTGAATATAAGGAGTTATTGACAGCTTCCCACTGTGCGAAACATAGCTCCAGGCCATGACAGTGACATTTTCAATGTAAAGACCTATGTCTCTCTGCAGGTCTTGCTAGGTATTAGGGTTTTAGAGGCTTTTGAGAGCTGTGCTGGGACAGAGTTAATTACTAACCACTAACTGAATACTTTGTAAGTGTTTTCAAGCAATGGGTGTGAGAATATTTTATTTTAAAAAGCCTCAATGTAATTTACAGCACTATATTTCAGATCAGCAATGCATTATGTGAAAGCTTGTGCTTTGAGAGCTTTAGCGATTTCGGGTATGGGGTGTTTAAGCTATCTGTAGCCAGAGACATCTTTATGGGAGAGGTAAAAGGGCTACCACCCCCGGGGCATCATCTTGGACAGTGGCCCCACAAGGCTGTCTGTAGTAAATCAGTCAGTTAACATTGTTCACCAAACTTAAATAGCACAATCCAGGATATTATATGGCTTCCTGCTGCGGGCTCTAAAACTATCACCTTTTTGTTGTTGCTGCGGGCTCTAACACTATCACCTTTTTGTTGTTGACAAGTACGTTCTGCTCTGATCAATCTATCCCATCTCACATTTCTGCTGGGCTGTATTGAACATGTGCAATAGCCAAAGTTGAAATGCCGCTTGATAAACTTAAGTGCTGTGCTGGTTCAGAAGACAGCTGAGTGTGTTAAACACTCACTGAAGAATGCTGTGTTCACATGCAAGATTACAATAGCAATTCCAGCAAAGCCGACTCAACCTTTCCTTGGGTTGAAGTTGATAAACCAGTATTTATATGTACTTTGTTTTGTAGCACAACATGGTATTATCAATATCAATGTGGTGTAGGTCTAGAAATTGTTTTTAGTTTGTAGTAAGGATGGGGAAAATGAAATGTTAATGTGCAGAAACCATAGAGTGGGATTACATCTAAGTGGCGCCTTTTAACCAATGCGTGATATGGGCAAATCATGTTTCAATGATTTTAAAACAAAATGTATTAGCCCCTGCAAAGATGATGAACAGTTGCTTCTAATTATGAACAAAAGCATGAACCTTTACCTGAACCACGGCTACAAATAAGAGTTCCAGAATCATGTGCAGTCTTTATTTAGGGGCATATATGTGGTGCTTTTATACATAACGCCAGATCATTTTACACTTACAATTTAATATGCACCCTATTCATAAAATATTGTGTGTAAAATACTACAGCCTCAAAATTACATTTAAACATTGTTTAGACAGGCCAGCACTGTCGCTGAAATGTTAAATGCCATGTTTTTTGAAGGATTTGTCAATCTGCTTGTGCTCTAAGTTTAACTGGCAATGTCAGTTGTTTGTTCAAGGTTTACTTATGTGGTTGTGGGAACCCGACTGTTAGAAATGTGCTGTTCAAGGTCTAATTCGTATTTGGTAGTTAAGCAGGTTGAGTCGCTGTTGTGGATCGGTAACATGTTTGGAGTTACTTTGAAATCTGGTATGGATTTTTAAAATTTAGTAATATTGTGCTATAAAATGCATGCACCGGCATGCCTTAGTAACAAAACATGCCGGTTCTGGTCTGGGCTCACCTGGTTCTTGAATTGTAGGAGGTGCTGGTAAGAATGCTGCTTGCTCCTAACACAGCCATCTCTCAAAGATGATAATGAATCACAGACTGCATTTGACCCATTTTGATACTAATGTTGTTACGTATAAAAGATGCTTGGGCTTTTTGAACTCCCAACTTTGACAGACCCTACATGGCGGGCTTCAGTATTGCCCAAGATCACACACTTTTGCTAAACGGTGTAGCTGAGATTCTTTCGCACAAACCGCTTGAAATATCAAATTATTTGAAAAAAAAATGCATTTAAACAGCTGAGGGAAACTTAGCGAGGTATAAAGTAATGTATGAAAATGTATTTGACTAGTGCAACAAAGTGATTGATGTTGTGTAAAAGATGTAAAATTCTGATTCTATATTCTTGTGTATAAATTTAGAACCACCCTGGAGCACAGAACCTGAAAGGCATTGGACTGTGGAGAAGTGAAACTACGAATGCCCATGGATGTGGAATGTGGACCCTCACAATCATCAGTCGCTGATGGCATGGATCTAAGGGTGGCCTGTGGATTGTGTAACATTGCAGTCATCAGACCATGGCGGAATGGATTTAGGCTTGCCCATGGATGCGGGTTGTGGAGCCGTGCAATCAACAGAACCTGATACTATGGGGTTCTCAGCCACGGATTCAAAGTGACTGGCTATTATGGGGCACCGGGGATGGGGACACATGCTTTCTCCGATGGAGCAATGGGAATTGTTGGGTTTTGGCCAACAGCAAGAGTGAACGGATGGTACCCAGATGATGGAGCCTGGCTTATATAGTTCCTCAATGGTGCACGGCAACCAATACAGTGGAAATTCACTGGGCTTCTGGACGCTGCAGCAATCCTAGAGCCTTAGCACCACAGGATTTCACCCATTGTTTTGACGCCATAATGGGGAAAGCATCTGGAACACAGTGGCTATTAAGGTGCCAATCCTAGAACGATATAGGTACTGGTGTTGAACGAACCAACCGGCGCTACAGGATGTGATGTTGGACACTACAGTTTTAATTACGGAAAATTGTTCTGCATAGGGCAGGGGTGGGCTATGCCTAACAAAGAGGTTTTACATTTCAAAAGCACATTGCATATTTGTCAAAAACACAGTTTAAAAACTATTTACACACAACTTGATATGTTTTACCCCCCAGACAATGCCGTGCTAATGGCTTAACGTATTCTGTTTTCTATGTTGTTAAGATATTGCTGTTGTTTGCCTATATGCGCCATTATGCCTTTGAGTTCATTGTGCGCAGTATAAATAAATAAATACAAATAAATAAATGAAATTCACACTGTGTTGGTCAAAGCATCGGTGGATCCCTGACAGCAGTGTCCTGTGGAGATGCTCAGCCCCAGGGATGTGTCTTTCTACAGCAGGTGAAAACATCCTGTTTCAGATTAGATCACCAAATGCTTTCTGGTGCCAGGCCTCTCACGCTTGACTCTGGCCTGGTAAACCTGCTCCCTTTGCAAGCTGAGCCTAGATGGGGCTGTCCGTGCTAGCTAATCACCTTCGCTGAGATACCTGCACTGTACCTCACACAGCCACAGCTATGCAATCCGAGCTCTGTAGCAAACAGGGCATCGGAACCCTATTTTATAAGCCAAGATACACGTTTTTGCAAATGCGGGCTGTGTAGTTCTTTTGACCCATCATGCCCTCAGCTAACCCTATTAGCGCTATCTCATTTTAAAAAGGCTCATATTGTCTCCGTAAATTAAGTGTTATGAGCATGTGATACTCAACCCTGGGTCAGGTGACATTGCCAATTCGTCATCACTATTCAAATGCCTGTTTAAAGCCCTGGTCCTTTTAGTCTTTTGCTAACCCGAGTCTTTAGCAGAGGTTTTTCTGTGATGAAGATACAGTCTCTCCTCACCGATGCCAGGGCTGTCTAATATAAAAGACCGGCCTAGCAAGGGGAAGGAAAAAACACAAGCAAAAACTCCAATTGGATTTTAAAAAAAACTTGGTGCAGAGTCGAAATCCGGAAGAAGTACAGAGTCTAGGAGAAGTGGCAACTCAATGGTACCAACGTAGGCAAGAAAATACAAATGACCACGGATTATGGGTGGTAATAAATGAGCAAACTGAATGAGGGATGACACAGGAAAAGCCACACAAACACAGGGACAGAGCCAAGCAGGGTGACTGACTCGAGCAGATTACACTCTGAAAGACCTGAAGAGAGGACTGGCAGGCAAGGCACTGGAGAATGAACAAGGGAAGGGAGAAGCGACACAAGATAGAAAGCAAGGAGTTTTGCCGGCAATGGAGAAAGTTGCAAAGCAAAGCGTTGTATCCATCAGGAGGTTTTCATGTCCGGGTGTGCTGAAACTCACCCTCTGGAGCGTAACGCTGCATGTGAAACAGGGCGCCATGTCTTGGTTGGCAAAGAATCCCTTGTGGATGCCATGATTCAACAAGTGCCATGTTGTGGTTGGCGTGATGAACGCCACCTGTCATATAGTGACCAAGAGCGGTATCACGCTCGGACATCATGCCCGCTGGCAAGCCGGGTCATGCCTGGTTTCCATGGAGGAATCCGATGAAAACAGTGGACCTATGTAGGAGCATGGACATGACAGGTAGGTTCCCATGTTCGTTCTGAAGGTAGGTTCTTTCCACTGGATTAGATATTGCAATGTTCCACAATGGAAACTGGAATCACAGATTTGTTCACTTTGTATTCCTGATGTTGATTGCCTATAATGGTAGGTGGTGGATGAGTTTGATGATAGGATGAAGTATCTGGGTGTACTGGCTTGAGTAAGGATGAGTGGAATACCGGATGAATGCGGTACCATGTCAGAGGTAATTGGAGTCTAAATGCCATGGGATTGATCTTCTTCTTCATTTTGAAAGATTCAAAAAACCTGCGAGAAAGCATGCCCTTATGAAGATGGGCTGGTAAGTACTTGTTGGACACCCAGACTTAATCTCCTACTTGATACAGGGGATCAGGATTACGATGAAGATCAGCATAGTGTTTGGCATCTTTTTGAACAGTGGTAAGGTTAGATATAGCTTGTTTCTGTGTTTCAAGTAATAGAGATATGGCTTCTTGAACAGCTGGTACAACAGTACTATGACTGGGCAAGGATGTAATCCAAGTAGGGTGATACCCATAATTGCAGTAAAATGGTGTCGTACTAATGGAAGAATTAAAAGAATTATTGTGAGAGAATTCTGCAGACGGTAACAATTCTACCCAATTGTCTTGAGCTGCGGAGATGAAGCACCGGAGATACTGTTCTAGCGTCAGATTTGTGTGTAGTAAATGTAATTATTTATTT
This sequence comes from Ambystoma mexicanum, assembly GCF_040938575.1. Taxonomy (NCBI): domain Eukaryota; kingdom Metazoa; phylum Chordata; class Amphibia; order Caudata; family Ambystomatidae; genus Ambystoma; species Ambystoma mexicanum. The sequence goes on along the minus strand of NC_090923.1, from coordinate 618,708,880 downwards.
GTAAAGTGCTAATACACAAGTGAAGTGCTTCAAAGCGGTTCACGACGGGAAGGGAACAAGGGAGTACAGTAGTCATTCTTAAGCCTTGAAGTTTCCGAATGATCTAACAAAAAATATCTAGCATACTAAGCCTGAGGCATTTCTACTAGTTCAAGTGCATGACAGGAGGGAAGGAGAGAAGGGGAGGAGGAGAAGGGAGGAGCATACAATCAATAGGCTGTGTCCAATGTCTAACGACTTGTCTGATAGTACAAGTGCATGAGAAAGAGCGTGGCAAGAAGGAGGGGAGGGGGAAAAGAACATACAGAACAATAAACTACTGTACTAGTTCTGATTGATTGGTGATAGGTCATCAGATTGCGCCTATGCACACAGAGAGGACGGGACAAGCAATCTTGCTAGGCCTAGTGCATTCAAGGTTGTGCAAGTGCACAGACAGAAAGTGTGATGGCGGGGGAGGGGAGACACGTGCACCCAGTCCATCAGGGGTCTGGGTTAAGTGCAGACAGGTTGCCCCTCCCATGGAATGTATTCTGAGTGCAGTAGTGCAAGGCAAAGTGCAGAGGCCCAGAGGCAAGTGTGGGACTGACAGGGGTGTCTGGGAACTGTGAGGCTCTGGAGGTGCACCAGGTGACCAGTCAGTGAAACTGAGCAGAGTTGGGGTGGATAAAGGATGAGGGAAGCAGAAGGAGGAGAAAGGAGGTTAACAGGGGAGAGGGAGGGAGAAAGAGGGAGAATAGAGGAAGGTCTTGAGGGGTTAACGGAACTTGAGGAGGTTCTGGCTCAAGATGGAGAGAGGCAGGGAGGCTGTTCCAGAGGGAGGTACCTGCAGAGGATGAGTAACTCAATCAATGTTTATTCGGTATAAACCGTTAACATCCAACATAAATAAACAATTGCATAAAAAAGTACCACAAAAGAGAAAATACATGTTATAAGAAAACATTTTAAAAAGGAATTTCATTGTTGACAGTTTAGACAAATGCCCCTGTGTACGCTCCGAGTCCTCTTTCTCGGCACTGCTCACAACCATGCTCCTCCTTTGACCTTTAGATACAGTGCGTAAACAGTTTAAATCACCTATATCCCATCTTTCTTGCATGGATATACCATCTATGAGCCATGTGTATTTGTCTCTTAGAGGGGAACTTGTCATTTCCACCAGGGCTCATATACATTGGGATTGGTTGTAGCTTCTATATGAATTTTCGGGAAGTACTGATGGAAACGACTTCACGCCAGGCATGCCATACTGGGAACCCCCAACTCTCGGCACAGTGCTGCCCCAGGTGTGCTGGTGAAAGCCCAGCCATTTTCCTCAGGAAAACATTCTGGGTCACCTCCAATTTTGTGCAAGTCGCATATCCCCATAGCTCACTTCCACATAGTACAGCCGTTTTGTGCTAAAGGTTCAGTACTTCTAGACACTTGTCGCGTCTTTTCCCCCCATACAGATAATAAAACCTTTGGCAACCCTTCAGACTTACTTCCAACTGCTTGACTGCCCAATTAATATGGCCAGTCCATCTGCCATTCTTTGCAAAGATTATACTAAGGTATCTGGTGGTGGTCAACTCCTCTATTCTTTCTTGATTGATGCTCCACTTCCCCTGTTGTTTGCCTCTACCAAAGGTTACAATTTTTGTTTGTGACATGTTTAGCGATAGTTTCAGGTTTTTAAAAAACTGCTCAGCATACTGTAGACTTTGCTGCAGGCCCCCCTCTGTGAGATCAATAAATGCTGTGTCATCAACATAGAGCAATGTGCTATAAGACCCTCCATTTAGCTTCGCTGGAATGACCTTAGCAGATGACTCATGCGGGTTAAAGCCGTATAGAAACAAGGCAAATATGAGTGGGGCCAGCCGACTACCCTGTCAGACTCCTCTGTTTGTAACAATGTCCCTTGAATATTTGTTCTCACCCTCAGATCAGATTGCTGCCGAGGTATTAACGTACACCAACTGGATCATCTGCAGCATTCCCCCCGTGACCCCCATTTTGGCTAGTTTTTCCCATAGGATACTCCTATCAACTGAGTCGAAAGCTTTAGCTAAATCAAGGAATGCTACATATACCTTCCCCCTCTTATCCTTGTATATTTTTCTATAATGGTCTGCAGCATAAAACACTGGTTCAATCCCGAATATCCCTTCCTGAATCCCACTTGGTTATCTGGCATTTTCCCCTGCTCTAAAGCCCACTCTTATAGACGGGCTGCCAGACTGCCTGTAAAGATTTTGCTCACGAAATCAAGAAGGGAGATTGGCCGGTAGGTGTGGGGGTCCGTTACTTTACTCTTTTGTAAATTGGTACCAGGAGACTTCTGTTCCATAAACTTGTGCATTTCTGTGCGACCACTATTGCATTTAAAACTTTTGTCAGGGCTTGCACCCATCATTCTGCTTTCCAAAGAAAAACCTCTGGTGTCTGCCCACCCGGCCCAGGCTGCTTTATTTCTTCTTAGCTGTGTAATATAGACCTGGAATTCCCTTTGACCAAATCTTAGCTTTCCAGCTTAATTCTTGCCCTGCTTAGCTTCCACTGGTTTTAACTACCTTTGGACCATTAAGTACACCTTCAGAATGTGCAACCCATCTTTCTGCAGGAATAGAGCCAGTATCCCCCTTCTCATTTTCCCCAAATCCTTTTGTCACCAATCACCAGAATGTCTTCACATTTTTATCTTCCACTATCCTATGTAGGTGGTACCATTGTTTCTCTATAAATCAATATTTCTTATCCCTCAGCAGTTTTTTTATACGCACACTTTTGCTCATGGAGGGCCATTGCCTGGCTTTTGCCCCCACCTACAGCCGGATTTAGTCCCCATTTCGCATCCCTACACTCTGTATCAAACCAAGTTGTGTCTTCTGGCTTTCTCTTTTCCCTGCTATGCTCTTTTCCCACGGGTGTCACCAGTCTAGCCATTAAATACTCAATAATGCCTTCATAATGTGTGATAATCTTACCCTGATCGGACTCATTAACCATATTCAGTATCCGCCCTTGCATCTCTAGCCCCCGGAAAATGTCTTCCAACTCTGCTCACCCCACTTTCGTTATACTATCGAGCATAGCTTCTCCAGCTTAGGCTGTGGGAGGATAAAGTTCTACCCCCCAAATCTCTATTTGGAGAAATGGCTCACCTGCAGAGAGTTGGAGGAGGCCGGAGGGCTCTAGAAGGAGAGTATTTAGGAAGAGAGCATTATAGGTAGTGTGGGCCCCAACCCCAGAAAGCTTTGTGGACTATGCAGAGGGACTTGAACTTGATCCTTGCAGCCACTCAGAGTGAGTGTAGGGATTTCAACGTTGGAGAGATGCAGTCCCTGGGCCTGAGGCCAGGGATAAGTCTTGCAGTTCTGTTCTGGATAAATTGAAGAGGTCAGAGAGTAGAAGTAGCTAGTTTGAGAAAGAGAAGTTGCAGTAGTCAAGTTTAGAGAGAACCAGGGCTCTGGCAACTGCAGCTGGTAGTGGGACTTTTTAGAGATGCACAAGATGTGAGAAGAGAAGGAGAGAGTGGAGTCTAAAATGACCCTCAGATTATTTGCCTCACTAGTGGCTGAGGGCGCAGGACCAATCGAGGCCGGCCAGAGTGCAAGCGGGAAAGCAGGGATCCCAATGAGGATGATCTTTGTCTTGCTGGCATTAAGGCAGAGATCATTGGCAGCACACCACAAATGAATTGCATACAGAGAGTCAGGGATGAGCTGTGGGTAGCCTGAAAGAGAGCTTTGTGTCATCCACATAACACTGAAAGTTGGAGGTGAAGGCTGAGATCCTGTGGGCGAAAGGAGCCATGTAGACATTGAAGATCCAGGGGGGATAGATTAGATCTGCGGGGAACACCACAAGTAGAGAGAGTGATAGCGGAGAGAAAGGACACAAGTACCACATGGGAAGGGCGATCTGAGAGAAAGGACGCTAGCCTTGCCTGGGCCTGCTTTGTAATGCCCAAGGTATCATGCAGACAGGAGATCAGGATGCTGAGGTTTACTGTATCAATAGCAGTAGAGTGGCCAAGAAGATTGAGGACAGAGGGAGAGCTAGAGTCAAGATTTGAGACCAGGTCTTCTGTGATTCCATTAGATTGAGGATGATAGCCTGAAGACATACAGGTTTGGATATCTAAGTTCTTACAAAGAGATTTTCAAAAGACAGAGGTATACTGGTATATATTTCATGATCTGAAATTATTGATTTGGGTAATCTGTGTAATTTGAAGATTTCCTTAAAAAAAGGCTGCTCATTTCAATCGGTGAAGGAATCTTGGAGCACAGAGTGAAATAAGCCATTTTGGAGAAAGTAGCCACACCATTATAACTGGACAGTTTCTTGAAGGAGGTAAGTCCACAATAAAATCTGTGGCAATCTTTTCCCAAGAGCAGGATGAAATAGTTGGCTGTAGAAGTTTGCCTCAAGATTTTTGTCAGGGTGTTTTGACCTGTGCACAAAATAGGCAGGATCAACAGTACTTTTCCATCGGGTTACATATGGGGCCACAAGAAATGTCTTCGAATTAACTGTTAAGGTAGAATGAATCTCTCTACGTCCTGCAAGTTTAGAATTGCAACACATCTGCCTGACATTTCTTCTGAACACTTCTGAAGATATGTATAATGCTGAACCTAAAAACCATAAGCCATTGTGTGTTTCTAGTGTAGACAAGGATGGATCTGTACTAGAGTAAGCCTGGCGGATTTCATCCAAGAAGGTCTGTACGAGGCCAATGCAGGCGGTGTCTGGAAACAATTTAGCGTAGGGTTCTGTACCTTTGTGAAAGGAAGCCTCCATACAGGATAATGCATCTGCTATGACGTTGTCAGACACCTGAATAAAGGTAAGATGATTGGAACCTGTGAGAAAAAATATGCCCAGAGAGCTTGGTGGCTGTTTCAGCATTCAAAGTATTGCAAGAGGATCAGATTACGGTTGTCAGTTCTTAACTCTGTCGTTTGTTCTGCTCCTAAAAGATGATGCCACCACTCTTTACAAGCCATCTTCAGGGCTAACAGTTCTTTCTCGAGAATCGAAAAATGTCTCTCTGAGTTTGTCAAGGGCTTTGAGAAATAGGCCAGGGATGTTATTTTTCGTCAGATGTTTCTTGTTTAAGTACTGCCCCGATTGCCCCATAGGAAGTGTCTGCATCTTCTATAAACATCTTGTGCAGATCTGGAGGTATTAAGACAGCCGCTTATGTAAATAACATTTTTAAAAGTTGGAAGGCCTTCTCTACATCTTGGTTCCAGGAATGAATTGTGTTTTTTGCTTTTAGAAGAGATTTAATTGGGAAGACCATTTGAGAAAAGGAGGGTATGAATGTTCATTAAAAATGTGCTAGTCCCAGGAACTTTTGGATTTCTTTCACATCGTGGGGGCTTTTCCAATGAAGTATTGCGGATACTTTATGTGGATCCATAAAAATGCCTTCATGAGAAAATATATACCCAAAATAGTGTACAGTAGAAGAATCAAAAATACATTTCAAAGGTTTTACCTGAAGTTGATTATCCAGTAGACGCTGTAGGACCGTTCTTACATGGGAGATGTGTTCTTTCCTTGCCTGGGAAAAAAGTAGAAATGTTGTCTAAATAAACTATAACATTATGGAAGAGTAGATCAGCAAGAAGATTGTTCATGTAATGCTGAAACACAGCGGGTGCATTTGCCAGTCCAAAAGGCATTGCCACACACTCAAAATGTCTGTAGGGAGTCCTAAATACGGTCTTCCACTCATCTCTGCTCTTTATGCAGATTAAATATTATGCTCCTCTGAAGTCAAGCTTAGTAAATATCTTAGCTAATTGTATGGCATCTATTATATCAGGAATTAAAGGAAGCAGATTTGTGTCCTTCACATTTTCCGCATTGAGTCCTTTGTAGTCCAAGCATGGTCTTAATTCCAATGTGTTTCTTTTTGGAATGAAAAAAAGTGAGGCACTTGCAGGAGAAATGGATTCTCTGATGAGACCATTAGACACATTTTGGCATAAATATTCCTTCATGACTTCTTTCGCCAATGGAGTCAAGTGAAACATTTTATTGAATGGTACTGAGGTGTTTGGAAGCAAGGAAATGGCACAATCCTTGGGTCGATGAGGAGGTAAGGATTGGACAAGATCTTTGAGAAAGAATGTTATTCAAGTTCTGGTAATGCGTTGGTATGGTGGTAAGTACCATCGGAGTGTCTTTCTCTGGTAGTATGGTAGGTACGGCAACGACGGATACTGTTTTTCTTCTCACTGACACAGTGTGTCACACAGTTTTCAGAGCAAAGGAATAAACTATGTGCCCTCCAATCGATATACAGATTTTGTCAGATAAATCAGGGAATGCCAAGTATGAGAGGAAAATGAGCAGCTTTTATAGTGTCAAAAACAATGGTCTCTGAATGGTGATTTATCAACACAAAAACAGGACAGGTGTTGTGGATAATGGGACCACTTACTAATTATCTGCCATCAACACCTTCTACAGTTATGGCCATTGCTTTGGTAGACAAGGGTATGTTATTCTGTGAAGCCCAGGTGCAGTCCGTAAATAGGCCTGCTGCCCCTGAATCAAGAAGACCTGGAGCCTGAATAGAACCATCTTCCGGTAGTTGCAGGGACACTTTAGTAGAATGTATGGGGGTGAATCTGCATATTTGGAACTTTTCGATTGCTCCCAGATCCGGATTCCATCTAATACTGGGAGGTGTAGTTTTCCTTCTTTCGTGGAGGAGCTAAACGACAATTACGTAGAAGATGTGAATGCAAACCACAGTACATACACAGACCTACATACGACGACAGGTTTATCCTCAGAACTCGAAAGTCCCTGGTAGCTCCTATTTGCATGGGTTCGGTAGAATCCTGGGTAGGTTCAGGTGTTACCGGTGCAGGTTGAGTAGGTCGGGAAGTTCTGGCTTTCCTTCTTTCAGCTGTTGAGGAGGAGCCAAGTACCTCTACCTGAAGTCCCGCCCCATTCTGCCTATATGTTTCCAGCCAGAAATTGCGACAGGCGCAAAGCCAATAATGGTACCTATACCATGAAGAGTTCTTGAAACAAGGTATGCACTGAAAAACCCTCTGTATATATCCGCGAAGAAATTACGGTCTTCTGAAGGAAATTCCAGAAGAAGTGTGAAAATGAGCGAAAGAGAAGACTGGTGACGTCGCATGAAGCAGAAATGATGCACCTAGAAGAGATGCCAATAAAGAAAGGATATAGACCTTATAGAATCTGATGGCAAAGTAGCGAATTAAGCAACATTTCACGAGCGAAATGAAGATTGCACATGCGGAGAAGCACTGAAGAAAATGCAAAACAAATTCACAAATGTACAGACGCAGTAACGCAAGTAGACAAAGTAATCATAAGGCTGGCTACGTAGTGAATAGATTGCAGGCGGTGTTGCCAATGTATATATATATATATATATATATATTTATGTATAGAATCTGGATGTTCCACTACGCATTTCAGCAAACTTGGATCCCATGAATGAAAGGGCCGGAAGTATGGTGCAGCAGAATAAAACAAGCTGAAAGTGAAGGAAGATTCGAGAAGGCTTGCCTGGCCCAGTGTCAAGAGTTGGGGCCGCCAAGAACCTTCTTATATACTCGAGGAGATACAGTGAATGTGAGAAGGAAGATGAGCTCCTATTTGAGGTGTAACGGAAAATCACTAGAAGTGCCACGTTTTCTTCAGTTAATAGTATTAAATACAACGAACAAGCTCAAAACTTGCTCAGATGAAAATAGTCTTTAGGACAAGCTACACTGAGACCAGAAGATAAGGCCATGCCTTCATTCCCTTTTATTATCAGGCACAGTGAGCCTTCACAAGGCCAAGTTCAAACAAAGTAATTGAATGGCAGACCACAGGAGTGATGGTGGATGTTGGGCTAATTGGGTGGGGATGCCAACCCCCAACCTGGAGTACCAGCATGTGTGCTGCTAGCGAGTGGAATATTCCAGACGGGTACAAGCGTGCCAACCAATTGTAGAGGGACACATAGCAAGGAGCCCTATAGTTTGAGGAGCCAATAGAGCATCCTGTATTAGCCTGAAACGGAAGATGACTTGCACTTGGGGATGGCTTAGTTGACCTTAGACCTTAGAGACCCAATCACGATCCACGCCCCTACAGAAAGTATACTTAGATGTTCCCTTTAAGCCTATCACTTCCCCTAATAGGTTTTCATATTTTGCTATGTAGTGTGACAACACTTATGATGAATTTCTAGTATAAAGTTGTGCTTTTTTATGAAATATTTGAGAGACTTGAACAAATGTCTGTTGATGTCCATTGCACTCCCTGTTTTAGATCATTGTTAATAAAACAGCTGCGATTTTTACCAAACTTCCTGAGTCGGTCTCATTATTGATGTATGAGTAGGATCTGCATCCCCATCAATCTCAGATACTGTTACCTCGTCTTAAAGGACCCTAAAGGGTTCATTTGGTAGCAGAAAGAGGATTGTTCAGACCCATCGGTCACTAGACTTTTAGAACTTTTGGAATATCATGTGTCCTCTGACATTTATCTGGAGGATCGCGAGGCTTCCTGCGAGAGCAGCCATTATAGAACTCTTGCAAGAAGACTGATACAGGCGGGAAGGGTCCCTCTTTCAAGAAATCCCTCTTGGTTTCCACACGCGCTGAGCGGACTGAAGGCGATGGTGGATGGTTGGCGGAGAAGACGATCCTTAGGGTCAGGAGCCGAAAGGCAAATGGTGAGTAGATTAAGGGGGCTGGCAAAATAAGGGAATGGAGATTGTGGAAAAAGTATAAGGTAACAGGGGGTTGTTTGGTAATATATGAAGAGGAATGCCTGTATAGCTCAGAGTCCTAAACTCAAGGAGCTTTTAGAAGGAGTCATTTCAAAACCCAAGGGGTACTTAGGCGGCACATAGATAGATCTATGAGAAGAAAAGATTGAAACTCCTATCGGGGTATTTTAGGGGAGAGAGATAGCAGCGAAGAGCGCTGAGGAGATACATGTTAAAGTCGACTAGTTTGTCTTTGTGCATTTTGTGTATCGAAAAAGTGAAGGAAGTGTTGAAGAGCAGCGAAGATAGGCTGTGGCGAGTAGAGATCAAAAGTTAATATCTATCTTTTTAGTCATTGTTGGTGCCGAGCGAACAGGTAAATTGGAGTAAACTGAGAAGTAGAGGCTTTGGGCGGACACTGTTGGTGTGCGCTCATATTTGTTATTTTTCTGAAACGTATTTTGTGTAACTCAACAGTAAGTATTGATAGTCAATTGAGACTTGTCACGATGGGGGATGTTACTCCACTGATGCATCTTTGCAAGCAACTGCCATAACACGCACCCAAGCTCAAACAGTATAGTAGGGAATGGGTCAAAGGTACACCAGACAAGATGTTTATGCCATGGCCGCAAGGGGGATCATGGTCAAAAGTTGTTTTGCAACACATGACCACATACTTGCATGCTGCGTACACAGTGAAGAAATTGGAGAACAGGCTAGCTAGTTTAGACCTCTGGAAAATGCTCTGGAAAATGTATCAGGAGGAACGAGAAGATATGCCTCCTGAAGACTGGATGCTTAATCAGTGTAGCAAGGAAGGTGGTGAGCTTTCTGCTCCCCTTGCCACTCCCGAAGTAAGTGGTGATAGTGCAATAGATGAAGAATTGTATCCATTAAGAGAACTAAAGGCGGCAACAGGATATAGTAATCCGAAACATGAACCGCCTGCTTATAGCAATGACGCAAACCCAGACAGGATTAAAGGAAAGGAGGTAACCTTGAAGGTCTTAAAAGGTAAAGAGGAGACAAGCGAATGACCAAATGTATCCTTAGATATAGAACTGGAGATTAAGAGATGGAAAGGAGAAAAGAATAAAGCTGACGAGGTTACGCTTGTACAAAATGAATGGATGGGTGGACAGATACTGCTCAAACTCGATGGGAAGTATATCAAGGAAGTAAGGCAAGGGGAAGATCAAGACAAACAGGATAGAAAAGACAGGGAATGAGAGAAACAAGTGAAGGAAGATGAGCATAAAAGGAAGAGAAGACAAAGGTGCGAACATATGTATTAGGAGGAGCAGCTAAGAAAGGAAGAACAGGCAGAGGAACAAAGGAAGTATTATAATAGGCAGACAGCAATCGAAGAACAAGACAGGTTAGAAAGGAAGAAAGAAGAGGAAGAAGAACAGAAATGATGAGATAAAAGAATGCAAAGAGGAAGGGACGAAGAGGTGCGTAAAGAAAACACAAGAAGGGAAAAGAAAAGATAGGAGGAGAGATTTAGAGGGAAAGCGAGGAAGCAAAGGGAATTAGATGAAGAAATGGAACAAAAAAGGAGACAGAGGGCAGGCGATATTGAACACATTGAGAAATAGCTGACGGAACTGAGTCCAGTAATATCATGGGGCATTATAAAGGAGTTTCTCCCGTCTCAAGGAGCAATGCCAGGACCATCTAGGGTAAACCTAGATGAGAAATATGATGCTTTCCTTCACTGATGAAGGCATAGTGTATTCCACTCCAGGAATACATTATTTAAACGTGGTTTAATTGATCATGGCGTTTACAGGGCAAATAGGCCTGCGAGGGATGCCATTAGAGCCAGAAGTATTTCTGTATGGGGTACGTCTTTTTTTGACATGGCTACCCGGCTTAGTGGGTAAAATTATGAGGATAGCTGATGAGTTCTTGTTCAGGCCACATGTACCTATGGACGAAGAGGGGGGACAGACTATTCCGCTAGAGTTACAGGCAGCCTTAGTGCGAGGGGAATTGCCCATGCTCGAAGGAACCGTTGACGAGGGCAGGCAATGGAGAACGGTAATTGCTTTTGGGGAAGAGTATAGATTGACTGACGTCACAGACGAAGATATGTTTAGAGAAGATCCGTCAGATGATTAAGTAGTATTCAAGATGAGTATTACATATTGGATCAGAATAGAGGGAAGGGAAATCCCACAGTGAATGGTGATAGTGTGGATACGCCCTGCATTTTTTGATGAGGACATGGAAAAAGTGCCAACCTCTTTATGGACTACAGGCCCCTGTGACATAGGCCTATTGAAGGGGGTGGGGGGAGTTAAGATCAAGCTGAAACCAGGAGCCATTTTACCTCAAGCCAGGTAGTACCTGATGTCTCGAGAGGTGGATGAGGGTATTTTTAAGACTATTTTGGCTACGATGGAACAAGGTTTCGTAGTGACGTCAGATCCACCATGTAATACCAATTAACCAGATTGCAGAGGCAGAGTTTCCTCTAGTTCCGAATCCTGTGACGATTTTATGTAGTATCCCCACAGAGGCACAATACTTCACGGTGATTGACTTGAAAATTTGTTTTTCTCAATCATATTGAATAAGGACTCTCAAGACCTTACGTCATTCACGTTTCATCAGACTAAACAGATGAGTTCTCGTTTGCCCCAGGGGTACTGTGAGTCTCCATCGATCTTTAATAGGGTCCTGCAAATGGACCTAAGAAATATCGATTTGCAAAGTCTTGTGCTGCAGTACGTAGATGACATTTCAGTTTTCAGCACAACAGAAGACGAGTGCAGAAAAGATTTGATTCAGTTAATGACTATCTTGGCACAAAGGGATGTAAAGTAGACAAGAAAAAAAATGCAATATTGCCAGGAGGAGGTGTTGAACATAGGCCAGTTAATCTTGCATGAGGGAAAGAAAGTTACACCTGAAAGAGCTGAGGTGATTATGAAAACAGCAAAACCACACACGATAAAGCAAATGCAGTAGTTTCTGGGATTGTGCAACTATGTTAGAGCATTGGTATTTGACATGCAAAGGCACCCGAACACAGATACAGAGCCAAGCAGGGTGACTGACTCGAGCAGATTACACTCTTAAAGAGATGAAGAAAGGAATGGCAGGCAGGGCACTGGAGTGTGAACAGAGAAGGCAAAAGCTACACAAGTTAGAAAGCAAGGAGCAGTAGTGGCAACCGAGAAAGTTGAAACACGAAGCATTGTATCCCTCAGGAGGTTTTTGAGTTTATGGACCTTGGAACATGCATCTATGGCTGGATGGGATTACACCAGAATAATTCTGAGTCCAAATAACTGGACAAACTCAAGAAGATGGCAAGTTGCTGTTATATTAACAATAATCTAAAACAGGGAGGTTACAGTAAACATCAACGTACGTACTCTAAGAGATTTCCACAAAAAATACAATTGTATACTTCTTTATGCATCGGAGTAGCATCATACTATGTGTCAATAGTGAAAAACCCATCAAGGGTTGGGATTGATTGAGGGACACATATAGATATACAATCATATAGGAGCTAGGTTTGGTACTGGCTGTCCAATATCAGGTGGACAAATTATACCTACCTCTTCATATGTGCCATTTAAGAAGAATCAGTTACACAGTGTTTCATTGGTTTCTTAAGCTAAAAGGTCCTTTGTTTTATGGACTAATACAATTGGTTTGGCATGCTTGTGCCATATCTGGAAAATTCAGTACAATTAGCAGCATGTAAGCCCAAACCCAGGTGCAAGTAGATAGGACATGAAGCTGCCCTATCACCCAATTAGCCCAGCATCTCTCATCACCCATACATTCTGCCATGAAATTCTCTTTGTACTTGGCCTTCCAGAGTATTCTCATCCTTTGAATGCAATGGGAGTGGGGGCACTCGCTATCGTGTCTGGAACTCCTCGTTCAAACCCAATTTTCATCCTTGACTAATGTGACAAGAGACCATGATTCTGTTCATTTTGCAAGCTTTTAAATGCTTTAAATAAATTTAGACTTGGCATCATTTACGTTTTTTTCTTGCACCTTAACGTGAGTGGATTCATCCTCCGTACACATGTTTTTCTTCAGAGTAAATAGCTGACCTCAACTTCTCAGTTCTTGCCTTGAGGCCAGACACCCTCCCAACGCAGATCCACTAATTTGCTATTCTGCTGTGACACAGCTTTCCATTCTTTCTCAGTGATTCTTTGGCTTATCGCTTCATGATACAAATGTCCAGTTTCTATACAATGGCGGCTTTTCCCATATTCTATTCACTACTTATAGCTAGCCTATATGATGACTTGGTCTATCTTGCATTTCAGCATCTGTACATTCATTAATGTTTGGATTTGTACAGCACTTTTTACTTAAGCAATAGAACCCTCACGGCGGGGGCATTACCGACTCAGGTAATGCCCCGGGGCCCATAGGTAAGGACCCGAGTGAAGCGAGGGCCTTACCGAAGGCCCCGGGGCATTACCAGAGTCGGTAATGCCCCGCCGTGAGGGTTCTATTGCTATTAGTATCCCAGCCCGCAAAATTTGCGTGACCGGGGTACTAAAAGTAATTTTTTTCTGTCCCGAAACGCTGCAGCGTTAAAACGCTGCAGCGTTTTGGGACAGAAAAAAAACGACCAAGAAAATGGCCGCCGCCATGGAAAGGGAAAACGGAGTCCGTTTTCCCTTTCCATGGCGGTCATTGGGAGCGGACGCGCTGGGAACACTTGTGTTCCCAGCGCGTCCGCTCCCGAAAAAGGATAAAAAAAAGGTAAGTGGGGTTGGGAGGGCGGGAGTGGGACGGGGGGAGGAAAAAAAATGAAAATAAAGTACCTGCGTCCCCGGCAGGGGACGAGGGAAGCCCCCAGCCGTGTGGAGGTACAGAGTCTCCACACAGCTGGAGGCTTCCCTCGTCCCCCGCCGGGGACGCAGGATCAAGAAGGTAAGTTGGGGGGGGGGGGGGGAAATTTAAAAAAATAAAAATACTTACCCGAGTCCCCAGCGGGGGCGAAGGCAGCCTCTCAGCCGCGCGGAGGCTCGGAGCGGGGATGGCCCCGCTTCGAGCCTCCTCATTGGCTGAGGGGCTGCCACGCCCCCCTCCGGGGACAAAGGCCGTGGAATCCCGACGGAGGGATTCCCGGCCGGGTAGGGACCTGGCGAGAGCCAATCAGAATGCTTGTTGCATTCTGATTGTTTCTCGCCGGGGTACTAATGTTCAATCTTCACGTTTTACACTTTAAGGTTCACTTGATTCTTTACTTTGTTATTTCTCCTCTAGGATCCATACATCATCTTCATTCAGTATCTCAGGACATCATGCACTTTCTCATGACGTCATCAGTTCACTTTCTTTGCTCTTTCTCATATTCCTTCAGGGAGTTCCTGCTGCAGGCTGTCATCAACTCAACGGTACTACATTCAATATGGTTGTGTTAATGGATACCGTCTACCATATGCTTGCTGTACTATTGGTACAGTAGCTAAGATTAGACGGGGCACGGTCTGATGGCTCCAATACAGGGGATCTAGCGGGTCGGATCTCCTGTAGTAATGTACGTCTGCTTCTCTACATTTTCATGTCCGGGTGTGCTACAACTCCTCCTCCAGAGTGTAACGATGTGTGAAAATAGGCGCAATGTCTTGGCTGGCAAAGAAGCCCTTGTAGATGGCGTGATGCACCAAACGCCATGTTGTGGTTGACTTGATGAACTCCACCTGTCATATAGTGACCAAGAGCGGTATCATGCTCTGAAAACTCCTGACGAGAAACGTGGGGTGCAGTGTCATGGGGCGATACCTTGAATGCCCAGCTTTTTAGAAGCTTGATATTGTCTCCTTAAATTGTGTGTTGTGAACACGTGATACCCTGGGGAGGCTCGCGTGACACTCTCAATCTCCCGCCTATGCAAATGTGTGTTAAAACGCCCTAGGGATGACAACGTCACGGGACATTGGGATGAACCTTCTGCCTAAGCGAAAACTCCACAGGGGCAAAGTCATGCCTTTAAACTCAGCACAACTGCATTTTATTTCAATTAAGCCTATAGAAATACTTTTAAAGGCAGCACAGTACTTGGAACCTTTTTTTTTCTGAAGCCCCTTTGGAGCGTTCTACTATTTCACAAGCCACATCATGCAACTGTGAAACCCTGAGTTTGTAAATGTGCTATAAACAGCTGTGCGGCCGAGCTGGGATCTTTGTAAACATGCTTCACGATCTCGGCATTAAAGCCCCCTGCGCATTCCTTCAAGGACCGTTATTGGCAGAACTAGCCATTTGGACTTTCATATAGACATGGTAAAGTTTCATGGCTGTGCTTTTATAGGGTGCTGACGAAGTCCGATGGCTGTGTTTTTGTCCAGGCGTGCTGTAGCCCACTGTGTATTTTTAATTATGGGTTATTGTATTCCAAAATCACGCTTTTCTACAAATAAACTGTGTAGCTTGACTGTGAAGGAACGGCCCTGCCAAAGTCAGCAGGCTTTTTTTGGATAAGCATGGGGCTGGTAAAATCTGCTGACTGGACTTTTGCATGGTGCTGACGAAGTTTCATGGCTGTGCTTTTATGGGGTGCTGACAAAGGCCATGGATGTGCTTTTGTCTGGGCATGTGGATCGCAAAGTTGAAAAATGAGAGTTACATTCATTATCTAAATAGAAACATGTTTTGTCAAAGCCGTCAGTCTGAGCTTTTGTAAAGGCTTCGGGCAAGGCGCTGATGGTCTAAAGTTTGACGGTGCGGGTTGATTAAAGCAGGCTCAAATATATAGGGAGTCTTATGCAACTCTATCTATACCCCACAGCAGGGTCTTATCAATTTTATATCAAAAATGGATCCTTATTAATCTGCAGCTGTTTACCCCCTCCATCCACTAATTGAACTACAATGTTTTGCCCGCCATCAAAAAATATAGTGGTTTACCACCTGGTCCCCCCCACTGTTTCCCCTGTGGGCCCAGAGGGATGAGGTCACTATCCAACATCACAACTCTGCATGGCGCTAGATTCATAGTCCTTGTCTTCAAAGATCACTTCGCTCGCGGATGCTCGATCAGGCTCCACGGTCAAGGGCTGCTCCAACAATTTATATCATATTTATATACATTTGATATTAAAATGTATATATATATATTTTAATATACATTTTATATCAAATCAATTTACAATTTTTTGGGGGGGACAATAAAATGTGTATCAAATTTATCAGGGGCTTAGCAGAAATATTGGGGTTCTTATCAAATTGATAATAAAGAGAGCGAGATTAGGCATGGGAAAACAGGCGTGTCCACCTGTCAAATTTAACATGGTGATGAAAGGGGGCCCCTTATACTATTGCTGACCACTCCACACTTTGCATTACAAAAATGTTGTAAGCAACATTATTGTGTGGTCATTTAGTGTTGGCAACATTTTCTCCGGCACTATTTTTAGTGGGTACTCTCACAACACCTTCACAGTTCCTTACATTCCACGTAGGAAATGTCGCTTGAGGAGAGGAATAAGTAAAGAGAGGAAAGCAGGTAGCGAGATTGGTAGGGAGAAAGAGAAGGCAAAGAGAAAATTCACAATAGGAAGTTTAGGGAAAAACGTACTATTGGTCAAGGAAGAAGCAACACCCTAAGCCTCTTGCAGGGATGCTACTTATACAGTTGCTGGAGCATTTCTGAAAGAATGATTGTTTTGCGGTCGGACATTTTGAAATAAACTAGACCGTAGTTGACAATACTCAATGGAGGGGCAATCCGGCACCATTTTGGATGTAGGTCGAATCAGTCTTTTTCCTCTCTTTCTCCACCGGTGCCATAATGATCAAAGATGATAACGAGTCATGACAGCTGGAGGATTTGACAGAAGTACTTTGCTTGTTTCACACTGGTCTCACAAATCCTGCCTCCACTGTACAGTGCAATACTGCTATCCTTATGTTTCCACTAACTTTGCCTAACTGCCCACAATGTATTCACACTGTCATACTCACTCTGCCCTCAATATGAACCTTTCACACTGCTCTGCATCACTTACTTTGCCTCACTCTGTGACAAATCAACTTTTGGGGAACCAGTGGTCCAGGGATGAATATTGGTTTCTAAACCATCAATCAGCCCCACACCTCTAGTACACCAGAAGGGATACAAACAGATTGGAAACACAAGCAAATTATAAGCTTCCTTTTCCAATTCAGGTAACGTGGATGGAACGGCAGGCTTATGTCCGCAAGCTCATGGATTGTTGGTTAGTTGCAACACAGTGAAAATACCATTATTACCCAATGATAAAAGGGACTGTCCAGTGAAGGTTGTACACATATATCTACTTTATTATTATCACAACAAACAGTTCTAGCACACTACAAAATACAGTCTACCCTGAAACGGAATGCAGAGGACAGATGGTTTCAAGAAGGAAATGGGATGCACTCTGGATACTGAGAGGTGGGTAGTCGGTAAAGTAATTAATCGCAATAGTACAAAGATACTTGGCTTCAGCACAAAGGTAGTAATGGGTCACAAAATGCTGCTATGGGCCTTCGGAGAAGGACCAGGGGGACAGAACCATAATGTACTGTGTGTTTCTAGAAGTTCTTGGTGCTCGACAGGGTTCAGTTAGCTTCAGGGTGCTTTGCAGCTCCTGCAACAGAGTTCAGATTGGGAGATAGGTGCGGGTATCAGGTGACCGGCAGTTCGGCGAGCGAGGCTGGGCGACGGGTGCAGGCTGGCCAACAAGGAGGCTCGGGGTCAGGAATCATTGTTCCAGTGCATCAGCACTCCTCCTAGGTTCTTCACTGGGCTTGTGTCATCCATAAAAGCAAACGGCCCAAAGCTGAGGAGAGTGTTGCAGGCAACAGCCTTGTCCTTGGTTTGGTTCAGAGACCCTCTGGCACTTCCCACTTAGGAAGCTTGCTGCAAAGCATAGCAGGGCATGTTGTGTGCTGTCTGGGTACCGGTTCTGGAGCTGTTTGGAGGGTCCGCTGGATTCTCTATCCCCCTCTGTTCCCTGAGAGATGTTTAGGGGAGGGATATTGCTTCCCTCTTTTAAATCCTGGCCTTCCTTAATGGCAGAAGCTGTGAGGCAGACTGTACCTTCAGCCAGGGTCCAAATGAGTTCCTCTTGTTACTCCTTGGGAAGTCTTCAGATGATCTGCCAAAAGAGGGACTCAACCCTTTTGTAAAGCCAAATGGGCCCCAGTGATTGGTGTAGGCTAAGCTTACCTTAATGAACCAATCCTGGGTCACCACCAAGAATCTTCTGTTATGCTTGAGGCCATAACCAGAGTGCTTTGCAACAGGAAAGGTAAAGGGGTGAAAACATGTACTTCTAAGGCCCACCCATCTTCCTGTCTGCTGTGGATCAAAGGGTCTCTCTGGTTAATTGAGCTCTCTGTGGTTCCTGATTAGAGGCAGGCCTCCCTTGAAGTTGTGGCGAGAACAGACTTTCCGTCTCCATCAAATAACATACTCCTACCATCTGAATGCGGCCCCCCTGTGAGGGTTGCCTACTGTAAACATATGTTCCAGACATGACATCTCACTGCCCTTGATACTAAGAGGCGGGAGCTGGCTTCAGGTTGACAAAGATGCATATCAAAGATGTTGGGGTTTTCCTGTCTTATTTTAGCCCTGCGATCAGGCCTCGCATGGGCCTGCTTGAATGAACTCTGTTTAGTATGCGAGGTTGCCACCAGAAGAACTGACAATGCACAGGGTGGATGAATGGAGCCTTTGTTATTTAATTAGTCTGGCCATGTCAGGAGGACGGTTGTGCCCTGCCCCTTTTGAGATGCCTTGATGTACTCTTGGGAGTCACATTCCAACTAAATGTGACAGGGAGTATTGCGCCTGTAGGCCGTATCCACCAAGAGTACACAGAGCTATGTGTATGTTGTGCTGTGAGCATAGGAAAATAAATTACTTTGTGGTCATTTACTTTGTGGACATTACTTTGAATCTTTTCTTTGATTTTTGTATGTAGTGTTTCCCCCCAAACACTCCTTCACTACTACAACCACTCCAAACCCCTCCCCATGCCCCCTTTTTCCCCTCTCAAAAGAAGTATATATTTTTAAAGTAATTTCGGAATAATTTCCACAAAGTAATTTACCACAAAGTAATGTACTTTGTGGAAAGAACGGGAGACCCATTTCAGAGCATTCACAATGAACAGTTCCCATTCATCCAACATTGCTCTGTTCACATGCTACTCACACTGAACCTTTCACACTATGCTAATTCGTACTCCACTCACATGGCATGGCTCAGACTGCACTTCCTTCGCTGCATGCCTACTTTACATTGTTTGCCTTTCAGTTATTACATTTCTCCCCCTACACTGTCCCTTCACTGACTGCTTACACTGCTGACAATACCCACCCACACCTCAAGGTCAAGGAGAGTTCAGGAAGTTATCAAATTGTGCCCTACCACCTCTTGAATGTAAGGGCTGATAGCTAACAACCACCTCTGTAAAACTAGTTTGGAAACAACAAGACATATACTGACGGGCTGCCCAAAGCTGAAACAATATTCGCACCTGGGAAAGACGGATTGACCAATCACAATCTGCCTTTCCTGGGCGTGATCATGCATTCACCAGCCGCGGTAAAATAAAATGTCAAAATAATGGCTGCTGCCATTAAAATAGAAAAGGGACTAGGTTATTTTTCAAATGACGGTGGCCATTTTGTTTTCTCTCTGATGGGAGATGGACTCGGTCTGATCTCAACTCCCATCGAAAAAAAAAAAAATAGGAAAACTATCCACACCCTGGTAAGTCCCGCTGCCATTTAAATAGAAAAGGTACAGGTTCCTTTTTGGATGACGGCAGCCATTTTGGAACTTGTTTTCCATTGCAGCCTTAATCCGACCTAGTCCCCTTTCCTATTTAATGGTGGCAGCCATTTTGTTGTCATTTTCTTTTCTCTGACGGGCTCGTGCTGAGCTCACCTCCAATCAGATGAAAACAACAATAAAATATCTTCACACCGGTAAATCCTCGGGTGCTGATTGCTTTCATGCCCTGGTGGCGGGGTGGACATGGGGTTTAACAGCCCGCAGCAAGAGCTCAACCCAACCAGGCCGTGAATGTTTTTTTTAATAAAAGTTTACACAACTCTAGTAATAGACTTAATAGACTTAATATCTATCTACCAAGATCAATTCTGGGCTGCGATATACTCTGCCAGTTCGTTGGTGATAACAGGTGGTGCCTACCATATTTGGAAAAGAGTGGCTTTGTTATTATACATCATTTAATACATCTATGTTATCTGTAAAAATGATTATGAATCAACTGATCTACCTCATATTGTCAACGATGAATTGATGATAACTGTACGCTGCAAGTGTCATTTATTGAATGTGCATATAACTGTTTTAGAATATAAATCAAATTTAGGATACATTTTAATGATTGGTATTTTAGAATGTTTTGGTATTACTTGAAAAATGTTTGTTATGATGAACTAATGTATTGTGATGATTGTAATGATTATAATCTTGATCAATGTATATGTGTTAATGTAATATGTGTGTTCATGCAAAATATTTTTCTGATAAGCACAGAAATAAACATTTTCTTTTTAAAAAAACAACACCCTCTGCATCCATACATGTTAGACAGAGATGCTCTCACTGGCGCCTTCAGATCCTGGCTTCTCAAGGTTAATTTGCCTTATTCAAGACCCCAGTCTGTGAGTTAATATCTTCAGCATCAGCCTGCCTTACATACCATGTGTGAACGTGGTCTCTAAGTCGACCTATCCTCTGATGTTTTTAATGTGTCAAAGGATGTCACTGGGCCTATCAGGTGTGAGTTGAGCAATGGGATTTATACCAGCCTTTCTGCTAAAACGCTGTTCAATCTATAATGGGCTTAGAATTATGCTTTTTAATTTTTTGTATTTATTGTGGTATGGTTTACAAATTAAAGCTTTTCATAACAATCGATACATACAAATTCAATGAGATAACATATGATCTTCAGACCCAGTGTTGTTCTTTTCAAAATTCACATTATTTCCTAAAAAGAAATCAATTGTGCATTCATCATTAAAAAATATGACGTGCTAGTGGTGGAACTCTGATAATTTACGAAAGAACGATACCAAATTCCCCAATCAGATTTGTTCAAAAAGCTTATTCAAAATGATGTACACGGCTCAAAGCAATGTAACACTATGGTCTTCCATCAATCAGGACCACAGTGACAAGTCAGCATGAACATAGGAAATATGTAGAAAAGAATCAAAGTGCAATCGCCGTAGGAATTCGTCATAGGATAATATAATAACCGATGTTTCAATGTCTGCAATTCCCCCATATTAGAACAGAGTTTGCAAAATCCTGCTGAGTGTGCTAAGGCCGAGATAGGGCCTTTAAAGTCTGGAGTCTGTAGTTGGTTCATTGTAAGCCTCATATGGATTGATTCCGCCCTACTGCCTGGGCATACACAAACCTATTGAGGGAATTGCTCGCTTTTCCTTGTAAGACCAGCATACTCTACACATTGTATAGGTGCCCATTTGTTCAATAGCCCTCTGCGAATCAGCTTCGTATAAATTCTTTTTTGTCCTCAGAATTATGCTTCATCCATAGTCTAAAGAAAACGAGGCCATACAAATTACATCTAAACTCGTTGCCATGCAAAATGCTTATGGAGTTTAAGAAACAGTGTTTATTAGCAGGGTGGCTCTAGCCTCATGAAAGTAAGCGCTCGTTCAGTCGACCAGATGTCAAAGGTCAGATTCCTAACACCTGATGGCTTCTCTCCAGCCAGTGTGCACTTATTCTGGAGGAAGATCCATCCACCAATATCAAGTATTCTCTCTCTGTAAATCTCTTCCCCTACACCTTCATCTGGGTCCTGAGTGTATGAAGCAAAGAAGATCATTGACAGGGAAATGGCTGGTGGCTAAAAAATGAGGCTGACATTGAAGAAAATTATCCTTGTATTCCTGTCTGACCCCCCAAATATCTGAACAACATTGGGGTCGTTGTTATGCCTCAATCAACAAAAGCCCAGCAATTGCTCTCCTGTGCACCAGTACTACTGGAGCAGAAAGAAATGATGGTATGATCATTAGCACAAAGGTTGAATTATCTGCAGAAAATTGCCCCTGGTTCCCAGCAGGAAACTGAGTACAGCAAACGGAGAATTGCAGCATTTGCTTGCCCTGAATCCTGATACTGGCAGTACTATTGAGGGGCTGATCAGCCATTTCCAACATGGCAGATATCGGACATTGGGGTTGCCCACTGTAGAGTGACTTGTCTTTTCACCAGAAGAAGCGTGGTAGCCAGGTCTGAGAGTGGACCAGAGACAAATAGTAAAAAGTAAGATGGCGGACATATTGTCTCTGGCTCTGGCACCCAGAGGTGAGGGCTTGTGCTGAGAACTAATATCGCTGGTGGGGGTCTAGCATTATCTGGTCAGTATCCTTGACCTGTTACTCATTGGCCTTGGGGGCTTGAGAAAGTGACAGCTGGGACTGACCCTGATGTTGGTTCGAGCAACAGCTCTCCATGCTGCTCCATAGTCATGTGTAAATTCCCGGGTGAGGTACGATCACACCTCTGGACCAGTGGCTGGAACACAGTAATGATCTCTCCATTCCCAGAGAGTTACCTCCCAGAAAGACATTGCTCATTACTTTGGGTGCCTGTGTTGACATGCAATGCTCAGAGGCCCGTATGTTTGACACTATCAGGGACTAATCATGGGGTCATAAAATAACAATCTGCCCTTACTTGGTAAATCCGTGTGGTGGGGCGAGAGGCCTTGAGGAATTATGTGTCACTGAATAGTGGTGGGCAGTAAGATTGGGGGGGTTACTACACTATCAGCCTAAACGACGGATCTAAAGGTTTTATGCTAGTGGGCATCTTGATATCTTGATGAACAGATTAAATGAGGGGGCCAATGGTGCATAGTTATTTAGAAAGGGGAAAGAAGCTAACTATGGCATCAGGTTGGCAACCCCTCGATGTTCTAGACTTGCATAGGGGGCTAATGAGCACGTTGTTCCAACTATCTAAAGAATAGGGTGCACCCAAGGTGCAGTTATGATAAGTCATTTATAATGCGCCTGAACACAGGTTTTTCTAGGCACGTGGAGGAACAATGCCAGACCCTTCAACTTCACCCACTACGTGAGTCCAAGATATGTATTCAAATAGTAATAATTATGGGAATTTGCAAGTGGTGCCGTCTAATTAATGGAACACAACTTCAAATAATGCCAATAACAATAACAGGATGGCTTCTCCTTGGGACCAGCACATTTTGATTTAAAAGGTTTCATTCAGGGCTTCCTTCCTGGAGAGGTTATATATTCACAATGACTTGGAGTCAAGGGGTTTTCAGTGGGCCGGCACTTCTTTTGTGTTTCCTGCTTCCTTGTGCTCTGGTCTTCTGTTCCTTATCTTAAATGTTGTGGGAGATTGTTCCCAGGGTTCTTCGGGTCCATGTGCACCTGCAAGCTAAGCCTCACAAGGGGTCATGGTTGGGACATGGTAAGGACTGGCAAATCAGAACTTGCTCCAAAGAATAACAATTCGGGCTCAATTGGCTCTGGATTTCTCATTCTGTACCTCACTCTTCAGCCCACAAACACCCTAACCTTGTCCTCCTCCTCAAGGCTGGCGTTTCTGGCTGGCATAACTGAGCACTGTGATTTGCAGTCTCTATGTCGTCCATGCAACCATCTGCTCATGTGTTGCTGTAAAACCTAGGTTGTGAGAGATTTGTGAAATTGGAGAATTGTGGGGGCATCCCGAGATGATACAGTGATCAAGTTCCAGGGGGCGTGTGCATGACAACCAAAGGATTGTTTGCGGATCCTCTCTGTTTGCGAACAAGGTGTGTTCAAGTCACTTGATTGATTTGCTAACTGAGGATGGTGTGCTGCAGATAAGTTGAGCTTAGCCACCAGGTATGCTGATGTGCAACTCGTAACTGTTTTGTAGTATTTACATAGTCTTGAATAGTATCCTGGCACAGTGAGGAAGCCAATGCAGTTTTTGTAGGCTGTGGGTGATACGGATGAATTGCCGCACACCTGTAATAAGACTCTGCTCAGTTCTCCCCCGTCTTTCCTTCTGCAATTACTTGCCTATGCTTTCAGAATTTCACGTAACGATCATTACAGCAACATGTTTGTCACTCCCTTTAACTTCACTCTTGCTGTTTCCTACCACCTCCTCCATTGCACTTTATTCTGCCTTCTCCCTGATACTCCACCTGATCCCCTTTTGGTAGTCTCTCCTCCTTCCTTCTGCCAACTCCTCCCAACTTCCTCTTCACAATCAAGATTTCTTACTGCACATTCCTCTTGACTTCTTGCCATCTCCTCTGCAATAATGTTACCACCTCCCTTCTCATAACTCATTGCCACCCCTTCTGTATTGTGCTCTGTTCATCACCCTCCTTGCCAGGAGGACTTTTCCTCCCCATCTTAGGTTCAGTACTCAACCTGGGGACCCTTTCTCCCCACTCACTCACTCCGGCACAGTTGTTGGGAGGCAAATTAAAATGTCATCCATAACTTCTGCCACGTCCCCATTCCAAACTGTACAGGTGAGAAACGCTACTCACTGAGACAACCATGCCACCCTTCTCCCAGGCAGGGACAACAGGACATTGGCAAAATCTAAACTGAAGATGGGAAAAGCAGTCAAGCTAACGTTGCAACATTAATAGGCTCACACAAAAGACATAAAGTAGATATGCACTCCACATGAAGAACACGCACACTAGGTCAAATATGCATATATACATGAAAAATATTAACATAGCAACCACAACACATGAAGAACATTTACATAACCAATGTACAAGCTGAATGCAACATGAACCACACACAAGAATAGCTCTCTAACATAGAAAGCAGCATTTAATGAGAGGACCATCTTCTTTAAAATGGACGCCCTGGGATGTTTTTAAATACCCAAAGGCTTCGAGATTCCAATGGAACTCAAAATGCAGAATCCATGAAAATACAGCGCTGCGCAGAGCTCAGAGAGTAGCTGGCAGCTTTTACCAAGGTTAGAACGAGATAGGGAGGGTGGCACGACAGAGCAAAAGGCTCCAGATAGCAGTTACCAGGATGCAAGCAGGATACGCTCCAATTAATTAATGTTTTGAAAGAATTCCAGTCTTTGTTAGTCGAGTGCAACGCCAGAATGAGCCAACAGACTCCATGAAGACTCAAAAGTGTCCCTAGAGGCAACTGAAAACATGGCGCACAAGTTAACATTAGCTAAAATCACAATAAATAGTTAATTCCAGTTCATGCATAGTCCCCTAACACCGAATTTAAAATTGGAGAACACTGTCTTTTCACTCTGAGCCAAAAGATAGCTCGGGAAGATAGCTCAGCGGCAACGTGCTTGCCTTGGAAGCAAGATGACACGAAGCAAAACAGGTTCGATACCCGGGTCCGTGCTTAGAAACCTCTGGGTATTAAGCGAGTTATAAATAACCTATCATATCATCTGATAGATTGCCTAGGGTCAGGGTCTAGGAATGAGGAATGATAACTTCTTTGATAAATAGAAGACACTCCATGGACCTCACAACCCTACTAGCAGTCTGGTGCATATCTTGACAACCTGTCAAATGTCTAAGGTTAGTTAGCAAGATGTCAACCAATCAAATTCCTTAGTGTCAAGTCACCCACCACGAAGTATACCAGCCAATTGTTTTTCTTAGAGATGATGTACTTTTACTTTTTTCAATATTGGGGTGGTCTCAGGAGAAGCCATCCAATTTAGTTAACCCAATCACGTGTTTAACCCCTATACAATCTAAATGTAGTTTCTCCCAGTAACCTATCCCCATTCCCCTTATGTTTTTGCAACCGTGATTATGTCATGATGTCATTTATGACATGTTTCAAGTAGTTAATCCATTGTTTGGTATCCAGAGAGATGAGAGAAACTAGATGTCAATGCTTGTTTGCTGTGCCTGCTTTATTTGGATGATTATAAAGCTGAACTTTGTTTTGCACTTTGTCTACTTCCTCATTGAGTTTTGTCTGGATTGATTTCAGTACCACTGGCATACCAGCGACTTTTGGGCCCATTTAATATATGTTAGCAGAGGACAGGGTAGGCTAAGTGTCATCGGAGTGTCAGGAATGTCCCTGTCGCACTCTCCAAGGCCTGAAGAGTTGACCTGTGAAGAGCGGGAACACAAGCAACGGAGAAAGGTTGGCAGGAGCCCCCTTGGAGAAAGTCCTGACTGACCCCCGCATGTCACCTTGTAGGGCCTGGAGAGTAGCAGGATGATAGGCGAAACCTGACTCTGACGACTTTCAGCAGATCTGTGGATGTAAGTACGACACTGTCATAGCAAAATGGGAGACCAGGGGTTTGTATATTGGGGAATTGTAATGAGATAAAGAGACTAAGAAGAGATAAAGGAGATAACATTTGCAAGGGCCAGTAAAGACTACACAGTGAACCTTGTTTCGGGGTACAAAATAAAAAGAGACAGATAACCTCACCAGGAGATGAGGAGACATCTGTATTGTATTTTTTCTTTTTTTTATTTTTATTTATTATCACTTGTGTCAATTGTTTTACAATTTTTACAAGTCAGTTTCAACAATCCAATTTAAAAGAAAAGTATCCCATCTTGTACTTTAACCTTTAACAATGCAGGGCAAAAAGCAGAGAAAGAAAATAGATGAGAAGAAGCAAAAGGTAAAACAGAGAAGGTAAAAAAAAAGCAAAAGAAGAAAAATACTATAACGATTTCTCTTCGCTACAGTTGCACTTGCAAGTCTCCAACCTCTCATTTGTTCCACCCCTTAGTTCTTTGTTTGTGCCACCTTTTCGTCTAAGTTTCTCCAGCGCTATATTTTTGAAAAATTGCGCTTCTGCGATCAAAAAAGAAGTTTTTTATCCACTTATTAAGCAAATCCACCATTTTTCTCCTTTGCTGATTCGCAAGTTTAAGAAAAGATGGCCCAGGTGCACAATCCTAACTCTGTTCAATCCTCTACAGGATAGGAGTATGTGTCTTACTGTTTCCACTTGTTTCATATTTCCACAATACCGGTACTAATTTGAGGTCAATTTTCCTCTTATTGCTCTTATTTCAGTGGTCAGTAGTAAATTCAATTGTTTCCTTAGGAAGTTGTTTCGAAGATTTGTATTGGGAAATTTCTCCATATATGCTGGGAGTTGATTTAACCTCTTCATGTTCACTGGTAAATCAGACGTCAGCTTGTTTCTAGATGCAATTTCGATAGTGTGCATCCAGTCCCAATCTTCAAGCTTTTTTTTTACCTTTGTTGGGTTCTGCTTAAGGTCTTCTTGCGTGCAGTTTATTTCTTCCAATTTGTGTTTGAATTTTACAACCCATTCTGTCAGTATTTTGTTTTCCATTCTTTCAATTTCGCTGTTAATGATTTTGAAGATCTTTGGGCGGTTTGGTAGAATTATTTTTCTATACAACATCAAGCTGTTTCGATCTACCATTGCCTGCAATGAGAATAGG
Organism: Ambystoma mexicanum; assembly: GCF_040938575.1. NCBI lineage: Eukaryota > Metazoa > Chordata > Amphibia > Caudata > Ambystomatidae > Ambystoma > Ambystoma mexicanum. Next base: position 618,681,643 of record NC_090923.1, on the reverse strand, counting down.
CTCAACTCTTGACGTATTGATGCCATGGGGGTAGATGGTGGAAGCGCCCTAACACTTGTCACCAAAAGTATCCCTCTAATCTGAACCATATTTTTTCCAGAATTTTTGGAATTGCCTCTACTCAATATTTCAGTACAGGTACGACCTTGGCCTTGTAGAAGTGTACAGTTGGAATCAGGGAGAAGCGTCCACATTTATTGTCGATTGCTTTTGCTTGGGCTACCAGTTTCTTTGTCTTCTCGAAAAGGACCATTTGCATCTGGAGTTCAACAGAGCTGTTGTTCAGTGTTTTTCCTTAAAATTTGAATTCTCTCACTTGCTCAATTTTCGATCCCTCCTAGTACCATTGTATTTTGTTCAGATTTTTTGACCCATCTTTCAAGTATCATAACTTTTGTTTTGTTTTTGTTGATCTCCAATTTGGTTTGTGTGATGTATTTAACCATGTTATCTAATTGCCTCTGGAGACTAACTGGTGTTTCATCTAATAAAATCAAGTCATCAGCATAAAGGAGACAGGAAACCTTGGTGCCTCCTATTGTCAGAGGAAACGATCTTATATCTTCTTGAGAATCTTCAAAGTCGCTAAGGTAAGCATTGAAGAGAACAGAGGCATGCAGACATTCCTGCTTTACCCCTCTTGATGTTTTAATTTCACTCGACAGTAGCCCAGCTTTAATTAATCGCACTCTCATTCAGGTTTTGCTATATAGAGCTTGTATTGTTTCCAGAACCTCTGATGGACACACCTAATCAGATAGTTTTTTCCACAGGATTTCTCTGTTAACCTGGTCAAAAGCTTGGACCAGTTCAATGAAAGCCACATAAATCCTTGGGCTGCCGTCCAAGATTCTTCCCTTCAGGGCACTCAGAAGAAAGATGTTTGCCATTGTTCCTACATCTTTTATGAAGTCTGTTTGGAGAAGATCAGCTCGTCTGGCTGATCTGACCCATGATTGGAAGTGGCCCAACACCAATGAACCAAAGATCTTGCAGATGACATCCAGTAGCGCGATTGGACGATAATTTCTCTCGTTTTCTTTTGGGCCATTTTTGTAAATTGGCACCACTGTTGAGGTCCTCCATGATGCTCGAATGTTTTCTTGTTTCGATACATTTTTTGAAAACCTTGTCAATAAAGATGGACCATTCACTTGAGTGCTCTTTAAGATCTTTGTTTGTTATCCCGTCTGGACCTGGTGCTCTTGAAGTGCTTAGTTTGAGTTTTTTCTCCTTGATCGTCGCGCCTTGAAGCACTTGTGTATAGGCGCGTTATAAATGCCATATCATATCATATCATTGATTCTACGTCAGAGGGTATGTCTCAAGGTGTCAAGGACGCATTCCATGATAGGCATTGTTCCAAAGCTGGTTTCTGAAAGAGAGTGGTAAAATAGTCTACCCACACTTTTTCTCCTACGTTGTTCTGTAGTGAGTCGTTTGTTTCCTTCAGTGTGGATTTTATTAAAGACCAAAATTCCCTCGATTTCCTGGCACAAACGACTCTCAGCATTTCTTCTGAGTCTGCTTGGTACATTTTTGTTCGGTGTGCTCCATTGTATTTTTTATTATGTAGTGATTATTGGCGCCAGCCTTATGTTGTAAGACAGCTTAGGCATTGAAGAAGTGGATTTTTGTTTATTTGTGGAGGACGTAAAATGTTGGTGTGGTCCAAATTGTGTGGTCTGGTGTGGGTGCCTCAAGTTAGGGCTCCTCGGAGCATGAGTGGTGCTAGTGGGGCCACTTGGAAGGATTGAAGGGTAGCGAGGTGGGGCTGTTCGCAGGTAGAGTGGCTTTTTGTTTTGCCGCTCAGAAGGATTGGGTGACGCAGGAAGCGTGGTGTTAGAGAGAGACACAGAAAGTATTAAATAGGTGGAAAAGAATTGTGGGGAGGGGTTTGAAAAGGAGAAAAGGGGTGACGAGTAATAAAGTAAGATTTGGTGAGTATTGGTAAGTTGCATGTGTAAAAGCATTACAATGGGGGATACCCCAATAAGCCATCAAAATCCTCAAGTACCACTCAGAGTGGGTTAGAAATATGGTGGGCAAAATGTTTATACCCTGGCCACAAGAAGGCACTCATTGAAAGACAGTACTACAAAAGCTGTGTGTAACAAAATTTACATTTTCAAATTAGTTCATTCCTATAGAAATAAATGTATAAAACAATGTACTCAAGACCAAGAGTCCCATGAATCACAATCTAAAAGCTTGATGCTTCCCTTATGGTTCAGTGTTTAATTTGTTGGTTTTAGGTTATAGTGTTAGTTTAGTTCTCATTTTCCCAACAATATTACTAAAAATGTTATAAAAAGAAATGTGATTTGTGGTTTTAAACCTCCAGACATCATCTCCCACCACATTTCAGCATCTAATCTGACAGTATCTAGGGCTCCATTATAGAGGTGTATTGTCAGTAGATCTCTTGATTCTGGACAGAATAGAGCAAGGTGTTTAAGGGATTCACACTTGGCCCTGCAGAAGCGACATTTCTTGTCCGTTTTTAAACCATAACTTCTCAAAGTTGTTTTTCTTGGGAGCACATTTAATCTGAATCTCATGAATAACTCCTATTTGATGTCAGGAAACATTTTCAGATAGCCAGGAAGTATGTTGAATCTGCCAGAATGGGTGTTGGGCAAGCAGTGCATTGTTGAATTTGCTCGTATCTCTTTGGTTTTCTGCCAATCATTGGCCCATAAGATTCTTTTGGCACACATAGGATTTTTGATCAGAGTTTCCAAGAATATGATTAAGGACAGCAGAATTTCAGATCATGAAGTTCGCCGAGTGATAGAGACCACTCTGCCCTATCTGGGTTGCTTTGTTTTATTATATCAAACTGTGGAGGGCTGCTTCCCATGACTTTCTTTCTAAAAAGTTGTAGGGCTTTCCACTCAACCCTCACATATAATGACAGGAGGCCCAAGTCATGTCAAATTATTTTGAACAGGGTGGCCTTTGGGAGATGTAAGATGCACTTACAAAAAAAGCACTCTAAATAGTTCCAAAGCTCCCTGTTTAAGCCAAGACATGTTTCCGCCCCATATGTGAGAATGGGTGCAACTTTTTGGTTGTAAAATGTTACAAGTGGTTGTAATGAAAATTTGCCAAATGTTCTATTGAGGAGTTGCCCTTGAGCGGATAGTTTTCGAATTTTCTTTTTCAGCTGATTGCTCCAGGCTTTTTCACCTTACCTGACATTCAAGATTAGTTCTAGGTATTTACTAGGTCTTTAGATGCTGACAACCATATACCCGATACTAGCCTGCTATCTCTTTTCATTCTTCTACAATTCGATGGACCAAATATCAGTATTTCAGTTTTTTAGGCATTTATTTGTACACCATTCCATCTGCCATATTCTTCCATTTGTTAATTTCCTCTGCAGACCCATCATTGTCTGGTCTACCAGCATTAAAACATCTGCATAAAGTAGCCATCCTATACGTATGCTAATTATCTTAGCGGGAAATGATTAAGTGGTTTCTAAATCATACTTCAAATCCTCAATGAAGAAATTAAATAAAATCGATGCTAATGGTCATCCTTGTTTAAGGCCTTTGTTGGTACTGATGTTTTTGGTCAGGGTTCTATTTGTGTAAAGTTTAATTTGCATAGCAGTATCAGTGTGAAGTTCTCGAATGGCAGCCAAAAGATCTGAAGGACACCACTTTTCTTCTAACTTCTTTCATAGCAAATCTCTGTCAACGCTGTAAGGTCGATACAAGCGATATAGATGACTCCTTTGGTCTTCAATGCCTGAAGTTTTAAGATATTAATCAAAAACTGATTTACACTACAGACTACTTCTTTGACAAAACCTTTTTGTCTTTTGTCAAAGTTTCCAGACTGCATGATCCACTTGCATAAACATCGCTGCAAAATTGAGGTAAATAGTTTCCCGACAATTTCCAAGAAAGCTATTGGTCTTTAATTTTTTGGCAATTCCGATCTCCACTTTTAAACACAGGGACTATGATTGATTTTTTTCTAAGAAATGGGGATTTTTCCAACTTCTGCAATTCTTTGCAACAAGATGAAACAGAAGTTTGCCCATAGTTCAAGGGCTGCTTTTAATGTGAAATTCGAAAGACCATCAGGTCAAGGCTTTCTTGACCGGCTAGCTTTTTTGATTAAAAGTAGAATTTCTTCCATATCTATTTCTATGTTGCACTTTTTGGTTGGTTTGGGTTTGAAGTTTATGATATCTTTTCCTTGGAATATTGATGAAAAGTGGGCTATCCATTTATTTTCAGGTATTGGATTTGTAATGTGGGAACACAACCCACCCCTTTCATTGAATAGTTGCCACAAAGATCTACTGTTTGTGTTGTTTAACGCCTGCAGCATCCTCTCTGCATCATTTTGGAGAGCTGATGCCATGTGTTGTTTAGCCCAATTTCGGTATTTTTGTTTTCTTTTCTTCAGTTCTTTTCTTCAATAGATCTTTTGTTTGGGGGTTTGTTTTTTGAAGGATTTTTCTTAAGTCTTGCCTTAGTTTTTTTTAGCCACTTCTTCTTTATCATAGATATGACAGGTCTTAAAGTTCTTTTTCTTGAAACATCATAAAGACCTTCTCATATTCTACATCCTCCTTATTATATTTTTACCCTAAGTCGAGGGTCTTGGTCATCTTTGAATAGTTTTTGGATGTAGTCTTAAACGATTTCTTCCTCCTTCCAATTCAATGGGGATCTTCCAATAAGATGGTTCAGACTGAATCAAATCCTTACATGACATTACTACCAGATCATGATCACTGTGATTTTTTATTTGGACCTTTAGTTCGCAAACTTTCAGTAACATATTTTGTGATACAGAGTAGTAATCCAAAACTGCAGACTTTTCCCTGGAAGACCAGGTGGTTTTTGCTGGGATGTCTCCAACGGTATTACCACTGAGAATGTTTATGCAATTTATGTCAATTTCTTTGATCAATTTGTAGCCTCTATGGCTTTTTGAGATGTCAGATCGTGTTTTGAGGGATCGATTATGTTTACTAAGGCAATCTGAATTGAAGTCCCCACATATTATCATTTTGGGATTCTTAATGGTTTCATATAATTAATTGAGCAAATCAGTAACGATATTCACAAATTCAATCCCCTTGTGGACTTGAATTCCAGTATAGATTAAGCAATAGTAACTGGCCTTGGGTCCTTGGTTTTGAGGTTACTGAGATTGCAGATTAAAATTTGCATCTGTGCGTTAGGATTTATTGTTTGAATTACTTACATTTTTGTGTCATTCTTTATCAGAACAAGAAGGCCAGCCGAATGCCTGCCTGTATTGGCCTTGATTGCCTTATTTAAAAAGATTTGCATTGATTTGAGCATGATGACTTCTCTCAGAGTTTTGATTTTCTTCCTTTATGGTATCTATGCCATTTACATTGAATACAAGTCGGCTTAGGTCGTTCTTTGCCTTCAGTAAGAGTGAGACCACGGCAGCAGAGCACATTAGTACTCACACTCTGTAATTAATCATTTTATTAGAAAAATGAACGATTTTCATATGTGCCGGTTTTATCACTCTCAATTTTGGTATATAGTGTAATAATGTCATGAGATTTGCTAGATTTAATATTAATCCATCAGTGGATCACAACATTCTCTCAATTATTACAGTGGAGTTACTCTCCCATGTTGAAGACTGACTCATCAGTATTTTATTGGGGTCTCAGATTTTGAAGAGGGTTCCTTTAGCTTTCGCGAACTGAGACCGCAAGTTTTTTTTGGTAAGGAAGCAGTTTTCAACTGATTGCAAAACCAGTTTTTCCATTAGGCACTCAGGATTTGGAGTGCCCTTTTCATCCACATTAAGAGCCGACAACTTCCACCTTTGATCTTCCATCGTCAAGAAGGAGGATGAGTCCTCGGCATAACCAGGGTCCCCACAATTCCTCAGCAAAGGTGGATTGAGGATTGACCTTTCTTCCACATCGACTTCATTGATGTTGATGTTACTGTCTTCATAAACAGAACGATCCATTAGATCAACATCTTCTGAGTCAATTTCTTTGGTATGGAGATTCTGGTGGATTGGATCATTTATGTTTGCCTTGAAATTTTGGATTAGTTCTGGCTCTTCCACGTGCCATGTTTGGTAATGCATCTGCTGGTGGTGGTGTCATTTTTCTCAAAAAGCTTCGAGAGCCACAAGCTTAGAGATGAGCAAACATCTTTATATTTTTAGATTTTTTCGTTGGGGGTGACAAATTGACATTTTTTGGTACCTCCACATGTATTCTTAGATCCAAAAATAGTAAATGGGGTTGTCTTACTGATCGAGGTCTCAGAGACAACCTTTGGTTCGATCAAATTTGTCTTTACGGGGGATTACACCGTGGCTTTATTGGATGCTGCCCGTGCTGAAGTTTTATCATTTGCTAAGAATTGTGGTTATGTTCCGGGTTCCACCAAATTGCTCCCCTCGAGAATCATGGGGGCAATTACTATAATAAGTGTTTTGATGTACCTGGAGGGAGCTAATGGGCAATACGCTTTCCGTCTCACCCACTACTCCTGCAGGGGGCGCCAACGGGATCTTTGCGCGCTCATCTCGATTTTTATAGGAGGCAGCGATTGCACTCACCCCTTCCAAGAAGATCTCAGATTTCATATCCTGCAGCAAGTCAATTAGAAATTTTAGGATAATTCCATCCATCTCTTTTTCTCTGCTCCTCTTCTCTTTCACTGCATCGTTAAAAGATTTCACATGTGTTAACTTGGAATTCATGAGGGCAATCAATGTGATCACAATAGTTTTCCTGGAGATTTTCATACAGTTTTAAATAGGGGGGCAGGGCTATTGTGACTGAGGAAAAAATCATTTCTTGCATATTGCATCCCCAGGGTGGTTGAATTGAAAGAGCCTTTGTGAGATTTTAAACCTTGTTAAAGCGTAATAGCTTTTTATTTTTTGAAGGAGGTAGAGGATTGCTATGTTCCGACTCAGAGTTTTTTTTCTCTGTGGTTTCGGAGTCCGTTGAAACCAACATTTCTGAAAGCTTAGGTGTAACTTGAGCAAGCATGCTGACTTCCAAGCCATTATTCGTATTGGTTTCTACACTGTTGCTCCGCAAATTATTGCCAAGTCGACCTTTTTGATACAATTTCTGTTCACATTTTGTTTTTTTAGTTGGGATAGGCATGGGGTGGTCACAAGGACTTGCAGACTTTTCATAAGTTCAATTCACCTTTTTAGGGCTCATCTCTTTGCACAGGTGTAATGCCAGATATTCAAAACATTTTGTTAAACTAGCCGAATCAGGAAGCTCAGTGCCAGCCTCGGAATTTTGCATACAGTTTTTCCTAGGTTTGTAACTAGGTGCAACCGGGCCCCCCAATCCGTTCCCTCTTACCTTATATTCACAGAGCCTACATCAGGGCTTTTTGCTCAGTCCTTTGATGTTATGTTTGCCTCTTGTGAGATATCAATTATAGTGTTGGTTAGAGGTTGGTTGGGTCTGGGCATTGTATCCATCATAGGGGATTTTAGATGTTCGGGGTTAGGAGCATCCTGAACCAAAGCTACAGAGGTAGCAATATTCAAATTATTAGATATATCGCTACTAAGTAAAAGTTCATCTGATGGATCTTCCGAGACAGATTTAGATCCTTGATTGCTCGCTAATGAAGTCACAAACGCTGAGGTAGTTGTTTAACCATGAGGGCCCTCATTTCCTGTTTGACCTAAAGGCAATGCGGCTGTTTTGTCCTTGTGCATGCTTTTATTTCCTGTGGTGCACTTTGCCAATAAACAAGGATTTGCTCTTTTGAAATGGCATTTTAATTTACTTATATCCGAGACCGAGTAGGCTTTTTTTGTTAAAGAGTGGAGCTTCTTTAAGGTCTGTGGTGGGTTTGTTTATTGGAAAATTGAATTTATCTGGCGTGCTGTTTGTAATCTCACCAGAGAGGGCGCCAGATTTCATTTTTAAAACAGCCCCTTTCTGTGCATGTGCGGCTTCAAGTGAATTGGGTATAGTAGTGCATTTTCCCTTTTGTGCCGTCTCTAGTTTTTTTCCAGTTTATTCTGAATGGGCACGTAAGGGAGTTACTGCATCAATCGACCTACATGGGCATTCCATTTCAGAGCTATTGTCAGAGTGCGCCGGTGAGAGCTGCACAGATTCTACAGAGGAGCGGCAGGCTTTCAGAGTGTACTTGTTCCTCTGCTTGGTGTTTTCTGTAAGGCTTGCTGTTTTCAGTCATCTGTGCATTACATTGTGGCAAAGGCATAGTCTGAGGCGAGCATTCAGAGCGCGGAATCGGGAAACCACTCACAGAGATGGTTGCTTCTGTAAGGGTAGGGCTAACAACCAAGCTCTTATCCGGGTCAGCAGGACTATCGCATGGAAGCCGCGTGGGTATTTTAGAATTCAAATGTACCTGTTGGCGCATTTGCTGCCGGTGGCTATCTTCCGCATCCGTGTTGATGAAATTGGCCTTTCGCACTAGTATAAAATGAACGGCATGTTGACTGCGGCTGTGTGAATGCAGAGCCCAATGTTCCTGGAAAAACAAAGTAGGTTCAACTTCAGCTGCAGTCTGCGGACTGCAGACTGCTCTCCACTTTGTGGTGGAGTCAGGTCTTATTGGAGTAGTAGGAGGGTGGAGCTCATCCACTCTCAGCGTCCCCAGCAAGCCTTAAAGGCACGGTGTAGAGTATTCTGGCTCTGATGCTTTTATTCAAGCAAAAATTCTTCCGTGAATCAGAAGCAGTAAGCAAAGACACAGCAGGACCATCTGCAGACTGCTCTACACTTAGACCCACTTTGCCTATTTACATGCTGCATACAAGGGAAAACAGTTACAGAACAGTTTAGGTGTATTGGAGTTATGGAAAATGTATGCAGAAAACATAGTAGAACTAAATATGCAGCAATGGGTGCTTAATCATCATGACGATGGGTGTACAACACCCATGGCTCCTCCTCTTTAGCCACAGAGCGAAGAACTTTGCAACCGCATAGGGATTATACCCATTAAAAGCAGCGTCAGGATACACTAAACCCAGATATGTGCTTCCCAACTACAGCAGCGAATAGACATTGTAAGTGAAGAGAACATTTAAAAACAACTGCCAGTGGCCGCACATGTAGAATATGACAAGCGCAGTGAGTTGAAAACAACACTGAAAGAACCAGAGGAAGAAGTTCAGAAAGAAAGAGGCAGCCATTATGACAAAATGGAGACAGCAATAGTACTGAACAAATAGGTAGGAGGACACATTATGCGTACATTGGATGGAATGGGCGTTGACGAGTCCAAAGAGAAGGCAAAGGAAGTAAGGGGACAACAAGAGTAAGATGAAGACAGAAAGGCCGAGGAAAGAGAGGCAGAGCAGAACATTAGAGAGGGAGAAAAATAAGAAACAAGAAAGAGAGAGAGATAGGAAACGAGAGGCAAAAGGAGAGAGGGATAGAAGACTAAAAGAAGAGAGACATAGAGAAAGAGAAAAGCAGGAAGAGATAGGGAGACGAGAGGTGGAAATAAATAGAGAGAGATGACGAAAAGAGACAGATGACATCATTAAAGTGCCCACCCTTTCAGACAGAGAAAGACAAAGGAGACGGGAAGAAAAGGAGAGAGTAAAAAGAAGAGAGGAGGAGACAAAATAGAGTACCAGCGAGGTGAAGATAGGCAATGCGAGAGGAGTTTAGAGAGATGTTCCAAGGAAGTTAATGACCTTATGTGCAGACATACCGGATTAGGTTAAGAAGAAGGAGGGGTTATGTGAAAGAGAATTTACAGTTTAGACAGAAACAGAAAGGAGAGCATTGGTGCAGTAGGAAGTTGGGGAGCAGGACAGCCAGAGGAAGGCAGCAATGTAATGGAGGAAGTGATTAATGTGACATACAATACAGATCGCCTCAGGAGCTTAGATTTTGAAGACAATGAGGATGAAGAAAGTGAAAATGCAATGTTTGAGGATGCAGAAGACGAGGCAAGTGAAGGGGAAGCAGCGCAAGCCCCATCAACGTGGACCCAGATAGCGAAAGAGGTAGCGTGGGGAGAAATAGAGAAGCCAGCAATAAGGCCGGAACCAGTTAAGTACCCACAGCATTCAAAGGCATGCTCTCCTTAGAAGAAAGGACACCATATGTGACTAGATTGAGAAATGTACCCAAATGGAAGAGAGCTAGAATGATGGATGTGGTGACAAAGACAAGAGGTGCAGTTGCACTGGGCCTGTGCATAGGGCTGAGCCAATTTCCCTTAGTAGAGAAAGGGGGAGGACTAGCACAATATATACCATGGCCACAGGTAGGTAAAAATAACTTAATTAATAAACTAGATAGAAAATAATGGTGTACAGGAAGCAAAGCAAATGCAGCCAGGGCCCAATGGAAATTCTGCAGCGAGGAGGGAATATAACTATTACCCCTGGGGATGAGGGTTTGTGCATAGAGGATTTGGATTCCAAGCTCAGCAAGGAGGAGGGTTTAATGGAGGGCCACCACGATTTGGAGGACAGTCACACAAGTGTTGGTGATGCGGGAAGATGGGGCACATTTCACATCAGTGCAGAAGTAGGGGAGGAATGCAACATAATTGGCAATAGGCAGACTCAAGAGGGGGGCCAGCATATCCCCCAACATATAGTTCAGAGTTGCCAGCATTTTATGCCACAGATCACAAAGAGTATCTGGCACAAGTGCCACAAGTTCAGCAAATGCAACAGGGAATGCCACCCCAAAAACAGCAAGCATCAATGCAAGCACAACAGACACTGTTGCAAATGCAGCAAGCTCCATTGCAGACACAACCACCTACATAGCAAAATGCAATGACAAAATTGAGTGCAAACCTATTGCCACAATCACCTACACCCAGAATGGGGGAGGGGTGGAAGCCCTGGGAGGGAACCCTTTTACAGGCAGAGGATATGTCCACAATAGGACGGACACACTTGACGTGCCACATCCTATCTGTTTCACCAGACCCATGAGAGGAGCCATGCGTTTGAGTGACCATAGGTGACAAGAAATTGTCCTTCCTAGTAGATACGGGAGCTGCACGTTCTTGTGTCAGAGAGGGAAAGTCCCAATGACAGGCATATCCATGAATGTGCAAAGAATTTCTGGGACGACGACAAAGATTTCCTTTACCGACAACCTACCCATAATCATAGGAGAATACGACTTAGATATGCCATTGTTATATTCCTGTCAGACACCCGTGAACATATTAGGGAGCGACTTGATGAGTAAATTAACCAAGACGCTATCATTTACTGATGAATGGATATATGTTCCATTCCAGGGATTCATTATGTGAGTGTGCAAGAGTTCCTAACAAGATTTTATGGTCAGAAAACACAAAGGGGGTTGCCACTTAACCCAGTGTATTCCTCTGTGGAGTATACATACTGCTAGCATGGCTCCCAAGAATCCAGAAATACATTTTGAGGTTACCAACAGAGTTTTTGTTTCTCCCATAAGTACCCATAGATGTGGGGGAAGGGCAGATAATTGTGCTTTAGTTAGAAGCAGCCATAGCAAGGGAAGACAGAGTAATCTTCCATGGAATTCACAATGAAGGAGTAACTTGGCACACAGTGATCATGTTTGATGAGGCACACAGGTTGACTGACGTGACGGATGAACGTTTTATTTTTTACAGATGTTGACTTGGATGACAAAGTGATGTTTAATATTTGTATTACATATCAGCTGAGAATTGAGAACAGGGACATTCTCCACAGAATGTAATTCGTAAAGAAAGTCCCTTCTTTTTTACAAGAAGATTTGGCATATGTGTCAAGCTTACTATGGAGCAGCAGTCCATACGATGTCGGGCTATTAAAAGGAGTTGGGGCAGTAAAAATTAAGCTGAAGAAATGGGCTATTTTTCCACGAGTAAGACAGTACCCCATGTCAAAGGAAGCTGATGAGGGCATCTATAAAACCAAACAAGCAAACAATTTGTATCAATCTGCTAACAATTGACTAGATGATAAACATGATAAATTTGAACCACATATAGAAGCACATTTGAAGTTGTATTTACTACAAAAATAGGCGTCTTCAAGCTCAGTGGATGTTCCACTGAGCTATCCCCTCCGACATCTATGAAACCATCAATTCCTTAGTGTATCTGGGAGTATTAGTACCTTCATAATCAACATGCAACATGGTTGTGTTTTCAGTTAAAAAGGCGGCAGGGGGGGTCATGGAGATTTATACAAGATTTACGCCCCCTAAACAATATTGTTGAGGCACAGTTACCCTTAGTGCTAAATCCAGCCATGATATTATGCAGCATTCCACTCACAGCTAAATAGTTTACAGTGAACACTCTAAAGAATTCACTCTTATCTATTCCCTTGCATCCTGATTCACAATACTTGATCTTGTTTACTTATGGCAGAATTCAATTACAACATACTTGTTTACTACAGGGGTATTGCAAATTACCCTCAGTCTTCAACCGAGTGTTACCGATGGAATTTGGAAATGTACAATTTAGCAGTGCAGTCATCAAGTGCGTGAATGAAATATTAGTGTGTAGCACCACAGAGGAAGAATGCAGATGAGACTCAGTGAAAATAATGACAGTATTTGCAGAGAAAGGATACAAAGTGGACAAGGAGAACATGCAATATTGCCAGGAATACGTACAATATATAGGTCATCTGACACCAAGGGAAGGAAGGAAAGTGACACCTGAAAGAGCAACATCAATAATGAAAATGTGCAGGGCAGGGACAGTAAAAAAGAATTACAGCAATTTGTAGGCCTTTGTAATTACTGTATGACATGGGTTTTCGATTAAACCCCATATGCAGACCCCTTTTAAAAAGATTGAAAGAAGCACAGAAAGACACAATTGACATAGTCTGCACAGGTGAAGTGTTATAGTCCTTTCATGATTTGAAAATGGCAATAAGCACAGCTCCAGTAATGAGGGCTTTTTTATGTTTTCCTATTCAAATGGAGTAGTAATGGTGGCTGTCCTCACACATAAAACTAACATAGGATACAAAACACTAGCAATTAACAGTGGATTGCTTGATCCAGTGTGATACGATATGATATGGCATTTGTTACACGCCTATACACAAGTGTTTCAGTAAGGAGAGGCCACTACCCATGTGAGCAAGCATTGGCTACAACAGCTTTTGCAATTGAGAGGTCAGCCAGTATACACTTGACCACACAGAGAGCATCAGGTCATGAGGTGATTATATCAAATACCTCCATCACAATTCTTAGATCTAGAGTGGTAAACGTAGCCAGATTAATAGCGAAACTGGTAGAGGGGGGAGATTGCATGCATGATTGCACCAAATATACCGAATACCATGATGAAGTAACCCATTTTAAGGAGAATGCTATAGGGGCATGGCCAATTCTCTTCAATAACATGTCTTTGTCAATTGATCAGAGTATGGGAGAAAAGCATAATGGAACAGCAGTGGTGAAAGCAAGATTACATGACAGCTTTGAGGTAGAGACCAGCACAAGTTTGGCAGCACATTTCTCAGCATAAACAGCAGAATTAGTAGCTTTGATTTTGGTGCTCAAAGTACATGCAGATGACACAGTGATAGAGTATTCTGACTATGCCTACGTGAAATCAACAGTATATGCAGGACTGTCACAATAGAAAAGGAGAGGTCCTGCACACAGGTGGCACACCAGTACATCATGCAACATTATTAGACAGACTCATAGATGCACTCAAACTGCCATTGGCCATCGCTGTAGTTAAGTGCCCAGTGCAAACCAGCGGTGTGAACTGGATTTCTGGTGGCAATGAAGTTGCCAATTTAGAAGCGAAAAGAGCAGCATACTTCCCAGAAGTAACACATATTGTGACTGCACCAATAAAATACACATTTACACTCAACATGGGGATGAAGGAGGGCTTTAATACATTGCCCATAGCACAAATAGTCAAACTGTAGGGAAAGGCACCACCAAAAGAACCGGAATTATGGAAAAGGAGAGGGTGCTCATTGTCCCCCACAGATGCAATGTGGCGGCAGGACAGAACTTGGAAACCTGTTTTGCCCCGAGTGCTGCTTACAGTAGCCTTAGAACAAGTGCACTACTAAGCTCATACAGGGAATGTCTTTCAGTACTGATTTCAGAGGACTGGTTGATCCCTAATCTAACAGAATATGTTGCTAATGTAATCAATAATTGCACAATATGTCAGAAATGTACTGCTGGCCACACTTTTAGAACTGTTAGAGGAGAAATACCCCATCCTACAGGAACATTGCAGCATTTGTATATCAAATATGTGGATGTGCTCCAAACATGTAACGGCTACTGGTACATGCTGGTAGTCGTGTGTCCCTTTTCTTGATGGATCAAAGCCAGTCCATGCATACATCCAGATGCCACATGTGCAACAACGTAACTCATATGTGAGGTATTTCCGAGATGGGGAGTGTGCAATGTATTATGTTCCAACAACAGACCACATTTTGTAAAGGAAGTCTTTAAGCATATAACTCTCCTATTGGTGATAAGGCACAGATTCTCATCTACCTATCACCCAAAAACAAATGGCATTTGTGAATGCCTCAATGGCTTCTTAGAAGAAACAAATTCCAAACTAAAAGAACCCTTGAAAAATAGTTGGCTGCATTGCCTTCCTCTAACTCTAATTGCCTTGTGTAATCGGCCAGGCTTTGACCATCAACTGACTCCAAATGAGCTGGTGATGGGACGCAGAATGCCTGCACCCATTGCTCCTCCCATAGGGGCTCACACTGAGACTAAAATGCTGTTATTGTGTTAGGGAAAGAGATGAAATATTGTTTGACAGCTATGATGAGGTCTCTTAAAAGTATGTCTCAACAGGTACAGATGTGACAGGGGGTTACAAGGAACACAGATGAAAATATCAAACAATCTGACACTGATTATTTATTAAGACTACCCCGTCTTTAACCTGCTGATAGAATACTATGCAGGACATTTGTTGGAAGATTTTTTTAGGAGATGGCATCAACCATGGGTTGAGGGAACAATTGTTGTAGAGGCTGTCACCCCATTTGCATTTAATGTTGAAGGATGCCATGCCTGGATCCACCTCCATGACGTAATGCTGTACGGAGGAGAGAACTCCCTGTCTACATATATGGAGCCGAAAGTGAAGACGTTCAGCGACTTCTAAGGTGAGCAGTCACAAGAGCAAGAACAAGATCAACAGCAAGAGCAACAGCAAGAGTAACAGAAACAGAAATAAACTTTGCAGCATGATTTATTTTCTCAGTCGACATTCATCAAAAGAGGCCCTTGCACTTTCTTGGTTCAGATTCTCTCATTCCTAGTGAAAAATGATTTTCTTTCAGGCACCTGAAGCTGCGAACAAGCTGTTATATTCATGTGACTAACACGAGTTGCCCAGGTAAGAAAAAGGGCAGAAACGTTTTCTTTGGTTCAACTATGCATGCATTAAACATGATTAGATATTCTCTCTGAACACAAAGAGAAAACTATGCCCCTAGTTATTTGCAGAAGGTAGATTCGCTAGCCATTACGGTAATTGCAATGTGCATTACATTTTGTGCTCGGTTTTTTTTGATGCATTAAGGCAGCTGATAATTTATAATACAGCTAAAACAGTAAATATGAGCACAATCCCAGTTGTAAAAACGAGTGAAACAACCCCAGAACAATTACCTGCAGTAAGCACACAGACTGAAATGATTGTGTTAGATGACTCAATGTACCTGAGCAAATATATGGATGATTCCGCCAATGTCACCAACAACCTGTGGTATCAGCACATGCGGAAATTGGGGAGAGATGACTGAGAGCTGTTTCATTTGTTCTCTCATACCCTATGCCATGAGTGCCTATAGGATATTCGTAGCAACAGAAATACCTGCAAACACTGTACACTGCCTAATGCACTTGGCTAAGGGGCAATTTCAAAACAGGTGGGCCTCCTTGCGATGGATGAAAAGTAGACCTTCTCTCATGAGGATAATGAGGATAGTTATATTAAAACAAAAGCAATGATAGATAATGCTAAAACAAAAAAATAGGGCCATGCAATATACAATAGAAGGCTTGAATATAGGAGAAGTTAAGATAACAGACCATAAGTTGTTGCAATGCATCAATGTGGCAGGGAACGAAAGGGGTGTGTGCTGTTCCCTGCTAATGGTGATAAGCTATGCAGCCTTAGTAGTACCCCAGAGTGAGGTATAGATTGGTGATTTTCCCCAGATGAGCACACACTTATGAAACAAGAGGCCCCTCACCCTTGAACGTACAAAAAGGATTAACTATTTCTTCGACAAAATGGAATAGGCAGTTGACGACATAACAGACGAGCATACATTGCTCAGTAGAACAGACATTTTCTTGACATACCTCTTTACTGCCCGTTTGCAAGCCAATCTAAAAGCCAAATGGCAGCAAATAAACCACTGGGAGCTGTTGCAAAAAATAAATATGACTGTAAAAGGCTTTAATACCATAATGGTAGAGCTGAGAGCAATACAGCTCATGACCCTTCAAAATATGTATGTCCTCGATTTAATAACAGCCTTGGAGGAGGGCGTGTGCACAAAAACCTTCTTGCTGTACTGCACATACAAACCCGCCCATGATGAAGAAAATGAGACCCTCACAGAGACAAGACACACCTTGGCAGAAATGCACTCAAACATTGAGGAAGAGGTGGACGACATTGCAGATGATGACTGGTTCAGTTTTTATGGATACCCATCTGGTTAAGTAGCGCATTCAAAATACTACTGGCACTAGTAGTACTGGCCTTCTGTAGCTTGAGGATAGTTTTAAGCCAACGCAAAAAGACTGCAAAAAATGTGGTTGGAATGAAAATATTGATGAACTTAGATACATGAGTGTGCACAAACAGATGGCTTCTTCTGTGACCCCATGGCAGAGAGCCGTATAGTCCATCCCGGGTCAAAGTTTAATTATCCTCCATATCTCCAGAATGATGCAGATTAGTGGGTGAGTTTTGATGTCTCTGGATCGTGCAACTGCATGCCATGTAGCATTGATGACTATATGAGACAAGGAGGTAACCTGATGGGGGTAAAGAAAATATAGATACCAAAAGAGCCCTATTTGGGGGAAAGCAGATGGAAAAGCATGGTTGATGACTCAACGAGAGAGAGGAATGTTAGGAGGCAGATGTATTCGAAATCTATAGCGCTGCCCCATCCCCAATCCAATACCCAGCAGGTGAGAAACACTACTCACTGAGACAACCATACCGCCTTTATCCCAGACAGGTACAACAGGACATCAAGACAATGTAAACTGAAGATGGTAAAGCAGTCAAGCTAACATTGCAACATTAATAGTTGTATGCACTAGACGCAAAGTAGATATGCACTCCACCTGAAGAACACATACACCAGGTCACATATGCATTTATACATGCAAAATATTAAAATTGCAATCACAAGACATGAAGAACATTAACATAACCAATGTACAAGCTGAATGCAACACAAACGACACACAAGTATAGCTCTCACATAGAAGTCAGAGTATAATAAGGCAGCAATCTTCATTAAAGAGAAATCCTGGAGCATGCATTTAAACAACCAAAGGCTTCGGGATTTCAAGAGGACACAAAATATTAACTCCATGGAAATACAGAGCTGCGCAGAGCTCAGAGAGTAGTTGGCAACTATTATCAAGGTTAGAACAAAATAAGGAGGATGGGAATGATGGAGCAAAAGGCATGAGATAGCAGTTCCCAGGACACAAGAAGGATACTCCCCAATTAATTTAAGTTTTTGAAAGAACAAAGCCAATCTTTGTTAGTCGAGTGCAATGGCACAACGCGCGAAAAGACTCCATGAAGAATAACTCAAGAGTGTCCCTAGATGCAACAGAAAACACAGCATAAATAAGAGTTAATTCCACTTCATACATGGTCTCCTAACACAGGATTTAAAATTGGAGAACATTGGCAACAATGCCACTCTGTGCCAATGGATAAGGCCACCTGTGGAACTCCCTAAAAGCACACATGGACACTAGCTGCAACACAAGGTCAAATACATAGAGATCGCCTGGGCTCAGGTCCTACGAATGAGGGATGGTACCATCTTTAATGGACCTCTCTCTCCCTACTCGCAGTTTGGCACCTAGCTTGACGACCTGTCAAATGTCCAAGGTTGGTTAGCAAGAAATCAACCAATCAAATCCCTTAGTGTAATGCTGCCTGCTATGAAGTATGCTAGCCAATTGTTTTTCTTAGATATTATGTAATTTGATTTTATCAATATTGGGGTGATCTCAGGAGGACATCAGATTTAGTTAGCTCTATATGTAGTTTCCCAAAGTAACTTATCCCCACTTGCCTTAGGTTTTTCATTATGTCATGATGTCATTTATGATGCGTTTCACATGTTTAATCCATTGTTTTGTATCCAGAGAGCTGAGGGAAACAGGACTGCAATACTTGTTTGCTTTCCCTGGTTTATTTGGATGATAATAAAGTTGAATTTTATTTGGCACTTTGTCTACTTCCTCATTGAGTTCCGTCTGGATTAATTTCAGTACCTCTGGCATACCCGGGACTTTGGGACCTATTTAACACAATAAATGACCATGACACTAGAGTGGAATGAGGTTTAGTGAACGCATGTTCTGCAAGGCAGGCAGACAGGGCCTCTGTCTTCTTTTCTCGTAGCAAGCCCTACCTGCATGGCTACCCCAGTTCCAGGTTGTCACAACATATGTGAGGTTTCCATGGAGGGACAATAGTTTGCAGAAATGTCTCGGGAAACCAAAGTTTGTATCATGCACCTGCTTGCATGGGGGGACAGTTTTGTGTATACATATTTTAATAACTGCCAGGTATCCCTAACAACTGAAAGTCCAGTTTGTGTCATGTTTGCCATGGTCAGGGACAGCTGTGTTTACAAGTGTCCTCTCACCAGCCTGTATCATGGGTTTGCTTCCATGGAGGGACAGTTTGCTTGTACAGTATCATTGGTCATCCCAATGTGAGTAATCCTGTTGACAATAGTCCAAGGCTTTTACCAAGTGTCCTCTTTAATGCCTCACACAGAGGCAGACAAATCTACTTCTCAAACCACCTGGATGTTATCAGCACTAGTGAGTTTGCATTCCCTTTAGTAGGAACCATGCTAGGCACATAAGGTGAGGCGGACGGGTTTGACCGTGTGTCTTTGCTAGAGACGTAAGCAAAACATAATTCTCTTTCGCATATACCAACACTCCTTATGGCATCTTTTAATATTATCCTTGTTGTTTCTGCTCCTCCTTCTCACTGCCTCCACCCATCCTTCGTCCTCCACAACCCTTCTTCTTCCTGGTCTGTACTACAGACTCCTTTCTCCTGTAATCTCTGTGCCTCCATCACCAGCTTTTAAAACCTACACTGAAGCCGTAAGGTTCATGGCTTTTATTGCACCTCAGCATGTTTCTCTGACCTGTGCTAACCATAATTAAGTTGACCTGTGTGTGAAAGGGAATTTGGTTTCTTGGACATCTTGCTTCAGCACACCTAATGTCACAGCCAGGTGGGCCAATGGCAGAATGTGAACTGAGCTTTCAAAGGACAATAGATGAGAGGGCAGCACCAAAATTCAAAATGAGTTCAAGGATACATTTTCTCCGAATATATGCAATGGGCCTCATTAGGAGTGTTGCAGTAAGGCAACAACGGCGCCAGTAGTGCCACTTGTGCCGTTGATACCTCGCCGCAACATTCCGAGTATGCTTGCAGGTGCAGCTCTGGATTTCTGCTGATACCAGGCATGCAGAGAGGCACCCGCGAGCAGTACCGGATGGTAGCAATGGCCCCGTTATTAACGGGACATATGGGCTCAAATGGGAATTGGGACGTATTGGGTTTGGGTCCTGTGAAAGGGAATTACCAGGCCCTCCAAGGTCAGAATGGCCTGGTAAGTCCCCTTTTGCGGGACCCGGACCCAAGTTTTGGGGTAGCCATGCCCTTATCAAGGGCATGGCTCCCTCCAAACTCGTAATGAGACTCAATGTGTATAGGGAGCACTACAGGAAACCCACTGGCAATACTAGGGTAATCATAATTATAGCAGGCTAGCCATAATACTGTGTGCTCACAGACAGTCTGCACCCATGGCGTAGTACACTAAAATGTTTAATATTAGTCAAAGAAAGTAACATACAGCAGTTCATGTGCGTTTTTGAACTACCAATTTTATAAACATTGGTGCAAATCGACACATAAAAAACAGAGGAAAACAGATGTTGTGGCCAATGCATTTTGGATAAGGAACTGCCCTTCATCAGGGCACATATACGACAGATAACAAATCAAACGATAAGAAGCCAAACAGAATCATGAAGGTCAAACAATACACATCTTAACAGAAAACCTCAAAATCGTGTACATAATGTAGGATACACCGAACCCACAATAGGCACTTTGGTGTGTAGTTGAACAGCGATACCTGTCTCCTAAAATCATGAACATCCACTTCTGTAAATCACAAGGAAATAGTGGACAAAGAATAATAATAAAGAAACACATGGTGAAACACAAATGAGCAAAACTTTTAAAATCACTCCCTAATAATGTAACCTGTCACTAGGTTACAACTGCCTCTGTTAAGAAAACATGTAAAGTATACCGGTTAGAAAACTCTAATGGTAGCTGTAGTACAATTAAGGCTCCGCAGGGAGCTATTCGTAGCTGTAGATTCGTCATTGAGACTTGGTACGCGAGGCGTATAAAAACAGTGCAAGGAAAGTCGGAAAGCAGAAACAAAAATAAAGGCATCATGAGAACACCAATCCAAGGGTCAAAGCGTCAGATAGTCAGAAGGAAAGAAACTTCACCGTAAAAGTCAGGGCAGTGGATGTCAGGGCAGCACAGGGAGCAGCTTCCAAGTAAGTCTGTATTGCTGAAAATAGCATGTCCGATGTATGTCCCCGCAGTGTGTAGATATCATCATGTAAAGTGACAGCGACTTTCGTCAACAAGGGCAAACAGAAAAAAAAGACACAAGTGAAAATAGAAGGGCCTTGAAATAGCAGCCTATTCAGAAGGTACACAGTCAAGAGAAATACCTATAGAAGAAGAAGAACCCAAGCAAATCCAGTAGTGACTATTCAATTGGACTTCAGAATGGGACTAGAGCTGTTAAAATGTACACCCCCCCATTTCCTGTCTATAATAATCTGCAATTGAAGATTAAAGTACAGACTTTCCTTTTGTACTTACTGACTCCGCCTGATCTCTCTGTACGTGTCCCCATGCTGAATGCTTGAAATACACTGTCTGGCTTCTACTATTGTAGGAAATTATGGTATATATTGTTTTAGAATGCATGTGGCTTTGCATTTCAAAGGCTGTCTATCTCTTGCATGTGCATTTCAGTAAAGTGCATTGTTTTAGTGCAGTAACGTACCACCCTTTCTTTTCATGGTTGGAGAAAATTATACACCATGTACAATCATAGCAAGTCAGCATTTCGTGCTCTGATTCTGTCAATCTCATTTTCTTTTATTTTCTTCTGTACAATACGTTTGGGCCTCTCTTACAGGGATCAGCATAGCAAGGACATGTACACTGTGACAGTCCTCTGCCTCGAAGCTGGAGATTGGTTGGGCTGTCCATGGGATCTACCGTATACTGCTCCTGGTGCCAGCATCATGCAACAGGTTGTGGTATCTGACCCCTATGAACATCTAATTCAGAAAGCGCAGTGAAAGGCAGGGGACTTGGCCATCTGGAGGAGGTTATTTTTTGGTAAGCGTGGCAGTATAACACATCGACACACATAAGGCAATGTGAATACATAGAAGTGGGGATTGTGTCTGATTCCATTTAATCCATCCAGGACTTGGTCATGAAGCTGTAACTAGGCCAATATGAGGGAAACAGGTGGAACACATGAGAAAATACAGAAGATCCAAAACCCAACAAAGAAAAGAAGATACTTTAATAATGGCTCTGGGTATCAAGGAAAGGAAATATGACCCCGAAAGCCACTCTTAATCACAGCTGCCACCACCACAAACACTGAAATGCAAAGTGAACCATCCATTGCAGCAGCGGTGGAAGATTCTAGTGCCCCTCAAAGGCTAACATTGGGGAAGTTGGAATGCATTTCAATCTGATCTGGCATGACCCCTAAAAAGTCACCACTAGGGTCTCTGAAGTGGAAAGCAGGGTGGTAGAATTAGAAGAGTCAGCTGACTCACTTTAGATACAAGTTGAAAGGTTGATATACACTGGCAGGATAGAGCAGAGGGTGCAGAGGGGGGAGCCAAGCAGTGTAACATCAGACTATGGGACTAATAGAAAATGAAGGAGGACAATACACAGGTCTTTCCATAGAGAAATGTATCCAGGTAGTAAAACAACAAAACATTCTCACAAACTACTTCTCATTGGATAGACCAAAGAGACTCCCTGCAAAAACAACTCTGCTAGTGTAACCCTCTTGAACAATTGTGCCAAGATTCTTCACATAAAGAGATAGGGACATCATCCTGCCAGCTGCAAGGCAGTTCCGTCCAGGCAGGAATGGCAGCGCCAAGATTTTCCAGACTGTACCCTATGAGTTCAACAACTAAGGAGATGCTTTGAGGAAGTCAAGAAGTGGTTAAGAAACAAGGCATACAATATATCCTCATGTTCCCTGCCAAGCGAAAGATTCTTATGAACAGCAAGTCCTGATTTTTCACCACCCCACAAAGGGCAGGAGACTCTCTAGTTTAGGAAGGTATGAGCCAATCTGGAGGTGATCAGAAGAGGTATCTGAAAGAGGCAAAAACATGGTTTACTACGGAATTCAAATGCTATTAATGATTTAGCCCACACAGAAGCAATATCAGGAGAAAGAAAGGCCCAGAGTGACCTTAGTGGGGGATGAGACCATTTAAATGTGTGAGTAACAAGAGGGGGTCACTTCATAGCTGGATGCAAGAGAAGTAGACGTGTCTGGAACCAATATCATACAGACTGCTGGAGGAAAAGAAGACACTGGTGAATTAAATATGATTGAGAAGATTGGGGAAGCCTAACTGCTAAGACCAGCGTGGCAGGCCCTTACCAGTCTGCTCATAACTTTAAGGAGTGAGATAAAAGTGACTGGACACGATGTTGGGAGGGTCCAGGATAGTTTTGATAAATAAGTGAGGTGGGTGATATGATATGATATATGGCATTTATTACACGCCTATACACAAGTGTTTCAAGGTGCGATGGAGCAAGGGAGGTGGAACAGAGGGAAGACAGACAGCGATCTTTCTAGGCCCAATGTCATTCATATTGCGCAAGTGCATAGGAAGGGGGAAGGGGAAAAGAGTGAGGGGGAAGAGGGAGGGTACAGTTCAGTACATGGATACAAGAATAAATGGAGAAATACAAATACGGCCAACTGGGGCAAGTGCAAGGTAAGTGCAGGCATAAGTGCTGGTCGGGCGACTGTAGGGATACAGAAACAGTCACCAAGTGCGGTGGTTGCCAGGGAGGCAGTGCAGCTGTGAAACTGGAAGGGTCTGGGCCCGAGATCAGAAGGGTGGCCAGGAACCCAGCGCAATCTCAGTTTCAACCAGGAATTCAGCAGGGGATAGGGGGAGAGAAAGCAGAAGCAAAGAGGAAGGTTTTAAGGTGCTTCCGGAACTGGAGATGGATTTCCTCAAGTTACAGGGAGGTAGGGAGGCTGTTCCAGAGGGAGGCCCCCGCTTAAGAGAGAGATCTTCCACCAACTTGTTGCTTGGAGAAGCGACAGACCCTGAGGGAGTTGAAGGTGGATGAGCGAAGAGCTCGAGGAGGAAGATATTTAGGAAGAGACCGTTGACGGTATTGAGGCCCCAGGTCCCAAAAGGCTTTGTGGACAATGCAGAGGGGTTTGAACTTAATCCTTGCAGCCACTGGGAGCCAGTGCAGAGATTTCTGTCCTGGAGAGATACGATCCCTGGGCTTGAGGCCAAGGACAACTCTCCCAGTCCTGTTCTGGATGAGTTGCAGAGGGTGGAGAGTTGAAGCAGGCAGATTTAGAAAGGCTGTTCCAATAGTCCAACCTAGAGAAAACCAGAGCTCTGGAGACAGTGAGCTTCTGGGGGAAAGAGGGAAAGGAAGAATACCTCTGAGGATGTGCAGCTGGTAATGTGACTTCTTAGAGACGTCAGAGATGTGTGGAGAGAAGGAGAGTGTGAAGACGAAGATGACCCCAAGGTTTTTAGCCTTGCAGGTGGGGACAGGAGGAGGGCCAAGAGAAGCCGGCAATAGAGTGGCAGGAAAGGAGGGAGCGTGTGTGCCGATGAGGAGAATCTCAGTCTTACTGGCATTAAGGCAGAGATCATTGGCGGCGCACCACTCCTGGATAGCAGATAGACAGTCAGAGATGAATGAAGGAGAAGAGGTGGCTGAGGGTAGCCTGAAAATGAGCTGAGTGTCATCTGCATAGCACTGGAAGTTGGGGCGGAGAGTGGCAATGCGGTGGGCAAGGAGTGCCAGGTATTGGTTGAAAAGCCAGGGAGAGAGGTTAGACTCATGGGGAACACCACAGGTGGAGCTAAAGATAGAGGACAGGAAGGACCCAAGTTGGACCTGGGAGGGTCGATCAGAGAGGAAGGAAGCCAGCCATGCCAGGGCCTGACCGGTGATACCCAGGCTATGATGGAGACGGTTGAGCAGGAAGGCATGGTTGACTGTGTCAAAGGCAAGAGAGAGATCAAGCAAGATTAAGACACAGGGGATGTTGGAAGAGCAGGTCTTCACGGATGTTCAGGAGAGCAGTTTCCATTCTTCTGGCAGCTCTGAAGCCAGACTGATGATCATGAAGACAACCAACAGATTCAGTGTGGAGATTGAGCTGGGAGATGGCCAGCTTTTCGAGGAGTTTGCCCAGGAAAGGAGTGATGGAGATTGGGCGATAGTCAAGCAAGATGATTACACACGGGGTGTTGGAATCAAGGTTGGAGAGCAGGGTGGAACATTTCACCTGATTACCCACAACGAGAACAAGGGCTAATCAAAGTTGGCGCCCAGAGATTGTACTGGGCTTGCTGTTTGCCAGATGAAATTCAGAGTTTCAACTTGAACTGTAATGAACTGGACTGAGGATCATAGCAGATATTTTCCGGAGGAGAGTTATGTGATATACGGAAGGCATTGCAGAATGCCATTAAAGGTTCAGCAAAGGATCTCATGGGCAATGTAACGTGACAAATACTTTTGGAGATGTGCAGCAGGGTGAGATCCAAATGACAGGGGATTGGGTGAAGTGGTCAGAAATTCACATATTTTAACATTTCTAATTGTTTTCTTCTTGTATAGGTGGATGATGGTTCTGGTTCTCAGAAGTGTAGGTCGGGGGGTTCAGGTAAACTAAGGACATTTTATTAGGAGTCTAGGGGAACGGGATGGCTATTGTCTTGGCACAGCTTTAGCAGGGGAACCAAGGTATGTGGTGAGTAATTGGGTCAAACCCCCAATTTATTTCTCTATCCCTCTCTATCTCCCTCTCTCTCTTTGTCTCTCTCTCTCGCTCTCTCTCTCACACACACTTTCAACCTCTCCTTTTCTCACTCTCTGCTCTCTTTCATTCGCTCTCACTTCCTCTCCCTCAATCTCGCACACATACACTGTCTATCTCTCACACTGTCTCTCTCTCTCTCGCTTCCTTGGCCTAACGTTATGTTGCTGTCTCTCTCTTTCTCTCTCGTTCACTCTCTCTCCGTCTCACTCGCTCTCTTTGGACTAAGGTCACGTTTCCCAAGGCATTGCTGACAACAGCATGACCAGTGACAAGACACAGATTATTTTATGAGCAGGTTGCTGTGTGGTTTAATAGTTAAAAGTATAGTGAGAACAGTAGCAACACAAGCATCCTTTGAGGTGTGGAAAGGCCTGACATTTGGAGACATACATTATCAGTATGTATGTCCTGTAGGAATGTTGTCATCACACAGAGGGTGCAATATTCATAATAAGGGAGATGAGGGGGATGCAGAAAAACTCTTAAAGTGGTGCTGAGGTTTTGACAGACCTTTTAAGGTACAAAGGAATCCTTTCATTTGTAGTATTCTAATTTGTATTCTTAGAGATTTAGCATACAGTAAGAAATGTGTAGGCTCAGCAGGGTATACAGTGCTTATAACGAAAAATAAATAACAAGTTTTTTCATTGAAAGTAAAATACATTTTTTGTTTGTAAAAATACATATGGTGTGGAGGAAGGGATTAAAAAGGGTGAGGGTGCTTAGTGGGGGGAAAATCTGGGGAAACGGGGGGTTTGGGGATCCCCCAAAATAAAAAAGCAAAACAAATTTACTCAAAACGTTTTTGTTATTTAAGTGTTTGTTATAAAGACATAGAACTGTTCAGCAGCACTACCAGCACCAAGAATATTTAGCAATTATTTGGTGCTCACAAAAGAAAACTGTCATTCGTTTTAATCTGTTAGTGCCCCTTCCAAATAAGGGAGGACATTTTGAGAAACAAATTGGTGTGTATTCATGACAAATGAAGCAATTAAACAGAGAAAAAAGGGGAGCCGAGTGGTTGGGACACACCCTGCAGGACAGCGAGGAGGACCGAGAGACCCGCAGACCAACGGTACCCTGTGCAGAAGTCTGATTCACAGTGGCATCTGCAGTAGGACTGAAGCCTAGATCCATACATCTAGGACCCTCCCAAGAAGAGAAGACACCAAATAATTGGGGGACTGGGCCGCATGCATGTAAGGAAGCTATTTCTAGCCCTAAAAACACCAGCAGCAACATAAATGGTTAAGCTGTTTTCAGCCATGATGAAAGTGGTCTCCTACCACTGAATAATATATATAGAGAAATATAGGAAAAACATTCTATATTAACAACAGCAAGACAAAAGAAAAAAAACAAAACAGAAATAAAAAAAGAAGCTGATGCGAGGACTGTAGGTCCCAGATATACGAAATATACCCACCTCCCAGAAAATACATTAATCAGGGATAAGTGGGGTTCTTTTAAAGAAAGAACCTGCCCTCAAGGGAAAACCTAATAAAGTCAATGTTGCTTCATCTTGAGGACAACCTTTTATGACAAAACAACAGAAGTGTTTCCAAAACCTATTTGTTTTTTAAGGAACTATTATGAATAAAATTGCCCAAATCCTAACGTGAAGACACAATATCCAAGGGAAGATTTGGGTATTTGACCACCCTTATGGTCCAGTACATGGATACCCTGCAATTAAATAGAGGACATTATTGAGTTGTACTCACATTGTAAAATGGCTCTTTTTAAAATGTTACAATTTTAATGTTTAAATATCATTTCCAGTAATTATTTTACGCATAATAAGAAACTACACTTGGGCAAGAAAGCAAAGCAAATTCTCAAAACTAGAATATCCATACAAATTATTTTCTAATAGGAGGTTATCTATCCAAAATGGAAAGTCCAGAACACAATACACCACGATCAGAAAGGGGACAAACAGCACCAGTTAGTGTTACTGGCTGTTCTGCATACAATTAAAAAGCATTTTGACAATAAAGGAATGTCTGCAGATCTTTATAGTTGACACATATGTGTGTGGTGAATGGAACATATGCTTGAAATTCCTAAGTGCATAATGCACACTGGGCATGATGGCCATTTAATTCTTCGTAATACGTACTAAATTGTTTTTAACCATGCACCATATATATTTTTGGGAAAAAAGACTTACAAGTTAGATGTAGGGATAACATGTCTGTGACATCTGTCACTCCACTGGGGTCTAGCCTTGCAGAACATTTGAAGATATGGGACAGGGTCAAAATGTTAGGAGGTCTGTGCCTTTGGGGGCTGTGTGTATGGCCAGATGCAAAGATATCCTAAGCGATATATTTAGGGTGCTCTGATGACACTCACGGATCCTCTACTACGGGAGATACAAGTGTTCATTTTGTCAGTCCCAATAGGGCTGCTAGTGATAGAATGGAATGTATATGTCATAATGGAGTCTAGGTAGGATTAATCAATGCTGGTACCACTAAGGGTGGGAACAACATGACTGGGTATGTATGTATGTATGTATGTATGTATGTATATATGTATGGGATTAATATAGATCACAATTAGCTGCTAAGCAATGGAGCACTGTCCATAGGGGAATAACCCATAGGGTTACAATTATGGCACAGGAGTAGCAGCGAAGCTGGGGTGACTGCGTTTAGAGGTACCCTGGGATTGAAACACATTTTGCTGGAAGATCACCCAGGTGAGTTAAATTTCTTATTCCTTCAGTCAGCTTAATGGGCTCTAGGTTGGAAAATGTGTTCCTTCTCATGCGGAACTGGGAAGGGCAAGATATCTGCACTTTTTGGCAAGAGGGATCTCTGACCACTCTCATCCCTTTTCTCCCTGGAGGCTAAATGTGTTTCCCATGCTGAATACATTGATTAGCATGTCCCTAGAAGGTGACACAAGAACATCTTTTTATTTCGATACTTCCTTAGGTGGGAGTGAGCAAACACTCTTGGAAGCATAAGAACAGTATTAGGGTACAAGGCAATGAAGAGTTTGAAGGCCAGAGAAAGGCTGAGCTACTTAATAAGGAACACAAATTCCCAAGACTGGAAACCACAATGTCGGAAACTTCCATGCCCCTTTAATGTTCAATACTCGTATTGAGTTCAAAAGAATCAGGGAAGAACTCAAAACCAAAGCCATTTATATCACACCCCATATATGGGAAGAGCAATGTAGAATTCATGGACAAAGAGAAGGGCAGGGACCTAACTAGCGTGGCTCTCCATACACAATGAGAGTCCTAGATATGTTACGATGATCCGAGATGCTGAGGCACTCCACGGGTGAATACTGTTCCTCTGCGGCTTTTTCTAGGCTGTGAGAGAAGGAGTACCGCGGAAGGAGAATGGAGATATTTTGGAGCAGTGTTTTGAGGAGTTTGGGGGCAGTATAATTGTTTGGTCTTGGTCTTTCGTGTCGTATTTTCATGTTTGGTGTGTTTTTGTAGCAAGGTTTTGTTCTCCATTGCTTTTTGATCAGTGTGTTATATTGTGCTTTGATATTTTCCCCAAATTCCACTTTTGTATCCCCTTATAAAAGAAATACAAATGCTTCCTACAGCTGATTGTATCCCCCGGAAACCCAGAAAAATAAATGCATTTATACTGTTTCACACTGTGTTTTTGTCATTTACTGTTGCTTGCATATTATGTAGTATTGTAGTAGTATTATATTAGTGTTACACTCTAGAAGTATATTTCTTTAGTATTGCTTTGCTTTAGGACTACAATTGTTAACTTTGGGTTGTGCTCTGGTTCTCAGGCTGCACTGAATTCACACTTTTGGGTTCCAGGGGTGTGCAGATGGTCCTCAGGGTTGCCATTTGTGGCACTTGTCATGACACACCTGCGACATGAGGTGCGGGATAGGGTTTCCCCATGCAGGAGGGAGATTAACCATGATAGATGGGAATGGTGCTTCATACTGTTTGTTAGCTCCGGTTCACACGTCTGGCCCACACAGTATTTATTTTACTTTATTTTACTTTATTTTATAAAGCGCAACCCTAGATCGAGACCAGTGGAGAGCTGTACAGGTTGGGCTGACACACTTTAACAACAGCATCCTGGCCTGGAGAGGAAGACAACCTCTGCGTCAGTGGGGGAGGCCTCGGGAGGGGGAGAGGGGACGGGGCCATCAGAGGAAGCCCTGGCATTGAGCAGCACAGAGGTAAGTATTGCAGAACCTCTTATCGACACCTCCAAAGAGGGCAGGACCACAAGTGGATTCCCTCAGGGAAGCAGGGGAGGCGTGCCCTCATGTGGAGCCCCCTACAGAAGGATGGGAGGCATAGCCTTTTGTGTATGCACCCACAGAGGCAGGGCCTCATGTGGACGTCCCCAGCGAAACAGTAAAGGAGCAGGAGGGCATATTTTTCATGAGGGAAGAGGGTGCAGCTGCAGCAAGCATGTTGGAGGAGAAGTTTGGATCAGCTCCTTTCTGGGTGAGGGGCAAAGAGGAAGAGCTCTCGGGTGAGCACTGCATATGTGTTGGTGAGGACAAGGCAGAGGTCCATACCTCATGTTTCTCCTGTGTGTGGGTCTATTGGACCCTTCCAGCCAGGAAGTCCATCAGTAGGAGTCTGGGGTTTTCGGCATAGTGGGGGCGGGGGGGTGTGTGGGAAGAAGATGAGGGTCAGAATGGAAGGGACAAGGGCCATTCCCTTGAGGCAAGGAGCCATGAGGAACTATGTGCACTGGCGGCAGAAGGTGGTGTAAAAGGAGCACGCGTGCTTTGTCTCCATTCAGGCTGCTAGTGGGCATGCTGCCACTGCCAGCCCCTCCAGTGGTGGTGGAAGAGCTGCCACACCGGGAATGCCATTCTCAAACCCCTTCACCTGTCCAGTCTGGTAAATCAATCGGTCTGAATGGCATGTGTAGCTGTGGCCATCAGCAATCCCGGGTTGCCGGCAACACACCAACAAACTGTTGGGGGCAGTGTAACATTGAAATCAATCATCTTTGGGCATGACCCATGTGACCACATAAGGCATTAACGAGACCATTTGACTTCAGTAGCTTTACCCTCAGATCCTTAATGGGTAGCTTCAGCCTGTAGAAACACCCAAGAACCTTAGAGTCTGGCTGCAGCCTGAGGGATAAACCAAGAACCTTCCTGGGTGGCTGTGCACTGTGAAGGATTCTAAAAATCCTAGTAGGTGGCTACACCCGTGGGAGAATCAGAGACACTTAGTGGGTGACTTCACCTAGCGAAATAGCCAAAGACCCTTAGTGGGCGGTTCTGCCCTGTGGTAGAACCCAAGAACCTTAGTGCAAGGCTGGGATTCTGCAGCAGTTCACACACGTGCATTTGCAGACCACATGCTGCACCACGACTGTAATAGACCATCATCCCTCGCCACTGGATAAGTGCCCAGTAGGTAGGCATCAACTATTTGTATGGATGATGGTTTACAGTCTGTTCCTGTTGTTGATCCATCTGTATTCAGGTTGCCCATGCCATTGAGGATGGTGTCCACTACATTCTCCTCCCCATAGGCTGCACATGTGCAACTCACAAAGCATTTATCATTTGTCAGTGATTTACTGCCTTTGATCGCATCATTCGTGAGCTTGTCAGGCCCAGTGTATTGGCAACATGTGGGCTGGTTGACAATGTTTCTGCTGCCTGTATTCTTTCTCCGGTTCATGTTGCAAGCACTGCAGTGAAGCATCTTTACACATGTGTACCATGTCTAATCCCTTTGAAGTGTGTTGTGAGTTCTTCTCCCCGGAGACTTAGAAATGTGAATCCACTATGGAAGTAAACAGGAGGTCAATGTTAACAAACAAATGCAACTAACCGTGTGTCACAACTCACAACAGCTGCGAAAGCATGTGACCGTGAGGTGGACAGGCGCAAAACAGGGGATGTGCACTCCCTTGCCAATTAGTAAAGCAGCAAAGACATTTATGCTACAGTGCCTGCTGTATCAAAGCACATATGCAAATTATGAGGTCTTAAGCACTATGCCTTCACCTCCTCCAACTTCTCCCAGATGTCAACTTCCCTGTGTCCTCTGCCTTGAAACCCTTGCATCCACAAGGTTGCCTTGTCCTGAATTACATAGGTCTGCTGCCACGTTGAACTACTCAGGAACCCCACTTGGCTGTTACAGGAAGGAAAGGCCACCCAGTTTGATCGTACTGCAATGTAGGTAATGCTCTGACCATGTGTCCACATTCCCATGGTTAAGTGGACATTCTGCCCCATGGACTGCTGTTGTGCCTACCCTACCAAAGCCATAACCTCATTATATAGTTCCAGTACTGCTTTGCTAGAGAAAATACATTGGCCGGGAACGTGACAGTGATCGACTTTTCTCATAAGATTCCAATTACAGGTGTTTCCATAATAGGGTAGGTCAAAAGATCTATTCTCTACATCACATCCAGGTTAGTATGAAGCAGGTACTGTCTGTCATGGGATTGAGGTATTGCTGGCCATTATCAAATGTCTTCATAACACTGCACTCATGCAATATAGAATCACTTTTGTTCGTAGCTGTCATACAGGGGGTAGACCTTGGAATTCCACTCTCAAGTAGTGACCAAGCTGCAGCATATTCAGCAGTAATTGTGTGGATTGGCAGAGGCAAGATGCCTGTTTGATGGTATGTGGAGGGATGCACCTCAGATCTTTAGTCTTCTTACCATGCCTGCATATGTTGCGGCAGTGTATGTGACTTCATAAATGTGGTACCCAAGTTGGTCCCTAGCTTCCCTCAGCGCACTGTGTTCCGGAAACGTGTGCAAGGGGTCAGATTCGGTTGCTGATTCTTTCTTTGAAGTACTGTCACAATTTTTACGTATTAAGTGTGCTAGCCCACAGGTTGGGTTCATGTGGGTGCGAAGGTGCTGATGGAGATGGTGTCTGTTGAGCTCTGGATGCCACATAATGATAGGATATCCTTAATGTTCATCGACAGGGAGGATGTTTTTCAAAGCAATAGCACACAGGCGAGGCACACTACTATTAATACAGCAGCCTCTGAATTTGTGGTGTCTTCTTCCACAGTATTACTGCTTTTCAACAGCAGTGCTGTTTCTGTCTGTATTCTGATGGGACATAATCTTTGTCTTCATCACCATCATCCATCTCGGCATCATCATTACTGTCTGACCTATCTGTGGAAGGGGCGGCTCAGATAAAGACTTAGGCCCTGATTCATGGAATTGTTTTGGTGTAAAACAGGGATTTCCGTGCCATTCTGCCCACAAATCCCTGTTTTAAGAATGGGATAATCCCTGTTTTTACACGCAAATAATTCCAGGAATCAAGGCCTTGGGATATACAAGCTCCTAAATTCAAGTGCACAAGTTGCTCTTCCTTGCACTTCTGTAGATAACATCTGTCCACCGTCCTTTTCTGCTCCTGAAAAAATGGACGGAACAGAATGTGCAAACTCTTCTGTCAGTCTTGGTGGATGTTCATCATTGTGGTGCAAAGCCCATGGATGTTCTTGTACTGGTGCATGTACCCAAAAGTGACTTGTGACAGCCGTGGGAGAAATAACTTGAGTTGTATTATACCTTCACTTGAGCATGGGCAATTATGACATCCCCAATACACCCGCAGGTGTTGCTTATTGCTCATTTGTGTCCTGACATGTTGTTCCAAATGTGACCAGATGTGTGCCAACCATCTATCGGAATCGTTGCTGCTTCCTCCAAGCAAAATCAGGTAAGCATGCCTTTCCCAAAGCTGTTTCCTGGCTCTTCCGTCTCCTCCTCCCAAATGTCACAAGATAGCACATATCTTCACTCACTTCAAGAAACAGACACAGAATGGTGTGTCACCCACTACGACAAATCTCTGCTGGTACCGCCCACTAAAATCAGGCAAACCTGCCTCTCCTATAAGCTGCCCTCGGGGTTTAGCTCTGCTTTCTCCTGCAAGGCTTCACATGATAACAGATGTCTTGTACTTTCACTTCAAGAGACAGAAACTGAGTGGTGTGCCACTTGCCTCTGCAAATCTCTGCTTATGGCACATGTGTTGTCCACCCAATACAAATAACTGAGTGTGTCACACAACATTGCATGAACCAAAACCAATCCTAAATATCACTCCCTCACTCAGTCTCTGTCCATCACTACATCTCCCTATCCTTCCTCCTGCGATACTTTACCTCCGCTCCAGTTCATTAAATCTTCCATGAGCCTGCCTCCAGCAATGACCACTTGCCTCTCTGAAGGCTGCCTGAGACTGAATGGAGGCTCCAACCATGTATTCTCCTTTAAGCGAACTTCAGATTAACTTTTCAAAAGATTTGCCTACGCTTCGGTCTGGATGAACCGCTAGACAGTTGGGTGATTTAAGCACATGTGGGAATGTTTTCCAGGCCTAGTTATTAAGACTCAGCATCTTTGAACAATTGTACTGTCAAGCAGAAGTTCACAATCTGATCCATGATGTTTGGCAAATGAAAGGTTGATGTGACTCCAAAATGGATCTGTGGTGCTGCCGATAGATTCTCTTCTACTATGAGAACTAGGGATTTTCTGTGAGAATGTGGGTAGGTGTGAGTGTTTGCGTGTGGGACCAAGTACTGCAGGATACCACCAGCATACCACCAGGGGCCAGATTACAGAAACTTTTTAACCGGTGCAAGTGCAAAGTTTGCACGGTATTAGCAGTAAGGGCAACGTTTGCCCCATTTTTAAAAACACAAGGTCATGTAAGAAAACCATTGCACCATGACAAGTGCAGTTTGGAATGGTATACGTGCCAGGGCAAATATTACCCTAGAGCAAAAAAAAGACATTTTCACTGCATTTTTGCACAAGGGCAAAGTGCAAAGGTCAAATGTGCCCTAGAGCTAATATGGAATGGTATTGGCAATAGGGCAAACTTTGCCCTGGTGTAAAATTGCATCAAAAGTTATCATTTTTGCCCTGGTGGTGAGGTCCAATGGTTTTCTAATATGCCCCAGTGTTATTCAAAATAGTGGAAACTTTGCCCTAGAGCTAATACTGCACAAACTTGCACTTGCACCAGTGCAACGTTTCTGTAATCTGTCCCCTGATAGTGTTAGTGGAAGGAGCAGCGCCCTTGAGTTTAGCTCTTTCTCGTCGTCCCATTGCAGGTGTCTCAAGGTCATTGAGTGTTCAACGTATACTGCATTATTTACAATATAGTCAAGCATCACGGTTCACATTGCACCGGCAGCACTGCAATGCCGATACTACACTCACAAATACACTCACATCATCTGCTGACAGCTCATAGCTCCTTGCTAACACGACCAAGTTTATACTGCAGTAAGAAGAACTACTTATACTTCCCTTATGCTACCTGCTCACACTGCATACACACTACCCTGCCCAAACTGCCATGATCGAACTGCAATCACATTGCCCTGTTTTATCAGTTTTTTCACTCACTGCACGACTCACTCAGCAGGTAAACTGCTCTCCTCTGACAGCCCTATTCATTCTGAATTGTTAATTAAAGTATCTGGCTCATTCTCCGCCATAGTCTACTGCGCTGACTGCGTAGATCCCATCACAATGTCCGCCCGTCCCCATTCACATGATACAAGTAACACTGCACTGCCAGCACACTGCTAATCATTCACTGGCTACTTACACTTCACTTACAATACTCTCTATACACTCACGTAATACTTGACTCACTGCACTGCTACCACTGCAGTCACTGCCTAGCTCGCCGTGCAATTAAATGCACTGCTCACACTACAGGCACACTGATTGCTTAACTGAAATCGCATGACCCCACGGTCAAATCTGAGGCTTCAGAATGAAGAGCTGAAATATTGTGGCTTACGCTAGAGACTACACGCTGCCATCACTTAAATCACTATTAAGTCACTATGCTCAGCCGCCACTCATATTTCCCTGCTCACTATACACTGAAATGTACTGGTCACACTACAATCACACTGATTGCTCACACTGAAGTCAAATGCCACTTGGTACTACTGCTCCAACTCTGTGGTTTACACTGGAGTCTCGCACAGTGCCTGCCTAGAAATCCCTCTATCAGTCTGATCTCACTTACACCTGCTCTTAATGCAGTAGTCTCGCAGAGTGCCTACACTTCGGCCACACTGCCCTTGCTCCCTTTTCAACCACACTCCACTGTTCGCGCTGTCCTGGTGACTCTGCCCAACTCACACTGCACGCGCGCCGTCCTGCTCTGTGCTCACACTGCCCTGTCCTCACGGCATCTCCTCTGCATGGCTAACATGTGCAACACACTGCTCTGTTTGTACTATACTCGCAGCACTTCCCACGACATATCACATTGACTGTTCACACTGCACCAACTCTGTTCTGCTCCTGCTGCTCACACTATTCATGCCCACTCTGCATCAAATCGCCCTCCCACTGAACCATTCATACTATACTCATTCGGTTCACGCTGCACTCACTTTGGTGCTCGCACGGTTTTACTCTTGTTCCCGTCAGCCTGTGTTGACCACACTCCACTCAGCCTGCATGGATCATAATGCACTGTCATTGTCCTGTTATCATTGCCGCCATATTGCGCGGATTGCATACCATAATAAGTAATACCGCATGACTCGCCGTTTTCTCACACTACTCTTTTCACAAGGTCCCCGCGGCGAATTTGACATGCTCCGCTAACACTGTCCACGGCACTCACTCCTTGCTCTCACCCTACCCCGCATTCACAATATAAGGCTCATGATAAACACACACTGCATAGCGCACACGTCACATGACTCATTGCATAGCCGAGATTTCACTCGAGGCACCGAGACATAACCCGCTGACTCAGCAAGTTCAATGTATGCAAACATGAATGCAGAGTAAGCTTTTCTCTCAAGAGCCCTGATGACATGATATCAATAAACACGTGTAGGCAATGTTAGCTCAATAACTGGTGACGCAAATAAAGCTTGTTGATTGTAATGCTACAATGCGGACAATCCTTCATTTATATGCTCTGTCTCAAGAATAAGTAGCAGCGAATCACCAAAAATAAATCAAAAGCGATCTCAACATTGCATCGCCTGTCCTCACAGAATGCATATCACACCGGCTGCCTTGCTTTCCTGTTGGGAGGGAGCGTCAGCGCCGCCCTTGGATGAGATTCTTGCTAATGGATCTCTGACTTCAATTTCTTTTGATGAAGTGCTGGTCTACATTAATTAACATCTGAACATCCCTTTATAAAAATCCCCTTGTAAATTGTTATATCTTTCTCTTCCCCTCCCTTACTTTTTTTAGATCTCCCCTTTCCTTTTACTTTTCATGGGCCTCATTACGAGGCAGGCGCTCACTGAATGAAGGGGGCTGCTACAGGACCGGCCCCCTTCATTCCGTCAGGGCCGATTACGAGGTTCCCTTCGCGGGACCCGGATCAGACGCCTGGTAAAACATAATGTGCCCGTTGTTACCTCCATCCCCATTCCCATTCAGCCCTATGGGGGATCAAATGGGAATGGGGAATGGTTCCTGCAAGGAGGACTTACTGAGTCCTCCTATGTCGGAATGTCCTGGTAAGTCCCCATTGCAGGAACCCGGTAAAGGAGCCCGGTTTGGTGGCAGCCATGGAGCTAGTAGCTAGTAGCTCCATGGCTACCGCCAAACTCGTATCCCCCTGCTTAATCCCTCCTTGCTCTTTCTCTTTTTGTCTCCTTTTTCTTTCTCTTGTTCGTACCTGCCTGCTCTAGAACCAACTATAATAGTATTTTTTTTTTTAATTTATTTTTCCACCTCCGTCTGTTCTATTATTGTAACCATTAAAACACTTTCAGCTATTGTTAATCTTTTCCTATTGTGTTTCTGTGGTCCAAACTGTTCTGGAAACCTTGCCTTACTGACACCTACCCTACACCCATTTTTGTCTTTTAAAAAACAAACAGAATTACAAATGTCAATGTAATGCACCAGAAATCTGTGTCACAAAAAACCTTTATCACGTGATCAAACAACACAAGCCCCTACCTTGCGCCAACTCTCATCTAATTTCCTGTGCAGGTGGGATGGCCATTGCACCCTTATCCCCTCATATCTTCTTCAAAGAGGGGGATCTTCCCTTCCTCTTGGCACAAAGTCAGCCTGCTGACCAATACGTGTGGGACGGCGTTGCACGTCATCGCGTTCCACCCGCCCCATCTCCCACAATGTCCCCTTGGGCGGGATCATCTCTTCCCACCGACAGGGCCCTCTTTGTGTGAGATTGTTGTCAATGAAACTCTGACTTCAATTTCTTTTGATGAAAGTCTGCGTTATTCATGGCAGGTCTGCTTACAATAATTAACATCTTAACTTCTCTTTGCAAAAATCCGCTTCTTCATTGTTATCTCATTCTCTTCCCCGCCCCTATCTTTTTACACCTCCCCTTTCCTTGTACTTTTCTTCGCTTCCTTCTTATCCCCCAACGTTATCTCTCCTTGCTCTTTCTCTCTTCTTTCTGCTTTTTTCTCTCTTGCTCTTGGGCATACCTGCCCACACTAGGAGCAAATATATTTGCTATTTTGTATTCATTTATTTCCCCACCCCTGTCTGTTCCCTTATCGTAATCTTTAAAACAACGTCAGCTATTGTTAACCTTTACTATTCTTTTTCTGCTCTCAAAACTCTGTTCCAGCATCCAGCAAGATCCTCCCTAGATGGTGCCACACGGCCCCCCACCCATCCTTCTCTTTTTTTTTAGTAATCCTTCAAACGCATGCATCAAATTCATCAAACATATTTCTGCCCCCCAGAATGACAAGTGCAACTCGTCCTGTTTGAGGTGCACTGGCTCCTCATTCTGAATGAAGTCATGTCGCACCACTACTATTCCTGCCGCTTTACAAAAAATGCGAAACTGTAGGAGCGGAATGAGGATGAATATAATAGTTTTGTTAAATAATTATTTATTTAATTATTCATTATTATTTGAAGAGCAGCCATAGCTGGCTACATGAAATGTTAGGCATACATGTATATAACAAACCAATACACAATTTAAGACAATATCATCAATTTAAAATTCATCATAATTTTAATGCAAATAGACAATCATGAAGTGTAATGTGAAAATTTGCATTAGATTTAATCATGCATTTCACCACAATCCAACCCTGCGTTTGTGTGATGAAATGTACTCAGTAAAATTTTAATACATACAATTATTCAAAAGCCTTTTGCTAACAACCTTAAACGCAAATTCTTAAGGTAGGACATACTTTTTCAATTGATGAGGAACCAACTATCATCACAAAATGGGATACAACAAAAAAGGTCGACTAGGCGAGACAGCTGAAACACTGTTCACAAAAATATACTTTTCGAAGGATAAAAAATGTATTCCCTTGTCCTACTTTCAACAACTGAAGATTTCTTCAGGACAGCTGTATCCATCTACTTGACCAATTATCAAGAAAAGTCTGGATGTCAGTTCTTTGTTCCACGATCCACCAACATAGTTTTCCCCAGAGCATCAAATGGACATGTGTTCTCCTCCTGGATATTCACGTGTGGGGCGCAAATAATCCCCCTGCACAGCCTTCCAGCTGCATGTTTTTTTTCTCCAAATACAGTCCTGGTGAAGTTGCTTGCAAAAGTCGTTGAGTCCTCGCGGCCTCACGCGATGACATGAGGAAATCACTGCCTAACGCTAACAGCTGTGCACTACACGAGTCAAACAGCCCGGTGTATAGCAAGAAACAGATCCACTCCCTTCTCTTCCCATATCGTAATCCTTAAAACAACGTCAGCTATTGTTAACCTTTGCTATCGTTTTTCTGCTCTCCAAACTCTGTTCCAGCATCCAGCGAGACCCTCCCCAGATGATGTCACACTGCCCCCCACCCACCCTTCTCTTTTTTTTTTAGAAATCCTTCAACCACATCCATCAAATTCATCAAATACATTTCTGCCCCCAAGAATGGCAAGTGCAATCCGTCCTGTCTGAAGTACACAGGCGGCCTAATGAAGTCAAGTCGCACCACTATTAATCCTGTCGCTTTACAACAAATGGACACGCCTCTGTTTATTTCTTTCCTTGCTTTATCAAAGGCCACAAGTTTCCAAACACGCCTCCACATTCTTCATGGCAGCAATTGTGTCCATGCCAGGCCATATTCTCAGAATGAGCCCAGTTCTTTTGTCATCAGTTTTATTATTGCTAGACCGTTCGATTGTATTAAATCGTTCTCCCTCCAAATAAATGATCAACATGTTCAGTGCCCGTCATGCCCCCCAGTGCAAACAACATGGGCACCAACTGACTCCACCTCACCTTCCAGCCCATTTAACCATGTAGTGTCCATAAATCCACAGCTCTTTCGGCATCATCGACACTACATGGATGAGAAAAGGACACTGTCACCCCACCATATCCCACTACATATTCTTCACATCCCATACATATACTTTAGACGTCCGCCTACCAAACAATTTTACCTGCTTTTCCTCCATTCCCAAGCCAGTCCCTTCAGATGCATCCCCAACACGCAAAGTGTGAGTACCAAACTCCTTTGGGTCTACTGCAACCCATCTCAAACCTTTTCTCAGACCTCATGGCCGATACAAATAGACCCCACTCTGCTGTGCTCTCTTTTCTCCCAAAAATGACCACTGCCCCACCGGGCATATATCCCTGGTCTCAAACCTCCTCAGTTCCACCGACAACCCTCTATTACTCTGATCCATCTTGCTCCATTTTACCCGTAATCATAATCCTTTCTCTCTCCATGCCACTTTGTCAATCCTAAAGCCCTCCCAATCGTTACCCCCCACTAACTCAGAGACTCTGAATGCCCCAAAAAATAGTGCCGTAACATAGCCTTGACCAAACAAACTTCCCAAAAAGAAGAACCCACCACCTCACATGCTGCCAAAAAAACCATGAGCAATCCCAACGAAATAGGCCTGCGTTTATCCTTCACTACTCTGCTCCTCTTGGCTCACCCTTCTAACATCCTCCTTCCCAAATCACCTGCTGAGAGTTCATAACCCCACACACAAATTCCAAAAAACAAATCAACCCCAGCCAATTTAGCAGCGATAGTAACTGGTGACAACCCTTTCCTAATGAGCACCACTATGAAATCCACCACATCATCCCTCCATTCTATGCCCACCATGCGTTCCTCTCCTCGTCTCTCCTTGGCACCACTTCCCTCAAACTCTTTCCAAGTCAGCCTGTATGATGCTCTAATTAATGCCTCCAAAGACCTTACCACCAGTTCCATCGCTTCTTGATCCCTAGCTCCAAAGTTTGTGGAGCACTTCTGTCAGCTACGTGCAGAATCTCGACCACTGTGCACAAGATAGTGCGTCAGCAATGTCATTACCTGCCCTCTCAATATGCTTTGCCATGAAAATAACATACTGTTTTAAGCAAATCTGCACCAACCATCGCAGTAACTTCAGTACCCACACGTCTTTGCTAGATTTCCTGTTGATCACATCAACACTACTTTTGTTATCCACCCTAAGAACAACTCTTTTGTTCTTCCAAAATCGGTCCCACATTCCAAAGCCACTACAACTGGTAAAAAATCCCCAAATGCAATGCTATGCTTCTCTGCCAACCATTCTACCGGCCATACAACCGGACACCACTTCCATTTCCAGTAAACTCCACAACCATTTGCCCCAGCTGCATCCAAAAGTATCTCCACATTTCAATGTCTCAACGAGTCATCTAGCCACATTGATATTCCAGTGAATCCTGATAACAAAACACCTCTGCACCTCCAAGTCTTGTCTCATTCATGCTGTCATCCTAATCCTATGATGCAGTCTTTTCAGACTTGCAATAGCTAATGACATCTGTCTACAAAACCCTTTTCCCGCGCCACCACCCTGCAAGCAAAATTCTGCTGCCCCAAAAGCTGTTGCATTGTCCTCACCTCACACTTTTCTTTAGACTTCACGTTGTACAATTGTTCTCCCAATTTACCAGTCTTCTCCAAAGGTAGTCTGGATTCCATTATCTTTGCATCCAGTTCAATGTCCATGAATGTCAGCACTGCCACCAGACCTTCAGTTTTCGCAGACGCCATCGGAATGCCCACCTCCATATCCATTCTTTGAAATTCCAATAATAGCAATTCACTTTCATCTGCATTTACCCCAATAATCAAGATGTTTTCACGTTCTTTGATCTGGAACATTTCATAAATGCCCATTCCATAGAAGTGCTGAAACACTCAAACAGCATGCATGCTTCTATGCATCCCCAGGGCAATGCTTTGTCAATGCATATGCCACCATCAAACTGAATACCCAGTAGCTGAAAATCATCCAGGTGCTCCGGTAACTGCCAAAACGCTGACTTCACATCACTTTTGCCATCTAGCAGTCACCCTACATTCCTTAATCGGTGCAAAGGTATTGTTGACGCAAGCATAAGTCACCATACAGTCGGCGGCATTGATGTAATCATTAATTGACTCCCCTTACGGACACGACAGGTGATAAATCATCTGAAACTCACCTTTCTCTTTTTTAGGCACAATGCCCATAGGGAAAAGTGTCAAGTTTCACAATGGACGTTGGTAAAATGGACCAGCCATTCTCCCTTATCTCACCCCTTTCTCTAACTTGTCCACCACCAAACCCGTATGTACTTTTGTGAATTTTAAATTCTCTGTCTATCTCCCCACCCTTGCACCCCTAAAAGGTATCCTGAAGCAATTCTCAAATCCGTTTCCTAGTAACTTTGCTGCCTCCTCATTTGGGTAAAATTGTAGCTACTCCTTCACTTTCTTTACATTAACCAGAGTATGACCATTTTCTAGAGCTCCCCTGTAATTCTCGAAACTCCTACCTCCACCCTCTTCCCCGGCATTTTGTGAGGCAATGCCACTGTTCTGACTGCCTCTCAGTCATTGGGTTCACACATAAAGGATACTTTGGATACGCTGTCAGGTACTCTTCACGGTTACTTTAATTATATCTTCATTTACAATCAGATGCCATCAGGTTATCAGGAGATTAAGAGGAATGAGAATAAAAGCCCACTGGCTCCCACCACCCAGGCTTACATCTTCCAACTGCCTGGGCTGTAACCACTTCATACACAAACATTCTACACTCACCATTCCAGGCTCACCACACACATTCCAACAGGAACCCTTAGGAAGCCAAGTCCATGCACACCTCATACAATCAGAAGGAAGATCAACCCTAAAAGCCACCTGGTGCATTTTCGTGCATTTGTGCTTGAACTTGTATGCCACTCTAGAACGTGTCCCTCTTTTGTATGCCTAGCGAGCTCCTCCCACAATATCCTGCTCTCTCACTGTCCGTCCTTCTTTGGCTAGGCCATTGTTGAAAGGGCACAATAGGCAGCCCACTAGCAATGTGGGTGCCCGCTTCTGTCCTCGTGAGATTGATCTACTGAAGCTATAGCTCTGCATCAATTTCACCTCAACCTTTACCTTCAATATCTGCCATTGTGACCTGAACTCTTCATCGTATCTTAGCCAAGCACATCCTACAAAAGGTATATACGCCTACCTAACCAAATCAATGTATTTTAACAGCGCCAAACTCCTGTAGCCAGGGGTCCACCAATTATAGCATAGTAAAAACCACATACTCAAAAAGTAGAGCAATGTCTGGCAAGAAACAATGCTGTTTATTACAGCAGGGTGAGCACAAATCAAACAGAACAGTGGATAGGCTCTGATCAAGAGGCTGACATCTGAATGACATACGAACAGTAGTTTTATAGCAAGAAATACAATGGTCAAAAATCCATCAAAACACTTGCAAGTTGGAGAATTCACTTTTTATGTGTTTCCCAGGCATTTCATTGGTCCGTGGGCATCACCTTCCAGAGGTTTACATTGATTAGTGAAACATTTTTATAAAAGGGATAGCCCAGACAGGCGGAACCTAGGGCTGAGAAATTGGAGTGTAACACAAGAGTGGTCGCCGCCAATATTTAAATAATCATACTATTGGTTTTGTATGAGTTTCTATTTGTAAATAGTTGTATTGGCATTGAACAACTGCCATCTACCCCATCCCATATCTGAGATAGAAATAAAACAAATCAACAATAGTGCCGGATTACAGAAAAATAAAAAGAATTAGACTGTAACACCTGCAACTACAGAATAGCCTTATTAAATTGGCTATGCCAATTGTTTTTATTTCTTTTTCAGTGTAGGTTGTAGCACAAACCATTATTTTATTTTAAAACCTGAATTTTGTGAGTACATTGAACAACATGTTAAACAAACAACAATTTTTGGCTCCACAATATGATCAATAACTGTTCGAGTGGAAGCAGGTGCGTACCATAATTTGACACCGCCCTATACATAAGGACAAGTAAAATACACAAATTAATATTAATGTAAACAAACAAAGAAATTATTTGTACAAACGAGGA
This sequence comes from Ambystoma mexicanum, assembly GCF_040938575.1. NCBI lineage: Eukaryota > Metazoa > Chordata > Amphibia > Caudata > Ambystomatidae > Ambystoma > Ambystoma mexicanum. Next base: position 618,637,813 of record NC_090923.1, on the reverse strand, counting down.
AAAATGTGTGTCTTCCAATGAGCCTCAAATTTGGGTCTTGCTGCAGTGAAATGGTGACCAATCCCAGGTCTACGTCGGGAAGCAGATTCCCTGGATGTAGTGTGGACTCGCTGCAAATGGGCAAAGTCCTTGGCCGTTTCGGCTTAAAATAGTGGTGCCTTCTTCCGGGCCTCGGATTGTGTCTCCCTTATGTTAGGGTCTGGGGGTGGAAAAGGGGAACCCATAGGAGCAGGTGATTAATAGTGGCAGCAAAGGCGTAGCTTTTTGGCCTGCGCATCATGGTAGTAATAGCTGGACAGGGCAGTGAAGGCGGACCTGTGCCAGGATTAATCTCAGGCACTTGGTGGCTGTGTACGCGATGGATCATGACAAAACTTGAAACATTGTCACAAATGCAACGTGACCTTGTGGGTTTATTAAACCAGACAAAAGCAAAGGCAAAGGGCTCAAGGCATAATTGTATCAGGAGGGTGGTCTTTGAAGGCTTTCTTAAGAAGTTTTACAGAAGCACAGCATGGCCTCGTACGTTGGTATCTTAGATACGGATCCAAAACGCTGGAACGTTATTGCGTGGGCTCCGAGCGTACCATCTGGACATACCGCATTCGGGGTGAGGCATTGATTAGTGAAGCGTAATTGAAGGAAACAGTTTACACTTTCCCATTACATTATCTACCCATGTCGTACCACAGTTATTCACAAACCCAACCTGGAGCAACTTGCTATCACTGAAATAACATTTGATCTGACCACCTACAGCTGGCGGGAAGGGGGACACTCACACGATCACTCTTGGATAACTGTTGGATAATGATAATACTTTTGGGGGCTGGCCACCTCCTTAGAGCTCAAGAACTTACCGTCTGATTGGTTCTCCCAGGAACGCCACTCCTTCCAGTGTTCCTTTCCCACAGTCGCCTGCTGATGGGCAATGCTGATGGGCATTGGCAGTCATGTGACTGGGAATACTGGTACAGGGGCACCATGCAAATACATCACCTTGTTTTAGTTATGTTGTTTTTCTCGTGATGAGTAGCTTAAGCCCCACCCCCATTTGCGGATCCCTGTCGTATTAATCACATGTTTCAGATCGAAGGTTCCCAGGTTCAACTCATCCGAGGGAGTTTCCACTATGTGTTTTTATGATGGCGATATTTGGGTCCTTCCCCGTGTGTAGCTACTCATAGGACAGTATCAGTATCTTGAACTGTGTATACACCCAATGCATCATTACCCCCTACCGTTCTAGGTGAAGCCCTTTGTATGGGGTTTCTGTGGCTAAAAGTACATGTATCCTTTCCAAGTAGCTGCCCCCACTGCCCTCCTTCCTTACTCTTGCAGTTGTTAGGTGTGTCCCCTATAAGTGACTTCAATCCAGCACTCCAACTAAATCAATGATTAGTATGGGATGCCCAATGGAAGTCCTTATTTATATATTTTTATGTCAAAGTTCTTCAAATCTGGATGATGAACCCTTATATAAAGCCAATCTCTTTGAATCCCCCTGACCTCACTGAGCCAAGAAGTAGGTTTCTTTTACAAATTAAAAGGTTTATTTGAAGAATTAAACAATATATATATCACACTTTTATGAACAAAATAATATCTGAATAGCACACTTATGAAGATGGACGGTAATCAACAATGGGTAATATTACAAAATCAACAATCTCTTTAATCACTTAGGAGTAGGAATAGGAAGGATACTGTAGCAGAGAATACTTGATATCATTCAAGGAAATGCAAGATGGGAAAGAATGCAACACAGAAATAAACTTGATATGGTTTCAATCAAAAGACAAGATAATCACTTTTTCCCCTGTGACTACTCACTCCCCCCACTATGCAATGTGAAGAGATGGAAATAAGGGCACACAGATTTCAGGAATGCAATCAATAATGCAGCTCAATCAAAGTTCCCCCAGCAAGCTTAGAGAAAACCGGTATGATTTTAAAACAGGCAAAAATACTTTTGAATGTGATTGCAATGAATGTAAAAAATATGCTAAAATGATTTTAATTTTCTAAAGGAGATTCAACACTATCACACTAGTGAGAATTACTTTGGATTGGTACAGGTCAACACTAGCAATGATTCATGAAGTATTATCAGATTGAAAACGAATTTCAGCAGTTGAAACAAGAAACAGCTATTTTGACAGAAAAAGAAATTGAGCTAAATTGCAATTCGCAGCAACTTTTCCACGTGCGTGAATCGCGATTATTTTGTGCGGTTCAAAAGTTACAGAGGTTTTTGTGTAGGTAGATTTTTCAGAAATAAAGTAAATATTTCAAAAATGACAGATCACGCTTTAAAGAGTAGGAATCAATATGGACGTATACTAAGGAGCTATGAAGAAGCTAGACACTCAAAGGGCAGCCACCAGTACCGCGGCACCACCGCTCTGATCCCTGTCCGTCAAAACACTTGTCCATCTTCAGAAATATCAGTGCAAAGATGATTATTGCTACAATTATCAAGAATTATGTGGAGGATTCAGGATGGACAAAAGAGGTTCTATAATGCAGTTCTAGACAGGTTGAAATGGATGGAATAGAATTACTTTAAACTAAGAGTTTGGCTTTGTACAGTTCTAGACTAGATGCTCACTCTTAGGCTTTAGAATGGAATGGGCCTCATCAAAGATCTGGTCAAGGGTTTGGCTTCACTCGCCACCGGACGGTCTCAGGCACTGGGTTCTGCTCACAGCACGGCCTCTGGTCTGGGTCTGATGCGTTCTGGATACAGCACTGCTCTCTCTGGGTCTGGATCTTGGTTCTAGCACAGGGTTCTTAGCTAGAAGCAACACAGCTCAGCCAGGCTGTTGAATGGTTTGATTAGGCCCCGTGGAAGTTTAGGGGTTAGAATCATGTTTGCAAAAGATTCTGAAGCCTGCTGAAAAGGGTTCAGCTTGTGGGTTATGCCTCTCTGCTTCAAGGTTCCAGAGTTTGGGTTCTAGAGTTTGGCTCTGGAGGTATCTGGAGTCTGGATCTATCTGGAGTCTAGACTCTAAGTTCTGGAGTCTGGAGTCCTGCAGGGTGCTTCGCCAAGAAATCGGATGATGAGTGGAAAAAAGCATCTGTCTCTGGGTATCAGCAGTCCCTATTTATGTATTTCCAAAGTGGGTGAGGAGGCTGACTCCCTATGCCCAACCCTCTAAGGATCCTGATAGGTCAGAGAATTTCCTGTCCCCTGATTTGAGACAGGAGCAGTGTGTCATATGTGTCAGAGTGATGCTGTGTTTTATGGCTTAACTGAAATCCCTCCCCTTTGCTTTTTCATAGAAACTCTATTTTTCCCAAAAAAACATGTTTCCCAGATATACAAGTTGTTCATAATACATATACACATCACAGAATAATTAAGGCATATCTCTGTTCAAGTCCCATGATCCTACGAGCTTGGGTTCAGAAATGATTGATTTCGCACTTTTGGAGGGTTTCTCAATATACATTCTGCTCCAAATTTGATAGATGCATGCATATCCTCTCCTAGCATGTTACTGTAATTTCTTAGGTTCATAGCAAAAATACTGCAGCTACAATATGAATACATTCCGTGATTTAGTCTCAGAACATTGCACAGAGTCCAGCTTCGTCATAAACTGTGAGTGAATTTTTCAATTTCACAATCTCAAAGTTTTACATTTTTGTCAGTTCAGTGCACTTGGTTATAAGCATTTTTATAAAACATAAATTTGCTTTCAATTCAATTCACGTCTTAGTCTGGTCCACCTCCTAAAGCTGGGCTGACTCAGAGGGTCACATGTCTTGTTTCCTGCCAACACTTTGTTGACAGTTACACCCGAATTTAGCATATTCCTATTCAGTTGAAAGACTCTATTGTCTCTTTCTCCTGCCAGCAGAGGAATCCCCTCCCCATCTGATTAACATGCCCATGCGTCATCCTCCCTTTTGGTGGAAAGGCCCAAGGTGTGAAGGGTTCTCAGGGGAAGCAAGCCTTTTGGAGTTTTAACTGCATCTGGTTACTTTCTGATCAATTGTAACATAGTTCCTTGTGAAAAAATACATGTATACACTTAAAATAAGCAACATATCTTTAAATCAAGTCTTTTTCAACATGAAATCACTGTGTGGCACACTATATGGCATTTTGATGGAATTCTCTTCTTTTGGCATAGTTTCGGTTCAATTGTTCAACTTTACACAAATGGTTTTAAAACGCCGGCTTCTGGTAGAGGTGAGTAACGGTATTACACCCATTTTTGACAGCTGTCTTTCCATCAAGTATCTTACAAAGAGGATTTTGTTCTGAAAACATATGATTTTTGCTGACATTGTAGTGATGTGGATTCTTGCAGTAAATGATGTGGAACACCCAACAAAGAGGTTGGATCTTTTAGGTGCTTTGTGAGCCATGATTTTAGCAATATTTGACAAACAAGAAAGCTGATTTTCAAACAGCTCTGTGTTTCTTTTTCAATCAGCATTGCTATTTCCAAGTGGTTTCAGGTTACTTTGTGGGTAACCCAATGGTGGTTTTTTGCATTGATCTCCTGTGCTCACTAAGATAGGCAAAAGTGGAAGGTGGCCTATTTTACAGGTTTTCACTGCACACTTTCTGGTGATTTCTAGCGAGCAACATGCTTTCCAGTGGCCATTATGATGTTTCTGCTGCCAGCAATGCACAGTGATGTTGCAGGGCTTGGATGAGTGGGTTGATACATCCCACACCCCCTGTCTAGCGCTGAATCAGCACATTTACCACACTTCACTAAGGGAACATTTTGCAGTATATGTTGGCATATATGAGGAAGGCAGATGTCCAATTCTCAGTGTTTCCTGGTACTCTAGGTCTCCTAGCTAATTCCCATTCTTCTTCCTTTGAGCCTTCTTTACATCTCACTTCTGTGTGTAGGAAATTAAATATCTCACTGATTTCCCCTTTCCACATTTGTTGTTTTGTCGCCAATGTGAGGTTTAACCGTAGAGGCTTTGCCACCCTCATATAAGGCAGCATCAGTTCTTTTCTTACTTTTCTTATCCGCACCTGCTCCTCCCTTCTCCTCTAATACTTTGTCCTTCACCATCAGGCTTCTTCTGCATTCCTATTTTCTTTCTTCATTCTCTCATCTGAGTCTCTCCCTTCTGAGTCCCAACCAATTTTATTATGCTATTCTTTCAGGAAAGCATCCCACAAACTCCACCATCTATCCCGCCTTTCCCATTCATTCTTCCCCTTCTTCTTGCTCCTCTCCCACACTCCCTTTCCATGCCATGATGATACATCCTCTGCATTTTTCTCCACAATTTCAGAAACCATTCTTTTCTCTTGCAATCTCTTCATACATGCCATTCTGGGACTCTCCCACAACCGTGGCCTCTGTGAAGTGTAAGTGATTTCAATCCGGCACTTTACCTAAGTCAATGCCTAGCGTGTAATGCACAACTGAAACCCTTATTTATTTATTTGTGCCTAAAAGTTCTTTTATTCTGAACGATGTACCACTTATATCATGCCCCTCTCTTTGAACCCCCACCCCCACCCCCGGTCACACTGAACCAGGAATCAGGCTGGTTTGCAAAGTTAAAATATTTATATATGTATTTCACAATATAATCACACTATTTGTAATGGGTATAGAATAATCACCAATGGGGTGATGTCACACTAAGCAATCTCTTTAATCACATGGAGTAATGATGAGCAAAAACAATGCAGCGCAGAAATAATACTTTTGGGTGTATATTCAAATCAAATAGCAGTGTGGTTACTATTTCCCGCTGTACACCCCTCAATCCCCCAATATGCAATGTAGAAAAATAGGAGGAGAGAGAACAGGTTTCAGGAATGCAGAATTCAAGCAAATGTATCAATCCCAATTTCCCCCCAGCAAACACAAGAGAGAAACAGAAATGATTGGCAAACTGTCAAAACGGTTTAAAGTTGGCTTTGAATGTAATAGGTAAAACACTAAAAATGAGCTAAATCATTGAAATGGTTTAAATTGTAATGGGAGCTACTTTATCTGGTTGCAGGCAAACACTATCAATGATTTGATAGCAAAAAAGCAATGTGAAAACTTAATTTTGAGGTTGGGTGGAATTGAAAGCTGTTTTTCACATTGTAGAAATCTCCTAAGGCAAAATTTGCGGAAAACTTATCAGCGCGCGGTAATCGTGATCGCGGGATAACTATAAGGATTTGAGATGCAGTTTTGGGTTCTATGGAAAGCTTAGGATTTTAGCTACAAGCAGACACTTACATTTCGTTTGTATGAAATTTGTGGAAGTTATGGACGTTTTCGTGGAGGTCGTTTTTTTCAGATAGAGACAAATTGTAAAACAAGGATGCGCTTTTAAAAAGACAAACAGAATTTCTTTACACTAGGGATGGACTTTGAAGAAGCAAATACTACACAACAGCACAGCCACCAGACCAGGATGCCTCTGGATCAGGTTTTTGCCTGCTGAGACGCTTGCCTTTTCAGATGAAATATATAAGCGCAAAGATCAGTTTAACACTACTAGTACAGAAGGAGATAATAGGGATGAGATAGAGAGTTCAAGCAGTTCAAAAATATTCTAACAATACAGTTCTGAATATGATTGTGGATCGGTTTGGATAGGGATGACTATGGACAGTACATGGCTAGTGACAGTCCTATACTAAGGATACTCACTACATAGGTTTGAACAGAACCGGCAGGAATTCTGGTCCGTCAAGATCAAGGATTCTGGTCAGAAATTCTGCTGGGCACACTGGACTGGGACAGGCTGCTGGGCACACCGGACTGGACTGGTCAGCAATGGTTCTGGTTCACAGCTATCTGGTCACAGCACGGCACTACTGGGTTGGGACTTTGGATTCTGGAAATAATTCTTAGCAGGAAAGCAGTACAGCACAGCCAGGCTGTTCTTTGGTTCCCCTTAGATGTCTGGGGTAAATTCTGGTTTCTGGAATTTTCAAGGACTAGCTGAAAATGGTACAGCTATGGAAATGGGCCTTTCTGCTTGCCAAGTTTCTGGAGTCTGGAGGAGGGAAGATGTCAAGTTCTCATGCAAAGTGCTGCGCCAGCAATCGCTTGGTGGGTGAATCTGTGTGTGTCTTTTCTAAGTCCTCAGCTTTCTCTATTTATGCATTTTATAAAGGGGTGTGTATGCTGTATTATCCTAAGCGTGCCCCCTAGGCTAGCTATAGGCTAAAGTCTCCCCTCTCCCTTGATTGGAGGAGAAAACAGAGTGTCACCATTATGATGTGGTTTTAGGAGTCAGGGAATCCTCCCCTTTGCTTTTGAACATGAAATCTACTTTTTGTACAATACATATTTACAATTTTGCAGACTTTATAACATTAAAATATCTAGATCACATATTTTGTGGAGCAAAGGCTCTTCCAAGCCCCGTCCTTGTAGGATCTTGTGATGGCTTTTGACAGAATTCTGCCCTTTTTGACCAGAACACAATATCTAGTTTATCCAAAATGTTGTACAACTGTTAGGTCCCAGAACATAGCACATAGTTCTGGCTCCTCCTAAAATGTGCAGCAAAAAGTTAGGTTCAGAAGTCCGGGGTTTATCCATTTTTTACAATTGTCCACAGTAAATTATCAGTCTTTTTAGAAATCTGCTTTTTGTCCATTGTGAATCAACAAAAGTTGTCTGTCCCCGCCTCCTTCTCCTTCTTGCAGCTTCAGCAGCAATCTCTGCCCCATTCCTTCTGGCAGAGGCCCTTTACAATCCTTCCTGATTAGCATCTCCATGCCTGGGAGGAAGCCCATTGTGCTCTTCCCAGAGCAGCCCAAGTGCCCCTCCCTCTTAATCAACACATGAATGTGAGATCCTGGTCTAGAGAGCAGAAGGGAGGAGCCTGGCCCTGTGGGGGAAGTTGTTTGTGGTTTGGCTTCAAATCAGGCTTACTTTAAATGTCATTTTGTTACATTTCTCTTTGTTTAAAATAAACTTGCAATTTTAAAACAAACTTCTAGAACACTGATTGCAGACTCTAAACCATGAAGTTTAAATAGTTACAACCTAGGTTACTCTTGATGACAGGTCACTTAGATTTTAGACATTAGATCTTAATGGTACAAGTTTAGAGTTCTAATGCAGGCTTTTGAAACAGCATTCAGGCAGCCGCTGGTACTGCGCCCAAATTTTGACAGATTTCACAAGCAGGCAAACTGGCTGTGGATGTTTTTGTGACCAATTCGGCTTTCCAGGATATTGCAATTTCACACTGATTTCTTGAATTCAATAACATGTGACACCCAGCAGGAAGATTGGGTGTTTGTGGGTGTTTTGGACCAATATTCTGTATTTTCAGCAACCAAGAAAAGATTTAAACACAAGATTCTGGATTTCTTTCAGCAAGCGCTGCTTTTCATCTGTGCTCCATTTTTACCTGTTGGGCAGCCCAATGACACGTTTCAAAAGTGAGGTCTCCGTTCCCCATGTCTGGGGATGCTTGTGGTCTCGTGCAAAAGGGATGTGACCTAGCAGTTCGGGCTGGACTACCCCTTTGGGGGTGGGACCAAGCCTGATTTGCATATGGTTTTTCCCCTTTTGTAATGGCTTGGCAGGCGAAGAACGAAGGTCTGGAGGGTTGCCCAGAGCAACGCCAGAGGTCAAGATTTATTCTAAACCTTCCAGCCATCAACTCTTTTGTTTTGCTATTGTCACCCCGAGTGGGAAGGGTATGCCCAGACGTGGGTCCCTTGCCTGCTGGGCCTAGAGACCCAAGCTACTCCTCACTGATGACGCCCAACAAGGCTGAAACATGTCTGGGGATGCTTGTGGTCTCGTGCAAAAGGGATGTGACCTAGCAGTTCGGGCTGGACTACCCCTTTGGGGGTGGGACCAAGCCTGATTTGCATATGGTTTTTCCCCTTTTGTAATTGCTTGGCAGGCGAAGAACGATGGTCTGGAGGGTTGCCCAGAGCAATGCCAGAGGTCAAGATTTATTCTAAACCTTCCAGCCATCAACTCTTTTGTTTTGCTATCCGTTCCACCACTGACAACATGCATGGTAGATTTGGCAGCCATCTTTTTGTGCTTTATAGGGTGCAAATTTCATAGGTTTTGGGGCGCACAGGGGTTTTGCAGCCATTTTGATGATTCAGGTACCACCAGCACACAGTAATGCCGCAGGGCAGAGCATGAGTGGGTTAATACATCCCACAGAAGTCGTCCCTTTCACTTGGCTATTTTCACTTGGTTCTATGCCACTCTTCTTGCCTGTCACAATCCTCTCTTCTGTCCTTCTATTATTCTCTTCTCCATTACCCAACACCTCCCGCCAAGCTCCCCCCTCTACCTGTTCTTCTCTTCTTTCTATAGGTGGACAATCCCCTCCCACCTCCAACATTTCCTATCCTTCACACCTGTTCCCCCATCCTTTTTTCTGCTTTCCTCGATCACCCATTGTTCCTTCTACCTCAGTCATTTCCCACTGCTCACCTTTTTCCTTTCCATCTGTAAAAACTGTAGCACATCTCTTTCTATTTGCCAATCTCTCTTCCACACATATTCTTCTCTACAATTGTTCCATTCCAACTCTAATCTATGTCCCCTTCTCCTACTATTCGCTACCCAGGCCATCCAGGCCATTTATCTAGTTCATGGAGGCACATCCTGCACTCTCAACCCCTCTTCTCCTTCTGCTCTACCCTTCTCCTGAGGCCGGTCCGCACAATGGGGCTCTACCTCAATCTTCGTTGCAACTCCTCTCTTTTCTTTCAACTTCCCAACCGTTCCCCCTACTCTTTGACTCTTCCCTTGCACCCCTTTGTTTATCTCCAATTTGGATCTCCTTTCCTTCCACCAACTCCCATCCTCCTCCCTTTTTCATTACTCCCTCCCCTGCATGTTCAACTGCACCCTGATCCCCGTACATCAAGGCATTCTGATGTACCTTTACCATGTTCCCCCTCATCAGCGGAGAACTCTCTTCTCTCCAACTCCCCTTCAGATCTGGCTCCCCTCTCCGCCCCTTCTTAATGTGCCCAATCACATTTCCTTTTGCACGTTAAGCTATTTGATCATCTTTGCACCCACCCATCCCCCGCCCTTTCTTTACACTATACACACTCCTCCTTTTCTTTGGACCGCCACTAGAACTTGATGGTACTTGAAGTTACCATTGTCATGTGGTAAACGTCAACAGATCCTCGTTTTCCACCAGTGGCATTTTCTTGCTACTTTTGTTTATGAGCAAGGTTCAGAAGTTGGAATGGTCTTCTAGTAGGAGTTCTATTTCTGCAAAACCTGAGTCATGCTCTTGTGCAAAGGGCTGCAACCTTTGGTACCCCAGACATTTTGGACTACATCTCCCATCAACCCCAACCAGCATAGCCAATGTTGTGGCTTCATGGGTGTTTAAGTTCAAAACACCTGGATAGCCGCCGGTTGCTGTCCTCTGCTCTAGTGTCTGGACGGTTGTTGGCATTAACTAATATGCAGCAATGTTTAGGACTTATAATTATTTCTCCGCATCACCTCTTGTAGGACATTAATGAAGTGTAGATTTACAGAAATAAGAGTTAACTTCAGTCTCTAGAAATCACCCCCAGCTAGGAAGTAATGGTTGGAGGTAAGGTGGAGGAAAAACCTCCAGCAAAATGCTGGAGGTAATTTCACCATCTTACTGCCAATAAACGTCAATTTCTACAGAATTACCACCTGCGGAATTACCTCTTGCAGTAAATCTGCCAAAATCCCCATGGGGTCTTATGAACTCTGTAAATGGGGACTAATGCTGCTTTACTGCCACTTGTAATCTAGCGGTAATTCCACCGGACCAAGTGACGGTAAGTGTAAATCCATTTTGTAGTCTTTTGGTGGATTTCTCACTGAGCCACCAAACTTGTAATGAGGTCCTATCTAATTCCCCTCATTATGTTCAACACATTATTCAGACATACAAAAACAAAAAGCAAGACAGGAAAGTGAAATACTTTAAATGGGATGCAGGGCATTTCTCACCTTCCATATCACCTTTCTCACCTTTTGTGATATCACCTACCTCACAACTAACCCTTCATACAGACAAGCATCCTCCTGCTTGCCTGCCAGTGCCTCAGCTCCTCTTTAGGTCTATCCTTTTTTGTGAACCTATAAGAAGGTTTCATTGCAGGTTACGCTCCTTCACCTTCTCAGGAACCATGGACCTGTCATGACACAGGCAGGGTGAGTTACTAACTATGGGTATACCACACGTAACCTAGGCATTACCCCAATTCACATCCCACATCAGCTTCTGCGACGTTTGAGCATATAACAGAGAACATGTATGCAACCAATCCATGTACACCTACGTCACGTATAACATATAAAGGTCATTAGTGCCGCATAACATTTATTATGGCTGAATAAGCCAATCGGACATCACTAAGTCTTACACAGTAACTTAAATATCCACCGTACAGTGACTAAAACATGTTGAGGAGCTAGACCACATAGCCATCCTACAGATGTTCACCAGGGGACACCCAAAGTCTTCTCCCAAGAAACTCACACCCTGAAGTAACTGGGAATACAAGTATCTCGGCTATCTCATAGGCTTGGGTAACTAGAGATAAAAGTATCTTGGCTATCTCATAGGCTTGGGTAAATGGGGATAAAAGTGTCTTGGCTATCTCATAGGCTTGGGTAACTGGGGACAAACGTATCCTGGCTATTTTATAGGCTTAGGTAACTGGGGATACAAGTATCTTAGCTATCTCAAATCCTTGGGTAAATGGTGATAAAGGTATCTTGACTATCTCATAGGCTTGGGTAAATGGGGATACAAGTGTCTTGGCTATTTCATAGGCTTGAGTAACTGGGGCTAAAAGTATATTGGCTATCTCATAGGCTTGGGTAACTGGTGATACAAGTATCCTAGCTATCTCATAGGCTTAGGTAAATGAGGATAAAAGCAGTTGCGTAATACAAAATGTTGGAGCCCCTGAAAGCCCTGCTGAGGGGGCCCCACCCACTGCCACTGGCCACCCCCCACTGCACCTGGGAATCATGGGACCCACTGCACCATGGGGTATGCGGGTGCTCACATTACACCAGTGGATAAAAGTATCTTGGCTATCTCATAGGCCTGGGTAACTGGGGACAAACGTATCTTGGCTTTCTCATAGGCTTGGTAAGTGGGGACAAACGGATCTTGGTTATCTCATAGGCCATTGCAATCCGGGGGGTGCAGGTGAGTGTGAGAGTCCCCTGACCCTCATGGGCCTTGAATTTGGCCGTTTTGTATAATGTTTTAGCCTCCATCCTCCATTTTCTCCCCCTTGCCTAGCCAGGTCCTTTGCTTCCATATTCTTGCTCCCGCCTCCCTTCTCGCCCCCCGGCCCTGATTGGTTGCCGGAGTCCATGCATTCCTGACCCTAACCGCGGCACCTCAACCTGCACGCCACATCCATCTGGGCGGTGCCCGTGAGCATGATAGCCCCCTGACCCTCGTGGACCTTGAATTTGGCCGTTTTGTATGATTTTTGAGCCACCATACCCCATTTTCTTCCCCTTGTCAAGCCGCGTCCTTTGTTCCATCTCCTTGCTCCCACCTCCCCTCCGTATCCCCCGGCCCTGATTGATTGCTGTAGTCTGTGTATTCCAACCCTAACCCCGGCACCTCGACCTGCACGCCACTTCCATTCGGCCATTACAGGTGACTGTGAGAGCCCTCTGACCCCCGTGGGCCTTAAATTTGGCAATTTTGTATAATATTTCAGGGCCCAGCCCATGTTTCTTCACCTTGCCAAGCTGCGTCCTTTGTATTCCATCTCCCTGCTCCTGCTGCCCTTCCCGCCCCAGCTCCTGATTGATTGCTGGAGTCTGTGTATTCCCAACCCTAACCCTGGTACCTTGACCTGCACGCCACTTACATCCGGGCTGTGCAGGTGAGTGTGAGAACCCCCTGACCCTTGTGGGCCTTTAATATGGGCATTTTGTATAATATTTGAGACCCCAACACCCTTTTCTTCCCCTTGCCAGGCCGCATCCTTTGCTTCCATCTCCCTGCTCCTGTCTCTCTTTCCACCCCCGACCCTGATTGGTTGCTGTAGTCTGTGTATTCCCAACCCTAACCCCGGCACCTCAAGCTGCATGCCCCTTCCATCTGGGCGGTGCAGGTGAGTGTGTGAGCACTCTGACCATCGTGGGTGTTGAATTTGTCCATTTTGTATAATATTTGAGCACCAAGCCCCTGTTTATACCCCTTACCAAGCCATGTCCTTTGCTTAAATCTCCCTACTCCTGCATCCTTTACCACCCCTGTGGCCCTGATTGGCCCGACCTCGACTCTTAATTCATCCTCCTAGGGCAGCCCTCTGCTCGTGCAGCCCTTGTGGCTAAGGGCCCCAAGGCAAAGGGCGAGTACTACAAGAGGCGGCTCCATATCGTGTCTGTAGGTGTCAGCAGGGAGGCCAGTGGCCAGTCATCAACTAGCCGTGACTAGTAAGGTAGGAGTGGCCTGGGTGGGGAGTATTCCTGTACCCTGAAAGTCCAGCCACTTAGCAAACCTACCTGCATCTGTACAATTCTGTGATTACTTTTCCTCACCTACCTCTCTCCCACTATACGGGACTCTCAAATCTAGCTGTGTTTTGTCTTGTACTCAAATTGGATTGTTAGGCGTAGGCTTCTCTCCCACTATACAGGACTCTCAGATCAAGCTGTGTTTTGTCTTGTCCTCAAACTGCATTGTTAGGCGTAGGCCTCTCTCCCACTATACAGAACTCTCAAATGTACCTGTGTTTTGTCTTGTACTCAAATTGCATTGTTAGGCGTAGGCCTCTCTCCCACTATACAGGACCCTCAAATCTATCTGTTTTGTATCCTGTCCAGCCACTTAGCAAACCTATCTGCATCTGTACAATTCTGTGATTACTTTCCTCACCTACCTCTCTCCCACTATACGGGACTCTCAAATCTAGCTGTGTTTTGTATTGTACTCAAATTGCATTGTTAGGCATAGGCCTCTCTCCCACTATATAGGACTCTCAAAGCTAGCTGTGTTTTGTCTTGTACTCAAATTGCATTGTTAGGTGTAGGCCTCTCTCCCACTGTACAGGACTCTCAAATCTAGCTGTTTTATATCCTGTACTCAAATTGCATTGTTAGGCATAGGCCTCTCTCCCACTATACAGGACTCTCAAAGCTAGCTGTGCTTTGTCTTGTACTCAAATTGCATTGTGAGACATAGGCCTCCCTCCCGCTATTCAGGACTCTCAAATCTATCTGTTTTATATCCTGTACTCAAATTGCATTGTGGGATGCAGGCCTCTCTCCCACTATATGGGACTCTCAGATCTAGCTGTGTTTCGTCTTGTACTCAGATTGCATTGTGAGACTTAGTCCCCTCTTCCACTACACAGGACTCTCAAATGTAGCTGTGTTCACCTTGTACACAAAGGTAATTGTGTCAACTTGGCGACATGTCACTCACAGGCCACAACAGTGCAGCTCTCTTGTGCATCACTAGCCCCAACGAGACATACCTCACCTTCACGACCCCTGCCATCACACAGCCCACCCCCTTCTACAGCACCCCTTTAACTTGCATCCCTCACCCCCCCTTTTCCCCTGCCCTCACCACACCTACCCGCCTCAAACTGTCACACTCTCCCCCACCCACAGATCCCGCTCTATGCAAATAAGAGCAGCAAGATGGGAAGACGGATTAGAGAGCACCACCCCCCACGGAACATACCAGAGACTTAATCAAGACACCTAATATGCCTATCACACTCCAACCGTGCCAGCAACCAACCCCTGACACCTCCCACACACATTCTCCCCAATCAACTACTCACCACACCCACTTTCCGACCCTTTGCGCAGCTCTAGAGTAGCTCTAGCCAATACCCCATTCACAGAGAACCACCCACTCTCTCCCATAAACCCATAACCGATCATAATGCAAGGAAAGGGTGAGACACAGACGGCACCTAATGCCCCCCTAGCATCACCCATTCTCCGACACAGTTCGCAACCACTGCCACCGCAATAAAGGAGTGAAACCTCACCGCCAGCACCCAAGCCAGTCCTAACTCTTCCCCCCACCCTCTGTCCCCTCACTCCAACTGCTGGCTCATCTACACATTCTACCCCACCACTGCCAGTCCCATGTCGCCCCACACAAACTGCTCCCTGATCCCCACACTCCACCTTTCCTCTTATCATCCCCCCCACCTCCACTCCCCACATCAGACCCCGCTCTCCCCCCCAACCCTACCCACCCTCTACCCACAAAGGCATCCCACCAAATATCTTACACCGTCATCAACGCCAGGTCAGTTCCCAAAAACAAACTTCACATCTATGACCTCATCACAGAAAAAAAAACAGACATCCTATTCATTACTGAGACCTAGTTCTCGGATGACTACGTACCCCTTGAGCATGAGACCTTCCCACCTGGTTACATTCTCGCCATCCGGAGCATATCACGTAGGGGAGGAGGGCTTGCAATCTTACACAAAGGCAAATTCAAGCTAATTACCAAGGACACCTCCAGCAGCATCCCAGACTACGAATCCCTGCTGGTAAAACTCCAACTCGCACCATACGCCTCACACAGCTTCATACTCATCGACAGACTCCCTGGCTCTAACAAAAATGCTGCAGACACCTTTGGTGGAACACTGGCTGCTAAACTCATTCTACACCCAACCCTCAACATCCTAGGAGACTTCAACATATGGTTCGACTCCCCATCAAACCCTATGACCAGGTCACTCACAGACAGTCTAGATCCAGTCAATCTCAAACACCACACCTCCACTCCCACCCATACGAGAGGCCACACCATTGACGCAATATTCTGCACCACAAACATATCTACCCAGCCCCCGTGCCTCCTGTCATGGTCTGATGACTCAGCACTCTGTTTCACCATACCACTCAACACTGTGGTCAGTGGCCAATGCCCCACACGTCCACCACCAACCTCCCCCTCTACTTTCCCACTATGGAACAAAGTGGTAATCATCCCAGATCTTGAATTCCCGCTCCGCAGCACCCTCAACATCCTCTTCCTCACAGAAGGAACCCCAGCAGTAGATTCCTTCGACCTCTGGCTTACCAATGCCCTCAAACCCCTCACCTCATCAAAACGTGCCTCGCAGAGATCTGGACCAATGCCGAGGTAGTTCACCCCCAATATCAAACCTCTCAAAACTATCAAGCAATGTCTGGAACGGGCCTGGAGAGCCAACCCTTCAGCCCAAAACAAAACCACCCTAGCAAGAATAACCCGAATTTACAGATCAGAAATCAGAAAAATGAAGAATCCAAAATGCTCGCAACCCAAGTAAGGAACTACATAAAATCATATCAGAATTCAAATTCCTCTCATGCTCTTGCCTGTCCACTCCAAGCTCCCAAGCCTTATGCAACACCCTAGCCTCTGCAGGTCCCCACCCCATTTTCAGTGTCATTATTACAACACTGGTGACAAGCTGGTCTTGGGCCCCATTATGTGTAACATTTGTGCATCATCTGCTGGGCACTGCTAAGGTCCACTTTGAAGGGCCAGGAGATGCCATAAAAAGCCCACCCTTTGTTGTGCTTGGGGCTGCTGAGCAGGTCTGTGATGTGGAGGACCCATATGTAAGCATAGTGGCAGATGGATAAACCAGAGAGTGCACACATGAAATTTGCTTCTCTTCAGCATAACAAAGGGTGGTGTGCATGACTTCACTATTGCTGCCAACAGGCCTGGGTGAAGTCTGCAAGACAAGGGCGTGTGATGTATGCCAGCTCTGTGCACATGCAATGGAATGCAAAGTTTGCCTCAGAATGCCACAAGCTGCAAAGCACCTTACATCATGTTGGGTCAAGGATGGAGGATACTACACTTGAATCGTACTTGGGCAGAACTTTGTTTTGAAGAACAGAATTTTGTGGGAACCTTGTCTGCTCATAGTGAGGTCAGGAAAACATTCTGCTTAATGGTACTTCTAATTGTCATTACACTTAGAGCAGGGCATCACTCTGCTTTATGGGACTTGTACTTGGTATTGTGCTTATGCAGGACACAGCACATATTGCATTTGTATTTGGAAGTAGCTGCAGACTTCCTTGGACTACATTAATATGAGTAGATCCGACTATTAGTGCACTAGATGTCCTAGAAGTGTGGTGAGGCTGGCTGCACACCCAGAGCCAAGTGCTCCCACTCCAGACCTCATATATTAGGTGAGAATAAACAATGGTTGGCTCTGGGTAATTGCACTAGGACTACAGACCATCCTTGGCATGTCCAGAGTTATTGTTGTTATGTTAGTTTGTTATATTAGTCAGTTATTTTAGTTTTTTTTAATCACATTTTATTGTTGGCTTTTGTATCTTCCTTTGCTGGCAGTATGGAATGGACTATAGAGGTGCCACATGCTTTTCATTGCACTGTAAATGATCCATACATACCTAGGCAAAAATGGAAGACATGTAATAGGAGTAATCTTCAGCAGAGGCTTCTGCTAGTTAAGGATCTTACCCTTGAGCAGGCCATATGCATGGCTGGGATGGCAGAGGTGTTGGCAGTGTACACTAGGGACTTAAGCCAACATGAGAGTGAGGAAATGGGTACATTAATAAAAGAAAATGGGAGTGTGAGTAGTAGACAGGTTTGAGAATCAACGATGGGAAACGTCAGTGTGCGCCGACATTTTAAGGGCCCATTTGAGGAAGTAGGTATATCTGTTTTGGTTGTGGCAGCCCTGACCACATGGTCACCAGTTGCTATACCTGAAATATCAAATGATGGAATTGTAGTAAAAACATCTATTTCCATTTGTCCTTCATCTCCCTGGGTGGTAACCAGGATGTGTGATTTGTGGAGGTAGAAGTTTGACAGGTGAGTGATCGGATGAATGACCTAACTATCTCATTTGTGAATGAGGAGAGCACAGAGGTCAAATGGTACAAGACCAGTGAGAATGGGAAGTTTTTAAGAGGGCACAAAGCCCAAATGATACAAGATCAGTGATGATGGGAATGTTTTAAGCACGATGTGGATGCTTGCTTCCAAAACACAATTTTTAGTGAGGACAGTTGACGGAGTATAGGGGGAGACAGGAGGAATTGGAAGTGCCGAATATCAACTATCAAATATGAAGGTGCCAAGATTGATGTTGATAGTTTTTGAGATGTAAAGAGAAAGATCTGGGACAATCTATATGTGGTGGCATAGCTGTGGAATTGCTATGGTGCCCCAGCTTAATGTTTTAGGGCTGAAGCAAGACCCCAATGCACAAGAATATGTGATATTGTATAGGGGTGCCAACCCCTCCCCCCTCAACTGAGTACAGATAACCTCATAGGCAGATCAAGTGGTTTATTATAGCAGACATCAGGATTATAGTGCCTTTATTTAAGGTAATAAGTGTACATGGCCCTGAGCATATTTGGGTTAAAATGACCCAGGAAGTGAAGGGTTCTTTAAATATCACAGGCATATCATGAGTATATAAATATATATTATGAATATGGAATACAAAGTGAGAAATGCTTAAATAAACAAATAATGGCTCCCTGAAGAATTATTACAGTGGCTGACAAATATGTATTTCAAAATGGATGACTCAAGTACAAAATGATGTCTAGTGTTAAGGCCAGGTGTGAAAACCCAGACTCATGCTGATAAGCAATGGAGGCTGACACATTAATTGGTCTTTGGAAGCATCTTGCAGTGAGATAATTGAGTCTAGGAGGTTAAACTTGGAACTTGGCCGGGCAGTAAAAATTCATAATGAGAAGGGCAGAGTGTGCTTTCTGCAGACCATTTGACAGACCAGCTGCAGTATTTGGCACCATATAATAGAAGTTTTTCATTCCTTCACAGTATAAGATACTAACTAACTTGGTAGGACCTTGAAAATCAGATAAGGTTTTTTTGGCATGAGTTGAGAACTGCCATAGTGTGTCCAGCCAAGTCTAAAAAATAAGGTTATCAGATTTATTTATTTATTTATTGTCATTTCTAGCTCGAACAAACTTCTACAACAATACAAATATTTACATAAAATCAACAGTAAAGTAGAGAATATACATTAAACATCAACAATATCAATTCATCAATGTATTCATTCATTAAAACATCACAATCCAAAGTAAAAATCATTACAACAAACACCCATCCAAACATAGATCAAATCGCCACCATCAATTCTAAGATTACAATAACATTCAGGCTTTATGTCATATGGCCATACCATGATGAATGTAGACTAAAACATATAAAATCAAGTACATATGCACTTAAAATCATTCACAGATGATACCAATTCATTAAGCATAAGGATAACAAAACAACAGATTCTGCCGCCTATAAGTGTATATACCAGGTTTAATCATAGACAAGGTGATGATAGTCCATACATGATAAAGGGCAATGGTCAAGGCTTCAGACGATGTCTTTAAACATAAATATCAAAAGTGAATAGGAGCAATAGAATCAAGATGATGTACATATCGGCAATACATACTCCTCTAGTGGGATGCTAGGTTGGGACACTCAGTTAATAGGTGCCTTACAGTCTCTAAATTGCCCTCAATTTCACACATTCGGCAATATCGTTGATTGGTAGGCAATTGCCACAGGTAGCTCTCACCGGCAGTGGGTTGAGCTGCATTTATAACCGAAATGTATGTACTGCCGGACTTGGACATCTAACTAGATACATTTGAGGACAACAAGACAACGAGACGTATAAACAATGCCCTCCAAATGTACATAGTTATGTAGTCTACTCATATGGTTAAAATAGTCTTCCCAATCTTTTTTCTGAGATTTAATGGCTTTAGGTCTTCCACAAGTCGAACACTCCAAGGATCAATTAAGACATCATAGGAGTCCGTACACAGTGCATCTTATTTTTTTAGATCATTACTTTTTGAAAGCTCAATAACATTTTTCTCCATGATACTAAGCATTTGATTAACCGGATGACACAATGCTTTCAAGGGAAGTAAATCGCTTTGGTATTGAATGATCGCCTTTAGGGACGTCAAACCGAACTCAACTCTTATGTATTGTATAGGGCAAGTAGGTGGAAGGCTCAGTGTGGTCCACCAAAAAAAGCCTTCAACTTTGTCTAACCATGCCAAATGTTAAATTGTAAGGGCTTCAAGCCCATAGGCCAGCACGGGTATGAACCATTGGCATGCTCAAAGTGAGAAGGAATGATTCTCCCTGGCTCTTCATAAAATCAACCTTCAAGCAAATGGGAATACAACCTGCTAATATAAAAATCCAAATTAAGGATAACAAGGGCCAAAAAATCAAGCAAAACAAAAAAAATACTGTTAAGAATATCAATTCTGATTTAATATCACTAACCGCCTTATGATCCACATGCTAAGTGGTGGTGAAACACGTGTTGAGGTTTCAAGTCTTTTGCAATTGAAAATGGTGGAATATTCAATAACTGCATATGAATGTCAAAATTGAATGTGACAAAGTTATGATTTGCAATAACAACGTACAAAAATATAACAGGAAAATCTATTGTCATCCTTCATGCATGAACAATGAAGATCATAACTCCTTCACTTTATATGAATAACTGTTGGGCAAGCACAACAGTGCATCTTTGTTGCAAGCAAAAAGGAAAACCTGAATGATTATTAAAAAGTCGCCTAGAAAGGGAGTGAATGTTTGCACCATCATTACTTTAAAATGAACCATTGAGTATACAGCAACATAATGCCCTTCAAAGAGTACCCAACATATTGGGAGACAAGCATAGTAATTTGTTCGGCACATTGTATCTTACTCGCAATTAAAGGCAAGTAGCGAGGTTTACTATCTATGTCTACTCCAAGATATTTATAAGAGTTTGTATATTCAATTGTTTCCCAGTTTACTCTCAGTACAGTCCTATTGGCTTTCCTTGATGTAAATAGCAAAGTCTTAGTCTTTTTTAGGTTGATAATCATACCATGTTCAATAGAATAACAGCCCAGGTCTTTCAGTATTGCTTTCATGCCCTTTATTGTGTGATCAACTATCATCAGGTCATCCGCGTACAATAATGCTGTGACCTTGGTAGACTTAAATCTAACTGGGCAGTGGGCATGTTTTTCAAGGCTTCTAATTAATTCAGCAGTGTACAAATTAAAAAGGAGTGCCACCAATAAACATCCTTGTTTGACAACCTTATTAATTTTTATCGGACTGGATAGTCTATAATCATTATCAAGTCGTACACGGGCAGTATTATTCTGAAGTAACTTTATTAGAATTTCCAATAACCTTGTTGGCCACTTAAGTGTAGATAGAATCTCCCATAGCTTATTACGGTTTACCCTGTCAAAAGCAGAGCTGGAATCTACAAATGTAACATATACACATGGATTTAGTCGCTGTTTAGCCCTGTTAGTAATAGCATCAAGGAGTCTAATATTGTACATGGTACTGGAGCCAGATAGAAAGCCAGACTGAAAAGGATGCAATATCTGGTTAACATCAGTCCAGCATTGCAGATGGTTCAAAACGATGGCAGCAAATATCTTGCTGGTGGTATTGAATGTGCATAAGGTCTGATAGTTTTTAGGCACAGTTCTAGTCTGCTTTATACACAGGAATCAAAATAGAGGTGGTCCATGATTCTGGTATTCTTTTTTCATGGCACACCTTTTTACATAGCGTCATCAAGTTTAAAGACCAGTTTATGGGTTCATGTTTAATAACTACAGAAACAAGGCCATCTGGACCAGGGGCTCTCAAGTTATTAAGCCTAGCAATAATATTAATTCTAACACTTCTGCTGAAATCCAGAGGCCAGGCTTCTGAAGTATGTACACTGTGTCTTCTATCTGCTCATCATGCATTTTCTTCGTGAGATATTCAACCCATATCTGTTCCCCAATCTCATTAAGGGGTTGGGGTAGGGAATCACCTCTAACTTTGTTTAACACTTTCCATATGGATCTACTATCTCCTTTTTGTAAGGTTCCTATCAACCTTTGCCATTTGGAGTACATTCTTTCAAATTGATGATGTTTACACCAACCCTTGAATATATTGTTCATAAGTTTTCTTCAAACTGTATATTCATGCCAAGTGATAGAGAGCTTTTTTAACTTCCGGAGTTCTCAGTGATGGGAAGGTCTTACCACCACCAACTCTCCATCATAGAAGGACTTATGGGGTTTGCCAGGAGTGCTAATAGGGATACCACAAACAGAAGCCACTTCCATGGTTCATTGCAATTCATATTGCTTATAACATGTGTTAAATTGCCTATACATTCATTAATTCTATTAGTCATCTTCTTAATTTTCATTTCATTCCATTTTATTTTGGACACACAATTTGTGACTCCAAGGTTTGTAGGACCCCGTATAGTAGAACTAATTAGAGGCACGTTTAATTTCCCAGAGACAAGAGAATGGTGTAATAAATATGTTTTCTGAACAGTGATATAAATAACTGAATGGTTACCTCAAGGACTCACTGATAGTTTTCTTCCTTTCCTTGTCTCCTCTTGGCCCAGGGAATATGTCCAACAGGGGGGTGAAAGCGAAGGCCTCCCTAAGTCCCTTCCTCCGCCTCTTGGTCAAGATTAGAGGAGGGGAAAGGCCTCAGGGAAACCCTCTGGGGGAGAAAACCCTGTGTCAACAACTGCTGGAGTGATGTCGTCTAGACGGCGAAGATTCAGGAAACTGCAGGTTGAAAGCCGTCTGATGGAAAAGGCAGAAGAGGATGGTGTGTAAGGGGTAGATAAGTATGAGACAGGGAATTCACATTAGAGAGCAAGGAATACCTGTGAAAGTGAGTGGTTGATCTATCAGGCTGGAAGGGAAGTCCTCCGGTAAGAACCTGATGTGTATAGTAAATGGTTAGATCAGAAATGAGTTCAGAATAAACAGAAGAAGAATTGTTTAGGAATATTACCTGATGGGATCAAAAACGGGGACATATAAGGAAATACGGCAAGAACAAGCACCAAGAGGGTGGGTTGGACCACAGGACTCAAGGCTCGTAAATATTGTAAACGGAAAGAAAGAGTCAATTTGAATTCCCTATAGGGATCTTGGAATCCCTGATATTCTATCCTACGTACCGAACACTAGGGGGTGAATCTCTTTGGCGGACTGCTCTGTGATTTCTAGATCGTAGCTGGTGAGAGTAAGAACGGAGGCTAGAGTCCCCTGCTTCGGGAAGGAGCAGGGAGAGAGGGTCGAGTCTGAATAATGGAAGTAAGTAGGACAGGATTAGAAGGAAGGAATATAGAGCACAGAAAAGTTTAGTAACAAACTTCTTAGAAACAAACTCACATAGCGTTGGCAATGAAGAGTAGCAACGCGTCCGCGCTTTGTTGACAGGAACAGATGAACTGAATCCCGAGCAGGAGGGCGGTGCTTCCTCGGCGCTGGGCTGTTCAACATCTAGACCCACACCTTCCGTAGCGACGGCCATCTTGGTAGGAAAAATGGCCGAAATCTGTCTATGGGACCAACGATGCCACAGTGACGCGGTCTCCGAAGAGGCGTGACAGTATGCCCCTCCGAAGGGCAGGTGGCCCCCGGTTTACGCGGATGGTTCCAAAAGAATCGGCGAACCAGCGCATGAACTGCCGAGGCAGGTTCCCAGGAACGGTCAGCTGGCGAATACCCTTGCCAATCAATCAAAAACTGAAGCCGGCCTTGAAAAATACGAGAGTCACACACGTCAGCCACTTCATATTCCGGTCCCGATGAAGTGGAAATAGGAGGAGGGTGAGTATTCCGCGACCTAGAATACCGATCCATCACATCCTTCTTCATTTGGGACAAGTGAAATACCGGATGGATCCTGGACCACGAAGGGGGAAGCCTGAGTTTGAAGTCTGATGAACCCAGCTTCTGCAGAATTGGAAAATGACCGAAATATCTGGGAGACAATTTGGATGGGACCAAGCGACGGGGTAAAAACCGCGAGGCCAGCCATACCG
The DNA here is from genome assembly GCF_040938575.1 of Ambystoma mexicanum. Classification (NCBI taxonomy): domain Eukaryota; kingdom Metazoa; phylum Chordata; class Amphibia; order Caudata; family Ambystomatidae; genus Ambystoma; species Ambystoma mexicanum. The sequence goes on along the minus strand of NC_090923.1, from coordinate 618,613,920 downwards.
AATCACCCGGCACCAAGAGTGGCGCCGGAGAGCGGTGTGCGTCTGCAAATCGTTTGACTCTTTATTGAGCATCCAAAAGAGAAGTCCTGGTAGCCTGATGGCCCGTCTGAATGCTCTGGAGCAGATTGTCCACATCCGGAAATCGGGATGAAGAAAGGCGGCCGGTAGGGAAATAGGAAGGGTGAAATCCATAAGAACAAAAGAAAGGGCTGGAACCCAGAGCGGAGTGACGAGAGTTATTGTATGCGAATTCCGCCAATGGTAATAGAGAACACCAATTGTCTTGTGAAGCAGAGATGTAACAGCGCAGATAACCCTCCAATGTCTGGTTAAGCCATTCTGTTTGGCCGTTGGTTTGTGGATGAAAGCCAGAACTTAAGGCTCTGGAGATATTAAGACTCTTGCATATTCGTTGCCAATATCGCAACGTGTATTGGGATCCATGATCTGAGATGATTGTTTCTGGGAGCCCATGGAGCGTGAATATCCGTGAAAGGAAGATTTTCGCAATCTGAGCTGCTGTGGGAATGCAAGGAAGAGGAATAAAATGTGCCATTTTAGTGAAATAGTTCACTGTCACCATGACCACTGTACAACCGTCAGAGATAGGTAGCTCTACTATGAAATCTGTCGCAATCATTTGCCAGGGGCGATCTGCGACAGGCACCACTGATAGAAGACCCAATGGAGATGACCGAGGGGACTTGGTTTGTAAACATGTGGCACATGCTGAAAGATAGTCTTGAATATCCTGAGCCATCCTTGGCCACCAGAAATGGCGTTGGACCAACTCCTTGGTATTAGTCACTCCTCGATGACCAGCCATCTGAGAATCATGACAGAGCTGGAGTACTGTTCTTCTTAATTCTTCGGAGGGAATAAACAGTTGTTTGTTCCTATAGAAGCATCCTTGAGAGGAGACAAGCTTCCAAATAGTCACAAACCGGGGATTGGTTAGGAGAAATTGAGAGGTCGCAATAGCCACCAATTGAAGAAAGGTTGTAATCTCCTGTAAAAATTTTGCTCTGGGGAACAAGGGTTCAGACCGGAAAGGGGTTGTAGAGTTATAATCCTTTCTGGACAGTGCGTCTGCCTTAAGGTTGACTCTTCCTGGTATAAAGGAGAAGACGATCTCATAGGGTGAAAAGAAATGGGCCCAGCGGGCCTGACGGCTATTCTGGGTCTGCGAGTATTGCAGGGCTCGAAGATTGCTGTGATCGGTTTGTACTTCGATAGCATGCTTGCCCCCAGGAATAGGTGCCGCCACTCCTCAAAGGCTCTCTTGATCGCCAGCAGTTAATTTTCGGGAACCGAGTAATTTATTTCTGAAGGTGAGAGCATCTTGGATAGATAGGCCACGGGACACTCTAATCCTTGTCCATTTTCCTGAAATAGAACGGCCCCTACAGCATAGTGTGAAGCGTCAGATTCTACAATGAATCTTTTGGTTTGGTCAGGTGTAAGAAATATGGGTTCCGTGGTGAAGCGGTCTTTGAGCCTCTCAAAGGCTTGGTGGGCCTTCTCTGACCAATGGAATCTTGCATTCTTCTTAAGAAGCGCCGCCATCGGAAGGATTTTTTCGGAATAGTGGGGGATGAAGCGCCTATAAATATTTGCGAATCCCAAGAACCTCGGCAGATCCTTTACGCACAAAGGAACCGGCCATTCCATGATAGCCGAGACCTTCCTGGGATCCATGGCGATTCCCTCGGCTGATAGAATGTACTCCAAATAAGCCACTCTATCTTTATGGAATTCACATTTGCCCAACTTGCAAAAACGATGATTTTTCGACAGTCTCTGCAGGACTTCCTTTACGTGCTGAATGTGATCAGTAGCTGATGCTGAAAAGACCAATATGTCGTCCAAATAGACGATGACTGTGTGCAGAAGAATATCAGAAAATATATGATCCATAAAACGCTGGAAAACAGCCGGGGCATTGGACAGACCGAATGGCATCACCCTATACTCATAATGGCCCAAGGGGGTACGAAAGGCTGTTTTCCACTCGTCGCCTGTGCGGATACGGATAAAATGGTAAGCTCTGTGGAGGTCTAGTTTAGTAAAGCTCTTAGCTCCCTTAACAGCCTCAAGAATATCAGGTATTAAGGGCATTGGGTATCGATCAGGGGTGGTGATCTTGTTCAAACCCCGATAATCGATACACGGTCCAAGTTCCGTTGAATCCTTCTTGGGGATGAAGAACAAGGAAGCTCCGCTGGCGATGTGGATTCCTGAATAAGCCCATTGCATAAGCTCTTTTGGAGGTATTCTTTTAGGACTTCTCGTTCATGTGTAGACAGTATATACATGCGGCCAAAGGGAATTGGAGCATCAGGAAGGAGTTCTAAGGCGCTGTCATCTCTACGATGTGGAGGTAACTCTGCATATTCGGAGTCGGAAAACACTGCCTGGAATTCTCTGTAATCTGAGGGGATCTCTTGGATGTTATTTAACACTGATGAAGTGCACTTGTTTTCTTGCACAGAGATTGTAGAATGGAAACCAAGTGCTCCACCGAAAGCCAATGGGTCAGACAATGTTCTGAACTTAAAAATATTGTGCCGGCTTTCCAATTGATATATGGATTATGGTCTTGAAGCCAAGGTAACCCTAATATCAAGGGATAATGTGCCGTGCGAATTACATCGAATACGATGGTCTCTTGATGGGAAGCGATCTTCATATGAATAAGTTTGTCTGTTCTTTGATGGGTCCAGACACCGGTGGACTTCCGTCTACTGATTCCACTGGGATTGCTATAGATTTGGTGGAGCATGGTAGTCTATGATTATCCTTCCAGTGGGTATCAACAAAGTTTCCGGCTATTCCACAATCAATCAAGGCGGGAACTAAAACAGGGTCTGAGGCATCCCATTCGAGCATGACCTGTAGGACAATCATAGGGAGATCGGGTATATCAGTGACTTGAGAAGATAGCGATGCCATTGAGGAACCTGTTAATGACTCCCTAGCCGCGGTTCCCCGTGCAGTTGGGAAGAAGCGTTTCCCTGTTTCTTGGTAGGGGTGATAGGGCAGTCTTGGACTGCATGGTCCTTGGATCCGCAATACATACACAACCCCTTAACTTTACGCCTGTTGCGTTCTTCCGAGGTGAGTCTACCTCTTGTGATTCTTATCTGCATAGGTTCGTCACTCTGAGCCTTCATTGTACTGGGAGGATGAGTAGTCAAGGGCCTCATAGGACGGTCTTTCCTGTAGACGATAATCCATCTGCATAACTATCGTAATCATTTCTGCTAGATTTGGAGGTCGAGAGACTATGGACACGTCATCCTTCAGTTCCTTCAGTTCCTCATTCAATCCTCTACGGAAAAGCATTATCAGAGCATCATCAGCCCAATAGGTTCCAGCTGCTAGCTGTTTGAAGGTGGTGATGAATGACAGTAGATCTTGTGATTCTTGTTTGAAGTCTAGCAATTGTTCCTGGGCTGAGACTGTGATCTCCTGTCTAGTAAACATAGATCTAAGGCTGTTCAAGAAGGTGGGATAAGAATCTAGCAGAGCGTTGTTTATGATAACTAATGGCGTTGCCCAGGCTAAAGCTGGCACAGTTAAGTGAGCGATCATGTGTCCTACCTTGTCTCGGTCATTATGAAAAAATGCTGTCTTAAATGAAAATTGAACTGTGCAGGCCTCGATAAAGGCCTTAAGTTTGTGGGGATTCCCATCATATAAAGCCCCTGGAATCGGGCCTGGAAGCAATTTCGGAACAGCTAGGAACTCTTCCTACCTGTTGCCTCAAGAAAGCGTTTTCCTGTTTTAATGCCTGCACTTCCGCAGTCAAAGATTGAACTGCCGTAACTAACTGTTGTTGTTGAGCTGGGACCATAGTTCCCTAGAAGATAGCTACCGTAACCTTGAGATGACCGTTCAGTATCTGGGTAATCAAGACGGGCGTTGCTAACTGTAATAAATATGTTTTCTGATCAGTGATATAAATAACTGAATGGTTACCTCAAGGACTCACCAATGGTTTTCTTCCTTTCCTTGCTTCCTCTTTGCCCAGGGAATATGTCCAACAGCGGGGTGAAAGCGAAGGCCTCCCTAAGTCCCTTCCTCCGCCTCTTGGTCAAGATTAGAGGAGGGGAAAGGCCTCAGGGAAACCCTCTGGGGGAGAAAACCCTGTGTCGACAACTGCTGGAGTGATGTCATCTAGACGGCGAAGATTCAGGAAACTGCAGGTTGAAAGCCGTCTGATGGAAAAGACAGAAGAGGATGGTGAGTAAGGGGTAGGTAAGCATGAGAGAGGGAATTCACGTTAGAGAGCAAGAAATACCTGTGAAAGTGTGTGGCTGATCTAGCAGGCTGGAAGGGAAGTCCTCCGATAAGAACCTGATGTGTATAGTAAATGGTTAGCCGCGTCCTAAAATACTGGAGATAATATATCAAGAGATGAAGAGTGAAACAAACCCAATGCTATCAAGTTGGTACAGCAGACTATTGGAACAAGCGGAAAAAATTGGATGTTCTGAATGGGAAATAGAACGGATCCCGGAAAAAGTAAAGAAAAAACTGAAAATACAAGACTGGATTGAGACTTTAGATAAGACAGAAGAACTCACAATTACAACACATCACACTATGAACACCCAAAAAGTAGATGAAGTCAGAAATTACCTAAAAAAGTTCCCAGACAAACGACTGAGAACAACTTTCTTGAGAGCAAGGCTAAACATATTGAAAACCAATGAGATTCTCTTTCGAAGAAAACAGTCGACAACCAAAAACTGTAGATATTGTGAGCAGAGGGAAACCGAAACACTACGCCATCTTCTTCTTCACTGCGCAGGAACGGCAACCATGCGAACTATCCATCTCAAACCACTCAAAGATCGGTATCAAACGGCAAACGAAGAAACCTGGTGGAATATGCTAATGTGCGGCAATTCCGCATCTTTGACGGTGGCCACAGCGACCTTCTTAGAAAAATTGAAGCTGGACGAAAAAGAAATAACAGAGAGCTTGCAAACATCCCATTGAACAGAAAATTCCAGGACAGTCCCAAAGGAAAACAGGAAACAAGGATATAAAAATTTGGACAGAATTTGTAAAAATTGTAATACAATTATATACAAAAAAAAAAAAAAAAAAAAAAAATAGTAAATGGTTAGCTCAGAACTGAGTTCAGAATAAACAGAAGAAGAATTGTTTAGGAATATTACCTGATGGGATCAAAAACGGGGACATATAAGGAAGTACGGCAAGAACAAGCACCGAGAGGGCGGGTTGGACCACAGGACTTAAGGCTCCTAAATATTGTAAACGGAAAGAAAGAGTCAATTTGAATTCCATATAGGGACCTTGGAATCCCCGATATCCTATCCTACGTACCGAACACTAGGGGGTGAAACTCTTTGGCGGACTGCTCCGTGATTTCCAGATCGTAGCTGGTGAGAGTAAGAACGGAGGCTAGAGTCCCCTGCTTCGGGAAGGAGCCAGGAGAGAGGGTCGAGTCTGAATAAGGGAATTAGGTAGGACAGGATTAGAAGGAAGGAATATAGAGCACAGAAAAGTTTAGTAACAAACTTCCTAGAAACAAACTCACATAGCGTTGGCAATGAAGAGTAGCAACACGTCCGCGCGTTGTTGACAGGAACAGATGAACTGAATCCCGAGCAGGAGGGCGGTCCTTCCTCGGTGCTGGGCTGTTCAACGTCTAGACCCACACCTTCCGTAGCAGTGGCCACCTTGGTAGTAATAATGGCCAAAATCCGTCTATGGGACCAACGATGCCACAGTGACCACGGTCTCTGAAGAGGCGTGACAAATGGTCACTAAATGGTAGGGAAATAACTTCAAAGTCATTTATAAAACTAAGTGCAGGCATATTCCCACATAGATAATCCAGGGTGGCAGATTTACCACCATTAATCCAGGTACATTTTCCAGGAGTATCACTGGCAGTTCATCCATTAAGGGGCCATATCTCCCAATCCTGCAAGAAATTAGACCACACTCTATCTCTGGCATTACTCATGTCAATGGTCATTGCATTAGTTGTTAATATGTTATCAAATACCTCCTTCATGGTCGATACCTGACATTGAGCATTAAAATCACCATCAAGGACAGCCACGTCATTACCCTCAAGCATAAGCCATTTAATCAACACAATATCAAGCATATCATGTATTTTAATCATACATCCTTTAGTAGGAGGATCATAGATGCTAATAATAAGAATATTAAGTGTAGACATTCCCGCTTTTGCTTTAATTTGAACAGCTAGCATGTACATTGTCAGATATAAAAGGAATTTTGCTAGCATAAAAGTCATGGGTAATTCCTATTAATAAACCACCATAGGGATGACCGTTCTCTCCTTCTTTTGCATGGTGTTGAAAAATGCAATGGTGTTGACATGAAAATCTTTCAAAAGCCAAGTTTCCTGGAATATAAATATGGGGAATCTAATGAGGCCATCAAGTGAACCACCCAGTCTTAAAAAGTGTGAGTGGCCTCTAGTATTCCATGATGCAATATTTAGCTCTCATGACTGAGACAATTCCAACTGTGGCAACAGTTTCTTAAGCCATTTCCACCCTCCTTGGTTTTCAGGTGTACTTTCCATTTGCATAGGGAGGGAAGACGGAGCTTTGGGCTTGGAAGTGCCATCGTGTTCACAAGGATGAGAGGCAGTAGACTCTGGGATTGCTATATCTAATTCATATCCAAGAAAATTAAATGATTCCTATTGGGAACAAATAAGTGTGGCTGTCGCTGGCAGGACACAATGGACAAGTGAAATTCCCCCAAACTGGCATTTCAAAGGTTGAACAAAATCAAGATTGCAATATTTTAAAATTCACAAAGCAGGAATCTTTACAAAAAGTTCAAGCAATATGGGTCTATTAATCGATTTCTTGGTGCGCTTGTCCATTTTTTCATTAATAGTTACCACAATATTATTGAGGGAAGATTTGCTGTCTTTGGCTACTTCCTCTACAATACCTACAGCATCATTGGCGTTTATTTCATGGTCATCGTTACAGCCAGGATCAAAGGATGATTTGTCTACAATTGGCAAGACGTTAAGCACTTTAGATTTTTTCTCTTTAACTTTATCATTAGAGCTGATTCCCTTTTTTTCCCTATTTTCACACTAAGGTAGGCGATTTGCCCTAGCGTTGGTTGCTACAAATGAGGCCATGGTAGAGGTCAGTGGTTGGCTAGACTCATGAATTTCATCAACAATGATAGTTGAGAGAGTTGGCTGTACCAAGCATTGCTTGCGTTGTTTTGCCCGTTTCCTTCTTTGCTTATGAGTAAGGTAGGATAGTGGGGATTCTGTGACGTTGTAGGAGTTACCTACTTCTTTGACCTCAGCAGGCTGACTTGTAAGAATTTCATCGTCCATTACTTCCTTAATGGTATCACTAGTTACCTTCTCGGGACTTAATACACACAAGGATTGTCTTTCATATGTATCATTGATTCCAACATCTGGCAATTTTTTTGCGTTTGATAATATGTCAGGTCACCCAATTTAATTAAAATCTTTAATGCAAAATGCAAAAGACCAATCGAGGGAAACTGATTATTCTCGATGGTTGTCCTTTCTTTCACTTTAGCAGAATATGGCAGAGCACCAGATCCACTTCTATCAGTTATATTGATGACTTCATTCTGGGCAGATTGCTCAGACATCTGGTAGCTAGGAAGACCTAGGAAGACCAGAAAGAGGCAATAATGAAGGCGTACTAGAAAGGTGAGGTGAACATCTAATATTATTATTTTTTTTTTTTTTATTGAAACACCAGTCTGACATGTCTCAATGCAAGCATTGTGACATCAGACTTTTATTAAAATGTGGTCCTATGTATCCAAAAAGAAGGAAGAAGAAGAAAAAGAGAAGAGGACTTCTCCAAAACAAGCAAAGGTCCATCAGACTATTACCATCCACTCGAGCCACTTCTGAAAATCCTGGATGAAACGTTGTTTCAAATAAAGTTTGTGTCGAGACGTAGAGAGTCCAAGTAGTCAACTACGGCACAGCTTAATTTTATACAGTGTCCGGCTGCCGCATATGACCACCAATCTCGACTAATACAGTCCACAGGAATTAAGTCTCCCAGATGCGTCATCCGTTTGGCGGTGGTATCTTTGCATCTAGTGAGGAGATGTTCAGAAGTTTCGGTTTCACAGTGACAGAAACGACATATATTGTTACTCACTTCTTTAAAGTGACGACTCCACATCATTTCTTTCGTTTTTATGGCATTTAAACGAAACCTTAGGAACTGCTCACGATGATGTCGAGACGGGCAGTGTTTTAGGTAGTTGCTTGTAACATTTAGCTTAAGTGCCCCAACTCCAGCGTCTAAGGTGGTCGGTTTCAAGAGACGTGAATCATTGTTCGAAATCCAGCACCATTGTTCGAACTTTTTTTTTGCTAGTTGTGGTCTCTCTAGTAGATCGTTCAGGTTGAGATCAGCAGTGGCTAAGATTCTCAGCATGATTTGCTTCCACTCATCGAGAAGTTTCGAATTCCCTGTGTTACTTGTCGCAGAGAAAATTTGGAATGCAGGGGCTGTCGGAGACAAATTCATCTTTCGCATTACTGTTAAGGACTTCCACATTACATGCGAATGTAGAGAATTCAGTGAAAGTTCGTATCTGATTTGGGTCATTGATATGTAGGTTGGAAGCTTCAGAACACGCCGCCAGAAGATTCCTTCCAATTTTTGCCAAAACGAGACATCTATGTTCCAACCGGATTCTGATCCAAAGGTGATTGCTGGAACTACCTTTTGGGTATAGAAAATCAAGACCGGTGTTAAAGTGAACTTGCCAAACGTTTTGTTCAGCAACTGTCCCTGAATGCCAAATTGAGTCATACGATTGACCATGTCAACTTTCCAGTGATGTTCATGGACTGAGTTGTTAAAGATGATTCCCAAATATCTGATTGAATTGACTGTTTCAAGACAGATGTCATCGATTTTCCACTTGAAGATTTTTTGTCTTTTCGGACGATTTTGGCTAATAATAATGATCTTAGTTTTTTCAATATTTAGCTCCAGGTCATTTTTGTGCAGGTAGTCATGAAGGTTTGTTAATTGGCGTTGCAAGCCTATCTCGGTTCTGTCCAGTAAAACCACATCATCAGCATATATTATGCATCCTACTTCGATGTTATTCAGTTTTGGTGGAAAACATCGCACATCTTTGCGATGAGAAGGGATGTCAGAAATAAACAATTTAAAGAGTTCAGTAGCTAATGGGCATCCCTGTTTCACACCTATGCTGGTTGGTATCCGCTTGGATAGGGTGCCTTCGTTGTTTAGTCTTATGCTGACGGTGGTTTGCGTATATAGTGCTCTAATTGGCTCGATGAGGTTTCTTGGACAGTTCCAGTTTGCCAGTTTTTCGCCACAGTTTGTTTCGGTTTACACTGTCGAAAGCACCCCTCAGATCTATGAAGGCGAGAAATAGTCTCGTCTTTGCCTTTTGGCTTTCTAATTTGAGAATGTTTAGGAGCAACAGGTTCACCTCCACCTCCACGCCTTTGGTAAAACCTGTTTGCCGGATATCAGGGATTTGTTCTGACATAGACCACGCAGCCAGCCTTTGACGTAAAAAAGATGCAAAGATTTTACCTATAGTGTCCAGCAGGGCAATCGGGCGATAGTTGATTGGATCTGCCCGATTGCCCTTTTTGTAGATTGGCACTATGATTGCGTCCCGCCAGGAGTCAGGTATCGTTGCTGATGTAAGCACACGGGCGAATAATAGTTCGATGAAGATTGCCCATTGCTCCTCGTTCTTTTTCAACATCATGTTTGATATTAAATCTGGGCCTGCTGCGTGGGAATTTTTCAGGGATCGTATGGCGAGTCTTATGTCTGGTCCTGTTATTCGAGGTTCCCAAGATATTGGGCCTCATTACAAGTACTCCGGTCCGGAATTAACACTGCCGGTAAAACCATACCGGCACCGTTTGCATGTCCGCGCAATCATGACCCGCGGCCCCGGTAATAGCACCACCCTAAACCGCCACCACGGAAATAGGGTTCCCCTTAATTCCGCCTGCACGGAAACCCCTCCGTTACCGGCAACACGAAACACCGTGAGCATCACAACTAGCGCGGACACGGAAATACCGGGGAAAAAATGGCGGAAATACCGTGATCACGGTGGCGGAACCGCCGCCACCGCGAACATGGCGTTATACACTGCCGGCTGAACTGAATCAGGGCACAGGTGCACCAAATCAGCCCAGCTGGACCTAGCAGGCCACTGGGAGCCTACAAAAGGGCCACACCCAGCCCAACACAACACAGAACCATGCAGGCAGCAGGGCTAGTAGCACTGGGACTGGGCCTACTCAACCAACAGGCAGTACGGCACATGGTGGCAGCAATGGCGCAGAGGAGGAGGCGTAGGCGGAGGAGGCGCAGGCGGCAACCAGCCAACCCTGCAGCTATGGCAAACCCCATTGCCCAGCCAGCCCGACCCCGCCGCCAGCCACCAATACCACGCATCAGGGCCTCACCCTGGAACCTCACCCCAGGACAGATCCACACCCTATACCGGCTGGACCGTGCAACAATCATGCACATCACCGCCATGATTGAGGACAACATCAGCAGCCTAATTGACACCCCCACCGCCATCCCCCCCCTCTTGAAGGTTGTCTCAGTTCTGCATTTCCTTGGCACTGGCACCTATCAACACACGGTTGGTGAGCTGCACGGCATATCACAACCGTGTTTCTCAAAAGTCCTGGTACAGGTACTGGATGCCATGTTGCGCCATGTGTCGGAACACATAGCCCTACCCCGCACCCTCCCCGGGGTCATTGCCACCAAGTTGGCCTTCCATGCCATAGCAGGCATGCCAAATTGCATAGGCGCAGTTGACTGCACCCACGTCGAGCTGACAGTACCACATGCAAATGAGGCGGTGTTCCGCAATAGGAAACAGTATCACTCTTTGAATGTCCAGATGGTTTGTGATGCCATGCAACTGATTACACACTGCTGCGCACGTTTCCCAGGCTCATCACATGACTCAATGGTACTGTGGAATTCCACGTTGCCACGGTACATGGAACGCTATGCCGGACAAAGCACGTGGCTATTGGGTGAGTACAGCTGACGATGCTACAACCCTGTCGGAGTGGTGTGTGTGTGTCCAGGCAATGAGCATTGTGAGTGTGCCGCTGTGACCGCACATGCATCACCCCCTTCCATCTACCAAATACACAGCGGATGCCAAACATCATGAAGGAAGACATGACAGGGCACCACAATGTGCCCGTGCACACGCTGCCACAGCCAATCCCGTCACTGTCCCATGAACCCTGTGCCACTGCAGACACCCACCCTCAATTGAAACACTGCCCCAAAAAGCACGAGAGGCGTGTAAATGATACGACGAGTATTTACTACTTCCGTACAGTGGAGTCACTCTGCCATGTGTGGACAGCACTGCACCATGACATGCACACAATCAAATGTCACCCGCAGGGCACAGCAAACATGCAAGTTAATGTGTAGGCCCATATGCAGTCAGCGACATTCCTCGTGATGGCCAAAACATACCTCCAGACACTGCATGGTTCATATGCATGAATGAATGATGATACAAGAATGCACAGCAGCAGATGAGGACATGATGCCACAAACACTGACATGTTCCCCCATCTACATCCCATGTGGGTGATGCGGGATATGCACTCACGCCATGGTTGATGACACCTGTACGGAGACCAAGGAACAGGCATGAAGAGGCATACAATAGGGCACATATCCGCACACGTGGAATGATTGAGAGGACATTTGGACTGCTGAAGGCCCGTTTCCGCTGTCTGAGCAGATCTGGCGGATCACTGCTGTACAGCCCAGTGAAGACGGGCAAAATCACGCTGGTATGTGCCATGCTGCACAATATATGCCTGCGCAGGAACATCCCAATGCCACCAGACGCAGATGAGGAAGATGGGGATGGGGATGGGGATGGAGATGGGGATGGGGATGGGGATGGGGATGGGGATGGAGATGGGGATGGAGATGGGGATGGAGATGGAGATGGGGATGGGATGGCACCGCCTCCCCCTGGGGGTGCACATGATGGCCAGAGAGCACGGGATGCCCTGATTCGCATTTACTTTTGAGTCACAGCACATTCACAGTAATGCACAAACATGGTGACGACAATGAATTAATAGTTGCACTGCAAAATAAATGATCAATGTCCACACATGTATGTCTTGATTTGAAATGGTGATGTATTGATGTAATAACAACAGGGAAGAAGGTGCATTGGTTAGGGAAGCTGTACACCCGGGGCCACCCACCACCCAAACGTGCCCACCCCCACCCAGAGCCCATTGTCCAAACCCCCAAAACTACCTACCCCACCACCCAAACGTGACCACCCCTCTCACACCCTTGTAGTCCACATGTGTCCTGCACTGCCCCACACACATGCCATCACTTCCGTGTGCGCTTCTGTGCAACCTTGCCCAAGGGACCCGTTAGCCTACTCGAGCGCCTCCTTGGACTGGCAGTAGTGGAGCTGGATGGGGTGGTAGTGTTTGATTGGCCAGAATCAGGGATTGAGGGCATCCGTGCCAGATTTGCCTGTTGGCCAACCAACATGGCCTCCACAAGCCTGGAGGTGTGGTCATTGCCCTCCCGCACATGGCGTGCAAGGGTCACTATGGTGCTCGCAAAGCGTCCAATGGACCTCGACAGGCGACGCACTGAGGCGCTGTAGCTCTCCCTCTGCAGCCTGGATTCCTCTAGCTGCCTCTCCACCAGCTGGGTGAGGGTAGCCTGCTGGTCCTCCATCCGCTGCATGCGGGCATTCAGTTCGGCCATGGATGGGGTGGGCGACCTCATGGGACTCCCCAGTGAAGTGGGGCTGAACCCCAGCTCATGGAAGGAGCCCAGGTCTTCCAATGTGGGCATCTCCCCCTGTGGCCCCGTTTCCGAGTGCTCTTGCGGGGCACTGTTATCACTGCAGGCCGCCCCCTCTGCAGTGCTGCTGCCTTCGGTGTTTTGTTGGGTGGCCATGATAGGTTCCTGTGGCACCTGTCTGGACTCAGCCAGTGTGGAGATGGTGGGGATGTTGGTGGTGGTGGTGGTGTGCTGCACATCTGTAGTGGCTGGTAATGTGGCCAGAGGTGCAGAACTGCCGGCAGCATCCTCCTGTGTGGTGGCGGTGGCTAGTGTACTTGCCGATGCTGATTGGCTGGCCTGTTGTGCAGTATCACTGTCACTTGAAACGGCTGTGGGGACACAAAGGGCATGCAATTAGTGTTGTTGTGGTGGCAGATGGGTGCATCACATGCGTCATTAAGATTGTACATTGAATAGTGTTAGTCACATGCATCTGATTGCTGGTGTCTGCATTCAGTGATATTGGTTGCCATACGGATCATAATGGGTCCTTTGGCCCACACATGCACTGCCTGGGGGGGGGATTGTTAATGGGTCCTTTGGCCCACACATGCACTGCCTGGGGGGGGGGATTGTTAATGGGTCCTTTGGCCCACACATGCACTGCCTGGGGGGGGGGGATTGTTAATGGGTCCTTTGGCCCACACATGCACTGCCTGGGGGGGGGGTTGTTAATGGGTCCTTTGGCCCACACATGCACTGCCTGGGGGGGGGGGTTGTTAATGGGTCCTTTGGCCCAGTACTCACAACTGCATATTTACATGTGGCATTCATGTTTGGGCACTTACCGGCATCTGCAGGTGGGCTCACTCCTGCCTCAGCCTGCCCAATCCCATGGATTCCCTCTAGGTGGAGGACACTGCTGCAACGCTCCTCCCATGCTTGCAGCCTCAGTGGGGAAGGGGGTCCTCCGCCTGTCCCACTGCTGCGTTGGCGGTGCGTGGAAATGAGGTTGCGTACCCTCAGCCTCAGGTCGTCCCAACGCTTGTGGCAGTCCTTCACGCTCCTCACTGCCACGCCCACAGCGGTGCACTTGCGTGCAGCTTCGGCCCACACCTCCTTCCTCCGCTGCTGTGTGGCACGCCGTTGGTCGGCGCTGAACAGCATCTCAGCATTGTCCACAATGTGCTCCACCAAGACGGTTAGCTCCGCCTCGCTGAAGCGCTGTTTGCTCTGCCTCTGAGCAGGAATCCTGGCAGACATGCTGGTGGTCCCTTTTGGCTTCTCAGAGTCAGGATTGTGCTTGTGCTGGCTCTGGATGGCAATGGATTGTGCTTTTATATGATGGCCGCCTCTCTGTTTCCTGTTTTGGCGATCATGGTATTTCCGGTTCCGTGTCCGTGGCGGCGGAGGCGGAAACGGGTTTTGCGCCACTTGTGGCTTCGTTATTTCCATTTCCGTGGGGTATTCCGTGACGGCGGTAACAACGTTTCCGAGTCCGTGTGGTGCGCGCGACCGACAGCGTGTAATCGTGCGGTTTTTCCGCACCCTTGCGGACACGGAAACGTTTTTACCGCCATCACGGATTTTGCACGGTCCCGGACTGGCAGGTTGTAATGAGGCCCATTGTCTCTTGTGCAGGTTTTCTAGCGTCCTCATTAGCTGTTTTACAAAAGATGTTGCCATAATGCTGTTCCCATGAGTCGGCATCAATCTCGTTCGATGGTAGTGACTGGTGCTTCGAGTTTCCTGCGTTCAAAATTGCCCAGATTTCTCGGGAATTCTTTTGGACTAAATGCCTCATCAGGTACTCAGCTTGATCTTGCTCAATTATCGATTTTTGCGATTTTAGCCAGTTACGGTATTTTTGGCGACGTATGCATATGGCGTTGTTGATTGCATTTGTGTCGCTGTCCGATTTGTTGGACTTCTTTAGGGTTCTTATATCTCGGCTCATAACTTGTTTTGCTTGTGTCAGGATTGAAGATGAGAGGTGTTTATGTTTGGAGCCCATTGTACGATCAGCGGATTTGACTGTGATGAAATCAAATAGTAACGGTGCGTAGTTTACAGACTGTTCAGAGGTCCGCCGTAATTTCTGGCTTATTTTCTCTATCGTTGGTCTATCCATCTTCAGCCGGTTTCCGCCACTGTTTACGGAAATTACGAGATCGTATTTTCTTTGCTCAATCGTCCATTCTACCATACAGGCCAACCGAAGCAGATTGTGATCACTACTTGACATTGAGCTTATTGATAGTCTTATGTCACTTTCAAAGAAACTTTTTGATACCCAAAAGTAATCAATTATTGATTGGGCGTATGGGGATGACCAGGTTTTTTGGGGTGGTTTGTCGCCCGGAACTTGTCCATTTACCATATTGCAATTTCTATTGCATAGCGCCTGCCTCCATTTGGACTCCCGACTTTTTACTTCATCGTATGATGATAATTTGAACTGCTTGGTTGCATGATCGAATTTGAACCAGGAGCAGTTTAAGTCGCCTGCACAGATTATTGATAGATTCTTGTAGTTTAGCAATGTCTGATCAATGCAGGTTGTTATTGACTCTATGAATTTTTTGGTGCTTATTTTTGCTGGATTCCAGTAACTATTTATAATAAGCAGGTGTTTCCTTGTTTCTTGGTCTTCGTCTGTAGTTTGGAGCAGTGCACTTTGTACGAACGGATTAGGACTGGAGGAATCAACAAGGCGCCACCTGGTGTTTATTTTGATCATAATGACCAAACCAGAAGAGGGTCGCCCCTTTACATTTTTTATTGCAGGATTTAATAGAGTCTGGAATCCGTCCCTCGATGGTGGCTCGCACAACTATGTCTCCTGAAGACAAATGACAAAGACCCTTTCCAGGTCAGCCTCAAATTTGTTGAATAGGTGAGTGAATCCTCTAGTATTCCATGAAATAAATTCACGAGTACACTTTTTACTGCTGATTGATGGCTAACGTCGATCAGAGATGTTAGTGTGGCTGCCTATTTTCACTGGATGATTGAGATTTGTACATGAGGTTACTGAGATTGCCATTTCTCTACGAAGCTCAGCACGTCGTTGTTCTTGGGTCCCTTGAAAGGTGTCTTTTGTATTGGACATTTCGATGTCGGACCTGAAGCTCATCGGTTCCACCGATATGTCGAACCCAAATGTTAACAATTCCTCTAGTGCATTCAGAATTGTATTTTAACTGATCCTGAGGAAATGTGTAGCAGTACCTGGTCACAACACTTTTCAGAAGCATACTCAACTATTTGAATGTCCTCCGACAAAATCGTTCTGAGGGATGGAATGCAAGAAAATAGTTTCAGTACGTTTTTGCGGTTCAGGTTCAAATCATGGTCTTCTCGATGTAGATTTTGTAGTTTCAATTTGCAGATTAGCGAGTTAGCTCCAGATCTCGAAGATGTGGATGCTTTTGATGAGTATCGGACCTGCTTTTTTTCATGCTGTCGGGGATTTTTTGGGTTAAGGCATATAGGCAGATTTAGACAGTCCTCAGGCTTTGTCCACCTATTGTCATAGGTTGCCTCCTGTCCCGCTCTTGGATTTAGCCTATGCGAGGATTCATGTTGGATGTCATCGGTGACCATATTGGAAGGGACGATTAAGCGATCGGCTGTGCCTTCATCAGAGTAAGTAGAAAAGTTGGATATATCGATTGCTGATCCTGGTGACTTGCTCATGGGACTTTCACGGTCTGCGTCAACTCTTTGTCTCTTGCTTGTCGGAGAGACATGACGGCCTCCTCTACTGTGGTTTGTGACTTCCTGAACAATTTTTTGGTCATCAATTTTTGGCTGTTCAGCTCTTTCGAATAAGCCAACTCTACAGTCGTGTGTTACGTTTCTGATGAATTTCTGTGACTTTGAATGCTGTACATGTTTTTCAGGGTCTGGCAATTTTTTCCCAGGCTCTGACTGCCTGCCTTTCGGTTTCTGGGTTGTTTGAACTTGCCTCGTGGAAACCTTTAGTGATTTTGCCGGACCTTCGAAGATTCCAAATGAGGCTGTAGATATTTTGGAAGTCAGTTTTGGATTGAAACAGATTGCTTGTTCGTTCGGGAAAGACACAGAACCACACTCGGGGGGTTGCACGACCTGGACTCTAACTTCTTGCTGGCCGGTCGTAGTTGAAGATTCACTAGCTGCATCAGTGTTGTTCGAAATTAAAACATTTGCATTTGTATTCTGTGTTTGAACTTGCTGGTTGTGAGGATCTTTGCTCGATCGTGAGGGCACTTGAAGCTTTGTAGTTTCGATGCTTGGGTTCATCATGGCTGAATGTCTCATCCATTTTACGGCTTCAAGCAAACCGTCGGCTAAAGAGTCATTCTGGCAGTGGTGACGCGCTGCGAGGTCACTTAGGCGCTCTTGCCATCTTAATGCTTGTTCTGCTTCTTGTGTCGACCGTAGTTGCAGGAAGTGTGTCACAGAGTCGAATTTATCCATTTTTTCTTTTAGAGTTATTATGAGTGACGTCTGGTCTTTGTAGGCCTCGTGGAGTAACTCATACATTTTCAAAAACGGAAGGAGTGCCGCAGACGAGGCTGCTAGAACATTATTGTAGATCTGCATTGCAGCTGCTGAGGACAAACTTGGTTTTGACTCAGTGCTGGTTTTGTCTGACAGACTTAAATGTGAACTGTTTGAATTCTCCAAATTGGGATCTTTTGCCAGCGTCGAGGTAGCGGCCGTGGTAATAGGTAATTCCTGAGAAGATTGTAATGTTGTAGACTTTAAATTCTCATTTCTCGATTTACTGGAGGGGTCCATGTTAAATGTTGGACCTCTTGGCTTGACGTGAGGTGTACTTGAGGTACTTTCTCCTGTACCACCGCCATTTTGTTTGTCACGTATTGGCGAACAAATTTTATTGAAGTTCCCCATCTGCATGTGTCCCATGTTGTCACACAATCTATGAAGGAGATCAGCATGGTCGATGTGATTGCGACTGTATCGTTGGAATGTATGTTGCTGACTGCCTTTTGCAGTTGTGTAGCCATGGAGAGACTGAATGGTGTTAGACGTCGTATATTCCTTGGATTGTAGAAACCGAGGAGCTCTCCGCGGTGTGTCAACAGTTGCCGGAATGGTTCTTACAGTTGTGTGGTCTGTGCCTAAGGTCTGTGTAGTTAATATTATTTCATCAGATTCAAGTAGGCGCCCGTTTCCCTCCTCATCTTGTGAGGCTTCCATTAGTTCTGCATCCGTAAGTTCAAAAGGGGAAAAAAATTCATCAGCTGTTTCTGAGGTGATCTGGTTAGGCGTGGCTTGAGATATATTGTTGAATGAAAATGTTCTTGACAAGTTTAGGCCAATCGGAAGTAAGTTGTCAAGAGTTAGTAGTGGCCTTTGTTGAGGTACATTTATGTGTGGAACAGCCTTCTCTAATGAATCATTTGTTTCGGCGTCCCTAGGCGTGAGTGCCGGCACAGATCCCTCAGACCCCGCAGCTCCCACTGCCCCTTTAGGATGGCGTCAGACGTAGTGTGTGCGCCTCCGTCAACTATCTGATTACCAATGGTTTGTAGTGGCGATATGGGCAGTGCAGGAGGTGGCACAGGAGCAGTAGGATTAGCTTGAGCAAAACTTGTCAGGGTAAGAGGATTTTCGGAATTTCCTGGTGACAACCGACAGTCATTTGTTACTCGTTCTGACACCTCTTTGCTGCCTGCTGCGCACGTTGTGTTCGTTGTTGGGGCATCAAAGGATTTATCGTGCGAGGAAGAAGTCATAGAGGGGTCGGAAGGGGACACAGCAATTAACAGTGATTGCTTTGTTCCTGTTAAATCAACCGTTTCAGGTTGCGCTTTAGACGCGTGTTTTCGTGAAGCAGTGCTTACCTTTGAAGTGTCTGAAGCCGCGTCTGCCTTCAAGGCTGTCCACGGATTCTGCATCCGTCGTTGTTGAATCGTTTTCCTCCTTGTTAGGGGGCCTCCCTTGCCTGATTGGGCAGTCATTGCAGAGAGTACAATAATGCTAGCCGTAGGCAGACTAGCTGGAACACCCTAAAGTACTCAATATGTGGCCTGTGTGCACTGCACAGAGGGAGTGGGCGCTCAGAAGGGATCAAAGAGGTAGTTCCTCCGCAGTCTCCCTGATTATCGCGCCACCAGCGCCAAACAGCCGCTCAACAGCCGTTGGCCTTTACGCCTGTCGGGCTTAACGCCGCAAGGGTGTGCTGAGCTCTGTTTTATGTGCCTGGATAGGTCAGGTGATCAGTCACGTGACGGCACAGCGCTCCACCTCCTCCTGGAAGCGAGCGAGCAGGCGAGATGGAAATGCGAAATGCGCGAGTTCTTAGAACTCCCAGCGCACGTTGACAAAATACAGCAGCAGCAGCAAGAAAGTGTCTTCTCCTCACGGGAATTGCACACGCCGCTCGGCTGTGCTGAGCTCTGTTTTATGTGCCTGGATAGGTCAGGTGATCAGTCACGTGACGGCACAGCGCTCCGCCTCCTCCTGGAAGCGAGCGAGCAGGCGAGATGGAAATGCGAAATGCGCGAGTTCTTAGAACTCCCAGCGCACGTTGACAAAATACAGCAGCAGCAGCAAGAAAGTGTCTTCTCCTCACGGGAATTGCACACGCCGCTCGGCTGTGCTGAGCTCTGTTTTATGTGCCTGGATAGGTCAGGTGATCAGTCACGTGACGGCACAGCGCTCTGCCTCCTCCTGGAAGCGAGCGAGCAGGCGAGTTGGAAATGCGAAATGCGCGAGTTCTTAGAACTCCCAGCGCACGTTGACAAAATACAGCAGCAGCAGCAAGAAAGTGTCTTCTCCTCACGGGAATTGCACACGCCGCTCGGCTGTGCTGAGCTCTGTTTTATGTGCCTGGATAGGTCAGGTGATCAGTCACGTGACGGCACAGCGCTCCGCCTCCTCCTGGAAGCGAGCGAGCAGGCGAGATGGACATGCGAAATGCGCGAGTTCTTAGAACTCCCAGCGCACGTTGACAAAATACAGCAGCAGCAGCAAGAAAGTGTCTTCTCCTCACGGGAATTGCACACGCCGCTCGGCTGTGCTGAGCTCTGTTTTATGTGCCTGGATAGGTCAGGTGATCAGTCACGTGACGGCACAGCGCTCCGCCTCCTCCTGGAAGCGAGCAAGCAGGCGAGATGGAAATGCGAAATGCGCGAGTTCTTAGAACTCCCAGCGCACGTTGACAAAATACAGCAGCAGCAGCAAGAAAGTGTCTTCTCCTCACGGGAATTGCACACGCCGCTCGGCTGTGCTGAGCTCTGTTTTATGTGCCTGGATAGGTCAGGTGATCAGTCACGTGACGGCACAGCGCTCCGCCTCCTCCTGGAAGCGAGCGAGCAGGCGAGATGGAAATGCGAAATGCGTGAGTTCTTAGAACTCCCAGCGCACGTTGACAAAATACAGCAGCAGCAGCAAGAAAGTGTCTTCTCCTCACGGGAATTGCACACGCCGCTCGGCTGTGCTGAGCTCTGTTTTATGTGCCTGGATAGGTCAGGTGATCAGTCACGTGACGGCACAGCGCTCCGCCTCCTCCTGGAAGCGAGCGAGCAGGCGAGATGGAAATGCGAAATGCGCGAGTTTTTAGAACTCCCAGCGCACGTTGACAAAATACAGCAGCAGCAGCAAGAAAGTGTCTTCTCCTCACGGGAATTGCACACGCCGCTCGGCTGTGCTGAGCTCTGTTTTATGTGCCTGGATAGGTCAGGTGATCAGTCACGTGACGGCACAACGCTCCGCCTCCTCCTGGAAGCGAGCGAGCAGGCGAGATGGAAATGCGAAATGCGCGAGTTCTTAGAACTCCCAGCGCACGTTGACAAAATACAGCAGCAGCAGCAAGAAAGTGTCTTCTCCTCACGGGAATTGCACATGCCTCTCGGCTGTGCTGAGCTCTGTTTTATGTGCCTGGATAGGTCAGGTGATCAGTCACGTGACGGCACAGCGCTCCGCCTCCTCCTGGAAGCGAGCGAGCAGGCGAGATGGAAATGCGAAATGCGCGAGTTCTTAGAACTCCCAGCGCACGTTGACAAAATACAGCAGCAGCAGCAAGAAAGTGTCTTCTCCTCACGGGAATTGCACATCTAATATTATGTCTAGAGACATCATGCGATTGAATGTCAGATTTCTCGTTCATGCATTCTGCCATGGCAACCTCTGCCTCATCTGTTGCTCTCTTAGTACCGCAGAGACGATAGCATAATTTTAATAAAGAGTTGTCATCAATCGCACCATATGAAGGATGGGGCGATGAACTCTCACCTCCACAAACATTAGGTGCATGAATCACCACAATCATGACAGGACAAACATGTTGTGGTATATTCCCTAAAACTTCATTTCTCGGTTTAAAGAAGTCCGTTATCTGAGCAGAGTCTCGGTTAGTTTTAGATTTAGACTTCTTTGAAGAAGAGTTAGTAGGGGTGACATTCACTTTGAAATGATTGTCATTGTTTATAGTATCCCTTTCTTCTCATTGGTAGGAGAGCTTTTCCCGTAGGGTTTACATTCCGGAGGTTGTAGTGCTTACTCTTTGTCATCGCTTTGCCAGTCATAATTACAAGCAGAGTAATAGGCGCTTACCTCGAGTAAAGGAATCACCAGCTCAAGAACACACTCTGCTCATAATCCGCTTCACGCTCCGTGTGAGCTGCTGTGAGTAAATAGAGTGGGTGTGTTCAGGCTAAACCAGCCAACTGTAGAAACAGGAAAAATACTTGCTGGATCTCGGGATCGCAGAGAAACACAATGGATGCAGCCACCTACACTGCCAAACACCTTATCAAATTTGGGAGTCAGAGAAAATAGTGTCTGGCAACTATGACTAATGTGGGCTTGGTGTGCATCAGATAAGCTATCCAATCAAAGTACAGTGAGTTTTTTTCTCTGGCTAGGAGAACCTATCAAAAGCTTATTTCAACTAAGGTAGTCATTTGCATAAGGATGTTGGATCATCCAAATAGCCTATATAAGCAGTTTGAAGGCTAAATGTTGTTGAGTACTTTCCCAAAGTGTGTCGAGTAACCACACTTAATAAAGAATGCTGAGAAAATCTTCCAAGTCCCTGATTTTTCTTCTGCCTCTGCCTCTGAGAAGTGTTCTAAAATGCCAGAAGCTTGACTGGATGGGAAGAGGACCCCCTGTTCAATATTGATGGAAGGCAAAATCTGAGGCAGGTCTTTAACAACTCAGCAAGAAAATTGAAGGGCTTCAAGCAGGGGTGTTGCTAGATCTGGAAAAGATCTGGGGCTATGCTAATTCTGAGAGTGTCGGGACTGGGGGCTAGCTATCCTTTTTGGTTGTAACCCCTGAGCTTCTATCAGGGGCTACAACCAAAAAAAACAGGGCTATAGCCCCTTCAGCCCCCCCTAGCAATGCCTCTGGCTTCAAGCACTGGGTAGTCTTAAAATGAGCAGTGGTCCTGGTGGCACACAAAGTGCACCCCTTGCCTCCCATGCTTCAGGGACCCCTTAAGAACAAAGTGGAAACATTGTGTGCCAATGACTTTATCGAGAAGGTGGAGTTGTCTGTGGTTGACAGCTATAGTTATACGAAGAAGGGGAACAGATCTGAGAGAATTTGTGTGGCCTCAGATCCTTAACTGTCAGAAGTTAAGTCCATAGATAGACATCCCTTGGCCAGGTTTCCTTGTATTATTGTATTCTTCCTGTTTGGACTTATTTAGCATTTGCAACCAGGTTGAATTGTACCCTGAGTCATGGCCACTCACCTCCTCCATAACACCACTGGGGGCCTTAAGGTTCAAGAGCATGCCCTTCGTTCTGGCCTCCACCATGGCCATCATGCAGTAGGTTATAGAGGAGTCATTTAACATCTGAATACCATGCCTAAATAACATCAGGTATTTTCAAGTCAATATCATGTTGGTTGCTGGAAGTGTTAAGCGACAAGATGCCATTATCATGCAGGTGTTGAATGCTCTGAAAGAGGTGGAGTGCATTATTTTGCATGAAATATGAATGTTTATGGTTTACGAAGTGATGCATCTTTGATATGTTGTGAGAACATTGAAGATCCTGGGATTCTTAAGGTGTGCTTAGAGGGGGTAGTTAAAGAGTTCCAATTCCAAAAGACAAGGAGAACCTGTAAGCCTTTTTTTCAGTTTATCAGCATATTACTCTAAATTCATACAGGATTTCTCCATGAAGAGTGTGTCACATAAAGATATATAGACAAAACAATGCAAGTTTGTATGGACAGAGGAATATAAGGGTCCTGTGTTACTATAAAAAGTAACATTTCAAGTGTTCCACATCTATGCACCACCCACATGAAGTATGAGGACAGAGGATGGCCTCTGTGGGTAGTCCCATCTCTCTGGGCGGCCTCAGGCAAACTCTTGCAACCTCATGCCAGGGTTCATTCCCTCTACTTCCAACATATTTCTAATGTCCAACACCTATTTAACGCACAGCCTACAAATTCCCCCATTCCATCTTCTCTACTTAACATCCTACTTAACGGTTACTATAATTTATAAATATACACTACATAAAATAATATATACATTAATAAATATAAATACAAATAATGGCTTGCAGTACATATTAAATACATATAAACATTATGTCACAATCCCGGTGACTGCTGCATCCAGTCACCATCTTCACAGTACCTTAAAGGCTGTCTCCGGTGGTAATGATGATGTCCCCATTTCTAGGCTAGCTGTAGAGGACCTAGCACCTGATCTACCTGGGGCCTCGCCCTATGCTACTCACTCTTTTGGGTGGACCCATCCACCACATGAGGCTGCCTACAATCACAGTGTTGCTTGTGCTGCAAACAAAGTCAATTGACAGCGCCAATCACTACTGCAACCCTGCGCCCCCTGGGGATCTTCAAGGTGGGCCCACCCGCTCTCACCGCCGCTCTCGCTGATTATTTTATCTCCAGGGTGGCCCCCTTTGTATTGAGACCACCTGCATTCCCTGCTGCACCCACAGCTTCCTTTAAAATCTTCGGGGCATCCCCTTAGGCGTTGGAGCTGCCCGCGTGACCACTGTACCTGAGCACAATGTTTTCTACAGGCAGAGTCCCTTGTGCTGTAGAGATGGCACTGGTCCTGAGTGCTTTTCTATCTTCAGGTGGCATCTCCATGGCAATAGTGATGTCGCCATAGTCACTGCCACACCTGCGTCCTGTTGTCCTGTTGTGAGATGCAAGGGGTGGGCTGCTGGGCTTCACCCGAGAAACGTCATGGCAGTCTGGGACTTTTCTTCACCCGGGCTGCCCAATGGAACAGCCCAGGACTTCCCATGCCCCGCTGTTCCCCGACTGTCCGGCGAGCCAGCCTGGGACCTTGTCTTCATCGCTTCACCCTCTGGTGCAGACTGGCCTAACTGCTCTTCACTTCCCTGGCTGCTGCCTATCTCGGGCAATCCAGGAAGACTTTCAGAAGGTCCAGCTTCACCGGCTACAAGACAGGACGACTAGGGCGTGGATGGGAAGCTTGGTTCAGGATGCCCTCCACATGTGTCCACTAATGGGCTGTTCCACTTTGGCCAGATAGCCCTACACATGCCACCTGGGCCCTTTGTGATTTCTGGCCTATATTGTCTGGCCCCGAGGTGGGCTGACACCCTGCCTATGCAGGGTGTCACCCAGGGTGGCGGAGCTTCCCCTGCCATGCAGCTCAGCTCCCTGGCTCACTCTTTGGGGGAGATCCCCTCACATGGCCCAGCCCCGTTGATGTCTTTAGCCCCTGAGGTGCCGCTCGAGGTGATGGCCTCCCCAGGGAGTTATTTTATTTTTCTTCTCTCCTTCTATGGCTTATTTCTTTCTCTTACTTCTGTCTCCATTCAAATGTCCTTATTTCAAATTCCTCTTTGGAATCCTTTTCTCCCCTGCCCAGCCCATTGTTGGGTGGGCAGTTCAGTTCCATTATTATATTCTTTCTCTTTCTTTAGCATTCCATCCAGACCCATTGTGGGCTGGATGTTTTAACCCAAAACAAGCCCTGTTGTCTGTGTCATTATTTCTAGGGTCCCTTACGGGACAAGTATGTATCCTGCACCAGCCGGGCCCCTTTGTGGGCCATAGACTACATGCATGTGTCTAATCCACTCTCTTCCAGAGACAGAGACAAACCCGTTTTCAACTGCCTCCTCGAATCTCATTTGCTCCCTCCAGCAAAATCCTGTGAGCATGACTCTCCCTCTATTCTCTCTCAGTTATTCCTTCCTCCACTTCCTCTCCTCCTCCAATGAGTATCTCCAATGGTACACGCCCACTCACTTCAAGAGACAGACATTGACTAGTGTGTCACTACCTCCCTAAATCTATGGAGATTGCACTTCCGTTGTTAGCTGTGGCACACTCACTGAAATTCTGTGAGTGTGCCATTAAATGCTGCATTAGCAAAATCAACTCTAAATCTTGCACTCTGACTGGGTCCCAGTCACTCACTACCTCTCTCTGCCCTTCTTCCTACAACTACTTTAAATATCCCCACACTTCCATAGATATCCTACCATGCATCTGAAAGATTCCTGAGACTGAATTGGAGCTCCAGCCACATGTCCCCTTTTAAATAATCTGGGCGAACTTCAGATGAACTTTTCCAAAACTATCTGAGGTTCATCATTGACGATTCACCCAAAGTATTATGATTCCGGTTAATTGCAGCAAAGTTTGTCCTAGTTATAATGACTGGGAGCCTAAAAGTGGTTGACACAGGATCTTAACCATTACAGCACAAACATTGGGATGTGCATCTGTGAGCAACATAAAGTGAGCTGCATCTTTGTGCCCAATGATCATGGGCACCGTTTCTAGATTAGGAAATGAAAGACAATGAGCTGGAGTTCTATGATTCCCAGATTAGTATAGGCTCCAATGGTGGCTAAAAAGGTATTTTTTGCTCATGCCTGCACTGTCACAGTTAGCATAAGCCATACTCGCTTGAATAACACATTGGGCAGAGTGTCAGGGTGGTGCATCTATGCCAACACATCTGAAGCAGCGGACACAAAGAAGGAAAAGTCTATCTATTGGCAGAAACCTGCAGCACATGTAAGCCAACACAACAACCCCTTGCCCAACTCCCAACCATCTACCACAACTCATTACACATTCCCCATTCCACCTTAGAATGGCACAGGCTCTCGCCCAAGCCAGCCACCACACACCTCCCCCCCTACACCCACAAGGAAGACACTTTTAAGTAAAAAGGAAAACAGAAAACAAAGGTTCATAGACCACACAGTCAATGAAAAAAAAACAATGTAAATATCGTGAATATTCCTCTTATGCTGAGAACAGGAGAACATGAACAAAAAAACAGTGCATTATCTGACATATTCCTTGAACCATACCGGCTCCCTTATCCTCCTCACCATGCCACCCATACTCCGACAAGAGCTGCTCTGCACATTGGTTATTGCAGAACTCAAATTAACCACATCACATAAAGAGTTACTACCCCACCAACTCACTTCACATTCACCACTATACACATCCACCAGACCAGGACATTCCCTCACTGACCTGGTATCCTTCACACTCTCCTCTGCAACCACTCTATCCACGTTCCAATTGGACCCATTCTCCACTCTCACCACATTAGCCAACAATTCAAGGCACTTCTTGGGTTATGAAAACTTTGACCTTCATTTGGCCACATGCAAGCCCTTCCTGCTACTCACCCACAAACCTTTCACCACCTTCGCACCCAATTTGGTATCTTTCCCAACCTGACATCATATTTCACTTTATTTTTTCCAATGAGCCTCACTCATCTTCCTCCTCACACTTTCGTCCCAATCCTCCATGTCATTATGACATGTCACTATGACACTATGACATTTAGCCACAGTGTTGACCCGGGTGGGGTTAAGAACAGTGTTGGACTCCCATCAACTCATAGGGCCTCATTACACGGTAAGCGGAGTACCATGGCGCTATTAGCGCTATAGTTCATGCCAGTAAAATACTGGCACCGCCTTGGTGGAAAAGGGAATTACCGCCCCATTCCAAGGTTGGCGGGGTGGTAATTCCCCCTCCACCATTGCCCTTCCCCATTCCCATTTTTGCCCTATAGGGCATAATGGGAATGGGGAAGGTGCTAATTACGGCACCGCAAATTGCGGTACCGTAATTAGCTCCCTGGGTCCCTTTGCGGGTTGGTTTTTAACACCTGCAAAAAGCAGGTGTTAAATTCCCCAACCCGCAAAGGGACCTCATAGTAAGGCGGTAAGGATTTACCGGTACCGGTAAACCCTTACCACCTACCGTGTAATGAGGCCCATAATCTTAAAAGGTCACACACGTATATTAAAGGTTGTAATTCAGCGCCAGATAGGGGGACTCACCTACCAAATGGGAGAGTAAATAAAGGGGACACGATATGACATAGGTATTCTAAGCCACAGACGCCCCTATACAAATGACTTCAGTGGGAACGGTAGGGGCTAATGATGCATTGGGTGTTTTCACAGTTCATGATACTGGTTTATCATTAGTTAAAGAAGGGGAAGAACATAAATAGCACCATAATAAACACCCATAGTGAGAAATCCCTCAGGGCTGGTTGAAACTGGGAAACCTCGAACTGGGACATGTCATAAAAATGACAGGGATCTGCAAAGGGGGTGGGGCTTAAGTTACTCATCATGAGAAAACCAACATAACTAGAACAAGGTGATGTAATTACCGGGCGTTCAGCCAAACTAGCCACCCTGCATAGCAGCAGGGAGGCTGGCTCTATACCAGTGTGCTGGTTACATGACTGCTGAGGTAGGATCTGTAGATGCAGAGTTTGCATAAGTCTGCCAGGTCCTGAGTGCCATCTCATGCTCAATGAAAGGGTGAGCCCGCGGTGGAGGCTCAGTGCCGAGGGGTCTCGAGCGTATCCAGGACATGAGTTTAACCATACAAGAAAATGCTGCACAATAGTGCTTGCCTATGGGTTGGGGGGGATAGATTCTTTTTTCGGTATTTAGGATGCATCCACAGAGAAGGGAGGATGATTGGCCATAGTAGTTTAGATATTGGAGTGTACCACCCTATAGGGTGTGGGCACATCTGTGGTAGAGCAGGAGTGGTGTGTAGTGTGTGGCAAACTCCGATGGCAGGGTGGCTTAGTGCAGGTGATTGTATAGTTGCATCATTGGGAAGCAAGTTGTGTCGGTTTCTTTTGTGGAGAGGGACACGCGTGTGGTAGTTATAGTCATTCATTTGTACAGAGGGTAGATCCCCCTTCAAATTGAATGTACAGGAGATAGACCCCGTCCCCCTCAAACTGAATTCAGATCACTTTTCAGGATGTTCAATAGTTCAGAGTGTGCAAAAATTGAACTTGTAGAGCTTAAGAGGGCAAGAAAACACATCTTAAGGGTTATATGTATTTTCTGG
The DNA here is from genome assembly GCF_040938575.1 of Ambystoma mexicanum. Lineage (NCBI taxonomy): Eukaryota > Metazoa > Chordata > Amphibia > Caudata > Ambystomatidae > Ambystoma > Ambystoma mexicanum. Next base: position 618,585,685 of record NC_090923.1, on the reverse strand, counting down.
GGGGGTCAGAATGTCTTGCACAATAGAGAGTATGTCAAGTAGTACATGCATGTCATAGATACTAAAAATCTAGATTCAAATCTGAGCAGGTACCAAGTTCTGATCAAGAATAGGTTGGTCCACCATTTTGTGAAGCCAGGCATAGTCAGGAAATTTCTAAGATGGTGGACCTTTGCAAAATCATGCAGAAATAATGAAATAATTACCTCATAGCAGTTCATTGAAGGTTCAGTAGAAGAGAACATACTGTCTAGACTTCTTAGCAACAATCTTGACATTGACAAGTCGGGGGCTGCCATGTAGTGATTCAAGGCAAGGTAGCAATGAGCTCAGACATCTGGTCAACTAGCAATAGTTGCTGAGTTCACAGGGAGGGCACACAGATGATGCCCATGCTTGGGCTTCTGTGAAAGAGAGACATGGTGCTGCTTGCTAAAAATATCTCAGAGTTGACATCAGAAATGTTCTTTCTTGAGACATCAAGGGATATGATATGATAGTTTTTTTATATAGCGTCTATATAAAATGTGTTTCAAAGCGCTTCAGGGCAAGGGAGGGAACAAGGGAAAATACAATGACATTCTTACAGGCCATGAACAGTAAGGATGTGAAATTAACTATCGTACTCAGTCTGACGACATTTCAGATAGTGCAAGAGCTAAGACATAGATAAGGAAGGAGACATAGATAAGGAAGGGAGGGGGAGAGTGGGAAGGAAATGGAAACAGACAGGTGACTACCCTACTAGTCCTGATGATATTTCTGGTAGAGCCGCAGAATAACAAAAGGCTGAGGGAGAGAGGTGCAGAAAGGGAGGGGAAGAACAAAACAAGCGACTATCGTATTTGGCCTGATGACATTTCAGATAGTGCAGGAGGTGGAAGGGGAGGAAAAAACAAGGAAGGGAAGGGGGAGGAGACAGACGAGGTTGCTATCATAGTAGGTCCAGGGACAATTCTGATAGAGTAAGTGCATAGAAGAAAGTAAGGGGAGGAGGAGAGGAGATAGGAAAGGAATAAAGGGAGAGGAGGAGAGAACAAAGAGTAAGCAGTCAAAAAGAGTGGAGAAGCAAGAGGGGAGAGCAAATATAATTGCAGAACTCAATGTTGCAAGCCAGGATACAAGATGAAGATGGGAAAAGCATGATTCAAGGCACCATGAGTACAAGATGCAAAGGACGTCCAGCAGGAGAGTTGAGAATGGGTGACATACCGTGAATCAATGAAGTCCATAAAAGTCAAATCCAGAATTGGCCACAAGACGGTGATGGTGAAGTAGGCTGGAGGGGGGGGGGTGAGAGCAGGGTAGAAGAATTAAGCAAAACAAGCAACACCTGTGTGCAAGAAGGGGGGCAGAGAGAGGGAGTAAACACTTGTTGGTGCATGCTTACCTGCTGTCTGGGCAAGGGTTTGGGCCCTGGGTCCTCCTGGTCTGAACAGGAAGTGCACTTTTCTTCATCTGCCCTTCGCTTTGGATGCCCGGGCAAGAGACGTCCTTGATCTAAGAGTTAAGAGCAGGAAGAAAGAGGCAGGGCTAAGAAGGTGGGTGGTGCTTAGGCCAGGCGACCTTGATCCACTTGCTTCTGCTCCCCATCTGCAAGGGAACAGAGGCTGGAGGGCTCCTTAAGTAGGGAAAAGAGCAGCAACCAGGAAGGCACCAGGTGGGTGGAGCTTGCTAAGTGCAGAAAAGAGCAGCAACCTGGAAGGCGACAGGTGGATGCAGCTTAGGCCAGGTGACCTAGATCCACTTGCACCTGCTCCCCATCTGCAAAGGAAAAGAGGCTGGAGGGCTCCTTAAGTAAGGAAAAGAGCAGCAACCAGGGAGGCACCAGGTGGGTGGGGATTGCTAAGTGGGGAAAAGAGCATCAACCTGGATGGCACCCGGTGGTTGGGGCTTAGTCCAGGTGACCTAGATCCACTTGCACCTGCTCCCCATCTGCAAAGGAAAAGAGGCTGGAGGGTTCCTTAAGTAGGGAAAAGAGCGGCAACCGGGAAGACACCTGGTGTGCGGGGCTTAGGCCAGGTGACCTAAATCCACTTGCACCTGCTCCCCATCTGCAAAGGAAAAGTGTCTGGAGGGCTCCTTAAGTAAGGAAAAGAGTGGCAACCAGGAAGGTACTAGGTGGGCAGAGCTTAGGCCAGGGGACCTAGATCCACTTGCAACTGCTCCCCATCTGCACAGGAAAAGAGGCTGGAGGGCTCGTTAAGTAGGGAAAAGAGCAGCAACCAGGAAGGCACAAGGTGGACGGGGCTTAGGCCAGGTGACCTAGATCCACTTCCACGTGCTCCCCATCTGCAAAGGAAAAGAGGCTGAAGGGCTCCTTAAGTAGGTAAAAGAGCGGCAACCAGGAAGGCAACAGGTGGCTGGGCTTGCTAAGTGGGGAAAAGAGCAGCAACCTGGAAGGTACCAAGTGGGCAGAGTTTAGGCCAGGTGACCTAGATCACTTGTAGCAGCTCCACATCTGCAAAGGAAAAGAGGCTGGAGGGATCCTTAAGTAGGGAAAAGAACGGCAACCTTGAAGGCACCAGGTGGGTGGGGCTTGCTGAGTGGTGAAAAGAGCAGCAACCTGGAAGGCGCTTGGTGGGCGGGGTTTCGGCCAGGTGACCTAAACTCACTTGCACCTGCTCCCCATCTGCAAAGGAAAAGAGGCTGGAGGGCTTCTTATGTAGGTAAAAGAGTGGCAACCAGGAAGGCACCAGGTGGGCAGGGCTTGCTAAGTGACGAAAAGAGCGGCAACCAGGAAGGCGCCAGGCGGGCAGGGCTTAGGCCAGGTGACCTAGATCCACTTGCACCTGCTCCCCATCTGCACAGGAAAAGAGACTGGAGGGCTCCTTAAGTAGGGAAAAGAGCGGCAACCTGCAAGGCACCAGGTGGGCGCGGCTTAGGTCAGGTGACCTAGATCCACTTGCACCTGCTCCCCATCTGCAAAGCAAAAGATGCTGGAGGGCTCCTTAAGTAGGGAAAAGAGCAGCAACCAGGAAGGCACCAGGTGGGTGGGGCTTGCTAAGTGGGGAAACGAGCAGCAACCTGGAAGGTGTCAGGTGGGTGGAGCTTAGGCCAGGTGACCTAGATGCACTTGCATGTGCTTCCCATCTGCAAAGGAAAAGAGGCTGAAGGGCTTCTTAAGTTGGGAAAAGAGCAGCAACCAGGAAGGCACCAGGTGGGCGGGGCTTGCTATGTGGGGAAAAGAGCGGCAACCTGGAAGGCACCAGGTAGGCAGGGCTTAGGCCAGGTGACCTAGATCCACTTGCACCTGCTCCACATCTGCAAAGGAAAGGAGGCTGGAGCACTCCATAAGTAGGGAAAAGAGGGGCAACCAGGAAGGCACCAGGTGGGTGGAGCTTACTAAGTGCAGAAAAGAGCAGCAACCTGGAAGGTGCCAGGTGGGTGGAGCTTAGGCCAGGTGACCTAGATGCACTTGCATGTGCTCCCAATCTGCAAAGGAAAAGAGGCTGAAGGGCTCCTTAAATTGGGAAAAGAGCGGCAACCAGGAAGGCACCAGGTGGGCGGGGCTTGCTAAGTGGTAGAAAGAGCGGCAACCTAGAATGGCGCCAGGCAGGCAGGGCTTTGGCCAGGTGACCTAGATCCACTTGCACCTGCTCCCCATCTGAGCCATTCACTTTAAAGGTCAGGAATATCTTACACAATTTTACTTACTTGCATGCATAGGTATGACATGGGTGCTTGGTGAGTGACAGTTCAGTCAAACAACCCTAGAAGGGGAAAGGACTTGTCTTTGGGTACCTAAACCAATAAGAGTGAACTGCATCATGAACTAGAGAGCTGTGCCAACTGCAAAATGTATATAGGGAGGCAAAATTCAGTGCTTATTTGAGAATTGTTGGAGTCCATGATGTATGATGACTGCTGTGTCCTGCCTTTCTGCACCCTGGAAGAATAAAGATGCCTTTGAAATTCAGCCTGAGTCTTTGCATGGTTTCCTGCTTGGTCTCCAACATGCCTTACCTGATCCAGAAATGTCAAGACCCTAGGGACGGCGTTGGGCCCTCCTGTACACATGGCACCTCCAGATGGGACCTTGAGATGAGGACTGATGATCCTGATGATCGAATCCTCACTCTACGGCCAAGGACCAAGAGATAAGGTACATGCTAACAGCACTGGGAGAGAGAGAGAGAGAAATGGGGGTAAATTGCAAATGCCCACACGTCATTGAGGAGAGGGGGTTCCCAGAACTCATAGTATGGAAGGGCGTTTTGGCACCTGTGGATTGGGAAAAGTTGGGGGGACCTTCATTTGGAAACACTTTGGGGGACCACCTTTTGGAAGTTTTTGGGGACCCTTTTAAGAAAATTTTTGGGGGACCCCTTGCAGGAAAATTATTTATTTTGGGGGTCCATTTTTGGGGGCCCTTTTAGAAATGTTTAGGGGACCTCTTTTAAAAAAGTTATTTAATTATTTTTAGAGGGCTATTTTTGAGGGGCCTTTTAGAAACAATTATTTTTGAAGGGCTATTTCTGGGGGGCTCATTAGAAAATGTTATGAATTATTTTGAATAATTAATAGTTTAGAGTGTAATATAGTAGTTTAGAAGAAGTAACAGGGTTGGGGTAAACTTGAGACAATGAGCGTCTCAAGTTATTAAGTAATTGACTTGAGGAAAGGAGCCAAGAAATTAAGAAACTGTGAGACGAAGAGCGTCACAGTTAGATTAAGCCCAGTGTCCTGCGTCACAGCATGTATCAGAAGGAGGTCATATCCAGAGTCTAAATAGTGGACGACGTAGGCCACAGATGCGTTTAAAGACTGTCTAAAGGGAACGACTCAAACTCCGTAGGAATATTTTTAAGGGCAGAGAGCCACAATGAGCTTTGGCAGAGAGCCTTGAGGAGTGTAGGCGATGATTGATATGGCTAGCCAGTCTATCAAGTTTGTCCATATATAGTGTGTGTTATGTGTTATGTTTTGTATGTATTTTTATGATAAAGAGTCAAGAAAAGATAAGTTTATTCATTTGAGGAAAAATTACACCAATCCAGAAAATAAAGTGATCAATATTGGAAAAAGAGGGATGTAAAAGTAAGCTAAAGATGAGAATGCCCATGTGTGCGTCATTTAAATCATAATAAAATAAATATTAGGTCAGATAATGGAGAAAAAGTCAGAAAATGCAGTCACTTTAAAACCGCTGTTGCAGGAATACGCTAGGAGTCTAAGGGTTAATCTCTTGTATTTCTATAGTTAACACATTTACAAGCTTATAATACTGTATACAATAGAAAACAACACTTGTTTTAGTATAAACAAAGCCAATGTAAGATATGACAAAGAAATTGAAAATGAGTGACTAAGGCTTTGAAAAAAATGACTGTGTAGATACAGAGGAGAGCTGTAAATCTGCCAGTATATTCCTTTTTTGCTTAGAGAAGCTAGTGAGACGACTTGTAAATAACCTTTCAGAAATAGGGATGTCTTCCCAAACTGAAATGCGTAGTTTGGAAGCCAGTCTAAATAAACGCAATCAGTAGATATCTGTTTTTGAAGCTCACTCTGAACAGAGCTATGGTGTCCCGCTAAAGGACTAAGAGATAAGATGATACATTCCAGAGGCTAATTCACAGGAATAGCTTCCAGCTTGGCAGAAGAAATGACATTGAATAATGATGAAACAAACAGATGCAAAAGGAAGCCCTTGTTTTTTACTTGAAATGAGTGAAGAAAGTTAAGCCCTTAGTGGTGCATGGTTTAAAGAAATTAAAGCTTTAAATGAAGCAATTTAATGGCTAGAATTTTGTTTTGAAAAATATTGTCTTTATGATTTCAGGTGATTCACAACCCGTGAAGTCATGTAGGCTAGAGAAAGCTTTAATAAGATACTGTTTAAAAAATTGCATAAACTGTTTTCCATTGTGAGAAAGACTGACACATATGGAAGTTTCATGCATGAGCTGGAGAGACCCATGCTGGTACCCTTTTAGGATTACATGAGGTCGTTTTTATGGGGGAATTGTTTAGTCATTTTAGCTAGGTGGCAATTAATGCTCTTTTGATGAGTGTACAATGAGAGTACCCCTAAATTGTTACTTTTATATGTGGCAGATAGCGATCCTTTGATGGAAAAGAAAAGGGGACATTTAGAAATGTCCATGAGTTATTGAGACATGCACAGGTTGATTGTGCAAATGAGAAAGAGAGAGGGATGAATATTCTTTTTATTGCGCCATAAAGAGGAAAAGAGATGCCAAAATGGAAGCAAGAGTCTGCTCTAGGCAACTAGAATGAGGAGAAGAATGGGAGTTGAGAATAGAGAAGTATTGCAATGCAATGGTAGTATGCTTTGCAATGCATGCAAGTTTAAAGAATTGCACTGAATAAATTCAGAACACATTGAAGAGGTGCCGAGCAAGGGAATAATGTTTTCCATGCTGTAAATCATGTCTGTAAAATATGAAGACATTTGGAGACAAAATTGAAAATAATGTGTCTAGGATCATACAGGTTGCGAGAAGTGTAGCCGAGATTCAAAATGTAATTTTGAGTGCAAATTTCGGCAACAAACAGACCAATGTTCTAGTGGGTGTTTTTTTTTAATTAGGTACAGTGAATATTTAGGGACACATGACAAAAATGGAAACATTTTGTATTTAGCTTAAGGAAGCAGTAAACATTGAAGGAAGTGCTCGCAAGTTGTACCAACATGGGCAGGCATTCATGTAGATGCACTGATATGAGAGAAAATGCAAGCACACACAAACTCATGAACACATGCAAGCACACACACACACATGTGTAGACATGATTTAATGGAGGTATAGGAGATTAGTACTCTACTGACAATGCAAACTTGCATGCATACGCACACACACACACACACATATACACACATGATGCTTTTGTTTTTACAGTTAGCATAACAGCTGATGTGGAAAATACAAATAGCTAGTAATCTTTAAAGAAAAATAGCAAGAGCAGAAATGTCCATGTTTATTTTTAAATAGTGAGATATTTTGTCAAAAACGAAAAGTGAGAGTGGGAACAGTAATTATATTTTACTGCGGTTTATAGCAAATACTGTTTTAAGTGGGTATCAAGGTGTTTGGAAGCAAGTGGGAGTAACAGTGAGATCACCAGAGAAGAATGCAGCAGTTATCACAGGAAAGTCTGTGAAAGTTAAGGGTGGTTCAAACAAGAAAATATTCAGGCATGCCATGGGGAGGACGGTGCATCACACACAAGCACCACGAACATAGCAGGCTTTGCAATCAGAAGCCTGCACCCATGCAGATAAGAAAGAACACACATTGTACACACATATGAAAGCCTAGAATATGCAGGACGGACAGATCAAAACATAGCAGGCTTGTTCTGCCTCAAGCATAGAGCCTTGTCTGTGGACAGGTTGATTTAATATAGCGACTAGAGAGATGATAAGACTCACTAGTTGGGGACTAGAGATGTCAGACCAAAAAGGGGAAACATGTCAAAGAGAGCAGGCCACTGGTGCATGTAATCCCGCGGGGAGGGGTGTTCTTAGACAGCCAAAGAAGTAGGATGGTTGTATTTAGACCTACATAAATCAAGGTCGCCAGAGACTCTGGCATGTCTAGCTTGACCTAAAAAACAACCTTTTAGTAAGAGCGGGGACAGCACACTCCTAATATATAATTATAGGTATGATACAGGTGCTTGGTGAGTGACAGTTCATTCAACCAAACCTAGAAGGGGAAAGGGCTTGTCTTTGGGTACCTAAACCAATAAGAGTAAACTGCATCAGGAAGTATAGAACTGTGCCAACTGCAAAATATATGTAAGGAGGCAGATTTCAGAGCTTATTTGAGAATTGTTGGAGTCCCGGATGTATGATGACTACTGTGTCCTGCCTTTCTGCACCCTGGAAGAATAAAGATGCCTTTGAAATGCAGCATGAGTCTTTTCCTGTTTTCCTGCTCGGTCTCCAACATGCCTTCCCTGATCCAGAGATCTCTAGACCGTAGGGAGGGCGTTGGGCCCTCCTGTACACAGTGGTGAGGGCTCGTGGTAGATGAGCCAGCACAAAGAGGTATCTTGTGTAAAATAGGCTCCATGCATTTCAAATGCAGGAGTGTGCTGGTGATGCATGGTTAGAAACTGGACATTCTTGCGCTAACATAGGGAATGGTGAGCTCATGGAGGACTGATAAGTATTAACATTGAGTGAGTGGTCGGGCCTGTGGCGAGGGCCATTGCAAACAAGTGGAGTGTCTGATAGGGCCTGTGGAGAGGTCCATTTGCAGATGAGTGGAGTGTCTGGTAGGACATGTCGAGAGGGCCAGAGTGAACTTTGAGTGGAGAGATAGGGAATTAAAAAGCGGGAAGAGTTGGGAGAACAGAAAGTGGGGTGAACACAGGGTAGTAGAATAAAAAGAAAGGAAACACTGGCTTATGTGAACAGCCCCCTAGACCAAATGTGCCAGAAATTGCCCCAGTATCACTATACAATTTCAGTGCACCGGGGAGACTGCAGGGCAGTGTTTCCATGCGTGGCCATGGGAAGGAACCTTTCACAGTAAGATAGTAGAGAATATGTTCTCGTACCTATGAATGTAATGTAAACGATCTAAGCTAAAAAGCAGGCAAAATATACTGGGTCTCTGGAAATTATATGAGCAGACGAAAGGGGAAAAATTGGAGAAAGAAGAAGAAGAGACAGATGGAGGGGGTAGACCAAACTCAGTGCCCCCGCCCTATGGGTTATATCTTACCTTGCGACCATCCATAGGGTATGCTAACCCTCAGCGGGAAACCTTAAAGGGAGACAAGAGGAATGCAATGGGGGAAATATAGAAAGAAGCACAAAGAGAGGAGGTGCACATGTGGGGCAAAAGAAAATATCTAGATATTTAAAAGAATATGTGCTAACAGGCGGATGCGTTATTTAGTGAGGCGGAACAGTATATGGAAAAATGACACAATACAAAGAAATGGGGGGTGGGGTAATGGTATTAGTTAAGGTAAGAGGATAAAAGGGTGCAGGGGGTCTCCCCACCCATTATCAAAAAATTAAAAAGTGCAAAAGCAAAAAGTAATTTTTATTTTTTGATCAAAGAAATTCTGCCATTTCGCCTTTCGTTTTTTTTTATTTTCGGTTATTTCATGGACAACCAGGCAGAATGGGTGATAGAGGAGAAAGTTAAGAGGAAGAGCAAAGGGGGTAAATGAGAATGGTTATCGGGAAGAATACAATTCAAATTAGATGAGGTGGATGAAGAGAAAGCAATGAGAAAAAAAAATGATGAAAGGGATGAGGAAGACGCAGCCTCAGACGAAGGATTGTTAGGAGACAAATTGAGGGACAGGGACAATGACAAATGGACACCTGGCAACCTTAGGAGATGGGAAAGAAAAGAGCAGAAACAACAGGACACTCATGGTTGTGACAGGGACTGGTCCAACTCCCTACGTACTAGGCAAGGGAAGTTTAAAAATGGGGTTAGCACAAGCTGTCAGAGAGGGAGGAAGGGGACCTAAGACATGGATAATGCCGTTATTGCAGAAGGGACAAGGGGGAGCCCATTATGTGTCCTGGCAAACAATGGACCGGTACAACCTAATATGTAGCCTGCCCTGCCTCGTAGCCAGGGCCAGTAAATGGATACAGGCACTCAAGAAAAAGACAGCAGGGCTGATGCTGGACATATGGTTTATGAAATGTTTGTTACAATATGATATGTCATTTATAAAGCGCCTGTACAATTGCACAATTGTTTGCCACAATAATAGGAGAATAGGCAGACAAGATTTGGATACTGGCAGGCTATAAACGAGTGAAATTGAGTAGCAATACTCATGACGGAGCTCCATTTAACAATTGTCGAGCACATGTCTGGGATGTTTTAAGGAGTATGTATCCAGACAGTTAAGGCCTGGGGATAGTGAGGGCTTACACAATGAAAGGTGATGATGACCCAGCTGAATATATAAAGCAAGTTCAGGATTTATGGACCCAAGAGACATGAAGGTCCTGGGACAAATGTATACCATTGTTCTATCACATAGTATTAAAAGGACTGCCATCACTACAGGTTTCCTTGGACAAGGTAGTGGGTATAGAAGCTAAGGGCTGGTACGAAATACAAGCAACAATAGTACATTATTGTAAGAGGAAGCAGGAAAGTGAGAAGCAGGCAACCAAGAATGCAACGGAGGCAGACATCAAATTATTACAAAAGAAACTGGCCAAATACACCATGTAAGGAGCACTGTTTGTGCTTGCCACAGCAGTATGTACCACAATGGGGAACACCACCACAGGGGAATTATATGTATAGGGGATACTTCCCTATAGGTAGAAGGTGTTCACAATGGGGAAGTCGGGGGTATCGAGGAACAGGATGCAATTTTATCAGACGATGCTACATTGTCAGAACATGGGGCATGTGGCAAGCACCTGTCCATTTATGCAACAGCAGGTGCTACATTGGTAGCAGATGCAGTGTCCGCCAGGGCAGATACAACCAATGCAGATTCCAGCACAGCAGGGAGGAGTGCAACCTCAAGGAAGGACAACTGATGGTGGGGTAATGGTTCCAGCGATGGTTGAGCCACCCGCAGTAGCAGGTGGAACCAGAGTGGTGCTAGGGTGAAACGTGGTGCCCTATTACACAGGGTCAGCATGGCAACCACTTTCCTCTTCCAGCCGAATAACACACAGCAATAGGGGGGCCCACAGAAAGTACGAGTGTGTCGAGTCTTAGCAGTAACTGATGACCCTTAAGAGGAACCTGAGGAGGCAGTGAAAATAGGACCAAGAGAGTTCTAGTTTCTCATAGATACAGGAGCAACCAAATCCTGCATCAGGGAGGCGGGATTACCATTATCTAAAGAATTGATGGAAACGCAGGGTGTTTTTCTAGGCTGGTGGTCACGGTTCCAGTAACAAACGATTTACCATTAACCATAGGGACACAACAGCTTGTAACTCCCTTACTGTTATCCAAAGACAGACCCATAAATATCTTGGGGAGAGACCTGCTCAGCAAACTACATGCAACCTTATTATCCACAGAGAAAGGGAGGGTGTGCTCCATGCCCAGCATTTACTATGCCCGGGTAGCAGCTTTTCTCATGGGAGCTCACCTACAAAGCACCTTGCGAGCACAGCCTCTGTACCACAGCATGTTTCTGTACAGGCTCGAAGTTCTGCTGGGTTGGATCCCGGGAGTACAGGGAAAGGTGTTCGGAATTCCTATTCAGTCACTGTGCCAGAAAGATGTCTTAAAGGGGAAAATAATGGTGATACAAGCTGGAAGAAGCAGTAATACGCAAAGGCATGGTTATTCTGTGTGGGACGGACTATGACAACATGGAGTGGTGGACAGTGCTGTGCATTGACCCCACCTTGACGATTACAGGAGTATCGGATGAACAGTTGGTCACCAATGAGGAAGGGGAGATGCAGATACCTTGCCCAGTTCAGATATTCTGACACAAATAGTTAAGAGTAAAAGCAACACACAGAGGGAGATCTCAAAAGGGTGCTGGATGAGTTGTGGACCAAGGTACCTCATGATGTGGGGGTACTGAAAGGGAATGGGGCAGTAAAAATAAAACAAAGAAGGGTCCCTTCTGCCCAGGGTAAAACAATTCCAATTGACCAGAGAAGCAGATGAAGGAATATGATCCACTTTGCACGCTTATGGCAGCAAGGCATAATTCAGACATCAACATCAACCTTTAACAAAGTGATCTATCCAATGAGGAAATCAAAGGTCAGGTCATGGCATTTCATCCAGGATTTACGCCGCCTAGATGAAGTAGTGGAAGCAGAATTTCCTGTAGTTCCAAACCCTGCCATCATATTGTGCACTATCCCAACAAAGTAAAAGTACTTCACGATCATTGACTTGAAAAATACCTTCTTCTCTATACCTTTGTACCCAGACTCAAGATATCTAACCGCCTTTACGTATCGCTGAACTAGATTTGAACACACACTTTTGCCCCAATGGTACTGCAAATCGCCCAGTATTTTCAACATGATAATACAAATGGATCTATACAATTTGCAAACATCAAGCACTGTGATTCAATATGTTGACGATCTGCTAATATGCAGTGAGACAGAAGAAGAGTGTAGAACAGACTTGTGCACGTCTTCTCACTACTAGCAGGGAAAGTGTAAAAGGTGGATAAGGCAACATCACAGTATTGCCTAGAAGATGTTGTGTACCTCAGCCAATTAATATCCAGTGAAGGGTGTATAATAACACCTGAAAGGACCCAGGCCATTAATTCCACAATTCACCCATGAACATGGGCATTTGATTATGCCACATTTACTAAACCCCTACTGCAGGGCATTGAGGAAGCACAAAAAGAGAAGAGGGAAATAAAATGGCCATCTGAAATGAATGAAAGTTTCACAGAATTAAAAGACGCACTGGCATATGCATCAATGTTAGCTAATCCAAATTACAGCATTCAATTCTATTTGTTCTAACATTCAGATGGTTCAGTGATGATGGCTGTGCTCACACAAAAGAAGCCGCAAGGGCATCAACCACTAGCTTACTACAGTGGAAGTCTAGACCCAGTAATACAAGGACACTCCCCTTGCGAACAATCGCTTGTGGCTGCAGCATTTGCAATTGAGAAGGCATCTACGATTACCATGGGGTGTCCCTTAGTATTGTACATGGAACACTCATTATTCGCCATTCTTGAGAAATGAAAACATTTACTATCTACCCAAAGAACATCGGGATATGAGGTCATATTAACCAACCAATCCAGAGAGGTGGTAAGGTGCCGAAGTGTAAACTCAGCAATATACCTAGCAGAACCAATACAGGAAGGGGACTAGATACATGATTGTGCAACCCACATGGACAGGATGCAAGGGAACATACAGGTGAAAGAGGAAGAAATAGCAGGAGCAGACATGGGGCCTTATTACGAGGAAGGAGGAAACCATGAGGCTATTTGCATCATGGCTACCCCCATTCCGGGTACCGGGTCTGGTTTCCTGGAATGGGGTAATACCGGGCCATTATGACCTTGGAGGGCCTGGTATTTCCTCATTCCAGGAACCCAGACCCTGTACATCCCCATTCCCATTTGAGCCTCCATAGGGCTCAATGGGAATGGGGAGGATGCAAACAACGGGCCCGTTAATAACGGGCCCGTTGTTTGCATCCTGGTCTTCTCGCGGGACCCGGTAAGGACTCCTGGTTTTATCAGGTGTCCTTACTGGGTCCCGTGAGCAAACCTTGTAATGCGGTGGTAGGGGGTTTATGGGGACGGCAGCTCCACCGGCCCCATTAACCCCCTACCACCTTCCGTGTAATGTCTCCCATGGTCTATATTGACGGGTCATCAAGTATTGACCCAGAGACAGGGAGGAGTCATACTGGTACAGCAGTAGTGTGCTGCATAAACAGGGGATATGTAATAGCATCTCACAAGCGACTACCTTTGCATTACTCAGCACAGGCACCAGAATTATTAGCCACTAAAAATGATTGAGGGGAATGCAGCAAACATATTTTCGGACTCCACTTATGTCACGTCAACTATCCATTTGGGACTGGCACGATGGGAAAGGAGGGGATTCAAAAGAAGTGATAGGTCCCACATACAGCATGCAGAACTACTAAAATAATTAATTTAGGCCCTAAAAGTTTCATTAGAGGTGGCGATAAAAAAAATGCACCACACACACAGGAAAACAAGACAGGATACCAATGGGGAATTTAATGGCTGACAGAGCAGCAAAAGCAGCAACATATTTACCAGAGGAAGGGGGAGTTCAGAGGAACCCTGGAGAAGGGGAAAAAGTGAGGCTCATTGCAGCAGAAAGGAAAAAGATTGGGGAGGAAGTAAGGGAGGAACATTTTAACACAATCCCCATAGTACACATAATAAAATTAGAAGGAAAAGTACCAAAAGAGGAAAAAGAACTGTGGATATAAAGAGGATGTTCACTGTCACCAACAGACCTGATTGGCAGCAGAAAAGCCCAGAAAATTGTTAAAAGTAGCTTTTGAACAGCTACATTTCACCACCCATGTGTCCAAAGAAAGCATAGCTGCTGAACTGAGTAGGGATGATAACATGCATGAGTGAGTGAATTCTTTCATGGGAAATTGTATGGTTTGCAAACAGTTTCTGACTGTCCATACTTTAAAAACTTTGCGGGTCACAATACCACAGCCGGAAGGGCTCTTCCAGCCCTTGCATATCGATTATGTTGGCCTGCAAGAAAGATGTGCCTCCTACAGGTACCTAGTCATAGTGGTGTCCATTTTCACATTGGCTTGAGGCAGGGCCCTGTGCAGAAAATGATGCAAAATCTGCAGCGAAGATCCTAGTGCAGGAAGTATTCCCAAGATGGGGTGTATGTGAGGAGATAAGGTCAGCTAATGGCCAACACTTGGCCAACAATCTATTTGAGGAGATAACACATCTTTTAGGGAACATACACAAACTTTTCACAGTTTACCGACTGCAGACGAACGAGATTGTGAAGAGAATTACTATAAGTGTGCTTGGCTATGCTATAAATTACTATGGGTTTCATTACACGTTGTGAGGTAACCATGGCGCTATTAGCGCCATGGTTGCCGCCGGTATTTTAACGTGTCCGCCTTGGTGGATGGCGAAATTACCGGCCTACTCCAAGGTGAGCGGGGCCGGTACTTCCCCATTCACCAAGGCCCTTCCCCATTCCCATATTTGCCCCCATAGGGCATAATGGAAATGGGGAAGGTGGTAATTAGAGTACCGCAAATTGCGGTGCTGTAATTAGCACCGAGTTCCCTTTGAAGCACCCTACTTTAACGGCTGGTAAAACCAGCCGTTAAGGTCGGGTCCCGCAAAGAGAACTTGAAGTAAGGCGGTAAGGGTTTACCGGTACCGGTGCCCTTACCGGTACCGGTAAACCCTTACGGCCTACTGCGTAATGAGGCCCTATGTGTCGAAATTGGCTTTTTTGCCTCCCTCTTGCACTTTTCGACCCTTTGCAATTCACCTTCATGCGGAGCACCATCTTACTCCACATGAAATTGTAATGGGAAGGAGAATGCATGTGTCAATTCCTCCTTCACGTTCAATTTCAGATGCTAACACTAGCTCAGAAATCCTTGGCAATAAAATGCAAGACTATTTAATTGAGATGACCATTGTGCTTCGTTACATCTCCCGCCAGGTGCAGCAATCCACAAGTGAGTGAACCAACATCGAAGAGTGTGCACAATCTCATGAAGCATTTCCACAAAGACAACCTCTTTATAGAGGGGACATAGTACGTATTTGAAAGTGGAAGGAGCCTCTGTTTTGTTGTCCTTTTGAAGTGGTCTTCTCATCACAGAGGGCAGTGAAAATAAATGACGACGTGCATGGATTCACCACTCAGACATTCGTCGCGATACCAGCAGCACATCAGGAAGAGGAGGAATCACTTGATGGGGAGCATTACCCAACTCACATTAACATTTTATACTACAATAAGTTGTTACAGAAGTGCTGCATAAAAAAATAGAGGACGGGTGAGGGAAAAGAAGAAGGGGTGGGTTTAAACAGATGAGTGGGGTACATGGAAAAAAGGGTTATATTGTTCTGCATCCTTTTCTTCTGCCCCCTTCTTCTTTTCTGGCATTTAGCACAAAAGAATAACTTGGGTCCAGCAGCTGGTGGTGATAGGGGACACGCACTAAGCAAAGTATAATTAGCCAAAAATAATTCCACAGAATTGTCAGGGAAGGAGAGGACCTGGACTCAGAAAATGTATGGTATGGGGAAATGAAGAAGGTGGGGCGGGAGAGCACCAATGGTATATGCTATGTGTGCTCACTCATCCCACACCTCACAGGAACGCTGAAGCAATTCTTTCCACAAGAGGTGACAGCAGAAGAGGGAGGATGTGGGGTACATATGGCTTTGTGCACAACTAGGGGTATGTTCCAGGGGCATACAGTGGAAGTAAAGTGGATTGATGAGGAGGAGAAAGTGTACAAGGACAACATCATACAGATAGAAAGTATGGTCCGGGACAGACGAGGAAGCACCTTGTTCTGGAATATCACACAGAGGCTGCACAAAAGGCAAAATAGCTGCCCATTATCCATAAAAGAATATACTGTAAAAACTCCATAGTCTATGATGGGCGATGGTGCCACACCAGACCCTTGATGCAAATCCAGGGTTCGGTGCTGTACGATGGAAAATGGGAATGGGGAATGGGACAGAGCCGTGCAGAAGGACGGTTGGGTTTTGAAGAAAGGGTGGTTAAGAAAATAAATTCAGGATGTAAAAACATTTGAAACAGTTATGTACATGATTTAACGTGAATAAACAATATTTTTTTTAAAATTTATTTAGTTATGTATTCTGAGTTTATAGTCGCCCACCAACCCGAAGGCATCAGTGTGCTGGTTAAAGTCAGAAGGGGAGGAAGGTGGGACCGACATATCGGGAGAGAGGAGACTTAGTTGAAGGGGTGAGTCTTTAGCTTCTTTCTGATGCTGACATAGGAGGGTTTGTCATGGATGTGGTTAGGGAACTTATTCCAGAGTGCAGGTGCATGAATAGGGAAGCTGCCCCATCCTCTCTTATGAAGTTGATTCTGGGGGTGACGAGGAAGTGTTAGTAGGACATGCGTTGTGGTCTTGTTGTTGTGCGCTTAGAGATTTTGGTTGCCAGGTAGGATGGGGCATTGTTCGTGAGGCACCGATGAGTGATGGACAGGATTTTGAAGTTAATGCTGTCTCCTTCACTGGAAGACAGTGTGCGTCTTTCCTGCCTGCAGAAATGTGTTCACGTTTTCAGCTCTAAGTGCATTTTTTTGGACTGATTGAAGTTTGCAAAGATTGCTGGCAGAGCTGCCGTAGAGCAAGGAGTTGCAATAGTTGAGCTTTGAGCAGATTATGTCTCGGGCAACTCCGATTCAGTTTATGGAGAAAGGAAAGGTTGGCCGGCAGTGAAGAGGTTGGTAGCGCATGCTGAAGTGGAAACAATGTCGTTTGTTTGGTGATTCATATTAAGATTGGAGTCCAGGTAGACGCCAAGAGTTTTGACAGTGGTGGCAACGGGGGTGATTTGGCCGTCGATGGTAAAGGATTTGTAGTCCTGGTGGAGCATGCCTAGTCTTGGGCAGGGGACCCACAAAGAGAAGTTCTGTTTTCTCATCATTGAGACAAGGAGAGTGAGTAGCCATCCAGGTTTGGATTGTTTTGTAGAGGTGATGGATCTTGAGGGAGTCTTGTGCGTGGCTGCCTGAAAGTGAGATGAGGATCTGGGTGGTGTCTGTATAGTCGAGGGGGTCAAAGAGGGGTTCGGTGTAAATGTTATATAGTGTTGGTGAGACACATGAACCTTGTGGTACTCTGCATCTGGTGGGGGAAGGGTGTGCCAAGGCTTCACTTGAAAACACCCTGGAGGTTCTTTCAGTGAGGAACGAGGTGATCCATTTGACTACGTCTAGCAAAAAGTGTGCAGAGGACGTGAGGTGGTCACAGAGTGTGTTGTGGTTGACGATGTCGAATGCAGTGGATACGTCCAGGAGCAGGAGTAGGGAGATGTTTCCTTGGTTGTTGGCCTCATTAACCTGATTTTTTAGGTCTAGTAATGCTGTTTCAGTTGTGTTTTGGGTCGGAATCCAAATTGTCAGTAGCCTAGAATGTGGTGAGCCTCAAGGAATTCCTGGTTTTGCAGGTAGGCAACTATGTAAATGATCTTGAGTAGGAAGGGGACGGTGGTGATGGGGCGGTAGATGGTGGAGATGGCTGGGTCAAGGTGTAAAAACAAGGAAATATCGAGGCTCAGTACCACAAAAGGAAATACACCAATAACGGGCTAGAAAGATTCACAGATCTTTATTCTGTACAGTTTCAAAGCAACACAGATAGCTGTCTGGCTCTCAACACCCCGCAATGAGTTGCAGCCCATCAAAGAGAGGAGGGAGAGTGCTGGACATTAGAAACATTCATACTTTTATACATTTCTGAGTAATTTGACCAGCCCCTCTACATGTTAATAATTTGTGGTCTAGAGTTCGTGCCTAGTTCACATTCAGTTTATACAATAATTTGCAAAGGATTACATACGTTTGTATTTCCGCGGCGATACAATGACAGTGTATGTTCTCAAATTCTACAACAAGCATCATTTACAACTATCTTACAATTGAGTTCAGCCTGTGTCCATGCTCGAAGTTGATTTTACATTGTCCCAGCTGTGTATTCGTGGATTAGTCTTGTGAGCGCAGGCAATGCTAGGACAACAGTTTGTGTACAAAGGTACAAGGTCTCATTACCTAGTCTAAACAGTTGGCCCTTGGACAGTCTAACCATTAAGAAAAATCAAAAGTCAGGAACTTGATTGCAAGTTGAAAACACAGTCCATCATTTTAGAACAGAGAATATACAAACAGAAATCAAAATGGCGGATGATTCTAAAATGGTGGCGACGTCGATCCAAAATCGGAACTTTGCAACGCGGTTTTCCTCATACAGCGACTAGGCTTAGGCCAATATAAATCAAAAGGAGGCACAATATGATTTCCGTTTAACAAACCCTCCTTTTGGCCTAAGCCAAGTGTTAAACTAAAAACTAGTTGCTTCATGAGTAACTCCACGTTTCAATGTCCATACATCCTGAATCACATTCATCAGATATATCAATCGCCATAAGATCTGCAGCGGAAATTTCCTTCATCACAAATTCGTTGGTCATTCTTTCTGCTGTGTGTACCTTGGGTCCAAACATTCCCATAGTCTGTGCACAACATCCCCCTAACATTGAATATATGGCAGGAAGACATTGGGCCTCATTACGGCCCAGGCGGTCCGGAAATAACGGTGGCGGTAAACCCGCCACCACTGTTGTTTCCGGACCGCCTGAGTCCAACCCCTGCAGGCGGGAGGTGATGTTCCCGCCAGGTCTGAACCGGCAGGTTTAACACCTCCCGCATGCAGGCGGACGAGGAAACACCGGCAGGATTACGAGATGCTGCCGGTGTTTCCATGATCCCCATTTCCATTGAGTCCGATAGGACTCAATGGGAATGGGGATTTACACCATTCCGCCTCCGTGATTCCTGGAAAACCGGGGTTGTAATGCCCCGGTAATTCCGGGAATCACAGAGGCGGAATGGTAATACGAGTCCGGCGGTAACCAGGCGGTTTTACCGCCTCGGTTAACGCCGGACTCGTAATGAGGCCCATTGTCTACAACAACAGCAAAACAACAGAATACCCAGAATCATCAATAAGACCGAGAGAATCTTCCATCCCCAAGATCGCAAGAAGTACCAGAATCAAGTACTAAAATCCCAGTTTCCCTCGGGAACATGTACTTCTGAACTCAGGAAGTGCAGATTTTGTATTGCCTTAAAGATGGTTGGGGAGAAGTCTGGTACGAAAATGCAGCAAGCGGACCACTGTAATTTGCATACTCCACAACGCTCAGCCAAGTTGACGTCTAATACCATCCGGTTTTGTAGCGCCACTAATCTGATTGCCTTTTGCTCTACAGTCATGTTATAGAGTATGTCAGTGGTCCGGTTGATGGTTTTCTCCAGTGCTCTTGCTAATCTCCTGATATCCTCGGAACTTATAATCTGCCCCCCAAAAGGTACAAAGGATTTCCCTACATCGCCCAGAACTTGGGGCGGAGTATTGCCATTCTCGTCCCGCCTAGGACAAGCCCGAGAGATTTCAGTGGTACTAGCGACATATACCCCTGGTAACAGAATTCCCAAATAACAAGTTCCCTGCGAATCCCTAGGTAGCCATGGATAAGTTTTATTACCGCAAACAAAGTAAACAGGTTTGCCTACATACAAAGGTCTTGTCAGGCTGAGAGGTCCTGTATCCGCGGAAGCTGCTGAACCCCCGACAATCCCCCTGAGATGTATTTCCCAGAACTAGTTTTCAATACAGCTCTGTAAACTACACCCCAAAGGGAAAGGGGGAATGGGACAACAAAACAACACCAGGCAGACTGCGTCAAGGCTAATCAGTGCTGAACCTGCAGAGGATAAAGAATAACATATACACTTCCTTAATTCACTTACTTAACCTTATGAATGGGAAGTCATTAATCCTTAACTAATAATTGAGAATCCTACCTGGTTCTTCTCTTGAAATTTCTTAGAGAAGCGGATAAGAAGCTGAAAATCTCTCTTACTTGCGATACTTGAAATTCCCAGCAACTTCTTACATTAGGCAAACTGGAAGTCTTAGTTCTTTGTTTGTCTTTTTTCCAACATGCACTGGTAGTTCAATTAGATTGTCTTTAAAATGTTCTTTCTTGTCATTTCAAAACTTTTCAAACTATTTATAATTATCTTGAGTCTTTGAATCCTTGAAGAAAGAGGAAACACGTGCTAACTGCACACGCAGGTTATTTCCATTAAAATTAACGATGAACTTCACATAGAAATCTTCCTGGTTGAAGAACACGCGCAAACGGATGAAGACGCGCGATCAAAATAATCCACACGCGCAAAAAATCCACACGCGCAATAGTCCACACGCGCAATAATGTTCTCCTGCGAGACACGCGAAATAAGAACACCCGCGCTATTGAGTTCAAACGCAACGAAGTGATTCTCACGCGCAAAATCACTCGCGATGGAAAAAACACACGCGCACTCTCATGGCACGCGACGAACAGATTCTCGCGCTTTGTACCCCCGCGCTAAAAATCACACGCGCTTTGTATTTCACACGCGCTTTGTACTTCACACGCGCTTTGTACACTCGCGCTAAAAATCACACGCGCTTTGTATTTCACACGCGCTTTGTACTTCACACGCGCTTTGTACACTCGCGCTAAAAATCACACGCGCTTTGTATTTCACACGCGCTTTGAATTTCACACGCGCTTTGTACACTCGCGCTAAAAATCACACGCGCTTTGTATTTCACACGCGCTTTATTTTTCACACGCGCTTTGTAGTTCTCACGCAGCGTATAGCTTTTCGCGCAAAGGATCACCCGCACAATAAAACACACGCGCGTTTAAAATGGCACGAGACCAACCTCGACTCGCGCTCGGAATACACACGCTAGAAAGCACGCGCTCACTTGAATACGCACGCGGCAGTCAAAATCTCGCGCTAAGGAACACCGCACTGGAAACACAAGCGCACTCCGATAGTTCAATAGTTTTAGTAGAAAAACTACTTTTAACGAATTTTCAAGGAGACTGTTATTAAGATGAACAGATTTACAGTAGAAATAAAGTCACTTATGATTTCCTGCTTTTCCTATCTTCAAAACGAATTCCTGCCAGCTGAAGACTTCTCCTGAACCCCCAAGAAAGTAGCCGCTCAACTGCTGAGATCTGAAGGATAAAATCCACCAGGCCTAATACTAAAGCAGGAGCAGCCACTGAACACGTCCTCTCAGATGGGGTTTTGATGATGAAAGGCACAGAGTGACAGTTTAGAATGTTCATTGTTGTTCAGCATTGTCTTCCAGCCAATCAGAGCTGTCACTGTGAGGCTCCATCTTGCCTTGGGTCAGAACCAGGATTCTGAATCAACAAGTTAAGGCCTAACCAACTATAATGGAAAACTTCCCACCCCTACAAAGCTAATCTGAAAAGGATAATAATAAAAAGGAAACTTGAATAAGAGAAGGAAACCTGACAGGTCTGTCCTCACTGGTCAAATTTGCAACACTAGGTCAACCCTTGAAATCGCCCATTGACTGAGTACCATTCCTTTGTATGCAGAAAGAAACTGAGTTGGGGCTATGGTTAACAGTGTAAGAAGGTGCGTGGCATCCCTATTACCTATAGGAGCCATTTTAAAAGAAATCAGAGATTGAAAAGGTCGGGACAGCCTATTAGAAGACCTAAAAGAAGAAACATTAAGCTTGCTCCTATTTGTGAAGAGTGATCATCCCAGAAGAGTTAGGACTCGCCTTTCAAATTAGTTCAAATTCAGCCCATCAAGGTTCCCTGAGATGCTATCATTCCATCAGCCAAAGAATAGTGCCCGTAGAGAAGCATAGCATGCAGTAGTTAAAAGTAAAGGATGAATATACCAGCCCAACCCGTTTCCCCATGTTGCGGTAAATGGGAGCAAATCCAGCAGTTTGTCCTGTTCAAAATGGCATGAGTTGTATTCATTATAAACAGTACTGTATTATTATGGTAACTCTGTCTATGTTGAGAGTCTCTAGGAGATAGAGTGTGCAGGTGCACAAAAGGTATAGATACAGTAGGAACATTCTCAGTAGGCAAGAATGTTTCAAGTGGGCGTACTTCTTCCATGTACCAAAATCCTAAGGCAGCTAAAACTATGAAACTGGTTAACACAATTACAAGAAGACAATGGGCCTCATTACGACCCTAGTGCTAAGGGATTACCGGTACCGGTAAGGGTATCCGTACCGGTAATCCCTTAGCGCCTGATTACGAGGTCCCTTTGCGAGTTCCCACCTTAACGTCTGGTTTTGACCTGCAAAGGGACCTTGGTGCTAATTACGGTACCGCAACTTGCGGTACCGTAATTACCGCCTTCCCCATTCCCATTATGCCCTATGGGGCAAGAATGGGAATGGGGAAGGGCCATGGAGGAAGGGGGAATTACCGCCCTTCCAACCTTGTAATGGGGTGGTAATTCCCCCTTTCTCCATGGTGGAGTCGGTAAGTTACCGGCATGGACCATGGTGCTATTAGCACCATGGTTTTCCGCCTGGGTCGTAATGAGGCCCAATACATCTTAAAAGACCATGTATTTGATCGTCCATTGTCATTGTTGGCCACACACGCGATTGTCTGTACCGCACAAGTAGGGTCGATAACAGGCATTGTTCCTTGAAGCTGTTCTCCGATAAATTCCTGCAAAAACATTTGCTGGTGATCTCCTGATCACGTGATTTCTTATTCTTTCCCAATCCCCAGCCACCTACTTTCCTTCAATGCAGAAAGTGGCAAATGACAAGCTCTATAGTGTTTACCCTGTGGGCACAGTCGTATTCGTGCAGTGAGACTAGTGCCATGGATGCAGATTGTACCTTGTGACTCCTGGTACCGTGTGATCTGCGAATAGTTTGTCGTTGCTTTCTGATGGAAGTGATGAATTTGCAGCAGAACCAGACAAAGTTGCAAAAGGATCTGTAGGAGAGTGTGGAGATGGAGCAGCCATTTCCCCAGCCCCCACAGGCTCAGGGAGTGTCTCCTAAGCACTCTCAGTGCTGCTCAATGCTGAATGATCACTGGGAAAAGAGCAAGTAAGTTTCTCCTTATCTTCTTAGTCGTGTGGCAAAGGGAAAGGTATCCTCTTGACATGCAAAGCGTGAATCCAGTGACGCTTCCCTGCTACTCGTACAGCAGTCTGTGTGGCCAATAGGACGTGATGGGGCCCTCTCCACCTTGGTGCGAGACAGGATTGGTGCTTGGTGCTCTCTCAAATGATTTGGTCAGTACCCAGTCACCAGGTCGGATGCTGTGACCTGGCCCCTCGTATTTGGCTGGGAGGGCTTCTCGCACCTGTTGATGAATCAAATACAGATTTTGAGTTAACCGTTCACAATATTCAGAAAGAAGTACATGCTCTATATCCCTCAAAGCCATAGGTTTAGAAAGATTCCAAATGTTAGCTGGCCTCCCCATCACCACCTCGTACGGGGAGAGCCCAGTCCTAGTCTGTGCGCATAGAGAGTAACACTATAAGGCGTCCAGCCATTTCAAATTGGTGCCGGCACACGTCTTAGCGAGTTTGTTCTTCAAGATTCCATTGTGCCGTTCTACCGATCCAGCACTCTGAGCATGTCTGGCCGAATGGAATCGTTTATTGATCTGTAATCCCGCACATATTTGTAGAATTACAGCAGCAATAAAATGTGGACCATTATCCGACCAGATGACCCTCGGCAAACCAAACCTAGGAAAATATTCCTTGAGTATGGTTTTCGCTGTTGTCATTGCTGTGGCATCTTTTACAGGAAAGGCTTCAAACCATTTACTAAAAGCATAAATAATAACCAGGACGTATTTCAGATAATTACAACACTACATTTCAATAAAATCAAAGTGAATTACCTCAAAAGGAACAGAAGGTGGACCAAAACTGCCCCTTGGTGTCGATGTACACTTCCCCACATTGTGCTGTAGACAGAACACACAACTCTGGACAAAACACTCAGCAGTTTTCGGGGTGTTAACATTTACCCAGACAGTTCCTAACATTTTGCAAATTTTCCTATCGCATATGTGAGTGGGACCATGAGCCATTGAAACCATCATAGTGATGTATGCGTCTGGCAGCATCCATTTTCCCTCTGAGTTATCAACCCAGCACCCATCATCATCCAACCTCGCCAAGCCCTCAGCCTATTGCTCAGTTTCCTCCAGAGTGGCATCGGCTTGGATATTTTTTATAGAATCAATTCCTTCATCTATAATACAGGCATTTGTGGCTTGCCTTGTAGTGTACATATCTGAATAGAGATCAGTAGCAGTTTGTTTGGCTATCTGGTCAGCGAAAGAGTTCCCTTCTCCTAAATCATCTGTAATTTTCTGATGTGCCCGCTAGCTGAATTGGTAGTGCAAGCACTGAGAGTAGCTGAACTATCAAGGTGCCATATTGGATCTTTGTTCCATGTGAGATCAAGAAACCTTGTTCTGCCCAAAGTCTATTGAAGTTGTGAACTACCCCAAAAGCATACTGACTATCAGTATATATGTTTACTCTAAGCCCTTCAGAAAGTTTACAAGCTCGAGTCAATGCAATAATCTCTGCGGCCTGCGCGGAGTTATGCGAAATTCTTTTGGTTTCCACAATCGTGCTTAGTGTAGTGATGGCATAAGCAGTAGTGGATGTACCATCCGGAAGTTTGAAACAGGAGCCATCGCAAAACAGCTCCCCTTGTGGATCATTCAAATGTGTGTCTTTCAGATCAATCCTGCCTTTAGTTTCTTGCTCTGTGGTATAAAGGCAGTCATGTGACATTTTGTCACTGCAAGCAATGTCTTGTGGAAGAGGTAATAATTCAGCCGGACTCAGTACACAACATCTCTTAATTTTGATATGCGGTGCAAACAAGATCAATTTGTATCTCGTTAATCGTGCGAAAGTCAGATGTTGTGTTTGCGTTCTATTTAATAGAATGTCGACAGAGTGAGGTACCAAGAAGGTTTAAGCATGGCCTAAGACCATACCCTCGCTCTGTTTTACAGATGCAGCAACAGCAGCAACAGCTCTCAGACATCTCGGCAAAGAGCATGCAACAGGATCTAGGGTGGAGGAAAAGTAACCGCACAGCCTATTCTTCCCCCCATGTTCCTACGTTAACACAGCCAAAGCACATCCATCATGTTCATGCACACACAAATCGAAGGCCTTTTCATAATTTGGTGTGCCCAAAACCGGTGCTGAACACAGTGCGGTCTTGAGTGAACCAAAAGCTTTCTCGTGTTCCAAGTTCCACGGCAATGGCAAAGAAATGCCATTCTTTGTCAAAGCCAACATTGGTTTGATCATTAGTGACAAGTTAGCGATCCACTGCCTACAGTAAGAAGCCATTCCTATCAAGGCTCTGACTTCCTTCTGTGTATTTGGGATGGACATGCTAGAAATGATTTTAATTCTTTCAGGTCTCAATCTTCTTCCCTCCTTTGACAGGAGATAGCCTAAATAGGTGACCTCCTGTCGACAATATTGACATTTTTTCAGTGTAGCTTTATGTCCATGCTTTGCTAGATGAATAAGCAACAACACAGTGCCTTCTTAACAAGCACTTTCTGAATCTGCAGCTAAAAGAAGATCATCAACATACTGAAGCAATGTACAAGTAGCAGGTAACTCAAGTGTATGAAGCTGCTCTTCCAAAGCCCTACTGTAGATGCTCGGACTTTCCGTGTACCCTTGTGGCGCACGGTTAAATGTAAAGGAGCGTCCCCCTAGGGTGAACTCGAACATGTATCTGCTATCTTTGTGTATAGGAATGCTAAAGAAGGCATTCTTAAGATCTACAACACTAAAATGAGAAGCAGAAGATGGAATAATCGTTAATATAGTCGTTACATTCGGCCAATAGGAAATTGTGGAACAACAGTCTTGTTGATAGCGCGTAAATCAATAATAAAACAAAAAGGATTTGCATTATCTCCTTTCTTATACACTGGTAAAATCGGACTATTGCACAAACTACCTTCAATTTCTTCAATTACCGCACAGTGTACAAAATCAGAAACTATGCACTTCAAAGCTTGATCACCATCAACCGAAATCTTATACTGTGGAATACGTGCCAACTTTACTCCTAGTTTCAAAATGATTTTCACAGGCTCAATCTGTAAAACACTGACATCATTGTCATCAATCGCCCCATAAACACTATGGAACGACACTAAATTCCGGCGGCAAAGGTCTAGTCAGAAACTGTGAAGCAGAACATTGTTGAGGTGAAATGGTCAAACACACTCCATCTGAAGAACAATGAATTACCACATTTAATTCCTTCAACAGATTCAACCCCAACAAATTCTCACCACAGTTTGATGTCAAAAGAAACGGACAGTGATCCGTGAATGGACCCAGTGAAATCGGTACCGGCAGAGAAACTGGACTAACCACTGGCATACCAGAAAATCCTACAGAAACATTAGTTTACCCTGACAGTGGAATGTCTTGAACCTGTGAATGGTCAATGGAACACTTCTGTGCTCCTGTATCTATCAAAAATAGATGTTTCCTATTTCCCACTATCATTTCAATGTAGGGACCTTTCTGATTAACGGGAATAGGTGTCGGTTCCAAACCATGCTTCGGGCAATCCTAGCGAAACAATATATCATCGAAGGGAAGGTCTTCAGAGAGATAAGCCTTTGAAGGATGATCAAAAATGTTTCTATTATCCATACTCAATGGCTGATTGTCTTGCGAAAAGGACTGATAATTCTGAAAAAATTGGCTTCTACCAGGACCCCCTGCCCCAGGGTGGCCTCTGGATCATCTACCCATGATACCATATGTGTTATTCGACCTCTGCTGGAGGATCGGGCATTGTGCTTGCCAATGACCCTCTTGTCTGCAATAAGCACATTGGTTTGCGTGTACAGGACCCAACGGCGCATTACCTTGTAGAACATACTGACCCCTAAACTGTGTACTACCCCCTCTAGGACCTATAACAATCTGTTGCAACAACACCTTAGTTTTCAAGTCTCTCTTTTTCTATTCAATACTTTCCTTCTCATTACTGACTCGGTTTTCATAATACTGAGCCATATGCAACACTTCAGACTGAGACTTAGCTTGCCAAGTGCTCTCAGAAGTCATAATTTGCGACTGGATGTCAGGTAACAATTCACGCACAAATTTGTCCACAAATAATCGTTTTCCAGACTCTGTGCTTAAATCTTGTCCACTAAAATCTGAAAATACTTGTTCAAACCGATTGAAGAATTCGGTAGCACCCTCAGATTTCCTAAGTTTGTCCCAAACAATCCTTCTCTCAGGAATTAAGGCTTTCAGTTATGTCACTATTCTATCAGGCAAAGTCAGTATCATCTGTGGGGGTCTCTCACCAGCTTTCCTTTCTATATATTTCAGTACAAAAAAGAAGGTGGGTGAGGCGCGCACTCCCGGTCCTGGTCAATTGAACCTGTTGTAAAAAATAAGTAGCTGGGTTAAATCCCAAAATGGACAAAAATTCACAGGGTTAGATCCCTTCTGCTGCAAATCAGGTACTTAGTAATAACAGGGTTAGATCCCTTGCTGCAAATCAGGTACTCAGTAATAACAGGGTTAGATCCCTCGGCTGCATTTCTGTGGTCTGTAGTTGTTCTCCTCCTAGCGCTTTCTTATCTCAAATAATCATCAGGGAGGCTGTTGAGCAGGTGTGTCTAATTAGACTCAAAGGATTCTGGTAGCTGTAGTGAAAACGTTTTTTTCTGTTCAGGTGACCAGCAACCGACACCCCTCCAAAGCACAAGTCCTTCCCAAATTTGGGGGAGGGGAGAGAACCATCTTTATGATTCTCCAAAGTGGGGCACAGTCACCCCGTGGCGCTGCCTCTGGAGCGCGGGTTCCCATAGCATTCAGTACAAAAAAGAAGGTGGGTGAGGCGCGCACTCCCGGTCCTGGTCAATTGAACCTGTTGTAAAAAATAAGTAGCTGGGTTAAATCCCAAAATGGGGAACAACTACAGACCACAGAAATGCAGCCGAGGGATCTAACCCTGTTATTACTGAGTACCTGATTTGCAGCAAGGGATCTAACCCTGTTATTACTAAGTACCTGATTTGCAGCAGAAGGGATCTAACCCTGTGAATTTTTGTCCATTTTGGGATTTGACCCAGCTACTTATTTTTTACAACAGGTTCAATTGACCAGGACCGGGAGTGCGCGCCTCACCCACCTTCTTTTTTGTACTGAATGCTATGGGAGTCCCGGGCTCCAGAGGCAGCGCCACGGGGTGACTGTGCCCCACTTTGGAGAATCATAAAGATGGTTCTCTTCCCTCCCCCAAATTTGGGAAGGACTTGTGCTTTGGAGGGGTGTCGGTTGCTGGTCACCTGAACAGAAAAAAAGTTTTCACTACAGCTACCAGAATCCTTTGAGTCTAATTAGACACACCTGCTCAACAGCCTCCCTGATGATTATTTGAGATAAGAAAGCGCTAGGAGGAGAACAACTACAGACCACAGAAATGCAGCCGAGGGATCTAACCCTGTTATTACTGAGTACCTGATTTGCAGCAAGGGATCTAACCCTGTTATTACTAAGTACCTGATTTGCAGCAGAAGGGATCTAACCCTGTGAATTTTTGTCCATTTTGGGATTTGACCCAGCTACTTATTTTTTACAACAGGTTCAATTGACCAGGACCGGGAGTGCGCGCCTCACCCACCTTCTTTTTTGTACTGAATGCTATGGGAGTCCCGGGCTCCAGAGGCAGCGCCACGGGGTGACTGTGCCCCACTTTGGAGAATCATAAAGATGGTTCTCTCCCCTCCCCCAAATTTGGGAAGGACTTGTGCTTTGGAGGGGTGTCGGTTGCTGGTCACCTAAACAGAAAAAAACGTTTTCACTACAGCTACCAGAATCCTTTGAGTCTAATTAGACACACCTGCTCAACAGCTTCCCTGATGATTATTTGAGATAAGAAAGCGCTAGGAGGAGAACAACTACAGACCACAGAAATGCAGCCGAGGGATCTAACCCTGTTATTACTGAGTACCTGATTTGCAGCAAGGGATCTAACCCTGTTATTACTAAGTACCTGATTTGCAGCAGAAGGGATCTAACCCTGTGAATCTTTGTCCATTTTGGGATTTGACCCAGCTACTTATTTTTTACAACAGGTCCAATTGACCAGGACCGGGAGTACGCGCCTCACCCACCTTCTTTTTTGTACTGAATGCTATGGGAGTCCCGGGCTCCAGAGGCAGCGCCACGGGGTGACTGTGCCCCACTTTGGAGAATCATAAAGATGGTTCTCTCCCCTCCCCCAAATTTGGGAAGGACATGTGCTTTGGAGGGGTGTCGGTTGCTGGTCACCTGAACAGAAAAAAACGTTTTCACTACAGCTACCAGAATCCTTTGAGTCTAATTAGACACACCTGCTCAACAGCCTCCCTGATGATTATTTGAGATAAGAAAGCGCTAGGAGGAGAACAACTACAGACCACAGAAATGCAGCCGAGGGATCTAACCCTGTTATTACTGAGTACCTGATTTGCAGCAAGGGATCTAACCCTGTTATTACTAAGTACCTGATTTGCAGCAGAAGGGATCTAACCCTGTGAATTTTTGTCCATTTTGGGATTTGACCCAGCTACTTATTTTTTACAACAGGTTCAATTGACCAGGACCGGGAGTGCGCGCCTCACCCACCTTCTTTTTTGTACTTTCTATATCTTGCCTAGCCAAATTATCCCATGTGTCCCCTAACCCTGGTACATCGTCTATTGTCCTAATCTATTTCCACAAATCAGCAGGTCTATATCACTCAAAGTGAGTACTGATGACTGCAAGACAGATTCCATTTCTTTATAAAACGCTCTCAGATTTTTCCTAATATCTGGAATGGATTGTCTAATAGTATTCACCTCGTGTCTTGAGAACGGGACGTGAAAAAGCTGTGATACATAACGTGCATCAATGTCATAGGCGGCTACACCCGTTGCGGCATTAGCCGGGACCTCAACTTTAGGTACAAATGTCGGAGGAACCTCTCTTATAGGCAACTGAGAAACAGGCAACCCCGAATGCTTACTGAGCAACAGAGCTAAATGGAGCGCTAAAGCAGATAAAGAAGTGTCAGACGAAAAAGCTCTCTTGTAGATATTCAATAATTCTGCGGGACAACAAATCTTTCTTTTTATACATTCATCCTGCAGGTATTCTACCATTACCTGTATCACTTTCCACTGCATTTCTGGCGTATACTGACTATACGTGTCATATACTTCTACGGGAAATATCGACATGTCTGAAATCCATCTAAGTGCATCTCTTGTGCAAATTTTTGTTTCCTCACTCATCGATTTACGAAGAGGAAGGAACCTTTTTTATACAAACATAGCACCCAAACTATCACCATCTATTTCATCATTCCGTAACCTTTCCAACTCCCTTCTATACTCAAAATCCCTCCCGACCTGCTCATATACTTTCTGCGCAGTATCTCTTGAATATGCTAAAACATTCAGATCCCTTAACCCTTGTGGGAGATCTACATCATTCAGTCTGTTCCACATTACGTATAAATGAATTCCCAACCCTTCAATAAAGATATTTTTCTCAGGAAAACCTTCTAGATTAGAGAGTGTAGCAAAAACATCAGATTGTTCACCTTTCTCCATGCACTGTCTAGCCCATGCATTCAGATCTCGCTTCCTTTCTTTAGATACTGTATTACAAGTTACAATTTTTGATCCCGCCCCTTTATCAACTACAAGCGGAACAGAACTACTTGGAAGAGAAAAAGTAGACAAATCTTGCACACTAGGTAACAAAGGTGCTATCACTGGTGAAAAAGACACATCTACCGACCCATGACAGCAGGCAAAGGTGGAGGTACAGGTGGAGGAGCAACAATAGGAAGAGGAGCAATAGCTAGTGGCGGGGGAGTAATAAGAGGTGCAGGAATTACTACAGGAAGAGGAACAAAAACAGGAAGAGGTTAGGCAACAGGAATAAGTACATAAGGAGGTGGCACAGTGGCACCAGGCCTTCGTTCATTTAAAAGCTTGTCAATCAATTCATCGGATGCATGAACATCTTTAGATGGGTATATTTTCTGGATGCCAAGTTGAAAAGCCCTGTCCATATTTCTAGCTGACTCTGACTGTTTTTGTTGATCATACAATAATGTTTTCTCGGCATTCAACATATGTCGGCACGTGTTTTGTTTCTCTCTACTTTTAGGCTGCTACATAGCTTCTTTTTCCAATTTTGTAATACATCAAATGCTGCAGGCTTAGCTTTTTTCTTTAACTATATAGATTCTAAATATTCTATATGGGAAATCTCAAAGCTACCATTGATTGGCCACTTAAGTTCTGAAGCATGTCTAGTTTGTCTGTGCCAAATATCATTGAACACTATACTGCCAATGCCGTACTTACAGTACATAGTACATGCCGGCGGCCCCTCCTGTGGTGCCGGATGGCCAAATTCCAAAGATTGTCTGTCTCTGCGGAATAATGCCAGGAAACAGGCAGACAATTTCTCAGGCATATCGATTTCTGGTGTTACTTGGCAGTAATTGTACTCGCGAGAACAATGCGCCAAATCAAATAACAGGAGACTTAGGAATCGGTTACTAGAACAAAAATGAATGGGTTGGAAGACAAGCTTACTATGTATCCTCCTCCTTTCTATTCTCATTTCCAAAACAGCAAATATAAATGTATAGAGTCACTCTAAAAGAATTCCAAAAAGTTTTATATTTGAAAAGATTTTTGAATTTCTATTTTTACATAATGAACATCGCATCAAAGACAAAACACATAAGCAAACATAATTTGCATGGTCAGAACAAAACAGAAGCCTGTATTTACAGGATGGCATAATAAGACAAACGTTAATGCAGTTACTACTGTCGCTACTGCAAGTATACAACAGGCGTCAAACACAGAGTCAACAGATAAACTAGAACAAATCAATAGTACAAATCTCTAAGAACACAAACAATTGACTTTGTGATCAGGATGCTTGTGAGAGACACCCCCCTTTTCATTGGCACTATATGTAAAAAGATAGATGCCATAGCGTGCTGACTTTTGGACGTACAGCCACCATTAATAGGTTACCTACGTTACCTTGACCTGTGGTTAGACTACTGTCCCCACAGCATTCCCTGAACATCCTGACCACACAGTTTTCCCCTTCGTACTGATGAAGGCCCTAGGAAGAAATGGCTCACCTAGCCCTGTTATAGGGCTGAAACACCTGGTGTAGACGGTTTTGTACCAAATACACAACACTATCACTGTCAATTGTTTGTGTTCTTAGAGATTTGTACGATTGATTTGTTCTAGTTTATCTGTTCACTCTGTGTTTGATGCCTGTTGTATACTTGCAGTAGCGACAGTAGTAACTGCATTAACGTTTGTCTTATTATACCATCCTGTAAATACAGGCTTCTGTTTTGTTCTGACCATGCAAATTATGTTTGCTTATGTGTTTTGTCTTTGATGCGATGTTCATTATGTAAAAATAGAAATTCAAAAATCTTTTCAAATATAAAACTTTTTGGAATTCTTTGACTGTGACTCTATACAATTATATTTGCTGTTTTGGGAATGAGAATATCAAAGGAGGATGATACATAGTAAGACTGTCTTCCAACCCATTCATTTTTGTTCTAGTATCTTTAGCCTTCCTGGGCAGAATAGGGTTGCTTCCACCAGGAGCCCTTTGATATCAATTATACTTATGAATCGGGGCATGACTCACCTGATCAAAGGACAAAGGGAGGTCCGATCGGATTACTAAGGACAACAAAGTATCCTCAGGGTTTTTGATTTCAGCAAAACTGCCCGCCTCGATATATGGACCCTCGTCAAGATGCCGTCGCGGACTGTGTGCTCACCGCCCAGGGATCGGGTCATGCAGTACTGTTGAGGTGTCACGTCTCATCCGTGAAGGGGCCCACTTTCTCACCATCCGATCCCTGTCCGATAGCCGTGTCAACACTTCAATGAGATGGCATCAATCTTGAGGGTCCCTATTCGGGTGCCATCTGTAAAAACAAGGAAATATTGAGGCTGAGTACCACAAAAGGAAATACACCAATCACGGGCTAGAAAGATTCACAGATCTTTATTCTGTACAGTTACAAAGAAACACAGATAGCTTTCTGGCTCTCAACACCCCGCAATGAGTACCAGTCCGTCAAAGAGAGGAGAGAGAGTGCTGGACATTAGAAACATTTGTGTTTTTATACATTTCTGAGTAATTTTGTACAGCCTCTCTACATGTTAATAATTTCTGGTCTAGAGTTCGTGCCTAGTTCACATTCAGCTTATACAATAATTTGCAAAGGATTACATACGTTTGTATTTCGCGGCGATACAATGACAGTGTATGTTCTCAAATCCTACAACAAGCATCATTTACAACTATCTTACAATTGAGTTCGGCCTGTGTCCATGCTCGAAGTTGATTTTACATTGTCCCAGATGTGTTTTCGTGGATTAGTCTTGTGAGCGTAGACAATGCAAGGACAACAGTTTGAGTATAGTACAAGGTCTCATTACCTAGTCTAAACAGTTGGCCCATGGACAGTCTAACCATTAACAGAACTCAAAGGTCGGGGGCTTGGTTGCAAGTTGAAAACACAGTCCACCATTTTAGAACAGAGAATATACAAACAGAAGTCAAAATGGCGGATGATTCTAAAATGGCAGCAAAGTCGATCCAAAATCGGAACTTTGCAACACGGTTTTCCTCATAGAGAAACTAGGCTTAGGCCAATATAAATCAAAAGGAGGCACAATATGATTTCTGTTTAACAAAAGGTGGCTTTCTTGAAGAGGGGGGAGACCCTGGATTCTTTATGGGCCACTGGGACCGAGGAGGCACAGGAGGAATTGATGATGGCAGTGATGAGGGTAAGAGGGGTTTGATGCAGTCATTCACAGTGGGGGCTGGCCAGAAGTCCCCTTTGCATTGGGATGGTTTGAGACCTTTAATGATGTTTCCAAAGGTGGGGGTGCTGATGGGTTGGAATGCAAAGGGGGGTACTCCTTGGGTTCTGCGGGTGCTCTGGCAGGGGGGCCTGTGTTGTTGACTTTCTTGGATGCTGTCTTTTGTTGTAGGAGTGTGATATTCTTAGTGATGGTGTCTTGGACAGCATTACACCATGTGTTGTCTTTGTAGATCGGTCGAGTGGGTTGTTATGGCTGAGGTTGTGGTCTTTGAGGATGATGCACTGGGTGGTGGGTTTTAGGTTGCTGAGAGCCAGCTGTGAGAGCTCTGCCTCAAAGTTGACAAAAGGGCCTGGGGGCTGGTAGATGAGGTGGATGTTGATAGTGGCGTTGGCTGAGAATTTGAACTTGGCTGAGATGTTTTCACAGTTGGAGAGGGAGGCGGGTGTTGAAGAGTGCAGGGTTTTGGTGTCTTTAAAGATAATAGTGACACCACCCCATATTTTCTGGTTTCTGTCACAGAGCAGGATGATGTAGCCATTGGCAATTGCTAGTGAGAGTGCAAGGCCTGAGGAGGGTGTGAGTCAGGTTTCTGTGAGGGAGAGGAGGTCAAGATGGTTGTTGATCATCAGGTCATGGATGTTGTGTGCATGTGCTACCAATGATCTGGTGTTGAGCATGGCACACTTTAAGGGAGGTGCCGTGCAGGTCGGGGGTCATTGGTATGCATGGGGATGGCAGGGGTGGGATGCAGTGTGGTCTGGTGGAATCACGTTTGGTGGATTGTGCAGTATTTGATGTAAGATTGCATTCTAAATTGGGGTGAGGGTGGAGAGGCGGGTGGGGTGTAGTGCAGAAGGCATGGTGCGTTGTGCAGTCACACAGTGAGCGGCCAGTACATTTGGTTTTGGAAGAGTAGGCTGCTGGGGGTTGATGGTGGGTGTCTTTGCTGCGAGCAGGTTTGGGAACGGAGTATGGAGTGGCATGGTGCTGCATAAGCTTGGCAAGTGAGTATTGTGTGTCATTGGGGTGCAGTGGCTGGGTGTTGGTTGTGGTAGTGTTGACAGGGGAGTGAGTTGTTGTAGTTTGGTGTTAGTGGGTGTTATCAGCAAAAGGCAAGGGTGTTTTGTAACCAGGGCTGTAAGTAGGTTTGGGGAGTGTGTTTTTCGTAGAGTGCCTTCCGTAGTGCCTTACGTGGTGTCAAGGTCCATGTGCCAGTATATGCGGGGCTCTTTCTCTGTGTAATGGGGGGAGGGGTGAGAAGTGGTGGGAGGAAGTGTGTCAGTAGTGGTGCAGGCTGTGTGTTCATGGCTGGAATCTGGTTGTGAGGTTGTGTCTTGTCAGGCTTAGTGGGCGGCACAGTGTTGTTGTTTAGCGTGGCTGGATAGCATGGGTGTGTGTGTTTGGGAGCCAGACCGAATGAGGGTAGCATAATCAGACTTATGGGTGGGCGCCTGGTAGGTAAATTGGTGGTTGTGGGGACTTAAATGGCTGGACTGCATGTTAGGTAGTAGGTGATGGTGCTGTGTGCAAAGGGGGATTGGGCCCTGTTGTTTCTAAGAAGTGTGCGGGGGGGCAAAAAGGAGGTGAGAGGTGGGATAGGGTTAGCGAGGTCATGCGACGGAGTGCTGGCCTTGGAGATGGGGCTGTGGCAGAGGTGGAGGTTGCTGGTAGGTGGGTGTGGCGGCAAGGATAGAATGGACTGCATAGCTGTTTGGGCAAAAGAGACCATGAACACAATCTGGAGCATGAACTGCCAGCAGCAGACATGGCTTACCTTTGAGAGTTGAGCCGTGGGTGAGCAAGTAGTCAGATACCTCCAGCAACGGCCTTTGCAGTGGGCCTTCGTAAATTGTCGGCTGCACCTTCCGGCTTGTAGATGCAGCCGCTGATGTTTCGGCGGCCAGCCAATCTTGGCAGACAAGGTTAGGGACAGGTTGGTAGTGTTACCATGGTAGCGGCCATCTTATGGAGGTCCTGCAGCAAAGGTGTAAGGGGGGAATGTTTTAAAGGTCCTACAGTGATCTGGTAAAGGTGATCAATACGACAGGGATCTCCAAAGCGGGATGTGGATTAAGCTGCTCATCAGGAGAAAACCAACATAACTAGAACAAGGTGATGTAATTATAGGACAGTAATTCAAACTAGCTGACCTGCACGGAAGCAGGGAGGCTGACTCTGTACCAGTGATCCTGTAACATGACCACCGATGCCCATCAGCAGGCGGCTGTGGGAAAGGAACACTGGACGGAGTGGCGTTCCTGGGAGAACCTATCAGATCGTAGGTTCTTGAGCTCTGGAGTGGTGGCCAGCATCTGAATTATCTACCGCAGAGTTTGCAAGGGTCATCATCCAACAGGTATTGTGTGAATGTCCCCTTTGGCAACAGCTGTAGGGTTTCTTGTGTTCTTTTCTCAATAGTGCTGACCAATGGCAGTATATTGAAGTTCTGGTGGTCAGCACAAGTGTTACTTCAGTAATAACAAGTTGTTCCAGGGCGGGAATGTGAATAAATGTGGTTTCACTTGGGGAGGCATTGTAATGGGAAACTGATAAACTGTTTGCTTCAATTACGCTTCACTTATCAATGTAAACTTCGAGGAGGTGATGTCCACAAACCAATGAAATCCCTGGGAAACAAAGAAAAAGTAAATTCTCCAACTTGCAAGTATTTTGATGGATTTGCGACCATTGCATTTATTGGTTTAAAACTACTGTTAGTATTCCTTTCAGATATCAGCCTCTCGATCCGAGACTATCCACTGTTCTGTTTGATGTGTGCTCACCCAGCTGTAATAAACAGCGTTTCTTCTACTCGGTGTATACTCCACTTTATGAGTATTTTTTTCTTTTATTATGCTCTAATTGTATGACCGCTGACTAGACATGCGTTACCCCAATGGGTGACACTCTCACAGTCCAAAGCAGTTTTCAAACTGCATCCTTTGCCCTTATTCCATTCCTCACTGCCTGTTCAATCGCAACCACCAACACCCTGTCGTGAATTTCTACTTTGTATCTCTCTCCTCTGTTTAATTCACCATTTCCACACTCCTAAACTGTTTACCATTGTTATTCACCGCCTCCAAGGGATAACACTCTCTCCTGACCTGTTCTCGGAACCTGACCACTTCACCACTCGAGATCTGCTTCACCCACTTCACTTCCGGCCATCTAGAAAAATCATTAACCAATAGAATCAGAAACCTACAATCCTTTACTAAAATGTCATATGGTCCCAAAATGTCAATTGCTACCTGTGACCATGCACCCGCAGGTAAAGGTGCTATTGACAATGCTTGTCTCTGAGTCTTCAATGCCTTGTCACAATTGTGACATGCTGCACACTCCCTAATCACTCTCTCCACTATGACATCCATTGCAGGCCACCAATACCTCTCGCTCAAATTTCTTTTAGTTCTCGTAATTCTGAGTGCCTCTCATGGGCTTTATTAACAGATTTCTCCCTGAAACACAAAGGCACCACCAAGACTCCTCCTCTCAACAGAAGATCATCTTCTATCATCAATTGATCCTTGATCTCCAAGAACCCCTTGAACTCATCCATGACCTCCTTCTTGTTTGGCCATTCATGATTTTTCCACTCAACCACCCTACTGAAAATAGCATCGGCCTCCAAGTCACTCTTCCATTCCTCTTTACTAACAACTGCATATTAATTCACAAACAGCTCCTCAAGAAAGGCCACCATTTTGTTCTCTTCCCTCCCTGCTACCTCATCACTTTTCTCCTCTGATGGTGCCCTTGACAAAAAATCAGCAACACGGGTTCATAATTCCAGGTACTTACTCCACCCTGAAATCAGACTCCTGCACTCTCAAACACATTTTGGCAATCCAAGGTGTAGCCCTCATCATTCCTTTTACAGAGAGCACCTCAGCCAACAGCCTGTGATCCGTTCTGACCAGGAAGCGCCTACTGAACACATACTTCCTAAAATACTCAATACCCCACACACACGCAAGCAACTCCCAGTCAATTACAGAGTACCTGCTTTCTTTCACATTACAGATTAGCCGTGGATGCCTGGCAAATTGTCTTCTCTCCTTTCCAATATTTTGAGAGTTCACAGCTTCTAACCCTTTCAAACTTGCATCCACACTATTGATGCACTCTTCCTCCACCTTGAATCCACCCAGATTATTGCCATTACAAATTCCTTCCTTTATTAACTCCAAAGCTTTTTGACACTGTCCCTCCCATTCAAATTCAACCCCTGTAATATTTTACTTATGGGTTTTGACATTGCATCAACGTCTTTGAAAAACTTGTTATAAAATTCTGCAAGACCTAAACATGTCAGGCTTCATCCTTATTCCTGGGTACTGGCGCCTCTCTCACTGCATTCATGGAATCCACATTGGGGTGATACCCCTCCCCACTCATCACATGACCAAGATATTCCACCTCTCTCACTCTGAAATGGCACTTACTTGGTTCAATCATCAATCCTTTGTCTCTCAATTTGCATAATACATCATGCAGTCTCTTATCATGCTCTAACGCATTCCTCCCATACACTAAAATGTCATCTTGGTACACCAACATGCCCTTAATCGTGTTCCTCATCCTTTGGAATACCGCCACTGCTGACGCTAAGCCTAACAGCATTCTGCGAAAGAAGAAGAGTCCAAATGGCATGGTGAACTTTGTCAGAGTCTGGCAATCCTCTGTGTGGGGTTTCTGATGATGTGCTGCTGATAAGTCAAGACTTGTAAACATCACAGCATCTCTGACATTGTTTTGCATCTCTGCAATCATAGCCAGCAGGAAATTGTCGACCACAATGTTCCTATTAACATCCCTGAGGTCTACTAACATTCTGATTTTTCCATTCTTCTTCTGTACCACCACGATGGGGCTGACCATTCCGTCCCATTCCATCTCCTCAACTTTCTTGATAATGCCCCCTTCAAGAAGTCTCTCCAGTTCAGTTTCCACCTCTCCTCTGATCGATATCAGAATATGTCTTAGCTTGCGCCACACACATTTAGATTCTGACTTCAACACAATCCTGTGAGAAAATCCCCACAAGATTCCCACTGTATTATTGAAAATGTATGGAAATTGTTCTTCCTCAGTGGCATTGTTCTGTGCAAACAACACAGGTTCAACGCTCCTCAGGTCAAGCCTAATTCCTAACACTGCTTGATTCCGCCATCCTAAAATGTCTCTCCATTCTTGGCCACACATACGTTAATCACTGCTAACCTTCCTTTATATTCCACAACACCCTGAAACATTCCTTTCACGGCAGTCCTAGACCCTTCATATCATCCAGGGTCCCTGATATTGGAACGTTTGAGCGTACGCTTCAGAATTGCTTCTTTTAGTTTCTTCCACCTGTCCTCAGACAAGATCGAATAAGGCGAGTAATTGTCCACCATTACCATCACTTAAAAATCATAAATTCTGAAGTTGCAACTAGGACATTTCATGTGAGATGAATCTTCTCTAGCCTCCTGCACAACCACAATGCGGCCCTCGTCATCTGGGCTGTCGTCCTCTTCACCGTCTTGAATTCATGATACTTTTTGTTTCCTGACCCATTAGACCACAATTTGAACACTTTTGATTGCTAGCAGGACACATTTTTGAGCTGACAAAATAATCCATTCTACCCCACCTGTAGCACCTTCCTTTCTTGCCATCTAAGAACGCCAAAGACTTTTTCTTTTCCTCCTTGGTCCCGTTCTCTTTCCTTGGGTCTTCTTCTTCGTGCTGCTTTTCTTGTTCCTTTTCGTGACCAAATTTACT
Source organism: Ambystoma mexicanum (assembly GCF_040938575.1). Classification (NCBI taxonomy): domain Eukaryota; kingdom Metazoa; phylum Chordata; class Amphibia; order Caudata; family Ambystomatidae; genus Ambystoma; species Ambystoma mexicanum. Next base: position 618,545,851 of record NC_090923.1, on the reverse strand, counting down.
TGGCTCTGTTCTTTGCTTGAGTCAGATTTGCATGGCTCTGCTGCCACATCACACTTTTTATTTTCATTTATGGTTTGGGAACAAAACTGTGTGTGCTCCAATTTTCGCAATCGCAATTACCTCCTCGGGGGCGAGATTTCCACACATCCATAACCTCTCGAGAACTACTGGCTTATTTGTGTGTATAATAATTTGGTCCTTTATAAGTTCATCTGTTCCCACCGTGATGGTGAATTCAAATGTGCTTGCTAGTGTCGTTAGAGCATTGACATACTCCTCCACCGATTTGTTGTCTTCTTGCTTACAAGTATAGGCAATATAACAATTTATTGCTATATTCGTCTTGGGTGCATAATAGGTGTCCAACTGAAGAATTGCTTTCTGGTACTCACCCAGGTCACATCCTCCTGGAGCATCTGTTATTGGTGGCAATTCTCTGTATTTCCTTTGACTTTCCTGTCCAAGAGAGTGCAAGAGCAACATCATTTTCTTGATAGGGGTCATTCCATCATACTCGACTGCACCCAAATAGTTATTCCAATATTGTCTCGAGTCACACCAGGGTGTAATGGGTACCCCTGGGTTTGGCAAGAAACTCTCAGGAGGATGCACTGTTACTGACATCCTCCCCCTATCGCTGCTATAGTCCAGAAGCAACAATCCTGCACTCACTTAGGAATAAGTTTAAAGAATAAAAACACACCACGAGTCCTTCACTGTGACGCACTGGGCCAAAGATTAATCAGATGTCAAACCCTCTTAAATATCTTAATTAAAAAATATATATAATTTTGTTTGCTCAATCATGCCACTACAGCAACAAACATTTCCAAGACAGCGCTAACGAAAAGGTGCATTGAGCTCACACAGCAGGTGCAGAAGCACGATGGAGCTTCTGCAGTACTGGGATGAGGACAATGCCCCGTAAACTCCACGTACTTCATTCAGCCTTTACCGTTGTTGTTGTTACTGGTTGCCCTGGCAACAAAAATTGCCACCACATTTTCTGACGCTCACAGTTGCTTTACTCTAACCCGCAAGCTCTTCAACTGCTACTGGAGCGAGACCCTCAATCGCTCCTGCTACAGGCCTCAAATTCAGCACCCACAGCTGCCACAGAGCTGCTACAGGGTTTCTATGGCCACTCCTCCACTTAACTCACGACCCCGTGGCGACACAGGATACTTACTAGTCAGGCTGGTCAGTAGTTGCTCCCCAACTGGGAAGGCAGCACCATCCCCGCTCCAGCTTCCTCCTGCATTGGCTGGGAAGATCCATGATCCGTCGTCGGCAAAAGGAAGCACCGGACACAGAGAACGAAATGCGGATAAGACTATTTATTGGCAGGTAGTGCTCCGGAATACCTTAAAACTAGACTAAAAATGGCTACACCTAAGCATAGCCGACGCTCTAACAATCAGATGTTACTGACTCAACCACGCACAACCACTAAAAAAGCTAGGCGGAGCAAGTTTTGCGGCCTCAGGTCCAAAAAATTGGAAGTGATTCCGCTGTACTTGAAACAATGTGCAACCCTGCAGTAGTTTAGAAAGCGTCTCAAGACTTTTCTATTTGAAGTTTAAAGTTGGATGTCTAATCCTAATTACTTCCTTTGCTTCATGACCTTGCGTTTCATTTTACTTAAAAAATGACTTTTTAATCCCTCTATCTGGATTTATTTGTTTTTTTGTTGTCTTTGTCTATGTGAGCGCCCTGAGACCTTTGGGTGAGAGTTGCACTATACAAAAAACTATTTAGTTAGTTAGCTAGAAAGCCGGCAGCACATCTAAGCCAACACAACAACCCCATGACCAACTCCCAACCGTCTCGAACAACACATTCTAAATTCCCCATTCTACCCTAGAATGGCACGGACCCACCACAACTTAATTTAGCTTTAAACCATATAATCACCACTGACCTGTTAAAGGGCATTTTTTCACCTAAAAATACAGACTTCAACTCTATGTGGTGCCACTACTGGCTGCTTTAAGAGTGTGATGAAGGAAATACAGTTTCAAAACAATCCATGCCATGATCCTTGTTTCTGCAATGTCGAAGTATTTTAAACACACATATCTCAAAGATGCAACTTGTCTGCCAGTGTCTGCACATAATCCAGGCAACAGACCATCGTTAATGTGCACATTCGCTGAAATGATGCTGTGCTAGCAGTAACATATAGCAAACTGTTTTTTTTATTTCATTCATGCAAGTGCATCCTGGGAGTTCAATGTGAGGCTCCTAATCTGTTGAGACCATAGTGCCATTTCTTACTGAGGAGAGCTGTGTGGGAAAGGAACCCATTAGGGCTTTCTAGGCCTTTTAAAAAGGGATCCACAATAGGGAGCTACATTTATTGATTGCTAATTTAAAGTTTGCACACACAGTTGAAAAGGTGCAGAGCCACTTATTAATACCTTTCCTAAAAAGTGTACATTGCACGGAAGCGACGCCTACATTATAATGTTCCTGAATGTTGTATCGCTTATCGCAATTTAAGTGGTTTGACCTTTGAAGTACAACAAAGAGTGTTAAACCTGTCGAAAATAGGTTAACTCTCTTTTTTGCGCTTTATAGTGAAAATGTGTGCATAGCTCATGCAATTTACACTTGTGGGTTGCATTAAGTAGGAACCTCACGGTTTTCCTGTAGCATGACTTCGACAATCTGGGCGAAAACATTTAGGGCCCGATTCTTGGAATTATATGTGTGGAAAATAGGGACTTTGCGGGCAAAACTGCATGCAAAATCCTGTTTGTCGATTCATGGAATCGACTGTGTGGCACTTTTTCATAATCTGTGGGGACTTTGCGCAGGCTTGGCACATCACTGCGAGAGGCCAAGTGCCTTGCACGAGACGAAATGCAAAGCGTGGGTGTAGCATGTGCAGAGGTCAGGTAGGGGATGGAACACGGAAAATGAGGAAGAACAAGGCAAAAAATTGCCATTTCGAGTGATGGCCCAGAGGCAGTCCATCGCACACTCACTATTGCGTGAATCAATACATATTCATGGAGCCGAGCGCGCAACTTCTTGGCAGGGAAATGGACACTCAACCGTGGTTTCGATCTGACTTAGGGGTGCACGTACGTAGTGTAGCAGGGTGCAGGAACGGTTTACAGGGGTTCACACACAGATTTTCAGAGTTTTTCCCGAGTTACGATTAATTGTTTGCATGTTGTCATGGTGCTGGTAACAGTTATGGGGGACCCCGCTCAGGGTCCCTGAGATGCGGGCCTGCTTGCAGGAGACCCCATGCACTGTTTGAAGGGTGCGTGTATTCCCGCCCTGGTAAACATGCAAAGGTAGCTGTACTGGCTGTTTTTGTTTTGCATGGGGGCATGTTGGTGGCATTCCAGCCATGACTTGTGTATACGGTTACTTTGCACAGTCAATTCCATGAATACGTGGTGCTCGAATTTTGTATTCTGCGTGTGGGCTACTGCAGTGTCCTTCTCGGGGTGCGACCTTTGCAGGATAAATGCACACTTTTCCAAGAATCAGGCCCTTGTTCTTTGCAGGCTGAGCGGGAAAGGCAAGCAGATCAGATAAACCCTGTTTCATGCCCCCAATCTGCCTGCAAAATCCTAAGAAATCCGTCAGTGCACAAAAGAGTGGTGTTAAGTCAAATATAAAGCCTTTAAGCCTACTTATAGCACCATTTTCTGCTTTATTGTTTCTTGCATAATTAGTCTGTTATATAGCACTTTATTCTGGATTTCTCCTGCTTTTAAGCACTGCAATATAGAGATGGAAGTGTAATATAAATCATTGATACGCCATATCACTAGTTTGTTTGCTTTTTACAGAGTGTACCTTTAAATCAAAGTCTCAAGAATAGCGTCCCGCGTTTTCGTTCTTCTAAGCCAAATATAGGACAGGCACAGAGCGTCCACCCGTGGCTCCACAGTCTGAGCACCTGAAGGATCACACAAACACATTTTTTTTATCAGCAGCAGAGGCTTTCATATGCATTATGGAACATTTCCAGTTGAAAGACCTTGCGCATCTATGATAGTTAAATTGAGCAACACAAAGATTCCTTTTAAAGATGTGTTTATAATCATGATGTCCACTAGTTTGGCATGCAAAAAACATGAAGTTGCTTTATATCACTAATCAAATGTTCTCAACATCATCAATAATAACGAGGTGGATGTTTGTGACAAAGTATCTCCATATCTAAATGAGTTTATTACACAACCTATTTTATTGTGGGTCTTACATCACTGAAAGTTTAGTGGGTTAAATCGTTTTTTCAGGTTTGAATTATTTTGCATTATGGGACTTAAATATATGTATCAAGTAAAGCGTGAAAGGTATGTTGTCAAATTTGCAGAGTGCGCTAAAATCCCAGCTTCACTATTTAGCCAAAGTGTGTGATGCTGGTCAATTATGTATTCTCTCCCTGACCTAACTGCATATATTTGAATCCTTATTTCAAATAGTGTGAACTTAATCACAACATGTGAAGAAACGACACCCTTGCAAAGCAACAGATTTGATATGTGTGAAGAAAATTGTGTACACTCGTGCTCCTCGGTTAGTGGACCCCAAAGCTGTCACCTAGAATTTCACTATAGTTGCAGTAGCCCTTCCTCACTCCTATAGCACTTGATTTGATAAGCAACTGTATATACTCAGCAGCAGTCCACTACACAAGCATCTTGAGCACACTGCCTATGGGAGAGTCAACATTAATGTTCTCCTCTGTTGCTGCTAGTCACAGACTTTGTTTCTGCCATGCAGATCACTACCCCACAGGAAAATGAGTGAAACTCTTTTCCATGTCCAGTTATGCTATTTTATTGCATCTTTTGTAGTACACCTGCAGCCATTTTCTCACATTCTTGGAGCTTCTGGATCTGCAAGCAGTGGGGTAGAAGACTAATGAATTAGCGGGAAACTGAGAGATGTCTTTATGGAACGGCAAACGGGGCACCTGCCCCCAACCCCCATCTTGGAGGGGGGCCCAAGAGGCTGCCTGATCTAAAGAAGTTAGTATTCATTATTCACCAAACATAAATGGCAGACATCAGGATATGTTATGGCATGCTTCCGAGGCTAAACCTGTGCCTCTTTGTTGTTGACAAATACATTATGCTCTGATCAATTAACCCTGTAATACTTTCTGTGCTATACATATTTTGTGGGTTCACTAATGCACGACTCCTGTAGCATTCTTGCCTTTCTGTGAGGATTATTTTGATCATGTGAAATAGCCAGAAGTTAAAATGCATATTAAGAAATGCAAGTACTGCAATGTTTCAGAAGATAGCTCAGTGTGTGAAGCACTAATTTCAGAGATCTGTGTACATATGCAAGATTACGAAACCAAATTTCAGCATCACTGACTCCGCCTTTCCTATGTCTAAATTTGATAAACCTGCATATAAATGTACTTAGTTTTGTAGCACATCAGGTGCTATTATCAGCAATGTACCTGCACCAGATAGCGGTTGCTATCAAAACAAATATAGCATCAGTATGGTGAAGGTCTAGAAATCAGTTTCTTGAGATAGGTGGTTGTAAAAACCAAGGCAGCCACCCCTAATGATGGGCATACATTGTTAGTTTGGAGAGCTGATTATGTAACCAAATTCAAGACTGTAGGTCCAAGGCGTTCATTCTCATATCCTGACTTTGCCAGCAGACGATACAGTGATCCGGGACAGATCATCTTATATCACTGACAATACTGGGCTGTCTTCTGTGAAAAGGTTTGCCTCTTCTTACATGCTGGTGGCATTGTTTTGGCCCATTACCTGATCTTTCTTTTTATGCAGACCATTTGAGTCGAAGGGGTTATAGACAGATGAAAGCGGACCAGATATCACAGGCCTCAAGCAAGCATATTTGAAAGTCTGCTCATTTGCCAGACACGTTTTGCTTTTTTGTACAATTCAAAGATTTATCTGCCTGTTTTTAAATATCAGTTTCACAAGCCTGTGTTTTAAGCATATTTAAAGCTTTAAAATACTGAAGAGAAACCTAGATAAAATCATTTCAGATCACATCAATTAGAATGCAGGTATTATTCAATTGATGATGGAGACAATGAAGCTAGAAGGATTCCCATTTTGTATTATAAGCTTCTATAACATTTGTTTTCTTTTAAATGTTCATGCTGGGTTCTGTGATGTTTGTACTTTCAAACTCAGTTCTATAAAATTGGATTATTTTATTTCATAAGTACCGGAAAAGAAAGTGGTAAAGTGCAGAAAATGTAGAGTGGGCACACATCAAAGCTACACCTCTTAACCAATGTGTGATCCTCATCTGCTTTAATCTCTTATTGCCTAACCCACATTGATTGTTTTCTGATGCATTATAGTGCTTTGCTGGAAAGCCAAATTTACATGTGCCTTTAAATCTGTGCATTGATTGTTTTCTGCTGCATTTAGTGCTTTGCTGGAAAGTCGAACTTAGATGTGCCTTTAAATCTGCACCCTGATTGTTTTCTGCTGCATTTTAGTGTTTTGTTGGAAAGTCGATTTAGATGTGCCTTTACATCTGTGCATTGATAGTCCGCTGCACCTAGCACTTACCCAGTCTGGCTACTTAGAATTCTGCTACACTGTGCATATTTTGTTTAAAGCACCTCCTTCATCTGTGCCTGCTTGCCTGCTAGGCCACCTGGTGAGTTATTTGTGCACTGTGCAGCTCCCCTGTCTGTCTCTCCACCCCATGCTACTTGCATGGCACTCTCTATCTCCCCCATCTATTGTAACTGCTACTCTATCACCTATCCTATTGCTCTCAATTCTCGAAGTAAAAAGCTTAAAAAAGCCCCACTGACCTCCAATGTAGTCCTACTCATTGCTGATAACTACGGCAATGCTACTACCAGGCAGACTACTTCTGACAGCCTCTTTTCTGTCCCCTCCACTGACCTATGGGCTCCCCAGCTGTTCCCCACTCTTTCCTCTTTCTCCTCTTCACCCAATAATGGTGGCAGTAGATGGGAAGTACTTTTGGCATACTTTTCATCCTCTAGGTGCATCATGTATGTCTAACAAAATGGCATTATCATGGCCCAAAGTTCTCAACCTACTTTTCTCCTTGAGAGGCGCCTGCCCTCTATCATTAACTTCCTCCCTTCTCTGGCTTCTCATCCTTCCTTCTTTCCTCTAACCTCTCCACCACCACCGAAGGGATTACCACACACCTGTACACCTCCTGGGAAAACTTTCAAAGGTTGTAATCAGCTTCACTTAACTACTCTGAAGGCTTGTTCTGCTGTTAAGCACTCCTCTGACATCTGTCTCTTTCTTGAAGACTTTGACCTCCATGCCCTCGCGCTTACAGAGACATGGTTCAATGCCAGCTCCATCACTGATCTTGACACTCTCCTTCCAGAGGGCTACAAAACTCATCTCCAAACCCAAGCCCAACCGGCCCGAAGGTGGAGTGGCCCTGATTTTTCCTTAGTTGTTCCATGCTTCTGTCATACCTACTCAATCCTACTCCTCTTTTGAATACCTTGTCTGCAGGCTTGGGGTCTCTCCCACTCTCTCACTCACCATCACTACCAACTACAGGCCCACCAGCCCTATCTCTCTCTTCCTCTCAGAATGGGCCAACCTAATTTCCTCCCTCTTAACCGCCTCTTCCAAACTCCTCCTCAGTGACTTCAATATACACCTCGACTCTCCTGAATATGCCACCTCACTGTTCCTTGACCTCTGTGATTCCCTCTCTCTTACTCTTCTTCCTTCCGGTGCAACCCACTCAGCCGGACACACTCTGGATGCCATCATCTACAGAGACGTCCCTGTCTCTAACCCCCTCTTGTGGTCTAATCACTCTCTGCTCTCCTACCACTTGGGGCCCCTCTGCCTCTGTCTGAGCCACCTCCTGCACAGCCTCCTTTGCCGTCACTCAACCGATGAAGCGAGTGTCAGTCACTGCTTTTGCCTCCACTTTCATCCCACTAACACTCCTGCTTCTGACTCTCCCTCTGACTCTGTCCTTGCTAACCATAACCTCTCCATTTCCAACACCCTCGACATCCTTGCCCTTGTCTCGAATTTCTTCCTGAAGCCTGCTTCCAAGTGTAACGGCTGGTATGACTCTGATCTTGCATCTCTGAAACGTTAGTGTAGAGTTGCTAAATGGAAGTGGCAGATCTCAGGTTCATCCTCTGACAAATTACCTGTACCCTACTCCAAAGGCAATACCGCTTATCTATCTGCTCCAAGAAGAGGTCCCACATCCAAGACTGTCTCTGGAGCCACTAAAAACAAATATGCAAGGAAGTTGCCAATCCAACTGCAGTCTCCCCCTCTGCCCTTCCCTCCCAGGGTCTCTGCACCAATTTGGCCTCCCATTTCACACCTACAACTCAGGACATCCTGTCCTCACACTCCACCACCCCACCTCCACTCCTTCTCTTCTGGCTCCCTTGACCACCCACCCTCCTGCCCCCCACATTCTTTTCCCATCTGCCCATAGCACCTGATGAGGTTTCTAATGTTGTCCACTCTATGAAGGTCTCAATAAAACAGGTGTTCCCCTGCTCTTCTAAAACCATTAAGGACAATATCTCCTCCCTCGCCCTGGCCCTTGCCGTTTTCAGTAACCCTACCTTCGCCACCGGCTCTTTCCCCTCTATCCCTCAAGCATTCCCATGTGCACCCTATTCTAAATAAGCCATCTATGGACCCTTCCTGCCTGGCTAAGTATCACCCTATCTCTACCATCCCCTTCCTGGGTAAACTCTTGAAGAAGTTAGTCCTCCGCCAATTGATCCTCCATACTGAACTTGTTGGTTGCCTCCAAGACCATCATCCAGAGACACGGAAACTGCTCTCTTGAACACCCGTGAAGCCATGCTTGCAAATCTTGATGCTAATCCTCCTGATGTTCTCATCCTCCTCAATCTCTCCTCTGCCTTGGACATGGTCAACCATTCTATCCTCATAAAACGACTACGTGATACCCTCGGTATCACGGACCAGGCATTGGATTGGCTGACCTCTTTCCTCACTAACCACCCTTCACAGTTGTAGCTGGGCCCCTTCTCCTCCACAACTCCACTCTCTACCTGCAGCATCCCTCAGGGCTCCATCATATCGACATGGCTCTTCAATATCAATCTTGCTCCTTTTGCCCACTCAATCTTCTTCTCTCCTCATTTCCAATGTTATGCTCATGACACACAGCTCTCCTTCAAACATCCCAATACTAACTCCTCTTCCTCCTCTCTCATCCCCAATTGTCTGAACCACTATCCAGGCATGGTGTGCAGTTAACGATATCTGTCTTAATGCCAGTAAAATGGAGATCCTTCTTATTGGGTCACCTGAGACCTGTGTCCCTCCAACCCTCTGGCCTTCTCCTTGGGCACTCTACCTTCTCCTTCTCCTGAGGCCAATACCTCAGGGTCATCTTCGACTCCTCTCTGTCCTTCGCCCCTCACAACTTGGACCTTGCAACAAAGGCCCAATTCCAGATTCACCTCCTTAGAGGCATTTTTCCTTTTCTCACCTTTCCCCGAAAGCTCAATGTCTCCAGAGCTCTGGTCCTCTCCAGGCTTGGCTACTGCAACAGCCTCTTCCTCAACCTCCCCCTTTCCTCCCTCCACCCCTTTAGCTAATTAAGAATAGGGCTGCAAGATTTATGCTTGGCCTCAAGCCCAGGGACCGTATCTCTCCAGCCCTAAGGTCTCTCCACTGGCTCCCGGTGGCAGTGAGTATCAAATTGAAGATCCTCTGCATCATCCACAAGGCTTACTGGGGTCTGGGACCACACTGTCTCCAACTCTCTCTCCCTAGGTACTTCCCTGCTAGAGCCCCCCACTCCTCTAACTCCAATCTCGGCTTGTCAAATGCTTTTCCAAGCAGAGACTGGGGGACAGGTCTCCCTCTTCAGCTAGTGCCCCTCATTGGAAGGAACAGCCTCCCTGCCCCTCTCAGACTTGAGCTGCACCTTCTTAAGTTATGGAAACTCCTCAAAACTCTACTTTTCTCTACCTTTTCCCCTTCCCTGCTAATCACCCCACTGCTGTTGAGACTTGCAGCTTGGTCCTTCATGAACCTTACAGGTTACCAGGCCTCTGCCCTGTCGACACCAGCTCACCTGCCCAGCACTTCTCTGTAGGCCCCTTAAATGGTGGATTGCATCCCGCCATTGGGATTCCCCCAGCCTAGCACTTAGCCTACCGCCTCCTCCACTGGCACCCTTTGGCACTTCCCTCCCGAGCTCTCACTCACTTGCCCACTCCTTGCCCCATCTCAACCCCTCCCTCCCCTACCTCCAGCACCTTTGTTCAGTGCACTTGCACGTCCGAATGTCACAAGGCCTAGCAGGAGCACAATTGTATATTACTGTTTTATGCCATTATTTGTACTCCCCTTGTAATGACCCACTTGTCTTTTGGTGCCTGAAAACACCATGTTTGTTGAATAGGCACCTAATGAATGCTCAATAAATAAAATAAATAAAATAAACCTGTCAAAATTACCAGCCCCTAAACCTTTCAAAAGTGTCACCCTTCTCAGTGATTTCATTCTCAGGGTATGGCAACACTACTTGAAAACTGGGCCTCATTACGACGTTGCCTGTAACCCGCTGGTGCTGCCGGTAGGTTACTGGCAACCTCGCATTACCGTTCCCGCCACCTGTCATCATGGTGTTACCGGGTTATTATAGGCGGCAGTGGTACAGTAAATTCCCATTCCCATGGAGCCCTGTAGGATTCCATGGGAATGGGGACAGTGACCTGCCAGTAGGTTCCTGAACTACAGGCAGGTCAGGCCTGCCAGTTGTTCAGTACCCCTACTGACAGAGTCGCAGTGACCCAGTTTGGGAATAAAGGTGCCAGTGCTGTTACTGGCACCATTCTTTCCAGACCGGGTCACAAGTAATGAGGCCATATGTCCCTTTTCTAATCTCAGTCTGTCTGGACACAGACACCATCCTGGGGTCTTCTGATCTTCATCCACTATGTATGCTATGGTATGTGTAGCTTTCTCCTTGCTTCCAATTGGTCACTGTATCCATGCTTGAGCACTTTTGCATTCTGTGGGGCAGCTAGTATGAGTCTTCTGCCTGTTTTGAAAAATGTGCACCTTTTTTCATACGATATATGTCCTGCATTTACATTACGGCCAGTGTACCTTCGTCGTGGTTGCTATTGATGAAAAGTGTGAAAAGTGCAGGAACACAAGTAACCTTGTCGTGGACTGGTAATGTTGCCCTTGAAATGCTACTTGTAAATCATTCTGATTAAAGCAAGAATGAAGAGGGCAATGGGACTGCAAGGGAGTAACCACGCTTATTTTGATCGCTGTGAGGCAACATATGAAGCTATGTTGTGGAGATCGCGATAAGGTGGCTGCGACCAGAACTTCAGGTCCCTTAATTGCTTTGGTTAAGGGGAGGGGTAAGGGTAGCCATGCCCTGGGCCCCAAAACTGCTTAATATGGCCCTGGGGGGAGTAGGGTATTTTGTGAGGTTCCCTAGTTTACCAAAAGTCACAGGGCTAGACTCACATTGGGATCGTTTGCTGAAACCAAAAAGAGGGCTTAAGGATGCACTAGGGGCACCATTTCTCTACCTTATTTGTATTGCATTGGTGGTTCAGTGTAATTACTCAGAATAGACCTATTAGGTCACCTGAAAAATTATATATTTATAACATGGAGAAAAGCATGATTTGATTATGCTTACAGAAATATTGCGTCACGCAGAAAATAGTCATGAACAGCCATCATTAGTTCATGGGATGCTTTATAGATTGTCTGCAGATAGGAATAAAAGCACGCACAGGAATATAAAATGTGCATTCTTTGTACATTGAAATCGACTGAGAACAAAGAAATATACTTTCATCTATGGGCACATGCTGCTTTCACAATATGCCAAAAATAATGCCATGCATGTATGCCAGTAGCAGTTTTAGACTACTTTCCGCTTCTCTCCCATCAGACGAAATTTCCCTCTGTCTTCTTAGAGAATTATTGAAGCTTTCTCCCCCTCCTCTAAACTTGGCAGAAGACACTGTGCGACCAACCTTGAGCAGTAACTGTTGCTCTTAGCTCTGAGAGCAGTAACTTCTTTCTTTTCTTATTATGTTTTTGGCAACTAATCTTACATAGAGAAAAGCATTTCACTTCAGCAAATGGATAGCAAATAGATTTGGCTGATGCCTGATATGATTTTATTTTTCCACATGCAAATCCCACCCCAGCTAAATTTTATTGCACACAAACACGATCCAATGTCTTCACTTGGTTACTGATATGCTTACCCGAATATGCCTAAAAGGACCTTGCTTGCAATGGTAGCAAGGGATGCCTCTCCATGCCGGTGCTGCTTGGATGTCGCTCTCCTCTCTCTGCACCCCTCCTTCTCCATCTTTCAGCAGCAAGGATCCCAGACTCAGCCTTTCTCTAATTGCGCCTTTTTAAACTCTTTCTGAACTTCTCCTTTCAAGGCATATCTTCCCTACAGGAGGCATACTATATTCCTGCCTCTTACAGTGATGTCATCCCATCAATCAGACACCTCATAGGTGCCAGGCCCCCTAGAATCTTCCAGAAAATGAACACGTGACCCGATCCTGTCACCTTTACACAGAGTTTAGCGCAGCGAGCTTGGGTGGCTTAGTTGAAAGATTTTTCCGTCCAGTTTCCTGCAGAAAAAAATGCACCTAGTTTGCGGCACATTCCATGTTTTCTAACCATCCCATTCCCCATCGCAAAAGTAGCTTTAATTCTGCCATTTGCTCTCCAAGCAGCATTTCAGAGCATGTGTCTGCAGTCCCATTTACATCCCATTTTGCATCCTAAGTGTGCACCAAATGCTATGGCCTCAGCTGTCCCACTCTAAACACTAAGGGCCTCATTACGACCCTGGTGGAATGGGTTAACGGGTGCCGCTAATGGTGGCGGACCCATTAAACCCATTCCGCCTCATTACAAGGTTCCCTCGCGGGACCAGGGAGCTAACAACGGGCCGGTCGTAATCGGCCCCGTTGTTAGCTCCCTGCCCCCATGGGGACTCAAATGGGAATGGGGAAGGTACGGGCATGGGTTCCCTGTAGGGGGAATTACCGGGCCCTACAAACTCGGAATGGCCCGGTAATTCCCCATTCAGGGAACCCGGACACGGTTTTGGTGGCGCATGGCTACCGCCAAAGCCGCAATGAGGCCCTATGTGTGTTAATGGATTACGGGTTCAAATTAGTAATTAGTTGATTAATAATTGTTAAAGTTAGATGTTAGTCCCTCCCTGAACGTTTGCACCACCATAAAAGGGCAAATCCCAGGTTACCCCTCCTCTCTGCTTTGTATGAATTTTCAATGCTGCCTCATATCAGTGTCTCACCTTCACCCTATCACCTCACTTCTGCACGGGCCCAAGTTATGATTCCTGCTCTATTGAAATTTGCAGCATTCAATAATTTGCACCACCCAAATCTACTATAGGGGACCAGGGCAAGATTGCTTTGTCACCACGATCATGTGCGCAGATCTTAAGATGCAGCTCTTTGTGGTGTATATTTTGGATATTTTTGTGAGGAGTCTGGGGCAATAATTAATGTGCATTTCAGCTTAATAAGGTGATCGTTTGAGTGGTTCTCTGTGGGACTGTCAGAGTAGTACTTCAGGAGTGTGGGGAGTTGTTCTGGTGTCTCTGTGGTGGGTTAGTTTGGTGGTTAGGGAAGTTAGTGCATATACGTGTGCCCAGACGGTGTATGTTCCATTTTTTAACCTGTGTTTTTTTCAGTGCACAAGGTGTATGCCGTGATGCCTTTTCAGTCAGGGTGGGAGGTAGAGTGATTTTGAAGTGGCTATTGTTACCTTATCTTTCTCAAATTAATTGTACACTTGATTGGAATGGCACACCATGCAAGAGTGGGAATTTGAGGCTTGCAAAGTGCACTTTAAACAGAACCAGAGAACAGAAAATGGAAGCCATTTGCTTCAGTTTGTTTTTGACTGTGACTGACTGGGCAGTCGAGCGTCAAACCAGGAGTGGAGCAGGGGAGTGGCTCCCAAGGGAGCCAAGGACCAGAGAAGGGTGACTGCCAATATTTGGATTCAATTGAAGCCACTACAGCCAGATGATTAGTGGAAGTGGTGTATCGAGTGTAAGGTATAGGTATGGACTTGCTCAAAGTACTGAATTCCTACTTTGCTCAATTACTGTCACTTGCAAATAAACGTATTCATTGAGAGAAAAGATACAGTAATCAAAAATGAACATTGAACTGTCATAGATGGATAAACGTCCAGTACTATTAATATAGGAAAATTACAGTTTTACCTACTGACAATCTATAGAAGCCTACAAAATTCTAATTTTATTTCCAATGAAAATATGTTGAAATTATATTTGTAATTATGTGTTTTAGTAATGATGATTCACAGATAACCCCAATAAACATGTTCTAAAAAGATATGTGTCAAATAGTATCTTGTTTAATTTGTATGCACAGTTGTATCACAGATTTCTATTTATGAATATCTTGATTTTATATTTCAGAGACGAATCTAGTGCCATTCGTTCATTATTCGAGCCAATGTCTAGTCTTGTCACAATGCAAAAACATCCATGGACCATTGAAACCCAACGTCAAGCCCCACCTGTCCTGCCTGTCCCTCTGCTGTCCCTCCCCTAAATCCCCTTCACCCTCACATCTGCCCCGCCATTGCTCGCCCTCCTTTTTGTATGCAACCAGAGTACCACTACTTACTTTTTTCCACTTCCACTACTGCTGCAATAAGACGTTTTGTAATTGCCAACTTTAGTGTTACTTAATTTATGAGCTGCAGACGCATGAAGGGTGGATTTGGGATTCTAACTTTCACAGTGCAGGGAGATCCGTGGCTGGTGTGAACGCTTAACGCGTGAACCATCCACTCAGACCTTCAAGGATGCTTGCTAAACGAGCTCAAGAAACTTTTAATAATATTCACCTGTGGCACCAGGCTCAGCGAATGCTACCCGAGTCCACCCACTTGTGTGCAGTTTTCCACTGGGAAGTATGTAAGGAATTTGGAAAGCAGAAGGCTTTGGAGTACAAAAGCAGGTAAGCGACATTATTCCAAGTTCATCGCGGAAAGAGACGATTACTGGCACATGCGCACACTAGCAGCAGCAACAACAGCTCTGTCTGTACTGACAACTAGAGCAAGCCATACTTGGCAGTAACATATCACACATCCCTGCCAGAGAACAGAAGACATCACCAGACCTACGCATGAGAGGACGGCTCGAACATTGTATTGTACATGAGACTTGTGATTAGTCAGGGCTGCTCCACAAGCTAACATGCCCATTTGTCCCCACGTCATAATCGTCATAATCGTGTACCTGTTTCTGCAGGAATAGGGTAGGGAGAAAAAGATCATCCCCGGCAGTGCCCGTTCTTTCATTGGCCTCTGCCTGTACGGATCACCGATAGAAAGTTTAGATGAGTTCTGCTTAGTTGCAGCACTGCTTAGAGTCATTTGATTCATAATTTGCACTCACTGTATGATGGAGAAGCGAGGGGCTTCCTCCAGTTCTGATACGGCACTTGCAAATAGGCGTCTGTGTTGCCTGCAGTGGAAGCTCCGAGAGTGCTAGTGTCTTCTTCCTCTGATTGTGATGTCACGCTGTCATGTCGGCATCACCTTAGTGATAGAAACTAAGCTGGTGCTGCTATTTCATGGCTTCTTTCTAAGGTAGCTGGGTAACCTGCACGGCACAGATAGGAACTCAGGCACACATTTAAGAGATCACAATGAACAAAAATGACTCGTGGAGGGCGCAGAGGAGCCCATCAGCTGCCTCCACCCCCAGGAGGCCCAGCTCTCGCGGCTCAACCACTGCAGTGGTAGACGAGGACCAGTCTGAGAAGTATAAAGATTATGCAGCGATTGTGATTGACACGGGGACGGGCTTCACCAAAGCTGGTTTCTCTGGTGATGAGAAGCCTCGCTCCACCCTGAAGACCTTGGTGGGTGTCCCCAAGATGAGAGGAAAAGACACCCCTCTCTACTACATTGGCGACAACGTGCCCAGAAACCGCTCTGATGTCCAGACTAGGGATGTGTTGACCCACGGGGTGGTGACTGACTGGGACGCTCTGGAGATGCTGTGGCATCATATTTTCTACACAGAGCTCAGTGTTTGCCCTGAAGAGCTCGCCGTCTTGATCACTGATGCACCCATGTCCCCAACTACCAATCGTGAGAAAATTGCTGAGCTGCTTTTCGAGAACTTTGGGGTGCCAGCCATGTATGCAGCCCACCAGTCCCTGATGTCAATGTATTCTTATGGACGCACCTGTGGGCTGGTGGTAGAGTCTGGCCATGGGACTTCCTACTCAGCCCCAATTCATGATGGGTACGTTCTTCCACATGCCACGTACCGTCTAGACCTGGCAGGTGCTGATCTTACTGAATTCTTAGCCAAGTTGATGGCTGAGTGTGGTAACTCTTTCGGAGAGGAAGAGATGGGGCTCGTTTCTGACATCAAAGAGAAGTGCTGCTACGTCGCCAGTAACTTTGAGATGGAAGTAGAGGGGGATGAGAAAAACTACCTCATGGATTTCAACCTACCTGATGGGCAAGTTATCTCCATTGGCAGTGAACGATTCCGATGCCCAGAGGCTTTCTTCAACCCCACCTCGATTGGCATGGCTGAGGTGGGCCTCCATGTCCATGCCATGAACAGTGTAATGAAATGTGCACCCGAACATCAGGCCGAGCTCCTTGCTAATGTGGTGGTCTGCGGCGGCTCATCGCTGTTCCGTGGCTTCCCTGAAAGGATCAAGAAGGAGCTATCACTTTCAGAAAAGGCCAGGTCTGCCATCAATGTGATGGCATCCCCGCATCGCAAATTTGCAGCCTGGCTCGGAGGATCTATTGTGGGCTGCCTAGACTCCTTCCAGAATCTCTGGATCAACCGTAAACTGTATGACGACAATGGCCCGAGCGTAGTGCACCGCCACTGCTTTTGAGGTTGCGGGCGAGGGAATGAAGTCATCTGTGGAAGCACACCAGGAAGATAATTTAGGTGAAGGATGTGTAGACGAGGGGTACAGTCATGGGCTAAAAGCAACACTGACACACCATTTTCATTGAATAAAACTCTGATCTAGCACTAACACAGAGGGTTTGAAAGCTTGCTTGAGTTCTGCATCCCTGGCCTCTCCATCTCGATTAATAATCGGATGGATGTGTGAGTGTGTGAATGCGCATGTGCACAAGCATGGTTTTGTGTGTGTGTGTGTGTTTTCAGGTATATGTGTGCGTTGTAATATTGTAGTTCAGGGTGTGATTTTTGAGTTTAAATTCTTCCCCAAAATTCTATATGTGAAGATGAGAACTAGAGCAAGGAGCTGGTGAATAGTTACAGTTGATGCTAGATTATGCGTCACACTCTTGTTTGTTTGCAAAGTATGAAGGCAAACTGCTGCAGGTCGATATATGACCTATTACGTACAGATCAATACCCTAATGCAACGGACGTTAATATAAGAGAACCTTTATGTTCATTGTGTTGTTGTCTCAGACTTATGCTTTTTCTGCTCATTCAGTCATTTAGGTAATTTCCAAGAGCAATCAAATTTGTCAATTTTCAAATCCACTAACCATAAAATATCAAGACAGTATTCCATCTTTAGGGAGATTTGTATCCGATTGATCAATTAAGTTTGATCTATGATCTTGGTCTGAGAATATGACACACATACTGTACATTAAACACAAACCTGATGTTGTTCACCAGGACAATGTTAAAAACCGGCAGGTGTGAATTACATTATCAAAACTCTGTATTGTGCAAATTCAGACAGATGCTGTTAACACCGATCAAGTGAAGCATGTGGGGTTGAATGGTGACACTGTACAATTAGGCACAGTGCATTGCTTTATTTTATTTTTATTTTTTATTTATTTAAAGTGCAAATTGGTTAGTTAAAACCTTATACACTAAGACAAAAATGTTCTTAAAACAATTACAGTAATTCCACAAAACTATTATTATTCATTTATACATTGATTATCAAATCACATTACCCACAATTTCCTTTCTATTAAAACAAATTACATTTCATTAACATTATCTCTTTGATAAAATGATCACATAAAATCATCGTCATCACCTATCCGAATTACGGGCCTTGTAGCACTTTAGGCATTTTAACCACAACCCTTTTACAGATATAAATGCTGTCTCTATGTATACCAACGGGTCTGCCATATATATATGTGACCAAAATTGGTCCGTTCCAATCATATTTATATTGCATTCCAGGTCCTTATATCCTTTGTAATAATATTATTGTAACTCTTGGCATTCTGTTAGCAAATGTCTCGAGGTTTCTACCTCTCTATGCAATCTTTCCTCTTTTGGTATATCTAACCATGCATCAGTATACTCAAGGCAGGGTAGTATGTTATATTGCAGCACAATTATGAATCTCGCAAACTCTCTATTTCTAACCTTAATTGAATAGTTTTGGGGAACAGAGGGTTTTAACCCTGGTGTTGAATACATCTTGTACCTTTGCTTTATACTTAAAGTAGTTAAATTATCACTAGTATCCCAAATGAGGGCTTTGTTTTTAAGCTCATTATACATCGGCCATATATCACTAGCCACTGTGGGCAATTTCACATTTACAGTGCTGAAGAACCTAAGGATAGTGGATTTAAGACCTTGAATAAATGTATTTCCCTTTTCTTTCTTACAAATATATTCTCCTATTAAGCTCATCAGGGTTACCTCTTTGTTGTTCTGGACCACCATTTTAACCTACAGTTTACAACAATTAATTTTCCTTAGAGTTTCCAGCGAGGTAATGCCCAATTTGCATCTGATCGCTTATATTGGCGTTGATCAGGCCAGCATAGTGCTGTTTTCCACATTTTCCCTTCTATCTTTCCAAGACTCCCCATACTTCTTTCCCCCACGGATTCCAATGCGTATAAGGCCCCCGAATAATGCAGGTTTTATAGATTTCTAGGAGACCTGTCACAGAATATCCCCCTTTCTTGCTCATGTAACTTCGGACCAGATTCAATTTTTTGGTCACTCTCAATTTCACCATATCAAAATTGAAATCACATAGGGGTTTATTTATAACTGGCATTCCTAAGTATGAGTAACTATCAACCACCTCGATTATTTTGGAATACATTTTCCATACATATGGGGGTTTTGATAGCCTGCTTTCCCTTCCCCCGAACACCATAATCTTAGTTTTTCCAATATTAATACTTAGATTATTTTCTTTTGAATATTGTTGTACCGGGTTTAACATCCGTTGCAGACCCTCCGGTGTCTTGTCTAATAAAACAGGGTCATCCGCACACATTAGCCAACTAATAAAATTTTTTCCTATTTTTGGAGGGAAATTATTTAACTTCATGAATCTTTCCCACGTGTCGGCAGCATAGTGATTATAAAGCACTGGAGAAGTGACACAACCTTGTTTTAGTCCCATATTTATTCTAATGGGTGTGGAATATTTAGCTCCTTTATCCAGGCGAATTACCGCTGTTGTTTCCTTATACATTTCTTTCAGGAAATGTAGTACAACCAGACATATTTGCCATTTGGCTAATTTATCCCACAGTTTTTTCCTATCTACACCATCAAAGGCCTTAGTGTAGTCTATAAAACACACATATAGGTTAGTTCCTTTCTTGGCTAAGGTATCCGATATAATATAGTTTAGTGTAACCAGATTGTCCAGGGTACTGTTATCTTGCCTGAACCCGTTTGTTGCATAGACAGCAGCTGATTCTCCTTGCTCCTCTTGTTAATAGTTCTTAGTAGCAGTGAGCAAAATATTTTACAACTACTGTCTGCCATAGCCAAAATTCTATAGTTATCTGGGGACGTTCTGTCCCCTTTTTTGTGTATCAGGACAAAAATGGCTTTTTGCCAGCTATCCAGAATTTTTCCACTTTTCCAGATGCACGAGAATAGGTGGAACAGTAACCAGGCCCATTTGTCAGGGTTGCATTTAATAACTATATATGCAATCCCATCCGGGCCGGGTGCTCGGGAAGATTTAATTTTCTTAATTACTTGTAGAATATCTTGTTTGTCAAATGGAAAACTGTGCCCATTTGTCTTCCACTTCTGGCCTTCAGTGGTTTTACTACTATTTTTAGTGAAGAAAAGTCGAGAAATATATTCTATCCACATTTCTTGACCAACACCATTTATATCGGTCCTGTTCTCTTCTAGGAGATATTGCCGACACAAACACCAAACTTTCTTTGAGTCATGAGTTCTAAGAAGTACAAATATAATACGCTAATTCGCATTATTGATGTTCTGTTTGTATGCCTTTAACCAGTTTTTATATTTGGTCTTAAGTGATGATATTTCCTGCTTCTTCCCTCTTTCCTCCATGTACGCTATCTTCTTAATTCTCCTTATTTTATCCTTCAGGTCCTTTTTCCGGTTATTAATCTGGCTAGCAAAGACATTGTTATGTGTTTTCCCCACCTTTTGTACAACTTTCCAATTTCTATTATTTTTCTGTATAATACCCAACAAGTTACTTATCACATTTAGACCATTTAGGCAATCTCCTGTTCATCAAGGGGCATACAAGTTTACATATTATCACATTTCTCTAAATTCCGTTCCATCCACATTAACCTATTTCCATCTAGGGAGCTTTGTGTATTCCGGGTCATTCCCTCCTGCCAACTAAGATATGGCCTGCTAGTTAGTTTGCATTTCAATACTTTATGATCGCTCAGCAGAGTATCTATGTGTTCAAAACAGGATATATATTTCAATAACCCTATACACACAAACATATAGTCTAAACGGTAGCTTACCTTACCCGTTAGGCCAGGTAGTTTCTCTCTTTCTTTTCTCATCTGGCTCTAAGTATTACATGCCATAATTTTCAAGAAATTTACCCAGACAATTCCATCATCCACCTGTTTGGGGGTCTTATGATGTTTTCCCCCAAGTCTTTTCCCCAATTATGTCATAAAGTCAAATTCCCCCTCTATTAATTCCCATGTTTCCATTTCTACTTTCGCTAGATCACAGTGGGCATTGAAATCACCTACAATCATTACCTCTGCCTTTGGCCTTTGTTGCATCCAACCTTCCATTGTGTTAACAATAATTTCAGTTATAGCTGATATACTTGACCCTCCTGGTCGTGAATAGGCATTTATTAATGCGGCTGCTGCCATCGCAATTTAGGACTGGCCCTCATGCTTATGCCACCTATACTGACTTTATGCATTGCTTGCTGTTGCTGCCCTTCAAGAAGGGGTTGGCCCTCATGTTTATGCCACCCATACTGACTTTATGCATTGCTTGCTGTTGCCGCCCTTCAAGATGGGGTTGGCCCTCATGTTTATGTCACCTATACTGACTTTATGCACTTATGTAACTAAGCAAGCATTCTTAATAGTGCTGTGATGCCTGAGGGCAGTTTTGCGCTTTACAAATGCAAATAAATGAAAAATACAATTAACAGTAATTCTTCTGGAAGGCCCAGATTTCATATGATAGCACGCATCACAAAAGGTGAGCTACCCCAATTATTATATTCTCTTAGTGTAATAAGTTTTTTTGCTCCTATGCAGAGTCCCCTCACTGGTCTCCCTTTTTCCCCCTATGTGGCACATTTATTTAATATATTATAGCCATCTACTAATAGGTCTCTGTTTATCCACGTTTCCTGTAATGTGAATATATCGCATTTTTCCAGTATTTCAAATCCCCCTTTATTTAAAATGGAATGTAATCCTCGATTATTCCAAGATAGGAACTCTACCTTTCTCCCTTCCCTCTCATTTCAGTGTCCTTCTACGTAATCTCTATCTGGGACCCATTTCTCAAAATTGTCATCTTGCTTGTATCCTTGTTTTAAAGGCATTTTTTGAGGTTGTGGGCTACTTACGTTTAAATCTGAATTTTCTATTGATAGATAGCACTATTTCATACTCCTTACCCCATATAATCTTGGCATGTTCCCTTATAAAATCTACAATCACTGCTGTGATGAATTGCACTATTACCCAATTTTCCCAGCTACCCACTTCTGGCAGTATTACTCTTTCAATATCAGGCGTTTTTATGTTCTGCAATGAGGGGTTCAACAGTAGTTTCTCTAACAACCATTTCCTATTTAAGAAAGGATTATTATCTCTTGTATTTTTTTTAAATTATTTGAATACTCTTTCCCAGGCTACCATTCCCTTCTCTCCTTCCTTTCTCTAGCCCTCTCAGGTTTATGTCCAAAGTAGGTCTGTTAGTGCACATTGGCAGCCTTTCCATTCCTGTTATGTTTATTTCTCTTTCTCTGGGATTCATTTTATCTACTACTTTATTAATCGGGATATCTAAAATTATCACCCCAGGTTCCTCAATTCTTTGGGGAACTTCTTTTTCCTTTGTGTTTTCACATTCCACATCATGTTCTTCGTCTACCATTGTGTCACTTAATTCTACACATTCTCTGGATCCGGAGTAATTTCTTCTGTAACCTTAGGAGGATTCCCAATTAGCCACTTGGTTATACCTATATCAACCAGTTATGAATGGCCTACCCTACTTGAAATGGTTGTGGGCAATTATTCAAAGCAAGTAATTTATACTGGAGGCAGGTACTGAACTAGACTAGTGGGGCTTGGAAGGGTGACTCTACATTCAGAAGCAGGAGTGTCACCCATCGTAAGTACTCAAATCTCTTTCATAAAGTGCAAAACTGGTACAGATGTGGACATGAAGAAGGTGGGGGTGAGGTCCTGCAAAATGCACTGTCCTAAAGCAAGCGTAACCCGTTCACTGATATAAACTGCTCATGACGTTTCTCATTTTGCTAAATGAATTAGGAAATTGGGTCTTTCAAATATATTTTGTGTTCTTTTAGGTATTGTATTCTGTTGACCCTCTTAAAGTTAAAAGCAAATCCAAGCAGGGTACTACTGTTTTGCCTTAGAGGTCTCTCTTCCTGATTCTCAGTAGGAACCTTTAGTACGTGTATGTCTTTTGTGTTGCCTGACGTGGTGTCATGAGCAATTCTTGCAGGTGGATGAGTTGTGGTTGCTTTAAGAGGATGGTGGCTTAGTTCTGGTTGCTTTATAAAAGAGAACTGGCAAATTTACGGGGTTTTGCTGTATTGTACTGTACTGCATCAACAGCATCCCTTAAACAAAGATTTTCCACTGAATTTAAGGCAAATGCAAACAGCATCTCTTTAACCAAAGTTGTAGAACAACATATCTAGGTTTTTTAAATTATTCACAAAATCATGCCTACATTTTAAAGAAGCTGAAATGGAGAGTGACTCCTACTCTACAGCTGGATTTTTAATATGTTGTTAGGTTTAAATGTGGTTCTATCCTGAAGTGCATCGATCATAGACTGGTGAGGACTGACTCCCATTGGGTGGTCGGTATTGGAGTGCTGAGTCTTTCTCTTGGTTCACTTATGGAAAACACATCATTGCACTATGCAGATGGTAGTGTTCTCACATCCTACTTTAAAATTTAGTAAATTAAAATTTAAGGCAAAGCAATGTATAAACACCAAATTCATTCTATTTTTCAAAATGCCTATATCTGCATTCCATCATAGAATGGAATTAAATAACAGTGCCCTGGAAGAGGATACATGGCACATGACCAATTTGCCTGTCATCAAGCTGACATTCACTCACCATGCCCACCACTACATACACACATGTCTAATTGGGTCTTGAGCGAAACCCATATTTCACGTAGTAGTAGTAGTCATTTATCTAGCTATTTTTCCCATTGCACACTTGTGGTGGGAATGCCCTCAAGGACCAAAGTCCAGGAATGGAAAAATTCTCAGAAAAGGCTTAGAACGTGTGTGTCAGCATTTGGGCAAAATTAGGAATTAGGTGGTCTGCCTAGGCTTCAGTAAGCCACACAAGAGGCCATGCATGTGGATGAGTGCTGAAGGAGGCCACAAGAGCACGCAAGTGCAAGAGACTTGTTATGTGTCCAGCTAGACCAAATATTGGCATAGGTTGTCTCTGCATTCTAAATGCAGAGGTGTTGAGGCAAGTCTGGTGTAAGGAGGTAAAGATGTTCAAGTAGACTGAATTTGTCGTAGTTGCAACTGCATTCTAATGTGTGTGGATGGATAGATGTGCCTGTGGCAAATGTCCACCGAAGTGGTGCATTTATACGTACCTTAATGCCAGTTGGAGATTATCTTTGATCTCACTTTGTCATCAGATCATCCGTGTGAAAAAGACAAGCTACCGTCATTGGCTCTTCTAGGCACTATACACAGGCTACCCTAAAAGTCTTCTTAAGCGCAAATAGAGCAGCTATCTTAGTATATCTTCTAGGCACGACAGGCAGGGTACCTTAAGATCTTGGGATCATAAGATTCTCCAAATACAATAGACAGGCTACCCTCATAGTCTTACTATATTGTCTAAGATTCATAATAGGCTACCATCAGGCATCTTCTAAGTGCCATATCAAGGATAACTGTGTATGGGCCTCATTACGACCCTGGCGGTAAGGGGTTAGCGCCATCGTTAGCTGCGCCGACCCCTTACCGCCAATCACGAGTTCCCTTTCCGCCATGGCGGATTTTACACCTGCTTCTAGCGGGTGTAAAAATCCATGGCGGTAAGGGAACTTGGTGTTAATTACGCCACCGTAGTTTACGGTGGCGTAATTAACGCCTTCCCCACTCCCATTATGCCCTATGGGGCAAAAATGGGAATGGGGAAGGGTAAATGGGGATTGGGGATTTACCGCCCCGCCAAGGTCGGAATGGGGCGGTAAATCCCCTTACCGCCATGGTGTTAACGTAGTTAGCACCATGGCGGTAAAGTCACGGCCCTGGCGGTAACTTTCCGCCAGGGTCGTAATGAGGCCCAATGTCTTTAATGTGTTACAATGGCAAACATATAGGTCTTCTAATTGCAATGGATAGGTTACCATCATCTATCTGTGAAAGCAATGGGCAGGCTAACATTATAATGTGCAGGACAAAGTGCCCACTCCCAGATCCATCTAAGTGCAGCAGACTGCCCACCCTCAAATCTGTCTAAGAAATTTCTTCTAGAGCAGTACATGTACTAGCCTTCACAGTTCTTAATGTGCAATACATCTGCTAGCCTTCACAGTTCTTCATGTGCAATACATCTGCTAACCTTAAAAATGTTTTCTAAGTGCAATGCCTGGGCTAGCCTACCCAATTCCTTATAAGAGCAATACATGTGCTCGTCTTCACAGTTCTTCAAATGTGAAACAGGAGCTAGCCTACACAATTTCTTTGAAATGCAACACATGTGCTTATCTTCTAATTGCAATGTCAAGGCTATGGGCATACATCTTTGTTCAAATCATCAGCTATCCTCACATTTGTTCTAAGAGCAAAAACTGGCTAACATCTTCCAGGTGATATACCATGGCCAAGTGCAATAGACGGGCTGTCCGAGTACATCTATTGAGTGGAAGAAACTATATCCTAATACATCGTCTAGGTGCAATAAGCAGTCTGTCCTCATATATCTATAAGGCATATTGGACCGGTTCTCCCTATAATCTTCTGAGTGCTGTGGTCAGAATACCATCTACACATAAAGGACAGGCCAATGCTTGAGTGCCACACATTGTCCAACATCCAAATTCATCTAAGTGTGGCACATTTCCTTCCCGCAAAATACATCTAGGTGAAACAAATTTCCTGCCCCTAAAATACATCTAGGTGAAATCCATTTCCTGCCCCCAAAATACATCTAAGTGTCACACATTTCCTGCGCTAAAATACATCCAAGTGCAACACATTTCCTGCCCCGAAATATATCTAAGTGCGATGGACAGTTAACTCTTGTTATATCTAACTAGCTATCTAGCAGGTGCAGTAGGTAATCTACACAGTGTTATAATTTGATGGTGGTAGACATGGAGAAGTGGCATAGTTTTAAATGAGCACAGTAATGGCTGTGTTCACCACCCATAGCACCTTACCTTAGATGTTGCTTTAGGGTACTTCATCAGGCATCCATGGGCGTACTGCGGCAACCAGGAAAAAGAGCTGCCCAATGAGGAGCTGCCCTTGGCTGTAGCCCTTAACTGACTACCCGGTCACAGCTGCCCTGGTGAAGCACTTGAAATAGGACCTTTCCAGTCACTTGCTGGCTCTCCTGGATTCAGCTGTTATGGAAAGTGGGCTGGGAGTAGAGGCGGAAGCAAATATCTGAAATACATAGAGTGATGTATGCCACTGTCTGATGGTGTTCTGTATGGCCCCCAGTACTTGTGATAATCAACCCTGAGAAAGTTGTTGAGTTAACAGCCAAGGACTGCACTATATCTATAAGATATCCTCTTACCCCATACATTGCCAGCTGGGTAGGGGTGGCCTTGCACACATTCAGGTAGAGCAAGCTGATCTCCGTTTGACACAGACTGAGGGTCCCCTCACCTCTATGGAATCTCAGTGTATTGCTACTCTCACCCTTACATGGAGGGTTTTAGGATATTTGGGTTGCTCTATGATGCCATTGAAAGTCCCAACTGAGGGCCCTCAGTCTGCACTCCTTCACAGGTCCTCACAGATCAACCCATACCACATGTGCAGGTGAAGGAAACACAGTTTCTACTATTGACATGGGAAATATTCCTTTAGAAAGGGTATCATTTCCCTAACACCCTTATTTGCCTCAGCAAATAAATGCCCAATTGCCTAAAATGATATAGCCTTCAACCACCCCTCAAGGATTCAGTATGCTTTTGTTTTGGAACTGCCTTTAAATGAGTTAAGCAGTGAAAATATCAAATTGCTAAGACCGCTGGCCCTTGCAGAAGAAGGTGATGGGGCAGTTGTGCACTCATTCGGCTGCTACTGACCTGTCTCTTGCCATATTTCATCAACATGTGACTGACAATAGTTCTATGTGCTTTAAGCCTGGGAGATGCTGTCTTTTGAAATGGGTGTAATCATATTTTTCTAAAAGAACATGCAGGACCCATATGCAGAATATGAACTATAAAAAGTGTGATGGTATGGAACTAAGGAATGTTCAACCTCTTCTGAAAGGAAGATGTCCAGGGTAATGTTTGTGCCCTCCCTGACTCTACGTGTAAAAATGAATAATACAGACACTCCCTGGACAGGGAATAAGGCACAAAAGAGCAGGTTGCAAGAGTTCAAGGAAAAGTTTGTCTAGATCTCTGAGAGCGCTCTGACCACATCAAGGTTAAAACACATGTATATGGGACATTGACATTTTTAACATATGATGCTACGTTGGACCTGGATTGGTCAGCCGGGGTGGTGTCTTAGGTGTGGGCATCATCTCTTCCTCCGGGTTGGTTGCTTGGTTGGCGGGAGGATTGACGTCAGACATCTGTGCTCCGGATGGGTGAAGGTCAGGTCGCTGTGAAACACGGTGGTCACTATCTAAGCTAAGAAAATACATTCTGAATAATGCATGCACTAAATAATGGTTGATCAAAAAGACCCTCAGTAGTGTATCATGTCATTGTACAAATCACTCAAGGGTTTATATCATCTGTAACATTTGGGTTATACAGGTCACAGGTTTACGGGCCTTGACCACTATAATACTGTCATTGAACTGTAGGGTTAGTCTCACAAGAATCTCAGGTATGTAGCATTTGTTAGTATTGGGCACGATATACTGCAGAAGGGGTCTAATGTTAGTTGAGGGTTTGTTGGGTGGGCTTCATAGCATGGTTGGCAGTCTGGCACATGGAAGGAATGCCTTGCAAGGACACAGGGTTAGAATGGCAATAAGTTTCAACTGGCGAGGGTATGAGGGCAAGGGCACTTTTGGGGAGATGGACGAGCTATGTGCTTGGCTCATGTTGGTTCACATGCAGGACAGTGATCTCAGAGGAAAAGAGATGTGTTACATTTATTATTTGTTGCAAGAAGCTCCGGCTTCAGTGTGTGTCATGATCTCTGCTTCCAAAAGATCAGGACTTGCCCGACTCCCTTGGAAGCAGAACCATAACCCCGGTTCCGAGTGCCAGCCAGTCCCAATTGGGACCTTTTGGACCCTGTCCTGGCGCCAGTGGCACCAGGCTCATAAAGATGCCCAGTCCCAGCGCTGGAAGCGCCGGGCTCATAATGCTTGGGTGGACTTACCTGCAGCAGACCATGCTGCTTACTTACCTGCCAGTTGAACCCCTGATCCTCTTCTGTTTGGGACTACTTTTCCTGTTGGGTGGGGCAGGAGCCACTCCCTAGGTTCAGAACACTGGAACTCTTCTGGAAAGCAGGAACTCTTTTCTTAGGCGTGGCTGTGGAAGGAGACACCTAAGCACTACAGGAGGCTATTTAAACCACACCCGATGGATGAATCTTGCTTTGCGTTATTCTGCATTCTCTGCAGCAGAACGCTCATCGTGTCTTCTGCTTCTGATCCTGGGCCTAAGGGAACAAAGGCTTACCATCCTGGAATCCAGTCTTCAGCAGCACCTGTAAAGACAAAGAAAGAACAGGTTAGCACTACGGTCTTCAGTGGCAGTGCATCTCTTACCTGGTTCATCGGCTGTCACTAACGCCTCGCGCTGCATTCCGGCATCTGAAAGCCAAAGGCTTACCTACTCTTCGCATGCTCCGGAAGTCTTCGCACTGCATTCCGGCATCTGTAAGACAAAAGGTTAACAGCTCTTCGCACGCTCCGGAGGCCTTCGGCGCTGCATCCCGCATCTGAAAGACAAAAGAAGGTGCGTTTAAAGACATTGGGCAACTTTATTACTCACGTGCCATTACTCCTTCCCACGCCGAATCCAGTGGGTATTCCAGCACCCTTCAGCTTCTCTAAAGCTCCGAACTTGTGCCTGCAAGATAAAAGGGGACAGTTAGTGCGCATCGTGAAGCAGGCTACAAGCGCTTACTTACGTGCTTCCAGGCGCTTCTATTCCTCACGCGGGTTCGATCCTCAACTCTCATCAGCCCGCCATCCGCCATCGCCGGAACCCTGCAAAACAAGAGATATCATTACAAAAGACTTTTAAGACATTTGAAGTGCCCAGAACTTACCGTTCGTGCAGTTAACGACGGACAGCAGTCCTCTGAGGTCAAGAGGCCTGCACCTTTATCCAGTGAAGAAACTGGTTACGGCACCCTGCCCCGAGGCAGATGGAGAGCTCGGCGTTCACTTACCTAAGGTGAGGGTGTTAACCTTTGGGGTTCTACAGGAGAAGAGAAAGGGAAGAGGAGAGAGGCACCCAATAACCCCAGTTCATTAATCCCATATTTTCTATCTGCAGACATCTTACTCTTCGAG
The DNA here is from genome assembly GCF_040938575.1 of Ambystoma mexicanum. Classification (NCBI taxonomy): domain Eukaryota; kingdom Metazoa; phylum Chordata; class Amphibia; order Caudata; family Ambystomatidae; genus Ambystoma; species Ambystoma mexicanum. The sequence goes on along the minus strand of NC_090923.1, from coordinate 618,516,603 downwards.
TCAGACATACAGTGCACAGAGGTCCAGCCCAAAGAGCCAACCGTGTGTTACACATCACCTTTGAAGATACGGCATTCACCCAGTCAAGACAGGCGCCTCTGCGGGAATCAGGTGAGCGTTACTGAACGCAAAGCCTATCGCAAAACTCCCACCCAGGCTCTATGGAAACCTCGGATACCGACCAGCTAGCCCAGTTACTTGGGGAACTAAGAGCAGAAGTGCATGCAGCCCGTCAGGTAACGAATGCTCTAAGAAGGGAACTGATTATTTCCAAGGAGCGAACAGATGATCTCGCTAGACAATTGCTACAGTCACAAGCCGGACAAACTCCGTTACCCGCATCAGGGGCAAATCTTCCTTCAACATCCTCTACGAACCCAGTGCAGATCAACCTACCAGGGAATGTACCTCTGGCTCTGCCCGAACGATTTTCTGGTGACCCAAAGAGGTTTGCAGTATTTATTAATCAGTGCCGGTTGCACTTCTTATGCCGGCCAGCAGCCTTTCCAACTGATCAAGCTAAGGTAGCTTTCGTGCTTTCGTACCTTAGTGGCAATGCGGCAGACTGGTCGATCCCTCTAGTTAATCAAGATGATCCGGTTCTCCATGATTTTCGAGCTTTTCAGCTCAGTATGGAAAAACTGTTTGCAAGACATTCACAGGGGCAGGCCTTGGACAATGAGCTCCTTTCATTGCGACAGGGTAATCAATACCTTTTGGCTTATATTGCGCCTTTCAACAGACTGATAGTGGAAACTCGATGGCCTGAGGACAAAAGGATTACGCTGTTTTATAGAGGTCTACGTGGAGAGCTCAAAGATGTGTTAGCCCAAGTAGTGAATCCCCCGCAAGACTGTTCGGACTATATTGACTTAGTCGTTCAAATTGACCACAGACTGCAGAACAGGAAGGCCGATCGTTCCAAGTTTGATGCTCGAGTATTTTCCAAACCACCAACTCCTACCAAAGGAGTAGACTCCGGGGAACCCATGCAAATAGGGGGCCTGAAAGGACCACTAACACAAAAGGAGCGGGAAAGGAGAAAACAGCTGCAATTATGCCTCTATTGCGGAAACTCGGGGCACTTTCTTCGAGACTGTCCGGTGAAACCAGCCAAGAAGGCAGTAAGAGCTGCAGTTACCAGGGTCACAAACTCTGAGCAGGGAAACGACCTCGCCCGACAAGAATAGAGGTTTTCTTGCCGAGCGTTAAAACCAGTTCCGGGACCTCGCATTTCGTGATACCTATGGTCCTCATTAGCACTGAACATCCGTATCGATTACATGCGATTGAAGCTTACGTCGACAGCGGTGCCATCGGCAATTATGTGGATCATGAAATGGTTTTGAGGATGAATCTGACTCTTTGTCCAAAGGCTGTAAAGGACGTCATTACTACGGTGGATGGTACGGAGATAGCCTCCGGACCAGTAACGCATACCACCCAAGAAGTGACGCTAGTAAGTCAAGATGGACACCATGAGAAGATTGTGTTCGATGTGATCAAGGCCCCCCAGTTCCAGATTATTCTAGGAATTCCTTGGTTAGAGAAGCACAATCCTCAGATCGATTGGCGAGCAAGAACGGTTCAGTTTCCAGAATGTGTCTCTACTTGTTACCCTCGACCTGGTGTTGCACTGGCAGCAATTTCCTCGGAGGCTCCTCAGTTATCTCCTGAATACCTAGAATTCCAAGATGTTTTCCGGAAGGATCAGGCTAACTCTCTACCTCCTCATAGGTCTTATGACTGCCAGATAGACCTGATACCTGGATCTACTCCTCCCTGTAGTAGAATTTATGCCCTCACCGAGCCTGAGAATCTTCACCTCCGACAATACCTGGATCAATACCTAGCGAATGGGTTTATTCGTCCTTCCAAGTCCCCTGCTTCCTCAGCTTTGTTCTTCGTTCCATAAAAAGAAGGGGACCTTAGAACTTGTATAGATTATCGCGCCCTGAACCAGATCACCGTTAAGAATAGATATCCGTTACCTTTGATCCCTGAACTCCTGGACCAAGTCAGAAAAGCATGCATATATACAAAGCTGGATCTTAGAGGAGCCTACCACTTGGTACGAGTAAAAGAGGGCGATGAATGGAAGACCGCCTTCCGCACCAAGTATGGGCTATTTGAATATCAGGTCATGCCCTTCGGACTTTGCAATGCCCCGGCCGCCTTTCAATATTTTATGAACGATGTCCTCAGAGAGCTCATAGATATGTGTGTTATTGTTTACATTGACGACATCCTCGTTTATTCTTCATCGGAAACTGAACATCGGAAACACGTGAAAATGGTCCTCGAGAGATTGCGTCAACACAAACTTTTCGCTAAGTTGGAAAAATGTGTTTTCAACGTGACTGAAGTTGAATTCTTGGGATTCATATTATCACCTAGCGGAGTGCGTATGGATTCAAAGAAGGTCGATGCAATTCTCAAATGGCCATCGCCATCCTCCGTAAAAGGTGTTCAAAGCATGTTAGGCTTCGCTAACTTTTACCGCAGGTTTATCCCCGAATTCTCTCGAATAGTCCAGCCCATCACCGCCTTGTTAAAGAAAAACAAACGTTTTGAATGGTCTACCGAGGCGGAACAAGCTTTCCAGAATTTGAAGACTAGATTTATCTCTGCACCGATCTTAAAACATCCTCGCCCAGAACTCCCCTACATCGTTGAAACTGATGCTTCGAGCCTTGCCATGGGGGCAGTTCTATCACAAAAGGACCCAGTAACCAATCAGTTGCATCCCGTGGCATTTTGGTCCCGCAAATTCTCGCCTCCTGAAATCAATTACACTATTACTGATAAGGAACTTCTAGCTATCAAGTCCGCCTTTAAGGCTTGGGGGCATTATCTTCTGGGGGCCCGACACACCGTTACTGTGATTACAGATCACCGAAACCTGCAATATTTGAAAACCGCAAAAGCTCAATCCTCTAGGCAACTCCGTTGGGCACTATTCTTTGCCGAGTTTGACTTCATAATTACCTATCGACCTGGTACAAAAAACGGTAAAGCTGATGCCCTTTCTCGGATGGGAGTGGAAGAACATTTGATCAATCATAAACCTGTACCTATCATTCCCGAACAAAGAATTCTAGGTGTAATCGCCACACAATCCATAGAGGAAGTTAAGGATAAAGCCAGGCTACTGGTAACTCCAGCAGACATACATAATTGGCATCTGCAGGGAAAGGACTTTACGGTGAAGGACAACCTATTATATTTCCAAGAACGGTTATACCTGCACAGCACAGATTTACAGAAAAAGGTAATCTCTTGTTATCACGATTCTTTAATGGAAGGACATCCCGGTATGACCAAGACCTCGGAAAAGATCAAGCGCTACTTCTGGTGGCCGTCTTGGAAAAAAGATATCAGAGACTTTATAATGTCCTGTGGAGTATGCGCCCAAAACAAGAGTCAAAAGGAAAAACCAGCCAGGCTCTTACGCCGTATTGACATCCCGCCTCGCCCTTGGCATACGCTTTCTATGGACTTCATCACCGATCTACCTCCATGCTCCGGATACAATACGATCCTAGTAATCGTGGACCTATTCTCCAAGATGGCGCATTTCATTCCACTCAAGGGCTTACCAACAGCAGCAACTCTGGCCCGAGAATTTCTCGAAAACATCGTCCGACTGCACGGTTTTCCTTCAGTTCTAATTTCGGATCGAGGTAGTCAATTTATTTCTCATTTTTGGCGAAGTTGCTGTCGGTCGGCTCAAATTGATGTGAGACTTTCGACCAGCCACCACCCTCAAACCGACGGACAAACCGAGAGGACCAATCAAACTCTGGAACAGTATTTGCGCTGCATGCTACACAAAACTGAAAAAACTTGGAAAGATATCCTTTGGATAGCCGAATATGCCTACAATAACTCGGTCCACTCGGGAACTGGGAAGACCCCGTTTTTTCTTTTATACGGTAGTCACCCTCGAACCTCGGAGTTGGATCCACTCCAAGATCTTGGAACACCAGCAGTAGACCACCTGCATTCTACAATCACCCAAGCCTTTAAGGAAGCCGTTTCTCACCTTCAAAGGGCTAAAGAACAATACAAGAAAGGAGCAGACCAACATCGGAAGGAAGCCCCCCAATATCAAGTAGGAGATCAAGTCTGGTTATCCACCAAATATCTACCTCTAAAAGGACCACGCACATTCAACCCAAGATACCTTGGTCCCTATTCCATCACTACCATAGTAAATCCAGTAGCGGTCAAGTTGGACTTGCCCCCTCACATGAAGATACATCCGGTCTTCCACGTCTCTCTATTAAAACCCGTGCAACCTCAAACCCGACTAACTACATCTCCAAAACCTATTCTAGTTGATGGAGAACTCGAGTTTGAAGTCAAAAGCATCCTGGATTCCAAGATCTCCAAATCTAAACTATTTTACCTGATTGACTGGAAAGGCTACGGTCCCCAAGAAAGATCCTGGGAACCTGCAGAATATGTCCACGCGCCTCGTCTAATTAAAAGATTTCATCGAACATTTCCTAACAAGCCCAAACCCCCAGAGAAGCCCGGTTTGGGAGGGGCCTTGAGGGGGGGGTGCTCTCATGATCTCTGCTTCCAAAAAATCAGGACTTGCCCGACTCCCTTGGAAGCAGACCCATAACCCCGGTTCCGAGTGCCAGCCAGTCCCAATTGGGACCTTTTGGACCCTGTCCTGGCGCCAGTGGCACCAGGCTCATAAAGATGCCCAGTCCCAGCGCTGGAAGCGCCGGGCTCATAATGCTTGGGTGGACTTACCTGCAGCAGACCATGCTGCTTACTTACCTGCCAGTTGAACCCCTGATCCTCTTCTGTTTGGGACTACTTTTCCTGTTGGGTGGGGCAGGAGCCACTCCCTAGGTTCAGAACACTGGAACTCTTCTGGAAAGCAGGAACTCTTTTCTTAGGCGTGGCTGTGGAAGGAGACACCTAAGCACTACGGGAGGCTATTTAAACCACACCCGATGGATGAATCTTGCTTTGCGTTATTCTGCATTCTCTGCAGCAGAACGCTCATCGTGTCTTCTGCTTCTGATCCTGGGCCTAAGGGAACAAAGGCTTACCATCCTGGAATCCAGTCTTCAGCAGCACCTGTAAAGACAAAGAAAGAACAGGTTAGCACTACGGTCTTCAGTGGCAGTGCATCTCTTACCTGGTTCATCGGCTGTCACTAACGCCTCGCGCTGCATTCCGGCATCTGAAAGCCAAAGGCTTACCTACTCTTCGCATGCTCCGGAGGTCTTCGCACTGCATTCCGGCATCTGAAAGACAAAAGCTTACCAGCTCTTCGCACGCTCCGGAGGCCTTCGGCGCTGCATCCCGCATCTGAAAGACAAAAGAAGGTGCGTTTAAAGACATTGGGCAACTTTATTACTCACATGCCATTACTCCTTCCCACGCCGAATCCAGTGGGTATTCCAGCACCCTTCAGCTTCTCTAAAGCTCCGAACTTGTGCCTGCAAGATAAAAGGGGACAGTTAGTGCGCATCGTGAAGCAGGCTACAAGCGCTTACTTACGTGCTTCCAGGCGCTTCTATTCCTCACGCGGGTTCGATCCTCAACTCTCATCAGCCCGCCATCCGCCATCGCCGGAACCCTGCAAAACAAGAGATATCATTACAAAAGACTTTTAAGACATTTGAAGTGCCCAGAACTTACCGTTCGTGCAGTTAACGACGGACAGCAGTCCTCTGAGGTCAAGAGGCCTGCACCTTTATCCAGTGAAGAAACTGGTTACGGCACCCTGCCCCGAGGCAGATGGAGAGCTCGGCGTTCACTTACCTAAGGTGAGGGTGTTAACCTTTGGGGTTCTACAGGAGAAGAGAAAGGGAAGAGGAGAGAGGCACCCAATAACCCCAGTTCATTAATCCCATATTTTCTATCTGCAGACATCTTACTCTTCGAGTCAGACATACAGTGCACAGAGGTCCAGCCCAAAGAGCCAACCGTGTGTTACACATCACCTTTGAAGATACGGCATTCACCCAGTCAAGACCGGCGCCTCTGCGGGAATCAGGTGAGCGTTACAGTGTGAGAATGGAGCTTCAGAGTTTTCCAGTTGGAGTGGGAACGAGGGTGGGGGCCATGTGCTCCGAGCTGCTGCGGTGGGGAAAAGGGAGAGAGGCATTTTGTACTATCGCAGTGAGGCCTGGTCACCAAGATGAAGTCAAAAGGGGGTACAAAAAATGGATGCCCCGTGTCCTGCTCGGTGGTCCCATCTACGCGAATGTAACCCAAAGTTAACATTGCGTAAGGGCGAGGGGCGTACCCACCACTAGAGGCACATGGTCCGAGTTTTGTACTGAGAAGTGATGCCAGAGAGGGGCCCATTGGCCCTTCACTCCCACACATTCCCCCCTTTCGTTGCATCTAAAGTAACGAATACTTCTACTTTTTATTCTTTTCATTCTCCCTTCGGTAGTACTCAGCATCCGCCACAGCCTCGACCCACGCGGGGGTGCCTTTTATTGGCATCCACGCTCTGCATACACTTCTTAAGCTATTTCCTCTTCTGGCATATTCGTCTGGTGTACACATTAAGTAAATTCCTCCATCCCCATCTAGATCCACCCATACTTCTTGGTACCATTGCAACTCCCTTGGTTCTTTTATCGTTGTATGATGCAAATTATCAACTATATCCCCATATTGCCTGTAAATTGCTAACATTCATGTATTGTGGTGTAGTGTGCTCCCCTGTTTGCATTTGTGCATCTATCATGGTAGCTACCGCTGTTGGTTGGCCCATTGTTACCATCATCATAGCTGAGGTTGGCATGCTTTTTTCACAACACCGAAGTCCCAGTTGGCACACACAAAAGAACAGGAGCACAAAGACGATGATGGGGATCAGTATTTTCATTGCCACATTTACCCATAATGGTATCCAACTGAACAAATTGTCGAACCATGTGCTTTCTTCTGCTCCTCCTTCCGTTCTCATTCTCTCTCCTAGATTGTGTACTGCTGTTATCACATGTGAGAGTGTCCCATTATCAGCATCTTCAGTTGGCACGAATGTGCAACACGCCCTCCCAATTTTTCGGCAAACACCACCGTCCATCGCCGTGAGGAGATCTGTGACATATATGTTTTGCATTGTCATTAGGCGCCGCACGCGGAGCTCTATTTTTATCACGTTGAACCCCTCTTCAGTGTCGTTAGCCAGTTGAATGAGCTCCCAGCGCACTATCTGCAACCATTTGGCGTTCGTTCGTGCTTGCAGTCCTGGGACAAGAAGTGAGGCAAAGAATGTCTCTGCTGATGAAAAGAGCTTGTATTTCTGCGGGATCTCAGCAAGGAGTTTCGATGATTCGGATGAGATGTAATTGGAGGATCTTTTACTTTGTGTCAATATTTTCTTTAGTTCATATTCTGACAATAGTTCATACGCTGGAGCTTCTGTTATTATTAGTTGGGGCGCTGTCGATGGTTCAGCCGTTTGCCCTGCTGCCGATATGCCAGCCGATTGCTCTGCTGCCGATATGCCAGCTAATTGCTCTGCTGCCGATATGCCAGCCAATTGCCCTGCTGACCCTTGGATGTGGCTCTCTGGTATTACCATCAGGGCTGTGTGGAGGGTGGCTAGAGCTCAAGTTCCTTTCCACGATGCGGGGAGGTGCAGGTAAGCTTGTTTGCCGCTAATCCAGTACATGTCCATTAGTGCAGCGGTGCCTTTCTTCATGTCAGGTGTTATGACCGTCTTGTTACATTTCCTTGTCTCTCCCATGTTCACCCCTCCCTCCCCATGGAAACACAGCTCATGTGGCACCTCCTTCTGTATTTTGATAGGCTTTTCTAATGCTGTGACCCACGTTAGCTTTGTGATATGTCGCAACCAGATGGGGTCACATACCTCCTCTATCCATTGGAAAGTGTCATTGGGTAGGCCTCAAAGTGCTTCTGCTTTGCATTCGATAGTTTCTTCGTGCCACTTATTTTCTGCATATCGCGTCCCCTTGATGACAAGAAATGGTTCCTTGAGGCAAATTACTCCTTGGCGCCTGCTTGTGCACGTTTTCTCATTCTCCAGTTGTTTCAATGTGACGGTGTGCGCTTGTAATGTGTTCTTTATTCTGCCTAAAACCAGATGAATTAAACATTGGGCCTCCGACAAGGGCACTTCCTGCAGTACTAACATTTTCGGTGTTCCTGATGCTTGCGGAATGAGTGAACAGACGTAGCAGCTTTCATTTGTTGCTTGCTTCGCCGTGGCACTCATGTTGGAATACCATTTATTTGATTGATCAGGGTGGCGGGGATCTTCTATTTCCACTAACCCCAGGTCATGATAAATGTCGTATCTTTTCCCTCCCGCCCTCCTTTTTCTCCTCCTCCTCCCTTCCTTGTTATTGTTTTTCACCCTTTTGTAATGTATTGGAAACATTCCAGCCCAGGTTGTATCATTGCTATTCAATATGGTATGTGTATCGTCATCAGTAGTAGCAATGTTGTGTGAGGTAGGGTGTGTGGTTGTCTGTTAATTAGTACTAGTGTTAATTAAATCATTTGGCCAATAATAATCTCCATCATATTCGTTATATCCATAAGCATTACTCATATTTATATTAAAATGTAACACTGACACACTTGTTGATCCTACAGTGATGTATTCTGTGGGTTGCATCACATCTGTATTGTTGACGTTAATCTCATGTGACTCTTTCCATATAGTCTTTACCCCAGTCCATATCATATGCGATCCTTCTCGTATCATGTTAGCTCTGCTTCCTCCCCTGTGCATGTCATTAACAAAAGATGAAAGAGTATAATACCAAGCTGCGAAAAACAACATTACTGACATCAAAATTGCAGCATATTTCAAAACACATTCAACGTTACTGAACCTTTCAGCCCTAATGGCGTCCCTATCACTATCTAGCATTAATTGGTTCTCCGCGATTGCAGGTCGTTGGGCCATTTGTCACCTGGAGGGACGATATAAATTCATTAAGTCACCACAATATATACATGTATTTACATTTTTTTTTTGTTCAACTTCATGTTTAATCATTATTTTTAGTCAAGTTTGTTCATTCACTCTATTGCACATGTACTTTTGCTATGGAGAGAATGATAGTAAAACAGTGATGGAGAAAAGCGTGGAACAATAATCGAAACGAAGGTGGGAGATAGAGAGAGAGAGTTGAGGTGTATGGAGAGGATATCAATCAATCAAAGAGGAAAGGAGGAAAACATAGAAAAGAAGGAAGTAGGCGATAAGTCGTGCAGAACAAAATACCTATCATAACTTTTATCTCTGAATGTTCTTTTCACTGACAATTTGGTTATCCTTTTTCAACCTCATTTGTGGTACCAGTGGTACCATCTTGCTCCTCCTGGGGGATTGTACTATCGTGTGCCCTCCTCACGTCTGATAAGGGCACCCAATACTTCAATCCTTTCACCTTCACTGCAGTGGTTGTACTATAGATGACCTCATAAGGGCCATGAAACCTGGGTGAATTCCACCTCCTCACAAAGCTGCGTACATACACATGTGCTCCTGGCATCAGTGGCCCGCTTGAACTGTCTGTGGCCGGTGTGGTAGTATCAGACGCCACATTTTCAGTAAAAGGCAGTGCTATGCTGCGTACTGGGTCAGGTATTCCTTGAACTGTTCCCCCAGCACTGTGGCAGCCCTGTGCGCATCCGATGCTCTTCTAGTCAGGCATACTGGCGTGTGTATTTGCCTCCCAGTCACAATTTCGTGGGGGCTCAGATGGTGGTCTTTACATGGTTGCGTCCTGAGTTGCTAAGGGCAAGCAATACACCCAGTTCTTCTTCAGTGTGTTACACAGCTTAGATAACTTACTCTTCAGTAATCTGTTGATCTTTTCTACCACTCCATTCGCCATCAGATGATAAATTGAGCATAGTTTGTGTTTTACCCCCAAGAGTGATGTCACTTCCTTAAAGAGGTCATTCACGAAGTGTGTACCGTTGTCTGTTCTTATTACATATTCCCCATCGGGAAAACACTTCCCGAACAAGGAACTTGGCCGCACACTACACGTCTGGGTGGGGACATGGGCCCGCTTCAACCCATCTTGAAAAGGGGCACACCACCACAATCAAATATCTTGCTCCATTACAGCGCTCTCCCATATCAGCATAGTCTATATGGAGCTCTCTAAATGGTCCTGTTGGTCGGGGCAGGTACCGCGCAGTGTTCTCAATGTCATTCCTGAATTATATGTTTGGCATGTTATGCATTCTACAATGAATTTTGACAGGTGCTCTTGCAAATTGGGGACGAACCAGTGTTCCTGGATGTCTGCGGCAATGTGTTGCTTTGCTACATGGCTGGGGAAATGCAGCTGTTGGAATGCTTTTTTCTAGTAACTCTATGGTCATTACAACCTTTCCTGTTGTCTCCTGTCTCCAAATGAGATCTGTGGCTGATTGTTTACATCCTTGTTTGCTCCACAGTTCTTGCTCCTCCTGTGGTGCTCTTCTTTGTAATTCTATTATCTGCGCTATTGGGGTATTATTGTATGCTTCTTTTAGTGGGTCTGTGGTGGTTTCTTTTACAATGCATTCGAGTGTCACATTGAAATACGAGGCCTCTTTCGCTGCTGCGTCGGCTGCCGCGTTTCCCAATGAGATTGCATCTGTGTTGTTGGTATGGGCTTGGCATTTCACCACTGCCACTACCAATGGTACTGCTAATGCATCTATTAGCTCATTCAACAATGTTGCATGCTGTACTGGAGAACCGTCTGCCCTCCTGAATCCCTGTCTATGCCACTGTGACAACCCTGAGTGCACTGTGCTAGTTGCATATGCTGAGTCTGAGTATATTGTCACCGCACAGCCCTTGGCTGTGTGCAGTGCTTCGTTCAGGGCAGTTAGTTCGGCTGCCTGTGCTGAGTAATGGGATGGGGGGCGCTTTTGCACAATCGTCTCATAGTCATCTTCCTCCATGCGCACTACCGCCATTCCGACATGTATTTCCCCTGTTTCGGGTTTATTGATGCTGACCCATCTTTGAAATATATTTCTCCCGCCTGTAGGGTATTTTCACTTGCTTTTGGGATGTCATCACCTCCCCCTCATATGTGGCACAATCGTGTTCCTGTATGTCCTCTGTCGCGCATGGATCAGTAATAAATGTTGCTGGGTTTACTGTTTTGCACCTTACAACGTGTACGTTGGGACTTGAAATTATTATTTCATACGCTGTTGCTCTTTGTGTCGTTAGTGTTGATTTTGATCGCTCAAGGATGGCGAATAGGGAATGCTCCGCATATAGCGTTACTGAACACCCCATGACAATGGTGACACTCTTTTCAATCACGAAGGCCGCAGCTCCGAGAGCCTGTTCGCACGCGAAATGGCCTTGCATTACTGGATCTAGTGTCCCACTGTAATACGCCAATGGTTTGTGACCTAAAGATGTTTTTTGTGTCAGTACTGCCGTCATCAGTGTTCCATTACAGTGTGAAAACAAGAAAAATTCCCTCTCATAATCTGGGTTCGCAAGGACTGGGGCATCAGCAATGAGGTCTTTTAGTTTCAAATACTGTGTTATCATTTCTTGCGTCCACTTTATTGCGGCTCTATTTTTCTGTGCCTCTTTTAACGCTTGTAGTAAGGGGCGTGTGTGTGCCGCGTAATCAAGGATCCATGCTCGGCAATAGTTACAAATGCCAAGAAACTTTTGCATGTCTTTCACAGTTTTTGGGATTATTATTTTGCGTATAGCAGCTGCTCTGTCTGGGAGTATTTGCTTCCCATCTTTTGATATTAGCTGTCGGAGGTATACAACCTCGGCGAGACAGTATTGCAATTTTCCTTTGTCCACCTTGTACCCCTTGGTAGCTAGCACATTCAGTAGTGCTATCGAGTCTTCTCTGCACTTTTCTTCTGTATGGCTGCAGACGAGTAGATCGTCTACGTATTGGATGATGGTACTCTCTACATCTATGTTTCCAATGTCCTCACATAACACCCTGTTAAAAATGCTGGGGCTTTCGCAATACCCTTGTGGGAGTCTGCGATGTTCATAGCTGTTGTTCCGTAATGTGAATGCTGTCAGGTATTGGGATCCTGGGTCGATTGATATGGAGAAGAAAGCATTCTTCAAGTCAATTACAATGAAACATGTTGATTCTTTTGGTATGCTGCGCAATATCAATGCCGGGTTAGGCACTAATGGGAACTCTTTTTGAATGACGTCATTGAGTGGGCGGAGATCCTGGATCATCCTCCACGCCCCTCCTTTTGCTTTTTTGATCAGGAAAATCGCTGTATTACATGGGGAGTTTAATGGCACTATGATGCCTTGTTTTAGGAGTGCATTTGTGGTTTCCCTAATTCCCTCCTCAGCTTCTCTTGATATGGGATATTGCTTTACTCTCGGCAGTATAGCACCTGGCTTGAGTTTTATTTTTATTGGTGTCACCTCATGCAGTAGCCCTACATCGTGGGGCCCTGTGGTCCAAATTTCAGGTGCTACCTTTGCCATGTCTTCCTCAAATATAGTCAGTGGGGCATTAATGCTAGCCATCAGTGGGTTGTGTACCTCTCTGTACTGGATCATAATATCACATGGTATGCTTATTTCCATTATTATTTCTCCATCATTTTCACCATCAGTGAATAATTCCTCGTCTGTTATATCTTGTAGCATTATGTTTGGGTCTATGCATAACACAGTTCTCCACTCGCACCCATGCACGTCCAGTCCTATGACCACAATACGTTTGCTGGATACTTGGACTGCCTCGATGTCTATGGACATTATCGTGCCTGGCACGACGTCTGTGTGTGCAATTAGGCGGAATATGAAATCTGATGGTGTTCTCCATTCTTTTCTCGTTATCTCTGGCACCGCTCGTGCTAATACCGTGATGCCATAAATAAACATACTTATATCAATGGGTATTCCTCGCACCACAACTTCGTTCATTACTGTGCTGATCATCAACATGGCTCGTTCTGGGCATACTCCTGGGGTTGAACACACTATTCCTTGTTCTGTAAACGAGATGGTCATATTTAATTTGCTTAACAAATCTCTCCCCAGGAAATTGATCAGAGCGTCTTCGTGGTACAGTAAGGGTGAGCGCACGGTTTTTCCCCCCACCGTTATATCAAGATCTTTAGTGTAAGGAACTTTTAAAATAGCCCCAGAGAACCCCTGCGTCTCTAGATTCCTGCCCGAGAGCGGAAACCACCCTTCCATAAGACATGATTTCTCCGCTCCTGAGTCTACCATAAAGATAAACTGCTTATTTCTTATCTCTGCCCCCTCTAGTGGTTCCTCTTCTGCACATAGGGTGGCGGATAGGACTGGACATGCAAGTGTTCCCTGTGAGCTGTCCTAATCTGAATGTCTTTCTTGCTCTGGCACTGAAAAGACATTGTCTCCAACCACGGTCACGCCACGGTATGGTGCGGACGCACCGTTTGTAGCTGTTGCATAACAATTATGGTTTGCGTTTCCTACTGCGTTTTGTCATGCCATAGGTTGTGGCGGTGGTTGCTGTCCTTGCTGCATCTGAGGTTCGTTATAGCATTGGTCTTGCTGTCTCCCTCCTCCCATTGGTAGTCCATAGGGGCTACCTGGTTGCGAGCACCCCCAACTTTGTTCGTTCTCCCTGGGCTGTTGCCCCTGGAAATACCCTGAAGGCCGCATTCTACAATCTCTCGAGTAGTGTCCCCATCTCCCACAATTCCAGCATGACCCTTGTGGTCCGCCTCTCATTTCTTGACCACCAAATCCTCTATTCCCCATACCTCTAAACCCCCCTCTCTGGCCACGGTACCCACCTCTTCCCCTTGCTGGTCTTTCTTGTCACTGTTGTCCACCGTATTGATCTTCTTAGTTCCACTGTCCTTGTCTTCCTGTGGCCCGCAGTGCCACTATTGTTGCTGGTCTGTTTCCCGCTCCTTCATCCCCCTCATTTTCTCTGTCTGTGGCTACGCTGGCGTTGACGGCGGCGACCTTCAGTAATTTGTTCTGTACCAGCTTCGCTTCGTCTGCCAGCCTTTTTTGTGCTATCTCCTTTTCTCTCTCTTTGATCCTCCTGCAGTGGTGCACAATTATGCTCTGTATTTCAGGCCAGCCCTTGGCTTCTATCCCAGCTATTTTGTCCAAGGCCTTCTGCACCTCCTTCGGGAGCCCCTTTTTAATGATAAAGTAAAACAAGGCGGTGGACTGGTTCCACGCCGTGCCAGTTTCGCTTCTCCATAAATCCTGCACCGTCAGTATGAATTGCGTAGGATCCTCGTTCTCCTCCATTGTGCACTGCATCACTAAATGTAAATCTGGAATATCTGGAAACATGCGCCTCAATGCATCCCATACTTGTGCTCGAACGTTGTTGAACGCCGACCCATCGTGGCGGTCACAACTCATCGTTACTCTGGGGAATCTGGGCGTTTGCCACACTGCGTCTGCTTGGTCACCAATTGCTGACACTAATAAACTTTTCACATCCCCTATCGCTAGCAGCACTCCTGCTGTGTTTTTCTCAAAGGCGTGTATCCATTTCCCAGCCCCTCCCGATAGTGGGGGGAGGATCTTTAGCAAGTTGTTTTTATCCATTTGAGCCCATGGAATGTAGTGTGGCCTACCTGCTCCGTTATGTATCAATGGCATTTGTAACTTGTGTTTCTTTCCTACCTTACTTACCGCACCTTTCTTTATTTTACTTACCATCATATTTCCCCCTCGCTGTCTTAGTCTACCCTGCCATAGTGGTGGCGATGGTGTGTCTGGGTAACGGTGGTTTGGCAGTGGGGACCCGGCCTTAGCAGCTGCCTCTTCATATTCGTCTAAGTCACTCCACACCTCTTCTATTTCTGATTCTTGCTCATTGTTCCCTTCACATCCTTCCCCTCTGTCACTTTCTGGGGTGGGTGGCCGTATAATCCTCAAGGGTTTGTCATTTAGATGAAACAGGAACTCCCCTGACCGCCACTCTTTCTCTTGCCCTTGTGGTATGCGTGTTCCTTGTGATGATACTGATCGCGCTGGCTCTGAGATTGCTTGCACCACTTCCCCTGCTGTGCTCAATGTTGGCATTAGATCCGCCATGGATAATGGTGGCACCTCTCCTCACCCTGGCAGCATTTGGCCTCTATCGCACAATGCTCTTTGCCGCGTTATTTCCATCTGTGCATGCGCTAGCTGGCGGTCTAATTCTCCAGTGAAGTGTGCCAAATTCACGGGGGTGCACTTGTTGGGCCATACAAACCTCCTTTATCAAAGGGTGGCAGTGCCGTGGCAACTGCTCCGGTTGAGGGTGCGGGGGTGGGACATGCTGGTATGTACAGGGGCTCACTGTATCCTACTGCTGGCCTTGACATTAAAGGATATATTTTGGTTGTATCGCCTTCAGCTGTAGTGGTTGTGCACTCGCCCTTTGGCGTTCCGCTTACCTCTTCCTGCATTTTCTGTGTTCCGTTCGTTCTTTCTTTATTTACCTCTGCTGTAGGCGTAACTTCTTCAAACATTCGCCACAAGTCTAGTACTTCTCTTCTATTCTGTAGTTGTTTCCCCTTATACCTTGCTTACAAGTGTGTGGATACTAAATTTAACACCCTTTTATCGAATGACCCACCTTCGGCCCAAATTGGCGTCACACTGTCTCCTTTTATCTCCGTCAACTATTGATTGTGTTATTTTTTGTATAACGGAAGGTGCTGACAAATATGTGCTAGTGGTGTTATTCCCCCCATGACGATATTTTTTTTTCTTTCCCTTGTCTGTACTTGCCCTTCAACCTCCCTTTCACTTTTATCACTTCTTCACTGGTCTTTCTTTCCTTCTAGCTGGACAATACACCACAAATCTTCTCAGTTACTTGTAGTTGTATGCACATATATGTATATATATATATATATATATATATATATATATAAATCAATTTTCAATGGTACCCTCATACTGGTTGCATGTTCAAATTCAACAGTTCATTTTTGCATATTTTGCCACCTTTATCCACAAATCAATCACAGTATTTGGATATCCTTGACAAAAATGGACAGAACACAAAAGCACATGTAACACTTGTCATGCACATGCACTACCTGCGCACTTTTTCTCCCCGTTTTGTTCTTTTTACCACCCCTTCCCTGTTTCGCCTACTCTTCTCATTCACTCCCCACCTCTTACACCCTCTTACTCTTTTCCAAGAATCCTTTCGTACCCAGAAAAAGAATGTTCTAAATAACTACTCTGAGTCTACTCAATATACGAGACTCCTACTATTTTCTCTGTATCTTCACTTATTTATTCTGCACTGGACGAGACAATGCTACACGGCGCCGCCTTCTACCCCGTTCGGGCTAGGATACCACTTCTCTTTTTTCTCTTCACTTCTTACAAAAACCTAATGGCCAAATAAAGGACGGATTAGAAAAGCCACATCATCACTCACACAGGCCCTACTCTTCCCTATAACCCATTACCACCTGTCCGCCCAATTTCCCCCTTACCTTTCCTTCGTAACCTTCGCAAACCGGCACTCACGTGTTCAGTCAGGTGACTCGAGGGTCGCTGCTCGCAGTCCGACCCAGTCAGGCTCGCACCCCAACCAAGCTGTGACCCGCCTCAGCAAGCAGCTTTTCAGTCGGGTATTCGTCAACCGGGAACCCTTGACCCTTCTTCGTAGTGCGCACAGGTTGGTCGGCCGCGGAGGCGATGGTTTTGCTGGGGGTGTCCCGGATCTCGCCGCACGGCGCCGGCCTCGAGGCACCTCTCCAATCACGTCGCAGGGGGTCACCAAATGTTTGTGCCCTCCCTGACTCTACGTGTAAAAATTAATAATACAGACACTCCCTGGACAAGGAATAAGGCACAAAAGTGCAGGCTGCGAGAGTTCAAGGAAAAGTTTATCTAGATCTCTGAGAGCGCTCTGACCACATCAAGGTTACAACACATTTATATAGGACATTGACATTTTTAACATATGATGCTACGTTGGACCTGGATTGGTCAGCCGTGGTGGTGTCTTAGGTGTGGGCATTATCTCTTCCTCCGGGTTGGTTGCTTGGTTGGTGGGAGGATTGACGTCAGACATCTGTGCTCCGGATGGGTGAAGGTCAGGTCGCTGTGAAACATGGTGGTCACTATCTAAGCTAAGAAAATACATCCTGAATAATGCATGCACTAAATAATGGTTGATCAAAAAGACCCTCAGTAGTGTATCATGTCATTGTACAAATCACTCAAGGGTTTATATCATCTATAACGTTTGGGTTATACAGGTCACAGGTTTACGGGCCTTGACCACTATAATACTGTCATTGAACTGTAGGGTTAGTCTCACAAGAATCTCAGGTATGTGGCATTTGTTAGTATTGGGCACAATATACTGCAGAAGGGGTCTAATGTTAGTTGAGGGTTTGTTGGGTGGGCTTCATAGCATGGTTGGCAGTCTGGCACATGAAAGGAATGCCTTGCAAGCACACAGGGTTAGAATGGCAATAAATTTCAACTGGCGAGGGTAAGAGGGCAAGGGCACTTTTGTGGAGATGGACGAGCTATGTGCTTGGCTCATGTTGGTTCACATGCAGGACAGTGATCTCAGAGGAAAAGAGATGTGTTACATTTATTATTTTTTGCAAGCAGCTCCGGCTTCAGCATGAGAATGGAGCTGCGGAGTATTCCAGTTGGAGTGGGAACGAGGGTGGGGGCCATGTGCTCTGAGCTGCAGCGGCGGGGAAAAGGGAGAGAGGCATTTTGTACTATCGCAGTGAGGCCTGGTCACCAAGATGGAGTCGAAAGTGGGTACAAAAAATGGATGGCCCGTGTCCTGCTCGGTGGTCCCATCTATGCAAATGTAACCCAAAATTAACATTGCGTAAGGGTGAGGGGCGTACCCACCACTAGAGGCACTTGGTCGAGTTTTGTACTGAGAAGTGATGCCAGAGAGGGGCCCATTGGCCCCTTGCTCCCACACAGTTATTATATCAAAACATGGTCAGTGAGATAAAGCAGGCCAACAATCCACCCCACTCTTGAAATGTTACAAGAAACTTTGAATATGTGATTTGTTTCTACAAAAAAAGCTACTGTGAGCTCTGTTTCAGATGTGCCCTCAACTAAGACATACATGGATCAAAGGAGCCTAATAATATTGAAATATGGCTGTGACAGACTTGCCTTGGAAATTAAAGTTGAGCAGAGCTTTATTTGTTTACTTGGACTACTGTTGATATGCTTGCCCCTTCCTTCTTTGGTTGAGTCATGAATGGTCTGTAAGCACATCTTCTTGGATGTTTGAGGAGGTCTGTCTCCTATAGCCAGCAAAAAATGGAGGCTTTTAAATGCATCTTCCTTAAGAGATTGAGGAGCTCTGGCTCACGTGTTCAGCATGCAATGCATGCTTATTTCGCTGATAATTCAAGAGTTCTGGGTTATGTGTCTGGGATGTAATAAATGTTTCTTTCTCTGATAACTGAGAAGTCCATGCTCCTGTGCCCAGCATGCAATGGGTGTTTCTTTCTCTGATAGTTGTGTAGTCCTGGCTCCTGTGTTACGCAATTGATGTTTCTTTCTCTGATAACTGTGTAGTCCTGGCTCCTGTTTCCATCATGCAACAAATGCTTCTTTCTCTGATAGTTGTGCAGTCCTGGCTCCTGCGCCCAGCATGCAGTGGATGTTTCCTTCTCTGATAGTTGTGGAGTTTTGGGTTCGGTTTCCATGATGTAATGAATGTTTCTTTCTCTGATAATTCAGGAGTCCTGGCTCCTGTGTCTAGCATGTAATAGATGTTTATTTCTCTGACAGTTGTGTTCTCCTGGCTCCTGTGAAGACGGAGGTCCAAGTATGGCTCTCATGACCCCCACACAATTCTCAGCCAGAAGACAGACATGACAGATGCACCTCATTCTTAGGCCCTTTACTGTCATTGTCGATGTCTCAAAGATGTGAGAAACATTACTTTCTCAGACATCCATTCAAGCCATACCCAGTTGATGTTCTGGAGGAGATGGTGATGTCATCAATCGAACATGATGACTGACCACAAATCAAGAAATCAATGATGTCATCACTGACATCACGACATAGCTGCACTTAGAGATGAAGTACATAGCCATCCATTCGCAAAGTTACACAAACATGCACTGGTTTATTGCATATAGATATGAAACATATGCTTATGATTCATACAGGTAGATGACAGGCACATACATATCTCTATACCTAGTCACATTCTTCGCCAAAGCTGAACCATAAGATGCCAAAGTATACATATACCAAGCTTGCACATGCTAACATGGAAAAGCCATAAGGACAAATATGGAAACTGTAGGCCCATTGAAGTGAATGAGGAAGGGAAGACAGGCGTCAAGTACATGGAAGGGCTGGCATGATTGCTGCAGCCAGAGGCAACTGAATGATGCACCCAGTCAAGGACGAGTGGAGACGGAAAGTTTATGGTGACCAAGACGATAAGCCAACTGCGAGAAATTCAGGCTAAAATCCTCATAATTACAGGCAAGAGAGCTCTGTTTCTTGGTCCCGACACACATGACCTAGCAGAACAAGACAATGGGCCTTATAATGAGGTTGGAGGTTGCCTTGCCGGTTTTACCGGCATGGCTACCTCCACTCACATCCGGGTCCGTTAATGGGCAATTACCAGGCTATTCCAGCCCAGCCGGACCCGGTAATTGCCCATTCGTGGGTACCGGGCCCAGTAAATTCCCATTTGAGCCCGCATAGGACTCAATGGGAATGGGGAGGATGGTAGCAACGGTAACGTTAATAATGGTACCGTTGCTACCATTACGTTCTGCTCGCGGGTGCAGGTATGGCTACCAGGTCAGACCTGGTGGCTGCAAGAGCACCCGCAAGCAGAACTCCTAGTATGGCAATACGGTAGCAAGGGTGCCGGTAGCGATACCAGCGCCGTTGTTGCCTTACCACCATATTCGTAATGAGGCCCAAAGCCTATTCAATTGAGATGGATGGAGAAAAGTTGTTCCCACCAAATCGTAGGTGGAAAGATACAAGTGTTGCTCATAAGCTGCCAACTGAATGCACTCTCCCAGGCTTAGGTGATCGAAGTGGCAACATTACAGAACACACAGCCCCTCCATGTTCATTCTCATTGCCTTGAGAAAGTACACTCAGCCTGGTAACCGTCCAGGGTCCTAGGGCTGGGAGGACACCATTCACGTGAAGGTATAATGTGTTGCAGGAGCCAATGGACTCCCTGCGACCCTGCAACATTGCAGATTGAAACATGTAGAGGTGGTCCTGGAGAAGCCACCAGATATGGCTATCCAGTGGTAGAAGTAACCCCTATAGAACATATACCTAGTTATCCTAAACTGACCAATGTGAATGCCTCATAGGTGTTTAGGATGGAGCTTGGTTTTGTGATTTCACACCTGGACAAAACTGGATGACACACCCTCAGGAGACGAGAACCCTGGAGAATTCATGTTTTTCTAGTGTGATCCCTGTCAATTTTCTAGATAATTAAGACAGTAAAGTTTGTCCCATGGCTGAGTCTTCTGTTCTTGAGGTGAGGAGTTTTTGAAGGGCCAGATTGTCTCTCTACTGGTAATTGGGGTGACTGCTATAGACCCCTGACACTAAAACGCATGTGTCCAGCATGCAATGGATGTTTCTTTCTCTGATAGTTGTATTGTCCTGGCTCCTAGTCCTGTATCCAGCATGCAATGGATTTTTTTATCTCTAATAGTTGAAGAGTTCTGATTTATGCAGACAGCATGATATTCATTTTTCCTTCTTTCATATTTGAGTTCTGTATTCCTTTGTAACATGAAATCCATGTCTGCTTCTTAGATGGTTTAGGAGTTCGGGCTCCCTTATCTAGCATATGACAAAAGGCTTCCAAATACCTATTTTGCAGGTGTTTGAAAAATCTGGGTTTGCTGTCTCAAAATTCAGCATTCCTTTCCTGACTTACTGTTCTCCAGAATTGTACACTCCAAGATCTATGTGTCAGCCATGTGCAAAACCGGATGCCGAACCAGATCCGTGATGTCAAAATAGGACGGACCACAGATCAGACTGCATGTCACAACTCTTCCTTCCTGGTTGTTTCAGTGCTCCCTTCCCTTTTCCGATCCTCCATTTTTACATCCTGCTCTTCCTCTGCTCCTGTTCTGCTTCTCTGTTCTTGATTTCAGCATTGGCTCGTTCCTTCCTTCAAGTCTGCCGTTCCTTGCAGTGCCTTCCGCCTTCCCCCATACCGCCTTCAGCAGCCTATGAGGATCCTTTCTTCTGCATTTTATGAACACCTGTGTCCTGCTGGTTAGCTGCTCTCCTTGTGGTTTTGTTCTCCGGAATTGCTTCCCCATCAGCTATCGCGGACCTTTCATCCTGCTTCCTGGAGACTCCCTTCCCCTGCTACTTCGGTTTTCCTCTTCAGAGGTTTTGCATTTTGGGTCTGGATCCCTCTCAGAGCCTCGGTTCTCTCTGCCATCAAACACAACTGTGGCTGCGTCACAGGATAGACCATATTTACACCAGAAGAAAAATAGTCACCAATCAAAGGTAAGGGTGACGTATGAGACATTCTAAATTCAATTTTCATTTTCAGGTTGCTTCAGGGTTATAATTCAAAGTTTCATGGTTTTGTGTTACTCTTTGGAATAATATTTTTATTTTGTGGGCTTTCTCCTTGAACTATCTCCTGAATTTTCTTTTGGTTTCTCTTTGCACCATATGTTCCTCTCACGCAGTGTCTGTGTCTCTTGTTTTCCTCTTTCATTGGTTTGCCTGTCAGTATTCCCACCGGCAGCCTTGTTTTGTTCCAACAGGTACCACCTCCCTCTTATCTTCTGCTTTGCAGCTCCCCACAATTCTCCAATTGCTTCTGCTACAGCAACGGTTTCTTTCTTTATCATCACTACTCAGGGACTCTGAAGAAAAATATCTAGTGGACCAGTGTGTCTTGGCCTCCATCCTCTTAACTTTCACCCCAGTAGGAGTGCATAGTTTGACTTCCCTCATTACTTTCTTGAACTTCATGCTGGCACAACACTAGGTACGGCATCCCATTGTCAGAGGAAACCATGCTCACACATAATGGCAAACAGTCTTGATTCCTTCATTGGCTTGCAAGTCTCAGAAAACAACATCCTACCACTAAATGAGACACCCCTAACTAACCAAGAGAAAAAAAGAGGATCCAATACGGACCCCTCCCGTCCCCTGCACACCTTGAATTTGCATCAATATGGCGCCTTAATAAACATTTAAATGGAGAGGGTAGATATACATTCGAGTAGATTTCAATAAGCAAGATAGTTTGCAATGGTTTAGTAATGACATCCAGATAACAAAGAAAACACATTCTTTTATTCCAAACGCAAAGGCCAGGGTAGGTTCAATTCATTTGATAGTGGCTGATGCGTTTCGAGAATTGTGTTCTCTTCATCAAGAGCCCAAAAGAAAGTGAACCATTCACCCAGGGTCGTAATGGATTTCCAGAAGCCAAAGTGATGGGAGGACACTGATCAAGTAGATAAATATTGCTGGTGAAAACCTGGCCAGTAGTGAATGACCTCTAATATTAACAGGCTTCATGCTGGTCTTCAAGTTATGGGCGCTAAAGTTCTGAGCGCAGGCAAGTGTGTTTAACAAGTTTCACTGGACTTAGTGAACCAGAGACATGGAACCCTTACTTCGCAGATGGTGCAGAGAATCCGGGGTTAGAATAAGTAAGCCACACCAACCACGGGCAGGACAAAACAAGAAGTGCCTCCACTCGGGCGATTATCGGGCTTGCCCCAGATCCCCCTTTATCTGTGTTCCGTATTATGAGGGTTCCGTATTGGATCCTCTTTTTTTTCTTTTTTTCTTTGTTCTCTTTGTATATTTATGTGACCCTGTGCCAGGGCTACTTTTCCTCCCCCGCACCCTAAAGATGTTGTTACTGTTGTTAACTGTGAATTCTAATCCGATTCTGCAAACTCAAGTGTGTGCACCTTCCATCCTCCTTCCTGTTGTTCTCACACACCTAACTAACCTCACACATCCACCAGACCCTTTACCTTTATAGATCAGGGTGACCTGACCATTGAAGATCCAATAATGCTATGACAAGGCCTTCTGGCACACGTATCCCACCAAATAAATTGCTCCATTCCTTCTACCCACTGGTTCATCCTTACTGTTCAAAGATTGAAGAGATGTGTGTTGACATCCTTTTGGTCAAACGTGACGTGACGAGGGACATGAGCCTCTTCCTCTAAGGGAACATCTGGTCTCCCCTCCCCATCCTAATGGCATAGGTCCTACACCTCCTGGCAATGTCTGGTTTTATTCAACAATTCATTGTTCCATCCAGTTCATGAAGGATCATGCTGCTGAGCTCAGGTCTTTGACCTTGCTCCAGTTACCCCGAGGAGCCCGAGTCTTCAGTCTTCAGTCCTGATGCGCATGCATCATCCAGTACGGACTTCAGCCAACATAGGGAGGGATGGCCTAATAAATGTTGGCTAGAAAAAGGAAACTAAGGGGTATACAGGTTGTAGCATCATAGGAGTGGAACACATCTTACCTTATGTTATAAAGGTTTCCCAAGAGTCCTCTTGCAAACAAAACCCCTCTTCTCCTCCAGCCTTCCTTACATATTCATTCTTTTATTTATGTATTGAACAATATACACCCACAGTCACCCCTTTTGCACTTTCAGTGCAACTGAAAATCCCAACAATTCAATTTAAAATGCAGCTCCTCCTTTTGGTTAAATGAGCAACACGTGTAATGGGAAACAGGTTAATGCAGAGAGGCATTAAATACTCCCCTAGAATACAAATTAAATTAAAAGAAAAACATGTATTCAATTAGGATATACATGAGTACTTCTAGCTCTTTGTGCAACTGCTCCGATTTGCTACGCAATTGATGCAGCAACATGCATGGATACAGATTCCCAGAGGGTCTAAGGCACCCAGTTTTGACCGCATTATTCGCCCTACAGCAATATCTGTGACAGCAGACGATACCAGCTATCAAAGAAACAAGAAAAGTATTATGCACACAGTAGTGGTGAGGTAGGCTGTTCAGAGATTTAATTGCTAATTGGAACAGATACAATTATAGGGAATACACAGGGTAGCTTAAAATTCTCTCTTTTCTTTAATAAACACATCTTCCTACACCTGCAAACATGTTTGTATATCACTTATCTTTTTACCTCCAGTAACACTCCTTAGAGATTCTCGATCCTTCTTAGGCTAACCCTAGGCCATCTTTGCTGAAACTCTATGTGTAAGCTTACTGGCCTTCTTTCTGCTGCAGGACATAAAACATTAAAACGCTGTGTTCTCGTCTGCAAAACAAACTATATATCTACCGATGGTGCAGACACTAGATTCATGTATTTGTCCTCATTCTGAAACAATATCTTACCATGTAGAGTAACAGTTGTTGCTTACCCAGCCCTGAATATTCTATTTCCCACCAGTACCACTTGTCTTCTAATTAAACTTACTAAGGAATTGCAGCTGAGGAGGCTGCAGGGGGCATTATTTTCAATTTGAACCAATACACAACGATAGGTCAGAGGTTGCCTCTGGGGCAGAAGTTAAATATTGGAAAGAACTGCAAAGGGGTTGCACCTGGCACACATCTCGATGTGTGACCCAGCCCTAAAAGCAGCCTAACTCACTGGTCGGTGCCCATATTCCTTTGACTTGGCCTTTAGCCTTGAAGGTGGACACTCTGTGTTTTTGCATTTCCATCTTCTGTACTTCCACAGGTCTCTCCAGGGACACAGATATTCCTGGATTCCAGAATTGTTACTGAGGCTCATAAACCAGCTGTTGTGCAGCACATATTCTCTGATGCCAAGGAGCTCCATGTTCAGGTTGTCTTGAGCTACTGCACAGGCAGTGCTACACTATAACATTTATTCTGATGACACTACTCCTTGGAACAGTTGGACTAACACATCTTGGGCCCGATTCATGGAATTTCATGCATGATTAAAAGTGACTCTGCACTGCTGAAAAGTGACTTTGCACTGCCGACACAAACCCTGATTCATGGAACTGTGCAACATTCTTTTTTCCAGTGCAAAGTCACTGCAATGACTTGTTGTACTGCCAAAATGATTATGCACTGACTTTGCACTGCAAACATACATTGTGCACAGTTCCATGAATCAAGGTTTGTGTTGGCAGTGCAAAGCACTTTTCAGTAGTGCAAAGTCTCTTTGAACCGTGCAAAAATGCCATGAATCTGGCCCCTTGTGTGATAGTGCCAATAACTATACTGACAAACAATTTGATACACACTAGCACACACCTTAGTTACTTCCCTGTTGTTCCTAGAACTCAAAGTCGCAACTCAAAAGCAGAACAAGTCAGCTGTGTTATTGAGACCTGTTCCCAACCCATGCTCCTTCTCTTCTATGCTAGACCTGTCCAGTGCAGCCACTGAGTGAAATCTCAAAGCAATGTCTCCTGTTCTGTTTGTTTCGTTCTCACTTATTCTTTGCAGCAACTCATTCAACACATCTGTGGCAATCGACTCATTAAGAAACCAGGCAATCATCCATTGCATTTCTCATTCATTTTATCGAAAGTGCACAACATTTAAACAAAATAGCATTAGATTGGAAATGTATGTTAGCTCGGGCAAAGTCTCATTCTGAATAACCCTGCTGCGAGTTACTTCCTGATGTTCAGCAGCTCAATCTTGGGTGTAACTCTCATATGAGAAGCTATTTGGGAGTGCCTTGCATGGATATGGCACTTGGCCTGGCTGACTCTGGGCTGGTGTGGGCAAAACTCCTAAATGAAGGTTGATACCACATTCCCAGCGTCCATTTAGGTCACATGTTCCTCCTTGATAACTCACTATGTACCTCGGATGAATCCAGGGCCATTATTCAACATGAGTTGTAGTCACCATGTGGTATACATTCTATTTTCGTCCAGGCCAATGTCATGTAGGATTAGTCTTTAGATTTCTCAAAGAAAGGATGTCATTTTAAACAGCTAACAGATAGCAACACATCACAGTTAT
The DNA here is from genome assembly GCF_040938575.1 of Ambystoma mexicanum. NCBI lineage: Eukaryota > Metazoa > Chordata > Amphibia > Caudata > Ambystomatidae > Ambystoma > Ambystoma mexicanum. The sequence goes on along the minus strand of NC_090923.1, from coordinate 618,490,619 downwards.
TTGGTATTGAGCACCTGGAGACCATGCAAATGGCAGCAGTGTTTGACATAAACTCATTAACGTAACATGACATAACATAACCCACATTTCACCCTCTCGTGGCTCTGGTGCCACAACACATTTAAAGTGAGTAGCATGCACCCAAGAGGGATGCCATCTGTTTTAATGACAGAATTGGTAGTAAGAAGTACCTGGTAAGGTCCATGCCAATACAGTGCAAATGCAGATGTCTTCAGATAGCTCTTGATCATGATATAATCACTGGGCTCCAACGGGTGGCAAGCTTCTGTTGTGTCTTTGGAAGAGACTCTTCACCTGCCCATGAACAGAAATGTTTTGTATTTGTATTTGGTTTATTTATATTGCACACCCGGCCCTCAGGCATCTGGGTGCATATCTTACAGGTAAAAACCTCCAAGTTACATTACTTGAGGTACATGGTACATAGAGGAAGGGCAGGTAATAGCGGAACATAGGTTTGGCTTTGTTATTGAATGTTGTGTATCAGGGTTCAGATGAGTTGGGGAGTGTGTTCCAAAGTTTGGAGGCAAGGACTAGGAAACTGGACCCCCTGCATTCTGTAATATAAATCTAGGTATAGCAAGTGAGTGTGCTTGTGCAGATCTAAGTGGTCGGGTAGCTTTGTGTGCTGTGAAGTGGTTGGCCAGGAATTCAGGGGCTTGATTAGCTCGGCACTTGTGTGTAAGTGCAAGGGCTTTTTTGAGAAATTCTGAGTGCCGCAGGGAGCCAGTGGAGGTTCCGTCTGGTGTCAGAGATGTGCGTTTTTCTAGGGATATTGAGGGCCACTCTGATAGCATTATTCTGGGTTACTTGGAGCTTGTTAATGTTCTTTTGTCTAGTCCCCAGATAAAGGGCATTGCAATAGTCAATTGTGGTCATTACAAGGGTTCTTGCCAAGATGATGCAGTTTGGCGTGGTGATGAAGGGTCTGCAAGCTGTCACCAACTTACAAGTGTAGGCAGATGCTGAGAGCACTGAATTGATTTGTTTTGTCAGGGAGAGGGTCGAGTCCAGATGGAAGCCAAGGGTTTTGGTGTTATCTGACACCTTAATGGTGTTCCCATCAATGATAAAAGCTTTGAAAGCAGGATCCAGTTTGTTAAGTTGTGGGTGGGAGCCTAGGATAAGTAAATCTGTTTTATCATCATTTAAACGTAATCCATGATGTGCCATCCAAACTTGAATGACTGAGTAGACGTCGTTGAGAGCCTTTGAATCAGTTGTGTAGTCCCCAGTAATGGGAATAAGTATCTGGGTGTCATCCACATAATGAGTATGTGACACTCAGATAATCGAGAATATCAAATAGTGGTTTGGTAAACATATTGTATAATGTGGGGGATTCACAGGACCCTTGTGGGACCCCACATGTGACAGGTGAAGGATCAGCTGAAGCGGACGGGGAGAAAACACGCATGCTTCTGTTTGCAAGGAATTATTTGATACATGATGTGGCCTCGTCTGAAAAATGGGCAGCGGTTTTTAACTGATGGCAGAGAATTTGATGATCGACCAGATCGAACGCTGCTGAGAGGTCAAGTAATAGTAAAAGAGCTAGCTTGCCTTTGTCTTTAATGTCCTGAATTTGTGTTTTGAGGTCTATGAGGGCTGTCTCGGAAGTCTGATTGTCTGAGACTGAGGAGTCTATTTTACTGGAAGTGTTCCTGAATTTGTAAGTAGGCTGCTCGGTCTAAGATTTTCAGGAGGAAGGTCACTGTAGTGATTGGTCTGTAGTTAGACGGGTTGCTAGGGTCAAGTGTGGGTTTTTTAATGAGAGGGATGACCCATGCATCCTTGAGGTTGTCTGGGACCCTGCCTGCTTTGAAAGAGGCATTGATAAAAGTGATGATAAAGGGGGGTAGGTCATCCTTGATGATGGGTGCAGGACATGAGTCGCCTTGACAATGTGAAGGTTAAGTTTTTTAATGATATTTTCCACTTCCCAGATAGATAATGGACAGAAGCTGAAGGGTTTGCAGGAGTGCGTAGGTACTGACGGGCTGAAGACAGGTGCCGTAGAGAGTGGGTCTGTCATCAAGCTGCATTTTTTGTTGTTGATTTTAATCTTTAAGGTAGTAATTTTGTCCATAAGTGCATTTTGTATACTAGTACACCAAGCAGCGTTGGTATTGCTATTGTCTGTCAGGGTTAAGGGAGATTCAAGTTCTTTAAGGACCTTGAAGAGCTCTTTGGTATTAGATTCTGACTGAAGAATCTGTTTATTATAGGTGTCCCTTTTCACTGTGAGAATTGCTTCCTGATGCAATGATCAATATATTTTTATTAGAGTCTGTTGGATGGCTTTTCCAGTGTGACTCGGCACTTCTTTTGACTTTGCGTAAGTCTCTCAGCTGAGGAGTAAACCACGAGTTGAGGTGCGCACGCTGTTTAGGTTTGTGTAATTTTAATGGAGCTATGTAATTTAAAGCTTTTAATATAGTTTGGTTATAGGTGTCTACAAGGGCTGTAGGGTCAGAGCAGGAAACTACACGCTTTGTTAATAAGGGGGTGGATGATCGGTAGTAATCTCTCCTTAGTAATGTCCTTCTTGTCACAGGTTTGAATAGAGGGTGCAATGCTGGATTTGAGATTAAACTTGCTTTGACTGTGAAGGTTATCCTGTGATGATCAGACCAGATGCAAGGAGTGACTGATATTAGGTTGATGCTACAGTTCAAGTCAGCAAGCCAATCAAGGGTTCTCCCTTTGGTAAGTGTGGGCTCATGAATGTGATGATAACATCCTAGGTCAATCAATGAGCTGGCAAGGTCAAGGGCTTTAGATTCATTCGGGTCTTGGAATACAAGATTGAGATCCCTAAGAAGTATTATTTTTGTGTTGAGCTTTTTATTAACAGTGAGGAGGGTAGCGATATCCTCAGCGAAGGAGGAAATTGGTCCTGGCAGACGATAGATGAGGTGCACTGTGACAGTTTGGTTTGGTGATAACACTAGTTTAACCGATAACAGGTCAGCGGAGGGAATCTGGTTATTAGGGATTTGTCTAAGCTCTAGGGCACTTTTGAAGATGAAGGCTACTCCTCCACCTTTTGACTGATTGGTGTCTCGATCACTTCTAATAATGGAGTAGTTGTCAGGAATTGCTAAGGCCAGAGAGGGTCTGGATGCTGCGTGTTGCCAAGTTTCAGTGACGGCTAAGAAGTCAAAGTCCTCAGTCACAATGAAATCAGCGATGTCAAGAGCATGCGCAGGGAGAGATCTGGCATTAACCAGGGCCCCTTTGATCAAGTTGTTTCTGCTGGGGAGCAGTTAACGTTGGTAGATAGTCGGTTTTGGAGTGGAACATTAATGTCGTCTATACGGTGGAGGTAGTAGTAGGTGATGTGGTTTTAATTTTGGTGGCAGGGGAATAACACCTTTTTTTACTGAATCTGGAATCCTAGTCTGTAATTTCTAAGGCTGATCGCACATGTTTGGTTGGGTGTGAGTTTGTGTGCAAAAGTGTTCAAGCCAAAAAGCTGGTGAGTTCAAGTATGGATTAATACTTGGCATGATATACTTTGGCTCAGAGTTATGCAATGAAGGAATAAATGTGATGAAGGTGATGCGATCCAATGGGGAGGAATGAGTGTAATCCTGATTGGCGTGCCTAATTAGGATTGGGTGGTATATATGAGCAAGGTTTGAGTGTTTAGTCAGATAGTAGGTGTTGACATTGAATGCTAAGGTTACAAAGGACAGAAGGAGTGCCCCATAAGTGTGGAGGAGTGCCCCATAAATGTAGAGAAGCCAGTACATAGTTAAGTGAGTGGAAACTGCAGGTTAAGACCTCAAGTAATGGGATTTCGACAAGCATAACAGTTAGCAGTAGTGATTGAGAATAGTTTGTTGCAGTTTACATCTGGCAGTAAAAGTACATGTTAGCTCACATGGGAGGAAGCTTAAGAATGTTTGAAGATTAGTAACGTTGTTAAAAATAGTTAAGGTAGGCATGTTGGGATAATCAGTAGGCTGTTTGGTTTACCCAAACGGCAGGGCATTCAATGTGCCAGATATTGCAATTCTTGCGAAGTCAGGCATAGGTAGGTGGATCGCAACTGACAGCAACAGCTAATAGCTAAGAAGGAGAGTTGAATACTGTTAAGCAGGTAGACATATGCAGATATTTGCCATGAGTGATAATGTGGCCACGGACGGTGCAAAAGGCAGCGTGTAGCTTAAGGCGAAACAGTAACATGCACAAAGCAACGCTTGGTAATACATCCACATTAGACAATACTAGACCTCACATAGGTCAGTACAGTAGCATCTGACAAATGTAGGCCTGCATTGACATTCTTATTCTTCACTGGGGGATGATGAAGGCAGTCTCATTGGCCACATATACAGTTTTTTGGGCCAACTTAATCCAGTCCTATGGCTGGACATGCTGCACATGCTTAACAAATTTGAAGCGAGAGCATCTGGCCATTTCAATACCTTTTCTTGGTAAAGCTTGATCAATTAATATTTTGTTACACCATTTTGATTCTCCAAAGTGCTTTTTGACTGTGGATGGTGTGGGCAGTGGAGCCTATGTTGCACACTGAGGGCATTCAGAAGGTCCTTTATCATCTGTTACATGCGTACAATGATTGCTATTTATAGTGATAGGTATTCCAAATCTTGGTATGAAATCCTTTATACGCACCTTAGCACCCGTTATGGCATCGCTGTTCTGCATGGTTATGCTTTCACCCAACCAGAGAAATCATCCAATACTACTAAGACATACTGGAGATTATTGCAGTTTGGCAGTTGGAGGATGTCCACCTGCAGATTAACAAAGGAGCGATAAGGATGCAGTGGTGCTCCTTGATTGGTGGGGATAGCTTTTCCACATTGTTCTAGAGACACATAACACATTAAGGGCCTGCCAGTATAGTACCTCTCCATGAATCCCTCTTTCTCTGATCACTCCATTGTTCATTATAACATCTCGGTCCTCCACCTTCTATTCCTCATCAACCCTCTTCAATGACTTAAAGGAAAGTCAGGTAGGACTTTCTTGCCCATTAACTTGATGATGTGATGTCCTCTCTCCTGTCTCTTGCTCTTATTATTGTCTCTTCCGTTGACTGTGATTTCTCAGACTTTCACTATGCCCTTATCACTCCATTTGACCAACACTATCTTGCTCACACATTCACACTTACCTGTCCCCATCCTCAGTCTTGGATCACCTCTGAAATTCAGACCCTCAAAACAAGCATGCCATGACCTATGGCACTGTAACAAATTATGGACACCTATCATACTCCTAGCCCACAACAATTCCCTTGATACCCTAACCCTGTAATGGACAATGCCAAATCCTCTTTCTTCACAAATGTAAACTCCCCCTTCACAAACAACCACGCAAACTTGCATCTACCGTCCTAGCTTTGCACACACCTCACAAACCAATATACATCACCTCGTTCCTGCTAATGACTTTGCTCACTACATTTCATCTGAAATCTCTACAATTCATGAAACTCTCACAGCCCTCCTGTCTCCCCCTTCAAAAACCTCCTTCTGTTCACCACTACCTCTTCCACTCTTGACATATTTTCCTATATTGCTCTTATTAACCCTTTTGCTCAAAGATGCAATTCCAATCACTTGCCCTTATCTCACTTCCACCAAGTTTTTTAACCTCTCTCTCTTCGCTCGACTCTTCACTGCCTCCTTCAAATATGCAACTGTCTTACCCCAATTGAAGAAACACTCTGCTGACCCAAACATCCCAGCAAACTATCACCCAGTTTCTCTCCATTCCCATTTTTCACAAGTCCTAGAGTGGGTGCTCTTCGACCAGATCCCTAAGTTCCTTGAGGATAATGGCCTTGGAGATCCACTTCAATCTGGCTTCTGTAATAAACACTCAAACAAGACTGCACTCATTCATGTCTCAAATGTTATATCCTGTACTCAACACTCCAAACTCTCTTCTATACTCATGCTTTTGGACCTTTCTGACACATTTGACACAGTTGACCACTCGTCTCTCCTCCTCACTCTTCAGGACCTTGGGTTTTGTAAATCTAATCTTGCCTGGAACACCTCCTACTTGAAAGATTGATCTGACCCTAATTGAAACCTCTGACCCTGCCCCTCTCTTTGCCATCTCCCAAAGATCAGTCCTTAGACCTCTCCTTTTCACCCTCTATACCTCTTCCCTAGGAAGACTTATCTCATCCTTTGGCTTTTTTGGAGTAATTAGTGCACACATTTCAACCGTGCACTAAGTTCAACAGTGCACACCAGTTTAAAATAATGCTAACATTGCAGCACATGCCAGATGCTGTGTGAGTTTTAATATACTGGCAATGATGTGTAGTTTAGGATAAATGAAAAAGGGGGTGGCTTTGGGGGCTTCAAGCATTAATGTATTAACATGTGCATGGCTTGCAATGATTAGATTCAGAAAAAAAAAGAAAATAGACAATTAAAAGCCTGCTTTGCATGGTGTGGAAAATGTGAAGGGCTATCTAATAAATATCTATTGCTCAGGGAGTGCAAACGCAGGAAGAGAGGATGAATGTAGCATTTCTTTTACTGTGAGTAGGAAAGTATGGGTGAATTGAGTCAAATGTCAAAGGGCTGAGCTAATGCTAGAAGACACTTGATGTTTTTGTCATGTGTTTCCTGACACAAGAGGCTGGGGCAAAGACGTAACATCAGTAAAAGTAGGTGGTTATGATGTGCAGATTCTATATTATCTATTGGTTTTGGGCTGAGTCTTGGAAAAGTCTATATCAGAAACTGCAAGCTGAGAAGTGGGGCTTTTTGCGAGTTGTTGCGTCCATGGGAGAGCTGTGTTTTGATTTTTATTTTCCTGGGTCTGGACAGGGCCTCTTCGACCTATCATATTGCTGAGATTTCATTAAAAAGAATCATGGCTTCAGACTTAACAAACGCTCGTTGTGAGCAAATGAATAAAAAGCGGAAGCTGTGTTGTTCAAACTCTTGAAATGCTTCTCTTATGTGTGTGTGCCCAGCCATAGGCTTGCTCTCATAGCCATAAGGCAGTGAAGGCCACGGATGGGAGATCTGTGTGTTGGCTTTGAAACAGGATACTGAGATGTAGTCTAAGCTGAGTCCAAAGGTTGGGGTGTGCCTTGAGCTGATGGAGATGAGCCAATGGAGCTGGGACATTTTTAGTCTCAAATCATGGGTGCTAGTATAAACAGGGACTACCAAAGTATTGTTTGGAATTTCTTGCAGGGGAATCTTGATTTGGCTAGGTCAATTTGACCCAAACGAGAATTTCCTCCTTTGCCACTGTACCCGACAAAGATGGAAACTCTCTAAATCTAAATTGATTATGGAAATTATATTATGCAGTACATTCAACTGTTGCTAATATTAGAATAACATGAAATTTGACTAACAGAGCAAGAGGGCATGTATAAGTGGGACTGGTTCCTAAAATGTGCCTGTTTCCATAACTAACTGAGTTGCATGCCAAGACATGTTCCATCTACATCCCCAGTCTATACAATGGATTAACTACGATGCATACATTATCCATGAATGCAAATAGATTCTTAAAGGTCAAAGAACACTGTCTGTGTGGGATTGCATATTATGATTTTCTTTCTCTTATAACATGCATGGGTACATTTATTGGTTGTTTTTACCTTAGTTGAGGAATGGGGGAAAATAGAATTGGTGGGCAGACTTTAAATGGGCATGGTACTAGATAGGGATTTGAGATTGTGTTTCCTTACAAACAATATTATTCTCTCCCAATGCAAAGTGGTATTCCTGTGTTTTACATATGTTCAATGATAAATGCAGTGCTGATATTTTTCTCTGAATAGTCTTCCTGGTTGCTGAAGGATTATAAAGTGCCTCAGGGCAAAATTGTTGAAACCGTGTGTGGTTTATTATTGCGTGGTCTGTTTATTTTGTGATACATAGAGTGTGAAGTTTGGTGCATCCAGCATAACCAATGTGAAAACTCAGAGTGCCTAGCATTGTAAAAAGTCAGACATTTATCTAGCCAGAGATCCCAAATAAAATCATAGCAATAGACAGGCAACTAATTAACTATTTCCCTACACTGTAGCATACATAAATCCTTAAATATTTGGTGGAGAATATGGGCATTTTTTGGCTAAGCACATTTGCTAGGCATGGCAATTATAGAGTGGCCATACTGTGCTGTGTTAGGTACCCTATGGGCATCATTACGAGTATGCTGGTAGAGAAAAAGGTGGTAGCAATAGCGTGTACTGGCTCCTTTTCCCTGACTGGCATACTCTGAGTCTGCTGGTAGGGGCAGTGAACTACTGGCAGGCTTGACCTGCAGGTAGTTCATGCCCCTACCGGCAGATCATTCCCTGAAGCACCAGCACTGTTAACAATGGTGCTGGTGCTTCAGTGGTTCCCATCCCATGGAATCTCCATGGGAATGTGAACTTACCATTACTCTGCCGGTGATCTGGGAATGAGGCCCTTTGTATAGTTCTTTTTATTTAACTAAGTTAGTGGTGATGTGTGTCAAGTAACATTGGCACACTACAGATATGGCAGAGGTTGAAATTGCTGATCCCTGCACATAAGCGCAAACTAAGTTGTTTGCTTTGGCGACCTGGACATCTGAAACTATTTAAATTTGGCGAGAGCGAATAGTGTCAGAGATAAGTAAAGAATGTACCAAACAATTGTTTGCAGAAAGGACTGTTTTACAGTCATTTTTATTGAGACTTTTTCATTCCAAGGACTGCAAAACACAAAACGATTGTTTGATTTGCCTGGATGCTAAAGCATGGTTTGCTTTACATAGACTCATTGAACTGAGAATGAAGGATAATGAGCTCATTGCAGGCTTGTGATGTGACTTGGCAACCATGCGCAAGAAAATGATACATTTAGAAGAGAGTTCATAAAAGACTGAAGTTAGTATGCAATTACAGGCCAGATGTGATGCTTTAAACGTGAAGAGTGCACAGAAAGAGAGACAGATGATTGAAGGATAAAAGGGAAATTGTCCATTACAACACGGTTTAAAAATTGTACGGATGGACAGACACCTTGCTTTATCAGAAATGCTGGCACAATAAAAATGTGATAGTCAGTCTTCTAAGGACTTGCAGGCATTGAGGGATGAGGTATTCAGATTCATGTCTGAGAATGATAGAAATCTGGAAGTGATTGAGAATTTTAAGATCCAAATTACTGAAATGAAAGAGTTAATAATCAAATTGAGAATGAAAAAACTCTGCATTCTATAAGGAAACAGTTTAGAGAGATGAGGTGACAATATGTGGATTTCAGAAACCAAGAACTGTTCTCAAAATCCTGAGGGCAACATGGCATTACTCTCACTCAGACTGGATTCAGCCACAGTCTGGGAAATTTGCCAGCTGATGTCCACTCCAAGAGAGCTGGCTGCACTGCAGTAATAGGAACTGGGCCTGCTTGCACAGAGCACGGACGAGGGGGATCAAAATGAATCACATTTTAGTCCATTAAAAATCATGAAGAATAATAAGTGTCTGATTAAACCTTTAAAGAAAGGTTCAGATGTTGCTATTGAGGAATATTTAAAATCTGTTATAGAATTATTTCAGATTTTTTCGGCTCATGATGGAACCGAGTTCTGCTAGCTTTATGCAGAGTTTAAATGAACAAGAGAATTTATCATAGGATGAATTTAAGATAGAGGTTAGCAAACAATTCTCTCCATATCTCTCCATCCAAGACGTGAAAAATGCAGCATATTCTTTGACAGAACAAATAGATGAATCGCCATAGCAGGTCTTGCAAAACCTAAAAACAGCCTTTTCACATGTTGACACTAGCTGTGAAACAGACTCAGTAGAATTCAAGACCACATTTTTCTGTGGCTTGCAACAAGAAGTAGTCTCCCAATTAGTTTGTGAATTCACTAGAGACCAGAATTTGCAGTGGATTGTCAATAAGGCAAGCAACATATACGAGGTAATCTCACATGAAATAGAAATAAGGAATCAAAGCAGCAAAAACTTGAAGAACCTGCTTCTACCGTGTAAGAAATCATATCTGGGAAAAATATGCCATAAGAGACTGTTCAAGGAAAGAATGACACACCGCATAATCAGAAGGGAAAAAACAGCACCATCCCAGGCTACTGTAGTTCAATCTACAGATCACAGTCAGAGAGACACGTACATTAGTCTCAGGTATTGGTAATTTGCCAAAGTTGGGGTTTTGCTTTGATGTAGAAGGGGGTAGCAACACCCAAAGTTACATGTATTATGGGCCCTAACAGGCATTGGGGGCCCAGAATATGTTTAATCCTGCTACAATGATATATGGAAATCAGACAGGGCCAAGATATGGGGCTAGGTTTGTGGAAAATGCAAATCAGCAAAGGGTACCCTATCAATCAAATGGGAGACAAAATGTTACCTATAGCCCTCTCCCTTATATTCAGGCCTCTCCACAGGCAGACCATGCACAGATGATGGTCAGCCCATGCTATCTACCTCCTCTGTCCCAGGAGTACAGAGGAAACACAAACAGAAATCAGTCTCCTGAAAGAAACCTAAGTAGTCTTGACACATATGAACCCAATCAGTTCCGGCATACAGCACTGAGGGATTAATTTAGTGATCTGGATGGATTCCAGTACTTGGAGACCCAAGTGAAAATGCTAGCTGAACAGATAGGAAAGCTGTGTGCAGGGCAGAACACGCATCTAGGCGGGATGCAGAATATCACAAGAGTGACATTGCACAAGGTGGTAGCAAATGACTAACCAGCCAAGATTTGAATCCTGAAGGTACAAATGGCCCACCATTGACTGAAAAACCTGAATTGGTTGGTGACTTAAAATTAAGAAGACAACCAGACGAAGGTAAAATATGTATTTATTTATTTTGACATTTGTTAAGCGATTTTGGCCCAGAGGCATCCGGGCGCTGGTTTACATATAGGAAATGAAAACGCACACAAGAAAGGAGTGTGGTTTAATTTAGAGTTAAACCAAACCATTCAGGTGTGCGAAGATGAGATATAAGGAAAGAGAAATACACAGGAGGAACCCAAAGAACACATTATTAATACATGATTTAAAAAGAACATACAACATAAAATGAATGAAATAGTATATGAACACAGAAAAATAAATGAAAGAATTGTATTGCCTGACAATTCTAATAGTGATCATATGTCCACATAAATTAACATTTAACAAAGGACATGCATAGATTAGTACCCTGAGGAGTATTTCGAGCATCAAATGTTCTTAAAGGCAAAGCTGACAGGTCTGGTACAAGAGACAGGTATGTTTCAAAAACAAAATGCTGATGTTCTGTCACATGCTGCAAATGAAAACATAAAACAGTTATGCTCCAGAGTGGAGGCAATTGAAGGAAATCAAAATAATATGGAAAAAGCAGAAAAGGAATGGGGTGAGAACACAGGTGGCCCCGATATATAAGGGGGTCAACTAATGGCAAAGCTCCAAATGTATTCTCAGGACAGAAAAATAAACAGAGATATTGAAAAAGAGATAGACAAAAAGGGGAGTAGAATGTAATTTGATAAGCACCTTTGTTTCGTAAAAATCCAGTTAGTCCTAAAGAAAATAGGCCTTGAGATCAGCAAAAATTCACACTTCCTTTGTATACTTGAAGAATGTGAAGACAGGTATTACACCCCTGTTACCATTGAAGAGAAATGCAATGTTTTTGTAATGGTGGACACAGGCGCACAGGCAACTGTAATGTCAAGGAAAGTGTTGTATATCAAAACATGATTCAATCAACAAAACCATTGCATATGCTAGCAAGGCATTGTCACAGGGAGCAACAAAATGAAATGCATGCAAAAAAGCCCTTTTTGACTAATGTGTGGGCATTACAGCATTTCTGCACCATTATTCAAGGGGAACGGGTAATTGTCGAGACTAATCATCAGCCCCTGCAATTCCTGAAGAGGAAAATAATCAGATCAGGCCACTTGGCCCAGTCAAGAATTACATCATGGACATTGGCACTGCAGGGATTTTCAGTGGAAGTGAGATATGGGCAGAACAAATGTTATCTAGTAGCTCAGGGGCTGCCATTTCTACATGACTGTTCAGCTGAGGTGGTACATATGATGCAGAATTAGAGATGAATTTGAACAATCACCACACAAAGCTTTCAATGAAGAAGCATGTAGAAATCTCCCAACTGTATATGTGGATGGATGTGCATACCATGTAGGGGGTGATCCTGAAAAAGGGCGTGCAGTGGACAGATGAGTGGTCTTCTCTGGCGAAAGCATCAAGAAAGTCTTTTTTTCCTTGTTTCTGTAAGGAGGTAGAGCTTGCTACCAGTGCTATCTTGCAAACTGTGCTTAACCTCATTGCATGTGCGGAGTGCGGCACAGAGTGGGGAGACGAGTGATCTTCTGTGGTCCTCTGTGGAAGTCATATCAATGAGTGGGCACCCTAAGAATGGCGAACTAGATGCTCACCACAAGTAAGCCTCCTCAAACTCTCCTCCCTTCCTCTTTGACCTTTCCCCCCATTGTAACTGTAGAAATGTACTCCCTTTGCAGTCTTTCAAAACACTCCAGTCAAACTGTCCACGAGCAAATGCTTGAAATGGCCCAAGACACCCCCCTGCTGGAATCCCCTGCCTCTGAATCACTGATGGCAGGAACAACTTTTGTCTTGAAATCTAAAGATCTGTCAAGTGAACATCCCAGGGGTGCTGCAGGATCCGACCACACTCAGAGATCGGGTCCCGTGGACAAATGTTGCTGAGGGGGTGGTTCCGTTGACACAGCAAGCAAGAAATCATGGTGGTTATGAGTCCTCGATGGACTCAAGAATGGCAGAGACCCGAATCACTCTGATTGCCCAGAGAGATGTGTATTCCCCCTCCTTTTATATAGATGAAGAGAGGGAGGAAATGGATGATTCAATCACATCTTGTTAAACAACTTCAATGCTTAGATCTAAGTCGCGGCAATCCCCACTGCCATAGATATCGGTACAACATCTAATAACACTGCAACAACTGCTTTACCTATCTAAATCAAGTGATTACTACCTTTTCCTCTCTCTACGAAGACTTCAAAATCGAGGTCAGAATGCAACATTAGCACTGACCTCTATTCAAAACAAGATGGATGTCTTAAATAAAAAGCAGGACCGAAATGATCACACACATAACATTTCACAAGAAGGCAACTCTGATTTAACACAAGCCATTCTGGTGCTTCATACTGTTTCCCCTGACTCACAGTGAGTGAAGTCTGCAGAATTTACTGAAGAGGTGGGTGGTGGTCAAGGACTAAGTACAGAGTACAATCTGGCAACTACACATAAGTGCCCCCACTATGTCTAAACCAGTTGTAAAAAAGCTCTTCATAAAAAATAAAACCATGAAATCAACAATCTCAAAAAATCAAAGAATATGAAAGTAAAAGCCAAATTGGGGTCGTCCTCATGAAACTTCTTTAGAAACCTTATTATACCTGAAATACTGGCAAGAAAGAAAGCGTCTGCAATGGAGGGGCAACATGATTGTGATTATTGATAACTTCTCCGAAGAGGATGAGGTTCATCAAGCCTATCTCTGCAATACAGTCAGCAGAGGGGAAAATATCAATGAACAGGCGGGGAAATACAGGTTATGTGATACAATGTTCAATCATCAATGGAGCTAGAACATTTACCGCATCACAAGAAACACACTGCCCACACACAATACGAAACCCCCATAGTGACCACAGAGGCAATGCAGGTCATTTTGTGCGTAATCGTACCCAGGGAAGAAACAAAAGACAAAGTGCTAAACACCACAGGTACTCAGTGGGACTTGGAGATGGAAGAATGGAGTAAACGGTCTAGGTATGGGACTGTCTTTAATTATGAGCATTGTTGGAGAAAGTATAGGAACGGCTGCCATCCCAAATTGTCCAGACCAGCTGTCGGACACGGGAAACAATGGATGTGCAAGTGGTCATGCAGGGATTATTTCATCCCTCCAAATGGAACATCAACTATACAACACTCTGCCCACTACCAAGAGCAAAATACCCAGGGGGAAATGCATATTTTCCAAAACAAGATCGAGTGATTTGAGCCTGCCAGGACCGTTTACCAACAATTGGTTTGAGTTCAGTCCAACCAGAAAAACCATCACATTGACCCGATAATGTGCTCAACACTAGAAATCTTGTATGTAGTCTGGGAAACTTGCTTAGGGGCATCTGGGAAGCCAAAATGAGGTTTACATTGAACAATTTCCCCAAGCAAACAGTTGGGAACATACCTGCATGCACAACAGACATGGATGCTCTTGAGCACTTGTATGAAAAGTTGTGTCCCATGAAAAAATATCATGGGTACACTCTAATTCTGAAGTCCATTCAAAAACCAGGTCCCTACTAAGAGGAGAAAGGGGCCTGGATCATGAAATGGCCTTTCTTGGCAACAAAAATAACGTGGGGTCAACCTTGTTCCAGTCCTCGACAGCCCCTGATACAGTCAACTATCCACATCAGAAATCACTCTTGTGTGAAAATGAAATTCTTCAATACACCAAATATTGTAGAGAGTAGAGATAATAAATGTAATTTTGCTGTAAGAGGGAATGGGGAGGATCTGAAATTTACTCTCGAAATGAGGTCAGGCAAACCAAAATCTAGAAATAATGGAAACGTACTGAACATCACCGTGAGCAGAAGCTGAATTCAGACTACCCAGATTATAATAACTTGATTGAATGCATTTACTCTGGAATGGGCAGAACACTGCTCTTAAATAGATCTGGGGTGCTCATACTATTCTCAGAGATAGTTAACCTCAACACTATCTCAATGAAGAACATTATTAGAATGTCCTTCGCAGAGTGTGGGAGAACCGACAGGGTGATAATTTCCTTCAAATCCAGAGTGCTGTATCAAATGGTATTAAGGAAGGCTAACACTCTCGGGCAAGCAGGTTCCACTGTGCCATCTTATGAAGTTTCTAATAATGACTTCAAATTTAAAGACAAATGCCATGCAAAAGGAAGATCAAAGATCATGAGTTGTACCAGAGTGTTCCAATACAATTCATCAAGGTAAAAATTTGGTGGTGAAAGAATCCTCAGATAGTGACTGGCCATGGTTGCCTGCAAGAAGAGTTAGGCAGTATGTAAAGTATACAAAATAGGCACTCAAACACAATAGCACAAGCAAACACTGACCAGAGCTTTGGTATCAAGGTATATCATTATTTATTTAAAAACACACTTATTGAAACACTCCAGCACTATTATTGTAAATCACTCTAAACACAGTTACTATTATTATATATACATCCCTTATTCCTTATCAGACAAGTCTTAGTTAACACCACTTATTTCCATACAAAGGTGAGCGCTTAACTATAGATGGCACTCCAATAAGTTAACGAAAAAGGGGGGGGGAAAGGCAGAATGTAGGAAAATACACCACACTAATACTTAGGAACTCTTAAGCAAGGCAGGAAAGTCAAAAGTTACTGGTGAGCCAAAGTCCATAGGCCGGGCCCACTCTTGGAGAGAGCAGGGAACAAATGCACCCAAGATCACACAATGACAACAGGCTTAAAAAGTCTTGCAGGGAGTTCAGAGAGGATTTAGTTAGGTTCAGAAAAGTTTTGCCAGGGTACCCCAGGCTAACCCAGGTTCGAAAGCCGGGGTCTAAATCTACCCCATACAGTCGGTTGCAAGGGAAGCCAGGCGGAACACGGTACCTTAGGTGGAAAGGATCCTCCAGTGGGGGCAGTTGTTCCTGGCAGCGGGTGCAAGTCACGGCATCATCGAGAGGAAGAGAAGATCTCAACGTGGAGGAAAGATGAAGGTCGTTGCACTGCCAGGGAAGAAACCACCCGCTGAGTTTTCCGGTTTAAAGGTACTACCCTTTGATTTGCGGTAGTGGTAAAAAGTGGTATCCCGGTTGCTGGGGTGCTTGGCACAGGCAAGGCGGCCACGAGTTGTTCCAGGAAGCAAAAAAGGAAGCAGACTGGTTATCCCCACCAGTCGAAGGAAGAAGACTCTCCGGGCTGGAGATCTCCTCTGTCGTTTTGAAAAGTGGTGAGATGGTTCAGCAGGGCTCCACCGGTGGTGTCGTCGTAGCAGGTCAGCTCAGCTTCTCCCTCGTCGGATTCTTAGGTCCTGTGGCGACTTCTGAAGTTCCAGTCCCCAAAGCCCTGCTTTTATGCTGAAAACCCCCATTCGCTCAGCCTAGCTGTCACTCAAACATGCTAAGTGGTGAGCCGGCCGGCTCACCACTTGGGCCAATCAAGACGGGGTGCGACTTGAGTTGCCTAGGCAACTCAGTCCAGGGTGCCTAAACCCCCTCCCACACCCCCTGTGGTACCCAGACAGAGTGGCACCACTTTTGGAGGCTTCTGTGGAGAAGCCCGCCAAAAAGTGGAACAAAGGGCTCGACATGGGTTGGAGTCACAGAAGAGAACACAAATGCCATTTTAGAACCGAGTCTTGGCAAAAAAAACAACCAGAGAATTAATATTAAATAAATGTATGTTCGAAGCTATGAGAATTAAATAATTAAAGTTGGTAGCCTCGAACAATGGGAAATCCCATAGGGATATATTCGTGGTCGAATATAAAAAGTAGTATCCACTGCCACCAGCCAAAACTCGATCAGGGGGGACGGAGACGTGCCCCCTCGACTAACAGACCCTGGGGCAGTCGAATTGCCCCGGCCAGTACATCCACAATATGATGGTTTGTACTGGCTCTGTTCAGAATTTGAGACTAGTAAAGTCAATGGTGACTTTACATGCCCTGGGAGACAGTACTCAGTCCCAGGGTATGGAGTCTATACTGGGGCGTCACTATGACACCCCTGTGTTACTGCACTGAGGGTGCTGTGTAACACACATCGCAAAAACACATGAAGCCCTATGGAGTAAAAGACCCCATAGCCCATTAAACACATCTAGCCCCTCATTACAACCTTGGCGGAGGGCCATGGTGCTATTAGCACCATGGTCCATGCCGCTAAGGTTACGATTCCGCCATGGTGGATGGCGGAATTACCGCCCCATTCCAAGGTGAGTGGGGCGGTAATTCCCCATTCACCATTTGCCCTTCCCCATTCCCATTTTTGCCCCCATAGGGCATAATGGGAATGAGGAAGGCGCTAATTACGGCACCGTAAATTGCGGTGCCGTAATTAGCTCCAAAGTCCCTTTGCGGGTTGGATTTTTAACGCCTGCTAAAAGCCTGCTAAAAGCAGGCGTTAAACACCAACCCGCAAAGGGACACTTGTAATCAGGCGTTAAGGGTTAACGGCGCCGACGGCGCCATTAAACCCTTAACGCCTGAGTTGTAATGAGGGCCCTAGAAACACACTCAAATCATGCCCAAGAGTGAGGGTAAAAGAGTCTCACCCTTGGCAGGAGAAAAAAATAAACCCCAAAAATCCAGCAAAGCTGCTGGGGGACTCACTAGGTTAGGAAATTCAGCCTAAACAGAGAATTCTCCCTAACACTGGATAGGCCAATGGGAGGCCTCATTGTTAGGCAGAATCATATGCAGTACCCTTTGGGAACACTACACACAATTAAGACTACAAGTGTAAGTACAATTTCACCTTTGGTACAAGCCTGTACTACACAGTAAAGTTGTAGCGATGGCTGAGCAGCCAGACTTATCTCAAGAGTAAAGTGAGCAGTACAAGAGGTTACACAGAGGACAATAATTATTATGGTTCAAACAAATACTGATTCAAGGTTCCTGCGTAAAAGAATATACATTTATTTACACCATCATTTATAAAACAGTTCACTATCTAAAAGCAGCAGAAAATCACAGTCTTAATAAACTACAACAACACCCAATCAATTCTAGACAAGTTAGGCTCAAAATTTAGCATGAGCAAAATGGCACCCCAACAATTTAAAAGGGAGAAAAGACAAAGTTATACAAAATCAATAGCACCAACAAGTTATAGGCAGGGCAATCTAGAAAAGGCTACTACAACTAGGATTCAAGTCAATAAGTCTGGGCCAACGTTAATAATTCAGAGTCTTTGCAGAGGATCACACAGTTCAAAGTAGTTTGCGGTTAACTCTTTGCCAAGAGTTCAAAATGAAGTTGGTTGGAGGAAAAGTTATGTAAAGGAGAAGAGGATGAGCCTTCGGAGAGGCGAAAGATTTCCCACACTTTCACTTTGGTCGGACGGAACGAACGACCAAATTTGCAGAGTACCTTTAAAGAAGAAGAATGCTGTAGCTGAGGCAGTTGTTGCTGGCAGTTCCTGCGGCTCCTGAAGCTTCCGTCATGGGGACAAGAAGGAGAATGGCTGGAGGGTCCTGCACTGCCCAGGGAAGAAGCCAGAAGCTGAGCAAAATGATGAATAAAATGTGCGCTCCTTAAAACCCAAACTGGTTTTCTTCCCACTGGCTATCCAATCTACTGCAGCGATGCACAGTAAATTCGACCAGGATGAAGACCGGTGTCTGGTGTTTGGCAAGCTGGTTGTTCCCACCAAGCTCAAGGGAAGAAGATTCCTTGCAGATCTCCTCTGTCGTAGACGTTTCAGGCGATTCAGACCTGAAGCAGGGCTTCACCAGGTGTCCAGTAGTTGTAGCAGTCATCTTCCTTCAGCTTCTCTTTGGTTCTCTTGTTCCAGTGGCGACTCTGCCTTCCAGTCCCAGAGACTGGCTTTTTATGCACCAAATCCCCCATTAACACAGCCTGGCAGGGCAGCCACTTAGCCAATCAAACAAGAGTGTGACTTGGGTCTCCAAGGAGACCCTGTGAAGGGGGCCTCAAACCACTCCCTCGCATCCTGGCCACCCAGACACTCAGGTGCCTAAGGAGGGCTTCTGTGCAGAGACCCACCAAAGGACGGCGACCAAAGGAACCAAACCTGGTTTGACGCACAGAATAAAACACTAGAAAAACCTTTACAAAAAGATATGGCAAAACAACTGGACCGGAACCAAGTTAAAATAAAAGTGGATTACCGAGTTTGAGTTTGAGGCTACCGCCACAGCCTCAAGTGGTACCAAAGGCTATTTTCATAGTCTGCGGTAGAATAAAAATGGTAGATACCACTGCCACCAGCCACATCTTAGAGAAAGGGGAACATACTAAAGTTCTACGAGAATCAGACAAAAGGGGAAAACTATTAACCCCTCCAGTACTCTATTGGAAGATAGGGTGTACTGGGTCTGTAAATTCAAAAAGACTAATAAAGTCAATGGTAACTTTACATGTTGTGGGAGACAGTAGTCAGTCCCAGAAAATTGAGCTTAACGTGGGAAGTCTGAAAAGACAACCCTGTGTCACTGCACTAAAGGTGCTTGGTGACACACAGTAAAAGGATTATGCCTATGGAGTGGGTGAGACTCAATAGTCCATGAGCATAAAAATGTACAACACACAGCAAAACACATGTAAGAGTGGGAAAAAAAGGCTCACCTTCTTACCACGTAAATAATTAAACCCTAGAAATTCAGCAAAGCTGCTGAGGGACTGAAAAGGTAAGGGAAATTAGACATTCTGGAGAATTCTCCCTAACACTCATTGAATTGCTCAAACATGTAACTTCCACAGTGTAAAAGCAACTCATGTTAGAGAAGGGCTTTTGAAAAGAGTTTTCTTGTTGGACTGGTCATACTGACCATAACTTTTTGCTTTGTAATGTAGATTGGAATGCTGGAGTTTCGGACTTAGACCTCTTTTTGAATGTTGACCGATTACGTTTCAGTGTGGAGGGAACAACACATAGCCGCCTCCATGATAGTATGACTGTTCAAATATGGGAAATCAATCAGTTCAGTCAAATTCAAACAACCCAAATATTCAGAGCAGAAATCGTAAAAATCAAACTAATAACGCCAATGGTGCAAAATGGGGGAAAGCGCTGGCGAATATTGGACTCTGCAAATTGAATGGATAAGTTTCCAGAGATATGCAGGGTGGTATAACTTGGCACACTGTGTTCTCCTCCTCCTCCACAATGAATTATGTCTTCGTGGACAGGGCCTTATTCATAAAATGTGATTCCGTTAAAATACTTAAGACTACTTGGAGCGATGACTGCATCCTGGAAAGTATATTTAAAATTGAATGCCAGTGATGTAAAGAGAGGTTACTTCCCAAATTAGACCTCAATTCGGGATCAAACAGTAGTACTTGGAGTAATCGGAATATAGAAGACGTAAATAATGGGTTGGCAAGAGTCTGCTCTACATCCTCGTTTGAGTGGAAGCTAAATACATTTACCTATGACAACTTTGATTTGTTATTTGAGGCAGTATTTAACCACACAGTTAAAGAGAAGACACCTCAAGGCTTTTCCAGGGGAATGAATATGCAAGTACACCCAGGATCTTGTTGACCAGAAAAGATTGATGAGGTAAGCCATTAAGCACATAACAAATTCTCATTTCGAAAGCATGGAACACAATGCAAAAATCTGTAAAACTAAATTACAATATAAAAATTGTATCAAAAACTACAAAGCTAAACTTTTTCAGGCAGACGCTGAAGAAATGTTGATTTGTCTAGGGCACATATGTGAAATCCTTTTGGTCTCTTGTTAATGGGTCAACAAGGGGTCAAGTACAAAAATAGACTAAACGCTGTGTCTCACATATAACCAATCTCTACTCGACTGACACAGATCAGAGCTTTAAACGTGTGAGCCCTCTAGACTCAAAACACAGATGCAAAGACTAAACTTTGAATCTGAAGATATATACCTGTGTATTATGTCAGCAAGTAGTTCTAGAGCCCTCAAACCAAATCATCTATCAAAAGAGTTTATTTAAGCTGAACCCTAAATTGTAGCCAGTTATTTTCAAGTTACTTTTTGACTCAATTTTACAAACAAGTTATCTACCAACTACATGGTGCACATCTTACATCATTCCAATATTTAAGAAATGGCTCAGATCGGATCCTAAAAACTACCACCCCATCACCATGCTTGATGCAGATACAACATTTTTGTGTCTATGGTACTAGGGCCGCTTGAGGTATGGGCGATGGGGACTGGCAGACTTAAAAAAAAAAAAAATCAAACAGGATTTCAAAGACTCCATGGAACTACCTTAAATGGGACAAATACAAAAAGAGACCAGGGTAGCAATTACAGACACCTGGATTCGGCCCCACAAGAAGTTACAGACAATCAAATACTAAAGAATCCAAGTGTCACTCAGCTAACCCTCCTTATATCCAGATGACTCAGTCCACAGACCAAATTGGTACTGAGTCCAAGTAATTTCATAATCGACATGCACATTTATTAGACAAAAGCAGATTCAATCAATACATTTTAAAACCACAAGACACAATCATCATTCTAAAACACACACAGTACATTATACATCTCTAAAGCTTCACAAACCTAGTGCATGAAATACAAAACTCTAAAACACCCTTCCTATACAAATCTAAAATCCAGTGTGCAAAAAACAAACAATACAGTACAGCAGTTGAGATCCAACATTTCCACCCGAAACATGTAATTAGGAGGCTGGGACAGACTGGAGTAGGGAATGAGAGGTGTAATAGGTCCATAAAAATCGAGGTGAGTAAGTCATTGAATGGCAGTGAGGTAAGTAATCCATGCGAAGACTAGAACTGATCATAGCATGTAAGTAGGTGTGTAGGGTGTGGAATGCATGAAAGTGTGAATGAGCGTTGTATATTTTCAACAACAACAAAAATATATATAAATAATGTACATGTTTATTGTTATTAGAAATGTATATGATGCTAATGTTTATTTCCAGGTTAAGAACAAAAGGGGGAAGGAGCTAGAAAAATGTGATGTGCTTTCTACTTAACCTCTCTCTCTCTCTCTTCTGGTTTAGATCACCTAACTCGTTTTCTTCATCAGTGTCCCCTGGATGAACCGGAGTCCCCTGGGCCAGGATTCCCGGGACCAATAAAGTGGGGAGAAGATAGAAAGAGGTGGATCAAGAGAGACCCAGATGACAAGATAGACATATATGGTCATGTTATGTCTGCTGTGACATGGACACAGGCCTCTCCAGCAAACAAACACAATTTACAAAACTGCCGTGGTGGGCATTAGGCCCTGTAGTGGATAGGTCACCATGAATTTGCTTAATTTTAAAGGGGTGTTCATTTTTCAATTTCTTTCTATACAAATCTTTAATTATTTCCTCATTTCTCTATTCTCTGTCTTCGGTGCTATTCTTAACCTATGGACATTTGACAAGATATGTATTGCCATTCATTCGTAGGTATAGACATTTGTTGCCAGAATGGACAATTCTTGTTGCACTCTATGTGCAATTATTATTATTTTCGTTTATTTTTTCAACAAAAAAAGAAGGAGTTAGTACTGAAATATTCAGTAGACCACATACTCACATGAAAGGTTGATTCAATTAATTTATGAGCAATTGTTGATGTATTTTTGAGTTATAATGAAGTTAAAAAAAACAATACTGGTGAGTATGGCTAGACAAACTTTCTCTAAAGTCTTTAGTGAGATGTATCCTATCTCACAAGTGTAGAACAGGGTTTTGGGTTGATATTGTACTGTGAGTTATAAAGTCTCCTGTTGATTCAAAGCACCTATCAGGAGCCTCTAATCTCAGGTAAAGTCAGTTTAGCCAACCAAAGGGGCCTCAAATCACCTAAAGGAATTTCAATTCTCTATTACATGCTCATCTCACGTCCTGATCATTTGTGAGTTTTAGATTATGAAAGGAGGAATGACAAAGGGCAGATTCATAATGATGGAAGGGTGTTCATAGCATTTTCAAATGGTTTAAGAATGTTGGTGATTGTTTTCAAGTAGTTTAGTGATGTTTGGAAACTGTTTGTTCCCTGTTTGTTGTTTATGCAAAAAAGTAACACAAAATCTCCCCTTTCCTGTGGGCCCTGCTCTCTTTTGTTTACCATAAATAAACTTTAAAATGTTACTAATATTATTCCAGTCCTATTTTCTTGCCATAAAAAAACCAAAAAAAACAATATTTCCCTGTTTCCACCTCAGTGTTTGTTGTGGTTGTTATTGTATAACATGTGTTCATTGCGTTGGTTTTTCATTTGTGTTATGTGTACCTGTAATTTTGGAGTATTGCAGTGCTATTTTTAGTCGCATCTTGCTCCATGGATGCAGTTCTTTGGGGGTTTTATTAGTTCTCTGGGGGTTTTCGGTTCCCTTTCTCTGGTTCTCCAACTTTCCGGATCTCTTCTCGATTGTATTTGTAATCTCTGTGGGGAAATTAATGTGCATTTCACTATCCCAGGACTGAGAATTGAAGTATCTGATAGTAGAGGAACAGTATTTAATCATAAAGAAGAAGGATTTCCTTATGATTTAGGTGGATGGTGGAAACCTTCTGCTGTTTATTTGTGCC
Organism: Ambystoma mexicanum; assembly: GCF_040938575.1. Taxonomy (NCBI): domain Eukaryota; kingdom Metazoa; phylum Chordata; class Amphibia; order Caudata; family Ambystomatidae; genus Ambystoma; species Ambystoma mexicanum. The sequence continues at coordinate 618,467,273 of NC_090923.1, read as the reverse complement.
ATCTCATGGGCATTGACCATATAGCATCACTAGCCTTCTAAGCTGGTAGGGCAAGCTGAGGTATTGGGGTGGACTCACAAGAATGAGGAGGAGTGGAAGAGGAAGCAGGGCCTCTTCAGTATGACAACAGGAGGAGCATGGCATGTAGCGAAGGCCCCCTTTGAACACAGAGGCAGACCCTGTGGAGGAGCAGAAGGGAATACTCAAAGTGGCAGTACAGGATGAGCAGGCATGGTCCTCGTGCGGCAGGAAGGAGCAGATGCTGCAGACCCGGCATGCTTTTTCATAAATTATTAATGCCTGGATGGAGGCCATTGATGTGGAGGAGAAGGAAGTCTTGATTGAGGAGGGCAAGGTTATACATTGGGAGAATGCCCATGTGGAAGATCATTTTGGAGAGCAGGCCCCGTTGGAGGACCAGCCAGTGGCGATGCTTCAGCAAGAAGCAAACCTTACAGGAAGTGGACGAGAAGGATGAGGAGCTGGTGGAGGGGGCACTTGCCTTGCATCTACCTTTGAAGACGGGGCAAGGCCTGCATGGGAGGCGTTAGCAAGAAAGGTGCAGGGACGTTAGACATCTTCCAATAGGTCCCCTTCCAACACTGATACCACTATTGTCTTTGCTGCTAGCAGAGCATCCTCTTGTAGTGGTGAGAATATGGCTCCTCGAACCTCCTATGGCGAGGGCGAAGCACCATATTGTTGGGCACTTCATTAGGCATGCCGTGTCAAGCAGCAGACACCCACCATGCCCAACAAGTCTGCACAAGCAGTGCCATTGTCACCAGAGAGTGCGAGAATCAGCAAGCCCATTTGCAGATTCTGCCAACAGCTACTTGAAGGCAGCATATATTTGTGCAGAATCCATGGGCCCAGCTGACGAGGCATGCAGGCAGGTGAACAGAATGGCAAAATTGGTAACCATGGAGATTAATGTGCTGCAGCACCATCCTTCTCTACTGTAGTTCGATACACAGGGGCAGGAAAAGGGCAATCATGAGAAGCGACTGCCCTCTCAGGGAGACTGCACACACATTTGAATAGCAGCAGTATGTAGGAGCGGGTGTGAATTTCAGGGGGTGGCTGCACTTTGTGGGAGAAGGCGTGAACTTTAAGGGATCGCTGTGTTCTGTTGGACAACCAGAGAATGTTAGTGGGAGGATGTGCTCAGTTGAAGAACCCAAGAATGTTTGACAAGTGGCCGGTCGTGAAAATTGTAAGATCAAAAACAGTACTGCCAAAAAGGCAGTAGCATGTTTTCATCAGCAAGTCAGCAACTAGTCAGGCCTCTCAATAGTTTCTACACCTATGCATGTTCCAGGCATCAACACCTCAAAATAACCATGATCCTTCGTCTGGTGTCTTACATGTACCAGTTAAAATGTCGCCATCATCACTGCCTGCTTGTTCATTGTTTTAAATACATCTCTATTGTTCTACATGGGGCACTATTGCAGATCATGTTTTTTCTTAAAGGGTGCATTTTTGTATAGAAACGTGATTGGACATTCACTTTATTTTGGATTGTATTGCTGTGTTGTTTGGGTCACTACTGAATCACATTCACACCCCTCTTAAGAGAATATTCTTTCCTCGACCCAGGCTACCACAAAAGGCGAAGGAGGTATCTATCAACTATGCCTGTCTGCCCCACTGAAGTGCTTGTTCATATTTTATTAATCTCATTTGTTCAACATGGGGCACTGGGGGCTTCTCCTGCACTTAGAGACAAATGCCCTGGCAGCACACAAGGTTGAAAGTAGGTCTCTCACCAGCTGTGCCACATCTGCATGAAAAGCCGAGGTATGGCCCCTGATAATGTTGGAGATCCTCAGCTCAAGCAGGTACATCAGAGGGAGATCCACGCTGAGGGATGCATTGTGATCCCTACCCTGTTTGTCCTCCTCAAAAGATTGCAGCACAGATCAAACATTGGACACCAGCAGACACTGGCTCCATATAAATAATGCTCCATCTACAGCTCTGCTTTAAGTGTTGAAATAATGTCTGATGGCATTCTACAGCTCACGTAACCTGTCCAACATGAGCAATGTAAATGTGATAGGACAATGAACAACAATCTGTGACAGGACCATGAGGAATGCACATTTCTAAAGTGCAGCAACTTAGATCTTTAGATCATACAGTTGCAACTTGTGGCACACCAATATGTGGAGTGCATTTTGGTCCTGGCAAACCTGAGTGAAATGTGAGCTGAACTGAACTTGTGGCTGACAATTGATGACACTTGCTGACAATTGCTGATGAAGTGTGTGACAACAAGGTGAACAATATGTACTAAGTATGGCAATGACATTGTTTTGTCAATTCATAAGGAAGCAAGGCATTGCATCCATTATCTAGATGCAGATCTTCACCTTCTTCCAGATGTCAACTTGCCCGTGGCTTGTGCCCTGAAATCCTTGCATGCACAATGTTGCTGTGTGCCAAACCGCATACACTTGCTCCCCTACATTAATCTGGCATCCCTCTTTCTTTGTAGAGAATGAACGACTACCAGGTGTGCGGTGTGAGCCATGTAGTCAACACACTGATCACTGCTCTACATGACCATGGCAAAGTGGACTTTTTGGCACTTAGACTGCTTTAGTACCTGCCCAGTCATGGCCATTCGATACTGCCTTGTGAGAAAAACAAAAAGGTGCTGCATAATTTCCTAGGTCTGTCAGCTTATGCCAAAAACCAAAGGAATGCAGTATGTTGCTAACCTTATAACATGGGTCACCTTGAGTAGGAACACAATGGGGATCCCTGCTATGCATCACTGGGGTGCTAGAGGTAGGACCTGGTGTTCTGAACAATGGCACAGCTGTAGTTATTTTCAGGGGTAATTGTGATGACTGATGCTGCTTGTTTGATGTTATGGGGAATGGCACACTGCAGATATTGTTACTTCTTCCCATGTTTCTGCATGGTGCTTCCTCATATAGGCCCTCAAAGGTGTAATCAAATGTGTCCCTGCTTTCCTCTGTACCCAATTTTCCAGCTAAGTGTGTAAGTGGCTGGATTTTAATTATGTGCTTTCTATGTGGATACTGCCACAATTTTGATTTTCTTTGTGGGGTTTTAAAAGACACAAGCTGGACTCAACTGAATGCAAATGTGTTGTGTTGTACTTTACTAAATATGACAAAAAGGCTGATTCTCAAAGAGATCACACACAGGTTGGAGGTGAACTTCTTTTTACTACTTCTGCCTCTAAATTGTTGGTGGTATTCCCTTACTCCTCCCCAGAATGCTATCTTCAAGCAAAAGTGCATGTTCTAGCCTGGACACTAATGGTTCATAATGTTGTGTTTATCATCATTGTGAGGAATTGCCATCTGGCCAGGGTGCAAAACCCTACCTTGTTTGGTTTGTATTAATAAATAAAATGATGCAGGTAGTTCCATCTCCAGAAGAGTAATCTGCTGATCAGATTCCCCTTTCGTAAGCTCCATTCCAAAAGCATAGTGTACTTGTGCTGTGCTGACTCAGTAGCCTGATCTGCAGTGTTTGCTCTATAAGTGACACAGAGCAGGTTCAAAGGTCTCAGGTGGCCACTTGACAGCTATAGCCAGAGCAAAAGCCAAGTCTCTGGAGTGCAGGGGCAGCATTTAAGATATAACCACTATACCAAATCTACGATGATCATAGGTAACCCATGATACAATCTATAATAAAGTTACACCTGAGTTTAGGCATAGTGCATGGTGCTACTTATGATTACGGCGGCCACATCTACATTGATGTCACACAAGTGTCACCTCCTGTGAGTCAGCTCTCCTGTGGAAGGTGATGTGTATTCTGGCCAGAGGGATTGAGTTTGCCAAATGACAGGACAGGAACCTGGATTTCCATATCTCTTCTTTGATCTCTTTGTGAGTGCAGGTAACACCCTCCATCAGAGATAGCCTCACAACAGGTAGCTCTCCTGGGACCAGGCACCAAAGGAGCACACACATTAAAAAGGAGTAGCTTCACACTAGGGTACCAAAATGCCAGTAGTAGTGCAAGTGACATCATGCAACCCTTGACTCTGATGACATCATAGGCAGTAAGGCCATTTGACCCCAGCCCCAAGTGACATCACAGGAAGTGAGAAAGTTGCATTGTTGTCTCCAGCATGTGATATATCTATTCTGTTAAAGAGAGATTTGCACTGTACCTGTTGGGAGGCGTGGGCAGGCGTCCGCTGCCTGTGTTTTGCATGCTCTGTACTGTCGTTGTTTGTGCTTGAACTCTTGAATGAGGGAAGCGTCCATTGCTGCTATTTCTGTAAGACTTGTTCAGTGCATTTTTGGGAAGCTTACACTGCTTCTGCCTGCACTATATATGGCATGGCGATGTGGAAATCGGCGTGGCAGTTTGCTGAGGTTCTTAAAGAAAATGGCATAGCAATGTTTACTGAGCTGGGTGATTCAGTTTATGAGCATGTGAAACTGAATCTGGATGTAGCATGCTATTTAGGACATACCAGTTTGTACTAGTCATAAGCATAGGGAGCATCTGCGGGAATCCAGCGTGAAGTGGCTTCCGGCTGCCCTGAAGGTGAGGGGAAGGAGGAAATGTCGGATGAGCTCATGGTTGCTATGCAACCATGAGCTCAAGTAAAGAGAATGCTCCAGACCTAGTGGCACTATGGTAGGCATCATGGAGCTTGCCTTGCCGTGCAGGCTTTTTTGAAATGGTTTCAACGAAAACTACAAACTATTTTATAAAATGCTCAGTGACTCCTCAGATAAGTGGAGGACAGTCAGGGGCCTCACCAAATTTCAAATTGCTCCCCTCCTAACTACCTCCCTGGTCTTTTTATAATGGAAGGCCTGCAATAGGGACCCCATGCATCTGGTAATAGGTTGCAGGAAGCCGGGGCTGTTAACGCAGGTCTGGGTTTTAATGAAAGGGGGTGGGGTTGAGGGATGTGCTGGACTCTGCAAGACTGTGCACGGGATAGTGTTTTCATACAAGAGAGAGAAGCCCCTCCCTGTGTTGCCAAAAAACCCTTTGAACTTGTCAATCTGATAGTGTGGGGGACTTAACTAGCTAGTCAATATACAAGCGCCACAATAAAAGGGGTCATGGGTTGTTCTCCCAGCCATTTACTACTTTGTTTAAACCTAACCAATACATACCTAGAAATGTGTCAAACAGTAGTATTTACAATCTTAGGCTGCATGTTATACAGAATTTCTACTAACAGTAGTTAGTTTGTCATTTTCAGTTAGTAGAACAGTTTCGATTTTACACAAAAAACGTACTAGCGATATGATGAGTGCCATGCTTCCACCACACAGGCATCGTTCCCAAAAAGAAGAATTCGAGATGTATGTGTCTTTTGGAGCAAAAATTCCCAGATGGTTAATTCTATCATGTTTGAAAAAGGAACAATCAACTACAAGGTGGTTCAAAATTTCATCAGTTCCACAGTCACAAAATCAACAGTGCAAGTTTGTAAGTAAACGATTAATGTTTCTTCAATAATGGATTCTTTCAAGCTTATGATATTGGTTCAATTTAAACCTCAAATATGCTCGACGTATCTTACTTGAAGGGCATTGAGACAAATAAGGTGATCTAATCTCTCTTTGTCGTGGTCTTTTTGCATATTCCAAATATGAATTATAGGAATTATTGCAGTCCAAAGTTGCAGACCAGTCACGATCATGTATGTTCCTTTTGACTTTTGGAAGCTGCATAACAAGATCTAAAATAGTGCCGTCACAATCATCTAAGATGTTCTTCATTTCACTATCGAATTTATTCATGGATTTTAATTTGTGAGAAACAAATGACCCATTTAAATCAAGGTAAAGAGAATTTCTGTGAGGAGCCATATTATCTGCATATCTTGATAGTTTTCTCCATGACCATCTGGCTGCTAAAGATGATAGACCAAGTTCATGTCTAATGATTGAATTTGGGATGGAAGCAGATAGTCCCAGAATACTTTTCCATAGATTTCCCTGTATTTGATTTAGTATTCCACCCACATTAAAAAGACACATATCCAAACCATATAAAAGGATTGGTTCTCATCAAATAGAAGTTGATCAACGGTAACAAGGAAAACTCACAAATAATTCTTACAAAACCTTCATCATTGATGCTAATGGACGCACCTTCATCTTTAGATATGATTGGCAAAATTTAAGAGAATAATGGTCATTTAAAGGGAACCCAAGATAGCGAATTGAATTATCACATTCAATTACATTTCCATTCAATTGCCAGCTGTAAGTTTTGATTTTTTTGTCCTTTCGAAAGACAACAATTTGTGATTTGGAAGAATTAGGTATTAAATTGTGAGATACTGCAAATTTTAAAAATTGGTCCAGTTTTAATTGTAGCCCACTAGGGGTTCGATCAAACAGTAGAATGTCATCTGCAAAACATAACCACAACATTTTTAAATCCCCTAGTTTCACAGGATACATACCACTCTAATTCCATAACAAATCTACGTCACAAAGATATAAATTAAACAATGTGGCGGCCATGTTACAGCCTTGCTTGACTCCTGTATTGGTCTTGATAGGAATTGTGAGCGCGCCTTCCTTGTTAGTCCGTATTTGAAAAGTAGTATGCTCATGTAACATTGCAAACAATTGAACCATCCTTTTTGGGAAACCTAATTTTAAAAGGTTTGTCCATAATATTTCTCTTATAACTGTGTCAAATGCGCTGCTCATATCTAAGGCTGCCATATAGACAGCCCCGGTCTCAGGAGTTTTTGTTTAAGCAAAAATATGTGAAATGATAAAGGCATTTAGCGATGTACCCATATGTTTTCGAAACCCTGTTTGAAATTTGGAATATATGGTCTTTGTCTCTATAAAATTTTGGAGACGTTGTAATAAAATAATGGAGAAGACTTTTTCTTATGCATCCATCAAAGCAATTGGCCTAAAGTTAGATGGTAAATTTGGGTTTCCTTTCTTATATAATGGAATGATTATGGCATTTAGCCATGACCTCGGAATTGAGTTGGTCGTTAGTATGTAAGCAAATTTACTATAAAGAATGGCTCCCCAAAAATATGGGTCATCTTTGAGAATACAAGCAGGCAGACCATCGGGCCCGGCCGCCTTTGAATACTTAGTAAATTGATTGCATCAACAATTTCATTCATAGAAAAAAATATACATTCCTTACAATTGTATTAAAAAATACCAGAGTTATAGTTTTGAAATTGCAAAGGAAGACTATATTTGCTTTTGAAATAGTCTATCCATGTAGATGCTGCAATTGGGGATCCTAGATCGTGCGCCGCGGCCCCTTTTTTGTTATTCAAAATTGCCCAGATGTTTCTAGTATTGTGTGTAATGAGATACTTCATCATTTGTTGATTTGCAAAAAGTTTTGTGTTGAATTTTATCGATTTTAATAAGTGTCTATAATTGCTATTTATCACACTTTTGGCTTCTTGATATTTGGCATAATGCAAGTGTCTCTGATTCAATGCACATAGAATTCGATTTTTTTCCCTCTTAGCTTTTGCTATTTCCGAATTGAATCCCCTATCAGCAGCTAAATTATACATTTTCGCTTTATGGGCAAGATATCCGATATGTGCTTTGATTATATGGAAATTCCATTCTTCTCTTCTATGTGCATTGATAAATAGATCTACAATATGAGACACCCGAATTACATCTCTTTGAACCAAGAAAGAAAGTTCTCTACACATTTTCGGATGCCATCCAACCGAAGTCTGCGCTCGATGTAGGGTCACCAGTCCCAATGCAACATCTTTGTTCAAGGATGTTAAATCGCATCTTATACTAGTACTTATTGGATTATGATCACTCTGGGTATGGTTATTGATTGATACATTATTTACCTTAGAGATTGAGACAAAAGAGACAAAAAAATAGTCTATATAAGAGGTTCGAAGCCCCCTCTTTCAGGTCCCTTTATGAGGACAAGCTTTATAATCCAAGAATTGTATATTCCATTCTTTGAAATAGGAAACCCAGCGCTTCCCCATAGTTACTGAGGAACCTGTAGTAGAATTGCACTTAGGGTTTTGCTTAGACATTGATGGTGAACATACAGCATTGAAGTTGCCCCAATAACAATCATATAGTTCGGATTTCTAACCATAGCCTCCTCAAGTAGCTCGTCCATATTGTCAAATGCAGCCTCAATCGAGGAATTAGCAGGATTGAAATACAAACACACAATTAAAAATACACATGTCGTTAAACCAATGGGGAGGAACTCAATTGCCAACATGCAAATGTTTGAATAAACAACCTTTGATTTGTGATTAATGACATTGTTGACAAGAATAGCGATCCCCCCATACGGACGACCAATTGGACCTTTTTTAGCTGATATGCAAAAATTTGAAAATCCCTCAATATTCAACTCATTGACACACATGGTTTCCTGTAATAAGGATATTGTAAGTGATCCCATTGCAACATAATTAGAGGGCCAATTCTCTAAGTTCCTTTTCCCACAACAATTCCAAGACAGAATTTTAAGACTCTTGGTATTAGAGACTGGGACATTTCTTGTCTATGATTTGTTTTGATTATTTGAGAATTCAAGGATGGAAGTCATTAAAGGGGCTAACCAAGTAATATAAGAGGTTGCCCCCACTAATTCTGAGATTGTAGATATTAATTCAACAGTTTGAGCAGGGACAGCCAATGGGTTGGCTTGTGTGACTCCCATTTCTTCCTCCAGTTTGGTGACTTCATTTAGAAATTCTTCTGCCTCCTCAATGGTCCTGAACAAACATAACATTAAACCACAGGAATTAAAGTCATCTCTGTGTTCCCACAGTAGCCTAAGTATCATTGCAGAATGTGGAGCACAGATCATTCTGAGGTTATTATGGTTCGGCAGTCTCAGCCACTCAATGTCATCAGTATGAAGGGTCCTCAATTGAGGACTATCCTTAAATATGTTGAACAGGAAGGATCTGTTAAACCTTTGTTTCCCATTAATGGCCTCATCACTAGACCAACCCAAGAAATACCTTGTATCTCTATTGAATGAATATTCTGTTTTGTCTTGTTCAGAACTGCCTCGGGAACAATGCTTGTTCTCTTTTATTTCCCTGACACCTACCACTCCCATTCCCTCAAGATTAGTTTCCCCCTCACAATCAGTTTTTGCTATAAGATTTACAGAATGTGTACTATGGCTTTCATTACCATCTGTGGAATGAAGGTTGGCGGTGTTACTTATGGGATTACTTTTAACCTTCAGAGAACAGGACTTTTTTTGTTTGGGCACTGCACCCAAATTCATTACCATTGTTTGGTCTTTCACCAGACCTTTTACCATGTTTTTTTTTCAATGAGTGGATAAAAGGTCGATAAGCGACTTTGTAACAAATGTCCCGAATTTGATTGTTCGCCTTCATCCTGATCATCCCTTGGTCTCATCATATTGGAACCCTTTTTTTTTTTATTTGGTGATGGTTGCCAATAGATGGTACCACATTTAAGACGGCCTTGGATTCTTCATTCAATTGTGTCAAGTCAATCCTTGACTCATTTGAGGATCCTATTGGTGGATTGGGTAATGGAATCTCATCCAGATCTTTGTCATTTTTCACCATTTTTTTGTTTTTTTGTACTTGTTATTGTTGTCCTTAGTTTTTTTGAGTCCAGGATTATTTGTACATTAGAGTTCTTTTTTTAATGTTTAATTTCTCTTTTTAACACCCTAATATGAGCATGCTTCATTTTTCGAGAAATAAATATTGTCTGTGTCCCTTCAGAATCATTATCCTCACACTCGCTCTTCGCTGCCACTCCATTTTCAAGGGGAGGGCCCTCAATTTTTGATACCTTATTAGTTAGGGCCAACATCACTTCGTTTAAGGAGTTGATGTGCATATGAGTTAAATCATGGCTCTTATCCAGTAGGTTTAGTAAGGAAGAAATCACCGGGAAGTTAGATAAATCATCATCGTTTTTATGACCCAAGGACTTATATGCTGGGGTTTTGTCGGAATCGGAACACGCCCCTTCCTCACGACAAATATCTTCATCAAATATTTCATTCCTCATTTGTATAGGTTCAGATATAGGCCCTTTACCTTTTGGTGTTTTGCTAAACATGGGGGAGCTACACGAGGGTCTCGTAACTCCTTCATAATGATAGTTATCGGTCCCAGCAAAGGAGTGCATAGAATGCCCCTCTTGTAAGTTGTGCAAGCAGATTCGCTCTACTTCAGATGGTAAAAATACTACCGGTGAAAAAGGGGTGAGAGAAATTTTACAGCGTTTCTGCCATTCACTAACAAGTAAGGAAACATCTGAGATAATTTTTGGTACCACATAATGAGTATCATTATGTTTGGGAATTTCCGAGATCCCAAGTGTCTTTTTTTGAAGGGCTACAGCAGTGATTTTAATACAGTCGGGTATTCTACCTGCTTCTGCATCTGCTGTTAATTTATTAAAAATACGAAGAAACGGCAGTTCCTTTATATCATCATTGGGTTCTGATGCCAGTGGTTGCATACTATACGGGATGTTATTTATATCATTTATGCCGTCATCATACACCGATATTTGTAGTGCGATTGGGTTTGATTCTACATCAGAATCATGTAATAACACCGGGTTTGTGGCGTTCAGCCCTGTTTGAGTATTGCCTTCGGCAAGACTTTTGCTGCTGCGTAGACTTCCCACCATTTTACTTTCTAATTTCTAGCAAGTGGTGGTTGTTTGTAGTTACGCACTCCAATTAACTCCTGTTTTAAGGTAAAATAGTACCCAGTTAGAATAACAACCACAAGGATGGCTAAGCAAAGAAAAAACAAATGGACAATTGAATACAAAAACCAATTATAAAAGCCAACAAAGATACATCGCTATGTTTACATTTACATAAACCTCATGTTCAATTCTAAATGCTTCCCAAAAGATTTTAGCTGTCTCCCTGTCGACCCGCCGAACAGCCAAACAGCCCAGCACACTTAGACACACTTCGGTGCGCGCGCGGTGCGCGTACCTGTGTGTTTTGAAGCAGTTGTGCTCCAATCGGTGCGGGACGTGGGCGGGGCCTTCGGTGCGATCGAAAACAGAGGCTGCAAACAAAAAAAAGGGAAGTCAGGACCAAGAAAGTTGTGGGAGGGAGACAATATCTGTCATGCACGAAGTGCAAGGCACGGTATCCTTTACAGTCAGTAAGTTCGCCGATACCAAAGAGTACCTGGTAGCAAAGAATAACGAGTCCTGTTAGCAAAGAATAACGAGTCCAATAGTAAACTGGTTTCAGCAATGTCCAAACATGACACGGCTTCTCGCGACCTTCTCCTTGGCGACTGCTTGTTCGGGAAGAGCGAGTACAGCCAAACAGCCCAGCACACTTAGACACACTTCAGTGCGCGGTGTACATTGTTCTTGTTCATGTTCATGTGCAGTGGGTTTCCAACGGTAGCTATTGACAATGCATCTGCGCCAATATCAGGTATGTGTACTACTTGGTTGGCAATACATGATGGGGGGCCTGCTCTGGCTGATGTACACGACTTATGTGCATTGACATCAGATTCAACACTAATCTAGATGGGGTGAAAGGTTCCATGATGTGCTCACATGTGAGGAATGTGTGGGAAAGGAGGTTACCATATGCATGTTGTGATTTATCCAATGCATTAGGCTGACATCCATCATGTTACAGGTGTTTTTGGCAATCATGCATTCTGATGATGTCCGGTGGACTTGTGCAGGGGTGGGCGCAGATTTGTATCTGGCGTTTGCACAATGAGGTACAGCCATGGTACGTCTGCATCCATTGTCAGTGTCATGCATCTTACACCCAAAAAAATAACATTGCCAGGAAAGCAGACAGGCTGCATATGCATGTCACCCCCCCACAATACCCCCATTTGCCAGGAAAGCAGTCAGGCTGCATATGCATGTCACCCCCCCCCCACAATACCTCCATTTCCATTTGCCAGGAAAGCAGAGACAGGCTGCATATGCATTTCACCCCCCCCCCACACAATACCCCCATTTGCCAGGAAAGCAGACAGGCTGCCTATGCATGTCATCCGCCCCCTAAACACACCCATGGACCTGTGATCGGTCTTACACAGCAGCCAGGCACGTTGTGCAGCAAGTCGTTCCATGTAGCGGGGAAGCAAGGAGTACCGCAGCACCATTGCATCATGTGGGGATCCTGGGTATCTGGCACATTGATCGAGTGGTATAGCTTCCAATTGCAATACACCACCTCCACAGCATCCAGGACTAAAAACTCCACGTGGGTGCAGTCCAGGGCACCAATGACAATGGGCATGCCTGCCAGTGCATTAAATGCAATTTTGGTTTAATTCAGCTCCTGTGCTGTCCGTGGTAGGGATATGTAGGCCCTTGCGTGCTTAAGGAGTGCATCCAGCCTTGGTTTAGCACACCAGAAAAACATGGTTGCGAGATGCCATGCAGCTGCCCCACTGTGTGCTAGTAGGTGCCTGTGTCCAGGAAATGGAGCACAGACACCAACTTCAGCAGAGGGGGGATGTTCATCAGGCAGTTCAAGTCATCATGTATGTGATCCACAATGGTGGTGATGATGTCCCTGTCCAGGCGGTACAAAGTGTGGATCTGTGCTGGGGTTAAGTTGAATGGACTGGCCCTTATGCGAGGGATTGATGGCTGCCTGTGGGGAACCACTGCCTGCACTGTTAGGATTTGCTGGCCCAGTCTCACCCTCCTTTTCCTCCTGCGTCTCCTCTGTAATCCCTGCTGTACTGCCTGCTCAAGGAGTAGCAGTGCAGGCATGTCCTCCAGCATCGCAACTGCAAGTGGAATCATTTTGGTCTTGGAAGGCGTGTGGTGTGTGGGTGTGCTCCTTTTGTGCAGGGCGAGGCTCCATTGCCTCCACCTGTGCTGATTGTGTGCACCTGTGGCAGTTGGCATCATGGTAACCCTTCTTGTCGGCATCTGGATGCCAGTATCTGCATGTCCGTGCGGCTCGTAATGTCCTCTTCCTCTGCGGCATGCCGGTGTTACTGGCACGTCACCCATGCGCCCACGCACATGCCGGAACGGTGGTGCACGGTCACAGCAGGTCTCTGTCGATGCCGGTAGGGCTGGCATTGCAGGTTGTGATGGGCCGATCCAGTAACCAATGCTGGTAATGCCTTATCGGTATCGTTATTACCGGACCGCCTACCTCGTAATGAGGCCCATTGTCTCTATTGCATGTGGAAATGCAGGACAAATCTTTGTTTCATTGTCTGTGATGAAAGAAAACATAACATGTTAGGGAATGATCTTCATAATGTCATTTTGCATTCCATTTCAGACATGTAGGTACTTTGTGGACCCTCGTAATTAGTACATTACAAGTACTATGCTTTAAACAAGTGTACTGTGCAATGTGCTCAGTTCCTGTGTTTATTTGCATAATCATTGGGTCTGTGGGAACATAAATCCATGCAGGATTAAAAAAAAAAAAAACCTTCTACATTTATTTGTTGTTATGTGGCACACTCAGTTTCATTGAGGTGTGCAGTACTTACAGGAATGTTTAAGGTGCATGTCTATGTGGTCTTGCTGTTATAAGCACGGTTGCAGTAGGAGGAATTGAAATGGTGTATGATTTTCCTTTTGGAAGTGGTGGTACTATGGTTGCAGTTAGATACCAGTTGGTGTATTCTAACTGTTTATCTGTTTCCTCTTTTTAGCAGTATCTGTTTCTGCATTTGATTGCTGTTGGTGTTTTCTAAGTACTATAGTATTGCAAACTAATATTGCGGGATTGTGGGGGCAGTTAGATACCTATTGGCGTATTGTAACTGTTGGTAGTTTCAAGGTTATTGAGGGTATGTTTGTAGCACTGTGATTGCTGAAGGTTGATTTTGGCAGTTTGACCGCTGGAAGTAATATTGTAGTACTATGGGTGTAGTAAGATACCAGTTGGTGTTGAAGGGTTTCCTAATTTTTGCTGGTGGATTTCAAATTGTGTAGTCATCAGAATTAATATTGTAGTATTATGGTTGCAGTTAGATACCAGTTGGTGTATTATAACTGTTTACAGTTTCACAGTGTTGCAGGGTATGTCTTCAAGCACGTTTGTTCTTGTTGGCGGATTTCCATTTTTCACTGTTATGAAGTGCCTTTGCAGTATTATTGGTGTAGTTACATGCAGTTGCATATTTATTGCAGTGGTATGGGCATTGTTAGACATCTGTTGCCTTATTCGAACAGTTGTTCGTTTCATAGGTCATTGAGTACAGTTTGTAGACTCTCCTACTCAGTACTTTTCTTTTTAAGTGCTATGTGGGAAATAACATTAGTGTCTCCTTTCATATGTGTTGTTTCTGTGACTATAATCATTGGGTCATTGGGGAAAACACTGTATAGCTGCGCAACTGATGTCCTCATGGGCCAGTTGGTGTATCCTATGTTTTCCAGTTTCACAGGGCAGAAGGTTATTTTTTGTTTGCAGTTACAGATCTGTTGGTGGGTATTGGGCAGTATGCTTTGCTACTTTTGTAGATCAGTGAGTACATTTTGGTTTCAAGAATATTAAGTAGGCATTTGCAAGATTTGCTGGTAATCTCTGCTTCAGAGTAATGGAAGTATCATTGCATTGAAACCACCCACATTTCTTTTTAATGTATGCAGTATAGTGACCTGCAGTGGTTGTGGCGGCGCCCGTGTGGTAGATTATGCCTACTGTTGTGAAGGTTTTCTTGCCAAGTAATACTTGCCCTTGTGTGAAGCTAGTAAGCTTGTATTTGTTTTTGGTACCATCTGCATTGTATTGTAAAAGCATTACTATTAACTATTGGCTATGTGACTGTATCTTTAAGGTGGAACGATTGTCTGAATTGCAAGTAGTACATAATATGCCATGATTTGCATTATGTACCAGCTATTGAAATGGAAGGGATTCACAGTTAGGTATAGTTACATACACAAAGCGCTTCTTAGGGACTTATTCCTGCCCCACATGGCTGCAGAGAGTGCATGTATGTTTCCACATGTATGAAATCTCGAAGATTTCATTTACAGGTATGTTTTTGCTTTCCAGTACTTGCAGTAAGTACATTAGAAATTCTTGTGGATCTTGTTGTGTGTTTATAGTGAATCTTACCATTCCCGCATAGTAGTCCAATTCCTGCCTTATTCGTGAGACACTGTAAGTGATGTCAGGATTGTTTGTTGCATTTCTATGAAGGAGTAGCATTTGCAAACACAATTGGTCTGTGCCGTTTAATTAAATGTTTTCAACAACTGGTGACAAGTAGAATTGAACATCGATTGCTACACGTGCGTAGCAATTTACACCAGTTGTTTTGGAAAATGTGAATGGACCAGACAGTTCTCATGATGCCTACCTCCAAGGAGCCAGGTCCGACCCAGCAACCCCAGAGGCAGGCATCATTCCCCCCAGGGAAGTGCCAGCGGGCCCAAGCTGGGGACTTTGGACATAGTCCTGGCGCCTTAGGCGCCAGGCTCATGTTGGACCCCTGTCCTGGCGCCTTAGGCGCCCGGCTCATAAAGCTAGACATGTGTTAAAGTGTTTTAATGTGCACTTACCTGATGCAGACCATGCTGCTACATCCAGGCCCTCTTGAGGCCTGAATGGAACTACTTTACATGTGGGACTACTTTCCACCTGGGTGTGGTCGGGGAAGGATACATACCTGGAACGTCTTCCAAAGCTATTTAAACCACACCCGATCAGCAACTCACACTTCACGTTGTTCTGCTCCTCGCAGCTGGACGCTCACCGTGTCAGCTCCTGCATCTGGACTTCAGCCACGCCTGTCAGCATCCTGGGTCGCCTGCAAAGGGAGATAAGAGAGAATTGGTAGAGAGAGAAGGCATTACCTGCTAAAGCAGCATCACGGAGACATCACACCGACGATCCTAAAAGGGAAGACATCATTTTAAAAGCATTTCGCTTCGATCGCTGCAGCGCTGCATTTCACTCACCTTTCCTGGGCGCCTCCATCTCAGCAGCGATCATCTGGATCCGTACCCACTTCCCAGAGCCTAGAGAGAAAAAGACATGAAAACAAGGTGAGAGAAGGAAGGGAATAGGAAAAGCTCGGTTCTAAGACTTACCTGTTGGGTCATTCCCATTTCATTTCGGGTCCTGCCGCTTCCCGGCATTCCGGACCCCGGCCTCTATGGGGAAAAAAGACAAAGACATTGAATGAGTGAATGCAAAGACATTACCTGAACGCTCATCCAGAACTTACCTGTCATTTACTGGAACTGCACGTTTCACTTCGGGTCGGCGCCATATCTCCGGCATTCCGAACCCCGGCCCCTAAGGGGAAAAATACATAAGCATTAGCGCTTGCTGCAATAAGACAATGAACATTATTATTAAGCTTGAACTTTTGGACTTGCAACAGAACTCTTACAGCGCCTCACCTGAATAGTAAAGCTTATTTTGGACTTTTTGAGAAGCAGGGTACATTTTGAGATGGTGTGTGTAGAGTGCACATAGTCTGTTGTACTCTATGATGCAAGGAATGTCAGCCTTGGCTTTGCTTGCATCAACATTGACTAGAAATAGTCCTTCAAGTGTATGTAGGCATGACAGTGCTACCTAACTCATGCCTTCTTTAAAAACTGTGCTGCCAATGTCAATCAATGCGTGATCTAGAGTAAGACCTTGCAATTTATGAATAGTGACTGCGTATGCAAGAGATAGAGAAAACTGTTCTCTGTGTACATACATGTCTTTGAAAAGAAGGAATCTGGCTGTTGAGCTTCCTATCCTTTTAATTTATGAAAGTTTGTCAAATTAGATTTTGACAGACTGAATGATGTTGTCACATGGGTATGTCTGGAAGCCAACAACTGCACCAAGTGCTCCATTAACTAAACATTGCTCCACGTCAAGGTTACGCTTTACCATTACTCTACAGTTTAAACACAATTATAACATTTTCTCCAAACCAGCTGTGTTGTCTACGTCATTTGTTGGGCTGTGGCTTGTTGACACATAGGGACTGTCAAACCATGCACGTCCAGTTTGGCTTGTGTGACTCCCACTTCTTCCTCCAGTTTGGGGACTTAATTTCGAAATTCTTCTGCCTCCTCAATGGTCCTGAACAAACATAATGTTAAACCACGGGAATTAAAGTCATCTCTGTGTTCCCACAGTAGCCTAAGTATCATTGCAGAATGTGGAGCACAGATTATTCTGAGGTTATTATGGTTCGCCAGTCTCAGCCACTCAATGTCATCAGTATGAAGGGTCCTCAATTGAGGACTATCCTTAAATATGTTAAACAGGAAGGATCTGTTAAACCTTTGTTTCCCATTAATGGCCTGATCACTAGACCAACCCAAGAAATACCTTGTATCTCTATTGAATGAATATTCTGTTTCGTCTTGTTCAGAACTGCCTCGGGAACGATGCTTGTTCTCTTTTATTCCCCTGACACCTACCACTCCCATTGCCTCAAGATTAGTTGCCCCCTCACAATCAGTTTTTGCTATAAGATTTCCAGAATGTGCACTATGGCTTTCATTACCATCTGTGGAATGAAGGTTGGCAGTGTTACTTATGGGATTACTTTTAACCTTCAGAGAACAGGACTTTTTTTGTTTGGGCACTGCACCCAAATTCATTACCATTGTTTGGTCTTTCACCAGACCTTTTACCGTGTTTTTTTTTTCAATGAGTGGATAAAAGGTCGATGAGCGACTTTGTAACAAATGTCCCGAATTTGATTGTTCACCTTCATCCTGATCATCCCTTGGTCTCATCATATTGGAACCCTTTTTTTTTATTTGTTGATGGTTGCCAATAGATGGTACCACATTTAAGATGGCCTTGGATTCTTCATTCAATTGTTTCAAGTCAATCCTTGACTCATTTAAGGATCCTATTGGTGGATTGGGTGATGGGATCTTATCCAGATCTTTGTCATTTTTCACCATTTATTTGTTTTTTTTGTACTTGTTATTGTTGTCCTTAGTCAGTTTTTTTGAGTCCAGGATTATTTGTACATTAGAGTTCTTTTTTTAATGTTTATTTTCTCTTTTTAACACCCTTATATGAGCACGCTTCATTTTTCGAGACATAAATATTGTCTATGTCCCTTCAGAATCATTATCCTCACACTCGCTGTTCGCAGCCACTCCATTTTCACTCGATTTGGCCAAATTTGCAGCAATAATAGAATCGGTTCTTATTTGTTCAGCTTCAGCTTCGTTGATGACATTCATTAAAGGGGAAGGGCTATTAGGTGATACCTCTTGTGGCACTGGCATTGAACCAATTGCATCTACATAATCACCAAGTCTCCCCCCACCAAATTTCAGTTCCAAATGCTGTCTTGTTAAGAAGCAAAATAACTCATCCAGTCTCCGTGAGTTCTGCCTGACTTCAGCCATTATGGGAGATGTCGCGAGTGACTCCATCAGAGTACAAACCTCCTTTGGGCCTTCCGCAACAGCTCTCGCTTAAGTTTGTTAATCAGAAGTCACTATTTGTGGAGAATCAGTTGTTTGAGTAGATTGATTTCTGCACATCTGTGCATTGGATAAGAGAGCTTTCAATAGACATGCATCAACAAGTCCCTGTTTTTCTGAGTGGACGGCAGATTGCGTCATCAACATTCCCTCAATTTTTGATACCTTATTAGTTAGAGCCAACATCACTTCCTTTAAGGAGTTCATGTGCATATGAGTTAAATCATGGCTCTTATCCAGTAGGTTTAGTAAGGAAGAAATCACCGGGAAGTTAGATAAATCATCATCGTTTTTATGACTCAAAGACTTATATGCTGGGGTTTTGTCGGAATCGGAACACGCCCCTTCCTCATGACAAATATCTTCATCAAATATTTCATTCATCATTTGTATAGGTTCAGATATAGACCCTTTACCTTTTGGTGTTTTGCTAAACATGGGAGAGCTACACGAGGGTCGCGTAACTCCTTCATAATGATAGTTATCGGTCCCAGCAAAGGAGTGCATAGAATGCCCCTCTTATAAATTGTGCAAGTAGATTTGTTCTACTTCAGATGGTAAAAATACTACCGGTGAATAAAGGGTGCGAGAAATTCTACAGCGTTTCTCCCATTCACTAACAAGTGCAGGAGCCAAAAAGGAAACATCTGAGATCATTTTTGGTACCACATAATGAGTATCATTATGTTTGGGAATTTCCGAGATCCCAAGTGTCTTTTTTAAGTGCTACAGCAGTGATTTTAATACTGTCGGGTATTCTACCTGCTTCTGCATCCGCTATTAATTCATTAAAAATACGAAGAAGCGGCAGTTCCTTTATATCACCATTGGGTTCTGTTGCCAGTGGTTGCATACTATACGGGACGTTATTTATATCATTTATGCCATCATCATACACCGATATTTGTATTGCGATTGGGTTTGATTCTACATCAGAATTGTGTAATAACACAGGGTTTGTGGCGTTCAGCCCTGTTTGAGTATTGCCTTCGGCAAGGCTTTTGCAGCTGTGTAGACTTCGCACCATTTTACTTTCTAATTTTTAGCAAGTGGTGGTTGTTTGTAGTTACGCACTCCAATTAACTCCTGTTAGCTTTAAGGTGAAATAGTACCCAGTTAGAATAACAACCACAAGGATGGCTAAGCAAAGAAAAAACAAATGGACAATTGAATACAAAAAACAATTATAAAAGCCAACAAAGATACATCGCTATGTTTACATTTACATAAACCTCATGTTCAATTCTAAATGCTTCCCAAAAGATTTTACCTGTCTCCATGTCGACCCGCCGAACAGCCAAACAGCCCAGCACACTAAGACACACTTTGGTGCGCGCACGGTGCGCATACTTGTGTGTTTTGAAGCAGTTGTGCTCCAATCGGTGCAGGACATGGGTGGGGCCTTCGGCGGGATCGGAAACAGAGGCTGCAAACAAAAAAAAGGGAAGTCAGGACCCCGAAAATTGTGGGAGGGAGACAGTATCTGTCATGCACGAAGTGCACGGCACGGTATCCTTTACAGTCAGTAAGTTCGCTGATACCAAAGAGTAACTGTTAGCAAAGAATAACAAGTCCAATAGTAAACTGGTTTCAGCAATGTCCAAACATGATACAGCTTCTCGCGACCTTCTCCTTGCTGACTGCTTGTTCGGGAAGAGCGAGTACAGCAAAACAGCCCAGCACACTTAGACACACTTTGGTGCGCGTGCGGTGCACGTACCTGTGTGTTTTGAAGCAGTTGTGCTCCAATCGGTGCGGGACGTGGGCGGGGCTTTCGGCAGGATCGAAAACAGAGGCTGGTAGCGTAGCAAAGAATAACGAGTCCAATGGTAAACTGGTTTCAGCAATGTCCAAACATGATACGGCTTCTCGCGACCTTCTCCTTGCGACTGCTTGTTCGGGAAGAGCGAGTACAGCCAAACAGCCCAGCACACTTAGACACACTTCGGTGCGCGGTGTACATTGTTCATGTTCATGTGCAGTTGGTTTCCAACGGCAGTTATTGACAATGCATCTGCGCCAATATCAGGTATGTGTACTACTTGGCAATACATGATGGGGGGCCTGGCTGATGTACACGACTTATGTGCATTGACATCAGATTCAACACTAACCTAGATGGGGTGAAAGGTTCCATGATGTGCTCACATGTGAGGAATGTGTGGGAAAGGAGGTTACCATATGCATGTTGTGATTTATCCAATGCATTAGGCTGCCTATGCATGTCATCCGCCCCCTAAACACACCCATGGACCTGTCATTGGACTTACACAGCAGCCAGGCACATTGTGCAGCAAGTCGTTCCATGTAGCGGGGAAGCAAGGAGTACCGCAGCACCATTGCATCATGTGGGGATCCTGGGTATCTGGAACACTGATGGAGTGGTATAGCTTCCGATTGCGATACACCACCTCCACGGCATGCAGGACTACCAACTCCACGTGGGTGCAGTCCAGGGCACCAATGACAATGGGCATGCCTGCCAGTGCAATAAATGCAATTTTGGTTTCATTCACCTCCTGTGCTGTCCGTGGTAGGGATATGTAGGCCCTTGTGTGCTTTAGGAGTGCATCCAACCTTGATTTAGCACACCAGAAAAACAGGGTTTCGAGATGCCATGCAGCTGCCCCACTGTGTGCTAATAGGTGCCTGTGTCCAGGAAGTGGAGCACAGACACCACCTTCAGCAGAGGGGGGATGTTCATCAGGTTGTCCAAGTCATTATGTATTTGATCCACAATGGTGGTGATGATGTCCCTGTCCAGGCAGTACAGAGTGTGGATCTGTGCTGGGGTTAAGTTGAATGGACTGGCCCTTATGCAAGGGATTGGTGGCTGCCTGTGGGGAACCACTGCCTGCACTGTTAGGATTTGCTGGCCCAGTCTCACCCTCCTTCTCCTCCTGTGTCTCCTCTGTAATCCCTGCTGTACTGCCTGCTCAAGGAGTAGCAGTGCAGGCATGTCCTCCAGCTCCAGTATTGCAACTGCAAGTGGAATCATTTTGGTCTTGGAAGGGGTGTGGTGTGTGGGTGTGCTCCTTTTGTGCAGGGCCAGGCTCCATTGCCTCCACCTGTGCTGATTGTGTGCACCTGTGGCAATTGGGTGTTACCGGCATCATGGTAACCCTTCTTGCCGGCATCTGGATGCCGGTATCTGCATGTCCGTGCGGCTCGTAATGTCCTGTTCCTCTGCGGCATGCCGGTGTTACTGGCACGGCACCCGTGCGCCCGCGCACATGCCGGTACGGTGGTGCACGGTTACAGCAGGTCTCTGTCGATGCCGGTAGGGCCGGCATTGCAGGTTGTGATGGGCCGATCCAGTAAACGATGCTGGTAATGCCTTATCGGTATCGTTATTACCGGACCGCCTACCTCGTAATGAGGCCCATCGACTCAATTGCATGTGGAAATGCAGGAGAAATCTTTGTTTCATTGTCTGTGATGAAAGAAAACATAACATGCTAGGGAATGATCTTCATAATGTTATTTTGCATTCCATTTCAGACATTTAGGTACTTTGTGGACCCTCGTAATTAGTACATTACAAGTACTATGCTTTAAACAAGTGTACTGTGCAATGTGCTCAGTTCCTGTGTTTATTTGCATAATCATTGGGTCTGTGGGAAAATAAATCCATGCAGGATTAAAAAAAAAAACCTTCTAGATTTATTTGTTGTTATGTGGCACACTCAGTTTGATTGAGGTGTGCAGTACTTAAAGGAATGTTTAAGGTGCATATCTATGTGGTCTTGCTGTTATAAGCACAGTTGCAGTAGGAGTAATTGAAATGGTGTATGATTTTCCTTTTGGAAGTGGTGATACTATGGTTGCAGTTAGATACCAGTTGCTGTATTCTAATTGTTTATCTGTTTCCTCTTTTTAGCAGTATCTGTTTCTGCATTTGATTGCTGTTGGTGTTTTCTAAGTACTATAGTATTGCAAACTAATATGGCGGAATTGTGGGGGCACTTAGATATCTATTGGCGTATTGTAACTGTTGGTAGTTTGAAGGTTGTTGAGGGTATGTTTGTAGCACTGTGATTGCTGAAGGTTCATTTTGGCAGTTTGATCGCTGGAAGTAATATTGTAGTACTATGGGTGTAGTAAGATACCAGTTGGTGTTGAAGGGTTTCCTAATTTTTGCTGGTGGATTTCAAATTGTGTAGTCATCAGAATTAATATTGTAGTATTATGGTTGCAGTTAGATACCAGTTGGTGTATTATAACTGTTTACAGTTTCACATTGTTGCAGGGCATGTCTTCAAGCACGTTTGTTCTTGTTGGCGGATTTCCATTTTTCACTGTTATGAAGTGCCTTTGCAGTATTATTGGTGTAGTTACATGCAGTTGCATATTTATTGCAGTGGTATGGGCATTGTTAGACATCTGTTGCCTTATTCTAACAGTTGTTCATTTCATAGGTCATTGAGTACAGTTTGTAGACTCTCCTACTCAGTACTTTTCTTTTTAAGTACTATGTGGGAAAGAACATTAGTGTGTCCTTTCATATTTGTTGTTTCTGTGACTATAATCATTGGGTCATTGGGGAAAACACGGTATAGCAGCGCAACTGATGGCCTCATGGGCTAGTTGGTGTATGCTATGTTTTCCAGTTTCACAGGGCAGAAGGTTATTTTTTGTTTGCAGTTACAGATCTGTTGGTGGGTATTGGGCAGTATGCTTTGCTACTTTTGTAGATCAGTGAGTACATTTTGGTTTCAAGAATATTAAGTAGGCATTTGCAAGATTTGCTGGTAATCTCTGCTTCAGAGTAATGGAAGTATCATTGCATTGAAACCACCCACATTTCTTTTTAATGTATGCAGTATAGTGACCTGCAGTGGTTGTGGCGGCGCCCGTGTGGTAGATTATGCCTACTGTTGTGAAGGTTTTCTTGCCAAGTAATACTTGCCCTTGTGTGAAGCTAGTAAGCTTATATTTGTTTTTGGTACCATCTGCATTGTATTGTAAAAGCATTACTATTATGTATTGGCTATGTGACTGTATCTTTAAGGTGGAACGATTGTCTGAATTGCAAGTAGTACATAATATGCCATGATTTTCATTATGTACCAGCTGTTGAAATGGAAGGGATTCACAGTTAGGTATAGTTACATACACAAAGCGCTTGTTAGGGACTTATTCCTGCCCCACCTGGCTGCAGAGAGTGCATGTATGTTTCCACATGTATGAAATCTCGAAGATTTCATTTACAGGTATGTTTTTGCTTTCCAGTACTTGCAGTAAGTACATTAGAAATGCTTGTGGATCTTGTTGTGTGTTTATAGTGAATCTCACCATTCCCGCATAGTAGTCCAATTCCTGCCTTATTCGTGAGACAATGTAAGTGTTGTCAGGATTATTTGTTGCATTTCTATGAAGGAGTAGCATTTGCAAACACAATTGGTCTGTGCCGTTTAATTAAATGTTTTCAACAATTGGTGGCAATTAGAATTGAACATCGATTGCTTCATGTGCATAGCAATTTACACCAGTTGTGTTGGAAAATGTGAATGGACCAGACAGTTCTGTGTCTAAGTCATTTGATGGAAGTCCAAGTGCTTATTTTGAAGAGGTGCTTCTCTTTGTTTGTGCAGTTGGGTATGAATTTGCCTTTTCAGTACATCCTTTTGTGGTTGTGGTAATTGATGGAGTACCAGCTGCTTTCAATATCTGTTGTGGTACTGTTGGTAGATCACATATAAGTTGTGTTTGCACTAGTTTTCTTTCACAAAGTCTGCCTTTTTGAGAAGCAGGGTACATTTTGAGATGAAGTGTGTAGAGTGCACATAGACTGTTGTACTCTATGATGCAAGGAATGTCAGCCTTGGCTTTGCTTGCATCAACATTGACTAGAAATAGTCCTTCAAGTGTATGTAGGCATGACAGTGCTATCTAACTCATGCCTTCTTTAAAGACTGTGCTGCCAATGTCAATCAATGCGTGATCTAGAGTTAGACCTTGCAATTTATGAATAGTGACTGCGTATGCAAGAGATAGAGAAAACTGTTCTCTGTGTACATACATGTCTTTGAAAAGAAGGAATCTGGCTGTTGAGCTTCCTATCCTTTTAATTTATGAAAGTTTGTCAAGGTAGATGTTGACAGACGGAATGATGTTTTCACATGGGTGTGTCTGGAAGCCAACAACTGTACCAAGTGCTTCATTAACTAAACATTGCTCCACTTCAAGGTTACGCTTTAGCATTACTCTACAGTTTAAACACAATTATAACATTTTCTCCAAACCAGCTATGTTGGAGATAGATTTGTCTACGCCATTTAGTTGGGCTGTGGCTGTGGCTTGTTGACACATAGGGACTGTCATACCATGCACGTCCAGTTTGTCTGTGGAGTAAATTTGCACTATTAGTTGCATTTCTTTTTTCAATATTGTTTAATTGAATTGTGCACAGCTTGCTAGGTTTGGCATTAACACATACATTTTACATTTTTGTGTGCTAATGTTCCATGACATCAGTAGCAGATGTTTTATGCCTGTATAGCTCATGGATGAATCTGCTATTTAAGAAAGACTGTGCTTCCTTCGAAAGCACACCAATCCGAATGTTTTTCAAAATGTTAGCATAGGTGAGACTGACACATGTTTTCAGGAATTTCTCTGTATTGGAAATGTAACCAGGTTCACCTTTCACTGGTGTTATTTGAAGAAGATCTCCCAAAACAATAACATGTTTTTGTCCAAATAATACTTCGTAGTCCATTTTAAGGACCTCTTGCAATCTGAGGTGAATTAAAGCCAACATTAGGCTGGAGACCATGCTCAACTCATCTATTTGAAGCATTTGTATTTGTTTCGAAACGCTGCATAGCTCCATAGTAGCCTCTGCTGAAATTTTGTAGTCTAATTTGTTTTGGTGTTCTACTGGAAGGAGTAGCAATCTGTTTAAAGTAACACCACCTATGTTGTAGGCAGCTAAACCTGTGGGCGCAGTAACAACAGCTGAAAGCTTGTTGTTTGTCAATTGTTGGAGGAACTTGCAAGAATGTTTTGCCTGAACCAGCTTGACCACTTACATAAAGGAGGACAGTTTTATAGCTTTGACAGGTACAAGTTTCAGTTTCGTGCTGCACACCATGCTCAATTTCTTTAGTTACTTCTGGGAAAATGCTACGCTCCTCATCATTCAATTTTGATTTCAGTAGAGCAAGGTTTTCTTCAGATTCTCATGCTGATACATTGTGTTTTCTACTTCAGTCATGGCTAATTCTGCCTCATTTACTATGAGTGGCTCTCCAAGTGGTTGTTGGCTTCCTGTAATAGAAGGTTGACTTCCCTCATGAGTGTCTTCATTTAGTTGTGCTTGCACTTCTTTCTCATGTTGGCGTTCATTGCCCAACATGTTTTTGTACTGATTAAAATTGATATCTGTTATACTGCTTTCATTTGCATTGAAAGCATCTTCATAGGAGTCATGGGTGTCCAATAAATCTTCTTCAATTCTCCATGGTTTAAAAAGTTGAAGAAGGGACATGTAGTAAAGTTCTCTATGTTGAGGAGTTATAAATGATAGCTTCATATGATTAATCAGGCTGGGTTTAGTAAGTTTAACCAGGCTGCCTTCACAGCTTTTGACTATGTATTTACATTTTTATTTCATCTGGTTTAATATTATTCTTACACAAGAAATGTTTGGCCATGTGGTATAGACACATGGTTTCCAAAGCAGTACTCCTGTCTGGGAAGTATATAGGCAGATGTATGTAGGTCTAGCCAGACTATGTTTTTAGATTTCTCATACAAGGCTTTGCCGGTTAAACGGTATGCCGCTTCGTAGCAGCCACATTCTCTATGGGAGAGTATTTTTATGCCAAAGCTTTATCATGTTTGTGACAGTGTTTTGTCAGATGATATGTCATCCCATAGGTCTTTTAGCTCTGTTTCCTAAGCTTTGGTTAAGTAGGCTGTGACATATCGTGCAACTGCAGGGGAATTGTCTACACTGTACTGCACATCTATGTTTGCATTCCACAGGAGGGCAATGATTACATTGTAATCATAGATGTACTTTTGTGCTTCAGTTCTTTTTATGCAGTATTTGTTCTTAGGCGATTTGCCTTTCACACTGTGTCTAACAGAAGACATGAAGCTCTTTACTTGTCCGTTTGCTGAAAATGGTCTAGGGAAAAACAAAGCGGCATTTGGTGTAGTATTTGCCTTTGTTTTTATATCTGCGCTGACAATACTTTCCACATTTGTGTCTTTGAAACCGCAAACTTTGTGCATGTAGGTCACTATGTGTGCTTTCTGGAGTAATTTCACAAGTGACATATTTGTGAATGAACTGCAAAACAGTGGCATCACTGTCCTGACCAGATTTAGGAGCATCTTTAATCCAAAAAAGCATGTGGATGTGTGGTGCTCCTCTGGATTGATATTCTTTTCTCCAAAAGAAGTGTTGCACTTCTGTGAGGGGAGGAATTGTTTTATGACTGATGAAGTGCAGCATGGCACTAAAGCTGTGATGGAAGTACCTTGACAAATTTTACAGGATCAAGACAGCAGAGTTCCCCTGGTGTTTTCATGTCTATCCCTGCTTTCTTTTCGTTTGCTATGTGTGTGAAATCATGCAAGTCTTCCCATGCAAACTCTGCACAACTTAAAACGAGAAATCATCTGGGTGGGCCAAGGTTGCGTAGCATACACCGTACATCTGTGTGATATCGTAACCAGTATTCTTTCTTACCACGCTTGTTTGCCAAGAGATTTGTAATACTTAACTGTAAAACTTCATCTTTCTCCTGCACCTTTTGAAGTAGCTGCATGTTTAAAAAATTGGTTCCTGTTCTCAATGTGTGTGTAACTCCGTAACATAGAGTTGCGAGTTCACTTTCAAACAGGAAGTGGAATATGTATTCAATGTTTTGTCTGAATCTGCGGTCCGCAAAATACAATTGTAAAGAGCAGTATTCTGATGCTGTTATTGGTGTGCATCTTTCATCATACCTTCCAACTTTTCCAGTAGGAAAGAGTAGGGGAAAGGCTTGTGCTTCTACACTTTTTTTCCCATATTCTGATTGGAGATCCTTTGGCTTGCACACATTTGATATGTTACTAGCACTTCGTCTAAGCTGTCTTTGGAGTGCAGTGGGTGAATTGTATAGCGGTCTAAAATATTGGAGGTTGTAGTAGGATCTAGAAGTTCATATTGGACAGTTGATGAGGAATCCTGAATTATTTTAGTGGTTTCTCTCATTTTTTCTTCAATGTTTATTACTTTGTAGTATTCATTGTTCTCTTTAAGATATTGCAGGGCTTCTCTATCCTTGTTTAAATCTACTAGTTGCTGCTAATTTATTTTCCCTTTTTGTAGGTACGCCATTCACTAGGATAATCTAAGATTGATCTATTGGCCGTTGCACTCCCAGAGTGTCTACATTTTCGTTAAGATATAATGGCAAATAAACTACTTTGCCACAAATGCCTTTCAGTAATTCAGAAGTGGGTGCACTGTTTGGATTACAATCTTCTCATAAAAATTAAGCTGTTGGAGTGGTTTTGGCAGTGGGAATATTTCCAAATTATTAGTGATAGCCCGTGAAGGCATTTGGTTGTTGTCAAGTTTTCCAGTGCAATATGTACAAAGTATTGAGGCGTTAGTAATTTCGTATATGTTTTCTGCTATAAGATAGAGAGCTAATTGGAACCATTGGGATTCCTCATTGTCATCTATTTTGTACGTTATATCTACAGTTTTTGGTGCTCTTTGTATGCAAATTTCTGCAACAGTACACACAGACTTGGTTTGGTACTTCAGCAGATGTGCTTTTAAACATTGCTATTTCTTTTTTGTACATGTGTAATAGTAGGTAAGCATCTTCAAGGTTGTTGCTACACTCTCCTAAAGTTACTGGATTTTGTCACTTCCAAAATATTTCCTATGGATGTGGTCTATTTCTTCCAGCAGTTCTTTTGCTTTACCATGTAGGAGAATGTGATTTAAATGCTCCAGTGCTAAAGTAGGACTTTTTGCATAGTACAGTCTCTGAACAAGATTTTGTATAGTAGAATGGTGTGTTGCTAACATTTTGATGTGGTGGAAAGTGGTATTACAAGCAGGCCCAGAAATGCAGGCTAATGAATGTCTTTATAGTCCTGTTTTTTTAATTTTTTTATTTATTTGTTTTTATAGCGCTGCAGCCCGCAGGCATCAGAGTGCATTCCATGTAGACATAGACAATGGTAACGGGACAACGTATATACCTGTGTTTTAATGATCTGATTATACAGCACTGCATATGAGTGGGAACTTGGGTAACATTGTTGGTATGGGGGCCAGTGCTGCATTGATAACTGTGCCCTACGGGGCTGCACTTTTGAAGTGTGTAAAGTATTGTTGCACTACTTGTTTTGGAAATGGATTATTGCAAGTCATAGCAGAGTGAGAAAAAGGACAGACAGATGTAGAGATTCGAAAGGAGAATGTTACTGTGTGTTGAATTTTGTTAACTTTCTCACACATAGATGCTTGCTACATGAGTGCAGAGATCCATTTCTGTTGTTTCATTTATTTATCCAAATTTACAGATTGCACAGTTTCCAATGTACACGTACCTTTCTTTGCTTTTCTCCCAATGGTGCATTTTGTCAATTGTGCAATGTATGTATTTGCCATTCTTTCCCAACATACATACATGTAGTTTCCCTTCTTTTTTGTCTGCATTTTGGGCATTTCACATAGGATCTGGCACTTGAATGTGCTTTGAAAATGTTCCCAATGTGTTTTTTTATTTAAAAAAATCACAGGCATTGTTGCTAAAATTGAAATATATGATATGCAGCTTTTATGCTAGCGGGCAGTATAAGAAAACTGTGAAAGCAAACAGCACTGTAAGTAACTGTCAGTTGATGTGAAAAGATGGTACGAATGAGAGAATTATTATTGAGTAGGTTATGCAGAGCAAGTGGCAGGCACCCTGTTCACCTGGATGCAATATATGTGCTTGCTATGCTTTGGTAACATACATGCAGTTTTCATTTTCTGTGTGCATTACAAAACATATGCATACCTGTAGTTTGTGTTGATGGATGTAGATGGGGATGAATCTGGAAATAGAAATCTTGCAGCGTTTTACAGTACTTTTGGATGCAGGTCCTTGGGGATCATAGGAGACCTGTGCTCTGAGTGTTGAACAGTACATCTACAGGGTTGTACTGAGTTGATAGAGTTAGATGTAGAGATCTTGAATGTGATTGGTGGATGGTTGTGGGACTGCTTACCAGAAGCTAATGAGAGAGTATTTGTATTTGTATTTTGTATTTTGTTTATTTGTATTGCGCACCCTGCCCAGGGGCATCAGGGCACATGTTTGGAAAGGTAGTTACAGAAAGTGTTACATAGATAGATACAGATTACATTTTATAGACAAATTTACATCAAGAATAATAACATGAATCAGAAATATTACAAGGAATGGCAATATGGTCAAATATACAGTATAAACAGTGCGTAGCCTGTTTGCGGGTGACCGCTGCATGAATTACACGGTGGAGGCCGGTGCATCCTGTTCGTGAAGCCACTTTTTAGTTCTGTTTTTGAAGGATTGGATGGCTGGCACATTCCTAAGATCATTAGGTAGGGAATTCCACAGCTTAGCAGCCAGGACTGGGAAGCTCAATTCCCTAGCTGTCTGAAGCTTGAAACTGGGGATGGATAGTGTGTGCGCCTGTGCAGATCTCAGTGGTCTGGATGCTGTATGTTGTGTGAAGCATGTGGACAGGTAAGCAGGTGCAGCATTATTTTGTGCCTTGTGTGTTAGAACAAGAGTTTTGAGTGGGAGGCGAAGTGTAATGGGTAGCCAGTGTAGGATGATCCTGGTAGTGGAGATGTGTAAGCGCCTGGGGATGTTAAGAGCAGCCCTAATGGCGTTGTTCTGGGTGACCTGTAGTTTATCAAGGTTACTTTGACTGGTCCCTAGGTAAAGGGTGTTACAATAATCAATTTTGAACATGATGAGGGTTCTGGCTAGGATCAGGTAGTTGTCTGTTGTCAGGAAGGGGCGACACACTGTGATGAGTTTACACGTGTACGATGATGCTGAGGCTACTGAGTTGGTTTGTCTATTGAGAGAGAGAGAGTGGAGTCTAGGTAAATTCCAAGTGTTTTCGTGACGTTGGTGACTTTAATAACATTTCCATCAATAATGAAGGAGTCAAGTTTCGTGAGTTTGGACTGAGAGCCTAGGATGAGTAGGATGAGTAACTCAGTTTTCTCATCGTTAAGGCAGAGCCCGTGGTGTGCCATCCAGGCCTGGATGACCGAGTAGACTGAGTTAAGTGCGTTGACATCAGTTACATAGTCGCCAGTGATAGGGATGAGTATCTGGGTGTCGTCCGCATAATTTGTGTACGAGACACCCAGATGGTCAAGAATATCAAAGAGCGGTTTAGTAAACACATTGTACAACGTGGGCGAAACACAAGAGCCTTGTTTGACTCCGCAAGGGACATGTGCTGGGTCGGCCGCGGCTGAGGAAGAGAAGACCCTCATAGATCTATATACCAGAAGGAGCGGATCCAGGAAGTAGCTGCGTCAGAGAAGTGAGTGGCTATTTTAAGGTGATGGCAGAGGATTTGGTGATCAAACAAATTGAATGCAGCAGAGAGGTCGAAGAGGAGCAGGATAGCTTGTTTGCCCTTGTGATGCAAAGTGATGCAAAGTGATGCAAAGTGTGAAGTGGGAAGGGAAGAAGGGCCGCCTCTGTGTTATGAGATCCGCTAACACCATGGTAGTTTGCGGTTTACACATGCTACATCCAGGGATTCTCAGCATGCCTGCCATGGAAATGGGACTGTGTGGATTAGCCAATCAGGTGTTAAGGGTGTGCTTTACAGGAAGGGAGGGTAATACTTTTTTCATTGCTGTGTTGGTTGTGTAGTGAAGATGGCTGGAGTTATTGTATGGATAGTAGGATATTCCTTTGTATGTGACCCGGAGAGGTATGCAAAGGTAAGAGGTGTTTCTGCTGATCTTGGTTTTCCGGGCCTGCAGGCTCTGTGGTACAGTGTGCCTGGCCGCAATTTGCAGGCACTGCTTGCTCTTTGCAGAAACATGGATACTTTTTGTTGTCCTGATGTTTTGGTGGTGCACTGTGGAGAAGAGCATTTGGGCTACATAGTTTGGTTCCTGTATTGAAGTTGTTGATGGAAGAACTAATGCTGCTTTTCCCTACTGCAAAGGTGTTTTTTTTTCTGAAATACTACCAAGAGCACAATGGAACAACCCCAATGTCTTCCATCCCCAAGAAAATGTTGGACATGCCTTGTTAATAGAGGCATGTGTATAGTTTTGCGACATGAGATGTCTGTTTTATCCAATGACAACAGTGACTGCCCTAGTGTGCACTATTTTACCGCAGATGGTGTTTTGTTGACCATTCTTGGAAATGCATGTTTTTTTTCTCGCAGTCTAAGGGATGCTTTGCAGAGGTTGATGTATGGCAGTAAGGAGGAAAAGAAGAGAAAATAATACCCCAAAAAATAGAAAACAAAAGATGTTTGTTTAGTAGCACCTAAAAAAAAGGCTCTTTTTAGAGTCACCACAATAGAGGAAATCTCTACCCTGGGTTAAATGTCTCTCCACACCCCATTGAATTGGCCGATTCATCTGCAAACTTTGCTGTAGTTTGCGGATCACATGTGCCACATCCGGGGCCTTTAAGGTTGGCAGGCATGGAAATGTGACTGTGGATGCCAGGAGATTGATCAATAAGGTTCCCTGTGTGTGGTATGCAAGGGGAGAGTGTGGGAGAGGCTCTGTTTGCTTAGAGGAGTGCGGATGGATGTGGCTATAGATGTGTATTTCAGGAGGCAGAGTGTCTGCGTTTTTGGGGGACTCTTGGATACATTGGTTGCGGGTGTATGAGAATACTGTGGAGTGGCTGCACATCTTGTATTCCATCATGTGGATTTGCACTGGTATGGAGTGTGTGACATGAAGTGGCTGGATTTGCTTCCCCTTTGTGACACTTTGGTGACGCAGCATCATCCAGCCCTTATTATTATTCATTGTGGAGGGAACAGTTTAGGCCATGTTACTGGAATCTCTTTGCTATTTGCAATGAAGGAGGCACTTGGGAAAGTCATGGACATGTTTCCAAACTCTCGAGTAATCTTTTTGCGCATTGCCCAGAGACACATGTGGCTGCGCTCTTCATCATTTGGTCGGCAAATGGAGAAATCCAGTCTCAATGTCAACAAGTCTGTTTGCACATTTTTGCGAGATGTTGGTATGTCTTCCTTCCGCAATGAAAACATTACATCTCATAGCACCAACAATTTCCACAGAGATGGCGTCCATTTTACTGATGCTGGCAATCACCTTTTTTTGCACAATATCCAAAATGCTTTGCAGCCATTCTTGCAAGCATAGCAGGCATGTGTGCAGTAGGTGTTGGCCACTTCTAAATTTAAGAACAAAAAAAAAAGGCCACCACTTTCTCCTGGAAAAGAATGCAATGGTTTACATGCTGCCACACCTTGGACGCTTTGGGAGTCTGTGGGCTACCGCGGACTTCACGGACTGCACAGGGGCCTGCACCATTTCATTGGCACTTCTATTTTTTCTCTGTGAAAGGTGGCGCTGAAAATAGCCTTTTTTTGAATTTTTTTGTTTTGTGAATTTTTTTGTTTTTTTTAACATGACACACGAGGGACACACGAGGGAGGGAAGGGTAGGTGGGGTAAGGAAGGGGCACCAACCACAGGGATAAGAAAGGGCAGATGGAGAGAGGAAGATGTTGGGTGCACCTCATGGAGATAGGGGGCACTTTCCTTTGTGGTTGTGGACCGCAGCTTCGAAACCACTCCGGAACTGCTCACCCCTACAGAGTACAGTGTAGCAGTACTGAGACAAAAAAGTACTGAGACAAAACAGTGACCTTTGAAAGGTAAGGATCTACTGCAGTGTGTATGGCCTCCGAGGCTGTTTGAGGGATCCGCTACCCTACAGGAGTGTCCCTTGTGGTGACAGGAGCAGATGTTGAGGATGCTGTAGTGGAATTCAACTTACTACCCTGTTCAAAGGGGACGAACATCCGAACTGCTGCTTTGTGGCTAGATCTCAGGTGTTGCCTGCATGGAGGTAGTCCCATCACTGTATGGCCCAGGTTTGCCGTGACTGAGTATGGCACTCATGGCAGTGAACTTTGGTCACACTAGCCTTGGGCTTACCACCAAGGGTGGTAAAAAGCCACCACACCCAAGACTTACGTTGGCAACTGGTAGTGGGGACTTCCACAACCAAATTCTGTTCTTCTTCTTCTTCCTCCTCTGCATCTTCATGCTTGTTCCCCGCTCCAGGCTCTTGGGAAGGTGGTGGTGTTGGTGGGGGTGGGGCTGGTGCTGAGGTAGAGGCAGCAGATGCAACAGCAGTGGATGCAGGAATGCAGGAACAAGCAGCAATCTGGTGCAAGCAGCAATCTGGTGAAACAGCTATCTGGCAATCTGGCACAGTGCTCTGTTCGGGAAATCTAAAAACAGAATGAGGAGCAGCACTGGGGTGTGGGCTTTCATAGGGGTTCTGGGAAGCATTTCACGGGCAGTTGTGCACTTCTTGGACACTTCAAACCCCAAGCTTGCTCAAAAAGTTCCAAAAAGTGTCCAGATCGCCAGGGGCATGGTCTGCGACCTCTGCAAGGGTGCAGTTTCACATTAACACACCTTAGATTGGGCCAAAAAGTACTTTTTTGCAGTTTGGGAGCCAGGATCCTTTTCACGAATAAGGGCCGACGCTCAGCATAGGTGTGGTCACATGGTGATGTCGCAAACATTCACAAATGGGATGGCTGTCCGTAGGACACCCATTGCAGGGGATTTGTTGTGCGCATGCGCCTAGATACGCTACGGAAAGGATTGGGCTCCCCGAACTAATGAGAAGTGTGACACACATGCGTCAGCCAGTTCTGAACAGGCACAGTGTTCGTAGGACCCAGGGGTTGCGATGCGCATGTGCCAGTTGTCCGCCAGACCTGGGTGGGCTCCCCAAACTAATTAAAGTACATCACCACTTTGCAGACGTGCCAAAAAGGCCCGTTGTTTGTAGGACCCGGGGGGAGAGATGGGCATGCCCCCAAGTGTCCACCGGACAGGGCTGGACTCCCCAAACTAATTAAAAGTACGCCACAACTTTGCGGACAAGCCAGACAGACACCTTGTCCATAGGACACAGGGAATTTGATGCAAGTGTGTCCAGGTGTCTGCAGGACAGGGGTTGGGTCCCCAAACTTATTAAACATATGTCACAGCTTTGTGGACATGTGGACAGGCGCAGAGTCCTACAGACAACTCCATTTTGAATGTGAACTTCCCGGACAGGCGCAGTATCCACAGGATACCTCCATTTTGATTATTGTGGACATCACAGACAGTCCCGCACTCTGCATTCTCCTAATGGGGCTTTTAAAAAAGAAAACACACACGCACACAGCAACAGAATACACATAAAACTGTATTTAGACACATAAATACACACAATTAGGAAAGTGATGGGGTAGCAGAAACTTAAACATATCCAGGGGCATTGGGGTTTTCCACAGGTTGGTCATCATGTGAGGAAGGGATTGAGGTCTCATCATAACATCTTTGCCTACAGGGAATTTGTGGGGATAGTTGGCTTGGACCGGGGGAAGGGGTACCTGTGCAGTTTGGGCAGTGGTATTTAATATTGTCCATTATATGTCTCTGTACAAATTCTTTTAAGTCGCCAAAACTGTTAATCAATTGGTTGATTTTTGCCTGCGGGCTCACTACTTTATTTTGCACACTGTTAGTTTGGTTTTGTATGTGCCGATGCACTTGGGGAGGCGCTGCTGCTTCTAGGCCATTCCCTTCATTTCCTGTATGTACTGTTAAACAGAAAAACATGTCTCAGGCACATGTGAAGCAATATGTATTAATTCTCTTACTTCTCAAACTGAATTGTGTACCATCGGAGTTACTGTCTTCACTCATTTCATCGCGAGGGAAATTCTCCTCAAGCCACTCCAGGGTGCTTGCCATTTCTGTGTAAAAAAAGAGAAAACTTTTAATCGCCTCAGCTCGCAACCACCAAATCTCTGTATCTAAAGGACTCTTAGCACTGGGACTGCTAGACTTCTTTGTCCTAAGACGGAAAGCTCTATAAATAAAACTTGCGATTGCCTCGGTAATATTGGGATCAAGGTCAAGGAGAAATGACAAGGCAGCATTAGGGGGGCACAGGAGTCTTCCCTTCGTAGGAAGGGGAGATTACATGTTGAGCCCTAAAGGAGTCATAGGCAGAGTATTCAAGAAGAAAATTAAACAGATCTTCCCTCTCTGCCATACACATGTGACATTTTGGATTTGTGTGATCCTTCCATTTGTTAGTGATGGAAGCTAAATGCAGGATATCAGCTTGCGCAACAGTGAAGAGGCATTTGATCAGGCTGTATGACTAGCATCGTCAGGTAAGGTTGATGGACTCCCCCTGTCACAAATATGTCAGCCCAACTTATGTGTCCCAAGCCTGCCAACTCCTCCTCCATCATCCATCTTAATATTGCTCCTTCAGAATCTTTATGTTGTTGTAATGGTGGCCTGAGGCGTTCTGTTTGATAATACTCTGGATCAAAGATATGCCTAAAACCCAGTTCTGTGAAGTACTTCAACAATTTCTTCCTGTATAGGGAAATGGAGGAGTAAGAGCATGTTAAGTCAACCAGCTGCCTTGCATGGTAAATGGCCGCCTTCAAAACATATCTAGCCGGACTCTCCATTGCCCTTCTCTGCTGCTTGTTAAAACTGGCATATGCATAGAGAGGTGCCAGTGGAAAGATTTTGCCTAGATAAAGAAGATTCTTCCAAAAAAAGCTGCTCACAGATACCTACTTGACTAACAAACGTATTGAGGTCCCAAAGCTCAGCCCCATAGGCAACTACACCACCAAACAATCCACAGTTAACCATCTCTGTTTCAACTTCAAAATTGTCCCTGTGTTTTTGATGGTTCTACCCGCTATAGATGCTTTTCATGAGACTGACTCTATATGGCTTTTCAGGAGAGATTTGGGGTAACTAAACTAAAAAAAATACAGGGGGGAGTAGTTTCCCGGTTATGGCGGCTCAGCTCTGGAACACACTGCCTCCCTCCCTAAAAACAAACCAGTCCTACTCTAACTTTAGGAGAAATTCTACAAAATGCTTAACTGAGAAGGACCAATGACGAGTCTAGGATAGCACATCCTTCACTGACAATTGCTGTACCATGTTCTCCCTGTGTTGTTCATATTCTACTCACTGACCTGTTAATGCCTGTCTTTTTGTGCTGTACTTTTTGTATGCACTGCCGGTAATTTTTGTTCATGCTAAGTTGTAACCTGCTGTAATGCGCCCAGATACCCCCGGGTTTGGTGTGCTATATAAATCAATAAAACAAACAAACAAACAAACAAATACACCCAAAAATTAAAAGCTATCCGCCACTTCTATTTTTTGCACATCTAACGTGAAGCTGGGCGTTAGCCTGCACCTATTCAAATTGTTTAGGACCATTACTTTAGACTTGG
The DNA here is from genome assembly GCF_040938575.1 of Ambystoma mexicanum. Taxonomy (NCBI): domain Eukaryota; kingdom Metazoa; phylum Chordata; class Amphibia; order Caudata; family Ambystomatidae; genus Ambystoma; species Ambystoma mexicanum. The sequence goes on along the minus strand of NC_090923.1, from coordinate 618,430,303 downwards.
AATTGGAATTAGGTGGTTTACGGATGAGGAAAATTGGGCAGCATAATGTTGGGGTCTGAGAACATGTATTGTCAAAGCGAGAAGGACTAAGTCGTCTGCATATATGAGCTCAGTTACAGGTCTCTGTTCAATAGCCGGTCTCTTGCGGCTTCTTCAATACATTTCGACATGACATTTATGTATGGCAGAAGAAAACTAGGATGAGTAGACAGCCTCTCATCATTTGGATACTCTGTGTAAGTACTCTCTGATGGCCAAACCATATCTGAACTGAGGTGCTGTTGTATAAGGCCCTGTTGATGCCAAGCTGTTTTTTGTCTATACCCATGGTTGCCAGCTTCGCCCCACAACCTCTCTCTGACCTCAAGATTGAACACTGAAGAGAAGTGTTAGAATGCTACATAGAGGTACATTTTATTGACTTTAGCATGTTGATATGCTGGGTGCCACAGGACAAAGGCCTGATCCACAGCTGAGGAACCTGATCTGAATCTGCCATGGGCCCTGTCCAGTAGTTCATTATTGCTAATCCACATGTGCAGTTCTTTGAGAATTATATAAGAGAAGATTTTGCAATCAATGCCAAATAGACTGATTGGGCAATAGGACTTGACCTCATTTGTGAGGCCCGTAAACAGAGGTATCATTGTTGAGTTCGACCAGGAGGATAGCTTCATCCCACTGATGACAAAAAGGGGGAAGACAACACTAAAGATCTGAACCCACCAGTCCCTTAGGAATTTAAACATTTCTGTGAGAATCAAATTAAGACCTGGAGCTTTACCACATACCAGGTGGTGAATGGCTTTGCAAATCCTAGCTTCTGTGAAGAGTCATCTTTCAGATGAACCAAATTGGTCTAATAGGCAGTTTCCTAAACCCATTTGACAAGGAAGCAGACCACCTGCTCAAAAGCATTTTGACCTGATTGATCAAGGTGCATCAAGTAATGCCCCCTTCTGCCAAGGATCTGAGAGAAGTTGTCTACCCACATGGCCTCTGCGATATTGGGTCCAATGCACACGTTTGATTTTACTAATCCCAGTGATACCACTCTCCATAAGGTTTTCATGTCTCTCTCATTTGCTTAGTTTATCATATTTTGCCTGCTGCGGTTCCAAAGTTATTTCTTCTTTACAGCAAAAAGGGATTTATAGGTTTTCCTAATTGTGCAGATCTCTGCCCTCCCCCAACCCAGCCTAACTCTAGACCCTTAAAATCTGTCCATTCTTATCGAATATTTCCAGATGTTCCCATCCAAGGGGCATCTTGTTCGGATTATTTCTCTTATCGTCATGTAAAGATGCAAAGAAGCTGTCTGTTGGTCATATCATTCTCAAATATTAACACCAGAAGATAGGCCGTGCTCTGCCCCTGCCCCATGTGCATTCAGGATTTCATGCAAGCCCCTATAATATGTAGACTGCTCAAACCACTTGTACATGGATTCTTCCAATTTAGGACCTCACTTGTCTCTCACTTGATTTGTCCAATCCACCTCTGATGCACCTCTAAAAGAACACTAGACTCCTCCTCCAGATTGGATAGGAGAGAGACAAATTCCATGTCATTTTTACAGCATGCATAGACATTAATGACTCTGAGCTTTTTATCGCCTAACAAAACCACATCTATCGCCATTACAGATTTTGAAGTCAGTTGGCATTCCAGAGCATTACTGCATGCACTGGTCCTCAGGATATTTGAAGGCCTCCTGTTTGTCCTGGTACAGATCTTCTTTTTGTATCACTTTTGAAGAAATGTAGATAGTCCCCCAGTACCCAATGATCCTAAGAGCAGGTTTCCTTCAAAATCATAAGGTCAAAGTTTGTAATGAAGACCTTGAAGTCCGTGTCACCCATTTTCTGTGGCAAGCTAGCCACGTTTCAACTCACTAATTATGATGCCAAGCCTTGGACCAACGTCAAGCTCCCTATTGACACTACAAGGCATGGGGCAGGAGTTCCTTTTGTGGTCAGATGATGAAGCAGTACCAGATGCTTTTGAGGATCTGTGACTATTTGCTGAAGAATGTTTTGACCCTCTGGTGCTGATGTTGCTCAGGGGGCCTTTGGACCTGATATGGACATTGAAGATTGGAAGATTAGACCATCGCCGTTAAGCAGAGCTGCTTGTATTTTCTCACTGGAGACACTGCTGCTAACACTTGCATGTCCAAAGCTAGAAATTCTTGGGGGGGGGGGACTGAACTCTTTTCTCTATCATTCCAATGGGGCTTGTGGAGGAACACTCCTAGGGTGCCTTAAGACAATAGTAGTGTCTCTCAGTTTATGAGAGACGCTAGACTAACCCACTACAGGCTGGAGACAACTATGCCGAGGATAAACATAGGGTTTACATGCACAATGTGCAGAAGTTGTCAAAGGGTCAATATGAAAACAGCAATTCACTCACCAACAAGGCAGTCTATTGGATTAGGCATACAATACTTACCTGCAGAAGGAAACAATCACCCTAAGCGGAGTAGATTTGATAGAACGCACATTGAAGAATGAACCATTGGCAAATGGGCTCCTAGCTATAGAGGCACATTCCTATCCTCCTAGTTGTACCAAAATCATTATGAGATCTGCCCTGCACAGCATCCCCATTGGAGGGAGAGCTTGGGGGATCGCTGGCAATACAGAGGCTTATGTTCAAGCTGATTTCGGGTTGGAAGAAGTTGACTGACTTAGCCAGTCTCAGGCACCCCTTTTAGATCCAGCTCGTATTGAAATTTGATGTCTCTCTTGATGTCTCTCTTGGAACATTACATGTCTTGTAAAACACATGATAGATCCTGATTGGAGACATTTTATGACAGGGTTTGACTTGATCTGCTTGCAGGAGACATGGGCCTTGAAGCAAATATACTTACAAGGATACACAGCCTTTACAGTACCAGAAACCAACAGGGCAAGTGGTCACCCAAATAGAGGACTGCTGTCTTGGGTCAGTTGTTTGCTTATATGAAAAGTGCTCCAAATACCAACTGCCTCAATTGATCTGCAATTTCTCACTTTGGATGTAAAAAAGGGCAGAAGGGTGCACCTATATAGAATCTATAATCGTCCCATGCGTTCAAATTCAATGAAAACCTTGACCATGCTGCAAGACATCATGGAAGACAAGGAGAGTGCACCTGGCAACAACAGAGTAACTCTTGTAGTTGGTGACTTAAACCTCCAATTGGAGCGCTTGAGACTCACAAAGGTCATGTGGCAGGAGCAATTTGAATCATGAGGGATCCCACCTTTAGTGGCAGACTTCCCAAGGAATATACACTGTCATGCACTCCAAGTGGCTCGCCTTTTGAATAATATTAATCTCAGGGCCTGTTATGGTTGTTGCACCACTGATCAACCTCCTAAGTCTCCTTTTTTTGGTAACAACGGCACAAGCCAAATAGACTATGTACTGATAACTGCAAAAGATTTGTGGATGATCAAGCCATTTGAAGTACTCGAAAGGTACTAGAGTGATCACAGCCCAATCATGTGTACTGTTGTACTAGTGCCTGATATTTACTGCAGTGCTGTCTTAGATGCCAATTCTATAATTACTGGTAATAGTGGGCCTATGAGAAGGGTTGTTAAGTGGACGGAGTTGGTGGGTAAGGACTGGCTCGCTGGTATATACTAAAGAGTTATAGGACATATTGAGGATATTTGCAGGATGTGTTGGCTCACTATGATCAACTGACAATAGCCCCTTTTCCAGTATTAGCCAAACCAAGAAAAAAGAAGAATAATTCTGCTTTTTTAACTCAGGGGTGGTATGATGTAGAATGTCGGTCCTATAGGAAGGACATCTTGGACTGCCTGAAAATGCGACCAGTTGTTGATGCAACTATGTCAAGACCCTTGAGGGCAAAATACAAAATTAAGGTTGTCTAAAAAAAAAGGTTGTTTTACAAAGCGAGCTGGGAGGCTCTGATGGAGGCCAGTATTGCAAACGACACAAGGGCATTTTCAAGGCTGATAATGGGAATGCAGTAGCTGAAGATCGTGTAATGCCTAATAGTATAGCTCTGGAAATTTGGAAGGGTCACCTTTCCAATCTGTACAAAGACCCAGATCTCTCAAGTGATACAACTAGTCTGGGTATACAGCATGTGGCACAGCGTGGGCAAGTCCCAGTGGTCATAGTGAGCGTGGAGCTGGCAGCAGAGGATATTAGAGCCTTTGGTGGGTGGAAAGGCGCCTGGCCCTGACTGCATACCCATGGATCTTTTTAAAAACAAATGGGCTCCGGTGATGGCTAGAGTTTGTAATTCTGTGATAACAACAGGCTTAGAACCCAATATTTGGCGTGATGCTGTAATAGTGCCAATTTTCAAAAAAGGGAGCAAAGAACAACCTGAAAATTACCTATCAATTTCTCAGCTAGACAGGGCAGGGAAATTGTATGCCAAAATAATTCTGGGTCACCTCCAAGAATGGGTGGACTTGTTGGGAATAATCGTTCCACTGCAGGTGGGATACCAACAGGGAATGGGCTCTATCGAACAGTACTTGAGGATTAATTTAATTGTGGAAAAATATACACGCATAAACAAATGCAAGTTGTATGCAGTTTTTGCTGACTTGAACACAGCCTTCAACTCTGTCCCCCTTGGTGAATTATGGCAGTTTTTACAAGGCTACAACATTCCTCTTTGCCTATTGTTAATTATTCAGTCCCTGTACTCCAAGAATACTGCTTCTGTCAGAGGGGATCGAGTGGTGTGAACACTGAGAAGTGTCATGTCTGGCGAGGGGCTAGACAGGGTTGTGTGCTTGCTCCGCTCCTTTTCTGCATCTACATAAATAGGTTAATAGAGGGATTGGTGACCAGCTGTATGGACCCTCCTAGGGTTGGCAACCTTTGTTTTTCAGGTATTTTCTTCGTGATGACGCAGGGTTGTTGGCAACATCGCCCATGGGCATAACACACACTGCGTCCGTCTTTGCGAGGACTTGTTCCATCTCGGCCTGGAAATTAACAAGAGTAAGATGAAGGTAGTAGTCTTTAGATGGAAAGGTGCAAGGTGTGTGTATAAATAGAAGGGGTAGAATTAGAGCAGGTCACAGCGTACCATTATTTAGGCCTGTGTTTTGCAGAGAACGGTTCCTGGCGAGACCAAGACACCAAATCATTTATGCACATGACAAAACACAGTGGGAGTATTAGGAGGTTTTATTGTACGCATGGCAAAGTTGCATTGTCACCAGTCCTGTAACTGTACCGGTCTAAAGCTGTATCTGCAGCAGTATACGGTGCAGGGCTCTGGTGCTATGAAAATTCGGCAAGCCTAGGTGTAATAGAAAATACATTTTTAAAGTCAGTAATGTCGCAGCCCACGAATGCTCCGAAAGCTACTTGAATCTACAATGTCAAGTGCGCCCGATATATCATATAATAGCCCTTAAACCTTTATGTTTATGGTCATGCATCTGGTCAGCACCCGGCCTGCATGTGCTCAAAGAATTATTGGCAAATTTCCTGGTTATAGAAGTCAGCCAGACAGTTCCTTGGATGAGGCACATTAAGAGCACATTAATCAGCATTTGACCTTGATCGATACTGGGAGTTGCCAGCTTGTATTGGCCCAGAGAGCAGGGAAGTGATCAAGGCAGTCTGTAGAGAGCACTATATACAGGCTTTGGTGACAACCTTCACAGGCCTTTCCAGCGGCCAGCTCTAACTGCAGGTAAAGGGTGTATTTGGTTATGAGGTTTATTTAGATGTGATTACCCCCTGTCTGGCTCGCTCACTGTAATGTGACCTAAGAGCAGGAACTTTGGCGTGTATCCTCCTTCACGAAAATATTAAATAATTCAAATTCAATTGCTGGTTTAGGGTACAAATTGTGCTTGCAATCGATGAAAGTGTGGATGGAATGTAGATGGGTATACCTATATAGAACAATCTTGGTCCCTCCTAAACTGTCTTTGTATGTCTTTGTATGAGGATGTTTCATCTGCCTTGGTCTATCGAATTGTTACCTAAATTAACCGGGCTCAGGAAATTCTGACAGACTGTGACTGCATAGAATTTGACCTGACCCATAATCCAATGAAAGCTAAAGAGTGCATAAAAATGGCAGAGTGGATTAGGACAGTAATGTCAATGTGCTCTTCTGCAGTGTCCCCTTCACTGTGCGTTATGGACAAACCACGATCATGGGTACCTAAATACCTGAAGTGCTTTTCTGACCCGCTAAACAGGTCTCTGTTCTTGAGATTTCGTCTCAATCTCCTGCCGACTCAGGAAATTTTACATATTAGGTGAAAAGAGGAGGAAGGGGAAAACATCTGTACCCTATGTGAGTGACTAAGTCCCCAGACTCTGAGGCGTCTGTTGAGTAATTGTCTGGGGACACTAGATAAGAGACTGAATAGGCTATCATGTTTTGTTGATAAGGATTGGTGGCTGGAAACAGATTGTTTTTGGGAAAGGTTAACTTCAGGGAATGAAACTTTGCTAACAATGGAAATTATGAGGCTAGTGAGAGATCTGAATTTGGTTGTAATGTAAGCATGAATTTGCTTAGTTCGCAAATATGAATAAGTTGAAGATATCTGATTTCACTTTTGCCGATTTGCCTATGGAGGACGTTTTTTCATTATGACTAATTTCTCCTTTTATATGGTTTCATCGACAAATGATTGTTTGAAGATTTAATTTAATTTAATTTGCTAAGAGTTGAATTGTGAGAGTTTTCTCTCAGTATTTTTCTTCTTTTTTTTTAACTTTGGAACTCAAATGTGAAGTGCTTTTCCATTTCTGTTTATTTTCTAAGACATTTTACACCATGTGGATAAGAGTGTATTGTTTATTTTATTTTGTGAAAAGTCTATGATTTTGACTAATACACAATTTAAAAAAAAGAAATTAGGAGGGTGTCTGAAGCACTGGAATTCAGTAAAGAATGTGGTGATCGTGGCATGTTGCACTTTATTGCTAAATATATTCATAGGGCATGCTCAGAAGGATACATGTGCTTTGTAGTAATGTGGGACCTACATAACAGGATGTGAAAATTCTAACTGGTTGGTAGTAGAAGGGGTCCCCTTTTGCACAAGTCAAACTTTTGTCAAGTTGTCACGCCCCCCCCCCCCCCCCCGGCTTCCAGTCTTGGTCCCTGCCCCTGTGTATGTGCTTTGATATAAACCTAATATACATTTCATATAAAAAGGATATAAAACATATTTGATATTGATTTTATATCCAATGTATGTTGGATATGAAATGTTTTCTAATTTATAACAGTTTTGATATGATTTGAATATACATTTTATATCAAATCTATATATTTAGATACGAGCGAGTTGGAGCGGCACTGGACAATGTTTCTCCATCGAGCACTGAGCGCGAAGTGAGTTCTGAAGATAGGGACTGTGAATCTAGGGTTTCACAGAGTGGCAAAGAGATGACGTCACAGAGAGGTTCCGCCCGCTGTGATACATATTATATCAAATTGATAGCCCCCCAAAGTTTTTGTTAGCAATTTTATTGAAACCCAATAATTTGTACATACACATTTTATATATTTTAAGAATCCAAAGAATGTTTGATATACATCTTGATCTAAAGAGGCGGCCCTAAGGCTATGATGACATGGGGGAGGGGCTTACAACCCGGATAAATGGCCTTTGTGGCAGGCCTGGGAAACACGAGTGCTCTTTCAGCTTTCCAAGGGCTATTCAGGAAATGATGATTATGAACAGCTACAGCTTTGACAAGGGGAAAACACCCCCTGGAAGCCAAAGGGGTTATGATGATAGTCATATTTCAGATTATTTTACGGTGTATGATGGGATGGGAGATGCCTGGGATTTAACGGCTGACTATGAACCCGAAGGGTTTTTTGACAGCGACAATGTGGTTTTGGAGCAACCAGCCACGGCCAATGTGGGCTCCAAAGACAGGGACTGTGAATCTAGGGTTTTGCAGGCAGTGATGATGCTGGAGACTGATCGAGTGCCCCAGAGACTTGATCAAAAGCAGGGTCCAGTGTGTGGGGGTGAGGAGCACAATGCTGTACCAGATACTATCCAGAGTTATTGTGTTTGCTGCTCAAACCAACTTGAAAACCTGGTGGATCCTGACAATCACCCATGTAAGGAATGTGTTTCACTAATGGAGATCGGTAGCGTTAAAGACAATGCTATTATGCATTGCGCCTGCTGTACAAAATGAATTGGAAGCATAGGGATAATAGTCTGTGCAAGAATGTTTCTCGCTAATGGAGACCGATACGTACACACCCGCTCTCTCACACATTGATATTCCAGCCATACAAGGGTGTATGGTCCATAGTGGCTGTGGTGTGTTTAAAACAACACATTTACAGATGGTGCTACAGACATAAAATTGATGATCCCAGGATGCTCACAAATGCTTGGAAATATGTTGCGGGTAATTTGCTACGTAAATATTTTATGTGTTGAGACCTAAACCTCTAGTAGATTTGTTCTGCTTGATGCTGCCGCTGACACAGATAAGGATTGACATAGGGACTGAACAATGCATGTATAAAACATTATGGGGTATGGAATCGGCAAATTACCCCCTTTTGAAAATAAAGCTTTTTAGACGCGTGTGTCAGATGGTAGAAACATCTTTGAGAAAACAGTCCCCAAGTGGGTGGGGATAAAGGATATCTAAATGGAATGTCGACATGTTGCTTATCGAGACAGTGGCGGGCAAGGTATCTGTGCAGTAATCGTGTGTACTACGGAGCCATTAGCAGGACCGATTGTTCTAGTATTCTTATGCAAAAAATATTTTGAATAAAAATACATCTTTTACATTTTAATAAAAAATCTGTTGTTTATAAAACCTGGTTGCATCTTTATGTTCAGCAGTTATAGATGAACCTGTCTGGCCTGAAGCTGTCAAAAATATATTTTGATGAAAGGAGGTGTTGGTAGTTATGGCAGGGCTGACAGCCTGTTCTGTAAACTGTGAACCGATGGTGAGAAGGTGTCATGGGGAGTGGTCAAGATGTGGCATTCAGCAGAGGAGGCTACACAAGGCCCCCCCGAAAACATTTTAAATGGTGAACGATCATGGTATCCGATGTCGACCAACAATGGCAGGCAGATATTATAGATTTGAACCAGTTCCGCTAAGACAACAATGGTCTCCACTACATTCTAGCTGTCATCGATCTTCTATCAAAATACATCTATGTTGAGGCTTTAAAGAACTGGCCAGGTCCCAGTGTGGCAATTACTTTTAAACGCATATTTAACAAAGGCCAAGAGCCCGCTAAACTACAGACGGATGCCGGTAAGGAGTTTTTAAATGAGCTGCTACTGGGTCTACTAAAGCAACACAGGGTGCATCACTTCATAACAAAATTAAAAGTTAAAACCTCTGTTGTAGAACATTTTATGCCAACTTTTAAAACATGGCTGTAGATATGTAGAGGTGTTAACCGCTTTTATAAATGTGTACAACAATACGCAACATAGATCTATTAAAACCACCCCTGCTGATGTAACACTGCCGAATTTCCTAGAGGTCTGGAAAAAGCTGTAAGGCGAAAGCCTTTTTTTAAAAGATGACGTTCATGCCCCTTAAAAAGGGGGATCATGTACGCATCTCAAAACACAAGACCATCTTTACAAAGGGTTATGGGCATAACTACAGGGATGACATATTTATCTAGATGGCGTGACTCAAATGGAGGGCATCTATATATACACACTAATTGATAATTCTGCAATGGTGGTCAAGGTTTCTTTACAGGAAGGAGATCCAGAAAGTCAGTAAAGACCATCAGAGAGTTTATAGAATCAAAAAAGTCATAAAGAGTAAAGGTCGTAGAGCAAGGAAACAGTATCTGGTCAAATGGCTAGGGTGGCCTGACAAATTCAACAGTTGGGTGCCCACAGTATCCCTAAAGGCCACGGTGAGTAACAGGGTGACATGGAGTCTGCACCTTTCTATATTATGCTCCCTAGCAATGCTTCAGCTGAGACATTCCCAAGAAACTAAATATCCAACTTTACTGTGTAGCTGACCAAACCCATGAATTTGCAAATGCAATGAATGGTGGCGCTCACTCAAGTTCAGTATATCCGATCGTGGGAAACTTTAATTCTGGGGGAAGTCATGTTTATCATAACATGAACAAACTCTCAGAGGCACTGGCCGGGCGGGCTGCCCGAGGGGCATTACCCAAATATACATGAACTTGTCAGAGTCATCAACACAGCCGTATCAATCATAACCGAGTATGGTGATACAACGCTACACCTGGACCTGCACCAGCAGAAAGTTATTTTACAGGGTCCAGATGCATCGGTTAGGTTTTCAGCAGCAGGAAGACTGTGTCACATATTGGGAAGCGTGTAGCACATTAGAAGTAAAGAACCATTGGACAATACCTGCGCCTGCGCTGACATTAACAGGGGTTTTTATAGCTCACTGCTTTACAGTGATATCATGGAGTATCAATGGGTGGGGGATAGCTACGCCCCGCTGCTTAGAACCATGGAGATTAAAGGGAACAGCAGCGATATTGTGAACATTCAATACAACAATCCTGAATATGTCCCCATGTGTAAAAAAACATTTTGACACCATCAACAAACAGATAAGAGACGACCAGGGAGAGTTTGTATAATTTAAATACACAGAAATCTGGCTGCAGTGGCACTTCACACTGCTCCGGCTGAAAGACTAACAAAACCACATCTTAATGGCTGTGGTGAAGAACTCTGGAGACCCCAGGGCCTATATGGAATATTACATGAACCAGGCCAATTACGCAGATCAGTGGTATTTTAGAAACCCCCCAAAGGCAGTGATATCTTTTAAATAACAATGGCCTTCTTACATTGAGCCTCTGGGGAATATGCAAAATTGGAGCAAAATATGTATTGCAAAATATCTCTTCACTGTACCCCCGACACAACCAAGCATCAGTAAAAGTTTCTACATGGAGGTCTCACCTCTGGCGGCTGTTTCGGATTGGTATGATTTGACCGTGGCATAATTTTTCACTGCAAATTGACTGTAGTCAATTTCACAGCAATCCCGTTCTTGCAGCGGACAAAATCATACCCATTAATCCGCCCTCGCACCCCAATACACCCCTACCTTCCTCCCCCGCACTTACCTTCCACCGTCTGCTTTCCATGTGACCCTGCAGTGTCAGTTCTGTCCCTGCAAAGTGAGTCAAAACTGATGCCGCAGGATCCCTTACGCTGTTTCTTTTTATTTTAAAGTCCCCACTTAAAATGTCCCAGAAGCGGGGGATACGCCTACAACCCCGTTCCCATTATAGTGAGCAAGGGGAGCAGGGGACACCCCTGTATCTCCTGTTCACCTTCTTCACTATAAATGAAACGTATGGCCCATTTCACAGAATTTTTGGTTGTACGATCATTTTGTACAGCCTAAATTTGGTCAAATGGGCCATATAGTGAAAAATATTCAGTCAAATGGACCAATACCGCTGTATCATTGCTAGCCCCCATAGAGTTCTTTGTATTGGGTTTGGCCAACATGTATCTGGATTTGAACGACATACTTATGCATCTAACCTGTAAAATAACAAAGACGGATTGGGCTGACATCGTGGGTACAGCACAAGTGGGCATGATCGCCTACTCGATAGCCACCATGTTTAAAAAGGTGGATGTGACGTTGGGTGATAGAATGATAATGTAGAGTGATTATATATACGCCTACCGGGCCTATATAGAGAGCCTACTTAATTATGGCCACAATGTCTGGGATAAGCCGCTCTCGGAGGGTCTCTTTTATCACAAAACTGTGAGGCATTTTGAAAACACTGCTCTGGACGGCAATAACCAGGGGTTCGCGAAAAGAGCCCTTATCACCAGAACCAGTAGAGTATTTGATTTACTAGGCTGTCTACATGCTGGCCTCTTCTTCCAGAATAAACTATTGATCAACGGCATTGACCTTAAAGTGAAACTTTCCAGAAGCACGTAAGCTTTTTGTCTTATGAGCGCAGATGCTGAACAATACAAGCTAGTTATCATATCGGCTAGTTTATTCATCAAACGTCTAAGTGTCTTGCCGGCCATTCGACTAGTGCATGCAGAGGTGGTGCAGATGTCTAACGTGAAGTATCCTGTGGAGAGAGTCACCCTTAAAGTTTTCAGAATTCCTAGCAGTACCCGGGGCACCAGTCAAGACAACATATTCCTGGGCCAGATTCCAAAAATATTCATCATGGTTATTGTTGAAATAGTATATGTGTTAGGCTCACCTGGTCTCCACAGGGACGCTGAACAGAGCTGGATGGTCCAGGGTTGAGTAGTTCCTTGTGTCCCCCTCTGATTCCCCTTTTTGTCACAAAAGCAGGTTGCCTAAAAGGTTAAACCAAATGTTACCCAACCATAAAGACGAGAGCAACTCCTGCCTCCCGTGACCTCTTCTTGCACCCTTCTGCTATGTCTCACCTGTATGTTATGAATGGCGGACTCTCTATCCTGCGACTTTGTGCAGGGGTGCGTAGTAGTTCAAGGATCTAGTTACTTCACTGATCCTGCAGAGTTCCAGACAACTGTTACTCAATGGGTAAGTCTTTATTCCAAGGTAGGGATTGCTTAAGAGTTCAAGTTGCCAGAAGTTCACTCCTGTGTCTCTTCCTTACAGGTTTCCCCTCGGTGCTTAATATGGAGCGGGGTCTCTTCCGGAAATGCTAGCTGGCTTCCAAGGTAGGTCTAGTAGCAGCGTTATGCAATAATCTTTCCACACGGTATTGGTTCTCTGCGCACCTAACCTGCTGTTCTTGTATTCTGCAGGTGCGGTATATCCAAGGCGGAGAGTGCGTGGTGATGTCTTGCGGGACCGTGAGGAAGGGCTGCCTTCAGGTGAGTAGCGGCGCTGCGCAAGATTTTAAAGTCTGAATGAGGCCTTTCCCCCACTGCGCGGCTAACCTGATGTCTTCTTTTGTTTTCTACAGATGCGGCAGCTCCGGAGCAGCGATCGGATGATGGAGCGGTGATCGAGTGATGGAGCTTCTATGGATCGCTGGAATGAGCAGCCTTCTGGTAAGTATTAGCGTTGTGCTGCTAACCTGGTGTCTTTTCCTTTGCAGCTTTGCAGAAGCAGTGACTCGTGTGACCGCGATGGAGCATCAGGTAAGAGTCTTGTTCTGCTCTCTTCTCTCTCTTTCTTCCTTGCAGGTAACTCATGAGCGTTACGCTGCAGGAGTGCAGAATAACGCGAAGCCTGTTCTGTACTGAAGGCGTGGTTTATATAGCCTTCAAGAAGTAGTTCCCAGGTAAAGTAGTCCCTCCTACCACACCCTAGCAAGTAGTCCCTTGGTAAAGTAGTCCCTTCAGCCTGCCTCAGACTGGTCTGCACGTGGTTCTCTCCCTTTGAAACTTGCCTTACTTGAGATGGCAGCATGAGCCTGGCGCCAACAGCACCAGGACCGAGTCCAGGAATCCCTTAGGGAATCCTTTGGGACCTTGAAGGTCCCCATGGGTGCCAATACCCTGGGCTGGTTGGTGTGTTCCTGGTGTCTGGGGGCAGGTACCATGACAATATGATCGAAATCCCGTTGACTTCAAACACTGTAACATGAACTATGCAGCGCTGCATAAGGATGGTGTCCTGATCCCTGCCAAAGCATGCGCTCCTAACTTTGAAGTTACAAACATAATCAGGCAATACATGGGCCTGGTGGCTATAACAAGGAAGCACATACATGATGCACCGGTCTCAATCACACATAATGAGTATGCTCTTGGCTATACCGTACTGGCCTTCGATCTAAGACCCGACAACGCATAAATAGGTCATTTTAAACTAATGAAGAGAAGAAACCCACGCACTGAAATAAAGTTTGAAAGACACCTAATCTCCACATCCTCAATGCTAGTGGGGAGCATTTTTGATAGCGTTCTCGAGATCAATGGGCAAAGAAACATACTTATTTATATTTCATGGACACTCCACAGATAAAAGGATTTTTGAGTAAGCATAGACACGCTCTGAAAACATTTCATGGGGTGTATGCCAGCGATATATGTCCCAACCGCCTACCCAGGAATTGGACGGTTAGCCTGGTGGTGAACACCGATCCGCAGACCCGTGGTGGAACACATTGGATAGCTTTGTGGTAAGAGGGGGATGTGTTAACAGTTTTTGACAGTTTGCCACACTTTCCACAACACCCCGTATATGCCAGAGTTTCAATGGACTATGTGAAAAACCTTGTAATGTATTTATGTTATACTACTGTGCCGGTTCAAGACTCTAAAGCCCTGACCTGTCAGCACTGTATATTTTTTATCAGTCAAATGTTGCAATCAAAACAGTTAAATGGTGGCCAGATTAATTCACAAGATGTTACCTAATGTGTATTGTGTATAGATGTCGCAAAATGTTCAAAGTGTCTCAAAAATGTAAATGTGGGTCATCTATTCAATGATACACGTGTCAATAAAATAACTTTTTTTTAAAATTCATCATGCATTATGTATAATTTACATAATAAATAATATAACGTAATAAAGAACCAGTCGGTGTTATGATTTGAAAACATTTATTAATAAATAATAAAAAAGACATACTTTATACAAAAAGAATAAAAGTTATACCACAAACATACCAATATAGCAAAGAAAGAACGTATACATTCAGACAATGATGGGGAGCGCATGAATTGGCTAACCATATAGGCGGCACGTGTGTCTGACGCAGCCTTCAGCGGTATGGCTGATGGGTGCATTGTAGATTTGTGAGGGGGTGGGTAAAGATTCCTTAAACCAGCTGGTATTCCACCCATCACCGGGACTATGGGAACAGGTTCTGCCCACATGGCTATCTAGAGGGCTGTGTTGTTGACAAGGAGTAATGGGGGCAAATGATTTTAGCCGCTCCAGAATGCGTTGTTGGGCGACATTACCCACAACTGATGTCTGGATATTTAAATCTGCGACCGCCTGCATGATCTCATTCCAGTCGATGGGGGCAATATATTGTAGACATGGAGTGCTGATTGGTAACACCTCATACTAGATCATGCAGGTTCAAATCCCTTACAACTCTGCCTCTGTAAATAAACTTGTCCATATCGGTCCAGCAGGCCACATCCTTTGCAAGTTCCATCTTATGTAGCAATAGGTCTGAATTAGGTTAATAGCGTTGGCTGTGTCGGGCATGGTTTAAGTAGTTATGCAGAATATCTGTATATAAGGCCGTTTTATCATGCGCCGGCATATCAAGTCTGTTTAAAACATCCTTGTTAGGCAGAATTGCATGCAGTACCCTCTGGGACAACCACACACAATTAGGACTACAGGTGTTAGCCAAATCAACCTTTGGTATAAGTCTGTACCACACAGTTTTTGGTAGAGAGCTGAGCAAACAGGCTTATCTCAAGAGTGAATGTGAGCAGTACAAGCAATTACAATGAGGACTTTCAATCACAGTGGTTTAGGTAAACACTTATATTCACGGTTTCTTGGTAAAACACTTATTATTTGTTTATACAATCATTTAGAAAACATTTCACTAGAAGAAGACAACTTAATATTATATACCAATACACTTCAACACAAATCTCTAAGATTTTTAGACAGTTTGAGCTCCCCTGAAATAGGAGCAAAATGGCACTTCAGTTACTTAGAAGTGAGAAAAAGGGGCAAGGTGAGTAGACTAGATCACATATACTTGTTAGACAGTGCAAATAGTTTCAGTTCACCAGAAGAGTTCAATTCAAGTCAATAGGCCAGGCCAAAGTCAATGGGCTAGTGTTCTGGATAGGAAAGAGCAGTTCTGGTATCAAACAGTAAAGTCTTTGCAAAAGTTCTCAGAAGTAGTTAGGCGAAAAAGAATCATATGTCGGGCCACAAGCTGATTAGGCCTGCAAGTTGGGAAAGTTTCACAAGCTTTCACCACGAGAGTAGCGTTCTCTCAATCGGGTTGGCACAGTAACTTAGTATGAAGAACAAAATGCAGATGAAGACGTTGGTTCAGCTGGTATCCCTCTCCCTTGTTAATCCTAACCAGTCTTGAGAATGGTATCCAGGTGGATTACGAGTTGATTGGTCCCACCAACTCAAAGGAAGAAGTAGTCCTCGAAGGGGCTTCTCTGTTGAGATGAACTTGGCAATTCGGACCCGCAGCAGGGCTTCATCGGGCAAACCAACGGTCCAGGAGTTGCAGCAGCCATCCTATTTTAGCTCTTCTTTGGTTCTTTCGTTCCAGTGGTCGACTCTGCTTTCCAGTCCAAAAGACCTGCCTTTCAAACAGTTCTCTTGCTTTCATTCCAGCCTAGCTGTCACTCACCCAGAAGGGTGGCTGTCCTTGCTGGACAGTCAGCCAGCCAATCACGCCAGAGTGCATTTGGGTCTCCTAGGAGACTAAGCACAGTGAGTTGCGGGCACCTCCCTCACTTACTTCCCACCCCAGACACTGAGACACCAGAGGCGGTCTTCAGTCCTGAAGCCTGGAAAAGGCACAACAACAAAGGGGCCAAACCTGGTTTGGCACGCAGAGACAAACACTAGAAGGACCTTTCCAGAAAGAAATGGTGAAAAAATAAGACCGGGACCTGTTTAAACAAAGGGGCTTACGGCGCCATCTTGAAAAACATGGCTCCCGTGATTTCTAGCTACCAGTGTTCGCGGTCGGAAAAAATTATGGTTGTTCATTGTAAAACCACTGCCACCAGCATTTGCAATAGGAAAGGGTAGCATTACACTGCTACATGAGTATTTAGACAGAGGGGATGCTATGTAATCCCTCCAGCACTCCATTGTAAGATGGTGTGTGCTGGGTCTAGGAATTTGGAAAAGACTAGTCAAGTCAATTTCACTTTACATTCTCTGGGAAACCGTAGTTTATCCCAAAGAAGGTATTTAAACCTTTGTAACGTCTAAAAGACATCTCTGTGTCACGGCACTGAGGGTGCTGTGTAACACATATGAAAAGATGATGCCTATGGAGTTCTCTAAAACTCCATAATCAAAGAACACAATTGTAAAATTCACATCAAAACACATGAAAGAGTGGGAAAGAAAGGCTCACACTCTTTCCAGGTAAAAAAAAAAAAAATCAAGTCCTCAAAATCCAGCAAAGTTGCTGGGGCACTCTAAGGTGAAGGGAATTAGCACATTTATGACAATTCTCCCTAACAATCCTTCATTTCCTAATTGAGACGCATGGTGGCAGCCTTACGCATATCCCAATCCAGTGGGGGCGTAGGAGTTATCAGACTTTCTAACTGCTGGTTGTCCACCAAATACATTTTATGGCTGTGCTCCATCACTGACCCCAAGCAAGCTGGTGATTAGCCATAGGGCTATTCCTACCAAAGCCCTGTTAAATCTGCCAGCCTGCAAGACCACTTTTCTTTTAGGCCTTAGCAATATTCACAAATATCCAGCTTCTTGATTACCTTCTTTTCCTTTTTCAAAACACTTATTTGATGGTGTGCTAGGGGCACGTGTACCTTTAAAGTGTTCTGCACAATCTCCAATATAGCGACCACCAGATCGTCAGAGGCTGTGGCTAGAATGGCCTTTCATTGTTTAGGGGTGGCATATGCAAGCATTTTGAGCAGCTCAATGTTCCTCTGTATGTGTGTCAACATGGTGAAAGCACAACCAGCTACTGACGCTGTAAAGGGATTAATGTTCTTTTTTAGATGTCTTTTTAGGAATATACACAATGGGTAAACCTGGCAGAAATATATCAGTGCACAATCTATAATCCTCTGGAGTGGTTGTTTTTAAATCAACCAGGACACATCAGTAGGACTTACTTGTCATTTCTTCAAAAGCCTCCATAAAGAAAAATGATTTGGACAGATACATCTGGCGGGCTATCATGGCTAGTGGTTTTTTATCTGAGTTTTTTTTAAATATCACTATGTAACTAGCGTTTTGCATTATAAATATTTTTCTCTTGCCCTTGTTGAACAAGTTCGGCACAATGTTTCAAATGCTTAAATTGCGACGGTGGGAGTATTGAGTAAAGGTTTTTTCTATCTCGGCATTCTGGCCTCCCTCGGTCATCAAATCATCCACGGTGATCATGTTCACCATGCTAAGTGGAAGTAAACAATCTTCATTGAGACTGTCGGGCATACCCTCTACAAACCGAAAGGTTTAAACTGCTGTTGCAAGGTGGTCATTTTCTAGTTTTCTGACAAAAATACTCTTGCCGCAGATGGAAGGCCCTGTCGGCACACACACACAGATGTTGCAGCCTGGTATCCATAATGACAAATATTTGTGTGCTAATAAACCATGTACTGATATCTATGTGCGAGCGCCCCGAGTGAGGTTAAATCTTAGCGGGTGGTCAGCCTTTCGGCCTTCTACGGGCTGGTAGAACATGCACTGCTGTATCTGTGCGTGGATATTCATTGCTTAAGCGCCATGTGAAAACCTTCAAATCAAATGCATGGTCTTCTCTAGCGTTCCTAGTTCAGCGAATAAAAACATGTGACGGTTTTTGCATGTGTTCTTGAACAATATGACATTAAAGACTATATAGAACACACATCCACTGTATATGATACACAACATACCTTTAGATGTTATAATGAATCATCCAACATATAGTGCCCCATTCCAACACCCCTGTAGAAAACAATGGGTTGCAGTTTGTTGGAAACCCCATAACACCTGTTCTTGAGGGACGTTGAAAAATAAAAAGAAAAAATCTGCTCATCAGGGCCCCAGACATTCCATTGACCTTGATGAATAAAAAAAAAGAAAAACTCTACTTGTCGGGTCCCCCAATCATTCCATGGCCTTTGATGAAGCAAAAAAAAAAAGTACAGCTCCACTCATTGGGTCCCCAGACATTCGAAGGTCCTTGATGATTTAACAAAAACAGGTGGCCCCATCCTCAGACCCTCAAAACAATCCTTCACACTTAAATACTGTAGCAGCTTCAGAACATCCTGTAGTGCCGGTTCTTGGGGTCATAACCACTATCTATAGCACACCATGATTGATATCTTGATGGCTGTAGCATTCTCACTGCTGCATGTCCTCTGGTAATAGCAAAACAATAGGGGCCATTATGGGCTCTCGGGATTGCAGATAATAGGGTCATCCAGAAACCCCATCCATTCCCAAGACACTTGATGCTGCAGGTCCCTGAACTACCCCAAAATCCATTCTCCATTGTCAGTGGCAAACCCAGGCCTGTGTGGCTTGAAGCTCCCTGAAAAACAACCCCTTCCTGTGACACATTCCACGAATCCTTGCTATGCAGATCCATCCGTGATGATTGTGTGAACCCATCAACCATATCCTTAGGCAACCCTAGATCCATGGCGTCAGCATAGGTTGGTTGCGAGATATCACAGGCCACACACACTGCGGGGACAGCACACATACCATGATGATTTGTCAGACCCCAAAATACCATTCTCTGGCCCTCAAAACATCCATAAATTGTTGCGCTAGGTGTCGAAATGTTCATAAATCCAATGGCATTGAATGCTGACCTCTGCAGGTTGTTTTTTCAGGGGCAGCCTGCTGTAACATCCAGTTTTTGAAAAACATTTCTATAAAAAATCAGAAAAATATAGAATCTGGATAGAATCAGGTCATTCACCATGGGGCGGTGAAAGCGGTGAAAGGACTTGATCGCAGGGATCAGATATCAGATGCTAGACAGAGTCTACACTGGCTGCCAGTGCATGCAATAGTACACTTTAGGATGATACTTATCACCCACAAGTGTCTTAAAGGCCAAATGTCACTCTTTCTAATGGAAGCCATTGAAAAAAAAAAATCTGAGTTCCTTAAGATCAAATAACCCAAATTTCCTTATAATTCCCCAATGTAACTTAGTAAGAACTCGTAATGGAGCATTTAATTTATAGGCTCCTTCTGCTTGGAATGTACTGCCCCCAGAAATTAGAAACAATGAATCTACAGAAGTTTTCAAGAAAAAACTGAAGACCTTATTATTCAGTTTAATCTCACCATTTTACGGCCCCAGCCTCCCTGTCTTTGACAATAACCATTTTTGACCCCTGATCTTTCATGTATGTGTCTTGTCTGTTTCTTGTTTGCGCCCTTATGCCTTAGAGTACCGGGAGCATGGTACAAATTAACAAACATAAACAAACATAGATAACCTTTTACACAGCGGGCATCAGCGCATTACAATATTCACCAACAATGTTACAACTGTAGCAACACACTGGCCCTCATTACGAGTTTGGCGGTAACCATGCCGCTATTGGCGGCATGGCTGCCGCCGAAATCGTGTTGGGGTCCGGGTCCTCGGAATGAGGGCTTACCGGGCCATTCCGAGGTCGGAAGGCCCAGTAATTCCTCCCTCCGAGGACCCGGACCCGGTTCTTCCCCATTCCCATTGCAGCCCCCATAGGGCTGAATGGGAATGGAGAGGAAGCAAACAACGGGCCATTACGAGTTGGCCCGTTGTTTGCTCCCTCTTCCCCTCGCGGGACCCGCTCTTCACGTCTGGTGAGACCAGACGTGTAGAGCGGGTCCCGCGAGGGGAACTCAGAATCGGGCGGTACGGGGTTGACGGCACCGGCACCTTTACCAGTGCCGTTAACCCTGTACCGCCCGACTCATAATGAGGGCCACAGTGTTTTGCAATGTCAGCATCAACATATTAAATCCAATGTACCAACCAAGCACAGGTCCCTAAGAAATTGAAATTTCAATCCATTCATATAAAAGAATTGCGGCTACACCACTTCATCAAAGGTGTGATATTTGGCAAAAAATCAAATCCACTGCATCCTGGGGTGTGTCAAGATTATATAAAACACTGCAAAACCATATTTTAAAAGTCCTAACTACCTCGCAATTGTGTTTTAGAAGTACACATTACAATTTTCACATGTTTAGAAGCAGGCCAGCACTCTGTGCTTCCCTTGGAGGCAGAGTACACATCTCCAAAAATCTTGACCACGGTATAACCCCTGGAATTCTCCACCCTTTCTTAATATTTCATCAACTCTCAGTACTTTGTATCACTAACTCACAGCTGTACCGTTTGCGCAACATGTGTGAATTTCGGCAAAATCTCAAATACTCAAACAACAACATCACATTGCAAGCATTTTGAAATATTTCATCAACATTATTGGCACTGTGAAGTTAAAACACGGCATTGTGTGCTTGAAAATATGTGGCATCACAAAAAGATGCATGCACCAAAAGTGCAGTCGGGTTTACTTAATGTTTATTTTATTTATTTGTATTTATTTGAATTTTTGAAGAGCTCAGACAGCCCAGGGGCATCGAGGCACTGTTCCAGGAATATGTCTTAGTTCCATATTTATAACACGCTTAATATCCAGAGGTTTCTAAGCGCGGACACATGGATCAAACCTGTGTTGCTTCATGTCATCTTGTTTCCAAGGTGAGCGCGTTGCAGCTGAGCTATCCTCACGGGACGTTAAATGTTTAATTTAATGTTTAGAATGGCAATAAGGGATGCAGGTTCCAAGCTTTAATATTGAAGTGTCTGAATGATTGTGCAAGTGTCTTACTGATTGTGTGAGTGTCTGAATGATTTTGTGAGTCTCTGATTGATTGTGAGAGTGTCTGATTGATTCTGTGAGTGTCGCAATGATTGCCATCCTTAAAATGTCATCAACCCTAGTACTTTGTACCACTAAATCACAGCTGTATCATTTGTGCAACATGTGTGATCTTTGGCACAGACTCAAATACTGAAATACCAACGTCACATTGCATGCATTTGAAATATTTCATCAACTTTATCGGCACTGTGAAGCTGAGACAAGGTATTGTGCATCTGCACATATGCTGCATCAGATAAAGACAAGTGCATCACAGTGCAGTCTGTGTTTATTTAATGCTTAAGTTAATATTTGGAACAGCAATAAAGACGGCGGGTTCCAAGCTTTAATATTGAAGTGTCTGAACGATTGTTCGAGTGTCTGATTGATTGTTCGAGTGTTTGATTGATTGTTCGGGTGTCTGATTGATTGTGCGAGTGTCTGAATGATTGTGTGAGTGTTACAAAAACATCTACACACATTCTCAACTTGTCCCCAAGTGCTGTAGTCAAAAGCTTAAAAACAATTCTAGAACATAATCTTCATGCATAGAAATAGAATCCGGCTCGACCAATATCTATGCGCTCTTCTGGCTGACATGCAAATCCACAGAGCATTCTAAGCAAACTATATATTTAAAAACACATAGTTAAAAGCACATAGCTGTTTAGTTTAAAAATACACACCCTATCTCAAAAAGGGCCTGCCTCATGGTCTGTCTCACAAAGAGCATGCCTATCGATAAATACAGTAATATAAGACTTGTCAATGCTTGAATAAAACTGTAAATTGTACAACCCTCAAAAACAATATATTGAAGTACTGAAATGCCTCCCAAACTCACCTTGTTGCTGAAATACAACTCTGAATAAAAAACAGGCCCAGTTTCCAATCAGCAGGCTTTGGCTTTGCAGGGGTTCTCCCATTGTTTACAGACCCACAATCAAATCGAGCCCATAAACAAAGCCCCCCCTGGGCAGAGTTGCACTCACCTCTTCCAAATCAATTAGTTGTCACTGCAGGGGATCATCAGGCAGGCGTTCTGACACTGGGGTTCACAGTACCCCTGCTGGAGTCAGAGAACCCCTTTTAAAGGTTTCATTATCAACACATATATGTTTCATGAGCTAATTTACTGGCTTTGTAACAAATATAATATTAGCTTTTTCCTATGTCCAAGCTGTTCCCTGAGACCGGTGCCACTTTTTCTCATCAACATCCACAGATGGCCTGAACTTCTGTATGGGTTTTGTTTCAAATCTAATTTTAGCTGTTTCATTGGTCCAAGCTGTTTCCCGGGCCCATTGTCACTTTTTCTCATCAACACATACAAATTTCCTGCATACTTGGCAGGGATTGCACAGTGGGACCATATATTGCGCTAGTTAGCTTCCTGTATCCTTATAGCAACATCTAAAATAAAACAATGTCTGTGTGTATTTTCATGGTGTGTTTATACAGTTGGCACAGAACATCCTGTATTCCGGCGAGCTAATTATAAAGACCATCTGTGTTTTCGGCTCATGCGGCTAGAATACCTCTCTATGAGTCACCACATTCCGGGGATTTCCCAGGCCTTGTCATAGAGAAATACTACCAGCACTGTTGATTCACAGCTCTGTGTTGGGTGGCATAGTAGCAGAGTGACACAAACAGGTTGATGGATTGTCAAGGCAATGCTTACTTTTGCACAGTGTCTGGGAACGTAAATTGCTTTCGTTATTTCAAAGCCCATAGTTCAAACTTTTGTTCTAGTTCTGAGAAGCACATATTAATTATAAAGCAAACTGCTTTTCATTATTTATACTCTGTGTCAAAGCCAGTTCATATAACATTGATATACAATTTAAAATAGTTTTGATATCAAGATTTTTGGGGAAGTTTATATTAAAAATGTAAAATATTTTATATCAAAATAATATTACTTTTTATATAAAATTCTATATAAAAATATGATTTTTAATATTATCATATATACATTTTTATATCAGAAAATGTGTGTTTATATTAGTGTTTATATATAATGACCATCTGCCAAAAATGTTACTTGTACAAAAGGGCAGCCCTTCTACTCTGTTCAATATTATTATGGTTTTTATTGGTTTAGATTGTATTTACTAGCATGGCCCAATTGGGGTATTTCTATGATCTTAGTGTAGCAAATTGTTGATTCATTGGCTTTTGCAAACAAAATGTAGACCATTTGTTTTAAAGAATGTGGTATATGAACCTCAAACTTAAGTTGTGTTGGGAAATACGCTTAAACGTGCTAACATCATCCCCGTTCAGAAAGAGTTCATGAAATTCAATATGAAAGTAAGAAAATGTAATTGTTTGTATTGATATTGATAATGCATTTGTATGTTACTGCTTCTATGGTTTTAAACCGCAATAAAGTTTCTGCTAATGATGATAATGATGATTTGAGAGAGAGTATTGATGTATTCAGGTTGATGCGTGATCAGGAACATGAATGTGCCTCAGAGATTGTAGACCGGCATTGGATGAATATAGCTTTGACCATTTTGTTTGCCCCAGAGGGTGGGGCCTGGTCTCACCTTTGCTCTCGGCACTAGAGGAAATCATTGGAAATGTAGGGCAGATCACAAGACCATCAAGTGTCATTAGCAATGTCAACCCGCGCAGCCCTGTTTCACAGGAACAAACCAGCTCTTTGGAGCTAACACGCTTGCATGCCGATACAGGTCACTCATCATATTTACTAATTGAGCTCAATTCATAACAGGACCACATGCGGAGCCTAAACCAAGCTTCTGAATCGTAGGTGTACATAATGCTGCGCCAGTTTTTGCTTGAAATATGAACTTCTATAGGTTTCTCATTCTGGCTTTTCTTTTAGCTATTGCTTCCTCAAAAGGGTCATTACGTTTCTGGGTTAGAGGCCTACTGGGTCGAGGTACCACCTTAACATCCACTTACTCACTGTAATGGAACTCCGCTCGTGGTTCCTCCCAAGCCCTGGGGCCAAATCTTGGGCAGCAAGAGAGGTAAAAAGAGTAGGAGGGCCAGGCACAATAGATAGTTGGTTAACGTCCAACTTTCTTGTCATACTGAGAATGCAGATTAAGTTAAGAGGAGATGACAGCTCATGGTCTCTTCCATGAGCTCTCGCAATCCCAAAACTGTAACGGTCATTTAGAGATGTGTGATAAGGAGAGAGGTCCAGGGAGTTCACAAGGTCCAGATCCAGTTTGTTTTTAATCCTTGACCTGTCACAACTGGTCCCCATTGCCACCATTTCACCATCATGAACTAACTCTGTCACTGAGGCTTTGTTGCAGGTATATCGGTGAAGGTTGGAACCACCTTGCAAGCACTGTTCCACTTGCAAGTTATAGAGGTGGCAAGAACACTGGGGCTAGAGGTAAACAGGACACCATCACTGGACTTTTGTCAGATTCTGCGGTTGGTTGAGAAATTAGTTCAGCGTCCGCTATTCCTCCACTCCTGCTTTTACTATGCTCCTCCAATCCCACCAGCAACTGGTTCTCTGAGGTGGATTCTGCCCACCGCGCTGATTTAATGTCAGCCAAGGGATTCTTATGGACAAAACCCATGATGAAGCTTTGCATC
This sequence comes from Ambystoma mexicanum, assembly GCF_040938575.1. Taxonomy (NCBI): domain Eukaryota; kingdom Metazoa; phylum Chordata; class Amphibia; order Caudata; family Ambystomatidae; genus Ambystoma; species Ambystoma mexicanum. Next base: position 618,405,192 of record NC_090923.1, on the reverse strand, counting down.
ATTTTGGTACTAGGCTCCTGACAGATAAATGCACTTAATTGCACTTGAAAAAATGCTAGATTACAGTCAAGTACAGTATCACGTACCCCAGAGATACCAGAGACACCAGCCCTGGAAACCACTATGAGTGTGGAAGGACCTATCTCACCAATATTGCTCAACAGTGCACCTATCCCAAGGGGCACCAATTACAGGTCTGGTGGCAGACTTTAGGAGTGTACTTAACACCTCCGCACAGATCTTGAGCTGCCTAATCACCACTTAGACAATATCATCTCCAAAGGATCCATGCACAAACATTAGGCAGCTATTCATATACCACTATGCAACAGAACAACAAACAAAAAAGAGTTTAGCCTTACTAAACAAGGACAGTTGTTGACTGAGCACGGAACCTGAACATACTGAACATGCAGAAAACATCATGTCCCACTCCGCTGAACTCTGAACACAGGACTCAGCACTCAACTCATGTGAGTTTGATGCTCTGTGCACCATTATTAAATGTCCATACTGCCATTGGAGTCATGGGCACCTTCTGCTACTATCTCGCCTTCACGATGTGAAGGCAGTCCAGGGAGGCACTCCAATGCTGTGGGCCGCTGATGGCAATGAACATGCCAGCAAACACGGGAAGAGCAACGGGTGAAACATCATGGAAGCTGTAGTGCTCCGGCAAGCGGGGCAAATCGCACTACAGGAAAAGCCCCAGTGACGCCAGACAGGCGTCAAGCTGCACCGCATCAAGCAGCTACCTCTGATGTCATTTTGGAGCAGCTGTGCCCTAGTGACTGGTTAGGTATTCATTGCAACTTCTTTCACCAAAAGACATAGGGCCTCATTACACGTTGTGCGTTAAAAATCGCAAATTACCGGCATGGCGCTATTAACGTGTCTGCCCTCGCAAGAGGGCGCTAATACCGTACCATTACGAGTACGCGGACACGAGCATAGCGCCATGCCGGTAATGACCCCACCGCCATGCTGCTAAAGTCCCCAAAAAGTCCCTTACCGGCTTCCACGAAAGTGCAGATAGCACCTCTGCCCTCACGACACATGCAAACAGTGGTCACCGCTATTAGCGGTGACCGTTAAATAGCGGAACCGGAAATAGCGTCATCGCACAGGAACGGGAAAGAGCACGGCGGCCATCTTTAAAAACACAATCCATTGCCATCCTCTGCCCCCTGGACCTGTTCTGAGTAGTGTACAATAGGAAATCCACAGGGACACCCTCGACATGCCTAAGGCAGTAAAAAAAAACTACCGACCGGCAGAGGAAGGAAAAACACAATCCATTGCCATCCTGTGCCCCCTGGACCTGTTCTGAGTAGTGTACAATAGGAAATCCACAGGGACACCCTCGACATGCCTAAGGCTGTAAAAAAAACTACCGACCGGCAGAAGAAGGAAAAATTCACCACGGAGGAGCTAATGATGATAACCCACACCCTTGCTGCCAATGCTGCCGTGGTCTTTGCCAGCGACATGCATCAGGAGACACTAATCAGAAAGAAGGCAATCTGGGCTGATATTGCCTTGAAAGTCAGTGCTGTGGGCGCCACCACCCGCAATGTGCATGAGTGCAGAAAGCCGTAGTATGATCTCCGCCTACGTGTTAGAAGTATCCTATCACCAAACCACAACATTGCCACATCAGGTGGATCTGATTCCCCTATTAAATTGAAGGAATGGGAAGAGACCTGTGCCAACCTCATTGGAGTGGAATCCATAGAGGGAGTCGGGACGATGGAGCATGGCGTGGCAACCACTTCAGATGGAGGTGAGTGTACACATGAAAGTATGCAATGTGAATCTACTGGTCCCCCCATATGTGAGGCCAGAATCACCTCATGAATGGCCAAACATCCACAGATGCATCCAGCACTGGCTATGTCAGTGTCAAACCCAAACACACACACATGCACACATCACCAGAGACAAGTTCCACACACAACCATGCATGGATGAGCCACTGAACTGACACATCACCTGCATCCTTAACAATGAAGTCAAAATGCCCACAACTGCATTATTGATGTGTACTGCATTAAGTACATATAACTGTAACCAATGCCATCCCCCTCTTTGTCCCCGACAAGCTCACATACAGACAGTGAGGATGCTGGCACTGCATCTCAGGCACCCCCTGTGAGTAAGAAATCAAGGGCACAGGACACAGAGGACACCCCCACAACATCAAGGGGCAAAGGTAGAAGGGTCCACATGCAGAGTGGCAAACATCGGTGGAGCTCCACTGCCAAGACGCACGTGTCCACACCACCAACAACTGCCCCACCTCTGGAGGTGAACCCACCACCACCGATCGCAGCCACGGAGGGCCCACCCTCAGCTGCAGCTAGCTCCGCAGGAGAGGCGGCAGCCACTGCACCACTCTCTGATGTTGAGGATACAACCGCTTTCCACCGCACACCCCAACCCCCCCTGGAACCCCTGAAGCATCACCACAGCAGACACCTGGGTCTAGTGTCACTGGCGAGGACAACGTGGGAGGTTTTAGTAGCCCTCCGGTGGCTTCACCTGTTGACCTGGTTGCATCCGAGGGCACAGCAGCCACACCACCAGAACGCAACACTGCCCTCGACCTGGCCAGCATCAGCCAGCGGCAACAGGAACTAACTGTGCTGGTTGGGCAGCATGTGGAGGAGGCTGCCCGTCTCAGGGCTGAGATTGCAGAGACAGCAAGGCACTCCAGGGAGGGGATGGAGGCCTGTACAGACAGGCTGTGTGGGGAGATTGTCCGACTTAGGGAGGTCCTCACACGGGTAGCAGATGCAATGGACCGCCAGTTTCCACCACCACCACCACCTGGACAGTCAGCCACTTCCTCATCCGCCAGTTCGAGGCAGACAAGCCCCCTCCACCGCTCCTCACGCACCACCAGGCGCACGTCTAGGCAGCTTACCAATGCTGGTGGTGGCAATGGCGAATAGGGAGTGCATGGTCAGGCTTCCGCGTGTATGGCTGGATGAAAACATTGTGGCAGACACATGAGGAACTGTTGTGGGGGATGGGGGAAGGGTGTTTGTGGACTGTTGTGGGGGGTGGGGGGAAGGGTGTTTTGGACTGTTGTGGGGGGTGAGGGGAAGGGTGTTTTGGGACTGTTGTGGGGGATGGGGGGAAGGGTGGTGGGAAGTTTGGGGACATGCACTTTTACAACTTTACATTTCTCAATACACTGGTGTTTGATCCATACACAGGCTTGGACTTCTTCATTGTGTATGTGTGTTTTATTGGCGACAGGGTCCATTGTGCGCTTCCAAACAGACACCTGTGCATAACTGCCCATATCCATTCCCACAAAAATAAAAAATGTAACTCAGAATATTTGGTTGATCAGATGCTGTCTCACAGCACGTCCCTCCTGGCCATCCCATCTTGCATGACCTGAATCCCCATCAACTCCGTCCTCATCACCATCATCATCCTCATCAGGTGCTTATATTTCTACGTCCGGGGGTAGTAGCACATTCCGTCTGATGCACATATTGTGCAGCATGACACATGCCATGGTGATCTTGGCCACCTTCTCATGGCCATACTTGAGAGCGCCATCAGACCTGCTAATGCACCTAAACCGTGTCTTCAAATGGCCAAAAGTCTGCTCTATCATGACGCGGGTATGGGTATGTGCACGATTGTAGTCCTCTTCGTGCCTGTTCTGTGGGTTCCGTACAGGGGTAAGCAGCCATCTCTTCAGGGGATAGCCGGCATCACCTGTATGGGGGGACGATTGGGGTCTGGTTACTGTTCACCTCAAGAGCGGCCTGTTCATATCACACAAATTGACTTTGCATTGTGATTGAAGTCCACAATTAACAGCATGCATGCAGACGATCTGTGTGACTGCAATGTGCAAAGTTGAGTTTGACCCTGCAAGTGACCATGCCCCATTAATGCCTCCAAAAGTAATTGACATGTCCTGGGTGAGGCCAGGTCTTACGTATCCCTGGGCTCAGGCAGAATTGGTACCACACTGCTAGTGTACTGCCATTCAAACATTTATGTTGCCATGCTGAGAGGCATCACTTCAGTGGTGCTCTAGGTGCGTGGTACAATGCAATGGGTAGGGGTGATCCCTTTGCATGCATTCAGGGGCACATTGCATTATTGTGGTTGTGCAGCGCTGAATCTGTATGACTATCTTGACGGCATGTAGGAGATTTGTGTATCTTGTGGTGTTGAATGTTGTGCAATGGGGATGGATGTTTAATGTTTCTAGACCTAGATTGTTCTCTATGTTGTGTAGCTTATACTTGCATGTCAGTTCATCTCAGGTATATTGTGGCCTTCCCAGATGGACATTGGCATCCATCTGTACGTGCATTTGTCCTACGGACGACAAGCTACACCCAGTTGGAACATGTATCTCCCCCTCCAATCACACCCAGTTGGAGTATGAATCCCCCCCCCCATCCCACCCAGTTGGAGTATGTATCTCTCCCCCGCCAATCGCCCCAGTTGGAGTATGTATCTCCCCCCCAATCACACCCAGTTGTAGTATGTATCTCCCCCCCAATCACACCCAGTTGGAGTATGTATCTCCCCGCCCCATTCACACTGCCATGTGCTTGCCCTGCTACTCACCAAGTAGCCACGAACGTTGTCCGGCTTGTCACTCCATGTAGCGAGGGATGGTTGAGTTCCGCAGGACCATGGAATCATGGGTTGATCCGGGGAAACGGGCACAACAATGTGTGATTAGCTTGGACATTGAGGAGTGGAATTGCTTCCTGTTTCGGTAGACAATTTCATTGTGATGTGGGACCACCAATTCCACATGGGTACAGACGATGGCCCCAATGCAACTTGGGATGCCTGCCAGTGCATAGAATCCAACTTTGGTGTTTGCAATCTCCTGGGCAGTCCGTGGCATGAATATGTGTTCAGGTGCATGCCTCAGGAGGGCATCGAGTACATGATTCAGCGTGCGTGAGAATACTGGTTGTGAGATGCCATGCATGTGCCCCACTGTATGCTGGTAGGTGCCTGTGGCCAGGAAGTGGAGCACCGTCACCACCTTTAGTATAGGGGGGATGGCAGTTCTGATGTCTATGAGGCTCACAATGTCATCATGTATCATGTCCACGATGCTGGTGATGGTATCCCGGTCCAGACGGTACTGGGTGTGTATCTGCTCAGGGGTCAGGTTAAATGGACTGGCTCTGATCCTGGGGATTGGTGGCTGCCTCTGTGGTATGACTAGGTGCCGTGGTGGTGTTTGCTGTGCCTGTCTTGCCCTCCTCCTCCTCCTCCTCCTGCGTCTCCTCTGTGCTGCCTGTTGTTGCTGCTGCACTGCAATCATGTCCTCCAGCCCATGTAATGCTGCTAGTATTGGGAACATCTTGGTGTGTGAAGGGGTGTGGGATGGGGTGTGGTGTGCTCCTTTTGTGCTGCCAAAGTCTGCATTGCCTCCATCTGTGCTGATTGTGTCCACCTGTGGCAGGTGGGAACACTGCTCCGTTCTCTTAACGGGTGGTTCACAATGGCGGTATTAGCGCCATGCGGTAAGGGATTAGGGGGGCTTTACCATGCCGCTATTGGCATGTCCGCTCGGCTTGTGATGGTGTGCTATTAGCGGCATGGCGTTATTTACGGGATGGAGGGTCGCGCGCACGCGGACTGGCCGCTATTAGTGGCATCGTACTTAGCGGTGCCGCTAATAGCGGTGAGCCGGGTCGTAATTCGCATGGGGATTTAACGTTACCAGTATTCCATTACCGGTAACGTTAAATCCCTACCACCTACCGTGTAATGAGGCCCATATTCTTTTGTAGTAGGTAATTTGTCTGTCACCCCTGAATTTACGCTCATAGTGCTGCTTTCTTCACTCTGTTGCAGCTTCTCTGCTCTTCCACAGGGATAGATTTTTGTACAGTGTTTTCTAGATAGTTGTTTGGGTCACTGCTGGATCACATTCACGCCCCTCTTATGATCTTAGCCTTCCCCAGCCCACGTTAGCACAAAAGGCAAAAGAGGTATATCTCTTAACTGTGCCTGTTTTACCTTTATGATTGCCTTGGCGCTTGGTTTGTCGAAGAGTGAGGATTGAGTGGGTATTTTTACCCCTACTCATCCTTGTACTTCTTCAGAGCAGAATCCAATTCGTCACAATCATCCGTGTCATCATCAGTATTATTATTGTCTCACTTATCAGTGGGTGTGGAGGAGGAGCCCGAAGATTGGAATTTTCAATCAGCTTCTGCTGTTCGAGAACACCAGGTGCAAGATAACAGGAATGCTTCACAACATTTGCCCTACAGCTAAAAACATTGAAGCCATGTTAGAAAAGCTTTGCACCCTGGCAAGTCCAATTGTGCATGGTATTAGCAGTAGGACAGAAATGCCCCTACTGAAAAAAAAACACATTTACTTTGAATGCATTTTTGCACCAGGACAAAGTTTGCCCTAGTGCCAATACCATTTCATATTAGCACAAGGGCAAAGTTTCCTTAGTGCTAATATCATGCATATTTGCTCTTGTCATGGTGCAAAGGTTTTCTAATATGTCCATGATGTTTTGGCAGTAGGGCAAACTTTGGCCTATTGCTAATGCTGTATAATTTTGCACGTGCACCAATGGACACTTTCTGTAATCTGGCCCCCATATCGTCAGTAGATGAGATGGGCCTCATTACACAGTAGGCGGGAAGGGTTTACCGGTACCGGTATTTTACCGGTACCGGTAAATCCTTACCGCCTTAGTACGAGGTCCCTTTGCGGGTTGGGGAATTTAACGCCTGCTTTTTGCAGGCATTAAAAACCAACCCGCAAAGGGACCCAGGGAGCTAATTACGGTACCGCAATTTGCGGTGCCGTAATTAGTGCCTTCCCCATTCCCATTATGCCCTATGGGGCAAAAATGGGAATGGGGAAGGGCAATGGTGGAAGGGGGAATTACCGCCCCGCCAACCTTGGAATGGGGCGGTAATTCCCCTTTCCACCAAGGCGGTGCCAGTATTTTACCGGCATGAACCATGGCGCTAATAGCGCCATGGTTCTCCACCTACCGTGTAATGAGGCCCCACCCCTCACCCTTCTGACACTAAGGTAGTGGATGGAACTAAAAGGCTCAGTTGTTGTTCTTTGGGGTTCAATGCCTATGCATATACGTATAGCAATGCATGCATTCAATTGTCCACATGCAGTTCTGTGCTCCCCAGTACACACAGCAAGTGTTGCTGCTGATGTGAAAAGACCATGAGCAGCACATTTCCCCTGTCTCTCGCTCCTTCGTGCATTCCAGTAATGTCCAAAGGTTTCATTTTCTCACGACCTGGTATTTCTCTCCCCTCTGAATTTCTTCTATGTGCTCCTACAAATATGGTGAGAGTGTGTGTCAGGAAAAAGGTACCACTTGGGATCCCCTCCTCTTGCTCCCCCACCTCCACTTGTATCTGCCACCAGTCTGAATCTCTGTCAATTTCTCACACATACATTGCAAAAGAATGTGTATCGCACACGCTACCTGCCCTCAGGAATCGGCTGCTCCTCTGGCTCGTCCTCCTTCACCCAAGTGACTTCCAATGGCACGTGTTTTTCACTCACTCAGGTGGCACACACAAGCAAAAGTCACATGTGTGTTTGTCTCTCTTGGTCACCCAATCGGCTCTCACTCTTGGGCTCTCTGCTCACTGAATGTGTCAGAGAGCGTTAACTGAAAAAATGAAAGCCTTTCCAACGAAACCTACAGAGACGTCTTTTGGGGGTCGCCAGAGGTCACAACTGCGACCCTTGAGGTCTCCCTTGTGACCTCTGTGGTCTCTCTTGCGACCTCAACATAAAAAAACAAAAAAAAACTTTTTTTAATTTATTTTTTGTAATACAAGCTCCTGGGCTGTGGCCAGCACCATGTGGCTCTTTACTTCTGGAGTGGCTGGCTTTTTTGTTCAGGCCCCTTAAAAAAAAGAAAAAAAATAAGAAAAGGAGTGCCACAAGTCTAACACTTTCAGCACTGACCCTAAATAAGAAAGAATAGGAATACCAAATAATGCGTCTTTCTGGAATTCTATACAATAATTGCTAGACTCATTAAAGGTTTATTTCAGGCACACTTCAGGGGGTGAGTCACTGATTTAGTCTGTTCTTAAACGCCTTTCATCCTTCTGAGGTCGATAAATGAGTACCAACACAGGTTGGGTGATATTGGGTGTATATTTTTTCTATATAAAGCACTTAAGCGTAAGTGCTATGTAATAACACATCATTATCATTTGGTCATGGACGTCTGCTTGCATTCACAGTAATTATGTAATATGGGCCTATACACACTGATTTTAATGATACATATGGCGATCCATTCTTGTACGAAATGTACATCACGTTATAGTGATATCGTAACCATACTTTTCATAGTTTACAATGCTATGTGATGTCACTTCCTGTTTTGTCAGCGGGTGAAAGGGTGTGTTCCATTGCTTCCCGTGATATCACTTCGGGGTGGGGTCAAATGACATTACTTCCTGCGATGTCATCAGGGGTCAAGGGTTGTGTGATGTCACTTCCGCTATCCCTGGCATTTTGGTGAAATGACATCCCTGGAAACCTACCCTTAATCTAACTCTCCATATCCTCACTAGCTCTCCTTTGCCTTCTTCCTACTAACTCCAACTTTCCTAAACCAGCCTCTAGCAAAAACCTTTTGTCCCTCTGAAAGCTATATAAGACTGAAAACGCACCAACAAAGTGTGCCCTCCCATATATCACGCGGTTGAATGCAGACAAACTGAGATTTCACCTCGAAGCCGTGAAATGTTAGTGATTTAGGTTTCACCCAAAAAAGTGGGCCAAGACCACTGTTGATTGCTACAACCAACTCACAGCCATGAACATGTTTATAAAGAGATGACACTGGTTAGACTGGGCATCTGCCGGATGGTTATAACATTCCAAAACTGGGCAAATGCCACACCAATGCCAGGGTTAATTTGATGCTGATGGGCCTGAGTAATTAAAATTAACTTGATTCCTGATCTCTTCAAGCGAATGGTGACATTTCATCTTGTTTCTTTAACCTCATCTGACTCGACTTCAGTTGGAAAATAAATTGAGTCACAGGGTCAACAAAATACCTTTTCTGGGAAACAGTGGCATTAATCTGAATCTCGTTATTGAAACAATCTAGCTATGACAGCCCTAAATATCCATTAAGCCACTCGTAAAGAGATCACAAAGTAATATTCTCTCCCTAAAATAATTATATTTATAAACTCATGCCTCAGGAGATAAATACATCAAAGCAGTTCTCTGGTGCAATTCATTCCTTACCATGTTATAATGCTTTGGGGGGCTTTGGTTAAACCCTGTGATGAACTATGCTTTAGAATGAATACGCGTTCTGCATGTAGGGGCTGCAATGATAGTAATTGCAATTGTGAAAAGCAAAAAAAAAGCTCTTTGATTGTATTCTCATATCCTATCGCCCCCTTTGCAATTCATATGTGTTCTTCAGTCCTACACTACCAGGCAACATACGTAAGCCCCTTGACACTATGATAGACCTGCATGTCATACATTTGATTTTTCTTCTAGCAATGTAGAAATGGATTAGCACCAGTGCAAATGGCTTTGCACTGCATTTTTAGTGCTATTGCACCTTTTGCATGGGCACTTGTATTTGAGCTTGCACAAATATACTGTAATCCGATCCTACGCCTGGCGCTTCTCCATCAATTCCATTGCAAATAAGCTATTAAGGGCAGTGCTACCGGGAATGCCCTTTCATTGCCCAATTAGCTGACAGAGTGGCCACTTACTCAATATAGAAGCCAAACATCTCTCTGCTCCTTAAATCACATTGAAACATAACTTTCATTTGAAAAAAAAATGTTTGGTCAATTAAAAAGCAGCAATCTAATTTTGAGCGTACATTTTGGAATGTATTTTGATAAAAAATAGGTTTTTGAAGTAGGTTTTGGTTCAACAAATATCCCTGTAATCCTGAAAATGGGCTTGCTCGCTAGTTTCTATGTCATAAACTTAAATATTGTATTGTACTAGATCAAAATGTGGAGTTCTCTCTGTAATGGAAGAATACAGGAGCCCTGGTTGAAATACATGCATTCTGTATGCTTCTATTCTAACGTGGCTCAAGTCTTCAAAAAAAACACTCATAAACATGGAGGGCTGATCCATTTGCAATAAATGGCACTGCAAAGATTCGGGCTAAGCAGGCCCTTATAAACTGGTACTCTGAGGAGATGTCCTAGATGTCAAATCATCAGCAGAATATGAGCAAAATTTGCATTTTATCCAACCACATTTTGCAAGGGCTTTGTGTATATATCATTGTGATTGGGCACCCTGCAATTGAGTGAGGAATTTGTCCATCCGCATGGTGGGCTTGCGCTCACCTGGGCTTTTTTTTAAATGTTTTATTAAATGGAATGATGATAGACCAACCTCAGGAAAATGTGTGGGGCTAATCCACACATGAGTTCCTATGCTCACACCACAACAAACGCATCAACTCTGTGTACTCTGGGTGGACACAGCCTACAGGCACAGTCCGCCCTGTCAAATTTAGTTGGATTTTGACAGCCAGGAGTGCACTTTGTCATCTCGAGGAAGGGGGAAGTGCAAGAGTCCCCCTGCCATGGCCACCCTGATTAACTAATAAAGGCTCCATGGATCCACCATTCTGTTTGTTAGGCCCTGCTGCTGGTAGCAGTGATTAAGATACCAGTAGAGGGTACAACTTCAAACACGTGCCGCATGGCCATGCTGCACAAGATAACAAAGAAGACAGGAAACCCAACAACCTTTCATATGTAACTGTGTCAACCTGAAGACAGCTCCCGTCCTCAGTATCAATGAAAGTGAGCTGTCATGTCTGGGCTTGCTGTTTACAGGAAGCAACCCTGCTAGGGGGACCCCATTCATAAGGTACGAGAATGTGGTTTGCAGGAGCCAGCGAGTCTATTCTCGCTGTAACTAAAAGGGAGACCTGCTGCTTTAACAGGGACCACATAGAGAGGAACATTATCAAGGGAAACTCTTTGAACACAACAGACAAGAAGATGGGTGGGACTTCCTGTCACAAGGGAGTGTGGCCTGAGCTTTCCATTTGTAGTGATACACAAAATTGCAACCTTGCCAATCAGGGCTTTAGATGACAGCATTAGCCGCTGAAAGCCAATAGTGTATTCAAAGTATGTGCTAAAAATGCTGACAGTAGTCTGTTGTAGCACTTCCATTATGCAGTAGTGAGCTACAAGGAATATGCAGGCCTAGTATGAGTGATAGGTCACATTATGCATTGTTGATAGACAGGCAGGGAGAGGGCCCTAGCTCTGTAGCTAATGGACATTTTTGGAGTGTTTGGAACATTATGGCACCTATATAGCGCTTAGATAGCCAGTCTTAAGCGCTATGAACACTAAGCTATGAGTGCATGCCTTTTAGAGCTTGCAGATGGGGTTAATACATCCCTGCTTCCCTTAGAATATTCTGCCTCACTAACGGTAGCCCTGCATGGCCCCAAGCTAATCTCCTTTTCTCTGGGAAGGCACTGATAAGACATTCCTGAGCTTTCGCGCAGATGGGAGCCAGGGAGGGGCTCAGAAGAAGGAGCAGTGGAAATTAACAGAGTTGGGTTTTTTCCATGAGCCAGCCTATACTTTGCACAGGGAAAGTTCTGGAACTGTGCGTCATGGACGGGCAGCACGAGATTATAAAATATGCATGCTCACATGACTCGGGTGGGAGATCGTCATGTGGACTTGGTTCGAGCCAGATCAAGTGCCCGGAATTTCAAGCTCTTGACGGCATCCTGCAGCGCTGTTCTCTGAGCGGGGCTTATAGCTAGCTTATGAGGGCCAGGGTCTCCCAGTGCTGATTGAAGGGGCGTAAGACTGTGTTTCTCTATGTTTCTTTATGTTTATCTAAGTTCTATGTTTCTCTATATTTTGCATTTCTCTAAGTTTTGTGCTTTGTAATCTTCTCTAACTTGAATACCAAATGTATATGAAATTCACTGTTTAGAATAAATACTAAAACTTATTGAAGGTGTCATTGTCACTAGCATGAGATCACTGCTCAGCACAATAGAACCTGTATTTTGGGCTGAATTGGGTAATTATTGCTCCCGAGGGCTGGTCCCGAGGACGATTTGGCCCATATCAAGACATTTGGTGGCAGCTTTGTGGGATTTGTGCAGAGCAGTGCCTTGCTGTGAAATGACAAATTGTGTGAGAGAACACAGTGTAGAGTGAAGAGCAGGCTGTCGCATTTCCTTGGTGGTCTCACTGCAGCTCTGAGACTTCAAAAGACAGCAGCGTTGTGTCGGCTTGCCGTGGCCGATAGCTTGTGTGGTTAAGACTCCCTTCAGTAAATCAGTCGTGACTGACTTATTGCTTGGGAATGGAGCCAGGGAGTACAAGGCGATAAACAAGCGGGAAATGGCTTTGTTTAAAGCGCTCTGATGAATGGTCAAGAAAGATGTATGTTCAATTAGGAAAGAATTTTATCATGCGGTTTCCCCAGTTTAAAGTTGTAATTTGAAATGCAAAGTGAGACGGAGTTCTCATCTCTATTCTGTCATGAGGGCAGGGAAAAATAGTTGCAAGGATTTGACATGCAAATTGTGAATAGTAATTTAACCATTGACTCAGCCCCAGTGTGCTAGCGAGTGGGGGGCTGTAATGTTCGGAGGCGAAGGTTTGCTTTTTTGATGTATGCTTTTGAAGTGTTGACATTCCTGAAAAATAACGTGGAGCCGTGCTTAGGAGAAAGAGTAACATCTGTGCTGAGAGCCTAAAGGGTTTGTTTTTCTTTTGGCAACTGTAATTCCATGTGCTAGTGGTAGCGATTTCTGTTTAAAGGAAACACACTAAAATGGTTATATTGCATTTTAAGCTGTGCCATGCTTATAATGGGTGAGAGACTCACTTAAAAAAGAAAGTGAGTGAATGTTATTTGGATTTTCGATTTTTGTGTATTGATTTGAAATTGCAGAATCAGTTTGCAATAGTTTGGGGGGAAAAAACAATTTATATTTTTTATATTTTGCCTCTAAATTGCCCCTGGAGTATTTTTGACTGTTCCCACGCTATGCCATGGATTTGTACTGTTGCCTTATAAGTGATGTATGTTTTTGGAAATAGTGACCTGTTGACTGTGATACATGGTGAGAAAAAATGTTGTTGACACATTTACCAGCCCACAAGCAATATAGAGTGTGGGTTGCTCTTGCAGGAAAACCGTGCAGGGAGCTGCACTAAATATGGCATTATTTAAATGCACTGAAATAAGTGGTTATATTCTGGCAATGGTACAACAGAATGAAAAATCTGTGTGTGATAAGATAGCACAAAGAGTTAGTGGGTTGTGGGTTCTTTTGAAAGATCGCACATTGCATTGGAGTGAGCTCGTGAAGCCAAACTACAAGGTTACGAGGAAAAAGGAGAGAAAAAAAAACGTATGCTTTTAAATGGGACATTAATCAGTTCAAAACAGGCTAAAAAGACGCTTTGACATTTTGCTAAATTACATGGAGTAGAATCTGATGAGAAGAAAAAGTGCCTCTTTTGAAAATAAGAGTCTTGCTGTGTGTGCAGAGCTTGTGCCTTGAAGCTGTCTTGGGCGAGGTGCAGGAAGGCAAACAAAAGCAGAATACTGCACTCCTGTTTAATGCAAGAAAGAGTTGATCTGGATGAACTGTCAGAAACGAGTGCCTTTCCATTGAAGCCGCCACAGTAAGAGTTATAGGCAAAGAGATAAGCTTGCTGCGCGAAAGATAAACATTGACATTCCTGCATTCCATCCCCTGTGAGAGACACCGCAGCGTGAGCAAAAAACTGAGGAGAGGGGGTGCAAAGACAGAAATGCTGATCAGAAGTAAAGAATTTGCCCAGTAACACTGGAAGGAAAACAAAGGCTGCATGCAGGATGGCAGACGGGCACATCACATCTGAACATTCACATCTGAACATTGGGGAACCTGTGCATCTGTGAATGGGCTAAGAAAAGACAGCTGCCCATTCCAACAGACATTGCCATGCAAACCGCATTCCCATGCACCATGTGATGTGATGTGAAGTGAAACGCTATTGCTGTGCAAGCTGCATCCCAGTGCTCCATGTGATGTGAACTGAAGTAAAGCGCTGTGCACTGGAGAAGAAACCTCTAGGCGCTTTGAGAAGAGAAAATACACAGCTGGCAAAATGCAAGCTACATTGCCAGGGCTGGAGTAACTGACAAAGACATTATGGCATTCCAGATGGAAGCAAAACTGACAAAAGCGCTTAGCCGTTTTGCAAGAGACAACATGCAGAGCGGGGCTATGGAGTACAACATGAACACTGCACATTAGCCATGATCCAGAAGCCTCACGGCTTAGTGCAAGAATGAATGATTTGTTGAAGCAACAAAAGAAACTGACTTAGACTATAACACCCTTTGAGAAAATGATAAGTGAAAAAACCAGAGGCTTGAAAGACACTAGCTGTATGGAGAAAAATAAACAAAGCTGCTTGTGCAACTGCAGGCGGTATTGGACTGAAGGACTTTACCTTTGAAAAATGGAGTGATGCCAGCAGGGCAAACTAAATCAAGATCATGAGACACTGGAAGCAAGTTGGCGCCTGGCATTCGTGATCGCTTTTGTGAAAAAGAAAAGCATTGTGCGACCTGGGTACTTATCATATGGCTTTTGTAAAAGCACAGATCAGTCTGAGGTACCATTGACCAACTATGATTGCATTGCACAAATGAGTTTGTGATTAGGCAGTTACACCCCGTATGGTTGAGTGTAAATAAGCCCCCAGAAACATGCAGAAGGGTGATAAATAATTGCAGTAGCAATGATAAAGTGTGTAGTTACCTGGTGAGACTTCTGAAGATGGGGGTGGTGTTCAGGGAAGGGGTGGATAACGCTGATATTGAAGTTTTGATGACATCCTAACATTTCTGTTTGTATTTTGCCTAGGCAAAAAAGCAAGACAATAGCGCGCCATGTACAGAAGTAGATGTATTCAATTTGCGGGTGACACTGATCAGTCAAGCAAACTGTGCTCAGAGAAAGCGAGTCAACTTTAAACGTGTCCTGCACCGCACTCAATGCTGTTAGCATGTATGACGTATGAGGACATTTGTTCTGCAACCTGCGAAAGGTGTCCAACAGAGTAATAACTTTTGCTGAACTGGCACGGTGCAGACCTGTCTAGTTATCAAATATTTGATGCTGCACAATCAAATGATTCAGTTGCTGGAAATAACTTAATTGACATGTCTTGCCTTTCTTGTTTAAAGGACTGTGGACAATGAGTTGTGGACTGTAAGATCATGCACCACAAACAGCTGTGAGGCACAGCACTTGAATGCTAACACATTGAAAAATGGTTTTTAAATGCACTTTTTGAGATGAATCTGAAAAAACGAAATGGTTTTGCTCTTCCAACTGAATTGCTTTAACCAGAGATGCTTTGCTTTTTGAAAAAAAAAACTTCTACGTTGCACGTAGGCAGGAAAATGATTTATGAATTGTTGGGGCAGCAGGATTATGCAAGCAGGAGCGTAATTTATTTTGAGATAAAATGAGTGCGCACATCAAAGTCACCTGTGCGTAGGTTAAGATCCTTAATTGAAGTAATGCTGCCAAGTGTGTGAGCTCTAATTTGAGATGGTAACCTTTGAAACACTGGATACTTTTACAGCCAGCTTAAGGCAGGTAAATGAAACCATGACTGACTAGTTATTTGATTTTATGACACAGTGTGTGACACGGTTTTTGTTAAACCAACCAGTTTCATGTTTTTGTGGGGACAGCTGTCTCCAGCACACTAATGCAAAGAGTAACCTTTTGATTGTAGACATTTGGAATAATTCTTTGGAAAAGCGCTACAAATGAGTATCCACATGGAATTGCTAGCGTACTGGCCTGGCACATTGTCAGACATCTTTTGTCACTGACTCATAAGACTGGTGTCTATGAAGTCATAGGCCCCAATGTTTCAGTGAATGGATACAAAGATTTGTTTAAATTTGTTTAATGTGATGTTTTTCTGACCAAGAACTGCAGCGAGTGTTCTCGCCAAGATTTTATGGACTATAACTTGACTAAATGCATTTTACACAATGGTGTGATGAAACAGCCACTGCCGGAGGGTAGTATGGTGTTTGTGGCTAAAACTAATATTGTATATGGTAGATATCCCACTTGAAGAAGGGTATTCTCCAAGTCACAATAGGTAGATACTGTGAACATGTTAGATTTTCCAGTAGTAAGGCAACATGTAAATTGTAGGCTGGTAATGCACACCTCTATTATTACAGTGATACACTTAGACATAGATTTATCATGAGGCAATGTTTCCTTAGTACTACCAAGCTGCTACAAATGGAGTCCATTTCTATGGCCCATCACTAGAGTGCGCGTAGCTAGGGAGCTAGATTCATTAATTGCAGGAGCTCTATATGTTTGTGACATAGAAACTGTGCACAATAAGCTAGCCACTATGGGTTCTGATGCCAGCTCTGCTATATAAATTCTGGCCTAGTGGGGCCTATTGATACGCCCAACACTGCTACAAGTATTGGCAACCACTGAAGATGGCAGAATTTTAGGTATGAAGACATTTTTTCTGCCATAGGGCAGATCAACAAGACTGCTAAATACACAAGATGCATTGTATGGCAAACATTGTTTAATCAGCAGGTGTTGGCTTTTTACTGAGTGGGGGCGACCATCCTCCACACACTGGCACGCAGAGCTACAGTTACCAGCATACATATGGATTAAATTGCTTGCTTTTGATTGCATGAATAACACATGCCATGCTTGATGTAAATTAGTAGAATTGTTTTTATTTAGATAACCTGGTGCCCATGGGTTCACCTTGTTCACGAAATTAGATGGTTTCTGGTTGGGTTCCACATACATGGGGGAAGTGTCTAATCACACAGCCCATAGTCACGTTTGAATGCCCTGGGATCAGGGGGGAGGGTAGGCCCTTAGAGTGAAAGGATGCCAGGTTTTAGAATTGATAACCATACATAAATGCATTAGTGCATTGTAGATTAGACTACACTGGATTGCCTTGACATTCTAACTGCATGCTGCTTTTTAACTGACAATCAGTTATACAATAATGATTTAGGTATTGTTGTGTAGGCCAGGTTTTGGCTAGGGTAAATGCCCATGTTCACTTTGTGTAGGTATTTTTGTGTAGGCCAGGTTTTGGCAAGGGTATATGTCACTGTTCACTTTGTCTACATTTTTGTTTAGGTAGTGTTTTACCTTGCATGCCACGCTAACTAACCGCTAGAAGGTAGTTTGCTTAAACCTCTTGCAAAGCCCCAAGGTCTTTATCACTGCACTAAATACTATATTGATGTGTATTAGTCAGCATTTGTCTCACACACGTTGAATAGGGGTGGAATGTAGTGATACACAAAATTGCAACCTTGCCAATCAGGGCTTTAGATGACAGCATTAGCCGCTGAAAGCCAATAGTGTATTCAAAGTATGTGCTAAAAATGCTGACAGTAGTCTGTTGTAGCACTTCCATTATGCAGTAGTGAGCTACAAGGAATATGCAGGCCTAGTATGAGTGATAGGTCACATTATGCATTGTTGATAGACAGGCAGGGAGAGGGCCCTAGCTCTGTAGCTAATGGACATTTTTGGAGTGTTTGGAACATTATGGCACCTATATAGCGCTTAGATAGCCAGTCTTAAGCGCTATGAACACTAAGCTATGAGTGCATGCCTTTTAGAGCTTGCAGATGGGGTTAATACATCCCTGCTTCCCTTAGAATATTCTGCCTCACTAACGGTAGCCCTGCATGGCCCCAAGCTAATCTCCTTTTCTCTGGGAAGGCACTGATAAGACATTCCTGAGCTTTCGCGCAGATGGGAGCCAGGGAGGGGCTCATAAGAAGGAGCAGTGGAAATTAACAGAGTTGGGTTTTTTCCATGAGCCAGCCTATACTTTGCACAGGGAAAGTTCTGGAACTGTGCGTCATGGACGGGCAGCACGAGATTATAAAATATGCATGCTCACATGACTCGGGTGGGAGATTGTCCTGTGGACTTGGTTCGAGCCAGATCAAGTGCCCGGAATTTCAAGCTCTTGACGGCATCCTGCAGCGCTGTTCTCTGAGCGGGGCTTATAGCTAGCTTATGAGGGCCAGGGTCTCCCAGTGCTGATTGAAGGGGCGTAAGATTGTGTTTCTCTATGTTTCTTTATGTTTATCTAAGTTCTATGTTTCTCTATATTTTGCATTTCTCTAAGTTTTGTGCTTTGTAATCTTCTCTAACTTGAATACCAAATGTATATGAAATTCACTGTTTAGAATAAATACTAAAACTTATTGAAGGTGTCATTGTCACTAGCATGAGATCACTGCTCAGCACAATAGAACCTGTATTTTGGGCTGAATTGGGTAATTGTTGCTCCCGAGGGCTGGTCCCGAGGACGATTTGGCCCATATCAAGACACCATTAAGAGATGTTTTCCACCATTTTTCTGGGGCACACATTGTTACTGTTTTCTCTCATTTACCTTTCCTGTTGCAAAGCATAAACGAGATTGTTGGTAGGGGCCACAGGATTGGTTCATTTAGGGGGGTTAGCCTACACCAATCACGGTGGCCCACTTAGCTTTAAAAGAGGTTGTTGACCTCTTTCATCAGATCATCTGAAGACTTCACAATTAAGAAAGAATAACTCATCCTTGGATGCTGGCTGAAGTTACAGTCTGCCTAACAGCTTCCCCCAGTGAAGGAAGGCCAGGACATAAAAAGAGGGAAGCACAATCCCTCCATAAATCATCTCCCAGGGAACAGAGGGAGATACAGAACTCAGAGGACCCTCCAATTCCTTCAGAACCTAACCCAACCAGCACACAGTGTGTCCTGATAGGCACTGCAGCAAGCTTCCTGTAAAGGAAGTGCCAGACGGTCTCTGAACCTACAACCAAGGACAAGGCAGTTGTCTGCAAAACACTCCACAGGTGTGGGCCATCTGCCTTAAAGGACAACACAATCCCATTGAAGAAGCTGGGAGAAGTGCCTCAAAGAACATCTATGGATGTCCTCCTTAAAAGAAATGTTTGAGCCAGTAGAGATCCTTGATCTGCAACTGACGGCAACGCTGACCATTGTCAAGTCGCCATCATTTAAAGACATCAGAGAAGCTTTGACCTGTGCTGCAGAACCACCGACCAGGACCAAGACAATGATTCCTGACCCCGAGCTGCTGTGTAGGCTAGCCTGCAGTTGTTTGTCCAGCTTTGCTCGCCAAACAGTCTTGCTTTCTGACATTTGCAGCTGACTCCCATCTCAAACTCAGTCACAGAAGCCTGCAAAGCACCCTGAAGCTGACTCAACCCTGTCAAGCATGAAGACTATCTCCAGCACAAGGTAAATTGTGGTTCTTTCACTCTGGTCCTTTCAAGATGGTCCCTACAGACATTTTGCTCCATTTGTGCTAAAGCCAGGAATCCTTAAACTGTTGTGGTTATTAACCATACCAGGTACACTCCTGTTAGTATCCAGAGTGCATCCCCTTTCCTTCTTTGAAACTGTCTGTCCTCCACATTCCTAACAGGGTAGGTTGTATTTCATAGTGTAGCTGCAACTGTCTGTTGTGATATAAATAAAGTAGATATTTTTGATACATTCTTGACTGCACAGTCCCATTTATCATTGGGTTATATTTGTATTTTCGCTGTGTTGCAACTAACCAATGATCCACAATTTCAGCGATAAGCCTGCCGTTCCATCCATGTTACCATAATTTGGCAAGGGGGTTTATAATTTACTTGTAACTCCAATCTGTTTGGATCCCTTCTGGTGTATTAGAGGTGTGTGGCTGATTGATGGTTTAGAAACCGAAATTCACACCTGGACCACTGGTACCCTGGAAAGTGATTCATCACATTGGTGGCAGACGGTCAGATCTAGTTGGAGCCTTGCTCACAGCTTAGTCACGCATAAATTTAAGTACTGCTGCATGCAACGTTTACAACACTGCTAGGTATTGTAAGATAATCATTGATCTTGACATTGACACTGTGAAAGGCACGAGCAAGGATATCCTGCAAGTCCTATGCCAAGAGAGGGGATTTCCTCACAGCACCAGGGTTAATAAACCTGAGTTGCTGACCAGCCTCCAAGCTTAGTACAAGTGAGGGTGGCTGGGGAGGAGACCCCAAGGGATGGGTCAGTCCTTCTGTACCCAAATGAAGAAGACCTTCTGAGAGGGGTAGTGGAAGATGACAAGGAAGACACCATGTGTAGTGTTTCTCTCCAACCATCCCTCCTGGAGGCAAGTGTGGTTTCTCAACACTCCAGCGTGTCAGTGAGGTCAGGGACTAGTGCAGCATCCCGCAGCTCCAAGGCCATGGCATAGTCTCTAAGTGGCCTGCTAATTGTTCCGGTTGTTAACAAAGTAGTGTCTAGAAAGCTCCTGTTGAAGGAGAGGGGACTAGCACTGGAGAAACAAAAACAGCAGAAGAAGGTCACAATAGAGCTGCGCAAGCTGGCACTCGAAGAGAGGATGGAAGCCAACAGATCCACCTCTAACAAAAGCAGCGGTAGTGGCTCAAACCAGGGTTCCGAGGTTAATCCCCGGCACCACATACCCAAAGATTTCGTGCAGGCTTATTAAGTGAGGGAGGACATTTATGACTGGTTTGAAGTGCTTCAGCTTGCTTTTCAGGTATAGGAGGTGGAGGAGGTACTGTGTGGTGCAGCCCTGATTAGCCACTTATCGACGCAGGGGACTGATGCAATCCTTTGGTTAACTCCTGAGGAAAGGCCCATTTATGAGAGCATGAAGGGGGCCCTTCTCAGGCAGTTCTATGTGATCCAGGAGCAGTATCTCAAGAGCATCAGAGAACTTGGAAGATAAAGTGGGCAGACATTTCAAGTGTTCACTCACTTGTTGAAATATCTGAGCAGGTGGGCATCTGGTAACAAAGTTGACACATTTAAAGGGATGTATAATTTGATTGCATGTGAGCATGTCTTGAGGAATTGTGAGCTTGACCTACACAAGCATCTTGTGGACAAGGCTATTGCAGACCCTAAGGAGCTTGAACAGCTGGTGACAGGTTTGTAAGTACTCAAGTCCATAAAACGGCTCAGGCAAGCACACCCAAACTAGATGAGAAATCCTCAGACAAGAAAAGTAACAAAGATGGAAAGGAAAATGGTCCAACCCACTCCTCCTCTAAGGTAGGTCCCTAAAAGAATTAAGGGAAATCCCAAACCTTTCTTTCAGCCGTAAATACCAAAAAGAAGAGCACAGGTACCCCTAACACTAGGACACCTGCGTTCTCCCAAGCCAAAGATTGTTTTGTGTGTACAGATATGGGTCATAGGAAAAGGGATCCTGCTTGCAAGGGCTTAACCAAGCAAGCCGCAGTGAATGTTGGACTCTTGGAGGAGGCCATAATTAGCGTGGGCCTCCTAGAGGAGGACTTCCCACTAGGCGAAGGAGTGGCTGGATATAGATTAGTTACACTGAGTGGGAATGGTACTAAGTCTCCAGAAGAAATCCCAGTTCACAATAAAACTCAACTGTTCTTAGAACGTTTATATATCAACGGACACAAAACTCATGCTGTGAGCGACACTGTGGCTAGCATCACTTCTGTCACCTGGCAATGGGTACAGCCAGGCCAGTTTATTAATGGGCCTGATTGTAGCATCAGTGGGTTTGACGAAAGAGTTAGTGCCCCATGCTGATAGTAGAGATCAGCTGGCAAAGTGAAATGACCCAGTGCTGTCTAGTAGTGAAACACTGAATCCCTGTCCCATGTCTGTGGGTCATGAAATTCCAGACTCCGAGAAAGTTGCAGCAGCGACCAGATCAAAGGCCAAAGAGGCCACCAGATCAAAGGTTCTCAGTGCCTTAAGGCCTGGAGTGCTTCACAAGGGCTTGTTGGAGGGTCTGACATGTGTGGAAGCACTTGGTCCAGTTCTACAGACTGCTGAGTCACCAACCCCTGTGGTAGAGGGGCCAGTAGCCACTGAGGGCCCTACCTCGGCCAGTGAACAAAGGGAGATACAGAACTCAGAGGACCCTCCTGCCACTCCAGAACCAGTACCCAAGCATCACACTGTGTGCCATGGTAGACTCTGCAGCACGCTTCCTGGATAGGAAATGCCAGACGGTCTCTGAATCTACAACGAAGGACAAGGCAGTTGCCTGCAACACACTCCACAGCTGTGGGACATTCACTTTAAAAGACAACAAACCCATTGAAGTAGCTGGGAGAAGTGCCTCGATGAGCATTTATCAACGTCCACCTTAAGGGTCTTTTTCGAGCCAGTCGAGTTCCTTGATCTGCAACTGATGGCAATGCTGATAGTTTTCAAGTCGCTGTCGCTTATAGAAATCTGAGATGCTTCGACCAGTGCTTTAGAATCACCAATCAGCACTGAGACAACGATTTCTGACCCCGAGCCACCAAGTAGGCCAGCCTGCAGCCGTTCATCCAGCTTCGCCCACCAAACTATCTTGCTGCCTGATACCCGCAGCTGATTGCTGTCTCGAACTCTATCCCAGAAGCGTGCAAAGCGCCCTGAAGCTGACTTGACCCTGTTGAGCACCAAGAACATTTACATCACAATCTACATTGTGATCTAGTCCTTCCCAGAAGACTTCTGGAGACATTTTAAGACCCATTGTTCCCTTTGTGCTAAAGCCAAGAAATCTTACACTTTTGTGGTTATTGACCATACCGACTACCCTCCTGTCAGTATCCAGAGCACATCCCTTTTCCGTCTTTGAAACTGTCTGTCCACTGCATTCCTTTAAAGGGCGGGTTGTATTTTGTAGTGTTGCTATAACTGTCGGTTGTGATATAAATAAAGTAGATATTTTTGATACAACTTTGACTGGACAGTCTCTTTTATCATTGGTTAATAATTATATTTTCACTGTGTTTTAACTAACCAACAATCCATGAACTTTCCGAGATAAGCCTGCCATTCCATCGACGTTACCAAAATTGAACAAGTAGGTTTATAATTTGCTTGTTATTCCAATCTGTTTGGATATTAGAGGTGTGGGGCTGATAGATTGTTTAGAAACCGATATTCACCCCTGGAATACTGGTACCCTGGATTCTGATATTTCACACATTTACAGTGGTCACTGCACACTGTAAAACAGGTGAAGAGTATATGTGCCCTCAATGCTTAAAAATAACAGAGGACACAGTCTATTAACTCCTTGTATGTCCAATTTAGGAAACATTGGTGGTGACATGTGAAAGTTCAGCTTAAAATGTCATATTTAGGGAAAAAAAAAAACATTCATGATTTTAAGAAGATATTACAAACCATATATATGTGGATTAGAATACTTTAAACAGGACTGTTTACATGATTAATGGAATCAATTAATGGAAATAATGGTTTCATAAACCTTTTAAAATAAACTGTGTACTTACTTGATACATGTTTTATAATATACTTTGTTTTATGAAAGTTTTATCTGAATATACTTGACTTATTGATAATACATTTGGAAGAAAAAAGTGTGTCACAGCTGAAATCTCTGCTGTCCTCAATTCAAGAAACCAATGGAGCAATATGCCATGCTCACAGGCTCCAGGGTAGACATGGCATACTGCGAGGTAAGCCGGATTGGACAGAGGGTGTAGGAGAAATGTGGGGAAGGGTATAATGTTAATTGGGTGCTAATCTGCGTTTTTGTATGTAAAGTAATTATGTGCTTCTGAGAGGTTACATGCCTCATGCAACAAGGGGAGGTAATGATGGAACCAAAGAGCAGGCAGCAACTTTTGCTGAGATTATGGGCTGCATTTTTGTAAAGTGTTAATGTTTATGTACAGTGCATTAATGGTGTGGTAACCCGTATAGCCCTGGTGCACTGATAGGGGTGGGGATGAAATATGGGGGAGAACAACAGCAATGTCACATTTCGTGCACTACGTATGTGCATTGTGTATGTACAGTACAGTAACAGTCTGTTGTGTTACATTCTAGGCTGTCACCTAGGATCTGTGATGTGAAAAAGGTGAAGAATGGTAAAAAAGCTAAAACAGAAGACAGTGAACCCTAGGACCTGGGGCCCTTTAAAACGAGATAGCAATACTTAGAGATGGATGGGGATGCAGTAATTACTCATACATCAATAATCAAACCGATTCAGGAAGTTGGCAAAACTCAGTATTGTTTTATTAACAATTATCTAAAATGGAGTTACAACAGTCATCAACGGACGTTCGCTCAATTTCTCGTCTTATACTAAATATTCGTCACTACGACATCATCCTACGTGGTAAATATGAAAACCTGCTAGGGGATGCTATAAGCTTAAAGGGAACATCTAGGTATACAGTCCATACTGACGGTGGTTTTGATTGGGTCTCTAAGATCTCAAGTACAAGTCATCTTCTGTTTCATACTAATACTGAAGAGCCTATTGGTTACACAAACTATAGGGCTCTTTGATACCTGGCCCTCTATAATTGGTTGGCATGCTTGTACCCTTATGGAATATTCCACTTCCTAGCAGCACGCAATTTGGTTACCCCAAGTGCTGGGAGGGTTGGTCTGGTCATGACTCCCGACCCAATTAGCCCAACATCTATCACCACTCTTCTGGTCTGTCATTCAATTAGGCTTTGAACTTGGCCTTGTAGAGGCTCACTGTGCTTGAGAATAAAAGGGAGTGTGGCATGGTCTAATCTTCTGGTTTCGGTGCAGCTCAACCCAAAGTCTTTTTACATCTAACCATGTGACTTGAGACCACGTTTCCAAGCTTTTCATTGCATAAAATACTATTAAATGATGAACTCTTGGCACCTTCAGTGTTTTTCCATTTCACCTCAAACAGAAGTTTGTTTCTTTGTCACGTTCATGTAGCTTCTTAACAGACAACCAAGCTCAAGGTGTCCCCGACTCTTGGTGATGGGCAGCCAGCCTTTATTGAATTCTCATTCGCCGTCAGCTATTTTCAACTGCGCCACACTCCAAACCCTTTCCATTGACGGGGTTCAAGTTTGCTAAAGTGCATTGTGGAACATCCAGATTCTATACATTCCTATGTATATACATTGGCACATCACTGCAATCTATTCACTATGTAGCCAGCCTCAGGATTACTTCATCTACTTGTGTTACAACATCTGTACAATTGTAAAATGACTTTGCATTTTCTTCAGTGTTTCTTTACACAGGAAATCTTAATTTCGATCCTGAAATGCTGCTTTTTCTTCGACACCTCATCTTCAGATCCTATAGATTGCCTATATTCCTTCTTCATTTGTGTCTTTTCTGGGTGCATCAGTTCTGCTTCATATTACGTCACCAGTCTTCTTTCTCATTCATTTTCATACTTCTTCTTGGACTTTATCCAGAAGACCATTGCTTCCTCATGCATGCATACAGGGTTTTCTCAATGGATACCTTGTTTCAAGAATTATCTGTAGTATAGGCATCCTCACTGGTACTGTGTATGTCATAGTTTCCAGTTCCCAACATATAGGCAACATGGGGGAGGAGCTTCTGGTAGGGGTATTTGGCTCTTCCTCTACACTCCCCCCTCTGGGTGATTCATCAACCACTCTATCATCAATCTTTACATCAAGACATCCTCATCTGAAGAAGTGCTTATTTGGAGTCCATATATTTATGACTCCTTTCAGGCATCCTACTGATTTCACTTGTTAATCAACACTCCAGGTCATTAGGCTACATTGTCCATTTGGACTGCAATAAATCCATTTTACCACATACTTCTTATGGTTCTTCGGATAAAGGAACTTTTTCCCTCAGGTGCATTATTACTGGCCTTTACGTAGTCTCTGATTTCTTCATCTGTCAGCTCTTTAGGTTTGAATCCTGATTCAACATCAATCACAATCTTCATTCCTACTGCTTTCTTTGCAGTCTTCTTGCATTGTGTGATTATTATCCTGATCACACATAATCCAAACATGATCATCACCAGGAGGGCTCCAAGGAACTTGAAAATGTTTGCCATCCATTGTGGAACCCATGAGAAGATTGATGCAAACCAACTGTCATCAGCAATATCTTCCACCTCGTCTTCCATCTTGACGTGTACTTTTGTCAGCATAGTTCTGGCCTCTGTCAAGGCGCCATTCTCATTGTCATGATAAGGTATGAATGTGCAACATGATTCTCCGATTTTGGCACAAACACCTCCATCCATAGCTGTAAACGTATTCAAGACATATCTGTTCTGAAGAGTCATCAGGCGTATGGCTTTTAGCTCCTCCTTGATAGCATTTAATCCTTTTATGGTGGTGTTAATCGTCTGCAGAAGCTCCCATCTGGTAATCTGCAACCACTTGGCATTTGCCATCGTCTGGATCCCAAGCATAAAGATAACAGTAAAAACTGAAGCAGTCTTGCTGAACCATCTGTGTTCATATGGAATAGCATCAAAGGCTTCTATCGATTTGGCTGAGAAACAGTTTCCTCTCTTCATTTGATGAAGGAGTTCAGCAGATCTCTTCTTCCTCAGGTGAACATCTGCTTTTGGCAACTCACCAATGGTCAGGTCACTCTTTGGAATTACCAATGCTGGAACATGAACACCCACTATAGAAAACAGTCCTTCCAATCTCTGGGCAGCTTCATGTAAGCTCTGGAGCCACAGGCTCATTAGTGATCCATTATCACCACTGTCCCATCTTTCATTCCTGGCAAATCGAAGATTCGACCGCACTGCTGATTCTCTCCAACATTTCTCGTGCCATTGTTTCTGAAGCATAGCTCTGCACTAGCCAAACACACTATCTGCAATGGACCTCCTTTGTCTTCGACCCAAGTCAGAATCTTTGCAAGACCCGGCCAGAGAGGTTTGCATCCTTTTTCCACTTGTTCGATAACTGGCTTATGATGACCAGTTACTGCCATAGCTCTGCATACGACTTTGCCTTCTTCCCAACTATCTGGAGAAAGTACTTTTCCCAAGATTCACATCTGGTCTCTTCCCTTGCAGCTTCGAACTTCTTCATCAGTCTTTCCTTGGAAGTTGAGTTTCCTGTTTATAGCCCATCTAATTCCAGCTCCTTTCATGTCAGGCTGTTCATATCTTATCACATGATCTCTGGTGCGTGCTCTTTCTCTTGTTTTCAAATCTTGAACATAGTCATCTTCTTCTGGAGCTGACCATTCGGTCACCCATACCAAGGGTGCCGTTTGACCCTGGAATTGACCTCTTGTATGACAGAGTGCAAGGTGAGTCAGGCAATGAGCTGTTTGGATGTCTATCTCTATAGCTATGAATATCTTAGACTTTCCCATAGCATAAGGCAGGAGAAAACATACATAGCAATTCTCCTTAGACGTTCTTTTGCCCTACTTCTTTCATGGGCTGATACCACATGTTGTTTCCCAGATGTGCTGTAATGTCTAAATAGTCATGTAATTCGTAATCATCCTCCCTTGCACTTCGCTTGGGTCTCTTTCTTTGCTTTGCTAAATGAGATGTATCTGATACTCATTAAGAATATCCAAACAGTCCATCCTACATTAGAACTCCTATGAACATTTGTCAGATAAATCGGTGCCTTCACATGTATCACTGGTGTAGGAAAAATAACATGGCTTTGGCCTTATCACAGTTCTGCAAAGGTGACTGGAGTGGGAAGGATTAAGGGAACTCCTTCCCTCGTGGGACCATTAAAGTAAACAGTGAGTATCAATAGAAACAGAAAAGCAATAATAGATGTTGAACAGGCAGATCTTATGTACCAATACATTAGCACCCTCCATCGGTCTCGCTCCACACGTCGTTGACTCTGCCCACTCTCTGGATTTGCAATATGTTCAATAGACCAAATTATGCCTGTAATTACTTTAAAGAAAGGAAATACTTCTTTAATCAGGCAAGCTCGTTAAATGCTCAGGTAGCTGTCTGATTTGCTCTATTATTGCTGACAATAAATGTATAATCGCTGGGCCATTTTTAGGATCTTGGACAAAAGTATGCTGTATTGTCTTCATCTGTGTCCTGAAACCTACACCGCTTCCGCTTGAGTTGATCTGAAATGACAGAGAAACTAGCGGTCATACATGTTAAGTATGCATGGAGCTCATTGTCTAACAGTTCTGCAGTTGTTTGGGCATCACTCTTAGTCCTCGATAGAGGTGTCATAGGTGTTCTCATCCACCTCTCTGTAACTAGCTCATGGGGTGTGAGGTGGTGGTCAGATCTGGGCTGATTTATCAATGCATATAATGCAAGGGCAGGCAATGCAGCCACCCCTTTTCAGTGTCAATTTCAACTTTGCTATCCTTTCATTGAGAAGACAGTTGAGACTCTCACATATCCCGTTTGCTTGCGGGTGGTAAGGAGAAGAAAACTTGTGCTTAAAACTGTTGGGGTGATTTTCCCGGGGGCCGGCAGAGCTGTCCGCGGACCTCCGGGGCTGGGGAGGCCCCAACTCCTCCCGCGTCCCAAAAGGAGTATGAGACACACCCAAGAGCAAGGTAATAACTGCTGTTTATTATTGTAACGGCAGGGATACTCTCAGACCGTATGCATCCAGAGAGGCTCTCGTCGTTAGTGGGGCTCGCAGCCCTTTTTACAGCAGTGTGACGCGCTACCTGCGTCACCTGGGAAGAATCGTCACAAAACCTAACGCCACTTCGGGTTGGTCCCCCGAGTGGTAGGGTTAGTATAGGTGCCTATGGAGGGAAATGTTAGTGGATAAGGACAGGTCAGGTGGTACACTTGGGCTGTCCCGAACAGTTGCTACACCAAAATTGTTACAAGGGGACACTTGGTGATTGGCTAAGGGTAATGGCGTTAGTGATGAGCCCCTTGTATTCTGATTGGTTGTCCTGTGAGCCCCCAAGCCTGGGACCATCACCGATCCCAGCTCGCGGTGTACCTGGCATTGGCAACAATGTGCAACTATGTGTTTGTGGTGGACAATGGACAGGTCTGCTTGAGGTCTGGTGCTCTTGTCTTTCCCATCGCTGTAGGTGTCCAACTTGCCGCTTCGTTGTTGCAGACTGTGTCCCAGACGTGGGACCCTGGCGACTTTCTGTCTCGTGAGCTTGGCACCTTGTCAGTTCAGCTTGGTCACGTGTGGAGAGACCGTAGCTGGAGCAGAATTATGAGCATTCGATTTGTATTTTGCCTCTGAGGAGCATTTGGCATTGGCAGGTGGAACCTTGGTGCAGGGAGCGCGGCATGTGGGTTGCAACATTGCGGCCTTGGCTGTGGGCTCTCGCTGGGACTCGTTCTGCATGGTCAGCGCTTTGCTTTTCGTCTTGGGAGGATTTTCGTCTGCAAGGCTCCTGCCTGGGGACTCTATGCTTGCGGCCTACTTGGGCCTAGTTTCTGGGTGGCGGTACATAACCCATAATATGGGGGTCGCGGGGTGACAGAATGTCACAAGCAGCATTAGATACACATGGTGGCGTCTTCATAGGGATAGGTAGCGGGAAAGCATCAGCAAGCATATACATGAGCTCTTCAGGCGTCTTGCGTTTCTGCGGTGCTGTAGAAGTCCTATGTAAAAAATAACAACGATGCATGTCCGTGGGTATTTCAGTCCGCTATGTCATAGCACTGAGTATGTTCTTCATGTGGGTTTGCGTGTGAGCGACCAGTGTGCATGGTGGCACGAGTGTTCTTATCTGTTGGCTATGTCGTTATGGCATCTCTAAGGATGATGATTTTTGTGGTTGGTGTCTAATCGAGCTGGTCCATGGCGCAGGCGTCGGCTTGACCAGGGCGTAATAGTGGGCATGCTCCTCGTACGTGTATGCCTTTGAAACAGGATACTTTGTCATCTGGTAATTAAGAGGTTTGGTCGAACTCCTCTCGCGGGGGATGCTTAGGCCGCGATCCCCTAGGCCATGGTCTAGATGAGACTGGGGGGAGGGTATTTTCCCATTCTCCCACTTCAATACTAAGCAATAGGCTAATCTCTTCGAATACATTGGGCCTCATTAGCGGCATGGCTACTCCCTTACCACATACCGGGTCCGGCTAGGTGGTATGGGGAATTACCGGGTCATTCCAACCCTGGAGGACCCGGTAAGTCCCCATGCCAAATACCATTCCCCATTCCCATTCGAGCTCCCATAGGGCTCAATGGGAATGGGGAAGGAGCTAATAACGGTACCGCAATTTGCGGTACCGTTATTAGCTCTGAAGTCCCTTAGTGGGACCCGTCCTTAACACCTGATCAGAGCAGTCGTTAAGGACGGGACCCGCTGAGGGACCTCGTAGTAGGGCGCTAAGGGATTACCGGCACCGGTGACCTTACCAGTACCGGTAATCCCTTAGCACCTACTGTATAATGAGGCCCATTGTTCACAAAATGTTGATCATTATCTGATCTCAGCACCTCACATACTCCCCATCTAGGAAATACCTCCCGAACTAAAAACCTAGCAGCGCAAGTGGCTCCAGGATCTGTGCATGGACCAGCTTCAATCCATCTTGAAAAGGGGCACACTACCACTATCATATACCTGTATCCATTACATACTTGCAGCATGTCAACATAGTCAATATGTAAATGCTGAAAACGACCATTTGGTTGAGGAATCAATCCTCTGACTGTTCGCAGTATGTGCCCAGCTGTAAACTTTTGACATACGATGCAATTCATAAAAAGCAATGGGCCTCATTACAACCCTGGCGGTAGACGTGACTGTAAAACAGGCACGGCTGCCGCTGGAGTTGCATTTTTTCCAGCGGCCAGAAATGGGCAAATACCGGGTCATTACAGCCTTGCTGGACCCAGTATTTGCCCATTCCTGGACGCCAGAAAAAATTATTCCCCATTCCCATTGAGCCCTATAGGGACACTATAGGGATCAATGGGAATGGGGAAGCCGGATGCACAGGCATCGTTATCAACGGCGCCTGTGCATCCGAAATGCTGTGCTCACGGGTGCCTTTCATTCCACCAGGTCAGGCCTGGCAGAATGAAAGGCACCCACAACTCTGAATTTGCTGGTCCGGATACAACAGTACCAGCAAGTTTACCAGTACCATTGTATCCAGACCGACAAGCTCGTAATGAGGCCCAATGTGTTTTAACAGGTTTGGTATGAACCAGTCCTCCACAATGGTTGCTGTGAGGCTCTCCCTAGTAACATGTGCAGGATAGTGTAGCAGTTCTAACCCTTAATAAGACAACAGGCACCACTGGTTTACCAGTGCTGTCTTTCCTCGACAATGCTTCGGAAGGGTATAAAGAACACCCCCTCAGTTTCCACAGTTCTTTTTCTTCCTGTGGAGTTCCACCTTGAATTTCCATCAACTGTGTTCTTCACAAATGATTAAATCATTCATTCACAACCTTTATTACAACAATTTTTTCTTTCACATCAGGAGTTTCAAAACCAAACATATCAGATGAATATGCAACCCTTTTGGCCTCATTGTCAATGGTATGGTTTCCGTGTGAAATAAAATCAGCTCTCTTAGTATGTGCTGGACACTTAACTATTGCAATGGCTACTGTGAGTTGTAGTGCTTTAATAAGTCTGTCCAATACTGCTGTATGCTGCACTGGAGTGTCGTCCACTCAGAGGTAGCCCCGCCTTTTCCACCATGCTAGCCCTGCATATACAGTTGACATCACATAGGTGGAGTCACTATACACTGTCACTTTTTGCCATGCGTGATTCTCGAGCCTGACAATATGCACCACCAATTCTGCAGCATGTGCTGAAAAATGAGACGGGAGTCCTGCACTTGCTACAACTTCAAATTCCCCGTTAACTCTCTGCATTACCACAGCTGAACCTGAATGCCTTTCTCCATCAGTTTCATCGATTTTCAAAGACCCATCAATAAAGAGAACCTCCTCCGCTGCTAGAGCATTCTCCTTTACCCTCGGGATCTCGTCATAGAATTCCACATAATTAGAACAATCATGTAATTGCTCATCTGCTGCCAATGGTTTGGCTACAAACGTGGCAGTATTCACTATTTTACGGTAGACTATTTTGATCTCTGGTATCAATATAACGTCCTCATAAGTAGAAGCTCCATGAGACGTCAGTGTACCCTTCAGTTTCTCCAAAACAGCAACCAAAGCATTCTCAACAAATAAAGTCATGAAACACTCAATTACTATGCTTGTGGATTTCTCAATAGCGATTGCGGCTGCTTCCAATGATTGTTTGCAAGTCGATTGACCCCTCATAACTGGGTCTAAAATCCCACTATAATATGCTAAAGGTTTGTACCCCAATGTGGTCCTCTGTGTGAGTACTGCTGTCATAACTGTTCCATTTGTGTGCAAAAACAAAAAGAACTCCTCAGAATAATTGGGAATTCCTAAAACTGGAGCTGTGCAAATTGCTTTTTTCAATTCATTAAACCCTTCCTCCATCTCCTCAGTCCATTCAATGTTTTCCTTATTCCCCTGTGCTTTCGTCAGAGCCTGCAAAAGGGTCTTGTATATTAACTACAATCAAATACCCATGCTCTGACATAATTACACAGTCCCAAAAATTGTTGCATTTGCTTTATCGTGTGCAGTTTTGATGTTTTCATAATTGCCTCAGCTCTTTCAACTGAAACTTTCTTTCCTTCATGCGAAATTAACTGACCTATGTATAACACTTCTTCCTGGAAATATTTCAATTTCTCATTATCCACTTTGTATCCTTTGTCTGCTGGAATAATCATTAACTGAATCGTGAATAGTCTGCACTCTTCCTCTGTTCTGCTACAAATTAAAATAAAATCTACATACTACAGCACAATGCTTGGCAAATCAATATTGCTTAGGTCCATCTGCAGGACCCTATTAAAGATCGATGGAGACTCACAGTACCGCTGGGGAAAATGTTTACTTGTTCAACTTAGTCTGACTGAACGTAAATGACATAAGATCTTGGGAATCTTTATGCAACAGGATTGAGAAAAATGCAATTTTCAAGTCAATCACTGTGAAATATCGTGCCTCTGGGTGAATACTGCACAAAATCATCGCAGGATTCGGAACCACAGGAAACTCTGCCACAGCAATCTGGTTAATTGGCCTCATGTCCTAAATTAAACACTATGACCCCCCCCCATCGATTTTTTCACAGGATACACTGTGGTATTACATGGCGACTCTGACGTCACTAAAATGCCTTGTTCCATCACGGCCAATATAGTCTTACAAATGCCCTAATCTGCCTCTAGAAACATAGGATACTGTCTTGCTCGAGGTAAAATTGCTCATGGTTTCAACTTAATCTTAACTTCTGGCACCCCTATTCAACAGGCCCATGTTATAGGGGCCTGTAGTCCATAAAGAGGTTTGCACCTTTTCCATGTCTTCATCAAAAAATGCAGGACGCTGCCGCACTCTCATCTTTCTCTGTGGGATTTATCTTCTCTCTATCCTGATTCAATAAGTAATGCTTATCTCGAACACCACTTCCTTGTCTGACAGGTCGTCTTTAAACATATCCTCGTCAGTGACGTCAGTCAATCTTCCCCAATGGCAATGGCAATCACTGTTCTCCCTGGCTTTCCCTCATCATCAAATCCTTTGAGCATGGCCATTTCCCCTCGCACTGTGGCTGCCTGCAATTCTAGGAGAAAAGTCTGTCCCCTCTCTTCATCCATAGGTATCTGTGGCCTGAACAAAAATTCATCAGATATTCTCATAAATCTCGGCCCAATATATTAACTGGTGTCTGCCTTGAATGCAACAATGGGACAGACATATCACACTCTCCTTTAGAGACTGGTAATTTCTCAGTGAAAGGAACTCTACTTGTAGCTCCAGAGAAGACTTTAGCATTCATGCCATTTCCTGATAACGAAAATGTTCCCTCTCATATACATGAGTGAGTTGCCCCAGTGTCTACTAAAAAAGAAAAAGATTTTCCTCTTATGGTAACATCAACTTCTTGTTCCACTTGAGGATTTGGCATCACCGATAGTACTGAACACATCAAGTCACCCTGGGAAATGTTCTATTGTGGGTACATAGTTATTCCTGCACCTGTAAAAGGATTCCCTCCCGCGACATTGACCCCCCTACTCTAGGAGTCAATAGCTGTCCTGTGTTTGCACTCTGCTGTATCTGCATGGGTGCATGCTGTGACTGCCCTTTCAAGGGATTCAAAGCCTGCTGAGTTTGCAGTACTTGTGCTTGATACACTGTCTGATCTTGGGCGAACCCATCCCTACTTTGTGGACTGTATGCTGGAGGATAAGATGCCCCCACTTCAGAATAGCCAATTTTGCACATATCCTTGGCTCCCACATGTTCGCGTAATATGCCCTGTCATTCCACATGAGCAACACACAGCAGGGAGTCTTCTAATCTGCCCTGCCTGCATGCCTTGATTATCATTCTGCACATTCTGAAAACCACCTTGGTTATTCTGGAAGCCTCCTTGATTATTCTGAAAGCTTCCCCTTCCTTTGAAACCTGTTCCCCTGCCTCTCGGCATGAACCTGATCCCTCCTTGATCCGACTGCTATTGCTTATTCACCTATGACACTCCCACTGCTTGCGGTGTTCCGTGCCCCTCTCTGCTTGTCAGTACCGCTCCTTCTATAGCGTACTTTGACAATTTCTTCTGAACTAACTTGGCTTCCTTGAGCTTCCTAGCATTTTCCCTTTTCTTCTTTTTCTCTTGCAACAATCGGCAATAGTGCGCAATGGTCAACTGTATTTCTGCCCTGGTTTTGCTTCCATCCCACTAGTTTCATGAGCTGTCTCTGTACCTGCTCTGGCAATCCCTGACACAAAATGTGATAGAATACAGGTATTGATTTCCCCCAAGGCTCTTGAGTTTCCAAAGACCACTGTTCCTTAAAATGTTGAATGTAAGCAAATGGATCTTTGCTTTCTTGCATCTTATGTGCCATAATTGCACCCATATGTGACGTATCAGGATATTGTACTCTAAGCGATTTCCAGACTGATGTTCTTCAATTATTAAACGGTACTCCATCATGTGCTGTCTCCTGCGCTGTGACACTTGAGTATCCTGCTCTTGTCCAAATGTCATCAGCCCTTTCCCCAAAGATAGCTGCTAGAAGACCTTTAATGTGTCATATGGCTAAAGTATTTCCTCCTGTCATTTTTTTGAGTTCATAAATCCATTTCTCTGCCTCCACTGTTAAGCTTGGAAATTTGCATCTTAAATTGTCTCTGACCAAGGGAATTGTGAAATCCCAAAATCGCAATCGCTCCCATTGTCTGCCTATCCATAGTAGGGACAATGGTTCCTGATCGACTTCTTCCTGGTAATGACCTCAGTCTGCTCACATATGGTGGCACTTCCCTCCTCTCACTATGAGATCGCTTTTTAGGTTGCTCTGAGTACGTCATAGTCTCTGGCATCCTTTCTTTAGGTTGGTCTAAGCCTGACCATCATACCTCCTTATCTGTCTGGAAGCATCCTTCAGCACTGCATGCATTGACACCCTCTTCCACACGGAAGGTTTCTCTGTCTTCGTCTGACATATCTTGTCCCCAACTAGTATGGCTATCATCTTTCTCATCTCTGTTTAGAGTCAGCCTGTCCAACGACAAGGCTCTATGCTCGAGACTAAACAGGCTTACCTCCTTGCTTCATGACTGGGCAATTTCAGATCAATCTTCTTTCCCTCTGTTCCTTGATTCATTTTTTGTCCTCATCTCCTGATAAACTTTGTCGATTCTGGTTGTTTGTTTATTGTTTGTTTATTTTATTTGTATAGCGCTCTGGACCCAGGAGTAAAAGGGCACTTAGGACAGGTTACAAGGCACAGTACATGGTAACTAGCAGTGGTACATTAGCAAAGGTTATATACAGTATATACAGACAATGGTAGTAAATGCATACAGTAAGGACATAGGTAAGGCATGTACAATATATACAGATTATAGCTAGGTCTAGCTTAAGGTTGACTTTTTGTCAGTAGCCACCCAATGGCAAGTTTCCTGAAAGACTGGAATGATTTGGATGATTTGATGTTCAGGGGCAAGGTGTTCCAGAGTTGGGAGGCGAGGACTGTAAAGCTTGAGCCTCCGGCTCTTTTAGAGATAAATCTGGGCACTGTGAGGCATAAAGTGTGGGAGGATCTAGTGGTTCTGATGGACGGTTTCATGGTGAATTTGTTAGTAAGGTATGGGGGGCTAGGTGGTTGAGGGCTTTGTAAGTGACGCAGAGAGTCTTTAAATCAATTCTTTGTTGAATGGAGAGCCATTTTCATGTGATTCTGGTGGCGGAAATATGCTCCCGCCTAGGAATGTTTAGTGCTGCTCGTAGCGCATTGTTTTGAAGGACCTGGAATTTACTGATTATAGATTGGTTGGCACCTAGGTAGAGGCTGTTACAATAGTCTAGCTTAGATTGTATGAGAGCTCTAGCTAGCGTAAGGCAACTATTAGTGGAAAGAAAGGGTCTGCAGGCTCTAATTAGTTTCCCTGTATAGGCAGTAGCTGAGGCGGTCGAGTTGACTTGTTTAGTAAGGTTAATATTGGCATCAAGAGAAAAGCCGAGTGTTTCCACATTTTTGCCCACAGTGAGCGTGTTGCCATCGATGATGATATTGGAGAAGTCGGGGCTCAGTTTTTGTAAGTTGTTGGGTGAACCGACAAGGAGCAGTTCAGTTTTCTCGCCATTCAGGCAGAGGCCATGTGTGGCCATCCAGGCCTAAATGACGGAGAAGATTTCATTGATCCTAGTGACATCAGCATTATAATTGCCGGAGATGGTGAGGAGTATCTGGGTGTCATCCGCGTAGTTTGTGTAGGTGACACCCAGACGATCCAGTTTATCAAAGAGAGGCTTTGTAAAGATATTGTATAGGGTGGGGGAAACACAAGAGCCTTGTGGGACACCACAGGTGATGGGGATGGGGTCTGCTGTTGCCACGGTGGAAAAAACCCTCATGGTTCTGTTGGCCTTGAGGAGAATTTTGAGATAGGAAATAGCAGAGAATGGCATTCTACTGCTCCTAGATCTCTCAGCAGCCTTCAACCTGGTCGACCATAAAATACTCTGTAACCACCTCTCCTCTGCTGCCCATTTCTCCTCCTCTGCTGTCACATGGATACAATCCTTCATCTTTTGCACTATCACCATTTTTTCCAGGTGCAGTAGGGGTAGCAGAAGGCTCAGCCCCCCCCTCTTTACACTGGTTAAGCATCCAGTTTTCAGGAGGGGGTCTTCCCGTTCCTCCTGGTACATCTTTCAAAGCTCTAAGCTGGCTATCCTTTTTTCCAATTTGTTTCCCATGTACGCAGCGTGAAACCGCTTTTGACAATGATCACCTTTGTGGCCATAGTATTAACATTTTATCTGCTGTGCCCTTAACCCATTCTGCACTACATTGCTTAAGCTTAGGTGCTTGTTTTGGCAGTTGCTTACTTTGGTGCATGATTGGAGTAACATCCCCCATTGCGACATGTCTCAATTGACTTTCGGTACTTACCGTTATTTTACACAGAAAATAAGTTTCCGAATAACAACAAATATGAGCGTTCACCAATCGTCGCCGCTCCAAACCTCTATGTCTCACTTTACTCCGATCTACCCATTCAGTCAATACCATTAATGACTAAATAAATAAATCATTTTACTCTCAACCTTTAAACACAACCTATTGTTTGTCCCTCTTCGACATCTCACTCTTTTTCCTTTATACATAAAATACATACAATACACAAACAGACAGACTGGCTGGCCCCAACGTATATCACTTCTCAGTGCTCCTCGCTGCTATTCTTGCCCCTAAATTTACTCCAATGGGAGTGTACACTATTTCCTTTAGCAGAACTTGTCTGCTTGTCGCCTATTTATCCATTTGGACTTTGAAATAATTTCTTCTAGACATTCCTTGAACATACGACTCTGGGCTTATCTGTGACGATCTTTGTCATATACCTCTATGTGACACTCTTCGTCATTAACTAAAATACCCCACCAACCCTCTGTTACTTTCTTCCCATTATCACTTGCCCCAATTAATACTCATTCATTTTTTGCCACCTTCCTCATTCTACTCATCATTCGCTTTTCAGCTCCTGACCCTTGGGATCGTCTCCTGCTCAAGCGGCCATCGCTGCTTTCATCCCGCTCAGCTCCTTGTGGAAACCAGGAGGGGATTTCATGAAAGAGGGACACTTTCCACCTATCTCTAGTGTCTTGCAAGAACTTTTCGGCCACTATCCACAGGAAGCCTCGCGTTCCTCCAGTTAAATGGCAGAGGACATCTGATATTCTGAGTCCCTTAAAAGCCTACTGGGTCAATGCATCTTTAACCATCCTACCTCTGCTGCCACGTGAACCTCGGGACTGGGGCCCTTTACGATGAGGTAGATTACTTAGAGATGGCTGGGGATGCAGAACTTACTCATACATCAATAATCAAACTGACTCAGGAAGTTGGCAAAACTAAGTACTGTTTTATTAACAATTATCTAAATCAGGGAGTTACAACAGACATCAACTGACATTCGCTCGATTTCTTGCACTCAAAGCATTACATGAAAAAACAACATTCTTATACTAAATCACTACTGATGTCATCCTACATGACAAATGAGAAACCCTACTAGTGGATGTGAGAGGCTTAAACGGAAAATGTAGGTATAAGTTCCATATAGACGGGTTTGTGATTGGGTCTCTAAGATCAGATGGACAACTAATCCCATCCCAAGTGCAAGTTACCCTCCATGTCATACTAATACTCGACACACTATTGGTTACACAAACAATAGGGCTTTTTGATACGTGGCCCTCTATAATTGGTTGGCACACTTGTACCTTTCTGGAATATTCCCTTGCTAGCAGCACGCAAGCTGGTTACCCCAGATGCTGGGAGGGTTGGCCTGGTCATGACTCCCCACCCAATTAGCCCAACATCTATCATCATTCCTGCGGTAGGTCATTCGATTAGGCTTTGAACCTGGCCTTATAGAGGCTCACTGTGCCTGAGAATAAAAGGGAGTGTGGCATCGTCTTATCTTCTGGTTTCAGTGTTACTCGACCCAAAGTCTATTTCCATCTGACCTTGTGACTTGAGATCACGTTTTTCAAGCTTTTTGTTGCATAAAATACTATTAAATGATGATCTCTTGGCATCTTCAGTGTTTTTCCATTTCACGTCAAACAGAAGTTTGTTTCTTTCTCACGTTCATGTAGCTTCTTGACAGACAACCAAGCTCACGGTGGCCCCGACTCTTGGTGCAGGGCCAGCCAGCCTTTCTTGAATTCTCCTTCGCAATCAGCTATTTTCAACTGCGCCACACTCCAAACTCTTTCCATTCACGGGGTTCAAGTTTGCTAAAGTGCATTGTGGAACATACAGATTCTATACATTCCTATGTATATACATTGGCGCATCGCCGCAAACTATTCACTACATAGCTAGCCTCAGGATTACTTTGTCTACTTGCGTTACAGCATCTGTACAATTGTAAAATGACTTTGCATTTTCTTCAGTGTTTCTTTACACGGGAAATCTTCATTTCGATTCCCGAAATGTTGCTTTTTCTTCGACACCTCATCTTCAGATCCTATAGAGTGTCTATATTCCTTCTTCATTTGTGTCTTTTCTGGGCATGTTAGTTGTACTTCATATGACATCACCGGTCTTCTTTCTCATTCATTTTCATACTTTTTCCAGGACTTTTTGCAGAAGACTATTACCTCTTTGTGAATGCATATAGGGTTTACTTAATGGATACCTTGTTTCAAGAATTCTCTGCAGTATAGGCATCCTCACTGCTTCTGCGCATGTCGCAATTTCCGGTGCCTAATATATAGGCAAAATGGGGGAGGAGCTTCTGGTAGGGGTATTTGGCTCTTCCTCTAAAACAGACTGAAGACATACATGCAGTGTAAGGACTTGGTTTTGGGCTGAATTAAAAATCAATATCAGTGGAATGTTGCAGCTTGCATCCTCATAGCTCCTCAACAGCCTTCCAGGTGGAATACTAAATAAAATGGATCCTTGTTTAATTTAAACTAATCAAGGAATACGCACTCAAAGTACACGTATATTCATACATATTCTCTTCCAACAGCATACATAAAAGGATGTCTTGAGACAAGCGAGAATTTCACAAACATGATGTTCACTGATGAAAGATACATTGCACAGGAACTGTTAAATAGCCTTGTGTTTCAGAGAACGGGTGCCTGTCTAGTAAACCAAAGTTAAAACACCAGGTGAATGTCCATCCCGCGGATAGGGGCATCAAGGTACCATGAGTGATAGCCACCTTTGAGAGGATAATGCCCACAGCTTTTATCCAGGAGAATGTATTTATTTATTTTGACATTTGTATAGCACACCTAACCCTAAGGCATCAGAATGTTATCTGGTGGCCTCTGGTCCCACAGGTGAAAAGGTTTGATGGCCAGGATAACTGAAATTCAGGATAAGGATGGGTAATAATTGAAAACATTCCTCAGCTGGGACATTATGTATATCCATGTTGATTTCTGGCTCAGGACTCTTCCTATGTCACCAAACCTTAATCTGATTGAAATGGTATGGACGCAGCTCATTGATATGATAGGTTATTTATAACGTGCTTAATACCCAAAGGTTTCTAAGCACGGACCCGGCGATCAAACCTGTGTTGCTTCATGTAGTCTTGTTTTCAAGGTGAGCACGTTGCCCCTGAGCTATCCTCCAGAGAGGGATGTCATCAGAGGTCAAGGGTCATGTGATGTCACTTCTGCTACTCCAGGCATTTTGGTGAAAATATGTCCCTGCCATCCACCCCAAGCAAGTCCTCTTCCCCTTCAGTATGCAATTCCCTTGTGGAAACTTCAAATGCAAAAAACAAGAGCATCAAACTGTGTTGCCCCCTTCAAGGACACCCTACCACCCCAAATTATCTTACCAAACAAGAAATGGGACACATTCCACCCCAACCACCAAGACACCCTCATCACCCACATCACCCTCACAATCAAAACTAAACCAGCACACTTCTTAGACGCATTCCTACCTCAGGCAGCCTCTAACTGTTTCACCACCATGGTATCACACTGGGACACCATTATCAACTCCTGTCTCTCATATGGCACCACCCCCCCTGCACTCAGCAAAGGACACATATCTCCCATCTTCAAGAAACCAGCCCTTGTCCCCACACTTTGCAAACACAACCATCCCATCATAATCCTGCCCTACTTCACCAGACTCAAGGAACACTTTATCACAATTGTACTGCAGCAGAGGTGCCCTAATCTAAATGACAATTCTGTTTAATAGAATTGATCAAACACCTTAAAATTGAAGGAAGGACTAATAGGTCTCTATTACTAATGCACTCTTTTTGTCTAATGGTGGCCCAGCACCTATATAATAGTGATAGATCAAAGAGTAACATAGCCAATGCACATTGATCAATGTGTTTAAAGACAGAAGGAGAAAAGAAAGAAATGGGACCAAATTGAGGAAAATATCATCCTTGTCTTCAAAACAAAATATACTTTCAAAGGGAAATTGCCTTATCAATGTACATCAACTGCAGTGATTTCATAAAGATAAGAGCAATTGACTCTAAGAAATCCAAATAATTACAGAATGTTTATACACGCCAATTTACACAGCACATCACCACAAACAATCTCC
The DNA here is from genome assembly GCF_040938575.1 of Ambystoma mexicanum. Classification (NCBI taxonomy): domain Eukaryota; kingdom Metazoa; phylum Chordata; class Amphibia; order Caudata; family Ambystomatidae; genus Ambystoma; species Ambystoma mexicanum. The sequence continues at coordinate 618,363,641 of NC_090923.1, read as the reverse complement.
TCAACCCATTCCAATAAGGATAGCACCCCGGCCACATCACCAAGACTGAAACCCCTCACACCCTAGATGAAGTCCACAACATCACAGACAAAGGAGAGCTAGCCCTTCTAGTCATCCTCACCCGCCTGGCAGTATTTAACACCATTGACCACACCATCCTCCTAAACATCCTATCCCACAGAAAGAAAGTCACTGACAATGTTCTGAAATGATTTACCTCCTTCCTCACTGACAGGACACACTTCTTCTTCATGCTCCCTATCAATCAAATCCCGTTCCAGTCAAGTAAAGGGTGACACAAGGATCTTCCCTATCCCCCCTTCTATTCATCCTATATGTTGAATCCCTTGGACAATCTTTTTACTGCCACAACAACCACTTTCACTAATACTTAGATGAGAAGCAAATATACTTCACAATATCCTCCCCCTCAGAACTTTACATACTCAGAAAATGTCTTTCCACCATCACCACTTGGCTGCCCAGCCACTTCCTAAAACTCAAACCATTTAAAACAGAATACATACTCATCTGCCCTTCAATCTAAAACATAACCTCACCCCCAGATCATAGAACTCACAAATGACAACACACATATCTCCATCTCCACAAATGTAAAGTCCTTATGCTTTACTATCAACCTCCAAACTACCTGTCCTTAATAGAACACTTAGCTGCCATCACCAAAGCACTCAAACACAGCCACCTGCTTGGCAAGATAAAGCACATGCTTCCCATTGACGACTTCTAATCTATAGTCCTGGCGTGCTTCCTCTGCAAGTTGTACTATGATAATGCAATCTTCACTGGATTCCCCAACAACACCCTTACCCCCTTGTAATCCACACAGAATGCAGCAGCAAGAATCCTTTTTCACTTACCCATTCAGACACATCACCCAAGATCGCTCTCAGATCCATTGGCTTTGCATAACCCCACAGCATGTCTTTCAAAAGACTCTACATGATATAAAAGGCCATCCACCTAAAAGCGCCATCCTACCTTCACAACAAACTGAAACACATCACCCACACTTACAACTAGTCAATACAAATGTTTTACACATTCCATGCACACAAAAACAGACCTTCACCCAGTGAACACCAAGATCCTGGAATGCCCACCCCCACCACATCTACACCACCCCTTCCATCATTACCTTCCACAAAATCCGAAAAACATCTCTTCCCCCAAATAATCCTTCCAGTCCTCCGCCCTACCCTTTATCTATCCTGATACTTCTATCTTGTTCTGAAAAACATTATAACTTATTTTTCACCTCCTCCCTTTGAGCTTTGTAAAGTACTCTGTAATGTAAATAACCAGTGAAATCAACAATTTGGCTAACTGAGAGGAACATAGGAGATTAAATTAGGTGTGCTGTGCTCGACCCACATGTTCTCCCATAGCTCATTGAAATGAGAACTCTCCTTGGCAAAGCATCCCCATGGATCGCTGGCTATTGGTGTCAGCTTACCACCAGATCACACTGTATCCTGTATCCTAAAGGAGGGTTACACGTTTTCAGTGAGATGTCATAAAATGCCGTTTGTCTTGCATCAAATTGCAGCATGAAATGTAAATGTTCTTCTTTCGATCAGGCTGTGAATATTATTTACAAGGATCATCTATGAGCCCATAGGTCTGATATCCTCGCTGCTAAAACATGTCACTATTCCCAAAGAGTAGACAGATGTAAGACTATTCAAGTCAATGTTTTCACTCTTTTCAGGGAAATTATTGTCTCTTCTGCCATGACCTCTGTGATTGCCCCTTCTAAAGTTTTGTGTGGTACCATGGCCAGTAATTTCAAAGACAAAATTCAATTTGCAATCATATCACTCATACTATGTGTGCCCTACACATAGGAATTCCTGCCTTGTTGTTCATCATACTCTTACATTATGGCTGTGACTCCTACAGTGAATACCCAGCCTCTTTTCACTCTTTTCCTGTTGTTGTCTCACAAGTGGTAAAATGTGTGCTAGTGATTAGAACACTTCCTCACTATTTCTCTGGACTCCCAAGCTCACCAAAGATCATATTCACCTCTTTCTGCCTAATATGGGCCTCATCACAGGATGGGCGGAGTGGTAATAATGCAGCGGTAATGCTATTACCACCACATTACCGCTTTGCCCAATCCCGTGTTTGGGTGCACAGTTGGAGATTTTCCACTTTCTGCCCATTTATGGCACTATTACTGTGGCACTATTAGCGCCAGCATTATTAGCGCATGGAATGCCCCATTGAGTCCAATGGACCTAATGGCGCAGGGGACTTCCCACCCCACTGCAACTCGGGAACCAGCGCTAATAGCGCTGCAGAGCGTAGTGGTAACCCTATTTGAATTGGGTGGTATTCCAGTGCATACCGCCCAACTTCTGATGAGGCCCAATGTGTTATATTATCAATGTCTCTTTTGTAAATAGGTTCTGTGCTAGTGGCCCTGAAGGAGGCCTGAGTTATTCCGATTTTGGATCCCGCAATTCCATCTACTTTCAGCCCTTGTTCCGTTCTCCTTTTTCAAAACAAAACAGAGAGAAGCTGGTCGCTGTCTGCCTCATGCATTACATTGAGCCAACTAACTAACTTTTTTTTACAATTTCTTTTTTTTTAATAAAACATTTTTTATTGTTTTACATTCTTATCAACACAACCAAAAAAAAAAAAAAAAGCCTGTGTGGACTAGCATGTCCTTTCCAACTTCCATCATTGACAGATCAGTTATCAATCACCCATGACATTACCCCGGGTCTGCAGTACGATTAAACCATATCCCCCTCGCTACATACAACAGGATCCTACAGGATCTAAGGTCCATCTTCTTCCCACCTCCCCCATATCTTATCCGCCTTGGTAGGGCAGCCTCTGGCGGTATATACCCTGTGCTCTATGCTATACCACCCCCCCTGCACTCAGCAAAGGACACATATCTCCCATCTTCAAGAAACCAGCCCTTGTCCCCACACTTTGCAAACACAACCATCCCATCATAATCCTGCCCTACTTCACCAGACTCAAGGAACACTTTATCACAATTGTACTGCAGCAGAGGTGCCCTAATCTAAATGACAATTCTGTTTAATAGAATTGATCAAACACCTTAAAATTGAAGGAAGGACTAATAGGTCTCTATTACTAATGCACTCTTTTTGTCTAATGGTGGCCCAGCACCTATATAATAGTGATAGATCAAAGAGTAACATAGCCAATGCACATTGATCAATGTGTTTAAAGACAGAAGGAGAAAAGAAAGAAATGGGACCAAATTGAGGAAAATATCATCCTTGTCTTCAAAACAAAATATACTTTCAAAGGGAAATTGCCTTATCAATGTACATCAACTGCAGTGATTTCATAAAGATAAGAGCAATTGACTCTAAGAAATCCAAATAATTACAGAATGTTTATACACGCCAATTTACACAGCACATCACCACAAACAATCTCCTCAACCCATTCCAATAAGGATAGCACCCCGGCCACATCACCAAGACTGAAACCCCTCACACCCTAGATGAAGTCCACAACATCACAGACAAAGGAGAGCTAGCCCTTCTAGTCATCCTCACCCGCCTGGCAGTATTTAACACCATTGACCACACCATCCTCCTAAACATCCTATCCCACAGAAAGAAAGTCACTGACAATGTTCTGAAATGATTTACCTCCTTCCTCACTGACAGGACACACTTCTTCTTCATGCTCCCTATCAATCAAATCCCGTTCCAGTCAAGTAAAGGGTGACACAAGGATCTTCCCTATCCCCCCTTCTATTCATCCTATATGTTGAATCCCTTGGACAATCTTTTTACTGCCACAACAACCACTTTCACTAATACTTAGATGAGAAGCAAATATACTTCACAATATCCTCCCCCTCAGAACTTTACATACTCAGAAAATGTCTTTCCACCATCACCACTTGGCTGCCCAGCCACTTCCTAAAACTCAAACCATTTAAAACAGAATACATACTCATCTGCCCTTCAATCTAAAACATAACCTCACCCCCAGATCATAGAACTCACAAATGACAACACACATATCTCCATCTCCACAAATGTAAAGTCCTTATGCTTTACTATCAACCTCCAAACTACCTGTCCTTAATAGAACACTTAGCTGCCATCACCAAAGCACTCAAACACAGCCACCTGCTTGGCAAGATAAAGCACATGCTTCCCATTGACGACTTCTAATCTATAGTCCTGGCGTGCTTCCTCTGCAAGTTGTACTATGATAATGCAATCTTCACTGGATTCCCCAACAACACCCTTACCCCCTTGTAATCCACACAGAATGCAGCAGCAAGAATCCTTTTTCACTTACCCATTCAGACACATCACCCAAGATCGCTCTCAGATCCATTGGCTTTGCATAACCCCACAGCATGTCTTTCAAAAGACTCTACATGATATAAAAGGCCATCCACCTAAAAGCGCCATCCTACCTTCACAACAAACTGAAACACATCACCCACACTTACAACTAGTCAATACAAATGTTTTACACATTCCATGCACACAAAAACAGACCTTCACCCAGTGAACACCAAGATCCTGGAATGCCCACCCCCACCACATCTACACCACCCCTTCCATCATTACCTTCCACAAAATCCGAAAAACATCTCTTCCCCCAAATAATCCTTCCAGTCCTCCGCCCTACCCTTTATCTATCCTGATACTTCTATCTTGTTCTGAAAAACATTATAACTTATTTTTCACCTCCTCCCTTTGAGCTTTGTAAAGTACTCTGTAATGTAAATAACCAGTGAAATCAACAATTTGGCTAACTGAGAGGAACATAGGAGATTAAATTAGGTGTGCTGTGCTCGACCCACATGTTCTCCCATAGCTCATTGAAATGAGAACTCTCCTTGGCAAAGCATCCCCATGGATCGCTGGCTATTGGTGTCAGCTTACCACCAGATCACACTGTATCCTGTATCCTAAAGGAGGGTTACACGTTTTCAGTGAGATGTCATAAAATGCCGTTTGTCTTGCATCAAATTGCAGCATGAAATGTAAATGTTCTTCTTTCGATCAGGCTGTGAATATTATTTACAAGGATCATCTATGAGCCCATAGGTCTGATATCCTCGCTGCTAAAACATGTCACTATTCCCAAAGAGTAGACAGATGTAAGACTATTCAAGTCAATGTTTTCACTCTTTTCAGGGAAATTATTGTCTCTTCTGCCATGACCTCTGTGATTGCCCCTTCTAAAGTTTTGTGTGGTACCATGGCCAGTAATTTCAAAGACAAAATTCAATTTGCAATCATATCACTCATACTATGTGTGCCCTACACATAGGAATTCCTGCCTTGTTGTTCATCATACTCTTACATTATGGCTGTGACTCCTACAGTGAATACCCAGCCTCTTTTCACTCTTTTCCTGTTGTTGTCTCACAAGTGGTAAAATGTGTGCTAGTGATTAGAACACTTCCTCACTATTTCTCTGGACTCCCAAGCTCACCAAAGATCATATTCACCTCTTTCTGCCTAATATGGGCCTCATCACAGGATGGGCGGAGTGGTAATAATGCAGCGGTAATGCTATTACCACCACATTACCGCTTTGCCCAATCCCGTGTTTGGGTGCACAGTTGGAGATTTTCCACTTTCTGCCCATTTATGGCACTATTACTGTGGCACTATTAGCGCCAGCATTATTAGCGCATGGAATGCCCCATTGAGTCCAATGGACCTAATGGCGCAGGGGACTTCCCACCCCACTGCAACTCGGGAACCAGCGCTAATAGCGCTGCAGAGCGTAGTGGTAACCCTATTTGAATTGGGTGGTATTCCAGTGCATACCGCCCAACTTCTGATGAGGCCCAATGTGTTATATTATCAATGTCTCTTTTGTAAATAGGTTCTGTGCTAGTGGCCCTGAAGGAGGCCTGAGTTATTCCGATTTTGGATCCCGCAATTCCATCTACTTTCAGCCCTTGTTCCGTTCTCCTTTTTCAAAACAAAACAGAGAGAAGCTGGTCGCTGTCTGCCTCATGCATTACATTGAGCCAACTAACTAACTTTTTTTTACAATTTCTTTTTTTTTAATAAAACATTTTTTATTGTTTTACATTCTTATCAACACAACCAAAAAAAAAAAAAAAAGCCTGTGTGGACTAGCATGTCCTTTCCAACTTCCATCATTGACAGATCAGTTATCAATCACCCATGACATTACCCCGGGTCTGCAGTACGATTAAACCATATCCCCCTCGCTACATACAACAGGATCCTACAGGATCTAAGGTCCATCTTCTTCCCACCTCCCCCATATCTTATCCGCCTTGGTAGGGCAGCCTCTGGCGGTATATACCCTGTGCTCTATGCTTGCACAAATGTTCATGTCCGTCACCCATTGTTCCATCGTTGGGGACTCCGGGGCTCCCCATTTTTGCGCTATATTGCGCTTCATCAGTCCCGCTGCTGTGTTCAAGAGCAATTTGCCCCATTTGTTAAGTGCAGTCTCATCCGGGGCCCCCAGGATGAGAATTTTGGGGTCCAGAGGTATATGGCACGCCAAAACATTGCTAAGTACAGTACAGCATTGATTCCAGAAGGTGCGGATTCGGGGGCATGCCCAGAGGATGTGAAAGAAGGTCCCCTCTTCTTCTCCGCATCGGAGACAGTTCGGACTCGAGGCCCTCTCCCACCTATACAATATCGTCCTGGGGTAATAGACCCTGTGCAGGATCTTTAATTGAACCAACCGAAGCCTTGAAGAAATAGCCACCTCTCTTGGGTGCATTAGTACTTGGATCCAGTCTTCTGGGTCTATCACCCCTACATCCACCTCCCATTTGGCTTTCAGGGTTGTGAGTTCTGGCGTGGCAAAGGATGTAATAGCATTATATAGGATGGAGGTGCATTTGGTGGGGATGAAAGCTGGCAATATATTGCGTTCTATTGGTGTGTATTCCGGGACATTGGTGCCTGCAGGTATGTGGATTCTTAGAGCGTGGGCCAGTTGTACATAGTGGTATCGTTCGGTGCCCGGGAGTTGGAATTTCTGCTGGATGATTTCAAACGAGGCTATATCCCCCTCCTCAAGAACATCCCCGACCCGCAGAATCCCTGCCCCTACCCATCGGGGCCATGGTTGGATTTTCTTTATCTCGGGCAGGTTACAGTTTCTCCAAAGGGGTTGTGCCACAGACACGGTATGTTCCCACCCAACGAATCTGTGCGCCTGCCTCCAGACCGCAACAATATGAGTTGTGGTAGTTGGTGGAAGGGGTCTCGGAAGAGTTTGGTATAGCAGTTCCCATGGGTCTGTATCATGCATGGCCGCAATTTCAGCCTTGACGTGGGGGAGTTCCCTATCTCCATGAAGCAAGTCGTTAACCACTGCTAACTGTGCAGCCCAATAATAGGTTTGTAAGCGTGGAGCTCCTATCCCCCCCTCCCAGATCGATCTTTGGAGCGTGGTCAGCGCTATCCTCGGCTGGCCTCCCCCCCATATTAGTTCCCGGAAGAGGGATTCAACCCGCTTAAAGTCGGAGTCTGGGATCTTCAATGGGGCATTCTGTAAGACATAGAGAAACCTTGGGAGAGTCATCATCTTAAATAGTGCGGCTCTTCCCATGGACGTAAGAGGGAGAAGCTTCCAGTGTTGAACGTCGTTGACAAAACGATCCAGGACCGGTTGGAAGTTATATATTGTGTATTCAGTCAGGTTTGTAGTCACCCAGATCCCTAAGTATCGAAAACCTTGCGGTTCCACTCGGTACGGGCATTCCTGGGGGTCAACCTGCACATTGCCTTTCACTGGGAAGAGAATCGATTTTCCCCCATTAATTTTAAGCCCACTAAGTTCGCCAAAGCGGGTTAGCATCTGTGTGACTCTGGGGCAGGATCGAGCTGGGTCCCCCAGGTAGATCAGGAGGTCATCTGCATACAAGGAGATGCGGTCCTCATGTCCTTCAGGCCATCTGAACCCTGTCCATGCAGCGCACTGGCGAAGCCAGAGGGCGAGAGGCTCAATCGCCAGGGCAAAGAGAAGGGGAGAAAGGGGACAGCCCTGTCTCGTGCCCTTTCCCAGTGGGAAGGGCCGGGACGGCCAACCATTAACCCTGACCTCCGCTTGAATGTTGGTGTAGAGTAATTTCACCCATCCCAAGAAGCCCTCTCCGAACCCCATGCGCCTCATGACCTCCCAAAGGCAGTCCCACCTGACCGAGTCGAAGGCCTTTTCAAAATCTATTGCCAATAAAGCGAGAGGGGTATCAATAATCGGGGCCCGCTCTAACGCCAGGTGGAGCCGACGAAGGTTCAGTCGGGTTGATTTGTGTGGCATGAAGCCACATTGATCCGGGTGGATCAAAGTATGGATCACTGACTGCAGTCGGTTGGCCAGGAGCTTGGCGAGAACCTTGGCTTCACTGTTAATTAATGAGATGGGTCGATAAGAAGCGCACAGTTCCGGGGGCCTATCAGGTTTGGGAATGACCACGATGGTGGCTTTACATAGGTCCGGTGGGAGGACACCCTGTTCACGGGCGCCAAGGAACATCTTGTAGAGAGGGACTGCTATTTTATTCCCTCCAAGTTTCTGCCAGGTCTCAACCGGGAATCCATTAGGGCCTGGTGTCTTCCCTGTTTGAAGCTGCGTTATGGCTTCAGCTATTTCAGATTCAGAGAGATCCAAGTCCAGCTCCTCTCGTTGTTGTGGTGAGAGTGCTGGAAGTGTTATTTCGTCTAGTAGGGTCGGGTCGAATGGTATTGTCGGTACTCGGTAGAGCTCCGCATAGAACTGGGCAAAGGTCTCTGCTATTTCGGCATCCGTCTGGTACACGGCACCATTCGGAGCAACTATCTCCCGGACGTGACGTCTCCCCTCCTCCCTCCTCTCCAGCCAGGCCAGCATTTTGCCTGCCTTGTCCCCCAATTCATATATCCTCGCTCTGGTGTCCCAGTGGGCCTGCTTGGCATTGTCTAGCATAATATTTCTAAGGGTCTCTGTGGCCATTTTGAGGGACCGTTGAGTCTGCGGGGTGGGGTCAAGAACATGCGTGTTTTCGGCCTGGATCATTTCAGCCTCCGCCTCTACTATCTTTTGGAGTCTCTCCCTCTTTTTGTTCGCTACCCAGGAGATGATTTCCCCACGCAGCACCATTTTATAAGCTTCCCATACCACCACCGGGTCATCCACCGCTAGTTCGTTTATGTCGAAATATTCATCGGACACCTCCGTGAGGTGCTCCACCATTTCTGGGAATCCCAGGTGGTAGTTGTTTAGTCTCCATGTTTTAGGGGGGGTCGCGGCATGCGTTCGTATTTCTATTATTAGGGGGGAATGGTCCGAGATTCCACGAGGGAGGAATTCTGCGGATATCGCCCTGTGTAGGTCTGTGTGTGGGACCAGGAGGTAATCTAGTCTAGAGAGGGAGCCATGTGCTCCGGAGTGGAACGAGTAGCCTTTGCCCTGGGGGTGCAGCTCTCGCCACACATCTCGGAGTCCTAGGGCGGACACAAAGTTGGAGAGTTTCGTGGGAGCATCCGGGTTACGTCCTCTGAGGTGGGTAATGGTGTTGCACATTACATCGTTAAAGTCCCCCCCCAGGATCCATCTATCAGGGTGGTGTTTCCCCAGGAGAGTGGTGACATCCTCCAGTAATTCCTGACCCAGTCCAGGCGGGGAATACACCGACATAATGGCCAATGTCTCTCCCCAGAGTGAGCCCAGGATGAGTGCATAGCGACCCCGCGGGTCCAGTTCCACTACTTGCGGGGAGAAAGGGAGCCTCTTGTGTATAAGGATAAGGGTGCCCCTGGATCCCATTGTATAGCCCGCCTGGAATGCGGTTCTATAGTTTGTTCTCTGGAAAAGGGTGCAGTGTGTTCCCGCCAGATGCGTCTCAGATAGGAGGGCCAGATCGGGAGAGTGTCTATTCAACAGTTGTTTAATCAGACGTCTTTTAATCCCAGAGCCCATTCCGTTCACGTTCCAGGTGAGAAGCTTAAGGGACCTGGGGCGGTCAGGTGGTGGTGGGTGTGTTTGTGGGTGTGTCATCTAAAGCTTCCTGGTAGCGGGTATGCAGGATACTTTGATCGGGAGAGCTGCCTCCCATTGGTGTATCTGTCGGGAACTTGGTCCCGATACGTAGTGCAGTAGGGTATAATGTGCAGAGGGTTGTGTTTGGGTCGGTGGTTGGACATGCTATAGATCCGAACTAACATAATAACATAAAAACTTTCCCTTACATCCCCCTCCCTATACTCCACCCCAACTTGAAGTACCTGTCGCCCGAACATAGGAGTGCAACACACTGTCAACGGACAGTCAACTCATAAACTAAGAACTGTTCCCCAAGTAGTGCTACTATACTTGGGCTTTTGTTGACTTGGTCTGGCCGCGGGGGTACGCGGTCCGGGCCGCCAGCTATACAGGTATCGGATTCGCAGTTAAGTCGTTATTAAGGTGATATCACAGCATGGTGCCGGCTCTTAATGCGTAGCTTTGTGAATGGGTGCCTTATTCTTTGTTTCAGTCATTGTCCCCGGCTGGTTGTGCCTGGGGTTGTTGTTGCGGGCGCTCAGGAGGTGCTCTGCCTCGTCTCGGGCGATTCCCGCCATTCCCTTGTCCCCCGCCTGGCCTCCAATCGCCCTCCAGGTGCTTTTCCGCCCAGTTCTATGCCTCTGCTGGGTCCGTGAAGTGCACAGATGTACCATTAAAATATATTTTCAGCTGCGCTGGGAATAGGAGACCGTATTTTACATTGAGGGTTTGGAGACGTTTTTTCAGAGGGCCAAAGGATTGTCTGGCCTTTTGCACCTCCCTGGTAAAGTCCGGGAAAAAACCTATCTTGGAGCCATTGAATGTTATATTGCCCTTAGTTCTGGCCATTTGGAGTATTGCATCCCGGTCTCTATAATTTAGGAGTTTCGCGATCACCGTGCGGGGCGGAGCGCCTGGGATTTGCCTGCCAGTTGGTATTCGGTGGGCCCGTTCGATTGAGAAAAAGTTTGAGAGGGTCTTGGGGGCAAAGAGGTCCGCGAGCCACTGCTCGAGAAACAGTTCCATGTTTGCGCCTTCCGTTTTTTCCGGCAGTCCGAGGATCCGGATGTTGTTTCGTCTTGCTCTGCCCTCTCCCTCCTCCACTCTCTCTTCCAATGCTTTAAGGCGGGTCAGTGCTCCTGACATTTGCTGGTTCACATTCCTTAAATTGTCTTCTGTTTCGGATATTCGACCTTCGGCTTCTCCAGTACGGGCTGTGAGTTTCTGGAGGTCGTGGCATAATAGTGACACCTCTGCGCAGATGCCATCCATTTTCCTTTCCATGGAGGTTCTTGAATTTGCTATGGCGTTCATTACATCCTTCAGCGAAATGTTCTCCTATGTTTCTGGCGTTTTTTCTGGCGCTTTTTGTGTTTTACCAGTATTAGTCTGTTCTGGCGGGAGGGCCTGGGCGGGAGTCGTATATTGCTCTATTTTGCTCTGCGTGGTCGTGCCTTTTGCCTTATCTTTCCCCATGTCTGACAGTGAATAGTGGTCTGTGGCAGATCAGCCCCACTCAGTCGTTGTTTACGGGGTTTTGCAGTATGTATGGTGGTCGCACGGTTGGAGGGGGGGTTGCACAGTGTCTAGCGGTACTCCCTGATACGCCTTGTGGGTCTCTACATATGTGGGCCAGTTATTGCAGCTGCACAGTTACTCCTCAGAGGCTTCGGGGGTTAATGCATCGTATGCTTAGTGACCAGTCCTCCCTTTCCCTTTTCTGGAGCGTAGGAGCTTTCTCTTGGTTGTGCCAGTCGGGGTTTCATGCAGGGTGTCAGCTGTCTGTTAGAACAAATAGGCCCCTTCGTTCACACTCAGTGCGAGAACGAGTTTTGCTTAATTACTAGTTTGGCCGGGGTGATTCTCCCGGGGGAGAGGCGGGGAGGAACCGTCTCCACCGTTTGCCGTATGATTGCTTCAGTTCACTACGTGGCCGTTGGGCCCCCCCTCCCCCACTCCTTACCGGGACTTTATGTATTGGCGGGCGCCCTGGAGGGCTGTGATGTTGGAGTCTGGTTCGTCCTCTGTGGGCGCGATGCTGAACACCCCCGGACTGCAGTGGGAGCAAGAGCACCTCCGTTATCCCGTTTCGGCACCCTCCACTTCAAGCTGATACGTTCCTCGCGTGGGTGTCATTCGCCAGGGACGCCATTGCAGGCATTACTCTCACTGAAGTGGGGCTGAAAACTGCTGCTATATGATCCAATGAGTTGCCAATGGAGATTGTGGTGCTCTAGTGGGACTGGGTCCCGTACATAGTGCAACGACTGTTCTGCGTTGATTGGACCTTCCAATAGTCTCCCAGGAGTGATTGTACCTCCAGGTAAATATTCCGACGAGTGTTCAGTGCGGAGTGAGACTGGCCCTCGACATATAAACTGATCCGAGGGATCAACAAGGAAGAGCCAGCGTGGCCACAGGACCAGGACAGATCAGGTCGCGCTCACTGAAGAGGCGTCGCAGGAGGCGCAGCAAGGTAAACGGCTGCACCACTGACCGAACACACCATCAGGAAATCGTCGTACCCTAGGTAAGGTATCTGCCCGTGCCTCGCCCCGCACGCCGCCGCCCCCAGTCTCCGTTCCCCGCCGGCAGTCGGGTCCTCTTGTGACACAGGATATCTGTCGTCCCGAGCAGTGCGGTCGTATCACCAAGCAGGATCCCGCTCCCCTCGCGGCTCCGAGCACCTCCCGACTGCCGCGGGGCAAGGGTATTCGGTGTCCTCCACCTCAGGCCGGTGCGCGCCTCGCATGGGCGCCACTCGTCAGGGACGCCTCCTCACATCTCTGTCCCCCGCCGGCGTCGGCGGCCGGGTCCTCCTGTGGCACCGGGCCTCAACCGGTCACCGTGCAGGGGTCCGGTCGCAGGATCGATCCTCTCAGCCGGCAGCAGCCGGCAGTTCAGTTCTGCCTGGAGCGGTGAGACCCTGTAAGTGGAAGGAGGGGGAGCCACAGCTCTCCCTTCAGTGAGTCTCCGCGGCGCCTACCGCTGCTCGGACCCGGCGGCCATCTTGATGTTGGTTTGGCACCCCGCGCTGTCCGGCCCAGTTGGTAATATCTCCGGCCCCTTCCTCCGATTCTTCCTCACACTTCTGTTATGTGTGGCCGCGATTGTCCGCCACTAGGAAGGTTGTTTATCGTCTCAATCCGATGCGAATTATACAGGATCTTCCACAGGATTCAGCCGACGGCCACGGAGCACCGAGGAATCACGTCCTCATCGTGTGCTCGTTGGCCACGCCCCCCAACTAACTAACTTGACTCCCAAAAGGCAGGCTTTCAGCCACCCAGAGCAATTGGATATGCCCTCCTCTTGTTCCTTGATGCTTCCTGGCTAGCTGTGCATGGTGGTGGTGTCTATGCCTCGATTTGTACTTGCTGTACATGCCTCTCATGTGACACCATTAACCACCCACTGTTGCTGAAAGAACACAGAAATGCAGGCATTACCTGCATAGCTTTCTCTTAGTTAGAATCTTACATCTCAGGCATAACTCTATTGGTCGCTACGCACCCCTTTACTTCTATTTCTCCATCAACATCTTATGCGCTACTACAGGGTTATTTTCCTCTGCATACATGTGGGCCCTGGCTACACGTTTTTACTTGTATGGTTTAAGTTTTTACTCTTAAGCCAATAACACACAAATGCAGCTACCATTAAATAGCGATTCTGTGCCATATGAATAAAACTTCTGATCGTGTTTCATGGCCAGTGGCACCTGAATGCGCTTGAACTGGTTACAATTGGTTAAAACTGATCTGAGATAAAACAAGCATCTTCATAGTTGGAGAAGACTGGAATAACTAGATGCCTTCCACTGGCCTTCAGTGATTGGCATCAGCCCTTCCCCTTCACCTGGCTAACAAATCTTGGCTGTAAGTTTGATCATTCTCTGTCAATGGGGAAAGTCTTGCCCATCATTCTCAGTGTATTACTGTAGTCGCAGCTTTAATTTCTTTATGACTTGGCTACACAAAAAAAGTCTTGTTATCCTGGCCACTGTGCTTATTTGATTTCACAGCTTTGTTGCTTGTGTAAAAATGTATCCGTTTTAAATCCATATGTATTGTACATATAACTTTTTAATTGTGTTCACCGATCCTTCCCTTTTGTGGTTATGTGTCTTCACATTCCTCCACATTCTTTACGTTCTACCACTTCCCTGATTTTTCTAGTCCCCTCATTCTTTAGGAAGAGGAATGTGGTAGCCCTGCCTTTCCTGTGTTCGTCCCTCATCTTTGGAACTCCCTCCCTTTTTTTCTTTATGCTATTCCTAACCATTTTGCATTTAAGGAACATTAGCACCGCAAAACCCTAGTGTAGCTATTACAGATATTAAGCAACCGAGTAGGGGCCTCTGTTTTCTTATTTGAACATGGTTGAATGTTATGCAGTGAACTTTGCTCATCACAAGGGGGGTCCTGGGAGACTCTCTGCCAGACATGAGTCCTGGTTACAAGAGCCTTACCCAGAGTCTTTAGCTCACTATCTTTCACAGAGAAGAAATATCCTAAACATATCAGTCTTTGTCCTGCCCTGGGGCAGTCCAGCACCGAAATGCTAGGCAATTCTCCTCTGAACAAGAGTACCAACAGCAACCCCAGACACGTGTTTCGGTCTGGTTGAACCTCATCAGTTGGGTATAGCTGTGCCTCTCTAAGAAGAGTGAGCAAGGGGTCCACGTCTGGATTCCCCTAGTAACTTAGGGTGAGACCCAAAGTTACTTGAAATATGCAAATAACAAGGGGGGTCCTGGGAGACTCTCTGCCAGACATGAGTCCTGGTTGCAAGAGCCTTACCCAGAGTCTTTAGCTCACTATCTTTCACAGAAAAGAAATATCCTAAACATATCAGTCTTTTTCCTGGCCTGGGGCAGTCCAGCACCGAAATGCTAGGCAATTCTCCTCTGAACAAGAGTACCAACAGCAACCCCAGACACGTGTTTTGGTCTGGTTGAACCTCATCAGTAGGGTGTAGCTTTGCCTCTCTAAGAATAGTGAGCAAGGGGTCCACATCTGGATTCCCCTAGTAACTTAGGGTGAGACCCAAAGTTAATTGGAATTTGCAAATACAAGGGGGGTCCTGGGAGACTCTCTGCCAGACATGAGTCCTGGTTACAAGAGCCTTACCCAGATTCTTTAGCTCACTATCTTTCACAGAGAAGAAATATCCTAAACATATCAGTCTTTGTCCTGTCCAGTGCCTCTCTAAGAATAGTGAGCAAGGGGTCCATGTCTAGATTCCCCTAGTAACTATTATTATTACTACTACTTTTATTAGGCTGTCCCCGGCCACGCGTTGCTGTGGCTCAGTCTGGTTAAATGGAAAAGAAAGATAAGAGAAAGCGCACGTTTCTAATATGTTTAATTTCACAATGCTTGTGGGTAGTTTTTAATGGCTCTGGCAGTTCTCCAAGTTGAGGCAGTTTAATTTTCCCGGTGGCACAACACATTCATTTTGTTTCTCCATAAAATTTCAGAGCCTTGCAATAAGGACACACTTCAGTCATGGTGCCGATGAGAACATGCCGGCTCAAGCTATAATCATCAGCTGGGTTGCACTGGAATGCAAGTCGATTGTAATCGCGTGATTGCTGAGCACGGAGTTGTGTTTGACGCTGATCTGCTGTTTCTCGTTGATGTCTTTCAGCCAAACGCAGCCTATCGTGTTGATTCTGATGAGAACGAAGCAGATCTGAAGCTGCAGAACGCGATCGCTGTGCTCACAACTGTGCATCCTAAAGTCTGGCTGCACCTCGCTCTGCTGCTTCCTCTGCATGTATTTGAGCCAATCTAAATCAGAAACATTGAAATGGAATTGTAAAATAGCGTGTGTTGCTTTTACGTCCAACAGATGGTGCTGTTTTGCAGTAAAATGTTCCATATAGCGTGTGTTGCTTTTACGTCCAACAGATGGAGCTCTTTTTCAGAAAAAGCATGTTTTTACCTGTCACAGGTGGGACATCTATCTATAGTAGATATATAAAAATACAAGCCTATTCTAATGCAACATTGTGTCCAAATTTCAAAGCAATCAGTGAAGGACCTTCGGAGATTTAAGATTTTGAACAAACGAACATTTACATTTTTATGTATATAGATTTATTATTATTATTGAGCATGCACCTAGCTAAAAGCAGGGGAAGGGGAGGACAGGCAATTTTCAGCAAGGAATCTGCAAGCAATCAGGGAGGAAACATGAGTGAGCAGATCACCCAGTGTTAGGATAAGTGGCGAGTGGAGTGTGTGTGGACCTAGGTCCAAATTCCTTTAACTTGAGGAGCCTTCTCTCTATCCTGAAATTTGAGGGGACAAGTCTTGTGTTGATGGGGAGGAAGTTCCAAAGTCTAGGAACACAGACAGATAAGGACTGCCTTCTGGTTCTTTCCTTCCTGCATATGCAGAGTTCAAGTCTGTGCATGTCCTTTCTTCAGGTGGATCTTATGTCTCTGTAGATGTTGAGCTTCTCAGCGAGGTAGCTTGGAGACTTCAGGGCGATGGCCTTGTAGATGATGCAACAGGATTTGAAGGTGATATGTGCAAGCAGCGGAGACTAGCGCAGTTTGTTTAGGGTCAGGGTGATGTGAATGAATTTGCAGAGTCCTTTGATGAGTCATCCTGCAGCATGTAGGACATATTTTAGGGCTGCATAGGTGGTCACTGAAATGGAGGGTATTTCCACTGGTATGCAGTGATTATATTGAATAGGAAATAACAAATGCAATTTTACCGAAAACAAATACTGAATGCTAAATATATAGGGGTAAATGGGCGTTTTGAGGGGATGAGAAACCAGAATGTGTCTCACCCACTAGTCCCCAGGATCTGTCATTCAGGTGGCCAGGAACGGCCATCGCTTTTGGATCCAATGCAGTATCTCCTTCCTTATAACACCTTTACTCTAGGATATTTAGGAACTCCACCCCACCCCCTTTACAACACAAACACTTTCTCATGGGCAGCTCGCTATGAGAGACAACAGACTAACACCCAAGCCGTATACCTCACGTGTCCCAATACAATGGTTAGGCAATTACTGACCATCACACACACCTGACTTCCATTAAACTTCCACACACACATAAAAGGTGGAGCACGAGAGCACACTCTGAGTGAGGCAAAGCACACGAGGATACAGCAGTTCCAAGATGGCAGTTTAAGAAGAGGAGAAAGATGCTGAAACAGAAGGGGATTGCAAGGAGGTAAGCTCTATTGACCTTTTCGAAAAGGCACCATTGCTTTCATGAGACCTCGAGATTGGAAAGCGTAAAACCAGGAAAACAGGCTGAAGAATCCTGCATTTTGTGTTGGAGATACCTGGGGCCCTCCCGCAACAAGAAACAAGGCAGGGAGATTTAACTGCCATGGTACTGTCTATAGCTCCAACAACAAATCAGCATTAGTGAAATCAACACAGATGGTTAGTTGGGGAGACTGATACAAGACCGGTCTTTGTTGAAGCTAAGGATGCAAGCGACAACATTGTATGGCGAGCACTGGAATGAACATAGTTTGAATTATGTGTGATAAGAGACTCAAGTAAAGTTGAACTGCTGATTAGTGATTGAACTTTGAAACAAAGATACAATACCTTTGACAGAGTTGTCCTGCGCCACATGGGTGCTCAGTCGTAGGTCTCTGTAAGCTATCCAGCTGAAAAGTAGAGAATTGTGAATCGAAGTGGTCCTGCAACGGGTCAAGCAAAACCCTGTACACAATTGAAAGTCATTTGATGTTGATGTAGTAAAGAATATTTGTGGTAACGTTGATAAAGTTGGTCCGAGCCTGGCAGAGGGAGATCAATTGAGCACTTTGTGGTAAAAAGTGTGTCTGTGCCCAAAGCAGGGGGATCCGGGGTGAAGTGAAAATCACCCGAGAAGGTTTTCTGTTGAAGTAGGTCTGAGCCTGACAGAGAGGGATCAGGGGTGAATAGAAAATCACCCAAGAATTTGTATGTGTGAAACCTTAAGGGGAACAAAAGTTTGATAGTTGTTGTATTGCATCAGGCCCACTGGAAAAGAGACTTTGAATGTGTCATGCACCCTGTTCAGTGGCGTGTGGTGCATTGGCGTGTGTTGCATAGGTGGAGCCACCATTAGACTGTTCCGTTACATGTCCCCACGTCTGGAACTGCGGTCTAGTTGTTCACCAAGAGGGCCAACTGCCGTGAGGTTGATTAGCCAGTCACTCACAGAAGCCGATGCATTGCAACCCGCTCAGGTTTGTTCTCCTCACGTTGGTTGCTGCGCTTAGTAACTTTTTTTCATCCCTGCTGGAACGCTGTTTTGCTCTCACTGCTGGTCAGCTCCCTTTGCGACTGGCATCTCCTCTCTGCCACACTTGGTGCTCTCCCTTGTTCTTTCTGCTTCCCCACTCAGCCCTTGTGGTCCTGTCTCTAGGCTCCATACTCGGATTCTGCACCTGCTCCTCGTGGGCTATCCTCAGTGCCTTTTCTCCTCTTGAGCCTGCCGTGCTCTCTCACGGGCGGTCTTTGGTGTTTCCTTTTTCGAACCGGGCTGGAGTGCTTTTTGCTCTCAGGCAGTACTTCCTTTACCCGCTTCTCTGCCCTTGAGCAGGTAAGCACTGTGGTTATACCTCAGTGCATCGCCAGCCAACATTCTGGTTAGATTATACTGCCAGTGCTTCTCATAGCATACCCGCCTACCTTCCAGTGGGGATTTCTTTGGTCTGCTTCTATCCCGCTGGAGAACAATGAAGGATCACAATGTTCTTCCATTCCATGCAGCATCTAGTTTTTTGTATGCTGCAGTAGGCTTTTTCCCCCACACTGCCAATTCCAGGAAGGGGGCCACAGGTCTGCGTACACACCAGCAGCCACTGTGGCTTCCTCTCCCGGTCGGCCCTACACCTCCATTAAAAAAAAGGACTACAGATCCCGAAGACACCTGCTAAGGGAGAGCTAAGACTCCAGCTCTACAGTTGAGGAGTAGGAGGAGGATTGGAACTCTGGGGAGGAAACCAAGGGACCTGTCAGAATGGCAAAGAGACTTTGGCACAGAAGGCCATGATGTTGAAGTTATGAACTGCACCCTTGTGCTAGAAAGGCAGAGACTGTGCTAAGCTCGAGTGTGCTGCCTTGTCCTGTGTTGAAAACATTGGGAAGGGAAGCCAGTGGCTTGAATATCCTGACATATCATTTCTTGAGCACTTCTTTTACATAACATTGTTTCCCACACTCTTTGTATTTAGAAGTAAGGATTGACAAAAGGTTTATTAGTATAAGCCTTTTTAATTTGACAAGACATCATCAGGACTGCATTATTAATATTTGATGGTCGTAGCTTGCTACCATCTTTAGATTTAGGATTAGATAGGCATTTTCAAACCCGATTGCAGTTCAATAAACACCCTTGAAATGCGATCACTGGTGTCTGTTTTACAGTTTGATACCATGCCTTCCTTACAGGGGGATCCCCCCAATTTAAAATAAAATACAATTGTGGGAACATTGCATTAGTTATTTCTCAATTCATTATAATCACATGTAACCATTTCAACCATCCTGGTTGGAGTGGACGAAGGCTTGGACAGCAGATATGAAATTGCTTGCTCAGAAAAAGGCTTGATTTTCTACACGAGAGGATATTGGTACTATGCCAATTTTGTCTTTGTTGCTATTTGCTTCATGAAGGAGGGGTTTCTGTCAATGTAGAACTCTACAGGCTTCGAGCTGGTGGTCAGCTGCAATGTGAAGCTGCTGAGGCTCATAGTGGAGCGCGAGGTCTGGATGTCACCGTGTTCGGAGTTGTTGGTCAGATGTAAGAATTCAGTCTTGAAGTGGCAGAGCTTGGTTCTACGTTGTTTGTTCGTGGCAATTTGCTAGATGCAGATTTATTTGGATTTTTGTTTTTGTAACACATTTCCTGACAGATAATCTTCCTACATCACCCCCAGTCTAATCAAATGCCTAAACCCACTCCATATATAATTGCAAGGAACTGTGTTACTAAATCCACCTCAAGCAAATTGTCATCGACAAAATGGGCATGAACACTGAGTTTCAGGTAACGACTCCTCATCCAGGATTGGATCAATGTGCACATGGCCTGAGCCTGTCTTTGATGGAGGATATATTCAGCTAGACCAGTGTAGAGAAGCAGATGTACACACCATTTATAGAGCACGCCCGATCATGTCCGTAATATTGGAAGAACAGTAAGAGAACATTGTGTATGACACCTGGTATCATCCCAATACCACATTGAAGGTTTGAGAGATGTTATAAACTCAGACAACCCTACCAAATGTACCCTTGAACTGATGCAGTAAACATGAGTATGCAGATACTGCTGGATATAGAAGAACTATAAGTAAAATCTTACAGAAGTGAAGTGATGTCATGAAGAAGAGAAGATATGTTTAGGCACTGAAACTGATGTATTGATGGCTCAATAATGAAGATTTAATTGAAGCAACAAAGTCACTATATATGCAAATTTGTAGAAAACTATATACACTAAGAGAATAAGTAATAGGAGATGTAATCAATGTATATATGCAGAAATGCAAGGTTGACAAGACAATGTAGAAGCTTGCTAAATTAGAAAGTTGAACATGAGTAAAGCAGCCATGCTGAGAAAAAGGATGTTGGCATTGTATAATAGTAAACAAGAAGCCTTGAGAAGGGAAACTCGGGCTGCAGTGCTAACACACACTGAAATGAAGATTCATGCAAGAACAAAGGATATTTGCTTGGCTCAGGATCAAGGATGCCACAGCAAGAAGCAACTGCAAGGCACAAAAGGAGTCGAAGAGGATAAAACATGTACATAGGACATATTTCTCTTAGATTTAATAAAGGAGTGAATGATTGTGAGTGCCAAGTATTGTACACTCAAGGATGAGGAACCTACATGCAAGACAGAGCAACTACGTCTCTGTAGGCCAAGAAGGGTAAGAACACACAATATTATTGAATCAAGTGGCACTAAATAGAAAGACAGAATGGACAAAATCATGGTCTCCTACACGTGGTGTAAGACTAGAAGACAAGGGGCCTCATTTCGAGATTGGAGGTAGCCATGGCGCTATTTGCGCCATGGCTGCCTCCAATACTAAGTCCGGCACCGGTCTGGTTCAATGGAGACTTACTGGTGCATTCCGACCCTGGAGGGACTGGTAAGTCCCCATTGAACCAACCATTCCCCATTCCCATTTGAGCCCCCATAGGGCTCAATGGGAATGGGGAGGGCGCTAATAACAGGCTTGCGAATAGCAGGCCCATTATTAGCACCCTGGTCCCTTAGCGAGACCCGTAAAGGACGTGTGGTCAAACCACACGTCCTTTACGGGTCCGGCTAAGGGACCTTGGAATTGGGCGTTAAGGGATTACCAGCACCAGTCTCCTTACCGTTGCCCGGTATCCCTTACCGCCCAACTTGTAATGACCCTAAGGTCTATTCATAAAACACTGGATGAAGATAGCAATGCACCTTCACCCCCTTTAAAGGTCCGGGGAAGAGAACATGCAGCAAAGTCAACTACAAAGGAGAAACATTGGTTTAGGGCCTAACTGATGAGAGGTGGTAGACTAATTAGCTAAGGAAGGCAGTTAATTATTTGACATTCCCTTGCACCTGGGTTTCAGTTGTTTACATGCTGCTAACGAGCCGAATGTACAAGGTTGGTAGGAGGGTGCCAACCATCGTGAGGTGCTGAGCAAGGATGGATTACATGGTTGCAGAAGCCTAAACACTGCTGGAATTGCATTATTTTATGTATTCTGCATAGTGAGAGGTGGTTCAAGACGTGCTTACCAGATGAGAGGCATCCAATGATGATACTAACACTTATATATATATATATATATATATATATATATATATATATATGTTTCCCCTTAACCAATCCCTCCAACCGGTAGGTTTTTATTGTTAGCCACTTAGGATGGCATCATACCTGACTTATGTTGAGGTATATAACCTCTTACATAATTGAAATGCTTTGAGAGTGTTTGAGCTACGATCTGTTTGTTTGCCAGGTTTCCCTACTTTATTGAACTGAGAATAAAGTTGTATTTTGCCATATTCTTTGAGTATGTCTGGTTATTTGGGCTTGAGATCATTTATTGTGCTAATCCTATTCAGCACTTGGAACGCTCCAGGTGCTATTGCACACCTGCATGTCATCTGTGTGTTGTTGGATGTGGATGTTGTGTGGAGCCATGTCATCTTCCAGGCTTATCATGTTCAATAGTCATTCAGTCTCTAGTTAGAAGGCATTATTGATTGAGGTGTGAAAGACAGATTTGAGACCCTTGATAACTGCTTTTCATTCAGCCACCAAATAATTTAGTGGGGCTAAGAAATTAGATTCTGTTTCTCTAATCGTAATCACCCAACACTGGCTTCCTTTTGTAGCTCGAATTGTGTTCAAATGCTGCTGCATGATTGTTAAAGCAATGCATCTTGGTTATCCAGCCTCAATAATTTGTATTTTTTGGCACAACAGAAGCTCACACAGTAAAGAAAATCATGATTTAGAGGGTGAGGAAAGTCCTACACAAAGACAATCTCTTCAATATGACACCAAGCTTCTGGAATAGTCTCAGTATTCAACTACGTTTAGCTCCTTCCAATATAGTCTTGTAGAAAGAACTTAAAACTTTCCTTTATCTCATTTAAGCTTGCCTTTTATTATGATTTGCTTCTGTACTTTAATATCGAGGAGCTGGTGACCTAGGTTGAAAGCATGAACGGAATGTGTGGATTTGACCCCCTACTATGGTATTTGTTTTTATGTCGTTTTTGGCTACGTGGAAAGGGAGATGATGCACTACAACCTAAAATTGATCTCAGTGCTCAAACTTAACAGCTGGGACACGGAAATGGAAGAATGAACACAGACAGGATTGTCTTCACGTTTTTTCTTAAAGCATGCAGATTGCTGGCACTGCAAATAAAGGTAATTCCAGTGTTGTGCTGCCAAAATTGATCTGGACCTGCCACAAGCTACGCAACGTTTTTAGTATTTACTGAACATTGTACAGATGGTGGAAGCCACGTGTGCCGGAGATAATGTATGCCTCTTGAAGCTTGGCCGAAGAGAGCTTTGGGGGCCAAAGTTAGCTTGTTGATCATGGTCTGATCCTTCACGGGTAGGCAGTACAATTGTCTGTGTACCGGGGTGATGTGGGCTTGACGGAGGATGTTGGCAACACCTGGAGCTGATGATTGATGGATCCATTGATGGATTCATTTATGATGTTTTGTATAGGGTAACGTGTAAAGCGCACCGAAAATTACCACTAATAAGGTGCACACTCAAAACATGTTCTTAATCACTATATATAAATATATATATATAAATAACCAAACACCATGTTAATGTAGAAATTGCACAAGAAAGGCAGAGAGTTCATGTGGAACAAATAGTGTTGAGCTGAACTTCCAAGAGTAAAACGCAGCATGACTGAACTAATATCACATTCACAACTGCTGGCAATGTGTAATGCATATGGATAGGTAGCATCCTAGCACAGTGGGGGAAGCGGTCCCTGCATGTCACTATCAGCATTTCTTAAAGTGCTTTTTATGTGCTGCAGGACAAAAGTATTCCATGAATGAGAAGGGAACTGGGGATTGGTCTTAATGAAGGTCTGCACTTTTATGATGGGTACTGCTTTTTCCCCAAATACATATACCCCAACAATGTGTGGTCCCACTGTGTGGTCAGTTATTAGCAAGAAAATGTTTGATACTTTTTCGACAACGATCTGTAGATCGGCATCCCATAGATATGTGCATACATTGTACTTAAAGTTGAGTATATTAAAGGTGTGAAAATGTCATTTTGCCTTTCTAGTTTACTAGTAGATGATAAAAGGGCTAAGTGCCGAAAAAGCTGCTGCTACGTGTTCTAGGGTCAAGTTTATAATTAAATAGTTTTATAATGGAAAATCTTTCTTTTAATTTGTTATTCTAGAAGTGTAATTGACATTGTATATTAGCTTTGTTAGGGTAGACATGTTAAGATATGATTTGTAAGGAATTACTTTTATAAATGAGTGTTGAATTGTATTTGTATGAATTTGTATAAACCTACACGTGTTACTATTGATTGCACAACACTCAGGTGAACTTGCTCATCTAGTTTGTGCTTTATAAAAAAACGATGAATAAATAAATAAATAAACAAATAAATACATCCATAAATAAATAAATAAAGTAAGTTAGAAGGGAGTGGAAAGGGTTTTCATCTGAGAGGGACTGTATTGTTCCACCGATCCGAGTTAGGCAAAACTAATGAGCACTATTTACTGTATTGAAGAAGAGTATCCGGTGTGGCAGGAGTCGGGGGAGAACTATGGAAAAGGTATTGTTATAATGGTGAAAATGGGTTCGCCCACTGTGTGGTCAAAGAAGGAAGCAAGACCTAACCAGCCATCCTCATGTGCTTCCATGTCCATTTACTACATTAGCAGTACAGTCTACAGAAGTGAAATCCGAGGAATTGTCAATTTGTAAAGTAGAAGGGTGCAAAGGTTTCTCTGGAATCACCCGAGCGAGCACACCTAAACTTACCCAGAAAGGCTTTCAATAGTGCTATCCCTTATTTTAAAAAAATATATATATATAATTAGGTGTGTATTTTGTAGCTAAAATCTCAGTGAAAATAGATAACCGTGTAGAATGTACAATCCATTCTGCAGGGCAATCCATTAAGCACACCATTACACAGGAGCATTTTGCAACAGGTATTGATGCTGGCTAGCTCCAAAGAAAACCCATGTGGCCTCTCTCAACACAATATGGCAGCACTGCCTTCCTTTTAAAGGAAGTTTTGCCTAAAACAAATTATGAGGCCAGTCCCCCTTTCATGGTTTTTGTATCCCATGTAAGTTATCAGGGTGGGTTGAACAATACATGCAAACCTTCGGGCTATAAAACAAATTTTCCTGCTGCAAGTGCCTAAAGAACACATGAGGCATGTCTCAACAATATATGCCAGCAGTGGCAAACTTTCATGCTGCTAGTGTACACATTAAGGGGGTGTTTCATGGAACTATCTGGGTCGAACAATTGGGATTTGTGCGCCATTCTGCCTGCAAATCCCTGGGGCTGATTCATGGAATTTGTGCAATGAAAAACGGGGATGTATGTACGATTCTTCCCGCAAATAGGCATTTTCGGCAGAATGGCGCACAAATCCCTGTTTTTTGCTGCAAATAATTCCATGAATCTGCCCCTAAATCTTGCTGTCTGCTGCGATACATGCCACGCAGGTAAGAAAACTCAATTTATTTAAACTCACCTTTTTTTTCTTTTTCATGAGTCTAAAAGCCAGGAATGATTAATTTTTTCACAAGTTACCTAAACAACAACTTGAGATCCTATATCTCTAAATAGACGTAAGACCTAGGCACCACCAC
This sequence comes from Ambystoma mexicanum, assembly GCF_040938575.1. Lineage (NCBI taxonomy): Eukaryota > Metazoa > Chordata > Amphibia > Caudata > Ambystomatidae > Ambystoma > Ambystoma mexicanum. The sequence goes on along the minus strand of NC_090923.1, from coordinate 618,338,228 downwards.
AGGAGCTTTAGTGATACGCTCATACGATTGTAGCCTTTGTTTGATAAAGTTATGCATCATGTACCCAGCATTTTCACATTAGAGAAACTCAGCTGTAACACTTAAGGAGAGCTGAGCATTCTGAGAAGACAGTGCTACCCCTAACTCATTTTTTTTGTAACTTCATTTTATTGGAAAATATGGCACATATAAGATCATGTGACAATATAGACCATTGCATTAACTCCTACTTCATTTTCTATGTCTGCTGCAAGGGGCACAACTAGATTGAAACACTGGGGGCGTGGGACTAAGGCTTATAACTAGGTGGGGGGTTTCCTTCAGGGACTTTATGTGGGGAGTTCAATGTTACTTTTATGATACCTTTTTCCATTCTCAACAAAACATTTTTTTCATAACTAGTGAAAAATGTGTCACAAATGGTGTAACTTAAGCATATTGGGTGAGAGACCCGCCCCAACATGACACAATTGAATGACAAAAGGTGCATTGTTAATTGTACCTGCCAGCATCGCAATGCTGGATGTGGTGCATGTTTGGCTTTGTGAATTGCTAGTTCGTGGTGCATGTCCATCTACATTGAATCATAATCAATTTAAGATGGAGTGGTGCTGCTGTTGGATGGTCTTTGAAGTGTCAATGGGAAGTCAGAAGAGTGGACCCGGCAACCAACTAGAAACTGTGGCCCATGGATACACCCGGGCCCCCCGGATGGGAGGTCCGGGGCCGTAAACTGGGAGGTGGGGATTTTGTGAGAAGTCCGATGGGGCAGCACCTTTTGGTGCTGCCCCACTTAGCATGCACATGGTGGGGGCCGAGACAAAAGGGGACCCAGACTGCGAGTCTCCTGCGCAGGAGAACGAGGTGAGGGGGGCAGGTGAAAACGGTAGTCCCTGCCCCCTGTCACCTTGCTCGCCAACTTCAAAGGTCCCCCCTTCGCATCCTGGCGGATGCAGAGTGGGGATCTTTGAAGTTCAAAGAGGGGCCACCTTGCCCCCAGGCAGAATTTTGCCTTTATCTGGATGGGGCAAGGTGGCCCTTCTCATTCTTTCTACCACCATCCACGGACAGCAGCAGGACGGCTGCAGGTCTAAAAAATACCTCCCTTCCACCCTGGAAATAAATGTAAGGAAATCTGTAGCGAAGGGCAGGTGGAGTATGGAACATACACATAATACTAGGGGAGGCTAAAACGCCTCAATTTAACAAAATAAAAATAAAATCCAAATACAAGAAGGTCTTTAAAGACACCTAGGGGGGTTCTTTGTCAAGTATTTAATTTTCTATAATAATACAGTTATGTAAGACCCAGGCGCCCAGAATCCACCAACAAAAGCGGATCACGAGCCAGTAGGATCCTCATCAAGTCTGCAGGAACCAATTTCAGATAAAATCAATACAGGGTGAAGCTCTAAGGACCTTACAAAAGAAGAAAAGGAGGGAGGACCTTGAGCAGAAACATGTACTAGTAAGCCTCAAGTATCCACCTCCATGCATGCATAGGGGGGGTCTCATCGCAAATGGATCAGGAGCAGGGTAAGTTCCTAGTAAGGCCCCGGAACCCACCCCCCTTGCATTTAATATCCAAGATAAGCGCACTGGGGTACACAAGTGGATTGTGGGCAGGGGAAGTTCCCAGTAAAGCCCTTAGAACCCACACCAGCAGCGAAATAGTTCAACACAAGTGCTAGAAGGGTCTCACAACACAAGTGGATCGGGAAAATCCTATTAAGGCTCTTTGAACCCACCCCGGCTGTAAAACAAGCAGCTTAAAGCACCGAAGGGGTCTCACAACACCAGTGGATCAGGAGCAGGGTAAAAACCTAGTAAGGCTCTTAGAACCCACCCCCGAAGAAATAATTACCCCACAGACAGAGCGTGGGGGCTTCAAAAACTCAAATGGAACAGATCACAAGAACCCACCACTGAGGAATAAGGTTGGCCGCAGGTGGTAACACAAGAACCCGCCTCTGAGGTTAGCCGCAGGTGGAAACACAAGAACCCACCTCTGAGGAACCAAGTGGCGGCAAGTGGATCATGTGAGTAGAAAATGCCAAATTCATCTACAAAGATTACACCAAGAGGCTAAAACGCCTCCATCCATGCAAAACTACAAAACACATGACCAAACAATCAAACGGCTCTAGAACCCACCCAGAGGAGTATCAAGTGAAAGGTTTCACAACTGGGGGTTGTTTTGTCAAGAAAAGCGGATCAAGAGCCATAACTGCAGTAAAATTCACCCTGTGAGCAAGCGAGGGCGCAAGTGCTAAACCTGGTCAGGTTGGACATCAATGAAAGGCACATAAGCGCACACTTCCCTACCTCACATGGAATAGTCAAGAGAAAGCAGGCGGAACCTGCTCTAAAAGACAAGCAAATTATGAACAAGTCACAGCTCACACGCTGTGGCCAAACAATTGTCACAAGCTTTCATATGAATGGCGTGGGGATCAGCCTTGAGCGGGCCCTAATTGGGATTAGGGACCCATGCTCACCTGATCCCTCTGTCCCCAAAATATATTATTGTTATCCTTCTTATGTGATGTTATGGTTGGTTTTTCTTTTGCACCATGGCTGGTACTAAAATAAAGCTTGTGGCTTCCACCTCACATCCTGGTTTCAGTCTCCTCATTCCTGAAACTGTCATTACTGTCTTCCCTGTCATGTCATACTTTTCATCCATGACATCTGTCACCCGCATGCCACTCCCCAGCACAAAAACACTTCCAGGCTTATGTGTCCTGGTATGGGGTCTCTTGACTTAGAAATACATAGCCTGAACCATGGACCCTTGGCCACCAGCTGGACGCTCAGCAGTAACACTCCCACCCAGAAACAGCCTCAAAGGGGGAATAATCCCACACCAACAAGCTCGTTGAGGGGGGCTGCTGACATCAGCGTGCACTTCACCCGCAAAACATTGCTTAACAGGGATGAACTGTGATATTTCGAAAGTGATACAAATTGTTGCCTGTTATTGCGTGGGAACAATAAGCACCTCAAAGCCACTTTCCCTCCCACCCTAACCAATAGCATATCTTGCCACACAACTCCAGTACTGAAGACAGGTGACACAATGGAATGTACACCACCCAAACTCACTTGTCTACAATAAATGACTTTGTACACTGCAATAATCCATCACAAATAGGCTAACACAAGTCTCTGAACTGCTATACTAGAGTTTTGGTGCGATGATTGGTTAGTCAGAATATAAATAGGCCTGTCAATTCAATTCATATGGGTATGATGGATAGCCAGAGAAATAATATATCAATTCTGGTTATGGCCTCAGGGGAACTAGCCAAGGAGCATTGGGGGACCCCATTCCCCCCTACAATAATTGTCTGTCTCATTTATTTTTCTCAAACAGTGTGAATTTAATCACTTCTAAAGATCATTAAAGTCACAGTTAAATTAAAATATTTGCCCTGGGTGACAGATTTTGAATAAGAAGTGATGTTGGGATTTTAGCTCATTATGAAATGTAAGCACTTGACCACATACTTTCCGAGCTTTACTCAGTAAAAGGCCCTAGTCTCTAAACAACTGCCTGGAAATCACATGGAAAAATAGCAGAAAATGAAATTATTTCTTATTTTGAGTGCTGCGGTCAATGCAATCAATCCTTAAATGTCAATTTGGAGGATCTGTCACATGTGGGAGGGTGGTGCTTCATCCCCTGGCTCAGCCTGCAACAAAAGACTTTATTAGCCCCTATGAAGTTTGTCAGTTTGTCCTTGGTAGTGGGTGCCGGAGGAACTCACACTTCTTGGTCACGCTCTAGCCACACTTGCTTTCTTAGTCCTCCATGCTAGTTCTGCCTCCGAGTCTGGCAAAGCAGGGAATTATCACACCCTCAGCCAAATCACATGTCATTGTGGAATAGTTCACATATAGGTGCGACTTCCAGTGGGAGGCAAGGCTTTTCATTTAGAAGTTTCATGCCTGAGCCCAGAAAAATGGTTTTTATTGGTATTCTGAGCCTCTTCCAAGGTCATTGAAGTCTTGTGGGGACAAACCTGATGTACATTGCTTAGCCAAACCCCCACCCACAACATAATTCAGTGACATTTTTGTGCGAGCAAAGCTATCCTTTCACAGTGGCTTTTAAAAGTAATTTCTCTTATTCTCTTTCACACCTGTGCAAGCCGTATTTCATCTAATGATTGTAATGCTGTTCTTTAGTTCATGGGATTCTTTAATTTATCCTTTTGAGGGAGTTTGCATTGACTGTTAGTTCATTGACACAGAGGGCAAGGCCCTCTGCACAGGGTTCTTTGATTTGACACAGAATAAAAAGGAAAAGCCAAGCCATTTTTCAATTGCAGTGTTTTAGAGCACTGAGGTTCATATGAAAGGGAAAAAAAAGCTGTGTCAGGTTGCAATGTAGAAATCCTTGCCCCTCATGTGAATTAACAGTAAGACAAGGCCATCTTCAATGTGGTGCATACCTTTTTGGTATTCAGATGAAAGAAAAACAAATGCAGGGCCATTTTTGAATCCAGGGCATAACTTCTTGTTATTCAGATGAAAGAAAGGCAAACGCAGAGCCGTTCCAGGTGAAAAGTTCAAATGCCTGCCACACATGTGCCAGAGAAGCTGAGCACAGCCGTTGTTGGTAGCAATGTTTTTAGGTGAGGGGGATTTCTGTTCAGGGCCTTAAATGCACCCCACACTTGTGTAATTGCAAAATAAATATATCACATAGCAAAGCAACCTGAGAATATGTAAATCATTTAAAGAATATGATTGTGGCTTTATTTCCACATGCAGAATGGAAAACTACAATACACGGAATGCAAAATAAAGTGTCTCTAAAAAGCTCATGTTTTTCCCCACTGTACTTTCAGCACTTTAAGGCACATGACAAAAACAATTGTGTAGGAATGTCATCTAGGTATAGAGATTATCACATACTTCCGATATGTTCTTATGCATGATGGTAAGTGCATGTGACTATCTACATTATTACAAACTTGTTCTGCTTGTCAATACACTTCGTGAATCTTTAAAATTCGTTTTATTGTGTTACTCACTCTAATTGTCTTGGAAGCATCGATTAGGTTTGTTACTGGAGCTGTTAGCTGTTTCAAGTCTTTCAGTTGAAAATGTCACATCGCAGTGCCACTTGCCTAAACATTCACAGATTTAACCAGGCACTAAATGTAACAAAAGAAATGTGTTTACAAAGGTAATTGCAAGGCTGTTATTAAGCTGCCTTGATGTCCTTTATTCTCCACATGTTGTCCTGTTTGTGAAGGTGAGCAAATCCCTTCAGCAACACACAACCATTTTGTGATGGGGATGGCTGCAGCAAGGAAATAATTAAGCCCATCACCCCCGTTTGGTACACTACTGTCCATGGCAATGATGAGAACTAAAGAACATCACGGGGCTGGCTATTTGTGACCAAACCTAGGAAAAGAGGAGTAACCTGAAGCAAGCAGTGAATACTGTGATCCTGTAGTGGCAGCTTTTTATAAGAAAACTGCAACACAATGCAGCTCTCTACTTGCCTCAGTGTGTATGCCAAAACTACGCCAGGTGATGGTGCATTTAGACATTATGGACATTTTTTATTTTGTAACAGTGGTGCCCCTGCACTTAGTTCTACAACACTGACATGAATGCTATTGACACGGTAGTGGGCGGCGCGTATTGACGGTTTGTCGGAGTCTTGCGGACGATAGGGCACTGTATGTTTCTTTGCTTTCATGGCCTCATTTTGTTTTCTCCATCTGAGTTTTAGTGTGGGTTGATGGGATAAAACTAAACACATTTGTGTCATGGATCAATGGGTTAATCCAAGTGAGGAAGTGTGGATAGCAAGGCAGTAAAGTAATATGTTGCACATAAGCATGACAAAGATAAAGTTCAGCTTGAATTTGGTTGAGGTTCTTGTGTGAGACAGTATAAAGGTTACTATTTCTGATGAAAAGGAAGGGTCTGCCTGTTTTCCAGTATCAGTGAAGCCGGTGAAAAATATGCAGCAATTTCCATTAATCCATGCATAGAATCCAAGTCAAAGGTCTATTTCTGAGGTTTCAACTCAGTTCCTTGAGTGCAACAGTCAGACCAGTTTTTTATCGTGACCGCTGACCATTATTATTAAAATCATTATTATTATTGTATTTATTGAGCGTGGACCTGGCTTCGAGAAGCAACAGAGCACTTTACAGAGGTAACAACAGAACAGAGCTACAGCAGTGGTAGGATACAGAGAGGCACAGAGGAGGGGTACAGCTGTACAGGGTGGTGGGGATGGAAGGGACGGGCAGCCTTCAACGAGTAAGGTGGCGTGAGGGGCGACATGATGGCCTAGGTGTTGAGGAGGGGAGACTGAATTGTAGGAGCGAGGGGGCAAGTCTGATGCTGACAGGGAGGAGGTTCGATAGTCTTGGGGTGCAGGCAGAAAATGCTTGTTTTCTGGTCCTTTCCTTTTTGAAATGGTGGATTTAAAGTCAACATTTGTCCTGGCTCTGGTGGTGAACTGTTCGCCGAAAATGCTCAGTTTCTCCATGAGGTAGCTGGGTGACTTGAGGGCAACTACCTTGTAGATGATGTAGTAAGACTTGGAGCTGATTTGTGTGTGCAGTGGGAGCCAGTGAAGGTCGATGAAGGCTGGCGTTAAGTGGTCACATCTGTGTATACCCTTGATAAGGTGTGCAGACGCATGTAGTACAATTCTTATGGGCACAAGAGAGGATGATGGGCGGCCTTAGAGGAGGGCATTGCCCCATCCAGGGAGAACAGAACCAGTATTTGAACAGTGGATTTAAAACTGTCTGGATGGAGGAAGGGAGTGACTTTCTGCAGGAGGAAGAGCTGATAACAAGCTGTCTGAGTTTTCAAAGCTATGTGTGTCTTGAAGGAGAGATGTTGTCTATGTGGAACCTGAAGGTCTTGGCGCAGTAGGTGAGCTTGGATGTGAAGCCCTCAGAGTTCATGGTTGATAGCCAGGTATGTAAGTCTGGGTGTTCAGTTTTTTTGGTTATGAGTAGGAATTCGGTCTTAGAGGGGTGGAGCTTCAAGTATTCACTGGACATCCAAGACTGGATCAGCGAGAGGCAGATTATGAGCCTGCAAATGTCCTTGATGGAATCGATCTTGAGGTATAGCTGTTTGTCATCTGCATATTGGTGGATGTGTGTATTGTCTGTGGCTAGCAGGGCTCCCTGCGGCTCTATGTATAGACTGAAGTTCAGTGGGGAGAAGATAGAACCCTGCGGGACTCCACAGGTGAGGGGTAGCGTTGGCAATCTATAGGAGTCCATCTGAACAAACTGCAGCTGGTTGGCGAGGTAGGACTTGAACCAGCGTAGGACAAGGTCACTGATCCCCATGCACCGATGTATGGTGTCCGTGAGCGCCTGATGGCCTATTGTGTTGAAAGCAGCTAAGAGGTTGAGTACAACCAGGAGGCAGGGGTGTCTGTCGTCAAGGATGTTATGGGCATCGTCGACCACCCGTATGGTGGCTGTCTTGGTGCTGCATCTGGGTCTCAACCCGGATAGATAGGTTTAGAGGAGATTGTTGGTGTCGACGTGTTGCTGTAGTTGCATGGCTTCTGATTTCTCAATGAGCTTACCTAGGAATGGAAGATGGGTGATAGGGCGATAGTTACCTCGGTTGTCAGAATCCACCGTTGGTTTCTTTAGTAGAGGGAGTATTTGTCTGTCTTTAGGGTCGATGGGATAGTGCCTTGAGTTAGGGAGCAGTTGACGTTCTCCAGTTAGGGAAGGAGAGATGGATGCTGGAAGGATGTCGTCTGCATACGTTGCAACTATAGAAACAACTGCATCAAGATGCAATTATTTCAGTTTTACTTTGGGTGGACATCCTGAAAGATTAGAGTGGAAGTGGCCCTTCAGGACTGGATATGACAACTGACAAGATCAACTGTCAATTACTTGCTAGACTTTAACGGTAGTGATGTGTTTAATTGTTAATTTTTATTTGGCACACCTATACATTCTGATTTTGATTGTCTGGAAGGTGAAGTCTGGTATGTGTGTATCTATGTACACATTGTTATGTAGATTCTCACACACTACACGGTGATGACGCATAGTGTGTGGAATTTAATGTTGTTATGGTTCTGGAAACTGTGATTCCAGAACCATCATAGATGTTTTGATTTCCTCTGAGGCACTCCTGGTGCTCTGCTGCAATAAAACCCAATTATATAAGGATTGGATTGAGGATTGGGGATCTTCAGAGTGCTTCCTGAACTTGAAGAAACAGACAGTGGAGAAAATAATCGCAAGTTTGAGAATGCTTTGGGGAAATTGGCAAAACACTTCGGAAACAAAACAAATATTGTGTTAGAAAGATACAGGTTTTTTTCAAGACGCCAATTAAAGGGAGAATCAGTAGATCCCTATATGGCAGCTTTAAGAAGTCTCATGTCAACCTACAAGTTCACTGGCGTCAGTGAGGAATATTTGAAAGACCAATTAGTGTTGAACGTGGCAGACTCACGCATCCAGCGGAGGTTGTGGCAAACTAAAGATCCGTCACTTGAACAAGCTATGGAGATCGCCAGGACTATGGAACTGGGTGATCGATGTATGAGGGAGACGTTTGAAAAAAATGAAGAGAAAGAAATTAAAATGCTCCAAGAAGAAGCGAGAGAAGAATCAGAAGATACAATGGTGGCTATGATAAAGAAAATGTCAACCAATAATTCCAGAGCCATCTCAAAAAGAGGGAGAGACACTGCAGGCAGAAATCAGACACAACCTAGAGCAGAGGTCTTCAAACTGTGGGGCGCCAGAGCCCAGCATGAAATGTAAAAAAAAAAAAAAACAACATTGGGAAGGGGCAGCTCACATGGTCAGATTGGGCCATAAAACGGTCTTAGGCACCAATGAAAAAATGGCCAGCAGTTGCAAATGGATATTCAGTGTTTAGTCACAGACTGTTTGAATAGTACCCAAGGGGTTGTTTTTAGTTCCAATGTAAACAAATGGTGATATTTAAAGAATATTTATTCAGCAACAATGGTCAAAACTACTAGCTGCATAGTGAAGTAGCTCCTCAAACTGGCCCACATTGGCCAAAACAAGTGGCCCATTTTTACTGGCTTACACTAGCATTTTGCATTTTTGGTACAGTCATTGCCTTATTGCCCTATAGGCCAGTCCAAGCCTGCCGGCTCATCCATAATGGGTGAGGGGGCATCCAACTATTGGCCACCTCACCCATTATGGAGGAGCCGAGGAGCCAGCCCAGTGAAACACTGAGCACTCCCTCAGCTGCTTTTTCCAGCTGAGGGAGTGCTCCTGGGCTAGCTGAACTGTCAAAGGGAAACTCTGTTTGCCTTTGACAGTTCATTTCCCCAGCCGCACATGATCACTGAGCCATGCAACGCTGGGGGGGTTCGCTTCGCCAGCCTTACATAGCTCATTGGAAATGCTGGCTGTGGCACTGCATGTATGTATGTGCGAGGGGGTGCTCCTGCGCCTCCTCGCACATACGGGCAGAGCAACCTGGAGTGGGGCATTTTAGCAACCACGCGAGGTACGTTTATGGTGATTTCTTTTTTATTTAAATGTGTATGGATGTGTGTAAGCTTAAGTTATGGGACTGTGGTGGGAGCAGGATGGGCGGCAGTACTGGGATTAGTGGTGGGAGTAGGGTGGGGAGAGCCCTGGGTCTGTACTCGTAGTAGGGTGCGGTGACGACACGCAAAAGTTCATAGTGATTTCTACATACTGTCCATCTGGCACTTTTGGGGGGGGGGCCGGCCTGCCCAAACTTTGCTCAGGGGCGGCCCACGCCAAAAAAGTTTGAAGACCACTGACCTATAGAGATGGGGTATAGGAATCAAGTTCAAAACCACTGTCACAAATGTGGATGGTACAAGCACAACAATGCAGAGAAAGATTGCCCTGCTGCAGCGGTAGAATTCTATAAATGTGGCCAAATTGGCCATTATGCCAAAGTGTGCAGGAATATCCGAGGAAGAGGAGGAAGATTTGGCAGACATTCATTCAATGTCAACAGACAAACAGGGAATGCTGTAAGAGTCATTGATGAAGATACTGGACCCGAAAATATGCTGACCATCAGGAGTAATGATAGTTAACAAGTACAAATACTCACAGTTACTGCCATAGGAGGAAAAAAAGGACCGTGGGTTAACATGGAAATAAATGGTATATCATTACCCATAATGGTAGATACTGAATCTCCTTATACTATGGTTGATGTTGATACTTTTGTTGAATTATTATCAGGCAATCTACAAAAATTACAAAGCACAGGAGTGAGAGCGACAGGGTATGGCAAAACCCCCATTGAGATCATTGGATGTACTTGGGTGAAATTATGTTTCCATGGGAGAGAAACATATTGCAGATTATTTGCTGTAATGAACGGATCATCAGAGGTCGGATGGGAAGAACAAGCTGTTTTATGCATCAGAATTCATCCAGGAGAAGAAGTTCCCATCCTAAGCGTTTTGAAGCACAACAATGACATCAAAGCAACATTAGCTAAACAATTTCCCAATTGGATGTGTGTGGATTTCAGAGACATTAACAAAAATATCTGGATAGACAGACATCCTCTCCCAAATATACGTGAATTACTTATGACCATGAAACAGGCCAAAATTTTCAGCACCCTAGATTTGTCTTCGGCTTACCATCAGATACCATTGGAAAATGAGTCGAAAAATGTCTGCAAGAGAGAGCCATTCACCACATAAAAACGTCACCATACCATCCTATTGCAAATGGACTTGAAGAGAGGATGAATACATTTGTGAAAGGAGTGATTCAATTGGCTATAGCTAATTCTATATTATGGAGAGAGGATCTCAAAGAAGCGCTTTGCACATATAGAACCACTCCACATTCCACTACAGAAATGGAGCCCTTTACTATGATGAGGGGCAGACACGCATTCAACCACCTGAGACCTGTTTGGATGTTTTCAGGAGCAAAAGATGTTCATATAGACATGGAGCAAATTGTGAAAAGAGTCATTGACAAACAAAAGAAATACAAAGAATATTATGATCGCAGAAACGCAGTGAAAGAAAAAGTGTTCCAGAAAGGAGATTGGGTTTGTGTTACAGAACATTAAAAAACTATGATAGGTGAATCTAACTTCAAACCACCACAGAGGATATAAAGCAGTTCTGGCAAATCTGTAGTGATGGAAGATGGCAAAAAGTGGTCCATTGATGACATTGTGTGGGTACAAAATGATGAAGAAAGGCCGAGTACTAGTGGGAACAGCAACCGTGTGCCATGGGATCGCATTGACTCTGAGAAATCTAGTGATAGTCAAGATACATGCATCAAAGAGTCAGAGCATACCAGAGGAAACACTGTTAGTGGGTTATCTAAAGGAAACCGCAGAATCATACAAAACTTTAATAAGGACTATGTATATTTTTGATGACGCTCAATGATGACTTTTCAGTGCTGTTCACATGTATCCTTTTCAGTACAGTTGGTATTCAGTTTATTGTTTATACATATGTTTTTCTATCATCCTATTTCTCTGTTTTATCTCTTTATGCAACTATAATTTCTATATTATAAGAAAGGGGTATGTTATGTAGATTCTCACACACTACGCAGTGATGACACGTAGTCTGTGGAATCTAATGTTTTTATGGTTCTGGAACCTGTGATTCCATAACCATCATAGATGTTTTGATTTCCTCGGATGCACTCCAGGTGCTCTGCAATAAAATTCAATTATATAATATATCTTGTATGGATCCTTTATAATACACATGTGGGTGTGTGTACGTGTGTGTGTCCAAACCACTGTTTGTGACACGTCTTCTTAGAACCTTCATGGTGAGGATGGTGATGCCAAATTCTGGAGGCCGTATGGACCAATAAGCAAAAACACAGTGGGCCTCAATATAAGTATGGCGGTAAGGCATCAACAGTGCCGGTAGCACTACCTGTACCATTGCTACCATACTGCCATACTACGAGCTGTGCCCACCAGGTCTGACCTCGCGGGCAGAGCGCACCCGCGAGCACAGCAAGTCGGATGCACCGGCACTGTTGTAAAAGGTGCCGGTGCATCTGACGTTTCCGTTCCCATTGAGCCAAATGGGAATGGGGATGTAGCGGCCCGGCACCCGCGAAAGGGAAATTACTGGGTACAGCTGGGCCGGAATAGCCCGGTAATTGCACATTCGCGATTGCCGGACCCGGATGCACGTTTGGAGGTAGCCTTGCCGATAAAAACATTGTAATGAGGCCGAGTCTCTAGTTCCTGTTGAGGGTTCCCCTCGTCAAGGCTCAATTATGTAAGCGGCAAGTACATCTGAAAGATCCAGAGTTATGTGTCCCAAAGGATGTGCCAGACACTCCTAAACCTGTATGTGTTCACTTTGACATATGGGCAACAACATAGTGGACATTCATGAATTAATAAAAGGTATGATTCAAGTGAACTCTTATTGATTAAGGAGTGTTGGGCGCATCCTTTGGGACACATAACTCTGGATTGCATTTTGCTTAAGGATTGGGTATGCTTTAAGGTACCCAAGAAGAGTGACAGACAATGCAATAATTTATTAATTTCGGATTAGGGCGCAGAATGACATACCATACCAAAGTTTCTCTGGATTACGCATGTCTGAAAGATGCCAGTGCTGGGCCTGTCTGCTGAGTGCAGCTGCTTATTTGCAAACATTTTCCCTTCCTTAGTATTCCATTGTGTATATCGTTGCCTGCCGAATCTTAAAGAGGGTGCACAAGTGGTTCTGGGGAGCCACTATTTTTCTTTTGTTCTCTCAAAGTTTCTCTGGATTACGCATGTCTGAAAGATGCCAGTGCTGGGCCTGTCTGCTGAGTGCAGCTGCTTATTTGCAAACATTTTCCCTTCCTTAGTATTCCATTGTGTATATCGTTGCCTGCCGAATCTTAAAGAGGGTGCACAAGTGGTTCTGGGGAGCCACTATTTTTCTTTTGTTCTCTATGTCAATCATCGCTGTATTTAGCTGCTCGAAAACAACATGCATCTGATTTTCAAAGTGAATCAGGCATCACATATTCAACAATTTGCATTGCAGGAAATGCCAGCCAATCTTCCCCATTTTTAGTCAAAATTGCCTGTGTACTGCTTAATGAAAAATACTGCAGGGTCAGGCGGACCTGTGCTATCATTCTTATTAAGTCGATCGTCTGTGATGTGCTCTTCTAAGGCTCCATTCTGCTGGCCTTCTGCATTTCACTGGTATTTAAATGTTCTCTGGGATCAGGGCATGGTCTGTTAGTATAGTGCCTGAAAGATTTCATTAACCAAATATTCTTTTTTTCTCGACTTGAGGAATGTAGGAGTAATAAGGGCTCTTATAAAGTTGTTCTCGACACGTGTCTTTATGGACAGCCTTTTTTACCTTTTGCTTTAACCAGGAGCTTTCCGCTTGAGTGTAATGTATCTATATCTTTCTTTATTTGTAGAGACAATACATGATTCGCTTTGCCGACCTGTCAAGTGTAGCATTCATAATTAGGTTAACATCCCCTCCTAGCGTGGTTTCTCCATACATAATGTGTGTTAGTTTGAAAAGAAAGTCAGTAATGATATGTAAAATAGAGAATATAATGAGCCCTGAAGAAGATCACTATTATGTAGGCTCATGACGACTAATGAGGACCTACGAGTGAATCACGGGTAGGATGTTGTAGTACTGTAACAAAATTCGTTAGTCAGGTGAGAATGTAATGGTCATATGACATAAACAAGTGCACTTTGTATAAATTTAGGTGAAATTATTTTGCATTTAATGATCTACGGTTCTAGATGTTTCTACTGCATTGAAATTAGGAATTAATTATAAAAAGAAATCAAGAAGCAAGTGATACGTTTATTCTCAATTGAAGTAAATCAAACTAGTCATTCCAGGCGTAACAAATGCCGTTCTAGCAGATATTAAAGGTCAATATTTGTCCCTCTTCTTGAATATCTGGATTACCACTGATCACATCCAAGAAGGGGGCGTAGGTCCCCTGTGACTTATTAATAGTTATTGAAAAGGCTAAACGTGTAGGTAACTGTCTTCTTTTGAATTTGAAAGGTATGTTTGTATCATATGGAATGAGAGATATGCACGGTACAAGAACAGTATCTAAGTTCGACCGATTACACAGGCTTCTATGATGTGTCTCTGTAGACATGTAATTGTTAACCTTGTTCCATTGCAGAGTGCCAGTGATAGCATAAGATTGTGTAGTAGCATAATTACAGCACCTACTTCCAGTTTTAGCTTGTGAGGGGCCATTCATCCTACAGCATTTCACTCCTGGAAAAGATGCCCATCTCCCAGCTTTACCTTCACACTGAATCAGTTGGTTGTCTCCATGACCATCAGTCTGGCTTCAGAGTGGCCAGAAGCATGAAAACTGCTCTCCTGCAAATCCATGAAGAACTGCTCTCCAACCTAACCTCTAACCTAAGCTGAAACGCACTCAAACCAACACCCCAAACCCCCATGCCCCCTTCCCCACTTACCTGATTCCACTTCAGCCCTTCAGCCTTGGACCTGTCCCTCTAACCTGGGTCGACTCTGATGCTGCAGGGTCCCTTTTTCTTTTTTTTTCCTGTCCCCCGCCTCCAACATCAGGAAGCAGAGGACACACCCACAACCACCATAGCCCAATACACACCGATCATGGGGAACGGGGGACACCCCACAACCCCGCTCCCCATGATCGGTGTGTATTAGCCAATTTGTTTGAATATATTTGGTTGTATGGTACAGGCCAAATTTGGTCAAATGTACCATTCGGCCTAATGTATTTGAACAAATTTACTAATACCCACCTCTGTCACCTCTACTCCTTCTCCCATTCCTGATTGTCTTCAATTCAGAGTGGTGTGCCACTAATGATCTCTGCCACAATGCCAGTAAGACAGAGAACCTCCTCATCGGAAACACCAGATCCCTCCTTTCCTCTCTCTCTCTCTCTGGCCACCCACTCTGTGTCCTCTTACTTCTCTTACCTGTGAGGCTAAGAACCTTGGGGTCATCTTTGACTCCACCCTCTCCTTCTCTCCTCACATTTCTGGCATCTCCAAGAAGTCAAAATATCAGCTGCACCTCCTCAGAGGTATTCTCCCTTCCTCACTTTCCCCCAGAAGCTCACTGTCTCCATAGCTATGGTCCTCTAAAGTCTGGACTACTGCAACAGCCTCTTTCTAAATCTTCCTGCCTCTACTCTCTGTCCTCTACAACTTATCCAGAATAGTACTGCAAGACTTGTAATTGGCCTCAATCCCAGGGATCGTATCTCTCCAGCTCTGAAATCTCTTCATTGGCTCCCAGTGGCGGCAATGATCAAGTTCAAGACCCTCTGTATTGTCCACAAGGCTTTCTGTGGCCTGGGTCAGCACTACCTCCAACGCTCTTTTCCTAAGTATCTAACTTCTCGAGCTCTCTGCTCATCCACCTGCAACTCTCTGAGGGTCAGTCACTTTTCCAAGCAGAGAGTTGGGGGAAGATCTCTTTCTACGGCTGGGGCCTCCCTCTGGAACAGACTCCATGCCTCTCTCAAGCTTGAGCAGAACAATCCTCGGTTACGGAAGCAATGCAAGACCTTCCTCTTCACTTCAGCTTTATCTATTCCTCTCCCCTGCTGATGACCTGCTTGTTCAACGCAACTGGTCACCAGGCCAACCTCTGAATAGGGGTCCAGGTCCCTGCCTGTCCATTTGCACCTGCACTACCTCCTGGCCCCCCTAGCACTTGCAGTCTGTATCTGTAACCCTACAATCCACCGTCTCTTTGCAATTATTAGCCACCCACTGGCTGCACCCTCTCATTTTCAGCACATATCCACCCTTTGGCTTCACTCTGTTACCTGCTTTTCTCCCTCTCCCCTCCCTTTTTGCACTTCTCTGTCCCCGTTCCCCCTTTTCCACTTCTCCCCTGTTTGCGCTTGCATGATCTGAATGACACTAGTAACATTGTTGTTTTGTCCGCCCTTTGTATCCCCCTCCTTGTCTTGTCGCGCCTAGAAACACTTGTGTACAGGCACGTTATAAATGCCATATCATATCATTTAGAGACTGCAATGTTGAGCCAGTAATTAATTGACACTGGAAACGCTGTGTCCTGTGTGAAGAAAAGTGGGGGTGTCAAGAAGTAACTTTAAATTATTCTGAATGTTTGCGATAGTGGAAGGTGAAGGTGATGGCATAGAACCATGCTCATTCTGTTTGTTAAAATGATAACTTGTTGAAGTGGATGGGCATGCAGAGGTGCACTTTGTCATTTGGGCAGCAGAGGGAAAGCTAACCCTGATGAATTGCATCAGCTGAGTATGGAAACATACCTAAGCATTTTTTTATTTATAGATAATTCAACAATAATTGAATAAATCAGCACAAGTGGGCAGTTCTCGACATGAAGTCATGATTGTTTGCCCTTTTTTGTCAGTGGACAATAATGTAGTAATTGCTGGTGTGGTGTCACATATTTTACACATTACCATATTAAATGGGTATTCCCTCTCCCTTCTGTGTCTTTTATCGATAACATGAAATCTATATTTAAAAGGGATGCCCTCCATGATCATATGTGCATATTCATAGGAAACACTGTCACATCATATTTACTAGTCTGTAGTTCTTTGTTTGGAAATCATGTCCCCTGTAGAGGAGTTAGTTCTACTTGTGTTCGGTGATAAACCTCAACTACTGAGTGTGCACTCTCTTAGTAGTGAAGTAAGGTGTGTATTTGCTGGAGCATTCTCTAAGTTCTGCGTAGCTGATCCATACATGGACCATGCAAACTGTGGGTCTTATTACAAGTTTCAAAGTGCAGTGAACAAATAGTGGTAATTCCTTTACTGTCTTTTTCTGTTCCAGTAATGGAATTACTGAAAGTGTTATTGCATCGGTAAATTACATGTATGCTCTTAAAATGTTGAATTTACCTCTAGCAAGGTACTGCAGGTAAATCGTTCACTAATGGGAATTCCTGTGGCTTGACTTACCGATTACATTATGCAGGGTCATTAATATGCATTTCCTTCCAAAGATGGCTTCAAGCTTAGCTGGTGCTTCTGGTGTTTGGCCTCATGTATTTAAAACATGATTTTCACCTTTTTCTGAAGGTCCAAAATAAGGGTTCAGCTCTGATTGCTAGTGGCATGGAGTTCAGGAGTTTGGCTGCTAGAACTTGGAAGCTTTCTCCCCCTACTTTCTGTAATTTCTAACTGGGAATCTTTAGCAGATAAGTTTGTGAAGAGCGTGTGGGTCTATTGGTTTGGTTTCTTGTGAATGTGTTCACCAGGTATTTAGGGGCTGTGTTAGATAGACATGTATAAGTATATGTCATAGAAAGAGTTTTGAAGGATATTCTGTCTTGGATTGGGAGCCAATGGGCGGATTGCCTCAGTGGCGTGATGTGTTTAGTTCTTGGTATATTAAGAGCTGCTCTTAAGGCAATATTCTGAAGAACTTTTTTAAATTGTGGCTACTAGTGCTTAGGTACAGAGAGTTGCAATAGTCCTGCCTCTACAATATCAGAACTCTTCCTAGGATAATGTAGCTGCCTGTTGTTAGAAGTGGTCTGCGCATGTTAATTAGTTTCGCAGTGTAGGCTGTTGCAGATTATGTAGCGTTAACTTGACGCGTCAGGGTAAGGGATGAGTCTAGGTAAATCCCTAAAGTATTTACTTCTTTGGCCACTTTATCGGTACTATTGTCTATGATGAATGAGTTGTATTGGTTGTCTAGTTTATTCAACCTATTTTGGGATCCTATAAGGAGAAGCTCAGATTTGTCATCATTAAGACATAGGACATGGGTAGCCATCCAAGCTTGTATGGTATGGTATATTTCATTCAGTAGATTCAGGTTGGTGTCATATGAGCCAGTTATAGGGATGAGGATTTGGGAGTCATCTGCATAGTGTTTGAGACACCCAATTTATCCATGTGATCGAAGAATGGCTTGGTAAATATATTGTATAATGTGGGAGATACGCAGGATGCCTGTGGGACACCACAGGATACTGGGGATGGTTCAGCAGATGCAGTCAGTGAAAACACCCTCATTGTCCTGTTCGATAGGAAAGACTCTATTCATAGAACCGCCTTAGGGGAGAAGTGAGCTGCTGTCATCAAGTGTTTGCCTAAGACTTTTTAGCTCGTCCATTTGAATCTATAAATCTAATAGTGCCGATTCAGTACCATGAACTGGTCTGAAGCGGTTCTAGGTCAAAGTTTCGAATGCAAAGGATCGAATTACCAAAGGGTCGAATCAAAAGGACCGAAAACCAAAGGGTCGAGTTTTATTTTATTTTTTGTAATTTTTGTGGTAAAAAACACTTTTTTTCCAAGCCCAAATGAAATATAAAAACATAAAAAATGTGACCCTTTTGTTTTAGGTCAAATTGATTTTCACCTTTGGCATTCGATCCTTTTGAATTTGGTACTTTAACTGGACACCGTCTGAAGCCTGATTGTCGAAGGCCCAAGATATTGTTTAGTTTAAGGTTTTTTTGAATTTGCAGGTATGCTGCTCGGTCCAGAATTGTTAATAAAAAAAAGTAGTGTGGTTATTGGCTGATAATTCGTTGGTATATTCGGGTCAAAGGTCAGTTTTTTCAGAAGGGGAAGGGTCAAAGCTTCTTTTACATTGATTGGGATTGTACATGATGCAAAGGAGGCATTTATTACCGCTGTGATGAAGGGGGCAAACTCATCCACCGCGTCTTTAATAACTGTGGCAGGGCAAATGTCTCCATTGTATCTCAATGGTTTGAGAATGGAGATGCTTTTCTTTGTTTCAGCTACTGTTATTGAGGCAAACTCAAACTGTGTGTGGTTTTGTACTGGGTTATCGCTAGGCTCCCAAATTTGGGGATCATGTGATAAATTAATTTTTTTCTTCTCAATTTTCGACTGGAGTAGTGCAATTTTATCCAGCATGGCTTGCTGAATGTTTGGGCACCATGTAGTGTCTTTAGTGCAAGATTCTTGTGGTGGCACTGGAGATTCTAATTCCTGGAGGATCGTGAACAGTTCTTTTGATTCAGAGTTGGCATTGGCAATTCTTTCATTATAGGTAGTTCTTTTAGTTGGGATGATGGCAGTTTTATAAAGGTTAGATGCATTGGGGAAGATATCTTTGTTAGTAGTTGTTTTTGTTCTCCAATTTCTTTCTGCGTTACTTTTAATACTAAGCAACTTTTTAAGGTTGCTAGTGTACCAAGTGTTTAGATAAGCACGTGGTTTGGCTTTACGCATTTTTAGCGGGGCTACTTTGTCTATGGCTTGGCGAAAGGTGTCGTTGGAGAGCTTGACTAGTGCTGAGGAGTCCTTCTTGGCTGGGTTTGGTTGGTTGGTGATAGGGTGTAATAAAGGCAATAGTCTTTCGATTATTATATTGCATTTGTTTCTTGTGAGTGCTGGTGGTGCTAGGTTCAGGCAGGAGTCTAGGATTGATGTGTCTTGAATACAGAAGGTTACAACATTGTGGTCAGACCAAGCGCAAGGTGTATTGGTTAGAATTTTAATCTCCCAGTTTATGTCGGCTAGCCAGTCCAATGTTCTGCCTTTACAGTGTCTGGAGGTAGTTATTCTGTGTGTCAAGCCTAATCCCGTTCAAGTATTGGCTAATGATAAAGCGTTGTCTTTTACGTAATTGAAGCCTAAGTTGAGGTCACCTAGCATCATGATTAGTGAATTGGATTTTGAATCCAAGTGAGGAGCTGTATGATGTCTTCCTCGAATGAGGAGGTGGATCCTGGGGGACTGTAGATGAGGTGTATAGTCAGTATACGGGAAGCCGTAAGTGGTAGTTTAAGGGATAGCAGTTCTCCAGATGGGAGGTTCTAGTTCATTAGTTCTCTTAGGCCTATCTGTTTTTTTTTGCGATGGCCAAAACCCCTCCACCTCTAGAGGCATCTCTATCCTTTCTAAAGGTGGTGTAGTTCTCAGGGATGGCCAAGGAAAGGAGTGGACCTGCTGCTGCATGGAGCCATATTTCGGAGATTGCTAGGAAGTCCAAGTTTTAAGTAACAATGAGGTATGTGATATTGAGTGCGCAAGCAAGGAGAGATCTGGCATTGATAAGGGCACCCTTGATTAAAGGGGTTTGCTTCGTTGAGAGCTACTGTTGGGCTTAGGATACTTATATCGGTGTACTTGTGTGATTGGGGTGTGTAAGTCTTGATCAAAATTTGGTGTTGTGCCTTCGGTTGAGTGGTAGTGTTGGAAGTGTGCAGAGTGTCTTTAGCATGGTTGGTAAGGGTCGAGATCTTCGGTGAGGTAGATCTTCCCTGATCATTTGAAGTTGCATAAGTATGTTTACGTTTTTGCTAGATCAGGGTAATGATGCAAGTTTTAGAAGAGTTGTGTGTCACTTTAGTGGATGTCAAGTTGTTATGTGTCTTAAAACTTTTGGGGCAGTAAGTCAGTTGCCGCGGTACTGTTGCAAGGTGTGATCTTAATCTTCCAATCCTCAGTTGAGTTTGGCAGGGTTGATTAGACGTAGGCCTAGAGACATATCGTAAAATCCATTGCATTGGAGTGAGCGAGCGGGAGGTGGTTTGCAATGACTCTTGATTCCTTAGAAGAGGATTTATCACAGGCTGGGGTGCTGGGAGGAAGGCTGTCAGTGCTATGGACCATGGTTGAAGTGGAAGGGAGGACATGGTGAGTGTTACCTGATATGTGGTAACCTTGGTTAGTAGTCAATCAACACTAGTGTGAACTTTCCTGCTGGAATCTTCCATTAATGACCTAGGTAAGTTACTGACAGAGGTAATGAGATGCAAGTCCTAGGCTTTGATTTAAGCATCGTACAGGCTAATTATAAACTGTAACAGACCAACCAGCATTGTATGGACAGTATAAGTGGTAATGGTAATAGTTAGCGCTGCCATAAGTTATGTAAATAACAAATGCATCAAAAAGCAACATTAGCCTTAGGTCGAGCTGTCTAGGGCACAAGGTTTTAGCATGGACACAAACTAGCAATGTATACTATAAATTGTGAAAAGGCACCAGCTTAGTGCATGCGTATGGCACCTTTCAGAAGATAGGTGGAGATTGGCGGTAAACAGATCAAAAGAACTTTATATAATAGTCAATGCATGAGCAATGTTACACTCACTGTTTCTGGTACGCTGAGAGCCATGTTCGGCGTGTTCAAGAGATTACTAATGGCTTAGGTGAATGTGGTCGGCAGTTGGTAGTGGTATGTGGCATTATGGGGCGGCAGAGGACGGTCTTGATGGTGCGTGGTGCACTCACGCACTGACAGGCACGGAGAGGGGCCTTCTTTGCAGGGCCTTACTCTCAGGGGCCGGCTTCCACCTGCCGGCGGACTGAGATTGGTAGAAGAAGTGGCTCGTTGCTAGGCAACGTGTTTAAACAAACTAGATATGAGGTGGTGTTGCAGTAGAGCGCCGGCCATTTTGGAATGTTGGGGGAACTCACCATGTTCTCTCAATTTGGCACGGAGCACACAGAGCTGCTCCACATGTGTTGGAGAGGGAAATCAGGTAAATGCTCCCCAAGGACTCTGTCTCATTTCTACTTCATAAAATGCAGAGCATAAGCAGCTGGCGGTGCATCGATGACAATGACACTGGCATGGCTACTCACAAAGCTGGGGCCGTGGTGTTGTTTCAGATGAAGGCTGCTAATGCAGCACAATGGTGAAAGGTCTCTTGCCCTCACCAAGTAAATGTGCAAACTGGGCACAGACAGAACCTGCTTTGCAAGGCCTTACTCTCAGGGGCCAGCTTCCGCCTGCTGACGGACTTGGATTGGTAGAATAAGTAACATGTTGCTAGGTAATGTGTTTAAACAATCTAGATATGAGGCGGCGTTGCAGTAGAGCGCCGGCCATTTTGGAATGTTGGGGGAACTTGCTGTGTTCTCTCAATGTGGCACGGAGCACACAGAGCTGCACCACGTGTTTTGGAGAGGGCAATCAGGTAAATGCTCTCAAAGGACTCTGCCTCGTTTCTACTTCATTAAAGGCAGCACATTAGCAGTGGGCGGTGTGTCGATTAGAATGACACCGGCACAGCTACTCACAAAGCTGGGGCCATGGTGACGTTGCAGATGAAGGCTGCTCCTGCAGTGCAGTGGTGAAAGGGCTCCTGCCCTCACTGAGTGAATGTGCAAATTGGGCACAGACAGGGGCCTTCTTCGTGGGGCCTTACACTCAGGGGCCGGCTTCCGCCTGCCAGCTGACTGGGATTGGTAGAAGAAGTAACTTGTTGCTTGGCAACGTGCTTAAACAAACTAGATATGAGGCGGCGTTGCAGTAGAGCACCAGCCATTTTGGAATGTTGGGGGGACTCGCTGTGTTCTCTCGATGTGGCATGGAGAATGTATGATTGACAGGTGTGCACTTTGAGCTTCCACTTATATGGTCAATCTATTGAGTACTTGTGAGTAAACATCTCAAATGGGGAGGTGATATTGAGCTGCATCATCTTGTGTGTTCTAGTGGATGAATTTGTGAAACACCAAAACACATCCCAACATAATTTCCCACAAACATTGGGAAAGCCAATCATTTGGGTGGTTGACTTTGTCCACGGCATTTTACTTTAATGGGCAAGAATGCAGGAAATATTTTGGTCATATATTCACTGTAATTCTAAACATTTTTGCATGTTAATGTTTGAAAACACACAACATTAGAAATAGTAAAAAGATGTAAGGTCACATTGGTGTATAGGAGTCATTTTTACTAAGCTTATTACTACTTATATGTATTGTAATGATCCTTCAGATGGCATCACTTCTCCCCAGGGGAGAACCCCTCTCCAGGAGTCTAGGGAGGTGAGGCCACTAACCAATAGTCCCCCTAAGGGTGGTAATATGCAGGAGTATCTCACAGAGAGAGACTCCTCTCCTGGGGGTATGCTATTGGGAAGCACAGCCCCTTTAAACCCCAACCCGTTAGGCTGAGGATAGGACCTGAACCTTATGGGTCTAAACTCATGTCTAAAACCATATGTTACTGTGATACATCAAACCACCCTGACGGTTTAGGTACTGAGACCAAAAAGTAATTGACAACGCTGCAAGCGACCGGGAAAATCACCAGAACAGCTGTAGTCAATGGAATGGATTTACATCAGGACATGCCCTTCAATACCAGGGCATTAAAAACAAACAAAGGTGAAAAGGTACAGGGAAGGGTACTTAGGAGAGTACTAGAGAGAGTACAGATTTTGAGAACCGGAGAGAGAAAACAAGATGTAGAGAGCACTCAAGGTGGAGAAAGAAATCAAGATCCAGAGAGAGATCAAAGCCAGTAGAACACCCAAAGTCATGCTCAGGAAGCTGGAGCCACAGGGGTGGAGGGTGCTGTTCAAGAGAAAACATGAGGACATTGCACAGGCACACAGAGTGCTGGCTGTGGAGAAAGGCAAAACGAAGAAGGGAATAGGCATCCTGCATGGAGGCAGAATGCCAAACGCCATACAACTCAAAGCTGGTAGGAGAGAGGCAACCGAACAAGAGAGGAGTGGCAAAACACCCCAGTTAACCAGGCGGAATGTTGCGAAGTTCAAGTCAACCTTCAGTTAAAACACACTGACAGAGAGCTTACGAGAAGCAGCTGTCTGCAACAGAACAGGAGTGAGATACCCCTTTCTTGGAGTCAAAGTTTTTATCTATGTGAAATGTCATTGTTTCAGAGTGAGGAGATGTGTCTGATGGAGATACCTATGCGAGGAGGTGCCGTTCTCCTGTATCGCAAAGCATGGGGAGCTGGGGTGTGTGCAGTTTATAGATGAGGCATTATTGAACTCAAGAAGTGCAGAGTTTACTGTCCATGTTTCTTTCTTGGGACCCATGGAACTGCAATGGATGAATAGAACCCAAAAGGATGTTCCAGCTGTTTGCAACTTTTTTGATTATCTAAATTGGTGTGATTGGGCCATTTATTGAACATTGCCTGTGTTTGCCGCTGCTGAGGGAGTGCGGGCTCCTGGCAGATGTTGTGCCATTTGTGTGTCGTCCATCAGCACAGTGTGTTTACTTTCCCTGAAGAAGGGCAGGTGTTATAAGAAAATTATTTTTCTGTTGAATGAAACTCGAGTTGGAAATTGAATATGAAGTTACGTTGTTCGTGATTGTTAATAATATTGGTTGGGTTGTACTAGGTTTGAATGTAGGTGTCAGTTTACTGTTAGTGCCACATATTACAGAGTCATGGCACACAGTGGATTAAAGGGCGGCGCCACCCGGAAACTCATTTCTGGAAATGTATACGTTCACAAGTTCACAATGCACATGCACTTTATTTGGAGGGATGTTTGTCACAAGATATGGTGTGAATGAGGTGAATAGATGGTAGAATGTTTGGCTTTGAATGTCTGGTTGATGGTTTGGCAGGCGACTTTGGGAAAGAGGTGAGCTGAACTAGTGAATGAGTGGCAGAACTGAACAGTTAACTAGAGGTACATTGTTCATAAGACATAGGAAAGCGTCATAACAGTTGGCCGAGAGTCGGCCCTATGAAAGAACAGATCATGGGTCATGGTGGCGTGACGTATAGTGAGTGCCCCAAGTGGTCCAACAATTGCTCCAAACCTGCTAACCCCACCCGTTCACACAGCTACCTACACAGACCTGAACAGTATCCAGAAAGGTGGTGGTTGGGTGTTCTATACAGGGAAGGAAGGTTGAGTCCCTGGTCGACTCCAGGACAGACAGCTGTACAGGGCACAACAAGCGAACCCTGAAGAGAGTGGGAAAAGGTGATTGACCATCACGAAAACCAAGCCCGGACCGGTAAAGACTCCCGACACCACGTGCCAGGGAACAGGAATTAGTAAAGTCCGGGACTAAAGGAAACCTAGTAGAGCCTCTAATGACATTAGTAATAACACAAGGGTATAAAGGACGGTTGGTTGAACACACACAAAGATTAAGAACAGTAAAAAGCTAACCCTCACCTTGGCAGTTGTGATTAAAGCCTGTCCATACTGCTCTGGAGACCAGATGCCCCTTGAAGCGTATCCAAAGGGTTACCTTCTTGAGTACAATCCAAAGAAATCAAAACCCTTCAACATGTCTTTGGAAGCATCATTGGCATGAACAGAGTTTTCAGGAGGGCAATCGTTGATAAATACGTAGAGGTCCTCCGAGGGACACCTCAGAATCATCCAGGGTTGGTCCATCGAGCCAAACCCCAATCATCTTCTGTCAGTCTATTGCACATTGCTGATTAGTCAACACAAGATCCTGCCAAAAGTCATGTCAAGATAAGAAGAAAATCATTATAACCATAAAAATAAAGAGAAAATCGTAAACCTTTTTGTGATACAGTTCTCAGTCCTGTTCTACGGGAGTGTGGTGCTAGAGAGTCGAGTGGAACTCCGGGAACAGTTTAATCACCCAAGTTGTGGCAGATCAAGATTTGTGCAATCCCTAGGGATTGTGAAAACCTCCAGAAGGGAGCCACAAACCTTATTAAGAACTTTGAAATACAATGGGGAAGCAGCTAGGAGAAGGGTTTCATTCTCCTAGCCTGTGAGAACTCTGTGTGATTGTTTATTTTCTGTTGGGTTACAGAGAACATAACATTTGTGGAACTTTTACTTTGAACAACCTGAGAGGCGTTTGGACGCTTTGCATCCAGGAGAAGGGAGTCATTGTAACGCTCACCTGATTCCCGTAGAGGCGCCGGTCTTGACTGGGCGTATACCGTATCTTCAAAGGTGATGTGTAACACACGGCTGGCTCTTTGGGCTGGACCTCTGTGCACTGTATGTCTGACTCGAAGGGTAAGATGTCTGCAGATAGAAAATATGGGATTAAGGAACTTGGTTATTGAATGTCTCTCTCTTCTTCCCTTTCTCTTCTCCTGTAGAACCCCAAAGGTTAACGCTCTCACCTTAGGTAAGTGAACGCTGTGCTCTCCATCTGCCTCGGGGCATGGTGCTGTAACCAGTTTCTTCAATGGATAAGGGGAGCAGGCCTCTTGACTTCAGAGGACTGCTGTCCGTCGTTTACTGCACGAACGGTAAGTTTCGAGTAATTCTAATGTCTTTAAAGTCTTTAGTAATGATGTCTCTTGTTTTGCAGGGTTCCGGCGATGGCGGATGACGGGCTGAAGTGAGTTGAAGATGGAGCCCGTGTGATGAATAGAAGCGCCTGGAAGCACGTAAGTAAGCGCTTGTTGCCTGCTTCACGATGCGCTCTAACTGTCTTTTTATTTTGCAGGTACAAGTTCGGAGCGGCTGCAGGGTGCCGGAATACCCACTGGGTTAGATGTGGAAAGGAGTAATGGCACGTGAGTATTAAAGTTCCCCAATGTCTTTAAACACACCTTGTTTTGTCTTTCAGATGCGGGATGCAGCGCCGAAGGCCTCCAGAGCGTGCGAAGAGTTGGTAAGCTTTTGTCTTTCAGATGCCGGAATGCAGTGTGAAGACCTCCGGAGCACACGAAGAGTAGGTAAGCCTTTGTCTTTCAGATGCCGGAATGCAGCGCGAGGCGTTGGTGACAGCCGATGGACCAGGTAAGTGAAGAGCTGTCACTGAAGACCGTAATGCTAACCTGTTCTTTCTTGTCTTTATAGGTGTTGCTGAAGACTGGATTCAGGATGGTAAGCCTTTTTCCTTAGGCCCAGGATCAGATGCAGAAGACACGATGAGCGTTCTGCTGCAGAGGATGCAGAATAACGCAAAGCAAGATTCATCCATCGGGTGTGGTTTAAATAGCCTCCTGTAGTGCTTAGGTGTCTCCTTCCACAGCCACGCCTAGGTAAGAAAAGAGTTCCTGCTTTCCAGAAGAGTTCCAGTGTTCTGAATCTAGGGAGTGGCTCCTGCCCCACCCAACAGGAAAAGTAGTTCCAAACAGAAGAGGATCAGAGGCTCAACTGGCAGGCAAGTAAGCTGCATGGTCTGCTGCAGGCAAGTCCACCCAAGCATTATGAGCCCGGCGCTTCCAGCGCTGGGACTGGGCATATTTATGAGCCTGGTGCCACTGGCGCCAGGACTGGGTCCAAAAGGTCCCAATTGGGACTGGTTGGCACTCGGAACCTGGGTTATGGATCTGCTTCCAAGGGAGTTGGGAAAACCCTGACCTTTTGGAAGCAGAGATCATGACAGTACCCCCCCTCAAGGCCCCTCCCAAACCGGGCTTCTCCGGGGGTTTTGGCTTGTCAGGAAATGTTCGGTGAAATCTTTTGATTAGGCGAGGAGCGTGGACATATTCAGCAGGTTCCCAGGATCTCTCTTGGGGGCCGTAGCCTTTCCAGTCAATTAGGTAAAATAGTTTAGATTTGGAGATCTTGGAGTCCAGAATGCTTTTGACTTCAAACTCGAGTTCTCCATCAACTAGGATAGGTTTTGGAGATTTAGTTAGTCGGGTTTGAGGTTGCATGGGTTTTAATAGAGAGACGTGGAAGACCGGATGTATCTTCATGTGCGGGGGCAAGTCCAACTTGACCGCTACTGGGTTTACTACGGTAGTGATGGAATAGGGACCAAGGTATCTTGGGTTGAATGTGCGTGGCCCTTTTAGAGGTAGATATTTGGTGGATAACCAGACTTGATCCCCTACTTGATATTGAGGGGCTTCCTTCCGATGTTGATCTGCTCCTTTCTTGTATTGTTCTTTAGCCCGTTGAAGGTGAGAAACAGATTCCTTAAAGGCTTGGGTGATTGTAGAATGCAGGTAGTCTACTGCTGGTGTTTCAAGATCTTGGAGGGGGTCCAACTCCGAGGTTCGAGGGTGACTGCCGTACAAAAGAAAAAACAGGGTTTTCCCAGTTCCCGAATGGACAGAGTTATTGTAGGCATATTCGGCTATCCAAAGGATGTCTTTCCAAGTTTTTTCAGTTTGTTGCAGCATGCAGCGTAAATACTGTTCCAGAGTTTGATTGGTCCTCTCGGTTTGTCCGTCGGTCTGAGGGTGGTGACTGGTCGATAGTCTCACATCAATTTGAGCCGACCGACAGCAACTTCGCCAAAAATGAGAAATAAATTGACTACCTCGATCCGAAATTAGAACCGAAGGAAAACCGTGCAGTCGGACGATGTTTTCGAGAAATTCTCAGGCCAGAGTTGCTGCTGTTGGCAAGCCTTTGAGCGGAATGAAATGCGCCATCTTGGAGAATAAGTCCACGATTACTAGAATCGTATTGTATCCGGAGCATGGAGGTAGATCGGTGATGAAGTCCATAGAAAGCGTATGCCAAGGGCGAGGTGGGATGTCAATAGGGCGTAAGAGGCCTGCTGGTCTTTCCTTTTGACTCTTGTTTTGGGCGCATACTCCACAGGACATTATAAAGTCTCTGATATCTTTTTTCCAAGACGGCCACCAGAAGTAGCGCTTGATCTTTTCTGAGGTCTTGGCCATACCGGGATGTCCTTCCATTAAAGAATCGTGATAACAAGAGATTACTTTTTTCTGTAAATCTGTGCTGGGTAGGTATAATCGTTCTTGGAAATACAATAAGTTGTCCTTTACTGCAAAGTCCTTTCCCTGCAGATGCCAATTCTGTATGTCTGCTGGAGTTACAAGTTGCCTGGCTTTATCCTTAACTTCCTCTATGGATTCTGTGGCGATTACACCCAGAATTCTTTGTTCGGGAATGATTGGTACAGGTTTAGGATTGATCAAGTGTTCTTCCACTCCCATCCGAGAAAGGGCATCTGCTTTACCGTTCTTTGTACCAGGTCGATAGGTAATTATGAAGTCAAACTCGGCAAAGAATAATGCCCAACGGAGTTGTCTAGAGGATTGGGCTTTTGCGGTTTTCAAATATTGCAGGTTTCGGTGATCCGTAATCACAGGAACGGTGTGTCGGGCCCCCAGCAGATAATGCCGCCAAGCCTTAAAGGCAGACTTGATAGCCAGAAGTTCCTTGTCAGTAATCGTGTAATTGATTTCAGGAGGCGAGAATTTGCGGGACCAAAATGCCACGGGATGCAACTGATTGGTTACCGGGTCCTTTTGTGATAGAACTGCCCCCATGGCAAGGCTTGAAGCATCAGTTTCCACGATGTAGGGGAGTTCGGGGCGAGGGTGTTTTAAGATTGATGCAGAGATAAATTTAGTCTTCAAATCCTGGAAAGCTTGTTCCGCCTCGGTAGACCATTCAAAACGTTTGTTTTTCTTTAACAAGGCAGTGATGGGCTGGACTATTCGAGAGAATTCGGGGATAAACCTGCGGTAAAAGTTAGCGAAGCCTAACATGCTTTGCACACATTTTACGGAGGATGGTGATGGCCATTTGAGAACTGCATCGACCTTCTTTGAATCCATACGCACTCCGCCAGGTGATAATATGAATCCCAAGAATTCAACTTCAGTCACGTTGAAAACACATTTTTCCAACTTAGCGAAAAGTTTGTGTTGACGCAATCTTTCGAGGACCATTTTCACGTGTTTCCGATGTTCAGATTCCGATGAAGAATAAACGAGGATGTCGTCAATGTAAACAACAACACACACATCTATGAGCTCTCTGAGGACATCGTTCATAAAATATTGAAAGGCGGCCGGGGCATTGCAAAGTCCGAAGGGCATGACCTGATATTCAAATAGGCCATACTTGGTGCGGAAGGCCGTCTTCCATTCATCGCCCTCTTTTACTCGTACCAAGTGGTAAGCTCCTCTAAGATCCAGCTTTGTATATATGCATGCTTTTCTGACTTGGTCCAGGAGTTCAGGGATCAAAGGTAACGGATATCTATTCTTAACGGTGATCTGGTTCAGGGAGCGATAATCTATACAAGTTCTAAGGTCTCCTTCCTTTTTTGGAACGAAGAACAAAGCTGAAGAAGCAGGGGACTTGGAAGGACGAATAAACCCATTTGCCAGGTATTGATCCAGGTATTGTCGAAGGTGAAGGTTCTCAGGCTCGGTGAGGGCATAAATTCTACTACAAGGAGGAGTAGATCCAGGTATCAGGTCTATCTGGCAGTCATAAGACCTATGAGGAGGTAGAGAGTTAGCCTGATCCTTCCGGAAAACATCTTGGTATTCTAGGTATTCGGGAGGTAACTGGGGAGTCTCTGAAGAAATTGCTGCCAGTGCAACACCAGGTGGAGGGTGACAAGTAGAGACACATTCTGGAAACTGGACCGTTCTTGCTCGCCAATCGATCAGAGTATTGTGTTTCTCTAACCAAGGTATTCCTAGAATAATCTGAAACTGAGTGGCCTTGATCACATCGAACACGATCTTCTCATGGTGTCCATCTTGACTTACTAGCGTCACCTCTTGAGTGGTATGCGTTACTGGCCCGGAGGCTATCTCCGTACCATCCACCGTAGTAATGACGTCCTTTACAGCCTTGGGACAAAGAGTTAGATTCATCCTCAAAACCATTTCATGATCCACATAATTGCCGATGGCACCGCTGTCGACGTAAGCTTCAATTGCATGTAATCGATCCGGATTATCAGGGCTAATGAGGACCATAGGTATCACGAAATGCGAGGTCACGGAACTGGTTTTCACGCTCGGCAAGAGGACCTCTATTCTTGTCGGGCGAGGTCGTTTCCCTGCTCAGAGTTTGTAACTTTGGTAACTGCAGCTCCTACTGCCTTCTTGGCAGGTTTCACCGGACAGTCTCGAAGAAAGTGCCCTGAGTTTCCGCAATAGAGGCATAATTGCAACTGTTTTCTCCTTTCCCGCTCCTTTTGTGTTAGAGGACCTTTGAGACCCCCTATTTGCATGGGTTCCCCGGAGTCTACTCCTTTGGAAGGAGTTGGCGGTTTGGAAAATACTCGAGCATCAAACTTGGAACGATCGGCCTTCCTGTTCTGCAGTCTGTGATCTATTTGAACAACTAAGTCTATATAGTCCGAACAATCTTGTGGGGGATTCACTACTTGGGCTAACACATCTTTGCGCTCTCCACGTAGACCTCTATAAAACAGCGTAATCCTTTTGTCCTCAGGCCATTGAGTTTCCACTATCAGTCTGTTGAAAGACGCAATATAAGCCAAAAGGTCTTGATTACCTTGTCGCAACGAAAGAAGCTCATTGTCCAAGGCCTGCCCCTGTGAATGTCTTGCGAACAGTTTTTCCATACTGAGCTGAAAAGCTTGAAAATCATGGAGGACCGGATCATCTTGATTTACTAGAGGGATCGACCAGTCTGCCGCATTGCCACTAAGGTACGAAAGCACGAAAGCTACTTTAGCTTGATCAGTTGGAAAGGCTGCTGGCCGGCATAAGAAATGCAACCGGCACTGATTGATAAATACTGCAAACCTCTTTGGGTCACCAGAAAATCGTTCGGGCGGAGCCAGAGGTACATTCCCAGGTAGGTTGATCTGCACTGGATTCATAGAGGATGTAGAAGGAAGATTTCCCCCAGATGCGGGTAACGGGGTCTGTCCGGCTTGTGACTGTAGCAATTGTCTAGCGAGATCATCTGTTCGCTCCTTGGAAATAATCAGTTCCCTTCTTAGAGCGTTCGTTTCCTGACGGGCTGCATGCACTTCTGCCCTTAGTTCCCCAAGTAACTGGGCTAGCTGGTCGGTATCCGAGGTTTCCATAGCGCCTGGACGGGAGTTTTGTGGTAGGCTTTGCGTTCTGTAACGCTCACCTGATTCCCGTAGAGGCGCCGGTCTTGACTGGGCGTATACCGTATCTTCAAAGGTGATGTGTAACACACGGCTGGCTCTTTGTGCTGGACCTCTGTGCACTGTATGTCTGGCTCGAAGGGTAAGATGTCTGCAGATAGAAAATGTGGGATTAAGGAACTGGGTTATTGAATGTCTCTCTCTTCTTCCCTTTCTCTTCTCCTGTAGAACCCCAAAGGTTAACGCTCTCACCTTAGGTAAGTGAACGCTGTGCTCTCCGTCTGCCTCGGGGCAGGGTGCTGTAACCAGTTTCTTCACTGGATAAGGGGAGCAGGCCTCTTGACTTCAGAGGACTGCTGTCTGTCGTTTACTGCACGAACGGTAAGTTTCGAGTAATTCTAATGTCTTTAAAGTCTTTAGTAATGATGTCTCTTGTTTTGCAGGGTTCCGGCGATGGCGGATGACGGGCTGAAGTGAGTTGAAGATGGAGCCCGTGTGATGAATAGAAGCGCCTGGAAGCACGTAAGTAAGCGCTTGTTGCCTGCTTCACGATGCGCTTTAACTGTCTTTTTATTTTGCAGGTACAAGTTCGGAGCGGCTGCAGGGTGCCGGAATACCCACTGGGTTAGATGTGGAAAGGAGTAATGGCACGTGAGTATTAAAGTTCCCCAATGTCTTTAAACACACCTTGTTTTGTCTTTCAGATGCGGGATGCAGCGCCGAAGGCCTCCGGAGCGTGCGAAGAGTTGGTAAGCTTTTGTCTTTCAGATGACGGAATGCAGTGTGAAGACCTCCGGAGCACACGAAGAGTAGGTAAGCCTTTGTCTTTCAGATGCCGGAATGCAGCGCGAGGCGTTGGTGACAGCCGATGGACCAGGTAAGTGAAGAGCTGTCACTGAAGACCGTAATGCTAACCTGTTCTTTCTTGTCTTTATAGGTGTTGGTGAAGACTGGATTCAGGATGGTAAGCCTTTTTCCTTAGGCCCAGGATCAGATGCAGAAGACACGATGAGCGTTCTGCTGCAGAGGATGCAGAATAATGCAAAGCAAGATTCATCCATCGGGTGTGGTTTAAATAGCCTCCTGTAGTGCTTAGGTGTCTCCTTCCACAGCCACGCCTAGGTAAGAAAAGAGTTCCTGCTTTCCAGAAGAGTTCCAGTGTTCTGAATCTAGGGAGTGGCTCCTGCCCCACCCAACAGGAAAAGTAGTTCCAAACAGAAGAGGATCAGAGGCTCAACTGGCAGGCAAGTAAGCAGCATGGTCTGCTGCAGGTAAGTCCACCCAAGCATTATGAGCCTGGCGCTTCCAGCGCTGGGACTGGGCATATTTATGAGCCTGGTGCCACTGGCGCCAGGACTGGGTCCAAAAGGTCCCAATTGGGACTGGTTGGCACTCGGAACCTGGGTTATGGATCTGCTTCCAAGGGAGTTGGGAAAACCCTGACCTTTTGGAAGCAGAGATCATGACAGTCTTTCGCTTGGATTATGAACAGCAGATGGATTTTATGGTGTTTTTGTTGTAGTGACAGGGATAGAGTAGGAGCCTTTGTGACAGGGATAGTGCCTTTTTGTTTTGACTCACACAGACTTCCTGACAAGCACCCGGGTGTCTTTAGTTTATGAAGGGAAACCCCCTTAGAGTTTGGGATCGATAA
The DNA here is from genome assembly GCF_040938575.1 of Ambystoma mexicanum. Classification (NCBI taxonomy): domain Eukaryota; kingdom Metazoa; phylum Chordata; class Amphibia; order Caudata; family Ambystomatidae; genus Ambystoma; species Ambystoma mexicanum. The sequence continues at coordinate 618,305,051 of NC_090923.1, read as the reverse complement.
GTTTGGTTAATCATTTAATAAAGGTCTATAAGGCAACCATTATGGAACCACTTGGTCAGTCTCTTCATTCCTTGTCATCACAGTATCTGCAAAATAGCAGACACGTTTGGGAACTTTTCAATAATTACTGTGTGTTTAGAGCTGTTTAAGTGATCATGGTGATGTTCGGATTGAACTTTGGTGGGAGGTGAGTTTGGTGGAGTTAGGTTTGGTGAATGGATGGAGCTATGGGGGTTCAGTGGGTATGTAAGCAGGCTTGGGGTAGAATGGGTGTGAGGTTAGTCAATTTTGAGGTGAGGATTGGGTAGAGAGGCATAGGGTAGGGTGTATGGCATAGGCAGGTGTGGTGTGGTAGGCGCATAGAGGTAGGCAAGCACATATTATGGTGAGTGCATGGTTCTATGTAGGCTTTGCTTTGGCTAGTGGGTGGGGGTAAACGGGCCTTGGATAGAGTGAGTGGGTGGTAGGGGGTACCAACCTGGGATAGTAGTATGACGGTAGGCAGACCTGAAGTAGTATTGGTGGGGTACTGCGGCGGTCAACCTTGAGTAGGGTGGATGGAGGGGACTAGGGAGTTTAGGGTAGGGTGCATTTTGGCAGGCAAGCTTAGGGTTGCATGGGTGGGGTACTTGGTTAAGAGGCCTGGGTTAAGATGGGTGGGAATAGGCAGTCCTGGGGTAGGATGGAGGTGCATCGGGGTAGGTGTCCTGTGGATAGTTTGGGTGTGATGAGTGTTAGGCAAGCCTAGGGGTAGGGTAGGCATGCTGGTGGTAGGTTGGGTGGGTGAGTGAGGCAGGCTGGAGTATATAAGGTTGGCAATGCAGGCAAGCTGGGGGTGGAGCTAGTTGGTGGGTAGGGTTAGGCAGCCTGGAGTCGGGTGGGATGGATGCAGCATTAGTTAGGCCTGTGATGTGGTGAGTGGTTGGGGTAGACAGGTGTGTGGTAGGGCAGGTGAGAGCAGGGTACACAGGCTTGGTATACAGTGAGTATATGCTGGTTATGGACGTGTGGGTTTGGATGGAAAGGCAGACTTAGGATATAGTGGGTGGTTATTCAGAGTGGAAGGCAAGAGTGAGATTGAGTAGGCAGGGGTAGAGTGGGACAGGATGGGTAGACAGGCTAGGGGTAGGGAGGATGAATTGGTAGGCAGTAGTGTATTGTGGGTGATCAGTATTCAAGCCTGGGTTAGTATTGGTGTGTGGTTGGATTAGGGTAGTGTGTGCCAGAAGGAAGGCCTGGGAAGGGTGGAGTGGTTGGTGGGTATAGGCAGGACGGATGGTGCTGGCTTTTGCCAAATATGGGGTGTCGGATGAGTTGGTAGGGCTAAGCATGTTGGGTGAAAGTTAGTTGGATGGGTAAGCAGTTGTGGGGTATGGTGGGTGACTGGTGTTACAATCATGCGGTAAGAAACACTAGGTAGGTGAAGGGTAGGGTCGGTGGGTAGGAAGCCCTAGAGTAGGGTGAGGGGGTAGGCATGAATCCGGTAGCATGACTGTTTTGTATGGGTAGTCAGGGGGCATGGTGGTAGGGTGTGTGGGTATCCTGTGCTTTCAAAGTCAGTAATTACTTTGAAGTAATTTGTTTGGAAGTGATTACTTCGAAATTACTTCGAAATATATATGTGATTGTGGGTTAAGGGGCAAAAAGGGTGTAGAAGGGGTAGGGGTGGTGGTAAAGGGGAAAGTGGTGCATGAGGGCAATTTTCTTTTTAAAACAAAGATTTCGAAGTTATCACTTTGAAGTAAATTACCTCCAAGTAATTATTTTCGGCTAAATGAGATGGAATCGATGTTTGGGTAGGCAGGCACTGAGTGGGTGTTTTGGCAGGGTGGGTTAGGGTGGGTGAATAAGAAAGCATGGTGTAAGGTAGGTGTGAATGAAGGTGTGGGATAGACTGGGTTGGTGGGTGTGGATTAGACTACATGGGTGGTAGGTAGGTAGGTAGGTAGGCAGGCAGGCATAGAGTGGGTGTTTTGGCCGTGGTAGGGTGAGTAGGCAGGCATAGTATAAGGTAGATTTGTATGAAGGTGTGTGATAGGGTGAGTAATTTGACTGGGAAGGCGGATGTGGGTTTGCCTGCATGGATGGGTAGGCAGGCATAGAGTAGCATGTGTTAGGGTGGATGCACACCACTAGGATGCAAAAGAACGGTTACAAATGGACATGTCTGCAAAGCTTCAGTCAGTCAATTACAGTGTCAAAGTGTGGATACAATGTGAATGATATGTTGGTATGTATAAGCTGGCCTTTCTGATAGTCTCTAAAGCATCCAAAGAGTCGAATTGTATCAGAGCTCCGAACGGCACACTAGCCAGTACCACCCTCTTCCCTGAGATCACAAGTTGCACCTTCTTTTGATTCAGACCGAGTGTTCCTTTGTGACTTTCAATCCAATTGAAATGTCAATACTGAGTCACAATACTCTTCAAATTAATGCCTTGTTTAAACTTTCTGTGCCCTGCAGCCATTGGCTCCCCATCTACATGGCACTGGACTGCAGAATTCATTGAAGGTTCCTCAAACACTGACCTCCAGCAGCCCTGATGTTCAAGCTGAGGGACAGCTCATTTAATATCCCTTCTTCCAGAACTGTAGGTCCCACTGCCTCCCATCCCACCGCTAGTCTGTTCTGTCTGGGCTTCTCAGTGTGGCAATGCAGAACCACTGAAATTCAAGCATAGTCAGGGCTATGCCAAATCTCCTCAAATCTGACCCACGACACTCTTTGATACTCAGGTATTGGGTTCACTCTGCAAATTCTCCCACTATCCTGACAAGTTCCACTCCATGCAGTTCATATACTTGCACTGCCCTGGCACTGATGCTTAATCTTGAACTTGGGCACTGCTCTCCCAATGACCATCAGCCCGTACCTGAAGCTCCTTCTGATTTTCTATAGTGAGGCCTGCTGCTCTTCCAATGCTCCTTGTGGCACAGCTGCATCTCCCTTTGACATCACAGCCTTGGTAGAGCTCGGCCAGTGCCCCTTAGTTACGCCTACTCGCAACTCACAACGGACGCTAAGTTGTTTGTAAGTTGTTCTCTTACTGGGAAGGCTCTGCAACCCTAGCAATGCAAGCAAGCAAGAAAGCATTACCCACTTCGTGTCTAGTACTAAAGACCCTGAAGAAGCCCTCAAAGAATATCACACCCTCTGATGAAATGCTAACCAGCTCTGTGCATGGACCAGGACATACATCAGTATTGGCTTCAAGTGAGATGCAGGACGTAATGATACAATCCTTCTAAATAAGTGATAGTTGTCAACCCTGACAGACTCACAAATCACACAGACTCACACAAATGTGCTCAAGCATACTCTCTTACGTACACACACGCACAAAACATTTACAGCTCTTTTGAATTTGTACGTGGAAGAAACAGGAGGAAACCTCATCCAGACATAGACGACATCTAAGCAGCGAGAGAACTTACCAACGCGCCCCCCTCCGCGCAGCATTGCGAGTCCGGAACTCTTGCTGGCATTGGGAGGCGGGGCTGCCTCGAATCATGTGCCGTGATCACGTGACTGACCCCCGCAGTCAAAAGTGCACTGCAGTCACCCTTGCGGGGTAAACCCTGGTGGCAGAAGGGCTGGTGCTGTTAGGCTGTTTGGCGGCTTTGGCGAGAAGGCAAGACGCTGAAACCAATACAGATCGAGCCGCATCAAAACACCCACTAAACTTACCCTCAAATCTAAAAGGAAAGGTAGAAACTAATTAGTGGACACTGCGGGCTATCAGCCTTTGATCCACTACAAGAAACAACGGTCTGGGAGGCACAAACATGAGAAAGTCCCTGAAATTGCCACCAAAGAACACAGCCTTCGAAAAAAAAAAAAAAATGTCTAACGCCTACGGCAAGTAAATATAAGCCACAAAGCAGTAAGTAAAAACAACATACTAGGGAAAATATACCTCACAGCGCCGGAACGGTCAAGAAAGTGTGTATCACTAAACCCCACTCCTCAAATGACACATACAACAAAGCGCGGAAAAGGCGCTGAACTAACCCCCCGCACATGAATCTCAGAAGAAAGACAATGGAGACGCCAGAACTACAATATATAACGACCAAACCCAGTGGTAGCAACAAAAATACTACTCTTAGAGAATGTAACACCGAAGACTTACCGACATCTATGGAAAGTGACAATAAAACAAGTGGAGCAACAACTGGAGCAACAGGAACATGTCAAACAATTGTACCAACAAACAAACGCGAGAGAAACATCAAGGAACATTCATCTTCATTCGTGAAAGAAGACATGAAGGAGTACTCCCCAACTAAAGAGATACAAAACACATTAGAACCAAAAGAGAAGACTGAAACAAAAAGTGAAAATGAAAAGCTTGCTACAGGAGACTTGAGACCCAAAGAAAAAGAGAACTTGAATGTGGAACGAAACAACATAACTATCCCTGTTCAAAAGAATAAAATAAAAGCAAAGAAGGAGGAAGAGGTAAAGGAAATCGAGAAGATATCAAAGCTACCGGCCTTACAAGAAGGAAAGGACGAAAAAGAAAGAAAACTCATAACCCAGCAGGAAAAAGCTGCCAAAGCACAAAAGAAATGGCAGGCCCTGTATGAAAGTCGCTGACACTCGCAACAACTTAGCCCAAAGAAAAACAAGCAGATAAATCCCAAAACTGCAAGACTATCCCTTGATATAACAGAAATTGAAAACCTAATGAGGAATCATGAAAGAAGAAAAGAGGTCTTCGGTAGCCCACCATCACTCGCAAGGAAAAACTTGGATACAAAAGCAACAAAAAGGAAACGTACTAACACCAAAAGAACAAGAAATCCACGACAGAGACAGAAGATCACAAAACAAAAATGATTGGCCAGTCGAATGTGAAGAAACACAAAATTCAAACCAAGAAATTTCAGATAAATGCAGATGCGATCAACACAATGAGCAAGAGATAGCATCTATACCGACTTCAATGCTAGACCTTCAAAATATGTTGATAAAAACTACAACACAATCATTGTTGCCATACATGAAGCTACAAGAGGCACTAGCAGATTCAATAAAAGACCAAACAACACTTATTGCATTGATACATTCAAAACAAAGCTATTTAGAACAATGCATGAACAAAATAATGGAGCTACTGGAAATCGAAGCACAAAATTGCCACCTATGGCAAACTAGGCTATTTGACATCACACAAGGTGACAGAGCCGAAAAAACAGATCTGACTCACGCACTAATTACAATGATGACATCAGGAAACAAAGAAAATCCAAAGCAAATGCCTCTACCAAATCACCACAGTTTAAGCAAATCAACGACAGAACAAGAAGGGATAGAGAACAGCGAATTCCCAAAGATAGCGGAAAGAAAAGAAGCAAAAAGTAATTACGCCTCCGTAGAAATAAATCTAATTGACCTTACCTGGGAAACTCTTAAAGAGATGAAGACAAACAACTACATAGATAGAGACAAAGAAAAAAAAGTAAATCAACTGATGATAAGAGACCTATACCCGAGCCGAAAGGAAAAGAAATGTATGAAATCTTTGCGAAAGGAAACAAGACACAATCCAACAGAGAGCAGGATAAAAAAGGAATAATCTCCACAAAAAAAAGCAAAGAGCCTCACGTGCTTTCCTAAGAAACCTAACAAAGCCTCCGAAAGAACTCCATCCAAAAACAAACAATAAAACACAACAAAACATAAAATTACTACAGCAGAACAAACAAATTAACATTGAACCTAAAGAGAAAAAGAAAACCCTAGACCACAATGATGAAGACACAGAAACAGGCGAACTAATCAATCTATCAACCTACATGGAAGATGAAATTGACCAATCTGAAGAAGCCCAAATCGAAATGGCAGAGGCATCTTTGATTACGCTTGATGAGTATGAAGATGAGCTACTAGAAGAAGACCAAACCCAAGAAGAATCAGGATACGAAATGACACTCGATGAAATATCGAAAATTGAATGGGAAGATGACAACGAAACAACATCGGATGCGAATAATCAACTTACACCGACAAGAGAACATCAAAACAACAAGGATAATGATGAAACAACCGGGGGACAACCAGAAAAAGCAATAAAACTACCAATCTTTGTCCTCCCACAAAACCAGCAGACAGAAAAAACAGACAAGAAAATAAAATTAAAAATAACAACAACAAAAAGTGACAATCTAATCATGAACCGTACCAATGTGTTAAGACTGATACAAGCGATCCCAAATATGAAAGAAATTACAACGAAAGATATATGAACAGTAGAATTTTGTGATGAAATAACAACGGACCAAGTGAAGATCACCTTCGATTCTGAAAACACACTGAACAGAATGATAGACAATAAACAAATCTGCAAGCAGCTAGGTTTCGGGGTGACCTTGATTGAAGAAATGCAAAATACAGAGAGGAGGAAAAAAAAAGAATAGTAAGCTGGAGCCAGTATGGGCTGAATGAAAGTATGTGCGAAATGGACGATGACTATGAGAATATACCACCTGAATATGAGAACGAAGATGACATGCATGAGAATAAAGCAAACGACAAGAAAGATTACCAAAATTGCCACGACCTCTACAGAAAATACGGAATATGGAGGCAGCAAGATGACTCATCTACAAGTACAGAAGAAAGATACAACCAAAGAAGATAACAACTAAAAGAAGACTTTCTGCACACCACCACGTTATGCTCATGGAACACCCGGGGACATAGCTATTTATTTAACACAACGAATCCGAATCTTATATCGGCTGACATAATCTGCATCCAAGAATCATGGATAACGCAACAACCGATATCTGACGGCTATACCATAATAATGAACCCCGCAATCCAAAAGCAAAAAGGCAGACCGTCCTCTGTACTTTTAACTATAATCAAAAATGGACGTAACATCGACATACTAGAACATGAAAACTTAAACCCGTGGATACAAATTACAATACTTAAGTACAAAACGGGAAACAAAGAGAAAGAATTCTCATCCACGAATCATAAGAAGGACCGCATATGGGCACTAATGAACCTATATTGGAACCCGGCAGGAATAACGGATGAGAAATGTATAGACATGGTAACTTCAGCAATAGATAACATCAAAGGAAAATACAATGAAATAGAATATATAATATGTGGAGACCCAAATATCCACATATTTAATGAAAAAGGAGAAGAACTAGAAGAATCTCATCTTTCACCCCGAGCCAAATGCTGGACCAAAGAATTTCACTGCAGGAACTTAAGGAGATCGGATAGCATCGATACAACAACTGGAAGGCAGAAAGAAACCTGGGCAAGGGGCAAGTCCATCGCCATAATTGATTACATATACATGACTGAAAACATACACGAAGACTTGAGGGAATCCACAAATATTAAAACAGAAGTAAGCGACCACTACATAATGAAAAGATCGTGGAACACTGGAAAAACAACGAATAACAAACTGGACTCGACAAAAATTGAAATAGACAATGGAATAAACAGATTAAGAATTGGAAAAAAACAATGGAAGAACTGCCAAAAATAATGAATAACTCAACACTAGATGAACTAGAAAAAATCAACTATGGATGACTACTTTTACCATATAGATGTCAGAATACATCAAATAGAAAGCAAATAACAAAGAAACACATCCATGCATACAACGAGAAAATAACAACAAAGAAAAGAAAATTGAGAGCAAAAATAAAGCTGATAATGAAACAAAACCCACCGGAAAAATACAAGGAAATCAAAACAGCAAAACAACAATACAGAAATTGGATAAAGAATAACAAAGCTATGATAATACAAGATGACGCAGAGAAGATGCTCCAGACACTAAAGAACAGAAACACAAGATAACTATGGGCGCTACTACATGAACAAACACAAACACAAAACAGTATGGTGATTGATTTGCCATAGAGAGAGAGAGGACAAGAGAGATAGAAAGCCTGCAGACCAGGCATTCAAAGGAGGGGTAGTGCTGAGTTGGAATGATAGAAGCAGGGATCCACTCAGGGAAAAACAAAGGCTGAAACCCCACGGGGATGGTTGGTTCTGGGTTCTGAGAATATCTTGTAGCCATCGGGAAGGATAGTGTCAAAACTTGTGACAGAGCTTGCCGTGAACCAAGTCTCAGTGAGACCGAGTACATCCAAATCAAGTTCTTTCAGGAGACACCAGATGTCAGAGGAGTGTTTGACAGCTGAACGAGAGTTGAGAGTAGCGAAGTGGAGCAGATTGCCACATTTAAAGGACTTCAGGGGAGCGGTACAGGCCAGGGATACACCCTGCAGAAGTGTTGGTGGTGACCGAGGATGGGCAGAGGAGGAAGATAGAGAAGGCAGGTTAGTCAGAGGGGGAGAAGAGAGTGCCAGAGGGGTGGCAGAGGATGGAGGCAATAGGTTGGCCAGAGAATCAGCAGGGGGTGCGAAGAGGTGGCAGAGGAAGGAGGCAGCAGAGTATCCAGAGAGGGGTAAGAAGGGATAGCAGGAGAGGAAAGGAAGTTGATAAGGCGCGGGAAGCATCTATCAAAGAGGAGGAGATTGGCCTGAGGGTCGTGGACCAAGACGGTGCCATTTAAGTAGACATGAATGATGGTTTTAGAGGAGTGGATGGGGCCAGTAGGACCTCCCACCGGGTGGCACCATTAATGGGAGGAGCAGAAAATTTAGAGAGAACAGAGACCATATGCGGGCTCCATAGGCCAGGAGAGGGAACGTCAAAAAGTATGTTGGTAAGGGTCTGTCTGGAGGAAACACTGGTATAGGTGTCAGCGTTAGGGAGGCCTGGGTTGGAGACCAGGATGTCCCTTTTGAGCTTCTTCCTGCCAGACTTAGTGAGAGGGATCAGATAGTCGATAGAAAAGCAGTTAGAAAAGATAGGTGAGAGTGGGAGTTGGGAGAGGGAAGGCCAAATAGGGGAGGGGGTAGAGGTGGTTGCGCAGTGGGTTCAGACAGGAGGGAGACACAGGCAGGATACAAAAAGGAGGGGGGCACAACAAGTTGTGGGCTAATTATATGAGCAATGCACAATACAACACGTATAGATTCGACTTTCCCAAAAGGGGGAAAAAGGCTATGTTTTTGAGCACAGCACAATACAACACACCCAGATTTGACTTTCATAGAAGGGGAAAAAGGCTATGTTTTTTGAGCACAGCACAATACAACACACCACGATTTGACTTTCCTAGAAGGAGAAAAAGGCTATGTTTTTGAGCAGAGCACAATACAACACACCCAGATTTGACTTTCATAGAAGGGGAAAAAGGCTATGTTTTTTGAGCACAGCACAATACAACACACCACGATTTGACTTTCCTAGAAGGAGAAAAAGGCTATATTTTTGAGCACAACACAATACAACACACCCAGATTCGATTTATCTGATCAGTCACAGCAGGTGGACGGCTGCAGGCTAGCTGCCACCATGGTAGGCACTGGCATACACCACTGGAGCAGTCCTTAGACTCTGGTCGTTGGCTGAGGGGGCTGCAACGGCAGGGGGTGCCTTAGGTGGCCGATATCAAGGGCCTGTCAACCAATGGGAGCGCGGTGGGAGGGAGGGGGGCCAACATACAAGGAAGCAACTGGGACAAAGGGGGGGAGGGCACACACGTGCTGCAGTGCGAGAATACAACTTTTACAAATCCACAACTTAATGTGCCACGGAGCACCTGTCCTCACCCCAGTACCAGAGACATTGCTGTTGGCATTGCCTGATGGTGGTGGGGATGACCTGTGTGGACAGAGGGACAAAACACATGTTGGTGCATGCTTATCTGCTCTCTGAGCAGGGGTTCCGGCCCTGGGTTCTCCCGGTCCGAACAGCTCCAAAAAGGAATTGCCCTTTTCTTCATCTGCCCTTCGCTTTGGATGCCAGAGCGAGTGACACTGTTGATCTAAGAGTTAAGAGCAGAAAGGAAGAGGCAGGGCTAAGAAGGTGGGCGGTGCTTAGGCCAGGTAACCTAGATCCACTTGCACCTGCTCACCAACTCCAAAGGAAAAGAAGCTGGTGGCTGCTTAAGTAGGGAAAAAGAGCTACAACCAAGAAGGCACCAACAGTTTAAAGTGATTGACAGGTGGGCGGGACGTAGGCCAGGTAAACTAGATCCACTTGCACCTGCTCACCAACTGCAAAGGAAAAGAGGCTGGAGGGCTGCTTAAGTAAGGAAAGGGAGTGGCAACCAGGAAGGCTCGACCAGTTTAAGTTATTGACAGGTGGTTGGGGCTTAGGCCAGATGACCTAGATCCACTTGCACCTGCTCACCAACAGCAAAGGAAAAGAGGCTAGAGGGCTGCTTAATTAGGGAAAAAGAGCAGCAACCAGGAAGACATCAACAGTTTAAAGTGATTGATAGGTGGGCGGGGCTTACACCACGTGACCTAGATCCACTTGCACCTGCTCACCAACTGCAAAAGAAAAGATGCTGAAGGGCTGCTTAAGTAGGGAAAAAGAGTGGCAATCAGGAAGGCACAAACAGTTTAAAGTGACTTGTTATGTCTGCTCTCTCATTCCCCATGTCACAGGTGCTCCCAGACTGTTTACACCACAGGAAGTCAAACCAGAAGCAGCACATTGCTTAGTTCATCTTGTCCTATGCAAGATGAGAGGGTTATTCCAGGGATAGAGGGCAGATGTAAAATGGGAAGATAATTGATTGTCTTGCCTACTGGGAACTAACCACTCTAACATGACCTTCCCTAAAGTCCCTCATCTTTATAGGTCACTGTTCACCTGACGAAACTGAAACCAAAGATCACTCAAGAATGCTTCAAACATCAGGCCCCTTTTGCAGGGATTAAAGGAGGGGAAAGTTATTTTTTGGTCAACAGAGATGACCGAAGCAGTCACGGAACTGAAACCACAGCCCCAGTGCTAGCAATACTAAATTCCAAAAAATAGTTTTCCTGTTATCTCATTCTAATGGTTACATGATGACAGCTGTCGTAGCACAGGTAACAACAATCAGGCACAGACCTCTAGCATGTTATTGTGGTTATTTACGCCAAGTAATGAAAGGATATTTCCCACTTGAGCAAGGATTGGCAGAGACTGCTCTTGCAATTGAAAAATCATCCACAAGCTGTTGACAGATTTATACAAAGGATGGAAATGCCGGATATGCTGGGATCGAACACAATTGGAATGCATTATACACTCGAGGGACCGCCCATGGGAGATGTAACATTTATAACTATGAGTTAAAAGAAATGCACAGATGCACAAGGGAAGGTACTGCCTTGATGCATACAAACAAAACGCAGCTGCACATAATTGGAGATGTCTTTCATAGAGGGAAATGGGAAGAAGAGATAATGGGATGGAGAGCGGAGGCAATATTTGGATTGGCAAAAGAAACGGTTGTGTACTTGAACAATATATGTCTTGGGGAATGCAGGCAAAATGCTAAATTGTTAACTTGGATAAATGCCAAAAAAGAACAGATACACATCAAACATCTCATAAGCCCTTCTTTGTGTTTCAGATATAATGGAGCTATCAAAGTGGGAATGAACATTGGGTGTAAAAGAATGATGGACATGCAAGCCTTTAAATTGGGGACAGCAGCTCTCATGCACCATTACTGGTCCTGTGCACGCAGGACTACATGCAGCTCTCACTGATTTGGAGTGTCTCTTGCAGGTCAACAACCAGCATTGGTGGTTTCATGAAGCCACAATGTCTCATTTGCCGAGCACCCCATGCAAACTGATGTGCACTATTGCAAGAAAGATAGTAACTATTTAATATTGAAAAGCAACAAGAGAGAACATTATTTTTTCACAATCCTCTTCTGACAGTTTTTATGGTGATCCCTACAAAGTACAAACTTTTTAGTAAAGCTTTTTTTTTTTTGTAAGGCAGCAGTATTTTTCACATAACTTTCAGCACCTGATATTCAAGCAGCCACACATGCAAAGTGGGTGCAGATCACCCAGTGGGAAGCTGCTACCGCTTGCGAACACTACCAAAAAAGGAGTATAATCGATCAAAGAGGAGTTTAGGGCTGTCAGATTAAACACTCTCTAAAAGAGGTCTGTTCTAAACCTCCTTACTGCTAAGGAAGGAGGTGTTTGTGCAAGAATGGGTGCAATTTGCTGTACATAGCACCATCCAACGATGCACAGAACGGCAACCTAACAGATGCTATTGCCGCCCTGCATACATTGCACATGACCATGGAGAAGGAGAGTGTGTTGTTGATGAAGACTGGTATCATGCAATGTTTTCTTGGTTGCCTTCTTGGCTTAGCAAAGTTTTTAAAATGTTGGTTCCCATCCTGATTGTCTTACTCATAAGCCTCTGCATTCTATGAGAAATCCGGTTGGGCCCTTTACCCCTAACATCGATTCACAGGTGTGCCCTCCTGATCCTCTCCACCATGGATCACTGTTCTTGGACAGCCCTGTTGAGCATAATTTCAACTTTACTACTGTCAATTTAAATAATGGCTTACTCGCCACTCACATCAAGCCGCTCTGATGCTTGACTGCCCGTTTTCCCAGCTCCAGAAGCAGCTGATAGGATGGCTGTTCATGAAAGGGAACTTTCTCTGGAGAGCCCTTTTAAGGCAGTCTTTTATGGCTACCATTCAAAAATGCTGTCGGGCACCTTTCAGGCCGTGTCTGCCGTGCTATGCATAAATAATGCTGCGATCATCACCTGCCAGAGATCCGCTGGACTGACTTTTGCAGCAGCTTTTTGATGTCTCCTTCTCCAGTCCATCTGTACTAAGGTACAAAGAGCCTGTGCTCTTTGCTTATTTGTTCTGCCTGATTCAACATTGCATTATATCAGTCTCTATCTCTCCTGTGACCTCCCAGGCCCTCTGCATAGCCCCGGCTTCTCATTTCATCTCTAAAATTCAGGACATACTGTCCTCTCTCTTGTCCTCTCCCCCTCCTCCCTCTACTCTCTGCTCTACCTCTGGCAGCCAGAAGCACGGAAACTGCTCTCCTGAACATCCGTGAAGACCTGCTCTCCAAGCTTGATTTTAATATCCCCTCTGTCCTCATCTTACTCGATCTCTCTTCTGCCTTTGACACAGTCAACCATGCCATCCTGCTCAACCGGCTCCGTGATAAACTGGGCATCACTGCTCAGGCCCTGGCCTGGCTGACCTCTTTCCTCTTCGATCGACCCTCCAAGGTCCAAACACGTTCCTTCCTCTCCTCTATCTCTCTCTGTACCTGTGGTGTTCCCCAGGGGTTTAACCTCTCTCCCTGGTTGTTCACCCAATACCTGGCACCTCTTGCCCACTGCATTTCCGCTCTCTGCCACAACTTTCAGTGGTATGAGGATGACACTCAGCTCATTTTCAGGCTCCCTTCTGCCACTGCTTCTCCTTCTCTCATCTCTGACTGTCTGCCTGCTATCCAGGAGTGGTGTGCCACCAATGATTATTGCCTTAATGCCAGTACGATGGAGATTATCCTGATCAGCACACCTGCTCCCTCCATTCCTGTCACTCTCTGGCCGGCCTCCCTTAGCCCTCTTCCTGCTCCCATCTTTGAGGCTAAGAACTTGAGGGTCATCTTCAACTGCACACTCTCCTTTTCTCTCTAGCTCTGGTTCTCTCTAGACTGAACTACTGCAACAACCTCTTTCTAAATCTGCCTGCTTCTATTCGTCGCCCCCTTGATCTCATCCAGAACAGGACTGTGAGACTTGTCCTTGGCCTCAAGCCAAGGGATCGTATCTCTCCAGCACTGAAATGTCTGCATTGGCTCCCAGTGGCTGCGAGGATTAAGTTCAAGACCCTCAGAATTGTCCGCAAGGCCTTCTGGGGCCTTGGGCCACAATACCTTCAACTCTCTCTTCGTAAATATCTTCCTTCTTGAGCTCTTCGCTCCTCTGGCTCCAAGTCCCTCAGTGTCAGTTGCTTCTCCAAGCAACGAGTTGGTGGTAGATCTCTTTCTTCTGCTGGGGCCTCCCTCTGGAACAGCCTCTCTGCCTCTCTGAAACTTGACAAGAACCATCTCCAGTTACAGAAGCAACTCACAACTTTCCTGTTTGCTTCTGCCTTCTCTCTTCCTCTCCCCTGATGAATTCCTGGCTGAAACTGAACTGGTCACCTAGCTACCCTCTGATCTCGGGCCCAGGTCCCCTCCCTGCCAGTTGCACACCTGCACTGCCCCCCTGGCAACCCTTGGACTTGGGTCTGTATCTGTTACCCTGCAGTCCCCCTACCTGCACTTTGGACACCTGCTGTCTGCACCTACCCTTGCACTTGCCACCAGTTGTCCGCTCTTCTTGTATTGTTCCATCCCATGTACTGCACTGCACCCTCCTCTTTCCCCTCACACTTTTCCCCACCCCTCTCCCCTCCACTTGCGTGATCTCAATATCACCTGGCCTAGTAAGATAGTTGTCTCTGTGTTCCCATTGTCCTCCCTCCCTCATCTCATTGCTCCTTGAAACACTTGTGTATCGCTATGTTATAAATGCCATATCATATAATATCCACTAGTGATGGCCCTCCCCCACCCCATACGAGTCTCTCACTACCCACTTGGCCAGGGTCTGCAATGCACAGTCCTCCGCGATATGCTAGAGTCCGACCAAAACCACACAATCTCTGCCTGCCTGTTGACAACACCTCTGCGACATGCTGACCTGCTCATGTCGAGCACATGAGTGCAACTCCCCCCCCCATATCCATGCAACCATGAGCACATTATCTGGCCTGCTTCATCTGAATCAGCCCACTGCCCATTGAGCGCAACATTTCCAGATCTTGACTTTGACTCTCTGCTCCACATATGTCTGCGCTTATAGCCTAGCACATCTTCTTCTGCTCCAACTATACAAACTTGTGTTGACTTCTCACTCAATGAGCCCTGGAGTGCTTCTAGAAGCAGCTGTGCCACCACTTCATGCACTACTGCATCTTTTACCAAAGCTGCATTGGCCATTAGTGTCTCTTCTTCGAACCGCCACTAAGTTAACAATATGCATCTGTCACATCTGTCACATCACATGTATTATGTTGATCATGCTTACCTACTTTGCCTTTATGCAATTCATGATCTGGTGACCTTAACTGCTCAGCAGCCATTGCCATGTTCTACCCTATGCCGCTCCACTCTTACTATGTAGTCACCAGACTGTGCACACCCACTGATTTTGTCCCTATGCTTGTTTGCACACCTGATGTAGCCCCATACCATGAGGCAAGTATTCACCAGAAGGTGCACACCCACTGATTTTGTCCTTATGATTGTTTTCACACCAGATGTATCCCCCAGACCATGAGGTGAGGATTGTGTACAAACCTTGTAACTCGTATTGTTGTGACTGCAATTTTTAATGACTCAATGCACTTTCTGTAAATTGTGCCTAGGTGCCTCTGGGTTTTGTGCGGTGAAATTAATGCAAAAATAAAAATAATACAAATAAATAGTTTTAGGGTATTTGAAGGGGGTTAGGAGGAAGAAAGCACAAACATAAATGTTACTTACTTTAGAATCGTATGATGCCACTGCCCTCTCGATACATACCTATGGATAAACCGACCCATGGAATGGGTAGAAAGAAATACGTATGATTGAAACAGATAGACCCATTTGCCCCCCCCATGCACCAGTTTTGGCCCTCCACCAGACCCTGAAAATTGTACGAAGAAACAGTATTCCTGATGAGTTATAAATGTAGAATTGAGCAGACGTTCCTCCATTTTGCAGCCAAGGCCTTATGTGAAGTTGCTCAAAGTGTTATTTTAGAACTGGAAAACCGCAGTGCTTATATTTTTTTAACTTTATGAAAGCCACGTTCTAGTCTAAAAGTATAAGGCAGTCAAGGTTACAGTCCACCGGAGTACAAGATTGTGCTTGAAGGAGCATCGAGGAGATATCGTTCCCATGACACACGAACAGATAGGTAGCAATTATTTCTGGTCCAAACAGTAATTGATTAAACAAATAGACGCCTTGATGGCCAGGTGCATGGTTCCCCAATATGAAATACTGACAAAACAACAAATTAAGTTGTACACACAGTGCCCCTATGGATAATCAGTGCCAGTAAACTCTGTATTAAATACAGTAAAATAGAAGGAAATATCCCCAGCAGAAAGAGTGTGTTATTCAACCCGTGACCCAATTAAAAGTTTATGCACCTGCATTGGAAGTGAGCATCTAGACCACAGTTGCAAACTAGAATATTCAAGGTTTAGGGAAACAGTCTGCAACAAATGAGGCTCTGGAATGGGAAATGAGATGAGAGTATTTTCTTGTTCATGGAAATGGGGGGGTTGATCTCTCTATTCCCAGTAACAGTAAATTAAATAATAAATGCACTGACTAGGATGGTTGGAACATTCAAGTCCATCTTAAGAGGTGATATCCAATGATAGAGAATTATTCTTATCACTGTCAGTATGAAGTGTGCCAGCCAACCAGATTGTGTGTTAGGGATGTTAGTGTAATGCCGAATATGTTTGAGCGGTTGGACCTGGGTGGGATTGTAGATAATGGACTAACCAATTGTAGACTCCAATGTATAGGGACTTTAGGGGTCTTGATTAGCATAGGCAATTATTATGTTAGAAAATGTCAGATGTGTTATTTTTTGTAACTATGCAAATTGTGCAGTTTAGCACCTTATAATCCTCAGCCCGATGTGGGCTCATTTAGTTTTTTTCGTTTCTAGCCTGACTCCCGTCCAACACATTGGGCCTCATTAGGAGTGTTGCGGTAAGGCAACAGCAGCGCTGGTAGTGCTACCAATGCCGTTGTTACCTCGCTGCAACATTCCAAGTTTGCTCGCGGTTGCCACTCTAGACACCTGACTAGAGCAGGCGTGCAAAGCGGTACCCGCGAGCAGACTAGGATGGTAGCAGCGGTACCATTATGAACGGTAACGCTGCTACCATCCTCCCCATTCCCATTGAGCCCTATGGGGGTCCGGGTCCCGCGAATGGGAATTACCAGGCCCTCCAAGGTCGGAATAGCCCGGTAAATCTCCTTTTGTGGGACCCAGGCCCGGACCCGAGTTTGGAGGTATCCATGCCCTTATTAAGGGCATGGATACCTCCAAACTCGTAATGAGGCCCATTGTTGGTTAATAAAGTGAATAAAGCTGTCTTTCTTGCACATGGTGAACTTCCTTATTTTTGTTAATGAACTGGTTTTGCATGCATTAAAACAAAATGAAACTCATCAATTTCGTCTGATGACAAACAGAGGCAGCTTTGTTGGTTGTCACGAAGGCCAAGTAATGCAGCATCCTACCTCTAATGGGAACTGACTGCTCTAACCTGACCCACCCTCCATGAGACTCACCTTTATCGGTCACTTTATAGGTCACTGGTCATCTGATAAAACCAAAACCTAAAAACATTCAACAACAATCAATAGAATTTCAACACACATATCCTGACTCCTGCCAAATATAATAGATATTTTCATCAGTTCATTGTCCCTCTGCAGTGTCATTTTCCAGTTACTGTATCATATGACATCTTCCAGTTTGGCAATTCCTGCCAAGGGCCATTGACACCCCGCTCCCATGATGACCTTCACTTATTTATGAGCAACCTCATTGTCTTTTCCATTTCTGACCAGTCCACGCAATCACATGGGACCCGACGACCTTAGCACCCATTTCTGCCGAACAGCACCTTTCAGTCCATCACAGAGCACATTCCTAGATCTCCATGGGGAATCCAAGCATTGGCAAAGACAATGGGATCAGGGGGAAGAGCTGAAGAATCGAGTACAGAGAAAAACTGAAGGATTTGGGGCGGCAAAGAAATAAGGGGTGTTGTTGACTTTATATTACTCATGAATATTGTTAGACAAACCTTACCTTTAGTGTTTGTTATTTGATATATATTTAACAGAAACTTTGAAAATGTTTTTATTTTATTTTATTTATTTACATTTGTAAAGCCCACAAGGCGGCCCTGGAGCATCGTGGCACTGTTACATTAGGGCTTGCTTAGTTACATGAAGAATGACAGTAGGCAGGAAAACCAAAATAATACAGAACATGCATAGTTCACAGATTTGAGGTAATATTTACAACAGACAAGGCAAGGAGAGCTGACAACTTAATGATTCTGTGGTTACAGTGGAACAAGTTGACGCTTGTGGTGTATATATGAGGGCGGCTGTTTGTTGAATAGCTTGGTTTTCAGACCTTTGTGGAATGCAGCATGGGATGTTACATTTCTGAGAGAAGTTGGTAATGCATTCCAGTTTTTTGGAGCTAGACAGAAGAAGCTGGATCCTCCCGCTTCGGCTCTTTTGTAGGTAGGTACAGAGAGCATGTTGGTCAGATGAGACCGCTTTTGTCTGGTGGTGGTGGTTCTAATTTTTCTGAGAGATGTGGAGGGGCCGTGAGGGCAAGGCACTTGTGAGTGATTGCAAACATTTTAAACAGAATGCGCTCTTTAACGGGAAGCCAGTGGGCATCTCTTCTAGCCTGTTAGATGTGATCCCTTTTTGGAATGCTTAGTGCTGCTCTGAGTGCATTGTTTTGTGTTATTTGTAATCTGTTAAGGTTTTTGCCAGACGCGCCTATAAACAGAGCACTGCAATAGTCCAGTTTGGCCCCAATCATGGCTCTGGCTATGTTGAGGCCGTATTTGGCTAATAGGAAGAGTTTGACAGCGTTTATCATTTTGGCCAAGGAGGCAATGGCACTCACCTGGCGGGTCAAGGAGAGAGAGGAGTCAATGCAGACTCCTAAGGTTTTTGCGGCTGGTGATACAGTGATAGGGGTATTCTCAATGTTGAAGGAGCTGTATTTAGTTTCTAACTTGTTGAGGGTTTACTTGGACCCAACCAGGAGAATTTCAGTTTTGTCCCTATTGAAACACAGTTCATTGGCTACCTTCCAGGCCTGGATGGAGGCATAGATTTTACTGAGTGCGATGGCATCCTGTCCATAGGAGCCAGTTAGTAGCAGGACGACTTGGGTGTCGTCTGCATAGTTTGTATATGCTATGGCGCTATTATCCAAGTAATTAAAAAAAGGTAGAGTGAAAATATTGTAACGGGTGGGTGATGTGCAGGAGCCATGAGGGACTCTGCAGTGAATGGTGGTTGGCGGGGTGCAGGCTTGGTCTGAGAAGACTCTCATGAGTCTTCCTTCAAGGAAGGAGTTGACCCAGCTTGTAGCTTTAGGTGAGAAATGTGCTGAGTTTTCTCAAGTTGATTAAAGAGTGTCTTATGTTCGACAAGGTCAAATGCTGCCAGTAGATCAAGGAGCAGGAGCAGCACATGTTTGCCCTCATCAATAATTTCCCCTAGTTGGTTCTTGAGGTCCAGAAGGGCCGACTCAATACCATGGCCCGGATGGAATCCGTATTGCCTTTTGCCAAGGATATTGTTCATTTTGAGGAAGTGTTGGATTTGAAAATAAGCAGCTTTGTCCAGAATTTTCAGCAGATAGGGGACGGTGGTGATGTGTCTGTAGTTGATGGGTGAGTCTGGGTCTAGGTTGGGTTTTTTCAGAAGGGGGCAGACCCAAGCATCTTTGAGACAGGCAGGGATGGCGCCAGCAGCAAATGAAGCATTAATAAAGGCTCTCATGGATGGGGCTAGTGTGACTGTGCATTCTTGAATGAGATTGGCTGGGCATATATCGCCCTTGCAGTTAGATGGTTTGGTTTGTTTAATGATGGCTAGTACCTCAGTCTCTGTTACTACCCTAAAGGAGAAGGGTGTTATGTCCTCAGTGTCGTTGTTCGTTGCGGGTGACGTGGGTCTGTTGGCACAGGGTAATGTGTTGAAGTGAGTTTTAATTTTCTTCTGTAGAAGGTCTATTTTTTTGGGCATGGCTTGTTGCACTCTGATGCACCAACCTTCATCTTTCAGCAGTTCTTGTGTCGAGGTGGCAGGCATGGCCAATTCTTTGAAGATGGCGAAGAGCTCTTTCGACTCAGATTTGGCGTTAGAGATTCTGGCGTTAAAGGCTGATGATTTAGCTATGATGATGGCTTTTTTGTATTCTGCGGCAATAGTTTTGTAAGCCTCTAGCGTGGATATTTGTGGGTCCGTTTGAGACTCTGAGAGTGCCTTCCGCTTGTGGGAGCATAGTTTTTTGAGATCCTTAGTGAACCAGGAGTTTGTGTGTTTTTTTATTCTTGCTTTCTTGCTCTCTAAGGGGACAATGGCGTTGATGGCTGTTTTAATTGTGTTGTTATATAGTTCAACCAACACAAGGGGTCATTCGAGAACAGAGGTTTGAGGGCCTGCACTTCAAGAAGTGGGAGGATCCTATCCCTGGTAAAATTTTGTGAACATATAGCTAATGCTGGTGGGGTGGGTGAGCTGGTTTGGTGGATTGGGGTGGTGGTCAGGATGGAGATGTGGATGAGGTGGTGGTCTGTCCAGGGGCAGGGAGTGTTTGAGCTGATGTCTTCTGCACGGTTGTTGTCAGCTACCCAGTCTAGGATACGTCCTTTGGTGTGGGTAGGGTCTGTGATTTTTTGGATGAAGCCCATGTCCTGGAGTGCCCTGGCCAGGGACTTCGCTTGTTTATCTTTTGGGTCATTGAAGCCCAGATTGAGATTCACAAATAGGATTGATTTGGAGGTGTTTTTCAGGTTTTCACCTAGCATATGGAGCAGACTTCCATTGAAGTCGAGTAGGGGGATTGGGGGCCGGTATATGACATGAATGGCTATGGTACAGTTAGGTGAGAGGGAGAGTTTAACAGATAGAGCGTCAGCGTTACCTTTTATTGGTGAATTCATTTGTCTGACTGATAGGGATTCCTTCACAATGAGGGATACTCCTCCCTCTTCAGTAATAGGTCTATCTTGCCTGAAGATGGTGTATCCTGGAGGTAAAGCTAATGCGATGGCCGGGCCTGATGTTTCGTGGAGCCATGTTACCATGATGGCGAGAGCATCCAAGTCTAGATTGGTGATCAGGTCATGTGTTTCTGCGGCGTGGACTGGGAGAGAGCATATATTTATCAGGGAAAATTGAAGTGGGGTGGACAGGGTGTTGTTCTAGCTTGGAGTTGGTTAAGTTGCCCTTAAGTCAATTTTGGCAATGGATGCCGTAGTAGGGCTGGGGTTGCGGGGTACTGGAGTAGCTCTGTCCGATTATGTTTGATGTTCGTAGGTGCATGATGGGAGCGCATCCCTAGAAAGTGGTTCCTAATGGGTGTAGATCTGGGGTAAATGGGGTGCTGCATGGGACAACACCCTCCCCCCAATCTCATCCAGACCATGGCCAAGAGGATCATGACCCAGACATCCCCCACGAGATGAGTTTGTCTATTTACCCGATGACAAAATACCCTGGTTCAGAAACTTACACATAAGAGGAGGATGCCCACCAGCACGCCCGCACCAGCCCGCCCGTCTCAAGCCGACGCCTGCGACATGGATGAGCTCCACTGAGAACAGCCACAAGTATCCACATCATTAGCGATGCCATAACGACATAGCCAACTGCCAAGAACACACGTGCCACTATGCACACTGGTTACTCACACACCAACCTACACAAAGAACATACACAGTTCTATGACGTAGGTGACTGACACACCCACTGACGTGCATCGTTGTTATTTTTCACATAGGCCTTTTCACAATACCGCAGAAATGCAAGACGCCTGAAGAGCTTGTGTATATGCTTGCTGATGCTTCGAATATGACGACACCATCATGTATATCTAATATTGCTTGTGACGCCCTGTCAACCCAAGACCCCCATACCATGGATTATGTACCGCTACCCATGTACTAGGCCCGGGTAGGCCGCAAGCAAGAGTCACCCAGACAATAGCCTTGCCATGAAAATCCTCTCAGAACAAGAGTACAAGTGCTGACCATGCAGAACGAGCCCCCAGGAAGGGCTCACAGCCAAGGCTACGATGTTGCAACTGGCATGCCGCGAACCCAGCGCCAAGGTTATACCTGTAAAATGCCAAGCACACAGAAGCGAAATACAAATCTAATGCTCATAATTCTGCTCCAACTACGGTCTCTCCACACATGAGCAAGTCGAACTGACAAGGTGCCAGGCTCACAAGGCAGGAAGCCGCCTGGGTCCCACGTCTGGGACACAGGTTGCAACAACGAAGCAGCAAGATGGCCACCTACAGTGATGGGAATGACCCGCTCACAAGCCTATGAGCAGACCTGTCCGTTGCCTCCACAAACACATAGTTGCTCATTGTTGCTAATGACAGGTACACCGCGAGCTGGGAACGACAATGGTCCCAGGCTTGGGGGCTCGCGGGAGAACCAACCAGAACACAGGGGGGCTCATCACTGACGCCATTAGTGGTAGCCAATCACCAGGGGACCCCTTGTAACGATTCTAAAGTAACAACTATTAGGGACAACCCAAGTGTACCACCTGACCCATCCTTACCCACTAATAACCTTCTCCATATGCTACCTATACTAACCCTACCACTCGGGGAACCAATCCAGAGTGGCGATAGGTTTTTGCTAACTTTCCCAGGTGACGCGGATAGTGCGTCATACTACTGTAAAAAGGACCTGCGAGCCCCAAAAGAGTGAGAGTCTGATCGGACGCGTACGATCCGAGACCCATCCCTGCCGTTGTTATAATAAACAGCAGAACCACCTTGCTCCTTGTGTGTGTCTCATACTCCTTTTGGGGACATGGGAGGAGTTGGGGCCTCCCCAGCCCAGAGGCCTGTGGACGGCTCTGCCGGCCCCGGGAAAATCACCCCGACAAGTGCGGCATCTTAAACTTGCTACTCTATTAGTAAGGAAGTTTATGGGGAGATGGGTAGCGAGTTGTTGCTGGGTGGGGTGGGCATGGGGCCTATTGAAGAAGGATGGGAGAAAAGGTGTGGGGGGAATGTCCTATGAGTTCAGTGGCTGCTTCTTCATGCTGGAGGGGAGTACTAGGCTGGTGGAAGTTGTGTAGGTGTCTGCACGTGTCATGATGTGTGTATGGAAGCACCCAGCGACGACTTCCATGCGAAGGGCAAGTGGCGTGAGGTACATGGTTTGATTGCTTAGACACTTTAATGTGTTGGTTACTGGTTTAGTGATTTCTAGAAGGCAGTGGGGCAAAAAAGGGGTGGTGGTGGTATGCAGTCCACGTAAGTTTGTCTCAAAAGCATAGCTAAAATAGTATTCAGGGTTCTTGACCTAGCATACTTTTTGTTCGAGGGCAGTGGAGGATGGTGGCTGGAATCACTGATGGCCATTGTGGGTTGGATCAGTGGGTTTAAATTAGGTAACAGACAGTATTAAATACAATGCAAGAGATTAAGTTGGGCAGGGCACAGTATCATTGTAAGCTTCAGTGAGCAATACAATGTTAAATTCAAATTGGGCAGGGTGCAGTATTTAGAATTAACACCAAAATCGGCAGCAGTGTTCAGTGCAGTACAGTATTCAAATTGGCAAATTGGCAGTATTCAATAGGCATTGAACAGCAAACAACTTTAGCGTTTGTCATAGAGTCGCAGGTGTTAGTAGATCACGCCGCTTATGCAAGTAGTATCATTAAGGTGCCGCATACTATTGTTAAGGATTTCAATCAGGCACACACCCAGGTCTTGCCTAGCATGTAGTGTGCAATGAAACCCTTATTTATTTGTGTCTATAAATTCAATATTCTGAATGATATACCACTCATACCAAATCCTTCTCAAAATACCCCTCAGGTCACACTGGATCAGGAATCAGGCTAGTTTGTAAAGGTAAAGATTTATTTATTTATTTTATATTCAAATCACACATACATTCTGATACATAGATATATGGGGCAGCAATCACGTAAAAGTGAGAATACAATTCAGAAAATAAGCAACACAACTGAATTCACTTATACTCATTCAGAATAGAAAACACAGGAAAAAGAACAGTTTTGGTTTGTGAACAGATAGTGTTTAGCTTAATATTTATCCCTGCAAAGTAATTTAGGGCACAAATGAGTAATCCTACACAGATGTCAGTAATCAGCAGGTATTCAGGAATGAAAGATAATGTCTAGAGTTGAATGAAATCTTCCCTCCCCAAACAAGAGAGAAAACCGTTTTAGGAAATTGGCACTTTTAAATGACAGGTGAAAATGGTTTTGTGAAATAATGCAAAAGGGTGCAAAATGCTTAAATGGAGAAAAATTTGTAGGAAAGCAACATTAAACAGGTCCTAACACACATGAGTTACAATATAAACAACAGTATACACTTTAGATCAGTATGGGATTTGAGAAACACTTTTTATGATAAAAAGACACGTGTAAACCTTTGCGAAAATGTGAATTCACAGCAAAATTTCACTATGCGATATTTGAAAAAAACAGGTCAGACACACTGTTCCGCGATGTGGTTTTTGGTTGTGGATGTAGCTAAGGTCTTAGGTATCAGTGAGAGTTAGAAGTTTTAGTAAGAAAAAGAGAATGCCACACATGAATCAGTTACTCACGGCCGCTCGTAACTCTTCACGTGTGATACTCTAGTTTCTGTTTTGTATGGGAATTACTATACTTAATCCCAATCACTAATGGGTTATGGTTTAATGAAACAGATGTGAAAAATCAGCGCAAGAATGGTTCTGACAATATTAGGGTTCTGAAGTTAAAGATGGGATGGGTTGAGATTGGGATAAGACAAGGCAAATATACTATGGGTCACTGTCCTTCCTATTAATACTTAGAGTCAATTGTAATTAAAATTGGACTGTCAAAGTTCTGGTCATCAGATCGGGTCAGGTCTACTGGCAGCAAGGCACTTCTGGAGGGATCGGTTTGCGGTGCGGTTCTGGTCAATTTTGGACTGCACCTCAGACTGGATTTTGGATGGGCCCTTCTGGTCACTGGACACGGTAGATAGCAGGATACAAGTTCCAGCAGGCAAGCCTTAATGGTGGAAAGCCAAGCTGAATCAGAATTATTCTTTTAAGTTTTTGGGCTGGTTGAATTTGGGCCTAGCTAAAAAGAGTTCAGCATTGCTAAGGCCTGTATTCTGCAAATAAATCTAAATCTTCAAAGAAGTCTGGAGTCAGCTACAAGATGAAGAGTTCTGGAGCAAGGAGAAGAAGTCAGGAACAAGACGCTGCACAGAAATCTGGGTGTGTTCTGGAAGCAGTGTGTCCTATGTGGAGTGAAGTTTCTGTATTTATACTACCAAATGACATCACCAAGTTTATGGTGTGGGCAGAATTTCAAAAACATACCCCCACGTCTGTGAGTGGCCACAGGCACTTGCCTTGTCCTGGTTGGCTGTCTGAACAGAGCTGTGATTTAGGAACTCCCACATTGATTTTGACCACCACTTAACTTTTGACTAAATGTACATTTCTAAAATGATGTTCCCTAATAAAATCGGACATATACATTTCATATTGATGGGCTATATTTACCTTCAATCCCCATCTCTGTGTGAGCTGTCTTTCTCATTCTTTTTTTTTAAAACACTTTATTTTTGGATCAAAGGCATACAGATATATCAAACAATTCAGAAATATTAAATTAACGTTCTTATTCAGCCTCCCTCTCTTTCTGATGTTGTCCAACAATGAACATGGTCTCTTAGCTTTTGAGTGTTCTCATTTTTCATTTTACAATCCCCATACCTCTTTTCCCCCCTGTCCCCTCTCCCCTTTCTCACCCCATCCCTGCTTTAACTAACACATAAGAATAATATAAAACAGTACAGAGATCAACATGTGTGAGTACTCTGGTTAGGGTTTGTTCAATTTTAATCATAACAGTTTGGATTAATAATTTCTAATTTGGTACATCTTTGGGTGCTTATCAGTGGATCATGTACATACAATCTTAGACTTGCAACATTAATAGTTCTGCTATAATGAGAGTGTTTTTTGTAACTTTGGTTCCTTAAGTCATCCAGGTTTTGTCTTCAAAGCTAAAGCCTAAAATTAGGTTAACATCTACCAATTTTCAGATTTATCCTTCTTTCGGTTGCACAGTTAAAGAGTTTTAAACTTAACCACAAATAAGGATTTAAACATCAAAGTTCTCCTTTGTAACTTCTGCTTCACAGGCAGCAGCTGTCACAGTCCTTTGATCAGGGAGGTGAGTCCCCTTCCTGGAGAGGGAAGATCCCCTGTAGAGATCAGTTGGACAGCTTGCCATTGTTCTTGGCTCAACCCCAGATGAATGCCTAATGAGGTCTCATTGTGCTCCTTGTCAATGTGCAGGAACCTCCCTCAGCCATTAGCCTTCCTGTAGCAAGGAGCTGTCAAACTGAAGCGTCAAACTTTCTCAGGTTGGCCACTGTCCAATCAGAATTAAGCAGTTACTTAACTCCAACACTGGGTTTCTTTAAAACTCACAATAAAGTTTTTTTCTTTAACACATATAAAAATAAGCACAGTGTATAAGGGATTTGGACATTTAAACGAATTAAGCCCTTCACAAAAATGCTTAAATCGGTGAATTTTGCAATTTCTTCAGGAGCAGAAACAATCTTAAACTGGGTTTGACATCTAATTTTATTAAGCAGCTGTCAGTCAGTGAGGTCTGGATTCCTCTGGCTGCCTGGAGAATCTATTCTTTCAGCATGCTTTTCCTTTCAATAATTCACTTGGAAAATGACTGAATTTAGCTCCAAAACAGCACTTTGAAGGTTGCCATTGATTGCGAAGCTGTATCTAAAGGCATTTTCGGATTTTAGCCCACTTTTGTGGCCTTGATTCATTTGACAGGTATCAGCACCTACTGGCATTCTCCTGCAGGGAGTTCTTGTTTTGACATCAACTTTGCCTGTCTTTGACAGGGTGAGGCAGCCTTCTTGTGATTTATGACCCCTGCATAGTTTTTCAGAGTTGGCACGCACAGGGGTTAGCGCCTCCATTTTTGGCAGTTTCTTTCCCCCAGTGGCAAAGGGATGTATTAGGGCGCATGGTATGGGTTGAAATAATCCACACATCCCCTTCCCCCGACTTCAGCGTGATGTCCAGTTGGGGGAGAGTAGAGAACGTGGGATGCTTTTCCTTCGGTCCATGTGAAGAAATCTGGTTGCTTCTCCCATCAGCGATGGATGCGAAATGCTCTCCTCCGGATTTTCCCCCTCTGGGTTTCCGGTAGGCTCTTCTATTTGCCACAAAGTATACCTGGGATGTCAACTCTTTAGCTGGTTTATGTGGACCCACTTGTCTTCCCCCTCTGTCAAATTGCCCTTCGGGATGCGGATTCTGCAGGCGACTGGTGAGATTCTGTCCACAATTTCAAAAGGACCTGGCCAATTTAGGAGACATATGTGCTCTTTGTATTGGTTCCTTTGGAAATTGTACAAGTAGACCCTGTCTCCTACTTGATATTCCTTTTCAGTTGTCTTAAGGTCATAGTGGGTCTTCAGACTGTCTACAGATCTTTCTAGATTCCGCTGAGCATACACAAAACAATGTTGAAGGTGTTTTCTCAGATTCTCAGCATACTCATGAGTTGTGGAAGCATTTATCAAGGTCTGCTCTTGGGTTCTGTAGAGCAGATGCTGGGGTAGCACCATCCTTCATCCAGTCATCAGCTCAAATGGAGACATTTTTTATTGCAGAAGAAGGGGTATATCTGATGGCCATCAGGACTAGGGGTAATCGGACATCCCAACTTGGCCCAGAATCTGCCACAAACTTTTTTAATATGTTCGCAATAGTTTTATTGTACCTCTCAATTCCACCACTATAGGACTGGTGGTATTCAATGTGTAGTTTCCTTTTACCCCAAGTATCTTCCACATCTTAGTCATCATTTCACTGGTGAAGTGACTACCTCGGTCTGACTCAATCCTTTGGGGTAGTCCAAAATGCGAGAAGATGTGATTGATCATCAGGGTTGCTGCTGTTTCTGCCTTGCAGTTTGGGGCCGGAAGACATTCCACCCATTTAGTAAACAAGCATGTTACGGTTAACATGTACTTGTTCCTCCTAGAGGAGCGAATCATGGGCCCGATAAAATCGACTTGCAAATCTGACTAAGGCAGTGACATCCCCCTCTTTTGGAAGGGAGCACGGTGTGTGAATGATGTTGGCTGAAATTGTGCACACACAAGATACGCCTTCAAGTAGTGGTCGAGGTCCTGCCCCATGTGTGGCCAGTATGCAACCTCTCGCAAGATTTATAATGTCGTACGAAACCCCTGATGACCGGCTCTGGCCAGATCATGGGTGTGACTTAGCGTCAGGCTTCGGAATGAGGTAGGGACCACCCACTGGTCATGGTCAGATATGGATCTACTCACCAACAAACTGTCTTGGATTCGGAACATTTCTGGACATTTCATCAACACTCAGAGGTCCTCTTTCCCAATGCAATCAGTATCCGTCAGGGGAAAGTTCTCAGGGTCCTCAATGTGTTGATACAACTTACCAATTAATTGATACCCTTTTTGAGCCGTAATTAAATCAGCATCTAGGGTCTCCTAACTCCACTGGGCAGTTGAGAGTTCATTGTGAGCATTTGTCTGGGACCTAGTGAAGGCAAGCGTCCCCAACCAGCACGATCCTCCCCGCAATGAGAGACAATAAAGGACTCTCCCAAAATGGGAATAAGGCCAAGACAGAGTGCGGGTGAGCGTAAATGGGAGTTTATCAATCAGAATAGGGCATGCAAAGAACTCTGCAAACTCCGAGAGCGCTCTGTCTGACAATAGCAAAGACAGGCGTATATATTTACAAAAAACGTCATAAGAACCTACACACTATAGGGGGCACAAGTTCATGGGGATTGGGTGGCGACGACTAACTATAGGTGCTGCTGTGATGTGGTTGGCTTTGGCTGGAAGACGTCACTGGGCAGCCTCGTGGTTTGGGCTGGGCCTGGCCGGGTGGCGGAGTTCATCCAGGCGGTGTTGTGGGGCCATCGTGGCCAGTGGCAGAGATGAATGTCTCTTCCTGACTTATTAGCCCTATGCCATGCACATCGCAGTCATTCGAGCATTTCTAGCCTTATCTTCTTCAGTAAATCTTATACTAGGTTATACAACAGGTTAATGCAACACAGGAGGAATGCACCTTGTGAGGGGACTGGAGGTAATACGTCAGGGCATGGTTACCAGTGTCCTGTTGACCGGGGCCATAGGTCGAGGGGCTAAGCTTCAGGGCCTGGCACGGGCGGTACATGTCTTTCTGCTTTGTTAGAAGTTGTTATGGATGTTCCGCTGTTTGTTGTCAAAGTGTTGGGTGTCTTTATTGCACAGGGCCATAAGTCTGAGGTGGTCCGGTGGGTTGTGAGGTTTACGAGGGGGCGCGTACGTTCAGGCAGAGGTTTACTGCTGTGCTGTAAATAATGCAGGTGGCAGGTGGTGGCCTTGGGTGCTACAGAGGGGGTTACAAATCCTTGAAGCGGCTCCAGTCTGGTTGGGGGAGGTAAAGCAGCGCGGCGCGGTCTCTGCTCTCATGCCTTTGGCAGCCCTCACAGGGTGGGAGGGGGAATGGCCTTGCAAGTATTTCACAAAGGTATCTCCCTCGTGTGTTGCTGAGTTAGGTAAAAACATTAAGCATTTGAACATTCTATAATACTTATTCAAATCTTTTTTAAAACATGCATTTCAACTTTGCTGGATGTGTCTCGATTATTCCCAGTCTGAACACCGTATTCGTACACTATGTTTTAACAACTACAATATTTAATTACATGCATATATATTTGTAGTAAGTGAGGTAGTAGTCGGGTTGGTGGAATACATAGGAAATGACTCGCCACTGTACGTGACGGTGGAGGCGCATAAGAAGCTTAGACATACACACATAACAAGTGCATTTCTTGCGCATCCTTCGCATGAGATTCACAGTCTGGTTACATTCATTTCCTCGTATATTCTAGCAGCATTAGTTCAGGTATGGCGCGAGCCCATGAGGTGTAAGTTTTCTCAGTAATATTCGTAACAACTAGATTCCTGGTGCGTTCCGTCATTATTAGCACCCAACTGCAATGATATATGTTCATCATCGCTTATATCATGGGGGCATGATCTCTTGTAATTATACATCTTACAGGTTTTTACAATATAAGGGGTTTTATGAGAGGAAAGCATCTTTTGCAAGTAGTCTCAACATTAATATACGAGGATTGTCGGGCCTGTGATGACCATTTTATTGTTCATTTCATTTTGCTTAGGCCTGCTGGCCGGGTCAGGCTGGGAGCGATGATACGATACACTGCGGGAGGTGAACTGTTACAATGTCAGTGCATTACACTAGCTCATGTTCTTTTGGTTCGTGGGAACGGGCTCGCAGCGGATCTACCAGGGTGCTGCGGCAACAATGATGACTGAAACCCTCCAAGGGTGGGGGCCGCGCTACAGTGCGCTGAGCTCACACCATCCTTACCAGACAAAAATGGTGTCTAGGCCTAACTAAATTTTAATACGTGTGGGCAATTAATGCGTGCGGGCAATGTCTCCAGTGGGTGAGCCCTCCACCACCTGGGCCCGGGTGGCATGAGGAGACGCCCAAAAGAGCCATAGTCCTCACCTGGGGAGAAAGTGCAGGCGAGGGGGGTCGTCTTGGACCAGTCCTCCCCTACATTTCCCCCCTTTCGTTACTAAAGTAACGAATTCTTTAAATCTTCTATCCTCCTACATTCTGCCTCGTCCATCACTGCCTCATCCCATGCCGGAGTTCCTTTGATGGGCATCCATGCCCTGCACACTGCTCTTAAGCTCTCACCTCTCCGGGCATATTCATCTGGAGTACACGTTAGATATATGCACCCACCATCTGCTTCCAAATCTACCCAAACTTCCTCATACCATTCTAGTATACGGGGCTCTTTGATGGTGGTGTGCCACAACTTATCTACAATATCTTTATCGTGGTATATGGGCACCAGTTGGTACCTGGGCGAGTTATCTATCCCTGTTTGTACTTGTGCTTCTTGCATTGTTTTTATTGTACCGTGTGAGTTGCCCATTGTCACCATCATCATTGCACCATTTGGTACTGCGTTAGCACAGACTCGAAGACCCATCTGGCACAAGCAAAAAAGTAGAAGGAGGAACACTACAGCTGGTATTAAAAATTTTACAGTTGTTCCAAGCCATGAGGGAACCCAGGAGAAGATGTTGTCGAACCAGGTACTTGCTTCTGCTCCGCCTTCTATTTTCATTTTTTCTCCTAGGTTGTGGACTGCTTCGATCACATGGGACAGGGAGCCGTTCTCTGTGTCTTCAGAAGGTACGAAAGTGCAGCAGGCACTTCCTATTTTTCGGCAAACACCACCGTCCATCGCTGTCAACAGGTCCAGAACATACCTGTTTTGCATGGTCATTAGTCGTAAAGCTCTTAGTTCTACTTTGATAATATTGAATCCTTCTTCAGTGTCGTTCGCCAACTGAATCAATTCCCAGCGTGTTATCTGGAGCCACTTTGCGTTTGCCCTTGCTTGGACACTTGAGACGAGTGAGGCAAAAAATGTTTCTGCTGAGCTGAATAATCGATATTTATCTGGGATCTGAGCCAATAGTTCTGATGATGCCTTTGATATGTAATTTGATGCTCGCCTGTTACGGGTCAGCGCTTCTTCCTTGCTTCCAGAAGACAGAACATATATTTGTGACTCTGCAGTTGGTTGAGCCACACTCTGCATGCGCTCCTGTGTCCTTTTGCTCCCATCGATGTGGCTTTCTGGTATCACCATTAGTGCCGAATGCAGAGTGGCCATTGAGCAGCTGCCACTCCATGACTGGGGAAGGTGTAGGTATGCCTGTTTGCCGCACACCCAGTATGTGTCCATCAGGGCCGCTGTCCCTTTCTTTAGGTCTGGGATGGTGAGGGTCTTGTTGCAGTTTGAGTTTGTTCCCATGGGAGTTCTCCCTTCTCCTTTAAAGCACAGCTTATAGTCCATTTCGCTCTGTAGTTTGAACGGCTTTTCAATGGCAGTTACCCAAGTTAACTTTGAAATGTGTTCTCTCCATACTGGTGTACATGTTTTCTCTATCCACTGTAATCTGTCCGGTGCCACACCTTTTAGTGCTTCCGCTTTGCACAGTACTTCTTCATCCTTTTGCTTGTTGTCAGAAAAAAGTGTCCCTCCTATCACAAAAAATGGTTCTTTCAAGCATACTACTCCTGCCGTTTTTGGGTAACACGTTTTCTCGTTCTGCAACATTTGAAAAGTCACTTCGTGTGCCTGGAAGGTGTTCTTAATCCTGCACAGCATGAGATGAAGGAGACATTGGGCATCCACAATAGGCAACTCTTTGGGTAGTAACACTTTAGGTGTACCTGATGCATGGGGGATGAGGGAACAGACATAACAGCTTTCGTTTGTTGTCTGTTTAGCTGTGGCACTCATGTCTGCATACCACTTATTTGTTTGATGGGGGTGTCGTGGGTCTTCCATCTTATCTAGACCTAGCCCATAGTACTCATCATACTTCTTCCTCCCTGTTTCTCTCTTTCGTCGGGCATTCTTGTTACTCATGTACTTCCCAACCCCCTGATCATTGGGCAAACTAGACCCCCCTTCCTCATTCCCGCCCCCCTTGGCCCATTCATCATATAGTATTTCGTACATTTCTAGTGGCTTTTCGTTTTCTTTTCTGACGCTGTCTGGCAGATTGTTTTTTGGAATGTTGGCAAGTTTGCTGGTGGGGGTGTCATACAACCATGATATGGCAGACGGGTTTCGATCGTTGGAACTATGGGCATTGTAACTGGATACCCCTGGTGGAGACACTGTGTTGCTCTGCATTTCACCATGTGGCTTTTCTCTTTGTGCGGTCACAACACTTGGTGGTGTGGTATGATACCCCCAGACAAGTTCAGTTCCGTCCCATATCAAAAAATCACCTTCCCTGGTATTGACACTTGCAGTTGCATTGGGCCCGGTGGTACTGTTAATTGGTCCAGTAGTGTTATTACTTCCTCCCCCCTCGTACATCTCGATAGAGATGAACGCTATAAACCAATACGTAACCAAGCCAAACATTATCATAAAAAACAATGTGATGCATGCTGATAATCCACACTCATACGAATATCTACATCTTTCATATACTAATTCTCTCATTCTACTAATTCTATCCGTTGCAGGCTGCCCGTTAGATGCCATGGAAGCTCCTGTTTGAGATATAAAAGTGCATTAAGTGCATGCATATAAACGTTTTGCTGGCACCATCTGTGCCAATACATTTGACGGGGAATGGAAGCGGGTGGGGGTGCGGGGGGGAGGGGTATTCACAGACAAGGATGTATTCAAGTTATAACATTTTTATTTCATTAATTACATACCACTCATCAAAAAGAAAGAAAGCACACATATATACACATTTTTCTTTTTTTTTTTTTTTTTTTTTGTAATATCCTTGTCAGTCATTATTTTATTCAATTCCAGTGCTGACATTATTCCATTCAGGTCCAGTGTTGACACACACACTCACGCAAGTCGATATTTAGACATCTTACTCATTTGCATCGTTTGCTGTTGTCTGTGCCTCCTCCTCTATTTCCTCGTGTACATTGCTGTATTGCTGTATGCTTTTCGTACGTCGGTTAAGTGCACCCAATATCTCAAGCCCTTCACTTTTACTGCCGTGGGCGTGCAAAATATTACTTCGTATGGGCCGTGGAACCGTGGTGCATTCCACCGACGCACAAAGCTTCTGACATAAATTGAGTCGCCTGGCATTAGCTGTGAGCATCTGAGTGTTCACGCAGTGGGGAGTGTGCTGTGTTCATTCGTCTCCCAGTCACGATCTCGTGTGGGGACAAGTGGTGGTCTTTACTTGGTTGATTTCTCAACTCAAATAGGGCCAGGGGTAGGCAGTAAATCCAATTTTTCTTTAGTGAGAAGCATAGTTTTGATAGTCTGCCTTTTAACAGGCCGTTCATCTTTTCCACTACGCCATTACTTTGTGGATGATAAATCGAACATAATTTATGTTTTATACCCAATAATGTGGTAACTTCCTTGAAAAGTTCATTCACAAAGTGAGAGCCGTTGTCTGAGGGTATTACGTCACAAATTCCCCAGCGCGGGAACACTTCCCTCACTAGGAACTTGGCGGCGCTTTTGGCATCAGGTCGCGCACATGGTCCCGCTTCCACCCACCTTGAAAATGGGCACACCACCACGATCATGTACCGCGAGCCATTACACCTTTCCCCCATGTCAGCATAATCTATATGCAGTTCTCTGAAGGGGCCAATGGGTTTGGGAATTGTTCCCCGGAGTGTTCGTAATGTCATTCCTGAGTTGTATATTTGGCATGTTGTACATTCCATTGCTAATCGAGACACATGTTCCTGGAGACAGGGCACAAACCATTCTTCCTGTATCTCTGCTGCGATGTGCTGCTTGGTGTTGTGTGCGGGGAAGTGTAACTGTTGAAATGCAACTTCTAGTAATTGGAGTGGCATCACCACTTTCCCTGAGTTATTTTGCCGCCATAGTAGATCTGTCCCTGATTGGCTGCATCCCCGTTTCGTCCATGTTAGTTTTTCTTCTGCACTAGCTCCTTCCTGTAATTCTAGTATTTGTGATAAGGGCATCATGTTATACCCTTCTGACAATTCTTTGGTTGTTGTGTTCTTGATCATGAACTCACCGGTGTCGTATTTCTGAAAATAGGAAGCCTCCTTGGCGGCAGCGTCTGCTGCCGCGTTCCCTAAAGACACAACGTCTGAGTTGGAGGTATGGGCCTGGCACTTCACTATTGCTACGGCAGTAGGGTTTTGTAGGGCCTCAATTAATTCTTTTAACAATTCTGCATGCTGCACTGGTGTTCCATCTGCCCTTCTGAAACCCCTACGGCCCCATCTTGCTAGACCTCCATGTACGGTCGTTGTCATGTAAGCTGAGTCTGTGTATATTGTAACTGCACAGCCCTTTGCTGCGTGTAGTGCTTCTATGAGCGCAACCAGTTCTGCTGCCTGTGCAGAGTAATGCGACGGGAGGCGGTACTGTACTAATGTTTCAAACTCACCTTCCTCTAATCTCACTACCGCCATGCCAACGTGTTTTTCTCCCGTGTCCATATCAATTGATGCGGACCCATCCACAAAGTACACTTCCCCCTCGCTGAGAGCGTTTTCACACACCACTGTGCCCTCCCCTCCTTCTCCTGTGTTGGTTGCGCAATCGTGATTTTGCATGTCTTCTACTGTGCACGCTTCTGTAATGAATGTGGCGGGGTTCACTGTTTTACATCTCACTATGTGAATGTTGGCGCTGGACAATATAATCTCGTATGCTGTTGCCCGCTGTGTGGTCAGTGTGCTTTTTGATCTTTCAAGTATTGCAAATAATGAGTGCTCCACAAACAATGTCACAGGGCATCCCATTACTATTGTGGCACTTTTTTCAATCGCAAATGCGGCTGCTGCGAGTGATTGTTCGCACGCGAAATGACCCTGCATCACGGCATCTAAAGTACCACTATAGTAAGCTAGGGGCTTGTGTCCTAAGGATGTCTTTTGTGTCAGCACCGCTGTCATAAGTGTTCCTTTGCAATGGGAAAATAGGTAAAATTCGTGTCCATAATCAGGGTTTGCTAGTACTGGAGCGCTTGAAATTAGCTCTTTCAGTGATTTGAACGATGTGCTCATTTCTTCTGACCATTTTATTTTTACATTCTCCTGTTGTGCTTCTTTGAGTGCTTGTAGGAGGGGCCTGGTGTATGCTGCATAGTCTAGTATCCATGCTCGGCAATAATTGCACATCCCCAAAAATGTCTGCATATCTTTCACTGTTGTGGGTTCTCCTACCGATCTTATTGCCTCTACCCTGTCGGGAATTATTCTTTTTCCATCTTTCGATATGAGCTGTCCCAGGTATAGGACCTCAGGCAGACAATACTGTAGCTTCTCCTTGTCTACCTTGTATCCTTTGTTGGCCAGTAAAGTCAGGAGCATTGTTGAATCTTTTCTACACGTTTCTTTGTCTTGTGCACACACCAATAAATCGTCCACGTACTGAATAATAGTACTCTCTACTGATAGGTTTCCCAAGTCTTCATGCAATATGCGGTTGAATATGCTCGGACTTTCACAGTATCCTTGTGGCAGTCTGCAGTGTTCATATCTTTTTCCCCCCAGTGTGAACGCTGTAAGGTATCTACTCTCTTCAGCCAGAGGTATCGAGAAAAATGCGTTTTTCAAGTCCACTACTGTAAAATGTGATGCTGTTTTTGGGATACTGCATAGTATGGATGCAGGGTTCGGGACTAGAGGGAACTCTTTTTGTATTACATCATTGAGGGGGCGTAAATCCTGTATCATCCGCCAAGATCCCCCCTTTGCTTTTTTGATTGGATAAATACATGTGTTACATGGGGAGTTTGAAGGCACTATTATTCCTTGTACTAGTAGTGCATTTATCGTCTCTTTTATCCCTTCTTCAGCTTCACGGGACAATGGATACTGTTTAACTCTTGGTAGGATAGCTCCTTGTTTTAGGTTTATTCTCACAGGTTGTACTCCATGCAACAGCCCTACATCATGTGGGCCTGTTGTCCATAAATTGTTTGGTACTAGCCTCATGTCGTCATCAAAAAATGACGGTGGTGTTCCTACCACTGCCATTAATTGGACGGGGATCTCTCTGGCTTGGATCAAAATGTCACAGGGCATCGCTATTTCCATTACTATCTCACCTTCTACTTCTGTGTCTGAAAAGAGATCCTCATCTGTTACCTCGCGTAAGGCAAGGTTGGCGTCTGTACACAGTACGGTGCACCACTCACATCCTTCTCTGTCCATTCCAATCACAGCGATCCGTTTCGCTGATACCTGCACCGCGTGCAAATCCAACGACACCACGGATCCTGGTGTTGCATTCGGCCACACTATGGGGCGGAAGAGGAATTCTGCTGGAATCCTCCAATCCATGTTTTTTAGCTCTGGGACTATGAGGGCCAAAGTCTTTAGCCCTGCAATAAACATCTCTTCCTTTTGTGGCAGCCCTCGTATTTCCTGTGTGGTTGTGTAGGCTTGCACTACCAACATTGCACGCAAGGGACATATCCCGGGTGTAGAACACACTATTCCTCCTTCGTTAAATGATATGGTCATGTTAAGTTTACTCATAAGATCCCTCCCCAGCAAATTTATCGGGGACTGTTCATAGTACAGTAAGGGTGCTTTTACGGTCTTGCCCCCTATGGTTACATCCAACGCTTCTGTGTAAGGAACTTCAATTACAGCCCCAGAGAACCCCTGCGTCTCTAACTTCCTGTTAGATAACGGGAATCGGCCCTCTCTGACACATGATTTCTCCGCTCCCGAATCAACCATGAATATAAATTGCCTGTCTCCTATCTGCGCCCCCACCAATGGTTCCTCTGCTGCACAGTGGGTGGTAGATAGAACTGGACACGCAAGTGTTCTCTGTGGGCTGTCCTATGCGGGGTGTCTCATGGCCCCCCCTTCATTAAATACGTTACCTGAGACCACTGACATGCCGTTATAAGGTGCTGGTGCGGGGGCCCCGTTAGCTGCTGTCGCGAAAGGGTTGCCTGGTGTATATTGCATGCTGTCGTTGTGAGGCATGTTTTGTGGGTGGTTCTGTGTTCTATATTGGGGTCCCTGTTGCTGGCTCGTGTTACCCTGGCTTGGGTCTCTCAGTTGCTGTTGTCCCATCGGAAGGCCATATGGGCTTCCCGGGTGGGGATGGCCATACTGTTCTACCTCCTGGAACCCGTTGTTTTGTCTACTTCTGCACTCCCTGGAGTAATGTCCCCATCGCCCACAGTTCCAGCAACTCCCCTGAGGGCCCCTGGGACCCTGCCATCCACTTCCTCCCATTCCCCCGTACCCCTGTGGTCCACCTCCTCTTCGGCTCCTGTACCCACCTCGTCCCCCTCGAGGGGTCCACTCTTGCCACTGCGGACCTCCACCCTGCTCCTGCTCGTTCCACTGCCGCTGTCCTGTTCCCGCCCAATTAGTTGCCATCCTTCCTTGTATTGCTATCAGCCCCTCCTCCTCATCTTCCCCCTCCCTGTTGTGTGGGAGCGCGGCTACTGCTGCTGCAACCTTCACTAACTTTGTCTGCACCAACTTCGCCTCGTCTGCCAATCTTTTCTGCGCCACCTCCTTCTCCCTCTCCTTTATTCGCTTACAATGGTGTACTATTATGCTCTGAATTTCCGGCCATCCCTTTGCTTCTATACCTGCTATTTTGTCAAGCGCCTTCTGCACTTCCTTTGGGAGCCCCCTTTTTATAATGAAGTAAAATAAAGAGGTCGATTGATACCAGGGCGTGCCCGTTTCCGCTCTCCACATCTCTTGGACCCGAAAAATGTAATCCATAGCCTCCTCCCCGTCATTCATGGCACACTGCATCACGGACTGTAAGTCAGGTGTGTCTGGAAATGTTTCGCGTAAGGCGTCCCACACCCTCGCACGCACTGTGTTAAA
The DNA here is from genome assembly GCF_040938575.1 of Ambystoma mexicanum. NCBI lineage: Eukaryota > Metazoa > Chordata > Amphibia > Caudata > Ambystomatidae > Ambystoma > Ambystoma mexicanum. Next base: position 618,266,787 of record NC_090923.1, on the reverse strand, counting down.
GGAGGCCCCATCATGGCGGTCGCAATCTAATGTTACTCCCGGGAAACCGGCTATAACCCATACTCTTTCAGCCTGGTCGCCCACCGCTGATACGAGCAGGCTTTTTACATCTCCTACAGCTAGGGGTACCCCAGCTGTATGTTTTTCGAAGGCGTATATCCACTTACTAGCCCCTCCTGATAATGGGGGCAATAGCTTTAATAAATTAGCTTTATCCATCTGTGCCCATGGGATATAATTAGGCCTTCCTCCTCCCCTATGTATCAACGGGAGCTGTAGCTTTCCTTTCGCTGTTGCGTCCGGACCCGTTTTGGCTGCTGATGTTCCCATTGATGCCATTTTCCCCACTCTGTTCCTTAGTCGTCCCGACCACTCATCATCTAGGGTTCTCATAGAACATGCACCTTCCTCCCCCTCGCTTCCCCCTCCTATTGCCATACTCAATCTGTCGCTTTCGTCTAGCTCTTCTCTAATATCACATAGTAATTCCTCTCTAAGTCCCCTAAGCCTTTCTTCGTCACCACCATCTTCCTCTCGGGTCCCTACTTCTATTATTCGCGTTGGTTCTTCCTCAATCCTAAACAGGATCTCGCCCTTCTTCCACCCCTCTTCGGGCCTTCTGCTTTCCTCTGAGGCTCTAGACGTACGTCCAGCTCTAGTTGTATCCAGTGCTGTCCGTTCACATATGTTTTTTATCCTCGAGAGCTCATCTTTTGCTATCGACAGTCTTGATTCTAGATCATCTGTAAGTTTCTCTATGTCCACCCTTTGTGTATTCGCCTGGCCTCGCTCCCTTGTACTTTCATAAGGTGGGGGTGCAGTGGGCCGGTGGGGTGTGGTAGTTGTCGGGGGAGGTACATACGTTGGATCACTGTATCCTTCTGCGGGTACAGGTTTCTTTAATATCGGGTATAAACTTATTACCTCTACTGGTGGTGTTACACCTGGCAATTCTTTGATATCTTTCTGTAACACCAGTGGATTGTCTGTAGTAGATGGGAGATCAGGATTTGGTGCTGGCGCTTTAGGCGGTGGTACCTCTTCGAATAACCGCCAAAGATCTAATATTTCCCTCCTATTCTGCAGCTGTTTCCCTCGGTACTTCAAGAAAATGCATGTCATCACCATATCTAAAACGCTTTTGTCAAATGACCCTCCCTCTGGCCATATCTGGGGTAGCCCCTCTCCTTTCAGCTCGGTTACCCATTGGTCGTGGTATTTCTTAATCCGCTCCGCGTGCCCTGGAAGGCTTTTACAAATATGTGATAATGGTGTTTCAGGCCCCATCTCTGTGTGCCCTCCTAGTGCTTATGTGTCTCTGTATGTCTGCAACTCCAATGTTACTGTAGTATCGATATTGTTTTTTCGTATTCTACTTCACATCCAGTGTTATGCTCGGTTGGGCTCTTCCTCCCTTAATTGCTCAATACAAAAACTGTCTGTACACAATTTCTACTTTGTTCTCTTCGGGGGACACATACAAGAGCAACCCATCATTTATTTTGACACTCTCAACCCGGAAATCAAAAGGTACCCACTCACGTCACTGTCTCAGCGTTGCTTCAAAAGAGGTTTTATCCGGTCACACTTACCATGACCATTTGACAATTATACATTTATAACCGTTTTACACATTCGCAACATCAAAGTCGTCCCTTGACACATACGAGGTGCACACACCTCTTGGTAACACTCAGTACACCATTCACGCTGCCCTCCCTTTCCTCCCTAGCCGGCTGTCTCTGTCTAACTTAGCGCATATGCATAAACTTATAGGTTTTAACCTTCTCTCCCCCCTCTAGTAGAACCCTTGTTCTCTTACTTTTCTCCCAAGTTTGTGCTAATTCCGTTTTTATTCTCCCCCTACCCCTAAAGAAAAAAGGAAAAGAAGTAGTAGCGATCACTAATATATTCTCAGTGCCCCCTTTTGCTGAACACTTTTATCTTGTATTTCACTTCATCATATATTCCCAGCACTAGTCGATATAGCACTATGCGGCGCCGCCTTCCACCCCCTTTCGGAGCTAGGTTCCCGTCACTTCTATCTCTTTATTCGCCTCGTAATCCTAATGGCCATATGCAAAGAAAAAGAAAGGAAATTTTAGAGTAATCTTTAGTATATCTTCGTACCCCCTTCTCGTTCCCTGTCCTACCCTTCTCTCCCCGCTCCCTTTACAATCGCTCACACTCAGTACTCACGTGCCCGTCTTGAACCGATAGTCTCCGAAACTGGGTCCGTCCAGGCAGTGTCGCCGTTAACTCAACAGTCAGCCCCGGCTCCGGCGAGCGGCACTCAAAGGGGATTTTTTTCCAATCGGGATCCCGTACCCTTTCTCATTGAGTGCGCACTTCTTAGTGTACCGGTCGCCGTTGGCGGGCAGCCTCCCGGAGACGGCTCACCGTGCGTATCCCTTTTCGACCGGAGATTTTCGTGCCAAAAGGGGACGGTTATAATGGGTTTAGGAAGAAATAAAATCACGCTATCGGGGTCACCACTGAAGGCAAGCGTCCCCAACCAGCACGATCCTCCCCGCAATGAGAGACAATAAAGGACTCTCCCAAAATGGGAATAAGGCCAAGACAGAGTGCGGGTGAGCGTAAATGGGAGTTTATCAATCAGAATAGGGCATGCAAAGAACTCTGCAAACTCCGAGAGCGCTCTGTCTGACAATAGCAAAGACAGGCGTATATATTTACAAAAAACGTCATAAGAACCTACACACTATAGGGGGCACAAGTTCATGGGGATTGGGTGGCGACGACTAACTATAGGTGCTGCTGTGATGTGGTTGGCTTTGGCTGGAAGACGTCACTGGGCAGCCTCGTGGGTTGGGCTGGGCCTGGCCGGGTGGCGGAGTTCATCCAGGCGGTGTTGTGGGGCCATCGTGGCCAGTGGCAGAGATGAATGTCTCTTCCTGACTTATTAGCCCTATGCCATGCACACCGCAGTCATTCGAGCATTTTTAGCCTTATCTTCTTCAGTAAATCTTATACTAGGTTATACAACAGGTTAATGCAACACAGGAGGAATGCACCTTGTGAGGGGACTGGAGGTAATACGTCAGGGCATGGTTACCAGTGTCCTGTTGACCGGGGCCATAGGTCAAGGGGCTAAGCTTCAGGGCCTGGCACGGGCGGTACATGTCTTTCTGCTTTGTTAGAAGTTGTTATGGATGTTCCGCTGTTTGTTGTCAAAGTGTTGGGTGTCTTTATTGCACAGGGCCATAAGTCTGAGGTGGTCCGGTGGGTTGTGAGGTTTACGAGGGGGCGCGTACGTTCAGGCAGAGGTTTACTGCTGTGCTGTAAATAATGCAGGTGGCAGGTGGTGGCCTTGGGTGCTACAGAGGGGGTTACAAATCCTTGAAGCGGCTCCAGTCTGGTTGGGGGAGGTAAAGCAGCGCGGCGCGGTCTCTGCTCTCATGCCTTTGGCAGCCCTCACAGGGTGGGAGGGGGAATGGCCTTGCAAGTATTTCACAAAGGTATCTCCCTCGTGTGTTGCTGAGTTAGGTAAAAACATTAAGCATTTGAACATTCTATAATACTTATTCAAATCTTTTTTAAAACATGCATTTCAACTTTGCTGGATGTGTCTCGATTATTCCCAGTCTGAACACCGTATTCGTACACTATGTTTTAACAACTACAATATTTAATTACATGCATATATATTTGTAGTAAGTGAGGTAGTAGTCGGGTTGGTGGAATACATAGGAAATGACTCGCCACTGTACGTGACGGTGGAGGCGCATAAGAAGCTTAGACATACACACATATCAAGTGCATTTCTTGCGCATCCTTCGCATGAGATTCACAGTCTGGTTACATTCATTTCCTCGTATATTCTAGCAGCATTAGTTCAGGTATGGCGCGAGCCCATGAGGTGTAAGTTTTCTCAGTAATATTCGTAACAACTAGATTCCTGGTGCGTTCCGTCATTATTAGCACCCAACTGCAATGATATATGTTCATCATCGCTTATATCATGGGGGCATGATCTCTTGTAATTATACATCTTACAGGTTTTTACAATATAAGGGGTTTTATGAGAGGAAAGCATCTTTTGCAAGTAGTCTCAACATTAATATACGAGGATTGTCGGGCCTGTGATGACCATTTTATTGTTCATTTCATTTTGCTTAGGCCTGCTGGCCGGGTCAGGCTGGGAGCGATGATACGATACACTGCGGGAGGTGAACTGTTACAATGTCAGTGCATTACACTAGCTCATGTTCTTTTGGTTCGTGGGAACGGGCTCGCAGCGGATCTACCAGGGTGCTGCGGCAACAATGATGACTGAAACCCTCCAAGGGTGGGGGCCGCGCTACAGTGCGCTGAGCTCACACCATCCTTACCAGACAAAAATGGTGTCTAGGCCTAACTAAATTTTAATACGTGTGGGCAATTAATGCGTGCGGGCAATGTCTCCAGTGGGTGAGCCCTCCACCACCTGGGCCCGGGTGGCATGAGGAGACGCCCAAGAGAGCCATAGTCCTCACCTGGGGAGAAAGTGCAGGCGAGGGGGGTCGTCTTGGACCAGTCCTCCCCTACACTAGTGATAGTAGTGACCTGGATTTCCCCCAACAGGGACTCGATCTCAAGTAGATCCCCTTGGATGGCTCCGGTTTTGGCCAGCTGATCAGCTAGGTCATTTCCAGTTTTGTCTGGTCCCCCTACTTTAGAATGACCCTTGATCTTTTCCCAGTTGATGGTCATCCCACTAGAGGTGACCGGATCATCAATATTCTGTATTAAATTTCCATGTTCTAGTGGTATATTGTTAGCACATAGCATGCCTCTGGTTTTCCAATTAACCAGGTGCTCCATGAACCCGTTCCAGACATAATCTGAATCAGTGATTATGACCAGTTTGTGGAGTTGGTGTTAGACAGCAGTGAGGATGGCTTGATGCACAGCCATCAGCTCTGCCACTTGACTACTACGGGGACCGATTTTGTACCCAATGTAGGGCTCTGGGTTATCATTCACCCAGACATTCCCCATGCTGGCCACTAGTTCCTTTTCCCTGTTGTTGTCAACATGGTAGGAGCACCCACCCACATAGACAGTGGGCCTTCCCTCACACTTGTCTTCTTAATAAACTTTGTGTGGGGAATTAAGGTACGTCTCCATGTTGTCCTTGATTTTAAGACTTTTGTCCTCAAGACAGTTTTCTCTGCCACAATCATGCAAGCCAGCCAGACCTTGCGCGAGGGGACTCTTCTTGTTTTGGCCATATCTGACTGCCACAGGAAAGCCTTGCATTGACAGAATCAAGGAAGTAATTTGGGAATTAATCACATTTCCGGCCCAGATTCTGTCAGTTTGAAGATAATGCAGAGGCTGGAGTGGAGTCTCCATTATGATGCGTTCCCCCTGGATGAACGGGCAGTAATTCTTAAATGCCCACAGCGTTGCCAGGAGTGCCTTCTCACAATCGTTGAATTTTTCCACCACAGAGGATAAAGTCTTACTCACATAGGAGATGACTTTATTGACCTTGTCATGCTTTTGGTATAATACTGCTGTCAAGCATGTATCTGAGAACCCTGTCTCCAAGAAGAACTCCTTGTTTTTGAAAGGGTAAGCTAGGCAAGGTGCTTGTGAGAGGCTTCTTTTGAGTTGTCTTACTGCCTCAGCTTGTTCTGGACCCCACTCCCACTTGACCCCCCCTTCAACAGATGGATCAGGGGTCTTGTGATCTCTGCGTAATCCTCAATGAACTTTCTACTGTAATTAGTCAGTCCAAGGAGGCTCCTTAGCTCTCGCAGAGTTGTGGGGTCTTTTAGTTTCAGGAGTGCTTCTACTTTCTTTTCCTGGGGGCAGAGACCCTCAGGAGTTATCTCATGCCCCAAGAAATTGACATGGGTCCTGCACCACTGTGCCCTTTGGAAAGATAGTTTTGCTCCTGCATCCCTCAACTGTGTCAGAACATAACGGATCTCCGCTATGTTTTCCTCCACAGTTGTGCTTTTGATTAGGACATCATCTACATAGGCCAGGTTACCCTTTTTACCCAAGGCGGGCATGGCCTTATGCAAGAAGATATTAAATCCATTGCTGGAGTTGATGTATCCAAAGGGAGTCCGGGTCCAAGTGTACTGCTGCCCCCCGAAGGTAGAGGCCAGCTTGTATTGGTCCTCCCTACTGACAGGTAGGGTCCAGTACCCATTGGTCAGATCAATGGCAGTGTATACCTTTGACCCATGTATCTGGGCCAGCCCTTGGTCAATGTAGGGAAGAGGCCATCGGGAAGTGTGGACCCATTTGTTCAGCTCCCTTAGGTCTGCACAGAGTCTCCCCTGGCCGTTTGGTTTCAAAATCCCCAGCACCGGATTATTGAAGGTGCTGCGGACTGGACGAATTATCCCACGGGACTCAAGTTGTTTTAATTATTTCTGTGAGGGACTCCATGAATGCGAGAGGCAAGGGATATTGCTTCACAAACATTGGAGTCATGCCAGGCATAAGCTAGGTTGACTCTCTCTTCAACCATCTGCCTGTATTCCGTAAAGATTTCTGGTTTGGCTATCTCAGCAGCCTCCTCCGGCTGGGTGGAGAAGTCCCTGGTTAAAGTACTGTCTTTGACTGATGGCTTCAGGTGGGGAAGGCAGTCCTGGTGGACTTGAAAGATCACCTCATCCCTCCTGACATCACAGGTCGCCTCTTCCTTACCATAAGGGCAGGAAGAGTACACCAGGAAATTCCCCCCATGCTTGGTGAAGATCCTGTCTGGTGTTGTGTCATTGCCGCTATGACTGTCAAGACAGTCTTTGGGGATTGGTCCTATCAGTTCATTACCTAAATCTATGGAAAAACAACAGTCATCAACCGCCATTCCAATAATGGTGCCTGCACCCAGAGTGATATTCCTAAGATTTCTGTTATCCACCACTATTGGAATGGTGTTGTGTTCTGTATTGACTAGTGGTGTTGGGTTTAACCACAGCCCTTGCTGATGGAAATGAGCATTGAGGTGAAGACATGCGTCAGGAGTTTCAGTTTCTGTCCTCTTTTAATTTTTACTTCAAGTGGGAATTGTCGGCTCCGTTCTGGGATGGTGACTTCCTCTTCAATCTGAACGTCAACTGCATATGGCAGCAGTTGGGCTGACCGAAATGCTTTCTCTGGATCATCAAAGTCCATGGGATTACCCGCTAATTGGGACCAGGCTTTGAAGTTTATCAGGTCCAAACAAATGGCAAAGCGATTGCGAATGGCACTGCCTAAATAAAATGCAGAAGGGACATCTCGCACGACCCAACAATTATGGACTATGCTCTTGTTGCCTATGGAAATTTTGAGCATACACCTGCTTGGCAGGAGATGTTTGGAATCAGGTGTTTCCAGGTCCATTTCCCATTTGTCTATCAATTTAAATGTGGGAATTGTTAGGCAGGAACCTGTGCAGTTCCCTTAGGGAACACTGCAAAAGATTTAAGACTACAGGTGTTGGCAGTAAACGCACTTGGCAGCAGTCTGTACAACCCAGATTTACCTGGTAGCTGTGGCTGAGCAGTCAGACTTCTCTCAAGAAGAGTTAGGCAGCATGCAAAGTATACACAATAGGCACTCAGATACAATAATACAAGCAAACACTGACCAGAGCTTTGGTATCAAAGTATATAATTATTTATTTAAAAACACACTGTTTGAAACACTCCAGCACTCTTATTGTAAAATATTCTAAACACAGTTACTATTGTAATATATACACCCCTTTTTCCTTATCAGATAAGTCACAGTAAAACACTACTTATTTTCATACAGAGGTGAGCGCTTAACTAGATGGCACTCCAATAAGATTGTGAGAAAGGGAGGGAAAAAGACACAATATGGAAAGGTACACCACTCTAAGATTCAGGAACACTGTTAGCAAGGCAGAAGAGCAAAAGTCACTGGTGAGCCAAAGTCCAAAGGCTGGGCCCACTCTTAGAGAGAGCAGAGCACAAATGCCCCCCCGATCACACAGTTACACTAGGCTTAGAAAGTCTTGCAGAGGGTTCAAAAAGAGTTTATAGTGGCTTAGGAAAGTTTAGCCAGGGTTCCCAGGCTAACCCAGGTTCGAAAGCCAGGGGCTAAATCTACCCCGTACAGTCGGTAGCAAGGGAAGCCGGGCGGGACACGGTACCTTAAGTGGGAAGGATCCTCCAGCGGTGGCAGTTGTTCCTGGTAGTGGGTGCAAGTCACGTCGTCGTCCAGGGGAAGAGAAGATCTCGACTTGGAGGAAAGATGAAGTCATTGCACTACCAGGGAAGAAACCAACCGTGGAGTTTTCCGGTTAAAGGTGGTACCTTTGTTTCGCGGTCATGGTAAAACGTGGTATCCCGGTTGCCGGGGTGCTTGGCACAGGCAAGGTGGCCACGAGGTACGTCGAGAAGGCGAAAAGACAGTGAAACTGGTTATCCCCACCAGTCAAAGGAAGAAGACTCTCCGGCGGGAGATCTCCTCTGTCGTTGGGAAAAGTGGTGAGACGGTCCAGCAGGGCTCCAACGGTGGTCGTCTTGTGGCAGGTCGGCTGAGCTTCTCCCTTGTTGGATTCTTAGGCCCTGTGGTGACTTCTGAAGTTCCAGTCCCCAAAGCCCTGCTTTTATGCAGAAAACCCCCATTCACTCAGCCTAGCTGTCACTCAACCATGCTAAGTGGTGAGCCTGCTGGCTCACCACTTGGGCCAATCAGTACGGAGTGCGACTTGAGTTGCCTAGGCAACTCAGTACAGGGTGCCTAAATCCCCCTCCACCCCTCCTAAGTACCCCAGACAGAGTGGCACCACTTTGGAGGGCTTCTGTGGAGAAGCCCGCCAAAAAGTGGAACAAAGGGCTCGACTTGGGTTGGAGTCACAGAAGAGAACACAAACGCCTATTTAGAATCAAGTTTTGGCAAAAAATACCAACCGGAGAATTAATATTAATTAAATAAACCGGCGGTATGTTCGAGGCTACCATAAATAATTCAATAAAGATAGTATCCTAAAACAATGGGAAATCCCATAGGAAAATATTTGCGGTTGAATATAAAAAGTAGTATCCACTGCCACCAGCCAAAACTCGATCAGGGGGGACGGAGACGTGCCCCCTCGACTAACAGACCCTGGGGCAATTGAATCGCCCCAGTCAGTACGTCCACAATATGATGGTTTGTACTGGTTCTTTTCAGAATTTAAGACTAGTAAAGTCAATGGTGACTTTACATGCCCTGGGAGACAGTAGTCAGTCCCAGGGTATGGAGTCTATACTGGGGGGTCACTATGACACCCCTGTGTCACTGCACTGAGGGTGCTGTGTAACACACATCACAAAAACACATGAAGCCCTATGCAGTAAAAGACCCCATAGCCCATTAAACACATTTAGATTCAAAGAAACACACTCAAATCATGCCCAAGAGTGAGGGTAAAAGAGTCCCACTCTTGGCAGGAGAAAAAAATAAACCCCAAAAAAATCCAGCAAAGCTGCTGGGGGACTCACTAGGTTAGGAAATTCAGCCTAAACAGAGAATTCTCCCTAACAGGAATGGCTGGATCTTTTGGGAGTTTTCGGAACATGGCTTCACTTACCATTGTTCACGCACACTAGGGCGAGAACAGAGTCCTTCCAATTATTTAACTGAATCAGGATGAACAACTGTTCTCCAATCATCTGAATGCCAGCGAAGCTCTGAGCTGGTTTCTCATCATTTTGGACTATAGAAGTGGGATTTTCTGATTGTGAATTGGTGTAGAATTTCAGAGTATTTTCTTACAGTGTAGAATGCAACTTAAGACTGGAAGGAAGGTTGATTTTCAGAAATAGAGAGGATTTCCCATCACCAGTTTGTTGTCCTACGGCAATGATTGTCACGTCATGGATTTGGTTGTTTTGAAAATGGAATTCAATGTGATCCTGTTTTTGTTCAACCATGTGGCATGTGCCATTTAAACTAACATGGTTGACACTATGTTTTAATTTTATTGGTCAGTTAGTCTGGGACCAGAGGACCTTGTTTACACAATCTATTAGGGAAGACAATCTACGCAGGATGTCATTCCCCAGTAAACAGGGTGTGCCCTCTGGTGTCACAACAATGACCGGGTGTTTCACCTCGTGTCGCCCAATTTTAATTTCTAAATCCGCAGTCCCCTCAACAGGAATTTCATTCCCATCAAAGTTCTGAAGTTGTCCAGGAAGAGGGGTGCGAGGGATCTGGTATCTCCCCCCCTTCCAGAATTCAGATGATCAAAGGACCTCTTTGACAGATGGATGGCTTGGGATCCAGTGTCCACCAGTGCCGAAAATTTACATTGCCCCTGTATTTGGAACGGGGCATAAAATCGTCCCTCATTCTCCTCAAGGGGGCAAAGATAATTTGCATTTTTGGCCAATTTGGTGGGTTAATTTCTTTACTCTTGATTCTGACACAGGGTAGTTTGGGCAGGATTCTGTTTGGGATCTTGGGAATCTGTAAGAAAAAGGTGACAGTTGGATATTGGGGAAGTTTTGGGCTCCCCTGGTTCTGATTCTGGGCTGCCCCCTGACCCTGTTTTTGGAGGCAGTCACCAGAATTTGTTTGGGCAAGGTGATTTTCTGGCTTGTCATTTTAGGGTTCAATGGTGGGCGGTTTTAACTCAGTCCCCACATCTACCCAGTTTTGATTAGGATCTCTCAGGACCCATTTTTCTTTGGGAGGAGTTCCCCATCCCTGAAGAAGAAAATCCTTTCCCCAGAGTTCTCTGAAGACCGCTCTCCTTCAAATTGGAAGACTCTAACCTCCTTCACAAAATGGGTCTTTTTAAGCCCTTTATCTCTCCTACCTGCCCTCTGTTCCTTAGGTTGCAGACTTTCGGGAGCAGGAGATTTTGCTTCTGGTTCCTGGGTTTCCAGGGGCTTTCAAAAGTGGGGAAGGAAGCTTCCTCTAAGGCTTTACACCCCCTTCACTTCGTGCCTCCTCCTTTGGAACCGGTGGATTGTATGAGTTCTCTCCACGTCATTGCTCGGGAGTACAAGACCCTTGATATGTGGAGTTCTGAGCAGGCATGCTCATCTGAGGGTTCTTCTGAGCCCTCAGCATGCGACCCAGATCCTGTGACAAGTTCTGGACCTGGCGCTCCAGTTGGGACACGTGCTATGTCTGGTACGGGGGTCTCTGGTCCATCCTAGGTGGATCACGGGAAGGGTAACTGTCCCTTCTCCCATAATACCCTTGGTTGGGATAGTTCTGGTAACCCTCCACCCTTGGCCTCCCCTCTCCCGGTTTGGGCTGTCTATGCTCAGGAAAGTGGGGAAAGAAAGGAGTGTTGTTTTTCTCAGTGAGGTGCAGCCTGGTTCCCTGTGGGCCTTCCACCCATCACTTTTGTGGTCAGTTTGTTTCTCCTTGTGAGAGAGGGTATGCCCAGATGTGGGTCCCTTGCTCGCTGCGCCACAGGGAACCAGGCTGCACCTCACTGAGGAGGTCCAACAAGGCCGAAACATGTCTGGGGTTGCTTCGTTTTCTGTGCAGAGGGGACCTGGCCTAGCAGTTCAGGCTGGGCTGCTACCTTCGGTGGCGGCAGCTGCTCACTGATTTGCACATGGCTGGTCCCCTTTTGCAATGGCGCAAACGGGCTAAAAAACGGTGGTGTGGAAGGTTGCCCAGAGCAATTGCCAGTGGTTTAGATTCATTCGAAACCTTCCACCCATCACTTTTGTGGTCAGGGGTTTCTCTGTCCCTTCCAACCTCTTCTCTCTCGCCCCTATTCCCTGGTGACATGCCTAAATCTGGCTCTTTTGCTCCTCTATTAAAGCCTTACTGGTCTCAATGATTTGCTCTTGCATGGCTATCTGTGGAGCCTATCATTCTTTTCACAGAGAGCATTGTCTCTCTGTGCTTCCTGCCTGGATTGGAAATACTGGGCCAATTTTTGCTGCAGGAGACTCACCTCCTGAGTTTTGTCATTATTGGTCTAAGTGTTCTTTTCTAGAGCATCCTCCAGCCACCTGGTGTGCTCTAGTAGCTGTTCATATTCGGTTTTAACATCACTAAGCTCATGGAGGGCCATCTTTCTTTCCTCTAGCTTAGTTTTTAATTGGCTGACTTCCTGGCCTAAGGCGTCCCTCTCCTGACTTAGAGTGCCCCTCTGTGCAGCCAAGTCATCCCTTTGTTTTTGAAATGCATGGGATTTCTGGTGCTCCCCATCATATTCCTCTTGAGTGTCAATGTCTTTAATAATTAATTTATTGTTTTCCTCTTTCAAGGATTCTATGTGGTTCTGTAATATGACTATCTGTTCTGCGCATGCTCTGTTGTAATTTAACTGTTGTTCCAGCTTCTGCTGACCCTGTTGTAAAGAGTCAACCCTTTCCTGACACTCATCTTGCAGTGTCTGTAATTTGGTATCTTGCTCTGCCCTCTCTTGCTGTAAGAGAGCCAGATCTTATTTTAATTTGGTAATATACTGCCTACCCTCTGTTTCTGATTCTTGGCTCTTCTGTATCCTTTGCCCTGCAGAGTCTACCTCAGTTTGGATTTCCTGTAGTGTTTCCACTTGCTTCTTTGCAAGAACTATATTTTCTGCATGCTTTTCCTGTATTACCCCTATGTGGAGGTACAGGTAGGCCACTATTTTGGCTATTTTAAACTGCTCCTCTTTTACTTGTATAGTTCACTAAGCACTTGGTCTGATGGGCCCTTGTCCTGCCATGAATCTAGGTCTATGGCAGTGACCTGTTCTTTGATTTCTTGTAGCCAGGTCTGGTCATTCTGTTCTGGCCACTCACCCCTGACAAACAATGTGTGGAGGGAGTGCTCCCTAGCAATATTAATCTCTACTGGGTTTGCCATTTTGGAAATATCAGTTTCCTTATGACTTATTTCAGGGTTAATTTATTTTTACAAACAGACCCGATTCTTTGAGTGTTTATTTTGAGAGGTGCTTGTACGTGAAGCACAGTACCCCAACCCAGCAAGGTGTCTGTACCCTGCAGGCTAGTATGCTGTGTTAGACTGTCACGGGTGGTACTTCAAATTCAGAATCACGGCATGAGCCCTAAAAATCTGTAAAGGATTTCAATCAGGCACACACCCAGGTCTTGCCTAGCATGTAGTGCGCAATGAAACCCTTATTTATGTGTGTCTATAAGTTCAATATTCTGAATGATATACCTCTCACATCACACCCTTCTAAAAATACCCCTTAGGTCACACTGGATCAGGAAACAGGCTAGTTTGTAAAGGTAAAGATGTATGTATTTATTTATTTTATATTCAAATCACACATAAATTTTAATATATAGATATATGGGCAGCAATCACCTAACGGTGACAATACAATTCAGAAAATAAGCAAAGCAATTGAAGTCACTTATACTAATGCAGAATAGAGAACACAGGAAAAAGAACAGTTTTGGTTTGTGAACAGATATTGTTTAGGTTAATATTTCCCCGTGCAAAGTACTTTAAGGCACAAATGAGCAATCCTCATAGATGTCAGTAATCAACAGGCATTCAAAAATGAAAGATAATGTCTAGAGTTGAATGCAATCTTCCCTCCCCAAACAAGAGAGAAAACCGTTTTTGGAAATGGACAATTTTGAATGACAGGTGAAAATCGCTTTGCGAAATAATGCAAAAGGGTGCAAAATGCTTAAATGGAGAAACATTATTAGGAAAACAGCTCTAAACAGGTCCTAACACACATGAGCTACAATATAAACAACAGTATACACTGTCGATCAGTATGGGATTTGAGAAACACTTTGAATGATAAAAAGACAAGTGTAAACTTTTGCTAAAATGTCAATTCGCTGCAAAATTTCACTATGCGATATTGGAAGAAACGGGTCAAATACACTGTTCTGCAATGCGGTTGAGGATGTAGCTAAGGGTCTTAGGTATCAGTGAGAGTTGAGATTTTGTTTCTATCTTTACAATTGATGAAGTTATAGAGGTTTTAGTAAGAGGCGTTTTTGGAAATATGGGCGCGAAAAGAAGAAATTTGGTTTTAAAAATGACAGACTTGTTTAATTACACTATATTAATGACTATGAAAAAGAGAATGCCACGCATGAAGAATGGTTCTGACAATATTAGGGTTCTGAAGTTAAAGATGGGATGGGTTGAGATTGGGATAAGACAAGACAAATATACTATGGGTCACTGTTCTTGCTATTAATACTTACAGTACCTTGTAATAGAAATTGGACCGTCAAAATTCTGGTCATTGGATCGGGTCAGGTCTACTAGCAGCAAGGCACTTCTGGAGGGATCGGTCAGCTGTGCGTTCTGGTCAATTTTGGTCTGCACGTCAGACTGGATTTTGGATGGGCCTACTGGACACGGTAGATAGCAGGATGCAAATTTCAGCAGGCAAGCCTTATTGGTGGCAAGCCAAGCTGAATTAGAATTTTTCTTTTAAGTTTTTGGGCTGGTTAAATTTGGGCCTAGCTAAAAAGAGTTCAGCAATGCTAAGGCCTTGATTCTGCAAAGAAATCTGACTCTTCAAAGAAGTCTGGAGTCAGCTACAAGATGAAGAGTTCTGGAACAAGGTGAAGAAGTCAGGAACAAGAGGCTGTGCGGAAATCTGGATGTGTTCTGGAAGAAGTGTGTCCTATGTGGAGTGAATTTCCTATATTTATACTACCAAATGACATCACCAAGTTTATGGTGTGGGCAGAGTTTCAAAAACACACCCCCACGGCTGTGATTGGCTAAAGGCACTTGCCTTGTCCTGGTTGGTGGTCTGAACAGAGCTGTCATCTTTATGATGTGATTTAGGAACTCCCACATTGATTTTGACCAAAACATAACTTTTGCCCAAATGTACATTTCTAAAATTATGTTCCCTAATAAAATCGGACATATACATTTCATATTTGATGGGCTATATTTACCTTCAATCCCCATCTCTGTGCGAGCTGTCTTTCTCATTCTATAGACATTTCTCAATTTTAATCATAACAGTTTGGATTAATAATTTCTAATTCGGTACATCTCTGGGCGCTTATCAGTGGATCATGTACATACAATCTTAGATTTGCAACATTAATAGTTCTGCTACAATGAGAGTTTTTCGTAACTTTGGTTCCTTAAGTCGTACAGGTTTCATCAATGTCTTCAACGCAAAAGCCTGAAATTAGGTTAACATCTACCAATTTTCAGATGTATCCTTCTTTCGGTTACACAGTTAAAGAGTTTTAAACTTAACCACAAATAAGGATTTAAACATCAGAGTTCTCCTTTATAACTTGCCCTTCACAGGCAGCAGCTGTCACAGTCCTTTGATCAGGGAGGTGTGTCCCCTTCCGGGAGAGGGAAGCTCCCCCGTAGAGATCAGTTGGGCAGCTTGCCATTGTTCTTGGCTCAGCCCCAGATGAATGACTAATAAGGTCTCATTGTGCTCCTTGTTGTCAATATGCAGGAACCTCCATTAGTCATTAGCCTTCCTGTAGCAAGGGGCTGTCAAACTGAAGTGTCAAACTTTCTCAGGCTGGCCACTGTCCAATCAGAATTAAGCAGTTACTTAATTCCAACACTGGGTTGCTTTAAAACTCACAATAAATTATTTTTTAACACATATAAAAATAAGCACAGTTTATAAGGGATTTGGACATTTAAAAGAATTAAGCCCTTTACAAACATGCTTAAATAGGCACATTTTGCAATTTCTTCAGGAGCAGAAATGCCCTTAAACTGGGTTTGACATCCAATTGTCTTATACAGCTGTCAGTCAGTGAGGCCTGGATTCCTCTGACTGCCTGGAGAATCTATGATTTCCGGACACTTTTCCTTTCAATAATTCACTGGGAAAATGACTGAATTTAGCACCAAAACAGCACTTTGAAGGTTGCCATTGATTGCGAAGCTGTATTTAAAGGCATTTTCGGATTTCAGCCCACTTTTGTGGTCTTGATTAATTTGACAGGTAACAGCACCCACTGGCATTCATCATGCAGGGAGTTCTTGTTTTGACATCAACGTTGCCTGTGTTTGGCCTGGGTGATGCAGCCTTCTTGTGATTTAAGACCCCTGTGCAGTTTTTCAGAGTTGGCGCGCACAGGGGTTAGCGTCTCCATTTTTGGCAGTTTCCCCCAATGGCAAAGGGATGTAGTATGGCGCATTGGCATGGGTTGAAATATCCCACAGTATGGAGTAAGGCAGTGTAGATAGACTTGAAAGCAACCTAGTCTTGCAGTGGTGAGCGAGGTCAGTTGATTCCTAGGGCGGTGGAGATGAAATGGAGTGGCGACCATAAGGACCAGAAGGGAGGGTTACTTTGGGCAGAATGGCGGGACAATTACCGTCAGCACAAACGCCAGCCTAATGTCTAGGGGTTGTTCTAATTCAGTGAGTTGACTTGCAGCAGGGGGGCATGTGGAAGAGGGGGAGAATAATAGCGAAGTGGAAGGTGGGCAGGTGGGTGGTAGTGTAGAGGAGGTCCCAAATAAAACCTGCACTCCTGTCGCCCATTTTGATGTACCAGGAACGTTCACACCAAAATATGTGATGTATGATGAGCAGATAAATCAGCAGAGAGATGCAGTAGGGCTCTGCCCAGTACCTAACAGAAGAGCAACACCTATTGAAGTACCGATACCAAGAAAACCATTGACAGTAAGGTATCCATTGAGGAAACCTTACCAGCAAATGAGATGAAATGAAGATTGCCTAAGTACAGTCCCAGAAGAAACCAAAAAGGTTTTAATGGAAGACGAATGGTGACGTCACAAGGACCCGGACTGACGTACAAGTAGAAGAAATGACAACCCGAGAATGACACCCAGAGACGAAACGCCATGAATAAGGATATCGTAAACCTAAAAGGGAAGAACTATGTTGAAATACAAAGAAGCTTAAGCTGTAAACAGGATGAAGATATTCAACCAGCTAACACTTGTACATATGCTTGGAACCGCAAGAAGGCTAAGAAAACAATGCAGCTTGCAATGCTAAGTAGAAGAATATTGCGGCAAGCGCCATTATACATAATCTACCTCAAAATGAAGCACAGTATTATAAGTGTAATTCCACTATGCAAACAAAGCAGAATCAACCCAGGTTACTATAGTCTGAATGAGATTCATATTCTAGCAAAAAGAGAAGAGACGGCTGAATCGAAACTCGGCAGATGCAACTCGTGCCTGGAGAGCCAAGGTCATACTAATAAAAGGAACGAACAGTAGCTACATATAATTGAAACTTAAGAACAGAATATCCTGTCTCTGAAAGGTCAAGATAAGGAGGCGTAGGCAGGTGGCAAGCTGAATAAGAATCAAATGCACAAATTAAGAGAAACTAGACAAATTCACGGTGTGGGAAGCATGTGACCATCTGAGTGAGGAGAAGCACAAGTTCACACCTACGCTTGGCATCCGCCCAGGCCGAGATATCAGAACTTTCCCAGGCCGAAGATGCAGTTTCGAGGCCAACCACAGTAACATAATTGACACATAGCTGTTGAAGTGATGATTGATTGTAACCTTAATTGGAGAAAGGCCGGGTAACTAGGGGGCACCCTGCACCTGGCTGACCATTCTGCGTGCTGCTAAGCAAAGTGGAAATGTATGCATGGGGTTGGTGCCAACCCAATCACAATGGACCAAATATTCTAGGATCTTATAGTTAGTAGAACCAATGGGACGTCCTACTTTTAGTGACATCTACAGTAGTTATCTTTGAAGGAAGGGCTTAGACGCCCACCTGACAGTGTTTACCCAATCCCCTCACTCTGTTACCATATACAGATATAGTACCTATATTAAAGTTACCTTTTCCTAACCAGTAGAATTGCATATTAACTTTTGAGTGTTATACGTCAATTATGACGAGTTTTCAGTATAAGTGCTATTTTTTTTTTTATGAAGTTCATTGGAGTTGCAGCGAGAAGGACGATCGCATCACTGCTGATTTCCATGACTCCCCATTTTTTGTACTTGTCATTAAACAGACTCCCTTTACCAAACCATTGAGTTGTCCTTATTGATTGGTGTTGGAGTAATACATCTGCAGCCCCCCATCCATCTCAAGGGTGCAGCTATCTCGTCTTAATGTACTTTCGGAACAAACCTCGGCTCAATGGGCCGGCCAGGGGTCGCCGGAGTACAGTAGGCAAGGAGATTTCTGGTGGGCAGGCAACTTTGGAGGCTAAGCAGAGTGCACAGACAATAGAACTTGGTCTGAACTTTGCAATTATGAGGCAAGCACTCTTACCCCCTTGGTTTTTTAATGCTGGATGACTCGCAAGAGCAGAGAGGCATCAGTGTTCAAATATTGTTGTAGCTGGCATGTCCTCCGTGGATATGTGACTGGTGAAGACCAGAGCAAAAGTTTAGCAGTGGTCCGGCGGTCCGCTTAAATAGCTGTCATCATGATGTAGGTTGCCTGGCTATATTTGATGGTTAGACCTTCACATGATGCACTGGGTACAGCTAATATTACGATAAATAAATAAAGTATTGACATTTTCAAAGTATTAAAAGTGCTTTATGAATGTTGCTCTGTACCATAAATGTTCAAGACACAATCTCTTATTAAGTGATACTTATTTTGTTAATGTTCTATTTGTAAATAATCTGCATGCCATTGGCTAACTGTAACCCCCTCCTGGAGGAGAACACGAAAAAAGAATAAAAGAGTGAAGGGCTCCCACCCCCGGACTTGCAGCCGCGTGGGGAACCCTTTAAACAAAACAAAAATAATGTTGGTAGCAGTGCGAGAGGAGCACGGATAGGGTCAGTTTGGGAGCAGGGCGTCAACCAGCAATGTGTTGAGTGACTCCGAAACAGAAAAAACAACAATACCTGGTTGATCACGCCTGATTCATGGAGCCCCATTACGAGGAGGCATGCTGCACCTTGCTTCATCACCCGACATGAGACTTCTGATACACAGCACCCCCTTGCCAGGATTGGCGCAGCTCCGGGACTCACCGCTGTGTCCTGTTCTCTCTAATTGGCGCTCTGTGTGAGGTTGATGAGCGCCCACCCTCAGCATCACATCCTGGTGTTTCACACACCACTGCCCGCCCTGGTTGCTGTTGACTATGTGGGGCTTCCTGCCCTCCACGGATGGGGAGCGCCGTGTGAATTCTGTTGGCCCGCCCCCTGTCAAGGCAGGCCTGAATTAGATCCCCAGGCCACTGCTGGCAGACATGACCAAGGTGAAAAGACTCACGTGGGGCCATACTCTACCGCAATCAATGCTGGTATGCCCCTGCCATATCTAGCTGTGCTTAACAGGAACTTTGGGGTCCCTACGCACTGCTGTTGTTCTGCCTGCCAGTTGTAATACCCAGGAGCCCTAACATATCATCTGCGCCACAAAGTATCTTCAAGCAGCCCTGGCCAGGCTGTCTCCCAAGTAAGGCTTTTTTGTACATAGTTTGAGAACATAACATGCACTCTATGAGGATAAAGTGCACTTTATACGGACGTTAAACATATTTTTGAAGGACTCCTTTTTCAGATTTAAAGCAATCTTTTTTCTTAAATTTTTATGCAGCTGCTTAGGATGGCATTACTGTACAGAGTGTCTATTATGATTCCCCTTTTTTGCACAAAAATTACTGCTGGTGTACTGTGACCGAGGGAAGACATCAATATCCAAAGCAATGACTAGAAGAACCGTCCACCAGCATTCTTTTGTCTGCACTCCCTTGTGCCATGCATTTCTCATAGCCTCCGGTTCCTTCCTAGGGGGTTTGGGGAATCCTAATCATTGCTTTCCTTACCACATCCTTTCCCTACAGAGGCACACCTAGGGTGATCCAGTTACTTAGGTAAGCAGGAGTTTCTTTTTGATTGCGGCAAACTGACCACATTTTATCTGCTCGGGGCCCAATTTAAATGCACATTCTTTTTTTGTTTTCCCCTCCTCCAATTTTAAGGAAGTGGGGGACACCCCTGCACCCAACATTGCAAAATATCAAACATGGGGAGGGGGAACATGCCCGCAACCCCCGCTCTCCACGATTGGTATTTTCCAATATATGCAACCAAATTGGCCATGCAAAATTCGATCAAATTAGTCATAGGTCAATTGTTTTAGGTCAAATCGGCTAATACCTGTAGACCAGGAAGAGGCCTGTTCATTATTTATTAAGTAAGGAAACGTGTATCACGTGCCCACTAACATCTGACCACTCCACCACCATGTGCTTAATATCCACCACCTCCCTACATATGGCATGCAGAGGTTCTCTAATACTGAAACTTTATGGCAGGGGAGGAGAGATTGCCTCTAGTGCCCATTGAGTGCACAACCTTTCTTCTTTTGAGATCAGGATCAAAGCATTTAGTTAAAAGGTGACTGCACATATTCTAATGCTCTTCTTTGGGACACAGTCATCAATGGCTTTGAAAGAACGAGGTTGGCAGGGTTTCAGATGTGGGGGTGGTTTCCAACAGAAGTCAATAAGCTTTTGAGTGATTACCCTTTCATTGTTACTTTTTGATTTGTGAAGTTTTAACTCAGAGTTTGGTGTTAGCCTGGAACAGAGGGATGTTGATCGGGATGGCGTTGAGTTGGGAAGAGTTAGCAAAGATAGGGTTATTAATAGTGACCTTTCAGTCTTATTTGAATACCAGGTAACTTTTATGGCCAAGGCAGTGGACAGGGGAGGACACAACTTGAACCAGGCTCAAAGATTCTAAGTTAAACTTCAGTTAATCAGCATCTGGGGTTTCTGGCTGGGCTCCTCCAAACATACAGGTGAACATGTTTAGGTGCATGGTACTCTAGGGAGGTCTTGAAGCAATGGTGGTTGCTAATGAGGCATTGTACACAGAGGTATTCAAATAAGGAACCGGTGCTGCATCCATCTAGTTCAGGGATTCTGACGACCAGTGTATGATTGCCCCACCGCAGCCAAGGATGGTGTAGGGCTGGAGACGTTCCTGTCCATGCATCGGATATGGAAGCTCGCAAGGGCTAGTTCAAAGTGGACAGTGTTGGAGTTGTCTTCGAGTCCTGTTTCAGCAAGTCAGTAAGGTATAGCAGGTCAAGGTTTTCCAAAAGAACCAAATCGCCAGAGGGCAGAGGCTTCCAAAATGGCACACGTTGTTCTATGGAAGACCAAGTAACAATACATTTTACTCCTTCCATATCTTATTTCACCATATTTCACCGCAGACTTGCTGTTCAGGAAGAGGCAGTTTGGGGCCTTTGTCTGCCCTTCTGGCTGTGAGTAGTGTATGGAGTGAGTGCCGGCACAGTAGATAGGATGATGGCCAATGTCGCCTGAGCCAGCTTGAGGAACAAGAGTGTAGAGGAGAAATAGTGTAGACAGTGTGCAGGGAGAGAGGAGGTTTCCATACCCGAGAAGCACTAGTCCAGGCGTTTCAACAGCAGGAAATGAAGTGACGGCTCCGGGAAGGGGAAGAAATGTGTCTGTCCGTGGATGTCTTGGCAGGCAGGTGTCCAGGAATACAGCCCACAATTCAGCCCGCATGCAGCGTTAATAAAGGCGCACCACAATGCAACAGATGAAAACTCAAATGCGTGTCATAAAGTGCCGACTCCTTTGCCGTGTTTCCATAATGTACAATTCACTTAAAATGCAGTGTACGCAGACCAGTTTGCATTTTTTTTTCTCTGGTGCATTAAAGATTTTGTTTTTTTATAGTGTTCCTTAAAGGTTATTATTGCCTCTTTTGCCATGGTTGCTCGATGCGCGTGTATCCACGGGATGCCAGTGCGGAAAGCTTAATGAGGCGGGTGCCCTAGGATGCGCTGTCTCAGGTGACATTGGAAGTGCTGCTGTATTGAGCAACATGCCTCCTCACTTGAGTGCTCTAATGCTAACAGGGGGGTGCACCCTGGACACAGTGAAAGCATCATGAAACATGAGGGGGTTCAGCTCTTATGGATTCTGGGCAGGGGGAACTTCAGTGCGTGCATGACAGACACAGCAACAGCAGGCAAGTTGAAGAACTACTGCTTTCAGGAGAGTTCTTGGTGCTTCCAGACCGATTGTGTTGCCCTGCGGCATGGCCATAGCGCATGCGGGGGAGAGAGTAGAGTGGAGTGATTAAAGGGCAAAGGGCAAAATACACCAATGCTGCAAGTGTTAGGAGAAGCTGAGAATAAGCATATGGCCCACTAATGCTGAATAGCCTAGTTACGTAATGTGGGAGCGGGATGACATAACAGGTAAGAGACAGGATCGTCAATGCTGCGTGTTGCTTGGAGCCACTGTTCAATGGGAGAGAATGACGGGGGATGACTGTGAAAATAAAGGCCAGTCACAGTTTGGGGTGCATCGTTGTGTTCGTGTAATTGCCAGGAAACGTGCTAGTAAAGTGGAGAGAAAGGAGCTCATGTTCTTGGGGGACGTAATAAATGCAAGGTGCAGACTTGATCGCCTTTCACTTAAGTCACTCCACATTTTCAAGCATATGTATGGCAGAGAGTAGGGACAAAACGCAACCTGCTTTTCTGCCACCTCCTTCCTCTCCGCCATGCAAGTGCTCCAGCAGTTGTGCCGGCATGCATTTTCATGCTGATGCAGACGCTGGCGATCTCTATGTGGTCTGTGTGCTTTATGCTCCAGCATAAAGCAGCCGGACCTCGTTGGGATACATTGTAACCATTGGGGAGGGTTTCATTTCAATCGAGAACCCTGCTTACCATGCGCTTGCCACAATTCTGGGGCTCATATTGCCCAAAATCATTATTTGTCGGCGGGGAGCCGTTACGTGTACACGGTAATGTAACGGGCTCTCTGCAGCCAAATGTTCACAATTTGCACTGCAGAGGTGCAAATCTAAAGGGCAAAATGCAGTGTGCAAGCTTGATCTCTACCTTTTTCTCTTCACCTTTGCGCTCTGCAATGCAAAGCAAATACATGCTGCCTGCCATGTTCACATTCCAGGCAGCGTTTACTTTTGTTTGTGCACTTTCAACTTGTGCATGGCGAGCAGCGATCCCAATTGAAATTTAAACCCTCCCTGCGAGTGTTTAATTGTAATTGTACACACAATACCTGCCATGCATGCATGGCAGGGAGCTCGTGCAATGGATCCCTATGGGATCTGCCTGCATCGTGCTGCTACATAAAACAGGTGGACCTCATAGGGATCTTTAACATCCACGCCAGCATGAAAATGCATGCTGGTGCATATGCTGGAGCATTTGTGTGGTGGAGAGAAAGGAGGTGGCGTAAACACAACTTGCGTTCCGACCCTCCTCTCCGCCATACAAATGCTTGAAAATGGGGCATGGCGTAACCAAACTGTGTTAAGTCTTACACCTTGCGCTTTCACGTTACAATCCCCCAAGCCACCCTCCCTGAACATGAGCTCCTCGTCAGTGATGAGCAAATGCAGTGTAAGTACATCACGTAATTGCATACAGTGCCAATTCCATCAGGAAGGTGATACTGTGAGGGACAAGGTTGGGAAGGAGAGCATAACTGGTGCTGTGTGCTCGCTCCTCTGTGCTGTTGGACTTTGCAAGGAGAAAATAGGACTAAATAATACAGTTAAGTGCATCTCTAAATTATGAGGGATGCTTGTCCTTGGGGACCTGTTGAGTTCCATCGATGACGTCTGCCGCTCACAGCCTTTATGTAAGATAAAGCCTGGGTTTGGACAAGGGCTTGAGGCCCCATCCTCTCATGCCCACTTTCCAGCTCGTTCTGCACAGTTGCGAGCTGAATGACACAATTGTGAGTGGGTACCACTTTGGGTTTCTAAAGTAACTATGGAAACAAACTATACTGAATTACAATATAATTATTCTTGTTGCCATGGAGACGTGACGATACAAACAGAACCATACAGTCTTCGCTCGTCATGTAAAAATGTTCTTCTTGGAGACCAGCCTTATGGCATTGAATGGCTGCTGACTCATGTGCAAAGAAGAGGTGGGGGACTAACAGAAGTGGTGCCATCTCTGCTCTAGAGCCGGTCATCCTTCCTCTATCAGGGTGCCATGCACACAGCACACGTCTACTCGATCAGCCCCATGCCACCCTCACACATCAAGAGTCCAAACAGCTTTATCTACGACTGTATCAATGATAGATCTTTATGCAGAGCAAGGCATAATCAACATTGTCCCTGTCCACTTTATGCAGCTTTAATGTGATAAGGCAAACATATGAATGAAAAACGAATTTCTTTCAAGGATAGGAGAAGTCTTGACCCAAAGTCCCTGTTCACGCGTTGTCAATACTGGTCAGTGATAAAGGTCACTCTGACCTTCGTGTTTACCCAGTTCAATGCAATGTCACTGGGTGATGGAACCTGTCTCGTTTGCTTTCTCTTCATGTCCTATTGGCAAATGATATCATGCTCTATTTTTTTTTCCAAATTCAATGCAATGTCCATCAAGGAGAACTGAAGATTACCATTTTATTCTGTGCTTATTCGATTCACAAATATATGTCTTGCAAGTAAAGCCATACCCGTACTAGACACCTTCTGCATTGAGACAATGGCTCTCTGTGCCATGCCATTACGTGTCTCCCTTCCAGTACCAAATCAGGTGAATGATGAGCTCAGCTTTATGTATCTCATCTTCTAGTTCCTCAACTAGAAATGATGTACTGTGATCTACACATATAGAGAAGGCGACTTCATCAAACAGACACAGAATCATGCAGTAAGTGCCCTGGGCCCACCAGAGATAGTAGGTGGTTTAGGGACAGGTTCAGGGAGGCTTTTCCTCAAGTCATGGGGTGTGATGTTCCCAAACAGAGATGCAGGGAGAGAAAAATATCTTCTTTGGTACTTTACATGGGAGAACTGAAGGTATTGAGGGATGTTGGTGCAGAGAGTTGGACTGGGTTAACACAGGGGATTCATATTTATTTAAGTATTTGTATTCATATTAAAAACACATGATTTACCATTAATAACAAACCGGAGGACATGGGTCCTTTACAATAGGGTGAGATAATGTGGCTGCAGGTGATGGTGTAAACATAAACCAGGAATGAGGACGGGACAGAATGGTATAAGACGGAGGAGAAAGTGCTGAATTATGGATGGCGGGCTGGCAGAAAAGTGCTGTAGGGTTATCCATGGAGGTTAGGGGGAGAGGAAAACACAATTATCCAGTAGCTTAGAGTGCTAGGAAACAGGTTCTTCAGAAAGAAGAAGAGCTTTGTGGTTGTATTTAAATAGTGGTAGAGTTGGAGTAGTACATATTGGACAAGCCTTCCAGATTAGGGGAGCAAGGCGAGAGAGAGAGAGAGAGAGAGAGAGAGAGAGGAAATGAGGGGGAGCAGAGGGGGTTTGAGTGGTGCCATGGAGGAAAATCTTACTGGCGAGGAGAGTAGAGAGTGAGATGAGAAGATAGGTAGGGTGGGGCGAGTCCATGGATAGTTTTGAAGATGATCGGAAGAAGTTTATACTTAACCCTTTGTTTCATAGATAGCTGGCCAATCTGGCTACAGCCAGAGTAGGTAGAGGTAAAGCGAGAAAGGGTGAAAATGGTGTAGACCGTAAAGTTGAAGACTTTGGCCAGAGGTGAAAAAGCATATTTGGGATGGCCAGAGATGAGACTGGCACAGTAGTCAGATGTAGAAAGGAATAAGGAGGAGATTAGCTGTTTAACAGCATTGAAAGGAAGAAGATGACACAAGTTTCTGATATTGAAGAGTTTGACTCTGGCTGCAGTGGTAGATTTGGGGATGAAAAGCGAGAAGATGTGTGATGGGTCAAATATCACACAAAGGTTATGAGTGGAAGCAGAGAAAGGAAGGCAGTCAGCAGAGAATAGAAGAAGAAGTAGAGAGGACGAGAGAGCCCGTTTGACTGGGAAATAGACAACTTCAGTCTTAGTGGAGTTGAGCATGAGGGATGGCGGAGAGACATTGTTACATTTTTTGCAACAACTTGTCAGATAAGGAGTGAAAGGAGACAAAGATCTGAGTGTGGTCAGTGAAGATTTGATGGGAAAAGCCATAAGAGGAGATCAGGGTGAAAGAGCTAAAGTACAGAGAGTGAAGAGAAGTGGACCAAGGACAGACCCTTAGGGAAGTCCAACAGTAAGCGCGGTGAGTGGAGAGAATATCTGAAAGTGTCTGGGGGAAGATATGAAGCAAACCAAGTGAGGGCCTTATCTCTGATGCCAAGGGGAGGTAATGTAGAAAGAAGGACAGAATGGACAAAAATATCAAAGGCAGCAGAGAGGTCGAGAAAAAGAAGAAAGGATGACAGATTTGCATGCCAAGTGGAAGAGAGGAAGTTGCTGTCATTGAGGAGATCTCTCTCAGTAAAATACAGAGGTCGTAAGCCAGAATGCAGAGGGTCCCGCTGGTGGTGTGTATCAAGGAACTCATTGGGTTGATTCAATACTACTCGCGCTAGGATTTTGGAATAGTGTGGCTGAAGAAATATAGGCCGAAAGGTGCTAGGATAGTTAGGATCAAGACCAGGTTTCTTAAGGAGAGGTATGATGGTAGCTGTTTTATAGGATGAAGGAAAAGTGCTATTGTCAATATAGGAGTTGGGGAGGGAAGTAAGTTGTTGAGCAACACTGAGAGCTATGTGCTTCACAATGAGATGGACAAACAGTGAAGTTCCATCCCTCCTTGATCAATTTCAAAGCATATCACTTGGACATACATGTACATATGTGTCCTCAGTCCTCAGGGCACAGTACATGTGAGGAATGCTTGACTTTACTACACAATTGGAATTCTACTCCACGTGATCAGTACAGAATGACAGTGTTTTGAAAAAATATGTTTTTTTAAAAAATGTTGTTGTTCTGCCGTGCTTAGCATGCATTTCTGTACATCCATTGTATAAGCAGACATCAGCAGAACAACTTTGTTCAGACCTATTCTCAGTGTCAAACATCCTCACCATGATTGGCTCCATAGGCCCAGAGGATATCTGTCTCCTCCATTACCTCGCTGACTATTGGCTGTGCCGCTATATCAACACCTCAATGATAGCAGGGTCCTTCTCTGAGATCCTGAACATTTGGATCTGCTGATCTGTGTGAACTTTGTGTAAAGTCTCGACCCATCTTTAACCAACTCATAAACTGCATATTTTGGGTATCCCCTTATGTCTGATTAACCTGTGATTGCCCTCCCTCCCTGGAAATAAATGGCACACTCTTATTCTTACATTAAGGGAGGGTCTGCAACCTGAGTCTCTCCAGATATGTGGGACTACAACTCCAGGAAGTCCAAATAGCATTGTTGAAGTGGGTTCATGGGAGGTGCATTCCCACACACCTAGAAAGCCACAGGTGGCAGACCGCTATATTGAAAATTAAATGGGCTAGCAGAAAACTTTCTACCAATGACCATATTCATAGAATTTGCCTTAGACACTGATCCTCATGGCATGCTTTCATAGCACTTTAGTGGGCCCATTGTAATCTGAGAACCAAACTGCAGCTGACCACTTGGCAAAGTGAAAAACGATCACTTTTCTATATTGAATAATGGTGTGAATCGCTCAATGTTCGACTGTCACATAATTACTAGAGAGTATATGTTTGCAGATTAATCTGATGATGGAATCCAAGGGATACTCACGTTGTCCTCTGGAAGACTAACACATGTGGGGCCCAGATCCACAAGTGTGCTATTGCTTTAGTGGATCTCATCAAAAGTTTAAATTGACTCGGCAGTTCTAAGAGGGCCAGTGTACCTTCATTTCACAGATTTCTGACATCGGTATTCTCATCTATGACCCCAAGTAGATCCAGGCAGATCATGAGGAGTAGCATGAAAATAAATAATTAAAAAATAATAACACTATATAAAGGCACTTGCATTCATTTAATGAAGATTTTGTATTTGTGTAGTGCTTTGACGAAAGCACTATACGTATGCATACACTAATGACCCAACCGAAGTTGGTACACATTTATCTAACTCAAATGGATGAAAGGCTGAGTTTGCCTTGCTGGGATTCGAACCTGGGACCTTCAGATTACACACAGATCGCAGCTGCAATCGCTCAACCATCTGAGTTATCTCAAAGGCGGCTTAGGAGCTTTCCCTGGTGCTCGAAACACACTTGATTTGAACACCTCCTCAACTATGTTTCTTGAAATCTCATTAAAATGATAATCGCTCCCTTCTGTTGTTTGCACTGAGGTTGGTGATGAGGTCTGAGAGGTTTGCAAGTCCTTCTAGAGAAACCCAATTACGCATGAGCGTCACCCTTTGGGGTTGGGAGGGTGGTGGAATATGACAAGAGTAATCGAGTAAAAGGTGGAATTAAACGTCATTGGCAGCTGATGATCGATTTCTTTGTCACTTTTGAGAGATTGTGGATAATGTTGAGGGGATGCAAGCTATGTATTCTTTTTTTGTGTTTTTTGTTTTATTAATTCTGTTTTTTAAAACAGGATGCATTGTGAGGAAGCTGCTCAGGGAGCCAAAATACAAGAGAGAATATGTGACTTCATGTGTTTTGAAAATATCAGTTTTTTAATTGAGAAATTCCTCGTTCATGGGTAACTGATGCTTGGTTAGTTTTTATTCTTGTGCCGACTTTGTGTGGTTTTGACAGAAGAACATCGTTTTTGGTATAGTGCAAGCTGGCCCCTCGTTGGTGATCTGTTTACCCTGTGTATTATAATTTAGAATTCCTCCAAATATAGTGTCTTTGGCTTTTTAACCCATCACAACTCAGTGCACGCGCTCTTGGCGAGGAAACTGCATCTGCGTGTTCCTCTTTCCATATATGCTGCTCTGCTTGGGCAGTTGTACATCAATGAATATTGGGTGGGTCCAATGCACTAATGTCTTGGCCTAAATGTCTGGGCCCACTGCTGGTTCGTGAAGTGGAAACAAAGACATGTTGCCGGTCATTTTCTTGAAAGTGGTCATTTCACAGATATGGCCACAGATGTGTGCTTCTTAGTGTATTTTGATCCCCTCTTGCAATTTGTCATGCTTTCCAGTATTAGTGGAAAACATGGGTTAAACCTGGCAAAGGAGCAGATTGTCATGCATTTATTTTTTCACGTTTCAGTGCAGTGTAGTGTAAAAGCTTCCCGTTATGACGCATTCACAATGGATTTCTACGGAATCTGCCTTCTCTTAGCATGCACTAAACGCAAGTGGATTCTAAAGCAATCCAGTGAATCAGCAAAAGCATGAAAATGCGATGCTGGTGTTAATGCATGCATTTTTGGCAGGCGTAGTGCATGGGTCAGGAGGAAATGTTTCAGGCTGGTGGCATGTCACACTGAATATGCTTTGCATTAAGGTGAGCCTTTGAAAAGGGAATAGTGTTAACGCTGTTTCCCGGCCGAAGCTTTTGGGTGTTTGTTTTCATTTTTTGGTGTGTGGTGAGTTTTATTTGGAGTTGAAGTATGCCAGTCACAAGAGCAAAGGGTCTCAATGTAGCTTTTGGGCAGTCTGTCCCTTTACCCCCCTGCCGCCCGGTATCTGGAATTTCTGGTCAGGGGGTGAAGAAGGGGTTTGTGTATGATAATCCTAATGCTGGGATATATGACAGATCCCTTGTTGTGCCGGAGGATATTTCAAGGACACCTTTGGCCGAAAACTCCTGACTTGCCGATGTATTAGCCAGTAGTGAGCGTAGGAAGCAGCGTCTTCAGAATAGGAGACACAGCCGTTCTATGGACGATGAAAAATCTGATGGTGATATGGCCTATGTGGAACATTATACAATGGCCTTGAGTGAGATGGAAGAATGCAGCGTTATTGTGGGAGAACAGACTGTTGGATTGGCAATGCTATTGTGGAAAATCAAATTGGTAACTTATCCCCTTCCCTGGCGGTTTCAGCTGGCCTCCCAAGAAAAAGTAAATCTCATTTTATCCCTGGAAGTTTGTTGTTATCCTCGACATATCTTTCCAGAAGGGAGGGAGACTTGGCTGTGCATTCAGAGCCAGAGGATTGGAATCATGCGAAAGACAGTATCATTCGAGAGATTATGCAATGTACAAACTTGGCAGACTTTTGCGTCTAGGTTGACTTTATAGATAAATCTGCCTCTACATTTTTACCCATTTAGCTGGATAATTCTTCTCGGACTATTCTGAAGCCTAATATGGCAGAACTGTATTGTCAGACAGATTTTGGAGTGATTGATTCGGTTTTAGTGGGGGAAAATTCTGCTAAAATGCCTGAAATCTACCTCTCGACTACATCTAACTTTTCTAGGACAGCCATGGATTGTAATTGCTGTAAGGATAGTTCTAAATGAAAGTCCTATGGCTCTAAGGATCGTTGTATAAGTAAAACACACATGCCCAGGATTGAGGATAAGTCCTTGAGAGATTTTACCATGGATAAAAGAATATTTGGAATTGTGTTTGTAGAAAAGCCAATGGGAAAGAGCCTTAGGAAGCACTTAGAAACAAGGTTATGGCCTGGATCTGTCAGAAAACTGGGCCTCTATCATTAGATCTTCTGACTTTAAGTCTCTCCGGTGGTTTGAAATGAGGGGCGGGTGTTGCCAGGAATCCAAGGATTGTATAGTGGTTGGGTGTGGATTTAGTAATCTCTCTTATTTTCGAAGCATTTTTGAAGATCTAGATCAATGGACTGATAGCTTTTCTTGCATAGGATTTTCTTTTTAGGTTTAATGGCTAAGTTTGTAGCTGTGTATTAACCGGCTTGGGCATTTTTTGTGCACATTTCTTTCTGCAGTTTGTTTGTTTCTAGTTAGTCTTGTATTGTGATTTTCATTAATAATCTGTTTTTTTTAAATGTTTTGTGTTGTTATATTTCTTTGTTGTTTGTTATGTGTGCACCATTATGCCTTCGAGCATGGTCCTGTGTGCTACATAATATAAAATAAAAATAAAAAATAAAGTAATTTCGTTCCATGCTCCTGCTCTGCCAGGCAAAAGATATGAACATATTTCAAAGGGTAAAACCATGTGCCGACCAGGTATCTTTTATGTCAGATTGGTTCACTTGCTTTTACCCTATGTGGACGTGCACAGTTAGATCCTTTGTGTTCATTCTGATCCACAAACGTTACTTTCTGTAAGTGCAAATTATATCACACTTAGACTTTAGGTGGAACACAAGTGATGCATGTGCATGCCAAGAAGTGGTCCCAGCATGTCCCAAGCACGTCCTTGTTTCACAAAGGGAAAACTCTGGTATCGGCTTCCTCTGCGGCACCCTTCCTATACATCATGTCTGACCTGTCGCAGGACAAGCGCTGGGGCATGCTGAAATCATACATGCCTTGCATTGGATAGTGTAAGCGATATTCAATCAACACTACAGCTAACTCAATGCCTAGTCTGGGATGCTGAGGAAAACCCTTATTGATGTATTTTTATGTCCAGTTCAGTACTCTGGATGACAACCCTTGTATAACACCCCCTCTTAGAATCCCCCTGACGCCACTGAGCCAAGAAGTAGGTTTGTTTTGCAAATTAAAAGGTTTATTTGG
Source organism: Ambystoma mexicanum (assembly GCF_040938575.1). NCBI lineage: Eukaryota > Metazoa > Chordata > Amphibia > Caudata > Ambystomatidae > Ambystoma > Ambystoma mexicanum. The sequence continues at coordinate 618,235,480 of NC_090923.1, read as the reverse complement.
ACAATTCAACAATATATATCTACCACACTTTTATAATATATTAATATCTGATAGTACACTGAGACATATGATGTGGATCCACAATGGGTAATGTTACAGTGGTACACTTGATTACTTAGGAGTAGTATAGAGGATGAGGTAGCTGAAAATGCTTTATGGTTTCAAGGAAATGCAATGAGGAATAAAATGCAGTACAGAAATACTTGATATAATTTTAGCAAAAGATAAGATAATCACTTTTTCTCTGGCAATTCACCCCCCTCCCCTATGCAATGTAAGAAATGGAAGGAGATGGAAAGAGGAGCACACAGTTCTCAGGAATGCAATCAAATACAATTACGAAATTCAGTTCCCCCCCAGAAAGCTTAGAGGAAACAGGTAGGAGTTTGAAACACAGGCCCAAAATGCTTTTTAAATGTGATGGCAATGGATGGGAAAATGTGCCAACTGATTTTAATTCCCTCTAGTGATTCAGGGTGAGTGGGAGATGCGTGTTGGTATTAGTTCAGGCTCACTTTAGCAATGCTCTATGAGTTATTACCAGGTTGCAAACGGATTTTAACAAAAGAAAGAATGGAGCTGCTATTTTGACAAGTGGAGAAATTGAGCCAAAAATGCAAATCGCAGTAAATTTCACGAGTGCGTAAATCGTGATTGCGGAACAAGTATAAAGAGTAGGAAGTCGGTTTGTTGGAAAGCCTAGAATCACAGCTTTAAAATGAAAGTTAAATTTCGTTCCTAGCCCAAATGGTTCCAGAGATACGGACGATTTAATAAAGGTAGTTTTTCAGATTTAAAGTAAACTCAAAATGACAGGTGACAGCTTGCAGCTGCAGAATTGACAGGTGACAGTTGTGCAGCTTTAAAAATGACAGATGACACGATTTCTTGGAGGCTGTTCTACTTAGGTTAAAATAGTTTGGATTAGATTATTTTAACTAAGAGATTGGTTCTGCACAGTTCTGCTAGGTACTCACAATATAAATTTGAACCAGGCCTCGTCACAGATCTGGTCAACACGTCCGGCTGTGGTTCTGTCTGCTCGGCGGGTCAATCAGGCACCGGTTCTGCTCACAGCGATCCGGATCTCTGGTTCTGCTCACAGCGGTCTGGTTTGTGGTTCTCTCGGGTTCCGGATACAGCACTGCTTTCTGGATACTGCTACCGGTTCTTGCAAAAATTCTGGGCAAAAATACAAACAGCTCGCCCGGCTGTTGAATAGTTTGGTTGGTTTTGAGGCCTGCTGAAGAGGATTCAGCTGGTGGATTCAGGCCTCTCTGCTACAAATTCTGGAGTTAATTTCTGCTACAGGTTCTGGAGATTGATGGATTTGAAGTCTGGATCTCTGGATGTGAAGTCGACGGTCAGCATGCTCCGCAGCAAATGGAATTGAATGTGTCTACCTGTCCCAGCAGTCTCTTTTTATGTGTTTTGGAAGTGGGTGTGTGCCTGGGCCTAGCTAAGCCTGTCCCTCTCACTTATCATTGGCCAAGCTTTCCTCTCTCACTTGATTGGGGGGAAGAAATGGAGTGTCAGCGTGATGCTGTAGGTTTTATGGTCAGAGGAACCTCCCCATGTCAAATTGCACACAAATCTTTTTCTGATCCAAATACATATTTATCTATGTACCATTTTTCTCATATTATAGGTCCAGTTTACATATTTTCTGGAGCACCAAACCATCCGATCCCTTTCTTTTTACGATGTTGTGTCCACTGCTGAGAGAATTCTCCCCTTTTCATCCAGATAACGACCTCTAACCCTTCCAGATTTTACACAAATGTGCACCAGGGATATGGGTTACAGATGATAAAGTGTCAGATTTTTAACATGCATACATTTGGAGTAACAACTTTTTTTCCGATACTATCCCCAGGAACATACCACAGGGTCCTAACACCTCTTAAAATGTGCACAGAAAAATCACAAGAATAATGATATTTTATATAATTTTGACCAGTCCGCACTATGCGTTATCTATCTTTTTAAAAGTATGCCCTGGTCAAAAAGGGGTGTGGCTTCCCACATCACATGGTTGAGTAACTGGTTTATCCACTTCCCCCAAGCTCAGCTGGCTGGCAGAGGCACTGCCCCTCCCAGTTTCCCCCAAGAGGAAGCCACTTTACGACGCCCCCAATATAACATTTGCCTGAGTCAAGGAAGTTGCATTGTTCTGTCCCTTCCACTTCCCAGTTGCTCCACCCCTAATCTAATCAGAGAGGTGTCAACTCCTTTTGGTGGGGAAGCAGGATGCAGCTAGGCCTGGGAAGAGTGGCTAAGCAGGTATCTCCTGTCGGGGGTAGTTGTCAGGCAGAATTCAGCTAAATGTCACTATAGTTCCCATTTGAATCAAACTTACAATTTTTACATATACATTAAATAATTACTTCCTTCAAGTCATTTCAGAATATAGTTTTACATTGTATCCACCTCTTAGCAAGTCTTTCCTTGGCCTGGTTTTGTTTCATTTGTTCAGTTTTACACAAAATTCTGGTGGTTTAAAACGCCAGCTTTCTGATAGTGGTGAGTACCGGTATTGCAACCATTTTTGGGATTAAGAAAATTAATTCCCCACAGTTCTGAGTTGCTTTTTGGCAATCAGCATTGCCATTCCCAATGGTTTCAGGCTACTGTGTGTGTAGCCCAATGGTGGTTTTAGGCAGTGCCCTCCTGTGCTCACAACATAGGCAAACATGGGTGGCAGCCTATTCTTCATGTTTTCCCTGTGCACTCTCTGGGGAGTTCTGGCCATCATGATGTTTTCCATGCCAGTACTGCACAGTTTTATGGTAGGGCTTGGATGCATGGGTGAAAACATCCCACAAGCCCCCCCCTCTTGCGATGGCCATTCTGTCCTTTCACTGATGGAACTCGCAAGATCTGGGATGTTCGCCTCCTCTTCTTCCAATTCCATAGATGGCACAGTTCAGCATCTTTTCCTCCATCCGGTTGGATCGATCGGTTCTCCTCGCCAGTCCTGATGGGAATATTGGGCGGTACCCCGGGCCCCTCGGGTCTCTGCTCCCAGTCCCTGGTCGTCCTCCTTGGTCAGTCTCCAGGTTTTCTTTCTCCTAGGATGAAAAAGGAAAGCGGCAATACCTATTCATAGACATTTCTTCCCCATCATTGATATAGTGGGGTGGCATATACATTTTATAGTCAAAACGTTTGCGTTCTTATTTTGACAAAAAACAAGATACAATTATAAGGCATTTATTTTTTTCCAAATCATAATATTTTAGAGACTATATGTGGGATATTTTAGGGTTGGAAAGGAATTACTCTGGAGCGGTCCCCTCTGGTATTGCAGAGGACTCCTCCAGTTGTTGCAGAGTGTGCCTGGGATGGCAACACTTTAGCTGATTTATATGTACCCACTTGTCTTCCCCCTCTGCCGAACTGCCTTTGGGGATGCAGATCTTGAATGCAACAGGGGAGATCTTGTCTATAATTTCAAACGGTCCCTTCCATGTAGGCAAGAATTTTCGCTGTTTGGCCTGGTTCCTTTGGAAATTGTATAGATAGACCCGATCACCCACCTTATATTCCTTTCGGGTAGTTTTCAAATCATAGTGGGTCTTCATGCTCTCGGCTGATCTTTCTAGATTCCGCTGAGCATAGGCAAAAGCATGTTGAAGGTGTTTCCTTAAATTCTCCACATAATCATGAGTTGTGGAGGCATTTATCAGTGTCTGCTCTTGGGTCCTGTAGAGCAAATGTTGGGGAAGCACCATCTTGCGCCCCGTCATCAACTCAAATGGTGACATTTTGGTTGCAGATGAAGGGGTAGATCTGATGGCCATTAGGACCAGAGGTAGTCGGATATCCCAACTTGGCCCAGAATCTGCCACAAACTTTTTTAAGATGCTCACAATGGTTCGGTTATATCTCTCCACTGCTCCAGAAGAAGCTGGCCTGTAAGCAATATGTAGCTTCCTTTTGACCCCCAGTATCTCCCACATCTTTGTCATTACTTCACTGGTGAAGTGGCTACCCCTGTCTGACTCAATCCTTTGAGGTAGACCAAAACGGGAAAAGATGTGGTTAATCATCAGGGGAGCTGCTGTTTCTGCCTTGCAATTTGGGGCTGGGAGACCTTCCACCCACTTGGTAAACAAGCATGTAACGGTCAACATGTACTTGTTTCCTCTAGACGAGTGGATTATGGGGCCTACAAAGTCGATTTGCAAATCTGACCATGGCAGTGTCATCCCCCTCTTTTGGAGAGGCGCACGGTGTGTGAGGGATGATGGCTGAAATTGTGCACACACAAGACACCCCGTCAAGTATTGGTCGAGGTCCTGCCCCATGTGTGGCCAGTATGCAACCTCTCTTAAGATTTCCAGTGTCGTGTGAAACCACCTATGACCGGCGGTGGCCGCATCAGGGCGTGACTTAGCATCAGGCTTGGGAATGAGGTAGGGATCACCAACTGATCGTGGCGAACTTGGTATTTCCTTACCAACAAACTGTCTTGGATTCGGAACCTTTTTGGACATTTCATCAACACTCTTAGGTCCTCTTTCCCAATGTAATCGGTATCCGTCAGGGGAAAGTTCTCAGGGTCCTCAAGGTGTTGGTAAAACTTACCAATAATTGTATCCCCCTTCTGAGCTGTAATTAAATCAGCATCAGGGGTCTCCTTACTCCATCAGGCAGTTGAAAGATCATTGTGAGCATTTTTCTGGGACCTAGTGATAGCAGTGACCTGGATTTCCCCCAACAGGGACTCTATTTCTATTAGATCCCGTGGATGGCCCCGGTTTTGGCAAGCTGATCAGCTAAGTCATTTCCAGTTTTGTCTGGTCTCTCTACTTTGGAATGACCCTTGATCTTTTTCCAGTAGATGGTCATCCCATTCAATGTGACCAGATCATCAATGTTTTGGATTAACTTCCCATGTTTCAAGGGTTTGTTATTAGCACATAACATGCCTCTGGTTTTCCAATTAACCAGGTGCTCCACGAACCTGTTCCGTACATAATACGAATCTGTGATTATGACTAGTTCGTGGAGTTGATGTTGGATGGCAGTGAGGATGGCCTGATGCAGAGCCATCAACTCTGCCACCTGACTACTTCGGGGACCAATTTTGTATCCAGCAGAGGGTTCTGGGGACTCATTCACCCATGCGTTCCCTACTCCGGCCACCAGTTCTTTCTCCCCGTTGTTGTCAACATGGTAAGAGCATCCATCCACATAGACAGTGGGCATTCCCTCACACTTCTCTTCTTCAAAGACTTTGTGTGGGGAATTAAGGTATGCCTCCATGTTGTCCTTGGTTTTAGACTTTCGTCCTCGAGACAGTTTTCTCTGGCACAATCATGCAAGTCAGCCAGACCTTGCGCGATGGGACTCTTCTTGTTTTGGCCATATCTGACCTCCACAGGAAAGCCTTGCATTGACAGAATCCAGGAAGTAATTCGGGAATTACTCACATTTCCGGCCCGGATTCTGTCACTTTGGAGATATTGCAGAGGCTGGTGTGGAGTCTCCACTATGATGTGTTCCCCCTGGATAAACGGGCGGTAATTCTTCAATGCCCACACCGTTGCCAGGAGTGCCATCTCGCAATCGTTGAATTTTTCCTCCACAGAGGATAAAGTTTTGCTCGCATAGGAGATTACTTTATTGACCTTGTCATGCTTTTGGTATAATACTGCCGTCAAGCACGTATTAGAGAACCCTGTCTCCAGGAAGAACTCCTTGTTTCTGACAGGGTAAGCTAGGCAAGGCGCTTGTGAGAGGCTTCTCTTGAGTTGTCTTACTGCCTCGGATTGTTCTGGACCCCATTCCCACGTGACCCCCCCTTCAAGAGATGAATCAGGGGTCTAGTGATCTCTGCGTAGCCTTCAATGAACTTTCTGCTGTAATTAGTCAGTCCAAGGAGGCTCCTTAGTTCCCGCAGAGTTGTGGGGTCTTTCAGCTTCTGAAGTGCTTCCACTTTCTTTTCTTGGGGACAGAGGCCCTGAGGAGTAATCTCATGCCCCAAGAAATTAACACGGGTTGTACACCACTGTGCTTTCTGGAAGGAAAGTTTTGCTCCGGCGGCCCTCAGCTGTGTCAGAACATAACGGATCTCCGCTATGTGTTCTTCCACAGATGAACTTTTGATGAGGACATCATCTACATAAGCCAGGTTACCCCTCACACCCAGGTCGGGCATGTCCTTATGTAGGAAAATGTTGAATTCATTGCCGGAGTTGAGGTATCCGAATGGAGTCCGGGTCTAGGTGTACTGCTGGCCCCCAAAGGTAAAAGCCAGTTTGTATTGGTCCTCCCTACTGACAGGCACGGTCCATTGTCCATTGGTCAGGTCTATTGCAGTGAATACTTGTGAACCTTCAATCTGGGCCAGCCCTTGGTCAATGTAGGGCAGAGGCCATTGGGAAGAATGGACCCGTTTGTTGAGCTCCCTAAGGTCGGCCCAGAGTCTTCACTGGCCGTTTGGCTTCAATATTCCCAGCACCGGATTATTGAAGGTGCTGTGTACTGGACGGATTATTCCCCGGGACTCAAGGTTCTTAATTATTTCAGTAAGGGACTCCATGGATGCGAGAGGCAAACGATATTGCTTCACGAACACTGGAGTCATTCCAGGGTCTGTGGGAATTGTTGTGGTGTGGATGTCGGTGTGACCACAGTCACATGAGTCTACCGCAAAGAGATCTTGGAAATCCAAGAAAACTTGTTTCAACTTTTGCTTCTGTTCCAGAGTCACGCCGGCATCAGCTAGGTTGACTCTCTTTTCCAACATCTGCCTGAAGCCTGGAAAGACTTCTGGTTTGGCTATCTCAGCAGCCTCCTCCAGCTGGGTGGAGAAGTCCCTGGTCAGAGTGCTGATTTGGACTGGAGGCTTCAGGTGGGAAAGGCAGCCCTCATGGAACTGGAAAATCACCTCATCCCTCCTGAAGTCACAAGTCACATCTTCCTTACCATAAGGGCAAGAAGTGTACACCAGGAAGTTCCCCCCATGCCGGGAGAAAATCCTGTCTGGTGTTGTATTGTCCTCACTGTCACTGTCAAAACAGTCCTTGGGGATCTGTCCTAACAGTTAATTTCCTAGATCAATGGAAAAATGTCGGTCATCAACCGCCATTCCAATAATGGTGCCTGCGGCAAGAGTAATACTCTTTACGTCGCTGTTATCCACCTCTATTTGAATGGTGTCATGTTCTATGTTGACTAATGGTGTTGGGTTTACCCCTAACCCATGATGTTGGAGAGAAGCATTTAGATGAATATAAGCATCAGGGTTTTTCAATTTTTGTCCTCTTTTAACTTTCACTTCCAGGGAGAATTGTCGGGTCATTTCTGGGATGATGACTTCATCTTTAAGCTGAATTTCAAGTGCATAAGGTAGCAATTGAGCTGACCTAAATGCTTTTTCTGGATCATCAAAGCCCATGGGATTAGCCGCTAATCGGGACCAAGCTTTGAAGTTTATTAGGTCCAAACTAATGGCAAAGCGATTGAGAATGTCACTGCCTAAGTAAAAGGCGGCAATGACGTCTCGCACGACCCAACAATAATGGACTATGCTCTTGTTGCCAATGGAGATTTTGAGCATACACCTGCTTGGCAGGAGATGTTTGGAATTAGGTGCTTCCAGGTCCATTTCCCATTCGTCTATCAGTTTGAATGTGGGAATGGCTGGATCTTTTGGGAGTTGGCAGAAATGGCTTCGCTGATGAAGCTCTTACTGTTGTTCACACACACTCGAGCGAGAACAGAGTCCTTCCCATCATTTAACTGAACAGGGATGAACAACTGCTCTCCAATTTGCTGAATATCAGCCAGGCTCTGAGCTGATTTCACATCTTTCTGGACTATAGGAGTGGGAGTTTCTGATTGTGGATTGGTAAAGAATTTCAGAGTATTTCCTTCCAGTGTGGAATACCACCTTAAACTGGAAGGAAGGTTGATTTTCAGAAATAGAGAGGACCCCCCATCACCAGTCTGTTGTCCTACTGCTATTACTGTCACGTCTGGAATCTGGTTGTTCTGGAAGTGAAATTCTACTTGGTCAGATTTTTGTTCAACCATGTGGCAGGTGCCGTTTAAACTAACATGGATGACACTCTGTTTTAATTTCATTGGTCGGCTAGTCTGGGTCCAGAGGACCTTGTTTACGCAATCTATTAGGGGTGACAACCTTCTCAGAAGGTCATTCCCTAGTAAACAACGGGTGCCCTCTGGAGTCACTACTATGACCGGGTGTTTCACCTTGTGTCGCCCAATTTTGATGTCCAAATCTGCAGTCCCCTCGACAGGAATTTCCTTCCCGTCAAAGTTCTGCAGTTGTCCAGGAAGGGAGGTGAGAGGAATACGGTAATTCACCCCCCTTCCTGCATTTAGTTCCTCAAAGGCCCTTTTGGACAGAAGGGTAGCTTGGGATCCAGTGTCCACCAGTGCCAAAATTGTACCCTGCCCCTGTACTTGTACCGGGGCATAGTATCTTCCCTCCATCTCCTCAAGGGCACACAGATAATGCACATTTTTGGACAACTGGTGGGCTAACTTTCTGGTTTTGGACATTGCTAGTGAAGAGATTTGGGCAGAATTCTGTGGAGAGCCTTGGGAATCTGGAAGAAAAAGTTGGCAACTGGAGATCAGAGCCATTGTGGGTTCCCCTGGTTCCGGTTCTGGGCCGCCCCCCCCCTTTTTGGAGGCAGTCACCAGGATGGGTTTGAACCAGGGGATTTTTGTATTGTCGGTTTTGGGATGAGATGATGGGCGGCGGTAGCTCAGTCTCCACATCTCCCCAGTCTGAATTGACATCCCTTGGGACCCATTTTTCCTTGGGAGGAGTTCCCCCATCTCTGAAGGAGAAGATCCTTTTCCCAGGATCTTCTGAGGATCCCTCTCCCTCAAATTGGAAGACCTGTACCTCCTCCACAAAGTGGGTCTGTTTGGGTCCTTTGTTTCTCCTACCCCCCCTCTGCTCCTTGGGAGGCAGGCTTTCAGGGGCAGGAGATTTTGTTTCCGGTTCCTGGTTTTCCAGGGGCTGTTTACAAGTTGGGAAGGAAGCTTCCTCCAAGGCTTTACATCCCCCTTCCCCTTGTGCCTCCTCCCTGGGAACCGGTGGGTTATCGGGGTGCTGCCCCCGTCATTGTTCTGGAGCACCAGGTCCAGAGTTTGGGGCATTCTGCGGTGGCATGCTCATCTGAGGGTTCTGTTGAGCCCTCAGTATGTGACCCAGATCCCGTGCCATATTTTGGACCTGGCGCTCAAGTTGTGAAACCCGCTCAGGCTGATACGGGGCTCTATTTTCTCCCCTAGCTGATCCCGGGAAAGGTAGCTTTCCCTTCTCTGGTAATACCCCGGATTGGGAAGATTCGAGTACCCCTCCACCCTTGGCCTCCCCTCTCCCGGATTAGGTTGTCTGGGCTCAGGGAATTGGGGAAAGAAGGATGGATGATTTTTGGGCTGGAAATTGGGTGGATACCTGGGGAAAAAGTTCTGCCCAGGATTTGGAGAATTTCTGCCCTCCTGTGGGAAGTTGGGAGGGAAGTTCCCTGGGTTAGGTGCTTGGCTGGATCCCCTCCCTTGGGCTGGAGGAGTCCACATATAACCCAGTATTGGTCGGTTTCCCTTGTAGCGGGGACTTACATAGTCAGGGGAGCGGGGGACCCCATTTGTGGGACTACCTCCTCGACTCCCTGTCTGTGACTGGCCCGAGGGCCTTCTGGGCTGTGAATTATTTGGTGCAGGCAGGTTTTTAGGCCCCCCCATCTCCAAATCTAAAACGGGGGCAACTTTTACCTCTGCCACCTTGGCAGCAGCAGGGGTGCTGTTGGTTTTGGGGTTTTTCGGCGCATTATTTTTATTTTCGATGGGCTTCTGCACCTCATAGATCCGGGTAGCCTGTTCAATGACCCAGTCTAAAGATCTTTTCTCATGAAAATCTCTCACGAGCTGGGTCATTATGTATTTGGGTAAGGCATGGAAAAACGTATTGATAAATTCTCTGCTATCCGTGTGCACTGTGCTTGGGTGCCCATACCCGGATGCCTGCCCATCCATTCCTGGGAGGTACTGGCCTATGAGCCCCATACTTCTAGCTGGATAGTAATCTGCCATCCCCGTGGCCCTGGGCTCATGTGCGCGAGGGGACATGGGGGTGGCAGAGTCCAGGGGCTGGGAGAGATGAAGGCCTCTGGTACTAGGGCTCCTGAGGTTATGCTCAGGAGTTTCTCTTTCCCAGCGAACCTCATCTCTATCCGCCCCTGCTTCCTGTTGCAAAGCAAGAGCCTGCGCTTTCAGTTCCTCAGTTAAGGCCTTACTAGACTCTATCAGTCTCTCCTGCATCGCTACCTGTTGCTGGAGCCTATCATTGTGCTGGCAGAGAGCCTCATTCTCTCTCTGTGCCTCCTGATTGGCCCTGGAGTACTGGGCCAGTCTCTGCTGCAGGAGGGTTACCTCCTCAGTCCCATCCCTACTGGCCTGCTCCTTTCTTGCCAGAGCCTCCTCCACCCTCCTGGTGTGATCTAGCAAGCCTGATGCTCTTTTTGGGGGTCACCCAGCCCCTGGAGGGCCACGTGATTTTCTTCAATTTTTCTTTTTAAATGGCAGACTTCCTGGCCTAAGGTATCCCTTTCCTGACCAAGAGCCTGCATTTGTGATGCCAGGTCGTCCCTCTGCCTTTGAAAGGCACCAGCTTTCCGGCGTTCTTCATCAAACTCTGCCTGGGTATCCAGGTCTTTCAAAATCAATTTATTGCTTTCCTCTTTCTCTCTGTCTAGTTGGATTTGCAGGTTGGCTACCTGCTCTGTGCATGCCCTGTTGAAATTGATCTGTTGCTCCAGCTTTTTCTGGCTCTGCAGTAAGGAGTCCAAACTGTCTTGGTGCTCCTTCTGCAAAGCCAGAATTCTGGTATCCTGGTCTGTCTTTTCCTGTTGCAGTATATCCATGTCCTCTTTTATTTTAATGATATACTGCCTACTATCATTTTCTGACTCCTGGCTCCTCTGCAGCCTCTGCTCAGAAGAGACCAGGTCAGATTGGGCCTTTTCCAACGCCATCTGTTGCCTATTTGCCAGGTCTTGACAGGTGACAGCTTGCAGCTGCAGAATTGACAGGTGACAGTTGTGCAGCTTTAAAAATGACAGATGACACGATTTCTAGGAGGCTGTTCTACTTAGGTTAAAATAGTTTGGATTAGATTATTTTAACTAAGAGATTGGTTCTGCACAGTTCTGCTAGGTACTCACAATATAAATTTGAACTAGGCCTCATCACGGATCTGGTCAACACGTCCGGCTGCGGTTCTGTCTGCTCGGCGGGTCAATCAGGCACCGGTTCTGCTCACAGCGATCCGGATCTCTGGTTCTGCTCACAACGGTCTGGTTTGTGGTTCTCTCGGGTTCCGGATACAACACTGCTTTCTGGATACTGCTACCGGTCCTTGCAAAAATTCTTGGCAAAAATTCAAACAGCTCGCCCGGCTGTTGAATAGTTTGGTTTGTTTTGAGGCCTGCTGAAGAGGATTCAGCTGGTGGATTCAGGCCTCTCTGCTACACATTCTGGAGTTAATTTCTGCCACAGGTTCTGGAGATTGATGGATTTGAAGTCTGGATCTCTGGATGTGAAGTCGTCGGTCAGCATGCTCTGCAGCAAATGGAATTGAATGTGTCTACCTGTCCCAGCAGTCTCTTTTTATGTGTTTTGGAAGTGGGTGTGTGCCTGGGCCTAGCTAAGCCTGTCCCTCTCACTTATCATTGGCCAAGCTTTCCTCTCTCCCTTGATTGGGGGGAAGAAATGGAGTGTCAGCGTGAAGCTGTAGGTTTTATGGTCAGAGGAACCTCCCCTTGTCAAATTGCACACAAATCTATTTCTGATCCAAATACATATTTATCTATGTACCATTTTTCTCATATTATAGGTCCAGTTTACATATTTCCTGGAGCACCAACCCATCCGATCCCTGTCTTTATATGATGTAGTGTCCACTGCTGACAGAATTCTCCCCTTTTCATCCAGATAACAACTTCTAAACCTTTCCAGATTTTACACAAATGTGCACCAGGGATATGGGTTACAGATGATAAAGTGTCAGATTTTCAACATGCATACATTTGGAGTAACAACCTTTTTTCCGCTACTATCCCCAGGGACATACCACAGGGTCCTAACACCTCTTAAAATGTGCACAGAAAAATCACAAGAATAATGACATTTTATATAATTTTGACCAGTCCGCACTATGCGTTATCTATCTTTTTAAAAGTATGCCCTGGTCAAAAAGGGGTGTGGCTTCCCACATCACATGGTGGAATAACTGGTTTATCCACTTCCCCCAAGCTCAGCTGGCTGGCAGAGGCACTGCCCCTCCCAGTTTCCCCCAAGAGGAAGCCACTTTACGACACCCCCAATATAACATTTGCCTCAGTCAAGGAAGTTGCATTGTTCTGTCCCTTCCAGTTCCAAGTTGCTCCACCCCTAATCTAATCAGAGAGGTGTCAACTCCTTTTGGTGGGGAAGCAGGATGCAGCTAGGCCTGGGAAGAGTGGCTGAGCAGGTTTCTCCTGTCGGGGGTAGTTGTCAGGCAGAATTCAGCTAAATGTCACTTTAGTTCCCAGTTTGAATCAAACTTACCATTTTTACATATACATTAAATAATTACTTCCTTCAAGTCATTTCAGAATATAGTTTTACATTGTATTCACCTCTTAGCAAGTCTTTCCTTGGCCTGGTTTTGTTTCATTTGTTCAGTTTTACACAAAAGTCTGGTGGTTTTAAAACGCCAGCTTTCTGATAGTGGTGAGTACCGGTATTGCAACCATTTTTGGGATTAAGAAAATTAATTCCCCACAGTTCTGAGTTGCTTTTTGGCAATCAGCATTGCCATTCCCAATGGTTTCAGACTACTGTGTGTGTAGCCCAATGGTGGTTTTAGGCAGTGCCCTCCTGTGCTCACAACATAGGCAAACATGGCTGGCAGCCTATTCTTCATGTTTTCCCTGTGCACTCTCTGGGGAGTTCTGGCCATCATGATGTTTTCCATGCCAGTACTGCACAGTTTTATGGTAGGGCTTGGATGCATGGGTGAAAACATCCCACAATAGAATAGAAACATTCTGCATGAATATACCTTTTCTATTACATTTTCACCCATGAAAAAGGAAAGAAATACATAAACAGTATTTAATTTGATGAATTATCTAAGACTTTTTACAAGAAACGTGCACCATGCACCTGGGTAGGCGGAGTGATGGTCCAAGCTCTAACCTGAAGTAGGTGCACTGGTGGGTGAATGCTCTTCTCAGTTGCTGAGATGTGCCAGGATGCAATTCCCTTATGGTTGTAGCCTGACCCTGCTTCTGCACACAGAAACCTTCATGCAGTTCCCGCTAGGACCAGCCTATGATGAGCAGACTGCTTGCTAGCCTGACCCTGCTTCTGCATTTAGAAACCTTCATGCAGTTCCCACTAGGACCAGCCTATGATGAGCAGACTGCTTGCTATCCTGACCTTGCTTCTGCATACAGAAACCTTCATGCAGTTCCTGCAAGCAGCAGCCTATGGTGAGCAGACTGCTTATTGCATTCTGCTGCCAGAAGATGTTGTCAGTTACATGCAGTGTGTAGTAGAGCAAATAAAGTCCAAAGTAAATCACGGGGAAGAAGGAATGGACCAGTGTATCGGGTAACAAGAATGCAAGTCTTTCCAAAGCTAATTATGAAATGCGATCAGGGGAGTATACAGCATTGCAAGACTCGGGTTGAGGGGCGACGAGCCACGGAAAAAGACCTGATACTTTTACCTCCAAATGCACCTTGGAAAATTAATGCTAAACTGACATGCAATCAATCGTTCCTGCCCGCCATATGATGTAGGGCAGCAAGTGCACTTGAACGTTACTTTCTTAAGTCCCTGAGCGCATTTGATAAGTCTGGCTTCAGAAAGAAGTCAGATCATTTATTTCTGGAGTTAGATGCCCTCCACTCCAGAAAGAAATGACCTGAATTCTTGCTGAAATTATACTAATGTAGGCACGGAGGACTGGAGTTGAAAGCAGAGCACACATCAGTGTCTGGTGACGGTGTCCTGCAATGCTCCAGGCTGCAGGTGCTGCAGTGGCACATAGCAGGGTGGGACATGGATTTGCATGTGCTCCTGCTCGAATGGCAGCACCCTCATTGTTAAAGTAGCCAACTTTACAAAATGGTTTTGCAGGACACTTTGTATGTGGTAGTGCATCAGAAACACCCTGCAATGCACGGGATTCCATATGGTATTATTAACCCCACCCCCACCATCAACTGTTTGGTAACATTAGTGGCAGATGGCATTTTAACCATACACATAACAACAGCAACATTTAAACTGCAGGAGCAATACACATTCAGGCAACTCATCTATTAGAGGCTGTCGAGGCTGTGTAGGGCAAAATACATGCAAACCTCAGAATTTGCATATGGATTGCACCAACAGAAGTGACTTCACAGAAAATCTATAGTCATTAGGCTTTTTTTATGATAGCATGATATACTAACTTAAGCTATGAAGTGAATCACTTTCAGAGCTGCAGATAAGACACAGTACGATTAACTGATTTGGCCTGCATCACACACTTGGGTTAAATGGTGAAACAGGGATGTGGACAATTTAAGCAACTGAATACTGTAGGGATACTGTATATGGAGGCAGTAAGTGAGACACACAAGGGAATAAATCAGTAATGGCAAGGGGTTCATGTAGAAAGTACAGGGATCTCATCAGAAATGCCCAGTGCATGCATCAAATGGAAATGCACATTATTGCAGTAAGCACATGTTTAAAATGCTAAGAGTTCAAGGTAAACAGGTCATCTGTCCGGTTTGCACTGTATACGCACTAATTTAAACTAATCCATTAACACCCTTTCCCATTAATTTGGTAACCTGTCCTTAACAAAGCAGTGCAAAGCAGGCCCAGTTTACAGGTTGAAATTGAAGTGCTTTTGCTGCAATGGAGTTAAAATGTGCAAGTATTCTCTGGCTGTACAATTTCTTGCTGCATGGCACAGATTGTGAAAAAGGAATGTGCTTTGCTGAGAGGCATTATTGTTAAGCCCAGGATAAAAGGAAGGGAAAAGTATAATTTTGTTGTCCAACAGTAATGCCACGCGGGGTTCAGTGGTATGATTTAGAAAGGGGTAGGATCCTGTCTGAAGGACAGCAGGAAGCTTTAAATGTGGCTGAGAGAGAGGGTGGGGGGGCAGATGTTCAGAGACGACCAACAGAGCAGCAAGAGACTTGAGAACTTACTGGGAGATCGTATGAGACAGATGATAGACGGGGGAGCGGCTATCCTGGCATAGAATGTGTTTTATCCCTGTGGGTCATTGGGGGACGCAACACTGCAATTGCTTCCAACTGATGTAGAGTGGTGTTCCAGGGATCGAGAGTCTTCTGTGTGCGAGGTGAGCATGCAGTAAAAAGTGAGGCCATGACTGAATGGAAGAATTTATTGTATATCTAGTCAGGATCAATTTGTCATTTTATGAATAATGCATTTTAGTACTTGAAATGAATACAGATTGAGAGTGTAAAAAAGGAAAAAAAAGTTGGCACCCTGTCGTGTTTTCCTTTCTTGTTTTTTCTTTCTCTCTCAAACCATGTCAGCTAAAAATTGCATAGGAGCCCCAGGTCTGTGGTAAGATAAGAACCGTGGGTGTTTGTTAATGAAGACCAAGTGGTCATTTAATCTAATGTAGAGGTTCTATTTTGTACTCACGCTAATACCTCACAGCATGTTCTCTGAATAGATTCAAATATTAGTGTATATAAAAACAAACATTTTTAGAACCTAAACAGTGGGTTGAGTTTTCTGAGTATAAATGTGTGCAATGATAAAGAGGGTGTGAGGTTACAAGGAAGAGCTCCAGTGTGTCAAAGGAGGTAATACATTTTAAGACAGGTGGTTAAACATGAGATACATTTTGGTGTTCATAGTAAGTAAGTTTAAAAGTGTATGATGCCTGTGTGACTGGTGATTTATTTACAATGGAAAATGCTGTATGATCTGCAAAAGGCAATAGTCCAGCCTCGTAAATAAGTCGCTGGGCGTGTCAGGGGACACTGTCAACATTCCAAGTGTTATAAGTCTGGTGATTTTCCTTTAGAGTTGACCCGGGATAAAGGACAGGTTTTAGAGTATTTTCATGGGAGCATTGTTACACTTAGGGCAGCATTACCATAATAACCCCATACCACTTCACCCCTATAAGAGAATACCACGAGATTAGGTATAGCTCCCTGACAACATCTCTAACAATACATCTTCTCAGGTGTAGTTGATATACATATTTATTAAGGTTTGGCTTTGCATTTTACTTTTATTTATAGCAATATCTTGGAAGCAAACCACATTAGATAAACTAGAGTTTCATAATAAACAAACTTTATACTGTATACATCATGATAGTAAAATGTTGAGCAAAATGAGTATGGCTTTAATTTTATTGTCCCTATCCTGCCTGCAAAATTGCAATAGTGTCATGCAGATTAATTTGAGCCTAACAACCCCCCCACCTTGGTTTTTAAAGCAATAGTCATTATTTCATAAAGCATGCAACAATATACACACTTCTCACTTCTGATCATGCCCATTCACATTTCTTAAGGAACAAAAGTCCTGGCTAATAGTATCCCCCCCCTCCCATCAGTGCCTAATGGCTCTCAGCATAATGCTCTTGTAGTAGGAGTCAACTAAAGTTCACAATCAATAAGTTACCATTAGTAGTCCAAAAAGGAGAGTATAACAGGCAAGAAGCAACACTACTTATTACAGCTGGGCAAGCACAAATCGAACAGCACAGTGAACTGGTTGATGAGAGCTGACAAACTGGTTCACAGAGGACAATACTTTTATATAGCTTATACAATGTGTTTAGAGTTAGAAACAATTTATCTTAAATTGTTTCACATTTCCACCATTCTCATGAAGCTAATTGGCTAGAATATGTCATGCCCCTATAGCTAGACATAGGTTAAGTGAGCATGATTGGATCAAACATGGACCTGCCCTCTCCCGGTTCATTCCCACCCAGTGTGGCACCAGATTGCCTCCCGCGTCACCACACAAACTACTTGCAATACCATAGTTGTGCTGTCCTCTGGATCTTCATTCATCTGCCATTGGTCAGCACCAGAAAAGATGGAACAGGAGACACCCTGGACTAGTGCGAAAGGACACATTCACACAGCCCCTGCCTGATGGTAAGCTTTGCAAAACCTATTGCGGGCCCATTGATTATCATTGTAGCCATTTTGGTTAATTTGTTGCATCTGCAGTATACCATAATGGCAAATGATGCCATATTAAACATAAGATCCAATTTGTTCATAAATTAAGTGTTTTAATCAATACACTCTGTGGGCTTGTTACTTTCCAGGGACTCCAAAACTTAACGTCTCATTGGTTCTTCTTGGAGCACCCCTCCATCATACATTAGTTTCCCATACCCACTGGCCACAGGGCGATTTGAAACCACCCTTGGTGCCTTGCGAGTGCCTCCTTAGATTAGGTCGATTTCCCCAGCTCCCACGAGTAGCTGTGGGACTGGCTCAACGACCTTGAAAGTATCCCCTGATGCTGTTCCCAGCGACTGCAGCCTGTTGAAGACGAGCATCCTGAACTCAGATTCCCCCCTGCCTCAGCCGCTGCATATGGGCAATGTGTTTAACAATGCCCTACTGTGCGAGGCCTAACTACAGGGTCCCCAAGGAGAGAGCTGACCTGCGTTTTTCACCTTCCTCCCATTCACTCAGCACGTCCCATTGTGTCCGTATTATTTTATATACGTGTCTCCCCTTGTTTCCCTCCATGTTGTGTCCCTTGGGATGGCTAAAGTTTCCTGCAACACCCTTGCTTCCCCCTTGGCTGTGTGTCGGCCCATTCCCCATATTCCTGCAATTGGTAGGTGCATGATTCTGCCTGGAGCTACAACAGCATCTCCATTACACTCTGTTGACACAGAGAAACATGTCAGGCCCCTGTTAGAGCCGCTCTGCTGCCAGGAGTTCGAACAATGAGGCTGTCAAACGGGAGGTGTCCTGTTGTCAGGGCAATGGAGGTGCTGAGCAGGAACTCCTGTTCAGCATCATCATTTTCCTGCCAATGTCCCAGTTTAGCTCTGTAAAGAGCCACTGCGGGGGCAAGGCACCCTCCTGCCGACCGCTGAATAAGCCACTGAATGTGATACTTGTGCTCATAGAAATGTATAGATTAAAACATTTGAATAGTTTGCTATCGATATTTTTGCATTTTTTATTGTATTTGTATTTTTTGTGCCCTTTTGCCAAAGTGCTTTAAAGAATGTATCAAAATAATGTTCATATAAAAAAGGGACAGACTTGTAAGAAAGGAAAGACAGTAAGAGTTGGGCTTTCAGGCAGGATCAATAGATATGAAGGGAGGGAGAGGCACTGATGTCTGGAGGGAAATTGTTCCCTATTTTTGGAGCCTGAAGAGAAAATAAACAGGACCGCGAGGGAGCTCATGCAGGTTTAAGAGAGGTACGAAGGTGCATATTTTGGAACCGGGAGGTGTGCTGGAGTGCACAGGTATATAAGCGAAGAGAGATATGAGGGAGCAAGACCATGATAGCATTTGAATTCTATGCACAAAAAATGAAAAAGAAGTCAGGAGTTAAAAAGAAGAAGGGAGATTGAGAGAAGATAATGGCTAAGAGAAGAGAGTGGAGGCAATTGAAGAAAAAAAAGATGAACAGCAGTATTGATGATAGATTGAAGAGGGATGAGATGAGAGGTTGAACGGTCCATAAGCAGGGAAGAGCAACAGTCAAGTAAACCCGATACAGAATCTTGGGAGTCATCTTAGAGAAGAGGGCTAGAAGGAGAGGTATTACTGCACCATGAAACAGAAAATTTATGATCAGAAAAATATGAGTAAAGCAGAAAATAGGGTGGGATGAGCAAGCGTATCAAAGGCTGCTTCACAATCCTAGGAGAATTAGGACAAGAGAGCTTATTGTTTCAAGCATAGAGGAAACATGTGCAGAACAAATAGCAGATTGAGCAGGAGGCAGAAGATCATGCTGGGCCAGGTAGGAGGACATTTGAGAGTAGGTCACTCTTTCCAGGAGTTTAGAACGGAAGTGAAGAAGGGAGATCGTACAAAGTTAGAAGGAGTAGAAGGACCCACATACTTTATTTAAAAATGGGGATAACAGTGGCATGTTTAACGGGAGAGGGGAAATAGAGAACTTGAAGCAAGCAGTCCTGAGATTGTCGAAGTGATTTCAGAAATTTGTTGATGACGATACAATATAAATAACAAGCCTGCGTCAGAAGCAGCGATCAGGGCAATTGTGCTCAGTACTTCCCTATAAATTAGGGAGTACGCCACGGCTGTGTGTTAGCTCCATTATTATATTCACTCTATATAAATGAACTATAAGACACCTTACAGGAGCCAGATTCTGATGTTCCCAGACTCAGGACTAGAGAGTTATCCATCCTGGCCTATGCAGACGACACAGTGCTTATTGCACGCACACCTAGGGTGCCACAAAACTAATTGATTAATACACTGGATTCATGAACAAATTGGATCTTAAGATTAATACAGCAAAATCTGCAATTATGGTATGCTGCAGAGGCAAAAAACTACAGCCCATGCCTAAAATGATAACCAATGGGTGCATCAATCGGATCTCAGTAGTTGATTATTTGGGGATTCATTTTTGCACTGGCTTAATGGGATATGACCACATTATGAAGCAGATTCTAAGAATGAAAGCACTGATGTGGGGGGGGGGGGTAACTCGGTTTATGGATATGTGTAAATGCTAACCCCGTAACATGATTCTTAGGTGTTTTGCTCGCAAACAAAAGCAGCCATTAAACACAGTGCTTCGCAAAGGAGCTCTGTCAATGTTGCAAATCCTCAAGTTAGGGAAAATGACTTTTTAAGAATCTGTTGTGGTGCATTCAGAGTTGGGTCTAAGTTTTTTGGAGGATGAGTTGCGTTTAGAATCAGCTCTATGGAGGCTATGCATATGGTCAAATCCCGGAGCAATATTATTGCAGAATACGATTAAAGAGTTGGTAACAAAGAAATGTGCCCTTAAAATTCCCTGGTTTCTATATATCAAAAAAAGGCTATCCGAAAGCAATGCACAAGCACCTTTTTTTTCCCTAACCAGTTATTATGGACATGGCATGCAGACACATTTTAAGGCATTATTAATCTCCCAAATTTAAGATACAGGTGAGAACAGAGAACGTTCAATTAGTTTTAGTTGTAGGTATGCTGTTATTTGCACACCAGACACTTTACAGGATTATCTTACATCAAGCCACAACACCTACGATAGATGACTAATTACTAGAGTATGGTTCTTGTTAACTGCAAGATGGCAAGATGGCAAGGACAGCCAAATGACACTAGCCGTCACGTTGTGTTATATTTGGTCCTTCACATCTAGAGTTTATAAAAATAATAATTGTATTGGTTTTAAGACAGTTGGACTTTCTTCAATGTCACCACCCTGCACTATGTCACCTTCTACAGCTAACTTGTCTGTTCTTTCTTGCTATATCTTAGACAGGCATGTAAAATAAGAAAGGATTGTATTGGATATGCAAGTATGTTTTAATTCTTTTCCCCCTCTTTTATATATTGATATTACTTGTAAACATGTTTGATGATGTGAACTGTTTTATGGAAGATTTATTTCTTCAATGACCACATTTGATTGACTGAGATAAGTTAATAACAACGGATAGATTTGAGGAAGAATGGCAGATGGAATAGGATCAAGAGGGGAGGTTGTAGGATGAGCAGAGGAAAGGAAGATTGAAGTTTTGGCATCTATCAATGAATGAAATGATGAAAAAGAGTAAGTGATTGTGGAAGGTTGAACAGGAGGAAAAAGGAGGAGATGAGGGTGGATGGGCCAGAAGAAAAGAAGAACAGATAGTAGAAATTTTGTTGTAAAGTAGTTTTTGAAGTCCGAGTCTGAGTCTGAAAGTTTAGAAGAGATTGAGAGATCAGGAGAGGATGGAGAAAGTAGTTCATTAATGAGTTGAAAGAGGCAACAGTGGTGGTAGAAGGGGGAACAGTAAGAGAAGAACAATTGTGTTTTTGACAGCAAAGAGAGAGGAAAAATAGCAAGAAAGGAAAAAAACAAAGAAGGCAGATAATATGTGTCATCATAGAGGACAGGTTGCATTCAAATTGGAGAAAGCATGATCAAGAGAGAAGGTAGAGAAGAGAGAAGAAGGGAGGGTAGAGAGAATAGTCAAAGAAGCAGAAAGTAGGGAGAATTGCCAGAGGTCGCAATGAAGAAAGGGGGTTGGAGAGGAACAGGGAGTAACAGGGAGTAACAGCAACAGGGATTCGAGATGAGAAGGACAGAAGAAAATGATCAGAGAAATACATTGGGAGGGAAGAAATAGGGGAACAGGAAGAAATCGATTAAATAATCAAATCAAGGAAAGAACAAGTGATATGAGGATGGGGCAAGGAAGGGCAGATAAGGATATTAATAATATTGCATTGTCAGATAGCATTTCTTGTAAAATTCACAAAGCTATAAGAGCTGTAATAAACTGTAGGTTATTATTCAATTTATTGGACCTAATTGTGACAACCTCAGCAGGGTGATGGGCTGAGTTGGTCGCATCGGAATTTAAATCTGTGGCTTCATGATCGATAAAGATGTCAGAGACTAGCCGCAAAATCACTGAGCTACGTTATTGCCTCTGCCCTCCCCCTGAAATCCCAGTGATTAATATTATAGATGGCATTATCATAAGGTTTGATGGAAATAAGGCTTAGCCTGGAATTATTTATGAAATTTATGGACATGTTTTTGAACCATGCTTTTTGATTCATGGAAATCATTTTCTTTTCTCTTTTCATATTGTTTGAGTTTCATTATATGTTAATTGTCTGCCAAATTAGTTAAAAGAGATTGGGGAAATTAGCAACATCTAGTATGTTTTCAGTAGGGCCCAACCGGGTTTGTGTTAAAGCAAGAGTTCTCAATAATTGAGGGGATCAGCGACTTGTTACATGAGCTTTAGTGATTATTTTGTAAATTGAGTGAAGCTGCAACATATGGCACAAGGCATTCTGGACAGCATGCCCCAAGCCTAATCTCGTGGCTCCCTTCTTTTGGATTTGTTTGCATCATTGTCAACGTTGATAGACCCGATAGGGATTATATGTTGTTTTGAAAATGGCACTGTGATCTCTAAAATACTTTCTAACCCCCAGTGTGGAAAAAAAAAAACAGAAGAGAGCGAACAGATATCCTGAATCGAGTGGTGGCTGGTCTGTTGTGTGTAGCTGGGTGCTAGCCCCCACATTTCTGAAAACCCTCAAAGTCCTAGAAAACTCTTTTAATAGTTGACTTAGAGAACCATGGTCTTTCACTCCCTCCACAATGCAAATGTTATATTTGCAAAGAATTTAAACTATATTATTTAATATTTGCAAATGCAAATGTTGATGATCCTATCAATTTACACGGGTGAGCGCTGTGGCAAATGAAAAACAGCCCCATCCCTAAAGCATGCACAGCACTGCATGAGGCATTAGGGAGATCTGCCAGTGATGTCACAACATTCTATGTGTCTGATAGGTGCAGAACATTGCATCCCCATGAGACTAAAAGAAGCCCATTTCACCCCTCTCTGTACTTTCTTGTCTGAGGCAAGGGTGTGGGATCATATTGCTGACTCCACACCCAACCATATTTGGAAGCACACCTAGAGTTGGGTGAAAGGAGTGGCACTTGTTGCATTCCCTTGTGCCCTGGTGCTGCAGCATTCATCCCATTAAGAGTAGCCTAGAGAAAGCGGGAGAGGACAATATCATCATGAGAAAATGGTAAAATAAAAAATATGTCTTGTTGTGAATATGTGTGTTTATTTTAACGCATTTGTGCATTTATGTGTGATAGTTTAAATGAGTGTGTGCATGTGTGAGTGAGTAATTATGTATAATGTGTCTTTGTATGTGTGTAGGTTTGCAGGTTCAAGAGTTTGAATGCATGCATGCTCATGTGTGAGTGAGCGTGAGCATATGTGTGTGTATGTGTGTGTGTGGGTGTGTGAGTATGTGTGTGTACTGCAACACTATCCTCTCCATGTGACCATGCCTGCCTCTTGAGAGCCAAGCGATGCAATAGCAAATGGGCATTGAGAACATTAGCAGAAATAATATGTGTTTCAAAA
This sequence comes from Ambystoma mexicanum, assembly GCF_040938575.1. Classification (NCBI taxonomy): domain Eukaryota; kingdom Metazoa; phylum Chordata; class Amphibia; order Caudata; family Ambystomatidae; genus Ambystoma; species Ambystoma mexicanum. The sequence continues at coordinate 618,212,285 of NC_090923.1, read as the reverse complement.
TGGCATGCTGGTATATTTTGGGCAATGGCAGCATTAAACTGTTTTTCCAGAGCCAGGTTGGCATACATTAGGCCCAACCAAGACGATATTTTTACAGTGGCAAAACTGGCATTTATTGTGTATAGTAAAGAGAATGTTTTCACAGGACAATGTTGGCATACCTCTGGCACAAGCCAAATGAACATGTTTCACAATGGCAATGCTGGCATATATTGGGCATAGCAAGCAAGAGTGTGTTTTTTGCAATGGCATGCTGGCATATATTAATCTGAAGGTTTGCCAACTGGTCGGGGTAGGGAAGCCCTAGCTTTTTGGATTTCTATTAATAATAAGATAATGTGGGTAATCCATCTCGGGAAGGTTGATCTGCTGACCAGACATCTGTTTTATCTAACTAAATGCCAAAAACATAGCTCACATGTGTGTCCTGCCTCATCAGTATCCTGATCTATAACCTCTTCTGTACTGTGACCCAGACCAAGTTCAGAGGTCACAAGTGCCTTTTTTGACAGCTGCAGTAATAGCAAAGGCACTGTTGTGCAGAGTCTGCCTTTAAATGTGCGCCTTGTGTCCACAACCATATACTTGTTGATAAACTATCAATCTGGTTGAAGGATGATCTGGAAACATAAGTCACACTTACGTTTTGTTATGGTGGCTGATGTTTCACATAATTATTAAAAGCAAATCTGATTTGCAACATACCAGTGTCAATCCTATGGCCTCAGACTAGCTATGACAGGCAATGTGCATTCCAGGAACCTGTCTGTCTTCATTCCAGTGAATGGGTCAAGTGACATGATGTGTGTCTCTGTTGATATTCTGGGAGGGTGGGTAACTACTCCCTGCCAGTTCTCATGACTCACAACAGGAGATTTCTTGGGATCCTGGCCTCAAAGAGGTCTTTCCATACCTAAGGCATGTCTCTTAATAGTGGCGTGCACATCCAAGGGCATTGGAAGTGCAGGACTAGAGAAGGGAAACCTGGCCTCAAAGAGGTCATTCCATACCTAAGGCATGTCTCTTAATGGGGGCATGCACATCAAAGGCCCTTGGAAGTGCAGGACTAGAGAAGGGGATGAGTTTAGGCAGACAGACAGCACAAAGCTTATGGGGTTGCTTTGCCTCACATACATTAAATGCGGGACAAAGCAACCCATTTGTACATGGAGCATTCCCTTTCAGCACAGCTCCACATACTGATCGTGTTTTGCCTTAATAAACTATTACTTGAAGCACTACCTTTATTAGTGCCTTGGGTGACAATATTTTTAAAGAAAACTTATTTTCCGGTGTGGCTAGGTCCTGCACCCTGCTGGCTGAGGCCAACAGGGCATGCCTAATAGGGTCCTGCGTCCAGGATGCTGTGCCAAAACATCCAGCACCAAAACAGCCATGCTACAAGAGAGCGTACCATTTACAGAGGCAATCGTGGCATATAGTTGGCGCTTAGAAATGTGTACTTTCAGTAGGTACGGTGCCATACGTTAGACACAGAGAACGTGAAACGGATGTCCATTGAAAATAGTGGCATATAGGGGGCAAATTAAGTAGGAGAATTGTTTCTTACAGTAGCAGTACTGTCATATCTTCATTGCATATAACTTACAAATATGCACTTACTGTGACATGCCAGTATAAATTGGGCACATCAAGCATGCCAACTTGTTCAGAGAGTGGCATGCTTATATATATCGTTAGATGGCAGCATTAAAATGTGTTTTAACAATGCAAATTTTAGCATAGATTGACACATTAGCATGTACAGAATTTAAATATTTGCATATATTGGCACAAGCATTATTGACCCGTGTTTCATATTCAATGCAGGCAAAAATTATTTGACTGTAGGTGCATGGAAATTTATTTTTCGGGGCAACAATGGCATCTATTCTTGAAACGGGCCTCATGGTTTTTTTTTTTCTTTTGGCAAAGCTAACATGCAAATGTGTTCCATAGTGAATCAATGATCATTATATGATGTTTTAACCAACAATGTTTAAATGTTTAAATGTTTAAATGTTTGCGTTAAAGTGCACAATTTAAACCCATTGTTCAAAAACCTTACTCACTGAGACACTTCTTCTCCCTTCCATCCTACCAAATCATCTAAAATTATTCAGATTTGCTCAATAGGCACAATTTGTGAAAGGTGCTTACGACCTTCCATTTGAAAAATGCACTTGCTATCTAAAGCTTAACATTTGTCAAACAAATTGCAACTGAGTGTGTCATTACCAGTAATGTGATATACCCTTCTAACCACCCCTATATAATTTCATTCCAAATTTGTAATTGAAATGCAACTGGTCCAAAACAAGACTTTTGCTGCTGGGGTAGTAATACAAATACCATTGACATGCATGGCAATATTTTCTCATATGCGCTGATTTTTGAAAAGTGAAAACAATCATTTTCGGATCAGTGACAACTCATCATGGTGGGCATTTTTTGCAGTATTTGTATGCCATGCCTGCCTCCAATATGCCACCCTTCTACTGCGCTCCACCCCAAAACCTCAAATTCACCATTTCCTTACTCTCGGACCTCCAACAAAATTTTGCAAAAAATTGGCAAAATGGCCTTTCACCAAATGTGGTCAAACGGCTGTAGTGAGTTGGGCGCATTCCTCTTTTTCATCTCCTATACATTAATTCGGGACAGCAGTAGTGTATACTGCTGTTGCCCAAGAGAAGACAAATGCAAAGAAGGGGCATGAATGACACTTTTGTGAATTCCCCCTCTTCCCCTTTTTCAAACAGACACAGAGGAATGCTTTGCATTTCAGTGTGCATCTCATTTGTTCACATAAGATTCACAGAAAGGCCTGAAGCAGTCTCTTCTACATCTGGATGTGTGCAATATCACACATGGGTGGACTAAGGAGATCAGAATTTGCAAATCCATGAAACAAAATGGAGGTTGTAGTTGTTGTCCTCGAAGACATATGGGTGTCAAACTATTAACCCAGTCCCTTTTTCTGTGTGTGCATGTAGGTTGTCTTCGTTGTCCACTCTGTGTGTCTGTTCCAGGAATGGGGGCTTTAGCCAGCCTGAAAACAGTTCTAACTTGCATATGCCATTGTCCGTCTGCAGTGTGGATTCATTACTTTGTGTGAGAGATCCTTCCAGAATGCCTGCGTATGCTTGGAGGGATGGACCCCTGTTTGAATTGTGCTTGGTGTGTGATTGTATGCAGTGTTCATTCACGGGTTCACTGGGTGGATAAAGGTAGACCCTCTTGCCTACTCTACTCTAAAGATCACAGAACCTACACTCTGGAAGGTCTGCTTCTCAAGGAAGCACTGAAGCTCTGCACTAGCACCTTTTGACATGTCGTAGAAGGTGATGCTGAGGTACTGCTTCTTTAATGAAGACCAGAAGGGACCTTTTTGGGTGCTCCTTTCCCTTGATCCGGTGCCCACAAACGTTTCACAGCTCCTGCTTGAAGCTCCTGACCATGTCTGCATCACCAGAACCAGAAGGGGTGCCCCTTTGCTTCCAGGACCTTTAAGACTCCCCCGGCCAGTCTGGCCGAAGAATCTTCGCTGTAGAAACCCAGATTCGTGCTCTGGTGCTTTTTCACCTCATCTGGGAAGCTCCAGAGGTATGTGATGCCTCATTCCTGTGGCCTCAAAACCTTTGCCTTACCAGTCCATCTTCTGCGACTGGCACCTCTCTGGTTTGATTTCTGCAGAACTGCGCACCTGTCTCTAGGTGTTGTTCTCTAGATCTTCCGCTGTTGCTTGCAGGAATTTTCTTCATCTCTACTGATTCTTGAGGTTTTCCTCAAACGAAACTCCAGGAACTGTTCCTTGGGGCACTTCCACAATAATGTAACTCTCTCCCACTAAAGATTGCCCCATCTGCTATTCTGGTCCTTCCTTTTCTCAGAGAATTTGTCCAGCTGAATTTAAACGCATTTCACTTGCCTATTTTTGCTGCTTCTTTTTTAGGAAGGACTTTGCTTTTGACTCTGAAAGAAACCGTATTTGAAAGTGATGTTTTCTACATTGCATTCTCTCTGTTTTACAGCATTTTACTTACCATGTTTCCTCTTTGGTTCTATTTAATATAAAGACTTATAGGGCCTCATTACAAGTATGCCGGTCCGGAAATAAAGTTGGCGGTAGTTCCATACCGGCACCTTTTTCCGGACCGGCATAGTGTGAGTTGCGATGCTGGTAACACCGGCACCGCAAGTGACCCGCCCCATCCGGCAACATCGTTACCAGTATCTGCGGAGAGACGCAGAAGCTGCGCCTTACATGCTGCCATGGCGTTATTAAGTGTACATTCCGAGCATCACTGATACGCAATTACCAGCATGGACATACATGTATCAATGTGAAAACGATTCCAGTAACACCAGCATCGAGGACCAGACGTTAAGTACATTCATGTGTGTAGAAACATGCCACAGGTGCACAAAATCAGCACAGGTGGTAGAAATGAGCAGTGCTACAGCACAAAAGGATCACTCCTGCAGCCCCCACACCACTTCCAACACCACAGTGCTAGCAGTAGTAGTAGCAGTACTGGTGCTGAAGGTCATGTCTGCAGGACTAATACTTGAAAAGGCAGGGAGGCAGGGGATGCAGTAGAGGCGCTTGAGGAGAAGGATGGCCATCATGGCCCAGCAAAACCCCATTGCCCAGCCGGTTGCACCATGAAGACAGCCACCAATCCCACGCTTAAGGGCTACACCTTTCAACCTGAGCCAAAGCCAGATCTACACCCTGTACTGGCTAGACAGGGACACCATCATTTATATAGTGGACCTGATCCATGACTACCTGTTCAGCCTCATAAATATGCACACAGCCATCCCCACCCCCTTACTCAAGGTAGTGTCTGTGCTACATTTCCTTGCCAGAGGCACATAACAGCACAATATCACAACCCTATTTTTCATGTGTCCTCTTCCAGGTCATTGATGCACTCCTCTGTCATGTTTTCGAGACCACATCAGCCTACCCAGGACAGCAGACCCGGTTAATGGTACGAAAATAGCCTTCCATGCCCTTGCAGGCATGCCTAACGTCACTGGTGTGTTGGACTCCCCACATATGGAGTTGGACACCAGGCAGGTAGTTGAGGCTGTGTACCACAACAGCAAACATTATCATTCCCTGAAAGTGCCTATGTTGTGTGATACCCTCCAGATCATCACCCATTGCTGTGCCAGATTTCCTGGTTCCACCCACGACTCATTGGTGCTGCGCAACTCCACACTGCCTTAAAACATGGCACGTCACGGTGTAAAGCGTACCTGGCTGCTGGGTAAGTCTAATTACAAGCCCCTGTGCATAGCTGAATGTGGGGGGGGTTGCAGAAAATAGCATACCTTGCTTGCTGGGTGAGTCCAACTACAGGCTGTGTGCAGTTGAATGTGGTGGGGCACAAAACAGCATAGCTTACGTGGCTGCTGGGTGAGTCTAACTACATGGCTGTGTGCACAGTTGAATGTAGGTGGGGCAGAAAACAGCATAGTTTACCTGGCTGTTGGATGAGTCTAACTACAATCCAGTGTGCACAGTTGAATTATGATCATGTATAACACCCATAACCAGTGGTTGCGCTCATTGAATGCTTTAATCCATCTTTCATCCACTTCTCTGCGCTCTGAAAATTACAAAAATACCATGAAATAGCACATGTGCCAGATAGGGAGGTTAAAGGGGAAGGATGACCATGACCATGAACAAGAGCAATGATCATCATTTGTGGCAATAGTACAACACCTACAGTTAATTAATGGAAGCTGATAAGTACCTTAAACATGAAAGTCTACAGGTGTCACTCAAGGTGCAACACAGTAATAGCATGCCTGCTTGCAAGGCCTTGACAGGCGTGTCACGATTTAGGAAATAGATCCAGTGCAAGCATGAGAACACCAATTATGTGCAGATATAAACCAAATAAAGACTGCCGAGTCTGGCAGAGTCTGAGGAGTTGCCAGTAACTCTACTGTGTCTACTGTGGGAGTGCCTTGCTGCTACTGGAGGGCCTTCATAAACTGTACCTCCCCGCGGAGCGGGCGCGGAGTCTGGCAGAGTCTGAGGAGTTGCCAGTAACTCTACTGTGTCTACTGTGGGAGTGCCTTGCTGCTACTGGAGTGCCTTCATAAACTGTACTTCCCCGCGGAGCGGGCGCGGAGTCTGGAGAGTCTGAGGAGTCCGAGGAAATCTGCGGAATCCTGGACTCCTCTTTGGACTCCTCCCTCTCCCAACCCAGCTTACCGCGGCCTGCTGCCGCTGACTGTGCGATGCGTGTATCCGTCGCCACTGCCGCCAAAGGAAAGACATCGAGTGCGTCGATGAAGACCCGTCCCCAAAGGAAGAGGACGCGGGACTCGCCATGCCCTGAGTCGGAATGTTCCTGGCTCTCGGCGGAGTCTCCTGAGGCTCCCCGGCGGGCGGTCCCCAGGGAGTCACGAGAGCCCGCTTCGGCTTCGGCACCGGCCTCGGTTGTCCCAGCTTCGAAGGTGGAACGACTGATGCAGCTGGCATCAAAACCGATACTAACGAACCCCACCCAAGTAAGTGTTTGTGTGTCTACAACATCTACAATATCCTCTGCAACTTCTGACTGTATTGTGCCGACGGGGGGCTCGAGTCAAGATCTTGTGTTGGATTTACCTGTTTCTCGAACCACACCAGCTTCTGCATGCGTCCTGTCTGTCCGAACGCCTCCTTCTGAAAGTTGTGCTGTGAGCGATGTTATGTCTGCCTTCTCGCTGAACGAGAATGTCATCAATAAGGAAGCCCTTGAAGGCATTGCGAACATGGCCATGACTGTGGGGACACGCAATGGCCCCACTCAGCCTCTTGCCCATATCTCACTAAGCGGTCAGAGTGGGCCGCGACCTTTCAACGGCCTGATGCCAGTGCCAACTTGTCCGGGCATTAGCGACCAAGCGCCCAACGTGGGTACATGTCTTCTGGACACCACACACACTATATCACAAGAAGAAACAAGCAGCGGTTCGCCTCGACCGAGATTCCATAGTGCGTATGACAAACTGATACCATCGCCTGTGCTGTCCTCTAACATGTCTCATGCTGTAGACACCCATAGTTCTGTTTTCACGTATAAGGATGTTGCAGAGCCTGGTCTTGAACCTTGCCCAGAGACTTTCAACCGTTCTCTTTCTGCGAGAGTAGCATGGGAAACATCAAAGAAATTGGAAGACAAAGGTGATAACAACCGCAGAAACTCCCTGGACGTTGTCAACAAGCTGCTAACAGACCTTAAACAGATTAATAAAGTCAGACTTAACAACTCGACAACAAAAGACGCTCTAATGGGAGCTTCGGAAATAACGGAGGATGCACTTGAATCCCTGGCCAGAGTGAATCTAAATGCACTGGCAAGTCAGGGTCAATTGCAGAGTCTACACCAAAGTGGCTTGGTGGAAAGAAGAAGAGTCTGCTCGAGTATTTCACTGAGCGTCCAATGCTCACAGAGGAAGATCCCCAAAACAGGTGTGGCTGTCTCAAATCAACCACAAAACTGCTCAGTGAATGTACCATACCAGGACGAGGCTGGGCTCTCTGTCGATTACGTGCGCCCTGAATCCACGTCTGACTCTTCATCTTCGGTCTCATCTCTAATGGAGCGCCCATTTCCAAAAATCTGACGCTTTTCCTTGGGCAGAAAGCGCCAAACAGGACATGAAATAGAGGCCAATGTTAATGCACGCCAAACTCCAAACATGAAAGACCTTCAGACTATCGTTATATCCTCAACGACGCTGTCGCTGGCATCTTTTCTTACAATGTATGAGCATTTAAACGAGAGCCTAAAAGACTTGACAGCTGTCGTCTCCGGCATGAATTCAAAGATCGTGGCTCTTGAAAACACGCATATGCTCCACATGGATGCAGTGATGAACACAAACAATAAGGCCGAGCTGGCGATGGGGTCTTTAATGGACTGTAACAAAAATGCCAACTTGGATAGGAAATTATTGGCAGAAGTGGCGAAACAAGCGCTTAACCTCTTTCAACAAAAGTCAGAGAACCGCCCCCGAAATGGTGTCCTGGACACTAGAGGAACTGGGGCTCTTGTGGCTTAAACCTTTCAACACCTGGTTCTTCAAATTGCTTGCCTGAGGCCTCTTGCGCCTTGCCCTTGACGGCCATTGCAAACGTCAACAGAAATAATGACGTTTTGCTGGTCACAACTGAAAAAGCCTCTTCTAATTGCAGTCATGATCCGCCCACCTCGGCGACTGACAATGTTGTTAATAAATCAGGAGCCCAAAAACCAGTGGAAACTCCAACTCTGGCTGGAACGGACAAAAGAATCTCCACACACTTCCACGACATTCTCTTGGTAAGCCAAGCTTCAGGAAACCTGGCTCTTCTAGATCCCCAAACGGCTTCCTCGTCTGACCAAAATCAAGGCTTAGACTTGGTAGGTGTGGAGCTTGAACCTGCACACAAAGAGGTGAATGTTGCTGCCTCAGAAGTCTTTGACATATTCAAGCCCTCTAAGAACATTCCAACAATTGGAACCAGAGCAAAGAATTGTAGAGGCAACGGGACCAAAAAATCTAAAAAGTTGCCCTTGAAAAAAACGAAATGAGGCAATGACTCTAGAAAATTTTTGAGAAACCTAAAAACAGTTAACGTAACCGTTAACAGAGCTATTATGAAAGAAACAAGTGGAGAACCGGAACTGCAGACTAACGAAGTAGTCATCGAGTTGGATCAGTCTACCAGACCTAAAATCAACTCATGCGACATACCCGAAGAAGTGTTGAACATGTCAGTATATGAGGATGCAGTGGTTGAGGACTTGGGCGGGGCAGATGAAGTAAATCCATTGCACGGTGGCCCCACCATAGCGGCCAAGTCTGTTGGCAATGTATCTGTTCCCCTGGCGCCAGCCTGTCCACAACTGGATGCCAACGCTGCTCCCGTCGTAAAACCCCCATGTCCAGACAAGATTCATGCATGTGTACCATCTCAGCAATCTAACAGAGTCGTAAGACTGTGCAAAGTTAGCCAGCCGATAATAGCCTCATCAAATGGCCCGGACTCCCAAAAGAAGATGTTCATGACGCTGGACGAAAAACGTTGCAAGATGTCAACTTTACCAAACAACTTGGCCTGTCAGCTTAAAGACTCTGGGGCTCCTACAGCGCCGGATTGCTGTGGAAAGCCGCCGACGCCTGGGTCTGACATATCGGACTCCATAAATGAACACATAAGGGGCTCTAAAGTCGCCATATCCTTGCAGCCCAAAACAAATGGGAGTCTACCAACAAGATCCACAACCAGAAAAAACCTATCAAATGACCCCAACAAGGTCAGTCATTCAAGAAACGAATCGTTGCTCCATCAAGTGCTTTTGGAACGTATTGACTCCGCAGATGATTTAATTATGAATCGTCATAACGTCTTGTGGCTATGTCATCTTGTACCGAGCCTCAGAGCAATTGAATCAGGAGACTTAAAAATTGTGGAATTCTTTAATGACACCAAAAACGACGAAGTTATACTACACGTCCAGTCTAACCTCATAGTTGATACACTTCTTCAAGCTGGCCCGGTACTACTGTCGTTGGGGTTCGACATCTCCCTAGCATCGACTCGTGACACAATTAGTGCAACGAAAGAAGTGCATAACATGCCAGATGTTGCTGAAAGTAACCAATTGTACATGTCGGGGACGAGTGAATTTGCCAAATCAACATCCTTTGCAAACCCCCAATGCCCCGCTTCTATTAACCTGAAAGCACCGTTTGAGCTAACCAGCAATAAACGCATAAAGATAACAATCTAAGGAGCGAATCCAACACCTTCCAATGCGGACTCGATCGAACATTGTTCGCCAAAATTAGCGAACGGAAATGACTGGTTCTGGGTTGCTGAAACTCTAAACAATGAACGGCCATGTTAACGCCAGGCCTTCGAACTACGTAAAAACTACATACTAGGATCTATGAACACCAGGGGTTTTAGCCACCTGTTCAACATTGCTTGGACTGCTGAACTGGATCTCATTTGTCTACAGGAGACGTGGTTGTGTGAAAGACCAATCTTGGAGGGCTTTGAAATTGCCCATAACCCAGCCATCAAACAGACCAAGGGTAGACCTATGGCTGGTCTCCTGGTGGCAGTTAGGATTGCCTCAGGTCTCCGAATTTTGAACTGCGTCAACATTTCCCCCTTTATCCAGTGGTAACGGTTGGTATTGTAGGGGCAGTCATTGACTTGGCTCCTAATCTTTGCATCATCAACCTCTATTGGAACCATGGGGCCACCGAAGCTAAACTCTTCATTGATGAAGTTACAACGGCGCTTGATGACCTCATGGAAACAGGTATTCAACATGACCTGATCATCTGTGGTGATCTCAATATTGACTGTATTAGCCACCAAAATTTACCTGGTAACAAGAAGAGAGCTAATAAGTTGGAACAACAACTGACAGCTCAGTGGTGCCTGGAAATAGAGCTACGCGAGCCGACGATGCTTAATGGTCAAACTCCGGGGGATATTCCGGCGGCTCCTATCTGGAGAAGAGGGGAACAAAGCCCCACACTTGATTACATTCTGGTATCTGGAAAGATCCACACGAGAACTAAAATGAATCACAGCGATTATGACATAGTGATCCTAAAATTTGCCTCAAACCCTCTCAGGATCGATGGGCTTATTCAGTTAGAACAGGAACTGGCCGTATTCGCTTAAACCTCGACTTCAGTGAGGTAGGCCACATCTTGACAGGTTTTCAAACCTCCAGAACTCTGGAGTACGATCATCTTCTGAAGGAATATCAAGAACAGAGGAACAAACTAAGAAATACTCAATTTACACCGAAACACAAATTTGATCTTGAGGTTTTACAACGAAAACGCCTTCTTCGCTGGCAGCTGAGAACGGCACGAAAACATCTTCCCATAGATGACAGCAACCAAGCACGAAAGTTTAAACAGGGCTATAAGAACTGGCTCAAGTCTCATAAGGCCATCATGCTGCAAAGTAACGCAGAGCTTCTACTGTCAAAAATGGTGAGCTCCAACTCCGACTTATAAACGACAACCTTGCTCCACAACACGCCCTACAGGTCAATCTGGTCCTAGAGTCTGAGTGGACAGCCTTCTACGCTGATCTCTATCATGCGGGCAAACACACTAATGAATGTGAACCTCCAAACCTAACACACTGGGATCTTGCATTTGACTACGATGACATCTTGAGAGTCATTAAGAACGTGCATGATTCCAAAGCACCAGGTCCAGATGGGCTCACGAACTTTACGATCAAGCATCAGCCAGAAGAATGGGCAGTCTTTTGTGAGATGTTGTTCAACAGGATTACTAAATGCTGCAAGACCCCCAACTCATGGAAATCCGCAGTGATTATACCAATCTTTAAAAAAGGAGACCGCAGAAACCCTAAGAATTACAGACCAATTGCACTACTTGATGTGCTGGGAAAGGTGTACGCCACCCTCCTCCAACAACAACTTCTGGAGTGGTCCACCAATTGTAATCAAGTGGATCCGAGACAGACAGGTTTTGTCAAGGGTGTGGGCTGCTGCGTTAATCTCCTTCTGCTAAACCTATTAAAGATGGAAGCCCTTCGATCAAACTCTAAGATCTATCTTGCTCTGGTATACATATCGCAGGTGTTTGACAGTATAAACAGAGATCTATTATGGGAAAAAATGACCAAATGGAACTGTCCACCTAGCCTGTTGGCTGCCATTTGTGAACTCCACACAAACACCTTGATCAGAGTCAGATTGGATCTTAAGGGCAACTTATCAGCTCCTATCGACACCTCTAGAGGTGTCAAACAAGGCTGCCCTCTAGCAGCAAGTATATTTAACGTGTTTATATCAGACATCAAAGACGTCTTTAACGGATTACACACGTTCCCACCCAAAATTCATGGTTCTCATGTGGATTATCTAGTTTACGCGGATGACTTCATTCTGCTAGACTCAACACCTATAGGTCTACAACGTAAACTTACTGCCGTGGAAAAATATCTAACAGATAATGGCCTGAATATTAACAAGGAGAAATGTGAAATCATCGTCTTTGAAAAAATGCAAGGCTCGAACACTAACAGGCAGAAATTCAAATGGTACCTGGACAAAGAACCCATCAGGTGTGTGCAAAACACCACCTATCTAGGAATGCGAATAAGAGCGAGCATAAACGACGCACCATGGGTGGAATCAGTAAAGAGAAAATGCTGACAACTGGCATGCCAGGCGATCCTAATCAACAAAAAATTTGGAAAATTTTCCCTAAAACCAACGATAAACTTTTTTCAGCAAAAGGTGGTTCCTTCTCTGATCTATGCTGGTGAAAATGCATTTGGTTGCGGGAATAAAGTATGGAACTCGCTCAAAAACATCTTTTGGTCCAAAGTTTTACACTTCCCCAAGGGCACCAGCACGGCCTGCGTAAGATATGAGCTTGGGTACATCTCTATGCAAGCGAGGGTTGCCTGAAACCTATTAAGTCTCTTTAGGAAATCGAAATTAGCGAATCCGACGCCCCAAATTGCAATTCTTCACAAACTAGAGACCGAGAAAGCTCCTACAATCCAAAACCAATGGAACGAGTTATGCCACGAGGTTCTTAACTCATGCGACATCATGATACAAATGCTGCTTGAAAATCCTGATGCCGCCAAATTGAAGTTGTGGAGAACCGACTGGATCAACACCTGTAATCTAAGAGCAACATCAAGGACAATGCAAGAAGCCCCTGAAGAGGCGAGAGCTTACGGCTGCACTCCGGCATACCTGTCTTGCTTCCCGGACCAGTGGTTGAGATCCCTATACTTGCAGTTTAGATTTAATGTCCTGCCGACTAAGGAGCGACTCTGTTTTTGGTCCCAGTCATCTGACTCAGGCCTTATGTGTCGCTTCTGTAAAACCTCAAACGAAACGCTCAAACATCTGACGATGACATGTTCCGTATTAGAGCAAGAAAGAAACAGTATCTTTGGCACAGTTACAAAGAACTTTCAGTTTCTATCCCGGGACGATTGGTGGAAAGCCCTGTTTGATGGGTCAAACAGACCTGTGCTATATGGTTTGGTCTCCTTTCTTCAGGCCGTAAAGGATCGTTTACATGCCATTTCGGCCGATCAGATGGACAAGACGGCTTGATTTTTGACCCGCTGTCGTATGTGGTGACTAAAGATACGTAATAAGATCCAAAGAGATGTGGTTTTGTTGTTTGTTTCACGTTTTGATGAATTCTGTATATTTTTAAAGGTTTGAATAAAACCAAATAAAAAAAATAAAAAAAGAATAACTACATGTACCAGAATGCACCACAACAAATTGAGAACAGGAAGCACTAACACAGTCAAGCAAACCCACAGCATCTGATGCACAGACAGAGAATACTTCTGCACCCACCCACATAACAGCTTTTGTCAGCACACCAATTGTCCAGGTCACCTGCCTGTTTGAACCACACTTTCACACATTCATCTCATCCATAAGCAAAACGTTCCCTAGTACATGCCATCTTGTTATAATTACTTTGTGACACAATAATGACATATCCAGCAGTTGAATTTGTGTCAGTTGTACTAAAAGGGTCAGAGGCCATGTTGTCTGTGAATGGGCGAATACCACTGCAGACCACACAAAACACACACATCTGTACATAGTGCATTTCAGGTACCTAAACAAGAGAATATGCAAGCTAAATGACATTTTGCATGCTTAAGTTTGTCGAATCAAATGAGCACTATGGAGCCTGTGCCAACATGACATGGCCAGAAGAATGGCCATGTCATGTTGGCCACTTTCTGTTACCCCCATGCAGGTCATGCTCTGGTTACCCCCTGATGCCATGGTTGATGACCCCGTGAGGCAACCACAAAACATTCACGAGCAGGCATACAATTGTGCACATGTACGTGTAGAGGAGGATCCAAATGCCTCTACAGGAAGTCGCGCCCCTGCTTCCTGTGTGCTGGAAACCAGAGGTCGTGCCAAGTTTGATACTAGTAACTGTGACTATTCCGAGGAAGGTCTCTGAAACAAGGTTTCCATTAAGAAGACCTTATATGATGTACCCCCGAAGAGATGATGATTTAATGGAAGCAGTTCCCGAAGGAATATGAGAATAAGGAAGAAAGAGGCTTGTGATGTCACGAGAAATAAACGTGACACACTGGGAAGAATGGTCAAAGGAGAAGACGTGTAGACTATATGGAAACTGATGTTAAAATAAAAAATCGAGTAAGCCTTTATGTGTGGAATGAAGATTTTACAATCGAACAGAAACTGCAATGCAAGTAGACTTAATATTCTTAAGGATGGCTATACGTCGTATATAGACTGCAGGCAATGCTGCCAACATGTATATAGAGGACTGGACATTCAATGACATAGTTTAGTAAGCAAGTCTCCATGAAGAAAGACAGATTGAAAGTTACGTGTGTTTTGCAGCAAAGAATATCTTCAAACTCGAAACAAGACAGAAGAGGTTGCCTGGCTTGGTGTTAAGTACTGGAAGCAGCCAAGATATCAGCTGCGAAGAACAGTAGACGTGAGGAGCCGAGGCATCCCTTGTTAAGTTGCAAAGAGAGAACACCACGAGTTAAAGACTATTAAATGCTAGAATATGTGCAAATTCATGGTCTAGTCACGTAAGCTGAGGGTGAAAATAGACGAAGAGCATGGTGCACCAGATTGAAGATAGTGAGTGCCTATATTCCCTTTTATTCCTGGAGGCGAAGAGCTTATACAAGGCCAAGTTCAAAGACAATGTGAATGGCAGACAGCATGAGTGATGAGAGATATTGGGCTAATTTCGTGGGGAGACATGGTCAGGCTCACCCACCAAAAAATAGGGTACCAGTTTACGTGCTGCTAGAACATTGAATATTCCAGAAGGGTACAAGCATGCCAACCAATTGTAGAAGGCCGTATAATGTAGAACCTTATCGTTTGGGAGCCAATGAAGTGTTGTGTGTCTAGTAGCCATCACGGATGACTTGTGTTGTGACTTGCACTTAGGGTGGGCATGAGTGTCCTCCTGACTATAGAGGTCCAATCACGATCCTTTCCCATATAGAAAGTATTCTTAGACATGCCCTTAGAGGCAATCGCAATCTAACGTAGGCTTTCTTAATTTGCCACATAGTATGACAACATGTATGATGCACCTTTATTAAATAATTTTGATTTTTTTACAAGCTTTGTTGAGATTATGCTGTGTGATGTGCATTCATGTCCGTTATACTCCATGTTTTAGACAGTTGACATTAAAACAGAGTTATTTGCCAACTTCCTGTGTCAGTCTTGTTGTTTAGTCTGAGAAGTTATTCTCTGTCCCATCCATATTACGACATGTTACCTTGAGTAACAGAGCCCCCCGGGTTCAAATGTACTCGGGGCACCATTAAACAGACATTTGGCCTGTTAAAGACGAGGTTCCGCTGCCCGAGCAGATCGGATGGGGCACTGATGTACTGCCCGGAAAAGGCGGGAATGCTAGTGCTTGCCTTTGCCATGTTGCACAACATTTGTATCAGGCGCAACGTCCCCATGCCCCCCGACATGGACATGTACCCACCAGAGGCTGACGACGACTGTGATGATGATCAAGCATTTGCACAGTGCTGTAATGGCATGGATGGAGATGTCACACAGGATGAACTTATACAGCACTACTTCTAATCAGATGTCACGCATGAGTCACAATCCAGCTACTGCACTGGGCACTAAACATGAATAAAATGCACTCACACTGAATAATCAATATCCATTCATTAATTCTGTTTGCAACACCAGTTATATCGTGTGAAAAGAAAATATGTACAAATGTGAAATGACTACAATCCTAATACTGTATATCCCAGCTATTCCCTCACCACACCCCTCCCTAACTATTCCCTCCCCATTCCTCCTCCCCAACTAGTCCCTTCCCACTTCCCTCCCCAACTCTTCCCTCCCAGCTCCCCCTCCCCAACTATTCCCTCCCAGCTCCCCCTCCTCAACTATTCCCTCCCCACTCCCCCTCCCCAACTATTCCCTCCCCACTCCCCTTCCCCAACTATTCCTTCGCCACTGTCCCTCCCCAACTGTCTGTAGCCAACTCCTGCCATGATTCCCTAGGTAAACTGGCACAAGTCCCAGACAGGGCACCTATGGTTCCATGGCTTATTTGCAGCCCCTTTTAGGCTCCATTCTGCAGCTGGGTTCAGGGTGAGACAGTCTCATGGAGCGCTGCCTTGGGCTGCTATGTACTGAACTTCCTGGTGTAGTGCTAGTTGAGGGTGCGGGTGGTATTGTCAGGGGACGTCGGTCCAGGAAGGCCTGGAGCAACATGGCCATATTTCTGCGATTGAAGAAATGACACTGTTGCCCTCCCTCACCCTCTGTGACATTTGAACTATGGCATGTGTTCACCCAGAACTGGCCGGCAAGTTCTCTCCCATTAGCTGTGCCCCCTGTAGGTGGGGCTGCACCAGGGATGTGAGTGTATCTTGGCACTGCTCCATCCTTGTTAGACGGCCTCTATATCCCTCACACTGTGAAAGGGTTGAGGTTGGGGGCTCATTGGACCCATGGGGCTGAAGGGCAGTGCCTCATCTATGCTCTGGTCTGTGTCACCAGTTTTGATACAACCCTCGTCTGCTGAGTTCTCTCCAAGACACACATGTGCATGTCCTTGTGGCTGTGGTGGAGGTGCCACAGGGATCTGTGGTGGCTGTGGTGGAGGTGCCACGGTGTTCTGGGGTGGCTGTGGTGGAGGTGCCAGAGGGGTCTGGGGTGGCTGAAGGGATTCAGGTGTGGTATCACTTCGACATATGCCTGTTGAGGCTGTTGAGTTCGGTGTTGAGGTGGTTGTGGTCCTTCGGTATCAACACCTGGTGCCCCTTGATGTACTGGGCTGGCCGTCCTCATTGCCAGATGATGTGCCTGAGGGAGTCAGAAAGTCAGGACATCAGTGATTTGTGTGAATTGATGCAACAGACATTCACGCTTTTACTTTTTGATGACAGTGCTGTGTCAGGGACGTAGCGGGGAACATGTCATGGTGCACACGTGCTTGTGTCTTGGATACAGTGCCGGTGGATGTGTGATGTGCATACATGGTGTGTACATGGTGTGTGCAGTGCCGGAGATTATTTCGTGTGGTACTTGTGATTTCTGGGTAGGGTGTTAGGGGTGTGTCACACAAGGTGTATGATGCTGTGTTGTGGCGGGTTGTGCCATGCCTGTGGCACTTACTGCATGGGTGGACATTTGGCATCTTCGGTCGGGCTGGATGGGACAAGGGAGTCACATGTTTACTTGTTGTCTGACACTGGTCATTTGTGGGTGGTGTAGGTGCTTGGCACTGACGTGAGTTTGTGCCTCTGCTAGTACGGCAGGAACAACACAAATTATGCTGTGGCAGGGGAATGTGCATCTGAGTGCCAGCAGGAGCATGGGGTGCCTGTGATATGTTGTATGTGTGAATGGGGTATGAGTGAGGTTTGGGGTCAAGGTGTATGTCGTTGTGTGCAACAAGGTTGCAGGGGGACATTCCTGGCAATGCTGTACTGGTGTTGTGCACAACGCTCTAGACATGTTTTGCTACTATGGTATTTGCAGGGTGGATAGGGAGGTTGATGCGATATTGGGGTTATGTGCACTCATAAGCACCTTCGGATGTCATGCCTCCGGCCTCTGCAACACCAACTCCCTCGATGGATTCAAGCTGCAGGACACTGCTGAAGGGCTCCTCCCAAGGTTGCAGGTGGATGGGGGAAGTGCTGCCACCACCTGTGGCCATACCCTGGGTGCGATGTGCCGACAAGAGGTTATGCATACTCAAGCGCAAGTCATCTCACCTTTTATGGCAGTCACGCACAGTGCGGGGGGTTGTGCCAGCTTCAGTAAGTTTCTGTGCCACCTCCTCTCAGGTGGCCTTTTTTCTCAGCTGTGCCTGCCTCGATAGGTCTGTCAAAAAGAGTTGGTTAGCATGCTCCACAATGTTGTCTGCCAACATTGTCATTTCTGCCTCACTAAAGCGTAGCTTGTGTCTCCGTGCTGCAGGTACCCTTGATGTCATCTTGATTGTGCAAGATCAGTTCTCAGGAAAAGTGTATGGGCCCTGTGCTCCGAGGATTGCAATGGATTTTGTTTTATTAATGGCTGCCGATCGATTTTCCTGTTCCGGCAATCATTGTATTTCCGGTCACGGTAATAGTGGCACCATTGTTACTGGTGCCGGTGTTACCGGCAGTGTGATGCCGGAATCAGAGTTGCCGGCACCAAGGGCATGTCACTGCCACCGCATCCGGCATGCTGGAATGCGCATGCACGCCAACACGGAATCAGCCATTGTTTCCAGCAGCTGTACTTCACAGACACGGTAGCGCCGGCATACAGGTAATTACGATTTCTTACCAGCAAACACGTAATGAGGCCCTATATTTCTTATACAAATGTAGATTCTGGAACTTCTCTTTTGGTGTCTAAAAAAATGTGTTCGATACCTTAAAACCAACTGGCTCTCTCTCCTTTTATTTAGGCCTGGGCTGCTCTGCCACCTCTACCACAACTACTACCTGGAGAGCCTGATGAGTTTTAGGAAATCTTTAGTAACACCCCAATCTGGAAGAAATTCCTGAGGACCCTGACCACAGGTCCTTAAGGAAAATTCCCCTAACCCTGAGGCTGGAGGGTAGAGGCCTAGCTTGAAGGAGCAGAGACTGGGCAAGGGTAGAGAAGTGGTACTTGTGGAACAGGCATTGAAAGTTTCAGAATTCTGTAGGTAGCATTCTTCTATCATCATGCCCATCTGTACCCCTGTTTCTTTTTACTAATTTGATGGCATTTTATCATGGCTGCCTCTGCGAGGGTTCCCGGCTTGAACTCTGCTTTTTGCCATGTTTTAAGCACAGCGTTAGGTCCCCATGTTCTTGCATCCCAAAGCATGATGGTAGATGTAGTTTACAACTCTGTGCGCGATGGAACTTGCTGCATTCCACGAGGCGCCGGTGCAAATACTTCTCTCGCATTCATTTTTATTTAGGTCGCTACAGTTATGTTTTAGTGCCTACCCTATTATGTTTTTTTGTATGCGCCTATCATGCCGTTGTTTATTAGTTTATACAGGCTAAAATAGGTCATTTTATGTGATACCTATTTTTGTTATCACGTTTAGATTTGCAAACTGAAGTTGGAAGGCCAAGTATTTGAGACTCTGATTGAGTTCTTTTTCAGTTAATTTTAACTGAAGGTTTGGCACTGTGGAATTTGGTACTTTGTTACATCTTTGTCACCTTTCCTAATACTTGGTTTTAATTGTGTTTGGTGCTTCTTTTTTTGCCCAGCTTCAATTCTTTTCTATGAAGCTATTCCTGTGAGTACCCACTTGTGTGAATTCACTAATGGTGATGTTAGCGGTTGTTCAGGGATCACATGCTTTATTAAATGTTTTCCTTGGTTTCTTTGTATCAGCAACATACAATTTTGGCCAATTTTGTTGGTGAGAATGTATTTAACTAATTGTTTATACATTTACACAGTCACACAGTTTGGCTAAATGATCATTTATATATATGATTTGTGTTTGTCATTGATTTTGCATTTCCCTGATGAAGGCATACATAAATTGCATTCCATGTTGAAACCGTCAGCTTTTTTAATAGCCTGGAGATGGACATATGGAAGAAACAGCCATCTTGTATGTTTATTTATTTATTTATTTGTTTATTTATTCACATTTGTTGAGCGCACAGCAGCCCGTGGGAATCGTGGCACTTGTCACAGTTTGTGCCTATACTTAGTTACATACAGAGTTAACGTCCGTATATGTTACATTGAACGAGATGGCTTGGTTACATACAAACATTGAATGGTAGGTGTATGGGTGCGAGTAGTTAATTGAAAAGAGCAGTTTTTAATTTTTTGTGGAACATCTAGAGAGGCGTTTCGGCTCTGAGGTCGGAAGGGAGAGTATTCCATAGCTTGGAGGCAAGGTATGGGAAGCCTATTCCCCCTGCCTTGGTCCTTTGATGCATGGTACCGTTAGTTGATTGGTGTATCGTAATCTAGTCGGTCTGATAGATTGTGATCTAGATATAGTGTCAGATAGGTATCTGGGTGCTGAGAGGTTGATGCATTTATGTGTGGTTGTGAGAATTTTGAGGGTGATACGGTCCTTGACTGGGAGCCAGTGGGCGGTCTTTCTTGCTTGTTTAATATGGTCTCTTTTAGGTATAATGAGGGCTTCTCTAAGAGCATTGTTTTGGGTTGTGTGGAGTCTGGCTAGATTTTTTTTGGAGGTGCCAGCTAGGAGCGCGTTGCAGAAATCCAGTTTGGCTCCTATCGTTTCTCTAGCGATGGAGAGGCAGTTATCCTTAGTTAGAAATGTTTTATTTATCATTGATTCATTTTGTACTCAGTGCGGAGGCAGAGACTATGGCGCTGACTTGTTTATCCATGGATAGAGTAGCATCAATGTCGACTCCAAGAGTTTTGACCAAAGATAATACTGGGATGACGCAGTTATCTATGCTTAAATTGAGGTAAAGCGGGTCAAGATTGGATAGTGTGGATTTCTGACCAAGAATGATGATTTCAGTCTTGTCCCCGTTCAGACAGAGGCCGTCGGTAGCCATCCATGCTTATATGGTGGAGTAGATTTGCTGTAGTGTTGTAGCGTCTTGATGATAGTGCCCAGTGATAGGAAGGAGCACCTGGGTGTCATCAGCATAGTTTGTGTATGTGAGGTCCCTTGTGTTTCAATTGCTTGCATCTTTGCCTTGTTTTTTCTATTTTTCTATTTACTTTTTTCAGGATTTGATCAAATTTCTTTCACTGTCTCACTATCTCTTTGTATCAAAATAGTTTATACAGTAATTGGCAGTATTTCCCTGGTATCATTGTGCCTAGTAGTGTGTATACAGTTAGTTGTGGACTGCTGCACTTAGACGGTGCCTGAGGTTTTCCCGAAACCTCTGAGGTAATAAGTCAAAAGAGTGCTGGTTGGAGCATGTCCTATTGATTCCAATTTGTCATGTATCACATGAATTATCAAATAAGGTGCAAACAGTGTTTGTTTGATGCTTAGACCACTAGTTTATTCAAGCCAATTAACATATGCCCATTCTGCCGACATGTGTTTCGTCCAATACTTGGTCCTTTTCCAAGCTGTGCTAAATGTTGCTTAATTATGAGATAAGCCTTTAAAAATGCAACATGTTAACATTAAATCACTGATTATATGTATAGTATGCATCACAAATAATAATTTAATTGTTAAACCAATCATAACATATGATGCATTGTATACAGTTGATGGGGGACAAAGAGGTTTCAGTATGGGGGAATGTTAGGGGGTTAGAGAGAAAAGAAAAAATCAAAAAGTGAAAAATAAGGACAGAAAGCAGAAAAGATGTCATATCTCACTCTCATTGGATACTGCATATCTTAATATATTAATTCATTCATGATAGTGTGCTTAAAACCAAGGCCTAGTTCACAGCACCATATGTTATAGCAATCCTGTTATTACACCTTGGCCGCAGCACCATATGTTATAGCAATCCTTTATCACCCCAGTCTATCTCATTGTATGCTGTTTGGCTATAGTGAAATGATGGACAGTTAGATTGACAATGTTTAGTAAAACCTTATAGTGTGCCCTGTCATGCAAATGTCCTTAATATTATTGTATTGGCTGTGGCTTTATGTTGGTGCATATATTCTACATTAATCCTGCAGATGCGTAGGGTCTGGGTTCTGGTAGCAGGCACAGGTAAACGGGAATCATGCTGGACGCAGGTAGGTATAAAAGGAAGTAGTGTTTATTATGTTACATGGACAGTTATGAAAGGGAGGTAGGAGCTAAGGTATAAACATCCTCTCCAGTTAGATCTCCTATCCTGTGTGTGTAACTGAAACTCCTGGAACCTTAAGGTACAGGAACGTTCCAGGCTACCCAGCTACATTCCATGGCCTGCATTGGTGCACTCAATGCAAGACGCATAATACACATGTAGTGTCTGGGTTCCGGTAGCAGGCACAGGTAAACATGAATCACGCTGGATGCAGGTAGGTACAAAAGGAAGTAGTCTTTATTATGTTACTCAGCCAGTTATGAAAGGGAGGTAGGAGCTAAGGTATAAACATCCTCTCCAGTTACATCTCCCAGCCATTGTGTGTAACTGCCACTCCTGGAACCTTCAGGTACAGTAAGGTTCTAGGCTACCCAGATACATTCCATGGCCTCAAATTGGTGCATTCAATGCAAGACCCATACTACAAGATGCCCCCACATTCCACCTGGTGATCGTTATCATGCTCATTATTGCATGCAAGTCCTCACCTATGTTTCAGACCTTCTCCTTAAATTGGCTATTTATAATGGTAATTTTAGGGTGTCTTGCATTAGAAAAGCAAGGTTGCTCAACATGTTTCCCCTTGTTCAAATGTACTGTTTAACAGAGGCTATAGTCCTATATTCTTACCTTAAACCTGGATTCTTCCAAAGTATAGCAGTCCCCGTGTTAGCGAAGGACTCAGCAGTGTTTTGCACGGTCAATGACACGGCAGCCATGTTTCCTACCTTATTTGTGTTCCTATGTCAAGACGTGTGACGTCAGGAACATGTGACGTCACACGTTAATCCGTCAGCATTTGCGTTACATATTAGCATATGTGTTTAATGTTTGCAGCAATGCTGCAATCACGCTGTGTTGCTCCCACCGAGTGTCGCATCTATAGGGATATATCAACAGTGGAGTAACTTTGCTGAAAATGTTGGGGGGACATCATTAGAACTGAAAGAAAGGGGCGGTGTGGAGTGGGCGATGTTGGCAGTGAGGGATAAGACTAAGCTACTACACGACAAGAGTCCATTACCGACGCGCTCGGTTATAAATTTCATAAGACTGATGGATATGAAGTGGTCCATAGTTTCAAATGTCTATTTATTCCTTTTGTGACACTGGGCCTCATTATGACCCAGGCGCTAAGCGTTTAACGGCGCCGTAAAAGGCTGCGGCGCCGTTAAACACCTAGCGCCTAATTACCAGGTCCCTTTGCGGGACCCGACCTCAACGGCTGGTTTTACCAGCCGTTAAAGTAGGGACCCGCAAAGGGACCTTGGTGCTAATTACGGTACCGCAATTTGCGGTACCGTAATTAGCGCCTTCCCCATTCCCATTGAGTCCTATGGGGCAAAAATGGGAATGGGGAAGGGCCATGGCGGAATGGGGAATTACCACCCCATTCCGCCATGGCGGACTCTGGCATGGACATGGTGCTAATAGCACCATGGTTTAGCGCCGGAGTCCTAATGAAGCCCACTGTTTGACTAGTACCCAAGGGGGATTTCTTTGATTAAATGTGATGCAAATTGTGCATTTTAAAGAAAATGTATTCAGCCACACTGCTCAAAACTATTAGCCGCATAGTTAAGTAACTCATCAAACTGGCCCACATATGCCAAAAAAGTGCCCTCTTTGACCCAAACAACTGGCCCACACAAGCATTTTCCATTTTTGGTTCTGCTATGGGCCTACTGCACTATAGGCCATCCGAGTCTCGACCTGGAGGTTGCTTTGAGGACACAGTCACACAAGCACACAGTGGCACCGCATGTAATAAAGTATGCCGTGGAGGTCGATAGGCCATTCCTTATACAATGTGAAATTTTTATCTGAAACCGCAACAGCAGAAAATTGTGTTGCGTGTTTATTTGACACTTGGTAGGATTGCCAAATTGGGACTGATAAAGTCTGATTAATACTGTGGAAGACTGGTTCCTAGAACACTGACTCACTTATTCTGGGAGTGTTGTGCTTCCCGGGGCCTAGGGGATTCGATTGCATAGATTTGGTTCTGGGGGCTCAAATTACATGTCTCCCTCTTGTAACACTCTTGCACCAGTCTAACTCTTAAAAACAAGCTGAGCTTGTCACAAAAGTTCTGTTTGTGACAAAAACACTGCTTTTCTGGCTTTGGAAGTCCAGATAGCATCCTTCATGGGGACCAGTTACTTGCAAAGCATGAAAAAGTGAAAGTGCAATATGGTGGCAATCATTTGCCCAATGATGAGATTTAGGGGGATTTGTTGGACCTATGTACCTATACAGTTGCCGGACTTGGTTTGTTCTCCACACAGGGTCTGCATCCGTCCCCAAGGCCTGTATTGAATGTCAGCCGCACAACTCATTCCCTGTCCTGCCAACGCTCACTTGATATGATTCCAACCCCATTCCTGTTTTTCTTTCTTATCTCTCTTTTCCTCTCTTCTATTCCTCTTCTCCCTTCACCTCACATCCCCCCTTTCTTCTTAGGCAGTGACGTGGGGGTATTTCAGGGTTTGCTATGGAAAATTACATGTGCATTCATTTGCTGTTGTGTTGGGTGAAGACTCTTGTGGATTCGCTGTTTTGCTCCAGGGCTTGTTGAACACTCTTTTAGTACTATTGTTATTTATTAAAGAGGGTTTTTAGTCTAATCATATCATGGCAGGTTGTTGCTCGATACAATAAAATATTGTTTTATTTTTGAAGGAAGGAATAATATTTTGTTCAGCTAAATATTGCCACTTTACAATGAAATTAGCACTTTGTTTTGTCATATTAAATAGATTTGTAGTCTATGATGAAGTAGACCTGTTAATATTATTTTCAAACAAGATCACAATCTACACACAGATCATCAACCGGATATACTCATCACAAAGTAAACGTTTATGTGCTTCACTGTACCTTATCTGTGGATTTATTTCCCCACAAAATATGCTTGTTTGGACCATTGAACTTCTCATAGAAAAAGATAATGACAGAGGAACCCAGCACCTATTCCTGCTGAACCTGTGGTAGGACTGCAAGCAGCAGTCAGCTTCTTCTTGGAAGAAGACTGGACACAATACGACTAAGCACTAAAACTGTAATGATGCAGCATTTTTAGTTTTGGGTGCCAATGGAACCCATGGCATCAACGCAGGGCATGCTATTGTATTGCGTACAAATTCGCTTTGCTTGTGTCCTGATGCCTGCCAAACCCAAGAGCACACAGCTTTACGGCCCATTTAATGTTTGGCTAAATGGTGCATCATCAGCAAATCCACCACAGTGAACATTCTACAGATGTGAAACTAACTCACTAATTGCATGAATGAAAACCACCTAATTCCTAAGCAATTATAAAAAAAGCTAAACAGAGAGAGAATCCACCAATGTCATTATTGGAATGTTGCACTCTCTTCAGACTACGTAAACCCTTAGTACTTTGTCACATCTGTAGCACCTTTAAAATGTAATCAGAATACGCATAAATACCATTGATTATAAACCAATACCTATTAGGAGCCTTCTGTTTGAAACAATCAATCAGGGTGCAGGGAAGTCTCCACTGAATTCCCAGTAATTGCTGCTGAAATAAAAGCATCTTTCCTTTCACAACGTATGGGGTAGTTCTATCCCGCTGTAACAGCAAGCATGCCAAATTGGCGTGCTTCTGAGCCAGAACATTGTAATGTTTGTAATAATATACAAACAAGGCCCTCCAATGTCAATCCATCAATGTTGTGAAAAAACCAGCTGAGAGTGATAGAGGGCGAGGGACAGAGAGAAAGCGAGCCACACACGAGAGAGAGAGGGGAGACATGTACAGAAGGCACCCGCACCTTAGAAATATGGGACAGGGGCACATTAGAAATTCTACACTGCAGAAACCAGCCCAGCCCGCAGCGTCGCTGTCTGCACACACCCACAACAAGCAGAAAACTCAGCTCAGCCCACAATGCGGCCCCCAGGCCTGGCGGCCCTCCTGCCAACAGATGGGGGGGGGCAAAAAGGCATGCCACAAAAGTTGGGGGGTCCAAAATCCCCATGCCCCCCTATAATTACGCCCATGTATAGCAAAGGGATATATATGTCAAAGGGCCTCATTAGGACCCAGGCGGTAAGGGGTTTACGGCGGCGTAAACAGCGCCGACCCTTACCGCCTGATTCCGAGGTCCCTTAGCGCCATGGAGGATTTAACACCTGCTTTTAGCAGGTGTTATAATCCATGGCGCTAAGGGACCTTGTTGTTAATTACGCCACCGTAATTAACGGTGGCGTAATTAACGCCTTCCCCACTCCCATTATGCCCTATGGGGCAAAAATGGGAATGGGGAAGGGTAAATGGGGATTGGGGACTTACCGCCCCGCCAACCTCGGAATGGGGTGGTAAGTCCACCAACCACCATGGCGTAAACGTAGTTTACGCCATGGTGGTAAAGGTACGACCCAGGCGGTAACTTACCGCCTGGGTCGTAATAAGGCCCAAAGAATGTCAGATAAAGTGCTTCTACCCCTGGTATTCATTTAGAGCTTTCCAGGATGGTGCCCTGATGATACCTCCTAATTGCCAAATTGATCATTCTGATAAAGGGTATCTCACACCTCTGTGTAGTGTGTATAGATAATACTAAATATTTTAATTATGAGACACTGGAGCACGATCATAGTGTGCCATGATCATTACAGTTCGTGGTACTCAATTACAAGATTTCAAGATTGGTTGATGTTCAAATACATAATACTTTGCCTCAAATTCATAGTAAATATTAGTGGTAAATAGATAAGTATGTTTTGCATATTGTGTATATATGCTGTGCACATCCAAGGAACTCTGTCGCAGAGCCCTGCAAAGCTTCCTGGAGCCGACCCGACACTGTCGAGCACCAAGAACAACTACAGCAAAAGTTACATTGTGGTTCTGTTCCCGTGGTCCTTCCCAGAAGACCCCTTGAGACATTTTAAGACCCCCTTTATTCCTTTCTTCTGTAGCCAAGAAGCCTTAACAAACTATTGTGATTATTAACCATACCAACCACCCTCCTGTCAGTATCCAGAGTGCATCCCTTTTTCCTTCGTAGAAACGGTCTTTTCTCTGCATTCCTAACAGGGTGGATTGTACTAGTAGTGTCATTAGATTGTCTATTGTAATAATAATAAAGTAGATATTTTCATACAACCTTCACTGAATGCTCCTTTTCTTGCTGGTTAATAATTGTATTTTCGTGTTGTTTCAAATAACTAACGATCCATAACCTCTAGAGGGGATAAGCCTGCCATTCCATCCACATTACCAAAATTGGACAAGGACGTTTATAATTTTAATTGTATGCTTCTTTAATACAATCTGTTTGGATCTATTCTATTCTGGTGCATTGGAGGTAGGGGGTTGATTGATGGTTTAGAGACCGATATTCACCCCTGGACCACTGGGACTTTGGAATTTGATTGATCTCATCAAAGCTCCTCAGTTCCGGTTGATCTTAGGGATGGCATGGTTAGTAACTCACAATCCCCACATAGACTGGCGTGCAAAGAGACTGACCTTTTCTGACGAATGCGCCCACTCTTGCTACCCGAAATCTATACCACAGCCAAAACTGTAATCTGTTCAAGGAATAGCAGCGGGGATCAAGAAACCAATGGACACCTTACCAAATGAATATCAGGATTATCAAGATGTTTTGCAGAAGGAACAGGCTAGCACATTATCGCCACATAGGCTCTATGACTGTCAGATCGACCTGATACCTGGCGCACAGGTTCCTTGTGGTCGAATTTATGCACTTACGGAAACCGAAAATCTCCACTTGAAGTCTTATCTGGATCAATACCTGGCTAATGGGGTTATCCATCCATCAAAGGCACCAGCAGCCTCTCCCTTATTCTTTGTACCCAGAAGGATGGAGATTTGAGGACTTGCATTGATTACTCCGCACATAATCAAATCACAGTAACAAAACACTACCCTTTGCCCCTTATCCCGGAACTGTTGGTCCAAGTCAAGGATGCCCGATTCTACACCAAACTAGACCTCAGATGAGAATACAACTTTGTTCGTGTTAAGAAAGGTGATGAATGGAAAACCGCGTTTCGCACCAAGTATGGCCTGTTCGAATATCAGGTAATGGCTTTCGGGCTGTGCGACGCTCGCGCAGCGTTCCAATTCTTCATGAATGATGTATTACGGGAATGAATCAATGTCTGTGGCCTGGTCTATATTGATGACACCCTGGTGTATTCCCCCTCGGAAAGACATCATGTGGAACATGTTCACTCAGTCCTTGCAAAACCTTGCAGGTACAAACTGTACAATAGACTCGAGAAATGCTCCTTCCATGTCACCTAAGTTGAGTTCCTCAGTTTTGTTCTCTCGCCAAAGGGAGTCAAGATGGATTTACACATCCTTAATTGGCCGTCACCTTCGTCACTTAAAGGAACCCAAAGCATGCTCAGCTTTGCACATTTTAATCACCGATTTATTCCAGATTTCTAACGGATAGTCCACCCAATCACATTGTTACTGAGAAAAAACAACAAAAAATTCCAATGGACTGAAGAGGCGGAACAGGCCTTTCAAGAACTCAAGAAAAGATTCACCTCTGTGCCAATTTTATGACATCCTCGCCCTGATCGCCCCTACGTAGTGGAAACTGATGCGTCCAACGTAGCTATGGGAGCAGTTCTCTCTCAAAGAGATCCAGAGACAGGCCAATTACACCCCGTGGACTTTTGGTCACGTAAATTCTCACTACCAGAAATTAACTGTGCAATTACAGACAAAGAATTGTTGGCAATAAAATCAGCCTTCAAAGCCTGGCGGCAGTCGCTATTAGGTGCCAGACATACCATCACAGTAATCACAGATCACAGAAACCTTCAATACCTAAAGTCAGAAAAAGCCCAATCGTCACGACAGTTGCGGTGGGCTCTATTCTTCACAGAATACGATTACTTAATAACATACCGACCGGGAGTTCGGAATGGGAAGGCCGATGCCTTGTCTTGTATGGGTGTTGAAGAGAAAATGAACAGTACCCTGGACCCTGTTGCCATCATCCCAAGTGATAAATTACTGGGACTCGCCACCACATTGACTCTTGAACTTCAAGATAAGATTCGAACCTTAATGAACCCCGAGATCTTGCAGAAATGGAATTCCCAAAATGAACATCACACAGTTCTGGATGAATTACCCTACTTCAGGGAACGACTACATCTACCAAGTAAAGATCTGCAACAATTGGTCATGTCTGGTTATCATGATTCGCTGACTGAAGGCCAACCCGGAATTGCTAAGACTCTAGCCAAGGTTAAACTGAATTATTGGTGGCCAACCTGGCGTAAGGACATTGCTCGGTTTGTTCTATCCTGTGGGCTATGTGCACAGAATAAATCACAAAAACAGAAACCGGCTAGCCTCCTACAACCACTGGATATTCCACCAGCTCCCTGACATACTCTTTCTCTTGATTTTATTACAGACTTACGTCCCTGTCATGGTTTTAATACCATTCTGGTTGTTGTAGACCTGTTATCTAAAATGGCACATTTCATTCCGTTCAAAGGACTTCCTAATGCTACCGGTCTGGCAAAAGCATTTCTTGAACCGATTATAAAACTGCATGGTTTCCCCTCAGTCCTAATCTCAGATCGTGGAAGCCAATTTGTATCCAACTTCTGGAGGAAATGTTGTACCATGGCACAAATCGATGTTCGATTATCCACTATCCATCACCCCCAAATGGTTGGACAAACAGAAAGAACAAACCAGACATTAGAATAGTATCTAAGTTGCATGCTGCATCAAGTGGAAGAGAATTGGTAAGACTTGTTATGGATAGCAGAATACGCATACAATAACTCCATACACACCAGAACGGGACAAAGCCCGTTCTACACAATATATGGAAGACATCCACGTACCTCTGAACGAAACTCCCTCACAACCTTGGAAATGCCAGCAGTAAAGACTCTACACACACGCATAGCCCACGCCTTCAAAAGGGCAAATGAACATTTACTGCAAGCAAAAGACAGACAAAATAAAATCTCGGACCGGCATTGAAAGAAAGCTCCCGATTACCAAGTTGGAGACGAAGTCTGGTTGGCATCAAAACATGTGCCCATAAAAGGTACCAGGACCTTTCGTACAAGATATCTAGGACCCTATACCATCAAATCGGTGATAAATCGGGTGGCCGTCAAGTTAGCCTTACCACCAAGCATGCAAATTCATCCGTTGTTCCATGTGTCACTTGTAAAACCTGTACAACCAGGAACCCGAGTCTTATCACAACCAAAACCTGTGCTAGTTGAAGGAGAGTCTGAATTTGAAGTTAAAAACATCCTGGATTTGAAACGTACCAGATCTAAGCTATACATTTTAGTGGACTGGAACCAAGTGAACATATTCACGCACCACGTCTGATTAAGAGGTTTCACCTGGATAACCCCACCAAACCCAGACTGGACAGGAAGGATACCATGAGAGAGGCCTTGGGGGGGGAGTGCTGTCATGACCACTATGAGGGGGCACAAGTTGTGCCACAAGCAGGCTCCCACCGGAACCCTGAGGGCCTTAAAACCACTGCAAAGGGGCTCCTGGAGCCAGTCCTGGTGTCTTTGGCACCAGGCTCATATGTAGGAAGGAAGGGCTGTTCAAACTAGGTCAATTTATGTACATGGGCCTTTAAATCCAACATGGAAGCACCCACACAGTCTACTTCTAAGAACCAAGGCATGCGGTCTCATGTTTTGGGTGTGGCAGGCCTGGAACTACTTTCCCTGGTACTATTTTACCTGGGCTAACCACACCCTGACAGCAGAACACGCTTCGTGTTATTCTGCAACCTGCAGCGTGACACTCACCATGTCCAGCTCCTGGTCTGTAGCATCTTCCTGCAATCCTGCAAGAACAAGAACAAGATTATTCTGTCTTACCTGAGAAAACACCATCCAGCACTCAGCATCTCAACTGGGCTGCAATCTGTGGAAATCGAGAGAAGAAGAAACATCACTCACCTGTGAGTACTAGCCTAAGGACTTCCGGCGAACCGATACCACAGCTGCTGTTCAAAAATGGTGACCTGCAATAACAAGAAAGGGAAAAACAATATTAGAAAGCGCGCTTCCAAAACATCAAATTCCATCAGCCTTACCTGAATACCATCGCGCTACACCACGCTTCCATCAGGAGCACCACAGCACCAACTGCAAAGGAAAAGAGACATATTCAGGTTCGCTTTCAATATTAAACAACCGCACAGCGCTGTACTTACCTTAACGGATTCCGGGGGCCTGTTTTTCTTCGTGCTCTCATCCACTCGCAGCACCACAGCGGCCTGTGAGGAGAAGAAGAAGAAAACATAGGTTAGCTTTAAAAGACAATAAAGGTGCTATGCTTCGCGCTTTCACTTACCTAGAAAACTTTGCCTCTCCGTCCGGCATGCCAGCATCAAGACCTTTGCACCTGAAAAGAAGGAGATAA
The DNA here is from genome assembly GCF_040938575.1 of Ambystoma mexicanum. Classification (NCBI taxonomy): domain Eukaryota; kingdom Metazoa; phylum Chordata; class Amphibia; order Caudata; family Ambystomatidae; genus Ambystoma; species Ambystoma mexicanum. The sequence goes on along the minus strand of NC_090923.1, from coordinate 618,180,996 downwards.
AGACATTAACTAATTCCCACCATAAACAGAACAAAGACTTACAATTAACAAACCTACCTGCCTACCAGCAGATTCGGGGACACAGCAGCCCTGGGCCCAAGGAAGGCATACTGCACCAGTGAAGCAACTCGGGCAGCTCACCAACAACGTCAAGCGCCCCTGCACAAGAAATGCAGGACGGATAGCTCACCCTACAAATAACTAAGGTGAGAAAAGAACCCAGTGGGAAGGGAATCAGTCAGAGGGAGGTGGAAGATTCACCCATTAGAGACAGTTATCACAAATCCTTGCTTCTGTAATTGCAGATTCATTATTAAGCACTGGGCAACTACGCATCCAGGGTTCCAGATCTCAGAGCCTTCCAGACGCCCCCGGGGATATCAGGTGAGCGTAACAACGGCCCTTAGTGTGGGCGTGTTTTGCAGGCAGCTGCCTTGTCCTTGGTTTTGGGGTCACAGATCTTCTGGCACTCCCTGCTCAGGGTGCTTGCTGCAGCACCTAGCAGGGCATGCTATGTACCAATTTGGGCTGCGTAGAAATTCAGAAGCAGCTGGTGGGTTGTCTCAGTTCTTTTGCCTCCTCTGTCACCTGGAAAAAGATAAGGGGAGGCATCATGATTCCCTCTTTGGATGCTTCTGGCCTTCCTTCCTTTGTGGAAGCTGCAAGGCGGACAGGGATGTGTTACTCTTGCTGCTTCTTACAAAGTCTGTAGATGGTCTGCTTAAAGAGGGGCTCCAGCCATATTTTTAAGCCAAGTGGATCACAGTGATTGGTGTAGGCAAAGCCTACCTTAGTGAAACAATCCTGGGGCCCTTACCAAAAATGTTCTCTATGTGTAAGCTCATAACCAGAGTGCTTTGCAACAGGAAAAGGTAAAGGGGTGAAACAGGAATAAGGGATGTCCCAGAACCAATATGGCATTAACCTCCTCTAAACAGAAAGAGCTCTGGGCTCACTCCCTTGCGATATTCCGTCCAACCCTACTTCTTGTCTACTATGAACAGAGAGTTTCTCTGGTTACTGGATCTTTCTGTGTGGTACTTGATCAAAGCTGCAGGTCTCCCTTGAAGGCGCTGATAGACCATGAAGGGGGTAGACCTATGAATGTGGTATGGGGTATGAATGGGGTCCTCCTAGCAGGGGTGGCCTTCTGCAACAGAAGACCCACTGTCATTGATACTGAGGGTGGGAGCTGGCTTCCGATTGACACATGAAACAATGTTGGGTTTCCTGTCTCCTTTGTTATTCTCTGCAGCGAGGCCCCCTAGGGGCCTGTTTGAAGTACTCTCTACTTGTATTGTAATCACTGCCATCAGCTGAAGGGCCTAACAAAAGAGCAGGGTGGTTCCATGGAATCTCTATCAGTTAATCAGACTGACTATGGCATGGGGATGTTTGTCCTCCCCTTCCTCGGAATGACAGTGTGCCCTCATCTGCTGTCACATTCCAACTAGATCTGACAGGGACTGATTGTACATTTAGGCAGTGTCCACCCCTAAGTACACATGTCTATGCTTTTGTAGTGGTGTGAGCATAGACACATGTGTGTGGATTAGCCCCACACATTTTCCTGAGGTCAGTTTACTATCTTCAATGGATTTAAACATTTCAAAAATGCCATGGTGAGCCCATGCTTACCATGCAGATGGTCAAATTCCTCATATGCCCCCAGCCTCAACATGTGAACCACCACCCTACTGAGTTTATGGTTCATCATCTAGGCATAAGTACCAGCTTAGGCCATCTGCATTCCCATGCTTGGAGCCAGGCTTGTGCTTGATGTCCATATCTAATCCCTGTAGGGATATTTCTCAACGCAAAAGCATAGGGTTCTCCCATAGAATGGCCATTAACTATCTAAGAGGCCAGATGTCTGTTTGGACTGTGAAGTGAGACCCAAAGATGTAGGGTTTTATGCTATTCATTGCCCAAACAACCACATCAGCTTCTTTTTGATCAATGGCCCAGCTCCTTTCCCTTTTGGTTAATCACCTGCTAATGCAGACAACAGGTTGCTCTACCCCTTGAGAGTTCAGATGCGCTACAACTGCACCAATCACAAAATCGCAGGCACCTGTCTGGATAATGAATTCCTGGCCATAATCTGGCACTTTCAGAACTGGGGACATGCACATACCATCCTTCAAATCATGAAAGGATGTTTGACAGGCAGGGGTCAAAGTGAACTTTCTTGGCATCTTTTCTGAGGTTACAGCATTTAGAGGCATGGCAATGGTCCCATACCCCTTGATGAATGACCAGTAGTACCCAGTGAGACCTAGGAAGGCTCTTAAATGTGTCTGTGAAGTGGGGATGTCCTAATCCTTAACAGCCTTTACTTTGGATTCAAGTGGTTGTTCCTCACCTCCAGTGACCAGGTTGCCTATGTAAGTCATTGCACCCTGTGCTCTCTGATACTCTTTGGCCTCGATAGTCAGACCTGCATTCTGCAGTGTCTGGAGCATTTGCTTTAGGTGGGATATGAGGGCCTCCCAGGTGAGGCTTAACACGCCAATATTGTCTAAATAGGCAACACTGAATGTTTCCAAGCCAGACAAAACATGGTTAACCATCCTTTGAAAAGTGGCAGGGACACTCTTCAATCCAAACGGAATAACAGTGAACTGATAATGTCCTTCTGGGGTTGAAAATGCTAACCTTTCTCTGGCTCTGTCAAGCCGATCTGTCAGTACCCTACTGTGAGGTCAACTGGACAAGTAGGTTTATAATTTAAATTGGATGCTTGTTTAATCCAATTTGATCAGATCCATTCTGGTGTTTTAGAGGTGTGTGGCTGATTGATGGTTTAGAAACCGATATTCATCCTGGACCACTATTACCTGATTCATCACAGGAAGACTGTATTTTTTTAACCAAGACTGTTTTTTTTAACCAAACCTTCCCTTCTTGTGTAACAAAACTCTTTCATGAGAGGCTGAAAACGGTATCCTGTGTGTGTTGTTCTTCATTTGCCAACACTCCTTACGGCCCACACACATTGCTCTATATCCTGCCCTGACTTCCAGCACAGCAGAATAGTGCTCACAAACCTCACTGCCTGCCCTTATAACTTGAAGTTGAAGAGCAATGTGATATGGGTCTCTTTTCACATTCTATGTCTGCAATTTAGATTTAATGAGGGCAAGCAGAATCGCTGCGTGCTTTAAAAGCTTCACTTGAAGGGGCATAATGCATCATACATTAAGAAGAAGCCCTACTTTCAGTGATTGTAGGACATGGTATTAAAATGTGTTTTGCATTACACACTCGCAAAGGCCCTTTTACAGCAAAGAAGCACGCACCCAGCGAAGAGTGCAGTTTGATGATATATTAGCTATTGTCACATAAAATACTGAGGCTTTTATAGAAGAAAGCAGACCATTGCTCTGCTATTTCTCTCTCTCCAAGCCCACCAGTCTATCACTGAGAAACTGAAGTGCATTTAAGCATCTTAAAATTAGTTATTTCTCTCTTTATCCTGTAGAGGGGGACATGAATGTGGCCCTTGTTGCACTTACTCTACTCTCATCTTGGTGGCTGGGAAATGAAAGGTGTATATCGTTCCTGGCCCCATCTTCACCATTGTCGATGTAACACAGGTGCGAGAAATCTTATTCACTCAGACAGCCCTTTAAACCTTATTCTGATGATGTTGCTGAAGAGTTACAGTTGCAATCGATGGAGCAAGTAGACTGTAATCGAGCAGAAAGCTGGTGACATCACGACTGAGACTATGACATAGATGCGTTAGACATGAAGCATATATGCGTTTCTGCATGAAGCTACGCAGACACTGGGTCACACTGTTTTAAGACACAAAGAATGTACTTATGACTTACTTAGCTAGAGGACGGACACATCTTTGCTATGCAGTAAACACAAGTTGCACAATAATGAATATGACCTGCTTGCCAAAATGCAATAAACATGGATGGCCATGCAAACAAAGATGGAAGCTACTGTCACATTTAAATGAATGAGAGACAGCGAGAAGACTGAGGAGAGCAGAAAGAAGCCTGACATGCTGATTTTGTTGATACGCGCAGACCAGGCTATCAGTACAGCCACTGTGCGCTGCTTTGCCAAGGACAAAGGGAGGGAGAAAGCTTCAAATTAACATAAGGGTTAGGACACCTGCGAGTGCAAGAGCTGACAATCCTCATAAAAACAAGCATGAACGATTAGGTTTGTGGTCCATGCATATGTGACTTGAACCTGAGAGAAAAAGCCTATTCATTCGAGCCGGACGGGGATTGCCGTTCCCATCCAACTCCAGATAAAAATGAGACAAAAGTAATACCAGATTCAAAACCTACTCTTCTTTCTCAAGGCCTAGAGGATCAGAGATGGACATTTATTGGGTACATGCAGCACCTCTGGGGTTGTTCTCATCATCTTGAATCGTTGAACGTGGGCTGGTAACTTTCCAAAGCACTAAAGCTGAGAAGACCGTTGCTGACCAATCCCTAACCACCTTTTGCGCTAGCTCATACTTTGTTGCACTGCCCAATGACATTGTGCTAACCTTACATATGTGTTGTTGCAACATTTAGGAGGTGGTCACAAGAGGAGCCACCAGAAACCACCTAGCCAATAGGGTTACTAACCCCTTACATATTACACATTTAGTCTGCCACATCAACCAATCCCATGTTACCTTAGGTTTTTGTAATGTATTTTTATTTCATGACATCACCAAACAATAAAACACCTGGATGAGATTGTAACCGACCAGAAAGCATTGGAGAATGTTGTGTTGTCCATAACGTGCTCCCTGTTTCGAAAGCTTTCAATAAACAGTACAATTTGTCACATTGCTGGACTCTTCTATTTTTGAGTGCAGGGGATTTCCTTAGTCCTGTTCCTCTTGCTTGTAATTATGGAGATTAACAATTCCTCACTTTACAAGCTAGCAGATGATGGTCACAAAGAACCCTGGAAAATACAGTTTTCTCTCACTGTGTGCCCAAAGCGATGCATCATAACCCACGAGGACAGGATTATCAACCACACGTGGAAACCGAGATGGTCAGAACGAGCACCGTTGGTGAAATATCTGCCTGCTCTGCATGAGATGCCGAGCAGACTGGAAGGCAGAGTGGCAGATTGTGGGATTGGCGCAGCCCGAGGGCTTTAGCGCATCCATGCAGTGTAAGTATGAGTTCTGCCATTTGACAAACATTGGGAGTAAAATTGACCTGTCATGATTTGGTCTTTTAGGTTTGTTCTTGTTTTCATGTTATTTATGAGAGATTCCCTGTTTCCAGGCATTAGCTATGTTAGAGATGACAAGATGATTCCCTCTGGCTAGGCGTTAGCTTAGGATGCGGAAGGTGGTACGTTATTGGCCCTCATTAGGACTCCAGCGGAAAACCATGATGCTATTAGCACCATGGTCGAAGCCGGAGTCCGCCATGGCGGAATGGGGAATTACCACCCCATTCCAAGGTTGGCGGGGCGGTAATTCCCCATGCCGCCATGGCCCTTCCCCATTCCCATTTTTGCCCCATAGGGCTCAATGGGAATGGGGAAGGCGCTAATTACGGTACCGCAAATTGCGGTACCGTAATTAGCACCAAGGTGCCTTTGCGGGTCCCTACTTTAACGACTGGTAAAACCAGCCGTTAAGGTTGGGTCCCGCAAAGGGACCTCGTAATTAGGCGCAAGGTGTTTAACGGCGCCGCAGCCTTTTACAGCGCCGTTAAACATTTAGCGCCAGGGTCATAATGAGGGCTATAGAATTTTATAGAAAAATAAATGCATTCTAAAAGAAGGACACATGCCCTTCAGTGGGTTTAAGACGGAGTCCCCTGCAAAAGAAAAAGCAGCAAGACGGCCATATTTGTGTATTTGTGTATTTCTGTTGTGGAATTTTTGTGTATTGAGGGGTTTTAAGAGTGCATTCAACTCAACCTAAATTGATTTCACATGCATAGCGGTTGGTGATGTCACACACAAAATGGTTGTGAATAGGATATAGAGTGTTGACGCAAGAGTGACAGCCCGCAGTGGGGCACAGAGTTGTTGGTGAAGATAAAGGATAAAAGCTGTTGTTTCGTAAAAGTGATGGTGAAGTTTTAGAAAACAAGAAGGTTGTTGTACTATTTGGGTATGTATATATATAATTTATTGTGATTTAGTTTACATTGAAACTTTACACATAAAAATAGCTTTTACGTAAAAAGAACATAAAAAGAATAAAAATGATCATAAAAAGAAAACACATAACATTTAGGTACAAGAATACAAGGAAAGGAAAAGCATCAAATTCCCTGAGCAAACAAACCATAATGTCATCATCATCAAGATTTAAGTTAACAATAGTCTCAGATTAGTAATAGTTAAAGAACCATATAATGCCTCATAATGTCAACTACTCTTCAGGGCAGACTTTCAGCCTTTAATTAACATAGCAGTGAAGGTTTAATATTACAGCAGTTCCTGTTTAAGTGCAAACTCATGGCAAGTAGCAAAATCACTTAGGCTTCTACAGTAACTATTCAGTAGCTCATCTTTGTGTCTTCCTATATGGTTATGTTAAGGCTTGTTTCCACCTTCAGCCAAATATTGTACAATGCCATCAGGAGCCTCATGCAATTTGAATTAATGCAATGATACCAAAATAGCTCCTCTTTGATATATCCGTGATTGTGCACAAAATTACCCAAACCGAGGTTTCTGGCACTTATCATTTTGTGGCATTCAGTCAGCAAATGTCTGGCCGTCTCTGGCTGATTCACTTCATTGCATAGTCGGCAGAGCCGTAGTTCTGGAGCGATCATGTCTCTTCTACCGGTCAACGTTTACGTAGGTAGTTGTTCAAGCCTTAAAAGTAAAATGATGCGTCTAAGTCTCACATCAGGGCACAGATTAAGGTAACTCTGAGGTTTTTTGAAATTGTACAGTCTATACTGGACAAACTGATAGCTTTTCAGCTCTCGGAGATGAGCATAGTTCTCTAGCCAATCCCAGCGGTCTATACGTTTACCCAGGGCCCTCTGTACTTCTTCTGTGACACTACCCTCCCGGATATGCCACCCAATGGGCGTCTGAAATTTGGACATTTGCTCCTTCCAGGGGCACGGGGGGTGAACCTTAGAAATCTCTTGATGGACAGCATTTAGTAGCCCGTTATTGGTCTCACCACTCATTTTCAGATAGAATAGGGCTCGCTCTTTTAAAACTAGAGCTTTCAATGAGGTCAGCCCCAGTTCTAATCGTATTATTGCCATATGAATTCCTGGTGGTAGGCCCAAGATAGAGCGCCAAAATTTTCCTTCAATCACCTGCAACCATTTCAGGTCAGTGTTGAGGAGAGCTTCCATACCATAGGTGATCTTAGGGGACAATACTTGTACATAGAATTGATGTGTGCCCCAGATAGTAAAACCGCCCTGATTTACTGTGAATCTATGGAACAGAGCGGTCAATTGTGCTGCTCTTCAAATGCGTGACTATTTGCATATTCCATAGTCACCGACGCTCTCAAATTCAATCCCTAGATAGCGATAATGAGGCGTGTAGGCAATGTTGTCGAGGCCAACTCTAAGCTGCACACGAGTGGTGTTCTTTTTGGAGAATCTCATGGCCTTAGTTTTTTCCAGATTAAGTTTAAGGCCATTTCTCTCAGCATATTCCCACAAGGCAAAGGCCGACCTACGCAGCCCACTAATAGTGTGGTCAAGTATTACTAGGTCGTCCGCATAGGCAAGAACAGGACAGATGGAGTCTCCTATTTTCGGTGGACAGTTTGTCACGGCCCCAATAGCCACAGGGATGTCATGTACGTATAGATTATATATTAGAGGAGCCGTGACACAGCCTTGTTTAACCCCCCTATTTGGGTATGGCTTGAAGAGCACTTGGAAATGTATTGCTTGGCCTTTGAAGGTGGAGACTAGAGTGAGAGCGTTGTGCAGAACACTTCCTAATTGATGGTGGTTAGCCGGAGAGGCTGGCGGAACAGACTAAAGGTTGTTTTGTTGTGGAAAAGTCGTTTAATTGTACATAATGATTGTAACAGTGTAAACTGGTATTGTTCAAAGTGTGTACAAATCCCAATTTGAGGTCAAGTAACTATCTGCAGTCAGAAAGTGGTTTGCCACTATGGGGAATGCAACCCTTAAGCACATGTGCAAGACCATTCCATGATATCGGGACAGAATCTGCGGGTATGACAAAGAATGGGCCCACAAGGTTCACCCCTGTTCCTCCAAAACTATCAAGGACCACATCGACTCCCTCGCTCCTGCTCTGGCTGACTTTTGCAACCACTCCTTCGCCTCTGGAGTCTTCCCATCCCCCCTTAAGCACTCCCTTGTGCACCCTCTTCTTAAGAAACCCTCTTCCGACCCCTCCTGCCCGGCTAACTATCGCCCAATCTCCATCACTCCCTTCCTGGGCAAGCTCCTGGAGAAACTCCCAGCTTAACCTCCATGCTGAATCTGTTGGTAGTCTTCATGACCATCAATCTGGCTTCAGAGCTGCCAGAAGCACGGAAACTGCTCTCCTGAACATCCGTGAGGACCTGCTCTTGAACCTCGACTCCAACACTCCGTGTGTTCTCATTCTGCTCGATCTCTCTTCTGCCTTTGACACTGTCAACCATGCCATCCTGCTCAACCGTCTCCGTGATAACCTGGGTATCACTGGTCAGGCTCTGGCGTGGCTGACCTCTTTCCTTTCCAATCGACCCTCCCAGGTCCAACTGGGGTCTTTCCTCTCTGACATCTTTTTCTCCACCTGTGGTGTCCCCCAGGGATCAAATCTCTCTCCCTGGCTTTTCAACCAGTATCTGGCACTCCTTGCACACCGCATCGCCGCTCTCTGCCCCAACTTCCAGTGCTATGCGGACGATACCCAGCTCATTTTCAGGCTACCCTCGGCCTCCTCTTCTCCTTCCCTCATCTCTGACTGTCTGTCTGCTATCCAGGAATGGTGTGCCGCCAATGACCTCTGCCTCAATGCCAGTAAGACTGAGATTCTACTCATCGGCACACCCACTCCCTCCTTCCCTGCAGCTCTCTGGCCGGCCTCTCTTGGCCCTCTTCCTGCTCCTACCTGCAAGGTAAAAAACCTCGGGGTCATCTTCGACTCCACACTCTCCTTCTCTCCTCATATATCTGACGTCTCTAAGAAATCACACTACCAGCTGCACCTCCTCAGAGGTATTCTTCCCTTCCTCTCCTTCCCCCAGAAGCTCACTGTCTCCCGAGCCCTGGTTCTCTCGAAGCTGGACTACTGTAGCAGCCTCTATCTTAATCTGCCTGCCTCCACTCTCCGTCCTCTGCAACTCATCCAGAACAGAACTGCGAGACTTGTCCTTGGCCTCAAGCCCAGGGACCGTATCTCTCCAGGACTGAAATCTCTACACTGGCTCCCAGTGGCTGCAAGGATAAAGTTCAAAACCCTCTGCATTGTCCACAAGGCCTTCTGGGGCCTGGGGCCTAAATACCTTCAACTCTCTCTTCCTAAATATCTTCCTTCCCGAGCCCTTCGCTCATCCGCCTCCAACTCCCTCAGGGTCAGCCGCTTCTCGAAGCAACGAGCTGGGGGTAGATCTCTCTCCGCAGCAGGGGCCTCCCTCTGGAACAGCCTTCCTGCCTCCCTGACACTTGAGGAGAACCATCTCCGGTTCCGGAAGCACCTCAAAACCTTCCTCTTTGCTTCTGCTTTCTCTCTCCCTCTCCCCTGCTAAATTCTTCACTGGAACTGCACTGAATCTGCAACTGGGCCTCTCTCACCGACCTCGGTCCTGGGCCCAGCCACTCTCCACTTGCACTGCCTCCCTGGCAACCCCTGCACTGCAGGACTGTCTCTGTATCCCCACAGCCCCACCTTCCCAGCACTTGTCTGCACTTACCTTGCACTTGCCACCAGCTGGCCCTATTTATTTATTTTATTCTACTTACTTGTACTGCACTTCCCCCCTCCCCTTCCCCAAGCACTTTTTCCCTTCCCCCTACCCCTGCACTTGCGCGATCTGAATCACACCTGGCCTAGTAGGATCGTTGTCTGTCTTCCCCTTGTTCCCCCCTCCCTGCCTCGTCGCGCCTTGAAACACTTGTGTATAGGCGCGTTACAAATGCCTTATCATATCATATCACACAATTGAGGGCAAAATGGTTAGGCCTTGGACCTGGGAAGGCTTTCTTTCAAAATTTGTGCTGCAACACATGACCACATATTTGCATGCTGTGTATAATGGAAAGAAAATGAGCAGTAGATTAAATGTTTGAGGACAAGGAGGGGACACAGCCTAGAGGTTGGGGATGCTTAACCAGCATGATGTGGGGGTAAAGCAACCATGGCTCCTCCTCCTCCTCAAACTACAGACCCTCGACAGGGGATTTTACCCCTTTTACCCCTTTTACCTCTTGAAGGAGTTAAAGGCAGCAGCAGAGTGCACTAACCCTGCGTATGCACCTCCTGCGTATAGTGGCGAAGACAAACTTAGTGGCACTAAGCTGGCGAATAAGAAAACAGGGACTATCATTATTGAACGAAAAGAGCACAGCGCGCTGCTAGCGAAGTTGACAGGGGTTGATGAAGTCACTCAGGGACGAAAAGGGGACGATGAGGCAACAGTTCAATTGAATGAGTCGGTAGGAGGACAGACAGTGCTCAAACTAGACAGAAGAGGCATAACAGAGCCCAGAGATGCAGAGGGGAGGCAAAGAACCAAAAGGAAAATGAGGGAGAGGACAGAGAATGGGCAGAGAAAATGTAGGAAGTGAGCAGAAGAGAAATGGAGCAGAGGAAGGAACAGGAGTTGTTGAGAAAAAAGGCAGAGAAAGTAGAAGAGAAAGATAGAGAGGAAAGAGATAGAGGAGAAGGTGAGGAGAAAGGCTGCTGAGGAAAAGGAGAGGCAGTTGCAATTGAGAAGGGAGAAGAGGAAAATGGAAATTGAAAGAATTGTCAAAGAATGTCAGTGCAGGGAGAAAGAAGAGAGAGACAAAAGACAAGAATGTGGGTAAAAGGGAAGCAGAGAGATACACATTAAGGAGGTAGAGGATATAATGACTGGAACCAGATGTCTAGATGATGACGACGAAGCAGGAATACAGAGGATAATTGGGAAACTGTACAGGAGCAGGAGGAATAGTGCTTCTGACCCTAAGTCAAGCAAGATTATAGCGGGGTCCCCACAGAGAAGGGGATGGGACTCACTGGACAGATCAGCGGGAAGACAACAGGGGAAAAATATGCTGCAACAACTACATTTTAACGACGAGGGGGATGAAGACAATGATGACAGCTCAGAGACAATGGGGTCTGATGTATGCCAGTGGATGACCGAAAACTGGCTCAATTTAAATGGGGATGAGACCGAGGAGTTGGTGATTGATCAGGCTCCTAGTAGTTGGACTCCTGACTACTGGCCTGATTGCCTGGGACTCTGCCCAAAACCCTCCACAGTAGTAAAGATCCTCACAATCAAGGTCATGACTTTGGGCTGTAGAGAGGCGTAAATCTTGATAGTTTGCTAGAGTGATTTTGGGGAACTGAGGGTTATGAAGAATGTGCTTCTGTTTCTTCCTAATGAGGTTAGGAGTGAAATCGTTACCACCTCTATTATGGGTGCAATTGACTATTGCAATGGCATCTATCTTGGTCAGCCAGAAGTACTACTTCAATGCCTTCAGATCATTAAGAATGCAGCAGCCAGGCTTGCCCTCAGTGCTCCTAGACTATCCCATTTTCATGACCTCCTCCAACACCTCCATTGGCTGCCCGTAAGAACTTGGGTGACATTTTTAATCTTATGTACGGTCCATAATGCTGTCCATTCTGTAGGTGCAGAGTTTCTGTAGTCAAAGCTCTCTCCTTACCAGCCTAGGACACCCCTCCGCTCTTGCAACCAGCTTCTGTTGGCTGTCCCTCGCTTCCGATGAGCCAGTGCAGGAGGAAGATCTTTTCACTTCAGGAGTACTCACAACCTATCTATCATCCACAAGCAACTAAAAACTTTTCTGTTTTAATTGGGTTGCTCTCCTCTCCTCTCTGGTGACTTGTTTCTCCTCAGAGCCTTGATGCCTTCAGGTCTGTGCAGTGCTTTATAAATATCAATACAATACAATACAACTAGGGAAGAGCGATGAAGAAGAAGGGGGAAGGCTGTGTCACCCCTCTGAGGGGATAAGCCAACAGCAAGAGATGCAATGGGACAAAGTGGAGGATATAGAAAGGGGAAAGCTGGGACCTGAAGGGCGTCTGAAGCACTCTGAAGGCAGATCGTATAGCACAGACAATGTCACTCCATACAAGCAGAGGCTAAGAGTGCTACCAGAATGGAGGAGGACTAGCATGATGAGAGCATTCACAGTTTCAAGAGACGTAGAGAGTTATGATATGGGTGTGGAGATAACAGAGTTTCCACTGTTAGAGAAGGGTGGAAGACGACCACAATATATACCATGGCAACAGGTGGACAAATATAACTTGAGGTGTACATTTTGTTTTATTCATTTTCATTTTTTTAAAGCATTCACACAGCCCACAGGCATCGAGGCGCTGTTAGAGGAATTGTTTTTTTTGCGTAATTGTTTTTTTTGTCTTAATTGCGTATTTATAATGCGCTTAAATACCCAATGTTTCTAAGCGTGGACTCAGGGTTCGAACTTGTGTTGCTTCCTGTCATCTTGCTTCCAAGGCAAACACGTTGCAGCTGAGCTATCCTACTGGGACAAATTGCCATAGTTAACTGCCGGAGTGAGGAAGTGGTGGCAGATATCTGCTCCTAGGAAGGGGCATCTGATCCCTGGGAGAAATGCATGAGATGGGACCGCCCCTGTCTGAGGCCAGGGAGGGTTGCATGAGGTGGGGCCCTGCATTTGGGGTGGGGTTGGGATGAGGGCCACCCCCCGTTGCAGTACATCATTCGCTGCCAATTTAGGGTGCCCCTCAGCCCCCCTAAAATGCAGCCTACAATTTTGTATAATTTTTTTTGTTTACCCAAGTTCGCTTGGCGCAGATGGCCACATTAGTGTGCCATTCTGCCCCCAGGGTGCCCAAACCCTACTGTTCCATCTATTGGGGGTCCTGCCCCCTCCCCCTTTTGTGGTGGCCCTCTCCCCCACCCCAAATGGCTGGGGGACACACCTCATGCAGCCCTCCTTGAGCCTCCTAGGAAGGGCTGCATGATGTGCCCCCCCCTCTGTTCAGTGTGGGTGAGGAGAGGGCCAACACAAATGGTGGGACAGGCCCCCCAATAGATGGGGCAGTAGGGTTTGGGCACCCTGGGGGCAGATTGGCACACTAATGTGGCCATCTGTGCCAAGCGAAGTTGGGTAAACAAAGAAAATGATACAAAATTGTAGGCTGCTTTTTAGGGGGGGCTGAGGGGCACCCTACATTGCTGGCAAATGTTCTACTGTAACGGGGGATATCCCTCTCCCCCCCACCCCAAATGGTGGGCCCCACCTCATGCAAAACAGAACAAAATGGGCAGTGGTGAAAGGTTTGGGGTTACCAGTGGGTTAACCTTTTTTGTGCTAATCAAAACTGGGGCAATTTGCGCAAGGCAGACCTCTGTGGATACCCACGGGTGTCCTCTTTTGGAAAATGAATGGGGTTCCCTGTTTTCCTTGCTGGCTTCGACACCCTAGGCCCAAATCTGTAGGTTGCCCACATGAACAAATTGTGCTGTGGCGAAAGGCTTGGGGTTACCAGCGGGTTACCCTTTTCCTTTTGCGCCCCCGGTAGGTGCACGGACACATGTGAGGTACCGTTTTCATCGTGAAACGTGTGGGAACGCGGGACGGTAGGCCATGTGTTGTTGGAGGCATGTTTCAATGGGTGAGCCGAGCGAAATGTGTGGAAAATGTGTCCTTTTTTCTGCCACATTTCAAATTTTGGGGGGTTGTCTGGGTAAAAAATTCTGGGGCAATTTGGGCATATCATACCTCTGCGGATTCCCACGGGCGTTCTCTTTTCGGAAATGCATGGGGTTCCCTGTTTTCCCCGGTGGCTTGGACACCCGCGGCCCATATCTGTATGTTGTGCCGGTCGGCAGAGCGTTTCAAATTCAGGTCTGAAAACAGACTTGGGTTTACTTGTGTTTTAGGCTTTCCCCTTGGCGGCCAGGTAGGTGCACCCACACATGTGAGGTACCGTTTTCATCGGGACACCTGTGGGAACGCGGGTCAGTAGGCCATGGGTTTTTGGGGGCGTGTTTCGATGGGTGAGCCGAGCGAAATGTGCGGAAAATGCATTTTTTCCCCCACATTTCGGATTTTGCGGGGGTGTCTGGGTAATCAATTCTGGGGCGATTTGGGAATATCATACCTCTGCGGATTCCCACGGGTGTCCTCTTTTCGGAAATGCATGGGGTTCCTTGTTTTCCCCGGTGGCTTGGACACCCGCGGCCCATATCTGTATGTTGTGCTGGTCGGCAGAGCGTCTCAAATTCTGGTCTGAAAATAGACTAGGGGTTACTTGTGTTTTAGGCTTTCCCCTTGGCGGCCAGGTAGGTGCACCCACACATGTGAGGTACCGTTTTCATCGGGACACCTGTGGGAACGCGGGACGGTAGGCCATGTGTTGTTGGGGGCGTGTTTCGATGGGTGAGCCGAGCGAAATGTGCAGAAAATGCGTTTTTTTCCCCGCATTTCGGACTTTGCGCGGGTGTCTGGGTAATAAATTCTGGGGCGATTTGGGCATGTCATACCGCTGCGGATTCCCACGGGTGTCCTCTTTTCTGAAATGCCTTGAGTTCCCTGTTTTCCCCGCTGGCTTGGACACCCGAGGCACATATCTGTATGTTGTGCCGGTCGGCAGAACGTCTCAAATTTCCGGTCTGAAAACAGACTTGGGGTTACTTGTGTTTTAGGCTTTCCCCTTGGCGGCCAGGTAGGTGCACCCACACATGTGAGGTACCGTTTTCATCGGGACACCTGTGGGAACGCAGGACGGTAGGCCATGTGTTGTTGGGGGTGTGTTTCGATGGGTGAGCAGAGCGAAATGTGCAGAAAATGTGTTTTTCCCCCACTTTTCTGACTTTGTGGGGGTGTCTGGGTAATACATTCTGTGGCGATTTGGGCATATTATACCTCTGCGGATTCCCACGGGTGTCCTCTTTTCGGAAATGCATGGGATTCCCTGTTTTCCCCAGTGGCTTGGACACCTGAGGCCCATATCTGTGTGTTGTGCCGGTCGGCAGAGCGTCTCAAATTCCGGTCTGAAAACAGACTTGGGGTTACTTGTGTTTTAGGCTTTCCCCTTGGTGGCCAGGTAGGTACACCCACACATGTGAGTTACTGTTTTCATCAGTACACCTGTGGGAATGCGGGATGGTAGGCCATGTGTTGTTGGGGGCATGTTTTGATGGGTGAGCCAAGCGAAATGTGCGGAAAATGTATTTTTTTTGCACATTTCGGACTTTGTGGGGGTGTCTGGGTAATGCATTCTGTGGCGATTTGGGCATATTATACCTCTGCGGATTCCCACGGGTGTCCTCTTTTCGGAAATGCATGGGGTTCCCTGTTTTCCCCAGTGGCTTGGACACCTGAGGCCCATATCTGTGTGTTGTGCCGGTCGGCAGAGCGTCTAAAATTCCGGTCTGAAAACAGACTTGGGGTTACTTGTGTTTTAGGCTTTCCCTTTGGCGGTCAGGTAGGTGCACCCACACATGTGAGGTACTGTTTTCATCGGGACACCTGTGGGAACGCGGGACGGTAGGCCATGTGTTGTTGGAGGCATGTTTCGATGGGTGAGCCGAGCGAAATGTGCGGAAAAAGCGTCTTTTTTCTGCCACATTTGGGACTTTGCCGGGTTGTCTGGGTAATACATTCTGAGGCGATTTGGGCATATCATACCTCTGCGGATTCCCACGGGTGTCATCTTTTCGGAAATGCATGGGGTTCCCTGTTTTCCCCAGTGGCTTGGACACCCGAGGCCCATATCTGTATGGTGTGCCTGTCGGCAGAGCGTCTCAACTTCCGGTCTGAAAATAGACTTGCGGTTACTTGTGTTTTAGGCATTCCCCTTAGCGGCCAGGTAGTTGCATCCACACATGAGAGGTACTGTTTTCATCGGGACACCTGTGGGAATGGAGGACGGTAGGCCATGTGTTGTTGGGGGCGTGTTTCGATGGGTGAGCCGAGCGAAATGTGCAGAAAATGCGTTTGTTCCCAACATTTCGGACTTTGCAGGGATGTCTGGGTAATAAATTCTGGGGCGATTTGGGAATATCATTCCTCTGTGGATTCCCATGGGTGTCCTCTTTTCGGAAATGCCTGGAGTTCCCTGTTTTCCCCGCTGGCTTGGACACCCGAGGCCCATATCTGTAAGTTGTGCCGGTCGGCAGAGCGTCTCAAATTCTGGTCTGAAAACAGACTTGGGGTTACTTGTGTTTTAGGCTTTCCCCTTGGCGGCCAGGTAGGTGCACCCACACATGTGAGGTACCGTTTTCATCGGGACACTTGTGGGAACGCGGGACGGTAGGCCATGTGTTGTTGGGGGGGTGTTTCAATGGGTGAGCAGAGCACAATGTGCAGAAAATGCGTTTTTTTCCCCACTTTTCTGACTTTGTGGGGGTGTCTGGGTAATACATTCTGGGGCGATTTGGGCATATCATACCTCTGCGGATTGCCACGGGTGTCCTCTTTTCGGAAATGCATGGGGTTCCCTGTTTTCCTAAGTGGCTTGGAAACCTGAGGCCCATATCTGTATGTTGTGCCAGTCGGCAGAGCGTCTCAAATTCCGGTCTGAAAACAGACTTGGGGTTACTTGTGTTTTAGGCTTTCCCCTTGGCAGCCAGGTAGGTGCATCCACACATGTGAGTTACTGTTTTCATCGGGACACCTGTGGGAAAGCGGGACGGTAGGCCATGTGTTGTTGGGGGCATGTTTCGATGGGTGAGCAGAGCGAAATGTGCCGAAAATGCGTTTTTTTCGCACATTTCGGACTTTGCGGGGGTGTCTGGGTAATACATTCTGGGGCGATTTGGGCATATGATACCTCTGCAGATTCCCACGGGTGTCCTCTTTTCAGAAATTCTTGGGGTTACCTGTTTTCCCCGGTGGCTTGGACACCCGAGGCTCATATCTGTATGTTGTGCCGGTCAGCAGAGCGTCTCAAATTCCAGTCTGAAAACAGACTTGGGGTTACTTGTGTTTTAGGCTTTCCCCTTGGCGGCCAGGTAGGTGCACCCACACATGTGAGGTACCGTTTTCATCGGGACACCTGTGGGAATGCGGGACGGTAGGCCATGTGTTGTTGGAGGCATGTTTCGATGGGTGAGCCGAGCGAAATGTGCGGAAAATGCGTCTTTTTTCTGCCACATTTGGGACTTTGCGGGGTTGTCTGGGCAATAAATCCTGGGGCGATTTGGGCATATCATACCTCTGGGGATTCCCACGGGTGTCCTCTTTTTGGAAATGCATGGGGTTCCCTGTTTTCCCCAGTGGCTTGGACACCCGAGGCCTATATCTGTATGTTGTGCCGGTCGGCAGAGCGTCTCAAATTCCGGTCTGAAAATAGACTTGCGGTTACTTGTGTTTTAGGCATTCCCCTTGGCGGCCAGGTAGTTGCATCCACACATGTGAGGTACTGTTTTCATCGGGACACCTGTGGGAACGCAGGACAGTAGGCCATGTGTTCTTGGGGGCGTGTTTTGATGGGTGAGCCGAGCGAAATGTGCGGAAAATGCGTTTTTTCCCCACACATCTGACTTTGCAGGGATTTCTGGGTAATAAATTCGGGGGTGATTTGGGCATATCATACTTCTGCAGATACCCACGGGTGTCCTCTTTTCGGAAATGTATGGGGTTCCCTGTTTTCCCCCGTGGCTTGGACACCCGAGGCCCATATCTGTATGTTGTGCCGGTCGGCAGAGCGTCTCAAATTCCGGTCTGAAAACAGACTTGGGTTTACTTGTGTTTTAGGCTTTCCCCTTGGCTGCCAGGTAGGTGCACCCACACATGTGAGGTACCGTTTTCATCGGGACACCTGTGGGAACGTGGGACAGTAGGCCATTTATTTTTGGGGGCTTGTTTCGATGGGTGAGCCGAGCGAAATGTGCGGAAAATGAGTTTTTTTTCACACATTTCGGATTTTGCGGGGGTGTCTGGGTAATAAATTCTGGGGCGATTTGGGCATATCATACCTCTGCGGATTCCCACGGGTGTCCTCTTTTCGGAAATGCATGGGGTTCCTTGTTTTCCCCTTGGCTTGGACACCCGCGGCCCATATCTGTATGTTGTGCTGGTCGGCAGAGCGTCTCAAATTCCTGTCTCAAAACAGACTTGGGGTTACTTGTGTTTTAGGCTTTCCCCTTTGACGGCCAGGTAGGTGCACCCACACATGTGAGGTACCGTTTTCATTGGGACACCTGTGGGAATGCCGGACAGTAGGCCATTTGTTGTTGGGGGTGTGTTTCAATGGGTGAGCAGAGCGAAATGTGCAGAAAATGCGTTTTTTCCCCCACTTTTCTGACTTTGTGGGGGTGTCTGGGTAATAAATTCTGGGGCGATTTGGGCATATCATACCTTTGCGGATTCCCACGGGTGTCCTCTTTTCGGAAATGCATAGGGTTCCCTGTTTTCCCCAGTGGCTTGGACACCTGAGGCCCATATCTGTATGTTGTGCCGGTCGGCTGAGCGTCTCAAATTCCGGTCTGAAAACAGACTTGGGGTTACTTGTGTTTTAGGCTTTCCCCTTGGCGACCAGGTAGGTGCACCCACACATGTGAGTTACTGTTTTCATCGGGACACCTGTGGGAATGCGGGACGGTAGGCCATGTGTTGTTGGGGGCATGTTTCGATGGGTGAGCCGAGCGAAATGTGCGGAAACTGCGTTTCTTTCGCACATTTCGGACTTTGCGGGGGTGTCTGGGTAATACATTCTGGGGCGATTTGGGCATATGATACCTCTGCAGATTCCCACGGGTGTCCTCTTTTCAGAAATGCATGGGGTTCCCTGTTTTCCTCAGTGGCTTGGGCACCCGAGGCCCATATCTGTATGTTGTGCCGGTCTGCAGAGCATCTCAAATTCCGGTCTGAAAACAGACTTGGGGTTACTTGTGTTTTAGGCTTTCCCCTTGGCGGCCAGGTAGGTGCACCCACACATGTGAGGTACCATTTTCATGGGGACACCTGTGGAAACGCGGGATGGTAGGCCATGTGTTGTTGGGGGAGTGTTTCGATGGGTGAGCCAAGCGAAATGTGCGGAAAAGGCGTTTTTTCCCCCACATTTCGGACTTTGCAGGGGTGTCTGGGTAATAAATTCTAGGGCGATTTGGGCATATCATACCTCTTCAGATTCCCACGGGTGTCCTCTTTTCGGAAATGCATGGGGTTCCCTGTTTTCCCCAGTGGCTTGGACACTCGAGGCCCATATCTGTATGTTGTGCCGATCGGCAGAGCATCTCAAATTCCGTTCTGAAAACAGACTTGGGGTTACTTGTGTTTTAGGCTTTCCCCTTGGCGGCCAGGTAGGTGCACCCACACATGTGAGGTACCATTTTCATCGGGACACCTGTGGGAACGCAGGACGGTAAGCCATGTGTTGTGTTTGTGCGGTTTTCATAACGTTTTGACCCATTTGCTGGTGGCCCTTGTCACACAACCCTTTCATTTCCCAAATGTGACCTACATTTAGTCGCTGCTTTAGGCACCATACACTTTTGTAACCTGCACAATTCAGCTACCCTTGAAAAGGTCTGCCTATGCTCTTTCAAAAAATGTATGCTTGCCGTTCCTCACCACATTGGTTTTCCCGATTTACACATGCCTAGTGCATCTGTTCAGGCCGTGAGCGTAAAACTCCTGTGTACCATGGCTCAGTGTTTGCTTGTGGTATTGCTTGTTTTGTAAAACACTACAAAAAATGTGTGCTCTCCTAATTGAAAAAGTGGGGGCAATGTAGCAGAGCATTGCTCTTCTCAAAATTCATAGAAGCCATTGCCGTACCAAGCCAACCATGTCCAACACATACCTTTTTTTCAGTCATTTTCCTGCTTTTCCCCCAATCTATGGCAGTTTCCCCTACCGAGTTGTTGCCTGACCTACACAAATCACCCCTTCCAAAACTTGGAATTTTTTCTACTTTTCAGAAATACTTGCCTTTCTGTCCTCCAATTCGGCTTTCCTACTCTTTTCTTCCATTCCGTCCATGCATGTCCAATTGGCAAAAATGGCCAAAATCGCCTACCTCTCATAAAATGGTTGATAACCACATCAAAATAATTTCTTTTCATTTCCATTCAACCTGTTCTTCAAAGCCAGGAAATTGGGGAATTCAGCACAGCAAACCATTTGTTCCTAGCTCTTACAAGCAAATAACCACAGGCTTCTTTGTACATCATTTTATTGGCATTTTTTGAAAAAACCCAAAGTTTTCGCCCCTTTTGCTTATTTTCTCTCACCCCCCCACAGCAACATAGGATTCCTGGGTGGCGTTACGACCGCCTACATGTGGGAAAAAAAGGAGCCAAATTTGGCCAAGATACCTCATGTAACAAAAAAGTTACAAGCCATTACATGGCCACATACTGAAATCACCAAAAAAGTCCCTGGCACTGGGGAGAAATACCCATGGCACTTAAGGGGTTAAGTTGAATTCATACAAAGCTAAAACAATATAGTGCTTTGGGAATTGATGTGTAACCACCACTTATCGTGACAAGTGATAGTACAAGTACATCATACAAAATCCAACTAAACAGACAACAATAGATGGTATAGCAGTTGGTTGTATGTAGCCAGGCTAAAGGGTGACCTAACACGTGGTCGACATCTGGATCTAAATCAAAAGATTAGAAGGACCCTGGTAGAAAATGGAGTGCTGGTCCCTAGACGTTTCGGCAAGATGCCTTCATCTTGGGCCTGGAGAAGGTCTCCCTGGCGGGTAGCGAAGTTGAATGAAACTTTAGATTGCTGTTTCACGGGTGTGGAGCAGGCCATCATTTGTTCCTTGCTTGTAAGGTGCAGCATCAGGCTGCTTCCTCAATTGGCTCACAATGAGGAGTCACTGGAGGTGGATGCCGGCTGTGAGGTTGGCATCTCTGAAGGTTTTAAGTGGTGTGCTGGGAGCTTGGTTCCCGAAGTAATTAACCAAAGGCCACTTTCCTGCTGGAAATAAAGTCTGTGCTGGATTTCAAATGATCTTTAGGAGCTGTGATGTAAGGTTACAAGGTGGACAGTGCAAAGTTACAGTATTGCCAGAAGGAGGTCCTATTTATTGGACAGTTAATATCCCAGGAGGGTAGAAAGGTGACTCGTGAGAGACCAGAGGACATTTTTGGGATGCCACCACCAAGAACCGTGAGGGAAATGCAGACATTCTTAGATCTTTGCAATTATTGCAGGGCCTGGGTATTCGACTAAGGTGCATACAATAGCCCTCTTTTAAGCAGGCTTAAGGAGGCTCAGATGGGGGGTGGTATGCTAACATGGACAGGGGAGATGAAAGAAGCATTTGATGAACTGAAAAGGGCAATATGCATGACTCCAGTCTTGGGAATTTTTGATTAAAATGAAGACTTTTATTCGTTTTCACACACAGATGGTGTAGTACTGACAACAATGCTTACACGGAAGACAACCTTAGGGCACAAACCGATAGTTTATTACAGTGGACATTTAGATCCAGTGATGAGAGACCATTATCCTCGCAAACAAGCATTGCTGCTGCTACATTTGCAGTAGAGAAGTCAGCCGGCAAGTGTCACTTTGCACATGGAGCATTTCCTTTTTGCCATTCTTGATAAGCCCACAAGTACGTTGACCACTCAGAGAGCATCTGGATGTGAGAGGATTATCTTGAATCCAGCGATAAATGTAGTGAGGTGTAGGATTGTAATCCAGGCGACATTTATAGCATAGCCAGTAAAGGAGGGATACAATGTACACGAGTGTATCACATTTACTAAATATTATGTTTGCATTCCTAGATCAAGGCAGAATGCCCTCGGGGGAAGGGAGGTACTTTTTATAGATGGGTCCTCAACAATGGACCAGACGACAGGTGGGTGACATACAGTTTGCAGTCATACAGTTAAAACAGAGTGGGACAATGAAGTAGTGGCGAACCCAAGATTACCCTCACATGTTTCGGTGCAAGCGGCAAAATTAGTGGCACTCATTATAGCACTTGAAACACATGAGGACGAGGCGATCGCAGTGTACTCTGACTCCGCCTATGTGATGTCAAAAGTACATGCAGGACTATCACATTGGAAAAGGAGGGACTTATGACGTGCTGGTGGTACGCGAGTAGATCACAAGCCCCTATTGGATAGGCTTATAGAAGCACTACAGATCCTACTACAGCTCCCATTTGCCATTGTGTTAGTGAAATGCCAAGCCCACATGAGGCGGGAGATCTTGGTTTCCTGTGGTAACGAAGCTGCAGATTCAGAAGCAAAGTGAACAGCTTATTTTGAGTTTGACACTCCACCTAATAAACATGCATGATCATTTAGCATGATATTAGGAGAAGGGTATAGTTCATTTCCCATTACCCAAATAATCGAACTGCAGGGGTGGGCACCAACAGAAGAGAATAAGCTCTGGATAAGAAAGAGATGTTCAATTTCACCCACAGATGCAATGTGGTGACAGGAGAGCACCGGAAAGCCGGTTATTCCCCTTGCATTTTTGCAAGTAGCCCACACGCAGCTGCACTACCCAATCCACCTTAGCAAATATTTTCTTGCAGGAGAGACAGCAGAAGACTGGTTCTGCCCCAACATGGCAGAGCATTTTGTTAACTTTATAAATAAAGGCATAGTTTATCAGAAATGCCCTCCGGGAAACACATTGTATGTAAAGAGAAGAGCAAGAATGCACCTGAATGGGCCCTTCAAACACCTCCACATCAATAATGTGGACACGATTCAAAAGTGTAATGGCTATAGGTATATGTATATGCTTGTAGTGGTGTGTCAATTTTCTCGCTGGATCAAATCTGGTCCATGCTCACACCTCAATGCCCTCTGTGCAGCGAAGTTCCTCATCAGAATGTTTTTCCACTGGTGGGGTGTGTGCGACATCCTACGGTCTGACAATGGACCGTATTTTGTTAAAGAAGTGTTCGAGTACATCACAGTCCTGTTCGGGATTAAGCATAGGTTTTCCATCACTTTGCACCTGCAAGCGAATGGGATTTGTGAACGCTTCAATGGCTTGCTCAAAGAGAAAATCACAAAGATAAAAATGACACTGAAAAAGGGGTGGTTGGCTTGCCCATAGCATTATTCGCAATCAGCCTACACCTGACCACAATTTAACTCCTTCAGGAGGTGGTGACAGGACAATGCATGCACCTCCCACTTGCTCCTCTGACTGGAACGCTGATGGATGCCCATAATGTTACTACTGTTCTTGGTAATGAGATGTATGAATATCTCTCTTTGATGATGGCTAGTGCTTCTTTAATATCTGAACAGCTGGAATCCAGCCTGGGGAGGTCAAAGAAGATTGATGAAGATGACACACCAATAGAATCACATGCACTAGTCAAGGAACCTTTTCTTTATCCTGGGGACCAGGTGTTATTAAAGAACTTCACTAGGGTGTGGCACATGCCTTGCTTCGAAGGTCCCTATAGTGTAGAGCAAGCAACAGAAAAGGATGTCAAATTAGTACTGAAGAAATCTTGGAACTATTTAGGAGACGCCAAGCCCTGCAGAGGTGAGAACCCCCATGTCCCAACACGTAGACGATACACTGCAAGAATAAGAAGAACAGCAACAGATTCAAAAACGTTCAAAGACTAGAGCTAGACAGGAGCATATGGAAAGCTAGATTAGGCACACTGTCTTTTCTTTACACAAGGTATGGATCGTAAGTATACAAAATGATCTTCAAGGAGTAACTTTACACTTGCACGATCATTGGAAAGCACTCTATGATCTCATAACAACCCAAAGGCAAATGATACATGCAAAAGTTTTTGTTTAAGCTTTCCTTCTTTATGTCACACACAGCTGCCAAGTACTGGCAAGAAGTAACATGCTCATTATTGCTTTGATTAGTAATGCGAATCCCAATGCATTTTTGAATGACTCTTTATTGCTGCATTAGTACATTATAATCAAAGAAGCGCCTGACCATTTCAACAATGACAATATCCAAGGCTATGAGTTTTAGTAAACGTTCATGTCGAATTTATGGACAACGCCAAGAGCGCACACCTATGCAAGACACGGAAGTTGCAGCAAGAGTCACTGAGTTGACATTTGTTGCATTCTGCTGTCTCTTTCTCTTTACCCTCTTTGTGTTGCAGAAAGCTGCATTGCATTACAAACACACTCAAGTATGTGGTAACACAACCCCTTTTTCTGTTGTCACTAAAGCTACACCTGAACAGGTCACCAGTGCTGTCTGAGAAGTAAAGAGACTCAGGCGAAGCTCAAACACTGAATTTGAACATATAAATGCATATCTGGCTGATTCGGCTCATGTTTCCAATAACATGCGGCACCAGCACAAGACCAAGGTGGGGAGATTGGCCACAAAGGAGAGCTGCTATGTGTGCTCTCTCATCCCCTATGCCATGAGTGCTACCAGAACGTGCATAGCCACAAAAATGTCAGCAGCCAGAGCACAGTGCCTTATGCACCTAGCGCCTTGCACTACAGGGCAGCAATTTCAAGGAAGATGGTCCACACTGCGATGGATGTCACAGAAGACGTTCCCATATGAAGACAGCTACATCAAGACTCAAGCAATAATGGTTGACTATTGTAGTTCAGATAAGACAATACTGTATATTTTGGACGGCCCAAACAAAGGAGAAGCAAGGATAGTAACACAAAAGGAGTTGCAGTGCTGCAAAACTGTGAGAAAAGAGACAGGAGAACTGCCAGGATGCTGGGAGAGACCTCTGCTGTTGGTGTATGGACAGGTGTTCACAGGAGAAGAATGGATGGAAGGGATGATGCGGTGCAAAGCGCAGGCACTCCTGACAGTTCCAGAAGAAGTGGTACAATTGGTAAATGTTGACTTTCTCAAAGAATGGGCATCATGTTCCAAGCTGCTCATGCGGGTGGAGAATGAAGCAGGTCCTATTTCAATCATACCAATCGAGAATGCTCCCTTGTGTTTCCAGAATGATGCTCCAGTGAAGGTCAGGGTGAACAAAGGATGCAAACAAACATCAAAGATACTGAGCATGGAAGTCGGTACAGCAGTGATAAAGGATGTGAACTCAGCGTGTAGTTACAAGGCGTACATGCAACTACCACTGAACTGGGGGGAATATGTTATCTAGTATAGCGGAACACACCAGCATTAGTGGTGCCTCGAAAAGGGCATACAAGTAGATGGGTTCCCCAAAATGGTTACACATCAGAGGAAGAAAAGATTAGGGGAGCAGACCAGAGTGAAAAGAGGAACCTACATTTTGACAAAGATGGAAGAAGCCCTCAATGCGATACCACCAGAGCACAGACTGTTTAGTAGAACTGAAATGCTTTTTGTGTCAGTTGTTCGAGGAGTTCAGGCCAACTCGAACGCCAAGTGCCTCGAGATCACAAGATGGAAACTGTTACAGACAATACATTTGAGAGTTAAAGGGTTCAATGTTATGTGAGAAACCCACCTGATGGTATTCACCCATTTACTAGCCCGGGATCTTCCATTCAGGTGGCCAGGGAAGGGCCATTGCTTTTGCGTCCCAACCCTGGGGTAGACAAGCGAGGGAGGATCACCTGGGTGGAGGGTCCAGGGGGATTAGGAGGAGAATACCCAAGGATGAGACCTGGTATTCCACCTTTCCCAATTGTGCACCAGCCCATTCTCCCTCAGCCCTTATGGGGTATTTTCAATCACACACCATCTCCCCCTCCCCATTTCCAGTAAGAGGCAATCGGGAGCAATGAGGATTACCCATAAAAACACCATAGGGACACAAAGTGAGGTGTGCTATGTAACACCTTTGAATTGTACCACTAATAGAGTCAGGCAAGCTCAGGCACACTATTCTGACTATTCACACCTGACTCCACTTGACTCTTTACACAAGTATAAATGTTGTGGTTCTGCCCAAGTGTATGAGCGAGCAGGAGCTTCTGCTGGGACCAGGAGAGGGAAAGAGCAGGGAGCTGCAGTGGGAGAAGTCTGGAGAGTCCGGAGTAGAGCGACGTGTCTAGACGCTGTCCTAGTGTGTCTGATAGGCTGAGGTGTGGCAAGGGAGCCATTTTTCTAGAGAGTCGGAGTGCAGCAGAATGCGACATGCTGGCTCAGCTCAGAGAAATGCTCATTAACTTGAGACGTGTGCTGGTCCTAAGAGTGTCTGAGGGGCAGGTGGTGAGACCCTGACCTCGACCCAGTGAATTCCGAGTAGACAGCTTGTGAGCACTGCGCTTCCCAGTGACTTTTTTGAAAGTGATGATAGAAACTCGGGAGTGTGCTGGGAGCGGGAGTGGAAGCAGACAATATTTGTAAGCAGCATTAAAGAAAAGAAAGCAAGAGAAAGAAAAGCATAAAGAAAAAAGCGCTAGTGGAGCAGAAGTAAAGAGAAATAAGCGGAAAGTGAATTGTGAAGAATATATGGGAAAAAGGATGCGAGTGACGCAATGGAAAAGTGAAAGTAAAAGTGAGAGAAAGAAAAGAGAAGGTGCAAGCGACCTGAAAGCAGGAAAGGGAGTGCAAGCAACCCAAATGCAGGAAAAGAGGGTACGAGCTACCCAAAGGCTGAAAAGGGAAAGTGCAAGAGGCACGACAAACAGAAAGGAAAGTGCAAGGAACAGAGTAACATAGTGTGCCAGTGGCACGATAAAGTCAAGAGGAGGATGCAAGAGGCACAGTAAAGTGAGAATAGGGTGCAGGTGTGCACATCAAAAGCAAAGAAATGTGAAACAGAAGAAAAAAGACAGAGTGGAATGGACACAGAAGAAAGATACAAAGTACAAAGAGAGGGGTCAGACTGATCGCACAGGGGAAGAGCCAACGCCCAACATTTTCAAAAGTCTCTGACACTACCCCCTTGAAAGAACTGTGTATTAAAACGGTGTATCCTGACAAGTCCTACATGTCCTCTCACGATGCAGAGAATGGACCCCTCACATAAACAATCATGCATTTATCAGACCTGCATCCAAGATGAAAAAGATAATGAGCCCAGCAGGGGAAGATGAAGATTGGCTGACATACATCTTTTCCTGGATACCATTATGGATGGCTAATAGGCTGAAAGTACTACTAGCTGCTCTAGTGCTAGTACTGCTAGCATTCTGTGTCATTAGAGTAGCTATAGCCTACCGAGAAGACAACAGTGATGAAAATAATATTGGACGTGGAGACTAAGGCAGATGGAGAGACATAGGGCCTCATTACAAATCAGGCGGTCCGGAAATAACGGTGGCGGTAAACCCGCCGCCACCGTTGTTTCCGGACCGCCTGATCCCGACTCCTGCAGGCAGGAGGTGATGTTCCCGCCAGCATTACGAGATGCTGCCGGTGTTTCCATGATCCCCATTGAGTCCCATAGGGCTCAATGGGAATGGGGATTAACACCATTCCGCCTCCGTGATTCCCGGAAAACCGGGGTTGTAATGCCCCGGTAATTCCGGGAATCACGGAAGCGGAATGGTAATACGAGTCCGGTGGTAACCAGGCAGTTTTACCGCCTCGGTTATCTCCGGACTCGTAATGAGGCCCATAGACTTTCAAAGTGCTACATTCACACCTGAAGCAATGTCCCTTTTTTCCTCCAGGCACAAAGTTCTTTTTTTTCCCCAGATCCACTCAACTTTATAGGACGATGGCTATGGTGCAATCCTCATGGAGACTGTCGCTATATGACCTGGAAGTTAGATGATCAAATGAAGTACGCAGGTCACCTGGGAGGAGTGGCAAAAGTGTGGGTCCCAAAACCACACATGAACACAGAAAACCTCCAAGGAAGTGTGGTTGACATACTGACCATAGGGGGGATTGTAGAGGGGGACATGAATGTGGCTGTGATTGCACCTACCCCACCCTCATCGCGGCAGCTGAGAAATGGAAGTTGTACATCGTTCCTGGGCCAATCTTCACCATCTTGGATGCACAGCAGGTGCGAGAAATGCTATTCATGCAGACAGCCTTTTATACCATATCCTGATGATGTTATAGTGGAGTTACAGTTGCAGTCGATGGGGCAAGTAGTCTGACTATAACCAATCAGAAAGCTGATGGCATCACGAGTGAGACTATGACATAGGTTCATTAGACATGAAACATGTATGCATTCCTGCACAAAGCTATGCAGACACTATGCCACAATGTTTTTAGACATGACGAATATGCTTATGACTCACTTAACTAGAGGACAGACACACCTTTGCTATGCAGTAACCGTAAATTGCACAAGAATACGTATGAACTGCTTGTTGATGCTAAAACGCAACTAACATGGACGGCCAAGCAAACAAAGATGGAAGATACAGCTTGCATTAAAATGAATGGGAGACACAGAGGGGACTTGGGAGAGCAGACAGAGGCCTGACATGCTGATTTTGTTGAGATGCGCAGGCCAGGCTGTCAGTACAGCCATTGTGCAGCCTTGCCAAGAAACCTGGTGGGAGAACGTATCACATTAACAGAAGAGATAGGACACCTGCGAGTGCAAGAGCTGCAAATCCTCAGAAATGCAAGCAGGAAAAATTAGGATTGTAGTCCCTGTACATGTGACTTGAAGCTGAGAGGAAAAGCCTATTCATTCGAGCCAGACAGGGGCCACCATTCCATCCAACTGCAGACAGCATAATACAAAAGTAATACCAGGTTCAATGCCTAATGTTCTGTCTCAAGGCCTAGAGGATCAGAGATGGAAACTTGTTGGGTACATGCAGCACCTCCGGGGTTGTTCTCACCACCTTGAATAGTTGCACATAGTCTGGTAATTTTCCAAATCGCCAAGGCTGAGAAGACCCTTGCTGAACAATCCCTACCCACCTTTTGCACTAGCTCACACTTTGTTGCACTGCCCAATGACAGTGCACTAACCGGACATATTTATAGTTGCAACATTTAGGAGGTGATCACAGGAGGAGCCACAGAACCGCTTAGCCAATAGGGCTACTAACCCCTTACATATTGCATATATAATCTGCCACATTAACCAATCCCATGTTACCTTAGGTTTTTGTAATGTATCTTTATTTTATGGTGTCACTGTGGTATAAAAAGAGTGGATTACCGTGAAACCAACGAGAAAGTTGCGTTGGAGAATGCTGAGTTGTCCATAACTTGATCCCTGTTTAGAAGGCTTTCAGCAAACAGCACAATTTGTCACGTTGCTGGACTCTTCCGTTTTTGAGTGCAGGGGATTTCCTCAACCCAGTTCCTCTTGCTTGTAATTAGAGAGATTAACAATCCCTCAGCATGCAACAATCCACACTTGCAGAAAGATGAGGTAATGCCCACCATACTCTAAAAAGTCCCAGTGTTTGATGTCTGGATGGGCTTTGATACCTATTGTGATGCCATTCAGTTGACAGTTCCTTCTATCTACCGAAAACAAACAATTGCAACTTCCTTTTCCTATTCCGGCATCTTCATTAGTATGGTTTCTAGAAGGCTCTTTAATGTGTTGACATGATATATGGTTGAGTACTTTTGATCTTTGTGGCATCAATATCTGGATAGACTTTGGAGCACAGTTAGTTGAGAGCTATGGTGGTGGCTGAAATATCACATATAATAACAAAATGATGCTACACGACAGCTGCAGGTGACCCGGACTATTAATCAAATTTCAATTTCAATTTCAATGTATTAAATATGCATTCAGCCGCACCTGGCTTTACATATTACACACATATACGTCACATCAAAAACATCCATTAATCACAAGAAATACAATATAAAATACGTAATCAAACATATAAAATTCCTAAAGACACATTTTTTTAAATCGTTAAAATGATCTCATAAAATGTCATCATGCAGTAAATCAAATTAATATCATTACCTTCTAGTAAGCATTACCATATCCTTTCAATATCATCTGTGGTGCTCGAATTGTTCTAATGCTTCAAGTATTGGTATCTCAACTTCATTAAACAGTCACAATCACATGTCATCAAATTAGAGGAATCCACATGACATTTGCAACACCTGAAATTATGCAGCACCATTTTCCACGAAAATTCCACTCTGGATCCTGCACATTGCACTGTTAAATTGCTCAATGCTGAAATAGGTAGGGTCAATTGTTGGGCACATTCCTTATGGCAAATTGGAGTTATAAAAGCAATCAATATGAGCATAATAGCCAACTGATGAGGTAGCATCCAGTGCTACAGCCTCTCCGAGGCTCTCACAGTGACAGTTTACCAGTCCTTGGAAATCAAAGCACATACTAGAGGCTGCTAGCAGATCATTTGGCCCTCTGCTGACAGGCCAGATAAAGGTGGGCACTGCCTGGTCCCTACCATGGATGATTTGACTGCTGTTCATCAGTCACTACCTAGTTGAAATTTTAGAGCATGGGCGGCAGGTTCAAAATTGTTCTTCATATCCGGTGCCCTTGCAACCCATATCTGTCTGTGCTACATTGTCGGTCAAAACTGCCATGTGTGGTGTCCA
The DNA here is from genome assembly GCF_040938575.1 of Ambystoma mexicanum. Taxonomy (NCBI): domain Eukaryota; kingdom Metazoa; phylum Chordata; class Amphibia; order Caudata; family Ambystomatidae; genus Ambystoma; species Ambystoma mexicanum. Next base: position 618,150,478 of record NC_090923.1, on the reverse strand, counting down.
GTAAGGATCACACTGTACATTGTGTTCTTTAATGTGAGGCCACCGATGTATCTACTCCACAAGCAGCATCTACAGTTTCACTTTTGTGCCTATGTCATCCCGACCTACATTGAGGTTTCCAGATGTATTTCCACCAGCTCAAAAATCATTCCTTCAGCAGAACTATGTAGTGGTAGGTGGTGCCCTGGTAAATGCCCAAGTTGATTGCATCACGGCTCTGTATGCATGGACATGAGCCGGCCCTCCCTGCCTAGTCTATACCAGCACACCTCTAACCAGCACTGCCCTTCCAGGCCCCCTGCCTGACTAGCCTAGTCGGAGGGGCATCTCTCCTGAGTCTGGTCCAACCGCGTCCCTGCACTTAGACGGCAGTCCACCCCAGGCACTTGCCCCCCACCCTAACTCCCATCAGCAGTTGCCTAGCTCCTCATCCCTTCCTCCCCTCACCTGCATTTTAGGACCATGTACTTATGCCCCCTTTGCCTGACCCCCCGTACTTCTTCTACTGCACTTGCAGAATCCGAATGTCACAAGGCCTAGTAGGACCGTTATTGTTGTTTATACTCCCCTGCTCCCATTCCAATTTTTTTCGCCTTGTGGCGCCTGGAAATATTTTTGTTGTACAGTGCGCCTTACAAATATTCAATAAATAAAAATGAAATAAATAACAATGCTCCAAAAGGTTCAAATATTGCAGGATGCCTGACCTTCATCAAAAGAAAATACAGCTATGATTCCACAGGTGTAAATAGAAGCCCTGTACTCCTTATCACAGAACTGCTATGTCTGTTGTTTTAATGCATTACTGCCACTGCCCTCTATACAGCCAAACCAAAATGTTGCTTTAGTGTTTGTTCAGTCCATTTGTCTTAGGCTGTGCATTTACCTAGCAGTCCTAATTTTAAGATGCAAGAAATACGGAAGAAAGGTACCAGGTGACTCTCGCCAATGACACTGCGGCTATGGCTCGGCCTCTGGTTGGACGCCCTAAGCACTGTGTGAAGTAAGGATGACCACACACCTGTTCTAAAATCACCACTCACAGTATAAGCACAAATGTACTTGCGAATTAATCATGCTCATGTAAACATTACAACACATACAACACAAGTTGAATCCATAGGGGCTGTAACACAACAGACAGACTAATGACAGTTTAACTATGCACATGTGCTCCCAAATCATCATAGAGAAACTAAGCAAACATGTCACTATACTGAAACTGATCCTTAGGAAACCTTGAAGTCGTCAAACTCGGAAGAGATGAACTATGCACACATATTTTGGTGCCACGTAGTAAGTAAGGCCTGAGCGCATTTTTAGGAAGTGATGGTATGTGCTACGGTGTGCGCATGTCGTCACCGTGTCAGGTGAAGCCCAGTCACCAAAGGACTAAATAGGGAGCTCCACCCTCACCTGGAAACAGCCGTCATGACTCCTGTCAATATTGCAAGGCTCTGTGGCCCACAGGCCTTGTAACAACTGGCGACAAAGGTGCGTGACCCCGACATTCCGAGGCATGCCCCCTCAGCCTCCGACTCGCGTTGTGCATTTGCTAGTCGGATCTGCTCTGACCTTCGTCGGAATCCCAACAAAGCCACGCTGAGAGTGGGCGAGTCTTCCCGGTGTCCCCAGTGTGCACTACAGGGGGCAAGGAAAGAGGACAGTGTCGGGTCGGAGCTCCTTCGACAACCGTTGGTCTTCCGGCAAGTTCCCACCCAGTGCAAACGGAAGAAAGAAGTTATTTGGGCACCATTTATTCCCTATGCGAGTGAGAAGCCCCTTGCATGCCTCAACTCGGGCAAGTGGCCCCAGGAAGGGGTGCTCACGCTGCCAGAAGAACGTGACACAGGGCCAGCAACAGGTCGAGAGGGTGGCCTGTTCAATCCGAGGTGAGAAACTTGATAAACCAATTAAGCATCCAGGCTATCGGCCCCCATTGCAGGGGGGGGGGCGTGCTCATGCGGCAGAAAAAGGGACCTTGCACCAAAGTTTTGTTTTCCACATCAAGTCTAGGGTGGCCCCACAGGGCTGTGGACACGCCACAAGAATGAGGGACACAGACCGTGAAGATGATTTGGATATGTCTGGCTCTGCGAGAACCACACTGTCCGCATCCAGAGTGGATGGGGGAGAGGCGGTAGGAAACCGCAAGGTGCCACCAGAGGGTTCTCGGGAGGCCTCTGTGCCTGAATTTGATGGCACGAGAGTGACAGAAATGCTAGGACCCCAATGTGGGTTGAAAGACTCGGGATGTTTTTTGACACCACCAAACAGATGGATGAGAAAGCCCATGGTAACTCATACGATGTTGCAAAAGAGGCCCTCCAGGAATACTTGAGAGTGCTAATGAACCGTAATTGTGAAAGATTTTGTCTGCGGCAGGCCCACCAAGAGCCAGCTGAATCATTAGATGCATACCAGGTATGCATGCGACGGTTGGCCATGTCGTGCCGGTTAAAGGTTGAGATGGGCGAAATAAGGGCCCAAATGATACAGTATTGCTCATCAGTGACGCTGAAACAGCAGCTCTTGAAGGAACCAGACATCTCCCTGCAGAGGATAGTTGAGTTGGGCTGGACGAAGGAACTTTCAGCATCCAGGGCGGCAAAAATGGAGGAGGCATTCAAGGATGGTAGGCCATCTAGACAAGGGGACTGTCAAGAGCTAGAGGAAGGTTCAACAGAGAAGCAAAGGCAGGTCCAGCAAAGCTACGAGATGAGCGCCAAAAGCCATTAGACTTGCCTACACCCATAGGACTGATGTAACTGATTTCTTTGTAACTTTAATTGTACAACCTTGTCAAACCGACCCCACTGTAACTACAATGCCTTTGTTTTTGTCTTTATTACCATACACTTTTGTCCTGTAACCAGTGAGCACTACTATAATCCTGTAAACTACAGCGTGATACCTCTGGGTTTGGGCATTTTAACAAATATAAATAAATTAAATTAAAAATTAAAAATGTGATGCCTGCAGGGGCACCTTGCCTCATGATCAAGCTTGCCCGGCGGCAGGAGCCACGTGTGGCCGGTGTGGCAAACTGAATCAATATGCAGGATGTGTAGAGCTCCCTGTCAGGTGGCGCAGTCGTCTCGCCCAGACCCAACACTGCCAAGACCAAGATATCAGCAGGCCACGATAGTGGACAAATACCAAAGGTCAAGTCGAAGGACCCTGTCAAGGCTGGAAGGCGCATGTGACATTGGGGATGTGTTCCTCATATCGGTCATTTGCCTAGGTGGTCTAGGACCCCGGAGAAAAGCCACATCTGTCTCCATAATGGACACAGACGTATTCATTCTTGTGGACACAGCGGTGTCAGTAAACGTCATTCCAGCTACACACTTCTGGAAACTCTGCCCAGGCCAGAGACTGCAGGACCCCAAGATGTGCATCTTCACATATGGAGGTGTTCACCCCTGCCCTTCGAGGGTGCGTACATGACCAATGTGCGCCACAAGGAGGTTGCAGTGAATGTAATATTTTATGTCACTCCTGTGGCCAAGGACACACTGCTAAGTTGATCGACAGCAGACCTGGGGCTGGTACAATTCGCCTTCTATGTGTATAGCAATGATATAGATGGAATGTTAACAACGTTCCAGAGCCTATTCAGAGACATGGGCTGCCTAAAGGATTAAGACGTTCGTGTTGCACATGGGCAAGTCAGTCCAGCAGATTGCCCTCCAACACAGATGGATACCGTTCCACCTGTGGAAAAAGGTACAAGAAGAGATCTTCAAGATGGGGAGCATGGGAATCATCAAAAGAGTAATGGTGTAACCTATAGTCGTGGTTATCAAACCAAAGTACCCAAAGGAGGCTGCTGCATAGGGCCACCTGCAGAGAAAGGCACCCCACGCTGGATGACATTGTGGCAGATCTGCGTCAGGCCAAAGTCTTCTTCACATTGGATCTCAAGGCAGGGTACCATGAAATTACCCTCCACGTCCACTTCAGAGCCATAACAACATTTTCATCTCATGTAGGCCTCTTTCGGTACAAAAGCCTGAGTTTTGGCGTGTCACCTGCAGCAGAAGTGTTCCAGCACACCATCAGGGGTGTGCTGTAAGAGCTTCCGGGGGTCCTCAATCTGAGCCACGATGTGTTGATCTATTCACAGTCACCACGAGAACACATGGGCAGGCTCACAGCAGTGCTGGAAAGGCTCTCTCGTCAGGTGCTTAAAAAAAAGGAGTTGTGGGATGTATTTACCCATGCATCCTAGCCCTACCTCAAAACTGTGCAGTACTGACATGAAAACATCACAATGACCAGAGCTTCCCAGAAAATGCACCGGGAAATGCAGGAAGAATAGGCTGCCACCCATTTTTGCCGATGTTATGGGCACAGAAGGACGCTGCCTAAAACCACCATTGGACTACCCGCACAGTAGTCTGAAACCATTGTTTTGACCCATGTGGAATCATTAGACGGGGTAAATATGGGGATTAAGCTGTCGCTGCCCATCATTTTGCCCCAGAACAAAAATAAATAATTGGAGTGGGTAAAGATGGGGATGCGCTGTCGCCGCCCATCATTTCATCCCGAAATCCAGGAAAGCTGCGCAGTTTGTGCGCACACCAAAATGGTTACCTAACTTGCCACCCACCAGTGTAAAGAAAGGTCGTTGTTGACAAAATCCACTTTTACTGATGTCAAAAAGTTGCTGAAATCGTGACTTATTGGACGACTTTAAAGATTCAACCCTTTTTGTGGGGTTCCACATAACCATCTTACTGTAAGGAGCCCCATCAAAACAATGTTAAGCAAGGATTTACTACCATGTAAGAACCATTCCTGTTTAGAATGCATTTAATCCAAGAAAATCCCAAAGTTGCATGCAGTGCCGACAAAATCCTCTAGGCGGCACTAGCGGTCTAAACTCTGACTGGAGAACTGAGTGCAGTTGCTGTACAAAGGGATTTGACTTAGCTGACTTCAAAGGCTGCATTTTAATTAAAAATTAGCCACATGCTGTTCCCAGAGGCCTGAAGCCTGGGAAACCCTATCACCTCAAGAGCTTCACACCAGGAGTTAGAATCTCACATGACCTCTTGATTGATAGAAGGCAGACTGGCTGGGAGCTTCCCAGAGACCACACAAAGGACCCTTTCCTCTGAAAGGAAGATGTTAATTTTGTCTGTTTAATGTCAACAAAGCCCTGCCTGCCCAGAGGACTGACCCACCCAAGTCTTGGAGGCGGACCTCAACACTCTGAGGATTGAATTGGAAGTAAAATATATATTTTACAAAAACACTGATAACTCTTTGTAATCAAATGACAGAAATGTATAAATTTGAGAGCTTTAATTTAAAAAATGTACCTTTAATTCAAGACTAAAATCGAATTTGTGTGATGTTCTGGGGCAAAACCCCATTGTTTATTAATATTACAGACTCCCTGTTTCAGCTAGACAAACGAAAATGCATTGGTATGTGGGTAGATATGTGAGGAACAGTTGTATAAAATTTAATGAAGATCCAATGTTGTTTAGCACATTAAAAAGTGCTAGAAGTGGCCGTTTTTGAATGCAAGCTCCTAGGAAAAGCACATTTGGACAGAGACATGGCTAAATTCAGCCACACCATGTATATGTAATTTTAAACAAATGTGTACCTGTGCAAATATGTTTTTAGGTCAGATATAGATTGTGTGTAAAGTTGACAGGGGTGGGTTCTCTGTATCATAAACAGACCTCATCATGATGACACTTCATTTCATTCCCCCAATCAAGTAAGAAATGGAAGTTTGACCAATTAGAAGCTGAGAGAGAGGTAGGGTCAGTGATGCTAGAACACACCCACATTCTAAACACATAAAAGCAGACAGACAGGACAGATAGGGACTTTCCAAATCCATTTGCAGCGGGACGCTCTGCCGGAAAAATCCATACTTACCTCCATCAACCTCCAGAAAGCCAAACTAGAGACTTCAATCTATCCAGAGCAGAGAGACCCAAAGAACCGGTGCCTAGCAGAGACCAGACCCCTGTGAGCAGTTCCAGAGGCCAGGCGCTGTGAGCAGAACCCGGAAAGACCAGACCAGACCAGAGTCCAGTTTAAAACCCTGACCAGATCCATGGCGAGGCCCATTTCACTCAAGAATATAGTGTGAGTACCCAGCAGAACTGTGTAGAACCAATCTCTTAGTTTAAATTCATCTAATTCAATCTATTTAACCTAAGTAGAACTGCCTCCTAGCTGTCACCTGTCATTTCTAGTTGCAAGCTGCACTTGTCATTTTGAAAAAGTGTGCGTTTAAAATTTACAAAACCAAAAACGACCTTTACTAAATCGCTCATATCTCCGCAACCGTTTGTGCTAGAGACTTGCAATAACTTTTATTTGATAGCTTAGAATCGTAGCTTTGAATCGCACCAAGAACCGCATTCCTAGCCCTTATAGTTTTACCGCAATCGCGGAACACGCATCCGCGAATTTTACCGCGATTTGCAATTTCTTCACATGTAAAAACTGGTGCTGTTTGCTTTCCATTTGCCAGAAATTCGTTTTAACCTGCTAACTATCCCTGCCTCATTGCTAGTGTGAGCCTGGACTAATATTAACTAGATACCACTCACCCTGAACCTCTATAAGGGAATTAAAAGCAAATTTAGCATATTTCTCATTCATTGCCAGCACATATCCAAGCATTGCCTGTGTTTTCAAAACTCCTATCTGTTTTCTGTTGTCTAAGCTTGCTGGATTGAACTGATTACATTGATTGCATTTCTGAGAACTGTGTGCTTTCCTCCCATTCCCTTGCATTGCATAAAGAGGGGGGGAGTGAATAGCCAGAGAAAAGTGATTACATTGTTTGGTTGAAATCATATTGAGTATTTTCTGTACTGCATTCATTGAATATTGCATCCACCTGAGCTTACATAAAGCATCCTCTACCACATTATACTTCTGTACCTATTTACCAGTGTGCTACCTTATCCATTTCTTGTCAACTCCTTATTGATTATAGAGAAGCGTGTTAGTGCCAGATTCTCCGTTGTTAATATTTACCATATCAGATTAAGTGTGATATTCAATTATTAATTTATTAAAAAGTGTGATATATATTTTAATTTATCAAATAAACCTTTTAAACTTGCAAAACAGAATTACTTCTTGGCTCAGTGGGGTCAGGGGGATTCCAAGAGAGGGGTGTTATACAAGGGTAGTCATCCAGAACGCATGAACTGGACCTAAAGATATATCAATAAGGGTTTTCATTCAGTATTCTAGACTAGGCGTTAACTTGGCTGTAGTGCTGAATTGAATCCTCTTACAAAGTGGGGGCTCGTATCCGGGATTCTGGGTTAGAATACCACTTGTGCAGCTTAATACAGTGTGCTAACTGACGGGATACATACATCCGGTCGGATCACCACGCTGCATTACGCTGTGAAGCATTCCTCAAAAGGGACACTCCAAGAAAAGTTCTGCTCTGCAAAAATAAAATACAAACTTCTGTAAGTCAGGACAGAGACCAATCTCTAGAATGACGACCTTAGTAGACATGAAAATGGCCAGAGAGCACCTCTTGCATAAGCTATTTGTGAGAGGTGAATGGACCGAACAGGGCCAGGATGTGTGGTTGCAGGCCATCACACAACAGGTCACTGAAACAGGGTCAGATATATATAGAGATCAGGGTCCCTTACATGTGGCCCTGAGTGAACTATATTTGGCTCCTAAAGCCAAAGAGGAACACAATAAGATTGCCAGGATAGCAGCATACCTGTACCTATATATGGGAGACATGCAGGATAGATGTGCTGAAAGCCAAAATCTGGCAAATATCATTAAAATAAAAGAGGATATGGATGTGCTGCAAAAGGAAAAGTCAGAACAGGATACCAGATTTCTGGCCCTGCAGAAGGAGCACCAAGACAGTTTGGACTCCTTACTGCAGAGCCAGAAAAAGCTGGAGCAACAATTAGACTTTAACAGGGCATGCACGGAGCAGGTAGCCACCTTGCAAAGTCATCTAGATAGAGTGAAGGTAGAGAGCAACAAGCTGATCTTGAAAGACCTGGATACCCAGGCAGAGTTTGATGAGGAGCGCCAAAAAGCTGGTGCCCTTCAACGGCAAAGGGACGACCTGGCGGCACAAATGCAGGCTCTTAGTCAGGAAAGAGACGCCTTAGACCAGGAAGTCTGCCATTTAAAAAGAAAAATGGAGGAAAATCACCTGGCCCACCAGGGACTGGGTGATCTCCAAAAAGAACACCAGAACTTGTTAGAGCACACCAGGAGGGTGGAAGATGCTCTAGCAAGAAAGGAGCAGGCCAATAGGGACATTGCCCAGGAGGTCAACCTCCTGCAGCAAAGACTGGCCCAGTTCTCCAGGACCAACCAGGAAGCACAGAGGGAGAATGAGGCTCTCTGCCAACACAATGATAGGCTCCAGCAACAGGTAGCGATGCAGGAGAAACTGATAGAGTCGAGTAAGGCCTTAACAGAGGAACTGAAAGCACAAATGCAGGCTCTTGCATTGCAACAGGGAGCAGGGGCGGATAGAGATGAGGTTCGCTGGGAAATGGAAACTCCGGAGCATAACCTCAGGAGCCCTAGTACCAGAGGCCCTCATACCTCTCAGTCCCTGGACTCTGCCACCCCCATGTCCCCTGGTGCACATGAGCACAGGGCCACAGGGATGGCAGATTACTATCCAGCTAAGAGTATGGGGCTCATAGGCCAGTACCACTCAGGAATGGAGGGGTGGGCATCCGGGTATGGGCACCCAAGTACAGTACAGTTCAGTGGGGAACCCCAGGAGAGTAGGCCCATTAAGGGCATCCTGAAAACCTCTGCCCAGTTAGGTCAGTGGAGGGGGTACCCATCAAATCCTGGCAGCAAGGAGGAATCTGAAGACTCCTCTGAACTGCGCAGGACACAGGAGACCAGGTCCCCACATTCTGCCAGCCATTCCCAGGCTCGCAGAATCCGGGAAAACCTGGAAGATCAGACGGGAACCTCTGGGAGCAGTGCCTCTGAGTCCGAGGATGAATGGACAAGGGTTACCCGAACCAAAAAGGCCAATAAGGCAAAAAGGGCCTTGCTTAAGGACCCCTTAAAGCAGATTAAGGCGATCAGGAGCGTCATCACGCCTTACCATAAGAACGCTAAGTATTCTGTTTGGGAGCACTTAGAGTTGTTTGAACAAATGATGGAGACTTTCCATTTGAAGGACAGCCAAAGCTGTATTCAATATGTAAAGTGGACATTCTCCCCGGAATACTCCAGTTTCTTTGCGGGGCTGGAGGACCAAAATCATTTAAGATGGTCCACATATAAGGCGGCCATCCTGAAACATTTTTCTGTTCACAGAAATCCTCAAGAGGCTCGCAAGGCGGCCTACAATTTGCAATGTGGGGAGGATCAGGCCCCACGAGAATTTGTGCAGGAGTTAAAGCGTGCTTTTGCGCAAACCACCAGAAGGGTGCGCACAGACAGTCGAGAATTCGTTAATACATTTTTTCATGCCTTGCCCAAATATATCATGACCCAGCTCGTGAGGGATTTTCACGAGAAAAGATCTTTAGACTGGGTCATTGAACAGGCTACCCGGATCTATGAGGTGCAGAAGCCCATAGAAAATAAAAGCAATGCCCAGAAAAACCCCAAAGCCACCAGCACCCCTGCTGCTGCCAAGGTGGCAGAGGTAAAGGTCACCCCCGTTTTGGATTTGGAGATGGGGGGGCCTAAAAACCTACCTGCACCTAATAATGCTAGGCCCAGAAGGTCCTCGGGCCAGTCACAGACAGGGAGCCAGGGAGGCAGCCCCACAAATGGGGTCCCTCGCTCTCCTGACTATGTAAGTCCTCGCTACAAAGGTAACAGACCCATTCTGGGTTATGTGTGGACTCCTCCAGCCCAAGGGGGGGGATCCAGCCAAGCACCTAACCCAGGGAACTTCCCTCCAAACTTCCCACAGGAGGGCAGAAATTTACCAAACCCTGGGCAGAACTTTTTCCCCAGATATCCACCCGACTTCCAACCCCAAAATCATCCATCCTTCTTTCCTCAATTCCCTGAGCCCAGACCACTGAATCCGGGAGAGGGGAGGCCAAGGGTGGAGGGGTACCAAAATCTTCCCAACCAGGGGTACTACCAGAGGAGGGACAGCTACCCTTCCCGGGATCAGCCCAGGGGAGAAAACAGGGCCCCGTATCAGCCTGAGCGGGTTTCCCAGTTAGAGCGCCAGGTTCAAAACATGGCGCGGGATCTGGGTCACATACTGAGGGCTCAGCAGAACCCTCAGATGGGCGTGCCGGCGCAGAACGCACCCAACTCTGGACCTGGTGCTCCAGAACAATGACGGGGGCAGCACCCCGATAAATCACCGGTTCCCAGGGAGGAGGCACAAAGGGAAGGGGGGTGTAAAGCCTTGGAGGAAGCTTCCTTCCTCACTTGTAAACAGCCCCTGGAAACCCAGGAACCGGAAACAAAATCTCTTGCCCCTGAAAGTCTGCCTCCTAAGGAGCAGAGGGGGGGTAGGAGAAACAAAAGACCCAAACAGACTCAGTTTGAGGGGGAGGTACAGATCTTCCAATTTGAGGGAGAGGGATCCTCAGAGGATCCTGGGAAAAGGATCTTCTCCTTCAGAGAGGGGGGAACTCCTCCCAAAGAAAAATGGGTCCCTAGGGATGCAAATCCAGACTGGGGAGATGTGGAGACTGAGCTACCGCCGCCCACCATCTCATCCCAGAACCAACAGCAAGAAAATCCCCTGGTTCAAACCCATCCTGGTGACTGCCTCCAAAAAGGGGGGGGCGGCCCGGAACCGGAGCCAGGGGAACCCACAATGGTTCTGATCTCCAGTTGCCAACTCTTTCTTTCAGATTCCCAAGGCTCTCCACAGAATTCTGCCCAAAATTCTTCTCTCGCGATGTCCAAAACCAGAAAGTTAGCCCACCAGTTGTCCAAAAATGTACATTATCTGTGCCCCCTTGAGGAGAAGGAGGGAAGATATTATGCCCCGGTACAAGTACAGGGGCAGGGTACAATCTCAGCACTGGTGGACACTGGATCTCAAGCTACCCTTCTGTCCAGAAGGGCCTTTGACGAACTGAATGCAGGAAGGGGAGAGAATTACCAAATTCCTCTCACCTCTCTTCCTGGACAACTGCAGAACTTTGACGGGAAGGAAATTCCCGTTGAGGGGACTGCAGACTTGGACATTAAGATCGGGCGACACAAGTTGAAACACCCGGTCATAGTTGTGACCCCGGAGGGCACCCCTTGTTTACTAGGGAATGACCTCCTGAGAAGGTTGTCACCCCTAATAGATTGCGTAAACAAGGTCCTCTGGACCCAGACTAGCCGACCAATAAAATTAAAACAGAGTGCCAACCATGTTAGTTTAAACGGCACATGCCACATGGTTGAACAAAAATCTGACCAAGTAGAATTTCACTTCCAGAACAACCAAATTCCAGACGTGACAGTAATAGCAGTAGGACAACAGACTGGTGATGGGGGGTCCTCTCTATTTCTGAAAATCAACCTTCCTTCCAGTCTAAAGTGGTATTCCACGCTGGAAGGAAACACTCTGAAATTCTATACTAATCCACAATCAGAAACTCCCACTCCTATAGTCCAGAAAGATGTGAAATCAGCTCAAAGCCTGGCTGATATTCAGCAAATTGGAGAGCAGTTGTTCATCCCTGTTCAGTTAAATGATGGGAAGGACTCTGTTCTCGCTCGAGTGTGTGTGAACAACGGTAAGAGCTTCATCAGCGAAGCCATGTTTCGCCAACTCCCAAAAGATCCAGCCATTCCCACCTTCAAACTGATAGACAAATGGGAAATGGACCTGGAAGCACCTAATTCCAAACATCTCCTGCCAAGCAGGTGTATGCTCAAAATCTCCATTGGCAACAAGAGCATAGTCCACAATTGTTGGGTCGTGCGAGACGTCCCTGCCGCCTTTTACTTAGGCAGTGACATTCTCAATCGCTTTGCCATTAGTTTGGACCTAATCAACTTCAAAGCTTGGTCCCGATTAGCGGATAATCCCATGGGCTTTGATGATCCAGAAAAAGCATTTAGGTCAGCTCAATTGCTACCTTATGCAGTTGAAATTCAGGTTAAAGAGGAAGTCACCATCCCAGAAAGGACCCGACAATTCTCCCTGGAAGTGAAAGTTAAAAGGGGACAAGAGTTGAAAAACCCTGATGCTTACATACATCTAAATGCTTCTCTCCAACAGCAAGGGTTGGGGGTAAACCCGACTCCATTAGTCAACATAGAACATGACCCCATTCTAATAGAGGTGGATAACAGCGACTTAAAGAGTATTACTCTAGCCGCAGGCACCATTATTGGAATGGCGGTTGATGACCGACATTTCTCCATTGATCTTGTAAATGAACTGTTAGGACCCATCCCCAAGGACTGTTTTGACAGTGACAGTGATGACAACGCAACACCAGACAGGATTTTTACCCGGCATGGGGGGAACGTCCTGGTGTACACTTCCTGCCCCGATGGTAAGGAAGATGTGACCTGTGACTTCAGGAGGGATGAGGTGATTTTCCAGGTCCATGAGGGCTGCCTTTCCCACCTGAAGCCTCCGGTCCAAATCAGCACTCTGACCAGGGACTTCTCCACCCAGCTGGAGGAGGCCGCGGAGATAGCCAAACCAGAAGTCTTTCCAGGCTTCAGGCAGATGGTGGAAGAGAGAGTCAACCTAGCTGATGCCTGTGTGACTCTGGAACAAAAGCAAAAGTTGAAACAAGTTTTCTTGGATTTCCAAGATCTCTTTGCGGTAGACTCATATGACTGTGGTCGCACCGACATCCACACCACAACAATCCCCACGGACCCTGGCATGACTCCTGTGTTTGTGAAGCAATATCGCTTGCCTCTCGCATCAATGGAGTCCCTTACTGAAATAATTAAGAACCTTGAGTCCCGGGGAATAATCCGTCCAGTCCACAGCACCTTCAATAATCCGGTGCTGGGAATATTGAAGCCAAACGGCCAGTGGAGACTCTGCGCCGACCTTAGGGAGCTCAACAAACGGGTCCATACTTCCCGATGGCCTCTGCCCTACATTGACCAAGGGCTGGCCCAGATCCAGGGGTCACAGGTATTCACTGCAATAGACCTGACCAATGGATACTGGACCGTGCCTGTCAGTAGGGAGGACCAATACAAACTGGCTTTTACCTTTGGGGGCCAGCAGTACACATGGACCCGGACTCCCTTCGGATACCTCAACTCCGGTAATGAATTCAACATTTTTCTACACAAGGCCATGCCCGACTTGGGTGCGAGGGGTAACCTGGCTTATGTAGATGATGTCCTCATCAAAAGCTCAACTGTTGAGGAACACATAGCGGAGATCCGTTATGTTCTGACACAGTTGAGGGCCGCCGGAGCAAAACTTTCCTTTCAGAAAGCACAGTGGTGTAAAACCCGTGTTAACTTCTTGGGGCATGAGATTACTCCTCAGGGTCTTTGTCCCCAGGAAAAGAAAGTGGAGGCACTTCAGAAACTGAAAGACCCCACAACTCTGCGGGAACTAAGGAGCCTCCTTGGACTGACTAATTACAGCAGAAAGTTCATTGAGGGCTACGCAGAGATCACCAGACCCCTGATTCATCTCCTGAAGGGGGGGGTCAAGTGGGAATGGGGTCCAGAACAAGCCGAGGCAGTAAAACAACTCAAAAGAAGCCTCTCACAAGCGCCTTGCCTAGCTTACCCTGTCAGAAACAAGGAGTTCTTCCTGGAGACAGGGTTCTCTAATACGTGCTTGACGGCAGTATTATACCAAAAGCATGACAAGGTCAATAAAGTAATCTCCTATGCGAGCAAAACTTTATCCTCTGTGGAGGAAAAATTCAACGATTGTGAGAAGGCACTCCTGGCAACGGTGTGGGCATTGAAGAATAACCGCCCGTTTATCCAGGGGGAACACATCATAGTGGAGACTCCACACCAGCCTCTGCAATATCTCCAAAGTGACAGAATCCGGGCCGGAAATGTGAGTAATTCCCGAATTACTTCCTGGATTCTGTCAATGCAAGGCTTTCCTGTGGAGGTCAGATATGGCCAAAACAAGAAGAGTCCCCTCGCGCAAGGTCTGGCTGACTTGCATGATTGTGCCAGAGAAAACTGTCTCGAGGACGAAAGTCTAAAAATAAAGGACAACATGGAGGCATACCTTAATTCCCCCCACAAAGTCTTTGAAGAAGACAAGTGTGAGGGAATGCCCACTGTCTATGTGGATGGATGCTCTTACCATGTTGACAACAACGGGGAGAAAGAACTGGTGGCCGGCGTAGGGAATGCATGGGTGAATGAGTCCCCAGAACCCTCCGCTGGGTACAAAATTGGTCCCCGAAGTAGTCAGGTGGCAGAATTGATGGCTGTGCATCAGGCCATCCTCACTGCTGTCCAGCATCAACTCCACGAACTGGTCATAATCACAGATTCGGATTATGTACGGAACGGGTTCGTGGAGCACCTGGTTAATTGGAAAACCAGAGGCATGTTATGTGCTAACAACAAACCCTTGAAACATGGGAAGTTGATCCAAAACATTGATGATCTGGTCACATCGAATGGGATGACCATCTATTGGAAAAAGATCAAGGGTCATTCCAAAGTAGAGGGACCAGACAAAACTGGAAATGACTTAGCTGATCAGCTGGCCAAAACCGGGGCCATCCAAGGGGATCTAATTGAGATTGAGTCCCTGTTGGGGGAAATCCAGGTCACTGCTATCACTAGGTCCCAGACAAATGCTCACAACGACCTTTCAATTGCACAATGGAGTAAGGAGACCCCTGATGCTGATTTGATTACCGCTCAGAAGGGGGATCCAATTATTGGTAAATTTTACCAGCACCTTGAGGACCCTGAGAACTTTCCCCTGACGGATACCGATTACATTGGGAAAGAGGACCTAAGAGTGTTGATGAAATGTCCCAAAATGTTCCGGATCCAAGACGGTTTGTTGGTAAGGAAATCCAAAGCTGGCCACGATCAGTGGGTGGTTCCTACCTCATTCCGAAGCCTGATGTTAAGTCACGCCCATGATGCGGCCACTGCCGGTCATAGGGGGTTTCACACAACATTGGAAATCTTAAGAGAGGTTGCATACTGGCCACACATGGGGCAGGACCTCGACCAGTACCTGAAGGGTTGCCTTGTGTGTGCACAATTTCAGCCATCATCCCTCACACACCGGGCGCCTTTACAAAAGAGGGGAATGACACTGCCATGGTCAGATTTACAAATCGACTTTGTAGGCCCTGTGATTCGCTCGGCTAGGGGGAATAAGTACATGTTGACCGTGACATGCTTGTTTACCAAGTGGGTGGAATGTCTCCCAGCCCCAAACTGCAAGGCAGAAACTGCAGCTGCCTTGATGATTAACCACATCTTTTCCCGTTTTGGTCTACCTCAAAGGATTGAGTCAGACAGAGGTAGCCACTTCACCAGTGAAGTAATGACAAAGATGTGGGAGATACTGGGAGTCAAGAGAAAGCTGCATATTGCTTATAGACCAGCTTCTTCTGGGGCAGTAGAGAGATATAACCGGACAATTGTGAGCATATTAAAGAAGTTTGTGGCAGATTCTGGGCCAAGTTGGGATATCCGATTACCTCTGGTCCTAATGGCCATCAGATCTACCCCTTCATCTGCAACCAAAATGTCACCATTTGAGTTGATGACTGGGCGCAAGATGGTGCTTCCGCAGCATTTGCTCTACAGGACCCAAGAGCAGACACTGATAAATGCCTCCACTACTCATGAGTATGTAGAGAATTTAAGGAAACACCTCCAACATGCTTTTGCTTATGCTCAGCGGAATCTAGAAAGATCGACTGATAGCATGAAGACCCATTATGACCTGAAAACTTCCAGGAAGGAATATCAGGTGGGAGACCGGGTCTATCTATACAACTTCCAAAGGAACCAGGCCAAGCAGCGCAAATTTTTGCCTACATGGAAGGGACCCTTTGAGATCGTCGATAAGATCTCCCCTGTGGCCTACAAGATCCGCATCCCCAAAGGTGGTTCGGCAGAGGGGGAAGACAAGTGGGTCCACATAAACCAGTTGAAATGTTGCCATCCCAGGCACACTCTGCAACAACTGGAGGAATCCTCTGGAATCCTAGCGGGTACTGTCTCAGACTAATTCAGTTCCAATCATAAAACATACCACATCTAGGCTCTAAAATATTGTGATTTGCACGAAACTGTCTCTTAGTTATACTGTTGTTTTTTCAAAATAAGAATGTAATGTTTTGTCATGATGAAATGCATATGCTGTCCCACCATCTCAACAGTGGTGGAAAAACTTCTATGAGTAGGTATTGCCGCTCTTCCTTTGTCGTCCTAGGAGAAAGAAAACCTTGAGACGGGCCAAGGAGGACGATCCGGAGACCGGGAGCTGAGACGCAACGGGCTCGGGGTACCGCCCAATATTCCCATCAGGACCGGCGAGGAGAACCGATCGATCAGTACCGGATGGAGGAAAAGATGCTGAACTATGCCATCTATTGGAAGAAGATGAGGAAACATCCCAGATCTTGCGAGTCCCATTCGTGAAATAGGATGGCCATCGCAAGAGGGGGGCTTGTGGGATGTATTTACCCATGCATCCTAGCCCTACCTCAAAACTGTGCAGTACTGACATGAAAACATCACAATGACCAGAGCTTCCCAGAAAATGCACCGGGAAATGCAGGAAGAATAGGCTGCCACCCATTTTTGCCGATGTTATGGGCACAGAAGGACGCTGCCTAAAACCACCATTGGACTACCCGCACAGTAGTCTGAAACCATTGTTTTGACCCATGTGGAATCATTAGACGGGGTAAATATGGGGATTAAGCTGTCGCTGCCCATCATTTTGCCCCAGAACAAAAATAAATAATTGGAGTGGGTAAAGATGGGGATGCGCTGTCGCCGCCCATCATTTCATCCCGAAATCCAGGAAAGCTGCGCAGTTTGTGCGCACACCAAAATGGTTACCTAACTTGCCACCCACCAGTGTAAAGAAAGGTCGTTGTTGACAAAATCCACTTTTACTGATGTCAAAAAGTTGCTGAAATCGTGACTTATTGGACGACTTTAAAGATTCAACCCTTTTTGTGGGGTTCCACATAACCATCTTACTGTAAGGAGCCCCATCAAAACAATGTTAAGCAAGGATTTACTACCATGTAAGAACCATTCCTGTTTAGAATGCATTTAATCCAAGAAAATCCCAAAGTTGCATGCAGTGCCGACAAAATCCTCTAGGCGGCACTAGCGGTCTAAACTCTGACTGGAGAACTGAGTGCAGTTGCTGTACAAAGGGATTTGACTTAGCTGACTTCAAAGGCTGCATTTTAATTAAAAATTAGCCACATGCTGTTCCCAGAGGCCTGAAGCCTGGGAAACCCTATCACCTCAAGAGCTTCACACCAGGAGTTAGAATCTCACATGACCTCTTGATTGATAGAAGGCAGACTGGCTGGGAGCTTCCCAGAGACCACACAAAGGACCCTTTCCTCTGAAAGGAAGATGTTAATTTTGTCTGTTTAATGTCAACAAAGCCCTGCCTGCCCAGAGGACTGACCCACCCAAGTCTTGGAGGCGGACCTCAACACTCTGAGGATTGAATTGGAAGTAAAATATATATTTTACAAAAACACTGATAACTCTTTGTAATCAAATGACAGAAATGTATAAATTTGAGAGCTTTAATTTAAAAAAATGTACCTTTAATTCAAGACTAAAATCGAATTTGTGTGATGTTCTGGGGCAAAACCCCATTGTTTATTAATATTACAGACTCCCTGTTTCAGCTAGACAAACGAAAATGCATTGGTATGTGGGTAGATATGTGAGGAACAGTTGTATAAAATTTAATGAAGATCCAATGTTGTTTAGCACATTAAAAAGTGCTAGAAGTGGCCGTTTTTGAATGCAAGCTCCTAGGAAAAGCACATTTGGACAGAGACATGGCTAAATTCAGCCACACCATGTATATGTAATTTTAAACAAATGTGTACCTGTGCAAATATGTTTTTAGGTCAGATATAGATTGTGTGTAAAGTTGACAGGGGTGGGTTCTCTGTATCATAAACAGACCTCATCATGATGACACTTCATTTCATTCCCCCAATCAAGTAAGAAATGGAAGTTTGACCAATTAGAAGCTGAGAGAGAGGTAGGGTCAGTGATGCTAGAACACACCCACATTCTAAACACATAAAAGCAGACAGACAGGACAGATAGGGACTTTCCAAATCCATTTGCAGCGGGACGCTCTGCCGGAAAAATCCATACTTACCTCCATCAACCTCCAGAAAGCCAAACTAGAGACTTCAATCTATCCAGAGCAGAGAGACCCAAAGAACCGGTGCCTAGCAGAGACCAGACCCCTGTGAGCAGTTCCAGAGGCCAGGCGCTGTGAGCAGAACCCGGAAAGACCAGACCAGACCAGAGTCCAGTTTAAAACCCTGACCAGATCCATGGCGAGGCCCATTTCACTCAAGAATATAGTGTGAGTACCCAGCAGAACTGTGTAGAACCAATCTCTTAGTTTAAATTCATCTAATTCAATCTATTTAACCTAAGTAGAACTGCCTCCTAGCTGTCACCTGTCATTTCTAGTTGCAAGCTGCACTTGTCATTTTGAAAAAGTGTGCGTTTAAAATTTACAAAACCAAAAACGACCTTTACTAAATCGCTCATATCTCCGCAACCGTTTGTGCTAGAGACTTGCAATAACTTTTATTTGATAGCTTAGAATCGTAGCTTTGAATCGCACCAAGAACCGCATTCCTAGCCCTTATAGTTTTACCGCAATCGCGGAACACGCATCCGCGAATTTTACCGCGATTTGCAATTTCTTCACATGTAAAAACTGGTGCTGTTTGCTTTCCATTTGCCAGAAATTCGTTTTAACCTGCTAACTATCCCTGCCTCATTGCTAGTGTGAGCCTGGACTAATATTAACTAGATACCACTCACCCTGAACCTCTATAAGGGAATTAAAAGCAAATTTAGCATATTTCTCATTCATTGCCAGCACATATCCAAGCATTGCCTGTGTTTTCAAAACTCCTATCTGTTTTCTGTTGTCTAAGCTTGCTGGATTGAACTGATTACATTGATTGCATTTCTGAGAACTGTGTGCTTTCCTCCCATTCCCTTGCATTGCATAAAGAGGGGGGGAGTGAATAGCCAGAGAAAAGTGATTACATTGTTTGGTTGAAATCATATTGAGTATTTTCTGTACTGCATTCATTGAATATTGCATCCACCTGAGCTTACATAAAGCATCCTCTACCACATTATACTTCTGTACCTATTTACCAGTGTGCTACCTTATCCATTTCTTGTCAACTCCTTATTGATTATAGAGAAGCGTGTTAGTGCCAGATTCTCCGTTGTTAATATTTACCATATCAGATTAAGTGTGATATTCAATTATTAATTTATTAAAAAGTGTGATATATATTTTAATTTATCAAATAAACCTTTTAAACTTGCAAAACAGAATTACTTCTTGGCTCAGTGGGGTCAGGGGGATTCCAAGAGAGGGGTGTTATACAAGGGTAGTCATCCAGAACGCATGAACTGGACCTAAAGATATATCAATAAGGGTTTTCATTCAGTATTCTAGACTAGGCGTTAACTTGGCTGTAGTGCTGAATTGAATCCTCTTACAGAGTCCAAAGTGGATTTCTTTGGGTTTGTGCTCCACGACTGGGGGCTGTCATCGGACACCACAAAAGTGGAGGACATTAAATCTTTGCCAACATCCCAATTGAAGGTCTGCAGGTTCCTCGGCATGGTGAACTTTTGCAGGAGGTTCATCCCCAATATGGCCACCATCACGGAGCACCTACACCTGAAAACAAAGCAGGACCAAGACTGGCAGTGGGGTCAGGCCGAGTAAGAGACATTTGCAGCCACCAAGGAAGTGCTGGTCGCAGACACCACCATAGCCTACATCAACCCGGCCAGAGAATCTGAAATTGTGGTCGATGCAAGCCTGGTTGGGCTGGGACTGGTCCTGCTGCAGGTCACAGAGAGCGGAGAGCAAGCCCATTGCATACGTAAGCAAGGCATTCACCTCGAATCAACGCAGATACTCCCAAATAGAGAGGGAGGATCTTCCGGTACTCTGGGGGTGAAGCACTTCCACATTTACATTTATGGCCATCCATTAAGTGTGGTCACAGACCACAAGCCCCTGTTGTCGATTTTGGAAGGATTGGCACTCCAGTGCCGATTACACTTGAGAGATGGCTCCTTCAACTACTGGAGTGTGGAGTGACGCTGGTGTTCAAGGCAGGTGTCGACAATCCGGCAGATTATTTGTCTTGCCATCCAAAGCCGCAAGAATCATCCGAGTGTTCGGGTACTGATGAAACAGAAGAATTGTTGGAAATGCTGACCCAGGCGGCTGTGCCCTGCTCCATGTCAGTGGCCGGCATTGCGACGGTAACATGCCAAGAAGCTGGAATAGAGGAGCTGATAGAACAGCTCACGCAGGCCAGTGGAAGGGTTTTCTTGCCACGACCCAGCATAAAACACTGAATACCCAAGCATTTCCCCAAGGACTCTGAAGGGTGAGGAATGAATTATGCATTGACCCAGAGCAGGTCCTTCTGTGAGGCACTCAAATTGTGATTCCAGTCACACTACAGGAGTTAGTGCTGAAATTGGCTCATGTGGCTCATTAAGGAGCCAGAAAAACGACAGTGTGACTCATTGAAAAATGATGGTTCCCTTATCTGGAACAAGAGGTGGAGGACGTTATTAGCAGGTGCACGTGGTGTCAGGAGGAAAGGCCACTGGCGCCGGGCCCTCCCATTGCATCACCGGAAAGGGCGTCTGCCCTTTGGAAGGTGCTCAGCCTGGATTTGGGCACCATCCTCCAGTTGCAGCACTTTTTGGTGGTGCTGGATGAGTTTTCACATTTCAAAGTGGTGCAATTTGTGGACTCCAAAAAGGCCAGTGCCATCATCCCAGTTCTAAAGGACATGTTCACAGCCTTTGGTTTTCCTGAATCAGTGAGGTCCGATGATGGGTCTACCTTCCAAAGCAAAGTGTTGCCCAGATTTTTGGACTCCTATGGATTTGTGCATCGACACATCACGCACTGCTGGCCGACGGCCAATGGGGATGTCAAGCGCTTGTTGCGGACCCTCAATAAGATGTTCTGCATTGCTTTGGATAGGGTGAAACCACTGGAGCATGCCTTGATGAAGTTTCTATTGGCATACCACACTACACCCCACTCTACCACTGAAGTGTCACTGGCAGAGGCCCTTTTTGGCAGGAAAGTAAGAGCAACCATCCCAGAGCATGAATCCCAGCAGCCAGCGGTGGTGCATCACGTGATGGTCCACGAGAGGCACGAGCACTCCCTTGTAAAAGGGTCAGCTCGAAGGGGCTTAGTGGAGCACCCACTGGAGGTGAGCGATCGATGACTGGCCAGGATAAGGAACCCCACCCCCACAGGCTATGTTTGCCCCATGATCCCGTCCCGTGGGATGTAGCTGCCAATCAGGGGACGATGATCACTGCGACCCGGAGACAGGAGTCACTCACCAGGAACAGCAGCTGGTTCCGACTCTTTTGAGATGCCCTGGCTGGGGCAGACCCCATAAGGGATGGAAATGTCACCCCACCTGGCAGTGAGGACCCGTGTTGCCATGGTGAGGAGAATACAGCAGTAGAAGAGGTGACCCGGGAGCGAGAGAACAGCCGAGGATCGCCAAAGTGCCAGGACAGATATCCTCACTGAGCAGACAGCTGGCCCCTCTGAGAGGCTGAGGGACTATGTCCTGGAGTGAGGACTGGTGCTCTGCAAGTGTTGAATGTGTTGTTGTGTTCCCAGTGTGTTGTGTTGTTTTTTTGGTTAAATTATTATGATGGCTGGATGGGATGTAACGGTGTGCGTATGCCGTCACCATGTAAGGTGACGGCTGCGTCACCAAAGAAATAATTAGGGAGGTCCGCCCTTACCCAAAGACAGACGCTGCTGGAAACAGCGTCACAATTCCTGTCATTATTGCAAGGCTCCATGCCCCGCAGGCCTTGTAACAGTAACTAGGAAAAGGGAAATGTTCTATGGGCTAGTAAGAAAGCCTTGGAACTTGATCAATCAAACATGTGAACTTTATTAATTAATCCCTACCTCAGTGCATCCCTCAAAAGATGTTTGGTGACCCAATGTCTCCCTAACAAGAAGGGATATCCTGCTTATTGAGTCATTGTTGAGCTGATTATTGTTTCCAGGGCTTGGGGACGAACCGGTTGGGTATTTAATTAAACCTATGCTGCATATTAGTCTGCCTCATTATTTGAACCCAAGACCTTCAAAGCCTTTCCACGTGGTCCATTCAGATCAGCATGGGAAGGAGGATTTGGAAGGACATTTCACATGGTCTATTGAGGAGACTAGCAGAATAGTTCCTCAAAGTAGAGATCCTTATTCTCCAAGCAGTGCAGCCAGAGCACAGTTGGGACAGGATGTGCTAGCCAAGAGTGAACTCCAGGTTCTGTCATCTGGCGATGGAGCACAGAGTAATAGTATGGGGAACCTTATGTCCGGTATTAGAGCTTGCCGAGTATAGAATCGGAGAACCTCAGACTGGCCATGTCGACCAGCGTCATGGACCAACTTTTGGTCTCAAGGCTCCAGAAAAGATCTAGAAGGACATTTTCAACACGTCCTGAGGTTTTCATACATCTTTTTGTTTTAAATTATCCTCCATTATGACACATTACGGTGGCATGCGTTGTAAGGTGCTGGTCTGTTTACATTTATGTTCTCAAATTGTTCAGACCTAAACATATGTATGCTTCTGCTAAGGTATGTTCCCCTATTTGCATTCATACTTTTGGTTAGATGGTAAGTCCTTTGTGTTGCCTCTACTGGTTGAAAGAAGTCTACTGCTCTTCCCGGCCATTTACAGGTATGGGAATTCTACTTTGCTGAGAATTGTGGCGTGCCTCCGTTGGTGGTGTTGTTGTGGTTAAGCTAAAGCCTTTGAAGCCCCTCGTCGTTTTCTCACTACTTCTCTGTCAATGTGTTCCTCTGTGGGAACTGTGGAGAGACAGAAAAAGAGAGGGACAGAGAGAGAGCGAGGGAAAGATAGGGAGAGAGACATAGAGAGATAGGGAGAAAAATAGGTAGAGCGATTAGGAGAGTGAGAGGAAGGCCAGCAGCAAAGAGACACAGACGAGAGAGAGCAAGAGATGAGAAAGAGAGTAGGATGTGGGTGGGGAGAGATAAAATAGGAGGGAGAAAGATTTTGCATGGTCATCTATGACTTGATTTCTAAAGTATTTATATGTCCAGAGAGCGCCAAAGAATGATAGCGCATGTGTGATGGACGGCGAGGTCTCTTAAAGAGAGTCCTGGAATATCCCTGAGGAAGCACAGGCTGCGTCTAGAGAGGCTGTCTGGATAAATCAAGGAGCTCTGCATGCAGCAGTTCCGTGTCAGCATTTGTCACCCCGTGCAAAATGCAGAATTGATAAACAATAATTAAAAACCATAAAACCTCAACCGAAGAGAGCTGGGTCAGCCTTCTTACCGGGAACATGAGCAAGCGTGTGCGCGTGATAGAGAGAGTGCCGGTAAATTGGCTCAGGAAGAGGAAGGAGAAGATAGAAACAGAAGGGGAGAAATCTGGGGAGGGCGGGAGAAGCGGGTGGAGCCGCAGATCCCCACCAGGGACGAGATGTATGGGCTGGCTTTAGTTGAGGCAAAGAGTCCGATGATTACATGCAGTGAGGGATAGTGAGAACAGGTGCAGTGGAAGGAGAGAAATTGGCAGAAGAGTGAGACTGGCAAACCGACAAAAAGGTACAGGGGGAAAAGACACGTAGAGACATGGAGTCAAGTGTTGTTAATTGGGAAAAGAGAAAGGGGTAGATACAGGGCTGTACAAAAAGCATTGACAAAGCCAAAAGGCTGACTGTTGTATGATGGAAATATTTTCTGAATTCATAATATGGCGAAGGGAAGCAGGCAGTGGGGTTGATGAATGAATACAAAGAGAGCGTGGGAGGGTGTGAGGATGCCATACTTGCACCCACCACCACTGTGCCACTTTGCCATACACAAACTGTATGGATCCTCCCAAGTTTCCCTCCCCTAGCCTCAGCCACTACCCTTCCAAACTACATGTTCAAACACATTGTATACAACAGGACCCTGCATTTCTACAATGAACTAATATAGTACAGCCCTAGCTAATGCAACATAGCCACAGGGAACACACAAGGCTGCCGCCTGGGCTCACCTTGCCAGGGGCCAATGCAGTAAAGTGCAGCCCCAGTCATGAAATCCAGTGCAGCTCCAGTCAGCACACAGAGCATCTTGAGACACAAGCAGCAGGCAGTAACAGGGCAGTGCAAAGCCTTCTATACCCTATGTGCACCATGAACATTGAATTTGGTCCAGGCGCAAGGTAGCAGGGGAGAGGCACCAAACAGCAAAAGAAAACGAAGAACTCCAACTCCCAATCATGCCTGGCACCAGGACTACAGAATGGGTGCCATCTTGTGGATGTCTGTGAGAGGGAAGAAAAGTGCGTTCCTCACGCTCCAGCTTTGCTTCTGGTTCTGCCCACATGCAGGGTCATGGTCCGAGGAACTCATCTTTCCGCCCCTGTGCACGAGACAGAAAAGTAGCGCAGAAGGGGCTGAGAGGTTTTTGTGTTTTCTGCGACCTATGTGTGCTTATAGAAGGGGCCCGACAAACCCGTATGGTAGTTGGATCGGAAGGGGCTGAATGACCCAAATCATTGTGAACTTGGATGCTCATGAGTACATTCGGGTCTGTTACAGGAATATCGCTCTGACATTTGATATGGCATCTGGCATTTGATATTGGGCCTCATTACGAGTCTGGCGGTAACCGTGCCGGATATTCCGGCAGGTTACTGCCGGTCTCGTATTACCATTCCGCCTCCGTGATTGCTGGAATCACTGGGGCATTACAACCCCGGTGACCTGGTAATTCCGGAGGCGGAATTCTGTTAACCCCCATTCCCATGGAGTCCCACAGGAGTCCATGGAAATGGGGAAGTGGAAACACCGGCACCATGCTGTAATGGTGTCAGTGTTTCCATGTCCACCTGCAGGTGGGTGAAGTTAAACCCACCAGGTCAGACCTGGCAGGAGTGACACCTCCTGCCTGCAGGACTCTTAATCAGTCGGTCCAAAAACAACCGTGGTGGCGGATTTACCACCACCGTTCTTTCCGGACCAGCTGACTCATAATTAGGCCCATTGTCCTTTACTTTACAGAGTTACTTTACAAGCAGAGCATGATTCAAGCAATGGACTCAGAATTCAATCTAAGTGCAATTTTAACAACTTCAGACTAATTGACATTGATTGCATGAAACTAATGCAAGATGAGAAATGCGCCACACTGGCTAATGGCATGATTGAGAGCCTAATATCATGCTAATCTGTGAAACCCACACTACGAGAAGATGAATGATCATGACCCTAGTGCCATAATAACCCCACTGCATTGTAAGGTTTGCATATAAGTTGAGCAGAGCTTTTTTGTGCGTGAGTGTGAGAGGGTCATTGATTGTAGCAGTGGCACATAGCCGCTATTGAACCAATGCACTTCCTTCCCTATTCACCCTACCTATCCACAACATGCGCCCTACCCCTCTTCCGTATTACCCTCTTTTCCCTACCTATCCAACCAACAAACCCTAACCCTCTTTCCTCGAGTGGGGGTTGCGTCAATGCACTGTTTCTCAGAACAGGGATGCCAAACTGCCTGAGGTGACATGGCATTTTGTGCTAACTCTGTGCAGGATGTTCCAGTTGGCTTCAGAACCTGCCACACCTCTATGCTCTCGACACAGGACACCTAGAAACTGACCCTCACACAGTGCCATGGGTGCTTCCAGTTTGCATGTATCAACACAACAGCAAAGGTATATTGCATCCCAGTTAAACTTCTGTGACATATCAACTTCCAGGGACTAGTGATCCCAGGATGAATATTGGTTTCTAAACCATCAATCAGCCCCACACCTCTAGTACACTAGAAAGGATCCAAACAGATTGGAACACAAGTAAATTATAAACTTCCTTGTCCAATATTTGGTAACGTGGACGGAGCGGCAGGCTTATCTCTGCAAGGTCGTGGATCGTTGGTTAGTTTCAACACAGCAAAAATACAATTATTACCCAACGATAGGAGGGACTGTCCAGTCAAGGATGTACAAAAATGTCTGCTTTGTTATTATTACAACAGACAGTTCTATCACACTACAAAATACAACTCACTGTGTAAAGGAACACAGAGGACTGGCAGTTTCAAAAAGGAAAGGGATGTACCCTGGATACTGACAGGAGGGTGATCGGTAAAGCAATCAGTCTTAACTGCTCCAGGTTATTTGGTTTCAGCAACAAGGGAGCAAGGGGTTGTAAATGTCACTAGGGACCTTCAGAGAAGGACCATTGGGACAGAACCACAATGTGCCTGGTGCTTGAAATGATTTTGATGCTCGACAGCATCAAGTCAGTTCGAGGATGCTCTGCAGCTCCTGCAACAGAGTTCAAGACGGGAGGCAGCTGTGGGTATCAGGCGAAAGCCAGTTCGGCAAGCGAGGCGAGACAGACGGCTGCAGGCTGGCCTACACAGCGGCTCGGAGACAAGAATCATTGTCTCTGTGCTGGTTGGTGGATCTGGAATGCTGGTCGTGTCATCTCAAATGGCTCTAGTGACTGCAGCATGACAACAGCCAGTGGTGCAGCCAGTCACGGTTCAAGGGCTCGACTGCCTCGAGAATTTCCTTAACAGATGGATGCTGGTTGATGCTTGTTGTGGCATTCATCCTAGCGTCTTTGCATGGATTGTGTCATCCCTTAAGGCGGCCAACCCAAAGCTGAAGAGACAGTTTACAGGCAATGGCTTTTTCCTTTGTTCAGAGACTCTCTACCCCTTTAAAAGTTGCCAGATGAACTTCTAAGTGAGGAGCTCAGCCCTCTTTCAAAGCCAAATGTGCCTCAGTGATTGGTGCAGACTAAGCCTACCTTAATGAACCAATCCTGAATCTCTACCAACAATCTTCCATTATGCGTGTGGTCAGGACCAGAATGCTTTGCAACACAAAACGAAAGCAGTGACAACATCTACTCCTAATACCACCCATCTTCCTGTCTGTTGTAGATCAAAGTGCCTCTCTGGTTAACTGAACCCTCTGTGATACTTGATCAAAGCGCAGGTCTCCCTTGAAGTTTGTGATGCGAGCAGATGTCCTGTCTCCCTCAAATCACATACTTCTTCCCTCTGAAAGTGGTCCACTCTGCAGGGGTTGCCTACGGTAAATAGTGGACCCAGACATGCCATTCACGTTCTTTCATACAGAGGTTTGGGAACCAGCTTCAAGTTGACCAGGGGTGTTAGTCCTGCCTTGTCCATTCTGTGAACAAGCCTGCCGCAGGCCTGTTCCAAATAACTCCTATTAGTATGCGCTGCCACCAGCAGTTCAGACAATAGGAAGGCAGATCCATGGAGCCTTTGATATTTTAATTAGGCTGCCCATGGCCAGAGGAAGGTCTCGACTTCCCCATTCTTGAGCTGCTTTGATGTACCTGTCGCTGTCACATTCCAGCTGAACATCACAGGGAAGGATGGCACCCATCGATCTTTAACAGAGTCTTACTGATGGATCTAGGCAATGTTGAACTTAAGAGTGCAGTGATACAATACGTAGATGAAATTTTAATTTGTAGCACCACTGAAGATGAGTGCAGACAAGATTGTATTCAGCTAATGTCTATTGTAACAGACAGGGGATATAAGGTAGACAAGGAGCAGTTACAAATCTGTCAAGAAGAGTAGTTATACATAAAGCAGTTGATTTTACATGAAGGAAAGAAGGTGACACTAGAAAGAGCTGAGGTGATTATGAAAACCTCGAAGCCAAATGCAGTGAAATAGATACAACAGTTTTTGGGGCTATGCAACTATGTTAGAGCCTGGGTGTTTGATTACAGTTCATACACAAGACCCCTTTTGAAAACTTTAAAGAAGGCCCAAGTGGATAAAATAAGAATAGAAGGGACTGAGGAAATGGAAGAAGGGTTTAAGGAACTGAAATAAGCTATTTGTACAGCCCCTGTTTTGGGAATTTCCAATTATGCTGAGCAATTTTATTTATTCTCACACTCAAATGGGACAGTCATGACAGCAGTGCTCACACAGAGAGTTACATTGGGTTACAAGCCTTTAGTGTTTTACAGTGGGATTTTAGACCCAGTTATTAGAGGACTCTTTCCTCGTCATTGGAAGCCTCTGCGTACGCGATTGAGAATTCTACAAGTATTGTCATGGGCTGCTCTATCACCCTCTTCGTGAAGCATGCTCTGTTTGTCATTTTAGAGAACCCCAAAGGTACATTGCCATCCCAAAGAGCTTTAGTTATGAGTAAATGATTTCAAATCCAATGATTAAAATTGTGAGATGTAAATTAGTGAATTCTTTCACGTTTATAGCTGAGACAGTAGAAGAGGGCAATCATGTGCATGACTGTGCAAATTATGTTGAATTTTATGTTGATATACGCAGAGAATGCTTTAGCAGATGGGGAAATCCTCTTTATTGATGGTTCCTCAAAAATCGATCAGACCAATGGGAAAAACATTCAGGTACAGCGGTAATAAGACACTGATTAAATGGAGAATTTGAAGTTGTAACAAGTGCAAGGCTACCATCTCACTTTTCAGAGCAACCAGCAGTATATGTAGCGCTTATTGTCGCACTCGAGAAACAAGAATGGCAGGAAGTGGTGGTAAACAGTGACTCCGCGTATGTGACGGCATACGTACATGCATGGTTAGCACGTTGGAAAAGGAGGGGCCACCTCTGTGCACACAGCACTACAGTGCAACACGCATTCTTATTGGACAGGCTTATTAAGGCACTACAACTCCCGGTGGCCATAGTGGTCGTTAAATGCGCAGCTCATACTAATCAAACAGATTTTATCTCTGGTGGGAACAAATCTGCAGATGCAGAAGCCAAAAGGGTTGTGTATTCCCCAGATATTTCAAGTTTTGACACTCCAAATGTCAAGGAGAATGTAATCACG
This sequence comes from Ambystoma mexicanum, assembly GCF_040938575.1. Taxonomy (NCBI): domain Eukaryota; kingdom Metazoa; phylum Chordata; class Amphibia; order Caudata; family Ambystomatidae; genus Ambystoma; species Ambystoma mexicanum. The sequence continues at coordinate 618,121,367 of NC_090923.1, read as the reverse complement.
CGTATGGTAAGGGTTTAAGCATTTAAGCAAGAAGGGTTTAAGCATTTGCCAAAGACCCAATTAATGGAAATTCAAGGGAGTGCACTGCAGGAAGAGCAGGAACTATGGAAGCAGAGGTTGTGTTCTTTATCCCCCACAGAATCATGATGGTGACAAGATAGTACTGGAAAGCCAGTGATGGCAGTTGCATTATTGAAGGTCGCGCTTGAACAGTTGTGTTATCCCGTGCATGTAACTAGGGAGAGTTTTGCTGCAACAATTGCGAAAGATTGGTTCATTCCAAATTTGTTGGACCACATTGCACTCTTTATGGTGAACTGCATCGTGTGTCAAAGCTTTACTGCTGAGAATTCACTGAGATCAAGAAGAGGGGTAATACCTCGATGACTGGTCCGTTTCAGAATTTACATTTTGACTATGTTGATATGCTGCAGGTGTGTAATGGTTACAGGTATCTATTAGTGGTGGTGTGTCCCTTTTCCAGGTGGATCAAGGCCGTTGTAAAGGCCTACAAAGGTGAGACCTTCCCTCCCACCATTGCTAATCCAGAAGAAAGACAAAAAGAAGAACTTCAGCGTGTGCAGGCTCGATCGATGACGAAGAAGAAGGACGATAAAGCAACGACCAGCAAATGAGGCAGCTTTATCTTGGACTAAAATTCAGCGAATACTCCTTGTAGATATTTTAGCAGGAGTACAAAGACTTGCAGAAAATTTTAGTATGCCAAAAATGAACTCTAGAAACACATTGAAAGATATGCCTAAGCGTCAGTTCTTAATTAGAAATTGGAAACAAGATCAGTATCCAGATTAATTTCATGGTGCGTACCTGTTCTAAACAGTTAACTATATATTACTTACTGATAGTGATGTGCATCAACTTGTGCTTGCTGTTTTTGCATTTATACTTCAAGCTTATCCTGCTCTTGTCAGAAGAGACATTGATATTAACACTTTTTTTACAGGATCCTAAAATTGCTCTGAGATTAGAAGACTTCTAATTGCGGTCATTGAGGAAATTTTACAGTATGAAAACTTTTATGAATGCAAGATGAGAAATTTGGAAGATGGCCCGGTTCTAGAGAATGAACAACAAATTCCACGATGGCGCTAAAGGTGGTTGCCAATGTTTTGGTGCATATTATATGCCTGCACAATTACACTATTTGTCTTTCTGTTTCTCCTTTTTCAGAGTCTCTATCATATTAGTACTCCCTCTGAAACAGAGGCAACTATGATTCGCCCCACTACGGGAACTACTTTTGATTTGCTTATTTCCACTAAGGTAGAGGTCCCTATGTTTGCCCCCACTGTAAGAGCTGTATTTTATTTGCTTCAGGAGTATAACACAACCTTTTCATTTGGGAGACATAAGAGAAATGCAGAGAAAAATAATGAGGGGTTAAATACCTATCTAGACAATGCAGCACATTTGGGTAACAACATGTGCTATCAACACATGAGAAAGGTGGGAGAGAGAACATCTATGGAGAGTTGCTACGTCTGTGCTCTCATACCCTATGCCATGAACACAGTACAAACTTTAATCTCCAGAGAATTTCCAGAACACGATGCCAGCATGCAGGACCTGATGACAATTCCAGGGAATTTCGGCCACTTTACGATGGAGATTGAAATGGTCGTTTCAATTTCAGGATGATTATATCAAGACTTCACAGATGGAAAAGCAACCAGGATGGGAGACAAGATGTTTTTGTCTCCTGCAGAAGGACAGGAAAAGGTGGTCATGAAAGACATGAAGAGAATGGAATGCCCTGATATAACAGAGATAGCTGGATCGCCTGGATGTTGGGAACAAACTCAGGTGTAAGTGTATGGACAAATGAAGTCCAAGAGGCGATTGGAAGGAGGACTGATGTCTTGTGCAGCTCATCTACTGAAGTCAGAGTATGTGCAAGAGGTACAAAGAGTTTTTGATTGGTGTTTGAAGTCATGGGCTAAGTATGCCAAACTGCAGACATGGGTCAAAGATGAATCAGGTCCAATTGTTGTGATCCCTTTGGCGAATGCGATATTGTGCTTCCAAAGAGAAGGAAAGAAGAATGTAGGAGATAACGTAGGCTGTAAAACTACAGTTGATGTTTCCAGAATGGGGGCAGGGCCAGCCGTCCTGATTGATCGATATTGGGCTTGTGGGCCTAGGGCCTACATGAAACTGCCCATGGATTGGGGAGGAACGTGTTCCTTGGTCCTCAAACATGTTCCAGCATTAGTGATTCCTCAGAGTGACATGAACATTAGTGCATTTCCAAAAGTAGATGCCCATTTGGGAAAGAGAAGATCGCTTGAATTTCTCAACCAAACCAGGAGAGAGAATTACTTCTCAGCCAAATGAATAGAAGCATTTGGATCTATTCCTTATGAGCACATTTTGTTCAGAAAGACTGCTTCAATATTTACGACTATCTTCATGCCTTGGATCCAGATGATGGCCAATGCCAAATGGTTGCAAATTACCAGATGGGAGCTTTTGCAGACCATCAACACTAATATAAAGGGATTCAATGCTATCAAAGATGAACTGAGGGCAATACGACTGATGACTCTGCAGAACAGATATTTCCTTGACATGATCACAGTGATGGAAGGAAGAGTTTGCACCAAAATTGGGCCATCATATTGCAGGTTCGTACATTCTCATGATGACGAGAATAGGACCTTGACAGAGGCCATAACGCTGCTGACGAACCTGCATATCAAGATGGAGGTTAAGACAGAGGATATTATAGATGACAGTTGGTTTGCTTCCATCTGCTCATGGATTCCGCAGTGGATGGCAAACATCTTCAAGTTTCATGGAGCAGTATTAGTGATAGTGATGTTTGGAGTCTGAGTGATCAAGATAATAATTCCCAATGTAAGAAGACAGCAAACAAAGCTGTAGGAATGAAGATCATGTTCGAGGTCGAATCAGGGTTTGAGCCCAAGGAATTGACTGATGAAGATGTCAGAGAATACATAGAGGCCAGCATTGTAGCACCAGAAGGAACAAAGTTCCTGTATACAAAGAATCATAAGAATTACATGGGACAATGTGTCTATTGTAATCCGAATGCACAGTGCAGCTTCATGACCTGGAGTGTGGACCAACATGTTAAATCCGCTGGAACCCTGAGGGGTATGATGAAGATCTGGACTCCAAAGAAGCACTTTGTCAAGAGAAAATATCAAGATGTGGAAACGAGTGAAGAGGTGGTTGAGGAATCGACCAGAGGGGAGAGTGTAGAGGAGATGCTTAATGCCTCTGCAGGAAGTCCTGCTCCCCTAACTCCTGTATGTTGGAAGCGTGAGATTGTGCCATGCTTGATGCCAGCAGTTGTGAACATTCCAAAGTGAATATTTGAAAGAAGATACCCTCTGAGAAACCCCTATCAAATGTATTCTTGAAGAGATGACAATCTGAGAGAGGAACTCCTTGAAGGAATATGAAAAAGGGCAAAAGAGGAGCCGGTGACATCACGAAAGACGAGTGTGACACACTGAGAAGACTGGCTGAAGAAAATATATGGTCCTTATAGAAACTGATGATGAAGTAAAGAATCAAGTAAACGTTCAGACACAAAGAGAAGATTGCACATGTGTGACACACTGCAGAAAATGCAAGCCATTCAATAACTGTACAGATGCAGCAGCGCAAGTAGATTAAGTCAATTTAGAAGCTAGCTGCATGTATTGAATAGACTGCAGGTGAAGACGCCATTGTATAGAAGCTGGACATCAGTGTCATGAATTTAGTAAGTCCAGACCCATGGAGAGGAAAGGCAGAGAGCTGTGTTGCTGCAAGAATTAGCTGATATCGTGTATACGAATGAAGAGCCTGTCTGGCCTGGTATCGAATTTGAAGCAAGCCAAGGCCGGTTATCTATTCTCAAAGGCAGTGAACGTGAGAAGCTAATTCATCCCTTGTTCAGGTGCAAAGAAAGAACACCATGCGTGTCAAGTTTTATTCATTTAAGACATTTAAATGCTGCAAAATGGACCACATCGTGGTCTCCTGTCACGTGAGCCAAGGATGGATATAGAGTTGAGCATGGAGTCCTAGAACTACGAGAGTGCATGCTCGCACTCCCTTATATTCCCAGAGACAAGAATACTCTGCAAGGTCAAGTTCAAATTCAAAGACAATCTTCATGGCAGAAGGCATGGGTGATGAGAGATGTTGGTCTAATTGGGTAGGGAAGTAAAGTCAAGTCCACCTCCTTGCACCTGGGTTTGAGCTTTCGTGCTGCTGAAGTGAGCCGAATGTTTCATACGTGGCACAAGAGCGCCAACCAATTGTAGAGGACCATATAACAAAGGGTCTTATTGTTTGAGAGGCAATGATATACTGTGCACTTAATAGTGTTAAAGATGACATGTTTTAGAAGCAGGTATGATTTGTCCACCTGACAGTAGATACCCAATCACAATCCCACACATTATAGAAAGTATACTTAGATGTAGCCCTTGAGCCTATCACAACCCCTTGTAGGTTTTTCTCATTTTCCACGTAGTATGACATCACATATGACACATATTTAGTATATAAATGTGTTTTTATGTGCAATTAACCAAGAGCTTTTGCGAACATCCTTTGATGTCCGTTGTAACTCTGTGTTTTAGACAATTGATAATAAAACAGCAAAACCTTGCCATCTTCCTGAGTTGGTTTGATTATGCTTTCCCATCCACTGCATGCATATTATCCTAAGGGCTCTAAGCTCAGTACCTGTCAGGGCCTGGCAAATGTCTATCTAATACTCATATCAAAACTGTTGGTTTTGTCAATGCTTGTTCTTAGCAATACTTCAGTGCAAAGATCAGATGTAAGGTTGCACATATTGCTTATGAAACAAGTGGCTGAAGGCACCCTTGGGTGAAACATTTTTATTACCCAAGGACTTAAGTCTGCGTGGACTTTTCTAAATCTGACCCACAGTAGGGGGCATATCTGTTAGAAAAGATTTCCTAATGCTAGAAAGGGATGGAATTTTGGACACTAACAAATCCCAGATGAACGTGCAGTGGTGTTTCAAGTCACGCTTGATGATTTGTCATCCAAGGTGAATGATCTTGTGAGGAATAACAGGTTTATTCGTCAGGTTTGCCAAGCTAATTAGACACCATTCAGGTGATTTCGCATTCAAATTACAGACCATAAATCTCCTAAAGAATGTCTGTCCACTGATAGTTAATGTCTACTTCCTATTCCTTTGTGGGGTTTGCTAGGCTGTGGGAGAAGAAGCAACATAAGGCAGGCTCACACTTGCAGGATGTATGACAGGGTTTGGTAATTTCTAGAGTTTTTAAGGAGTGCGTTTATGTTTGCTGTTTGTCTATTTTGTATGTTCTTTTTATTTAGTGTGTTTTGAATCGTTTTTTCTATCCCCTTTTTCTTAGTGTTTGTTGAGTGTGTGTCATTGTCTTCTGTTAGATAGCCTATATATGAAAAGACATTAGATTTGTTCTCTCATGCCTGTCCCCTTTTGTGTCCGTTTACAATATGTAAACAAAATTGAAACACTGCCCCCACATCTATTTCTTTGACTGAAAATGTAAATAAACACAAAATAATGTTCCCCTCTGTGCGTTTGTCAAGTGTTGTTTTAAAAAAATAAATATTTTAGTAGTTTGCACACCAGCCGTCTTCCCCAGAGTTGCTGGGAGGTACTGAAAGTTGACGCCTTTCTGTGGGTCTCAGTGGATGTCCATTGTACTGGTGCAATGCCTGTGCATTTGCTTGTACTTGGTCAATTATCCATGAGTGTCTTGTGATGGGAGGTGAGGAATGTGAGAAGGATAATCCCCTCAATTGATCACGTGCAATTCTGGCCTCACTAGTGAACACAGGAAGTGCTGTTCAGGAGAGAAGAGATGACAGGCAGCGCATCTCTCCCTCCATTCGACTCGCTTGTGTGTGGACATGGTGTTCCAAATGTTTTCAACTGTGAGGTCCACATCCTTGAATCTCTGTTGCTCCTTCCCAGTTGAGTGTGACTCTACCACAAACTGCCTTCAGGGATTCCCCACCCCTCCTGCACTTCCGCCCACCCCATAGCACGTGTCTTGCCCGCTAACATCAAGAGACAGCCACCGAGTGATGTGCTGCCAGCCTCCGTGATTCTGTGCTGCTCCCTCCTGGGTAGTACAGGCAAGCATACCTCCTCCTACCAGGTGTCACTCAATGGCAAATGTTTCATCTGCCCACAACAAGAGACAGACATGGATTGGCATCGCCCACCTCCCCAAATCTGTGGAAAGGGCAATTGTGTTGCTGACTCACTGAAATTCAGTGAAAATGTCACAGAGTGCTGCAAAAAGAAATCCAACACTAAATCATATTGTCTGACAGGGTCCCAGGCACTCACTACTTCTCCCTACCCTTCTTCATTAAAGTCCTGTCAATATCCCCACCTATATCTAAATAACCTACACCTGCTTCCTTAAACAACCTCCTGCCTCTCTAGAACCGGCCCTAGACTCAATGGGAACTTCAGCTGTGTGCCCCCTTTAAAGCATGTGAACGAACATCAGTTCACCATTGTCTAGACATTGAGGAATCACTAAACGTTTGGGTAATTCAGGTTAATTGTGGGAAAGAACACATTTACAGCTGCAATTAAAATATTAACGCTCATAAATCTCCTGAGAAAAAAACCTTGGCAGGTCTGACAAAGCACAATGTTTGATGTTACTGCCTCATAGATCTAGCTCAAACAAATCCCAGCAGGACGTGTTTTTGGCAGCGCAGGGCAGGTAGTGGTTTGGATAGGAGCTAAGCATTAGCAATGCCATTGGTGGGTACACATCCAAAAAAAAAAACACGAGCTGTTTATCCCTCCTGATATCCCATCTCCCTCCTCCCTGTACACACAGACTAGCCATGGCTGATAGGAGTCCCAAACACCTAGAGGTGCAAATGGTTGCAGAACCCGGAAATAATCTTAACCCTACTCAGGTTGCTGTGAGTTTCAAGTGCTTCATTTTAGTTTGTCACTATGTGATGATGTGTTACATGTAACCCCCAAATATTTTAAATAGATTAAATAGCTTTATAAAACTGGGACTTTTATGGAGAGAAAAAAAACCCTTGATCCTTCATTCGGAATGTTTTTAATAACCATTCAATATTGACCCATATAAATAGTCATGCAATCCTCTGATTTATCCAAAGTTTCATTTTATTCCCCGGGACTCGTTTTTCATTACACTGCTTGGAAAGAAAGCTAAACAAATTGATCGCGTTACATCAATTTTGACTTGAAAACATTAGCTTCTTCTCCAATCACAGGTTTCATTCAAACTGTGCTGCATACAGTGTAAAGCACTCCAGGAAAGCCTGTCTACATACCTGAAAGAAAAACTGCACGTTGGCCGCCCAGCAGGCCTTGTTCTGAGAAATAATAAACACACAACTAAGACGCAGAGGCATCCATTCACCAAAGGAAGTGATATTGTGTATGTGCGTACACATTAACACCTATAAAGACTTTTAAAATAGGAAATAGCTGTTATAAGAGTTAAATGGCCATTTTAATTGCAGCCTTATTCCAAAGAGGCACATGCCGTGAGATGCCACGATTCTAATACGCTGAGCGTACACCCAGTCAGCACAGACCAGGCACACTACCTTAATATGCTAGTGCAGGTGCATGTGGCCAGCAACTACCATTGTACGACAGTTATGACTAGATATCCTATGTATATTATACTTCAAATACATGCCAACATTCCTAAGTAATGCCATAATATTCCTAGTGCAGCTTCCTTTTTGCAGGCGCTGACATTTTATTTGAGTTATAGGACCACCTCCCAGATATAGTTTCTTCAGGAAAGGTGGAGTTGCACGTGGCCGTGCCCTGAGGTCATATGTAATGCCATTCCTTGCTAGCTAATGCATAATATGGCTGATGTAGTTCCCATATGTAAAGCCCAGCCTCATATGGCCAGCGGCTGCCATCCTACGCAAAGTGCAGCAGCAAAATCCCTGTCATTAACATTTACTTTCTGTGAATGCCTCCGATTTATTGCGTAATGTTAATATGTAAGGCATCGCTTCACATGCTCTGATGCTGCCATTATATGCCAGGTGCAGCCACAAATGCCATCTAATGTGAGTGAATGTTGTACTTCCCCGGACTGTTCGTCTCTTGTAAGGTACAGTCTTGCATGGGCAGGTGCTGGCATTACATGCATGATAGCCTCAAATGCCTCAGTAATGCTATGTATTGCCAGTTAATGCCTCACATACCCAATATAGTTACCTTATGTTAGGCACAATGTCCCATCTGCAAGTGCCAACGTCATAAGCCAAGTGCATCCCCAAATACCACTGTTCTGTGATTGTTCGAGAGCTAATGCATTATTTGCTTCACAGGTGCAGGTGCTGCAGATATTGTACCAAGGGCAAATGCAAACGCTTTAGTAATGCAGTCTTATGCCAGGTATAGCTATGTACCCAGTGTAGTCACCATATGTAATGTGGAATGTCATATGTGCAGTTGCTGACATCATATGCCAAGGACAGCGCCAAATACACCAGTTATGTCATTTTATGTCATCTACTGCTGCATACACCTGCTGTAGTCGTTATGTGTGAGGTACAGGTTCACAAGTCGAGTTGTTGGCCACCACCCCAGCTACCAAATATCATACCACCACGATGCCGCAGCCACAATATGTGTAGGAAGTCTAGGCTTGGGATCCAAGTGCAGCATGGCATTTGGTTCCAAGTTGTGCACCATGGCTGCCTGCCCAACTGCTTTTCTTTCTACTGGCCTCTCCTCGTCTTGCTCACCCAGCATCTGGAACCTTGCTTCGATACTGTGATGATTGGAAGAAGAGTTTCCACATCTTGACTCCAAAGGCGTTGCTAGAGGGGGGCTAAGGGGGCTATAGCCCCTGGTCTTTTGGTTGTAGCCCCGGATAGAATCTCAGGAGCTATAGCCAAAAGGCTAGCTAGCCCCCAGTCCCAACAGTTTCGACATCAACGTAGCCCCGGGTCTTTTCCAGACCTAGCAACACCCCTGCTCGACTCTATCCCATTCCCTGGCCATCGAACGCCATTTTGAAGTTTCTGGAGCTAAGGGCGTTCCAGGAGTTGGAACTGCAGAACATGAACTACGTTTACTTTCTGTTTACGGTGTTGCCGCTGCAATTTCTAAGCCAGAGGTCACACGGGTTGTGCCAGAGACTTTCTGTGGGTAGAGTCTGGTACCCTCGAAGGTCTCTAAATGAAAATCATGCCATGGCTTCTTCATTAATTCCCCCATGGACATAGAAGTTGCTTGGTCCTAATAATCATCACGCTCCATCTATGATAGCCTTCTGCGAAAGAGCAACCATTGCACATATGTGTAAAAGACTTTGCAAGCGCATGTTCCTTCTTCTGTTACTGTTTGAAATACCTAGACCCTTGAACCTCACGGGCTTTTCTTCAGAAGTGTCACGAAGTGGCATCTAAAGTGGGGTTACAAACTAAAATTATGAGTAAAAGGAGGGTGGTGTGGCATTCTTGTATGGATACTTCAACTCAAAAGATGTTTCCAGGCAAGCACCCTCTCCACACTCATGCAATGCAGTCACCGATGACCCGCGCGACAACAGAACATGTCAGTAGCTTATTTATCTTGCCATTGACATTTAGCAAGTGCAATACACGTAGAGAGCGATCTGCTGCTAAATGTAGCTTGATTATCTCACTGACTTGTCTCATTTCCTAATGTATGCCTCGCTAATGTAATACACATGTGTTAAATGTTGATTGATGGACTATGTAAAGCTCTGCAATGCAATACATCTGTCTTTTTTCATGAATGCGTTTACCTGTATGTCTTATTTTCTGTCCATGTTTAGTGAAGTGATAACATGCATTTAGATGTGTGGCCATTTGTTTGTTCCCAAAAGGCTCTTTTGTAATGCACAGCTCCTAAAAACCTCCATTGGTGTCATATGTCCCCTTCCCATGTCTGATAGGGGAATTTCTATATAGTACATAAGGACTATATTAGACTGCCCATTTCAGAGTGATAACCTTCTATCAGAAAATAATGTATATGGGTATTCTAGAATTTGATGATATGCTTTGCTTAGTAAGGGAAGGGAAGCATTTGAAGATTGCACATTGTTATAAAGAGACAATTTGCAGTGTTAGGACAATTAAATAATCACCTTTTTTTCCAGGTTCTTTTTCCAATGATACCCACCATTTTGTCGTTTCTTTTTAAAACTGCCCTTTCATCTTGGAAAGCGTAACTCTTAGATTAAAACCAATAATCCTTTTCGTCTGTGAGCACAAAGTCAATTTTGTGTGCTGGCCACTGAACCCCTGCATTTGTTTTAATAGGCGCAAACCCTATGAATGAACAAACACATAAAAATAACAAAGGCAGACTTTCGTCTGGTCCCATAGCAGATCCATCGGAATCTCAGCACCACCCGCAGAGCCGATCTGGGTCCACCTCACCTCCCCCATGATGCACCCTCATTGGGTTGGCTACAATCCTGCAGCCCACACGCCACGTTCATGTATGTCTCCACATACCAGGCTAGTCCTCCTCAGGAGATGCCACTGATGCTCTCATTTATTTGAATTCTCTTTAAAAAAAAAAAAAAAAAAACACAGCACATCTCCCCAACACAGAAGATCTCTGTGTTTTTTTCTCTGGCCTTGCTGCTCTCAGCAATGACTTGGGTGGCTCTAGCTAAGGTAATGAGCAGCTCTTGCCCAAGGAGAGAGAGGCGGAGAGGGGGAGAGAGAGACTGAGCGAGAAAGAGAGAGAGACAGAGCGAGAGAGAGACAGAGAGAGAGACAGAGAGGGAGAGAGAAAGAATGAGAGAGAGAGAGAGAGAGAGAGACAGAGACAGAGAAAGAGACAAAGACAGACGTAGAGATAGAGACAGATCGAGAGGGAAAAACAGAGATCACTAGGTTGACATATGATTTCCGAGAAGCTATAGAGAATAATAATAAAAACATCAATAATAATAATAATAATAATAGCTATATCCCTGTTTATATTGACATGATTATATTTATGAGTGATCATTGTGTGAATCTTTAGCCATCTGATTAGAAATGTTTAAATATCGTAGATTAATCTTGTTTCATTCTGATTTATCAAATCAAAGTGAAATGCGGAGTTGGTATCATCAAGAAAGTTTAGCCACTGGTAAATTTCTTAATTTTTATGAAGTTAATCTGACAGGGATCATTAAAACATTTCCCCAAAACTGATGCATACTTTTCAGGTGTGCTCCGCTGAAACGCATTGGCAAACACTACAGTGTTTGCTACTGCTATTACCTAAGACTGGTGGTGCTCCCTATACCGACCTCAGAAGGATGATATGCTGCAATATAAACCTATCACCTGGAAGTTGAAAGGAGATCTCTGCAGTGAAGTTTATCACTCTCAGTTACCCTACTGGCTAAAGATGAACTGTGCCGGGAAAACCGTGGCCATGATGTGTCCCATAGGCAAAAGGGTTGCCTGGCCAGGAGCATAACTAACAGCTGAAATCCTGGTAAAGGATGGGATTCAAATGCCTTCTTTTACATTCATATTAAAAAGGCCCCCGTGCCCTGAAGAAAAACACGATGAACCGCAAATGCTGTGTGGCCTGATTTCAAAATAATGATCGCCAGCATAACGTGATTATCAAAAGCCAGATCGTGTGAGGAATTATATTGTAAACACATACATAACAATCTGCTTAGTTTTTCTTTGAATTCAGAATATATATTACCATTTCTACACAGTAAACACCAATTTTAATTAACACTCAGCCCTATACACTGGTGAAGGTTTAATGCACAGCTGCCAAGAACCTTCATTGGTGTTATTTGTCCCCTTCCCATTTCTCATAGGGGTATTTCTGTATAGTACAATAGGAGTATATCAGACTGCCCATTTCAGAATGATAACCTTCTATCAATGTATTTGCATTGCATACACAGTGCACACACAAAAGGTGAGCTCTAGCCTCAATTACAAATGTAATGTTATCTTACATACACTTTCCGCAGAGCCACTCTTACTTGATGGTAGGCATGTTTCTGGAATTCTGACTAACAGGCACACAATTTCATTCCCCACATTTGAATTGTATTACATGTTTGTGTAGTGTGGTTTCATCCCCACAAATTACAAAGTTACTTTGTGGTAGTTTTCACCATGCGGGAAAATAGATAAATGCAGAGGAGCAGATGGGCAGCAGGGTAGGGAAAGCGTAGTGAGGTGGATGGCACATGGTTGGACGTGAGCTAAAAGTGGTTCCCTCCATTATTAGGCAAGAAGAATAACGTCCACTTTAAAATCTACCCTGAAGTAACTTACCACTTTGTAATTGATGCAGACAGAATCAGCTAGAACCGTATGTGTGAGCTGGGTCCCATTTAGAGGCAGCATGCTGTATGCCAATCCGCTCCAATGACCTGCTTATCATGATTGGCGACTATAATGAAACACCTGAGGTTAATTGAAGGCTGAGCTCTTTTCTGAAGGACTCGCGCACGTGTGGATGTGATATTTCACACGCTCTTGGGCAGATGAGCATGCATAGCATGAAGGCACCAAACCATCATAAACCAGGGCGCTGCACCAAGCCAAGTCCATGCGGGCAACCAAGATATGGTTTACAGGCAGCTGTTCAATGTCCTCCACCACATGTAACACAGGTGTTGGCTGAATGCCTCCTGTACGGCTAAGGGGGGTATTGAAGGTAAACACCAATCGATAGTAATACACCCACCTTAAGTTAACAACCCATATATATCGGAATTATGCCGAATTCAGAACGTCTAGGCTTTCACTTGATTATAACCAATGTTTGTTTTTTTTTACCACTCACAATCCACACTTATGGAATTAGCCAAAGGTGCGGCCTCAGTCCACACCATCTGCTTTCACATCGTACTTGAATGACACTCTGCACAACACCGCTGCCATAAGAACATAAATGCAGATTTCCTGACAAACAATGTGACCGTAGCTGCATACATAATCGACTATCCTCTTGCACACGCCCTGCTCATTTCCATAGTGTACCTCTCTCCATCCAAACAAATACCAATTAGACATGGGTGGCTAGCAGGGTCTCGGGCAAGCCTGCTTATACTTATTGGCCATTATGCAGACACTCATGCTAGCACCTCCTGACTTTACCAGACTCTGGACTTCGGTCGCTCCGAGTGCGTTCAACCTGCAGTGCCTTGGACCATACCCATGGTGAAAGGTGCTATACAAATGACAAAAGGAAATGAAATAAAATACTCTTTCCAGAGAAGGGTCAATGCAAACACCAAAATGTGAAATCAGAGAGAGTGCACACTTTTAATTCCAAATGACAGAGTAGATTTAGCCAGTGCCTGTCATGAGACAAAGATCAGACATGATGACACACCTATTTCTGGTGTATTGCCTGAACCCAACCACTTTCTTTCAGTCACACTGATTAAAGTCACATATTTCTGTTTTTTTTTGTTCTTTGCATTACGGTGACATCAGTGTGGGTCTCCATCTGTACTGTGCGAAGGAGAGGCTGCCAGGCTTGGTAGACGGCCACACTTTCAGTACTCCACTGGGTCTGATCTGGAAGCCTTGAACAGGGCACAGAACATCCCTCAAACACACATTCCTTGGCACACCTTCCCCCACAGATGCTTAGCATTTTCCCTTTCCCCGTGCTCCCTTCTTTGCTACTATTGTACTGTAATGTAGACTTTGGAAGATGCACTGTAATATGTTTGAAAACAATGCATACAGGAAAACAATAGTATTTTGGCAGTAAATTTGCATAATGATTGCCAAATGCAATGAACGTTGCTGCCACCTGGTCCATTGGGTTTATCACAGGATTATACGTGATGGTAGGTAGTGTAAGTCCCCAATTGTAAGGAATTAATAGGACTCCATTGGGGACTTTTGGCAGATGTACCACCTGTGGACATGTCGCGTGTTAAATCTGCCACTTTTTCTAAAAAAAAGTAAACTATTTACCTCCAGCAAAAAGCTGCAGGCAAATCCTCCTCCTTTCATCCAAGATTCAGCAGATTTAGCACTCAGTAATTCCGCAGGCCATAAATCCACCAAATATATTTGGCAGTGCAGGAAAAGTGGCAGTAACAAAATTACCACCACTTACTTGTCTCCCGCACCGCCAACCCCGTAATGTGGCTCATGGAAATTGCTAATGCATTTTTTCCACCTTTGTTGCCGTTCCTTACAAAAGTTGACGACCAGGAATCTTCAAACGGCGAAACCTTAGACGTGTTGCACTACGACTCCAATGATCCCTCACCATTGAGTATGATGGCAAGGGCTGATCAGAGTTGTAGTCCAAAAAAGTCTGAATAGCCAAATGTTACTGACACTTTCTTTAGGTATATGTTATATTATTGGGGCATTTGAGAAAAAACTTGGCATGTGATAGCAACTCCTAACAATGTGGCGATAAATGCTCAGGTTCATGAAGGCATAGTTGGGCCAATAAAAGCTAGTGGGAACAGAGCCTGATCTATGTTCTAGTTACTAGGAAATACACATCTGGATGTCGCAGAGGGACCACATCCCTAAAGTCTAGACATAAAAAATAAAACAAATGCCTAGGTTCCTTAAGTGTACTACCCAAATGTAAACAGATACAAAAGGTACAATTTTTATTTTAGTTCTTTGAAAAAATCTTGTTTCATTTCGACCAGAATTCTTAGTGCACTTAAACCAGAATGTATTATTGCACTTGAGGCAAGTTATAAGTCATATGGCATTTGAGTAAGTTATAAGTAAGAGGCAAAATAAGCAAAAAAAAGTAGGCAACTGCACGTATTACACAGGACACAAGATTTTAAGAGGGGGCATTCTTTTGGTTTTCATAATATATCTGTTTGGAGCTATATAATTATATCATTACAATGTACGATGTATAATGATAATGAATATCATTATATAGGTCTTTAGAATGTCCAGTTCACCTTTAACAAGTCCAACTGTATTCTTGATCTGTTTCTTCGTTTTAACTTTCATTTGGTAGGTGCGGCAGCACAGGTATTCTGTACTACTCATCATGGTTTCTTGCCCCTTCAATACCGTGTCTTTCTGTCTTCCCTTTTTTTTAGTACCATTTTTCCCAGTTCTGCCGTCCTCTCTCTGTATCTTTTCTTATTTTATAGCGACCATCAACCCACTTTCTTCATTCCTTGTAGATCTTGAATGTCTTTTGTCTTTTCTACTTCCACTGTCGTCTCTGCGATTTCTTTTCAGCAACATTAGCCTTCATCTTGACACTACCCATGCTTCTTGTTCACTTCTCTCTCTCAACTCCTTCCATTTGTCCTAAGTCCCTACTCCACCTTCCCATTCTTCGCTTGTGACACCCCTCTTCACCCTTACCCTACCTACTCTTCTGATCATTTTGTCCTTTCTTCCCTCCCTTCCATTCCCCCTTCTCCCGCTTCACCATCTTCTCCTCACCCTCTTCTATGCTGCGATCCCCGCTCATTCAACTCCCGTTCCTCTACTTTCACTTGTATCAATGACTTCTCGTTTCTTTCTGTGGATGGCACATCTCTTCTTCTTTTCTTCTTCCTGTGCTCTATTCTTTATTCCTCCTTTCGGCTCCATTATTTTACTCCCTCTCTGAAACCTTCTCAACCCTGGCTATCCCCCTCTCTCCGCTCTGTTCACTTCTCTCTGCGCAAGGCTGAATTCCGATGGAAGAAATCTATTTCACGGGGTGACCTGCTCTTTCTAGCCTCTCATCATTCTTCCTATGATTCCCTCCTACTTTCTGCTAAAAAACAATACTTTTTACTCCCCTATTCTTTCACTTTCTTTTCATTCTTGTCATTATTTCAGTTACTTAACTTGATCCTCGCTCCTCGCCCTCTGGAATGTGCCCTCTTATCTAAACGTTCGGCTAGTGTCTTTGCCAAATTTTTACTTCCAAAATTGCATCTCTGCAATGCATTCTTATTTCTCAAATTCTACACATTCTACCGCTTCTCTTGTTCCTTTCTTCCCCCTGATTCCTCACTCTGCTTTTCTGTTGTTTCTCCTTCTTGTCCTCCCTCCCTCTCTCCTTCCCTTCCATCTCTGTCATCATTTGTTCTTTTTGCCGATTCTGAGACCGCTGCTTACTTGGCGCATGTTCACCCCGCTGCCTCTTCATTAAACCCTATTCCTTCCTTCCTCTATCTACACCCCTCTGATTCCCTATTTTATGGTTCTTATTTATTTGATTATTTATCCATTTTAAAGTGCTCTAAACCCGGCATCAAGGCAGTGTTACAAACCGGTTACATATTCATAAATCAGTTATCAGGATAAAAGAGAGGAGAGAAAAGAAGTTCATCTAGCAGTGTCAATATTTATGCAAATAACCACGTTTTTAGGGATCTCCTGAAGGTCCAGTAAGAGTTCTTTGCTCTCAGGGCAGAGGGGAGCGAGTTCCACTGTTTAGCTGTGAATGTTGGAAAGCTGGCACATCTGGCTTTGGCTTGTTTGTAGTTTGGTTGTAATAGTTTGCTGTTATGGGCTGTTTTCATCAGTCAATCCTTGACATCCTCTATTTTTCCTTCTTCCTTTAAATATGCTGTTATCATTCGTATCCTCAAACCTACTCTTGATTCTTCTCTATCATCTAATGTGCACCCATTTTCTCTCTTGGCTTTTTTTATATCTAATCTTCTTGAGAGGGGTGGTTACTGTCAGATCTCCTCTTATTGCCACCTACATTCTTTTCTTCCTCCTCTGCAGTCTGGCTTTAGGCCCGCTGTTACGCTCACCTGGACTCTACAGGGACTTTGGGGCACAGTTGTAGACCTCCCTGGACTTGGCTTCCCTGGATCAGACTTCTTCCCCTGCTTCTGTAGTGGGGGCTGCTCTGGTTGCTGGCACTGCCCCTGAGAGAATACGAGAGACAGTGAGAATCCTGTGGTTGGACTGTGATTTCCCTCGAACCCTTCATTCCAGAATGAGGTGAGCATGCGTTTACTCATTTAGTCTCACTTGTTTTCTTATGAGGATGAGCTCTCTGTCCTGCTTCTCAACTGCAGGGGTGCCTTTGATGGACCCAGTTGCTTCACTGGTCCGCGTGCGTGGCAGCCCAGACCGGCTGTGGCTGAACCACTTTGAAGGTAAGTGTTTGTGACAATGATTATTGTCCATATCCTTTTGCAATGTCTTTTTTTCCGTGATTATTGTCCGTAACCCTTGTAATGTCTTTCCTCTCCCCAATAAGTGTGAAGAAGGCCACGCGGAGAGGTCGTATTTGGAGCGAGTCCAAATGGGTGCTAGAGGGGTTTACGAGTTTCCCAAATAGAAGGTAAATTGGGGTCTCAAGTTTGAGCGCAAGGATTATATGTTGCGCGACCAAGCGTAAGATAGTTATGTAGTCTCTAACCTTGTGTGTCCTTTTCTCTTGCAGTGATGGCCTGGCGGCGTCAGACAGGAGGTGGCTATCCGAAGACCTGCCAGCGGTTACTGGATGGATGGATTCCTGCGGATGCTGGGCGAGAAGAAGAGCTCCCGCGTAGTTAGACACCCGGAACAGGTGAGGATGCGCCTCGACTTCGATGACAATGGGAATCAGGCAAGATGTGATGCGCTGCAGGCGATGGAATTGCAGGAGTCAGGTAAGATGTGCTTCCGGCGATGGTGTTGCTGGTGTCAGGTAAGCTGCGCGTCTAGCGATGGTGTGGCTGGAGTCAGGTAAGGTGCGCGCTGAAGATGCGTACTAGAATCAGATGAGATGCGCGCTGAAGATAATGAACTGGAATCAGGTAAGAGCGCTTCAGGTGGTGGTAAGCGTTACTCTTCAAGAAGCAGACTAACGCAAAGCACTTGCATGCGGGTGGGGCAGGTTTAAATAGCTTGGTCCCAGCCATGCCTCTTTGACTCTGCCTGTGGCCACAAAGTGCACTTTCAGAGACTGCTGCACGTGCACCCCAATGTTTCCCTATGGGCACGCCTGGCCTGGAAGCACGTGGGGAGCCTGCTGGGGAGGAAGTAAAACGTGCCCCAGACACAAAGTGTGCACAGCACACTTTCTCATGAGCCTGGTGGCATTTGGACCCTTTAGATGATAAATATAGTGGCCTTTGCCCTGTGAGCATGACACCCGCCCTCTCTACGGAATCTTCTCTTTTATACATCTCCAACTCACTTCTTTCTGAAAGACACAGCAAACTATTGTCTATTCTTATTCTCCTTGATCTGTCTGTGGCTTTTGATACTGTCAATCAACCTATTCTTCTCTTTTCTGTTTCTGGTTCTGTTCTCAAGTGGGTTGCATCCTATTTCTCTAACTGCTCCCATTCGGTCAACTTTTTTTGGGGACACATCAAGGTTCTGTCCTTAGCCCCCTTCTTTTCTCTCTCTATATACCATTCCTCGTTCGGCACTCATCAGCTCATTTAATCTTCCATGTCATGTCTACACTGATAACACACACATATTCATTGCTAGAACCACTGTCACTCTACACAGACTTCTTTATGAAACCCTTCATGGGGACCATGAAATCATATGTGAAAGACACAACGGACACCATCAAGATCCTACAAACAGTCACTCTAACATCGGATTGCATTTTAGTGACGATGGACGTGGAGTCCCTTTACACATTGATTCCACAAAAAGAAGGCTTAGAAGCACTCATGATTTGGCTCAACAAGAGACCAGAGATCACTACCACGCCCACCAACTTCATACTCGAATGCATACGCCTCGCCATGACGGAAAACTTTTTCCTCTTTGAAAGACAGCTGTACCAACAAGCCAAAGGGCTGAGCATGGGCACCACCTTCGTCCCGGACGTGGCCAACTTATATATGGCACAATATGAAGAAGACCACATTTTGAACAGCAACAATCCTTATCTCCACAACATCTTAATTTGGCGCAGATACATAGATGATGTCCTGCTCATCTGGCAAGGAAGTCAGACCGAACTCATTTTTTCCATCACTGGCTCAATCAAAGGAACCCCCACATCAGATTCACTCAAGAATGGGACCACCAGACTATCAACTTCCTGGACTTACACATTTATCGCACTGGCAACATTCTCAAGACTGAACTGTTATGAAAACCAACAGACAGGAACACCCTTTTACACTTCTCCAGCTACCACCCAGTCGGCCTCAAATACAACTTACCATATGGCCAAGTTCTCCGGGTGAGAAGAAATTGCACCGAGAGAGAGAATTTTGAGATCCATGCACATCAACTCCAACAACGTCTCACCGACAAGGGATACCCCAAAAAAGCTGTAAAAATGGGAAAAAAGAGAGCAGCTAACACAGATCGTACCATCTGCCTCAAAACAAAAGAGAAGAAACCCATGAAAAGAACTGTCTGTGTCACTACATTCAGTCCTATTAGCAACCTAACCAAATGTGTGATCAACAAACACTGGCACCTAATTAAGAATGAAGGGACATTAGCCAAGACACCGCTTTTCACCTTTAAGAAAAACAGAAACCTCCGAGACACCTTGGTCCATACCTTTCTCGAGCCTGAAAAGGAGACTTCCACCCTATGGAACCTACCACCCGTGGTCGGCCATTTCAGCTGCGGACATTGTGTGGCCTGTAAATTCACCAAAACCAGTAAAACCTTTGACCACAATGACTTCCATTGTACCCTACAGAACAACACAAATTGTGAAAACAAACATGTGATCTATGTCATCGAATGCCCGTGTAATTTACTATACATTGGCAAAACTATCAGGCCTATTAAACAACGCATCAGCGAACACAGGTCTTGCATCAAAAATGTGTGGCAGACAAACCTCTAGTTGACCATTTTCACAAAAAAGGACACAGCAAAGAACAATTCACGTGGATGGTCCTTCAGCAACTTAACCCAGAGAAATGAGGGGTGACATCAATTTGGCCCTCACCCGACTAGAACAAAAGTGGGTCCATAGACTGAATACAGTAAAAAAACGGTCTCAACATTACCATTGAATGGAAACATTTCAGGACGTAACTGCCACCACTGTCTCCTTTCAACCCTGAGTGATTCTTTAACTCTTTAATGAGTATCCAGGAATATGCACATGCTGTTTTTGAACATTGAATTGCAAACTGTCACCCTGAATATGCACATGCTGGTTTTTGAACATCGATTGGCTTTTAAAACGTATGCCACGCTCACCCACATTTATGTGCTTGTATTTGTCACTCCAGACATCACCCAAGTCAGTCACTATGGACTTGCACCTGTACTGTATTTTCATAACCTTTCTCATGTTCAGCATTGAATCGCTGCACACACCTCTGCACAGCCGCCACTCGCGGCATCAACATAGTCAGTCACGTCACTATTGGAATTGCTATGAACTGTCATTACATTGCGCAGTACACACCATGCATGCTGGTGCATTTGCACCACAAACACCCCCCGGACTACATTTCCCAGCACCCTCTGCCCGTAGCCAACGTTGATTGACAAGGCTTGTCCCGCTCCAACACACGGCACTCCCATTGGCCCACGTGCTGAAAGCTGATTGGACCGCCTGATCTGAGGGCGGGTACTTCCTGTAAATTGCAGTTTTAGTTTCACTTTCATTTGCACACACTGCGACGCTACAGCTAGATGCTTCTGTTCCAGTAACCAAGTAAGTTTTTTAAGAATTGCAAATTGTTTCTCAACTACTCGCCGGCCCATAGTCTATTCCGGGACACTCCACGTCCCTCACACGATTTCACTCAGTCTTCAACCTCATGCCTGTTACCTTTTGGCATTTCACTGCTCTCTCATTTTGGCTGCACAGTGACCATGTCAATTGCTGGGACCCACAGGCACCGTCACCCGGAACTCCCTCAGTTAGTCATTTTGTCTGGATCACTTTGACCACACAGCTCAACCACACGGGCACCATAAACCACGATGGATGCCTCCCTCCATGTGTCTCCTAGGCATTGCACCGCACAGAGGCTCCTGCCTTGTAGTCAACTTGGGAGCATATAGGCGATTTTAGCCTCCAATCGAACCGGACATCACACACGTTCTGGTTCTGTTGAATCGGCTTCCTGGCTCCTTCACCCCTGATCAAGTATGCACCACCCCTGACCGGTCAACCATTTCTGTTACTAGACCAAGACCACTAGTTGCTCTTGCCTTTTCCTTCCAGTTGCTGGCGCCATTGATTGATGCTACCACCATCTGTAGACCCTGTTTCCAGATACGGTTCTTTGGACTAATTCCATCAGCAACAGTGGCCACTGGGCCACCGCCTTCACCTGACTTCCCGCATGGTTGAAGACTCTCAGAAGCCCTCATCCGCTGCACCACTTGTCGGTGCACGGTAAGCTTCTGTTCTCTGGTGCTTACTCTTTGCACCTGTCCTGACACTAATTGGTCACTAATAAATTGCGCAAATTACCAATTAACTCTGGAGATCCCACTCCTCCTAAACTCATTGAATCCCACAGATACCCCACAGACAGTGTTTCATCCCTTCACCTCCATCCTGAAGAAGGCCACCCCAGTCACCTACGTCCAGTCTTTGTACCCTGTGGCCGAAACACTGCAGTGTCGATCCATGACACAACTCCACCCCTTGCATACTTGTACACACCTGTTGTTGTGTTTTTTCCCTATGACAATACCCATGGACCAACTGAGGTCCTGGGCTGCATTCACTCTTATGTTGTAAACCCTTGTTAACTGTGTATCCAAGAGATCTTGCACCATCAGAAGGCTTGCACCCTACACACTCTTGAGGGTGGTACCTAGGGGTACACCTACATATCAAATTTACAACTGTCCATCTGTCTGTTCTTATGCTAACAATAGATATATTCTATGTATCATCTCCAAAATTCAGAGATTAAACTGAAATTATCCTGAATCTCAATAGTGTGGGTCTCCTTCCTGATTTTTTGTTTGAATATATGTCACTATTCAGTCCAAATGTCTGCTGCTCTGCCTCTCAGATATCTTGCAGTACAGACATTGTGGTGTTATTGAAGTAAACACAGAGTGGCAGCAAACATGTTGATATCCATCTCACCCCTTCGTCTTTTGCATACCCCTCTGCCCATGCCCTACCGGCCTTCCTCAGTACATCACACCCATGTGATCAGCCCTCCAAATACAACTCTCGCAGTTTATGCTGTCCTCTGTAATTACTGTAGCCATTCATACCTTGTAGGGGGCTCTACTGACTTTCATTCCCTCAGTATCAACTTGTTGGCTGCTTTTTCAGCCCTAAACAGCCAGCAATTATGAAGGTAGTCAGCTCATTTACATACAAGTACCCCACATGAATACATTCTCAACGTAAAACTCCCTATCTGTCCTCAGAACAGTGTTCATAATCTCTGTGACTTTCTCGCAAAAACAGCTCACCCTACTAGGATCCCAAATCATCTGTTCAGACGTTTCCTTCCTATACTTGCATTTCCAACAAACTTCTGAATCACTCATTAACTTCTTGTCCATCCTATCCGACCTCTAATATGTCCTGTACAAGATGATAAACTGCCTGGCTCTCTCTCCTCAGCTCCATGATACCAGCCCACAGTTCCTGCACCTTCCAATCCACTTCCTGCACCTGTATCTACTGCCCTTGTGCTAGCAACCATTCTGTGAGAGGTTTGTGATTGCCTGACCTGACCCTTGTTAGAGAGGGTAAACTGACAATGCAATATGCCCCTGGATTATCATCTGCAACAGGGTTGTCCCAGATCCTCCCCTACACTTGTTGCCTCCTCGAGCATCATTGTCTTCATTATCACATTTGTCAGCTTCCTGTATTCACTGTAGGAGTATCCAATGATCACTTATTTTGCATGTAGAACCCCAAATGAGATCCATTTCCCTTCAACCTTCAAGTTATCCAGTAAGTGTATTCTGGCCATGTGAAATGTGGGCTAATATAGTAATTTATTATTGAGTGTTAACCTCGTGTTGAGCCATAGTGATGCTGCAGGATGTAGGAGTTTTAACATAGTATCTGAGAAATTTCCTTTCTGAATCTCCTGGGGAATACTGTTGTCACTCTTCTATGTAACAGATGTCATCAGGGCCCTTAGTTCCAGTTGTCTCACTGGGTTACCCCCAGCTTTTGTCCATACATCAGGCGCTTCCTCTAAAACGGCCACCACATGCCTTGCTAAGAAAGCCAGATTATAATGTAGCGATGGGCCCAATATGCCATACTAGTAAAACAATAATCAATAACAGAGTATTCATGCTGCACAATAAATCCCAACTTTATTCAAAGCATTGAAACTAAGCTGGGACAGCATACAACCAGCTCTCAATGTTACAATGGATGTGAGTGTTTTTTAAACAAGAGACACGTCAGCCATGCCATCATCATACAGTATCAATTACAAAACGTATGAACACATTTCATTGGCTAGCATCACAAACTACATCTAGCGTATGTAGGTGTTAGTGCTACGATTGTGTTAAATGTATCTGATGACTGCTCCTGAGCCCAACCTAGTTCAGATAGTAGTCACAATACATTATCACATTGATAATTTATTGGTTGGTGCTGGTCATTATAGGCGGTGTGACACAAAGGATTTCTATTAGTAGGCAATTTGCTCACCAACCTTGTACTTCTTGACAAGACGTCAAGATACGAGAAAGACATTGGGCGGGGGAGAGAAGTCAATGTGCTGCTGTAATTCCAATTAAAAAAAACTTCCTGTCATTCCCAGGCGATAAGGCCTTCCCTTCTCTTTGTACATGGCCTTGTGTATCATCTTGTTTCTGTCTGTATGCTAGGGAATTTGACAGGTGTCTTATCTATGCTTGTCTTGTAATGAATAGCCAGTGTTTTCAGTGTCTTGATCATGTACTAGGGAACCATATTGGAGAATGGATTTCTGCCTAATTTTTGAACTTTCAGCTAATTCTAACAAACATGTTGTACTCTTTGTAACTGCTTGAGACACCCTTCCTCTATTCACTATAGAGTCTTTTGGCATGTTATTCTCATGCATATTTCTGTCTGTGCTCTTATTAATTTAATTAACTTTGGAGGCTACTGCTTTGCCCTCTGGGAACTATTATCTTCTCTGTAGGTTCTGCTCCCCCACGACTCCCTTCCTGGCATCCTGACCTTGGCGCTCACTGTGAACTACTGTCTGGGCAGCTTCAACGCTTCTAAAATAGATGTGTTTTTGTGAATTCAACATCTTGGATTCTAATGCATTGCTAATTATTGAGCCTGCTGCGGTCTCCATGTTAGGAATAGGGCTGCACTTCTTCACTTTCGCCTCCATGTTGGTGACTTATATTTGCATCTGTTTGTTTTACATTTGTGTTGTACATCTGCCATATGTTGGTTTCTTGCCTGTGTATGCTGCACTCGTATCTACCTCTAATTTTATCCTCTCTTCCAATGTAGTGAGTCCCTCTCTTAGTACGCAGGAACCTATGCTAATTACAGCACACTGCTTTTGTATTCTACAGCCTAGTTTTTAGATCACTACTAGTGTTGCTCAGCCTAACTACTTTTTATGGCAGATGCATGTGCATTAACGATTTGACTGTTTTATGGATTCTGCCTCAGCTTGTATCATTATTCACCCTTGAGCTCATGGGGAAGCAGGAACTTCTCATACTCTCTCTCTCACCTTTAGAATACCAAGGAGGACGAGGGACAGATGTTGGTACTGGAACATTTATCTGTACCATAACAATACGCTACAAAGTAAGGCACACCCTGACCTCTTTTCTAAGCCGGTTGATGCAGTTTCCATAGGGCCACCGTTGATGACCTCTCGTTCCACAAAAAGGTTTGTTTCACCCTGGCCCGATCACAGAATATTGTCTTGGGTCTGCTTCTTTTCTCCCTTTATACCTGTCCTCTTGCCTCTATTATTTCTTCCTTTGGTTTGCCTGAACATCTCTATGCCAACAACACTCAGCTTTTTCTATCCTTTTCTGAATTCTCACCCTCTATCCATACTACTCGGACCTCTTGCCTTCTTTCCATCCAGTCTTGGATGTCAGACCACTACCTCTTTCTCAACTCCTCTAAGACTGAGGTTATTTTCTTTCCTGCCTCTACCATCCCTCCTCCACTGTCCCCTGTCACCATTCCCTTTCCTCCCTCCTTACTTCCCTTCCCTCTTTCAGCCCGAAATCTAGGCATATACCTTGATTCTTCTCTTTCCTTCTCCTCTGACATCTCATCTCTCTCCTGCTCCTGCAGGTTCCATCCCTACTTTTAAAGGCATTTGCCTTGCCACAGAGAGATAAGTCCATGGATTGGCTTAGGCAGATAGCTCAGGGGCAATGCACTCACCTTGGAAGCAAGACGACATGGAGCAACAAAGGTTCGATCCCCGGGTCCGTGCTTAGAAAGTTATGGTTGTTAAGTGTGTTGTAAATAACCAATTATAATTAACTATAATAATGGATTCCCATCTCCCTAATATAATCTTCAAGTCTGCCATTGCAGCCTCCACTTTGTCTTCGCAGCCCACCATAACCCTGTGGCGGCCCAGGAGGACACATCAGTGAGCGCCTTGTTTACAAGCAGTTTTTGCAGAGAGATGTGGACAAAAGATTAAATTAAGCCTTCCACAACTTTTTCAAGCAACCTAATTTTGAATGGAGGAGAGACACACACCATGCTGTAGCTTTAAAACGTTGGCCTCAATTGGAGGTAAGCTGAGTTTGTTGTTGAGAGACACCATTTATTTTGCATTTGTTCACAGGCAGCTGGATAGTAAGACTGGCTCGATTCAGACAAGATCACATGCATGCTGTGAGAGTGGGGAGCAGCTGCAGCTAACTGTTTATGCACTTATTAGGCACCATATGAGAATGCCCATTGATAATGCATTTTATGCATATTCATTGCAGATGTAACTGACATCACGCCACTAGCCCACCATCAAGATTTACTCTTTTTTACCATCCCTCAGATGGTTTTGGAATAAAAGAGGTCCACCTGAGGAATATTCAGATTCACAAGACCAGAAACATGTTGGGGTATATGTAGCAGTAGGATGTGTTCCACCATACTGCACAGCAATTTATAAATGGGCAATTGGATATATGCTCACTGAGTCACATGAATCGGACCCCTGAGTCAAAGGTCCCTATTCATGGACATTTTTGCAGAAATCCTTTGAGGGCTGCGTGCTGAGAAAGACACTGAGCCCGTCTTTGTGCAGATTAAAAAATGCGCAGCACACTTATTCATGGAATTTACTGCGCAATGTAACTGTATTTGCAAGTCGCACCCAGAACGCCACCGACAGGCCCCCACGCCAAGCAAAAAGAGACAGGACAGCTACCTTTGCATGCTCCCCGGGTGCAAATGCATGCACCTTTCAAACAGTGTGTGGTGTTCCCCGCAAGCAGGCCTGCATCTCAGTGACCCTGCACGGGGGCCCCTGTAACTGTATCGTGCACCCCGACAACATTTGTATTAAAAACCATAACTCGGTAATTACTCAAGAAATCTGTGTGTGAACACCGGTAAACCATTCCTGCACCCCGCTAAACTGCATACGCGCACGCCTAAGTTAGATCGGAGCCCTGGTTGTGTGCACGATCAAATCCATGACTACGTCTCATGAATACGTCTCAATGCCGCTCAATTGTGGGCATGCGAGGGACTGCCTGCAGGCCATCCCTTGGAACGCCCATTTTTTAGCAAGTTCTTCCCCATATATGGTGTTTTCCCTCTTCCCAGCCCTCTACTCAAGCCACGCCCACGCTCTCTGTGCAGTCTTGCACTTGGCCCTCGGCGGCTCGCAGAGACAATCCAAGCCTCCATGAATTCCACACAATTCCAGGAAAAGTACTGTGCATTCGATTGCATGAACCGACAAATGCGGATTTGCGTGCAGTTTGGCATGCAAGTACCCTATTTTCCACACAAATAATTCCATGAATCGGGCCCAAACTTCTGCAGTCAGTTGTGTATTTGTTTAGTCTGGGCTAACTGTATAGATGTTTTTTTGAGATATGTTCACAAATATATTTTTTGAGTAATTCAAATATATGTGGGTGTATATATGTGTATATGGCACGTGTCAGCACCGTTAAACCCTTAACGCCTGATTACGAGGTCCCTTTGCGGGACTCGACCTTAACGGCTGGTTTTTCCAGCCGTTAAAGTAGGGACCCGCAAAGGGACTTTGGTGCTAATAACGGCACCGCAATTTGCGGTACCGTTATTAGCGCCTTCCCCATTCCTATTGAGCCCTATGGGGCAAAAATGGGAATGGGGAAGGGCCATGGCGGCATGGGGAATTACCGCCCCACCAACCTCAGAATGTGGTGGTAATCCCCCATTCTGGCATGGCGGACACCGGCATGGACCATGGTGCTAATAGCACCATGGTCCTCCGCCTGGGTCGTAATGAGGCCCTTTGTCTTTAAAATATGGAAAATATTCACTGTCGTCATGTCTCTCTGATTTCTCGTGGCCTCAAAGTTATTTAATTGTACCTGGGCACCACCTGAAACCACACAAGCTTGAACAACTTCTTCCATTTGACAACGCATTGATATTGGTAACATTTCTGAGGTTGCCCAATTCATCCTATAACAAGAGATTTCACTGAAACAGGATGTTTTCTCCAGTAATGCAGGCAGCAATATTTCTAGGTTTGTTCTTCAGCATATAGCACAATGTCTGCTCCACTCCACCATTATTCAGTCTATGGATGTGCCCCCCCTGCCCTGCATCCATATTGCAAGTGATTCCAGCACCAGGTTAAAGAGTAGTTGAGAGTGAGGACATCCTTGTCTTCCTTGTCATCCTTGTCTTGTCCTCCAATTCAGACTGAACTTAAATCCATCTCATCAATCCATGATGAAATCCTATCTCCTCCCGTGTCCTGAAGAGGAAATCCATTCAATGTTGCTGGAAGCATTTTGCACATGTAAGGACTGTGTTCAATCGTCCACTCGTGTCGAGGCATCGGCCTTCTCAAATGAATCGCAGCATGCCCATCCTCAACACAACCCATTTGGTTTGGAACCACAACCTGTGTCAGGACCTTCTCTAATCCCTTTGTCATGACTTTGGAATCCGTGGTGATTAAGCTTATTGGTCTGCTTTCACGTGGAAGCATGGCTTCCTTCACTTTCTTCAGCAGCAATGGTATATTAGCGTGGCACATAGATGCTGGTAACCGGCCTTCCTTTACTGAAGTCTCGTATGTAGCCTTAACTGCCTTGTGGGCAGTCTCTGGCACAATCCTCCTACGTTCTGTGTGAAGGATATCTGCCCCAGGGATTTTCTCAAAATGTAGACTGTTCTCTGCCTCATCCCCCTAAAATAAGTCGGCCTCCATTTCCTTTTTGTACAGTTGCGTTATATTTGAAAGACGCGCTTCATGAAATAAGCTTCCCAGATTTTCCCTGTTAACTACTGCATCTGCTCAGTACAGTTTTTCATTCAATTCTCTATGTCCGTCCTTGATTGTTATTGGCTCAAAGGTCATTCCCCCAAATTAATTCTCTCTTTATTCAATATTCTCAGACGATGTGCGTGTAGGCAACTACACCTTTCCCCATTTATCACCTTTTGCAGAAAGCTCAGCCAGGTTTGTTTTGATCCCTCCAACATCATGGGTGAGCTTCAGGAGTACAGTATTGTCCCAGGAGGATAGCTCAAGGCAACGTACTTGCCTTGGAAACAAGCTGACACGGAGCAACACAGGTTCGATCCGGGACCTCTGGTCAATAAGGGTGTTATAAATACCCAACTAAGGGCCTGATCACGACTTTGGTGGTAACCCTTAAATCCGGCGGCAGCACTATTACCGCCGGATTTAAGGGTCCGCCAAATCAGGACTTTGGCATATTTCGGCCCAGCTCTGAGCTGGGGGGAAATCCGGCGGCGGTAAGAGAGCGAAAATTCCCCATTGAGCCCAATGGGGAATGGGGCATTCCCGAATGGGCTCAATGGGGAATGGGGATTAACATTACCGCTGAACTCGTGTTCCGGCGCTATTAGCGCTGGGGAGTTCGGCGGTAGGGCTAATACCGCTGGTGATTTTACCGCCGGTGTTACCACCAAAGCCGTGATCAGGCCCTAAGAATGGGCCTCATCACGAGTTGGGCGGTAACGCCGACGCTATTAGCGCCAGTGCTAATAGCCCTACCGCCAAACCCCCTGGCGTTAGCTCTGAATTCCCTTAATGGGGTCCCTTCCCTAACGCCTGGTAAAACCAGGCGTTAGGGAAGGGACCCGCTAAGGGACCTCGCAGTAGGGCAGTAAGGGATTACCGGCAACGGTGCCCTTACCGGTGCCGGTAATCCCTTAACGCCTACCGTGTAATGAGGCCCATTGTGTCTTGCTATTGACCTTTGCCTAGCATGCAATGTTGATATGATTATCCTGCATGTCCCTTGTTGCTGATGTCATATTCCATAGCTTTTTTTGTTTTTGCTATTTCTCCTACTTCAGCAGACAGGTGTTAGCAATGAGGGAGGGTGTCTTGACTTTTGGGACATTTGCGGTCACCTCTTACTGTCTAATGTAGCAATTCATGTAGGAAAATATGTCATGCTATTGATTACTTAAAAGACATGACAAAAGGATAAAATATAAAGTGTTGCAGACTAACGATGGAGAGACAAGATGGAGCACTCCATGGATAACGCTTTGAAACTCTACAGGGCGACTCATGTCTTCATCCTCCCAAGGTCGAACATTGAGTACCACAAGTGTATGTAATGCTATCCGTAAATAGAAATGTTTTGAGCGCTTTACAAGAACACCTGTTAACAAACATACTGAAACCGGGAAATTCTGGGGGGTGTGGGGCTGTGCAAAATACCAGTTAATTTGTATTATTATTATTATTATTATTATTATTATTATTATTATTATTATTATTAGCAATAATAATAATCAATCACCAAGTTTTTCCCTTGTGTAAATAGTTATGTGTGCATATCTGGCGTTATCAACTGGAAAGTAGATAGTAACTGATGTTTTCACTGTAAATGAGGTATTGTAAATGGATATGGAGTTTCTCTGACAGTTTGTCAACTTCTTTCATTCTTTCTTCTTTCTTGCGCCCAGGCCATGACCTATAAACATGAGTCATGTTGTGAGATTTTGAATGATGCTTGATCTTTAGAAGGCTTCCGTTGGTCTTTGGGAAATGTTAATGCAAACAGTGCCTGAAATGGAAAACAGTTACTGGGGGAAACCTCTCATCCTTGGGGGGGACGTGGTGGGGAGGGGGCAGGGCTGAGGGCCGTGACCCCAGGCCAGGTCACACAATACAGTAATTCCTCATAGAACCCAATCCTGCACCAATCTTGACGTTGACAACATTGGCTCCTTTGAAATCCACTCGTGCCACTTCCCACTCTCCCCGAGGGACACAGTCACCTTCCATCTCATCTACAGACCACCAAAAGCCAACACTGCCTTTATCGGAGATGTCACTGACCTAATCACCATCATGTCCCTCACGCACACCAACATCTTCCTAGGCGACTTCAACCTGCCAGGCAACAGGCACCAAACTGATGAAGGAAGCTCTCTGGGGTGATCTCAAAACCCTGAGTCTCACACATCACACAAAGGACACAATGCACGAGAAAGGTAACATCCTTGACCTAATCACCACTACAGTTCTCCTCTCCCACTTGACTGGTCTGACCACGTGGCCGTGCCTTTCAATATCGTGGACATCACACCAGTCAAGCATTCCCAGCAGAAACCCATCAGACAAACCTTCAGGTGCTTCAAGAACTTCCCGGTGGAAGCACTCGCGGAAGACGTCACCAACCTCCACCTCACATTGCCTGAAGAACCCCACCCAAACTGTGACTCTCTACTGGAAGCATTTAATGCCACCCTCTCTGCCTCCATCGACCGAAATGCACCTCTGAAACAATGCACCAGCAAGCCAAAACTGGCAGCAGGAAACAAGGGAAAACCTAGTGCTGCTCCAGGACCGCATCCGACCTGGCGCTCATTATGGAACTCTGAGAAACCCACTGATAAGTAATCAGCACAGCCTAGGCATCATATTATAAGAATACCATTGGCAAAGCTGGCAGCAAAAGCAGAGCCCTCTTCAAAGCAGTCAAACACTGCGTCAACGCGCTACTTGACTCTGCCATGCCACAATCCTTCAAAAAATACACTGTCATCAACACCTTCTTCGTTGACAAAATCAGCAAGATTCACCAGCACATAGACACCAGATCTGAATCCACAGACCCACCTCACGTCCATCCTCGCAAAATCTCCACACCCTGGACAACATTCAAGACACTCTCTACATAAGACCTGGTAGAAACCCTGGCCATCCTCAAAGCCACAGTGTATACAGACAACATCCTACCAGCAGCCATCCTCAAGACCCTCCCAGCAGAAGCTCACGTTACCTAACCGGAGATCATCAACAGCTCCCTAACCCAAGGCATCTTCCCATTGACCCTGAAGACAGGCCAAATACTCCTACTACTAAAGAATCTGACTATGTATCCCGACAACCGAGGTAGCTATCACCCCATCACCCTAGGTAAGATCATCGAGAAAGCCGTAGCCACGTAATTGCAGCAACACATCGACACCAACGATCTCCTCCAAATCTACCAATCAGGGTTCAGTCCCAGATGCAGCACGTCGACGGCAACCATACAGGTGGTTGATGATGCCTTCAACATCCATGACAATGGCCACCCCTGCTTCCTGGTTCTACTCAACATCTCAGCCGCTTTCAAAACAGTAAATAACCCGGTGATCATGGACACCCTACATCAGTGCATAGGGATCAGCAACCATGACCTACACTGTTTCAAGTCCTACCTCGCCAACTGCCAGCAGTTTGTTCAGATGGACTCCTCTAAATCACCAATGCTAGCAGTCACCTCTGGAGTCCCATGGAGTTCTGTCCTCTCCTCAGTGATATTCAATCTAAACATGGAGCCACTGAGAGCCCTCCTAGACACATAAAACATCCACATCCACCAATATGCTGATGGCATACAGCTATACCTCAAGATTGATACCGTTAAGGACATCCAAAGGCCAAAACCTGCCACTAGCTGATCCAGTCTTGGATGTCCAGTGCATACTTGTGGCTCAGCCCCTCCAAGACCAAATTCTACCTTGGTCCTCATCGACCTTTGCTGGCACGTGTTCGTGAACGTGATAACAAGGCTTCAGGACAGATTTTGCTAGGAGTCTCCTGTTCTGAAGCTGGGTTATCACATGCACAAGCTTCAATGAACAGACCACTTTCAAAAGACTCTGCAGCACTGATATTCTGATCTTGAAGGGGTGTTGCATGTCTGTGCGATATTGTGGCTTTAGAGAAGATCCATGAGTGTTGTGCATAAGCACATGGGTCTGGTGACAGGGCATGCTCGTCTTGCTGATCTTGTTCTGGCCCATGTCTTGCACTGAATGTAAACACTTCAGTTTCAATTACTAACTGGTGTTCTAATAAGTAAAAACTGTGCGCTGACAGAAGGCACATTAATTACTTTTCAATGCTTGATGGGAAACATGTTTCATATATTGCAGAATCGTGCTGCTTGTAAAAATGTCCATGCCATGCGGGTCCAGCTGAAGAAGTGCTGGGGCCCATTTCAACATGATGGTTGGGGCAGTCCCTTGCTTAGGATGGAAAACCAGGGACGTCATTTAGGGCTCGCAAGGGGCTGCACTTGCAACCCCTGAGTTATCCCTTGCTACCCTTGTGGTCTACCTTGCTACCCCAAAAAATAAAAAATAAAATATATATATTTTTTAACAAATTGAAGCTCCTAGGCTGTGGCCAAATGCCGGCTTGTGGGTGTTCTTGGTCAGGCTTCCTAAAAAAAACAAACAGAGTGTTCCACAAGTGTTCCGCAAGCGTAACACTTTGAGTAGTGAACCTAATAGGAATAACAAATAATTTGTCTTTCTGGAATTCTAAACAATAATTGCTAGATTGATTAAAGGTTTATTTCAGGCACACTTCAGGGGGTGAGTCGCTGATTTAGGGCCTCATCACGACTTTGGCGGTACCCCTTAAATCCGGCAGTCGCGCTATTACTGCCGGATTTAAGGGTCCGCCAAATCAGGACTTCGGCGGATTTCGCCCCAGCTCTTGGCTGGGGGAAATCTGCTGAAAATTCGCGCGATTACCACCGGCGGGAATTCCGCCGGTGGTAATAGCACGAATTTTCCCCATTGGCCCCAATGGGAATGAGGAAATCCCGAATGGGCCCAATGGGGAAGGGGCAATAATCCTTCTGCCAAACCCCTGATCTGGCGCTATTAGCGGGCCTGTTATTAGCTCCATCCCCATTCCCATTGAGCCCTATGGGGGCTCAAATGGGAATTGGGAATGGTTCCCGGAATGGGGACTTACTGGGTCCTCCAAGGTCGGAATGACCCGGTAAGTCCCTATTCCGGGAACACGGACCCGGAATGTGGTAAGGGGATAGCCATGGCACTAATAGTGGCATGGCTACCACGCAATGAGGCCCAATGTGTGTTCCCTGCAACCCAGACAACATGTACCTGGTATTACAATCTTCGTCTGAATAATGCTCACGGTGTCCACATAAAATAGAAATCCTCTATGACAAAGCAACCTGCTCTGTCCTTTGCAAACTATGCTTCAGAAATCTTGGTGAGCAAACCTCCTCCAGCCCCACAGAGATTGGAGGATAACAAGTGACGATCGGGGATGCTGCATCGTAGCCAATAAAGTCACACAAGAGCTGCACGTTCAACTTAATAAGACAGGTGCCAAAGTTACCAGAGCATTCGGCAATTCAAATAAAATCTCTAATCATCCGTTAAACACATTTGAATTTGCATGTTAATTCATGTGGCAGCAGCCGACACGAGTCTATGGGCCTCATTACACGGTAGGCGGTAAGAGTTTACCGGTACCGGTAAGGGCACCGATACCGGTAAACCCTTACCGCCTTAGTACGAGTTCCCTTTGCGGGACCCGACCTTAACGGCTGGTTTTACCAGCCGTTAAAGTAGGGTGCCGCAAAGGGACCTTGGTGCTAATTACATTACCGCAATTTGCGGTACCGTAATTAGCGCCTTCCTCATTCCCATTATGCCCTATAGGGGCAAAAATGAGAATGGGGAAGTGCCTTGGTGAATTGGGAATTACCACCCACACTCACCTTGGAGTAGGGCGGTAATTCCGCCATCCACCAAGGCGGACACAGTAAAATACCGGCGGCAACCATGGCGCTAATAGCACCATGGTTACCGCCTACCGTGTAATGAGGCCCTATGTCTACAACCACGTAGTCTTGAAGGTTGATGGGTTGTGAATATCCCGTTGCTTTTGACTAGGTCTTTAAAATGTGAACATTGTACAGAGGTAATTTTAGTTTCCCCTATTAGGTGGCGCGTATTTGTCATCTGTAGCCTGAAGCTATTGCATTGGGGGTAGAAATGGGATGGAGATGAGATGTGAGGAGAGACACACAGAAGTTGTTTTTGATGCTTACCCATACATTGACTTGCCTTGGCCATGTTAAGCACTGTTGTCATTCTTACCTGCTACCTTTGCCACCTCACT
Organism: Ambystoma mexicanum; assembly: GCF_040938575.1. Taxonomy (NCBI): domain Eukaryota; kingdom Metazoa; phylum Chordata; class Amphibia; order Caudata; family Ambystomatidae; genus Ambystoma; species Ambystoma mexicanum. The sequence continues at coordinate 618,086,856 of NC_090923.1, read as the reverse complement.
TAACACCCATCCTCCTGGGATCTCTCTGAGCTGGCTATTTCAAGCAGCACCATCAAGCGTTATGCTCTATAGGTCTTCAAGTGTTATTTTTGAGCAGTCTTTAGTTAATGGCTTGATTACAGCTGTAAATGAGCTACGGTTGTAATAAAAAAATAACTCAACCAAGTGCGCCTTAAGCCATTTCATTTATAAGCACCAAAGTCATGGTAAAAACTGTAATTGGCAAGGCCAAGAATTTTGATTTGTATGCAGGTATTAAATAGGCATTTGCCAATCTCTGCTATCATATGTGCAGATAAGCATTTTACATTTTACAGCACTTGCCTTCTTATGGCTAGGTAGTAAGATTCTGACAGTGCCTGGCAAATGCATATCCATGCCTACACAAAATCCAAAACGTTTTTGTTTTGCCAATGCTTGTTCGGTGCTAAGTGCAAGGTCACAGCATGCACCGAAAACATCCAGAACAGTGGCAGCAGGAGAATTTTTTAACAGGGCGTGTACATATTTGTCCATGATATGGCCCAATGACCAAGCGTGGCGAGGGAGCCCACACCACTCAATGGGAGGGGTTCTGTCCTGAGAAATATTTTAAAATAATGGGTGAAAAATTTGCATTTTAGAGCACACTTTTTATAAAAATTGGGCAAAAAGCCAAGCAGTTTGCAGTTGGGTTTTGTAGGGTAACACATCAAATAAATCCAATAAATGCAAGTTTACAACAGTGCACAGGAGCATTTCTCCAAAACATTTTCATGATGCCTTTTCCCACAATATGTGCCTGCAACATTATACCCTATTATTCCCATATAAGTACATACTCATGTTTGCTTCGTGCATAATGCCAGTAATGATACTATAAGAAAACATGTCCATGTTTTTGTTCTGCCAATATATGGCTGTATCCCCACATAAGAACATACTGGAGTAAGCTTTACCATTAATAATGCATGCCAAAGTATGAAAACATGTCCAAAGTGGCTGTACTAAAATGCCAGTCGAGCTTCATAATAACACTTATCATGCTTGCTTTACCAACGAGGTGCAACACAAAATGCCATACCACAATACGAAATTACTGAACTGGCTGCATTGAAATGGCAGTCTAGCAACATAATAACAATTATGCTTTTTTAAAACATTTTTTTACCAAAGATGCCTAATACAAAATGTCATACCACAGTAAGACATGGCTAGACTGGCTGCATTGGGATGCCAGTCTATCTACATAATAACACTTATGCTTGTTTTACCAAACATGCCTAATACAAAATGGCATGTCACAGTAAGAATAATACCACTGATCTTGCTTGCTTTATCAAAGATGCCCAATACAAAATGGCATGCCTCAGTAAGAAATGGCTAGACTGGTTGCAAAAAAAATACCAGTCTTGCTTCATAACACTTATCATGCTTGCTTTATCAAAGATGCACAATACAAAAGGTCATACCACAATAAGAAATGGCTAGACAGACTGCATTCAAATGTGAGTCTAGGTACATAATAACACGTATCATGCTTGCTTTATCAACCATGCACAGTAAAAAATGCGATGCCTGCTCCATGGCATGCCAGCGCTTTGCAGTCAGACATAATCACAATAATGATGAATGTGATTATGTGTGAATGCAAGGTGCTGTGGGGCACTGGGGTAAGGTACATTATTTTTACTGGCCATCTATCATAGATGCCCAGTTAAAAAATGATATACCTATCCCCTGGGTCCCGAGCTCCTCACACATGCAACCACATTCAATGTGGTTATGTGTGTATGCCAGGCACTGCGGGAACCGGGGGCAGGGATGGTATTTTTTACTGGACATCTATTATAGATATCCATTACAGAAATACCATGCCTGTCCACTGGGCCGCACAGTGCCAAACACACACACACAATCAAAGTGATTGTTTGTGTATGCAAGGCACTGGTGGGCCAGGGGGCAGGTATGGTATTTTTTACTGGACATCTATTATAGATGTCCAGTAGAAAATACCATCCGTATCCCCCACAGCACCTCAGACGGAGAGCTGATTTTGGCCGATGGAGATGGGGTTTGTGCAACAAAAGCATTTTAAAATGCCTCTGTTGTACAAAGCTCCTACCTCCACTCCCCACAATCATCTCAGACAAGCAGAAACACACACACACACACACACACTTACACAAGATACACACATCAAGCACTCGTTCTCATTCACAGTCACAAGCACCCATGATGCACTCACTCATAACACAAGCATACATGCATCCATACATATATTTAAATAATAAATAAACATACAAACACATATCTACACAACATACACACACAACCTACACACATCAAGCACTGTTTCATTCACACAAACATCCATCATGCACTCACTCAAAGCACAAGCATATACACATCCATGAACATATTTAAATGATAAACATACAAACACAGGGGGTGTGGCTTGGCAGCCATGCAAGAGTGAGCAAGTCACCGAGAGCTCCCGGGTGATCTGCTATATGATCCTTATAAATGGCTGAAAAACGGCAGGAGACCCTGAACAAATCGAAGGGACGGCACCCGGAGGATCCAGGGCACGCACGGGCGAAAGCCTGAACAAAATCGGAGGTTGGAAAGACCCGAAACGAGGCAAGGCAGAGGTGCGGGACCACCACACACAAAATGGCGGCCGCGGTCCACTAAGGATCCGCCCGCGCTCCGAGGGGTAGCGAAAGCTGAGTACGTGAGACGGCCAGGAGCAGGGGCGCGGACAGCTGCCCAGCAGAAACCCACACACCACCCGTGGAAGATCGAGAGAAGCGCCAAACCTGACCGCCCTCCCTAACAGGGACGAGGCACCCACCACCGCGCCGCGAGAACACGGGCGGAGGAGGAGCAGGCAACCGAGGATAGTGGCAGAGGAGAGTGGAGGGTCGAGACACAGAAAGAAGATGGCACCTGCAGCCCGAGGCACCGACAGGGCGCCCCCCAGCACACATAAGTTCTACCGGAGCATGCCCACGCAGCAGCAGCCCCTGTGGGGGAGACCCTGTCCCGGCCCCCAACAGCAAGAGGCAGGCGGGCGGCCACAGGCCCGGAACCGCGGCGGCGCAGCAAGCAGCAGCAACCAGCAGAGACGCAACCAGAGCACCCGGTAAGACAGCATAGGCAGGAGATCATAACGACCCCCCGGCGAGGCTGCAGCTGGGTAGAGCGACCACAAAGAGACTTTAGCCAGTGCGCGCCGGTGGGCCCGCACCTTCCAGGGTGGTACAGTCCCTGCAGAGCAGGGCCCAGGGAGGTGCTGGGGAGCGGCAGGTCCAACGAGGGCCTGAGAAGGACAGGGCCACGACAGGATAACCCGCAAGGCAGGGAGAGCACCGACTACGAAGTGGAGGCCGCCCAGGGGCACACCACCCCTATCCAAGCACAGATTCATAAGGCCACAAACATCAGCATGCCCGACAAACAGAAAGGTAGCAGAGGGAGGCAAACAAGCATGGAGAGGTTTGCACGCAAGAGCGAGGACCCACAACCTGGGACGGCGGCGGCGGACACAGCTACATCATACGCCACGCAAGGGGAGCTCAAACAAGTGGAGGGCAGTATCCTAGAGGTCATAGAGGCGCTAAAAGCCTCAATAGAGGGCAAGCTGGATGCAGTGATCATAGATGTGGGGCTCCTCAGGCAGGACACAAGGAACCTAGCAGAGAGAGTGACAATGGTGGCACAATAGGTGCAGAGCAACACAGCAAACGTGACCACCTCTCAGTCACAAATGTCGGATGCGCTGAAACGGATCAGAACACTAGAACGCAGGGCCGAAGATGCGGAAGGCTGAGCCAGACGCAACAATGTGTGCATCGTACGGCTGCCAGAGGGGGTGGAAGGCAGAGACCCCACAGATTACATATAGAACCTTTTTGCTCCAGGAAGTAGGTGCAGGGACCCTGTCCCAGGGCTTCGTGGTGGAAAGGGCGCACAGAGCACTAACCAGGAAACCCCGCCCGGTCGTGCCACCGAGACCCATGATCGCGAAGATCTTGAACTTTAAAGACAGGGAGAAAATCCTGAAATTCTCGAGAGAAGGCGGGGAAATAACACGCGACGGAGCCAGGATAACCATCTATCCTGACTATACGCCACTTGTGCAAAGACAGCGAGCCCAGTTCTGGCCGACCAAAGAGCGCCTTTGGGCAGCGGGGTGAAATTCATGTTACTCTACCCGTCTAAGCTCAAAATTCTGCAGAACGGGAGGACACAGATCTTTGAGACCACGGCAGACGCCCAGGAGTGGATGGACCAGCAGGGGATCCCACAACCAAGAGAGGGGGTCGAGAGGAACCGTGAGCCACCCCGGCGAGGCAGGGACACCCTGCCGAATCGAGATACAGCAGGACAATCAGCAGAATGAGAACCGAAAGCTTAAATTAATGGTTAACCCGGGGGCTCGAGGCCTCCGGCACTGGACCGCCAAGACCCACAGAGGGGACCCCAAGCAGCGATAAGTTAGCAGTGTCAGTTTTAGGGCACTACGCCGCAACGAGTGCACCCGGCAGTGGGGCCCATGCAGGGAGAGGGAGGCTGGGCATTGGTTTATAGTAGTTGTAGTAGTGTGGTTAAGTTTGTTAAGAGAAGGCACGACATAATGAGCGAAGAGGTCACGGACACGGAAAAGGCAACGAGAGGGCGCAAGTGAGGCCGCACTCAAACGTGGGAACCCGGCGAGGAACACCAAAGAGAAGAGGTAGTGAGAAATGCACACTGGTGGCAGGGTGATCCGCCAGGACAGGGGGAGACAAAAGGGAAGGTGGACCCGCAAACTACCAGGGGAATAACGAGGAGAAGACAATGGACGGATCTCCCAGGCCAGCATGCCAGAAAGGGAAAACTAAACAGGCCGATGGGAATGAGCGGGCCGCTGGAATCTGTAAAACACAGGAACCGAGATGAACTAAAAGTGGTGACTTGGAATGTCAGGGGGCTAAACGCCTACGTGAAGAGACTGAGGGTGCACGCATGGCTAAACAAAGCGAAAGTCCACATCGCAATGCTGCAAGAGACCCACCTGACAGCTGAAAAACAAGCCAAGATGGCCAAGAAATGGGGCGACCAGAAATACAGCTCTGCATACTCTAATTATGCGAGAGGGGTAGCGGCCTGGATTGCCCAGGGCATCCCATTCCAACTCATCAAACAGGAGAGAGACGCCGAAGGCAGGGTCCTGATCATCCACGGAATGCTGGAGAACCGGGAAGTGTGTCTGGTGAATACCTACGCCCCAAATCACGATGCAACAGACTTCTTTAAATCACTCACACCCCGGCTGGCCCCGTATAGGAATGCCAAGACCATCTGGGCCGGAGATCTTAATTGCACATTGGACCCCAGACTGGACCGGTCATACGATAAACACAAAAGGGCCGCACGACCAGCGCGGGTGTTGCAGAAGACACTGGACCAGCTCGAGCTAGAAGACATCTGGAGGAAGGTACATTGGGGCGAAAAGGGTTACGCGCACTTTAGCGCCCCACACGGGACATTCACCCGAATTGACTATTTATTCATGGGCAAAGAGACACTAGGCGAATTCACTGGGGCACACATTCACGCACAAACCCTATCTGACCACGTCCCACTGGGAGCAACATGGGCACATACATACAGGAGAGACCCCCATAACCACGTTGAGACTCAGGGCGGAAGCACTCCTAGAAGGGGATTTCAAAGACCATTTCCAAACCACAATAGACGACTAATTCGAGCACAACATGGGTAGTGTGGACAGCACGGGAACGACCTGGGAGGCCTTTAAGGTGGTGATCAGGAGGGGCAGCGATTGGGAAAACGGGAGACCTTAGGAAAGAATCCCTGGCTGAATTGGATGAGATAGAAAGGGCGTAAGCACAGGCGGGGAGGGAGGGGGGAGAAACGGGCGACCTCACCACCCTGAGACAACAGTGTACGGCGGCCTGGGGGTGTCTAGGGTGGCTAGACTATGGGCATACAAAGGCTGCACGCAGAAGGGGATAAGCCTAGTAGACTTCTCGCCTGAATAACCAAACAGGAGACCAAGCGAGAACCGATAAATGCAATCCAAAATAGTCAGGGGGAGATCGAAAGGTCCAGGAGGGTATAAATACAGTGTTTTCGCAATTTTATGAGGAACTATATACCAAAGTACAGGAAGCAGAAGAGGGAGACCTTGAAGACGCATTTGCGGAAATCAAACTCCAACGACTGTCAGAAGAGCAGGCCCAGATGTTGTTTGCCTCCCTTACTTTGGAGGAACTGACGGAGGTCATCACCCAGTTACCGACAGGAAAGTCCCCGGGGCCTGATGGGTTACCAGGGGAATTCTATAAAAGATACAAAGATAGCTTGGCTCGGAGATTGTTAGAGACGCTGGAGTAGGCGTACGAGAGCGGACGACTCCCGAGCAGTATGTCAGAATCTGTAATAGTCCCGATACTTAAAGCAGGGAAGCCATCCCTCGAGTGTGGGTCCTACAGACCAATCTCTGTGATAAATCAAGATTCCAAGATATTGACAGCGGCATTGGCCAACCGGCTAAAAAGGGTGATACCCACACTGGTACACACAGACCAGACGGGGTATGTGCCGCAACGAAACACGGCATGGAATCTCCGGAGACTCCATCACGTGATTGATAGTACGAACCAAGAGGAGGGAGAATACGCAGTGGCGTCATTAGATGCAATCAAAGCGCTCGATTCAGCGAACTGTGACTGGCTTCTGGGGGCGCTCGCCCACTTCGGGATAGGCAGGGGGTTCCTATGTTGGATAAAGCTGCTGTACATCGACCCAAGGGCCAGAGTTAAAACGGGCAGGCATGTCTCAGGGGAGTGGAGCATAGGGCGAGGTACGAAACTGGGGTGCCCGCTGTCCCCCATGCTATATATATTGGCTCTGGAACTGTTTGCGGCCTTCCTAAGGACGGAGTACGGGGACACCGGCATAGTGATAGATGGGGAAACACACCAGATTTCAATGTACGCAGACAACATGCTGCTTTATGTCCAGGACCCACGAACCCACCTGCCGGATGTACTAGAGGCATTGGGAGCATTTGGCAGGTTGTCAGGAATCAGCATCAACAAGGGGAAATCCTCACTGTTCCCCCTGGCAGGCCTGAGGGCGACAACATCAGACCAACTGCCACACCTGGGCCTGACATGGACTCCAATCACCTTCAGATACCTGAGGGTGGACATATATCAGAACACCACGGAAACACACATGGCCAACACACAGGCAGCCCTGGATAAAATAGAGAACGCCATGCAGTTCTGGAAAACACTACCGCTGGGGACGATAGGCCGGGCGGCCCTAATGAAGATGATAGTTTTACCCTGACTCCTATATTATTTCACTAACATCCCCTATAACTTTCCTGGGTCCTTCTTCAGATGATTACACTCCACGACAAGGGCCTTCCTATGGGGGGGGGGGAGGAACAGGGTAGCACTAAGCACATTACAAAGGGGCTATGAATGGGGAGGGATTAAGCTCCCGGACTTTGAGCGTTACTACTTGGCCGTACAACTACAATTCGTAGTCCGGTGGCTGGGGGGAAGACACCTCCATAGATGCAATACAGTTTCGACCATCGCTCCAGCGATACTATTTGAAAGAACTCCTGTGGATAAACGAGACCCAAGCAAAAACCCTTCCCAGAATAGTCCAACTAGGCCGAGCACTGTGGAAAAGAGCATGGAAAGTACAGGACATGAGGGACCCCTGTTCAAGGCACATCCCCCTGACGGGACTAGTAGACACCCATATAGCAAGCCTGGCAACATTCAGAACACAGTGGGAAGACTTTCAGACCCTGGCGGGGGAGCAGGACATCCACAGTGGCTAATTCATATTGTATAATAGCATGGTCCAAGGAATAAGAAAGAGGTGGTAGACCCTGCCGGAAGAGGAAGACGTGGGTGGGCCGCTGGACGCCTGGTATGATGCATCTGAGGGGGGAAACACTGTGTTCAGACTTTACGAACAACTGTTGGGTTCCAGCAGCTCTAGGACACTGAACAGTCAAACAAAATGGGAGGAGGACCTTCAGCGACCCCTCAAGGATGAAGAATGGAACAGGGCCCTTCAATACGCAAAGAAAGTCTCCAGAAACGCAAGGTTCAGACATCTGCAGTTCTACATAGTGCACAGGGCATATTTAATGCCTAAAAGAATGTTGAACATGGGGGATAGACAAATACAGAGTTGCCCACGCTGCCAGGAAGAACAGGCAGATATGGTGCACATGTTTTGGACATGCCCGGGAGTGACAACCTTCTGGAATACGATACAGGAAAGAGCGTTGAAGGCAGAAATCCATATGCGAGCCTGGTCACCGGTGTCCTACATACTGGGCTAGTTCCCGAGGGGAGACAAGCAGAGGGTCCATGTAGCTAAGATGACAGACTTGATGACAATACTGGCAAAACGCTGCATCACAATGGCATGGAAAACAAGCGCAGGACCCTCGATAGAAGGCTGGTGGGTGGACCTACAAAAATGGGCAGTAGCAGAAACAACGGTCTGGACCAGAGCCTCGCAAAGGGGAGAAAATAACAGTGGGGCCAGGATACTAGCGTGGAATACCTTGGTACAAGATTTATTTGGGAGCGACGAGGAAAACAGCACAAGTGATTCGAGCGAGTCGGGAGGAGAGGAGAACTGTCCTGTCCACACTCGCGCACAGCATGCAGATTGGAACGAGGACACTATGACAGAGGAGGAGGGTGCCTAGCCGTGACCTGAGCGGATAACGCACATTGTGAACTCAAACCCGAAAGTGCCAAAGCAAATGTTGTGAGTTGTTGTTTATTTGTTTTGTGTTTGTTTGTTGTTAAATGAAAATAAAGAAAAAATGTTTTTAAAAAAATACAAACACACACATTTACACAACATACACACAGCAAACACTCTCTGTTTCATTCACACAAACATCCATCATGCACTCACTCAAAAGACAAGCATACACGCATCCATACACATATTTAAATAAAAAAATGAACATACAAACGCACACATTTAGACAACATACGTACTGCAAGGACTCTTTCATTCACACATGCACCCATCATTCACTCTCCTAACACAAGCATACATGCATCTGTACATATAATTAAATAATAAAAAAATTGGCATACAAACACAGATTACACAACACATACACAGCAAACACTCTGTTTCATTCACACAGGCATCCATCATGCACTCACTCATAAAAAAGCATACACACATCCATACAAATATTTAAATAATATATAACCGAGCATACAAACACACTCATTTACATAACAAACACACAGAAAGCACTCTCTCATTCACACCAGCATCCTCATCCTTTCACCTAAAAACACAAGCATGCACACATCCATACACATAATTTAAATTTGAAAAAATGAACATAAACAAATGTACCTTCTGCCGGGGGTCCTGAGGTTCCAGTGCTCCAGCCCCCTGCAAGCATGAACAGGAACCAGGAAGTTTCCTGATTCCTCAACATCAGTGCAAGGGGCCTGAGCGTGGGTCCAGAGACACCCCACTCCAGCCTGCTGTGTCTGTATGTGTGAGGAGGTGCGGGAGTGCCCTCTTGCACATACAGACGTGCAGTTCACCAGCCAGCATTTTAAATGTGCCATGCGAGGCTGAGCAAGCAAACTCCCCAGCCTTGCATGGCTCATTGATCTTCCGCGGCTGGGGACATTTAAATGTTAAGAGCACTCCCTGAGCTGAAAAGAATTGCAGAAAAAAATGGAGGAGCAGCTCCTATTTTACTGGGCGGCTTCTCCATAATGGGTGAGAGGTGGCCAAGACCCAGTGGGTTGATGCCCCCTCACCCATTATTGATGAACCGCCCCTGATCAGACCCCTTTGTGCCTATCACAATGTTAACTACTTTTAACACTGTTAACGTGTGTGGTGTGACTGTGCTCCTATAGTCCAAGTAAGACATAATGCCTCATTTGTGCACACAAAGTGGGACATACAGTAGTATCCTGTGCCGGGAAGATAGCTCAGGGGCATGGCGTTTGTCTTCGAAACAGAGCAACACAGGTTTCAATCCCAGTCTCATGCTTAGGGACTTCTCTCATTATAAAGCGTGTTACAAGCACATTACAAGTATTAAGCGCATTACAGTTAAAATGCGTTTTTCCAGTAAGATGTGACAGAACAGGGAGCTTTGGTCCCGCAGATGCTGAGAGACCCACTCTCGGAGCTCCAGGACTTGATGAGTCCATTCAGGTTCTGCTCTCCCCGCCTAGGGAGGTTTAATGCAGAGTGGCGGATCCTGGTCCTCAGGCAGAGTCACCCACAATGTGCCCTGGGAGTGGATAGAGAGCAGAGCTTGCCTCTGCCTTGGACTTCTCTTTCTTCACCTCAATGGCTGAGGGCTTTGGAAAGATCAACTCTCTCAAAAGAGGTCCACATGAATTCTTCCTTCGGTTCTTGAAGTCAAAATGTGAATCAAAGGTGTGGGAGACTCCTTCTTGTATTGACACAATCTCACAGTTGATTTGACAAAAGCAAGTCTAATTTAAGTGGTCCAATCCCTGTCCTTCTGCCAAGTGTTCTTTACCTTCTAACATAATACCAAAAGTAATTTGTGCTAAATAAAGTGGAGGAGAAGGAAGTACAGAGATAGAGAAAAACAAGATGGTGTAATCTTCCTCCAACTATGCTGAGCCCGCTCTGTCTACACTGGCTCTGCCCCCTTCCCTTGTCCATAGCATCAAAGGCCCTTTGGTATGTAGCACTCTTGTGTGAGGCTAGCTAGTCTTCTTATGATCAATGTGGCATTTGATTCATGTTTCCCAGAGGGAGGTATTAGCAGACCTCACTACAAATCAGAGAAAAGACACAGTAATTCAATCTCCTGCCCAGCAAGCTGCCATGGACTAGCTGTCTGGCAAGCATAAACATAGCCCTTTCACAGCTAAACTGGCTTTGCTGTGCTGCATTATATCAGTTTGACGTGACTATAAACTCAGGTATGGCTTATATTTCAAGTTAACACCTATCAACATGATCATAACTTTCATAGTGATGTGATTTGGGAACAGAGGTGCATATTATGAATGCAGCCTCTCCATTGAAGTGACTTGGCTGTCATTGAAACTATTAAGAGGACACCTATGAATTCTGAATCTGCTTTGTGCGACGTGGGTCCCGTGCCTGCTGGCCCTAGAGACCCAAGCTACTCCTCACTGATGAGGCCCAACAAGGCCAAAACATGTTTGGGGATGTTTGTGGTCTCGTGCAGAAGTGATGTGAGCTAGCAGTTTGGGTTGGATTGCCCCTTTTGGGGTGGGACCAAGCCTGATTTGCATATTGTCTTTCCCCTTCTGTAAAGGCTTGGCAGGAGAAGAAAAATGGTCTGGAGGGTTGCCCCGAGCAATGCCAGTGGTTAAGATTCAGTCTAAACCTTCCAGCCATCACCTCTTTGTTTTTGCTTTGTCACCCCGAGTGGGACGGGTATGCCCAGACGTGGGTCCCGTGGCTTCTGGGCCTAGAGACCCAAGCTACTCCTCACTGATGAGGCCCAACAAGGCCGAAACATGTTTGGGGATGCTTGTGGTCTCGTGCAGAAGGGATGTGACCTAGCAGTTCGGGCTGGACTGCCCCTTTTGGGGTGGGACGAAGCCTGATTTGCATATGGTCTTTCCCCTTCTGTAATGGCTTGGCAGGCGAAGAACGATGGTCTGGAGGGTTGCCCCGAGCAATGCCAGTGGTTAGGACTCAGTCTAAACCTTCCAGCCATCACCTCTTTGTTTTTGCTTTGCCACTGGAGAGCAGATGCGGCAGCTCGGGATACTGATTCAGCAGGACACACGTGTAAACTATGCTTTTGGCATGGGGTTTGCTGAAAGGAGGTTCTGGTTAGCAGGCCACACATTCTGAGACAGAATTACCTACATAATTGGATTATTAATAAAAAACAAAAAAGTCAGGGCTTAATATTTCACACTGATTATTTTAAATGTATACAGTATGTTTGTAATTCCATCTTAAACGGAGTGCCCACCTAACCAGAACTCCCTTTCATGAAGTCCAATGACAAAAGCATAGTTACACATGTGCCTTGCTGCATCAGCCAAATGATCTGCAGCACCTGCTTTCTAGTGGTGTTCAAAGGTCAAAGGTGCCCAGTCTGACAGCTGCTATGACAGCAAAGTCACTGCTTTGCAGAGATTGAATTTAAAATATTCAGCTGTGTTCCAGGTTCACATAATCATGATGAATTATCATCCTGGTGGCTGTTCTATCTGGAAACATAAGCCATCCCTTAGTTTGTGGTATTGAAACTCGTAATCACACAACCCCTTCTGATCTATATCATTAACATGTCAACACTTAGGACCAAGGCCTGCCACTCTGCTTGCAAAGCTCTTAGGCTGCAAGAGCAGAGACTGAAAGGACTGGATCTGTAATTTTATGTCTACCCATGTCAGCCAGGCGTAAAGCGGCATGCTGTGTGAGCCATAGGCCCAGCATTGATGCTACATGCACAGTACACTGCAAACACTTTCATATTCAGTAAACATGTGCCATGAGCTTTAACTTATTATATTGAAGTACAGTACAGTAGAGGTTTTTTTTCAATAGTCCGCTCTGAGCACTAGTGACCTTTAGTCTGGTGCATTAGAGTCCTCTTCTATAAGCATAATTATTCACTACTTTTCAGACCTTTCTGTGATGAGTGCGAAGTGTCCTAATAAACAGTAAACAAAGAGCTAACAATGCAAATTAAATATGGCACTGCGAAAAAACTACAAACCTCCGTCCTTGCTGTAATTTACACAGGAACAGTGTTGTCCGCTGACAATTTTGATGGAAATATTTTTTTGTGCTGGATGACGAAGGTCATGCTTGCTATAGTTTACACAAGAAAGAGCTTGTTCGCTGACACCATAGCTAGAGAGCAGGCCTCCCTCTGCCCTCTGTGTAGACAACTTTAGTGGTTGTAGGCAGAGTACAGTTTTAATGTGTTGAAGGATGGGCATGCTAATGATGGCAGGCGACACCTCCTGCCCACTGATTATAAATAGACCACGCTCAAAGCCCAAGCAGCAGTTTGGGGTGGCAGATCTGGCAAGTAGACATGGGGCAGACACAGACGGCTGGAAAACTGGAGGGAGAAAACAGAGGCCTTCCAGAAGGGAGGGGCCAACTCCCTCTATTTTCATTTACTGGCTGTTAAGGCCACTAAGCTGGATTTAGGGTTGGTTTAAGGCATTTTGAGTCCCAAAGGACCTTGTCTATTGACACCTTGAGCAGAATTTTGATTTTTGATGGAGCTGCATGGGAATATTTTTGATTTTTGGCCCCAAGGCACATCAGCTCACCACCTAAAAAAGCAGGCCCTGTTCTGGATGGGCTACACAATGGTACCATATATCCCAATGGACAATTTAATTCTTTTGAAGCAGTTGTTCCTTATTATTTATGTGTTTCTGATGGTGCTCCAATACAGAGTTTCTTTTATATTTTTGCCAATCGTTGTCATTTTTTCCTGGATTTTGTAAACTGATTCAGGCATCTAAATGTATCCAGTTCTCATTTATCTACCTTCTACAGTTACTAAGTATGAGAGAACTTTTACCCTTTATTAAAATCATATTGAGAAAGGTGCTGAGGTATTTGGGCAGGTGCTTCTATGAGGCTGCCTATCATGATTTGGTGAGGCAGATGTTTCAATGAAGATTGACCAGCAATATTTGTGAGGCTGTCTAGCATGACCTGGTGAGGCAGGTAGTTGGTTTTTTAGGTGACTATTATTTCCTGGAGAAGGTTGATCAGTCTTAGGGGGTCATTACGAGTTTGGAGGTAGCCATGGCGCTATCAGCGCCATGGCTGCCTCCAAATCCCGGTCCGGGTCCGGTCTGACTGAATTGGGACTTACCGGGTCATTCCGACCTTGGAGGAACCAGTAAATCCTCATTCAGTAAACCATTCCCCATTCCCATTTGAGCCCCCATAGGGCCCCCATCAGCTCCCTGATCCACTTCCCACATCACTCCTGCATGTATCTGCATGTTGCAGTAGCAATGCCAAATCTAAGTGGTTTTGGCTTATTGATCAATGATCAGAAATTGATGAAAAGAACCCAAGAACGATGTCTCTATGCTTGAACCATTGAGTTTGAAAACACTCCTTTCCATATGGAAATCCTATACCCAGGGATGCTGACCTGCTGTTACATCTGTGTGTCATCTGTGTGTGTATATTATTAGAGTCCCCGGATTATGAGTAGGTTGATGAAGGCCAATATTAAAGATCAGCAGAGATAGTGGAAAGCTGTGGGGCACCCGATCCATTTTCCCATGGAAGGGTAAATACCCCTCACCCTAAACTCTTGCCCTTTTACGTCCACAAAATATATATAAACAGTCCCATCGCTGAGTTAGATGGCCTGAGGCGGAAAGGTGGATCAGCAAGATGGAAGGTCCGCAGTGTTGAGCTTTGCTGGCATATCCAGCAGAGTGAGGAGTGGCAGACCACCTGCATGCTCACTATTCACGATCATCTACCATGTAGAGCCAGCACCACCTAAGTCACATGCTCTGGTTAAATCTGGACTATTGACTGCCCAACACCCATTCAACCTTCCCAAAAGGCTGTATCTGTGCAACAATAACACTTCAGAAATCATACAGAGCTATGGAAATATTGTTTTGGACAACTACATCAAAATCTGAGGTTATATTTCTTTGGCCCTCGGATATTACACCTGAATGCTCATGAGGGCATTGAAGCTGTCCCTGGAGAAAATAGTTTCTTTTATTTGATAATTGTTTATTAGTGTAAAATGTTGCAGCAAAATGAAATATGGCATTTGCTATGGTCCGGATGCGCCTCCATGTTAATGACTTTGACTGCAAGATTTAATGTTTGGCCTCTTGTTTTTTTGAGCAGCGCATGCTTGGGATGCAAATTATGGCTGAATTGCCTTGGGCATGAGCCACTGGGCCGAGTGTGCCTCCATAATGAGAAAGTGGACCACTGTCCGTGGCCAGTGGCTGCATTCCCTGCGGCCTGTACTTTAGCCAGGTTTCAGGCCACGCCAAGCAACCAACAGCAGCCATGGGGACGGGCAATTTAACACAAATTTGAATGTATGAATGTTTTTCAGTAAATAGGATAGATATAGAGGTTGCTTAGAAATGAATAGGTGAGTTAGTGTTAGATCCTTTGATAATGAGACTTGTGAAGTGGTGGTATACATGCTGATGCACAAAACATATGGGCCTCAGCACAAGTTGGGCTGTAATGCTATTACCGCCAGCGCTATTAGCCCTGCTGCCAAACCCCCCGGCGCTATTAGCGCCGGATCATGGGTTTGGCGGAACAATTAGTGCCCATTCCCCATTGGGCCCAATGGGGAAAATGTGCGTTATTATCACTGGTGGGTTTCCCGCCGGCAGTAATAGCGACAAAAATCGGCAAATTTGCCACGGATTTCCGCCAAGGCCATGATCTGGCAGACCCTTAAATGTGGCGGTAATAGCGCTACCGCCGCATTTAAGGGTTACTGCCAGACTCGTGATGAGGCCCATTATGTTACTTTCCATTTTTTAAATGTCTGGCGTCTGGTAATACGTGAGTTAAGATATTGCTGGGTACAATGAATAGTTGGTGATACAGTGTTGAGTCCTGGGGCAACCCTGTGAGACTTGGAAGTGCTGGATTGTGGCAATGCGTGGCAACCCATGTGTTACCCACAAGCTTAAGTACCGGCATGGTGATTGCAGAAGATGGGCAGTTTTCAGCTCATGTACAGAGCACAGTGTAATGGGTGCACGTGATCCAGCAGTGCTCTGTTCAGTGAGCTCTTTGGGAGCCCCAGGAGACTTGGAAGTGTTAAGTTGTGGGAGTGCTCACAGTGACATCATTCTCGCGCGAACCCAAGGTTTTGCGGTGGATCTTCCGTGTCAGAATCGTCATTATAGTTGACAGGGAGGTTGCAGCAGAGGTACAGGTCCAGAAATGCGGCACATCCCCTAGCAGTGAAATTGGAGCATCTGATATGGTTGTGCTCTGTTAAGAAATATGGGGTGAGTTTAACTTAACAATTCGTATCAGAGGGTGGTGCTTTCACTTAAGCTGATACCTCAGGTTCAATGGAGGGCCATGAATAGTCATTGGATTCCTTGTGATTGCCCTTTTTGCACACTCCTCCTACAGACATGCTAGAGGTGCAAAGTGTCATAAGACTGCCTCGGATTGATATAGAAGTGCAATTCCAGGTGCTGCCTATTTTTTAACCCAGCAGAGACCAAGATAAATAAGTCATCTGTAAGGATAAGGGCAACATTGGTGACAATGTTCATTCTTTTTAAAGGTAATTGCATGAAAAGAAAGGAACATTTGCTACCTTATTTTTTGTAACTGCATGTTGCACGTATAGTATATGTACTATATACATTATTTAAGAGGCTACATTACTTAGACAAATCTGAAAATATTCTAAATTAAATAATGATCTAGGGCCGTCTCTCACCAAAATGTTCTCACGGCTCATGTCCCCTAGCACTCAATATTTCTGGGTCTGAATCATTGTGACACATTCCAGGGACATGTTCCCTCACTCCTACTTGAAACCCATAAAGGAATTTTTCTAAGCTACAAAACCATGCAGGTGTGACTTGTATGCTGGAAATGCACCTTTCAGTGCGAGACGATGACAGGCTACAGTAGGGTTTCGTCAAGTACAAGATTGTTTTCTCACATCCGGGCGCCTTACAGAGAATGGGTATCTTGATCAATAAGAGCCTGGTTACCCTCAAAACACAGCCACACTGAGGGTAGGATAGTTATAGTATAGCATGAAATTTCCCTGAAATTCCTATAAAACAAGCCTCCACACTTCAAGTTCACACTGTAGCACAACTCACGCCCAACACACATCTACTCAGTGACAACATTCAGTACTCTTTTTGTTCATCACTGACAATACAGGCATGTTTACAATCAAATATTCCATCCATGCACCCCTTCTCTAAAACAAAAGAGGTGATGGCTGGAAGCTTTGGAATAACTCCTAACCTTGGGCATTGCTCTGGGCAACCCTCCTTACCACTGTTCCTCAACCTGCCAAGCCATTAAAGAAGGGGAAAGACCATATGCAAATCAGGATTGGTGCCACCCAGACCCTTGTCTTACTTCTGTACATGTTTCATGAGTGTTGAAAACGAGTGCCCCATCATTCTCCTCTAATGCCCTTTTACTTTCTTCTCCAAACTAAGGTCTGGGTACCCAGTGACATAATGGGCTACTCTACGGAGAAACCTCAGTTCAGTTAGCTAGATGGTGTGGACTGGCACAGTATAACCTGCTAACATAACATAACATTATGTAACATATAACATGACATGAGCATTAGTGCCCCATCATCCTCCTCTAATGCCCTTTTACTTTCTTCTCCAAGCTAAGGTCTGGGTACCCAGTGACACAATGGGCTACTCTACGGAGAAACCTCAGTTCAGTTAGCTAGATGGTGTGGACTGGCACAGTATAACCTGCTAACATAACTTAACATTATGTTACATATAACATGACATGAGCATTGAAGTTAGAGTACTCAAAGAGATTTGAGGAGGCTTTGAAGAATACTTTAGAGTATGGGGATCTCCCTTAATTTGAAAGTATTGTTTCATGGATGGAAATATTTAAGTCCAAAAGAAAATGTGTGAAACGAGCTGGAGGGCATAGAGTCTTTGTTACTGGGAATTTCAGGACCAAATAGAAGAACGGGGCCTGAATGCCGAGTTCCTTTATAGGGTCACAGAACTCCAAGGTGGCTTGCAATGCCCTTTGTATGTGTGGTAGGTGGTATTTTATTCCTTATAACACATGGCCACACATGGCATTCCCTTTAATAAATTGTCAATTGCTTTATATAATGTAAGAGATCTCCAATTTGCTGACACATATAAATATAGCAGGGGCAAATTTCAAGGTAACTAGCCAGCCATAAAAAGGCCACTTGCCACATCAATCCTGTACATACGCACAGCACACCATTTCTTACACGCCAAAACAAACAAACAAACAGTAAACTATCACTCGCAAATGCCTAGTGGAAAGGGCACATTTTGCACCCTGCAATATAGAATGCAGTTTGTTCTCTACTGGCTCCCTCGGCCTTCCCCGGAAATCCATACCTCATACCTGATGGTGGTAATCTAGCTATATACCTTTTATTATTTCCATAAATGCAACATGCTTAGCTTTTGGTAACTACCAGAATTAAGACATTGGGTCTCATTTCAAATTTCCTGGTCCGGTAACAACAGTGCTGATAAGTTACCGGCACTGTTGTTACCGGACCAGCAAACTACGGGTTCTGCTCACGGGTGCCTTGGTCTGACCTGGCGGGCAGACCGGCACCCATGAGCAGACCATGTCGGATGCACCGGCACCATTTGCGAATGGGGCCGGTGCATCCGACCTCCCCATTCCCATTGAGTCCAATGGGACTCAAATGGGAATGGTGAGCAATAATTACCGGCACCCAGCAATGGCTTTTACTGGGTCCTCAGGGCTGGAATGCCCGGTAAGTCCCCATTGCCGGGTGCCGGTAATTTCATGACTCCGGCAGCAGCTGTGCCCGTTTTACCGGCTCGGTAGGGTCATAATGACCCCCATTGTGTGTTAAACTGGCTGCATTTAAGTGCTGGTAAATATTTCTGGTGCTAACTACAACCTGCTTTATTTACCCTAGCAGCATGGCCATACTACGATCAGTATTGAGTGTGGGTTTGGAGATATTTGTATCCATTTACCGTTACTACATGTAGTAAACACTGGGTACCTGGAAAGGACAGCATGATGCCCAGTATTGCAAGCATTCCATGCTCATTGGATGCCGCGTACCTGGTGCGGCTCTGTGGGACATGCTCGCTATGTGCCCGGGACACGACAGACATGGGGTGCGGTATTTACTGCATTCGTTAATTAACAAATGTTAACTGCCTCCACACAAAAGGTTGCTGAAAAATGAGTTTCGCTGACGAGAAATTTGGCAGTGCAGCAAAACATCTGGCAGTGGTAATTGCTGGATTTTTTTTTTTTTTACATTCACTGCCGATCTGTTTTTGAAGCCAGAATGATATTACTGTGAAGATGACCACCTGCAGAGCAATATTTTCAGCAGCATTATGTATCGTCGTTGACAATGCTGGGATCCCCCTGACTTCATTTTGAAACTATGCCCCATTATAGTATTGTGCTCAACCCTGCAGGCTATGCCTCCTTTTCGCTCTCTGCTAGTTAAACGAGCCACGGATGTCACGCTCACTGGTTTCCTGAAACACGTCTTCTGCACTTCACACCAAATGAGCAAGAAGGTGTTGCATTATTGATGCTTTGGTGTATTCCATGGGGTACTGCTGTCAGCGGGTTGAGGCAGTTTATTGGGCCAATTTATATCCATCAGAGTCAATTATTTCTCAGTGCTTTCTCTATCTTTATTGTTAAACCTTTCTTTTTTCATGAGGTCATGTGGGGTCATGAAGAAAATGTCAATTGTCTTGAAAAGTAGTTGGGAAAGATCAATGCTGGGATGTACTCAATGCATTAATACGTATGCTGGGATGACTCGAAAACAGGAAAGAGAAAGAAGGGGGATAGCAGATAGAGAGCATGTGAGACAGAGAGGCAACAAGGAGAGAGAGTGAGTGAGTGAGTGAGTGAGTGAGTGAGTGAGTGAGTGAGTGAGTGAGTGAGTGAGTGAGTGAGTGAGTGAGTGAGTGAGTAGGTGAGTGAGACTGATTCAAATTGGAGAAATGGGAGAGTTCATAGGAGAAGGGTGATAGGCAGTGCTTTAAGTGGGCCAGGGCTAGCTGGGGCCAGGGCCCTGGCAGTCTCCAAAAAGTGGGGGTGAACCAAGGCCCTGACGGGGAGCCACGGTCCCACCACAGCAGGACACATTATCCCGCCACAGCCGCGACGGTAAATCCGGCTGCCATTTTCAAGTCAGGCAAGCTGTAACTGACAGAAATGCCAGCCAGCCACAGCGTTGCTCAAACTGGAAGTTGTCGTTTCAGCAACACTGTGGCTGACTGGCACTTCTGTCGGTCATTGTAACTTCCTCTCACAACCCCTCGCGCAAGAAATGTACAGTCCCTTTGTTTACACCCCTCCCCAGGTCACTGAGGCGTCTTTGACCTTCAGCAAACCTGGGGACTAGAGCCCGAGGCGTCTTTGCCCATTGGCAAAGCTTTATAAAAGAGGGCTCGAATTGTGTACTTTTATAAACATAGAAATATGTGACATATTTCTATGTTTATAAAAGATTGCTTGAAAAGTACGCAGAACATAGTAAGGTATGCACACAAATATATGAATGCTTACATATGTTTATATTTTTGTTTGCCTACCTTACTATGATTTGTGTACTTTTCATACCATGCCATCATGGAAGCCACGTCCATTTTAGAGGCCAGACCCCCAAATGAGTGCCCCCCTCAATTTCCTAAAGCAATGGTGATAGGGGAAGGGACTCAGAATCTCAGAGAATTGAAAGAGGGAGACATTATTAGGATGGTTAAGGGCATGACTGAAAGAAGGCAAAGTGAAAGTGTGTAATGACAAGCCTTGTACCAGCACATTCAAGAGCCCAAAGGAGTGCAGTTGCTCAATGACTGTTGACTATGCAGAGCTAAACGGATCAGCAATGCCATCACATGGGAAGGCGTTATTTACAAGGATGACAACCAGGGGTGGACTGGCCTCTTCACCCTCGGCCTTTTTTGTGTGGTAACCTATTTTATTTCCACGTTTTCTCAGGAAAAGTGTTGGGTTTCTGAAAATGTGTGCCATAGAGCCACTTTGAAAAAATATTTACCAGTCCACTCCTGATGACAACTTTCAAAAAAGTTCCAGCAGTAGTGCAGAACCTGGCAGCAAACTAGGAAAGGTCAGGCCAAAGTGCTTGATTTGGTAGGGTGGCAGAACGCAAGTGTATTTTGGGAGACCCAACTTACTGCCCTTAAGTGTTGAAAGTTCAGAACACATGCACCAGCTGCAGGTTACGAGGAGGAAAGGGGGGTATACTTGCCAGGGGGGAGGGATACAAGGGGCTGGTCTGTGGAGAGGCAAGAAAGAAGGTACAGAGAAAGAGGGTTCAGTAGTGAGTTGCTAAAAGCATGTGGACTTAGAGGGTAAATGGAAACTCGTCCTTCAGTAAGTGAGCCTGTATCGCTTGTTTGAATCGGAAGTATATCTTTTCTAGCGGCAAGGCTTGGAGAAGGGCATTTCAGAATTTCGTTTCATAATACACAAAGGATTTAAGGCCCTGTTGTTGTTTCCTAGGTTTTGGTAGTATGAGGAGCTGTGTATAGAGGTAACTGTTCAGTGATACTACAATGGGTAAGACACACTTGTTTGAGATTTATGCAGGACGGCAGCTCAATGGCTTGAGGCATGGTCTATTGTGGTCACATGTCCTGGTGCCCAGAATACGTCCAGCGATACAATTCTGTACCAGGTGCATTTCTATTTTCTTAAGGGCTAGGGAGATTCTGTTTCAATAATCCAAATACACGGATCAAGCTGGCTCTGATTTTTGTGTAAATTCAAGAAAAGGACATATGTTTCTCCGAAAATGTATTTGGAAGTGGGATTTCCAAACTACATCCTCAATCTGAGGTGAAAAAAGAAAACCCTAAATCAAATAGGAGTCCTATGTGCCTGGCTTTCATACCTGCCTAAGGGCGTGAACCCACCCCTTTGGGCCAATGAAAATAGATGTTTGGGCATTGGAATAATAAAAGGTAAGTCTTAGTCGGATTCAAGCATCGCAATGAGGAATTAGACATGTGATCTTCGGACATATGAAATGATTTGGCAAACTCATACAGCAGGGAAGCCCATGGCAACATGTGGCCATTGAACCAGGTGTGCATTTCACTGTTTAACACCGCCAGTTTGAACTTGCTCTTATGATCCTCAAGAAATGTTGATAACCTGCGTACGGCCGTTTCCATAACTCCCAGTTTATGTTGGAGACTGTTTAATAGTGTAGAGTGGTCTCCTCTGCTGTAGGCCACTGATAGATCCTGTAAGATTAGGACAGCTGCAATGTGATAATCAAGCCCTAAGCATGTTTTCTTCACTGACTTGGAACATTGTCTCAATACTCCTCAGGGGACAGAACATAACAATAACTTTGTGTGTACATAGACTAAAGCCTTTGACGTTGGATTTTGGTAATGCATTAGCCGTCTCAGTGAACTAGTCAGTTTGTTTATTACTTTCAATAGACATTTGTATTTCTGCATGTTTTCCTTGAAGCAACATTATCCATCATTTCTTGTAAGGGTGTTATCTGTGCTGAACTCTGGGAGAGGGCACAAGATTCCCCACTGAATTTGAAGGTTTCTTTTGTACGGCTGCCATGCACGTGAACGAATTATAAATTGTTCTTGACAATACGTGTGGGGTACACTCCTGCTTAAATCTTGAAGAGAAGCTTGTCTTTGTCTTGTGATGTTTTTCCCTACTTGTTCCAGGTTCTTGCCTTTCTTTTTCATTTGCTTCATAGGTCTGAACGAGTCCTGTTTGTTATGGTTCTCGTACAATAAGAACAGGTGGCCAGTATAAGCTGGTGGTCTGACCATGGCAACTGAATATATGAGGGCTGCTTTAGTGTAATGCTCCTGGCCATGGGGATGTCTAGCGCATGCCCATCTCTATAGGTAGGTCCGTCAATCCAATTGGAACAATTTGCATTAGTCATGATCTCTGAGAAATGATCATGGGCTTGTTACGAGTGAGCTGGTCCGGTAACAACGCTGGAACGAATGTCAGTACAACCGGCTCTGGCATTGTTACCGGACCGGTTGACTGCGAGTCTGCCAGTAGGGGTTGTGAACTATCGGCAGGTATGACCTGCTGTGAGTTCCGGTCCCTACCGGCAGAGAAATCACTAAATCACCAGTAGGGTTAGAGGTGCTGGTGCTTCAGTGGTTCCATCCCATGGAGTCCTGCATGACTCCATGCAATGAGAACTTACCGCCGTTACTGGCGCCCGTAATATCCCGGTAGCACTGGGATTTTGGGTGCGGTCCCAGTAAAGCGAGTCTGCTGGTAACCTGCCGGTAGCAGATGTGGGTTCCCGACACACTCGCAATGAGGCCCAATGATTGACTTAGACATGTCTACAATATGTGCCGGTACATCGGACCAATGTTGTACAAAATTGGTATTATATCTCAGTGGTCTGTAGACTGATTGGCAAGTGATGGTTTTCTTTTTGTCAATCCCACATTTGCAGACTAGAAAATGTAAGGTCAGTGTCTGGATCGAAGCATGGGTACTTTTTATTGATCTCAAAGTATCAGTACCCCTCCTTCACCCCCTTCAGTTCTCTGTTATTAGTGACAGTGTTGAATGAGGGAGGAAGTAGAGTTCCAAGCTACGTTGTGAAGTTATCTGAGAACCAATTTTCTGATAACCCTAAGAAGTCACAATTAAATTCTTGCAGTATACCATAAATGTCAGTTGCACACGTTCTGGCCAATCTGGCATTCAGTGTTCCTTTTATGAAAGTGCCAGGTGGTTTACTAGGTTTTGGTGAGTTAGTGATGTTGCTTTTCGGGAGACCACTCAGGAAGTGGGGCTCCAGGAAGGTTGGTTCATCAGGTGTGCCGATTTTCTTTATCTCACTGGTATATACAACTATCTTCCCTTGCTACACTGGGGGTAACCACCCTTAACATGGTGCTCCCCATATTACTGCCTGTACTGGTGAGAGGGGACGGTAAAGACTTAGGTTCAGGTATAAGGAGGTCCATAGCTATTTTGTGGACGAAGACCTGGAAGCAGGTCTGCCAATATCAGAGGACTGACTTGGTCACATTCGAACATGATCGTACATGTCATACAAATGTTGACCGCAATTTTTATGTTACCTTGTTCTATGAAGAGATGTTTTAAAGCTGGACCATACTGACTTGGGCTTTAAACGTTTTTCTTACATTGCTTACATTGTTAGAATTAATGGAGGTGCTTACAATTTCTGGCAAAAGTATGATTTCTGTGCAAAATTGAATCATTGTCTTGTGGTCAGATCACTTTACTACCCCTTTTACAGACAGCCTTCTTGACACCATCAACATTCCCACGCTACATCCTCTGCCCCCAAGCTATGCAAATCAGCCACTTCACAAATGCAGCTCTCGTACCATGCGTGCCACTACTTTACACTGAACCTACCTCACTCCTCAACAACTTCAACTCCACCATCACCTACACTCCAAGCCAAATAGACCCCTTCAAAAATCAAAACACACATAACCACCACCACCACGAGCGATGGGACAATGATTCCGTCCCCTACATTGAAGCCAGATGCAAAAAAAAAGACTGGCAAAAGAACCCATGCACCACAACCAGGAAACCCCTCAAAGACTGCTGATCCAAATACAAGAAGACCCTATGTAAAGCCAAAGCCACTGCTACCTCAAGAGCTCCACTACAACCACAATAAAGCACAAAAGCTTTTCAACATCATCAACTCACTCTGAAAACCTCCACCTTATCCCCAACATCACATCACCCACCTCCGTCTGCAACTCTGTCATGGACTATTCAATTCCAAGATACACAACTTCAGACAGGCCCTCCCCAGCACATACTCCTCCTCCCTGCACTCCCAAAATCTCAAACACCTGAGACACATTCCACCTCATCCACCAAGACACACTAATCACATTCGCAGGCTAAAAAATAAACTCCACTCCATCCCACTACCTCAACACATGACCAAATCAAGGCACCTCAAACTGCATCACCACCATTGTTCCACATTCGATCAACATTGTTAACTCCTGCCTCTCACAAAGCAGCATGCTTCAACACTAACAACAGGGCCCATCTTCCCTTCCTGAAGAGACCAATCTTCCCTGCAAACTACAGTTTTACCTCACCAGAAGCATGGAACTTTTGTAGCAATCCAACTCCAACCTTGCACCAGAACAAGGAACCGCCTCAAGCCATTTCAGCCAGGCTTCCATCCCAGCCGAAGCTCTGAGACAGCAACCCTTCATAAAATAAATTAGCCTTCACAACATCACTGACAGAGGACAGACACTATCCAACACAACATCCTCCTAAAAATCCTATCCCACAGGATGCAACTATCATGCAATGTTCTAAATTGGTTTACCTCTTTTCCTACTGGCTGGACACAATTTATCCCCATGCCTCCTATCATTCCAACCCCACCGTGGCAAAATATGAAATACAAAAAGGATCCTCTCTATATCCTCTACTTTTCAATATATATGCTGGATCACTTGGACCATCTCTGAGCAACCTCAGCACACACTTTAACCAGTAGACAGGAAACCTGCAAATATACCTCCAGATATCTTCCCCCTCCTAACTCCACACTTCCAAAAAACTGTCTCTCTACCGTCACCAAGCACACTCTAAAAATGAACCAACAAAAATCTCTCTAAATACCAGCGAAAATCCCTAGGCTTCACTATCAACCCCTGCCTATCCTTTATAGACCACATTGCAACCTTCAAATTCACCTCCTACACAATATAAGACACATTGTGCCCCTTAACCTCTGTCCAGACACTCGTTCTCTTCAAACTGGACTGCAAAAGTGCAATCCTCACTTGACCCCCCAACAACAATCTTGCTCCCTGCAAGTCATAAAAAACGCCACAACAAGACGTATCCTGAACTCAACCAAACAAACATCATTCCATTTCTCTCACACCAGCACTGACTCCTCGTACCCAACAGAATATGTACAACCTCAGGACAAACGTGGAGCGTGAGAGAGAGTGGAGCGAAAACAAAGAAAGACTTCTGGCAAACCAGCAGCGAGAGGAACACTGAAACACACGCTGAGGGTCAAACGTGGAAAAGAAATCCAAGGAGTCAAAAAGATGCTGCCCTACTGACTGAAAAACACATTGGGGTAATATGGAAGGGAAGTGGTGGAAGACAGGCAACCAGAACTCAAATCAGAAGCAAGAAAATGTTGTTAACAAAATATGCCTCGAAGAATTTGATATTGTATTTACCGTTCTTTTGCCCACTACTTATGACCTTTCAGAGGTTCATTCATCGAGTGTGCTTCGGGACCTTCTCCTGCGCCCTTGTTTATGTCCTTGATGGCGGCGCTCAACAGTGTTGTGTTTCTGGAGACATTGGGAAAGTGATGTTTCACAGCACAACACAGTATATTGGGTTCCATGTGTGCATGTAAGAATACTACTGTGCTGCACACTCGGACGTGGGTGTTGGTATTGAATCAGTTTAGCAGGAATCTTCTTTATGATCATAATTTTAGGGGGGCAAAGGTGTTTGTGCACCCCAACTATCGTGGCACAACATTTTGCCCACCTCATTTGCAATTATAGGCAAGTAGATTGGTGTGAAGTCTCTACGTCAAGTTGCCATTGTTGAAATGTTTTGATGCCGAGGGCAAAAAATGCTGGTGGCAGAATGCAAGTTTCTTAAGTGTATCTCCACTGCACCAAACATCAAATATCCTACCTTTTCTCAAAAGCTAAACCCCAGTCCCAGAGTTGAATGGGAATGCTGCGCCAGTGTTTTCTTTTTTGGCACCATCATTTATAAAGGGGCAAAATTAGTTAATAGATGTAAAATGATACCCACCAGTGGCACATCTTCTCTAGGCACTAACTCACCAATTGGCGCAAATCTCCATTTGGTGCCACTGCATCCTTAAAGTATACCCGTGCTACATTCATGCTGTTAATGACTCCAATCAAGCAATCCCACTAAGTCAGTGCCTGGTCTGGGATGCCCAAGGGAAGCCCTTATTTATATATTTTGATGTCCAGTTTGTGTATTCTGGATGACAGCCCATATATAACACCCCGCTCTGAGAATCCCCCTTACCCCACTGAGCCAAGAAGTAAGTTTGTTTTGCAAATTTAAAAGGTTTATTTGTGAATTAAACAATTGATATATATATCGCACTTTATAATAAATTAATAATTGATATCACACTTGTGAATATGAGCAGTAATCAGCAATAGGTAATCCTACAATAGCACAGTTCTGGTGACTTATGACTAGGAACAGGGGAATAAGGTATCAGAGAATGCTTTATGGTTTCAAGGAGATGCAAAGATGAATAAAAGGCAGTACAGAAATAAACTTGATATGATTTCAGCAAAAGATAATCTGATCACTTTTTCTTTGACAATTCACTCCCCCCCTATGCAATGTAAGGAGATGGAAGTACAACGCACAATTCTCAGGAATACACACAAATGCAATACAAAGTTCCAGTTCCCCCCCCAGCGAGCTTAGAGGAAAACAGGTATGATTTTAAACACAGGCAAAGTCCCTTAAATGTGGTATGCAATGAAGTGAAAAATATGCTAAAAGGATTTTAATTCCCTCTAGAAGTTGAGGGTGGGTGACAGCTACTTTGTATTAGTTCAGGATCACTTTAGCAATGCTCTATGAATGATTGTCAGGTTGCAAATGAATTTCAGTAAAGGAAAGCAAGGAGCTGCTATTTTGACACGTGAAGAAATTTGAGCCAAATCGCAAATCGCTGCACTTTTTGACGAGTGCGTCGAGCGTGATTACGGAAAAAGTATAATGAATGCAAAGTCGGTTCTAGGTTCGTTGGAAATCCCAGAATCTTAGCTTTAAGGTGACAGTTAAATTTCATTCCTAGGACAAACGGTTCAAGAGATACCGACGATTTAGTGAAGGTAGATTTTCAGAAATGAAAT
This sequence comes from Ambystoma mexicanum, assembly GCF_040938575.1. Classification (NCBI taxonomy): domain Eukaryota; kingdom Metazoa; phylum Chordata; class Amphibia; order Caudata; family Ambystomatidae; genus Ambystoma; species Ambystoma mexicanum. The sequence continues at coordinate 618,059,110 of NC_090923.1, read as the reverse complement.
TTGAAAGTTCAGAATGACAGAGGACAGTTTTGCAGCTTTGAATCAAAATAAGGGACACAATTTCTATGAAGCAGTTCTCAATAGGTTAAAATAGTTTGAATTAGATTATTTTAAACTAAGAGATTGGGTTTTGCACAGTCCTGGCTGAGTACTCACACTATAATTTTGAAAGGAATGGGCCTCCGTGTTCGATCTGGTCCGGTTTGGACTGGACTCCTGACGGTTCTGCTCACAGCGGTCTGGTCTCTGGTTCTGGCAAAAGTTCTTGGCACTGCACGGCAATCTGGTCTGGGTCTGGTGTTTCTGGATAATTCTACCTTCTGGGTCTGCTACCGGTTCTGGCAAAAGTTCTTATCTCTGGAGATTGATGGATTTGAAGTCTGGAGTCTCTGGATGTGAAGTCATCTGTCAGCGTGCTCCGCGTGCTGGAAATTGAAAGTCCCTACCTGGCTTCCAGTGGCTCTTTTTATGTGTTTTGAAAATGGGTGGGGCGGCTAATTCTGCATGCCCAACCCTCTCAAGATTTGATAGGTCAAAGGATTCTTTGGTCCCTGATTTGAGAAAGGATAGTGTGTCAGAGTAATGTCAGCCATTTACGATCTATTGAAGAAACGCCCCTTTGCTTTTACCTTAGAAATCATTTTTCATAACTAAACATATTTCCCAGATACACAGTTGTTTGACATTACATGTACATATTACAGATTACTTAAGGTACATTCTGGCCCAACTCTGATCTTCCTGGGGGCTTGCATTAAAAAATGACAACTTATTTTCGTTTTTAGTTGATTTACCAATATCGGACGTTTACCAAAAATGGCACACATGTACACCGTCTTTCTACCCATATTCCATTAAATTTCCATTTTTGTAGCGTGAACCCCGTGTCTGCAATCTCCATAATTCATGGGGTTTTGCCTCCTAACATCGTACGGAATTGAGTTTAGACTCAAATTGTAAGTACAATGTCCATTATAAGGATCTCCAAATTGTACATTCTTGTCATCTGGTTACAATTAGTTATCATTGTTTTTATAAAACATATATTTGCCTTCAATTCAATTCACTTCAGTGTTTGGGTCCGCCCCCAGAAACTTGGGAGTCAGGGATCACATGTCTCCTCTGCCAGGCAGAGCTCTGTTTACATTCCACACCCAAATTAACATACCCCATTCAATTGCAAGAGTCTATTATGTCGGCTGAGGTCAGCAGGCCAGCGGGCCACTCTGCATTTGGTTAGCATGTCCATGTGATCTCCTGGCTTCTTGTGTGTAGTTCTGAGGTGAGAAGGTTTCCCAGCCTCTTGCAATGTTAATTGAATCAGCCTGTCTTCAGGGAACAGCAGGTGTTTAAATTTTTAATTAACCAAAAAGGCTTTGAAGTTTCCAGCTGTCTCAGGAGGCTGGAAACTCCTGAAGTACAGTTCTACTGTCAGAGTTTAGACCGCTAGCGCCGGCTTGTGTCCAAAGCTGGTACTGCACCCATTTTGTTTAGGAGTTGTCTTGAATTTGACAGGAGAATTTTGCTTGACAGCTCTAATCCTTGCTGACATTGTTTTGATGGGCATCCTTACAGTAGAGTGGTGATGTGGAACCCCCCCTCAAGAAGGTTGAATCTTTAGAGTGGTCTTGTGCCTCTGATTTTAGCAACTTGTTGACATCAATAAAAACGGATTTTGAACAAATTGAAATGGACATTTTGAGCTTGCACTTCAGAGAAACAGCAGTGATTTCAAGGCACTTTTGATCTAACAGGCACTGCGATTTTTCCTTTGGCACCACCTTTCACCACTGGCGCTTCCGGTCCATCACGCTTGCACTGGTGGGTGGCAGGTTAGGCGACCATTTTGGTGTACTCAAAACTGCGCGGTTCTCCTGGTTCTGGGATAGAATGACAGGCGGCGACAGCTGAATCCCCACATCTACCCAATCTATTGATTTAGTTTTGTTCTGGGATAGAATGATGGACAGCGACAGCTCATCCCCACATCTACCCAGTCTATTGATTTAGTATTGGTCTGGGATAGAATGATGGGCGGCGACAGCTCATCCCCACATCTACCCAGTCTAATAATTCAACATGGGTCAAAACCCTTGACAAGCCCCCCCCGCCCGACTGCGCTTTGATTTCGAGTCGAGGGGAAGTCGGGTGCAAAGGATGTTTTGATCCACGCGCTGGTATGTCTGCATCATCTTCTTCCAATTCCGTAGATGGCACAGTTCAGCATCTTTTCCTCCCTCCAGTTGGATCGATCGGTTCTCCTCGCCGGTCCTGATGGGAATATTGGGCGGTACCCTGGGCCCCTCGGATCTTTGCTCCCAGTCCCTGGGTCGTTCTCCTTGGTCAGTCTCCACGGTTTCATCTCTCCTAGGATGATAAAGCAAAAGCGGCAATACCTATTCGTAGACATTGCTCCCCCACTATTGATATAGCGGGGCGGCATATACATTTTCTAGTCAAAAACATGAACATATACATTTTTTTAAATCAGGAGGCAAGAACATATTCAAGAATCATAGAATTTTATAGGCTATATGTGGAATATTTTAGGGTGGAACTGAATTAATCTGGAGCGGTCCCCTCTGGTATTGCAGATGACTCCTCTAGTTGCTGCAGAGTGTGCCTGGGATGGCAACACTTTAGCTGATTTATATGTACCCACTTGTCTTCCCCTTCCGCCAGACTACCTTTGGGGATGCAGATCTTATAAGCTACTGGGGAGATCTTGTCTATAATTTCAAACAGTCCCTTCAATGTAGGCAAACATTTTCGTTGTTTGGCCTGGTTCCTTTGGAAATTGTATAGATAGACCGGGTCTCCCACATTATATACTTTCCTGGTGGTCTTCAGGTCGTAATGGGTTTTCATGCAGTCAGTTGATCTTTCTAGATTCTGCTGAGCATAGGCAAAAGCATGTTGGAGGTGTCTCCTTAAATTGTCCACATACTCATGAGTTGTGGAGGCATTTATCAATGTCTGCTCTTGGGTCCTGTAGAGCAAATGCTGGGGAAGCACCATCTTGCATCCAATCATCAGCTCAAACGGTGACATTTTAGTTGCAGATGAAGGGGTAGATCTGATGGCCATTAGGACCAGAGGTAATTGGATATCCCAACTTGGCCCAGAATCTTCCACAAACTTTTTTAATATCCTCACAATGGTCCAGTTGTAGCGTTCTACTGCCCCAGAAGAAGCTGGCCGGTCAGCAATGTGTAGCTTCCTTTTGACCCCCAGTATCTCCCACATCTTTGTCATTACTTCACTGGCGAAGTGGCTACCCCTGTCTAACTCAATCCTTTGAGGTAGACCAAAACGGGAAAAGATGTGGTTAATCATCAGGGCAGCTACTGTTTCTGCCTTGCAGTTTGGGGCCGGGAGACATTCCACCCACTTGGTAAACAAGCATGTAACCATCAACATGTACTTGTTTCCTCTAGACGAGCGAATCACAGGGCCTACAAAGTCGATTTGTAAATCTGACCATGGCAGTGTCATCCCCCTCTTTTGGAGAGGCGCCCAGTGTGTGAGGGATGTTGGCTGAAATTGTGCACACACAAGAAACCCCTTCAAGTATTGGTCGAGGTCCTGCCCCATGTGTGGCCAGTATGCAACCTCTCTTAAGATTTCCAGTGTTGTGTGAAACCCCCTATGACCGGCGGTGGCCGCATCATGGGCGTGACTTAACATCAGGCTTCGGAATGAGGTAGGGACCACCCACTGATCATGGCCAGCTTGGGAATTCCTTACCAACAAACCGTCTTGGATTCGGAACATCTTTGGACATTTCATCAACACTCTAAGGAACTCCTTCCCAATCTAATCGGTATCCGTCAGGGGAAATTTCTCAGGGTCCTCAATGTGTTGGTAAAACTTACCAATTATTGGATCCCCCTTTTGAGCCGTAATTAAATCAGCATCAGGGGTCTCCTTACTCCATTGTGCAGATGAAAGATCATTGTGAGCATTTGTCTGGGACCTAGTGATAGCAGTGACCTGGATTTCCCCCAACAGGGACTCTACTTCTATTAAATCCCCTTGGATGGCCCCGGTTTTGGCCAGCTGATCAGCTAAGTCATTTCCAGTTTTGTCTGGTCCCTCTACTTTGGAATGACCCTTGATCTTCTTCCAGTAGATGGTCATCCCATTCGATGTGACCAGATCATCAACGTTTTGGATTAACTTCCCATGTTTCAAGGGTTTGTTATTAGCACATAACATGCCTCTGGTTTTCCAATTAACCAGGTGCTACACGAACCCGTTCCGTACATAATCCGAATCTGTGATTATGACCAGTTTGTGGAGTTGATGTTGGACAGCAGTGAGGATGGCTTGATGCACAGCCATCAGCTCTGCTACCTGACTACTTCGGGGACCAATTTTGTACCCAGCCGAGCGTTCTGGGGACTCATTCACCCATGCATTCCCTACGCGGGCCACCAATTCTTTTTCCCCGTTGTTGTCAACATGGTAAGAGCATCCATCCACATAGACAGTGGGTATTCCCTCACGCTTGTCTTCTTCAAAGACTTTGTGCGGGGAATTAAGGTTTGCCTCCATGTTGTCCTTGATTTTTAGACTTTCGTACTCGAGACAATTTTCTCTGGCACAATCATGCAAGTCAGCCAGACCTTGCGCGAGGGGACTCTTTTGTTTTGGCCATATCTGACCTCCTCAGGAAAGCCTTGCATTGACAGAATCCAGGAAGTAATTCAGAAATTACTCACATTTCCGGCCCGGATTCTGTCACTTTGGAGGTATTGCAGAGGCTGGTGTGGAGTCTCCGCTATGATGTGTTTCCCCCTGGATGAACGGGCGGTAATTCTTCAATGCCCACACCGTTGCCAGGAGTGCTTTCTCACAATCGTTGAATTTTTCCTCCACAGAGGATAAAGTTTTGCTCGCATAGGAGATTACTTTATTGACCTTTTCATGCTTTTGGTATAATACTGCCATTAAGCACGTATTAGAGAACCCTGTCTCCAGGAAGAACTCCTTGTTTCTGACAGGGTAAGCTAGGCAAGGCGCTTGTGAGAGGCTTCTTTTGAGTTGTCTTACTGCCTCGGATTGTTCTGGACCCCATTCCCACTTGACCCCCCCTTCAAAAGATGAATCAGGGGTCTAGTGATCTCTGCGTAGCCCTCAATGAACTTTCTGCTGTAATCAGTCAGTCCAAGGAGGCTCCTTAGTTCCCGCAGAGTTGTGGGATCCTTTAGTTTCTGGAGTGCTTCCACTTTCTTTTCTTGGGGACAGAGACCCTGAGGAGTAATCTCATGCCCCAAGAAATTAACACAGGTTCTACACCACTGTGCTTTCTGAAAGGAAAGTTTTGCTCCGGCGGCCCTCATCTGTGTCAGAACATAACGGATCTCCGCTATGTGTTCTTCCACAGATGAACTTTTGATGAGGACATCATCTACATAAGCCAGGTTACCCCTCGCACCCAGGTCGGGCATGGCCTTATGTAGGAAAATGTTGAATTCATTGCCGGAGTTGAGGCAATTGAAGGGAGTCCGGGTCCAAGTGTACTGCTGGTCCCCAAAGGTAAAAGCCAGTTTGTATTTGTCCTCCCTACTGACAGGCACGATCCAGTACCCATTGGTCAGGTCTATTGCAGTGAATACCTGTGACCCCTGAATCTGGGCCAGCCCTTGGTCAATATAGGGCACAGGCCATCGGGAAGTATGGACCCGTTTGTTGAGCTCCCTAAGGTCGGCACAGAGTCTCCACTGGCCGTTTGGCTTAAATATTCCCAGAATCGGATTATTGAAGGTGCTGTGTACTGGACGGATTATTCCCCGGGACTCAAGGTTCTTAATTATTTCAGTAAGGGACTCCATGGATGCGAGAGGCAAACGATATTGCTTCACAAACACTGGAGTCATGCCAGTGTCCGTGGGAATTGTTGTTGTGTGGATGTCGGTGCGACCACAGTCATATGAGTCTACCGCAAAGAGATCTTGGAAATCCAAGAAAACTTGTTTCAACTTTTGCTTCTGTTCCCGAGTCACGCAGGCATCAGCTAGGTTGACTCTCTCTTCCACCATCTGCCTGAAGCCTGGAAAGACTTCTGGTTTTGCTATCTCAGCGGCCTCCTCCAGCTGGGTGGAGAAGTCCCTGGTCAGAGTGCTGATTTGGACTGGAGGCTTCAGGTAGGAAAGTCAGCCCTCATGGACCTGGAAAATCACCTCATCCCTTCTGAAGTCACAAGTCACGTCTTCCTTGCCATAAGGGCAGGATGTGTACAACAGGAAGTTCCCCCCATGCCGGGTAAAGATCCTGTCTGGTGTTGTATTGTCATCACTGTCACTGTTAAAACAGTCCTTGGGGATTGGTCCTAACAGTTCATTTCCTAAATCAATGGAGAAATGTCGGTCATCAACCACCATTCCAATAATGGTGCCTGCGGCTAGAGTAATACTCTTTAAGTCACTGTTATCTACCTCTATTGGAATGGTGTCATGTTCTATGTTGACTAATGGTGTTGGGTTTACCCCTAACCCTTGTTGTTGGAGAGAAGCATTTAGATGAATATAAGCATCAGGGTTTTCCAATTTTTCGTCCTCTTTTAACTTTCACTTCCAGGGAGAATTGTCGGGTCCTTTCTGGGATGGTGACTTCCTCTTTAATCTGAATTTCGACTGCATAAGGTAGCAATTGAGCTGACCTAAATGCTTTTTCTGGATCATCAAAGCCCAGGGGATTATTCGCTAATCGGGACCAAGCTTTGAAGTTTATTAGGTCCAAACTAATGGCAAAGCGATTGAGAATGTCACTGCCTAAGTAAAAGGCGGCAGTGACGTCTCGCACGACCCAACAATTATGGACTATGCTCTTGTTGCCAATGGAGATTTTGAGCATACACCTGCTTGGCAGGAGATGTTTGGAATTGGGTGCTTCCAGGTCCATTTCCCATTTGTCTATCAGTTTGAATGTGGGAATGGCTGGATCTTTTTGGAGTTGGCGGAACATGGCTTCGCTGAGAAAGCTCTTACCGTTGTTCACACACACTCGAGCCAGAACAGAGTCCTTCCCATCATTTAACTGGACAGGGATGAACAACTGCTCTCCAATTTGCTGAATATCAGCCAGGCTCTGAGCTGATTTCACATCTTTCTGGACTATAGGAGTGGGAGTGTCTGATTGTGGATTGGTAAGGAATTTCAGAGTATTTCCTTCCAGTGTGGAATACCACCTTACACTGGAAGGAAGGTTGATTTTCAGAAATAGAGAGGACCCCCCATCACCAGTCTGTTGTCCTACTGCTATTACTGTCACGTCTGGAATTTGGTTGTTCTGGAAGTGAAATTCTACTTGGTCAGATTTTTGTTCAACCATGTGGCAGGTGCCGTTTAAACTAACATGGTTGACACTCTGTTTTAATTTTATTGGTCGGCTAGTCTGGGTCCAGATGACCTTGTTTACGCAATCTATTATGGGTGACAACATTCTCAGGAGGTCATTCCCTAGTAAACAATGGGTGCCCTCTGGAGTCACTACTATGACCGGCTGTTTCACCTTGTGTCGCCTAATTTTGATGTCAAAATCTGCAGTCCCCTTGACGGGAATTTCCTTCCCGTCAAAGTTCTGGAGTTGTCCAGGAAGAGAGGTGAGAGGAATACAGTAATTCTCCCCCCTTCCTGCATTTAGTTCATCAAAGGCCCTTTTGGACAGAAGGGTAGCTTGGGATCCAGTGTCCACCAGTGCCAAAATTGTACCCTGCCCCTGTACTTGTACCGGGGCATAGTACCTTCCCTCCTTCTCCTCAAGGGGGCACAGATAATGCACATTTTTGGACAACTGGTGGGCTAATTTTCTGGTTTTGGACATGGCGAGAGAAGAGATTTGGGCAGAATTCTGTGAAGAGCCTGGGGAATCTGAAAGAAAAAGTTGGCAACTGGAAATGGTTTCGGGTTCTGGGCCGCCCCCCCCTTTTTGGAGGCAGTCATCAGGATGGTTTGACCCATGGGATTTTGGTATTGTTGGTTCTGGGATAGAATGATGGGCGGCGACAGCTCAATCCCCACATCTACCCAGTCTAGGTCGGAATCCTTTGGGACCCATTTTTCCTTGGGAGGAGTTCCCCCATCTCTGAAGGAGAAAATACTTTTCCCAGGATCCTCTCAGGATCCCTCTCCCTCATATTGGAAGACCTGTACCTCCTCCACATAATGGGTCTGTTTGGGTCCTTTGTTTCTCCTACCTCCCCTTTGCTCCTTGGGTGGCAGACTTTCAGGGGTAGGAGATTTTGTTTCCGGTTCCTGGTTTTCCAGGGGCTGTTTACAAGTTGGGAAGGAAGCTTCCTCCAAGGCTTTACACCCCCCTTCCCCTTGTGCCTCCTCCCTGGGAACCAGTGGGTTATCGGGGTGCTGCCCCCGTCATTGTTCTGGAGCACCAGGCCCAGGGTTTGGGGCATTCTGCGATGGCATGCTGATCTGAGGGTTCTGTTGAGCCCTCAGTATATGACCCAGATCCCGTGCCATATTTTGGACCTGGCGCTCTAACTGTGAAACCCGCTCAGGCTGATACGGAGTCCTGTTTTCTCCCCTGGGCTGATCCCGGGAAGGGTATCTATCCCTTCTCTGGTAATACCATGGGTTGGGAAGATTTGGGTACCCCTCCACCCTTGGCCTCCCCTCTCCCGGATTAGGTTGTCTGGGCTCAGGGAATTGGGGAAAGAAGGATGGATGGTTTTTGGGTTGGAAATTGGGTGGATACCTGGGAAAAAAGTTCTGCCCAGTGTTTGGGGAATTTCTGCCCTCCTCTGGGAAGTTAGGAGGGAAGTTCCCTGGGTCAGGTGCTTGGCTGGATCCCCCCCCTTGGGCTGGAGGAGTCCACATATAACCCAGGATTGGTCTGTTTCCCTTGTAGCGGGGACTTACATAGTCAGGGGAGCGAGGGACCCCATTTGTGGGACTACTTCCTTGACTCCCTGTCTGTGACTGGCCCGAGGGCCTTCTGGGCTTAGAATTATTTTGTGCAGGCAGGTTTTTAGGCCCCCCCATCTCCAAATCTAAAACGGGGGCAACCTTTACCTCTGCCACCTTGGCAGCAGCAGGGGTGTTGTTGGTTTTGGTTTTTTTTGGCTGATTCTTGTTTTCCACCGGTTTCTGCACCTCATAGATGCGGGTGGCTTGCTCAATTACCTAGTCTAAAGATCTTTTCTCATGAAAATCTCTCACGAGCTGGGTCATTATGTATTTGGGGAGAGCATGGAAAAATGTGTTGATGAATTCTCTGCTGTCCGTGCGCACCCTTCTGGTGGTCGGCGCAAAGTCACGCTCCAATTCTTGCACAAATTCTTGTGGGGCCTGATCCTCCCCACATTGCAAATTGTAGACTGCCTTGCGAGCCTCTTGGGGATTTCTATGCACAGAAAAGTATTTCAAGATGGCCGCCCTATAGGTGGACCATCTTGAATGATTTTGGTCCTCGAGCCCCGCAAAGAAACTGGAGTATTCTGGGGAGAATGTCCATTTGACGTACCGGATGCAGCTACTGCTGTCCTTCAAATGGAAGGTCTCCATCATTTGCTCAAAGAGCTCCAAGTGTTCCCACACAGAATACTTGGAGTTCTTGTGATAAGGCGTGATGACACTCCTGATTGCCTTAATCTGTTTTAAGGGGTCCTTAAGCAAGGCCCTTTTTTCCTTATTGGCCTTTTTGGTTCGGGTAACCCTGGTCCATTCATCCTCCGACTCAGAAGCACTGCTCCCAGAGGTGCCCGTCTGATCTTCCAGGTTTTCCCGGATTCTGCGAGCCTAGGAATGGCTGGCAGAATGTGGGGACCTGGTCTCCTGTGTCCTGTGACGCTCAGAGGAGTCTTCAGATCCCTCCTTGCTACCAGGATTTGCTGGGTACCCCTCCCACTGACCTAACTGGGCAGAGGTTTTCAGGATGCCCTTAGTGGGCCTACTCTCCTGGGGTTCCCCACTAAATTGCACTGTGCTTGGGTGCCCATACCCAGATGCCCGCCCATCCATTCCTGGGTGGTACTGGCCTATGAGCCCCATCATTTTGGCTGGATAGTAATCTGCCATCCCTGTGGCCCTGTGCTCAGGCGCGCCAGGGGCATGAGGGTGGCAGAGTCCAGGGACTGGGAGAGATGAAGGCCTCTGGTACTAGGGCTCCTGAGGTTATGCTCAGGTGTTTCCCTTTCCCAGCGAAATTCATCTCTATCAGCCCCTACTCCTGGTTGCAATGCAAGAGCCTGCGCTTTCAGTTCCTCAGTTAAGGCCTTACTAGACTCTATCAGTCTCTCCTGCATGGCTACCTGTTGCTGGAGCCTATCATTGTGCTGACAGAGAGCCTCATTCTCTCTCTGTGCCTCCTGATTGGTCCTGGAATACTGGGCCAGTCTTTGCTGCAGGAGGGTTACCTCCTGAGTCCCATCCCTACTGGCCTGCTCCTTTCTTGCCAGAGCATCTTCCACCCTCCTGGTGTGATCTAACAAGTTTTGATGCTCTTTTTGGAGGTCACCCAGCCCCTGGAGGGCCAGGTGATTTTCTTCCATTTTCCTTTTTAATTGGCAGACCTCCTGGCCTAAGGTATCCCTTTCCTGAGTAAGAGCCTGCATCTGTGCCACCAGATCGTCCCTCTGCCATTGAAGGGCACCAGCTTTCTGGCGCTCTTCATCAAACTCTGCCTGCGTATCCAGGTCTTTCAAAATCATTTTATTGCTTTCCTCTTTCTCTCTGTCTAGTTGGATTTGCAGGGTGGCTACCTGCTCTGTGCATGCCCTGTTGAAATTGATCTGTTGCTCCACCTTTTTCTGGCACTTCAGTAGCAGTCCAAACTATCTTGGTGCTCCTTCTGCAAAGCCAGAATTCTGGTATCCTGGTCAGCCTTTTCCTGTTGCAGGATATCCATATCCTCCTTCATTTTAATGATGTATTGTCTACTCTCGTTTTCTGACTCCTGGCTTCTCTGCAGCCTCTGCTCAGAAGAGACCAGGTCAGATTGCGCCTTTTCTAACGCCATCTGTTGCCTATTTGCCAGATCTTGGCCTTCAGCACATTTGTCCTGCATGGCTCCCAAATATAGATACAAATATGCCGCTATCCTGGCAATCTTATTATGTTCATCTTTGGCCTTAGGAGTCATATATAGTTCACCAGGGCCACATGTAAGGGACCCTGATCTCTCCAGTAATCTGACCCAGTTGTAGTGACTTGTTGTGTGATCGCCTGCAACCATACATTGTGGTCCTGTTCAGACCATTCACCTCTCACAAACAGTTTATGTAAGAGGTGCTCCCTAGCTATCTTCATATCTACCAAGGTCGTCATGCTGGAGATTGATTTCCTTCCTGATTTACAGACGTTTGTATTTTATTTTGCAAAACAGACCGTTTCCTTAGAGCGTTCCTTTGAGGAGTGCTTTACAGCGTAACACAGCGTGGTGATCTAACCGGATATGTATCCTGTCAGCTGGCACACTGTATTAATCTGCACAAGTGATAGGTCTAATCCAGAATCCACGGCTACGAGCCCCCACTTTGTTAATGACTCCAATCAAGCAATCCCACTATGTCAGTGCCTGGTCTGGGATGCCCAAGGGAATCCCTTATTTATATATTTTTATGTCCAGTTTGTGTGTTCTGGATGACAACCCTTACATAACACCCCTCTCTGAGAATCCCCCTGACCCCACTGAGCCAAGAAGTAAGTTTGTTTTGCAAATTTAAAAGGTTTATTTGATAATTAAACAATAGATGTATATATCACATTTTTATAATAAATTAATAATTGATATCACACTTGTGAATATGAGCAGTAATCAGCAATAGGTAATCCTACAATAGCACATTTCTGGTGACTTAAGACTAGGAACAGGGGAATAAGGTATCAGAGAATGCTTTATGGTTTCAAGGAGATGCAAAGATAAATAAAAGGCAGTAAAGAAATAAACTTGATATGATTTCAGCAAAAGATAATGTGATCACTTTTTCTTTGACAATTCACTCCCCCCTATGCAATGTAAGGAGATGGAAGTAACACGCACAGGTCTCAGGAATACACACAAATGCAATACAAAGTTCCAGTTCCCCCCAGCGAGCTTAGAGGAAAACAGGTATGATTTTAAACACAGGCAAAGTCCCTTAAATGTGGTATGCAATGAAGTGAAAAATATGCTAAAAGGATTTTAATTCCCTCTAGAAGTTCAGGGTGGGTGACAGCTACTTTGTATTAGTTCAGGATCACTTTAGCAATGCTCTATGAATGATTGTCAGGTTGCAAATGAATTTCAGCAAAGGAAAGCAAGGAGCTGCTATTTTGACACGTGAAGAAATTTGAGCCACATCGCAAATCGCGGCACTTTTTCAGAGTGCGTCGAGCGTGATTACGGAAAAAGTATAATGAATGGAAAGTCAGTTCTGGGTTAGTTGGAAAAGCCAGAATCTTAGCTTTAAGGTGAAAGTTAAATTTCATTCCTAGGACAAACGGTTCAAGAGATACCGACGATTTAGTGAAGGTAGATTTTCAGAAATGAAATTTTAAAGTTCAGAATGACAGATGACAGTTTTGCAGCTTTGAATCAAAGGAAGGGACACGATTTCTATGATGCAGTTCTCAATAGGTTAAAATAGTTTGAATTAGATTATTTTAAATTAAGAGATTGGGTTTTGCACAGTCCTGGCTGAGTACTCACACTATCATTTTGAAAGGAATGGGCCTCCGTCCCCGATCTGGTCTGGTTTGGACTGGACTCCGGACGGTTCTGCTCACAGCAGTCTGGTCTCTGGTTCTGGCAAAAGTTCTTGGCACTGCACGGCAATCTGGTCTGGGTCTGGTGTTTCTGGATAATTCTACCTTCTGGGTCTGCTACCGGTTCTGGCAAAAGTTCTTGTCTCTGGAGATTGATGGATTTGAAGTCTGGAGTCTCTGGATGTGAAGACGTCTGTCAGCGTGCTCCGCAAGGAAATGGAACTTGAAAGTCCCTACCTGGCTTCCAGTGGCTCTTTTTATGTGTTTTGAAAATGGGTGGGTCGGCTAATTCTGCATGCCCAACCCTCTCAAGATTTGATAGGTCAAAGGATTCTTTGGTCCCTGATTTGAGAAAGGATAGTGTGTCAGAGTGATGTCAGCCATTTACGATCTATTGAAGAAAAACCCCTTTGCTTTTACCTTAGAAATCATTTTTCATAACTACACATATTTCCCAGATACACCGTTGTTTGACATTACATGTACATATTACAGATTACTTAAGGTACATTCTGGCCCAAATCTGATCTTCCTGGGGGCTTGCATTAAAAAATGACAACTTATTTTCGTTTTTAGTTGATTTACCAATATCGGACGTTTACCAAAAATGGCACACATGTACACCGCCTTTCTACCCATATTCCAGTAAATTTTCATTTTTCTAGCGTGAAACCCGTGTCTGCAATCTCCATAATTCATGGGGTTTTGCCTCTGAACATTGTACGGAATTGAGTTTAGACTCAAATTGTAAGTACAATTTCCATTTTAAGGATCTCCAAATTGTACATTCCTATCATCTGGTTACAATTAGTTATCATTGTTTTTATAAAACATATATTTGCCTTCAATTCAATTCACTTCAGTGTTTGGGTCCGCCCCCAGAAACTTGGGAGTCAGGGATCACATGTCTCCTCTGCCAGGCAGAGCTCTGTTTACAGTCCACACCCAAATTAACATACCCCATTCAATTGCAAGAGTCTATTATGTCGGCTGAGGTAAGCAGGCCAGCGGGCCACTCTGCATTTGGTTAGCATGTCCATGTGATCTCCTGGCTTCTTGTGTGTAGTTCTGAGGTAAGAAGGTTTCCCAGCCTCTTGCAATGTTAATTGAATCAGCCTGTCTTCAGGGAACAGCAGGTGTTCAAATTTTTAATCAACCAAAAAGGCTTTGAAGTTTCCAGCTGTCTCAGGAGGCTGGCAACTCCTGAAGTACAGTTCTACTGTCAGAGTTTAGACCGCTAGCGCCAGCTTGTGTCCAAAGCTGGTACTGCACCCATTTTGTTTAGGAGTTGTCTTGAATTTGACAGGAGGATTTTGCTTGACAGCTCTAATCCTTGCTGCCATTGTTTTGATGGGTATCCTTACAGTAGAGTGGTGATGTGGAACCCCCCTCAAGAAGGTTGAATCTTTAGAGTGGTCTTGTGCCCCTGATTTTAGCAACTTGTTGACATCAATAAAAACGGATTTTGAACAAATTGAAATGGACATTTTGAGCTTTTACTTCAGAGAAACAGCAGTGATTTCAAGGCGCTTTTGATCTAACAGGCACTCCTATTTTTCCTTTGGCACCACCTTTCACCCCTGGCGCTTCCGCTTGCACTGGTGGGTGGCAGGTTAGGCGACCATTTTGGTGTGCGCAAAACTGCACGTTTCTTCTGGTTCTGGGATAGAATGATGGGCAGCGACAGCGCAATCCCCACATCTACCCAATCTATTGATTTAGTTTTGTTCTGGGATAGAATGATGGGCGGCGACAGCTCATCCCCACATCTACCCAGTCTATTGATTTAGTTTTGTTCTGGGATAGAATGATGGGCAGCGACAGCTCATCCCCACATCTACCCAGTCTAATAATTCAACATGGGTCAAAACCCTTGACAATGCCTCACTCTCTCAACATTAAATTACAGCCTGAGATGTAGATAACATTGGGTGCATGCTCTAAAGAAAAGGGATATTACGTTCAAAATACTGCCAAAGATGAGGCATGTTGGTTAGTTTGTGGGAAGTAAGAGATGGATAGGAGATGTTCTAGTAACTAATGTATATACAATACCATGCAATTTGAAATAAATCATTTGGGCCTGATTCACAGTAGCTTTTTATTATGGTGCAATCACATGGGAACAATCTCCATGAATCAGGCTCTGTATGTCCTGTTTTGCTGGTTGCTTGCAAAGTGCTTTACACAGCGATCAGACCGAGAAAATACAACCCGCTACGGAAAAAATGCTAGGTGCACCGTCTTTTGAGAAAGACAAGAGCTTTATTTTGTATACAAAAGAATAAGGTGTCAGGGTATTACAAATCCACTGCCAAAGAGCTCACTGACATCTTTCGTACAAAATTCAGATTATAAACACAAAAATCGTCACTCATGACTCATTCGTTATACAATGTTAATCCCCCACCCTCATTGGCTACCACCTATATTCATGCTAGTGATTACATATAGCCCACCATCCAATTGGTTACACTGCATCTCGCTCATCTTCACCACACATGAATAACATCCTCGTCCATCATGGAATTCTGTGAAGCAATTGGCTAATATCAACTGACACCAACCTACCTTCGATCCTAACCACGTGACATGCACCTGGTTATCAATGTGAACTCAGTGGGCAACTTCGAGGTTAGCCTGGTCCTTGCAAACAAAGCAGCCCTTTTGCCATCGCAGAGACATTGGTGCCCCCATCATGCCCTCCCCACTCATTTTTAGCTCTCCTTGGCACAAACGTAGATCATGGCGTTCTCCTCTTTCCACTTTATCAGTTTCCCTCTGCAAGAGCGCACCTAACATCCCAATAATAAATCCAATTCATGAAGGATATTATTTAAAGCCCACTTTCCTGCACATCTGGTAGCTCAAATAGAGTGAATGTCATTCTTGGGGACGCTAGTGTCCTAAATCTTGGTTCATGTTTTGGTATCCCAAAACCTCTGCCTTCACTCCCAAGATTGTGACCTTGATGCTAGGCCGCAGCCCATACCTTGTTTGGCTGCACACATTCCTACCTAATTAGTTCAAAGGCTTAACTGGTGTGGGGGCATATGAGCGTTCTTTGTCACGTGTCTGGGAATCTAGACACAATGATGAGATGAGGGTTAAGGCCTCATTGTTCTGTGTTTCTGTGAAAACACGGCCTGCAATGATTCAGGCCTGCTCATGAACACAGTGTTAGTTTGAGTTATGACTGCCGTGTATATTTACACTACATGCTACATAGTTAAATTATAATATTGCTGGTTAATTTCCCCCACTATGATTTCCCACATCCGTTAATTGTCCCCACCCATGACACCACCCAATACCCTACACCGTCCCATGCTCATTTCCATATTTCAATATATGATTAGCAATCTAAATCCCATGGGAGGGGCAGTGGTCTGAACGTGCATCCCATCAAGAAGCAAAGGAAGATCATTTCCTACCACAACTCCTTTACCACAGACTAATTGGTATTACCCAAATTGTTCGAACACAATTGTTTGAATTACCCAATTGACCGAAAGTCAAAGGTCCGAAATGACCTTTGCACAATTGACTGCATATACATATATATATATATATATTTATATATATATATATATATATATATATATATATATATATATATATATATATATTTATTTATATATATAATGGGGGTTGCGGGCCGGGGTCTTTGCCCCCGCATATATGTAACAATTGACCTTCACAATTCGGTCAATTGTGCAACGGTCAATTGTGATTCGAACAATTGTAGTTCGAACAATTCGTATACAACCGACTAATCAGCATGCCTTGTCTTTAACAATGTGTTAGGCAAGATTGAAATTGGGAAATTACCCTTTTGCAAAGTTGAAACTTTTTTTGCACGAAATTAGGCATAGTTTATGAAAATTGAGGAATTGAGTGAAAAAAGAAAAAGGGTTATTCAGTTCATCTGCAAGAAATGAAATCCACAAAAGTTGGTTTTGCTACTTTCAAAACCTGCACATTAACATTTACTGCAGAATTTCTTAACATGCTTGTTAAACAGCAAATCGTATTATGCCTCCTTTTGATTTATATTGGCCTAAGCCCAGTCGCTCTGCAAAGAAAACACGTTGCAAAGTTCTGATTGTGGATCAACTTTGCCGCCATTTTAGAATCATCCGCCATTTTGATTTCTGTTCGCATATTCTCTGTTCTAAAATGGTGGATTGTGTTTTCAACTTGCAACCAAGCCTGTCGACCTTTGAGTTCTGTTAATGTTTAGGCTGACCAAGGGCCGCCTGTTTATACTAGGAAATGAGACCTTGTACTGTGTATGAACTGTTGTCCCAGGATTGTCTGCGCTAACAAGCCTCATCCACGAATACACATCGGTGATAATGTAATACAAAGACCAAGCATGGACACAGGCCGAACTCAATTGTAACATAGTTGTAAAAGATGCTTGTTGTAGGATATGAGAGCATATGTTGTCATTGTATCACCCCGGAAATATAAACTCATGTAATCCATATGCATATTTTTGTATAAGCTGTATGTGAACTCAGCACAAACTCTAGACCGCAGATTATTAACATGTAGAGGGGCTGGACAATATTGTTAGAAATGTATAAAAGTATGAATGTTCAGATGTCCAGCACTCTCTCCTCTCTCTGACGGGCTGGTACTCATTGCGGGGTGTTGAGAGCCAGATAGCTATCTGTTTCTATGTTGCTTCGTAAACTGTACAGTAGAACAAAGATCTGTAAATCTTTAGAGCCCGTGTTTGGTGTATTTCCTTTTGTGGTACTCAGCCTCGATATTTCCTTGTTTTCACATGCTAAGTGGCAAAGGGAACACTTATTTTGCTGGCAAAAATGCAAATTAATGTTTCTGGAAAAAAAAACACACGTTTATTTTTGCTGGAACACAATTGCTCAAGCTACTTTTTTTGCTGATACAGAACTCTGCAATTTAAATTGTACTGGAAAACAAAACAATCCTGGAAATTCATTTGTAATCAAATCTACAAATTAATATTTGCTGGAAGACTTCCCTATTAACTAGCTTAGATGGAGGTTTCAGCTTTGCAGTCCAATAAAAATAAAATCAACGTTGTTCTGCCAAACATGTTCGATTTGTTTCTATTTACAATCTGATAAAGCTTTCAGTTGTTGTTCTCACAATTTCCTGCACTTTTGCTGTGTGTATTACCACATCCAAATTAAACTATTTAGCTCTAACTCATCCATCTCCGTTCATTGGTCATTGTCAGACTCTTCTAACTGTCATTAACTAAATCAGCATAAAGTCAAGCTCCTTATTTACAAATCTGTTAAACCCTAAGCGTACACAGACACAGGCACAATAGCCCAAACTAACTTGATCAAAGCAACACACATATTTTTCTGCAAATTGATTTTGCTGGGAAAACACGTTGTCAATTATTACACATTTGACATACAAACATTTCCAGCAGGAGTACATTTTTGCAGAGAATGCAAAATACATTTACATTGTACTAGAACATTCTGATGCAAATTTCACTATTTGCCTAAGTGAAAAAAAGGGATCATTTTACATTTAACTTAAGACTGACAAATCCGCACATTTTCAGAGGTGAAATTATAATTTTGTACACTCCTCGATTTGATCCTTAGTTACTAGGAAGCAAATGAAGTTGAAAATAAAGAGAACCACAGAAGAATGACATCATCATATGTGCTTTATTTTGGCAAATGCCATAAAAGCAGAGAGAAGTACAGAAACAACACATCAACATAATACACAGAATTGTGTGCGTGCTGAAAAGTGACTTTTCACACTTCTGAGTGCGCAAAACTCCATTCACCGATTCATGGATCGGACTTTGCATGACTTTAGGACTTTGCGTGGGTCCGTCAAAGGATCCAATACAGATAAAGCATGCAATGTACACCATTCAAACGTTGCTTGGCCAGGATGAATGTAGTTATAGTGTGAGCCATCTTACATGACCATAGAAGGAGGAGGAGGATGCGGCTGGCAATGGACAGGATTTTCCTATCACGCTTTTGGGCTGCCAGGCGACCACATGTATGCAAGGTACAGGTTCCCCCCCATGTGATCCTAGACCTGGTCAGAGAGTGGTAGGAAGACCGTGCATCGTCCACCATCTGCTCCCATACCCTTAACCCCACCCTGGAGAAGATGCTGACAGCACTAAAATTCATAGCAGCAGGCACCTTTCAGTGCATCACTGCCATTGTTGGGGGCATATCGCAGGCCATGAAATCCTGGTGTCTACACCAGGTAAGTATTGGGCTGCATCACATCACATGCATGTGTGCATAGGCCCATATACATGCCATGCACACTGCAGACAAGGCAGAGAGTGTGCCAGGAGTTTCATGCCGTAGCACACTCTCCATGTGTACTCAGAGCCATTGATTGCATGCATGTTGTGCTATGCGCCTGCCCCGATTAGCATAGCACATTTGCCACAACAGGAAGCATTGGCATTCCATCAATGTGCAGGTCATCTGTGATGCAAACAGTGTCATCATGTATGTCAATGCCACTATCCTTGGAAGCACACATGACAGCTTCATTTACCATCTGTCACCACTCTACCAGGCCCTTGCATCAGGAACCTTTGGCAACACCTTGCTTCTCGGTTAGTATCAACTGTCATGCACATCCATGCAGTCACACGGAACACTGAACAAAAGACCATGGCAATCAATGCCAATAAAAAAACATTTAAACATTTGCACATTTTCTGGGGACAGTGCCTACTCGCTCTCAACATTCCTGCTCATGCCATTCAGGAATCCTACCACACCAGCCAGGATAAGGTACAATGCATCACACATAGCCATTAGTGGCATACTGTACTGCACATTCTTGATGCTCACGTCACATTTCTGCTCCCTTGACCACTCTGGTGGGGTATTGCTATATACCCCACGAGTAGTATGCAAAAACATTGTGGCAGCTTGTGTCGTGCACAATGTTTCCACACAGCGTGGAATACTAGTATAGATGCTGGATGGGCATTGCCCTCAGCCACAGGCACCACCCATGCCCTTGGTCAGCCAAAGGGCACAGGGAGAGGCTGCACGCAATCATCTCATTCAAACATAATTCAAATGAATACCTGCCCCTGTGGAGCACACACAGTGAAGCCACATCCCCGGTGGCATTCAATAATGAATTGCGGTCAATCCTCTATGCCCATAACAACCTGAGAATGTGTCTCTGGGAGAAGCAAACCTTGTGTGGCCATAGCCATCAAATCAACTGCAATAACCACTGACACAGTCATAGCAAGTGGAAACAACTGTGTCCATCTTGCTCACACCACAGCACACCACACCACAGGACAACACATGTAGGAAGTCACAGCACAAAATGGACTTAGTAACTCACACTTGTGAGGACATCCCTGGCCACCCTATTCATGCCACACAACAATATACAGGTGGGGTGGCCACCCCATTCCCTGACAACAAGTATGCTCATAATACACATCTACATCTAAATAGTCAAACAGACTGAGAAAATTGAAAGTTCACTTCAAGAAAGATGCACATCTCATCTCACATCACTCTCCTTGCGAGCCTGCTCCAGCTGTACACAGGAATTCATCCATGCCCCCCCTCCATATGTCTCCAAACCAGCCTACACTGCTGAGGTGGTGCATGCAGGCATCTGACAGCACTGTTCCCTTGAATTGCAGCAACCATCTTCCCTTGCAGAATGCCTCGGGGGGGGACCAACACAAGTTCAGAGTTCAGAGCAGGAAACACACCCATGCACACTGCAATCCGTGCCTCCCAGAGTGCCATGCAAAAACTGCAAGCAATGACTCACCATCATCACATCACCATGTGTCCCCACAGCCATGTAGTTGGACCTGCTCACCTGAGTCCAATCCAATTAAAAACACCCCACACAGTGACACCCTCCCCACCCACAACACCTCTTTTGCCTGCCCCCCACCCCCTGAGTGCCATGCAATGAAGGACCATGTTCTACTTACCCCTTGTTTCGGTGAGGGGTCATTGTGATCCTTCCAATCTGGCTATAGTCAGAATGACACTGAGAGGACTCATGAATATCGATGACAGAGAGGTTGGAAATCCAGAATCTCCTTGGAAGCCCTCCCATTGCCACAATTTGGCTTCCCCTGATTAATGTGGCATCACACCACACTGGCAGGGGAGTCGTGGATGGAATGTCCAAGATTATGGAAGGTAAACTTCTCAGCAATTGCAGTAAAGACAGGATCTGGCAGAAGGCAGCTGGGCAAACAAACAGCAATCTTAGAGGAAGGCAGGGCACAGAGGCAACAGGCATAAAAGAGACAAACAGACAAGAGAAAGTAATGAGAAATGGAGGTCAAGGAGACTGGCACACAAAATGGAGCAGGGTACCAGAAAGAGGAAGGGAAAGCACAGCTCAGAGGGACTGAACAGGTACCAATGAGCTGGGAACTAAAGGGAACATTGAGATGCACTGAGTAGCTGTCCAGAGGTGTCTAAATAGGCCTGGTGTACGTGGTCACGACACCCACCCTGTTGTGGTTGGACACAAATGCAAGCCCCCATATGGCCTGCAGTGCTCTGCTGCGTGTGGAGTTGTCTGGGGAATGCACCCCCAGACAGAGCAGAAGTGCCAGGAGTGGATGGCCAGCGTGGGTAGACTGAGCAAATGGGATACTGTGTGGCAAGCATGATACATGCAAAAACTGCAAGCAATGACTCACCAGCCTCCCATCCCCATGTGTCCCTGCACCCAAGCAGCTGTACCTGGTCACCTCAGGCCAATGCAAAAATAAACACCTGATGCAGTGATAGCCTTCCTCCCACCAATTAAACCACAACCTATGCCCCCTGAGTGACATGCAAAATCTGCAAGCAATGACTCGCCAGTCTCCTGTCACCATGTGTCCCTGCACCCATTCAACTGTACCTGTTCACCTCAGGCCAACTCAATAACAAACAACCCACACAGTGACAGCCTCCCTGACACCAATTACACTGCAATCTGTGCCCCACTGATTGCCTGAACTTACCTGCACAATGTATATGCCTGTCTCACATCCACAGCATTTCACTGCATTTCACCTGAAACAACTTTCATAGCTTGCAAAGTCATGCATTGCATGAAAGTAAACAAACTGGACAGCAATGTTTTGTCCAGTATGGAAAAAGGTGATTTGACAGTCATTGTCCGAACTGTGTCAACAACCAGAAGGGAATATCAAAGAGATTGAGCAACAATGAATCCAACATACTCCAAACTCATTGACAGAGTAATCACTGGCAGTGAAGCAAACCAATTTCCACCACTGCATGTCATGCACTCTGGACACAGGGGTAAGTTTGCCCTGGGCTGCAGGCACAATCTGGGGCATTGATTGCAGGCATACATGTTGTGTACGGCCACCATCAGGTGTCATGTGTGCCTTTGAGTCACCCTTGGATGCAGGGGAGGGAAAGGGACAACATATGAGGAGGTGAAGGTCTGGGGAGTGGAAGTACACGTGTGGGAGCTGATGTAGAGGATGAAAGGAGGGCAAGAGTGAGAGAGTAGAAAGAGTGATAAATGTGCAGCTGTGGCACTGAGAGAGAGATAGAGAAAGGGAGAGGAATTTGGGAACTGACAGGAGTCTGGCTGGTGGGGAGATGAGGAGTGAGAAAGGGGCTGTTACAGTGGGTGAGGGTATAGAGAAGGGGGTGAAGAGAGGAAGACATAGGCAGAAGGACAGGAAATAAGGCAGCCGGGGCATAGAGTTTGAAATACACATTGATGGACAAATAGCACATGTTTGGTGTAAAGAAGGACTGTAAGGGGTTAGGGACACCTGTAAAAGGGGACTCCTCAGCCTATCATCACAAAACAACATGGCCAACAAACCAGAAAGTGACTCTACACCACCCACAAACCCCCACTCCTGTTTTGCACCACAGTTCATTGACAGGTTATCACTCCCCAGCTGTTGTCTTCCCCTCTAACAGTTCACACAACCCAGACAAGCTTTACCCAGGAAGGGGGCGGGTATCCTAGGGTGGACTGCAAACACTTGCAGGGACGGCAGATGAACAGAAGCTGTGGAGAAGGGATGATGTTCCACATGCATGTGGCCACAATGTACATACACATACAGTGCAGTCACTCAGAGTGCTGGATTAGAACAACATGGTATAGAAACATAAGACAAGAAATACATTCAGGAGGAGAAAATATACAGAAAACAACAATAAACAACAAGTGACGTGTATGGGGAGCACAGGTAAAGGCGGTCAGTGGTCCACATGTGCAAACTAGTACAAACCAGGATGCTCCAATTGTGCTAAACCGGTTCTGTGGAGTGCATGAAGACATACAGCCAGATTTGTGTTTTCCAAGGCAAGGTCACATTGGGGAGTAGCAAAGGTCATGTTGATCTGTGAATGGATGTAGATGCAAGACGTGTAGTAGCAGCAGGGCAGGTCATGGGAGCAGATAAGGGTGTGGAGTGGGCTGTGTCACATGTTGAAGAGTAGGTTGGATAGGGAGTGAACCTGCATGACCTCATAGGAGACATGCTGGAGATAAGGGTGGCAGGTAGAAGACTTGAGATGGTCAGCGAGTCACAATGTGAACAATCCGAATGCAGAGTCCAGATGCCCAGAGATTTGAGTCTGAGGATGAAGATGCTCTTGTAGAATGTGTGAAAGACTGCCAATTGCTGAGGGGGCTTAGTGCAACACAGTCTCCTGAGTCTGCTGTCCTTTGTGGAAGTGCAAACAGAAAACCAATGTATATGCATGGATCTTGAAGGGGACATACAAAAACAAACATATGGACTAACTCAGAACTGCACTGACAGTCACCATCCTAAAATCACATGACACATTAAAACCCTACATATGTCACTGCATGCCAACATTGAGGTGCACACTGAAACAGCCATTGGCATGATTGACAG
The DNA here is from genome assembly GCF_040938575.1 of Ambystoma mexicanum. Lineage (NCBI taxonomy): Eukaryota > Metazoa > Chordata > Amphibia > Caudata > Ambystomatidae > Ambystoma > Ambystoma mexicanum. Next base: position 618,035,491 of record NC_090923.1, on the reverse strand, counting down.
TGCCTAACCTTACCAGCTGGCCATGATGTGATTTCCTCATCCCCTCCAGCAAACACTGCAAATCCACATTTGTGAATGGAGAGACAGTGCCCGGCAGAGGACATGGGTACTAGGGAGGTGCAAGGGTGCTGGGCGGACTTCAGAAGGAGTGCAGTCAGTGGATGAGTCTGGATCCCTGCAACCACATGGGAAATTGGATTTTTACCAGCTATAGGAGTAAAACATGCAGACTGCACATATGTAACACAATGTTTTCACAGAACCTCACCCATATGTCTGAACCTGTTACAGTCTGGTGAACCATGGCCGTTGACACCAGTGCACAGAGCTGCACAAACAGTTCCTTATTCATAAAGTCTGCGAGACGGCAATAGCACATCTCTCAAGGTTGAAAAGAAAAAAAAACTAAAATATGTCCATCCTGGACAAGTACACGAAAAATGGGTTCAATGTGTCCATCCCAAATAGGGGTGTAAAAAAAGAAAAATCAGACCATCCCAGACAGGTTTATAAAAAATAAAAACATGCATGTCTTGAATGGGGGAAAAAAATGTCCACCCTGGAGGGGCGAGGAGGAGGGTGTGTGTCCATGTCCATATGAGTGGATAGAAACAAGTCAACACAACATGGACATCAGGGCACAGGTGGTTGAGATGGCATGGGTGGACTGGGACTTCTGTCTGTGGTAGATCAGGTGGTGGCAGGGGAGGTGGTGCATCCTGTCCACGGAGTGCCAAAGTCACAAGTCCTCCCAAGTGGCCACAGAGTCTGCATGTCTGCTCAATTGTGAAGCATTAATTTGCTGAGAGAGCGTCTGCCTCAAGGCATCCATCTCTTTATGGGGCTGGCTCCTTGTGGCTGAAAGTTCCTCATGCAGTGAAGCCCTCCAACTCTCAATATCACAGCAATTGGAGTCCCTAGATGCCAACATTTCCTGCTTCAAGGCTTCTCTATGTGCCACTGCATCTGAATGCAGGGATTCCTGCAGACACGTCATATTAGCCTGTCGGCCCTTGATGTTGTCCTCCAAGCCCAGTTTGTGGAAGAGCTTTGAAGACTGCATCTCAGCATGGAGAGTCTTCTCCAGGTTGGAAAACGGGTGCTGCTGATGACCCTGAGAGTCCAGATGTTGTGCATCCCAAGCAACTGGTGTGGAGATGTTCTCGGCCATGTGATGCATTTCCCTGGCCATTCGAGGCATTTCCCGGGAAATGTCATGCAGCTTGTCGCCATACCGGATATCCTCATGCAACATCTGCTGCTCCCACACTGCCTCTCCGGCATGCACATATCCACCACATGTCCGGAGCCGACGGCAGTGGGATGCCGGGGTCCAGGCCTGTCGCAGTGGGGCCCTTGTCTCTGGCTGCAGGTCTGCAACTCCGTTTGACATCAGTCCCTGATCTAAACACAACTAGAGGTGACCTTGCCGCCGTAACCACAGCAGACATGGCGCCTACCACTGACTGGACCTGTGGCGCTTGGCTCACCTCCACAGACTCAACGGCACCATCTGGCCTGCTCATTGGGGAACCCTCCAGGTCCCTCTATGTGTCCTCCACGCCTGGTTCTGCAAACTCACATGCAGAGTCAGAAGAATCAGAACATTCAGATACACGTCTGATTATTGTCTGTAGCACCTGTGTATTTTCATGGCGTACAACACCACAGCTTCCACTGGTGGATTGACGTGCAACCTCCTCCTCTTTCACCACCTCCTCTGCATCCACTGCTTCATCACCTGCACATAGAGAGACAACACAATTCTGAGTCATGAGTTGTTAGGGAGAATTCTCTGTTTAGGCTGAATTTCCTAACCTAGTGAGTCCCCTAGCAGCTTTGCTGGATTTCGGGAGTTTGTTTTTTCCATCCTGCCAAGAGTGAGACTCTTTTCCTCCCACTCTTGGACATGTATGTGTGTAATTCCTTTGAATGTCAATGGCCCTCATTACGACCCTGGCGGAAATCGAAAAACGATGGCGGAAATGCAATACCGCCATCGAATAGCGCTCGGTGCGATTATGACCCGTCACCGTAAAGTACGATGCCATTAGCGACACCGTAGTGAACGCCAACGCTAACTGCACCAAGTACGCGCATGCGCGCCATGCAAAACCGTTATTACCACCATGGCGCAACGGTACGCGAATTCTGACCCTAGCGGACATTTACCTAACGCCATCAAGCATGGCGGAAAGTACCATTCCGCCATGGTGAGAAGTACGGCATCGCGAACCAACCGTAAATGGCCCTACTGAGTGCCTGTACACCACTCCCTGGCCACATTGCACAACTCCTCGTAGGTGCAATGAAGTCACACACTGCAACCAGTGAAATGTACAAGTCACCCATGCATGCCAACGAACAAATGAATGTAGGGGCTCCAAGTGCCTTGTGAGTGGCCATCCATATTTGCCATGTCACCATTGCCGTACTGATGCAGCACAGGCATGTGAAGGTTCAAGTACAGCAATATGAACTGAAATATGAGACAAAACAACAACAGTGCCCCATCGCTTGACACCAGTGTAAGGCAACATTCAAAGCAGTATCCTGAGGGAGACTGCACCAGCCCTGTACTCTTGCCAGTAAACAAACCAACCATCAGCATAAGCATGTACCACACAAGTTGGCAGAGTGACTGAGCAGCCAGGCTCATCTCAAGAGGGGCCAATGGGAGATGCAGGGCACAGATGGCACGAATACAGAAGCTATTCCAATGGACATGACCTCAGTCTCCCTCCAAGAAACGCACGCAAACACAGGCACCTGTGACCAGCCATATTCTGATAATCACATCATTCCACCAATCCGCAATAAAGAATATAATGCCTGCCAATCTGCGCTACCCTAGCCAGACAGTAATCCAAGGTTGGTTTAGTAGCAGAAATTAACCCAATGCCACACTATCGTGGGTTATACAGCAAGTATTTTTAATTAGCAAAAGCAAATCAACTCTACACGCCAACACGTGTTTCAGCCCTCTCTGGGCCGTCCTCAGGGCGTTTGTATATTACAATTAAGTGTAACTGTTCAATAGGCATGACGAAATACATTTAACCAATGTTAAACCAAAGTAATGACACAGTCAATCCATTCAGTAGAATCAAAATTAGTTGCATGGATCATATAATTAATAAGGTGGAGAGGAGGAGTAGGATAGAGGGCAAAAGAAGGGGTGTGGGGAGAGAAAGGAGAGAAGAAGAAACAAAATGTTAGCAATAAAAAATGAACATTATTATTGAAAGTTTGACTTTAAATAAAAGTTCATGTTATCAACCTGTTGTTACTAAGTTACTTGATACTGGGTACTAGAATAACTTGTATAATATTATTCTTATTAGGTAAAGTCGTTACACCAAAAAGACAGCAAAAATGGTCAAATGTTATGCTGTACCTTAAATTGGTTGATATTGCCAAATAGGTATCCTATGTAGGGAAGATAGGTTCGAATCTGAAGCGGGCTGTAGTAAATATACAAAAACATATTTAACATTCTATAGGGTGCCGGCAACTTACTTACAATATTTCATCGAATCTGTGTGTTAAAATAAGTATCAACTCATGAAATTCAAAAATTCCTTACCACCGATATCAGTGTTGTCAAACGTTATCCCGAAAAAGAGGGGTGTGTTGCTGCAAGTCTATTGTTAATCAAGTACGAGCGTCATCTATTGCAAAAGATAAGGAGGATATTATAAAAAACTAACGGTACTATTCTGGTTGTAATATAACCTGGTCTCTTATCATAGAAAAAGACAAAAAACAGAGACAGAGGCGCTTACCATAACACGCCTGAATGCGTTCCTGCACGGTAATTTCTGCCTGCAGGCAGTGGCACTCTGTGCGAAGTGAAGGTGTGGCTGGTTAGGCCAATAGCTATGCTGCTTTAACTAGAAAAGAGTGCGGTCATGTGACCGGACAAAGTTCCTGTTGCTAGGTAACAAAGTGAAAGAAAACTAAATGAACGGGACTGCTCGTAAGTGCAACCATTCTATTTTTAAAGCCATTAAAAGGAAGCCTAAGCTTTTGTGGTTTGACAACCATTACCTTGTACTGCAATGTGCAATGAAGCAGTTTCGAAACTATAATTACCTGTGTGGTCCGAATGCTACGTTTACAAGCTGCTTGTACTACGGGAGAGTGTGGTCATGTGACTAGACTGAATCCCTGTTACTAAGTAACTAAGTGAAAGGAAGCTATATGATCGGGACTACACCGGAGTGCAGTAGTTGTATGATAAAAGCTTTATCAGTATTAGTAACCATTGTGATACACTGTAAAATACGGTGACAATGAAATGAAGCTACCATAACCTGGAAAAGTAGTGTGATTTACAAGGACGTATTTAGACATCTTATTTGTTAAGTGGTGTCTTAAAGTTAACAAGCATATGAGGTATGTAAAATGATTGAACAGGAGTTACAGTATAATTCCCATTCTTAGTGAGAGAATAGGTTAACATGAAAATTAGTATGGGACTTGCCAAACCATTAACTTACGTGGGTCATCCATAAATTATCGTTCTAATAACGAAGTCAAAAGCAGCACACCTCGAACTAAGGTACTAAGGTATAGTTAAAAGTGACATGTAATGGAAAAATGAGAATATACTGAGCTGCTAGGTACAAAAGCAAAGAAAAGATCAATATCCTGTGGATGGTATGGGAATTGGTTAATAGGATTGGACCTATTGTTGTCCTCTAAGGTGTAACGACTTATTCAAAAACAACTCTTTTATACCAAATAAACTAGAATCAAATCACAGAAAAACATTAAGTTCATGTTCTTGGTTGAGTCCCATTTGAATACATCTTAATCTGCATATCATGCGGGCCTCCGCTTGTCGAAGAAGAAGTTGTCTGTTTCCCCCTCTGGCATGAGGTTTAATGTGTTGCAGTCCAACAAATCTAATTTCACTCTTGTGTCCCATTTGATGTTCTTTTTGCCAGTGGGTTGCCAATGGTAACTTGACATCTTGACTGTTGAGATTTGCTAGATGTTCTCGGATTCTGATCCTTAGTTCCCTGATGGTGCTGCCCACATACACTTTCTTACAGACACAGATAATGCCATACACTATATATTTAGAGCGACAATTTATGAAGTCCTGGATTTTCGTTTTCAAATTACCGTGGCAGATAAATTCTTTAGTGGGTGCCAAAGCATATTGACAAAAATTACAGGTCCCACATTTGTGGAACCCTACAGGTTTAAGACTTCGCGTCAGCCAATTCTCCTGTCTGTTGAAACCAGGTTGCATGAAGGAGGGACATAGTAAGTTTCTGAGTGTTGGTGCTCTAGAAAAGATTATTCTCGGCCTTTCTTTAATGTAGGTTTCCAAATCTGGGTCAAGTTGTAAAATATTCCAATGTTTATTAAGAATATGGTAAATGAATTTTGAATCACTACAATATTTCGTAATAAAGCTCACATGTGATGGAAACCCTTCAGGTTTTTTGCTTTTGGGCTCGGTAAGGAGTGAAGGTCTTGTAACCGTTTGCACACCCTTAAGTGCATGGTAGATATTAGATTTGGTATAGCCTCTTTCTTGGAACCTGGTTCCTATAGACTTACATTCTGCAATGAAGTGAGAGTCCTCGCTACAATTCCTCCTAGCTCTAAGTAATTCTCCTCGAGGAATGTTTTCAATACAATTTCTTCTGTGACTACTCTTAGCATGTAAAACAGAGTTAACTGCTGTAGTTTTGCGAAAGGTACTAGTTTGCAGGGTATCATTAGTTATATAAATTCTGAGGTCCAAAAACTCCATTTCAGTAGTATCAATTTTACCTGTGAACTGGATTCCGAATTGGTTCTGATTGAGATATTGCATAAATAATTGAAACTGCTCAGTTGTGCCTGACCAGATTGCAAAAATATCATCGATATATCTTTTCCAGACCGGTATAAGGTCTGAGAATGGGTTGTTTTGGAAAATGTATGAGTCTTCAAAGAATGCCATAAAAAGGTTTGCCAGTGCTGGGGCATATTTTGCTCCCATAGCAATCCCCTTTGTTTGGGTATAATAGTCTTGATTAAAAATGAATTGGTTGTGACTGAGGGTGAAATCAACAAAGCTTTTCAGCATTTGTACATGTGCTGTGTGTGAGGCAGAATGCAGTCTAAAGGAATGGTCCAGGGTTTTGATCGCTAATGAATGTTCAATTGATGTGTACAGTGCAGTAACATCTAGGGTGACTAGCTGATAATGTGGTTCCCAAGAAATGGTATTAAGGATCTGTAAGATATGGGTAGTGTCTTTCAAAAAAGCTGGGATTTTGGGAACAAGGTCCTTGATACAGGAATCAATATAGGTTGCTAGGTTCTCTGTGGCACCTCCTTGCCCACTCATTATCGGTCTAACTGAAGGAAGGTTATCAAATTGTTTATGTATCTTGGGTAATAGATACAAAGTAGGCATAAGTGGAGTAGTATTGGTGAGAAACTGTTTCTCTTCATCCGTCAGCAGCCCTTGTTGGTACCATTCTTGAATCAGAATTTTAAGCTCTTGAACTGTCTGTAATGTCGGATTGTTCTGAAGTTTAAGGTAGCATCCTGGTGTATTTAAATGATCTTGAGCCATTTTAATATAATCTAGTTTATTCAAGATAACAATATTGCCTCCCTTGTCCGCCTCCTTGATCACTATTGTATAGTCATTGGATAATTCCTTGAGAGCTTGTTGTTCAATAGTTGATAGATTACCTTTCTTACTGAAGAAGCCTTTATATTGGCCATCAATGTATTGGTGAATATCCCTGGTAATAGACCTGTAAAATACATCTATAATATTATCACCTGTCAATGGAGGCATAAATTTGGATCTATTCTTGTGTTCCACAATATCCATGTTGCGTTGGTGTATCCCTAAGTCTCTTTGGATATCTCTAATTGATAACGTAGTGTCTGTAGTAAGGTTCGCTAGGAGGTGAACATTTTCTATCTCCTGTATACTCTTGCTACTAATAGGTGGTAATATTGCCTGTTGTTGGTAGTTCATGGGTTTATTGTGAAAATATTTTTTCAATTTGAGTTTCCTGATGAATTTATAGAGGTCAATTTGGACCTCAGTCATATCGGCTTGAGAGCTGGGTGCAAAGGAGAGGCCATAATTGAGAACATGAATTTGTTGAGGTGAAAGTTGTTTGGTCGAAAGATTAATAACTAAGTTTTCAGAATTGGTCTGGGTTTGGATGGTTTGAGACTTGATCTGGTAAATCTTTTCCTTATGTCTCCGGTTCCCTCTGCTCTTGGCTCCTCTTCCTCTTCCTCCTCTGAAGTTGTGGGGTTGGTTGTCATATTTGGGCCTAAAGGGAAAGATTTCTGAAACCGTACGTTCTTGTAATTAATGTTCGGATTTTGTGCGTTGCCCTTTTTAAATCTTTTGATTTCTGCCATAAATCCTCTTCTGTTGTGACGTTTTTCCTCAGCAATGAGAGCCTCATCTGAACTTGTTGCTATTGGTTCCTGATCAGAGTCAGGATCTGATGTAGCTGGTGATACATTGGGGGTTTTGATATGTGTTTGGTCACCATCATATTTGGCCTGAAAAGTGTACACTCTATCATTAATATAATCACGTTCATCACGATAAAATTTTCTGAACTTCCTCATTTTTATATCATCTTGATACTCTTCTAAGATATTATGCATTTTCTTATAATTATTATCTTTAGAGGTTGCCGGATTAGGCATTTCTGTGATCTCTTTTTGGATCTGCTCCATTTCAGTGGTTATTCTTGTGTGTTCTCTCTCTGCATGGCATACAAGGATTTTCATCATGTTCTCTGAGCTCGCCATAAGGTTGGCTTCCCAATCAGAGGCAAGGTCTTGGTCATCCTGGTGACTAAAGTCTGGGAATATGAGTATTCGTAAGCCTCTAGGGATAATCTCTTGTTTAAGATAATTCTTCAGTGATACTTGTTCCCAATATTTGTTAATTTCTTTTTTACTCAACCTTTCAAGTTTAATAAATTTTTGAATTAACGTTTCTGTTTTTTGCAATCGATTTTTGAAAGGGTTGCTATCCGTGCCACGTGGGGCAAAAAGAGCAGCGCTATCCTCATCTCGATTTGTCAAATATTTGGCCATAATAATGCTAATTATTGGTCCCTATATAGGTGTTGTGCTGCACTCCCAAAGGGAAAGAAAATGAGGTACAGATACCGAGAAGTGAAGCCCTTATATGGGTTGTTGCGCACACATGTTGATTGGTTCACTCAAAAAGTGGTTATTCTAGTATAAATAGGGGGTCATTAGCAGCAGTGGCAGAGCTTAGAAGGGTAACTTCTCGACTCCCCTTCAATACAATAAGCAATAAAGAATATAATGCCTGCCAATCTGCGCTACCCTAGCCAGACAGTAATCCAAGGTTGGTTTAGTAGCAGAAATTAACCCAATGCCACACTATCGTGGGTTATACAGCAAGTATTTTTAATTAGCAAAAGCAAATCAACTCTACACGCCAACACGTGTTTCAGCCCTCTCTGGGCCGTCCTCAGGGCGTTTGTATATTACAATTAAGTGTAACTGTTCAATAGGCATGACGAAATACATTTAACCAATGTTAAACCAAAGTAATGACACAGTCAATCCATTCAGTAGAATCAAAATTAGTTGCATGGATCATATAATTAATAAGGTGGAGAGGAGGAGTAGGATAGAGGGCAAAAGAAGGGGTGTGGGGAGAGAAAGGAGAGAAGAAGAAACAAAATGTTAGCAATAAAAAATGAACATTATTATTGAAAGTTTGACTTTAAATAAAAGTTCATGTTATCAACCTGTTGTTACTAAGTTACTTGATACTGGGTACTAGAATAACTTGTATAATATTATTCTTATTAGGTAAAGTCGTTACACCAAAAAGACAGCAAAAATGGTCAAATGTTATGCTGTACCTTAAATTGGTTGATATTGCCAAATAGGTATCCTATGTAGGGAAGATAGGTTCGAATCTGAAGCGGGCTGTAGTAAATATACAAAAACATATTTAACATTCTATAGGGTGCCGGCAACTTACTTACAATATTTCATCGAATCTGTGTGTTAAAATAAGTATCAACTCATGAAATTCAAAAATTCCTTACCACCGATATCAGTGTTGTCAAACGTTATCCCGAAAAAGAGGGGTGTGTTGCTGCAAGTCTATTGTTAATCAAGTACGAGCGTCATCTATTGCAAAAGATAAGGAGGATATTATAAAAAACTAACGGTACTATTCTGGTTGTAATATAACCTGGTCTCTTATCATAGAAAAAGACAAAAAACAGAGACAGAGGCGCTTACCATAACACGCCTGAATGCGTTCCTGCACGGTAATTTCTGCCTGCAGGCAGTGGCACTCTGTGCGAAGTGAAGGTGTGGCTGGTTAGGCCAATAGCTATGCTGCTTTAACTAGAAAAGAGTGCGGTCATGTGACCGGACAAAGTTCCTGTTGCTAGGTAACAAAGTGAAAGAAAACTAAATGAACGGGACTGCTCGTAAGTGCAACCATTCTATTTTTAAAGCCATTAAAAGGAAGCCTAAGCTTTTGTGGTTTGACAACCATTACCTTGTACTGCAATGTGCAATGAAGCAGTTTCGAAACTATAATTACCTGTGTGGTCCGAATGCTACGTTTACAAGCTGCTTGTACTACGGGAGAGTGTGGTCATGTGACTAGACTGAATCCCTGTTACTAAGTAACTAAGTGAAAGGAAGCTATATGATCGGGACTACACCGGAGTGCAGTAGTTGTATGATAAAAGCTTTATCAGTATTAGTAACCATTGTGATACACTGTAAAATACGGTGACAATGAAATGAAGCTACCATAACCTGGAAAAGTAGTGTGATTTACAAGGACGTATTTAGACATCTTATTTGTTAAGTGGTGTCTTAAAGTTAACAAGCATATGAGGTATGTAAAATGATTGAACAGGAGTTACAGTATAATTCCCATTCTTAGTGAGAGAATAGGTTAACATGAAAATTAGTATGGGACTTGCCAAACCATTAACTTACGTGGGTCATCCATAAATTATCGTTCTAATAACGAAGTCAAAAGCAGCACACCTCGAACTAAGGTACTAAGGTATAGTTAAAAGTGACATGTAATGGAAAAATGAGAATATACTGAGCTGCTAGGTACAAAAGCAAAGAAAAGATCAATATCCTGTGGATGGTATGGGAATTGGTTAATAGGATTGGACCTATTGTTGTCCTCTAAGGTGTAACGACTTATTCAAAAACAACTCTTTTATACCAAATAAACTAGAATCAAATCACAGAAAAACATTAAGTTCATGTTCTTGGTTGAGTCCCATTTGAATACATCTTAATCTGCATATCATGCGGGCCTCCGCTTGTCGAAGAAGAAGTTGTCTGTTTCCCCCTCTGGCATGAGGTTTAATGTGTTGCAGTCCAACAAATCTAATTTCACTCTTGTGTCCCATTTGATGTTCTTTTTGCCAGTGGGTTGCCAATGGTAACTTGACATCTTGACTGTTGAGATTTGCTAGATGTTCTCGGATTCTGATCCTTAGTTCCCTGATGGTGCTGCCCACATACACTTTCTTACAGACACAGATAATGCCATACACTATATATTTAGAGCGACAATTTATGAAGTCCTGGATTTTCGTTTTCAAATTACCGTGGCAGATAAATTCTTTAGTGGGTGCCAAAGCATATTGACAAAAATTACAGGTCCCACATTTGTGGAACCCTACAGGTTTAAGACTTCGCGTCAGCCAATTCTCCTGTCTGTTGAAACCAGGTTGCATGAAGGAGGGACATAGTAAGTTTCTGAGTGTTGGTGCTCTAGAAAAGATTATTCTCGGCCTTTCTTTAATGTAGGTTTCCAAATCTGGGTCAAGTTGTAAAATATTCCAATGTTTATTAAGAATATGGTAAATGAATTTTGAATCACTACAATATTTCGTAATAAAGCTCACATGTGATGGAAACCCTTCAGGTTTTTTGCTTTTGGGCTCGGTAAGGAGTGAAGGTCTTGTAACCGTTTGCACACCCTTAAGTGCATGGTAGATATTAGATTTGGTATAGCCTCTTTCTTGGAACCTGGTTCCTATAGACTTACATTCTGCAATGAAGTGAGAGTCCTCGCTACAATTCCTCCTAGCTCTAAGTAATTCTCCTCGAGGAATGTTTTCAATACAATTTCTTCTGTGACTACTCTTAGACCGCACTCTTTTCTAGTTAAAGCAGCATAGCTATTGGCCTAACCAGCCACACCTTCACTTCGCACAGAGTGCCACTGCCTGCAGGCAGAAATTACCGTGCAGGAACGCATTCAGGCGTGTTATGGTAAGCGCCTCTGTCTCTGTTTTTTGTCTTTTTCTATGATAAGAGACCAGGTTATATTACAACCAGAATAGTACCGTTAGTTTTTTATAATATCCTCCTTATCTTTTGCAATAGATGACGCTCGTACTTGATTAACAATAGACTTGCAGCAACACACCCCTCTTTTTCGGGATAACGTTTGACAACACTGATATCGGTGGTAAGGAATTTTTGAATTTCATGAGTTGATACTTATTTTAACACACAGATTCGATGAAATATTGTAAGTAAGTTGCCGGCACCCTATAGAATGTTAAATATGTTTTTGTATATTTACTACAGCCCGCTTCAGATTCGAACCTATCTTCCCTACATAGGATACCTATTTGGCAATATCAACCAATTTAAGGTACAGCATAACATTTGACCATTTTTGCTGTCTTTTTGGTGTAACGACTTTACCTAATAAGAATAATATTATACAAGTTATTCTAGTACCCAGTATCAAGTAACTTAGTAACAACAGGTTGATAACATGAACTTTTATTTAAAGTCAAACTTTCAATAATAATGTTCATTTTTTATTGCTAACATTTTGTTTCTTCTTCTCTCCTTTCTCTCCCCACACCCCTTCTTTTGCCCTCTATCCTACTCCTCCTCTCCACCTTATTAATTATATGATCCATGCAACTAATTTTGATTCTACTGAATGGATTGACTGTGTCATTACTTTGGTTTAACATTGGTTAAATGTATTTCGTCATGCCTATTGAACAGTTACACTTAATTGTAATATACAAACGCCCTGAGGACGGCCCAGAGAGGGCTGAAACACGTGTTGGCGTGTAGAGTTGATTTGCTTTTGCTAATTAAAAATACTTGCTGTATAACCCACGATAGTGTGGCATTGGGTTAATTTCTGCTACTAAACCAACCTTGGATTACTGTCTGGCTAGGGTAGCGCAGATTGGCAGGCATTATATTCTTTATTGCTTATTGTATTGAAGGGGAGTCGAGAAGTTACCCTTCTAAGCTCTGCCACTGCTGCTAATGACCCCCTATTTATACTAGAATAACCACTTTTTGAGTGAACCAATCAACATGTGTGCGCAACAACCCATATAAGGGCTTCACTTCTCGGTATCTGTACCTCATTTTCTTTCCCTTTGGGAGTGCAGCACAACACCTATATAGGGACCAATAATTAGCATTATTATGGCCAAATATTTGACAAATCGAGATGAGGATAGCGCTGCTCTTTTTGCCCCACGTGGCACGGATAGCAACCCTTTCAAAAATCGATTGCAAAAAACAGAAACGTTAATTCAAAAATTTATTAAACTTGAAAGGTTGAGTAAAAAAGAAATTAACAAATATTGGGAACAAGTATCACTGAAGAATTATCTTAAACAAGAGATTATCCCTAGAGGCTTACGAATACTCATATTCCCAGACTTTAGTCACCAGGATGACCAAGACCTTGCCTCTGATTGGGAAGCCAACCTTATGGCGAGCTCAGAGAACATGATGAAAATCCTTGTATGCCATGCAGAGAGAGAACACACAAGAATAACCACTGAAATGGAGCAGATCCAAAAAGAGATCACAGAAATGCCTAATCCGGCAACCTCTAAAGATAATAATTATAAGAAAATGCATAATATCTTAGAAGAGTATCAAGATGATATAAAAATGAGGAAGTTCAGAAAATTTTATCGTGATGAACGTGATTATATTAATGATAGAGTGTACACTTTTCAGGCCAAATATGATGGTGACCAAACACATATCAAAACCCCCAATGTATCACCAGCTACATCAGATCCTGACTCTGATCAGGAACCAATAGCAACAAGTTCAGATGAGGCTCTCATTGCTGAGGAAAAACGTCACAACAGAAGAGGATTTATGGCAGAAATCAAAAGATTTAAAAAGGGCAACGCACAAAATCCGAACATTAATTACAAGAACGTACGGTTTCAGAAATCTTTCCCTTTAGGCCCAAATATGACAACCAACCCCACAACTTCAGAGGAGGAAGAGGAAGAGGAGCCAAGAGCAGAGGGAACCGGAGACATAAGGAAAAGATTTACCAGATCAAGTCTCAAACCATCCAAACCCAGACCAATTCTGAAAACTTAGTTATTAATCTTTCGACCAAACAACTTTCACCTCAACAAATTCATGTTCTCAATTATGGCCTCTCCTTTGCACCCAGCTCTCAAGCCGATATGACTGAGGTCCAAATTGACCTCTATAAATTCATCAGGAAACTCAAATTGAAAAAATATTTTCACAATAAACCCATGAACTACCAACAACAGGCAATATTACCACCTATTAGTAGCAAGAGTATACAGGAGATAGAAAATGTTCACCTCCTAGCGAACCTTACTACAGACACTACGTTATCAATTAGAGATATCCAAAGAGACTTAGGGATACACCAACGCAACATGGATATTGTGGAACACAAGAATAGATCCAAATTTATGCCTCCATTGACAGGTGATAATATTATAGATGTATTTTACAGGTCTATTACCAGGGATATTCACCAATACATTGATGGCCAATATAAAGGCTTCTTCAGTAAGAAAGGTAATCTATCAACTATTGAACAACAAGCTCTCAAGGAATTATCCAATGACTATACAATAGTGATCAAGGAGGCGGACAAGGGAGGCAATATTGTTATCTTGAATAAACTAGATTATATTAAAATGGCTCAAGATCATTTAAATACACCAGGATGCTACCTTAAACTTCAGAACAATCCGACATTACAGACAGTTCAAGAGCTTAAAATTCTGATTCAAGAATGGTACCAACAAGGGCTGCTGACGGATGAAGAGAAACAGTTTCTCACCAATACTACTCCACTTATGCCTACTTTGTATCTATTACCCAAGATACATAAACAATTTGATAACCTTCCTTCAGTTAGACCGATAATGAGTGGGCAAGGAGGTGCCACAGAGAACCTAGCAACCTATATTGATTCCTGTATCAAGGACCTTGTTCCCAAAATCCCAGCTTTTTTGAAAGACACTACCCATATCTTACAGATCCTTAATACCATTTCTTGGGAACCACATTATCAGCTAGTCACCCTAGATGTTACTGCACTGTACACATCAATTGAACATTCATTAGCGATCAAAACCCTGGACCATTCCTTTAGACTGCATTCTGCCTCACACACAGCACATGTACAAATGCTGAAAAGCTTTGTTGATTTCACCCTCAGTCACAACCAATTCATTTTTAATCAAGACTATTATACCCAAACAAAGGGGATTGCTATGGGAGCAAAATATGCCCCAGCACTGGCAAACCTTTTTATGGCATTCTTTGAAGACTCATACATTTTCCAAAACAACCCATTCTCAGACCTTATACCGGTCTGGAAAAGATATATCGATGATATTTTTGCAATCTGGTCAGGCACAACTGAGCAGTTTCAATTATTTATGCAATATCTCAATCAGAACCAATTCGGAATCCAGTTCACAGGTAAAATTGATACTACTGAAATGGAGTTTTTGGACCTCAGAATTTATATAACTAATGATACCCTGCAAACTAGTACCTTTCGCAAAACTACAGCAGTTAACTCTGTTTTACATGCTAAGAGTAGTCACAGAAGAAATTGTATTGAAAACATTCCTCGAGGAGAATTACTTAGAGCTAGGAGGAATTGTAGCGAGGACTCTCACTTCATTGCAGAATGTAAGTCTATAGGAACCAGGTTCCAAGAAAGAGGCTATACCAAATCTAATATCTACCATGCACTTAAGGGTGTGCAAACGGTTACAAGACCTTCACTCCTTACCGAGCCCAAAAGCAAAAAACCTGAAGGGTTTCCATCACATGTGAGCTTTATTACGAAATATTGTAGTGATTCAAAATTCATTTACCATATTCTTAATAAACATTGGAATATTTTACAACTTGACCCAGATTTGGAAACCTACATTAAAGAAAGGCCGAGAATAATCTTTTCTAGAGCACCAACACTCAGAAACTTACTATGTCCCTCCTTCATGCAACCTGGTTTCAACAGACAGGAGAATTGGCTGACGCGAAGTCTTAAACCTGTAGGGTTCCACAAATGTGGGACCTGTAATTTTTGTCAATATGCTTTGGCACCCACTAAAGAATTTATCTGCCACGGTAATTTGAAAACGAAAATCCAGGACTTCATAAATTGTCGCTCTAAATATATAGTGTATGGCATTATCTGTGTCTGTAAGAAAGTGTATGTGGGCAGCACCATCAGGGAACTAAGGATCAGAATCCGAGAACATCTAGCAAATCTCAACAGTCAAGATGTCAAGTTACCATTGGCAACCCACTGGCAAAAAGAACATCAAATGGGACACAAGAGTGAAATTAGATTTGTTGGACTGCAACACATTAAACCTCATGCCAGAGGGGGAAACAGACAACTTCTTCTTCGACAAGCGGAGGCCCGCATGATATGCAGATTAAGATGTATTCAAATGGGACTCAACCAAGAACATGAACTTAATGTTTTTCTGTGATTTGATTCTAGTTTATTTGGTATAAAAGAGTTGTTTTTGAATAAGTCGTTACACCTTAGAGGACAACAATAGGTCCAATCCTATTAACCAATTCCCATACCATCCACAGGATATTGATCTTTTCTTTGCTTTTGTACCTAGCAGCTCAGTATATTCTCATTTTTCCATTACATGTCACTTTTAACTATACCTTAGTACCTTAGTTCGAGGTGTGCTGCTTTTGACTTCGTTATTAGAACGATAATTTATGGATGACCCACGTAAGTTAATGGTTTGGCAAGTCCCATACTAATTTTCATGTTAACCTATTCTCTCACTAAGAATGGGAATTATACTGTAACTCCTGTTCAATCATTTTACATACCTCATATGCTTGTTAACTTTAAGACACCACTTAACAAATAAGATGTCTAAATACGTCCTTGTAAATCACACTACTTTTCCAGGTTATGGTAGCTTCATTTCATTGTCACCGTATTTTACAGTGTATCACAATGGTTACTAATACTGATAAAGCTTTTATCATACAACTACTGCACTCCGGTGTAGTCCCGATCATATAGCTTCCTTTCACTTAGTTACTTAGTAACAGGGATTCAGTCTAGTCACATGACCACACTCTCCCGTAGTACAAGCAGCTTGTAAACGTAGCATTCGGACCACACAGGTAATTATAGTTTCGAAACTGCTTCATTGCACATTGCAGTACAAGGTAATGGTTGTCAAACCACAAAAGCTTAGGCTTCCTTTTAATGGCTTTAAAAATAGAATGGTTGCACTTACGAGCAGTCCCGTTCATTTAGTTTTCTTTCACTTTGTTACCTAGCAACAGGAACTTTGTCCGGTCACATGACCGCACTCTTTTCTAGTTAAAGCAGCATAGCTATTGGCCTAACCAGCCACACCTTCACTTCGCACAGAGTGCCACTGCCTGCAGGCAGAAATTACCGTGCAGGAACGCATTCAGGCGTGTTATGGTAAGCGCCTCTGTCTCTGTTTTTTGTCTTTTTCTATGATAAGAGACCAGGTTATATTACAACCAGAATAGTACCGTTAGTTTTTTATAATATCCTCCTTATCTTTTGCAATAGATGACGCTCGTACTTGATTAACAATAGACTTGCAGCAACACACCCCTCTTTTTCGGGATAACGTTTGACAACACTGATATCGGTGGTAAGGAATTTTTGAATTTCATGAGTTGATACTTATTTTAACACACAGATTCGATGAAATATTGTAAGTAAGTTGCCGGCACCCTATAGAATGTTAAATATGTTTTTGTATATTTACTACAGCCCGCTTCAGATTCGAACCTATCTTCCCTACATAGGATACCTATTTGGCAATATCAACCAATTTAAGGTACAGCATAACATTTGACCATTTTTGCTGTCTTTTTGGTGTAACGACTTTACCTAATAAGAATAATATTATACAAGTTATTCTAGTACCCAGTATCAAGTAACTTAGTAACAACAGGTTGATAACATGAACTTTTATTTAAAGTCAAACTTTCAATAATAATGTTCATTTTTTATTGCTAACATTTTGTTTCTTCTTCTCTCCTTTCTCTCCCCACACCCCTTCTTTTGCCCTCTATCCTACTCCTCCTCTCCACCTTATTAATTATATGATCCATGCAACTAATTTTGATTCTACTGAATGGATTGACTGTGTCATTACTTTGGTTTAACATTGGTTAAATGTATTTCGTCATGCCTATTGAACAGTTACACTTAATTGTAATATACAAACGCCCTGAGGACGGCCCAGAGAGGGCTGAAACACGTGTTGGCGTGTAGAGTTGATTTGCTTTTGCTAATTAAAAATACTTGCTGTATAACCCACGATAGTGTGGCATTGGGTTAATTTCTGCTACTAAACCAACCTTGGATTACTGTCTGGCTAGGGTAGCGCAGATTGGCAGGCATTATATTCTTTATTGCTTATTGTATTGAAGGGGAGTCGAGAAGTTACCCTTCTAAGCTCTGCCACTGCTGCTAATGACCCCCTATTTATACTAGAATAACCACTTTTTGAGTGAACCAATCAACATGTGTGCGCAACAACCCATATAAGGGCTTCACTTCTCGGTATCTGTACCTCATTCCACCAATCCACCTGGCTGACCGGCATCTGTTACACAAAAGCTAATCCCCCGCCCCTGAGCATGACATCATTAAAACAGTCATAATGGCAGCCCCTATCCCTGACCTCACTGGGCTTCGTAGGCAAACGCGCCCAGTACAGTACCACGCAACAATACTCAGAAGCCGGAACCCAATGCAGATCTTCTCACCATACATCGCTCCACAAATAGGAATATGCTACATTACTTGCAAAGAATAACGCTACACGGTTAATATCAGAATAAAAATTTAATGCACAACAAAATCACCAAGCCCATACAGCTATTAGGTCATGAACTCCAAAATATATTTCATCATTGTGGGCTGCATCCGCAATAAATGACCAGCTTCTTCTTGTGTGACGCCCTGTTCCTTCATGGTACACAGGGGCTACATTCACGTTCAAAAAGGCAACATGGAAGCGCCTAGAACCGCAGGCCCGTCCCATTAGGTAGGCACTAGTCCAGCTGAAAGGTCGATATGTTGCTCCTAGCCACTAGTACTGCGTAAGGGCATGTGGCCCATTGGCGATCGTCCCATAAGATCGTAATGGTGCTCCACTGATTAACACGAAGCAGCAGGTGTCGGGAGTAAAAGCCATCTGCAGGAGTGGCATACAGATGGCAGCGGCAAAAGGGGAGGAGATACCTGTCACCCAAATGAAATGAAAAAGAATAGTATGGGCATCAGAACTTCATTTGAATTACTCACTTCAATGATCACACTAAATCTACAGCCATATGCATGCTAGCCCACTCAAAAGGATTATTCCCACCCAAAAATCACTTGCGAATCATAACTATATAAATCGAGGTGAAAACACTATTACAAACGAGTCTTTGTGTGCATGCGTCTGTTAAAACAGAATCCATTAGATGGGATTAGTAACGTGCATAGACACAAGTGTTTGAAGGCGCGTCGAGACAGGGAGGGTTCAACAAGGGCAGATAGACGATGGTCCCACTATGGCAGCTCTGCATCACATAGTGCAGGGGAGGTGGATAGATTCCAAAAAGCCATGTACATGGCAAACTCTCAATTAAATCATCTGTCCATGCATCCATACATCATTCCCTCATCCCGGTATGAAAACGCCTGATTATTTACTCACATAACATGTGAAATTTCCATTGAGTCTGTGTGTAATGCAGTCTGCAAAATCCACTGTGCTCCAGCCCGGAATTCCAGTGTTGTGAAGTAACATGTATTTGGGAACGTCCGGCCTTATCGTCCACTACGCTATTGCGCATCCCATACTATTCATATCAATCATTGCATTCTCGCCATGGCCCCTGTCCGAAGGACATTAAACAATAGAACGTTATATTTGCAGTCAGACCTGTGGGCGTCTCCTCGCCGCTAGCTGAAAACCGAAAGCGCTGTCCTTCGAATTCCTCATTTGCAACATCACGTCGAAAAGGCATCTGTGACCGCTTGAAATCACAAATTCATCCATGTAGTGCGGCAGTGTGTGAAAATGGCAACTGGCTTCACTCACAAATGGGACGCCCCGCCCGTCGGTGAACCTCGGTACAGTGCTGCATGAGGGTCCACCGTTAATCGAGTACTACATTCCACTGACCCTTCACAAGTTTGTTCGCGACTGCAAAGATAGTATGTGAAACAATGGGACCATAGCAGAATGAACATATGAAGCAATATTTCACTGCCATCGGGATTAAATACATGATTGTAATAGCAAGATGCCATGCGTCAAATTGCAGCGTTGTGTGCGGGACGTGCTCGCCCAAAGGGGATTGCAGCTTGCACAGGTGGAATGAATCACCACAGGTGGAGGCTATACAGCCTGAAAACACATAAATTGCACACCCAACCCCCTCCCACAACCACACCCACTCCAAAATGCTACCGGCAGGACTAGCGATGTTGGCCCTGGGGGACCTGATAGCACTGCAAGTACTCCAACTTCAAGAAGAAGACGAACACCAACTACTACAACAACCGGCCGCACAGAGGAGACGCAGGAGGAGGAGGAGGGCAAGGCAGGGCCAGCAAGGCCCACCAGCACAGCCACTACCACCACGCAGGCAGCCCGCAATCCCACGCCTCCGAGCTCATCCGTTCAACCTCACTGATGAGCAGATCCACACCCTCTACCGTTTGGACCGGGACACCATAACCGCCATTGTGGACATGACACAGGCTGACCTTGTCAGCATGATAGATAGCCCAACCGCCATCCCACCCCTACTGAAGGTGGTGTCTGTACTCCACTTCCTGGCCACAGGCACCTACCAGCACACAGTCGGACAGTTGCATGGCATTTCACAGCCACTGTTGTCACGGACACTATTGCAAGTGCTCGATGCCCTCCTGAAGCACGCAGACGACTACATCTCTTTACCACGCTCGGAGCAGGAGATTACAAACACAAAAGTGGGATTCCATGCACTTGCCGGCATACCGGGTTGCATTGGTGCCATCGACTGCACCCATGTGGAATTGGTCGTCCCACATGCCATGGAGGTCCAGTACCGCAACCGAAAACAATATCATTCTCTTAATGTACAAATGGTGTGTGACTCCAACAGGATCATTACACATTGTTGTGCCCGATTTCCTGGATCAACCCATGATTCTATGGTCTTGAGGAACTCTACAATACCACGCTACATGGAGCGACATGCAGGGAACAGATCCTGGCTACTCGGTGAGTCTCATTTCATGCATGATAATGTGGGGTATGTGATGCGGCAATGACCTGGCAGGAAGGGGGGGGGTGCGTACGTAGCAATGTCATTCCACAAACATCCTTTATTGTCCACATACAGGTGATGCCGGGTATCCACTGAAGAGATGGCTCCTTACACCACTCCGGAACCCACAGAACCAGCATGAGGAGGACTACAACCATGCCCACTCACGTACCCGTGTAGTCATAGAACAGGCATTCAGCCTACTGAAGGCTCGTTTCCACTGCCTCAGCAGGTCTGGCGGGGCACTCCTGTACCGCCATGAGAAGGTTGCAAAGATGGTCATGGCATGTGTCATGCTACACAACATGTGCGTACGTAGAAATGTGCCCATGCCCCCGGACGCAGAACTGCAAGCACCTGAAGATGGTCATGATGAGGGTGGGGATGTGGCAGCACCTCAAGGAGTCCGCGAGGCACAGGAGGGCCGTGAAATTCGTCAGATTATCATAGATTCATGCTTCTAGCACTCACGCCTGGTGGCTGATACATGGACACGGGACTTGTGGCACTGTGTGTGTCTGGAACATGCACAATATGGACTGTACACCTATAAAGGCCTCGTACACAAAGATCAATGTCCACACATCTCATTGGATGGTTGTGAAATGTTTATAGCATATGTGAAATTATGTTACACACCCCATCGACCCGCCACCCAAGAAAGCCCAACACACCCCCTCCACCCTCCTACCTCCCCCCCGAACACCAGTGTCCAAAGATGCTCATTGTCAGTGGGCAGACGCTATTGCAAGCCCCCTCTCCGGGTATCAGGGGCACCCCTGCCTGTGGAGCGCAGGTTCCTCCCAGATCTACGTTGGGGGCTGCCCTGGACGGAACTTGCAACGGATGATGTCTCTGCCTGCTCACGTCCATGCATGTCCCTAAGGGTTTGTGAGAGCTCAGTGAGCACACGGCGCACAGCGGCAAGTTCAGCACATACGTCTTTGGACGTCGCATGCAGTTCCCCCCTCAGGCTCTCGGTGCTTCTCTCCATTTGTACCCTCAGGCTCTCGGTGCTTCTCTCCATTTGTACCCTCAGGCTCTCGGTGCTTCTCTCCATTTGTGCCCTTAGTGTCTCTGTACTTCTCTCCATTTCTGCCCTAAGTGTCTCAGTAGATGTTTCTATGGCTGCCTTAGTACCCCCACATTCATCAGCATGCTCCTTGAGGAGCGTGGCCAGTTGCTGCTGTTGCACGATCACCTGGTCGAGGGACTGTTGCCTCTGCTGGGCCATGCCCATTTGCGGTGGTGTCACAGAGGGGCTGATCACCTCATGTTGCCTTGCCACAGGGCTTGTGGGGGATGGCCAGTCGTCGTCTTGTGGGTGCCCCTGCGTGGTATCCTCATGGTGTACGGGATGAAACAAACAGGGGGATTGAGACAGGTCATGGATGGATCCTACATCGACAGCACCGTTTTCTGTGTCGGAGCATGCTGCCATTAATGCAGTGTCACCTATGGTGCTGCTGCCACCAGAAGCAGTGCCTTCTGTGGCATCCATTGGGGGGACCTGTGGTGCTGCTGTTGTGGGCATGCTGGCTGCTGGGGTGCCTGTTGAAGTCCCCTCCTGTGTGCTGCCACTTGATTTGTGCTGCTGCCGTGTCTTGATCCGTGCAGCTGAGGTGGAGGGTCTTTGGCCGTTGGTCTTGGCCCTCTTTGCAGGTGTGCTGGTAGGGGTGTCCTGAAGCTCGTCGTTTGAATCGGACCCTGTGTTGGAGTAAAGGAGGGCGAGCGTTATTTATGGGTCTGTGGAAATTGGAATGGCAATGTATCACATGCATTGGGGTGGTTCCTGAGGGTGATTTGGGTCAGGGCCTTGGAGGTGGTTTCATTTTTGTGTGGATTGAGGATGCAGTTGTCTTGCAGCCTGCAGTTAGGGTGTGCATGCTGCACGTGTAGAGGGTGTTTTTAGGATTTTTGATTATTTATGTATTTAATGTGACTTTTAAAGTGCGCTATCAGGCCAATGTATGTGGACGTTCTCCTGGACATGTGTTTCTGTTGCACTATGTGGACACATGGTACTTCACATGATTGGACATTGTGGATTTAGCATTGTTTTATTTGGCCCACCTACCTGATTCTTCGGATGTCTGCACTCCTTTCTCCATCCCTCCGACTCCCTCTATACTCTCCATTCCAATGGTGGAGGCACAGATTTTTTCCCAGGGGGTCAACTTGATGGGTGATTCCGATCCTCCCCCGGTAGCTGTGGCAATGTTACGGTTGGCTGATAGTATGCTCCGTACGCGTATCCGCAAGTCGTCCCATCGCTTTATGCATTGCTGTGGGTTGCGGGGTGCGGTCCCCACCGCACTTACCCGCTGTGCCACCAGGGCCCATATGGCCTTCTTGTTCGCAAGTGCCGTCCTGGTCATTTGCGTCGAGAAGACGACGGCAGCATTCTCCTGGAGGGTCTCTGTGAGCACGGTGAGTTCCTCATGGGAGAAGTGGACCTGCCGCTTGCGGTCGCACGCTTTTTTCGCAACTTTTCCCATTTTGATTGTTTTCACTAGGGTGGCTAACGGGTTGGGATGTGTCTCAGGGTAGGATTTTTAATGGTTGTGTTGGGATTCTGATTTTATAGGTGTACGGCGTGCTGTTTCCCATTCCGGGCCCATGTTTTTACTTCCGTTTCCGTATATTTACGGTCACCGTATTTTGCGATTACCGCTCATTACGGTGACCGCTATGATGGGTGGCGGAATTGCACCTAGGGCGCCGTACGACGGCGGTGAGGGGCGTTTTGGGGACATTTCCGCCATCGCGGACTTTGCACTTCCGCCATGGCGTAGTGCTCGTGCCCGATGGGTCAGAATTAGCCGCACTTTACTCCGTCGTGCAATGGCGGAAATGCTATTTACGCTATGGCGGTCAGGTCAGTTACTTTCCGTCAGGGTCGTAATGAGGGCCAATGTGTTCTATGGGCTATGGGGTCTTTTACTCCATAGGGTCTCATATGTTTGTCTATGTGTGTTACACCGCACCCTATGTGCCGTAGCACTGGGGCGCCTAGCGGACCCCCACCATAGACTCCATACCCGGGGACTGACTACTGTCTCCCCGGGCATGTAAAGTCACCATTGGCTTTACTAGACCTAAATTTACTAACAGAACTAGTACAAACCATCTTATTGTGGACGTACTAGTAGGGGTAATTTGATTACTCCTGGATCTGTTACTCGAGGGGGCACTGTCCCGTCCCCCCTCGTCGAGTTTTGGCTGGTGGCAGTGGAAACTACTTGTTATGTTCGACCCCGAACCTAACCCTATGGGATTCGTCCCATTGTTGGAGATTGATACTTTTCCTCGTTAATCTCTAACGTACCACCGGTCTACTTATCGTAAATAAGTTTATCGAATGGTATTTTCTGCCAGAACTCGGCTTTTAAAATGGCATCTGTGTTCGTCTCTGTGACTCCTAAACCAAAGGCTGAGCCCTTTGTTCCACTTTTGGCGGGCCTCTGTACAGAGACCCTCCAAAATGGTGCCATTCTGTCTGGGTTACCACCAGAGTGTGGGAGGGGGTTTAGGCACCCTGGACCGAGTTGCCTTGCCAACTCCGGTCGCACTCTGGAGTGATTGGCCCAAGTGTTGAGCCTTCCCGCTCACCACTTAGCATGTGTTGATTGACAGCTAGGCTGAATGAATGGGGGTTTTCTGCATAAAAGCAGGGCTTTTGGGACTGGATCTTAAGAAGTCACCACAGGACCTAAGACTCCGACGAGGGTAACGCTGAGTCGACCTGACCTCCGGTGGAGCCCTGCGGAACTGACTCACCACTTCCCGAAGACAGAGGAGATCTCCCTGCCGGAGAGTCTCTTCCCCTGACTGGTGGGAACAACCAGTCCCCTTTTCTTTTTATTCGCCTCAGGACGCAGTGGTCGAATTGCCCGTGCAGCGCACCTCGGCAACCGGATAGCCACTACCCCTGTACCGCGACCTAAAGGTGGTGCCTTGTGACGGAGCACTCCGCGGCTGGTCTCTTCCCTGCTGGTGCACCGGACTTCACTTTTCTTCGACGACGAGAACATCTCTACTCTTGGCAAAGACCCGACGTGCATCCACCACCAGGAACAACTGCCCCCGCCGGAGCTGCCCTCCACAACAAGGTACCGTGTCCGCCTGGCTTCCCTTTCGATCGGTTTGAGTGAGGTGTCTTAATCCTCTCCTTTCCGTTGGGTCGCCTCCAAGCTTTTCTCATTTATTGTTCTGAACTGGTTCAATCTGCCGATAACAATTTGCTACAAAGACTTGAATGCATCTCCACTAGAGACTTTTTGGGACACGTCGCCTTGCCTCTCTCCGAGTGGGCCTGGCCTCTGAACTTTATGATCTATTGTGGTTCTTGCCTTCTTACCGTACATTTTGCCAGTGAAGTATTGAACTGTGTTGATTTCGTGACCTGCCTATCTTTTTCTCTCCCGTCCTAACTAGTATTAGAGTGCCATCTAGGTTGAGGTATACACCTCTGTCTGTAAATAAGTGGTGCCGGTAGAACCTAGACTTGGCAAAATATTGCTAGAGGGATTGATCGTTTCTTCTTCGTAGAGTAATTGTGTTTGATTTGTTTGCCGTGAAAGTGCCATCGTGTTTTTCATAGATGTTTCGTTATAAATAAATACCTTAATATCTTTACACTAAGCCGCGTTGCGTGTTTGCTTGTCTTACTGGGAAGAATTGCCCTATTTTGTATACTCCAACTACTGCTCAACTCTTCTTGAGGGAAGTCTGACTGCTCAGCCACAGCTACCAAGTGAATCTGTGTGGTACAGACTGCTACCAAGTGGGTTCACCGCCAAACACCTGTAGTCCTAAATCTTTTGCAGTGGTCCCAGAGGGAACTGCACAGGTTTCCGCCTAACATGAGTACCTTGCCACACATGCATATGTGCATCACATTGCATACAGAGACAAAATGGCCATATATACATCACACAACATGACTTGGCACACTGTGAGTTGTATGTCAAAGATGAATGGCATTCGCTGACATTTACAGTCATGGCCCGGCATATCATTCAGTGCAACATGACATGGTCCGCGTGTGCAAGGGTATACGCATTCACCCAGACATGGGTGGCAGTGAAACACCTTAGTGGAAGGATGGAGGTCTGTGCATCATCAGTTATGTCATGCACAACACAGACATTTTCATGTGGCAACATGTGGAAGTGTGACCTGCACATCTGAGGCCACCAATGTAATGACATATGTGTTGCCATGATATCCCCAACCACAATTTCAACAATGGCCCCCTGCAAGCTATGTTGCTGGTCACAGTCACATGGCTTGCATACGTGTGTGAGGAGACAGCGCCATGGAACCTACAAAGGCACGCTTGCAAGGCCACTCCTCCATTGACGCTCCATATGTGTAATGGACTACACAGACACAACTATTGGTCAGCACCATGTCTCATCAGGAAGAGACCCTTGTGCGTCTATGCACAGACATTGCTGCTCATCCATTTCCACCAGCCGCAAGGGCAAGGTAATGATATGATATGATTGGTTATTTATAACACGCTTAATACCCAGAGGTTTCTAAGTGCGGACCGGGGTTCGAACCCGTGTTGCTCCATGTCATCTTGCTTCCAAGGTAAACACGTTGCTGCTGAGCTATCCTCCTGAGATAGTGATTGTGTAAACTTGCACAGAATTTGTGACACTGCGTGAGTCACTAGACAATACACATGCAAGACACTGTGAATGCATACAGTCATATGTGTGTTTCATGCCATTGCCACACTTACAAGCTGCACCATTTTATGGTGCATGCCGAGGTGCTACTTCCTGGGTAGCATAGCTCAAGGCACATAGGGGTGAACAGAAAGGCTCAGGCCCAGACATCTGACTCAGAGTATACCGCTGATAAAAGAACATGCATACTCATGTATCCAATAATGGAGTGCACATTGGGAACACAGCCACTGAGATGCTCTTCATACACACACCCTACAGCCTTCCCCTCTTCACCCATGTCCAGATCATACCCTTAGAGTAGACAGAGCCATGAAATTGGGGACTACTCTTGACTGATTACTCATGCAACAAACGTTTGCTTGCAAAACCCAATGATAAGTACTGCACATAGGTCATTGCAATCCTAAAAGCTAGCACAGAGCATCAGTTAGCTGACCAAATCTACACATTCTATAATGATATCACATAAAAAAATACAAACAATGTTCTACATTTCCATGTCTCATTAATTGACGCATGGAAACTGTTTATAAATATCACTTCATTGCTATAAATGGCACAGGCCCGAGAAGGTTCACTGTGGTATCCCTGGTAAAGTGCTCTACTAAATGCTTTGGAACATGGTGTACAGCAATATACTCTACATCCTCTGCACATGCCAGACCCAGCCAGATGTCTCCTCAAAGGGGCTTTGCACCTTCATTAGGATAAAAGTTTCCATTGTGTCACCTTACAGACTGTAGCCCTTGTTCAATCAAAGCTGTTATATGTGTGCAGCAATGATTAGTACGCTGGACAAATCATCACCCTGTTTGCCAATGCCTACATGTGCTGCCACAAAATGAAAAAGCACATATGACTATTCCTGTCTGATGTGTCACATCAGTGCCTACCCCAGGTCTACCAGCATCCTGTTTGAGAGTTCACGTGGTTGTGAGACCCCTGCTGTTTGCCTGGCACAATTCATGATAAAGCAGTGTCCCTTTAGATTGTGTGATTTGGCAGCACACGTCACATTACAGTGTCATGTAAAGGGTGTTGACAGCTCAAACAATGTAAAGTAACACTTTACATTGTGTGTGTTGGCAGTGCACTCTATTTGCAGTGGCCCTGTGTGACCACACAACTGAATAGTCCCGTAAGCCATCTCTGTGTCATACAATAGAGCACTGGGAACTGTGACATATGCAGCTACAACGAGTGTGCCATACTGTCCCCACACTAAATCATAGAAATCAATCACAGGACTACCCTTTAATTGAACATCCACTGGGTTAAACACCTTAGCCACACCACCACAATATTATTTTCACTGGATGCAGGCCAGCACTAAGAAGAGATGCTAATGGCAGCACTGTCAGACAAAGCTTGGTCCTGACATTTTGTATAGGAATGTACCCCAAAGCATGCCTAATGGTGAGGAAGCAGTGGCTGGGGAAATGTGGACCACATCCGACGAATCAGAAGCCACTCTAGTTATCAATACTTCATCAGATCATTAATGGTCAGGCTAATGTTCGTAAGTGGATTGATCATTCCCTACATTCGTACCTCCTGTCTGGGTGATTCTTGTGGGGCCGTTGTTCCTGTCTAGGAACATCATCCACTGACGATGAGACTGTATTGGTGACTTAATCCACTGAAGATGAGACTGTATTGGTGACTGGGCATGCTAAGACTGAGACCCAGCCCATCTTTTTCTGCAATTCCCCCAATTTCTACGCTCCTCGAGTTAGCTTTGAAATCCATGAAAATCCATGAAGTATGTGCAAAGTTGTTTTAGGCGCTAAGCACTTTGCAGGGACTTTGCACTTTTTCTATGTATCTGGCCCTCAGACTCTAATATACAGCCTTAGAGTTTGTGTCAAATGTCAAACTATAGGCTATAACTAAGGATTACAACTGTCTTGCATTACATGACACACATTATCTTTTGTTACGTCACGGGTCATCTCTAATGCTACACTTTTGTTAAAGAAACAAATGCCTTTTTTTGGCTCTCTACTCCTGATATTCACACGCAGCCCCTCTAAGACCAGAGTACTTTCAAAATGTTAATATTGGTTATTTGCTGATATCTATGGCTTCTCTTTTACTTGCTAGGATCTTCATATATTTGGAACTATTAAACCAAGACCTACAAAGATAATCAGCTATTGCAAATCCAATGTCCCTATGGGCAATGTTATTTTACAAAATAATGCATCTGTGTGAATGTCTCTAATGCCATGGTTAATTAGGCAAGGCTTAAGATTTATCTGCCATATTTGTGCATTTGCATTACAAATAAAAAAAAAAATTAGGTACTGTTTCTTTCAGGAAAGGAAAGAAGTCGTACATTATGTTCCGGTCAAAGGAAGGAACACCTTCACACTCTCCTGTGTACCCTGTTGTCTAAAATAAATAAACACAGACACT
Organism: Ambystoma mexicanum; assembly: GCF_040938575.1. Taxonomy (NCBI): domain Eukaryota; kingdom Metazoa; phylum Chordata; class Amphibia; order Caudata; family Ambystomatidae; genus Ambystoma; species Ambystoma mexicanum. The sequence goes on along the minus strand of NC_090923.1, from coordinate 618,006,686 downwards.
TAAGTAATGGTATTTAACTCAAAAGATTGTTTGGACTGTATTATACATCGTGAATGGGATTGATTGATGTGTAAACATTTCTTTTCACCAAACATTACTTTCTATACCACACATATAGACCATGAGAGCAGAGACCAGAGATGCCGGTGAATGCTTGTGTGACAGAACCGAGGACAATTCAGTACTAATCACAGCATAGTGAACAGCATAATAACAAGTACAAAACAAAACGAAAACAACATAGTATTCTTGACATAAACAGTGATATTCCACTGTAGGTAAGAGGTGCTTCTACACCAAGGTGTTTCTGCCGTCTCAAGGGGCTAGATGGGCCTCGTGTCTATTACGGCATTCATCAGGACGTGGTCTGTGTGGGGGTGCTGTAGACAGGGAGAGGGAATATTGTTTAGGAGAGAGTTCAAGTGAAATGATTCAAAAGTCAACTTAATTGTTGGCTGTACCATGTATATAATATCATGGGAGGAAAACAGCTTACCTGGGTGGAAGAAATTCCACCAGGTATTTGTGTGTGTATCTCCTTAGATAAAATCATGTGTGGCAAAACAACACATGCGGCACTGTGATTGTGAAGCTTATTGTATCAGTGAAATAAAATCTTACCTCACATGCAGGACTGGGATCCACGAGGATTTTGTGTGATACACAGTCCTGTAAGAGGTCACTAAATCAGTACCGTGTTATTGATACGAGAACCATTATCTCGGTGGACAAAAAAATTACAGCGCCGTAAGCGTACCTGGCGGCAAAGCGCGAGCGGTGCTCCGTGCAGGCTGTGTTGTGCAGGGGTCTGCAAGGACTGCTGAGTCACTCCAAGACAGAAAGAAAGCGAAAGACGCGGCGTAATGGACGCCGTCGCTAAGCAGCAGATCATTATATACCGGCGGCCATGTTGGAATGGTTTAATGGTGCCGGGATATCACGTTTTACCCGGGGGTAACCCAATCCTCTACAAAGGTGTGAAAAAAGGGGGGTCCAAAAGGTGTGGGCAATGAAACAGGTGACTGTTGGGTACTCATACGGGATATGGAGTAACCAGACACGTAAGTTGATAACGGTTGTCATGGTAACAAATCAAACATGCTGTAACAGCAAGAAAACATTATACAACAATGAGCATAATTCAACTAGACATATATGGATAGACATCGCTTGAATTCATGGAGGCACTTAGAGTAAAATACCATGTTTCGCCTTTAAGAAAAATAAAAACCTGAAGGATTCCCTAGTCCATACATTCATTGGCACACCGGAAAGAAGCTAAAACACTCTCTGGAACCTACCATCCACCAAGGGACATTTCAAATGTGGGAACTTTGTAGCATGCCCGCTCACCCTGCAGAAGAAAACGTTTGAACATAAGACAATCAAATGGACGATGAAAGAACACACGAATTGTAACACCAAAGGTGTGATATACATCATACAGTGCCCCTGCGGATTACTCTATGTAGGCAAGACCATTCGCCCAATAAAAATGCGCATCTCTGAGCACCGATCATGCATAAGGAACATGGTAGCAGATAAACCCCTGGTGGAATATTTTAAAAAAGCAAAACACAAAGTCACAGACCTTAGATGGTTTATACTGCAGAAGGTGACCGCAGCCAAACGGGGAGGGGACTTAAATAAGACCCTGACCCAACTTGAGCAAAGATGGGTCCATAGACTAGATACAGTGCAAGCAGGACTCAACATTTCACTTGAGTGGAAGTCTTTCTTATAAACACAAACATGCTGCTCTTCCATTACATGTCTGCCCCTGCCCAGATTAGATGCGGAGGCCTCTGGGTCACAGACTATACTAGACCACATAGTAATTTGTTACAATCCAGGGAGCGCTGACTTTTGGGCCACCAACATGTCAGTTTGCATTCTAGAGATGGACAGCACGCGCAGCATTCTACTTTCATACACTGTGGGTAGGAATTTGATACTATGTATTTTCATGTATTCAAACTATGCCTAGCCATATATGTCTAGTGAATTATGCTTACTCCTCTATAACGATATTTTTTCACTGCTACAGCACGTTTGACTTGTCACCATGACAACCGCTATCACCATTCTATTTTTTCATGTATTCAAGCTATGCCTAGTCATATATGTCCAGTAAATTATGCTCATTCCTCTGTAAGGGTTTTTTACTGCTACAGCATATCTGATTTTGTTACCATGACAACTGTTATCACCATTCAGTTAGCAATTGATTACTGAACCAATTACTGTATTTGTCCATGAATTCAAGCGATGTCTAGCCATATATGTCTAGTTGAATTATGCTTGTTGTTGTATAATGTTTTCTTGCTGTTACAACACGTTTGATTTATTACCATGACAACCGTTATCAACTTACGTTTCTGGTTACTCCATAATCCCGTATGAGTACCCAACAGTCACCTGTTTCATTGCCCACACGTTTTGGACCCCTCTTTTTTCACACCTTTGTAGAGGATTGGGTTACCCCCGGGTGAAACGTGATATCCCGGCGCAATTAAACCATTCCAACATGGCCACCGGTATATAATGATCTGCTGCTTAGCAACGGCGTCCATTACGCCGCGTCTTTCGCTTTCTTTCTGTCTTGGAGTGACTCAGCAGTCCTTGCAGTCCCCTGCACAACACAGCCTGCACAGAGCACCGCTCGCGCTTTGCCGCCAGGTACGCTTACGACGCTGTAATTTTTTTGTCCACCGAGATAATGGTTCTCGTATCAATAACACGGTACTGATTTAGTGACCTCTTACAGGACTGTGTATCACACGAAATCCTCGCGGATCCCAGTCCTGCATGTGAGGTAAGATTTTATTTCACTGATACAATAAGCTACATAATCACTCGGTGCCGCATTTGTTGTTTTGTCACACATGATTTTATCTAAGGAGACTAATACCTCCCTTTTTTGGCTCTAGGAGCCCCGACTGACGGCCACACACACAAATACCTGGTGGAATTTCTTCCACCCAGGTAAGCTGTTTTCCTCCCGTGATATTATATACATGGTACAGCCAACCATTAAGTTGACTTTTGAATCATTTCACTTGAACTCTCTCCTAAACAATAATCCCTCTCCCTGTCTACAGCACCCCCACACAGACCACGTCCTGATGAATGCCGTAATAGACACGAGGCCCATCAAGCCCCCTGAGACGGCAGAAACACCTTGGTGTAGACGCACCTATTACCTACAGTGGAATATCACTGTTTATGTCAAGAATACTATGTTGTTTTCGTTTTGTTTTGTACTTGTTATTATGCTGTTCACTATGCTGTGATTAGTACTGAATTGTCCTCGGTTCTGTCACACAAGCATTCACCGGCATCTCTGGTGTCTGCTCTCATGGTCTATATGTGTGGTACAGAAAGTAATGTTTGGTGAAAAGAAATGTTTACACATCAATCAATCCCATACACGATGTATAGTACAGTCCAAACAATCTTTTGAGTAAAATACCATTACTTAAGTGTCTGTGTTTATTTATTTTAGACAACATGGTACACAGGAGAGTGTGAAGGTGTCCCTTCCTTTGACCTGTTCAATTGTATCCGTGTTTATAAGTAGCCTTCCTGGGCAGAATAGGTCCCCCTACAGGAGCCCTAATTTAGAAATGTACATTATGTTCCTCATCGGAACCATGCACAGGTGAATTAAGCTAGTGGGAGAAAGGGAATGAGTCAAAGGATCTCTTGTTTTGTCCAAATATGTTTCCATCGATAACAAGTTCTTTATCTGAAAATAATTTCTTGCTAGGCTACTCCCACTAGTGCTGTTCAGCAGGGATAAGGATGTCCACTCCTCCAAGAGATTCCTTATCATCCATATGGATGTGTGGTTGATTGCGCTCAGTGAAATCCACCATTGTTCCATACATAAGGTCTTTCACAGAGTTCTAATATGTTTTAACCACAGCCGAGAACTACCATTTAGCTGGTTTTGAATGTGGTGTTATGTACCCATTCCAAAGGCAATACCGGGGGTAATGAACCACAGCCCCAGTTAACGACCCGAATGAAGCAAAGGCCATTAACGTGGGCCCAGGGCTGTTACCCCTATGTGCTGCCCGTGGAAAGGGTACAAAAGGCCATTAGCACCCTGGTTACCAAAGCGGCAACCCAAGTTGCTAAAAAGAAGGATTTTCCTTCCAGCAACAGGACACTGCATCCCGTTATATGAGGGCAATCCTTTACCAACATGGCCCCCATGGAAAGGGATTGTGGGGCACCATAGTGAACCCCTCTTCCCTTTCCATGGAGGCTGTGGGAAGCTGAGAGGAAGGTGCAGTGGTGCCACAGACGAAATAAGCAAAGTAGGGGGGTTAATAAAGAAAAATAAATGGCACATAGGGTGGGGGGATGAGGGTGATGGGGGAGCCGGTCATCAGGCGGCTTGGAATGCAGGCTTACACCAGTGGTTCAAGCCTGCGTTCCTAGACACCTGATTGGTTGCCTCCCCAGCCCAGGGTGCTAATGTCTGATATAGCCTCTGTCAATGTAAAAAATTAGAGGGCAAAAGTCATAGCCAGTAAAAAAGTGGTCAGAATTTAGTGGTATTCCCTATTCCTTGCCAGTTCAGTTCCAGATGGAGGATAGAGTAAGGGGTGGATTTTGGGAAACAGAGAGAGCCTTTGTGAGAACTTATTTTCATAGATGATAAGAGAAAACATTGGAGTAAGTCCATAGTTCTTTTCCATATATGGCCGCCTGCAACCTCAAACTTTTGAAGACTTGCAAGGTTGAGGCTGTTGCTCTCTGTCAGTGAATTTTAGAGAATTTTAGGGTACCTTCAGAAGAATTACAATGACATAGGCTTTAGAATTCTTAAAAATGTGCATGCAGTAACATGTTTTGGAGTGGCTTGAGCGACTAATGATAGCTGTAAGTCCAAGTAAGAGAATTTCAATTACCACATTGTGAATGATGGAGATCATGAAAGTGGCATTAAGCAGATTGAAAAGAAAAGAAAGGGCTAATCCATCATAGCACTTAGTAGGATAAGAAATGGTAATGGGAAGCCTGGATTCTGCAAGCAAGCAAAAAAAAAAAAAAAAGAAAATTGAAAGGGAATATAATTGAGAAGAAAAGAAACAAACAATGGCATTGAAGCAAAAACACATGATGTCATGTAATGTAAGTGGTCTTGTATCGCGCCTATTTGCCACTAGTGCTGGCCTGGCTGCCCTTGGCTCTATAATAAATGGGGGTTTTAATTCATTAGTGGGACATGGGGAGTGGCAGATGTGAAACCTGCCACTATTGGTGGGCTTGCTATGCTTTTTTTCTGTAAAGAAATGAGGTGAGGTTAATTAGTGGCACGTGAGGAAAGACAGATGAGAAAACAGGTTGGAAGTAGCCAGTTACTAAGTGCCAATCTGCTTTCTTTGTGTTTGGCAGAGAAATGTTGGGGTAGTTGATAGAGGTCCCACGGGTAGGGAGAAGATTGAATTGCACACAGCATATTGTGGACTGGGATGACGGCGATGTTGACACAACGTTGCAAATTCGGACAAATATAGGGTTGTTATTGTGAATGGCATTAATGTTACTTTTTGTGTTATTCTTGTAAGATGATACATTTTTAGATGTGCTGAGCTGCAACAATATAATGATAACTTTGATATAGATACAATGGCCTCATTACAAGTATGCCGGTCTGGAAACAACGGTGTTGTGCACCGCTGTTTCCGGACTGGCACACTACAACTCTGCGGGCGGGTGCACTCCCGCCCGCCAGGGTCAGACCTGCCAGGCAGGACTTCACCCACTCGCAGAGTTCTCACGGGAGCATCGGCACCCTCGTTAACGGTGCTGTGGGAATGGGGACTAACAAAATTACTGGCGCCTGACTTGACGGCCACTGGACTTGGAATAGCCCGGTGGCACCGGGAAGTCAGGCACCAGTAATGCTTTACGGGTCCGGCGGCAATCAGCAGGTAGCACTGGCAGGGTTACTGCCAGACCCGTAATTAGGCCCAATGTAAATGCGTGTAGTGCCACTCAGACTTAATGAGAAGCCAGGAGTACCATGCACATGCAAGATAGAAGGTTGTGAACTGGAGATTGTGATGAGGGGACACAGTAGTCTATAAAGCACGCATGCATGAACATACATACACAGGAAGCATTTTGGGATAGTTGAGAAATATGGGGTATATTGTGAATAGATTATAATTATAATTGCTCTTTTTTAACATGCTTAATACCTTAATACCGGAGACCAGTTTCTAAGCGTCTAACCGGGATTCAAACCTGTGTTGCTATGTGTTGTCTTGCTTCCAAGACAAAGGTACTGTGCCTGAACTATCCTCCCGGCCACAGGATTCTAATTGTTGAGAGTTTGAGTGAAACACTGAAGCTTGGATCTGTGAGGTAAAACTCTGAATGGCCAGGAAACTGGTTTAACAAGATTGAACTTTTGGGTTAAGGTGATCAGAGAACCACTCCTACATTTGGCATTGCTGGGTGGCCCCCAGGCTCTTCGAGATGGTGAGGTTCTCCGGTCTGCCCAGCACATCTGGGGCACTTCTCTGCAGGGAACATTCTTTCATGCATGACAAAGAAAAGGTCTACAGATGCCATATTGGTTAGAGGTCTTTCTGGCACGCAGAGGTGTCGTACAGTGGTCCAGCTGCATAGGACGAATTAAAGGTGCACCACTTTGGAGAGCTTCAGAGTACACTTTCATGTGAGTGCATCATTGGCAGGTAAAGCAAGAGGGTAACAGGGGAGAAGAAACAGCTTTTTTGTTGATGTTCTTGGATAGGGTAAGATTGGTGTGTTTGGAGTAAGATGAGGTTAAGTAGGTTTGCCAAAGCTAGTGATTTAGGGGGAGTGGATGGATTGTTCTATATCATAAGCTCTTTTTTACCTAGTTTGTTATTTTAGAGGTGTGGTCACCTGCACCTGCATGTCCATTGTAAGGATAGCATTGATACCCTCAGTTTGCTTGTCTGGTTGGCTGAAGCCCTCACCTTAGGGTGAGGTGTCATCTTATGGTAAGTCCACCCGTAGATACCTTTCTGGAGTATACCCTTGGTAGCCCTCTACTTTGTATTGGTTGTGCGGATGTAACACACACCTCACGTTTTCTTGGTTAGTCAAAGTAGTGAAGCGCATCTTCAGGTAGTCAGGTTAAGACAGCACTGTAGTCAAGAGTATTGTACTAGTAAAGAAGTAAACTATAGGACCCTAGATTATTTGGTCCACTGTGATTGGGTTGGCACCAGCCTCCAGGTCCGACCTGGTGGGCAAAAAGGTACCCTCGAGCAGAACTCATACTTTGCTGATCCGGTAACTACGGTACCAGCAAGCTTACCAGTACCGTAGTTAGCAGGCCGGCAAACTTGTAATGAGGCCCTATTTCATTTATAGGCATTTTGCGCAGCAATCAGACTGAGGATTAATTTCATTTTCATGCTATTTTCCCTGTAATTTCCATGTGGTTTTGGGGGTATAAAATGCATCTACCTGTGACTCTAGGAACTTTAATGGCCAGTTAAACTAGGTTTCTAGCTGATCTGAACATGGACTATTGTTACCATTCTGTTACAAGCAGTGATTGTCAAGAAGGACAGGGTGGCTCTGTCAGGCACTGATGCGGAAGCAGACGAATGGTGGACAGTGTTGTGTATTGATCCTACTTCATCGTTAAGAGACCTGTACAATGCGCAATTGTTCAAGGATGCAGGTGACACAGGAGAGATGGTCTCTGAGATTGGGGTGCCTTGCCAGGTACAATGGTAGATACCACAGAACATGCTGGTGGCTAGGAAAACATTACTATATTGGAAGGAGGATTTGGAGAAAGTGCCAGACCACTTGTGGTACAGAAATCCTTGTGATGTGGGGTTGCTGAAAGGGTAGGAGCAATACAGATTAAATTAAAACCAGGAGCAATGTTGCCTTGAGTTAGGCAACACCCCATGTCTAGGGAGGCAGACAAAGGGATTTTTGAGACACTATGGCGTTATTAAAGCAAAGCATTATACAACCATTTGTATCCACAGGCAACATGGCCATTTACCCTGTGAAGACAGCAAAGAGGTACAGTTGGAGGATGGTCCAGGATTTGCGGCCTCTGAACAACATTGTTGAATAGGTTTCTAGTGGTATTGAATCCTGCCACCATTCTCTGTAACATCCCTATTGGGTTGACCCATTTTACAGTAATTGATCTAAATAATGCCTTTTTCTCTGTCCCTTTATACACCAATTCCCAGTACCTCCTGATGTTCACATTTCGTGGGCAGAGATTTGAGCACACAAGTATACCCCAGGGGTACTATGAATCTCTGAGTGTTTTAACAAGGACATTCAAATGGATTTGGGAAACTTAGAAGTGCCTAGTACTGTAATCTAGTATGTGGATGACCTATTAGTCTGCAGCACTTGAGAGGAGCAGTTTCAATGAGACTCAATCAAGCTGCTCACCCTGCTTACAGAGAAGGAGTACAAAGTAGAAAAAGATAAATTACAGTACTGCCAGACAGAGGTAGTATATTTGGGACAGGTAATAACGACTGCCTAAAATAGCCACCACAGTCCAGAATGCACCTCATCCAGTTACGGTAGAACAGATGCAGCAGTTTTTGGGATTCTGTAACTATTGTAGGTCATGGATTTTAGACTACTCTATTGACCCAAGACCCCATCTTCAAGCACTTAAGGAAGCACAGAAGATGAATGGTCTGATAACATGGTTGGAGGAAATGTAAACATGTTTCCGGGAACTCAAGACTAAAATCAATTAAACTCCTGTTTTGGCAAGCCCAAATGACCAGAAACCATGTTTTTTCTATTTTCACATATAGATGGAAAGGTAATGACAGTGTTCCTGGCTCAAGAAACATTTCTGGGTCACAATCCCTTGGCTTACTACAGGGGACTTTTAAATTCCATTATGCAAGGCTCGTGTGAACAAGCTCTCGTGGCAGTGGCCTATGCCTCAACCATTACAATGGGCTGCCCAGTGACATTGTATGTGGAACATGCAGTTTTTGAATTTTTTGAAAAAAGTCTAAGTCAACTTTCAGGGTATGAAGTTATTTTTGTCAAATGCTTCCATAAATATGGTAAGGTGTCACCTGTCAATCCGGTGACATTTTTTACCAAACCAGTGAAACCTGATGACATTGTTTGTGACTGTGAAATTTATGAGGGAGAAGAGGAAGAGAGGACACATGTTAAGGAGGATGACTTGGAAGGAGGCCAGATGCTCTTTGTTGACGGGTCATTGAATTTAATCAGGACACTGGTGAGAGGCACATGAGAGCGGCTGTTGTAGGTCTTGTGGATTTGCAGTACACGGTCGGAGTGGAGAAGCGGTTTCCTTCACATTACTCCATGTAAGCAGCAGAACTAGTGGCAGTTAGTGAGGCACTAGAGATGAGTAGGGGGACGGCAGTAACTATCTACTCGGACTCTGTATATGTCACCTCCACGGTTAATTCTGGGTTATCTAGATGGCAGCAAAGAGGGTTTAAAAGATCTGTCGGGACCCCTGTCCAGCTTGGAGCACTGCTCTGCCTACTAATTGAAGCACCAACATTGCCCGTAGAGTTAGGAATAGTAAAGTGCACAGCATTCACTTAAAGAACTGATGTAATAGCACTTGATAATGATGCCTCCGACATTTCAGCAAAAGAAGTGGCATATTTGCCCTTTTCAGAACCTTCAAAAATGAAAGTGGTGCCCCAACAGGTACAGTTGCCAGTCCCATGTATTGCCATCCCTTTGCTTCAAATAGTAGAAATGCAAGGAGAAACACCTCAAGAGGAGAAGGAGCTCTGGGCAAGGGGGGATGTATGCTCTCACCCACAGATTTGTTGTGGAAACAGGAGCTGACCGAGAAAGTAGTAATGCCAGTTGACCTGCTTCTTGTGGCTCTAAGAGCAACTACATTACCCATCACATATGTCTCAACAACAAATAGAAACATAGCCCCAGCAGGAGTGGTTTATACCAAACATTCCCAAGCAGGTACGTAGGTTCGTAGGGAATTGTATAGTTTGTAAAGAATTAAATCCTGGTAACACCATGAATGCAGTGAGAGGGGTAATACCCCGACATTCCGTTCCATTCTGAGAGCTTCATATCAACTTTGTCGAAATGATACAGTAGTGCAATAATTTTATGTACTTGATTGTAATTGTATGTGCATTTTCCCGATTGCTTCATGTTCGTCCTTGCATGCATTCTAATGCAAAATCAGCTACCACATTTTTGGTGAGGGAGGTATTTCCACAGTTGGGAATATGTGAGGTCCTGATATCAGATAATGTGATTACATTTTTGTTATGCAATATTTGCCAAAATTACATCAATTCTGGGGATCAAGCGCACAGGATGTGCTCAGTGTAAAAAACACAACCCAATGGGAAAGTGGAAAGACTTAATGGTTCACTTAAAATGCAATTGTCTAAACTATGTAGTAAATTGCAAAAAATGTGGTTGCATTGTCTCCCGTTGGCCCTGTTTTACTTACGAAATAAGCCAGGTAAAGATCACCACTTCAGCCCTCATGAGGTGGTGATGGGGCATAGATTGTATAAAACACTCTCACCCACAAGCACAGGTTCAGAGGCACATAAGTCAGCAGAAATTCATGCAGAGGAATTTGGGGAATATCTTTGGGCCTTAAATAAGAGAATTAGAATTCTTTGTTTCTTTTCAGGTTACAACATCACATCAGCAGACAATGGGAAAAGACAACAAGGAACAAGAAGATCGTCAGTAACCATTGCTACTCCCTGAGGACTCTATCCATATGTGTTCCTTTGTACGCCACTGGAGTGAACAGTGTTTGCATGGGCTGCACAAGGTGATTTTTGCTACACCAACTGCAGTCAAAGTGAAGGGCAACAAGAATTGGATCCACATCCGTGATGTGTGAAGAGACACTGTAGTCCCTCCAATGACACCCGGGAAAGAGCAGTCCTCAAAAAGGTAAGTGTGCTCTAGGTAATCGCAGTTCATGCTAATGGAAAGGAGGGAGTGCACAAAGATTGAGAATTGTTATTCATATGGTAAGACAAAATAATTGATTTAAAAATGTGTATGTGTAGATTTATTTCTCTATTGATTTCTGTGTTATATGTTTTTAATAGTAGGAATGTAAATGGATCTGAGTTATTAAGACCTATGGATATGGCAGAAGCATTATTAAGAGCAGAATAAGACCTCGAAATAGATTTTGTAAATAATGATGATGATGAAAATTTAGAAATAGTAAATGATGCACACGGCTTCACAGCAGACAACCCATGGTGCCATCATATGAATAGGGTGGGTAGAGAGGGAGAGTGAGAGAATCCTGAATCATATTACATTTGCTCTTTTATCCCCCATGCTTCTGGTGTCCCTAGATTGTTTATTCCAAATGAGATAGAGGTAGCAGAGGCACAGTGTCTAGTGCACCTAGCCTTGAGTAGGGTTCAAGGGCAGTTTCAGGGCAGTCCGTAGCAGCTTCTATCCTTCCACTCACAGAAGAATGTTAAATATCAGATTGTTAAGAACAGAAGGATGTCTGTTGCATCCAAAGAGTACAGCTCAATTGTGAATGACTTGTCAGTGTGAACAATAAATGAGTGCAATGGGTGAAGAATTGCAGAGCAGGAGGGTTGGTTGAACTCTCAGAAGAAGGGGTGGCGCAAATCAACCTAGTATGTGTAAGTGTATGGAAAAAGTAATTTTTTTACATGGATCTAAGAGCCAGAGAAACCTGTTCAGATCCAGTTACTTACACGTTTTCCTCTGTGTTTTAAGGGTGATGGTCCAGTTCCTATAGGTGCGAATCGAAACTGCAGCCGCATGCTTCGCTGATCTGGCTGGAGGTACTGCAACACTTCTCGAATTGTTCTGGTTCTGTGACCCTTTTTCCTATAAGCATTTACCTCTGGCATGGCGAGGCGTTTGTAGTTTCACCACCGTGCACATGCCCTTCTTTGTAATTCCCCCAGTGCCACTTGATGCTAGCCAGTTCAAAATCTGAGTCTAAATTTGTACCTCCTTTCTCCCCCGTGCCTCTTGCACCATCAGATTTGGACAATCCATTGACTTTATAGACCTTTGGAGAAAAAGACTCCTTTAAATGATCAAGAAGGTAAAAGTATATTGAGAAGGACAAATTATATCTCATCGGCATCCACTGAGGCTCTTATGAACATTCCAGATCAATGTCCACTATTTAGCCAGACTGAGATGTTTTTCATTTCCCTTTCGGCCCCTGGCATACAGACTTTAGTGCATTCTAAATGCACCAAAACGTGTCTGATATGAGCTATTCTTATTTATGAATTCTTCTGAGTCACCATTTAGTGCAATTAAAGAGGAACTCAGGGCCTTGAGGCTTGTAGTGTTGTAGAATCAATATATCCTCATCCTCTGAACGGCTATGGAGGGCAGTGTTTGTCAGAAGATAAGGAGTATGTGTTGTATATATGGACCTTCCAATGATTTGGACACTGGTAATCTGACCCAGAAAATTGCCATACTGCACAACCTGAGGGGGGCCAAGGTGAGGGAGGCGAAACTACTAATGACTCTTTTTTTACTCTTTTTTTTTGTGTGCGTTCGTGGATGAGCATAGCTATGAAGATTCTTGTGCCTATTTTGTTTTTTGCGTGATTATCTTTTGATCATGTCAACTATGTGTATGGTGCTGCTCTGCCAAAATGCCTAGAACAGCTGCCATGATAATTGTAACCTTGTCTAAGGCTAGGGCCACTGTCATTTCATCTAATATCGGTGCTCAAACCGATTCTGAAATAAGCGTAGCAGTGATCTTGTACCTACCACCAGGTTGGGGGTGATTGTGTAGAACAACAGATATATTGTGGAACTGGTGGAAGGGTGGATTGGGATTGTCCAGCAGAGGAGCATGTTTATGGTGGGACCAGAATGAGAGATGGCGGTGAGGTTTCATTCCCCCCAGAAGGTAAGATCGGTGAAGGGGAAATTGGTTTGTTAGTTAATGTAATAACTGCAGGGGGGAATATTGGGGTAGTTGACAGAGGTCCCATGGGTAGAGAGAAGTTTAAATTGCGTGTGCCATATTGGGGACTGGGGTGACGACGATGTTTATGCAATGTTGCAAATTGGCCCAAATATAGTGTAGTTAATGTGAATGGGATAAATGTTACTTTTAGTGTTATTTGTGTAAAATGATACATTTTTAGATTTTTAAATTTGCAAACGCGTAGCAATATATTGACATCTTTGTTATAGATACAATGTAAATGCATAGAGTCCCACTCGGCCTTAATGAGAAGTGAAGTGTTAAACAGGAGCATGTGAGATAGAAGGTTGCGAATGGAGATTGTGATGAGGGGACACAGTAGTCTATAACAAACACATGCATGAATATACATACACAGGAACTTTTTCGGGACAGTTGGGAAATATGGGGTACATTGTGAATAGATTATTCTGTATGCCACATGTCCGCTCATTGTTGGGAGTTTGTGTGAAACACTGAAGCTTGGATCTGCGAGGTAAATCTCTGAATGGCTAGGAAACTGGTTTTGCAAGATTGAAGGCTCAGAGAGCAACAGTTGCAGTCAGTTTCTGGCAGGCCCTGCTTTAGTTCTGGTGCTATTGTGGAGTAGAGATGTAATTACTGTTCATAGATGGGAGCCTGTTAATGACTGGGGGATTCCAGCCACCTGGCAGGGCTGGGTTTATGAGCTGGACAACTAACCTGATGCAATGGTTCCTTGAGGGAAGGGTGTACCAATAGATCATAGGTTTTCAATTATGTTGTCATGGTGTGAATTGAGACCATAGCCCTCATTAGAAGTTAAGCGGTGCAGTAATAAAGTGCTGGTAGCATTATGTACTGGCACCATTATCGGGCCCCACAATTCTGAGACAGAATGCCATCAACACCGGCATCTGTAAATTCAATCCCTGTGCCACCAGTTTCCAGAGGCACTGACAACGGAATTAATGGCAAACCTAGAGGACACATTATATCTGATCGGCATCCACTGAGACTCTTATGAACATTCCAGATCAATGTCCACTATTTACCCAGACTGAGATGTTTTTTATTTCCCTTTCGGCCCCTGGTGTACAAACTTTGGTGCATTCTAAATGGTCAAAAATTGTCTGATATGAGCTATTCTTATTTGTGAATTCTTCTGAGTCACCATTAAGTGTAATTAAAGAGGAACTCAGGGCCTTGAGGCTTGTAGTGTTGCAGAATCAATGTATCCTCGACCTCCGAACGACTATGGATGGCAGAGTTTGTCAGAAGATCGGGCGTAAGTGTTGTACATATGCACCTTCCAATGATTTGGATACTGGTAATCTGACCCTGACAATTGCCACAGACAACGGAATTACTGGCAAACCCCGCAACCCATGCTGGAATCATTGGCACCACAGAGCCATTGGCCCATTACGACCATGGTATTACTGGTAATACCGACATAAAAATGCCAGTAGCACTGAACAAACGGTGCCAAAAACACTGGCATCGCAGACAAGGCAGGTGTGCCCAAATAGGCCACAGGTGCACCAATTCCCACCAGGTGCACCCAATAAAACCAGGAACACTAGAAAAGGATGACACCCACACCCAGAATAATCCACAAACACAACAATGCTGCCTCTCTCAGTGGTTGCAATGGACATAGGCTGCAGTGCCGCTGAATGAGTTGGTGCTGCACCAATGGTGGCAGGAGGACAGAGAGAAGAGGAGGAGGATGAGGATGATAGCTGGGATGCCAGTGGTGAAGCAGAGGCAAGCAGTCATACCCCGCACAAGGGCCAGACCCTGGGCCCTCACAGATGGTCAGATGCATACCCTGTACTGGCTACAGGGTAACAATTCAAGAACTACTGACCTTAATACAGGCCAAGATAGGGAGCAGAATTGGCATCTGGACAGCCATACCACTGCTGCTCAAGCTGGTGTTGGTCCTGCACTTCCTAGCCACAGGCACATTCCAACACTCTGTGAGCCAGTTGCATGGTATATCACATCCTGCCTTAGCCCGATTGATGGTGCAAGTACTGGAGGAACTTCTACTCCATGTGGTCCAGCACATCGCCCTCCCACCCACTCTGGCACAGGTGAATGCCACCAATGGTTGCGTTTACTTGAAGAATTGGACCGCTGGTGCTCTCACACGCCACGGAAGAGGTGTACAGAAACCACAAGCAGTACCATTCCCATAACGTACAGATGACTGCTGAACTCACCATCAAGCACTGCTGCGCATGTTTCCCAGGGTCAACCCAGGGCTCAATGGTGCTAAGAAACAGCACCCTGCCAGCATACATGGCACAGCACAGTGGACAGAGGACCTGCATTTTGGGTGAGTACATGGACAAGTACACACACATTGCTGCATGGCGCACAGGCCAAGGAGGGCCGCATTACACCAATTATGTACCACAAGCACCAAGCATCAAAGGGTACAACCAGTGAATGGCCAAAAGCCAGTCCATGAAGCACGGATGTTACACCAGAATGTTGCTGTGTCAGTCAGTGGCAAGTACAGACATTGACACTGAGGAATCAAACTTATTGTGGAGACAGGACACAACTGGAAATGTTGTCATGCCTGTAGAATTGTTACAAATTACCTTTGAACAATTGCACTTTCCTGCCCATAGCACAAAACAACAAATTTCTGCAGATCATCAGGAGGATTGGTTCATTCCAAACCTTCGGGAGCAACTCAATAAAATGGTGGTCGAATGCACCACATGTCAAATGTTCAATTCTGGAATGACTTTTTGAACAATACGAGGCACGTTGCCCTGCCCTGTGTTCCCCTTCCGAGAGCTGCACATAGATTGCCCAGACATGGGACATAGGTGCAACGGAGCGAGATATCTAATTGTAGTGGTGTGCCAATTTTCCTGATGGTTGGAAGCAGGACCCTGCGCCCACCCTCACGCAAAGTGTGCAGCAACATTTTTCTGGTCAGAGAAATGTTTCCCCGATGGGGTATATGTTACATCATAAGAACAGACAATGGTACACATTTTGTCAATAATCTGTTCAAAGAAGTAACATACCTGCTAGGAATAAAACATCAAATGTGCTCAATTTATCATCCACAAACGAATGGAATAGTGGAAAAAATCAACGGCCTTCTGAAGAGTAGATTGTCCAAACTATGCAATTCACTGAAGAAAAATGTAGTATACTGCCTGCCCCTGGCACTTTTGCAGCTGCACACTCAGTGAAGTAAGGACCGCCACCTGTCCCCCCATGAAATAGTTACTGGCTGATGCATGCAAACACCACTGTCGCCAGTAAGTCTGATGCACACAGAACAGCCACTGTGTTAGGAGAAGAGTTTAAAGAGTATCTCACACTGCTCATGCGAGCAGTGAGATGCATTGCTAAACAGATTGCACCACGTCTACTGCAGCACAAGATAGCCCAGCACAACCTCTAATGCCAGGTGAATTAATGTATGTCCACAGTTTTGTCCGCAAGTGGAACTCTCCCCGATTCCAAGGCCCATGTGAAGTGATCTATTGTACTGCCCTCGCTGTAAAAGTGAAAGGGCTAAGGTAATGGATCCACCTTTCAGATGTGTGAAAAGCACACAATAGTGTAACCTCTGAAGACATTAGATACTAATCAGGCAAATGCTGCAGCACCATAAGGTTTTACTGGACATGTATTAAGACAGCAAACAATGTAAATAATGAAGATATGTACATATTTTACATAATTAAAACAATTCTAGAGAATAAGTGAATGATGTATCAATATATCTCTCTCCTTCACGCTCTCACCTTCCTCTCAACTCTCCCTGATTATTATATCTCATCTCGTTTCATCACTTCCCCATGTTCTATTTCCCATTCTATAACATCGCCCCATTTTATCCGTTTCAGTAGGTGCAATGAGAATGGAACTGACACCACTCAACAATGAGGACAATAAGTTAGATAGCTGTAGGAATAGAATAAGTGCCACAAAGGTATATAGTTGTAAGTGTGGCCTGAACTCTGTAGCAATTGTATTTTATTTAACAATAATAATTTTAGGTATTCACTGGGGAGCACCTTTTATCTGGGGGGTCCATATAAAAGAAGGGGGGTGGGGTGAAACAGACCTGGAACAATAACACATTTTCTAATCTCACGAGTCTGTATAAAAACTTGACCAAAGTCGCCTGAGAGCCCGGACTATTTGTCAAAACTGAAAGTGAAAATGCACCTGATGTAAATAGTATTACAGTGCCACAGTCTACCATGTTTTGAGCTTTGCAAGATACCTTACAACCCAATATAATGTCTACCTCAATGTCGAATACAATACATTTTTTGGTTCCCATTACAGTGACTGAAATCACATTAAGATCCCCACCCCTCCCTATGGCGTATATGCAAGATAACACAGATGTTAATGAAAATGTGAAGACTGGTATTTTGTATTTTACCAATGCATGGTCAGCAGCCCATAACTGTTCAGAAATCACTGTGTACCACTGATAGACTGTGTAGCAGACTAATAGGGAAAAGACAATCCCTATTACAATACAGTAGACGTAAGAGACAAACAAAACAGTTTAAGTATGATGCATACCGTGGTTTGGGGTTATATAAAGTAGAAGACCTCCGTCATCCTGGCCAATCTAACAAATGGTACTCAGACATGAGTGCCTTGGGGAAATGAGCAACTAATGGTAGTTGTTATGTGTGTTCATTGATACTGCACGAATCTGGGATGCCCAAAGCTCTGATACCTCATGAGGCCCATCCGGTAGAATCTCAATGTCTCATCCACCTCGCACTATGCAGGATAAATAGCAACTTCCAGGCACATACAGTAAAAATGAAACTTCTTCTGCCAGATGAGAGAATTTGCAAAGAAGGAGTGAAAAAGGCAAAGTGTTTCAAGGAGCCATTTCTGGTCATAGAAGGGGGAACATTCACAGAGAACAAATAGCGAGACTCAACACTCATGTGCAAAGCAGAAGCAATATTTGGTTTGTCTGATGAAAGGTCAGAATGGATGGAACAAACATATGCACACATTTGGACTGAACATATCACTAAACTAACGAAAAACCGTTCAAAATCCAGCACAAGGAAAATGATGGCCTGTGCTTTCATGGAGAATCGGTACCAACACATGCTGCAACTGAACACTCATCATCCCGGATCTCAGAAAGGGCACTGCCGCCCTAATGGACTACTACTGGGTGTGCAGCAAATAGGCATACTTGCACCTCCCACCTTCATGGAGGGGCTATTGCGCTTTGGCAATGCTGCATTCTACATTGCTGGTGATAGCATAAGAACATGTAAAGGGGGGAGTGGTGCCAAAATGACTACAATCAGCACCTCGGCTGTCAAAAGCATCACCCCCCAAATTCAGCGCTATCCCTACATATTATCCCTGCCAAAAATATTGCTGTACATATGGTTGTTTGTCTCGCCATAGGAGATATTTTTGGGGGGGATAATTTGTGTGAGCGGGGGTTATGGGGATGTCCCCCACACATTTAAAAATTATGAGGGAGTTGCAGGGGTGTCCCCCGCAGGGTTCATGGCTCAATATCGCCGCAAAAATATGGCAATATTTTTGTATCGCATTATTTTTGCAGGATATTAACACATGGAACCTCTTCTGCATATTGTCTGAAGAAGATCAAGAAGAGGACCTGTCTCAAAGAAAGTGTGCCTCAAACTACATATCACAAGATTTCTCTGACCTCCTTGCTCAAATCCCTGACAAGTACAAACTCTTCAACTCAGCAGAGACATTTTTTGCATGAATAATAAATACCCAGCATCCAAACACGTGCAAATGCCAAGTGGCTCCAAATTATACATTGGGCGCTGATCCAGCTAGCAAATGACACTGAAGAAGGGTTTAATGTCATCAAGGTAGAACTAAGAGTGCTGCGACTCATGATGATGCAGAACCGCAGCTTCTTGGACCTCCTCACAGCAATGAATGGCAGTGTTTTCAAAAGATCAGAATTTTATGTTGCATGTTCATGCCTTCTTCAGAGGCAGAAAACGGGACATTGTCACATGTGATGGCAGCAGTGCATGAACTTGGGGTGAAAATAAGAAAAGAAGGAGGAGTGCAAGAAAGTGACTTGTTCAGCATGGCATTCAGCTGGGTGCTTTCATGGTTTGGGACTGTGATGAAGATGCTAGTCCCCGTAATCGTGTTCCTCTTGCTGATCTTCTGTGAGTGCCAGCTAGGACTTCGATGTTGTGCAAAAGCTGTTCCCAGCAGTGTGCTGATGATGGTAATGATTGATAATAGAAATAATAAAAACAAAGGGCCTCTTGTGACACAGGAAGCACAAGTGCAAATTGGGGAAACTAATTAACCTAAATACCGCATGGTAGCAATATACAATACCGGGGATGAGGTGGATAACTATTACCATACCACAATTAAACAACCCAACGATCTGGACAATTACAAAGAGGTATGGGTGGATCTGGTGGGGGATGGGTGATGTATATGTATGACCTGTATCCCAGAAGAATATGCAACGCAAGGAGAAAGCTTGAGAAGTGTGTGTAGAGCATGGATGCCCATCAAATGTAGCCCTGCATGGAATGAGGCAGTAAAAAGGGCTGAAGAATGCCAACGTATTGGGGGAAGGTATTTGTTACTCTAGAAAGGGGGGAATGTTGGGAAGGAGACAATCCTTGCCCCCTCTTGCGTCACTCCAGGAACATAACATATGTAATAACCAAGGGGGAGGCATAGTCCTCTCCCTGTGACGTTCTGTTGCATCAGATCCCATAGAGAATACATATATACTATAGCCCCCAGCCCTGCAGTAAGAAGCCATTTTTCAAATAGGTCCAATGCCATCTTTTCTACTAGGCCTGAAAATGAATTTCTTGGTAGAAATGCATGTTTCCCATCCCCAGCGCCTCTGACCAGCAGCCCACACCATCGCCTCCCCCTTGCCAGCTCCGTGTGAGCCCTGTTCTCACGAAGCCCATCCATGCCTTCTTGCAATCCTGTAGTATAATTTCTGAAAGAATGTGCTCTGCTGAGAGCGTGAGACAGTGACAGTCATAAACCCTAGTGCCCATTAATCTCCCCTAAACTGCGCATGCTCTCTCAACCCCCGCCCTTCCAGGCCAGAGCCCATCAGCCCCCACCCCCAGTTCCTTTTATGCTGATACCCATCTGACCCGCCCACACCTCCATCACTCCAAGCCCCCTGATACAGCCCTAATCTCGTGTAGCAGTATATTTTCACAACATCAAAACATGCCCACCTATATCACTAGGATGCCAGGAGGACAGATGGCAGATCAAAACATCTGTGATGGGCCCCCGGGTGCGAAACCTTCAGTATCAAAGAGAATCCAGAGTGCAGGGGTCGGAATGCCTATATATTAGCTCATCTGACCTAAGTACCCACATTCATGCAAGATTTTATGTGTGCCATTATTTTTGCATAATTTTTGTTTAGTTTAGTTAGAGAGGTTGCTCCCTTGCCCTGACCTTCACACCATGGAAATGAGCCCATCTGACCCACATGTGCCAAGAGCGACTGCCATATGCAATTAACCAATTAGCATCTTGTATCCGATATGGTATCAACTTTTCTATATGCCACCCACCAATCCGAGACAAGAAAATGTACCGTATGCATGTCGTCATCAGTGATGCTGTGTGTCCTTTTAATGTGCTGCCCGTGTAATGTTTCGGTAAAGCGCTCCCGAGTTCTTCGCTGGCAATTTTTATGATTATATAAACTTTGTTATCTTTGCAACTCATCTCCTGGTCTCATTCCCCCGACGGGGAGTCTATCTTATTTTTACAATTTTATTGGGACACGTGCTTTGTGTGTGCCTTCATTTGTATGCACTGTATTGCACATGCATGACGTTATTATTCTGGGGAAGTGTTTATAATTTTGTTCACAATGTAAAAATATGTTATTTTGTTGTCTTTAAACGGTTGTGTTGGGCGAGATTATAATACCATATGTTCTGGCATTATTTGCTTCCATGTTCTTTTTGTATATGTATTTACTGATTGTTCAGATTATTCTCTTGATGTTATTGATGCGCTGGAAGTGTAATTTAGCAGACTAGATTTGTTAGATACTATGTGGATGCTAATAGTTGGAACGTGGAATGTGAAAGGCTTGAATTGTCCAATTAAGAGGAGGAAGGTGTTGTCTAAGCTTTAGAGAGAGAGGATTGATGTAATTTCTTTACAAGAAACACATTGTGGAAGGTGAGGGGATATTCTTTACTAACTTCAGATACCCGAAAATGTGGCTAAACTGTTTTTCCTCGAAATCAAGAGGGGTTGGGATTTTAATTCAGAGAGGTTTGGGGGTTAGTGTTGAAAAAGTGGCTATGGATGACGCGGTTCGCATAATCCTGATTGATTTGAAGTACGAGGATAAGATTTTAACCATAGGTTCTATTTATGGCCCATGTGTCTCTGGAGGAAATATTTTTTATTCCCTAACCAAGTTACTATGTGATATGAAAGGGGAGTTAATTATCTTAGGTGAAGACTTTAATTTTGTCTTAGACTCCAAGTTAGATAGGTCTTCAACATGTTCTTTTACTGGTCAGAAATCTAGTGAAGAATTTCGGGAATTTATTGAAATGTCTGACTTATTTGATACTTGGAGGACTCTACATCAGGGGGAAAGGAGTTTCTCGTTTTTTTCCTCAGCTCACAACTCCCTTTCCAGGAACGACTATGTACTCACCAATGGCAAATGAGTAGATGCTGTGATTGAGGCTAAGATTTGTGAACGGCACCTCTCAGATCATTTGTTAGTTAAGATTACGTTGCATTTTGGTCTACAGAGAAGAGATTCTTGCAGGTGGAGAATAAAACCTTTTATCCAGAATGAAGAAAATGCTTTAAATCACTAAATAGTTCTATTGTGAACTACTTTACTGAGAATAAGGGATCAGCTGATAGCCTACTGGTGTGGGTTTGTTTCAAGGTCCCAATAAGGGGCAAATTAATTAATTGGGCGGCCGGGGTAAGGAGTAAAGGGGAAGGCAGGTTGAGAGATCTAGAACTGGAATTAGGTGAATTACAAGCTACCTTTGCTTACACTAGAGCTGTTGAAGACCGCATTGGGATGGACAAGGTGAAGGAATTGTTGAGATGTGAAGTTGATGCTCAGGTTGACATGGGGCTTTTTAAAAACAACAGCATTCTGGAAAAGTGGGATTGTGGTGGTAAGTTGCTGGCAAATAGACTGAGGGGCCTTTGTGAGAGATCTTTTATTCAAAAGGTTGATAATATCTCGGGTGATATGATAGTTAAGAGGGAGGCGATAAGCAAGTGTTTTCGCTCCTTTTACTCTACTCTGTATACTGAGGATTGTATTCCATCATAAAATGAGCTTGAATAGTGTTTTGATAAAATGGATGCCCCCTGCCTGTCCAGTGATGCTACAGACTTTATTGATTCTCCAATATCTGTTGAAGATGTTTTACAGGCTCTCCAGGGCTTAAGAGTTGGAAAGTCACTGGGTCGGGAAGGGCTACCGGCTATATTTTATCAGTCTTTTGATGAGCAGATAGAACCAGCGTTATGTGCTCTTTATAACTGTTTTTTTTTAATGGGGGGTACTTTGTGTCC
This sequence comes from Ambystoma mexicanum, assembly GCF_040938575.1. Taxonomy (NCBI): domain Eukaryota; kingdom Metazoa; phylum Chordata; class Amphibia; order Caudata; family Ambystomatidae; genus Ambystoma; species Ambystoma mexicanum. The sequence goes on along the minus strand of NC_090923.1, from coordinate 617,984,086 downwards.
CTCGATGAGAGAAGCTTTTGTTACTGTGTTTCCTAAGGTAGGGAAAGATTAATCTAAGTGTAGTAATTACCGCCCTATATCTCTTCTTAATTTGGATGTGAAGATTTTTACAAAAATTCTGACTAGCAGATTGAATAAATATATAGGTGCTCTTATAGATGGAACTCAAGTGGGATTCATGAAACAAGGCTATGGTTATGATAACATTAGAACTCTTCCGGATGTTTTGAATTTGTCGGTTTTGGAAACAGATGGTTTAATTGTCATTTTCTTAGACACCGAGAAGGCTTTTGACAGTGTAAACTGGACCTTTTTTAATCTCACACTAATGAAGATGGGTTTCGGCCCTTTATTCATTAACGCTGTTGGAGCGTTGCAATTGAATATCATTGCCAGGGTTTGGGTAAATAGGGATTTGTCGGCTTCCTTTAAGCTGTTTAAGGGCACTTGTCAAGAATGTCCTTTTTCGCCTTACCCTTGTAAGTTAGCTTTAGAGCATTTTTTAATTTATATTCGTCAAACTCAGAGGGCCTCATTACACGGATGGCGGTAAGGATTTACCTGTACCGGTAAAATACCGGTACTGGTAAATCCTTACCGCCTTACTACGAGGTCCCTTTGCGGGTTGGGGGATTTAACGCCTGCTTTTTGCTGCCGTTAAAAAACAACCCGCAAAGGGACCCAGGGAGCTAATTACGGTACCGCAATTTGCGGTACCGTAATTAACGCCTTCCCCATTCCCATTGAGCCCTATGGGGCAAAAATGGGAATGGGGAAGAGCAATGGTGGAAGGGGGAATTACCGCCCCGCAAACCTTGGAATGGGGCGGTAATTCCCCTTTCCGCCAAGGCGGTGCCGGTATTTTACCGGCATGAACCATGGCGCTAATAGCGCCATGGTTCTCCACCATCCGTGTAATGAGGCCCAGAGTCTTTTAGCTTTCAGGATAGGGGAAATTGAAATTAAAGTGCTGGCTTATGCGGATGATGATATGATCGTTCTTGGGAATCCTGAGACAGGAGGCACTTTTTTTTATGACATATGGTCAAGGAGGTGGGTAGGATTTGGGGAAAAAAAATTAACTGGGAGAAAACAGTAGTGTTTCCAGTCTGGGATACTCCTGTATATGATCAATTGTTGAACTGGAACTGTAAATAGGAAAATAGATGTGTGAAATATTTGTGAGTATATCTCACCAGAGAAGTGAAAGGAATGTCTGGGTTTAAAGTAGATAACGTTATAGAAACTCTTCGGAAATACATCCTCAAGTGGGAGAGACTCCCGGTTTCTATTTGGGCAAAGGTTATTGCCATCAAGATGGTACCTTTGCCTAAGGTTTTATACCTTATACAGTCTTCCTTTCAAATTTTCCAAAAAGGTTCTGGGTTGTGTAGATAAAGTTTTCCAGGAATTTTTATGGGATGTTGAGAAAAGACCCAAAGTACGACAGTATCTCGCGGTTCGAGGTGTACATGAATGAGGATTCGGATATCCCATTCTTGAAAATTACTATAAAGGCTTTTTGTTAAAGAAATCAGTTACATATTTCTCTATGAATGGGCCAGCGGTTCCGCTTTGGGCTCAGATTGAGGAATGTAAAATGAGGGCTTTTCGTATTGAAAGTTTGTACTCTTTTGATAAATTACCTAGGCAAGTAGCTAATTTTCAAACTGTGAATGTCACTAAAGATGCTATCACCTCGCTGATTTCTAGTGGTGGGCAAGGATTGTATATGTGTAAAGCAGCTTCCATCTGGCAAAATCCAAGTCTACAGATTAATAATAAGATGGTGTTTTGGAGAAGCTGGATTAATAGAGGCATATTGTTGATGGATAATATCTGGTGGGATGGAGGAATGCCAACCTTTGAGTATTTAAGGACGACATTTGGTTTACACAAACGGGAGTTGACAAGATATCATTTGATGAATGCTTTGATATCTGAGAGGAGACAAATGATTGACGTGCCTTTGATGCAGAGGCCTGAGAGGTGAGATTTTCTTATGGTTGCTCCACATAGAGTGTTGAGTTTTTTTAAACTCTTTCTGGTTGAGAGCCGTTCTGCAGTATTATGGGATAAATTGAGATGTGCATGGTCTGAAGAATTAGGAGTGGTTATATCAATGAAAGTGGGGGAAATCATGTGAGAGGTTCCGATTAGGGCAAAAGCTGACCTAAATTTGCACTATGTCCATCAAAGGACTTTGGGGCATCTTTTTGGACTCCGGATAGGATGAGTCGATTGGGACTGAGTGATAATGCTAAGTGCTGGGACTGTTTGAAGGAAAAGTGCACTTTATTGCATATGTTATGGAATTTTGTGAAAGTGAAGGGTTTTTGGAATGATGTCCTAGATAGGGTCGACATGCTATGGAATATTGTTTTTCCAAGAACACCATTAGCTGTGCTTTTGAAATCCGCGAGTTGTGTTTGGCATCTTGACTATGTGATGTTGTGTTGGGTCAATAAAGTCCTTCTGGTTGCTACTAGGCTAATATTACATGTCTGGAAGTCTAGGAGAAAGCCATGTGTTGAAGAATGGCTGGTTCATGTGCAAATTCCTTCACACTTTGAGAAGATTAAATTAGGTAAATTGCATAGAGAAGAAGCCTACAAAGAACAATGGAGTGCATTCAATGTGTTTTATGCTTGATATTCTGCCAGAACAGTTTCAACTTTGTTTATGCTGTAAGGTGGCATGGGTGGGAGGGTTGACGTTTGTTTTGTCGTTTGGCTTGTATTCATGTCAAAATTATATATGGCTTTGATGATATATTATCAATTTATTGTTTGACAGATAATCTATGGACATTTCTTTTTTGTGATTATGTGTGATTGCGAGGTGCTGGGGTTCCCAGGGGGCAACTGCATCTCAGAAGCTGGGGTCCAAGGTTACAGCCATGGCATTTTTTACTGGGCATAGATTCCCAGTTCAAACTGCCATTAATTGTGTGCATGCGAGGTGCTTTGGGGCCCAGTAATGTTATTTCTTACTGCACATCTATCAGATGTCCAATAATAAATGCCAGTCCTCCCCTTATTGCCTTCCAACACCTCACATGCAGAGATAATCAATTATGTGTTCATGCGAGGCACTGGGGGCTTAGGGGTCAAGCATGGCATTGCATGTGAGGTGCTAGGAATCCCAGCAGACTGAGCTGCCATTCTTTACTGTGCATACCGTGTAAAAAATGGCATGTTTGCTATGTGTACGCAAGGCGATGGGGCGCCCAGGAGGCAGGTAAGGTATGTATTTATTTATTTATTACACTTATAAACAACGCCAAACAGCCCACGGGCATCGTGGCATTGTTTTGAGGGCTTTGCGGAAGGACATGTGAGAGGTCTCATTCCTTATGTTATTTGGGAGGGCATTCTATTGTTTTGGAGCTGTGAATGGGAAGCTGGCACTGCCCGCTTTGGCCCTTTTGATGGTGAGGATGTTCAGCTGATTGGAGTAGTTTGATTGTTTGGGTCTGGAAGAACTGGCTCTGACTACTTTCTCTGAAAGATAAGAGGCGGCTGTAAGAGCGAGGCACTTGTGGGTTATGGCTAGGGTCTTGAATATGACGCGTTCTTTGACGGGGAGCCAGTGTGCAGCACACCTAGAATGGGACATATGCTCGCTCTTGGGAATGTTAAGGGCAGCTCGGAGCGCATTATTTGGAATAATTTGAAGTCTGTTGAGATTTTTTGCTGAGGTGCGAGCAAAAAGAACGTTGCAGTTGTCAGGTTTTGCCCCAAAAGTGGCTCTGGCTATTGAGAGGCAGTTCTGCTTAGAGGGATAGGGTTTAACTGCATTGATCAATTTCATTGTTAATGAGGCTGAGGAGGCAATGGTGCTTACCTGGTGTGCCATGGAGAGTGTGGAATCGAGGTACACCGCCAGAGTCTTTACTGAGGGTGAGACAATGATTTGTGTGTTGTCTATGGTGAAGGCGCTGTATTCTTTATTAAGTTTATTAAGCGTTTCCTTGGGGCTTCGGTTTAGTCCCCGTTGAGGCAGAGCCCCTTGGCTGCCATCCAGGATTTGATGGTGGCATAAATCTTGTGCAGTGTCTTGGCATCTTTTTCATATGAGCCAGAGAGTGGGAGGAAGATCTGTGTGTCATCGGCATAGTTTGCGTATTCTATGCCGAGCACATCCAGCTTGTCGAAGAGAGGTTTGGTAAATATATTGTACAGGGTGGGCGAAGTGCAGGAGCCCTGTGGGACTCTGCAGTGAATGGTGATGGTGCCATGCAAGCCTGATCTGAGAAAACCTACATGGCTCTCCCTTGAAGGGGGTGATCCAGATAGTGGCTTCAGGGGTGAATTGGGCTGAATTTGTGAGATGTCTACAGAGGATCATATGGTCCACAAGGTCAAAAGTTGCAGATAAATCAAGAAAGAGGAGAAGAGCTGTTTTGCCTCCTTCCATTATTTCAGCTAGTTGGATTTTTAGTTCCAGCAAAGCAGATTCAGTTCCGTGGCCCAGGCGGAAACCTGATTGCCTTTTTTGTAAGATGCTGTTGGTTTCAAAGAAATGCTGGACTTGGGTGTATGCAGCTTTGTTGAGAATTTCTAACACAAACGGTACTGTGGTGATGGGCCAGTAATTGTTGGGGGAGGAAGGGTCTAAAGATGTTTTTTTCAAGAGAGGGCGTAGCCTCATCTATCATAGATGCACAGTAAAAAAACAACCTTGTCTGTCCCCTGGCCTCCAAAATGCCTAACACACCCATACAATCAACGTGATTATGTGTGCGTCTGAGGTCCCGGGTTGCCCAGAGGGCATTTCTGTACCCTGGGCCCCACTGTGCCAAACACACAAACACAATTAAGGTGATTATTTTTATATGCAAGGCGTTAGGGGCGCAAGGGGGCAGGTATGTTTTTTTTTACCAGACATCTTGTCCCCCACAGGGAGCCCGAGAGCCCCAAAGTGAAAGCTGCTGGAGGCAGAAACACCGCGCCATTTCCAAACACCTGCGTTATTTTTCTGCCTCCAGCAGCTTTCACTTTGGAGCTCTCGGGCTCCCCACGGGAGGCAGAAACACTGCGGCATGGAATCACAACCGCGTTGTGTTTCTGCCTGCCTTGGCTTTCACTTTGGGTCTCTGGTGCTCCCCCGGTGGAGCAGTGGAGACCCAAAGTAATAGCCACGGCAGGCAGAAACACAATGTGGTTGTGTTTCAAAAATGCTGCGGTTTTTCTTTCTAAGTTTCTTAGGCTCCTCCGGCTTGGAGGAGCGCGAGAAACTAAGAAAGAAAAACCGCAGCGTTTTTGAAACACAACAACGTTGTAGACTCTGGTCCCCGTCCTCCGGGTCCGGCACCAATGAAGCAAAAGCCACCCAGTGGTAGCTTTTGTTTACTACAGCTGGCTGGCTTTTGCTTCATTAGTGCCACAAACGCAAGCGCAGCCGGCATCCATTTCACAAAATGGATGCCCCCTACTGCTTGCAATTTCAAAGTTTGAGCTTCATTTGCTCGAAACTTTGCATAGGGACTTAAAAAAAATATATATTTTAGGTATTTGTTTTATTATTGGCCATCTTTTTGGCCAATAATATTTCTGAATGAACTATTCCTTTAACAATAGGGTGGCCCACAATCCAAATATGTGGCATCTCCCCCGGCCTCCGAGCAGCACCTGAAAAAGAAATTACAATATCGCTTACAAATCACAACCATCCTACCACATGCAACACTCCTGAGATCCTCTGAAAACTTCTTTCAAACGTCCCCTTTACCTAAAAAACCCTGATGTACCCTTTGTATCTCCCGGACTTCCACCGCCCCAAACTTTTCACCTTATTCTCCGATAAGCCCAGTCTACCACCTTCAGATGCTGCACCCATGCTAAATAAATGAGTTCCAAACTCCTCCGCCTTTTCCCCTACCGCTACCAGAACCTTTCGTAGCGCCACCAAAACTTGTGCCGCTGATACTGCCGCCCCATCCTCAGGCTTAAAGACCAAACCTGTCCTCCCCACATCAAACCTGTCTGAAATGGGCAAAAATCTTTACTCCCCCGACCCAGCAAAACCCAGGAGCCTTTTCCTTTTTGATCTGTCTTAGACCTCTTAATCTTGATGTCCAAGCCTAACTCGGTAAAATGAACATCTTCCCAACGTAGTCCACTTAACCCACTTTCCCCCCCACCAGCTCAGAAACCCTAAAGGCCCCAAAGAATAGCCAAGTAAAGCAAGTCGCAAACAACTCTCCTTCCCAGGTCGAGCAGCAAACACCCCCCCCCCACAGCCCGACACAACCGTGCTAGCATTTCAGCCAATACCAGTCTCCTCTTGTTCTTTTCCCTCTTTCGCTTGCCCATCCTTCCAACATCCTGTTCCCCATTTCTCCCCCGCTAGGCTGAAAACCCCAAAACCATTTCCCATACAACACAATCCCTGCCAATTTCCCTGTTATCATTGCCCTAGACCACCCCTGTCCATGCGCCTCAAGAGGAAGTTAGTGACATCATCCCATCTCCGCTATTCTGCATCGCCCTACACTTCCAACTACGAGCTCCCCCCTATGAAATCCTCCCAAGCTCTTCTGTATGCCTCCCTAGATGCCGAGGCAAGCAAACCCTCCACCAATGCAATTGCTCTCAGCTTCCTATCTTCCACAGCTCTTCCGGAATCAGCTGCCCCTCCTGTTCTGCTTCTGGAGCCAATCCACGGAATCTCTGCCATTTGAAATGAGATAATGCATCAGGGATGCCATTATCCTTCCCCGGCACATGTGTTGCCTTAAACACCACATTCCATTCGATGCAACCCAGAACGAACTCTCTCATCAGTCTCACCACCCTCTGATCCCTTGTTGACTGCCTGTTCACTACATGAACCACGCATTCGTTGTCAATGTTGAAATTCACTTTCCTGTTCTGCAACTCCTTCCCCACACAACTCCAATGCAACCGGTAAAGGAAAAAATTCAAGGAATGCTATGCTCCTTCCTTCCTTCAACCAAAGTGATGGCCACTTCTCCGTGCACCACTTTCCTCCCCAAAACAAACCAAAACCTCCCACACCCGCTGCATCTGAAAATATCTGCACTTCCCATGACACCGGATCTCCCTGCAACCACATGGACACCCTGTTAAAACTCTCCAAAAAATGCAGCCAAATCCTACAATCTTCCCGAACTGCACCTGTTACCCTTATCCGATGATGTGGGCACTTTGCTCCTGCCATATACCGCGCCATGTTTCTACAAAATGTCTGCCCTGGGGCCACCACCTTGCATGCAAAATTCAAATGCTCCACCAATCTCTGCAATTCCACTAGCATCATCTTCGGGGCCCTCACCGCTTTCTCCAGTAATCCTACCAGTTTGCTCACATTGTCGTGCAGGAAGCGTGAGGTCATGGCCGCTGAGTCCAATTCAATCCCTAAAAAGGTCAAAACCACTGCTGGCCCCTCTGTTTTGTCCTCTGCTAAAGGCACACCCAACTCACCCATCAAGTCCTGAAACATTTTTAGCATCTCCCCGCACTCCCTCTCTCTGTCTGCCCCACTAATGAACAGAAAATCATCTAGGTAATGCAATACCCCTTCCCAAACGGAAGTGTATGAAAAAACCCACTGTAAAAAGGAACTGAAACGCTCAAACAAGGTGCAGGAAATTGCACACCCCATTGGCAAAGCTTTGGCGATGTAGATGCGGTCCTCAAATTGCATTCCCAGCAGCCAAAAATCCTCCGGGTGCACCGGCAACAACCTGAAAGCCGCCTTAATGTCACACTTGGCCATGAAGGCCCCACACTCAACTCTCCTCACCAAATCCACCGCCTGGTCCACGCTTGCGTATACAACCCTGCACTCCTCTGGGGCAATGAAATAATTGACAGACATGCCCTCAGGCCATGACAAGTGATGTATTAATCTAAATTCCTCCGGGGCTTTCTTGGGTACAACACCCAGTGGGGATACCACTAGATCACCTGGCAAATCATCAAATGGCCCAACTATCCTCCTGGTGCTATCTCCTTGCCCAATTTCTCTCTCACCACCTCCACATTTTCCTTGGCAGACTTCAAATTTTCCGCCCACCACCGCACCCTTGGCACCTGGTAACCCAGCCTGAAACCATGGCAAACACCTTCTCCCAAAATTTGAGCCCCTTCCCTGTCCGGATAAAATTCCAACCACTTCTCCAACACATCTACTTTATTTGGCGTAAAAGCTTTTCCCCACATCCCCTCTGCCAGATCCTCTCCCCCTCTCCCGTCACCTTGTTGGACACACTGCTTGATTGGGTGCTTCCCTGCACATTTGCTACATTCATGTCTGAACCTACATAAGTTCCTTGTGCAGCTGTCTTTGTTAAATGCCCAACATGTCAATGAGGGCTGCCCTCTACCTCCTCCCCCTGCCCCCTCATGGGCAGGGCGCCCAAGAAAGGGCCGGAAAGGCACTGGCAAACCACTCACTGTGTGCAATGTCGGGGCAGGCCTCGTCGGTGCCATCCACTGCAGCCATAGATCCATGTCTATTTCCCCCAGACCACCTGGCTGTCCTCTGCCATCCTTGCGCTAAATTCTTCGTCGTAACGCAGCCACGCAAAACCCCCAAAACTTGTAAATGCCTTCCTAATCACATTAATGTATTTTAGCAGGGCCACGCATCGCTCCGGGAATTTCTCGCAATAAACGCTGGCGTTTATAATAAATGCTGACATCCAATTTTGAATTGTCACTGGGACCCTTGGGCGCGAGGCCATTTCTCTTTCCTCTTCCTTAGAACCCTCCTTTGCTCTCACTTTCCTATGAAGCAGCTTAAAAACATCCACAAATTCCCCTGCCTGAATCTTATCCTTAGTCACTGTCATCAAGTGTGCACCCAAAGGTTTTGTGATGCCAATGTAAGGTAGCGTTTTCTCCTTGCCCTTCACTTCAACCTCTTTTTCTTTTGAAACCTGTACCTCGAGCGCCAATGGCTCAATCATCTTGTCCGTTTGAACCTCCTTGAGCAATTTCCCTTTCTCCCACCAAGGCTTCAATAGCCTGTACACCAATCTCTCTCCTTACACCTTGCAATCCAGACCCTTCATTTCCTGCCCCCTTTCCCGTGTCCCCCTCTGCCATGCAGTTGACCAGTCCCTTTGCCGCTCACCTCTTTCTGCCCTGCCATCGCCCGTCTGACCTCCACTCCGATGCTCCTCATCTCTTTTCTTACTGGGCTCCTGTTGCAGGGACAAAACATGTCAGCAGTCTCACCCAGCCAATCATCCCCCCGACCTCTTGCCCCTAACCCCCTTGCTCTCGTCCTTCACAATCCCACCTAAAACCCCTTCTCGCCTTCCCCCTCCTTCTTATCTCCCCCTATAACCTTCATCCTCCCACTGCCCCACATATTCATCCATCCCATCTTCATCACCCCTGAAATACCATTGCTGCTGCAAGCACATGCTCGGGTTGAGTAGATCCTCTTCTTGTGAGCCCAGGGCGTCCGCCCCACCACTCCTTTGGCGTCTTCTCGGCGGGGCCGCAGAAACCCCTTCCTGGTCCTCTTCTCTCAGGCGAGGTGTACTCTCCTCCACCCTGTGTTCTTCCTCGCTAGGGGCCGTGCTGTGCCCTCTAGACTGTCCTCGCGCTGTTCGAGGAGGGGCCGTTCTTAAACCCTCTCCATATTCAACCTCTGAAACAGCGGGGGCTGCTCTGTGCCCTCCAACCAAAATGCTGCTAGCCGGGGGGGCATTCCGCGCCCCTCCCTAACCTCACTAATTGATAGGGACCTCTCTCTCCTGCATCCACCTGCACTCTTCTGCAGGTATTTACCCCCTTTGCCCCTCTGTCCGGTCACCCCACTCTGCACTCCATCACCTCCACCTTCGTGGCCCCTCCAAACTACCTCTTTCTGGACACTCCTAACATCCCCTACCACCGCCTGGTCATTTTGCTCAACAGCCCTATCTAACCCCCCACCCAACTGCACTTCCCCCCTGGATGCTCTCCTGTCAATCTCCCTCCTCATCTTCCTGCCCCTGGATTCCCAGACCTACCCTCTACCAGCCGCAGGGGTGCAAGCCGCCACTGCCGCGAGAGCCCCAACTGCTGCTGCTCTACGCTGCGGCCTGCCCTTACTTTCCTCCCCTTCTCCCGTAACCTCAACCACTGCCCCTTCCAGGTGGGCCTTAGATGCCCTGCTAATAATCTCTAGGGCCTCCCTCAGCGCTTTGGCATCCACCAAACCCTTCTTACTAGCTCCCTGACCCACCATGGTGCACCAAATATTATGTCTGTGCACTAATATATGCCCCTTAACTGTACACCTAGCTGAACTAAAACCCCCGAGCCAAAATAACTACCCGGGGACAACTTCCCACTAGCCTGATAATACATAGAAGAGGAAAAGCAATCTAGAATTAAGATCTTTTTATAAAGAGTAAATTAAACTCCTGTAATTCCCTGATGGCAGAATTACCAAAATATAAATATTATATTTAATTGTTATTATTTTTATTAACCCCCCCAAAATTTGCCCCTGCCCTTGAGGACCCCTCACCTGGCTTCTAAATTGTAGCCCAGCAAACAACACCCCAAAAAACAGAAAGACAAGCTCAACTGGGCCTAAAAAAGGCCAACATAAACACTGACCCTGTCAGGGTATGAGCAGAAAAGCACAGACAGGCACAGTAAGGCAGAGTTGTCCCTTTAAGAGGTCCGCACTGCCCCCTCCGTTACAGGCACGCTATTGCGCTCCAATGCGCGTCATAGCCCGAGAGAAACAACACGGATACCAAGCATGATAGTGACTGCCCTATTACAAAATATAAATTAATATGGGCTAACGTGTGCAAAAGACTGTACACCCACACTGATACAGCGAGTCACTGGGTGTGAGATGGCCCAGGCACAGGATGCCCAAAATAATATGCACAGCTCCACAAAAGGAGCCGCGTAAGATGGAACCTTTCACCCTTCCCCTGAGAGGAAAGTGACAAAAGGGAAAGGAGAAAACCCTGCTCCCCCACCGCACAGAAACTAAATGAGGCCAGTGGTGGCTCCGGAGAATGGGGGTACCTTATATACGATCCTGGGGATGGAAGCTACTTTCAGTCTTATTGATTATTTTAGGTATTCTGTTGTTTTTCTGTTGCTGTATACAGTGTCTTCCTGGCATATGTTCGGTGTTAGGAGGATGTTGTGCACAAGCGATGGGTACACTGGGACAAAAGGTATGCGCCCCAGAGAAAATGACAAATTTGCGTTGAAGGAAATCTCTGTTTTAGATCTTATGGCGATTGATATCTCTGATGATTGTGATTCAGGGTGTATGGACACTGAGACGGTGGGGTTACTCGTAAAGTGACTAGAAGTAGTTTAGCGCTTGGCTTAGGCCAAAAGGAGGGTTTGTTAAATGGGGAATCATATTGTACCTCCTTTCTAATATATATTGGCCTAAGCCCAGTCCCTCTGCGAAGAAAACCGTGTTTCAAATGATCTGTTTTTAGATCGACTTTGTCGCCATTTTGGGATCCTCTGCCATTTTGATTTCTGTTCAAATGTAATTCTGTGTTCTAAAATGGTGGACTGTGTTTCCAACTTGTAACCGAACCTTCCCGACCCTTGCACCTTAGTTAATATTTAGGCTGTCCGCGGGCCAAATGTTTAGACTGGGTAAAGAGACCTTGTCCCATGCCTGACTTGTGGTCCTAGTATTGTCTGCACCAATAAACCTCATCTGCGAACATACCTCAAAACAATGTAAAGTAAATATCGAAAGTGGACACTGGCTGAACTGCATTGTGAAGGGACATGTGCTAAGGCGTACTGCTAAACCTAGGAATACACTGTCAGCATTGTAACTTGTTTGTATGTAAACCAAATGTAATCCGTGTACATATTGTCGTATAAGCCATAAGTGAACTTGGCACGAACTCTAGACCATGGATTATTAACTTGCAGAGGGGCTGGACATTATTGCTGAAATTGTATAAATGAACAAATGTCCAGATGTCCAGTACCTCTCACTTCTCACACTGAAGGGCTGGTATTCACTGTGATGTACTGAGGGCCAGATAGCTATCTGATTTTGTTCTTTGTAAACTGTGCAGTCGAATAAAGATCTGTGAATCTTTATAAGACCGTGTTTGGTGTATTTCTCTTGTGGTACTCAGCCTCGATATTTCCTCTTGCTTTTACAAAAATGTGCATGAATTAATACACTTTACAGTATAGAAAATAACATCAAAACCAATTTCATCAGCTTAATAAGAAACGTTTACATTTCAATTAAAGGCTATGTTTAAAATAAAATAAAAAAGATCAAACGTACATACATGCAAACAAGCTAATATCCAAGTCTCACAATTCTTGCGTAATTCTGCAACTTAACACTAACAATTGTCAAGGAGGCTTCTTCCCTAATTGTTAACCTAAGAAACAGTTCATTAAGATTAGAATACATAAAATCATGAACATATGGCCCTAACAGCATTGTTCTGTGCATCGGTAAGGGCCCACATGTACCACTCCCTCCATCTTCGTTTTAACGCAAAACCTATCCGTTTCTTGCTCGCTGTGGATCTTACATATGAAAGAAGTACCCTTTAAAGCCATTCAGTGACAAGTATCATCATTTCTGTTGCTTTACTTATTGTGATCTTCTGCGAATGTTGAGGAAAAAGATTGAGTATTGTAACATTCTGTGTATAGGGCATATTAAGAAACGGTTTTCGGTAGGATACAGGACGCTGCAGCCAGGGCAGTGTACGCAGCGTCAACAAATGTCCATCATTTCTCCACTCAAACCTAAAGACTAGCATGCTGGTGGCTAAAAGTATCAGGCTCAAAGCAGTCATGCCCAAGTATAAAATTGTGTGAGCAAGTCCCAATAGCACTTTGAAACTCAGGACCAGCAGTGTGTAGTATACTGAGGTAATGGGTTTCTATGGAGAGGTTCGGGAATTCGGAGAGAGGCGGTTGGAGGGAATGGCGCAGTGGATTGTGGGGTCCTTGTTATTTCAATATCCCTTGCCAAAAGATTGCTTGGTGCATGGTTCTTCCAGATTGCAACACAATTTGGTACGATAGAGACGAAAATCACCTCAGACCACGAGTGAAGGCTGCAGAGAAGGGAGCAGAGTATTGCACGATGTGTGCAGAAAATCAGGACCCCAGAAGGTGAGGGCTCATTTGTGCTTAAAGGGGATCATTAATGTCCACAAAGTGTCCCCATGAGACGTGAATATCAGCCATTGGCACGTGCGCGCAGCCAGGAGCAGGTGCCGCCAGTGCTCCAGATCCTGGAAGAAAGGACCTAACGACGTGACCTCACACTGGTTGTGTGTGTGGTTGCCCAACACAACTCCATTAGAAACCCTGCTTCCAATCTCCACAGAGGAGACTGTAACGGGGTGTGCACTAAAGCGAAATTCCCAATGAACCACGTGATTCTGTTTTATTACATGATAGTCATTAAAGACAGACGACAAATCCAGGCCCCCTTTTTTTATTTTTATTTTTTACAGATAGCCATTCCTGTTACTTTCCATCCAGCTGAATCATTTTTACCCAGCCCTGTGGAGCGGGCTACGCCATGGGTCATGATGGGTGGGATGCGAAACATTTTGGTGCAATTATTTAAATGCAGTAGACCTCAATGGACTGACTGCCTCAAACACATGGTCCCTGAGGGGCATGCATGCCTGAGGGGCAAGGAGGGTTTTGCACGATTCCCCCGATCGCAACTGAACATGGTGTGGGCGACAGGGAGGTTTGGGAGATGGCTTTGAAGCAACTGGGAAAATAGAACTTGCCCATCCAGATAGTCCTACTAGCATGAATTGCCCGAGTTGCACACTATGCATTTGTTATAGGGGCTGGCAGCGGCGGACTCCCTACTGCATACTACCTTTACATGCACACATGAGATGGTGGGTTTGGTCGTCGACTGGAACACGGGAAGCCATGAACCCCTTTTATTCAAGGCATCACATGGTGTGTGCCTTGTCTCGGGAGGATAGCTCAGGGACAACGTGCTCGTCTTGGAATCAAGACAATGTGGAGCAACACAAGTTTGATCCCCGGATCCACACTTAGAAACCTCTGGGTATTAAGCGCATTATAAATAACAATTACTGCAGGGGCCCAGGAGGGGCTTAAATTACAACAGTATTCACCAGATTACGATCGAAATGATGGCGGATAGTTTCTCCCATATTCGACTATTTCAAAAGTTAGATGGGAGACAACAAGGACTTAAGGAGATGCTCAGGAAAGCCCATATAAAAGATCTAGGAGTCCTTGAGGGGTCTCAAATCAATATACCGGCATGTTCCAAGCATTGCTCGAAATCAAGGGAAGACTGGTGGTGGCAAAGATTTACATGGCAAGGGGAGTAATAAAAGGAGGTGGGGGTGGGACCAAGCAGCATTATGGTTAAAGGTTGATCTGAATCAAGAACATCCAGTCTTGTACTTGGAACCCGGTCGTACAGAAAATGGCAGGTTCCCAGAAGTGCTCAACAAAGGGATATTATGCTAAAAAGGCCATGCACACCAGATTGTACCAAAAGTAATTGCAGTCCTGGTAGTTCACAAAGTCAGGATCATTCATGAAGTAGAAAAGCAACCAGAGTGCGAAAACATTAATTGAACCCATTGATGTGACAGAATGAGTTTGCATGTGAGGATCTCATCATGAACATTTCCATAGAGAAATATTCAATGCCAGTCAGTTCTGAAATTCTATATTACATCTGTGATGCCAATATGTACACCACACTCAACTTATCAGATGCATAGAACAAGGCGCCTCTGACAGAGGAAACCAAATGGCTGACAGCCTTCATTACACCTCTCGAACTCTTACAGTACCAGAGGATATAATTCGGCTTTGGCATCAGCAGCTGCAGTATTTAGAAGAGTGATGACTGATGCCCTTAAGCTTGGTATATCAGGATAACATTTATGTTTTTGGCAAGGGTAATTGAGGACACGATTTTAGCCTGCTCTTGGCTTTGGAAAAGCTGAAAAACAAGGGGTTAATGTTAGGGAGAATTCTCCAGAATGTCTAATTTCCCTTACCTGTTGAGTCCCTCAGCAGGTTTGCTGGATTTCTAGGGTTTCATATTTTTACCTGGTAAGAGTGTGAGCCTTTTTACCCACTCTTACATGTGTTTTGCTATGTGTTGTAAATTTATTTGTGCTCATGGACTATGGAGTCTCACCCACTCCATAGGCATCATGTTTTTACTGTGTGTCACACAGCAGCTTTAGTGCAGTGACACAGGGTTGTCTTTTTAGACTTCCCATTTTAAACTCAATTTTCTGGGACTGACTACTGTCTCACAGAACATGTAAAGTTGCCTTTGACTTTACTAATCCTTTTAAATTTACAGACAAAGTACAACCTATCTTTTAATAGAGTACTGGAAGGGTTAATAGTTATCCCTTTTTGTCTGATTCTCATGGAACATTATTTAGTTCCGTTTTCTCTAAGATTTGATTGGTGGCAGTGGTATCTACCATTTTTATTCTACTGCGAGCTATGAAAATAGCCTTGGTACTGTTAGAGGCTATGGTGGTAGCCTCAAACACTAACCCGCTGGACAGCTTTTATTTTTATTTGCTTCTGGTTGGGTTTATTTGTCATTTCTTTTTGTAAAGGTCTTTATCGTGTTTTACTCTGTGTGCCAAACCAGGTTTGGTTCCTTTGTTCACCGTCCTTTGGCGGGCTTCTACACAGAAGCCCTCCTTAGGCGCCTGAGTGTCTGGGTGGACAGGATGTGAGGGAGGGGTTTGAGGCCCCCTGCACTGGGTCTCCTTGGAGACCCAAGTTGCACTCTGGTTTCATTGGCTAGGTGATTTTCCTACCAGGACAGCCACCCTGCTGTGTAATTGACAGCCAGGCTGTGTGAATGGGGAAAAAAACTGCTTAAAAGCAGGTCTCTGGGACTTGGAAGGCAGAGTCGCCACTGGATCGAGAGAACCGAAGAGAAGCTGAAGGAATTTGACTGCTGCAACTACTAGATATCCCAGTGAAGCCCTGCTGCAGGTCCAAATCGCCCGAAACTTCAACGACACACAGAGACGATCTACAGGGAATCTTCTTCCCTTGAGCTTGATGGGACCAACCAGCTCACCAAACACCAAACGCCAGCCTCCCTCTCCTGGTCGAATTTGCTGTGCATCACTGCAGTGAACCGGATAGCTAGGAGGAACGGAAACTGTTTGGGTTTTAAGGAGCACACCTTTTATTCAGTGCTTTGCTCTGCTGCTGGTTTCTTCCCTGGGCAGTGCAGGATCCTCCAGTCTTCCTCCTTCTAGTCACCATGACAGTCGCTTCAGAAACCGTGAGCCTGCAGGAACTGCCAGGAACAACCGCCTCAGCTACAGCATTCTTCTTCATTTAAGGTATTGTGAAAATCCGGTCGTTCGTTCCGTCCGACCGTGGTGAAAGTGTTTGAAATCTTTTGCCTCTCTGAAAGGCTTGTCCTTCTCTTCTCCTTTAAATAACTTTTCCTCTGACTAATTTCGTATTGAACTCTTGGCAAAGACTTAACCGCAAACTACTCTGAACTGTGTGATGCTCTGCAAAGACTCTGAACCATTAATATTGGCCCAGGCCTATTGACTTGAATCCTAGTTGTAGTAAGCCTTTTCTAGATTGCCCTGCCTATCACTTGTTGGTGTTGTTGATTTTGGATAATTTTGGATAACCTTATCTTTTCCTCCCTTTTAAATTACTGGAGTGCCATTTTGCTCACACTTCATTAACCTTGAATCAGTGTTTGCTCGAATCATATTAATTGTTGTCCTTTGTGTAACTTTTGATACTGCTCACTTTACTCTTGAGATAAGTCTGGCTGCTCAGTCATCGCTACCAATTTACTGTGTAGTACAGGCTTGTACCAAAGGTGACATTGTACTTATACTTGCAGTCTTAATTGTGTGTGGTGTTCCCAAATGGTACTGCATATGATTCTGCCTAACACTGGTGGCAGCAGTGGGATAAAGTATAGTGATTACACTTAGAGTGCTTCTATTACCTTGGTTCAACTAACCACAAAGCTAAACACCACTAAAAGCAATTTTAATCATGTCTGATATGGAAAGCTACAGTCAGGAGACCCTCCTTACTTACACTCTTGATCATTTGAAAAATCTGTGTAGAGATAAGAATCTCTCTGTTAAAGGCAAAAAGTCAGAATTAATTGAAAAGTTGTTAGTGGGTCTGAAATACCTAACCCTCCAGCAAATGTGGAAAATGATGAGGATGATAATGTGTCAAGTATTATGGATGAGTTAGATGAGGCAGATGAGTCTCACAATGTAGACCCTATTCCTCCTCAACTTGCTCAGCAACCTCAACCTTTGTCCACTGGGACCCCATCAGGTCATACACTCAGTCCTAAATTCATTGCTCTAGAAAGGATGCAGCTTGAATTGGAATACAAAAGTATTAATTCTCAAAATGAACAAAAGCACCAAGAACTTAAACTCAGAGAAATGGAGTTGACTCATGCTCTAGAAATGAAAAAGTTGTCTATTCAGAATGCTTCTCTCCCAGAGTCTGCTAGGTCTTCCAGTCCTAAGAGACCCCGTATGTCTAAAGAAATTGTTGGTATGTATGAGGATAATCTTGATATTTTGGATTGGTTAGCAATGTTTGAGTATAACCATGGGATTCAAGACATTACAGGCAATCAGTTGCTTCCTTGGCTCTTCTCTAGGCTACCCACTGTTGCATCTGATGTTGTGATGGAGTTGGGGGAGGTGGATAGGATGGATTATGAGTGTGTGAAGCTAGCTTTAATTGTTAGATTTGGGAAGACCCTTTCCCAGTACCGCAAGAGGTTTAGGACCCTCAAAAAGCATGATGGTACCCCTTGGGCTACCTGG
The DNA here is from genome assembly GCF_040938575.1 of Ambystoma mexicanum. NCBI lineage: Eukaryota > Metazoa > Chordata > Amphibia > Caudata > Ambystomatidae > Ambystoma > Ambystoma mexicanum. The sequence continues at coordinate 617,966,247 of NC_090923.1, read as the reverse complement.
GTGTGTGAATGTTTGAAGTACTTAGAGGGTTGGATTAAGTGTTACAGAGTTAACACTTATGAAGGTATTGTTGGGTGTCCTGACCCACGTTTGGACTATTATGCTGCAACATTTGGGCTGTGGGCTTAGGAAATCCAAGATGGCGGAAAAGCCCACATTTGCGCCAGGATCCAGGAAAACCGTGCAGTTTTTGCGCACACCAAAATGGTCGCCTGACCTACCACCCACCAGTGCGAGCATGATGGGCCAGGAATGCCATGGGTGAAATGTGTGCCAAAGGAAAAACAGCAGTGCCGGTGGCTCAAAAAGCGCTATGAAATCACCTTTGTTTCTCTGAAATGCAAGCTAAAAATGCCTATTTTAAACATCGCAAGATATTCAAAAATCTCACTGAACACCAGCAGACATTTAGCAGAATGTAGTCTTGTTTGCATACAAAATCTGGGAAAAGAAAGAGCCTAAAATAATGTTCATGATGAAACAGGCTGAGCTGTGGATGTCAGCAGCCTAAGTTAAATTGGACTGAAAGACACTAAAATCTAAATGTTTAAAATAAAGGGGTGACCTACTGTTGAGTGTCACATAGTTTGCAACTGTTAAATGTCATAGTTTTGAACTTAGAATCAGCATTCTAGCTGCATGTCTAAAAATTGTAAGTTTGATTTGGATGAAGAAAAACTGGGAACAAAAGTGACATTTGGCTGAAGCCTGGCTTGAAGAGAGTGAATTCTGCCCGGCAACTACCCCCGACAGGAGTTGAAACTTGCTCAGCTACTCTTCCCAGGCCTGGCTGCATTCTGCTGCCCCCACCAAAAGGAGATGACACCTCCCTGATTGGATTAGGGGAGGAGTAGCTGGGGACTGCAGGAAACTAAACAATGAGCCTTCCTTGGCTCAGGCAAATGTTAAATTAGGGGGGGTCATAAATTGCTTCCTCTTGAGAGAAACGGGGAGGGGCAGTGCCTCTGTGAGCAACTTGAGTTGGAGGAAGTGGACAAACCAGAAATTCCACCATGTGCTTTGGGAAACCACACCCCTCTGGGCCAGAGCATAATTTTAAAAAGATGGATAATTCATAGTACGGACTTGTCAACATTATATAATTAATATCATTATTTTTGTGATTTTTCTGTGCACATTTTAAGAGGTGTTGGAACTCTGTACCATGTTCTGAGGCAAAACCCCATGAATTATGGAGATTGCAGACACGAGGTTCACGCTAGAAAAATGAAAATTTACTGGAATATGTGTAGAAAGGTGGTGTACATCTGTGTCATTTTTGGTAAAAATCCAATATTGGTAAACCAACCAAAAAGCGCAAAATGTTGTCATTTCTTAATCCAAGCTCTCAGAAACATCAGAGTTGGAACAGAAACTACCTTATGTGATATATGATGTGTATATGTAATGTCAACCACTTGTGTATCTGGGAAATGTGTTTAGTTATGAAAATGATTTTCTAAGGTAAAAGCACAGGGGAGTGTTCTTTCTGTATGCCATAAAGATGACACCTGATGACTCAATGCTCCCTTCTCAAATCAGGTCAAAGAGAAATCCTTGACCTATCAAATCATGAGTGGGGTGGGCACAGAAAGGTAGCATCCACACCCATTTTCAAAAGACATAAAAAGAGCCACTGGAAGCCAAACAGGGACATTCATTTTCCAACCTTCAACTGAATTCCTGCGCAGCACTCTGACGGAGAACTCCAGAATCCAGAACTTAACTCCAGAACTTAAAGTAGAGAGGCCTGGACCACCAGCTAAATCCTTTTTCAGCAGGCCTTCAGAATCCAGCAATCCAACCAAACTATTCTGCAGCCGGGCGAGCTGTTGGATTCTTGCCAAGAACTTTTGCCAGAACCAGTAGCAGACCCAGAAAGCAGTGCTGTATCCAGAGAGACCAGACCCAGTTCGCTGTGAGCAGAACCAGAGATCCAGACCAGACCAGCAGAGCAGAGCTGCCCCAGATAGCTGTGACTTCAGAACCAACCGCCTGGAGTACAGTCCCAACCTGACCAGACCCTGACGGCCTATTTCAAATTCATAGTGTGAGTACTCAGCCAGAACTGTGCAAAACCAATCTCTTAGCTTAAAATAATCTGATTCAAAACATTTGAACCTGTCCAGAACTGCATCATAGGAATCGTGTGTTCCTTCTCCGATTTTAAACCTGTAAAAGTGTCATTTGCCATTTTGAATCATTATTTCATTTCTGAAAAACCACCTTCATAAAATCGTCCGTATCCCTTGAACCGTTTGTGCTAGAAGCGAGATTTAACTTTCATTTTAAAGCTAAGATTCTAGGCTTTCCATATTCATTATACTTTTTCCATAATCGCGATTTGCGATTTGGCTCAAATTTCTTCACTTGTCAAAATAGCAGCTTCTTGCTTTCCTTTGCTGAAATCCGTTTGCAACCTGACAATCATTCATAGAGCATTGCTAAAGTGATCCTGAACTAATTTAAAGTAGCTATCACCCACCCTGAATCTCTTATAGGGAATTAAAATCATTTTTAGCATATTTTTCCCTTCTTTGCAAACCACATTTAAAGTATTGTGCCTGTGTTTTAAAATCATCCTGTGATCTAAGCTTGCTAGGGGGGAACTGAACTACATTTGATTGTATTCCTGAGAACTGTGTGCTTTACTTCCATCTCCTTATATTGCACAAAGGGGGGGAGTGAATTGCCACAAGGGGAAAAGTGAACATATTAGCTCTTGTTGAACCCATATCAGTTTATTCCTGTGCTGCATTTTTCCATCACTGCATTCCTTGAAATCATAAAAGTATTCTCAGCTACCTTGTTCTTTCTATACTAACTCTTAAGTAATTAAATCAGTGTGCTAGTGCAACATCACCCAGTGTTGATCACTGTCATATTCTTAAGTGTGATATCAAATATTCATTTATTATAAAAGTGTAATATATATGTATTGTTTAATTTTTCCAATAAATCTTTTAAATTGCAAAACAAACCTACTTCTTGGCTCAGTGAGTTCAGGGGGATTCAAAGAGAGGGGCGTTATATAAGGGTTTATCATCCAGAGTATAACTTGTCATAAAAATATATAAATAAGGGCTTCCCTTGGGCGTCCCAGACGAGGCACTGACTTAGTGGGATTGCTGAATTGAAGTCATTTAACAGTATGAGAAATCTTGTTATGTTGGAGTCAATATATTATGCTTGCTCTTCTGAGCTCAGACAGCACTTGGCTGATTCGAAGGAGATAGATCCAAAGAAGTTAGCTAAGGCTGCTGACATGTGGGCTGCCAACAGGGCTACTCACAAGGATTCTGGGGCAACTCAGAAGAAGGATGAGGGAAAGCAGCCAAAGAAAGATAACAAGGAGAATTCTAATACCTCCAATCCAAAAGAGGGCTCCAATATAACAAGGGTAACCCCCAAGGGAAACCAAATCAGGCTAGTGCACCATCTGGACCCAAACTAGATGGAGGTCAGAACAAACCCCCATTCATCAAAACATTTGGGTAATGTTATGTTTGTGGGTCAACTGACCATGTGAAAAGGGGATCCCAGATGTAAGGATAAACCTTCAGGGGTCCACACTGTCTCCTTAGCCTTCTCCCCAGAGGAAGAAGTACGTATGGCAAGTGGAAACTTTCATCTATTGGCTGATGAATCCATGAGAGTCTCAGCTAGTGTGGCTTCTGTGTCCCTGGGTTTGTGGAAACAACAGAATGTAGATGTCTATAATTCCATCTCAGATAATACTAAAGAGTATTATAAAGATAGTGTTCTTGTGAATGGCCAGGAAACCCATGCCATCAGAGACACTGGAGCTAGCATAATTGTGGTTGATTAATCATTTTTCAAGGTGGAGGATGTAGCTAAGGCACCCAAACACCTAACCAATTTAGCTGGAAGCCCTGTGGAAATGCTTCCCCAGGTACCAGCTCTCATCATGTGCAATGACATGACTGTCAAGATACCTGTTAGTGTGCAGAGTGAAGTGCCTGGGAGAATCCTGTTGGGTAATGGCCTGACAACTCTTGGAGTTGTGTATAGTACCCACAGGCCTCCCAGTAAAAGGAAACAGGAGCTCACTAGGCCTGCAAGGAAGAGGACCTTGAGAGGCTCTCCAGGGGGATTGATAGTGGAAAATATCACCCCCAGTCCACAGGATTTACTAACTTCTATTTTGAAAAAGAAAGAGGCAAAGGGGAAACCTAAGACCTGCCAGAAGAAAGCAGATAACACCCCTGTGCTACCAACCAGGACATCCCCAAGATTGTCCAAAATCACACCGGTGACTCCTCCACCTGCTGAGGCTGAGTGTGAGGTACAGCCCTGTGTGGTTAATCCAGCTTGTGAAGAATCAGATCTGGAAGAGGACCTTACTCTAGTTGGACATCTGGATCTTGCTGACCATCCGGAGCTGTAGTTTTTATTGGTAGAAGGTGGACCTAACAGGACAGACTTCAGCAGAGGACAAAGAGAGTGTCCGACTCTTGAAGGTCTTCGCCTACAGGCAGCTTCTCAGCTTGATGGGCAAGAGCCTGGGAAGCAGAGGTTGCATTGGGAATATGGCCTCTGCTACAGTGAATCAACTGAGTCTATCCCTGGGCACTGCAAAAAAGAATTGTAGTGCCCCTAGAAAACAGACTCCATTTCCTACAGTTGTCCCATGAGATACCTTTGGCTGGTCACTTGAGTTTCAAAAAGACCAAGGAAAGGCTCTCTTTTTACTTCTACTGGCCTAAGATGGGTGCAGAAGTTGACAAATTCTGTCGGAGCTGTCACACTTGCCAAACCTCTGGCAAGAGTGGAGCCAAGAATGTGGCACCATTGGTGCCTCTCCCAGTGGTGGGAGTTCCTTTTGAGAGGGTGGGCATCGACATTGTTGGTCCCCTTGACCCTCCCACATCTTCAGGAAACAGGTTTATCCTGGTTGTAGTAGACCATGGTACTAGATATATTGAGGCGATACATATGAGAACAACTGTTAAGGCTCAGGCTGTGGCTAAGGCTCTACTTGGTACTTTTTCTTTTACCAGAGTTGTGGTTCCTAAGGAAGTGATATCTGAAAGGGGATCCAATTTTATGTCTCACTACATCCAAGCCATGTGGAAAAACTGTGGTGTCACTTACAACTTCTCTACAGCCTACCATCCACAAACCAATGGACTGGTGGAGAGGTTTAATCATACTATGAAGAGCATGATATGTGCTTTAGAAGAACCCTGTAAAAGAAAGTGGGACCTACTACTGCAATGCCTTCTCTTTGCTTATAGAGAAGTCCCTTAGGAGGGAGGTGCATATAGTCCCTTTGTACTTCTTTATGGCCATCCAGTCAGAGGTCCTTTGGCCCTGATTAAGGAAGGGTTGGAGAGTGCTACTTACTCCAAGCCAGTCAGAGTGACTGACTATGTGATAGGTCTCCGGAGGAGAATGTCACACATGATGGCAGAAGCTAGTGATAATTTGAAAGCAGGTCAGGCTCTGGTCAGACATTGGCATGACCAGATGGCCAGCATGGTTGAATTCGCTCAAGACCAGCTTGTGCTAGTTATGGTGTCAACAAGGCAGAGGGCCTTGTAGGACAAATGGATAGGACCCTTCAAGTCTGTGGGAAAACTTGGAGAGGTGAACTATCTGGTGGATTTAGGCAGACCTAAGGAGGCTCCCAGAGTCTTTCACACCAACCGTTTGAAGGCCTATGTCTCGAGACCAGAAGTGGGAGCTTTGCTTCTACCTTCAGCTCAAGGGTAGGAGGAGAGTGAACCTCTACCTGACCTACTCAGAGTCAAGCCATTGGATGAGAAAATAGAAGGAGTTAATCACTCTTCTAATCTGAACAACAGGAGGAGTGCACATTTCTGTTAAATCAGTTTGCCTCCCTGTTTTCACTTTAACCAGGCTTGACCCCTTGGGGCCAGCATGAGATTCTCACTGTTGATTGTTTACCTGTGAAAAGTAGAAGTTACAGAATGTCAGAACATGTAAGTACCCACATAAAGGAGGAGGTCAACAAGCTGCTTGATCTCAGGGTTAAAGAGCCATCTACAAGTCCATGGTCTAGTCCAGTTGTCTAGTACCAAAGGCAGGATCCAAGGAGTTGACTATAGAGCTCTAAATGCAGACACAAAGACTGATGCCCATCCTTTACCAAGGACAAATGAACTGGTGGATAAGCTTGGTGCAACCAAGTACCTCAGTACATTTGATCTGACGTCAGGCTATTGGCAAATAGCCCTGACAGACCATGCCAAGGAAGGAGAAAACTGCATTTTCAACCCCAGCAGGTCTATACCAGTTTAATGTTATGCCTTTTGGGTTAAAGAATGCACCTGCTACATTTCAAATAATGGTTAATCAAGTTCTGAATGGGATGGAGGACTTCTGCATGGCATACTAGAATGACATTGCAGTGTTCAGCGTTACTTGGAAGGAACATGTTGACCACTTAGGATATGTATTGCAGGCCCTTCAGCAGGCCCATCTGATCATAAAGGCAAGTAAATGTCAAATTGGTCAGAGCAAAGTGGTCTACCTTGGTCATGAGGTAGGAGGAGGTGAAATAAGGCCATTGCCTAGCAAAGTACAAGCTGTACACAACTGGGCCACCCCTACTACTCAAACCCAGGTGAGAGCTTTCCTATGTCTCACTGTGTACTACAGGAACTTCATAAAGAACTATGGGACCATAGTTCCTCCCTTAAATGTAGTCTCCTCTCCAAAATTCCCTAAAAGGGTCAGATGGAATTTAGGAGTGCACTCAAGCCTTTGAAAACCTGAATAAATCCATTTGTCAAGCTCCAGTCCTAAGAGCTCCTGATTATCACCAATCCTTCATTGTGCAGACAGATGCATCCAATATACAGGTATAGGTGCAGTCCTTAGTCAACTGGATGAGAAAGGTAGGGAGCACCCCATTTGCTTCATCAGCAGGAAGCTGAAGGAACCAGAAACAAGGTGAGCAGCCATTGAGCGTGAATGCTTTGCTATTGTGTTGTCTCTGAAGGAGTTTAGACCATACTTATATGGATGTACTTTTGTGATTCAGACAGACCACCAACCCTTTAGATGGTTAACGCAAATGAAAGGGGAAAACCCAAAACTACTAAGATGGTCAATCTGCCTGCAAGGGTTGATTTCAGCATTGAGCAGCACAGGTCGGGATGTCACCACCAAAATGCTGATGGTCTCTCTAGGATGTTTGTAAACGACTAGAGTGAAGAGATTCATCCAGGAGTGGATTAAATCCTCCTGTCTCTTAGTCTGGGGATGGGAGGGGCGGGGCGAGTGTTAGGGAAAATTCTCCAGAATGGCTAATTTCCCTTACCTGTTGAGTCCCTCAGCAACTTTGCTGGATTTCTAGGGTTCCATCTTTTTACCTGGGAAGAGTGTGAGCCTTTTTTCCCACTCTTACATGTGTTTTTGCTATGTGTTGTACATTTTTTGTGCTCGTGGACTTTGGAGTCTCACCCACTCCATAGGCATCGTCTTTTTACTGTGTGTCACACAGCACCTTTAGTGCAGTGACACAGGGTTGTCTTTTTAAACATCCCACTTTTCTGGGACTGACTACTGTCTCCCAGAACATTTAAAGTTGCCATTGACTTTACTAGTCCTTTTAAATTTACAGACCCAGTACAACATATCTTCCAATAGAGTACTGGAAGGGTTAATAGTTATCCCTTTTGTCTGATTCTCATGGAACAAATATTTTGTTCCCCTTTCTCTAAGATTTGGCTGGTGGCAGTGTTATCTACCATTTGTATTCAACCGTGAGCTATGAAAATAGCCTTGGTACCATTAGAGGCTAAGGTGGTAGCCTCAAACTCTAACCCAATGGACCCCTTTTATCTTTATTTGGTTTGGGTTGGGTTTATTCCCCATTTATTTTTGTAAAGGTCTTTCCTGTGTTTTACTGTGCGTGCCAAATCAGGTTTGGTTCCTTTGTTCGCCGTTCTTTGGCAGGCTTCTGCACAGGAGCCCTCCTTAGCACCTGAGTTCTGGGTGGACAGGATGTGAGGGAGGGGTTTGAGGCCCCATGCACAGGGTCTCCTTGGAGACCCAAGTCACACTCTAGTGTGATTGGCTAGGTGACTGTCCTGCCAGGACAGCCACCCTGCTGTGTGATTGACAGCCAGGCTGTGTGAATGGGGAAAACTGCTCAAAAGCAGGTCTCCTGGACTTGGAAGGCAGAGTCGCCACTGGATCGAGAGAACCGAAGAGAAGCTGAAGGAAGATGGCTGCCGCAACTACTGGACATCCCGATGAAGCCCTGCTGCAGTTCCGAATAGCCCGAAACTTCAACGACAGAGAGGATCTGCAAGGAATCTTCTTCCCTTGAGCTTGGTGGGACCAACCAGCTCGCCAAACGCCAGCCTCCCTCTTCTGGTCGAATTTGCTGTACATTGCTGCAGTAAACCGGATAGCCAGGTGGAACGGTACCTGTTTGGGTTTTAAGGAGCGCACCTTTTATTCGACGCTTGGCTCTGCTGCTGGCTTCTTCCCTGGACAGTGCAGGACCCTCCAGTCTTCCTCCTTCTTGTCACCACGCCAGTCTCTTCAGGAAGTGTGAGCTTGCAGGAACTGCCAGGAACAATCGCCTCAGCTACAGCATTCTTCTTCATTTAAGGTGTTGTGCAAATCCCGTCTTTAGTTCCGTCCGAAAGCGGTGAAAGTGTTTGAAATCTTTTGCCTCTCTGAAGGCTAGTCCTTCTGAGCTTGCAGGAACTGCCAGGAACAATTGCCTCAGCTACAGCATTCTTCTTCATTTAAGGTGTTGTGCAAATCTCGTCTTTAGTTCCGTCCGACCGCGGTGAAAGTGTTTGAAATCTTTTGCCTCTCTGAAGGCTAGTCCTTCTCTTCTCCTTTAAATAACCTTTCCTCCAACCAAATTCATTTTGAACTCTTGGCAAAGACTTAACCGCAAACTACTCTGAACTGTGTGATCCTCTGCAAAGACTCTGAACCATTAACATTGGCCCAGGCCTATTAACATGAATCCTAGTTGTAGTAATCCTTTTCTAGATTGCCCTGCCTATCACTTGTTGGTGTTGTTGATTTTGGATAACCTTGTCTTTTCCTCCCTTTTAAATTGATGGAGTGCCATTTTGCTCATAGGTCATTGTGAGCTTAATTTGTCCAGAATGGATTGGGGGTTATTGTAGTGTATTAAGATTGTGATTTTCTGCTGCTTTATAATAGTGCACTGTTTTATAACTGATGGTGTAAGTAAATGTATATTCTTTTACTCAGAAACCTTGCATCAGTGTTTGCTTGAATCATAGTAATTGCTGTCCTTTGTGTAACCTCTTGTACTGCTCACTTTACTCTTGAGATAAGTCTGGCTGCTCAGCCATCGCTACCACTTTACTGTGTAGTGCAGGCTTGTACCAAAGGTAAAATTGTACTTACAGTTGTAGTCTCAATTGTGTGTGGTGTTCTCAACGGGTGCTGCATATGATTCTGCCTAACAGTTAATGGTTGAAATCAATAATTGTAAATTCAGATCTCTAGAAGTCGAACACTTGGGCCACATGATTATTGGGGAAGAATGTATAACTAATGATTCCACTTTGGAAGCGATCAAGAAAGCACCTAGATCCACTGATGATAAAGAGTAAGGGTTTTTTCTAGGTTTAGACAAATATTGCAAGTTCATTAAAATGTTTGCAGAATTAAGTTATGCATCCCTAATGCTACCGAACAAGGATTCAGAGTATTCATGGGATGCTCATTTCTGAGCAAGCTTGAATCCCTAATGCTACCGAACAAGGATTCAGAGTATTCATGGGATGCTCATTTCTGAGCAAGCTTGACTGTTAAGCGCTTTGAAGCACTTCGCTTGTGTATAAACGTTTACAAATTAACTATGACAATTGCAATGTATGTGCCTAAATTGTGAGGGTTTAATGTTGGCAAGCTGACCATCCTCAAATTAGTCGCCAGTGCCAATGGACTGGGTTTGGTATTTTGGCAAGCTTTAGTGTTTGCGGAGAGAATTGTTTGCCATGCTTCTAGGTCATTTACAGAAACCGAAACACTTACTCAGTCATACACAGGGAGTTCTTGGCTTGTGTGTGGTGAGTCAAGCATTATACAGATTGTACATCACGGGAAGCCATTCAGCATCAGGGGAAGCCATTCATCATCCTTACTAACCACAAGCCCCTTATTAAAGTCCTTACAGTCAAAAGTATGTCACAAGCTACACCAAGGTAAGCTAGGCTGAGTTTAAGGGGACAAGAATATGATATTCAAGTCGAATACACTCCTGAGTCACAGAACACATTGCCTATATTCCTCTCCTGTTTTTTTTTTCTCTGTAGTCCACCACTCCAGAGAAGGAGGATGACATATTGGCAAACCCAGTTGAAGCTATTGGCTGTGAGCTCTGCGATGCAGAGTCATGGAAAAAGTAGCACACGCAACTAGAGGCTGATACTGTTCTTACTCAGACATGTGAATGGCCAATCCAAGATTGGCCTAACAGTGGCAGGGAAGGAGTCATCTCTTTACTGGGAAGTTAATAACCAATTATCTGTAGAAGGAGGAACATGGTTTCGTGGTAAGCAACTTCTAGCCTCCAAGACACTAAGGGCCTAATTCATGGAACTTTTAGAGCGGAGCAAAGTCACTTTACACTGCCAATAAACATGTTCCACTGGGCCTAATTCACAGAGTGGTGGAAAGTGTATTTTGTGGAGCAAAGTCACTTTTCAATGCAAAAGTACTCTTTGCAGTGCGCTAAATGAGCCTAACTCACACAAAAGCACTAAGTATGCGATGCTTAGTGCTTTTTTGTGTGTGAATTAGTCACATTTAGAGCGCTGCAAAGGGTGGTTTTGCAGTGCAAACTCACTTTGCTCTGCTATAAATGTTCCATGAATTAGGCTCGTAGAGACGGGATAATCAACAGAGCATATGAGGGATACATAGTCTTACAGGGATGAAAAGGAGGATCTCATAAAGGAATTGGTGACCAGGGGTCAATTTAGCTGTAGAACTGTCTGTGAGGAAGTGGTAACACGGTTTACATTCTGTTAAAGGGATTCAGTAGTTCAAGCAAGCATGTGCCCAATTGTGCTCCCGGAAGGTACCTGGGAACTGTGAGGCATTTACATAATAGGTTCCTATCACACCTTAGCCAAGGAGGGTCCGTGTATGACTGTCATGATGTCTCACTTTTCCAAATGACAAAGCAAAAGAGGTGATGGCTCAAAGGTTTAGAATTAATTTTAACCTCTGGCATTGCTCGGGGCAACCCTCCAGACCATCGTTCTTTGTCTGCCAACACTGTACAAAATGGGAAGGATCATATGCAAATCATTCTTGGTCCTACCCCAAAAGGGGCAGCCCACCCCAAACTGCTTGGTCATATCCCTTCTGTCACTCCTGCTAGTGCCCAGGTAAACGTGAAGGAGAACAATATGTCATGGGTTTCTTAACATACAGAGAATCAGAAAGTTATAGATGTGGATGTTTAAGGTTTAGAATACTTGACCGAAAGTCAAATTGACCTTTCTTATTTGACCGAGTATTTTTGATAGTTTTTTGTTGAAATTCCATCAAAATAAAATAATTCTATAAGGGCGGTGGGCTAAGGTAATAGGTTAAGATGGGGGGGAAGTGGGGGAAGGGTGCGGGGGGTGTCAACCTACTATTTTGAACAAAAAAAGACCCCAACAAGTTAGGTCAAATAGGAAAAGGCCAATTTTTGGGGTCAAAAGACCTAAACTGATTTTTAATGCTTAAAATGGTTGTCTTGTGTTTCTATATTTTGAAACGATGGGCATGTGAAATGGAAAGACACTGGGCCTCGTTACAGGTTTGGTGGTATTCTAGCAGTAAATCTGCTGAAATACCACCAGACTCAATTACCATTACCACGACTTGGTCCCATGGAAGTACCATGGGATTACAAGTGGTGGTAATACCCCATTTTTGGAGTACATATGACTTGATGGGAATTTATGATGGATTTACCATCGGTGGAATTACCGCACAGTAAAAATGATGATTCTTGGACCTAAGGTGGTGGACTTACCTCCAGCAACAAGCTAAAGGTGAATCTCTCACATTTCCTCCAAAAATCGGAGGATTTACCGCTCAGTAATTCCGCTGGCTTTAAATCCACCCAAAAATTATAATTTGGCAGTGCAGGAAAAATGTCATTAACAGAATTATCCCCACTTTTTTTCCCACACCGCCAAACCTGTAATGAGTCCTACCGTGTCTTCTTAGCAAAGAGGACCATGATTGGCTGAGTAGCTTGACATCCCCTTCCCCTCCTGTGCATTTATAAAACACATTCAAGACATTTTAAGAAGCTACACACACTTTTCAGCGAGGCTGATGTTGCTTCTATGGCATACTAACGCCATATTGATAAGAGAGAGGGGCGAGAGTGCACAGCTTACTTTCTTGATAGTGTATTTCGTTTCCAATGGAATGTTATTTTGTAAATAAATATGTTAATGGGGTGCAGCCCACTATCATGTGCCACCGTGTTGGGCACAGAAAATGAACATGGAGAAAAAGAGACCGAGGCAACAGTGCCTTCGGTGTGGGCCGCACACCCTTGATTCCCACTAAGGGTTAATCAATTTCTTTTGTGATCGTTGTTCAGTTAATAAAATCCAACTTCAATCGTAATTCACAGATATGTATATTTTTTAATTTTTCAATTGCTGTGTTAATAAAGCTCATAAAAAATTGTGCTTAATTGGTTAAACTTCACCAAAGAAGCTAATTATCTCAGTTGAGGCAAAACAGAAAACCCATCTGGCTAATGCATTTCGGATGTATATCCTTCGTCAGAGCCAGGTTAGTACTACACACATAATAATGCATTATAGGTGGATTTAGAAGGTTTACAATGTTTAAATTAATAATTGTTCCATACGTCATGTGTAGCAACCAGATATTCAAGAATTAATAACCAAAACAATCATAATAAACAAAACAATCATAATAAACAAACAGGGCGCCCACAAGGACAAACAAATATTTAACAAAAAAGTGAGATTGGAGAAAGGAGAAAAAACAAACAAGTAAGCATACATGATTGTAGACAGTAAAAATACAATATTTGCACAGATAATGATATTGCTCTATAATTCAAACAATTAATGGGACTAATCAACTGCGTACTAGAATTGCCGATTAAGCCTTTTTGGTGACTATGTTGCTTAAAGGTAAAGTTAGGCAGCGTGTGCTTATTGTACCAGAGTGTTGATAGTCGTACTATATTGTGTGAGAATACCTGTGGCTAGTTAAACATTTCACTAACCTGTGTGTCAGTATGCAACCCACGCGTGCTGTCCGCGTGTGGTGTTTCTCTATGAAGCACTGCCTAGTGTGGGGAGAAAAAATGTGTTATCTCCTCCGAGTAATTAGCTGCTATTGATCTATACGCGATCTTACTTCGCGTCGCTTTGTGCAAAGGTATGGCTTACCTGGAGCGTTCTGAGCTACGTCTTGCTCGATCAACTCCGAACAGCGTCTGAGGCTCGCGGTTCGTGTCGTTGCCCTGGGCAACGTTATGTAAACAAAATGGCCGTTTGTGTATAACCAAGTCGGCCATATTGGTAGAGGCAATACTGGGACATGAGTGGCATAGAGTGTGAAATATAAATGGCAAATGTAAGGGATGTGAATGTTAAGATATTAATTGCACATGTAAAGATATTAAAGCTTCATGATATCTGTGTATTTTAAGTTGAACCTCTAGCACATGTATGTTCTGATAGTAACGTCGTGTACCTCATGGCTAATTGGCTAATTGGCCATTAATGTAAGGTTATATAGCGTAAAGATATACTGTCTAGTACACATCAACAAAGGAAAATACAAACTAATAAATAATAAATGTTTACAACAAATGGTTATAGCAGAAAGCAACAGTGTTTTCAAATCAGGTAGTGATTTATACTTATTGCATGAGCATGAGACAATTTAGCATGTTCATTATTGATATTGCACGGTGAACAAATAGTGACATCATTACAAGAAGCAGTTGAGATCAAATTCCTCGTTGAGCCCTCGTGGTGCCAAGGAATCGAGACGATCTATCCAATAGGCTTCTCTTTGTTGTCTTCTTTTTTTCAAATCAGCATATATGCTTGTCATTTCCAGGGTTTCCAAAATTTGGAACTTGACTTGAGAGATGTTATGTTGTTTTGCATTAAAGTGTCTTGCTACGGCTGAATTGATGTTCTTATTGCGTATACATGATTTATGTTCATTCATCCGAATTCTCAGTTTACGCCCTGTTTCACCTACATAGTAAAGTCCACATGGGCAACGTATGCAGTAAATGCAGTTTTCGGTATTGCAGGTGCCATAGCTTTTTATCATGATCTTTTCTCCCGTGTATGGATGTGGAACCAGTCCTCCTTTGATAATGTTATTGCAATTACTGCAATTTAAACATGGAAATGTTCCCGTCTTTTTTGGTTTGATCCTTTTGGTTCTGGTATCTCTTGTGTTAACTAGATAATCCCTAAGGTTGCTGGATCTTTGATAAGCAAACGTTGGGGTCTCTAAGAAGAGATTCTTAGTTCTTTCGTCATTTTTAAGTATTGTCCAATGTTTATTTATACATCTTTTGATCTGCATACTTTGGGATGAATATTTAGACACATATACAAGTGATGGAGATTGCTTTTTGTCCTTTGGTGCTAGAGTGCTGGTTCTTGTTATTTTTTGTACCTTTTCTTTTGCTGTCTGTAGATCTTCATTCGGGTATCCCCTATCTTTAAGTTTTTTGCTTAGTTTTTCAAGTTCTTGTTCGTACTCTCTGTTATCACTGATAATTCTTTTTAATCGCAACATTTGTCCATAAGGTAAATTCTTCAGAGTGTTTTGTGGATGGAAACTCATACGGTGTAATAGATTGTTCCTATCTGTAGGTTTTGTAAACAAAGAGGTAGTGATTTGTTGGTTGTTTGCGTTCACCAGGATATCCAGATAATGGATTTCTGGATTGCCAATTTCTGAGGTGAACTGAATACGCGGGTCTATATTGTTGATATAACTTATAAACTCATTAAGTTCTTCTCTTGTGCCTTGCCAGATACCGAATATATCATCTATATAACGCACCCATGTTTTCAATTTGTTCTGCCATTCGGGTTTTTGCAAGATATGGGTCGTCTCGAATTGGTACATAAACGCATTAGCGTAAGTTGGTGCCATTGTTGCTCCCATGGCTGTTCCGGAAGTTTGGATGTAAAATTCATTCTTATATTCAAAATATGAATTCATTGCGATAAAAGAGAGTAGTGATAAAATGAATTCTTTCACTGCTCCTATATCGTTCTCCTGTAACAGGAGCCACTCTACCGCTTCCTGTCCCAAGTCATGTGGAATGCTTGTGTAGAGGTTAACCACATCTATGGTGAAAAGTATGTCGTTCTCTGTAAGTTGGACTCCCTCTATGATGTTCAGAAAGTGTGTACTGTCTTTCACATACGTGGATGTCTTCTGTATTAAAGGGTTCAAAAAATAGTCTATATATGTTCCTAGTGGTTCTCTCCTCCAATTAATGTACCAGCAATCGACATTTTTGAAAAAATGGTTATAACAGATCTTAAAAAGATCAAATATGGAATGACAAAGAACAGAAACCTCAGCAGAGGGGAAATGTCAATTGTTCAGAACCTATACTCTGATGAAAAAATAACTATTAGACCAGCAGATAAAGGGGGTGCAATGGTATTATTAAACACCTCAGATTACGAAAATGAATGCAAAAGACAACTGGACAATCATAATGTTTATGCCAAAATAGATCACGACCCGACTATGGGAATATTAAAAGATCTAGATGAACTTCTTACAAAAGCAGAAGAAAGAGAGATGATAACACATAAGACAAAGGCCTTTCTATTGAACTTAAAACCAAACATTCCTCATTTTTACTTGCTGCCTAAAATCCATAAAAGTCTTAATAATCCACCTGGAAGACCGATAGTAGCAGCCACAGGAGGGATTTTACAACCACTAGGAACATATATAGACTATTTTTTGAACCCTTTAATACAGAAGACATCCACGTATGTGAAAGACAGTACACACTTTCTGAACATCATAGAGGGAGTCCAACTTACAGAGAACGACATACTTTTCACCATAGATGTGGTTAACCTCTACACAAGCATTCCACATGACTTGGGACAGGAAGCGGTAGAGTGGCTCCTGTTACAGGAGAACGATATAGGAGCAGTGAAAGAATTCATTTTATCACTACTCTCTTTTATCGCAATGAATTCATATTTTGAATATAAGAATGAATTTTACATCCAAACTTCCGGAACAGCCATGGGAGCAACAATGGCACCAGCTTACGCTAATGCGTTTATGTACCAATTCGAGACGACCCATATCTTGCAAAAACCCGAATGGCAGAACAAATTGAAAACATGGGTGCGTTATATAGATGATATATTCGGTATCTGGCAAGGCACAAGAGAAGAACTTAATGAGTTTATAAGTTATATCAACAATATAGACCCGCGTATTCAGTTCACCTCAGAAATTGGCAATCCAGGAATCCATTATCTGGATATCCTGGTGAACGTAAACAACCAACAAATCACTACCTCTTTGTTTACAAAACCTACAGATAGGAACAATCTATTACACCGTATGAGTTTCCATCCACAAAACACTCTGAAGAATTTACCTTATGGACAAATGTTGCGATTAAAAAGAATTATCAGTGATAACAGAGAGTACGAACAAGAACTTGAAAAACTAAGCAAAAAACTTAAAGATAGGGGATACCCGAATGAAGATCTACAGACAGCAAAAGAAAAGGTACAAAAAATAACAAGAACCAGCACTCTAGCACCAAAGGACAAAAAGCAATCCCCATCACTTGTATATGTGTCTAAATATTCATCCCAAAGTATGCAGATCAAAAGATGTATAAATAAACATTGGACAATACTTAAAAATGACGAAAGAACTAAGAATCTCTTCTTAGAGATCCCAACGTTTGCTTATCAAAGATCCAGCAACCTTAGGGATTATCTAGTTAACACAAGAGATACCAGAACCAAAAGGATCAAACCAAAAAAGACGGGAACATTTCCATGTTTAAATTGCAGTAATTGCAATAACATTATCAAAGGAGGACTGGTTCCACATCCATACACGGGAGAAAAGATCATGATAAAAAGCTATGGCACCTGCAATACCGAAAACTGCATTTACTGCATACGTTGCCCATGTGGACTTTACTATGTAGGTGAAACAGGGCGTAAACTGAGAATTCGGATGAATGAACATAAATCATGTATACGCAATAAGAACATCAATTCAGCCGTAGCAAGACACTTTAATGCAAAGCAACATAACATCTCTCAAGTCAAGTTCCAAATTTTGGAAACCCTGGAAATGACAAGCATATATGCTGATTTGAAAAAAAGAAGACAACAAAGAGAAGCCTATTGGATAGATCGTCTCGATTCCTTGGCACCACGAGGGCTCAACGAGGAATTTGATCTCAACTGCTTCTTGTAATGATGTCACTATTTGTTCACCGTGCAATATCAATAATGAACATGCTAAATTGTCTCATGCTCATGCAATAAGTATAAATCACTACCCGATTTGAAAACACTGTTGCTTTCTGCTATAACCATTTGTTGTAAACATTTATTATTTATTAGTTTGTATTTTCCTTTGTTGATGTGTACTAGACAGTATATCTTTACGCTATATAACCTTACATTAATGGCCAATTAGCCAATTAGCCATGAGGTACACGACGTTACTATCAGAACATACATGTGCTAGAGGTTCAACTTAAAATACACAGATATCATGAAGCTTTAATATCTTTACATGTGCAATTAATATCTTAACATTCACATCCCTTACATTTGCCATTTATATTTCACACTCTATGCCACTCATGTCCCAGTATTGCCTCTACCAATATGGCCGACTTGGTTATACACAAACGGCCATTTTGTTTACATAACGTTGCCCAGGGCAACGACACGAACCGCGAGCCTCAGACGCTGTTCGGAGTTGATCGAGCAAGACGTAGCTCAGAACGCTCCAGGTAAGCCATACCTTTGCACAAAGCGACGCGAAGTAAGATCGCGTATAGATCAATAGCAGCTAATTACTCGGAGGAGATAACACATTTTTTCTCCCCACACTAGGCAGTGCTTCATAGAGAAACACCACACGCGGACAGCACGCGTGGGTTGCATACTGACACACAGGTTAGTGAAATGTTTAACTAGCCACAGGTATTCTCACACAATATAGTACGACTATCAACACTCTGGTACAATAAGCACACGCTGCCTAACTTTACCTTTAAGCAACATAGTCACCAAAAAGGCTTAATCGGCAATTCTAGTACGCAGTTGATTAGTCCCATTAATTGTTTGAATTATAGAGCAATATCATTATCTGTGCAAATATTGTATTTTTACTGTCTACAATCATGTATGCTTACTTGTTTGTTTTTTCTCCTTTCTCCAATCTCACTTTTTTGTTAAATATTTGTTTGTCCTTGTGGGCGTCCTGTTTGTTTATTATGATTGTTTTGTTTATTATGATTGTTTTGGTTATTAATTCTTGAATATCTGGTTGCTACACATGACGTACGGAACAATTATTAATTTAAACATTGTAAACCTTCTAAATCCACCTATAATGCATTATTATGTGTGTAGTACTAACCTGGCTCTGACGAAGGATATACATCCGAAATGCATTAGCCAGATGGGTTTTCTGTTTTGCCTCAACTGAGATAATTAGCTTCTTTGGTGAAGTTTAACCAATTAAGCACAATTTTTTATGAGCTTTATTAACACAGCAATTGAAAAATTAAAAAATATACATATCTGTGAATTACGATTGAAGTTGGATTTTATTAACTGAACAACGATCACAAAAGAAATTGATTAACCCTTAGTGGGAATCAAGGGTGTGCGGCCCACACCGAAGGCACTGTTGCCTCGGTCTCTTTTTCTCCATGTTCATTTTCTGTGCCCAACACGGTGGCACATGATAGTGGGCTGCACCCCATTAACATATTTATTTACAAAATAACATTCCATTGGAAACGAAATACACTATCAAGAAAGTAAGCTGTGCACTCTCGCCCCTCTCTCTTATCAATATTTTCACTTCCGTGTAACTATTTGAGAGGAAGCACGCGATTATGTCCTATGAAGAAATTGAAAAACTAACGGACACGAGAGCTACAACTCTAGGTTTCTCAACAGAAGAGGCAAACGCAATCCTAGGCCTAATTAAGGAAACCAGCAGCACACTAAAGGATGCAGATCCTAACAGAAGGATAAAACAACTTGAATACACCATTCGAAAAACAATTAACCGAAGATTGCACGCAGTGACATTAGGCCGTTATTACAAGGCACAAAGGATCCCTAGAGGTTTACGAATTGGACTTAAACCAACTTTGTGCAAAGAAAGCAAGGAATTTGTACACAAATGGGAGCAGATTCTTAATAAATGCTCTTTGGACTTAATTCTACTCACGATCAAAGAGCTCTCTATGAACATACAGAATCTAGAACAAGAGATACAGATTTTATCTGTTGAAATCACAGATCTTACAAGCAAAGATTCATTGGATGAGATATTAGCAGATATCAACACAAGATTAGAGGGATATAAAACTGATTTGGAAGCAAGAAAAATAAGGAAGTTTAGGCGTGACACGTTTGACTATTTGAGAGACGAAGTTTATACGTGGGCGGACAGATTTCAAAATCAACCTCAGAGGCCACACAATCCCAACCGGAACTCAGAAAACAGCAGTTCAGACACAGATTCTAACAGAGACGAACAGACTGCACAACCTCAACAACAAAGAGCGGAAGGAGACAGTGGTCACAACAGAGCTACCCCGAGTACCAGCGCATCAACATGACGACAAACGTCTTTTTTAGACAACCGAGAAGGAAGAAACGAACGAGGAGGGGCAAGAGGAAGGGGCACCGGAGTCCAAACAAGATTCCAAGCACGAGCAACCTAGTGGTCAACATCTCAAACAGAATACTAACTAAACAGGAAGAAGAGGTGTTACAGAAAGGTTTGAAATTTGTACCGACTTATAATACCAATTTATTCAACACTAAGGTAGAGCTTCATAAATTGACTAGAAAGCTCAAACTCAAAGTTTTCTTTGCGGAATTGGAAAATACTAATTCTTCACCAGAACCATCAGAATTAGTAGAATTCAAACCAAAAAGTACCTTCTCTCCTCCAATTAATGTACCAGCAATCGACATTTTTGAAAAAATGGTTATAACAGATCTTAAAAAGATCAAATATGGAATGACAAAGAACAGAAACCTCAGCAGAGGGGAAATGTCAATTGTTCAGAACCTATACTCTGATGAAAAAATAACTATTAGACCAGCAGATAAAGGGGGTGCAATGGTATTATTAAACACCTCAGATTACGAAAATGAATGCAAAAGACAACTGGACAATCATAATGTTTATGCCAAAATAGATCACGACCCGACTATGGGAATATTAAAAGATCTAGATGAACTTCTTACAAAAGCAGAAGAAAGAGAGATGATAACACATAAGACAAAGGCCTTTCTATTGAACTTAAAACCAAACATTCCTCATTTTTACTTGCTGCCTAAAATCCATAAAAGTCTTAATAATCCACCTGGAAGACCGATAGTAGCAGCCACAGGAGGGATTTTACAACCACTAGGAACATATATAGACTATTTTTTGAACCCTTTAATACAGAAGACATCCACGTATGTGAAAGACAGTACACACTTTCTGAACATCATAGAGGGAGTCCAACTTACAGAGAACGACATACTTTTCACCATAGATGTGGTTAACCTCTACACAAGCATTCCACATGACTTGGGACAGGAAGCGGTAGAGTGGCTCCTGTTACAGGAGAACGATATAGGAGCAGTGAAAGAATTCATTTTATCACTACTCTCTTTTATCGCAATGAATTCATATTTTGAATATAAGAATTAATTTTACATCCAAACTTCCGGAACAGCCATGGGAGCAACAATGGCACCAGCTTACGCTAATGCGTTTATGTACCAATTCGAGACGACCCATATCTTGCAAAAACCCGAATGGCAGAACAAATTGAAAACATGGGTGCGTTATATAGATGATATATTCGGTATCTGGCAAGGCACAAGAGAAGAACTTAATGAGTTTATAAGTTATATCAACAATATAGACCCGCGTATTCAGTTCACCTCAGAAATTGGCAATCCAGGAATCCATTATCTGGATATCCTGGTGAACGTAAACAACCAACAAATCACTACCTCTTTGTTTACAAAACCTACAGATAGGAACAATCTATTACACCGTATGAGTTTCCATCCACAAAACACTCTGAAGAATTTACCTTATGGACAAATGTTGCGATTAAAAAGAATTATCAGTGATAACAGAGAGTACGAACAAGAACTTGAAAAACTAAGCAAAAAACTTAAAGATAGGGGATACCCGAATGAAGATCTACAGACAGCAAAAGAAAAGGTACAAAAAATAACAAGAACCAGCACTCTAGCACCAAAGGACAAAAAGCAATCCCCATCACTTGTATATGTGTCTAAATATTCATCCCAAAGTATGCAGATCAAAAGATGTATAAATAAACATTGGACAATACTTAAAAATGACGAAAGAACTAAGAATCTCTTCTTAGAGACCCCAACGTTTGCTTATCAAAGATCCAGCAACCTTAGGGATTATCTAGTTAACACAAGAGATACCAGAACCAAAAGGATCAAACCAAAAAAGACGGGAACATTTCCATGTTTAAATTGCAGTAATTGCAATAACATTATCACAGGAGAACTGGTTCCACATCCATACACGGGAGAAAAGATCATGATAAAAAGCTATGGCACCTGCAATACCGAAAACTGCATTTACTGCATACGTTGCCCATGTGGACTTTACTATGTAGGTGAAACAGGGCGTAAACTGAGAATTCGGATGAATGAACATAAATCATGTATACGCAATAAGAACATCAATTCAGCCGTAGCAAGACACTTTAATGCAAAGCAACATAACATCTCTCAAGTCAAGTTCCAAATTTTGGAAACCCTGGAAATGACAAGCATATATGCTGATTTGAAAAAAAGAAGACAACAAAGAGAAGCCTATTGGATAGATCGTCTCGATTCCTTGGCACCACGAGGGCTCAACGAGGAATTTGATCTCAACTGCTTCTTGTAATGATGTCACTATTTGTTCACCGTGCAATATCAATAATGAACATGCTAAATTGTCTCATGCTCATGCAATAAGTATAAATCACTACCCGATTTGAAAACACTGTTGCTTTCTGCTATAACCATTTGTTGTAAACATTTATTATTTATTAGTTTGTATTTTCCTTTGTTGATGTGTACTAGACAGTATATCTTTACGCTATATAACCTTACATTAATGGCCAATTAGCCAATTAGCCATGAGGTACACGACGTTACTATCAGAACATACATGTGCTAGAGGTTCAACTTAAAATACACAGATATCATGAAGCTTTAATATCTTTACATGTGCAATTAATATCTTAACATTCACATCCCTTACATTTGCCATTTATATTTCACACTCTATGCCACTCATGTCCCAGTATTGCCTCTACCAATATGGCCGACTTGGTTATACACAAACGGCCATTTTGTTTACATAACGTTGCCCAGGGCAACGACACGAACCGCGAGCCTCAGACGCTGTTCGGAGTTGATCGAGCAAGACGTAGCTCAGAACGCTCCAGGTAAGCCATACCTTTGCACAAAGCGACGCGAAGTAAGATCGCGTATAGATCAATAGCAGCTAATTACTCGGAGGAGATAACACATTTTTTCTCCCCACACTAGGCAGTGCTTCATAGAGAAACACCACACGCGGACAGCACGCGTGGGTTGCATACTGACACACAGGTTAGTGAAATGTTTAACTAGCCACAGGTATTCTCACACAATATAGTACGACTATCAACACTCTGGTACAATAAGCACACGCTGCCTAACTTTACCTTTGAGCAACATAGTCACCAAAAAGGCTTAATCGGCAATTCTAGTACGCAGTTGATTAGTCCCATTAATTGTTTGAATTATAGAGCAATATCATTATCTGTGCAAATATTGTATTTTTACTGTCTACAATCATGTATGCTTACTTGTTTGTTTTTTCTCCTTTCTCCAATCTCACTTTTTTGTTAAATATTTGTTTGTCCTTGTGGGCGCCCTGTTTGTTTATTATGATTGTTTTGTTTATTATGATTGTTTTGGTTATTAATTCTTGAATATCTGGTTGCTACACATGACGTACGGAACAATTATTAATTTAAACATTGTAAACCTTCTAAATCCACCTATAATGCATTATTATGTGTGTAGTACTAACCTGGCTCTGACGAAGGATATACATCCGAAATGCATTAGCCAGATGGGTTTTCTGTTTTGCCTCAACTGAGATAATTAGCTTCTTTGGTGAAGTTTAACCAATTAAGCACAATTTTTTATGAGCTTTATTAACACAGCAATTGAAAAATTAAAAAATATACATATCTGTGAATTACGATTGAAGTTGGATTTTATTAACTGAACAACGATCACAAAAGAAATTGATTAACCCTTAGTGGGAATCAAGGGTGTGCGGCCCACACCGAAGGCACTGTTGCCTCGGTCTCTTTTTCTCCATACTAACGCCATATATCATCTGGACTGTAATATTTACAAAAAACAACAGAAGCACTTCTCACAATGTCTGCAGTTATATTATTGGCACACTATCAGTGTGGTAGCCATGATTTTGTAACAGTACAGTATTCTCAATTAAATGGCACAGTGCTAGTATTCTGTGTATACTTGTCCTACTTTTAATGACAACGTACCAGCAATTTTCAGCACGCCTGCCTTTCTTGTTTTTTGGGATTGTAGCACCGCATATCAGAACGGCAGAACGTCAGAGAACTGAATGTTCTTAGGGACTAAACTCCGTTCTTACCCTCTTGAGGAAATAGGATGCACAATGGCGGGAATGTAAGAAGCTGAGCAACAGTGAGAGATTCAGGATATAGTGCTCACCTTTGGCAACTTTCACAGGTTTTCTCTCTGTCATGGTTGGCAAGCAACTGAATACCCACCTCTACTGGTCTTTCTAGGCAGCCGCAAGTCATGTAAACGTTAAACATGACTGAAATGCTTCTGCCCCATGGGCCTTTCAGAGGTATCGATGTTGGGATGTATAGATCAGACAATTAATGCAGCGGTTGCAGAGTTTTGCCTTTGAACTGAAGATCCTGACATCCAACCCTGATTATACAGCTCAGTGTGCTAATGTGCCGGCTGCATAAATATGTGCATAACTTGCAGGTCATAGGCTTGAATCACAGCTGTGATGGCCGAGACTTTCAATTCTCAACTAGCTTGCACCTCTTCAATTGCACAGCACCAACATCTTACAACATGATGTTATGCATTCATTTGGAATTTAGGACTCATGACACGTTTGGTAGTATTTTGGTGGTCAATCCACTGAAGTGCCACCAAAAGAAATTACTGTTACCACCACTTGGTCCCACAGAGTTAAACCAGGATTACACGTTGTGGTCGGTGGTGTAAGACCCCATTTTCCGGAGTCCATAGGACTCCATGGGGATTTTGGAGAAATTACAGCCGGCTGTAAATCTGCTGGCAGTAATTGCGCTGATATTGCTGTTTTCTGGCAGTAAGGTGGAGGATTTTCCTCCAGCATTTTGTTAGAGGAAAATCCTCTACCTTACCTCTAAAGTTTTAATACAGCGGCGGAGGTAATGCAGCGGTAATGCACTACTAGTTGGAGATACCAGTCCATAAGCACCTTTTTTTCCTGCACCACCATACTCGTAATGCTCAGCACCACCTCACTTATGCTTTAGAAATATGCCCAGGCAGTTGCCAGAATGTGCAGTATGCTAGACGGTCTTTTCTACTTTTCGTTAGCAAAGTACTAGGACCTCTCAACAGAGTTCTTATTCTTTCTTTCAATGATACCGTACTAACTGTTATTTCCACCCTCAGACGGTCAATAACTCAATAGACGCTGAGTCTGCACTCCCCAGTAACCTTTATAAGTTGGCAAAATGAATGCTGATATGGTGCACTCAGTGTACCTTACATAACACATACCTTACCCATTCCTAACAGCTGATTGATATGAATGTTCCACAATGGGGGTACCACACACTTTCACTCTTAAAATAGAGAGTAGGAACTTGTGAAATATGAAAAACTAAGTACCAAGTACAAAGACCACACTTCACATGTTCCTATATTTAAGAAAATCCATTCATTTCGAATCATTAAAGGCAGGTGTTTCGGGCACCCTGCATCATGCTGGCACTTGCTTTACTATGAAGAGTTTTTGAAGCCTTATGAAGTAAGCCTGGAATCAGCAAGACTCTGGGCATTGCATTACTGTAACACTCACACATTCTACTATCCAAGATACATTCTAATGTGGTTGTGTGCGCAGTCAGTGACATTTTGCCACTTAAATGATTGATGTCAAATAAGAAGCAAGTTGGGTTCCGAGCAATGCAGATATTCCTTTTTAGTTGGGCTACGTGATGACTCCAATGAAGTCATCAGAGATTCCCCAGCGATGACCTCCTCCCATGTGGCCAGGGGATGGCAACCGCTACCTGATCCCGACCCTTGGGGCTGCTTCATGAGGGAGGATCACATGGGAGGAGACAACTACCAGGGAGATGTCATGACTTCATTGGACGGCGCACATATCTCCCCTTTTTCCATGAGGAAGTATCTCTAATAGCCCACGCCTATTTCCATGACTAAGACTCTCTAATAACCAAAGCCTATTTACATGACTAAGGCTCTCTAATACCCAAGGCCTATTGCCAGCTGCTAGTTAACCTTTGTAGAAGAAGTAAAGAAACCTCTTCTTCATATTTTCATGTCAAACACCCACCTCTGGCATGAACAAACAAAGCTGCAACACAACACTTTTGCTTCTGCGGTACCTTTACGTAAAATCACTGAGAAGAACTATGTAAATACCCTGTGTCCAAAAACACCTATGTACTTCAACTCCCAGAATTCCCCAAGTACTAAGACCAGGAGGATGAAGGAGTTGGAATAAGGTAACAAGAGCACAAAGCACAATATGCAGTATAGCTGTTTTTTCCAAATCACCTGTGTGCAGGAAATTTTAACATGGCTAGAGCAATACTCAGCAAGGCAGTACAGAAGAAGATGTTGGCCCCGATTCCGAAGCTCACAAGCGTGAACATAACGTACTGGAGTGGTGGAGCAGAGAAGGCAACCAAGTCAGAAGGAGAAATGCTGTGCTGGAACAGAAGTGCCATGGAGACACTGGGAGCTACAAGAGAGGTTCTGGGCACTCGGCAACTCAAGGAGGCAGTGTTCTCCATTTTGGAATCTGAAGGGAAGCAGGCCTGTGACTGCAGAGCCACGAATGAAGCCAGAAGGACGTCTGCACACTCCAGTGTGGAAAGCGGGTGAAGGCAATACAACACACAAGCACCAACCAAATCAGAGAAGTTGGAGAAAACCGGTGAGTCCACCCGAAGCCAGTGGGGGCCCCAGGTCATTCGGGCACTGCGCCAAAAGCTATTTGAATGTGATACCATTGTTAAAACTGCAAGGAGAATGTTTGAATGCAGAAAAGGCAAAGTACAATCCCCAATGTAATATTGATGCATGGAATGCAAGTGTGAGGCAAATCTTGAACAGACCTTTTTGCAAACATATATACCAAGCCAAGAGCAATACATACAGTATGGGGATACAGAGAAACCATGAGATGCATGAGAGGTCCTGGCAAAGGAAGACCCCAAGCAAAATGAAAAGTGTGACAAGTCCTGCAAAGCAAGACACCAGGCAGTTGAAATGTATAAGAAGTTCTGGCAGGGCAGTATACCAGGCAAGTAAAAACCACAAGTAAAGTCCAGGCAGTAGAGTACAGCAGGCAGTTGGCGTTTGCTAAAGAGTCCTGGCAGGACAGTGCACTAGGCAGTTGGCATTACAGATGAGTCCTGCCACAGAATTATACTAGGCAATTTGCAAAGCTTCCAGAAAAGTTCAAGAAAGACATTTGGGCCTGATTACGAGTCCGGCGGTAGCGGTGGCAGTGAAACAGGCATGCTGCCGCCATACTCGTGGGGATTTACCTGCTCCAGGCTTGCTGGAATTACATGGGCATTACAGCCCCGGTGATCCGGTAATTCCAGAGCCGGCATTCTGTAAATCCCATTCCCGTGGAGTCTGATAGGACTCCACGGGAATGAGGAAGTGGAAACACTGGCACCATGTCGTAATGGTGCCGGTGTTTTCATGTCCGACTGCGAGCGGGTGGCGTATTAGTTTGCCAGTCAAGAAATAACGTTGGTGGCGGGTTTACCGTCACCGTTGTTTCCAGACTGGCAAACCTGTAATGAGGCTTGTTTTCTAAACCAAGGGAAGATTTGTGTTAAAGAAAGACATTGGGCCTCATTACAGGTTTGCCGGAACGGAAACAGCAGTGGTGGTAAACCCACTGCCACTGTTGTTTCCGGACTGGCAAATTACGAGTTCTGCAGGTGGGTGGCATTACGCCCACCAGGTCTGACCTGGCGGGCGTAACGCAACCCGCCGGCAGATAGACTTGAAACACTGGCACCATTACGACATGGTGCCGGTGTTTACACTTCCCCACACCCATGGACTCCACGGGAATGGGGATTTACAGAACGCCAGCTACGGAATTCCAAATTCAGAGCCGGTAAATCCCCATGAGTCCGGTTGCAGCCTGCCGGTTTTAGCAGCACGGCTAGCACCGGACTCCTATGCCCATTGTTTTCTAAACCAAGGAGAGATTGATGTTAAAGACAGTTTGTAAACCAATTGGTGTTAAAAAAATACTGTTAAAGAACTTGTTGACAAAACAAGACACTTGTGAATTAAGGAGAGACACAAAGGAATGGTTAATAAAAGAGACAATTGCCATCCTATCTAAGTATCCAAGGGAAGGGGTTCACACTCTGGATCCAAGGTCTTCCACCGTGGAGACCATTTTCCATGGAGCTATTCTTACTTTCAGTTGTGAACACTCTTTTGCCAATATAAAGCTGAAGATAGTTCCTTTACACATTTTTGTTTGTAGTGTGAGGGTAGGACGTTTTGGACACAAGAACAGATTTTCTGTAATTGACATCCTGACACAGACAGTTTCCCAGCCCATTTTGTTTAAATAAATATCTTTGACGAAAACATGACACATTTGTGTCTGGCTTTCATTTCCCAGCACTCACAGCTATTAGGTGGTGCTAAAGTGCCATCTATAAGCCAGAATGATTGCATTATATCACAAATAGAGAGAAATAGCATATATGAGGAGAGACACAAAATGTGTAGGTGTTGTTCGGTTATTTCCTACCCATGTTAATCTATGTGGCCATTCCCAGTAAGTTCCTGTACCTCCTTGCCCACACACCTCCTCATGGGAACTCTTTAAGATTGTTTTAATCAAGCCTTACCATCAGACTTTGCACTTTAAGTGCCTGCCAGTGTTTTCACAAAGCACTGGCTTAGTTGGAGTTGTAAACACGCTACTGGAGTAATTAAAATGTCAGAACCAGGTCTGCCTTTAGCCACTAGATTCATAAGTACTATGTGTAACCTTCATTGAATTCCTGGTAAAAACAAGCATTGGTGAAGCCAACAGTTTTGACTTTGTATGAGTGTTAGGCATTTGACAAGCACTGCTATTAGATGCCCAGTTACTCGCACCATGTTTTCTTATGCCTACACAAGATTCCAAACTGTTGGCATTGCCAATGCATGTGGTAGTTTGGTGTAAATGTGCCTAGTAATTTTTTAACATGCTTAATAGAAGTGGGTTCCACTGTCTAAATAACTTTTATATATCTCCCAAGTGGCATTGCAACACTTAGGATTTAAAAATGAAAAAAGAATATTTTTTTCTTTTGCTCTATCTGAGCCGTTTCTGAGATAGTCCAGCGGGAACGTAAACAACAAAAACACTGTTGCCAGATGCTGTTGGAGGAGTGAAAGGGAAGGTTTCACATCTGGGTAGGAGTGAAAAAGGACCAAATGGTGAGTTTGATCCTATAGATGCTTTTTTCAGATATTTTTTATCTTACCGTGGAAATCATGCAAAATCACTATGGGTAGAAAGCGATATTAATTTAGCAACAGAAGTGCATCACAGATAGAAATAAGGTAAACACACTAGTGGGTAGGTGATGGGCGAAGATTGCAGACACCTCAAACAGAAGCAAGGGGGCATATGTGGAGTTATAGGGGGGGGGTCTTAAAAAGGTGTTTTCCAACCATAGGAATCAAAGAACATTGCGTTTCCATGAGAATAATTCCTGTGGTAATGACCCACGAGTGCATGTTTTCCCACTGGTATTTTTCTACATGAAATTCCTGCATGGAAACCTTATGGGAGTTAAAGAAGAGAAGAAAAGAAAGACATTTTGACCCTAATAAGCCACAGTCTTTTACCATAAGTGGTGGAAAGGATCAAGCACCAAATGGGTAGACAGTGGTGCTGGCCACAGCCAAAGAATGTGGCCGGTGGTCCACAGTCTTTTATCCTAATGGGTGCACAGAGCAGTGGCCAGCGGAACTAAAGGGGGCACTGGCAACAGCCGTAGGTCATGGACATTGGCCACAGTGAAAAGTGGCACAGGACACTGTCCAAATACCCACAGTGGCAAAAGGTGGAGAATGTAAATGTACATACACGCACACACAAACTTACATAAAAGGGTGGCAGTTGCCACCCTACAAATAAGGTAAAGCCTGCAATGCCTATTTGCATTGACTTTATCATACATTCTATTGTAAGTACGTTTTGACTCTGCACATATTTGGAGGAAATTTTCCAAAACAATTGTCTGGTACAGGTCCTTCCAAACTGGAAATTGTGGGGAAGATTTGGTAAACAGTTGAAAAGTTATTAAGACAAGAAAAACAGTTTTTGATTCCATTAAACACCGGGACCGCAGAAACTGTAGGATGGATTGACACCAAATAAGCAACACAGTTTGTTAGTTTGGTGTAAAACCGTCCAACAGTTGTAAAGAATTTGATGGAAAAGTGGGTGCACTGGTCCAAAAAAAACATGAATACATATTCCATGCTCTATGGTAGCATTGAGAATTTTCAGAAATGAAAATCCACCATTTCTTTTAGGTTTGATACAAGTGTTTACCGTGGAAATGTAGTGAGTAACCAAAAAAGAAAAGTGTTCAAACGGGATCTGGAGGAGGTAAAGGATCCACATTCGGTGAGGAAACAGAACCACATGTGTATTTGTAGAATGTGGGATGGGCTGGAGAGCCCATTTTATGACGGAATGTTTTCGTTTTGTCACAACAATCCCATAGGATTCCCACAGGACTGGCCGCAGAAAAGTTGCATGAGAATATGATGTGCAAATGGAACCGGCAAATTAAAGTGGATAGTTGAAAAGGGTCAGGGAGGATTTACAAAAAAGTGGGGCATACGAGAGCATCTAGAAAGTTGGAGTTGGGCACACAGAGTGGCTCTGAGGACGTGGACAATTTTAGGTGTCGAGCCTTCTCCCCCCACCGTGACAATCAGCAAACAATGCATTACTGTGGGAATGATTACCGGGAACTATTAGTGCAGTAGCAAAAAGAAGCATCAATGTGCAAAATTCCCAAGGGAAACTCCTTCAGAAATTAAAGAAGGTCATGGGCCAATGGTAAGTCAGTGGCACTTGCACTTTAAGTTGTATCAGTGCAACAGAGACTGTGCCTATGTAGTGAGTTACATTTATAGTGGGGGTGATGTGCCACTCCACACGAGGTGTTGCCCACTTAGGACATGACCTGTGGTATTTGAGGTATGTTCAGCCTAATCGTAGTGATGTGGGCATGACCCAAGATGTTTCGCTTTCCCTTACAGAAACAAAGAAACAAGGCCCCCATATGTAATGAAAACTCTGGCAAATGGAGAAATATGATTGCAAGATGTTGGCACAGTTTGGAAAAAGAACTTACCACAGTAAAATCAAGTGAAATAAATGGGAAGTCCCAGAAGCAGGTGCATAACATGATAAGGTATCATATCTCAGAAGCTATCAATGTCAAATAATTAACTCACTGTAATACTTGCCTGCAAAGCTACCCAAGCTAATACAAGCTCAAGAGGTGAGGTGCCCGAAATGCTTTCTTGAAGCAGTCTTCAATGTCTGCTAAAGACGTGTCCTGTCAAAGCCAATATTGGATATATTGGAGTATTATAGTTAATGGCTGTGTTAGAGTTGAGTTATGAAGAAGAACTTGGTTGGAAATATTGAGAGTCTAATTGAGTAGCGCACTACCAGAGGTTTTCATGCCAGAGTCTGCAACTTTGGTTTCCAGATATTTTGCACTACTATTTCCATGACACCTTGCTATTGACTATTCTGGTTAGAGATGATGGGAGTTGTAGTCCAAAATATCTTGAGAGCCAATAGCTGCAGAGCCTGTGGGTCAAGATAGAAAATTAAGTGATGCAATTGACAGTGCCAGTTATAAGTGATGTACCCAGAATAAAATAAAAATAAAAATACTAGGTAATTACACCAGCACATTAACTCTGGATACCAAACAGGCCGGTGAAAATGCACCTGTCAGAAAGCGTGCCTCACACCAAAAATGACTGTTGTGCAACTTAATGGAGTGGGGTATTATGGGAGGGAAAAGCTTCTGGTTCTGGCGCAGGAAAGGGGCATAAAATAAGCGTGCCCGGTGTAGTTGAGGATATGGGACAATAGGACGGGGAATGGTTTTTTGGGGGCACCTCCCTGAAAAAAGAAGAAAACAATGCCAGCAGCAAAAGCTTCTGATGAAAAAATCCTCAATGCCCCACAGGATGCTAAGAATAATCCGGCAGAGTTGTCTCCTGCGTGCCCACACTGGTATAACCTACCACATACAAATGTCTGCCCACAAAGAGACATAGGGCCTCATTACGGGTCCGCAGTAGCTGTGCCAGTAAAACCGGCAGGTTGCCGCCAGACTCGTAAAATATTACCGGTGCCTGACTTGCAGGTGCCACCGGGCTATTCCGAGTCCGCAGGCCAGGAAGGCAGGCACCAGTAATTTTGTAATTCCTCAATCCCATTGAGTCCTCATGGACTCAATGGGAATGTCCCACCCTCCAGGTCTGACCCTGGCGGGTGGGAAAGCACCCGCCCGCGGAGTCGTAGTGTGCCGTTCCAGAAACAACGGTGACTGTAGGCTTACTGGCACGGTTGTTTCCGGACTGGCACACTCGTAATGAGGCCCATAGAATGACAATCATTTGTACTTTTGGCATCCATGTTTATTTAAGACACAAAAGGCAACAATTTAAATATGGATGGATGACGGCATGAATGAGATTCATAAAATTACAAAAAACAGCCAGATTACATTGCCACAATAGCAAAACGCACGATCACCCTGAATCAGCCAAGGAAATTGAACAGATTTAGAGATTGGTGGGTAAAATAATGAAAGCATGTTTAATGCAGTAAACAATTATTCACCAAACACGGAAGTGAATGTTATCCAAAATAAGAACAGCTGAACGCAGGTCTTAAAACTGGCCATGGCGATATTCAGCGGTGGCTGTGTTGGCTGTTGTCTTGGTGCGTTTGCCAAATTCTCATCTGCAAGAGACGGCTTTTTTTCTGCAGCTTCTCTTTCATACTGCACCATTTCATCCATCTTGTCTGTAACATGAGCACTGCATTTCTATTTTGTTTGGCTTGTGGAATTCTGCTTCTAGCATCAAAGGATGTATTCAAATGCTTACACATTAGTGCCGGTAACTATCACACCTGGAAAGTAAAGCCAGCCGTTTGTATCCTGGCAGCTTAACTCTCGAGCTTGGCAAAACGAGCTTCTCAGCAGGGCTCAAGGAACGCTACGAAGCAATTGTGCTGCGGTTCGTCCTTTGCAAAACTACAACGTAGAGGTGAATAAGCAATTCTTGAATATATCTACCCTGCTGGATTCTACAGAAAGGTGCAAGAGTTCATAACACTGCCCCAAGTATCATCCTCCAAGAGGAATGTTCGCCTTTACGCCGTGAACCCTTTCTCTACCTACATGTCTTTCGAGAATCACTTAAAAGTCGTCATCTTCCCCCGCCCCATCCATTCCTAAGAAAGTAACACCTGGTTGTTTGCCAACTTTTCTTTTAACATTCATTTTTTTTTCCTTTAGGAATAGCACTTTAGTGTTAGTCCCTGACAGGACTCAGAAATCAATATCAACATTGACATCCATGTATCTGTCTTTAAAGCAAACCAACGCTTGAAGAGGATCCTGTCAACCTTGCACATTGATATTTTAATAGGTGGTGCAGCTGTTGTTGCACTGCCTTGCATACAAAAAAAAATACCAACTCGGAATAAAAACTCGTATTTTAAAACTTTTTTATTTTATAAAGTGCAGAATAGGGAAACAAACTACCTACCACTCAATTGGCGTGTAAATGTGTATGCACAACTGCCAAAATGTGCTGTTTTAATGAATCAAACAACATACATGTTTCTAGGGGCAAGCACCAAGACTCTCTTTTCCAATCCTCCAGAAGCTCCGTCCTTGCTATGTCTATGCTCTCCAAGGTGCTGATTCATAATGCTGGCGTATGACATCATCAAAACGACACCCTTAGTGGTGGCCGACATCATCATTGTCCCACCAGCAGGTCTGCTGACCACATACACACAATCACCGCCAAATGAGGAGACGCTGACCTCCATGAAACTGTCCCCGAGACCAGGAACGCCGTCCACCTCCGCCTGGCTTCAAAAAATCCTCACCAGTAAGTCCGCTCCTCCTGTGGCAACTCTCAGGCTTGTCCTCCACACACAGTGGACTGTCGAGACAAACAGGCTGCAGCCCCAATTCTGGCCGGTGATTCTGGCCATAGCCCGCAGCTCTCGGCCCCCACTCCTCCACCAGCTCCCCTCCCAGCCACACTACAGGCCTCTGCTGATGGAGGAAAATTGACTGCTTGTCCCCCTGGCCAGCCTCCAACAGCCGATGGCCTGGCCCTAACCTCGGCCGCTCTTCACCGCCTGGGGCTGCTGTATCTGACCCCCCTCCTGCCAGCCACACTGGTAAAACCAGGCGCCCTTAGCGGGTTCCCGTGAGCAGACTCGTAATGAGGCAGTAAGGGGTTGACGGCTCCGGCACCTTTACCGGAGCCGTTAACCCCTTACCGCCTCACTTGTAATGACCCCCAATGTCTTTGTTTTCCTTGGGGAAATGTTTTTTGGGGTGGCTCCTGGGTTTCTTGGACATCAGGGTGTGGGGTTTGGCTTCTGGGTTTCAGGGACCTGAGGGCTCTGGGACTTGAGGGTGCGGCATCAGGACTGTTGGACTTGCGGGTGTGGGTCTGTTTCAGGGGTTTATTCTAAGAAAGTGCATTCTCGGATTAATGTTAGTTTTGATTATGCTTCACCCTTTTATTTTCATGTACTGGACTTTTGGATTCATCCCCTCCTGTGTTTCTTGTTTGTGGGGTGGGAGTGGGAGGCTTGAGCCCTAGGGGTTATCCATTGTTGCATCAATGTAATTCATTGTTTTTCATCCTTGTCCTGTGTGGGGTGCACTGTACATGCTGCTAATGTTATGGGTGCAGGGGGTGCTGCGCAGGTTTACTCTGCAGTCGGTCACTACGGAGTCATGTGTGCAGTAAGGTGCTGCAGGGTTATGTGTCCTTTTTAAGGTGCTGAGGGATATATGTGCAGTGAGGTGCTGCAGGGTTATTCTGTACCAAGGTGTTTCAGAGTCATGTGAGCAGTGAGGTGGTGTGGGGTTATGTGTGCAGTGTCGTGCTGCAAAGTTTTGAAGATTAGTTTGTTTTCTCTGTTTTTGGTTTTGGTGCCGTTGGGTTCCTTGAGGTTCCTTTCTGTCAGGAGTTTTGGGGTGCAGTTGTTCTGCTGCAGGTTCAGTGCTGTGTTTCCTTGGTGGGTTGCAACAGGTTTTGGCATAGTTGTTTCCTTTGGTGGGTTGCAACATGTTTTTGGTGCAGTTGTTTTGCAGGGTGGTCATTTGGGTACTGTTGTTACCCATGTATTTTATATTTTACATCGTTTGGTTGGTTGTGGCTGGTTGCATCATTCTGCAGGTGAGGTGGTAAACCATTTGGGTTGTGATTGTTGCTGGTGTGTTGTTTTGGGTGTCTATGTGATGGGGTTTGTTTTGGCGTAAGTGGTTGGAGGTTTACAGTGCTGGTTGGTTTGTGTGCAGGGGTACACCTTGTTCTCAGGTCAGGCATATCTATAAGGGGTTGCCTGATTCAATTTCCCCTACGGGGTGAGTTTTTCCAGGCTCAGTTTTGGTGAATTTTGGTACGGTCCTGGGTTTTGGTATTTGCCTAGGGGATTATAGTATGGTGTTTTGGCTAATGCGGTGATGGTTGTTTGTGTGTTTTCTCTTGGATGAGCGTTCTGGTTCGTGCCTGGGTGTGGCAGACGTAGGACTTCAGAGTGGCAGTCTGGAGTAGGAGGAATTCTGGGTTTTTTTGTTTGTGGTCTTGGTGTGTTTGGGTTGCTTCTTTGCTCGAGGAGAGCAATTTTGTGCCTGGGCCTGGCAGTCCTAGGACCCTGGGGTGACAGCCGGGGGTGGAAGGAGGTTTATGTTTTTAGGGTGGTTGGCTTCCTGTCATATTGGTTGGACCTTTTGTTCATTTTGGTGGGCTTCAATGACTGTCAGAGGTGTGCTTCAGTAGAGTTGTTGGTTGGTGTTTTGCTGTTTTTGATTATTACCATAGAACTGACTGCCCAAATGTGGGTGTTTACGTTGCTGTGTGGATGTAGAGTAAAAGAGATTTTGTTGGCGTGTTTCAGGTTATTTTTCACTGGCCATGTTGAATTTCCTGGAGAGGTGTCTAGTTCTGTTGGGTCACAGTGTGTGTGGTTTCAGTTCTGTGGTGTTAGGCAGAATCACATTCAGTACCCTTTGGGAACACCACACACAATTAAGACTACACGTGTAAGTACAAATTCGCCTTTGGTACAAGCCTGTACCACACAGTAAAGTGGTAGGGATGGCTGAGCAGCCAGACTTATCTCAAGAGTAAAGTGAGCAGTATCAGAACTTACACAAAGGACAGCAATTACTATGGCTCAAACAAACACTGATTCAAGATTTCTCGGTAAAAGAATATACATTTATTTACACCATCAGTTATAAAACAGTTCACTAAAATAAAGCAGCAGAAAATCACAATCTTAATACACTACAATAACCCCCAATCAATTCTGGACAAGTTAGGCTCAAAATGAAGTGTGAGCAAAGTGGCACTCCAGCAATTTAAAAGGGAGAAAAGACAAGGTTGTCAGCAATCAAGCAGTACCAACAAGTAATAGGCAGGGCAATCTAGAGAAGGCTTACTACAACTAGGATTCAGATCAATAGGCCTGGGCCAATGTTAATGGTTCAGATTCTTTGCAGAGGATCACACAGTTCAGAGTAGTTTGCGGTTAAGTCTTTGCAAAGAGTTCAAAACGAAGTTGGTCAACAGAAAAGTTATTCAAAAGAGAAGAGAAGTACAACCCCACGGATAGGCAAAACATTTCAAATACTTTCACCACGGTCGGACGGAAAGAACGACCAGATTTGCACAGTACCTCAAATGAAGAAGAATGCTGTAGCTGAGGCAGTTGTTCCTAGAAGTTCCTGCAGGCTCACGGTTCCTGAAGCGACTGTTGTGGTGACAAGAAGGAGGAAGACTGGAGGGTCCTGCATTGCCTAGGGAAGAAGGCAGCAGCAGGGCAAAGCGTCCAAATAAAAGGTGCACTCCTTAAACCCAAACAGGTTCCGTTCCTCCTGGCTATCCGGTTCACTGCAGCGAGACACAGCAAATTCGACCAGGAGAGAAAGGCTGGCGTTTGGTGTTTGGTGAGCTGGTTGGTCCCACCAAGCTCAATGGAAGAAGATTCCTTGCAGATCTTCTCTGTCGTCGGAGTTTGGGGCGATTCGGGTCTGCAGCAGAGCTTCACCAGGATGTCCAGTAGGTGCAGCAGTTCTCTTCCTTCAGCTCTTCATTGGTTCTCTCGTGCCAGTGACGACTCTGCCTTCCAAGTTCCAGATACCTGCTTTTAGGCAATTGCCACCATTCACACAGCCTGGCTGTCAATCACACAGCAGGGTGGCTGTCTTGACAGGAGAGCCACCTAGCCAATCAAACTAGAGTGTGACTTGTGTCTCCAAGGAGACCCTGTGCAGGGGACCTCAAACCCCTCTTTCACATCCTGTCCACCCAGACACTCAGGCACCTAAGGAGGACTTCTGTGCAGAAGCCCACCAAAGGACGGCAAACAAAGGAACCAAACCTGGTTAGGCGCACAGAGTAAAACACACGAAAGACCTTTACAAAAAGAAATGGCCAATAAACCCGACTGGAACCAAATAAAATTAAAAGGGGTCCGCGGGTTGAAATTCGAGGCGACCACCATAGCCTCTAACAATTACTGAGGCTATTTTGATAGCTTGCGGTAAAATAAAAATGGTAGATTCCACTGCCACCAGCCAAATATTAGGGAAAGGGGAACAAAATAATGTTCCAAGAGAATCAGACAAAAAGGGATAACTATTAACCCTTCCAGTACTCTATTGGAAGATAGGTTGTACTGGGTCTGTAAATTTGAAAAGACTAGTAATGTCAATGGCAACTTTACATGTTCTGGGCGACAGTAGTCAGTCCAAGAAAATGGAGTTTAAAGTGGGAAGTCTAAAAAGACAACCCTGTGTCACTGCACTAAAGGTGTTGTGTGACACACAGAAAAAAGATGATACTTATGGAGTAGGTGAGACTCCATAGTCCATGATCACAAAAATGAACAACACACAGCAAAACACACGTAAGAGTGGAAAAAAGGCTCACACTCGTACCAGGTGAAAAAAATAAATCCTAGAAATCCAGCAAAGCTACTGAGGGACTCAGTAGGTAAGGGAAATTAGCCATTCTGGAGAATTCTCCCTAAAATGTGCAAGTACTCATTTTGGGTCAGGCGTTCCTAGTTTATTGTTCCAAGGGCATAGAGGGGGAGGAGATGTAGTATTCTGTTGGAATATTGGTTTTAGTGTCTGGAATGTGGGGTGTTGGCCTCTGGGGTGTTCCATAGAGTGACAGTTAGTCTTGAGCTGGCTTGGTGCTAGATGCCAGTGGTTTCACAATTAGGTACTTACCTGTACCTGAAACAATTAAGGCACTTACCATACATCTTGTTTAGGCGTGGTACTTCGAAACAGAGAAGGACCCTACAACTATCTTTAATAGTTGCAGGTTACAAGGTAAGTGGTTAAGCAGGAGAGTAAGGTGTTAGCTTCCACCAAGCATCAGCTCCCATAAAGAAGTCCTTTCCAACTGTCACTCCTGGAATCTAGGGACCACTGGGTTCCATTAGACATTCCACCACCATAGCTCCGGCATACAAGCTACGAGACTGGTGGAGGGTTTTATTTAGCAAGAGCTTAGCGGAGAAGCAATGCAGGACTCTAAATAAGATAATAACCTAATGGGATGCACAGAATATGGATACAATTAAAAGGATACAATGTTATCGGTACAGTTACGCTCCTGGAGACGGGTGAGATGGCCTTTGAAGGGATGTGACTTGGGACCTTTTCTGATTTTCAGCAGATAGTAGCCCAGTCTAATGTTAGGAAGAAGGTTGTTCCATATTCTTGGCGCTTAGAGGAAACGTAGAAAGAGAAACAGGGCACACAGACAAAGAAGATATGAGCCAGAGTGCAAGAAAATAAAAGGAACAGTAAAACAGGGGGAACTACCCAGAG
The DNA here is from genome assembly GCF_040938575.1 of Ambystoma mexicanum. Classification (NCBI taxonomy): domain Eukaryota; kingdom Metazoa; phylum Chordata; class Amphibia; order Caudata; family Ambystomatidae; genus Ambystoma; species Ambystoma mexicanum. The sequence continues at coordinate 617,927,399 of NC_090923.1, read as the reverse complement.
GATAAGTGAAGAGGTGAGAAAAGAAAACATAATCACTGGGAATTGAGAAAGAGAGAAAACATGAATGTGGATGACCACATGGAGCATTGCAAGTGGTAGAGGTGAAAGGTAAAAGGGGCAAGAGGTATATAGACAAAAGGGTAACCTAGCAATGGGGCGATTGGAGCATAGAAGAGATATAGAGACAATGAAGGGGCAAACAATTGCAGAACAAGATACATATAAGGGCAAATAGTCAAAATAAAACTAATACAGAGATATGGGCAGAGAGAAGGAAGTACATCACAGAAAATGACAGCAAAGAACAAGAGAGTATAGAGATGCAGACAATGAAATGCAGAATGAGATAAAGAGGAGAGTGTATACAAGGGAGATCAGGAAACAGAGCCAGAGAGGCAGTGAAAGAGCTAGAAACAAAGTCAAATTCTTGATGCTCACTGAGGAAATGACAAAGAAAATGACTGTAGGTGGGGGAAAAAAAGCAAAAGCCACTAATGAAGATAGAGAGATGGGCAAAGACAATGATGGGTACTGGTGTAAGATCAAAACAGCAGCAACAGCCGAAATGAGAAACCAGAGGTAATGCTCCAATGAATACTGTCTCCATTAATGCATTATACCCATCCCCACCCCGACTTCCCTTCGCTCTTTCACTTGTTCGTCTTTGTTTGTCCAATTGTTCCTCTCCCCATATATCCACTCTTATTTCCCCTTATCTACTATTTGCAGACTGGTTACTATATTCAATGTTAAATTAATACAACATTTATCTATTATACAAGTTAATGTATGTTACATGATCCAATCTGTTTTATACATGATCTTTGAATTTATTGTCTTTATTGCTGGTTAATATTATACATTTGAGTTTATTTCCTCTTACAGTCTGGAATTGCTAAAATATGTATTATCTTTATTACCTTAAACAATAAAAATTATTAAAATAAAAAAATAATGTCTCCATGTTCTTGTTTTCTGTTTTGTCCCTTGTTTTGCCCAGAGCGTCGAATGACCCCTCACCTCCTCGCCACGCTCTTCCATTCAGAGTGCTTCCAGGGCCTTCTCCTGGGGGCCTTGTTTATGTCCTTGATAGCGGGCGCTCAGCAGTGTTGTGCCTCGAGAGACATTAGAAAAGTGATGTCCACAGCACACAGACAGCAGACTGGGTTCACGCGAGGGCCTGTCTGGATTCCCTTTGCACTACTACATGTTGGGCTTGCAAACTGTTCATTTTAGGTCAGATTTCTGTTTAACGTGCACATTGAAAAACCTTTCAAATAACAACAATAACAAAGAATATTAATATGGGGCCTCATCATGTGTTGGGCGGAGCAGCAAAAATGTGGGAGTAACACTTTTACCGCTGCATTACCGCTCCGCCCAATCCTGAGTATGGGTGGAAAGTTGGATGCTTTTTTGCGGTGGTAAAACTCTCAATTTCTGCCCATTTGCTGTGTTATTACTGTCGTGCTAATACTGGCGGCAGTAATAACACTGTTACTGCCCCGTAGAGTCTTATGGGCTCTACGCAAAATGGGGAGTAACAGCCTTACCACAACTTGCCATCCAGAGCTAATAGTGCCGAACCTTAGTTGCGGTAACGCAATTTGCATTGGCAGTATCCCAGCAGATTTACCGCTGGGATACTGTCAGGGTCGTGATGAGGGCCATGGACTATTCATAGATGGCACAAAGACCAAATTGCCTTTGGTAATAAAACCTGGTGGAAATTTCAGTTTACCATTCACAAATAGTTGCCACTGAAGCCAGCAGCTGCACATTGGTTTTTAGACATTTGAAGTATTTAGGTCCAGCATAAAAGAGAAATTTGACTATTAAAAAGGAAACGTAGTTGTAAATGAATCGACACCATTTACAGCAACTGTACTCCACTAGAATAAACTGGAATTGTCTCCCTAGCAGCTGATGTCAAACTACATTACCTCCAAATCCCTCTTCCTTGTCAAGGTACTTACTCTTGAAGGCAATCCACCTTCTGATAAACCCATTTACCAAAAACGTTTTCTATAGCCCCTCCCCTGCACAGCCAGGATATATGGCACCTGAGCTGTCCCAGAATCCTTCTGTTTTGCATTCCGTCTTTTCAGATAGTGATTTCTAAAAGAAGCCAGCTGGGCTGGTCACTTGCTTTCCAAAGATTTGACCATGCTTTTGGGCTTTGTGGGACAAAGAATGGGGTTTGTTATTCCCACGCTATTCTCTGCAGGGCTTAGTCTTCCGAAGGGGAGGAGGTAGGTGGCTTTAGGCATGGCGAGTGCAGAGCACTCCTGGAGTAGCTGCTGAGGGTGAGCAACTATGGTGCTCAGGCTTGTGGGTGGCTGCGGATGGCTCACCATTAGCCTGCAAAGGGTAAGACACAGGCATTGAGCAGCAGGAGAAGTCAACAGCAGCCGTGGTCATTAAGCCCTGTGCTTTGACCAGTACTTAAGGCATGAGCACTGCATGGTAATATTTGGATTGTGGACTTCCCTCCAAAGAGCTGTGAGGTCACAGTGAGTAGGGAAGAATACGCTCACTCTGTTATTTGTTTCATATATGTTGGCAATTTTGTGAGTATAGAGGTCTAGTAGTTCCACACAGTCCGGTTTGCAAATGACAAGACCACGGGCATGCACTGCTAAGCTTACCAGTCTGTTAGTGTGGGTGCAGGTCTGTGTGTTGCCCCATGCTGTGGCAGCTTGCACACTGACCATGACATATAGTGTGAACAACATTGTGTCTATGAATCCTCCCACAGCACAGTAGACCTGATGCCAGGGTGCATTCCCCCGCTTGTTTTCTAAGTCCCTGTTGGTGCAGGGCTTCTGCAGTCAGAGATGGGGTGCAGTGCTTTGTTCTTTCCTGTCATGTGAGGAATGCTAGTATTACATCGATACAACGCTGCAACATCTCTGGGCTTGTCATGTGAGTAGTGCTAGGATGACATCGATACAACGCTGCAGCACCTCGGGGCTTGTCATGTGAGGAATGCAAGGATCATATTGAAACAACGTGCAGCACCTCTCGGCTGGAGATGAATCTTTACAGCTTCAGCTAAAATAATGCAATAATGCGGTTAGATGAGGTTTGTCAGGATAGTTCTCTCTTGTTGACAACTGTATCTTGCACTTTGGGGGTTTAGAAGGCTTGCAGATTGGTACAGTGTGCAGCAATATGTCAAGGAGTGTGTATCTAGGTTCTCCAATGCTCCATGGTTATGATATGATATGATATTTTATTTGTATCGCGCTCATACACAAGTGTTTCAGAGTGTGACAAGGCAAGGGAGGGGAACAGGGGAGAACACATCAACGATCTTACTAGGCCCAGTTACATTGAGAACGTGCAAGTGCATGGGAAAAGGGAAAGGGGAGAAAGTGCATGGACGGGGAGAGAGGAGAGTGCAGAGCAGAGGAGAAAAGATAAATGATAATAAATACAAATAAATAGATAACAGAGGCCATAAACAGTGGTAGTGCAGCCAGCAAGTGACAAGTGCAGTGTTTACGGCAGCAGACTGGGTAGGTCTAAATAAGTGCAGAAAAGGAAGAAAAGGGTGGGGATGGTGGGGGACTGTATGGGTAGAGATACAGTCCCCATTTCAAGGGGTGGACACGTGGCTGTGCAGGAGGGTGACAGGGTGAGCATATACCTGGGCCCAGGGGACAGAGGGTGGCGAGGTGCACAGTGCCAAGAGAAAGCAGAACAGCAGAGGAGAGGGGGCCGAAAGCAGAACAAAAGAGGAAGGTCTTGAGGTGCTTCCGGAACCGGAGATGGTTCTCCTCATGTTTTAGAGTGGGCGGGAGGCTATTCCAGAGGGAGGCCCCAGCCAAATACAGAGCTCTACCCCCAGCTTGTTTATTTGAAAAACGACTGACACTGAGGGAGTTAGAGGTGGAGGAACGAAGAGCTCGAGAGGGGAGGTATTTACGGAGGGATAGCTGAAGGTATTTTGGACCCAGGCACCAGAAAGCCTTGTGGAAAGTGCAGAGGGTTTTGATTTAAATCCTTGCATCCACTGGGAGCCAATGGAGAGATTTCAGAGCTGGAGTGATACGATCCCAGGGCTTGAGGCCAAGGACAAGTCTCGCAGTCCTGTTCTGGATTAGTTGCAGAGGGCAGAGAGTAGAGGTAGGTAGATTTAGGAAGAGGCTGCTACAACAGTCCAACCTGGAGAGAACCAGAGCTTGGAAGACAGTGAGCTTCTGGGGAAAGGAGAGGAAAGGCAGAGTACCTCTGAGGAGGTGCAGCAGGAAGGTTGACTTTTTAGTGTCCTCAGAGATGTGGGAGGAGAAGGAAAGTGTGGAGTCAAAGATGACCCCAAGGTTCTTAGCCTCGCAGGTGGGGGTAGGAGGAGGGCCAGGCGAGGCCAGCCAGTGAGTGAGGCGAAAGGATGGTGGAGGTGTGCCGATGAGAAAAATCTCTGTCATGCTGGCATTCAGACAGAGGTCATTTTAAGCACACAAATCTTGAATGGCAGTTAGACACTCAGAGATGAGAGAAGAAGAGGAGGTGGCCGAGGGCAGCCTGAAAATGAGTTGAGTGTCATCAGCGTAGCACTGGAAATTGGAGCAGAAATGGCAATGCAGTGGGCGAGGGTTGCCAGGTATTGGTTGAAAAGCCAGGGCGAGAGGTTAGACCCCTGGGGAACGCCACAGGTAGAGAGGAAGATAGATGATAGGAAGGACCCAAGTTTGACCTGGAAGGGTCCATGAGAAAGGAAAGAGGTCAGCCACGCCAGATCCTGATCAGTGATACCCAGGTTATCACAGAGACGGTTGAGCAGGATGGAGTGGTTGACCGTGTCGAAGGCAGAGGAGAGATCGAGTAGGATGAGGACAGAGGGAATGGTAGAGTCAAGGTTAGAGACCAGATCTTCATGGATGTTCAGGAGAGCAGTTTCCATGCTTTTGGCCGCTCTGAAGCCAAACTGGTGGTCAAGGAGACAACCAACATAATCGGAATGAAGGTTAAGCTGAGAGATGGCCAGCTTTTCCAGGAGTTTGCCCAGGAAGGGAGTAATAGAAATAGGGTGATAGTTAGCCGGACAGGAGGGATCAGCTGTGGGCTTTTGAGGAAAGGATGCACAAAGGAGTGCTTCAGAGGGGAGGAGAAAGATCCTGAGGCAAAGAAGTGGTTGCAGAAATCGGCAAGGGCCGGAGTGAGGGTGTCAATGTGGTCCTTGATGGTTTTAGAGGAACAGGGATGAACCTGTGTGTATGTGTTTGTTATTACAACCTGCTTCCTACAGGGCTAAGTCTGAGATTTGGGTTTGGGTGAGCCTTGTTAGAGCTCCTTTTATTCCCTTGTCCTCCAAGTCCGGCTGTGTGGGATTTGACACTCAGTGCAGGATACATGCACAGGCTGGTGCAGGTGCTGTATTTCACAGTTACATTTTATTTCAGCTGTCACTGGGTTTTCGTGCATGCTGTATTTTGTCAGGTACCTGCTGTGCTTTGTTCCTCTTCTGGTTAAGCATGCAGATAACATTTCATTGTTGACATTGCAGTCCTAGCAAGTGAGATCCACTGGCTTCACCGTGAGTTACAGCAAGGAAATTGGTATGGGCTTCACTGCTCTCTGTTGCTGATTAAACTTTTAGGTGATGGGGTCAGATGAACATCCTCCCTCTTTTCTATGGTTGGTGACATGTTTGCATAATATGAGTTACATCCAGTCGGGAGCAGATAGTGTGTCTCATGTTTGCACACGAAGAGACCCAAGTGGCATGTGAATTTGGTGAACTTGTGAACTTGGTTCTACTAGCAGATCGGTTGGTCCTGCCTAGAAGTGGTGACTAGTCAGGATCACTGCTCTCAGAGCAGGTCCTTGGCCCTGGTCTTCTTACATTCATGTGAATACCTTGGGTTGACCTGCATTACTCCCAGAGTTTCTGGGACAACATCAGAGTTATGGCATGTTCACCTGTGTCAGGGCAGCATGAGATGGGTGTGGGCCACAGAAGAGGTATTTTTTAAGGGTGCTTGATGCACATTTCTACCCAAGCCTTTATAAGAGGGGTCTACGTGTCTTGTGACAAGCACCAGAATCCTTGTGAGTGGCCCCGTTGGCTACCCACAAGTTAGCAGCTAGTGCTAGCTTCTTGGGATCAAATTCTTTTCAGTCAGCCAGACACTGTCTCAATTTTGGGTAACAGACATCAATAATGCTTTCTAGCATGAAACAATTCCTCATGACATCAAAAGTTCTCACTTTGTGGCCTTCAATCCGCCCTTTAAGTTTGTCATGGATTCACACACCAAGGATGCCAAAAGCACACCATCTTTCTTCCTATGCTCCCTAAACCGTTTGAGATATTGGGAAGGGGTCTTCCCATATCTGGCTGTGAATGCTTGTTTTACCATCTGTAGTTATTTCTCTCTGCAATATCCATCTCCAGAATCACATCACAGCCATTATGGGGGAGCCTAGAGAGAACCGAAAGGGCCTTGGTCACCAACAACCATTGCTTGCATGTCACATGCTAACTCAAATGCTTTCAACCATTCAATGATATCACATTTCACATTGGTTTTCTAGTCCTTGAAGCATCCACACCAGAGGACCCTGAAATTGTAACTCATGATGAATATCTTTTTCTGTCAGTTCCAATTTCTTATGCTCAAAGTACAGCTTCATTTCACCAATTCTTGCTTTTTGCTTTTCCAGTTCCAAGAGAAATGCGGATAATGACCATCAACCTAATCCTCAAACCTGTGCAAATCAGAAATTCTAATATGTGGCAAAACTGCTCTGATCCCCCAACCTTTACCTTGGCCAATAGCCCTGGGACCCCCACCTGCTGCCTCCACCACTGTTAAAAATCTTGGATGCACCATGGAGGCAGACCAATCTCTCTCCAAACACATCAACTCTGTATCCAGAACCTGCTACCTCCCCTTATGGATCATAAAATAAATCTTTCCCTACCTCTCCTAGCTCCAAAGCATCTCCGCAATACTGCCCATCATCATCTCTCACCTAGACTACGCCAACTCCTCGCTCGGTGTCCCAGCACGCCAGCTCAAGAAACTCCAATAAATTCCAAAATTCCAGCCAGACTGCTCCTTGCCCTGTTGCCCAGAGAACATATCACTCTCACACTCAGAGTCCTACACTGGTTCCCTGTTAGCCTAAGAGCATCCTTGAAGCCATGTATAACCACACACTGCACCGTCCATAATACAGGACCTGAGTTCCTTCAGAACAAAATCATCCACTACCAACCCCCCAGAAACCTCAGATCGGGCTCAGCTCTCCTTCTCGCTATTCCTCTGCATCACTCCACCAGAGGTGGCAGCTCAGCCTTCTCTATCCTAGCTCCCATCATCGGGCACACTCTTCCTCTGCACATCCACCAGACCGAAAACTACCTTTCCTTCAAAAAAGTCCTCAAACCCTGGCTATTTGCCGCAATATCCTGAAAACCCACCATAATCCTTCCAATTCCCAATCCGAATTTAGGAACACTGAGCAACAGTCAGCGCTGGCCGCATTGCTGGTGGGCCTGACCACTCAGCACCTGGTGGTGCCGGCCACTTTCGCAGCGGCCCAGTCCACACACACTATCAAACACCAATCCTGACTAGCTGAAACACAGCCCCTCATAAATCAAATGTCAAAATAGGCAAATCGCACTCAAAGTGGTTGTGATAGAATCACCACCATCGCAATCAGACAGATTGGGATGAGCTGCAGAGAATTGTCATGGGAGGAGTTGTGTAATGGCCATGTCTCCACCAGAAGGGCTGGTGGGGGTCCCTTGTGCATTACTCTAGTGGGGCAATCAAGTACTAGCACCGAAATTGCACTGGAAGGTCTTGATGGATGGGCAGGTATTGCACAAGATGAACTATGGGATGGGCTGCACAAGGTAAAGATAAGAACTGGAAAGGTTCAGTAGGCGCACAATATAAGGGTAGACTTGCAACAATATATGCCTACAAGAACCGGGAAGTACAACCCGTGCTCCCCTTGTTGCAAATAGTTGTAGCATAGACTGTCACTGTCGCTACCCGTTTTATCGCAGCTGCATGAATCGACAGAAGAAGCCAGTATATAAGCGGGCGCACAAGCAACAAATCACCACTGAATCTGCTAGGTACATATAAAAAACCACTCTGGTGGACATTGGGCATGGCATGGCAACCCGCACACATCAGAATACAACAAGGACTATGACAAAATGTAGTCATGCTGTTCACATAATTCTCGCCTACTTACACCAGACTACGCCTCAACACCTCTAACATCAGAATGCAGTGAAGACCTATGACAAATTTGGGCACGCTGAAAACATAGTGAGTCTCTAGCACTCACACCATCTCCTGATTCATCTCAGCACCCACCAACATGGCTGACCGCATGAGTTGCTCTCTACTGGAGCCTGGCCAACCCTTCTAAGCCTTATTTCGCCAAATGCACACATGCTTTCTAAACTTAGTCCATGACCGCCAACACCCTGGACTTCAGTCCACCAAGGGCATTCCCACTACCAGTGCATTGAGACTATGATAATGGTAAAAGGCGCTATATAAATGACAAGTACAACACAATACAATATGACATGTACAGAGGTGGCATAGTTGGTTTGGCTAGGTCCTTGCTTCACCTTGGATGATAGAATAAATACATGTCAGGTGTGCATAACAATGCTTTTATGGTTGTGAGAGTATGGCGTGGGTAGCTGGTTATGCCCTCAGTGAGATGTTGCCAATGTTGGGATCTAGCACTACAATAGGCAAGAAGGATGCTATGAGTACTCCCTTGTTTTATCCCCTCTGAGGTGCGGAAAAGCTATTGCTGACTTTGTTTGTTTGTTTGTTTATTTATTTGGTATAGCGCAGAACCAAACCCGAAGGGGTAGCTGGGCGAAGACAACACAAGGATACTTGAGAACTTGGTTACAGGAAAAATACAGTTATACAGTTCACATTAGTAACAAGGTGCATGTACAGGAAAATGCGGCACTACAGTTCAAGCTAGTTAACCAGAAATCAATTTATCTAGTTACAGTCATCTAGGGTCTCAAGAGCAGGTGGCAATGGGACGGTCAAGCTAAGTGTCATTGGAGCGTATCCAGGTGAGGACTTTCCGCCTGAAGCTAGGGTAAGGTTGGTCCATTCTGAGATCCAGAGGGAGTTTGTTCCAAGTTTGCGCAGCTATGACCGGAAAACTGGAACCGCCAGCTGTACTCTTTTTGTATCTAGGCACCACTAAGGTATAGGCATTAGTCATTCTAGTGGGACGGTTTGAGGTTCTCTTGTTGACTCTGTTTGCCAGGTAAGGGGGAGCTATGTTGTTAAGACATTTGGAGGTGAGGGAGAGTATTTTGAGGGCAATCCTGTCTTTGATTTTTAGCCAGTGGATATTTTTCCTCGAGGTGGAGATATGAGCTCTATTAGGAATATTTAAAGCTACTCTAATAGCGTTATTTTGGAGAGTTTGGAATTTATCAAGGATATACTTGTTCGATCCTGCATATAGAGCATTACAGTAATCCAACTTGGATATGATGAGTGCATTGGATAGAGTAATGCAGCTAGTCTCAGTTAGAAATGGTCTACATGGTCGGATCAATTTACAAGTATATGCAGTGGAAGATGCTAGTGAGTTAGTTTGTTTCTTGAAAGTGAGCGCTGAGTCAAGATAGACCCCGAGGGTTTTGACTGCAGGCATCACTTTGATGACATTATTGTCGATGTTGAATGAGGCATAGTTTGGGTCAAGTTTTTTGATGGCCAGCTCTGAGCCGAGGATCAGTAACTCAGTCTTGTCGTCATTCAGGCAGAGGCCGTGAGATGCCATCCATGCCTGAATGAGGAGATAAATCTTATTTACTAAGGCTGTGTCTTTCAGGAAGTTGCCCGAAAGGGGGATAAGGATCTGAGTGACATCTGCGTAATTAGTGTAGATGATACCCAGTCTGTCCAACTTGTCAAACAAAGGCTTAGTAAAGATGTTATACATCGTCGGAGATACACATGATCCTTGAGGGACACCGCATGAAACTTGTGTGGGATCAGCGGCTGCTAGGGGGGAAAAGACTCTCATTGTCCGGTTTGCAAGGAAGGATTGTACCCAGGTTATAGCATCACTTGAAAAATGAGCGGCGGAACTGAGGTGATTGCATAAGACTGCGTGATCTACCAAGTCGAAGGCCGCAGATAGGTCAAGGAGGAGTAGCATAGCTGATTTGCCATTGTCCTTCAACTCGTCAATTTGGGTCTTAAGGTCAATCAGGGCTGTTTCAGTACCATGAAGGGGACGGAAGCCAGATTGCCGTGAGCCTAGTAGGTTGTTAGTTTCTAAGTAGTCCTGAATTTGCAGGTACGCTACTCTTTCAATAATTTTAAGCAGAAAAGGGACGGTGGTGATGGGTCTGTAATTTGTCGGTATTGCGGGGTCAAGTGTTTGTTTTTTTAGCAGGGGAAGCACCCAAGATTGTTTTAGGTTATTAGGCACTAGGTTAGACTTAAAGGATGCATTGATAAGTTTAGAAATGAAGGGGGCTAGGTCTCTAGCTGCATCTTTTATAATTTGGGCAGGCCAATTGTCTCCTTTGCAGTTGGAAGGCTTAAGAGATAGTATGATTTTTTCTGTCTCTTTTATAGATATTTGTCTGAAGCTAAATGGGTGAGGGGTGTTAGGCTGGTTTGGAGGGAGCTGTGGCTGAGGTGTAGGCTCCGTTGACAGGAGCAGGGAAGCTTTTTTATTGGCAATTTTGGTTTGGAGCAAGCTAATTTTACCCGCCAGGGCATTTTGTATATTAGTGCACCAGAGCTTATTTTTAGGAGTGTTATCAGTCGGAGGTATGGGTGATTCCATTTCACGGAGGATGGAGAATAGCTCCTTGGTATCTGATTTGGCCTTGGATATTCTATCATTAAAGGTATTTCTTTTGGTACTTATGATTTCCTTTTTGTACTGTTTGGAGAGAGTGGCTAATTTAATTTTGTTCTCCTCAGTGGGTGAGTGTTGCCAGATTGACTGCCGCTTTCTTTTTTGAATTCTGAGGTCTTTCAGGTGTGGTGTGAACCAGTTGTTTAGGTGACAAAGTTGTTTACTTTTGCGTATTTTGGTAGGGGCAATCAAGTCAAGTGCCTTAATCATCGTGCTGTTGTAAGCTTCCACAAGCGAAGTGGGGTCTGTGATGTTATCTAGATTGTCGAGAGTGGGGAGGAGGTGGGGTAAGAGTTGTTCTGCTGTGATGTCTTTTTTACTTCTGGTGGGGAGTGGCAGGGCCATAAGTATAGGTTTGGGTCGGATAAGGTCAAGTGAGGCATTGAATACAATTAAATAATGGTCAGTGCAGAATTGTGGCATTATGTTGGTAATGCTAATGTTGCAATTCCGATCAGCAACCCAGTCTAGGGTCCTGCTTTTGGCATGAGTAGGGGAGGAGACTTTTTGTGTGAGGGCGTAATCATTCAGAAGTGAGGCAACAGATAGGGCGTGTTTGTCATTACAGTCATTAAAGCCCAGGTTGAAGTCTCCCAGTAATAGAATTTGAGCATGGTCTTTAGTATTATTAGTTAGGATACTAGTTAGGTCGTCTTCAAAGGTTCCTAGTGGTCCAGGTGGTCTGTAGATGACATACATGGTGAGGGTACGGTTACAAGAAAGGTGAAGTTTAGCAGAAAAGAGTTTGCATGATGGAAATAGCAAGGTAGTAGCTAATTTAATAGGTAAGGTAGATTTATGGATGATAGCTAGGCCACCTCCTTTGGTGTTCGGTCTATCGACTCTTAGTAGTTGGTAGCCGTCAGGTATTGCTAGCATAATGGCAGGGCCAGCCGCCTCATGGAGCCATGTTTCGGTTATGACTAGCAGATCTATGTTCTCATTGGTTAAGGTGTCCGAGATCTCTGTAGCATGGGCTACCATGGATCTAGCATTGATGAGTGACCCAGTTAGTGATAGGGTGCTAGTTAGTTTATTCAAGGGAAGTTGTTTATTTTTAGTAGGAGTGACTTTTTGTAAAGGAGACTGGTTAGTTGTTATGGGGGCAGGGTGGAGAGTGGCAGGTTTGAAGTATTGCGAATGTTTGTTTGCTAGATCGATATAGCCTCTATAGTTGTGGTGGGATGATGGTTCATGGAGACGGGACAATCTTGCCCTCAGTCTCATGTTTCTGTCCTTAGGAGGGTGTGAAGCAGCGGATGCAAGTGCCATGGTGGGGAGGAGGCTCAGTACAAGGTGTAATGTTTGGTATTGGGTGATTTTCATTATGGTCGTGGGCAGGGAGGAGTTAATGATAGGCAAGTCCAGGTTCAGGCTATAGGTGTAGACCAGTGCTGCGTGCAAAGGCGTGTAACTATATGAGTTATAGCAATTCGGTAGCAGGGAAGTCTAAGCAATCTAGTAAGAGACCGTATATTGGTAGTTGGGTAATCTAGTTAAGTACAGATGAGCTAACTAGGGCAGTGTATCACCTAAATGCGAGAGTCACAACGCAGCCAAAAACACATTGGACAACAGGGAGTAACTAAGGCAGTGTTTCACCTAAATGAGAGAGTCACAGTGCAGCCAAAAACACATTTGGGATACATAAAGTAATTAGGGCAGTGTTTCACCTGTTGACAATCATAAGGCACTGCATAAGTCACAAATCAAGTGTGGTCTATTGGCGAACCATAAGGCACCACACAACTCGAGTGTGGTCTATTGGCGATCATAAGGCGCAACACAAATCAGAAGGCACAGATCAAGTGTGGTCTATTGGCGACCATAAGGCACGACACAAATCAGAAGGCACAGATCAAGTGTGGTCTATTGGCGACCATAGGGCACAACACAAATCAGAAGGCACAAATCAAGTGTGTTCTATTAGCGACCATAAGGCACGACACAAATCAGAAGGCACAAATCAGGTGTGGTCTATTGGCGACCATAGGGCACAACACAAATCAGAAGGCACAAATCAAGTGTGTTCTATTAGCGACCCTAGGTGCAGCACATGATGCAGTGTGGCAGCGTCTGAGTCCAGAGGAGAACATAGGCTGGGTTAGGTAACGCCTGAGTTCGGGTAGGACACTTAAGCCAATAAGGCTGTAGGGCAGCGGCTGAGTTCCGGGTCGTGCCTAAAGCTGCAGAGTTGAAAGTGTCATGTGCGAGGATGGTAATAGTGTGCCAGAGCACAGATCTATAGGCATAAACTGGCAGGTTAGGATGCTAAGGTGCTATTGACTATGTGTAGCCGAAATCTGGAGTGCAGCTGGGAGAGGCAGGTTAAATGCACTATCAAATTACAATGTAATGACAGGCTAAAAGCAACTGAAGAACACAATGTAATGGAGTACTAGATGCAAATATCAAATTACAGTGTGGTGGTCGGCTAGATGCAACTTTCAATGGCAGTACACTTTCAAGTGGCTAAATGCGTGTGCATATGCAACTGTAAGGCAATACAATGAATATAGCTAGCAGGAGATGATACTGCATATGGCTGGGTAAAGATAGCATGTGGCAAACTTGGGAGCAATTATCAAGTATTACTGCAAATGGAACAGATGGTATCATAGTTGCAAGTTACAGGTGCTCTATGATCACATGTACGTTACCTTTATGGAGTAGAGTGCTGCGTCGGAGCACCAATGAAGTCTGTTGTGCTACTGGGGCGATGACCAGGCTCTGGATGATCTTGGTGGGCTCAGGAGCCACAGGGGCTGGTGCAAGTAGGGCAGTAAGCAGGACTAGTGGTGATAGGGCTTAGTGTCCTGGTACAGCCTGCGGCTCGGGCAGTTCAGTCAGGATCTGAGCCTTCTCTGGGAGGCCGGCTCTCGCCTGTGTAGTGTTCAGGGCTGACGTTGGGTTTCGTGGAGATAGTCGATCAGGTACCACGAAGTCAGTAGGGTAGATTTGCATTTGTGAGCCTGGGCGCGAACAGGGGCAAACAGGGCAGCTGGCCTTATAGTGGCCTTGGCGTGGCCACCGGCTATTCCGCCTGCCGGCGGAAGTGTTTGTTCAAATAGACAACAAACACACGTTGCCTAGCAACGAGCCCGAGGCACAGCCTCGTTTTCAGCCCGCATCGCACCCGACATTTTGCTTCTCGGAAATGTCGGCGCTTGTGGATCGTGGGCCAGAGGCAGACTAAATAGGTGTAAAAAGCACGACCAAGTGCTGGGTGGGGCCCAGGAAGGGCGCGGGTGAGGATTCTGGCGGTTTCCTCTCCGGATGGCACACGTGAAGTCCCACGACGCGGATGGGCAGCTGGGCTCCTGGCTGGGCCTTGGTGACTGGTGGGGGCTCCTGCCCGCTTCACAGATGGGAGCACTGAGGTGGGGGCTCCTGCCCCCACCTACCTTCTTGCTGAAGGCAGTGTTGCAGTGACTTTGTTGCACCACAGACTATTTCTGCTGCCGATTTTGTCAAGAAATGGGGATCACTTTCTCAAAAGTCTCAGGGTAGGTGGAGGGGAGTCTGTCAACCGGTCCTATACTCAATTTCATTTCGGTGAAATCTGGTACACTTTTCAAGGTTGATCAGTTTCAGTTTATAGGAAGACATGGCCCGCAGGTTTCGGTGCTGGACTCAGATCAGCCTAGCTCAACTTTCCTGGGTGACATTCAACTGTCATGAGATTATGGCAGGTCACCTGAGACACTATTCGGTTAGTAGTTGTGGTGATGAGGCATATTCAACACAGGGTGTGTGATATAGCCTCATTCTGTCTATAGATTTGCACAGTGGTGCATTCTGGTTTCAATGGTTATACTGGCATGACTGATAGTGTTGCACAAAGATTACTGCCTAGGACCTTGTGTTGAAGAATTCCATGTGTATTTGTTCGGCTCTGCGATTGCTAGTGACCCATTTACAGCTGCCCATGTTGACTGCGGGGAGAGCTTATTGAAGAGAGTTCTTACAACATTCCATTCCCCCTAGGCTCTTAAAGGATTGGCGCACTTGATGATTGTATGATGTTGGGATGATTAGAGCACGCATTTCAATTGTGCACTAATTTCAGCAGGACCACTGGCTTCAATAGAGGTAGTGTGCACCATTTCAAAATTATGCTAATGTTGCAGCATATGAAAGGTGTGGCTTGGTGCCAATGTGTGGCATTGAGGGTAAAGTAAAGAGGCGTTTGATCTGGAGCATAGCATAGTAGCATAGCATAGTGTACTGTAGTGTAGGGTGCTAACAATCTTAAAACGACTAGTTACTAACACTACTAATACTAATCTTAACAATGCTGACATTAGAAATTAAATTGGGATGAGAGTGATTTGTTTAGGCAATAGACCTAGGGCAGCCTCTGGGTGCATGTCCTGCTACTACAATGTTGGCTTTAAGAATAAAGGCAACCATTGAAAGCTTCACAGCAGTGTGCTTTGTGGATGTTAGATTCATAACACAATGAGGCAGCAGCATGCGTTTTTCAAAATCAGTTCATTTGTTCAAACTGGAAAGTCAGAAAAGATGTTAGGATGTCATGTTGCACATTTCATCCAGGCTGGAAAAAATTGCTGTACAAAGATAATTGTAGAAAAAGACAGAAGGGCTGGAAAGTTAGTGGGGGTGTTGGATTAAAGGGGAGGTGATGGTTGACTAGAGTTATCAGATGAGATCATGACAGAATGCATTGAAAATGGCTGGTGAAACAATATGGATCTTTATGAAAATATAGGCAGAGGAGAGGTCATGCAAAGATAGCTTAAAAGCTAGAGGAAGAGGGGAGAAAAGGGTTGGTCAGACAATGATCAAGTAGAGGAAAAGGAGAGAAAGGAGAAAAAAAATCAAGGAGTTGAGAATGGCTGCTGCCTGAGATACGCTGAGCTCAGCCAAGTTGCAGAGAGGAAGGTGCCAGGAGATCTCACTGTGCTCCTGCAGGCAGCTGAGTGTGGGTGAGAGAGGGAGCGAGTCTCTGTGAGATGAAGGACATCCAGCCGCGTAGGCAAAATCAGCATTGTGCGGCTGATGATTATAAGTTGAATAAAGAAAGAAACAATTAATTTGGGCAAACGCCACTTATACTTCAGTCATCCGTGTGAAAATTAACTCATTGGAAAGGGGGGTGAACTGTACGAGTGCTAAAAGTGTGTTAGTTTTACTCCCAAGATTACAGATAAAGAATGCATGTCTTCTGCCAAGTTTGCTAATGGGTAAATAGTTTTGCTTGAAGAAAAGAGAGATCTCTGTCACAGGTGGGGGGTTATCAAGGGAGTTTAAACATGTGGTAATACAAGCGCACATATAAATGTTCTGATGAATTTCAAAAGCTGTTTGTTTGCAAGTTACATAGTCTGACTCTCTCCTGTTGATAACATACATGGTTGGATTTGTTTATTTGTTGTAAGCTTAGCTGAGGAAAAAGGGGGCTGATAGCATGTGGGGCTATTTCCAAAATGCACTTGTCTCACTCAAATGTATGTGAACGTGTATTCCAATTCTACCATCAGTCCACTAAGAGTATATGAGGGAAGGATGATAAATGGCAAATGAGGATGGCAAAGTGTAGAGTTGATTTCTTTCCCAGTGCAAAGTGGAGGGTGGAATGGGAAATTGCATGTTATGTTTTTCTTCCTATTAAAAAAGGCACATCCAGGTTTATTATTTGCTAATGTTGTTCTTATACCCTGTGTATGTACATGTCTCATTGTGTTGCTGGAGTTTTCAAGTGAGCTTATAAATGTGCAAAATTATGAAATAATTATGAAAGCCTGTGTGGCAGTCTGTTTTTACTGTGGCTTAGTCAATCTCTCATATGCAATGTCAAAGTCTGGTACATCGGGTACTGTCAGTGGGAACATCTAGTGGGAAAATCTAGTGTGCATAGCTCTGCGCTAAGTCTTGCAAGTCATTAGCCACGGATCCAGGAAAAAAAGCATAGCAGTTAGTGGGTGGCCAATGAACTAATTCCCTACATCTAAGTAACAATCTTATACAGGTCTTTGCAGAGAAACAAATATTCCTGCACATGGTAAAAGTGACCTAGATATATTCCCCAGAACCCTGATTTATTTCAGTGGATTTGGGTTTTCTGTTCTAAATTAGTCTATTTCATATACACTTCAGATCCTCTAGTTGCTGTGGTGGCAATTAGGATAGGCTTGGGTAACATGTTAGAGGTAGAAGACAGGGGTCTGAATCTGGGAACCTTTGACACATATTCTTTCTGCTTTAGGTATCTGCTTCATGTCACAGAAAGAGGTAACCGCCTGACTAAATCTCACCATACTTTAATTTATATATGGTCAACATTTTAAAAAAGTGAAAAAGAGTGGTTTGTACAAAAATCAACCTATAGTTTATCCTTGTGGTGAAATCAAACATCCCTTAGTTGGTTAAATACAGGAAAACCTACTTTGTATTATTTGAGCAAGTTCTGTAACCAACAGCTAGTTGTATTCAGTGCTATTTTATTTTTAGTGCACTCAGTATAACAAGTATATTTAAGAACCAGAAATACAATGTTTTCAAAAAGGCAAACAGGTTTTTAGAGCATCAGTCTCAAATTGAAGAAGGGGAACAGAGAGCAATGGTACAGTTCTTTTACCAACATCAGCATAGTAACACTTATTTTTGGTGCACATGCAGTTTGATGAAATTTATTCAACAAGTCAATTTTAGAAATTCTGTAGCATCAAATTTAGACAGAAAAGGGAAGTGAGTGTTAGTAAAGTTTTTGTGCAATTCCATCTAGAGAGGCAACACTTTTCCTCTCTTTATTATTGATGAAACCTCTGTAGTTGTGCACTTTTTGTGCAATACTATAAATGACCAATCCTCAGTCGGTCTACGTCAGGAAATACAAAATTCCCAAGGATGTCGGTCGGGTCATCAGCACACCTACAATGTGGCTCGACAGACTGTAGGCTGGAAAGCAGGATTGCTTGTTGGTTATTTTTGAGGCACCAGTCTACATAATAGTTAATGCAGGGAGATTACTCTGCCCGATGGCATTTGTTACCATTGTGAGGGTCAGGTTCTTAGTTGTCCCACGATCATTTTCTAGCCTCTTTGAGGGGTGCCTGTCCTGGTTCCCATTCAGCATCCCAGAAACCTGGCAGTCATTTTGAGTCAATTTGGTTTCCTTTTTCCAGTGGTTGAATGGACCCATGCTTGGACTACTGAAGGCCAGTAGTTGGTATGGCTAATCCCGAATGAGGGGTCTTTACTGGAAGTCTCCTAGTGATCATCTTGCTCTGGGAATAGAGTTGTGGTAGTTGCCCTTTTATGATGATGGGAGTACTGGCTCCACATCATGCTCAGTTTGTTCCTTGGGTCTCTTAGAGTTAGAACTTGCGTTTGCCTTCTTCCCTTGTCATTACCTCGGATGTCTATGATTCCCTAACAGTCCCTGAGTTTAAACTATCCAGGGCAATGTCCCTTAGTTTTCTTGAAGAAATAGTGTTGAGGAACTGGAAACATGTGTATGCATAGCCCTGTGTCTTTTGCCCCTACACAGTTGGTCTCTGGGAGGGATGTCCACCACTCTTTCCTTTCTCTCTCTGGGAGGGGGAGGGCTGCTTGTGACACTCCGGGGGATTTACACTGCCCCTGCTGCACAGTGTTTTCATTCCTGTATAGTCCAAGTATGCGATGGTCCAATCTTTGGATTTGTGGTATACTTCATGAGTAAGTACAGTGCTGAGTAAGAGTTATGTGGAAGTCATTTTCTAACTACTTATCAGTATTCTTCATCACTCCTAGTCCTACTTTCTCTTTTCACAGTACTGACAGTCTGACACTGCCTCCCCCTCCCTGATGGTAAAATGGTTTTGGTCACTTTGGTATAGCCAGAAGGATATGGTACATGTTATGTACTGTATACCCCATCTGTTAGTGGGAGGCGCTATAAAGAAAAAAGTAGAAGATGTTTTTGGAAATGGGTTCTGTTAGAAGGTAGATCACCTTCAACAGTAAGTATTTTGATGACGAAGAAGAATAGGACTAGGAGTAATGAAGATTAACTGTAAATAGTCATAGTATTAGCACTCATGGCAGAGATCCTAGCAAGTGAGAATGTTTGCAACTCAGACATTATTTGCTTGTACAACATCCATATTCTGAGCATGGACACACACCACATATACCCTTACTCTGCTTCACCTCTCCCCAAACCCACCCGAGCTGTCTCATGAATTTTCAAAAAAAGCATCACACTAACTCACACTTCCGACTTCACCTCTAATTTCCGATGTCCCAACTATGGAAAAAGAAATGGGGTTCTCATTTTAGAATCCTTTACGCTTTTACATGGCAGTCATATTTGTTACGCCATTTCTTTTAAGGAATAGACACTCCTTCCAGAGTGGCTTTAATGGATATTTTCTTTTTTTTAATCAAGTTTTATTGGCATTTTGTAACATAACATTGGACAGTGTATTGGCATAGAAAAAGAACATAAAGAGTTTTAAATGGTTCATGGACACCTCTAACTGTACCCTATATGTGTTTACCCCTCCCATCCTCTTCTCCCCCTCTCCCTCCTCCCTCGCCCCCATTCTAGCACACAGCACATAAAACAATATATAACCATATGAGGTTCGAGGCAGTGTCCAAACATTACCATCTGCACTTTGGGTCATTTCTTCACTCCGATTAGTTAACATATTTCGCAAAAAAAGGCAACCGCATTTCTCCAATCTTAAACCTTGATTCATTAACAATATGCATCATATATTCCATTACGTATATTCCGCTGACTTTCGCAGCCATTCCTCTTCTGTGGGGGCTTTGTCTTGCTTCACAAATTGGGCCACACAGCACCCAGCCACCACCATCATGGTTACGGTCATGTGATTTCCCTGATCTGCACTTTCATTTGTATCCCATACACCAAACAGGAGGCCCCATGATGATAGTCCTCATGAAATCCTGTCAATCCCCTTGATCAATCGGAGGACCTCTCCCCAGAAGATCTGTATATGATTACATCCCCACCACATGTGGTAATAGTCAGAAGTCAAGCTACTGGCATCTCCAGCACTGTGAGTCTGTTCCTGGATACATTTTAGCCAATAGGGACGGAGGGTGGTGTCAGCGGTGTATGAACTTAATTGCCTGCATCCTATACAGGGGGGATGCTGAGGATGGTGTGACTCTTCTACACATGGTTAGCCATCAATCATCTATTTCCGTTTGTAGGTCTTTCACCAATCGTTCCCCAGCCACCGGGCCCTGGAGAGGTTCCGCACTCAGCAGCACATTATACAGGCATGCTATGCGGCCCTTTGCATCTCTATTTTGTATGAGTGCTAATTCAAAAGGTGTGAGGTCTCTACACAGGTTGCTTCCACATCGTGATCATTGAGAGCTCCCTTCAACTGCAAGTAGCGGAATGGAGAGAGCTGTCCAAACTGCAAAAAGTTCCTCCAATTTCCCCATAGATAAGAACTCCACCTTGTCCCACATCTGCCACGCTCTATTCAGGCCCACCTCCTAGCATTACCGAAACTGCAGGGGTTTTACTATCAGGTTTCTCAAAGGGGGAGCACAGATGCAACTCAGTGGGGAGGGCCATGTCATGATCAACCTCATGTTATTCCCATCCTTTCAGATTGTCAATAATACCTCTAGGATGGGGTGTCGCAGGATTCTATGTGGGATCTCTCTCTGGGGTACCCATAACCACTCCCCCAGGGAGACCAGGTTGAAGATCAAGTTGTCCATGGCCACCCATTGCTTTTCTGACTGTGGCTCTAGGTGGTTCATATGCATATGTAACTGTGCCACTTTATAATAGGCTTCTATCTTGGGAGCCTAGCCCCCACTCTTCCTTTGCCATTGTGAGTTCTTTAAAAGTTATTCTGTTTTTTTTTCCCAGCCCACAGAAATTTCAGGAGCCTTCGATAGACCGTGTCTAAAAAGTGTGCTGGGATTATTACTGGGAGCATCTGGAACAAAAATAGAAAATTTGGGAGGACTGTCATCTTGCAACAGTTGAGTCTAGCTATCCATGAAAGGTTAAGCCAACACTCTAGGTCTGCCTTGACTTTTTCCCATAGGGGGGGATAATTTTTGTTGAACAGATTGCTGAGGTTCCTTGGGAGCTCAACTCCTAGGTAGCGGAATCCTTCTCCCCCTACATTGAAACACAGTCCCCTCATTTAGGCTCCATTCTGGTCCCTCCAAAGCCCAATCGGGTGTGCCACTGATTTGCTATGGTTTACCTTGAACGCAGATAACTTTCCATATACTTCAAACCTTTCTAGCAGTATTGGGAGTGAGGTTTAGAATTGGCTGATGTATAAAAGCATGTCATTGGCAAACAGTTTGTATTCCACCTCTCCCACCCTGACCCCTCGAATGTCGCTCTGTGCCCTCACATCTTTTGCCAATGGTTCCATCACCAGGGCATATCGGAGCGGTGATAGGGGGCATCCCTGCATCGTTCCCCTTCCTAGTCCAAAAGGGCATGACTCCTCTCCATTCACTGCCTCCCTTGCTCGGGGTTCCGAGTACAGGGCTGATACCCAGCTTGGCCATCTCTCTTCCATTCCCACCTCTGCCAGGACCCCGCACAAAAATTACCAGCTCACACGATCAAATCTTTTTCGGCGTCGAGAGATAGCATTAGCGCTCCCTGTTCTCTAGTGAATGAAGTATATGTAGGGTTTTTTGAAGGTTATCTGCCCCCTGCCTGTTTCTGAAGAAGGCCGTCTTGTCAGGGTGGATCAGCCTCGGGAGATACCTTTCCAACCTTGTTGCAAGCAGCCATGTGAAGAGCTTAGCGTCAACATTAAGGAGTGATATGGGTCTGTACGCTTGGCAGTAGGTAGGGTCCTTACCAGGTTGTAGAAGTACTTCTATCTTTGCCTCCAACAAGGAAGGGGGTACCTTGCCACTGTCGCTAATGGTGTTGAACACCTTCACCAGTGAGCTTTCCAGCAGTTCCTGAAACTGCTTCTAGAAATCTGCATAGTAGCCATCTTCCCCTGGGGCTTTCCCACTCTTTAGTTACCCTATGGCTGTCAGTATCTCTTTTGCCATAACTTTGGATTCCAAGACTTCTAATGCATCAGTAGAGAGCATCGGGATGGCCAGGCTTTCCGAATATATTTTAACCGTGTTGTCCCCTGTTCCTGGAGCCTCTCTGTACCGTTCATTGCAGTACTCTGCAAAACATCCAGGGTCCCTTCCCCAGGGTCCACCAGCTTCCCTTCCCAATCTCTAATCGTCACACCTGTCTGTCCCCTCTACATATCCGGATCCTATTTGCCAGCATCATCCCCACCCGGTTCCCCTTCTTGTAGTATCATTGTTTGCCGTATCTCACTTTCTTGTTCACCTCCTCTATTAGTGTGGTATCTAGGGACTACTTCTTATCCCTGATCTCCTGTGGAAGGACCTTTCTATCTCCTGTCTAGCCATTCAACCGTGCCCTGAGTCCCTGCATATCTGTCCATAATTTACTCTCGATAAGCCCCCTTTCCTGTTTTTTCCTTGCCCCTTCTGCTATTAGTAGCCCCCTCATTGTGGCTTTAGCGGCTTCCCACACTAGGTTGGTATGCACTTCCCCTGTGTCATTGGTCTCGAAGAATGTGCATATTTCTTTTCCCATAAACTCTCTAAAGACCAAATCTTTAAGTAGGGTATCATTGCAACACCACCTTGGGGTGATTCTTCTGTTTGCCTCAAACCTTCAGGACCCTGTAACCATCTCATGGTCCGACCATGTGACCGTCTCCACCTTGGGGGCTACCATGTACGCCTCCTGTTCCCTAGGGATCAGCAAGAGGTCAGTCCTGGTGTAGGTCAAGTAGGGCGTGAGAAGAAGGTGTAGCCCCCGGCTTGAGGATGAGATGCCCTCTATAAATCTATCCAGAAGTGGTCTTTCAGGAGGGCGGCAAAATCCCTGTTCTCTTCCCCATTTGTTTGTCTGCTAACCCTCTCGCTCTCCACCAATCTAATCTTGGGGCGGCTACTAGGTTGAAGTCCCCCCTACCAGCATGTGTCCCTCTCCCGTTCCTCCAGTACCATAAGGATCTTTCACAAGAAGGGGAGTTGGCCTGAGTTGGGTGCGTTTACCATTGCCAGAGTGGACATGACCCCATCCATTGTCACTTGAACACCAGAAATCCCCCCCAAATCCTCTCTTGACCTGGAGCTCTTTTATCTGAAAGTATCTCGACAGCACGATTCCCACCCCTTCCTTTTTATGTTCTTTGTTGGGGGCCCAGAACATCTGTCCCACCACACACTTTCGCAGTGGCCTTTCCATCCCCTGCTTTAAATACATTTACTTAGAAACAGGATGGGCAGCCGGAGAGTCAGAGACATATTTTATGTCAACAAGCTTTTATTTGGTGAGTTAAGTCCTTTGAGGTTAAGGGTTGCCACCTTGAGATCACCCATTCCCTTTTTTATGTTTTATTTTCTTATGGCCGGAACTCCTGCCCCATCCTGAACCCCTGCTGCCCACCCCCTGTGTGTGCTAGTTCCCATCCCTCCCTCCCCCCTTTTCCCCATGTGCCCCCTTCTTATTGTCCCTCCCTAGCCCACAAGTGTAAACTCCAAAGGAAATCATAAACATTCAGGGCATACAGCCCAACCAGGTAGAGACACCTGGATATCTCCATATCACCAGGGTATATGGAGGCTAGCTACAGGCCAAGCTGCCTCTACCCCGACAGTTACTTAAACATGTAGGGGAACTTATCCTTGTGCAATGCCCCTTTGTCCCCCAGCATTGTCTTGCCCGCTGTTCATCTTGGAGGTGGTGAGTGCTGGACCCTCTGCTTTCTGTTCCGCCTCAAGCTCCCTTCTCTCCTGCATTTCTTGGGTTGGGTGAATGCACTCCTGAAACGTTCTCTTAATTGTCACTGGCTCTCCCTTTCCGGCAGTGTTTCTTTGCATTGTAGTACCTTAAGGAGGTTAACTACCTCCTCCCCCATTGCAAAACATAATCTTTGCCCTTAAGCTCAAATGCCAGGGCAAACGTAAAGCACCAACGGTATCTCACCTCCTTTTCTTGGAACCAGTTTGGTAAGGGCCTGCATTTTCTGCGTAAATCTAAGGTGTACATTGATAAATCATAAATAGATTGTCACTTGGGCTCCTTACCAGTCTATTCTGTCCTTCACCCTTGCCTTTTGAAGGATTTCCTCTTCATTCCGATAATAGGGCATTCAGCCACCACTTGGCGCGGTCCCCCTCCAGACCCAGCGCCTCTGTGGGCCCTGTCAAATTTGAATTCTCTCTACTCCTTTGCCCTTAATAACTTGTGCAGCATTCGCTACAGGGACTTTTCAAGGTCTTGGGCTGTTTTCGTTTCCTTGCCAGAGAATCCCCAGATGAGTAGGTTATTCCTCCGTTCCCTTTTTCCATATCATCAACCTTGTGTCTGATCGCCCTATCCCTGCACTCTAGTTCCTTAAATCTCATGTGCACCAAAAAGTCCAGTATGTCCGCTGCCCGTTGCGTGGGCTCTAGTGCTTCAACCATGTCCTCCACCTTTGTGACTATTTCTTTGATGACCCCCATTGAGCCCTGGATCTCGGCCCTGCGCACAGCTCCATGAGTACTGCATGAATGTATTGGTGTAGACCTTCCAGTGCCCCTAATTCTTGTGCAGCCTCTGCCTCACCCCCATCTTGGCTTCTGGTGTGGGACCCCTCTGTGTAACTCAGCTTCTCTCTGCTACTAGCCTGGTGGGCTTGTAAGACCCCTCTCTCCCCTAGACTGTGGGTTTTCTACTTGGAAGCTTCACTTGGAGCTATTTTTCACCTCCCGGATCCTGGATAGGCCTGTGCCTTCTTCCGGGTCTTCACCTGCGATATTACAGGGTTGCGCACCCTCAGGGGTTCCCTTTTCCAGGACCAGTGGCCCTCCTTGCTGTCTGTCCAGGGCTGGGGTCTCTGTCTCTCACTATCTCCAGCTGGGCCCTCCTCAGGCCTCGTCTGGTCTCTGCTGCGTTGTTGGGGCTGGAGAAGGCTCTCTCCCACTCTAATTCCTCTCTGCTGAATAACAGTGCCAGCGTTCCCAGCCCCATTCACCTTTACATGGGGGGGTATGCCTCGCTGGCTGCCTGCCTTCCTCTTTGAATGGGGGGGGTGTGGGGGGTGGTACTACTGCTGCCGGCTGATTCTCTCTCTTACAGCTCTGTGGGCAGCACATCCCTCCTCAGGTCCCCTCCTTCTGGAGCATCTGCACCAGCGGGTCAGCTCTCCTCCTTGTCAGGTGCCTTCCTGGGCTCTTCCGGTGCACTGCGCTGGGGCGGGAGGTGCCGAGAGGGGGGGTGTCCTTCCCCACCAGGCCTCACTCCTGTTGTGTACCTTGTTTGCAGGCTAACTGTGCCGGTGCCCCTCGTTTGTCCTTTGTTGCCTGTGTGGTGGGCTCTAACAGCTAGTATTGGAGCTGTTACCCTTGGTAATGGCCATCGCTATGCCTCCGCCTGCCTATCTGTTGCTAGCTGGCATGGCTTACCACTCAACTGATTGCTACCTAAATATGCCAGCTCCAGTCTTCGTCTACAGAATGTAGACTATGTAAAACATTAAAGGAACCGGAAAACTTGAAGCACCTGCTGCTACACTGCAAGGCGCTGTGTCAAGAAAGAAGCGCCTATTTTTCGCCTCTTGGGATCCCGGCCTCAGTTTTAAACGAAGACATCTGGTGGAACAGACTAATGTCGGGAGAAAAGACCAAATGGTCTATTGCGACAACCAAGTTTCTGACAATCGCATTTGACAAAATGAAGGAAAGTGTAACGTAAAAGAGAGAAGGTTGAAACAAACAGAATAATCAAGTTCCTTTCCATTACCATCTCCTTTCCATCGCGTATACTTCTATTTATATGAAGATCAATTCACAACATACCTACTCGTCTTTGTAAAAATCACAAGTTGATTATATGCAATAAAAATAAAAATAAAATATGCCAGCTACAGGATTCAGATGAAACCCTTTGTAATTGCCCAAATGGAATTTCGACCACAGATAGTCATTCTTTTGTCACTTGGCCGGGATATCCAGGAACATGCAAAATAATGCAGTTCGTGGACTTTCATGGACTCACAGTCTGTAGGCTGCAAAAACAGGTCCCCAGTAGATCATGCCTCCATGAAACACTGTTCCCAACAGGCGGGAACATGGATGCTATGATCCTCTGCAGCTGAAAGCAGCATGGGATGAGCTTGCCTTCTTGCTCTTCCTCTTTCGTCCCCATCCCTGAACTTTGGAAGACACTCCCTGCCATGTCTGCTTCTCTGATGTCGCTGTCAAAATCAATATGTCTGGGAGGCATACAGTCTAGTGTATGGGAAAACCAGGGGCACCATACCAGTCTTCTGCCGAAAGAAGAGGAAAAGGGTAGTGTCTAGACTTGTCCTATAGAAGGTTCAATCTGCCCCTCCAAATTCCAAGTACCTGCTGTGAAAGACTTAAGAGATTGTCTCTCACAAATTATCCATTAAGTGGCTTTTGAAAGAAATCGCAGAAAATAGATGATTTAAGATTGTATGCTAGGAACATTCCTGTGTTATGTTAAATGTACCCCAGGTCCTATGCATCAGAGGGTCCAGCCCTCTAGTTATATAGTTCCGATACACAACTCCAGCCCTGCCAGCCTCCCCATGAGCAGTTCATGACAATCCTTAGAAATCCTTATAAATGGAGTGGGTAGCTGGCCCTTTGAAGAGTACCTCTGGCAAAGTGCACGTAGCTGTGCTTCTGAGGACGATCTCTGGAAATTGTGTGACTACATGGACATTTAATGAATCCTTTGCAGTGGTGCACGTTTCTGGGGTTTTAGAGCAATATCCACCAATGATTGAGAACGTGGGTATTTATTGGCATTTCATGGCAATAGTTTGAACACCTAGGCATATAATGGCATTGTCTAGCACTTGAGTGAACACTTTAGTCAGCGGCAATCCAGGACAATGGTATGAGCATCTCACAATTTGGATGCAATCCCTTCCAATTTAGCAGATCATTGGATTTCAATGCTTGTAAAAGTATTGTTACCTAGGGAAATGATGACAAATTCTGGCAATGGTGTGAGATCCTGGACATACAATGGTAGCTTCTCGCAATAACCAAGGCTATAAGAGAGGCACCTATTCTGACACCAATGTATTGACTAATTTCTGCTGATATTCCTGGATATTCTGTGCCTGCAGATTCTAGGTGCAATTGAATGAAATGGTGCAGTGACTCAGAACACCTCCAAACTCACTTGCTTGTTAGGCTTACATTGGATTCCTCATGCCTGCCTAAATTCCAAGATTATATGGTTAACCACAGCATGTGCCCTAACGAATCACAAACTCTACTTTACTTCCTCCATTCTTTATTCCGTTCCATTCTTGTAGGCATCTCAAGGCTTTCTAACCTACCCCCTCTCTGGGCTTCATCAAAGCATTTGGCAATAGAATTTAATGTGCTTCTTCCCTCATCTCAAAAGGTTGTTCAGTACATTCTGCCACTTTTGAACAAACATGTCTCTGGGAGTGCAAGTATCCTCAGTGTTGATAATCTTGTGTTTAAACCAATGCAACTGCGTATACATAGGTTTTTCTCAATGCCTGATGCGGCAGATACAGACAATACAATAAAAAGCTTCCAGGCTGTGCATGGGCCTTAAACCAGGTGACAATATCACTCCTGTGCTGAATGCCCCACACTGGTTCCATATTGCAGCCTACATCAAATTCAAGACACTATGCACCATTCACTGTGGTTTGTGAATATTGGCCCTTGCTACTACCCAACCAGAAGGAGAAAAGTTACTCTCTGCCCTGACTTGCTATATTATCCAATTTGAAGTCGCCTTGTAGTAGCAACCTTAATCGTAAAAGAAACAGAGTGGGAACACACTTTACACTGCAGGCATGTGCTTGGAATTATATCCCTGTGGGCCTTAGGTCGAAAGAGAACCACCTTCGATTCTGAAGAACACTTAAGAGTCACTTTTGAAAAAACACCTGTCCCACCGATTTCGTGATCTCCCCAGACTGTGAAAATGTGCATCCCTCCTTGGCAACCCCTCTCTACTTTCCCTCCCACTCAGGTTTTACTACCTGCACTTCCCCTCCCTGCATACCCATTGATACTTGGTTTACACTTGTTGTTTTCCGTAGTTACCATTGCTCTGTATTTATTGTTACAACAACTTTGCACTTTACACCTGGCAACCCGTGTTCACTTAGCATATTTTTTTCCAAATGTTGTGAAAGATCACTTTTCTTGTATCTCCTACGTTCTGCTTTGGAGGCACCACAACGTGCATTACCATTGAGGCGAAATCATGCTACAAAACACAGGGAAATGAAGTCATGAATAAACAATGAGATGCTGCCCCTATCATGCCACCGAACCTGTAAAAAAACATATGTTTGCAATAACATTACTTTTGTTAATACATTTGTAGCCAAAGATAAGTTGATCTACTATAATAATGTTCTTGCAGATATACTGAATCTACTGATATGTACATAACTATTATGACTGTCTATTTTGGGATAATCCTAACTTCATTGGAAACTACTCAGAACTCTATAGTTTATGCTCTAGATGAGGTTGCTAATTCCCTAAAAGTGATTTTATATAAAAAAAAATCGGAAAGGCCAACAACATTCAAATGTTATGAAGCTAATCATGTTTCTGAGAACAATTTGCATCATGAGGGGCTGCTACCAAAGTGAGCTTACAAACTTACCCTGAACCACAGGTCATTCTAGTCAAACCTTTATCTCCTCTTCCCCCCACCTCCAACATGGCTTGAGTGCCGTATTTAGTACATTACATTCCAATGCTTATGCTTTCTCAAATTATTCACTGAAACTAGATTTCTATTTCATAATGTCATAAATGTGTATTTTGCATAGGTCTTTCGGACTACAACGTATGTCAAAAGTAGTTTAGTGGAACCCTTCAGAGAGCCAGTCAGTAAGTAATTTACCAAGATCAGTCCTCTATTATGAAGTCTTCATCACCTTGTTTATAATGCTGTCAATGAGTAACAACACCTTGATATTATTTTTATTACGATTCATAATTACAGTTTTGTAGCTTGGAAGTGTAGATGGCACATTAACTTTCAATGAATATAAAGACTACTTTACTGCTTTGTTTGAGAAACATCTGATACACCCTTATTTTTAAAAGAATGTGTCAGATGTTCACATTCCAATCTTACTGTTTGTCACTTTGCCACTCAGAGTTCCCTCAGCCCACATTCTTCCTACTTGCATGCAACAGTGTGTTATTTGTTTTTCTATTAAATTGAAATTGTAGATGAATTATTTGTAACAAAAACCCACCTGACATCTTAGTCTTAAATGGTGATATCAATTTCCTTCTTAGTCATTTTAAAAGCTATTCTAATACATAGGGATCTTTTCAGAGGCTTTCTTTGTGTGACATTGGGCCTTGTTACTCGGTTTGGCTAATTTACGCCCACATTACAAGTGTTAGTAAGTTTGTTTTAGTCACCATTTCTAGAGTCAGTAGGATTCCAGGTGGATATATTCTGAATTACCATGGGCGGTTCTTCAACATGTTCTAGTTCTGATGATATGTGAAATTAAATTTGAGGACTACCCAAAAAATGGCAGTAAATGAATTGCCGCCAATTGTTACTGAAAAATACAACTTTAATAGGTTACTTAGGAAAATCCTTTACTTCAACTGCCTTGACAATAGATAACAGGTATACTGGTAAATACTGAATAAACAAATATATCCTCTTGGTGTATGCTAACAAAGGAACAGGGTCACATTTACGGTGTTGGAATGCCTAATCAAACAAACTAGGTCCTCATTAGGACCCTGGCGGTCCCGTGATGAACGGTGCCGGTACAGGACCGGCATTGTTCATTACGTGATGCCCTATTACGAGGCCTGCTAGCGGGTCCTGCTTTTCACGTCTGGTCTGACAAGACGTGAAAAGTGGGACCCGCTAGCAGGCCAGGATGCTAACAATGGGCTCGTCATTAACGGGCCCTATAGGGCTCAATGGGAATGGGGATTGATTTATACCGGGTCCAAGAAAAGGGCAATTACCGGGTCCGCCAAGGTTGGCATAACCGGTTATTGCCCTTTTCTTGAACCCGGTAAAAAATCATTACCGGTGGCAGCTGTGCCCTTAATAAGGGCACGGCTATCGCCAGGGTCATATTCAATTTATCTGTCTGTGTATCATGAAGTACTGAATATGCTTGAGGACTATTTCTCTACTAGCGCTATAGTAGGGATCCCTGTTTGTAAAAGTTCTACAGTAAAATAGTTTAATTGGAAATTAAAAAAATAATAATTCTCAAGGGTACTTACAGGAATATACAGCGTATATTATTAAGTTACTGTTTTCTTACATTTCTCCATCACGTTTTCGCAATGTTGAAAGTACTTGTTCTAGCCGAATACATCTGATGTCTTCAGTCTTTTATTTTTTTATACAAGCTGAAGCAATGTGATGCCAATGGGTGATGAATGTCCTGGTATCTAAAGTCTCTCAAGTTTTTGTCGATTCTTTCTCTTAAACTGAAGAGGCATTACGTATATACATCTTGTTTTGTATACAAATATAATGTATATATAGTGTAAATAGCAAAGATAGATATATTTGCTACGGTTTGTAACATGTTGTCCATTATTGTACCGAGTCCTTGTGCCCTTTTGACATGCATACCTCCCATAACATTTAAAAAACATAAGATAAAATAAAGAATTACATGTGCAGAAGTACATGTGAATAAAATGGTCATGCCATAATATAATTCATACTCCGCAAATATGAACTCATCATATACAGATTTTGAAAGCTTTGTATTTTATCGTACGTTTGTTGTGCTTTATTTTGGCAATAAAGATGTCATAAAAGTAACATAGTACAAACAGATTAAAAATACCAAAAAACAGACATATTAATTATACATACAATTCTTAGAAATCACAGAGCAACACCCATAACACGCCTAGCATGGGTTACAAAGTTCAGAAATCGTACTCCATAACTAGCCTCCGGTCACCATAAAGAGTGCAGGGGAACTCTTTAAGCTAAAGACAAGAAACATTTATAACTGTTTAAGAAAACAATTCACAAGCCTAGAACAATACAAATCGTAATGACGGGTGCAAAATTTACCATGTACATTTAAAAATATGAAAAAAATAACTCTTTGTCTTAAGTGCTATTTGAGATGTTTCTGTGCAAAGGAACGATTAATATTGTGCAAAAAAGCAATTCATAAACCTATAACAAAAAAGAAATTTCACTGACTTATGAAGAACCTACCACATTCCTTTAGAAGGCTAAAAATATTCTTCAACCTAAACGTAGATTAGACGGTTATTATACAAAGGAGCACAACGCACCATCTTAAAACACTGACAGTCACAATCCCAGTATATTGATAATATTTACTGCACTTAAAAAAAGAGACGGCCTAATATCGACCAAGAAACATCACCTGCTATTGGTGTAACATTTGCCAAAGACATGGGCCTCATTACGACTGTGGCGGCCACGGTACCGGTAAGGGACCGCTACCGTTCATACCGGGCCACATTCTGAGTTTTCTCACGGAAGCCGTTATGCACGTCTGGTTCTTGCCAGACGTGCCTAACGGCGCCCGCGAGCAGACCAGGATGCTAACAACAGACCCGTCATTAACGGGTCCGCTGTTAGCATCCTCCCCATCAAATTGAGCCCTAATCGGGCTCAAATGGTAATGGGGACATACCGGATCCACGTCCCGTGAAAGTGATTTACCGGGCCCTCCAAGGATGGAATGTCCCAGTAAATCCCCTTTTTCGGGACCCGGAGCCAAATTTGGGGGTAGGTATGCCACTAAAAACGGCATGGCTACCTCCAAACTTGTAATGAGGCCGATTATCTCTAAACTGGACCAATAATTGGTCTAACAGGTACTATGTAGTTACAGACTGAAGTGGAGGTTTAATAATTTATAATTCTGCTAAGGAATACTATAACATTAAAAAAATTAGAAAGTATAAATCAAACACCTCTATAACCTGGTGACATTAGGACACCATGGCAGACTTCCTCCTTCAAGCCCTAAGCCGTGGCGAATACGGCCAAAGAATCCTTAGCTGCAGTGCACAAATTCATCGCCTCCAATGAGGTTCTGATGGCACCCTCATTAAACAGTGGTTTCAACATTCTTGTTCTTAAATCACCATGAAATGGGCAAAAACAGCATAGAATACACACATCTTCAGTTTCGTTATGCCAGTAAAAACAATGTGCTATAATAGTACAGCTCCATTTGTTTTTTTAAAGTGGTCAACAGCAATATGCCCATATTCGTAGGGACCTCTTCATTGTGGGCTACATGCTGTCCAGGTAGCTTTCATAACCAAAGGACTGCTTTAATGCCCAGTACCTGGATGATTGATTTGATTGAGCCAGTTTGGATAAGGCCTCTGTTTCTCTTTTTACAGCATAGGCATTCCTAATTAAACCTTTGGAACTACTAGTAATACTAGTTGTATTTGTCCAGTGATCGCTTAATCCGATATCCTGTAACTCTTTTCTTAAGTGCATGGTAGCCGCATACCCCCTCCTGAATGGCCATTCTGAATTTGATCAACTTATCATTAGACCACACAGCCGTCCAATAATAAGTAGGCATTGCCTTGATAGTTCCTTCGATAATACAAAGATTAGTTTCCAACCGAAGCAAAAGATTAGGGGCCATATTTGGGAGATTTAAGATTTTCTTTAAAAACTGGTATTGCATTACAGCAATTTAGGGCTATTCATCCAACCCCAAATGTCTACTGCATCAATGGTCTTACCCACAGCACCATTCCCAAACTCTCTTGCATCTCTTGCTATTGACCCACTATCCCTTGAGAGTGAGATTTCTGCCTTAGACAATTGGCTACTCTATCTTCCATTCTCATGTATTTAATCATACACTGTCAAGGTGATACTGAGGAACAAATAGACTGTGTTGCAGGCAGGGTGGTGATTGAATAGCATGAAGTCCCTGGAATTCTGATGGTACTTACAATTGAGTATAGGGTGAAAGAGCCTACTAGCACTCAATGGTAACTCTATTGCCCTATTCTGGAGTTTTACATGTGATTGGATACCATGCATATTTAACGTGTGGCTTCAAAATGGTACCTGTATCGTCATAAAGCCAGATACCACATTTATTGAAAGCCTCAGGTGCAGCCACCCGAGCCATGCCTGTCACACTGAGGTTAACATGGGTGCTCAGACTTTCTGGATCATCATTGTAAGCAGGGGACTCATAGTCAAATAGATGGTCGTTTGTGATTTTTCCCAAAAAGGCTTGGCTTTCCAAGCATAAAGCAGAAGAGCATGGAAATGAAACCCCAAAATAAAACAGGAATACAGATTTCATAGAGCTATCCATAAATGTTAATATACTGAGATGAACACATGACTTTAATTGTTTAATATATTGCGAGGAATATAATGTATATGGTGTGTACTGTTTACAAGAAGAGGACAGCTAGATTAGAAAAATAAAACAAAAGGCCATTTGGTAAAATGATCACTGTCATGATCAGATCTTAAACATTTGACCTACATAACTGCACGTGTAGGTTGTTTCTTCCACAGTAGTAGGGAATTGCAGATGCAGGCATCGCAGGAATTACAGCGTGGAAAGGAAATTATGTCTTATTCATTGCTATTCTATCTTGTGATTGAGTCCCATTTCAAAATATTTTACAATCAAAATCCACAAACAGACATAGAAATGTATTTGTTCCAGTACTAACCATGGATGCCCTTTGAGGTGGCCAGGGGTTTCAGCTGCAACCCTGGCAGCCTCCTTGCTACAAAATATACAACAGGGGACTAGGAGTGGGTTATAATAATACGTTCATGTTCCCAACATTTTTTACACATGATTGAACAGGTTTATAATTATTTAGGCAGTGTAGTCTTATCACTGACCCTCCAACGAAACTAATTATCCCTTCAGGTATATATTTGCCCTAGATGTCGGTGATGTGCCGCTTCTCTAGAGTGAGGGGACAGAGAGAAGACTGACGCTATGGTTTAACTATAGTATACCATAACAAATATATGATGGCATAATGATAAAAAGTATAATCAGACCAAGAATCACAGTTACTTTTATTCTTCTTGTATGTTGGATCACAAAGAGTTAAAAGCGGTGTATCTGAACCAAGATATTTGTTGTTGGCTAGCTGTTCAGATGCACACTCTGATTTTCTACTTAGATCCACTTTGATTGATGTTTACATCTTACTGCCGGCGAGTGTGCCTTTTACTGCCACCACTGCGTGCTGTTTATATTTGTGTGGTATTCCTTTGAATTTAACAACATATGGCAGAGAGATAAAGCACTCTCATCAGCATTGTTAGTTTTGTTAGCTTTGTGACCTTGACAATGTTATTGGGCTTCTTCGTGATAACGTGAGAAATGTGCATCTAAAACTACATATCCCACGTATCCCTGGGCTCTATTTTTAGATCCCTCAGGCACTTCAATGCCAGCGCTTCTGCACCAAGCCGGTCTTCGCCGGTCATCCGTGGGTCTGGCACGGAGGTCTACTGTGCTTGTGATAAGCATCCTTAGAACACACTCACGGGGTAATTCATAGATTTCAGCGCAGAGGCAGCGCACGCAAGCAGCGCAGAGGCAGCGCACGCAAGCAGCGCAGAGAGGGAGCGTGCACCAGCGTGCGCCAGCTGTGTGCGCTTAACAGCATTCTGGCGCACCACGTATTCATGTAATTCCCAAGCCATAATGAGCGCTGCCGCAGAGAACATCCCGCAGCGCCAGTTACGCCCCCAAGAATGCCCCTTGCGCAAGGTGTTAGGGAGAATTCTCTGTTTAGGCTGAATTTCCTAACCTGGTGAGTCCCCCAGCAGCTTTGCTGGATTTTTTGGGGCTTATTTTTTTCTCCTGCCAAGAATGAGACTCTTTTACCCTCACTCTTGGGCATGATTTGAGTGTGTTTCTTTGAATCTAGATGTGTTTAATGGGCTATGGGGTCTTTTACTCCATAGGGCTTCATGTGTTTTTGTGATGTGTGTTACACAGCACCCTCAGTGCAGTAACACAGGGGTGTCATAGTGACCCCCCCAATATAGACTCCATACCCTGGGACTGACTACTGTCTTCCACGGCATGTAAAGTCACCATTGACTTTACTAGTCTCAAATTCTGAACAGAACCAGTACAAACCATCATATTGTGGATGTACTGGCCGGGGCAATTCGATTGCCCCGGGGTCTGTTAGTCAAGGGGGCACGTCTCCGTCCCCCCTGATCGAGTTTTGGCTGGTGGCAGTGGATACTACTTTTTATATTCGACTGCAAATATATCTCTATGGGATTTGCCATTGTTCGAGGCTACCAACTTTAATTATTTAATTCCTATATCCTCGAACATACCGCCGGTTTATTTATTTAATATTAATTCTCCGGTTGGTATTTTTTGCCAGAACTTGGTTCTAAAATGGCGTTTGTGTTCGCTTCTGAGACTCCAACCCAAGTTGAGCCCTTTGTTCCACTTTTTTGCGGGCTTCTCCACAGAAGCCCTCCAAAGTGGTGCCACTCTGTCTGGGGTACTTAGGAGGGGTGGAGGGGGATTTAGGCACCGTGGACTGAGTTGCCTAGGCAACTCAAGTCGCACTCCGTCCTGATTGGCCCAAGTGGTGAGCCGGCCAGCTCACCACTTAGCATGTTTGAGTGACAGCTAGGCTGAGTGAATGGGGTTTTTCTGCATAAAAGCAGGGCTTTGGGGACTGGAACTTCAGAAGTCGCCACAGGACCTAAGAATCCAACGAGGGAGAAACTGAGCCGACCTGCTACGACGACACCACCGGTGGAGCCCTGCTGGACTGTCTCACCACTTTTGCCAAAGACAGAAGAGATCTCCAGCCCGGAGAGTCTTCTTCCTTCGACTGGTGGGGATAACCAGTCTGCTTCCTTTTTCGCTTCCTGGAGCATCTCGTGGCCGCCTTACCTGTACCAAGCACCCCGACAACCGGGATACCACGTTTTACCACTACCACGAATCAAAGGGTAGTACCTTTAACCGGAAAACTCTGCGGCTGGTTTCTTCCCTGGCAGTGCAGCGACCTTCATCTTTCCTCCACATCGAGATCTCTCTTCCTCTGGACGACGCCACGACTTGCACCCGCTGCCAGGAACAACTGCCCCCGCTGGAGGATCCTTTCCGCATAAGGTTCCGCGTTCCGCCTGGCCTCCCTTGCAACCGACTGTATGGGGTAGATTTAGCCCCCGGCTTTCAAACCTGGGTTAGCCTGGGACACCCTGGCTAAACTTTTCTGAACCTAACTAAAACCTTTCTGAACTCCCTGCAAGACTTTTTAAGCCTGTTGTCATTGTGTGATCTTGGGTGCATTTGTGCCCTGCTCTCTCCAAGAGTGGGCCCGGCCTATGGACTTTGGCTCACAAGTAACTTTTGACTTTCCTGCCTTGCTTAAAAGTTCCTAAAGATTAGTTTGGTGTATTTTCCTGCATTCTGCCTTTTTCCCTCCCTTTTTTTCGTTAACTTATTGGAGTGGCATCTATAGTTAAGCGCTCACCTCTGTCTGGAAATAAGTGGTGTTAACTAAGACTTGTCTGATAAGGAATAAGGGATGTATATATAATAATAGTAACTGTGTTGAGAGTGATTTACAATAATAGTGCTGGAGTGTTTCAATCAGTGTGTTTTTAAATAAATAATTATATA
Source organism: Ambystoma mexicanum (assembly GCF_040938575.1). Classification (NCBI taxonomy): domain Eukaryota; kingdom Metazoa; phylum Chordata; class Amphibia; order Caudata; family Ambystomatidae; genus Ambystoma; species Ambystoma mexicanum. The sequence goes on along the minus strand of NC_090923.1, from coordinate 617,890,767 downwards.
CCTTGATACCAAAGCTCTGGTCAGTGTTTGCTTGTGCTATTGTATCTGAGTGCCTATTGTGTATACTTTGCATACTGCCTAACTCTTCTTGAGGGAAGTTTGACTGCTCAGCCACAGCTACCAAGTGAATCTGTGTGGTACAGACTGCTACCAAGTGGGTTTACTGCCAAACACCTGTAGTCTTAAATCTTTTGCAGTGGTCCCAGAAGGAACTGCACAGGTTTCTGCCTAAGACAAGGAAAAGCCATTGAAATCCCCAATGCAAGGCAAAGGGCCGCGCTAACCCTGGACCAGCTTACAGGGCCGCTACACTGCAATGGCGCGAGCGGGGAACGTGTATTTCTGGGGTGTGCTGGAATTATCACATGCGATAGGGCTTGTGCGAGTAGTTACATGTATTTCTGGGGGTGTGTGGGAAGTGTCACATGCGATAGGCCTTGGGCAAGCGGGGTACGTGTATTCTGTGGGGTGCGCGGGAAGGTTCACACGCGATTCCGCTTGCAGAGTGGGGTACGTGTATTCTGAGGGGTGGATGTGGAGCTTCACACATGATTTTGCTTGCAGAGCGGGGTACGTGTATTCTGAGGGGTGCGCGGGGAGCATCACACGCGATTTTGCTGTCTGAGCGGGGTACGTGTATTTCTGTGGTGCATGGGAAGTGTCACACGCGATAGGTTTGGGCGAGCAGGGTACGTGTATTTCTGGGGTGGGTGGAAAGTGTCACACGCGACAGGCCTTGGACGAGCGGGGTACGTATATTCTGTGGGGTGCGCGGGCAGTTTCACACGCGATTTCACTTGCAGAGCGGGGTACGTGTATTCTGAGGGGTGTGCGGAGAGCTTCAGATGAGATGTGATTTCGCTGTCTGAGCGGGGTAGGTGTATTTCTGGGGTGCGCGGGAAGTGTCACACGCGATAGGACTTGGGCGATCGGGGTACGTGTATTTCTGGGGGGCGCTGGAAGTTTCACAGGCGATAGGCCTTGGGTGAGCAGGGTACGTGTATTCTGTGGGGTGTGCAGGCAGTTTCACACGCGATTCCGCTTGCAGAGCGGGGTATGTGTATTCTGAGGGGTGTGCATGGAGCTTCACACGCGATTTCGCTTGCAGAGCAGGGTACGTGTATTCTGAGGGGTGCGCGGGGAGCATCACACGCAATTTCGTTGTCTGAGCAGGGTACGTGTATTTCTGTGGTACGTGGGAAGTGTCACACGCGATAGGCCCACAGGGGACTACCCTGCACCCCTGGTCATATCCTGTAGGCAGCCCATCCACCATGGGCATGCCCTGCAGAAAGCCCATCCACCCTGGGCATGCCCCCCAGCCAGCCCAAGTGTCACCATGCACTAGTGAGCACCGACTCATGTCCCTGTGCACCCCCACCTATCCAGCATTGACGGGCACCTGCCAGCAGGCCCCGACTCATGTCCCCCTGCACCCCCACCCATCCAGCATTGTCGGGCACCTGCCAGCAGGCCCCAACTCATGTCTGCCTGCACCTCCACTACTCCAGCATTGACGGGCACCTGCCAGCAGGCCCCAACTCATGTCCCCCCCAACATGTCATAAAGATGCACATTGATGGGCCTCATGTCCACCAAAATCCAACAGCACGCCACCCCAGTCTTGAGACCCAATTAAGTTTCCCATCCACCCCACACTGAAAGTCCTATTACATGACACAAACAAAAAGTCAACTATGTACATCAACACATGTCCGTCACACACACACACTGGGTGCCAGTGAGTGTGTAAACCTACATTGTGACATGCAGTAAACCAATGAGCGAATACCACACATGGAATTAATTAATCAAAATGTATTTTCCACAAAATGAAAGGTAATGGAATGAAAACATGAAAAATATTTTAAACAAGAAAAGAAATGCATGTCCAAAAATGAAAAAAAAGAAATGAAGTCTCAATCCAAAGTAATCCAAAAGAAAATTTGTCCAAACTCTCCGTCCACCAAAGCAAATCCAAAGGAAACGTAAATTGTAAAATCCATTGATCCATGGTGATTAGAAAAAATTTGTTTTCATAAATCCCCAGTTCAACTATGTACAACGATTCAATCCAGGGTCCATGAGCCCAACGAATGAAATGAAACCTATAAAAAAATGACCTAAGAAATAACTGTATACAAAAGGGTGGGGCATTGTCCAAGCACCTCAAAATAAAGCAAAACGAAAATGAAACCTAACACTACAAACTATATACAATGGCGGCAGGCTAGTCCGACGGCTCACTTTTTGATTCCAAAGGCCAGGGCATCATCAAACTCCTCATCTATGTCCTGGAGGTGGGCCTCTTCCATGGCCCCGAAGTTTCGCAGGGACGGTGCCATGTTCAACTCCAACTCCCTGCGAATTGCATCGAGGCACTCGGCCCGCCTCAGCACCCTGCGCATGGAGTTCTCCGCCCTGACCATTGTGAGCCGTGCCTCTTCCGCCCGCCGCCGCTCCGCATCTCTGGCCTGGCCCAACCGCTGCCACACGAAAGACACTCCCAATCCAGGGTCCCCCTGCCCTCCGACCGATGCCTGCCCCACTGATGTTGTTGGCCCCGAGCCATCATCGCTCCCACCTTCAGCCTGCTGCTGCCGTGCATGTGCCCTGCCCGTTGTTGCCTGCACGTCATCCTTCCGCTGGGGTCCAGTTGTTGGGGTGGCCCCCCTGCTGGAACTCCGACTCCTGACTGTGGCAGGGATGTGTCCTCCACCAGCCTGGCCGCTGGGTCAGAGGCAGCTCCACAGGGTACCCAGGTAATACATGGCCGGGAAGATGGCACGGAGGACGTCTGGCGCATAGGGGGTTCAGGTGAGGAGGGGGTTGGAAGAAGGTCCAGCACACGGAGGAATCCAGCACTGGTGACCTGTCCTAGTAGGTCAATGCGGTCAAAGAGGCATCCGAGATGACGTGCAGTGTCTCTACGAAAACAATTCAGGTCAGCTCGCATGCCCCGTTGACGCAACGCCATCCCAGCCAGGACAGGCTCAACCCAGTCCCGGATTGCCACGTCTGCAGGGAGAGGAAGGCCAGTTGTTGTGCGCTCATCCCCTCCCTGAAAATGGGTCTGGACGTAAGCATCCCTGCTGGTGCGGGATGATGCAGGGACAGGATCGGGGACAGGATTACACACAGGCACCTCCGCGGCAGCCGGTGCTGCCTCCTGTCCCTGCCCCTGGACTGCACCACTAGCACCAGTGGAATCCCCCCCTCCAGACCCTGTGTGTGTGTCCCTTCCACGGCCTCCTCCTCCACCAAACCCCCCACCAACCTGGATGACTCTGTGCCATCTTCCTCTGTTGGACCCTGTGGGGTCTCAGCTGCCCCTTCTGCTGCCGAGGAGTCCACCTCTGACCTGCACCTCTTGGACCTATCCTCGGCAGCTGTGGCCTGGGATGCGGCACCAGACTGCTCACTCCCTGATGAGATGACAACATGGGAGGGGAGCTGGGCCTTGCGTCTCCGGCTGGCGGTGCGATCCCTGCCGCTTTGCTCCACAGCACCCTCTCCGCCCTCTTCATCAGTTGACGCTGCAGACAGGGAGAGATAGAACAAAGGCATCATGGCACTGTACATGACAGTTGTACATGAGTGGCAGTGTCAAACTTCAGACATGGCATCACACTCCCCAACACACATGCCATTTCAACTCACACACATGAGCAAATCAACAGGAATGTTGCACCAGGCAGCACCATCCATACACAAACAACAGCATGAGCAGCCGAAGGTGAGCCTGACGTCACATGCAACACAGGGAGTGCAGAACACATGCACACACGCCACCAGACTTACATGCATCTGTACATCTCCACCACCTATGCAGTGATAACATCGCCATCCATGTCACATCTGGCAATCAGACTCCTACATGTCAGTGTCACGTGCATCCATGTTGTATCACAGTTGCACACTTGTCAAATACACACACATGCACATGTACATAGTGCAGATACATGCAGCTGGAACTAGCATCCATGTGTGAAACCACAACCATGCCACAGTACATACACATAAATGTTTACATGTGTGCACCCACACATGCATTTGCCCAGCATGCATTTGAACACATACACCATTGATGTGTCTCACACATGACGGGATTCACATGTGGCACCCTCATGTCCCTGTACATACACAACCATACATGGGCCTACAAAGAAATATGTTGAACCTGCACACTCCTGGCACACCTCAACAAGCACAGCATCCAATCAGTACGCATGTACACTTATCGCTCAACTCCAGACGGGTCTGCCTCTCCAGGACCTGGATGTGGAGCGCTGGGTGTATACGTTCCAGGACCCTCATTGGGTTGTTTGTTAGGTGGACCGAGCACCCCTCAGCATCCGCTGCCTTCAAGAGGCTCCGGGCCTTGTTGAGGGCCCTGGACCTGAAGTCCTCCCAGCGCTTCCGGACGTGTTGAATGTCACGGGCTGCCACCCCCCTCACGTTGATGGCAGCCACAAAGTCCATCCAGATCCTCTTCCGTCCATCATTGTCGGTGCGCGAACTTCCAAAGAGCGCATCATACTGCCCCAGGACTTGCTCCACCAGGATACCAACTTCATTGGCACTGAAGCTGGTAGCCCTCTGCCTCTCTGGCTGGGGGTTGCCAGTGGTGCCAGATGGTGTTGTCTGACATGGCAACCCGAGAGGCAGGTGTGGGTGGGCAACTGGGTCCTGGGGCTTTTTCACATTCTTTTTCACGTTCTTTTTCCAGGCAGACAGTGAGTCACACACATATTTTCCAACTGTGGTTGCCACTGTGTTTCGCGTACCCCTTCGCAGGTCATTGTAGGCTGCGTGTATCACGCGTACACTTATATTTGTGTTTCTGGGTGCCACAGCATAGTGCGGGTTCATTTTTCCACGCACGTGGTCTACCAGGGGTTGCGTGCACGTTTAAATTTTGTTTTCGGGGTGCATGTGCATTGCGTGACCCGTCATCTTTCCCCAGGGGTCACAGACAGCCTTGCTAGAGCACTAGGGTACGAATTCCATCTAGTACCCTACCCCTTTCACCCCAATTGCCCAGGATAATTGTTTACTGCAACTCCCATTCGCACAACAACATCAGTGCCATGTTTGGGAGGCGACCAAGCAGTAAGGGATGCAAAGGTGGCCGAGCTCAAGGAGGTGGGCGCGGTAGGGGACGTGGCCAGGATGTGCAGGGTGGCCCAAGAGGCCAGTGTGTGGAGGACCAATCGGGCCCACCTCTGCCCCCCCCAATGGTTGGGGGAAATGTAGCTGACACCATCCCAGCTTAGCCCTTGTTAAACCGGCCCATATTGTCAACTGAACCAGCACAGGATGGCTCCCAGGCTGACTTCCGTGTCACCAAGTCTAAGCCACGTGTGGTGGTGAAAGTTGCTGTCACCGGCCACGTGGATCTGGGGCAGCAATGTCATCTGCTGCCCCAAGTAGCCAGGGTGAGGAGGCTGCAGGAGCAGCTGCAGCTCAATCCACCCCAGCTCCGAGTCTCTCAGCCGGGACAGTGTCGGTCCAAGTCCATCACACCGCGGCTGGTCCTGCCAACATCACCCTGCAGCCAATGCCTGTAGTAAGACCTTTAGTAATTGTGCCTTTGGAAACTTCCAGTACCCAGTCCACCTGCGCTTCTGCCCCTACCAACCAGAGCGGCGTAAACCACTCAGGATCCGCACCACCTTCCAAGAAAAAGAAGGGTGCTCTTGCACTACAGGCTGGGACCCCAGACACAGCTACACACTCCGGCACGTCAAGGAAGCCTAGCTTCAATGAGGCGGAACTAGATGCACTTGTGGCCTATGTGTTGGCACATAGCTGCGAAATGGTGGTGACTGCAGGGTGCAAGACTACGCCTGCTCAACGTAGGGCCCACTGGCAGACCATCGCGGACCACATTTGTGAGGCGCACAGCTGATGATTGCTATAAACTGTGGGATGACCTGAAACGCAGAGCAAAGAACACGCTGGCTTCCAATCATGCCTCTACTCTGGTGATTGGCGGTGGTTTTCCACCAGAGGACAACCAACTCACTGAACATGAGTCTGTCGCTGGAGGCTTCATCACAGAGGATCAGATCTGAGGCGTGGGAGACCTACCAGATCTTGAAGCATTGTCCGGTGAGTGGCCATGCATGTGTGTGCAATCCATGTGTATGTTGCTTGGTTGATGTGTTCAGATTGAGTGCCAGGTGAGGCTGTGTAGTCATGACTGGTATGGGTCACCCATGTGGTCCCTCCAAACCATTCCCCGGTTTGGGTATGACAGTATCCCTTCTGACCACAGTTGCCAAATTGCACCAGATTACTGCAGTTGCCCTTCAACTGTCATCTTACAAAAACATTGTTCAAAATGTTTTCCTGTTCATTCAGCCTGATTGTTTCAATCCTTGCCATTTTTAGGACATTTTTTTTGACGTACTGCCACAAATGTGACGTACTTCTGTCACAGATTACACCCCACAATGGCCCACATCCATTACCTTGTTATGGGAATGATTTAACCATTCAGGCTGATTGAGTAATGGGCTGCACACAATCATTTTTGGGCCCTGTTTGAATGTTGAACATGACTGTTGTCCGATGTCATGTTGAAGTGACCAACCATTGATGTATTCATCTGCCTGCCATCACTGTATCAGTGCACACTGGATCTGTTGCAGCGTGTGGCACATGTGTGTTTTGTCACACTATTTTGCATGTTTTATCTCATTATGTCCATCTCACATGGATAGGTGACAGTACTGATTTCCTACCATATGGCTGTACTTGTCAAATGTATCATGGCTATGCTACGTGCCATCTGTGTGATGGCATGTGTCATGTATGTGTATTGGACATGCCACTGACAGGCTAATGTGTGATGGCAGTGCTATCCAGCATGCTGCGCATGTGTTGCTTTTCCATGTTGGAGTCCTCAGTGTCTGCTTTTTGCCTCCTCTTCCAACTCATTGACAGTGCATGCATGCCAGGGTTATAGTCATGTGGGACATGTGCAATGTATGTACTGGATCTCTGCCTCGTGAGGCCTATGTGTGTGTTATGGTGCTCATGCCTGTTTCCATTTGTTATCTTTCATGTTTTTGCGGGTGATGAGGCACTTGATGCTGTTGAGAAGGAGGGGATGGTGCAGACCCAGGAGGAATTACAGCCACAACCAGGCACCAGTGGAGGACGTGGGGTGGTGGTGGGTGAAAACCCAATATTCCTGCAGACCATACTGTCCACGGGTGTCTCTGGGTACACCTCCGCAGACCTCTATGAATCAGGTGCTGAATCGGACAGTGAGACATATGTGCCGTCGCAGGTGAGTGTTTCTGGCAAGGATGCTGTTCTGTCCAACCCACCTGCACCGGGGGTAGACCTCTCTATGGGGATTTCAGTGTTGGTAAGTCCACCTTTGGTGATTACGGATGCAGGGTCACACGCCACAATATTCGCTCCTGTTCCTGGGCCAGCAGATCAAAGGAGGAATGCAGTCCTGCAGCCTCAGGCAGTGCCAGCACAGCAAGGTGCAGATCGCCTTGCCCCAAACAGGTGTGGTGCCCGCCAACGAGGTGGCCGTGTGCCACCAGGCAATACTGTGTGGGAGAACTCCATGTACAATATAGCAGCATAACAGGGGGCATCATGTGAAATGATGGCTCAGGTAATGGATAGGGTGGCCACTCCCACTCTCCCCCCTGAAAGGCAGATAGAGCTCCAGCAGCAGGCAACAGACTCCATTTGCCACTCACACAGGGAGGACATGTTGGCGTCCAACAGGGACCAACGGGCTTCACTGGAGACTCTGCGTGCAGCCATATCTGTTCTGTAGAGTCACAGTCCCACAGGGAAGCCCTGAGGTTAGAACACGGGTCCCTTAGAGATACTCTGGGTGAACTTGAGGTTTCCCAGAATTTTAGGTCAGATCAGCAGCTGGAGCAGCTCACACGTTCACTCTCAGCTGAGCTCCAGGCAACCCGTCAGGAGATCTGGGCATCATGCGAGGCCATGCAGGCAGAAATGCGTGCTACCCGTGAGGTGCTGCATGGGGATCTCCGTACCATCATCCTTCCAGACCGCATGCTCGCTGCCATGGAGGACCATACCAGGGCTTTGCGTGGGCTGCCTCCCATATCACGGCCACCTCCCGATGTAGCAGCAGAGGGTGATGACAGCGACGGCAGTTCTCCCACTGTAGCATAGCCATTCAGGCCTTGGGCCCATGGAGTTTTTCTTTTCTCAACATCCACACATGTGGGTGTTGGGTGCACCCTGTACCTCGTCCCTCCTGGGTGGCCTCCCGCCCCCCCTGGTCCACACATGGCCATTTTTGATTATTTTTTTGTTTGTAAAGTTTGTTTTTTACAGTGTGTAGCTTTGTGTGGCTCCCGTGGGCATCCACTATGTATTCCAGCTGGGCACATGCAGACTTGTCCTGTCTTTGGGTTAGATGCTTGGTTTCCTGACACACACACCCCTCCTGCTTCCCCTTTGCATGGGCTTGCAAAGGGTGTGACCAAGTGACAGTAACGTACACAGTGGCATTGGGCTCCCATGAGTTGTGTGGGCAGTCTGTAGTCAAAACTGTGTGTACATCCCTAGTGGGGATTGTTGTTAGATTCTACACTGCATGGTGTATTGATATGTGCTTGTGAATCCATGTCCTTCTCCTCATATACATGTAGGTTCTTCATGTCTTCACAAGGCCGCCTCCTTTGCAGATGCAGTTCATGTTGTATGCAGTACACTGAGACATTTACCTGACAGCAACACTCTGCAGTTGGAAGGGATCAATGTGCTGGCTTAGTCAGGTTGTGAGACTTGCACTACTTTATTTTTTTCCTGTCATATATTGCCACGGTTTCATCCTGTACTGATGTTTTGTGTTGCTGGTAAGTAGTTGTTCATGTGTGCTGTTTCTTATTGATTACTGAGAGTGTATTGTCTGTGGCCTGTTTACATTAGGGACAGTGCACTTTGTGACACTTGTGTCATGTGTTGTGCATTCATTTGGTTGCTTTCACATTGCATGCCATGCCATGGTGTGTTGGGTAGCTGAGATGGAGAGAGGTTGGGTGACATGGCACTATTTTGATGTGGTATTTTTCAAGGGGGTAGTCATGAATGTGTGTCTTTTTGTGACACAGCATTGGGTGTCTTTAAGTAGGTAGGGATGCACACAATGTAACACTACCAGGTGAACAATCTCAGGCTGGCATGGTTGTGACAGTTGACTGTCCCTTTTGTCATCATCATTGATTGTCAGCTGGTATGTGCCAGGCCTGTGTGCACTCCGCAGGGGTGGGATTTTAGGTGAAGTAATTTGCCACAAGCTGGGTACGGGCTGCCTCACCACGTGCCCTTTCACCTCCCATGCGCAGTGGCCGTGCATGTGGTTGGGGATGTGGGGGCACCACCATGTCCACCGGCACGCCCCGGCGGGTTGCAACGTAGTGCAGGACACATGCTGCCACTATGATCCTGCACACTACTGGGGGCGTGTATAGCAGCTGCCCATCAGAGCGGTCAAGGGAGCAAAAGCATGACTTGAACACTCCAAATGTGCGCTCCACTATGCCCCGGGTTGCAATATGGGCTGTGTTGTATCTTACCTCGGATGGTGTGGTGGGGTTCCGAATTGGCGTCATCATGTAGGTGCTCAGAGGGTAGGCACTGTCCCCTGGGGAAGTGATTATGGCTATCATTAGTGGGGTTGTCACATTACTCAGTGTCGGACATGCATGCATGTGCAGAGGCATTTATACTCACCAATCAGCCATGCGTTGCCCTGCCGCCCAGCTCCCATGTCCCGGTTTAGGGGTGACATTCTGAAAATTAAACTATCATGGCTTGACCCTGGATAGTTGGCATATATTGAAGTGATGATTCCCTTGGCATCACATACTACCTGCTTGTTGATTGAATGCCAGTGCTTGCAGTTTCGATGGAGGCCCTGGGAGGACGTAGAGCCACATGGGTGCAATCAATAGCACCTAGCACTTTGGGGAAGTGTGCCACCACGTAAATGTCCTGGACCACGGTCTGCCTTTCTGCAGGTGTTCTGGGCATGTATATGTGCCTGCGGACTGAGGGGTGTGCAGTCATGATGGCCAACACCTGGTGTAGGCAGCGTGACTGCGTGGCCTGTGACACACCCCCCACTATGGCACTTGTCCACTGAAATGAGCCAGTAGCCAAGAAGTGCAGTACATTGAGCACCTTTTCCAAGGGGCTCAGTGCTTGCGAGCACAGGGTGGGTGATGTGAGGTCATCCTCCCATTCACACACCAGGTCGAGGATTATTTGTGGTGGAAACCTGTACCTCCCATACACCTGGTCATCAGGCATCCCAAAAAGGCTTTTCCTGGGTAAAAAAATGCGGGGCCTAGCTATCCTCCTCTTCCTGCGATGTCCCACGACCACTGCTGCGAGGAACGGTATATTCATCGTAGCATCTGAGCTTGTTTGTTGTTTGCGCGCACTTTTATGCTGCACGGACCGCTTACGCCTGCTTCCTGCTGGCGTACGTGTTTCCGGATTAGCGCGTCTTTTTTGGCGCACACCTTTCCCCTGTTCGATTCCATGAATACGTGTTGTTGGTGCGCGTGTGGTCATTGCGAGCATTTACCTCCTGTACTTCCCCCATAACGCCCACATTTTCACGCGTTGTTCCCCATTCCGCGTGTTACGCCCCGTGTTACGCCCACTTTTGTTGTGTGCCGTGTGCTATCTGCGCATCCCCTGTGCGCGTAGCGCACACGGTTTAATGACGTGTGCGCCCGTGTGCGCCACCCACGATTTTAGCGCACATCCCAGGATTTACACGCGCACTGAATTCCATGAATAGATTGCGTGGCTTTGGCACGCGTGCGCTGCGATTTTCACGCTTGCGCTGCGATTTTCACGCTTGCGCTCCCCTTTTCGGCGCACATTTATTCCATGAATCGGCCAGTTAGTCTTCAGCCCTAAGCACCATGCGTTTTCCTAAAAAGAGCCTCTATCAATTGCATCACTCCACCTTCATCCGCTAGCTCTCATTGACAGGCTCAAACGTACGAAATTAGATAGCCTTCTCCCATATTTGGATGGATTAGTTCCACTGGCCCAACCACCGACTGGAGCTAACGTTGTGATGGATACTGGCCACTCCTCTTCCATCGATGTATGGCAAGCTACCTTTTTCACAGATGACTTGACCTGCTCTCCTTTCCTTCTCGATTCTCTACTTCTTGAGAATCCTGGACCATCTCTTCCTTCCCTTTCCTCTCAGGCTGAAAAATCGCCTAAATCTACTCGACCTGATATAAATAAGAGCTTGATAAAGATTGCTATTCTCAGTACCCGCTCACTTGTTAAAAATGCACAGGATTTGCATGACTTCATCCAGAGTTACAACCTCAACATTCTTTGAATCACTAAAACCTGGATTCAAGATACGAGTGGCCCCTCCATTTCTCTGGCCTCCCTTCCAGGTTACATTTTCTTCAATGCCAATCGCATTGAGGGCCAGTTTGACGGAGTAGCTATGATTGCAAAATCTGACCTAGGACTGTTTCCAGTCACAGCCTCATGTTCAGACTGTGAAATTCAACATGTTACAAGGACTCCTTCGCCACAGAATTGTGTCAATATTGTTCTAATTTATCGCACCCTCTGCCCCATGCCAGAATTTAATGAAGAAATTCTCACAATCCTTAAATGACCTTATCAGCCTAAACTCTGCCACTCTTTGGGTGACCTGAGCCACTGGAAAGGGGACAACAGCAATAAGGAAGTGGTACAGTCTATCCGACAGCGATCATGAAGTCATTAACTCGGAGCCAACTATGGCCAACCAAAATATACTTTACTGGATAGTGACTAGGAAGATTAAATCCCAGGATGTGATTACCACCCCTTGTGTTTGGTGTCACCATTATATCATTAGTTTCACATTGCAACTCCCTGAACCCTTACCTAGGCCTTCCAACAACATGAAACTAGTCACAGGTCAGAATTTTTTAAAAAGTGCGTCCCCATTATGCTTAACTCTACCCCTAATGATCAAGCAGAACTTTTGGTGTCCACTTTCACCGACACCTTTACTAAAATGCTTGATATCATTGCCCCATCAAAACGAAATTAGTTAGAGACAAACCAAGACACCAAAATTGGTTTACATCTGAGTTAAGGGACTTGAAGAAGAAACAACGTGCTCTAGAACTTCACTGGATAAAACACTCTTCCGATGCTTCCAGATTAGAGTTGAAACACGTAGATAAATCCTATAAGTCTTTAATCTTACACACAAGAAAGAATTTCTTCAATTCCCAAATACAACAGTCTTCAAACTCTATGGTAAAGCTCTTTCAAATATTGAAGTCCCTGGATAAACCTGTAAGCGATATTCAATCAACACTACAGCCAAGTCAATGCCTAGTCTGGGATGCTGAGGAAAACCCTTATTAATGTATTTTTATGTCTAGTTCAGTACTCTGGATGACCACCCTTGTATAACACCCCCCTCTTAGAATCCCCCTGACCCCACTGAGCCAAGAAGTAGGTTTGTTTTGCAAATTAAAAGGTTTATTTGAGAATGTAAACAATATATATATATCACACTTTATAATAAATTAATATCTGATAGTACACTTAGACATATGATGTTGATCAACAATGGGTAATCTGGCACTAGCACACTTCTTTACAATCAATGAGGAGTTAGTATAGGATGGATAAAGTAGCAAAAATACTTTTATGATTTCAAGGGAAAAGCAATGAGGAATAAAATGCAGTACAGAAATACTTGATATGATTTTAGCAAAAGATAAGATAATCACTTTTTCTCTGCCAATTCACCCCCCTCCCCTATGCAAGGTAAGAAATGGAAGGAGATGGAAAGAGGAGCACACAGTTCTCAGGAATGCAATCAAATACAATACGAAATTCAGTTCCCCCCCAGCAAGCTTAGAGGAAACAGGTAGGAGTTTGAAACACAGGCCCAAAATGCTTTTTAATTGTGATGGCAATGGATGGGAAAATGTGCCAACTGATTTTAATTCCCTCTAGAGATTCAGGGTGAGTGGGAGATGCGTGTTGGTATTAGTTCAGGCTCACTTTAGCAATGCTCTATGAGTTATTACCAAGTTGCAACGGATTTTAACAAAAGAAAGAATAGAGCTGCTATTTTGACAAGTGGAGAAATTGAGCCAAAATCGCAAACCGCGGAAAATTTCACGAGTGCGTAAATCGTGATTGCGGAAAAAGTATAAGGAGTAGGAAGTCGGTTCTAGGTTCGTTGGAAAGCCTAGATACTAAGCTTTCAGATGAAAATTTCGTTCCTAGCCCAAACGGTTCCAGAGATACGGACGATTAAATTAAGGTAGTTTTTCGGATTTAAAGTAAACTCAAAATGACAGGTGACAGCTTGCAGCTGCATAATTGACAGGTGACAGTTGTGCGGCTTTAAAAATAACAGATGACACTATTTCTAGGAGGCAGTTCTACTCAGGTTAAAATAGTTTGGATAAGATTATTTTAACTAAGAGATTGGTTCTGCACAGTTCTGCTAGGTACTCACAATATAAATTTGAACTAGGCCTCGTCACGGATCTGGTCAACACGTCCGGCTGCGGTTCTGTCTGCTTGGCGGGTCAATCAGGCACTGGTTCTGCTCACAGCGATCTGGGTCAGCTCTGCTCTGCTGGTCTAGCCTCTCTGGATTCTGGATGTAACACTGCTTTCTGGGTACTGCAACATGTTCTTGCAAAAATTCTCGGCAAAATTTCAAACAGCTTGCTCGGCTGTTGAATAGTTTGGTTAGTTTTGAGGCCTGCTGAAGAGGATTCAGCTGGTGGATTCAGTCCTCTCTGCTACAAATTCTGGAGTTAATTTCTGCTACAGGTTCTGGAGATTGATGGATTTGAAGTCTGGATCTCTGGATGTGAAGTCGTCGGTCAGCATGCTCCGCAGCAAATGGAATTGAATGTCTCTACCTGTCCCAACAGTCTCTTTTTATGTGTTTTGAAAATGGGTGTTTGCCTGGGCCTAGCTAAGCCTGCCCCTCTCTACTTGTCATTGGCCCAATCCTCCCCTCTCCCATGATTGGGGGGAAGGAAATGGATTGTCATCATGATGAGGTCTGTTTATGGGTCAGAGAATCCTCCCCTGGTCAGCTTGCCCACAAATCTATATTTGATTCAAATACATCTTTCCCAGATATACAATTTGTTGAAATTACATGTACACATTATATATTCCTTATGGTCCATGCTTGTCCGCCTCTGATCTTCCCGGGGGCTTGCATTCAAAAATGACAACATTTTGCGCTTTTTAACTGGTTTTGCAATATCGGGCATTTACCCAAAATTACACACATGTGCGCAAGGAGTATGGACATTAATTGATGAAGTGTCAGATTTTTAACATGCAGACATTTGGAGTAAGACCCTATTTTCCGCTAGCAACCCCCCAGCATACACCACAGGGTCCTAACGCCTCTTAAAGTGTTCACAGAAAAATCACAAAAATAATGATATTACTTATATAATTCTGACAAGTCCACACTATGAGTTATCTATCTTTTTAAAATTATGCTCTGGTCAAAAAGGGGTGTGGCTTCCCACATCACAGGGTGGAATAACTGGTTTATCCACTTCCCCAAAGCCAGCTTGTTCACAGAGGCACAGCTGCCCCCCAGTTTCTCCCAAGAGGAAGCTATTTTACGACGCCCCCAATATAACATTTGCCTGAGTCCAGGACAGGCCTTTGTTCAACTCCCTGTAGTCCCCAGCTGCCGCTCCCCTTTCAATCAACAGGGCCATGTTACCTCAGGATGCAGCGAGGCCTGGCAGCCAAACCTGGGAACACAGCTGTTGATCCAGTTTCAACTCCTGTCGGGGGTAGTTGTCAGGCAGAATTCAGTTTCATTAAGCCAGGTTTCAGCTAAATGTCACTTTTTGTTCCCAGTTTTCTACATTCAAATCAAACTGACAATTTTTACATATACATCAAATAATAACTTCCTTCAAGTCATTTCAGAATATAGTTTTACATTGTATCCACCTCTTAGCAAGTCTTTCCTTGGTCTGGTTTTGTTTCATTTGTTCAGTTTTACACAAAAGTCTGGTGGTTTTAAAACGCCGGCTTTCTGATAGTGGTGAGTACCGGTATTGCAACCATTTTTGGGATTAAGAAAATGAATTCCCCACAGTTCTGAGTTGCTTTTTGGCAATCAGCATTGACATTCCCAATGGTTTCAGGCTACTGTGTGTGTAGCCCAATGGTGGTTTTAGGCAGTGCCCTCCTGTGCTCACAACATAGGCAAAAATGGGTGGCAGCCTATTCTTCATGTTTTCCCTGTGCACTCTCTGGGGAGTTCTGGCCATCATGATGTTTTCCATGCCAGTACTGCACAGTTTTATAGTAGGGCTTGGATGCATGGGTAAAAACATCTCACAAACCGAAAGCCTCTGAGTCTCTGTTTACACCTACCAATCTTGATTGTACTCGGACATCAATCGCCTTTAGGGATACAATTTCCAGCTCTCGGAACGGGATAATACTAACCCTGGGACTTTCCACTCCTACTGGACATCTAAACCATCTGACAGCGAAAGTCTCGACATCTCCTGAGTTCTCTTTCTCTCAGATCTCCCTTTGAGACATGACTACAATGCTCTCTACAAGGCGTGTGACTTCATGTCATTATAATCTTCTACCTCCTAAACTTATCTTAGAACATAAAGATCTTTTTGCCCCTTTTCTTAACTATTTTGTAAATGACTCATTTAGAGATGGTCAGTCCCCAACAAAATAAAGAAAGTAACTATTTCACACATACCAAAATAAATTAACATTGATTCCACAAACCCTAGCAACTTAAGGACCATTACCAACAGCCAATTTCTTTTGAAAATTCTAGACAAAGTTCCAACCTCCCAATTGCAAGCGTTCACTGAATGCAACCACAACCTTCACAATAAAGAGTCAGGTTTCCGCCGCTCTTTTAGCACAGAGACTGCTCTGGTTGGCCTTCAGTCAATCTTCTAAAAATCATGGAGAAAGGGAAAGCCGGGATGTTGAAATTGTTAGATCTGTCTGCGGTGTTCCATCTTGTTGACCACAAGAGCCTCCTTCGGTGCCTGCTGAATGAAGACAATTGCTCCAAAGAGGCGGTGGACTGGGCACAGACCTTTTTTTCCAACCGTGAATTGAATATTCAATGGGGTTTGGCTTCTTCTTCCGCCTCTCCCATTCTTTGTGGTGTCCCACAGGGTGCTTCCAACTCACCCCTGCTTTTTAATCCTTGGAGGAACTGGATCTATTTTTTACCAACTAAGCTGATAACACTCAGCTGGTCATGGAGGTGAGTGGGGACCATGCCCGGGACTACATGGCCCGGGACTCCATGGCCCTTAACAACATCTACAAATCTTTCGAGTGTTGGATGTCCGAGAATTGGTTGTGTCTTACTGGCAGCAAAAACGAACTCCTTATCTTTGGCTCTTCCCATGCTTACACTAAACTTAGCCTTTCATATGACAACTTTCTTCTTCAAGATAACAAAATTGTGACCCACAAAAAAGTAAAAACCATAGGGGTTTACCTAGAGGTCTCTCTCAACTCGGATGCCCAAGGGCACCACCATTGCCGGAATTGGCTTCTCCGCAGCATCTGCGATTATCTGTATGAAAAAAAACTCAGTGACCATAGCTCGTGCTACAATTTTAACAAGACTGGACTACTGTAATCCCCTGCTAGGTGGAGCATTCAAGTCCAACATCCAGGCCTGTAAAACTATTCAAAATTATGCAGTTTGCGTGGACCTGAACGTCCCCAGAAGATCACATATTTCTAATTTCAGGAGAGATCTTCATTGTCTCCCGGTGCAGGAGCGAATGCATTTTAAAATGGGCACATTGGTGCACCATTGCCTTTACAGCAACACTCCCGAATATCTTAAAGCCTTGGTGCCTCTGTACCACCCTACCAGAATTTTGGGATCTTCCACTCTGACCCAGTTGCAGAGACCTAGATACACTCGATTCAGGGGTCTTGGAAGATCTTTCTCGGTCACTGGGTCATCTTTTTGGAACACTTTACCACCAACTTGTAGATCTATAACTAACCTGAAGCTTTTTAGGAAAACCCTGAAAACTCATTTGTATTTCCCTGGACCTTGACAGATATGTATCTCAGTAATTCTTGCTTCTTCCAATGATTTTTGTCCTGTCTTTCTGTTGTCCCTCTTCTGTCTTTGTTGTGCCCTGATGCCTGCAGGCCTCCGGCACATTATAAACATTAAACACAATATGTTTCTATAACAGGTAACCCGCCATTATTAGGACGTACCTGTTTTTGGAGGTTGGTCGACCAGTTTCAGTGGCTGATAAGGTTAGTTTCACTTTCTTCAGGACCAATGATAATACTGTTAGTTTGTAGCACATGTAATCAATCACTTCTGGTTATAGTATCCTATGCGTTCTGACTGGCATAGGGCTATCAGCTGCCTGTAAGGAGACAGAAGGGGAGAAGGGACAGCAAAGGGTAGGGTTACATTATCCCTTATGGTCATGGGTAATAGTGTATTACTTGCCCATCATTATTTGCTTACCCCGTTTGCAGCGCATCACTATTAATCCAGTGATAGGATGGTCTGTGTCTCTTTTTTTTTGTTTTTCTTTTTTTTTTTTACCTGTACACAATAAATATAAATGAAGCAGTGTCAGGTTCAGATTCAGGTTCAGAGAGGGCTGTTTGATAAAACAATGATTTCTTCAATCAATCTATTATTCACATTATTCTAGTTCAAAAGAGCAGAGGAACCCATGCAATAGTGGGCAGTCAGAAGGTATGCCCACCGATACACAACCTCCTCCATCTCCTCCATATGCTCCCGCTGACCTTTGTTTCCTGTCTATATTTCTTGTAAATGCCATGTGATTCCTCAGTGGTGGGCGCAGTGTTCCCAGGCCTTGCCTTATGAAGGCTAACGTCCAGTTCCTTAACAGCGCATGTGCGTTCGCCGCAAGCTCGGCACTGTTAACATGGTCGCCACTTTGGAAAGTGTGGCCTTGAATGAAAATTTGTAGAGAAGCAAAAGATTTGTATCCGTTCTCTATTCAATTTGTGGTTTGTGCTGTCGCTATGATCTGATATGATATGGCATTTGTAACGCACCTATACACAAGTGTTTCAAGGCGTGACGATGCAAGGGAGGGAGGACAGAGACAGCGATCTTACTAGGCCAAGTTATAATGAGATTGCGCAAGTGCAGAGGAAGGGGGAGGGGAAAAGTGCCAGGGGAAAAGGGAGGGGGCAGTGTTGTACATGAGATCAAAACAATATCAAAAAGTGCAGCCAGCAGGTGGCAGATGCAAGGGTAATTGCAGAGAGCAGGTGTCCAAAAGTTCAGGTAGGGGTACTGTAGGGTTACAGATGCAGACCCAAGTGCAAGGGTTGCCGGGAGGCATTGCGGGTGTGCAATTGGGTGGGTATGGACCTGGGCCCGAAATCGGAAGGTAGCCAGGTGCCCAGTGCAGTATCAGACAGGAAATCAGCAGGGGAGAGGAAGAGAGAAGTCAGAGAAAACAACCCAGTGTTGTTCTATCATGTGTTCAGCACTTTCCACTCCCCTCCCCACCCCACAAACTTCCCCCCTTCCCTCTCCCTTGCACTTGCACGTTCTCAATGTCACTGGGCCTAGTAAGATTGTTGTTTTGTCCTCCCTTGTTTCCCCTCCCTTGCCTCGTGGCGCTCTGAAAAACCTGTGTATTTGTGCGATACAAATAAAATATCATATCATATCTTTACAGTGATAAAGCAAGCAAATGATCAGCTACATTGACGCACAGCCTAACGCATTCCTAAAGCTTGTCGATTCATCGCCATCTTAGTCCTGGTGTTGCCAAGAATTGATTATGTGAATTCACACAATCATATGCTTCTAAAATGTATTTCAATTAAAAGCAATGGCTACATAAAAAAGAATCAAGAGGCTTACATATTTAACTGAAACCTATGGACCACATTGAATAAGCGATACACACCACTGAATTAGGGCCTGTCCAGAACCGTATTGAGTTCCAAATTGTCAAGATAAATTGCAGACTTACCGAGTCAAAGGGACAATTTATTTTCAGAAACGCATGCACAAATATTAACCCCCAAGTTCATTGCAGTCACACAATAGTCACCCGCTGACAGGTCTACTATTGGCTGATTTAATATTGAATGGCAGAATTTCTTTCAGAAGAAGTCATGGCACAAAGTGAAGCTGCCTTGCTCTATGTAAGGACAAGCAAAAACAACTCAATAAGGACTTATGTGCCATATGTCTTTTGCAATATTCTGATTCACTTGTATCATATTTCCTATGTACTATTCTGCATCATGTGTCTTATGCACTATTTTGTATGATCTGTAACATATAACCGTCTCCTTATCCATTAGCGCCCAGATATCTCTGGATCAGGTGCGCTATACAAGTAAAATAAACAATCAAACAAACAAACAAACCTCACATTCCAGAGGGATGGAAGGCAGACTTGTGAAGATAGGTTTTTGCTGACAAAACTGTCTTCAGCAGCAGCAAGTTCACAGTGAGAGATAAGTACTTAATGTTGCCTACAGTATATGTCATTGACATTTGTAACCTAGGCCGACGACAAACTGTCCCTTTTCTCTGATGCAATCAGCTGCATAATGCTCAGAGCACACTCCCTCCCTCTGTTTCCCCGCAGACTGTTCTGGTAAAAACAGAAGGGGAAAACAAGTTGCCAAACAGTGACTGCCATCTTGGATTCATGATTCCAGCCACTGTTTTGTACAGCATTTGTAAAAGTATTTAATATAGCCATGCGTTCACTCCTATACCATGTGTGCTTTTATAACTATGTTATATTTAGATTAAGTGTTGTTGGACTCTTGCTTTTAATACTTCCTGTTATTTATTTTTTAAAGTCTTCAGGGTGTGAAAAATGTGAATAACTGCTATCGTACATATTGTGTTAGTCAATGTGTTCCTGCACTCTAGTCTTATTCACAAACTGTTTCTTTTCATTTAGGAATGGACAGAGGACAGCAGAATCATTATTCAGAAATGGTGAAAGCTCTTGTTTCGTTTTATGATTATTTCATGCTTGAAATTTGGTCACCTACCATGTTAACTAGTAGCACTCTAAATCTGCAGCACTTATCCTGGTCAATATTGCCATTTTCTTTAAGCATTTCAGCTTTTTGAATTTGCTCTCCTAGGCAAGTATTTCCTCTAAAATAAAAAAAAACAATATGTCAAAAGGTCAGTCTCAAGTACAGTATGTAAATGCAGTAAATTTTTGTGACAGTAACTCCCCTCATCCTTTATCTGATATCATCCAGCCCACTCCATCATCCACCATCCCTCCTGATTCATTCTCACACACACAAGTTGCCTGAAGTTGAGGCAGAGGAGCAACACGAATTGAGTAAAGCATGTCTCCTGGTCCCGTAAGTAATTCAGAATAAGTGCCTGCTACCTCTGAAGGAGACACGACAGCCAATTCAGAATCCTGACTCCTGAATCTGAGTTGCCAGTCCCCACCTACACCATAAAGCCAACTCTGGGTCTGGCCTAAGGGAGGTGCCAATGACATCACAGCATTGTAAAGTGTCTTGCTTTAGAAGCAGGATAAAATCTGGCCAGAAACTGCACACTCTCACTGTGCAGGTGACCAAGTGTGAAAATGAAAGACTTTTTTAATGTCTTAACAAAATATGCTTAACACATAATCCTGCTACTGTACAATAAGCCCATTGAGCAAATTGTGTATCGAAAACGCAAAAGGTGGCATTCATGCTCACAGTGTGCACAACATATTGAAATTGATATCCCTAGACTGCTACAGAAGACACCATCATGTTGGCTATGGGGACAACATTGTGTAAATCTAATGAAGGTAGGCACTCTGCTAGAAGAATCAGAGGCAGGATGGAATGCAATACCCCACTCTGAAATGTTTTTGGGAAAAAAAGAGAATCTGCCTTTGAGGCTTTGGCCAGTTGAAATCTTTCCTGAAGAGGTACTGACCAGGAAAATAATGGAATACAAATGATTTCTCTGTTCTTGAGGTGGCATTCTAGCAATCACTTACACTGCAGTTGGGAACAGTCTAATGTATTCACAATTCTGGCTTAGTTTAAGTGTTTTGGGGGAATTGGAGATCCATTGTGGCCTTCAATGGCCTTTGCCAACTGTATGTGAGCAGTGAATGCACAGGACACACCCAAAAGAGCGGACGCAGTATCATGTTAAGTCCGGTTCCTTGTGTTTTTGCCAAGGTAAATTACTTTGATGTAATTATTTTGAATTAATTGGGGTGTCCTCCCACCATGCCCCCTGTCCCTTGACTACCTCTCCCAAAACCCTCCCCACCCCCTTAATCAACAACTGTCTATTTAAATCAAAGTACATTTGAAGTAATTACTTTGTAGCAAATTACTTCGAAGAAATTGCTTTAGTTAAAACCACGTGATACCATTGAGACCATGTCCAGCTCCCTTTGGCTTCTCAAAAAAACACATCACTAGTGAATAGGCCCTTGATAAAAAAAAAAAAAAAAAAAACATCTTGAGAGCCACGGGTTGCAGACCAATGTCCACGAGGAATGCTATACATTGTCCAAAAATGAATTACTAACTAACCCAACATTGCTAAGGGTTCACAGTTCTGGAAATCGTATTATTACCAAATGAGATTGTTCAATTGTACGGACATTGCTATGTATGAAGTTCCCCCATATACAAATAAATGAGACAATGTATCTTAGTGATTTAAGATCTGTACATTATATTTCCCTTGGCTTGGTGTACTGCGGATAACCCCTGTCTCTCTGGCCTGGTCATATGTTATGTGATATTGTGATATTAGGGTTTATTAAGCCTTCCCATGGGATATTCCATGGTTAATGTATCACTCATGTTCCGAGCAGATATTGCTACATGTCATGTTATATCATTTGGAGAACTCTCTGGGGAACTAGTGTAGTTATTGAAAATGCACTAGTTTCTTGATTTACAGTTCATTAAATGGATACTGCAGTGCCTTTTGTGAAATCATTATTTTTACAGGGTATTGATTGACCTCATTTTTCAAGTTCAGGAGTCAACAACATCATTTTCCAATTGATTTGTGTCGACTGAGTCTGTTTTCTTTTTTCAAATGCAAGGAAACTGGGCATAACATGTGAAATTCATTAAATTCTGCCTCTATTGGAATAGCCATGCCTCCCATTGCAAAGTGCATCTGCATGGGTGCTGCAACTCTATGGGGACGAGTTTCTCCACCTTTGCAGAGCTACTCCCTGCAGCATGGCATTACAATGAATAGACACACATGAAATACCTTGCAAACGTGCTCCCTCCATGTTGCCCACTGTGATCGGCTGTATGTTTAGAATGGGGAACCTCCTGTTTATTTGTGTTAAAAGGTGTATTTGCTCAGAAGTGACAGTAAAAGCGTGAAATGCCTGATACCCGTTAAATAGCCAATAGCTTCAGTTTCCATAATAATGTCTTTGCCACCAATGCCACAGAATATAGCTGCTTCTATTACTGTCACTTCCGAATGTAATGACAACAAAAACACAGGATACTGACATCAGTGGCAGATGATTACTATCAATGCCACAGAATGATGGGTTCAATCTGTGGAGGAAACGTGTAGTGGCCAGAATGTGTGACTGCCAAATCACTGTGCATGTTTCAGAAACTAAAGCCAGTAGATGGCGCCTTTCAAAATGATTACTTCATGGAGGAACACAGCAATCTACATCTGTTTAGGAAGTATGAACACTTTGACTCCTTTTAAGAGGCTAGTCTGTCAGGTGACACTTAATTTGTTAGTCCTACTGGTTTTGAGTTGCTATTAATCCATTCATTCTGTCGCGTCTTATCTGAGTTGGGTGGTAAAAGAGTCTGCTCAACCACCTTTCAAATAATAATTCATCCACATACTCAGAAAGCAAGAAATGCACCAGACTATGTTATTGTGTTACTCAAGTTTTAATGTATGCCCATTGTGATGACACGTGTTTCGGCTACCGAAAGCCTTCCTCAAATCAGGGCTAGTAGTACTATCATTAATAATCACATGACAGTTAACACAATGAATAGGTAGAAAAATAAAGTAAAAAACAAAAATAAAAAACACAGAGATTAGGGGTTGAAGAGAGGGAGGATTGAAGGGTCATTTTTAGAAATTGAGAAAAACAGAACAAAAAACAAAATGTAAGGGTCAGATTTCCACAGTGCACACAATAGTAAAATATAAATCCATATTACTCTCATATGGGTATGTGTACTATTGATGTTCCACAATACCTTTGTAGCGTTGGTAAAGTAGCAAACGTTGTTAGGTATAAAACCAATTGTAAGGGTCCGATCCCTGTGGGTAAATACCATAATATTGTATTCAGTGTCTATTGCTGGTTGTCACAGAAAGTTCAATATTACAGTTTTATACACCCTGTATAAAATAATCCATTTGGTCTTGTTTTTATTCTATTCATAGCTAATCGGCATTCTATCTTCGCATATTTGCATTTCATTTATTTCGTATCCAGTGTGATTCAAGTATTGTAACTAATTAAATGCATATTTAGACTGCTCACGTTCTTATTCTCTATTCCAGAAGTGCCAGAGCTATGTTTGCATCATTTACACTATAATCTGAACACTTTTGATTTATATAGTGGTTACCTATCTGGACTGGGGTGTGCTTGTAATGTATTGCTCATATGGTGCTATTGATCCTCACACTGCAGTGTCTGCACCTTTGTACTTTCTTAATTGTTCAATAAAGTAGCGCATACGTGACTTCCCAGATTTAAAAAAAAAATCTCTTTTTATTTACTCGCGATTAGTTCCCCGACCATACCATTTCACATATCTACATCACAAGTTGTTTGTTACAATGATCGTAATACGCTTCCATTATAGGATGCTGTGATGGAGATACAGTAGCGGCCAATACAGAACAAAACAGGAGGGAGGGGTATGAGTCTAATATCACACCCGACAAAACAAATCTAAGAGACACGAGAGAAAAGACACAAATGACATATCCCAGAATGCCCCAAGGGATACATAATCAAAACAAAAGCCAGAAAATGGGGATAGAAATCAGACAAGGAAGACGAAAAACCACGTTTCCATATAATGGGGGTTCCGGGCAGGCGGGGGTTAAATACAAGCCTAACTCTGTGAAGTTGAAGCTGGGAGGAGGTGAATTAGCCTCAGGTGTAAGGAGCCCAGGGGAGCGAACGCCCAACGCTAATTGCTGGGGAGGAGACTCACCGGGGTTAAAAGCATCAGAAAACAGCTCAACTTGTCTCTCGTTTTGCAAGAGTGGAAGGAGGCTGACAGAGTGGACTCGGAATGGTACGAGGACAGTACCCCATATCGGTGGGCGTATTAGAGGGAAAGGAAATCTCACTGGAGTGTTCCATACCGGGCCTGTAGTCAAATCCGACTGCACAGCAGATGAAGACGCCTGAGTCACAACAGCATAAAAAGGAAAGTTTGTTTATTTACTGAATTGCAGCCCGAGGCCAGTGTGGAACAGCTGGCTCCGAGAACCTGCAGCAGAGCTTGAACAAGAAGGCTCTGAACCATTCAGGCGTGTGTAGTAAAAGCGCTCGAGTCCTGAATACATGATACTTTAAGAAGAGGAGTTCTCTCCAAGGGTTTTCAAGGTACAAACGGCTGTTTTCGAACAAAGAAAGGCTGCCATTCCTGTGTTCTCCATGTTTTGAACTGCATTCATTTGTGGACAAGCAATATTGCAATCCTTGAGTTTTTTTTTTTTTCGAGCAGCCTGGAAAACCCTTTATTTGTTTTTCGCTATGAACTTTAAGTGAAGTTAATTGGCTAAGGAGAAGACTGGTTGCACCCAACCATTTAACCATTGGTGAGCTGTAAGAATAAAATACTATTGGTTAACTTACCTTCTTTTTCTCTGGCTCACTACTTTACAGTGGTGGCAGCGGTGGGATTCACAGAGACACGTCTACCCTAAACCATGGAGGCAGTAATAAAGGCATTGGCTGAGGGGTGACAACAGTTACAACAACTAGTGCAGGTGCAAGGTCATCAGGCCCAAGCAGACCGACAAGCCCTGCAACAGGCTCTACAGGTACAAACTGCAGCCCAAGAGCACGGCAGGGAAGCCCTGAGGATTCTGGGGGAATCAGTAGCGGCACACAGGTCACATTCAGCCATACCCCCTACTGTGCTTCAAAAATACCAGGCGGGAGATGATCCCAGCTTCTTCTTTGTAAATTTTGAAAGAATAGCTCGAGCAGCACAATGGCCCCAGGACCGATGGTCTTTCTTTCTGGCGCCCCTTCTTACGGGAGTGATGCAAGGAGCCTATCAGGCGGCCAATCCTAACGGGGACACCCCATATGCCGACATCAAGAAGTCCATACTGGAGAGGCTAGGAATGGACGATGAATCATATAGGCTCCAATTCCGTGAAACCCGACTAAAAAACAGCGAAAGCCCAAGGCAGCTGTTTTACCGAGTACAAGACCTAATGGAGAAATGGTTACAAACCAATACAGCCACAATTGGGCAAATAAAAAAGAAGATAATGCTTGAGCAGTTCATTGAAGCCTTACCAGGGCCCATCCAGAGGTGGGTTAAGCAACATCACCGCTTGACTCTGTCTGAAGCTATTGATGTAGCCACGGCCTACCAAAAAGCTGGTACCCCTCGCAATGTTACAACGATACCAGCAAGGCACCACCATGATCTTTCCTCCTTGCGCGGTAACAACCGGGGAGGCGCCCCGGAGCAGAGAACAAGACCTGAACTGAAAACCAATAAAGGCTCCAACCTAATGAAAGGACAGACACCCCAATGCTTTGAATGTGGGGAATGGGGGCACATTGTCCGGTTTTGTGCCAAGAGAAACAAGACCGAAACCATGGAAATAAGGACCTTACAACAGCATGGAAATCGGAAGAAGCTGCCCTATGTGATAGAGGTAACAGTGGATGGACATCCACAACAAGCTATGATGGATAGCGGAAGTCGACAGACGGCCATACAACCACATGTGAGCGAACCAGATCCAGGACAGGTGAGATCTATTGACATTAAATGTGTACATAGGGATATTAAAGGGTACCCAACAAAAGAAGTGGTGTTGGGGTTGCAGGGGAAGGAACTACCAGTTAAAGTGGCCATTATCCCTACCCTACCCGCTCCCGTCCTAATAGGAACAGACATTCCTGAGTTTGATCAATGGTTAAAGGAAGCCCCTTGTCCACAAACCGAGATAAGAGGAAGGGACATAAGGGGAAAACTCACCAAGAACCAGAAAAGGAAGAATAAACAGAATGGGGTAAAAGAAGAGGATATTGCCCTCATAGACTGGCGAGTGGGGGATCATCTGCCATTCTTTCGGACTGAATCCGGTCTAGACGAAACCCTAAAACGAGCCTGTGAACAAGCTATAAACAAAAGGGAAACCCCAGCTACCACGCCATACTTCAAGGAGAAACAAGGGCTATATTATAGGGTGACCCAAGGAACAAATAACGAAGAAAAGGAACAACTGTTGGTTCCCCAGTCATATCGGAAGACACTGATTCAGCTAGCACATGATCATTCCACAGGAGGTCACTTAGCAGAAAACATGACGGGGAAACGGGTTTTACAGAACTTCTACTGGCCTGGGATATACGCGGATATAGCAAAATATTGCCAGGAGTGTGTCATATGTCAGAAAACGAGCAACCACACACCAGCCTGAGTACCCATGCAACGAATGCCCCTGATCAAGGAGCCATTCCAGAGGATAGGAATGGACATAGTAGGGCCATTAGAACCCTCTAGTCAAGGATTTAGGTTCCTCCTAGTAATAGTGGATTACGCCACAAGATACCCTGAGGCGTTCCCCTTAAGAGGAACCTCAGCTAAACAGGTGTGCGATGTACTATTACCCTTCTTTGCTAGGATGGGAATACCCCTTGAGATCGTGACAGACCAAGGGAGCAATTTCATGTCAGTTGTAATGAAGGAAGTGTGCAAAACCCTATGTACACATCACCTAAAAACCTCAGTGCACCACCCACAGACAGATGGTTTGTTGGAAAGATATAACAAGACCATTAAACAGATGATAAAGAGAGCCACCAGCCCTAAAGGATTGGGATGGGAACGGGTTTTGCCATGGGTGCTAATGGTTCTAAGGGATACACCCCAATCGTCCACAGGGTATTCCCCTTTTGAGCTGTTATTCGGAAGACAACCCAAGTCGGTGCTGGGATTACTAAAGGACAATTGGGAACAACAAGAAGAAACATCCCTCACTGACTATGTTCACGACCTGAGGGAGCAATTGGGGAAACTGAGGGAATACGCTCAAGAAAACCTGTGTAAAGCACAAGAAAGGCAAGAAAAGTATTATGACCAATGGAAGCAGACCCAGATCCTTGAAGATAGGTTACAAAGTAATGGTACTACTGCCTACCCACACTAACAAAATGCTGGCCCAATGGCATGGGCCTTATCAGGTAACCAAAATCCTGGGACCAGTAAACTATGAGGTGTAACAACGCAAACGAAAAAACAAATATCAAAATTACCACATCAATCTACTCAAGCTGTGGAAAGAAGGAACCCAAAGTGTGCTGTGTTCAACCTTATCAGATATGTCCGTCCCAGAACAATTGGTCCCAAACCAAACTAGTAGCATACAGGATGTGCAATTGGGGGAACAATTGAATGAGAACCAAAGAACAGAATTATTTGCTACATTGAACCCAGTAGCCGAAACCTTTTCTGGTATACCAGGGCAAACCCATTTGGCAACCCATGCCATACCCACGGAGTAAGGGAAAACGGTACGCCTTAGACCGTACCGAATTCCGGAGGCAAAACGAGGGGAGATCGCCAAAGAAATAGAAGAGATGCTGGCACTAGGAACCATTGTACCCTCAAAATGCTCCTGGTGTTCTCCAGTAGTCTTAGTGCCAAAACCAGACGGCTCCACAAGGTTCTGTATGGACTTTATGCAGCTGAATGCCATTTCGAGGTATGAAGCGTATCCAATGCCCAGAATTGATGAGCTCATAGAAAGACTTGGTTCGGCCACATACCTGAGTACCCTAGGCTTGACAAAAGGCTATTGGCAGATTCCCCTCGCACCTGCTGACCAGTAGAAAACAATGTTTGCCACACCCCAGGGCCTGTTTCAATTCATGGTTTTGCCCTTTGGGCTACATGGGGCTCCAGCTACTTTCCAGGCGCTAATGGATAAAATACTGACACCACATGAACAATATGCGGCTGCATATCTAGACGACATTATAATTTTCAGTAAAACAGTGGAACTAACATTTGTTACATTTAAACCAAGTAATACAGGTGTTAAAAGAGGCCGGTTTACA
Organism: Ambystoma mexicanum; assembly: GCF_040938575.1. Classification (NCBI taxonomy): domain Eukaryota; kingdom Metazoa; phylum Chordata; class Amphibia; order Caudata; family Ambystomatidae; genus Ambystoma; species Ambystoma mexicanum. The sequence continues at coordinate 617,862,373 of NC_090923.1, read as the reverse complement.
TATTAACCCAAACAAATCGAAACTGGCTACCCAAACCACCAAATAGCTGGGGTATGAGGTTGGAGGTGGTATCGTAACCCCATTGATAGACAAAATTCAAGCCATACAAAAGTTGAGAATGCCGGAAACAAGAAAAGAAATTCAAGCCTTTCTAGGGTTCGTGAGGTACTACAGGAGGTTCCTGCCTCGTTTCTCAACCATAGCAGCCCCCCTTACGGACGCTCTGAAAACAAACCGTCCCCAACAAATCTCCCCTGAGGCAAAACAGGCTTTTCAAACGTTAATACAAATGATTTACTCCAAACCTGTTCTACATTGTCCTAACTTTGCCAAAGAGTTCTATTTGCAAACAGATGCCTCAGGATGTGGTTTGGGAGCAGTACTATCACAGGGTACCGAACAAGACCTATGTACTATAGCTTTCCTCAGCAGGAAACTACTTCCACATGAGATCCCATACTCTACTCTTGAAAAGGAATGCCTAGCAATTAAGTGGGCAGTAGAGACACTAAGGTATTACCTACTGGGAAGGTGGTTCACCTTCTTTACTGATCACGCTCCACTGAAATGGTTGGCAACACAGAAAGACTCCAACCATAGAGTCCTACGGTGGTTTTTGACTTTACAACCATACCACTTCATAACAGTTCACAAACCTGGAAGGTATCAATTGGTGGTGGACTATCTATCCAGAGCCACTGACATGCCCGAACGCATGAGTCTTTGGGGGGAGTATGTGATGGGGAAACAGTAGCGGCCAATACGGAACAAAACAGGAGGGAGGGGTATGAGTCTAATATCACACCAGACAAAACAAATCTAAGAGACACGAGAGAAAAGACACAAACTACATATCCCAGAATGCCCCAATGGATACATAATCAAAACAAAAGCCAGAAAATGGGAATAGAAATCAGACAAGGAAGACGAAAAACCACGTTTCCATATAATGGGGGTTCCAGGCAGGCGGGGGTTAAATACAAGGCTAACTCCGTGAAGTTGAAGCTGGGAGGAGGTGAATTAGCCTCAGGTGTAAGGAGCCCGGGGGTGGGAACGCCCAACGCTAATTGATGGGGAGGAGACTCACCGGGGTTAAAAGCATCAGAAAACAGCTCAACTTGTCTCTCGTTTTGCAGCAGTGGAAGGAGGCTGACAAAGTGGACTCGGAATAGTACGAGGACAATACCCCATATCGGTGGGCATATTAGAGGGAAAGGAAATCTCACTGGAGTGTTCCATACCGGACCTGTAGTCAAATCCGACTGCACAGCAGATGAAGACGCCTGAGTCACAACAGCGTAAAAAGGAAAGTTTGTTTATTTACTGAATTCCAGCCCGAGGCCAGTGTGGAATGACTGGCTCCGAGAACCTGCAGCAGAGCTCGAACAAGAAGGCTCTGAACCATTCAGGCGTGTGTAGTAAAAGCGCTCGAGTCCTGAATACATGATATTTTAAGAAGAGGAGTTTTCTCCAGGGGTTTTCAAGGTACAAACTGCTGTTTTCGAACAAAGAAAGGCTGCCATTCCTGTGTTCTCCATGTTTTGAACTGCATTCATTTGTGGACAAGCAATATTGCAATCCTTGAGTTTTTTTTTTTTTTCGAGCAGCCTGGTAGACCCTTTATTTGTTTTTCGCTATGAACTTTAAGTGAAGTTAATTGGCTAAAGAGAAGACCGGTTGCACCCAACCATTTAAACATTGGTGAGCTGTAAGACTAAAATACTATTGGTTAACTTACCTTCTTGTCTCTGGCTCACTACTTTACAGATGCTGATGTCGCTATGCGTATTCTAAGCTTATTCCATTACATTGACAGTCTCTTACCTGCTAATATGCCCTCCTAAACAAGCTATTCACTGCCGTACTAAGTATCTAGTATGTATACAGAGGGAGCACAATTCGAGAGCTGCAGATCCGAATACGGGAACACCTGGCCAAAATTGGGAGCCAAGACCATTGCTTGCCCTTAGAAGCCCATTGGCAGAAATACCATCAAATGGAGAAGAAGAGTGACCTAAAATTTATTCGATTACAGTATGTCCAATTGGGCAAAAGAGGAGGAGACAGAGAGAAAGCACTGCGCCAGGCAGAAGCAAGAATTATTTGTAGACTTAACAGTACTGTAACTGGATTGAACTCTGATAACGAGATGGTGTCATTTCTCTAGTCAATGTATTTAAAATGCATATAATTGATATTTAAATGTATATTTATGATACCTGTGATGTAAGAAAAGCCAACAACTGTAATGTATTTGTATAACACACACAATGAAGACTAAAAGTGCCACTCCATGGCGTGAAGAATACTAGCATATTCCGATTAGGTTCAGACACACGAATACACCTCATTAGATTCTAATCACTAAATGCGTTTTGCGAATACTAGTATGCGGTGCAATAATACAATGGTACAATTTATGACGTAAATAACACTAGCATCCTATTATTAAGCGCTGCACCATATATGCACTTTAATCTATTTCAATCATTAAACGTGCTCTACGAATACAAATATGCGGCTTAACACTTTAAAGCTATGAATATAACCGTACAATGCTATTAGATGCGTAACCATCCAGGAATGGGCAATATGTAATTAGGGTTTACTGAATGCAAGATGCCATGCTCAACGATAGACACAAAGGTAGGATGCAGGCATCCACCATTGCCCGAGCAACACCCGAAGGAAAGTCAGTATTAGCCTCACTAGAACGCGAGGTGGAACACAGAGCCAATGCGAGGGACGCCGGAGGGCATAATTAGCAGGTAAGAGACCGTCAATGTAATGGAATAAGCTTAGAATATGTATACCGACATCAGCATCCTATAATGGAAGCATATTACGATCATTGTAACGAACAATTTGGATGTAGATATGTGAAATGGTACGGTCGGGGAACTAATCGCGCGTAAATAAAAAGATTTTTTTTTTATCTGGGCAGTCTCGTATGTGCTACTTTTTTGAACAATTAAGAAAGTACAAAGGTGCAGACACTGCAATGTGGGGATCAATAGCACCGTATAAGCAATACATTACGAGCACACCCCAGTTTAGATAGGTAACCACTATATAAATCACATGTGTTTAGATTATAGTGTAAATGATGCAAACATAGCTATGGCACATCTGGAATAGAGAATAGGAACGCAAGCAGTCTAAATATGCATGTAATTAGGTAGAATATGTGGGATGTTTTAACCCACTCTGCTCTGCCCTGCGGCATCACGGTGTGCTGATGGCACCAGAATCCATCAAAATGGCCGCCAAAACCCCATGCGCGCCAAAACCTAAGGAAATTGCGCTCTACCTAGCACAAAAAGATGGCTGACAAATCTACCATGCATGTTGTCAGTGGTGGAATGGAGATCGCACTTCTGAAACATGTCATTGGGCTGCCCAACATGTAAAAATGGAGCACAGATGAAAAGCAGTGCTTGCTGTAAGAAATCCGAAATCTGGCAGTTAAATCTTTTCTTGGTTGCTGAAAATATGAAATGCTGGTCCTAAACACCCTCAAACATCCAATCTTCTTGCGGGGCGTCACATTTTACTGAAGTCAAGAAAGCATTGTGGAATTGAAATATCATGGAAAGTTGAATTGGTCACAAAAACATCCACAGCCAGTTTGCCTTCCTGGGAAAGCTGTCAAAATCTGGGCGCAGTACCAGCGGCCGCCTGTGACTGTTTCAAAAGCCTGTTTTTAAAACTGTAAACTTGTACCATTAAGATCTAATGTCTAAAACCTAAGTGACCTGTTATCAAGAGCAAACTAGGTTGCAACTATTTAAACTTCATGGTTTAGAGCCTGGAATAAGTGTTCTAGATCTTTGTTATAAAATTGCATTTTCAACAAAGAAGAATGTAACAAATTGACTTTTAAAGTAAGTCTGATTCAAGCAAAAACTCCAAATCAACTTCCGCCACTGAGCAAGGCACCTCCCTTCTTCTCTCTGGGCCAGGAACTCACATTCAGGTGTTGATTAAGAGGGGAGGGGCACTGGGGCTGCTCTGGGAAGAGCACAATGGGCTTCCTCTCAGGCATGGAGAGGCTAATCAGGAAGGATTGTGAAGGGCCTCTGCCAGAAGGAAGTGGGCGGAGATTGCTGCTGAAGCTGCAAAACCAAGGAGGTGGGGACAGACAATTTTGTTGATTCACAATGGACAAAAAGCAGATTTCTGTTAAGACTCATAATTTACTGTGGACAATTGTAAAATAATATAGAAACCCTGGACATCTGAACCTACATTTTTGCTGCACATTTTAAGAGGAGCCAGAACTTTGTGCTATGTTCTGGGACATAACTGTAGAAATTGTGGTTTTATAGCAAATGTATTGGTGTCAGAAGCATGAAACGTCACACACTTATGCCCATATACAATGCGCACATGTGTACAAATTTTGGACAAATTAGAGATTGTGTCCCAGACAAAAAGTGTGAAATTCTGTCAAATCCAGACCCAAGATCCTACAGAGACGGGGCTTGGAAGAATATTCGCTCCACAAAATATGTGATCTAAATATGCTATTGTTATCAAGTTTGTAAAATTGTAAATATGTATTATATGAAAAGTAGATTTCATCTTCAAAAACCCACGGGAGGATTCTCTGGCTCATAAAACCACATCATCATGGTGACACACTGTTTCTCCTCCAATCAAGGGAGAGAGCGGATTCTAGCCTATTGCCAACCAAGGGGGCGCACTTAGGATAATCCAGCATACACACCCCTTTATCAAATGCATAATTAGAGAGAGCTGATGACTTAGACACACACACATTCACCCACCAACCGATTGCTGGCGGAGCACTTTGCACAATGACTATCCAGACTCCAGACTCCAGACACTTGGCAAACAGAACGGCCCATTTCCATGGCTGAACCACTCTCAGCTAGGCCTTGAAAATTCCAGAAACCAGAATTTACCCCAGACCTCTAAGTCTAACCAAAGAACAGCCTAGCTGTGCTGTACTGCTTTCCTGCCAAGAATTATTGCCAGAATCCAAAGACTCAACCCAGTAGAGCCGTGCTGTGACCAGATAGCGGTGAACCAGAGCCATTGCAGATCCAGTCCTGCCGTGCAGTGACCAGAGCGCCTTGCTGATTGCAGACCAGAGTGCCACCAGAGTGCCTTGCTGTCCAGTCCGGTGTGCCCAGCAGAATTCCTGTCCAGAAATCTTGACTGACCTGAATCCCTGACAGTTCTGTCCAAACCTATGTAGTGAGTATCCTTAGTATAGGACTGTCACTAGCCATGTACTGTCCATAGTCATCCCTATTCAAACCCATCCTCTATTATATCCAGAACTGCATTGTTAGAATATTTTTGAACTGCCTGAACCCTCTATCTCCTCCCTATTATCTCCTTCTGTACTAGTAGTGTTAAACCAATCTTTGCGCTGATATATATTTTTCTGAAGAAGGCGAGCATCTCGGCAGGCAAACACCATCCAGACACGTCCTGGGCTGGTGGCTGTGCTGTCGTGTAGTTTGCTTCTGCATAGTCGATCCCTAGTGTAAAGAAAGCCTGTTTGTCTTTTTAAAAGCGCATCCTTTTTTTACAATTTACCTCTATCTGAAAAAACGACCTCCACGAAAACGTCCGTAACTTCTTCAATTTTCATGCTAGAGACAAAAATTAAGTGTCTGGTTGTAGCTAACATCCTAAGCTTTCGAGAGAACCCAAATCCTTATAGTTCTCCCGCGATTACCATGCACGGAAAAGTTTGTCGCTAATTTTCGTTTGGGCAAAATCTATAAGGTGTAAAACAGCTTTTCATTGAACCCAACCTCAAAATTATGTTTTCCCATTGCTTATTATCATCAGATCATTGCTAGTGTTTGTCTACAACCATACAAAGCGGCTCCCATTAGAATTTCAACAATTTCTGTGATTTAAACAATTTATAGTGTATTTCCCTATTCCATTCAAAGCCAACTTTAAAACCATTTTGACAATTTGCCAATTAGTTCTGTTTCTCTCTTGTGTTTGCTGGGGGAAATTGGGATTGATATATTTGCTTGAATTCTGTATTCCTGAAACCGGTTTTCTCTCCTCCTATATCTCTACATTGCATATTGGGGGGTTGAGGGGTATGCAGGGGGAAATGGTAACCACACTGCTATTTGATTGGAATATACACCCAAAAGCATTATTTCTGTGCTGCATTGTTTTTTGCTCATTATTACCCCTTATGGTTAAACAGATTGCTTAGTGTGACATCACCCCATTGGTGAACATTGTATTCCCATTAAATATAGCGTGATTATATTGTGAATATATAAATAAATATTTTTAACTTTGCAAACCAGCCTGATTCCTGGTTTAGTGTGACCGGGTGGGGGGTTCAAAGAGATGGGCGTGATATAAGTGGTACATCATTCAGAATAAAATATCTTATAGACACACATAAATAATTAAGGGTTTCAGTTGTGCACCACACGCTAGGCATTGACCTAGGTGAAGTGCCGGATTGAAATCACTTACAAGATCGGGGGCCCGTGCCGGGATTTCTGAATTAGACTTAACACTTGTGACAGCTTAATACAGTGTGCTAACTGACGGGGTACATAAACCCTGTTGGGCTACCACACTGTGCTACACTGTGAAAAGCACCCTTCAATAGGAACACTCTAAGGAATTTGGTCTGTTTGCAAAAATAAAATAATTCCGATAAGTCAGAAAGGAAATTAATATTTCCGGAATGGCGACCCTAGTAGAAATTAATATGGCAAGGGAACACCTACTGCACAAAATATTTGTCAGGGGTGAATGGACAGAACAGGATCAGACCGTTTGGTTGCAGGAAATTAAAGAACAGGCCACTGCTACAGGATTAGACATATGGCAGGATCAGGGTCCATTACACATGGCACCGAGTGAACTGTGTATGGCTCCTAAGGAAAAAGAAGAGCAAATTAAAATTGCCATAATAGCACATCTGTACCTCGATATTGGAGCAATACAGGAAAAATATGCTGAAAACCTAGATCTGGCAAATGCAAGTACAATCACTAGAAAAGGCCCAAACTGATCTGAACTCTGCAGAGCAAAGGCTACAAAAGAGCCTAGAATCAGAAAATGAAACCAGGCAGTACCTGATATAAATAAAAGGAGATCTGGATATCCTGCAGCAGGAGAAGGTAGAGCAGGATACCAAAGTACTGGCGCTGCAAAGAGAGTGCCAAGAAAGTTTAGACTCCCTACTACGGAGCCAACAAAAGTTGGAGCAGTAACTGAACTACAATAGAGCATGTGCAGAGCAGATAGTCACCCTGCAAAACCGCCTAGACCAAGAAAAAGAAGAAAATAATAAATTAATTCTCAAAGACCTTGACACCCAGTCAGAATTTGATGAAGAGCACCAGAAAGCTGGTGTATTTCAAAAACAAAGGGACGACCTGGCTGCACAGAGGGGTACTCTTATTCAGGAAAGGAGCACCTTAGGCCAGCAGGTCAGTTATCTAAAAGCCAAAATAGAAGCAAATCACCTGACCCTTCAGGGACTGGGTGAACTCCAAAAAGACCAAGGAAAACTGTTAGAGCACACCAGGAGGGTGGAAGATGCACTAGCCAAGAAGGACCAGGCCAGTAAGGACAGGACTCAGGAGGTACCTTCCTGCAGCAAAAATTGGCCCAATATTCCAAAATTACCCAGGAAGCAAAGAGAGACAATGAGGCTCGCTGTGAAAAAAATGACAAGCTCCACAGACAGGTAGCTATGCAGGAACAACTAATAGACACTAGTAAGGCATTGCTAGAAGAGCAAAAGGGCCAGATTCTTGCATGGCAACAGGGAGTAGGGCCTGAGAGAGATGAGGTCCGCTGGGAGAGGGAAACACCTGAGCATAACCTCAGGAACCCTAGTACCAGAGACGTTCATCTCTTCAACTCTATGGACTCTGCCACCCCCATGTCCACTGGCGCACATGAGCCAAGGGCCATGGGGATGGCAGACTTCAACCCAATGAGGAATATGGGGGTCATAGATCAGCACCTCCAGGAATGGATGGGCAGGCATCTGTGTACGGGTTCCCAAGTACTACTGCCATTTTCTCTGATCAGGGAGACTCCAATGAGGGGAGGGTCAGAGAAATGGATCCTCAAAAACATAATTTACCCAGAGACCAGATGGTACAATTTAGTGGGGAACTCCATGAGGGTAGGCCCACTAACGGCATTCTGAGAACCTCTTCCCAGCTAGGACATTGGGGGCGGGAGGTACTCAGTTAATCCTGGGAGCATGGAAGAATCAGAAGACTCTTCTGAGCGCCACAGGATTCAAGAAACTAGACCCCACGCATTCTGCCAGCCATTCCCAAGCTCGCAGAATCCGGGAGAGCCTAGAAGACCAGACAGGCACCTCTGTAGCATTGCCTCTGAGTCAGAGGATGAGTGGACCAGTGTCACCCGAACTAAAAAAGCCAACAAGGTTAAGAGGGCCTTGCTCAAGGATCCCTAAAACAAATCAAAGCCATTAGGAGCGTCATCACGCCCTATCATAAGAATGCAAAGTATTCGGTTTGGGAGCACCTTGAGCTGTTTGAACAAATGATGTAAACTTTCCATTTGAAGGACAGTCAAAGCTGTATTCAATATGTAAAGTGGACCTTCTCTCCCGAGTACTCCAGCTTCTTTAAGGGGCTGGAGGATCAGAATCATTCCAGATGGTCCACCTATAGGGCGGCCATCTTGAAACACTTTTCTATTCACAGGAATCCTCAGGAGGCTCACGAGGCAGCCTACAACTTGCAATGTGGGGAAGATCAGGCCCCACAAGAATGTGTTCAAGAGGTAAAACGTGCCTTTGCGCAGACCACTAGAAGGGTGCGCACTTATAGCAAAGAGTTTGTAAATACTTTCTTCCATTCTCTACCTAAGTACATCATGACCCAGCTAGTGAGGGACTTTCACGAGAAAAGATCACTAGATTGGGTCATTGAACAAGCCACACGCATTTTATGAGGTGCTAAAATAAATATAATCCCAAAAGCCACAAAACAACCAACGCCCCTGCTGCTGCTAAAGTGGTGGAGGCGAAGGCTGCCACCATGTTAGACTTAGAGATGGGGGGGGCCTAAAAACCTGCCCGCACAGAATCAAAACAATCCCAAACCCAGAAGGCCCTCGGGCCAATCACAAACAGGGAGCCAAGGAGGTAATCCCACAAATCGGACCCCTAACTCCCCTGACTACATCAGCCCACGCTACAAGGGCAATAGACTCATCCTGGTTTATGTGTGGACCCCTCCAGCCCAAGGGGGGGTCCAACCAGGCAGCAGCTAACCCAGGGAACTTTCCTCGTCACTTCCCCTAGGAGGGCAGTAATCCCCCAAATACCGGACAGAATTTCTTCCAAAGGTACCCGCAAAATTTTAACCCCCAAAACAATCCATCCTTCTTTCCCCACTTTCCAGAGCCCAGACAACCCAATCCGGGAGAGGGGTGGCCAAAGGTTGCATGCTGAGGGCTCAACAGAACCCTCAGATGAGCACGACGGTGCAGAATGCCTCAAATCCAGGACCTGCTGCTCCAGAGCAATAATGATGGAAGAAACCTGACAAACCACTGGTTCCCAAGGAGGAAGCTTCCTTTCCCACAGTAGAAAGCCCCTGGAAACCCAGGAACCGAACCGAAAGCAAAATGTCCTGCCCCTGAAAGTCTGCAACCAAAGGAGCAGAGAGGGGGTAGGAGAAATAAAGAGCCCAAAAAGACCCATTTTGTGGAGGAGGCACAAATCTTCCAATTTGAAGGAGAGGGATCCTCAGAGGATCCTGGGAAAAGGATCTTCTCCTTCAGAGATGGGGGAACTCCTCCCAAAGAAAAATGGGTCCCAAAGGATCCAAATCCAGACTGGGTAGATGTGGGGACCGAGTTGAAACCGCCTATCATCACTACTCGGAATCACCTGCAGGAATATCCTATGGTCCAAACCCATCCTGGTGACTGTCACCAAAAAAGGGGGGGCAGCCCTGAATCAGAACCAGGGGAACCCAAAACTTCCCCCCTATCTAGCTGTCACCTTTTTCTTCCAGATCCAGATTCCAGATTCCCAAGACACCAAACAGAATCCTGCCCAAATCACCTTCCTGTCAGTGTGCAAAACCAAGAAACTAACCCACCAGTTGTCCAAAAATGTACATTATCTTTGCCCACTTGAGGAAAAGGAGGGAAGATTTTATGCCCCGGTCCAAATACAGGGGCAGTGTACAATTTTGGCACTGGTGGACACTGGATCCTAAGCTACCCTTCTGTCAAAAAGGGCCTTTGATCAACTGAATTCAGGAAGGGGGGAGAAACACCAAATTCCTCTCACCCCTCTTCCTGGACAACTTCAGAACTTCGACAGGAAGGTAATTCCCATCAAGGGGACTGCAGATTTGGATATTAAAATTGGGCGACACAAGGTGAAGCACCCAGTCATAGTTGTGACTCCAGACTCCAAACAAGGTCCTCTGGACCCAGACTAACCGACCAATAAAATTAAAATAGAGTGTTAACCATGTTAGTTTAAACGGCAAATGCCACATGATTGAACAAAAACCTGACCAAATAGAATTTCACTTCCAGAACAACCAAATCCCAGACGTGACAGTAATAGCAGTAGGACAACAAACTGGTGATGGGGGGTCCTCTCTATTTCTGAAAATCAACCTTCCTTCCAGTCTAAGGTGGCATTTCACACTGGAAGGAAACACTCTGAAATTCTTTACAAATTCACAATCAGAAAATCCCACTCATATAGTCCAGGAAGATGAGTAATCAGCTCAGAGCCTGGCTGATATTCAGAAAATTAGAGAGCAATTGTTCATCCCTATTCAGTTAAATGAAGGGAAGGACTCTATTCTCGCCCGAGTGTGTGTGAAGAACGGTAAGAGCTTCATCAGCGAGGCCATGTTCCGCAAGCTTCCAAAGGATCCAGCCATTCCCACATTTAAATTGATAGACAAATGGGAAATGGACCTGGAAACACCGAATTCCAAACATCTCCTGCCTAGCAGGTGTATGCTCAAAATTTCCATAGGCGACAAGAGTATAGTCCATAATTGTTGGGTTGTGCGAGATGTCCCTGCTGCATTTTACTTAGGCAGTGACATTCTCAATCGATTTGCCATTAGTTTGGACCTAATAAACTTCAAAGCTTGGTCCCGATTAGCGGGTAATCCTATGGACTTTGATGACCCAGAGAAAGCATTTAGGTCAGCTCAACGGCTGCCTTATGCAGTTGAAATTCAGATTGGAGAGGAAGTCATCACCCCAGAAAGGACCCGACAATTCTCCCTGGAAGTGAAAGTTAAAAGAGGACAGAAAAAGAAAAACCATGATGCCTATATTCAGCTTAATGTGCATTTCCAACAGCAAGGGTTGGGGGTAAACCCAACACCACTAGTCAACATAGAACACAACACCATTCCAATAGAGGTGGATAACAGCGACTTAAAGAGTATCACTCTAGCCGCAGGCACCATTATTGGAATGGCGGTTGATGACCGACATTTTTCCATATATTTAGGTAATTAAATGTTAGGACCAATCCCCAAGGACTGTTGTGACAGTGATAGTGAAGATGACACAACACCAGACAGGATCTTCACCCGGCATGTGGGAAATTTCCTAAGTTTTCTTAGATTTTCAAGATCTCTTTGCGGTGGACTCATATGACTGTGGTCACACCGACATCCACACAACAACAATTCCCAATTGGCATGACTCCAGTGTTTGTGAAGCAATATCGCTTGCCTCTTGCATCAATGGAGTCCCTTACTGAAATAATTAAGAACCTTAAGTCCCGTGGGATAATTCATCCAGTCCACAGCATCGTCAATAATCCGGTGCTGGGGATTTTGAAGCCAAACGGCCAGTGGAGACTCTGTGCCAACCTTAGGGACCTCAACAAACGGGTCCATACTTCCCGATGGCCTCTACCCTACATTGACCAAGGGCTGGCCTAGATCCAGGGCTCACAGGTATTCACTACCATTGACCTGACCAATGGGTACTGGACTGTACCTGTCAGTAGGGAGGACAAATACAAGCTGGCTTTCACCTTCGCGGGGCAGCAGTACACATGGACCTGGACTCCCTTCGGATACCTCAACTCCGGCAATTAATTTACCATTTTTCTACACAAGGCCATGCCCGACCTGGGTGAAAGGGGTAACCTGGCCTATGTAGATGATGTTTTAGTCACAAGCTCAACTGTGGAGGAACACATAGCGGAGATCTGTTATGTTCTGACACAGTTGACGGCTGCCGGAGCAAAATTCTCCTTTCAAAAGGCACAGTGGTGCAGAACCCGTGTCAATTTCATGGGGCATGAGATTACTCCTCGGGGTCTCTGCCCAAGGAAAAGAAAGTGTAAGTACTCCAGAAATTAAAAGACCCCACAACTCTGTGGGAACTAAGGAGCCCTTGGACTAACTAATTACAGCAGAAAGTTCATTGAGGACTACGCAGAGATCACAAGACCCCTAATCCATCTTTTGAAGGGGGTGGGGTCAAGTGGGAGTGGGGTCCAGAACAAGCCGAGGCAGTAAGACAACTCAAAAGAAGCCTCTCACACGCGCCTTGCCTAGCTTACCCTGTCAAAAACAAGGAGTTCTTCTTGGAGACAGGGTTCTCAAAGTCATGCTTGACTGCAGTATTATATCAAATGCATGACAAGGTTAATAAAGTAATCTCCTATGTGAGTAAATCTTTATACTCTGTGGAGGAAAATTTCAACAATTGTGAGAAGGCACTCCTGGTAACGGTGTGGGCTTTGAAGAATTACTGCCCGTTTATCCAGGGGGAACACATCATAGTGGAGACTCCACACCAGCCTCTGCAATATCTACAAAGTGACAGAATCTGGGCCGGAAATGTTAGTAATTCCGAAATTACTTCCTGGATTCTGTCAATGCAAAGCTTTCCTGTGGAGGTCAGATATGGCCAAAACAAGAAGAGTCCCCTCGCGCAAGGTCTGGCTGACTTGCATGATTGTGCCAGAGAAAATTGTCTCGAGGGTGAAAGTCTTAAAATCAAGGACAACATGGAGGTATAACTTAATTCCCCACACAAAGTCTATGAAGAAGACCAGTGTAAGGGAATGCCCACCGTCTATGTTGATGGGTGCTCCTACCATGTTGACAACAATGGGGAAAAAGAACTTGTGGCCGGCATAGGGAATGCATGGGTGAATGATGCCCCAGAACCCTCCACTGGGTACAAAATCCGTCCCCAAAGTAGTCAATTGGCAGAGTTGATGGCTGTGCATCAAGTAATCCTCACTGCTGTCCAACACCAACTGCACAAACTGGTCATAATCACTGATTCGGATTATGTACGTAACGGTTTCCTGGAGCACCTGGTTAACTGGAAAACCAGAGGCATGCTGTTGAACCATTGAAACATGGAAAATTAATCCAAAATATTGATGGTCTGGTCACCTTGAATGGGATGACCATCTACTCGAAAAAGATAAAGGGTCATTCTAAAGTGGAGGGACCAGACAAAACTGGAGCCATCCAAGGGGATCTACTTGAGATCAAGTCCCTGTTGGGAGAAATCCAAGTCACTGCTATCACTAGGTCCCAGAAAAATGCTCACAATGAACTCTCAACTGCACAATGGAGTAAGGAGACCCCACATGCTTATTTGATTACGGCTCAAAAAGGGGATCCAATAATTGGGAAGTTTTATCAACACATTGAGGACCCTGAGAACTTTCCCCTGATGGATACTGATTACATAGGGAAAGAGGACCTCAGAGTGTTGATGAAATGTCCAAAAATGTTCCGAATCGAAGGCGGTTTGTTGGTAAGGAGATCCCTAGCTGGTCATGACCAGTGGGTGGTCCCTACCTCATTCCGAAGCCTGATGCTAAGTCACGCCCATGATGCGGCCACAGCCGGTCATCAGGGGTTTCATACAACACTTGAATTCTTAAGATATGTTGCATACTGGCCACACATGGGGCAGGACCTCAACCAATACTTGAAGGGGTGTCTTGTGTGTGCACAATTTCAGCCAACATCCCTCACACACCGTGCGCTTCTCCAAAAGAGGGGGATGACACTGCCTTGTTCAGATTTACAAGTCTACTTTATCTGGCCCGTGATTCGCTCCTCTGGGGGGAACAAGTACATGTTGACCGTGAAATGCTTGTTCACTAAATGCGTGGAATGTCTCCCGGCCCCAAACTGCAAGGCTGTCAGGGTTCACACTGATAGCCCCTTGGATCTGGTGCCCCCCCAGTCATCGACTTCCATGAGGGCCTTTCAAGCCCCCAGAGCCTCTTGGACTCAGTCCTGGTGCCGTTGGCACCAGGCTCATGATATGGGATGATTCATGTAGAACTACTTGCCCAGTCTAGGCAGGACTGGACCTTTCTGTTTCCTCAGGGTGTGGCTGAGGGACTATTTTGTTCCAGAACAGGGAGTGGTAAAGGGACTACTTTACCTGGGACTACCTGCCAGGCTATTTAAGCCACGCCCTGCATATAGAACACGATTCACGTCATTCTGCACTCCTGCAGCATAACGCTCACCGTGTCTGTTCTGTTCCTGAACTTCTACAGCCACGCCCGTCCTGCACTCTAACCGTCGGCATCTGGAAGGGATAAAGACAGAGAAAATATGAGTCAGGGCAGCAGCGAAACCTTACCTGGAGCATCCTTCAACCGGCAGCATCTTTGATTTCTTTGGCTGCTCCCGGGCCCTCGCATCAGTCGACTCACTTCGTTCAAGCTGAAGAGCCCTCTCGGGCCCAGTATCCTGCCGGAACATCTTCGGAGTCTTCCTCCATTCTTCATTCCAGCGCCGCACCGCCTCTACAAAAGAAGAATAGTGACAGGTTAGTCGCGGACAGAGGGAAAAGACTACACTTCAGATAACAGCGCTTCATTCTTGCGCTCCACTTACCTGTAATACATCTGCTCGGTGTGCCAAGTCCATTTGACTCGACTCCCCATGCATAATCCATTCGAAGCCACGCCTGAAAAGAGAGAAAGACACTGATTTAAGGAGTTGGGGCATAATAACGACTCAAAGACTTTTTACCAAGCAGTCATTTGCATAGAGACTTACCTGTTCGTCCAAGCTCTCCGCGACTCAGCATTCGCTCTTTGGATCAGTGAAGTAACTCGATCCTGGAAGACATTTTCGCGTCCCTGCCAGATTTCAGGACGGAGGGCCTGCCTTACAAAACTACAAGGTGAGAGCAAACGGAGAAGGGGATCAGATGGTAGCAGAGAGGGGGTCCAACTCAACTCTCTCCCAGCCAATAATACCTTATTCTAACCTTGCAGACAACGCCTCGGTAGAGTGGTAACCGGGGAAAACCGCAGCAACATCAACAATCACGCATCACCACACCAGCGCAGACATAATTCATGCAGCCACGTGCTATGCCCCCGTGGAGATCAGGTGAGCGTAACAGAACGCGAAGCCTTATAAAGAAACCTCTACCTTGGCGTAATGGAAACCTCTGAAACAGATCAATTAGCTCAACTTTTGAGGGAACTCAGGGCTGAGGTACATTCAGCTCGGCAAGAAAACAATGCCTTAAGAAGAGAACTGATTGTGGCTAAGGATCGTACTGATGACCTTGCTAGACAATTACTTCAGTCACAGGTGGGGCAAACACTGCTACCTGGATTGGGGTCCATGGTTTCAACAGCACCAAGTAATCCAGTCCAAGTGGTCCTTCCAGGGTCCATACCTTTGGCACCGCCGGAACGCTTTGCAGAAAACGGAAAAGGTATGCAGTTTTTATCAATCAATGCCGACTGCATTTTCTTTGTAGGCCAGGAGCCTTTCCGAACGACGAAGCTAAAGTGGCCTTTGTTTTGTCATATCTCAGTGGCAGCGCGGTGGACTGGTCAGTGTCACTGGTGAATCGGGATGATCCTATTTTGCGGGACTTTCAAAGGTTCCAGTTGAACATGGAGAAGCTTTTTGCCCGCCACTCCCAAGGCCAGCCTTTGGATAACGAATTCTTGTCTCTGCACCAAGGCAATCAAGATCTGTAAACTTACATCACCACTTTCAATCGGTTGGTAGTGGAAACCGACTGGCCAGAAGACAAAAGAACAACATCATTTCATTGAGGGTTAAGGGGAGAATTAAAAGACGTTTTAGCTCAAGTGGTTAATCCTCCTAGAGACTGTGCTGAATATATAGATCTGGTGGTTCAGCTTTATCATAGACTACAGAACCGTAAGGTGGATCGAGCTAGGATGGA
Source organism: Ambystoma mexicanum (assembly GCF_040938575.1). Lineage (NCBI taxonomy): Eukaryota > Metazoa > Chordata > Amphibia > Caudata > Ambystomatidae > Ambystoma > Ambystoma mexicanum. Next base: position 617,846,149 of record NC_090923.1, on the reverse strand, counting down.
CACTCAGGTATTTGTATGCCCTAAGGAAAGTGCATCTAGAACTACCGATTTAACCAAACCCATGCAGATTAGAGGGGTACGCCGGCCACTATCCAAGGCTGAAAGAGATCGGAGACGGCAGCAGCAACTGTGTTTGTGTTGTAGGTCAACTGGCCATTTTCTCCGAGAGTGTCCGGTGAAGCCTCCAAAAAGGGCAGTTGGAGTCGCCAGCAAAAAGGAAGCAGAACCAGAGCCGGAAAACTCCCTCACCCGACAAGCGTAGAGGTCCGCTTGTAGAGAGAAAAGAAGGACTTCCAGACCTCGCACCTAGCCTTGCCAATGATCCTTATAAATCACCAACAACCATCTCAAATGCATGCAGTTGAAGGTTATATTGACAGAGGAGCCATTGGAAATTATATGGATCATGAGTTGGCTACAAGGATGAGTCTTCCTTTCTGTGAAAAGGCAACAACAGATCTAGTTACCACTGTCGACGGAACAGAGATTGCTTCAGGTCCTGTAACGCATTCAACGGCTGAGGTGACACTTCTATGTCAAGACGGACATGGGGAGACAATTGTGTTCGATATAATTAAGGCCCCGCAATTCCAAGTTATTCTGGGGATGCCTTGGCTAGTATTACACAATCCTTGTATCGAATGGCGTGCCAAAAGTCTGACCTTCTCGGGTGAATGTGCCGGTACCTGCTATCAAGATCAAGAACCCTTGGTCAAGGAAGCAACAACAATCATGAGCTTAGTTAATCCACTGCCCCCTGAGTATCAAGATTACCAGGACGTTTTCCAGAAGGAGCAAGCCAACACCCTGCCTCCCCATAGATCGTATGACTGTCAAATCGATCTCATACCTGGTGCACAGATTTCGTGCAGTCAAATCTATGCACTCACTGAACCCGAAAACCTGCATCTAAGGAAATATCTGGACCAGTACCTGGCTAACGGATTCATCCGCCCTTCAAAGTCGCCCGCAGCCAGTCCTTTATTCTTTGTGCCCAAAAAAGAAGGTGACCTTAGAATTTGCATCGATTACCGTGCATTGAACCAGATTATGGTAAAAAAAACGTTACCCTTTGCCTTTGATATCTGAACTTTTGGACCAAGTTAAAGATGCACAAATTTATACCAAGTTAGATCTCTGTGGGGCAAACCATCTAGTATGAATCAAAAAAGGGGACGAATGGAAGACCGCCTTCTGCACCAAATACAGGCTGTTTGAATACCAGGTGATGCCCTTTGGCCTTTGCAACGCCCCCGCAGTGTTTCAGTATTTTATGAATGACGTCCTGCGAGAACTAATCGATGTATGTGTTGTAGTGTACATCGGCAACATTTTGGTATGCTGTAACGCTCACCTGATTCCCGTAGAGGCGCCGGTCTTGACTGGGCGTATACCGTATCTTCAAAGGTGATGTGTAACACACGGCTGGCTCTTTGGGCTGGACCTCTGTGCACTGTATGTCTGACTCGAAGGGTAAGATGTCTGCAGATAGAAAATATGGGATTAAGGAACTGGGTTATTGAATGTCTCTCTCTTCTTCCCTTTCTCTTCTCCTGTAGAACCCCAAAGGTTAACGCTCTCACCTTAGGTAAGTGAACGCTGTGCTCTCCATCTGCCTCGGGGCAGGGTGCTGTAACCAGTTTCTTCACTGGATAAGGGGAGCAGGCCTCTTGACTTCAGAGGACTGCTGTCCGTCGTTTACTGCACGAACGGTAAGTTTCGAGTAATTCTAATGTCTTTAAAGTCTTTAGTAATGATGTCTCTTGTTTTGCAGGTTTCCGGAGGTGGCGGATGACGGGCTGAAGTGAGTTGAAGATGGAGCCCGTGTGATGAATAGAAACGCCTGGAAGCACGTAAGTAAGCGCTTGTTGCCTGCTTCACGATGTGCTCTAACTGTCTTTTTATTTTGCAGGTACAAGTTCGGAGCGGCTGCAGGGTGCCGGAATACCCACTGGGTTAGATGTGGAAAGGAGTAATGGCACGTGAGTATTAAAGTTCCCCAATGTCTTTAAACGGACCTTGTTTTGTCTTTCAGATGCGGGATGCAGCGCCGAAGGCCTCCGGAGCGTGCGAAGAGTTGGTAAGCTTTTGTCTTTCAGATGCCGGAATGCAGTGTGAAGACCTCCGGAGCGCACGAAGAGTAGGTAAGCCTTTGTCTTTCAGATGCCGGAATGCAGCGCGAGGCGTTGGTGACAGCCGATGGACCAGGTAAGTGAAGAGCTGTCACTGAAGACCGTAATGCTAACCTGTTCTTTCTTGTCTTTATAGGTGTTGCTGAAGACTGGATTCAGGATGGTAAGCCTTTTTTCTTAGGCCCAGGATCAGATGCAGAAGACACGATGAGCGTTCTGCTGCAGAGGATGCAGAATAACGCAAAGCAAGATTCATCCATCGGGTGTGGTTTAAATAGCCTCCTGTAGTGCTTAGGTGTCTCCTTCCACAGCCACGCCTAGGTAAGAAAAGAGTTCCTGCTTTCCAGAAGAGTTCCAGTGTTCTGAATCTAGGGAGTGGCTCCTGCCCCACCCAACAGGAAAAGTAGTTCCAAACAGAAGAGGATCAGAGGCTCAACTGGCAGGCAAGTAAGCAGCATGGTCTGCTGCAGGTAAGTCCACCCAAGCATTATGAGCCCGGCGCTTCCAGCGCTGGGACTGGGCATATTTATGAGCCTGGTGCCACTGGCGCCAGGACTGGGTCCAAAAGGTCCCAATTGGGACTGGTTGGCACTCGGAACCTGGGTTATGGATCTGCTTCCAAGGGAGTTGGGAAAACCCTGACCTTTTGGAAGCAGAGATCATGACAGTACCCCCCCTCAAGGCCCCTCCCAAACCGGGCTTCTCCGGGGGTTTTGGCTTGTCAGGAAATGTTCGGTGAAATCTTTTGATTAGGCGAGGAGCGTGGACATATTCAGCAGGTTCCCAGGATCTCTCTTGGGGGCCGTAGCCTTTCCAGTCAATTAGGTAAAATAGTTTAGATTTGGAGATCTTGGAGTCCAGAATGCTTTTGACTTCAAACTCGAGTTCTCCATCAACTAGGATAGGTTTTGGAGATTTAGTTAGTCGGGTTTGAGGTTGCACGGGTTTTAATAGAGAGACGTGGAAGACCGGATGTATCTTCATGTGCGGGGGCAAGTCCAACTTGACTGCTACTGGGTTTCCTATGGTAGTGATGGAATAGGGACCAAGGTATCTTGGGTTGAATGTGCGTGGCCCTTTTAGAGGTAGATATTTGGTGGATAACCAGACTTGATCCCCTACTTGATATTGAGGGGCTTCCTTCCGATGTTGATCTGCTCCTTTCTTGTATTGTTCTTTAGCCCTTTGAAGGTGAGAAACAGCTTCCTTAAAGGCTTGGGTGATTGTAGAATGCAGGTAGTCTACTGCTGGTGTCTCAAGATCTTGGAGGGGATCCAACTCCGAGGTTCGAGGGTGACTGCCGTACAAAAGAAAAAACGGGGTTTTCCCAGTTCCCGAATGGACAGAGTTATTGTAGGCATATTCGGCTATCCAAAGGATGTCTTTCCAAGTTTTTTCAGTTTGTTGCAGCATGCAGCGTAAATACTGTTCCACAGTTTGATTGGTCCTCTCGGTTTGTCCGTCGGTCTGAGGGTGGTGACTGGTCGATAGTCTCACATCAATTTGAGCCGACCAACAGCAACTTCGCCAAAAATGAGAAATAAATTGACTACCTCGATCCGAAATTAGAACCGAAGGAAAACCGTGCAGTCGGACGATGTTTTCGAGAAATTCTCGGGCCAGAGTTGCTGCTGTTGGCAAGCCTTTGAGCGGAATGAAATGCGCCATCTTGGAGAATAAGTCCACGATTACTAGAATCGTATTGTATCCGGAGCATGGAGGTAGATCGGTGATGAAGTCCATAGAAAGCGTATGCCAAGGGCGAGGTGGGATGTCAATAGGGCGTAAGAGGCCTGCTGGTCTTTCCTTTTGACTCTTGTTTTGGGCGCATACTCCACAGGACATTATAAAGTCTCTGATATCTTTTTTCCAAGACGGCCACCAGAAGTAGCGCTTGATCTTTTCTGAGGTCTTGGCCATACCGGGATGTCCTTCCATTAAAGAATCGTGATAACAAGAGATTACTTTTTTCTGTAAATCTGTGCTGGCTAGGTATAATCGTTCTTGGAAATACAATAAGTTGTCCTTTACTGCAAAGTCCTTTCCCTGCAGATGCCAATTCTGTATTTCTGCTGGAGTTACAAGTTGCCTGGCTTTATCCTTAACTTCCTCTATGGATTCTGTGGTGATTACACCCAGAATTCTTTGTTCGGGAATGATTGGTACAGGTTTAGGGTTGATCAAGTGTTCTTCCACTCCCATCCGAGAAAGGGCATCAGCTTTACCGTTCTTTGTACCAGGTCGATAGGTAATTATGAAGTCAAACTCGGCAAAGAATAATGCCCAACGGAGTTGTCTAGAGGATTGGGCTTTTGCGGTTTTCAAATATTGCAGGTTTCGGTGATCCGTAATCACAGTAACGGTGTGTCGGGCCCCTAGCAGATAATGCCGCCAAGCCTTAAAGGCAGACTTGATAGCCAGAAGTTCCTTGTCAGTAATCGTGTAATTGATTTCAGGAGGCGAGAATTTGCGGGACCAAAATGCCACGGGATGCAACTGATTGGTTACCGGGTCCTTTTGTGATAGAACTGCCCCCATGGCAAGGCTTGAAGCATCAGTTTCCACGATGTAGGGGAGTTCGGGGCGAGGGTGTTTTAAGATTGGTGCAGAGATAAATTTAGTCTTCAAATCCTGGAAAGCTTGTTCCGCCTCGGTAGACCATTCAAAACGTTTGTTTTTCTTTAACAAGGCAGTGATGGGCTGGACTATTCGAGAGAATTCGGGGATAAACCTGCGGTAAAAGTTAGCGAAGCCTAACATGCTTTGCACACCTTTTACGGAGGATGGTGATGGCCATTTGAGAACTGCATCGACCTTCTTTGAATCCATACGCACTCCGCCAGGTGATAATATGAATCCCAAGAATTCAACATCAGTCACGTTGAAAACACATTTTTCCAACTTAGCGAAAAGTTTGTGTTGACGCAATCTTTCGAGGACCATTTTCACGTGTTTCCGATGTTCAGATTCCGATGAAGAATAAACGAGGATGTCGTCAATGTAAACAACAACACACACATCTATGAGCTCTCTGAGGACATCGTTCATAAAATATTGAAAGGCGGCCGGGGCATTGCAAAGTCCGAAGGGCATGACCTGATATTCAAATAACCCATACTTGGTGCGGAAGGCCGTCTTCCATTCATCGCCCTCTTTTACTCGTACCAAGTGGTAAGCTCCTCTAAGATCCAGCTATGTATATATGCATGCTTTTCTGACTTGGTCCAGGAGTTCAGGGATCAAAGGTAACGGATATCTATTCTTAACGGTGATCTGGTTCAGGGAGCGATAATCTATACAAGTTCTAAGGTCTCCTTCCTTTTTTGGAACGAAGAACAAAGCTGAAGAAGCAGGGGACTTGGAAGGACGAATAAACCCATTTGCCAGGTATTGATCCAGGTATTGTCGAAGGTGAAGGTTCTCAGGCTTGGTGAGGGCATAAATTCTACTACAAGGAGGAGTAGATCCAGGTATCAGGTCTATCTGGCAGACATAAGACCTATGAGGAGGTAGAGAGTTAGCCTGATCCTTCCGGAAAACATCTTGGTATTCTAGGTATTCGGGAGGTAACTGGGGAGTCTCTGAAGAAATTGCTGCCAGTGCAACACCAGGTGGAGGGTGACAAGTAGAGACACATTCTGGAAACTGGACCGTTCTTGCTCGCCAATCGATCAGAGGATTGTGTTTCTCTAACCAAGGTATTCCTAGAATAATCTGAAACTGAGGGGCCTTGATCACATCGAACACGATCTTCTCATGGTGTCCATCTTGACTTACTAGCGTCACCTCTTGAGTGGTATGCATTACTGGCCCGGAGGCTATCTCCGTACCATCCACCGTAGTAATGACGTCCTTTACAGCCTTGGGACAAAGAGTTAGATTCATCCTCAAAACCATTTCATGATCCACATAATTGCTGATGGCACCGCTGTCGACGTAAGCTTCAATTGCATGTAATCGATCCGGATTATCAGGGCTAATGAGGACCATAGGTATCACGAAATGCGAGGTCATGGAACTGGTTTTCACGCTCCGCAAGAGGACCTCTATTCTTGTCGGGCGAGGTCGTTTCCCTGCTCAGAGTTTGTAACTTTGGTAACTGCAGCTCCTACTGCCTTCTTGGCAGGTTTCACCGGACAGTCTCGAAGAAAGTGCCCTGAGTTTCCGCAATAAAGGCATAATTGCAACTGTTTTCTCCTTTCCCACTCCTTTTGTGTTAGAGGACCTTTCAGACCCCCTATTTGCATGGGTTCCCCGGAGTCTACTCCTTTGGAAGGAGTTGGCGGTTTGGAAAATACTCGAGCATCAAACTTGGAACGATCGGCCTTCCTGTTCTGCAGTCTGTGATCTATTTGAACGACTAAGTCTATATAGTCCGAACAATCTTGTGGGGGATTCACTACTTGGGCTAACACATCTTTGAGCTCTCCACGTAGACCTCTATAAAACAGCGTAATCCTTTTGTCCTCAGGCCATTGAGTTTCCACTATCAGTCTGTTGAAAGACGCAATATAAGCCAAAAGGTCTTGATTACCTTGTCGCAACGAAAGAAGCTCATTGTCCAAGGCCTGCCCCTGTGAATGTCTTGCGAACAGTTTTTCCATACTGAGCTGAAAAGCTTGAAAATCATGGAGGACCGGATCATCTTGATTTACTAGAGGGATCGACCAGTCTGCCGCATTGCCACTAAGGTACGAAAGCACGAAAGCTACTTTAGCTTGATCAGTTGGAAAGGCTGCTGGCCGGCATAAGAAATGCAACCGGCACTGATTGATAAATACTGCAAACCTCTTTGGGTCACCAGAAAATCGTTCGGGCGGAGCCAGAGGTACATTCCCAGGTAGGTTGATCTGCACTGGATTCATAGAGGATGTAGAAGGAAGATTTCCCCCAGATGCGGGTAACGGGGTCTGTCCGGCTTCTGACTGTAGCAATTGTCTAGCGAGATCATCTGTTTGCTCCTTGGAAATAATCAGTTCCCTTCTTAGAGCATTCGTTTCCTGACGGGCTGCATGCACTTCTGCCCTTAGTTCCCCAAGTAACTGGGCTAGCTGGTCGGTATCCGAGGTGTCCATAGCGCCTGGACGGGAGTTTTGTGGTAGGCTTTGCGTTCTGTAACACTCACCTGATTCCCGTAGAGGCGCCGGTCTTGACTGGGCGTATACCGTATCTTCAAAGGTGATGTGTAACACACGGCTGGCTCTTTGGGCTGGACCTCTGTGCACTGTATGTCTGACTCGAAGGGTAAGATGTCTGCAGATAGAAAATATGGGATTAAGGAACTGGGTTATTGAATGTCTCTCTCTTCTTCCCTTTCTCTTCTCCTGTAGAACCCCAAAGGTTAACGCTCTCACCTTAGGTAAGTGAACGCTGTGCTCTCCATCTGCCTCGGGGCAGGGTGCTGTAACCAGTTTCTTCACTGGATAAGGGGAGCAGGCCTCTTGACTTCAGAGGACTGCTGTCCGTCGTTTACTGCACGAACGGTAAGTTTCGAGTAATTCTAATGTCTTTAAAGTCTTTAGTAATGATGTCTCTTGTTTTGCAGGGTTCCGGCGATGGCGGATGATGGGCTGAAGTGAGTTGAAGATGGAGCCCGTGTGATGAATAGAAGCGCCTGGAAGCATGTAAGTAAGCGCTTGTTGCCTGCTTCACGATGCGCTCTAACTGTCTTTTTATTTTGCAGGTACAAGTTCGGAGCGGCTGCAGGGTGCCGGAATACCCACTGGGTTAGATGTGGAAAGGAGTAATGGCACGTGAGTATTAAAGTTCCCCAATGTCTTTAAACGCACCTTGTTTTGTCTTTCAGATGCGGGATGCAGCGCCGAAGGCCTCCGGAGCGTGCGAAGAGTTGGTAAGCTTTTGTCTTTCAGATGCCGGAATGCAGTGTGAAGACCTCCGGAGCGCAAGAAGAGTAGGTAAGCCTTTGTCTTTCAGATGCCGGAATGCAGCGCGAGGCGTTGGTGACAGCCGATGGACCAGGTAAGTGAAGAGCTGTCACTGAAGACCGTAATGCTAACCTGTTCTTTCTTGTCTTTATAGGTGTTGCTGAAGACTGGATTCAGGATGGTAAGCCTTTTTCCTTAGGCCCAGGATCAGATGCAGAAGACACGATGAGCGTTCTGCTGCAGAGAATGCAGAATAACGCAAAGCAAGATTCATCCATCGGGTGTGGTTTAAATAGCCTCCTGTAGTGCTTAGGTGTCTCCTTCCACAGCCACGCCTAGGTAAGAAAAGAGTTCCTGCTTTCCAGAAGAGTTCCAGTGTTCTGAATCTAGGGAGTGGCTCCTGCCCCACCCAACAGGAAAAGTAGTTCCAAACAGAAGAGGATCAGAGGCTCAACTGGCAGGCAAGTAAGCAGCATGGTCTGCTGCAGGTAAGTCCACCCAAGCATTATGAGCCCGGCGCTTCCAGCGCTGGGACTGGGCATATTTATGAGCCTGGTGCCACTGGCGCCAGGACTGGGTCCAAAAGGTCCCAATTGGGACTGGTTGGCACTCGGAACCTGGGTTATGGATCTGCTTCCAAGGGAGTTGGGAAAACCCTGACCTTTTGGAAGCAGAGATCATGACATATACTCCCCATCTGAGCAAGAACATGTAAAACACATCCGAGCTGTTCTGGACAAACTCCACCAACACAAACTATTCGCAAAACTAGAGAAGTGCTTCTTCCACGTCGCAGAGGTAGAGTTTCTTGGATTTGTCCTGACCCCTCAGGGTGTACGAATGGATACGCGGAAGGTGGATGCCATCCTCAATTGGCCCGCCCCGACCTCAATCAAGGGAGTTCAGAGTATGCTTGGATTTGCAAACTTTTATCGAAGATTCATCCCGGGTTTTTCACAGTTGGTGCACCCTATTACCTCATTACTGAGAAAGAACAGGTGTTTTCAATGGTCTGAGGAAGCACAGAAGGCGTTCCAAGACTTGAAAAAGGAATTAATCTCAGCCCCCATCCTGAAACATCCCTGCCCAGATTTACCATACCTGGTTGGGACCGACGCTTCCAGTTTATCAATGGGAGCAGTACTCTCCCAAAAGGACCCTGAATCCGGTCAGCTTCACCCTGTGGCCTTTTGGTTGCGGAAATTCATGGCCCCAGAACTGAATTACACCATTACGGACAAGGAACTCTTGGCAATCAAGGCCGCCTTTAAAGCTTGGCGGCATTATCTTTTGGGAGCAAGGCACACAATCACAGTACTCACTGATCACCGCAACCTACTATACCTAAAGGTGGCAAAAGCTCAATCTTCCCGCCAACTCCGATGGGCACTATTTTTCGCTGAATTTGACTTTGTGATTACCTATCGTCCCGGTTGCCGAAATGGTAAAGCGGATGCCCTATCTCGTATAGGAGTAGACGAGGAAACTGTCAATCCAGATCCAGTACCAATCATCCGAGGAGTAAAAATCATGGGAATAACAACATCTCTCACCTTAGAAGACATCCATGAAGAGATAGCTCGTCTCATAGACACCAACACTCTAAAGGTTTGGTCTACCAAGAGTGCTCACCATTCGGTCTCAAACCAATTACCATACTTTCAGGGTCGTCTTTATCTGCCCAGCAAGGAACTTCAAGAAAAGGTAATCTCTAATTATCACGAGTCAGTGATCGAGGGCCACCCTGGAATCGCTAAGACTGCAGCCAAGATTAAGCAACACTTTTGGTGGCCAACCTGGCGCAAAGACATCAAACAGTTTGTGTTATCCTGTGGGATCTGTGCTCAAAACAAAACCCTAAAAAAGAAATCACCAGGCCGATTGCAACCTCTAGACATTCCACCCACTCCTTGGCATACATTATCGCTTGATTTTATAACCAATCTTCATCCTTGTAATGGCTACAATACAATTCTGGTAGTAGTGGACTTGTTTTCAAAGATGGCTCATTTTATTCCTCCGAAGGGGTTACCCTCGGCTTCAATCCTGGCAAGGGAATTCCTGGAACAAATAGTCCGGATACATGGATTTCCTTCTATCCTAATTTCTAACCGTGGCAGTCAGTTCGCATCACGTTTCTGGAGAAAATGCTGCGAGTTAGCTCACATCGATGTAAGACTTTCCACCAGTCACCATCCCCAGACTGATGGGCAGACTGAAAGAACCAATCAGACCTTAGAACAATATCTTAGGTGCATGTTACACCAGACAGAGGACAATTGGAAAGACATTCTTTGCACACGACTATCACTCAAGCCTTCAAACAAGCATCTGATCACCTGACACAAGCAAAAGAAAGATACAAGAAATCAGCAGATATGCGTAGGAGTGAAGCTCCCAAATGCCAGGTGGGGGATGAAGTCTGGCTGGCGTCTAAGCATATGCCCATGAAAGGAACTTGCACCTTCAACCCCAGATACATAAGCATATACACCGTTAAGGACATGGTCAAGTGGCACAGCGAGTAGAGCGCTCACTTTGACATCCGTGCAGAGCCTGCTAACCCAGGTTCGAATCCCGGCAGGGCCAAACTCAGCCTTTCATCCTTCCGAGGTCGATAAATGAGCACCACACACCGTGGGTAATCATAAGCAGCGCTCAGATACCTGAGGGTTCGTAGCGCTATATAAATGCCAAATTATTATTATTATTTATTATTATCATCAATCCAGTAGCTATAAAGCTAGATTTACTTTCTCACATGAAAATTCATCCTGTATTCCGTGTTTCACTTTTGAAACCAGTACAACCCGGAGCCCGAATATTGAAACCACCAAAACCAATAATAGTTGAAGGGGAACCTGAATTTGAAGTGAAGGACATCCTGGACTCAAAGATCGTCAAATTCAAACTATTTTATCTAATAGACTGGAAAGGTTACGGACCACATACATTCATGCCCCTCGTTTGTTGAAAAGATTTCATCAGAACCACCGAGCAAATAGGCCCACAGGGGAAAACCACTGTTAGGGGGGCCTTGGGAGGGAGTGCTGTCAGGGTTCACACTGATAGCCTCTTGGATCTGGTGCCCCCCCAGTCATCGACTCCCATGAGGGCCTTTCAAGCCCCCAGAGCCTCTTGGACTCAGTCCTGGCGCCGTTGGTGCCAGGCTCATGATATGGGATGATTCATGAAGAACTACTTGCCCAGTCTAGGCAGGACTGGAACTTTCTGTTTCCTCAGGGTGTGGCTGAGGGACTATTTTGTTCCAGAACAGGGAGTGGTAAAGGGACTACTTTACCTGGGACTACTTCCGAGGCTATTTAAGCCACGCCCTGCATACAGAACACGCTTCTGCACTCCTGCAGGGTAACGCTCACCGTGTCTATTCTGTTACTGAACTTCTACAACCACGCCCGTCCTGGACTCTAACCGTCGGCATCTGGAAAGGAAAAAGACAGGGCAGCGGCGAAACCTTACCTGCAGCATCCTTCAACCGGCAGCATCTTCGACTTCTTCGGCCGCTCCCGGGCCCTCGCATCAGTCGACTCACTTTGTTCAAGCTGAAGAGCCCTTTCGGGGCCAGTATCCTTCCGGAACACCTTCGGAGTGTTCCTCCACTCTTCATTCCAGCGCTGCACCGCCTCTGCAAAAGAAGAATAGTGACAGGTTAGTCGCACACAGAAGGAAAAGACTACACTTCAGATAACAGCGCTTCATTCTTGCGTTCCACTTACCTGTAATACATCTGCTCGGTGTGCCAAGTCCATCTGACTCCCCATGCATAATCCATTCGAAGCCACGCCTGAAAAGAGAGAAAGACACTGATTTAAGGAGTTGGGGCATAATAACGACTCAAAGACTTTTTACCAAGCAGTCATTGGCATAGAGACTTACCTGTACGTCCAAGCTCTCCGCGACTCAGCATTCGCTCTTCGGATCAGCGAAGTAACTCGATCCTGGAAGACATTTTTGCACCCCTGCCTGATTGCAGGACGGAGGGCCTGCCTTACAAAACTACAAGGTGAGAGCAAGCAGGGAAGGGGATCAGATGGTAGCAGAGAGGGGGTCCAACTCAACTCTCTCCCAGCCACTAATACCTTATTTTAACCTTGCAGACAATGCCTCGGGAGGGTGGTAACCGGGGAAAGCCGCAGCAACATCACCAATCACGCATCACCACACCAGCACAGACATCATTCGTGCAGCCACGTGCTATGCCCCCGTGGAGATCAGGTGAGCGTGACAAAGGCAGAAACAGCAGCTGCCCTGATGATCAACCACATCTTTTCGTGTTTTGGACTACCCCAAAGGATCGAGTCAGACCGAGGTAGCCACTTCACTAGCGAAGTGATGACAAAGATGCGGGAGATACTGGGGGTCAAAAGTAAACGACACATTGCCTACCAGATAGCCTCTAGTGGTGGAGATGAGAGATACAACAAGACAATTGTGAGCATATTAAAAAAGTTTGGGGCAGATTCTGGGCCAAGTTGGGACATTCGATTGTCCTGATGGCCACCAGATCTACCCCTTCTTCTGCAACTAAAATGCTGCTGTTTGAGCTGATGACGGGACGAAGGATGGTGCTTCCCCAGCATCTGCTCTGCAGAACCCAAGAGCAGACCTTGATCAATGCCTCCACAGCTCATGAGTATGTGGAAAATCTGAGAAAACACCTTCAACATGCTTTTGCCCATGCTCAGCGGAATCTAGAAAGATCTGCAGACAGTATGAAGACCCACTATGACCTTAAGACTACTAGAAAAGAATACCAAGTAGGAGACCAGGTCTACTTGTACAATTTCCAAAGGAACCAGGCCAAACAGAGCAAATTTCTTCCTAGCTGGCGGGGACCTTTTTAAATTGTAGACAGAATCTCACCAGTCGCCTACAAAATCCATATCCCCAAAGGCAGTTTGGCAGAGGGGGAAGATAAGTGGGTGCACATCAACCAGCTTAAGTGTTGCCATCCTCGGCACACTCTGCAGCAACGAGAGGATTCATCTGGAAACCCAGAGGGGGACATTCCAGCTCCCTAGAAAATTCCAATTGCAAAAAACATTCCATCTGCTATAATCTGTAATAAGTATAAGCAGTTAGGATTGTCATGTATCTATCAAATGTATGCGTCTGCCCCACTACATGAATAATGGTGGGGAAATGTCTACAAATATGCTCTGTTTTGTCATCCTAGGACTAAAACCATGGATCGTAAGCCCAAGGAGGACCACTCGGGGACCAGGAGGAAAGACCCAAGGGGCCCGGGTTATCGCTCCATATCCTTCCATCTGGAACCGGCGAGGAGAACCTGTCGATCCACCACTGATGGGAGAAGCAGACACATTTTTTCACTTGGACCAAAATGAAAAATGAACATCCTAAACTCCCGACTTCCCCTTGACGGGTGGTCAAAGGTCAAGTCACGAGGGGGAGTTTTGTGGAATGTTTTAACCCACTCTGCTCTGCCCTGCGGCATCACGGTGTGCTGGTGGCACTAGAATCATCAAAATGGCTGCAAAAACCCCATGCACGCCAAAACCTAAGGAAATTGCGCTCTACCCAGCACAAAAAGATGGCTGCCAAATCTACTATGCATGTTGTCAGTGGTGGAATGGAGACCGCACTTCTGAAACATGTCATTGGGCTGCCCAACATGTAAAAATAAAGCACAGATGAAAAGCAGAGCTTGCTGTAAGAAATCAAAATCTGGCAGTTAAATCTTTTCTTGGTTGCTGAAAATACGAAATGCTGGTCCTAAACACCCGCAACCATCCAATCTTCCTGCGGGGTGTCACATTTTACTGAAGTCAAGAAAGCATTGTGGAATTGTAATATTCTGGAAAGCTGAATTGGTCACAAAAACATCCACTGCCATTTTGCCTGCCTGGGAAAGCTGTCAAAATCTGGGAGCTGTACCAGCAGCCGCCTGTGACTGTTTCAAAAGCCTGTTTTATAACTGTAAACTTGTACCATTAAGATCTAATGTTTAAAACCTAAGTGACCTGTTATTAGGAGCAAACTAGGTTGCAACTATTTAACTTCATGGTTTAGAGCTTGCAATCAGTGTTCTAGATCTTTGTTTTAAAATTGCAATTTTTTTTCAACAAAGAAGAATGTAACAAATTGACTTTTAAAGTAAGCCTGATTCAAGCCAAAACTACAAAACAACTTCCCCCACTGGGCAAGGTACTTCCCTTCTGCTCTCTGGGCCAGGAACTCATATTCAGGTGTTGATTAAGAGGGGAGGGGCATTGGGGCTGCTCTGGGAAGAGCACAATGGGCTTCCGCCCAGGCATGGAGATGCTAATCAGGAAGGATTGTAAAGGGCCTCTGCCAGAAGGAAGTGGGCGGAGATTGCTGCTGAAGCTGCAAAACCAGGGAGGTGGGGACAGACAATTGTGTTGATTCACAATGGACAAAAAGCAGATTTCTAATAAGACTGATAATTTACTGTGGACAATTGTAAAAAAATATAGACACCCCGGACTTCTGAACCTAAATTTTTGCTACACATTTTAAGAGGAGCCAGAACTTGGTGCTATGTTCTGGGACATAACTGTAGAAATTGTGGTTTTATAGCAAATGTATTGATGTCAGAAGCATGAAACTTCACACATGTATGCCCATATAAAATGCACACATGTGTACAAATTCTGGACAAATTAGAGATTGTGTCCCGGACAAAAAGTGCAAAATTCTGTCAAATCCAGACCCAAGATCCTACAGAGACGGGGCTTGGAAGAATATTTGCTCCACAAAATATGTGAATTAGATATGCTATTGTTATCAAGTTTGTAAAATTGTAAATATGTATTATATGAAAAGTAGATTTCATGTTCAAAAACCCAGGGGAGGATCCTTTGGCTTATAAAATCATATCATCATGGTGACACACTGTTTCTCCTCCAATCAAGGGAGAGAGCAGATTCTAGCCTATAGCCAACCAAGGGGGCACGCTTAGGATAATACAGCATGCACACCCCTTGATCAAATGCATAAATAGAGACAGCTGAGGACTTAGACACACACACATTCACCCACCAACCAATTGCTGGTGGAGCACTTTGCAAGAGAACTATCCAGATTCCAGACTCCAGACTCCAGAAACGTGGTAAGCAGACCTCAGAATTATGTTTTCCCATTGCTTATTATCATCAAACCATTGCCAGCGTTTGTCTACAACGATACAAAGTGGCGCCCATTAGAATTTCAACAATTTCTGTGATTTAAACCATTTTTAGTGTATTTCCCTATTCCTTTCAAAGCCAACTTTAAAGCCATTTTGCCAATTTGCCAATTAGTTCTGTTTCTCTCTTGTGTTTGCTGGGGGGGGAATTGGGATTGATATATTTGCTTGAATTCTGCATTCCTGAAACCTGTTTTCTCTCCTCCTATATCTCTACATTGTATATTGGGGGGTTGAGGGTGTGCAGGGGGAAATAGTAACCACACTGCTATTTGATTGGAATATAAACCCAAAAGTATAATTTATGTGCTGCATTGTTTTTGCTCATTATTACTCCTTATGATTAAAGAGATTTCTTAGTGTGACATTGCCCCATTGGCTAACATTGTATTCCCATTAAATATAGTGTGATTATATTGTGAATATATAAATAAATATTTTTAACTTTGCAAACCAGCCTGATTCCTGGTTTAGTGTGACCGGGGTGAGGGGCGGTTCAAAGAGAGGTGCGTGATATAAGTGGTGTCATCGTTCAGAATAAAAGAACTTATGGACACAAATAAATAATTAAGGGTTTCAGTCGTACACCACACGCTAGGCATTGACTTAGATGAAGTGCCGGATTGAAATCACTTACAAATACTTGAATCACACTGGATACGAACTAGATGGAATGCAAATATGAGAAGATAGAACGCCCATTAACTATGAATATAATAAAAACAAGACCAAATGGATTATTTTATACAGGGTGTATAAAACTGTAATATTGAACTTTCTGTGACAACCAGCAATAGACACTGAATACAATATTATGGTATTTACCCACAGGGATCGGACCCTTACAATTGGTTTTATACCTAACAACGTTTGCTACTTTACCAACGCTACAAAGGTAATGTGGAACATCAATAGTACACATACCCATATGAGAGTAATATGGATTCATATTTTACTATTGCTTGCACTGTGGAAATCTGATCCTTACATTTTGTTTTTTGTTCTGCTTTTCTCCATTTCTAAAAAAAAACACCCTTCAATCCTCCCTCTATCCAACCCCTAATCTCTGTGTTTTTTATTTGTGTTTCTTACTTTATTTTTCTACCTATTAATTGTATTGACTGTCATGTGATTATTAATGATAGTACTACTAGCCCTGATTTGAGGAAGGCTTTCCGTAGCCGAAACACGTGTCATCACCATGGGTATAAATTAAAACTTGAGTAACACAATAACATAGTCTGGTGCATTTCTTGCATTCTGAGTATGTGAATAAACTGTTTAGGAAGTAGTTGCCAAGCACCCATTGTCACAGAGCCCATAACTACCACCACTTTATCATAACCATGCCCAAAGTCACTACACCACTCAAGACAATTCAGGGTCCATTGCTGACTGGCTGTTCCCTGTGCTCCTGAAATGTATGATTTCAGCCGTGCCTTTGCAAGGATATCATGGCCGAATGGCTGCTTCCTAATAGTTGAGTTCCCTGAAATGCTCCATCAGGGTGTCCCAGTTGTCTGGCATGACTAGCTCCATAGTGACTGCTTATGGTGCAAGGGATACAGCAATGTGTAATGCCATGAAAAGGCATAGACATGGATAGAGGCGTTAGGAACATCAATGCCTGAAGCACATGGTGGACAGTGTGTGCCAGACACCAACACACATTGCCCCTTTTTCCACAAACCTCCCACACATGGTACAAGACTGCTTCAATGACAAAACGACCTGCATGCTTGCAACTAAACATGCAACCCTCTATGTGAGACTCATGCTCAATCCCCTGTTCCTCATTGTATGTGTGTGTCATTTCAGCACCTGTTTTCGGGTTGGGCGACTGGTGTCAATCGCTTCACATGTTATGCACTTGCCTGAAGTCAAGACCTGCCTTTGGACCTTTCTACCATTCAATACTTAACAGGGATGCATATCTGGTGGTATTTAATATTGAGTTGTACAACACACCAAGTCACCCAGAAGGGTGCACAGGAGTGCATACACATCTCATGCCAGGTATCTTTCTGTTGATTGCATTTCATGTTTCCATCTTAGTATGAACAGCTACTAAAGTCTGGAATTGTCCTGCCCCTCTTTGCGGTATTGGGCCCTAAGTGTTGTTTTGGAGGGGCTTTTGTGTGGATGAATGGTATCTGCCCAGGTAGTAGATGTGGAGTGCCTTGTGGCTGCTGTGGGTTGTCTCTCAATGTTATGTTATGTTATGTTATGTTATGTTATGTTATGTTATGTTATGTTATTTTAAAGGTACTTATATAGCGCACCGTCACCAACAGAATTGGTCCCCAGGCGCTCTGGCGGATCTGTAAACGAGAAACTGGGAAGGGTTAGTAAGGGGAAGAGGGAGTAGGATAGTGAGAAGGGTGGTATATTGTTGGCAGCTTCAACTCGGTGGACACCGGGTGCTGAGCTTTGGTGCAAGTATTGGATCGTTGTCAGACCTTGTGTGCTGTTGGTGCAGCTTATGTGTTGCAGTGTGGTGAAGTGTGTGCAGCTTGTTGTGCGAGAGATGGTTGTGTGAGTTTTTCAGTGATATAAGTATGCAGAGAGTTTGATCTTATATAGGTTAGTGGGTCATATGACATTTAACATGCTGACCTACATAGTTCCGTCTAAGCGTGGCGCATGCTAACATTCTTGAATTCGCTATCCTGTCTAGATACGGCAAAGGCTAATGTTCTCAAATTCTATGTGTGGCACATACTAACATTCACAATCCTATCTAGATACGGTGCAGCCTAATGTTCTCAATTCTAAGTTTCGCACATGCGAACATTCAAGTTCCATCTAAGTCTGGCAGGTGCTAACATTCATAATCCTATCTAGATACGGCGAAGGCTAATATTCTCAATTCTAAGTGTGGCACATGATAACATCCAAGTTCCATCTAAGTGTGGCAGATGCCAACATTCAAGTTCCATCTAAGTGTGGCAGGTGCTAATGTTCACAATCCTATCTAGATACGACGCAGGCTAATGTTCTCAATTCTAAGTGTGGCACATGCTAACATTCAAGTTCCATCTAAGTGTGGCAGATGCTAAAATTCAAGTTCCATCTAAGTGTGGCAGGTGCTAACGTTCATAATCCTATCTAGATCCGGCGCAGGCTAATGTTCTCAATTCTAAGTGTGGCACATTCTAACATTCAAGTTCCATCTAAGTGTGGCAGATGCCAACATTCAAGTTCCATCTAAGTGTGGCAGATGCTAATGTTCACAATCCTATCTAGATACGACGCAGGCTAATGTTCTCAATTCTAAGTGTGGCACATGCTAACATTCAAGTTCCATCTAAGTGTGGCAGATATTAACATTCAAGTTCCATCTAAGTGTGGCAGGTGCTAACATTCATAATCCTATCTAGATCCGGCGCAGGCTAATGCTCTCAATTCTAAGTGTGGCACATTCTAACATTCAAGTTCCATCTAAGTGTGGCAGATGATAACATTCAAAATCCTATCTAGATACAGCGCAGGCTAATGTTCTCAATTCTAAGTGTGGCAGATGCTAACATTCGAGTTCCATCTAAGTGTGGCAGATGCTAATATTCACAATCCTGTCTAGATAGGGCGCAGGCTAATGTTCTCAATTTCCTCCAGCTGTGGCACTTGTTAACATTGATTGGTATGTTAGGATGCAATGCAAGGCAACATTTTCAATACGGTCATGGAGAGATTTGGTCGCCATATGTATCGTTAGGATCAGTGTGTATAGGCCCATATTACCAAATTACTGTGAATGCAAGCAGACGTCCATGACCAAATGATAATGATGTGTTATTATTATACAGCATTTACACTTAAGCGTTTTATATAGAAAAAATATACACCCAATATCACTAAACCTGTGTTGGTACTCATTTATCGACCTCAGAAGGATGAACGGCTGAGTAGAGGCGTTTAAGAACAGACTACATCAGTGCCTGAAACAAACCTTTAATGAGTCTAGCAATTATTGTATAGAATTCCAGAAAGACACATTATTTGGTATCCCTATTCTTTCTTATTTAGGGTCAGTGCTGAAAGTGTTAGACTTGGGGCACTCCTGTTCTTATTTTTCTTCTTTTTTTAAGGGGGCCTGAACAAGAAAGCCAGCCACTCCAGAAGTAAAGAGCCAAATGGTGCTGGCCACAGCCCAGGAGTTTGCATTACACAAAAAAAAAGGTTGCAAGGGAGACCACAGAGGTCACAAGTTGCGACCTCGGGGGACCCCTAAATGACGTCCCTGATGCCTTGGTCGGGATGGCACAGCCAACCAGATGCATGTCAGTGGTTGCATGTTCTCTGAGGGTCTACACAGGTTGGCCCACTGTCTCCATCCTGACCACTGCAGGTTTGAGTAGGCCAATGTTTGTGTCCAGGCAAGGTGACATGGCCTCTTGGGTGCAGATATTGTCGGGTGGAGGGTGGTGGCAGTGTCGTATTGTGCAATCTGTATGGCAAGGTTAGATGTTGCTGGGCCAGGTGTGTGCAGATTGATGTTTATCTGCAGACTGATGGAGAATGTGCTATTTGTACATATGTGCTTTAGGCTTTGAATGTTGGTGGAAGGAAGCTCTTCCTGAACGCCTTTGACGCCTCTGGTAGGAGCATGCCTCACTTTGGGTATATTGCCTGAAGATTTCCCCACAGCCCCATGCACAGTAAATGCATCTTAAATCTTGTCAGCAAGTTTATGTGTTGTGAATATAGCCTATGTTTAGTTTTATTTGTAACATTATCACTGTTATGTATGTGCCTTGCTATTGTGGGAGGAGTGTCAGTACTTTGTTTATGCAATCATAATTTTTTATTCGAATTCTCTGAGGAAGGCTGCCAGGATGGCATTCGCTTTGGTTTTAGATATGCATAAATTGTGTACATATCTGCACCTGTGCCCCTAGAGCCAGGGATTGTTCTCTGCATGAGTAAGAGTGTGCTGCATGCTATATTTTTCATGGAAGCGTGTTTCATTATTTGCCCTTGTGCAGTGTGATTTTGGCGAGCGTTGTTGTCATTTGGCTGGTGGAAAGTGACATGTGGAAGGGCAATTGCCTTTATATGGCCCTTGATGAAAGGGTGTTTTGATACCGGCTGTATTTGTGAAAGTGTTCAAGTAGGTTTATGAACATACTGTAATCACCTCGTTACTTGGCAATAAGTCCCGCCTTTGCAGGTTGTTTTCATGGTACTTCCTGTGTGCATCTTTCCTTGACTGCGGTAAACAAAGTGTTCATGTTGTCAAAATGATGGGAAAAAAGCGATTGTGTGCGTTTTATTATTCGCAAACGACCCTAAGGGGCCGATTCATAGAACAAGTGCTACGTCTGTGCTAACTATGCTATAAAGAACATTGCGCGTATGAAAAGCTTAGCGCTGGGCACTGATTCATGGATTCCAAAGTGTAAAGTAACCTGCAGCGTAAAACATAACGGCCCTCATTACGACCCTGGCGGAAAGTGACTGACCGGACCGCCACAGCGTAAATAGCGTTTCCGCCATTGCACGATGGAGCAAAGTGCGGCCCATTCCGACCCATCGGGCACGAGCACCACGCCATGGCGGAAGTGCAAAGTCCGCGATGGCGGAAATGACCCCAAAACGGCCCACACCGCCGCCGTACGGCGCCCTAGGTGCAATACCGCCACCCATCATAGCGGACACCGCAGTGAGCGCCAACCGGAAAGTACGGTGACCGTAAATATACGGAAACGGAAGTAAAAACATGGGCCCGGAACGGGAAACAACACCCCGTACACCTATAAAACCACAAAATACACACAACCACTAAAAACACCACCCTGAGACACATCCCAACCCGTCATCCACCCTAGTGAAACCAAGAAAAATGGGAAAAGTAGCGAAGAAAGCGTGCGACCGCAAGCGGCAGGTCCACTTCTCCCGTGAGGAACTCACCGTACTCACAGAGACCCTCCAGGAGAATGCCGCCGCCGTCTTCTCCACGCAAATGACCAGGACGGCACTTGCGAACAAGAAGGCCATATGGGCCCTGGTGGCACAGCGGGTAAGTGCGGTGGGGACCGCACCCCGCAACCCACAGCAATGCAGGAAGCGGTGAGACGACCTGCGGATACGCGTCCGTAGCATACTTTCTGCCAACCGCAACATTGCCACAGCCACCGGGGGAGGGTCGGAATCACCCATCAAGTTGACCCCCTGGGAAGAAATCTCTGCCTCCACCATTGGAATGGAGAGCATAGAGGGAGTCGGAGGGATGGAGAAAGGAGTGCAGACATCCGGAGAATCAGGTAGGTGGCCCAAATAAAACCATGCCAAATCCACAATGTCCAATCATGTGACTCACATGTGTCCACATAGCGCAACAGCAACACATGGCCAGGAGAACGACCACACACATTGGCCTGATAGCGCACTTTAAAACACACAATAAATACATAAATAAGTAAAAACCCCAAAAACACCCACTACACGTGCAGCAGGCACACCCTAACTGCAGGCTGCCAAACAACTGCACCCTCACTCCACACACAAATGAAAGCACCTCCAAGGCCCCGACCCAAATCACCCTCAGGTACCACCCCAATGCATGTGATACATTGCCATTCCAATTCCCACAGACCCATTAATAACGCTCGCCCTCCTTTACTCCACCACAGGGTCCGATCCAAACGACGAGCTCCAGGACACCCCTACCAGCACACCTGCAAAGAGGGCCAAGACCGACGGCCAAAGACCCTCCACCTCAGCTGCACGCATCAAGACACGGCAGCAGCACATATCAAGTGGCAGCACACAGGAGGGAACATCAATAGGCACCCCAGCAGCCAGCATGCCCACAACAGCACCACCACAGGTCCCCCCAATGGATGCCACAGAAGGTACTGCCTCTGGTGGCAGCAGCACCATAGGTGACACCCCATTAATGGCAGCATGCTCCGACACAGAAGACGGGGATGTCGAAGTCAGATCCATCCATGACCTGTCCCAATCCCCCTGTCTGTTCCATCCCGTACACCATGAGGATACCACGCAGGGGCACCCACAAGACGACGACTGGCCATCCCCCACAAGCCCTGTGGCAGGGCAACATGAGGCGAACAGCCCCTCTGTGACACCACCGCAAATGGCCATGGCCCAGCAGAGGCAACAGTCCCTCGACCAGTTAATCGTGCAACAGCAGCAACTGGCCACGCTCCTCAAGGACCATGCCGATGGATGTGGGGGCACCAAGGCATACATAGAAACATCAACTGAGACACTTAGGGCACAAATGGAGAGTAGCACCGAGAGCCTGAGAGTCCAAATGGAGAGTAGCACCGAGAGCCTGAGAGTCCAAATGGAGAGTAGCACCGAGAGCCTGAGAGTCCAAATGGAGAGAAGCACCGAGAGCCTGAGGGGGGAACTGCATGCGACGTCCAAAGACTTATGTGCCGAACTTGCCGCAGTGCGCCGTGTGCTCACTGAGCTCTCACAAACCCTTAGGGACATGCATGGACGTGAGCAGGCAGAGACATCATCCGTTGCAAGTTCCGTCCAGGGCAGCCCCCAACGTAGATCTGGGAGGAACCTGCGCTCCACAGGCAGGGGTGCCCCTGATACCCGCAGAGGGGGCTTGCAATAGCGACTGCCCACTGACAATGAGCATCTTTGGACACTGGTGTTCGGGGGGGAGGTGGGATGGTGGAGGGGGTGTGTTGGGCTCACTTGGGTGGCGGGTCGATAGGGTGTTCAACATGATATCACATATGCCATAAACAATGCACGATCAAACAATGAGATGTGTGGACAATGATCTTTGTGTACTAGGCCATCATAGGCATACAGTCCATATTGTGCATGTACCAGACACACACAGTGCCACGAGTCCCGTGTCCATGTATCAGCCACCAGGCGTGAGTGCTAGAAGCATGCATCTATGAGATGCTGACGAATTTCACGGCCCTCCTGTGCCTCGCAGACTCCTTGAGGTGCTGCCACATCCCCACCCTCATCATGACCATCTTCAGGTGCTTGCAGTTCTGCGTCAGGGGGCATGGGCACATTTCTACGTACGCACATGTTGTGGAGCATGACACATGCCATCACCATCTTTGCAACCTTCTCATGGCGGTACAGGAGTGCCCCGCCAGACCTGCTGAGGCACCGGAAACGAGTCTTCAGTAGGCCGAATGCCTGTTCAATGACTACACGGGTACGTGAGTGGGCATGGTTGTAGTCCTCCTCATGCTGGTCCCGTGGGTTCCGGACTGGTGTGAGGAGCCATCTCTTCAGTGGATATCCGGCATCACCTGTATGTGGACGATAAACGAATTATGTGGAATGCCATTGCTACGTACGCACCCCCCCCTTCCTGCCAGGTCATTGCCGCATCACATACCCCACATCATCATGCATGAAATGAGACTCACCGAGTATCCAGGATCTGTTCCCTGCGTGTCGCTCCATGTAGCGTGGTATTGTAGAGTTCCTCAAGACCATAGAATCATGGGTTGATCCAGGGAATCGGGCACAACAATGTGTAATGATCCTGTTGGAGTCACACACCATTTGTACATTCAGTGAATGAAATTGTTTTCGGTTGCGGTACTGGGCCTCCATGGCATGTGGGACGACCAATTCCACATGGGTGCAGTCGATGGCACCAATGCAACCCGGTATGCCGCCAAGTGCATGGAATCCCACTTTTGTGTTGGTTATTTCCTGCTCCGAGCGTGGTAGAGAGATGTAGTCATCTGCGTGCTGCAGGAGGGCATCGAGCACTTGCAATAGTGTCCGTGAGAACAGTGGCTGAGAAATGCCATGCAACTGTCCGACTGTGTGCTGGTAGGTGCCTGTGGCCAGGAAGTGGAGTACAGACACCACCTTCAGTAGGGGTGGGATGGCGGTTGGGCTATCTATCATGCTGACAAGGTCAGCCTGTGTCATGTCCACAATGGCGGCTATGGTGTCCCGGTCCAAACGGTAGAGGGTGTGGATCTGCTCATCAGTGAGGTTTAACGGATGTGCTCGGAGGCGTGGGATTGCGGGCTGCCTGCGTGGTGGTAGTGGCTGTGCTGGCAGCCCTTGCTGGCCCTGCCTTGCCCTCCTCCTCCTCCTGCGTCTCCTCCGTGCGGCCGGTTGTAGTTGGTGTTCGTCTTCTTCTTGGAGTTGGAGTACTTGCAGTGCTATCAGGTCCCCCAGGGCCAACATCGCGAGTCCTGCCGGTAGCATTTCGGAGTGGTTGTGGGAGGAGACTGGGCGTGCAATTTATGTGTTTTCAGGCTGTATGGCCTCCACCTGTGGTGATTCATTCCACCTGTGCAAGCTGCTCTCCCCTTTGGGCGAGCACGTCCCGCACACAACGCTGCAATTCGAGGAATGGCATCTTGCTATTACAATCATGTATTAGTACCCGATGGCCGTGTAACATTGGTTCATATGTTCATTTGGCTATGGTCCCATTGTTTCACATGCATTCTTTGCAGTCGCAAACAGACTTGTGAAGGGTCAGTGGAACGTAGTACTCGAGTAACGGTGGACCCTCATGCATCACTGTACCGAGGTTCACCGACGGGCGGGGCCTCCCATTTGTGAGTGAAGGCAGTTGCCATTTTCACACACAGCCGCACTAGATGGATTAATTTGTGATTTCAAGCGGCCACAGATGCCTTTTCAACGTGATGTTGCAAATGAGGAATTCGAAGGGCGGCGCTTTCGGTCTTCAGCTAGCGGCGAGGAGATGCCCACAGGTCTGACTGCAAATATAACGTTCTATTGTTCAGTGTCCTTGGGACAGGGGCCATGGCGAGGATGCAATGATTGATATGAATAGTTTGGGATGAGCAATAGCGAAGTGGATGATGAGGCCGGACGTTCCCAAATACATGTTACTTCACAACACTGGAATTACGGGCTGGGGCACAGTGGATTTTGCAGGCTGCATAACGCACAGACTCAATGGAATTCTCACATGTTATGTGAGTATGGAAACAGGCGTTATCATTACGGGATGAGGGAATGATGAATGGATGCATGGGCAGATGATTTGATACGGTGTTTGCCATGTACAGCGCTTCTTGGAATCTCTCCGCCTCCCCTGCGCTATGTGATGCAGGGCTGCCATAGTGGGACCATCGTCTATCTGGCCTTGTTGAGCCCTCCCTGTCTCGACGCGCCTTCAGACACTTGTGTCCATGCACGTTACCAATCCCATCTGATGGATTCTGTTTTCACAGACGCATGCACAGGTACACTCGTTTGTGATGGTGTTTTCACCTCGATATGGATAGTTATGAGTCGCAAGTGGTTTTGGGGTGGTGATGATCCTTTGGAGTGGGCTAGCATGCATATGGCTGTGGATCTAGTGTGATCATTGAAGTGAGTTGTTCGAATGTAGTTCTGATGGCCATTCTTTTCTTTTTCTTTTCTTTTGGTTGACAGGTATCTCCTCCCCTTTTGCCACTGCCATCTGTATGCCACTCCTGCAGATGGGTTTTACTCCCGACACCTGCTGCTTCGTGTTAATCAGTGGAGCAGCATTACGATCTTATGGGACGATCGCCAATGGGCCACATGCCCTTACGCAGTACTAGTGGCTCGGAGCAACATTTCGGCCTTTCAGCTGGACTAGTGCCTCCCTATTGGGACGGCCGTGCGGTTCTAGGCGCTTCCATGTTGCCTTTTCGTACGAGAATGTAGCCCCTGTGTACCATGAAGGAACAGGGCGTCACACAAGAAGTAGCTGGTCATTTATTGCGGATGCAGCCCACAATGGTGAAATGTGTTTTGGAGTTCATGGCCTAATGGCTGTATGGGCTTGGTGAATTGGTTGTGCATTAAATTTCTATTCTGATATGGGCCGTGTAGCGTTCTTCTTTGCAAGTGATGTGGCATATTCCTATTTGGGGAGCGATGTATTGTGAGGAGATCTGCATTGGGTTCCAGCTTCGGAGTATAGTTGCGTGGTACTGTGCTGGGCGCGTTTGCCTACGAAGCCCAGTGAGGTCAGGGGTGAGGGCTGCCAATGTGACTGTTTGGATGATGTCATGCTCAGGGGTGGGGGATTAGGTTTTGTGTAACAGATGCCGGTCAGCCAGGTGGATTGGTGGAATGATGTGATTATCGGAATATTGCTGGTCACAGGTGCCTGTGTTTGCGTGCGTTTCTTGGTGGGAGACTGAGGTCATGTCCATTGGTATAGCTTCTGTATTCGTGCCATCTGTGCCCTGCAGCTCCCATTGGCCCCTCTTGTGATTCTTTTGTTCGTTGGCATGCATGGGTGACTTGTACATTTCACTGGTTGCATTGTGACTTCGTTGCACCTACGGGGAGTTGTACTATGTGGCCAGGGAGCGGTGTACAGGCACTCAGTGGGGCCGTTTACGGTTGATTCGCGATGCCGTACTTCTCACCATGGCGGAATGGTACTTTCCGCCGTGCTTGATGGCGTTAAGTACATGTCCGCTAGGGTCGGAATTCGCGTACCCTTGCGCCATGGTGCTAATTACGGTTTGGCATGGCGCGCGCGCGCGTACTTGGTGCAGTTAGCGTTGGCGTTCACTACGGTGTCGCTAATGGCATCGTACTTTACGGTGACGGGTCATAGTCGCACCGAGCGCTATTCGATGGCGGTATTGCATTTCCGCCATCGTTTTTCGATTTCCGCCAGGGTCATAATGAGGGCCAACTTGTTGCTCCTGGAACGCCCAAAACAGACCCCCGCATGTTAGGCAAAGTTTTAATACAGTACCCTCTGGGAACACTACAAACAATTATGAATACAGGTATAGGTAGCCCAAGGTTTGGTAAAAGCTTGTACTACACAGTTTTGGTAGCGTGTTGAGCAGCCAGGCTTATCTAAAGAGGGGACATGTGAGCTGTAGTGGAGATACACAAAGATTCACAGTTAGAGGTATTCAAATAAACTCTTACACACAAGGTTTCTTCCATAAACAATTATTAATGTATTTATCTGTCAGTTATGAAGCCTTCTTTAGAAGGGAACAATAGAATAGTAACACACAAATATACTTCAATACTGTACACTTTGAGTTTCTGAATCAGACAAGGCCCTTTTGGGATGGCCCACAGACACAACCTACACCCATAGGTGACTTCAGTAACAAGGGTGCTGGGGACATTTATACCTTACTTTTGGTATTCAGAATATTCTTTAAAGTTGGTAAAAGTCAAAGGTTATTAGAACACAAGAGGCCACAAATATTGTTAAGCAGTGCAGATACATTTTGAGTTCACTAGAAAAGTTGTTCAATTCAATAGGTTAAGCTAAAGTCAATGGGCAAACTTCTTGGCTAGGATAACACACTTCTGGTAAGTAATGGAAAAGTATTTGCACAAGTTCTTAGGCGTCTCTTCAGTTCTCTCCCATTCATTCCAGCCTAGCTGTCACTCACTCAGCAGGGTGGCTGTCCAGCTAATCACCACAGAGTGCTTTTGGGTCTCCTAAGAGACTAAATACAGGGCGTTTCAGGCACCTCCCTCACTTCCTGCCTACCCCAGACACTCGGGTGCCAGAGGTGGGTTTCTCTCAGAAACCCTGCCAAAGGCGAAATGAACAAAAAGACCACACCTGGTTTGGCACACAGAGAAACTCCCTAGAAGGACCTTTCCACAAAGACCAGGCAAAAAAAGAAGACCGGGCACCATTTTAGCAAGGATGGCTGGATGCCATTTTGAAAAAGATGGCTCCCGTGGTTAGCATTAGAGGGTCCGCGAACGGTCACGGTAAATGCACACCTAGGTAGTTCAAAATGAAACCACTACCACCAGCCAGTCAATTGGCGAAAGGGTAACATAAAAAATGTTACATGAGCATTTAGACACAGGGGATACTAAGTAACCCCTGCAGCACTCTATTGTAAGACAGGGTGTGCTGGGTCTAGCAAGTACAATATTAAGTGAAGCCGATTTCACTTTACTGCTCTGGGAAACAGTAGTTGATCCCTAGAGAAGGTAATTAAACCTTGGGAAATCTGGAAGACTCCCCTGTGGCACTGCACGGAAGGTCCTTTGTGACACAATTGTTAAAGATGATGCCTAAGGAGTAGGTTACACTACATAACCAAAATGAAACACAGTGTATAAAATCACTTTAAAATACATGAGAGAGTCGGAAAAAATGGTCTCACTCTCTCCAGGTAAAAAAAAAAAATCAAGTCCTCAAAATCCAGCAAAGTTGTTGGGGGTCTTTACGGTGGAGGGAATTATCACATTTTTTAGAATTCTCCCTAACACAGCAGAAGTAAAAACTAGCACCATCAAACAACCTCTGCTCTGGGCAAATGTCAAAAAGTAATCAAGGAATATCAACAAGATATCAACATAATAGCCCCATCCACCACCCCGGCAAAACTGCAGCCAATACCCCTTAACACAAAGCAGCACCCCAGCAAAATTGGGGCCCTGTGCCCCCCAAATCACACCTACACCCGGGCAAAACTGTGCATCGTCCCACCAACTCAAAGCAACACCCTGATGAAAGTGCGCCCGTACCCAAGAGCTCAAAGCAGCAGTCCGGCAAAACTGTGCATCGTTCTCCTAACTCAAAGCAGCACCCCACTGAAACTGTGGCCCGTCCCCATAACTAAAAGCAGCATCCTCAATTTCCCCCTCATCCAACTACGCCCAGAGGCATCTGCCCCAACCCACAGGTAACCCACCTCAAATCCTGCCCACTCCCACCACCCCCACTGACCTCTGCTCCAACTCCCAGTCAGACCCCGCAAGTCCTACCACCTCCCACCACCCCCACTGAACTCCATCTGACCCCAGACAGCCCCTGCAAGTATTTCCTCATCCCACCAACCCCACTGACCTCCACCCCAACCCCATCCTGTCCCCATCAAGTCCTGCCACCTACCATCAGCCACACTGACCTATGCCTCTACAGCGAGATAGCCCCCTCAAGTCCTGCCACCTGCCGGTAACCCCATGTACTTCCACCCCAACCCCAGACATCCGCCTGCCAGTCCTCCCTCCTACTACTAGCGCAATTGACCTCTGCCCCTAACCCCAGGCAGCCCTCTCAAGCCTTACCTCCTCCCACCACCATTGACCTCTGTCTGACCCCAGGCAGCCCCCCAGGTCATGCCACCTCCCTCCACCCCCACTGAACTCTGCCTGACCACAGACAGCCCCTTCAAGGCCTGACACCTCCCAGCAACCCCACTGACACCTGCCCAACCTCAGACTGCCCCCTGCCAGTCTGCCTTTCTCCCACCACCGCCACTGACCTCCGCCCCTAACCTCAGAAAGCACCCTCAAGTCCTGCTTCTTCCCACAACCTCCACTGACCTCTGCCTGACCCGAGGCAACCCCCAATTCATTCCACCTTCCACCACCCCCAATGACCTATGCCCCAACCCCAGGCAGCACCCTCAAGTCCTGCCTCCTTCCACCACCCCCACTGACCTCTGCCTGATCCCAGGCAACCACCCAATTCATGCCACATCCCACCAACCCCAATGACATCTGCCCACAACCCCAGGTAGCCTCCTCAAGTCCTGCCTTCTCCCACTATCCCCACTAACCTCCTCCCCAACACCAGGGAGCTCCATCAAGTCCTGCAAAATCCCACTACCCCCACTGACCTCAGCCACAACCACAGTTAGCCCCTTAAGTCCTGCCAACTCCCACCACCCACACTGACCTCCGCCCCAAACCCCAGGCAGGCCCCTCAAGTTCTGCCACTTCCCACCACCCTCACTGACCTCCACCCTGACCCCAGACAACCACTTGACAGTCCACCCTCCTTCTACCACCCCCACTGACCTCCACACCAACTCCCAGGGAACCCCCTCAAGTCTTGCCACTTCCCACCACCCCACTGACCTCCATCCAACCCCCAGGCAGCCCATCAAATCCTGCCACATCCCACCATACCACTGATCTCTGGCCTGACCTCAGACAGCCCCCTGCCAGTCCACCCTCCTCCCACCACCTCCACTAACCTAGACCCCTAACCCCATCCTGCCCCCTCAAGTCCTGCTTCCTCCCACCACACCCAATGATTCTGGCACGACCCCAGGCAGCCCCCTCAAATTCTGCCACCTCCAACCGCCCCCACTGACCTCCAAACCGACCCCATATTTTCCTCTGCCTGTATTCCTTCCTCCCTTTCCCCCACTGACCTTTGCCCCAACTCCAGGCAGACCCCTAAAGTCCTGCCATCTCCCACCACCCCTACTGACTGCCGCTCTGACCCCAGGCAGCTTCCTCAACTCATGCCATTTCCCAAAACCACCTATGACATCTGCCCCAATCCCCAGGTAGACCCCTCCAGACCTGCCACCACCCACCACCTGCACTGACATCTTCCCCGACACCAGTGAGGCCCCCGCCAGTCCACACTCCTTCCACTACCTCCACTGACCTCTGCTCTGACCCCAGGCAGCCGCCGCAAGTCATGCCACCTCTTACCCCCCACTGACCGCCACCCCAACCTCCAGGCAACGCACTCAATTCCTAACATCTCCCACCCCCCACTGACAGCCCTGACCCATGACAGCCCCCTGCCAGTCTGCCCTCCTCCTGCCACCCCCACTGCCCTCTGTCCCACCCCAGGCAGCCCTCTCAAGTCCTGATTCCTCCCAGCACCCCTACTGACCTCTGCCGACCTGAGGCATCCCCACCTAGTCTGCTCCTTTACCAGTCCAATGTGAACGAACAACCTACCTCAACTCATCTGACCTGCCTCCACCATGAAGTACACCTGCCACATAGGCTCCTCCAGCATGAACAAAATGGATCACTGCCATTGAATCGATGACCAAAGCTTCTTCCATGACTCCCTGGTAGACCACACTCAGCTACACATCAACAGGACAGCAGGCAGTTGCAGCAGCTACACTTTGACAACTCAATGTGCACGTGACATAGTAATGCAATGTGGCATTTTGATTGTGCCTTTGTGCCATTGGAAGGCCCTCAAAGCGCTGTAGGTGAATGCCCTTGGAGGACCAAAGTCAGAGAAATAGGTAGATAGAAAGGGGTGGCTAGGTCTCTGGTAGCGACTTGGGTGATTTGAATGCTGTCAGAGAGTGTGCAAGTCAAGGAGACTGATAATGGCCCTCATTACAACACCGGCGCTAAACCATGGCGCTATTAGCACCATGGTTGGTGTCGGTGTTGTAACGAGTCCGCCATGGTGAAATGGGGAAATACCGCCCCATTCCAAGGTTGGTGGGGCGGTATTTCCCCATTTCACCATGGCACTTCCCCATTCCCATTTTTGCCCCATAGGGCTCAATGGGAATGAGGAAGGCGGCAATTACGGTACCGCAAATTGCGGTACCGTAAATGCCTGCGAAGTCCCTTTGTGGGACCCTACTTTAACGGCTGGTCCAGACCAGCCGTTCAGGTCGGGTCCCGCAAAGGGACCTCGTAGTAAGGCGCTAAGTGGTTAACGGCGCCGCTGCCTTTTATGGCACCGTTAACCACTTTGCGCCTAGGTCGTAATGAGGCCCAATGTGTCCAGCTACACTGAACAATTTATCATTGCACTTAGCTGCATTCCAGTGCCAGAGGTGATGTGCGATATTAGAGCATGTAGCGGCTGACTGCAGATGTGTGTGGGAGGGTGGCCGTACCTTGGGAGGGATACATTACTCCACCGTCGAGTGCACAAGTGATGAGTGTTTAATAATAATTACACTGTACAATGATAGAATACACTTAGTTTGACCTCCTACTATAACATATCCAAAGCACAAATGAATGGAAGCAATTTTACTGTTCAGATAGATAGCACCCGAGTTAAGATTTCCACCAGCAATGCTCCCTCAAACCCCTATTAATTTAATTTTGAGTGGATAGAAAGGAGCAGCAAGGAGTCAGGTATACTAGGCAACAAACAGATTTTAAATCCAACCTTCCTTCGAAATGGGAGGCAAAATCGCATTTAAAAACCTTTGCAATTGCATAAAATAGCACTTGCAACTACTAACTATTTAATTTATATGTGCGGTTGAATAAATTAGGTAAATATGAGTCATAACAGTACCATGGATATAAGAACACTAGTAAACTACAAGGCAAGGTACTAGCAACGGCATACAGTCAAATAATCAACTTGGAAGTGAAAACACAGTGCAGTCAAACTACACGCGTAGGAATTGCATTTGCTAATTTACACAGGTCTGACTGTCAAAACGGTTTGAAAACGGGTGAAATAGACAGAATTGTAATGTGGTTTTTATGCAGAATGATGCACATCCCAGGGATAATATGCAAGTGAAAGAGTGACTCTAAATTAATGAGAGGATGAGATTCTCAATGGGAAAGGAAATTCGGTTTTAAGAATAAATGCAGTTGACAGAGGAATGGAAAGGGCAAGTTTCACTTAAACTACATTTTAGTGGCTAGAAAAGAGAAACGCCACCTGTGAATAGAAAGGTTATGCTGCAGTTGTAACCCTGATGCAGTGTGTTTCTTTTTAGGGAGAATTATTTAATTTAATCAAAATAATACTAATGAATTACAAATGACATTAATGAGTGGAAGAATGGACATCAAGGACAGGATACACAGAGGAGTCTGACAGTTTTAAACAAGTTATCAGGGTATTGATGGGGTTACTTATAGGGTAGAGCAAAGACAAGGTATCAAAATGGGGTATGCTATGTGTTGCTATGGGATGGGGTGATACTCACAATCAGCACTTGAGTTTGGGATTTGGAAGAGCCAACCGGGTTTCTGGACACCAAGGCAATATCTGGTCTCTGGTCATCACGGCAGGGCTCTCCTAGAAGAAAACAGCCGGGCCTGTCTGGTCACTAGATTGCGAGGGTACAGCTGGCATGCAGTTAATGGGGCCAAAAGCTGGTCTGGTCCCAATATACTCTCAAAAAAGGGTACCCTAGCTTTTCCCCCTTTCTCCCTGAGTTATTGGGATTTTTAGTGAGGTTTTTTTCTGAATCAATGGTCCCGCCTGTATAGGGTCAGCTATGCTCTGGCCTGGCAGTGGAATATGGAATCTTGCAGAGTGAATATAGAATATCTGGATAGGCAGGAGCTGGAAAATTCAGAAGAGAGTGTCCTTTGTCTCTGTGAGCTTCCCCCTTTGATAAGGCGGGTAATATCACAGGGTTTACCCTGGGGGCAGGTTTTGGCTGGACATGCCTCTAACAACTGGATAGGCCAGCCTATATATGTTGCCTCCTCCCTAGAATCAGATTGGACTGAAGGAGGGGACTCAGTTTTATGGGGTGTGTTTTTATGAGGTACAGAGACATCCTACAGTCACTTTTGCCAAAAATCAGTTATGACACAAAAATGCACCTTTTTACAGTGTGGCACTTTTGCAAAATCACATAGACATATAACATATTTCATACAGAGCATGGCAGTCCAAGTCTCCGGTTCGTACGGTGTCATTTAGCCCTCCTAATAATCTTTTGTGATTTCCAGTGGGAAATATTTCACCTAAAATTCTACAATTTTATCTATGTTTAGCTATTATCACAGAACATGTTTGCATTCATTTTTAACGTTCCACCATACATACTTTCCCCATCATTTACATTTTTCTGCCGTTTGCGTCCACCACATGCTAGGGGAATCAACAATGTCTTTTTTGAATGCCACCAAAATTACATTTAAACTGTTAAACTGTCGCATTTCTGTGCCTTCCGTTTGCAGAGATAAAAGTTTCAAAGTTTATTAATTCAGAAGTCTTTTGCCCCAGATGGGCAGCATTGTCTTCCAAATACGGGCATACCTTTCAAGGCCACAGCCAAATGTCAGTTCAGCCTAGTGTTGCCATGGAATTTGTCTTTGAAGCTCTTCATTGTGTCAGGGTGGAGCACTGCTATAGAGTGTGATGGGGGTGCAAGGTCTTCCCCTTGGCCCATTCATAGTTTCTAGAACATGTTCCCCTTGGGGAGTGGCAGGTCCTGTTCCCAAGAAGCAAATATCCTTTGAAGCCAGGGCCTGGAAAAACCTGTCTTGCTGGTTTCTCAGTAGATTTTTTATTTTTATTTTTCTTTCCTGAACCAGAAAGCAAGACTGTTGGAAATAAATATCCCACATATATTTCAGCACAAACACCCTCACCTTTCTATGCAAGGGCAGGGCTGTAATTCAACAATTTACTTTTAAACAGACATTTTCTTGTTTGCAAAAAGCAACCATTGTTGGTGAATTTCCCTTTTACTGTTACTTCCAATGTGGTTTTCTCTTACATCTAGATTCTAAACATTATTTGCAGCCCTAGTCAATTTCTCATACACAGAAATCTGTTTAAGGCATAGGTCCACTGACACTAACATAAGCACAGAGAAATAGGGCTTCTTGTGAAGAGTTTAGCTGTGATATTTTGTTGCAAAGTAAAGCATTTGTGTTTACGGCTTGGAATGGAGTTCTTTGTTATTTTACAGATCTTGCCTGACACAGCCTGTCATTCAGTGAGAAATGCCCCTTTTTTTGCTGGAGCACAACCTGAATATGGCTGGACATAGATGAGTCTCACTGAAATAAACTGTGTACTCTGGAAAAGAGCATCAGGGCGCAGTCACTTTAAATGTAAAATATTTCCTTTTTTCAGGGGAAATTTTAAGCTAGCAGCAAAGCATCGCGGCTTTTCAATTCTTTTCTTTGGTGCACATAAAGAAAACACTGGCACCATTCTCTGGGTGTTCCAGGTTCCATCTCACCCAATAGGTGCTTGGCAAAGACAGTGCAGCCATCATTTTTGTAGCTACAAAATGGAGTTTTGATGTGAGGCAATGGTGCTCAAAAGAGTAAGCACAGCCATTCTGCTGGTACTGCTGAATTGCAGCTTGGTGATGGAGGGGAATTCTGCTGGGTTGGAAAATGTACCCCACGTGGGTGAGATATGACGAGATAGGCAAGAAAGCAGAGGGAGAGCAGTGGGTCAGAGGAGAAAGCAGTGCAGAAGAAAGCAGATAAAGCAGTGATGCGGTGGGCCAGAAATCTGCGAGCGAGCAGAGGTACAGAAAGTAAAGAGAGCGTGTGGTCAGGGGGAGCTGTGAGCCAGAAAGCAGAGAAGAAGCTGTTGGCCGGAAAGAGGCAGTGAGCTGCAGAATGGGAAAAAGGATGAGTGAATAGAGTGTTAGAATGGGAGAAAGGATGCAAGATGCAGAAGCAGCATAAAAGAATGAAGGATTGTATATTGTGGGAGGAATTGTGAAGTGTAAGGTGCAAGTTGGGAGTATGATTTGGAGAGTGGCAGGGGCTGGGGAGTGCAAATTGTGACTTGACAGTGCGACATAGCACGTAAGTATTTGTATGACAGAGTAAGAGGTTCAGGAATGCAAGTTGTAATGGGGAGTTGGTGAGATGTGTGATGTGTGTTGGTGAGCGAGCTGTGTGGGTGTTTCGGGGATTGGAGAACATAGAAGGGGAATGTTTTCAGCATTACAACTGATAATGATCAATATTTAAAACTATTAAACAGGCATGCACATTAAACCAAAAATGTAGCCAAAACAAAATCTGCTCTGCCAA
The DNA here is from genome assembly GCF_040938575.1 of Ambystoma mexicanum. Taxonomy (NCBI): domain Eukaryota; kingdom Metazoa; phylum Chordata; class Amphibia; order Caudata; family Ambystomatidae; genus Ambystoma; species Ambystoma mexicanum. Next base: position 617,810,504 of record NC_090923.1, on the reverse strand, counting down.
GCCAGAGACATCTGGGACTCTTCCTATTAAATTAATACAAAAGATGTATAATAATGACACCCTGGCTCTCTTGTAGCTTTGCACTCTGCCTCTTTCCTGTAATGTGGCCATCTTACACCCTCCAGTTAATGCAAAATGTCCCGCAAAAATGCCACAATAAATAAAGGTTTTTGCTGCAATATTTGCCATCTCATGCCGCAAAGTTTCCCATTTCATGCCGCAATATCCTGGAAGGTCTGATAAGAGAGTTAATATTGGCATATGCAGGACTATTACGAGGGGTTCCTCTGGACCCGGAAGTATTCTTGTTTGGAGTGATGTTTTGCTAACATGGCTTCCCAGATTAGTAGGTAAAATATTGAGAATACCTGATGGATTTTTGTTTAGACCAGAAATACCTATGGGTGTTGAAGACGGACAGATAATTCCCATAAAGTTAGAAGCAGCAGCAGTCAGAGGGGAAAGGGTGGTTGTCATGGAACGGATGATGATGGAAGAGGGTGGAGAGCAGTGATAACCTTAGGTGCAGGATATAGACTGACAGATTTGATAGATGAGGAATTGTTTAGAGATGTTTAATCAGAAAATGAATTAGTATTGTTTATAAATCTTACTTACTGGATTAAAATAGAGAACAGAGACATACCACAGGGAATGGTATTAGTGTGAAAGAAACCGTCATTTTTTCAGGACGATTTTAAAAAAGTGCCAAGCATCTTGTGGACTAATAGTCCTTATGTTGTGGGTCTACTGAAAGGAGTAAGCACAGGTAAAATGAAGCTCAAGTCTGGAGCTATCCTGCCATGAGCAAAGCAGTACCCCATGTCCAGAGAAGCAGATGAAGGTATATTTGAAACCATTTCCACTTTAATGAAGCAAGGGATATTCCTACCATCAGATTCAACACAGCTGTGTACCCCGTGAAGAAATTGAAAGGGGGATCATGGAGATTTAATTTGGATCTCCCCCTCTTGAAAATATTGTCAAAGCAGAGTTTCATCTAGATCGAAATCCAGCCACAATATTGTGCAATACCCCATTCACAGCCAATTATTTCACAGTAATAGATTACAAAAACATTTTGTTATAGTTCCCCTTCATGAGGACTGACAAGATTTGACTTCATTTTCATATAGAAATACCCATCTGAAATATAAGTGTTTGACTCTACTGGGGTACTGTGAGTCCCCCAACATTTTTATTAGGATCCTTCAGATTGGCCTAGGTAATATACAGTTTGAGAGTGCAACAATTCAGTACGTAGCTGGTATATTAGTATGCAGCGCAACAAAGGAAAGATGCAGAGAAGACTCAGTTCCACTCATAACCATATTAGCAGAGAAAGGATACAATGTAGACAAAGAGAAGCTACGATATTGTCAGGAAGAAGTCCTATACAAAGGACAGTTGATCACTCAATATGGAAAGAAATTGAGACCTGAAAGAGCAAAGGCAATTCAAAACACTCCTGAACCAGAGACAATAAGGGAGATGCAGCAATTCTTAGGCCTATGTAATTATTGTAGGGCCTGGGTTTTTGATTAATGCACATACATTCAACCACTTTTGAAAGCACACAAGGAAGCACAGGTGGGCAATAATAAAATAACATGGACAGAGGAAGTGATTGAGGGATTTGAAGAATGAAAAGGAACAATTAGTACAGCCCCTGTGTGAGGAATTCCAGATTATAATGAAGAATGTTATTTGTTTTCACACTCAAATGGAGAGGTAATGACAGTAGTCCTCACACTGAAAATGACTTTAGGACATGGACATAAACCATTAGCTTACTGCAGTGTGATTTTGGACCCACTAATGAAAGGACATTATCCTTGCAAACAAGCTTAAGTTGCTGCCACTTTTGTGATTGAAAAGACTGCAAGTATTACAATGGGATGCTCAACAATGTTATTTGTCACGCACTCCTTATTTGCTATTCTAGAGAAACCCGGAGGAGCAGCATATGTCCCAAACATTTCTGACTTTATATAGAGAGTGTTAAAAAATTGTCAGGACAGTGCATGGTAATGTCGGAACGGTGTAATATGTTATCTATTGTACAATTAATTGAATTGTAAGGAGGAGCTCCACAAGAGGAACAAAAACTGTCGGAAAAGCAGGGGCATTCTTTATTTCCCACTGAGGCTTCATTGAGACCAGATAGCACTGGAAAGTCAGTTATGCCTCAGGCATTATTGAGGGTCGCACTGGAGCAGCTTCACTACCCAGCACACACAACAAGAGAGTCTTGCTGGTGGAGCACTGCTATAGAGTGTGATGGGGGTGCAAGGTCTTTCCCTTGGCCCATTCATAGTTTCTAGAACATGTTCCCCTTGGGGAGTGGCAGGTCCTATTCCCAAGAAGCAAATGTCCTTTGAAGCCAGGGCCTGGAAAAACCTGTCTTGCTGGTTTCTCAGTAGATTTTTTATTTTTATTTTTCTTTCCTGAACCAGAAAGCAAGACTGTTGGAAATAAATATCCTACATATATTTCAGCACAAACACCCTCACCTTTCTATGCAAGGGCAGGGCTGTAATTCAACAATTTACTTTTAAACAGACATTTTCTTGTTTGCAAAAAGCAACCATTGTTGGTGAATTTCCCTTTTGCTGTTACTTCCAATGTTGTTTTCTCTTACATCTAGATTCTAAACATTATTTGCAGCCCTAGTCAATTTCTCATACACAGAAATCTGTTTAAGGCATAGGTCCACTGACACTAACATAAGCACAGAGAAACATGGCTTCTTGTGAAGAGTTTAGCTGTGATATTTTGTTGCAAAGTAAAGCATTTTTGTGTACGGCTTGGAATGGAGTTCTTTGTTATTTTACAGATCTTGCCTGACACAGCCTGTCATTCAGTGAGAAATGCCCCTTTTTTTGCTGGAGCACAACCTGAATATGGCTGGACATAGATGAGTCTCACTGAAATAAACTGTGTACTGTTGAAAACTCTGGAAAAGAGCATCAGGGCGCAGTCACTTTAAATGTAAAATATTTCCTTTTTTCAGGGGAAATTTTAAGCTAGCAGCAAAGCATTGCAGCTTTTCAATTCCTTTCTTTGGTGCACATAAAGAAAACACTGGCAGCCATTCTCTGGGTGTTGCAGGTTCCATCTCGCCCAATAGGTGCTTGGCAAAGACAGTGCAGTCATAATTTTTGTAGCTACAAAATGCAGTTTTGATGTGAGGCAATGGTGCTCAAAGGAGTCAGCACAGCCATTCTCCTGGTACTGCTGAATTTCAGCTTGGTGATGGAGGGGAATTCTGCTGGGTTAGAAAATGTACCCCACGTGGGTGAGATATGACGAGATAGGCAAGAAAGCAGAGGGAGAGCAGTGGGTCAGAGGAGAAAGCAGTGCAGAAGAAAGCAGATAAAGCAGTGATGCGGTGGGCCAGAAATCTGCGAGCGAGCAGAGGTACAGAAAGTAAAGAGAGCGTGTGGTCAGGGGGAGCTGTGAGCCAGAAAGCAGAGAAGAAGCTGTTGGCCGGAAAGAGGCAGTGAGCTGCAGAATGGGGAAAAGGATGAGTGAATAGAGTGTTAGAATGGGAGAAAGGATGCAAGATGCAGAAGCAGCATAAAAGAATGAAGGATTGTATATTGTGGGAGGAATTGTGAAGTGTAAGGTGCAAGTTGGGAGTATGATTTGGAGAGTGGCAGGGGCTGCGGAGTGCAAATTGTGACTTGACAGTGCGACATAGCACGTAAGTATTTGTATGACAGAGTAAGAGGTTCAGGAATGCAAGTTGTAATGGGGAGTTGGTGAGATGTGTGATGTGTGTTGGTGAGCGAGCTGTGTGGGTGTTTCGGGGATTGGAGAACATAGAAGGGGAATATTTTCACCATTACAACTGATAATGATCAATATTTAATACTATTAAACAGGCATGCACATTAAATTTTGAAGGACCATACCTAGTAGAGGAGGTCAAACCCACAGTTGTCAAATTAAAATACAGAAGAGCATGGCTGCATCTGAATGGCATAAAGCTCTACAAAGGAAAGGCCCCTGCCCCTCTGGCAACCGATGACAGTGAAGCAAGAGTAGATGTTCCACTGATGACAACAAGATCAGCTACTAAGGACACAACCAAAGACTTATCAGAATAAAGAACATTTCATAATTTTTCAGTCGTCCCAAGTCTGAAGGGAAGTGAACATTGCAGAGATTATAGAACAATGTTAATTAAGGAAAGGGAACAATGTGCCAGAAACAAAACAACAATGTATATACATATATCACTTCATGTTGCCTATAACTGTAACATTGCTTACATTTTTGCATGCTCTTTTCACCTATATTCTCCAGTCTTACCCAGCTTTAGGAAGACGAGATGTGGATGTGGTCGCATTTTTTGAAAATCCCAAAAATGGCCCTTACATTTTCAGAGTTATCATTTCAATTATCCTGCAATATTTGTTATAAATGGAGAAGAATTTGATAAAAGTTACCTAAACATACATTGAAAGAAAAAGAGAATGAGAATGTTTCAAAGTACAAGAGGTACTGTGCCTGTAAAACCAATATGTTCATTTGGATTGATGCTTATATTGTCATTCTGTACAATTATTTGCCTTTTCTTCCTTATTATTACAGCATGTTGACACTTAATTCTGAAAAATGCATATGAAATATTGAGTGATGATTTTCCTATGATTATCCCTAGTGAACGTACATGCAATACTTTACCTAATGTTACTGTACTAATTGTCTGAGCAAAGAGAGATGCTGCAGAACATAATGTGGATATAACCTCATATCTTGAGCATTCTGCCCATTTGAAGAATAATATGTGGTATCAGCACATGAGGGAGGAGCGGAGAAGAATTCCAGAGGAAAGCTGCTATGTGTGTTCCGTCACCCCTTATGCCATGAACACAGACAGACCATTCATTGCAAGAGAAATACCTTTACATGATGTGAAGTGTCTCAGCCATTTAGCAGCCTGCACAACAAGAGGACAATTTGAAGGAAAATGGGCAACTCTACGATGGTGGTCAAGGAAGACATTCCAATATGAAGATGACTGCGTAAATACGCAGAAGATGGAAAAATATCCAGGTTTGGTGAGCAGAATGTTCCTGTATGCACAAGGTGGTACGCCTGGAGACCAGATAAGGATGGTTGAGCAACAATTATGGAATTGTGCATACAATTGGGAATCGCCAGTATTGAAAGAATTTTGAGATAGACCTCAGAGTTTGGCATATGGGCATATGGACAAGTGGCAAATAGCACAGGATGGGAAGATGGAATGTTAGCTTGCAGTGCACATTTATTGATGAAAACACCATTTATTGATGGTGAAAATAGTGAATGATGAATGTTAGAAATCATGGGCCAAGTATGCAAAATTATTGATATGGGTCAAGGATGAAGCAGGGCTTGTATCCATATTACCAATGAAGAATGCCACAGTATGTTTCTGAAATAGAGGACTGACTAAAGTTGGAGAAAATAAAGAATGTAACCAGATAATTGAAGTCCTAGGAATTAATGGAGGAACTGATGTGTTGATGGACCATTATTGGGCCTTTGAATCCAAAGCTTATATGCAGCTGCCAAAGTGGGCGACAAGTGGTCTGTCGTGGTGTTGTGGGACAGTCTGCTTACCACTTTCATTGTTTGAGGAGGCAGAGACTCTGATCCACAGAGTCCAACAGAGACTGTTTCACACCATTTGCCGCGCAGAAAGTTGGCGACAAGTGGTCTGTCGTGGTCCGTCGGGGGACTGAGGGCTGAGCTGAGTCCAGGAGATACTCCAATGGAACAATACCGCTGAACAACAAGATCGACTACTGTGCCCATTCAAACAACTGAAAACACAGTAAGCTGCATAAGCCGAGTGTGATCCAGAGCCATAAATAGGCAGCACACTTCAGAAGGCCGCTGCGTTTTTAATCCCACACATCTACCGCCCTCCCTCCTCCGCATCCTTACTCTGAGTTAATGGCGACAAAGCAAAAGTCATCTAGAAACGTGTCCACTTGTCCTTGACATGAAAAAGAAGATGGGCGTTGCCTCAGAAGTTCACGTACTAAAACAGTCGATGGAACCGCTAAGGGTTTAGCAACACAAGATAAGAGAGAAACACACGCCATTCAAGTTTTCTCAAATGCCACAGAGCGATTCAATCAGCCGAGCGGGGGTCCAAACCCTTCAAGCTCCACCAGCTCTACCACGGAAATAATCAACAGAAACCGTTCACCTGAGAACAGTGAAGAGCGGTTGACCTGCGACGCGAGACATGCAACTGTGTCACCAGCCAGCGGAGAACCTCAGGGGAAGGTCCTGGCCCCTTAGCCCGGCAAAGCCGTGTCTGCCTCGCTAGAGTCCTCCGGAGGGAGGGCAAGGAGACGCAGTGGGGCGAATGACATAGCGGGTGTCTTGCCAGTCGATGCAGCCCCAACCGCAAGCTCAGGAGCAGGCTTGGTGGCAGATCTGACGGAGCTTCAGCGCTCCGCTCCTGGAATGGTTGCAGAGCGGGGAGCGGGCCGCGAGCACAGCCGCGAGCGCACGGCAGAAACAAGAGATCACATGGTGTCTGCCACAGAGGACGACCACGCTGATCTCAGACTCACGCAGCCCGACAGGTAGGCGACTTGCCTAACCACAAAAACACAAGTACATGCCACCAAAAACAGCTCTAAGGTACAAAACAAAGCAAACACAACAAACCCAGCCACCATCTCGAATCACTCTGACCAAACATCCACATTATGAACAGCATGAAGAAACTCCAAAAAGAGATCCAGGGAGGACAGCGAGAAGCAAGTTCAAAGCAAAAATACACAAAAACAAAATTACAAGAAACAGACAAACGCAGGGAAAAAACAGTGTGCATAAAAAGCACCTGCACAAAACCAACAAAGGTGGATCAAATTCCAACACCACTACGGCAGACGTGAAAAAAATCAGCACAAAGCGAATATTAACTGACTTCTTCGAAACAGAGTTACACAATTACTCATAAAGACCAAAATCTACAGTGGACTTTCTGACGCTGAAATGCTTGCTGCTGTAAAAGAAAACTTTCCATGTGCAAAACAATGCAAACTCGACAACACACCAGACACAACGATTGATCCAACAGATGCCTCAGAGTCGCAGATCCTGGTACAAGTGACAAGGACATCAGATCCCGACAGAAGCACGGCCAGTACAAAAAATACCACTACGTCGTAACACTGAGTGTGAGAAGGAAATATCAACAACCAGAACCTCACAACAGAAACCCTCAAACATACCAAACAGCGGCGAGGCTGGCACCGAAATTGTAAATCCAAAAAAGACAACAAATCAGATACAATTAGAAGCAAGAGAGTCCACCCCCAATCTTGAAGCCAAAAAACACGAACAACAACCAGAAATCAACAGTGACACATCAACTTTCCAGACGGCAGCCAAAAGCATCACGCTGCTGGATAAGCAGGCGGACTCAGAATATCACTTTGAGAACGAAAATTGTAGCGGGCTCCTCTCAACAAGCTCTGTGGAAACAGACCAACCGACAAGGAAGACTCCGTCCAACATAGACGCAATCAATGGAGAACCACTGGTTGTAGAACAGGTAACACAAATCAAGCCCCAAGACAAAAGGAGACACACAATGGACCTCACGGTTAATTATTCACCCTTCAAAATACTGAGTGCCTCCACTCTGTTACAAACGAAGAGAAGGAGACCAAGTGAACATACACACAATGCAGGCAAGGGACCCTCGCCGCAGACCACAGGTCCAACTTAGGAAACGTCCACAAAGAAACCCGACATGCTAAGCATAATGTCTGCAATTACAATTGCTCTCGCCCCATTTTGCAAACTCTGTTAGGCGATCGACAAGACAGTAAAAGATCAACAAACAATGCAAGCATTGATCCTGATCAAAGTAACACACCTAGAGGGCTACATAACCACAAGGGAAGAAAATAAAACCAACGAAAACTTGATGGACAAACTCGCCATCGATTTAATTTTATTTATTTATTACATTTATATAGCGCGCAGGCAGCCCAAGGGCATTGTGGCGCTGTTACTTGTAAGGGAACTTAGTTACAGGTACAGGTATAGGTTGTGCCTTGGGTTACAGAGAGGCAGGATCCTGTGTCAAGCGATAAGGAGAGTCATATAACAGGGTACATCATACGTCATAGTACGGACAAAATCACAGCCACAATGGCTGTGCATGTACCACAGGACTCAAACACAGCCACTGTGTCCGACACAAAAGATTCAGGAACACAAACGTGAGTATTCATCGACCTAACTTCTGATAGCAGCTCGACAGCCAAACAAGGACTGCAGATCACAGGAACCGGAACTGTCAGCACAAAAAAATTGAACATAAAACAAAAAAAACACCACAAAGGTGGTTTTAGTACTGGATAAAACAACCGCAAACAATAAGAATGACAGCGATTTCCCCGAAATAGCATACTCAATATTAAAAAAAAACGAATGCAAAGAACAAAGCAGCTGCACGTGACTCCAACACCACAACGCCCGAAAACACAGACAAACCGAGAGACAAACTCAACAGGCAGAGTCAACCTCTAACAGCGAGAACATCCAAAGCGAATGATCCAACATCTTTACCAGGCAGCCAGGAGCAGCAAACTAAACCAAGCCAAGCACAGACCGAAAAAAAAAGCATCACCGGTTTCCCCAAAATCAGTTGTGGAGTCTTTCACGATGATACACTAATGAACGTCAGCGTGTACCCAGACGATGAACCAACTCAAGCCCCAACTCCTGTCCCAAGAACTCAAGAGAAAGAGCAAAAGTACCTCTCGGACTACGAGGCATCTCCAATCTTGAAAGAAAAGATCATTAAAACATCCAATGAAAGAGATTTCGAAACGCTAGAAGACAAATGCAATTGTCTTCTCAACAAAATGAATCAGGACGAAACCAGGAAGACTCAAGCCCATAACAACAACGAGAGATGAAAGCTAAACCGCATGAACGAATGGAAAAAAGGCAAGTCTCAGGGGACAGGAACAGACACCCCGAACCAGAATGGAGAAAAGGAACAATCACAGAAAGGAGGCCAAGCGAAGCACAGTCAAATCAAGCTCAAATCATTAATCAACAGCGAGAGACAAAAGCAAAACATCACTATCCAAAGGTCGAAAGGCAAGTCTCAGGGGTAAGGAAAAGACACCACAAACCTGAACGTAGGAAAGGATCAGTCAGAGAAACAAGGTCAAGGGAACCACGGCCGAGATTGGGCCAGAAAGTTCACTATAGATCAAGAACAGAGGTCAACGAGCAGTCAAAACAAAAAGAAAAGAAACCAGATGTACACTGAGAATCGAACAAATAGCAACAACGAAGATCTCATCCTAAATAGGAGATCTGTACTATCAATACTTCACCAGACCGGCAAACTGAAGGCAATAAACTCAGAAGACATGACCATTGTTGAACCTTGGTATGACCATCATGGAGCAGTAGCACTGCTCCAGATTGAATCAGCAACTGTTCACAAATTGATTTATAAAAGCAAACACGAAATCCACAGGCTCGGTTACAATCTGGAACATGTAACACAGAGAAAAGAGAAAAGAGAAAAGAGAAAAGAGAGAAACACACAGAAGGAACGAAGACATTGTCAAACACACAGAACCCGCAAATGACAACAACAAATATGAAAAGAGTGAGACTGAGAAAAGACATCAAAAAGAGCTGGCAACGGAAAACTACCACATATACGCAGAGTGCACTCAAACATCAAACGAATTAAAAGACAGCAATGAGCAAGCAATCAAGAGAAATAGTACGAACGAAAACAAAACACCCTACAAAAATCAAGGGTGAAGAGACCAGCGCACAAAAAGCACAAACAGTGTAGCAACAAGAACTATTTCTCAAACAGTACAAAATAGTCAAACCCAACAAGAACCGAGCCATAATCAAAACAACAAACAAGGAATCTGGGCCTGACTACCAAAATGCAGCGAAAGAAATAGCAATCCATGAACACAGTTAATAAGACATCGACAACATACCAAGAAGAAAATCTTCCACATAAAGTAAAGATTTGCTCATGGAACACGCAAGGACATTCACACTTGACAGTGCCTGGAGAGGTCAACCTTGGAGAATACGACATCATATGTCTCCAGGAGACCTGGCTACTACATCCACCGACCATGGAAGGTTACAAAATAATCCTAGCCCCAGCCGCCAAAGGTCACGCAGGACGCCCCACCTCAGGACTGATGATTGCGTGCCGCAATGGATGTGGGATATCCATTGGAAAGACACTAACTGCAAATCTGTCAATCTTGGCAGTAACTCTAACTTGGAAAGATAAAAGCAACGACAAAGACTCACTCAATACAGCTGCAATCGTCAACACTTATTCGAACCCCTCCGCAATTACTGAAGAAAGATGCATCTCATTGTGTGAACAAATGATTGACGTGGCCAAGATAACACATCTAGTGACCTCTGTACTCCTATGCGGTGACCTTGAACGCAGTTTGCAAAACACAGAACAAAGGCCGAGCAAAAAGCCCAAAATCTCCGGCAGAACAATGAGGCAACGTATGGCTCGATTTTACCCACTCACCTGGGCTTCACAACCTGAACGACTCTTTTGCACAGACAAATAGAATACCAACCTGGGAGCGAGCAAACTTGGCCACAACGATTGATTACATCTTCGTCTCTTAGCCGCTTCTATGTGTTACTGCCTCGTTCAACGTGCTGCTCACATTAGCAAGCGATCACAACTTACTAGAGACATGCTGGCACATTCCAAGTAACAAGAATCGTTGTGCAAGCCTACAAATCGTGTCCAACGCTCAGGGATCACAGCTAAAATTGAGCGTTGCAGCAATCAAGGCCTTGACGCTAAAATACAAAGCAAAAGTTCAACTGGACAAAAGCAACACAGTTGACTACCAACCATTGCTAGCACCTCACATGCATCCAGGAAACAGTTTGAATGCCACCTGTAAAAACCACATATATAATAAAGAATTAGTCGAAAAAGAAGAGTTGACTATAGAAAAGCGCTGAGAACAGGAAAAAAAACAGCAAATAACAACAGACCACCACGCAAAAATCAAAGTTCTGAAAACAGAATATAAAGCCTGGGCAAGATTTCATAGACACAAACTGTATCAGTTGGATGCAGAAGACATCACAAAAGTGCTCGCCACGAACAACACGAGAGACTTCTGGTCTTTATTGAGAGCCATAGACAAGCCACTGGAAAACCAAATTTTGAACAACATTAATCAGATCACCTGGGAAAAGCATTTCTCAGCAGTGTTCAAATCCGTAACAACTGAAAGTACAGGAGAACTGCAACAAGGACTCTAGAAGTGGATCAAACTGGAAAACACAGAAGACATTCTAGAAGTAATCAAAAAACTTAAAAATTTAAGAGCACCCAGCCCGGATGGCATCACCAACTTCGAACTCAAGATTCATCTTAAGTAGTGGGCTGACTTGCTGAGTGTCATCTTTCGGCGTTGTGCTGACACAAGATCTCTACCTACATCATGGACAAGAGCGACGATTATTCCAATTTACAAAAAGGAAGACCTAAAGGATCCCACGAACTTCCGCCCGATAGCCCTATTGGACGCCATGAGAAAAGTCTATGCAACACTGCTTCTGAAGAAATTCCAAACCTGGGCAGCGACTGCAAGCTGCAATGACCATCTTCAAGCAGGCTTCAAAAAAATGCTGGAACAACTGGTAACATCTTGGTTTACGGCATCCTGAAAAGCAAAGCCCTACAATGCAGACAACATCTGTTCCTAGTGTTCGTAGATTTCACCCAAGCGTTTGATCGCGTTGAAAGATCTTGCCTTTGGAAGAAACTAAAAGCCTGGAATTGCCCAGAAGATATTCTAGCCCACATTCATGCCCTACACCACAACACCTCGATGAGGGTTCGCTTGAGTCGAGAAGGAGAACTATCGGTGGAAATTCCCATCACACGAGGGGAGAAACAGGGGTGCCAGCTAGCCTCAGCTCTTTTTCTGGCCTACATTGGGGACTTCCAAGAAAACGAGAAGCTGATCAGAGCCTTTCCTCCAAAAATCGGAAACACAGTGATTGGAAGTCTCCTTTACGCCGACGACCTCACGCTATTCGATCAGTCGCCAATAGGACTGCAAAGTCAACTCAATGGCCTTCTACAGTACGCAAATGAAAACTTCCTTGAAATTAACAAAGAAAAAACCAAAGTTATGATCTTACAAAAAAAAGAAAAGAAAATCATTGATTCAAATTGGCACCTGGGACAAGCAAAAATTGAGATTGTCCAAACCTTCAAGTACTTAGGAGTACATTTGGACAGTTCGATGCAAGAAACCACTATGCAATCAGTGCTGCACGCAAAGATCAAAAAAGTAGCGGCCCAGACAAAGGCCATAAACAGCAAATTCGAGAAGTATTCCCTCATACCGACAATTAATTTTTACAAAATTAAGGTTGTGCCTGCTGTAACATATTGCACCAAAGCAATGTCAACTACCCCAAAGAAACTATAGCCTAAACTAGAAGCCTTGTTCCGGCGACAGGTGCTCAAGCTCCCAAACTTAACTTCAGGATATGCAATAAGACGCAAACTGAGCCTCCAGTCCCTAGAATGCACCGTGAGCTGTAACCCAATCATGTTATACAGTGTAGAATGTCCGACAGCAACGAAATCTTTAAGATGATCAGACGTGAGATGGAAACAGGCAAATCTGACAGGCTGACAAATTGGCAAAGAGAAAACAAAGCTCTACTTCATACGATCGCATCAGACGAAGAAGAACTTATACACAATCCATGCAGAATTCTATGTAAAATCAAGGATGTGGACTGGGCAAAGACAACAGAAACAGCGGCAAAACTATACCTCACTTTGCATCTTGCAGTCAACACGAAAAACGGAATTAACTGCAAAACCTGATAAAGAAATTCCTGAACAGCCAGGCTTGGAACCTAATATTGCGTGCACGCCTAAACTTACTGGAAACTAACGAAATTCTACACATCAGAGGTCTTGCACAATCACCTAGGTGTCGATTTTGTTATGACACATCGCCGCCACCACTAGAAACAATAAGACATTTACTGATGGTCTGTCCAGCTACTCGTGCAATAAGACACTGATATCTATCTCATGTCGCCGGAACAGACATCCTACAAGAGGAAAAAACATGGTGGTGCAGGCTCATCGGGGGTGACAGAACGAGCTGTCAAATTGCCACGGCAAACATTTTGGAATACATCATCGACAATCATCTCAACGCCCACCCGTGATCAGGCAGAAAGGTGGTCACATTGACAGTAAAAGACTCATTAACTCGACACGAGCAGCACAAGTTGACCGAGAAAGACGTGAATGGACAACAATATTGTAAACATCTTTTATTGATTAAACAATAATAAAAAAAATATTTATGCAGCTGCCAACAAATTGGGGAGAAACATGCTCTATAGCAATGATACATGCTCTATAGCAATGATACATGTTCCTGCATTAGTAATTCCCCAAAGAAATCTTCATATTGAAAGCTTTTCAAAATGGATCTACACCCGAGAAAGAAGAGGTCACTTACCCTCCATTGGCTGATTAGACAGAACTATTTCTCATCAAAATCGATAAAAGCTTATGACAGAATTCCAGATGAGGATAAACTATTTGGGAAGACAGCAATGATACTGACATCTATATTTATGCCAGGACTCCACACTGCATTAAATGCCATGTCCTTACAAACCACCAGATGGGAGCTGCTACAGACAATCAACATAACTGTAAAAGGATTCAATGTGATTCGAGAAGAATTAAGGGCCATTCGATTGATGACCCTCAAGAACAGGTATGTCTTGGACTTGATTACATCAATTGAAGGAGGCATTTGCTCAAAGATTGCACCTTCTTGCTGTACTTACAACCTGCCCATGATGGGGAAAATGGAACCCTGACAGAGGAAATAACAACTTTGTCAAACGTATACATGAAGATGGAAGAAGTAGACGAGACATGTAAGGAGATTACTGGTTCTGGTCCCTGTTTTCATTAATTTCGACCAGGATGGCGAATGATTTCAAACTACTGGGAGCTATACTTGTGCTGGTAATACTAGGATTCTGTATTTTGAGAATCATCATTGGACGGTGCCAAAAGACAGCAAAGATGTTTTTGGGATGAAGATATTGATCAACATAAAAGCTAAAACTGGTGAACACATGCAAAATGAGAGCTCCACCAGTGAAAATATAAAGGGAATTCCCTTGGCACTGCCAGGAATTATAGTCTATCACCCCAAGGACCACCAAAAATAGATAGGACATTGGATATTCTGTCCACAATCCGGGGAGTGTTGGTATATGGATCCCAAAGAAGCCACAGTGAGAAGAAAAGGTGGAGAAGATTGAGGAGGTGGTTGAGGACTCAACCAGATGGGGGAATGTAGAGAAGCAGCTGAAGTCATATCTAGTGCTTGTCCCCTCACCTCTGGCATACTGGATGCAAAGCTGGAAGACTCTGTGCATGGTACCAGGTATAGTCCCAATACCGCACCAAAGATATGGGAGACGTTAAGCACTCAGACAGCCATATCAAATGTAGCCTTGCACTAACATCATTGAAGCATGTCGGCAAACAACACTGGATATAAAGGAGCTGTAAGTGTGAACCGATGAGAATAAAGCAACGTCATAAAGAGAAGACACAATGACGCACAGAAATTATATAAGAATACTTAGAGAATGAAGGTGTAATCCAATTAACAAAGTAATCAAGTATAAAGAGATGAAGAAATCATGTATGCTGAGAATACAAGTGGGATGAAGCTAAATGAATGTATATATGCAGCAACACAAAGTAGATGAGTTACATAGATGCTTGCTGCAGTAGAAACCATAATGTGAGTAAAGCGGCCATGATGAAAAGATGAATGTCATATTGTGTCAAAACTGCCTCAGAAATAAACCAGGGCTGCAGATCAGAAACGCTGCAGAAAACAGCTTTGTTCAAGGAACAAAGAATATCTGTTGTGCTGAGACTATGAGTGGCACAGCAAGACATAATTGGAAAGTACAAAGGGAGATAACCAGGGTAAGATATGAACGAAGTGCACATTTCTCTTAGATTAAACAGAAATGAAAACATCTGCAAGTGCCAAGTTTTGGACAATCAAGGATGAAGAAAGTACATGCAAGACGGAGCAACCAAGTCTTCAGAGGTCAAGAGGAGTGATAGCACCCAGCATAATTAAATCAAATAGCAGTAAATAACAGGAGGAAATTGACAAATGTGTGGTCTACTGAAACGTGGTGCAAGACTGGAAAACAAGGTCTATTCATTAAGCCCCAGACAAAGATAGTGGTGTACCCTGACTCCCTTAAAAATCCCAGAGCAGAAAACAGCCAGCAAGGTCAACTACAAAGGAGAAGCCTTGGCATGTGGTCTAACTGATGAGAGGTGGTAGGCTAATTGGCCAATATGGGCAGTGGTCTGACGTTGTTACCTGCACCTGGGTTTCATTCTGTTCACATGCTGCTAATGAGCTAAATGTCCACGGTTGGAAGTATATGCCAACCAATCATGAGCGGCTATGTAGAGGCATGGTATACAGTGTTGTAGAGGCCAATCCGCTGCTAGTATTTTTATAATCAGTATTATACGCATTTGGAGGTTGTTTGAGGAATACCTACCAGATAAGAGACAGTCAATGATGTTATTAACACTTATATATACTATAGGTATATATGTTCCCTTACACCAATCCCTGCCCTCGATAGTTTTTATGGTTGCCACATAGGATGTCATAGCTGATGTACATCGAAGTATAACATCTTTGTGTAATAAAATCTTCAATGAGAGTGCATGAGCTACATTTCATATAGTCACCATATTTCCCTACTTTATTTGAGTTCACTATAAAGTAGTACTTGGCCATATTCTTTCAGTGTGTCTAATTATTTGGGTATGTGGTCATTTACTATGATAATTCCATTCTGCACAGGAGATATGCGCCAAGGTGCTGCTGCACAGTATGTTCTCCTGATCCTTCACAAAATGGCATGCCACACAGCCTAACATGCCCTGACATGATTGCATATTTCATTGAATGCCATGCATCTGTTCATTACAGGTCACAGTGTGCTCTGTTCCAATGTGTAATGGATGTGTGGCTGGTCATTTTGTGTCTGTATGCATTGTAATTCGCATAGGCATGTTGTGTCAGGTACTCATACCTCTGTATTTTGCTGTCTGTCTTTGTCCAGGTGATGACACAGCAGATGAGGAGAACGAGGAGGTAGAAGAAGAGGAGGACGATGATGCACAACCGTCCACCATTGCAGCCCGGGGTGTCGTGTCTGGTGACAATCCTCTCGTGCTTCAGTTAATCCTCAGCAAGTCTGCAGACTCATCAGATGATGCTACAGAATCTGATGTGGAGGACATACTGAGGGACATGGAGGAATCCCCAATTTGTAGTCCAGATGCCATGGAGCTCCAAGAGTTCCATCATGTCGCTGTGTCAGAGGAGAGCCAGAAGACCGTGGTCCTGACAGTGGGAAGCCCAGCGTCAACGGTATATACGTCATTTGCAAGATTGCCATCACCCACGATGGAACCAGCAGCGGTGGCTGGTGTCCAACAGAGGGTTGCAGACAGCCAACCATTGACAGTGCACTCACTGCAATGAGTCTGGGCTCCAGCATCCCAGTTGGTAAGCCCCACTTAGTGGACATGTGCCTTCTGAAGACTCTGACTCAGAGCAGCAGTTGTGAACAAGTACCCAACATGGCATGGTCCTGCAGGAGATGGCCAGGGACCTCCGTCGCTTGACTAATCAGGTCATTTCCCCAACAGCTCAAAAGATGCAGAGTATTTGGAATACAGGGACCATCAGAGGCAGTTGATGGCGTACCTTCAAGGAAACACTGCATGCAAGGGACTCCACTGTTAAAACATGGACACCCACATCAAAAGCTTGCAGGCAGATATGGCATCTTGAGTGAATCCCTTAATAGAGAAGCGGTAGCCCAGAAAAAAATGCCTGCATCTCGGGATGTTGGCATCTAGGACATCTCACCATCAAGACATGGAGACCTTGAAGCAATCTCTGCAAAATGAGATGTTTGCCACAAGGTACATCCACCTCCAAGAGATGGCCACCTTGAGAAAAACTCTCGCTCTGCAGTTGGAGACGTCATGAATGAGGAGGAATAATGACTATATGGCCCTTTGTGATGAACATCATCAGGACATTGTTGAAATTGGGACGCTCCTGCACACACCTGTCTCACCAGTGGCCGAAGCCAATGAAGACCTGGCTTTGGAACTACGTGGTCAGAGTGCGGCATGCGAGGATCCACCAAAGGGTCGTAGTCCCAGCTGAACCATGCCACATTTTCCACCCTAGCACTGGTGTGTATGAGCTTGTGTAGGGGTTATGATTTTTTTCAAAATCATTTTTTGGTTCACATATGTGGACACTCCAGCCCGCCTCCAGGGTGAATATTTTTTTGATTTTTTGGCCCCGTCCAAGATGGAATTCTTTTGATTTTTTTTAGGTCTCCAGCCAGGCTGGACTCCATGTGATTTGTACTTCTGTCAAAGATGGACTGTTTTTCATTTTTTCTTTTCTCCTCATCCATGGTAGACTTAATTTTATTTTGACCACATCCAAGATGGACTCTTTGGGCCTCATTATGAGGTAGGAGGTAGCCATGGTGCTAGTAGCACCATGGCTACCCACTTACCGCATTCCGGGTCCGGGTTCTCGAAATAGGGACTTACCGGGTCATTCCAACCTTGGAGGAACCGGTAAGTCCCCATTCTGAGAACCATTCCCCATTCCCATTTGAGCCCCCATAGGGCTAAATGGGAATGGAGATGGAGCTATTAATGGGCCCGTTAATAGTGTGCCCGTTATTAGCTCCCTGGTCCCGTAGCGGCTCCCCCTAAGGGCGCCTGGTAAAACCAGGCGCCCATAGCAGGACCCGCTAAGGGACCTCAGAATATGGAGGTAAGGGGTTACCGGCATTCTTACAGGTGCCGGTAACCCCTTACCTCCAACCTCGTAATGAGGCCCTTTGTCATTTTTCATTTTGTTACCTCATTGCCCTCTTGAGCCCATTTTTTGTTGGAGGATTGTACGTGTGGCCATGCACAGTGGAGTTAACTGCCATGATTTTGTGGACTACAACAGCCTATCACATACAGGTGCAGATTATAATCTACATTGATTCTCATATGTGCAGTCTGGTCCAAAACAATGTCCTGTGTTGCTACAGGTATCATGCCTCATCCAGTGCCCACACTCCCAGAGACCTCCACCCCGTATCCTTTTTCCACCCTACTTCCTGTTTCCTCTGATGTACACTGGGTCTCCATGCCCCAATGCAGAGGCATAGGGCCTCATCATGAGTTGGGTACAGCAGTACAATGCAGTGGTAATGCTATTACTTCTGCATTTACCACTCAGATCAATCATGAGCATAGCCCTACCTGGATGCATTCACTTCAAGCCCTGGGCCTGTGATGTTTTTGAGAAGGTTCTGCTTTTTTCCAGGCCCAGCAGGGTGTCTGGCCAAAAAGAGTACCTCAGCTGACTTGCAGATGGACAGCAGGGTGGCCTGCCTATATGACTCCCTGCACTCCAGAAGACTAATTTAGCGCACTTGGACCATCTAGGTGTGGGCTGCTTGGCACATGTGGACCCCTGACAGTTTTTACCTGTGTTTCACATATATGTCACTTGTTGTTTACTGTTGGTTTTCTGTATGTATGTGAATGTATATTGTGGGTACATGCCTGAGAAATTTTCGCCCCTCCCCAAACATTTGTTGGCCCTGTATGTGTTTGCATTACACTGCATGATTCCCCCTTCCTTCTTGTGAACAGCGCCTCCTGGATGTGGTGTCTGAATGATGGGGAAGTGACAGCTGGGGAAAGAGGACCTGCCCCTGAACTATTGTGTCTATCAGAGAGCGTGGGTGGGGGGCAGACTCTGGAATGGGGGAGCCACAGCCTTATATGTGTGGGGATCAAGTACCTGGGTCTCTTTCTGGGTTGCCTGGAGTGTGTTCTGTGTTGTGGAAAGAGAAGCTGAGGAGGCACCTTTAGCAGGTACCCTTGTTTTCCCTGTCTGCCCTAACCCCTTCTCCCCCTTCTGTCCTCATTCACCCCCAACCTGTTCTTTTTTTCCATCAGTAGGCCTCCCGGCTTTGGTAACTCTGTTTTATTTTCTTTTTCTTTTTCTCTCTCTCTCTCTCTCTCTCTCTCTCTCTCTCTCTCTCTCGCCCCCCATTTTTCGTCTTCTGTCTCTCTATTTCTCTCCCCTTGTTCTCACAGCCCTCACCCTCTCTACCAGTCCCCTTCTCTCACATCATCTCCCACCACCTTATCTCCTCCTCGCTCCCCACTCCCCTCTCTCTCCGCTCCACAGCTGCCCATGTCTCCTCTCTTCCCTCTATCCCCAATCTCTCTCCCCTTCTTGTCTCCTCCCCAGCAGTCACCCCGCTCAAACGTTCCCTCTACAACCCTTGCCCTCCTCCCGGGTTGTGCCTTTCCCTTCCCTGCATCCAAGGGCCACACAGGCTCCTGGGTCCCATGAAAGTGGGTGCGCTTAACTTGTATGCCTGACCTCAATGACCCACCTTGAGCTCGTAGACCAGGCAGACAGACCCCTGTGTCCACTGTGCCTCATGTTATGTTATGTTATATTATTTTGCACTTACTGCATTTACTCTGCCGGCAATGCATGTACTTCCTTCCAGTAATTAAATCTGTTCCTATCACATACAGGTGCAGATTATAATCTACATTGATTCTCATATGTGCAGTCTGGTCCAAAAAGTTCTGAATTTGCTGTCTTATGTGGTGGGGTGTAATCTGCCTCTTATTGTATTGTCTTGTATTTGCATTTATTAATTTTATATAGTGCTTTACTCCAAAGCGCTTTACATTTCAACATCAAGAATACATGGGATAATAGAAGCATAAAATTACAAGACAAGAAACAAACCATCAAAAACAGTAAATAGAACAATTTACCGCAGATAATGTAAGAGAAATAGATCCAGGGAAGGAAAGAGCGATGAAGTAAGGGAGGTCGGGGTAGGGGAGGAAGATGCGATTACACGGGGAGGGGAAGTAGGAATGGGGAAGAAGGGAAGTTGTAGGGAGGAAGGATGGAAAGAGGGATAAAAGAGGGGGATATGGGGAATTAAAGAGAGATGTGAGGACGGGGGTTGAAGAAGAAAAGATTTCAAGGAGGCGCAGAAGGAGGAGTAGGAGGAAACGGAGCGGATAAAGAGAGGAAGAGAGTTCCAGTGCAGAGGGGCAAGGAGCTGAAAGGATCGGAAACGAGAAGAGTCACAAGGAGAAGGTGGAACAGTGAGTAGGAAGAGACCGGCTGACCGGAGGGAGCGAGAAGGAGTGTAGAAAGAAATGAGAGAAGAAAGGTAGGGGGGAGTGAGATCACAAAGAGATTTAAAAACGAGGCAGAGGAAGTTAAATTTAAGTTTGGCCATTTTATTTATGTCTAAATTTGAAGACGATCCCATTCTCTGCGAAACCAACCCATTCTTCAAATCCATTTTTAACTGGAAACGATACATTGATGATATCGTCTTCATCTGGGATGGCCCAGAAGCTGAGCTGCTTTCTTTGCTGGGCTGGCTAAACCAGGTGGACAGCAACATTCAACTCACAATGGAATATTCAACACATCAAATTATCTTTCTCGACCTAATTATCAAACATGAGGCCGGAAAATTGCAATGCTGCCTCCATCGAAATGAAAGTGCTAGGAATACACTACTACATTACAACAGCAATCACCCTTGTATTTTAAGGGAAATCTTCTTTATGGGCAGTATCTGCGCATTAGAAGAAATTGTACCAATCTCTCTGACTTTAATGAAAAGGCTGATGAATTAAATACGAGACTGAAAGAAAGAGGCTACCCTAAAAAGCTGATCAGCCGTTCGCATAAGCGGGCACGATTCACGGACCGTGACTCTTTATTAACACCAAAAACCCGGACACCAGAAAACAGCAAGATGATATGTGTCCTCAGCCATGGATCTGACACCTTTAGGATAAAGAAAATTATTCTCAGACACTGGAATATTGTGAAATTAAATCTATCTGTAGAGCCATACCCCCGCTTTGCCCTGAAAAGAACAGCAAGCTTAAAGGATAAACTGGTACATTCCAGTTTTCAAAAACAGTCACCTAAGACGGGTCTTTGGGATTTACGATCAATTAAAGGTCATTATCCCTGCGGTGCATGTTCGGCATGCGCCTTCACAAAGAAAATTCAAGATTTCCGAATTGGTGAACGCACGTGGACCTTACCCACTTTAACAAACTGTAAGACCAAACAAGTGGTTTACTGCATCGAGTGCCCATGCGGACTTAGATACGTGGGACAAACCACTCGAGCTGTCCACATTCGAATAGCTGAACATCGTTCCCGCATCAGGTGCAAAACCACCACGGCACCCCTTGTCAATCATTACCTGACATCTAAACACTCACCTAATGACATTTTGTGGTGGGTGTTAGATGTAGTAAAAAACTCACTGAATATAACCAGATGTCTGTTAGAGAAAAAAGCACGTTGGATCTATCGTTTGGAAACCCATACCAAAGGCTTGAATGAGGAATTAGTTCCTCTTCTTTAAGCCTTTTTTACTCTTTTTTACTCTTTTTAAGTAAGCCAGTCAACATAGGGGCTTCAATACTGCTATCAGATTGTTTATCTGATAACCAAGTAGTAATTCATCTCCGAGTAAGTATTGGAACTCTACTGCCTTGTTATGAAGTCACTATTGCACCCTTTTGGCCAAAACAGTTTGTTTTCTTAATTGTTAAAGGGATGGTCTAGTAAAAATTTTTATTTAAAAAATAGATAGGCAACATAAAAAAAAATGCTAGCAAAAATAGCACTTACCGAGATTCAGCTGCAGCTTTCCTGCTCTGGTCTCCGGTCCCCGTCCTCCGCCTACAGCACTAATGAAGGGAAAGCCACCCAGCGGTAGCTTTTGTTTACTACAGCTGGCTGGCTTTTCCTTCATTAGTGCCGCAAAAGCAAAAGCCAGCACAGGAGGGCCTCCATTTCACAAAATGGATGCGCCCATGTGCTTGCTTTTGCGAATTTTGAGCTTGAATAGCTGATAATTTTACATAGGAAGTTTTAAAACAGAGAATGCTAGTATTTTTTTTTATGTTGCCTATCTATTTTTTAAATAAAAATTTTTACTAGACCATCCCTTTAATAAGAGATCCCGGCGGCATTGCCATAATTCTTAATAATTGCTGTCCAGGTCACATTAACTAAATAACTTAGATACCCATATTAGCTATTGATTTCAAACTGATTAATTCTTAAATAAGATCTTAAATTGTAATCACCTCCAAGTAAGTACTGGAATTGTACTACCTTGTCATGAATTTGCACTTTTACTCGTTTGGTTAAAACAGACTGTTCTTTTAACTGTTCGGCAAGAAAACCTGGCGGCACTACCATCATTTTCAAAAAACTGCTGGGCAGTTCACATGAACCGAACAACTCAGATACCCACATCAGCTATTGACTTGAAGCTGATTAAGCCCTAAATAAGATCTTAAATGGAGGGATGGTCATTAGTGGTCCTTATCGCACGGACCTTAAGCCATGCAACCGTAGCTACATGGTTTAACAGGACTGTGCCCAAGATACACAATTTAATATAGATGTCTTGTTTAAATCCATCTTTAAGGCAGTCAAAGATTCACCTTTCCTTTTTTCAAACTGCACATATTTGCATTCGTGCAGTCTTTCGTTCACATGTAATAACATGGATGGCTGTACACACATTGCTAAATGAACGCTTTGTTCTAACCTATTTGCAGTTAAGAAAAAGTTTTACTTGCCGTTCTGACTGCATCTGTAATGAAGAAGAATTACATTCTCCGTTTTCTTGTTTTCTTTTTTCTTTGAAGAAAAATGGCGGTGACCACTGCAAAAGAATTGTTTCTATGTAACCTTGGTTACATTTCCACGTAATACCAGGAAGTAAAAACCATTATCGAATCAGCGGCAAAGTACACACCCCCAATAGCGATAGAACAACCAATAACGAATAGGCTATGTCATTCCAGGAAGCAGACTTTTCAAACGCCTCAGACGAACGAAGGTGAAAGCTTACAGGCGATTGTGGCAGGGGATGGTGATAGGAAGGATGTGATTTTGGACATTAGGATGAAGATTGATCGGTGTGTGCGCGGGGGTATGGATTTGGAGTTGGCGTGGGTTCCCAGTCACAGTGGCATTTTGGGAAATGAGTTGGTGGATCTGGCGGTGGGTGAGGGTATGAGGAGGGGAGCGATTGATGTGAGGTTGCCTTTGAGTGTGGATGAGGTGAAGGCTGTGATGGTGAGACGGGTCCTGGATGAGTGGCAGGAGAGGTGGGTGAGTGGGGTGAAGGGCAGGTGGATGTTCGGTGTTCGTGGGAAAGTGTCGGTGAAGGTGGATGCAGGGAGTTCAGAATGGAGGAGGGGGGAGGAGGTGATGCTGAATCGGTTGAGGATCGGTCATGTGGGGCTGAATGACTGTCTATTTCGAATAGGAAAGCGTGAATCAAGGGACTGTGTGGTGTGTGGGGTGCCTGAAACGGTGGGACATTTTTTGATTAGGTGTGAGAGACATGTTGCAGAGAGAGAATTGATGAGGGTTCGGTTGACTGCATTGGGTGTGGCTGAGCTGAGCGGGAGGACTTTACTGGGAGGTGATGGGGAGAGAGGCAGGAGGAGGAGTAGTGTGATGTTGGATTTTGTGAGGCAGACGGGGAGGTGGGAGGAGTTGTGAGCTTAAATGGAGTCAAATAATAATTAGTGGGTACGGTGCACATCATCCTATAGGATGGGGAAGCGCCTGCGTGGGTCCGCCCACGCCTCCGATAATTAAGAAGAAGAAGAAGAAAGCTGACTGATTGCTGCACTAAACATGCTGCCGTAAATATCAACGGAAAGGTAAGCATTAGTGTGAACAACTTAACTGCAAATTAATAGATATTAGCCCATAGGTAGACTGGAAGCACTTAACACTTGGTTCGTGCATTTTAAATGAATGTACTGAAGTTTCGGTCCTCCGCTCCCTCACTCGAGGAGCTTTCTCTATAACCATGAGGCCAGTGCAACGTGGTTTTTCAATCACGTTTAGCACGTTTAGTTAAAAAAGAAAAATGGCACACTTACAAACAAAATGTTTGATTGACTGAGCTAATCGTGTTGACTCGAGTTAATTCAGTGAAACGCGTTCGAGCCTTCGCCAGTAAAATCATGTCATTTTGACTCCTAAAACCATTTCTTTTCCTCTATTACCTTTCAGAAAAATCTTTTTTCTTGACATATATTTGTCACCTAATCAAATCGGACTTACAATATTCAGCCAACGCCACAGAAGCCACTCAATATAGTGCTGTAATTGCATTTCACGCTGTGAATGAATTCCTTCAGGTTGACTAAACACAGATGCAATCTGTTAAAACAAACGGTAACAAACTCACAAATTGGTCTCTGAGCTACTAATTTAGAAACCACTCTGTGATACAGGTAACCTATGTGTTTAATATAATGGCTAATTTTTGTCATTTACCCTTTGCATTTAGAATATTTAATGGTGAAGAATTGCCCTCACCCCTCTATTTAGCAACTACGGATAATGCCTATCCGAAATGCTGCATCACACATACCGGCAACGAAGGGTCTCTGTTCTGGGACATACTGCTCCTGCTCTTTCTTAACCAACTAATGTGCTAAGAATTCCATTTATGTTCAGGTTTTTCGAATGAAGTAGTCAATTACAATGCTTACATGAAATGCACAACATCTACCTTTGTAGTGAAAGACAGCCAGTATGCATTTTTTTGAAAAATATTCCTTTTGATTCCCCTTTTGCCTCCCTCACAGGGATTGTTCCTTTTAAATAAACTGCCCCGAGGAAGGCGTACTTTTGAAATTCAGGCCCCACAGGTGGTCTCACCGAAACGTAACAGAGGTCAACGGAAAAACCATTTGAGTTTTCTTCTTCTTTATGAACTTGAAATACAGAAAGATTCTTTTTGACCTCAGAGCCAACTACTTATTACTGCCTTGTACGTAGGCAAACCTGTCTTGAGAATTAAGACTCTGAATACTTTCAAATAATTTGATTTACATAATTAACATAAGTTGTTTCTTTGTTGTTCTATTGTCTTTTGTTATTCAAACATGTAATATTTTTGCTTATTTTTTAACAACTTTTCCTTATTATATTTTTCTGTTGTCAAATCACTTGTATTTAAAAAAAAACCTTTTTAGAAAAAAAGTATTTTCCCAAAACATGAAATACAAAATGCAAAGATTTTCTTTTTCCTTTTTTTCTTTGCGGCTGACTGTTCACTTCAACTACAAAGGTATTGAAATATTTGAGATATCTAACGATACTCAACACAAAAATTAATTGAATTTATTTCACTCATGTGGGCAAAATAATAATTTCGCTAGCGGACTTTTGGAAACCCAATGTGTGTATATGGGAGTGAAAGGCGAGCCAGCCCAGAAAAGAAAGCGAAGAGGAGATGGAATCATGTGGGGCAAGAAGACATTATAACCCTGGCACTCCCGTAATGAAGGGGGCCGGTACGGGACTGGCCCCCTTCATTACGGGAGTGCCGATTACGAGGTTCCCTTTGCGGGACCCGGATCAGACATCTGGTAAAACCAGACGACTTTTCCGGGTCCAGCGAGGGTAAGGGGGAGGTAATAACGGGCCACTTGAAATGTGCCCGTTATTACCTCCCTCACCATTCCCATTCAGCCCTATGCGAGCTCAAATCGGAATGGGGAATGGTTCCTGAAAGGAGGAATTACCGGGTCCTCCTATGTCGGAATGACCCGGTAAATCCCCATTGCAGGAACCTAGTAATGGAGCCCGGTTTGGGCTCAGCCATGGTGCTAATAGCACCATGGCTACCTCCAAACTCGTAATGAGGCCCAAAGAGTGTGAATAGCAGAGTGGAAGAGGGATTTGAGGGGGGCAAGATGAGAGGCAGGGAGACCGAAAAGGAGAGAGGAACAATAGAAAAGACAAGAGAAGATGAGGGAAGAGATTAAGAGTTTAGTAGCATGGAAGGTGAGGGAGGAACGGATTTTGCGGACATTGAAAAGGTGATAGAGGCAGGCAAGAGAAATGTGGTGTGTAAGGGAGAGGGAGGCGTCAAGGTGGAGGCCTAGGTTGCGAGCAGAGAAGAGATAGGGAGATTGGTAGGGGTAAAGAGAATAAATGATGGGGAGAGAAAGGGGGAAGCGTGTTAGAGGGGAAGAATAAGACTTCAGTTTTTTCAGAGTTGAGGGTGAGAAAATTAAATGACATCCAGTTTTTGATTGCAGTAAGACAGGAGGAAAGATTACGGTGGAGTTCAGGGGTGCAAGAAGGGAAGGAGAGGTAGAGCTGGGTGTCATCGGTGTAGAAATGGTGAGATATGCCAAAAGACGAAATGATGGGGGTGAGAAGGGAAGTGTAAAGCGAGAAAAGGAAAGGGCCAAGAACGGATCCTTAAGGAACGCAGAAGTTCAGGGGGAGAGTAGCAGAAGTATGACTTCCCCAGGAGACAGCAAAAGAACGGTTGGAGAGGCAGGAGGAGAACCAGGTGAGGACAGAGCCAGTGTTACCAAAGGAAGAAAGAGTATTGAGAAGTAGGGGATGATCAACAGTATAAAAGGCAGCAGAGAGGTCAAGGAGAACGAGGATAGAGGAATGCTTAGAGTAGCGAGCGGTAAGGAGGGAGTTGAGAACATAGATGAGGCATATTGCCAGGGGTGGGAGACCCAGTCGGGTCTGCACATACAATGCACCCTCACCAGCTCTGTTAATCCCTGGTCCAAAACTGTGCCTCTGCATGGAGTGACTTACATGGCGTTCCCCATTCTGGCGTGCCTCCCACATCCACAGGCTGCTGTTTTGAGCAGTTTGCTTCCACCTGCCATGGGACTGTGTAAAGGGTATGCCCCCATGGGAGGGCCCCCTTGTGTGGATGGCTGCACACTACAAGAAGAACAAAAGCTGAGCTTCCTGGTAGCTCACTGGTAGTCACAGATTGAACAGGGCTGGGTGGTGTTAACTCCAGTGCAATCCCTTTATGCCATGCTGTTCACCCTTCTCCATCGAACATGTCTGTGCAGTGGTTCTAAACGACTGTTCTGTAGGTTGCAAACCTCCCTGTCACCACACCATTATTTGGAATGTAGTAACCCATGCCGCTTTCAGTTGTGCCTGAACAGGTCCCAGGCACCCACACCAGTCCCTGTACTTGCATCTGGGCCCCCAAACTACTTGCAGCATTACACACTTCCTTAAGAGATAACCCTCTGCACTCACACAACCCTCCTGGACCAGGCATAATGCTCTTTGCCCATCACTCGCACTTCCTGTCTGCCACTTACATGATCTGAATGCACTTTACCCAGTAAGTTTGTTTATTTATTTAATTTATTTGTGATAGTTCGCTGTCTGTCTGTTCTTTTGTTCCCCTTGCCAGCCCCTCCCCCCTGGCATTGAGCATCTTCATCAAAGACTTATAAAGGCAAAATAACCTGCTCATATCCCCTCCTATCCTAACTGCTGGTCAGTTTTTATGCTTGTACGCCCTCTCCTATCCACCTGCCCTGCCCGCCATCTGCCTGGTAACGCACTTGATTTAACAGAAATGTTGGCAGGCCTAGTATGCTTATTATTATTGTATATCATTCTGAATTTTCCAAGGACCTTTGAATGATTGTATCCCATGTTCCCCTCCAGTCTTGTAGTGCTTTGTATAAGCACTTTATAAATAAACAATACAATACTTGTCGATGCATCACTCGGCTCACGCGTCAATGAAGAACCACCCAACCCATCCTGTAACAAAGACCAATGTGTATGAGTTGGAGGGCCAAACCAAAGCCTGTGGCACTATGGAGGTGAGAGCTGGCATACACAACTGAGGTGTGATACCATTGCACTGGGAACACCACCAGCACCTCTCGTCCGCTCTGTTGGTGAGGTGTTCCATGAGAGCTTTTTGGTAGGACCCGAAGGATGATCCAATATGCCTGGGCAGGTTGAAGCCAGAGGGCACTGTGGTGGAGATCCATAGTGGTCCTGCCATGCTAATCATGTGTCCAAACTGTGTATAAGGGCAGATGACCAATTGAACCATACAGTGTCTGGTTCCTCTGACATTTCACTCAGGATATCTGGTGCTCTGATACCCCAGTTTCATATGGTGAGTCAAATGATTGGAGGACTTGGGACCAAAGCATTCTCAAACTATTCTCTGTCTTTACATGGCTGAGGAGGCAATTGGGTGACGTGGCCATCTGTGGGATCATGACTGAATGCATTTAGGGCGGTATCTCCCCTAAACTGTGATGGGAACAAAGCACTGTGGAGATTCAGTTGACCAATGATAGCCAGACTGTGTGCTGGTGAATAGAGCTGCTTGTCTCAGGACTCGAGTGTGGACATAAAGGGGAAACCTCTCACACCCATAGTGCACCACATGTTTGTGGGGAATGTGGTGCATGATCATTTGTAGATGACTTGATTCTGGGTCAGGGGTTTGTGAGTAGCAGAGCAGCTACCTCACTGAAATCTATTGGGAATCATCTTCTTAGGCACTGTTTTGTCAAAGGTGCTGCTGTAGGTGCCAATGACACAAGGGTCTGTATCCTTCCTTCTCTTGCTGTGCCACATTGTCCACAGGAAACTCTCACACATCCTGGGTGCACCTGTGGGGAGGCTGGTTAGGTGGTGAACACTCTTCTCCCTTTCTGGTGAGCCTAGCAGACCAGATGGCCTTGGCTCAGCCAGCCGCAGAGTGGTAGGATCCATTCCATGGGAGTCAAGGAAGAGAGGCCGTGCCTTGATTGCGGATGGCAGCTTAAGCCCCAGACCCTGGACGGTGGCTTTAAGGCAGGAATTACCTCATTGCCACACATCCATGTGGTCGGGAGGACTGTCCTAGGCCATCCGGACTTTCGGCTAGGCCCAACTTGCCATATGGCCACAGTGGTCGAACCAGATAGCCTGAGTCGCAACTGCCACAGCTGTCTCCTAAATCCATATGCAGCCAGGGTCCATGATAGTAGATGGGTAGTTTATCTCTGTGGGACAGACATATGTCATGGGAGCTGAACAGGCTCCTCCATGCTCGGACTGGGTCCCTAGAGCAGGTGTGGACCAACAGGACTGGCAACAGAGGAAAGGCTAAGCTAGCCCAGCAGCAGAAGGCCCAGGTGGAAGCCACAGTTTACTAGGTGTCTCTAGTAAGTGCTGCTGGTGTTGGGCCATGCAGTTAGGGCCCAAAACGTCCCCAGAGGGCATGGCACAAAGGTGTCCGCGCCAGTGCTCCAGGTGTCCAGGGCTGCTGACCCAGCCATTGTGCCCAGAGTCTGATGCAGTGCAACAGCCACATTACTCAGCGGTGTTCCTCACATTCCCCCCCACCCTACTCTGGAGGGGAAAACTGAAATGCATATAAGGCAGGACCAGATATGGCCAGGGGTGCAACCCCACCCTCGGGTGCTGCTGGGTTGACCATAGCTGTCAAGATTCCTTGTTCCATACAAGGCACCTCAAGGCTGTCCAATTGTTTTTGTTTTATGCACTGCGTGTTTATTTGAACTGAGAGAGAGTGTAAGAAGGAGTAGCAGGTGTTGGAAGGAAGTAAATGAGGGATGTTAGGTGCTGATCGAAGAGGAGGAGTTTGGGTTCAGGACCCTGAACCAAGATAGTGCCAGTGTGATAGACATTAATGATACACCTGGATGATGCAAAGCTCACCAAGAGGACTTCCCAATTTGTGCCACCATTAATGGATGAGGATGTGAGAGAAGAGAGAGTAGAGATGAGATGAGGAGTTCATAGATCTGGAGAGGGGACAGAAAAGAGGATATCAGTGAAGACCTGTCTGGAAGCTGTGCTGACGTAGGTGTCTGCGATAGTTAGTCCAGAGTTAGAGGTCAAGATGTATTCTTTAAGCTTTTTTCTTCCAGACTTTGTGAGAGAGAGAGGATAGGTGATAGTGTAGCAGTTAGAGAAGATAGGGGAGATGGCAAGTGCCATAGGGCTGTTGGAGGATAGTTGTAAGAAAGAGGATTGGCTGCACATCACAGTCCGAGCACAAACTCACCAAGAGGAGTAGTCGCCAAGGCAAACAAGAGATGCGCTGCGAATACTTTAGTACTTGAGATTGGTGCAAAGATGTTAAAAACACACTAGGATTCGAATTTGTAAACGGAATCACATAATGCAATGCAAAAATTGGTGCACAGATATTTGCACAAGAGTCACGAAATGCATTGAATGAGGATTAGGTAAAGCAGGGGAGGCAGACTAGCATGGGTACACCTTGGTTCAAAGCTGTTTAAGATAGTGGGGAAAGAAAAAAGGAGAGATGACAAAGCCCAGTCATTATTCGAAAGTAGACTTGAGGGGTGCACAGAGTTCCAAAGGCCAATGTTTGTGGGGTAGCAGGCTGCATTCCTGGTGGCTGTCCCATGTGGTGCTATGGGGGCGCAGACGAGGGGGGGACCTCTGATCCCTCAAGGCCCACAGAAGCACAGACAGGGGTCTTAAGAGTGGCCCTTAAATGGGGGCCAGCGGTCACCTGCCAGCTCCCGGATTTGTCTTGATGTACGTTGCAGCACCCAATCTGGATTGTGTGGCCTGGAGCTCAGACAGCACTTCAGTGCTGATGAATGAGGCCGCCATTTTGGAAGAAGGTGTTTTCAGTGAAAGGTCTATGCCCCAAATAGTGAGAGCACATGTTTAGGTGGTGCTCGGAAATGTTGACTAGGCCTTTCTTTTGTAGAAATCAAATTAAAATTCATTTAATCTGGCAAGTAGCGCTGCTAAAATCATAGGGACAGCTACTCAAACTGCACACCTGAAAATGTGCTTACCTTCATTCAGGAGGCCGTTGATGGTGAGAGGCTCCAGGAGACTCGTCTGGTGGTGAGAGAGGCACTGCAGTAGAGCGGCAGCTGCAGTAGAACGAAGCGTGGTCCCAGTAATGTCAGTGTGCAACTGTATACATTGTGAACTCAGGCAAAACACCGGAACAGCTGGGATTAGGTGCAAAATGTTCAGAGATTTGTGAGAATGGCAGCTGCAGAACGAAATCCTTGGATGAAGAAGAAAAGAGAGACATCCCCATGCTGTCACTCAAAATACTACCCACACTCTGGCTCACCCATGTGTCAGCTGGTACCCCAGAAGACCGGACAGGGGGCCAACCGATCTTGAAGCACAAAGGGATGGTGGGCTAACCTCCCAAAATGGCACACAGGAGTCCAAAACTTCTCACAGCAGCTCTCATTCACAGGGATCTCAGCAAAGAAAGCTGCCAGAGACACAGGGCAAAAGAGCTGCAGGCCTCCGATGATTTCCTCTGTGCAGCGGACTCCCGCTGCATTCAAATCCAGCAGGAGGGCCTATGGTGAAGGCAGGCAAAGGCCAACTGCCCTAGGGGTCTGGGTCTACAGTGAGCTGCAGTGCACCATATTACTGCCAAAGGCTGCAGGAACACTGCGGCAGACCCCAGTGGTGTAACCGATCCATCGTACTGACCCCCGACCTACACCCCCACCTTGCCCACCAGTGAGGAGGGATGTGAAGCACTCCAGCTTCCTCGCTGACGGCAAGCCTTCCACTTGGTCCAGGCGCCCTTGCCACTCCAAACTCGATACACTGGAATTGCTTGCTGGAGTCACTGGAGCCCCTGGTCAACCATGGCAGCAAGGCTCATCTCCGGTGAATGCTGAGCAAGTCAGGACTGCTTCAGGGAGGGAGCCCGCACGCTGCGGTACAGGTTTCATGCTCCTTATCCCCTCTGCAGCATGACCTGCAGGTCAGCCAATGCAGAACTTCCAGCCCTCCAACTGGTGTACCACACCCTGTCCCACTCCTCTGAAAACCTACAAAGGTTGAGACCTCTTGCATCTAGCCACACTTAATGCTCTTACTGCCATCTAACATTCTGCCGACGTCTGCCTCCTCCTTAAAGACTTTGACCTTGATATCCTTGCTCTTACCGAGATGTGGTTCAATGCCAGATCAGTCCCTGCTTTTGACTCCCATCTCCCTGATGGCTATAAGATCATCTCGAAGTCTTGCCCTAACTGTGCTGGTGGTGGGGTTGCTATGATCTTCCCTCACTGGCTCCCTTCTTCCCACATACCCACAGAGCCTTACTCTTTCTTTGAGAGCTTGGTCTGCAAGCTGGTCATCTCGCCCACCTCCTCTCTGACCATTGCCACTATCGAATAGCCGATTACTCCTCCTCTTTGCTCACCACCACCTCCAAACTCCTTCTTGTGGGTGATTTCAACATCCACCTTGACTATTCAATCACAGAATCCACTCTCTTCTGTTACCTCTGCACCTTGCTCTCCCTCTCTTTTCTCCCCTCCAGTCCTACCAACTCAGCTGGACATACTCTTGATGCCTTAATCCACAATGATCTTGCACTCTCCTTCCCATTTATCACCTCTCTGTCCTGGTCAGACCACTCTCTCTTCTCCTCTTACCTGGGTCGTCTAGGCCCTCTGAACGTACCTCCTCCAGCCCTGCCAACCTTGTTCTTGTACATCCGTCCAATGCAGCCTCTACAGACTCTAACTCTGACTCTACTCTCAGCAACCACCAGCTTGCCATTACCAATACCGTTGACATTCTTGTCCCACTAATGAGGATCCGCCTGAAACATGCCTCTTAGCATAACACCTGGTACGACTCTGAACTTGCAGCTCTGAAACGCAAGTGCAGAGCATCAGAACGGAAGTGGCAGACCTCAGGCTCACCCTCTGACAAACTGGCCTGTCACCTGCTCCAAAGGCAATACAGACTTTCCATCTGCACCAAGAAAAGCACCAACATCGAGGCTCACATCTCTGGTGCTTCCAACAATATGGCTGAACTCTTTAAAATCTACAGGGAACTAGCCAACCCTTCCGCAGTCTCCTCCTCACCTCTTCCCTCCCAGGCCCTGTGCAATGCTTTGGTCACACATTTCACTGCTAAAGCTCATGACATCCTAAGCACCCTTGCGTCCCCATCCTCTTCGTACTCCCCCCGGCCTCCTATGCCTTCCGATCTTTCCTCTGCCTTTCTCTTTTCCTTCTCTCCTATGACACCTGATGAGGTCACCAGAGTGTTAAGCTCCATGAAGGGTTCCGCCTGCTCCTCCAGAACCATTATGGACAATATTGGCTTTCTTTCCCCTGAACTTGTTGATTTCTGCAACCACTCTTTTGCTCCTAGATATTTCCTCTCCACCCTCAAGCACTTCCTTGTACGGCCCCTCCTGAAAAACCTTCTGCAGACCCATCATGTCAGTCAACTTCTGCCCCATATCTACTCCCCTTTCTTGGGGAAACTCTTGGAGAAGCTGGTCTTTCCCCAACTGACCTAGTACACTGGACTTGTTGGTTGCCACTACAACCATCAATCTGGATTCTGAGCATCCAGAGGCACAGAAATGCTGCTTCTGAACAGCCGAGAGGAACTGCTTGCATCTCTTGATTCAAACCCTCCAACTCTTCTCATTCTAGTGTATCTCTCCTCTGCATTTGATACTGTCAACTACTCCATCCTCATAAAGCGGCTCGTCGATACTCTAGGTATCTCAGAGTGGGCACTGGACTTGTTGACCTCATTCCTCATTGACTGTCCAATCCAGGTAATTCTGGGCTCTTTCTCCTCCCCCACCTCCATCTCCACCTGCAGTGTTCCCCGGGGCTCCAACCTTTCTCCCTGGCTTTTCAACACCTATCTTGCTCCACTTGCACACCTTACCTCTATAACTTCCAGTATTAGGCAGATGACACACAACTCTTCTTCAAAATCCTTCTGACCCTCTGCTTACTTCATTCATCATTCTTGACTGCCTATCTGTCATCTAGTCCTAGTCCTGGTATACTTCCAATGATCTCTGGCTCAACCCCAACAAGACTGAGATCCTTCCTATTGGGACTCCTGCTCCCTCTTTCTTCCACTCACTCTGGCCATCTTCTATGGGTGCTCCCCTGTCTCCTTCATCTGAAGTCAGAAACCTTGGAGCCATCTTCAACTCTACTCTTTCCTTCCTCCCTCGCATTCAGAACCTTGCAAAGAAGGACCGCTTTGAACTCCACCTCCTCAAAGGAATTCTTCCTTTTCTCACTTTCCCCCAGATGCTCAATGCCTACAGAGCTCTGGTTCTCTCTAGACTAGACTACTGAAATAGCCCCTTCCTTAATCTACCTCTTCTTCTCTACGACCCCTCTAACTAATCCAGAATCGGGCTGCAAGACATATCCTTGGCCTCAAGCCCAGAGACCGCAACTCTCCAGCTTGAAGAACTATCCACCGGCTCCCGGTTTCTGCAAGGATCAAATTCAAATCCCTCTGCATCATCCACAAGGCTTTCTGGGGCCAGGGACCATCCTGTCTACAACTTGATCTCACTAAATACTCTCCCTCCAGATCTTTACGCTCCCCACCAACACCAACTCTGCAGGCTTACTCCAATGGAACAGCCTCCCCCTTCCTCTTCGTGAGCTGTATCTCCTCATATTCCAGAAGCTCCTGAAGACTTTCCCTTTCAACTCCTCCTCCCCTTCCTCCCTCCTCTGCAAATCCCCACAGTTGCTGTGATTGGTGACTAGGGAACGTATGTGTCCTGTGGGGGCCTGGCCTTCCCCATTGAATCTCCTTCAGCCTCCATCCACTCCCAGCACTTGCCTTAGCACCCACTGGCCTATGCCACCACAGGCTGCACTTACTTATTTATTGACAGCTGACCACTCATCTAGGCACTTAAAGCTGCTCACTCCCTGGCACAATCTCCTTGGTACACCTAGAATTTACCCCCCAACCCCTCATCCCTTCTCTCTTTCTCTTCACTTCTGAATGCTCACAGGCATAGTAGGTCTGCCTCTATATTTCATTTGTTACATTTGATTTTCATTCCCATGTTCCCTCCTTGCTGCCCTGTGGGCACTTGGCTACACAATTTACTTGATGTATATGCACCTTACAAGTGCACATTAGATCAATAAATAAATAAGGTGCTTCATCAAGCCCTGAGCCATGTGAGTCATTTTGCAACTTGTTGCATGGCACTCAGGGGAGCACATGGTTGTAGTCACTGTTTACGGTATTTTTCAGTGTGTTGGCCAGAAGTTAGCAGGTCCATTTGTAATGGAACCGTATGGTGACTTGATGAAGAGGTGAGCCAGATGAGTCATTTCCTCCACTTAATGCATGGCACTCATGGGACCATACTGTATACTGATGTTGTGGGAGGGGTTGTAGTCACTGTGTGGGGTATTCTTCAGTGCATTGGCCTGAAGTGAGCAGGCCCAGCTGCAATGGTCCAGAGGGTGCCTTGATGAAGATATGAGCCAAGTGAGTCATTTTGTCCACTTGCTGCATGGTACTCAGGGGTGTAAACGGTATGGCGTAATTGGGTGCAGGAATGTGTTACCTGCTCTAACTTTGTGTCTTCCTTTCTTCTGAGGCATTCTATAAGGGGAGACAGTTGCTGATGAGAAAGGTAACAGGGCAATGGAATGCCTCCACACCACTCCTCAGGCAGTCTGCGTTGGTTTTGGCCCCTCCAGAGAAGTACATTGCCACAGGACTGAGGACAGTCTGAGAAGGCTCTCAATGGCAAATGCTGCCATGTGACATGGACATTCTTGTTATATTCAGTTTGCACTTTTCTCTTTCTGTATTACTCCTTATATGGATATGTTGTATGAGATGTATCATTGGTGGACAATGGAGTATCCACTTCACATGTATATTATGGTGAGACATACCTAAAGTCAGAAAAACAGCCCTCCCAGGCATTGGTTTCTTGTTACATTTTAAGCTGTGCTTTCTACCTCTGGTCTCCTGTGTCTTATTGGCTGTCCGAGTGTACAATTATTAGTGGGGAGCAGGACAAACAGGTAACAGAATGTTTTTTTTTATTATTTTGTGTCAGTGACAAGGATGCTTTTGTTTCCATTTGCGATGACTGTGTATGTGGTTTGTGCACTTGATTTTATGGATATGCACACACACAGTTTGCCTCGGCCCGATGCACATTCTCAGGGTGTTGCTATGGTCAAAGTGGATTAGCCGTATTTCATCATTGAAGGGCATCAGCAAAGGGGCTTCACTGTGTGTGCTCCAGAATGGCTGCAGTTTAGGTGAAGTAGTACAATCTGATTGCATGTCTCCTGTCCATGTGCCCGTTGGCCTCCTGATGGGATGGGTTGTGCCTGTGGAGAAGGCTGTTTTTCTTCCTGCAGCTCTACTGCTATGCCACAACATGTGGCAATATTGTGCAGGACACAACATGCAAAGATGATCTAGCATACTACTGGCGGGGCTTATAGTAGTATGCCACCTGAGTGGTAAGGGAGCGGAAACTTGACTTAAGGACCCCAAACGTGCATTCCACTACGTCCTAGTGGCTATGTGTGCTGCGTTGTACCTTACCTCACTTGAGGTGGTCAGATTCCTGAAGGGTGTGGGCAGCAATGGGGAGAGCAGGTAGGCACTGTCGCCTGCACAAGTGGAAATGGTTGTTGTTAGCATTGATTGTCATGGCTTGTTTTTCTGTGTGTCATGTGAGTAAATGCATGTGTGTGATAGGTGATACTCACTGATGGGCCAGGTGTTCCCAAAGGTTCCCGATGCTAGAACAGCAGTAAATGTAGCTATCATGTGTGCTTCCTGGGTAATTGTCATTCACATGCATGATGTGGCCGTTGACATCACAGATGACCTGCACATGAATGGAGTGCCAATGTTTCCTATTGCAGAAGATTTGCTAAATGTCTCAGAGCGAGGTGGAGGGGGCGCTGGAGCGCTACATCGGTGCATTCATTGGCTTCCAGGACCCGTGGAACCTGTGCAATAGCATAGAACTCCAGGCACACTCGTTGCCTTGCCTGCAGTGTGCATGGCATGTATATGTGCCTTCTCACATCTGCTGTTATGCAGAACATTAGCTGTTGTAGGCACCAAGATTGCATGGGTTGCGATTTGCAACCCACAATGACTGAGGTGCGCTGAAATGACCCTGTTGCCAGGAAATGTAGGGCTGTTAGCAACTTCTCCAGATGTGTCAGTGTATGAGAGCAGATGGTGGGTGAAGCAAGGTCATTCTCCCACTCCCCGACCAAGTCAAGGATGACATGGGGAGGAAATCTGTAATTTGCATACACCTTCTAATCTGGCATTCCAAATAATGATATTCGAGAGTGAAAGATTCAGGCCCTCCTCATCATCTTCCTCCTCCTTCTGCCATGATATATGATCAGTGCCACTAAAGCGGAGTCCTACATCAGTGGTAGTACTATTTATAATTGGGTTGCATTGCATGCTTTTATACTTAAGATTTTTTTTTCGCTTTGTACTTTGTGTCTTGTATCAAGTGGCAGTAAGATTGCGAGATGTGTGTGCTCCTTTGGACTTCGGGTAACTGCGCAATGAAAGCCATGAATAGTTTTTTATTTGCGCTTGATAAGGCGTGTTTGGTGCTTGTGTGGTGCATCCCTCAACACTCCCATGTTATTCCTCGTTCTTCCTCATTTTGCGCAAAGAACGAGGAAAATGCATGTTGCCCTCCTATTTATTTATTTGCGCTGGCCCTTCCCACACTTTTTGTGCTGTTTGTCATGCAAAGCGCTCAGCACAGCACAAAGTAGGTAAAGACCAGCGCAAAGTGGGTAAACTGCAGCTCAAATTCCGATCCATGAATTGGCAACATTGCAAAGCTTTCTGTGAATCGGGCCCTAAGTTTGTTTTTCACTGATCTGGCCAATTATTATCAAGATCAGATTCTCCAGACATTCCCATTGTCCCCAGAAACATACAAAGGTTCGATAACCAGCTGCGATATATAGCAGTGCCACTGATTCCAATGATTTCCGATTTTCACTACCATAGGATCTTGCCCATGTCAAGAGTGCCATACGATATTGTTGCATAGTATTGCTATTACACTTAGTGGCGTAGCAAATTGCCGTCAGTAAGCATGTTATAATTCTTGCCATTAGTCCATATGATTTCACTACTGCCAGCCATGCCACAGAATTCTTCTAGTACCATCAGTGGTAACAAATATTGAGCTAACTGCCAATGCATAATTTATCTCATTTGATACAACACCTAGACCCCCATTCATTGTTCTTTATAAAATCCCCTTGAAATGCTGATACCACTTGAGCATTTTGGGAGTTTCTGTTACCTGGGATTCCTCTGCTGATCTGCACCCTATTGACGAGAATCAGCACGTGTCCAAAGGCTTGTGAAAACTCTCAGGGCGAGACCTGTAAAGTTCGAGTGCAATCTTGACGTTCCAAAATTATATTCTTTCATTTTGGGAATATAAATGAATTGGGCTTTTCAGAAATGTCCCAGAAGAAGAGTTATGTAACATATAAAACACTTTGAACAGCCAATGAATTGGCGAATGTCCGATCATTTGGCCGTGCCATTGGCAAAACAAAAAAAAAAACGAACACATTTTGAAACACTGTGAGCAGAAGCTTTGAACACATTCAAAAACTCAAACAAAAACTCAATCAACAATCAACATGGGTTTGTTCCACTGGCAGATCTGTACACCTTAACCATACCAATCAAAGCACACGTGCAATGATATCCAGCCCTCACATCTGCACAATGGCAGTCGTGGTAGGGTCACAAAAGCCTGTTGCAGGGTCCCTTTTTCAATGTGAGAGTGTTTTAATACTTTAAAAAATAAATGTTGAATCATGTAAACATAAATGAATTTCAGACACAGACGAGATGTTTCATGAACTATGCATACATCAAGGAATTATTGCTGTGGTTAGGCTTGCCTCTGGGATTTTTTTAGGAAATTATTATGAAATTGCTGTAATTTTGTACTAAAATAATATTTTGATGTGATAACATGTCTGAACATTGTTTTTATTCTAAGCATGACTTATTAAAGTAACGTGATATCTGAATCTGTATTGTTAAGATCAATGTCACATGAAAAGGAGCCAACACAGGAGCTCACAAACCCCCCCCCCCGTCCTCCCCCAGCAAAATGGCGGTATTGTGAATGAGTGTGTTGGGAGCCTGGAGAGGCAATGGAAACATATAATAAGGAAATAAGAAAGAGGAAATGCACAATCTGGAACCAGCAGTAAAATGAGGAGGTCCTGGGAAGAGAACAAGGCAGAATATGGCAAAGGAAGATTAAGTCACAGAGGGACATGAAGACAGACATGCGACGGAAGGGGATGGATTGGAAGTGGGATTGGAGGAAGGGTACTCCTCAGCAAAAGCCGGGAACTAGCTGATCTGAAGGCACAGCTGAAGCAGGTGGGAATGGAGCAACTGGACCAGCATGAGAGGAAGATGGAGAGTTGGGCAAGACGTGAGTGGACAACCAGCAACATGGAAAACAGAGGAAGGAGCATGCACATAGCATCAAGGGAGTCAGTGATGAGGAAGTACAGCACACAGGCTGGGCAGCCCTATTTGGCATGTGTAGCATAGTGCAAGAGAGTGGAATATACATGTTTAGTGTGTGTGGGGGGCATGCCCTGAGGACGGGTTCCACACTGATAGGCATACTCAACGCCCCTTGAGCTGAAAAGATTTAGAGCAGGTCCCTTGCGAAGTAACTACTTTTTCTTCTTTATTTACCTGCAATTGCCTAAGAGAATAACATTCACATTTTCTCACAACACATTGCTTTAGGGAATGGGACATAAAGTTCTATATGAAACACTCCTTTGTCAGATCATGGATATTCTTTGTGCTTTATAATGTACAGCAGGCAATACCATTCCAATTTGGATCATATCCTGCAATTGTCACTGTGAAGTGTGATGAAGGCCCATATTTTAGTCTATGGGGTGACCATGAAAGCAACCACCCACACCATGAAAAAGGGCCCAGAGGCTCCCCACGCTGCCCAGTACCACTTGTCTTTTGGATTGGGTTGGATAGGATCCTACAATGGACGGGGAACCAATAATAGTGGAAAAGCAAGATTTCCCTGGGAATCCAGCCCCAAGCCCTTATACCTAACAAACCAAGTCCTTGACCCTACAAATACTGCAGCAAGACAAGTCTGCCCTTTAACTACAATAACTCAGGCAGACTGCCTCTTAAGAAAATGTGCTTCTCTAAAGTGACCAGTCCCAAATACCTCTTGCTCTAGTCTAGGGAACCCACATATACTCTGGTAAACAGGTCTACAATAGGGGTGTATTTGAAAAGTCCCTATCTGTACACATACAGGCATCAGCTGTCACTGTAGCTTATAAACATCAACCCAGGTGTAGACTATGTTGACGGAGATGGCACTCAGAATCTATAGCAGTGAAAATAATAACCAATATTTAAGACAAGGACGTCGAAGTGGCAAGAAAGCGTCTATGCATTTCGAAAACCATGGTACAGAGCAGCCGTGCCCTGGCAGACAAGCTGTTCATGCGGATGGAGGAAAATCAGGCTGGCACGTCAACAGGAGACTTGGGAGTGGCCTGGCATATCCGACAGACAGGCAAGATGCCTGATGGTCCTTTTGAGGGCTCAGTTCTAGATCGCGTGCATGACTGCAGGCAACAGCTCAGAACACTTGAGGAGCAACATTCAACTATAAAAGATGAGTCCCTACATTCTGTCCCCCTGAAGGAGCACAGCTGAGCCTGGTTCGGCAGATCTGTTGTGGGTGGAACTGCACAGTTATAAAGAATCCAGTGACTTTCAACGGGTGTGAGTGGAGTTGATTGAAGACAGAGCAGAAAGGAGGTGACGATTCAGAAATAAAGAGGTGGTGGGTGAGTAAAGAGACGAGGTGGACAAGCTGGAGGAGAGGAAGAGTGGCGATGGTGGAGAAGAAGAGGGAGAAAAGGAGACAAGAGATTGCAAGAAGGTGGTGGGAAAAGTCTGAGAAGTGAACATAGAGGAAGGAGGAGGAGTGTGAGAGAAGCGTTTTAGAAATAATGGGGGAGTTGGGAAAGAGCCAAGATATCAAATAGAGGAGGAGGGGAAGAAAAGAGCACTAATCAAAATGGAGTTGGCTGGCGAAGATTCTTTGGCACAGAAAGGGGAGTTGAGGAAGTGAAAAGAAAAAGACGTAATAAGGTTGGAAAGGCGGCATTGATGGAGGACAAGGAAGAAGAGGAGAAGCGAGAGAAAAGAGGAAGGACATATATAAAGAGAAGAAAGAAGGTTAAGAGAGAAGAATAAGGGAGGTGAAGAAGGTTGAATGATTGTGGGGAGTCAAGGAGGAAGTAATAGGGAACACAGCCTTGGAAAAGAGGGGCGCACACCCCAGAGGCCAGTTGAAGGGGAGAGTGCCGAAGCCAACCAGAATTATAATTATAATTGGTTGTTTATAACATGCTTAATACCCAGGTGTTTCTAAGCGCAGAGCAGGGGATCAAACCTGTGTTACTCTGCGTAGTCTTGTTTCCAGGGCAAGCTGGTTACCCCTGAGCTATCTTCCTTAGACTATCAGAAACCAAGGGCTAGGCTGCCTATCACACCAGTACTTGAAGAGACTTTGGGTGGAAGTCTCTGACAATAGCATCCTGGAGCCTGTGATTTACCGCTTATTACCTGGAGAGGGCTGACAAAACTTCTTACAAGCTTTGAGCAGGCATAACTGTCCATCTAGGGAAAAATCATCCTGAATAAAGCAACTATGGGGCAACTGCTCAGTTAAAAAAAAATATATATATATAAGGGCTGTGACACTCAAACCACAAAGATGTTAAGTGTCTTTTTAAGTAAAAAAACAGAGCCACATGGAAGAGAGTGATGGGTTATTGGACTGTGGTCCTTGAGATAGGTAGAATTGCTAACTTCTGGTTTCCTTTAATAGCCCATATCCTTAGTTTTTACTCTAGCCTGATCTTATGGCACATTTACTTTGGAAAATAAACCACTTTCAGCTATACTTTCTGGCTGTTGCTTCATCTGTTGATCCCCAGCCAGGAGAGTAGATACAATTAACTCTGTCTTGAGATATAATCGGGGACCAAGTGAATATCCAGTTTTTCATCTTTTTGTAAACATTTGAAGTATGCGTAAAGGTGAGGCTCTGTAAATGGAAGTCCATTTTTATATTTGCAAATGAGATATGACTGATGCTGTTCCTTCTTGTCAAAAGGTTTGTTCTGATGAATTAGCAAAGTTTATTGAACTAATGTAAGGACCAAGGAAAAGGATAATATACAAGGAAGAGCTCAACTGGAATTCATGTGTGGTCTTGTATTTGTTGACTACACTCATCATGCGTTGTGCCT
Source organism: Ambystoma mexicanum (assembly GCF_040938575.1). Lineage (NCBI taxonomy): Eukaryota > Metazoa > Chordata > Amphibia > Caudata > Ambystomatidae > Ambystoma > Ambystoma mexicanum. The sequence goes on along the minus strand of NC_090923.1, from coordinate 617,768,173 downwards.
GCCATTTCAGGGTGATCAGATTGTAATTGTTTATTTGTAAAGCGCTTATACACAAGTGAAGAGCTTCAAAGCACTTCAAGTCGGGAAGGGAACAAGGGAATGCAGAGTCATTCTTAGGCCTTGAAGTTACCGAATAATCTAACAAAAAATGCCTAGCATACTAGGCCTGACGACATTACTATTAGTGCAAGTGCATGACAAGAAGGAAGGCGAGAAAGGGCGGAGGAGAGGGAGAAGAACATACAGTCCAAAAACTACCGTACTAGGTCAACGACGTTTCAGATAGTGCAAGTGCATGACAAAGAGTGAGGTGATAAGGGGGGGAGGAGAAGGAGAAGAACATACAGTAACAAAAACGACTGTGCTAGGCCTGGCAAACTAGGCCTAGTGCATTCTGGTAATATAAGTTTATTTGTAAAGCGCTTATACACAAGTGAAGTGCTTCAAAGCACTTCAAGTCGGGAAGGGAACAAGGGAATACAGAGTCATTCTTAGGCCTTGAAGTTACCGAATAATCTAATATAAGTAATATAAGTGCGCAGACAGGAAGTGAAAGCGAGGGGATGGGGAACAAGTGCACCCAGTCCAGCAGGGCCCTGGGTTAAGTGCAGAGTGGATACTCTTCTCATGGAACAAATTCCAGAAGTGCAGAAGTGGTGAGCAGAGTGCAGAGGCCCGGAGGCAAGTGCACGAATTGGCTGGGGACCTTGGGACCTGTGAGACTCTGGAGGTGCACCAGGTGACAATCAGCAGAACAGAGCAGTGTTAGGGAAGAGAAGGAGGAAGGAAGTAGGCGAGGATAGAGAGGAGGTTAGCAAGGGAGAGGGAGAGAGAAAGAGGAAGAGATGACACAGGACACCATTTCTCCAAAAATAGAGTTTTCGTTTGAAAATCATTTTTTTCTGGTAATTAAATGGAATTAGAACCAACCAAATGTACAACTCCCGAAATGCCATGATTTGTTAAAATAAATCCTGGGACTGGAACTAAGAGTCCTACTGACATGGAGTCACTTCTTCACCAGACTATTTCATGTACTGGGACACAAAAAATAACAATTATGTGTGCAAGTTGGGGAGAACATTTATATTTCTAACCCTTATTCTTGATGCTATTTAACTTCTAGGCAAAAGAGACAAGAGTTAGAACACAGTTGGGTGACAAATTAAACGATTACGTTTAGAAATCTGGCAGTGTGAACTTCAGGGATAAGTGATATTCATGATCGATGGAAGCGTCAGGGAGCCATTATGTTTTTTGTTTTAACACATTTTATTAGAATTTTGCAATAAAAGGTAATAAAGATACAATATAAAGGTCAGCAAGGAAAAATCAAATAAATAAATTCAATACAACTTTGTACAATATAAAGCGGGGGCAGATGCCCCTAAAGGATAGAGAAAAAAGAAAAGGATAGACATACCTTGGGGGCCAGGAAGAGGCAAGGATGAGAAAAGAAAAAAGGGCGAAAAAAAAGAACACCTTGCGTCAATTAGGGATTTCACGCATAACGATCATTGAAGACACTCCAGATAGCAAAGTACTTGCCTGTTTTTTTCAGTCTTTGATAGAGTGTCCTCTCACTACATGAAAGAATAGTCAGGTCTTGCAGCCAGCCTTCAATTGTCAGCCTGGCATCACTCTTCCAACATTTCAGCCATTATCTTGATTGTGTGCGACATACTGATGGACAAACGTATTTTGAAAACAAGCTGACAAAGATAAAAATCTTGGCTTGTTGATAGTGAACATGTTTATCTTTGTTGCAACATATCAACCCTACAAAGAAACCTTAGCTGTATCCCCCAAATCTGTGGGTCATCGTGAGGATCTTGTTCAAATTTGACGTGCTAACAGTGAGATGAGTTTCAATTACATAACATTGACTGACATTATTGGCTCTTTTTATACTTTCAATTGAGAGTTAAACGATAAAAAAATTAGGTAAAGTAGGGAAACAAATATGATATTGGATTTTTGTATCGCGCTTCATGACAGACTCCAACCTCTAAGCGCGGGACCGGGCATCAGACCCATGCTGCTTAGCATAGACTTTTTTATAATATGAGCATGTTGCTGCTGAGAAGGAAAAACTAAAGAGAAATGGGGGCTGGTGTGTTGTCTCATTTATCATGAAAACGATGTAACTTTAGTGTTGTGGTTCCATGAGAGAATGGTGTAGAGTTAGCCACACACCAGGAACATGGAGACAGCATATTTAAGCCACAGACAGAAGTGCTGACAACACTAATAAAGTACAACTGGCTGCAGTCATCGGTATATGTAACCATGTGCCATTTTATTAACTAAAATGTCTGCGTGTAGAGCATAACAGTGTACCATATTCCTATTTTATGGACAGTGTTTAAATTGCAAAATGATTCTTAATTAGAACACGTTAAGCACAAAGAAATCACGTCATTGAAATTTGTATTTGTGCTTATATTAGAAGCCAATCAGCCCTTCATACATGCAAAATCATATGATGTTTGAGTTGGCTTAAGTAATGCTGGTAACTCTCCATTGAAATCTCTGACAAACAATGTTTTCACTTCGGCCCTATAGATAGTAAAAAATGGGGGAGGTTTATGCTTTCCAGGAGATTATTGGCTGGGCCCTCTGGTGTGGAATGATTTATTGTCTGTTACCATGAAAATACCCATTTGCCTCACAGAGGAATAAAAGTACCAGTGGATCAGACCTTCTGAGTTAATGAGCAGCTCCTACCTTTATGAAATCATATCAGGCAAAGACATTCTAACAAATACAGCTGATCATTCCACAAAGGCTATTTCGAAAGGTGTGCTGGCTGATAACAATGTGCCTCTTCATCTAAGGCTGGGCTTGAAGAAACATTGTTGCATTTAAAGTGTCACCTTTGAACCTCAGCTCATAATAAAACATATCCATATGGTCAGCCTACTAGAAATTAAAACAGTGAAGGCCATTTGTCAGCAAATCCAAGTTACTTGTTAAAAACATTTTATTGTGCTATTTATATTGAATCCTTTCACAAGCATGACAAATATATTTTTAACACAACAATACTGAAGACAATAATACATAAATGTAAAAATATAACCTTAAACATTACAGTTCACAAATATTCGTACATTCAAAAAAATACTCTCAGAACTTAAAACTGACTCCGACATACAGCACCTTAAGGTGCCCTAATGTCAGTCATGTTCTAGCTAGTATTAAGAGTTTGTATAACATTGATCTATTATGATACGCACATATAGAAATACAATCAACCTGAAAGGAGAGAGAAGAGAGAGATTTACCGACTCTCACAAGGGGCGAACCCCTTGCTACATCCCTAGGTCAGTCCGCCATCCTATCTTCGGCATTCAAGTCTAAGAATAGTTCTTTCAAGAAGGCAACCAGTACTATTGTCATGGATCGCTGCATCCCAGTCATGAGTCTTGTCCATAGTGCATCTGCTCTAACCTGAGCGCTAGAGTGGATACATTTCTCAAGATATTTCTGTTGCTTATTAAGTAACCCAGGGCAGTATAGAACCCAATGGTGCAGTATTTCCTGATCATGTTGTTGACATACGCGATAGCAAAGGGATGTTTTTGCGCAGGTCCAGAACTTCAAGTGTGTGGAGTAAGTGAAATCTAAACTGCATGTAACAATTGCTCGTAGAAGGAGAAGGGAATTTTTTCAAATGTTTTTTATTCATTTTATTATTGCATTTATAGAAGCCCTCAAAGCCCTCGGGCATATTGATTCTGCTTAAAAACAGATGGAATGACAAGTAGATATAGCAGGTGGACAAATGTCCGGAGTTAGATGAACAGGTGTGTTTTTAGATTTTTTTCAGAATAGTTGGTAGGAAGTTTCAATATGTAGGTGAAGTGGCAGATTTTTCCAAAGATTGGCCAACACCACCGGGAAGCTAGCGCCACTGGCTCGTTTATGTGTAAATTCAGGGGTCAGCAGACGGTGACTGTGGGTGGATCTGAGTGGTCTGGCTGGCAGGTGTTTCTTGATCCTTTGGACAAGGTAGGAAGGGGCTTTGTTGGTCAGGCAGCGATTGGCAATAGAAAGAGTTTTGAATATAATTATCTCCCAGATGGGGAGCCAGTGCTCAGTTCCAGTGCAGCTTAGAGAGCATCATTTTGGATGACTTGGAGCCTGTTCAGGTTCTTCTCATAGGTTCCGCAGAGTAAGGCATTACAGTAATTCAACTTGGAACCCACAAGGGTAGCGGGCCACTGTGAGTCAGTTGGCAGTAGAGAGGAATGATCTGCTTCCTCATATGGGTTTTTTGGTGCAGGTAGCTGTAGAGGTGATATTGTTCATTTGGTGGGTCATGTGCAACGAGGTAGCAAAGCAAATTCCCAGAGTTTTTACTGAAGTAAAGACAGGGATCTTGTGACCAGTTGTGGTGAAATGGTGGTACACAGAGTCAAGGTTTGTAAGCCGGGTTGGGGGGCCAACTAGAAGAAGCTCTGTCTTATTGTCATTCAGGTAAAGGCTATGCTGGGCCATTCAGGTTTGGATTGTCTCATATATAGTGTTTACAGTAGAGCAGTCCGGGTCATAGACTCCTGATAGGGGAATGAGAATTTGTGTGTCATCTGCATAGTTCATGAAGGAGATGCCCAATGAGTTGGGGTGGTTGAATAGTGGGTTTGTATAAATCCTGTAGAGGGTGGGGGAGACATGTTAACCTTGCGGGACACCACATGTAGTGGCTGTTAGTGGGGGCTGAAGCCGCGCCTGTGAAACCTCTTGATGTTCTGTTGTCAAGGAAGGAGGTGACCCAACTGGCAGCTTCCAGTGAAAAGTGTGTGCTACTAATGTCAACTGGTGGAATAATATTTTGTGGTCCATGTAGGACATAGGTGATCTGAGTGTCCCAGAAGAGTACCCCAGTTCTCTGTGATATCTATATAAATAATCCTCCTTTTAACTAGGTTAGGGTTTTCTTAAGCCTTTTCTAGACACATGTCAATTTTATTTAAATATCCTTCACATGATTGCAAAAAAGCCTGCAGTGGTGCATCTCTCCCCCTAAGGACAGTTTTACTCAGGTGTATCAAGAGATTGTTACCCTCTTTCTACCATATGTTGAAACACAAATTCAGTGTGTTTCCTTTTGTCTGTGATGTCCATGATCTGGGTTAATTATTGACTGGGAGGCCTGCTAGCATTGTGATTTTAGAATCCCATGAAATGAAATATAATGGGTTACGTGAACGCAGTGGAAGCATGACATTTTTTTAAATAGGCGTGTGTACATATTTCCCACAATTATGCCAGAGCAACTCTGCACAGTGTGGGAACCCGAAATAAACAGTGAGAGAGCCCGAAATAACCAATGAGTGTTCGTGGGGGTTGAACCCTCAAAGAATTTTGAATAATGGGTTAAACCAAAGCAGATATGTAATAACACTTATTGCGCTTGGTTTACACGTGAAACCCAGTAAAACATACCATGGCATATTAAAAAATGATAGAGAGACTAGCTGCACCAAAATATGCCACTCTAGCCACATAATAACTATTATTATGTTTGTATTATCATAGATGCCTGGTAAGGAATGCCATGCCACATGCAGAAAGTATAGCTAGATTGGTTTCACCAAAACATGCAAGTCTAGCCATTTAATAGCATCAATCATGCTTGCTTTATCATAGATGCCCAGTAACAAATGCCATGTCTAAGTAGGAAATAGCAATACTGGCTGCACCAAAAGGTCAGTGTAGCTACATAACAACACTTATCATGATTGCTTCATCATTGATGCCCAGTAATAATGCCATGACACAGTCATAGATAGTTATACTGGCAGAAAAAAGGCCAGTATAGCATAAAAAAAAAAAACTTTTCATGCGTACATAATCACAGATTTACAGTAAAAAAACATGATACTGTATTATCCATTCCCTCCCTCTCTGCAACACCAGAACCACAAGCACAAACAAACACAAACATTCACACACAACATTCACTCACTCATTCACATTCATATCTATACACCTTGCACCCACTTATTCACACATGCACCCATGCATCATACACTCACTCATTACACACACATATACACATACATACACACATATTTAACTTTAGGGTTAATCTTACTTTCTGCCTCAGTCTGGATGCTCCTTACCACTGGCGCTTTCCAAAAGACCCCTGGCTACTGCAGCATGAACTGGAACCAGGAGGAAATGTCTGCTTCATGGTTCCTGCACTTACATGCAGAAGCTAGAGCACTTCTAGTGCACTGCCTCATGCCATCTGAATGTGTGCGGTGGCACAGGTGCACCCCCAATGCACATTCACAGGTGCAGTTCCCCATTCTGCATCCCCAATGGGCCATTCAAAGCTGGGGCGACAATGCCCCCGAGCATTGCAATGTCCATTGACATGAACACTGTGGAAAAGAAACAGTTTATGCTGACCTTTTAGGCTGTAGTTCCACAATATGGGCTTGGGTACTGATGGGTTGGCACCCCCCTGTCTTAGCCCATTATTGATGAGTCTCCCTTGTATGAACCAATTCTAATCATGCATTTATTTTTTCCCTCTAAATCCACAACAAACAAATGTAAAAATATGTTATGATTATAACAAATTAATGTATCATATGAAGCAAATTCTTACTAATTCTTGAAATGATTAATATTAATAAAGTTATGAAAAATGATACTACACATTTGTGCCACATATCTGGATATCTATCTAGAAAGGGGAAGAAGGAGAAGGCCAGAAATCCATAGTTCCTCGAGAAGGAATATTGCTGTGATGAAATAGCAAATAAAATTGATTTTGCATTCACAATTGTCAAGAGCAGTTTAGCCCCCACCATTTTCTTTTCACATGTATAGAAATTATAATCAGCCAATGAAGATTGGAGTGGTGTATGCTACAGGAGTGTCTGACTATGAAGCATGACGATGGAAATATTTGACCAATCAAAATGTGTGAGCATATTAACCTTTATAAAGGTAGAAAATCAAGAGGAATACGGAGGAGATCTACCTCTAGAATCAAAACTGCACAGAGGGGATAGCATCAGTTCCAAATGGATGAGGGCTGGTTCTGGATTTTACATAGAGAATTGGGCAATAGCCATGAGAAGTATATTACCTGAAGCAGACTTGCTTTACAAGAGAGAAAAGAGGCTGATTGTGGGCTCTTTTAAAAATGAAGGGGGCCCATTCTGACTCTGAGCTTTAGTGACTATTTCAATATTAGTATAAAGTTGCCCAAAATGCATTTAGAAAAGTCCCCTAATATCATCTCCCTACTAAGTCACTGTATTTGGAGGGATTGGGGAGATGATATCAGCTAGGGGGCTCTTTTGTCGAATGCATCCATACTTTCTTATTTTATTTAAAACCAAGTGGGATCTGACAGTTGGTGTAACACATAGCATGTTTCTATGCACAGAACACAGGTGCTAATCAATGATGTTTAACAGAAGGAGACTTGGCTATTGCATTTTGCTAGTGTGAGTTGTGTCCTACTTTCACTGTACTAAAGCTGAAGGCGATTATACTTAAACAAGACCAGCAATGCTTTTTCTGTGCCTTGTGAAGCAGGAGCACTTCCCAGCACCAACTGTGCAACACCTTGAAAAAGATGGCTACAATAAACTGAATTTGGTATTCATAGGGTTAGGCTAGCACTTTGGACTGGGAATCGATGGCCATGCTTCACAGGGTAAAATAAAAAATGCTTGACAATATTCGACCCCTGAAAGCCATAGATATGTAAAAGGTGGGGAAATGAAATGGAGTTTACCCATCCTATTTAACATTCCCAAAGAAAAACATATTAATATAAATGACATTGTTTCTTGTCTCTTCGCATTGCATAGCATGAGAAAGGATGTGCACCCATGGAATTAGATTTGCAAAGTGAAGTGGGAGTACTCATCCTTGTATCAGGAAATAAAGTTTACTAAGATGAGTGAACTAAGATCCTGTGTGCTCGAAATAGATAGCACTGTTTTTCTAGTGCAAACCTGCAGAATTAGATGAAACTCATTATAGTCCTCATTAAAATTGCATGCACATGTTAGAAAGCTACAGTCCCACATTCACACAAGGGGAGGGGGCAAATATTCTCAGGGGTAGAACCCCTAAACACCACCACCACCACAGGTTAGTTCTGGCTTTTTCACTACGCTCAGTCTCTTGTGCATTTTTGTGCAAAGTATTTACGCCCTGCCAATAGAATAATACACCAACCGCCACTGGCAAAGAAGGAAACCCTCCAATAGTGGAGGGGAGCACTTATTCTATATCTTCCTTTCCATCTTACTCTCCTTATTGATTTTATTTGTGACATATAGCCTAAATGAATAAACCTTAACGCAAAACAATGCATAACAATACATACATAACAATATTCACCAGTTCTAATAAGATAATTTCATCATAAAACAACATAAGAATATATTCAAATTACTAAAAACTCAACTGCTTCAGATATCAATATAAAGCAATTACTAAGGAACTAGAACAATGATCCAATTAAAATCACTCCCATAAAAATTCTCACGGGTTTAATTTAATCCGAAACGTAAAACGTCCAAAGATTTTATTTCTCAGATTTGCTAGTTCTGGGCAATCAAACAGTAAGGGCCTCATTACAAGTCAGGCGGTAAGGGGTTAATGGCGCCGGTAAAGGTGCCGGCGCCGTCAACCCCATACCGCCTGATTACGAGGTCCCCTCGCAGGACCCGGTCTGCACGTCTGGTTTCACCAGACGTGCAGACCGGGACCCGCGAGGGGAAGAAGGAGCAAACAACAGGCCGCTCGAAATCGGCCCATTGTTTGCTCTCTCTCCCATTCCCATTCAGCCCTATGGGGTCTGAAATGGGAATGGGGAAGGCCCGGTCTGGGTTCCCATAGGGAGGAATTACCGGGCTCTCCGAACTCGGAATGGCTCGGTAATTCCTCATTCTGGGATCACGGACCCAGACCCGATTTTGACGGCAGCCATGCCGCCAAAAGCGGCATGGCTACTGCCAAAATTGTAATGAGGCCCTAAGTGTCTTAAAGATTCAGAATGTAAATTGGAGTAACAGCAATTAGGACTGCTATGTTCTTTATCTTTCCATTCAAACCTATTTTCCATACTTGCCAAAAGATTTTAATGGAAGTGTAGAATGGTTTGTGCAAACTTCCAAAATGAATACAATTGTAAATATGGAACGAAACAGACCAATTTCCGATTACTCATATATATATCTTTATATCTTTTAAAACAATTTAATTTCCCACGTTTGAACCCAAACATTCTCCCATAATGTATTTCTCACCAGTAGTGTGTTGTTCACAGCATCTTCATTACTATATGAAACATGTTTCAAAAGTATCCTACAGGATTGAACAAAAGGCTTCTCGACCCCTGCCTTATTTCTATCAATCTGTTCATAGATTGAGTTTGGTGGTGGCAGGTAGAACTTCAAACAGAGTTGTATGTTCTTCCATAACACTTTTGTATTCAAGGAAAACAAACCAAACTCATGTTCTCTAATATTCACTGGTACACCGTTAGCAACACCCAGGGTGCCTTTCCACAATAGGCCTTCAATGTAATCAAAATCACAGATCACAGTGGGTCTTCACTTGTGTGATTTGAATAAATGGTGGTTGATTATATAGAAGATCAATTTTTTGGGTCCATTCTAGGTGAGCTGCTATCAGCAGCCCTCCTAACGTTTTGGTTATTCAGTGCATCTTGATAACAGACTAAATAGCCATCCAGATTCACTGTGTCAATCAAGAATGATTTTTGAATTTAAAGTAATTCAATTTCCCCAAGCCTTGAAATGGCATTGTCTTCACAAGTTAAGTGTTTGATATCTCAGGATTTCCAGCAGGTGATGCTAAAAACCTGACCTGTTGGTATACGCTAGCGTATTATTGGTTGCCTGTACTTCTGGTACCCAAATCCAATTTCATGTCACCATTGGGCTCAATGGATTATGATTTAACTTTACATTCTGTACAGAAGTATTGCTCCGTGAACAGGATGTTGACAAAGAATTTACATAAGAGACCTGATTTTCTACATAAGAACTTAAATCTATACATCTTTGTCAAGCGTGTCTAAATATGCTAGCAAATGATTTGGCACCAAACAAGATGGTATATCAATCCGAGCAATATCTAACCTACTGTCTTAAATGAGTGGCACTCTTGAAATGTCGTTACAAAATATTCTCTGTGCCGGTACATCATCTAACAGGGAAATTATGGTATTTGGATTCATTAAGAGATTGTCCTCTCCAGGGAAGACACATTCCACAACAAACCGATTACACTTCCCTGTAGTGGCCTTAGGGCAATCATACTCCAAGGGTTTCTTAACAATTTTGTCATTTCCATTTCTGTCCATAGGGCCATCTCTAGTCCATGTATTTCTCCTTGCAGGCATCACAGACAAGTCTCCAAAATGATTCATCATGCTCCTCTGCATTTCTGGAGGTTCAATTGTAAAGACTGGAGGGGGGTGTCTGTACTTCCGCTCTCCATACGGTAGAGGAGAGGCACAGAGGACCCCAGCCAAGATTCTCTATTATTGGTACGTGGTTGAGCAATCAAGGCCTATCTTCTCAGGAGGTGATGCAGGCTGGTTCTTAAGTACAATGTAGTCCCCAAGCCCCCACAAAGGAATGTCCACATACTGTATTGATTAAAACACAGTCTTTATATAATTAATATTCAGGGTTATGTACACTATCACAATAACTAACTTTGTGCTCAGAAAATCAACAATGGTGAGTCCACCAGGGGGCGCAGACGTGATGGCAGCCTAAACCACTGACTCCCTCTCCGGGCCTGTGACCAAACAATATTTGCACCCGTGTGGGGTGAAGAAACCGTCCAAAAAAGGAATAATTATTGAGAGGAACCGAATGAGCAGCTACGGACTGACCCGCTCCTGAAACCGAGCAGCAGAAGTACTCGAAATCGACTCCTGCTTTCAGCCCTCAAGAGCCTCGCTAAAAGCACATCAGCAGAAAATGGTGTCCGCAACTACCGTGGTGCGCCACTAAATGGAAGAGAGTACATAAGGGGGAAAAAAAGAAAAGCCGAAGACCAGATATTCAACAGCCCTGTAGCGTGGAGAGGTCCCCGTGTGTGAGAGGCTCGACTTGAAGGTCCCTGGCCGTGGCTGCACTGGGTGAGAGTCACCTCCCAGCCGCCTCTAAGCCGCCAAGAACATGCAACGGCTGCCTAAAGCACCAGAGGAGGAGGACCCTTAGCATCGCGGGGACCCCCGCGAGACAAGTAAGTCTGTCGCTGACGCTCCGCTTAGCATTGAACGCCTGCAGGCTTGGCAGCCACGCTCCCCCACTCTCCCGCACAGCAGCAAGAAACGAACGGGGGAATCGAGCCAGACATCTCAACCCCCCACCCTTTGGAGAGACCTGACTTGCCTGCCATCCAGACCCAGTAGGTGGCCTGGTCCCAAGGGGCCCTACTCTGGAAGACCCGCTCGCATAGTCACACGTGAGTCGAGGGACCGGCACCTCCGCGACCCCAGGGTGTGTGGTACACCGTTTCACGTGCTGCACCCAGGCAATTTATAAGCGCCAACCACGCAGTGGGCAACACGCAACTTGCTGTGAGCCTTCAGGCCATAAAAGAGCTATACGGGAGAAGCCACACAAGACAATTCAACAGTCCCCCCTCCAGGATAGGGAGCAGCTGCACTCCCTGATTTAGTGTAGTGCCTCAGGAACTGAAGCTTTGCCCCAACTCCCTTGATCTGGTGGTTACCACCCCTTCTTTTTTTTCTTTTCTCCTTTCAAAATCAGCACGCACAAGGGGGCATGTGCTACCACCACAAAGCCGCACTTCCATATGGCAGACTGAATTATGATCCATCCCTGTAAAGCAGGAAACAAATAAGGTCACCATCCTGCATCTCCACCCTCCGAGTGAAAGAGGAGCCCTGTCACTCCAAAGCAAAGTGTAGAGCCAGAGCCCATAGTAGCATCTGTATACTAGCCCTCTACTAGACATTGCAAAGGAACAACAACGGGAGGGCAAGGAAGCTACGTCACCATCTGATGCAAGCGGCGAAGGTGGACAAGTCAGAAATTCACGTGGTGGGTAGTGGCCCCCCCCACAACAGACTGGGTACTGCACACAGAATATAGGTAACGCTAGCCGACTAACCACCAGTCCCATACACTGCAGGTGGAACTCGCAGACCTGGCCTAAGTCAAAACTGGACCCACGCACTCTAGCTGCTCTGCGGAAGTTCAGCCGCACGGACCCAGCCATGGAAGTAGAAGAAGTCCACAGCTCCTCTGATATTCCCGGCAATGACTGCAACAGTGCAACTAAATCAGATATTCGCCTCCTCCTCGGGGAAATTAGATTGATGAAAAATAGTTTTACAGAAACAGTCTCTGATCTGCTGACGAAGGTGGCAAAAATTGAGGACCGTTTAGAGGTGGTTGAGAACAATCAGCAATCAGGAGATGTAGCCACTATGCAATATGAAGCTAGACTCATAGACTTAGAACAGAAGGAGCGTGACATAGAATCCAAACTCGATGACTTGGAAAATCGAGAACGACGCTCAAATATCTGCATAACAGGGCTAGAGGAGGAAAAGGGGGAGACTCCCTCCAACCTAGAAAGCAAGGTGAAAGCTCTTTCCTTGACCGTTTATGACGAAACAACGCCACCTGTGCTCGAATTCCACTACTATGCCCAGAGACATGACATCCTGCAGAGAGCGAGAGTTAAAGACACAATAGAATTTCAGGGCTCACAAATCCGACTCTACCAAGATCAATCAGCAATGACTTTAGCAAAAAGAAGAGGTTGTCACCCCCTAACAAGTTGACTACAAGAGAAGGGAGTATGCTATCGATGGGGTCACCCCTTCTCTCTTACATTTGAGTTCAATGGAGAAGAATTCAGGATTACCTCCATGGAAGAAGCCGCGCGGGCCTGTCGCTACCTCCAAAGCCCAGCAGAAAGTTTAGATACGGACAGTAGGAGAAAACACTCAGGCCCTCACAGAGAGTCAACTAACAAACCACTGAGACGGGGGCGATCCCAACAGAAATGGAAATATAAACGTTTGAACACTCCCTAAGAAACTTATACAGCATACTCACACTGAGAGCATCTGTTAAGATTTGCTAACGCCCGAACCACACTAAGCGTAAAAACTCCTAATGAAGCTCCAATAGAATGTTATATAAGCTGTGGGAAGTTATACACATTGTACAAGTTGTACACATTTGTAAACACAATGTTTCTTATTCAAGTGAAGATGGTTTCTTTTCTTCCTGGCACTAACGTTAGATCACAGGTCAAAGCCCGGAGAGGGGTCCACCCACAGTGGCCCTTCTTGATTAAGGGTATCTTGTTCTTTCTGTTATTTTTTTTTGTTTTTTCTTTTTTACTCTCCCATAAGGGAATGCTCTTGTTAGCTTCTCGCTGGGAGGGAAGGGGAGGGGGGTAAGGGGGAATCGCTCATTTTTTCAAGACAACACATCAAAACTCTGCGCACGCATCCCTCAGCATTGCGACTGACCTACCACCTCACCGTAAGGGGGAGGGGTAAAACGTTGTGTGACTGTCATGGCAAAGGGGCACAAATGATAACTTCATACAAGGGGCATGGCCCGCCCTGAAAGCATAGTCTTTGGATCCCTTAACATGAAAGGCTTAAACTCCCCTCAGAAAAGATCAATGTTGGCACGACAATTCAATCAATCAAAACTCGATGTTCTCTTTGTACAGGAATCGAAATACGCCAGTGGCTCAGAAAGGAAAATCCTGGGGAAAGGGATCTGTGAAGCAATTTGGGCATCAGGCCCCCAAAAGAAAGGTGGGGTGGGCATACTGCTGAGGAAATCCTTGGGATTCCAGATAGAACATGTATATAAGGATATACAGGGGAGGTATGTAGCACTCAAGGGAAAACTAAGAACCCGTCCCATTACACTTTGCTCAGCCTATGCTCCCAAACAGGGACAATCCAACTTCTTTGAACCCTTGTTTGATTTTTTAGAAAACTGGAGAGAGGGCACCCTGGTTTGTGGTGGAGATTTTAACGTTGAAGCGGACCGCGAAAAAAACTGGCACCCGCTGCAACAGAGCTCTCTACCCCCGAGCAATCTCCAAGGAGATAGATTTCTTAGCTGATTAAAGGAACACCACCTAATATACACGTGGCGTACAACACACCCCAAGGGGAAATCCTGCACCTTTTTCTCGCCCCCACACCACACATTCTCCAGGACTGATTACCTCTTGTTGGGAGCAGAAAGTGAAAGCGACATCCTGGACATGGCCATCCAAGTGGTAGCTTGGTCGGACCAAGAGTTGTGCACCCTTGATTTCGACATGGGCCCACTTCCCACCCCCGATCGCAGTAACGATTTTTTGTGCAGAGACCCAATATTCAAGGAAACCTTGTTTGAAGCCATCATAGAGTTTTTTGAGACAAATGTCAGAGATGGTATGCCTCTTAATACGATCTGGGATGCGGGGAAGGCCACAATAAGAAGGCTTTTAATATCAGAGGGGGCATCTAAAAAGAGACTCAGAATGCTGAGAGAGAAGGAGCTGAGGAAAGATATCGTCCAGTTAGAACGAACCCTACATGAACACCCCACTGGCGAGGAAGAGGCGGTTACGAAGGTTAGAAAAATGAGGGAAGAATTGAGAGATATTTGGAACGGCAAAGCCCTCACGCAGCTCAGATACTTTAAGCAAAAATATTATGAAAAGGGAGACAAAGCCCACAGCAAAGGGCAAAGGGCAGAAAGAGCGGATTTCAAAATTAACAGTGAATCAGGCTCTTCCCTCACAGGTACACAGGATATTGTCGACCGCTTCTCAAGATACTATGCAAAGTGGTACACTGCAGAAGACAGTAACCCCACGTCAACCATTGAAGAATATCTGGCTACTCTCCCACGCCCACCAATACCCTTAGACCACCTGGCCATACTGAATGCCCCCATTACCGAATTAGAAGTGCAGGGAGACATTGCTGCCCTGAAGGCGGGTTCAGCACCAGGGCAAGACAGATATACTCCAGCTTTCAATAAAATAAACTCCAATACACTTTCCCCCTTCTTAGCTAAATTATTCAACTCGATTTTAGAATCGGTACATGCCCCTAAGTCATTTACGGAATCCATAATTATAGTAATCCCCAAGGAAGGTAAAGACTCTTCGGAATGCTCCTCATACCGCCCAATTTCCCTAATAAATGTGGACGCCGAGATTTATTCTAGCATTCTGGGCTCACGGTTTGCGCTGGTCCTCCCCCAACAGGTCCACACAGATCAAGTAGGATATGTCAGAGGAAGGCAAGAGGCGGATAACATTAGAAAAACCTTCCACCTCATGGCTACACTCCGAGAGACAGGGAATGATCCAATTCTGCTTTCTGTAGATGCCGAAACGGCATTTGACCGTGTAGAATGGCCTTTTTTTAATGCAGTGTTGAAATGGGTGGGACTAGGAGCCACATGGATACAAGGAGCAAAGGCCCTGTATAAGTCTCAATAAATGGAGTTTCCTCCAGCCCCCTCAACCTTACGTGAGGCACGAGGCAGGGGTGGCCACTTTCCCCCCTCATTTATGCACTAGTTGTAGAGCCCTTCGCCCAAGCCATCAGGTCTATTCCAATGCTTAAAGGTATTCCCCGAGGGGGAAAGGAATACAAGTTAGCCATGTTTGCAGACAACATCTTGTTGTACCTCTCCCAACCAGTAGAATATGTCCACGCAAGAATTAGCACACTATGGCGCCCTATCAGGTTTTCGGGCCAACCTGCAAAAAACAATAGCTGTCCCTCTAAAAAATAATGACCAACTTCTGACACTTTTACACACGAATTGGAATTTCCGGGTACAAACGGCCTCAGTGAGGTACTTGGGGGTAAACATTACAGACTCCCTCTCGGCCCTCTTTGAGGCCAACTACACGTCCCTGTGGAATACCATCCAAGAAGACATCAAGAGATGGCGCACACGGCCCATGTCATGGACAGCGCGTTTCACCACCATAAAAATGAATATATTACCAAGATTTCTGTTTTTGTTCCAATCCCTCCCAATTGTCATTCTGGGAACTTTTTTAGCAGACGTAAGACGCACCCTTCTAAGATTCTTATGGGCTGACAAAAGACAGAGGATACCGTTCTCCACATTAATACTACCTACAGAAGGGGTAGGGATGGGATATCCAGACCTAGAAGTGTACTGTAAAGCGTCCCAACTCCGCATACTTCCGGAACACTTGTGGGAAAACCCTGAAAAACAGTGGGTGGCGATAGAAAATGATATATTTGCTCCAGTCACGTTAGGTGAATGGTTATCGGTCCCACAAGCTGCATTGACGCAACGTATAAAAGAACACCCCATCCTCAAAGTCTTGTGGTCTCTCTGGCGTCCGACCCAGGCCATGCGGGCATAACATCCTGGCCGTCCCCCCTTAGCTGTGTCTGGTTCCCCCCGTGACTTAATACAGGGAGTGCAGCGGTTCCAGCATTGGTATGAACCCGGGCTAACCCAAGGGGGACAACTTTTGAAAAAAGGCTCATTTGTAACCTTAGAAGAATTTAGAGGTGAGGTATAGAAGTGCCCCCCATGCTTTTTCTCCAACTGAGAAGCTCCCTAAACGACACCAGGTGGGGAGACCCCCTAAAACGCACCTTGACACCATTCGAGCAAATATTAAGTACTCCTCAAACAACGAAAGGTCTCATAGCACGAATATATAAAACCTTAATTAACATAGGGTTATCTCCAGCACCTGCCATCAGAGGTTAAATGGGAAATGGAGATGTCAACAACACCCCAACCAGAGATAAGGGGAGCTATATACAAGGCAGTGTGGGGCTCTTCGATCTCCATGCAATATAAAATGCACAATGTAAGGTTGTTGATGAGCTGGCACTACACTTCCTCACGCCTATCTAAAATGTTTCCAGGTACATCCCCTTATTGCTGGAGAGGTTGTGGAGAATATTCGGATTACTGGTATCAATCGTGGAAATGTGATAGGGTACAAAAGTACTGGAAGGAAGTTCTGGGGTGGATCCAGGCCATTGACGGTATTACTAGGGAGCTAACACCAACACTGTTTCTGTTCGGAGTTGAATCAGATGGGGAGGACACATACGAATCACTAACACACATGCCACAAAACCTGTTATTGGCAGCCAGAGTGTGTCTCACCATCAAGTCGAAAGTGTCCTCTCTCCCCTCAAAAAGAGAGTGGTTGATTAAAGCACATTCCATATATGAAATGGAAAACCTCACGGCTGTGATACATGAATCTCGCAGAAACATTGGTATGATATGGTTGCCTTTCCTAGAGTACTATACAGCATACTGGGAATCAGGGGATTGACCAAAGACGTCACTTACAGCAGACGATGTAACAGGCCATAAGAATGCCCCCACGTAGCCAGACATTAACCAACGTTAATAATGATTACAGTTTGACACGCAATGCCAATAAGAATGTATTGAAGATGATACGCGTAGTTAAAAGTGGAATATTAATTTTTTTAAGTTTCTCTTTATTATTTATTTTTATCTTTGTTCTTCAACTGTTATGTAAAGCAAGAAGCGCGAAAGGGAGGAGGTGGGAGGGAGGTGAGGGGGGTTGTTTTTGAAATAATAGACTGAAAATAGGCACTTCCTATGCATCTGATTGAGTTGTTTTCTTACACCACAAAATGCCATGTAAAAGTGCTGTGAATTGAACATGTACTATCAATGTCTTTTTCCTTCTCTGAAAAAACTTAATAAAAAACAAATTTGAAAAAAAAGAAAATCAACAATGGTAAATATATACAGTTCTAAAGTGGTAACACAAATATTATCAGATCTCATTAAAGTGCATCACTTATACTGTCAAAATGCCAAACAGATCAATAAAGAGGAAACCAGCAGTAGAGAGGGGAAGGAAAACAAGATGGTTGAACAGTTGGCAGAATACTGGCCTTTACCAACAAGGCACAATTCTGTGTGGAGATCTCCCCACATGGGCAACCTGTAAAGCAACGATGTATCACAAGCCCAGTCCATATATTGTTCTACGAGTCTTATTTCCCTCTAAAATAGTTCTACAGCCCTAATGTACCTGGAATTGTAGCGTTCATTGACGGGAAATCGACGGCCCTTCTTGAGTGCCCTCCCTTTAAGGCAGGAGTCATGGATCGTCGAACATCCGACGGAGAACAGGGTGAACTACATCGGTGAAGTGGCAGCTTCGTTCATAGCAGTGCTCGTCGACGACGAAGCGTTGGCATCCTGCAAGGAAGAGGTGCGTGGGGCACCTCGGTGACGGTAGTTCTGGACCACAAAGGGATGTTGAAGAACTGTGGCCCAGCAAGGGCGTCGAGTCGTCAGTGTCTCTGTGGTCTTTAGGTGGCGGGAAACCCCCCGGCGGATGCTCCTCGGCGCGTCGACGGTCGGGCATTCTCCAGCAGGATAAAGCAGGCAGTGATGCAGACGACAGCGTCCTTTGCTCAAATTAAATTCTTAGGCAAACAGGAGCATGGCAGCTCCAGTCGGCGACGGCAGTCATCAACAGTGGCGGACAACAGTCCGGGCACTTCACTTTGGGATTCCGCGGCAGTCCCTGTCTCGGGTCGGCAGCCTGTCGAAGGTCTGTCTACCAGGGAGCTTTGGCAAAGATCAGCTGATGCACGATGGACCCTCGTAGCTCGGGAAGAGGGCACCTTACCAGGTCCTCACTGGGTCAGTTCTTGGAGACACAGCAGCTTTCAGATTGTGAAGGAGAGCGACAGCAATTCTTCTCTGCCAGCAGGGCTTCAAGGTTAAGCTTCAGTTTTACTCCAGTTACTCTTCGTAGTGGACTTCAGCTTCTGAACACGAATTCTAGAAGTGAGAGGCCCCCAGATATACTGGTTGATCTCCCATTCATTCTGCTGGGTCACACTCAGGCAACCAATCGGTCAGAAGGACATTCATGCAAGCAGGCATCCAATCAGGTTCATAGTGCATTCAGGCCATTCACTCCTCTCCACTCACAAAAGGTTATGTGTATTGGGACAAGTACCCAGCCATTCAACACTCCACACTGCGTTCATACCAGTTTCGGGCAGGGCTGTCTCAGTCATTGTGTCAAACACCAGATACTAGACACCCACAACACAGAATGCGTATTCGTCACACACTCCATTCACCCAGGTCCCACCCACAGGCGTACCCACAGCATACAGTCACTGGGAAGGCTCCAGACAGTCTTGCCTGGCCTTCACAACAACACCATATATGGAACTTCCACCCAACAGCCGGTCAGGGGGAAGGGACAGAGTCAGGGCTTCCCAGGACTTTGGGAAAACAAGGTAACAGGCAATAGAAAGCGAGAGGTCACAGGGGCCGTCTTGTTTCCTATCAGGAATCAACTGATTCGAATGGCAGGGCCTGGGTATCCCAAAATGGAGGATACTCAGAGCACCTGTCAAATTCAGCATGGAGCTGCCACCAGCCCATACCCTGCTCTGTGGGCCACACACAGGTGCCCAAAAACATACCTTAGGGGCACAGGGTTGTACCCCCACCCATGGGTGCCATAAGGGTATCCCATGGGTCTGTACACCAAACCAAAAGAGAGAGCTGCACCGCCAGGAGTCCCACATGAACTCCTGTGCGGAAAACACGACAGAACACACGATACAAAACAGTAAAGGACAAGGATACGGAGGCCCGGTCCCTCGATGCATTTCCAGCATCACAGTCACCCCCCCCCCAGACTGAGGTTAGGGTGCCTAATCTCCCACGAGATAGACACTCTCATCCAGACGGTCAACATACCTTCTGGGAAGGCCATTTGTGTTATCCTGACTCTTCCCTGGTCTAAGCTCTATGGCAGAAGTCTTCAAACTGTGGGGCAGCCGCATCCCAGGGGGGGGGGCACCAGAGGCCAGCATGAAATGTAAAAAAAAAATATATATATGTATATATAGAGAGAGAGATATAGAGATATATATATTTTCTTTTTTTTCTAGATTGGAGGAAATGGGAAGGGGCATCTAACATGGTCAGACTGGAGCATAAAACGGTTGTCAAAACTACTAGCTGCATAGTGAAGTAACTCCTCAAACTGGCCCACATTGGCCAAAAAAGTGGCCCATTTTGACTGGCCCACACTAGCATTTTGCATTTTTGGTACAGTCATCGCCCTATTGCCCTATAGGCCAGTCCAAGCCTGACGGCTCATCCATAATGGGTGAGGGGGCGTCCACCCACTGGCAACCTCACCCATTATGGAGGAGCCGAGGAGCCAGCCCAGTGAAACACTGAGCACTCCCTCAGCTGCTTTTTCCAGCTGAGGCAGTGCTCCTGGGCTGGCTGGACTGTCAAAGGGAAACACTGTTTGCCTTTGACAGTTCATTTCCCCTGCCGCACATGATCACTGAGCCATGCAACGCTGGGGGTGTTTTGCTTCGCCAGCATTGCATAGCTCATTGGAAATGCTGGCTGGGGCACTGCATGTATGTATGTGCGAGGGGGTGCTCCTGCGCCGCAACCACGCGCAGGCCCCTGCAGAAGGTACGTTTATGGTGATTTATTTTTTATTTAAATGTGTATGGATGTGGGTATGCTTGTGTTATGAGACTGTGGTGGGAGCAGGATGTGCGGCAGCACTGGGATAGTGGTGGGAGTAGGATGGGAAGAGCCCAGGATCTGTATTGGGAGTAGGGTGCGGTGACGGCACACAAAAGTTCATAGCGATTTCTACATAATGTCCATCTGGCACTTTTGGGGGGGCCCGGCCTGCCCAAACTTTGCTCAGGGGGGGCCCAGGCCAAAAAAGTTTGAAGACCACTGCTCTATGGTGAAGTCTAGCCCATGCAGGCTAATGGACCACCTGAGCAGTTTCGGGTTTTCACCCTTCATCTGCATAAGCCACTTCAGGGGCTTATGATCTGTTTGGACCTTGAAGGTAGACCCTGTAAGGTAGGGCCTAACACGCCTAAGGCGCCATACTATGCTAAAACATTCCTTTTCAAAAGTAGCCCACCTAAGTTCTCTACCCTTGAGTTGTCTAATCATGAATATGATCGGATGTTCCCTTCCTTTGTCATCTAACTGGGACAAGACAGCTCCAATACCGGTGTCGCAGGCATCCTTCTAGACGATAAAGGGTCGGCTGTAGTCAGACGCACACAACACAAGTGCCTTACACAAACTTTCTTTCAAGCCATCAAAGGCCCTCTGACAGTCTTCAGTCCAATTAACCTTCCTAGGTTGTTTGGGTGAAGTCAGAGCTGTCAAGGGTGCAGCTATGGTTCCATAGTCTGCCATGAAATTGCGATAGTACCCAGTGAGGCCAAAAAAGGCTCTCACCTGGGTTTGAGTAGTGGGAGTCTCCCAGTCATGTACATCCTGTACCTTACTGGGGAGAGGTTGGATTTGACCCCGTCCTACCTTCTGACCAAGATACGTGACTTTCCCCTGAGCTATCTGGCACTTGGTGGCCTTGATAGTGAGGTTAGCCCTTTTCAAGGCCTGCAACACCTTATCCAGGTGTGTCAAATGCTCTTCCCAGGTGGAACTGTAGACGGGAATGTCGTCTAGGTAGGCCACACAAAAGGCCTCAAGCCCGCTGAGCGCATGATTGACCAGTCTCTGGAAGGTGGCAGGGGCATTCTACAACCCAAAAGGCATGGCCCTAAACTGATAGAGTCCCTCGGGTGTCCTCTGGTGTTGAGAACGCCGTCTTTTCTTTGGCATGGTCCGTCAGAGCTATTTGCCAATAGCCTGAGGTAAGGTCAAAGGTGCTCACAAATTTGGCAGCAGCTATGGTGTCCACGAGCTCATCAGCCCTGGGCAATGGGTGTGTGTCAGTTTTGGTGATGGCATTGACTCCTCGGCAGTCCACACAGAACCTCAAATCCTTGGTACCTGCCTGGGAACTTGCCTTGGGGACAAGGACCACTGGACTGGACCAGGGACTGGTTGAGGGTTCGATAACACCCAGATCCAATATCTTGGCGACCTCAGCCTGGATGTGGTTCTTAACTGTATCTAGCAGTACAAATGAGGTCAATTCAAAACAAAAACAATCCCCACAGCAAGGTCCGTTACATAGACCTACTGTTTTCACTGTCTGGGGACCCCAAGACAATATTTTATAGTATAGAAGAAAACAGTTCAAATTCACATTTTAATGGGAAGGAAAGGTGTAACACACAAAAGCTATATCATTAAGAAAAATATTTTATTATAGAAAAAAGACATAATTCTCATTAAAACTGTGTTAAATAATACACAGATTAAGGAACAACCCTAAAACCAGGTTATCAAAAAACAGGACGATTACATACACAACATCAATGTAAAAATAAAAAACAACCATACCACATTAGCTAAAAAAACAACATTTACCATACAAATATCAGTGAAAAATTAATTTGTTGCAATCTATATATAACCCAACATGTTTCTGTCTGTTGACTCTTAGATGTCTGACATTCATCAGGGGTAGCTCTTCTTAAAATTCTACAGTGATCGTCCCCTCCAGTCCTGGTGGGCATGAATCTGAACTTGATCCTTAATGCAATCTTGGGATCTGTGTATTCCAAGGATCCAATGTCGCGAAGGGCGTTTTTTTGTGTGTTTACAACAATGGCGTTAACAGGATTGTATGGTGGCACCTGAACCACGGCAATCAGCGGTTGAAAAAGAACTTTTGGCTTTTGTTGGTCCATTACAGATTGTGTTTCAAGAGTTAGAACTTGACACAGTAGCCGTTTCACGTTAAAGACTGATCATTCTCCTCAAAGGTTTATTCTCTTTTGGGAACACATTTGGCTACCCCATTTTGCAAGTGTGTTCTTACTCAAATCCATTGAAAAGGATTACTAATATAAGAGGCTGATATCCGGCTGGATGTGACTGTATAATTGCGACATTGGATCCTTGGAATACACAGATCCCAAGATTGCATTAAGGATCAAGTTCAGATCCATGCCCACCAGGACTGGAGGGGACGATCACTGTAGAATTTTAAGAAGAGCTACCCCTGATGAATGTCAGACATCTAAGAGTCAACAGACAGAAACATGTTGGGTTATATATAGATTACAACAAATTAATTTGTCACTGATATTTGTATGGTAAATGTTGTTTTTTTAGTTAATGTGGTATGGTTGTTTTTTTATTTTTACATTGATGTTGTGTATGTAATCATCCTGTTTTTTGATAACCTGGTTTTAGGGTTGTTCCTTAATCTGTGTATCATTTAACACAGTTTTAATGAGAATTATGTCTTTTTTCTATAATAAAATATATTTTTTAATGATATAGCTTTTGTGTGTTACACCTTTCCATCCCATTAAAATGTGAATTTGACCTGTTTTCTTCTTAACTGTATCTGACATACGGTAGCACCTGCTTTTGACAGGCACACTGTCACCAGTGTCAATTTTGTGCCTACACCACGGTGTGAGGCATGGTGTCAGTGAGAACAGAGAGGCATACTGCCCGAGCAAAGTCCTGCAGGCCTTCTGCTGCTCTGTCGTCAGATCGGGAGAGAGATGGACTCCCTCCATGGGGCCATCCTGAGGGTTGCTATGCAGCAAATAAGGAAGGGGCTCACTCTCATCCTCTTCTTGCTCCGAAGCTAGAAAGAGACATGAGACTTCTGCTCGCCTGTGGAAAAGCTTGAGCCTGTTAACATGGAATACTTGAGGGGCTACCCCAGGGACTCCCAAGTCAACCAGATAATTGACCTCGCCCATCTTGGAGATTATCCTGAAGGGTCCAGTCCATTTATTTGCCAAAGCTCAAGGCTTAGTAGGCTCCATACCGAGGACCTCCTGTCCCAGAGTCCAATCCACTTGCAATGCTTTAAGGTCATGCCAGTACTTGCTCAATTCCTGGCTGTCCTTGAGATTCGCTGTTGCCTGACCCATCATCTGTGTCATCCTCTGTCTGAGGCCTAATACATAGTCCCCCACTTGCTTGGCAGGACCTGGAGGCGTGGCCTCCAAACCTTCTCTGATTAAGTCAAGGGGCCGCCTCACAGGATGTCCAAAGATTAACTCAAAGGGGCTGAAACCAACACCCTCTTGAGGTACCTTTCTGTAAGCAAACAGCGGGCATGGCAGGAGGAGATCCCATTTCCTCCTTAGGGGCTCTTCCAAAGCACCTAGCATGCCCTTGAGAGTTTTATTAAATCTCTCAACCAGACCATTGGTCTGGGGATGGTAAGAGGCGGAGAACTTATAGGTTACTCCACACTCTTTCCACATGGTTTTCATGTAACTAGACATGAAGTTGGATCCTCTGTCAGAGACAACCTCCTTAGGGAATCCAACATGGGTGAAAATGCCCAGGAGAGCCATGGCAACCACCTTGGCAGTAACAGTCCGAAGGGGTATAGCCTCAGGGTACCTGGTGGCATGATCAACCAAGACCAGGATGAACCGATGTCCACCTGAAGTGGGAGCGTCAAGGGGACCGACATTGTTGATACCCACCCTCTCAAACGGTGTGCCAACCACTGGCAACGGCTTCAGTGGGGCAATGACACTGCCTCCAGTCTTTCCAGACAACTGACAAGTTGGGCATGTCCTGCAGTGGGACTCCACTTCTACTCCCATCCGAGGCCATTAGAATGGGCAGAGAGCCTCTGCTTAGTCTTCTTGGTACCAAGATGACCAGTTAAGGGCACCTCATGCGCCAACTGCATCAAGAAGGGCCTGTAAACCTGGGGTACCACCATCCTCTTGAGGGCACCAGGTTCAGGCTTAGTGGGCTCACTAACAAGGAGCTCACCCTCCCAATTAATCCAGAATGTCCTAGGCACTTCTCCTTGGGCCTGGGACAGGGCCTGTTTCCTCAGACCCTCGAGAGAGTGGCACTCTCTCTGTCCCTTACAGAATGCCGCCCGGGAGGGTCCCCCTTCAGCTAACAAGCATTGAAGGTCGGGATGATCCTACGGGTTGAGAACCTCTCCCACAGGAGAGTCTTCTGGCTCTTCTCCCACAGGAGTTGAGATGGGGTTTACCACTGGATCCAGCCCGTCCGGAGCATGGATCCCAATGGCTGCTGTCGGAACAGCAGGAAGAGCAGGGACTCACTCCACAGAGGTGGCCTTCTTACTCTTCCATTTCCTTCGCGCCTTGGGTTTCCCCGTCGGTGAGGGTACTGGGCTCGCAGCCGGACCCTGTGTGACCTGCGATTGGGTGACCACCACAGCAGCCATGTGTAGACTATCCGTGATCATCCCCAACTCCACCAAATCGTTTCCTAACAAAATGCTCGCAGGCACATTGTCTTGAACCAGGACCGGAAGCTTTGCTGTCTTGTCTCCAATCGTAAAGTTGACTAAGGCTACAGGTGATAATTTGGGAGGCCCACCAGCTAACCGGGTGGTTCTCAGAGGAGCACCTACATAGTCCTCTGGCTTGAGCAGGGTCCTGTCCATCACTGTCATGCTTGCCCCAGTGTCTCTCAAACCAGTAGAAGGCTGGCCATTCAAGAGGACACTTCTCAAAAACCTATGAGTGTTCTGTGGGATAGTCGTCAGTACTTCTGTGTGCTGGTCGCAGGCCCCAAGGGACACTAAGGAAATCTCTACGGGAGCCCTGAAGGTGATCCCAGTAGAGGAGGGGAGGACAGTGGCCTCCACCTCGGGTACGGAGTAGGGGTAGGTCAGGCTGACAGCCTGGACTCCAAGTGCCTTACCCTTACACTTGGGGTCACCCCTTCGGTGTTCCAGAGCCCCACAATCCCAACACGTGCCAGGAGTGCGGGGTACAGTACTGTAACCACTGGGACCCTGCTTTGCAACAGGCGGACAACTACTCTTATCCCACCCACAACAGACTTATCCCCATTAGGTTTTTGGGTCTTAGGAGAGAAACGTTTCGGGTTACCCGACTGTGATTGCTTCTGGGACTCCTCAGCTTTCTGAGAGGCCCACTTTTCTTTGTCCGTGTCCTTCCCACTGGAGTCCTTAGGGGACATCCAGTGGGAAACCCACTTGTCAGCTTAAAGGGGTCCAAAATGTTCTGGTCAGCAACATACTGACACAGCTCTGGTGAACAGGCATCCGAAAAAAACAAAAGGTGGGACAATTCAACAAATGTTTTCACTTTATAACCATCAATCCACCCCATCATGTTCATGTGCGCAGCACTCACCCACTCAATCCAAGACACATTCTCTCGTTTCTTAAAATCCCTGAACCTCTTAAGGTACTGGGTAGGTATCTTGCCAAACTTGGCAATTAAAGCAGACTTCATGCACTCATACTGACCCCTGACTTCCACACTCAGTTTCAGAATACAGTAATCTCCAGTCTGAGGCACTCTGCTTAACAAACACTTAGCCCAATCTCTCTTATCAACATCATGAATTGCACAAGCCATCTCAAACGCTTCAATCCATTGGAGGATATCATAACCCTCCACATACACACCAACAAAATCCTTCATAAACTTGGTTGCTGGGGACCTGACACTCTCAACTGGGTTAGCTGAAGTCTCCACTCGAGCTTTCTCTAACTGGATTCGCTGACATTCAGTGTCCTTGTCTTTGAGTTCAAGATCCCTATTCTTGAGTTCCACTTGCTGTGCCAACTCCTCTTTCTTAAGCTCAGCATCTATTTCCAACTTGCGATATTCAAAGGCCAATTTCATCCTTAATAACTCAAGCTCCAAGGAATTGCTGGGGTTTGGAACAGAGGCAGCAGGAATGGTGGCATTCCCAGAAACAGATTTGGCGACAACCCTCGGGGTAGAGTCCTCATTCGGTGCATCCCCCCTCAAGAGTTTCACAATCAGTCTGGTGGTCCACCAGGGCAGCTATCAGCTGAGCCCTAGACTTATCTACAAAGTCTAACTCCCTGGCTTCACAAGCACTCTGGAGAGCCTCTAAGCTCGTCCCGAGTCAATTTACCATTCACAATAGATTCCATTGCTTGTAATGCAGTTATCTTGTACACAACTAAACCTTAATTTAACAAAGTGCAGATATCCTTTTAAGTGGCACGGTTATACACTGATTCTTAAAACCTTATGCATCCCACCGCTGCCACCAGTGCAAAGGACCGGAGGGGGGTGTCTGTACTTCCGCTCTCTATATGGTAGAGCAGAGGCACAGAGGACCCCAGCCAAGATTCCCTATTATTGGTACGTGGTCAAGCAATCAAGGCCTAGCTTCTAAGGAGGTGATGCAGGCTGGCTCTTAAGTACAGTGTAGTCCCCAAGCCCCCACAAAGGAATGTCCACACACTGTATTAGTTAAAACACAGTCTTTATATAATTAATAATCAAGGTTATGTACACTATCACAATAACTCACTTTGTGCTCAGAAAATCAACAATGGTAAATATATACAGTTCTAAAGTGGTAACACAAATATTATCAGATCTCATTAAAGTGCATCAACTATACTGTCAAAATGCCACACAGATCAATAAAGCGGAAACCAGCAGTAGAGAGGAGAAGGAAAGCAAGATGGTTGAACAGTTGGCAGAATACTGGCCTTTGCCAACTAGGCACAATTCTGTGTGGAGATCCCCCCACCTGGGAAACCTGTAAATCAACGATGTATCACATGCCCAGTCCATATATTGTCCTACGAGTCTTATTTCCCTCTACAATAATTCTACAGCCCCAATTTACCTGGAATTGTAGCGTTCGTCGATGGGAAATCGACTGCCTTTCTTGAGTGCCCTCCCTTTAAGGCAGAAGTCACGGGTCGTTGAACATCCGACGGAGAACAGGGTGAACTACAGTGGTGAAGTGGCAGCTTCATTCCTAGCAGTGCTCATCGACGACAAAGCATTGGCGTCCTGCAAGGAAGAGGCGTGCGGGGCACCTCGGTGACGGTAGTTCTGGACCGCAAAGAGATGTTAAAGAACTGTGGCCCAGCAAGGGCGTTGAGTCATCGGTGTCTCTGTGGTTTTAAGGTGGCGGGAAACCCACCGGCGGATGATCCTCAGTGCATCGACGGTCGGGCCTTCTCCAGCGGGATAAAATGTGTGGCAATGCAGATGAGAGCGTCCTTGGCTCAAATTAAATTCTTAGGCAAACGGGAGCACAGTGGCTCCAGTCGGCGACGGCGGTCGTCGACAGTGGCGGACAAAAGGCCGGGCACTTCTCTTTGGGATTCCACGGCAGTCCCTGTCTCGGGTCGGCAGCCTGTTGAAGGTCTGTCTACCAGGGAGCTTTGGCAAAGATCAGCTGGTGCACGATGGTCCCTCGTAACTCGGGAAGAGGGCGCCTTACCAGGTCCTCTCTGGCTCAGTTCTTGGAGACACAGCAGCTTTCAGATTTTGAAGGAGAGCGACAGCAATTCTTCTCTTCCAGCAGAGATTCAAGGTTAAGCTTCAGTTTCACTCCAGTTACTCTTCGTAGTGGACTTCAGCTTCTGAACACAAATTCTAGCAGTGAGAGGCCCCCAGATATACTAGTTGATCTCCCATTCATTTGCTTGGTCACACTCAGGCAACCAATCGGTCAGAAGGGCATTCATGCAGGCAGGCATCCAATCAGGTGCGTAGTGCATTCAGGCCATTCACTCCTCTCCAGACACTCACAACAAGTTATGTGTATTGGGACAAGTATCCAGCCATTCAACACTCCACACTGCATTCATACCAGTTTCGGGCAGGGCTGTCTCAGTCATTGTGTCAAACACCAGATACTAGACACCCACAACACAGAATGCATATTCGTCACACATTCCATTCACCCAGGTCCCACCCACAGGCGTACCCACAACATACAGTCACTGGGAAGGCTCCAGCCAGTCTGGCCTGGCCTTCACAACAACACCATATATGGAACTTCCACTCAACAGCCGGTCAGGGGGAAGGGACAGAGTCAGGGCTTCCCAGGACTTTGGGAAAACAAGGTAACAGGCAATAGAAAGCAAGAGGTCACGGGGACCATCTTGTTTCCTATCAGGAATCAACTGATTCCAGTGGCAGGGCCTGGGTATCCCAAAATGGAGGATACTCAGAGCACCTGTCAAATTCAGCATGGAGCTGCCACCAGCCCATACCCTGCTCTGTGGGCCACACACAGGTGCCCAAAAACATACACTAGGGGCACAGGGTTGTACCCCCACCCATGGGTGCCATAAGGGTATCCCATGGGTCTGTACACCAAACCAAAAGAGAGAGCTGCACCACCAGGAGTCCCACATGAACTCCTGCGCAGAACACATGACAGAACACACAACAAAAAACAGTAAAGGACAAGGATACGGAGGCCCTGTCCCTCCGATGCATTTCCAGCATCACATCAATAGACCCATCTAACAATTCTGCCATTGAGATTGTAAAAACCGAAACATCCTCAGTGCTGCCACTTTTCCTTTTTACAGGGGGTTTCTTTAAATTATTAGTATGTGAGCATCTGGCCAATGTTTGTTCCATGATATTTAACATAGGCTCGGTCTCACAAGCCACTTCCATTTCCAATTTTGATCTCTTTCTAAGAATTAGCACCAGTGTCACTTGTTTAGAGGATTGTCCAGCAACTTCTCTGGAATCAGACCTAGACACTACTCTTTCTTCAATAATTGGTAGTGAGAGAGAGCACAGACATTTTAAATTAGAACCCTTCTTATTTCTACAACTCTTAATATCTTTCGATTTTTGTGCTTGCTGAACACTAACTTTATTGCTTTTACCACCTTGTCTCTTCCTTTTCTTGTTTTCTAAATGCATTAATTCCTCCAACAATTAAGATGTAACTTCATTTTCTTCTAATTCGCAAGGAAGTCGTGCCAGTCTAGAAAATTATTCCAAAATTAACTGTAACAATTGTGTGTCATC
Organism: Ambystoma mexicanum; assembly: GCF_040938575.1. NCBI lineage: Eukaryota > Metazoa > Chordata > Amphibia > Caudata > Ambystomatidae > Ambystoma > Ambystoma mexicanum. The sequence goes on along the minus strand of NC_090923.1, from coordinate 617,738,364 downwards.
CATGGCAAGAAGTTCTTTAGCTTCGTTATTTACTACTATCTCTGTCTCGTGCTGGTTTGCCACCACCTTGGCCAAACGTTCTGGAGGCAATTATAACATTCTCTGCTTGCACTTTTATCTCAGCCTTCAAATCAGCTAAAAGAATTGCATGTTGAAACACCTCTGCTTTCATCCCCACCATCACCTCACGGACGTTGTTATTAATCACCTCCCTCAAGGCTACTAGGGAAGAGTCATATCTTCCTAATTCTTTTGTCATTTCCAGCAGGATTCCTGAGTGAACCTCTCCTTTTAATATTTCAAACAATGTAACTATTGAGCTTAAAACACAACTGAAAGCAATAAAAGTAGCCTCGTGGGGAATAGGCAAATTAGATGAAAGTGAAGGTTCCCCCAAATTCTGAACTGGACTTTCCATTCCCTTCTTGAGATCAGAAACATAATAGCCAGCGGATCATTACTTCAACTGGCACTCTGCAAGTAATACATTATCAAAATGTTTGAGTAGTTAAATGTATTTGCTCAACATTCACTGAAGCTCAACCCTAGCCGTGCCGCTTACGCCTCCGACACTGACACTTGTCACCCACTTTGCATGCACTTTGAAGAAGTGTTTTAAGGACAATCCGGGACGGGCTTTGTAAGGGACAGTCCACCAGTATTGACAAGCAGGAGAAAATGTTATCTGCTAACTGCATGGCAATGGCCAAGGGAGTGTGTCCCAAAAGATGCACAAGGTGCAAAAAGGAATCCATAGAATGGTGAGCAATGGAGAGCAAACATGCTCCAACTACCTCCACTCTCCGACACTGACACTTGTCACACACTTCCCATTTTCATGTCCCCCTTGTTGTTTGTTTTTGGGATTGAACCTTTAGCCATTGCACTTAGAATGGAGTCTGGTTTGCTGCGATTGAGCTGTTGGGGGTTACAACAATAATTGTGGCTGTATGCCGATGATTTACTTTTGGTTCTCAGGAACCTTACACAATCTATACCAGTTCTAATGGACATTTTGTCACTTTATCATCAGTGTTCAGACTACAAAATAAATTGGGCTAAATCGGAAGTGCTGCTCCTGGTGCCATATTGTGATAAGCAGTATATGTCAAATTTGGGTTTCAAATGGTGTGCCAAAAAGTTATTATACTTGGGGGTGTGGATTACACCCATGATTGCTGACTATGTACATGAGAACTTGAAAATGGTTTGTGCTAACTTTAGGCAGGATCTGGAACGATGGAGGCTATTACATCTTCCACTCTGGGGGAAGGTCAATGCACTCAAGATGGTTTCAACGCCAGAGATCAATTATGTCCTGAGCATGATTCCATTGCATATTGATATGAAATATTGGAAGGAACTGGATAGGCTCCTACAAAGTTTCCTCTGGGATCAAAAACCACCCAGATTAAAACTGTGTACATTACAATTACCCTTGGCAAAAGGGTGGGTTAGGGGTGACCAATTTTAGGGCTTATCATTTGGCTTTCATTTCCAATGTTTTGGCTGCTTTCCTATATCCTGAACAGGATGAGTGGGTGACTGCTGAAACTAGCTACAATGGACCTCTCTTGCCTAGGGCGATGTTAACCTCTTTTTCAAGGTCTGGCAGAGTGAAAGATCCCTTGATTGCGGGTTTGAGGAGTTCCTGGAAGAAACTGAATTAATTTTTGAGAGTTGATGCATTTAGAGATCAAGGGGCATCACTTTGGATGAATCCAAGCATTCCATTGGAAGGTAAATTTATATTTTTCCTTGAATGGTTTCTTGGTGGTGCAAAGTGGATTGCTGTTCTTTTTAGGAATGGAAAATGGATGACTGCCAGAGAAATGCAGATACACTTTAATATTGCTGACTTCAAAATCTCAGATTATTGGAAACTCAGAAGGGCTATAGGTGACGTTGATGTGGGGTAGAGGATGAATTTAGATTTATTCACCCAGAAATCAAAGGTGAGAGAAGGTGGATTGGCCAGCAGAGTTTACAGATTGATTGTGGCAGAGTACAAAGGCAATGACTCTTTGAGGGGAGAATGAAGTCAAAGGATTGGAAGCGATATTCCAGAGGAGCTCTGGTCAAGAATGTGTGGGAATGCTAGACTTTGTTCTTTGGGACTTACAGAAAGATCTCATCAGATTAAGATTTTAAATCAGATCTTTTGGAACCCGAAACGGATGTTGAAGAGAGGTTTAATTGATAATTCTGATTGTTGGGCATGTGTGCATGAAACTCGCTCCCTCGAGCATATGTTGTGGGACTCTAGGAGAGTGAGAGGATTCTGGTTGGAGTTTGATAAGATCTGTGAGAAAGTGCTGGCAGAGAGAATCTACTTTGATTTCAAAATCTTGGTGTTGGGAAGTGACGAGATTTTAGATGGCCTCACTATATGCCAGAAAAAATGGGTGTTCAGAGGAGCGATGATGGGGAAAACATTCATTTTATCAGGTTGGAAGACTGCTATACATGTGAAGATTGAGGACTGGAATGCAGAAATGGATAATTTGGCGGAGATGGAGAGAGTATTATATAGAAGGGAAAAGAAACTTGCTTTGTTTGAAAAGATACGGGGGACATTTCTTTCATTGTACTAAATCATGATGTGCTTTTCTGAACCTGGAATGGGGTTGGGGGTGGGGAGATTTTTATGAGGTTACATATGATGTTGTATATAGTTTGAATATAGTTGTTTGTCTGGTTGGGTCTGATGTGGTCGGTTTACTGTATATTTCAAAAACTAAAATCAAATTTTCCAAAAAAATAAGAAATCCTTTACGTGGTTATCCGGTCACAATGAGTAGTCCAACAGCCTGCAGCCAGCTGCACATTTCCTCCCACACTTCTTTGTGCGAAGAGGAAGGTTATGAGCGTTCAGCCAAACAAATGCATTAGAGACCAGAAAGAACTGAGCCACCACTATTCTTCTGTACCGTCTGAACACTTCCTTCCACCCAAGTGAGTCAATACAAATCTAATGCAGACTCACCCGCCTCACCAGCGAGATAATCTCCTCTTGCTCTCAGGACTGAAAAACTTTGCCAAGCACTTTACTAACCACACTTTTGATTCAAAATTGCAGTTTACAGCGACCTCCCGTTATCGCTTATGAAAAAGAGCACATCTCTCCTCTTAAATAGGAGAGTCCTGCATCCACTATGCCTGACTGACATCCAAGGCGATATTTGGGCATTATCAAAAGCCTATGATAATGCAGGATACACTCTGCTTGCCTTTTTTGCCTTGCCGCCTGGGAAAGGGACAGGGCCTTGCAGAGCTGCCCGTCCTGAGTGTTAGAGGGAGGCCAATGCATCTGAGATAGCTGCCTCACACGTCTAATGGACCACTGCACTATCATGCCACACGAATGCCTGCAGGTGAGGTTGCCTCACGGAGAACAAGTCACTGCCTCACCTTCTCGCCTCTTGTCTCCTCCCCGAAGCAAAAGCGGGACACTCGATTTGCTGGTGTCTGTAGCTCACCTGCCGAGACTGCTGCAGAACACACTCTAATGCAGCCGAGTAAAGGACCTAACAACGTGTTCCAGTGTGAAGCGCAAGCACTCAAAAAGAACATAAAAAAACAAAACAGACCGTCAAGCTGCACGAGTTAGCTAGACACTTCCGACAGACTTACTCTCCTCATTCAAGTAGATATTGCAAAATGCGTCATTCTGTGTAATTTATATGTTGAGAAAGGTCTATGCTTTGTGAGAGTATCGGGGAATCTCTGCAGGTGTTTGCACACCATAGAGGGAAGACGGGAATATCTAAAGGCTCTTCTTCCTTGGATTGGTCATATTATATCTCCAAGCCAGTGCCCATAGATCACATAGATCAAGAAAGAAGTGATGCTTATTATCACATACCTTTGCATTATGTCTAATGTGGGTCATCTGGATCACACTGTTAATGGAATCTATGTTGGTCCTCACCTTTGCCAATATAGAGGTGTGCCTAAATAGGGGATGACTCTGCACCACTATGTTGTGGGTGTTACTTTGAGAGAATGAAATGAATCTGAAACATTTTCCATTTCCAGGTTCATGGCTAAGATATTTCCCTAAGTAGGTGCTAAAAGCAAGCTCGCTGATTCCCTACAAGCTGACTCTCTACACTCCAGTTTAATGGATGAATCACCATAGTGGCCAAGGAAGGTATAATGTGATGCTTTGCAGAGGTAAAACATCCTATAAAGATTTGAACCTGATCTTTTGATCCAATGCATATGTTGTGTGTGCTTCAGAGGCTCTGCTTGTTGTCTTTCCAGCTTCAGATCAGGCAGTGGGTTAAAGGGAATAATGCTCAGAATGTATCAACATTTCTTTGGGACAAGACACATTTCCCTCTCCTCTGTTTTTCATATAGTGTTTGGTCACCAACTCTGACCCACAGTTTTACCACGTTGGCTGGGAGACATCTGTATAATACAGAGTGCCACATACTTGCTACTCAGACAGCAGCAGCCTTGGATATTCCATTCCAGCATGTGAGGTGGTTTAGTTTCGTAGTTTAGTGATCATAGAGGGAAAGATTCATATGGTGTTTAAGGATGGAAAGCATATCTTCCCACCAGGAGGAAGATACATGCAGGGCAAGGTATCTTTAAGGAAGAAGATAACGTTCTTCCTACACTCAAAGGTAGATCATAGGCAGTGTAAAGCTCCTGACGAATCCAGAAGTTCCACACAGTTTACCGGACGGATTTAGGACCACAAATCCACCATATAAAAAATATCTCACGTTTCAGCAAGTGGGTACAGTGGTTGCTGATATTTGCAGATTCTGCCAAGTTTGAGAAGTCTCCATTTCAGCTTTCTAGCTGAAGGGGTTCATCAGTGAGGGTTACTGTTTGGAGTTACATGTTCTATCTCTGGGGAATATTTTGGACAACTCCTTGCCCCTTTTCCATCAACACGTGGGTTGTCATATGGAGGGAAAGCCACTTCTCCAGACAGTAAAGTTTACTGTCATAGTTCACAGATTAAACATATTCACAAGAGTATGCTCTAAATAAGTTCTGTTCCAAAAAGTATCAGGAAGCTTTCAGTGGGTATTTCACCTGTAGAGGATAAACAGATGCACTTTGAAAATTGATTTAACAATTGAGACATTATAAAGCAGATTTTGTGGATATGCACCTCTGCAAGTTACAGAAAGCACCAGATATGACTCATATTCATCATTTCTGATGCTGCTTCTTCTGTTGATCGCCAGCAGCATGGCTTCATCATCAAATGTCCGACTTCCCTTCTACAGTTGTCTAAGGAGTTGATATTTATGGGAGATCAGCTCTGGAGAGTTCCTGTCAAAAATCAGAGAGTGAAGCTAAGGGCAGCTTTGGGGTCTCTTCTGATCCTTCTTCAAGCTCAAGTGAGGCATTGGCTCAGAGGTCAGGGATACATGGGGGTTTTGTTATTTCACTGACAAGGTGTTTTCTACACCCCCTGTTATTTTATTTACAATGTCCATTCGACTTCCCTTCCAATGGCTTAGAGAAACAAAATACTATGTTTATTGAAGTTAAGAATGATCTTCAGTGGTTGGGGAACCAATAGATTGTAGGAAATGGATGGATTTCACTCATCTGTCCCTCAATGTGGGCATATCAGATACCAGGAACAAAGTTTCGAAGCAAATCTGAAAAGCACTGTCTAAGAACTGGGTAAGAAATGCTCATCTGATCTGGTAAAACTTGTAGAATCTAGAGGTAGCTTTCAAGGCCCTCCACGTTTTGTGTCCAGCTTTGTAGATTCCAGTTCTTCCAGATTCCAGATCTTCCAATTCCTGTAGGAAAAAGTAGAGGGAAATAACGTGCTTCTACACTTTTCTCCCATATGCTCATTGGGGATACTTTGGCTTGGCGCATTTGATATGTTTCTAATGCATCTTCTATGGTGTCTATTGGAGTGTAGTGGGTGCATTGTATACTGGTCTAACATAGTGGCTGCAGTAATGGGATCTACACATTCAAATTGGCCAGTTGGTGGTGAATCTTGAATTACTTGGGTGGTTTCTCTTAGGTTCTCCTCTATGTTTATATTGTGATAGTATTCATTGTTTTCTTTGAGATATTCTAGGGCTTATCTAACTTTGTTTAAGTCGATTAGTTGCCACATTTTTTTGTTTTTTTGTTGGTACATCATGAACTAGTACAATCAAAGATTGATTTATTGGCCCATGTACTCCTAGAGTTTCTACATTTCCTTTAAAATCTAATAGCAAATATATTACATTGGCATAAGTGCCTTTTAGTAACTCAGATGGAGGCAATTTGGCTGTTTTCAGCTGAAGGCATATTACAGCGTGAAATGGATGTACTGTTTGGATTATAATGCTCTAATACAAGTTAAGATAGCATGTGATGGCATGTGGTTATTGTCCAGCTTTGTATTGTAGTACATGCAAACTATTTAGGGGTCAGATATTTTGTATTTAACTGTTGTTGTTAGATATAAAGCTAATTGGAACCTTTGGGATTTCTCATTGTCCTCCATTTTGTAAGCCATATCTACTATTATTTAGCTCTTTTATGAAAATTTCTGCAACAACAGACATATACTTGGTTTGGTATTTCAGCAGCTGAGTTTTGAAACTTAGCTATTTGTGTATTTCAGAAGCTGCGTTTTGAAACTTAGCTATTTGTCTTGTGTATGTGTTTGTTATGGGTTTGGTGTTTGTGATGTTTTCACTAATGTTTACTGAAGTTAATGTACTTTGTAATTCAACTTCAGTTCCAAAATATTTACTTTGGATGTGTTCTATTTCCCGAAGGAGTTCCTTGGCTGTTCCATGTAGGAGAATGTTATTTAAATGTTGGAGTTCTAGAGCAGGACTTTTAGCATAGTACAGTCTATGCACAAGATTTCATATAGCAGAATGGTGTATTGCTAAAATTTGGATGTGGTGGAAGGTGCTTTTGCAAGAAGTTCCTGTAAAGCAGACTAATGAATGACCTCACAGTCTAGTGTGGCTGTGCACTGGGCAGGCGTCCATGGTTTGTAAAGGTTTTATTCTACTTGTGTCTGTTAGTTTCACATAGTGATTGAGGAATTGTTGTAAGATTTAAAGGATTGCTGGCGTATGTTAAATATTGAGCTGCATATTATTTTGCCATAATGGTGTCTCCTACCATTATATACCCTCGGCCATTACTTCCTATGGCAATTGTTTATTTTGTGTTCTTGTTTATAAGCCTCTTTATTGAAATATGGTTCAGTGTTGCTTGTGTGAATCCATTCAACTTCACAGAAGTTTGAAATGGTATCTATATTGAAATTGCGTATGTTTAGAATTACTTTTTGTAATTTATTGATTCATTTAGTTAGTGGTTTAATGCTGTTTAAAATCAATATTTACATCTTTCGATGCTAATTAGAGATTCAAGGATTAGTCTTCTGCAGTAGTTTTTAATGGTAGTTCATGACTTTTTAGCGATCTTTATAAGATTGTGAAGAACTCTACAGTGGAACATGTTTTAATAAAATTAATATTTTGGAATACTTTACTGTGGCTATGCTAACATCAGTAGATATAGTGTTAGGTTCATTAGTAGGTCTGCTTTTGTTTGTACATTTTTTTTTACTTTTAGTTTTTGCAAGAGGGGCCTTACTTTTTTAGTGGTGGCTGGTTTAGTTTTATTGAGTGAGGTAAATAGCTCTTTTGTTTTCATGTTTTCTATAAATCGATTTAGAGGTGGGTGACTATATGTCTTGCTTTTATTTTTATGTGCTCTATTTTTTCTTTGTTTTCTACAAAGTTGGTTTATAGTGGGCATGCTGTTCTGCCTGTTCGGAAAAAAAGAAAGTTTGGGTTTGAAAGTTGTGGATTGTTTATGCATATATTGTGCATGGATGTGATTGTAGAGATGAATAGAGTACTGTGTGATTGTGTATTGGGATGTAAGGTGAGGTTTGGAAGATTGTAAGAGTAAGAGTTTGTACAGGTGTAATCTGCTTCAGTTAGTGAACAAGGGAGTGGTGGTGTGATTGAATAAGTAGGGACATTATGATGTTTTGAGGAAAACAGTGGCTGGTGTAATGGTGTGATTTAGCCCATAGGTATAAAGGTTGGGTGGGTGCAATGGAAAATGGGTGAGGAAGTGTGTGTATGTGTGATAGATATTTGGAATGCAATGAGTGTGCATCTGGTTGGGCTGGAATTAGGACCTTGTGTGGATAGAGGTAAGGAATAGTAAGGAAGACCAATTATGGTATAGAAGTTGATGAGAGATGGATGTGGTGTTAGCCAGTAAGGAATGGGTGATGTATTGAATAAAGAGCAATGTTTAGATGGGAATATAAAGAGTGTGAATGTTGCAATATAATGGTTAAGAGTGAAATACAATGTTGTTGACTCAAAAAGAATACTCTAGGCTAATGTATAGTGAACATACATTGTTACAATTAGCTACATCAATGTACTTACTTTGTAGGATGTGAAGAGGGATCTTTCATCAGTAGCTGTCTTTGTCAATCTTCTTTTTTCCTGTAATTATAAAAGAAAGTTAGTAGGTATATATGGCAATGGTGAAGTATTTTTAGTAAGAGAGTTTATTTATGAAGGTAGGATTAGTTGGTAAAATTAGTTATTCAAGTTGTGTTATGGGATGTGTATTAAAGTATATTAACTATGTTGTTAGAACAATTAGAGTGTGGGTAGTGCTGTCAGGGACATTAAAATGAACAGGAAAAATATGGGTGTGTAAAAAAGATGCATATCTAGGTTATTTCTTGATGGTGATTCTAATAAGAGCAGTGCTGTGTTTGTGGTAAAATGTATTTGTAATGTGTTTAAGTGTTTTTAAAAATAGGGAAACTGTGGCCTAGCAACAGCGGATAGTAGTTGCAGCAGTGTTTGGTGTCTTATAATAGTGGCTTGGAAAGAACAGTACTTTATATGTAAGGTGAAGTGTTGGATATAGATACTTAGGCAGTATAAACATATGTGTGAGCAGGTGGAGAAAGGTGGCATTATAAGAGATGTAATGAGAGAGTCTGGAAAGTGTGACATTCATATGGAATGAAAAATTGACAATTCTGAGCATTTAAAAATGTTTCTTTTTAGGAACATTTTCATGAAAGGTAAACAATGCATATGCATTTATAGCAGCACTGTGTACAACTTTTTTCTGAAAGAAAGGTAAAGCAGATGCAAAAGTGTGTGGAACATTTTTAAGTGCCACTTGGTGTGTGGAAGTTTAATATTTCGGAAGTACATGCATACTTGCCAACATGAGCCATTCCAATATGTAGGTGCATTTGTGATGTCATTTCTGATGGCCTGGGTGTTGGTCTTAGTAGTACATGGTGGTGCCGTGTGCTATGGTTGCTTAGTTTACCAGAACAGCACATTTCAAGGGTTTTTCGGTTTTACTTGTAGCCATAATGTCCCTTTAACAACGTTTTTTCACTGAATTTCATAGGTTTTCATTAGTGAAACTTAACCATTACGCACCTTTAACAAAGTTGCTTCAATAATATATACCTCTCTATATATACTAACTTAACTATAGTGTGGCGGTTGCCACACCATAGTTAAGGTGATTGCCACACTATAGTTAAGGTGATTGCCAAGATCCATATGGAATTTGAAAATGCTACTGCTAATAACGTTTGGCTAGCATGACGGGGATTTAGCTTATATTTTGCAAAGAGAAGTTTAGTCGCACATCCCCACAACTCCCCAAGCTGGAACTTTTGGGAAAGATTAGTTAAAAAATAAAACATTATTAAGAAAGCAAAAAAACAATGTTTTCAGTCTATTACTATTAATTTTTGCATGGAGAAAAAGCAAAAATGTTATCACTCCAAAGCGCAAAATACACAGGGCAGAATTGGACCAAACATCTAGGGCCTGAACGGTTGGCTTAAATTCCTGGACAGGTTTGGGGTTATTCTGTCCAGTAGTTTGCAAATTATTTGACAGGGAAGGGTGGCCAAAATTATAGTTGTATCTCCTATGGTGCTTTGCAGCTGAGAGGCTTTTCAGAAATGAAACGTACCCCCCCCCCCTATTTTTGTTTGTTTGATACAAGCGAATACTGTGGGAATATTAGGGGAATGCGAAAAATTGAAAACTGAAAACCATCGTTTTTGAGGAGGAAAAAAGTTGTAATTGCATCAGGGTAGAGGTGGGGAGGGGTAAAGAGGAGATTGCGTGAAGTTGGGGAGTTGGAAGTGGTCAGGGGTGCCAGTTACAGTTTGAAAGTTTTCATATTTACAGGGGAATTTTCAGTCAAATCTCATGAGATTGTAGCGGTAATCAATGACATTTGTGATGCCATCGGTGTTAGTGTTAGCAGTGCACAGTGATGGTGCTTAGCTTATCATAACTGGCACATTTCTTGGGTTTTTCGGTTTTACTTGTAACCATAGTGTGGATAGGGAGTTGTTAGTGCAAAGTAATTGTAATGTCCCTGTAACAAAAGTTTTTGCACTGAATGTGCAAGGTTGTTCTTAGGGCAACTAAAGCATAACGTCTGTTTAGCAAAGTTTTTTCACTGCATTTGATAGGTTTTTAGTTGGGCACTGTAAGTCTATCCTTCCTTTAGCATACTTTTGTGAGTAAAGGGGATAGGGTTTTAGTAGCACAACTTAACCATAATGTCCCTTTAACAAGGATTTTGGTTAGTGAATTTCATAGGTTTTTAGTAGGGCACTGTAACCGGAACATTGCTTTAGCATAGTGTTTTTTGTACTGGTGATAGGTTTTTGGTACCGCAACAGAACCATAACATCCTGTTAACAATGTTTTGTGACAGATTCCTTGGCTGCCCTGAAGACGAACTTGGTGAAAGCCCAAAATCCCCTGTGTATGTATCCATTTGTGCTACGCCTTTCCTTTCCTATTAGTGTTGATGTATCTTAGAAATTGAAGGTGTACATGGGAAGTGTTTGTGAGTGTGTGAGTAGTTTCTCTTTTTTTTAGTAACAATGCATGGTGAGTTTGTGCCACACATTACTGTCCGAGATGACTGCAGGTAAGCAATATGGATGTTTCCTAGGGAGACGGCACCTGGCCGGCGTATGTGCAATCACAATGCAGGTATGCGTAGGACTCCAGTACTGGCCACATGCCCGCATCTTCTAATCCACTTTTAATTAGGTATGGGATTGCACGTCTGTCCATTGCACAGCTATGCACATGCGTAGGGAATCCTCTGTGTGCTGGTAACACCACCCCTGTCGCCAGCACCCATACAGATTTATACGGTAGGCTACCACATTTGAAGTAGCCCTGGTGACTACGTGAGTTGCTTTGCAAACCTACCAATGTATGGCCGCAGCACACCAGGCTGTATGTGGCCCACTGGAAAACAAGGAACAGCAACTTCCAGTGTACGGTGGGCATGTTAAGTGTCGCATTAATTTGATTGATCTGTAGGTAGACTTTTCATGACCCGTGAAACAGACACACCGTCACTGCACAGAGCACTGTGATGGAAAGTGTCAAGGGTTCGCCTGCGGGGCATAGAGTAGGAGAAAACATTTCTCTGCAGGTTTCACAGTTTGTAGTGAATCTGCAAAATGGCAAAGGTAGTGCAGCTTGGGCACTCAGATACTAGTGCATGTAAAGAGTAGTAAGGAAATAGCAAATTCTTCGGGGCACAAAGAATATCATTGGTGGTTAGAAAAGTAGTGTAGCTGCATGGGTATCGCAGAATAATTATCTTCCAACTCCACATAATGAAGCTGCATTTGTCATTGTTGTAAGCATTCTTGTATTTCTGAATTTATTTATCTGTGTGAGTGCTGGTGCAACAGCTAGTGCCGTACCACGAATTGTCCATACTGCATGTGACGAGAACTGAAATCAAAGCACAAGGGAGCAGTGGGCAGGGTACTGCCCTTCCAACAATGCAGTAGGGTAATTACATGTACATCATTCTCCACAGCTGCTGCGGCCAACAACAGGGACACTCCTGTAGGGCAGTGGATCTTTTCTTCCTTTTTGCAGACCATATGCGGCGCTATGGACTTTTACCGAACAAAGCGCATTGTATTGTGCATGAACTGTGATGTGCTACTCTACTGCGGGAAGCTATTTGGAAGTGCTTGGGAAGGGTCGGTCCAGGAGCATGACAATGACTGCCGCCTATTTAAGTGAGGGCCACCCAACATGTACCTCTCTGTACACATCCCCTATGTTATCCCTGTAGGTGCTGCCCCTTCTGTTCCGACCGTTGCCTTCCGTTCCCTCTGTGTCATGTTTTACAAGACCAAAATAAATTGAAATGAACTGGAAAAGGAGAAAAGTTATGTAAAGAAAGCTCCTTACCGAGTTCACCAATGGAATTGCCAATGGACGGATGCAGGGTGCCGCGTACCGTATAGGCTCCACAGAATCTGCGCTAAAAAAGGGAGACGTGGCACTTTGGAAAACACTATAGTGGAATTGGGAACAAAGGGCACGCTGTAAAAAGAGGTGTTTTAACATGTTGGAGTGCGTTTGGAAGAGTTTAAGTGCGCAAGTCCAAGTACAAAAATGCTTCCTGTACTACCAAGAAGGGCAGCAGGGCATTTTGGATAGAGCATGCAGGAATCGGAAGGGCAGGAATAGTAAGAGAAATGCTATTTCTGGGAGAAACTCTTCATGCTGTGAAACGTCTTATTCCCAATGTTTGAAGTACGCCATTGGCAGAAGTCGTAAAGAGGCAGAAATAGACTTCTTCACAATGTACCACGCTTTCTGCATTTCCGGAGCAAATGAAAAATAATGCAGCCACATCTGTCTCTGCGTAATGTGACAAACAATTAGGCAGGAGCTCGGAAACAGACGCATGAGCTAGGCAAGTGCCTCCTTCATCGCAAAGACACTGAAAGTCGTGCAACATGTTGTGTAATATTCCTCCCACAATGAAGAACAGTAATGTCGACATCATTGTGCGTTACCACAGTCTCACAAACATAAACCAAAATCAGTCACTTCATTGTAGGTACTCCATAGCACTACAAATCCACCTGATATAATGCAAAAGGAGCAACCCCTGCACAGTGTTTTCTGTTCACTTTCAATCAATGCATTCAGAACTCCCCCAAAAAGCATACGCTGCAGCTCCTGAAATACACAACCGTAACCGCACCTTCTGCATTTCTGTCAACAAATACACCGTTTACCAGAGTCTACAAACCACACCCAGAACCCTTATTGAGCAATCCTGGAGCCTCCAGAGGCCCATTTCTATGGCCGCTATCTGCAAAAGAGCCGTATGTGACACGTGCAACCCTGCAACTTTCGTGATGTCCACAGACTTTGAGTGCTGTGCGTGTGCGGGAGTGGGGCAATATATTGCAACCTTGGTAGGGGATGTCGTTAGTAGAGGGGGCTCTGAAAGGAAACTTTTTTTATAAAGGTGCTTCCAGAGAAACAACTTTTTTTTGTTTTTTATATGTATTTTTGTGTTATATACTTCAGCTCACATTCTTACAACAGGGTCTTCAGTGCAGCCTGTAGATTGGAAAACAAAATATCATTGCCACTGGTCGACAAAGACGTGCTGATTGTCTTGAAAAGGTGTACATATCAAGAACCAATGTTGTCATTCTCACAGGTGAAAATCCCAGCACCACTTAAGAAGTCACACATGCTTCTGTGAATAACACCCCTTCCGACCTCTGGCTGGTGACACCAATCTTTAGAATAGACCCATACTATTCTTGCTGGTATACATGAGAAAAGCAACTTGTCAGTGGGAAAAATGTGCTTCACTGCTTTCATCATCTTCTTCAGTTGATGGTATAATTGTGAACAAGGCAAGGAACCCTAAAAGAAGGCTCTATAATGCACAGCCACAACATGTACAGTTGCGGAAGTGGTTATGCATCGACAGTCTGCAAGTACACTGCCGAAACAGCACGCCTCGACACTACTCCACAAATCGTCCACTCCCTCCAAATTGAAATTGACACAAAAGCTTTTTGGAGGGCGTACAGGAACAGATCTCCACAAAGGCATCACCCACAACGAAAACTGTGCGTCTTGCCATGGCTGCCCGCCGCACTGCACAAAGAAATGGAAGAAACTATTGCTGCCCTTTCCTGTGACGCACACCCTGAGCACCTGATTGGACAATCCCCACAGGCCCATTTCCATTGGACAGCATGGCGAGAAGCGCAGCATGTGGCACATGTGCTTCCCCAAGTACCGTGAGTGCTGCACCCTAGTAAAGCAGGAGGAGACCTTCTTCCTATTGCTGCCCTTTCCTGTGACGCACATCCTGAGCACCTGATTCGACAATACCCACATTCCCATTTCCATTGGCCAGAATGGTGAGAAGCGCAGATTATGGCATGTGCGCTGCCCCAAGTACCGCAAGGGTGGTGCCCCAGTGAAGCAGGAGGAGTCCTTCTTGTGTTGCCACCCTTTCCTGTGACGCACACCCTGAGTGTGAAGCGCAGAATGTGGCATGTGAACTTCCTCAAGTACCGCGAGGGCCATGCCCTAGTAAAGCAGGACGAGTTCTTCTTCCCTGTGCAGTATTTCTTGTCCATCACTACCTCATTGGGTATATTGTTAAATAGTCACAAAGGCATCCACCAATGGCATTCAAGACGTTAACATCTTACACGGTCACTTCTGTACAACACTTCATGTATACCGCTGCACGTTAAGCCTCCAAGGGGCGTGTCACTGTAAAGCACGTCCAGTGGAAAGGTCACTAAAAGTATGCAAGATTTGTGCATTCAACATTCATCCAAATGAGCACCCATCAGCACAAAGTGGAGGTATGAATATTATTTCTGCAGAATGTGTACAACTCTGTTATAAGTGCCTATCTGCACAGTATGTGTCACTGAGCATCCATTACGTTTGTAAAAATGTTACTGTTTTTTTCTCCCATCCACTGCCATGAACTGACACTTAAATTGTATATGATTGCAACGTTTCCATTTACCCATATCACCCAATGTAATATCAAAACAGGAACTGTCTTCTTTCCTGCCTACAATAGCAAGCATTTTTTCCCCGCTAACCCATGTCCTACAGAAAGCGTAAAAATGTGGCTCCAAAACCAGCAGTGATTGTATATTAGCAACATAAAGCAAGGTCCGAAAAGCTCACTGTCTCCACAGCTGTGGTTCTGTCTGGGCAGCACTATTGCAACAGCTTCGGCCGAAATTTGCCTGCTTCTAATCTCCGCCCTCTGTAACTTATCCAGAAGAAGATTGCCCAGCTCGTCCTTGGCCTCAAGGCCAAGGATAGTATGTCTCCGGGACTGAAATGTCTGCAGTGGCTCCCTGTACCTGTGAGGAATAAGGGGAAAACTCTCTTCATTATGCACAAAGTCTTCTGGGCCCAGGGGCTACAATACCTGCAACTGTCACTTCCTAAATATGTCCATGCTCAAGCTCTTCCGTTATCCGCCTCCAACCCCCGCAGGGTCACTCACTTCTGCAAGCAACCACTTGGTGGTAGATCTCTTTCTTTGGCTGGGGCCTTTCTCTGCAGTAGCCACCCTGCCTCGCTGACACTTGAGGAGAACCAAGGCTGGTTCCAGAAGCAACTGAAAATCTTTCTATTTGGCTCTGCTTTTGCTCCTCCTCTCCCCTGCTGACTTACTGTCTGCAACTAATTCTGCACTGCTTACCTGGTCACCCACTGATCTCGGCCCAAGGGCACCTCCTCCCACCAGTTGCATCCCTGCACTGCCTTTCTGGCAAACCCCTCACTTGGGGACTGTTTGCTGTATCCCTAACAGTTCCACCACCTCCTGAAGTCAGCACTTTCTGTGCACTTGGCACCACTGGGCCGCATTTTCAGTGCTTGTCATTTTTTCTTCTTCCCTTGCACTGCACTTTCTCCTACCCCTCCCCATGCACTTGGGCGATCTGAGTGCCAACTGGCCTAGAAGGTTTGTTGTCTCTGTCTCCGCTCTGTTCACCCTCCTTTGCCTCATTGCGCCTTGCTAAACTAGTGTATAGACGCATAATGCCATAGCATACATTTTGACATCATAGCATATCATGCACACATTGCATTCAGAGCAACAGGATGCCTGCCACTTACCTTGTACACTACATCACTACATAGATTTTTTTTTCTGCAGTACCCCACTTTTGACAAATTATTCAAAAATGATTGCAAAAAAGCACCACTAAATGCATGTTACAAACTGCAAACAAGTACATACAGTGCATGCATACAAACGGGATGTCCGCCCCTTACCTAGCACACTTCCACCATAGGCTTCTGCACTTTGTTGTACAAAGAGACCTTCTGCAACAATGTTTGCTTACGCACCATAACCACAAACCATATTGAGCAATGCTGTAGCCTTCACAGTCCCATTTCCATGGCTCCCATCCTGAAAATGGCCAGATATGGCATGTGTAATCCTGAAACTACAGCAGAATCTGCAGAGTTTTCGTGCTAGGGAGGCTGTGGAGGGGGGGGTTATAAAACATGGGTGGGGGGGTTGGGTATTTAGTACTGTTTCTGAAAAGCTATGTTTTTTTTCTTCTTTTTTTTGGGTCCAGTTTTTGGTATGTATGTGTGTGCATACATTTTCTTTTTTTTTACCTATTTTGCTGAGTTTCTATTTGCTTCTCCTCCTGACATTTCTACCAACTGAAGGGTAATGCTTCTCTTACATTTCTACAGGATTCTCTGCAACGCTTCATGCACAGTGCCAAGCAAAACAGCATTGCCAGCATTGCCAATAGAGGTAAAAAAAAAGCCATTGCCTTGGAACCACTGCAAATCTTGCTCGTTAATGCTGTCATAATCAGTGCAGAACATTGCAGCACTGCACATAAAGTCACACATACTTCTATTTATGAAGCACCTCTCGACATCTGGCTATGGGCAAATTACACCAGCATGGTCCCATGCTCCTCTTGGTGGTATGGATGAGAAAATCACCTTGGCAGTGGGAAAAATCTGCATCACGGCTCTCATTAATTTCTTGAGACGATGGAGCAAACATAAGCATGACATGTACCCCAAATGTAGTGCTCCATAATGCACAATGACTACATCTGCAGTCCCGAGAGAGGCCACGCATGTACAAAGGAGAACCATGGCACCGAAACCCCACTCATAAACTGTGCCCCCAAAAGCCTCCACTCGTTCCAACTGAAAGTTAGCAGCAAAGCCCCTTTCCACGGCATACCTCTGCAGATCTTGCACAAAGGTATCACTGACGATCAGCACTCTGCATCTCTACTAACCTCACTGCATCGACTTTTTGGGAATAGTATCACTGCCCCTTCCTGTCAACCACACCCTCGACACCTGATTGGGTAATTCCCACAGTTTCATTTCCATGGCCACCATTCTTAAAAGGGCAGGATGTGGCATGTGCACATTTCTAGATACAGTGAGGGCCACACTCCAGTAAAGGAGGGCAGTCCCTTTTCTCTTTCCACTCCAGCCAAGCAAGACCACACCACAGAGAACACACCATTGTATGTGCTATGTTTAAATGCTACTGTCATGTGCACAGCACTCCCCATCTGCAATGGAGCCTGCCAGATTTCACCCTGGCCACATATTTGCATGCATGGCTGCATGACGGTGGGTTGGGTCTGCTGAATGGTGTGTAGGAGGCTGTGTACATTGACCATAATTTACAAGTGTGCTGGTGAGCACGTCCTTTTATGCTGCAATATCGTAAAGCAATTCCCAAAGCAAGGGTCTTATAAGGGCCTAACCATGACAAACAGAAATGGTGACATGTGGCTCCTATTGTGCAACAGGTGCAATGTTGTACACTGTATGCTTATGTATGCATAGCAGCTCCCTTCTGCTGTTCTACCAAGTCTGCAATGCCCTCCACAACCATTGTGTGAAAGTCACAAACTGCAAATGCATGCAGAGTGACAACTGCATAGCTCCAGTATGTTGTAGTGCCTGTGATTAAGGCCTATGATGCTGGGTGCAGGTGTGCAGAACAGTATGTAGGAGGCTGTGTACATTGGCCATATTTTAAAAAGGTGCTGCAGAGCACATCCTTTCATGCTGCAATATCTTAAAGCACTTCCTAAATCAAGGGTCTTATAAGAGCCTAACCAAAGCAAACGCAAATGGTGGCATGTGGCTCCCTAATGTGCAACAGGGGCAGTGATGTCTACTGTATGCTAATGTGTGCATAGCAGTTCACTTCTGCTGTTCTACCAAGTCTGCAATGTCCTCCACCACCATTGTGTAAAAGTCACCAACCTCCAATGCATGCAGAGTGACAACTGCATGGCTGCACTGTGGTGTGGTGATGGTGATGAATGCCTAGGCCTTTGGGTACATGGCCTACTGCCTATGGCCTTTGGCCAGGCACCCAACAGTCTAGGCCTTGCCCACACCCACCACAACATAACATAGCCATGCAGGCGAATATGTAGGCATGTGCCAGGATTCAGAAAGGCAACATAGGCACAAACACTTCTACTCAACCTCTGCACCATAGAGCACGGATGCAAGCACACATGTTCCACTTACCATAATGCACAAACATACCACAGTGCGTGGCACCGCTACCCACGTCCATTCACAAAGCATTGTAATAATGTCAACCAAACATCACACGCTTCACAATATTGCTCCTGCTCCCAACACTGTAATACATGCATAGAAGCAATACTGCACAGTGCACTGCACCACTTACTCATCTATGCAATGCAGACTACCCAAGCACATATAACAAGCAGTTCAACCATAACCTCTTCTATATGCACACTATTCCAATAGTGCACCCAGTGGGCACACTGCACGACTGCTCACTGCAGCATCTCCACCCATACACCGACAACTGTAGGATGTGCTAATACTCACCACACCCATGCAACCAACAATGTGTGCAATGCAGCCAAACCACACACACAATGCAACAATGTGGCACCTACTTGCAACCACTGGAAATACCTTTTCAACCAGTGTACATATACTTCTGTGCAAGGGCTCCAGCCATGCATCGAAGGGGCGACAGACTTACCACAAACAATAGTTCATGTCATGTCATGTGGAATGCACTCTCCTTCTGCAATTCAGCCTGCTAACACTGATCACAGAAGGAGATTGCCGCTGGAGCTGTCATGCCATAATGAAGGCTGCCTGCCATCACCACAATGATGTTACCTGATGAGGTAACCGTGATTTGGTGTACTATGCACGGAGACCGCTGGCACACCACCATCTCTTTGTAATGAGATTTATCACATGAAGCACTTCAGACTCCCCTTTCCTTTCCATCCCTTCCTCCCACCACCAGAAACCATAAACTATGTTTTCCAGGTCCTTTTGCTGCTGCATTGTCCTTGGAACAAAGATGCCAGCGTTATGGAAAACTATTGACGCACAACACTTCACTGTACACTGCAGTGCCATCACAATTTTTGACCGCACGAAGAACAGGGAAATGGGACGCCAGAGCAGAGGCAGATATGAATACTTTTAGTGGCCACACTGTTACATACAAGAGGCCCTGCCATGAACACAATGCCTTAGGGGCTTGGCACACACACACCACAACATTATACTCTAATACACCATGGCGGCAGTTCCCAAAAACTTTGACACACACCATGCTTCCCTCCAGCCAACCACCGGTTTGTCCAATGTTCACCAACATCACTGCGTACTGTAAGCCAATGACACTTCTGTCCGCGGAGTGAACAGGGAAATGGGTCAGTGGAGCTAATTTTTTGAGACGTACATTTCAGTTCTTTGCAACAAAAGTACTGGTCGGCTTTCCACCAAACACACAAAAGCACGTTTTCTGCCCCAAGCCCCCGCTCCTGCCGCAAATTTGGTGCAAATCCATCCAAAGTTTTTCCCCATTCAATCTATTGAAAAAAAAATGTTTGGGACAACCCCTATAACTTTGCCCCCCCCCCTGCATGCAACCACACCAAACTTGCCAAAGAAATGCAGAGCGGGCATATACTTTTTTAGCAAAGTTTGGTGAGGATTCCTCCAGGGGGTGCGAAGTTATAAGCCACCGAACAAGTGGTCTTCCTATGAATTTAAAAACTTAACCATAACTTCACGGCCGCTACCGCGGGCTTTGTACTTATAGTTCAGTGGTCGCTGCACTATAGTTAAGGTGAGTGATGAGTGCCAAGGAAATAAAAATAATTAATTGCTAATACCGTTTGACTCATACGACAATTTGGCTGATATTCTGCAGACAATGTTGTACGCATAAGGTTGCCCAGACTAGACATTTTGGGAAAGATCAGTTACAAAATAAAAATATTATCACTGAAACAAAAAAAACAGTTTTGACCTAGTCCCCATTCATTTTCCCATTAGCAAAAAGCTGTGTTCATGCCGGAATGCAATAATGAAAAATGCTGGACGTAATTGGACCAGGTCTGAAACAACTTGGGCATGAAGCGTTGACTCGCGATCCTTTGGGGGTCTGCGGTTATAGCATCCAGAAAGTTTTAAAATATTTGATGCAGAAGGGGGTGGCCCTTTCTACAAAAATTATAGGAATATCTCACGAGGCTGAGAGGAATTTCAGAAATGAAAAAGCAACCATTTTCTCCCAAAATTCGATTGCTAATAACGTTTGACTTGCTGGATGGATTTGGATGAAATCTTCTGAAGAACAAGTTTGTCAAGAGTCCACTAAACTGGAATTTTTGGAAAAAAATCATTATAAAATGAAAAAGTTATTAAGAAGACATACAAATCCTGTTTTTAGCATACTCTCTTGTATTTTCCCATAGACACAATGGTCAGTTTCCGAACAGCCATAGCATGAGAACCACAAACAAACACCTTTGGGGAGGTAAGAGGATTATATATAAAGTAATTACAACAAATACCAAACAATAATAAGCAGTATGAAACCAGGAGTGAATACAAATTGAAGTCGCTCCAGGGTAGTGTTGTGCAAGTGTCACCAAAAATTAACTTAATCACTCACTACATTCATTCTAATTCAAATTCAGACAAACTCACTCATTCATCACTTTCCCAACATGTTTCTTTCTGAACGTGTGTGAAAACAAAGTAAACAGAAATTCTTCAGGGGTAGTCTGCCGTCTACCAAAACCAAAATAACCCACTCATGTTGTTGCTTAGGGTACAATTCATCTAGTAACAACTACAATCTGATTATTGCAGGGTCAAACATGAGAAAATAGATAAAAAGCAAATTATCAAATATAATTGCTTAGGGCACATATTCATATGAATTGGTAGTCCAAACTCTACTCGTCCTGTGAATGGTCCAAGAAGCATTTGAAAATCAACAGCAAGAGATGGACTCCAAATCTGAAAAGGGAACAGATCAGGGTAAAAATAAGTAATGCCCTGTTTATTCATTCTCTAGTAAATAGTAAGGAATGAACATTAGAAGTCGACCTAGTTCGTAAATACCTGTCAACACATGATATAGCTTCCTAAATTGGTAGGTACATCACTTTTAGTGGTCTAAAAAGAAAAGTTAAATGGTGGCACTCAGAGTAGATGGAAAGTACTCATGATAGTCAAGTTGCGGCACCAACAAAGGCAAGGTTGCAGCACTGAGTAAAAATAGGATATATGGCTCAGTGTGTTAGCTTTCAACAGGAGTAGGTGAATAGGAAACTTATCAGGATACATGTATGCAGCGAAGTAATGAAGCTAGACAAAAGGGTCATCACTTACATCCAGTGGGCGAAGTGTACGAAAAGAAGTAGTGGAACTATGTTCCCAGCTGGCCTGCACCCACTCCCCACAAACCCCATCACCTCGTCCCCTCCCACACACAATACACACCCCCAAACACTTGCACCTGCTGCTTAAGGGAACGTTCAGTGCAGTGCACTGAAAGTGCAAGTTTCAACTTCTTCCTAAACTTTTATTTTAAAACGAAACCATTCTGGAATTGTTTCTTTTTAAAATAAAAGTATAGGAGCTGTAAAAGGTCATTAAAAAAAGTACAGGAGCACCGCTCCAGACCGCTCCCGCTCACTTCGATCACTGCTTACATCAAAAGTGGTGGTTCACGAAGAAATACAAAAAAGGTTATCCGAGTTGAACGGTCTTAAATCCCATGTGGCTGTAATCGGGAGTTACACAGCACACCATTGCCTAATCTTTCAGAAAGGTAAAAAAAGGAAACACAACGAAACACATTTCTGTAAATATATGCCAAGGACATATCAAGTGTAAGAATTTCGTGGTGGAATGAGCTGCTTACCATTCCTTGTGTAGTCACAGTTACACAGTAGATGAAACCATATCGTATTGGAATAATTGTTGCTTTAACTGTGTTCCATGAACCGGATTCTGGATCGTAGTTCTGTGGCGTTTCCTTTGCTAGCAAATAGCTACTGAGGTGCTGCAGGTTCCGGTTAGTGGACTGTGAACAGTGAGAGCTCGAGATGCGTTTAGATGACCACGAGACGTGCAGGAGAACCATAGTTGGCAAACGCATTCCCTACTCAAAGCTTAATCAGACTCAAATTAATGGGTGAAGGAGTCGAGGGTGCGATGCGTGAGCGGAAAGAAAACAAAGAGTCTGTTATAACTCGTTGGGTACGGCACTCCACTAAGCGCAAATGGAAGTCCGTATTTGACTAGCTGTAAAGGACTAAGGATTACCATGTAGGTGTTTCTTATGCCCCATGTTCTATATCTTACCGCATTAGCGTATATCCTCCAGCAATTCTCTGTCCATGCTCGCAGTGCTGTTGCTGGCATGTTTAATAAGTCACATGATTTATATACCTAAATAGACGTGTCTCTAAACATCTCGTGTCTCTTATGATTGGAGCGCTCGCATGTCATGTGATTGATGCGTGCATCAAGCTAGTACCTTCAGTTAATAGTATAAGAGTACAACCAGTCCCTCCTTTGTTTCATTAGTCAATGTTCGTTCGTGTTACTATCGCGCCTGTGAGACGATTACTATTGCAATGAGAGCTGTCAACCACACGAAATGTTTGTGAGTCCAATATGTTTGTGGTGTTGGATTACGTTTCATTTTGCAACAGAATAACAATTTACAAATTCCAATCCACTTTCTCATTGAGGCCAATCCTGGAGCAGTTAGTTAAAAAATAAGTAGTTGTTCTTTTTTTAAAAGGATCGTTTTGTCCCTGTTGGAGTCCATGCTGGGTGTCAATTTATAAAGTACTGTCCATTTCAGATCTTCCAATGTGTGTTGATGAGAACCGCCTGGCACATTTGGGCCAAATAAGGATCAATTTGGGCAAAAAGCATTGGCTTAATTTCCTTGACTTGTTTGAGGTACATCCATCCAGTAGTTTTCAAAATATTCGACAGAGTATGGGGTGCCCACCGCATCGTTAAAGCTTTATATCGGTCTTGGTGTTGTGCAGCAGAGAGGATGAGGGAGGCTAATAACCTTTGACTTGTTAGATGGATTTGAATGAAATTCTCTAAAGCAAAGCTTTGTCAAGGACCCCCCTAACTGGACATATTGAGAACAATTCATTAAAAAAAGGAAAATGATGTTAAGAAAACATAAAAATGGTTTTTTTTCGGCCTACTCACATACATTTTCCCATAGAGACAAGGTGCAGTTTTTGAACAGCCATAGCGTGAAAACTACTGGGCAGATTTAGACCAAATAGAAACAATTTGTGCACAAAGCATTGACCTAATTCCCTTGATTGGTTTGGGGTATATCCATCAAGTAGTTTTTAAAACATTCGACAGAGACATGGGGGGACCCTGTTCCATAAAGCCCTTATATATTTCATGCTTGCAGCTTTGCTGAAGAGAGGCTGAGAGGCTTTTCAGAAATGAAAAAAAATCTTTTTTTAATCGATGCAAGTGATTTGTGCGATATTTCCGGGAGAAGCTGCAAATGAAGGAACTCAAAATGCTATTTGGAGCATGAAAAAAGATGCCATCAAACTTTGGAATGAACTACCCCCACAACCTTACAGCGTCTAATAATGTTCTTTATTTCAGAAAGAGACTCAAACCCTTCTGCTTATGTAGTCACTCCTATGGGAACACTGATAGTTTTCAACCACAGCACTTAGATGGCCTGGCTGTAGGCGTTGTATAAATAGTAATAGCAATAGCAATCATGTCAGGTTAGAGGTTGGGAGTGGGAAAAAAGAGAGTATGTGAAGTTGGGGATTTGGGGGTGGTTTGGGAGCCAGTTATGGGAGGAACATTTTTGGTTTACGGAGCAAGACAACAGGAATCTCATGAGATTACATTGGCAATGCTACGATACACGCTCAGAAAACAATGCACATCACATGAAGCAATGAGTGATAGGGGGAAATGGGAGAGGATTAGGGAAGGAAAAAGCAATTGAGTTGAGTGAGGAGACCTGGAAAAATGAAGGGGGATACATGTCGAGTGCCTGTGAGGAAATGGAAGCCTTTTTTATTCTGAGTGTATTTAGCCGTTATAGCGTAATCGGCAAACCGCTACTCTTCTGCAGGATTTTGTGTTATTGGAAATTATTACTGTGAAATGATCCCGGGAATAAAGAGTTCGAAAAAAAGGTTTCACATCTGCACCAATGATGTCATCATTGATGTAATCTCTGAAGTCATTTTTGAAGTCATATGCTGCGCAACAAGGGGTGGCAAAGGTGGCTTTTCCTGAATTGTCTGCCAAATTTCAGGGGTTTTTGCATTAAATGTTCACTTTAACATGCCTCAACTATTGTTTTTTCGCTGAATATATATTTGATTATGAGCAGAAATTGACTTTTAAAGTTATTTTCTTTTGTTAAAAAATTTATTCCTGCTAAGGAGGGCACCTACGGTCACAGGAGTTTGTGTATGATATGATATGATATGATAAGCCATTTAGAAAGTGCCTAGAAACAGGTGTTTCTAGGCATGACAAGACAGGGGAGGGAAGACAGAGAGAGGACAAGACAAATGATCTTACTTGGCCTGGTGTCATTCAGATCGTCCAAGTGCCAGAATGAGAAGTGCAAGGGGAAAGGAGGGAAACACAAGGGAGAGTGGAGGAGAAAAAAGGGCAGCAATGCTCTGAGTAAGTTCAGCTAGGGCAGCACGGCTCTGGGTAGTGCAAGGAGAACAAGGGACTGTAGGGTTACAGTGACAGCCCCTAAGTTCATGGTAGGCCCAGAGGCAGTGCAAGGGTGACCGATCAAGAAAGAGCTTGATACTCTGTGAGATTCTTAGGGTACCCAAGCAACTAGTTGGTACAGCAGGCAGGTAGGTCACGTAGGTCAGCAGGGGAGGTAGAGAGAGAAAGCAGAGAAGAGGAATGTTTTCAGCTGTTTGCGGACCTTCAGGTGTTCTGGCTCATGTTTGAGGAGGGAAGGGAGGCCATTCCAGAGGGAGACACCTACAGAGGAGAGCGATCTACCCACCACTCTCTACCTGGAGAAGCGTCTAACCCTTAGAGAGTTGGAGGTAGCTGAGTGAAGGGCTCGAGAAGGAAGGTATTTTGGAAGGGAGCATTTGATTTGGTGTGGGCCCTGGCCAATGAAAGCCTTGTGGATAATGCAAAGAGTCTTCAACTTTATCCTTGTAGCCACAAGTGCCAGTGGAGAGATTTCAGGGCTGGAGAGATCCAGTCCCCGGGCTTGAGGCCAAGGATAAGTCTTGCAGTACTGTTCTGGATTAATTGCAGAAGGTGTGGAGTAGAGGAAGGCAAATTGGAAAAGAGGCTGTTGTAGTAGTCCAGCCTAGAGAGAACCAGGGCTCTGCAAACAGTGAGCTTCTGGGGGAAAGTGAGAAAGGGACGCTTCCCTTTGAGGAGGTGCAGCTGGTAGTGAGACTTCTTGCCGATGTCCGAGATGTGAGGAGGGAAAGAGAGAGTGGAGTTGAAGATGACACCAAGGTTTTTTTGCCTTGCAGGAAGCCAAAGGAAGAGGGCCCAAAGTGGGCAGCCAGGGTGAGAGAGGGAAAGCAGGGGTAGGCGTTCCAATGAGAAGGATCTCTGTTTTACTGGCATTAAAGCAGAGATCATTGGAGGTGCACCAATCCTGAGTCGCGGATAGACAGTCAGGAATGAGACAGAGAGGTGATGAGACTGAGGGGAGCTTGAAGAAAAGCTCAGTGCCATCTGCATAACACTGAACTTTAGAGGAGAAGGTAGAGATCAGGTGGGTCAAAGGGGCCAAGTAGGGGTTGAAAACCCGAGGTGAGTGGATAGAGCCCTGGGGAACGCCACAGGTAGAAAGAGATGTGGCAGAGAGAAAGGGACTAGGTTTGACCTGGGAGGAGCGGTCCATGAGGAAGGAGGTCAGTCACTCCAGGGCCTGATCCGTGATGCCCAGGTACTCAGGGAGTCGATTGGGTATCAGGTAATAATATCCCTATATGTATGGTCACTGTATATAATGTAGTGGCAACATTATATAGGTCACCATATATATAGGGACAGGGCAGCGGGGGTGTCCCCCACTCCCCATAAAAAATAAAAAAGGGTTTGGGGGTTGCAGTGGTGTCACCCGCATGTTCCATGTAATAATGTCCCCACAAAAAACAGCAATTTTTTGGCTATTTTTTTGCATGGCAATATTTTTAAGGGGCATTATTACATGGAACCGTTGATTGATCAGGATGGCGTGGTTGACTGTGTCGAAAGCAGAGGAAAGATCAAGGAGAATGAGGACAGAAAGAATGCTGGAATCAAGGTTACAGAGCAGATCTTCACAGGTGTTCACGAGAACAGTTTCCGTGCCACTGGCAGCTCTGAAGCCAGACTGATGGTCATGGAGAAAACCAACAGATACAGTGTGGAGAGTAAGCTGGGAGATGGCTAGCTTTTCCAAGAGGAAAGGGCTGATGGAGATTGGGCGATAATTTTGCCAGGCAGGTAGGATTGGCAGATGGCTACTTGAGGAGAGGGTATAGATCCAGTGGTGAACAAGTTATTACAGATATCTGCCAAGGCTGGAGCGAGTGTGTTAATTTGTTTCTTGATGGTTCTGGAGGAGCAGGGGAGCACCTGTTTGGATGACACTGTCATAGATCGGACTTGTCTAGAAACCTCTTCAAGTGCTGTCTGAGAGAAAGAGGAGAAAGGAGGAGGAGAGAGAGAGATGGCCAAAGGGGGGCTGTAGAGGAAAAAGGGAGAGGAAGAGGAGAGAGGACAGGATGTCCTGAGTTTTAGAGGAGAAGTGAGAGACCAGAACCATAAAGAGGGCCTGGGAGGGAACAGGAGAGGTAGAGACTGAAGCAGGATTGGCCAGTTCCTTGCAGATTTTAAAGAGTTTGTCCATGCTGTTAGAGGCCGCAGAGATGCAGGCTTGAATGTGTGCTCTCTTCTACAGAGAGTCTGTATTGCCTTTGGAGCAGATGACAGGCCAGTTTGTCAGAGGATGTGCCAGAAGCCCTCCACCTCCTCGCAGCCACCCTGCACTTGTGTTTCAGGTCGGCGAGATGGAAATAGAAAGATGCAGATTAGAAAGGGCTGTGTCAGGGTGTGAGTCAGCCACAGGTTTAAGAGGAGCAGAGAAAGTAGAGGCAAATACATCCACTGACACACTCTTCGTGGGCCGAATGACTGAAAAGTGCTGGATGGCCGAAAAGGTGGGTGGCAGTGTTGCAGGGGGCTTTGCCTGAAGGACAGAGAGTTTCAGATATAAATCTATAAATGTTCAATATAAAGTCTTCTGTCGGCGCTGTCAACTCAAGTTATTGGACCTCATTACAAGTGTGGCATTCTGGAAACAACGTGCCAGTAATTTCCGATTACCGGCAAACATTTCAAACTGCCGCATTACGAGATGGGATGCCGGTAACAACGTTGCCGGCAACAGCGCACACTGTGCGACTGTTGCTGGCAGCACCAGCAACTGAAAGACCCTGAACCCCACCAACCAGTGCCGGCACCACGGAAATAAGAATGCATTATAACAGCTGACTTCACAGAAATACCGGCACAAAAATGCTGGTGCCACTGAAAAAAATCACACTGGAAAAACTGGCATTGGGGAGCAGGCGGTGAACAGGCCCAGGTGTAACCAATTGAACCAGCTGCACACAATGAGCAGAGTGACTTCTGAAAAGGACCACACCTGAAACACCTTCCAACACAACCATGCTGCCACTTGTATCAGCAGTCATGGACCTGGAGGTGCTGCATGCAGGAATGCAGCTATATGAGGAGGATGTGCAACAGGCCCACAGGCAGAGGAGTAGGAGGACAAGGAGGAGGATGAACAGGTGGATAATGATGCAAAGGAACAATGGGCAGTAAATAGCACCCCAGAGGCGAGCACCCATACGCCGCACAAGGGCCACACCCTGGTCCCTGATTTACAGGCAGATACACACACTGCACCGCCTGAACAGGGAGACCATATTTGCGATAGTGGACTTCGTCCAGGATGACATCCACAGCGTCAATGGCATCTGGACTGCCATACCCCCCCATGTTGAAGATGGTGTCTGTGCTGCATTTCCTTGGCATTGACACATTTCAGCACGCAGTCAGGGAGCGGCATGGCATCTCACAGCCTGGCTTCTCAAAAGGGCTCATGCAGGTCCTGGATGCCCTCCTGCGTCATGTGTCCCAGCACATCGCCCTAACTACGACACAGGCTCAGGTTGACGCCACCAAGGTACTCTTCTATGCCCTTGCAGGCATGCCTAATGTAGTTGAGCATTGGAATAAACACACATTGAGCTACTGGCCACCCATGCCACAGAGGAGGTTTATCGGAACAGGAGGCTGTACCACTCAATTAATGTGCAATTCATCTGTGATGAGGACCTGACTATCACACGCTGCTGCACACGTTTCTCAGGACCAACACATGGTCCTGTTCAATGGCACGCTACTTGGGTACATGGAGCGTTACGTCAGAGAGCAAACCTGGCTATTGGATGAGTAAAAGGATCAACACACACACCACATTGCATGTGTACTGGGGAAGTCGGGTGGTTGTTCAACGTCACCAGTGCATGGTCCACAGGCAACATGAAAATGTAGGGACCCAATCTGTATGCAAGAGTGGCTGCACACGGATGGCATGTATCACACAAGTAAACGTAAGGACAACAAGCACAATGTGGACCCACATAGACAGGCACATGTAATGCACCACAGGTACCAAAATACATCACTCCCATCACACAAAGTACAGCATATCCTCACTATGACCCACCTACCACCACCACCTACACATCCGTGTGAGTCCAATCCTACACATGTCTTGACCAGCAGTAATTGTCACAGGGTGAAGCAAGGTGATTGATGTCCCACAAGCAAACATACCCATATGATTGTGTACCAGATCCACATCCAAACATGCATGCACTGCTCAGTCACCTCAGTGACATTGCCCTCCTTGTGCATCTTCCCATGCAGGTATTGCTGGCTACCCCGTACTAATATGGCTGATGACCCTTGAGAGATATTCACATGGGACTGACCATGCGCACATCAGAACAAGGGCCACAATTGAGCAGACGGTTGGTCTGTTAAAGGCACGGTTCCATTGCCTTCACTGCTCGGTGGAGGTATTGATGTACAGGCCTGTGAAAATGGGCAAGATAGTGCTGGCCTTTTCTATGTAGCACAACGTATGCATCAGGTGGAACTTCGACTGCCCCCATATATGGACATGCCTCCAGCCGACGATGATGACGACAATGAAGTGGAGGCAGATGCAGACATGCAAATTCACCATTGCAGGGAAGACTGGCATGCAGCCAGTCTTGAACTAATTCAGAATTACTTCTGAGCACACAGCAGCATCAAACTTCACAAGCCACACACTGCATGTGATACTGTACAAAATAAATCACATGTCCGGACATCAATTCAGATGCAGAACCATGTGTCTTTTCGTATGTACAAAGACCAAGGAGCGTGTGGCCCACCAAACCCTCCATATTCCTCCCCAACTATCGCTCCCCAACACACCAACATCTCAATGCCCCCTGTGAGCTACAGCATCACTGCACGTGTGTGCCTCGATCACTACCATGGCTTTTTTCCACATGAGCTGCCCTTTCGTGGCGGGGCTGACAGGCGCAGGGGTCGTCGCCTCGGGCTGCTCTGTTAGGAGCTGCCAGGTGTGTTGCTTGGAGAGGGTGTGTCGGGCCGGCCGTCTACCTGCATTCCAGTGCCACCCGAGGCTCTCAGCCATTGTTGAGATGGCCTCATTTCCCTCCCGGACCCTCTGTGCCAGCGGGACAGTTGTGCATGTTGACCAGCCAGGGCATGTGCACATTTCCGTCAAGTGGCCTGCACACGCTCGGGGATTAACTGTGTCTCGTCCCACATCAAGTGAGCCCCTTCAAGGTGCCGGTGCACAAGTCACGCCATCTGTTTGTGTCTTTCCTACATGCAGCGTTGCCGTGCATCCATATCCCTGAGTTGGGGATGGGTGGTGACAGCAAGATGTGAAGGCTGTGTGGCCTGAATGTGGGACGGTGATAGGGTGTGTGCTCTGAGGTCTCGTTGCTTGTGTCCCCAACCTCCTGCATGGCAACCTAAGCCGTGGATGCACCCATGTACATATGTGCTTGATGGGCAGGGGGGATGGCCGTCCTGTTGCCATCCCTCATGTGTCACCTGGAGTTGTTGCAGAGGCTGCTTTTTTGCCACTCTGTGAGCAGCAGGAGTGGTGGCAGTGTCTGCTGTTGTTGCCTCTGCAGCAGTGTGGCATGGCGTCACTCTCCTCTTTCATGGAAATTACCCTCGAAGTGCTAGGGACACTTTCAGAGGGCTTGCCTGTGGGGGAGAGATGGCCATTCTGTTAGATACCTATGCAGCATCCTATGGCCATGCTACATGCAGTTCAGTCGGTGTCTCACATGATGCCTGCGCATGCTGCATACAGTTCATGCATTTTCAAATGGTTTAGCGCATTTACAAAAGTGTGATCTGGCACCACCAGCAAGATGGTGGTGTGCATGGGTGGAGAAATTAGCAAATGCAGCCCTACTGGGCCTTGTGTCATGGTTACCGTACAAAGTGCAACACACAATTCCGTGCTGGGGAGGGAGGGCTGTGGGTACCAGGATGAGAGGGGGTGAAGTGCAGGGGGTGGTGGACACAAGGGGTTGATCACGTTTTGATGCCAGCAACAGGGGCAGGTACAAGAGGTAAAAGGGGGAGGAGAGTACAGTGTGAGGGATGGGGTGGTACAGATAATGGCTAGTTCAGGGAAGGGTGTCCATGGGCTAGTGCCTGTGAGGGGTGCTGGTGGTGACAGGCCATGGATGTGCTTGTAGCAGTGTGACTCATGTGGGACCAAGCCACAGACATCCTGGTGTATGGGTCAGGTGATCTCGGTATTGGCCCGTGCCATCACAGGGAGCCAGTGCTGGGGTCCCAGGCCTGGAGGGAAGCGGTCCCAGGACTATGGAGCCAGGTTGATACACGCAATACTATTCTTGATAAGTAGGAGGGGTTAAAGGGGTGTGAGAGGTACAATGGGGAGGGCTGTTTCTGTCATCAAGCCCAGTGGGAACCTGTGCTCCAGAGACATTGGACTTCTAGGGGTCGGTGGGGTAGGGGAGGGTGACAATGAGGTGATGGTGCTTTGCGTCGGCCCTCTTGCCATTTTATGAGATGTGCGGATATGAGGTGTGGGATGAGTCAAGGGTGGCAACATGGTCTGTGGACTCTCAGGGGTGTGTGGGGAGGGGGCACATGGAGGTTGGCCAGGCAGTAGGTGGACAACTGGGCACAAACGTCCTTATGAGGGCCTTCTCTGACTTGCAAGGATTAAGGGAGGGATCATCAGCAGTGCATGTTGCATGATATGCAGTCAGGCACTCATGTTTGGAGGAGATGGAGTGGCAGTACAGGATGTGGGCTTGAAGGTGGGAAGTGTGTTATCAGCAGGACTGTGCTAGTGGGGTGCAATGGTGCTGATCACATTGACCAGCGGGGAAAGGTAGGTGTTGTGGGGCCATGGGGATTGGATGGTGCTCTAGGAATGCAACCAGTGGGTAGTGACGTGCAGGCGTGTGATGGGCACTATTACACTTGTTGTTGCTGGTCTGACAAGTAGCCGGTGAACCATGCCAGTGCCAGGTGCAGCAGGGCGATTTGTATGTGTGCATGCATGTGAGTGTGTCATGGGGGCATCTTGCTTATGGTGCATGCATGCTGACTTGGAGGGTGTGTGCCTCGTGCATGTGGTGCTCCTCATGTCTTCATTGCCTGCACATGAACAACACTCATGTGTGCATACTTACCCAACAATTATGGTATGTGGGCTACTGTATGGGTTGGATGTAGTCTGTTGTTGTGCAATTGTACCTGTCTCTGTGTGGTGTGCACTATATTGGCATGCCGTCAGTCATTTTTTCGGTGTTGCACATTGTACTCACTGCCCTCTGCATGTGTCCCTGCGCCAGCCTACACCGCTCTAACACCCTCGATGCCTTCAAGATGCAGCACAGTGCTGCATCTCTCCTCCCAAGACATCAACTTGATTGGGGAGGCCGTCCTGCCTCCAGTCACCATGCACTGCCTCCTGTGTGCCCAGAGCAGGCTGCAGACTCTCCGACGGAGGTCGTCCCACCACTTGTTGCAATCTTTGGAGGAGCAGTGAAAAAGGGGCCCACAGCCGACACCTTCTGTGCCACCTCCTCCCATATTGCTGTCTTCTGCATTTGGCTTGTGCTCCTGAGGTCCATTGTGAACAACTCTCCAGCATTGTCCACAATGGTGTCTGTTAGCACTGTTAGTTCTTGCTTTGTAAAGCATGTTTTTCTCTGGCAGACGTACATGAGATTTTGATGCTCCAGACATGACGATGGTGTTACAGAGACCGGATGGTAACAGGAAGTGGGTGATTTTATGTGAATTGTGTTTTTCAAAATGGCTGCAGGCGAGCTTCCAGTTCCTGCAATTACGTTGTTTCCAGTCTGTGTTTCCATTGCAGGTGTTTCCGTGGAATACTTGCCAAACACAATGCCACCAGCATTTTTAATGACAGAAACACCGAAAGAAGTGGTTTTTCACTGTGTGTCCAGCATGCAGGTGGCACTGTATCCAGCACGCCAGAATGCACGTGCCCGCTATGTTGTGATGTGACAGTGAATCCATGCTTATGGGTGCCGGGAATGGTGCCATTGGATCCACGGAATCACTGGTATATTAATGGTAATCTTGGAATAAGGCCCATTAAATTGGGAATCTGGTGCACAGACTCCACAGCTGAAGTCTTCCTCTTGTGCTCACGCCCAGATTTTACACCTAAATCGTTCTAACTATTCACTGGATTATGGAGGGACTCAATCTTCTCAATGCCAGTAGGGCTATTTTTATCTATATTCAGCGGCTTTTCCCTTTCTGCGGTCTGATAATCCTTTTGTTAATTTGGACCTATGCGTTAAGGTGGGAAGGCTTCTGTAGTCACTCAGATTAGCTAGATTACCTGGATATTTCTACAGCCTACTTTGTAAATCAGGTTTCCCTTCTCCAAGCATCCAGGGAGGGACCAATGGATTCGTAGTGGTCTATAGAGTTTTCTATTGACTGACATTTGCAGGGCAGCATCTAGGTCATCCCCTCACACTTGTGTGAGTCATTACATTCTACAGCTTCTTGCATAGCAATGGAACACTTTTGGCTTGAATTTTGAATTTTGAATTTCGAAACACTTGTAAACGCGCACACAACAAACCAAATAGTATCCTGGCACAGATGGAACAAACAAATAAGGCTCAGAAGACCAAGAGGACCAATTGGAAAAAACATGACCAAAACGGACAAAGAGTAATCCAGAGTCACAAGTTTATTTAAAGAGATGAATTTTGAAAGTCATCAAGGAGTTCGCTTGTCTCAGATATAGTGGGAGAATATTCCACAGTCTGGGTCCAGTCTCTGAGAAACACCGATCTCCTCTAGACCTGTACTTCATCCTGGGAATTACAAAGAGGAGTTGATCCTCTGACCTAAGAGTACGAGTAGGTTGGTATTGTTTCAATTTGTTTATTAAATATACAGGTGCCATGTCATGCAAGCATCGATAAACAAGGCAACCGGTCTTAAATTTAACCCGATCTTCGACTGTCAGCCAATGTAGTGATTGGCGGAGACTGGATATGTAGATATTTTTGGACACACCTAACACCAGTCTGACTCCGGCATTTTGTGCTTTCTGGAGACAATGGATTTGGTTAGTCGGTGCTCCGGCTTGGCTATCTTGAAGGCAGTAACTCAGTGATGTCTTTTTTTATTAGCTGTGTTACTACATCATGGGTGTACAGTATCCTCATAACGTAAGGACTGGAATGTGGAAGAGGGATGTTGGACAATGGCTATATCACTTACCAGTAATATCATTACTTCTGGAATTAGTTCCTCATCAAAGTCCTTACATCCCTCACTCCCAGTCCATGGCAAGTATATTGCTTCAGCTTCATATGATCATGGGGGACGTACATAAGGAGTTGTCGGTCAGTTCCCTTTTATTCTTATCCTTCTAATGTGCAGAGGAAGGAACCTTACTCTCTACAGAATGAGATGTATATGATGGAATCAAAGATATGGGAAGGGTCCTTCCTTTCCTGGGGTGAAAACTCTCCAATTAGCAAGAACTAAGATTAAGAGCAGTAGCACTAGAAGCAAGTAAATTGTGGTTATTAGTAAATAATTGATGTGTTATCTATGAAAAATCTATCATACCTGCGCAATTTCCACTTATGGCATATTTCAAATGTTTATGACATTTCACCAGCTGTCTTCTACGTGAACTGGCTGCCTGTGGCCAGAAGAATTGGATTTATATTTCTATGTTTGGTCATCCAAGTGATTTTCAGTGGCTTTACATCTTCCCCTTTTCAAGACTCTCTGACCACCCAACAAAGGCTTCCTAGAAATCTCTTATTTTAGCAAAGCAAAGATAGGCATCCAGCCCCTCGAATACACTTCCATCCAAGACACCATTCTTAACCCAACCCCCATTCAAGAAACTGAAATCATGGCCTTTCACTTATCTTGATGTGATTTTATAAAAAGTGAGTCATGTTCCTTTTGTATGGTGCCAAGCTTCCCTCTTGGCTGAAAGTGTTGTGCTTTATAGATAACCCTTCCACAGCAAAATATAATTAACAGTAATATAACCCATTGAGCAGCCATATTTCTATCAATACATTCAAGCATGATACACAGAGTAGAGATGTCTCTTTCTATGATATAGATTAGTGCACTGTCACGGGTTTATTACACAACACACTCCAGCCAGGGACTCCTTCTCTGACAATGAATGTGGCGTACAATAAAGCGCTTTTTATTTTTAATAAACCACATGATCTTTTCAGTTTGGGTAGGCCCCCAACCCGTCTTGCACCCAACCTCCTCAAAGACCATGTGTCACAATGGACCAGGAATCAGGCCGGTGTGTATCAATAGGATATTTATTCATTTATTATTTAATGAAAAAAGGAAAATCAAACAATTTTACAGCCACTAATGTTGTGGTACACAATTGTACTAATCTCTACAAAACAATTTGGTTAAGATATACTGTTACAATTCTCACAATTTTTAATGGCAACACAGAAAAAGAGCAATTTTAGAAAGAGATAACACCAACCGTTTAGCACTCCCCCCTGCAACACTCACCCCCCCAAACATTAGCTAACTTGATGCCTTTGAATGGATGGCAGTGGCAAGGAGTAGGGATAGAGAGAGAACATCGGAATTAGAGTAAAGCTCACCACCCCAAGATGGGAGGCCAGCAAAGAAAGTTAAAACCTGTTTTTGGAGCAAAACAGCATCATTGGTTTTGATTATTACTCGCAATGCTATGGGACAAAATGCAAAGAGATTTGTGTTGCTACACTTGAGGAGATAGGGAAGCTTAGAGACTACTAATCAGCACACCAGGGCACATAGAAATAAAGTAAGACTATCAGTTTTGGGAGGAAACAAATGCAAAAGGAAAAATACAATGGCAAATGGAAATTCATTTTAGACTGGATTTACAATGACAGGCAGCTCAGGGAAGGGGTATAGATCAGAATAGGAAAATTGGTTTCAATGACATGGACCAGGACACATAACAGATAGACTTGTAGGCAAAGGGGATTGCACTCAATGGGACTACGGTTTGGGGTTTTAACAGATCAGATGTGAAGAGGAATTTGTGGGGTAATGCACACAATACACAGACAAACTCGATTTTCAGTTACAAGGAGACTAAGGGGGTAATTCATGGATTATTTGCGCCGATAAAAACAGGATTTGTGCGCCATTCTGCCCGCAAATCCCTGTTTAACAAATGGGGATTTGCGGGGAGAATGGCGCACAAATCCCGTTTTTTTTCGGTGCAAATAACCCATGAATAACCCCCTAATTATTTTGAGGAAACACTTTAATTACTATGATTATTGAAGAAAGACACCAGGGGCAAGGTGGTTAATTTCGAATTTTAACCAACTTATTGGCCCTCATTACGACCCTGGCGGAGTGGGTTTACGCCAGCGGTATTCGTGGCGGACCCGTCCGCCCTACTACGAGTTCCCGTAGCGCCATGGAGCCTTTCTCCGCCTGGTTTTTCCGGGCGGAGAAATCCATGGCGCTACGGGACCTTGTTGTTAATTACGCCACCGTACTTTACGGTGGCGTAATTAACGCCTTCCCCACTCCCATTATACCCTATGGGGCAAAAATGGGAATGGGGAAGGGTAAAATGGGGATTGGGGATTTACCGCCCCGCCAAAGTCGGAATGGGGCGGAAAATCCGCCAACCCCCATGGCGGTATCGGCAGCTTTCCGCCGTGCTCCAAGGTGCATTTAGCACCGCGATTTCCGCCAGGGTCGTAATGAGGGCCATTGTCATGATCTCTGCTTCCAAAAGGCCAGGATTTACCCAACTCCCTTGGAAGCAGACCCATAACCCAGGTTCCGAGTGCCAGCCAGTCCCAATTGGGACCTTTTGGACCCTGTCCTGGCGCCAGTGGCGCCAGGCTCATAAATATGCCCAGTCCCAGCGCTGCAAGCGCCGGGCTCATAATGCTTGGGTGGACTTACCTGCAGCAGACCATGCTGCTTACTTACCTGCCAGTTGAACCCCTGATCCTCTTCTGTTTGGGACTACTTTTCCTGTTGGGTGGGGCAGGAGCCACTCCCTAGGTTCAGAACACTGGAACTCTTCTGGAAAGCAGGAACTCTTTTCTTACCTAGGCGTGGCTGTGGAAGGAGACACCTAAGCACTACAGGAGGCTATTTAAACCACACCCGATGGATGAATCTTGCTTTGCGTTATTCTGCATCCTCTGCAGCAGAACGCTCATCGTGTCTTCTGCATCTGATCCTGGGCCTAAAGGAAAAAGGCTTACCATCCTGAATCCAGTCTTCAGCAACATCTATAAAGACAAGAAAGAACAGGTTAGCACTATGGTCTTCAGTAACAGCGCATCTCTTACCTGGTCCATCGGCTGTCATCAACGCCTCGCGCAGCATTCCTGCATCTGAAAGGCAAAGGCTTACCTACTCTTCACGCGCTCCGGAGGTCATCGCACTGCATTCCGGCATCTGAAAGACAAAAGCTTACCAACTCTTCGCACGCTCCGGAGGCCTTCGGCGCTGCATCCCGCATCTGTAAGACAAAAGAAGGTGCGTTTAAAGACATTGGGTAACGTTCAATACTCACGTGCCATTACTCCATCCACGCCGAACTCAGTGGGCATTCCGGCATCCTTCAGCAGCTCCGAACTGGTACCTGCAAAATAAAAGGACAGTTAGTGTGCATCGTGAAGCAAGCAACAAGCGCTTACTTACGCGCTTCCAGGCGCTTCTATTCCGCATACGGGTCCATCCTCAACTCACTTCAGCCAGTCAACCGCCATCGCCGGAACCCTGCAAAATAGGAGACAGCATTACAAAAGACTTTTAAAGACATTTGAAATATTCGGAACTCACCGTTCGTGAAGTAAACGACGGACAGCAGTCCTCTGAAGTCAAGAGGCCTGCGCTACCTATCCAGTGAAGAAACTGGTTACAGCACCCTGCCCCGAGGCAGATGGAGAGCTCGGCGTTCACTTACCTAAGGTGAGAGCGTTAAACTTTGGGGTTCTACAGGAGAGGAGAAAAGGAAAGAGATAGGGACACCCCAATAACCTCAGTTCATTAATCCCATATTTTCTATCTGCAGACATCTTACTCTTCGAGTCAGGCATACAGTGCACAGAGGTCCAGCCCAAAGAGCCAACCGGGTGGTGCACATCACTTTTGAAGATACGGTAGTCGCCCAGTCAAGACCGGCGCCTCTGCGAGAATCAGGTGAGCGTTACAGAACGCAAAGCCTACCGCAAAACTCTCGCCCAGGCGCTATGGAAACTCAATGGCCTGAGGACAAAAGGATTACGCTGTTTTATAGAGGTCTACGTGGAGAGCTCAAAGACGTTTTAGCCCAAGTAGTGAATCCCCCACAAGACTGTTCGGATTATATAGACTTAGTCGTTCAAATAGATCACAGACTGCAGAACAGGAAGGCCGATCGTTCCAAGTTTGATGCTCGAGTATTTTCCAAACCACCAACTCCTTCCAAAGTAGTAGACTCCGGGGAACCCATGCAAATAGGGGGCCTGAAAGGACCACTAACACAAAAGGAGCGGGAAAGGAGAAAACAGTTGCAATTATGCCTCTATTGCGGAAACTCAGGGCACTTTCTTCGAGACTGTCCTGTGAAACCAGCCAAGAAGGTGGTAGTAGCTGCAGTTACCAAGGTCACAAACTCTGAGCAGGGAAACGACCACGCCCGACAAGAATAGAGGTCCTCTTGCCGAGCGTTAAAACCAGTTCCTTGACCTCGCATTTCGTGATACCTATGGTCCTCATTAGCCCTGATCATCCAGATCGATTACATGCGATTGAAGCTTACGTCGACAGCGGTGCCATCGGCAATTATGTGGATCAGGAAATGGTTTTGAGGATGAATCTAACTCTTTGTCCCAAGGCTGTAAAGGACGTCATTACTACGGTGGATGGTACGGAGATAGCCTCCGGATCAGTAACGCATACCACTCAAGAAGTGACGCTAGTAAGTCAAGATGGACACCATGAGAAGATTGTGTTCGATGTGATCAAGGCCCCTCAGTTCCAGATTATTCTAGGGATACCTTGGTTAGAGAAACACAATCCTCGGATCGATTGGCGAGCAAGAACGGTTCAGTTCCCAGAATGTGTCTCTACTTGTCACCCTCCACCTGGTGTTGCTCTAGCAGCAATTTCTTCGGAGACTCCCCAGTTACCTCCCGAATACCTAGAATTCCAAGATGTTTTCCGGAAGGATCAGGCTAACTCTCTACCGCCTCATAGGTCCTATGACTGCCAGATAGACCTGATACCTGGATCTACTCCTCCGTGTAGCAGAATTTATGCCCTCACCGAGCCTGAGAACCTTCACCTCCGACAATACCTGGATCAATACCTAGCGAATGGGTTTTATCCTCCTTCTAAGTCCCCTGCTTCTTCAGCTTTGTTCTTCGTTCCAAAAAAAGAAGGGGACCTTAGAACTTGTATAGATTACCGCGCCCTGAACCAGATCACCGTTAAGAATAGATATCCGTTACCTTTAATCCCTGAACTCCTGGACCAAGTCAGAAGAGCATGCATATATACAAAGCTGGATCTTAGAGGAGCCTACCAGTTGGTACGAGTAAAAGAGGGCGATGAATGGAAGACGGCCTTCTGCATCAAGTATGGGCTATTTGAATATCAGGTCATGCCCTTTGGGCTTTGCAATGCCCCGGCTGCCTTTCAATATTTTATGAACGATGTCCTCAGAGAACTCATAGATGTATGTGTGGTCGTTTACATTGACGACATCCTCGTTTATTCTTCATCGGAATCTGAACATCGGAAACACGTGAAAATGGTCCTCGAGAGGTTGCGTCAACACAGACTTTTCGCTAAGTTGTAAAAATGTGTTTTCAACGTGACTGAAGTTGAATTCTTGCGATTCATATTATCACCTAGCGGAGTGCGTATGGATTCAAGGAAGGTCGATGCAATTCTCAAATGGCCATCACCATCCTCCGTAAAAGGGGTTCAAAGCATGTTAGGCTTCGCCAACTTTTACCGCAGGTTTATCCCCGAATTCTCTCGAATAGTCCAGCCCATCACCGCCTTGTTAAAGAAAAACAAACGTTTTGAATGGTCTACCGAGGCGGAACAAGCTTTCCAGAATTTGAAGACAAAATTTATCTCTGCACCAATTCTAAAACATCCTCGCCCCGAACTCCCCTACATCGTTGAAACTGATGCTTCGAGCCTTGGCATGGGGGCAGTTCTATCACAGAAGGACCCAGTAACCAATCAGTTACATCCCGTGGCATTCTGGTCTCGCAAATTCTCGCCTCCTGAGATCAATTACACTATTACTGATAAGGAACTTCTGGCTATCAAGTCTGCCTTTAAGGCTTGGCGGCATTATCTTTTGGGGGCTTGACACACCGTTACTGTGATCACGGATCACCGAAACCTGCAATATTTGAAAACCGCAAAAGCCCAATCCTCTAGACAACTCTGTTGGGCACTATTCTTTGCCGAGTTTGACTTCATAATTACCTATCGACCTGGTACAAAAAACGGTAAAGCTGATGCCCTTTCTCGGATGGGAGTGGAGGAACACTTGACCAACCCTAAACCTGTACCTATCATTCCCGAACAAAGAATTCTGGGTGTAATAACCACACAATCCATAGAGGAAATTAAGGATAAAACCAGGCAACTTATAACTCCAGCAGAAATACAGAATTGGCATCTGCAGGGAAAGGACTTTGCAGTAAAGGACAACTTATTGTATTTCCAAGAACGATTATACCTGCCCAGCACAGATTTACAGAAAAAGGTGATCTCTTGTTATCACGAGTCTCTAATGGAAGGACATCCCGGTATGGCCAAAACCTCAGAAAAGATCAAGCGCTACTTCTGGTGGCCATCTTGGAAAAAAGATATCAGAGACTTTATAATGTCCTGTGGAGTATGCGCCCAAAACAAGAGTCAAAAGGAAAGACCAGCCAGCCTCTTACGCCCTATTGACATCCCACCTCGCCCTTGGCATACGCTTTCTATGGACTTCATCACCGACCTACCTCCATGCTCCGGATACAATACGATCCTGGTAATCGTGGACTTATTCTCCAAGATGGCGCATTTCATTCCACTCAAAGGCTTGCCAACAGCAACAACTCTGGCCCGAGAATTTCTCGAAAACATTGTCCGACTGCACGGTTTTCCTTCAGTGCTAATTTCGGATCGAGGTAGTCAATTTATTTCTCATTTTTGGCGAAGTTGTTGTCGGTCGGCTCAAATTGATGTGAGATTATCGACCAGTCACCACCCTCAAACCGACGGACAAACCGAGAGGACCAATCAAACTCTGGAACAGTATTTACGCTGCATGCTGCAACAAACTGAAAAAACTTGGAAAGATATCCTTTGGATAGCCGAATATGCCTACAACAACTCTGTCCACTCAGGAACTGGGAAAACCCCGTTTTTTCTTTTATACGGCTGTCACCCTCGAACCTCAGAGTTGGATCCACCCCAAGATCTTGCAACACCAGCAGTAGACTACCTGCACTCTACAATCACCCAAGCTTTTAAGGAAGCCGTTTCTCACCTTCAAAGGGCTAAGGAACAATACAAGAAAGGAGCAGATCAACATCGGAAGGAAGCCCCCCAATATCAAGTAGGAGATCAAGTCTGGTTATCCACCAAATATCTACCTCTAAAAGGACCACGCACATTCAACCCAAGATACCTTGGTCCCTATTCCATCACTACCATAGTAAACCCAGTAGCGGTCAAGTTGGACTTGCCCCCTCACATGAAGATACATCCGGTCTTCCACGTCTCTCTTTTAAAACCCGTGCAACCTCAAACCCGACTAACTAAATCCCCAAAACCTATCCTAGTTGATGGAGAACTCGAGTTTGAAGTCAAAAGCATCCTGGACTCCAAAATCTCCAAATCTAAGCTATTTTACCTAATTGACTGGAAAGGCTACGGCCCTCAAGAAAGATCCTGGGAACCTGCAGAATATGTCCACGCTCCTCGTCTAATCAAAAGATTTCATCAAACATTTCCTGACAAGCCAAAACCCCCGGGGAAGCACGGTTTGGGAGGGGCCTTGAGGGGGGGTACTGTCATGATCTCTGCTTCCAAAAGGCCAGGACTTACCCAACTCCCTTGGATGCAGACCCATAACCCAGGTTCCGAGTGCCAGCCAGTCCCAATTGGGACCTTTTGGACCCTGTCCTGGCGCCAGTGGCGCCAGGCTCATAAATATGCCCAGTCCCAGCGCTGCAAGCGCCAGGCTCATAATGCTTGGGTGGACTTACCTGCAGCAGACCATGCTGCTTACTTACCTGCCAGTTGAACCCCTGATCCTCTTCTGTTTGGGACTACTTTTCCTGTTGGGTGGGGCAGGAGCCACTCCCTAGGTTCAGAACACTGGAACTCTTCTGGAAAGCAGGAACTCTTTTCTTACCTAGGCGTGGCTGTGGAAGGAGACACCTAAGCACTACAGGAGGCTATTTAAACCACACCCGATGGATGAATCTTGCTTTGCGTTATTCTGCATCCTCTGCAGCAGAACGCTCATCGTGTCTTCTGCATCTGATCCTGGGCCTTAAGGAAAAAGGCTTACCATCCTGAATCCAGTCTTCAGCAACATCTATAAAGAAAAGAAAGAACAGGTTAGCACTACGGTCTTCAGTAACAGCGCATCTCTTACCTGGTCCATCGGCTGTCATCAACGCCTCGTGCAGCATTCCTGCATCTGAAAGACAAAGGCTTACCTACTCTTCACGCACTCCGGAGGTCATCACACTGCATTCCGGCATCTGAAAGACAAAAGCTTACTAACTCTTCGCACGCTCCGGAGGCCTTCGGCGCTGCATCCCGCATCTGTAAGACAAAAGAAGGTGCGTTTAAAGACATTGGGTAACGTTCAATACTCACGTGCCATTACTCCATCCACGCCGAACTCAGTGGGCATTCCGGCATCCTTCAGCAGCTCCGAACTGGTACCTGCAAAATAAAAGGACAGTTAGTGCGCATCGTGAAGCAAGCAACAAGCGCTTACTTACGCG
Source organism: Ambystoma mexicanum (assembly GCF_040938575.1). NCBI lineage: Eukaryota > Metazoa > Chordata > Amphibia > Caudata > Ambystomatidae > Ambystoma > Ambystoma mexicanum. The sequence continues at coordinate 617,695,442 of NC_090923.1, read as the reverse complement.
CTTCCAGGCGCTTCTATTCCGCATACGGGTCCATCCTCAACTCACTTCAGCCAGTCAACCGCCATCGCCGGAACCCTGCAAAATAAGAGACAGCATTACAAAAGACTTTTAAAGACATTTGAAATATTCGGAACTCACCGTTCGTGAAGTAAACGACGGACAGCAGTCCTCTGAAGTCAAGAGGCCTGCGCTACCTATCCAGTGAAGAAACTGGTTACAGCACCCTGCCCCGAGGCAGATGGAGAGCTCGGCGTTCACTTACCTAAGGTGAGAGCGTTAACCTTTGGGGTTCTACAGGAGAGGAGAAAAGGAAAGAGATAGGGACACCCCAATAACCTCAGTTCATTAATCCCATATTTTCTATCTGCAGACAACTTACTCTTCGAGTCAGGCATACAGTGCACAGAGGTCCAGCCCAAAGAGCCAACCGGGTGGTGCACATCACTTTTGAAGATACGGTAGTCGCCCAGTCAAGACCGGCGCCTCTGCGAGAATCAGGTGAGCGTTACACTTATACCGTGAATTTCAATGGGGGAATTAATTGATTTACTTACAAATATACTAAGGATTTATACAGACACTGAGAGGTTTACCAAAGGTAATATACTAACATACACAAGCTAAACACAGTTTCTTCTATGGGAAGGTGACTGAATTACACTAGCAATGTGGGATTTTCAATTGGGTTTTCAATTGGGTTTTCAAAGGGTTCAATGCTACAAAAATGAAGGGCTTATGCAATTTAGGGCTAGGTTTATTTGCTACTTATAAAGTAAGCCTTGGTTTGGGATTCTGCAAAGCCAGCTGGATCTAAGGACACTCTGGACAGCTAGGCAAGGGGTCTGGTCACTGCCCTCTGCCTTGATGGTATGGTTCAGCTGCCTCCTCTCTGTCCTCCTTCTCCTGTGACCCCAGATTTCTTGTGTGTCTGTTGACATATTACAGTCCCCACTATATAGCACAAAGGACATCACTCACTTTACAATTTAGGGGGGGTACTCTCTGATTACCCCTTCCCCTCAGATAGGACAGTTTACTATTCCTCTCTCTGACCCATGGCATGATTGGTTCAAGGGAAGAGAACAGCATCTGTTTGTTTGCATTTATTATCTTTCTTTGTTCTCTTGGCCACTTTTTGACAAAACCCAGTTATGTCTCATAACTTCATATTCATACTAGCCCCTGACATATGCATTAGATATGCAGTTTGAGTGGATCATAGGGAATTAGGTAAGCCGATCACCAATCCAGAGTTACACAGCACACCATTGCCTAATCTGCATCAGTAAGGTAAAAAAAGGAAACACAACGAAACGCATTTCTGTAAATATATGCCAAGGACATATCAAGTGTAAGAATTTCGTGGTGGAATGTGCTGCTTACCATTCCTTGTGTAGTCACAGTTACACAGTAGATGAAACCATATACTGTCCTTTTTAAGTCGTATTGGAATAATTGTTGCTTTAACTGTGTTCCATGAACCGGATTCTGGATCGTTGTCCTGTGGCGTTTCTTTTGCTAGCAAATAGCTACTGAGGTGCTGCAGATTCCGGTTAGTGGCCTGTGAACAGTGAGAGCACGAGATGCGTTTAGATGACCACGAGATGTGTATGAGAACCATATTTGGCAACCGCATTCCCTACTCAAAACTTAATCAGACTCAAATTAATGGGTGAAGGAGTCTAGGATGCGATGCGTGAGTGGAAAGAAAACAAAGAGTCGCTGTTATAACTCGTTGGGTACGGCACTCCACTAAGCGCAAATGGAAGTCCGTATTTGACTAGCTGAAAAGGACTAAGGATTACCATGTAGGTGTTTCTTATGCCCCAGGTTCTAGATCTTACCGCATTAGCGTATATCCTCCAGCGATTCTCTGTCCGTGCTCGCAGTGCTGTTGCTGGCATGTTTAATAAGTCACATGATTTATATACCTAAATAGACGTGTCTCTAAACATCTCACGTCTCTTATGATTGGAGCGCTCGCATGTCATGTGATTGATGCGTGCATTAAGCTAGTACCTTCAGTTAATAGTACAAGAGTACAACCAGTCCCTCCTTTGTTTCATTAGTCGATGTTCGTTCGTGTTACTATCGCGCCTGTGAGACGATTACTATTGCAATGAGAGCTGTCAACCACACAAAATGTTCGTGAGTCCAATATGTTTGTGCTGTTGGATTACGTTTCATTTTGCAACAGAATAACAATTTACAAATTCCAATCCACTTTCTCATTGAGGCCAATCCTGGAGCAGTTAGTTAAAAAAATAAGTAGTTGTTCTTTTTTTAAAAGGATCGTTTTGTCCCTGTTGGAGTCCATGCTGGGTGTCAATTTATAAAGTACTGTCCATTTCAGATCTTCCAATGTGTGTTGATGAGAACCGCCTGGCACATTTGGGCCAAATAAGGATCAATTTGGGCAAAAAGCTTTGGCTTAATTTCCTTGACTTGTTTGAGGTACATCCATCCAGTAGTTTTCAAAATATTCGACAGAGTATGGGGTGCCCACCGCATTGTTAAAGCTCTATATCATTCTTGGTGTTGTGCAGCAGAGAGGATGAGGGAGGCTAATAACCTTTGACTTGTTAGATGGATTTGGATGAAATTCTCTAAAGCAAAGCTTTGTCAAGGACCCCCTAACTGGACATTTTGAGAACAATTCATTAAAAAAAGGAAAGTGATATTAAGAAAACATAAAAATGTTTTTTTTTCGGCCTACTCACATACATTTTCCCATAGAGACAAGGTGCAGTTTTGAACAGCCATAGCGTGAAAACTACTGGGCAGATTTAGACCAAATAGAAGCAATTTGTGCACAAAGCATTGACCTAATTCCCTTGATTGGTTTGGGGTATATCCATCAAGTAGTTTTTAAAATATTCGACAGAGACATGGGGGGACCCTGTTCCATAAAGCCATTATATATTTCATACTTGCAGCTTTGCTGAAGAGAGGCTGAGAGGCTTTTCAGAAATGAAAAAAATTATTTTTTTAATCGATGCAAGTGATTTGTGCGATATTTCCGGGAGAAGCTGCAAATGAAGGAACTCAAAATGCTATTTGGAGCATGAAAAAAGATGCCATCAAACTTTGGAATGAACTACCCCCACAACCTTACAGCGTCTAATAATGTTCTTTATTTCAGAAAGAGACTCAAACCCTTCTGCTTATGTAGTCACTCCTATGGGAACACTGATAGTTTTCAACCACAGCACTTAGATGGCCTGGCTGTAGGCGTTGTATAAATAGTAATAGCAATAGCAATCATGTCAGGTTAGAGGTTGGGAGTGGGAAAAAAGAGAGTATGTGAAGTTGGGGATTTGGGGGTGGTTTGGGAGCCAGTTATGGGAGGAACATTTTTGGTTTACGGAGCAAGACAACAGGAATCTCATGAGATTACATTGGCGATGCTACGATACACGCTCAGAAAACAATGCGCATCACATGAAGCAATGAGTGATAGGGGGAAATGGGAGAGGATTAGGGAAGGAAAAAGCAATTGAGTTGAGTGAGGAGACCTGGAAAAATGAAGGGGGATACATGTCGAGTGCCTGTGAGGAAATGGAAGCCTTTTTTATTCTGAGTGTATTTAGCCGTTATAGCGTAATCGGCAAACCGCTACTCTTCTGCAGGATTTTGTGTTATTGGAAATTATTACTGTGAAATGATCCCGGGAATAAAGAGTTCGAAAAAAAGGTTTCACATCTGCACCAATGATGTCATCATTGATGTAATCTCTGAAGTCATTTTTGAAGTCATATGCTGCGCAACAAGGGGTGGCAAAGGTGTCTTTTCCTGAATTGTCTGCCAAATTTCAGGGGTTTTTGCATTAAATGTTCACTTTAACATGCCTCAACTAATGTTTTTTCGCTGAATATATATTTGATTATGAGCAGAAATTGACTTTTAAAGTTATTTTCTTTTGTTAAAAAATGTATTCCTGCTAAGGAGGGCACCTACGGTCACAGGAGTTTGTGTATGATATGATATGATATGATAAGCCATTTAGAAAGTGCCTAGAAACAGGTGTTTCTAGGCATGACAAGACAGGGGAGGGAAGACAGAGAGAGGACAAGACAAATGATCTTACTTGGCCTGGTGTCATTCAGATCGTCCAAGTGCCAGAATGAGAAGTGCAAGGGGAAAGGAGGGAAACACAAGGGAGAGTGGAGGAGAAAAAAGGGCAGCAATGCTCTGAGTAAGTTCAGCTAGGGCAGCACGGCTCTGGGTAGTGCAAGGAGAACAAGGGACTGTAGGGTTACAGTGACAGCCCCTAAGTTCATGGTAGGCCCAGAGGCAGTGCAAGGGTGACCGATCAAGAAAGAGCCTGATACTCTGTGAGATTCTTAGGGTACCCAAGCAACTAGTTGGTACAGCAGGCAGGTAGGTCACGTAGGTCAGCAGGGGAGGTAGAGAGAGAAAGCAGAGAAGAGGAATGTTTTCAGCTGTTTGCGGACCTTCAGGTGTTCTGGCTCATGTTTGAGGGGGGAAGGCTGAGCCTCGCTAACCGCGGCATTATTTGAATCCGCACATCCGCCGGCAGGCGGAGACGCCGGCGCATCCGAAGGCCATACAAAGGCCCTGTTTTGCGCCCTTGGACCCCATTCCAGCACCCCCACGGCAAGGGTAGAGGGCAGGAGCCCTCCCCCCCCGCAGAAGCTACATCGTATACACCACTGCCGCCTACGATCCACGAAGGCACTAGGTGCAGGGCTCGCCTGACCTTGTCCCTTCACTGTGCCTGACCTAGGCATGCCGGGCGCATTACGGCGCCATAACGAGGCTGAGCCTCGCTAACCGCGGCATTATTTGAATCCGCACATCCGCCGGCAGGCGGAGACGCCGGCGCATCCGAAGGCCATACAAAGGCCCTGTTTTGCGCCCTGTTCGGCGCATCGGAGGCGCGGCCTACCCCCTTGTCCTACCCTCCCGAGGATATCTTGCAAGGAACCCTGCCCTCTGCAAGGACGGACCCACACAACCACGGTAAGCCCGCGGGCCCCTTTCCGGCACCTCTAGCTGGATCTCTGATAACTGCACGCCATAGACTTATTCGGCACTCTTTAACAAAGGCCCCTATGCAACCCCTGCTGTACCTCGATAGCTGGGCTGCCTAACCTTTTCCCTTGACCCTGCAGATCTATTGCACAAGGCTAACCTTTCATCAGACTTCACACGATTTGTGCCTTATTTTGTGTTGTGCCTTATGGTCGCCAATAGACCACAATTGACCTATGCCTAATTTGTGTTGTGCCTTATGGTCGCCAATAGACCACAATTGACCTATGCCTAATTTGTGTTGTGCCTTATGGTCGCCAATAGACCACAATTGACCTATGCCTATTTGTGTTGTGCCTTATGGTCGCCAATAGACCACAATTGACCTATGCCTATTTGTGTTGTGCCTTATGGTCGCCAATAGACCACAATTAACCTATGCCTATTTGTGTTGTGCCTTATGGTCGCCAATAGACCACAATTAACCTATGCCTTATTCTGTGCTGCTGCAGATAGTACTTCACCAGATTTGCGCCCTGACCTGTGCCTCTGCCCCATGGTTGTCATTAGGTATAACACTGCCCTAGCCACTTTATATACCTCAATGTGCCTCTAGTTGCCCTGACATACTTAGGTGACACACTACCCAGCTAGTCTTCCACACCTGCCTAGTGAGCCACCGCTTTGCCCATATAGAACCTAGCCTGGTTCTCGCCTAGATCACCTAACTGCCAATCTACAGACTGCTCAGACCTCTTTGGCACCGAACCACTAACTACACGCCTTTGCATATAACCTAGTCCACGCCCATAGCTTGAACCTGAACTCGCCCACCCTCTCATCCCTGCCCACTACTAGAATGAAAACTACCTATTACCAATCTCTACACATTGCACTGAGCCTCCGTACCACCATGGCATTTGCAACTGCGGACTCACACCCTGCTAAGGACAGAAACATGAGACTAAGGGCAAGACTGTCCTGTCTTCATGAACCATCTTCCTACCATAATCACAGAGGCTATATCGACCTAGCAAACAAACGTTCGCAATACCCCAAACCTACCACCCCTCACCCTGCTCCTATAACCACTAACCAGCCACAGATACAAAGAGATACCCCCACCAAAAACAAACAACCCTCCTCGACTCAACCAAACAGTACCCTATCAATAACTGGTTCTCTCATTAATGCAAGGTCCATGGTCGCCCATGCTACCGAGATCTCGGACACCTTAACAAACGAAAACTTAGACCTATTAGTCATAACCGAAACATGGCTCCATGATGCAGCTGGCCCTGCCATCATGCTAGCTATACCTGACGGCTACCAACTACTAAGAGTCGATAGACCTAACACTAAAGGTGGCGGCCTAGCCATCATTCACAAAGCTACCTTACCTATCAAACTAGTTACTACCCTGATATTCTCATCTTGCGAACTCCTTACTGCCAAACTGCACCTCTCTTGCAACCGGACTCTCACCCTGCATGCTATCTACAGACCACCTGGACCACTGGGTACCTTTGAAGACGACATAACCAGCATTATAACCAACAATACTAAAGACCACGCTCAAATACTATTACTGGGAGACTTTAACCTGGGCTTTAATGACAGCAACGACAAACATGCCCTATCTGTCGCATCACTCCTGAATGACTACGCCCTATCTCAAAAAGTCTCCTCTCCTACTCATGCCAAAGGTAGAACCCTAGACTGGGTTGCTGATCGGAACTGTAACATCAGCATTACCAACATAATACCACAATCCTGGACTGACCACCACTTAATTGTATTCAATGCCTCACTAGACCTTATCCGGCCCAAACCTATACTCATGGCCCCGCCACTTCCCACCAGAAGTAAAAAAGACATCACATCAGAACAACTCCTACCCCACCTTCTCCCTACTCTCAATAATTTAGACAACATTACAGACCCTACGTCGCTTGTTGAAGCTTACAACAGCTCTATGATCAAGGCACTTGACTTGATTGCCCCCACCAAGCTGCGCAAAAGCAAACAACTCTGTCACCTTAACAACTGGTTCACGCCACACCTGAAAGACCTTAGAATCCAAAAAAGAAAGTTGCAGTCTATCTGGCAACACTCACCCACCGAGGAGAACAAAACCAAATTAGCCACCCTTGCAAAACAGTATAAAAAGGAAATTATAAACACTAAAAGAAATACCTTCAATGACAGAATCTCTAAAGCCAAATCAGACACCAAGGAGCTATTTTCCATCCTCCGTGAAATGGAATCACCCACAACCCCACCTGACAACAATCCCAAAAACAAGTCCTGGTGCACTAATATACAAAATGCCCTGGCGGGCAAAATTAGCTCGCTCCAATCTAAAATTGCTAATAAAAAAGCTTCCTTGCTCCTGCCAACAGAACCCACATTGCAACCTCAGCTCCCCCCTAACCAATCTAACACCCCTCACCTATTTAGCTTCAGAAAGATATCCGTATTAGAGACAGAAAAAATTATACTATCTCTAAAACCCTCCAACTGTAAAGGTGACAACTGTCCAGCCCAAATGATAAAAGATGCAGCTCGTGACCTAGCACCTTTCATTTCAAAAATCAAGAATGCATCCTTTAAGTCTAATCTAGTACCGAACAACCTCAAACAATCCTGGGTGCTTCCCTTACTAAAAAAACAAACACCTGACCCCGCTATACCAACTAACTACAGACCCATCACTACTGTCCCTTTCCTACTTAAAATCATAGACAGAGTAGCATACCTGCAAATCCAGGACTACCTAGAAACTAACAATTTACTAGGATCACGGCAATCTGGCTTCCGTCCCCTTCACGGCACTGAAACAGCCTTGATTGACCTCAAGACCCAAATTGACGAGTTGAAGGACAATGGTAAAACAGCGATGCTACTCCTCCTTGACCTATCTGCGGCCTTCGACCTGGTAGATCATGCAGTCTTATGCAATCACCTCAGCTCAGCCGCTCATTTCTCAAGTGATGCCATAGCTTGGGTACAATCCTTCCTTGCAAACCGGACAATGAGAGTCTTCTCACCTTCAGCAGCCGCTGATCCCATACAAGTTTCTTGCGGTGTTCCCCAAGGATCATGTGTTTCTCCGACGATGTATAACATCTTTACTAAGCCCCTGTTTGATAAGTTGGACAGACTGGGTGTTATCTACACTAACTACGCAGACGACACTCAGATTCTAATCCCCCTTTCGGGTAACTTCTTGGAAGACACGGACTTAGTAAATAAGATATATCTCCTCATTCAGACTTGGATGGCATCCCATGGCCTCTGCCTGAACGACGACAAGACGGAGCTACTGATCATTGGCTCAGCATTGGCTATCAAAAAACTTGACCCCAACTATGCCGCATTCAACATTGACAATAACGTCATCAAAGTGATGCCTGCAGTCAAAACCCTCGGGGTCTATCTTGATTCAGCGCTCACCTTCAAAAAGCAAACGAACTCACTAGCATCCTCCACGGCATATACTTGCAAATTGATCCGAGGATGTAGACCTTTCCTAACTGAGACTAGCTGCATCACATTAGCTAATGCTCTCATCATATCCAAGCTGGATTACTGCAATGCCCTTTATGCAGGCTCTAACAAGTATATCCTTAACAAACTACAAACTCTCCAAAATAACGCTATCAGAGTAGCTTTAAACATTCCTAACAGAGCCCACATCTCCACCTTTAGGAAAAATATCCATTGGCTAAAAATCAAAGACAGGATCACCCTTAAAATACTCTCACTCACATCCAAATGTCTTAACAACATTGCCCCCCCTTATCTGGCCAACAGAATCCACAAGAGAACCTCTAACCGTCCCACTAGACTGACCAACGCCTTCACCTTAGTGTTGCCTAGATTCAAAAAGAGTACAGCCGGCGGCACTAGTTTCCCAATCATAGCTGCGCAAACTTGGAACAAACTCCCCTTGGATCTCAGAATGGACCAACCTTACTCGAGTTTCAGGCGAAAAGTCCTTACTTGGATCCGTGCCAATGACACTTAGCTGGACCTCCCCCTCCCACATAGACACTAGATATCTGCAACCAGCTGAATGACATCCGATCAACTAGACTTAACCCTAGCTCCGCACTTTTCCTCTTTTTCTTTTTTTCTTCTTTTCCCGTTGCTTTCTCACTATACCTACCGTTGATCTAATGTGAACTGTATAACCTGCACTTTCATGATTTAACTGCGAATGTATAACGTGTATTTCTCCTGTAACTAAGTTCTTAAGCAACCTTGTACTGTTTGCGCCCAGCTACCCCTTCGGGTTTGGTTTCTGCGCTATACCAAATAAACAAACAAACAAACAAACAAACAAACAAACAAACAAGGGAGGCCATTCCAGAGGGAGACACCTACAGAGGAGAGCGATCTACCCACCACTCTCTACCTGGAGAAGCGTCTAACCCTTAGAGAGTTGGAGGTAGCTGAGTGAAGGGCTCGAGAAGGAAGGTATTTTGGAAGGGAGCATTTGATTTGGTGTGGGCCCTGGCCAATGAAAGCCTTGTGGATAATGCAAAGAGTCTTTAACTTTATCCTTGTAGCCACAAGTGCCAGTGGAGAGATTTCAGGGCTGGAGAGATCCAGTCCCCGGGCTTGAGGCCAAGGATAAGTCTCGCAGTACTGTTCTGGATTAATTGCAGAAGGTGTAGAGTAGAGGAAGGCAAATTGGAAAAGAGGCTGTTGTAGTAGTCCAGCCTAGAGAGAACCAGGGCTCTGCAAACAGTGAGCTTCTGGGGGAAAGTGAGAAAGGGACGCCTCCCTTTGAGGAGGTGCAGCTGGTAGTGAGACTTCTTGCCGATGTCCGAGATGTGAGGAGGGAAAGAGAGAGTGGAGTTGAAGATGACACCAAGGTTTTTTTGCCTTGCAGGAAGTCAAAGGAAGAGGGCCCAAGGTGGGCAGCCAGGGTGAGAGAGGGAAAGCAGGGGTAGGCGTTCCAATGAGAAGGATCTCTGTTTTACTGGCATTAAAGCAGAGATCATTGGAGGTGCACCAATCCTGAGTCGCGGATAGACAGTCAGGAATGAGACAGAGAGGTGATGAGACTGAGGGGAGCTTGAAGGAAAGCTCAGTGCCATCTGCATAACACTGAACGTTAGAGGAGAAGGTAGAGATCAGGTGGGTCAAAGGGGCCAAGTAGGGGTTGAAAACCCAAGGTGAGTGGATAGAGCCCTGGGGAACGCCACAGGTAGAAAGAGATGTGGCAGAGAGAAAGGGACTAGGTTTGACCTGGGAGGAGCGGTCCATGAGGAAGGAGGTCAGTCATTCCAGGGCCTGATCCGTGATGCCCAGGTACTCAGGGAGTCGATTGGGTATCAGGTAATAATATCCCTATATATATGGTCACTGTATATAATGTTGTGGCAACATTATATAGGTGACCATATATATAGGGACAGGGCAGCAGGGGTGTCCCCCACTCCCCATAAAAAATAAAAAAGGGTTTGGGGGTTGCAGTGGTGTCACCCGCATGTTACATGTAATAATGTCCCCACAAAAAACAGCAATTTTTTGGCTATTTCTTTGCATGGCAATATTTTTGAGGGGCATTATTACATGGAACCGTTGATTGATCAGGATGGCGTGGTTGACCGTGTCAAAAGCAGAGGAAAGATCAAGGAGAATGAGGACAGAAAGAATGCTGGAATCAAGGTTACAGAGCAGATCTTCACAGGTGTTCACGAGAACAGTTTCCGTGCCACTGGCAGCTCTGAAGCCAGACTGATGGTCATGGAGACAACCAACAGATTCAGTGTGGAGAGTAAGCTGGGAGATGGCTAGCTTTTCCAAGAGGAAAGAGCTGATGGAGATTGGGCGATAATTTTGCCAGGCAGGTAGGATTGGCAGATGGCTACTTGAGGAGAGGGTATAGATCCAGTGGTGAACAAGTTATTACAGATATCTGCCAAGGCTGGAGAGAGTGTGTTAATTTGTTTCTTGATGGTTCTGGAGGAGCAGGGGAGCACCTGTTTGGATGACACTGTCATAGATCGGACTTGTCTAGAAACCTCTTCAAGTGCTGTCTGAGAGAAAGAGGAGAAAGGAGGAGGAGAGAGAGAGATGGCCAAAGGGTGGCTGTAGAGGAAAAAGGGAGAGGAAGAGGAGAGAGGACAGGATGTTCTGAGTTTTAGAGGAGAAGTGAGAGGCCAGAACCATAAAGAGGGCCTGGGAGGGAACAGGAGAGGTAGAGACTGAAGCAGGAGTGGCCAGTTCCTTGCAGATTTTAAAGAGTTTGTCCATGCTGTTAGAGGCCGCAGAGATGCAGGCTTGAATGTGTGCTCTCTTCTTGTACAGGACAGAGAGTCTGTATTGCCTTTGGAGCAGATGACAGGCCAGTTTGTCAGAGGATGCGCCAGAAGCCCTCCATCTCCTCTCAGCCACCCTGCACTTGTGTTTCAGGACGGCGAGATCAGAATTATACCAAGAGCTGCACTTGGAGGTAGGATTCATCTGGATTCTCTTGACAGGGGCAAGGTTGTCCTGGGTGTTGGAAATAGAAAGATGCAGATTAGAAAGGGCTGTGTCAGGGTGTGAGTCAGCCACAGGAGTAAGAGGAGCAGAGAAAGTAGAGGCAAATACATCCACTGACACACTCTTTGTGGGCCGAATGACTGAAAAGTGCTGGATGGCCGAAAAGGTGGGTGGCAGTGTTGCAGGGGGCTTTGCCTAAAGGTCAGAGAGTTTCAGATATAAATCTATAAATGTTCAATATAAAGTCTTCTGTCGGTGCTGTCAACTCAAGTTATTGGACCTCATTACAAGTGTGGCATTCTGGAAAAAACGTGCCAGTAATTTCCGATTACCGGCAAACATTTCAAACTGCTGCATTACGAGATGGGATGCCGGTAACAACGTTGCCGGCAACAGCGCACACTGTGCGACTGTTGCTGGCAGCACCAGCAACTGAAAGACCCTGAACCCCACCAACCAGTGCCGGCACCACGGAAATAAGAATGCATTATAACAGCTGACTTCACAGAAATACCGGCACAAAAATGCTGGTGCCACTGAAAAAAATCACACCGGAAAAACTGGCATTGGGGAGCAGGCGGTGAACAGGCCCAGGTGTAACCAATTGAACCAGCTGCACACAATGAGCAGAGTGACTTCTGAAAAGGACCACACCCGAAACACCTTCCAACACAACCATGCTGCCACTTGTATCAGCAGTCATGGACCTGGAGGTGCTGCATGCAGGAATGCAGCTATATGAGGAGGATGTGCAACAGGCCCACAGGCAGAGGAGTAGAAGGACAAGGAGGAGGAGGAGGATGAACAGGTGGATAATGATGCAAAGGAACAATGGGCAGCAAATAGCACCCCAGAGGCGAGCACCCATACTCCGCACAAGGGCCACACCCTGGTCCCTGACTTACAGGCAGATACACACACTGCACCGCCTGAACAGGGAGACCATATTTGCGATAGTGGACTTCGTCCAGGATGACATCCACAGCGTCAATGGCATCTGGACTGCCATACCCCCCCATGTTGAAGATGGTGTCTGTGCTGCATTTCCTTGACATTGACACATTTCAGCACGCAGTCAGGGAGCGGCATGGCATCTCACAGCCTGGCTTCTCAAAAGGGCTCATGCAGGTCCTGGATGCCCTCCTGCGTCATGTGTCCCAGCACATCGCCCTAACTACGACACAGGCTCAGGTTGACGCCACCAAGGTACGCTTCTATGCCCTTGCAGGCATGCCTAATGTAGTTGAGCATTGGAATAAACACACATTGAGCTACTGGCCACCCATGCCACAGAGGAGGTTTATCGGAACAGGAGGCTGTACCACTCAATTAATGTGCAATTCATCTGTGATGAGGACCTGACTATCACACGCTGCTGCACACGTTTCTCAGGACCAACACATGGTCCTGTTCAATGGCACGCTACCTGGGTACATGGAGCGTTACGTCAGAGAGCAAACCTGGCTATTGGATGAGTAAAAGGATCAACACACACACCACATTGCATGTGTACTGGGGAAGTCGGGTGGTTGTTCAACGTCACTAGTGCATGGTCCACAGGCAACATGAAAATGTAGGGACCCAATCTGTATGCAAGAGTGGCTACACACGGATGGCATGTATCACACAAGTAAACGTAAGGACAAACAAGCACAATCTGGACCCACATAGACAGGCACATGTAATGCACCACAGGTACCAAAATACATCACTCCCATCACACAAAGTACAGCATATCCTCACTATGACCCACCTACCACCACCACCTACACATCCGTGTGAGTCCAATCCTACACATGTCTTGACCAGCAGTAATTGTCACAGGGTGAAGCAAGGTGATTGATGTCCCACAAGCAAACATACCCATATGATTGTGTACCAGATCCACATCCAAACATGCATGCACTGCTCAGTCACCTCAATGACATTGCCCTCCTTGTGCATCTTCCCATGGAGGTATTGCTGGCTACCGCGTACTAATGTGGCTGATGACCCTTGAGAGATATTCACAGAGTCACAGGGAAACTGTGCACAACCATGCGCACATCAGAACAAGGGCCACAATTGAGCAGACCGTTGGTCTGTTAAAGGCACGGTTCCATTGCCTTCACTGCTCGGTGGAGGTATTGATGTACAGGCCTGTGAAAATGGGCAAGATGGTCCTGGCCTTTTCTATGTAGCACAACGTATGCATCAGGTGGAACTTCGACTGCCCCCAGATATGGACATGCCTCCAGCCGACGATGATGACGACAATGAAGTGGAGGCAGATGCAGACATGCAAATTCACCATTGCAGGGATGACGGGCATGCAGCCAGTCTTGAACTAATTCAGAATTACTTCTGAGCACACAGCACCATCAAACTTCACAAGCCACACACTGCATGTGATACTGTACAAAATAAATCACATGTCCGGACATCAATTCAGATGCAGAACCATGTGTCTTTTCGTATGTACAAAGACCAAGGAGCGTGTGGCCCACCAAACCCTCCATATTCCTCCCAAACTATCGCTCCCCAACACACCAACATCTCAATGCCCCCTGTGAGCTACAGCATCACTGCACGTGTGTGCCTCGATCACTACCATGGCTTTTTTCCACATGAGCTGCCCTTTCGTGGCGGGGCTGACAGGCGCAGGGATCGGCGCCTTGGGCAGCTCTGTTGGGAGCTGCCAGGTGTGTTGCTTGGAGAGGGTGTGTCGGGCCGGCCGTCTACCTGCATTCCAGTGCCACCCGAGGCTCTCAGCCATTGTTGAGATGGCCTCATTTCCCTCCCGGACCCTCTGTGCAAGCGGGACAGTTGTGCATGTTGACCAGCCAGGGCATGTGCACATTTCCGTCAAGTGGCCTGCACACCCTCGGGGATCAACTGTGTCTCGTCCCACATCAAGTGAGCCCCTTCAAGGTGCCGGTGCACAAGTCACGCCATCTGTTTGTGTCTTTCCTACATGCAGCGTTGCCGTGCATCCATATCCCTGAGTTGGGGATGGGTGGTGACAGCAAGATGTGAAGGCTGTGTGGCCTGAATGTGGGACGGTGATAGGGTGTGTGCTCTGAGGTCTCGTTGCTTGTGTCCCCAACCTCCTGCATGGCAACCTAAGCCGTGGATGCACCCATGTTCATGTGTGCTTGATGGGCAGGGGGGATGGCCGTCCTGTTGCCATCCCTCATGTGTCACCTGGAGTTGTTGCAGAGGCTGCTTTTGTTGCCACTCTGTGAGCAGCAGGAGTGGTGGCAGTGTCTGCTGTTGTTGCCTCTGCAGCAGTGTGGCATGGCGTCACTCTCCTCTTTCATGGAAATTACCCTCGAAGTGCTAGGGACACTTTCAGAGGGCTTGCCTGTGGGGGAGAGATGGCCATTCTGTTAGTTACCTATGCACCATCCTATGGCCATGCTACATGCAGTTCAGTCGGTGTCTCACATGATGCCTGCGCATGCTGCATACAGTTCATGCATTTTCAAATGGTTTAGCGCATTTACAAAAGTGTGATCTTGCACCACCAGCAAGATGGTGGTGTGCATGGGTGGAGAAATTAGCAAATGCAGCCGTACTGGGCCTTGTGTCATGGTTACCGTACAAAGTGCAACACACAATTCCATGCTGGGGAGGGAGGGCTGTGGGTACCAGGATGAGAGGGGGTGAAGTGCAGGGGGTGGTGGACACAAGGGGTTGATCACGTTTTGATGCCAGCAACAGGGGCAGGTACAAGAGGTAAAAGGGGGAGGAGAGTACAGTGTGAGGGATGGGGTGGTACAGATAATGGCTAGTTCAGGGAAGGGTGTCCATGGGCTAGTGCCTGTGAGGGGTGCTGGTGGTGACAGGCCATGGATGTGCTTGTAGCAGTGTGACTCATGTGGGACCAAGCCACAGACATCCTGGTGTATGGGTCAGGTGATCTCGGTATTGGTCCGTGCCATCACAGGGAGCCAGTGCTGGGGTCCCAGGCCTGGAGAGAAGCTGTCCCAGGACTATGGAGCCAGGTTGATTCACGCAGTACTATTCTTGATAAGTAGGAGGGGTCAAAGGGGTGTGAGAGGTACAATGGGGAGGGCTGTTTCTGTCATCAAGCCCAGTGGGAACCTGTGCTCCAGAGACATTGGACTTCTAGGGGTCGGTGGGGTAGGGGAGGGTGACAATGAGGTGATGGTGCTTTGCGTCGGCCCTCTTGCCATTTTATGAGATGTGCGGATATGAGGTGTGGGATGAGTCAAGGGTGGCAACATGGTCTGTGGACTCTCAGGGGTGTGTGGGGAGGGGGCACATGGAGGTTGGCCAGGCAGTAGGTGGACAACAGGGCACAAACGTCCTTATGAGGGCCTTCTCTGACTTGCAAGGATTAAGGGAGGGATCATCAGCAGTGCATGTTGCCTGATACGCAGTCAGGCACTCATGTTTGGAGGAGATGGAGTGGCAGTACAGGATGTGGGCTGGAAGGTGGGAAGTGTGTCATCAGCAGGACTGTGCTAGTGGGGTGCAATGGTGCTGATCACATTGACCAGCGGGGAAAGGTAGGTGTTGTGGGGCCATGGGGATTGGATGGTGCTCTAGGAATGCAACCAGTGGGTAGTGACGTGCAGGCGTGTGATGGGCACTATTACACTTGTTGCTGGTCTGACAAGTAGCCGGTGAACCATGCCAGTGCCAGGTGCAGCAGGGCGATTTGTATGCGTGCATGCATGTGAGTGTGTCATGGGGGCATCTTGCTTATGGTGCATGCATGCTGACTTGGAGGGTGTGTGCCTCGTGCATGTGGTGCTCCTCATGTCTTCATTGCCTGCACATGACCAACACTCATGTGTGCATACTTACCCAACAATTATGGTATGTGGGCTACTGTACGGGTTGGATGTAGTCTGTTGTTGTGCAGTTGTACCTGTCTCTGTGTGGTGTGCACTATATTGGCATGCCGTCAGTCATTTTTTCGGTGTTGCACATTGTACTCACTGCCCTCTGCATGTGTCCCTGCGCCAGCCTAAACCGCTCTAACAACCTCGATGCCTTCAAGATGCAGCACAGTGCTGCATCTCTCCTCCCAAGACATCAACTTGATTGGGGAGGCCGTCCTGCCTCCAGTCACCATGCACTGCCTCCTGTGTGCCCAGAGCAGGCTGCAGACTCTCCGACGGAGGTCGTCCCACCACTTGTTGCAATCTTTGGAGGAGCAGTGAAAAAGGGGCCCACAGCCGACACCTTCTGTGCCACCTCCTCCCATATTGCTGTCTTCTGCATTTGGCTTGTGCTCCTGAGGTCCATTGTGAACAACTCTCCAGCATTGTCCACAATGGTGTCTGTTAGCACTGTTAGTTCTTGCTTTGTAAAGCATGTTTTTCTCTGGCAGACGTACATGAGATTTTGATGCTCGAGACATGACGATGGTGTTACAGAGACCGGATGGTAACAGGAAGTGGGTGATTTTATGTGAATTGTGTTTTTCAAAATGGCTGCAGGCGAGCTTCCAGTTCCTGCAATTACGTTGTTTCCACTCTCAGTGTTTCCGTTGCAGGTGTTTCCGTGGAATACTTGCCAAACACAATGCCACCAGCATTTTTAATGACAGAAACACCGAAAGAAGTGGTTTTTCACTGTGTGTCCAGCATGCATGTGGCACTGTATCCAGC
The DNA here is from genome assembly GCF_040938575.1 of Ambystoma mexicanum. Taxonomy (NCBI): domain Eukaryota; kingdom Metazoa; phylum Chordata; class Amphibia; order Caudata; family Ambystomatidae; genus Ambystoma; species Ambystoma mexicanum. Next base: position 617,678,322 of record NC_090923.1, on the reverse strand, counting down.
ACGCCAGAATGCACGTGCCCTCTATGTTGTGATGTGACAGTGAATCCATGCTTATGGGTGCCGGGAATGGTGCCATTGGATCCACGGAATCACTGGTATATTAATGGTAATCTTGGAATGAGGCCCATTAAATTGGGAATCTGGTGCACAGACTCCACAGCTGAAGTCTTCCTCTTGTGCTCACGCCCAGATTTTACACCTAAATCGTTCTACACTATTCACTGGATTATGGAGGGACTCAATCTTCTCAATGCCAGTAGGGCTATTTTTATCTATATTCAGCGGCTTTTCCCTTTCTGCGGTCTGATAATCCTTTTGTTAATTTGGACCTATGCGTTAAGGTGGGAAGGCTTCTGTAGTCACTCAGATTAGCTAGATCACCTGGATATTTCTACAGCCTACTTTGTAAATCAGGTTTCCCTTCTCCAAGCATCCAGGGAGGGACCAATGGATTCATAGTGGTCTATAGAGTTTTCCATTGACTGACATTTGCAGGGCAGCATCAAGTTCATCCCCTCACACTTGTGTGAGTCATTACATTCTACAGCTTCTTGCATAGCAATGGAACACTTTTGGCTTGAATTTTGAATTTTGAATTTTGAAACACTTGTAAACGCGCACACAACAAACCAAATAGTATCCTGGCATAGATGGAACAAACAAATAAGGCTCAGAAGACCAAGAGGACCAATTGGAAAAAACATGACCAAAACGGACAAAGAGTAATCCAGAGTCACAAGTTTATTTTAAGAGATGAATTTTGAAAGTCATCAAGGAGTTCGCTTGTCTCAGATATAGTGGGAGAATGTTCCACAGTCCGGGTCCAGTCACTGAGAAACACCGATCTCCTCTAGACCTGTACTTCATCCTGGGAATTACAAAGAGGAGTTGATCCTCTGACCTAAGAGTACGAGTAGGTTGGTATTGTTTCAATTTGTTTATTAAATATACAGGTGCCATGTCATGCAAGCATCGATAAACAAGGCAACCGGTCTTAAATTAAACCCGATCTTCGACTGTCAGCCAATGTAGTGATTGGTGGAGACTGGATATGTAGATATTTTTGGACACACCTAACACCAGTCTGACTCCGGCATTTTGTGCGTTCTGGATACCATGGATTTGGTTAGTCGGTGCTCCGGCTTGGCTATCTTGAAGGCAGTAACTCAGTGATGTCTTTTTTTATTAGCTGTGTTACTACATCATGGGTGTACAGTATCCTCATAACGTAAGGACTGGAATGTGGAAGAGGGATGTTGGACAATGGCTATATCACTTACCAGTAATATCATTACTTCTGGAATTAGTTCCTCATCAAAGTCCTTACATCCCTCACTCCCAGTCCATGGCAAGTATATTGCTTCAGCTTCATATTATCATGGGGGGCATACATAAGGAGTTGTGGGTCAGTTCCCTTTTATTCTTATCCTTCTAATGTGCAGAGGAAGGAACCTTACTCTCTACAGAATGAGATGTATATGATGGAATCAAAGATATGGGAAGGGTCCTTCCTTTCCTGGGGTGAAAACTCTCCAATTAGCAAGAACTAAGATTAAGAGCAGTAGCACTAGAAGCAAGTAAATTCTGGTTATTAGTAAATAATTGATGTGTTATCTATGAAAAATCTATCATACCTGCGCAATTTCCACTTATGGCATATTTCAAATGTTTATGACATTTCACCAGCTGTCTTCTACGTGAACTGGCTGCCTGTAGCCAGAAGAATTGGATTTATATTTCTATGTTTGGTCATCCAAGTGATTTTCAGTGGCTTTACATCTTCCCCTTTTCAAGACTCTCTGACCACCCAACAAAGGCTTCCTAGAAATCTCTTATTTTAGCAAAGCAAAGATAGGCATCCAGCCCCTCAAATACACTTCCATCCAAGACACCATTCTTAACCCAACCCCCATTCAAGAAACTGAAATCATGGCCTTTCACTTATCTTGATGTGATTTTATAAAAAGTGAGTCATGTTCCTTTTGTATGGTGCCAAGCTTCCCTCTTGGCTGAAAGTGTTGTGCTTTATAGATAACCCTTCCACAGCACAATATAATTAACAGTAATATAACCCATTGAGCAGCCATATTTCTATCAATACATTCAAGCATGATACACAGAGTAGAGATGTCTCTTTCTATGATATAGATTAGTGCACTGTCACGGGTTTATTACACAACACACTCCAGCCAGGGACTCCTTCTCTGACAATGAATGTGGCGTACAATAAAGCGCTTTTTATTTTTAATAAACCACATGATCTTTTCAGTTTGGGTAGGCCCCCAACCCGTCTTGCACCCAACCTCCTCAAAGACCATGTGTCACAATGGACCAGGAATCAGGCCGGTGTGTATCAATAGGATATTTATTAATTTATTATTTAATGAAAAAAGGAAAATCAAACAATTTTACAGCCACTAATGTTGTGGTACACAATTGTACTAATCTCTATAAAACAATTTGGTTAAGATATACTGTTACAATTCTCACAATTTTTAATGGCAACACAGAAAAAGAGCAATTTTAGAAAGAGATAACACCAACCGTTTAGCACTCCCCCCTGCAACACTCACCCCCCCAAACATTAGCTAACTTGATGCCTTTGAATGGATGGCAGTGGCAAGGAGTAGGGATAGAGAGAGAACATCGGAATTAGAGTAAAGCTCACCACCCCAAGATGGGAGGCCAGCAAAGAAAGTTAAAACCTGTTTTTGGAGCAAAACAGCATCATTGGATTTTGATTATTACTCGCAATGCTATGGGACAAAATGCAAAGAGATTTGTGTTGCTACTCTTGAGGAGATAGGGAACCTTAGAGACTACTAATCAGCACACCAGGGCACATACAAATAAAGTAAGACTATAGGTTTTGGGAGGAAACAAATGCAAAAGGAAAAATACAATGGCAAATGGAAATTCATTTTAGACTGGATTTACAATGACAGGCAGCTCAGGGAAGGGGTATAGATCAGAATAGGAAAATTGGTTTCAATGACATGGACCAGCACACATAACAGATAGACTTGTAGGCAAAGGGGATTGCACTCAATGGGACTACGGTTTGGGGTTTTAACAGATCAGATGTGAAGAGGAATTTGTGGGTTAATGCACACAATACACAGACAAACTCGATTTTCAGTTACAAGGAGACTAAGGGGGTAATTCATGGATTATTTGCGCCGAAAAAAACAGGATTTGTGCGCCATTCTGCCCGCAAATCCCTGTTTAACAAATGGGGATTTGCGGGGAGAATGGCGCACAAATCCCATTTTTTTTCGGTGCAAATAACCCATGAATTACCCCCTAATTATTTTGAGGAAACACTTTAATTACTATGATTATTGAAGAAAGACACCAGGGGCAAGGTGGTTAATTTCTAATTTTAACCAACTTATACCGTGAATTTCAATGGGGGAATTAATTGATTTACTTACAAATATACTAAGGATTTACAGAGACACTGAGAGGTTTACCAAAGGGAATATACTAACATACACAAGCTAAACACAGTTTCTTCTATGGGAAGGTGACTGAATTACACTAGCAATGTGGGGTTTTCAATTGGGTTTTCAATTAGGTTTTCAATGGGTTTTCAAAGGGTTCAATGCTACAAAAATGAAGGGCTTATGCAATTTAGGGCTAGGTTTATTTGCTACTTATGAAGTAAGCCTTGGTTTGGGATTCTGCAAAGCCAGCTGGATCTAAGTACACTCTGGACAGCTAGGCAAGGGGTCTGGTCACTGCCCTCTGCCTTGATGGTATGGTTCAGCTGCCTCCTCTCTGTCCTCCTTCTCCTGTGACCCCAGATTTCTTGTGTGTCTGTTGACATGTTACAGTCCCCACTATATAGCACAAGGGACATCACTCACTTTACAATTTAGGGGGGGTACTCTCTGATTACCCCTTCCCCTCAGGTAGGACAGTTTACTATTCCTCTCTCTGGCATGATTGGTTCAAGGGAAGAGAACACCATCTGTTTGTTTGCATTTATTATCTTTCTTCGTTCTCTTGGCCACTTTTGACAAAACCCAGTTATGTCTCATAACTTCATATTCATACTAGCCCCTGACATATGCATTAGATATGCAGTTTGAGTGGGTCATAGGGAATTAGGTAAGCCGATCACCAGCTCCATATGAGGTGGCATTGCCCTTTGGCACACGTTTGTTATTTTCATAAGAGTTATGACTCTTCAAATGATCAAGCATGTTCCCAATTTCACCTTCCATCTTTCCATCAAATCCCATAATTGTCACATCTTCCAAGCAGCCAGAAACTAATCTAACTGGCCATTTCAGTCCTAGGAAAATGCACTTTAGCTCTTAAAACCCGCCTGGAAATTACATAAAAACATAGCATAAAAATAAATTATTTCCCATTCTAATTGCTGCAAAAATGCCTAAAAATTGAATCTGTCCTTTAATGTCAATTGGGAGGATCTGTCCCCTCTGTGGGAGGGGCGCTTTTACCCCACAGCCGGTGACCAGAGATTTGTATTACCCCCTTTGAAATTGTCAGTTTGTTCTGGGTAGTGGGTGCAGGAGGAACTCACACCTCCCAGTCAGGTTTTAGCCACACTTGCTTTCCTTGAAATCCCTGAGACCTGCCTTCAAGTCTGGCAGAGCAGAGAATTATAATGCCCTCAGTACATCACATGTCATTGCAGGATGATTCACTAGTAGGTGCGACTTCCAGTGGGAAGCAGGGCTTTCAATTGAGAAAGTTCCTGACTGAGCCACAAATGTGTTTTTCCAGTATTATGAACCTCTTCCAAGGTGTTTGAAGTCTTTTGGGTGGAAACATAATGTACATTGCTTAGTAACCCCCCGCCCAGAGCATATTTCCCTGTCATTTCTGTGCAAGCAGAGCTATCCTTTCACAGTGGCTTTTTAAAGTCACTTTTCTTTTTCACACGTGTGCAAGCCATTTTTTTTCCGTTTGCAGTGTTTCAAGGGCTGCTCTTCAAATGAAATGGAAAGCAAAAGCTGTGTTGGGTTGTAATGTTCAAATCCTTGCCCATCATGTGAATGAAAGTAAAAGAAGGCCGTTTTGGAGATGGTGCATACCTTTTTGTCATTCAGGTGAAACAAAAGCAACGCAGGACCGTTTTTGAATGCAGTGCATAACTTCATGTCATGCAGGTGAAACAAACGCAACACAGGGCTGTTTTTGGTGACAAGGTTTAAATGCGATGTTTCAGGTGGAGGGGATTTCTGTTTAGGCCCTTAAATGCACCCCACAGTACAAACAGTGTAGATGCCTTGTTCAGCACTATTTGATAGTGCGTATAGAGCAGATCTTTCTCCTGGCACAATCATTCATGTTGCTTGCAATTATTGCACAGTTTTTTCATGAATCTTGGTCTTGCAAAGATTCATTTTCTTTTTTTAACTCTTTATTTATGCTTGACATACACAATTGTTCAATACTGTTACAATGATAACTACTATCATTACATAACCGAACAGTACGTTATATAACTGCTGTAATCAATAGTTGTCCAGTTGTGCCCAACATGTCAAATTGTTCTGTAAATTGGACCTAATATCTCTTCGTCTGGACAACGCTGGCATCACAGTTATGTATGTTATGTTGATTTATACCATGCACCGCTACGACCCAGGGGCAGTCTTCAGGCGCTCGTGTGGCTCTGGAAGAAAAAGGGGGTGGGGAGGTCAGTGAGGATATGATGATAGGATACATTCAGAACCAGGAGGAACTGCCATCTGTGAGTGTTGTTTTGCGTGTGGGAGTTGTTGCCGAAGGCCCAGTGTGTTGTGACTGTATGGGTAGGACTCAATGCCTCTGGTGTGTGCTAGTGTTTGTGTTGGTGTTAGTGTGTTATGTGGTGTTGGGGTGGGTTGTGGCTTTGTTCACTGGTTAGATAGTGCCCATAAGGGATCCAGAGACACGGGAGGCCATAGCTGTAACACTATCTGGTGTCTTGGTCTGTACCTGCGTGTTGACGATTTTATGGACTATGTGGGGTGGTTCACTCTAGGTGTACTTCCAGCATCTCAGAGATGGTGGGTGTGAACATAACATTGATTCTTGGTTTGTTTATGTGTAGTGTGGCTAGCCCAACGTCTGGAGCACTGGTGTTGGTTATGTCGAAGGAGCAGAAAGGGGAAGTGGGTTAGTCATTCTGTCGGTTTGTTGGAGCTTCTGGTGTGACTCTTTGGTTGCTGCCTGATGGTATCTACCCAGGTTTTTGGATGTGGTTCACTGGCCCATCCACCTCCTCCCTAGTTGTTTATCTCTGATATTATTGCTGCCAGTATCACTTTGTAGCTGTCATTCTCTGTTGAATAACCATGTTTTGAGTAATTTCCTGAAGGTGATGTGGTAGTCTGCCATTCTAATTTCTTTGGGCATGGTGTTCCAGAGGTTAGCAATTCGATGTGAGACTGCTGTTCCACTGCATTTCCTTTTTTCGTAATGGGTTGCCTCTATTTGTAGGTTGTTGCTGGATCTTATGTCCCTTCTTGGACGCTACTGGCTAATCTTGTCTAGGAGGATTTCAGCTTCTTGTCTGTGCAGGGCTTTGTGGGGGATGGAGATTGCTTTGAATTGGATGTGTTTTTTTACTGGTAACCAGTGTGGACTTTCAGTGCTGGCGTGATGTGGTCTCTTCTGTTTAGTCTTAATAGGCTCCTGGCTGATGTATTTTTCACCCTTTGGAGTTTCTTGGTTAGCCATTCTGGTATTCCTAGGTAGAGAGTGTTTGCACAGTAAATTCTTGTGAGTACCAGGGATATAATTGTGAAGGAAGGAGAGGTAGGGGAGCAATCCTCTGAGTATAGTAAGGAGGACGAAGCATTATTTGGTGATTGCTTAAATTTCCTGTTTCAAGGATAGTCTGTTGTCCATTAGTGTTTCTAGGTAATTTACTACATTGTTATTCTCTGGTTGCATTCCCATGCCGGTCGGCCAGTTCAGTTGTGTGTTCCCTCTGTACAATCATGAGTTTAAGAGCATTTATTTGATTTTTGTTTGGTTTAAGGTTGTTCGTTGTCATCCAATTGTATATGTCTGTGAGGCAGTTATTTTGTTCCTGGGTTCTGTTTGTTTTCAAAATCAGTGGTGTGTTGCATGCGTAGTTGTAGGCGGAAAGTCAGTGGGTTCAAATGATTTTCATCAGTGGGCACATGTAGATGTTGAAAAGCAGAGGAGAGAGTCTGGATCCCTGATGGACTGCGCAGGATTTATTTTTGATGTTTGAGGTGGACGGTAGTAGGTAGGCTCTTTCGGTTCAGTTAGTAATGATGTAAGCAACTTTAGTGCAGATTCCTGTGTGTCATATTCCATCTAACCTTTTATCAGTGTTGCGTGGCTGATTGTGTCAAATGCCGCTGATATGTTCAGTAATATGAAGGCCGATTGGGAGTCATTGTCTGTGTTTATTTTCATGTCATCCCATATTGATAAGCATGCTGATTCTGTCCCTCTCATTAGTCTGAAGCCAACTTGTGACCGGTCGAATAGTCCATTTGTTTCAACATGTGTAAGTAGAATCTTGTATACATGAATATCCAAGATCTTTGCTGGGTAGGGCAGGTTGAATATTGGTATGTAGTTGCTTGGGTCTTCTGTGTTTTCTGATTCCTTTTTTATCAGTGGTTTGATGTATGCTGATTTGAAGGCAGATAGTACTATTTCTGTTTTGAGTGATATATTCACTGAGCTCCGATAGTGAGTTGCCGGGGTTCTGTGGTTGAGGATTACTTTGAAGATGTCAGGGGGCAGGGGCCCCTTTGGGATCCTGCAAAGTTGGTGTCCTTCATCAGTGTGGCAAAAGTTTCTTCTGAGATAGGTTGTAGGCAGGTAGGCTTTGAAGCAGTCTGCATTTCGCTCGGTGTCTCTGGTCTGGCATTTGTGTTTGTTTTGCCTGGGCTGTGTTTAAGGTCTCCCGGATTGTTTCTTTTTTTGATCTCAGGTAGTTGGTGATGTTGTCCAAAAGTGCTTTTGGGATGGTGGAATTCTTGCAGGATGAGTTTTTTTATTTCTTTGGTGATTTTAATAGTTATTTCTGTGGATTGTTTGCTGATTCTTGTGGCATAATAGCATAATAGTAATATTGTGCTTTGAAGACTGTTGATTTGTATATTTTGATCTGTCTTTGGTATTTTTTCTTCTCTTGTTGGTTGTATTGTTCTCTCCATTCCTCTCCATTTTGCAGTTGGTTTTTAAAAATTCTTTCAGTTCTTCTCTGAACCATTTTTCTGAAAGTTCTTTTGGTGTTGCTTTGAATATTTTTGGTGTTGCTTTGAATGTTTTTGCTGGTGCCAGCTGGATAAGGACATTGGTGATCCACCTGTTTAGTGTGTTTTCTGCTGTTTCTACGGTTGTTTCAGTGGGTTCTGTTCTGCTTGGGAGCGTTGAGTACAGAAGGTTTGTTAGCGCTTCTAGGTTTATGTTCTTCCAGTTTCTTTTCTTGCTGGCATGAAGTAGTTTCTTTCTGGTCAGTAGAAGGATTTGGGATGTGGTGTAGAATGATATCAAGTAGTGGTCACTCATTCTATCGGTGAAGGTGATGCAGATGCACATAGTCCTATGCTGCAGAAAATTGCATCCAGGGTGCGTCCGGCATTGTGGGTGGATCCATTTACTATTTGCTTGAAATGCCAGGTTTGCAGGAGTGTGCTGAGTGAGTTTGCTGTGGATTTGTTTTCTTTTTCTAACCAGATGTATAAGTCTCCCAGTATGTTTAGGTTGTTGTGCTAGGTTGATAAAATGGCAGCCGTGTATGCTAATTTTGTTGCAAAGTTGCAGTTGTAAGATGGTGGCATATGGGTCAGTACCAATACTATGTAGGTTTGGTCTTTGAGTTCTATATTGATGATGAGGGATTCACAATCTTCTAGGTTGGTTGTGATGAGTTGAGATGCTTGGACGTGTTCATTGTGTATGATTGTAATTTCGCCTCCTCTTCAGTTTTCTCTATTGGCGTGTATTAGTTTAAAGTTGTCCAGTATGGCTTCATTCTTAATGGCTTTGTAGTTGTCCGATAACCAGGTTTCTGTAAGAAAGAGCACATATATGCCTGCTTCGCATTGAAGGTCAATGATTTATATTGAGGGTTTTGCCATGGATCTAACATTGAGAAGGCTGCAATGTATTTTGTTTGATTTTCCTTTCGAGTTGTTGTTTGTATTGTTGGTTCAGTTTGGTGTGCTGTCAGTTGGGTTTCCTTTGCTGGTGGTTCTCTCCTGGTTGTGCCTATTGGGAGGAGTAGTTATTTGGTTGTCGGTCTCTTCGTCGAGTAGACAGATAAGGTTGATGGTAGGGTTGGTTGGTTTTGGTTTGCTCCGGCTGGTGAATTGTGCTGGTACCCGTCCATTGTTCCAGTCTTTGGTGATGTAGGGCGTGTAGAGGGTAATGGATTCCAGTTTGTACCGATGTTGGGTTATTTTCCTCGGTGTAGTCCAGGATAGGGTGCATTATCAATTGCTGTGTAACGTTTGGCATACTGGTGGGATCTGTATTGGTAATGCTTATTGCCTGTTGATTTATTGTTGCTGGTCCGTCTTTGCTTACCAACCAGTCGTATGTGAGGAGGTAGTGAGTGTAAGTGAGAGGCCCCAAAAATACAGTTAATTCTCTCAATGGAGTCAATAAAAACGCATCCCAGGAGGGAACGATACCAAGACCAAGTGCTGGTGGTATCAAAGGGGGATTCAGTGATCAGATGTCCAAACATCATTAAATCTCTGCTAATCTACTTTGACACCATGAAGGGTAGAAGAGATTTGAAACCTCTTTGTGGTATGGTTCCTTGTTACTTACAGAAATAGGGCCTTTAAAACACAATCTTACATGCAGGTGTTTACATGTGGCTTACTATGTTGCATTCAGGTCAGACTGTTTTAAAGTACATTCTATTATCTGTCTGGCTAAACTCTCTCATTATAACAAACGAAACAGGGAACTCATCAAGAAATAAAAACACGCTTGAATCAATGTTCATCTTTCATTAAAAGCAGTTCATAGTTTGAGGTCTGTGTGTGCAGCCTTAGCACGGATTGTGGCTTATTGAGAGTGATTAGCTATTGCATTATGTTTACACGATATTATACATATATTCACATTTTAAACTTATGAGAATGAGGTAGCTTGGTGCTGGCGTATACAGTATTGGGCTGGTTGTACATTAAATTGTTGTGATCTATTTCTTTGAGCATATGTTAATACATATCACACTTTCATTGTTTAAACTTTAACATGAAAGCTTCTACTTACACATACACGTTATATTATTCACTAGTATACACATTGTGCCATCATTAGGGTTATATGATCTTGCATGCAAAAAAGACATGTTGGTTCTGTCCACATTAGAGCGTAAATGATCAAACGGACTCAAGGGTCACTTTTGACTGTTGATTCTATCTTAAGGGGTTGGGGGATTATGTTCTTTATGGCCGGGGTCTGTGGGTGTGGGGCAGGTTTATAGAGACAGATAGCTTTTTTTCTGGCCCCTGCTCAGGGCTGTATCTGGGTCAATGAAGTAAGACTTAAGACAGAATTTACAGTGTGGATTTTGTTGCATTCTCGCAGCCAGTCTTCTCATGGGAACCGCACAACTGCAGGGACGGCAAGGGGGAGGAGGTGGGAGAAGGAACTTGCTCGCTGTGCGCACCTGGCTGGGAGAGCTGCAGGCCTGTGTTGAAACCTCACGGCTATCCTATCATTACAAAAATGGAGTCTGCGACTTACAAAATGGAGTCTTTTTCGCCTCTGGTTTTACACTGTTATAAGGGGTGGTACAAGGGGTGTCATAGTTCCTTGGGGTATTCCCGCACGAGTGTTCCAGGCCGGGGCCCTGAACCCAAAGCAGCTGCGACTGGGCCTACCCAGAAAGTGTAGGAATAGGGGAGAGGGTTAAAAATACCCCCTCCTTCCCCTCATTCCCCCTTTTGTTACTTAAGTAACGAATATTGTAATTGCCCAAATCTCTTTCGTTCTTCCTCCTCTGCCACTGCTTCATTCCATGCAGGTGTCCCCTTTATTGGCATCCATGCCCTGCATACTGCTCGGAGGCTCTCCCCCCTCCTAGCATATTCGTCTGGAGTGCAGGTCATATAAATGCACCCTCCCTCATCCTCCAGGTCCACCCATATTTCCTTGTACCATTGTAACTCTTTGAGTTCCTTTATGGTTGTATGATATAAATTATCCACTCTATGTCCTGTGTTGTATATTGCAGTCATTCTATACTTGGGTTCTGAATTGTCTCCTGTTTGCACTTCTACCTCATGTCTAATTTGTGCCACTCTATTTGCACGACCCATTGTTACCATCATCAGCGCAACATTTGGTACTGCATTTGCACAGCATTGGAGTCCTAATTGGCACATGCAAAACATGAGAAGCAAAAAGACGATGAGTGGAATGAGAAGCTTCACTGTTATTCCTAGCCAGGAAGTTACCCAGGAGAAAAGATTATCAAACCAGGTGCTGGACTGTGCCCCTCCTTCATCCTTCATTCATTCACTGAGGTTGTGCATCGCTGCTATCACATGTCTGAGGGATCCGTTCTCAGCATCTGCAGAAGGTACAAATGTGCAACATGCGCTCCCAATTTTTTGGCAAACACCTCCATTGATTGCTGTTAACAGGTCCAGCACATATTGGTTCTGCATCATCATTAATCACAGGGCTCTGAGCTCCACTTTTATGACATTAAACCCTTCTTCAGTGTGGTTGACCAACTGGATGAGCTCCCACCTTGTGATCTGTAGCCATTTGGCATTCACTCTCGCCTGGATGCTGGGAACAAGGGATGCAAAAAATGTCTCTACGGAGCTGAACAACTGGAATCGATCCAGTATTTGGGCCAGGAGGTCTGATGATCTGGCTGAAATGTAGTTTGAGGATCGTTTCTTCCTTTGGAGTGGATTTTGCACACCTTCCTCGTCTATGGCATACAACGGGAACTGCTTTATGCGGCGTCGGTGATGGTTCTTTTGGGGCCGCCACTTGTGTGCTTCCTTCATGAAAATGGCTTTCTGGGATCACCATTAATGTGGAATGCAGCGTCGCCAGGGAGCAAGTTTATCTCCATGATTGCGGGAGATGCAGGCATGCCATGTTGCTACAAACCCAATATGTGCCTATCATTGCAGCTGTTCCCTTTTTCATGCCAGTTATTATAAGAGTTTTGTTGCAGTTTTTGTTTTCCCCCATGTTCTTTTTCCCTTCCCCACGGAAGCATAGTTCTTAAGAAATGTCTTTTTGTAGTTTGAAGGGTCTATCAATGGTGGTGAACCAAGTGAGCTTTGTTATGTGTTCAGTTCATATGGGAGCCCATGTTCTCTGTACCCATAAAAGTTTTTCTTCAGGCAGCCCTCGCAATGCTTCTGCCTTGCACAGTATTTCTTCCTTTTGCCATTTATTGTCTGCGTGCAATGTCCCCTTGATCACCCAAAAACGCTCCTTTACACAAATTACTCCCTGCGGCCGGGAGTAACATGTCCGCTCGTTCTGCAAAAGTTCGAATGAAACTGTGTGTGCTTGAAAAGTATTTCTTATTCGGCACAGTGCGAGATGTAGGAGACATTGGGCCTCTGCAAATGGAATTTCTCGTGGCAGCAATACTTTGGGGGTGCCCGAGGCATGAGGTATGAGTGAGCACACATAACAACTTTTGTTAGTTGTTTGCTTTGCTGTGTTGCATGTCTGCATACCATTTGTTTGTTTGGTGGGGGTGCTGGGGATTATCGACTGTGTCTATGCCAAATTTATAATGCTATTCCCACCTTTCCTGTTGCATTTCCTTCTTCTTCCTCCTAGGCCCACCCCCCTCATTCCCTTGGGCCTGCTTGTCACTCTCCTTTCCTCCCATCGTGTATATAAATTATAGTGAGTGATGGCCATTTGTTTGTTGACATTACCCCCTTCTCTGGTGGTTGGGTTTTCTGACATTGCCATTTCAGAAACCGGTATGGTTTTTGGGTATGGGTGATTCTACACCCACGCAGGTTCTGAAGGAGTTCTGTCATTCATTGTGTATACACTGAAATCAGATTTATTTACATGTGGGGACTGTGGGGTGGCTTGCATCGTTGTAATATGTGTAATACCTGTGGTGCTATTGTGTTCATATTCATGGCCCCCGTGTGCCCATATTAACTTGGCACCATCCCAAATTAGATGGGTTCCCTTCTTGATGGTTTCTATACCCACACCCCCTTGGCATGCATCAATTGAAATATATGCGATCACCCAATACAGGAACAGGCCAAACAGTGTTGAGAAAAATACTACCGCACACACAAACAACACACACTCATATGAATAACTAGGATAAACATATCTCCTTCTTCTATTTCTATCTACACTATCATTTGTTGCAGCCGGGGCCTCGTCCATGCCCATTGTAGCTCCTAATAAATGAAATATGTGCAATTGTTAATTGTGCATATTAATCTTTTGTGTCTTATACATTGCACATTTTGGTGAATTAAATTATGCTTTTCTGGTCCATTTTTACTTTTCATTTCTTATATAGGCAAGTATTATTATTGTCGTTATTTTTTTTTTGCAACCTTCCATTTCTCTCCCCCACACCACAAGTCTGGGGGAGGGGAACGAGGAAGGCAAAACACTTTCAACTGGATTCACCCTTGAGGAAGAAAAACCTTATTATTTCGCACAGGTTCAATTGAGAGAGAGAGAGAGAGAGAGAGAGAAAGAGAGAGAGAGAGAGAGAGAGAGAGAGAGAGAGAGAGAGAGAGAGAGAGTGAGAGAGAGCATTTAATTTTTATCACATCTTGTCGTACATACTACTAATACTTGAAGGAATTATACATTTATTTACACATTTTTATTTATCCATTCTGTGCTCTTATTTCATCCCTGACACTTTCTTAGGTTCCTGTGGCTCCCATCTTCTATGTTTGTGCACTATGCTTGTCCCTGTTACCTTCATCATCGGCACAGTCCATGCTCCCATGAGCCTTATGAACATCTGTCAAATGCACCCAATAATTCAAACCCTGTACCTTAACTGTGGTAGACGTACAGTATATTACCTTGTATGGACCATGGGACCTCGGCCCGTTCCACCTCTGCACAAAACTCCTCACGTATACCATGTCACCAGTCATCAACTGGCAGTCTGGACTATCTGTGGCTGGGGTCATTGTATCAATAGCGTTTTCCTGTGTGAATGGTGGTACTATTTGTTTGGCTACGGGTCTTGCAGCTCTTGTCAGGTTTCTAAGATACTCATGAAACTCTTCCTCTAAGACTGTGGCACTTTGATGTGCGTCCGATTGCCTGCGCAAGGGTGAGTGGACGGTGTGCATCCTCCTACTTGTCACAATTTCATGGGGTGAGAGGTGGTGGTCCTTGCTAGGTTGGTTTCTCATTTAAAAAAGCACCAGGGGTAAACAATACACCCAATTCTTCTTGAGTGTATGACACAGTTTTGACAATCTACTCTTAAGCAATCCGTTCATTTTCTCAACAAACCCGTTTGATTGCGGATGATAAATCATACAAAGCTTATGGGTTATTCCTAGCATCGCAGTGATGTGCTTAAACATGTCACTTACAAAGTGTGTTCAGTTTTCGGAACGTATGACATCACAGATGCCCCAATGGGGAAACACCTCTCTCACAAAAAATTTGGCGGCACACCGTGCATCAGGATGAGCACATAGGCTGGCTTCCACACACCGGGAGAAGGGGCATACCACACAATCAAATACCGGGCCCCGTTACACCGCTCTCCCATGTCTGCATAATCTATATGCAGTTCTCTGAAGGGCCCTTCAGGTTTTGGCAATGTTCCTCTGAGTGTTCGTAATGTCATACCGGAGTTGTACATTTGGCAGGTGATGCATTCTATTATTAGTTTTGTCACATGTTCCTGCACCCCGGGGGCAAACCAATTTTCCTGTATGTCTGCAATGATGTGCTGCTTTGCATTGTGAGCAGGGAAGTGCAATTGTTTGAATGGAACCTCTAACAATTTTGCTGGCATCACTACCTTGCCAGTGTTTTTCTGTCGCCAAAATAGGTCAGTGGGTGATTGGCTACACCCCCGTTTTACTCACATCTCCTTCTCCTCACTGGGTGCATCCTGCTGAAGCTCGATGATTTGTGAGACTGGTAATGAGTTGAAACCGTCTGCTTGTGATTTCTATACTACCTTCTGTAGTATGTACTCACCTGTTGAGGGTTTTGGTAAATAAGAGGCTTCCTTCGCGGCAGCATGCGCTGCGCGTTTCCCAACGAGATGACATCATCACCTTGCGTATGGGCTTGGCATTTCACGACTGCTACAAGCGTAGGTTCTTTTAATGTATCGCTTAGTTCTCCCAGTAGTGCTGCATGCTGAACTGGGGACCCGCCTGCCCTTTGAAATCCTCTCCTCCCCATCTTGCTAATCCTCCATGTACTGTTGTTGCCATATAGGCAGAATCTGTATAGATGGTCACTATGCACCCCTTTGTGGGGTGTAGTGCTTCTATGAGCACTACTAGCTCTGCTGCTTGGGCTGGAAAATGTGGTGGTAACCTTTTCTGCACAATTATTTCAAATTCCCCGTCCTCCTCCCGAACTACCACTGCTCCTACATGCTTTTCTCCCGTTTCACAATCTATGGAGGCGGACCAGTCTACAAAGTATATCTCCCCTTCTGAAAGGGCATTTTCGTGTGCTTTGGGCGTATCATCATCATCTCCTGTGTATGTGGCGCAGTCGTGCTGTTGCATGTCTTCTACTGTGCATGCCTGTGTGATAAATGTGGCTGGGTTGACACTTTTGCACCGCACGATATGAATGTTTGCACTAGAAATAATCAACTCATATGCTATGGCCCTTTGAGTGGCCAGTGTGCTTTTCGATATATCAAGGATGGTAAAAAGGGAGTGTTCCACGTATAACGTGACAGAGCATCCCATCACGATTGTAGAGCTTTTTTCAATCGCAAACGTGGAGGCTGCAAGAGCCTGTTCGCAAGCGAAATACCCTTGCATTACTGCATCTAGTGTTCCACTGTAGAATGCTAGGGGCTTGTGACCCAGGGATGTCTTTTGTGTCAGTACAGCTGTCATGAGTGTGTCATTACAGTGTGAGAATAGATAAAAGTCCTGTTCATAGTTGAGGGTCACGAGAATTGGGGCAGTAGATATTAATTCTTTGAGTGTGTCAAAAGCTATGTGAATTTCCTGTGTCCATTGTAACTTGGTGTCTTCCCACTGTGCTTCCTTGAGGGCCTGTAACAGGGGTTTTGTGTATGCTGCATAATCCAATATCCAAGCTCTGCAGTAATTACACATGCCGAGAAACGTTTGCATCTCCTTTACTGTGTTGGGCTCTTTTACCGCTTTTATTGCTTCTGCTCTGTCGGGTATGATCCTCTTACCGTCTTTAGATATCAAAAAACATAAATACAGCACTTCTGTCAAACAGTATTGCCGTTTTTATCTGTCTACCTTATACCCCTTCTGTGCAAGATGTGTTAATAAGGTAATGCAATCTTCTCTGCACTCCTTTTCATCTCTACCGCAGACTAATAAATCGTCTACATACTGAATTATTGGACTCATTGTGTGTATGTTCCCAAGGTCCTCATGCAATACTCTGTTGAAAATACTGGGGCTTTCACAGTACCCTTGGGGCAGTCTGCAATGCTCGTATCTTTTACCCCACAGTGTAAATGATGTCAGGTATCATGAACCTTGGTCAAGTGGAATTGAAAAAAAGGCGTGTTTTAGGTCCACTACTGTGAAATGAGTGGCCTCTGTTGGAATACTACACAGGATTAAGGCAGGATTTGGGACAAGGGAGAACTCCTTCTGTACTACGTCATTGAGGGGTCTTAGGTCCTGGATCATCCTCCACGCCCCTCCCTTTGCTTTCTTAATCGGGTAAATGCAAGTGTTACAGGGCAAGTTAGATGGCACTATTATTCCCTGTATCATCAATGTGTTTATTGTGTCTTTTATTCCTTCCTCGGATTCTCCGGATAGGGGGTACTGCTTTACTTGGGGTAGAATGGCCCCGGGTTTGAGCTTAATCTTTACTGGTGTCACTTCGTGAAGTAACCCTACATCGTGTGGGCCTGTGGTCCACAGCTGCTGTGGTATTTGGGACATGTCTTCCTCAAAGTATGCTGGTGGAGCTTTGATCACTGCTCTGAGGGGTAGTGGCACCTCTCTTCTTTATATCATGACATCACAGGGGACTGCAATTTCCATCACTATTTCCCCATCATCTTCTGTGTCACAAAAAAGCTCTTCATCTGTTAGGTCTCGCAGGGCCATGTTGGTGTCGATGCACAGCACTGTTCTCCACTGGCATCCCTGCATGTCCATTGCTATCACTGTTATTCTTTGGGATGACACTTGTACTACATGTATGTTTAGGGATACTATGGACCCTGGCACTATTTCTGGGTCTGCAATTGGGTGGAAAATGAATTCTGAGGGCTCCTTCCATTTTTCACTCTTCAATTCTGGCACTACGCTCGCTAGTATCCTCAATCCTTGTAGGAACATGTTTGGATTTACAGGTATGCCGCCTGTTTGTGGTTAATTTGCTTGTGTGTGTATGGCTAGCATGGCGCAAACTGAACATATGCCTGGTGTGGACCACACTATTCCTATGTCCGTGAAGGATATGGTCATGTTGAGTTTGCTGAGAAGATCCCTTCCCAGCAAATTAATGGCCGACTCTTCGTAATACAGCTGGGGTGCCCATACAGTTTTTTCCCCCACAGTTATGTCTAACTCTTCAGTGTTTGGAACCTCGACCACCGCCCCAGAGAACCCCTGCGTTTCCAAAGTCTGCTTAGAAAGCGAAAACCTGCCTTCCTCAAGGCATGATTTTTCCGCTCCCGAATCCAACATGAAAATGAATTGTTTGTTTCCTATCGCCGCCCCTACCAGTGGTTCCTCTGCTGCGTTAAGGGTTGTCGACAGTACTGGACATGCAAGTGTTCCCTGTGGGCTATCCTATGCTTAATGCCATGGGAGGTCATCAACGTCAAAAGCATTTACTGTTACCATCGCTGTCCCTCTACACGGTGTAGGTGCACCATGTGCAATGGTAGCATAAGTGTTATTATACATGGGGGCAGTATTGTCATGACACTGGGGGTGTGGGCATGTATTTTGTGGGTGGCATTGGATGCTCATTCATGTATCTTGTGTCGGGCTGACTGTCTCATCTATTCCCACCCATCAGAAGCCCATAGGGGCTTCCTGGGTGTGGGTGTCCTATCTGATGTTCGTCTGGATGTGAGTTGTTGGGCCTGCTTCGACATTCTCTCATAAAGTGTCCCCACCTCCCACAATTCCAACACTGTCCCTGCATTCCCCTTCAGGGCCCTCCATAACCCGCGCCCTCTCCCCTTGTTCCCCTGAATCCTCCTCTATTGCCCCGCCCCCCTCTCAATGGCCACTGTGGTCCCTCATTTGATTTTCCCCCGCCCATTGATCCTGGCCGTTACCTGTCCAATTTGTCACCATCTGCATTGGTATTCCCATCTGTCCGTCTTCTTCTTCCCGCTCCCTTCCTGCAGTGCTGGTTGCTGATACAGCAATGACCTTCAGCAGTTTGCTTTGTACTAATTTAGCATCGTCTGCCAACCGTCGCTGAGCTATCTCCTTTTCCTTCTATTTGATCCTTTTACAGTGGTGCACTATGATGCTTTGAATTTCAGGCCACCCCTTGGCTTCTATCCCAGCTATTTTATCAAGGGCCTTCTGCACTTCCTTTGGGAGGCCCCTTTTTATAATGAAATAGAACAGGTACGTGGATTGGTCCCAGGCCGTACCCGTTTCCGCTCTCCACATGTCCTGCACCCGGAGAATGAAAGACATTGCATCTTCTTCATCTCCCTTTGAGCACTACATTACTGACTGTAAATTTGGCGTGTCTGGGAATGTTTCTCTCAATGCATCCCACACGCGTGCTTGCACTGTATTGAATGAGGCCCCATCGTGGCGGTCACAATCTAGTGTTATTCCGGGAAACCCCGCCTTCGCCCACACTCTGTTCGCTTGGTCTCCCACTGCAGATACCAACAGGCTTTTTACGTCTCCCACAGCCATGGCATTCCTGCTGTGTGTTTTTCAAATGCATATGTCCACTTGCTGGCGCCACCCGACAGTGGGGGTAGCTGTTTGAGCAGGTTGGCTTTGTCCATTTGGGCCCATGGTATGTAGTTTGGCCTTCCCACCCCCCTGTGAACTAGTGAGAGCTGTACATTCCCCCCCCTTTTTGTACTCACATTCCTTCCTTTCTTTCTGATCACGGCCATGCGCCCTGCTCTGTTCCTTAATCTTCCCCTCCATTCTTCCATGGGAGAGAATCCCTCCCCGCATGAGGCCCCACCGGTCGCAGTACCCAACCTCCTTTCCTCTTTTTCTTGCTCTTCTAAGTCGCGCCAATATTCTTCCTCCCTGTCCGACACCACTCCTCCCTCTTCTATTTCCCGTTCACTGTTAGCTGTGTTTATTTCTATTATTCGCGTGGGCGTGTTGTTTATTCAAAATAATATCTCTGCCCTTTTCCATCCATCCTCCCCCGTACCTACACTTGACTGGGGCGTCTCATCCCGTTCTATGCGGGGGGTGACTGACCCCCATTGTTCTCCCATGGCCCTTAGGCGGGACAGCTCAGTTTGAGCCATTGTTAATCACAAATCTAAATCCTGTGTACGTTTTTCAATATCTATGGTGGGGGTACTCACCTGTCGAGTTACTCCTTGGTTTTCATTAGGGGGTGGTGCTGTGGCAGGCGACTTGATTATGGGAGGCGCTGTGGGTTCTGCGACGGATACAGTGTCACTATATCCTTCTGCAGGCACTGGCTTTGACAATAGGGGATATACATGTATGACCTCTATCATCTTTTCATTCTGTGTAATTGACCCTTTACTGCCAGTTGTTGTCAGGAGAGCTGTAGTACACTCGCTGCCTTTTTCCGGGGGAACTTCCTCAAACAGCTGCCACAGGTCCAATATTTCTCTCCTATTTTACAACTGCTTCCCCTTATATTTAATGGACAAGCAAGTGGCAACCAAGTCTAGTACCGCCTTATCAAAGGACCTTCCCTGCGGCCAAACTTGGTTGTGGTATTTATTGATCTTTTCTGCATACCCTGGCAGTCGCTTACCAATATGGGCAAGGGGCATCCCTGCACCCATTGTATTTTACTACCTGCGTAACTCAATTTACACTCCTTATCTAGATTTGTACACTTCTCATATGACCAGCTCAATGTACTATACAATCCTTTCAATACAAAACATGAATTGTTCACTTACTTTTCAATACTTCTAGACCACATCAATATAACTACACCTCTTTTCATGCAATGTCAAATCTTTTCATCAATGTTCATGTACAAAAAGACAATGTTTCCACACAGAGACCAACGCTTAACAGATTTCACATACAACAGGAGACATAGACAACATATATTGTACTTTACAGTCCCTAATACCCCGTCTACCTCTGCTTACTTACACTCCCCTAGAACCATTCTCTCCCCTCACTTTGTTTCAGTCCACCCGAGAGGGAGAGAAAAAGAGATAGGTAAGATGAAGTTAGAAAAAAGTGTTTCTAAATACTACTCCGGGTCTTCCTTTGAGACCCCTACGTTATCCTCTTTTGCCACAATTTTCCCACACTCATATATCCTGTACTAGTCAAGATAGCACTATGAAACGCCACCTTCCACCCCCCAAAGGAGATAGTATCCCTTTAACCTCTTTTTACCTCGTATGTTGCCTGTCCTAATGGCCATATGCGATAGAATAAGAGTAGGATGGAATATAGAGAAAAGAGAAGTGGCCCAGACCCCTAGGACCTTTCCCCCTTGTGCTACAGATTTTCACATCCTTTTCACCCAAATTATACCGTTTGTCCCAAGGCCCTCTAATCT
This sequence comes from Ambystoma mexicanum, assembly GCF_040938575.1. Classification (NCBI taxonomy): domain Eukaryota; kingdom Metazoa; phylum Chordata; class Amphibia; order Caudata; family Ambystomatidae; genus Ambystoma; species Ambystoma mexicanum. The sequence continues at coordinate 617,657,418 of NC_090923.1, read as the reverse complement.
GACTCCCACCCACCTTTCAATATCACCCGCACGTGATACTCACGTGTCTGTCTTGATTCGAGACCCTCTGGACCAAACAGTCTGTGCGCTGCTCCTCGCTCAAAGACCACACCCGGCTCCGGCGAGTGGTTCGGTGGGTTTTGTAAAGGGCAATCCCATACCCTCTCGCCCCACTGCGTGTGCACGTCTAGGTGTACTGGTTGCCGTTGGCGGGTAGCTCTTGAGGGAGCGCGCTCTGGATCAAAGCAGGGGGATGTCTCATGCCAGAAGGACGGAAAAGAACGCTATCGCGTCAGGGTCACCAATGTAAGTGAGAGGCCCCCAAAAATAAAGTTAATTCTCCCAATGGAGTCAATAAAAATGCATCCCAGGAGGGAATGAGACCAAGACCAAGTGCTGGTGGTATCAAAGGCTTTTATTTAAAATAGGGCAAGCAGAATCTACTCTGCGCACGCCGAGAGCGTTCTGCAGAAAACATGTTACAATTCATTTTTATACATGAATATCATCATCAAGCTGTGGGACGGCCTAGGGGGCACATGAGTAATTGGGATTGGCCACTAAGAGTGGGCACCTATAGGTGCCATAGGGTCGGAGGCACATGGTTGGTTGAGGGCACGTGGTGAGCTGACATCGTGTTCTGGGTCAATCGGTCAGCTGGGCTCATTGCATTGGTAAGTAGAGTCAACACTTCTGTTATTTCTTCTGTTACACTAACCATTTGACATTTGCCCTTGTGGCCACACGCCCTCATTCATTCCCTACCATGATCTGTTTGTCCAGTGGGCTCAAAGACCTGTATCTTAAACACTTGTGTAAACACAGTTCAAAGGCTGGTCATTTATTACTGGCCATAGATTAACCGTCATCCTTAGATGCTGTGCTTGGGCTGTTTAGATAATTCAGGATATACTGGTTGAGGGGTAGAGCTCATGGGGTTATTGTATGGTCTGGGTTGAACATTTGATAACACCAAAGAGAATTCTAAATATATGGATAAAACAACTAGGTCACAAGAGGCACATATCATCATGGGCATACATTTCGTTGTGAGGGTGGGGAGGGTTAGTGATCAGATGGCCAAAAATCATTAAATCTCTGCTAATCTACTTTGACACCATGAAGGGTAGAAGAGATTTGAAACCTCTTTGCGGTATGGTTCCTTGTTAAATACAGAAAAAGGGCCTTTAAAACACAATCTTACATGCAGGCTTTTACATGTGGCTTACTACGTTGCATTCAGGTCATACTGGTTTAAAGTATACTCTATTATCTGTCTGGCTAAACTCTCTCATTATAACAAAGGAAACAGGGAACTCATCAAGAAATAAAAACATGCTTGAATAAATGTTGATCTTTCATTAAAAGCAGTTCATAGTTTGAGGATATTGTTGCAATCTATTTCTTTGAGCATATGTTAATACATATCACACTTTCATTGTTTAAACTTTAACATGAAAGTTTCTACTTACACATACATGTTATATTATTCACTCGTATACACATTGCCCCATCATTAGGGTTATATGATCTTGTATGCAAAAAAGACAGGTTGGATCTGTCCACATTAGAACGTAAATGATCAAACAAACTCAAGGGTCACTTTTGACTGCTGCTTCTATCTTAAGGGGTTGGGGGATTATGTTCTTTATGGCCAGGGTCTGTTGAGTGTGGGGCAGGTTTATAGAGACAAATTGTTGTGGGTTACCATCTACACAGGCTTGGTAACCATCTGAAAACCATCTGAAAACCACTGAATGTGGAGAGTTTGAACAGAATGGATGGGGAAGTAGTCACAAATATATTCAGCTGGTTTATTAATTCAAAGAACAAGGTTGTACATTCACAGGTAAAGTATCTCGCATCCAATGTGTTGAATAAATCAAAACTTAAATAAAGTAAACGTCTGTGTGTACACCATTGTGTTTATACAATTGTAAAAGAAAGTGTTTATACTTAAGACTCAGTATATTTCCATATAACGTCAAAACACATTATTTGAAACAGGCTATCTGCCAGGTAGCAATAATCACCTTGTATACAATTGCGGTTTATAGAGACAGATAGCTTTTGCTCTGGCCCCTCCTCAGGGCTGTATCTGGGTCAATGAAGTAAGACAGAAGACAGAAGATACAGTGTGGATTTTGTTGCATTCTTGCAGCCAGTCTCTTCATGGGAACTGAACAACTGCAGAGACGGCAAGGGGGAGGAGGTGGGGGAAGGAACTTGCTCGCTGTGCGCACCTGGCTGGGAGAGCTGCAGGCCTGTGTTGAAACCTCACGGCTATCCTATCATTACAAAAATGGAGTTGGTGACTTACAAAATGGAGTCTTATTCGCCTCTGGTTTTACACTGTTATAAGGGGTGGTACAAGGGGGGTCACAGCTCCTAGGGGTATTCATGCACAAGTGCTCTGGGGCCGGGGCCCTGAACCCAAATCAGCCACGACTGGGCCTACCCAGGAAGTGTAGGAATAGGGGAGGGTGGTTAAAAATGACCCCTCCTTCCACTCATGAGCAATGTAGTCCGTCTTTGCTCTGTTCTTTGTGTGCCCTCAAGCTGTCTGGCCTGTTCTTTACGCAGTTTTTCTGAGTTGATGAATTGTGGCTGTATGGACCTTCCCACACAGTTAGGGTTTCCTTATTATTTCGTTGTCCATTCTGGCTTCTTTGTCTTTCTTGTGGCGAGGCATGGTGCTTTGGTTGTGGGTTGTATTCCTTTGAGTAGGTGTCCTCTTTGAATTGGTGTGTTTCATGGTCCTTGGGGTTCAGTCTTCGTTGTTTGTGGTTAGTTTTTGTTTGTAATTGGTCAGGTTGTGCTTGTTGAACCAGGGGTTGTGGATTATCACAGTTCGGTCATTTATAATCTCCTTTGTGAGCCCGATGTTGTTTTTGGTGTTTATCTTGGGGGGTCTTTTGGTTGTGGTTGTTGAACCAGGGGTAGTAAAAACTTGCGGTTTGGTACTTTGCTGTTATTTCCTTTCTGGCTATGATTTGGTTTTATTTTCCTTTTTTTGTTGTTTATCTTGGGGATCCTTTGGGTGATTTTGTAAAAGGAAAGTGGGCTCTGCTGCTAGCTAGTCGCTGAGGTGGTCAAGACCTGTGGATTCACATTCAGCAGGGGAGGTCATTGAGATGGGGACGCTGCTGATGGGGTTTTGAGAACCTAGATTTGGGGCATTTTGCTAGGTGGGAGAGCTGGGTTATGCGAAACCAGCAGTGAGTGGAGGTGTCTGGGTTGCAGATACAGCAATTACTCAAAAGGGCACCCGTACCTTAGCTACCAGGGGTTCTGGCATTGCCCAAGCTGGGGCACAGCAGCAGTGTAAGCAGGGTGCCTGGATCCCCCATATTATTCGCACGGCGCACGTCTGTATTCAAGACGCTGCAGGATGGATTAATCCATGGCACCATACTTCCAGGTAATTCTCATTAGGATCGCTGGGTTTTGTATTGCATTTGGAAATAGGACATTCTACTTAGTCGTCGCATTATTTTCTCAATTTCTTAGGTATTACACCCTAATATTTGGACAACTGCATACGGCCTGATTAATCAATCACGTTACTCTGTTTCCGCACTATTGCCTGTGATTATACTGACCATTTGAATAAGATGAGAGACAATCCTTGTCGTTTTTAGGTTTCTGGTACGAATTTCCTGACAGTTACATGGCTCACCATTGAGATGTACGATATTATTTTGTTTCACTTTCCCTTCGGCTCTTTCTCAGATTTCCAGTCAATGGCACTCCGCCGCTTTGCAGATAGGACTAAAGTAGGGATTCATCCCGTTACGTTTCTGGTGAGCTTTATCCTGGCTCGCCTCCTTATGGACATTTAGCATGCCACTATCTATATTCAAGACCCTTTTCACATACTCCACACAACTCTCTGTGGTTCTCATTTCTGTAGTTCATGACCACCAACCTGGCATCCGTGGGACTGGGACTCACCAATGCACATCCTAGCTCAATAAACCAGCGGCACAGAACTTGTATAATTACAATTGGATTGTGCATGCAGCACTATGAATATTTATCATTAGAGACTTTACAGAAACTGCAATATACAATGACCTATTGCTAAGAATACTTCCTTTCTTTCCCTGTATTGACTCCTGCCCTTGGCTATTTCGGATATTGATTTGATGCTGGGTATGCACACCCTTACTGTTAATAATAATAATTTTTCGAACATTGCTATCTTTTCTCTTAAAATGTAGTGATTAACGAATGTTAATGGGTAACCAATTATCTGTGTAAACCCACCATGTGCAGGGTCGGACTCGGACAAGCAATAGGCCCGGACACTGAAAAAAAAAGTGGCCCACCCATCGCCTCAAAAAAGTGTCCCACCCCTCGCCTCAAAAAAGTGGCCCTCATACCATCATCCGTGAATCGTGTCAATTCACGACTTTAAAAGAAAATGCTACTTATGGAGCGTTCATGAGTTTTACATCACAGCTCATAAAATATCGTAACTTTGCATACAAGAATGGATCACGATATGCATCATTAATATCTGTGTGTATAGATCCATATTGTCAAATTACTGTGAATGCAAGCAGACGTCCAAGGCCAAACGATAATAAGTTATTGTATAGCGCTTAAGCTTAGGTCCTTTTTCAAGAACAAATTTGCATACAATATCACCCAACCTGTGTTGGTACTCATTAATCGACCTAAGAAGGATGAAAGGCTGAGATGGCCTTGCTGGGATTCGCACCTGCAGATCACACACAAATCGCAGTAGCAAGCGCTCAAGCCACTGAGCTATCATATCGGCTATAGTAAAATGAGCAATTATTATGTGGTGGATACCATTAAACTGGTAACTGAGATTTAACAGCAGACCAGTTAAGTTCATCTGCAGGTCTTGTGCAAATATGGCTGCATTTCGAGCCTGTGTGCATCTACATTTCAGGCTTCAGATCAGAGGTTGGCAAAATAGGGAAAGCAGCGCACTCACAGGAAATCCCATACTCTGAGCACTCATTACCTCATACATGCAAAAAAACATCCTGAACAGCATGCCAGAGATGGGAAAAATAGACACATTACAACAAAACATTCATTGTGGACAGATGAAGACAAGTCAATGGCCACTTGATGTGCTATTGTCAAATATTTCTCATGTAGTCCGTAAGGTGTATTACTACTGTAAGTCATCAGTTATCATTTACATTCGCTAAAATATTATGTAAAATGCATGTTTTTTGCAAAAATGTGAGCTGTTTTTCGAAGGAATGTTTCTTGCTTGGGCCCATTTATACTGGAGCGTGTTTACTAATCACAAGAGAGAGATACCACATACATGAAGATCTGTTGAACACATGCTCCCTCATTGATGCATTTAGCAACATCTCTGTGCGGCTTGTCGTTTTAGTGTTAAGTGGATGTAAAGACCAGGAAACTGGAGCTCGCCTGTGTATGCAACAGGAAGGAGAAAGGATGAGAACTCAGGAACCAATAAATCACGCTTTTTATGGGTGACCCACTGACCGACCACCCCGTCGAGCGAACAAACACAGAAGAAGGCAGAGCTGCCAGGGTGTTGCAAAAAATAACAATGTAGGGCATCTTCGAACACATCCAACCCCCAGTGAAGGGTGTAAGGAGGAGTGTCTCCTAATGTTACACTTGGACTAGAGCGCAGGTCCCCTCCCTCCACCCAACAGGCCGCCTTTGTGCTGCAGTGCACATCCACCCCGTCAAACAACAAACATGAATGACCGTGGTCGCCCTTTCAGCTTTGGCCTTTTATGGGACAGGCGGGACAGCCAATGACCCAAAACATTTTCTGGAAATGAGTTCACAGGCTCTGAAAACATCTTTTTTTGGCAGGAAAATGTTGCTGCGTGCTTTCCAAGTGTGGCAAAATCTTAACCTCAAACCACTTTGACGAAAATAGCCCTGGCTGCATTCCATGGACTGGTAACAAACCAAATATCATACTTGAAATGCTTACATTTGAAGCACAACACTTCTTAGCTGTTAAATATGCATGCATGGCAAGCACTTGTTGTCATGTGGAAATCAAGAGCTGCACACATCCGCAAACTTAGTCATTGTGAACGGGGATGGGGAGTACCCTCCTCTGGCAGCACAGTCATCACACAAGCAAAAATGGAATGGTTACTAGTATGATCTTATCTCCTCTCAGCAGGGCCGTCTGCATCTCTCTCCGCTGCCAGCAGCAGAAGGCAGGCAGCCTGTGGTGCAGGCCTGTGGGGTGGTGGTGTTGGGCTGCGGGGTTGATGGGTCCCTCGCCTCTGTGCCAGCAGGCTAGCCTGGGTGGCTGGTGGCTGCCTGAGTGCCGCTCTGTGCCCTCCTGGGCTGACTGGGGGCGGTGGCCCGCCCCATCCCATCCCTGACCGTGACTGTACCTGCACCCAATCCGCCGGAGGAGAGAGCCAGGGGCATCAGGCATGCCAGCGGGATCCTGAGAGCTGCCATCGTCGGGCTCCGAGAGAGAAACGTCCATGAAGGAGTGAGCAGTGATAAGAGGTGACTGGTGCTGCCTTCTCCGCCCAAACTGCTCCGAGCTCGGGTCGTGAGCTCTGTACCTGGACCATTAAGGCAGCACTGGGGCTTTTCTTTACTATATAAGCGGTGAGGTGATGTCACGAGAGGGGAATGTGCGCCTTCTTAATGAGGCCCCCGCCTCCTCCGCCGTCCCATCCGCCCAGCAGGAAGGGGACTTCCCTCCTCTCAGAGGAGAGTGTCACCAGTCTGTGCCCAGCATCTCCTGCGGGGCCAGTGCATGGCAGGAGCCCAAGGGACCTCCCCAAACTCCCTAAAGCGCAGGCAATTTTTCAAAAATGATATGCCCCCACGCAATACATTGCAGCCTGGCTCCAGTGTAATACAAAACACTGGGAGGGAGCAGGCCGGGCTGAGGCAGCCCCGCCCAGCCCTGCTGCTCCCTCCCAGTGTTTTGTAACACTGACTGCTGATGGCGCCAGGGTGTCGCGGCCAGGCCGCGGCAGTTGGCCACCGGCCCATCCGCATTTATCAGTGTTACCTTTCTCTGCATCTGCGGCGGGCCGGCGGAGGTGGGCGCGGGGCTGCAATTGCAAAGGATCTGTAAATTACTTACTTACAGATCCTTTGCAACTTGCATCCGTCCGGCGAAGTGGAGGCCTTGGGGGCTGGTTCCTGAAGTGTGAAGGCTTCACAGTGAAGCCCACGCCTGGGACAAAACCGGCCCTCGTAGGCTTCAGGAACCGGCCCCCAGGTCTCCAGCCATGATTTTGCATCGGCCACGGGCCGATTGGCCGACGACCCAATCCTACCCTGACCATGTGATGCTTTTTCTTTTACACTGGGTCACTTTTATGATTTCATTTGGTCACTTTTATGATTTCAATTTGTCATTTTTTATATTATGGATTTTTCATTTATGTACATGTTATGTTATAATGGTACACTTATGATATTAATTTGAACAGCCTTGAGGAGGAACTAGTGGTCGAAAAATGTGTCAGCTGTGATCACATTAAATCAACATTCATATGATTGGATGGCTATTTTCTACTTTTTCAAGAACGCTTGAGCTTCCAATATGTATACCAAGGAACTGAGCATTTGAATACTGATTCTTCTGCGCAGTATAGCTGCACAACCCATAGTCTCATGCTATTAACTGTTGGAGGAACCCAAGGGAATCTCATGTGCAGTTTCTGCTGCAGTGGACTACCTATAATTTGTAAAAGTTGAGCGCACCTCAATCTGTCATTCACCGCTTTTTTATTACTTACTTTTTATAAAACTCTGCGCTGAGTCCATCATGTCCCGGCACTTTACATCGATGGAGCTAAGTTATTTCCCTCAAAATCTCCTCCACCATAAATGGAATATTAATTTGCAATATGGGAATGACTTCTAATAAAGTAAATATATCTGCATCCCCTTAGAAGCCGTCGCACTATATATAACTTGATTGTCCTGTATACACACTGCGTACATATTCAAGCCCTCTTTCCATGTGCAGCAATTTCAAAAGTCCCCCTCCCGGTCTCTCCAGCTCGCCATATATTCCACAATAGCTTTGCAAAATATTTAATTTCCCTGTCTACATGCTCTCTTAATTGGTCCATCAATAGTTATGCTAATGTGGCCTTAATTGAAGCATTTGCATATTCCGTCTCAAGTCCACTCAGTCGGTCCATTCAGCCTGCTTTCACAGGTCATGATGTCTAAGTACTCCCATTTCCTCAGACATGACCATCCCTCTTGTGTACACATTAAGGGCCTGGCACACCGTTCCCATTGATACCATACCATTATCGTTATGGGTAAAATACGTGCAATTATGATCCTAGATGCTCGTCTTGCACACCAAGCCATGAAGCGCTGCCGCGTTTAAACTCCATGACAACGGCTCTCTTGTGACCTCTCCCAAGCATATTTGCAACTGAATGGGTGAATGATCAGAGCACGTACGTGGATGAATCTCGAACACTAGGACTTTTTTGACAAAATGTTGCGATAGTAAAATTAAATCTATTCTGCAGGCCATATTAAGCACTGTAGAGTAATAAGTAAATTCACGCGCCTGTGGGTCTATCATATTTGTCACATATCTCTAAGCGTTCCATTATTTTAGATAAACTATGTGCTGCTCTTGACTTGGTTGTGGTAGAGAGCCAGTGCTATCCATCTACAAGTCCAATATACAGTTCATATCTTCCCCCCACAGAATCGGCGTCAGTGAATACGCTTCCAGTATCTCCGGAAACGTCTCATAGAAATCCGGATCATCTATTTTAGGGCCATTTGAGTTTACTAGTACTACCCCAGCACCTAGTAACATGTAGTGAGTGCATCACCACACATCTCCCCGCTGAATCTATATGGTGACATAGGTGCGTACATTTAAAAGGTTTGCGAATTGTAGTAGTCTGCCCCTGGCTTGAGTTGAATAATTTGTGTAGTATATATTGCTTCCCCAGATTTTGGGGAAATTATCATTGAAAACTGAAGGAGAAGAACGTAAATCCTATTCCTGTTCACGTGCGCCATTATTTTATACAATCTGGTTGGATTACCTAAACCCCTAACATTCCAATTTAAAACATTAATAGCGTTCACTGTAAATACAGCCCATTTCCAAAATTACAGTATCATGCCCCGCCAACTGTATCTTATTCTCTCATGAACAGTAAGTTTAGTAGCACAGTATGCTGTGTATGCCAAGTAAACCTTTTATTACTTTCCACCCAACCTGTGCCCACACATATCCCCAATTAGGGCAATGTAATTCACACCCTGTCCACCCAACAAATCCCCCACTAACAGTATCCAGCATTCTTGCATTGGGGGAGCCACTGCCATTGCTACTACTTCACCCAACTCCTCAAACCACCCTTTTTTCACACAGGATTTTTAAAGAAACTTTTACTATGTATGCCCATTAGACTTTATATAGGCATTTTTCACACACTTGGCTTTCTTCCGAGCCTATACACTTAGACCCTCGACGAGAATGCATTAATAACTTCTGATAGTGAGCCCGAAGCAGGGTGTCAGTCATTCTCAGGCTCCATTTCATCATGACCTTCCCCCGGAAGTGCTTCAGCATCACCAATAGGGATAGGAATGTTGGCCTCAATAAAGTTCAATGCTCTATCGGGAAGTGTAAGAAAAAACCCTCTGCCATTATGCTGAATCCTCAGCCAGGCCGGGAATAAAATGGAATATGGGACCACTCTTTCCTTTAGCATTATTTTCACACCTTTAAATTACCATCTCTCTGCCTGGACTGCCATTGGGAAATTGGGATAAATGTGAATGTTGCTTGATTCATAATGCAATACCCCTTTTTCTCTGGTCAATTGCTAAATCGTATCCTGGCCCATGTAGTTCATCGCTTGTGCTATAACCGGCCTAGGATGTGTGCCAGGTTTAGGTCACGTTACTGGCGTCTGTGCGCTCTTTCAATCACAAAAGTATTAGAGAAGACCTGGTTGCCCAGAATTTTCCAAAGCAGGCCTTCTATCAGCTGCTTCATTGGGCCTTGACCTATCTTCTCGGGAAGGCCGGTAATTCAATATTATTACATCTGGATCTAGTCTCTAAATCCTTGCATTTTTACAGGGCCAGTTTTAAGTCTTTGGTAGTTCTGACCATCTGGCTTTTAAGAGCTTGAATGTCATCTGCCGTCGATCCTGTTCTTGTCTCAGCCTCAGTCACCCTAGCTCTTTCTTGTTCCATTTTGACCTTGAAGGAACTGTTATTTGTTGAAATATCATCCAGTTTGCGATAAATTTAAGCAAAACCCATCTGCATACTGTCTAATATCAGGCGCAGGTCAGGGGATTCCTGCCCCAACTGTCCTGATGCTTCTTTCATCTCAGCAGCCTGCCTTGGTCATGGTCAATTGGTCTGCCGTGTGTAGGCCTCTGTGTTACTTTGTTGTTTTGTCCCTTCCCCCTCTTTTAGTCATGGTGAGACTGGCCATAATTGCAGTTTGCTAAGGCGCGTTTTCAGACTTTTTGTGTATTGTCACTCTCTTCAATCAGAGTGATTTATTGCCCATATACAATGGTACTTCTTTCGGAAGGATCAAGTGAATTGCACTGTCTTTGCCCTTAGGCCTGGAGAGTGAAGTGTTATTACGGTGCACCCCTCGGGTTAGGGGAACACGCTCCATTTCCTACAGAGCCAAGGAATCTAACCACTGCAAATGTCTTCCTTGCCCCAACATGTTCACAGGGCCTCACACGGTCACCCAGTCAACCTCACAAAGCCAGATGCAACAGATCTCAAAGTTGAACCGACATCACACCACCGACTTGCTCTCCATTACTGTATCGATCCAACCATGCCAGCGCCATATCCTGAATCCTGCTCGGCCACACAGGGATGGGGCGAAGGGAGGCCTCACCTCTCTGCTTCCCAGTCTGCTGCGTGGCTCTCCATCTCGGGCCATGTTCCAGCGCTGCGCTGCTACAGGGCCCAAGCTTTGCTGTGTGATACACAACACGATGTGTAACTGCACCTCTCTTGCTGCAATGCATGCAAATGTTTCACTGAGCGCTCACGGCACCTTGACACTTTGCCTGTGGATTACACAGAGGCGCCTGGATTCATTTAACAGGGCCTACAGCAGATGGTTCAGCAGCACCTCCCCCTCACCCACCGCAAAGAATCATTTTTAATACTTTGTTCTCCATCCATAGACAAAGATCTAACTTGGGTCTGAATTACTTTTCGACATAATTCAACCCCTACACACGGACAAGACAGCTAGGATTAGTCAACAAGAACTTCAGCTGCATCAGCCAGTGCAAGAAAAAATTAGTCAGTGAGAGTAGGCTGGCTATCCTCGGTGGGACGCTCTTATACTAACCCTCAGAACAATTATGGGCACAGAAAGACCATCTCCAATTCAGGAAAGCCCTAAAGATACTCCTTTTCACCCATGTCTCCCAAACCATACCACAGCTCCGCGCATAGTTGAAATGTATATTTTAAAAGATTCCTCTTTGTCCGTGAAGGCAAGCTTCAGTTAGCTTTGATTGGCTATATCCCACTTATTTCCTTGATTCACTCTCTCACCCCTCTCTCTTCTCTAGTACTTTGAAGCACCTTGCTCGCAATGTACTGACATACAAACCACAATAAAAATAAATAAATAGACGTGATATATCACTTGAAGCCATCTGTATAATGCACATAGAGAAGATATGTGACTTGCTGTTCTCTTTGATAACACACCACTATTATGGAGGTAACAGAATTACCACTGTTTTTACTGCACCTGCAAATTCCTAGTTTGAGGAAAAGCAGAGGATTTACCTCCAAGTGGTAGATCCTCCACTTTTCCTCCAAAAAGCAGTGGAATTACAGCATGGGAATTACCTTTCATGATCATTCTACCAAAATCACAATGGACTCCAAAAACCGGGATTTACCCTGCCTTACCACCACTTGTAATACTGTGGTAAATCTCCAGGGCCAAGTGGTGGTAAGGGCAACCGATTTTGGTGGAATTCCCGTGGATTTGCCACAACATACTGCCAAACTCGTAATGACGCCCTAAATGAGACCATGGAGCAGAAGTTCTAGTCATAAGATAACATTGTTGAAGAATCAGGTATAAGAGTCATTAGGGGAAGAGAGGGTTTTTTAGTTTATGTATGCAGGCATACCTGAATTAGATCTTCTGTTCGAGGAGGCAGATGTTCATGTTCCTTTTGAACCTCTTGGGATTATATTCTGTTTTCAGGGTTGTAGAAGGTTGTTTCAGAATTTCAGCCTAATACTGTGAGATACTCCCTGTGTATTTCAGTCTTATGATCATAGGCGTAGTTAAGGTGTTCACCTGTGATCCGCTTAGCACATTTTAGGTACACATTTGTCTTATTAATACAAGTTCAGGTATTTAGCAGCAATTTTATAGAAGATTTGGAAAGTAATACAGTTGATTTTTGGTGTTATTCACTTTGCATCGGGGAGCCAGTTGAGGTTTCCATGCCTGCTGAGATATGGCCCCAGGGCTTGTGTCTCAAAATAAGTCTAGATGCTTTAGTTTCGAGAAGTTGCAGTTGGTATAGTTGGTTTTTGTTTAGTCCTAGAAAGTTACTTTTTCAATAGTCTAGGTAAGTGAGGACAAGGATTCTGGTCACCTCAATTTTCTTTGTGGATATTTCTGTAAGGATTTGGAGCTGGAAGTGAGTTTGGGGCCAGCGTTCCTATTTGTGGTTGTAGTGATTGTTTTTTTCTAATAAATTAGACCTCAATTATTTTCCTGGTCAGACAGGATGGGTGCCGAGACATGTCTCTTGAAGTGTTCTTTGATATTGCATATTGAGCTGCCTCATGACTGTTCAACAATGCACACCGAGTGGAAATCTCTCTTTTATAACTCTACGGTGTTGCTTGCAGAGAAGAGGTGTCTCTTGCAGTCAGAGTGCATTCACAGAAGGATTGCAACATTAGATTTATTATATATGGTTCACAGCAATGTTTTTTGCAGCGCTTTTTACAAACCAGACAGAGCGTAGCTGCTTTTTGCATGATTCTTCAATGGTGTATACAGAACTGAAATGCCTCTTCCAAAGCTCTTTATCATTGCTGTTGCTCAGAGTGATAACTCTCACAGAGATCTGTCTCTTTTAATGCTCTTTGATGGTGCTTCAAGCTTATTTTTGCCTCTTTCAGTGCCGTTTTACCAGTGAGCAGTGTGGTCTCTCGGAGCACATTTTGACATATAGGGATGCCTCTAGCATTACCATTGGATTGGGTGTGCAGTCATTTTTTTCAAATACAAAAGTTTCGAAAGGCAAACTTTCGAATCTTTTTTTTCAAAATAAAAAAGTTTCGAATGACAATTTATTTGAAAACATTTCGAAAGTTTGCCTTTCAAAACTTGGGTTAGGGTTAGGGTTGGGGCTTTGAGGTTGGCATGGGGTTTGGGGGGGCTGAGGGAACCCCCCCAAATATACACTAAAACCTTAAAACGTTAGATGGAGCTGTCCAGTGCTGAAATTACAGGACTGGACAGCTCCATGTAACGTTTCAATGTTACAAACAAAACAGCATTTAAATGCTACTTTTAACATGCAAAAGTGCATTTCAATTGAAACCAATCCATGACTGTTGTCGAGGGATTGGTTTCGAAAGAAATGCACTTTTGCACATGTTAAAAATAGTATGTCGAGACTTTTGTATTTCGAATCTTTTGATTCGAAACTTTGACCATTAACCATTGGATTGTACACATACACTACACTTGTTTCTTACATATTTTTTACTTATTTGTTGTTCATTTTTAAGGCACCAACCTACTGGTGTAGTGGGGGCCCCCTGTTTCCCTGTTGTGCTGGGGGCCCGCTGCCACATACAATGGGAGGGGGCCCCCTCAGAATTCAACAAGAAATCATTTCTTTTTGAAGTCACTCTGCCTTCATAAAGAAATGAACTCCATTACGGTGCGCTCCCTGTGACGAATCAACTTCTGGGGTACCAGTGGTCCAGAGATTAATATTGGTTTCTAAATAACCATGAATCAGCCCCACACCAATAACACACCAGTAGGGATCCCAACAGATTGGAATAACAAGCACATTATAAACCTTCATGTCCAATTTTGGTAACATGGATGGAACAGCAGGTTTATCCCTGAAAGTTTGTGGATCGTTGGTTAGTTGCACCACAGCAAAAATACAATTAATTCCCAATGATAAAAGGTTCTGTCCAGTGAAGGATGTATCAAATATATTGACTTTATTTATATCACAACAGTGTAACAATGCTACAAAATACAACCCACCCTGTAAATTAATGCAGAGAACATACAGTTTCAAAGAAGGAAAGAGATGCACTCTGGATTCTGACAGGAGGGTAGTTGGTATGGTTGATAACCACACAAGTTTAAGTTTACTTGGCCTCAGCACAAAGGGAACAATGCCTCTTAATTTGTCTCTAGGGGCATTCTGGGAAGGGCCAGGAGGACAGAACCACAATGTACCTTGTGCTGTAGGTGTTCTTGGTGCTCGTACAGGTAGAGTAGGCTTCAACATGATTTGCAGGCTTCTGCGGCAGAGTTCGAGATGGGAGTCAGCTCCGGGTATCAGATGGCAAGACGGTTCAGCGAGTGAAGGTGAATAAATGGCCGCAGACTGGTCTACACAGCGGCTCGGGTCAGGAACCATTGCCTCAGTGCTGATCAGTGGTTCTGAAGCACTGGTCGAGATGTATCAGATATCTTTAAGTGACTGCGGCTTGACAACTGTCAGCACTGCAGTCGGTTGGGGTTCGAGGAACTCAACTGGCTCGAACAAATGTCTTTTAAGGTGGATGTCGGTAAATGCTCATCTCCAAGCTTCTTCAATGGGATTGTGTCGTCCTGTAAGGCGGACGGCCCACAGCTGTGAAGTTTGTTACAGACAGCTGCCTTGTCCTTGGGTGTAGGTTCCGAGACCTTCTAGCACCTCCTATCCAGGAACTTGATGCAGAGCCTTGCAGGGTCCTATGAGTTCTGTTTCTTCCTCTGTTCCCTGGGATAGGTTTAGGGGAGGGATCTTGCTACCCTCTTTGGATATCCTGGCCTTCCCTCACTGGCGGAAGTTGTAAAGCAGACTGTACCTACATCCAGGGTCCCAAGGTTGAGTTCTTATTGTTACCTCAAATTACATCTGCCAATAGAGGGGCTCAGTCCTCTATTAAAGCTAAGTGTGCCACAGTGATTGGTGTAGGCTAAGCCTACCTTAATGAACCAACGCTAGATCCCTACCTACACTCTTCTGTATGCATGAGGTCATAACCAGAGTTCTTTGCAACAGGAAAGGTAAATGGGTAAAAACGTGTAATACTAAGCCCCACTTGTCTTCCTGTCTACTTTTGATCAAAGAGTCACTCTGGTTAATGGATCTCTCTGTTGTTCCTGATTAAAGCAACAGGTGTCCTTTGGAGCTTCAGCATGAACAAATTATCTGGCTGCTGGAAACCACATTCTCGTAACCTATGAATGGAGTCCCCCTACTATTGTGGCCTACTGCAAAAACTCACAGTCCCAGACATGACAGCTCACTGCCATTGATACTGAGGGTGGGAGCTGGCCTCAGGATGACAGAGTTACATATGTAAGGTTGTTGGGTTTTGTGTCTCCTTTGTTAACCTCTGCAGCCAGGCCCCATGTGGGCCTGTTTGAAGTACCATCTAACTAATATGTTAATTGCTGCCACCAGCCCCAGGGCTCAACACACGAGCAGTGAAGATCCATGGAGCCTTTGTTAGTTAATCAGACTGGTCATGGCAGGGGGAGGCTTGGTCCTCCCCTTCCTGGAGATGAAATAATGTACCACTGGCTGTCACGCTCCAACAAAATGTGACAGAGCAGACTGTGCCTGTAGGCTGTGTCCACCCAGATTACACAGGTCTATGAGTTTGTTGTGGTGTGAGCATAGGAAAATGTGTGCTGATTAGCCCAACACATTTTCCTGCGGTTGGACTGCCAACATTCCATTTAACTAAACATTTCAAAAAGCCCAGGTGAGCGAACACCCACCATGTGGATTGAAGAATTTCTCACACTCCTATAAAGGAAATTATTTCTTTATGAAGTCATAGGGCTAGCCCCCAACCCATAACATGGATGCCTCTGGATCCTCTGCACATAACGGGAACAAGTGTTCCTGACTGAAGCAGGGAGCTGAAGGCCTTGTTCAGGGGACAACAAATTCAAATAATTTAAAATATTTTTAAGTGTGTATGCGTGCATGTAAGTGTGTGTGTATATGTATATAGTATAATGTGTGTGTGAGTGCATGGTGAAAGGGTGCACATGTAAATGTACAGGTGGCTGAGTTTTTGTGAGTGTATGGTGAATAGTGTATGCGCTTGTGTTTAATGCCTGGATTATGTATTGGTAATCTTCATTACTACTTGTCCTACCACACATTTCTCGTCCCAGTACTTGTGAATGCAGCACTTTGCCTCATACACATTTACTGGGATGAGGTACAGGGTCATGGAGGCAATGACTGGCTTAGATGCCTGTAATCTTCATTACTCCTAGTCCCACTCTTCCGCATCCCAGAACTTACCTATAAGGCAAGGTGCCTCCTATGTAAGAACTGGGAATATGAAGAGGGACATGGAGGTATTTATGGGCAGAGGAGTTGATTTTGTGGGTTGGGGTAGTGGTTGGAAGGAGAGTGAATGTTTGGTGGACAAGATTTTGTGCACTAAATCATAATGGTCATCCATGTCCAGTCTAAGCAGGCATGATATGTGTTATTATTGGCTAGACAGACATTTTGGTGTAGCCAGTCTACTCATTTCCTACTTTGGATTTACATTTTTTTAACTGGGCATCTCTGATAAAGCAGTCTTGCTATATGTAATTACCTGGCAATACCGGCATTTGGGTGCTGCCATTCTAGCCATTTCTTACTGTGGCATTGTATATTTTTCTGGGTATCTGTGATAAAATATTCATGATAAGTGTTATTAAGTGTTATTGCTATGACAGGCATTTCGGTGCAAGCAGACTACATATGTCTTAATGTGGCATGACATGTTTTACTGTAATGTGTTATTATGTGCCTACACTCGTTTACATTGTGCATCCAGTTGGACATGTTTTCATTGTGGCATGGCATTTTTAATTAAAGCATTAATGTTTATGTGCACTGTTGGTGACTTGCATGTATTGGATTTTTTATTGGTATTACCCTACAAAACAATTGAGAATGCTCTGGCTTCTTTTTTCTATTTATACTGTTCCCCTAGTGCTGTGTGAGGCATGTATGATTGTGTGTATTGAGCAAGCGTGGTAGTTTTGGCCGGCCTAGAATGTGGCGCGATCCGTGATTTTTTGGTGAGCTGGGGGGAGGCCCCCTAAGCATGGCTCACGGGGGTGGGGGGGGCACATGTTGTGCTACGGCACTGCAACAAACGCAGTATGAGATTGCATCGTGGCGTCTGAGGTGTCTCTAACAGGACTCTTTGTTGTGCACACTGAACATGCTTGGTGATATTCCACACAGAGAAGAGAAGGCACTTGCATGGCTTTTGGATACTTCACATAGAGCCGAGATGTCTTATGCAGTGCCCAGGTGTGCCCCTGTATGCTACATGGAAAGATGGCTCTTGCCGAGTTCTTCTATATACCATATAGAGCAACGATGTGACGTGTAACATTATCTAAGAGTGCGAGATGTCCAGGGGTGTCTCATGTCTTACTCTTTAACAGTGTACACATACATGTCTATTGAGGGGCACTTTAGGAGTGCACATTTCACAAAGACAAAACTTGCAGTGCTGTTGGGTTGTGCGCACAGGGCAGAGATGCTTCTTGTAGCGCTCTTTCCTGGTGCACATATCTGGCGTGCACTGATATTGTGCGCAAAGCAGAAAAGGCTTTATAATGGCTCTATGATACTGTACCCGATCAAGCAAATATGTCTCTTTCAGGTCTCTGCTTCCGTGCAGTCAGAACAGGGATGTCTCTTGCAGGTCTCTATATCCGTGGACTCAGAGCATGGATGTATCCAGCAGGGCTGTTCGATAATGCACGTGGAACAGTCATTTCCTGTGCAAAGCGATGCCACAGTGCGCACGTTTCTTACGCTGCTCTTCTCGACTGATCATAATATGACGTCTCTTCAGAGTTCTTTGATGCTGCAGTGGAAGCGGGGCTGTCTCTTCCGCAGCTCTGTGATAAACCACACAGGGCCGAGGAGGCCTGTTTCCTTCGCTTCACATTAAGCCCGGGCTGCTGACTCTTCCCCTCGGTGGCCCTGCGCGCGCTTTGCTTCCCTATGCATTATTCTACATTTGCAAATGCTTGAATGAATTAAAAATAACCTCGGGGAGAAAGCAGGTAACCTTGCGAAGAACTCACTAGTTATCCAACACAGGAATATTCCTCTCTGTATCCTGAAGCCTGATCATTCCTCTCGCCTTTCTATGTGTATGCCTCTCCTGCTCCTTCCTCTATCCCCTCTCTGTCCTATCTTCCACTGAGAATCTGATTGACCACGCCCTTCTCCCGTGCATTATTATTGCGTGAATTCTCCATGTATCACGTTCACTCCTCATCTGTCCCATTCTCTTTCCCTCTCACGTCAAACCCATGCACTGCTGATCTCTGTCTATATCTGACCTTCCTCCCCTCCCTTTTGTTAATGTTTACCACCCCCTTCTCTTTCTTGCTGCGTTTCCCACTTCTGCCATTGTCCCTCTTTATCACTTGCCTGTCCCATTTAAGTGACATATGAAATCGAGGGGGACTCTGTACATGGGTGTGGCCTAAGGGGTGTGTGGCCCAAAGGGCGGCAGGTAAGTGCCGCCTCACCCTTCCCCCAACCACCCAGAGGGTGATGATTCCAGTATCTCTTATTTAAAGGGATTCCTGATGGGGGTCAGCCAATGCCTTCTTTCCTAAAGCCTGAAGCTCAGCCTTTTCGTCCATAATTGTGGCACCAGTCCCCTGCGCATCTCTTGGTTAACTGGGTGCATGGCAGGTTCCGGCACCACCATTATGGAATAAAAGGCCTTTTTTCTAAACTCTGAAGCTCCTGCATGATGGAACAATTCTTCCTCAAGTCTTTCTGAAGAGTGGATCTGGTTTGGTTGGATCTGAGGTATAAGGTGAAGGTGAAAGGATCCCAAAAAAGAGTTTGGATTAAGTTCACTTTCAGGTGTGAAAAAACACAGCCGGTCCAAAGAGGAGGAGTCAGGCGCCCAGCTGATGGTAAGTAAGCACGGAGCTGCAGAGATCCGTTCACAGAGGTATGGACGTGGTA
This sequence comes from Ambystoma mexicanum, assembly GCF_040938575.1. Taxonomy (NCBI): domain Eukaryota; kingdom Metazoa; phylum Chordata; class Amphibia; order Caudata; family Ambystomatidae; genus Ambystoma; species Ambystoma mexicanum. Next base: position 617,638,159 of record NC_090923.1, on the reverse strand, counting down.
CAGAGGAAAGGTACCACCTGCCTCCAGCTGATAACAGAAGGCAACTACAAGTAGCGAAGTAAAGGACGGAAGGGAGAAATGTAGCACGAGGCGCTGAGGAAAAGCACCTGTGCAGGACCCGGAACGGAGGAGGAGACCGCGGAATTGAAGTGAAATAAGAAAGTAGCAAACGAGGGGGGAGAAAAAGAAGGGTAGGGAGGCAAACACGGATGAAAGTAGTAGACAGAAAGCAGGCAAACTCCAAGAGTTGAAGGATGCAGTGTAAACCCGAAAGCACCGAAGCGAATAAGGTTGTAACGCCACAAAGCTACAACTGGACGTGATGTTAAAGGATACAATAAAGATAGAAAACGGACAAGAAAACAAAGACTAGACTGTAACCCAAAGAGAGGATAGGACAGTGAACATATAAAAGGGACAAAGTAGACAAACCCGCAAACCAAGGAGAGGACATGACAGAAGAGAAAACAGATCCTAATGGCGGTAGAACCGTCAAGAACTCCACAATCTCCAAGCCGGCAGGTGCGTGACAGTATGCCCCCTTCTCAGGGGCGGAACACCCGGCTTGCCCGGATGACTCAGGTGAAACCACCGAACCAGTACGGGAGCATGAAGGTGTGAGACAGGTTCCAAGGAGTCCTCAGAATGTGAATATCCTTTCCAATGAAGTAGGTACTGCAGACGTCCCCTTCTGTATCTAGAGTCCATGATCTTGGCTACCTCATATTCCTCGGGTGTTACATCCGTTACAGCTTGGGTCCTGAGGTTGGGGCGACCATAGGGATCGGCATGGTGTGCCTTGGGCAGAGAGGAGTGAAAAACCGGATGCATACAGCTCATGTGTTTGGGCAACTGAAGGCGATAAGTCACAGGGTTGATACGTTCCATCACCGAGAAGGGACCTAATTAGTTAGGGGACAGTTTGGAGGATCGTAGCCATTGTGGTAGATACTTGGTAGAGAGCAAAACCTTGGTGCCTTTAGTCCACATCTGCGAAGGCTGACGATGAGGGTTGCTCTGAGTGCAGTGTCTGCATTGACTGTCCTGCAAACCATCTTTGGCAGTTTTGTGTGCTTCAGCGATGTTGGAGAGGATGGCATCCACTGACGGCACAAGGGACGCTTAACTGTTCTTAGGTAACAAAAAGCAAGGATGATAACCGTAGGTACAGAAAAAAGGACTGAGTTTGGTGGCACTGTGTCTGGAATTGTTATATGAGAATTCGGCCAGTGGAAGCAAGGCTACCCAATTATCCTGTTGTTGGTTTACATAACAGCAGAGGTATTGCTCTAACAAGGCATTCAGTCGTTTGGTTTGCCCATTGGTCTAGGGATGGAAACCCGAAGACAGGGCTCACTCAATGCCCATCCTGGCACAAAAGGCCTTCTAGAAGCGTGAGGTGTATTGGCTTCCCCGGTCAGAAATAATTTTCTCGGGTATCCCATGAAGGCGAAAAATGTCCTTAGTGAAGACTGATGCCATCTCAGCCGCAGAGGAAACCCCTGGAAGAGGAGAAAAGTGTGCCATTTTGGTGAAGGTGTCCACAGTAATCATTATACAAGAGCATCCCTCGGAGCGAGGTAGTTCCACGATGAAATCAGTACTGAGGACGCTCCGTGGTCTTGTTGGTGGGGCTTCTTGTTGTAGTAGACCAACCGTTTGTTGGCTGTTGTATTTGGCCTGGTTACAAACTGGGCAAGACTTAATACACTGGATAACATCTTTCAGCAGACCTGGCCACCAAAAATGTCGTTTGAGTAGTTCCAGGATGTTTAGTACCCCCGATGGCCAGCCAGACGATCGTCATGGCACCATTTAAGAGCACACCGTCTTGCGACAGAGTCGGGCAGAAACAAACAGTGGTTGATAAATAGTAAACCGATCCACTTGTGGACAACGTCTCTTGGGTTGGGCTTGAAGGTTTTGTGCTTCAAATTGGTGGTATCCTTAACCTTCTGAAGGAAGGTGGTTAATAGGCTAATGATCCTGTTCCATGGAAAGAACAGTTCCGGAAGATGATCAGAAGACACACCAGAAATGGGTATCCATGAAAGGGCGTCTGCCAGTACATTCTTACAACCTGGTATGTATTTAACTGTAAAGTTGTATTGAGCAAAAAGTGTGCCCATCTAGCCTGATGAGAATTTACGCATTCCATCTGTTGGATAACTGTCATGATTCCTGCCACTCATGTCCCCAGCTCTTCAAGATGTCAGGCTGGAGCCAGGCCACGATCATCTACATGGCCCTCAAGGGCCTCTCCATTCCTCTCTATTCCTCCAAAGACCCACTTGGAGTCAGACTTGGCGCTTGTGGCACCAGACTCACTCACTCCCATAGGATAACATTGGGGATTGGACTTGTAGTGCATTGAGGGGGACAAGATGGATGCCCCCACATATTTCGGTTCCCAGAACTGCATGTGCAGTCTAGTCTTTTGGGTGTGGTTCAGCCCAGAGACACCTGGGATACCCAGAGACTATTTAAGCCACGCCCAGGCTGAGAAACATGCTTTGTGTTTTCTGCATCTGCAGCGTGACACTCACCGTGTTCGGGTCGGTCTCCAGTAGGCCTGCATCTTTCTTCTGCGCTCAGCTCCTGCAAGAACAAGAACACCGTTAGGAACAGCCTTACCTTGCGGCGCTTCTGCCCATCATTCATCGCTTCTTCTGTTCTGCGGGCATCTTCTGCACTGTCATTCCCATCCCGGTGGTGGTCCTTGAGGCGGTATAGAACTTGACAGAGATGTTGTTGATGGGTTTGGTGAGAGGAGGAGTAAACCAGGATGTCATCGAGATAAATGATGGTACAATGATAAAGGAGGTCAGAAAATAGGCGGTCCATGAACCTTTGAAATACGGATGGAGCGTTGACCAGACCGAACGGCATGACACGGTATTCAAAATGTCTGTACGGGTTGTGAAAAGCGGTCTTCCATTCATCCCCTGCACGTACACGTAACAAGTGATAAGATCTCCTCAGTTTCAATTTAGTGAATACAACGGCTCCTTGTACCACCTCTAGAATATCCTTTATGAGGGGCATGGGATACCTATGCCAGATGGTCACTCGGTTAACACCTCTGTAGTCAATTCACGGCCTAAGCTCCTGATTGTCTCTCTTTGCGACAAAAAACAGAGAAGCCCCAACAGGAGAGCACAAGGGTTGAATAAGGCCATTGAGCAGATTGGAGTCAAGATATTTTCTTAGTACTTCTTTCTCCGTCAACAAGAGTGAGAACATACAGCCAAAAGGGACAAGGGCATCCGGCAGTAGGTCTATAGCACAATCCTCGGGTCGATGTGGTGGTAACTCCTCAGGATCTTTATCCAAAAACACTTCGCTGAATTCACGAAGGTCGGTCGGAACATTATGGACCCCCAATGTGGTCCGAGTAACAGAGAAGTCAGTTAATGCTTTTACTGTAGAATAATGGGTACCTGAAAGGCATGACTTGAGACAATGTTCTGAGGTGAAGGCCATCTGATTTTTCAACCAGTCTATTGTTGGATCGTGTTTCCTTAACCATGACACCCACAGGATGACTGGAAAATGGGCTGCGCTGATTAAGTCGAACTGGATCACTTCAGTGTGTTGCAACACTCTCATGGTCAGTGCCACTGTGGTGTGGGTTATGGGTCCAGAACTCAAGGGTCTGCCGTCAACTCCCTCAACTTTCTGGTCCTCATCCTTTTCCAGGAGAACTATTCCATTCTTGTTTGCCCACACAGTGTCCATAAAACATCATGCCGCTCTGCATGAGGGGGCAAGATGTTTATCGGTTGTGGGTCCATGTGTAACTATATGGTAACTATCATCAACCGGTTGTCATCACATCACAGAGGATGAGACCGACATAGTGGCATAGGGACTGGAAGGACAGCCCCGGAAACTAGTCCCTGTTAGTTCCGAGGTTGTCGTTTCCCGAACGGCAAGGTGGGACTTCAGGGCAATCTCTGAGTAGGTGTTTATCTGATCCGCAATACATGCAGAGATTGTTCTCCTTGCATCTTGTGCGCTCTTCTGGGGTCAAAGGTCCTCGGGTAATCCCGATTTGCATAGGTTCGTCTCTCGGTGGTAGAGGTGAGGAGGGGATTGGAATAGAAGAGTCTGGATGGAATGGTGGGGTGCGACCCTTTGTCCTTTCGGAACACCTTTCTGTAAGGCGGAAATCAATCTGCAGTACAGCCGACAGCAAGTCAGCAAACGTGGTAGGTCTTGAATAACAGGCCAATTCGTCCTTCAGTTCTTCTCTGAGTCCCCATCTGAATATGGTGTATTTTGAGGTTTCGGGCCAACCGGTTTCTGCCGCCACATGTTTGAACTAAGAGATATAGGACAACAGATCTGAGGGTCCTTGGCGTATATCAAGTAGTTCTTCGCTAGCTACTTCAGCCAACCCCTGCCTCTCAAAGGTTTCCTTAAATTGTGCAGTGAAAGCCCCATAATCCTGTAGAAGGGGACTGGCACCGGTTACCAAAGGGGTAGCCCAAGCAAGAGTTTTCCTGTCAAGTTGGAGACAAAGAAAACTGATGCAAGCTTGACGGATGCATAAGTCTGAGGCTGGAAGGTGAAATGAATGATACATGCCTCCATGAATTCTTTAAATTTCCTGGGTGAGCCATCAAACTTGCCTGAAGCTAGGGCCATTGGAGGGAGTTTGGTGCGCTGTTGATCCCTATTGGTCATCATCTGACGAAGGGTAACATTTTCAGTCTTGAATGTTTGTACTTCTTGAGTCAGACCCTGGACAGCATTTACCAAGTCCTGTAGCTGTTCAGCGGTAGCCAGCGTAATAGTTGTTGGGCATTGCAATCTGTCAGGCCTATGATCAATTCTGTCTAATTCTTCTTGTTCATCACTGAATACAACTTCCCCATCCTCCTCACCTGTGTCTTACAAAGATGAATAATGAGGATGTCTTTGCTTCTTTCGATCCTTTCACTTTTTTCTGAAGAGATACGGCCTCCCCCGGGTAGAAGCCACTCTGCTGCCCTGGTATAATAAGGTAGGCAAAGGACTCCCTCCCGAGAGCACCAATGAGAAGATAAAGCCAAAGCTGAAAAAAACTCTCTGGTGGATGATGGAATAGTTCTTCCTCAAGTCTTTCTGAAGAGTGGATCCGGTTTGTTTGGTTCTGAGGTATAAGGGAAGAGGATCCCAAGAAAGAGTTTGACATAAGTTCACTTTCAGGCGTGAAAAAACACAGCCGGTCCAAAGAGGAGGAGTTAGGTGCCCAGCTGATAGTAATTAAGCACAGAGCTGCAGAGATCCGTTCATAGAGGTATAGATGCAGTACAGAGGAAAGGTACCACCCACCTCCAGCTGATAACAGATAGCAACTACAAGTAGCGAAGTAAAGGACGGAAGGGGGAGATGCAGCGCGAGGCGCTGAAGAAAGGCACCGGGGCAGGACCCGGAACGGAGGAGGAGACCACGGAATTGAAGCAGAATAAGAAAGTAGCAAACGAGGGGGGCGAAAAAGAAGGGTAGGGAGGCAAACACAGAGGAAAGTAGTAGACAGAAAGTGGGGAAACTCGAAGAGTCAAAGGAGAAACACTAGCGTGTAAACCTAAAAACACTGAAGTGAATAGGGTTGCAGCGGCACGAAGCTACGACCGGACGTGATATTAAAGGATACAATAAAGATAGAAAATGGACAAGAAAACAAAGACTAGACCGTAACCCAAAGAGAGGACGGGACAGTGAACATAGAAAAAGGACAAAGTAGATAAACCCTCAAACCAAGGAGAGGACATGACAGAAGAGAAAACAGATCCTAATGGCGGTGGAACAGCCAAGAACTCCACAATCTCCAAGCAGGCAGGTGCGTGACAGCCAGGACTGTGTTGGTCACAGCCCTTGGCACAGAGGCAGGTGTTTCGCTGGGTCTTGGCAACAGCACCCATCAGCCAATTACACAATCCAGGCCTTCCGTCCTCATGCCTTTTACTACTCCCATTGGCCAGTCCACCATCGCCACTGCCCCTACTGACCAGAGCGACATTAGCCAATCAGAGTCTACACAACTGGCCAAGAGGAGTAAGTGTGCTTCAGCACAAGAGGCTGGGACCCCAGACACTGATCCAGCCTCTGGCACGGCAAGGAAGAAGCCTTTCAATAAACAGGAACTGAACTTCCTTTTGGACATGCTGGTGGGCTCAGGTTGCCATACTACGCCTGCCCAGCGTCAGGTCCACTGGCAGTTCATTGTGGATAGTGTTAGTGCCATGGGATATTAAAGGCGCACAGCTCAGGATTTCTACAAGCGTTGGACTGACCTCTGATGCTGTGCAAAACAAAAGCGGGCCTCTAATTACTCCCTGACTCTGGTGACTGGCAGTGGGCCACCACCAGAGGAGGATGAACTCAATCCGCACGAGGAAATCTCTGTGGAGTTCATTGATCGGGAACTTATCCAGGGAGTGGGAGAGATGCCAGATTATGATGTAACGTCTGGTGAGTGTTGATGCTTGTGTGTCCAGCCCATGTGTGTGTTGCTTGTGTGATGTGTTGTGATTGACTGCCAGTTCAGGCTATGTATTCATGAGTGCCATGTGTGACACATGCAATGCTTGACTTATGCGTGCTTGTAGTGATGCAGTCTGCATGCAGGCCATGTGCTGCACACAGGGGCAGTCGTCATCAGCACACATTCACCCTACTTACATGCAAGTCACTCGGCGGACTATCCTGTCCATGTTCAAGCTCACTGACATGTTAGCATATAGCCTGTGCTGTAGTTCCACTCAACACTCGGCCTATGTCATCACATGACTGACGGCTACGTGAGGTCACCCTGCAAGCTGCTCCTCTTCACAGGCATGCTTCCTTGCCTCTCCACCACCCTGCAGCTCACTGTCTCCATGTTACTGGTGATTTCCGTTTTAGACTACTGCAATGACCTGTTCCCCATTCGTGTGTACATGCACACTTCCCTCTTCAACCCTGCCAAAGCTGTACTGTGGGGTACTTCCTTTGTCCTTGATGCAGGGTGTCTCTCTTGGACTGTGCAGATGGCACAGGCTCAGAGTGGACATGAGTGTTCATTCATGGACCATGTGCACTTCCTGCAAGCCCCTATGGGTCCGTGGCAGGCTACTCATTGTACTACATCTCCAGTATTTTGTCTGTCTCATGGTATTTGGTCATCCATATCATGCTCACTTAGGGTCACTTCCTGATCACGCACATGTTTAGGTTGTCCTTGTCTGTGTCAAGCACAGGCCTCCCTCTGTTACAGCCACCCTGCCTCTAGGCTAGTGGTTTTGTGGCTTCTGCTTGTATAGATGTACTTGTGATGGTTCCTCATGTGTCCTGCTTACTCTCCACCTCTCATCTGCTGTAGTCTCAGTTGACTGAGATGATTTAATTGACACCTGCCAACGCTGTCTACAACTTCACAGTACTCTGGTCAGCCATTCAGATCCATGCACTGCCTTCCTGCCATTCCCGGGGGCGGGGGGATTCACTGCATCCCTACAACCCAGTGCCAACACTTTGCACATGATTACTGCACTTGCCCTTACAGTGCCGTCATGTTACAAGATTGACATCACTACGTTTTTGGTCCTGTTGATAGTTGAGGATGTACACATATGCTGCACTGCACCCACGCACTTCTGAGCCATGTTTCACCCTTCAACATGCGTATTCACTTGTGTGATGTGAAAGTGACCTGGCATGTATGTATCCATGTGCCTCCCTTCACTGTATTTCAATGCACTTGTGTTGGTGCATCCTGTGACATGTGTACCTTTTTTGATATTTCATTTCTTGTAGTGCATGTTGACATGCATTTTACATGTGTCATAGACAGTTCTATTTGACTTACTGCTGTGGCGATTTGGGAATTGTGCCATGGCTATGCTACGTGCCATCTCTTGGTTGACATCTGTCATTTTAAGCTAAGATCTATGCCTGCCAGAAGGTTGTGTGTGATGCAGGTGATATGCAACATGCAGTACATGTGTGGGATTCGCATTTGACACACATCCATGTCTGCTTTCAGGGTCCCCTTCCATTTCATTGCCACTGCATGCCAGAATGTGTGTCGTGTGTGACATGGCTTCCTCATGTGTAGGCCCTCAATATTGTGTTGTCTGTGTGTGTGGTATGTGCTGCTGACATGTGTGCTCACATGTTTTTTTTTTTGTTACAGGTGATGATGCACCGGAAGCAGAGGAGGAGGAGATGGCAGGCAGGGTGAAGTGTTCAGGTCAACAACCATGCACCAGTGGTGGTCGTGGGTGGTAGGCAGAAAACATCAATTGGTGCTCCAGGCCATCCTGTCCAGGCCCGCCTCTGGGTATGGCTCTGAGGATCTCTTTGACTCTGATGTTTAATCAGATGCTCATCAATCCGTGTCGTCGATGGTGGGTGATTCTGCAGTGGACGCTGTTCTGTCCGCCACACCTACAGTGGGGGTTGAGCCCTCAAGGGGCCAGTCAGTGTTGGAATGTCTGCCTGTGGTGGTTACGGGTGCAGAGTCACGTTCCACACCAGATGGAGGAATGCAGTTCTGCCGCCCCAGGCAGTGCCAGCACAGCAAGGACCACGTCTCCTTGGGCCCAACAGGTTTGGTGTCCAGCAACGCGGTGGCCATTAGCCACCGGGAAACAATGGGAGGGAGAATGCCATGTATGCCATTGCTCAGCAACAGGGGGGAGCGATTGAGATGTTGGCTCAAGGCATGGAACGTATGGCCGATTCCATTCTCCTCCCTGATAGGCAGGTGGAGCTCCAGCAGCAGGCAACGCCGTCCACATGCCGCTCACTCAGCCTGGGCACTGCGGCCTCCAACAGGGCCCACTGGGCTGACTGGTGGCTCTGCGCTCAGCTATTGCTGCTGAAGGACAGGCCCACAGGGAATCGCTGAGGGAAGATAACACCTCCCTCAGAAGTACTCTGGCTGCATTCATTATGAGCAAGGGGACACAGGCAGAACAAAGGATGGAGCAGCTGGAACACACCATCTCGGCTGAACTCCATGCAAGCCGGGAGGAGGTCCATCTGTCACGCGAGGCCTTGCTGGCAGAGCTCCGTGTTACATGTGGGTCCTTGCAGGAGGAACTCTGTGTTACACGCGAGGTGCTGCATGGCGACCTCCGTGTCATATTCCTGCAGAACCAGGCTCACCAGGCCCGCATGCTTGCTGCCGTCGAGGGCTTGCTGGGGCTATGCATAGTCAGGCACCTGTGCCACGCGCACCTCCTGTTGTACAACCAGGGGATGATGACGATGACGTATATCTCACTCAGGTCGGGCCGTGAAGACCAAGAGCCCATGCAGGATTTTATTTTTGTCTCACCTTCATCACATGTGGGTGTGTGTCCGCCGCACCTCCTCAGGGGCCACTTTGACCATTTTTTTTGTCTATTGTGCATTTCTGTTAAAGTGTGGTGCTATGTGGCATCCGATGGCATCCACTGTGTGTTCCGGCTGGGCCCATACAGGCTTGTCTCGTGTTTGTGTTTGTGGCTTGGGGTCCGGACACATATCCCGCTTCTGCTTCCCCTTTCCATGGGCTTGCAAGGATGGCACTGTGTGACAGTAACTTACACAGAGGCATTGGACTTCTGTCATATCTGTGGCCAGTCTGAAGTCAATCTTGTGTATACACCCCTAGTGGTGATTCATGATGGTTTTTCCAGTGCATGGTTGAACTGCATTTTGGTGAGTATATTGTTGACTGTGCATGATTTAATTTTGATTTTTCATGTATTGCCTTGACTGTATACATTGTTGATGCGCATAATGCTGTATGCAGTCCCATGCCCCCTTTACCTTTCGAAGCCACTCTCATGATGGTAGGGGGACGTGTGGTGGCGATGTCACAATGAGGCACTTTTGCTATGGTGTTTCCTCACTGTCTGACATTGTCACTGTTGGGTCCTGTGTTCATGATGTTGTATGCTGGTAAATTGGTAGTCCTGTGTTCGTTTTGCTTATGATGTGTCACAGGATCGGCAATATGTTTCCCCTGCAGATGTGTCCACAATGGAGTGGTTCACACGGGAAATGTACACAACACTGAAGGTTCATGTATTTCCCATGCTAACATGCATTGAATAGCCCTGCAAACACACCCCCACCCCCATCACCAACCCAACATCCACCCACGCACACACTACTTGCCTTCTGAGACGTGAAGTGTCCCTGCTGCACAAGTTCACACTGACTTTCATGATCGTGAACTGGTGCCGCAGTCTCATTTTTCTGCTTTTTTTATGCAGCTGCAGGGGTTTCCAGGCCGCAAACAGCGCTCACTGTACTGTGTTGTGTAGTGAGTGGGGTGCTGCCGGGAACACCCCATAGCACCTGCATTTTCTTTTCTTCTTTGGGATTTCCTGAAATGCATGCCACAGAAGGTTGGAGGTTTTGGTGTTGACATCTTTGTTGGCATGCATTTACCTACTTTTAGTATAGGGTGGATATTTTTGCTTACTCTTTTCTTCAGAGTCTGTGACTGAGGGGATTGTCTGTGGTCTGTTTCCATTTGTGACGGTGCACTTTGTGACAGTTGTGTCATGTGAGTTGATATTTTTATTGTAGTTTTCACATTGCATGCCATGGCATGGTGTGTGGGGTGGGTGACATGGGGTTGGGGGAGGTTTACGTGACATACCAGCATTTGGATGTGATATTTTGCATGGGGGGGTCGAATATGTAGCTTGCATGTGTGCCTTTTGGTCACACTGGATTGTGTTTGTTTAAGTGGCTAGGGATGCACACAATGCTGCAATTTCAAGGAGACATTCTCAGGGTGTTCAGGTTGTGACAGTTGTCTGTCCCTTTGTCATCATCGATTGTCACCTGGAATGTGCCAGGCCTGTGTGCACTCCGCAGGGGGGGAGTTTAGGTGAAAAATGTAGCCACAAGCTGGGTACGGGCTGCCTCACCATGTACTCTATCCCCTCCCATGTGCAGCAGCTGTGCGTGTGGTTGGGGATGTGGGGGCATCACCATTACACCTGTACGCCCAGCCAGGTTGCAACATTGTGCAGGACACATGCTGCCACAATGATCCTGAACACTACTGGGGGCAAATATAGTAGCTGCCCACCAGAGCGGTCAAAGAAGCGGAAACGTGACTTGAGCACTCCGAATGTGCACTCCACTATGCCCCGGGTTGCAATATGGGCTGCGTTGTATCTTACCTGGGGTGGTGTGGTGAGGTTCCGTATTGGCGTCATCATGTAGATGCTCAGAGGGTAGGCACTGTCCCCTGGGTGGGTGATAATGGTTGTCATTAGTTGGGTTTGTGTATTTGTCTGTGTGTGACATGCATCCATGTGCACAGGCATTTGTATTCACCAATGAGCCATGTGTTGTCATACCTCCCAGCTTCCCGGTCCCGGTGTAGGGCTGACATTCTGAATATGAAACTGTCATGGGTGACCCGGGATAGTTTGCATAGACAGAGGTGATGATTCCTTTGGCATCACATACAACCTGCACGTTGATGGAATGCCAGTACTTGCGGTTGCGATAGATGTGCTCAGTGGCCCTAGGTGGATGTAGGGCCACATAGGTGCAATCAATGGCACCAAGAACTCTGGGGAAGTGTGCCACCCCGTGAAAGTCCTGGACCATGGCCTGCCTTTCTGCAGTGGTTCACGGCATGTTTATGTGCCTGCGGACTGAGGGGCATGCAGTCATGATTGCCAACACCTGGTGTAGGCAGCGTGACTGTTTGGCCTGTGAGACGTCCCTAACTATGGCAGTTGTCCACTGAAAGCACCAAGTGGCCAAAAAATGCAGGACATTGAGCACCTTTTCCAAGGGGCTCAGTGCTTGGGAGCACAAGGTGGGTGATGTGAGGTCATCCTCCCACTCAGTGACCAGGTCTAGGATGATATGAGGTGGAAAGCTATACCTGCCATAGACCTGGTCATCAGGCATCCCAAAAAGGCTGGTCCTGGGTAAGAAAATGAAGGGCCTGGCTATCCTCCTCCTGCCGTGTGCCATGGTCACTGCTGTGAGAAATGGGACATTCATCGTAGCTGTATATTCTTCTTTGTTGTTTGCGTGCACTTTTATGCTACGCGGGGGTTCTTCCACCTGCTTTCGCGTGGCGGACATGTTTCCGGCTTCACGCATCTTTTGGCATGCAGGGTGTGCCCTGTTCAATTCCATGAATACGTGTTGTTAGCGCACGTGTGGACGTTGCGGGCATTTCGCTGCTGAACTTCCCCTGTTATGCCCACATTTTTGCATGTTGTTCCCCATTCCGCGTGTTCTGCCCCCTTTTTAGGTGTGTGCGCTGGACGTTGTGTGCCTCTACTGGGTGACTCGCGCACAGCTTTTGGGTTGTTGCAGTGACGTTTGCGCCACACGCGGATTCCACGCAGGTCCCAGGTAAGCCAGGCGCAGGGCCTTGCATGAATCGGGAAATGGGCGCATGCGTATGCTGCATTTTTTACGCTTGTGCCACACATTTCAGTGCACAATCATTCAATGAATCGCCCCGTTCATTTTTTTAACGAGTAACAAAAGCATAAATTACAAATCTAACAATCCACAACCAACAGCAGTGACAAATGACAGAGAGAAAAAATAAAATAATAATAATAATACGAATAATAAGATATAAACAATTCACTCATACAGCACATTAAAAGCATTGCAAATGCAAGCATATTCTTTCTTTTTTAAGAAGCCTTTTCCCTAGCAGAAAGCGTCAAGAGACTATTAATACAATGTTCATGAAAAGGTCTAGCCACATTCTTTCACAAACTCAATATTTGCCTTTTTTCATGTTCACCCATTAGTCCACTTGGCTCCTCCGATTCCTCTCCTTACGGTCTGTATCCTAACCCCTTTGAATTATTTTCTCCTAACAGGTTTATCCGTTCCCTCCCTTTCTTACCCTCCTGTCTCCCTCCTCTCCCCCTCTCTTTCCTCTGATTCGCCAGTCCTAGAAAGCAGTATCAGTCAGATACGATTCACAATGTACTATTTTTCCCCCGGAAGCGTTTCCATGAGCTTCCTACCTTCTCCTTACCCCACCCCCACACACAGACATCACAGACGGTGACTTGGAATGACAGCACTTCTCTTCAGCTTATTCCCTGTAGGATGAGCGCCTTCTTCCATTCTAAATCCCTCCATCGCACTCTCAGCGCATAATTGAAATGTATGTTTTAAAACCTTCCTCTTTATCCAGAAAGGCAACTTTAGTTAGCTTTGATTGGCTATGTCCCAAATTACTTCTTTCCTCGCATCACTCTCTCAGCCCTCTCTCTCCTCTTGTATTTTGAAGCACCTTCCTCCCAATGTAGTGGCATACAGTACGCACAATCCCCAAGACATCTCCATTATGCACATAGAGAAGGTATGTGACTTGCTGTCCTCTTTGATAGTGCATGGAACACAGATTATTTTATTTTTTGAATTTTATAATACACTAACTCATGGTGGTCCAACTTCAAAGCGCTTGGGGGAAAACAAAACAGGACATTGAGTACAATACAAAGGTGAGACATATACACAAGGAATAGGAAGCATGGGATGATGTTACACACCCACGTAGTCTGCTTAGTTAATTAGTATCTGATACATCAGCTGACATTTTGGCTACATAGAGTGGGTAATGCTTATGACACGGAACCATTGGGTAAGGAAATCCCGCTGCTTGCAGGTTATTTTATTGCAAGAAACATTAAAAAAGTGGACGTTGGAACAAGTCAGGCATTTTGCAGGGCTGTCAGAGAAATTTGAGGTTATAAAGTAATCACTAAATCCCTCATTGCGAGTTTGGTGTTGCGGTAAAAAAGTGTTGGTAATTCTGTTACGCCATTATTCGGAGGTAACAAAATTGTCGCCATTTTTACTGCATCACTGAATTCCGATTTTGGAGGAAAAGTAGAGGATTTACCACCAATCGATGGAATTACTGAGTGGGAAATACCACTCACGATGATTCTGCCAAAATCTCCATGGAGTCTTATGGACTTCACAAAAACAGGGATTTACACTGCCTTTCCACCACTTGTAATCCCGCAGTAAATCTGTGGGTCCAAGTGGTGATAATGTTAAGTGATTCTGGTGGTATTTGGGTGGATTTACCACCAACATACTGCCAAACTCATAATGAAGCCCTTGTGTGGCCATGGCAGAGAAGTTCTAGTCATAAGATAAAAGTGTTGAACAATCAAGTATAGGAGTCATTGGCGGAAGGGATTTTTTGATTTTTTTTGGTTAATGTACACACGCTTATCTGAATTAGATCTTCTGTTCGTGGAGTCAGATTTTCACATACCTTTTCAACCTCTGGGGGTTATATTCTGTTTTCCGGGTTGTGGGAAGTTGTTCTAGAATTTCAGACCTAATACTGTGAGACTACTCCCTCTGTGTTTCAGTCTCTTGATACTGGATGCAGTTTCGTTCTTAAACTGTGATCGGCTTATTTCTTTATTCATTGTGCATTTTTGTAAGGGGCTTATACATCAAGAAATTGTGATTAAAAGTGCCCACAGGCTAAACGGGAGGAAGCATGGGAACAAAGGCAAATAGAATAAACAGATGAACAGGAAAGGGGGCGGTCCTGCTAGACCTTGTGTGCCTTCAGAACGTGCAAGTGCAGGGAGAGAGGGAGGGGGTAAATGCTGAGAGTTCCACAGTGGGAAGAGACGAGGAGTATGTTGTGCAACAGTAAGTGCCTGCCCGAGACCGCTAGTAACAGAGTGATCACCTGCCAATAATAAGTGCAGGCCTATGAGAGCTTAAGCCAGTGGGTGCCCAAAGGCAAGTGCTGGGATGGGGCAAAGGCTGAGGGTGATTGGGGGAAGGCGGGAACCATAAGGACACATAAGGGCCCTGGCCAGCAATCTCAGCAACTGTGGGGTATTAGAATAGGAGTAATAGGGGGAAGGAGGAGGTGAAGAGGAAAGTTTTGAGGAGCTTCTGGAATTTGAGGAGATCAGGCTCAAGATGAACAGGAGGGGGAGGCTGTACCAGAGGAGGGAGCCAGGTGAGGAAAGGGATCTGCCACCAGCTTGCAGCTTAGAAAAGTGCCTGACACACAGAGTTGGAGCCAGAGGAGCGTAGAGATCTTAGCGCCTTTTAGGTACAGATTTGTTTATATAAGAGTTCATGTATTTAGTAGCAATATTGTAGAGGATTTGGAAAGTAATACAGTTGAATTTTGTGCTATTCACTTTGCGTCAGGCAGTCAGTTCAGGTTTCCATGCCTGCTCAGATATGGTCCCAGGTCTTGGGTCCAAAAATAAGTCTAAATGCTTTAGTTTGGGGAAGTTGCAGTTGGTATAGTTGTTTTTTGTTAGGTAAGCGAGGACAAGGGCTCTGGTCACCTCAATTTTCTTGGTCATTTCCAAGTAGGGGTTAATTCTCCTGAGGATTTGGGGCTGGAAGTGAGAGTTTTGGGCTAGCGTTCCTATTTGTGGTTGTAGTGATAGTTTATTGTAAAAAATGAGACCCTGATTCTTTACCTGGTCCGACAGGATGGGTGCTGAGACATGTCTCTTGAAGTGTTCTTGAACATTGCATACTCAGCTGCCTCATGACTGTTCAACTATGCACACACAGCGGAAATCTCTCTTTTATAAGTGTATGGTGGTGCATGCGGAGAAGAGGCGTCTCTTGCAGTAAGAATGCATTCGGAGAAGAGGTTTTACATGCAATTTATTTTATATGGTTCAGAGTGATGTTTCTTGCGCCGCTTTAACAAAGCAGGCAGAGCGTAGATGCGTCTTGCATGATTGTTAAATAAAGAATTGAAATGTCTCTTCCAAAGCTCTTTATCATTGCTATTGCTCAGAGTGATATTTCTGACAGACATCTGTCTTGTTTAAGGCTAATGATGCATTGGGCCTCATTACGACCCTGGCGCTAAGGGGTCTGCGCCAGCGTTAGCTGCG
This sequence comes from Ambystoma mexicanum, assembly GCF_040938575.1. NCBI lineage: Eukaryota > Metazoa > Chordata > Amphibia > Caudata > Ambystomatidae > Ambystoma > Ambystoma mexicanum. The sequence goes on along the minus strand of NC_090923.1, from coordinate 617,622,278 downwards.
CGGACCCCTTACCGCCAACTACGAGTTCCTGGAGCGCCATGGTCATTTTTCCGCCCGCTTTTTGCGGGCGGAAAAATCCATGGCGCTCTGGGACCTTGGTGTTAATTACGCCACCGTATTTTACGGTGGCGTAATTAACTCCTTCCCCACTCCCATTGAGCCCTATGGGGCCGAAATGGGAATGGGGAAGGGTAAATGGGTCAATGGGGACTTACCGCCCCGCCGACCTCGGAATGGGGCGGTAAGTCCGCCATCCGCCATGGCGTAAAGGGACTTTGCGCCATGGCCGGAAAGTCCGTCGCTGGCGGAAAAAATCCGCCAGGGTCGTAATGAGGGCCATTAAGTGTAACTTGCCTGTTTCCGTGAAACTTAACAGTGAACAGCGTGCTCTCTTGGAGCACACCTTTACATATAGGGATATCTCTGACAGCGTCATTTGATTGTATACATAGACTACACGTGTTCCTTAGATATTTATTTACTTATTTGTGGTTAATTTTTAAGGAGCCAACTGCTGAATGAGATTGTGTCGTGACGTCCGAGGGTCTCTTGCATGGCTCTTCGTTAGTGCATGCAGAGAAGAGGTGTCTCTAACAGCACTCTGTGTTGTTCACATTGAACAGTGATGTCTCTTTCCAGGCTTAGTGATAGTCCACACAGAGAAGAGAAGGCACTTGCATGGCTTTTGGATACTTCACATAGAGCCGAGATGTCTTTACAGTGCCCAAGTGTGCCCCTGTATGCTACACAGAAAGATGCCTCTTTCCGAGTTTTTCTAGAAAGCATATGGAGCAAAGATGTGACTTGAATGATCTGACAGTGTGAGATGTCCAGGGGGGACTCATGCCTGACTTCTTCACAGTGCACACAAACATGTCTATTGTCAGGCACTTTAGGAGTGCACACATCACAGAGACATATATTGCAGTGCTGTTAGGTTGTGCACACAGGGCAGAGATGCTTCTTGTAGCGCTTTTAAATGGTGCACATATCTGGCGTGCACAAAGCACAATTGCCTTTATAATGGCTCTATGATGCTGCACCCAAGCAGATATTTCTCTTGTAGGTCTCTATGTCCATGCAGCCAGGGCAGGGCTGTCACTTGCAGGGCTATTCGATAATGAACATCGAATGATTTCCTGTGCAAAGCGATTTCACGGTGTGCTAGTTTGTAGGTGCTGGATTAATTTTATTTCATTCAATAGACTGTTTGACACAGGCTTTATGTGTCATGCAATCTATTGAATAAAACAAAAACAAAAAATGGCTTCTCCAAAATAGCACAGTGTGACGTGATACTGGCTTAACACTGAGATGACAAGAAAAAAAAAGTGGTCTTTTTTCGCTGTCGGGTTAATGGTGTGGTGGTGAGAGACCCCAGCTCAATTACAGATTTGGGAGACTGCAGGGCCTCACCCCCGATATTCCTGGCCCACTTAAAGTCCTACATACATATATTATAATGCATCAGTCAGCGCACTATAGTTAAGGTGATACCTAGATCCATAAGAAATCCTAAAATTCTATTGCTAATAACTTTTGACTTGCATGACGGATTTGGCTGGAACTTTTGGGAAGGATTTGTTAAAAATGTTAAAAATGAAAAATGTATTGAGAAAGTAAATCAACGTTGTTTTAAGCCTGCTCCCATTCATTTTCTCGTAAAGAAAAAGTCCAAATTTATCACGTCAAAGTGCAGAAATGCTGGATGTAATTGGACCAATTAAAGAAAAACTGGTCCGAATCCTAGCACAATGCCAACTCAGCCTTTTATCCTTCCAAGGTCTATATATGGGTACCAACTCTGATTTGATGATATTTAATATATATATATATATATATCTGTTCTATGTAAAGTGCTTAGGTAAGTGCACTATATAAATAAAATATCATTAAATTCTAGGGGTCATCAATGGGGGACAATTCCCACATTTGCTTAAAATCAAGTGTTTTGTTGCGTTAAATCTCATCACCTTAATTGTCCCTTAACTAAATATTTTGAATGTATTATATAGTGCAGCGATCTCCGCAATATAGTTAAGTCGAGAAAGGAACTGGAAAAATGAATTGTTAATAACTTTTGGCTTTCATGATGGATTTGGCTGACATTTTGCAAACAAAATTGAAGTCAGAGGCTTCCCTCCCCAGACTGTACATTTTGGGAAAGATCCATTAGAAAATAATAAAGTTACTAAGAAAGTAAAAAATGCTGTTTCGGCCTAATCCCATTCATTTTACATAGAGAAACAGTCACATGATCAAGCGCACAGTTAAACCTGCTGGACGGAATTGGACCAGATACAAAACCACTTAGGCCGGCAGCATTGAGTCGATTTCCAGGAGGTGTCTGGGGTTGTTGCATCAGGTAGTTTCTTCAATATTTGGTGGAGAAGGGAGTGTCTCTTCTCCCAAAATCATAGCTATGTCTCCCATGATGCTTTGCAGAAAAGAAGCTGACAAACAGGATTTTCAGAAATTAAAAGCAGACATTTTTTCTCAGAATTCTATTGATAAAAACATTTGGTTTGCTGGATGGATTTGCATGAAAGTTTCAAAACAAAAAGTTTGTCAAGCGCACCCCTAACTGCACATATTGGGAAGAATACGTTATGCAATGAAAACGTTATTAAGAAAACAAAACACCACAGTTTCACCATTTTCAGCTCATTAATGTCCCATAGATAGAACGTGCAATATTTTAACATCCGTAGCACAAATACCATGGCACAGGAGAATAACTTTGACATGCTGGATGGATTGGATAACATTTTCCAAACTAACAGTTCATCAAGAGCACAACTAAACTGGACATTTTGGGAATAATTTGTTAGAAAATGAAACAGCAATTAAGAAAGCATAAAAACGATGTTTACAGTCTACTCGCATTCATTTTCACATAGGGAAAAAGTGCAGCTGTGGTGTTAAAACCGCTTGGCAGATTTGGACCAAAAAGAAACAGTTTGGGTACAAAGTGTTGACTTAATTTCCTTGACTGGTTTGGGGGAAATCCATTAAGTCGTTTCTAAAATATTCACAAGAGAATGGAGTGCCCCTGCACCTTGAAACCTTTATATTGGTGTTGGTGCTTTGCAGCAGAGAGGCTGAGAAAGGCTAATAAATTGCTGGATGGATTTGGGTGACATTTTCTAAAGCAAAGGATTGTCAAGCAACCTCCCCCACCCCAGCCTCCACCCGCAAAACTGGAAATTCTGGGGACAATTTGTCAAAAAATTAAAAAGTTATTAAGAATGGTCACAATAGTGTATAGTGGCCACAGCATGCATTGTGGCTGTGGCCATCTAGTGGGTCCAAAATAAACATATTGGGGGGAAATGTGCAGTTGACGCAGCCAAAGGCCATGGCTAGTGGCCCAGAAGTGTTTTCAAATGTGGCTGGGCTTACTGCCCAGGGCCAAAGGCCCTAGCTAGTGGGCCCAAAAGACATGAGCTGTGACCACCTAGTGGGTGTAAAAGAAACATATTGGGGGAACTTATAGGTGGGCACCTAGTGGGTGTAAAAGAAACATAATGGGGGAACATGTACAGCTGACACGGCCAAAGGCCATGGCTAGTGGCCTGTAAAAAAAAAAACATGCCATAGCAAAACCTTTTAAATTCACTGAATTCTTTTATTTAAAGTGCAGTTAAGTTGATCAGATTTAATGCAACAAAATCCTTGAAATTCAGTCTGTGCAGTGCAGTCATTCTACTCTGCTCGTTATTGAGGAGGAGCCTGCATTTGAAAAACACTGTCCCGCCGCTGAGCGGCCGCGGAGTGAGCTAAGAGTGGCAGAGAGGCTGCAGTCTGTGCAGTGCAGTCCTTGTACTGTGCATGTTATTGAGGAGGAGCCTGCCTTTGAAAAACACCATCCCGGTGTGGAGCGGCCGCATAGTGAGCTGAGAGTGGCAGAGAGTCTGCAGTCTGTGCAATGCAGTCCTTCTACTCTGCTCATTATTGAGGAGGAACCTGCATTTGAAAAACACTGTCCCGCCGCAGGGCGGTGGCGGAGTGAGCTGAAAATGGCAGAGTCTGCAGACTGTGCACTCAGCGACAGACAGGGATCGGCGCCAGCAGGCAGCAGAAGCGGGACCATGGTGGGGGATAGGGTCCCGGTGGTCCCATGTCAATCTGAGACTTTTATGAGACACGCCCTGGATCGTAGTTCTTCAGCCAGGTTCCTACAAGAGAAACTGTTATCGACTCCAGTTTCACCAAATCGGAAAAGTCGACTACCTGATAGTCCAGAGGAGAGTGAAGATGTGTGCCCACTTGCGAATAGCGAGCCAGTCATGAGTGGTCAGTCACCTTTGGGCAAGCTCGCAGCCATGGGTGAGGCGGTTTGCCCGTTTAATATCCAGGTTAAAATTGTGGCTAGCACGGGACTCTACCTTAAAAACTTAAATACTTCCAGCATTATTCAGGAATCTGATATGTATGGCAGTGATACTATGCATCAGGATGATTCTACCAAACCACTTCTTTTAACAGTGAGGCCCCCCTTCACTATCGAGAGCCACGCCAATGTCTACGACAGGCCCTTATCCTAGAGCACCTCAAATGCCAACCATCAGTGCGATCTCTTCGCGGGGTGGGGAACTCTTTAGGGCAAACCCTGAAACCATGCCCAGACTTGAATACATCAAGATCCCAGGGACCCTGGTTTAAGAGCAGCCTTGGATGGAGGAGGCAGGTCTACTGGGCAGCTGGATAAGATAACTCCCGCCCTACAACCCTGCTCTGCTATTTACCACTTTAAATCATCAAAGGAAGGCACTAACAGCACTGAATTAGGCCAGGAGGGTTCCAGCCAGTCCAATCAAATGCTGTCTCCAAAAACGCTAGCAGCCTTGAAACTTTTGAAATATCAATATTAGCCGGCACAATTTTTGGGCAAGCCAAAGAAACCTGGGGGCTGATCGAGGGCACTATTATGAAAAACAAAACTAACAACTCTCTCAAAAATCCCATCAATTAGCCAATAAAAAAACATCTGGAAGCCTTGAGCATCACATCCACAACTTTATTGGTAAAACAACCCTTCTTCTATAAGAAATCAGTAGCAAATGGCCACCAGAAATCTCTGGTACAATCAATTTGTGATATTGAGGAAATCTCACCAGTCAGAGAGAAATATCGGACTGGGCACTCCTGGAGAGTATTTTGTTTATTGATCCTGGAACTGTCCCTCCCCAGGGTGCAAACGCCATAAAAGGTGATACTAGGGCCCACCCTGACCTAGGGCCACCAGAGAGCAACCAATCAGCTGACACCATCACAGAGTTGAACCCTGCACGCAGGTTGGGCCCTGCAGAGAATGTCCAGCAAAGATTCACCAATGATACAAAAATTCTTTAGAGGCATAGGCAGCTGACCTAGCCTCTCCTGTTCAAAGGTGTCTGGCTTAAGTTAGTTGTACAGAATTGCATCTCGATAATAGAACATGGCATACAAATATTGAGATGATGGATAAGCTGAGCAACGGCAACACGAAGCCTAATGGGTCTAATAAGTGAGCAAGAACTATTTCGAGCCAGGATGAAATGAAACAACTATCCATCAAAGTCAATTGACTGTGCTAATCTTACCGAGCCAATGCAGGTAAGCATTCAAGCTCGACCCAAAACACCTGACCGCCCTCAGGTCCAGCAAGGCCTCAATACTAATACAATTGCAGTCTTATCTACAACCATGGCCCCTTTCATGAAGCTATATGAAAACATTGGTGATCAATTGAAAGATCAAACGACAATTATCGCTATGATGCATTCTAAAATGCTGTTCGTTAAAGGCTTCATCACAGGCATTCAGGACCATCTGAATAACAGCTTGGCTTGAGAATCCAAACTACTGCATACCATTCTAGTCCCCATCATCAAGGACCAAAACAAAAAAAGAACCTCAAGCGTGAACCAGATGCAATTTAATTTATCAACAACAAAATCGATAAACCCAGCTGAAAGAAGTAATCATCAAGAGCCATATAAAGCACTGATAGACAGTGCTAATAAGGAAGTTCTGACTACTGTAAGTTCATCTCGGTCCATCCATTCAGGATCGCCTTTACCTCAGAATTAAACCCAGCAAGAGCTAACAACTTGGACTTAGGGGGCTGTCAATGCCATAAGAAAGTTGCTGATGTTCTGACAACTTCCATGCTACAAGAGGATTGCGGCGATAACACGCAGAATGGAGCAGTTGACTGAAGGGCCTCGACGAGTGAGCAGCAGCAAGATCAAACCCTGAATCCGAATCATAAAAAGAGAGCAAAAGAGTGTAATATATTTAAGAGGACTCAAGACAAAAGTGGTGCCAAACCAGAGGCACCCTCTAAACCATTACAGAACCTAAGGAAAATATCATTGAAGGATCAAAAGAAAGCTCAACTCTAAGAGATTCTTCAGAAAAAACTAACAAATATAAAGACCCCACCTAAATCAAGATCTAATGGAAGTAGGCGATTTATTAGAAACCTGACCATTCCAACACGTGATACACCACCACAGATGAGAAACCAAGACCAGAAGACACTACCATGGAAGACCTGCTGGATTTCTCTACGTACACAGTGATGGAAGCAGAAGTGACTAATAACTCATTAATCTTATAGTATAACCAAATGCAAATTGACTTAGACTCCATCTCCGATGACGAGAGAGAGGCTAGGGATGATGAGTTTGGCTGTACTGTCAAGGGTTTTGACCCATGTTGAATTATTAGACGGGGTAGATGGGGGGATGAGCTGTCGCCGCCCATCATTCTATCCCAGAACAAAACTAAAGCAATAGACTGGGTGGATGTGGGGATGAGCTGTCGCCGCCCATCAGTCCATCCCAGAACCAGGAAAACCGCGCGGTTGTGCGCACACCAAAATGGTTGTCTAACCTGCCACCCACCTGTGCCAGCATGATGGACCGGAAGCGCCAGGGGTGAAAGGTGGTGTCAAAGGAAAATTAATAGGCCTGTTAGCTTAAAAGTGCTTTAAAATCACCTTTGTTTCCCTGAATGCAAGCTCAAAATGCCTATTTTAAACATCACAAGATATTCAAAAATCTTACTGAACACCAGCAGACATCTGGCAGAATGAAGTGTTGTGTGCATAAAAAATCTGGGAAGATGAAGAGCCCAAATCAATGTTTATAACAAAACTGGCTGATCTGTGGATGTCAGCAGCTTAATTGAAATTGGATTTAAAACCACTAAAATCGAAATGTTTAAATTAAATGAGTGACCTACTTTTGAGTGTCACATAGTTTGCAACTGTTAAATGTCATGGTTTTGAACTTAGAATCAGCATTCTAGCTGCATGTGTAAACATTGTAAGTTTGATTTAAACTGGGAACAAACAGGACATTTAGCTGAAGCTTGACTTAAAGAAATTGAATTCTGCCTGGCAACTACCCGCGACAGGAGTTGAACTAGCTCATCAACTCTTCCCAGGCCTGGCTGCATCCTGCTGTCCCCACCAAAAGGAGATCAAACCTCTCTGATTGAATTAAGGGGGGAGGGTACCTGCAGACTGCAGGAAGTTGAACAAAGCCCTGTCCTGGGCTCAGGCAAATGTTATATTGGGGGGAGTCGTAAATGGCTTCCTCTGGAAGAAACTGGGAGGGGCAGTGCCTGTGAGAGCCAGATGAGCTTGGGGGAAGTGAATAAACCAGTTATTCCACCATGTGATGTGGGAAGCCACACCCCTTTTTGACCAGGGCATAATTTTGAAAAGATAGATAACTCATAGTGCAGACTGGTCAAAATTATATAAATAATATCATTATTCTTGGGATTTTTCCGTGCACATTTTAAGAGGTGTTAGGACCCTGTGGTGTATTCTGGGGGGTTGCTAGCGGAAAATAGGTTCTTACTCCAAATGTCTGCATGTCTGACACTTCATCAATTAATGTCCATACTCCTTGCGCACATTTGTGTAATTCTTGGTAAATGTCCGATATTGGTAAACCGACCAAAAAGCGCAAAATGTGGTCATTTCTGAATCCCAGCTCGCAGGAACATGGGGCTTGAACAGAGACCTGTCCTAATTCATCTGTAATATGTACATGTCATGTCAACCACTTGTGTATCTGGGAAATATGTATTTGAATCAAATATAGATTTGTGGGCAAATTGACCAGGGGAGGATCCTCTGACCCATAAACAGACCTCAGCATGATGACAATCCATTTTCTTCCCCCAATCATGGGAGAGGGGAGAATTGGGCCAATGACAAGTAGAGAGGGGCAGGCTCAGTTATGCCACGCACACACCCACTTTCTAAACACATAAAAGCAGACAGTGCAGGACAGGTAGGGACATTCACTTTCCACTTTCTTGCGGGATGCTTTTCCGGGAGACTTCAGACTTCACATCCAGAGATCCAGACTTCAAATCCATCAATCTCCAGAACCTGTAGCAGAAATTAACTCCAGAATTTGTAGCATAGAGGCCTGAATCCACAAGCTGAATCCTCTTCAGCAGGCCTCAAAACCAACCAAACTATTCAACAGCCGGGCGAACTGTTTGAATTTTTTGGCAAGAACATTTGCAAGAACCTGTAGCAGTATCCAGAAAGCAGTGCTGTATCTGGAACCAGAGAGAATCACAAACCAGACAGTTGTGAGCAGAACCGGTGCTTGACAGACCCAGAGAGCAGAGCTGACCCAGATAGCCGGGACTTCAGAACCACCCACCGGAAGTCCCGTCCAACCTGACCAGACCTTGACGGCTTATATCAAAAATATAGTGTGAGTACTCACTGTGCCAAAACCAATCTCTTAGTTTAAAATAATCTAATCCAAACTATTTTAGCCTATTAGAACTGCCGCCTATAATCGTGTCATTCTGTCATCTTTAAAACTGAAAACTGTCATCTGTCATTCTGAGCTTTAAAATTTCAAATCCGAAAAATTACCTTGACTAAATCGGCTGTATCTCCGGAACCGTTTGTGCTAGGAGCGAAATTAATTTATCTTAAAAGCTAAGATTCTAGGCTTTCCAACAAACCTAGAATCGACTTGCTACTCCTTATAGGGCCTCCGTAATTACGCTCGACGCACTCAATTACATTTGCCGCGATTTGACATTTTGCACAATTTCAGCCACGTGTAAAAATCAGCAGCTCCTTGCTTTCCTTTGCTAAAATTCGTTTTAACCTGCTAGTTACTCATAGAGCATTGCTAAAGTGAGCCTGAACTAATATAAACTAGATATCACCCACCCTGAACCTCTAGAGGGAATTAAAAGCATTTTTAGCAAATTTCTTACTTCATTGTCATCACATTCAAAGCATTTTAGGCCTGTGTTTCAAACTTCTACCTGTTTTCCTCTAAGCTTGCTGGGGGGGAACTGAATTTCGTATTGTGTTTGATTGCATTCCTGAGAACTGTGTGCTCCTCTTTCCATCTCCTTATATTGCATAAAGGGGGGGAGTGAATTGTCAAGAAAAAGTGATTACATTGTCTTTTGTTGAAGCCATATCAAGTTATTTTCTGTACTGCATTTCATTCATCATTGCGTTTCCTTGAACCATATAAAGCATTCTTTCCCACCTTATTCTTCTGTTCCTATTCATAAGTAACCAAGAACTGTGCTACTGTAGGATTACCTCTTGCTGATTACTGCTCATATTCACAAGTGTACTATCCATTATCAATTTATTTATAGAAGTGTGATATATATATATATATTGTTTATTTTTTCAAATAAACCTTTTAAATTTGCAAAACAAATCTACTTCTTGGCTCAGTGGGGTCAGGGGGATTCTAAGAGAGGGGTGTTATACAAGGGTTCATCATCCAGATTATAACTTGCCATAAAAATATATAAATAAGGGCTTCCCTTGGGCATCCCATGCAAGGCACTGACTTAGTGGGATTGCTTGATTGGAGTCACTTACAGTACCTGAAAGCAAAGAAGCCTTGAAAACCTGTCCTCAGGATTCTGGTGAGATGACTATAGGATCCAGACATTGAGCCTCATTACGAGTCCAGCGGTAACCGAGGCGGTAAAACCGCCTGGTTACCGCCGGACTCGTATTATCATTCTGCCTCCGTGATTCCCGGAATTACCGGGGCATTACAACCCCGGTTTCCTGTGAATCATGGAGGCGGAATGGTGTTAATCCCCATTCCCATTGAGTCCTATGGGACTCAATGGGAATGGGGATCATGGAAACACCGGCAGCATCTCGTAATGCTGCCAGTGTTTCCTCGGCCACCTGCAGGCGGGCGGTGTTAAACCCGATAGGTCAAACCTGGCGGGAACATCACCTCCCGCCTGCAGGAGTCAGGATCAGGCGGTCCGGAAACAACGGTGGTGACGGGTTTACCGCCACCGTTATTTCCGGACCGCCTGATTTGTAATGAGGCCCATTGAATCCAAAAGTGGTGAGAACGCATTTGCCTTGCCCTTCAGAGGTATCAACAAAGGGAGGGCTCAAGAAGAATTGAGTATTTAAACCCAGAGATAATACTAGGACTTTTACTCAGGGATCTACATACATTGAACCTAGTACAAAGGAGTTACTAGTGACAACTAAACCCTGATCCACAGACGAGAGAGTTATTAAGCGTAATGAGAAAGTTAACCAAGCTTGGGCATTGGTTGCCGAGGGTACTTGCCCTGAAATATTTGCCATGAATAACCCGGCAAGATCGGAGGACAAGGGTGCGAGGACTAGTGGTGGTATCAACGTAAGGGTAGTCAGCAAAGCGCAATCTACACCTTTTAAAACCATGGAACAAAGGAGAAAAGAGGTGCTTACGCGATGAGGTCCATAATAGTGTGATCAAAGACCAGACATCGACAAAAGATTGTAGATGTGCACTGTGTTCAGTCCCTGTCAAAACAGACAATGGACTATTTGAAAGAATATTACACTTAAAAGATAGCTTGATATTGAATCGAGCAAATTTCTTACGATTATTCCATCACGTTCCAAGTCTAAGGCCACAAACAACTTATTACCTTGACATAATTGAATTCCCGGAAGAAGAAACATTAGACAAGGTGATTATCTAAATCAAAGGGGAGTCTGGGAGTCTCTCTACCAGCACAAACACAGCCCATTGACCTGTTCTTGGGTGGATGGCCCCTAGGAGGGTCTCAACCAAGTCTTTAGCTCACGGTCCCTTTCACAGAGGAAAAATAGCACTGCATATGAGTCTTTGTCCTGCCCAGGGGCAGTCCAGCACCGAAATGCTAGGCAATTCTTCTCTGAACAAGAGTACCAACAGCAAACCCAGAAACGTGTTTTGGCCTAGTCGGGCCTCGTCTGTGAGGTGGAGCTGTGCATCTGCAAGAACAGTGAGCAAGGGGTCCACGTCTGGATACCCCTGGTAACTAAGGGTGAGACCCAAAGTTACTTAATATGCTAATCAAAGGAGGATCTGGGAGTCTCTATACCAGCACAAACACACCCCATTGACCTGTTCTTGGGTGGATGGCCCCTGGGAGAGAATCAACCAAGTCTTTAGCTCACTGTCCCTTTCACAGGGGAAAAATGTCCCTTCATATCTGTCTTTGCCCTGCCCAGGGGCAGTCCAGCACCAAAATGCTAGGCAATTCTTCTCTGAACAAGAGTAGCAACAGCAACCACAGACACGTGTTTCGGCCTAGTCAGGCCTCATCTGTGAGGTGGAACTGTGCATCTACAAGAACAGTGAGCAAGGGGTCCACGTCTGGATTCCCCTGGTAATTTAGGGTGAGACCCAAAGTTACTTAAAATGCAAATAAAATGGGGTCTGGGAGTCTCTCTACCAGCACGAACGCAGCCCATTGACCTGTTCTTGGGTGGATGGCCCATGGGAGAGTCTTAACCAAGTCTTTAGCTCACTGTCCCTTTCACAGAGAATACATATCCCTGCATATCAGTCTTTATTGTGCCCAGGGGCAGTCCAGTACCAAAATGCTAGGCAATTCTTCTCTGAACAAGAGTAGCAACAGCAACCACAGACACGTGTTTCAGCCTAGTCGGGCCTCATCAGTGAGGTGGAGCTGTGCCTCTCTAAGAACAATGAGCAAGGGGTCCACGTCTGGATTCCCCTGGTAACTTAGGGTGAGACCCAAAGTTACTTAATATGCAAATCAAAGGGGGGTCTAGGAGTCTCTTTACCAGCACGAACACAGCCCATTGACCTGTTCTTGGGTCGATTGCACCTTGGAGAGTCTCAACCAAGTCTTTAGCTCACTGTCCCTTTCACAGAGGAAAAATGTCCCTGCATATCAGTCTTTGTCCTATCCAGTGGCAGTCCAGCACAGAAATGCTAGGCAATTCTTCTCTGAACAAGTGTACCAACAGCAACCCCAGACACGAGTTTCTGCCTAGTCGTGCCTCATCTGTAGGTGGAGCTGTGCCTCTCCAAGAACAGTGAGCAAGGGGTCCACGTCTGGATTCCCATGGTAACTTAGGGTGATAAGCAAAGTTACTTAATATTCAAATCAAAGGGGTTTCTGGGAGTCTCTCTACCAGCACAAGCACAGCCCATTGACCTGTTCTTGGGTGGATGGCCCCTGGGAGAGTCTCAACCAAGACTTTAGCTCACTGTCCCTTTCACAGAGGAAAAATGTCCCTGCATATCAGTCTTTCTCAAGCCCAGGGGAAGTCCAGCACCGAAATGCTTAGCAATTCTTCACTGAACAATAGCATCAAAAGAAACCCCGGACACGTGTTTTGGCTTAGTCGGGCCTCATATGTGAGGTGGAGCTGTGCCTCTCCAAGAACAGTGATCAAGGGGTTCACTTCTGGATTCCCCAGGTAACCTAGAGTGAGACCCAACGTTACGTAATATGCAAATCAAAGGGGGGTCTGGGAGTCTCTCTACCAGCACGAACACAGCCCATTGATCTGTTCTTGGATGGATGGCCCCTGGGAGAGTCTCAACCATGTCTTTAGCTCACTGTCCCTTTCACAGAGGAAAAACGTCCCTGAATATCAATCTATGTCTTGCCCAGGGGCATTCCAGCACCGAAATGCTAGGCAATTCTTATTTGAACAAGAGTACCAACAGCATCCCCAGACACGTGTTTCCGCCCAGTCGGGCCTCGTCTGTGAGGTGGAGCTGTGAATCTACAAGAACAGTGAGCAAGGGCACCACGTCTGGATTCCCTTGGTAAGTTAGGGTGAGACCCAAAGTTACTTAATATGCAAATCAAAGTGGGGTCTGGGAGTCTCTCTACCAGCACAAACACAGCACATTGACCTGTTCTTTGGTGGATGGCCCCTGGGAGAGTCTCAACCAAGTCTATAGCTCATTGTCCCTTTCACAGACAGAAGAAAAATATCCCTGCATATCAGTCTTTGTTCTGCCCAGGGGCAGTCCAGCACCGAAATGCTAGGCAATTCTTCTCTGAACAAGAGTAGCAACAGAAACTCCAGACACGTGTTTCAGCCTAGTCGGGCCTCATCAGTCAGCTGGAGCTGTGCCTCTCTAAGAACAATGAGCAAGGGGTCCACGTCTGGATTCCGCTGGTAACTTAGGGTGAGACCCAAAGTTACTTAATATGCAAATCAAAGGGGGGTCTGGGAGTCTCTCTACCAGCACGAACACAGCCCATTGACCTGTTCTTGGGTGGATGGCCCCTGGGAGAGTCTCAACCAAGTCTTTAGCTCACTGTTCCTTTCACAGAGGAAAAACTTCCCTGCATATCAGACTTTGTCCTGCCCACAGGAAGTCCAGCACTGAAATGCTAAGCAATTCTTCTCTGAACAAGAATAAAAACAGCAACCCCAGACATGTGTTTCGGCTTAGTTGGGCCAAATATGTGAGGTGGAGCTGTGCCTTTTCAAGAACAGTGAGCAAGGAGTCCACGTCTGGATTCGCCTGGTAACTTGGAGTGAGACCCAACGTTACTTAATATGCAAATCAAAGGGGTTTCTAGGAGTCTCTCTACCAACACGAACACAGCCCATTGACCTGTTCTTGGGTGGATGGCCCCTGGCAGAGTCTCAACCAAGTCTTTCGCTCACTGTCCCTTTCACAGAGGAAACATGTTCCTGCATATCAGTCTTTGTCCTGCCCAGGGGCAGTCCAGCACCAAAATGCTAGGCAATTCTTCTCTGAACAAGAGTACCAACAGCATTCCCAGACACGTGTTTTGGCCTAGTCAGGCCTCGTATGTGATTTGGAGCTGTGCTTCTACAAGAACAGTGAGCAAGGGGTCCACGTCTGGTATCTCCTGGTAACTTAGGATGAGACCCAAAGTTACTTAATATGCAAATCAAAGGAGGGTGTGGGAGTCTCTCTACCAGCACAAACACAGCCCATTGACCTGTTCTTGGGTGGATGGCCCCTGGGAGAGTCTCAACCAAGTCTTTAGCTCACTATCCCTTTCACAGAGGAAAAATGTCCCTGCATATCAGTCTTTGTCCTGCCCAGGGGCAGTCCAGCACCGAAATGCTAAACAATTCTTATTTGAACAAGAGTACCAACAGCATCCCCAGGCACATGCTTCGGCCTAGTCAGGCCTCATCTGTGAGGTGGAGTTGTGCATCTACAAGAACAGTGAGCAAGGGGTCCATGTCTGGATTCCCCTGGTAACTTAGGGTGAGACCCAAGTTACTTGATATGCAAATCAAAAGAGGGTCTGGGCGTCTCTCTACCAGCACAAACACAGCCCATTGACCTGTTCTTGGGTGGATGGCCCCTGGGAGAGTCTCAACCAAGTCTTTAGCTCACTGTCCCTTTCGCAGAAGAAAAATGTCCCTGCATATCAGTCTTTGTCCTGCCCAGGGGCAGTCCAGCACCAAAATGCTAGGCAATTCTTCTCTAAACAAGAGTACCAACAGCAACACCAGACAGGTGTTTCGGCCTAGTCAGGCCTCATCAGTGAGGTGGAGCAGTGCCTCTCTAAGAACAGTGAGCCAGGGGTCCACGTCTGGATTCCCCAGGTAACTTAGGGTGAGTCTCAAAGTTTCTTAATATGCAAATCAAAGGGGGGGTCTGGGAGTCTCTCTACCGCAACAAACACAGCCCATTGACCGGTTCTCGGATGGATGGCACCTGGGAGAGTCTCAAGCAAGTCTTTAGCTCACTGTCCCTTTCACAGATGAAAAATGTGACTGCATATCATTCTTTGTTCTGCCCAGGGGCAGTCCAGCACCGAAATGCTAGACAATTCTTATTTGAACAAGAGTATCAGCAGCAACCCCAGACACGTGTTTCGGCCTAGTCAGGCTTCATCTGTGAGGTGGAGCTGTGCCTCTCCAAGAACAGTGAGCAAGGGCACCACGTCTGGATTCCCCTGGTAACATAGGGTGAGACCCAAAGTTACTTAATATGCAAATCAAAGGGGGGTCTGGGAGTCTCTCTACCAGCACAAACACAGTCCATTGACCTGTTCTTGGGTGGATGGCCCCTACGAGAGTCTCAACCAAGTCTTTAGCTCACTGTCCCTTTCACAGAGGAAAAATGTCCCTGTATATCAGTCTTTGTCCTGCCCAGGAGGAGTCCAGCACCAAAATGCTAGGGAATTCTTCTCTGAACAAGAGTACCAACAGCAACCCCAGACACGTGTTTCGGCCAAGTCAGGCCTCATATATGAGGTGGAGCTGTGCCTCTCCAAGAACAGTGAGCAAGGGGTCCACGTCTGGATTCCCCTGGTAACTCAGGGTTAGACTCAAAGTTTCTTAATATGCAAATCAAAGGGGGGGTCTGGGACTCTCTCTACCGCAACAAACACAGCCCATTGACCGGTTCTCGGGTGGATGGCACCTGGGAAAGTCTCAACCAAGTCTTTAGCTCACTGTCCCTTTCACAGATTAAAAAAGTCCCTGCATATCATTCTTTGTTCTGCCCAGGCGCAGTCCAGCACCAAAATGCTAGACAATTCTTATTTGAACAAGAGTATCAACAGCAACCCCAGACACGTGTTTCGGCCTAGTTAGGCTTCATTTGTGAGGTGGAGCTGTGCTTCTCCAAGAACAGTGAGCAAGGGGTTCACGTCTGGACTCCCCTGGTAACTTAGGGTGAGACTCAAAGTTACTTAATATGCAAAACAAAGGGGGGTCTGGAAATCTCTCTACCAGCACAAACACAGCCCATTGACATTGACCGGTTCTTGGGTGAATGGCCCCTGGGAGAGTATTAACCAAGTCTTTAGCTCACTGTCCCTTTCACAGAGGAAAAATAGCACTGCATATCAGTCTTTGTCCAGCCCAGGGACAGTCCTGTACCGAAATGCTAGGCAATTCTTCTCTGAACAAGAGAACCAACAGCAACCCCAGACACGTGTTTTGGCCTAGTTGGGCCTCGTCAGTGAGTTGGAGCTGTGCAGCTACAAGAGCAGTGAGCAAGGGGCCCACGTCTGGATTCCCCTGGTAACTTAGGGTGAGACGCAAAGTTACTTAATATCTAAATCAAAGGATGGTCTGGGAGTCTCTCTACCAGCACAAACACACCCCATTGACCTGTTCTTGGGTGGATGGCCCCTGGGAGAGACTCAACCAAGTCTTTAGCTAACTGTCCCTTTCACAGAGGAAAAATGTCCCTCCATATCAGTCGTTGTCCTGCTCAGGGGCAGTCCAGCACTGTGATGCTGGGCAAGTCTTCTCTGAACAAGAGTACCAACAGCAACCCTAGACACGTGTTTTGGCCTAATCTGGCCTCATTTGTGAGGTGGAGCTGTGCCTCACCGAGAACAGTGAGCAAGGGGTCCACGTATGGATTCCCCTGGTAACTTAGGGTGAGACCCAAAGTTACTTAGTATGAAAATCAAAGGGGGGTCTGGTAGTCTCTCTACCAGCACAAACACAGCCCATTGACCTGCTCTTGGGAGGATGGCCCCTGGGAGAGTCTCAACCAAGTCTTTAGCTAACTGTCCCTTTCACAGAGGAAAAAGTCCAAGCATATCATTCATTGTCTTGCCCAGTCCAGTCCAGGTTCTGGGAGTCTCTTTGCCGCAACGAACACAGCCCATTGACCGGTTCTTGGGTGGATGGCACCTGGGAGAGTCTCAACCAAGTCTTTAGCTCACTGTCCCTTTCACAGATGAAAAATGTCCGTGCATATCATTCTTTGTTCTGCCCAGGGGCAGTCCAGCGCTGAAATGCTAGACAATTCCTATTTGAATAAGAGTATCAACAGCAACCCCAGACACATGTTTCGGCCTAGTCAGGCTTCATCTGTGAGGTGGAGCTGTGCCTCTCCAAGAACAGTGAGCAAGGGCTCCACGTCTGGATTCCCCTGGTAACATAGTGTGAGACCCAAAGTCACTTAATATGCAAATCAAATGTGGTTCTGGGAGTCTCTCTACCAGCACAAACACAGCCCATTGACCTGTTCTTGGTTGAATGGCCCCTGGGAGAGTCTCAACCAAGTCTTTAGCTCACTGTCCCTTTCGCAGAAGAAAAATGTCCCTGCATATCAGTCTTTGTCCTGCCCAGGGGCAGTCCAGCACCAAAATGCTAGGCAATTCTTCTCTAAACAAGAGTACCAACAGCAACACCAGACAGGTGTTTCGGCCTAGTCAGGCCTCATCAGTGAGGTGGAGCTGTGCCTCTCTAAGAACAGTGAGCCAGGGGTCCACGTCTGGATTCCCCAGGTAACTTAGGGTGAGTCTCAAAGTTTCTTAATATGCAAATCAAAGGGGGGGTCTGGGAGTCTCTCTACCGCAACAAACACAGCCCATTGACCGGTTCTCGGATGGATGGCACCTGGGAGAGTCTCAAGCAAGTCTTTAGCTCACTGTCCCTTTCACAGATGAAAAATGTGACTGCATATCATTCTTTGTTCTGCCCAGGGGCAGTCCAGCACCGAAATGCTAGACAATTCTTATTTGAACAAGAGTATCAGCAGCAACCCCAGACACGTGTTTCGGCCTAGTCAGGCTTCATCTGTGAGGTGGAGCTGTGCCTCTCCAAGAACAGTGAGCAAGGGCACCACGTCTGGATTCCCCTGGTAACATAGGGTGAGACCCAAAGTTACTTAATATGCAAATCAAAGGGGGGTCTGGGAGTCTCTCTACCAGCACAAACACAGTCCATTGACCTGTTCTTGGGTGGATGGCCCCTACGAGAGTCTCAACCAAGTCTTTAGCTCACTGTCCCTTTCACAGAGGAAAAATGTCCCTGTATATCAGTCTTTGTCCTGCCCAGGAGGAGTCCAGCACCAAAATGCTAGGGAATTCTTCTCTGAACAAGAGTACCAACAGCAACCCCAGACACGTGTTTCGGCCAAGTCGGGCCTCATATATGAGGTGGAGCTGTGCCTCTCAAGAACAGTGAGCAAGGGGTCCACGTCTGGATTCCCCTGGTAACTCAGGGTTAGACTCAAAGTTTCTTAATATGCAAATCAAAGGGCGGGTCTGGGACTCTCTCTACCGCAACAAACACAGCCCATTGACCGGTTCTCGGGTGGATGGCACCTGGGAAAGTCTCAACCAAGTCTTTAGCTCACTGTCCCTTTCACAGATTAAAAAAGTCCCTGCATATCATTCTTTGTTCTGCCCAGGCGCAGTCCAGCACCAAAATGCTAGACAATTCTTATTTGAACAAGAGTATCAACAGCAACCCCAGACACGTGTTTCGGCCTAGTTAGGCTTCATTTGTGAGGTGGAGCTGTGCTTCTCCAAGAACAGTGAGCAAGGGGTTCACGTCTGGACTCCCCTGGTAACTTAGGGTGAGACTCAAAGTTACTTAATATGCAAAACAAAGGGGGGTCTGGAAATCTCTCTACCAGCACAAACACAGCCCATTGACATTGACCGGTTCTTGGGTGAATGGCCCCTGGGAGAGTATTAACCAAGTCTTTAGCTCACTGTCCCTTTCACAGAGGAAAAATAGCACTGCATATCAGTCTTTGTCCAGCCCAAGGACAGTCCTGTACCGAAATGCTAGGCAATTCTTCTCTGAACAAGAGAACCAACAGCAACCCCAGACACGTGTTTTGGCCTAGTTGGGCCTCGTCAGTGAGTTGGAGCTGTGCAGCTACAAGAGCAGTGAGCAAGGGGCCCACGTCTGGATTCCCCTGGTAACTTAGGGTGAGACCCAAAGTTACTTAATATGTAAATCAAAGGATGGTCTGGGAGTCTCTCTACCAGCACAAACACACCCCATTGACCTGTTCTTGGGTGGATGGCCCCTGGGAGAGACTCAACCAAGTCTTTAGCTAACTGTCCCTTTCACAGAGGAAAAATGTCCCTCCATATCAGTCGTTGTCCTGCTCAGGGGCAGTCCAGCACTGTGATGCTGGGCAAGTCTTCTCTGAACAAGAGTACCAACAGCAACCCTAGACACGTGTTTTGGCCTAATCTGGCCTCATTTGTGAGGTGGAGCTGTGCCTCACCGAGAACAGTGAGCAAGGGGTCCACGTATGGATTCCCCTGGTAACTTAGGGTGAGACCCAAAGTTACTTAGTATGAAAATCAAAGGGGGGTCTGGTAGTCTCTCTACCAGCACAAACACAGCCCATTGACCTGCTCTTGGGAGGATGGCCCCTGGGAGAGTCTCAACCAAGTCTTTAGCTCACTGTCCCTTTCACAGAGGAAAAAGTCCAAGCATATCATTCATTGTCTTGCCCAGTCCAGTCCAGGTTCTGGGAGTCTCTTTGCCGCAACGAACACAGCCCATTGACCGGTTCTTGGGTGGATGGCACCTGGGAGAGTCTCAACCAAGTCTTTAGCTCACTGTCCCTTTCACAGATGAAAAATGTCCGTGCATATCATTCTTTGTTCTGCCCAGGGGCAGTCCAGCGCTGAAATGCTAGACAATTCCTATTTGAATAAGAGTATCAACAGCAACCCCAGACACATGTTTCGGCCTAGTCAGGCTTCATCTGTGAGGTGGAGCTGTGCCTCTCCAAGAACAGTGAGCAAGGGATCCACGTCTGGATTCCCCTGGTAACATAGTGTGAGACCCAAAGTCACTTAATATGCAAATCAAATGTGGTTCTGGGAGTCTCTCTACCAGCACAAACACAGCCCATTGACCTGTTCTTGGTTGAATGGCCCCTGGGAGTGTCTCAACCAAGTTTTTAGCTCACTGTCCCTTTCAAAGAGGAAACATGTCCCTGCTTATCAGTCTTTGTCCTGCCCAGGGGCAGTCCAGCACCAAAATGCTAGGCAATTCTTCTCTGAACAAGAGTACCAACAGCAACCCCAGACACATGTTTCGGCCTAGTCGGGACTCATCAGTGAGGTGGAGCTGTGCCACTCTAAGAACAGTGAGCAAGGGGTCCACGTCTGGATTCCCCGGGTAACTTAGGGTGAGACTCAAAGTTACTTAATATGCAAGTCAAAGGGGGCATCTGGGAGTCTCTCTACCGCAACGAACACAGCCCATTGTCCGGTTCTAGGGTGGATGGCACCTGGGAGAGTCTCAACCAATTCTTTAGCTCACTGTCCCTTTCACAGACGAAAAATGTCCCTGCATATCATTCTTTTTTCTGCCCAGGGGCAGTCCAGCACCGAAATGCTAGACAATTCTTATTTGAACAAGAGTATCAACAGCAACCCCAGACACGTGTTTCGGCCTAGTCAGGCTTCATCTGTGAGGTGGTGCTGTGCCTCTCCAAGAACAGTGAGCAAGGGGTCCACGTCTAGATTCCCCTAGTAACTTAGGGTGAGACCCAAAGTTACTTAATATGCAAATCAAATGGGGGCTGGGAGTCTCTCTACCAGCACAAACACAGCCCATTGACCTTTTCTTGGGTGGATTGCACCTGGGAGAGTCTCAACCAAGTATTTAGCTAACTGTCCCTTTCACAGAGGAAAAACGTCCAAGCATATCATTCATTCTCCTGCCCAGGGGCAGTCCAGCACCAAAATGATAGGCAATTCTGCTCTGAACAAGAGTACCAACAGCAATCCCAGACACGTGTTTTGGCCTAGTCGGGCCTTGTATGTGAGTTGGAGCTGTGCATCTACAAGAACAGTGAGCATGGGGTCCACGTCTGGATTCTCCTGGTAACTTAGGGTGAGACCCAAAGTTACTTAATATGCAAATCAAAGGAGGGTGTGGGAGTCTCTCTACCAGCACAAACACAGCCCATTGAGCTGTTCTAGGGTGGACAGCCCCTGGAAGAGTCTCAACCAAGTCTTTAGCTCACTGTCCTTTTCACAGAATAAAAATGTGCCTGCCTATCAATCTTTGTCCTGCCCAGGGGCAGTCCAGCACCGAAATACTAGGCAATTCTTCTCTGAACAGTATTACCAACAGCAAACCCAGACACGTGTTTCGGCCTAGTCGTGCCTCATCAGTGAGGTGGAGCTGTGCCTCTCTAAGAACAGTGAGCAAGGGGTCCACGTCTGGATTCCCCTGGTAACTTAGGGTGAGACCCAAAGTTACTTAATATGCAAATCAAAGGAGAGTCTGGGAGTCTCTCTACCAGCACAAACACAGCCCATTGACCTGTTCTTGGGTGTATGGCCCCTGGGAGAGACTCAACCAAGTCTTTAGCTCACTGTCCCTTTCACAGAGGAAAAATGTCCCTCCATAACAGTCGTTGTCCTGCTCAGGGGCAGTCCAGCACTGTGAGGCTGGGCAATTCTTCTCTGAACAAGAGTACCAACAGCAAACCCAGACACGTGTTTCGGCCTAGTCGTGCCTCATCAGTGAGGTGGAGCTGTGCCTCTCCGAGAACAGTGAGCAAGGGGTCCACGTCTGGATTCCCCTGGTAACTTAGGGTGAGACCCAAAGTTACTTAATATGCAATTGCATGGGGGGTCTGGGAGTCTCCCCCAGCACAAACACAGCCCATTGACCTGTTCTTGGGTGGATGGCCCCTGGGAGAGTCTCAACCAAGTCTTTAGCTCACTGTCCCTTTCACAGAGGAAAAATGTCCCTCCATAACAGTCGTTGTCCTGCTCAGGGGCAGTCCAGCACTGTGAGGCTGGGCAATTCTTCTCTGAACAAGAGTTCCAACAGCAACCCTAGACACGTGTTTCGGCCTAATCTGGCCTCATCTGTGAGGTGGAGCTGTGCCTCTCCGAGAACAGTGAGCAATGGGTCCACGTCTGGATTCCTCTGGTAACTTATGGTGAGACCCAAAGTTACTTAGTATGCAAATCAAAGGGGGGTCTGGTAGTCTCTCTACCAGCACAAACACAGCCCATTGGCCTGTTCTTGGGAGGATGGCCCCTGGGAGAGTTTCAACCAAGTCTTTAGCTCACTGTCCCTTTCACAGAGGAAAAACGTCCAAGCATATCATTCATTGTCCTGCCCAGTCCAGTCCAAGGTCTGGGAGTCTCTCTGCCGCAACGAACACAGCCCATTGACCGGTTCTTGGGTGGATGGCACCTGGGAGAGTCTCAACCAAGTCTTTAGCTCACTGTCCCTTTCACAGATGAAAAATGTCCATGCATATCATTCTTTGATCTGCCCAGGGGCAGTCCAGCACCGAAATGCTAGACAATTCTTATTTGAACAAGAGTATCAACAGCAACCCCAGAAACGTGTTTCGGCCTAGTCAGTCTTCATCTGTGAGGTGGAGCTGTGCCTCTCCAAGAACAGTGAGCAAGGGCTCCACGTCTGGATTCCCCTGGTAACATAGTGTGAGACCCAAAGTTACTTAATATGCAAATCAAAGGAGGTTCTGGGAGTCTCTCTACCAGCACAAACACAGCCCATTGACCGGTTCTTGGGTGGATGGCACCTGGGAGAGTCTCAACCAAGTCTTTAGCTCACTGTCCCTTTCACAGATGAAAAATGTCCATGCATATCATTCTTTGATCTGCCCAGGGGCAGTCCAGCACCAAAATGCTAGGCAATTCTTCTCTGAACAAGAGTACCAACAGCAACCCCAGACACATGTTTCGGCCTAGTCAGGACTCATCAGTGAGGTGGAGCTGTGCCTCTCTAAGAACAGTGAGCAAGGGGTCCACGTCTGGATTCCCCGGGTAACTTAGGGTGAGACTCAAAGTTACTTAATATGCAAGTCAAAGGGGGCATCTGGGAGTCTCTCTGCCGCAACGAACACAGCCCATTGACCGGTTCTAGGGTGGATGGCACCTGGGAGAGTCTCAACCAATTCTTTAGCTCACTGTCCCTTTCACAGACGAAAAATGTCCCTGCATATCATTCTTTGTTCTGCCCAGGGGCAGTCCAGCACCAAAATGCTAGACAATTCTTCTCTGAACAAGAGTACCAACAGCAACCCCAGACACATGTTTCGGCCTAGTCAGGACTCATCAGTGAGGTGGAGCTGTGCCTCTCTAAGAACAGTGAGCAAGGGGTCCACGTCTGGATTCCCCTGGTAACATAGTGTGAGACTCAAAGTTACTTAATATGCAAATCAAAGGGTGGTCTGGGAGTCTCTCTACCAGCACGAACACAGTCCATTGACCTGTTCTTGGGTGGACGGCCTCTACGAGAGTCTCAACCAAGTCCTTAGCTCACTGTCCCTTTCACAGAGGAAAAATGTCCCTGCATATCAGTCTTTGTCCTGCCCAGGGGCACTCCAGCACTGAAATGCTAGGGAATTCGACTCTGAACAAGAGTACAAACAGCAACCCCAGACACGTGTTTAGGCCAAGTCGGGCCTCATATGTGAGGCGGAGCTGTGTCTCTCCAAGAACAGTGAGCAAGGGGTCCACGTCTGGATTCCCCTGGTAACTTAGGGTGAGACTCAGAGTTACTTAATATGCAAAACAAAGGGGGGTCTGGTCTGGGAGTCTCTCTACCAGCACAAACACAGTCCATTGACATTGACCGGTTCTTGGGTGGATGGCCCCTGGGAGAGTCTCAACCAAGTCTTTAGCTCACTGTCCCTTTCACAGAGGAAAAATAGCACTGCATATCAGTCTTTGTCCAGCCCAGGGACAGTCCAGCACCGAAATGCTATGCAATTCTTCTCTGAACAAGAGTACCAACAGCAACCCTAGACACATGTTTCGGCCTAGTCGGGCCTCATCTGTGAGGTGGAGCTGTGCCTCTCCGAGAACAGTGAGCAAGGGGTCCACGTCTGGTTTCCCCTGGTAACTTAGGGTGAGACCCAAAGTTACTTAATATGCAAATCAAAGGGGGATCTGGGAGTCTCTCTACCAGCGCAAACACAGCCCATTGACCTTTTCTTGGATGGATGGCCCCTGGGAGAGTCTCAACCAAGTCTTTAGCTCACTGCCTCTTTCACAGAGGAAAAATGTCCCTGCATATCAGTCTTTGTCCTGCCCAGGGGCAGTCCAGCACCAAAATTCTAGGCAATTCTTCTCTGAACAAGAGTACCAACAGCAACCCCAGACAGGTGTTTCAGCCTAGTCGTGCCTCATCAGTGAGGTGGAGCTATGCCTCTCTAAGAACAGTGAGCAAGGGGTCGCCGTCTGATTCCCCTGGTAACTTAGGGTGAGACCCCAAGTTACTTAATATGCAAATCAAAGGAGAGTCTGGGAGTCTCTCTACCAGCACAAACACAGCCCATTGACCTGTTCTTGGGTGTATGGCCCCTGGGAGAGACTCAACCATGTCTTTAGCTCACTGTCCCTTTCACAGAGGAAAAATGTCCCTGCATATCAGTCTTTGTCCTGCCTAGGGGCAGTCCAGCACCGTGAAGCTAGGCAATTCTTCTCTGAACAGGAGTACCAACAGCAACCCTAGACACATGTTTCGGCCTAGTCGGGCCTCATCTGTGAGGTGGATCTGTTCCTCTCCGAGAACAGTGAGCAAGGGGTCCACGTCTGGATTCCCCTGGTAACTTAGGGTGAGACCCAAAGTTACTTAATATGCAAATCAAATGGGGTCTGGGAGTCTCTCTACCAACAAAAACACAGCCCATTGACCTGTACTTGGGTGGATGGCCCCTGGGAGAGTCTCAACCAAGTATTTAGCTCACTGTCCCTTTCACAGAGGTAAAACGTCCAAGCATGTCATTCATTCTCCTTCCCAGGGGCAGTCCAGCACCAAAATGCTAGGCAATTCTGCTCTGAACAAGCGTACCAACAGCAATCCCAGACACGTGTTTTGTGCTAGTCGGGCCTTGTATGTGAGTTGGAGCTGTGCATCTACAAGAACAGTGAGCAAGGGGTCCACGTCTGGATTCCCCATGTAACTTAGGGTGAGACCCAAAGTTACTTAATATGCAAATCAAAGGAGGGTGTGGGAGTCTCTCTACCAGCACAAATGCAGCCCATTGACCTGTTCTTGGGTGGACAGCCCCTGGAAGAGTCTCAACCAAGTCTTTAGCTCACTGTCCCTTTCACAGAGGAAAAATGTCCCTGCATATCAGTCTTTGTCCTGCCCAGGGGCAGTCCAGCACCAAAACGCTAGGCAATTCTTCTTGAATAAGAGTACCAACAGCAACGCTAGACGCGTGTTTCTGTCTAGTCGGGTCTCATCTGTGAGGTGGAGCTGTACCTCTCCGAGAACAGTGAGCAAGGGGTCCACGTCTGGATTCCCTTGGTAACTTAGGGTGAGACCCAAAGTTACCTAATATTCAAATCAAAGGGGGGGTCTGGGAGTCTCTCTACCAGAACAAACACAGCCCATTGACCTGTTCTTGGGTGGATGGCCCCTGGGAGAGACTCAACCAAGTCTTTAGCTCAATGTCCCTTTTACAGAGGAAAAATATCCCTGCATATCAGTATTTGTCCTGCTCAGGGGCTGTCCAGCACCGTGATGCTAGGCAATTCTTCTCTGAACAAGAATACCTACAGCAACCTCAGACACGTGTTTTGGCCTAGTCTGCCTTATCTGTGAGGTGGAGCTGTGCCTCTCCAAGAACAGTGAGCAAGGGGCCCATGTCTGGATTCCCTGATAACTTAGGATGAGACCAAAAGTTACTTAATATGCAAATCAAAGGGGGGTCTGGGAGTCTCTCTACTGGTACGAAAACAGCCCATTGACCTGTTCTTGGGTGGATGGCCCCTGGGAGAGTCTCAACCAAGCCTTTAGCTCACTGTCCCTTTCACAGAGGAAAAATGTCCAAGCATATCAGTCATTGTTCTGCCCAGGGGCAGTCCAGCACCAAAATGCTAGGTAATTCTGCTCTGAACAAGAGTACCAACAGCAACCCCAGACACGTGTTTCGGTCTAGTCGGGCCTAATCTGTGAGGTAGAGCTGTGTTTCTACAAGAACAGAGAGCAAGGGGTCCACTTCTGGATTCCCCTGGTAGCTTAGGGTGAGACCCAAAGTTACTTAATATGCAAATCAAAGGGGGTCTGGGAGTCTCTCTACCAGCACAAACACAGCCCATTGAGCTGTTCATGGGTGAATGGCCCCTGGGAGAGTCTCAACCAAGTCTTTAGCTCACTGTCCCTTTCACAGAGAATACAAAACCCTGCATATCAGTCTTTGTCCTGACTAGGGGCAGTCCAGCAGAGAAATGCTAGGCTATTCTCCTCTGAGCAAGACTACCAACAGCAACCCCAGACACGTGTTTCAGCCTAGTCTGGCCTCATCAGTGAGGTGGAGCTGTGCTTCTCTAAGAACAGTGAGCAAGGGGTCCACATCTGGATTCACCTGGTAACTTAGGGTGAGACCCAAAGTTACTTAATATGCAAATCAAAGGAAGGTCTGAGAGTCTCTGTACCAGCATAAACACACCCCATTTACCTGTTCTTTGGTGGATGGCCCCTGGGATAGTCTCAACTAAGTCTTTAGCTCACTGTCCCTTTCACAGACAGAAGGAAAATATCCCTGCATATCAGTCTTTTTTCTGCCCAGGGGCAGTCCAGCAGAGAAATGCTAGGCTATTCTACTCTGAGCAAGACTACCAACAGCAACCCCAAACACGTGTTTCAGCCTCGTCTGGCCTCATCGGTGAGGTGGAGCTGTGCTTCTCTAAGAACAGTGAGCAAGGGGTCCACATCTGGATTCCCCTGGTAACTTAGGGTGAGACCCAAAGTTACTTAATATGCAAATCAAAGGAGGGTCTGAGAGTATCCGTACCAGCATAAATACACCCCATTGCCCTGTACTTTGGTGGATGGCCCCTCGGAGAGTCTCAACCAAGTCTTTAGCTCACTGTCCCTTTCACAGACAGAAGAAAAATATCACTTCATATCAGTCTTTATTCTGCCCAGGGGCAGTCCAGAACCGAAATGCTAGGAAATTCTTCTCTGAACAATAGTACCAACAGCAATCCCAGACACGTGTTTCAGCCTAGTCGAGCCTCATCAGTGAGGTGGAGCAGTGCCTCTCTAAGAACAATGAGCAAGGGGTCCACATCTGGATTCCCCTGGTAACTTAGGGTGAGACCCAAAGTTACTTAATATGCAAATCAAAGGGGGGTCTGGGAGTCTCTCTACCAGCACGAACACAGCCCATTGACCTGTTCTTGGGTGGATTGCACCTTGGGGAGTCTCAACCAAGTCTTTAGCTCACTGTTCCTTTCACAGAGGAAAAGCTTCCATGCATATCAGACTTTGTCCTGCCCAGGGGAAGTCCAGCACTGAAATGCTAAGCAATTATTCTCTGAACAAGAGTACCAACAGCAACCCCAGACACGTGTTTCAGCCTAGTCGGGCCTCATCAGTGAGGTAGAGCTGTGCCTCTCTAAGAACAATGAGCAAGGGGTCCATGTCTGGATTCCCCTGGTAACTTAGCGTGAGACCCAAAGTTACTTAATATGCAAATCAAAGGGGGGTCTGGGAGTCTCTCTACCAGCACAAACACAGCCAATTGACTTGTTCTTGGGTGGATTGCACATTGGAGAGTCTCAACCAAGTCTTTAGCTCACTGTTCCTTTCACAGAGGAAAAACTTCCATGCATATCAGACTTTGTCCTGCCCAGGGGAAGTGTGGCACTGAAATGCAAAGCAATTCTTCTCTGAACAAGACTACCAACAGCACCCCCAGACCCGTGTTTCGGCCTCGTCGGGCCGCATCAGTGAGGTGGAGCTGTGCCTCTCTAAGAACAGTGAGCAAGGGGTCCACGTCTGGATTCCCCTGGTAACTTAGGGTGAGACCCAAAGGTACTTAATATGCAAATCAAAGGTGGGTCTGGGAGTCTCTCTAC
This sequence comes from Ambystoma mexicanum, assembly GCF_040938575.1. Lineage (NCBI taxonomy): Eukaryota > Metazoa > Chordata > Amphibia > Caudata > Ambystomatidae > Ambystoma > Ambystoma mexicanum. Next base: position 617,594,405 of record NC_090923.1, on the reverse strand, counting down.
TGGCACGAACACAGCCCATTGACCTGTTCTCGGGTGGATGGCCCCTGTGAGAGTGTCAACCAAGTCTTTAGCTCACTGTACCTTTCACAGAGGAAAATCTTCCAATCATATCAGTTATTGTCCTGCCCAGGGACAGTCCAGCACCAAAAGGCTAGGCAATTCTGCTCTGAACAAGAGTACCAACAGCAACCCCAGATACGTGTTACGGTATAGTCAGGCCGAATCTGTGAGGTAGAGCTGTGCATCTACAAGAACAGAGAGCAAGGGGTCCACTTCTGGATTCCCCTGGTAAGTTACGATGAGACCCAAAGTTACTTAATATGCAAATCAAAGAGGGTCGGGGAGTCGCTCTACCAGCACAAACACAGCCCATTGAGCTGTTCTTGGGTGAATGGTCCCTGGGAGAGTCTCAACCAAGTCTTTAGCTCACTTTCCCTTTCACAGAGAATACATATCCCTGCATATTTTCCTGCCCAGGGGCAGTCCAGCACAGAAATGCTAGGCTATTGTCCTCTGAGTCAGACTACCAACAGCAACCCCAGACATGTGTTTCGGCCTACGCTGGCCTCATCAGTGAGGTGGAGCTGTGCCTCTCTAAGAACAGTGAGCAAGGGGTCCACATCTGGATTCCCCTGGTAACTTAGGGTGAGACCCAAAGTTACTTAATATGCAAATCAAATGGGGTCTGGGAGTCTCTCTACCAACAAAAACACAGCCCATTGACCTGTACTTGGGTGGATGGCCCCTGGGAGAGTCTCAACCAAGTATTTAGCTCACTGTCCCTTTCACAGAGGTAAAACGTCCAAGCATGTCATTCATTCTCCTTCCCAGGGGCAGTCCAGCACCAAAATGCTAGGCAATTCTGCTCTGAACAAGCGTACCAACAGCAATCCCAGACACGTGTTTTGTGCTAGTCGGGCCTTGTATGTGAGTTGGAGCTGTGCATCTACAAGAACAGTGAGCAAGGGGTCCACGTCTGGATTCCCCATGTAACTTAGGGTGAGACCCAAAGTTACTTAATATGCAAATCAAAGGAGGGTGTGGGAGTCTCTCTACCAGCACAAATGCAGCCCATTGACCTGTTCTTGGGTGGACAGCCCCTGGAAGAGTCTCAACCAAGTCTTTAGCTCACTGTCCCTTTCACAGAGGAAAAATGTCCCTGCATATCAGTCTTTGTCCTGCCCAGGGGCAGTCCAGCACCAAAACGCTAGGCAATTCTTCTTGAATAAGAGTACCAACAGCAACGCTAGACGCGTGTTTCTGTCTAGTCGGGTCTCATCTGTGAGGTGGAGCTGTACCTCTCCGAGAACAGTGAGCAAGGGGTCCACGTCTGGATTCCCTTGGTAACTTAGGGTGAGACCCAAAGTTACCTAATATTCAAATCAAAGGGGGGGTCTGGGAGTCTCTCTACCAGAACAAACACAGCCCATTGACCTGTTCTTGGGTGGATGGCCCCTGGGAGAGACTCAACCAAGTCTTTAGCTCAATGTCCCTTTTACAGAGGAAAAATATCCCTGCATATCAGTATTTGTCCTGCTCAGGGGCTGTCCAGCACCGTGATGCTAGGCAATTCTTCTCTGAACAAGAATACCTACAGCAACCTCAGACACGTGTTTTGGCCTAGTCTGCCTTATCTGTGAGGTGGAGCTGTGCCTCTCCAAGAACAGTGAGCAAGGGGCCCATGTCTGGATTCCCTGATAACTTAGGATGAGACCAAAAGTTACTTAATATGCAAATCAAAGGGGGGTCTGGGAGTCTCTCTACTGGTACGAAAACAGCCCATTGACCTGTTCTTGGGTGGATGGCCCCTGGGAGAGTCTCAACCAAGCCTTTAGCTCACTGTCCCTTTCACAGAGGAAAAATGTCCAAGCATATCAGTCATTGTTCTGCCCAGGGGCAGTCCAGCACCAAAATGCTAGGTAATTCTGCTCTGAACAAGAGTACCAACAGCAACCCCAGACACGTGTTTCGGTCTAGTCGGGCCTAATCTGTGAGGTAGAGCTGTGTTTCTACAAGAACAGAGAGCAAGGGGTCCACTTCTGGATTCCCCTGGTAGCTTAGGGTGAGACCCAAAGTTACTTAATATGCAAATCAAAGGGGGTCTGGGAGTCTCTCTACCAGCACAAACACAGCCCATTGAGCTGTTCATGGGTGAATGGCCCCTGGGAGAGTCTCAACCAAGTCTTTAGCTCACTGTCCCTTTCACAGAGAATACAAAACCCTGCATATCAGTCTTTGTCCTGACTAGGGGCAGTCCAGCAGAGAAATGCTAGGCTATTCTCCTCTGAGCAAGACTACCAACAGCAACCCCAGATACGTGTTTCAGCCTAGTCTGGCCTCATCAGTGAGGTGGAGCTGTGCTTCTCTAAGAACAGTGAGCAAGGGGTCCACATCTGGATTCACCTGGTAACTTAGGGTGAGACCCAAAGTTACTTAATATGCAAATCAAAGGAAGGTCTGAGAGTCTCTGTACCAGCATAAACACACCCCATTTACCTGTTCTTTGGTGGATGGCCCCTGGGATAGTCTCAACTAAGTCTTTAGCTCACTGTCCCTTTCACAGACAGAAGGAAAATATCCCTGCATATCAGTCTTTTTTCTGCCCAGGGGCAGTCCAGCAGAGAAATGCTAGGCTATTCTACTCTGAGCAAGACTACCAACAGCAACCCCAAACACGTGTTTCAGCCTCGTCTGGCCTCATCGGTGAGGTGGAGCTGTGCTTCTCTAAGAACAGTGAGCAAGGGGTCCACATCTGGATTCCCCTGGTAACTTAGGGTGAGACCCAAAGTTACTTAATATGCAAATCAAAGGAGGGTCTGAGAGTATCCGTACCAGCATAAATACACCCCATTGCCCTGTACTTTGGTGGATGGCCCCTCGGAGAGTCTCAACCAAGTCTTTAGCTCACTGTCCCTTTCACAGACAGAAGAAAAATATCACTTCATATCAGTCTTTATTCTGCCCAGGGGCAGTCCAGAACCGAAATGCTAGGAAATTCTTCTCTGAACAATAGTACCAACAGCAATCCCAGACACGTGTTTCAGCCTAGTCGAGCCTCATCAGTGAGGTGGAGCAGTGCCTCTCTAAGAACAATGAGCAAGGGGTCCACATCTGGATTCCCCTGGTAACTTAGGGTGAGACCCAAAGTTACTTAATATGCAAATCAAAGGGGGGTCTGGGAGTCTCTCTACCAGCACGAACACAGCCCATTGACCTGTTCTTGGGTGGATTGCACCTTGGGGAGTCTCAACCAAGTCTTTAGCTCACTGTTCCTTTCACAGAGGAAAAGCTTCCATGCATATCAGACTTTGTCCTGCCCAGGGGAAGTCCAGCACTGAAATGCTAAGCAATTATTCTCTGAACAAGAGTACCAACAGCAACCCCAGACACGTGTTTCAGCCTAGTCGGGCCTCATCAGTGAGGTAGAGCTGTGCCTCTCTAAGAACAATGAGCAAGGGGTCCATGTCTGGATTCCCCTGGTAACTTAGCGTGAGACCCAAAGTTACTTAATATGCAAATCAAAGGGGGGTCTGGGAGTCTCTCTACCAGCACAAACACAGCCAATTGACTTGTTCTTGGGTGGATTGCACATTGGAGAGTCTCAACCAAGTCTTTAGCTCACTGTTCCTTTCACAGAGGAAAAACTTCCATGCATATCAGACTTTGTCCTGCCCAGGGGAAGTGTGGCACTGAAATGCAAAGCAATTCTTCTCTGAACAAGACTACCAACAGCACCCCCAGACCCGTGTTTCGGCCTCGTCGGGCCGCATCAGTGAGGTGGAGCTGTGCCTCTCTAAGAACAGTGAGCAAGGGGTCCACGTCTGGATTCCCCTGGTAACTTAGGGTGAGACCCAAAGGTACTTAATATGCAAATCAAAGGTGGGTCTGGGAGTCTCTCTACTGGCACGAACACAGCCCATTGACCTGTTCTCGGGTGGATGGCCCCTGTGAGAGTGTCAACCAAGTCTTTAGCTCACTGTACCTTTCACAGAGGAAAATCTTCCAATCATATCAGTTATTGTCCTGCCCAGGGACAGTCCAGCACCAAAAGGCTAGGCAATTCTGCTCTGAACAAGAGTACCAACAGCAACCCCAGATACGTGTTACGGTATAGTCAGGCCGAATCTGTGAGGTAGAGCTGTGCATCTACAAGAACAGAGAGCAAGGGGTCCACTTCTGGATTCCCCTGGTAAGTTACGATGAGACCCAAAGTTACTTAATATGCAAATCAAAGAGGGTCGGGGAGTCGCTCTACCAGCACAAACACAGCCCATTGAGCTGTTCTTGGGTGAATGGTCCCTGGGAGAGTCTCAACCAAGTCTTTAGCTCACTTTCCCTTTCACAGAGAATACATATCCCTGCATATTTTCCTGCCCAGGGGCAGTCCAGCACAGAAATGCTAGGCTATTGTCCTCTGAGTCAGACTACCAACAGCAACCCCAGACATGTGTTTCGGCCTACGCTGGCCTCATCAGTGAGGTGGAGCTGTGCCTCTCTAAGAACAGTGAGCAAGGGGTCCACATCTGGATTCCCCTGGTAACTTAGGGTGAGACCCAAAGTTACTTAATATGCAAATCAAAGGAGGGTCTGAGAGTCTCTGTACCAGCATAAACACACCCCATTGACCTGTTCTTTGGTGGAAGGCCCCTGGGAGAGTCTCAACCAAGTCTTTAGCTCACTGTCCCTTTCACAGACAGAAGAAAAATATCCCTGCATATCAGTCTTTATTCTGCCCAAGGGCAGTCCATCACCGAAATGCTAGGCAATTCTTCTCTGAACAAGAGTACCAACAGCAATCCCTGACACGTGTTTTGGCCTAGTCGGGCCTCGTATGTGAGTTGGAGCTGTGCATCTACAAGAACAGTGAGCAAGGGTCCACATCTGGATTCCCCTGATAACTTAAGGTGAGACAAAAAGTTACTTAATAGGCAAATCAAAGGAGGGTGTGGGAGTCATTCTACCAGCACAAACACAGCCCATTGACCTGTTCTTGGGTGGATGGCCCCTGGGAGAGTCTAAACCAAGTCTTTAGCTCACTGTCCCTTTCACAGAGGAAAAATGTCCCTGCATATCAGTCTTTGTCCTGCCCAGGGGCAGTCCAGCACCGAAATGCTAGACAATTCTTATTTGAACAAGAGTACCAACAGCATCCCCAGACACATGTTTCGGCCTAGTTAGGCCTCATCTGTGAGGTGGAGTTGTGCATCTACAAGAACAGTGATCAAGGGGTCCACGTCTGGATTCCCCTGGTAACTTATGGTGAGACCCAAAGTTACTTGATATGCAAATCAAAAGAGGGTCTGGGAGTCTCTCTACCAGCACAAACACAGCCCATTGACCTGTTCTTGGGTCGATGGCCCCTGGGAGAGTTTCAACCAAGTCTTTAGCTCACTGTCCCTTTCACAGAAGAAAAATGTCCCTTCATATCAGTCTTTGTCCTGACCAGGGGCAGTCCAGCACAAAAATGCTAGGCAATTCTTCTCTGAACAAGAGTACCAACAGCAACCCCAGACACGTGTTTTGGCCTAGTCGAGACTCATCAGTGAGGTGGAGCTGTGCCTCTCTAAGAACAGTGAGCCAGGGGTCCACGTCTGGATTCCCCTGGTAATTTAGGGTGAGACTCAAAGTTTCTTAATATGCAAATCAAAGGGGGGGTCTGGGAGTCTCTCTTCCGCAACAAACACAGCCCATTGACCAGTTCTCGGGTGGATGGCACCTGGGAGAGTCTCAACCAAGTCTTTAGCTCACTGTCCCTTTCACAGATGAAAAATGTCCCTGCATATCATTCTTTGTTCTGGCCAGGGGCAGTCCAGCACCGAAATGCTAGACAATTCTTATTTGAACAAGAGTATCAACAGCAACCCGAGACACGTGTTTCGGCCTAGTCAGGCTTCATCTGTGAGGTGGAGCTGTGCCTCTCCAAGAACAGTGAGCAAGGGCACCACGTCTGGATTCCCCTGGTAACATAGGGTGAGACCCAAAGTTACTTAATATGCAAATCAAAGGGGGATCTGGAAGTCTCTCTACCAGCACAAACACAGTCCATTGACCTGTTCTTGGGTGGATGGCCCCTACGAGAGTCTCAACCAAGTCTTTAGCTCACTGTGCTTTTCACAGAGGAAAAATGTCCCTGTATATCAGTCTATGTCCTGCCCAGGAGGAGTCCAGCACCGAAATGCTAGAGAATTCTTCTCTGAACAAGAGTATCAACAGCAACCCCAGACACGAGTTTCGGCCAGGTCGGGCCTCATATATGAGGTGGAGCTGTGCCTCTCCAAGAACAGTGAGCAAGGGGTCCACGTCTGGATTCCCCTGGTAACTTAGGGTGAGACTCAAAGTTACTTAATATGCAAAACAAAGGGGGGTCTGAGAGTCTCTCTACCAGCACAAACACAGCCCATTGACATTGACCGGTTCTTGGGTGAATGGCCCCTGGGAGAGTCTTAACCAAGTCTATAGCTCACTGTCCCTTTCACAGAAGAGAAATAGCACTGCATATCAGTCTTTGTCAAGCCCAGGGACAGTCCAGCACCAAAATGCTAGGCAATTCTTCTCTGAACAAGAGAACCAACAGCAACCCCAGACACGTGTTTTGGCCTAGTTGGGCCTCGTCAGTGAGTTGGAGCTGTGCAGCTACAAGAGCAGTGAGCAAGGGGTCCACTTCTGGATTCCCTTGGTAACTTAGGGTGAGACCCAAAGTTACTTAATATTCAAATCAAAGGGGGGGTCTGGGAGTCTCTCTACCAGAACAAACACAGCCCATTGACCTGTTCTTGGGTGGATGGCCCCTGGGAGAGACTCAACCAAGTCTTTAGCTCACTGTCCCTTTTACAGAGGAAAAATATCACTGCATATCAGTCTTTGTCAAGCCCAGGGACAGTCCAGCACCAAAATGCTAGGCAATTCTTCTCTGAACAAGAGAACCTACAGCAACCTCATACACATGTTTTGGCCTAGTCGGCCTTATCTGTGAGGTGGAGCTGTGCCTCTCCAAGAACAGTGAGCAAGGGGTCCATGTCTGGATTCCCCTGATAACTTAGGGTGAGACCAAAAGTTACTTAATATGCAAATCAAAGGGGGGTCTGGGAGTCTCTCTACTGGTAGGAAAACAGCCCATTTACCTGTTCTTGGATGGATGGCCCCTGGGAGAGTCTCAACCAAGCCTTTAGCTCACTGTCCCTTTCACAGAGGAAAAATGTCCAAGCATATCAGTCATTGTTCTGCCCAGGGGGAGTCCAGCACCAAAATGCTAGGTAATTCTGCTCTGAACAAGAGTACCAACAGCAACCCCAGACATGTGTTTCGGTCTAGTCGGGCCTAATCTGTAAGGTAGAGCTGTGCATCTACAAGAACAGAGAGCAAGGGGTCCACTTCTGGATTCCCCTGGTAGCTTAGGGTGAGACCCAAAGTTACTTAATAGGCAAATCAAAGGGGGTCTGGGAGTCTCTGTACCAGCACAAACACAGCCCATTGAGCTGTTCATGGGTGAATGGCCCCTGGGAGAGTCTCAACCAAGTCTTTAGCTCACTGTCCCTTTCACAGAGAATACAAAACCCTGCATATCAGTCTTTGTCCTGCCCAGGGGCAGTCCAGCAGAGAAATGCTATGCTATTCTCCTCTGAGCAAGACTACCAACAGCAACCCCAGACACGTGTTTCAGCCTTTTCTGGCCTCATCAGTGAGGTGGAGCTGTGCTTCTCTAAGAACAGTGAGCAAGGGGTCCACATCTGAATTTCCCTGGTACCTTAGGGTGAGACCCAAAGTTACTTAATATGCAAATCAAACGGGGGGTCTGAGAATCTCTGTACCAGCATAAACACACCCCATTGACCTGTTCTTTGGTGGATGGCCCCTGGGAGGGACTCAACCAAGTCTTTAGCTCATTGTCCCTTTCACAGACAGAAGAAAAATATCCCTGCTTATCAGTCTTTGTTCTGCCCAGGGGCAGTCCAGTACCGAAATGCTAGGAAATTCTTCTCTGAACAAGAGTACTAACAGCAACCCCAGACACGTTTTTCAGCCTAGTCGTGCCTCATCAGTGAGGTAGAGCTGTGCCTCTCTAAGAACAATGAGCAAGGGGTCTACGTCTAGATTCCCCTGGTTACTTAGGCTGAGAACCAAAGTTACTTAATATGCAAATCAAAGGGGGTCTGGGAGTCTCTCTACCAGCACAAACTCTGCCCATTGAGCTGTTTGTGTGTGAATGGCCCCTGGGAGAGTCTCAACCAAGTCTTTAACTCACTGTCCCTTTCACAGCGAATACATATCCCTGCATATCAGTCTTTGTCCTGCTCAGGGGCAGTCCAGCACAGAAATGCTAGGCTATTCTCCTCTGAGAAAGACTACCAACAGCAACCCCAGACATGTGTGCTTCTCTAAGAACAGTGAGCAAGGGGTCCACATCTGGATTCCCCTGGTAACTTAGGGTGAGACCCAAAGGTACTTAATATGCAAATCAAAGGAGGGTCTGAGAGTATCCGTACCAGCATAAATACACCCCATTGACCTGTTCTTTGGTGGATGGCCCATGGGAGAGTCTCAACCAAGTCTTTAGCTCACTGTCGCTTTTACAGACAGAAGAAAAATATCACTTCATATCAGTCTTTGTTCTGCCCAGGGGCAGTCCAGCACCGAAATGCTAGGAAATTCTTCTCTGAACAAGAGTACCAACAGCAATCCCAGACACGTGTTTCAGCCTAGTCGAGCCTCATCAGTGAGGTGGAGCAGTGCCTCTCTAAGAACAATGAGCAAGGGGTCCACATCTGGATTCCCCTGGTAACTTAGGGTGAGACCCAAAGTTACTTAATATGCAAATCAAAGGGGAGTCTGGGAGTCTCTCTACCAGCACGAACACAGCCCATTGACATGTTCTTGGGTGGATTGCACCTTGGAGAGTCTCAACCAAGTATTTAGCTCACTGTTCCTTTCACAGAGGAAAAGCTTCCATGCATATCAGACTTTGTCCTGCCCAGGGGAAGTCCAGCACTGAAATGCTAAGCAATTATTCTCTGAACAAGAGTACCAACAGCAACCCCAGACACGTGTTTCAGCCTAGTCGGGCCTCATCAGTGAGGTAGAGCTGTGCCTCTCTAAGAACAGTGAGCAAGGGGTCCACTTCTGGATTCCCCTGCTAACTTAGGGTGAGACCCAAAGTTACTTAATATGCAAATCAAAGGTGGGTCTGGGAGTCTCTCTACTGGCATGAACACAGCCCATTGACCTTTTCTCGGGTGTATGGCTCCTGGGAGAGTCTCAACCAAGTCTTTAGCTCACTGTCCCTTTCACAGAGGAAAATCTTCCAAGCATATCAGTTATTGTCCTGCCCAGGGACAGTCCAGACCTAAAATGCTAGGCAATTCTGCTCTGAACAAGAGTACCAACAGCAACCCCAGATACGTGTTACGGTATAGTCGGGCCTAATCTGTGAGGTAGAGCTGTGCATCTACAAGAACAGAGAGCAAGGGGTCCACTTCTGGATTCCCCTGGTAAGTTAGGATGAGACCCAAAGTTACTTAATATGCAAATCAAAGGGGGTCTGGGAGTCTCTCTACCAGCACAAACACAGCCCTTTGAGCTGTTCTTGGGTGAATGGTCCCTGGGAGAGTCTCAACCAAGTCTTTAGCTCACTTTCCCTTTCACAGAGAATACAGATCCCTGCATATTGTCCTGCCCAGGGGCAGTCCAGCACAGAAATGCTAGGCTATTGTCCTCTGAGCCAGACTACCAACAGCAACCCCAGACATGTGTTTCGGCCTACACTGGCCTCATCAGTGAGGTGGAGCTGTGCCTCTCTAAGAACAGTGAGCAAGGGGTCCACATCTGGATTCCCCATGTAACTTAGCGTGAGACCCAAAGTTACTTAATATGCAAATCAAAGGAGGGTCTGAGAGTCTCTGTACCAGCATAAACACACCCCATTGACCTGTTCTTTGGTGGATGGCCCCTGGGAGAGTCTCAACCAAGTCTTTAGCTCACTGTCCCTTTCAAAGACAGAAGAAAAATATCCCTGCATATTGTTCTGCCAAAGGGCAGTCCATCACCGAAATGCTAGGCAATTCTTTTCTGAACAAGAGTACCAACAGCAATCCCAGACACGTGTTTTGGCCTAGTCGGTCCTCGTATGTGAGTTGGAGCTGTGCATCTACAAGAACAGTGAGCAAGGGTCCACGTCTGGATTCCCCTGATAACTTAACGTGAGACCCAAAGTTACTTAATATGCAAATCAAAGGAGGGTCTGAGAGTCTCTGTACCAGCATAAACACACCCCATTGACCTGTTCTTTGGTGGATGGCCCCTGGGAGAGTCTCAACCAAGTCTTTAGCTCACTGTCCCTTTCACAGACAGAAGAAAAATATCCCTGCATATTGTTCTGCCTAATGGCAGTCCATCACCGAAATGCTAGGCAATTCTTCTCTGAACAAGAGTACCAACAGCAATCCCAGACACGTGTTTTGGCCTAGTCGGTCCTCGTATGTGAGTTGGAGCTGTGCATCTAAAAGAACAGTGAGCAAGGGTCCACGTCTGGATTCCCATGATAACTTAAGGTGAGACAAAAAGTTACTTAATATGCAAATCAAAGGAGGGTGTGGGAGTCATTCTATCAGCACAAACACAGCCCATTGACCTGTTCTTGGGTGGATGGCCCCTGGGAGAGTCTCAACCAAGTCTTTAGCTCACTGTCCCTTTCACAGAGGAAAAATGTCCCTGCATATCAGTCTTTGTCCTGCCCAGGGTCAGTCCAGCACCGAAATGCTATACAATTCTTATTTGAACAAGAGTACCAACAGCATCCCCAGACACATGTTTCGGCCTAGTCAGGCCTCATCTGTGAGGTGGAGTTGTGCATCTACAAGAACAGTGATCAAGGGGTCCACGTCTGGATTCCCCTGGTAACTTAGGGTGAGACCCAAAGTTACTTGATATGCAAATCAAAAGAGAGTCTGGGAGTCTATCTACCAGCACAAACACAGCCCATTGACCTGTTCTTGGGTCGATGACCCCTGGGAGAGTCTCAACCAAGTCTTTAGCTCACTGTCCCTTTCACAGAAGAAAAATGTCCCTGCATATCAGTGTTTGTCCTGCCCAGGGGCAGTCCAGCACCAAAATGCTAGGCAATTCTTCTCTGAACAAGAGTACCAACAGCAACCCCAGACAGGTATTTCGGCCTAGTCGAGCCTCATCAGTGAGGTGGAGCTGTGCCTCTCTAAGAACAGTGAGCCAGGGGTCCACGTCTGGATTCCCCTGGTAACTTAGGGTGAGACTCAAAGTTTCTTAATATGCAAATCAAAGGGGGGGTCTGGGAGTCTCTCTACCGCAACAAACACAGCCCAATGACCGGTTCTCGGGTGGATGGCACCTGGGAGAGTCTCAACCAAGTCTTTAGCTCACTGTCCCTTTCAAAGATGAAAAATGTCCCTGCATATCATTCTTTGTTCTGCCCAGGGGCAGTCCAGCACCGAAATGCTAGACAATTCTTATTTGAACAAGAGTATCAACAGCAACCCGAGACACGTGTTTCGGCCTAGTCAGGCTTCATCTGTGAGGTGGAGCTGTGCCTCTCCAAGGACAGTGAGCAAGGGCACCACGTCTGGATTCCCCTGGTAACATAGGGTGAGACCCAAAGTTACTTAATATGCAAATCAAAGGGGGGTCTGGGAGTCTCTCTACCAGCACAAACACAGTCCTTTGACCTGTTCTTGGGTGGATGGCTCCTACGAGAGTCTCAAGCAAGTCTTTAGTTCACTGTGACTTTCACAGAGGAAAAATGTCACTGTATATCAGTCTTTGTCCTGCAGAGGAGGAGACCAGCACCGAAATGCTAGGGAATTCTTCTCTGAACAAGAGTACCAACAGCAACCCCATACACGTGTTTCGGCCAAGTCGGGCCTCATATATGAGGTGGAGCTGTGCCTTTCCAAGAACAGTGAGCAAGGGGTCCACGTCTGGATTCCCCTGGTAACTTAGGGTGAGACTCAAAGTTACTTAATATGCAAAACAAAGGGGGGTCTGGGAGTCTCTCTACCAGCACAAACACAGCCCATTGACATTGACCGGTTCTTGGGTGAATGGCCCCTGGGAGAGTCTTAACCAAGTCTTTAGCTCACTGTCCCTTTCACAGAGGAAAAGTAGCACTGCATATAAGTCTTTGTACAGCCCAGGGACAGTCCAGCACCGAAATGCTAGGCAATTCTTCTCTGAACAAGAGAACTAACAGCAACTCCAGACATGTGTTTTGGCCTAGTTGGGCCTCGTCAGTGAGTTGGAGCTGTGCAGCTACAAGAGCAGTGAGCAAGGGGCCCACGTCTGGATTCCCCAGGTAACTTAGGGTGAGACCCAAAGTTACTTAATATGCAAACCAAAGGATGGTCTGGGAGTCTCTCTACCAGCACAAACACACCCCATTGACCTGTTCTTGGGTGGATGGCCCCTGGAAGAGTCTCAACCAAGTATTTAGCTCACTGTCCCTTTCACAGAGGAAAAATGTCCCAGCATATCAGTCTTTGTCCTGCCCAGGGGCAGTCCATCCCAGAAATGCTAGGCAATTCTCCTCTGAGCAAGAGTACCAACAGCAACCCCATAAACGTGTTCAGAGAAGAATTGCCTAGTATTTCAGTGCTGGACTGCCCCTGGGCAGGGTTACTTTTCCTCTATGAAAGGGACAGTGAGCTAGATACTTGGCTGAATCTCTTCCAGGGGCCATCCTCCCAAGAACAGGTCAATTGGCTGTGTTCATGCTGGTAGATAGACTCCCAGAACCCCCTTTGTTTTGCATATTAAGTAACTTTGGGTCTCATCCTAAGTTACTAGCGGAATCCAGACGTGGACCCCTTGCTCACTGTTCTCAGAGAGGAACAAAAATGGGGGGTTCCAACCACAGATATGTTTATTGACACTACCCTTAAGTCGGGGTGTCTAGATGATTTAGTTCGAATTATTTCCAAGTTGAGCTACACATAGTCAGCCAAGTATCTTCATGAGTACAAAATCACGTCACCAAATGTAACAAATAAGGCGCAAATCCCTTATTCGTATAGTAATGATTATTTTGTTCTATTTATTGATTCATTGTTTTGTTCTTTTTTTAAAATTCAAAAATCACACACAATAATAATATAATTTTTTCAAAAAGGACATCAGCACAATATAACAAAAACGAAACTGTTTTTGTTGTCAAAAAGTCACGTAGTTAGTGAGTTTGTATCATTTGAGTGATGCAAGAATCATCATACAACATATAGAAAAAGAGAAAATCAGTAACAAATATATATTTACATTGTATACCAAAAACTGTTCTACATTTGTACAGCACAGTTAGAGAGATATAGTGACCAAATATTTGGTCCCTAGATTTTTGCAGAGGCTGGTTAGTAACCTGGGTTGACTCTAAGTGGCTAAAACATTTTTTGTTAGCGAACTAGACTGAGTTCAATCATGGCAGGACCTAATTTGTTGATCCAAAAGTGCATATTATCAATATAGGCACAAAGGAATTGAGAAAACAAGGGAGACCTGATTTGTCGGGTCTCAGGTACAGCGAGGTACACTCTGCCTAGCTGTACTATGAGTGCCGGGAAGACCAAACCAGAATATGGATTAAATTCAATGGACAGAGGACCAAAACAATCGGTCTACGTCAGGGGGGAGAGCGCTGTTCTCTGAGAGGCACAGCTTCACCTCACTGATGATGCCCAACAAGGCTGCAACATGTGTATGGGCTTGCTGCTGGTATGCTTGCTCAGAGGAGAATTGACTAGCATTTTGCAGGGATATTTCTCCTCTGTGAAAGGGACAGTGAGCTAAAACTTGGTTGAGCCTCTCACAGGGGCCATCCACCAAAGAACAGGTCAATGGGCTGTGTTCGTGCTGGTAGAGAGACTCCCAGAACCCCCTTTGTTTTTCAAGGTGATTATCGACCTTGCATCGTCGTTAGTGAAACAATAATTGTTGGATGAAGCTGCTCAGTTATTACCCATGGGCTTTGATCTTACGACAATTGAGAATTTATCAGTATTGGGCTGGGAAGCAGTAAACAAAAACAGGGTATCCTGGGAAAAAGATGAAAAACACCAAAAGGAGGATACCAGCCCACAAGATCTTAATAAAGCCCATCCCCCTACTATGACGATATCGGTAGAGGGCTACAGAAGAAAGAGAGATGGCACTAGATGTCTAACTGGGGAAAATTCAAAGGTGGGAGGAGGACAACTGGAAATGGCTAGCAGGGATCATGGCACACAATATTAGTGAATCATAACGCCATGAACCCATCACTATTAATGAGTTTGTGTATGCCTGTTGGAACACACAATGCTTTGCCCATCTGTTTAATTTAGGAGAGCTACACTTTGAGGTGTTTGACATTATCTGCCTCAAGGAAACCAGGCTACAGCACATCACTGTGTTAGATGGATTCACCATTTACTTAAATCCAGCAGTAAAAGGTTCAAAAGGAAGGCCGAGGTCAGGCCTGTTAACTGCCATAAAGAATGGAAGTAACCTGAACTTACTGTCAACAGATAATCCCCAATCCCTACATTCAGGTAATAACCGTAGACATGGGGCAGGGGGAGACCGAAAGAAAAAAAAACCCTGATCATTTTTAATATATACTGGTTCCTGAAGTGTCCAAAAATTGGAATTTACCAACAATGGTAATAGACATATTGTACCAGCAAATGGACAAGTGGATTTGACCTCTGGTTTATCTTAAGTTCTGATTTAAACATGCATTGTTTTGACCATAGCCATAATCTGATCCAGAGTGCAGATTTAATGGCAAGCCCTATGATAAAAATAGGCCTAGAGTGGTGCCACATTCTTGCAATGAGAAATATTGACATTATGAATGGTCATACAAAGGGAGATTTTCCTGCTCAAATCACTACAAAAGGAAGAACATATTGGCAAATTTTAGACTACATCTTCATGTCTCTGAATGTGTCTGCTATAGTAAATCGGCTGGAAGTGGAGGTTGTGACTGTGAGTGATCATAATTTGTTAAAACTCAACTGTTTACCACTGACCATGCACCAAAGAGAGTTCCACCCAGGTGATCTGTGAGTGGCACCCAGAAGAAACAGACTGATTCTTAATCCAGAAAGAATTAGCCGTCTAACTGTCAACGTGCACTCTCAAATAGAGCAGGACATTAGCTCCCTAGTTAAACAACCAATTAACCACACAGCAATGTTGAAGGATTTTATGAAGCACAAGAAATGTGGTAATAAGAACACCATCCAACATCGCCACACCTATTATCAAGCAATGGTCGGCAAGAAAAAGGCCCATAGCTCTAAAGTATGTAAGCTTAAACAATATGGCACAGTGGAACCTCATCTGGCCATCAAAACACTCAAGCAGCAATATCGATACACTGATAAGAAGCTAAGTAAGATTGCATACAAAATTCTAGAAATCTGGCAAATCACTCATTCCACGCCCCTCAAGAGGCTCTAACTATAAATGTGGTGGCAGCGAGTCAATCATTAGACCACTTCTCCTCGCTCTTCAAGTCCACCGAAGATGAACCGACTGGATTCGTACCATCGCACATTACTCAGTGGAGTTTCCCCACGGATAATATAGCCATTCTAGAACTTATAAAGAAAGCCAGTAATTCAAGAGCAGTGGGCCCGGATGGGATGTCAAAAGCCATGCTCCAAATAAATTAGGCTCTATGGGCAACATTTTTACATGATCTTTTTGGCTGTATCAAGAAATCTAAATGTGTGCCGCTGTCATGGAAGTCTTCCGTGGTGGTCCCCATCTATAAGAAAGGGGATAGGTCAGACCCTAAGAACTACAAACCTATCGCCCTGTGGTTGTGGTGGGGAAAACATTTGCATCTCTGATTTTAAAGTCGCTATTATCTTGGAGTGCTTCATCGGGGCATCGGAACACATGGAAAGCAGGCTTTGTTAAGGGTGTTGGTACATCCTTTATCATGTTCTTGAATAATCTGCTGAAGGCCTGTGCGCAGAGAAAAAAGGGGGCAAAGACCTACTTGGCATTTACGTATCTGGCATAAGCTTTCCATTCCATAAGCCGACAGAAGCTATGGAAGAAATTGGAGGAATGGAGCTGCCCAAATGATATCCAAGACACCTTGAAAGATCTTTACGGTGGAACATCTCTAAGGGTTAGGTTAGATAAGAGGGGCCTCCGATCTGATCCAATTGTCACTGGCAGAGGCCTTAAGCAAAGTTGCCTGCTTGCACCAGAGCTATTTAATCTGTTTACTTCAGATATAAAAGAAGCCTTCTCCAATCTCAGATGCTTCTTGCCCATATTAGTAAACAAAGCCGTAGGCAGGCTGCTCTATGCAGACGACTTAGTACTAATGGACCAACCACCCATAGGTCTACATAGTCAGCTGGATGTTTTACAAACCTATGTGGGACAAAATAGATCAACAATCAACCCCAAAAGCAAAAGTCTGCGCCAGCCGCGAGCGCCAAAACCCATTTCGGCGCACAGCGTATTCATGGATTTTAACATCACTAAGCAGCCGTGGCGCAGAGTGGCGCAGCGACCCTGCAGCAGTGCCAGTTACGCCCCCAACCCCACCCCGCGCGCCATGAACAGCGCACAAATCCAGTACATGGCGCACAGGCCAGTGGACCAGCATACAGCCCCCCAACTATGAAAATGCATGTGAAACTCCCCGCGCACCCCTCGGAATACACGGAACATGCTCGCGCTAGGCCAATTGCGTGTAAAACTCCCCGCGCACCCCTCGAAATACACGTACCCCGATCATTCGCGGGGTACGTGTATTTCTGGGGTTTGCAGGGAGTTTCACATGCGGTAGGCCCTTTGCGAGCGGGGTAAATGTATTTCTGGGGTTCGCGGGGAGTTTCACACGTGGTAGGATCTGTGCGAGCGGGGTACGTGTATTTTTGGGGTTAGCAGGGAGTTTCACACGCGATAGGCCCTGTGCGAGTGGGGTACGCGTATTACTGGGGTTCGCGGGAAGTTTCACACGCGATAGGCCCTGTGCGAGTGGGGTACGTGCATAACTGGGGTTCGCAGGAATTTTCACACGCGACAGGCCCTGTGCGAGTGGGGTATGCGTATTACTTGGGTTTGCGGGAAGTTTCACACGCGATAGGCCCTGTGCGAGTGGGGTACGTGCATAACTGGGGTTCGTGGGAATTTTCACATGCGATTGGCCCTGTGCGAGTGGGGTACGTGTATAACTGGGGTTCGCGGGAAGTTTCACACGTGATTGGAGCGGGGTACGTGTATTTCGGGGGTTCGCAGGAAGTTTCACACGCGATTTTGCTGTCAGAGTGGAGTACGTGTATTTCGGGTGTGCGCGGGGAGTCCTACATGTGAATTGGCAGTGTCGGTCCTCCCAGGTGTGCCCTCTACCCCCTCCATGGCCCCTGTAGGCAGCCCACACCACAGGGGACTACCCTGCACCCCTGGTCATGTCCCGCAGGCAGCCCATCCACCATGGGCATGCCCCCCAGCCAAGCCACATGCCACCTTGCACTAGTGATCACCAACTCATGTCCCCCAGCACCCCCACCCCCCACCATTGATGGGCACCTGCCAGCAGGCCCCCACTCATGTCCCCCAGCACCCCCACCCCTCAGCAATGAGGGGCACCTGCCAGCAGGCCCCCACTCATGTCCAACTCATGTCCCCAGCACCCCCACACCCGAGCAGTGAGGGGCACCTGCCAGCAGGCCCACACTCATGTCCCCCAGCACCCCCACGCCCCACCAGTGAAGGGCACCTGCCAACAGGCCCGCACTCATGTCCCACTCATGTCCCCCAGCACCCCCACCCCCAGCAGTGAGGGGCACCTGCCAGCAGACCCCCACTCATGTCCCACTCATGTCCCCGAGCAGTGAGGGACACCTGCCAGCAGGCCCCCACTCATGTCCCACTCATGTCCCCGAGCAGTGAGGGACACCTGCCAGCAGGCCCCTCCTCATGTCCCCCAGCACCCCCACCCCCCAGCAGTGAGGGGCACTTGCCAGCAAGCCCCCACTCATGTCCCACTCATGTCCCCCAGCACCCCCACCCCCCAGCAGTGAGGGGCACCTGCCAGCAGGCCCCACTCATGTCCCCCAGCACCCCCACCTCCCAGCAGTGAGGGGCACCTGCCAGCAGGCCCCCACTCTTGTCCCACTTATGTCCCCCAGCAACCCGACCCCCCAGCAGTGATGGGCACCTGCCAGCAGGCCCCCACTCATGTCCCCCAACACCCCCACCCCCCAGCAGTGAGGGGAACCTGCCAGCTGGCACCCACTCATGTCCCACTCATGTCCCCCAGCACCCCCAGCCCCCAGCAGTGAGGGGCACCTGCCAGCAGGCCCCCACTCATGTCCCACTCATGTCCCCCAGCACCCCCAGCCCCCAGCAGTGAGAGGCACCTGCCAGCAGGCCCCCACTCATGTCCCCCAGCACCCCCACCTTCCAGCAGTGAGGGACACCTGCCAGCAGGCCCCCACTCATGTCCCCCAGCACCCCCACCCCCCAGCAGTGAGGTGCACCTGCCAGCAGGCCCCCACTTATGTCTCCCAGCACACCCACCCACAGCAGTGAGGGGCACCTGCCAGCAGGCCCCCACTCATATCCCACACATGTCCCCCAGCACCCCCACCCCCCAGCAGTGAGGGGCACCTGCCAGCAGGCCCCCACTCATGCCCCTCAGCACCCCCACCCCCCAGCAGTGAGGGGCAACTGCCAGCAGGCCCTCACTCATGTCCCCCAGCACCCCCACCCCCCAGCAGTGAGGGGCACCTGCCAGCAGGCCCCCACTCATGTCCCACTCATGTCCCACAGCACCCCCACCCCCCCAGCAGTGATGAGCACCTGCCAGCAGGCCCCCACTCATATCCCACACATGTCCCCCAGCACCCCCACCCCCCAGCAGTGAGGGGCACCTGCCAGCAGGCCCCCACTCATGCCCCTCAGCACCCCCACCCCCCAGCAGTGAGGGGCAACTGCCAGCAGGCCCTCACTCATGTCCCCCAGCACCCCCACCCCCCAGCAGTGAGGGGCACCTGCCAGCAGGCCCCCACTCATGTCCCACTCATGTCCCCCAGCACCCCCACCCCCCAACAGTGAGGGGCACCTGCCAGCAGGCCCCCACTCATGTCCCCCAGCACCCCCATGCCCCAGCAGTGAGGGTCACCTGCCAGCAGGCCCCCACTCATGTCCCACTCATGTCCCACAGCACCCCCACCCCCCCAGCAGTGATGAGCACCTGCCAGCAGGCCCCCACCCGTGCCCCCCCTACATGAAGTAAAGATGCACAATAATGGCTCACTTCTACACCCAAATACCACAGCATGCCACCCCATTCTTGAGACGCAATGATTTCCCAATCCACCCCACACTGACATGCCTATCTCAAGACACAAACCAAAAGTCAACTATGTACATCAACACATGTCCGTCACACACACACACTGGTTGTCATTGATTGTGTAAACCCACATTTTCACATGCATCAACCCAATGAGCGAATCCCACACATGGAACTAAAATATGAAAATGTATTATGTACAAAAATAAAGCAATGACATGAAAGCATAACAAAATAGCAAACATGAAATGAAAACCATGTGCAAAAGATGAGTAAATGAAAAGTATAACCAATCCAAAGTAATCCTAAAGAAAAATAGTGACAACTCTCCCTCCACCAACGCAAATCCAAAGGAGACGTAAAAAGAAAAATCCATTGATCCATGGTTAAATCAAAAGAAAAAGTTCAAAATAATCAATTGTCCAACTATGTACAATCCATTGTCAAGGGTCCATGAGCCCAACGAAAGAAATGAAACCTACCTAAGAAACTACCTAATAAAAAAACTATATACAAATGTGTGTGGCATAGTCCATTCACCACAAATCAAAGGAAAAGGGAACCTAACTCTAAAAACTATTTACAATGGCAGCGGGCTAGTCCAACGGCTCACTTTTGGATGTCCTGGGCCAGCGCATCATCGAACTCCCGCTCAATGTCCTGGAGGCATTCCTCTTCCATAGCCCCGAGGGTTCGCAAGGACGATGACATGTTCACCTCCAACTTCCTGCGAATTGCCTCGAGGCACTCGGCCTGCCTCAGGGCCCTCCGCACGGAGTTCTCCGCCCTGACCATTGTGAGCCGTGCCTCTTCCGCCCGCTGCCGCTCCGCATCTATGGTGTGTCCCAACCGCTGCCACACGGAAGACACTTGAAATCCTGGGTCCTCCTGCCCTATGGCCGATGCCTGCCCATCCGAGCCATCATTGCTCCCACTATGTTGCTGCTGCTGTGCCCGTGCCTGTGCCTGCGCTCTGGCTCTTGCTGCCTGCACGTCCTCCTCCGGCTGGGGTGCATTTGTTGTGTTGGCCACCCCTGCTGGACGTCCGACTCCCGACTGTGGCAGGGATGTATCCTCCACCAGCTTGGCTGCTGGGTCAGAGGCAGCTCCACAGGGTACACAGGTGATAAATGGGTGGGAAGATGGCATGGATGACTACTGGCGCGTAGGGGGTTCAGGTGAGTAGGGGGTCGCAAGAAGGTCCAGCACACGGAGGAATCCAGCACCTGTGACCCGTCCCAGTAGGTCAACGTGGTGAAAGAGGCATGCGAGACGACGTGCAGTCTCTCCACGAAAAGACTGCAGGTCACCTCGCATGCCCCGTTGACGCAACGCTATTCCACTCAGGACAGGCTCAACACGGTCCCGAATAGCCACGTCCGCAGGGAGAGGAAGGCCAGTTGTTGTGCGCTCATCCCCTCCCTGAAAACGGGTCTGGACGTAGGCATCCCTGCTGGTTCCAGATGATGCAATGACAGGATCAGGGACAGGATTACACACAGGCACCTGTGCTGCCTCCTGTCCCTGCCCCTGTACTGCATCTCTAGCACCAGTGGAATCCCCACCTCCAGACCCCGTGTGTGTCCCTTCCGTGGCCTCCTACTCCACCAAACCCCCCACCAACCTGGATTACTCCGTGCCATCTTCCTCCGTCGGACCCTGTGGGGTCTCAGCTGCCCCTTCTGCTGCCGAGGAGTCCACCTCCAACCTCCGCCTCTTGGACCTACCCTCGGCAGCTGCGGCCTGGGACGTGGCACCAGACTCCTCACTCCCCGATGAGATGACAATCTGGGAGGGGAGCCGGGCCTTGCGTCTCCGGCTGGTGGTGCGACCCCTGCCGCTGTGCTCCACAGCACCCTCTCCGCCCTCTTCATCAGTTGACGCTGCAGACTCAAAGAGATAAAACACAGGCATCAGAGCACTGTACAATGGACTGATACACACATGACAGTTGTACATGAGTGGCAGTGTCATACTTCAGACATGGCATCACACTCCCCAACACACATGTCACTTGTACTCACACACATGAGCAATTCCACAGCAATATTGCACCAGCCAGCACCATCCATACACATACAACAGCATGTGCATCCGAAGGTGAGCCTTACGTCACATGAAACAGGGGGAGTGCACAACACATGCACACACGCCACCACACTTACATGCATGTATACATGTCCACCAACTGTCACAGTTATGATATCGCCATCCATGTCACATCTGGCATTCACCCTTCTACATGTCTGTGTCACATGCATCCAAGTTGCATCACAGTTGCAAACTTGTCAAATACACACACATGCACATGTACACAGTGCAGATACATGCAGCAGGAACCACCATCCATGTGTGACACCACAACCATGCCAACGTACATACACAGAAATTCAAACATGTGTGCTCCCACACCTGCATTTGCCCAGCATGCTTACCAACACATACACCATCGATGTGTCTCACACCTGAGAGGACTCACATGTGGCATCCTCATGCACATGTTCATACACATCCCTACATGGCCCTACAAAAACACATGTGCAACCTGCACACTACTGGCACACCACGACACGCACAGCGTCCAATCAGTATGCATGTATACTTACCGCTCGACTCCAGATAGGTCTGCCTCTCAAGGAGCTGGACGTGGAGCGCTGGGCATATGCGTTCCAGGACCCTCATTTGGTGGTTGGACAGGTGGCCCCTGCGCCCCTTGGCATCCACTGCCTTCGAGAGGCGCCGGGCCTTGTTGAGGGTCCTGGACCTGAAGTCCTCCCAGCGCTTCTTGACATGTTGTAAGTGGCGAACCCCAGACGCAGGAGTGGGTGCGCAACTGGGTCCTGGGGCTGGGCTGTGGAGCGATGGTGTCCCATTCGGGAGTCTTCGGTTCCAGCAGGGGTGGTCACAGCAACTGCACCCCTGGCTGACGTGCAGGCAGAAAATAGCAGGGCATGTGGGCAGCAGGCAGTCAGGCAGCAGCAGATGGCAGGTGGAAGCATGCTCGGGGCTCTGGGGGGCAGAAATTCAGCCTTCTGGGCAGGAGCGTGGTCTTCCGTGTGTTTTCACGTGGCCAGCTTGATACGGAGTGATTTGGCACGTGAAAAAATTGCATGTCAGCGTGTAATTCGAAGAAAGTCCCTAAGCGCGCAAGCGCGTCTGTGACGTTACGCACACTGGCATTTCCCTCATGACGTGGGCATAGTGGTACAGTGCGCGTGAAAAAACTGCACGTCCGCGTGTGAATGCGTGTAATCCGAGGAAAGGGCCTATGCGCGTAAGTGACGTGACGCGTGCGGGCGTTTCCCTCAGCACGGATTAAAGGTGAACATGGCCAGTAGTTCGCTGTACGTACCTTTCGTGGAGACCGACTTGTGTTGCTGCTTCATTTTGTTTCGCACGCCATCACAACTTCACAGCTATCAAGGACGTATCTCTTCTTTTGGCGGGGGTATTGGCTACGCATGTTTTTCTGCATCGCGCTAGTCAGACGGTGAGTCGCGGATGCTATTTTTCCCACTACGGGTGCCCCTGTGTATCGCACCCGTTTTCGAGGTCATAGTAGCCTGCGTGTCCCACGTGTACGTGTTGTTCGTGTTACTGGGTGCCACCACGTACTGCGGGAGGTTGATTCCACGCATGTAGGCTGCAGGGTTGCGTGCACGGTTTTACTGCAGTTTTGGGGTGCCTGAGCATTGCATGATCCGTCACTACATCACCGGGGTCACATACAGCCTTGCAGGTGCAGGGTGGCTGTTAACATCTTGCATCCCACCCCCTTGACCCCAATTGCCCAGGTCAATTGTGGGGTACACCTCCCATTGGCACTACTCCATCTGTGCCAGCACTACTACATCTGTGCCATGGTTGGGAGGCCACCAAAGGTGAGGGGCGCCTCAGCTGGGCGTCCTCCTCATGGCGGGCATGTTCGGGGACATGGCCGGGGTGACCAGGGAGTAGGGGGACTCCAGGGTGTCCAGGGTGGCCGCAGAGGGGGAAGAGGCAGGGGTGCGCAACTTGAGCACAATGTTGTGCCATCAGTCGGTGCAGTCATGCCACCACCCCCTGTGGTTCCGGCAGATGCAGCTTCTGCATCTGGCACTGGTGCCCGTGTGTCCCGGCTGTCCGTTTCATCGACTGCCATGGACCCAAGGTTAGTGGTAGCTGCAGGTGCAGCTGTGGACACCACCACCCAGGCTCAGGGTCTGCCAGCACAGGCTGCGTTGGCACTTGAAGAGCCCTTGGAAGATTTCCAACAGGCCAGGAGGGAAACCGTAGGGGCACACAGGGCTGCCCTGACAAAGTCACGTGTCCCTGGGGCTTTTATGTCATCTGATGCCCCGAACAGCCGGGTGTTGGCAAGCACAGGGGCAGATGCACCCAACAACACCCCAGTTGTGAGTCTGCCAACCAGGACAGTTGCGGTCAATGACCCTGCCACAGCGGATGTTGCTGCGCAGGGTCCATTAGAGGGCACCCAGCTGCCACTGACACAAGTCAGGCCTTTGGTCGTCCCTCCACCTGCCACTCCCTTGGCTCAATCCAACGGACCCACTGGCCAACTGATCAGGGAGGCATGAGCCAGCCAGGGTCTGCGCCACAATCCAAGAGGAGGAAGGTTGCACCTGCAGCACAGGCTGGGACCCCACACACAGCCACGACCTCCTGCACATCGAGGAAGAAGTCTTTCTGCAAACAGGAACTGGACTTCCTCGTGGACTACGTGCGGGACCACAGCCGTGACATGCTAGTGGGTGCTAATTGCCAGACTACGGCTGCCCACCGAGATACCCACTGGAAGCAAGTTGCGGAACATGTGAGTGCATTCGGCCATGAGGTGCGCACAGCGCAAGAGTGCAAAAAGTGTTGGAATTACCTCAAATGCAGCGCTAAGGCTAAGCGTGCCTCAAATTACAACTTGACTCTGGTAACTGGCAGTGGGCCTGCACCAGAGGAGGACGACCTCACTCCGCATGAGTCACTTGTTGCGGAGTTCATACCATCTGAATCGGTCGAAGGAGTGGGAGAGATGCCAGACTTTGATGCCCAGTCCAGTGAGTGTTGATGCGTGTTTGTTGAGGACGTGTGTGTTTTACTTGTGTGATGTGTTGTGCATGACTGCCACTACATGTCACGTGTACATGGTTCTGATGTGCAAGTAATGCAATGTTTCCCTGATGCATGTCTACTCTGCTGGATGGTGGACATGTGGAGCAGACGGGGACTGTCCGCATCACCACTATTGCACCCTACTCACATGCTGGTTACCAGTATGCTCCTACAGTCCATGTTCCAGCTCACTGGCATTTCTGCATGTAGCGTGGGTGACCTTCCTCTCAGCCCAGGGACTATGCATAGCATGACTGACGTGCATGTGTCCTCTGCTTGCAAGCAGGTACTCAATGTAGGCATGCTCCCTTGCCCCTCAACCCCCCGCCCTGCACCCCAATTCCACCTTAGCACTGGTCTGCTACAATATTGCCATTGGGTACGTCCCTGTTCATGCCTCCTGTGTACATGCTAACATCCAGCGGCCAATCTGCCAGACATATGCTGGGTGGTACATCCTTAGTACTTGATGCAGGGTGTCTCACTTGGACTGTGCAGAGGTCAGATGCCCCGCAGGGACATGAGTGCCCATTCATGCTCCATGTGCATTCCACGCATGCCCCTATGTGTCCATGGCTGGTCCTGGATGACCTACATTGCATGGCATTTCATCTGCCTTCCCATGTCAACTGTGGCTCAGTACTGCGTTGCACACATGTTTAGGGTCTGACAATCTGTGTGGGTCACAGACCTCAGCCTTTGTAATGGCCAATGACTCTGTCCAACTGGTGTAGTGTCTTCTTCACACGTGGGTGTACTCCACAGGTTTCATCATGTGTCCTGCATACTGTCCCATCATCATTTGCTGTGTTGTCACTTGACTCACATGATGCTGTTGATGCTAGTCAACACTGTCTGTCAATACACAGGTCTATGGTCAGCCTTTTGATACCATGCTAGGCATCCATGCTTTTGCACTTGGGGGAGGGGTGGTTTGCTTGTAGACATGCTACCCATTGAATGCACATTGCACGTGATGCCTGAAGTTGACCTTGCACTGCCTTCACATTTTCTGACACACACCATGAAGTCCTTGTACATGTAGATAGTGAGTAACATACATATTTGCTGCACTACATAGACCCACTTCAGTGCAAACTGCCACCTTTCCACAGGTCTAATCACAGAAGCAAGTTCATGTTGACCCAGCATGCATGCCAGGTTCTATTTTGTGTATCACATGTCTGCCTGATGTGTTTGGTGTCGGTGTGTGTGTGTGTTGTGTGCTTCTAACATGTGTAGTGACCTTTTTTCTCTCTATTTTTCAGGTGATGATGCAATGGAGCCGGAGGATGGTGTTGTCATGCCAGGCACAGGGTTGTTATCACTACATCAACCCAGCACAAGTGGGGGTCGTGGTGTGGTAGGCCATGAAAACCCCCAAGTGCTACAGTCCATCTTGTCTCTGGCTGCCTATGAGTCCAGCCCTGATGAACACTCTGATGACCATGTCGAGTTGGATGAGCATAAGGTCCATATGTCAGGGTTGAGTGATTCTGATGTGTACACTCCTCTGTCCGCGACACCTGCACTGAGGGGTCAGACAGTCTTGGAATCTCCGCCTGTGGTGGATCGGGACGCAGGGTCACCCTCCACACCAGTCACTGATGTGCCTGGGACATCACGTCGACGGGGGCATGTAGTCGTGCAGCCGCGGGCGGTGCCAACACAATGAGGACACCCGTCCTTGGGTCCCTCAGGGGTCAAGCCCAGCAATGCGGTCGCGGCGCGCAACTGCTGTATACTGAGTGGGAGCAAGACATGACTGCCAATTCTGAACGCCAGGTGGCAGCAATGTAGAACATCACTGAGAGCATGGAGCGTGTGGCCCGATCCGTGCTACCCCCTGCTAGGCAGGTGCTTCTCCAGCAGCAGGCGGCACGGTCCACGGCCCGCTCGCTCAGGCTGGGCATGGCGGCCTGAGACAGGGCACGCCAGGCTGAAATGTCGTCTCTGTGTCAAGCAATTGCTGCTCACGCAGAGGCACACATGGAGGCCCTGAGGGAGGAGTATGCTTCCCTCAGATCCACTCTGGGTGTCCTTCTGATGTCCCAGAGGGAGCGGGCAGAGGAGAGGTTTGCACAGCTTGAGCGTACCATCTCGGCTGAGCTACATGCTTGCCGGGAGGTGCAGTGGTTGTCCAGCCAGGCCTTGCAGGAGGAACTCTGTGTTGCACGTGCTACCTTGCAAGAGGAAGCACGTGTATCACGGGAGGTTCTGCATGCAGACCTACATGTCATCGCCACACAGAACCAGGCTCACCCGTCCGGCAGACTTGCTGCCAACAAGGGGCAAGCTGCAGCTAGGCGTGGTCATGCTCCTGTGCCACGTCCTCCTTTCCAGGAAGAGCCAGACTCGGACGACAATCTATCTCCCACATAGGTCGGGCTGTGCAGGCGTTGAGCCCATGGAGTTTTTTTTTTCCTCAGCATCATCGCATGTGGGTGTTGAGCAGCACCCTGTACCTCCCCCTTCCTGGGTGCTCCCCCCGGTCATATGTGGCCATTTTTGATTTTTTTTTAGTTCAGTTAGTTAAGTTTCTCTTTGAAAGTTAGTTTAAATAGGTAATGTAGGTTTTTCCTAGTTAGTGCAATTAGTTAATATTGTTTAAAATTGCTTGTCTATTGTGCTTTCATGTGATGGTGTGGTGCTTTGTGGCTTTTGAAAGCATCCACTGTCTATTGCAGCTGGGCCCTTCAAGCTTGTCTTGTGTATGTGTTTGCTGCTTGGGGTCCTTGACTCACATATGCCACTCCTGCTTCCCATATCCATGGGCTCGCAAGGATGGTTCGGTGTAACAGCCTATTACACAAGGGCTTTGGACTGTCATATATGTGGCATGTCTGCTGCTGTGGAACTTGTGTTGACACCCCTAGTGGGGATGATTGGGGTGTAATTGACCACTGTTCTTCTTTTGCTAGATGGGGTGTTTCATGATTCATGTGTACATTGATTGCTATGCATTGTGTAGTATGTTTCTTATCTTTACTGTACATGTGCTTGTTGCAATTCATGCCGTAGATAGTGTGTTCCACACTTTGGCTGTGAAATCAGACTGATGGTGTGATTTCAGATGTACGTCTCTGACATGGTCCAGTCATGCAATGACTGAAAAGACACACACAGATGAATCTAAAGCATTAATCATGTGTTTCATGGCCTTTCTGCAGGGGGATGAGCCTCCAGACCACCTTTGCCAGCATACATGGGCCATTGGACATCTGGAATCTGGACACGTTTGGTGGTGCCGACATGCGCATGTGTGCGCAAGCAGAGGCACAGGGATTGCGATCATACATCCGAAAACTGCTGACGTGTTTCAAGGGACTCCAGGCAAGGTGAGCAGCACAGGGGGGTCACAACACAGCAAACCTTCCACCAGACCAGTTGTACATGCATGCTTAGTAGCAGCACTGACGGTGAGCTTTGACAAATATTGGTGTTGAAGCGCACAATACAGCTCAGATGTGTTAGTGGACTGATTGCTAGTTGATAGGGAAAGTTGTCTGGGGCACCTGCAGGGGCAGTGGCACATACCCTCCGGTCCACCATGGGCCATTGAGGCACTTGTATTAGCCATGTAGCGTTCCGAGACATGGAAAGAAGCAGCTCACAGGGACAGACAGCAAGGGACAGACTCGGGTGCAGTGCTTTTCATTTCCAAGTAGAATTAAAAACATGCACTGCCTACTTTATTTTGGTCATGGTGGTACACAACTTGTTCTGAAGTCATACTTTGCTATATGCGTCTGTCTGCTTACCCAGGCAACATTGCATGTTGTGTGAATCGTGACACATTGGTGATCCATATGCCACACACCCAGCGGCGCCTGACTTACTGCATTGACTGTGTATGAACCATCACAGGGGTAATGTTACGTATGGGTACGAAGCATCCACACAAGATTGTTTGTTTGTAGAGTAGTTTGTTACATTGGGGCATATTCGGTGGTGTGTTTGTGTGTTTTGGGCACGCACAGATTATTAACTGTGGCTCTCTTTGCAGCATTGAATGGCTCCTGTTACCGGACCTGAGAGTGTGCAGGCAGGAGGCCAGCACTCACCCCAGAGATAAGTTTCTCTTTGACTTCCATTTGAGTAATTTGCTGCTATGTGCATGATGAACAAGTTTTGTCTAATTGTGTATGTGTTAATGTGAGTACTATATTTTTGTGCATTCCCTACTTTCCCGTGTCAATCCTACTCCCCTCTCCTGCCCCTTATTCTGGTTATCCAGTATTCCAATGCCTGTCCCGACTGCATATCCCTGACCCTCCTTCCCCACCAGGGTCTCAGAGGCCTGTGTGAGTTTGAACTTGCAGGCACCCAGACCACGGTGGGGGTGGTTGGTTCATGCCACTCCTGCACATGTACACGGGAGCTGTGACAGTACACATCAGTTTGTGGTGCATCATTCTATGTTATGTACCACACATGGTACACATCCTGTTGTGACATTGTTTTACTGTGCTACCTTGGTTGTTAACATCATTGTGGTAGTACTTGGCCTTTTTGGCGTACTGCTACTTCAAGTCATCTAATGGAGTCTGTTCTGGTTTGTTTTACTGCCTGCAGGCTATTTGCTTGGCTTCTGTGTTGGCCTGCTTTGATTTCTCTTGGATTTGGTGCTTTTGCAAATCAAGGCGGACTCTGAGGATGCTGGCAACTTTTTACACACAAGGTGGGAGATGGTGACAAAGGGGAAGGGTGATCCTCTGGCCAGGTGAAATTAAAGGATGAGGCTGAATAACCCAAGTGCAGTTGTTCAGTGGGTCGTGGTGATTTGTGAGGGAGGGGGGTGTTTTGTTGTTGATAGTTGCCTTGCCCTGCAGTGTGATGGGCACCCTGACATTGTAATTGTGGTATCCTATGTACATGATGTATTCTGCTGATCAATGCCTGTTCATGTGTTGTGTTTACCTTTCAGGTGTGAGGGGATAGTGGTTTGATATGCTGGGGTATACACATGGTGAATGTTCACATGTGATGTGTAGAGGAGACTGATGGTCACTTGATTGCACATACATATGTTGAGTGCATGTCCCTACTGACCCACACACTCACACTATAATCCACTACATGTACAACCACCCTTCCATGTCCACGTGTACACTCTGTTTGCCTTCTGGTGCCCACTGTGTCCCTGCAGCACATGTTCTATGAGTAATTGTGGATCCTGTACATGGCTAATTTGCTTTTTGATGTAGTTTGTCGCTTAGATGTGATGCTCAGGGTGTGCATCACACACAATGGCTGTTCACTGTGCTGTGCACTGAGCAGTGTGTTGCAGGAGGTGGACACGGCACACAGAAGCTGCAGTGTTGATTTTGCAATGCACATTGTGCATGTAGACAGGCATTCATTGTTATGTTACAGCTACAGCATTTGGAATGCATTTGGGTATGACTTATTTTGGGTGGGAGGTTGTTGGCCAGTCATTTCATCTGATTCCATGTCAGGCATCATTGTCTGATGCCAATTTACATTTTTCACATGGCAATGTGTACCTTATTGGTAATGTGTTGGTGTATGGCTATTGCTTGCCATGTCATGTTGTGTTTTGGGAGGATTTGAGTGACATACCAGTGATGGTCATGGCCTGTTTTGCAAGTCTGTGTGATTCACACCTTGCATGTGTGCCTTTTGGTCACACAGATTGCTTGTGTTTAAGTAGCTAGGGATGCACACAATGTGCCAATTCCATGGCAACAATCTCAGGGTGGTAAGGTTGTGATAGTTGACTGTCTCTTTGTCATCATCGATTGTCACCTGGTGCACTCTGCAGGGTTGGGAGTTTAGGTGAAAAATGTGGCCACAAGCTGGGTCCAGGCTGCCTCGTCACGTGCCCTATCCCCTCCCATGGGCAGCGCCTGTGCCTGTGGTTGGGGGTGTGGGGGCACCACCACGTCCACCGGTACGCCCTGCCGTGTTGCAACATTGTGCAGGACACATGCTGCCACAATGATCCTGCACACTACTGGGGGTGCATAGAGTAGCTGCCCGCCAGTGCGGTCAAGGGAGCGGAAGTGTGACTTGAGCCCTCCGAATGTGCGCTCCACAACTCCCTGGTTGCAATATGGGCCACGCTGTATCTCACCTGGGGTGGTGTGGTGGGGATCCGGATTGGCGTCATCATGTGGTTGCTCAGAGGGTAGGCACTGTACCCTAGAGAGGTGACAATGGTTGTGATTATTGGGGTTTGTGTATTTGTGTGTGTGTGTGACATGCATGCATGTGCACAGGCATTTTTACTCACCTAGGAGCCATGGGGCGCCATGCTGCCCAGCTACCAGGGCCCGGCTCAGGGCGGACATTCTGTATATGAAACTGTCATGGGTGGAGCCAGGGTAGTTTGCATCGACAGAGGTGATGATTCCGTTTGCATCGCATACCACCTGTACGTTGATGGAATGCCAGTGCTTGCGGTTTCGGTAGATGTGCTCAGTGGCCCTAGGTGGACGTAGTGCCACATGGCTTCAATCTATGGCACAGAGCACTTTGGGGAAGTGTGCCACCCTGTAAAAGTCCTGGACAACGGCCTGCCTTTCTGCAGGTGTTCTGGGCATGTATATGTGCCTGCGGACTGAGGGGCGCGCTGTCATGACTGCCAAGACCTGGTGTAGGCAGCGTGACTGCGTGGCCTGTGAGACCCCCCCCCCCCACTATGGCAGTAGTCCGCTGCAAAGACCCAGTGGCCAAAAAATGCAGGACATTGAGGACCTTCTCCAAGGGGCTCAATGCTTGGGGGCAGAGGGTGGGGGATGTAAGGTCATCTTCCCACTCCCTGACCAGGTCTAGGATGATACGGGGTGGAAACCTATACCTGCCATAGACCTGGTCGTCAGGCATCCCAAAAAGGCTTGTCCGTGGTGAAAAAATGCGTGCCCTGGCTATTCTCCTCCTCCTGCAGTGTCCCTCGATCAGTGCTGCGACAAATGGGACATTCATCGTAGCTGTATATACGTGTTTGTTGTTTCCGTGCACTTTTATACTGTGCGCGGGGACGCTTCCGCCTGCCTTCGTGTGGCAGGCGCATTGACGCCTGTGCATGTATTTTGCCGTGCGCGGGTTTCCCGTATTCGAATCCATGAAAACAGGTTGTTTGCGTGTGTGTGGGCGTTCCGTGTAGTTCCCTGCAGTTCTTTCCCAGTTACGCCTTCTTTTTCACGCGTTATTCCCCATTCCGTGTGTTACGCCTACTGTTCTGCCCACTTTTGTTGTGTGCGCCGTGCTATGTGAGCTTTTGCTGTGCGCTAGCGCACTCTGTTTGATGACGTTTGTGCCCGCGTGTGCCATGCACCGATTTGGCGCACAACCAGTGGGAAACAAGCACAGCGCCTTCCTTGAATCACACGCGTGTGTCAGCGCTTGCTTTCTCACGCTTGCGCCACCTTGCGCCTGCTTGCGCTGGGATTTTTGGTGCACGTTTGTTCCATGAATCGGCCCCTTACTCTCATGCTACCCAGCTATACTGGATAAACCAACAAACATTCTAGGAAGATTTATCAGAGAGAGTACATCAATGGCAGCCGATGACTGGTGGACAGCATTAATTCAGGGAGAAATGATCTCCATGACACTGGCCCTGATCAAGCTCCTGAAAGAAATTTTTTCCAAGATTGATGAGAACCAATCCAAAACTGGAGGGATAACTACGGGATAATCATCACTGAGTAGGGTTCATAGATGTTAATTACAAGGCGGGGAAGAGGAGAGAACAAGAATAACAATTGATATTGGTTTGTTTTAAAAAATGTCTGAACTGTTGTATAGTATAAGGTTTTCTTTTTTTTTGAAAAACCAAATACATATTTAAAAAAATTATAATAAAAAAATATATAATAACTGCACGTTCCTGTTTCAAAGCCCATGAGCACATACATATTATAAGAGAAGGGATTCACAATGACATACACAATGGCATTATGCAGGACATGGCATTATGGGGAACAGCAACGGGAACACGCAGAGTCAAGCTGGTTATGACTTCCCACATCTGCTGAATTTGAAAGGTTTTTTATTGCATTAAATCTGGTCACCTTAACTGCACTTTAACTAAAGTTTTTCTGTAATATACATTTATATATTCAGTGATAAAACTTTGTTAAAGGGACGTTATGATTAAGTTGCACTTAAAAACAAAAAAAAAACTATCAAATTCAGTGCAAAAACTGTGTTAAAGGGACGTTATAGTTACTTTGCACTAATAACAACTTTTCCATATAATGGTTACAAGTAAAACGGAAAACCCCTGAAATTTGCCAGTTATGATAAGCTAAGCAACCATAACTCATGCCACCACTGTGCACTGCTAAGACTAATACCCATGACATCAAAGATGACATCACAAATGTCATTCATGACATCATTGATGACATCACATGTCTGCCTACCCTTTCTTTGTTGTTCACTAACATATCAAGGCCAGGTTTTTTTTTTTTACTTCAGTGACAGTCAGGAAGTAAAAATGCAAAAGGTACTATGTTTGTAGACTTTACTCTTCTCATATGTACTTACATTACTTTCCTTAGAATCCACTCACACCATAACAATACATATACATAAGGGAAGAAGCAGCATTGAGACACAGCAATCATGTTGGTGCATGCACTTAATTAGTTTGGTTATGAACACTTTCTGGTACTGCTGCTGGTGTTTTGATTACTTTACTTTACCTGCATATGCTTGCATTTGTATTTATTGTGGTCGCTTTATGTTTTGTGTGTAGTAGTACAATTAAGCAGAAAGGGAGGCATTGTTAGGTACTTTTTACATGTGTCACAGTGCACAAAACTCTGAAACGAAAGGATTCATCATTTTACTATCCAATATAGTAAGGTTTTGAATATTAGCTCTATGGCACATGATGCATAGAATGCCTACATTTTAATAGGAGTTTGTTCATGTGCTGGGATGAAGTCAGTAAAACAATGGTGTTCATAACAATGCATCACCTAATAAACTATTTGGCACATGATAGTTCTTCCAATGATTTTTGACATTTTTCTGCCAACAATGTAATGTCAATCCCTTGTAGAGGCTGTGCATGAAAACTAAATGCACAGGTGATGTCTTCAGTGATGTCATGAATGACATTTGTGATGTCATCTTTGATTTTATGGGTATTAGTCTTAGCAGTGGCCGGTGTTGGCGTGAGTTATGGTTGCTTAGCTTAGCATAACTGGCGAATTTCAGGGGGTTTTCAGTTTTACTTGTAACCATAACACCCCTTTAACAACGTTTTTTCACTAAATTTGATAGGTTTTTAGTAGCGCAACTTAAACGTCACGTTAATCAAAACCATTGCACTCTTCTCCGGGAGGAAGTGGTGGCTCTGAAAAGAGACATTTTGTTGTGTTTTATTGTGTTTCGAAAAGTTCAAGTGGTCAATACCTACTGGAAAAAGGATTGCTACACTTCCAAAAAGGGTCGCAATGCATTTTGTATATTTCGCAGAAAAATCTAACTCCCAGCATCAGTAAGATGGACTCCATCTCTGCGAAAAATGTTTGTGCTATGAAACATAATATTTTAATTGTGAAAAGAGTACATGCCAACATCTCTCCAAAAAGTGCAAACAGCCTTGTTGACATTGCACCTCGCTTTCTCCATTTGCGGACCAAATGAAGAATAACGCAGCCACATTTGTCTCTGCGTAATAAGAGAAAAAAATACTCAGGAGTTAGGAAACATGTCCAGGACTTTCCCAAGTCCCTCTTTCATTGCAAACTTGAAGGATATTCCAGTAAGTAATATGTCCTAAACTGTTCCCTCCACAATGAATAATAATAATGTCTGGATGACGGTGTGTCATCAAAGTTGCACAAAGAGGAACCAAATCCAGCCAATTCATTCCACGCACTCCATGCCACTGCACATCCACATGAGGGAAACCAAGATGTGCAGCCACTCCACAGTGCTCTGCATGCACCTGAAACCAATTTAGCCAGGAGTTGCCCAAAATCCAGACTCTCTGCCTCCTAAAAGACACAGCCATAGATATCTGCTCTCCTCTCAGCAAACAGACTTTCTGCCAAAGTTTCTCCTTACACATCACACCCATTAAACCTTATTTATGATTCCCTTGGCCTGCACAGTCTCATTTGCATGCCTGCCAGCCTCAAAATCCCTGGATGTGACACGTGCGGTCGCCCGACTACCACAGTGTCCACGGACATATTGTGAAATTTGTGAGGGTGGAGAAAG
Organism: Ambystoma mexicanum; assembly: GCF_040938575.1. Classification (NCBI taxonomy): domain Eukaryota; kingdom Metazoa; phylum Chordata; class Amphibia; order Caudata; family Ambystomatidae; genus Ambystoma; species Ambystoma mexicanum. Next base: position 617,559,769 of record NC_090923.1, on the reverse strand, counting down.
AAAATGTAAGCAGGCTACTCCATTACCTCTTTGATGGTCACTCTGAAAAGAGCCTTTTTTAAAGGTGCTTCTAAAGAAACACATTTCTTTTTTTTCTTCACTTATTTTCCTCCAGATTTCTTTACATTATCCTCTGTAAATCATTCCTTATATTTTGAAATGACATGGCATTTCCCTGTATTGATAAAGAAATGCCATCTGCTTTGAAATAATGAACAATAATAGAATCAATATTCTCATGATTACAAGGCAACATCCCAGGGCTAAACAAGAAAACAGACATGCCTTTGTTAACCAAACACCTTGCACCTTTTTGCTGGGGACAGAAAACATTACAATTGTCCTATACTACCCTATGTAGCATTTAAAAAAAAAAATAACCTTGCCACTTGGAAGAACCACCATCACTGTATGAACCAATTGTTCAAGAGCACTCAACAAAGTAGGAGCACTGATGTATCCCAAATGGATAGGACCCCAATGCAGTACCACTACATCTGGACTGTTCCACATGGACATACTCTTACAAACTACAACCAGTGTCTGCATATTGGAAACAGGCACAGTTGACCACAAAACCTCCACTCCTTCAAAACCAAAATTGGCAGCCATATCTTTAGACTTAGCATACCACTCTAAAACATTTACAAACAGATCTCCAACTACCAACCCCCTCACTTTATTCACCTCTGCCATCTTCACTACACATAGCCTCTCTTAATACAAAGACAAACTTCAACCCCTGATTGGTTAATCCCCACAGAACCCTTTCCATGCTAGACATGCTGAGAAGCCCTGGATGTGACACACCCTGTCCGTGGACAACCGGGTGTCCGCAGACCCGTAACACGAGGGCAGACCTTTTTCCCTTTCCACATCAGTTTCTGCACCATTCCCTCATTGGCTACACATAAGCAGTCACACAGCCATCCACCAATAACATCCAAGAGCTCTACATCTAACTCTGTCATCACAATTCAGCAATTTAAATGAACTGGTCATCACTCTGAGTACAAGTCTCATGTGATTGCAAAGCACCTACAGCTAAAACTACTGTACAACTCTCCAAGATTTCTCCTTCCAGATTCATCAACATCTACATACATCAATACAAACTACAGGTATGAATATTGTGTGTACAGTATATTTGCAACTCTTTGCATATGAACAGGGTACCTGCCACTGACCCTGCAAAATCTGCCAAAAAAGCATACTGTCATTTCTCCCATTTCCTATAATCAAGTTCACTTACAAATCTGTCTGCTTTCCAAGTTTTCATTTACCCATATTACTCATTGTAATGTGCAAACTGTTATTCTCTTATTTCCTTCTGTCATTTTCACAACCACTCCCCCTTAACACACTATTATAAAATTCCTAGAATGCACACAAAACAGGAAACCCATTTGTTTCTTACCAAAGTATTGCTAGTACATACATTGCATGCATTTAAACAGAGTGCCTGCCACTTGCCATTCTTGCAAAACCAAACAAATACATGTGTACATTCAGAACAGTGCTAATAGAAATGTGGATAATTAAGTCAAATAACTGAAAGGTTTCCTGCACTCATGTATCAAACATCTATGCAGAGACAAATTAAGGGAATTCCACACACAAAACAATTCTCCTTTTCAATCTGTACATCTTTCGAAGCTTGCCCTACTACAACTTCCACTAATCCATTACCACACTAAATAGTACAACAGCAAACCATAGTGCACCTCATAGGACACAATTATAAATACTCAACTAACCCCCTTAGCAATGATGCTGATGCTCCAAAATCCCCATTCATATACAAAGCTATGCAATTTAACATATAGAGTACCTCTTCCTGGAAATAAATCCTTCTGCAAATATAACTAATCGATTCTTCAAGTGAAATTACTGTGCCATTAACACACATATGTACTAACTTCCTTCTTTCACAATTGCAGTGAAGACCACACTCCTGAAAGCCAGTAGCATCTCAAGTACAAGACATAACCCAGAAGAAACCGACTCTTTGCATCCAACAAACTAAGTGCAATAATGTTGTTGTGTTCTGACTGTTACTCAAACAGTGTAGTGTTCTTGTATTGCAGAACAAACAATTGTATCACCCCAACAGCATTAGATTCCTTATTACTGATTGCACCTCAGCAGGTTCACACTTTGTGTTGTCATCTGAACACCAGTATAGTAACACACAGATATGCGAACAGCCTTTCCAACCTAAAGTAACAGCCCATTCCACAATCACACACCTCTACCACACCAGGCCTGCCCTCATACTCAGACACTCATGCACAATGCACACATACATTGCACAACCTCCAAACCCACACTTTCTTTTTTCTCCAACAGACACCAAAGAATGCCAACCAAAAATCAACTCTGTAGAAAGCAATGCAGAAATAGAGAAAACCAAACTAAAAATGTACAAAATAGGCATCCACCTCTAGCAGAATGTATACAAGTTCAAACGAAGAAGCTAATACAGTCACTAAGTGAAACTAAAGCAGCTTGCCTGAAAGAAACGTTGACTTCTCTTTCAAAATGTAAAACTAAACAGAAAAGTATTAAGAAGACTGCAGCTACCTCTAGTGCTAACACTGCACCTATACATCTTGATATAGCCACAAGTAAGCATACCACAAAAATTATTTTACAAAAAATGTTCTGCCACACAGTCCTTCAGAACCTTATAAAAACAGGGGACAAATCATGCTCAACCATTAAAACCTACCGTCGAAAACTTATCCTGGAAGCTCTCATAGACAGTGCAATCCTTCTCAAAAGGAAATTATTTATATTAGTTTTAAACAGAATTAAACCACTCACAAAACTAATTACTAAACTACAACAAGGACTTCTCAAGAAATGGAAAATCAACAAAGATAGCTTTGCAAACATCTGTGCAGGTGAGTGGTGTCACACAACCAGCACAGAACCATAATTCAATGAAGAAGCATACAAACAAAAGCAAACAAACTTTACAGATGGCAGCCTTCTACTACACACATACAAAAAAGAAATACTAGAGGTTAAAAGCACATCTGCTAAAGTACCAAACCATGTGTGTGTGTTTTGCCACAGACCATTTTATAAAAAGAACACAAAAACTGTAGCTATAATGTATAAAATAGAAGACAATGAAGAATCCAAGTGGTTCCAATTAACTCTCTATCTTATAGCAGAACACAAATTCGAAATTTCAATACTTTGCAGATACTGCACTGCAAAACTTGACAACAACCAAATACCGTCATGTGCTGTAACTAATAACCTGGAAATATTTCCACTGCCAAAACCACTCCAACAACTTAACTTGTATGAGAGCATTATAATTCAAACAGTGCACCCATTTCAAGCAATAATATGCCTTCAACCAAAAACAGCAAATCTACCTCCCTCTGAATTACTGAAAGAAATTTGTGGCAAAGTAGTCTATTTGCCATTAGATCTCTAAGAAAATGTATACACTCTGATAGTGCAACGGCCAATAGATCAATCTTTGATTATCTGAGTGAATGGCATACCTAATAAAGATTTTAAAAATATTGGCAGCAACTAGTGGACTAACATAAAGTTAGAGAAGCCCTGCAATATCTAAAAGACAACAGTGAATAATACAAAGAAATAAACATTGAAGAAAACCTGAGGGAAACCACCGAAATAATTCAAGATTCATCAGGAATTGGGCAATTTCAACTTCTAGATCCTACAACAGCATCCAACATTTTAGACCATTATACAATTCACCCACTGCACTCCAAAGACACCATAGATGATGCACTGGAAGCTTATCAAATGCGGCAAGCCAAAGGATCTCCAATCAGCATATGGGAAAAAATTGTAGAAGCACAAGCCTTTCCTCTACTCTTTCCTACTGGAAAAGGAGGAAGGTATGATGAAAGACCCACACTAATAAGAGCATCAGAATACAGCTCTTTACAAATGTATTCTGAAGGCCACAGATTCAGACAAAATGAATACATATTCCACCTTCTCTTTGAAAGAGAACTAGCAGCTCTATGCTATGGAGATGCACACACATTGAAATCAGGTACCAATTTTCAAAACATGTCTGCTATGCAATTACTACAAAAGGTGCATGAAAAAGATAACGCTTTACAGTCAAGTATTACAAATCTTTAAGCAAACATGCGTGGAACAAAGGAATACTGGTTCCAACGACGCACAGAAGTATGCTGTATGATAATAATCCTTGGCCCACCCACATGGTTTGTGACATTAAGTTGTACAGAGTATGCATGGGAAGATTTACACTATTTCCCACGCATAGCAAACATAAACAAAACAAATATCGACATACAAACACCATGAGAACTCTGCTCTTTTCATCCTGTAAATGTATCAAGATACGTCCATCATCGTTTTACTGCCATACTACACTTCATCAAAGAAAATGTAGACACTCTGAGAGTGCAAAGGCCAATAGATAAATCTTTGATTATCCGAGTGAATGGCGTACCTAAAAAAGATTAAAATAATTTGGCAGCAACTAGTGGACTAACATAAAGTTAGAGAATCCCTGCAATATCTAAAAGACAACAATGAATACTACAAAGAAATAAACATTGAAGAAAACCTGAGGAAAACCACCAAAATATTTCAAGACTCATCAGGAATTGGCCAATTTTAACTTCTAGATCCTACTACAGCATCCAATATTTTAGACCATTATACAATTCACCCACTGCACTCCAAACACACCATAGATGATGCACTGGAAGCTTATCAAATGCGGCAAGCCAAAGGATCTCCAATCAGCATATGGGAAAAAATTGTAGAAGCACAAGCCTTTCCTCTACTCTTTCCTACTGGAAAAGGAGGAAGGTATGATGAAAGACCCACACTAATAACAGCATCAGAATACAGCTCTTTACAAATGTATTCTGAAGGCCACAGATTCAGACAAAATGAATACATATTCCACCTTCTCTTTGAAAGAGAACTAGCAGCTCTATGCTATGGAGATGCACACACATTGAAATCAGGTACCAATTTTCAAAACATGTCTGCTATGCAATTACTACAAAAGGTGCAAGAAAAAGATAACGCTTTACAGTCAAGTATTACAAATCTTTAAGCAAACATGCGTGGAACAAAGGAATACTGGTTCCAACGATGCACAGAAGTATGCTGTATGATAATAATCATTGGCCCACCCACATGGTTTGTGACATTAAGTTGTACAGAGTATGCATGGGAAGATTTACACAATTTCCCACGCATAGCAAACATAAACAAAACAAATATAGACATACAAACACCATGAGAACTCTGCTCTTTTCATCCTGTAAATGTATCAAGATACGTCCATCATCGTTTTACTGCCATACTACACTTCATCAAAGAAAATGTAGACACTCTGAGAGTGCAACGGCCAATAGATAAATCTTTGATTATCCGAGTGAATGGCGTACCTAAAAAAGATTAAAATAAATTGGCAGCAACTAGTGGACTAACATAAAGTTAGAGAATCCCTGCAATATCTAAAAGACAACAATAAATACTACAAAGAAATAAACATTGAAGAAAACCTGAGGAAAACCACCAAAATATTTCAAGACTCATCAGGAATTGGCCAATTTTAACTTCTAGATCCTACTACAGCATCCAATATTTTAGACCATTATACAATTCACCCACTGCACTCCAAACACACCATAGATGATGCATTGGAAACTTATCAAATGTGGCAAGCCAAAGGATCTTCAATCAGTATATGGGAAAAAATTGTAGAAGCACAAGCCTTTCCTCTACTCTTTACTACTGGAAAAGGAGGAAGGTACGATGAAAGACCCACACAAATAACAGCATCAGAATATATATAAATGTATTCTGAAGACCACAGATTCAGACAAAATTAATACATATTCCACCTTCTCTTTGAAAGCGAACTAGCAGCTCTATGCTATGGAGTTGCACACACATTGAAATCAGCTACCAATTTTCAAAACATGTCTGCTACGCAATTACTACAAAAGGTGCAAGAAAAAGATGACGTTTTACAGTCAAGTATTACAAATCTTTAAGCAAACATGCGCAGAACAAAGGAATACTGGTTCTGACGACACGCAGAAGTAAGCTGTATGATAATAAACCTTGGCCCAACCACATGGTTTCTGACATTAAGTTGTACAGAGTATGCATGGGAAGATTTGCACGATTTCCCACGCATAGCAAACATAAATAAAACAAACATAGACTTAAAAACACCAGGAGAACTCTGCTCTCTTTATCCTGTAAATGTATCAAGATACGTCCATCATCGCTTTACTGCCATGCTACACTTCATTTGTAATAAAACTCTTTCTCCCCTCAGAGAAGTGCAAAACCTCTTTTGGAGGAAAAAAATACCAAGCCCGAGGAGCACCACACATCCACATGCTTTTGTGGATTAAAGATGCTCCTAAATTTGGTCAGAACAGTGATGCCACTGTTTTGCAGTTCATTCAGAAATATGTCACTTGTGAAATCTCTTCACAAATTACACATAGTGATATACATGTACACATTTTACAATTTCAAAAACACATGTGTGGCAAGTATTGTCATCACAAATATAAAAACAAAGGGAAACACTACACCAAATGCTGCTTTGGTTTCCCTAGACCAGTTTCAACAACAGGACAAGTGAACAACTTCATATGTTCAGTTAGACATAGTTTCAAAGGCAAATAACCTAAGAACACATACTGCATAAAAAGAAAAGAAGGAAACAAGTACATAAATGATTACAATGCAATCATTGCCCTCCTATGGAATGCAAATATAGATGTGCAGTGCATTGCAGACAATTCCACTGCAGTTGCACGATATATCACAGCCTAATCAACCAAAGCAGAGAAAAGAGAGTTGAAAGACCTCTGGGACATCATATCATCTGTCACAAAAATTGTACAGCTTTGGCATAAACATACTCTGCCATAGAGAATCTGGCTGCTACAAAGCCGCAGACCATTTAACCGGCACTGCCATGTATGGGAAATCTGAAAACGTAGTATGGCTAAGCCTTCGTCCTGCTTAATCCAGAAAAAGAGTTCTCAAATCATATGAAGACATAGAAACAATAGCCAAAAATGATCCCAACAGCCAAGCCATTTTGAAAAACAACTTACTGGACACATATTACCCAAACAGGAGTAATGCTTTGGAAACCATGTGTCTATAACACATAGCCCAAAACTTCACATACAAAAATAATATTAAACCAGATGAGAAGATAGGTAGATACAGAGTCAAAAACTGTGAAGGCAGCCTGGTAAAAAATGCAGCTTAATTAATCAGATGAAATTGTCATTACAAACTCCTCAACATAAAGAACTGTATTAAATGGCCCTACTACAACTTTTTAAACCATGGAGAAATGAAGAATATTTATTAGATACCCATGTCTCCTATGAAGATGCTTTCAAAGCAAATGAAAGCACTATAACAGATATAAATTGTACGCAATTCAAAACCATGTTAGACAATGAACATAAACAAGAAGAAGAACTCCAGGCACAACTAAATATAGACACTTCTGACAGCAGTCAACCTTCTCTAACAGGAAGCCAAGAACCACTTGGACAGCCACTCATAGCAGATGAGACAGAATTAGCCATGACTGAAGTAGAAAATTCCATGTGCCAGTATGAAGGGTCTACAGAGACTTCACTATACTCAAATCACAATTAAACAATGAACACAGTAGCATGTTCCTAGAAGTAACTAAACAAATTGAACATGGTATGCAGCACGAAACTAAAACGTGTGCCTGTCAAGAGTACACACCTATACTGCTATTATATGTGAGTGGTCAAGCTGGTTCAAGGAAAGCATTCTTAATAAAAAACATCAGAAAGTTCCTCCAACAATTGACAAAAAACAAACTGTCAGCTGTTGTAACTGCCCCCACAGGTTTAGCTGCCTACAACATAGGCAGTGTCACTTTACACAGATTGCTACTCCTTGCAGTAGAACAGCAAAACATATTAGACTACTACAAACTTTCACCAGAAGCTGCAACAGAACTATGCAGAGTTGTGAAACAAATGAAAATGCTCCTAATAGATGAGGTGAGCATGGTCTCCAACCTAATGTTGGCTTTGATTCACCTCAGATTGCAAGAGGTCCTCAAAACTGACTACGAAGAACTCTTTGTAGGAAAACACATTATTGTTTTCTGAGATCTTCTTCAAATAACACCAGTGAAAGGTGAATCTATTTTGAAAACCTTAGGGCACAAACTATGCCGTAAATCTCTTGGCAGCATAGGAAATGTAAATATTTGGTAACATTTCCAATGCAAAGAATTAACTGAAAATATGTGTCAGTCTGCAGACCTCACCAACACCAATATTTTGAAACGTAATGGAGTCGGTGTACTATCTAAAGAAGCACAATCTATATTAAATACCAGACACATCTATGCACTCTACGGGCATAACCCATGTGCTACTGATGTCATGGAACAATTAGCACACAAAAATGTAAACTGTATGTCCTTGATGCCAACTCTTGCAAGCTGTGCACAATTCAATGAAACAATGTTGAAAAAAGAAATGCAACCAATAGTTCAAATTTACTCCACAGACAAACTGGACTTGCACGGTATGACACTACCCATGTGTGAACAAGTCAAAACATGACTTAATACCTTAGAAAACTCTATCTCTAACAAAGCTGGTTTAGAGAAAATATTAATAATGTCTTTAAACTGTACAGCAATTCTGAAACGTAACCTTGATGTGGAGTAAGGTCTAGTTAATGGAGCACTTTGTACAGCTGTTGGCTTTCAAACATACCCACATGACAACAACATTCAGTTTGTCAATATTCACTTTGACAAACTGTCAGAAGTTAAAAGAATAGGACACTCAACAGCCTGATTCCTTATTTTCAAAGACAGGTATGTACCCAGAGAACAATTTTCTATATCTCTAGCATACACAGTCACCATTCATAAATCACAAGGTCTTACCCTAGATCAAACATAGATAGATATTGGCAGCACAGTGTTTAAAGAAGGCATGATCTATGTAGCACTGTCACACCTACGTACACTTAAAGGACTGTTTCTAGTCAATTTTGATGCAAGTAAAGTAAACCCTGATATTTCTTGCATTGTAGAATACAATAGACTACGTTCACTCTACGCACCCCATCTCAAAACCTAACCTGTTCCTCAAAAAGTAAAACTCTGTAAAAGAAAACTAGTGTAGACTCAATTTACACAGGATCTCACAACAATACCCCCAAAGAAATTAAAAACAGCTGGTACTTCATCAATTACCACAACCAAAGAAGGTTCTACTGCACAAACAAAAGCAACTACCTCTTCAAAGAAAAATATGCACATCCATCAAATGACTCAGACACAGAACTGTCTGGTCCATTCAAATGTTCCAATACAACTGGTATAAATTGCTATGCAAATGTAGCAATCAATATTCTATGCCAATTGCCACCAATTTTTGAAAACGTTTACTTAAACATGATAGACCAATTATGTTTGCAAATGTTAGTCCTTCACAGAAATGCAACGAACAATCCTGACAACACTTACAGTGTTTCTGGACTAAGGCAGGAAGTGGACTACTGTGCTGGAATGGTCAGATTCACTATAAACACACAAGAAGATCCACAGGAATGTCTAATGTACTTACTCTGCAGCTATGTGGAACAGGAGCAAGTCCCTAATGAACTCTTTGTGTATTTATTCATATCTAACTGTGAATCCATTCTATTTCAGCAGCTTGTACAAAATGCAAAACAATGCATTTCATGTACTACTTGTAATTCCGATAATCATTCCAACTCAAACATACAGTAACATAGTGAATACATAATAGTAATGCCGTTGTGTTACAATGCAGATGGTACCAATAACAACTGCAAGCTGACTGGATTCACACATGGACAAGTATCACTTGGCAAGAAAACCTTCACATCAGTAGGCATGATCTACCACGCAGGAGCCACAACCAATGCATGTCACTACACTGCATACATCAAAAAGAAATCTGGATGGTTTGAATGTAAGGCTACTTCCATTACTCTAAAACAGAGATTACCAGCAAATCTTGTAACCGCACACTTAATATTCTTAAAACCAAAATGTATTCACTAATCTGAGTATGAGAATCTACAAAATGTCCTCAATAACCTTAAAAATCCACAAACTAATATAATAAGGCACAAGCTATTTAACAGTGAAAGTTTGCATCCATCAACAAGACAAAACATGGTTGAAAACACACCCTTCAGAACTGAAAAACTGTAAACAGTTAGACTACGCCAACTGGTATCTAACTATAACCAGAATACTGCAATATAAATTTTTCTGAGGAAACCCTGTAATGGTTATTACGTATGAAAATACCCCCAACAACTTCAAAACTATCAACAGTTAGAATACGCCAACAGGTATCAACTGCTCCAAAATTCTGCAACAACTAAACAGATAAATGAATACTGCTAAAATGCAACAAGAAATAAACAATTAGAATATGCCAACTGGTATCTAACTGCAACAATAGTACCACCACTTTCAAACCATAAACCATACACCTATTCAATTCCTCCTACTAAAATCAACCACCGAAAAAGACTGTACCATAACGTATAAAGGTTTTTTTTAATCCAATTATTATACGAACAAACACAGGAACTGAGCACATTGCACAGTACACTGGTTTGAAGCATAGTACTCGTAAAGTACTAACTATGAGGGTCCACAAAGTACAGCAATGTCTGCTATGCAATAAAATAACTCATTACAAACTACATAGCCTCACATGTGATCTTTTCTTTTATCACAGAGAATGAAAAAACAATGTCTGCTACATTTTCCCATACCATGCAAAAAACGGCATGCAGCCTCAACAATGCAAACAGTAAGTATACAATGATTGGAGTCACAACATTCAGTGTATATATGTATTATACTACAATAGTTGTAGCCATTCATACAATACCATGCATCCAACATTTCGAACACAGTTCAACAAACCAACTACCACAAACCATGTCCACTGTCCTATACATACTACTACACTACTGGCAACCAATAGACAAACCTTTGAAACATACCACCTATGCAGCCCACCTACCTTCGGCAATGCACCCAAGACTCTAGTCCCTGGCCACAACCACTGCAGAATAACACACCCATGCAGGCAAACACCTGCCACTGACCACAACCCAAAAACATAACACACCCACCTCAAGACCTCTCCACTTCACTTAACATACTAAAACAGTACTTGCAGCCACCACTGCACAAACTCATCAATACATGCCCTCTTCACCAAATACTCTACTAATTACCCAAAACCAATACATCATAGCATAGTAAAATACCCAACAGTCTGACCAGTGTTAATTGTGTCCACGGACTGCCACGGTGACCGCAGACACCACGATCACTATATGGCCTTCTTGCACCTAAACATTTACAGCATTTGACTCATCTTTCACTTCCCCACCCTTTCCAGCTACTCTTCCACACTGTTAAGATGGATTTCTGAACTCGGACATGGAGGGGCAGTGGTTCAGAAGGCCAGCCTAATTTCTTGAAACAGGGTAACCTCTGGACAAGACAGACCAATCAGGGTAGCTATGGCAGGCGGTCAAGACTAAGTTTCAGGTAGGGTGAGGGTGACTGAAGGACCTCAATGAGCACACAGTGCAAGGACACTTACAAATTCCTCCAGACAGGTGATATATATCAAAAATATATACACATTTATTACAATACCTTTGTAATATAGACCATGGAAAAAGAATCACAGTAACACTAAGTAAACCAACACATCACAAGCATTACAATATATATACAAGACCATTGGGATCTAAAGGGTTAACTGCACAAAATATGTCGACAACCTAGATGGGAAGTAAACAGGCAGTACAGATAGTCTTTAGGCCCAGTTTGACATTGACAATACACCTAACTAAGAGGTAGTCCAAGCCCTAAGAAGAGAGGAGCCTTGTGCTCAATAGTACATGCAATGCAAATGCACACGGTTGTTCCAATGGGCAGAACAGGGTCTGTTCAGGGGTCTCTAGCAGCACGGGAAGGTGGATGAGGTGATGCAAAAATCCCACTATTCAAGAAGGACCTCCACTTGAAAGCAGAGGCAGTTCGAGAGTTTGGTATGAAGTCGCTAATTCACAATAGCAGTGGAAAGGAGAGGGACCCTTAGGGGCCACTTGTGCATAAAAATGGGCCCTTGTGCCAAAGGCCACAGGTTATGGTATTGAGTACTCACCGGTCCCCGATGCAAGCAGACCCAAACTTCTGCAGGTCAGTCCACTTCGCTCGCAGGTTCGAATGCGGCAAAAAGGACGTCTCAGCACCTTTTAGTTCCTGAGCTACAGCAAGGATTCCCAAACGGGACAGTGGAGATTTCTCCGCTCCGGGTGGATGAATCGACCCAGTTTCACTTTGGCAGGCTTCAGGGGCAAGAGGGTCACAAATGCAGTGGACTTGCAAAGGATGTTGCTGCGGCAGGGCAACACGTACTCCGGTCCTGATGCACTTGTCTCACTTCAGACCTGGGAATGCCAAGTGTACGAACTTTGGTGTGAGGGTGCAGTGGAAACAATGCTAGCAATATACCAAGTTTCGAGGTCCTTCTCGAAATGGCAGCAGTGACAGAGCATGGCCAAAGGTCAGGACAAGGAACCTCGTGGCATGGCCATTTTGGAGCCAAGCCACCTATTCGTGCCAAACGCAGTTAACACGGTTAACATGGCAGGAAAGGGTTAAAAATAATGCGAAAAGATAGCTGCCACCAGTCATGTCCAGCGAGAGAATCTAGGGCCTTTGGAAATGACTATAGACCCAAGTGTGCTGTATGGTAAGATACATTGCACACTTGTTACATGTTGCACAAAAGATGCAACATGAGGAAAGGACAAAGTCTGACAGTACTGACTGTCTTAAGGGCATGTCATTTTCCCCATAAAAAGTGAGCGAAAGCCCAGAGGAGTGCTCCTGAAGACTGTGCTTCTCTGGCAAAGTCAGTCAATGGTGTCTAAACAGCAGCAAAATGTTTGGGGGTTGACACATGGAGGGAAAATGACATGCTTTATGAAATCTTTCCTAACACTCACCCCTCCCAGACTAAGGACAGGGGGAACTAATCCACCCCTGAATGAGTTTCTTGTTCAGGTCAGTTAAACATTCTGGACAACCCATCAGCATTGCTATGTTGGACACCTGGCCTATGCTCAATAGTGAAATCAAAGCCTTGCAGACTTATAGACCACCTAAGCAGATTTGGATTCTCTCCCTTCATGTTCATTAGCCACTTTAAGGGCTTATGGTCAGTTTGCACAGTGATGTGGGTCCCTTAGAGGTAGGGCCTCAGCAACCTTAGGGCCCACACAACAGAGAAACATTCTTTCTCTACTGCGGACCATCTGAGCTCTCTGTCCTTAAGCTGGCGACTAATGAAGCCACTTGTGATAGTACAGCTCCTATCCCAGTATCAGAGGCATCTGTATGCACAATAAAAGGTCTTTGGTAATCAGGGGCCCTGAGAACAGGGGCCTGGCACAAGGATTATTTTAAGCCATTGAAGGCCATCTCACACTCTTCAGACCAAGTTACCTTCTTGGGTTTCTTTGGAGTAGTGAGAGCAGTCAGAGGGGCAGCTATGGTACCATAGTCTGCCATGACATTTCTGTAGTACCCAGTGAGTCCCAAAAAGGCTCTCACTTGGGTCTGTGTAGTGGGGGTAGGCCAGTCTTGTACTGCTTGTACTTTACTGGGTAGAGGCTGTATCCTCACTCCACCTTCCTCATGTCCAAGGTATACCACTGAGCCTTTTCCAATCTGGCACTTACTAGCCTTTATGGTCAAGTGGGCCGTCTGAAGAGCCTATAACACAATCCCAAGGTGTTTCCAATAGACCTCCCAAGTGGCACTGCAATCTGCTATATCATCCAGATATGCAAGACAGAATTCATCCAACCCATTCAACACATGATTCACACGCCTCTGAAAAGTGGCAGGGGCATTCTTCAACCCAAAAGGCATTACCCTGAACTGGTAAAGACCCTCTGGTTTTGAGAAAGCGGTCTTCTCCTTGGCATGTTCTGCAAGGGCTATTTGCCAATAGCCTGCAGTGAGGTACTTGGAGGCACTCAAAGTATCAACCAGCTCATCTGTTCTAGGCAAGGGGTGCGCATTTGTCTTGGTGACAGCATTCAGATCCCTATAATACACCCATAACCTCAATTCAGAAGTGCCTGCCTTTGGAACCAAAACCACTGGGCTGGACCAAGGACTACTGGAAGGTTCAATCACCCCATGATCCAACATTTTATTGACCTCTGTCTTAATGAAAGACCTTACTTTGTCTGACATTATGTATCCCCTACCTTTGTTTGGAACAATGTCTCCTGTGTGAATGTTATGTTTGCACCAAGGTGTCAAACAATGGGACTGTGAAAACAAGGGGGAAATTGCCTCAGTAGACTTTTCACCTCAGCCTGTTGATCAGAAGTCAGGTGAGGGACACTTGGACACCTCAATGAAGCTATCTGAAGGACTGCTTTGGAGCAGGTCAGGAAGAGGTTCTGACTCCTCCTCCTCAACATCTGAAGCCAGTAGCAGTGCAGCGATTTCAACTCTTGGGATGAAAGCCTTCAGCCTATTTACATGGAACACTTTTGGAGCCTGTCCAGCCCTTCCAAGGTCCACTAAATAGTTGACCTCACCCAGTGACTCCACCACTGTGTAAGGGCCTGACAATTTGTCATGTAAAGCTCTAGGCCTTATAGAGATTCATGATCAGGACTTGCTGACCAGGTGTGAAATTGATGAGGGAAGCCTTCTGGTCATACCAATGTTTCACCAGAGCTTGTCCTGTCTTCAATTTGTCACTAGCCAGACCCATCAGGAGTACCATCCTTTTTCTGAGCCCTAGCACAGAGTCTACAATGTTGGTAGTAATGCGGGGAGTGGGCATCGCCCATCCCTCCTTGACTATGGCTAAGGGTCCCCTTATAGGGTGACCAAACAGAATTTGAAAGAGGCTGAAGCCCACACCCTCTTGTGGTACTTCTCTGTAGGCGAACAGTAAGCAGGGCAACAGAAGATCCCATTTTCTTCTTTGAGGTTATTCCAAAGCCCCAATCATGCTTTTCAAGGTCCTGTTAAAACTTTCAATCAGACCATTGGTCTGTGGGTGGTACGCGGATGAAAACCTATAGGTGACACCACATTCCTTCCACATGGCCTGCATATACATGGACATAAAGTTGCTGCCTCTGTCAGACACAACTTCTTTAGGGAAGCCAACCCTAGTAAATATGCCAAACAAAGCTTTTGCAACTGACTTGGCAGTCACAGTTTTTAATGGGATGGCCTCAGGTTACCTGGTGGCATGGCAGACCAGCATCAGGATAAACCTATTGCCTGAGGATGTTTGGGGGTCAAGGGGACCAACAATATCGATTGTTACCCTCTCAAATGGTACCCCCACAACTGGGAGTGGTACCACTGGAGCTTGGATTGTTGAGACATTCTTACCAGATAACTGGCGGGAGGCAAAACTCCTGCAGTGACTTTCTACTTGCACCCCCATCTTGGGCCAGTAGAAGTCCATGGATAACCTTTGATTGGTTCTCTTGATTCCAAGGTGACCAGCAAGGGGTACTTCATGTGCCAGCTGCAGGAGGAAGGATCTTACAGCAAGGGGAATCACCAGTTTCCTATGGTCTCCTTCTGTAGACTCTGTAGGCTCACTATACACGATCCCACCTTCCCAATAAATCCTGTGCTTCCCAGGAGGTTCGCCCTCAAGCTGGGAGAAGGCCTGTCTCCTTAGGCCTTCCAGATATGGGCACTCACGTTGGCCCTTACTAAATTCTTCCCTGCCAGGACCACCTTCTACTAACAAATCTTTTAGTTCAGGATGGTGATTGGGGTCAAATACTTCAGGTATCACCACCTCCTTGTCAGGTCCTGTTGATTGACCAACTACCTCCACCTCAGTGGTAGGTGAGTTAGGGGGAACATTCTCTTTCCCTGATTTCCTTAATCCTTTAGCCTTGGGTTTCCCCTTTGGCTGGGGCATTGCATTGGTCTTGGCCAGTGCTGCCCTTGTTTGAGACCTTGTGCAGGGTTGTTCAGCTTTATCTCCCACAAGCCCTAAAGCTTTGAGATCATTTCCCAGCAAGACCTTTCCTGGGACACTCCTCTGTATGCTCACTGTAATCCTGACTGCTGTACCATTTATAGTAAGATTTACACGTATTACTGGGAACTTGAGAGGTGGGCCATCAGCCAACTTAGTGGGTAACAGAGGAGCTCTGGCAACTTCCTCTGGGTCTACCAAGGTAGAATCCACTACAGTTCGACTACACCCACTATCCCTAAGAGCTGGAGTATCTACTCCATTGATCAGCACACTGGCCCTCATTACGACCCTGGCGGAGATCGTGGTGCAATATGCACCATGGAGCACGGCGGAAAGCTGCCGATACCGCCATGGGGGTTGGCGGATTTTCCGCCCCATTCCGACCTTGGCGGGGCGGTAAATCCCCAATCCCCATTTTACCCTTCCCCATTCCCATTTTTGCCCCATAGGGTATAATGGGAGTGGGGAAGGCGTTAATTACGCCACCGTAAATTACGGTGGCGTAATTAACAACAAGGTCCCATAGCGCCATGGATTTCTCCGCCCGGAAAAAACAGGCGGAAAAAGGCTCCATGGCGCTACGGGAACTCGTAGTAGGGCGGAAGGGTCCGCCACGAATACCGCTGGCGTAAACCCACTCCGCCAGGGTCGTAATGAGGCCCATTGTCTTTAAAGTAGTGCTTGGTATTATCTGGAATCCTAGCATAAGCCTCTGAGACTTTAGGCTCCCAGGAACCCAGGGAAACTAAAACTACCTCAGCTTCTATCCCACTGGGGAAGGAGTCTGAGGAGAATGATGCCCCTGTAATCTCTTCTTCCTCATAGGAGGAGAAGGCCAGATTAGCAGAGTGGACCCTCAAGGTTTTGACCTCACATCTGGGATCCACCTTCACATGGTCAGTTGCTCCACAAGCAAAACAAGATCCACTGGGTCTGTTAACATAGGGAAGCTTATTATAACCAGAGTTCTGTTTTGGAGGCTGACCTCCACTACCCTGTGCGTTCTTGTGCGTCTTATCCTTATTTTTCCTTTTGTGGCCCTTCTGTGAGGAAGTTTTATCAGATTCTCCACTCTCCTTATCTTTGGACTTTTTACCCTCCTCCTGCTTACCAGGATGAGTCTTGTCCTTATGAGACCCTCTATGTGACACCCCCAAATCTACTGCTATGGCAAGCTTCTTAGGATCTATCTCCTTTGAATCTGCCAAGTGCTGCTTAAGCTCAGGGGAATAAGATGCAAAAATATGTTCCAGCATGACAAGACATATCATACCTTTAAAAGTAGAGACCTTATAACCTTCAACCCAGCCAGTCAAGTTCTTTAAGGATTCAGTTACATAAGATACACAAGTACCACCTTCTTTCTTTTTGTACTCTCTGAATCTTTTTAAGTATTGGGCAGGAGTCTTTCCAAACTTTGAGATGAGCTCTTTCTGCATAAACAGCAGTTCTTGTTTCTTGAATTCTAAAAGGGCCTCACCTTCAGCACTGGCAGAGGAAACATTAGACATTACATCCTCCAAATCGTCATGATCTCTATCAATCAGTGCAGTGGCAGGACTACCAGTTCTGCCAGTGGGAGCAGCCCCACCTGCTTCTGCACTGTCATAAGAAGCTATGGCACTAGGCTGAGCTTCTTGCCAGTCTATGATTCTTTGGATCATTTCCATTTTTGTGCATTGAGCAGAGATACCTCTCTCAGCACACATCTTTCTCAATGTTTCAGATTTAGAAACATTTAAAGTTAACAAGGTACTTGTTTCCATACTGTTAGATAGGACTATGGCCTTTTTTAGTTATACTACAACAATTCACTATGTGTCCTGGTAGAAATAACTTGATCCTGGTAGAAATAACTTGAAATGCCTTCACTGGTATGCAACACTGGATACCTTCAGTCCTATCTGTACACCAATTTGTTAAGATGGATTTCTGAACTCGGACCTGGAGGGGCAGAGGTTCAGATGGCCAGCCTAGTTTCTTGGAAAAGGGTAACCTCTAGACAAGCCAGACCAATGAGGGTAGCTATGGCAGGTGGTCAAGACTAATGGCCTCATTCTGAGTGCGGCAGTATGGGGTTAACGGTGCTGGTAAAGGCGCCAGAGCCTTCAACCCCTTACCACTGCATTACGAGGTCCTTTAGCGGCTCCCTCTAAGGGCGCCTGGCTTTACCAGGTGCCCTTAGCGGGACCTGCTAAAGGACCAGCATGCAAACAACGAATGGGAGTGGGGATGGGTTCCCTGAATGGGGAAATACCAGGTCCTTCAAGGTTGGAATGGCCTGGTATTTGCCCATTCAGGGAACCCGGACCCCGTATGCGGTATGGGGGTAGCCATGGCCCTAATAGCACCATGGCTACCTCCAACCTCATAATGACCCCCTAAGTCTCAGGAGGGGTGAGGGTGACTGAAGGACCTCAATGAGCACACAGAGCAAGGACACTTACAAATTACTCCAGACAGGTGTTATATCAAAAATATATACACATTTATTACAAGGTCTTTGTAACATAGACCATAGCAAAAGAATCACAGTAACACTAAGTAAACGAACACATCACAAGCATTACAATATATATACAAGACCATTGGGCTCTAAAGGGTTAACTGCACGAAATATGTCGACAACCTAGATGGGAAGGAAACAGGCAGTGCAGATAGTCTTTAGGCCCAGTAAGACATCCACAATACACCTAACTAAGAGCCAGTCCAAGCCCTAAGAAGAGAGGAGCCTTGTGCTCAATAGTACATGCAATGAAAACGCACACTGTTGTTCCAATGGGCAGAACAGGGTCTATTCAGGGGTCTATAGCAGCTCGAGAAGGTGGATGAGTTGATGCAGAATAAGTTCCCACTATTCAAGAAGGACCTCCACTTGAAGGCAGAGTCAGTTCGAAAGTTCGGGATGGAATCGCTATTTCGCAATAGCAGTGGAAAGGAGAGGGACCCTCAGGGGACACTCAGGTGTAAAAATGGGCCCTTGGGCTAGGGGCCAACGATTAGGGTATTGAGTACTCACCGGTCCTCGATGCAAGTGGACCCAAACTTCGGCAGGTCAGTCCACTTCGCTTGCAGGTTCGAATGCGGCAAAAAGGATGTCTCTGCACCTTTTAGTTCCAGAGATACAGCAAGGATTCCCAAACGGGACAGTGGCGGCTTCACTGCGGCAAGCTTCAGGGGTAAGAGGGTCACAAATGCAGGGGATTTGCAAAGGACCTTGCCATAGCAGGGCAGCATGGTAACCGCGTT
This sequence comes from Ambystoma mexicanum, assembly GCF_040938575.1. NCBI lineage: Eukaryota > Metazoa > Chordata > Amphibia > Caudata > Ambystomatidae > Ambystoma > Ambystoma mexicanum. The sequence continues at coordinate 617,540,366 of NC_090923.1, read as the reverse complement.
TACTCCGGTCCTGGCGCACTTGTCTCACTTCAGACCTGGGAATGTCAAGTGTACGAAATTCAGTGTGAGGGTGCCGTGGACACAGAGCTAGCAGTATACCAAGTTCCGAAGGCATCCTCGAAATGGCAGCAGTGACAGAGCAAAGCAACTCCGTAAGCTGGTCAGTCCACTGGTTGGCCCAGGGACACTTCCGAGAAAGATTACTTGCAGGGTTTGATGAAGGTGCCGAGAATAATTGGTCCCACTAATCCAATGGGTCGAAGCGTCTTCGCAGACCTTCTAGGATGACCAGATGCAGCGGGGTCTCACGGACGACAGTGGGCTCAGGGTGCAAAACCTTCCAGCAGGTCGCCAGCGGTTCCTCGACTCAGGTTTGTAGTTGCAGGATACTTGGATCCTATCCTTTGTTCAGTGAGAACTCAGGAGATCGACATGGTAGTGGTGTTTTCAGCCTCCTCTGATCCAAAGTTCCCTACACGCCAAAACAGAGAGGACCCAATGGGGGATCTGCTCACAAACACACACTCCATACGTTGACCAATCACAGACCACAGTGGTCCCAGGCATTAATGGCACTCCAGACTCTCTGGCACCCAGGATGTGTATTGGAATCAGACGTTCCAGCCCACATCCTGGAGGCACACACACAAGGCATGCAGACGCCCACGAAAGCATTGGGATTTGCAGGAAAGTGCATGATCAAATAAGGAATGACCCAGGATGGCTCGACCTGGGGAAGGTGAAAGGGCAAGATGGCCAAAGGTCAGGACAAAGAACCTCGTGGCATGGCCATTTTGGGGCCAAGCCCCATATTCGTGCCAAATGCGGTTAATGCGGTTAACATGGCAGGAAAGGGTTACAAATAATGCAAATAGATAGCTGCCACCAGTCCTGTCCATGACACATCTACACAGTCCATAAAAAGTCCTGCGCGAGTATTTAGGCCTTTGGTAATGACTATAGACACAAGTGTGCTGCATGGTAAGATGCATTGCACACTTGTTACATGTTGCACAAAAGCTGCAACATGAGGAAAGGACTAAGGGAAACAAAGTCTCCCAGTACTGACTGTCTTAAGGGCATGTCAGTTTCCCCATAAAAAGTGAGTGAAAGCCCAAAGGAGTGCAGCTGAAGGCTGTGCTTCTCTGACAAAGGCAATCAATGGTGTCTAAACAGCAGCAAAAAGTTTGGGGGATGACACATGGAGGGAAAATTACATACAATTATGAAATATTTCCTGACACACACCAAACACTGCCCAAAACTAGATTTCTGGCCTGTTCACGCTGAGCTGTCTGCAGATATCCACGGATCCAACATGGCGGGCTGTACAGGAGAGGGAGTGACCCCTGACCGGCCCATAGAGTCAGAGCTCGCCCTTGAGTACTTTAAGACAAGATAGCTGCACCTTGAGGTGGAAGGGGTGCAGGATTTCTTACTCCAACACCAATCAATAAGGACAACTCAATGGTTTGGCAAAGGTGAGTCCATTTAATAACAAGTACAAAAAACAGGGAAACATAGAAATTAACAGTGATGTGATAGCCCATCTCGCTTCAACTCCCAACAATCTTCATTCTAACAGTAACAGTTATACCCAGAATTCCTCATCATTGACGTGTAGCACTCATAAATTTGTCATGCAATTCTATTGGTTGGAAAAGGTAACTTAAGTATAGGTGCTATATCTGTTTATGATAACGGAGTATGAGGATTGGTTAACCCTTATCAGGAGGGCGTCTACGCCCTTCCCTCTAACATTTCACATGTAGACGTCACTAAATGTACATCGTTTCATCGGTTCAACTAGCTATAGGACCCTAGAATATTTGGCCCATTGTGATTGGGTTGGCTACAACCACAAGCATAAATCTCCACTTTAATTAGCAGCATGCAGAAGGGTCGCTCACATGCAGGATGCCCCAAGATTCACCCACCCTCCCTTCCATCAATCAGTACTTTATTGCTATGTGTCAATTAGTTGGCTGTTGTTGGCTTCGAAACTGTAGCTTCTTGTCAGGAAAAGTTATGGTATCTTCTGGTTTGGGTGACATCAGATGTTTTTACTTCTTCCCGCTTGGCTGGTCACGTGTTAGTACACCGTAAATCTGCTTTGTTTTCCTTCTATTTGTTCATTTAATTCTCATTTCGGCCTGCCACCTGCCTGGGCCTCCTTATTTCGACCTTCACAGGCCTGGCTGCTCTGCTCTTAAGTTTCGATTCTCCGAAGTTTCTGTCCACCTCCCCTTCTTGGTTTGACCTCGATTTCCCAGGCACGGGCTGCTTCTTGCTGAGTTTCGATTCTGCCGTCTCTCTTCTTGTTTTAGCTGGAATAAGAATCCTGTCCTGTTTGACCCTTATTAACCTGGGTTAATTCTACTTTTGTATAAAGTGGTAAAGTGGACTCGCACTTATATAGTGTGCTTAGTTGAGGTAGATATATAGTTGGCGCTTGCCGCTCTATTTTCCTACTAAGCATAGCAAGCCGCATTGTTCTCTTAGCTTCTTGCGTTTCAAGCATATGTACAGGCATTAACTGGTTGGATATTTTCATCCTGTTTTACAGTTTGAGTTTCTTTATATTTCAACATTGTCTCTCCTTTTAGGATCATGGTGTCCTTATTCATGACATTTCATCTTTTGGTTGTCATTTCATCCATCTGTGAATCTACAGGCCCTTGTGTCTTCACCATTCGTCTTCAATTAAGGCCGTTTGAGTTTCTTCTGGTACAGTGTTTAAGCAATCTTTATTTCGTGTCATTTGCTGGTAGGGTTGTCTCAATGGATGTAGAAAAGAAAAAATTCCATGACTCATCGCTACCAGTTATATGATCATTTAATTGTGTTGTATTGTCACACATTAAATGGTGAAGTAGAGCCCATAAACGATAACATGTTTCGGCTCGTTCTGAGCCTTTCTCAAATCTGGGCGAGATTGCCATGAACCAATCCAAAAGACTTGGCACTTCAATAGGTGTTGCTCTTCTGATGGGCACTGGGCAGAGTCCTAACGCGGCTCTCTGCTGGTTTATTTGTTCATCATACGTCACATATCTCGGTGTGAACGTTCCTGGTACTTCAAAATGGGTGGCTGTAGTGCAGGCCATATTTGGGACCTCCTCTACAGGGCGCATCAAGAAAATGTGATGCACCTCATGCTTCACTCCAACCAATCCGCAGCATGTTATGTGTCTGCGGACATAACGGCGCCTTCCTAGCCAATCGGAGTTCTGTCCGCGGAACAAACAGGGAAGTGAGTCCACGGACTGAACCAAGATATGACTATGTTTTTTGGACCTACTTTTTGGTTGTTTTAGAAAATTTACAAAAGCATACTTTCGGGACCAAGCCACCGCTCCTGCCGCAAATTTGGTGAAAATCCATCCAGCGGTTTGGGTTGTAGGCGTGAGCAAAATTTTTCTCCATTCAGTCTATTGAAAAAAACAATATTGGGACCACCCCTATAACTCTGCCCCCTTGGACGAAACCTCATCAAATTATTCAGAGCGGGCCATATAACTTTTCTGCAAAATTTGGTGAGAATTCGTCCAGGGAGAGCAAAGTTATAAGCTTCCCAGAAAGTGGTATTCCTATGGGTTTAGCAACTTAACCATAACTACATGGTTAAGCTGCTGTTTCCATAGGAAGAGCAATTTTTGGGCGGCTTATAACTCCGCTCCCATGGACGAATCCTCACCGAACTTGGCAAAAAAAGTATATGGGTCACTCTGAATTTTTCTGCAAAGTTTGAAGATGTTTGGTCCGGGGGGGGGGACTTATAGGGGGGGATTCCAAAACGTCTTTTTTTCCCATATACTGAATGGGGGAAAAACTTTGCGCATGGCTACAGGTCAAACCGCGGGACGGATTTTGACGAAATCTGCAGCAGGTACAGGGGCTAGGTCCAGAAAGCGTGCTTTTGTAAATTTGGTCACCATCCGTGCAGTGTTTTTCTTTAAAATTATGAAAAAGTAGGTCTGAAAAAATTAGTGATATCTGTGTTCGCTCCGCGGTCACACTTTCCTGTTCGGTCGACAAACAAGATACCGATTGGCTAAGGGGCTGGCGTCATGACCGCGGACACGCGACGTCTCTGCCCATTGGCTGCTGCGAGACGTGTTCTGCGTCAGATTGTTTGGATGCGTCTGACATCTTGGATCTGCCGAAAGCGGAGCAACAACCAGTGTACACATGCTCTTTTCATGAAACTCTTTTGCTGTGTCACAGAACATTGGGAAAGGTTCAGACAGTAAGACATGGGTGATCAATGCATTTGTTCTGGCGGTCGGTCTTCATGATGTAATTTCTATGGACACCTTGTACACACAGTAAATGTGGGGTGTAATAACAATAGCACTTCAGTCCATGCAGTGGACAGGAAATTTGTAACTGTTGAAAGCACACCCGTATTGGTAGGCAACATTGAAATTGACAACATGCCGTGAATGCATTATTTTTTCCGATGGCTATTATTATATTCATTAGTACGCTGCCATTGGTGTCAAATGCTACAGTGGTTGTGGCCAGGGCCTAGAGTCTTGGATGCATGGCCGTCGGCCGAAGGGTTGAAGGCCTTACTTCCAAAACTCTAGGCCCTGACCACAACCACCGTATCATGTGCCACCCATGCATATACCCGTAGTATTGCATTTCGATTGGCAAGTAGCGGGGAGTACGTTCAGTCTTGGGTGCATGGCCATGCACCCAAAAACAAACTTATAAGTACTAGACGTGCAAGCTACTGCACACCCATCCCATATAAGATCTATGGACATACAGCTAGGAGTGAAGCATCTGGCCAGAAGCACTGAAGGATATCACACCTATAGAAAAAATGCCACTGCCACACATCACTGAGGTGTTTGTGGAGAGACCCTGCACTCTTGAGTGCATGGCCAAAGCCCATACATGCAAGACTGAAGTCATAAGCAGTGGAGTTACAAGTTAATATGGGTGTGGTGGAATGCACTAGTTGTGTTGATGCCCTAGTGTCTTAGCTTCATGGCTGCAGACAATGGTCCGAAAAGTAAATTAATAAGTAGCTAATTTACAAGGACCATGTTTTTAATATGCAGCGATGGTTGTGGATAGGAACTATACTCCTTGTACCTTGTTTGTAAGGCGTAGGTGGTAGGTTACTCACCGAAGATGGAAGGGGCAGCCTACAGGCACTGCAGCATATTAGTACCATAGATTAGACGTGTAGATTCCTATGTGTAGAAAATGCCTGCCAATATACTTACTACTTACTTTGTTCAGAATCCACATACATTTTTTTTTATTGGCTATCGTACTTGGTGGAAGTATCACTTTTTCCATTTCTGTGATGAAAGAAAAAGGTGTGTTAGTGTTTGCATTTTTTTTTATTTACTACATTGCATAATAGACAGTTAACCTTTTTTTTTTTACCCTCATATTTAGTTTACAAACCAGTATATTGTGCATTGCGCTCAGTTTCTGTGTTTGCTTTTCTAATCCTTGGGTCTGGGGAAAAAAATCCTTGTCGGTTTAAAAAAAAACCTTCATTTCCTATGGTACTAACTACTTCCTTTTTTCCTTTCAGTGTTTCCTTCAACTTTCTGATAATGTTATGTTTGTTGCCTTCCTGCCCATTTTTAACAACAGTTAGATACCTATAGGCGTATTCTACCTGTGCATTTGCTTCCAACGATCTGTGATAATCATTAATTTGTGTTATTCTTCCATCCTCTTGGGTAGTTAGATACCTGTGGCCGTATTCTAACTGTTTGTAGTCTTTCACATAATTTGTTGACAATCTTGAAGTACACATTATTTCGTAAATTTTGGCTTCAAGAACATTAAATACGCATTTGTTAGGTTAGCTGGCAACCTCTGCTTTAGGGTAATGGTGCTATCATTACATTCAAACCATCCAGAATTCTTTTTAATGTATGCAGTGTAATGACCTGCATTGGTTGTAGCTCCTGCATGGTAGATTATTCGTACTGTTGTAAAGGTTTTATTTCCAAGTACACTTGACCGTGTGTGAGTCCAGTCAGTTTGCAGTTGTTTTTGGTGCCATCTGCATTATAACGTAGAAGCATAAGTATTATGTGGGCACTATGTGATTGTATCAGTAAGGTGGAGCGATTGTCTGAATTGCAAATACTACATAATCTGCCATGGTTTGCATTTTGTACAAGTTGCTTAAATGAAATGCTCTCACTGGGCCTCATCATGACCTCGGCGGTAACCCTTAAATCCGGCGGTAGCGCTATTACCGCCGGATTTAAGGGTCCGCCGAATCAGGGCCTCGGCGGATTTCAACCCAGGTCTGAGCTGGTGTGAAATCTGCCGAGAATTCGTGCTCATACCACCGGCGGGAAATCCGCCGGCGGTATGAGCGCGAAATTTCCCCATTGAGCCTAGTGGGGAATGGGGCATTCCCGAATGGGCTCAATGGGGAATGGGGACTTCCAAGTCCGCCCAACTCGTGATCCCGCGCTATTAGCGCTGGGGCTATGGCGGTCGCGCTAATAGCCCCTGCGCTAATACCGCCGGCGTTACCGCCGAGGTCGTGATGAGGCCCACTATTTGGTATGGAAACATATACAACTCACTCATTTGGGATTTCTTCCTGCATCACTTTGCTACAGAGAGTGCATGTATGTTTCCACATGTACGAAATTTGGAAGATTTTATTTACAGGTATGCTTTTGTTTTCCAATACTAATAGTATGTACATTACAAATTCTTGTGGATCTTCTTGTGAGTTCATAGTGAATCTCACCATTCCAGCACAGTCGTCCAAGTGTTGCCTTACTCCATGAACACTGTATGTGTTGTCAGGATTACTTGTTGCATTTCTATGCAGCACTAACATTTGCAAACACAATTGCTCTGTATTGTGCAGGTAAATATTGTTAACAACTGGTGGCAATTGAAATAGAATATTCATTGCTACATTTGTATAGCAACTTACCCCACTTTCATTTGCAAATTTGAATGGGCCAGCAAATTCTGTATCTGAGTGCATTTTTCATTTTTTCTGTTGCTTTTTTGCTGACGTGCCTGGTTTACATTCCCTAATAGGTTCTTCTATGTTTGCGGCAATTGATGAAACTTTAGCTTCTTTTATTTTCTTTGCAGAATTTGCTGTTGCATTCTGTTGCATTTCGGTTTCATTTACTTTTCTTTTACCATGTTTCACTTTATCTGGAACAGGGTACTGTTTCGGATGAGGGGTGTACAGTGAACGCAATCTATTGTATTCTAGAATGCAAAGAATATCAGCTTTGACTTTACTTGAATCAAAGTTTATTAGCAATAGACCATCAAGTGTACTTAAGCGTGATAATGCTAAGTAGCTCATGCTTTCCTTAAACACTGTGTTTCCTATATCTATCAATGCTTTGTCTAGGGTAAGACCTTGGGATTTATGAATGGTAACTGCATATGCAAGAGTTAGAAAAAATTGCTCTCTACGTACATACATGTCTTTGAAGAGAAGGAATCAAGCAACTGAGCGCCCTATCCTTTTCACTTCTGAAACTTTATCAAAGCGAATATTTACAAACTGAATGTTGCTATCACGTGGGTATGATTGAAAGCCAACAACTGTGCCCAGTGATCCATTAACTAGCCCTTGCTCTACGTCAATGTCACGTTTAAGCATTACTCTACAATTTAAGGATAATTTCAATATTTTTTCCAACCGAGCTGGGTTGGAGATTGAATTTTCTAAACTATTTAGTCTTGTTGTGGCTTGCTCACACATGGGTACTGTCATAACATGTACGTCTAGTTTGTCTGTGGCGCTATGTTCTATTATTGGTTGCATTTCTTTCTTTAAAATTGTTTCATTGAATTTGAACCAGCTTGCAAGAGTTGGCATTAAGGCCATACAATTAACATTTTTGTGCGGTATTTGTTCCATAACATCAGTTGCACATGCATTATCACCATAAAGTGCATGTACATGCCGGTTTTTCAATACAACTTGTGCTTCTTGCGATAATACACCAACTCTAATAATATTTAAGATGTTGGCATAAGTGAGATCTGCAGATTGCCACATGTTCTCAGTTAATTCTCTGTATTGGAAATGTTGCCAAAGGTTAACATTATCTATGCTACCAACAGTTTTCCGGCAGAGTTTGTGGCCTAAGGTTTTAAAAATCGGTTTACCTTTCACTGGTGTCAATTGTAGAAGATCTCCGAAAATGAAAATGTGTTTCCCTGCAAAGAGTTCTTTGTTATTATTTTTAAGTACTTCTTGCAATCTAAGATGAATCAAAGCCAACATTAGGTTGGAGACCATGCTCACTTCATCTATTAGTAGCATTTTCATGTGTTTCAATACTCTACGTAATTCCATTGCAGCTTCTCCAGAATGTTTGCAGTAGTCTCATTTATTTTGATGCTCTACTGGAAGCAGTGTAAAGTCACACCGCCTATGTTGTAGGCAGCTAAACCTGTGGGGGCTGTTACAACAGCTGACAGTTGGTTGTTTGTCAATTGTTGAAGGAACTTGCTGATGATTTTGATTAAGAATGTTTCCCTGATCCAGCGTCACCACTGACGTACAGCAGTATAGGTTTGTAATTTTGGCAAGTACATTCTTTATTTTCGTGTTGTACACCATGTACAATTTGTTTTGTTACATCTTCGAAAATGGTGCGCTGATCGTTGTTAAGTTTTGTTTGTTGTACAGTTAAGTCTTCTGTATCTTCTTGATACTGATACATGGTGTGTTCTACTTCTTCCATAGCTACTTCAGCCTCATTTGCTATTAGTGGTTATCCTAATGGTTCTTGACTTCCTGTTACAGAAGGTTGACTACTGTCGGAAGAGTCTTTGGACCTCATTATGACCCAGGCGGTAAGGGGTTAACAGCGCCGTAAAAGGTGTCAGCGCCGTTATGCACTTACCGCCTAATAACGAGGTCCCTTTGCGGGTCCCTACCTTAACGGCTGGTTTTAGCAGCCGTTAAGGAACGGGCCCGCAAAGGGACCTTGGAGGCAATTACGGTACCGCAATTTGCGGTACCGTAATTACCGCCTTCCCCATTCCCATTGAGCCCTATGGTGCAAAAATTGGAATGGTGAAGGGCAAATGGTGAATGGTGAATTACCGCCCTGCCAACCTTGTGATGGGGCGGTAATTCCGCCATTCACCATGGCGGATTCCGGCGTCAACCATGGCGCTAATAGCTCCATGGTTAACGCCTGGGTCGTCATGACCCCCTTTATCTAGTTGGGCCTGAAGTTCTTCTTCCTGTTGCTGCTCATTGTGTAACATTGTTTTGTACTGCGTAAAGTTCACATCGGTGATAGCGCTTTCATTTGCTTTGAAAGCATCTTCATAGCACTCAATATTATCTAGTATGTCTTCCTCTTTTCTCCATGGTTTGAAAAGTTGTAACAGAGACATGTAATATAGTTCTTTCTGTTGAGAAGTTTTTAATGACAATTTTACATGATTAATTAAGCTTTGTTTGTTAAGTTTCACTAAGCTCCCTTCACAATCGGTCACTCTATATCGACATTTGCTTTCATTGGGTTTTACATTATTTTTGTATGCAAAGTTTTGAGCTATGCGGTATAGACACATGCTTTCCAGAGTGGTACTCCTGTTCGGATAGTATGTGTCCAGTAAACAGTTTTTTAGAATGTCTTGGCTGTTGGGATCATTTCTGGCAATTGTTTCTATGTCCTCATATGATTTTAGCACTCTTTTTCTAGATTTTGCAGGACCAAGACTGAGCCATAATATGTTGTCTGATTTTCCATACAAAGCAGTGCCGGTTAAACGATCTGCTGCTTCATAGGCCCCACATTCTCTATAAGAGAGCATTTTTATGCCTAGGCTGTACAATTTCTGTGATAATGTTTTGTCTGATGCTAGGTCATCCCAGAGGTCTTGAAGCTGTTTTTTCTGCTTTTGTTAAGTAGGCTGTAACATATTGTGCAACAGCAGTGGAATTGTCTGCAATGTACTGCACATCTATGTTTGCATTCCATAACAGGGCAATGATTGCATTGTAATTATTGATATATTTTGATTCTTCCCTTCTTTTTATGTAATACGTGTTTTAAGGTGATTTACCTTCAACACTATGTCGAACTGAAGACATGAAGTTGTTTACTTCACCTGTTTCTGTAACTGGTCTAGGGAAAGCAAAGTGGCATTTGGTGTAGTATTTACCTTTGTTTTTGTATTTGCGGCGACAATTTTTGCCACATTTGTGTCTTTGAAATTGTAAAATCTGCCCATGCAGCTCACTATGTGTCTGTTCTGAAGGGATTTCACATGTGACATATTTTTGGATAACTGCAAAACAGTGCTATCACTGTCGTGCTCAGATTTCGGTGCACCTTTGATCCATAACAGCATGTGAATATGTGGTGCTCCTCTCACTTGATATTCTTTTCTCCAAAAGAAGTGCTGCACTTCTCCAAGGGGAGGAAGAGTTTTATTGCAAATAAAGTGCAGCATTGCAATGAAACGATGATGGAAATATCTTGAGACATTAACTGGATCTAGAGAGCAAAGTTCTCCAGGTATTAATATATCTATGTTGTTTTTGTTGCTGTTTGCTATGCGTAGGAACTCGTGTAAATCTTCCCAAGCATATTCTGCCCAACTTAGCGTAACAAACCAAGTCGGTGGTCCAAGGTTTCTGATCATGCAACGCACATCTCCATGCCGTCTGAACCAGTATTCCTTTGTACCACGCATGTTTGCAAACAAATTTGTTATACTTGATTGTAAAACCTCATCTTTTCCTGTACTTTTTGTATTAACTGCGAAGATGACATATTTTGAAAGTGGGTCCCAGATTTAAGAATGTGTGCAACTCCATAACATAGTGTTGCTAATTCATTTTCATAGAATAGGTGGAATATGTATTCCACAATTTGTCTAAATCTGGGATCTTCCGAATACATTTGTAATGAGCGGTATTCTGATGCCCCAATCTGAGGGGGTCTATCATCGTATCTTCCACCTTTGCCAATAAGAAATAACAGTGGAAAAGCACGTGCTTCTATACTTTTTTCCCAAACACTCATTGATGACTCTTTGGTTTGTCGCATTTGGTAAGTTTCTAGGGCATCATCTATGCTTTCATTGGAACGCAATGGATGAATTGTGTAATGGTCCAAAAGAGTGGATACTGTAGCTGGATCCAGAAGTTCGAATTGTCCAGTTTCTGATGGCTCTTGAATTAATCAGTTGTTTCCCTTATGCTTTCCTCAATATTTATTTCCTTGTAGTACTCATTATTGTCTTTTAGATATTGCAATGCTTGTCTAACTTTGTGTAAGTCCACTAATTGTTGCAAAATTTTTTTGTCCTTTGTTGGTGCTCCATTTACCAAGACTATTAAAGAATACTCTATTGAACGTTCCACTCCTAGAGTGTGTACATTTTCCGTTAGATCTAATGGCAAATAAACTACTTTGCCACAAATGCCTTTCACCAATTCAGAGGAAGGTAATTTTGCTGTTTTTGGATGAAGGCGTATAATTGCTTGAAATGGGTGAACTGTTTGAATTAATATGCTCTCATACACATTGAGCTGTTGCAGGATTTTTGGTAATGGAAACAATTCCTAATTATTTGTAATAGCATGTGAAGGAGTGTGGTTGTTGTCTAATTTTGCAGTAAATTAACTGCAACATATTAGGCGTTCAGTTATTTCATATTTGTTTTCAGCTAAAAGGTACAAAGCTAATTCAAACCATTTAGAATCTTCATTGTCTTCTATTTTGTATGCTATGTCCACATTTTTTGTGTTCCTTTTGTAAAACGTTCTGCGGCAACACACACACACATGGTTTGGTACTACAGCCGATGACCTTTTAAATTGTACTATTTATTTTCTGTATGTGTGTAATCGAAGGTTGCTATGTGCAGAATTGTCGCTACTATATTCTAAAACTGTTGAATTTTGTAAGTGGCTCTCACTTCCAAAATACCTTTTCTGAATAAGGTCAATTTCTTCTTGTAAGTATTTGGGTGTACCATGCAGAAGAGTGGTATTTAAATTGCCTAATTCTGAAGCTGGACTTTTTGCATAGTATATTTTATCCACTAAATTTCTTACAATGGAATGATGTTTTGATAGTCTTTTGACATCATGGAAGGTACTTTTGCAAATAGGCCCAGAAATGCAGGCTAATGAATGTCATTTTAGTCCTGTGTCTTTCCGTACTGGACAAATATCCATATTTAGCAGCACTTTTGTCTTTACCTTTTACATATTGATTGAGGAACTGATGTAAAGATTTGAAAGCTTTGTTTGGAATGGCGCACATTGATGTGCATGGCCATTTGTATACTGGACGGTGTGGTTTTGCTGAATCGAGAGGTAATTCTGAGTTTTCAGGAGATAGTTTTGTAAGCAGTGTTTCTTGTTCCATGATGGTAGTATTGATTTTCTCATACCCTCGTCCACTGCTATGGATGGCAATTGCGTTTGTTTGATGTTGTTTGTATGCTTCTTCATTAAAATATGGCTCTGTGGTTGTTGTGTGACTCCATTCACCACCACAAACATGCAAGAAATTATTTTTGTTCACATTCTGTTTATTGCTTAGTTTCTTTTGTAGTTTGGTACTTAGTTTTGTTAGTGCTTTCATCCTATTTAACACTAATATGAACAACTTCCTTTTGAGAAGGATTGCACTGTTCACGAGAGCTTGTAGGATTAACTTTCTATGGTAGGTTTTAAGGGGTGAGGATGATTTTGGTCCTCTTCTTAGTAGATTTTGAAGGACTCTGTGATGAAACATTTTTGCTAAAATACTTTTTTTACTATGGGTTCTTCTTACACTATCAGGATTATTAGGAACATTGTTAGCTGTACTGGCATCCGTTTTTTTACAACATTTCTTTGTTTTGTGACACTTTTTGATGGAGGAAGTACAGTTTCGGTAGTTGAGACTTCCTTTATTTTGTTACACAACTGCATTAGCTGGTTTGTACCAAGATTCTCTACAAACTCTACAACAGGTGGATGCTTATATTGGGCACCTTTATTTTTATTTGCTCTAAGTCTGCATTCCTTTCTGTGGAGTTGCTTTTTGGTAGGCATTCTTTGGTGTCTGTTGAGAAGAAAAATATACTTTGGTCTGTTGTCCAATGTATGTGTGCAGTGTGCATGTGTGCATAAGTCTGATGGGGAAGCTCTTTGTCATGGTGTGTCAACGTGCATTGAACTCTAGCAATGATTTGGTAAGGCTACTTTACTGTTTGTGTGCTACTAAAATGTGCTTCAGATGAGAGTACAAAGTGGCCTACTTGTGATGAGAATCATTATTAATAACTGAAATGCCAAAAACCTGCTACAGCAACTTCTTTTCACAATCAAACCTTCTAAGGATTACATATGTTATTTGAGTATCAAACACACAGGGATTTGTCAGCCATTCTGCCTGCTATTCTTTGTTCAATAAATGGATATTTGTAGGTAGAATGCTTTACAAATCAATGCTTGCTTTTGTGCCCAAAATAAACAAATAACCCATGAAGTCTCTTTGAGGTGTAGTTTCAATATAAAGGTTGTACTGTACTTACTTTTTTGTGCAAGATGACCAGGTTTCCTTGGATATGTCATCTGCATTTTAGATGCTGTTAATTGTCAGGAGAGTAGTCTTCACTGCGAATTAAAAAAACAAAATCAATTATTTTGTGTATTTGCAGCAGCGATGATACTGCAGACATTATTTGTACTTCTTTCGTCAGAGCATTCAACTTTCATATTTAAACCCAGTGCACGTGTACATTTCACTTCACTCTGTGCAGTCTTTGCATGGTACTTGCAATATGGTACTTGAAAGTACTTCAAAATAGCTAACACTTTTAAGGGTATGGAAATGCCTTGTTGTTTACAAAGTGTACTATGCATAGGAGAGAGGTTCATAAGTGATAGGGCATAGTACTAGATGGGGAAAAATGTTCTACTTGTAAATTAAAAGCACGATGTTGAAAAATCGGGAGACCCTCAGAAGGAAATGTCACCACCACAAGCGGGAGCGCTTACTATTCTCATACTATCACATTGCAAGTAGCATTACTGTAGGCCGTACAGAGTACACAACTCTGACATTTTCACATACAAAATTGAGTTCTGCCCTAAATAGGCATGCTTGCAATGTATGTACAGTTTATGCGGAAGACAGTAAGCAGTCGTGCGATTTGTGAATGACAAATCGGACATCTTGCACTTTAAAGGGGGAGTGTTGTTATGTTTTCCCTATGGACATTTAGCGGCATTATTTTGTCTAAATTAAATCATAAGTCTTCCACATGTTCTCTGATTAAAATATACATACCTGTACTCTATACTCATGCATGTGGACATGCATGGAGCTGTACGTAGAAATTCGCAATCCTTGCATAGTAGCTTGTGAAGTAGGTGCTTTGCAATGGTATGCGACTTCCATTAAGAATCATCGATAGTAATTTTGAAGTGCGCAATGTTGATGACAGAGTTAAAATTAGCGATGTTCTATGTGATTGGTGGATGATTGTGCGACCGCTTAGTTGTGTCCAATGAGGGACTCGCTTTGGTACCGCTGTAGATAGGGTGGAAGGACTGGGAAAGAGTTACGTGCTGCACATAGGCAACGCTTGTCCGCTGGTAGGGCGTGTCACATACGGGTTTCTACAGCAAATCCTGCATGGAAAGGCGACTGTAGGCATCAGCCAATCAGATGTTCACATTACTCTTTTGTGTCGAAAGACGGTGCGCACACTGAAGATGGCAGAAGTGGAGAGGGTCAGGAATTTGATGCTTGGAGACATTTTTGTGCAAGGCTTACAACACTATGCCGAGAGTAGGCATTTGGCAAACCATTTCGATGTGAGAGGAGTGGAGGTGGTGTGGAGAGCTGACACTGATGCCAATGCTGCGGCAATTCTGCAAGTTTGTAGAGACATGAGTAGAATGACCACTCCTCATGTGGTAATTTTGCACTACGGTGCTTGCCATTTAGGATACGTGACTTAACATACTTTGCTGGAAGATTTGGCACAGTTGGTTGAAGCACTCATGACCATCTTCCCAACAACGAAAGTAATTTTTTCTGCTTTACTCCCGAAAGTACAATGGAACAACAATTCTGTTTTCTGTCCAGATCAAAGCATCAGGAGGTGTATCATCAATCCTGCATGCGTGCATTCATGCTATGAGCTGGTATGTTTTTTTGCAGCCACGATAACATTGCTCCAAGCAATGCGGATTACTTTGAAGGAGATGGTGTTGCGCTATTTTCTTTGAGAAATGCGATGTTCTTTTGGAATGTAAGGCTTGCTTTAGAGAAGGTTCTGTAATGTTTGCAAGAGTAAAACAAGGACAAAAAATACATAAAATACCAGATGTCTGTACGGTATCTGGCCAAAAATAAATAATAAAATGGCTCTTTTCAGAGCCTACCTTAAAGGGGAAAAAGGGGAATAGTACTTTAATGTACTGTCGTCACGCTCTGATCCTGTACATGTCCGTGTACATGGCAGTAGTTAGCAGCCAGTACATATCACCACCAGGGATTCAGGGGTGGAGCCGCATGTAATTGAGAATGAGCAGTGCTAGGGATTGGTCCATAAAGTTCAGTATGTGTGTTCTGATCGACGTACTATAGTAAGACCATCTTCTCCCTCACAGGAGACCACACAGCCATGGCTTTCCATGCTCGAAACAGATTATCTGGATTTTGGGATACTCATGGATGCATTGGTTGAAGGTGCATGCAGAAGGCTGTAGTTTATCTACAAATCTCGGATTTCCTCATGCGGAAGTGCACTGGCATGGCATGCGTGGCATGAGATGGCTGGACTTGGTACCTCTCTGTGTTACTTTACTGACAGAGCGTCCTCCAGATATACTGATAATTCATTGCCGAGGAAACAGTTTAGGCCATATACCTGGAATTTCTTTACAATTTGCAATGAAGGAAGGACTCGCGGAGCTCATGGACATGTTTCCAAATTGTCAAATACTTTTTCCCCGTATTGCACAAAGACAAATATGGCTGCGTTCTTCTGCGTTTGGTCCACAAATGGAGAAAGCTAGACGCAATGTGAATAAGGCTGTGTGTGCCTTTTTAAGAGATGTTGGCATGTCCTCCTTCCACAATGAAAACATTTTGTTTCAAAGCACTTTCATTTTCCGCAGAGATGGAGTCCATCTCACATATGCTGGCAATCAGATTTTGCTTCGCAATGTACAAAATGCATTGCAACCTCTTACTCTCAACGTACACTTTATTGCGTTTGCTCCGCTTGCACCCTCCCGTTTTCCCCTATGACTGTCCGCAAACTTTTTCAGAACTCCGCAGGGGTCTACGACCGTCACTTCATAGTTCTATTGTTATACTGAGAAAGATGGCTCTGAAAAGAGCCATTTCTGTAATTTGTGTTGTTTTTACGTTCATTGCTTAACAGCACACGGCACACTAGGAGAAGAGGCCAAAGCAGGGTAAGGAAGGGACACCAGCCACGGGGTTAAAAAAGGGCACCTGAATAGAGAAAGATTTAGGGTGAGCTTTATTTAGGTAAGGAGCAGATCTTCTGGTGCTCTGTGACTGCTGCCTCAAAAGCACTTCGAAAACTCTCCGCCCTGCAGAGTACTGCGTCACAATATGTGCACACTACTGTCACCTTTGAATGGTAAGGGTCAACAGCATTGCGAATGGCTTGTGAGGCAGCTGGAGGGAGGCGCTCCCCCACAGGAGTGTCTCTTGTGGTGGGAGGATCGGACACCGAGGATGCTGTGGAGGAACTCAAACGACTACGCTCTTCACACGGTGGCACCACCTTGCGAATGTCCCTAGTGTGGAACTAAGTGGGATGTCCCTTCATGGTTGTCGTACCAAAACTGTACGCACCAAATATCCCACGACTCAGCATCACCGCGCACTGGTTACACTTCACCAGGTTCGCACGCGCTTTCGGTACTTTCCCATAAACGGAAAACAACCGCCACACCCACGACTCCCACCGAGTGCTCCTTATGCGGAGTTCCTCCACTTCATTCTCTTCCTCCTCTTCTTCCGCGATCTCTACATCCTCACCCATATATCTCTCTGCAGGCCCTTGGTGAGGTGGTGGTGGTGGCAGGTGTGGGGGTGCTGTAGAGGCTAATGACCCAACAACAGCCATGGAAGCCATACCGATTAGTTTCCTTTTGGTTACTACAGCAGTAAAGGCAGCACACCTCAATCTGCTATAGCTAGAAGGACAATGAAGATGCGCTCGGGGGTGTGGCCTTTTGTAGGGGTGCAGGGGTGTGCCTCGTGACCGTCTTCATCCCTACAAAGCGGTACACAAATTTTACACAGCAAGTCCTGAGGTGAGCTATTGTCTGGGATGTGTGAAATTACATTTTTACACTCTACAATACTTTGCCTTGTGTCTACAAGTTCTTTTGTATTGTTGCGAAAGCACACCAACTGCGCAAATTAGTCCCCACGCTCAGCGTAGGTGCTGTCACATGATGACATCCTCAACACATCCGCGCCAGTAATGAAAGTCCCCTTGACAGCAAATGCAATATTCAAATGTGCACATGCGCACAAGTGTCCTACGGACAGTGTTCAGGTTCTCAAAGTAATTCAAAGTGCAACACCAGTGAGACAGACAGTTAGGGACAGGCGCGATGTTCACTATACTTACGTTTGTACTGCGCATGTGCACTCATGCTATGTTCACTGAACGGATAGTTCCAGTGTCCTTAGGACAACTCCATTTTGTTTTCCTACGAACTTGCTGGCCACCGCGCCTGTTCTACGGATGGCACCATTTTGGCTGCGCCCGATACAAACCGCTATACTGTCCTTCACACACTCCCATTTTCCTCATTTACACACATTCCGGACATCTGGGGTTTTCTACGAACATGTATCATCTCATTTCCAAGCGGTACGTCGAGGTACTATATCCTTTGGACACCCCTTTCTGTATATGTACGCACAATTTCAACAGATGGTGCAGTCACACATCACATCCTTCTTGCTTGACATTAGTAAGTGTAGGTGTACTGCCTTTACAGCACCCACATTCCATTCTTTGCGGATAGGTTGAACAGGCGAATATTTTACGTCTTTTAAAAAAAAAATACACACAAACTCTTTCTCTACAACTACTGGACAAAAACATTTAAAACACACACACACACACACACACATCAATCTAAAGAAATAGCGGGGGAAGCAGTCACTGAAACAAATATGGGGGAATTATGATTCAACACAGGCTGGTTATGAGGATAAGATTTGTGAGGGAAGAAGGGATGGATATTTCGTCAAAAGATTTATTTTCCTGTTCAGGTTTGGAGAAGGTTCACTAGGGAATGGAGAAGCAGGGCAGGTGCAGGTGGGACAATGGTAACAAACTTTTCCTCTCATACAGTCCTCCACAAACTCCCATAAACTTTTAAAATTCTCGTTCAATATGTCCATTTTCTGCTCTATCCTTGTTATCCTGTCTTCTTCTGTCTCGTTTGTTGCCCTTTCTTCTTTTCTTTCCTGGTCTGTTAAAAAGAAAATACATAAATTGAATGCCTCTAAAATACTGGTCACTATTTTGCATATGCAGAGCAATGTGTACCATTATTGTCGCTGTCTTCAGACATTTCCCCATGCAGGAAATACTCCTCCAGCCACTCCAAAGTACTAGCCATTTCTGAGTCAAAACAACCGAAAGAAATTATTATTTCTGCACCACATAACAAAAAGAAACCTCACCCAACTAAAAAAAAGACCTGCACTCCCTCTTTTGCTGTAATCTCCCTTCGTCCTACTGTGTCCTTCCACTGTTGGTCCAGGCTGCAGAGTTTCTGTGAAGTGATTACGCTGGAGGCATCCTTTTGTTTTATGGTACCATCCACTTCATTCTACATGGTTATTAAATGTGTCATTTTCTTTTCCCAGCTTCAGGTTTCCATATTTACTTATTACTACTTATAATATCTTTATGTCCTTCTACGTTGCACACTTTTTGTGTGAGACAATAGTATATTTTCCGTTACACCCTGCCACTTTGGGGAATGTTGATCCTGTCCAACCCCATCCACAAACAGGTGCTCAGTCCGTCCCTTTCCAATATCAATAGGGAGGGGGTTCTGTATGTTCTATGTTAAATGTATGTCAAGTACGTAGATTATACTACCTATCTCTCAAAATCACATGATTACAGTGTATATTCTGCTCAACAACTTCATTGCCACAATTTCATGCTTAAGTTCCACCTTCCAAAAATATATACAATTCCCTACAAAAAAAAAAAAACTTTGTTAAGGGGACGTTATGGTTAAGTTGCCTTCCCAAAAACCAGTGAAATTCACTGCAAAAAACACTTTGTTGAGGGGACGTTATGGTTAAGTTGCCCTAACAAAAACTTGTACACTTCACTAAAAAAAAAAACTTTCCACCTCCCCTTTATGCTTATCATTGATGACATCACTGATGACATCACATGTGAAAATAATATTTCTAAAAAGTCCCTACCTACAAGGGGTTCTTTCTATTATGTTGGTATCAAGATGTCAGGGGTGATTGTTTAATGTTACACATGTAATAACTAGCTCACAAATCTAAACTTAATACACACTTGTGCTACAACAAACCATACATATGACGACCCAATGCATTTAACTGAACGGCACATACATGGAAACTGAAGTAGGGCAGAAAGAACTAGCAGCATACCACAGTTTATCTTCCTGTATACAAATTAATTGTGTGTTTGAGGCCTGCTATTGCCCCATGCATGTGCATCATGAGTTGACACCAGACCCTAAGGAAAGTACTTTAAGAACACACGGCAAGGGTAACGTTTTGCTATACAGCACCTAGCCTACATTTTTCAATGCACCAAAATAAGTGCGGCACACATGTGATGTCATCAGTGATGTCATCAATGATATTTGTGATGTCATCTTTGATTTCCTGGGTGTTAGTCTTAGCAATGCACGTAGATGGTGCGAGTTATGGTTGCTTAGCTTACTATAATGGGGGAATGTGCAGTGGTGTTTGGTTGCACTGTGAAGTATAACATTCCTTTAGTGAAATTTTTTTACTCAATGTACATATATATGTATGGCAGGGAAGGAAAAAAGGGGCTAAACAAGTGATGTTGTCATTGATGTCATCATTGACATTTGAGATGACATCTTTCATGGTCTGGGTGTTAGTGTTAGCAGTGCACAGGGGTGGTGGCAGTGTTGGGGGTTTAGTTTACCATAACTGTCGAATTTCAGGGGTTTTTTGGTTTTAATTTGAAGCATAAAGGGGAGGTGGAAAGTTTTTTTTTAGTGAAGTGTACAGGTTTTTGTTAGGGCAACTTACCCATAACGTCCCCTCAACAAAGTTTTTTTGTAGTGATATATATATATATATATAAAACTTGGAGGCACCTCCTTCTACCACTTAGCAGCAAAAACCTTGAACAACATCCCGAAAGTACTAACTAACTAACTAACTAAAGAATTTCTTATATAGTGCATTCACTCACCCAGAGGTGTCAGGGCGCGAAAGAAATAAGAAACACCAACAATCACCTAAAATTTAGGAAATTACTAAAAACCTGGCTCTTCAACACCACAGACTCAAACTGAAAACCAAAACAGAAAGGAAAGGTATGACTAAACAGGAAGGGACACGGACAACTCCCAGAACCGACTGTGGACAACTCGCTATGAGGATAAGCTCCCACAGCACCTGGACTAAGGATGCCGGGCAGAGTGCAACACAGGCAACACCCATGGAGACAGAGTCAACAACCCAGCCTAATCCCACCCAACACCCACACTCGCCCCCTTAGCTGCCACCAGGCACCACAGTGCTGTTGAATTGTCATGATATTGGCAATCAGCACACTAGCTGAGCTGGGGACAGTGGCAGGTGCACTAGCCATATGAGTGGGAAGTGAAGACATGTAGGGCTGCATGGGAGGCTGGGGGAGGAGGGAGCCAGATGAAAAAGGAACCTCGAAGGCCGGACGAACACAGATCAGGACAGAGGCTCAGGGGTGCTCCTTGAACCCCACCATGGGAGATTACAGAAGCCCAGTGCCTCAAGTTAGGATAAAGATGCCAACTAACCAATTGCACTAACAAAATCCCCCTCTGCATACACCTCTCAAACTCCAAACCAAACACAACCACAAACTTACAGCACAGCAAACTGCACAAACTTCACTACATTGAAACAACAAAACAAAAACACACATAGACTTGCACAAAAGTACACAACAACTACCGGCTGCAAAAACCCCAGGCCCAGCCAACGGACCCACTGGGCTGAGGCCGCCAACAGCACATCACTGCTCTCTTGAACTTTTTCCAGCTTCCTCCCACTAACCACCCCACCCTACCTCTTTCAGAGCCGCCAGAGCGTCAGGGGACCACTCCGGTGGTGATAGTGTGTGGTACAAATGTCCCTTAACATATATATATATATATATATATATATATTACATGGCCATGTAGTTATGGTTATGTTGGTGTTTCCATAGGAAGAGCACTTTTTGGGTGGCTTATAACTTTGCTCCCCCTGGACGAATCCTCACCAAACTTTGCAAAAAAAGTATATGGCCCACTCTGAATTTTTTTCCAAAGTTTGTTGAGGATTCGTCCAGGGGGGGAAAAGTTATAGGGGGGGTACCAAAACTTTTTTTTTTCCCAAAGACTGAATGAGAAAAAACTTTGCGCACGGCCACAGGCCAAACCGCTGGACGGATTTACACCAAATTTGTGGCAGGAGCGGGGGCTTGGTCCCGAAAGCGTGCTTTTGCAAATTTGGTGTAAATCCGTCCAGTAGTTTTTTATAAAATGACTAAAACGTAAGGCAAAAAAATGTGTGATATCTGTGTTCGCTTCGCGGACGGACTTCCCTGTTCGCTCCGCAGACAGCACCCCGATTGGTCCATGGCCTTGTGTCATGTCTGCGGACATGCGACGTGTTCGCTGATTGGACGGCGAGGGGCGTGGAGCGCATCAGATTTTCTGTGGCGCCCGCCATCTTGTATTCGCCGTCGATCGCGTACAGTGCGGTGAAACGTGGATAAAAAATTGTATTTAGTGCCGTGTGTTGGTGTGTAAGAGTGTTTGGGGAGGGTGGGGGAGTATGAGATAGGTTCAATGTTTTGTTTTTTTATGTGCTAGACGTTTTTGTTGTGTTCGATTTGTCCGCGGAGAACACGGCTGTTCTGACATTTTGTAAATAAACTAAATGGTGGGGTGTTTAGAGGACGGAGTATGTGTCATTTTTGTTCGTAAGGAAGGTAAAAATGAGCTATGAACACTCGCGGTGTACTTAATTGTTCGTAAATACACAAACTGGGGGTGTCCTCAGGACGCTGTCCGTATTGTAATCTGTCTAGTTGAATGTGTTCTAAGAACACTCGCGGTGTCCCGAAATGGTTGCAATTACACAAAATGGGGGTGTTCTGAGAACGTTGTTTGTATTGTTCGTTGTCAGGGTGAAAGTGTTTTAAGACCACTCCTTTTGTCCGCTAATAGTACAATTTCCTATGGGCGTCAGCCGACTTTTTGTCCACTAAAGAAACGATAAATCCAACTGGTGTACGCCGACATTATGTGATAATCCTATGACTGGCGCTATTGACCTGGCTGACTTGCTTTTCCGACACTAAATCATATCTCCTGCCCCTAAGCCTGATATTATCAAAGCATTCATATTCCCCGCCTCTCTCCGTGACGTTACAGGGTGCGTCATCAAACACGCCCAGTCTTCTCTGCAGTCCTAAGTGACTTTGCACAGAACCCGGAAGACAACACATATTATGTCACAACACAGCGCGCCACAATTCGGAATATGAAACAGTGATTTAAAAGCAAACAGCAAGATTGTAAATTTTGTAAAGTAAATTTTTTGACATCAAATGTTTAGAGAATATTCAGCAATTTGCATTTGTCTTTCTTGTCGATCCGTAAAAGTTCATGTTGAGGCACGCAATGTTTCTTTGCGGTACAGAGGTTGTTAGATCAGCTTACAACTCAGTGTGCCACAATTTGGAATATGAATCTGTTGTTTAAAAGTAAACAGCAGGATTGTACATTTGGTAAAGTACATTTATTTCACATGAAATGTTTAGTGAATATTCAGCGATTTGCTATTGTCTCTGCTGTCGATCAGCAAAAGTTTATTTTGAGCCACGCGTTGTTCCTTTGCGATAGATAGGCTGTTGGTTTATGATAAAAGCAGTAAATGGTCGCTCTGATAATCGGAAGGTTGCTCCAACAACGAGCCATTAGACCACCCTATTGGTTGGTATGTTGTTTGTAGCCGCTAGTACTGCGTGAGGGCATATTGGTCCTTGGCGATTGTCCCATAAAATGGTGAGGGTCATGAAGTTGCATATTTGGACCTGCACCTGGCAGTTGAAGACCCCATCCGCTGGAGTCCGTAAATCGTGACATAGGCAAAATGGGGCCACATACCTGTTTTAAAAAACATAAATTAGTCTCACCAGCCGATCTTTATTAAAAATCATCATTTTATTTATTAGGGCATGAAACTATTTGCTATCGAAGATAGTGCAACGGAGTATGTTAATAATAAAATAATAATATTTGCCCATTCATATAGCGCTAAGAAGCGGTTGGTATCTAAGCGGTGCTTATTATTAACCACGGTGTGTGGTGCTCATTTATCGAGCACGGAAGGATGAAAGGCTGAGTTTGGCCTTGCCGGGATTCGAACTTGCGTTAGCAAGGTGTGCACGGATGTCAAAGCGAGCGTTGTACTCGCTGTGCCACTTGACAGGCTACAGTGAAGTGGCACAGCGAGTAGAGCGCTTCACTGCCTATAGACCGGTTAAATTATTTCTATTAACCCACCCTGTGTCGTCTGCCTTTTTCAGAGCCCTCTAAACGACAGGGGATCAATTTGGTGGTGATAGTGCGCGGTAGAAAACATTATGCCACTTTCAACGAACACGTTCAACTTGAGCGGTCTTTAATGCTACGCTATTGTAATTATATTTGGTATAAAATATTCTAAAGGGTTACTTACAGTACAATTGCAATTTCCATTGTCTACGAGTAGTGCAGTCCAAAAATACGACTCCGCGTGTGCGAACGATCTTTCGCATAGTGATATAATATATAAAAGTGGTTTCGTTTCAGAAATGTCATCCTTATCTTCTCTTACGTTTTAGCAACACTCCTTCAAGAGAAGTCTTTCATCACAATCTCTGTCTGTCAAGGTCAAAACACAATACAACCTTATAGTGCACTTCGTGAGCCTCTCCGGGGCCCGAGAAAAAAATGGAAGCAGCTGACCTTCACTGTGAACGAGCATAAATTCTTACTTTGCAACATTCTGTGTAAAGCCATCTGTGAGAAGTTGGTTTTTGCACGCCATGTTTGTATATTGTTTGCGTGATATTAAAAAAAGTTTATTTAAGGGACGTTATGCTTCTAAGAACAGCCGAAAGACCCCTGAAAATCGCAAGTTATGGTGAGCTATGAAAAATAACTTGCGCCACCACCGTGCACTGCTAAAACTAACACCCAGGACATCAAAGATGACATCGCAAATGTCATTGATGAAATCACTGATGACATCACATGTGCATGCACTTTTCATGGAATTTGTGTACTAGGGATTTTTATTATAATGTTGCGAAAAAAGTGTCAAGGATATTGCAATAAATATCATACCGTTATTAGTGCTTAGAATGATGCATTGATATAAATAGCATTGTATTATGGGATTCTATGTGGTATACTGAGCTACTAATGGAGAAACATAGCATTGTGTGCAGAGTACAAGATGAAAGTATAATATTTGTAATGTTAATATGTTGAATAATGAAATGATAATTGTCCTGAAATGTTCGAAAATTCACAAAATGGGGGTGTTCTGAGGACGTTATTCGTAATGTGTGATTGCTTAGCTGTATGCAATGAGGGAATGGCACAGAGAGTAAAGTGGACACCGCGGCTGTTCGTGGACAGGGCATGCTACATCTGGGTTTTTCCAGGAAATCCAACATGGAAAGAAGACTGTACGGATCAGCCAATCAGATGTCGAGGTTGTGGATTTGTGTTGAAAGAGACTGTGTGTAGTGAAGATGGCAGAAGTGGAGAAAGTCAGGGTGTTGGTGCTCGGAGATATGTTTGTGCATGGTTTACAGCAGTATGCTCAATGCAGGCATGTTGCAAAGAACTTTGATGTGAAAGGAGTGGAGGTGGTGTGGAGCACTGTGCCTGATTGCAATGTTCAGGGAATTGTACAAGTTTGTGATGATATGGCCACGATGAACAGTCCGCATATGGTAGTTTTGCACTATGGTGCTTTCCATTTGGGCAACGTCAGTGCCCCTACTTTGTTGGCTGATTTGGAACGCTTGGTTCAAGCCGTAATGAAGATCCTTCCAAATGCGAAAGTCATTTTTTCTGGATTACTACCTAGGGCAATATGGGACAATAGTTCAGTTTTTTGTCCTCAGCAAAACATTGCTAGGTGTGTCATCAACCGAGGCATGTGTGCCTCAATGCTTAGAGCTGGTATGTTCTTCTGTAATAATGAGAATATTGATGCCAGTAATGCTGTTAATTTTAAAGAAGATGGCATTTCTTTATCTTTTACGGGAAATGCCTTTCTATTTTGGAATGTAAGGGTTGCTTTGGAGAAGGTTATGTGAAGATTTTAGGAGTAAAGTAAGAAAAAAAAACAAGAAAAAAAATACAAAATAACAGGTGTCTGTCAAGCATCTGTAAAAAAAAACAAAAAAAAACGGCTCTTTTCAGAGCCAACTTCAAAGGGGAAATGGGGCACACTATTTAAATTTACATTCACCACGCTCAGATTTTCGATATGTCCGCGGACATGGCGGTAGTCCGCGGACATGAAAATCACTATGAGGGGGTTAGTATGTTCTATGTTACATGTATATGAAGTCAGGGATATTATGGTTAAGTTGTGCTACTAAAAACCTATGAAATTCAGTGAAAAAACTTTGTTAAAGGGACGTTATGGTTAAGTTGCGCTACTAAAAACCTATGAAATTCAGTAAAAAAACGTTGTTAAAGGGACGTTATGGTTAAGTTGCGCTACTAAAAACCTATGAAATTCAGTGAAAAAACTTTGTTAAAGGGACGTTATGGTTCAAAGTAAAACCGAAAAACCCCTGAAATTCGGCAGTTATGGTAACATAAGCAACCATAACTCGCGCCACCGTGCACTGCTAACACTAACACCCAGGACATCAAAGATGACATCACAAATGTCATTGATGACATCCTGATGACATCACATGTGCATTTACTTTTCATAAAAACTCTGTACAAGGGATTCTTATAATGCTGACCAAAAACTGTCAAGGATCATTGGGATAAATATCATGAGCTAATTAGTGCATTAAGCAATGCATTGATATAAATAGCATTCTATTATGAAGTTCTATCCAGTATACTAAGCTACTCATGCAGAAACATAGGCAGTGTGTGCAGCATACATGATGAAGGTGCCATATTCATAATCTTGCCATGTTGAATACTGAAATGATAACTGCTTTCTTATTAGAGTTTTGCGTACGGTGAAACATGCAATACGTAGATAATAAAACCCACTTAATACATAATTATTACAGACAAAACAGAAAGAGACAACAACACATACAAATATGAGTATATACAGGGACAGTGAAGTAAACAAAAAAGCAGAAGTAGTAGCAGAAATAGTTCATAACCTAACTGATTGTCTTTATGCAGAGAAACTATTGCTCTGTTTCAAAGCTGCTACTTACCATATGTATGTGTATCACATGATGTGACTGCACCCAAAGGAAAGGAGAGTGAGTATAATGTATACAAATATGAGCATATACAGGGAAGGTAGAGTAATAAAAATAAAACTATGAGAAAGTGCTGATAACCCTAATGATTATCTTCATGCACAGAAAGGATTGCTCTCTTTCAAGCCTGTGTCTTCCGCTATGTATATGTTTCATATGATGTGACTTGACCCTAAGTCTACAAATATAGTACCTTTTCAATTTTTACTTCCTGACTGTTACTGAAGAAAACTATGTGGCTTCGATATGTCAGTAAAGGATAAAAAGTGAGAGCCAGCCATGTGATGTCATCAGTGATGTCATCAATGACATTTGTGATGTCATCTTTGATGTCCTGGGTGTTAGTGTTAGCAGTGCACGGTGGCGCGAGTTATGGTTGCTTATGTTACCATAACTGCCGAATTTCAGGGGTTTTTCGGTTTTACTTTGAACCATAACGTCCCTTTAACAAGGTTTTTTCACTGAATATATATATATATATATATATATATATATATTTATATATATATATATATATATATACATAATTGCAGAAATCATCCTTCACAATTGTTTTCTTTTGTTATAAAATGTATTCCTGTTAAGAAAGGCACCAACAGTCATAGGAGTTTGTGTGTGCAATAGAAAGTCTTCTGTTGGTGCTTTCAACTCTAGTCATAGAATTGGGAATCTGGTGCTTGACTCCAAAGAGAACACTTTTTTTGGATTCTGATGAAGTCTTCCTCTTGTTCCCACATCTAGATTTTAAACCCGCAACCTTTACACTATTCACAGTTTTGTAGAGGGGTCTTAATCTTCTCAATGCCAGTAGGACTGTTTTTATATATATTCAGCAACCGTTCACTTTTCACAGTCTGACAATCCTTTTGTTAATTTGGGCCCATGAGTTCAGGCGAGAAGGCTTCTGTAGTCACTCAGAATAGCTAGATCACCTGGATATCTCGGCAGCCTACATAGTAAATCAGGTTTCCCTATCTGAGAAACCAGAGGGCGTCCCCACTTCTTTTTCCCCTACTATGTCTGCTCAGGTATCCAAGGAAAGGCCTTCACGTTTGGATAGCGGCCCTGGGGGTGGCTATGTGAAGGAGGATCACCTGGGTGCAGGAGATCTGGGGAATGGAGAAATGATGACCTTGGGTGAGACACGTTATCCCCATTCCCTTTTCACAATGAAGCAATAAACGTTTAGTCCGAGAAGTCTTTATAGGTTATTGTCATCCTTTACCATTTCCATCCTTTCAAAATGACCCTCGGAAATACCATTTTTATACTAGGACAAGGAAGATATCAACTAGGAGGGAACCTCATTGTTTGGGAAAGTTAAGCACCCATCCATCTCCTCTTATTAATAAAGAGAAATATCAGATCCATAATAAGCGAAGGAAGAAATAACTGAGAATTGTACACCCTCTATTCAGCATATACCTCTTTCGTACGCACAAACTGTCTCACAATCGTTTCCCTTTAAGATTGGGATGAGGAGGAGGCAACTGGGAGTTATTGACACTTCCATTCCTTCACTTCACTTTGGTACTGGGATGAGGAAGAGGACTATCTAGGAATACCTTTTGAATGGTCAGGCATTTCCCGCTAATAGATTCAACTATAGTCAGGCAAATAACTTACACCTGCAACCTGTTAAAGAGCCACAGGTGTACAAAATGAGAGATCAGCATGAGAGAAGGAGAACCCTGCCTGAAGAGATGAAAGCAGCTGGCAGAGCTTTAGCAGGGTGGAGAGGGGCTGATGAAAGGGATGCTCTGTGTTGCAGAAGGGTGAGAGAGACGCCAGGGCCAGAGCTGGCCACAAGAGAGTCGAGACACCTGCAGTCCCCTGCGCAGGGTGTCCACCGTCAGGGCTGTGGGACACTGAGGACTGTTGCCTGCCGCAGGCCATGAGGTTCGAAGGTAGCAAGCGCTGCTTGTCGAAGATACCTAAGAGCTCAAGCAGAGCAAGGAGAAGCCAAACAGAGGAAAGAAGATGCCCAGAGGACCGGCCGTAGACTGGGGAGTGAGAGAAAGGGAACACTAATATCTGGGCGATCAGGGGTGGGGTAACAGGCATTTCAAAATGTCAAATGAACTGAAATTTATAATAAGTATGGTTGAAGACTGAATTGAATAATTTTGAATATCGATCAAGCTGCAAAGTACTTTCAAGACTACAAGAATGGTTGAATACCGAACTGAATGAAAGATATGAAAAGTATATAAAAGGAGAGCATGAATGAAAGTGAAGTGATGAGCATTTATGAACCAAGTGAAAGTAAAGTGATGAGCACTTATGAACCAAGTGAAAACAAAGTGATGAGCACTTATGAACAGAATGGAAAGCAAGTAGTAAGCCTTAATATATAAGGTGAAAGCAAGATGGTGGAAAAAGATGAACACCACAGAGTGAGTTGTGTGAAATATACTTTGTGATAAAGTTAAGAGACTGTCAAGGAGAAATAGAAAGGAATGTTGGTTAGTGACACAGGTTCAGGGAAAGAAAACCTGTGTTGGCAAGAAAATGCAAAGAGGACAAATAAGTATAACAAAGTGCTTTAGGTTATTGGTTGCGTGACCTGTAATGGGTGGACGGCGTTGTTTGACAACTGTGCTTAGAGCGAGTGGCCCTTACTCAGAAAGAACCAAGGAAAAGCCAACATACAGAAGTTGTATTGCATACCAAGTGCTGAAGCGATTGAAGAAAATAACAATCTGTACAAACTATTACAAAGGTGGATGCTTAAAAAGTTAAAATGGAAATTGTTATTAAAAGCCGAGAGATTTGTGAACTGATTATAGTTTTGAAGCTGGAAGAGATGACTTCTTGGGGAGGGGAACCCTGAGAGTTTGTGAACTGTGTTGAACTCATGGGAAAGGAACCTCAAGGTCTTTTTGGAACTGTTTTCAACTTGGGGAAGGGGAAGCTGAAACACAAGCCACTGTTTCTTTTGTTGCTTTGATTCCTACCCATTGTATATCATTAGTTGTGAGTGCAAGCATAGGTTTTGGACACAGACAGACCTTTGAATTGAATTTAATGACACAGACTATTCTTAGGTTCTTTAGGAAGGGAAATCCCACCTTAGCATAGGGCAAGTTAGGCCTTACTTCATCCTAACATAAACAAAAAAAAACATTTTTTAAAGAAAAGTGCATCTGTTGTCTGTGTCTTACTTCATGATGCCATCACACTTCCTACAAACATCCATGGAGGTACAATAGATGGATAGTGATCTTTGAGCAGTGGGTCAGAGCTTTCCATTGACTGACGTTTTCAGGGCAGCAGCTAGTTCATCCCGCCACACACTTGTGTGAGTCATTACATTCTACAAATTCTTGCATAGTATGGGGAAACAGTTTTGGCATGGGTATCTTGAAGGCAGAAACTCAGTGATGTTCTTTGTTATTAGCTGTGTCAATAAGTCACTGGTGTACAGTATCCGGTTTTAATTTTCACTGCAGACTCGTACAGTAAGGCCTGGAATGTGGAAGAGGGATGTGGGGTAATGGGTATATCACTTATCAGTAATCACGTTACTCCTGGTATATGATATGATAAGTCATTTATAATGCGTCTGTACACAAGTGTTTTCTAGGCTCGACAAGACAAGGAAGGGAGGACAGAGGGAGGACAAAAACAACAATCCTACTATGCCCTTTGTCATTCAGATTGAGCATGTGCAGGGGAAGGGGGAGAAGTACCACGGGGGGTGTAGGTAGTTCATAAGTGCTGCTGGTAAGTGGCTCATAAGTGAAGAGAATCGGGGGACTGTAGGGTTGCAGATACAGGCACATAAGTGCAGGGAGGTAAAGAGGCAGTGCAGGGGCAACTGGACATGCAGGAGCCTGGACACAAAGTTCATTGGGTGGCCAGGTGCCAAGTGTGTGGAGCAGTCAGAGACATAAGCAAGGGAGAGCGGGAGAGAAAGCGGAAGTGAAAAGGAAAGTCTTGAGTTGCTTCCAGAACCAGAAGTGGTCCTGCTCAAGTCTGAGAGAGGCAAGGAGGCGTTTCCATAGGGAGGCCCCAGCAGAGGAAGGAGATCTACCCCCACTGTCTGCCTGGAGAAGCGACTGGCCCTCAGAGAGTTAGAGGTGGATGAGCGGAGGGCACCAGAAGGAAGATGCTTAGGAATAGAAAGTTGGAGGTAGTGAGGTCCCCAGCCACAGAAAGCCTTATGGACGATGCAAAGGGTCTTGAACTTGATCCTTGTAGCTACAGGGAGCCATTGGAGAGATTTCAGAGGTGGAGGGATACGATCCCTGGACTTGAGGCCAAAGACAAGTCTTGCAGTCCTGTTCTGGATAAGTTGTAAAGGGCGAAGAGTAGAGGCAGGTAGTGTAAGAAAGAGGCTGTTAGAGTAGTCCAGCCTAGAGAGGACCAGGCCTCTGGAGACAGTGAGCTTCTTGGGGAAAATGAGAAAAGGATGAATACCTCTGAGGAGGTGCAGCTGATAGTGTGACTTCTTAGAGATGTCAGAAATGTGAGGAAAGAAGGAGAGGGTGGAGTAGAAGATGACCCCAATGTTCTTAGCCTCACAGGAAGGAGCAGGTAGAGGGACCAGGGTGGGTGGCCAGAGTGAGAGAGGAAAGGAGGGAGAAGGTGTCCCAATGAGGAGGATCTCAGTCTTACTGGCATTAAGACAGAGCTTGTTGGAGGCACACCATTCCTGAATTGTGGACAGGCAGTCTGGTAGGAGAGACGGAGCAGAAGTGGCTGAGGGGAGCCTGAAGGAGAGCTGGGTGTCATCTGCACAACACTGAATGTTAGAGCAGAAGGTCAAGATGTGGTGGGCAAGAGGTGCCAGATAGTCGTTGAGAAGCCAGGGAGAGAAGTTAGACCCCTGGTCAACACCACAAGTAGAAAGAGAGATAGAAGAGTGGAAAGACCCAAGTTGGACCTGGGAGGGTCAGTCACTGAGAAAGGAGGTCAACCAGGCCAGGGCCTGACCAGAGATACTCAGGTTGTCAGATGCGATTGAGCAGGATGGCGTGGTTGACTATGTCAAAAGCAGAAGATAGATCAAGGAGAAGGAGGACAGAAGGAAGGTTAGAGTCAAGATTAGAGAGCAAGTCTTCATGGGTGTTCAGGAGAGCAGTTTCCATGCTTCTGGCTGCTCTCAAGCCAGACTGGTGGTCGTGGAGACAAGCAACACATTCAGTATGTAGATTACACTGGGAGATGGCCAGCTTTTCCAGGAGATTGCCAAGGAAAGGAGTGATGGAGATCTAGTTACTAGTTCCTCATCAAAGTCTTTACACCCCTCACTCCCAGCCCCTGGAAAGTAGAATGCTTCTGCATCATGTGAGCGTGGAGGACATACACAAGGAATTTGGGGTGAGTTCCCTTTTATTAGTATTTGTCCAGTGTGCAGAGCCAGGATCCTTACTACAGAAGGAGATTTTTATGATGGAATCAAAAATATGGGAAGGGTCCTTCCATTCCTGGGCTGAAAACTGTACAATCAGGAAAGACTAAGATTAAGAGTAGTAGGACTAGAAGTAATTGTGGTTATCAGTAAATAATGTATGTTTTATTTTCCTCGGCCATTAGAAATGTTGGGATCATCATGTATTCTAAGTTGGCATTGGTTCCAAATGTTTCCTCCTAGTTGAATGCTGTTTTGTAGACTTCGCAAACACAAAAGTTGACCAGCCTCCCCCTCAGTCTCCCTTTCTCATCATCTTCTCGCAGCAACCACTTTGTTACTTGAACAATTTTGTTTGTTAGAAGTGTTTCTATGATTCATCTATCATACCTCTAGCAATTTTGACTTGGCCATTATGGCATATTTCAAATGTTGGTGACATTTCATCAGCTGTTGTCTACGTGAACTGGCTGCCTGTGGCCGGTAGAATTCGGTTTATATCTCTATGTTTGGTCTTCCAGGTGATTTTTTGTGGCTGTAAATCTTCCCCTTTTGAAGACTCTCTGATCAGCCAACAAAGACGTCCTAGTAATCGAATCTTTTTGCGAAGAAAAGGCAGGCATCCAACCCCTGGAATACACTTCCATCCAGGACACCATTCTTAACCCAACCCTCATTCAAGGAAATGAAAGCATGGACTTTCCCTTATCTTGATGTAATTTTCCAAAACGTGACTCATGTTCCCATTCTATGGTGCTAAGTTGCCCTTTTGGCTGCAAGTGTTGTGTTTTATGGTTAGCCCTTCCACAGCATAACATAAGGTACAGTAAAGTAACCCATTGAGCAGCGATATAGTATTCACATCTTTTCAGCATGGTACACAGAGTAGAGATGTAGCGTTCTAGGATTCAGATTAGTGCACAAAGTTCTAAGATGCCCCTTTCAGCACTATTTGATAGTGTTTGTTCTCCATCCATTGAGAAAGGTCTAACTTGGGTTTGGATTACTTGACAACATAATTCAACCCCAACACATGTACAAGACAGCTAAGATCAGTCAACAAGAACTTCAGCTGCATCAGTCAGTGCAAGAAGGAATGCGTGAGTCAGTGCGAGAAGACTGGTTATCCTCCGTTGGAAGCTCTTGAACTAACTCCCAGAACAGTTATGGGTACAAAAATACCCTCTCCAATTCAGGAAACCCCTAAAGACACTCTATTTCACCCATGTCTCCAACCGCATAACAGAGCTGGTGTCACAGACCCAACCTCTTCTAAAAAATATATATTTGAAATGTATATTTTCCCACTTCTTAACTCGTGTCACTCTCCCACCCCTCTCTCTTCTCTAGTGTTTTGAGGCACTTTGCTCACAATGTAGTGACATGCAAACCCAATAAAAATAAATAAATAGACGTGATATATATTACTTGCAGGTATGTAACTTGCTGTCCTCTCTGATAATGCATTGAATACAGATTATTATTTTATAAAGCGCTAAATTATGGAGGTTCTACTTCAAAGCGCTTGAAAAAAAAACAATACAATACAAAGGTGAGACATACATCCAAGGAATAGGAAGCACAGGATGAGGTTACACCCACACATAGTTTGCTTAGTTTGTCGTTATCCGAGACATCAGCTGGCATGTTGGCTACATAGTGTGAGTGATGCTAATGCCATGCTTGCTTATAAGTTATTTTATTGCAAGAAACATAAAAAAAGTGGACGTAGGAACAAGTCAGAATTTATTTTTTCAGGGGTATCAGGGAAATTTTAAGTTATAAAGTAATCACTAAAGTACACATTACGTGTGTGAAGGTGCAGTAAAAAAAACGTAATGATAATTCCATTAGGCCACTTTTGTGGAGGTAACAGAATTACCACTGCTTTTACTGCACTGCCAAAATTTGGATTTGGAGTAAAAGTGGACGATTATGCTGGAGGTTAATCCTCCACTTTTACTCCAAAAATCATTGGAATTTCTGCAAGGGAATTACTGCTCACGATATTTCCACCGACGTCCCTGTGAAGTCCTATGGACTCCAAACATGGGGATCTACACTTTCTTAGGGACACTTCTAATCTGGCTGTAAATCCGCAGGACCAAGTGATTGTAATGGTAACATATTATGGGCCTCATCAGGGGTAGGCCAGATTGGTAAAAATGTGGCAATATTGCTATTACCGCTGCATTATCGCACCGCCCAATCAAGAGTTTGGGTGGAAAAGGGAAGTTTGTCATGATGCCTACCTCCAAGGAGCCAGGTCCGACCCAGCAACCCCAGAGGCAGGCATCATTTCCCCCAGGGGAGTGCCAGCGGGCCCAAGCTGGGGCCCTTTGGACGCAGTCCTGGTGCCTTAGGCGCCAGGCTCATGTTGGACTTTTGTCCTGGCGCCTTAGGCGCCAGGCTCATAAAGCTAGACATGTGTTCAAGTGTTTTAATGTGCACTTACCTGATGCAGACCATGCTGCCACATCCAGGCCCTCTTGAGGCCTGAATAGGAACTACTTACCCTGTGGGACTACTTTCCACACGGGTGTGGTCGGGGAAGGATACATACCTGATCGGAGGAAGGATACACACTTGGAACTTCTTCCAAATCTATTTAAACCACACCCGATCAGCAACTCACGCTTCGCGTTGTTCTGCTCCTCGCAGCTGGACGCTCACCGTGTCAGCTCCTGCATCTGGACTTCAGCCACGCCTGTCAGCATCCTGGGTCACCTGCAAAGGGAGACAAGAGACCTACCAGCTAACTGCACCACGGAGACATCACCGACGATCCTGAAAGGGAAGACATCATTTTTAAAAGCATTTCGTTACGATCGCTGCAGCGCTGCATTTCACTCACTTTTCCTGGGTTCCTCCATCTTCAGCAGCGATCATCCGGATACACAGCCACTTCCCAGAGCCTAGAGAAAAAGACAAGAATAAGAGGTGAGAGAAGGAAGGGAATAGGAAAAGCTCAGTTTCCTTCTAAGACTTACCTGTTGGGTCATTCCCATTTAATTTCGGGTCTTGCTGCTTCCAAGGAGGACCCCGGCCCCTATGGGGAAAAAAGACAAAGACATTAGATGAGCGAATGCAAAAACATTACCTGAGCGCTCATCTAGGACTTACCAGATCTTTACTGGAACTGCACGTTTCACTTTGGGTCGGCGCCATATCTCCGGCATTCCGAACCCGGCCCCTATGGGGAAAAGACATCAACGTCAGCGCTTTGTTGCAAGAAGTCTCCAAAGGAATCTTCATTCATCACCTGAAAAAAGACAATGAACATTATTATTTAAAGCTTGAACTTTTGAACTTGCAACAAAACTTTACTAATACTCCCTTTTCACGCACAGGGGAATATTCCTGCGAGCCGGAGAAGCCAGAGTAGAGGGCCCTTCCTATCCATCTTCAGAGTCCTGCGCTTCACCATTGAAGAAGCATCAGCACTCGAAGCCATACCTGCGCCTCTGTGGGAATCAGGTGAGCATTACAAGTTTACCTTGAAAAACCTCCCCTTTCCATCCATTTTCAGCTCTATTAGTTCGACGCTAATCGTGCCGGCGCGAAAAGTGCTGTTACTACCCCAAAGAGTCCTATGGACTCTACGAAAAAGGGGAGTAACAGCCTTACCGCAACTCGGGATCCGCACCGGACCGGGTTGCAGTGACGCTATTTGAGTTGGTGATATCCCGGCGCAATTGCCGCCAGGGTACTGCCAAGGCCGTGATGAGGCCCTTTGGCTGTATTTTGGCAGATTTAACACCAAGCTCGTGATGGAGCCCTGAATGTGGCCATGGAGCAGATGGAGCAGAAGTTCTAGTGACAACATAAACGTGTTGAAGAATCAGGTATAGGAGTCAGTGAGAGAAGGGGTGTTTTTTTTGGTTAATGTACACACACATATCTGAATTAGACCTCCTATTTGTGGAGCCAGATTTTCACATTCCTTTTTAACCTCTTGGGGTTATACTCTGTTTTCAGGATTGTTGGAGGTTGTTTCCGAATTTTAGACGTAATACTGTGAGGAAACTCCCTCTGTGTTTCAGTCATTTGATCATGGGTGTAGTAAAGTTGTTCACCTGTGATCAGCTGATCAGCCTTTTAGGTACACATTTGTTTACATAAGAGTTCAGGTATTTAGTAACAATGTTATAGAGGATTTGGAAAGTAATACATTTGAATGTTATGTTATTCACTTTGCATCGGGGCGCCAGTTAAGGTTTCCATGCCTGGTGAGATATGGTCCCATGGCTTGCATCCAAAAACAAGTCTAGATGCTTTGGTTTGGAGAAGTTGCAGTTGGTTTAGTTGTTTTTTGGTTAGTCCTAGAGAGTTATGTAATAACTTGGTACCTGAATTAAGACCCAGACCAGCAGGTAAGTTATTTGTAGGTTTATTGTAAGGTAATTGCCAGGAAGATAACATCGGCACGTCCCTCCATGCCAGCTAGATCTCCAACTGTAAAACATGGAACCTGCATTCAGAACATAACATACCAACACTCCATACACACTGACATCACCCCATTCCATACACACTGATATCACCACATTCCACCATCAGTGATGTCACCATGCTCAGATACACATTACAACACCTCTCCCTCCTTACATTTCTTGAACAAAACTATCACCCAACACAATCCCCTACATACACGTGTGGCCAGCACGTAAATGCACCAACTAACCAGACTCCACTGGCGACAAAAGAAACTGCCACCTGAAGCTTCCTCACACCCCCAACCGTACATTATATGACACTAACAGAAATGCACCTCCATTATCACT
This sequence comes from Ambystoma mexicanum, assembly GCF_040938575.1. NCBI lineage: Eukaryota > Metazoa > Chordata > Amphibia > Caudata > Ambystomatidae > Ambystoma > Ambystoma mexicanum. The sequence continues at coordinate 617,503,436 of NC_090923.1, read as the reverse complement.
AAACCATGGGACAGGAATAAACTACATGGCACCCTAAGAATACGCACCCTAACTGTTCCTACACACAAATTGGACAACAAAACCAAAACCGTGTCAAAAAGGACACATCCAACTCCAACTCCAACTCCACTCCTTCCCCACAAAACGCCAACAATGAGGAACCCACCGAAATAGAATAAGGGCTAACTGCTCCCTAAAACCAGGACTGGAAATACACTTGTGAGACAAAAATAATAAACTAAGCACTACCACTTGTTTCAAGCTGCCCCTTGAAACCTAAGACCTGGCACGCCCCAGCGTACCCCAAAAGTACACTACTTAACACGCCAAACCATCCGTGCACAAACAACTTTCCACCATAGTCTGCACCCTAGGGCACCAGGGCTGCCACCCACGGGCACGATCCCAGCTCACCAAGAGCAACAACAAGCACACCAACCCCACATCAGTCCACAACAGCACTCCTACAGAGCACACCAAACCCCAACAAGAACACCTAACAAAACACAATCCAACAAGACTGCGCAAAAATACCCTCCTTAATCACCACAATGCGAGACACAAGTCCCAACCAGCTGCCACTGACAGTACACCACACACCTAGGACCCTTAGTCCAGCCACATTGCATCCCTGCAGCGCACCCAACACCAAACCTAGGACCCCTAGTCCTTGCCAAAAATGCACATAACAGTGCATCACAACAGCCACTGTTACTATAACCGAGGACCCCTAGTCCTTGCCAAACTGCGCTCGCAGCACCACACCACACCACAACTCAGGACCCCTAGTCCAGCCCAACTGCACCACTGCAGCCTACCAACACTACACACGGGACCCCTAGCCCAAGTCAGGCTGTCTTTGCAGCAACATCTACTCTCGCCACGTAGGGCCCCTGGCCCAATGCCGACTGCATAACTACAGTACACTACACCACAATACCACAATAACAAGGACCATCAGCCCCAGTTGGACTGCCTTTGCAGTAACTCCTACACACGACACACAGGACCCCAGGTTCTAGCCAGACCACAATGCTGCAATAACCCTTACGCAATTCACACTCTCTACACCCACACTCACTGCCTTCACATTGAAAACAGAGACACATTGATGACAAAAGCCAATATCATTACCAAAGTTAAAAGTCTCTGTTCAGATGTGACTGAGCGACGGAAGTTACACTCCTGTGGAACTTCTCCCCCAAGTCATCCACTTGCGAGTCCTTTTGAGAACCAACCCCTTAGATTGACCCCACCCGTGAGTCCAGGTCAAAGACCGATCAAGCTCCACCTGAAAAGAAAAATACAGGTTAGCATTGATGTACCCATTATTAAAAACATAAGGTACAATTCTCAAATCTCGAATGCACCCGCAAACCCAATACACGTTAGCATTGATGTACCCATAATAAAAATAAAAAAAACAGGTACAATTGCAAATCACAAATGCACCCGCAAACCACGAGTCCCAATACCCAACTAAACACACCTGCAAGAAGGAAACAGGTTAACCAAGAAAGATGCATTTATCAATGGGAGGCATTTATCAATGGAAACATCACACGTGAAAATATCTCTTTAAAATAAGACCGGGCCACAACATAAACAATACACATACTCAAGCACACCGGCCCGCAGGACTGACACATATGAAACTGGCCACAACATAAACACTAGACACCATACAAACCGGCCTGAACAAGACTGTTGCTTCCTAATGTTTCACGCAGCAACGAGTAGTCCTCCTCATGCTGCACAGCTGACGGAAACCAAAGCACGAGTCTTCCAAAGTTCCACAAAGGATATTGCAGCACCAAAAGTTATCCAGCCTTAAACTTATGTCCGCAAATTTAATGGAGCACCCAGTAAATGGCAGTCCACAACTGTGCTCCAAATCGTCATCTCCACTAGAGTCTGTTGCAGAAACATCAATTATATGCAACTCAAAATCACCAGCTGAAGCACAACCTCTTCCGCGTTCCAGCTCATAATGTTGGGCAGGGCGTTCGCAACTTCTTCCGCGTCCCAGTCGCCCATGCTGGAACGCGCAACCTCTTCCGCGTTCCAGCTCATAAAGCTGGTACGCCACGTGACAATCCCCCGTTATTTTCTTTTCACCGGGGCACCGCAGGGAACGTATCTCCGCTGTTCTCCATAACTCGCGGCTCTTCTCCGTGGTCCACTGCGCCAGGGACCCCTTGTCCCCTTCACAGTACAGGGAGTTCCATTCCGGGCATGCTCCGATAACTCACGGCTCTTCTCCGTGGTCCACTGCGCCAGGGACCCCTTGTCCTCTGTCACAGCACAGGGAGTTTCACACCGGGCACGCTCTGCCCCTACTGCCACACACACTCTGCCCCATTGAAACACGAAGGAGCGGCAGATTTCTGAACCCCGAACCACCTCCAGGCAGCAATGTGTTCAACCCGGCTTCGCGCTTGCTGAGGGGAACTGAACTGCCCCCCCCCCCTCTCGGGCTCACGTTGTGACCAGGAGACGCCTTCACCGCCACCCGCTGCACACCTCCAGCAGCTTCCAGCACTGCCCGGCCTTCTTGGGCACAACCTGCTGGAGCACAGCACCCCACTTGATTACACTCACAAAAGGCAACAGCAACTCACCGCACACCGAACTGTGTGCCGATTTCAGGGCAGGGGGGCCACCTCTGGCCCACCAAACTTCCTGCCAACCTTTTGCTCCTGCGCTCCGGTCCAGTGCAAAACAAGGACTGCCTCTGCCAGCACCACCTGGCCTGCTGGAGCATAGCACCCAAATCCTTGTCACTGGGGCCAAGGCTGCTGGCTGTAACTTGGACGTAGGGATTGGAGGGCGATGTTCCTGGACTTCAATAACTGCCCCCTTCATGACAGCATCCCATCCTGGTCGCCAGTGTAATAACTTGGTATCAGAAGTAACACCCAAACCAGCAGGTAAGTTATTTGTAGGTTTATTGTAAGTTAATTGCCAGGAAGATAACATTGACACGTCCCTCCATGCCAGCTAGATCTCCAACTGTAAAACATGGAACCTGCATTCAGAACATAACATACCAGCACTCCATACACACTGACATCACCCCATTCCATACACACTGACATCACCACATTCCACCATCAGTGATGTCACCACACTCAGATACACATTACAACAAGTTACTTTTACAATAGTCTAGCTAAGCGAGGAAAAGGGCTCTGGTCACCTCAATGTTCTTAGTCATTTCCAAGTAGGGGATCATTATCTTGAGTATTTGGAGCTGGAAGTGAGAGTGTTGTGCTAGCGTGCCTATTTGTGGTTGTAGTTATAGATTATTGTAAAAAATGAGACCCTGATTCTTTACCTGGCCCGACAGGATGGGTGCTGAGACATGTCTCTTGAAGTGTTCTTTAACTATGCATACTGAGCTGCCCCATGACTGTTCAACAATGCACACACAGCGAAAATCTCTCTTTTATACCCCTTCAGTGGTGCATGCAGAGAAGAGGTGTATCTTGCAGTAAGAATGCATTCGGGAGAGGGTTGCCATATGCTATCTATTTTATATGGTTCACAGCGATGTTTCTTGAGCACTATTTAACAAACCAGACAGAGCGTAGATGCTTCTTGCATGATTCTTCAATGGTGTATACAGAACTGAAATGCCTCTTCCAAAGCTCTTTATCATTGCTGTTGCTCAGAGTGATATCTCTCACAGAGATCTGTCTCTTATAAGGCTCTTTGATGGTGCATCAGGCACAGTCTTGCCTCTTTCAGTGCTGTTTGTCAGCAGAGTGGTCTCTTGGGGCACACTTTTACATATAATAATGTCCCTGGCAGCACCATTTGATTGTATATATAGAGTACAAGTGTTCCTTGCATAAACATGTACTTATTTGTAGTTGATTTTTAAGGCGCCAACCACAGTATGAGATTGCGTCGTGGCGCCTGAGGGGTCTCTTGCATTGCATGGCTCCTCGTTAATGCAGGCAGAGAAGACATGTCTCTAAGAGGACTCTTTGTTGTGCACTCTGAAAAGTGTAGTCTCTTTCCAAGCTTGTTGACAGTCCACAAAGAAAAGAGAAGGCACTTGAAGTGCTTTGGGATAGTTCACATAGAGCCGAGATGTCTCATGCAGTGCCCAGGTGTGCCCCTGTATGCTACATAGAAAGATGTCCCTTGCCGAGTTCTTCTATAAAGCATATGGAGCCAAGATGTGACTTGAATTATCTGACATTGCGGTATTTTCAGCGGTGTCTCATGACTGACTCCTTCACAGTGCACACATACATGTCTATTGTCAGGCACTTTAGGAGTGCACACATCGCGGAGACAGCGCTCTTTCATGGTGCACATATCTGGCGTGCACTGATATTGTGCGCAAAGCAGTGTTTATAATGGCGCCATGATGTACCCGATCAAGCAGATATGTCTTGCGGGTCTTTGTGTCCGTGCAGTCAGAGCAGGGATGTCGCTTGCAGGGCTATTCGATAATGCACGTGGATCAAACCATGCACACGTTTCTTACGCTGCTTTTCTCGACTGCTCACAATATGAAGTCCTTCCGAGTTCTTTGATGCTGCAGTGGAAGCGGGGCTGTCTCTTCCGCAGCTCTGTGATAAACCACACAGAGCCAAAGAGGCCTGTTTCCTTCGCTTTACATTAAGGCCGGGCTGCTGACTCTTCCCCTCGGTGGCCCTGCGCGCGCTTTGCTTTCCTATGCATTATTCTACATTTGCAAATGCTTGAATGAATTAAAACCACCCTCAGGGAGACAGCAATCAACCTCACGAAGTCCAACAGAGGATTATTCCGATCTGTATCCTGACACCTGCTCATTCCTCTCGACTTCCTATGTGTATACCTCTCCTGATCCTTCCTCTATCCCAGTGGTATTCAAACTGTGGGTCGCGACCCCCTAGTCAGTGAGAGCTCAGCATGAAAAAAGATTATTATTTTTTTTTTTTTTTAGATTGGAAGAAATGGGCAGGGGTGGCCCACATGGGCGGGCTGAAGCATGAAACTGTCTCAGGCAACAATGAAAAAGTGGCCCACAGTTGTAAATGGATATTCATTCCTTTAGTCACAGACTGGGCCTCATTACTACTATGGCGGACCAGTAACAACGGTGCTGGTAAGCTACCGGCACCGTTGCTACCGTTCCGCCATAGTAAGAGTTGTGCTCGTGGGTGCTTGACAGCCCCCGCCAGGTCTGACCTCAGCTCGTCGGATGCACCAGCACCGTTATTAACGGTGCCGGTGCATCCGAGCTCCCCATTCCCATTTGAGCCATATGGGGCTCAAATGGGAATGGGGATCTACCGGCACCTTCGAAAGGGCAATTATCATGTCCGCCTAACTCGGCATGACCTAGTAATTGCCCATTCGCGGGTGCCAGACCCAGATGCAACTCCAGTGGCAGCCGTGCCGGTTTTACCGGCACAGCTACCGCCAGAGTAGTTATGAAGCCCACTGTTTCAATAGTACCCAAAGGGGTGCTTTGTGTTAAAATGTGAGTAAATTGTGATATATTCAGCAACAATGGTCAACATTACTAACTGCATAGTTAAGTAACTCATCAAAATGGTCCACATTGGCCAAAATGGTGGCCCATTTTGATTGGCCCAAACTAGCATTTTACATTTTTGGTACAGGCATTGCCCTATAGGCCTGTCCGAGCCTGGCGGCTCATCCATAATGGCAAGAGGCACCCACCCAGTGGTCCCTCACCCATTATGGAGGAGCTAAGGAGCCAGCCCAGTGAAACAGTGAGCACTCCCTCAGCTGCTTTATCCAGCTAATGGAGTGCTCCTGGGCTGGCTGAACTGTCAAAGGGAAACACTGTTTCCCTTTGACAGTTCAGTTTAGTTCCCCAGCCGCACATGCTCACTGAGCCATGCAAGTGCTGGGGCGTTTTGCTTCGCCAGCATTGCATAGCTCATTGGAAATGCTGGCTGGGGCACTGCATGTCTGTATGTCCGAGGGGGAGCTCCTGCGCCTCCTCGCACATACGGACAGAGCAGCTGGAGCAGGCCGTTTCAGCACCCACACACAGGCCAATGCAGAAGGTACGTTTATGTTCATTGTTTTTATTTAAACATGTGTATGGATGCGTTATGAGTGAGTGTATGGTGATGGATGCTCATGTGAATGATAGAGTGATTGCTGTATGAATGTGCAGCGCCTTGCATATACACATAATCATGTTCATTGTGTTAGGACCAGTGGGGCCCAGGGGAGAGGGATGGTATCTTTTTACCGGACATCTATCATTCAAAACCCTCTGCCTTGTCCACAAGGCTTTCTGGGGCCTGGGTCCAAAATACCTTCAGCTATTCCTCCGCAAATACCTCCCCTCTCGAGCTCTTCACTCCTCTACCTCCAACTCCCTCAGGGTCAGTCGTTTATCAAAGAAACGAGCTGGGGGTAGATCTCCGTCTTCGGCTGGGGCCTCCCTCTGGAACAGCGCCCTGCCACTCTAAAACTTGAGGAGAACCATCTTTCTTCCTGCACTTATCAGACCTACCCTGTCTGCTGCCTTAAACGTAGCACTTGCAAATTGCTGGCTGCACTACCACTGTTTGTTGCCTTTATTATTTATTTATTGTTATTTATCTGTTTCTCCTCTGCTTCGCACTTTCCACTTCTCCCCCCTTCCATGCACTTTTCCCCTCACACTTGCGCGTTCTCAATGTCACTGGGCCTAGTAAGATCGCTGTTTTATTCTCCTCTGTTCCCCTCCCTTGCCTTGTCACGCTCTGAAACACTTGTGTACGAGCGCGGTAGAAATAAAATATCAATGCCTGCCCCCTGGACTCCCAGCAACAATTGCAAACTGTTTGGCTATTTACCCATTTTTTGTTAAAAGTATGCTCTACAATGCAACATTTTAACCTATTATTTAAAAAAAAATTCACAGGGGGAAACCCCCCCGAACCTCCCCTTAATGCCCCTCCACTTAAAAAAGATTCACCAGCCGCCACTGGCCCTCAGACTGTGTTGGGAACGGGATGGGGGAACCGAGGGACTATGGTGGGAGCACAATGGGCGGGAGACATGGGATAGTGATGGGAGCAGAGTGGGGAGAGCCCTGGGTGTGTGATGGGGTGGGGAGAGACCAGCGACTGGGTAGGAGTGGGATGAGGGAGCCCAGCGACTTTGATGGGAGCAGGTGACGGCGCGCAATATATACTGTCCATTTGGCATTTCTGGGGGGTCCCGACCTGCCCAAATTTTGCTCAGGGGGGCCCTGGCCAAAAAAGTTTGAAGACCACTGCTCTATCCCCTTCCTTTCCTATCGTCCGCTAAGAATATGATTGGCCACGCCCTTCCCCGCTGCATTATCGTTGTGTGATTTTAACCATAGCCTCCTCATGTATTCTCATCCATTCTCTGTCTCATTCTCTTCCCCTCTCACCTCAAACTCATGCTCTGCTAATCCCTATATTGACCTTCCTCCCCTCCCTCTTGTTAATGTTTCCCACTTTCTTCGCTTTCTTGCTATGTTTTCCCACCTTTGCCTTTTTCCCTCTTGTTCATTTACCAGTCCCATTTTAGAGACCTTCGAAATCGAGGAGGACTCTGTAAAGGTGTGTGGCCTAAAGGGGGGCAGGTAAGTGCCGCCTCACCAACGCCCCGTCCCCCAAACCAGGCACCTGATATTTGAGGGTGATGATCCCTGCATCTCTTACATAAAGGGATGCCTGGGGGGAGTCAGCGCCACATCTTTTTGTCCTTAATGGTGGTGCCTGCCCCAGTCATCATCCTTTCACTAAAAGATCCAGCGATCGCCCATAGGTGATCGTTGTATCTCTTAGTTAAAGTTACGAGGCAGCCAGAAGTTCAGCCTTTTCTTCCATAATGGTGGCACCCGCCCCCTGCACACAGAATAAAAGGCCTTTTTTTCCTGAAGCTCTTGCTCATGAGCGCGTGCTATGGGTTTTAGAAAAAGAGGCCTTTGCCTCTAAAGGTCTTTATCAGCTAGTGCTGTCAGGGGACTTTGGGGAGCCCCAGCAGTGCCCTCTCTCAGGGCCATTGTTTACAGACTGCCGGGGCTCTGGCCCACCTAGACACGGCCCACTTAAAGGCATGCCATTCTTTGCTTTCACGTTATCTTTATTTCCCCTGAGCTGCTTCACTTGCTTTCTCGTTCTTTCTCACACGCCATCTCTTCCTCTCTACTGTATCCTTCTCTGCCTACTTTATTTTCCCCTCCCTCTCCAGTCAACCCTGTGCATGTATCTCATTCACTTTTACTCCTGTTCTACACTTTCTCCCCTTTTCTGCCCTCTCTCTTCCCTGTGTCCCTTTCTTTGCCCCTGCATCTCTGCTCTCTCCTTCATTCTGCTCCATTTATCTACTTGCATTATTCCAACATATTTAATTTTATTTAACCAGTAACAAAAGCATCAATTACAGATCTGACAATGCACAACCAACAGCAGGGATAAATGACATAGGGCAAAAAAATATATAACAATAATATTAATAATAATAATCATCATCATCATCATCATCATCATCATCATCATATATAAACAATTCATCCATATAACTCATTAAACGCATTCCAAGCGTCATCACATTCTTCCAACATGTCTTTTCTTTTGTAAGAAAGCATCAGGAGATTATTAATCGAGTCTTCATGAAAAGGTCTAGCCACATTCTTCCACAATCTCAATATTTGTCTTTTTTCATTTTCACCCATTAGTCCCCTTAGCTCCATCGATTCCTCTCCCTACGGTATGTATCCTAACCCCTTTCAATTATTTTCTCCTAACAAGTTTATCCGTTCCCTCCCTTTCTTACCCTCCTGTCCCCCTCCACACCCCCTCTCTTTCCTCTCATACTTCTCGCTTCTTACTCTCCCCTCTCTCTCTCTTTGGAAGATTCGCCAGTCCTAGAAAGCAGCATCCGTCAGATACGATTCACAATGTACTCTCTTACCCCGGAAGGGTTTCCATGAGCTTTCTATCTTACCCACCTCCCTCCCACATACACATACAGACACACACACCAATGACAGTAACTTGGAATGACAGCGCTTCTCGTCTGCGTATTCCTTGTAGGATGTGCGCCTTCTTCCATTCTCAATCCCTCCATCGCGGGCTCAGTGCATGCGTATGAAGAGCAGAAGGGCTGCTAGCTCAGGCATTTGCCATTCCAATGACATCAGCTTTCATCTCAGGGGCAAATGTGTTGGGGTTGAGGGAGTTGTTGAGTCAGGAACCACAAAGTAGATAACTATAAAACTGTTTATTTAAAAGTAAAGATCTACTAAGGCTGACAGCAGGCGTCCTCCTAGGAAGACTCCTCTAAACTCCCTCAGCAACAAAAGTAAACAATTCCACATTCTAAATAGAACTGAGACATATTGGAACTATGCAAGAAACATTACATCATAATGTATCATAGTATTTGTGGCAACATTTCTGCGTTGCCGTAACTATATGCATTTCCAAGACCAATCCCAACACATCTCCTTCCTTTAATAAAAGAAAATTCTAACCTACATAATAGTCATTTAACCTAATGGGCTTGTTCCTTACTCTACTGACTTTCAGACCGGTGTTGTCACAACTGTTTCTGTCACATTCAAAATCCACCACTCTGTCTGCACATGATCCAAAGGCTGTACTTTCTTCTGCTTCTGGATTTTTCTCACCACCCTCAGTAATGTCTATATTGCTTTTAGCTAATCTAGACATCGCCCAGCATTCACCGCCCTCCATAATAACCACATTGCCCCTTATGCTTGCAATCCTCTTGGGACCAATAAACTTGCTAGTAATGCATTTGGGAGACGCTCTAGGATTTTTTACATAAACCCAATCTCCAACAGACCAACTTGTCTCTCGTGCAGCTTTCTTGTCATCAAAGCGAACCTTATACTCAACCTGGGTTTCCTTAATTAAATCCATTATTTTCTTTCTGTCTACATTCACACTCCTAGCCAGATCCATCCATCCCGGACATAATTTTGTCCCCGGGTGTCTACCCTTGAGTGATGAGAAAGGAGAAACCCCAGTAATGGAATGTGGGGTTATACAGTAACTCCAAACCATTTCTCTTACCACTGCACGCCACTCAAGTCCCGATGCCATAGCCAACTGCAGACCACCTTTGATGAATCTATTCATCCTTTCAACCAAACCATTCGCTCTGGGTTGATACAACGCTGTCCTGTAGTGTCTTATTCCGTACCTTTTCAAAAATTCCATCATTCTATCCGAACAAAACTGGACACCATTGTCTGAGACAAGCTCGGACGGGAACCCCTCCCTAAAAAACACTTCCTCAAGGAAAGTGATCATTTGGGACGTGGTCGCTTCCCTTACAGCTTTCCATTCGACCCATTTTGTGTGATAATCTACCAGTACAATGATATACTTGAACTCTTCTCCCAACTCCTGAATAGGTCCCATCAAATCTACTGCTAACTTCCTCCAAGGCTCTGTGGGAACACTAACAGGTCTTAGCGGTGTTTCCCTAACACATTTGGACTTATCGCTTCTTTCACACTCTTTACATTTCCTGACGACTCTTTCTACTTCCCCATCAATACCAGGCCACCAAAACGATTGCCTTATATGTCTCTTGGTGCCTCCCATACCCAGGTGACCTTGGTGAGCTATCTCCACAAGTTTGGCTCTCACAGCAGAGGGAGGTATGATCCTCAACCCTTTCCTAAGTTGAACCCCATTTCCTGACAAATTCAACTCTTCTTTGATATTATAAAATGTCTCAAATTTTTTTTCTACCAGATCCTTCCTAGGCCATCCCATTTTGACCCAGTTCTTAACCCGGCCTAACATATCATCAGTACTATCCGCCAACATCCACTCTTCTTCAGATATGGCATTGTGCACCATTTCACAAATCCCTACAGCAGACTCTGTATCTGTATTATTACATTCTTCACTTTGAATAGGCAATCTGGAAAGACAGTCAGCAATAACATTATCACCACCAGGAACATAGGCCATCCTAAAATCATACCCCAAAAGATCCACCATCCACCGGGATATCCTGGGTGATCCTTTTGTCCAGTCGGCACTGCCTAGCAACTGAACCAACGGTTTGTGATCAGTTTTGACCAGAAAAGATTGGCCCCAAAGAAAAAATTTAAAATGACTTACTGCCCATGAGACGGCTAACGCCTCTCTCTCAACTACCGAGTAATTGTTCTCTGCCCCCCTTAATGGGCGAGATGCAAACGCTATGATATTTTCAACACTTCCTTCATATTGAAACAAGGCAGCTCCTAGCCCCAACATGCTTGCGTCTACAGCTAATACAGTCTTCCTTCCAGAAACAAACCCACCTAAGGAGGGAGCTCCAACTATGCCCTGCTTTATTTTAACAAAGGCTTCCTGGCATTGGTCTGACCACACAAATCTGGAGCCCTTTTTTAATAATTCTCTCAAAGGAGACGAAATATTAGCAAACCCCTCAACAAATTTGTGATAATATTCCGCCAACCCCATGAATGAACGTAACTGGTCCTTATCATGGGGTTGTGGAGCATTCATAATACTGTCAACCAAGGACTTCCTGGGAGAAATGCCCTTATGAGAAATGTTGTGTCCCAAATAATTAACTTCTTTCATAGCGATTCTGCATTTACTTCTTTGTACTGTTAAACCAGAATCCCTAAGTCTAACCAACACGGATCTTAACACACTGTCATGTTCAATAATATCCTTGGCAAATATGAGAATGTCATCCTGAAATACAGTCACATTATTCAGACCCTTGAGTACCGTCTCCATCACTCTCTGGAAAACCGATGCTGCCGAAGCTAAACCAAAAGGCATGCGCTTATACATAAAAACTCCTTCCGGAGTGATAAAAGCCGTTAACTGTTGACAATTTCCAGAGAGTGGCACTTGGTGATACGCAGACGATAGGTCAATAATGGAGAACAGTTTGGGCTCTCCCAGAGTGGACAGAATCTCCGAAATATTTGGCAACGGATGTCTCTCCACTACAATGTTTCTGTTCAGGCTGCGTAAATCCACACACAACCTCAAGTTACCATTGGCCTTAGTAACTAACACCACAGGAGACAGCCATTCTGTGGCTGCTACTGGCTCAATCACTCCCTTCTTCATCAGACAGTCAAGTTCTTCCTTGAGTTGTGCCCGCATCTTTAAAGGAACTTGACGAACCTTGTGTATAACCGATTGAGCATTTTTTTTTAATTTGATGTGATGTTCAAAATCTCTAAGTTTGCCAAGATCTTCCGTGAACACTTCCGGAAACTCTTTGGTCCAGCAATCCTCCACTTCGGCAATCGATACGGGAACTGGTGCACTTGCTTGCACTATTATGCCCAATTTCTTCTGTTCTTCCCATCCCAACAACGATGCTCCCTTCTCTGCCACAAGAAACATGGCTTGACATGTTCTTCCCTTGTAACACACTTCTGAAGAAATTTGACCATCAATTTTTATGTCAGAGTTGTCATAACCGCATACCCTTATGCCAGTGGGAAGTATACTTGCATCATCTTTTTTGAGGACATTTCTGAGAGTTTCTCTAGATATAATGGACCATGGTGAGCAAGAGTCTACTTTCATAGATAGTTCAACTCCATCAATGCTGAACAGGTCAACAGGGCCTTTATCATTAGTGGACACTTCCGATACTTGAAATACATGTTTGGGAGCCATCTCCTGCACAGCCAAATTTTGATGTGGATAATGCCCTGTTTTGCTGTCAAGATCACCGGTGTTGTCCGTTTTTGGTTCTACATAGCTGATCGATCTACTCCTGCACACATTTGCAAAATGGCCCCTTCCCTTGCACTTGAAGCATTCCGCGTTCTTGGCTGGACATGACGGATAGTTCATTCCATGCCTAAGGCTGCCACAATGAGGACACATGTTCTTTGCAATCCAAGGCCCTTTCTTTGCCATTGGGTAATTGCCCCTCTTCTTTTGATCCACAACACACACAGGGGTTTGGTCAACATTGAGCTTATCAATTTTGAGTTCCTTTACATATTCGGACGTTTGTTCAATGCTTCTTGCCATCTCGATAGCCTCTTGGAGGACCATGTCTTTTGTTAATAGTTTCTCTTGAATCCTAGGATTGTTTGTGCATCTGACAAGCTGATCCCTGATGAGCGAGTCTGTTAATTGCTCAAACTCACACGTATAGCTTAGTGATCTGAGACAGGCAACATACGATTCCACCGATTCTGATCTTTCTTGTACCCTCTGAAAGAACTTATGTCTTTCAAAACTGACGTTCTTTTTGGGCTCAAAATGGTCTCGGAGTTGCTTTAAGGCAAATAGGTATTCATCCATATCCCCAGATGCTTGATCCCTATTTCTTGGAAGGCCATCATATATCCTGCGCCCTTCAGTGCCCAAATTATGAAGAAGTAATGCTTTTTTCCGTGCTGCAGGATACCTGTCTCCTCCCATGGCCACTAGATAATTCTCAAAAATGTCTTTCCACCTATCCCATGGGATAACTGGGCGGCCTGGCTCGTTGACAAATGGCAGGGGAGGTGGTATGGAGGCCATGTGGAGCAGGGGATGGAACAGATTTTTTTTTTTTTTTTTTTTTTTTTTTGAAGGGAGTTATCAAAATTGAAGGTTGCTCACAGTTGACAGTAATATATATAAATTGTCACTTGGGAGACCAAGGTGTCCACTTGTACTGTTTTGTATAATGAGGCTGCCAAATTCATGAATAGACGTGAGATCGTGTTACTTTTTCTCATGGGGACACACACGGAATGTTAGATGTGTGTGTCCCTTTAAATATATTCAAAGCCTTCAACTCGCTCTTTCCATAGATCACTTCGGCGCCACGAGTGAAACAAAGTCGCTCTTCCCCGCTCGCGAGCACACGTCTGCTCGCGAGCCTCCTTAGTCTGTGGGCGTGGTTAGCGCTGTGGGGTGTGCTGCACTGGCTTCGTTCGCGAGCTTCACTGAGCTCGCGAGTTTCTTTTCTTGGAGCAGGGCTCGCGCTGGCGCTCGTTCGCACTGGAAGTGAGCGGCGCTGCTCGTTGTTTATTTAAAATCAAAACGAGAGCTCTCCCACACGTAGCACTTCCCCGTCAATCCCACGCATACATCTGACCTGTGGGGATGGCAGCTTTCCGGTCTGTCTGACTCCTTCTCTCTCTTCGGCGGCAGATGATTAATGCCTGCTGTCACGCCGCCGCCGCAATTCAGCTTAACACGGGTCCTGCGAATCCTCGTCGCCAATGTTGAGTCAGGAACCACAAAGTAGATAACTATAAAACTGTTTATTTAAAAGTAAAGATCTACTAAGGCTGACAGCAGGCGTCCTCCTAGGAAGACTCCTCTAAACTCCCTCAGCAACAAAAGTAAACAATTCCACATTCTAAATAGAACTGAGACATATTGGAACTATGCAAGAAACATTACATCATAATGTATCATAGTATTTGTGGCAACATTTCTGCGTTGCCGTAACTATATGCATTTCCAAGACCAATCCCAACAGGAGTATCGGGATCACATTTCCGATGGGTTTTTTCGAGAGAAAACAAACGGAAAAACCACTCGACAAAATGCATGTTGATACATTTATTTTTTTAATTAATTTTTTTTTTTACATTTGTAGAGCGCACTGCAGCCCAAAGGCATTGAGGCGCTTTTTACAAGAAAGTGTACGTAGGCAGGATTACATTCAGACGGTGGTTACTTGGTTACAACATATGCACAAGATTTACAAAGTACAGTTATTTGGTTACAGTAGTGTAAAGAGTAAAAGCTAAGGAGTCGACAGAAGCAGTTAGGCAAATAGACTTGTTTTAATGGCTTTGCGGAATGCTAGGTGGGAGTCAATTCCCCTGATGTGCACGGGTAGGGCGTTCCAATGGGTGGCTGCAATGGCTGGGAAGCTAGAGCCCCCTGCACGAACTCTGCGTGTTATGGGCTTAGTGATCATGTTGGAATAGGCTAGTCTGGAAGGGCTAGCGGATGTGGCAATGGCGACGCGCTGAGCAAGGCAGGGGGGTGCCAGATCATGGAGGCATTTGTGGGTGAGGGAAAGGATTTTGAAAATGATTCTCTGTTTAATAGGAAGCCAATGGACCTGTCCTCTCAGGTCTGATATGTGCTCCTTTCTAGCGAATCCTGTGGCAGCCCTGAGGGCGTTATTCTGGACAAGTTGGAGTTTGGCAATGTTTTTGCATAATGTCCCTCCAAGGAGAGTATTGCTATAGTCCAGTCTCGAGCCAATGGTAGCCCTGGCAATGGTGAGGCAATTCTGTGTAGTTAGGAAGGGTCTTACTGCATTGAGCAGTTTAGCGTAATTGGCCGATGAGTTTGGCAATGTTGAGGAGGCAATGGCGTTGACCTGTCTGTTCATGGTGAGATCAGAGTCTAGGTATACTCCCAGGGTTTTCACTATATGGGACCCAGCTATGGGTATGTTGTCGATGGTGAAGGAGCTGTAGTTCTTGTCAAGGTTACCCAAGATGGTTGGTGATCCGATCGGCAGAAGCTCAGTTTTGTCGCTGTTGAGACACAGCCAGTTTTCTGCCATCCATGCTTGGATGGTGCTATAGATGGAATTAAGGGTGGTCTTGTCTATCTTGTAGTCACCCGTGAGGGGAATGAGCACCTGGGTGTCATCAGCATAGTTAGTGTATGAGATGCCCAAGGTGTCAAGAAGGTTGAAGAGGGGTTTAGTGAATAGATTGTAGAGGGTAGGCGCAATGCAGGAGCCCTGTGGCACTCCCCATGTATTGTGACTTGGAGAGGCACACGCTGAGTCTGAGAAAACTTTCATGGCCCTTTCCTGTAGAAACAAGGTGATCCACTCACAAGCTTTGGGAGAGAAGTTGGCTGCAATGGAGAGTTGATGGCAGAGGGTATTGTGGTCCACGAGGTCAAAAGCGGCCGATAAATTAAGGAGCAGCAGGAGCGCAGGTTTTCCAGCGTCTCTGATGTCATCCATTTGATTTTTTAAGTCAAGGAGGGCAGTTTCGGTCCCATGTCGTGGTCTGAAGCCAGACTGCCGAAGGTCAAGAAGGCAGTGGTCCTCAAGGAATTTTTGGACTTGCAGGCAGGCTGCTTTGTCCAGAATTTTGAGCAGGACGGGGACAGTGGTGATAGGTCTGTAGTTCCCTGGTGCCGATAGGTCAAGGGATGGCTTTTTGAGGAGAGGTCATACCCAGGCCTCCTTGAGGTCGGTTGGGACATGACCAGACTGGAAAGAAGCATTAATGAATGCTGTCAGAAAGGGGGCAAGGGTCGAGCCACAATCTTTGATGAGCTGAGCAGGGCAAACGTTGCCCTTGCAGTTAGAGGGTTTGATAGATTTTAAAAGAGAGATGACATCGGATTTGGTCATATCATTGAAGTTGAATAGCGGGGAGGAGTTGATTTTAGGGTCCTTATCCTCGTTACTATTCTGCGAGGCAATTAGGAGAGTGAGGGCCTTTTGGTGGGATAGGATTTTGGTTGGCAAGGTGTTTAGTTTGTTGAGCATGGCCGATTGGAGGTTATTACACAAATTTTCATCCTTCAGGATGGTCAGTGGCAGGGTGGACAGGGTTTCCAGCTCCCTAAAGATGGCAAAGATTTCTTTGGTGCCTGATTTTGCATTGGCTATCCTAGTGTTGAAGGAATTGGCTTTCGCGAGGATTATCCCTGATTTGTATACTTTAGTGATGGCCTTGAAGGCTAGTTTGGTTATCTCATTAGGTTTGGCTTTCCAGGCTGCGAGGGCGGCTCGTTTTTTAGTGCGCAACTGGAGGAGTTCCTGTGAGAACCAGGAATTAGTGTGCTTGTTTTTTTTGGCTTTCCTGAGGGTGAGGGGGGCGATAAAGTGACCAGCTTGGGTGATCGCAAGCTTGAAAGCTTTTGGCAAGAGTTTCAGGGTCTTGTGAAAAGGGGGCCTGGAGGGTGGGCACTTTGAGGAAAGGAGTGATCCTTTCCACCGTGAGTTGGCACATGCTTCTGGTGAAGCCTTGAGGGAGAGTGATGGAGGGGTTAGAAGGCTCTTTAGAAGTGTTGAGGTCGAAATTGGATGTAGTGGTGGTCAGACCATGGGATGGGTGTGTTCTCGGTGATAACTACTGGGCAGCTGTGGTGGTTAATCCGGTCCAGCGAACGTCCTTTAGAGTGAGTAGGATTGGAGATGGCTTGTGCGAATCCTAGAGTGGATAAGGCTTTGTTCAGGGTGACTGCGTGGGTGTCGGTGGGATCATGGAGGCCTAAATTAAGGTCTCCTGTGAGTAGGACTTTGGAGGTCTTTTTAAGGTTGTCTGAAAGAGAGTGGATTAGGGAGTCATGGAATTCAGTGATCGGGCCAGGGGGTTGGTAGACGATGTGAAGAGCCAAGGTCACAAGCACTACTCCACCGCCCCTAGCGAGGGGTCGGTCTTGCCTGTGGATGGTGTATCCGTCTGGGATGGCAAGGGAGAGGGCTGGGCCAGATGTTTCATTCAACCAGGTTTCAGTGATCATGAGGAGGTCTAGATTATTCTTTAGAATGAGCATAAATGAACAAAGAACCCTCTCACACACCCAATCCCTGCACCTGAACCATCTATATTGTGCCTAGTGCAGACATCTAGCAACCACACACTGTCGTGTTGCTGTTGTCAAGGATGGCATTAGGTTGGCAGGGAGGGGTTGGGAGTTTCTAGTCATCTGATGTCCTTTGTGTGCGGAACAGTCAGCCAGTGCTGTATGCTGGTGGTTGCCACTGACGTTTGTTGTTGTGCAATGTTTTTGGGTCGATGGCTGCATGTCCGCCCCGTTTTAAGGTGGCGGGCACTCTTGTAGTATTACGATTGCATTCTCTGTGTGCGGAAGACACTTTGAAGTTTGAATCCCTCAGATTATTCACTTTGATTTATCCCAAATATTTACTTTAAATTGTGACAATGTATTTTAATTGAAACAAATCACACCGTTTAGAAAGACTAGGAACTGTACCAATCACAACATGAGACCTACAGACTGTTAGCCTCACTATCCTCAGTAGAGTCACCTCGTTATCCTGTCACAGGAACTGCACTACACTGAGCCTCGAACTGAAGAGCTCCAGCAGTATTCCCTGGAGGGTGGATTCCAAGTGGGGGCAAGTGTAGAAACATTGAAGCAAACAACAGGGAAGAACATGGAGGATTCGTTGGAAGAGCTTTCATCTTTGAACGGTCTTATGCAGGAGCTTGGGTGCTGGGTGTCTACATGAACTAGCTGAAAGTACCAATAAATCATTAAATACTTACGCTTTAAACCCCTCAATTCCAACTATCAGAGCACAGATACAATGGAGAAGTATCAATTTAAGGAGCAGGAAAGAACTTCCTTTTTGGGCAGCTATTTGTACACTCACTAGCAGGTAAAGTAAGGCATCTTCTTCAAGAAACACCAAACCAGCCCCCTTAGCTGTCCCAGAAGGGAGCCAGGAAGGGGTACTAGAGGAGGAGCATTGGACCATTGTCAGGTGGATGAGAGTTTACCCAACTTCGAGCAAAGAGCAGAGGACTAGGGGGCAAGGAAAGGAGAAGTGGAGTTGAAAAATGCATAGGACACAGAAGAAAAAAACGTTGCAGCTCCACTCGAAGTTCTGGATTTCTTCTAATTGATATTTGAGATGAACATGTAAAGACTCTAATCAATACTGGAGAAAAGAACAGAGAAAATCAAAGAGACAAGACATTAATTTAACAGGCGGACAGATACTTTATCTCTGAACTCGATGTCCAATACATCTAAGACATTGAGAGAAGATGAGCAGAGAGCATTCCACCCTGCTTTAGGATCAGCACCTCAAGCAAAAAGAGCAGTCTTGGAAGCGGCTGTGCAGTACTATGTTGTATCTGTGTGGCTTGACACCGATACTCTTAGACCCATTTGAGATGTTTGAATGTCCTTTCCTCTGTTTTTGCAGACTTGCAGAGGTGAGCCGACAGTGAGCCAAGGATGCCAGGCTGGGACCTGGTGTCTTTCACATCCTCTAACCCCATAGAGCCCTCCCAGAAGAAACCAGAAACCAGAACCATGAACCCTGCCAGAGTCCTTTCTTTGTTCCATTTGGGGCTTGCAGCAGAAGGTGGCAAAAGAAGGTGGCAGTGGTTGTAATGGTGCCAGGGTGGAGGGGGCCCTTGGTTGGGCTCTGGGCGGTGGGTGCCAGTGCTTGAGAGTCCCGAGTCACTGGTCCGGGTGGCGGCTTGCACTCGTGTTTATGTTTCCCATTTGCAAATAGCTGCCTCTAGTTGCCTGTAGTTGCTTGTTGTTGAGAAGGCACACATACCATTTAGCCCAGTGGGTGTTGTGAGCTGTGAACACCTCTGTAAGGTCTAGTTTTGTTTAGTTCCACTGCGGAGCACCATTATTCGAGAAGGGGTGCATCAAAGTCAGCACCCTGGGCTGCAATGCTTCTGGTTCCTGCAAGCCGCCTAGGCAGACTACTATTGACTGGCTGGTCCTCTGTCAGCAAGCTGTAGGAGCTCCCCTCAGGGTCTTTGATGTTTCTGGGGTCCCGTCAATCAGACCTACTACTAAAGAAAGATGTGAAAACAGAAGTGACAATTTGGCCGCCATATTTATTGATCCTTGTGTGGGTGCTGTGGCCGGCTTAGGTGACCCAAGGGGCTCAAATCATCTGGGGGCTGCATTTGCTGAAGATATGTTTACTCTGGTCACTCCGGGTGAGTTTCAAACAGGGGAGAAGAGTGTAGTCCCTCAAGCAGTCCCTAAAGCTCCAGCACTAGGGTTGAATGATTTGGGAGCTGTTTGGGATGCTTGGGTTTCTGATTCTACTACTCCAGCCTCTACTCCAGGCCTGGGAACTACCTGCAGTGGTCTCCAGGAGCTTTTAGGGTCAAGATTTGTAACTGATAGGGGCGCCATTGCCTCCATAGGCCCCCCTGTTGAGCTCTCGTCCAGAGTTTCATTGGAGGCATTAGAACACTCAATAGATCGCTATTATGAGTAAAACTGCTTGCCTGGGCTACTTGCCTCTGAGGACGAAGTGCTTGAGGCAGTGGAGTGTGTGCCTAAGTCAGTCATTGTTGTTGATGTGGATTACTCCAGCTTGCTGGTTTCTGGAGTTGCTGGGGGTCATAGTTCCTCCTGAACAGATAGCCCGCTAAGTATGCCAAGTATGTTGGGCTGCCCAACTAAAAGTATTGGACATGCTAGTATCCAGGGGAGCAGCCGGTTTAGCGAGCTTCTGTGTATTGCATCGGTTATAAGGGAACAGTGCAGCTCTTTATTTGAATGCTCACAGGCTGGTTATAGGCCTTTACCCTCCATTTCTGTGAATCTCGGGGCCTCTGAGCTGTCGTCAGGCGATGCTTCGGCTACTGAGTTGACCGATGAGACCTTGTTGGGCCCAAGTGGGGATCACACTTCATTTTTTGATCAATATTTCAACAGACTAGTTGCAGCCTTTATGGAATTGAGGGAGGCACTTACTGATCGGTGTGAAAGAGATGCAGGGAGATTGGACTCCCGTTTGGGGTGATTAATATGCTGGCAAAATCCTTGTCTGACTTTGTGGCAACATCACCTAGAGCTCCTGAAGCTTTGCATGCTGCAAAAGCATGTTTTGACCAGGTTACTACTTGCAAGTCGACTTGGACAGCTGCAGGGCCTGGCTTGACATGCCCCCTATAAAGGCCTGCAAGGATTGCACGGTCTGTGCTGGGGTGGTTATTCCATCTGTGACCTGAGGCCCACGTTTGATATCTTGGGGGGAGTCTCATCCTGGGCCCCCCTGCTCCTCGGGCCCAGGTCCAGCTGTTGTTAATTCTGACTTTGGAGTTCTGGTCAGCCCCAACAGAACTGTGCAAGTCTTTATGGAACCGATACTTCAACCTTCGTGGCCCCCCAGGAGGCCCTTTCCGATGTTATGGGCAGGGAACCGCAAATGATGATCCCCTTGGGGCTGGCGTGACATAAATCTGATTTTCTATTTTAAGGGCCTCACTAAGCAATAAAAATGCCTATTAAAGAATATTAGCATGGGGCCTTTCAGAAGTGTTGTGGGTGAATGGTATCTCTCTCAAAATGTTCCCTGTTGCTTGAATTATGTCTGATTGTAGGTTCTCTAAGGAGTGCAATGTTCGTTTTTCTTTTGTTAATGCCAATTTTCGCATGTGTATCTGGAATTTCTGGTAGGTTTTGGCTTCCAAGAGAATTGAGGTTTTTGAAGATGTGAAGACTGAGCTCTGTCACGTCCATGATTCTTGGTATCATTGGCAGGAGCTGGGGGGATCCAAGGAAGGTTCTTTTTTATAAGTAATGAAAAAATAGTCCATAGGCGCCCCGCTGTGAGAACAAACACGGCTAAATGACCTGTTCTTTGGGAAGGTATCCACTCGCGAGTCCGCAGCCACACTTTAGCTCACTGTACCTTTCACAGAAGGGAAATATCCATTTGCATATCAGTCTTTGTCCCGCCCACATGGGCAGTCCAGCACCGAAATGCTATGTCCATTCTCTTCTGAACAAGAGTACCAACAGCAACCCCATACATGTGTTTCAGCCTTGTTGGGCCTCATGAGTGAGGTGGAGCCATGCCTCTCTGAGCACAGTGAGCAAGGGGTCCACGTCTGGATGACCCTAGGAAACGTAGGGTGACTAAACCTAAGTCCCTTAAACAAAGATAAAATAGTGCATAGGCTCCCTTCTGCGAGAACAAACATGTCTAAATGACCTGTTCTTTGGGAAGGTACCCACTCGAGTGTCAGCAGCCACAGTTTAGCTCACTGTACCTTTCACAGAAGGGAAATAACCCTTTGCATATCAGTCTTTGTCCTGCCCACATGGGCAGTACAGCACCAAAATGCTTTGTCAATTCTCTTCTGAACAAGAGTACCAACAGCAACCCCAGACACATGTTTTCAAAGTATCCTTTATGGATTCTCAGATTTCTGGGCCTGGTAGCAATTCTGTGCCTTTTATTGATGGTAATTGCTCTACCATCGACTTAACTAGATCTGAATTGGAACAGAGGCGGAGGCAGATTTATTCAGCAGCCTTTCAAGTCTCACAACAGGCCCAGGAAAAGGTGTATGCCTTTGCCATTCAGGCTCTTCCCATGAGGCAAGTTTAGGGTTTATTGGGGTGCTAATGGGAAGGAATGCCCAACATGGCCATAGTGAGTGCTTTGTGGAAATCCCCTCACTCTAAGTCTGGGGAATTGTTGGTGTGTGTGTCTGGGAATGTGGCAGGTAGTACATCTAGATTAGATTACCCTGAGTCCCTGTTACTTTTGAAGGGTCTGATATTATTCTAGTACAGGAGTCCTGGGATTTGGATGATGTGGCTGTTGAAGGATTTATGGCTTACACTGTGCCCTTGTAGAGAAACCTACAAGGGGCGCTGTCATGGAGGGTTGTGTATCCTGGTCGAATCCCCCTATGTGAGTGAATCCTTCCATTTGGAGATTTCTTGCCCTTTCCTGAAAGCGGTGAGAATACGCAGGGAGGGTGGCCGTGATATTTTGGTCCAGAATTTTTATAATTGTCCCCATGCTCAATTTGGTAAGAACTGTCTTTCAATTTTAGCCACTGTGATGTCAGTTGGGTGGCTGAAAATTATTTTTTTCCTATTTTGGTGGGGGATTTTAATGTCAAGCTGGGCAGTGGGTTTGCTGTGAATTTGTTTGACCCACTGAAGATGATCTGGCTGGCATCTTGCCCCAGTCTGAGAGACATTAGAATGTGTAGGGAGGGGCCTAGGTTATGGAAGTTCCTCTTTTCTAAGGGGGATGTGGGCAGCCAATGGACACTTCCCTGAAGATGTTCCAGGGCACTTACTTTTTTCCAATGCTTGGTCGCTCTATAATTGATTATTTTTGTGTCCCAGTAAAATTCTGAGATAGTGTTAACAGGTTCAGGGTGCTGGATGATATATGTAGCAATCATTTTCTATCCGATTGGAGCTTAGGCTGCAGGGTAGATCTTTCTCTCCAGATTTGTCTAATGTGTTCCCTGTTGGCTTGAAGCATTGCTTAACAAGTCAGTTAGTGGATTGTTAGAGTCTGCAGAGGGATATTGTCATAAATAATCGGCAGGTTTTTGAACGTCTTCTTTCTGTCAATTTAAATCAGAGTGACATTGGTCTGACTTCTCGCTATTCCTGACTGATCTTCTGGCCTCATTTACTAAGGCCACATGTCTGGATAATGTTCGTGCAGACTTGTTTTTGGCAGAACCAAATCTGTGGGCCCCTATTTGGCACTGGGGTTCAACGGTGTTCGTGCTGGAGGTACCATCATGCTTCCTGGTCCCGCACTATGATTCATCCAATTTACAAGACGGGGATAAGGGCAATATCAGCATCATATAGACAAATCTCTCTTTTAGATTCTGTATTTAAGATCTTGGGGAGGGCCCTTCTTGGGATATTGGAGTCTTGGGTGGAAAGTACAAACATCTTATCCCCTATCCAGTTGGGTTTTAGACATGGTCTGGGAACCGCAGAGCAGGTCTTGAATATTTACTTGGTGGTGGCACATTCATTATTCATCTAGTATTAGCCTATCTTTTTTGCTTTTTATGGATCTGACTACTGCATTTGACAAAGTTAATTGTGTTAGACTCTGGAGCGTACTCAGATCCATGAATTTCCCTGGTGCCTTGGTGGATCTTTTGGAGAGATTACATCTCTCAATGGTGGCTTATGTGAGGAGTGGAGCCCTGGGACACTGTAGCTCTTTTTTCAGGTTGAATTTTGGGGGGCGTCAAGGCTGTGTCTTGGCCCTTCTACTGTTTTGTCTATATATTAAATGGCCTCTATGACCATTTACAAAAACCCAACTCTGATTTCCCTAGGTTCGGTAAAAGGTGTTTGCCTTTGCGTGCCCATTCAGATGAGACAGCTTTATTAGCTTGCACTCCGAGGTCCCTACAGTGCCTCGTTGATGAGTATTTCCAATGTATGGATACTCAGGGGCTGAAGATTAAAGTCCAGAAATTGTCTGTCATTGCTTGCTTTAGGGGGAAGTGTTACCCAAGGTTTTCAGCTATCTTCTGCAAGTGGGAGTTAATCCCCAGAGTGGATTACTTTGATTACCCAGACAGTGAGATTCACATCAAACTTTGGGGCTGAGGCACATGTCAAGAAGTAGACCCTAAGACTCAAACAGGCGATTGGGGTGGGGGGTAGCAAGAGCTTTGGGCTTGTTCAAAACAAAGCCGATTGAGCTGGTGCTCACACCTGTTCATGGTAAGTCTCTTCTGTGGCTAGATATGGTATGGAGCTGTGTTGATTTGGCATAATCGAACCTATTGAGGTAATTGAGGACACTGCCTTTAAGAGCATTTTGGGGTTACCTGGGCCTTCCCCCAATTTTGCAGTTTACCAAGAATTGTGTTGCTGGTTTGTTGGAAATCTGGTTGCATCCTTGCCTGCTAAACACTGGGTTAGAATTTGGGTGAATACTAAAGCTATTTTGACCCTGGAATTAATTAGGTACCTTGTGCTTAGAAATCCCCATTTGAAGATCCCTTGGTTTAGGTATGTAAAAGCTTTGCTAGTGGATGTGTATGTGGGTCACCGTTTTTCTACTACAGCTTTTTTATCTATCAGGGTTGCAAAATCTGCAAAGGCAAATGTACTCCAGTTTTTTTTCGATAAGAGGGAGTACCTGGCGTTTATGAGACCAGCCAATAGGAAACATTCAATTATCACGTTCCCTGGTTTGCAGAAGTATCTGAGCTGGGCTCAGCAGCCGTCTCAGCACATTCTTGTTTCTAGAGCACATTTTAATTGTATTCATTTAAGAGATGTGGTGGCGTTGTCTAAGGGGAACGTGGATCAATTGTGTCCTCTGTGGGGTGCTTAAAGAAGACTTGGCACACTTTTATTTCTGCCCGCTTTTTCAGCGATAAGAGAGCACACATTGAAACCTGTTTTGCCGGGTTTAGGTTTTCAATGTTATGAGCCAGCAATGTATTATGTGTTACAGGCAGACTCTGGACAGGTGGGGTGGGCTGTATTGATTTTTTCTAAAAAACATGAGTTGTCTCTGAGAGAATTTGTATTAAGATTGGTTGGATTCTGAATTTTGTGGGTTTGTTGTTAAGGGTTCTATTATGGTTGCCAGGTTTGATCCCACTCATTTTAATTGTTGTTTGTAATATTGCTGTTTGCATATTTTTGGTTGTGTTTTAATTTCTCATCATCAACATATCACCATCATCAGCATTGTCATCATCTTCATCATTACTGCCTCCAACAATTTAGACAAAACACACTATGTGATAGTCAACTACATATTATTGATAGTGCGTTATAGAGTCCAGATTGATTGGTGTATATGTTGTAAAGAGGTCAAGCAAATTATTTATGTCAAAACGTCCAAAGTTTGTAAAATAGCAAGACATGGATCTTAAGAAATCTGCTGATATTATATAACCCCAGTTCTGTGCCAACGTGATCTGCTGCAGCGCGAAGTAAGTTTAAACTGTCTACTTTGATTAATAAATATATTCATGGTAATATCCCTCAATATCTAAAAAACAGAAACAAAATCTATACTCTGTCTCGAGCTCTCCATGCTGGCAATACTTAGGAGCTTGTTATTAGACGTTTTAAGCCGTCTTTTGCTGGTGGGCACATTTTGTCTTTTTAATCTGCCAACGTTTGGACTCGTTTGCCAGATCATCTGAGATACCAATCTAATGAGGCCTTATTCAGGAAAGGATTAAAGACATATATGTTCCACGTGATCTTTTATCTTTAATGGTGATAACTATATTTGTTTGCATGAAAGAGCTCCTATACCTTTGCATTAGATAGGTACACAAAAGTGAAGTAACAAAACATAACAAAAACGCACATTTTCCTAAAATTACTAAACACAAACCCTAGGAGGCAGTTCACAATACAATTTGTGCATGGCTCAAAGACATAGTAGTACCCAGCTTAGTCTGAATTCAGGATTTCAAGAGCCTATCAAGAATCCACGTCACTGAATGGGCGCTAAACAAAGACTGTAAGAAGGATATATTGGAAAGGAAGAACGCAAACCAAATAATCATTGTGAAATCCTGTTGAAGGGGATTTTTGATCTAAAGACCTAAATAGGCAGTGAAGGAGCAGGAGAGCTCCTGGTGTAACCAGCAACCCCATTCAACTACTCCTTTTGTCAACATTATTTTGTATTGGATTGTAGGAAAGCCCCTCAATGCTAACACCAGAAAAAATACAACCCACTAGGGAAAAAAGGCCGAAGACACTTCTTTCAAGGATAACAAGTATTTTATTCCGACAAAATAGGTGTACATCAACAAAGAGCTCTGCTCCTGAACGTACTGCCAATATCTGTATGAGCAACACTTTAAGAATGTACATTGTGCCATCAGTGACATCATTATATACAGTATAAACCTGCGCGGTTGGTTAGTGAGACCCCATACATAGGCTGTCTGCTCCATAGTGGATGCCAGACTATTGGTACCAGCCCCTTCTGTCCATCTTCTTCCACATGGGTGATGCTGCAGTCGATATCGATCATAGGTGGTGGCTAATTGGCAATTATGTATATAGTAAACAATACATCTCTATCTATGTAGCAGTGTGCCTGGTATGAGCAGACAGGGGCCCGGGGGAAAAGCTGACGTCATACTAACTCGCAGAATTCACTCGATTCCAAACAGGCCGGTATTTCTCAAAGGTATCCCACCCTTGTTCTGGGCTTTAATTTTGTCCCTCCCTGCACCTCGCTGCATAAATAATGTGACCTAGAAGTGAAGGCAAGAAAGCCCTGCTTTCTGATCTTTTTAGATCGATCAGGGGTCTAACAGCTTTATGATCAGTGGTCTGGGGCTGGCTAGCACCTTGGAATTCAGGGAGTCTTGAGGTTAGGGCATTTGGGTGCTATATTTTAGAGTTGTGACTGGTGGCATATGGAGGACCGTGCTCTCCTTGTGGGATTATATCATACAAAGACGCTCTACTCTCCTACCATGGCCTTGAAGGACACATTCTTCCCAGAGCACAAATACTGGCAACTTTTAAGAAAATGAAGGGTGAATGGATCTCTGCAGCTCTGTAGCTCTGGCTTTTCTCATCAGTACCCGTGATACAACCTATTCCTTTCCCCATGTCCGCGGCCTGCGAGTCTTGTTGCCGCTCCGCGTTTAGGCCTTAAGTTTCAACATGGCTCCTAATATCTAAAATGCCGTTTGTTCCTGCATGTGCACTTCATCTACACTAATTTGATCGTGTAACAGACTTTAAGAGCACCCTCCTGGGCCCTAGTATTTTATATTACATTTTACTGCCTTTGCCTTATTCTGAACTGCTTAGGGGTCTGGGAAGGTGCCCCCCACCCCCTTCCCAACACATTTCTTGTCAGTGATTATAGGAGAAATAATCATCTTCTTGCATCCCAACATGTCTCAAGCATCTGCATGTGCCAGGTGGAGGGCCTTTTAAAACAGTGGACATAGCTGTTCATGTACCTGAGATACCGGAATAGTGCTTTGTAAATTGAAGACATCAAACTTGTATTCTGCAGAACCTTCTACCACATATCACTTTGATATGCGAGGTAATGTACACCATTAACATGTATAGCACATGATGGACACAATGGTTCAGTCCTTTGTCTCTGGGGCAGATGGGAGAGAGGTGCTGATTGCATTTACTGGTGAGGCAGGAGAAGCAACATAGTGTAGAGGGTCTCAAAATGAGATGTTCCGGGTTTCAACAATATTCACATGCAGTAAGTCTGAAAAATAAGGTGATGATGAGCAAGATAATGATCATTACTCATCCAACTTTGGGCTGCAACACACGATTATAAAACCACTGATACAGAGGAGGAGGTGTAAAATGCTGCATGGGGGAAATATGGGAGTAAGGAAAGAACACTGCTCCACCCATTAACAGTATCTTTCAAACTAACCTGAAAGATATGAAAGTGCAAAATATCATCATATGGCAGCCAGAATGCAGACACCACTACCACCAGCATTGTCACTGTCAGATGAGCACAATAATATGCATCTCAGCCCACCACAAATATCCAAAGTGTGCACTTTTTTCAACCATAACAAAGAGCATCTAAGAACCTACAATCTGCTGAATTAAATTGCTTGCTGTGTAAAGTCTTGAATCAAATTGTGTACCACATTGTTTCAGTCCCATATGTGTTGGCACCATGCAGAGAACTGGGACAAACTCCCAAAACATTAACTGCAGCTCTCTGACCAGCTGCTTCATTCTATCACTGATATCCTTTACAGTCACCCTAGAAAACATGTATGCCATTCCATTTAATGTAATACTAAGCCACAACTCCGATGCTCACAGCGATGCCCTCTTCTACCAGGTAAGTATGATGAAGGTGTTTGAGCAAGCACACATACATTAAGTGTTGCATTTGTGGTAGCTTAAGCGCCCCCTGCAAGGATCACTTTGGTATCAGCTTCGGCGTGCAGCAAATACAGAGATTAGACACAGACTGATGGGTAAACCAAGATTCTTGAATTAAATAGAAAATACACATCATACAGAGTAATCAGCTGATAAGCAGAAAAATACAGCAGGACAAGTGGCGGGCAGTCAGCACTCAGAGCTCTCTCCTGGGACAACTCTTAGAGCGCAGGTTATATAGCATATCCTATACAATCACTAATATATTACAGCATTTGTACAATGGTGGGAGGTACTTGGCATGATTTGCACACTTTTGGCAAAAGCTGTCAACATCTCACTTGTGACCTTGTGACGCAGCTTTGCGTTGACATCTGCTGGGTACATTGTGTTGCATTATGGATATGCAGCCTTTGCAGAAACCTTACTGTTATTTACCATATATGGTGCTAATGCTTTACTTGTAAATAGCAAGCGGATGAGGTCTGATGTGTCCCTTTGTCTTGTTACAGGGACTTGGTCTAATCTGCTCGAGGAGGCGGTTGGGCATGTCAGAGGAGCGGAGTGCAGAGGAAGGCAAAGGAATACAGAGGGAAAGGCAAAATGGAAGATCTGAGGCCTGAATGTGTGAGAGAGAGCCTCTTGTAGCATACCATACAATAGGATAACATAGCATAAACATCTAACAATCCTGCCACATCACTTGGTTGAGTGTGACTGCTTATAGCTAATCTGGTTGTAAATGTATCTATAAACATTGCGCAATATTCTTTTTTTTTAGAAAGAAAATACACATTTCACATTACTTTATGAGTAAAGTCAATAACTGCTTGGGAACAAACATTAATTGTCCTGTAAGGCTGTTCAGATCTACGTTAAAACAACACATATTTCACTGCAAGGTTGAAAACCTTGAATGGAAAACAGTGAGTTTTTTTCTATTTAATGTCCAGGGGGGACAACCATCCCCACTACCTCTCAGCCCCCTGACATCTCCCTACCCCCGCCATTTTAATATGTACTCCAACTCAACCCCCCATCTATTTTTTGGCTTCTAATTGATATTTTCCATGTAAGGTTTTCAACCCCGCAGTAATGGTTTGCATTATAATTTGGTGATACCAGGCTGTTCTTAAGTTTTATGTTTACGTTATTTTCACAGAGGGGCAGGTGTTAGATCTGTCTGAGGCCAGCAAGTCAATTAATTTGTTTAATTGTACATAATTCTTACAAGAACATTTACCATAAACATTACTTACATTAAAGCATAAAATATCACACTTATAACTCAGACCGATCAACTTACTTGCAATGGTCAATTTCGCTGTGAGCATGTGGACCAGTGTACAGAGCAGTTACGACATGACTTTGACTGTAGACTGGGTTGGCTTCCCATCCCTTGCATTACCAGCAGCACTTGATTCCTACATAATCCATATGGGCAGCAGGTGCATGTAGTTGAGCACTAGTCACATTGTGCATCCAAGAATGGGATGGCAAATTCTAAACGGGAGTTGACATCTGAGAGGAGGTGAAAGAGGTGGTTGCATAGTGGCTAAGCTCTAAACACCCGGAGCAGTTTTTTGTAGCTGACAATGTGTCTACTGTTCTAGCTAGCATGTGACCTTGCAAGGCCATAGATACTGCTTTGTGTGCATATGACCTTCTCCGTGTGGTGAGATATGTCATGAGCAGATGACATACTTAGGATCAAATGATTGCTTTGTTTCAAACGATCAGCTCATGTTGATTCCACAGTGCAATGAACATGCAGTGCATAGTAAAGGTCTGCCAAAATGTGTGACAACATAACTATAAGACCACAATTGCCACCCCATGAACATTTGTCAGAGCCAAGCATTCTTTACTCAAAGACAGGGGCAGATTCTGTTGTGTCATGCATTCTTTTCAGGGGTGAGCCACCAGCGGCTCCTTCCCCATTCTTTGTAGCCGTTCCCTCATGCAGCGGAGCACCTCCCCACCTTCTCTTGTCTGGCTGGGGGAGCCGAGGGGAGAGAGAGATTTTGGGGGTGGGCGTGAGATCAGTAGTGCTGTAGGCCCAGTGCGAGGCACGTGTCAGACGGGCCTCCGAGCAGGACGAGCTCCAAGAGTAAAGGACCTCATGGCATCGCCGTACACGTCGCCATATTGGATTTCAAGGAAAACGGCATCAAGATTATGCTGCAAACGGGAAAGAGCAGCAAACTTTAATGCACCACTGTAGCCTTCACATAATAAATAAAAATGCAATCTATAAGAGTTTAAGCCACCATTGATGGATGGGCTTTTAGCTTTGAAGCCATGAAGGGGAGAAAATCTTACATAAACCTTAATAACTCTTTTACCAAAGGAAAATATAAGTGAATATCAAAAGAAGCGGGTGCAATACAAGCAGAATGGAGGAACATTGTGAATTGGGGAGATAAAAAAAAATAATAATAAAGGAAGTGAAACGACTGGAAGCCTGCCGCTGCATAAGGAATCAATAGATAGCAGACTCCATAAAGGATTAGAACAAGAAGGAAAACCCAGGATCAGACTGTGCCTAGTTTTTCAAAACATAGTTTAATATGTAAGTGCCCCTTCAGATGACACATGTTTCGGTCCCATTTAGGACCTTCTTTAAATCAGGGCTGATTAAGTATATTACTGAAAATCTTTTAAATATATTCCAACATTAACAAAAAATGATATGTTCATTCACATATTAACAAAAGAAATGCCAGTGATATAATGATATACGTTTTGCTGACAGAAAATGATAATTATTAAATCAAAAAACCAAAGTGCCAGACAAAAATTGGGTTGGGGCTAGGGAAGGATAAAGAGGGTGAAGAGATAGACAGAAACACCTTAATTAGTCAGTGCAAAATATGTTGTCACATTCTTATTCAAAATATAAGAGTAAATGTTTCTGTTTTACCTTGATTTCCCCTAATGCCCCTTATTGGGTTAAGCAGACAGTATCCGCTCTTCAAATCTCGGGTTAGCTCCCTTTAAGAAAATAAATCAATCATGGTATCACCTTTAGTATTTTTACGGAGTCACTTAAAAGTCCCATATTATTTGGTAGTAAATCGCATTTCATCCTTATCCAAGGGTCCATCAGTTCGATTGAAATGGTACCGTTATCTATGATGCGTATACTCTAACATTAGATCCTAAAATAATGGTGCTCAGCATCCATTAAAGTTTGAAAAATGTTCTTTACTCTACAAAAATAAGCCTTCCTTTTTGGCAGGCATGCAGTTTTCACTATGAACCGGCAAAATTAATGCATGTAATTCTAATAGCATATTGTAAAAAGCTTTTAATCATTATTTTTCCTTTCTTAAATGCATTCAAAAATAAGTGCTCATTCCTTTTTACAATACTATGGGTTCTAGAAGAGCGTCTAATCTGTAATGTTTTATAAGGGTATTGTGTTCGTGCGCGTGGGAACGCCATGCTGGGCAAGATAGTGGTAATGCCCAAAGCGTTCTTAAATGCGCACATGGACTCTCGGCAGAAATTTATACAGAGAAAACTGTGCGCCGCACTTCAGAGACAGTCTCTTACCTAGTAACAGTGGTCTCGCGTTCAATCGCATGCTGCTGAATGTCCAGAGGGGGCGTCAGTAGGCGTCCTCTCCCTCATTATTGTGTTTCGGTTGCCATTGCAACAGACCCGAGCAATAGTCCGTTTTGCATCGTAAAGGCAACTCCTCCTTTGTAATAATAGAGCGGCCATTTTTAGGAGGTGTAGTTAACCATTCTCTATAGTTCAAAGCGTATTTAAATCTTTGTACTTGCACTTTCTACACACTTAAGTGTTAAGAAATCTTATAGGTGTCAAATTTCAATGTATGCTGATGCGGAACAACATTTTTTATGGTTTAAAATCACGCTTGGTCCGTAGTGCCTAATATAGTATCTAATAGTCGTCCGGTGCATTCGTAATGGGGTGAAATATACTTCACTAGTGATATTCTATGCTATTGATATTCATTATTTTCTAGGGAGCAAAGATTAACGTTACAAAGTCATGAGTATTTCAATAGAGATAGTGAGCACCATTAAAAAATAAAAATCCTTATGAGAACTTGATAAGGTTAGATACGTCCTGCGTCCTATCCAGACTATAGAGTATAAACTATTAAAATCATGTTGGTTCACTTCGTTAGTTTTGTACACAAAAATCATTCGTGTACGATGAGTTACATTTAGATCTGAAACATAAATGAGGTCCCTTTATAGAAAGGACATCTTTTCGTTGTCCGTGTTCAATCCGAGAACTGTAGAATTAAGTTTGCAAATTGTTCTCGCTTCAGCTTGTCTCAATTTCTTTTCCTTGTCCCCACCTCTTTTGCCTAGTGTGATCTTCTGGAGGCATATGAATCGTATGTCCGCTTTATTGTCCATTTGATGTTTTTCCTGCCAATGGCATGCCAGTGGTAGTCTTGGATCCTGGCTGCCGATCTTGGCTAAGTGTTCTCTGAGCCAAATCCTTAATTCTCTGAAGGTACTGCCAATGTAGACCAGATTGCAAACACATATCATTCCATAAACTATGTGATTTGACCTGTAATTGATGGATTGTAAAATTTTCAAGGTTCTGTTGTTGGTGCCAGCAAATGAGTTTGTTTTGTTATGCGCAAATTTGCACATTGTGCATGATCCACATTTTCTAAATCCAATAGTTGGTGCTTTTAACCAGGTCGATGGTTCCTCCACGATTAAATCTGGTAAGTTCGAGGGACTTAATTTATTCTTCAAAGTTTGCGCCTTCTTGTAGATAATCCTTGGTTTATCATCCACATTATTCGCAATGTTCTCATCAAGTTTAAGAAGGTATCAATGTTTAGCTAAGATTTTGTACAGGGTTCTGTGATCAATGCTATATTTAGTAATAAAGCCAATGGTTGGTTGTTCTGTCACTTTAGTCTTAGTTGTTAGAGTTTTTTTCCTTAGTTATTATAGAGCTTTTGTCCAAGGCTCTTTTATCACATTGTTCTGTGTAGCCTCTTGCCAGAAATCTTGATGTTAAGAGCGTACACTCCTTCTCAAAATGTTGCATTGTCTGACAGTTTCTCCTGGCTCTTAGAAATTCCCCTGAGGGTATATTGAGAATGGTTGGTCTGTAGTGGCAGCTTTCTGCATGTAGAGTCGAGTTAACTTCTGTGGGTTTCCGACATGTGCAGGTTCTAATCTGGTTATGATCAATATATATTGTGAGGTCCAGAAAATCTATACTTGTCTCATTGCAGATGCCTGTGAATTGTCTTCCCATTTCATTGTAGTTGATCCTATCCTTAAAATCTGTGAATTCTGAAGTCGTACCTTTCCATATTATTAGTACATCATCGATGTATCTCATCCAGTGCACAAGTTCTTTATCATATGCTTTGTCCTGATAGATGATTGTATCTTCGAACAGACCCATAAAGATGTTTGCTAGGGCCGGGGCATATTTGGTGCCCATTGCTACGCCCTTGGTCTGTCTAAAAAAGCTGTTGTTAAAGTTGAAGATGTTGCTTTCAAATGTTAGTTCCAACATTTCCTTTATCATTTTGATTTGTTGATACATTTATGCCGAATCCTCCTTAAATGTGTGATCTATTGCTTTCAAGGCCCATGTATGTTGGATCGATGTATAAAAGGCCTCTACATCCAATGCTGCAAGTTGATAGTTTCTTTCCCAATTCACACTTTTCAGCTTAAGAATGATGTCGGTAGTATCCTTTAGGTATGCCTTCAATCTCATTGCTCTTGGTCTTAGGATATTATCTAGGTATTGCAAGATGTTCTCTGTTGCCCAAACTATTCCGCTAAGGATTCGTCACCCTTCTGGTATCTGATCGTATTCTTTGTATACCTTGGGCAGAATGTACATAATCGGTATTATAGGTTCTTTGATGGTAAGGAATCTTTTTTCGTCGTCCGTAAGGAGACCCTTGTGGTGCCAGACCTTGATTTGTTGGTCCAATTTCAGTACTATTTGTTTCGTTTGATTAGTAGGCAGTGTTTCATAGCAGCCTGGAGTACTCAGTTGCTTCCTGGCCATCTCTAGCTAGTCCTCTCTATTCATGATAACAATATTCCCCCCCTTGTCCGCTTCTTTTATTACAATAGAGCGGTCAGTCTCTAGAGTCCGGATGGCTTCTTGTTCCTTCATAGTCAGATTGTTTGGCTTTTGTCTGGTGTCTCTTATGGTCTGTCTGGTATAGGTCCTGTGATACCGCTTTATAAAAGGTGTCAATAATATTGTCAGCTGCAAATTGAGGTACAAATTTAGAAACTGGTTTAAGCTCTTTGATAGGTAGCATATCTGATTGCACATTCATGTCTCTTAGTACTTGGTTGATGCTATATTCTGCAGGCTCTGCAATGGATATGAGTAGATGAATTTCCTCTATTTCTTTGATGCTCAAATCACTTGATTGTGTCTTTGTTTGTAGTTGGTAGGTCCCTGGTGCTTTAGTTGCAAAAAACTTTTTCAGTTTTAATTTTCGTATGAATTTGAATAGATCTATGTGTAAATCCGTCTCGTTATGCTTCGCCGTGGGGTCGAATGATAGTCCTTTATTAAGTAACTTGTTTTCTTCGAAGGATATCCCTCTTCTGGATAGGTTCAGGACAAGGCTCTGGGCTATTTCATTCTGTTTAATTCTTTTGCGCTCGCTCTGGTAAACCTTTTGTTTGTGTTTCCTTGTGATCCTAGATTTGTTGGATCGTGTACCCCCCCCCCGCCTTCCTCTCCTCCTGGTGTACTGGATGTTAATCCTGTGATCCCAGTTAACTGAAAACGGACCTGTTTGGGTGGAAAAGTTCCTATTGCCTTTCTTATACCTTTTTATTTATAATAATAATAATAATAATAATAATAATAATTAGGCTTTTATATAGCGCTACAAACCCTCAGGTATCTGAGCGCTGCTTATTATTACCCACGGTGTGTGGTGCTCATTTATCGACCTCGGAAGGATGAAAGGCTGAGTTTGGCCCCGCCGGGATTCGAACCTGCGTTAACAGGCTCTGCACGGGTGTCAAAGCGGGCGCTCTACTCGCTGTGCCACTTGACCGGCTTGATTCATGAAGCTAGAGCTTGATCTCCCACTTGTGCTTTCTTTCTCCGTTTTGTCTTCCACGGTGGGTGCTTCTCCTTCTGAGTCAGCATCCGAGCTTGCAGACTGTGTATTCGGTGTGCTTGTCTTAGATCCAAATTTCGTAGTTTGATTATATTTAGCTTGAAAGGTATACACTCTATCCTCCTGATAGTCACTTTCATCTCTGTAGTGCTTTCTTAGTTTTCTTAGTTTGACTTCATCCTGGTAGTTTTTTAAGATGTCATGCATGGTATTGTAATTTTTCTCTTTTGTTATTTCTTGTGAATTCTTTTCTGTAATTTCTTTTTTGATTTTGTCTATCAATTCGATTGTCCTTTTATGCTCCCGTGTCGCGTGTTCAATCAGAAGTTCCACCATTTTATTTGAGCTGCCATTAAGGTTCTTCTCCCACATCTCTGCCAAATCATTATCTAAATCATTACTAAAGTTCGGGAAGATCAGGATCCTTAAGCCTCTGGGAATCAATTCATTCTTACGATAATTTTCCAGGGATACTATTTCCCAATACTTGTCGATATCCTTCTTCGAGAATCTCTCCAGTTTGTAAAATAATGCTCTTGAATCATCATGTTTCTGTGTGGGATTAAAGAAGGCATGCTTCATGTTTCCCTTTGGTGTGAATAGATTGGCAGTTTCCTCCTGCCTATTCTTCAGATACTCAGCCATGTTGCGCTGTTGTATGTCTGTCATAGACCAAACCTGAAATCACAGAATTTCACAAAATCTTGGCTATGTTGGTCTGGTCTAACATGGCGACATCTTCCTTGTGTTGTTGAAATTCTGTTTGCTCACAAAGATTTGGCAAAGGTCGCGTCTCACTGGGTTAGTGGTTTAGCCAAGAGAAGACCACATTTAAATGTTTAGAACAAGAAGGAAAACTCAGGATGAGACTGCGCCCAGTTTTTCAAAACATAGTTAAATATGTAAGTGCCCCTTCAGATGACACGTGTTTTCGGTCCCCTTTAGAACCTTCTTCAAATCAGGGCTGATTAAGTATATTACTGAAAATCTTTTAAATATATTCCAACATTAACAAAAAATGGTATGTTCATTCACATATTAACTAAAGAAATGCCAGTGATATAATGATATACGTTTTGTTGACAGAAAATGATAATTATTAAATCAAAAAACCAAAGTGCCAGACAAAAATGGGGTTAGGGATAGGGTGTCCTTTCTATAAAGGGACCTCATTTCTGTTTCAGATCTAAATGTAACTCATCATACAATAATGATTTTTGTGTACAAAACTAATGAAGTGAACAAACATGATTTTAATATGTTTATACTCTATAGTCTGGATAGGACGTAGGACGTATATAACCTTATCAAGTTCTCATAAGGATTTTTATTTTTGAATGGTACTCACTATCTCTATTGAAATACTCATGACTTTGTAACGTTAATCTTTGCTCCCTAGAAAATAATGAATATCAATAGCATAGAATATCACCAGTGAAGTATATTTCACCCCATTACGAATGCACCGGACGACTATTAGATACTATATTAGGCACTACGGACCAAGCGTGATTTTAAACCATAAAAAATGTCGTTCCGCATCAGCATACATTAAAATTTGACACCTATAAGATTTCTTAACACTTAAGTGTGTAGAAAATGCAAGTACCAAGATTCAAATACGCTTTGAACTATAGAGAATGGTTAACTACACCTCCTAAAAATGGCCGCTCTATTATTACAAAGGAGTTGCCTTTACGATGGAAAATGGACTAGTGCTCGGGTCCGTTGCCATGGCAACTGAAACACAATTATGAGGTAGAGGACGCCTACTGACGACCCCTCTGGACATTCTGCAGCACGCGATTGTACGCGAGACCACTGTTACTAGGTAAGAGACCGTCTCTGAAATGCGGCGCACTGTTTTCTCTGTATACATTTCTGCCGAGAGTCCGTGTGCGCGTTTAAGAACGCTTTGGGCATTACCACTTCTTGCCCAGCATGGCGTTCCCGTGCGCACCAACACAATACCCTTATAAAACATTACAAATTAGACACTCTTATAGAACCCATAGTATTGTAAACAGGAATGAGCACTTATTTTTGAATGCATTTAAGAAAGGAACAATAATGATTAAAAGCTCTTTACAATATGCTATTAGAATTACATGCATTCATTTCGCTGGTTCATAGTGAAAACTGCATGCCTGCCAAAAAGGAAGGCTTATTTTTGTAGAGTAAAGAACATTTTTCAAACTTTAATGGATACTGAGCACCATTTTTTAGGATCTAATGTTAGAGTATACGCATCAAAGATAACGGTACCATTTCAATCAAACTGATGGACCCTTGGATAAGGATGAAATGCGATTTACTACCAAATAGTATGGGACTTTTTTTTTTTTTTTTACTTTTGTTTTTATATTGCATTTTATTGAATTTAAACAACAACACAATCAACGAAAACTACAAGAAAAAAAAAATCAACACATACGCATTCAAGGAGCCAATCAATAAGTGAGGGCACGATAAGAGTCAAATGATCTCCATTTGTCGCCCTTCCCATCTACAGTTCAGTGTGGCGTTTTAGGGCCTCATGAGGTTACTGGGATTCTCTCGCCTCTCATTTGTCGCAAATCTTAGAAGCTTTGGTCGGGCAGCCTCTTGCTTTATAAACTCTGTTCTCTAACATTGCAAGCATGTCCATATCATCTGCCCATTGTTCCAGTGTTGCAGACTCTGGGGCTCCTCATTTTTGTGCAATGTTCCGCTTCATCAGTCCTGCAGCCGTAGATAGGGGCAATCCTTCCCATTTATCAGTAGTGTTCTAATCGGGAGAGCCCAACAGCAACACCTTCGGGTCCATTGTTATATTGCGGCCTAGCACCCTGGATAGTTCATTGCAGCATTTCCCCCAGAAAGTTTGGATCCGCGGACACTCCCAGAGGATATGTATGAATGTACCAACCTCCCCCCCCGCAACAGAGGCAGTTCAGGTTTGGGGCACGTTTCCAGCCATGCATCATGGTTCTTGGGTAATATATTCTGTGAAGGATTTTAAGTTGGACCAAGCGGAGTCTGGAGGAGATAGCAATCTCCCTGGGATGCATTAGGATCTGGATCCAGTCCTCCGGGTCTATGGCTCCCACATCTTCCTCCCATTTGGATTTAAGACGAGGGAGTTCCGGAGTAGTAAAGGAGGACATAGCATTATACAGTATAGAGGTGACTCTAGTAGGGATATGTGCTGGGAGTATATTGTGTTCTATGGGTGTGTACTGGGGAATAGGGGGTTCCAACTGGATATGTGTTCGTAGGGCGTGAGTCAGTTGGGTATGGTGATAGCATTCGGTCGTTTGGAGGTGGAATTTCTGCTGCAATGCTACAAAGGGGGCAATTTCCCCATCTATCAAGACATCCCCAATCCGTGTGATTCCGGCCTCCACCCATTTGGGCCATGGTCTAAGTTTCCACAGTTCGGCCAAGTTACTGTTGAGCCACAGGGGTTGTGCCGTGGTGATCTTGTCTTTCCATCCCACATAGGCGTGGGCCCGTCTCCAGAACGTTGAGACGTGTGTTGCCATTGTCTGGGGTAGGGGTCTGAGGAGGGGCTGGTAGAGCAGGGGTAATGGGTCAGTGTCGTGGATGGCTGCAATTTCTGCCTTTATGTGCAGGAGTTCCCTATCCCCATGCAATAGGTCGTTAACCACCGCTAGTTGGGAGGCCCAGTAGTAAGCTTGGAGACAGGTGACCCCGATACCCCCCTCACAAACCGATCTCTGGAGTGTAGCCAGTGCAATACGAGGCTGTCCCCCTCCCCATATGAGGTCTGTAAGGAGGGAGTCAAGGCGGTCAAACTCGGCGTCCAGAATCTCCAGTGGTGCATTTTGTAATACATAGAGGAATCTGGGCAGGGTGATCATCTTAAAAAGGGCAGCTCTGCCCATTAGTGTCATGGGGAGAAGCCTCCAGTGGCGGATATCGTCTTTAAAACTGTCCATGATCGACTGGAGGTTATGGCCTGCGTAGTTTGTCAGGTCCTCTGATATCCAAATCCCAAGATACTGGAAGCCGCTTGGTTCCACCTTATGTGGGCATTCCTGGGGGACGGCCAGTGTACCGCCCTTTACCGGGAACAGGATAGGTTTGTCCCAGTTGATTCTCAGCCCACTAAATTCTCCGTATCGGAGGAGCATTTGCGTTACTATGGGGCAGGTTCGTATCGGGTCACCCAAGTATATCAAGAGGTCGTACGCGTACAGACACTCTGTCTTCGTGTCCCTCCGGCCACCTGAATCCCAACCCGTCCCTGCTCTGGCAGAGCCACAGGGCGAGTGTCTCTATAGCGAGGGCGAAGAGAAGGGGGGACAGGGGGCATCCCTTCCGTGTGCCCTTGCCCAGGGGGAAAGGTTCAGAGGGCCACCCATTTACCTTCACCTCTGCTTGTGGGTCTGTGTAGAGAAGTTGTACCAAT
The DNA here is from genome assembly GCF_040938575.1 of Ambystoma mexicanum. Lineage (NCBI taxonomy): Eukaryota > Metazoa > Chordata > Amphibia > Caudata > Ambystomatidae > Ambystoma > Ambystoma mexicanum. Next base: position 617,463,580 of record NC_090923.1, on the reverse strand, counting down.
CCCAGGAAGTTGTCCCCAAATCCTATTCTTCGCATAGTTTCCCAGAGGCTGTCCCAGCGAACCGTAGTAGTGGCAAGTAGTGCAAGTGGTATGTCTATGATAGGGGCCCTTTCCAGCAATAGGTGGAGGCGCTCCAAGTTCATACGTGTCGATTTATGTGGCATAAACCCACATTAGTCCGGGTGGACCAGGGAGGTAATTACCGCTTGCAACCGGTTGGCCAGGATCTTGGCAAGGATTTTGGTTTCGCTATTGAGTAATGAGATAGGCCTATAGGAGGCACATTGCTCGGGTGGTTTACCTGGTTTGGGAATAACGACTATCGTGGCTATACGCAGATCTGGGCGGGAGAGCACCCTGGTCGCGGGCCCCGAGAAACATTTTGTGAAGGTCAGTGTCGTTATGGTGCCAGTTTCTCCCCACCCAATATCTTCCACGTCTCGACCGGGAACCCGTTGGGGCCTGGTGTTTTCCCCGACTGCAATTGAGCTACAGCCTCAGCGATCTCCGCTTCGGTGAGAGCCAAGTCCAGTTGTGCCCTCTGTTGTTCCGATAGGAATAGCACGGTGATATTGTCTAGTAGGGAGGGATCCAGAGGGGACACTGGGGTGGCGTACAAAGTAGCATAGAAGTCAGCAAAAGCTTGTGCTATATCCCTGTCTGAGTGGCATTTCCCCTTCTGCGGGGTTATGATCTCTCTAACGTGGCGTTGACCCTCATCTCTTCTCTCGAGCCAGGCCAACATTTTCCCAGCTTTGTCCTCGTGTTCATATACCCTTGCCCTGGAGTCTTGGTGGGCTTGCCTGGCATTGTCTAATTCGATGTGTCGAAGGCGTTCTCTAGAATCCCTAAGGGATCTGAGAGACTCCAGGCTTGGGTCGCAAATATATTTGGCTTCCCAGTTGCCCACATCAGTTTCCGCCTCCAGCAGCTTCTGAAGTCGCTCCCTTTTGTTACCCGCTACCCACGAAATCGCCTCCCCCCTCAATACCGTTTTGTATGCTTCCCATATCGTGACTGGGTCATCGACCGTAGGGGTATTAATTTCAAAATATTCATTAGTTACTTCCGTGAGGTGGTCAACAAGATCAGGGGAGCCTAGATAGTAGCTATTCAGCCTCCATGATCGGGGTGGGATTTCCCTTTGTATGCGCAGTACCGCCATGAGGGGTGAGTGGTCTGAGATGCCTCGAGAGAGTAGGTCTGCAGTGGTCGCCCTGTGTATATCGGTGTTTGGGAGGAAGAGGTAGTCTAGTCTGGACATGGACCCGTGTGCTCCCGAGTGGAACGAGTAGGCCTCGTCCACAGGGTGGAGGTGCCGCCACACGTCCCGATGGCCCAGGGCCGATGCAAATTTTGCTCGTTTGGTGGGAGTGTTCGGGTTATGGTCCCTGATGTGAGTGCAATCTTTTATATTACACATGATGTCATTAAAATCGCCCCCCAAAATCCACGTGTCAGGTTGGTGTTTTGCCATAAGGGTGACCAACTCCTCCAGGAATTCCTCTCCCAGTTCTGGCTGGGAGTACACTGATGCAATGGCCAGTGTTTCTTGTCCCAGTGTTCTTATAACCACCACATAGCGACCCCAGGGGTCTTGTTCAACTATTAGCGATGCAAATGGGACGCGTTTATGTATCAGGATAAGAGTCCCTCTGGATCCCATAGTGTATCCCGCATGTAGGGCCAGGCGGTAGTGGGTTGTACGAAAGAAGGTCAGCTGGTCCCAGCTAAGTGTGTCTCATTTATCAGGGCGACTTCGGGAGAATGTCTGTTCTAGAACTGCAGAACAAGACGTCGCTTGATTCCGGACCCCAGCCCGTTCACGTTCCATGTGATTATTTTGAGAGACCTGGGACGCTCAGGTGTCGATGCGTGGGTCAGTGTGGTCGCCATTTATTGTGTACGGTGTCAGGTTCGCAAACATTATGGGCTGTTTCATGGAGTTGCCATATTTTGGGTGTGTTGGGTGGCGTGATCCATTAGTTTTGTGAATGCGTAATAAACGTGTATTAATACTATAACAAAAACAACATAAACTCCCCCATACCTCCTCCCTATACTCCACCCCAACACGAAGTACCTGTCGCCAGAACATCGTTGGCACTCGGAACTAGAGTGTCAGCTCAAACTTGGGGTCCTGGCTGGCAGGTGAACAGAGGGGGCCCCCTCTGGTCCGCAGCTCCTATCGCCTTTGAGCATTCTGTAGTTCTTAGGGTCCACTTATGAGGTCGGCCTTTCTTCGGTTTGATATTCCATCGCTTCCTAGTGTTTGTTGGTTTCCCTCGCTTTAGTTGGTGGGGTTTGCCGCTTGTTCCAGGATCGCTGGTTCCTGGGCCTCCGGGTGCCCCCCAGGAGGGGGGCGATCCGCCCCAGGCTGGGGTCTCCCTCCCCGTTCTTTTGGTCTTGCCGTCCAGTCCCCTTCAATGTGCGTTTCCGTCCATCTCCAGGCCTCCTTCAGATCCGTGAAGTGAACTGTGGTTCCCCTGTGGTGGATCTTAAGTTGGGCCGGAAACAGCAGTCCGTATCTTACTTTCATGTGGAATATTTGCCTCTTCAGCGGTTCAAACGACTGTCTTGCCCTCTGCACGTCCCGGGTGTAGTCAGGGAAAAAGGCGATTCGGGTGCCATTATGGGTGATTGTACCCTTAGAGCGGGCCATTTGAAGGAGTGCATCTCTGTCCCGATAGCTAAGGAATCTAGCTATGATCGTTCTGGGTGGTGCGCCTGGTGTAGGCCTGCCCGATGGCATTCTGTGAGCTCTCTCCACCAAGAAGAACTTAGAGAAGGGGTGAGGCGCATAGATGTCCGCCAACCATTGTTCCAGGAAGAGCTCCATACTGGGCCCTTCCTCCCCCTCCGGAAGGCCGAGTATGCATATATTGTTGCGGCGCGATCTTCCTTCCCCCTCATCCACACGGGCCTCTAACGTTTTCAGACGATTTAGTGTCGGGAGAGTTGTTGATTAATGCCTCTAATGTTGTCTTCAGTCCCCGAGATGCGCTGCTACGCCTCCCCCGTATGAGCGGAGAGTTTCTGCAAGTCGTGGCGCAGAAAGGAGACATCCGCCGCTATACTGTCAATTTTCATCTCCATCGAGGAGCGGGAGCTGGCGATGGCGGCCATCACGTCTCTCAGGGAGAGGGCAGTCTCGTCCTCAGGTGGGAGTGTCTGTGGTGTGTGAGACTGCGAGGCCTGGGCCTGTGCCACCGCAAATTGGTCCATCTTGCTTTGCGTAGAGGCTTTTTTCAATTTATCTTTGCCCATCCTTGGAGAGAGACAGCTTCGCCGGGTTATGTGTGCCCGGGAGGGACCGAGGTCTGCTGTGGGTCGGGTAGGACAGCGTGTGCGACGGCTGTCCCGGTCAGGCGAGTTTTCCAGCCGAGGTCTCTCACAAGTGTGGCACGGAGAGGGCCTTCCACCTCGGGTTTACCAATGCGTGGGTTTGGGCTGGTGACTGGGGCCACCCACCGGCCTCGCTGGATGCCGCGGTAAGAGAGTCTTCCCAGTTCGGCCGTCGAGCTCCTCGTGGGCCAGAGATGGTCCGGCGATTTCCGTCAGGTCTGCTTGCAGTATTGTCGCTCCTCGCAGCCCGACAGGCCCCGAATTGCATCATGCGCCAGCGGCGGCCATCTTGGGAGCGCGGGAGCCCTCTCCGTTTCGCTCTTCACTCGCCTCGGGTTCGCTCTTGGGGCTCCGATTTTCCCTGAATTTTGCATCCGATGGTGCCCAAGTGCGTCAGCTATCGCTACAGGCGTCAGAAGTATATAGAACTCTCGGGAATCAGGCTATAAAAGACAGGATATTTGCGGCGGTCACGGAGCCGATCAAACTCACGTCTGCTCCATTCAATATGGGACTTTTAAGTGACTCCATAAAAATGCTAAAGGTGATACCATGATTGATTTATTTTCTTAAAGGGATCTAACCCAAGATTTGAAGAGCGGATACTGTCTGCTTAACCCAATAAGGGGCATTAGGGGAAATCAAGGTAAAACAGAAACATTTACTCTTATATTTGGAATAAGAATGTGTCAACATATTTGGCACTGACTAATTAAGGTGTTTCTGTCTATCTCTTAACCCTCTTTATCCTTCCCTATCCCCAACCCCATTTTTGTCTGGCACTTTGGTTTTTTGATTTAATAATGATCATTTTCCGTCTACAAAACGTATATCATGATATCACTAGCATTTTTTTTTGTTATTATGTGAATGAACTTCCCATTATTTGTTAATGTTGGAATATATTTAAAAGATTTTCAGTAATATACTTAATCAGCCCTGATTTGAAGAAGGTCCTAAAGGTGACCGAAACACGTGTCATCTGAAGGGGCACTTACATATTAAACTATGTTTTGAAAAACTGGGCGCAGTCTCATCCTGGGTTTTCCTTCTTGTTCTAAACATTTATATGTGGTCTTCTCTTGGCTAAACCACTAACCCAGTGAGACGCGACCTTTGCCAAATCTTAGTGAGCAAACAGAATTTCAACAACACAAGGAAGATGTCGACATGTTAGACCAGACCAACATAGCCAAGATTTTGTGAAACTCCATAAAGGATGCCTGACAATTCTGGTTGCATGCATCAGTTTAAACCCAGAAACACAGAATCCATTGTATTGATAGGAGAAAGAAAGCTTCAACTCCAACTAATGACCATGCAAGAAATACCTCCAACAATTTTTTGGATACACGGGATGAACCCATTCTACCCTGGAAAAGTTGGAAAACGTGTTTCAATCACTGTGTGCCACAGGCTATGGCTTGAACTTTGCAAGTGAGCAGAAACAATGTTTGCTTGTGCACTGTCTAGGCAATTATGGCCAAGAACAATTTGAAAACTTTCCCACTCTCTTCGATGAAGAATCAGTGAATCTCACAGAATATGAGAAATGCATCCGAATGTTGGACAAACATTACATCAAATCTGTCAGTATCATACTTGAGAGATATCATTTCGGGAAGAGAAAACAAGAGATCGGGGAGACAGTAGAGCAATACATTACAGCTCTGAGAGGGTTAGCTGCTTCATGTGAACTTGGCAGTACCCTCAATGAAAGTCTGCAAGGCCAGCTTATGTTAGCATGCAATGATGGAAAGGTGAGAGAAGTCTTATGGTCACAAAGAAATCCAACTATTGATTTGATGACTAAGGTGGCTAAAGAGGTCAAACATACCAACACATGTTTTAAGGAGTTCGAAAAAAGGACTGAAACCGATATAAAGAGAGAAGAAAACATACAAGTGGTGGAGGTTCTAGCAGTGCAGGAGAAAAATGTTACTACGAAGAAACAAGGAGTTAGGAGAGAAAACATGACAAAGAAAAAAAGAACACGATTCAAGGAGAGGAAAGATGTGAATGAAAGAAAAATATGTTTTTGTTGCGATAGTTTTTATCATCTAGCTATTAGTGACAAATGTCCTGGTATTAGACCATTATGCAAGAGGCACAATAAGAAGGCTCACTTTACTAACTGTTGCAAGACAAAGGCTGAGAACGTTGAGTGTGTTGACAAGTTGTGCGAAAGAGCTAGAAGAATGTACCTTCATCATTGATAGGGAAATAAACAATGTGGAAGATGAGGATGCTGACCTTGAGAAACCCATGTCAACTATAAAAATCGGTAGTATAAAAATGGACATGGTAATTGACTCTGGAGCCAAGTATACCTTGCTACCCAGGTCAATTTTTGAAGCATAAATGGGGAAGGATATTGGTCTGAGTGAAGTAGATGTTAAACCGGTAGCTTATGTTGGAAAACGCATTGACCTAGAAGATTGGTTCTGGTAAACCATGCGATTTAAGGGCAGATCAGCTAAGGGAAAAAATATACATTTCCAGCAAAGGGACATATCCACTACTGAGTTGATCACATCAAAAAAGATTGACAATTAAACTCAATGCGAATGCTGATGAGACAGTTTACACCATAGATTATGCCAAATCACCAGAACTATTAATTGGGCAATCTAAAAAAATGTAGGCATAGAATTTGCATGACGACCAAAGCTGTTCCAGTGGTGCAAAAATTAAGACCAATATCCCTGGCCATTAGAGCTACTAGGAAAGAGGAACTGGAGAAAATGGAAGCACGAGGTGTGATAGAAAGGGTTGGATCCTCAGAGTGGGTCTCACCATTAGTCATTGTTCATAAACCCAATGGGAAACTTAGATTGTGCATTGATTTGAGGTGTGTGAACCAATGTGTAATACCAGACAGGCATCCCTTACCTAATATAACAGACATGCTAGGCACAATCAATGGTGCAAGGGTGATGAGCACTTTCGATTTAAGGTCTGCATATCAACAAATTGTATTACATCCTTTTTTCTAGAAATGTAACTTCTTTTGTTACCCCTGAAGGTTTGTTTCAATGCAAACACATGCCTTTTGGACTGGAATCAGCAGCAGCGGTATTTCAGCGCATAATGTACCAATTGTTTCACCACATGGAAGGGGTATTGTGTTTCCAAGACAATGTGCAAGTATATGGCAGAACACAGGACAAGTACCATTTTAGACTTCAGAGAGTGTTAGACACCTGTAAGGAAGCTGGCCTAATACTCAGTAAAGACAAATGTAAGTTCAATCATTCCAACATACAATACTTAGGACATGAAATATCTGAACAAAGCATTAGGCCAAAGAAAGACCTAGTGGACACCATTTAAAATGTTCCCAGTGCCAATAAGAAGGAAACATTAATACCCTTCTGAATACTATGCCATGTTTATTCCTGAATTGGCTGATCAAAAATATCACATGAGGAAACTAGTGAAGAAAGGAGTGAGGTTTCAGTGGGATGATAGATGTGAACATGAATTTGAGATAATAAAGGTAGCTTTAAACAATGCACCCACTTTGAGGAGTTTTGACCCCAACAAGAAAGGTATACTCACAACACATGCAAGAAATCATGGTCTGGGGGCAGTATTATCTCACATAGATGAAGGGAAGGAATCTCCCATTGCTTTTGCATCCAGGTTTTTAAGGAAGGCGGAACATAATTATTCCACAATAGAGAAAGAGCTCCTAGCAATCAAGTGGGCGATTGATAAGTTCTGCCCTTTGTATTCAGGTCAGATCACAAACTGCTAAGGGAAATATTGATGGTGAAAGGTTTAGACAAAGTGTCTTTAAAGTGTCTTCAAGAATACATAAGTGGGTTGAACATTTGCAAGATTGCAACTGGGAAATAGAATATGTACTGGGAGTAAAGGACAAAACAGCTGCTTGTTTGTCACGGTTCACCAATATTATTAAAGGGGATACTGATGATGAGAGTGAAGTGGATCAAGTTTTAAGCATTAACCGAGAGATTTTTATCAGATAGAGAGTTGGAAGAAGCAATGTTGGCAGATGAAGTACTCAAGAACGTCAAAAGATTTCTGGAACAGGGCATTAAAGGTAGTGAAATAAGAAAAGGGACCATGCCAGATACAGTTAGACATGTTTTTGATGAGTTTCTAGTAAACAAAGGCATGATTTTGAGAGGGGACAAGATTACTGGTGGCCGGAATGGACTTGCAGGTAGGGAGATTAATCAGAGATGGTTGTGGTTGTGAAGATTCGGCAAAGGGTTGTACCAGGAGAGTTGAACCCATGACGGTGTTGTCTATTCTGTCCGTACCTTGGGAACATGTAGGTTTAGACATTGTGGGACCTGTAAGAAGTCAAGGGACTTTACTAATTTGTATTGTATTGATAGATATATTATCTATATGGATGGAGATTGAATGTGTACAGAATGTCTGTTCTAGATACATTACATTTCTGGAAGACATTTTTAAGAGAGAGGGCTATCCCACAACCATTATAACTGACAATGGAGTTCAACTTGTGTCTGAAGAAATTGAGACATTTCTTTAGGAAAATGGCATAGAGCATAAAACTAGTTTAAAATATCATCCAGAGACCAACAGAATTGTTGAAAGATTCAATAGAGTCATCAAGAATTGCATCAAGGGTGCCATTTCAGGGGATGGGTATTGGAGGAAAGCAGAGGAGGACACAGTAGTTGCACATAGGTTTACACCCCATGTCCATATGGAGGTTTCTCCATTTGAAATCTTGAGAGGAAGGAGACCCAAAACCAGAGCTTGCCCCCCGTGGTTGGGCAGAGCATTCCAGAAAGACATTGGGCCTCATTACAATTATGCCAGAAAAAAATCATAATTATCGGCATACCGGGTGCTACTGTGTCCATACGACACTGCTGCCAGAATCAACAATTGATTCCATGTCAGCGTGAATGCGCATCCCAGCATGCCAGAAATGGTTGCACCGGCATGCCAGTAATACCACCGAACTCCCCCAAAAAAACCCACACTGGCACCCTTGCTGCTGGTGACTCTGAATCTGGCTCCATGCTACAGGACTCACTGGCACCGTTGTTACCAGTGCCGTTATTACCGTGACCAGAAATAACGTGATCGCTGGAACAGGAAATAGACCAGCGGCCATTAACAAAACACAATCAATTGCAATCCTCTGTGCACAGGAGTGACAGCCACATCCCAAGCACAGATAATCAACCAGAGACATGTCGGCCACAGTATCTGCAGCACGGAGGTGCAAGCCGCAGTTCAGCCCGGCTGAATTAAACATGATGGCTGACACGCTAGTCAAGCATGCTGATGAAGTTTTCAGCAGCAACCTACGGTGGCAGGCACAAATGGGCAAGAAGGTAATCTGGGAGGAGGTGGCTCGGAAGGACATGGCTGTCGGGACAACACCCAGAACAGCCTGGGACTACCACAAAAGGTGGGACGATCTACGTCTCAGGGTGAAAAACCTCCTGTCAACACAGCGCACCCAGGGCATGGGCACAGGAGGCGGACCTTCATCTCCCATCCGCCTGCAGCCATGGGAGGAGACATGCAGCACCGTTTTATATCTCGAGGCCATTGAGGGAGTAGGTGCAGTGGAGGCTGGAGGTCTGACATGAGGTGAGGCTGCTCAGTTCCCATAAGCCCAATGTCAGATCACACACCTTGTACCCTTCATACAATTGAGTAGGCAAACATGCCAAGTATGTAGTGCCCAACCCAAGTACAGCCCTGCTGGCACCCCCCCTCAACCTGGTTGCACACATCCCCATCACCCTTGCAGCCAAACCACATTCGTACATCACTCACACATCACAGAGGCCCCCTGTATCACCCTCACAAGATGCGCCTGCTGGCACTCAGACACACATCCCCCTGACACAGCCCACCTTCTCTTGCCACCGCCGTGCTAACACATGGCCAAAGTTACGTCAGTGTCAAGCACCTCCACCACCAGAAAATGACCAGCCGCACACATCAATGATTTATGTGGGCTACTCGTCCCATCCATCATGGCCCATCCCACAAATTCATCACCAACGCAGTAAGTTCCATTGACAGCATTCACATGTGTAACACATCCATGTCACAACCAGCCTCAACACAATATCATACAGCTTGTGTGGCATACCCATAATACCAAAACTGGGAAACAACAGTACACCACACAACAGCCACTGCACACACCATGTTGCCACACCACACATGCACCCGCACAGCATCCCCGATACTGGCACGTGTGCACCATGCCATGTCCACCACCATGTCCATGACACAGCATTGTCACCTGAAAGTAATAGCACTTATGTCTGTCTCATGAATCCACACCCATCACTGATGCCCTGCCTTTCTGACCCCCACAGGCACACCATCTTCAAATGAGTAAGACTAGCCAAGCACATCCCGGCCCACCAGACCACGCTGGTGACGGACCACCCCCACATCAACACAGGACTCGACTGCATCCTCCAGCAGACATGAGAGGCCAATGACTCCTGCATCCCACCAGCCACCCACCATCCCAGAGGCACACACACCCCTGCCACCACCCAACCAGGAGGCACCTGCACACCTGCCACCACCCATCAGGAGGCACCTGCACCCCACACACCACCCAATCAGGAGGCACATGCATCCCAACCCAGCCACCACCCAACTTGGAGGCACCTGCATCCCAGCCACCACCCAACCAGGAGGCACCTGCACTCCTTTTGCAAGGGGGTCCAGAAGGGGGTCCAGATGACAACATTGGGGATGACGGGGGAGTAGGAAGCGTGGCAACAAACTTCAGCTATGAGGAGGCTGAGAGCTTCAGTCCCGTGGGCCTAATGAGCCCACAACCCCACAACCCCCACCCCTACACAATGTCAGGGATATTGAAGGGCACCTGTCCAGAATGGAGGCACATCAGGAATCCCTGGTTTCAATGGTCCAACAGCACCTGCATGAGGCCCAACTCATGCGGGAGGGTCTTCAGACCAGCTCCAGGAGGTCCACACGGTCACAGGGCAGAGCCACAGGTGCCATTTTGCATTTGGCATGGCGTATGAGGGAGTGGAACAATGTGATGTCCTCCCTGGTTGAGACAATTTCCATGTGGTGCAGGCCCTCTTGGACCAAAGGCACACGCCCACGCCAATGGCTCACTTCACAAGTTCCACTACAGGGAGATCCCTTCAGAGCAGCCAAGCCGTCGCTCTGAGCAGCTGACTCAGCCTGCAGAAGCATCCAACCCTGTGCCTAAAAGGGGACAGAAATAGGATAGGACACTGATTGGGTGGATTTTGGGAGGGACAGTTGGGGTGGGGGTGTGGGGATAGTTGGGTAGGGGGTTTGGGGAGGGATAGTTTGGTGGGATAGTAGAGGGAGTTAAGGCTTTTCACTAATGTAAATAATTGTTTTTGTCACAATATATTTGGCGTTGAAAAAGAAATCATGACTGGACATTGATCTTTCAGTGTGAGTGAATGTATTCATGTCCATTGCCAGGTGCCCAGTGTGCTAGATGTCCTGTGCTGTGTGTGTAATAGGTGCTCACAAATAGTGGTGTGTGAGGTTTTCACGTGTGACACATCCCTCCATGCCATCTGGACACGGTGCAATAGCCAGCTCATCGTCATTGTCATCCTCAGCCTCTGGTGGGTGCATGTCCATGTCGGGGGACAGTGGGACATTGCGTCTGATGCACATGTTGTGCAACATGCCACAGGCAAGCACAATTTTCCCCACCTTTTCAGGGCTGTACATGAGTGCTCCTACCGATCTGCTGAGGCAGCAGATCAAGGCCTTCAACAAGCCAAAAGTCTGTTCAATGGTGCAGTGAGTATGTACATGGGCACGGTTGTATGCCTGCTCGTGGATTTGTGGGGTTGCCTGATGGGGGTCATCATCAGTGGCATCAGGGGATACCCAGCATCACCTGCACAGGATCAACAGAAAGTGTACATGTCAATTTACTAGTCATTTCATGTTGGCACAGGCTATTTAGTGTTCATTTGAGAAGACAAACATGCACAAGCATAAATGAAATTAGCTAGCATATGTCAATTTTCGCGTACCAGAACAGCACTTTGTCAGAATGAGTGTGGGGGGGGGGGTTCTGTGCACTGGCATTCACATGGGCCATTCACAGACAACATGTCCTCTGACACTTTTTGTACAACTGACACACATGGAATGGATGTAAATGTCATCAATGTGTTACAAATGAATCCCAGCTATATGGCATGTACGATGGTATATGAAATGCATGTGTGATTGTGCGGTTGTGACAGTCTCCCTGTCCAATTTGTGTACAGAGAAAAGGTGTTTTGTGGGTGGGTGATTCAGTATTCTCTGGGTGAGCATCATGAGTTGTGGTTTTTCTTCACTGTGTATATGCCTGTCATTGTCACTATAGTGCATTCTGGTACATGTAGTTATTTTGTTTTTCGCTGTACCAGATAGATATAGTTAAGTATGCACTGGGTATTTTTCATACATGGATACACGCCGGTCAATGTCTTGCACTCTGTCATGCTACTACTGTGCTGCACCTTGAGTAACACCTACACACTAGTACATTTCATGCACTCCCAACACTGAGTGGGGTCATCTCCACTTCAATGTTTGAGGTTACTTGTTTTATAGTTGTCGGTAATTATGTTCCTTGCTCTTGTTCTTGATCTGCCTTCCCCTTTTGCCACCCTATCCGGCCTCTGTGCACTTACATGGAGGTGTTGTAATAATTTACAGAAATCGTTGTGGGAGTAATGATGGATTCATGCATGCAGTGTGCACATCCACTGGTCTTGGCTGGCATACTGGGCCATAATACGACACTGAACATGCCTAGTCGTTAGACTCTCCCAGCAGCTAGGTATGCTATGCTGTTCCACCCCAATTCAACACTGCACATGGCCTAGTAGTTAGACTCTGCCAGCAGCCAGGTATGCTATGCTGTTTACTGCCCCCCCCAATTCAACACTGCACATGGCATAGTAGTTTGACTCTCCCAGCAGCCAGGTATGCTACCCTGTTTATTGCCCAGCCCCCAATTCAACACTTCACATGTCCTAGTAGTTAGACACTGCCAGCAGCCAGGTATGCTATGCTGTTTACTGCCCCCCCAATTTAACACTGCACATGGCCTAGTAGTTAGACTCTCCCAGCAGCCAGGTATGCTATGCTGTTTAATGCCACCCCCCCCTAATTCAACATTGCGCATGGCCTAGTAGTTAGACTCTCCCAGCAGCCAGGTATGCTGTGCTGGTTACTGCCCCCCCAATTTAACACTGCACATGGCCTAGTAGTTAGACTCTCCCAGCAGCCAGGTATGCAATACTGTTTACTGCCCTCCCCCCCATTCAACACTGCACATGGCCTAGTAATTAGACTCTCCCAGCAGCCAGGTATGCTATGCTGTTTACTGCCCCCCCCAATTTAACACTGCACATGGCCTAGTAGTTAGACTCTCCCAGCAGCCAGGTATGCAATACTGTTTACTGCCCTCCCCCCCCATTCAACACTGCACATGGCCTAGTAATTAGACTCTCCCAGCAGCCAGGTATGCTATGCTGTTTAATGCCACCCCCCCCCCCCCCAATTCAACACTGCACATGGCCTAGTAGTTAGACTCTCCCAGCAGCCAGGTATGCTGTGCTGGTTACTGCCCCCACCAATTCAACACTGCACATGGCCTAATAGTAAGCCTCTCCCAGCAACCAGGTATCCTATGCTGTTTACTGCCCTTTCCCCCTGTTCATCACTGCACATAGCCTAGTAGTTAGACTCTCCCAGCAGCCAGGTATGCTATGCTGTTTACTGCCCCCCATTCAACACTGCACATGGCCTAGTAGTTAGACTCTCCCAGCAGCCCAGTTTGTTATGCTGTTTCCTGTCCCCCCAATTCAACACATACATGGCCAGTAGTTACACTCACCCAGCAGCCAGGTACGATGTCCAGCGTGTCGTGCCATGTACCGAGGCAGCGTGGAGGTGCGCAGCACCATGGAGTCATGTGTTGACAAGGGATATCTTACACAGCAATGGGTAATGAGGTGGCGGGCATAATACACCATCTGCATGTTCAGCGAATGAAAGAGCTTCTTGTTGCGGTACACTGCCTCCACAGCATGTCTGGCCACCAGATCCACATATGTGTAGTCCACTGCACCAATGACGTTAGGCATGCCTGCAAGGGCATGAAAGGCAATTTTTGTGACATGTCCCTGGTCAGCAGTCCTGGGCAGGCTGATGTGGTCTTGGACGTTACAAAGGAGTGCATCAATCACCTGGAATAGCACATGGGAGAACTAGGGTTGTGAATACCATGCAGCTCACCAACAGTGTGCTGGTATGTGCCTGTGGCCAGAAGGTGCAGCACAGACACTACCTTCAGCAAGGGGGGGGAATTGCTGTGCAGATATTGATGATGCTGACCAGGTCCTCATGGATCAGGTCCACTATTGAGGTGATGGTGTCCCTGTCTAGCCGGCACAGGGTGTTGATCTGGCCTGGGCTGAGGTTGAATGGTGTGGCCCTTAAGTGAGGGATTGGTGCCTGCATGTGGATGCACCTGCTGGACATTGGGTATTTGCTGGGCCATGATGGCCCTTCTTCTCCTCAAGCGCCTCTACTGTATCCTCCGTCTCACTGCCTATTAAATTAATATCTCTGCAGACATGGCCTCCAGCTCCAGTACTGCTAAAGCTACCGCTAGCATTGTGGTGTTGGAAGGGGCGTGGGGTGTGGGAGTGGTCCTTTTGTCCTGTGGCACAGCCCACTGGGTCCACCTGTGCTGATTTTGAGCACCTGTGGCATGTTTCTACACACTAGATTCCAGATAACGGTTGGTGTGCGATGCCAGTCTTTCTGGCATCATTTTCACGTTGTTACCAGCATGTCCATGCTGGTGATTGCATGTCTGTGCACCTCGGAATGTGCACTTACTTATGCCAAGCCGGTATCTCAGGCACAGCTTCTGCGTGTCTCCACAGATACCGGCAACAGTGTTGCTGAATGCAGTGGGTCACTTGCGATGCCGGTATTACCGGCATCACAACTGGGACTACGCCTGTCCGGAAAAAGGTGCCATTACGGATACACGAGCACCAATATTTCCGGATCAGCATACATGTAATGAGGCCCATTCACTTTAACATGGTCAAGGAGAATATTATTAAGAGACAAGCAAATAATAGAATTGCTTTGACATTAGGAAAGCAGCAAAAAAAATGCTCTGTTAAGGACAGTGACTGGGTAAGGATAAACCGTCCACATTTAGGGGCAGGAAGAGGTATTATTGATTGTTCGGAGCCCATGAAGATTCTGAAGAACTTTCACAGAGCAGTTAAAGTCTCAGACGGCAGAGTGTGGAATGTTAACGGAGTATTCAAGTGTGTGAATGGAAAACATAATAGCATAGATACCACATTCAAAACGTTAACAGGGAAAATAAATATATCAACTCTAGTAAGGAAGAGAGCGGTGGATAAGGGAGTTGTCTAACTAGCACCAAACTTGTGTGTGGTAGATCTTTGTACCTGAGAGACTATGTGAGTTAGATATAGGATACACTTCAAAGAAAATTGTTACATTACATAACCATCAAGGAATACATGTATGCAAATATTAAGTTTTGAATTGGCTACATAGCCATCAAGGAATGCAAATATGCACTAGGATGAATGTTGTTAATCAACAAAGTGAAGTTGTCCTTTAGTGGTTGGGTTTTATACTACTAGATAAGTACATATATAGCAAATTTACTATGTAGTTCTTTTCTTGTCATACACTATGTGAAATGAGTTGTATTTCCTGTTCACATGTTTTGTTATATTTTGTATTATCTAATGTAAAAAAGGAAGATGTGTAGTATTTCATGTTTCACACATCCCATGCCATGCTGAGGTAAGCGTGGAGTGTGGAATGTGGAGTATGGAATACAAGGAGAACAATGCAGAGAGAACGGCAGTTGAAGAGATTGTGTTAAACCAATGGGCACTCGAATAAACCACAGTAAATAATCGTATCCCCAAGTCTGTGATCCACATCTTGTCAACGCCAAAAAAAAAAAAGAAATGTGAAACCCTGTTCAATACCTATTTATTTTTATAAACCATTTATTTTACCTTTCCTTCTTCAATGCAATCTCCATAAAAACGGAACAAGAAACCATGTGTGAAAAGCTTTGTTAGAAACCCTTCTAAACACCTATGTGACTCCTTGCAATGAAAAAAAAAAAAAACATAAAGGAACCTTTGCGGGAACGTTGTAATCTCCATTCCGTTAAACAGTAACCATCCACAAAAAAGTAAGAAACAAATGAAACTTTCATGACACTTTTTTTTCTAACGCCGTCCCCCCACCTACAAGTTAGCATGGATAACATAAAAACCTAAAGCATTTCTTGAGTAGCATTTTGTCTTCCTACGTGCTGGTGAATGTCTGGGAAAATGTTGTCAAAGCGCAAGCACAGACTGTTGTGATTTATTCTGGTTCCTCATCTGTGGGTTTGGCTGTTGTAGCCCAGGGGGTTGATGAATGCGTAGGGACAACAAACATTGGACAACAATAGCACATAAAGTGAAGGAAATGGTGCAGGCCCACAGCACTATCATGGGGTCAATCTAGGAGATCCCTCTGGTTAATGTAGGAGGAGGTGGGAACAGTGCTGGCATTCTTCTGGAGGATATGATAGGTAGGGGAGAGAAAGAGGTGGCATAGGCCCTCATTACGACCCTTGCGGAAAGCGACTGACCGGAGCGCCACAGCGTAAATAGCGTTTCCGCCATTGTACGAAGGAGCAAAGTGCGGCCCATTCCGACCCATCGGGCACGAGCACCACGCCACGGCGGAAGTGCAAAGTCCGCGATGGCGGAAATGACCCCAAAACGGCCCACACCGCCGCCGTACGGCGCCCTAGGTGCAATACCGCCACCCCACTTAGCGGTCACCGCAGTGTGCGCCTACCGGAAAGTACGGTGCCCGGAAATATACGGAAACGGAAGTTAAAACATGGGCCCGGAACGGGAAACATCCCGGCGTACACCTATAAAAACACCAAAACCACACAACCACTAAAATCACTACCCTGAAACACACCCCAACCCGTCAACCACCCTAGCGAAACCACGAAAAATGGGAAAAGTAGCGAAGAAAGCGTGCGACCGCAAGCGGCCCACTTCTCCCGTGAGGAACTCACCGTGCTAACAGAGACCCTCCAGGAGAATGCAGCCGTCGTCTTCTCCACGCAAATGACCAGGACGGCACTTGCAAACAAGAAGGCCATATGGGCTCTGGTGGCACAGCGGGTAAGTGCGGTGGGGACCGCACCCCGCACCCCACAGCAATGCCGCAAGCGATGGGACGACCTGCGGATACGCGTCCGCAGCATACTCTCTGCCAACCGCAACATTGCCACAGCCACCGGGGGAGGTCCTGAATCACCCATCAAGTTGACCCCCTGGGAAGAAATCTGTGCCTCCACCATCGGAATGGAGAGCATAGAGGGAGTCGGAGGGATGGAGAAAGGAGTGCAGACATCCGAAGATTCAGGTAGGTGGGCCAGATAAAACAATGCCAAATCCACAAAGTCCAACCATGTGAAGTACCATGCGTCCACATAGTGCAACAGAAACACATGTCCAGGAGAACGTCCACACACATCGGCCTGAAAGCGCACGTCAAAACCCACAATAAATACATAAATAATTAAAAACCCCTAATACACGCACTACACGTGCAGCAGGCACACCCTAACTGCAGGCTGCCAAACAACTGCACCCTCACTCCACACACAAATCAAAGCACCTCCAAGACCCCGACCCAAATCACCCTCAGGTACCACCCCAATGCATGTGATACAATGCCATTCCAATTCCCACTGACCCATCAATAACCCTCGCCCTCCTTTACTCCACCACAGGGTCCGATCCAAACGACGAGCTACAGGACACCCCTACCAGCACACCTGCAAAGAGGGCCAAGACCAACGGCCAGAGACCCTCCACCTCAGCTGCACGCATCAAGACACGGCAGCAGCACAAATCAGGTGGCAGCACAGAGGAGGGAACATCAACAGGCACCCCAGCAGCCAGCATGGCCACAACACCACCACCACAGGTCCCCCCAATGGATGCCACAGAAGGCACTGCCTCTGGTGGCAGCAGCACCATAGGTGACACCCCATTGATGGCAGCATGCTCGGACACAGAAGACGGGGATGTCGAGGTCAGATCCATCCATGACCTGTCCCAATCCCCCTGTCTGTCCCCTCCCGTACAACATGAGGATACCACGCAGGTGCAGCCACAAGACGACGACTGGCCATCCCCCACAAGCCCTGTGGCAAGGCAACATGAGGACAACAGCCCCTCTGTGACACCACCGCAAATGGCCATGGCCCAGCAGAGGCAACAGTCCCTCGACAAGTTAATCGTCCAACAGCAGCAAATGGCCACACTCCTCAAGGGCCATGCCGATGAATGTGGGGGCACCAAGGCAGACATAGAAACATCAACAGAGACACTTAGGGCAGAAATGGAGAGAGGTACAGAGACGCTAAGGGCACAAATTGAGAGTAGCACCGAGAGCCTGAGAGTCCAAATGGAGAGTAGCACCGAGAGCCTCAGGGGGGAACTGCATGCGACGTCCAAAGACGTATGTGCCGAACTTGCCGCAGTGCGCCGTGTGCTCACTGAGCTCTCGCAAACCCTTAGGGACATGCATGGACGTGAGCAGGCAGACACATCATCCGTTGCAAGTTCCGTCCAGGGCAGCCCCCAACGTAGATCTGGAAGGAACCTGCGCTCCACAGGCAGGGGTGCCCCTGATACCCGCAGAGGGGGCATGCAATAGCGACAGCCCACTGACAATGAGCATCTTTGGACACTGGTGTTCGGGGGGGAGGTAGGAGGGTGGAGGGGGTGTGTTGGGCTCACTTGGGTGGCGGGTCGATAGGGTGTTCAACATGATATCACATATGCCATAAAAAGTGCACGATCAACCAATGAGAAGTGTGGACATTGATCTTTGTGTACTAGGCCATCATAGGCGTACAGTCCATATTGTGCATGTCCCAGACACACGCAGTGCCACGAGTCCCGTGTCCATGCATCAGCCACCAGGCGTGAGTGCTAGAAGCATACATCAATGAGATGCTGACGAATGTCACGGCCCTCCGGTGCCTCGCAGACTCCATGAGGTGCTGCCACATCCCCACCCTCATCATGACCATCATCAGGTGCTTGCAGTTCTGCGTCAGGGGGCATGGGCACATTTCTACGTACGCACATGTTGTGGAGCATGACACATGCCATGACCATCTTTGCAACCTTCTCATGGCGGTACAGGAGTGCCCCGCCAGACCTGCTGAGGCAGCGGAAACGGGTCTTCAGTAGGCCGAATGCCTGTTCTATGACTACACGGGTACGTGAGTGGGCATGGTTGTAGTCCTCCTCATGCTGGTCCCGTGGGTTCCGGACTGGTGTGAGGAGCCATCTCTTCAGTGGATATCCAGCATCACCTGTATGTGGACGAGAAACGTATGATGTGGAATGCCATTGATACGTACGCACACCCCCCCCCCTTCCTGGCAGGTCATTGACAATTCACATACCCCACATCATCATGCATGTAATGAGACTCACCGAGTAGCCAGGATCTGTTCCCTGCGTGTCGTTCCATGTAGCGTGGTATTGTAGAGTTCCTCAAGACCATAGAATCATGGGTTGATCCAGGGAATCGGGCACAACAATGTGTAATGATCCTGTTTGAGTCACACACCATCTGTACATTCAGGGAATGAAATTGTTTTCGGTTGCGGTACTGGGCCTCCATGGCATGTGGGACGACCAATTCAACATGGGTGCAGTCGATGGCACCAATGCAACCCGGTATGCCGGCAAGTGCATGGAATCCCACTTTTGTGTTGGTAATTTCCTGCTCCGAGCGTGGTAGAGAGATGTAGTCGTCTGCGTGCTTCAGGAGGGCATCGAGCACTTGCAATAGTGTCCGTGAGAACAGTGGCTGAGAAATGCCATGCAACTGTCCGACTGTGTGCTGGTAGGTGCCTGTGGCCAGGAAGTGGAGTACAGACACCACCTTCAGTAGGGGTGGGATGGCGGTTGGGCTATCTATCATGCTGACAAGGTCAGCCTGTGTCATGTCCACAATGGCGGCTATGGTGTCCCGGTCCAGACGGTAGAGGGTGTGGATCTGCTCATCAGTGAGGTTGAACGGATGTGCTCGGAGGCGTTGAATTGCGGGCTGCCTGCGTGGTGGTAGTGGCTGTGCTGGTGGGCCTTGCTGGCCCTGCCTTGGCCTCCTCCTCCTCCTGCGTCTCCTCTGTGCGGCTGGTTGTAGTTGGTGTTCGTCTACTTCTTGGAGTCGGAGCACTTGCAGTGCTATCAGGTCCCCCAGGGCCAACATCGCGAGTCCTGCCGGTAGCATTTCGGTGTGGTTGTGGGAGGAGACTGGCTGTGCAATTTATGTGTTTTCAGGCTGTATGGCCTCCACCTGTGGTGATTGATTCCACCTGTGCAAACTGCTCTCCCCTTTGGCCGAGCACGTCCCGCGCACAACGCTGCAATTCGGGGAATTGTATCTTGCTATTGTAATCATGTATTAGTACCCGATGGCCGTGTAAGATTGGTTGATATGTTCATTCTGCTGTGGTCCCATTGTTTCACATACTATCTGTGCAGTCGCGAACAGATTTGTGAGGGGTCAGTGGGACGTAGTACTCGAGTAACGGTGGGCCCTCATGCATCACTGTACCGAGTTGCAACGACGGGCGGGGCGTCCCATTCGTGGGTGAAGGCAGTTGCCATTTTCACACACAGCCGCACTCGATGGGATGATTAGTGATTTCAAACGGCCACAGATGCCTTTTCGACGTGATGTTGCAAATGAGGAATTCGAAGGGCGGCGCTTTCGGTTTCCAGCTAGCGGCGAGGAGATGCCCACAGGTCTGACTGCAAATGTAACGTTCTATTGTTCTATGTCCTTGAGACAGGGCCCATGGCGAGGGAGCAATGATTGATATGAATAGTTTGGGATGCGCAATAGCTACGTGGGCGATGAGGCCGTCCGTTCCCAAATACATGTTACTTCACAACACTGGAATTACGGGCTGGGGCACTGTGGATTTAGCAGGCTGCATAACGCACAGACTCAATGGATGTTTCTAATGTCATGTGAGTAATTATTCAGGCATTTTGATCCCGGGATGAGGGAATGATGGATGGATGCATGGGCAGGTGATTTGATACAGAGTTTGCCATGTACAGGGCTTCTTGGGATCTATCCGCCTCCCCTACGCTATGTGATGCAGGGCTGCCATAGTGGGACCATCGTCCATCTGGCCTTGTTGAGCCCTCCCTGTCTCGAGGCGCCCTCAGACACTCGTTTGCGATGGTGTTTGCACCTCGATATAGATGGTTATGAGTCGCAAGTGGTTTTGGGGTGGTGATGTTCCTTTGGAGTGGGCTAGCATGCATATGGCTGTGGATTTCGTGTGATCATTGAAGTGAGTTGTTGGTATGTAGTTCTGATGGCCATTCTGTTCTTTTTCTTTTCTTTTGGTTGACAGGTATCTCCTCCCCTTTTGCCACTGCCATCTGTATGCCACTCCTGCAGATGGATTTTACTCCCGACACCTGCTGCTTCGTGTTAATCAGTGGAGCAGCATTACGATCTTATGGGACGATCGCCAATGGGCCACATGCCCTTACGCAGTACTGGTGGCTCGGAGCAACATTTCGGCCTTTCAGCTGGACTAGTGCCTCCCCATTGGGACGGCCCTGCGGTTCTGTGCGCTTCCATGTTGCCTTTTCGGACGTGAATGTGGCTCTGTGTACCATGGGGGAACAGGGCGACACACAGGTAGTGGCTGGTCATTTCTTGCGGAAGCAGCCCACAATGGTGATTGGTGTTTTGGATTTCATGGCCTGATGGCTGTATGTGCTTGGTGATTTTGATGTGCATAAATATCTATTCTGATTTGGCCCGTGTAGCGTTTTTCTTTGCAAGTGATGTGGCATATGCCTATTTGGGGGGCGATGTATTGTGAGGAGATCTGCATTGGGTTCCAGCTTCGGGGTTTCGTTGCGTGGTACTGTGCTGTGCGCGTTTGCCTACGAAGCCCAGTGAGGTCAGGGATGGGGGCTGCCAATATGCCAGTTTGAATGTTGTCATGCTCAGGGGCGGGGGATTGGGTTTTGTGTAACAGATGCCGGTCAGCCAGGTGGACTGGTTGAATGATGTGGTTTTCGGTATATTGCTGGTCACAGGTGCCTGTGTTTGCGTGCGTTTCTTGGTGGGGGACTGTGGTCATGTCCATTGGGATGGCTTCTGTATTCGTGCCATCTGTGCCCTGCAGCTCCCATTGGCCCCTGTTGTGTTTCTTTTGTTCGTTGGCATGCATGGGTGACTTGTACATTTCAATGGTTGCATTGTGGCTTCATTGCACCTACGGGGAGTTGTACTTTGTGGGCAGGGAGCGGTGTACAGGCACTCAGTGGGGCCGTTTACGGTTGATTCGCGATGCCGTACTTCTCGCCATGGCGGAATGGTACATTCCGCCATGCCTGATGGCGTTAGGTACATGTCCGCTAGGGTCGGAATTGGCGTACCGTTGCACCATGGTGGTGTTTGCGGTTTGGCATGGCGCGCGCGCGCGTGCTTGGTGCAGTTAGCGTTGGCGTTCACTACGGTGTCGCTAATGGCTTCGTACTTTGCGGTGACGGGTCATAGTCGCACTGAGCGCTATTCGATGGCGGTATTGCATTTCCGCCATCGTTTTTCGATTTCCGCCAGGGTCGTAATGAGGGCCATAGTAATGTTAGAGGTGCAGCAGTGGCGCACTGATGGCAAGTGCCATCAGGAGAAAGAAGGCAATAGGGTGGATTTGTGACAAAAACAGGAAGAGGTGGTACTGCAGGAGGATTATTGAGGAATGGTAGCACAGGATGGATCATGAGGAGGCGGAGATGAGGGAGCAGTAAGAGGGGTAACATCAAGCGACTGTGAGGCAGCAGGTAGAACATATAAAGTGCAGTGGAGTAACTTTGCTGAAAATGTTGCGGGGGACATGGGTGGGGTCGAGGGAGGGCGTATGGTGGCTCTTAGGGATCGTTTCTGTCAAATTGTTCGAAACAATCTGGTCTAATGGTAGATTTGACTAAATTCGGTAACCACCATTAGTTCGAAGCCGAAGATACCGAACATGAAGAGCTGGGGTTGCGGGTGTGTCCCTCGCTCCCCATGTTAGGTATTTTTGGCTTAAACGGTTGCAGGGGTGTCCCCCACTTCCTCAGCATCGGGTGCTCGTGACCCAACAAAAAAAAAAAGAAAAAGGGTCGCTGCAGCGTCAGATCCAACCCATGTTAGATGGATGGATCTGATGCTGCAGGGTACAGGAGAGGCGGCGGATGGAGAAAAGATAAAAATGGGGGGGTTTGTGGGTGTATTGGCGGTTTGGGGTGACATGGGTTTGGTTTTTTTGTACCGAGGTAAAAACATATTTGCAGCAAAAATGACTAAGGTCAATTCTGCCGTGATTTTGTACCTCTGTCAAACAACCTAAATCCCTGAGGGATAACTAGACTACTACACCACAAGAGTCCATTGCTGTTGCTCTGTTATAACTTTCATAAGACTGGTGGCCTATCTCTAAAATTCAATTGGGCCCCTCCACATCTTAAGAAGGCCTGCCATCTACCCAGTGACACAACATAACATTCACAAACTTAATTCCAATACAACATACAAACAATGTATTATTTATCATTCATTCAGACACAAAAGTCAACACACATATGCTTGCATACACTCTCACTCACACACAAATGCACCCAGCACCTCTATTGACATGCACTGTGTGCACACATTCATATGTACATATACAATAACACATGAAAACAGTGGCGCAACGTCCATTGAGCAGACACAAGCTCGTCACCCCCTGATCCCTGACATTTTGGGCTAAGTTGACTTCACCAAGCTGAACTATAAAGCCATGGCCGAAAGGAACAGATTTACTGAATGTCAGCAATTCCCTTGATTTTTCCTTTCAAAGCAGAAGCCATCGATTAATGCAGTGCAGTGGGTGACCAAGTTTACTTGGTATACATTTCTAAATGCCATATATCTCCAAACTTGGGTTCTGCAAAGCACCATATATGTGTATGTGCTGATAGATTTTTTCTACAAGATTCTGACTGATTAAAATGAAGGTATGTTCATGTGTTGAAATGGCTACAAGCAGTGGAGTAACAAACCGGGAGAGGCGGGGGGCAAGGTGCCCCCTGTGGCTCTTTTAAAAGAGCCAGACCGGGACATTTGTCATTGGGACACCTCTCCCGTTCAGCACATCAAAGAGGGCGCCCAACGGCAAAGGTGTCCGGCTGGCAGGACAATATGTGCTGAGCAATTCCTGCTCAGCACGCTCATTGTCCTGGCAGCAGTACATCTTACCCGTTCCGAATGATAGGGGTGTCCCGCTGCCAGGACAAAGTCCCAAGGAGCTCCGGGCATCAGAGGATCCTCACCCTGCTCTGTATCAACAGAGCATTACAATGTGAGCCATTGGGCATTGATGGGAGGGAGGGAGCTACTATTAGCAGAGACTTTTGTCCCTTTAGAAATGGGAATGGGAGGGAGTGATCAGAAGTAAGAAGGGTGCATAATGTTGCATGCTTTATGAAATAATGACTATGGCTTTAAAACCCAAGGGGGGTTTGTTAGGCTCACATGGATCTACATGATGCTATTTTGACTTTGAATGCAGAATGGGGAGAATAAATCTAAAGCCATAGTCCCATTGCTCAACATATTTCTATGACAATTTATATGGTGTATGGTTAGTTTACTATGAAAGGCTAGTTTATTATGTAATGTGGTTTGCTCCGATGGCATTGCTATAAATAATTATTTAAGTACATGAAATGTAAAGCAAAACCTTCATAAATATCTATATCAACTAAACCTGGAAAGATGTGTGTGGTTGCTTAAATTGTCCACATCCCAGTTTCACCATTTACCCAAGAGTGTGATCCCGAGAAAATCATTTAATCACATTGTGCCTTATCTGCAGCTCTGCAAGTGACTCTGATTCACTTCAAAGCTTATCTTAATGTATCATGGTATTATAATGTTAAAGCCTAATGACTATAGAGTTGCTCCACTTATAACAATAGTGCACTTTAGGTTTTTTGCACCACAAAGTTATTTGTCACTTGGCTTATTTATGGCAACTTATTCTAAAGTCACTTCCATGGTGCCTCCAAGTATCAAAGAATGATGATGCGCCTTGCAATGTCCTTTTCTATGAAGTCACTTCTGTTGCGGCAGTCCATATAATATTAAGAGGTTTGCATGAAGTTTGCCTCAGAGGACTTGGACAGAGCTCTAATAGGTGAGTTTCCTGCATCTAGAATTATCTTTTTTTGTTGTGTGTTAAAATACCATATTCCACTAATGTTACCAAAAAAGTAGATTGGGCAGGGGTGGGTGGTTTGGGGGTGCCAATGAAACCATGTGGAATTCCACACACTGCATTTCGTTGCTCTCCCCACCTCCACACTCTTACAATGCTGGATGCTCCCCTGCTTAGTTTGGTAAGTGAGGCAGTTTTTGGTAGCCTGTAACCTGAACCATGACACCCATTTACTAATTTGCACCAAACCATCCTGAAAAAGTGTCTGCAAAACTCGAAATACTTTTTGTCAGTTTGGTGAAGATTATTTTTGCAGCGGGGGAAACGTTATACAGGGCTCCTAAAGGGTGCTTTTAACACAAAATCCCAAATGGGTCCTTCCGCGCACCTAAAGCAAAAACTGCTTAATAAATGTTCACCATGTTTGGAAGGCATATCGCACTCATTCATTTAACAGAATTGGCAGAGTACGACAGTTTTGCGTCACAGGTTTTCTCAGCTTGACTCTTTCCACTCTACTTGGGGAGGGCGCACCTTCCGCCAGCTTCATTTTGAAATTAGGATGGTGGTGCTTTAGTTGCATCTGAAAAGTGGAAAGACTAATTTTAGAGGCGTTGCAGAGCTGTGGCTTGCCACAGAGAATCCATCATTTGTTATTGTTAGTATGTCTTTATACCTGGGGCCTTAATATGTACTGTGAGCTCTGCTCACACTGTCCAAATGTGATACGCACCCTCACTAGAGTTAGCCCGTAAAACAGCCCCCCAACAAACATACACAAACACAATTAAAAATTATTATTAAAAAAAAAGTAGCTCTGCTCTGCTTTCAAATGCCGCCCGGGCCACGTCTCATGTTACACCAACCTAACCTCTTCACACTCACGCACCACCAGACAAAAACCAGGAAGCTCAATGAGCTTCATAGCTCCTGTCTGTGTGTCGCTGTGTGATGTTTTTACCCATGCATCCAAGCCCTACCATAAAACTGTGCATTACTGGCATTGAAAACATCATGATGGCCAGAACTCTCCAGAGAGTGCACAGGAAAAACATGAAGAATAGGCTGCCACCCATTTTTGCCTATGTTGTGAGCACAGGAGGGCACTCCCTAAAACCACCATTGGGCTACACACACAGTAGCCTGAAACCATTGGGAATGGCAATGCTGATTGCCAAAAGCAACCCAGAACTGTGGGGAATTCATTTTCTTAATGTCAAAATGGATGCAATACTGGTGCTCACCACTATCAGAAAGCCGGCGTTTTAAAACTACCAGACTTTTGTGTAAAACTGAACAAATGAACCCAAACCAGGCCAAGGAAAGACTTGCTAAGAGGTGAAGAGGTGGATACAATGTAAAACTATATTCTGAAATGACTTGAAGGAAGTAATTATTTAATGTATATATAAAAAATAGCTGGGGATGTCAGCAGCTTAAGTGAATTTGGGTTTAAAGCCACTAAAATCGAAATGTTTAGAATAAATGAGTGACCTACTTCTGAGTGTCACATAGGTTGCAATTGTTTAAATGTCATAGTTTTGAACTTAGAATCAGCATTATAGCTGCATGTGCAAACATTGTAAGTTGGATTTGAATGTAGAAAACTGGGAACTAAAGTGACATTTAGCTGAATTCTGCCTGACAACTACCCCTGACAGGAGTAAAACCTGCTCAGCCACTCTTCCCAGGCCTGGCTGCATCCTGCTGCCCCCACCAAAAGGAGGTGACACCTCTCTGATTGAATTAGGGGAGTGGTACCTGCAGACTGCAGGAAGTTGAACAAAGCCCTGTCCTGGACTCTGGCAAATGTTATATTGGGGGGGTCGTAAAATGGCTTCCTCTTGGGAGAAACTGGTAGGGGCAGTGCCTGTGAGAGCAAGCCGAGCTTGGGGGAAGTGCATAAACCAGAAATTCTACCATGTGCTTTGGAAAACCACACCCCTTTGGGGCCAGAGCATGATTTTAAAAAGATGGATAATTCATAGTGCGGACTTGTCAAAATTATATCAATAACATCATCATTTTTGTGATTTTTCTGTGCACATTTTAAGAGGTGTTAGGACTCTGTGGTATGTTCTTGGGGATAGTAGCGGAAAAAAAAGTTGTTACTCCAAATGTATGCATGTTAAAAATCTGACACTTTATCATCTGAAACCCATATCCCTGGTGCACATTTGTGTAAAATCTGGAAAGGTTTAGAGGTCGTTATCTGGATGAAAAGGGGAGAATTCTGTCATAGGTGGACACAACATCGTACAAAGACAGGGATCGGATGGTTTGGTGCTACAGAAAATATGTTAACTGGACCTATAATATTAGAAAAATGGTACATAGATAAATATGTATTTGGGTCAGAAATAGATTTGTGTGCAATTTGACAAGGTGAGGTTCCTCTGACCATAAAACCTACAGCATCACTCTGACACTCCATTTCTTTCCCCCAATCAAGGGAGAGAGGAAAGCTTGGCCAATGATAAGTGAGAGTGGCAGGATTAGCTAGGCCCAGGCACACACCCATTTTCAAAACACATAAAAGGAACATTGAAACCCAGGTAGAGACATTCGCTTTCCACTTTCTTGTGGGATGCTTTGCCGGGAGACTTCAGACTTCACATCCAGAGATCCAGACTTCAAATCCATCAATCTCCAGAGACCAGAAATTAACTCCAGAATTTGTAGCAGAGAGGCCTGAATCTTCAAGCTGAATCCTTTTCAGCAGGCCTCAAAACCAACCAAACTATTCAACAGCCGGGCGAGCTGTTTGAATTCTTTGCCAACAACTTTTGCAAGAACCTGTAGCAGTATCCAGAAAGCAGTGCTGTATCTGGAACCAGAGAGAACCAGAGACCAGTTCGCTGTGAAGAACTGCTAGCAGAAGTCCAGCCAATCCTGACCCGATCCGTGACGAAGTCGCAGTCCTGTCCAACATCTAGTGTGAGTACCCAGCTAGCACTGTGCCAAAACCAATCTCTTAGTTAAAATAATCTAATCCAAACTATTTTAGCCCATTAGAACTGCCTCCTAGAATTGTGTCATTCTGTCATCTTTAAAACTGAAAACTGTCATCTGTCATTCTGAGCTTTAAAATTTCAAATCCGAAATACTACCTTTACTAAATTGGCCGTATCTCCGGAACCGTTTGTGCTAGGAGCGAGTTTTAACTGTCATCTTAAAGCTAAGATTCTAAGCTTTCCAACGAGCCTAGACTTCCTACATCCTTATAGTGCCTCCATAATTGCGCTCGACGCACACAGCTAAATTTGCCGCGATTTGACATTTTGCTTAATTTCAGCCTTTCAGCCACGTGTAAAAATATTTGTCCTTGCTTTCCTTGCTGAAATTCATGTGCAACCTGACAATCATTCATAGAGCATTGCTAAAGTGATCCTGAATTAATTTAAGTATCCCTCACTCACCCTGAACCTCCTATAGGGAATTAAAAGTAATTTTAGCACATTTTTCAATTCATTGTTATTACATTCTAAGCATTTTGCCTGTGTTTAAAACTCCTACCTGTTTTCCTCTAAGCTTGCTAGGGGGGAACTGAATTATATTTTATTGCATTCCTGAGAACTGTGTGATTTCCTTCCATCTCTTTACCTTGCATAAAGGGGGGGGTGTATTGTCAAAGAAAAGTGATTACATTGTCTTTTGTTGAAGTCATATCAAGTTTATTTTCTGTACTGCATTTCATTCATCATTGCATTGTCCTTGAAGCCATAAAAGCATTCTTAGCTACTTCATCCTCTCTATATCACTTCTAAGCCATCAAAAAGAGTGTACACTGTAACATTATCCATTGTTGATCACTATCATCCTCACAAGTGTGCTATCAAATATTAATTTACTATAAAAGTGTGATGGATATATATTGTTTAATTTTCAAATAAACCTTTTAAATTTGCAAAACAAACCTACTTCTTGGCTCAGCGGGGTCGGGGGGATTCTGAGAGAGGGGTGTTATATAAGGGTTGTCATCCAGAGTAAATGAACTGGACATACAAATACATCAATAAGGGCTTCCATCAGCATCCCAGTATAGGCATTGACTTAGCTGTAGTGTTGAATTGAAGTCGCTTACATCGCACAAACACAAAACCGGAAAGTGATTCTCTGAGCCGCGGCCCCTGGAAGTGCTGCTGCTAGCGTGACAGCACAGGTGCCAGTCCCAGCAACACCCAGTTCAGCACCCTGGCTGCTGACTTCGAGTCAGGCCAGCCAGGGTGAGGGACTGAGCTAGGCATCTCAGCATTATGTAATGACACAGCACAAGCCTTGCTGGGCACCCCAGCTGGGCTCGCGCTCTCACATTACATTATTGATGATTGTGGCCCTTCTGCCCTCCCTCCAAAAGAAGTGGGGGGACAAAAAGGCATGCCACAGAAGTTGGGAGGACAAAACCCCCTGTCCCCCCTATAATTACGCCCATGAGAAAGTGGGTGGATAAAAGAATGTAGATGTTAGTCAGCAGGTGGAATATGAGGAGATGAAACATGAGGAGGCGCATATGGATCGGTTCCACGTCAAATGACCTCATTTTAAAGCTCTAAAATGAAAAAGACAAATTTAAAATGACCGGTTTTCTTTTGATTGTAAAACCAGCATTGTACAGTTCTTTTTCGCTTGAGAGCTTTACAATGAGGCTTTTTATTTTTCGTATTTTTATTATGTGTGGGGTTTAACCCCCCTCCCCTGAGTGCCCCTTTGTTCCTCCCTGCCCCGCACCACCCCGTACCCCCACCCTCATGCAGGATTTCTCTCAAATCTCTCATCCCCCTCCCTCCCATCCCAAGACCCCCTCAATCCCCCAAACCTACAACAAAGCCAGACACACACCAGCACACGTGCACTGACACACACACTTACCCGTTCCCCTCGCCATCTGCTTCCAGGTCCCGCAGAGCCTGTCAGATCCTGCGCGCACATATTTGCATCATAGGCATGACTGTTCGATTTAGAAAGACCGCTCCATATGGTCATGGAGCAGTCTTTCTTAATCGATCTTTTGGTGAAAAGATCTTTCTAAAAAGATTTTTTCACCTAGAACGATATGTATCAGCAGGTACAACAGAAGGACGAGGTGGGATACAACGAGGTGTGTGTGGGGAAGCTATTGGAATACAATGAGGAGGTGGAACATCAAGGAGGCTGATCTGGGAGAACGGGTAGAACACAATGTGGTGTTGAGACACAAGTAGGAAGATACCGGGCAGGGGGGGCATAAGGAGGAACAAGGAGAGGTAGGGAGAGGCAGGAGGAGAAGAGGAGCAGTAGTTGAAACCTTCGTCACAGCCTCATTTCGTAATACATTGTCCTGTATCCTCAACTTTATATAGAGGTTAATGATGACTTTGTGCGTTCGTTTCTTATTCTTCATTTCTTCATCCATTCAGGCATTCTTCAATACTTCATCACACTGTGCACTCGGAAATGCCCCCTTCCACCCCGCCTTCCTTGATAGGATATCCCATTCAATATTATTGCAATGCCCACCTCATTCATTCTTTCTTCAATTCTGTATTCTTCACTGACCCCATTGATTGATGCATTGTTCAATGACTCCATCCACTCATTAATTCATTCTTCAAATCTTCACATTCTTATTCCGTGTGTACTCTTTAATTGATTAATATGTACTTCTATTTCCCGTTTCTATTGCATTCTTTAAAGTTTGCATCATTCGTCCAGTCTTCAAAGACTCAGTCCATTTTTCAGTGCATGTACCACAACCCTTTATAATACCTTATAATATTCACTGGGTTTTTCTATTCTCAGAATGTTCAAAATCATCATATATCCATCATCCAACCATGTAATGCCCCTCTTAACATAAATAGGGAATCTGTTTTGTTTGTTAGCCCAGAGAAGTTTGGAGAGGTCTGAAGGTGCTTGTTGTGTGATCTCTGATGCGCCAGCATGAGCAACCCTTAATTTGAATTCAATCCTGGAGTTCACCTTTTGGTAGTGAGGCTGAATAGTGAGGCTGTATTTTGTAATCATGGATTATATGCGAGTAGATTATAAAACGGATCATAGTATTATTCAGATGTTATTAGAAAAAATAACATTGTATTCACAGAAAACCTTTACACTATTCTATATTTGCAAAATCATGCATAGGACATGTCACCAGAATTTTTAAACAATTTCTTAAATAACATCAAATATTGGTTTCAAAGTGCAAGAGCATCTCGTGCTCATGTGTCACATGAGCAATCTTGGTTACAAATGTATCCTTCAGATCAAATAACAGACTCGTTTTTCCCTAAGTGGAGATTAAGGGACTGATTTTGAGTCTAGAGGATATACACATCTGCCAGTTCTAGGTACTCCATTAACAAGCCCACTTACCAACATACCAATCTTATGAGGCTGTCATTGATCCCAGGGAGTAACATTGTGTTTCCTGGCCATAGGATAAGGGTGTACACTGCCAGGATGGAGGACACCTCATGGCTTTCTGAAACGGTGCAATGTTCTGCTCAGGACAGAAACCGTTCTGAAGGCGGTGGACCTCCGTGTTTACTGTTCATTGAAAGATGATGCAGCTCCTCAGTCACACAGTGGGGCTGGGATGCACGAGGGGGTGTTCTCAGTGCTCTAGGCTGGAAAGAGACGAGGAAGCAGGACTTTCTTCAAAAGCAGAGCATTAGCCAGGGTGAGATAGGCACTCCCTCGAAGTGCCACTGAGAGACCCGGTGCAACACACGCTCTGGGAGGTTGATACACAAGGTAGGCAGTGGCGTTCAGGGGATGTACATAAACTCTCTGTTTTGAAGGGGCTCTCAAAGGATAGCACTTCAAGTGGCTGCCACCAGGCCGTGCCTCTCAACAGGTCCAGGTAAATGTCTCGAGACTTTAGTGGCCTCCTAGAAATGTGTAATAGTCTTGGAAAGAAAGTCCAGAGGGTACAATTTTTGAAAACAAGGTATCAAAGGATTTTTTTATACCTGATACATTATTTAAATATACAAATTTTAATCATGAATTAATCAGCACTCGAATAACAATTTACATAGCAGGAAAATTAAGAACGTACAAATTAGATACAATTCATATCATTCGTCCACATGCATCCATCATCCATCCATACACTCATACCAAACAACAATATGTATAAGCTAAAATCTATAAAAAATCATAACAAACATTTAATTATTGTATTCATTATTGAAAAGAGGTGCACAATCAATATACATGGCCACAGTGAATTGTGCAAGTGGTCAAAGGTTGGGATGGGTCACATAAATGTGCAAGGGCGACCTCATCTCCAATTTCCCTTAGAAATGTGGCCATCTCTTAAAAGGCAGGACTGCTCAGAACTCTAACTGATGGCAGAGAGCATAGTCCCCTCGGGATCATATAGCAGGTGCAAAGACTAGTCCTGGCTCTGAATCGGCAAACTTGCCAACAAGACAAACCATAGATCTAGTGAAACAGAGGTTAGCTTCAGCTATTTGAAACACATTGAGCCATTTCCAGCTGTTTCGGGTGGTGCAGAAAATGTATCGTAGCATTCCCTTTTCTTATATCTAATTCAAACTTTTCAAGGGGCTGTGACAACAACCTCCCCAGACGTGAACTTGCCACTTAGGCATTTGTGCTCAGTGGAGCTACAGATCGAAGGGAGAAGGATGAACCCCTTTCAGTAGTATGTGCATAGGCTTCCAGTTCAAAGCACTTTCACGCACCATTCCTTAATCCCCACCGTATAAATCCTGATGCATTCATTTTTCAATCAGATTTCGTTGCCTGGACGTCTATGACTTGAAAGCCAGGGCCCGGCATCAGTCCTATTACACAATTCGCTGAATCAAAGGTTGTCCGCTCCCACTGACCAACCAGCCAGTCAGTTCACAGAGCATCCTCTCAAAGCTTAGGGGCTCCAGTTTGCTGACAGGAAACAAACTAATTGATATGAGAAGGGGATATGGCAACATATTTCACTCCAGTGATCTCTGTCACTTTGAGATTTGTGTTCCTGGTAGATGCAAATCAAATGAACAAGGAAACGTGTGAGATCCCTTGCTGAAGTATCTGGCTGAGAAAGTCTGTAGAAAGAACCTTCCTCGCTGCATTCATATGGAGATCTCTCATTGAAACAGTTGCATTTCTTTTCTAATCAGCTTTCACTGTCCAAGAAAGCAGGTTTTCTAAGCGGTACCTGAACCATTGTTCAAGGACAGGATACCTACTTCAAAACTTCAAAAACAAAGGAAAAGCAAGCCCAACACCATGCTCACATGTTAGCCCATACCTGTGACCTTATCCCTTTATTAAAAAAATTAAATAAACTATAATGAAAACCTCCTCAATTACCATCACCAGATGACTGACAAGGTTTCACATGAGAGTGCTAACACTCTGCGGAGACAATGGCCCTCATTAGGACCCAGGCGTTAAGGGGTTTACGGCGCCATAAACGGCGCCGACCCTTAACGCCTGATTCCAAGGTCCCTTTGCGGGATGGTGATTTTAACGCCTGCTTTTTGCAGGCGTTAAAACCCATGCCGCAAAGGGACCTTGGTGCTAATTACGCCACCGTAATTTACGGTGGCGTAATTAGCGCCTTTCCCCATTCCCATTATGCCCTATGGGGCAAAAATGGGAATGAGGAAGGGTAAAATGGGAAATGGGGATTTACCGCCCCACTCACCTTGGAATGGGGCGGTAAATCCACGAATCCACCATGGTGTAAACCTAGTTTACACCATGGTGGTAAGGGTACGACCCAGGCGTAATGAGGGCCAATATATGTGTACCTCTACAAAATGCGGAGCCAAACTGGATACATGCAGTTCTCACACTGAAATGTATCACAGAAAGTAACGTCAGCATTTCACCGAAGTGCTCATAGTTAAACAAAACTGGATTTATTTTCTGGTCCTGGCCTGGGTGGGCACACTTTAAACTTACCCAGGCCAGTAATGGGCCACATTGGAACTAGCTGCTAAAGTGAGTGCCTGAGCAACCTGCGCTTTAAAGTGCCTGATATTAAAGAAGGCACAGTACACTGGAGGTTTTTTTTTTACAGGCATTGTATATCAAAACACATAAGCCTACTTAAACAGGTGTTCTCTCATGGGGTGCCCCCTTCAATTTCCATTCCTTGTTTGTTTTCTTTAAGCAAGCACCTATACATTTGAGCGTTAAGCAGATTCCCATACACACCATCCATGGGCTTCGTCATGCCTGTTATAAATTTCCTGTTTTGCCCAACATGTGTCTATCCCTTTCAATAACCTGGGCGGTTGCAGTCTGCCTTTAAGTGTCAGTCCAAGTTCCAAGTGTAGTTATAATACGTGTCCCAGTACAACTCCTTTTAATATGTTTCATTTGTTCTTCCGCAGCATGGACCCGCCTGCATTGCCAGCGGTGGCTGCCGTGGGCTACTTGACTTACTCCTCTTGAGCAAGGCCGGGCTATCATATATCTCCCTGAGTTGACTTTAAAACATTTCCTCTGTGACAGTGCAAATGCAGATATTAACTGCTTGTATGGCTTGGTTTTAACAAGCCCTTAATTTTCCTCTGTGATGGTGCAATGTTTCAAGTACCATTCCAGAGGCCGTCCGCACCGTCATTTCCTCTGTGGTAGTGCTTCATGTCAATTTCCAGTGTAGCTGTGATTGGATGTTGATGTCGTTGGGCTCCTCTCTGAACTAGCACACTCCCTTGATGATCCCCGGCCTTGTAGGAAGCCCCTGCCGAGCTCCAGATAAGTCATGCGCCATCCTGCCCGTATGACCCCAGGGGGTTAATGGACCACACAGGCCCCTAGTGTTGCTGGTGATCCCACTCACACCACTAGTGCCATCATGGATTTCTATTCTTCACCACCCATTCCATGTGGCCCCAGGACGGGGTGTCTTCCCCACATGCAACACCACGTTCATCCGGGCCACCACACGCCAGCAGCCCAGGACTTTTATTCTTTCCAGCAGCCCACCGGACTGACCCCAGGTGTGTCACCTGCTTTGGATCGTCCTGCTGACGTGGACGTTGGCTTGGTGTTTCTTCACGCGGGCACCCACGCGGACACTACCAGGGACTTTCCACTATTGGGCCAATCCTGACTGGCCCCTGGATGGGCCAACAGCTTCGCAGGCCATGCTGCAGCATGGACTTCTCCCCACATTCATCCCGGGTTCTCTCTCGGCAGTGCTGGGCCACTGCTGGCTCCTGGATTCATAGAACCCAAGGGGCCCGCTCGAGGCCACCGGGCTCAAGGGAGCCCACACTTCACTTTTATCTTCCTGAGAGGGGGTTGTGCTCAAGTGGTATTAGTGGCATGCCACATTGTGAAGTTCTATAATCAACAAGGATAATTTTAAATAAAAAAGGTGGCTATGCCCTGACGTGGGTTACAGTAATGGCATTGTTAAGTGACACTCGATTGAGGAAGCCACATCATGAACCCAGTACTTAGATGTGGACCAGCTGCCTCCACACAGTTTCCCCCGGGCACACTACATTCTTTTACATTTACAATAGCAAGGCGCCTTATTTACAGCCTAATTCTGAGACTGTAGGTTACAGAAAATGTCCAGGTAAAATAATTACACCTAGCAATGTCCCATTACCCCGCTCAAGGTGCTTCAAAGCACAGAGTGCCACCGCACATTGGCATATATTCTAAAACCCATATTATTGGTGCAATATACTCGATGCTGCCATATTTTACAGGCCCAACAAAAACCCGGCACAATCTAGAAAAATGCATTGGTGCAGAGGTAACATTGAGATTGTGGTGGCAGGCAAAATTAAACGTCTCTGTCCTGGGTATACAAGAGCTTCCGGCATTGTGTAGATCTGTCTGGATTCAGTGGATGCATGTGGTAACATGCCAGTTGCCCCTATGTCTATTATCCCTTTCTGTGGACTCATGCGATGTCCGTACAGGGAACAGAGAGTTTTTCATACAACAGCATGAAAAACCCTTAGTTATTAGGGAAGTCTAAGGTGGACCTATAGCTTATAGACGCCCAGGCATCGGACCATGGTCCTGCTCCATTGGTTTCACTTCACCAATCAAGCTAACTCAATCTGATCCCCTCTGTATCTTCACAAAGTTGAAAACAAGCCAACCATGTTCATCAGGATAAGATTGCAAAACAGCACTACCACTTAACATCTGATAAAATAGTTCTGCATTCGTGTTACTTTTTGCTTGTGCGGCATTTGTGAAACAATTACAGAAGCCTTTAAAACGTTATTAAAAGGCCATTTGAACGATATCTGATTGATAACACAAATAGTCATTGTTTATGGATGTTCCGGTGCTTCCAGGCCAGTGCCACATAGCTCGTAAGATCTTTTGCCTTTGGGAGTCGCATATCCATACCTTCTCCATCACATAACCCCCATATGGACCATAATAAACTTGTTCCTCAGAAAAGATGATACTGCAAGCAAATAATGCATTTCTCTGATTTGTAGTCACCATCTTCATTTCAGGAGTATAGTTATTTTTTCTACAGCGGCACGTAGTTATTTTTCTGCCTACATAATTTTGCCTTAGTTCGCAACCAAGGGACTTTGCAAAGTTTGCAGTTTTGCCTGCACTGATCATTTAGCAGGTACAGTTCCAGCCAACTCCATTTGCAGCAAAGCATTATTGGGACAGATACTCAAAAATAGTATAAATTAAATTGGCTCAAAGAACGTACCCATTTCATTTGTGCTAGTTTTTGAAATGCAAAGGTCAGCTTATTCTCAATGGTGACCTGTGTATTTCAACAGGGGCTGGACAGTGGCGCAAAGATGTACTGGCCATACCCTTTGCATACATTAGTGTCAGGATGACGGGGTCAGAGCAACCACGTGGTTGCTGGGAGAGCATGTCACTGAGAGTTTAACCCACGACTGTCACACTTCAAAATTATCCTGCCATGACCTGTTTTAAAAGGCATAGGCGGATGACTGTCATTTCTGTACCTTTTAAAGCACATCCCATTTGAGAATTGAGGATGTGCTTTTAAATAGTCAGAAGTCCCCCCTTCTCAGCGCAAATGAGCAAAGGGGGAGAAAAAGGGCACCTGAATTGGTGCATCTAGGATGTGCTCATTCTGATGCCCTTTGTGAATTGGGCAGCCACTTTTTTGGCAGCAAAATAAGTTTTGAGAATCCGGCCCGTTATGTGTGTGTGCAGTCTGTGCATGAAGAAATGAGAAACATAAACTCATTTGTAAACTTAAGTTCTTTCTGAAGTACATGTAGCAAAACAAAACAAGAAAAACACTCATGTGAATGTCCAGTATGGTTGAGATCTTCCTCCACAGGAGTGTGAAGTGAACAATGCACACCTCACTTGTCCTACTTAAGTACAGCTCCCATCCTCCATGCACCATTTCTGCGTCCTACATGCCTATGGCCAACATAGTAATTTGTTGCCGTGTCCCCAGGCCTCCCACTCAAACAAGAGATGGTTTACTGTTTTAAGATCGCTTGCCCCACAAAATCGACATTCTCTGCATTCCCTACGGATACTTTGCCACGCACCCTCTATCCCCCTAGTCCTAACAGTTTTGAACTTCAGTTTAATGAAGTCACAGACAAGGGAGCTGACAATGAAGTGTTGAATATATGGGGGTGGTGTTTGCCGTTCCTGGATATACCGGTAGAATTCAGATGCATGGTTCTTGGTTACCAAATTAGCAATTGACTGCTCAAAGCTATTCTCATTCAATGTTCCCTTGAGTCAGTGTTTAAATGTGCTTAGTGTCATATCCAGCATTAGGTCACCTTTATGTAGCCAGTAGTTGGTAAGTGTGTTCATATTGGCCAAGTAGCTCTTAGGCATTGATGCTATTCGTGTGGTTTTGGCCAGGTGTTTAAGGCTCATAAGAGTTTGAGCTGGCATGTTAGAGAGTTTCCACGCTGTGACAAGGCAACTACATTGATTTTTTAAAGCTATGTGCAACACGTTGTATTCGAGAACGATCAGGTCAGTAGTGGTTCGCTTTGATAGTCTTAATAGCCTTTTTAGCAAAATGCTCTCCAGTTTACTGATCATTGCAAGATTTTGCAAGGCAAGAAGCTAGATGTAAACATCTAGTTAAGCAGTCGCTCACAAACTGTACTCCAAAGGGGTTACCGTAGGCAATTGTTGTGCGTGTAAAAAAATAGGAATTGTTAGAGATGATGGGTTAATTCAAAATTAAAGAGCAAAATCTTTATCGTGATTCAATCACAAATGTTCAAAACCGTGATTATTTATTCTTGAGTCGGAGGCCAGCATTCACTTGGATTCATACAGGGCTTAATTGACAATGCATTTTAGAGTTTGAATACTCCTTCATCAGGGCGAAACTCTATTGCTGGTAATATCTTTGTTTGAAGACATCGAAGGACTTTCCACAAAATGTGCAGAAACATTAGGATTTACTTCGGAGAAGGCGTCAGTCAACTTAAATTTGATTAGTCATACTTCAGTTGGCATATCCAACACCAGCACCAAAGATCCAGCCAAACGCATAAAGCAAATGGAATACCTAATCAGGAAAGAGATTAACCGTAACTGCATGCTATAACATTAGACAGGAACTACAAAAACCAACACATACCCAGAGGCCTGAGAATCGAATTACGCCCAAACTTATGTAAGGAGAGCAAGGAGTTTGTGCGAAAGTGAGAAGCCATCTTAAACAAATGCTCACTTGACCTTATTTTATTAATAACCCAAGAACTATCACAAAATCTCACTACACTCAATACTGAGATAACAGAGATAGAGAAAGAACTTGTGGAAACTCTGGCAAAAAAAGATTACAACATAATCCTGGCAGACACCTATAAGAATGAGATGGAACAGAAAAAAGTCAGAAAAATCAAAAGAGACACGTATGATTACATAAATGAAGAAGTATACATATGGATGGATAGGTATGGACCATCGATTCCCAGGAAACCACATAGGAATACCTCAGACAACACATCCAGCTCCGATTCTGAATCCTTGAAAGATGCAACAAGTAGACCGGGAAGGGCATCAACTGATAATGTGAATAACACCATTAACACAGAGATAAAAACCAGCACAGCAAGCACATCGGGAGTGTCATTTTTAGGAGCCAGAAGAAAAGAACCTGTTGAGGGAGGAGGAAACCAAAGGGAGAGTCCATTAACAAGGCAACAACTAAGGAAAACGTAGTCATAAACATCTAAGATAGACCTCTGACGACAGCAGAAGAATTTCTTACCTACTAATGTCACAACAATGTTTGAAAGTAAGATTGAACTTTACAGATTCATAGGAAAGCTCAAGCTGAGAGTTTTTTTGATGAGCTCGACACCAGTGATCACAACACTGCCCAGCAGGAAGAACCATAATACAAACAATTCAGAGCCAAGAGCCACTTTACACCACCTACAACTGTTCCATCTGGAGAGATTTTTCAGAGACGGGTGACTAGAGATCTTGAAAGTTTTAACTACAAACATCCGAGACATATGAATTTGAAAACCCATGAAATGAGCTTGATTAAGAACCTGTACAGTGCTAAAGAAATTACTATTCGACCAGCAGACAAAGGAAGGGCTTTAGTCATCTTGAACACCAAACACTATGACGCAGAATGCACCCGATAGCTAGAAAACGCCAACATCTGTGCCTCGCTAGATGGAGATCCAACTGTTTCCATCAAACATAACCTTGAAGAATTACTGAAGAAGGCGGAAGATTTAGGTTGGATAAACGACCACACACACACACACACATTTTTATTGAACCTCCATCTGAGAATTTCGAATTTCTATACACTTCCGAAGATACACAAAGACCCCAACCGACCATCAGGCAGACGAATAGTGGCAGGAATGAACAGTATCTTACAACCATTGGGCAAGTACATCAATTTTTTTCTGCAAGCATTTATACAACGGACACACACCTACATACGAGATACCACACTTTTTTTGCAATTTCTCAAATCCACCACATTCAATCTGGACCAAATACTACTCACAGTGGACGCAAAAAGCCTCTATACTTCAATACCCCATAATTTAGGAATGCAAGCCATAGAATGGATGCTCTTAAAAGAACGAGAGCTTGGGGCTCGCAAATAATTAATTCTTGCACTCTTACTCTTCATCGCAGAAAATTCCCATTTTCAGTATAAGGACACATTTTTTCTTCAAACATCAGGAACATCGATGGGGGCCATGATGGACCCCAGATATGCAAACTGCTTTATGTTCAAGTTTGAGACTGACCAAGTCTTGTCAAAAATGGATTGGAAAGGCAATATCAACTTATGGATAAGATACATTAATGACATTTTTGGGATCTGGTCTGTATCAGAGACTGACTTGATGGGTTTTTTCAGTTATTTGAATAGCATAGATGAACAAATTCAATTTACACATGAAATATCCAGAACAGAGATACTTTTTCTAGATGTCAAGATCCAAACCAGCACTGATGGCTACAGAACTAATCTTTTCAGGAAAGAAACAGACAGAAACAACTTATTACATCGACCCAGCTTTCATCAACCTAGCCTCATTCGTAATCTCCCATCCAGTCAACTCCTTCGTGTCAAACGAATAGTTAGTGATTCTATTGACTATATCTAAGAACAAGCAGAGATGGGCAAGAAATTTTCAGCGCGTGGTTACAAAAACAGCGACATAGAACCGACCACATTAAGGATTAACCAAACCAATCAAGAGACTTTGCTAACACAGACGACAGAGAAAAAGAGAACAGTTCCCTTAGTATATGTCTCAAAGTTCCCCCTGCAAAGTCACGGAATCAAGAACATTGTGAAGTAAAATTGGGAGATCCTAACCTGTGATATAATGGTTCAACACCTATTTAAGGAACCTCCTATCTTCGCATACCAGAGGAGTCGCAACCTAAGAGACAAATTGGTATCAACCAAACCTCCACCTAAGGGACCTATCACACTACGAACGGGGACCTTCCCATGTGTACACTGTACTAATTGTGGATTTGTGACGAAAAAATGTAACACAATCAACCACGCACGCACGGGGGAGAACATAAAATTATGCAGCCATGGAACCTGCAATAGCAGTAACATTATTTACGCTATCAAATATCCATGTGGACTCTATTATGTGGGAAAATCAAAGCGTACCGCAAAGACGCAATGGACCAAACATAGATCGTGAATCAGAAATTGCAATATGAATTCTGTGGTAGCATGCCACTGGGCAGA
Source organism: Ambystoma mexicanum (assembly GCF_040938575.1). NCBI lineage: Eukaryota > Metazoa > Chordata > Amphibia > Caudata > Ambystomatidae > Ambystoma > Ambystoma mexicanum. The sequence goes on along the minus strand of NC_090923.1, from coordinate 617,422,637 downwards.
GAAGAGACACAATCTGTTGCAAATAAGATTCCAGATCCTGGAGGTAATATGCCAGAACAATCTACATGAGGACATGGACCTGAAATTAGACAGGAGAGAGTCATTTTGGATAGACCGTCTTGGAACCTTGATGCCAATGGACTAAACGAAGAGATCAATTTTCACTGTTACATATGATGAATTGCACTTCTTTGCTGTGCATATCACATTGTTGACAAATTGTCCTACTTGTATAGTTAATGCTTTATACTTTCTGTTTACTAATTTTGAATATCATGTGATCCAAATGAAGAGACTCACACTTATTAGTTTACCTAAGGATTGTCGTACCAGCAAAATCTACTCCACTGTAATTGTATCGAGGACCTTCATTACAGGTCCATTTAACTCATTATTCTTGTGTACCAATGGGAATTACAAAAAAACATAGTGTCTATAGGCATCGTAGATTATGCTTGCAGGTACAAGAAACTATTTTCTTTATTAACCCAGTGTGCACAACCCCAATGTTTGAAGCCCATTCAAGTAAGTAAGGTCCCCACATCTCTTTCTCCCAAGAGAGTTGCAGTTCCTACATATGCACTTATCTGTAAATACTAGTAGGATGGCATTTAGTTTTACAGCAACAATCCACCTTGATGTAGGGGATCCTGCTTATCAGCAAACACAGAGGCAATTTATTGCCTTACATAATGCTCACACATACATTTTACAATCCTCGCTACAGTAGGTAATCTACTTGGCATTGTGAAACGTCCTGATTTGCTTACACGAGCAAATTGGGACGTGAGACGATGTCGGTGGCAGCACAGTGCAGTGTGCTTGTCTCCACGTCGTCTATTTAGGTTGCCTAGTAACCAACATTTAAGACTCTGACTTGTCGCTCCAGGCTTGCACACATTTTTGAATATGATTGTATCCACAACAGTGAGAGTTTCCCGGCTTGCACATATTTACTCTTTCTGCGAGACATATACACCACAAATGTAACATTCTCTTGTATATAGAGTTTTGATACAGTTACTTCCTGCATGTGATTTTGTCAGTCGGACGCCGCCCTGCTTGGACACGCCCACGGGCATGCCCAGCAACAGCTTCGTAGCACCATAGCAACCAAGCTATAATTGCAGCAGCATGCTCGCACGCATTCACCAATTACTAACACACAGAGACAGCAGCGGGTAAGAGGACTTGGCATAGGGCATAACAGAGATAAGTGTACATTTAGGCAGAATTATATTTACACTAATTTTCTGCCTTTATTGATAGCAGTCTGAGTGACGTCTTGAGGACTTCTCGGAACGCCATTAGTTCAACGTGCATTGCAGCGTGTCTGTTACAGTGATCATTGGATCGTGTCAAGCACACAGGTAAGCGCTGGATGCTTCCTTGGAAGACATACTGTGAGACAGATGAAATAATAGATAAAGCACAATAATGGGTGAACATAACATTCACACACCTATTATCTATTTTTTTACATGGCATATGTAATTTTTAAACACAGAGTGGCCAGTCACATATCATGAATTCAGAATTGAGGTAAAGTGAACATATTCTCACTATTAGATCAATTTGATAACAGTGGTAAAACATCCTATTACATGCTCTGTTTTCTGTTTTTTCCTTGGGGAAATGTTCCAACACTGACTTTTTTTCTGTGTAATGTAATTTCATTTGTGATATATTTCCATCGTATAGTGTTGACTATGTTGAATGACCTAATTCTTTTTACATTTTTTTAATTTTTTTTGCATTTTTAAAGCACTCACACATTATTGTGTTGTAAAACATTACCAGCAATAGGGGTTTCCCTTATGAAGGAGTATTCAAACTACGAAATGCATTGGCAATTAAGCACTATATGAATCCAAATGAATGCTGGCATCTGATTCAAGAATAAATAATCAGGGTTTTGAAAAATTGTGATTGAATCACGATAAAGATGTCACTCTTTAATTTTGAATGAACTCATCATCTCTAACAATTCCTATTTTTGATCTAACTATATGTTTACATGCACAACCATTTCCTACAGTAACCCCTCTGGTGTACAGTTTGTGAGTGACTGCTTAGCTAGATGTTTCACATCTAACTTCTTGCCTTGCTGTACTTTGAGTCCAGGTGTCTCTGGACCCAATTTCAGACAGCTCCTTAAATAATTGCCTATAGAACTACAGTTGTGGTAATACATTTACAATCATCTAATACAAGAGAATTAAGTTACGTGGTGCCTACCTATCCGCATAGCAAGATTTTACAAGGCCCAGAATTCTGCTACATACAGGATGATAGAGGTCACATTCGCTTGGAAAAGTTTCAGAAAAGCATCAATCGAAAACCCCCCCGCCTTATGGGCAAAAGAGCTGATGGTGCCGACAGGGATGGAAGTTCTAGTCTGAATGTACTCCAGATGCTCTGTGCCTTGTAGTTTCTTATCGAGGTGCAGGCCCAAGTAGTTTTAGTTGTTAAACACATCAATTTGTCTTCCGCCCATCTTCCACTTTCCTTGTTTTATTTTTTTCCTGGGCTGACAGAATGCCATAACTTTGGTATTCAATGTATTCACCACCAGTGAGTAACAGTCAGTATATTCCTTCAGCTTATCGAGGGTGGCATGTAGTCCACGTGGAGTCAGATCAAGGACAGCAATGTCATCCGTGTATCCCAACCATTTCATTGCAACTGATCCAGCTGGTGAGGGATGGCAGCTGGACTAATCAAGGCTGTGCCGATATCAGCTAAATATAGGTTGAGGTGTATGGGTGGAAGGTTGCTGCCCTTCTTGAGGCCTCTGTGTGTGTCTATGCGGGCAGTGGTTTTTCCGTGTTGATCCATCCTAATTTTCACTTGGGTGTTCTCATGCAGGGAAATTATCATGCTCAGTAGGCCAGGTGGGATACCCCAGTCAGCCAGTTCGCACCAGAGTCGCTTCTGGTGTACCGTATCAAATGCAGCACTAAGATTAATAAATGCCACGTAGACCGGTATTTGCCTTACCATCCATGCCTGCTGGATAATGGTGGTAAGGGCCAGGGTGTTAGTGGTAGTGTTATGCCCCTTCCCGAAGCCCATTTGGTTGAGGGGGATGATTCCACCACCCTCTAGCTATGATTCAAGCTCCTGTAGAGGCACTCTGGCAAAGATCTTAGCCAGGGCATCCAACATTGCCAGGATGCAATAGCTACCTTGGTCAGCTGGGTTGCCCTTCTTGAACAAAGGAACGATCATGCTATCACACTAAGATGAAGGTATTTTCTGTGTGATTCCAATCGTGGAGACGAGCACATGTAGGGCCTCAGACCAGATGTCAGTGGCAGATTTAATTCATGAACTGCAAATACCATAGGGTCTATGTGCCCTGGAGGGTTTTATGGCACTGATAAGGGAGCTTATATCTCTGGGTGTGAGACAGTATGACCAGTAGGTGTGGTGTTCTTATACACTATGTGTCCCCCCGTGTGCAATCCCAAGTGCTTTTTCGATGTGCAGGATCCAAGTTGTTTCCGAGACAGCATTTCATTCCCAGGTTTCCTTGCTTTTCGACGGTCCTTCTCAACGATGCGCCAAAACTCACAAGAGTCATTAATTTGGGAGGCAAAGACCAGAGCTTTCTACTTATTACATTCAGTTATATACCTTTGTCTTCCAGTTGGAATATTCATTTTTTAGGGCCTTATGTTTCTTACAGTGGTCAGTTGGATCTAGTTCGATCAATGCCAGAACACGAAGAATCCCTCCTGAAGGCTCTTTTGCGATCACGTATTGCCATATTATAGCAATGACTATGTTTTTGTTAGTAATAATGCCAGGTCTACTAGCTGACTTACTTCTTTCCATTGCATGCCTGCTGATGTTCTCAAACATGTCAATGAATGCGTAAAGGGCTAAGCTTGCTTTTTCAGCACTTTTGTAACTTCAATTGCGGGAACTCCCCCACAAAGTCATTTAGAGCATGTGTGGTTGCTGCCAATGCTTTTGCGAGTTTCGTGTCCTTCCACAAAATCCAATTTAGAGTAGTGATTACCGAAAGTTGGGCCGATTTCATGTTCCCAGTGAAACATCCTGGAAGTTTTAGCTTGGCTATAAGGGGGTAAAGATCACTTTCATGGCGATGCAACACACACATATGTCCTCAATTATCGTCCCATTGTTATTAACAAATAGGTAGTCCAGTATATTACTCGCAGTGTCGTTAACATGAGAAAAGTTAGCGGGAGAGTCAGAGGGAACCACTCCATTAACCATGGATAAACCAGTTGCTGCCATAACACAACTCCATTTTAGCCTCTGTTTGGCTCTGCTCAATCTAGGCCGAGAGAGTGATGGAGCAGAGCAAAGCATGTTGTCCTCCAATTGCAATATGGAAGGTATGATTGTATTTAAGTCACCACAGACCAATACAGTGCCTATGGCCTTCAGATGTTCCAGTGCTTCGTTCAGCTCCCTCATCACCTCACGGTGACTCTTAACATACAGGGGTACGTAGATGTTAACTACGCCGATCTCTTGGACAAAAATTTCAGTGTCAATTTGTGGTAGAGTGATTTTCCATATTAGAATGTTCAACAAGGGGCACGGAACCTCTTCGATTCTCATTGGTCTTCTCACTCCCAGCAGCAGCCCCCCTTTGGGGTGGCCTCTAATGCCTTGTGTTGCAGGACACAATGGGCCTCATTACGACTCAGGCGGTAAGGGTTTTACGGCGGCGTAAACAGCGCCGACCCTTACCGCCTGAGTACGAGGTCCCTTAGCGCCATGGCGGATTTAACACCTGCTTTTAGCAGGTGTTAAAATCCATGGCGCTAAGGGACCATGGAGTTAATTACGCCACCGTAATTTACGGTGGCGTAATTAACGCCTTCTCCACTCCCATTATGCCCTATGGGGCAAAATGGGAATGGGGAAGGGAAAATGGGAAAATGGGGATTTACTGCCCCGCCAAGGTTGGAATGGGGCGGTAAGTCCGCCTACCACCATGGCGTAAACATAGTTTACGCCATGGTGGTAAAGTCACGGCCCAGGCGGTAACTTACCGCCTGGGTCGTAATGAGGCCCAATATAAATTGCCATCCATCCACTAAAAGGGGGTTGATAAACCAAGTTTCTTGCAGTGCTCTTATGCTCATTTGATCTATATATTCCAATAGGCCATCTTCGCTAAACAGCTGTGTTGAGGCTCGGGTGTTCCAGCTTAGCAGAAGAAACTGAGTGACAGAGCCAAGGTTAGGAAAGCAAATTCACCAGGCTTGCCACCACATTGGCCATCCACGACGAGTATGAATCTTCTGCCGATAGCTTGTCTATGTTACTGTTTTCCACTGTGTTTCTACTGATTCTTGTTGGCAATGAGATTAAAGTGCTTCTTGATGCATTGTGGGTTGCGTTTCTGTAGGGTATTCAAACAACATTTGGTTGTGTGGTTGATTGTCCAATTCCGTTAATGGACCTGCTTGTCATCCCAGATGGTCCATGTGAGCGAGGATCTCTTGTCACAATCATAGAGTATTTATAGACTAATTTGTAGAAAGAATGGTAGTGTTCCAGAGTGTAAAGGAGACAATTCTCAGCAAAGAAATGCACTATTGATGTAGCATGGCTGACATCTTCATGATGTCTACTATGGCAAAGTCACTACTATTAATATGTTGTAATGGAATGATGTTGTGCAAAAGGTCCTACACACGTTTACAGTTAAGGAAGAAGTTCTAACCTTTGCAGAAGGCACTCTCGATCTTCAAGGCCCTAGTTGTGGGCTCAGTTCTAGTATGGTCAGGATCCTCCCAGCCCCTTGTTGGTGGATGGATCATAGTACCTGGGATTGTGGCGAGTGAGTCATTTCCCAGTCTTGGTGGCTCCTCATTGGCGTTTGATATCACTGTGTTGCCGCAGTTATGATGGATTGTTTGTTTGACCAGTCGTGAGTCAGCATGTCCTTTCCTAGACTTGGAGACTCCGTATTACTACTTGAACTCTCTCTGTTATCACAATTGTGTTGCAGTGGCTGCTTGTCCAACTGGGTAACTGCCGGTGTCTGCTGTATCTTCACATCAGTGTCTCTATCTGTAGCCCAGGTGTCCTCCACTGCTAGAGAGGAATATGAAACTCATTTAAGTGAAGCTGGAGTCTGAACATTCGTTTTTTTCTCGCAGTCAAATTTGGTGTTTCTTGTATCCAACTTGTGAAATGGAGGCTCAGTCTTTCCAGCCTCAGGAAGTGTTGGCCGCAACAGTTTTTTTGCCTTTTGGTCTTGTCAGACAGATGTTCATACATTGTGGCCTGCCTCACCACTTTTCTCTGTTTCCTTTGGTACCAGACAGTTGAGTCCTTGTCAGGCCCAGTTATCACACTATTATGGGTAGGTGTGGGTGATATGCATAGTTGTGCTTGCTTCTGAGCGAAGGTTACCAGTTGGCTGGTGTCTTTGCTTATTTTATCAAGTGAGCTGGAGAAAGTGCACATCCGCTTGTGCAGGCGGTTTAGTGAAGTTCCAACTCTTTTAGAGCTGATGCGTAGTTTGTTCAACTTAGTATCAGTGCCGTTGCTTTTGCCTGCTAGTGGCATCAAAAGATACTCCAGTACTGAGAATGCAGAGGCTGAGGAGCTGCTGGCATTATCATCCTGAGAGTATGTGCTTAGGTCTGTGTCTTCACCATCCTCATTATTAGCATCCCACACAGGGCCAATTGTACCTTCAGTTTGCCTCTCCTCCACCGATTCAAGGAAAATCTGATTGAAGGATAGTTGCATGTTAATTTGTATATTTGTACTCATATCCGCCTCCTGCTCTGATTGTAGTTGAGAGGTTTCTTGGTCGTTTTGTTCATCTCCAGACTCCCTGTGGGAAGGAGAAGGGTAGATAAAGGAGGCACTGGTTAAAGGTGACGGTGTGCTAGAGGCAGGTTCAACCAAGTCTAAGTTGTTCCCCCTGTTACAACGAATTAAGGCTCTTATGACTGTCTCAATGGTCTTAGAGCCAAAACAGCGGACTGCTGCAGTGAGCTCCTCGGTAAGCTCCTTAGTGAGCTTCTCAGTTAGATCGATGTAAGGAGCAGAGCAGAGATCAATCACCTCACGTTGCTCCTTGGAGCCTTGTGCTGAGAAGTAATCAGTCATTGGTAGCATCTTTACATCGAGCTTCCTTTTGTCCGTTTTGTCAATTAGTTGTTCCGTTTGTTGTGGGCAAGTGCGTGCAGGGCCTCATGTTTTTTTCCCTAGATAATGGGAGATGTTGGTTTATTGCTTTCAGAGCCTGAGACATCTTTATTTGCAGAGATCATTGTGTTACAAATGTTAGCCTCTCTCTTACCCACTCTGTTGGAATCTGTTTCAATTGTATCAAAGTCAAAAAGAGAGGACTAAGGATACACAATCCAAATAATTAGTGCACCATGCCACTGCCTCTTACCAATGAGGCTGCGTGGGGCCCAGGAGCAGATAGCTCTCTCACCAAAATGCCAGAACACCAAAACACTCTTCGAGCACTCCAGCGAAGGGTGAGTTCATAACATGCTCTGCCTCAGTAAAGAAAGACAAGAGCCTCAGGTACGTAACAATGTTTACTCCAATGACACGAAAACACTCCTCTCTTAAGTTTGTGTAGCGAGCAATAGGCAGTTTTACCGTCTAGCCATGAAGTCTCAGGATAGAATCACGTAAATAGTAGACTGCTCAAGTGGCACGTTACAGGTATGGAACACAGAACACCACTTTTCTGTGTTCACTGAGCTCATAAACTGCTGTTTTTTTAATCTTCATAAACTCAAAGGTTGACTCCAGATAGTCTCCCTTGCTCATCATCTTCTTGAGGCAACCACTTTGTTACCTCAACAATTTTGTTTGGGCAAAGTGTTTCTATGATTCATCTGTCATACCTCGAATAATTTTCACTAGGCCATTTTGGCATATTTCAAATGTTGATGACATTTCATCAGCTATCAACTATGTGAACTGGCTGCCTGTGACCAGTAGAATTGGATTTATATCTCTATGTTTGGTCATCCAGGTTTTTTTCCCCTTTTCAAAGCTTGCTGATCAGCCAACAAACGCTTCCTAGAAATCACTTTTTTTTAGCAAAGCAAAGATAGGCATCCTGTCCCTGGAATACATTTCCATCCAAGGCACCAAGCATGGATTTATCTTGACCTAATTTTCCAAAAAGTGAGTCATGTTCCACTTCTATGGTGCTAAATTGCCCTTGTGGTTAAAAATGTTGTGAATTATAGATAACCCCTTCCACAGCACAGCATAACATAAGGTACAGTAATATAATCCATTGAGCAGCGCTATTTCATTCAATACTTTTCAGCATGTTACACCGAGTAGAGATGTCTCGTTCTGGGATCAACATTAGTGCAAAAACTTCTCAGATGCCCCTTTCAGCACTATTTGATAGTGCGCATAGAGCAGATATGTCTCCTGACACACTCTTTCAGGTTGCACATAATTGTGTTTTAATGGATCTTGGTTTTGCAAAGAATCATTTTCAAAACGTTCTCCATTCATAGAGAAAGATCTAACTTGGGTCTGAATTACTTGTCGCCATAATTCAACCCCAACACACGTACAAGACATCTAGGATCAGTCAACAAGAACTTCCGTTTGCATCAGTCAGTGAAGAAGAAGTTAGTCAGTGGGAGAAGGCTGACTATCCTCGTTCGGACACTCTTGAACCAACTCCCAGAACAGTTATGGAACAAAATGACCATCTCCAATTCAGGAAAGACCTGAAGACAGTCTGTTTCACTCATGTCTCCAAACGCATTCCATAGCTGGTGTCACAGGCCCAACCTCTTGTAAAAATACATAATTATAATGTATATTTTAAAAACATTCCTCTGTGTCCCTGAAGGCACGCTTCAGTTAACTTTTATTGGCTCTGTGCCACTTCTTTCATTGCATCACGTTCCCTCCCCTCTCTCTTCTCTAGTGCTTTGAAGCACGTTGCTCGAAATGCAATAACATAAAAACCCAATACAAATAAATAAATGTGATATATATCACTTGCAGCCATCTCCTTTATGTACATAGAGAAGGTATGTGACTTGCTGTCCTCTTTGATAGTGCATGGAACACATATTATTTATTTTTAAACTTTAATAATGTGCTAACCCGTCGAAGTGCAACTTCAAAGCACTTTAAAAAATAAAACAGGACATTGAGTAAAATGCAAAGGGGAGACATATACAAGGAAAAGGAAGCATGGGATAACGTTACACACAGACGTGGTGTGCTTAGTTCATCAGTGTTCGAGACATCAGCTGACATTTTGGCTACATCGTGTGGGTGATGCTTATGCTATGAAACCATTGGTTAAGGAAATTCTTCTGCTTGCGGCAGGTTATGCATATTGCAAGAAACATAAAACAAGTGGATGTAGGAACAAGTCAGACACTATTTTGAAGGACTGTTAGCGAAATTTGAGGTTATAAAGTAATCACTAAGCCCACATTACGAGTTCTGTGGTGCAATAAAAAAGTGGTAGTAATTCTGTTACACCACTTTTTTGATGGTAACAGAATTACTGTTGCTTTTACTGCATCGCCAAATTCCAAGTTTCAAAGAAAAGTGGAGGATTATACTGGAGGCAAATCCTGCAAATTTCCTCCAAAAATCAGTGGAATTACTGCTCATGATAATTCTGGCAAAATCGTCATGGCGTCAAATGAACTCCAGAAATGGGGATTTACACTGCCTTACCACCACGTTTAATCCTGTGGTAAATCCGTGGGACCAAGTGGTGGTAATGGTAACCGATTTTGGAGGTATTTTGGTGGATTTACCACCAAAATACTGCCAAACTCATGATTATGTCCTAACTATGGCCATGGAGCCGAGGTTCTAGTTATAAGAAATACGTGTTGAAGAATCAGGTATAGGAGTCATGGAGAGAAGGGAAGGTTTTTTGGTTAATGTACACACACACATATCTGAATTAGATGTTCTGTTCGTAGAGGCAGATGGTCACGTTCTTTTTTAACCTCTTGGGGTTATACACTCCCTCTGTGTTTCAGTCTTTTGATCCTGGGTGTATTTAGGTTGTTAACCTGTGATCAGCGGAGCACCTATTAGGTACACATTTGTTTATATGAGTTCAGGTATTTAGTAGGAATGTTATAGATGATTTTGAAAGTAATACAGTCATTTTTTTGTGTTATTCTCTTTGCATCGGGGAGCCAGTTGAGGTTTTCCAGGCTGAGTGAGATATGGTCGTAGCGCTTGCGTCCCAAAATAAGTCTAGATGCTTTCGTGGAGAAGTTGCAGTTGGTATATTTGGTTTTTGTTTAGTTCTAGACAATTACTTTTTGAATAGTCTAGGTAAACGAGGACAAGGGCTCTAGTCACCTCAATTTTCTTGGTCATTTCCAAATAGGGGATAATTCTGTTGAGGATTTGGAGCGGGAAGTGAGAGTTTTGGGCTAGCGTGCCTATTTGTGGTTGTGTGATAGTTTATTGTAAACAATGAGACCTCGATTCTTTACCTGGCCCGACAGGATGGGCTCTGAGACATGTCTCATGAAGTGTTCTTCGACATTGCACACTGATCTGCTAAATGTCTGTTCAACAATGCACACAGAGCGGAAATCTCTCTTTTATACCTTTTTGGTTGTGCATGCAAAGAAAAGGTGTCTCGTTCAGTAAGAATGCATTCGGGAGAGGGGTGTCATATGCTATCTATTTTATATGGTTCACAGCGATGTTTCTTGAGCACTATTTAACAAAGCAGACAGAGCGTAGCTGCTTTTTGCATGATTCTTCAATGGTGCATACAGAACTGAAATGCCTCTTCCAAAGCTCTTTATCATTGTTGTTGCTCAGAGTGATATCTCTCACAGAGATCTGTCTCTTATAAGGCTCGTTGATGGTGCATCAGGCACAGTCTTGCCTCTTTAAGTGCTGCTTAATAGTGAGCAGAGTGGTCTCTTGGAGCGCTCATTTACATAAAGGGATGTCTCTGGCAGCACTATTTGATTGCACACATAGACTACACTTGTTTCTTTACATATTTATGCGCCAACCACAGTATGAGATTGACTCATGGTGTCCGAGGTGTCTCTTGCAGGGCTCTTTGTTAGGGCATGCAGAGATGTCTGTAACAGCACACTTTGTTGTGGACACTGAACAGTGATGTCTCTGTCCAAGCTTGTTGATAGTCCACACAGAAAAGAGAAGGCACTCGCAGGGCTTTTGGATAGTTCACATAGAGAAGAGATGTCTCATTCAGTGTCCCCGTATGCTACATAGAAAGATGCCTCTTGCTGAGTTCTTCTATAAAGCATATACAGCGAAGATGTTACCGCAATATCTGACATTGCTGGATGTCAAGGGGTGTCTCATACCTGACTCCTTCACAGTGCACACAAACATGTCTATTTTCAGGCACGTTAGGAGTGCAAACATTACAGAGACACATGACATATGATACCTTGCCACATGAAAGACAAAGAATCAAGAAAGGAAAACTGAAACAGTAAGGAAACCTCAACCCTACCTGAAGGAGCCCATCATCAAGAATTCACAACTCCTAAAAACCATGTGAAGACAACACCAAATGGACAAAGGATACAGACCAAAAAGATAGCTAACGTGGATTATATCTCTCGCCACCTCTCCACATATTACTTCTTTGTAAGAGATAAGTCTATTGGCAACAACCCCACATGCAAGAACCAAAATAAATGTTGATATTACCTTCAACATGCCCTACATTACCACAGACTGGAGGAAAGAACCAATACCCAAACAACTCACCTACCAGCACGAACCAAAACCAAACAGCCCTGCCATCAACATAATCAGACTACTTGATGAAGAGATGCAACATCCAAGTACAACTCCTCCCAGCCAGCACAGCCAGGAGAGAACCATTAACAATGGACACCCAACCTACACCACACCGACTCAGACAGACAAAAGAAAAAACTGCACTGCACAAGATAAACTAGACAAACTACACTGCTGCCTCCTTAACGTTACATTCATGGCAAACACTCAACAAAAATCCACAACCTTCCAAGTGAGGGAGGCGCATACGTGTTCTTCCTCACAGAAACATGGCTATCTGACAACTACAAAACCATTGCGCACAAAGCGATACTGGACAACTTCAAATTAATACACACCAACAGAGAACATCAAAGAGGAGACGCAATTGCAATGGTACACAAAGAACACATACACACCATGCCACTCCCCTCAACCGACATCGAAATCTGTGAATCGCTTCTCATCAAGATCAAACTCAATGACCTAGCCAACATAGTGTTCCTCATGATCTACAGACTGCCATCCTACAACCCGAACTTCGCAATGAAACTAGCTGACGCCATCACCATACTATCAACCTACCATGACAACCTAGTCATACTGGGTGATTTCAACATCTGGTTTGAAAAACAAAACAAAACCTCTGCAAATAGCAAATGGATCTGCCTAAAATGCTGGACACACCCTGCACCCAATCTTCTACAGAGACAGACACTGTGCATCTGCTCCACCAACACCAATGGTATGGGGCAACCACTACTTGATACCATACTACAGACACCACAGAGCTAAACAAAATTGCCCTGGATTCAGCAGAAAACATAATCCGCACCTGGATCACTGAGGCCTTAGACCGTCTAGCACCACCAAAACCTTTCAAAGCCACACCAAAAAACCTTGCTGTGAGATGGTTCCCAAAAGAGCTAAAAGAACAAACCAAATAAAAATGGCAAAATGGAAAACCTATGGAGACAACATACAACCGACTGGACAAAATAAAATAGCAGAGACAACTCTGATTATACAAATCAACAGTACTGAAAGCAAAAAGAAAAATACATGCTACAAGAATTGAATCAGCAACCAACGCACAAAAGGAACTCTTAAGAATCATCAAAGAGATTTTGAAAACCTTCATTGTGCAACAAAGATGTCATCCCAACACAAGTTCTACGTGACAACATCACGAACCATCTGAGATCAAAAATAGAAACAATCCAACAGACCATCAACGCAAACCACACTAATACTAGCACAAACACTGAAACACATACAACAGGCAAAACACTGACTACACTGACTACAGCAGGTCTGACCTGTTTAGAACCAATAACCAAAGACACCAACATCGCAGGATCTCCAAGTGACTTCTGCCCTCACACATCTACAAACAAATCCTCAACCACAAAACTCCAGCATTAAACTTCTGACATCTTATGAACCTGTCGCTAATCACAGGAATAGTACCAAACTCCTTCAAATCACAATACATCATACCACTGATAAAAAAAAGGAAACGGAAAGTGAAGAAAGATCCAAGTAAGTACAGACCTATATACAACTTGTCCTACCTGGCAAAGATCCTGGTGAACCATGTATTAAAAATCCTACTTAAATACAATGAAACAAACTGAATACTTGACCACTCTCAAGTTGGGTTCAGACCAATGAGTGGAACAGAATCGGCACTCCTACCCATATGGGACGACAGTAAAATGAATGCAGACAACTGCACTCAATCATTTCTCAGATTTTGTGACTTTATCTGCGTAATTCGTCACAATTAGCCACACAACACTAACCAAAAGACAGATGGAACATGGCACAAAAGAATCCACCCTAAGGTGGCTTATCTCTTCCTCACAAATCGAACCGAAAGAACCTACCTACCTCCTTTCACCTCAAACACCACAAGCATCTTCTTTTTAGTTCCACAGGGTCCAGTCTCCCCCCCTGATCTTCAACATCTACATGTCCACCCTGATGAAAATCATTGGAAGCCATGGTTGACCTACCACAAATACGCAGATGACACAGAACTGACTGTGAAGAGAACAACGATCCAAGAACCTAACTACAGCCTCAACAATTGTCTCACAGGCATCTACAACTGGATGACAGTGAACAACCTCAAACTGAACCACACCAAAATGGAAATAATGGTCTCACCCTCAGAAAGCAATGCAACCAACCCACAACAAAACAACCTAGGAATACTCATGGTCAAGAGGCTATCCCTGGAAACGCTAGTCAACGCAAACACAAAAAAGTGTTTCTATCTCCTGAGACTGCTCAGGCGGTTGCTTCCATACCTCTCCTTTCCACAAAGAGCCCTTACATCCATATTCCTGATGTTAACAAAATTCGACTACACAAACAGTCTCTACCTAGGAATGCCGGAAAGATTCACCACAACATGTCAACGTGTCCAGAACACTTCAGCTACGATTATCATGTGATTAAACAGAAGAGACCACAGCCCTGATTCATGGATTATTTGCACCGAAAAAAATGGGATTTGTGCGTCATTCTGCCCGCAAATCCCCAATTGTTAAACTGGGATTTGCGGGCAGAATGGGGCACAAATCCCATTTATTCCGGCGCAAATAATCCATGAATCAGGGTGCACATCACTCCAGTTTTGAGAAGCCTTTGTTGGCTACCGGTGAAACAATACATCAAATTCAAGGCTCTCTGCATTGACCATAAATCTTACACGGACAAGGAGTCACATTTCTCCAGCCCATGATTAGCTTCTGCCAACCAAGACGGGACCTAAAATCAAGCAACGACCTCTAAATAGAGACAAAACAACATGAAAAGAGGACTTTCGGAGGTGTAATTGCTAACCTATGGAACACAATGCCCAAGGAAGTTAGCACCACAGAAGACCACCTCACCTTCAGGAAATGACTAAAAACATGGCTAGTCAACTGTCTATGAACAGCACAAAGGGACAACAGCAGGAAAAGCATACAGGACTGAAAAACGCACAGATAAAGGATAACAGCTGCAAAATAAAGAGTACCAAAATACCCCCACCGATTGCCTCCCCCCACTCTGTTCATGCTCCACAGCTAGAGAGATCGGCAAAGATTGGCCTGCCTCACATCAGATAGATTCAGGGAAATGCACCCGCTCACCATTTATGCACCCAGGAAAGACCAACAATGTAATGCATGGAATGGAAGGCGGTTGTTCCTCAGTCCAGGATCAGTGTGGCTTGAGGCTTGTGGTACGCTTGGCAGTCCTTTCCAGTAAAGCCAGTGCCAACGGAAGTCTGTAGCACTGCTGTTTTGGTACTCTGAGAGCAAGTCATATGGAGAAAATGGAGAGTACAGACACATTGAGGGTGCAGTGGTAATTGCAGGTGTTAACTGCAGGCGTTTACCTCGAGGCAGCAGCAGGGACTCCAACCACTGGTATCATTAGTATCAACATAGTACTATTGTGGAGAGGTGCAAGTTGGAAAGGCAAGGGGGTCACCTGGTTGCCTGACCTCTGATTACAGACCACTGACTTGGCAACACCGTGAGCTTCCATGTGGTAAGGGACTGCAAATGTCAAACAAACACAATGGCTAAGTGCAAGGCCACTCAGTACCTATCAATGGGAAGAAAACATGTTATGAAATGTTCAAACCGGTCAATGAGGTAACTGTACTAGTCAATGAGATAAAAAACCTGCTGAATGACATTGATGGTGCAGAGGAAGGGAAAGGGCCAAAGAGGAGTGGAGCAATAGCCAACTGGATTGTGGACATGGTGGACTGGATATGATTGTCTCAGCACTGAACGATACAGGAACAACATCTGTTAGATCAGGTGTTAAGTCTTGAAAGAGGGTTGACCCATTAGAAAGCTGCGAGGCAGGCAAGAGAACTGGGCAGACAGAAGGCAAAGTTATTGCATTCCTGTGGGAGCAAATAGGGCCAGCGGATTGGGCACTGTTGAAGGAAGGAATGCATTAGTTATTTGAAAAAATTAATCGGCTATTGATGAATTGGGGGCTCTGGCAGAAGCTGGATGTAATCCCCCATGTAGCCCCTTACCTTCATCTACCTCTCAAGTCCAGCTGAAATCCAATGAGCAGCCAGTGCAAAACATCATGAGAAGGCAACAATCTGAAAAGTTTGATGGGCGAAATGAATGCATGGGATGGGTTGGTCATGAAGATAACTGGAGCTCTAGCACTGCATGTGAGCAATCATCTGGAAATCTGGCTACATTGACAGACGGGACCACAAAGATTGATTTAATTAATTGGATTAAAGTGCATGTAAGAGGAGGAAGAGGAGGAAAAAGAGGGGCAGAGTCTGTGGTAGGATCGGAAGCCTTGGCATCATCCAACAGATATGCTACTCTAGAGGATCTACTGATTATGGAGGAAACAGGAATTGGTTGCTCTATCTGCGAAGGATACAGATGCCAGCAGATACCATGATGTGATCCTTAGGGTGGCCTCTGATGGCAAAGAAGGGGCTGGGTTTGCCGGGATAACTAACTTCTCAGCCACTTCTCAGCCAAAGAAGATCTTGGTGTAATCAAGTCCCTAATCAGAAAATTGGAGGGGAAAATTGACTCCCTGGTGAAAATTGTACTTAACATAGAGAGTGATTCAAAAAGTGATTTGCCTGCTAAGGGTCCCTCTGAATGGTGTTTTAAAATGTTTAACCAGGTGTTAATTCCAAGGCCAAAACATAACGTCACCTTGAGAATAAATTAAAGGAATGATCCCCCTAATGAAGAGCCAAGACTGGGACGGATCATTGGAGGTACTGAAGATAGCAATTTGACACCAAACCCATCCAGAAGAATTTCTGTTCACTCAAAAAATGCCCCTATAGCCATTGTCACAAACAAATGTGGAGTCAAACTTCCCCCATCAAGGTCTTACTGCTCAAACTTCCAAGCATGGACAACTGTAAAATGTAGAGGAACAAGATTGTGATGGGTATTTGTACAGATATTGACAAATATATGCAGGATAATCCATGTGTGCGGTCCCCACAGTCAAGACAAGCTGGAGGCAACTATGCCACGGAAAGCTGTTGGGTCTATATGGTCAATGTTCGGAAGTTGGCTATGGGACAATTTGAAGAGAATGAATTGCTTATCAACAAGGTAATCCATTGGATTAGGAATATAAGAGGTTCCGTATTACCTAGAACATATTCTGATCACTCTCTGGTAACTGTGTCACTAATATGGAATAAAGGGTTTGCGCCTCGGCGCCCTTGGAGGCTCAAACTACAGGCATTACTGTACTCAGTCTTTGAATCCGAGATGGGGGCAGATATTGATGAATACTTTGAGATTAATACTGGGAATGTTGCCTCCAATGCTATCCAATGGGACACCTTTAAAGTATGCATCCAAGGCATGGCTCTCTCCAAAGAGGCCAGTATTATTAAGATTATTCACTGCAAAATCTGTGAGTGTGAAACTCTGCTTGCCCGACTGGAGACGCAATATGCATCGTCCTCCTCCACAACTACACAAAGTCATATCAGGGACAGGTAGACATCTTTAGGAAACATGCTGACCGTGAGCGCAAGTTCCTGGATGACCTGGGGGCTGAGAGACAGTATGGTGAAGGCAAATAAATTAGCAGACTCCTTGCCAGGCTGGTACGCCAGGAAAACGGTGTTCATCGTATATCATCTGTGGAAGAAGAACACGAATCGCTGATACATCGCTGATACACACCACGCCCACGGTCAACGAGGTGTTCTGCTCATTCAACGCGTCGTTATATGCCAACAGAGATGTACCACCTATATTCGAGGTGGAGGCATTTCTTGACGACCTTCCTCTCTCGGTGCTATCTGATGAAGCCAGAGAAGCACTGGGCAGGCCAATGTCCAGAAGACATACTGCTTTCTATTGAAGCACTTCCATTGGGCACAGCTCTGGGCTGTGATGGCCTAGCCCTGGACTTCTAGAAGTGCTTTAAAACCTGTGTGGCTCCTTGATTGGCTGCCATATGGGACGAGTCCTGTGCACTGGGTGTCTCTCCTACACTGCGAGAAGCGGTCATAACTGTGCTGCTGAAACCAGATAAACCGTCCACACAGTGCGGCTCATACCATCCCCTTTCAATGAAAAACAGCAATGTAAAAATCTTTGCTAAAGAATTGGCCCTCCACCTTGCTCCCTACATGACACATATTGTCCATGCGGATCAGGCAGGGTTTGAGCCAGAGGCACAGGCAATGGCAGCAGCACTGGACATCCAGAAAGCCTTTCACTGTTTGTCTTGGAGATTCCTGTGGGCAGTACTTGAGAAAAGTAACTTCGGTCCCTGTTTCATCTCAGGGGAGAAGCTGCTTTACACGTTTCCCGTGGCAAGGGTCTGCATGAGTGGACAGTTGTCTGCTCCGTTTGAAATCACCAGGGGGACCAGACAGGGCTGCCCATTCTATCCCTTGATATTTGCTGTGGTTATGGAGCCCTTGGCGGACCGGATTCGCCAACGACATGCACGCAAGGTAATCCGACTGGCAGGTGCTCAGAAATAGTGGCATTATACGCGGATGACGCATTATTATATGTCCGCAATCCTGCTGTGAACCTGGCCCCAATCATGGGTGATGTCTAACTGTTCGGGGTACTGTTTGGACTCAAGGTCAACTGCATTAAGTGCGAGCTCTTCCCACAGATGCCACGGCAGTGCTGCAGGACCTATTTGGGTTTGCATGGTCCCCAATGGAGAAAAAATATTTGGGTGTCACCAATATGCGGCACCAATTCCTGCTATACAATCATAATTACGTGGTGTACTTGACATCCCTGCTCCAGAAACTGGACAACTGGTCGAGATTTCCGATTGCAATTGCGGGCTCGGTCGCACTCCTGAAAATGGTGGTACTTCCACAGCTTCTGTACACATTTCTGAACGTTTCGCTTTGGCAGGGCACCAAGCTGTTTGTGAGACTGAACAGTGCGATCAATGACTTTCTATGGCATGCCAGAGTTGTGTGGCTGAAATGGGATACGCTGGCAAGACCATACAGACAAGGGGCACTGGCTGCCCCCACATGCAGATGTACTGGATCGTAGATCAGGCTCAATAAGCGGGGTACTGGTTTGATGCAGACTACCTGCTCCCCCATGTTAAGCTGGAGTGGCAGGTGGCTGGGACCCATGATGTGAGATCCCTGATACTGCCACCACTGATGCGCACTCTTCAGGTTATGGATCCAGTCGCCAACACAATCCTTGCATGGGGAAAAATCTGGAGGCTCGTCGAGAAACCCAACCCATCCCATGGGTACCTCCCCCTCTGGAATTGCCTGCTGGGGACACCCTCGATAGGCAAGGCAGCAGCACATGGCTGGATTGAAGATGGATTTGTTAATCTTTGCAATGTCTATGAGTTGGGCTCTTTTAATGAATGGGGGGGTCTACCCAGGAGCCTCAGAGCTTGTTCCTCTGTGTGGCTATACTATGCTGGTCTGCGTTGTGCACTTAGGACTGGATAGGATGAGTTCCTCTCACTGCCTCCAGATGACACACTCTTAACCCTAATCCTGGAAGCTACACCGGCCCGGGGGAGACTATCGAGAGTGTACGACTTGCTACATGGCTGGGCCTGCGGTTTGCTGCACAAACTCCAGAACTCCAGAGAGCCTGGAGCAGAGATATAGGAATGGATATCACTGATGAAAACAGGGAAGATATCTGCCTACGTACACATGCAGTGCCATTTGACTCCAGACTCCGATTGATCCAATTTAACGTCCTACACAGGTAGCACTACACCCCTGATAGACTGCCCCTGATGTTGCATGATCGCTCTCCACTGTGTCCTAGATGTCGGGCTGACAGGGCTGGGTATTTCCATATGCTTTCGTCATGCCCGAGGCATTTGTCGTTCTGGGAGGCTGTCTCTGTGGCTGTGTCTGGGATACTGCATTATTCATTGGTTCCTGACCCGAGTACATGCCTGTTTCATGATTTTGTTGGACTCCGATGAGGGTATAGGAAGCTGGGCGGGATGTGCATGGTTCTGGCTAAACGCTGTATATTTGTTGCTGTGGATGAGACCTGTTTTCTCTACTATAGACCAATGGCTTTGTGCTTTCACTTGTGCCTCGGACACGGAGGAGCACTGTCTCGCCATGCAACCACCCACCTGGAAACCTGCTGATATATGGGCCCCGTTCCATTCCTATTTGCTTTAGACTGGCAGCTAGGCACCTCAAAATGTTGATTTGTCTGATGACGCATGATCATCTACATGCCTAACTACTAAACTGAAATCCCCCCAGGGGCTAAATAAATAATGTACAACTTATTGTTATATGTGTCACCTATAGCTTAATACTTACCTATGCTCTATGACTGCGCTGAGCAATGTGTAATTTTCTGTACACCAATTTCTGCTGTAATGTCAAGCAACTACAAATAAAGTTTTTAAAAAAAGGAATATAAGAGGTTGCATGTCAGTAATTAGAGAAGATATTCTTGCATTCAGCAGGAAACAAACTCCCCCGAGAGGCTTTGACTATATAGCGCTAACGTTAAGGAATGAAACCTTGGCAAATGGGCTTTTAGCCATAGAGGCAAGTACCTATCTACCTAGACCTACTAACTTCAACTTGAGGCCATCCTCTTCTGAAAGCTTTATCGAAGGGAGAGTCTCGGCGAAAATCTGTGATGTACAGACAAGTGTCCTAGCTAATTCAGGGATGGAACAAGTTGATTGACTTAGTCAGCAGCAAGATCGTTCGTTAGGTATAGTCCCCAGAGTTGTTAGACTTCTCTCATGGAATGTTGCAGGCCTAGCGAAACACATGATAGATCATGACTGGAGGAATTTTATTTCAGGGTTTGATCTGATATGTCTTCTGGAGACATGGGCCCTGTTGCAAATTGATCTACAAGGATATACATACATTGCCAGCAATTAAAGGGACAAGAGGCCATCCTAGTGGGGCATGCTTACCTGGGTCAGTGCCTCGTGGAACTGGAAAGTATCCCAATTGTCAACCGATTTGAATGATCTACAATATCTTGTTCGTTAATCAACCGCGGACACCAGGGTCCATTTATATAACATCTATAATCGGCTTATGAGTGCATCCCCAATGGGCACCTTAAGAAAGATGCAAGATCTCATAGCGGATAAGGCTGGTGATCCTGGTGACAAAACTGTAACCTTAGTGGTGGGCAATTTAAATCTCCAAATTGAGCCATTAGGTCTTACAGATGATATGTGGCATGAACATGATGAGGAATGGAGGATTCCATCTTTAGTGGCAGATTTCCAACAGAAAGCACACCCTCGTGCGCTGGAAGTGGCCCACCTCCTGAACACTGCTAACCTTAGGGCCTAATGGACGTTGTGCTGCAGATCAACCACCTAAGCCCACTTTCTTCGGCTAAAATGGCAGTAGCCAAATTGATTATGTGATGATAGGCAATTGGGGGCTGTTCAAGTCATTTGAAGTACTTTAAGAACTTGATCGACATGATAGTGACCATAGACCCATGGTGTCTAATAGTCATTTGAGGACTGCTTTAGGCCATGATAATAGTGGGATCCTGAGAAGGGCTGTTGAGTAGGCAGAGGTGGTGACTCAGGGCTGTTTGCTAGCTTTATATACAAGAATTACAGGACAGATTGAGGTGAGTTGTGACCTGTAAAGGAACCGCGGGGCATATTATTTCATTTTGATGAATTGGTCGCAGCATTGCTTCCAGTATTTACCAGACCTGGTGCCAAATTCAAGAGATCTGTTCAGTTGGCCAAGGAATGGTATGATTCTGAATGTCAATCCTGTAAGAGGGACATTTTGGACTCTCTGAAAAGATGTTTAGTTGTTGATGTTACAAAATTAAGAACTTTAACAGCAAAATATAAAGCAATGGTTGTGTCCAAGAAGAAATTGTTCTACAGGGCAAGATGGGAAGCATTGTTGGAGGCAAGTACTGCAAATGTTATACCTGATTTTTGGAGGTTGGTGGGGGGTATGCCAATAGAAGATCACCATGTATCACATTGCACTATAACTCCAAAGGCTTTGTGGGTTAATTTTTCCAACTTGTATAAAATCCCTGAATTCCCAAGTAGTGCATCAAACCTAGACATACAAGAAGGGGTATTGCACACACAAGGCTCTGACATAACAGTGAGTATGGAACAGGTAGCTGAGGCCATTTTAGCCGTGGGGGTCAGAAAGGTGCCAGGACCTGATTCTATACCTGTATATCTTTTTAAGAAAGAGTAAACAATGTGCGGTCTGGTGACGACAAGGAGTTTGTAATGCTGTTATTTCAACAGACAGTTCCTAGTACTTGGCGGGTGGCTGTATTAGTGCCAATCTTAAAAAAAGGGGGTAAAGACCAACCAGAAAATTACCGCCCAATCTTGTTGTTAGATGGGATAGGGAAATTATATGCCAAGGTTATTTTGGGACACCGCCAAGACTGTGTAGATTTGCCTGGAATAATCAATCCATTGCAGCTGGGCTTCCAATAGGTGGAAGGGCACTATAGAACAGTGTCTGAGACTTGACCTACTTATTAAAAAATACACACTCTTAAATAACTGCAAGTTATGTTCAGTATTTGCTGATTTGAAAACGGCTTTTGACTCAGTCCCCCGTGACAAATTGTGGCAGGCCTTACAAGGTTAAAATTCCTACCCCGCTTATTGTCAATTATTCAATCCTTGTACAGTAACAACAGTGCTTCTGGGTGGTGAGAATACAGTGACATGTGATTAATACAACGAAGGTACTAGTTTTCAGAGGTATAATGGACATGTAAGTGAACGTATGTGTAGAAGGGGTTGTGCTAGAGCAGGTCGAAACATTTAACTAATTGGGCCTGTCCTTCGCAGAGAATGCCACTTGGAAAGATCAAGTCTCAAAAGCCAACACTGATTAAATATAGGGGTGACATCAAGAGGTTTATTTACATGTATGGCAAAGGTGCCTTCAAGCTAGTCCTAGAATTGTACCGTGGTAAGGCCTCATCTGCAGCATTATATAGTGCAGAGATTTGGGGATGTGAAAAGTCCTCAAGTTATAGAGCATGTAATAAATTCCAAATCTTTATTCCTATGGGTTTGCATATGGTCAACACCTGAACTGCACATGGTCTAGAAGGCAGCCTTATAACTCCCTGGCTTAGGCATATTAAACGCATGTGCATAGCCTTGGGCCTTGTATAATATTGGGAGAGACTGGCAGGCATTAGCCCTGAGAGTAAGGATGTGATTAAAGCTGCTTGCAGAGAACATTATAGACAGGGTTTGGTGTCATTTTATGCAAGGCTCTCTAGTAGCCAGCTTTACCTGCATGTCAAGGGCACATTTGGTTTGTAACTTTATTTGGACATTATCACTCCATGCTCGGCACGTTGATTATTGTTCTATCTGAGAGCAGGTACTTTGCGTGTAGCCTCGTTTATGAAAAGTTGGAATAACGTAAGCTGTCCTGTCTGTCAGTGCTGTGGCACCAAGAATGAATCTGTCCTTCGTTGTATGCTGTTTTGCCATAGGATAAAGATCTTAGGACAATGTACCTATTGCCACTATGCAGATCAAAAGGCTTTAGGAGAGCGACGGAGGTTTTGGAATTGTGCAGAGGATGCGAAGACCCTAATATGTTACATTACACTTCCAAATACAATCATAGGGCGTGGCTTGAAAGGAGGACGGTGCTGTGTAGCAGCAGGCAACTTATATAATACGCCTCTAAAATGTTATAGTTGCTGTAATTACAAAAAGGCCCAGGATTTTAGTGACTTTTAAAATATCAACTGCAATCTTTTATGGAATACCAAAATAATGGTTATTTTAAACATGGTCTGATTGTAATGTTATACACAAGAGTGTATCAGTTCCTCCTGATTCCAAACATATCCTTTCATATCCTATAACTGCGAGACTTATCCTTGGCCTCAAGCCCAGGTATCGTATCTCTCCAGGACTGAAATCTCTGCACTGACTCCCAGTGGCTGCGAGGATTAAGTTCAAAACCCTTTGCATTGTACACAAAGCTTTCTGGGGTCTGGGGCCGAAATAACTTCAACTCTCTCTTCCTAAATATCTTCCTTCTCGAGCTCTTCGCTCATCTGCCTCCAACTTCCTTAGGGTCAGTCAGTTCTCAAAGCAACGAGTTGGTGACAGATCACTCTCTTCGGCAGGGGCCTCCCTCTGGAACAGCCTTCCTGCCTCCCTGAAACTTGAGGACAACCATCTCCGGATTCCGGAAACACCTCAAAACCTTCCTCTTTGCTTCTGCTTTCTCTCCTCCCTTTGCTTGCTGAATTCCTGTCTGTAATTGCACTGGTTACCTGACCACCCTTTCTGATCTCTGGCCCAGGCCCCGTCAATTACCCACCTGCACTGCCTCCCTGGCAACCCCTGCACTTGGGGACCGTTTTTCTGTATCCCTTCAGTCCCCCCTACCAGCACTTATCAGATTTTAGGAACTGTTTTTCTGCTTAATCTATGTATGTAATGTCTTGTAACCACGTATGTATTAATTGACCATTTGCACTGATTCAAATTGTATGTATGTTGTTGCTTTTTTGGTTTTAACCGAAAGAAAGCTGAGAAAGAAAGAAAGCAAGCATTAGACCAACCTTGTGTCAGTCAGATGATTAGGGTAGCTCAGTCGTGCATCACTTCCTCAGGATTTATGGAAATGAGACACGTGTCAATTTAGCAGCCAATCTCAAAACAAGCCGCAGCACAATTATTCTGAATAATCCCTGCTGACTGACTAGAAACATACTAGGTGCAACCAATTCATTGTAATTAGAGAAACCAGTGTGGGAAGCTGCCCTCTATGCCTGGGGAAGTGGAGAGGGGACAGGGCTGGCCAACGGACCACAACCAGGAGGGATGGAGGGTACCAATCGGCAACGGGATCTGCGCTAAAGACATATCTTTAAAACACAATTGAGATTAACCAATGTACTAACCAATCCTCCCGATTCTTGCTCCTCCAACATAACCCAGCCCACTACACACTATTATCGGCTAGTCACACTACATATAGCACTAATTATCTACTGGACTCGCCAGCAAAATTTCATCAAACACCTAACATACTTACGATACAATGGACCCCTCTACAGACACAATCAAACCAGTGTGCATGATTGTATTTCAGCCTACCTGCATATGACTCACGCACCCAAAATAAACACTAGCACACATATGAGGCACTGAGTCTTACCCTTACGATTACAACAAGCCGGGCCACAGAACCAACCCACACACAAGACAACGCAAACAGATGAAAGTTCCTCCTGATTCCAAACATATCCTTTCATATCCTATAACTGCGAGACTTATCCTTGGCCTCAAGCCCAGGTATCGTATCTCTCCAGGACTGAAATCTCTGCACTGGCTCCCAGTGGCTGCGAGGATTAAGTTCAAAACCCTCTGCATTGTACATAAGGCTTTCTGGGGTCTGGGGCCGAAATAACTTCAACTCTCTCTTCCTAAATATCTTCCTTCTCGAGCTCTTCGCTCATCTGCCTCCAACTCCCTTAGGGTCAGTCACTTCTCAAAGCAACGAGTTGGTGGCAGATCACTCTCTTCGGCAGGGGCCTCTCTCTGGAACAGCCTTCCTGCCTCCCTGAAACTTGAGGACAACCATCTCCGGATTCCGGAAACACCTCAAAACCTTCCTCTTTGCTTCTGCTTTCTCTCCTCCCTTCGCTTGCTGAATTCCTGTCTGTAATTGCACTGGTTACTTGACCACCCTTTCTGATCTCTGGCCCAGGCCCCGTCAATTACCCACCTGCACTGCCTCCCTGGCAACCCCTGCACTTGGGGACCGTTTTTCTTTATCCCTTCAGTCCCCCCTACCAGTACTTACGTCTGCACTTCCTTGCACTTGCCACTAGCTGGCTGTTTTATGTGTCTTATTTATTCCACTTCCCATGTACTGCACTTTGCCCTCTCCCTTCCCCCTGCGCACTTTTCCTTTCCCCCCTTTCCATGCACTTGCACAATCTGAATGACACCTGGCCTAGTAGGATCGTTGTCTGTCCTCCCTTTGCCCCCTCTTGCCTCGTCACGCCTTGAAACACTTGTGTATAGGCGCGTTATAAATGCCATATCATATCATATCCGATCCCCACTAACACACCCCACTCTCTTTTCTTGCAGAGCCACGTGAGTCCCTGGAGACTGCCCTGGGGCGGTATCGGTGCGTGGTATAAATCAACATAACATAACATAACATATATTGCAGTGCGTTTGGTTTGTGCACAAAGGGCAGCGAGGCTTCTTGTAGCAATCTTTAATGGTGCACATATCTGGCGTGCACTGATAGTGTGCACAAAGAAACATTTCTTTATAACGGCCCTATGATAATGTACCCGAGCAAGCCGATATGTCTCTTGCAGCTCTCTATATATCCGTGCAGTCACAGTAGGGATGTCTCTTTCAGGGATGTTCGAAAATGCAAACTGAACAGCGATTTCCTGTGCAAAGCGATGTCACCGTGTAAAAGGCTCCACTGTTGATCTTCTCTACCGCTCAAAATATGAAGTCTCTTCAGAGTTGTTTGATGCTGCAGTGGAAGCTGGGCTGTCTCTTGCGCAGCTTTGTGCAAGGCTTTCGCTTCACATTAAGCCCGGGCGACTGACTCTTCCCCTCCGTGGCTCTGCGCTCGCTTTGCTTTCCAATGCATTATTCTACGTTTGCAAATGCTTGAATGAATTAAAAATTAACCTCGAGGAGACAGCAGGCAACCTTGCGAAGACCTCCCTAGTTACCCAACACAGGAATTTTCATCTCTGTATCCTGAAACCTGGTCATTCCTTTCAGCTTCCTATGTGTATTCTTCTCCTGCTCCTTTCTCTATCCCCTTTCTTTCCTATCATCCACTAAGAATCTGATTGGCCACGCACTTCCCCCGCCGCATTATCATTGTGTGATTTCACCCCTAGGCTCCTCCATATATCGTCTTCACCCCTCATCTGTCTCATTCTCTTTCCCTCTCACTTCAAACCCATGCTCTGCGGATCTATGTCTGTATCTGACCTTGCTCCCCTCCTTATTTATGTTTACCACTTTCTTCTCTTTCTTGCTAGGTACTCCCACCTCTGCCTTTGTCCTTCTTTATCATTTACCTGTCCCATTTAACGACATACGAAATTGGGGGGGGGGAATCTATAAAGTGGCATAGCCAAAAGGGAGTGTCGCCCAAAGGGTGGCAGGTAAGTGCTGGCCTAGCACCCTCACCCCCTTCCGCCCAATCAGGCACCTGGGATGTGAGGGTGTTGATCCATGCATCTCTTACATAAAGGGATGTCTGGTGGGGATCAGAGCCACATCTTATCTTCCTTAATGGTGGTGCATGCCCCAGTCAGCATCCTTTAACTAGAAGATACAACAATCACCCAAAGGTGCTCAATCCATCTCTTAGTTAAAGGTACAGTACATCCAGAAGCTTTGGCCTTCTTTCCTTTACCCTGAACCTCAGCCTTTTCTTCCATAATGGTGGCACCAGCCCCCCGTGCATCTCTTGTTTAACAGGATACCTGGCAGGTGCCAGCACCACTGCTATGGAATAAAAGGCTGTTTTATCTGAATTCTGAAGCTCTTGCACATGAGCGAGAGCTTTGGATTTTAGAAAAAGAGGCCTTCACCTCTAGTGGCCCTTATTAGCTAGTGCTGACAGAGGACTTTAGGGAGCCCCAGCAGAGCAGCTCCTCAGAGCCATTTTTCAGAGACTGCCAGGGCTCTGCCCCAGCTAGCCATGGCCCACTTAAAGCCCTGCCCATTCTCTAGTTCCACGTTATCTTTATTTCTCCTGAGCTGTATCGCTTGCATTCTCGTTCTTTCTCACACGTCATTTCTTCTTCGCCTGTATCCTTCTCTCCCTACTTTATTTTCCCCTCCCAGTGCATTTATCTCATTCACTTTATCCCTTGTTCTACATTTTCTCCCCTTTCCTGTCCTTATGCTTCCCTGTGTCCCTACCTCTCTGTTCTCTCCTCCTTTCCGCTCTATCCGTCTACTTGTCTTTTATCAACATATGTTATTTTATTCAACCAGTAACAAAAGCATCAATTATAAATCTCACAACCCACAACCAACAGCAGGGATACATGACAGAGGGCAAAAAATAAAAATATAATAATAATAATAATAATAATAATAATAATAATAATAATAATAATAATAATAATAATAATAACAATAACAATAATAATCGATTAGCGGCAAAGAGTAGGTTTGATACTACCAATCAGGTTTTGTGAAAGAAATGGGTACAAATTTGAACATCTTCTGGTTAAACATCTTAAAGATGCATAGTTCCCCTGGGAGGGCGAAAATATACTTAGCCTTCGTCGATTAAGAACATCCGTTTGATTCTGAGGACAGACAACTTTTGTGGACTAAGCTAGCCATCTGGGGATATCCAGCAGTACGAATGCTTGCAATGAAGACTCTGTATTATGGCACTTTGTTAAACGTCAGGCTAGATAATGCGGGTAGTCTATCAAGAGCAATTTTGACAAGTAGGGATTTAAAGCAAGAAATCTAGATCATTTACCCCATGCTTTAACAGGCGATTGATAGGGCACCTATTGTATGCTGATGACCTGGTCCTTATAGACCAGACACCAATGGGTCTTCAGCGACAATTGGTGGCTCTACAACAATTTACAGATGAAAACAATCTGAGGATAAATACACCGAAAACTAAGATCCTTATTCTTTAATCAACACAGGGGCCCTCATTACGACCCTGGCGGAAAGTAACTGACCTGACCGCTATAGCGTAAATAGCGTTTCCGCCATTGCACGATGGAGTAAAGTGCGGCTAATTCGGACCCATCGGGCACGAGCATTACGCCATGGCGGAAGTGCAAAGTCTGCGATGGCGGAAATGTCCCCAAAACGCCCCTCACCGCCGTCGTAAAGCGCCCTAGGTGCAATTCCGCCACCCATCATAGCGGTCACCGTAATTAGCGTTAATCGCAAAATACGGTGACCGTAAATATACGGAAATGGAAGTAAAAACATGGGGCCAGAATGGGAAACAGCACGCCGTACACCTATAAAATCAGAATCCCAACACAACCATCAAAAATCCGACCCTGAGACACATCCCAACCCGTTAGCCACCCTAGTTAAAACAATCAAAATGGGAAAAGTTGCTAAAAAAGCGTGCGACCGCAAGCGGCAGGTCCACTTCTCCCATGAGGAACTCACCGTGCTCACAGAGACCCTCCAGGAGAATGCTGCCGTCGTCTTCTCGACGCAAATGACCAGGACGGCACTTGTGAACAAGAAGGCCATATGGGCCCTGGTGGCACAGCGGGTAAGTGCGGTGGGGACCGCAACCCGCACCCCACAGCAATGCAGAAAGCGATGGGACGACTTGCGGATACGCGTACGGAGCATACTATCAGCCAACCATAACATTGCCACAGCTACCGGGGGAGGATCGGAATCACCCATCAAGTTGACCCCCTGGGAAGAAATCTGTGCCTCCACCATTGGAATGGAGAGTATAGAGGGAGTCGGAGGGATGGAGAAAGGAGTGCAGACATCCGAAGAATCAGGTAGGTGGGCCAAATAAAACAATGCTAAATCCACAATGTCCAATCATGTGAAGTACCATGTGTCCACATAGTGCAACAGAAACACATGTCCAGGAGAACGGCCACATACATTGGCCTGATAGCGCACTTTAAAACTCACATCAAATACATTAACAATCAAAAATCCTAAAAACACCCTCTACACGTGCAGCATGCACACCCTAACTGCAGGCTGCAAAACAACTGCATCCTCAATCCACACAAAAATGAAACCACCTCCAAGGCCCTGACCCAAATCACCCTCAGGTACCACCCCAATGCATGTGATACATTGCCATTCCAATTTCCACAGACCCATAAATAACGCTCGCCCTCCTTTACTCCACCACAGGATCCGATTCAAACGACGAGCTTCAGGACACCCCTACCAGCACACCTGCAAAGAGGGCCAAGACCAACGGCCAAAGACCCTCCACCTCAGCTGCACGGATCAAGACACGGCAGCAGCACAAATCAAGTGGCAGCACACAGGAGGGGACTTCAACAGGCACCCCAGCAGCCAGCATGCCCACACCAGCAGCACCACAGGTCCCCCCAATGGATGCCACAGAAGGCACTGCTTCTGATGGCAGCAGCACCATAGGTGACACTTCATTAATGCCAGCATGCTCCGACACAGACAACGGTGCTGTCGATGTAGGACCCATCCATGACCTGTCTCAATCCCCCTGTTTGTTTCATCCCGTACACCATGAGGATACCACGCAGGGGCACCCACAAGACGACGACTGGCCATCCCCCACAAGCCCTGTGGCAAGGCAACATGAGGTGATCAGCCCCTCTGTGACACCACCGCAAATGGGCATGGCCCAGCAGAGGCAACAGTCCCTCGACCAGGTGATTGTGCAACAGCAGCAACTGGCCACGCTCCTCAAGGAGCATGCTGATGAATGTGGGGCTTCTAAGGCAGCCATAGGAACATCTACTGAGACACTTAGGGCACAAATGGAGCGAAGTACAGAGACACTAAGGGTACAAATGGAGAGAAGCACCGAGAGCCTGAGGGGGGAACTGCATGCGACGTCCAAAGACGTATGTGGTGAACTTGCCGCTGTGCGCCGTGTGCTCAATGAGCTCTCACAAACCCTTAGGGACATGCATGGACGTGAGCAGGCCGAGACATCATCCGTTGCAAGTTCCGTCCAGGGCAGCCCCCAACGTAGATCTGGGAGGAACCTGCGCTCCACAGGCAGGGGTGCCCCTGATACCCGGAGAGGGGGCTTGCAATAGCGTCTGCCCACTGACAATGAGCATCTTTGGACACTGGTGTTCGGGGGGGAGGTAGGGGGGTGGAGGGGGGGTGTTGGGCTTACTTGGGTGGCGGGTCGATGGGGTGTGTAATATAATTTCACATATGCTATAAACATTACATAATCATCCAATGAGATGTGTGGACATTGATCTTTGTGTACGAGGCCTTTATAGGCGTACAGTCCACATTGTGCATGTTCCAGACACACACAGTGCCACAAGTCCCGTGTCCATGCATCAGCCACCAGGCGTGAGTGCTAGAAGCATGAATCTATGATATTCTGACGAATTTCACGGGCCTCCTGTGCCTTGCGGACTCCTTGAGGTGCTGCCACATCCCCAGCCTCATCATGACCATCTTCAGGTGCTTGCAGTTCTGCGTCAGGGGGCATGGGCACATTTCTACGTACGCACATGTTGTGTAGCATGACACATGCCATGACTATCTTTGCAACCTTCTCATGGCGGTACAGGAGTGCCCCGCCAGACCTGCTGAGGCAGCGGAAACGAGCCTTCAGTAGGCCGAATGCCTGTTCTATGACTACACGGGTACGTGAGTGGGCATGGTTGTAGTCCTCCTCATGCTGGTTCTGTGGGTTCCGGAGTGGTGTAAGGAGCCATCTCTTCAGTGGATACCCGGCATCACCTGTATGTGGACAATAAAGGATGTTTGTGGAATGACATTGCTACGTACGCATCCCCCCCCCCTTCCTGCCAGGTCATTGCCGCATCACATACCCCACATTATCATGCATGGAATGAGACTCACCGAGTAGCCAGGATCTGTTCCCTGCGTGTCGCTCCATGTAGCGTGGTATTGTAGAGTTCCTCAAGACCATAGAATCATGGGTTGATCCAGGAAATCGGGCACAACAATGTGTAAAGATCCTGTTGGAGTCACACACCATTTGTACATTAAGAGAATGATATTGTTTCCGGTTGCGGTACTGGACCTCCATGGCATGTGGGACAACCAATTCTACATGGGTGCAGTCGATGGCACCAATGCAACCCGGTATGCCGGCAAGTGCATGGAATCCCACTTTTGTGTTTGTAATCTCCAGCTCCGAGCGTGGTAAAGAGATGTAGTCGTCTGCGTGCTTCAGGAGGGCATCGAGCACTTGCAATAGTGTCCGTGAGAACAGTGGCTGTGAAATGCCATGCAACTGTCCGACTGTGTGCTGGTAGGTGCCTGTGGCCAGGAAGTGGAGTACAGACACCACCTTCAGTAGGGGTGGGATGGCGGTTGGGCTATCTATCATGCTGACAAGGTCAGCGTGTGTCATGTCCACAATAGCGGTTATGGTGTCCCGGTCCAAATGGTAGAGGGTGTGGATCTGCTCAGCCGTGAGGTTGAACGGATGAGCTCGGAGGCGTGGGATTGCGGGCTGCCTGCGTGGTGGTAGTGGCTGTGCTGGTGGGCCTTGCTGGCCCTGCCTTGCCCTCCTCCTCCTCCTGCGTCTCCTCTGTGCGGCCGGTTGTTGTAGTAGTTGGTGTTCGTCTTCTTCTTGAAGTTGGAGTACTTGCAGTGCTATCAGGTCCCCCAGGGCCAACATCGCTAGTCCTGCCGGTAGCATTTTGGAGTGGGTGTGGTTGTGGGAGGGGGTTGGGTGTGCAATTTATGTGTTTTCAGGCTGTGTAGCCTCCACCTGTGGTGATTCATTCCACCTGTGCCAGCTGCAATCCCCTTTGGGCGAGCACTGTACCGAGGTTCACCGACGGGCGGGGCGTCCCATTTGTGAGTGAAGCCAGTTGCCATTTTCACACATTGCCGCACTACATGGATGAATTTGTGATTTCAAGCGGTCACAGATGCCTGTTCGACGTGATGTTGCAAATGAGGAATTCGAAGGACAGCGCTTTCGGTTTTCAGGTAGCGGCGAGGAGACGCCCACAGGTCTGACTGCAAATATAACGTTCAATTGTTTAATGTCCTTGGGACAGGGGCCATGGCGTGAATGCAATGATTGATATGAATAGTATGGGATGCGCAATAGCGTAGTGCACGATAAGGCAGGACGTTCCCAAATACATGTTACTTCACAACACTAGAATTCCGGCCTGGAGCACAGTGGATTTTGCAGACTGCATTACGCACAGACTCAATGGAAATTTCAAATGTTATGTGAGTAAATAATCAGGTGTTTTTATACCGGGATGAGGGAATGATGTATGGATGCATGGACAGATGATTTAATTGAGAGTTTGCCATGTACATGGCTTTTTGGAATCTATCCCCTTCCCCTGCGCTATGTGATGCAGAGCTGCCATAGTGAGACCATCGTCTATCTGCCCTTGTTGAACCCTCCCTATCTCGACGCGCCTTCCAACACTTGTGTCTATGCACGTTACTAATCCCATCTAATGGATTCTGTTTTAACAGACGCATGCACACAAACACTCGTTTGTAATAGTGTTTTCACCTCGAATTATATTGTTATGATTGGCAAGTGATTTTTGGGTGGAAATAATCCTTTTGAGTGGGCTAGCATGCATATGGCTGTAGATTTAGTGTGATCATTGAAGTGAGTAATACTAATGAAGTTCTGATGCCCATACTATTCTTTTTCATTTCATTTGGGTGACAGGTATCTCCTCCCCTTTTGCCGCTGCCATCTGTATGCCACTCCTGCAGATGGCTTTTACTCCCGACACCTGCTGCTTCGAGTTAATCAGTGGAGCACCATTACGATCTTATGGGACGATCGCCAATGGGCCACATGCCCTTACGCAGTACTAGTGGCTAGGAGCAACATATCAACCTTTCAGCTGGACTAGTGCCTACCTAATGGGACGGTCCTGCGGTTCTAGGCGCTTCCATGTTGCCTTTTTGAACGTGAATGTAGCCCCTGTGTACCATGAAGGAACAGGGCGTCACACAAGGAGTAGCTGGTCATTTATTGCGGATGCAGCCCACAGTAATGAAAATATTTTGGGGTTTATGACCTAATAGCTGTATGGGCTTGGTGAATTTGATGTGCATTCAAATGTTATTCTGATATTAACCGTGTAGCGTTATTCTTTGCAAGTAATGTAGCATATTCCTATTTGTGGAGCGATGTATTGTGAGTAGATCTGCATTGGGTTCCGGCTTCTGAGTATAGTTGCGTGGTACTGTACTGGCCGCGTTTGCCTACGAAGCCCAGTAAGGTCACGGATAGGGGCTGCCATTATGACTGTTTTAATGATGTCATGCTCAGGGGCGGGGGATTAGCTTTTGTGTAACAGATGCCGGTCAGCCAGGTGGATTGGTGGAATGATGTGATTATCAGAAAATGGCTGGTCACTGGTGCCTGTGTTTGCGTGCGTTTCTTGGAGGGAGACTGAGGTCATGTTCATTGGAATAGCTTCTGTATTCGTGCCATCTGTGCCCTGCAGCTCCCATTGGCCCCTCTTGAGATGAGCCTGGCTGCTCAGTCACTCTGCCAACTTGTGTGGTACATGCTTATGCTGATGGTTGGTTTGTTTACTGGCATGAGTACAGGGCTGGTGCAGTCTCCCTCAGGATACTGCTTTGAATGTTGCCTTACACTGGTGTCAAGCGATGGGGGCCTGTTGTTGTTTTGTCTCATATTTCAGTTCATTTTGCTGTACTTGAACCTTCACATGCCTGTGCTGCATCAGTATGGCAATGGTGACATGCCAAATATGGATGGCCACTCACAAGGCACTTGGTGCCCCTACATTCATTTGTTCGTTGGCATGCATCGGTGACTTGTACATTTCACTGGTTGCATTGTGTAACTTCATTGCACCTACGAGGAGTTGTGCAATGTGGGCAGGGAGTGGTGTACAGGCACTCAGTAGGGCCATTTACGGTTGGTTCACGATGCCGTAATTCTCACCATGGCGGAATGGTACTTTCCGCCATGCTTGATGGCGTTAAGTAAATGTCCGCTGGGGTCAGAATTCGCGTACCGTTGCGCCATGGTGGTAATTACGGTTTTGCATGGCGCGCGTGCGCGTACTTGGTGCAGTTAGCGTTGGCGTTCACTACGGTGTCGCTAATGGCATCGTACTTTACGGTGACGGGTGATAATCGCACCGAGCGGTATTCGATGGCGGTATTGCATTTCCGCTATCGTTTTTCGATTTCCGCCAGGGTCGTAATGAGGGCCAGGGTAGAAAAGGTGGTTTGAGGAAGTGGTATCTAAATAGAGAACAGATTGCTAACGTGAAAACATTTACTTACCTGGGGATGTTGGTAAACATTAATGCAAATGACCGCCCAAGGATAGCTCAATTAAGGATTAAAGCTAAACACTAAGCGGCACAGGCTGCTATCCTATCTAAATGAATTGAGCATTTTTCCTTGATACCGATCATAACCTTTTATAGAATGAAAGTAGTAGCCATACTCACTTACTGAGCAGAAGTGTTTTTCTCAACTGTGCATTCAATGTGGGTTACACTGGAAGACATATTTTGGGAAAAGAAAATGTATTGGGACCCCTATGCAGGTTATGAGGTATGAACTAGGACTTACATCCCTATACGCAATGGAGGTATGGAAGTGCCTTGTATTATATCGAAAATGTATAAGTAAATCACCTGTAAGAGGTTTTTTACTGTTGAAGGATGTTCTATGAAACCAAACAGGACCAATCATAGAGGCATGGAAGTTGGCATGCTAATCTCCAACCAAGAATCGGTAAAAATTAAATTGTGGAGAAAGGATTGGTTGAACGCAATTGATCAAAGTTCTCAGTATAAAATGTATAAAGCTGTTAATGTGGAAAGCTGGGCTAATAACACTTTGGCAAGATATTTAAGATCGTTCCCAAGCAGTTTCTACAGGTCGAGATTTCTAAGGTTTCAACTGAATTTGTATCAAACCAAAGAGATCTTGATTGTGAGGAAACAATGGAAGGGAATACATCTTAATTGCAGGTTTTGTGACATGGAGGGTGTTGTGGAAACACTTTACCATTTAATACATATCTGCCCTGGGTTGTCAGAAAAACTGACATTGTTTCTGGGAAAGACTTCTAAAAGATCTAATACCTAAACTGCAGATGAGTGGTGAAAAATGATAGTCAATGTTGAAAGTGTGACAACGACAATTACTTGGAGAACATTTTTGCTAGAACAGAAGTTTTTTAACTAGAAATGAGAGGAAGAAGGTTAATGACAATGGTCCTCATTACAAGGTTGCCAGTCAGTAAACAAAGGTACCGGAAAGCTTGCCGGTACTGTTGTTTCCAGACCGGCAAACTACGAGTTCTGTGAGCGGGTGCCTTTCAGCCCGCCAGGTCCTACCTCTCTTTCTTACCCTCCCGTCTCCCTCCTATCCCACTTTCTTTCCCTCACTCCACCGCTCTTTCCTCTCATACTTCTCGCTTCTTACTCTCCTCCCTCTCTCTTTGTAAGATTCGCCAGTCTTAGAAAGCAACATCAGATACGATTCACAATTTACTATCGTTCCCTGGAAGGGTTTCCATGAGCTTTCTACCTTCTCCTTCGCCCCACACACACACACATACACATCACAGACGGTAACCTGGAATGACAGCGCTTCTCGTCTGCGTATTCCCTGTAGGATGTGCGCCTTCTTCCATTCTAAATCCCTCTATCGCACTCTTAGTGCATGCGCATGGAGAGCAGAAGGGCTGCTAGCTCAGGCATTTGCCATTCCAATGACATCAGCTTTCATTGAGAGAGTAGCAGGATCACAATCAAAGACATAGTGGACCTACCTAGTGGACCTACCTTTTTTATGCCTGGAGACCATAAAAACGGCAGAGGTGCACGGTATAAATTAACATACCATATCAAATTAAAGTGTAGTTTCCTTTTTTGGGTTTTCCTCATGTTTACCCCTGAAAACATCTTTGGAGATTCTATGTCTGTCGTTTAAATACTTCATAATCCATAGCATTATCCAACATTATTTTAAAATGATGGAGGTTTGATCAGTTTTATTATAATGTATACCTGCTTTAGCAAATGCACCTGGTTAGTTGTAAATCTAGCCGGCAGGTGTGAGAGTAGGTGTGAGACCCAGTAGTAGCCGCCACCGAGAACTCTGATAAGTGGTTGGTATCAGGCTGGACGTTATTCCCAGCAGAGGCACTGGCCTGTTGATAAGTGACCTATTGGTGATACTCTCTCCTGGGTGAGCCAATGAAACATTATTTGGCTAAATGTCATGCATATTTCTGACTTTCCAGCCAAATTGAACTTTCACACGCCTCCTTTGATGTTCGGGGGAGTGTTC
This sequence comes from Ambystoma mexicanum, assembly GCF_040938575.1. NCBI lineage: Eukaryota > Metazoa > Chordata > Amphibia > Caudata > Ambystomatidae > Ambystoma > Ambystoma mexicanum. Next base: position 617,385,812 of record NC_090923.1, on the reverse strand, counting down.
TAGAGATGGTGCAGCAGGATTATATAAAGGCATGCACTGATAGATTTCATGATCGGTATTGAAGGCACAGGCTGCAGGTTGCTACAGCATTTTCAGGGAGAGCTAGAAAAATGACACTGGATTTAGGTGAGGGATAGGAACAACATTAAAATAGGTTTTAGTTTAGGTAGAGGTAGACAACTGAAATGGTAATGGCCATATCTGTGTCACTACTGCTGAAGAGAGACTTCCAGTGGCCACCTTGACATTTCTCGTCAGTGAAAATAGGGACGAGACGATTGTAGATTTGCTTGGAGGCATTACATTACATTTAATGCCGTAACTGAGTGTTCTACAAGGAATCTTCATGTTGCCAGTACTAATGATATGAGAATTCCAGTAAAAGTGTTGTACAATGACATATACACGTGTGACATTTCTTGTTAGTGAATAAGAGGGAGAAGCAAAACCCAGAATTGTTCGGAGGCAGACAGAAGATTATGTATAGTGACTGTAATAGACTGTGACGGTAACTAACTGTGCCATAATTTTGTGATGAGAGAGTATTAGCAAAGAGAAAATCATAGAATTGTTTAGGGGCAGGAAGTACAATCAATTGCTGTAACTTAGAGTTCAAAACATGTGCCATTTGCTGGAGAGATTCCCACCACCTTGTATGAAATGCATGCACGTGATATTTCTTGTCAGTGAATAATAGGTACACGAATATTCCAGGAGTGGTTGAAGGCGTGCAGGAGATTACATTGAACAACAGTAATTGAGTGTGTTATAAGATTGTGACGAGAGAGAACGTTAGCATAGAGAAAATAAAAAAAAATATTGTAGAAATGTGATTAGATTCAGTGGCTGTCATTGTGCCTAACTACGGGGCCGGTGGTAAACCCTGCCAGTAGGCGGTAGGCTACTGCCGACTCCGTAACATTGCTTCCTCCCGGATATCTTAGGCGGCAGCGGAACAGTCATTTCCAATTTCCAAGGTGTCCAAATGGACTCCATGGGAATGGTAAACCTGAAGCACTGTCACCATTAGTAACAGTACCAGTGCTTCACTGAAAAGCCTGCCAGTAGGGGCCTGAACTCCGGGCAGGTCAGGCCTGCTGTGAGTTCCATGCAGACTCTTAGTTTAGCCTTCCGGAACGGGTGCCAGTACCTTGCCACCAGCACCCTTATTTCCAGATCGCCAAACATGTGATGAAGCCCATTGAGTATGCAAAAAAAGTTCCATCATCAGTCATTCTGGTACACGGTGGTGGCTGTCTGAGGCCTGTGAACTACACCTCATCCTCAAAAAAAGTCCACTCCTAATTCTTGTTTGGATTCTGTCACGCGGGCATTAGTTGATGCACCAGCCCACAGGTGGGCTGCTGTGTTGGAGAAAGTGCAGGAGAATATGAGTGAAGCGCCTGAGAGTGCTGTGAGGTGTAACCCCTAGATATAATTCCTGCTAAGCATGCCATCACCTCTCATACACTCCAACCCTGCACTTGAACCATCCATATTTTGCCTTTGCAGGCGTCTAGCAACCACACACTATCTTGTTATTGTTGTCAAGAACGGCATTAGGCTGGCAGGGAGGGGTTGGGGAGTTCCAGGCTTCTGAGGCCCTTTTTGAGTGGCCACACGGCCTGTGCGGTAGGCTGGTGTCTGCCACTAACATTTATTTTTGGGTGACGACTGTATGGTCGCCCAGGTTTAGGGAGGGCATTACTCTTGTGGTACTCCCATTGCACATGCAGTGTGCAGAAGACACTTTGAATATTTACTCCCTCGGATTGCTCACTTTGATTTATCCTAAATGTTTAATTTAAATAATGATAATTAATTTTAATTGACACTTTTTACTAAGACTAGACACTATACCTATCATGCGACCTAGAGTCTGTTAGCCTCACAAAAGTTAGTAGACTCACCTCGCTATCCTGTCTCATGACCAGCACTACACTGACCTTCAAGCTATGGAACAGCAGTATTCCCTGAAGGGTGGACTTATAGTGGGTGCAAGTGTAGAAGCATTGAAGCCAATACAAGGGAAGAACATGGAGGATTTGCTGGTAGAGGTTAACATCTTTGAAAGGTTTTATGCAGGAGCGTGGGTGCTGGGGGTTGTTAAGGATTTCAATCAGGCACACACCCAAGTGTCGCCTAGCATGTAGTGCACAATGAACCCCTTATTTATTTGTGTCTATAAGTTCCATATTCTGAATGATATGCCACTCATATCACACCCGTCTCAAAATACCCCCCAGGTCACACTGAACCAGGAATCAGGCTAGTTTGGAAAGGTAAATATGTATTTATTTATTTTATATTCAAATCGCACATACGTTTTAATATGTATATATATATATATATATATATATATATATATATATATATATATATATATATATATGTGGCAGCAATCACCAAGCGGTGACAATAAAATTAAAAAAAATAAGTAAAGCAATAGAATTCACTTAAAATAATGCGGAATGTAAAACACAGGAAAAGAACAGTTTTGGTTTGTGAAAAGATAGCGTTTAGGTTAATATTTTCCCCTGCATTGTTCTTTAAGGTACAAATGAGCAATCCTACAGAGATGTCAGTAATCAGCAGGTATTCAGGAATGAAAGATAATGTCTAGAGTCTGAATTAAATCTTCCCTCCCCAAACAAGAGAGAAATCCATTTTTGGAGTAGACACTTTTAAAATGACAAGTAAAAATGGCTTTGTGACACAATGCAAAATGATAACAAATGCTTAAATGGATGAACATTCTTAGGAAAGCAACAAGAAACAGGTCCTAACACACATGAGCTACAATATAAACAACAGTACACACTTGAGATCAGTATAGGATTTGAGAAACACTTTGAATGGGAAAACGACACGTGTAAACTTTGGAAAACTGCAAATTCGTGGCAAAATTTCACTATGCAATATTTGAAAAAAATGGGTCAATTACACTGTTCCGCAATGCGATTTATAGGTCTTAGGTATCAGTGAGAGTTGACATTTTATTTATATCTATACATTTGAAAAAGTTATGGGGGTTTTAGTGAGAGGTGTTTTTGCAAAATAGGCACGAAATGAAAACAGAAATTCTGTTTTAAAAATGACAGATTGGTTTTATTACACTATATTAATGACTATGAAAAAGAGAGTGCCACCCGGGAATCTTCACAGTTACGTGGCCAGTGTAACCCTTCCTGTGGTGGGTAATCTGTTTTCTTTCTGGGATTTACTTTAGTTACTCAAAATCACTAATGACTTATGGTTTTGTAACACAGATGAGGGAAATCAGTGCAAGAATGGTTTTGACAATACTAGGGTTCTGAAGTTAAATAAGGGACGGGTTGAGATTGGAATAAGACAATGCAAATATACTATGGGTCACTGTTCTTCCAATTAATACTTACAGTCCTTTGTGATTAAAATTGACCATCAAGGCTCTGGTCATGTATCGGGTCAGGTCTACCGGCAGCAGGGCACTTCTGGTGGGATTGGATCAGCGGCGCGGTTCTGGTCAATTTTGGACTGCACCTCAGACTGGATTTGGATGGGCCCTTCAGTTCACTTGACACGGTAGATAGCAGGATGCAAGTATCAGCGGGCATGCCTTAATGGTAGCAAGCCAAACTGAATCAGACTTAGGGCCTCATCACGACTTGGGCGGTAACAGTAACGCTATTAGCGCGGGGGCTATTAGCGCGACCGCCATAGCCCCCGGCGCTAATAGCGCAGGATCACGACTTGGGCGGACTTGGAAGTCCCCATTCCCCATTGAGCCCATTCGGGAATGCCCCATTCCCCATTGGGCTCAATGGGGAATTTTCGCGCTCTTACCGCCGGCGGATTACCCGCCGGCGGTAATAGCGCAAATTCTCGGCAGATTTCACCCCAGCTCAGAGCTGGGGTGAAATCCACCGAGACCCTTAAATCTGGCGGTAATAGCGCTACCGCCGGATTTAAGGGTTACCGCCGAGGTCGTGATGAGGCCCTTATTCTTTTAAGTTTTGGGATGGTTGAATTTGGGCCTAACTAAAAAGAGTTCAGCACTGCTAAGGCTTGGATTCTGCAAAGAAATCTAGAATCAGCTGCAAGATGAAGAGTTCTGGACAAGATGAAGAAGTCAGGAACAAGACGTTGCGCGAAAATCTGGATGTGTTCTGGAAGCAGTGTGTTCTATATGTTGTGAACTTCCTATATTTATAGTATCAAATGACATCACCACAGGCACTTGCCTTGTTTTGGTTGGCAGTCAGAACAGAGCTGTCATCTTTACAATGGGATTTAGGAACTCCAACATTGATTTTGACCAAAACTTAACTTTTGCACAAATGTACATTTCTAAAATTATGTTCCCTAATAAAATCGGACATATACATTTCATATTTGATGGGCTGCATTCACATTCATTCCCCATCTCTGTGCGAGCTGTCTTTCTCATTCTATAGAATTTTCTCAATTTTAATCACAACAGTTTGGATTAATAATCTCTAATTCGGTATATCTCTGGGCGCTTATCAGTGGATCATGTACATACAATCTTAGACTTGCAACATTAATAGTTCTGCTACAATGAGAGTTTTTTCGTAACTTTGGTTCCTTAAGTGATACAGGTTTCATCAATGTCTTCAAAGCAAAAGCCTAAAATTAGGATAACATCTACCAATTTTCAGACTTATCGTTCTCCCGGTTGCACAGTTAAAGAGTTTCACATTTAATCACAAATAAAGGTTTAGCAGTTTTTTTTCTCTCCTTTCAACAAACAGCAGCTGTCAGAACCCTTTGATCAGGGTGGGGTGTAGAGGGAAGCATCCTGCCGATCCACAGCAGAGTTCAATGCTCAGCCTGTCCTTTGTACTTGGCTCAGCCAAAAGACACATGTCTAATGAGGTCTCATTGTGCTCCTTGTTGTCAATATGCGGCAACCATTAGGTTTCCTGTATCAACGGAGTATCGAAATGAGATGTCAAACTGTCCCAGGCTGGTCACTGCCCAATCAGAATTAATCAGTTACTTATCTCCAATACTGGGTTGCTTTTAAAATTCACACTAGAGTCTTTTCTTTAACACATATAAGAATAAGCATGGTTTATAAGGGATTTGGACATTTAAAACAATTAAGCCCTTCACAAACATGCTTTAAATAGGCACATTTTGCAATTTCTTCAGGAAAAAGAAACACTTTTAAACTGGGTTTGACAGCTAATTTTCTTATGCAGCTGTCAGTCAGTGAGGCTTGGATTCCTCTGCCTGCAATGGAGAATCTATGATTTCAGCAGACTTTTCCTTTCAATAATTCACTGGGAAAATGACTGAATTTAGTGCCAAAACAGCACTTTGAAGGTTGCCATTGATTGGGAAGCTGTATCTAAAGGCATTTTTTGGATTTTAGCCCACGTTTGTGGCCAGGTTCATGTGACGGTAACAGCACCCTCTGGCATTCTCCTGCAGGGAGTTCTGTTTTGACATCAACTTTGCCTGTGTATGGCAGGGTGTGCAGCTCTTTTGTGGTTTATGAACCATACGCAGTTTTGCAGATTTGGCGCACACAGGGGTTAGCACCTCCATTTGTGGCAGTTTCTTTCCCCCATTGGCAAAGGGATGTAGTAGGGCACATTGGCATGGGTTGAACTATCGCACAGGGTGTGCATGAACCGTTTAAATTATCATTAAATACTTAAGCTTCAAACTCCTCAATACCAACTAGCACAGCACAGGGACAATGGAGAAGTATCAGTTTAAGGACCAGGAAACAACTTCCTTTTGGGCAACCTCTTGATCCCTTACTAGCAGGTAAAGTAAGGTATCTTCTTCAAGAAACACCAAACCAGCCCCCTCAGCTACCCCAGAAGGGAGGAAGAAAGTGGTATTAGAGGAGGAGCCATTGGACCATTGCTAGATGGAAGAGAGTTTACCCAACTTTGAGTAAAGAGGGGAGGACTAGGGGGCGAGGAAAGGAGAAGAGGAGTTGAAAAAAGCATAGGACATAGAAGAAAAAAAAAGGTTGCAGCTCTACTCCAAGTTCTGGATTTCTTCTAATTGATATTTGAGATTAACATGTAAAGACTTTAATCAATACTGGAGAAAGGAACAGAGGAAATCAAAGAGACAAGACATTCAATTAACCGGAGGACAGACACTTTATCTCTGAACTCGATGTCCAATACATCTTAGACATTGAGAGTGGATGAGCAGAGAGCTTTCCACCCTGCTTTAGGATCAACACCTCAAACAAAAAGAGGCATCAGGCAGAGGGTCCCTACAAGATGACTGATAGGGGACATCTGCATCCTGGGAAAAGAATGTGGGCCTCTCCTGGCCATTTCCCCCTATAAGTGTTTGGTATGTATGACACATGTTCTTCTCCGAGGTGGACTTAATTGAAATGTGAGTGTTGAATTTCAAGGGTTTTGCTGCATTACATCTGTTCACAAAACTCTCTCTTAATTAAAAGGTTTTCACCGAATTTCAAGGGTTTTTCTACACCTTAGTTTCCTCAGGGCCCACTACCCTTGCCCTTCTAACGTTGCCACTGCAAATGTTGTATCAATCGTTTTTTATTGGGCCCTATAACCATGGCCTTGATACACCAGGGTCCCTGATACATACAAAGAGCAATGAAAATGATTGCATAAAGAACAAATTCTTCTTGTTAAAGACATATATTTTATGAATGTGTGGCCGTTAGCTTGCTATATTGGAATTAAATGGCCAGCACATTGTGTTCAGAAAGTGTTATTTATTTATACAGAACCAGAATGACACATAATTATGCAGTAAGAATTCACCACACACAAAACAATTGAAAAGAAAAGAAAGAATAACAATTAAAATGGAATACATGCCACTATATAAAGGGCAAAGATGCATCACAAAATACACAGGGCATACAGCTCATAGTTGTTATGCTGAAAGCACAGAAAAAGATTACCTAAACTGGTGTGCAATCACTCAGATGGTGCAACTATATGGTCATCAACCAGCCACCTATTTGGATGTAATCCCAATTTGCTCTAGCACCTTGAAGCATCTTGTGCTAGATGGAATTACCATTAAAGATCTCAGACCAAATAACCAGACAGACTCAAAGAATAAGGCCGAGCACTACTTTATTCTCAATTTAATAAAGCAGGGTATACCTGCAAACATCGGACTAATGCTTACACACACACAAATAAACTTGATCATGCATCATCTATGATCTCATCCTACGTGGTAAACTATAAACCCAATATTAAATAGAACAATGGACCTGGATATATGTGAGGCTAGAGACAATACTTCAAAAATTACAACAATTACAACAATACTTCTTATCAATAAAAAAAAATATATATTTTTATTTTTAAATTACCTCCTATTTGAAAACTTAAATCAAAACAGATTTCCACAACATATCTTATAAAACACCAGTGTATCTTCTTTCATACAACCATTCATACACAAAAACACAAATATTCTGTAAATGAAAACACAAACGGCAAATGTGTGACATCTGTTCTCACACAAGAACATACACAACGCTCCTAAATAAATCACTGTTGTTTCTTATATCCAAATGTGTAATCTGATGTTCAAAGAGTGGATCTTCCTTCCTCTCTCTAAGATCTACATATGTTTCGGTCGATCGTGGACCATACTAGGTCCTCTTAGTAATTCAACCTTCTTCAGGATCTGGGAACCTTTCTTCAGGGTTCCTCATACAACAGGACAAAAGGTGTCTTCTTCGGAGTAGTTCTCTAACCAAGAAAACGTGTCAGGGTAGTATTGATGCTCGGACTCAATCCTTTGGGGCATGGGAATCATTAACATGCACATGTATCTTCACTGATCTTGAGTAGATGTGATTCATACAGATGGTTACTTCACCGTCTATAACCTCCCTTGAGGTCACCCCTTTCCTTCGATGGAATGTAGAAGGGGCAATGGCCTACCACACGTGCTTCACAGGTCTTATCTTGTGCTCCTTTTTGCAGGGAGCAGTGTTGTACGGTCTCCCTTGGGAGCGGCGGCGATGCTCCTCGTATCCTCGTATTCTCGAGCACATGCATGAAGTATTGTCTCTAGCCTCACATATATCTAGGTCCATTGTTCTATTTCATATATATCTTACCTAGAGGACCTATGGTATTTACAGGTACCCTTATATTTACCCGTGAACTATAAACCCTACTGGAGGGAGGCATTGGTTAGGGGAACATATCTGCTTATAGAAATTATATGGTTTAGTACTTCATTGGTGGTCTCATATTTGTAAGACACACCTCAAACTACCTCTAAATATGTATAATACTTATTATAGGAGACAAAATAGCAGCATATTGGTATATTTGTATTTATTTATTTATATGTTTATATTGCGCTGCAGCCCACGGGCATCCGAGCGCATTACATAAAGACAGAATGTAAATGTAAGAAAACAGGACCTGGCGAGGGCCACATAAAACAGAACATGTAGAAAGAGAAGTTGGGCTAACTGAAGTAACTAAGAGTAGGCTTCTATTTGAAGAGAAGTGTCTTTAGTTGTTTGCTGAAGAATAGATGGTTGGTTTCCAATCTCAGTGCGGGAGGAAGTTTATTCCATTTAAGGACTGCTTTGGTCGTGAACACCCTACCTAATCCCATTGCTTTTTTTGCTGGAATGACTTGGAGAAGACCAGTCTTATTTGACCTCAGGTTGCAGTATGATCCATACCACATGAATTGTTTTTTTTAGGTAGGTTGGCGCTTTTCCATATAAACATCGGTGTACTAGAGTGATAGTGCGTTCCTCAATCGCCAGCCAATGTAGATCCTTTCTGTGTTTTGTGACATGCTCTCTCTTAGGTTTGCCGGTGATTGTTCTAATAGCATTATTTTGGACCACTTGGCATTGTTTTAGACATTTGCTGCTTGCACCCAGTAATAAAGAGTTTCCATAATCCAACCGGTAGAGGATTGTGGCTCTCGCTATAGTTGTGCTGTTTTGTAGGCTCAGCAAGGGTCTGATTTTTTCAATAGTTTCTGGTGATATTGGCAGTTCCTTTTAAGGTAGGCTGTATGAGCTTCTGCTCCCAAGGATGCCTGTAAGTAAATGCCTAATGTTTTAACTTTTTCTGCTATAAAAATGTGTGTCTCTTTGATCTTGAATGCTGTGTATTGCGGACTACGTTTTTTCCTGGCATGAAGTGATCCGAAAATCATGAGCTCTGTTTTGGTGGCGTTTAAGCACATCCAATTGTCCTTCATCGAGCTTTCGATGATGTTATAAATTCTCAAGAGTATATGCAACATTGTCTAGCAGGTTGCCCCATAGACCCACTGTTTGGTTGGCATTCTCACCCAACCTTAGACCTTCGGCTCAGCAAATAGCATACAAGGAAACTGATGCCAGGTTCTTGAGTCACGTCTGATTACTCCCCACTTTCCCAATTAGTCCATCATCTCTCATCAGCTTCACCATATGCCAAAGTTTCCCGTCTGTAGTAGACTGATTGCTCTCTGTTCTAGGACATTCAAGGGAGTATGAGCACATCACTTATCTTCAATCACAGCTTAATGAATAGCCCTTGTTTTCATCTTCTGTATCATGTGTGAGAAGACCACAAATGTGTCAATTTTGACCTCCTGTGTACTGCTATTGATTTAATTATGCTAGGTGTTATTGCTCCTTTGGCCTCTAGAGACTTGTTCACTCCATCTTTTATGAGCCTTATTGACTATTAATTGTCCAATACTTGCTCTTGCATGTGTTTTCATCTTCATTAATCTAAGAGAAATATGTCTCAGACTCATGATTTATTTGTTTGTCTCCCTTTGTGCTTTGCAGCTATTTCTTGAAATAGCATCCTTGATCCCAGGCCAACATAGACTCCTGTTTGTTTGCACACAAAGCTGTTTTCCAGCATCTCCTGACTATTTAGCTCTGGTATCTTTCTGAGGTAGTTAGACTGAATCTTTGCATGAGCTGGCGTCCATTTTCCAATTATGTCTGTCCTAGCCATGTAAGCTTCAATATGTCTTATCTTCCTTACATTGCTGCATATTTACACGTATTGATCCTCAAGTTACTTTATCTTCTTTTTGCATACATGATTACTTTATCATTTTGTACATGTTTCTCTTGTTGGTTCAGTTACATCGTCATTCTTAAGTATTTTCATATCATTTCAGTACTTCCTCGTATATCTTCTTCGTAACATCACTCTGCCCTCATCAGATGTCAATCAGCCCTATGATGTATAATGATGTGTGCAGACATCCATCCTCTCTCTCGATGTGCCGGTACATTTGTTATAGTTGTCTGAGTGCATAACATCTCTCATACACTTGATGCAGTATAGGGACCACACAGGGGGTCCCACATGCAGCTGTTCCCCTGCTGTTCCAGTATTACGACGGTGAGGGGGTGGAAGTTAGGGTATATGCATCTGCCTGCTCCTCCACATTCCCCCCTCTGGTTGAGTCCTTGACTACATTCTCCTCTTCAATCTCCTTCATCTTCTCTTCATACTGTTGATTCTTTGGATCTATATCTTTGTCAACCCCCTCAGGTGACCTGCATTCTGTATGTGTTCATCCACCCTCTAGGTCATGTAGCAGCAATCTCCTGATGATGGACAGAATATCCAGATTCCTACATATTTTTTATGATCCTTAGGGTACGAGAACTTTGTTCATGGAGGTGCCAGAAGACTTTTCTGTACATTCTCAGAGGTACTTTTCTCATATTGCATCTATTTACCAGTTCCAGCATCTATGTCAATCATGATCTTTATCACAATAACTTTCTTGGCTGTCTTCTTACCTTGTCTCAGGATGATCCTTATGAGACAAAATACTAGCAGTACAAACACTAGTACTGCTCAAAGTAAGTTGGAATCCAGGAAAACAGAGACGAAAACCAGCAATCATCCTCTGGCTCATCAACTTCATCCTCCATCTTCGTCTGCAGGGTTGACAACATCGTTATTGATTTTGACAGAGTCTATTGTCTTCATCATGGGCAGGTTTGAATATGCAGCAAGAATGCCTGATCTTTGCACACACCCCTCCTTCCATTGCTGTAATTAAGTCCAGGGCATACCTGTTGTAGAGGGCCATGTGCCTGATTGCCCTCAGTTCTTCTCTGGTCACATTAAATCCTTTTATTGTCATATTGACCATTTGCAGGAGCTCCCATCTGGTTATTGGTAACCATTTACAATTTACTGCAGTCTAAATTCCTGGCGGCCATAATATCACTGTGAATATTATTGCTGTTCTGCTGAACAACGTATGCTCATCTGGAATGTCATAATAGGCTTCTATTGATTTTGCTGAGAAGTAATTATCTCTCTTCTGTCTTCTTCGTTGAAAGGATCTTTTCTTCCTCTGGTGTGTGTCCATTTTTGGAAACTCTGTAATCTGCAGTTCACTTTGTGGCACGTCTAAGGCTGGTATGCTTATCAGTACCAGTGAACAAACTCCTCCCCATTTTGGTGGCAACTTTATATATACTCTTGATCCACAGGCCCAATAATGGTCTATCATGACTGCTGCTCCTCCCCTCATGCCTGGTACATCAAAATCTCGGCCACACTGATGATTTTCTCCAAATTTCACTGTACCATTATTTCTGAAGCACAAGGACGCATTCTTCAGAGGTAGTATCTGCAATGGTCCTCCCTCACTGTCAACCCATGTCAACAATCTTGCAATCTTAGACCACTGGTCTTTACATTCTTTTTCTGCATTTCCCACATCTACTTCCCAGAGTCAGGTTAATGTTGCTGCTTTGCACACAACCAGTCCATCAGCCCATCCTTCAGGAGTAATCACTTTTCCTTTGATTTGTAGTTGATCTCTTTCCTTCCCATTCTTAACCTTGCATTGCAACATCTTCTATTCTTCAATCCTAATTACTGCTCCATTTATTCCAGGCTGTTCATATTTTATTATTTGATGCTTTGTTTCTGGCATCTCTCTTGTCTTTAAATTGTGTACATAAGTGTCCTCTCTTTGAGATGTTGCTTTATTCATCCACACTATGGATGCTGTTCTGCCTGGAAACTGTCCGCTTGTTAGGCAAAGTGCAAGATGTGTCAGTCAATGTATCTTTTTCACGGATACTTCTGTTGCTATGAATATTTTAGAGGTTCCCAAAGCAAAAGTTATTAGGAAACACACATAGCAGCTTTCATCTGACGTTTGTCTTCCCACATTTTTCATGTACTGATAGCATAGGTTATTTTTTAAATGGGCTGAATTATCGAGATATGTATGTATATCTTCATGATTTTCCCCAACATCCCTTTTAAATCAAACTACATACCTGGTAAGATTATAAAAAGACACTGGGCCTCAATACGAGGTGGGCGGTAAGGGATTACTGGCACCGGTAAGGGCACAGGTGCTGGTAATCCCTTACCGCCCTACTACGAGTTCCCTTTGCGGGTCCGGGACCCGCAAAGGGATACCGGGGTCAATAACAGTATCGCAATTTGCGGTACCGTTATTGCCACCTTCCCCCTTCCCATTGATCCCTATGGGGGCTCAAATGGGAATGGGGAATGGCTCTGGTGAATGGGGAATTACCGGTCCTGTCAACCTCGGAATGGACCAGTAATAGCTCCATCCACCAGACCAGAGTCGGAACGATTTTGGAGGCAGCCGTGGCGCTAATAGCGCCACGGCTGCCTCCAACCTCGTAATGAGGCCCACTGTTTATGTGATTCCATCATGGAAAATAGTAACTGTCTCATTGTTCCTCATAATGTCTGTATTATTTCTCATAACATGTCTGAATGCCATAATAATCTGGAGGAAAAAACAAATCATAACACAAAATCACATCACAATTAGTATTCCATGTAAGCTCATTGATGTTCTTCATGGCAATGAATCTCTTATATTTTTAAACTTCCTTTTGTTTTTATTCTGAATATGTAACATTGTCATTCTTTATAAAGCACCCTTTTAGATCAAGTACTGCAAGATGATTCCTATAATAATTCCGAAAATAATATAATTGTTTTTAGGATGTTCAAAAAACATTACTATATTCATGTATTTTCTCAGTACATCTGGATAAGGCTGTAATATCTAGGTAAAATCAGCAAACACAAATGTGTATAACGTTATTGCAATAGGTAACATAAAGAGATAAAATGTGATTTCCTTCTTTCACCTCTGATATTATATGATATGGCATTACTAATGTGCCTATACACAAGTGTTTCAAGGCGTGATGAGGCAAGGGAGGGGGAACAAAGGGAAGACAGACAATGATCCTACTAGGCCAGGTGTCATTCAGATCGCGCAAGTGCATGGGAGGGGGAAAGGGAAAAGCGCATGGGGGAAGGGAGAGGGGAAAGTGCAGTACATGGGATAGTAGAATAAATAGGATAAATAAAAATGGCAAGCTGGTGGAAAGTGCAAGGTAAGTGCAGACATAAGTGCTGGTAGGAGAATGCAGGGATACAGAAAGCAGTCCCCAGGTGCGGTTTCAGCCAGGAATTCAGCAGGGGAGAGGGGGAGAGAAAGCAAAAGCAAAGAGGAAGGTTTTGAGGTGCTTCCTCGAGTTTTAGCGAAGCAAGAGGGCTGTTCCAGAGGGAGGCCCCTGCCGAAGAGAGAGATCTACCGACAACTCGTTGCTTGGAGAAGCGACTGACCCTGAGGGAGTTGGAGGCGGATGAGTGAATAGCTCGAGAAGGACGATATTTAAGGAAGAGAGAGTTGAAGGTATTGCAGCCCCATGCCCCGGAAGGTCTTGTGGACAATGCAGATATTTCAATGTTATGTTCCTTGGGCCTGTCCAAAAAGTAAATTCCAAGATAACTGCATGTCTATTTACTGCTTAACAAATGCTGGAAGATATTGGTCATAAATTCAAAATACTGTCATGCTCTTCATTTTTCCTGCCTTTGCTCCTGGCCATTGAAGGAGTCTGCATGCACAGAACTTATTTTCATGCTTCACATTCAGTATCTTCAGGAGGGGTCAGAGTTTCTCCTTAATAGGGCTTGATGTCGTGAAAATGTAGCCAAGCTCACCTTTCTTTTAATTTTTCAGCTGTTTGGGTATCTTCTTCCACCTCGTGCAGACCTTCAAAGCGGGGTGTACTCCAAGTGAGTACGCATTTACGTACCAGCACATGGTACCCTGGGTATATGCTGGGTTGTTTCAGAAAATGTTCTACTTCAAAGGATTGATTGTCTTTGTTTCTTCTCTTTGACCCTTCCCTCTGGTTTTTGACCTGTTGAGACATGAAAGAAACACTTGCAATCATTGTTGATATGTTATCATGCATCTCTCCACCTAATTCCTTTGTTATACTATGGGCATCTATTTTTTAACCTGGTTGGAGGAGGAAGGGGAGTTCTTATGCAGCATCCAGCAACCAACTCATTAGGAGTTAAATGGCGATCTGAGTCAGGCCTATTTCTTAGGGCTTATAGGGCAATGGGTAGGCAATGTATCCATCCCTTTTTCAGAGCCATCTTGACTTTTGCTATCCTTTCTTTCAACAATCCATTTAATTGTACACATTCATCATTCACCTGTGGATGATACACAGAAGAAAAGGTATGCTTAATGCCTAATAGGATAACTATTTGCTCAAAAGTTAATTTACAAAATGCGGTCCATTGTCAGACCGCAAAACCTTACACACACCCCGTCTTCGGAAGACTTTGCGTACATCGAACTTGGCAATTCACGTGACATCAGGGTGTGTGCATGGACCTGCCTTGATTCATCTGGAAAAGGACATACCATGACCCACATGTATCTGTAAACATTGCATGTTGCAGCATGTCTACATAATCTATATGTAGGTGCTGAAATGGGCTATTGTTTCTATGAATTTCTCTACTCACTGTTCACAAAGTGTGCCCTGAAGTACTTTTCTGGCACACAATGCAATTTGCAATAAAGTGTGGGACATGTTCTAACAGATTTGGCCAGAACCACTCTTCTGCAACTGTTGCAGCTAGACTCTCTCGATTCATATGTGCAGGATAGTGGAGTTTCTCCAGTGCTATCCTCAATAATGGTAGAGGCATAACTGGCTTTCCTGTGCTATCCTGTCTTCAAATTGCCTCAGTGGGGGATAAAGAAGACCCCAGTTCTTTCCAAAACATATTTTCTTCTTGTGGTGCCAGTCCTTGTATCTCAATAAGCTGGACAATTGACAGCATGTCAAAGCCTTCCTTTACCAGCAAGCATCATCCTGTTGTTTGTTTAATACTTCTAATTTAAAAAATACTGATCTCTGGGAAGTAGACTGAGTTTTTTGGCTTCTAAATCTGTGGCTTCATTAACACAGCAATTAACATCTTGGGCCTCATTACAAATCAGGCGGTCTGGAAATAATGGTGGTGGTAAACCCGCCACCACCGTTGTCTCCGGACCACCTGATCCCGACACCTGTAGGCGGGAGGTGATGTTCCCGCCAGGTTTGACCTGGCGGGTTTAACACCGCCCGCCTGCAGGCGGACAAGGAAACACCGGCAGCATTACAAGATGCTGCCGGTGTTTCCATGATCCCCATTCCCATTGAGTCCCAGAGGCCCCGGTAATTCCAGGAATCATGGAGGCGGAATGGTAATACGAGTCCGGCGGTAACCAGGTGGTTTTACCGCTTCGGTTACCGCTGGAATCGTAATTAGGCCCCTTCTCTTTTAGTGTGGGCTGTGCATTTTATGCCAGCTAAAGTCAATGGGAGTGCTAATACTTCAATACGTCTATCCAATAGGGCTGCATGTCACACTGGAGTTCCGTCTGCATGGAGGAAGCCCCTCCTTTTCCAGCGTGACAAACCTGCGTGTACAGTTGATGTCACAAAGGCAGAGTCAGACTTCACAATCACTTCCTCATGTTTGAATCTCTGAAGTGCAATGATAAGCACCACTAATTCTGCAGCCTGTGCAGAGTAATGCAAAGGCAATCTCAGGTTTGTCACTACTTCAAATTCATCCTCTCAGTTCAGCTTTACTACCGCTGATCCTGTATGCCAGTTTTTTGGTACATTTCCACCAAAGAACCATCAAGACAATGTCCACCCTCCCAATAGCATTTTCTATAACTTGGGGAATTTCATTGTAATTTTTAATGTACGTTGTGCAATAATGTACATAACATTCCTCACCTACTGGTTCAGCTATGAACATTGCTGGGTTCATTTTCTTGCAGCTATTAATGTTAATCGCATGAGTCAATATAATTACCTCATATCCTGATGCTCTTTGTGTGGTCAATGTACTTTTGGGATTCTCTAGAATCACAAATAATGCATTTTCTGCAAATAGTGTTACTGACCACTCGATTGTTAAACTTGTACATGCATCGATTGCGAATGCAGAAGCAGCTAAAGACTGCTCACATGGATAATGCCCTTTCATAACTGGATCTAAAATCCCACTATAATAGGCCAATAGTGTGTGTCCATGTCCTATTGTTGTGTTCTGTGAAAGGACCACTGGCATCATGTTTCCATCCAAATGAGAAAATAAATAAAACCTTTCATGATAATCTGGAATTCCCAACACAAGGGCAGTACTGATTGCCTTTTCAATTCTTCAAATCCTTCACTCATCTCATCTGTCCAAAGCATTTTACTCTTGCCCTCCTGTGCTTCTTTAAGTCCTTTTAATAGTGGGTCAATCTAAGCAATATAATTGAAAACCCATGCCCTACAATAATTACATAGACCTAGACATTCTTGCATTTCTCTCATGGGTTTAGGCTCTACAGTCTTCATAATTGCTTCTGCTCTCTCGGGTGTCAATTACCTCCCCTCATGAGAAATAAATCAACTGTCCTATATAAAAGACCACTTTCTGCCATTATTTCTCTTTGTCCACCTTATACCCCTTCTCTGAGAGTATAGTCATGAGCTTAACTGAATCTTCTCTGCATCTTTCTTCTGTCTCACTGCATATCAAAATATCATCCACGTATTGAACTATTGTACTTTTGAGCTGGGCATTACCCAGGTCCATCTGAAGGACTCTGTTAAAGATCGAGTGGGACTCAGAGTACACCTGGGGCAAACAAGTGTGTTTCAGGTAGATATTTCTAAATGACATGCAAGTCAAATCTTGTGAGTCTTCATGGAGGGGAATTGAAAAGAATACATTGTTTAAGTCTATAACAGTGCAATACTTGTCCTTGAATGGGACGTTGCACATTATTGTCACAGGATTTGTAACTAAAGGAAACTCAGCTTCAACTATATGGTTTAGAGGGCAATGGTCCTGTATAAATCTCCAGAACTTCCCGTCTGACCTCTCAGTGGGTACATAGCCAGGCACTCGAGTAAAGGAGTTGCCTTTGAGGATAAACCCTGCAGTGCCTGGTGTTCAAAACTCTGCTGTAAGGTCCCTGGGATACCCTGTGCCCATACCGGTATGCTCTCGGGGTGCAAAGCTTTTGGTATTCCCAAGGGAAGCCCCTGAGATGTTAGAGTCTTGTACTTCCTGTGATCCAAATGGCTCGGTCTTTGATGGGGTGCACACTAAATCCTGGTGTCACTGGCCTTGCCCCCAGCTATCTCTCCAATTTGTGGGGTGAATGCTCATTCTCATTTAGGGATACACAACATTCCAATGGCCAGTACTCAAGGGCAGGGGTGGAAGACAGAGTGGGGGGCTTCTTTTTTGGATTCATACAGAAATATATAGCAGGATAAGGGTTATTAAGAACGCTCCTATGGATCTATTGGAGTTACACTTCAATAGATTAGACAGGTTGAGTATTATGCTAATAAATCTTTACAACTGCAAAGCAGATAGTGGGGGGTTGGGTCTATTGTTTTATCGACATGCTGATACAAAGAGCTATTGAAAAGCATCTAACATCCTTTTAATTGGTGATTTTAATCTTCAGTATGACCCATTGGAGGTTAAGGCAGGTCTTGCAGAACATGAGGATTTTATGTGCGGGATTGGAGAATTTGAGAATCTGCTCCCGAAGAGGAAGTATAGAAATTCAAAAAAAGTGACATCAATACTTCTTGCATGTAATTTGAGGGCTTGCAATGGGCGTATTTTAGGGGATCTGCCAGCACACACAACATTCCAGGCCGGTAAGCATTCAAGTGTGATTGATTATATTCTGGTGAACCTTGAAGCCTGGCAATATATTGTATACTTTAGAGTGCCCAATAGGCAAGAGAGTGACCAAAGTCTGCTTTCTCTCTTACTGTTACCAACTTTTTTTGGAGCACCAGAAGAAGTGGAAGCATTACCAGCTGTTGAGGTGGTTATTACTGGGCATGCTGGGCATTTGTTAAAATATGCACACATGGATTTAGAGGCGACTCTCACTGAAAATTATATGACTCCATCCTTCTGGTATTGGCCACATTTTTGGGGGACTAGAAGGCGGGAATCGTGGATATAATTAATACCCACAGTGAACTAATGAGCAGGGTGGGAATGTTCTTCTCCAAGCCTGCTAAAACTGTGGTGTAGCAGGCTCTTCTCAAAAACTCTTGGCATTATGGCAACTGCCGCAGGACAAAGGCCATCGTCATAACTCAAGCAAGAAAATTACTCACAGAGGGGATTGAACCCCTTCCGTGAAGCATGTAAGAACTACGCCTGGGTGTTGAAATCTAAGAAATGTGAGTTCCAGGAATATCTCTGGGACTCTATGCTTAGTGCTGTAAAAAATGGAGATACCATGGTGTTCTGGGAAGTGGTTAGCAAGGGACGACCTGCAGAGCCGAACTTAATGCTGAGGGCCATCCCGGGGAGGTCTGGGTTACTCATTTTGAATACCTGTATAAGAAGAATAGGGAATGGCAGACAATTGACCACACTGACTTAATCACAAATGAAGGTTTTATTGTTATTGAGGCAGAAGTAAAATTGGCGCTCAGCTGCCAAAAGAAGGAAAAAGCCTCAGGAACCGATATGACCCTGGTTGATTTCTTTGTCACTGAGCCACTAGTTTGGGTTCCCTACCTAACCAGACTTTTCAATGAAATCCTATGTCTTGGATGAGTTCCAACATCCTGGGCTGAGGCAATGATCGTTCCAATTTTCAAGAAGAGAGACAGACACCATCCAGCCAATTATAGGTCGATTTCCCTTCTTGACGCTGGTGGAAAGACTTTTGCAAAGGCAGTATTGGTCCATTTGGAAACATGGGTTGCTGGGGCTGGTGCTTTGAATCATCTCCAGGTGGGGTTCCAAATGTGTATTAATACTTTGGTCCAGTCCCTAAGGCTTTGCTTACTTTGTAACAAGTATGTTGCTTTGAGGAAATGCCCATTTATTCAGTCTCAATCCGCCGAAAATATCGTCACACCTTCACG
Source organism: Ambystoma mexicanum (assembly GCF_040938575.1). Classification (NCBI taxonomy): domain Eukaryota; kingdom Metazoa; phylum Chordata; class Amphibia; order Caudata; family Ambystomatidae; genus Ambystoma; species Ambystoma mexicanum. Next base: position 617,366,542 of record NC_090923.1, on the reverse strand, counting down.
CAAGTGAAGCCACCCACAACGTGGGGCAAGGGGAGGAAATACCTTGTAATGACAACCAAGTCTGCAGATGATTACAAAAGAAAAATTAGCCTATCTGTCATTTACAGACGTGCGTTGAAGATTCACCAAATTAAGGCTGGTTGCCTGAAACTACCCATTCAACACGGTGTTGAGAAGAATAGTGGATGTTTTAAAGGTTCCCCTGAAGAATGTTCGCCCGAAAGGGGCTTTAAAGAACAGAAACATGTTGGGATTATATGTTGTTTTAGTGACACATTTGGGTTTTTTCTATGTACTGTGATATGTGATTTCGTCTGTGTCCATTTGTAAGTGGTTTATTTGAAATTTAGCTTTTTAGATTTTGTAGGTTTTAGTGGTAGTTTTGTACACTGTGTTAGGTGTGGGTAGTATCTTATGTTTTAATTTAAATATTCTGTATTAAACAAAAATGTTTTTTGAAATTTGGAATGTTGCACGCAGTCTATGTTGCCAAGACCTGTACTGCCGGAGAATCTGTCAGAGGTGTCTAATCGTTGGGGGAGAAGGAGGGGTGGAAGTAGAGAAAGTTTACCATCTTATCCTTCTTTTATAATATATTGATTTACACCCTCAAGGAATGCAGGCGGAACTTGCTATACAAAGTGAATTGCAATCAAACTTACTATCTGAGACGCAATTAGCAACAGTTGATACCAATGAGTCAGATTTATCATGATCTCCTATTTTTCATTCAAACTCTGCAAATCCTGTGCTTAATTCAACAGTGTCTTCAGCTATGTCATATATAAAGCCCACTCCAAGGCCATCATTTGGGTTTAAAAATACAATTATAACGGCAGATGAAATTTCTCTAGCTGCGATGAACAATGGCATATTTAGCCTCACCAAAATTTACGAGCACCTAGAGACCAACATTGATCATAACTTGAAGACTCTAAAAAACATAAACTCTCATTCTGATCAAGTGTTCTCAGAACTGAATCAGATCCATCTGAGGTTACAGGAAATACAAAAAAGTACAACTTTTTTAGGTCCACCATCTGTTCTTGCATCAGCTAACATGAACCCCAAAATGACCCCCGTGGTGGATCCTAATGCCATTGTAAGTGATCAAATTATTGTGGATTAATTAATTGCCACACGCAATGAAAGTTACAATTTAAACACTCAAACCCCTCCACCCTTTACGTTGGTGGCTGATAGTGAACGAAGAATAGAGCCACTTATTTATGATTTTAGTTGCGTAGAAACAGAAATTGTAGCTACAGCTTTGCAGGACACCACTGAACCGTTATATGAGGTATTTCAGAAAATAAAGACGAGAAAAAAACAATATAAACTAAAGAAGAAAATAAAGAAATTAATGTAAAACACAAGTCCAAACAGTCAGGTGTAAATAGAAAGTTTATAGATGGTCTAACAACCCCTGTGCCACCCAAAGTTTGCAATCTAAGAAATACCAAATCAGTAGTCTTGCTGTGGGATGAAAGGGCAGATGATAATGAGAATAAAGAACTAACATATACTAACATATAAGATATAATAAAAATCTCACCTCTGCTATATCGATTGATCAGGAAAATAATATGAGCAACGGAATGAATTTTTCCACCTATTCAATTATGTCGCACCATTCAAATGGAAGGAAAAAGAACGCGCATCATAACAAAATCTAAAGAAAAGGATGAGGCAACAAGAAGGAAGCTAATACATGTGATGAACGAACTCAGTAATTGGCACAGAAAGTTTGATCTGAGAGAGTCTAATACACAAAAGGTATCTCACTCCAGTTAAAAACAAACACAGGATTCTGCTTTGAATGCGTCCAACTCACTTATAATAACTATGAACTATCCAAATAGAATAATGTTGCTGGCACTTTTCAAGACTAATACAAGACTGAAAGCAATCCAGTCACGAGATATTTAATTGGTATACATTGCAAAGAGCCGTTTCAGCAGGGAAGGAGAATCGTGTCAGAAGCGGATAGAAATAGACAGACTAGTGCGGCTTGACATGACACAAACACGCATTATGTTTGCTTGGGTCCTTTTCTCTGATTTGGACTGGTGGAGCTGCTGCCAGAGCTTGTTTGGCTCGTTCGGCTCTTTCGGCTTGGGCATTGGGCGGCTTTCGGTCTACAAGGTGTACATGTTGGTTACGGTGGCTGTGGCTGAGGGGAATTGTAAGCCATAAGTAGCAGAGCTGAGCTCTTAGGTGCAGCAAGGAGCCTCTGAGCTGCAGCGGCAGATACAGTTGTCGAAGTTGCTGAATCAAGCTGCACTGAAGTTAGAGCTGCACAGTGCAGAGTTAGAATCAGTGACGTGCTGAGACGAGTATTGTTGTGCTCAGCGCGCAGAGCTGGGTAAGTGGAGGTGAGGGGTTTCTTACTCAGGACCCAGCGTTTCATTGGGAGAGTTTACAGTGTTTGTTTTGTTTTTTTGAAAACACTGTATACACTGGGTCTGGTCCTGTTGACTTGTGTCCTGCTTTGCCTGATGATCGGGCTAGGCAACTGAAGCGATGGTAGCATAAACTCCTGTCCTTAAATTTCTTATCAGTTCCTGGGCGGGTATAAGGACTTCTAATCCTGGGAATTGTGTCGAGAGAATAACGCTGCACAAATACAGACTTGCAGTACTTATGTGAATTCGCATCACATTACCTACACAGACTGTCCCGGTTTGGTGACTGCGGAACGTGATTCTTTGAGCCAGCTGGGGACATAGAGGTGTGGAAGCATAGTCTGACTTCCTTAGGACTTTCGGAGAAGTGCAGGCCTTGACCTACGATCCTTTGGGGAAATAGACAGGGCAAAAGGAAACGATTTCCAACAAGTGCTCAGGGATTTACAGAGAGAGCCTTTCTTACGTGCCAGGTGCAAGGTCTGACAGAAAGTAATACATAGCTCTCAACATAGTAAGTGAAGCTGAAAATGGGTTCAAGGAACTGTGCAGGCAATAAAAAAAAAATTACAACAGACTCGAAGAGCAACCTTACGCAGTGCGGTTGTAAGTGCAAAACGAGAGATGAGAGAGAACTTAAACAGCACTAAGAACAAATGTAAGAAAAGCCAAATGGAAAGTAGAAATCCAGGTACAAAAAGTAAACATCGCCAAATTACGATCTCTGAATTTTTTGTGGCAGAACAAAACAAGGCAAGATGCTTTGGTAAAGAACAAGTAGTCTCACAAAATACGTCAGTTGAGTCGGATCAATATGGCTCCATAGACAATAATAACTCACTCCTAAACATAGTGAAGGGATTAGGAAGAGCATCACTGGGAGGGATACAGGGTGCACATAACTCGGACAAGTCAGAACGTGAAGATAACGTAATCAACATACATCTCTCAAACTCTCCTGACTTGGAGGCACTGCTTCCAGCAGAAGAGGATGAATCTTCACAAAATACGAGTGGGGAATACGAATCCACCTACGTTATTAATGACGAAATTCAGCAAAACAAACAAAATGAACAGATAGTTCTTGGCTCCTTGGGTGACATCTTGACTAAGACAAAGACATTGTTTGACATCAACGCTATTAAAGGAACAGGCAGATCTGAAAACAGATTTGGCACAAGTAGGGAAAAAGTTGGAGACTATTACGTGCACCTTAAATCAACAAAAGGTGGGAAAAATCATAGTCAAACCACTACGTGTACATTGTCGATGCTGACACAGGACGATAAAGCCTCCCCCAATTCTAGCACCCTGACCTTTCATCCATAACAAAGGAGGGACAGGTAAGAAATCACAGTGGGAAATATTAATCTCCCCACCAAAAGAAACAGAAGAGGAAGGAGTGGATAAACTTCAGAAAGTTCCACGGAAAACAAACGATAGAGCTGCGGTAAACATGGGGAAAAAAGCAATGGAATGGGAGACACCGAAGGGGCAAATAAATACAAAAAAAACGGCCACAAACCATGGTTTAACAAAGATAAAAAACTTCTTGTCAGATGGTTCGGTGAGAACCACTACTCTAAAAGGTCCAAAGGTAACAAAAAAATCTAATCCGTAATAGTCGAGCCTGAAAGAGTAATACAGAACACAGATGAGCAAAAGGACATTAGTAAAGAAAACCCTGCTCATGAAATCCTTGATAACAAGAAGGGGGACTCAATTGGGAATACTCAAAATGAGCAAACATATATGAAGGAAAAAGACTTGGGTTTGTGGGCACTGTTTGAAGAAGTAGAACCAACAGCTGAAAGCCCGTTCCTAAACCGTACACACGTTGGCTATCTTTGGTGAAATTGCAGAATTCAGACTGATCGCATCATAGGACATGACAAGGATTGAACTCGCTAGATGGGGGAGCCAGACAAACTGTTCTTTGATCGAATTTTCATCGGCTGTCACGACGAATTTTCATCGGCTGTCACGATTGCTCTGCTTAAAGCTCATGCTCACCTATTGAGAAATATAGGCATATCATTGATCCTTTGCCAAAAAAAGAGAAAGTTAATGCAAAAAATGCTGAAGGAAACAGGAAATGGTCAGCTGGCAGCCCAGTACGAGTGAGTAATGGAGCAAACTGATATCTGTCCGATTTAAAGGAAATAACGTGGTTGTCTTGGAATATCCGAGGATACAATTTGTTTCTTGCTCAGTTGGGAGGTTTAGAAACAATAAGATCGGGTTCTTGTTACAAGAGACATGGGGCTTCATTACAAGTATGGAATTACCGGCAGGGCTGCCGCAGGAGTCGTTTTTTTTCTGGTACCCGGCAATGGGCAATTACCGGGGCATTCCGGCCCCACCGGACCTGGTAATTGCCCATTGCCGGGTGCCAGTATTTATTACTCCCCATTCCCATTTGAGCCCCATTGGGCTCAATATGAATGGGGAGACTGGTAGCGCCGGCAAGTCAATAACAGTGCCGACGCTACCGGGTAGGTCTGCTCGCGGGTGCCGTTCCGCACTGCAGGTCTGACCTGCTGGGCTGACAGGCAACCGCGGGCAGACCTCGTAGTTTGCCTGTCCATTACCTACAGTACCGCCAAGCATACTGGTACCGTAGTTACCGGACCGGCAAACTCATAATGAGGCCCATGGTGTATGAAGCCTTTTCTCCTAGACAGTTTCCATATAGCACATAACCTTGCAAAAAAGTCAGGATTGTGTAGACCTAGGGGGGGTTTAGCTGTGTGAACAAGGGTTGAGCATTCATTAGAGATGATCAAAATGGAACCACAAATACCATATGTTTTGCCAATGATACTAAGGTAAGCAGGGGGCTAACAAAATCGCATATTGTTGATTAACATACACGATGCTCGGGGAGGAATTTGTACTAAGAAAATCATAGCTTGTGTTGAGGATGTGATGCTTGGTTGGCTTACACCAAACAAAAAAAGTCCAGTAATTACAGCAGGGGATTTCAATGCGAAAGACCTGCACAAGTATCAAAGTGGTGGTCAAAAACAAGATGAAGGTTGGATGAAACTTCTCAAAGTACATGATTTGACATTACTAAAATGTAAGCCCATGATGCGCAATAACAACATATTTACTTGGTCAAACGAAGGATTAAAACAGGGGGGTGTACTCTATAATGTATTCACTGCAGATATGCAAAAAGTATTTATCTAAACAAAAAATGTCCGAGGGGCCTCATTACGACTCAGGCGGTAAGGGGTTTACGGCGGCGTAAACAGCGCCGACCCTTACCGCCTGATTCCGAGGTCCCTTAGCGCCATGGAGGTTTTAACACCTGCTTCTAGCAGGTGTTAAAATCCATGGCGCTAAGGGACCTTGATGTTAATTACGCCACCGTAATTTACGGTGGCGTAATTAACGCCTTCCCCACTCCCATTATGCCCTATGGGGCAAAAATGGGAATGGGGAAGGGTAAATGGGGATTGGGGACTTACCGCCCCGCCAACCTCGGAATGGGGCGGTAAGTCCGCCAACCACCATGGCGTAAACGTAGTTTACGCCATTGTGGTAAAGGTACGACCCAGGCGGTAACTTACCGCCTGGGTCGTAATGAGGCCCCTAGTGTTGACGGGGTAAAAATACTGATGTTGGCTTACGCTGACGATATCATTATATTTGATCATACCCAGATCGGATTGCAGAGGTCAATAAACTCTCTGGTAAAATATGCAGTAAAGAACAAAATGGTGATGACATGATATGATATGGCATTAATGACGCGCCTATGCACAAGTGTTTCAAGGCCCGACGAGGCAAGGGAGGGGGAACAGAGTGAAGACAGACAACAATCCTACTAGGCCAAGTGTTAAATTAGATCACGCAGGTTCATGGGAAGAGGAAAGTGGGAGAGTGCAGGGGGGAGGGGGGTTGGACAGTGCCGTACATGGGATAAAGAATAAATAACAATAAGTAAAAGTACGGCCAACAGGTGGAAAGTGCAAGGGTAAGTGCAGACAACAGGTGTCAAGTGCTGGTAGTGGAACTGTAGAGATACAGAAAACAGTCCCCAAGTGCAGGGGTTGCCAGGAAGGCAGAGCAGGTGTGCGACTGGTGGGGGAGGGGACCTTGGCCAGAGATCAGAGCGTGGCCAGGTAACCAGCAGTTTCGGTTTCAGACAGTCAGCAGGGTAGAGGAGGAGAAAAAGTAGAAGCAAAGATAAAGGTTTTGAGGTGCTTCCGGAACCAGAGATGATTCTCCTCAAGTTTCAGAGAGGCAGGGAGGCTGTTCCAGAGGGAGGCCCCAGCCGAACAAAGAGATCTACCACCAACTAGTTGCTTGGAGAAGTGACTGACCCTGAGGGAGTTGGAGGCGGATGAGCGAAGAGCTTGAGAAGGAAGATATTTAGGAAGAGAGAGTTGAAGGTATTGAGGCCCCAGGCCCCAGAAGGCCTTGTGTACAATGCAGAGGGTTTTGAACTTAATCCTTGCAGACACTGGGAGCCAGTGCATAGATTTCAGTCCTGGCGAGATACGATCCGTGGGCTTGAGGCCAAGGACAAGTTTTGCAGTCCTGTCATGGATGGGTTGCAGAGGGCAGAGAGTAGAAGCAGGCAGATTTGGAAAGAGGCTGTTGGAATAGTCCATCCTAGAAAGAACCAGAGCTCTGGAGATAGTGAACTTCTGGGGGAAGGAGAGGAAAGGAAGAATACCTCTGAGGAGGTGCAGCTGGTAGTGTGATTTCTTAGAGACGTCAGAGATGTGAGGAGAGAAGGAGAGTGTGGAGTCAAAGATGGCCCTGAGGTTTTTAGCCTCACAGGTGGGAGCAGGAAGAGGGCCAAGAGAGGCCGGCCAGAGAGTGATAGGAAAGGAGGGAGCTGGTGTGCCGATGAGGAGAATCTCGGTCTTACTGGCATTAAGGCAGAGATCATTGGCGGCACACCACTCTTGGATGGTGGACAGACAGTCAGAGATGAGAGAGGGAGAAGAGGTGGCTGAGGGTAGCCTGAAAATGAGCTGAGTGTCACCCGCATAGCACTGGAAGTTGGGGTAGAGCACAGCAATGTGGTGGGCAAGAAGTGCCAGGTATTGGTTGAACAGCCAGGGAGAGAGTGAAGACCCCTGGGGAACACCAGATAGAGATAGAGGAGAGGAAGGACCCAAGTTGAACCTGGGAGGGTCGATCAGAGAGGAAAAAAGTCAGCCACGCCAGGGCCTGACCAGCGATCCCCAGGTTATCACGGAGACGGTTGAGCAGGATGGCATGGTTGACTGTGTCAAAGGCAGAAGAGAGCTCAAGTAAGATAAGGACACAGGGGGTGTTGGAATCAAGGTTGGAGAGCAGGTCTTCACGGATGTTCAGGAGAGCAGTTTCCATGCTTCTGGCAACTCTGAAGCCAGACTGATGATCATGAAGACAGCCAAAAGATTCAATGTGGAGATTGAGCTGGGAGATGGCCAGCTTTTCCAAGATTTATATTGATCTTGATAATTTGGTGTAATTATGTGACCCCAATTATGTGATAAATAGAAATAAAACTAAAACACTGAGGCTAAGTAAAAAGAATATTTGTAAGAAAAAATAGTTACTTGGCATATTCATGATTCTCCTCTGTTAAACGTCCCAGAGTATAATTACTTGGGTTTCTTCATAACAGCAAACACTACTGGGAAATTTTACTATGCGAAAGTGTGGGAAAAATCTGGAAGAAGTGGTTAGCGAAAAAGCACTATGCAAACCATAACAGGGGTAACAACATAGAGGGCCTAGTAGAAATATATAGAATAAGCATAATACCTACTATGATGTATGGATTGGCTGCATTGAACGCTGACCAGATTGAATGGCTTGAACGCCTGGAAGGCAAAATCCTTAGATCTATTATGAATATTACGAGATCAGTAGCAGTGGAAGCACTCCATTTGGAGAAAAGGGTCACTTCTTTGCAAGCTACATGGCAAATACAAAGATCGTTGTTATATGCAAAAGGTAAAAGCACAACGGAGAGTCAACCCACTTGTATAGGTTGAGGGGAAAATCACTAGACAATAAGTGTAAGAACAGTTATGTGATATCTCTTAGAGAATCAGCAGTAAGATTTATCTCACTACTGAATCTAGATCCGGAAATATTAGAGCAAGATTCTAATGTCGAGAATAAAATAAAAACAAAAGCAAAGAATTGGGACATGGTAAATAACATTGACATCGTACACACGAAGGTGCAATATCAGGATTTAGTCCGTCAGGGAGGGCAAAGACATACATTGCTTCTATATTTGAAAAAAAAAAACTATCCCGTGTTGGGCATACACTTTTTATCTTGCATCTACATATGAATGTTCTGCAAACAAAGGAATTTAGAGGAGTCTGGTCAGATATCCCACGTGTAGAAAGATTGTGTAGATGCTTTAATGAAGAGATAGAGACAAGTCAACACATCTTGACAAGATGTAAATCTCTAACGCCTATGTTTAATAAAGGTTATGGAAATATTTTGAACAATTTGGAAGATAGTTCAGGAGATCAATTTTGGTCATACATATACGTGGAAACTTCTGTTGTAGCAAGCACAGCAGCATATCACATACGGAAGGGGATACAAAAAAAGATGAACTACTAAATAGTTAGGATGAACAAGTAATTGGAACTGTTTGATTACTATATGGTGATTACGCTAAAATGATGTATGTTGTTATAAAAAAGAGGAATTTGTATATGAGGTGGAATATGAGTGAATTTTAATATGTGTTGAAAATGTGCTGAATTAATTGTATTTTATAATTTTTTATTTTTTATTTCTTTTGACAAGAATGAAATGTGCTTATAGTTTTCATGAATTAAACTGAATTCACAATAAAAATAAATAAAAAAGAGCTGAAAAATTGATACGGCCAATATGACAGTGCCATCGCTGTTAGTGAGTGTTAGGAAAGATTTCATATTTGAATGTAATTTTCCCCTCCATGTGTCAACCTCCAAACTTTGTGCTGCTGTTTTACACCATTGATTAAACTTTGCCAGAGAAGCACAGCCCTCAGCTGCACTCCTCTGGGCTTTCGCTCACTTTTTATGGGGAAACTGACATGCCCTTAAGACAGTCAGTACTGGGAGGCTTTGTTTCCCTTAGTCCTTTCCTCATGTTGCAGCTCTTGTACAATATATAATCAGTGTGCAATGTAACTTACCTTACAGCACACTTGGGTCTCTAGTCTTTCCAAAGACCCTAGAAACTCTCGCAGGACTTTTTATGAACTGTGCAGATGTGTCATGGACAGGACTGGTGGCAGATATCGTTTTCTTATGTTTCTAAACCTTTCTTGCCATGTTAACCACGTTTAACACGTTTGGCACAAATAGGTGGCTGGCTCCAAAATGGCCATGCCACGAGGTTCTTTGTCCTGTCCTTTGGCGATCTTGCCCCTTCACCTTCCCGGGGTCGAGTCGACCCGGGTCAGTCCTTATTTGCGCATGCACTTTTCTGCAAAACCGAATGCTTTTGCGGGCTCTGCATGTCTTGTGTTTGTGCCTCCAGGATGTGGGCTGGGATGTCTGTTCCCAATACACATCCTGGGTGCCAGAGAGTCTGGAGTGTCCTGAATGCCTGGGACCACTGTGGTCCATGATTGGTCCGCGTATGGAGTGAGTGTTGTGAGCAGATCTCCCATTGGGTCCTCTCCGTTTTGGAGCGAAGGGAACTTTGGATAAGAGGATGCTGAAAACACCACTACCACGTCGATCTCCTGAGTTCACACGAACAAAGGATAAGGAGCCAAGTATCCTGCAACAAGAAGCCGAGTCGAGGAACCGCTGGTGACCCGCTGGAAGGTTTGGCACCCTGAGCCCGCTGTCGTCCTGTGGGACCCCTCTGCCTCTGATCATCCTAGAAGGTCTGCGAAGACGCTTTGACCCATTGGAATAGTGGGATCAACTATTCTCGACACCTTCAACAAACCCTGCAATAAGCTTCTTTGGAAGTGTCCCTGGGCCAACCAGTGGACTGACCAGTTTACACGGGACGTTTGCTCTGTTATCGTCGTTGTTTCGACAAGGCCCTCGAAACTTGGTATACTGCTTAATCTTTGTCCACGGCACCCTCACACTGAATTTCGTACACTTGGCATTCCCAGGTCTGAAGTGAGACAAGTGCGCCCGGACCGGAGTAAACACGGTTACCGTGTTGCCCTGCGGTGGCAACAACCTGTGCAAGTTCGCTGCATTTGTGACCCCCTCACTCCTGAAGCCTGCTGCAGTGGAATTGGGCTGATTCCTCCACCTGGAACAGAGAAATCACCACTTTCCCATTTGGGAATCCCCGCTGTATCTCGGAAACTACACGGCGTTGAGACATCCTGATTATATCATTCGAACCTGCCCGCGAAGTGGACTGTACAGGCGAAGTTTGGGTCAGCCTGCATCGGGGACCGGTGAGTAGCCCTTACCCCAACCAGTGGGCCCTAGCGCAGGAGCCCACTTTTATGCACAAAGTGGCCCCTGAGTGCCCCTTTCCTTTCCACAGCTATTGCGAAATAGCGACTCCATCCCTCACTCTCAAACTGCCTCTGCCCCAAGTGGAGGTCCTGCTTGAATAGTGGGAACTTGTTCTTCATTGCCTTATCCACCTTCCTGAGCTGCTAGAGACCCTTAAAAATACCCTATTTTGTCCATCGACACAAGCGCGTGTATGTACTATTGAGCATAAGGCTCCTCATTTCGTAGGGCTTGGACTGCCTCTTAGCTAGGTGTATTCTTGATGTGGAACTAGGTCTAAAGATTACTTGCACTGCCTGTTTTCCTCCCCATCTAGGTGGTCTACATATTTTATGCTTTTAACCCCTTAGAACCAATTGGTCTTGTATATATATTGTGTTGATTATGATGTATTGGTTTACTCTAGTGTTACTGTGATTCTTTGCTATGGTCTATGTTACAAAGGCCTTGTAATAAATGTGTCTATATTTTTAATATAACACCTGTATGGAGTAATTTGTAAGTGTCCTTGCTTTGTGGGCTCATTGAGGGCTTTCAATCACCCTCACCCCTCTTGAGACTTAGGAGGTCATTACGACCTTGGTGCTAGTTGCACCAACTTTACCACCATGGTGTAAACTACATTTACACCATGGTGGATGGCGGATTTACCACCCCATTCCAAGGTGAGTGGGGCGGTAAATCCCCATTTCCCATTTTCCCTTCCCCATTCCCATTTTTGCCCCATAGGGCATAATGGGAGTGGGGAAGGCGCTAATTACGCCACCGTAAATTACGGCGGCGTAATTAGCACCATGGCGGGTTAGCGCCATGGATTTTAACGCCTGCTAAAAGCAGGCGTTAAAATCGGAATCAGGCGTTAAGGGTTAACGGTGGCGTTAACCCTTAACTCCTGAGTTGTAATGAGGCCCTTAGTCTTGACCGCTTGCCATAGCTAACCTGATTGGTCTGGCTTGTCAAGAGGTTACCCTGTTCCAAGAAACTAGGTTGGCCTTCTGAACCTCTGCCCCTCCAGATCAGAGTTCAGAAATCCTTCTTAACAAATTGGTGGCAGCAGTGGGATAGGACTGAAGGTATCCAGTGTTGCACACTAGTGAAGGTAATTCGAGTTATTTCTACCAGGACCCATAGTGAATACCCATAGTGAATTGTTGTAGTATAACTTTTTAAAGGACATAGTACTATCTACCAATATGGAAACAAGTACCTTGTTAACTTTAATTGCTTCTAGGTCCAACACATTGAGAAAGATGTGTGCTGAGAGAGGAGTCCCCTCTCAAGGCACTAAAGTAGAAATGATTCAAAGAATCATTGACTGGCAAGAAGCTCAGCTTAGAGCTATAGCTTCTGAGGACAGCGCAGAACGAGGTGGGGCTGCTCTCACTGGTACAACTGATGGTTCTGCCGCTGCACTGATCCACAGCAGCCATGAGGACATGAAGGATGTAATGTATAATGTTTCCTCTGCCAGTGCTGATGGGGAGGCCATACTAGAATTCAACAAACAGGAACTGCTGTATAGGCAGGGGGAGCTTGAGTTCAATATGTCCAAACTAAAGACAGGGCAGGCAGAGAAACAAAAAGACAGGGATCACCAGTTGGAACTGGTCAAGTTTCAAGTTGCCAATGGTTCCAAGGGTCCTGGACATGGGTCTGGGGCCTCCTTTCATCCAAGGTTTCCATAATATCTGCTCAGTGTGTATGAGGAAAAGAATGACATTATGGACTTGCTGAATACATTTGAGTATGCATGTGAAGTTCAACATGTTGACAATGCTGATAAAATTGCCTGGTTACTTAGCAGACTGCCCCATTCTGGCTGCAGTGCCATTATGGAAATGTCCAAAGCTGAGAGAGCAGATTTTGCAATGTTGAAGCAGACTCTTGTCTTAAAGTTTGGAAAGACTCCTGCCCAATACTTAAAACAATTCAGAGAGTACAAGAAAAAAGAAGGCGGTACTTGGGTATCTTATGTAACTGAATCCTTAAAAAACTTGACTGGCTGGGTTGAAGGTTATAAGGTTTCTACCTTTGAAGGTATGATAAGTCTTGTCATGCTGGAACATATTTTTGCATCTCTTCCCCTGAGCTTAAGCAGCATTTGGCAGATTCAAAAGAGATAGATCCCAAGAAGCTAGCTATTGCAGCAGATTTGTGGGTGTCACACAGAGTGTCCCATAAGGACAAGACTCATCCTGGTAAGCAGGAGGAAGGGGAAAAGTCCAAAGATAAGGAGAGTGGGGAAACTGATAAATCTTCCACCCATAAGGGCCACAAAAAGAAACATAAGGGTAAGACACAGGAGAACTCACAGGGTAACAGAGGTCAGCCTCCTAAACAGAACTCTGGTTATAGTAAGCCTCCCTATGTAAACAGACCCAATGGATCTTGTTTTTCTTGTGGAGCAACTGACCACGTGTAGGGGATCCCAGATGTAAGGTCAAAACCTTGGGGGTCCACTCTGCTAATCTGGCCTTCTCCTCCTATGAGGAAGAAGAGATTACAGGAGCATCCTTCTCCTCAGTCTCCTTCCCCAGTGGGATAGAAGCTGAGGTAGTTTTAGTTTCCCTGGGTTCCTGGGAGCCTAAAGTCTCAGAGGCGTATGCTAGGATTCCAGATAACACCAAGCACTACTTTAAAGACAGCGTGCTGATCAATAGAGTAGATACTCCAGCTCTTAGGGATAGTGGGTGTAGTCAAACTGTAGTGGATTCTACCTTGGTAGACCCAGAGGAAGTTGCCAGAGCTACTACTGTGATGCTCACTAAATTGGCTGATGGCCCACCTCTCATGTTCCCAGTAATACCTGTAAATCTTACTATCAATGGTACAGCAGTCAGGATTCCAGTGAGCATTCAGAGGAGTGTCCCAGGAAAGGTCTTGTTGGGCAATGATCTCAGAGCTTTAGGGCTTGTGGGAGGCACTGCTGACAGACCCTGCACAAGGTCTCAAACAAGGGCAGCACTGGCCAACACCAATGCCCTGCCCCAGCCAAAGGGGAAACCCAAGGCTAATGGAGTCAGAAAATCAAAAAGAAGGAAAGAGAATATTCCCCCTAACTTACCTACCACTGAGGTGGAGGTAGTTGGTCAATCACCAGGACCTGACGAGGATGTGGTGATGCCTGAAGTATTTGACCCCAATGACCATCCTGAACTAGAAGATTTGTTAGTGGAAGGTGGTCCTGACAGGGAAGAATTCAGTAAAGGCCAACGTGAGTGCCCATCTCTGGAAGGCCTAAGGAGACAGGCCTGCTCCCAGCTTGAGGGTGAACCTCCTGGGAAGCATCAGATTTATTGGGAAGGTGAGCTCCTGTATAGTGAGCCTACAGAGTCTACAGAAGGAGACCATAGGAGGTGGGTGGTTACCCTTGCTGAAAGACCCTTCCCCCTGCAGCTGGTACATGAAGTGCCCCTTGCTGGTCACCTTGGAATTAAGAGGTCCAGCCAAAGGTTATCCATGCACTTCTACTGGCCCAAGATGGGGGTGCAAGTAGAAAGCCACTGCAGGAGTTGTGCCTCCTGCCAGTTATCTGGTAAGAGTGGCTCAACAATCCAAGCTCCATTGGTACCACTCCCCGTTTTGGGGGTACCAATTGAGAGGGTAGGGATCGACATTGTTGGTCCCCTTGACCCCCAAACATCCTCAGGCAATAGGTTTATCCTGGTGCTGGTCGACCATGCCACCAGGTATCCTGAGGCCATCCCATTAAAAACTGTGACTACCAAGTCAGTTGCAAAAGCTTTACTTGGCATCTTTACTAGGGTTGGTTTCCCTAAAGAAGTCGTGTCTGACAGAGGCAGCAACTTTATGTCAAAGTATATGCAGGCTATGGGGAAGGAATGTGGGGTCACCTATACGTTTTCTTCTGCATACCACCCCCAGACCAATGGTCTGGTGGAAAGGTTTAACAGGACCTTGAAACGTATGATTGGGGCTCTGCAAGAACCTCAAAGAAGAAAATGGGATCTTCTTTTAGCATGCTTGCTGTTTGCCTATAGGGAGATACCACAAGAGGGTGTTGGCTTCAGCCCCTTTGAACTTCTGTTTGGTCACCCGGTGAGGGGATCCTTAGCCATAGTCAAGGAGGGATGGGAGATGCCCACTCCCACCATCACTACCAACGTAGTAGACTATGTGCCAGGGCTCAGAAAAAGAATGGTACTCCTGATGGGTCTGGCTAGTGATAAGTTGAAGGCAGGACAAACTTTGGTGAAACATTGGTATGACCAGAAAGCTTCCCTCATCAACTTCACACCTGGTCAGAAAGTCCTGATCGTGATCCCATAAGGCCTAGGGCTTTACAGGACAAATGGTCAGGTCTGTACACAGTGGTGGAGTCAATGGGTGAAGTCAACTATTTAGTGGACCTTGGAAGGCCTGGACAGGCTCCAAAAGTGTTCCATGTAAATAGGCTGAAGGCTTTCATCCCAAGAGTTGAAATCGCAGCACATCTATTGGCTTCAGATGTTGAGGAAGAGGAGTCTGAACCTCTTCCTGACTTACTCCAAAGCAGACCTTCAGATAGCTCCATTGAGGGTGTCCGAGTGGCCCCTCACCTGACTTCTGATCAGCAGGCTGAGGTGAAAAGTTTGCTTAGGCAATTTTCCCCGCTGTTTTCAGTCCCCTGGTTTGACAACTTGGTGCAAACATAACATAGACACAGGAGACAGTGTGCCTACTAAAAGTAGGGGATACAGAATGTCAAACAAAGTAAGGTCTTACATTAAGACAGAGGTCAACAAAATGTTGGATCTTGGGGTGATTGAACCCTCCAGTAGTCCTTGGTCCAGCCCTGTGGTTTTGGTTCCAAAAGCCGGTACTTCTGAACTGAGGTTCTGTGTGGATTACAGGGCTCTGAATGCTGTCACCAAGACAGATGCACACCCCTTGCCTAGGACAGATGAGCTGGTGGATACCTTGGGTGCCTCCAAGTACCTCAGCACGTTTGACCTCGCTGCAGGCTATTGGCAAATAGCCCTTGTAGAACATGCCAAGGAGAAGACAGTTTTCTCAACTCCAGAGGGCCTTTACCAGTTCAGGTTAATGCCTTTTTGGATTGAAGAATGCACCTGCCACTTGCCAGAGGCTTGTGAATCATGTGTTGAATGGGTTGGATGAATTCTGTCTTGCATATCTGGATGATATAGCAGTTTTCAGTGCCACCTGGGAAGACCATGGGATTGTGTTACAGGCTCTTCAGAAGGCCCACTTGACCATAAAGGCCAGTAAGTGCCAGATTGGACAAGGATCAGTGGTCTACTCTGGACATGAAGTAGGTGGAGGGAGGATGCAACCTCTACCCAGTAAAGTACAGCCAGTACAAGACTGGCCTACCCCCACTACACAGACCCAAGTGAGAGCCTTCTTAGGACTCACTGGGTACTACAGAAATTTCATGGCAGACTATGGTACCATAGCTGCCCCTCTGACTGCTCTCACTACTCCAAAGAAACCCAAGAAGGTAACATGGACTGAAGAGTGTGAGAAGGCCTTCAGTGGCTTAAAAGACTCCTTGTGCCAGGCCCCTGTGCTCAGGGCCCCTGATTACCAGAAACCTTTTATTGTGCAGACAGATGCCTCTGACAATGGGATGGGAGCTGTACTATCACAGGTAGATGATAAGGCTAAGGAGCACCCTATTGGCTTCATTAGTCGCCGGCTTAAGGACAGAGAGCTCAGATGGTCCACCATAGAGAAATAAAGTTTCTCTGTTGTGTGGGCCCTTAGGAAGCTGAGGCCCCACCTCTATGGAACCCACTTCACTGTGCAAACTGACCATGAGCCCTTAAAGTGGCTAATGAACATGAAAGGAGAGAATCCAAAGTTGCTTAGGTGGTCCATAAGTCTGCAAGGCTTTGACTTCACTATTGAGCATAGGCCAGGTGTCCAACATAGCACTGCTGATGGGTTGTCCAGAATATTTAACCGACCTGAAAAAGAAACTCATCCAGAGGTGGATTAGTTCCCCCTGTCCTTAGTCTGGGGTGGGCGAGTGTTAGGAAAGATTTCATATTTTAATGTAATTTTTCCTCCATGTGTCAACCCCCAAACTTTTGGCTGCTGTTTAACATCATTGACTAAACTTTGCCAGAGAAGCACTCCTCCGGGCTTTCGCTCACTTTTTATGGGGAAACTGACATGCCCTTAAGACAGTCAGTACTGGGAGGCTTTGTTTCCCTTAGTCCTTTCCTCTTGTTGCAGCTTTTGTGCAACATATAATCAGTGTGCAATGTAACTTCCCTTACAGCACACTTGGGTTTCTAGTCTTTCCAAAGACCCTAGAAACTCTCACGGGACTTTTTATGAACTGTGCAGATGTGTCATGGACAGGACTGGTGGCAGCTATTGTTTTCTTACGTTTCTAACCCTTTCTTGCCATGTTAACCGCGTTCACTGCATTTGGCACGAATAGGTGGCCTGGCTCCAAAATGGACATGCCACGAGGTTCTTTGTCCTGTCCTTTGGCCATCTTGTCCCTTCACCTTCCCCAGGTCGAGTCAACCTGGGTCAGTCCTTATTTGGAAATGCACTTTCCCGCGACACCGAATGCTTTCGTGGGCTTCTGCATGTCTTGTGTGTGTGCCTCCAGGATGTGGGCTGGGATGTCTGTTCCCAATACACATCCTGGGCGCCAGAGAGTCTCGAGTGTCCTGCATGCCTGGGACCACTGTGGTCCATGATTGGTCTGCGTATGGAGTGAGTGTTTGTAAGCAGATCTCCCATTGGGTCCTCTCCGTTTTGGCGCGAAGGGAACTTTGGATAAAAGGAGGCTGAAAACACCATTACCACGTCGATCTCCTGAGTTCACAACCACAAAGGATAAGGAGCCAAGTATCCTGGAACAAGAAGCCGAGTCAGGGAACCGCTGGTGACCCACTGGAAGGTTTGGCACCCTGAGCCCGCTGTCGTCCTGTGGGACCCCTCTGCCTCTGATCATCCTAGAAGGTCTGCAAAGACGCTTCGACCCATTGGAATAGTGGGATCAGCTATTCTCGGCACCTTCAACAAACCCTGCAAGTAAGCATCTTCGGAAGTGTCCCTGGGCCAACCAGTGGGCTGACCAGCTTACACGGGACGTTTGCTCTGTTATCCAACATAGACATGCCAGAAGGCCCTCGAAACATGGTATACTGCTTGCTCTGTGACTACGGCACCCTCACACCGAATTCCGTACACTTGGCCTTCCTAGGTCTGAAGTGAGACGAGTGCGCCCGGACCGGAGTAAACGCGGTTACCGTGTTGCCCTGCGGTGGCAAAAACCTGAGCAAGTTCATTGCATTTGTGAGCCCCTTCCCCCTGAAGCCTGCTGCAGTGGAATTTGGCTGATTCTCCCACCCGGAGTGGAGAAATCTCCACTGTCCCGTTTGGGAATCCCGCTGTATCTCGGAAACTACACTGTGTCGAGACGTCCTGATTATCGCATTTGAACCTGCCAGCGAAGTGGACTGTACTGGTGAAGTTTGGGTCTGCCTGCATCAGGGACTGGTGAGTAGCCCTTACCCCAACCGGTGGCAACTAGCGCAGGAGCCCACTTTTGCACACAAAGTGGCACCTGAAGGCCCCTTTCCTTTCTACCGCTATTACGAAATAGCGACTCCATCCGGCACTCTTAAACTCCTTCTACCCCCAAGTGGAGGTCCTGCTTGAATAGTGGAGCTTTTTCTTCATCTCCTTATCCACCTTTCTGAGCTGCTAGAGACCCTTGAAGAGACCCTATTTTGTCCCTTGGCACAAGCGCGTGTATATACTATTGAGCATAAGGCTCCTCTCTTCGTAGGGCTTGGACTGCCTCTTAGCTAGGTGTATTCTTGATGTGCAACTAGGTCTAAAGATTACTTGCACTGCCTGTTTTCCTCCACATCTAGGTGGTCTACATATTTCGTGCTTTTAACCCTTAGACCCCATTGCTCTTGTATATATATTGTGTTGATTATGATGAATTGGTTTGCTCTAGTGTTACTGTGATGCTTTGCTATGGTCTATGTTACAAAGGCCTTGTAATAAATGTGTCCATATTTTTAATATAACACCTGTCTGGGGTAATTTGTAAGTGTCCTTGCTTTGTGTGCTCATTGAGGGCTTTCAGTCACCCTCACCCCTCTTGAGACTTAGTCTTGACCGCCTGCCATTGCTACCCTGATTGGCCTGGCTTGTCCAGAGGTTACCCTGTTCCAAGAAACTAGGTTGGCCTTCTGAACCTCTGCCCCTCCAGGTCACAGTTCAGAAATCCATCTTAACAGTGAGGCAAACAATATGGGCAGAAAGACAAAATGTGCTCGAGCAAGTCTTTGAGCTAACAACAAAACAATTGCAGACAAACAAAATAACAACAAGCTAGGAAAAAGAATGTTGCAGGAACATTGACCTGGTGTATACCCGAGACTCCGGAATGCAGGCAGCAGAGGCAGCAGCATAATCCTGTAGCTCCTGGCCCTCTCCAGCTACTGATTATATTGGATTATGAACACTAAGAAAAAGATTGAGGTGGCTGAGAACCCTGTACCCAAAAAGCCAAAATCAACATCGGGGATGGATGAAGTTCCTAGCACTCAGGACATTTAGGGGCCGATTCATGGAACAAACGTGCGCCGAAAATCTACGCGCAAGCAGGCGCAAGCGGAAAAAAAGAGGCGCACGCGCACGCGTGCGATACATGGAAGTCCCTGCGCGTGTCTTCCTCGGGATGTGCGCCAAACCCGTGCATGGCGCACACGTCACTGCAACATCCCGAAAGACGTGCGCGACGCGCACAGTGAAAGCGCACAACCTCTGCGCATACACTAGAAAGTGGGCGGAACACAGGGCGTAACGCGCGGAATGGGGAACAACTTGCGAAAACAAGGGCGTAACTGGGGATGTACTGCAGGGAAGCAGAGGGAACGCCCACACGCACCCGAACCACACGTATTCATGGAACCGAATAGGCCAAAGCCACGCACAGTGAAAGACACGCACAAGCCGATACACGTCCGCCACACGAAGGCAGGCGGTAGCGTCCCTGCGCATTACAAAAGTGGCAACATACAGCAATTGTGCGAGCGGGGCACGTGTATTTTGGGGTTGCGCGGGAAGTTACACACGCGATCGGGCCTGGGGGAGCGGGCTACGTGTATTTCAGGGGTTCGCGTGAACTTTCTCACGCGATCGGGCCTGGGGGAGCGGGCTACGTGTATTTCAGGGGTGCGCGTGAACTTCTTCACGCGATCGGGCCTGGGGGAGCGGGCTACGTGTATTTCAGGGGTTCGCGTGAACTTTCTCACGCGATCGGGCCTGGGGGAGCGGGCTACGTGTATTTCAGGGGTTCGCGTGAACTTTCTCACGCGATCGGGCCTGGGGGAGCGGGCTACGTGTATTTCAGGGGTTCGCGTGAACTTTCTCACGCGATCGGGCC
This sequence comes from Ambystoma mexicanum, assembly GCF_040938575.1. NCBI lineage: Eukaryota > Metazoa > Chordata > Amphibia > Caudata > Ambystomatidae > Ambystoma > Ambystoma mexicanum. The sequence goes on along the minus strand of NC_090923.1, from coordinate 617,346,275 downwards.
TGGGGGAGCGGGCTACGTGTATTTCAGGGGTGCGCGTGAACTTCTTCACGCGATCGGGCCTGGGGGAGCGGGCTACGTGTATTTCAGGGGTTCGCGTGAACTTTCTCACGCGATCGGGCCTGGGGGAGCGGGCTACGTGTATTTCAGGGGTTCGCGTGAACTTTCTCACGCGATCGGGCCTGGGGGAGCGGGCTACGTGTATTTCAGGGGTGCGCGTGAACTTCTTCACGCGATCGGGCCTGGGGGAGCGGGCTACGTGTATTTCAGGGGTTCGCGTGAACTTTCTCACGCGATCGGGCCTGGGGGAGCGGGCTATGTGTATTTCAGGGGTTCGCGTGAACTTTCTCACGCGATCGGGCCTGGGGGAGCGGGCTACGTGTATTTCAGGGGTGCGCGTGAACTTCTTCACGCGATCGGGCCTGGGGGAGCGGGCTACGTGTATTTCAGGGGTTCGCGTGAACTTTCTCACGCGATCGGGCCTGGGGGAGCGGGCTACGTGTATTTCAGGGGTGTGCGTGAACTTTCTCACGCGATCGGGCCTGGGGGAGCGGGCTACGTGTATTTCAGGGGTTCGTGTGAACTTTCTCACGCGATCGGGCCTGGGGGAGCGGGCTACGTGTATTTCAGGGGTTCGCGTAAACTTTCTCACGCGATCGGGCCTGGGGGAGCGGGCTACGTGTATTTCAGGGGTTCGCGTGAACTTTCTCACGCGATCGGGCCTGGGGGAGCGGGCTACGTGTATTTCAGGGGTTCGCGTGAACTTTCTCACGCGATCGGGCCTGGGGGAGCGGGCTACGTGTATTTCAGGGGTGCGCGTGAAGTTCCTCACGCGATCGGGCCTGGGGGAGCGGGCTACGCTTATTTCTGGGGAGCGCGGGAAGTGACACACGCGATTGAGCGGGGTACGTGTATCTCGGGGGTGCGCGGGAAGTTACACACACAATTCCATCAGGGTACGTGTATTACAGGTGAGCGCATATCAACAGGGTACGTGTATTACAGGGGTGCGCGGGGAGCAGCACACTTGAATTGCACGTGTGGGTCCTCCCAGGTGTACCCTCTACACCCTCCACGGCCCCTGCAGGTGGCTCACACCACAGGGGCCTACCCAGCACATGTCATGCAGGCACCCCACCCACCATGCCCATGCCCACCAGCCAACCCACATGTCAACTTGCACTACTCCCCCCACTGCATGTGACCCTGCACCCCCAGCCACCAGGGGCAGCCTCCACCAGGTCCTCACAATCCCCAACACACATGCACGTCAGCGTGTAATACGAGGAAAGGGCCATGCGCGTAAGCGCGCATACGAGGAAAGCCCATGCGCGTAAGCGCGCATGGAAACTGCACGTCCGCGTGTAATACGAGGAAAGAGCCTATGCGCGTAAGTGACGTGACGCGCGCGTGCATTTCCCTCAGCACAGGTTAAAGGTGAGCGGGCCCAGCAGTTCGCTGTACGTGCCTTCCGTGGAGACCGACGTGTGTTGCTGCTTCCAGTTGTTTCGCGCGCCATCTACTTCACAGCTCTCAAGGACGTATCTCTTCTTTTGGCGGGGGTATTGGCTACGCGTGTTTTTCTGCATCGCGCTAGTCAGACGGTGAGTCGCAAACGCTCCTTTTCCCACTGCGGGTGCCCCTGTGTATTGCACCCATTTTCAATGTCATCGTAGCCTGCGTGTCCCACGCGTACGCGTTATTCGTGTTACTGGGTGCCACCGCGTACTGCGGGAGGTCAAATCCACGCACGTAGGCTGCAGGGTTGCGTGCACGGTTTTACTGCAGTTTTGGGGTGCCTGAGCGTTGCGTGACCCGTCACCACATCACCGGGGTCACATACAGCCTTGCAGGTGCAGGGGGGCTGTTAACATCTTGCTTCCCACCCCCTTCACCCCAATTGCCCAGGACAATTGTGGTGTACACCTCCCATTGGCACCACTCCATCTGTGCCAGCACTATTACATCTGTGCCATGGTTGGGAGGCCACCAAAGGTGAGGGGCGCCTCAGCTGGGCGTACTCCTCGTGGCGGGCGTGGTCGGGGACGTGGCCGTGGTGACCAGGGAGTAGGGGGACTCCAGGGTGTCCAGGGCAGCCACAGAGGGGGAAGAGGCAGGGGTGCGCCACTTGAGCACAATGTTGTGCCATGTGTCGGTGCAGCCATGCCACCACCCCCTGTGGTTCCGGGGGATGCAGCTCCTGCATCTGGCACTGGCACCCGTATGACCCAGCAGTCCGTTCCATCGACTGCCACGGGCCCAAGGGTAGCGGTAGCTGCAGGTGCAGCTGTGGACACCGCCACCCAGGCTCAGGGTCTGCCAGCGCAGGCTGCGTTGGCACTTGAAGAGCCCTTGGTAGATCTCCAACAGGCCAGGGGGGAAACCATAGGGGCACGCCGGGCTGCTCAGACCAAGACACGTGTCCCTGGGGCAGTCATGTCATCTGCTGCCCCGAACAGCCGGGTGTTGGCAAGTGCAGGGGCAGATGCACCCAACAGCACCCCGGTTGTGAGTCTGCCAACCAGGACCGTTGCGGTCAATGACCCTGCCACAGCTGATGTTGCTGCGCAGGGTCCATTCGTGGGCACCCAGCTGCCACTGACACAAGTCAGGCCTTTGGTCATCCCTCCACCTGCCACTCCCTCGGCTCAATCCACCGAACCCACTGGCCATACTGGTCAGGGCGGCATTAGCCAGCCAGGGTCTGCGCCACAGTCCAAGAGGAGGAAGGTTGCACCTGCAGCACAGGCTGGGACCCCACACACAGCCACGACCTCCTGCACGTCGAGGAAGAAGCCTTTCTGTAAGCAGGAACTGGACTTCCTCGTGGACTACGTGCGGGGACACAGCCGTGACATGCTAGTGGGTGCCAATAGTCATACTACGGCTGCCCAACGTGACACCCACTGGAAGCATGTTGCGGAACATGTCAGTTCATTCGGCCATGAGGTGCGCACAGCGCAGGAGTGCAAAAAGCGCTGGAATGACATCAAGCGCAGCACTAAGGCTAAGCGTGCCTCAAATTACAACTTGACTCTGGTGACTGGCGGTGGGCCTGCACCAGAGGAGGAAGAACTCACTCCGCATGAGGCTCTCGTTGCGGAGTTCATACCACCAGAATTGGTCGAAGGTGTGGGAGAGATGCTGGACTTTGATGCCCAGTCCAGTGAGTGTTAAAGCGTAGTTGTTGAGGACGTGTGTGTTTGACTTGTGGGATGTGTTGTGCACGATTGCTGCTACATGTGACGTGTACATGGTTCTGAGGTGTAAGTAATGCAATGCTACCGTCATGCATGTCTCCTCTGCCTGCATGCGGGACTCCATGTGGGCATGCTCCCTTGCCCCTCCTCCGCCACTCTGCACCCCAGTTCCACCTTTGCACTGGTCTGCTACATTCTTGCCAATGTGTAGTTTCTTGTTCATGTGTCCTGTGTAGATGCTAACTTCCAGCTTAGAAACTGCCAGACATATGCCGTGTGGTACAGCCTTAGTACTCGATGCAGGGTATCCCACTTGTACTGTGCATGGGTCAGATGTCCCGCAGGGACATGAGTGCCCATTCATGCTCCATGTGCATTGCACGCATGCCCCTATGTGTCCTTGACTGGATGAGCACTGTAATATGAGTCCTTGGTTACATACATTGCCTGCCATATTATCGGCCTCCCCATGTCAACTGTGGCTCAGTCCTGCGTTGCACACATGTTTAGGCAATGACAATCTGTGTGGCTCACAGGCCTCAGCCTGTTCAATGGCCAATGACTCTGTCCAACTCTTGTCGTGTCTTCTTCACACGTGGCTGGCCTCCGGATCTTCCATCATGTGTCCTGCCCACTGTCCCAGCATCATTAGCAGTGTTGTAATTTGATTCACATTAAGCTGTTGATGCCAGTCAACACTGCTTGTCAATACACAGGTGTATGGGCAGCCTTTTGATACCATGCTAGGCATCCCTGCTTTGGTACTGGGGTGGAGGGGTGCTTGGCTGCTAGACATGGTACACATTGAATACACAATGCACGTGATGTCTGAATTTGACATTGCACTGCCTTCACATTTCCTGGCACACACCATGGAGTGCTTGTACATGTAGGTAGTGAGTGGCGTACACATTTTCAGCACTGCATAGACCCACTTCCATGCAAACTGCCACCTTTCAACAGGTCTGATCACAGTGGCTATTCTAAGTAGACCCAGCATGCATGCCAGGTCATATGTTGTGTGTCACATGTCTGCCGGATGCCTTTGCTGTCGGTGTGTGTGTGTGTTGTGTGCTTCTGACATGTGTAGTTACCTTTTCCTCTCTATTTTTCAGGTGATGACGCAATGGATGCAGAGGATGGTGTTGTCACGCCAGACACAGGGTTGGTAAGACCACATCAACCCGGCACTAGTGGGGGTCGTGGGGTGGTAGGCCACGAAAACCCCCAAGTGCTGCAGTCCATCCTGTCTCTGGCTGCCTATGAGTCCAGCCTTGATGACGACTCTGACGTCCATGTTGAGTTGGATGACCATCAAGTCCATGTGTCAGGGGTGAGTGATTCTGATGTGGACACTCCTCTGTCTGCGACACCTGCACTGAGGGATCAGACAGTCTTGGTTCCTCCGCCCGTGGTGGATCGGGACGCAGGGTCACCCTCCACACCAGTCACTGATGTGCCTGGGACATCACGTCGACGGGGGCATGTAGTCGTGCAGCCGCAGGCGGTGCCAACACAGCGAGGACCTCCGGTCCTTGGGTCCCGCAGGGGTCAAGCCCGGCAACGCGGTCGCCGCGCGCAACCGCTGTATACTGAGTGGGAGCAAGACATGACTGCCAATTCCGAACGGCAGGGGGCAGCAATGGAGAACATCGCTGACAGCATGGAGCGTGTGGCCCGATCTGTGCTCCCCCCTGCTAGGCAGGTGCTTCTCCAGCAGCAGGCGGCACGGTCCACGGCCCGCTCGCTCAGGCTGGGCATGGCGGCCTCAGACAGGGCACGCCAGGCTGAAATGTCGTCTCTGCGTCAAGCAATTGCTGCTCACGCAGAGGCGCACATGGATGCCCTGAGGGAGGAGTATGCCTCCCTCAGATCCACTCTGGGTGTCCTTATGATGTCCCAGAGGCAGCAGGCAGAGGAGAGGTTTGCACAGCTTGAGCGCACCATCTCGGCTGAGCTACAGGCTTGCCGGGAGGTGCAGCGGTTGTCCAGCCAGGCCTTGCAGGAGGAACTCCGTGTTACACGTGCTACCTTGCAAGAGGAAGCACGTGTATCACGTGAGGTTCTGCATGCAGACCTATGTTACATCACCACACAGAACCAGGCTCACCTGTCCGGCAGACTTGCTGCCGACGAGGGGCAAGCTGCGGCTAGGCGTGGCCAGGCTACTGTGCCACGTCCTCCTTTACAGGATGAGCCAGACTCGGACGACCATCTATCTCCCACATAGGTCGTGCTGTGCAGGCGTTGAGCCCATGGAGGTATTTTTTTTTGGCTCGGCATCATCGCATGTGGATGTTGAGCAGCACCCTGTACCTCCCCCCTCCTGGGTGCCTCCCCTCCCCCCCGGGTCGTATGTGGCCATTTTTGATTTTTCGTTTAGTTTAGTTAGTTAAGTTTCTGTTTGATAGTTAGTTTAAATAGGTAATGTAGGTTTTCCATAGTTAGTGTAATTAGTTAATAGTTGAGTTAGTTTAAAATTTGTAGTCTATTGTGCTTTCATGTGACAGTGCGGTGCCTTGTGGTTTTTGAAGGCATCCACTGTCTGTTCCAGCTGGGCCCTTCATGGTTGTCTTGTGTATGTGTTTGCTGCTTGGGTTCCTTGACTCACATATGCCACTCCTGCCTCCCTTATCCATGGGCTCGCAAGGATGGTTCGGTGTTACAGAATTTTACACAAGGGCTTTGGACTGTCATATCTGTGGCATGTCTGGTGCTTTGTGACTTGTGTTGACACCCCTAGTGGGGATGATTTAGGTGTAATTGTCCACTGTTCAGCTTTTGCTAGACGGGGTGTGTCATGATTAATGTGGACATTGATTGCTATGCATTGTGTATTATGTCTCATTTCTTTCCTGTACACGTGCCTGTTGCAATTCATGCTGTAGATAGTGTTCCACACTTTGGAAGTCAAAGACGGACTGATGGTGTGATTTGTGATGTGACTCTCTGACATGGTCAAGTAATGAGATGCCTGATGAGACACACACAGATTACTTTGAAGCATTAATCATGTGTTACATGCCCTTTCTGCAGGGGGATGAGCCTCCAGAGCACCTTTGCCAGCAGACATGTCCCATTGGACGACGGAATTCTGGACCCGTTTGTTGGTGCCCACATGCACATGTGTGCAGGAGCAGAGGCACAGTGATTGCAGACCCACATCCTAGTACTGCTGACATGTTCCAAGGAACTCCAGGCAAGGTGAGCATCACAGGGGGGCCACGACACAGCAAAGCTTGCACCAGGCGAGTTGCACATGCAGGCTTAGTCACAGCACTGAGGGTGAGCTTAGACGAATATTGGTGTTGAAGCACACAATGCAGCTCAGATGTGTTTGTGGACTGATGGCTGCTGATAGTAGGGTTGTCTGGGACACATGCAGGGGCAGTGGCACATACCCTCCGGTACACCAAGGTCCATTGAGCCACTTGTATCAACCATGTAGCCTTCCGAGACATGGAAAGGGGCAGCTCACAGGGACATGCAGCAAGGGACATACTCGGGTGCAGTGCATGTCTTTTCCACGTACTTCATGATAAATGCACTGCCAACTTTGTTTCGGTCATGGTGGTACACAACTTGCTCTGTAGTCATGGCTTGCAATATGGGTCTGTCTGCTTACCCAGGGAACATTGCATGTTGTGTGAATTGTGACACATTGGTGTTCCATTTTCCACGCACCCAGCAGCGGCTGCCTTACTGCATTGACTGTGTATGACCCGTCACAGGGGTGATGTTATATATGGGTACGAAGCATCAACCACAGATTGTCTGTTTGTAGAGTAGTCTGTTGCTATGGGGCATGTTTGGTGTTGTGTTTTTGTGCAATTGGCACGTACAGGTTGTTGACTGTGTCTCTCTTTGCAGCATTGCAGTGCTCCTGTAACCGGACCTGAGAGTGCGCAGGCAGGAGGCCAGCACTCAAAACCAGAGCTAAGTGTCTTGTTGTTTTTCTTACAAACTGCTCTGCATAGGCTTGCTGGGGAGTGTACTGATGCATGGATGTATGTGTGGTTCTATTTGGTATGTTATTTTCTCCCTAATCACCCGTGATCCTATGCAATTTTGAAACCTGTACCCTCTACCCGGTGTTCCTGCTTCCCGTGCCTATCCAAGCAACGTTCCCTGACCCTCTTTCCCCACTGGGGTTGCGGATGCCTGTGTAAGCCCCGAACTTGCAGGCGCCAAAACCCTAGAGGGGGTGGTGGGTTCGTACCACTCCTGAGCCTGGACTACAGAAGGCCATGACAATGATGTCCAAAATGTTTGGATTGTGTATGTGTTCATGCAGGTTGTACATTTTCGTGCATTCCCTAGTTTCATGTGTCATTCCACCTCCCCTCTCCTGCCGCTCATTCCAGTCATCCAGTGTGTCAACACCTGTCCCGACTGCATATCCCTGAACCTCCTTCCCCACCAGGGTCTCAGGGGCCTGTGTGAGTTTGACCTTGCAGGCACCCGGGACATGGTGGGGGTGGTTGTTTCGTGGCACTCCCGCGCCTGTACAGGGGACCTGTGACAGTACACATCCATTCATGGTGCATCATCCGATGTCATGTACCACACATGTCTCACATCCTGTCGTGACATTGTTTTGCTGTGCTACCTTGGTTGTTGCATCATTGTGGTAGTACTTGGCCTTTGTGAGGTACTGCTACGTCAAGTCATCTACTGGAGGGTGTTTGGGTTCGTTTTTATGCCTTGGATTTTGTGTTTCGGAAATGAGTGTGTATTCAGGGGGTTCAGGCATCTTTTTACACACAAGGTGGGAGATGATGACGAAGGGTAAAGGTGATCCTGTAGCCAGGTGGAATTGAGGTTTGGGGGCTCCATGACCCAGGTGCAGTTGTTCAGTGGGTCATGGTCATTTGTGAGGGAGGGGGGGGGGGTTGTTGTTGATTGTTGCCTTGCCCTGCAGTGTGATGGGAACTCTGACATAGTAATGGTGGTATCCCATGTACATGTTGTGTTCTGCTGATCAATGCCTGTTCATGTGTTGTGTTTTCCTTTCAGGTGCGAGGGGATAGTTGAGGTTTGACATGCTGGGGTGTACACATGGTGGATGTTCACATGTGATGTGTAGGGAACACTGATGGTCACTTGAGTGCACATGCATATGTGGAGTGCATGTCCTTGCAGAACCACACACTTGCACTCTGATGCACTACATGTACTCCCACCCTTGCATATACACATGTACACTGTTTGCCTTCTGGTGCCCACTGTGTCCCGGCAGCACATGTTCTGTGACCGATCATGGATCCAGTACATGCCTGATTTGATGTTTGACGTGGTCTGTCACTTAGATTTGATGCTCAGGGTGTGCATCACACACAATGGCTGTTCACTGTGCTGTGCGCTGAGCAGTGTGATGCAGGAGTAGGACACTGCACACATGAGCTGCAGTGTTGATTTTGCAATGCATGATGTGCATGTAGACAGGCATTCATTGTGATATTACGTCTACGACTGTTGTAATGCATTTTGAAATGACTTATTTTGGGTGGGAGGTTGTTGGTCTGTCATTTCATCTGATTCCGGGTCAGGCAGCAGTGTCCGATGCCACTGTGCATTTAGGACATGGCAATGTGTACCTTATCGTTACTGCATTGGTGTATGGGTATTGCGTGCCATGACATGTTGATGTTTGGGAGGGTTTGTGTGACATGACAGTGATGGCCATGGCCTGGTGTGCAGGTGTGTGTGATGCACACCTTGCATGTCCGTGTCATCCGCTTCTCAGAGCAACTAGCTGGGGGTAGATTTCTCTCCGCAGCAGGGCCCTCCCCCTGGAACAGACTTCCGGCCTGGCTTGAACTTGAGGGGAATCATCTCCAGTTCTGGATGCACCTCATGTCCTTCCTCTTTGCTTCTGCTTACTCTCTGCCTCTCCCTTGTAGAATTCTCCACTGGAACTGCACAGGAGCTGCAACTGGGCCACTCTCACCGACCTTGGTCCCTGGCCCAGCCACTCTCCACTTGCACTGCCTCCCTGGCAACCCCTGCACTGCAGTACTGTCTCTCTATCCCTACAGCCCTCCCTTCCCAGCACTTGACTGCACTCACCTTTGTAGTTGCCACCAGGTGACCTATGTATTATTTTTTCGGGCTACTTCCCCTGTACTGGACTCCCCCCCACCCTTCCCCTTGCACTTTTCCCATTCCCCCTACCCCTGCACTTGCACGATCCCAATGACACCTGGCCTAGTAGTACCGTTCTCTGTGTTCCCTTGTTCCCCCCTCCCTGCCTCATTGCGCCTTGGAATACTTGTGTATGGCCCATATCATGTCATATGTCATATGTGTGCCTTTTGGTCACACAGGATAGCTTGTGTTTAAGTAGCTAGGGATGCAGACGATGTGGCACTTCCATGGCAACTATCTCAGGGTGGTAAGGTTGTGACAGTTGACTGTCTCTTTGTCATCATCGATTGTCACCTGGTATGTGCCAGGCCTGTGTGCACTCCGCAGGGGTGGGAGTTTAGGTGAAAAATGTGGCCACAAGCTGGGTCCGGGCTTCCTCGCCACGTGCCCTGTCCCCTCCCATGGGCAGCGCCTGTGGTTGGAGATGTGGGGGCACCACCATGTCCACCGGGACGCCCTGCCGTGTTGCAACATTGTGCAGGACACATGCTGCCACAATGATCCTGCACACTACTGGTGGTGCATAGAGTAGTTGCCCGCCAGAGCGGTCAAGGGAGCGGAAACGTGACTTGAGCACTCCGAATGTGCGCTCCACTATGCCCCTGGTTGCAATATGGGCGGCGTTGTATCTTACCTGGGGTGGTGTGGTGGGGTTCCGGATTGGCGTCATCATGTGGTTGCTCAGAGGGTAGGCACTGTCCCCTGGGGAGATGATAATAGTTGAGATAATTAGGGTATGGATATTTGTCTGTGTGTGACTTGCATGCATGTGCAAGGGCATTTGTACTGACCTAGGAGCCATGTGTCGCCATGCTGCCCAGCTTCCAGGGCCCGGCTCAGGGCGGACATTCTGTATATGAAACTGTCATGGGTGGAGCCAGGGTAGTTTGCATAGACAGAGGTGATGATTCCCTTTGCATCACATACCACCTGTACATTGATGGAATGCCAGTGCTTGCGGTTTCGGTAGATGTGCTCAATGGCCCTAGGTGGACGTAGGGCCACATGGGTGCAATCTATGGCACCGAGCACTTTGGGGAAGTGTGCCACCCTGAAAAAATCCAGGACAACGGCCTGCCTTTCTGCGGGTGTTCTGGGCATGTATATGTGCCTGCGGACTGAGGGGCGCGCTGTCATGATTGCCAGTACCTGGTGTAGGCAGCGTGACTGCGTGGCCTGTGAGACCCCCCCCCCACTATGGCAGTGGTCCGCTGAAATGACCCAGTGGCCAGAAAATGCAGGACATTGAGCACCTTCTCCAAGGGGCTCAATGCTTGGGAGCAAAGGGTGGGGGATGTGAGGTCATCTTCCCACTCCCTGACCAGGTCTAGGATGATATGGGGTGGAAACCTATACCTGCCATAGACCTGGTCGTCAGGCATCCCAAAAAGGCTTGTCCGTGTTGCGAAAATGCGTGCCCTGGCTATTCTCCTCCTCCTGCGGTGTCCCACGATCAGTGCAGCGACAAATGGGGCATTCATCGTAGCTGTATATACGCGTTTGTTGTTTGCGCGTACTTTTATGCTGTGCGCGGGGACGCTTCCGCCTGCCTTCGTGTGGCAGACGCGTTGACGCCTGTGCACGTCTTTTGCCGTGCGCGTGTTTCCCGTGTTCGGATACGGTCCGAGTGTCATCGCGTGTGATTGGAGGGGAGTGTGCGTACACGCAAGTGGCCTGGGTACGTGTGTTCCGGGGTGCCGGGAACTTTCACACGCGATTGGTGGAAATCCACGTGTGTTCTGTCATCACGTGCAATGAGGGTAACACCTGCGTGCGTCACGTCACTTACGCGCATAGGCCCTTTCCTCGTATTACACGCGGACGTGCAGTTTCCACTACGCGCATGGCCCTTTCCTCGTATTACACGCTGACGTGCATGTGTGTTGGGGATTGTGAGGACCTGGTGGAGGCTGGCCATGGTGACTGGGGGGGGTGGGGGTGGTGGGAGACATGGGTGGGGGCCTGGTGGAGGCTGCCCCTGGTGACTGGGGGGGTGGGGGTGGTGGGAGACATGGGTGGGGGCCTGGTGGTGGGTGCCCCTGCACTGCTGGGGGGTGGGGGTGGTGGGGGACATGAGTTGGACATGGGTGGGGGCCTGGTGGCAGGTGCCCCACAGTGCTGGGGGGTGGGGGGGTGGGGGACATGAGTTGGACATGGGTGGGGGCCTGCTGGCAGGTGCCCCACAGTGCTGGGGGGTGGGGGTGGTGGGGGACATGAGTTGGACATGGGTGGGGGCCTGGTGGCAGGTGCCCCACAGTGCTGGGGGGTGGGGGGGGGTGGGGGACATGAGTTGGACATGGGTGGGGGCCTGCTGGCAGGTGCCCCACAGTGCTGGGGGGTGGGGGTGGTGGGGGACATGAGTTGGACATGGGTGGGGGCCTGGTGGCAGGTGCCCCACAGTGCTGGGGGGTGGGGGGGGGTGGGGGACATGAGTTGGACATGGGTGGGGGCCTGCTGGCAGGTGCCCCACAGTGCTGGGGGGTGGGGGTGGTGGGGGACATGAGTTGGACATGGGTGGGGGCCTGCTGGCAGGTGCCCCACAGTGCTGGGGGGTGGGGGTGGTGGGGGACATGAGTTGGTGTTCATTAGTTCAAGGAGACATGTGCCTTTGCTGGGGGGCATGCCCATGTTGGGTGGGCTGCCTGCGGGACATGACCAGGGATGCAGGGTAGTCCCCTGTGGTGTGGGCTGCCTGCAGGGGCCGTGGAGGGTGTACAGGGAACACCTGGGAGGACCCACACTGTCAAATCACATGTAGGACTCCCCGGCACCCCTGAAATACACGTACCCTGCTGGAATCGCGTGTAAAACTTCCCGCGCACCCCTGAAATACACACGCCCAGGCTATTCGCGTGTGGAACTTCCCGCGCACCCCTGAAATACACGCGCCCAGGCTATTCGCGTGTGGAACTTCCCGCGCACCCCTGAAATACACGCGCCCAGGCTATTCGCGTGTGGAACTTCCCGCGCACCCCTGAAATACACGCGCCCAGGCTATTCGCGTGTGGAACTTCCCGCGCACCCCTGAAATACACGCGCCCAGGCTATTCGCGTGTGGAACTTCCCGCGCACCCCTGAAATACACGTACCCTGCTGAAATCGCGTGTGAAACTTCCCGCGAACTCCTGGAATACACGCGCCCAGGCTATTCGCGTGTGGAAATTCCCGCGAACCCCTGAAATACACGCGCCCAGGCTATTCGCGTGTGGAACTTCCCGCGCACCCCTGAAATACACGCGCCCAGGCTATTCGCGTGTGGAACTTCCCGCGCACCCCTGAAATACACGCGCCCAGGCTATTCGCGTGTGGAACTTCCCGCGCACCCCTGAAATACACGCGCCCAGGCTATTCGCGTGTGGAACTTCCCGCGCACCCCTGAAATACACGTACCCTGCTGAAATCGCGTGTGAAACTTCCCGCGAACCCCTGGAATACACGCGCCCAGGCTATTCGCGTGTGGAAATTCCCGCGAACCCCTGAAATACACGCGCCCAGGCTATTCGCGTGTGGAACTTCCCGCGCACCCCTGAAATACACGCGCCCAGGCTATTCGCGTGTGGAACTTCCCGCGCACCCCTGAAATACACGCGCCCAGGCTATTCGCGTGTGGAACTTCCCGCGCACCCCTGAAATACACGCGCCCAGGCTATTCGCGTGTGGAACTTCCCGCGCACCCCTGAAATACACGTACCCTGCTGAAATCGCGTGTGAAACTTCCCGCGAACCCCTGGAATACACGCGCCCAGGCTATTCGCGTGTGGAAATTCCCGCGAACCCCTGAAATACACGCGCCCAGGCTATTCGCGTGTGGAACTTCCCGCGCACCCCTGAAATACACGCGCCCAGGCTATTCGCGTGTGGAACTTCCCGCGCACCCCTGAAATACACGCGCCCAGGCTATTCGCGTGTGGAACTTCCCGCGCACCCCTGAAATACACGCGCCCAGGCTATTCGCGTGTGGAACTTCCCGCGCACCCCTGAAATACACGCGCCCAGGCTATTCGCGTGTGGAACTTCCCGCGCACCCCTGAAATACACGTACCCTGCTGAAATCGCGTGTGAAACTTCCCGCGAACCCCTGGAATACACGTAGCCCGCTTGCCGTGCTGGTACAGGGTTAGCGCAGCCCTTTGCGCTGGATTGGGGATTTTGATGGCTTTTCCCTGCGCGGAAGGCGTTCTTGGGGGCGTAACTGGCGCTGCTGCAAGGTCGCTGCGCCACTGTGCGCCACGGCTGGTTTTGGTGGCTGGAATCCATGAATACGCTGTGCGCAGAAATGTGTTTCGGCGCACGCGGCTGGCGCAGACTACCGCACGCGCACACTGTGCGCCAGCCGCGTGCACCACTTGTGCGCCGAATTCTATGAATCGGCCCCTTACTCTCTACTTCTTAAAATGGCTCAGGACTTGGGAAAGGTGGTCCAGGATGTGGGAGATGTTAAATCATCAATGGATGATCTATCCGAAAAAGTCTCCCAGCTGGATAGCAGAATTACCATCCTGGAAACTGGCTCAGCCTCTGTGTCTTCAGAAATCACTGGAAGTTTTAAAGTTTATAACACCTTGAAGGATGAAGTTCAAAAAGGAAGGGAGAAAAGCTTGGAATTGGATTTGAAGATAAGGAACAAAATTCTGAGACTTGTGGGAGTCTAGGAAAATGCAAATGAAGATCTATTGCATCTGGTTCTGGAAATTCATGGCTTTGTGTGCAGCGCCGAGGGATTAGAAGAAAGCACCCTCTAACATGCCTAATGCGTGCTCCTATGTGCTTTCAGGAAGTACGATGCCCTGTTTGTATTTCCCTGCTACGCTAACATGAAATAAACATAATTCCGACGGTTCGTATCCACCCGCGAAGGATCTGCAGAGTGTCAGTGAGCGCCGTTGGGTGCCTGTGCATGTCAGATGGCTGAATCACTTTGAGGCTGGATTGGAACTCACCCGCCCACCAGGTGAGGCTCAGTGTATCTGCAGTGTGGATCAATACAGCAGCGTAAATTGGCTTATCCCCTTAATCAGGCCAGCCTTTGTGTGATGTTTGGAACAGAGGGCGGTTCTGAGCACTGCCAGTTCGCCGGCCACCGTTGCACCTATCTGGGGTGTTGGTGCGCATTTCCTGCACCATCTTCGCACCAGCGAGGTGCTTCCCGTCCTGCGGCGCAAGCCTGATGCGCTGAGACCTGGAGCTGCCAATATGATGTTGCTTGCCCTACTCCTTGAGCTGCTGTTGGGGCCCGTATCCACATTGTGCCCGTCTAACTGCACCTACACCGTGATCCTGCTGGACTGCAGCCACCGTGGATTGAAAGACCTACCCACCCCTCTGCCCTCCTGGATGGTCTCTTTGTAAGTGCCAACTTGTATGTTGTTGCGCATTGCCCCCTTGCCTTGCTGAGTGCACCTGGGGTCGTGCCTTGGGCACCGCAACCCTGATAGCCTTGCTACATTGATCATGACGGCACCATTTGCCAAACTCTGCCATGCTGGTTTATCCACGACCTTGCCATAGTTCCATGCGGGGAACTCTGCATGGGTGGTACTCTCGGATGAGAGTGGATTTAGATGTGAGAGGTTTGGAAACTTGCAACTGCTTATTGCCAATGATTTCTGGTATTCACTGATTATTTCATTCGGTTATGACCCTTGCTTCAGCCATTGTGGCCAGTTCACGTGGTACCTCGGCTGGATGATCATGGAATCTGTGTTGGATAAGTCTTCTTCCCCGTGGTTTAGGAATCACTTTTGGTGTCTACCGCTAACTTTCCAAAGGAAATTGAGACTGCATGGCGTGCAGTTGAGGGGACAATCCAGTCACTGCAGGGATTGACTTGTGTTTAAACACACATGAGGCAATGTAGATACCCCCAGTCTGGAGACGTGATAGCTACTTTCCTGTGACTTGTGAGAGTATCAAATATAACTATATAAAAGAGGCAACCACTCCATTTTTAATATGTACATTTCTGTGGGGAATAGGGGCTATTACCTTTGAAGTGGTGGAGTCTTCAATTGATGTGAATGCCAATGCTGAAATGCAAAAACTCAGTTCATTTGAAGTCCAACAATCTACTAATCACACATTATCTGGTTCTGCACTGGTACTTCACAAGACAACAGTTTAACCTTGTATTTTTTAACTTTTATCCAAAGGTTTTGTATCTTGTTGGCATTGTCGGTTGTTCATTTCACTGTTTATAGGTTATATCATAAACGGTTTAGATATTGCATGTCACCCTCTTTACTGTGTTCTCAACATAGATGACTTTTTGGTTATGGGATTGTGGTCTACAATGACAGTCAATACAATATCTCTAGCTAAACACCAATATTGCCAAAGTCAGTAATGTCATTGCTATATGTCTTTCCGGAACGGATGACTTTACTGTAGGGGTTTAGACTGCCAAGGTGTGCATAGCTTTCCTGGACTATATTCCTATACAGTGGGGTAGGGGCGATACTGTTTCTGTCCACTCATGGCTCGTTTGGGCTATCAAGTCCATGTGTGGGAGAGAGGACGATGGAATGCGCAGGAAAAAAGGGATGAGATGTCTCCCGGGTGTCCCCCGCAATTATACATATGAGTTAGATCTTAATGTAGTATGATATTCTAGCATTGCTAGCCCTCAATGTGGAGCCAAAAACGACATGAAATGTATCTTCTAATATTGAATGACAAGACTACATCACAATTTTGTTAACTGAGAGACAGTCTCCTTTCAGTATACTTTCCAATCTCTCTCTCTCGTGATTTACCATTTACATCTCCTTTTCCTGCGGCTTCCATCTGTTTCCTTTGGCGGCTTTCGCTTTAACGTTGGCC
Source organism: Ambystoma mexicanum (assembly GCF_040938575.1). Taxonomy (NCBI): domain Eukaryota; kingdom Metazoa; phylum Chordata; class Amphibia; order Caudata; family Ambystomatidae; genus Ambystoma; species Ambystoma mexicanum. The sequence continues at coordinate 617,330,112 of NC_090923.1, read as the reverse complement.
CTGCTGAATTACATACAAGTTACAAGCATGGACGTATAAGCGGAAGTAATGTAGTAATGTAGTAATCGACACAGTTAGTCATAGGCCATGTGTAAATTGTCACGTGTCTTTTCACAGCTAATGTTTTGAACGGTTTATTAAGTATTTCTTGCAAGTTTTAGACATAACTCAAAAATGTCTTTAATTACTTCTGTTCTTTCTCACATTTATTCGATCACATGTTGGGTTCATTAATTCAAATTTATTCATCGCTATGTCTGGACGGATGTACAGAGGAAACCTAGATAATTCTGTGGTGGATGTTTAATGTTTACTGATTTGTGGTGCTATTTATAAGATGGTATATCTCGAAAACTGGAAATCAGTAGTGGTCTAATTGACTTACATGTTGATTTGGATGTCGGGGTGAGGAGATTGCATGTGACCATTGGCTGGGATGTGAGATTGCATGACAACATATTTTGCACAGTATTTGGTCTATACACTACAATTGATCCTATTACTTAAATGCTGTATCTCGAATACACACTCAAGGATTTAGTTGATACTTGGATGATGATAGGCTGGCCTAAAGGAAAGGGGATTGAAAATACTGGGTTTGAGTGTTGCTGTTAACGTATGTTTTTAAGATGGGGGAATCGTGGTACCTGAGTATGATTTGGTGATAAACTACTAATGATTCAGGTTTCTCCAATTGTTCAGGGTACGAATTTTTCCTATTGCTGAATATTGAAATACTTGTTGTATTTGTTATTTTAAATGTGATTCATAAAGGAGTATCAGCTGCTTCAAGATAGGTTGATAAAGTTTATTCTAATCCACGATACTGAAATATGTGTATTTATAGAGAGGGTGATAAACAAATATAATATAGACACAGGTTCTATTAAAAGGATGTGATATGATGCAGTGGTTAATGGGTCTAGGGGTAATTTAAAGCGACCGGGTCCACAGGGACAGATGGAATACACTTTGATGTGGCTGAGCTATAATCGGTGGAAATCCCAAAACACTATGGTGGATTAATATGACTATGTTGAGAGGAGAATAAATGCTGGCTGTTATGTTTGTTGATGCTGTATATGAATACTGCATAGTTGTGTTTAGGTAAATGGACATGAAAGGAAATTCCTTTTGGCTTGTGAAACTAAGGTGGTTTTTTTGTGGGGGATTATATAAAATGACGTTTAGGATAGGATGATGTTTATTTGGGACTCTGACCAGATTGAAATTTATGTCGAGGTGGTCTGAGTATCATAGGGCTTAGGATATCCGTTAAGTCATTATATCTATTGATACGATTGAGAGGTGAGTGTCTTTACTGTGATTAATGAGTTTTGAATCTGATATCGATGTGGTGATGTTTGTCTAATATATGGGTTTTTCGGCTGATTTAATACTAGTATAAAATGTTCATTTGTTTATAGGAGAGGTGTCCAGGACACTGGACTGGTTAAAATGTTATACTTAGTTTGTAAAATATTTCTGTTGTTGCTGACTTCCTTCTATTTCAGAAGGGGGGATAGGTTCACATCTGATTGTCACTTGTCAGGGTTTCTACATTTGACTGAGATGCTTTTCATTGAAAATGTTGACATGAACCGTGGGGTTAAGAAGATGGCCAGTGACCTACGTGTGGTTATTTGGAACGTCAATGGATTAAACAATTCCAAAAAAGAATGAAGGTTATGACCTATTTAAGTGAACTGAAAAGTGCCATTTGTTTTATTCAAGAAACTCATCTTCTTAAGGATGAAATTGGAAACCTTAAAAAAGGTTGGGTTGGGAGGGTCCACGGCTTCTACTTCTCCACGCGGTCAAGGGGAGTAGCGATATTGATTCAGAGAAATTTGGCTATGAAGGTATTACGAGAATTGTCAGATCGAGAGGGAAGAATGGTCGCACTACTGGTTAATGTCCAGGTATGTATTGTGGCTTTGTGCAATATTTATGCCCCATCTGTAGATGATGGGTCATTCTATAGGAAAGGAGCTCAATCATTACAAGATTTGGGTACAGATAATATCATTCTAGGTGGGGATTTTAACACTGTTTTAAATAAAGATTTGGATAGAAGTGTATCAGCGAAGGGTAAGCAGACTGATTGTCACTATCTACCTATGAAAAGCCTGCTTGAGGAACATGACCTACAAGATTGTTGGAGGTTGGAACATCCATTTACTAAAGAATATAGTTTTTATTCAGGGGCACATTCTGTTTATTCTAGACTTGATATGTTACTGACAGCTAGGAAAATGACTGAGAATCATAGAGCAAGTGAAATAGGTCCTATTCTGCTGACTGATCACACACATGTAACAATGTGTATTAAAATGGTTTGTGATGCACAGAGGCAATACACTTGGAGAATTAATACTGCAGTCTTACAAGTGGAAGAGGAAGTGCACAAATTGAGGACCGAAATTGAATTTTACATATTTGAAAATCACACAGGCGATTTGAGGCCAAATTGTATGGGAAGCCTTCAAATGTAAAATGTGTGGCTATTTGATTAATTTAACGTCTGGTTTAAGTAAGAAGCATGCTACTGGACAAAAGGAACTGGAAATGAGAATTGGTGATTTGTCTAAGAGGACAATGGCAGATCCCCGTGACTTGGTTGGTATGGCCGAATTGTTGAAATTGAAAAGGGAACTGAAGAATATAATTGAGGAGCGGACGGAACGGAAATACCACAACTTGAAATGTGTGTATTTTGAGAAAGGAGAGAAATGTGACTGCTGGCTAGCCTACAGGCTGAAGAAGAGGGAATCGGAGCGTTCTATTACGTCAATACAAGACAAACATGGACGAATCACCTTCCATCAGGAAGAGATCAACAAAATCTTTTGGGACTATTATGTTGATTTATACCAGAATGAATTCAATAGGAATATTAGGGGTAATGACTTTCTTGAGAAGGTGAATATTTCCAGACTTTCAGACGATGATTCACAGCTACTTGAGGCGGAGTTGACACTGGATGAGATCAAGGGGGCTATTAATAGATTGAATGTGGTAAAGTCGCCTGGACCTGATGGCTTTCCAGTAGACTTCTACAAGCTGTTACCAGACTCGGCCCTTAAATTGCTAAAGGATGTATATGTGGCTTCTTTGGCAAATGGTCTCTTACCGACATCTACAAGACACGCAACGATATCTGTTTTTCCTAAGAAGGGGAAAGATGAGAAACTTCCAGCGAGTTATAGGCCGTTTAGTCTTATTAACACAGATAAAAAGATTCTGGCAAAGTTCTTGGCTTTTAGACTGGAAAATCTTCTTCCGGTCTTGATCAATGAGAATCAATCGGGATTTGTGAAAGGTAGGAAGACATCAAGTAATATTAGGAGGCTGTTTCATGCGATTGTGAAAGCAACTGACCCGTTGGACGGAGCTGCTGTTTTCTCATTGGATGCAGAGAAAGCATTTGATCGAGAGGACTGGGAATTCCTCTTTTTAGTCCTTGAAAAAATGGGATTTGGGGTAAAATACAGGTCATGGATTAAGCTACTATATACAGCTGAAGTTAACACCAATGGTAGACGCTTAACTTTTTTCAAACTGGAAAGAGGGACAAGACAGGGGTGTCCTCTTTCCCCATTGCTATTTGTTATTGCGATTGAGCCCCTGGCAGCTATGATTAGAGATGATCCCTATATAAAAGGATTGTCGTGTTGGGGGATACAACAAAAATTGTGGTTGTTTGCTGATGACATTCTTCTGGTTCTCCGAGACTTGGAACAGTCACTACCAATTGTAATGGAAATCATGCCTTGCTGTAGTAAACAATATGTGACTGATCTAGGGTTTAGATGGTGCCCGGATAAAATGATGTATCTTGGTATCTGGATTACTCCAAAGATCAGTGATTTGGTGAAGGTGAACATGAATGTGATTTGTAAGGATTTGCAAAATGATCTGGAACGTTGGGGTTTATTAAGTCTTTCACTATGGGGAAGGTTAATGCTTTAAAGATGGTATCAACCCCTTGGATCAACTATATCTTGAGTATGATCCCACTAACTATTGATACTCCATACTGGAAGGAATTCGACAGACATATTCACGGTTTTCTATGGGACAAGAAACAGCCTATATTAATCTTATGGAAACTACAATTACCACTGGAGAAAGGTGGACTGGGAGTGCCAAACTTTAGGGCTAATCACCTTGTCTTTATTTGTGATTTTATAGTTGGTTTCTTAGCACCGATACCTGATGAATGGGCTGTGGCGGAAGCAAGTTATAATGGTCCTCTGTCACCAAGAGCCTTACTGACCACATAATCAGGAGCGAGAAGTGTGAAGGACCCATTGACTGTCTGTCTGAGAAACTCCTGGAAGAAATTTAATTGTTTGTTGGGTGTGGATGCATGTAAAGATCCTGGTGCGTCATTATGGAAGAATCCTTCTATTAGATTAGAAAATAAAACGCTATTCTGGGCAGATTGGTTTTTAGGTGCTGTGAGTTGGATTGATGATCTATTTAAGGAGGGGTGCTTGAGAGTTACAACAACAATTTCATATTGAAAATGTCAGGTTTTCGGATTACAGGAAATTGAAGAGTTGTGGGTAGGTGAAGGTGGTTTAGCTAGCCAGGTTTATAAACAAATAGTGAACGAATATAAAGACAATGTTCAGCTCAGAGATGAGCGGAGTCGAAGAATTGGCTCTGATATTACAGTGGAGACATGGACAAGGATGTGTGCTAATGTCAAGTTTTGTTCCCTGGGTTTGACTGAGAGAATGAGACAAATGAAGATATTAAACAAGGTTTATTGGACACCTAATAGATTATGGAAGCAAGGTTTGAAAGGTGACTCAGAGTGTTGGGCTTGTGCTCATGAAACCGGTACACTGGAACATATGATGTGGGATTGCAGGAAGGAGTGTGAATTTTGGAGTGCAATTGGTGTGATCATGAAAAAGGTCTTGGATGAATCGGTAGGTTTTGATATTGAGACATTAATACTGGGAAATGATACTACCTTAGAACTGCTCACTCAAAGCCAAAATAAGTGGTTATTTAGGGGTGCCATCATGGGAAAAAAGAAGGAGGACTAGTTGAAAGAAATGCTTGATCTGGCGGATGTGGAAAAATGTATGCATAGGAAACAAGGCAAGAATGGATTGTTTATGAAGATTTGGGGTACATTTCTGACATTGTATTGAATCTGACACTTACATATTACATGATGTGCACCTGGTGTCTATGGGGGGGGTGTATCTATGTGTTTTGTAATTATGTATATAGTTTTTGCTACAATTCTTTTGGCCATTTCATGCATTGTTGTCATAAATAAAATGAAAATAAATATTTTTTTAAAAAAGACCTGGTGTATACCCGTATCGAACCCAAGGCCATGTTGATCGATTGTCAAGGAACTTCAGGCAATCTCAAAAACAGGCAATACCAAAAGAGAGGTTTACTTTGAAGAAAATGCACAACCCACTAAGGTAACTAAATTGTCATGGCTCGAAAAAGCAGTAAGAGAGACCAATCATATTTGTAATGAATGATGTCTCACACATCTGCAACCACACATGTGTTCCAGAATTGCAGGCTGGAACACTCACAGCTTTTCTCATCACATGCATAAAGAGAGATCCCATATTCTGAAAATATATGATATAATACTATCGCAAGAAACCTGGATAACTTTGCAACCCGCATGGGCAAATCATCAAATATGTTCGGTACCTACCTTAAAACCACCTGAAGGGAGACCTATGGCAGGCCTATTGAGTGCATTAAGTAAGAATGGACTCAACGGGAAAGCTATCATCATGGATTACTCCACACACATGCTTGCAACTTCTAAAATTTGAAATTGATGATCCCTCACACCCTGTGGCTCCTATGACAGCGATCCTCAATACTTATTGGAATCCTGCCATCACACGCGAGGAGACATTCATAAATCATGTAACAACTACATTCAAGGGAATCGACAGCGAACCTAGTATAAGAATCACAATTATTGTTGGGGGCCTAAATACTCAATGCCTTCCTCTAAATGATGCCTCACTATCGCCAACGGCGATCAAATGGATGAGACTGATGTCTGATAGAAATATGACACTTATGAATGGTAGCGTTGAGGGGGATATTCACCCACATCCAACATGGAAAAGACAGCAGTCCCAGGTTATCATTGATTATGCTTTCATCTCAACTGAATATCTAAATCTAGTTTCTAGCTTTGTTATCGTTCCAACTAAAGTAAGTGACCATAATATACTAGACATTACTTGTCTTTCCACTCCTCGACCATTGAAATGTTATTACACATTTCCCCTGCAACTATCCCAAGGGAAAACCTGTGTGAAATGGACGGACTTCAAACTAAATAGATTACTAAATAAATTGTGCTGTGATGAACAATCAACAATAAATAATCACAATCAGCAAGATGACTATGTCAATGTCTTTTCTCTGTAAAGGTGTTCAATTGAATTGATTGGGTTTCAGTCTAATCTATTTTAACGTTGTTTATCAAATTAATTGGGATTCTTGTTAAATGCCTATCAAATGTACATACAATGAATATATCATGTTTTAGGGTGTCAAATCTATATCACATTTTTAGATCAAATTCATTGGGGTTCTTATCAAATGTATATTTCATTTATATAAAATGCATATGTTTTGGGGAGTCATTAAATGTATAGGGTATAAATCAAATGTATAGGGGTTCAGATACATCTATATCAAATTGTATATATACTACAGCTGGGTTCTTATCGATTTCATATCAAATGTATATCAAATGTATTTCACATTGTTTGGGGGTCATTCAAATTATAGGGGTTCAAACGTATAGGGGTTCAGGGTGTGATAACGGGGCTCGGCCAGCTGCCACTTTTAACACTTGACAAAAGGTACCCCACTCTACTCCCATTCATTTCTTGAAGCGATCGTAATGATGCTTACCTCTGATGCCCCATCTAGTCATGCATTACTCAATCACCTTATCTGGCAATAACCTAATCTTCCCATGCACGCTTGCATTTGTGCATATTGCACTCATAGTGTACATGTGTGAGAATTGCAATGTCCTATTCACTCCATGCACTCTGCAATGCCTTCAGCCTTCCAAGCCTATTTTATCACACTCTTCTCACATTCATGTACTCCTCTGTCAATTATCTGTCAAGGCATTATTTAAAGCCTGCATCCATGAGTTCTTCATTGGGCTAGGATATTCATGCATCGTCAATTCCCTCATTCGTCTCTGCATTCTTTAATGCACTCACTTGTGCATGCATTCGTTAATGGCATTACACATTCGTGTATGCTGCAATGCCCTCATACATCCATGCATTGTGCAATAAATTCATCTATGCAGAAGTCCTGCACCTCAAGCCCAATTGTGCATGTATGCGTTTTTCAATTACATCGAGTATCCCTGTATTCTTGAACGTCATCGCCATCCCTTGTATTCCTTTTACACATTAATGTATGAACCAGCCAAGGAAATCAGCCATACCATTCATTCTTCCTTTGTTGCGCCCATTTATTTGTGTATGTTTAAATACACTCATCTGCCTCTGCATTATTTAAAGCACTCTCCCTTCCATGCATTGTTTAATATTACCCATTTGTGCATTCTGTGATACCCTCATACATCCTTCAATTAATTCAGCTGTTTAGTCGTTCTGCGAGGCACGTTTGCGTTCATGCACGTGACGTCCCATTGTGCATGTATGCGTTCTTCGTCCACATCACCTATCGCCGTAGTCTTCGACGACCGCCCTTGCATTGCTTTTACACACATCAATGGGTGTATCGATCAATGAAATGATCCGTGCATCTGTTCATTAAGCACACATGCACGCTCTCGTCGATCCATCCATCCATCAAGGGCCTCTTCCGTGCATGCACTCTTCAATGCACTCACTCATTCATTCTTCAACATACTCATCCGTTCACACCTTATTGACTGCCGGTATGCATCCAGTCCCTCATTTGTGAGTCTGTTCCAGTCGCAGTCACTCCCACGAGTCCATCACTGTCCCTTCCCATGTCAGTTTTACTGTCTCCTATGTTTGACAGGGTGGGTGTTCGGCGGTCGCCTGGGCTGGTCCTGGTGGCATTCGGAGAGTGGTCCTGTAAGATAGTTCTCACGATGGTCTGATACATGCCTCAGTGTAGGTTACACTAAGTGGGATACAGGATAACACACACACACACGCACGCACGCGCGCGCGCGCGCTGATATCACGAATGCACCTAACGGTTAAGTTGTTTAATATCAATATACCGACACATCCTATATGCAATATTCTATACCACGGCGAGAACTCGCTGCAAAGAGCTATACGTGTTATCCCGGAACGTTGCGCGCTGCTGGGATCTTTCCCCTCCCTTTCCTCGCCTCCTCTGTAGATGTAACAGTCGAGGTTGGATGGGATTAAAGTTTGCGGTGATGTGAGGGATGAGGCGCCGCCTGCCGGTGGGCGGGGCTCCGCCGGTTCCCCCCCTCTTGTAACTTTTGCAGTGGGCTCTGAAGTGGGAGCTGCTCCGCCTGCCTGCCTGCCTGCCGCTCGGCTCCATCTCCGCTGGTGGCGCCCCTGTCTCCGCATCTCCTCAGCCTGCCTCCCCGTCACATGGGAAGCCGCGGAGATCGCTGAACGGCCAGGGACGGCGACAGCTCTCGTCCATCGGCAGGGGCGCACGCTGCCTTGCTGCGAGGGAAGGTCCGGGCACTGCTCCCCCAGGCTGCACGCGGGGATCTGAAGGTGGGTGACTGCGGGCTCCGGTTTTCCAGAAATTATATGTCTTCAGTAATCCTTACATGGCATCGCAGGGCACGGGTTTAGGGGCAACACGTGTAAGGACGGAGCAGAGCACATGGTAACGGTATATTCCCAAAAGTTGAGTGGGTCCTCTGAAGACAGGTGTCAGTCATCACGTGCGCTCCAGTGCCTTCTGCCCGATCGTGTGCACATCCCCGTTTCAATTTCGTACCCGCTCTCTGCCAGCAAAACACGGTGGTGGGGGTGTGGGGGTGCGGGTAGAGAAAGATGCGCACCCCATCACCCCCACCCTCCCCAAAAAGGAGAGTCCTTCACGGAAATGAACAGTGGGCACTTGTCTGATCGGGGGCTCTGAGAGTGAGTAGAAATGAGTGTCGCCAGCGGGGGACTGCATCGGCACCCTGCAGTCTGTGGTGCGCCCTGCTGTCATGGCAATACCACATGATGTACATCACTCGGGCGGGGGTATTGCGTGTGGAATTGGCAGACACCTGTTTCCAAGGCATACGAATCGTGTGCGTGCGTGCGTGCTCGCGTGTGTCGTCCACGGGTGCCAGCTGCCCGGATGCAGCGCTGACTTCTCTGGGAGATGCGCTGTGCGTGTGATCTGGGGGAGTCGCGCGGCGCCCGCCCGTGTGGCCAACGGGAGGTCATTTTGCAGTAAAAGAACCAACTATATGTTTTGGGCGCTGCCCACTCTTAAATTGGCGAAACTGGTGATGTAGCGACGTGTTTCTCGTGGCTTATCTTCCCTTTGCCTGCCGCACACAACAGAGATGCTGTACAGCCGGGCTCCATGGGGAGGGGCCCTCATTGGGAAGGGGGCTGGGGGGACAGCGCAGAGAACTGCCACTTTAATCCCAGATCACCGACTCTCAAGTGTGTGTGTCCTGCTTTCTGTTGCATATGTCAGCGAACACACCACACCGGAGGGGCATTTATAATACCCCACCCTCTTCTGCCCCTCGAACCTTATCGTTATTTGTCCTCCCTGCCGCTATGAACTGGGTCTCTGGCGCGCAGAGCCAGGGTGGCACTGAGGTCAGCTGCGGAAATGTTGTTAAGGCGGGGCGTGATTAGGGGCAGAATCGGGGTGCCAGTCAGTAGCAGGGAAGAACGCAGCGTGTACCACCACCGAGCACAATAAAACGGGGCGTTTATACACTTTACAATGAAGGACGTAAGACACCCGTGAGATCTTCCGCTCTCTCCTAAAAGATTGCGTTTACCGATAGCTATTGGCGTGTATATGTGGTACTTTGTGGGAGTCTTTATAGAAACATTTAGCCCGGACAATACAAAGCAGAGTCCGTGGGGTTGAACTTCGTGGTTTTCTTTGCTCTCGTTGATGAGCGTAAAGCGCGCCTTTCCCACCTGTCTCCAACTCTCCGAATACCGCCCTCTGCCATCCTCAAGCGCTCTGCGCGTTTACTGCGGTGATGGTCACAACCGCGGGGAGTGGTCCCTCTTACTTGGTGGACCGAGGCATCACGGAGGTAAGGTTCACAGAACCGAGCCCCGTCCTCGTGCTCTGATAAGAGCACCGTGGGCATGCGCGCGTGTGGAGAATCCGGCCTGCACACATTGCACATCTGGCGTCTACATCGGCGGCCAACAGGGGCCCGGGTGGAATATTGCAGATAAATCAAAGCACGGACCAAACCCCGGTGGTTGTTCAGCGCCGCCCGGGGATATCAACGGAATTTGAGTTATTTGATTTCAAGCACACCCTTTCTCTGCTTGTCTCCAGTTCCTGCCTCGCGCCCTCCCTCTCTCTCTCTCTCTCGCGCACGTAGCTGGTTAGCACTGTCACGTCCACGGGATCACTGCGAGCATTACATTCAGGGTACCTCCTCATCCAGGGCACTGATTTGCAAGAGCGTGTTTCAGTGATGAAATCCAATTAGGGGAAAAAAAAACAAAAACTGTTTTGTAAATCAGGCCTTAGGGACCTTCGTTTCTTGGCCTCTCTGCTGAGACTTGATATAACGACTGTGTGCTTCAACGGCCTTCATAGACGTTACTGTACACACCAGCAGAGGGCGCCACGGACTACTTTAGTCATGTCTTGGTGCAGTGAACATTGTATTACAGCACAACAACTGTGTGTCAATGGCAAGGGGTCGGGCGACTGGCATAGTGTGGAGGGTGAGCTGTATGACTTTAAGCACTAAAACGCCATTTTTTGTACTACCGACTGTAGTTTCTCTGTGACAAAGGCACTGTTTTATTTCCATGGTAGCACTGAGCCAATTTATCTCACGAAAAGTAAAACGTAATACTTTTTAGGAAAATTGCGTTTCCTCCCCCAATTTATAAAACCGTCCCATGTCATTCGTGTTATGCCTGGACCATTCCGTTTCTTCTGCTCGGAGGAGCAGTCATACTCAAAGCATACCTCTACTTCTCCTCGGCGGAGGACGGCGCTCCACATAGCACAGGTCCGAAACTCCTCGTCGCCATTGTTATGCCTGGACCCCCAGGGCACAGGGGTCCAGGCTCATCATTGCTGGGGGTCCCCCAGCCGACACATAATGACAGGGTCACACGGGTGCACACAACACACAGCGCCGGAGTTGTCCAGCAGGGGAAGCAGCATACAGTAGCAGGGTTGGCCTGCAGAGGTTCTACTGACGTGATGATATCGGGGACAGCGTCGCATAAAGAATGACACAGCAGGCAGGAGTTAGTCTTGACTGAACCACTCATCCTTTTTATTAACATGGTCACAACCATGTGGCATACACACAAGCTCTTAGTAGGGACTCCTTGTCCTTAAAGGGGCAGCACATCACAATTCTAAGTGACCCAACAAACGCGAAATGACCCAAGCTCCGAACAAGCCATTCTGGCAGCTCCTGCATGGAGGGCACCGATCTAGGTTAACCTCAGGATGACATGGGTCACTCAAAACACACACACAATGTATATACGATGTGTGACAAAACAAATCAACTTGCATAGCAGTGTCAGCCCCCATCAGCCCCCCACCCCTCTTCCGGGGGGGGGGTAACAGACCCTAGACCATAACCGTACTAACCAAATAATAGACAGACAATAGTTCTACATTTGGAAACAAAAGGTCACAATTTAGTGGAGCATAGCAACAAGGGGGCAGTCCCAGCCCTAAGCACATCATGGTTCACGGCCATACTTTTTAAAAGTGGCCAAAAGTAGGGCATTGTTATAGTTCTGAATGTTCACAATGTTCCCTTGCCGCCCAGGGCTTTGGCAAGGCACCGGACATACACTCCAGATTGTACTGCACAGAGTACTTCCTTCTTGGGCCACTGATCTTGCACGTGAGGAATCTCAAGTGTCCCTAAGGGATTCAGTGCCCATCGTCTGAGTTTGGCTAGAGTGCCGCCATCGGGAAACCTGCCCACGGTTCAAGCCACAGAGTTACTCTCCTCCCCGGCTAGGACTGCCCCAAACTCCACCTGTGACAGAAATGGAACAATTAATACAAGGTAAAGGAACAACAAGCAAACATGAATGTTTTACCACTTACACCACGAAATCCGCTGAAAGCAAAATTAACAATTGTACATACTTAGACCCTTTTTCACATTTACGACAGTGAAGAAAAACATCCAACAGTATTTACCAACCTTCACCTCGAATCCACCGAAGCGCCCCTCACACCCCTTTCTCAGTCTGGCGACGAGGCAGAATTTTGGCTGAGATTCACTGATTGTGCCCATTAACCCACATACAATATTGCCCTGTCCAGATTTTGAGGCTAAGATCTCAGACCCACCAGCAGAGAAGGTCTCACAGAAGTCTCCAGAGCGCAGAGAGGGGGCGACAATTCATGAAGGTGACACACAGAAGCATATTTCTAAACAATGATCCGGATCGCGAGGCGCCACTAAACCCTCTCCATGTCACACGTTGCAAAAGTGAAACACTGCTCAACTGGTGTCTGGGTACTAAGCTCATCACGAGGGCTCCGCTCACAAAACCAATCCACGCATGCACCAGGGATCTATGGCCAACTATGCGAGATAGTGAGCGGGAAGTGCACTTGCAATGCTTTTAGAAGAGCAATGTTCTTTGGATTTAATAGCCAAATCTGCCCGTGTACTCAGCCTGAACAGTCAGGGGTCAAAGTTGGGGGGCCAACAGGGTACGACGTTCCCTTCTCGGGGCAACCTGTCATCGTTCCCTTACTTTATGTGCCCCACAATACCGTTCCAGGACAGCAACTTAAAAAAAAAAGACTTTAAAGAAAATATCCTCTCCATTGGGGACTTGAACCTGAGCGCTGCTGCTTTCAAGCCAGTGCAGCACTGCACTGCGCTATCTCACAGGTATTGGAAAGACATTATTTATTTCAATAGGCTGCTTGGGATACAAAACCCATTCCCAAGCAGCCAAAACACCAGGCTTGATCGCGATCTGCTTATGAATGACTGTAGGCTCCGACTTGATAGCAGGCAATAGGAGGGGTGTGTCTGTGGCTGGCCATGTTCTTTAAGAAGTGCGAACGGAGGATGGTGAAGGGGAGGCTGCATGAAGTTGCATGCTGAGTGGGACGATGACACACTAATGGATGTCATTTAAATGCCTTTTCTTTCATTGCGTTTTCTTCAGTTTTACTGGAACTGTTGTAAAACACAATGTTGCAGGGTTGAGTAGAGGCAAGGAAGGACCCAGGTGTGGGGTTTGAATGGGGGAAAGGGGTGACACTGAGTATGGGGGGAGTGGGCAGAAAAGGGGGCAGGGCAGAGGGAATAGAGTTCCACTACTTTTTCTTTGCACTTCGACCACTGAGCACAGTATATTACCAAAGCACAAAGTGAAATGCTGCTCCTTCTACCCGTATTAACATCTAGCAGTGCTACAGAAGGTGCTGTCTATTCCAGAAATGAGAGGGATCTATGTGATTATTACGACTGCCGGAAATGCAGACTTTTTTTTTAAACCCCTTTACACCACACATATATGTGGGGTGAGACCATCCACAGCTCCCATATTAATATTAAATTCTATACCCCCCCAACATATATATGCGGAGAAGGGGGGTTGAAAAAAAAACGGCTTTTTCGGCCGTCGTAATTTTAAGGGCGATATTTTATTACGATTACAATGAGCGATTATAATAGGCCCTGGTTCACAGAGGTATTTATAATGGAACAATCCCATGGGAAAACACTCTGTGAATCAGCCCCATAAGATGGTGGAACCTTCTCTTCATCGAGCACACACCAGGGAAATATTGGTATTGGCGCTGCACTGTGTTATTGTAACGATCCCATTGAAGCCTATTGAAGGCATGCACACTTTTGGGTGGCTGGAAATGATCATCGAAAGCTGGGTAAAACCACCCGAATGTGGGTGAACTGCTGATCCCTGGAGGCTCAGCATGTTGAACGGGTTCTAGACATTGCTATGGGGCAGGAATCTGTGCTGGGGCCCAACAGAGACCCCCGGTCGCCATTCAGGGTGCAGTGCTCTCGCAGCCACCCTCCATGGCATGTCATGTGATGCTGTTGACAGGTCCAGGCAGAGGGAGCGGGGGTAGGAGTGAGTGTAGCAGAAATTGTTTTCAAGTGATTTGAAAAAATGGCGTGAACTGTTGAATACCTAGCAATGTCATTGCTCATGCAAGGGGGTTAGGACAGTTGTTGTATTGGGGGCCAAGAAAAGACCAAGAGTTCAGTCGCCCAGAGCTGTCAGGATTCATTGGTGCAACGTTTCAACTTGTTTGGGTGAAATCCACATTTTTTAAAAGATTACATTGACAAGAATCCTTTTCTGCTGGACTGGAGAAGATACCAGTGAAAACAAACTTTAGTCCAGTCTTTCACTGACTAGCCTGAGAGCATCACTCAAGGCCTTAGTGGCACTATAGATGCAGTGCATAACCAAATAACCATTGTCGGTTCTGATTGGTTGTTCAACTTGGGCAGCAGTTTAGCCAGCGGTTGTTCTGCACGCCCATTCTTATAGATCCTCATGTTAGTTCTGCGTCTACCCTTCAGCTGTCTACCTCTTTCACTGTGCATCATTCTGATGTTGTACATCCATTAACTTTCTGTGGGAAGGGCCTGTTTTCTGGGTCTTGTATCCCATCTCATAGTTTTTCCAGTGAACCCTTGAAAAGAAGAGTCACAAGGGGTTCAATAGGAGGCCTCTGAGAACTATAAACTCTTTGATGGTTTGTCTTTCTTGTGTCATTCAAAGCAGTACATAATAACGTTACCTCACTTCCGGTAACTTGGTTCTGTTATCATGTTCTTTTATTTTGTTATTGTCAATTGGGGAATTGGAAAATATTTGTTAGCCAGGTGCCTTGTTGCTTGGCCACATGCAGCCAATGGAATGTGAGCTTGTTTGGTGAATTGAAAAAACGCTGTTTATGTAACCTAGTAGGATCAAATCTATCTGCGATGTTGGTCTCCTTGTGCTGGGCTTTGATTCAGCATAGTCTTATTTAAAGAAACATATAAGTAGTTCACAGACAGGATCAGCTGCTGGTCAGGCTTCACATTGCAGTGGGAAGAAAGTCTAGTCACATGATCCTCAACCGAGATACCGTCTTCTTCTGATCTCCGTCCTCCTGGTTCCCTTCTATTGGGACCATCTGTGCTCCTGACTAGGCTAGGTACCCAGAAGTCAATATCAGGAAATCTGTAACACCAGGTCTAGTGCAAAGAGTATCTTTAATATTTAAGCAATACACACCTCCGGGCAGCTGCATTAACGGGCCAGGTAATGCCTCAGGCCACTTAGAAGCCTGAGCTAATCAAGGGCTTTAACTTTAGCCCAAGGCATTACCGGCCTCAATAATGCACCTGCCCGGAGGGTTTTACTGCTATTAGTATCCCGACACGTTGTACTGAGATACTAAAAGGTTTTTATTTTTATTTTAAAGTTGAAACTGATGTGCTTACCGTTTCTCAACTTGAAAAAAACAACAAAAGAAGATGGCCTCTGTGGATTAGGGAGAAGGAAACAACACAAACTCCCTTCTACCTTTCCATGGCCGCCATTGCTGCTTCAGGGGTGCCCCGGGAACAATAGTTTTTTTCCGGCACTGATGAGGGACAAGGGAGCATCAGGTACAAGAGGACAAAAGGCTCAGAACCCTGTTCTGAACCTCCTGATTAGCTGGGAGGCTGTCATCACCCCCCGCTGTGTACCAATAAGTCATGCCAACACATCTTGGATTGATAATTAAACCTTTGAAAGTTGGGCAACCCATTGTGCCAGAACGATCCAATAGAAACTGGGAATATGAGGAGACAGGTCTATTTATAGTATGAAGCCGGCTGCTCCCCATGTTCCTCATATATCATAGAGGATAATAAAATTGCTGAAGGTCAGATTACATAACTCATTGTCTCTTCCCATACCATAGGCAGAAGCACAAGGTATCAGGTAATATTATCCCCACCAATAATATCGCCATACATATGGTCATCGGGAATGGCCATATGCAATATTATTAGTGGGGATAATGTATGAGGTATGTGGGAGCAGAGGTTGCAGGGGCCCCAACTCCCTTTAAAAAAATATTGGGGGTCGCAGGGGTGTCCCCCACAGGTTCCATGGGTTAATATCTTGTATGGCAATATTTTTTACAGCGATATTAACAGATCGAACTACGCACAAGGGATATGCGCTCCTTATGAAAACGTTGATTTGCCTCTGACAAGGCTTGTACTATGCAAATTTGAGCCAGCAGCACGTCATCCGCCCAAGGACCATACAAGTAGTATTGATTTCAGAAATAATACCAGCTATTGCAGCTCTTAGAAGCGGGAGCCATCTGCCATGAAGTGCAAAGATATTATTATAGAAGCTTAAGGCCCTCCTTTTGTAAAAGCAGTGGCAGACCCCACTCATTCTTCACAGATTGCAGACATCACCCCATCCCCCCCATATACACATTCCCGGAATGGTCAAGACACATGGCTTGCTGCTACTGGCGTGTTTTTATGTCCCACCACCTCCAACCCAATTTCCGCACTCCTGGGTCCACGAGGCTAGTTTCAGGCATGCCTCTTAACAGGTCCGACTCCAGTGCACAGTGATTTATGTGGCAATCCCATGCACCGGAGTTCACAACTCATGCAATTGATCCAAAGGGATCTCTCCTGAATCTGACTGCTAATGGATCCTTCTCTGTGCAACTAGTATCCAAACTGCATCACGCTCTATGCATCTTTTATGAAGCTTAACTGGATGGAATGGGGATTGTAAATGGTTTGTGAACATCTTTTGTATACGTTGGTGCGATGTTTAGAAAGCCTTGCATGCTAATGCGCCTGCTGCAGAGACTCAGATACAACCGGTTGATAAGAGGTTAAAACCTAGGCAGAGCCAAATCCACCTTTATCAAGTACCTTTCAGGTACACAGTAAAAACAGCTGCCATCAACTCTGTTAGACTTCTGTGAACTATTGCTACAGTAAAGATACATTGCAATTGCATAATATTAATGAAACAATAAAACGTTAAATGCACCTATCTTTGCAATCTTTCAATATAAGTGGCCAGCTGTGATGTCAATCAGTCACGCCACATTGAATGGAGGGTGAACATTATTGGCACCAAAGGTTAATTTTAGTTACTGGCTCTCATGAGCTTGCAGGCACTAACAGTAACTTTTGTCCCCAAGATAATACCTTGTGTTTATATAATAATTTCACACTTTTTTAATATAGCACATCACGCTTGAGTCCTCCTACTCCTAAATGCTGCAAAAATAGGTGCTCTTGTTACCTAATTGAATTCAAATTCTCTACTGTGAAAGGATAATGGGCTGAGTAGGACGCTACTGGGAATACTGTCTGTAAGGGAGCACAGCGGGTTGAGCGCTCAGTGCTGTGATCTCTGTTTGCTCTGTAGTACACCAGTTCAAATTCTGGCAAAGTCGACTGAGCCTTTCATCCTTCCAATCGATAAGATGAGTATCAATTTCGATTGGGTAATAATAATATATGTAAATATGTTTTATGTAAAGCGCTTTGGATAAAAGCTCTATCTAACTAGCAAGTTATTATTATTATTATTATTGTTTGTAACCTGTTTCCCTCGGGCTGAACACAAATGTCTGGGGTGAGCAAAGGAATATTATCTTACCTGAGTCAATCTTAAGTCTTTATAATGGTTGGATGACACCATGTGGGATGTCTTAACCCACTCATCCAAGCCCTGCAACATCACTAGGCATTGCTGGCAGCAGAAACATCAGAATGGCCACTGGAAAGCATGCTGCTTGCTCAAAATCATCCAAAAATGCGCAGTAAAAGTCTGAAAGATAGGCTGCCATCCACTTTTACCTATCTTAGGGAGCACAGGAGATCACTGCCTAAAACCACTATTCGGCCATCCACAAAGCAGACTGAAACCACTTGGAAATAGCAATACTGATTGCCAAAAGAAATACAGAGCTGGTTGGGAATCCGTTTTCTTGATTGTCAAAATGTGCTAAAATCCTGACTCACAAATCAACAAAAAGATCCAACCTTCTTCTTATGTGTTCCACATTATTCTACTGCAAGAATCCACATTCACACAATGTCAGCAAGAATCATATGCTATCAAGCTAAATCCCATTTTAAAGATACTAATGTAAAGACAGCTGTCAAAAATGAGTGCAATACCGGTACTCACCACTACCAGAAGCCGGCGTTTTAAAACTATATTCTTTGAAAAACTGAACAACTGAACCCAAACTATGCCAAAGAAGAGAATTCTATCAAAATGCCAGATAGAGTGCCACACAGTGATTTCATTGTTGAAAAATACTTGATTTAAAGATATGTTGCTTATTTGGAGTTTATAAATGTATTTTGTTTTTTTTTACAAGGAATTACGTTGCAATTGACTAGAAGGCAATCTGATTTAGTTAAAACTTCAAGAGGCCTTCTGTCCATGGGAACCCTTCACACCTTGTCCTTCCTACCAACAGGAGAGGATGTTGCATGGACATGTTAATTAGAACTGTTGTGAGAGGAGGAGATTTCCCCTGCTGGCAGGAAAAAGAGACAATAGATTCCTTGTCTGAATAGAATATGCTAAATTTGGGTGTGACTTGTCAACAACTGCTCTGGGACAGACAGGACATGTGACCTCTGAGTCAAGCCAGCTCTAGGGGCGGACCGGACTGGGATGTGGATTTAACATTGCACCAAATATATGTTTAAGGAAAATGGTTCTAAAATATTGTAACAGGCTGACAAAAATGTCAAACTTTGAGATGGTTAATACGAAAAATTCACTCATAATTTAAGACTAATCTGGACGTTGGGCGATGTTCTGAGACCAAACTCCGGGATTTTTTAATATTGCAGCTGTAGTGTTTTTGCTATGAACATAATAACTTACAGTAATATGCCCAGGGAGGATCTGCATGCATGTATCAAATTTGGCGCAGAACCAATATTGCGAAACCCACCAAAAGCGCAAATAAGTTGTCATTTCTGAACCCAAGCTCGTAGGAACATGGGACTTGAACAGAATGTACCTTAAGTAATATGTGATGTGTATATGTATTATGAACAACTTGTGTATCTGGGAAATATGTTTGTTATGAAAAAAAGATTTTCTAGGTAAAAGCAGAGGGGAGGGATTTCAGCTAAGCCATATACACAGTATCATGATGACACCTCATGACACGCTGATCATTTTCTCCAGTCAGGGGACAGGAGATTCTCTGACCTATTAAATCCTTAGGGGGTTGGGCATGTAGAATCAGCCTTCACACCCACTTTGAAAAAACATAAAAAGAGACTGTTTAGGACAGATAGGGGACGCATTCTTTCCACTCTTCCACCGATTTCTTGGCGCAGCACCCTGCCGGAAGACTCAAGATCCAGATAATATCCAGAGACCACACTCTAGAACCAAGCTCTAGAACCTGAGGCAGAGGCCTAACCCAAAAGCTGAACTCTTCTCAGAAGGCCTGTAGAATCTAGCAACCTGATTCTCACATTCAACAGCCGGGCTGAGCTGTTCTATTCTAGCCAAGAACCCTGTGCTAGAACCAAGATCCAGAGAAAGCAGAGCTGTATCCAGGACCCACTTGATCCAGTCTAAGAGGCCACACAGACCTCTGTGCAGCGCTGATCACAGACCAGGGTGCCTGACCTGTCCGGTGGCGAGAGAACCGCAGCCCAATCCCTTGACCAGATCTTGACGGGGCCCATTTCCATTCCATTCCAAAACTAGGAGTGAGTATCTAGTCTAGAACTGTACAGAACCAATCTCTTAGTTTAGAGGTATCCTCTTCCATTCATTTCAACCTATCCAGAACTGCATTATATAATCCTCTGTTCATCCTGTTGATTCTAAATCTCTAAAGCGCAATCTGTCGTTTGAAATCTTGACTTTATTTCTGCAAATCTGCCTTCACAAAAACATCCGTATCTTTCAAACCGCACGTCCTAGAAGCCAAATGTAACTGTCATTTTAAAGCTAAGATCCCAAGCATTCCAACAAACCCAAAATGGCATTCTAATTCATTATAGTTCCTCCGCACGCGGAAACATTGCCGCGAATTCCAATTTAGCTCAATTTCACCACTTGTAAAAATAGCTGCTTCTTGCTTTCCACTGCTGAATTTCGTTTCCAATTTGATAAACATTCATGAATCATTGCTAGTGTTGACCTGAACCAATCTAAAGTAACTATCACTCATCTTGAATCTCTTTAGTGAATTAAAATCAATTTAGCATATTTTCCATCCATTGCAATCACATTCAAAAGCATTTTGACCTGTGTTTTAAAATCATTCCTGTGTCTCTCTAAGCTTGCTGGGGAAACTGGAATTGAACTGCATTCTTGATTGTATTCCTGAAACCTGTGTGCCCTCATTTCCACTTCTTCATATTGCACAGGGGGGGAGTGAGTAGTCACAGTGGAAAACGTGTTCATATTATCTTTTGTTGAAATCATATCAAGTTTATTTCTTTGTTGCATTCTTTCCCATTATTGCATTTCCTTGAATTACACAAGTATTCTCTGCTACAGTATCCTCCATATTCATACTCCTAAGTGATTAAAGAGAGTGTCGATTGTGTGATATTACCCATTGTTGATTACCGTCCATATTCATAAGTGTGCTATTCAAATATTATTTTTGTTCATAAAAGTGTGTTATATATATTGTTTAATTATTCAAATAAACCTTTTAATTTGCAAAACAAACCTACTTCTTGGCTCAGTGAGGTCGGGGAGATCCAAAGAGAGGGGCGTTATACAAGGGTTCATCATCCAGATTTAAAGAACTTTGACATAAAAATATATATATAAATATGGGCTTCCAGTGGGCATCCCATACTAGGCATTGACTTAGTTGGAGTGCTGCATTCAAGTCACTTACAACCATGACACACTAAAATGAAACTGCACTTGTCTGCCGAGCAAGGCTCTCTTCTGTACCTTAGGACTGTCCAAGAAGATGTGCTGTTACTGGAAAGCATCAAATGATCCCACACAGAAATTAAAACATTTGGTTCATAGAGGCGACAATGAAGCCTAGCTCTATTGAGCCCCCAGTGGAAAGGGTTTGCCATTAACTGCATTAGCAAGTTAATGTGGATAATGAGATGGTGCTCAAGAGAAAGCATCATCTTGGGGTGTGTGGCTATATAGTTGAACCTTCATCTTAAATAAGACCTGCATGTGTGCAAAGGCAACCATGAACGGAGCATCAGGATAACAGGGAGGCCATTGTGAGAGGGGTAACAAACCAGGGAACGTGTCCTAAAGATATTATATTAACTGGATGACTCATTAACATGCACAATCAAAAGTGATATCACACGAAGTGAACATATCTAAAGTGAAAAATGCAGGTTCCTTTCAATTTTCTTTCCCAGTGGAGAAAGAGTACCTGCCAAATGATCATCTGTCTTTCAGAAAATGTATCAAATACAAACAACTAAGCAGGTGCACACCTTCCCCAGGAGTCTTTATGGAAGTATGCCCTGTGGAGCAAAATCCCAATAGGAGACATTATATTTCTATGATTACTCTTTGATGCGGCCTTGTGGGGAAAGGTTCTGCCTTAGAAACCTAATGATCTGGCTTCCAATCCCGATCAACTAAACCATGAATTTAGTTGAAGAGAGAAAACTACATAGGGATCATATATCCCTTTTGAAAACATTGAGGCGCACTGGCCGCGTAACAAACACAAATATTACAGTGAGTGAAAAAATATGCAGCCGTCTTAGAAACGATCCACACTCGATCCCATTTGTAAAGTCTCTTTTTAATGCCAATATTTTGCAAATGATGCATCTCTCCCAGAAATTGCTTTGCCAACCAACGTCAATGCTGCTGGGTCCCCGGCATGCAATTTTAAAAGATCACAAGACAGAGTTTTTAGTTTTCCTCTCCATCTTGTGAAGGAATACATGCTGCCTGCAAATTCAATGTCTGATCTCTGCTTCATCCTCCATCTTCTTACTGCTGCACAATTACCATACTGATAAATCAGGGCATTAAAGCAAGCTTAATGCACTGATTTTCCACTATGGCTTTTTTTTTTAAAATGAGGCTATGTTACTTAAAGTCATATGCATGGACAAAGCACCTGGCTGCCGCATAGTGCTTATAGACTCAGACTATCCATGCAATGTGCATTTATGTGCATTTTGTGTGGCTGTATATCATTTATTCAAAGACCAGTGCACAATGCTTTCAAGGATCATGACCCTACACACCACTCCCCAGACAGATTCACAGAATCTTTTCGCAGACTTTCTTTCGTGCAGTTTTGGTCAACCTGAATTCGACCCTTTTTGTTAACTCCCCATACAGAGTCACAGAAGGTTCGGATAGCTGGATACCTTGACCTGAGTGATTTTCCAAGTCCTGTCTGTGGAACTCTTAAAAGGAGAATTATGGAGTCCCGAATAAAAAGGAGTGCACTACAGCAGTGACTATTGCCCTCAACGTTCACTGCCCATCAGGGGTGTTCCTACGTTTGAAAAAGATCCCAGACTACGCTAATGTCGGGACTGTCGGTATTCAGCCTCTGGTTGTAGTCCCTGAGATTCTATCCGGGGCTACAACCAAAAGATCTGGGGCTATAGCCCCCCTAAATCCCCTAACAAGGCCTCCGCTGCCCTTGCAGAACATCTCTCGGCTACACACACGTCTTGCCCACAAGCCATTAACTCGCTTTGCTAATGACCCGAGTGCTAGCAGCGCAAAGGGCAAAGGTCACTGCGTTGTTCAAGTGACACGTGCACAACACAAACATATACTGGGGATTGAATGTGGGCGAGTGGATACTTTCAATAAGCGTGCCACCGTTCCCCACTAATCGTGCATGCCTAGGGCCACACTGCCCTGCTGCAAAAGTGCATTAAATGAATGTTTCATGCACTGCAGATATCTTTGTCCTGGTACTAATACGGTGCAATATTTAGAGCTTCTGTGATAGGGCCCTTGTTGTTGGAACTGTGTTAGATGTCAGTGCCTATAGTAACAGACTGGTTGCAGCACCACATAGCGGGCAGCACAGGCATGCCATGTCATTGCTGCACAGGCATGTCATTTCATTGCAGCACAGGCATGCCATTTCATTGCTGCACAGGCATGTCATTTCATTGCAGCACAGGCATCTCATTTCATTTCATAGCCATTTCATTTTGATATTATAGCCCACCTTTCGCCAAAGGCGCTCATCAAATATATCAAAAAGCAGAACAATCACAAGAAAATTGAAACATGGGTAAACCCAGAAGCGGGCAAAGGTGACAGAATTAAAGCGGCATGAGAAGATAAAAGTTGAACTTTCAGGTTTGTTTGGAAAATTCGAAGCAATGAGGCAGAGTGAAGTGAGAGGGGAAGACAGTCATGTGAACTGCATTTGTGAACACCCAAGAGTGCAGCTCTTGGATGAAAGCAACAACTTAAGCTGGCACTCGTGAGTTCATGACAGTTAACATTGGAGTAGTGTTCAGAATAGTTGCCCTCCACAATATTACAAGACCAGTTACACCACTCAGTTTGCAGGTACATTACATATTGGAAAGAGTTACGGTATAAAGCAGAGCAAATCAGATCATCCGCCCTGAACTCACGTTGAGGCATGTTAAATATGAACTAACTTGTATCCTTCCGCCATGAAATTGCCTGCCATTCCCCCGAGCCAACACTTAGACGTAAGACCAGACCGATTTACATCCTTTTAGGACCATTGCATCCACACGTGCAAGATCCACTGGTCCACCACCGAGTTCACATGCCAATCCATCCCTGAAAGATTAAGTCCATTGGTACAACAAGCATAACAAGGGTTGGCACAATCATTCCCATCCTTCCCTTTTATCTTCCTAAGCAAGTCTGGATAAGCGGATGCTGTCGGGGTTGAAATGAGGTATGGGATTGGCACTGGCGTCAATGAAAAAGTGCCCCACATTCGCAAATGACTGTTTGAGTAGTACCCAAATGGGTGTTTTGGTCAAACGCGTTTGAAATTGTGCATTTTATAGAATATTTGTTTAGTATCACTGGTCAAAACTATAAGCTGCACAATGAAGTAACTCATCAATCTGGCACACTTTGGCAAAAAAGGTGTCTCACTTTGAGCCCAAAAACAGGCACACACCAGCATGTTAGCCTCCAGTTTGTGCCTGATTTTATAGGCTGGTCCAGGCCTAAGCAGGTGTATGCTCAGACATGACTCCAGAACAACCAGTGCCTTGTGAACCTGCACACATTTCTAAGAATCCTCATGAGACTGAAAAATGCAAGAGATTGCTGAGGCTTCCCATTCAATGAGAGGTGGTGTAGCAGTTTTGGCTGGAATGGGTCAAGGCTGCTTTGCATGTGGTTGGTCTCCTTCTGTACTGGTACAAACAGGCTACACAGATGTGGACACTGGCGTGTATTACCTTGCCAGAAGCTCTGCCCTTGAGTACATAGGACAACTTGTTGGGGATTCATGCTTGTACTTTATGGGCATCTCTTTTGGAAATGTCCAATGTCATCTTTCAAAGATAAGCACTTGGACCCTGATTCATTGAATTATTTGCGTGGAAAGCAGGGATTTGCGCGCCATTTCTGCGCGCAAATCCCTGTTTGACGAATGGGGATTTGCAGGCAGAATGGCACGCAAATCCCTATTTTACTCTCAAATCATTCCATGAATCAGGGCCCTGGTCTTCATCATCAGTGTCAAACCATAGATTCAGAAGAACTGAATGCACTACCAAAAGAACATATACATGGGACGATGGAGTTATGGAAGAAGGGTCCAACCTGACGAAACTTGTGGGAGGGTGCACCACCGATTAAGGATCTATGGACATTTGCCAAATTAATTTTGCTGATTGTCATTTTCATCAAATATTTTGCTAATATCCTTTATTTACTACAAACAGTGGGGGGAGACACCCTCTGGGGTCCCCCTTCTACCTCCCTTAATATATACTTGACCGAAACTTCCCATCTTTGAGTTTCTAGTAAAAAAAAAAAAAAAGAAAAAAAGAAATGGCCAAACCATTCAGCAATACAAATTATATGTAATTGCCATTTGGCAAAGTGGGTAATATCCTAATTAAGTTCCATGATAGTTGGAAGTTATTGTCTGGAAGGAAGGGCTTGATTTTGTGCAAGAGAGCAAGTTGGTCCCAAGCTGTCTTTTATTTTGCTACGTGTACTTTGAAAGAGAGTCGGTGTGTGTCTGGTTTTATTGGGGAGGTGGAGGAATTATGGTTTGGTGGGGTTCAGTTTGAGGTCCTATTTATTACTTAAATGCAGAGAAAATTACCTCTGTATGGTACGAGGACATTATTGTGTCTACATTTGAGACAACATGTTGAACTCAGTGGCAACGTCCCCTGGGATAGGCGTGTCTATTAGAGTGGGGCTGAGCGGGTGCCTTGCTCTCGAGCCATGTTACGCAAAAGGGAAGCATTTAAAGAACAACGTAACTTGACTTACATTAAGGGGTCTAGCCAACTGCACAAGTGATCCTCACTACGTAAAACGACTGATATTTGAATCAGAATTCAAAGTGGGTGTGCTGAGGAATGAATTCAGGCAGAAAAGATACACCAAGGCTACTGCTCTACAGTGAAGCATCTGTGATACTGTCACCTCAGCAGCCAAGGCTGCTGCTCTCCAGTGAAGCATCTGAAATACTGTCACCTCAGCAGCCGGGGCTGCTGCTCTCCAGTGAACCATCTATGATACTGTCACCTCAGCAGACTAGGCTGCTGCTCTCCAGTGAAGCTTCTCCTCAGCAGTGAAGGCTGCTGATCTCCGGTGAAGCATCTCCTCAGCAGTGAAGGCTGCTGCTCTCCAGTGAAGTATATGTGATACTGTCACCTTAGCAGCCACGGCTGCTACTGTCCAGTGAAGCATCTGGGATACTGTCACCTCAGCAGCCAAGGCTGATGCTCTCCAGTGAAGCATCTGTTGTACTGTCACCTTAGCTGCCAAGGCTGATGCTCTCCAGTGAAGCATCTGTGATACTGTCACCTTAGCTGCCAAGGCTGCTGCTCTCCAGTGAAGCATCTGAAATACTGTCACCTCAGCAGCCGGGGCTGCTGCTCTCCAGTGAACCATCTATGATACTGTCACCTCAGCAGACTAGGCTGCTGCTCTCCAGTGAAGCTTCTCCTCAGCAGTGAAGGCTGCTGATCTCCGGTGAAGCATCTCCTCAGCAGTGAAGGCTGCTGCTCTCCAGTGAAGTATCTGTGATACTGTCACCTTAGCAGCCACGGCTGCTACTGTCCAGTGAAGCATCTGGGATACTGTCACCTCAGCAGCCAAGGCTGATGCTCTCCAGTGAAGCATCTGTTGTACTGTCACCTTAGCTGCCAAGGCTGATGCTCTCCAGTGAAGCATCTGTGATACTGTCACCTTAGCTGCCAAGGCTGCTGCTCTCCAGTGAAGCATCTGGGATACTGTCACCTCAGCAGCCAGGGCTGCTGCTCTCCAGTGAAGCATCTGGGATACTGTCACCTCAGCAGCCAAGGCTGCTGTTCTCCAGTGAAGCATCTGACATACTGTCACTTCAGCAGCCAAGGCTGCTGCTCTCCAGTGAAGCATCAGTGATACTGTCACCTCAGCAGCCCATGCTTGGAATCTGTAAAGAGCCCCTCCTCCCTCTTTGATTTTTGTTCTGTATTGTCGGAACTTAAGTCCAAGCAAATTGATTGTTTTGTTAATTCTTTTCTCACAGTCTGTGTTACCAGAAGACACACTCCAAACATGCATGCGGATAATGGGAACAATTCATAGCACATTAGAAAGGGACATACACATGACACGTGGACTGCAAACTATACTCAAGAGGGGACCTATCACTCTCCATCCGACCGTCCTGCTTTTCTTGAGAACATGTATGATGTGTATGTTTCGGATGAGTTTGTGCGGTTTATGGTGGGTTAATGCAAGTCCTAGTAAAATGGGTTTCCCCCAAACTCCCATGGAACATAGTTATCCCACCAGAAGGTTTAAGTGCTTATTTGATACTCAGAGGAGTAAAGAGTACCACAAATTACAGCAGCCGTATGGATAGTTCACGGTTCATAGTTATAGTTTCAAAAGTAAAACATTCAAAATACAAAAGTTCAGACACAAAAGCACCGAAAAAAAGTTTCGAATGTTTTTTGTACATTTTTTTACATTTTTTTTACACGTAACTAAAATAAAACCCATACAATGAAAAAAAAATGTATTCAAAACTTTTTTTACGATGCTTTGTTTTCAGAACTTTTGCATGTCGAAAGTATTCTTTCAAAAGTATGGCTGGACACCTAGTTCACAGGTTAAATGCTCACCTCTGACATGGGTTCATCCGAAAGCAACCTGAAATAGCAGAATAAAAGCCTGTAAAGAACATCCTTATTCCAGTCTAGTAGTGATATCACCACTCACCTCTAGTAAGAAAATTACACCACTACCAGAGATGTAATGGATTATTACAGTGGTTTCTGACATCAAAATAGCTGCTGTCTAAGCCAGAACAAAGCACCATTCCAGCTGCCACTGGAGCACTTTAAGTCACCTTTAGCTTATCAGACACCGTTCTGTGATAATGTAATAATGGTTATTGTATGCTCTGTCAGAGTTTAACATAGGGGAACACATATCTATCTGCAAATAATCACCTATTTTAAATTGGTAAACAACATTGAACTGCTTAGAATATTTGTGACATACATTAACGGCAGCATATTGGTATTATTACCCTGACAGATTCAACATTGATTATATGTATCAATAACTGTAATATCTCTTTCATCATAGGAAGTAAAAGACCAAGTATTGAAATGGATGACAGTGTGGACTTGTATTATAGCAACAAAAAAAACTATATAAAAAAAGCCTACCCCTTACCATATATAGACGGGACATTGCGAATCACGTGTGCGTTCTGTGACCTTATAAAAGGAACGTATCTTTGCCCTTATTCCTCTGTTACCTCATGGAACTCTCAGTGATTTGCTATAGCCGTATACTGCATAGTAGCAGGGTACTTTACGCCACGTGGTAACACAGATCATGGAACAGAATACAAATTGCAATATAGACAGACACATAGGGCAGCATTTGTGACAGCCTTGAAAGACAGATCATTAAGACATAGAAAGAAACTGTTATGTTCTGTTGAGAATCAAGACACAGAGGTACCACGTGCACTTGACAGTGTTTCTATAACAGAGAGATGGTGCGGTGAGAAGCATGGGTGGAATGTATTGATCACAGGCATGTTTTGCATGGAGAGGAATGAGCGCTGTGTGTAATGGATGGAATAAAGCACACGGAATACTGCTGATACATTGGCCTCAAGTGGTATCCTGGGTCATTCTACGCATGGGCCCAGGGACTGTTATAACAGCAGTGCATATGTGCACTGTATTTCCTTTGGAAGCCATTGGATAATATGGGGCTAACGCTATTCATTGTATTAAGAATGCATGTGAGCTGCTTTCTCTGGAAGACTTTACTCTGCTTGGTGATAGCAGCTTGGTGAAGAGTCCACACTGGCTCTCTGTGGGGGAATCTTCAAGCAACGGCAGCAGAGACCATCGCTATTAGATCTAGTATGGGCTTGTGAAGAACATCCAGCAGATTTTCTAGTGTGAGCATGTGTGGGATCAAGTGATCATCAAATAATGTTATTTCATTGGCAGATGGGGTTCATGAAAACAAATCAAAGCAAAGTCTTTAAAAAGGCGGGAAAGCCTAAAGCTTCAAAGGCAAGAGTGGCCCAGAGCTTGGCTTAACTTAGGGTGACCAGATGTCCGGTTTTGCCGGGACTGTACCAGTATTTGGTGCTCTGTCCCCCTTTCTCAAGATTATGTTCCCATTGGAAACGGCAGTGGTCTGTGTTTTTTGTAGTAGGTCTTCATAGCTGGCAGACAGGAATGCACAATCTAGCACAGAAGAAATGCTGCATTTACAGCTTAAAAAAGTGCTAGTTTGTGATAAATTAATTGTATTTGTTTCTTTGAACAGTAACACTTAAAACCCCTTTCTCCTCCAAACACTCCTGAAGTGCAGTGCCTTGCCAGCCACTTTCAACAGGTAGTCCTACTTTTATGTTAGTTACCCTGTCCCGGTTTTTAACTTTTTAAATCTGGTCACCCTAGCTTAACTTCAAGAATGAAAGTGTAAGAACAGCCGGGGCATGCTTCACATTGTGAACATGAGGCAGGAGCAGGTCTGTAATAAAACAAAATGGTTACAAAAAATGAAAGCCAAGCTGAACATGAGGACACTAACAAGACACCATTGTGCTGCATACACCTTACTTCAGTTTGGTAGCCTTGGTTGAATCCACGTCTAAGATCTCGACTATCCTACACAAATGAGGCTGATGCAGAGAGTAACCAGGCATTTGTGCTCAGCATCTATTGCCCAGACACCTCTCACCATCAGAAGATCTACTAGCATCATTGCACCTGTTGAAAAGATTTCCTCAAAACCCCCAGCATTTAGTTAATGCCATGCTGTGAACTTTTCATTGGTCCATTGTTTATGGAATATCATAGTACCCACTGCGTGAAGCAAAGCGCTACCTTCAGCACAGGTAAGTGTGTGCAGTAACACAAAGATGCCCTATGTTGGACATTTCTGTATGGCATCCATATCCTGGATCTGTCATTTTGATAACTCTGCAGATGTCCATGCTTTTGTTTTCTGTATGTGATAGTGGGAGGTTTGGAAACCTAATAGCCTCCTCAGAACACATGGGCAGGTTAGATTGAATTCTCGGTTGAGATTGTGTTTTAGCCGATCACTGCCTTTGTTTTTGGGGAGTGTTGGAATGTCAACAAAAGGCACACATCTTTCCCAAGTAATCATCACAGTGGCACCACACAGGAGCCCACTGTAGGAGACCAGCTGGCCGGGCATGTAAGAATGAACATGGGCAGTTTTGCCATCTATCCGTATTTTGTATGAATTATCTGTGCATGCGCAGTTGCCGTTTGAACCTTTCTCTTTAACTCATTCCAAAAAGGCCAATCAGCATAGTGGCTATTCATGTGCACCCCTAGATAGGAGTATTAATTGACCACTTCCAGGGGAGTATTATACAAGGACCACTTATAAAATGATTTTTTTACAGACTGCTTGGATGCACAATTTAGGATCTTAATTTTAGTTACATTTAGTTAAATTTACAGTCATCTGGTTTTTGTTTGCATAAGCCTCCAAGCCTGATAATAAATTCTGTTGGCCTTTTGGGGTTTTAGATAAAAGAACAAGATCATCGGCATACATTAGCCACGGTAAAACACAAGTGCCAAGCTTTGGTGAATCAGAAATTGTATTACAGAAATGTTTACCAATGTCCGCTATGTGGAAATTAAAGAGTGCCGATGCTAAACTGCATCCCTGTTTGAGGCATCTGTACGTGGAGATAGGTTGAGATAATCCCTGACCTAATGATAGGCGAACCTGAATTGAGGTGTTTGTATAAAGCTGTCTAATGAGTGTCTGTAAACAAGATGCCAACTATCAGGGATTCTAGTTGAAAGCAAGACTCAACCCAAGCCTTCCCCCAATTCTGGTAATCAGTCCAAGACACCATATCCTAGAACAGCAGATTTAGGGACAACACATTTGACCTTCACAAACATCCCATCCAATAACTACTTGAAAGTACAAATGGAACATCTGCCACATAGTGTGCGTCATTTACAAACCTGTTTGTAATGGGACCGTTAAACCATTTTTGTCCAGTATCTTTTGTGTTAAATATTCTGACCTTCAAGTCGTGTTTGTTGCCAGGGGACTGTGACTTGTGGCTCTCCAGATGTTCTGGACAACAACTTCCATAGTCTCTCACAGTTGGCAATGGTGGCTAAGGTGCAGGGGAGTTGTAGTCCAAAACAGAGGCGAGTCAATGGAAACAGACAAATGCATAATGTAATAAGTAATCCAGTGATCCTTGAAGACCTATTGGAGTAACATTGAACAAGACATTTCCACTGGCATTATTTGCATCTGGCAGTCAGCCAGTATGGGGTGAAAATGGATCACATGCACTAGAAAGGCAGGCAGGTTCACAATACACAATCGAAACCTAAATGGGACCCAAACACATACTTGTTGTTGCCCGCAGTTTGTTTCAATCTTTCTAGAACATTCTCCATTCACACCTCACAAGAATCTCACCCAGATATTGGTGTGACATGCCAGAATAATGTTTAAAAGTTGGCTGGGAAGTCTAAAACAATCATTTTTTTTTCTGGAGAATATTCTGGTTTCTGCAGTAAAAATACATTAAAACAATACATATTTAAAACAAGATGCTCCATTTGCAATCTTTTTTTGTGGATTCACATGTTAAGAGACGATTAATCCCCCCGGGTGTCTGAGCCTTCCTACACCTTGCATAGTCAGCTTCTCTTCAAATCGATTCGTGAATGTGTTTGACTTGTAGATTGAATCTTATTGATTGCATTGTAAAATAATGTTCGCCTTGGAGCAAGCGAAGCTTTCACTGTGCAAATTAGTTGCACGGTTTGCTACACTCACATATATTTTAAATAAGGATGTTGTGCTTGTTCTCTTCACAGCTCTTAAAAAAATGCAGAAGAGCAAAATGTGAGAGAAAAAAAGGAGGGAGCCGGGATTTAAAAAAAGACATGGCATGCACGGTGCGCACATAGTCCCGCAGAGGAGAGTCACGTGGCGTAGCTCGCAGGTTTCCACGCTCGCAGACGGGGCGCGAGTCTAGCAGCTGAGCTAAGCGTAGGCACTAAAGGGAAAAAAAGGCTTCTGGAAACAATGACTACAGCATCAAAACATGC
This sequence comes from Ambystoma mexicanum, assembly GCF_040938575.1. Classification (NCBI taxonomy): domain Eukaryota; kingdom Metazoa; phylum Chordata; class Amphibia; order Caudata; family Ambystomatidae; genus Ambystoma; species Ambystoma mexicanum. Next base: position 617,298,104 of record NC_090923.1, on the reverse strand, counting down.
CTTTGCTTGTTCGCCATACTAACAGGGATTGGCAAATTGGAGATCGGATGTACTAGTATAATGACTGCTAACCAGTGTCCAACTCACAACTTCAAATAGTACATCTGCAGGCCCGGGAGAGTGTCCATTTCAGCCGTTTTGGTGATAGCAAGACCTGAAATGTTTATTTATTTATTTTATTTATTTACTTTTACATGTGTAGAGCGCACAGAACCCGTATGCATCGAGGTGCTGTTTGTGCACAGGGTAAGGGAGTGGGGTGGTGAGTTGGACGGGAGGAGGGAAGGAGGGCAAAGGAGGATAAGTACAGTGATCTCAGACAGGTACAGAGAAAACGAGAAAAGTAAGTTCCGATGGCAACTGGGAGGCCTTGTGTCAACAGAATAAAAAAGTTTTCAGTTGTTTTCTGAAAGGCCAGTACGAGTGCTCAGAGCGTAGGAGCGGAGGTAGGTTGTTCCACAGTCTTGCAGGGAAGGTTTGGGAAGCTAGATCCCCCAGCTCGAGTGCATCTGAAAAGTGGGGTAGTAAGTGCACGCAGTCTTCTGCTCTGTTCTGCTACTATGTGGTGTCCCCACAGGCTCACCTCAGCTCCTGGGCAGTGCCAGCCCTGGTCTTTAGCCCGCTCAAATAGATGAAGTTGCAGGCGGAGGGCAAAACTTGGGCGTGATACTCAGCCAGAAGCTCTGATTGCAAAGGGATGCTACTGCAAGATTCACATTTCTCACCTGTGCATTTATGTTTAAACAATCATTAATGTGGCAGCATCCGAACGTGTATAGGGGCAGAGGAAATAAACCTGCTCAGGGGGTATGACTATGCTAACTATGAGTAAGCCAAAGGCTTAACTGCTAGGCTCGGCTTTTAGACGGCCCACGCCTCCAACGATTAGCATCTCTTTGTGAAACTAAATCAGTCTACTCTGAATTGGGGTGAAAGCTGCATCTGCTGTGCCAATGGAAGGCATAATAGCTAGTCAGCCTCCTGGACTCAGAGGAAGCAGGGGTGTGACAGCCCAATGGGTTAATGCCCCACTCACGACCAGCTTTCAAAACTGTCCTCCAGCCCCACCAAAATGTTGAGGCTGGCTAAGCCCCTGCTTCGCTCCTTTTTAGTATTGCAGCACAACCACAAAGAGAGATCATCTTCTCACAGTCGGTGCTAATATTTCCATTAGGCATGGCATGCCATGCGAACTTACGTTCTTTCGGTCATAGTTATATTCAGGGAACATGAAAGACCAAAGGGAAACGATAGTGTGTAGGAGGAATGAATTGGAAGAAAAATTGTAGATTGCAGCAACTAATAGACCTTAATATCTTTAAGATCACCACGTACATAATAAAGTCCTATTATAGGTCGCTTTAACATTTCTACAAGGTGGATAGTTCCTTATTCCAGGGCTTGCTTCAGATGCAGGTCCAGCTGTACGTCGATAGTTTGAGTGATGTGACAGTGCTGACTCCTTTCATCATGTGAGGATGATTAAAGAGAGTACCATTGAAGTGCGGGGACAAAGACCTAGAAATAGGAGGAAGTCACCATGAAGTGCTATAAAAGAACATTTTTATTATTATTATTATTATTATTATTATTATTAATAATAATAATAATCACACGCATTGTTTTTCTCTCTAGTGGATACTTAAATTCCTCTTCTATGACCTATCTTCTCCCAACATGAACGTCTGTTTGTAGATTCAAAATGTTCACTCTTATCATACTATATATAAAAATAAGACCGTCACACCTTGCACGTATAGCATTTCAAGCCGCTTCCAGTAGAATCCAAGCTAAACATAGGTAATATTACGCAAGTGACTCGGCTGTACTGGAATTTCAGTGCGTGACTTACAGGTGCACAGGGATCGCAATAGGTTTATTTATTTATATAAAGCCGTTCTACTCCTCACCATAAATTGACCCCTTTAAACTGCTTGTGGTGACAAGGAATCCATACCTACAAGAGGTCCTGTGAACCCCTGAGGACGCTGTCCGTATTGTTCGCTGTCAAGTTGAATGTGTTCTAAGAACACTCGCGGTGTCCTGAAATGTTCGTAAATAAACAAAATGGGGGTGTCCTGAGGACGCTGTCCATATTGTTCTTTGGCAAGTTGAATGTGTTCTAAGAACACTCGCGGTGTCCTGAAATGTTCGCAAATTAACAAAATGGGGCTGTCCTGAGGACACTGTCCGTATTGTTCGCTGGCAAGTTGAAAGTGTTCTAAGAACACTCGCCGTGTCCTGAAATGTTTGTAAATAAACAAAATGGGTGTGTCCTGAGGACGCTGTCCGTATTGTTCGCTGGCAAGTTGAAAGTGTTCTAAGAACACTCCTGGTGTCCTGAAATGTTTGTAAATAAACAAAATGGGGGTGTCCTAAGGACGCTGTCCCTATTGTTCGCTGGCAAGTTGAATGTGTTCTAAGAACACTTGCGGTGTCCTGAAATGTTCGTAAATAAAAAAAATGGGGTTGTCCTGAGGACGGTGTCCGTATTGTTCGCTGGCAAGTTGAAAGTGTTCTAAGAACACTCGTGGTGTCCTGAAATGTTCGTAAATAAACAAAATAGGGGTGTCCTGAGGACGCTGTCCATATTGTTCGCTGGCAAGTTGAATGTTTTCTAAGAACACCTGCGGTGTCCTGAAATGTTCGTAAATAAACAAAATGGGGTTGTCCTGAGGACGCTGTCCGTATTGTTCACTGGCAAGTTGAAAGTGTTCTAAGAACACTCATTGTGTCCGCGGACATTAAAAGTTCCCATAAGCCATAGTTAAAATGTTTGACTCTATGGGTGTGATATGCTGCGGTGGCTATGGCCAGGGCATAGAGTCTTGTGTGCATGGCCATATGGCCAGTTATAAGCCACTATGAGTGTGATATGCTGCGGTGGGTGTGGCCAGGGCATAGAGTCTTGTGTGCATGGCCATATGGCCATGCACACAAGACTCTATGCCCTGGCCACACCCACCGCAGCATATCACACTCATAGTGGCTTATAACTTTGAGATCTAAAAACAAATTTATAAGGAACAAAGTTATAAGCCTCTATGGGTGTGATATGCTGCGATGGTTGTACTTATTATAATATACTTACTGTTTGGTTTAGTAACTGGAGTACATGTATTTCTTGTTCATTTCTGTGATAAGAGAAAAGATCATGTTAGTATTGGTATTTTGTAACGACCTATTACATTGAATAATCAACATTTATTTTTTTGACCCTCATATTTAGTAGATTACAAACCAGAGTACTGTGCAATTTGCTCAGTTTCTGTGTTTGTTGCTAAAATCATTGGGTCATGCAAACACTATGCCCCAAGACACCCACCCCTCATGCTAACACTATGCCCCAAGACACCCACCCCTCATGCAAACACTATGCTCCATGACACCCACCCCTCATGCAAACACTATGCCCCATGACACCCACCCCTCATGCAAACACTATGCCCGAAGACACCCACCCCTCATGCAAACACTATGCCCCAAGACACCCACCCCTCAAGCAAACACTATGCCCCAAGACACCCACCCCTCAAGCAAACACTATGCCCCATGCCACCATGCATGCACCATGCATACATACTCATACAGACCCCAACCCCCCCACCCCTGCATACAAACTAACAAGCATACACCATGCACCCATACAGACCCGAACCCCCCACCCCAGCTCACCATACAAACCCAAAAGCATACACCATGCACCCATACAGACCCGAACCCCCACCCCAACTCAGCACACAAACTCACAAGCATACACCATGCACCCATACAAACCCCACCCCCAACTCACCATGCAAACTCACATGCATACACCATGCATCCATACAGACCCGAACCCCCCACCGCCAACACCCCATACAAACTCACAAGCATACACCATGCACCCATACAGACCCCCCCCAACTCACCAAACACACTCACAAGCATGCAGACATACAGACCCGGACCCCCCACCCCCACATCTCAACATACACTTCACTTGCATACAAACACATTCAGGCAGACCCGACACACACCCCACCCCCGCATCTCAACACACAATCCACTTACACACAAACACATTCAGGCAGACCCGACATACACCCCACCCCCACATCTCAACATACACTGAACTTGCACACAAACACATTCAGGCAGACCCGACACACACACACCCTCTGCATTTCAACACACACTGCACTTGCACACAAACACATTCAAGCAGACCCGACACCACCCCTCCACCCCCGCATCTCAACATACACTGCAGACATACAAATACAAACATACCCATACACACCCGACGCACACCCCCACCTCCGCATCTCAACATACATACAATAACAAAAAACGCAGTCAGGACGGACCCGAGACAGACACACACACACAAACATACAGCCAGTGTTTTGTCTGGCCCGAAAGAAAACAAAGACTTTCCTAATGGAGGGCGGCCGATGCTGCTTGCGTGCCGCCCTCCATTAGGAAAGTCTTTGTGCCTCGTGGGCCGGACAAAACGGCATGGCGGGCTGCAACTCGCCCACGGGCCGTATGTTGTGCACCCATGCAGTAGGCGTATTCTAACTGTCTATTCTTTTTAATATATTTTAGTGGTATTGATTTATCTGTTTGGATATTGTTAAATTTTGGGACAATTAGATACCAATTGGCGTATTCTAACTGCCTATTTTTTTTATATAATTTGGTGATATTGATTTATGAGTTTGGATATTGTAAAATACTGGGTTAGTTAGATACCAGTTGGTGTATTCTAACTATCTATTTTTTGCTCTTATTTAGTTGTATTAATTTATCTGATTAGTTGTTATAGAAACCTTGGTCAGTTAGATACCTTTTGGAATATTCTAACAGTTTATATTTTTTTACTACAGGTTTACTTAAGGTTTAAGTACAGTTTAGTTAATACATTTTGGTTTTAAGAACATTAAATAAGCGTTTGAAAGATTTGCTGGTAATCTCTGCTTTAGAGTGATGGTACTATCATTACATTCAAACCATCCACATTTCTTTTTTATATATGCAGTGTAGTGACCTGAATTGGTTGTGGCTCCTGCATGGTAGATTATACCTTTTGTTGTGAAGGTTTTCTTACCAAGTGATGCTTGACCATGTGTGAATCCAGTCAGCTTGCAGTTGTTTTTGGTACCATCTGCATTGTAACGTAGAAGCATTAGTATTACGTATTTACTATGTGTTTGTATTAGTAAGGTGGAGCGATTATCCGAATTGCAGGTAGTACATAATCTACCATGGTTTGCATTTTGTACAAGATGCTGAAATGGAATGGGTTCACAATTAGGTATTGATATATATACGAAGCGTTCATTGGGGATTTGTTCTTGTGTCACATTGTTGCAGAGAGTGCATGTATGTTTCCACATGTATGAAATCTGGAAGATTTCATTTATAGGTATGTTTTTATTTTACATTAGACATTCTTGTGGATCTTCCTGTGAGTTTATAGTGAATTTCACCATTCCAGCACAGTAGTCCAATTGTTGTCTTATTCCATAAACACTATACATGTTATCAGGATTGTTTGTTGCATTTCTGTGAATTACTAACATTTGCAAACACAATTGGTCTGTGCTGTGTAAGTAAATGTTGTCAACTATTGGTGGTAATTGAAATAGAATATTCATTGCTATATTTGCATAGCAACTTACTCCAACTATATTTGAGAGTTTAAATGGACCAGGTAGTTCTGTATCTGATTGATTTTTTTTTTGGTTTATCTTCCTTCTTTGACAAAGTACCTGGTTTACTTTCCCTAATGGGTTCTTTTATGTTTGTGGTACTTGATGAAGTTTTAGTTTCTTTTACTCTCTTTGGAGGATTTGCAGTGACATCCTGTTGCATTTCTGTTTGATTTAGTTTTCTTTTACAACGTTTTACTTCTTGTGGTACAGAATATGTGTTTAGATGAGGGTGTATAGTGAGCGAAGTCTATTGTATTCTAAAATGCAAGGAATATCAGCGTTTACTTTACTTGCATCAAAGTTGATTAGAAATAGACCGTCAAGTGTACGTAAGCGTGATAGTGCTACGTAGCTCATGCCTTCTTTAAAGACTGTGTTACCAATGTCTATCATTGTTTTGTCTAGGGTAAGACCTTGTGATTTATGCATGGTGACTGCGTATGCAAGAGTTAGAGAAAATTGTTCTCTGCGTACATACATGTCTTTGAAGAGAAGGAATCGAGCTGTTGAGCGTCCTATCCTTTTTACTTTTGAAAGTTTGTCAAAGAGAATATTGACAAACTGAATTTTGTTGTCACGTGGGTATGTTTGAAAACCAACAACTGTACCCAGTGCTCCATTAACTAGTCCTTGGTCCACGTCAAGGTTACGTTTCTGCATTACTCTGCAATTTAAGGATAATTTTAATATCTTTTCCAAGCCAGCTGTGTTTGAGATTGAATTTTCTAAACTATTTAGTCTTGTTGTGGCTTGCTCACACATGGGTAGTGTCATACAATGTACATCTAGTTTGTCTGTGGCGCTAATTTCCATTATTGGTTGCATTTCTTTACTTAACATTATTTCATTGAATTTGAAACAGCTTGCAAGAGTTGGCATTAAGGCCATACAATTGACATTTTTATGGGCTAATTGTTCCATAACATCTGTAGCACATGCATTATCGCCATAAAGTGCATGAATGTGCCAGGTTTTCAATATTGCTTCTGCTTCTTTAGAAAGTATACCAACTCGGATACTTTTTAAGATGTTGGCATAAGTGAGATCTGCAGATTGCCGCATGTTTTCTGTTAATTCTCTGTATTTGAAATGTTGCCAAAGGTTGACATTTCCAATGCTGCCAACAGTTTTACGCAGAGTTTGTGTCCTAATGTTTTAAAAATAGGCTCACCTTTTACTGGTGCCAATTGAAGAAGATCTCCGAAAGTAATAATGTGTTTTCCTGCAAAGAGCTCTTCGTAGTTTGTTTTGAGTACTTCTTGTAATCTGAGGTGAATCAAAGCCAACATTAGGTTGGACACCATGCTCACTTCATCCATTAGTAGCATTTTCATTTGTTTTAATACTCTGCGTAGTTCCATTGCAGCTTCTGTAGAACGTTTGTAATAGTCTAATTTGTTTTGGTGTTCTACTGGCAGGAGTAGTAATCGGCGTAAAGTGACACCACCTATGTTGTAGGCAGCTAAACCTGCAGGGGCAGTGACTACAGCTGACAGTTTGTTGTTTGTCAATTGTTGAAGGAACTTACTGATGATTTTGATTAGGAATGTTTTGCCAGAACCAGCTTCACCACTGATGTACAGTAGTATAGGTTTGCAATTTTGGCAGGTGCATTCTTTGTTTTCATGTTGTACACCATGTGCAATTTCTTTTGTTACTTCTTGAAAAATGCTAAGTTGCTCATTGTTTAGTTTTGATTGTAGTATAGTTAAGTCTTCTTTATCTTCATACTGACACATGGTGTTTTCTACTTCTATCATAGCTAATTCTGCCTCGTTTGTTATTAGTGATTCTCCCAGTGGTTCCTGGCTTCCTGTTACAGAAGGTTGACTAGTGTCAGTAGTGTCCTTATCTAGTTGGGCCTGGAGTTCTTCTTTGCATTGCTGTTCATTGTGAAACATTGTTTTGTACTGTGTAAAGTTTACATCAGTTATAGTGCTTTCATTTGCTTTGAAAGCGTCTTCATATGAGTCATAGTTATCTAGTATTTCTTCTTCTTTTCTCCATGGTTTAAAGAGTAGTAGTAGGGACATGTAATATACTTCTTTATGTTGAGGAGTCTTTAATGACAATCTGACATGATTAATTAAATTTGGTTTGGTGAGTTTTACTAAGCTGCCTTCACAGTTTGTCACTCTGTATTTACCTTTTTTTTCATCAGGTTTTATATTATTGTTGTATGTGTAGTTTTGGGCTATGTGGTATAGACACATGGTTTCCAAAGTATTACTTCAGTTTGGGTAGTATGTGTCCAATAAATTGTTTTTTAAAATCTCTTGGCTGTTGGGATCATGTTTGGCTATTGTTTCTATATCTTCGTATGATTTTAGAACTCTTTTTCTAGATTTAGCTGGACCAAGACTTAGCCATACTATATTTTCAGATTTACCATACAATGCATTACCAGTGAAATGATCAGCTGCTTCATATGATCCACATTCTCTATGGGAGAGCAATTTTATGCCCAAGCTGTATAATTTCGGAGACACTGTTTTATCTGATGACAGGTCATTCCAGAGGTCTTGGAGCTCTGTCTTTTCTGCTTTGGTTAAGTATGCTGTGACATATCGTGCCACTGCAGTAGAATTATCTGCAATGTACTGCACATATATGTTTGCATTCCATAAGTGGTAAATGATTGCATTGTAATCATTGATATATTTTTCTTCTTCTGTTCTTTTTATGTAATATGTATTTTTAGGTGACTTATCTTTAACACTATGTCTAACTGAAGACATGAGGTTGTTCACTTGACCTGCATTTGTACCTGGTCTAGGGAAACCAAATCGGCATTTGGTGTAGTATTTCCCTTTGTTTTTGTATTTGCGGCGACAATATTTGCCAAATTTGAGTATTTGAAATTGTAAAATTTGTGCATGACGATCACTATTTGTGGATTCTGTTGGAATTTCACAAGTGACATATTTTTCAATAAACTGTAAAACAGTGGCATCACTGTCTTGACCAAATTTAGGAGAATCTTTAATCCATAAAAGCATGTGGATATGTGGTGTTCCTCTGGCTTGGTATTCTTTTCTCCAAAAGAAGTGTTGCACTTCTCCAAGGGGAGCAGCAGTTTTATTACAAATAAAATGTAGCATAGCAATGAAGCGATGGTGAAAATATCTTGAAACATTAACAGGATCCAGAGAACAAAGTTCTCCAGGTGTTAGTATATCTATGTTTGTTTTGTTTTTGTTTGATATGCGTAGGAAATCATGTAAATCATACCATGCATTATCTGCACAACTTAATGTAACAAACCAAGTGGGTGGGCCAAGGTTTCTGATCATACAATGTACATCTCCATGACGTCGAAACCAGTACTCTTTAGTACCACGCACATTTGCTAATAGATTTGTAATATTTGATTGTAAAACCTCATCTTTTTGTTGCACTTTTTGCAAAAATTGTGTAGCTGTCATATTTTTAAAGTGGGATCCTGATTTTAATGTGTGTGCAACTCCGTAACATAAAGTTGCTAGTTCACATTCAAAGAGTAGGTGGAATATGTATTACACATTTTGGGCCTCATTACACGGACGGCGGTAAGGGTTAACGGTCACCGTTAATGGCAACGGTGACCGTTAACCCTTACCGCCGTACTACGAGGTCCCTTTGCGGGTTGGAGGATTTAACGCCTGCTTCTTGCAGGCGTTAAAATCCAACCCACTAAGGGACCTCAGAGCTAATTACGGCACCCCAAAATTGCGGTGGCGTAATTAGCGCCTTCCCCATTTCCACAGAGCCCTAGGGGGCAGAAATGGGAATGGGGAAGGGCAATGGCGGAAAGGGGATTTACCGCCCCTCCAACCTTGGAATGGGGCGGTAAATCCCCTTTCCGCCAAGGCGGTGGCGGTATTTTACCGGCATTAGCCATGGCGCTAATAGCGCCATGGCTCACCGCCTACCGTGTAATGAGGCCCTTTGTCTAAATCTGGGATCTTCAGAATACATCCGTAATGAGCGGTATTCTGATGCTGATATTTGAATAGGTCTATCATTGTACCTTCCTCCTTTGCCAGTAGGAAAGAGTAGAGGAAAAGCACATGCTTCTATACTTTTTTCCCATATACTGATTGGTGATCCTTTTTTTGACGCATTTGGTACGTTTCCAGTGCATCTTCTATGGTGTCATTAGAGTGCACTGGATGAATTGTATAATGGTCTAAAGTATTTTATATTGTAGAAAGATCTAGGAGCTCAAATTGACCAGCTTCTTGTGTCTCTTGCATTATTTCAGTTGTATCATTCAAGTTTTCTTCAATATTAATTTCTTTGTAATATTCATTATTCTCTTTAAGATATTGTAAGGCTTGTCTAACTTTATGTAAATCTACCAGCTGTTGCTATTTTTTTGTGTCTTTTGTAGGTACTCCATATACTAAGATAATTAAAGATTGCTGCATTGGATGTTGCACTCCTAGAGTGTGCACATTTTCTTTTAGATCTAATGGTAAATACACTACTTTTCCACGAATACCATTCACTAATTCAGAGGGAGGTAATTTTGCTGTTTTTGGTTGAAGGCGTATTATTGCTTGAAATGGGTGCACTGTTTGAATTATGATGCTCTCATATAAATTAAGTTGTTGTAGGGGTTTTGGTACTGGATATAATTCCAAATTATTTGTGATAGTATGTGAAGGAGTTTGGTTGTTGTCAAGTTTTGTAGTGCAGTAACTGCAAAGTATTAAGGGGTCAGTTATTTCGTATTTGTTTTCTGCTATAAGGTAGAGAGCTAATTCAAACCATTTAGAATCTTCATTGTCTTCTATTTTGTATGATAGATAGTTCTACAATTTTTGTGTTACTTTTATAAAAAGTTCTGCGGCAACATACACACACATGGTTTGGTACTTCAGCTGATGTACTTTTAAATTTTAGTATTTCTTTTTTGTATGTGTGTAGTAAAAGGTTGCCATGTGTAGAATTGTTGCTTATTTGGTTTACAACTATTTCATTCTGTAAGTGGCTTTCAATTCCAAAATATTTTTTTCTGGATATAGTCGTTTTCTTCAAGTAGGTCTTTTGCTGTACCATGTAGAAGAATGTTATTTAAATTGGCTAGTGCTAAAGCAGGACTTTTAGCATAGTACAGTTTATAAACTAGATTTCTTATAGTTGAATGATGTGTTGATAACCTTTTCATATCATGGAAGGTGGTTTTGTAAGTAGGTCCTGTAATGCAGGCCAATGAATGTCCTTGTAGTCCAGTGTACTTGCGCACTGGACAGGTATCGATATTTTGCAGTAGTTTAATTTTGATTTTGTCTTTGCCTTTCACATATTGATTGAGGAATTGGCGTAAAGACTTGAAAAATATTTTGGGAATGTTACACATTGACGTGCATGGCCATTTGTACAGTAGACGTTCTGATTCAGTTGAATGGAGGGGTAATTCTATGTTTTCAGGGCATATTTTTGTAAGGAGTACTTCTTGTTCCATTATGGTATTATTAACCTTTTCATAACCTCGACCACTGCTATGTACGGCAATTGTATTTGTTTGCTTTTGTTTGTATGCTTCTTCATTAAAGTATGGTTCTGTGCTTGTAGTGTGACTCCATTCACCTCCACAGATACTTAAGAAGTTCTTTCTGTTGACATTTCGTTTATTGAGAAGTCTTTTTTGTAATTTAGTCATTTTTGTTAGTGGTTTAATTTTGTTTAACACTAAAATAAATAACTTTCTTTTGAGAAGAATTGCACTGTCTATCAACGCTTCTAAGATTAATTTCCTACGATAGGTTTTAAGGGTTGAACCTGGTTTCTCTCCTGTTTTTATAAGATTTGAAGGACTCTGTGACGGAACATTTTGGCTAAAATACTTTACTTGGTATGCTTACTTTGCACTATATCAAGATTTATAGAAGCAGTTTTATCTGTAGTGATAGCTGATTTTTTGTTAATTGTTTTCTGGTTTGTTTTACATTTTGATAGAGGAGGCAAGGTTTTTGTACTGGAAACTTCTTTTGTTTCACTACATGACTGTATTAGCTGTTTTGTTTCAACTTTGTTTTACAAATTCTGCTAGAGATGGATGCTTATGTTGGACACTTTTATTTTCATTTGCTCTACTTCTGCGTTGCTTTCTACGGACTTGATTTTGGTAGGCATTCTTTAGGGTCTGTTGAAAAAAATAAACAAGGTATGGGTTGGGGTGTTCTCCAATGTATGTGTACTGTGTGCATGAGTGTTTGAGTAAGATGATAAAGTTGTATGTAATGGTGTGTGATTGTGCATTGGGCAACTACAACTAGTACGGATCGGTATTCTTGAATTAATGTGCTAATAAACTGGGGTTCAGATGACAGAAAAAAGTAAGCTAGTGGTGTGGAGAAGTACAAATAGTAAATCTAATGCTATACAATTAAAACAATTGTTTGTTCTATAATATCAAAATTCTAGCAGCTGAGTTGGGTCATTTGTGTGTTGAAAAATAGGAATTTGTGGGCCATTCTGGCTGCAAATTGCTGTTTAAGAAATGGGGATTTCTGGAGAGAATGATGCACAATCTCTATCTATTTTTAGGCACAGAAATACCATGAATTAACTTTACAGTTTGTTTGAGTAATAATACAAATATTATGGTGGTATTCAACTTACTTTTTTTGTAAAATGAGCAGGTTACTTCTTAGTTGTTCTTTGTACTTCAAAATTGGCTGCTTCTTTTCAGGAGAATGGTCTTCACTCCAATAGCAAAAGAAAGAAATTAGTAATTTTGTTTGTATATAGCACTGTTTTTAATTTAGACATTGATTTTTTTAAATTAACATTCTCAGCGCCTTCCTCAAAACCATTAAAACTATCTTATTCACATAAGATACATTGCACCAGTTGAATACATATCATATGTTCTTTATGACTAAACTGTATTGCAATGACTAACTGTAGCAAAAAAATATCTTTACTATGCCTTGTGAAATTCATAATGTACCACTGAATACCACTATTCCTGTAACTAAGCTCTTGCAAGCAATAGTGCTTCAATCTCATGGGCTGCTTGTGCTATATAAATATAAGTAAGTAAGTAAATAAATAAATAAATAAATGTTTATGTTATTGTACAAGTATTGTTGTTTGAGATTTGAACATAGTGTGTGCTTGCAATTTTGTTAGACTATATGCACTCTATATATTTTATTTAAAAAATGTTCAACATGATTTGAATATGTGTGTGTAAAAAGCAATTAAATAGTATAAGGGTTTGTAAGTGACAGTTGATTTTAGGAGATGGAAAAATGACAGTAAATTCATTTTACAGATTATACAAGGTAAAAGTCAGTTAATCTGTTTATATGAAACTAGAAGAATTGTACATGTACTTTACAGAAAATATGCATGCCTGTAGTTTGTGTTCATGCATATGGATATGCATGGAGCTGAAAGTAGAAATCTTGGAGACTTGTATAGTATTTCTTGTAGAAGGTGCTTTCCAATGAAATGACACTTGTACTCAGAGAGATTAACAGTACATTTGCACTGCTGATCTATGATGATGCAGTTAGATGTAGAGGTGTTCTATGTGATTGGTAGATGGTCATGTGACTTCTTAGCTACATCCAATGAGGGAATGGCACAGAGAGTGAAGTGGAAATGGTAGAAGGGCTGTCCATGTTACGATATGTCCGCGGACATAGCGGTAGTTTGCGGACATCGGGTGTTACATCTGGGGATTTTTGGGTTGGGAAGCCATGCAAATGAGAATGAGCATACAAAGGGATTGGTCAGGAAAGTTTAGTGGGCGTGTTGTGCCAGTAGAGAGTTTCTCAGATACTCTTTTTGCTGAGAGAAGAACAGATAGCTATGGCTGTGTGTTTCAGAAAACAAATTGTTTGGATTTTGGGAGACTCGTGGATACATTGGTTGAAGGAGCATGTAGAAAGCTGTCGAGTAGCTCTAGATCTTGGATTTCCACATGTGGAAGTACACTGGCAAGGAGTATGTGGAATGAAGTGGTTGGGCTTGCTACCTCTTTATGCTACTTTGGAGACAGAGCAACATCCAGATATAATTATAATTCATTGTGGAGGGAACAGTTTAGGACATGTGTCTGAAATTTCTTTGCAATTTGCAATGAAAGAAACACTTGGGAAGGTCATATACATGTTTCCAAATTCTCAAGTAATTTTTTCACGGATTGCGCAGAGACAAATGTGGCTTTGTTCTTCTTCATTTGGTCCACAAATGAGGAAAGCAAAGCGCAATGTCAATAAGGCTGTTTGTGCTTTTCTAAGAGATTTTGGCATGTCCTCTTTTCACAATGAAAATATTATTTTTCATAGTACATACATTTTTCGGAGAGAAGGAGTCCATCTTACTTATGCTGGCAATCAGATTTTCTGAGAAATGTAAAAAATGCATTGCAACCTTTTTTAGAATTACAGCATCCGTTTTGTAGTAGGTGTTGATTATTTCTAATTTTTCAAACACAACCACCACCAAAAGGCTCTTTTCAGAGCCACCACTTCCTCCTAGATAAAATTGCAATGGTTGTGATAGGGCAGCACTCCAAAATTTTAGATGTCCGCGGACTGTCCGCGGACTTCTAAAAAATACACAGGACCCTCCTTCATTTATTTTCACTTCTATTTTTTAACTGTGAAAGGCGGATCTGAAAAGAGCCTTATTTTTTTTTTTATTTTTGTTGTTTTATATTTTTTTTGGTTTTTTATACAAGACACACTAGGAGAGGTGCGTAAACGAGGGTAAAGGGGGGGACACCAACCACTGGGATAAGAAAGGGAGAGCTGAGAGAGGAAGATGTAGAGTGGGTTTTATTTGGGTAGTGAGCAGATCTTCTCGTGCTCTGAGACAATAGTCTCAAAAGCACTTTGAATTCGCTCCCCCCTGCAGAGTACTGTGTTGCAGTACATACACACAAGTGTGACCCTCGAAAGGTAAGGGTCATCAGCATTGTGTATGGCCTGTGAGGCAGCTTGAGGAATACGCTGTCCCACAGGAGTGTTCTTTGTGGTGACAGGATCAGAAACGGAGGATGAAGTAGAGGAAGTCAACCTGCTACGCTCCTCGCAAGGTACAACCTTGCTAACGGCCCCGGTGTGGAATGACTTCAGGTGTCGCTTCATGGTAGTGGTCCCAAAACTGTACGAACCAGGCCTCCCACAACTGAGTACCATTTTGCACTCGTTGCAGGTGACTTGGTTCGCACGAGCCTTTGGACCATTCCACGAATGGTAAATAACCACCACACCCAAGACTCACGCTGAGTGCGGGTAGTAGGGAGTTCAACTACCTCATAGTCATCATCCTCTTCTTCCTCCTCTGCATCCTCACTCCTGTTCCCCTCTTCAGGCCCTTGGGGAGGTGGTGGTGGTGGAGGGGGTGGGGGTGGTGCTGAAGCAGATGCAGCACCAGGTGACAGCAGCGCAGCCATGGATGCCATCAGGTTCTGATGGAAATCTGCAGTTGGCAGAAAATAATGCTGTGCTCTGTAGGATAGCCAGAAACACAATGAGAATAAGCTCTAGGGCGTGGTCTTTTATAAGGGTGCTTGTACGCGGTTCGCGGCCATGCGCACTGTCCGCGGACAGATCAAACACAAAAAAGGGTTCAAAAAGTTCTAAAAAGTATGTAGAAACTCGGGATTACTATGTGGGACTTGTGTCATGTTGAGTTTTTCTGGAAAAATATTGTGGATTACTTGAAAATGTACTTTTTTAAATTGTTCTGGGACATGAACAGTGTCCGCATTCAGAACACACGATCAGCGTGGGTGCGGTCACATGATAGCTTCGCTAACATGTCCGCGAAGAGAGCAGCTGTCCGCAGAACACCAAATGCACCGACAATGGTTTGCGCATGCGCGTTGATGTTCTACGGACACTGTTCGGGTCCTGAAGAAATTAAAAGTGCGTCAAACGTCAAATGAACAGATACGGACAGGGTTTTGTTCTTAGAACAGTTTCAACTTGCTTGCGAACAATACGGACAGACATAGCATCCTCAGGACACCTCCATTTTGTTTAGTTTCAAACATTTTAGGACACAACATGTGTTCTTAGAATAGTTTCAATTTGGTTGCGAACAACACGGCCAGGCATAGCGTCCTCAGGACAACCCTATTTTGTATATATACGAACATTTCAGGATACATAATATGTTCTAAGAACACTTTCATTTTGTCAACGAACAATACGGACAGTGTCGTCAGGACACCCCAATTTCGTCCATTGATGAATATTATAGGATAGGAGACAGCTTGAGTTCAACTTACGAACGAACAATACGGACAGGCATAGTGTCCTCAGAACACCCCCATTTTGTTTATTTAAGAACATTTCAGGACACCGCGTGTGTTCTCAGAACAGTTTCAACTTGCTAGCGAACAATGCGGACAGATATAGTGTTCTTCAGGACACACCCATTTTGTTTATTTAAGAACATTTCAGGACACCGCGTGTGTTCTTAGAAGAGTTTCAACTTGCTAGCGAACAATATGGACAGACATAGTGTCATCAGGACACCCCATTTTGTTTATTTACGAACATTTCAGGACACCGCGTGTGTTCTTAGAACCGTTTCAACTTGCTGGTGAACAATACGGACAAGTATAGTGTTCTTCAGGACACCTCCGTTTTCGTTTCTTTACAGACATTCCGGACACCCGCGCTGTCCGCGGACACCTAAATTGCTTTAAAAAAAAAAACATGAAATGAACTAGAACACAATATAAAAATATAACTTTATTTAACATGTATGATTAATTTATGACAGAGAAGGTGAGGCAGAAACTGAAACAAAAACAGGAGAATTATGGATTTGTATGAGGTGAAGAAGGGATGGAAGTCTCATCAAAATGTTTTAGTTCATGGAGAGGGTTTGGGGATAATTGACTGGGATATGGTGAGGGGCGCCAGGTACATGTGGGACAATGGTACGTGGTTTTTTTGTTTAAAATGATCTTCTACAAAGGTTTTTAAATTATTAAAATTAGCCAACAATAGATCCATTTTTCTTGTATGCTGTGAAGAGTCTTATCCATAACAGCTTTTTCTGTAGTACTTCCTATTTTGGTATGCTCTGTACAAAAAAAATATATATGTTAAATATATATGAAATAATAATAATTAAATGGTTTATATTGTAAAGTGTCTACCATAAAATTCACTATCTTCTGACATTTCCTCATGTGGGAAATGTTCCTCTAGCCATTCCAGAGTACTAGACATTTCTGTGAGAGAAAAAAAACATAATATCATTTTTTAAAAAAAATCTAATACAGAACATTTACAAATATATGAGTAAAATGCAGTAAACTTACTATTTCAGGTAAGGTGTGTTCTGAATGTTCTGTAGATCTGCTGTTGTTCTTGGTTGTGGAGTGTTTGTGAGGTAATTATGTTGGAAGCCTATGTATCTTCTTTTGGTATATTCCATTTAAGAACATATTGTATTTAAATGAATGGTTAATGTGTTCTATATATGGGTTACATTTCTTATGCATTACTACATATAATGTGTATGTGTGCTGGTTTGTGAATTTGTAAAATGTTCATATTTTATGATATAACAATTAAACATACCACCTCAGAGTTTTTAGGTAGTGATGCTATTGTCTGAACATGTCCGCGGACATTAAAAGAGTTTGCGGACATCAAACTCAGTAGAGGAGGTCCAGTATGTTCAATTTTACATATACATAAAATCAGAGTTATTATTATTAAATTGTGCTACTAAAAACCTATGAAATTCAGTGAAAAAGCTTTGTTAAAGGGACGTTATGGTTAAGTTGCGCTACTAAAAACCTATGAAATTCAGTGAAAAAACTTTGTTAAAGGGACGTTATGGTTCCAAGTAAAACCGAAAAACCCCTGAAATTCAACAGTATGGTAAGCTAAGCAATAATATCTCGCGCCACCACCGTGCACTGCTAAGACTAACACCCATGACATCAAAGATGACATCACAAATGTCATTGATGACATCACTGATGACATCACATATGCATTTGCTTTTCATGAAATGTCTGTACAAGGGATTCTTATTATAATGTTGAGAAAAAAGTGTCAAAGATCATTGGAAGAAATATCAAGAGCTAATTAGTGCATTAAGCAATGCATTGATATAAATAGCATTCTATTATGATGTTCTATGCAGTATACTAAGCTACTCATGCAGAAACATAGGCATTGTGTGCAGCATAAATAATAAAGGTATAATAGTCATAATGTTGATATGTTGAATAATGAAATGATAATTGTTTTCTTAATAGAATGGTGTGTACTGTGAAATATGTAATAAATGGCTAATAAAACCCATGTATTATATAATTGCATTACTACAGACAAAACACAAAGAGACAAGAACACATACAAATAGGGGTATATACAGGAAATGTGATGTGAGTAAAAAAGCAGGAGTAGTAGCAGAAAGAATTCATAACTTAATTTATTTTATTTTATTTTAGTGTGATATAGTTTTATAAACAAAAACTTTACACATGATTTCATAAAATTATTAACCAATTACATAATACAATAAATACCTTCATCATATACAATTGATCAAATTACACATTTCATCTTCATCTATTCTTTCGCATAACTTCATCAGATAACTCAGTTCACTTTTCATACTATTAGATGCAATATAAAAGTGTTCACTACCTTTAATTTCACATAAACCTGTGTTAGATAAAATCATAGATAGAAAAAAAATATTTTTAACCGTAAAAAGAAAATGTAATTTATCAATCTATCCATGAATCCATCGATCATTAATCAGTCCCTCCCTTAATTGTTCTTGTATGCTGGCTATCCCCCAAAGCCATATAGTCTCCATCCCTATAAGCAAGGGTTACTAAGCATCAATCACCAATCACCAATAATTCTTTAACAGACTTTGAGTGGGGGAATAACTATTCTTCGAGTTTTCCCTTAACCATATGCCATACTCTGTATAGAGCCAGATGTAGACTTGCATTCAAGGTATTAATACACATATGCCAAAAATCTTTCGACTTGATGTGATCTAAATTATGGACATAACTACTGTAGTGTTTTATATAAATTAGACTCAATCTGGGGCATAGCATAAGGACGTGTCGCGCTTTTTCGGGTGAGATTTCATTCTTACACATCCTACAAAATCACTCTTGTTTGGGAATGGCCCGTTCAGGTCCTATCACAGTTAACACAGGTAGATGGTTAATACACAAGAGTAATATAAAGCGTCTTAAATTATCCGAAGGGCATAGGTTCAGATATCCTTGTACCCTTCTATAGGTGTAAAGTAAATGGGATATAAACCCATTACTGTGTAGGCTTTCCAGATGTTTAAAGTTGTTTTGCCAGTCCCAAATATTTAATCGTTCCCCCATTTGGGCTTTCAAGTATTCAAAGTTATCACCCCAGTTGGGTGTCCACTCGATCATCTCAAATAGAGTGGTCATTTCTCTCACAAGCTTAACCTGTTTATTCCCAGTTATGTCCTCTTTCACCGTCATCAAAAGTTGATTGGTACTGTTCATATGCATCTTAATGAAAAGGTCAGCTCTTTTCTTTAAGACCAATGCTTTTAGCGAGAGTAGGCCTAATTCTAATCTCAGTATCGCCATCGATACTCCCTGTGGTAAACCTAAAAGCTTACGCCAGAATTTACCTTCCAATATTTGGAGCCAATCAAGGTTAGATCGACCAAGGCTTCCAGTCCATATATCACCATAGGAACATTGGATGTAGAGTTGGCGAGCCGCCCAGATAGAGTAACCACTCTGATTGCGAGAAAACTTACAAATCAGAGCGGTTAGTTGGGCCGCTTTTATTTTACGATTTTGCACACAAGATTGAAAATTCCCACTAGAGTCAAATTAAACTCCCAGATATTTGTAACATGTGTATATTGAATTTTCATTCCTCTCAGCGTCATTCTCGGGCGGCTCACCTTACCATGACTATACAGTATCAATTCTGTTTTCGTATAGTTAATAGTGAGTTCATTCACTTTTGCATATTCCCAGAGCATCTCAGCCGACCGGAGGATTCCACTAAACGTGTGGTCAAAGATGACCACATCATCCGCATAGGCCATAACTAAGCAATGTTGGCTGCCAACTTTCGGGGGACAATTACGTACCGTGCGTAAATATTCAGGGATATCAGAGACAAACAAATTATACAGTGTGGGAGCAGTTACGCATCCCTGCTTCACCGCTCTGATTTGTTTAATCGCCCTGGTGATCGATCCACCTCCATCAAGCCTCAGCTGAACAGAAGTATTCTGGTGCAGGAGTTGTAGGTAATGGAGCAATCCTTCAGGGCATGCCATTCCTCTCAGCTTGATCCACAATTTTTCTCTATTAACTGTGTCAAAAGCAGCCTTAAAATCAATATATAAGGCATACAAAAGAGGGTTATTGGCTGACAGGGCTTTATCTCTGAGACTATTCATAATTAATAGATTATGCGTAGTCGAGTATCCCATTCTAAATCCGCCTTGAAAGCGGTCCAGGATACCTGAATTTTCTGCCCAAGTCTGCAATCTCTGTAAGAGTAAAGATGCGAATAATTTACCTGAACAATCTAGCATCGAGAGCAGACTGTAGTTTCCCAGATCGGATCTATTTCATTTTTTAAATATGGTACTAGAATTGCTTTTTGCCAGGTCTCCGGTATTCTCCCCTCTTGTAGCACTTTTTCGAAGAGTATTTTTAAGTGGTTTGCCCAGAATACTGGGTTTTTCTTCATAAGGAGATTAGAAAGCCCATTCGGACCAGGTGCCTTTGAGGCTTTGAGTTTAGAGATCTTATCTATGAGCTCTTCTAAATTCACCTGAAAGGGCATAGGAGCTTGTATAGGTATGCCAGCTGTTTCGAGATTAGCAACCCTAGTCCCATTACGTTTCTCAAGGAAATTCACCCATTCCTCTGCATCAATCGGGTTTGTTTGCGGAGTTACCCTACTACCCCTCGTGTCCCCCAGAAGTGCCCAAATATTACGGGAATTTCTTGAGCAAATAATCCTCACAGTCTTTTGCCAACATGCCAGTTTTTTCGCCCTTTTCCATTGTTTCAACCATGATCTATACCTGTTTTTTATCTCTTTAGTCCTAGCATGAATAGTAATAATGGATTTTGTGGTAGCTCTGATTTTACGTATCTCCCTTCTAAGTATGCGTTTAGCATCTCTTATTATCTTATCATAGGTCTCAGTCACACCCTGTTCTCTAATAACCAATAATGATTGTTTGGTTCTGTATTTATCAGTAAAGTTATAGATCCACCCTTCCAAATCCTCCATAGATAATTTAACAAACATATTATGATGATTATTATCCCAATCACCACAATCCCGGCAAGCTCTAGAAATGTTTTTCTCTGACCATATTATTCGAGCGTGATTGACAAAAAGACTTCCCGTCATCATTTGAGGGGGTGATTCAATATAACTATTCAGGGTTAGACTGAGACCGTTATGATCACTCCAATCATTCCCAACCACTCTCATATCATTAACCAGCGATGCCACCTTTGCACTAGTAAAACAATAGTCCAGGGTATGATGCGCCACACCCGCTCCCCATGTGAAGTGACCCGGACGGTCACTCATAGTTCTTCCATTTAGACATTCCAAATCCCAACTCTTCATGAAACATAGCCACTTCTTTCCTTACTCATCACTGTTGTTATGCTGCATAAGAGGGTACGGGTATAGAAATGTATTATTGGTCGTACCTCCTTCTCCCTTGATAAGACAATTAAAATCACCTGCAATGACAATGAGATTGCTTTTACATTCACTCTTCCAATAACTCAGCAAATCATGCAACCTATCTTGAATTTGGTCACTCACAGAAGCATCATGGGGGTTATAAAGGTTAATCAGCAATAACTTAACCTATTGGTCGTTAATTATTATGACCACCTCCACCGCAATAATGTTATCCTCTAGTTCGGTGGGTATTTCTCTTGATGTTATAGTCTTGGCTACCCCAATCATTAGTCCACCAAATGGTCTTCCCATTTGCCCTTTTTTGGCAGGAGTGTGGTATAGTTTAAAGCCATCTATCATAATCGGAGCCATCAGCCAGGTTTCTTGTAACATAAAAAAAAGAATAGTTCATAATAAAAGGTAGTGACCCATTGGTTGCAGTAACATTTTTAAAACCCCTAGTGTTCCAGGACAACAATGAGCAAGTTCATGGTTTGTTTATAGCCATGGGCAGACCCTCTGCTAGCCACTTAAGTATGTTCTGAATGTCACTCATTTGTACTTGCTTACCGGTAATTAGGGGGAGTTTGATTTTATCATTAATTTTAGTAGATTTAGATTTATCCTTCATCAACAGATCTTCATCGTTAGGATTAACATCCACCCCCAGCCCCACCTGCGCCAGGTTGCCTCTATATTTACGAATCAGCTGTGCGGAAGCCAAAACCGTACAATGCAGCGCCGTTACCTTTGGATTGGTGCTACACAATGGTTCCACAAATGAGAAATCCTCTGACCTAATGACTCTTAATTGAGGTATTAAGTGCAGTTTTTCAAGCATAGCCTCTCGTGGTAACCCCTTGCCGCCACATTTCTGATTCAAGTTCTTCACAATGCAGATCCTGTTTTCTTCTTTAATTTCATCTCTGGCTGGGATTGGACATACCTTCTCCGAGTTCGTGCTTTCATAAGTACTGTTTAGACTATTCCTTTGCAGGGTGGAAAATTGGTTATCCATAGCAATAGGACTATCGATAAGAATAGAGTCCTGGCTATCATTACTCATTGCTGATATTTCTTTGGACTTCTCCGGCAATATCCAGCTCGTGAGTGTTCCTGGGCCCTTACCTTGGAGTTTCTTTCTTTTCAGATACCTTTTTTTTGCCTTTTTAGATTTCTGCTGGGGATTCGCTGTATTGGGAAGTGGTGAGGCCACCTCCACTGGAACATTTCTTAGAGCCGCTCTCTTAGCGATTCTGCGCTGTTTTTTGGTCAAGTGGGTATGATCTTCTTTTATAGGGGGCTCTCCCCCCTCTGTATTAGTTGGAATTATCAATATATCAGGCTCCTTAATTCCTTCAGACTCCTCTTCGTGGGATGAACCTGGACCAGGTAAATTCAGCTGCAATACTGTATTTACATGTATTCTCCCACATAGTTTTAGGAGGATTTTTAACGCAAATTGCTAGGAAGATAAAGACGCCTGCAGATCGGCAATCACAGCAGAGTTCAGCAGCGATAATTCATTAGATCGATCAGCATCGTGTTTCCCAGGCTGATCAATATCAATCAAAAGATTAGGTGATTCAGACAATCGACCCGAGCAGAGAGACCCCAAGGTGGTATTTTCTGGCTGCAATACCTGAGCCTCAATTGTCATACTTGCAGCCCTCGGAGTGGGCCCCTTCTTAAAGTTCCCCAGCACATCAGTGTTTGTGGGGGTGGCCATTGATTTCTGTATGGACAGACACAAGTCTAGTAATGAATTATTATCTATGTCATCAAAATTCGTCAGATCCAGGGGACGACTACCATTGTGGATTAGAGGGTGTGTCTCCTCAGTATGTTCTGTGGGGTGTACTTGTGGGATTTTTTCGAATAATGCCGGAATGGTGCCTCTAGCCTTGGCTGGGGAGTTCAAATTGTCCCCTCCAGGCACATTATTAACAGACAACTTTGGATTATTTGTCTTACCTTTCCTCAGATTGTAAGACATTTTAGCACTGCTCACTTTTGGTGGCATAATAACTCAGAGAGAGTGGGCTCTAGAGTTAGCTAGTGGGATCAAAGGAGATTTTACTCCCCCGCAGTCTCCCCTAGCTTGTGCGTATATTAAGATGTAATAACAGCACAACCCGCTAGACCCACCTCAGCGGCTGTGATGCAGGACTTCTTATAAGCTACTGATAATGCCCCACTTTAGGCTATAAGCATTTGAGGGTAGGTAGCCCCCGCCAGTACCTCCGCACCAGCACTGTCAACCCTCCACGCTCCGTGCCAGCATTCAAACTCACCCGAAGATTTATATATCAGGCAGGGTCGAGGGGGCAGGTATCTCCGTAAAGATGCACTCTACCTCCGTAAATAGAATGGAATCCCGTTACTGGCAGGGACAATCAAGAGGCCGCGGTGGCAGCGGGAAGCTGGTGGCTGCGAGGCCAGTGTCGGCAGGGAGCAGGTAGCGGAAGTGGGAGGTCGATGTCAAGCGCTGGCGCTGACTCGCTTCGCTTCTTGCGTCCTTCAGACGCTGCTCGTAGTACCTCTGCTCTCTCTCACCACACACCACGCAGTAGAGGAAAGGACCTCACGGTTCTCACGGACTCGCATGTCAAGCCGCACCACGTTCAAAGCTCACAATCCCGTATACAGAGCTGAGAACTGGCAGCTTCCGACGTATATGCAATCCTTTCCAAAGCTTGTTCAATTCATAACCTAACTGATTATTTTCATGCAAATAAATGATTGCTCTATTTCAAAGCTGCTATTTACCCTATGTATATGTATCACATGATGTGATTGGACCCTAAGGAAAGCAGTGTGAGTACAATGTATACACATATGACCATATACAGGGATACTAGAGCCATAAAAAAAACAAGAGGACTATCAGAAAGTGCTGATAACTCTATTGATTATCTTTATGCACAAAAATGATTGCTGTCTTTCACGTTTGTGTCTTCCCCTATGTATATGTTTCATATGATGTAACTGGACTCTAAGGGAATTACTATAAGAACCTACTTGAAGGATACGTCTACAAATAAAATAAAATGTTTAGTTTCTGACTATTACTGAAGAAAACCATGTCCCCTAGATATGTCAGTAAAGGAGTGAGCCAGACATGTGATGTCATCAGTGATGTCATCAATGACACTTGCGATGTCATCTTTGATGTCGTGGGTGTTAGTCTTAGCAGTGCACAGTGGTAGCGCGAGTTATGGTTGCTTAGCTTACCATAACTGTCGAATTTCAGGGGTTTTTCGGTTTTACTTGGAACCATAACGTCCCTTTAACAAAGTTTTTTCACTGAATTTCATAGGTTTTTACTAGCGCAACTTAGCCATAATGTCCCTTTAACAAAGTTTTTTCACTGAATATATATTTATATATATATTTGGTTGGCATTAGTGATGTGGATATGAATAGTGACAATGTGATTTAAACATATGTCATGAAGTAATTGAGGTCTGCATTAGGCGGATTGATTATACTATGAAAGTGTATTAACTATTTTGAAGTTGTGCAGGTCTATAATGGTTATAGGTCAAAGTATCGACTCAAAAGGGTCGAATGACAAAAGGGTTGAGTCAATTCGACCGAAAAAAAGGATCAAATTATTTTCTTTGGTGTAAAAACACCTTTTTTTAGCTAAAATATAGCAACAAAAAATATATACATTTAAAAAAAAAATCGATCCTTTTGTTTTCAGTCGAATGCACTCTCACCTTTGGCATTCGATCCTTTTGATTTAGGTACTTTAACTGGACACCGTCTATAATTATTAACGTCATGCTCTTTGGATTGTGAGCACTGCCATGGACATTTAGGCACTATGGATTTATAGGCAGTGTTGTTCATTTAGTTAGGACATTTTATGCACACTTGTAATGATTGATAGTTGTTATGACTTGATTTGGTGTTATAAATAAGCTGTAAATCAGCAAACAATATGAGATGCATTTATGAGATAGTCTGATGTATGTTACAAGGAATGTTCAAGAGTGTGAATGAAGTAAGAAGTGATATTATATAGTGTAGCAGTGCAATGCGTGGTTTCAGAATCAATTGGATGGATGTAAGCACACATCTATTTTTGGTGCCACGTAATGAAAGTGTGTACGTTTGTGCACGATTATTTTGATGAACATTGGTGCCCACTTATTTCCATAGTGTGGTATTATGTTACTGATAGTTTGTCTGAACAATGCATACGTGCGTGCACGATTATTTTGATGCATTACGAGTCATTGAATGCGGCGTGTAATAGGGAATGATGCACGTTATGGACTTTAAGACGTATGGTTAGGTGAATGTATGTTTATTATGCACCATTTTAGGATTTTATATTTTTCTAAGCTGAATGGGTGTTGTAAATGAGTTATTGAATGAAGTACGTAAGTTTGGGATATTTGTGGAATTAAATGAATTTTCTGTATATGATATAGGTTATTTTAGGAATATGTAATTATTATGTATGTGATGTGTAATGTATGACTGGATGCAATTTTTTTATGTCCAGATGAATATTAGTTACAGGGTTTTGTTTGTGTTGACCGGATGGTGTTGACCGGATGGATATTAGACTGTGATGCCTAGATGAATTTTTGACTGCTCAAAATAATATTAAATGCTGGTTGATTTTGGGTTGCCCGGATGGATTTCAGTTTGTGATTTCCAGTTGAATATAGAATACCCATATCCCCATTATTTGTGATGCCTGGATGGATTTGATTGTGAAACCCTTATGAATATTGGATGCCCATATGAATATTTGTATAACCAGTGAATAATTCTGATGCCTGAGGAAGTATAATTTTACCAAGATATTATGAGTAGTGGCAATATTGATGATATTACTATATTATATTAATTGGTGGATGGTCGTAAGTTTAACAGTGACACTGCATCGTTCAGGGGTCATGTTGTATATGATTCTGCGTGTGGGCAGATGTGAAACATTATTGGAATATATGATATAGGTTACATGTTACTGTACTGCATCGTTCAGTTGTCAGGTTGTAAGAGGATTCAATCCAACACTACAGCTAAGTCAATGCCTAGTCTGGGATACTGAATGGAAACCCTTATTGATATATCTTTATGTCCAGTTCATGAGTTCTGGATGTCTACCCCTATATAACACCCCTCTCTTAGAATCCCCCTGACCCCACTGAGCCAAGAAGTAGTTCTGTTCTGCAAGTTTGAAAGGTTTATTTGAGAAATAAAACAAAATATAGATACCACGCTTTTATAATAAATTAATAATCGATATCGCCCTTATAAATATAATGTTAATCAACAATGGGTAATCTGACACTAGCACACTTCTTTATAATCAATGAGGAGTTAGTATAGGATGGATAAAGTAGCAAAAATACTTTTATGATTTCAAGGGAAAAGCAATGAGGAATGAAATGCAGTACAGAAATACTTCATATGATTTTAGCAAAAGATAAGATAATCACTTTTTCTCTGGCAATTCACCCCCCTCCCCTATGCAATGTAAGAAATGGAAGGAGATGGAAAGAGGAGCACACAGTTTTCAGGAATGCAATCAAATACAATACGAAATTCAATTCCCACCCCAGCAAGCTTAGAGAAAACAGGTATGAGTTTTAAAACACAGGTCCAAGTGCTTTGAATGTGGTGGCAGTGAATTGAGAAATGTGCTAAACATGCTTTTAATTCCCTTTAGGAGGTTCAGGGTGAGTGAGAGATACTTGGGATGAGCTCAGGCTCACTTTAGCAATGATTCAGGGATGGTTATTAAGAGACAAACAAATTTTTAGCAAAGGAAAGCAAATGCTGCTATCTTTTTACAGGTAAAGAAATCAGGCCAAATCGCAAATCAAGGCAAAATTCGCGAGTGCGTGAATCGCGATTACGGCAAAAGTATAAGGAGAAGCAAGTCGGTTTTAGGTTCGTTGGAAAGCTTAGATTCTAAGCTTTCAGATGAAAGTTAAATTTCGTTCCTAGCCCGGTTCCAGAGATACGGACGATTAAATAAAGGTAGATTTTCGGATTTAAAGTAAAACTCAAAATGACAGTGACACTTGCAGCTGCAGAATTGACAGGTGACAGTTGTGCAGCTTTAAAAATGACAGATGATACGATTTCTAGGAGGCATTTCCACTTAGGTTAAAATTGTTTGGATTAGATTATTTTAACTAAGAGATTGGTTCTGCACAGTTCTGCTAGGTACTCACAATATAATTTTGAAATAGGCCTCGCCACGGATCTGGTCAGGTTTTGGACTGGACTCCGGTTCTGGTCTCGGCACTTCGCAGTGATCTGGGTCAGCTCTCTGGTTCTGCTCACAGTGGTCTGGGTCACTCTGGATCTCTGGTCTGGTCTCTTGGCAATTGTTCTTGGCAAAAGAATTCAAACAGCTCGCCCGGCTGTGGAAGAGTTTGCAAATGATTTTAAGGTTGCTGAGGCCTGCTGAGAAGAGTTCTCAGTTTGTGGGTTTAGGCCCTTGCTTTAAGTTCTGAAGTAAAGTTCTGGTCTTTGGAGATTGATGGATTTGAAGTCTGGATCTCTGGATGTGAAGTCGTCGGTCAGCATGCTCCGCAGCAAATGGAATTGAATGTCTCTACTTGTCCCAGCAGTCTCTTTTTATGTGTTTTGAAAATGGGTGTGTGCCTGGGCCTAGCTAAGCCTGCCCCTCTCTACTTGTCATTGGCCCAATTCTCCCCTCTCCCATGATTGGGGGAAGGAAATGGATTGTCAGCATGATGAAGTCTGTTTATGGGTCAGAGGATCCTCCCCTGGTCAGTTTGCCCACAAATCTATATTTGATTCAAATACATCCTTCCCAGATATACAATTTGTTGAAATTACATGTGCACATTATATATTCCTTATGGTCCATGCTTGTCCGCCTCTGATCTTCCTGGGGGCTTGTATTCAAAAATGACAACATTTTGTGCTTTTTAACTGGTTTTGCAATATCGGACATTTACCCAAAATTACACACATGTGCGCAAGGAGTATGGACATTAATTGATAAAGTGTCCGATTTTTAACATGCAGATATTTGGAGTGAGACCCTATTTTCCGCTAGCAACCCCCCAGAATACACCACAGGGTCCTAACGCCTCTCAAAATGTTCACAGAAAAATCACAAAAATAATGATATTACTTATATAATTCTGACAAGTCCGCACTATGAGTTATCTATCTTTTTAAAATTATGCCCTGGTCAAAAAGGGGTGAGGCTTCCCACATCACAGGGTGGAATAACTGGTTTATCCACTTCCCCCAAGCTCAGCTGCTAGCAGAGGCACTGCCCCTCCCAGTTTCCCCTAAGTGGAAGCCACTTTACGGCCCCCCAATATAACATTTGCCTGAGTCCAGGACAGGCCTTTGTTCAACTCCCTGTAGTCCCCAGCTGCTCCACCCCTAATCTAATCAGAGAGGTGACAACTCCTTTTGGCAAGGGGAGTGGCTGAGCAGGTTTCAAGTCCTGTCGGGGGTAGTTGTCAGGCAGAATCCAGTTTCATTAAGCCAGGTTTCATCTAAATGTAACTTTTTGTTCCCAGTTTTCTACATTCAAATCAAACTACAATTTTTACATATACATTAAATAATTACTTCCTTCAAGTCATTTCAGAATATATTTTTACATTGTATCCACCTCTTAGCAAGTCTTTCCTTGGTCTGGTTTTGATTCATTTGTTCAGTTTTACACAAGTCTGGTGGTTTTAAAATGCCGGCTTTCTGATAGTGGTGAGTACTGGTAATGCAACCATGTTTGGGATTAAGAAAATGAATTCCCCACAGTTCTGAGTTGCTTTTTTGGCAATCAGCATTGACATTCCCAATGGTTTCAGGCTACTGTGTGTGTAGCCCACTGGTGGTTTTAGGCAGTGCCCTCCTGTGCTCACAACATAGGCAAAAATGGGTGGCAGCCTATTCTTCATGTTTTCCCTGTGCACTCTCCGGGGAGTTCTGGCCATCATGATGTTTTCCATGCCAGTACTGCACAGTTTAATTGTAGGGCTTGGATGTATGGGTAAAAACATCCCACAAGGTGGTAAATGAGTCTGCATTAAGTGGATATAAATGGTAGTGAATCTGCATCGTTCAGGGTTCATGATGTATATAATTCTGCATGTGGGCAGATGTGAAGTATTATTGGAATATATGTTATAGGTTCAATGTTACTGTCACTGCATCGTTCAGTTGTCAGGTGATATATGAATCTGCGTTTGGGCAGATGTGGAATATGACTGATTATATATAATGAGTAGTGACGGTGCATGTTTGGCATAAACTGCGCTAGTGTCATGAAGATTTTAAACGTGCCCTATGCAATATTTATAAATGATGAATAATTGCCCATATGTTTTGACCGTATGCAGAATATGTTATTGCACTGTGGTTTGGGCGTATATGGAGCATGTTATGAATGCTATGAACGCAGGAATTGCGTATTATTAATTATATTTTTTCCTAACCGGTACATGTTGGCCATTATTTTCTTGAAAGTTTGAATGCTTTCTTATTTTGACTGCATTCATGTATGAAAGATCTTGTACACTTGGACTCAGATCAGACTTAGATCAGTCTCTGTCACAGTGGTTCCTTTTTACGCACTGTTTTCTTTCCCAGTTGCGTCGTTTACATGTAATGTTGTCTTGTTTGTATCTTTTCTATTTTTCCCACATTTACATGTTTTCTTTGAGGCAGTGGGAGTGTGTGTTTGATTGTACAAATGGAGGATGCAAATGATGGGTGTTTCTTTGGAGAGAATGGTGGTGTGATTAGTTTTAGTTGTGATGTGGTCGGGTGTATTGAGTTATAGATGATGGTTTCTGGATGTTAGTTAATGTGTTTTCTGATGGGTGCCCAAGTACGCGAATGTGTTGTGGGTGTGGCAGACCCCAGTCTTCATGTGGCAGATGAGGAGGAAGGGGTTAAGATTTGATAGATGCATTGTATGTGAGATACGTGAATGTAGTATACACTTGGAAAGTTGTGAATGTGGTTTAGTTGTTTTATGGTAGATAAGGTTGATACTATGGTTGTTTCAGAGTACCTGTTTGCAGTTTCTGTTGGTGTGTTCCTTTCCGAAGAAGGGGAAATGTGTAGCATCTAGAGCGCAGATAGTAGAATGTGATTATGTCATCCAGAACCTTATGTGTCATCAAGGTTCTGAATCCTACAGTTGTGATCTTCAGGATGGGAGAACTTACTGACTGGATGTGTATTACCTAGCTCCTGTCTCATTCATATAAACTTACCCTGTAACTAGAAATAAAGCTTACTACTTTCATACAAAACCAGCCTCCAGCATCTTAACTGTTTCTTCAGTACTGTGAATACTACAAGATGAGTCATACAGTTGGCCTTTCCATGCTGCTTTACTCTAATAAAAGCTCACTAGTGGAGACTACCTTTGTAATGGTAGTTGTCGACATGCAAACGGCCTCATGAACCGGTCCAGAGCAGTAATGCTGTACAACCCTCTGTGTGCTCAGGTTGCATGAGAGGGGGCGCAGCATCCCTGCTGTCTCCTCCGGCCTCGCAAACTACTGTTCCAAGGATATGTCAACATCATGAACTGCTGGTTTGGCTACGATTGTTCTTCCTCTGGCCATATCATTGAGTTTGGTTAGTAAATAGATTCGTAAAAATTGTCAAAAACGTACCTTGGAATTCCTTAGTTAATGAATTCCCAAGCTCATCCCGGCTTATCTTAGCTTTGAAAGAATCATACAAATGCAGTGAGCGCTTTGCTATATCCCTCAATGCAATGAATTGTGCAGTCAAGTGTGACCTAGATTGCTTTAAAAGGGATTATTAAAACCATTACAGATCACCATGATTTACTCTTTCATGATTGCGTACAGATTTGCCTGACCACCGAGCATATCTGTCTTCAATTTCTAAAATGGCTATTTTTTTAAGGGGTTTGTTTCGAGTCCCATGCAGATTGCATCTTCCTCGGCATCAAACAAAGAAATGTCACATTGTTATTTCCAATTTACCTGAGAATCTTCATGGGAGTCTGCGAAATACATGAGGAATATCTGGAAAGGACTATGCGGCTCTATATTCTATTGGATACTCAGGAGTGGCATAGCGGAGCATCTTGAGATAAATATCAAAGTTCATAGCAGTTACTCAAAGGCTTTTATGCACACCTCTTGAAATGCCATTTTAATTGGAAAATGCATTATGAAAAAAAAAAATCCCTTCAACTACTACATTGGGTCGAGTCCCTTTTAAAATGAAAAAATAAAACAGAACAAAAGGACCTGTTTGTTTTTTTAATTTTCCAGGTAAGTTACATAGGATGTGCTAATTATGGAAACACATCTGTGACGTGATGGATCACACTAGCACTCCTGTTTATTCTGACTTTGCAGATAGGGTGAGGGGGGCATTTTCTTCGACCCCCACCACACTAGTCTCTGAAATATATGGATAAGGTGTACATGCCATTCGTAGACCATAAATCCCAATTCCTTGTTTAAAAAAGACCTAAGTACTCAACGGTGACTTTACAGAAATAAGGCTCAAGGTGAGGGGCATCCAGTGTTGGTATGGCCCTGAAGTGGCATTCTCGGAGGTGTCACACGTGTGGCTAAACGTAAGCCATTACTCTGAATGGTATGGCCACTGATCCAAATGTTTAGTGACCTACACATCTTCACAGGTCACTTTTGGAGATAAAGCAGCCCCTGCGCCAACCCCAAATCTATGTTATAACCACAATGCTCCTACAGTCCACCACCCCATCACTCCCAAAATGCTCCTTTGCCCTCACTCCCACTGTTCTCCATGGCCTCCATTCCCCCCCCCCCCCGTTGCTCTTAGCACCTCAAAATAATTTAAAGTTGCTCAGGAAAAATGTAACAAGCCACACTTCCCAGGCTGTGATCATTATTCAGAGTGAAAGGGGCCTTGCATGTCTGATGAGCAGAGTAGGTAGGGAGCGATGGGCCAGATGTCTGTGCTTCTGTATGCAGTGGAAGTCTGGCACTCTGTCTCCCTGTACCCAGTAAAGCAATGGGGAATGATAAAGGGTCCTGTGGGGGAGGGGGGCAGCAGCCTGCACTCCCTTGCAGAGCCCTAACTATGGACCCATGGATGACCTTCAAATTCTAAGAAGAACTTCCGGAGCAGTCCCTTGCAGAGCCCTAACTATGGACCCATGGATGACCTTCAAATTCTAAGAAGAACTTCCGGAGCAGTTCTAGAAATGTGTATTACCCACAAATCATCCAAAATTCAGGTGATTTGGCAAATCCCTGAATGTTTCCTCCGAGGTTTAGTATTGAGGTGACACAGTAGCCACACTGTCGTAAAATGAAAGGGGCACCAGATTGATAGATGCAGATTATAAGTAGCCTGACCACACCGTCACCAGCCCTGTTCTTCCTTTCTGAATGGTTGGCCAGGGGCTCATTAGGACTTGTCTTTCAAATGTTCACATTCAACAATCCCCATGACCACAGTCCGAATCTGAGAGTCCCCACATTATTATAAGTTTAATGACTTACTGGTGGTAATGGTTGAAGAATTCCAAATGATTGCGAGCGATTTTTCAGAAAAATCAAATGTGATGTCTTGATAATGTCTGTAAAATCTGTGTGCGTGCTTGTATGGAAGCAGATCATGGATTATGTGCTGTATCACATCATACCATGTGAAACAATGCACGGTAGGGTCAGTAATGGGTCTTCTTTGTATTATATAATAAAGAGTTTGAGAAGGAGGGTGTCTAAGATAATCCTTTCACCCCTTTGTTAATCCTCGGCAAATCTGTGTCCATGGAAAAGTGTTCAGAGGGTATTTCCGTTTATATTCATGCAGTGGTTACCCATTGTTGTATGACGCTCTAATACCACATGAGGGAATTCTCTCATTGTTTATAAATGTGCAGGGCCAATAACAACATGCAGTATTTGAAACACAGTTTTTTTGTATTTATTAGCAAATAGACGTATAACTATTACTTAAAATTCTTTAGCAGAGTTGAAAGCTGTGGAGAAAGAACATCAAACTTGATATCAAAGCAGGGAAACTACTTTAGCTTTTTGGCAATGGCGCTAGTCATTAGAACAGCTATGTCATCTCTTGTGAACTTCTCCTCAAACGCTGACCTGGGAACGCTCACTCTAGACCATTCGCCTTGGAATCATACAAGGGGTCTGCAACTTTTGCCGCTCCAGATGTTTCGAACTATAACTCCTATGACATCTGGCTATTGACTAAATTGTTTAGGTATGATGGGAGTTCTAGTCCTAAACATGTGGAGAGCCAAAGGTTGCAAACCCCTGCTCTAGACCCTTTACCTTCGATGTGTACTTTATATCGCTCACTGTAGATCATTCACCTTGGAACCTTTCTTCATCATTATCCATATAGATCCAAAAGGGAAAAGATCACTTGTACTGACCAGATGGGATATGCCATGCATAAGTGGCAAGCTGTTTGTAAATGTTCACATTCTTCTAATCATTATTATTTTGAGCTGCAGGAAATTGTGTGTCTTCTCGACATAATACTGTTAAAGTTTAAATGGTCAATTTAGTATCAGCCAAATATTTTGCCTGGACTGTGTTTTATAAAGGAAGTTGCTTAGACAATTCCACTCCCTGTATAATAATATACTCAATGTGTGATTCTAAAGCTGCACACATATTGGATATAGCAACCTACACTGATGTTGAGATAAAGAACATATTAGAGGACATATTCCCAGGATTCTCCATCAAATGCCTGAGCAGTTTTCTAAGGATGCGTCGTAAGACATTGCAAGTGGTATTTTAAACCAACTAGGTTCCAAAGACATCAGAGTTACTTTGTGTCCATCTCATAAGAGCTCTGTCATCCAGGCGCTGTCTGAAGAGGCCCTATTGGCAATCTTCAGAGACTAAGCAAGGAGGCAGAATTGTGTTTTTTTTTTTTTTATATCACCCTTTCTGGGTGATCCTGGTCCACGAAATCTGTGGCTGCTTTAACATTTTCCTATGTTCTGTCATGCTTGGTTTTGGCAAAATAAACAGAGGATGAGACTTCTCCTAGTTGATTAAAGCCATTAACCCTATAAGAGGAAGGGATTGATCTAGAATACAAGCTTGAATCGAAAAAGACCAGGAGAAAGTCAGAGTGGCAGTATACATAGAGACAGACTTATACATAAAGGCAGAAAAAACAAGTGATCTTGATCTCTGTAACAACATTGGATGGTGTAGTGGGTGGCAACTGGATAGAGGGTGAGAAACCCTTGTCCCATGTACCAATGATTCCATGATGAAGGCCACACAATTCTTTGAAAGATCTTAGGTTTTAAAAGCAACATGTTAATTCATCCGGGACACTATGAATACGGATGCAACCCTCCACTGAACAAGCATACAATGCTTTGAATCAGGGTCCAGATGTTTTGGCTGATGATTCTGTGAGGAATTCGACCATCCGCATGGGAAGAGTGTGCTCGCCTGGGCTTTTTTTGTTTGTTTAAAAGGATGAATGATGGGGCCATTCCCGCGCACATTTTCCACGCTCGCCGCACAGCAGAAAAATAGTCATTTACTCTGGGAGGACACAGTTTACCTGTGCCCCCTCCCTGTCATGTGTAGCTGACAACTGGCAGCCGTGGGTATACCAAAGCATTTGGCCATGGGCAGCCTGATTAGAATTATTTCAAAACCCCATGGATTTGCTTCTCCATTGTCAAACCTTGCTTTGGTGGAGAATACTGAAGAATGTTAATTAGCAGGCCTCAGGGAAGGCCTGGGTACAGGAAGTGACAATGGAGACCAGACGCCAACACCTCTTTGGAATGCAATGTGTCAACTTGGTACTAACACCCGTCCTTCGTATGAAAGACCAGGAAATGTCCTGTCTGGAACCACTCCTTTCAGAGCAGAGAAGTTGTTGTGACCAAGCGCCACATAGGGCCCCCTTCATTAGGGAGGCTCTTTGATGTACAACAGACAGGAAAATGGGTGGGACTTAGAAGTATATGTTGTCATCCTTCCCCTGTCTGTTGCCAAGCGACCTGAAGCATCACTGGAGATTGTTGGTGGAGACCCAGGATTGTCTCACTTAAGTTAGGATTGGCCTACAGCAAACCCTGGGCCCTGCTTGGCTTCAAAAGGGGGCTGAGCCCCTCACTGATGAGATAATTTGAAGACTTCACAAGGAGAAAGAAGGAAGACTCATTTGGACCCACGCTGAAAGTACAGTGTAAGTGTACCTTACATCTATTGCCAGTGAAGGAAGGCCAGGAGTACCAAGAGGGAAGCAAGATCCCTCCCCTATACATCTCCCAGGGAACAGAGGGAGATACCGGACTCAGAAGACCCGTCCAGCAGCTCCAGAACTCGTACTCAGCCAGCACACAGCGTGCCCTGCTAGGTTCTGACTGCAAGCTTCCTAGGTGTGAAGTGCCGGAGAATCTCTGGACAAAGGACAAGGCTGTTACCTTTTAACACACTCCTGAGCTTTGGGTTGTCCACCTTGAAAGGACACAAGCCCTGTGAATAAGCTAAGAGGAGTGCCACAAAAAGATCATCCAGCGTCCATCTTTGTGAGGACAGTTTCAAGACAGTCGAGTCCTCGAACCGCGTCCAGCTCCACTGCTGACTGTTGTCATGCCACAGTCGCCAGAGCCATCCGAGATGCCTCAAACAGCATTCCAGATCTGCCAACCTACCTAGAGACAATTATTCTTGGCCCCGAGCCACCGCACCGGACAGCCTGTAGTCGTCCGTCCAGCCTCGCTTGCCAAACTGCCTGCTGCCTGGTACCCGCAGCTGTCTCCCACAACTAACTCTGTCTCACGGGCTGCGAAGTGCCCTGGAACCACCTCAACGCTTTTGAGCACCAAGAACCTCTTCAGCACCAGGTACATTGTGTTTCTACCCCCCTGGTCATTCTCTGAAGGCCCCTACAGACAGTTACGACCCTTTGGCCATTTACTGGTGAAACCAAATAACATTGAACACTAAGACTCATTGCTTTACCAACTATCATCCTATCAGTATCCAGAGTGCATCCCTTTCCTTTGTGAAACTGTCCTCTGTGTTCCTTTATAGTGTGGGTTGTAATTTTAGTGTGCTAGAACTGTCTGTTGTAGTGATAATACACTGGATATCTTTATGAAACCTTGACAGGACAGTCCCTGTTCTCATTGGGTAATAATTGTATTTTCACTGTGTTGCACCTAACCAATGATCCATGACCTTGAGAAGATAAGCCTGCCATTCCGTCCACGTTACCAACATTGGACAAGGATGTCTTATAATGTACTTGTATTCCAATCTGTTCAGATCCCTTCTGGTGTACTAGAGGTGTGGGGTTGATTGATGGTTTAGAAACCGATATTCATCCCTGGACCACTGCCCCAGAAGTTGATTCATCAAAGATTTCCTTGATCTATCTCCATTGATTATGCTGGCTACAGCTGATGGAAGTTGTTTGCCAAATCATCTGGATAGCCACAAATTGCAGGCTCTTGAAGGTGTGATGTTATTGGGTGAGCAATTGAATAGTGAGGTGATGTTGTGTTACAATTATATTGTACATTCTATTAAGTGTGATTTGTATGAAATATATCTGCCACTGACGTGGTCATGTAATGGTGTGGACCTGACCAAGAAAATTGTAAAATTGTACTTCAGGGAGCAAGTAGAAGAGTCTCCTAAGAGGCACAATGCACACGGGCCAAAGGCAGCCTGTGATCATGGTCCTACGTTCTTGTTGTGGCGTCTTCTGAGTTGCAACAGCAAAGCTATGAAATGTGTTCGGCGCATGCTGAAGCTACTGCTGACCCAAACATGTCTATGCTAGCAGGGTCTGGACGGGATTTACAGTGACCAATCATACAAATGGGATGTATGCAACATTGAATGTGTACAAATAGTATGGATGGTCATTGTAAATCCCTTGAGATGATCCAAACGCAACCCCACACACACACCCATGACCAGACACATGCACACACACACACGCTTATCCTAAAATACACATACATGCATATACGCACAGCTACAGACTCTCTCAACTAGTCTTGCACGCCCGTACATGCACAATGCATTACATTCAAACACACACAAGCATACATACATACACATGCCACAATCACAAAACACACACTCACACACACACAAACTTACCTTAAGTCAGTCTTCTTTTCATGTTGGCAGGGCCCCAGCTGAATAGCACACTGGGCACGGGGTTGTTAGTGCACCCTGGAAGGACTTGAATCCCTGGGCATGCCAGCGACACACGTGCAACAACGCCAAAGTGGTTGCATGGCAGCTATGTGAGTGACACAATGGACTGGCGCAATGCACATTTCGGCACGCCACTAACAAGGTCCTTTCTTTAAATATCTGGGTGGGAAAAAAAGTCAGCGCCAAGTCTGAATGAGCGCCTGCCCTGCGACGGTATGGGTGGCCCTAATGAGGAGCCAGGATGGGCAACCGAGGCGCCGCCTCCTGCTTCTTACAGAGGACATAGAGTGGACCTAGGCTACTGATGGCTACTGATGGTGTCCAATGTGACATTACAAGCGCCATTTCACTGATGACACTATCAGGCATCCGCCCTCAATGGTCTGAAATACAAAATTCTCATCATCCAATTACGTTAAGCATGGAGTTACTGTAATGAGTGGTTGTAATACAGTGTTAGCCAAGTGAAAAGTGCAGATGGATAAAAAAAAATAAATGCACAACACAAGATCTTGCAGAGGTTATTTGGTCTTGAAAGCTAGTACGCCGACATAAGAGGACGTCAAAAAGAGTATTATCTTTGCAAATCCAATGTCAGGGAAATCCAACAGCAGGATAAGAGCTGTTTGCGAAATAATTTTGAATGGAAACACTATCATTTCCGGTATATGTTTGCAAATGTGCCACACCAGTCCCACTAATTGGTGTTAACTATTCTTAGAAACTGTCATTGGTTAGTCCGTGCAGAATGATGAACAGTTCCCAGACCTCAACCCACTCCCCAGCATCTCTTCTCTTTCTCTCCCCTTCTCGGACTCTCTTGCTCTGTTTCTCTCTTTCCGCTCACTTCCCTGCTGGCAGCGCTCGGAGCTGCTACAAATACGGACGCACGTGCCAAACAAGGCGGTGTCCATGGTGGTACAGAACCAAAAGCACGCGTCAAACACTGCGCTGTCCATGGTGCTACAGAACCAAAAGCACGCGTCAAACACGGCGCTGTCCATGGTGCTGCAACCTGTCAAACATGCCGCTGTCCAGGTGCTGGAGAGCCAGCTACCAAATATTAGGCAGCTTGAATAGTTATTGCTGAATGTATACGTCTAGCAATTAAGAGCACCCTGCTGTCATCTCTAAGTAATGATACCAATTGTATTAGTAAACCAATTGCCTGCGATTATAGTGCAGTGACTCCGATGTGCATGGTTGCTGATCTCGGGGAACCCTGTGAAAATAGCAAGACCCTCAGTTTTTGCCAGGGTCGAGGCATTTGAGGTAATCAAAATAATTACATTAGGAAATCCAGCTATTGCATATTCAGGTAATGTCATAGCGAGAACGCTCAGTTTGCCTTTATAGAAAGTGACAGCTTTAGCGAGGGACCAGAGATTGCTCTTAATTCCGGAGACGCAGAGAGGAGAGAGTGTATAAGTGTGCTTGGTTTACAACCATTGCCATACCATCACGCTCTCTGCACAGTGATCCTTTCAGGAATACGACCATCCACATGGTGGGTGTGCGCTCGCCTGGGTTTTTTGATATTTTTCATTAAATGGAATGATGCTAGGCCAACCTCAGGAAAATGTGTGGGGCTAATCCACACACATTTTCCAATTCTAACATCACGACAAACACATATACTTATGTACTCTGGGTGGACAGCCGACAAGTGCAGTCTGCCCTGTAATATTTTGTTAGAATGTGGCAGTCAGGAGTACATTATGTCATCTTCAGAAAGGGGGAGGACCAAGATTCCCCCTGCCATGGCCAGCCTGATTAACTAACAAAGGCTCCATGGATCAGCCCTGCTGTTTTGTTAGGCTCTGCAGCTTGTGGCATCAATTAACATACCAATTAGAGGGTACATCAAACAGGCCCACATGGGGACTGGCACCAGAGATTAACAAAAGAGAAAGGACCCCCAAAAACCTTTAATATGTAACTGTGTCAACCTGAGGCCAGTTCCCACCCTCATAATCAATGACAGTGAGATGTCATGTTTGGGAATAGAGTAGGTCAACCTAGTGGGGGGAACCCATTCATAAGATATAAGAATGTGATTTGTAGGAGCCAGAAAGGCTGTTCCTGCTGCAGCTCTTGAATCAGGAACCACGGTGAGATCCATCAACAAGAGAGACTTGTTGATCAACAGACAAGAAGATGGGTGGGACTCAGTATTACAAGTTTTCACCCCTTTGCCTATCCTGGTGCAAAGCACTCTGGTTATGACCTCATGCATACAGGAGATTGATGGTAGAGAACCCAGGATCGATTCATTAATTTAGGCATAGCCTACACCAATCACTGTGGCCCATTTGGCTTTAGAAAAGGGCTGAGCCCCACTTTTGGCAGATCATCTGAAGACATCACTTGAAGTAACTAAGAAAAACTCAACCTTGGACCATGGCTGAAGGTACAGTGTGCTTTACATCTTCTGCCAGTGAAGGGAGGGTGGGATTTCCAAAGAGGGAAGCAAGATGACTCCCCTAACCATCTCCCAGGGAACAGAAGGAGATAAGTCATAAGACCTTCCAGCCACTCCAGCACCGGTACCCAGTCAGAACATAGCGTGCCCTGCTAGGGTCTCCAGCAGGCTTCCTAGATAGATAGTGACAGAAGTTCTATGAACCTACTAGGACAAGGCAGCTGCCTGCAACACACTACTCAGCTTTTGGCCATCTGCCTTAACGGACAATACAAGCCCATTGAAGAAGCTAGAGGAGCACCTCAATGAGCATCTACTGACATCCGCCGTAAAGGACATTTATCAAGCTAGTTGACTTCCTCAAGCTGCAACCGATGACAATGCTGAACATTGTCAAGCCTCAGTCACTTAAAGACATCTGAGGCACCTCGACCAGTGCTTCAGAACCACTGATCAGCACTAAGATAATGATTCTTGACCTTGAGTCGCAGTGTAGGCCAGCCTGCAGCCATTCGTCCAGCTTCGCTCATGTAACAATCTTGCTGTCTGATAGCCGCAGCTGACTCCCGTCTTGAACTCTGTCACATAAGCCTACAGGGCGCCCTGAAGACCCTGTCTAGCACCAAGAACATCTGACACACAATTGCACCTTGCCCACCACCACCTATCCAGTGTACTGCCTTGTTTCCTCTCTCTGTCTCTATACATGATCATACATCATCACCACCTTCATGTGTAGCACATATCCAAAGACTGTTGATATTTCCTTTTTTCCTGACAGTTCTCACCTTACCCTGTGATGTCAGGACGATGATTATTTGTATTATTATAAGGGTATTTATTGAGTGTGGAGCTAGCTTCTGAAAACAACAGAGCCCTTTAGAAGTCGTAGGAGGAAACTCGCCATAAGGGAAGCAAATCACAAGTCATCAATACAAGGGAGCAGGCGCTAACAATGGGGGATGGAGAGGTCGGGCAATTTGACTGCAAGATTTACAATCAACTAGGGCAAGATAAAGTAGGATGCAGATCACCCAGTCACAGTTTAGGGGGGATCAACGGTGTGTGGCTCTAGGTGTTAGGGAGGAGCCATTCCTTGAAGAGGAGGGTCTTCAACTCCTCCCTGAAGTGTAGAAGTGGGGGGTCAAGTATTTTTTTCACAACCAGGAGGTTCCAGAGTCTGGCGGCATAGATGGAGAATGCCTTTTCTCTGGTTCTTTCCTTCCTGCACTGGCAGAGTTCAAGTCTGCACATGTCCTTGCATCAGGTGGATCGTAGGCCTCTGGATATGCTGAGCTTCTCAATGCAGTAGCTTAGCGACTTGAGGGTGATGATCTTGTAGATGATAATGCAGGATTTGAAGGTGATACGTGCTTACAGAGGGAGCCAGTGCAGTTCAATGGGTGTCGGATGAATTGTCAGAGTCCGTTGATGAGTCATGCTTCAGCATCTAGGACACACCTCAGGGGGAGCATGTTTGTCACCGGAATACCTTACAGGAGGTCATTGCCATATGCCAGGTGGGAGAGAACGAAGGCTTGGGCAGCAAATATGAAGTTGTTCCCATGGATGAAGGGCTGGAATTTCCACAGGAGGAAAAGTTGATACCAAGCAGTTTGTGTCTTCCTTGCTATGTGCTTCTTGAGGAAGAGATGTCTGTCGAATGTAGAACCCAATGAACTTTTGCCACTGGTGGTCAGCTGCGGTTTGAAGCCATTGAGGTTCATATAGGAGAGCAAAGTCTGAATGTCAGATTGTTTGGTGTCATTG
Organism: Ambystoma mexicanum; assembly: GCF_040938575.1. NCBI lineage: Eukaryota > Metazoa > Chordata > Amphibia > Caudata > Ambystomatidae > Ambystoma > Ambystoma mexicanum. The sequence goes on along the minus strand of NC_090923.1, from coordinate 617,256,343 downwards.
GTCAGCAGTACAAATTTGGTCTTGGAGATGTTGAACTTCAGGTAAGGATTGGAAATCCAGTTCTGGATTATTGTGAGGCAGCCTGTGAATGTTTTCCTTGGAGAATATCTTGAGGTATAGCTCCATGTCATCTTTGTATTTGTGGATGTGGATTTTGTGGGGAGCCATGAGGTTTTGAGTGGTTCCATGTAAAGGTTGAAGATCAAGGGGTATCTTTACGGGACTCCACAGGTGATGGGTAGAGTTGGCGATCTGGAGGAATCCATTTTGATCATTTGGTGGTGGTTAACAAGGTAGGATTTGAACAAGCTACGGATGGCCACCCTGCCTCAGTTCACATGTTTCTGTGCACATTTCATTTTGTAGCCCCACTGATACCTTGCTCGGTAGTGGGGTCTCTCCTTTATCACCCCACCACCTATCACCTCTCTCCATGCCAGTTTGCTTGTGCCTGCTCTTTGACATGACTGGAATAGACCCCCACCCCCTACTGCCACCACACTCCTTGCAACATCAATCACTCCCAGTACACCCCTCTCACCCACCTCTCTCAAACTGAATGTCACCCAGCGACACATGTATTTCTTCTTCTGCCCTGCATCTTGCCCTCTATGGCTTCATCATTTACTGCCACTACCGCACTACAGACCCACTATACTGTTGCATGGCAGTAACGATATTTGATGTAGTTGCAGTGAAGAAATTGCAGCATAGTAGGTACAGGAAACTATACATTATGTTCACCATAACGCATCCTAAATCATGGTAATTTTTATGATCTCCTGGCAAAGTTGTACCCTTGCAGAATGCTGTACTGGATTGCTTTTACACCACACTAATTAGTCTATGCTAGTTGGCTAACCTTTGTTGAATAATGTATGCTATTTTACGAATGTTTTTGGAAATCCATTGTTAATTGATTTGACTGAGATCTTATTGATTAAGGAGCTTTTTTACTCGTTTTTTACACTCAGCAATTGATTATGTCGTTGATTTGTTAAGATTCTGAAATTTGCTATATTTTATCTCACCCTCTGTCTCTATTGCTCCTCCTTTTGATTCCCCCGACACTTAGGGCCTGAAATCACAACCCCACAGTTCACTGTGGTACATACTCAGGCGGCGTCACTGCCCGACGACCACAGGCCGTAACTGACTCGGGCCAGCGAATGTTTAGGCCGGTTCTTGGGCGTTTCTGTGTGAGATGCTGCCCATTTTTTGAAAGAACACTCCTCTCCCTCGATACCCCTCCAGTATAACTCCCTCAGCTGAGGGGTCTGGAACTACTGGCAAGAATTGATGTTGCCACTTGGCACCCTAAATTCTGCATCAGCTCATACCTGGCTGGTAATGTACATTGTTAATTATGTCATGCAACAGGCATATGAGCCCAGGCACCCCAGGGAGTTATTCTAGTGCGATGCTTATGTCCCTTAGACACAACCCCGGTTTTATTTTGCTACAAACACTAAATACGATTTGGATCATCAAATAAAGGTTATGCACCCGAGCCAATAAATACTCACATAGAAACCACAATAAATCAAATGAAAGCAGTCCTTATTAATGCCACATCGGCAGTAACCCATTCAACAGAACTATATGATTTGATGGAGCAACATACGTTTGATCGTCTGTTTACCACAGAAAAGTGGTTCAATGGTGCATCCTCTGCTATGTGTCATCTCTTTGTCCGCCAAGAATATTCCACTATATTAATAAACCGCTCCACACACAGAGATGGTGGTATTGCAGAGATTCATAAGAACATTTTGAAAATCTCGCTTTTTGACATGTTAAAGTGGGATGAGACATCTCAAACTGGATTTCTGAATCTTACGTTATCCCCAACAGTATCATTTAGCACTGTTTTATGTTATAGACCTCCAAGCCCAGCAAATACCTTTCTAGTCAGTTTAGACAAACTGCAGGCCACTACAGATCACAGATATACCCATTTGGCGATTATTGGAGATTTTAATATTTCACTACGCAGTCCCTTCGACTCCTGATTCAGCTGAATTGTGGGAGATCATGAATAGCCATGGTGTGAGACCTCTAACCACCTCCCCATCCCATCAACATGGACACTGTCTTGATCTTGTCTTAGTACTTGTTTCTGGAATTTTGATGTTTGGTGCCATGGCTATCTTCTGGTTGGATAATTTTATCAGATTTGTCCCCGTTAGTAACACCAGGAAAACATATAGTGCCTGATTCAGAGAACGTTTTTGTATGGAATTGCACCATTATAAAACACCTCAGTAAATCAGGCACATAGTGTCAACCAACATAAGGCCGTGCTATGGTACCGTAGTAAGAAATATCTTTTGAAGATCTCTGGGACGGATTAGACAATGCCCTGGTAACCGTTAATAGTGATCTGGGTAGTGATGAGTTCTTTGTGAATGGCTCCAAAGAGCTGAATAAAATATGCCAATCCACTGCTACAGCACCCCAAAACAGTAAAGTCCATAGTATTCGTCTACCCTTGCCACATTGAAGCAACAGTATCATAAATGAGAAAGGGTCTGGAGAAAATCCAAAAATGCAACTGTATAGGAAAATGCAAAAAGCCCCATGAAAAGGTGCAAGATAGCAACATCTGCAGCTAAACCGATGTACCTCCATAATACAATTTTACTTCACTGAATAAACCCAGAGACCTCTTCTTCGCTATCTCAAAATGTTTAAATCCTACAAGCAACTCTTCTGACATAACACCCTCGAAACAACAAGCCAATGTGTTCAATTAATTTTTGGGGCATTGTTTTGGGGGGGAAATTGGACGCCTCAAATCATGACAGGTTTAATGCCACAGGCAGATCTACAATTCGATTTTAGTCTAGTGCACCTTGAGATTATTACCTCACTTCCAAAAATCCTGAAACCAACTAATGACATTTTCTATCTTCTCCCAACATTTGTGGCACAAATAAATGCCACGTCCCTGGCCCATTTTATTACTAACTTCATTACCCTTTCCTTCAACCAAGGCTTAGTCCCAACTGACTTGAAACTGTCAACAGTTTCACCATTGCTGATAAAGTCATTGCTTGATGCTAAGGATCTCCCGAATTATAGACCAGTAGCAGGCCTTCCTTGTCATGCCAAAATCCTGGATATAATAGTCACCATTCAGCTTCAGGAACATTTTGTATTTGTATTTGTATTTATTGTTTTATATAGCGCCTTAATCCAATGCGCTTTACAGTTAACAACAAGAATTCATAAACATGTAGCAGTAGAAGCAATAACAGTAAAAATGAATCAAACCAGAAAATTGGCATGTAGAACAATTTGTATGAGAAAAGGGGAAAGGAGAGGAAGGGGGTGTGTGGAAGGAGGGAAGAGGGAGAGAAAGTAGTGCGTAGAGTGAGTAGTAGGAGAAAGGAGAATTTAGAAGAGAAGGGGAAAGATAAAGAGAACAAAGGTAACGTACTAGAGGGAGGGAGAGAACGGTGAGAGGGGAAAGGAAGTCAGGGAGGGGAATGAAGGAGTGATTTCAAAGAGGAGCGGAAGGAGGAATAGGTGAGGGAGGAGTGGATAGTAAAAGGTAAGGAGTTCCAGTGTAAGGGGGCAAGGAGCTGAAAAGAGCGGAAAAGTTGTCGTGGCTCAAGAACTTTCCATCAGGATTTCGCTCTCATCTCGGAACAGAGATGGCTGCATGGGATGATAGCCTTAAAGCCGCTGATGATGTGGATCTAGCACTGTTGGTAATGCTTGATCTCTAAGAGACCTTCAATGCCATTTCTATCACAAAGCCAATCCCTTCTATGAGGCACATCCATGACCCTGGGCTCATCCCCTCTGAGGCTCATCCATGGCCTGAGGGTAATACCTGCAGGAAGATCTATCTCAGGCCCATGGCACATCCATTTCCACTCCATTCCCTCCCTCAAGGCACATCCATGTTCCAGTGTCCATTACTATCCTGAAGCTCACCTTGATCTGTTCCTCAGCCAATCATCACCTGAAGTCTATTCCTCGGCAAAGGACCATCCTTGCCCAAGGACCATACCTACCGAAGGCTCATACCCACCCCAATTTTTTTCCATGGCCTGAAGGCCCATTACTGTTGCAAGGACCAAAACTTCTCCTCAGACAATTTACGTTAGTGATTATGGAGTATAAACCTATTTTTAAAAAGCACATATAAAACTGAGACATATCAAGAAATGGTAACATTTCATGTGACCGTAAATGGACCAATCACAGATAAAAGTATCAGACGTACACATGAAAAGGGACTCATCTATTGAAATCAAGCCCTGGTGAGAGCAAACATGCTGAACTCAACCAACATTATCTCTCTTTTAAGGAACACTGATGCATTCTGAATCTACATCATGTCATCATCCAGAACGATGTGAATTTTGATGTATATTCGACTCTGTCTTTAGTAAGTGTGGATAACTCCAGGTAGGAAACCCTATGAGCAAAAGTAATAATGGCCACCTTAATGTTTAACACGCCCGGCTTCTCTCGCACTCTCCCTCGCTCTGTGGATACGCATGTTACTTATGATCTGTTAAGTTAAATCTATTGCCCAAAGCATTGGCGTTAGATGGTCTAATGTTGTTAAGGCTTCTCCGGTGGCAGAAGGGGCTAGAATAGTGATAAACAACTTTACACAATCAAACAAGAGCAAAACGAAATCTGTGTTGGGTTTAAGAATGTTATGGCTGCATTGCAAGTCATTGCCCTCTGTCCCAAATTACATCTAAATACATTTAAATCATTCAGTGTCAGATGTCCTATTTATCAATAAATAATGAAAATCGTTGACATGTTTTTTTCTTTCATCTGCAGAATGTAACTTTTTTCTGATGTACCAGGACATTCCAAATTGAGGATCTCTGATCTCCAATGTTAAGTAGGGAATCATACTGTCTGTGCGTGCCAGAGCTTGAGAGAGAGAGATAGAAAGAGGGAGATAACGAGACTGGGTGAGGGGAGGGGTGTGTGTGAAGTTTCCGTGTTGCAAGGTAGGTCCGCCATTAAAGGACATTTCTATCATGCAAAGCAAACACATGGTGAAGTGAAGGGTTGGGGGTGTGGGGCAGGCTGCCTCGCACCATGCAAACGTGATGTGCAGGGTAGTAGGATATTGTTGGGCAAATGCAAGGGCAGTGTGTTCTTACAGTGGTTGACAGTATTTGCTTAATTGACAACACTATAATGGTTGTGTTCTTTCAATACGCTACTGGCCACATTGGGCACATCCTTCGTGAGTGTGTCATTTCATTTACAGTTCTTGCATTACAGAGCAAAGACAAGTCACACATGTTACAGAAAATACTGGCACTATTGGTCAAAGCCAAGACAATTGTGTTTTTATAGAGTCCGGATAGTCTGGCAGTACTGGAATTAGGCTAATTGGGCAACGCCATAATGGGTGTATTCCTAGAGGACTGGCATCATTGGGCAAACCAAAGATCAGTACCTTCTTACAGTGGCTTTCAGTACTGGCCTTAATGGGCAAATCATCGTGGGTTTGTCTTTTCAGTTCCAGCCCTGACATTATTGGGCAACGCCATCATGAGCGTCTTCTCACAGTGCTGCATTACAGGGAACAGCAGACACGTGCATTGTTACCGTGACGGGTAGTACTGGCCGTTTTGGGCAAAGCCACCCTGGGTGCATTCTTACAGTGGACATTCTGGAATTATAGGGAAAACAAGCACACATGTGCTCTTACTGTGAAAAAATGCTGGCATATTTTGGGGGCACCTGCATTTTCAAAATGCGTTCTAAAATGCTTCTGTGTACTAGTTGTTATTTGACATCTATCCAATGTTTTCTTCTTTTTACCCAGTATTTCACAGAAAGTGTACTATGGATGCACCATTTTAACACATTATTTTATAACTATTCAATCACCTTCCTATCCAATGTTATCAATGTTATACCTTGCTATATGGTTCTATGTCATTTCAACGAAAAACACCACTTAGTTATAATTTATTTTGTGTACATTACTTCGAATTCTACTTTGAATTGTGTTTTTTGTGGGGTTGGGGCGTTCCCTCTTCCCCTTCACTAGCACCCCCACCTCAAACCCCACCACACAGCCTTTATACCTCTTAACTCACAAATGCCTATAAACATCTGAAGTTACACAAGTTAAGTTAAAGTTAATTGGAACAAAGTCATTTAGTTCGTGAAAGCAACGGGAGACCTTTCCATATGTGGCTAATTGGTTGTTTGACCCCTCACTATTCCGTTCACCATTTGTTCACCATTTTATTTCCTAACTTATACTATTATGATCTCAGGTGCCTCATTGAGATTCTACTCCTATTTGTCCTATTGATTGTGTTTCTATTTGTCCCACTGAAGTTCTGCTCCTAGGTGTCCTATTGCGATTATGCCGACCGGAATATGTTCCCACATGGCCCTCTGTTATTTTTTCCCCATGTTCTTTATTTCAATTTTTCTCCACCGTGGTATTGTTTCCAGGTGCCCTGTTGCAGTTGTGCTCCCTGTAGTCCCTTTGACGATTTCCCCAAAGAGTTATTTAATTCCACTGTTGACTTGATACTCACTTTTGCTTGCTCCCGTATGTCTTCCTCCGCCTGTCTATAGTGTGATTTTGGACCTGGCAATGGTGCCTGATGCTAGAAACACCATCCCAGGTCATGATGCTTCATGACTTCTCATGATTAACCTAACCAATGTGCATCACTATCCAGATGCCAACAAGTGTGGTTGCGTGAAAGGCCCACCCAGTTCCCCACTGACTACGCTTCACACTACCACTCAAATTCTATGACAGAACATAGTACACTCCCGAAAAAAACCACCATGCATGACAATCAAATACCGCTCCCAACAGTTATCAAGCATCAAGAAGCTACACCCCTGCAACCAAATTGTATATCACAGTACCAACCATCACATCATTGCATTGACAAATTGGCACACACCATCTGGAAATAGATCCACATACAAATCATGGGTACTTTCATAGTTCACATATCAACACAACAGCAAAGGTACTGCACACTATGAATTTTCCCCACGAACCAACCCCAGGCCCACCCTTTCTTTACGATCTGCCAGGCGGCTATGAGGGCAAGCAAGTGGCAGCTGAGTACTGTGTAAATCCCAGTAACATAGCATAACATGACTTGACATCGCAAAATCATGGAAGCCTGAGACTGCTGTCAAACAAAAAGAAGTTCAAGACCCAGTCTGACATAGTCTGTAATGTGCCAGAGTTGTCAAAGTGCTGTCGGGAGAATGGAAGCCGGCACGCACCAAGACAGAAATGGAACAGTGAAGCTGTGAAAACACACCTTCATGCTTCTGTGAAACCATTTGCCTACTTCAAGAAATCCTATCGGAAGGCTGTGCACTGAGATGTGTCCTTCCTGAGTGCATTTGCAGCACAAGGAGGCTGATAATCTGGGCAAGGTAATGCAGAGACCGCTGTAATCAAGGGCCTGCATACGGTTTATATAGATTGTGAAGTAGCAGAATATTATTAATGTTGTTGCATGCTCCAAATACTGCAAAATAACACCCTTCGCGCTGCACTGCACATCCCTAAATTTGATCATGTATCACAGGCCAGAAGAAACGCACACTGGCTCCCAGTCAAGGAAAGAATACATTTTAAAATACTCACACTCACACATAAATGCATCAACCACACTGCACCTCCCTACTTATCTGAAACCATAACCAAGAATGTGTCCCTCCGTCCAAAAAGAAGCCATCATGCTAACAAACTCCAAGTCCCCACTATTAAAAGAGCCAAAGCCGGCGGCATTGGCTTCCCTCACATAGCACCTTAGCTCTGGAATGCTCTCCCCAACTCACTCAGAGCAGAACCCTCTCTGTACTCCTTTCGTAAATCTCTCAAAACCACACTATTCACTTAACTCCCACCCTTGTCTTCACCCTCCCCCAACTGTACATTAATTATATATGTCTATAATGCCAGTTCTTGTAACCAAACTTGCTCCTGTAATGCAAACTATTCTGTAATATAATGTGTCTTGTAATCACTCTGCCTGCCTCTGAAACCAGTTTGATGTGTTTATCTGTAACAGCACCATGATGCCCACGGGCTGTTGTGCGCATTAAAAATATGAATAAATAAATAAATAATGCTTGTATGTATATGATTTATGAAGCACTAATATAGCTGGTAACAACTGACAAATGTACATAGAAGACGCACATATAGTGTTACAGGCAGGGGGCGGGGAAGTACATGTAGCTGTAAGCGATAAGTGGAACAAGGGAAAGGAAACTACAGAAAGGGAGAGTCATGGTTGAGTAGAGTAACTTTTCTGAAACTCGAAGCATTGATGAAAGTCTTGACTTTGCAGCTATGCGCTAGCTGGTACCATGCTATTTGAATCTTCCTGGTGATCAGTTGCTCAATGGTAAAGCTGAGAGATTTTGCAATGGACAAGAGCTGAGGCATGAATCTGTCAAGCATCAGACCAGTCATACAATTCTAAACTTGGGCATGCTTGGTACGGGTTTCTAGGAGAATTAATTTGGTCATTGTCATGTTGAACCTAAGGCAGGCTCTTCAGCCATTCCAGCTTGGATGCGAGGACGATAGTGCTCAAGTCAATGGATCTTGTTTATGCAATTGCTGATTATGTAAAGGTGCATGTCACCTGCTTATTCGTGTAGTTTGACACCGGTGACGGTGAGGACTTCCACCAGAGGTTCCATGTAGAGGTTCAATATGACATGGGACAGGATGGATCCTCATGGAAATGTTCATGTTATTGGGTGGCGCTGGGATATGTTGGGGTACCTCTGCAAGAGTTTGTCTCTGATCGAGAAGTAGGAGGTGAACTACTGCAGGACTGTTCCTTCGAAGTGCATGCCTGTGGAGAGAATGTTCAAGATGGGTATATGGTCAATAGGATCCAATGCAACAGAGAGGTTGAGCAGGACAAATAATTAGATGACTCCTTTATCCAGAGTGTGGAGGGCATTGTCAAAAACGTGGATCGAGGTGATCTCTGTGCTGCATAGTGATCTGCGTCTGGGTTAGCAGTCCTATAAAATATTGTGCTGAGTGATCATTTCATACAAATGGATGGTGACAGTCTTCTCATGTGTGATTGGGAGATAGTTGACCATGTCATCTGGGTGGACTGTGGTTGTTATCAGTAGGGGGATGGTCTTGCTCATGTATACAGTAATTATTGATACGTTGTGGGCTGGTGTGTGTGGCATGTATGTAATGTATTTGGAGCTATTGTTATTTTACCTATTGTGTCTGTGAAGAAATTGTTGATGGCATGCATTTGCCAGTGGATTGAGGTATCGTAAATTCCGGCATTGGGTCGATGCAGTGCTTCATGACCTATGCTCTCAATGGATGCTATGCTAAAACAATGGTTGTGTGGTAGTTTGCTTTGGTTGTGTTGATGAGTGTTATCGATGCTGAATGGAAGGGTTTCAAAGGGTGAGGACATCTTGTTCATCTCTTCAGATGGAATGCTTGCTGTGGATGAGTTTCTGTTGTGGCAAGGTGTGTGTTTGTTGAGTCAAAGTTTCAGTAGTGCATGACAGTTAGTGGTGTCAATGTGTTTTTGTGTGTGATGCACTGTGCACTGATATTATCATAGTGAAATGGAAGTGAAGGCCAAGGTGAGGCCTCCCGCCATTGCATGGGACACTACTTGAAGGACTTGTAGAATGTCCTGGTAGGGTTGGATTAGCCTTGGTGTGTGAGAGGGATGTGGTGGAGCAGGATGGGTGTCAATGCACAGTCTTTCCATTGCAAAGTTGGTGAGGGGGACACATTGGCTGGCTGGTGTGGTGTTTAATACCAGTTTGAGTGTGTTGTCTTTGTCATGGATTGGTTCTGTGCCGAGTTGCTTGATGTAAATGTTGTCGAGCAGTTCGAGTAGGGTCTTTAAGGTTTTCCTGGTGGGGGTTATTAGATTAGGTGGAACATGCCTATCTGAGTGGGAAGCAATAGGTTCCATGGATGCATTTGTCGCGTTTTCCTGAAGGGTGTGCGTCCATGCAGGATTACAGTCTCTCTGCCATTCTTCCCTTTGCCATCGTTGTAGTGGCTGCTGTAGTTGAAGTTTATTAAAACACTTCGGCCTTCAGAGATTGCACAAATCAGAGCTTAAAACCATAAATCAAACACAAGAAAAATAACATGAAACATAAGCATGTAAATGTACAATGATTATCAATCTAGTATTTGCATACGTTTCAGTGAGCAGATACATAGAAAATACATGACAACTTGGCTATATTGGCATAAGGATGAACAATTGAGTTCCAGTATAAAAAGTGTGTTTATCTAATCAAATGTTACAAAGTGAAGAGAGCAACCCTATTGTCTTCCAATTGTCTATGTGTACAGTGAATACTATGGATTGCCAACCACAATTTTCAAAATAGATGGAGCATATGCCAGCTTATTACAGATGCTCAGAAAACGGGGGACGATTAATGTTACCATATCCCATGAAAATACAGTCTCTGTTGCCAGAGGAACACAATTAATCAATCTGTAACCTGAGTACAAATTACAAGTCATGCAATGTTTTGAGCCCGTGCCCCACTTTCTGGTGCAAACAGGCTAGAACATTGTTCCTTAGAGCTTCTCTGGGTTCATATCTCACAGGCTTCTCCACATCAGTGATAATTATGTTCCTCTTATCTTTAATTCATTCATTGTTGTCGTTTGTGATCACCAGCATTTGGGATTTTCTTAAGTGAAGATCACTAGACATAGGAGTTCTTTGCTTCCGGTCAGTGATTCCGGCTAGATTTGTATGAGGCTGTACTGGTTGAAGTAATTGGCCTGCCATATTTGGCGGTGATACGAGCAGGGAAGACAAGAGTAGAGGTTCACGCTCACCCTGTCATTTGTTACCAATTTTTCCTCTAACCATATTTTGTCCCTCGCTGCTGTTGAGATAGGTACGGTAGTTAAGCAGTACCTGTCCACTGTTCTCTGGTAAACCTTGGGCTCGCCCTGAATGACTGACTCATGACATTGCTGAAAGTCCTTTACATTTTCAGTTAGGTTGAGATTTATAGTAATATGCTCCCTTAGACATTGCCAGTCAGATGAATTTTGCAGCTTGAAGACGGTTGTCTGCCAGGTTGAAGTGATATCGCACAGGTGAGTCATAGGGGGCTTCGGCAGGGGTTTCTCTGTTGTTGGTGTGACCACTGTAACTCCCACTGCAAATCCTGCAGATATGACTCACTTTTGGTCAAATGAAACTACCAACATTTGCACCATAGTTTTCAGGCTTCATTTTAGCTTTCCTAGATAGCTTGATAGACCTAGGTTCGGTGAGCGCAATCGCCATCAACTCCTGAGATACTATTGCTCCTGCAGACTTTTCTTGGATGGAAAAGGGAGGTGGGTTTTGGGGACAGGATCCAACTCCAATCTCTAGCTCTTGTACCCCACTGGCTTTTCACCTTTGTAACCTTTCCAAAATTTGCCATGTCTCCTGCTCTCAGATCTCTCAATCATTGTCTTCTCCTTGCGCTCCTCTGCAAGACCTCTGAGAGCCGACTTGCTCTTGGTGATGAAGGGCTGGAGGGAGGAATGTGTTCTAATAGTTGCTGTTTGGCTTCTCCAGTATAAAGGGGGCAACCCCACCACCCCCCATGACAGTAGCAGTGATCTTGGTTTGGATGCAAGATTTATCTTCTGCATGAGTCATTCTAGGTGAAACATCTCTAGCACAGATATGAGCATTTGAGCCTGCAGATTACTTCTTGTTCTACTTCAAAGGTGAAATAATGAAACGAGCAAGAATGATAAACAAACAGAAAAACAAAAAGCCCAATAATGGGATGAACACACAGATGTGGATAAGCGATACAAGAACAAATATGGGAGGTGTAAAAGGCTACCTCACTCACACATCACACATCATGCTGAACCACTATACTTCCAGTGTTGTAACACACTGTAAAACCAGCCAGACTGGAAAAAGCATTACTAGTGCGACATCCCCCCTGCCCATTGCACTTCCAGTGTTGTAACAGTTTGTAACACTAGCTAAACTGGGAAGGGCATTACTAGTGCAACATGCCCCTTACCTATACTATGGGCACCTCTGCTGAGCCCTCTGCTCCTCTCAGAGCCTCCTGCACCTCCTAATGAGAGGGATACCAGCACCAGGGGTGGGATAGGCACAGCGGCTAAGCACCAAACCGCTCGAAGAAGGAGCAGCGGGCCCCCACTGTGTCATCCATACAGACGGGGAAACAGGCCTCCTGAGAAGAAGAAGTGGAGAAGGGCTACTGCCTACCCCAGCGAGGTAAGTCATGTAGGACTGGACCGACAAGCTGCATCGTGGGTGTGAGCATGCTGCTACGTGCACGCTCACACAACGTATGATTGCACCAGCCCTAGCCTTACACAGATTGGGACACTTGATTTCTGTTGGTAGAAGATTTGTACATTCTGTAACCTGTAGGGATGAGAATATTCATGAGGTGTGTGGAGGTAGGGATGAGACTTGTCTCTGTAATAAAGTGCGTGTCTAGATTGTGAGTGTGATGAGTGTGTGGCATGTTATACTACAGAGTGAGCACTGACAAGCACAAGGTTGTTTGTGTTTTTTGAAGATAGAGTATGGGTGTTGATGAGCGGGATGTGGATGTTTCTGTTGCTTAAAGGTGCTTGGGAGTAGGGCACATTCTGAGGGCTTGCTTCTCTGGTTGAGGTGCAGGATGTTTATCGGGAGGTATAATCTGCATGCTGCTGGGCTACTTGGTTTCCATGTCCTCAAATAACCAAACAAGAACTACCCTTGTTTTTGTCTGCCTTTCTCTTTGGACAAGTAGGTGATAAACTAGAGCTAAGAAGGGAAATGAAGTGATGGGGCAGACAAAAAGAGTTTGAAACTATTATCAGTGATGATCAGGCAGGTAAGGCATTGAGCTGTCAGCCCCCCCCCACCTGTTGTGTGAGGATGATATACCTTGGGAACCAAAACCTGACGAGTCAGTGAATAATAGTCTGACAACAGTTTACATTTTCTGGAAACACAGATCACAGTTTATTGGAGCATACAATACATAGGGGCAGTCCCAGCCCTAAAGCACCATGGTTCCTGACCATCCATACCACAAAATGCCTAGCCCCCAAAAAGTGGGGAAAACTGACTGTTCCAGTGTCCCATTGCCGCCTCCATGCATGTCGGAAGGCACCGGACATTTGCACCAGATTGGTGCACAGAGTGTTCTCCCTCGGGCCACTGCACATGAAGGTGAGGAGTCTCCAGTGTCCATAGGGATCCAATGCCCATCGTCCGACTTTGGCTCTAGTACGGCCATTGGGAAACCACCCACGGTTCCAGCCGCAGCTTCCTCCCCGGCTAGGACTACCCCTAACTCTGCCACGCTTTGGGGGTGGCCCCCACGCTATACATAATGCCTTCATGCTCCAACCACTTACCATCCCGCTCCGTTGGTGATTTAGTGGCCACACAGTGTTCCTTGCCATCCCATGACAAGGGGCCATTAATTCATCCTAAATCCCTGAGAGAACCCTCCCCACAGTAATTGCCTATCCCCAGTACTCGGGTGCTCCTACGGAAATTCAAGGAGCACCTCTCTGTCCACCGGGTGTGGCCCCATCGGCCAAGCCGCCTCATTACCCTCCTTTTTGCCCTCCTGCCGCCCTGAGTCCCCCCTCAGTTTTTGAGCAGAAAATGGCTGGGTGGCTTCCTCCACATCTAAAACATTGATGAGAGAACCGACACTTGCTCCCCTAGGTGCAGGTCCCTTTATTGAATAGCCTACATTTTTTCACCTCCCTCAATTGCCTGTTGACTTGCTCTCTCCTATCTGCTCTCTGATTTCCTTCCAAGCATAACCTGTTGGCCTGTTCACCCCTCCCTGTCTTGGAGGGAGTGGCTGAAATGGCCGCCACTCCTTCTTTTGGACCTCCTTATTAATACTTTCCCCCCCATGCTCGCTTGCTTCCCACATCATTAGGCAGGCTGGTCCTATCTTTACCGTCTATAAACTAAGTCCATGCATCCGCATCTCTGTCATCCCACCTCATGTCTGGTACCCGGGCCATCCTCCTTCTAAAGGTTCTATCATAGTGTATCCAACCCGTATTCCTGTATTTGTCATACTCCATCATAATGATACTGATCAAACGGCAATACCCAATTCTGAATGTTCTCCTCTGGTCTTTCCCTCTCATCCCTCTTTCTGTCCTCGCCCCGCAAATGTTAAGATGTGGTACTGCGTTTTTGGTCTCGCAACTGCACCTTGTGTCACATTGCTCTCTTTCCCAGATTCCAGTAGACCCGATGGTGTTTGTAGAGTGCTGACCACTGTCTGTGCCGCCCTACCTTTCCCAATCGCCCGTTTCTTTTGGGTTGGTGTACTTTGGACCGCCAACCCTGCCCCCACCATCGAACTTACCGGCGTCCAAACCCCCTCCTCCCCTGCTTGGTCCTGTATGCCCCCCTAGGAGTTGGGCCATTCACTAGGGGTACATGCCTAAGTGGGGGACGTGTGGAACTGCATGCCCTTGTGCTACCCCGGTATGCTGATTGGGTAGCGGCCCATTTCCTTCACTCAGCATTTTTTCTGCCCAGTCTGGGTGAGGTGTAGGATGTTTATGGGGAGGTATAATCTGCATGCTGCAGGGCTACTGGTTTCCATGTCCGCAAATAACCAAACAAGAAATACCCTTGTTTTTGCCTGACTTTCTCGCAGACAAAAAGAGTGGGAAACTGTTATCAGTGATTATCAGGCGGGTAAGGCAGACATCATGTGACTTTGATCCATTTGCAAGAACTTTGATTTTTATTTGATTTTGGGAACTTATAACGCACTTGAAACGGAACAAACCGTATAATGGCACAGAGGAATTTTGCTTAGACGAATATCCAGAATTGTATTAATACCACATTCCATCCAGGAGGATAAAACAAAAACAATTGCAGCAGGCCCAGAATAACGAAACTTTATTTATACAAATTCAGGGCTTTCCGAAACTGACACAGGGAATCCAGAGTCCTAATTTCCCTGGGTAAACTTTTACAGAGAACTGACCAATTTGAGAACAAAATGCTGTAAGTCAGCGTAGGAAAGTATAGAAAAGGCTGGGGCAGAAAAAGGGTGGGGCAGAAAAAAAGCAGGCACATGTTAGCAGTGAATAGTATCTGGTTTGGACAGACGTCGCGTGACCTTGATCCATTTGCGGACCGATTTGAAAAAACACAGGTGTGCAATCTGCTCATATAATGTCAGGTGCCTGTTTGGAATGCAATACAGAATACGCGCTGTGTGGCCTTTAATCTCTCTCGTCGAGGAACACACAGGTGTACTGTCATCTTAGTGGCCCTTGATTCAGAGAGCATTGCGAATTTCTCCGACAAGTCTACAACAAAGCAATGTGTGTTATTTGTACATGGGATACCGTTTGCTGGTTGGGGGTATGTGCAGTCATTTAGAGATCCCTAAACCAGGTGGTCCCACCACCAAATAAAAAGAGGATCGAATCCAAAATAAATTAAGAGACCATCTTCCAGAGGACAATCTTGATTCCAGACATTCATATTTTCTTTCCTTTGTATCTTGTTAACCACATTTGGTCACTTATTCAGAGGTGCATGCAGGAAGCATAGGGAAATCTCTTATCACCAACGTGGCAAGAAACCTCCCATCATCACTTTACCTATGTCTATGTCCCTGACCCATGGGGCTCAACTAAACGTTCTTTCCCGGCCTTGATCACTGCCCATTCCTCTGTGTTGAAAGTTATGGCAGAGCTCCAAGCATCAAAAATGAGTATCCTTTGCACATTCTGCTTTCCAGGGAGATGTAAGCCTTCCATTGTATGCCCCTTATTTCCCCCTTGCATAGTTGTGTTTTCTTTTAAGGGGTGCTGTTTCCATATTGTATCTTATCCTTGTGATCCACACGCATCTTTGCAAACTGATTCTCCAGCAAGCGTCCCCTTGTTCACCTGGTGGTTGAGCAGACAAAGTCAATTAATAAGGTAGCGGTGACAGGAGTAGAGTCCAACAAAATATTACTTAATATCTGGAGGGCTGTTCTAAAAATAGACACTTTACCTATGCATAGTAAGAAAAGTGTAGAGTCAATTGATAGATCATACCGGATACATATGGAAAGGAGGGATTTTTGCATATCAATCGCTTGTTTATAATTCTCTGCAGGGCCGACTCCAGTGACTTTCATTGACCCAAATAAGTCCTTTCCTTGATGGAATGCATGTGAGTTGAATATCTATCAAGCACCTATTAATGGAATGTGAAGGTACGAGAACAGTGGGCTTGAATTATTTCTCAGATAATATGCAATATAACTTACTGTGTGTTGTTTTCCTGTGGAATAGGTTAGACTGTACCAAACAAAACTGCAAAAATCCTTGTGGCAAATTTACCACAAAATGATAATTAAGAATTAGGTATGAGTTCCAGCAAATACGGCTTTGAGCTTAACATAAATGACTGGGTAAGGATCGTTATGTGGTTTAGGAACTTCAAGTGAATATATGCCTGAGAAGGTGGAGTGGTCGGGAATGGAGGAGTGCAGGAGTCACTGTCACTTGATTGAATTTAAGGTTTGTTGCATTCAGAAATATTCATGAATTAATGATTTATTTTAATATTTTAATATTGATGGTAGAATATGTTTTCGTTATTGTGAATGGTTGCAAATTGCTAAATGGTCATATTTTAGATTAATAAGATTGTCTTAAGGGGGCTTTTGGGAAATCATATGTAAAATAAGAGCTGTAAGATGATGAGTATGAAATGAAGGCGGAGGACAATTAACTGCTGTGTTGGGTGCATAAATGCTGCCCAATATCAGGAGGTTTCCCCCGTACAAGAAGTATTCATCTTCCCACATCAGCAATTGAAGTATCCATGCAATATTGCAAGCTCTTGTGAAATAACAAAGAGACACACTAGGGCCCTCATTACGACCCTGGCGGAGAACCATGGTGCAATTTGCACCATGGTCCATGGCGCTAAGCTGCCAACTCCGCCATGGTGGTTGGCGGACTTACCGCCCCATTCCGACCTTGGCGGGGCGGTAAGTCCCCAATCCCCATTTACCCTTCCCCATTCCCATTTTTGCCCCATAGGGTATAATGGGAGTGGGGAAGGCGTTAATTACGCCACCGTAAATTACGGTGGCGTAATTAACAACAAGTCTCGTAGCGCCATGGATTTTTCCGCCTGGAAAAAGCAGGCGAAAAAAGCACCATGGCGCTACGGGAACTCGTAGTCAGGCGGAAAGGTACGCCATGCTTTACGCCGGCGTAAACCCCTTTCCGCCAGGGTCGTAATGAGGGCCTAGGTCTTTGTGTCAAAGCACCTAGACATTTGTCATCATTTTGACAAAACTCAATTACCATTGCCCAATCCAATAAATATGTGGTATGTACATGGTCTGTATGATTTAGAGTCATGTGGACCTATCTGTTATTTCCATTTTGGACTATCATAGGACTGCTTTGGGGGCATGCATTATTACTGCATGACACGGACACAGACAGACATGGAAATATTGACCCAAAACATTGGAAAGATTAATACATGGCCTATCCTGGAAACAGTATCACAAGTATCAAAAGTACAATATATAATGTTTAGATTCAAGTCCTGGACATTCACTATTCACCTGACATAAAGGACACATCGTATGTCTAGGGTAGGTAATGTAAATTAGACCATGCTTTCTCTTCTCCAATTTAGACAATCAGAAAGTGTAGAATACCAACTCTAATGGCCACAAGAACACGTTTTCGTCGTTTTATAACTTCATGGATTGTGGAATGGATGCCTTAAAGACCAAAAGAAGCCTGTAGTTGATGCCACTCTAATGTTCTGTTTTCAGATCTCTAGATAATCAACAATTTTGGAATGGAGGCTCTAGCCATCAGTTAAAGGCTGCATTGCAAGCTTCGCTTTGTGATATATACACATTCTACACTGTGCAAGATATGCATACGCTCTGTCACAGGAGCGCCCATGTCAGGCATCCCACCCTGCAGAAGGTCTTGCGGCGTTAAAACACTCAACATCAGGCTGTACTGCCTGCTAGTTGGCCTCCACCCTCATTAGAGGCCCTCGACTTCAGCACAGAACCAATAACTAGGATTGAAGTTACTTACCACAGATTAGAGCCCTCTTGTGCAGACTCTAATGCCTTGGTGGAACCTTTGGCGAACACCTTTCCTTTCCACTGATGCCACAGCTGATTGCTATGCAAAAGGATGCCAAACGTCAAACAATTGTAACATTCCATGTTGATGTGACTATTGCAAATAAACAATCGTATTTATTTGTCTTTTTTTAGTCAGTGGCACATACATAGCACAGCTGGACTTCGATCTCCAGTTTCCTGTGGGCCTTCCCACATGGACCTTTCCACGCACCTCCACACAATAGATCGAAACCTTGGCCTTGGTGGTCTGGATCTGCAGAACTCTGCTGAGATTGCTCGCCAAAGAGATCAGTAGTAAAAAAAAACACGTTTAGGTTCTCGTGTTATTTAGTAATGGGGTCATTCTCTTTCCGATGATGCCAGGGGTGTGACTGGCTTTCCCTGTTTGGTGATCTGTGGAGAAACCACAATCCGAATCATACAACAAGGTGTCTGATCCAAGTGACCTCCTCAAATTCAGAGCGTCTCAGTGTATCCCACTACTCTTGAATTGTTCCTAGTCCCTCATAGCCACCATCCTACCTTAACAGGAATGGCACTGCAATGCCACCTAGCAAGGTCACCAAAATCAATGCATGATCATAAAATACATGCCTTTTATTCAGCAACACTATACAAAGTAATCTTTGTAAAGTCTTTTCAATCTATGCTTTAATTACAACAGAACATTTGATCAAATGAACAGCGAGAGAGTGTAGGATCTCTATTTGGAATTTGAAAGTTTTTTTGTTGATGTAAAACGGCCAGTTTAGACCTGGTTCTCAGAAAATGCAAAATGTTGTGCTTGGTAATTTAGGGGAACGACTTTGGACTAGTGACAGCCGAATGATGTCTTCTAAATATAGGTAGTGTGGAAAATACTAGTAAAACGGGCCAGGAGCGTAGACGAACCAATCATGCACCTATGTGAGATTTACTCAAGTAAGCCCTAGCAGTACTGAGATCCTTGGTAGATAAAGGCACACACAAAGGAGGCCATCGTAGAAGTGCCAGGGTTTTCCTGAGTGACTAAATAAAAACATGCAAAACACACCACTATTCTACTTGCACGATGAGCACAAATGGTAAAGTATGCATTTTCGGCATTATGGAGCTATACCATTTCGCAAACATTGGTAGTTAGAGAAACAAATAGCACCACTAAGAAAAGATTGCATTTTCATAAATCTTTAGGCGTCTGACTTGTAATTCCCCTAGTAGTATGATATAACAAGACCAAGGTTATGGCAGACGAACCCATTGCTATTTATTTCACAGGCGTTGAGGTGGGGGCAGAAGTTGGGATTCCAGATCCCATTACGAGTTCTTGGTGGGATTTGAGAGAGGGTGCCTGCTGCTAAGGTTCATAGTTGATTTTGCAATGGTTGACCCACAAGTATTTGCAGGTCATGTCCCAATTTTCAAACACGACCAAAGATGAGGGACCCTTGATATCCAACAGGGCCATTCTACTAAAGAATACATTAAGACCGCGAGTGAAATGCTCGAAATGTGTTTTTACAGACTTCTATTTGAAAGTTTTTAATTGGGGGTTTACAGCCTCCCTTGTCCACTACAATCACCTACCGCTAAACCCCTACTCCTCTACCCCCACATACACATATACATGAACATGTATATGTATATGCAATAGGTCGATTATGACCAAACGTGCACATCCCAAATGCTGACTTTTAAGCGAAGGCTCTGAAAACACGTAATATGGTGTACAGGAGGGCGGAGAATCCTCTGACAGGCCCAGAGGTCAGAGCTCACCCTCGAGTACCTGTAAGACAAGATAGCTGCACGTTGAGAAGGATGGGGTGCAGGATTCTCTTACTCCGACACAATTCAATAAGGACAACTCAATGGTTTGGCAAAGGGAAGTCCGTTTAATGACAAGTACAAAAAACGGGGAAACAAATGGAAATCAGCAGTGTTGCGTTCGCCTGCCTCGCTTCAGCTTCCAAATTCTTCATGCAAACAGTAACATTTATAGTAAATTCTCGTCATCATTTACGTGTAACACTCATAAGGTTGACATGCAATTCTATTGGTTGGAAAAGGGTAACTTAAGTATAGGTGCTATATCTGTATATGGTAACAGAGCGTGAGGATTGGATAACTCTTATCGGGTGGGTGTCTACGCCCATCCCTCTACTTCATTCGTGAGAGACGTCACTACAACTACGAAGTCTTATTGGTTCTACAAGCTATAGGACCCTCGATTATTTGGTCCATTGTGATTGGGTAGGTTACACCCCTAAGCATAAATCTCCACTTTAATTAGCAGCATGGAGAAGGGACACCCAGATGCGGAGTGCCCCTAGATTCACCCTACCTCCCTTTAATCAATCAGTACTTTTAGGCCATGTGTCAATTAGTTGGCTGAGGATGACCTCGAAACTGTAGTTTCTTATCAGGAAAAGTTATGGCATCCTCGGGCTCTGGGTGACATCAGACATGGGTACCTCTTCACCCTTGGCTGGCCATGTGTCTGTTCACCGTGAATCTGCTTCATTTTCCTTGTATTTGTGTATTTGACTCTGCCGTAGCCTCGCCACCTGCCTGGGGCCTCTTTATCCTTCAATGGGTGGTTGGTATGCTCTGAAGTTTCGATTCTCTGAGGCTGCCACTCTTCTCCCTTCCTTAGGTTGACCTCGAATTCCCAGGCATTGAGCTGCTTCTTACCGAGTTTCGATTCCGCTCCTTTCTTTGGCTTTGGCTGGAATATGAATCTTGGCCTTGTTAAAACCTTTGCTGCCTGGGTTTAATTCTGCTTTTACACAATGGAGTCACACTTATTTATTATGCTTCATTGAGGTAGATATATAATTGTCGCATGCCGCTCTATTCTTCTACTAAGCTTTGCAAGCAGTACCGTTTTCTTAGCTTTGTGCGTTCCAAGCCTATTTACAAGCGTTAGCTGGTTGAAGACTTCCATCTTGCTTCACAGCTACTTTTCCTTACATCTCTTTGTGTATCAACATCGTTTCTTCTTACACATCCATTACATCATTATTCTTTGTATTTTGCCCTTGTGTGTCATCTTTTGTCCGTGGTTTATGTTCATCTGTGCATCTGTCTGGGCTCTTATGTCGTCACCATTTGCCCTCCATTAAGACTCTTCGGGGACAGTTTGTAAGTAGTCTTCATTTCATGTCAGCTGCTGGTACGGTTGTCTCAGTGGGTACCGAGCTGCCCATGGTTGTCTGGTTATAGGCAGTTCAACAGGTATTGCTCTTCTGATGGGCACTGGGCAGAGGCTTAGTGCAGCTCTCTGTTGGTTCAATTGCTCCTCATATGTCACATGCCTTGGCGAGTCTGTTCCTGGTACTTCAAACTGTGGGACTGGGGTGCATGCTATGTCTGGGACATCCTCTACTCTCCCCCTTCTGGTCGGTTCATCAACCACTTCTGCATCCTCCTTTGAGTTTGTCTTATTTCGCTCTTCTGCTTCTTGTTCATCTTCTTCTGGGCTTGTACACGATGGTGTGAACGTATTTATTTTGGAGTCCATATTTTTATTACTCCTTTCAGACTTCCTGCTGTTTTTACATGTTTGTTTTTGTTCCAGGTCATGAGCTGACATTGTCCATTTGGGCTGCAATAGATCCACTTCCCTTCATACCTTTGTCATTTTCTGGGATACACAAACTTTGTTCCTTCTGGCGCAAATTCACTAGCCCTCACACAGTCTCTGATTTCTTCATCAGTCAGGTCTCTGGGCTTCCATCCTGGTTTGACATCGACCACGATCTTCATTCCAATGGCTTTCTTCGCAGTCTTCCGGCACTGTGTGACGATTATCTTGATAACACAAAATCCTAGTAGTATCATTACTGGCAGGGCTCCCAGAATTTTGAATATGTCTGCCATCCATTGTGGGACCCATAGAAATAGTGTTCCAACCAGCTGTCGTCATCAACCTCTTCGGTTTCATTGATCATCTGGTTCTGCAGGTTTGTCAGCATACTTATGGCTTCTGTTAAAGTTCAATTTTCTTCATCATGCGAAAGTATAAACGTGCAACATGATTCTCCGATTTTTGCGCCAACACCTCCATCCATTGCAATTATCATGTCGAGTACGTATCTATTCTGGAGGGTCATCAATCGGATTGCTCTCAATTCTTCTTTGATTGTGTTTAATCCTTTTATGGTGGTGTTGATGGTCTGCAATAACTCCCATCTGGTTATCTGCAACCATTTCGTATTTACTCCAACTTGGATATGTGGCAAGAGTATTGTTGTGAATACTGATGAGGTGAGGCTAAACAGCATGTTCTCGTAAGGTATTGCATAAAATGCTTCTTCTGATTTTGCAGAAAAGTAATTCTCTCTCTTCATTCGGGATACCAGTTCCACAGACCTCCTCTTCCTCATGTGAGCATTTACCTTTAGGAAGCTGTCAATACTCAGGTCTCTTTTTGGGATCACTTGTGCAGGAACATGGATGCTCACTATCGTGCATATGCCTCCTCAGTTTTTCGGCAGCCTTATGTATGCTTTGGATCCACACGCCCAGTAATGGTCCATAATGACTGCGGTTCCCTGAGTCATTCTTGGAGGTTCCGCAGTTTTGATTCTCTCCCACCTTCCTCGTGCCATTGTTCCTGAAGCACAATTTTGGGCTTTCCAGTGGCACTATCTGCAGGGGTCCTCCTCTGTCTTCGACCCACGTTAGCAACTTCACCAACTTTGGCCATCGAGTTTTTCACAGTTTTTGTGAGTTTTCTATTGCTTACTTGCAGGCTCCAAGGACCATCCTAGCTCGGCATATCACTACTCCTTTCTCCCACCCGTTTGGAGAAAGCACTGTTCCCCAAATCTGCATCTGGCCTCTATTCTTCCAAGTTTGGGCTTCTTCTGGAGTTTTACTGTGGACGTTTAGTCTCGGGTTTATCTCCCATCTTGTTCCTGCTCCTTGCGCTTCTGGCTTTGCATACTTGATCACGTGATTCCTGGTATGGGCTCTGTTTCTTGTCTTAATGTCCTGGACATAGTCATCTTCATCAGGATATGCTGTTTCTTTTGCCCATATCAGTGAGGCATCTCTTCCCATAAACTGTCCTCTAGTGTTGCACATTGATATGTGTGACAAACAGTGTGCTGTCGTGACATCAATTTCTACCGCTACGAAGATCTTGGATTTTCTGTACGGTAGGAGTGCACAGACAAAGCATTCTCCTTCAGCTTTTCTTCTTCCGACCTCTTTCATGTGTTGGTACCAAATGCTATTTCCTAGATGTGCTGTGCTGTCAAGGTAATCGTTCAGTTCATTGTTATCTTCATGCGGGCTTCTCTTGATTCTTAGTGTCTTTCTGTAGTTAGCCATAACTGCATCTGTAAATGCGTTGGTGTGACTTTTGCCTGCTCGAGGACTCTCGGGCATGCTTGTTGGTGATGCAGGTTTCATTGTCTGTATTGCTGTGATAAGAGGTGGTTTTGCATTTCTCTTCCTCTCCTCTTGTATTCTTTCGTAGAGTGACTTTATCCACCATCCGTCTGGCATCGGGCCAACATAAGGTCATATCGTGGGCCTGTTTTTTGCCATTTTCATTGGAGCTGGTATGCTTGTCACTCTAGTCTCTGTTGTTTTATTTCTCAGCTCCTCATGTAGTTTCCTTGTTTTAGCTATAACCGGGAATAAATGATCTATCAGCATTTGTGTCTCTGCAGTAAATTCTCTTGTAGCTGCCTCCATCTTCTTGAGGGCTTTTGTTATGTCGTCCTTAGTTGGTTCTTCACTTGATTCTTCTTGGTCACTTCCACTATTTTCTGGGACTCAGTGTTTGGTAGGCAGTCTTGTACTTTCTGTTGCCATCGTTTGGGGTTCTGAAGCCATTGAAACTTGCCCCTGTTTGTGTGCATTCAGTGTGTGTGTGCGTGTAGTGGTCAGTGCTAAATTTTCAATCATTTCACGCTGACCCTGTCTCCAGCTTTTCTCTTCATTTGTTACCTCAAGTGTGTATAAATCACTGCTAATTACATTCAATTTTAGGTTGTTTACTTTACCATCAGATTTTCTTGGGACTGGAATTACTATATAGGGTCTAGGTGCTTTTGTGGGACTCATGCGTACCTCATCTGGTGGGTGCACTGAAATTGGGACACTTCGTGCACCAATGAAAAATGCAGTTCTGATTGTTAATGACAGAAAAAGAATTATAATTACTATGCATATACACATAACTGTGCGAAACGACAATTTGCAGCATTTTCTTCCAGGAAAGTGGGGGCGCCCCTCTATTTGTGGAAAAACCAGGTTGCTGTTATGGACCCCCATCTCAATCATGTTAATGTCAGTGTTTAATTCCTTTCACTTACTCCATTATTGTTTCTCAGAAAATTTGTAACATAAAGTCACTTGTGCTTCGTAAGTGTCCCCCGTCTTGCGGGTGACGATTGTCTCTGGTTACGGGATCCAGTTCCCTTGCTAGACTATGGAAAAAGGTTAGACTAACACCTTTGGTGGGGCACGTTCATTATGCATATTCGAAATAGGTCAATTCCTAATCCACCCCCCGAATTTGCTCAGTCCTGAAGACATACTGGATCCTGTTTAATGTAAACGTGGAAAAATGGCAAAAGCGGTTAACACTTAAAATTAAACCAAAAATAAAATAAAAAATGAAAAAAATAAATAAAATAAAATAAAACAAAACAGTGAAGTTCTCTTCTCTGCTCTTCTCGCTCTGTCCCATGGCGGAAAGATGAAGAACTATGTCTCTGTCCCCTCGATCTGTCCCTCGGTGGAGAGATGAGGAACTGTGTTGTGTCTCTGTCTCTTGGATTTGTCCCTCGGTGGAAGGTTTCACTGGAATCTCCGTAGATATTCTCGTTGGAAGTTGGACAGCTCCACTTGGAGCATGATCCCATGGAGGAGTGTTCCCATGTTTGCAACATTTGCTGGATCTCTTGTGAAGGTGATGACATCAACCTCGGCAGGTCTCCCCACCATTTCTGGATAGTCAGTGACTGGGCGGAATAGGACATGGTGGGCCAGCCGGCTGTCCTCAGGAGACAGGAGCATTGTCCTGCTTTGCTGGTTTCTAGATCCTAGGCCTTTCATTTGACGTGAACAGTCTTTACACTTTCCTGCTGCGTGGATTGCCACTACGTAATTGAGCTCGATTCACAGTTGGTTCAAATGTTCAGTGTTTCTTGGATCTCTAATGTACGTGAGTGTGTCTGTGGTTCTCCCGACGAGTCCTGGGCATTCCTCTATGATATGAAAGAAAAGTGTGTACGTGAGTTCATTTATGATCACTTGTGGTGGAAGCATTTGTGTCCTTATCACTGTATTTGGGCAACTCGGCGAAGGCATCCGCGATGACAGTCAATAGTTGCCGGACTACTTTCTTGCTAGCAGGATCTCGAACAAAGTATGTGACACAGCTACTCTCCTTATAAGTGACGGATAAGATAATACCACTAACTGGAAGTAGATGAGTACATCCCATGTGAGATTTCTGCTGGGAGATACCATGAATTCTGCGAAGCAAAGTCTTGTTGGTTGCTTCAGGACCTGTTTTATTCTCTTACACAGAAAGTCTTTGCTCACAGTCTCGCAGAGTTTTGTTTTCCAACAATGCTTAAGTGTGGCTTGGTTCAAAAGTTCGTATTGTCAATGCATTGTGGCTTAGATGAGTAGTTTTCTTCTTCACCCTGCAACTAAGATGCACAGAGTGTCCATTATGTCCTTATCCCCCTTTTTGCTTAGAGGATATGTCCAGTTTAAAGCCACAATTTTCAAACAGAGTTCTTTTGTCTTGGCTTTGCTGCTCATGCGTCCTTGTTCCTCATCATGGATCTCGTCTGCAGGTGCTGAGGTTCTTCCCCATTGTCTGTGATTTCTTCACAGTGGGGTGCAGCTAGAGGGATCTCACCGATATAGGGTTTAATGTCCTTAAGGAAGATCCATGCTCGACTGCCTTGCAATTTAACTGCTGACGGAGTGCAGTCCTCGACGATAAAAGGGCCATTGAATCTTGGCTCATCCCACCTTTTTCTAGTGTGGTTCTTTACTAACACGGCATCACCAGGGAAGATGATTGGCCCACATAGACCTTGAACTGTGTCTGTTTCAGCACCTCCTGCTGTGTCTTGTGTTGTGCTGAACCCTTTTTGTTGTCGCTGTACTTGGTCTGAAACGATAAGAAGGCTTGATGTCATGCAGTTCAGGTATTCTGACAATTCGGTTCCCAGGACCTCTTGAGTTGACTGGGCATCACATCTAGCTCTATTTAGTGGAGTAAGGGGGTGTTCATTCTCCTTCCTGTGACTATCTTGTGCGGCATAAGATGATGGCCGTAGCCTGGTTGGTTCCGCAGTGCAACCACCCCCTCTTTAGAGTAAACTTCAACTTGGCTATCCTTTCCTTTAACAAGCCATTGAGCCTCTCACAAATACCATTACCTTTCCGGCTGATACGACAACGAGAACTTGTCCTTTATACCAAGCAGCAAGCTAATCTGCTCAAAGACAGAGTTTACAAAATGAGCCCCATTGTCGGATCTCATCACCTCGCACACCCCCCCATCTAGGGAACACTTCCCTCACCAGGAATTTGGCAGCACAGGTTGAGTTTGGGTGTGTACAGGGACATGCTTCTATCCATATCTAGAATGGACACACCACTACAATTAAATACCTGTACCCGTTACACACTTGAATCATGTCGACATACTCGATATGTAAGTGCTGAAAAGGCCCATTTGGCCAGGGGATGACTCCTCTCATTACTTTTAATGTGTGCCCAGAGGTGAATTGCTGGCAGATTATGCAGTTCACCATGAAGAATGCAACATGCTCTGCTAAATTCGGTATAAACCAGTCTTCTGTGAGCGTTGCAGCCAGATTTTCTTTTGTCATGTGAAATGGGTAATGCAGTTGTTCCAATGCTATTTTTAGTAGGGCTACAGGCATTACTGGTTTACCAGTGCTGTCCTGCCGCCGCGACCCAACTGAGGAGTTTAAAGAGCACCCTTGACGCTTCCACAGGTTCTTTTTGTCCTGTGGTACCTCCTCTTGAATCTCCATCAGTTGAGTCTGCCCCATATTACTGTAGGCTTCTGGGGTGGCTCGAGCTACCATCATTTGTTCATGGGTGCGTGCCACTTCTACTTCCATGATCATTTAATTCTTGCATGCCACACGCTTGACCTCCGTGTCTGCTGCGTGATTTCCGTGTGACACAAAATCTGTCCCGTGAGTATGGGTGGCGCATTTCACGACTGCTATGCCCACTGGGAGCTGCAGTGCCTTTATCAGCCTGTCCAACAAGGCTGCATGCTGCACTGGCGTGCTGTCCTCTCGGAGGTAACCCCTCCTTTTCCAACGCGCTAAACCTGCATGTACTGTTGACATCACATAGGCGGAGTCGCTGTACACCGTTACTTCCTAATCTGCATGATTCTCAATGGCAAGTATCAACGCCAATAGTTCTGTCACCTGTGCTGAATAATGAGACGGTATTCGTGCACTGATGAGTATTTGAAATTCTCCGTATGCTATGTGTTTCATAACGGCAACACCTGTGTATTTTCTTGGTCGATTCTCAAAGAACTGTCAATGAAAACGATCTCACCCCCTTCCAGGGCATTTTCCTTCACCGTGGGGATTTCATCATAGAATTCTTCACAGTTTGCACAATCGTGTATCGGCTTGCCTTCAGTGAGTGGCTCACCTATGAACGTAGCTCGGTTTACAGTTTTATATCGAACTATTTTGATCGATGGATTAGATATAATCACTTCATAGGCTTAAGCCCTCTGTGATGTCAATGTGCCTTTTGGTTTCTCCAAGATGGCGAATAATGAGTGCTCGACGTAGAACGTCATGGAGCATCCCATTACAATGGTTGTCGCCTTCTCTATGGCGAATGCTGCGGCAGCTAAGCTTTGTTCGCATGGGAACTGGCCTCTCATCACTGAGTCCAGATTTCCACTATAATATGCCGGGGGCTTGTACCACAACAAGGTTTTTTGAGTAATCACTGCGATCATAACTCTGCCATCTGTGTGCGAGAACAGGTAGAATTCCTCTGCATAATTAGGAATCCCGAGACCTGGAGCCGTGCAGATTGCTCTCTTGAGTTCTGTGAAACCTTTGTCCATTGCCTCAGTCCATTCAATCTGTTAATTTGTCGCTTGGAACCAACTTTAGGGCCTGGAGTAAGGGGTTGCTATTCGAGCTGTAGTCGAAGACCCATGCTCTAACATAATTGCACAGGCCTAAGAAGCTCTGCATTTGCTTTATCGTAAGTGGCTTAGACATGTTCATGATGGCTTCAGCCCTCTCTGGGGTCACCTTTTTTCCTTCATGCGAAATTAACTGTACAGCACCTCTTGTTGACAGTATTGCAGCTTTTCATTTGTCAACCTTATATGCTTTCTCTGCCAACATGGTCAGTAGCTGGACAGAATCGCGCCTGCATTCCTCTTCAGTGGTGCTGCAGATCAGAATGTCATCCACATACTGCAAAACAATACTGTCCACTGCAATATTGCTTAGGTCCATTTGCAAGACTCTGTTGAAAATGAACGGGGATTCACAATACCCCTGTGGCAATCTCGTGCTCTTCAGATGCATTTGTTTGAATGTAAATGATGTCAGATCTTGCGTGTCACAGTGTAACGGGATTGAGAAAAAAGCATTTTTTAAATCAATCACCTTGAAGTATTTTGCCTCAATCGGTATGTTACACAAGATCATAGATGGATTAGGGACTATAGGGAACTCGGCTTCAACAATATTGTTTAATGCTCTTAAATCTTGGATCCTCCTTTTGATTTCTTGACGGGATAAATCACCATATTACAGGGTGATTCTGACACCACTAGGATGCCCTGATCCATCATGGCGGAAATTGTCTTTGCAATCCCTTCATCCGCTTCTCTGGACATGGGATATTGGCACGCTCTTGGTAAAATTGCTCCTTGTTTTAGTTTAATTTTCACTTCCCCTGCCCCTTTCAGAAGGCCTACATCATAGGGCTCTGTAGTCCATACAGAGACAGGCACCTGGGCCATATCGTCATCAAAGTATGCAGGACGGATCAATGCTAACATCATTCTCTGTGGTACTTCTCGTTTGATTATTTTGACCCAGAATATGAGACTAACTTCCAGCCTCGTCTCTTCTAAGTCAGGGTGTTCTTCGAACAGATCGTCATTGGTGACGTCAGTCACTCGATACCCTTCTTCAATGGCGATAATTGCACACCAATGTCTGCCTTCGTAGTCAAACCCTTTGACCATTGCTACCTTCCCCCGTACTGCTGCAATATGTATCATTAAGGGAAATACTTGTCCCCTTCTTCAAGCATGGGTAATCTTGGTCTGAATAGAAACTCGTCAGGAGTTCTCATGGTCCTATCTGCAAGACCCGGAAACCCGCCATAAGATCATGTATGCCATATGCAAATACTTCTGGTTCTAACGGTATAGCTCTCATGGCTATATGTCCGGAGTATGCTCTAATCATTTCGCACATGTTTTAATAATGCATTCCTGGAGTGGAGAATACTATGCCCTTCTCAGTGAACGATATAGTCATATTCAACTTTGTCATTAGGTCTCGACCCAACATGTTTACTGGGGTCTGACGTGAATGTAATAAAGGTACATTCATCTCAAAATCTCCTACAGAGACTGGGAGATTGTCCGTAAAGGGAACTCTGCTGTGAGCTCCTGTAAAACTCTGAGTATCTATGGCCTGGCCAGACAAGGAAAACTTACCTTCTCGTATGCACGAGCGTGTTGCACCCGTGACAACTAAGAAGGAATATTCTTTCCCCCCTATGACGACATTTACCCTTGGTTCCCTCTTAGGTTCTGGTGTCACTGATAGGATAGAACACATCAGGCTTCCCAGCGAGCTGTCCTATTTCATGTATAAATTCGGTCCACTGTATACTTGTGTATTTTCTCCATTCCCAGGGTTGCCTCCCCTTCCGGAGTTTGTGCCCTGAGACATTTGCGGTGGTGCCTGTTGGGATTGCCCTTGTGGTGGGTTCCCCATGTTCGATGGTTGAGCCTCTTGTTGTACACTTTGCTGCAAGCCTGGTGCTTGCTGCTGTACTGGCCGATTTTGTGCACCGCCCTGTTGTGGGATAGCAGGTGGATTCACCATGCCTTCTCCCATTCTTTGTCCATTTTGCCACGTGCCTTGGCTTCTGCAAGCGCGTGCCACATGCCCTGTCATAACACACAGCCAACATACTGGCGGTGGTCGGGCTATCTGTCCATATGACATTCTGGATTGCCCATCTGCACGTTTTGAAAGCCTCTTTGATTATTCTGGAAACCTCCCTGATTACTCTGCCATCCTCTTCCTCTGAATCCCCTTCCCCTCGGGTAAAATCCTGCATTTCCCTGGTTATTCTGCGACGGATTAGTCACCTGTGGTGTGTTCGATTCAGCTGGGCTGGTCAGCATGGGTCCTTCGAGAGCATACTTTGAGAGTTTCTTTTGCACCAGCTTCGCTTCCTCACCCTTACAAGATGCTTCCTTTTTTCGATTCTTTTCTTGCAACAATCTACAGTAATGTGAAATTGCCAACTGTATTTCAGCCCATGGTTTAGCTTCTACTTCTACCAATTTCTTGAGCTGTTTTTGCACCGGCTCTGGCAACCCTTGGCACAATATATGGTAAAATACAGGGATAGATGTTGTCCAAGATTCATGCATTTCGAGCACCCACGCGCCTTGGAATTTCTGGATATAAATCAACGGATCTTCTGACTCCTTCATTTTTTGAGTCATTATAGCTCCCATATTGGAAGTGTCTGGGTACAGCACTCATAGCGCTTTCCACACTGCTGCTCCACAGTTATTAAATGGTGCTCCGTCATGGGTAGTGTTAATTATGGTTACCCCAGGGTACCCTGCTCTTTTCCATACATCGTCTGCTCTCTCACCAAGTATGGTGATCAGTAGGACCTTAATGTCCCCCACAGCTAACGTGACACCCCCTGTCATTTTCTCAAACTCGTGTATACACTTCCCGGCTCCAGATGTCAGCATTGGAAGCTTGTTTTTCAGGTTCTCTCGATCCATGTGTGGCCATGGAATATACTTATTCCCCCTTTTTCTACTAGCAGAAATTGGAATGCGCAGTCTTCCTTCTCCTTCCCCATGGTTCTCCTGTCTATTGCTGGAGTAGAATTTTTGCGTCGCCGTCTACCTGGTAATGTCCTCAATTTGTCTACATAGGCAGGTGCTGACACCCACCTCTGATGGTGGGGTGTTCCTTCATATCGGCCAGGCTGCGCGGCAGACTCTGATGCCCTAGATGCAGACTCACTGGCGTCTGACCATCGTACCCGTTTGTCCCTTGGGAGCCGCTTCTCGTGCCGTCACCCTTCTTCATTTATCTCGTCCTCCATTTCCCCTCCGGAGTCGGACATTGATTGTTCCAAATTCACATAACTCCTTGCATCATCGTTGTTCTTACTAATTTGTAGGCTGTCCAGGGACAATCTCCCGCTCCCACTACTTCGGGTGACCTCCTCTGTATCACATAACTGAGTGCTCTCCAAGCGCTCGTCTTCCCTTTCCCCGTGGGATGTTGGCTCCAACCCCATTTCATCATATATTTTATCGATCGTTTCCCCGATGCTTCTGGTATCGAAGTCATCTTCAATATTTGCCCCACTCATGCCCGGTACTGAGTCGTACGCGGGAAAGAATTCTTCGATATCTTCCCATTCTACAACAGGATTGGGTTTTTTAACTTCCTGCTCTAAATATTTAAGATCGCGTGCCCTCTGTCTACGCTTACGTTCTATATCATTGTCAACTTTTTTGTGTCTCTTCGCGTCTTCTCTATTTCTTTCATCTTCCCTTTTTCTTTAATTCCTACGCTCATTTACCCTTCTAACTTCCTCATCCTTTCGCCTCTTTATCCTTTTTTCACGTACTCTTTGCTCTTCTTCCAAACTTTGCTGATTCTGTCTGTACTGGTCATAGGCTGCTTTCTGTTTGTGAACAAGCTGTTTTTCTTGCTCTTCGCGATATACCTCTATCTCGGTCTCAGATAATCACCTCCTTTCCCATCGAGTTTCAATAATATCTGTCCTCCCATCCATTCGTCTTTTGCGAATGCTATCTCATCAGTTCTGTCTTCACTTCCTTTCCACTTCTTTCCTTCTCTCTCTTTATCGAGAAGTGCACCAATCTGTGCCTGGTCCTTCCTTTCACCACCGCATCTCTTCTTGTCCCTCGGGACAGTGGAGGTAACATTAATTTCCTGATCCTTCCCCTTAATGTCATCACTACTATAACTAGGTGATTCATATGCGGGGTTGCTATAGCCGGTGGCTGCCTTAAGCTCTCTTAACGGGTAGAGTCTCTCTGACTTACTTCCCTTGATCTCTGACTCAGGCGGGGCTGGTGTTGCGGTAGGCGTCTCAACCCCCTCCGTGCATACGTTTAATATCCAGTCTATGGGTGGCTCCTCCTCCTTCGGCTGTTCGAACATTTTCCAAAGTTCTAGAACAGCGAGGCGTTTCTCTAGTTTTTTACATGTATATGTGGCATGCAGGTAAGTCGTCATGTGTTGTAGGACGGCTTTGGATAGGGACCCGTTCAGTGCCCACAGCATAAACATCTTGTGGGCGGTACCCTTAACCCACTCAGCACTATATTTCTTAAGCTTGGGTGCATGTTTAGGCAATTGCTTACATAAGTGGGCGAGTGGTGTAATATCCTCCATGCTTGAATTCTGTTTTCAACAATATTTTCATGCACTTTCAATACTCCCAACAATACGAGTGAGCACCATACCGCAAGCTCCAATCCAATCTTTTCCCTACAAAATTTGATATCATCAATTTATTAAAGAACATCAATCCATGTGCAATTCCCTCTCAGTTACAGAAGTGCATAAAACCCAAACTTCATTTCAAACAATCAATGATACAGTTCTCTACATTTGACATATAACAGAACACGCACAACAGACACTTGACAGACCAGGCAGACACCAGCTGGACACATATATCTCTGCCTTCTAATCAATACCCGGACATGGAGTTTAAACAAACCCCTTTTATGACGTCTTTAATCGTCATAGTAGCCTAATTTTTCACTATAATGTGGGACTATGAGTTCACGTTTCTTCTGACTGCTATATTAAAGCGCAGGAACCAGGCGAATCCTCTAACTTTTTTATCTCAGGTGTCCTTCCTGGTATCCTCAGTTTTCTCTCGGGTGTCCTCCCTGTAACAATTGTTTTCTCTCGGTTGCCCTCCCGGTAACCACTGTTTTTCTCTCGGGTATCTATCCTGGTAATCACTGTTTTTCTCTCGGGTATCTATCCCTGTAACCACTGTTTTTCTCTCTGGTATCTATCCCGGTAACCACTGTTTTTCTCTATTATACTTGAGTCATTATCCTCTTATATATATATACCATCTTCACTACTTCTGATCATTTTATTTTCCGCCACCCTCCGTTACATTTTCCCTTACTTGTTCTAATGCCTACAAAACTTTTGCCAAAGTATTGAATCTTTTTCTTTCACTCACTGCTCTCTGGATCTTCGGGATCACCTGCCCCTCCGTTACTGCCTCTTTGGTCTTTTCGACCGATCGGCTGCCCGTAGGAATGAGAAGGGGTATGCTCTGTAAGGCAGGTTCCTTCAGACCCACTGCAGATTTTATGGATTTACTCTATTATTGTCCACGGGAAGCTTCTTAGTCTACTCAGCCGAATGGCAAAGGACTTGTGATATTGCCCAAAACCTAGAGTTACTTTGTGCTGTCGGTCAATAGGTGTCTTATCAATAGTTAATCAATACTCGATGGTCACAACCATCCTCTGCTACCAAGTGTACAGGCGGGCGGAGCGTCCTCTGATTGGCCCATAGGTCAGAGCTCACCCTCGAGTACCTGTAAAAACAAGACAGCTGCACCTTGAGAAGGATGGGGTGAGGATTCTCTTACTCCGACACAATTCAATAAGGACAACTCAATGGTTTGGCAAAGGGAAGTCCGTTTAATGACAAGTACAAAAAACAGGGAAACAAATGGAAATCAGCAGTGTTGCGATCGCCTGTCTCACTTCAACTTCCAAATTCTTCATGCAAACAGTAACTTTTATAGTAAATTCTCATCATCATTGACGTGTAACACTCATATGTTTGACATGCAATTCTATTGGTTGGAAAAAGGTAACTTAATTATAGGTGCTATATCTGTATATGGTAACAGTGCATGAGGATTGGATAACTCTTATCGGGTGGGCCTCTACTCCCATCCCTCTACATCATTTGTGATAGACGTCACTACAACTACAATGTCTTATGGGTTCTACAAGCTATAGGACCCTAGATGATTTGGTGCATTGTGATTGGGTAGGTTACACCCCTAAGCATACATCTCCACTTTAATTAGCAGCATGAGAAGGGACACCCAGTTGCGGAGTGCCCCTAGATTCACGCTACCTCCCTTCCATCAATCAGTACTTTTAGGGCTATGTGTCAAATAGTTGATTGAGGATGGCCTCAAAACTGTAGTTTCTTATCAGGAAAAGTTATGGCATCCTCGGGTCCTGGATGACATCAGACGTTGGTACCTCTTCGCCCTTGGCTGGTTACGTGTCTGTTCACCGTGAATCTGCTTCATTTTCCTTGTATTTGTGTATTTGATTCTCCCGTAGCCTCGCCACCTGCCTGGGGCCTCTTTATCTTGACCTTCAATGGGTGGCTGGTATGCTGTGAAGTTTCGATTCTCTGAGGCTGCCGCTCTCCTCCCTTCCTTAGGTTCACATCAAATTCCCAGGCATTGAGCTGCTTCTTACTGGGCCTCATTCCGAGTAGGGCAGTAAGGGTTAACGGTCACCGGTAACGAGACCGGTGCCGTTAAACCCTTACCGCCCTACTACGAGTTCCCTTTGTGGGTCCTTCATTAACGCCTGCTTTCAGCAGACGTTAAGGGTGGGACCTGTAAAGGGACTTTAGTGCTAATAATGGTACCGTAATTTACGGTACCGTTATTAGCGCCTTCCCATTCCCATTGAGCCCTATGGGGGCACAAATGGGAATAGGGAAGGGTGCTGGTGAATGGGGAATTACTGGTCCCTCCAACCTTGGAATGGACCGGTAATTACTCCATTCACCAGGGCGGAGTCGGAACGATTTTGGAGAGCAGCCATGCCACAAATAGCGGCATGGTTACCTCCAAAGTCGGAATGAGGCCCACTGAGTTTCGATTCCGCTCCTTCCTTTAGCTTTGGCTGGAATATGAATCTTGGCCTTATTAGCCCTTTGCTGCCTGGGTTTAATTCTGCTTTTACACAATGGAGTCGCACTTATTTAATGTGCTTCATTGAGGTAGATATATAATTGGCGCATGCCGCTCTATTCCTCTACTAAGCATTGCAAGCAGTACCGTTTTCTTAGCTTCGTGCGTTCCAAGCCTATTTACAAGCGTTAGCTGGTTGAAGACTTCCATCTTGCTTCACAGCTACGTTTCCTTACGTCTCTTTGTGTATCAACATCGTTTCTTCTTACACATCCATTACATCGTTATTCTTTGTATTTTGCCCTTGTGTGTCATCTTTTGTTCGTCGTTTATGTTCATCTGCTTGTCTGTCTGGGCTCCTATGCCGTCACCATTTGCCCTCCATTAAGACTCTTTGGGTCTCTTCGGGGACAGTTTGTAAGTAGTCTTCATTTCATGTCAGATGCCGGTACGGTTGTCTCAGTGGGTACCGAGATGCCAATGGTTGTCTGGTTATAGGCACTTCAACAGGTATTGCTCTTCTGATGGGCACTGGGCATAGGCTCAGTGCAGCACTCTGTTGGTTCAATTGCTCCTCGTACATCACGTGCCTTGGCAAGTCTGTTCCTGGTACCTCAAACTGTGAGGCTGGGGTGTATGCTATGTCTGGGACCTCCTCTACAATGGTTTTAAACTGTTGGCCAATCAGGATCTAAACCTTGCGGGAATGAGCCTGCAGTGTCCACGGATCCGGCTGCTCTCAGGATTCCCTCTGCAATGCTAGGTTCTGTGTTTTCCTCAGTTCCACCTCTTCACTCTCCCTAATCCCTCCCACCACTTCCATATTACCTGTGTCAATTTCTTCATGGCCACCTCCAGAAGCCTCTATTGCTCGGTGGGCATTTTGGAATGTCCATTCATTTGTTTTGTGCCTTTTAATGCACATAACCAATGTCTCCCACTCGCTGTACTTCCCAGATCCCCTGGCAACTGTGGTTGTGTTCAGCCCTTAGACCTCCTTTTGCATGCTTGCTTTGCTCGGACCCATAAATTGGGCTTATAACAAACATTATTGCCCGGGCATCAGGCAATCGTGCTTTTACAACCAACCTATTACGACGGACTGTAGCTCTATCAATTATCTAACCTTTTATTCTGAAGGTGATGGTGCACCTAGTTTGAACAGTATATTGCAAAACATTAGACAGATTGTATCAACTTTATCTGGCAACCACAATATTTGTAGTCCATTTTGTCCAGGAACATTTTAAAGAAATTAATTAGTGTGGTTTTCATCATTAGTTTGCGATCCAATGTCCATGGCACCAGGGCTGAATCGGTTCTAGCCATAAAGCAACACGAAATTAAAGGACTTCTAATTCAGTAGAAAAAAAGAACTTGACACATTGCTATTGTCCTTTCAGGATTGGCTATATAGATTTAGGCATCTAATCCCAATGACATATTACAGGGGTGTGGTAGGCAGTTCGGCAATCATCTGGCTTAAACTTAGATAAGGGGTCGTTCAGGACTAGATGACATTTTAGGGACTACTGCTAAAGGATGGTAATGTGAGTGACTGGGCATGCTGAGCACCATGATGTAGTAACTAGGGCAGAAGTCTCTCTCGATCCATCTCTCCTTACAGAAACAATGACTTAACTGTTTCCTGTGTCAATTGCAATCAGGTTTTAGGGCCCGATTTATGGAATTATTTTTGCGGTAAATAGGGAATTTGCACGCCAAACTGCGTACAAAACCCTGTTTGTCGATTCATGGAATCGACTGCTCTGCACTTTCTCATACTTTGCAGGGACTCTGCGCAGGCTCTGCACGTGTCTGCAAGTGGCCAGGTGCCTTACGCGAGACACAACACAGGGCATGGGCATGGCTTGTGCAGAGGGCAGGGAAGGGGGTGGAACTCATAAAATGAGGAAGAACAAGGGAAAATGTGTACGTTAAGAGGGCCGGCCCGCAGGCAGGTCATCGTACGCCAACTATTGCATGGAACAATACGTATTTATGAATCCGACTGCACAACCTCTCAGCAGGGAAATGGCCATGCAAAGCCCTCATTCGATCCACTACCCGAAGGCAGGCTTACCAACACCTGCGCGTATTAATCACCAGACAGAGTTGAGATCTGGGGGTGTATTTAGAGGTGCGTGTACGCAGCCATGGTTCCGAACTAACTTAGGGGTGCGCGTAAGCATTCTAGTGGGGTGCACAAATGGTTTACGGGTGTTCACACGCAGATTTTCTGAGTATTTACCCAAGTTATGCCAAATCAAAAGCATGTCATCGGGGTGCCGGTAACAGTTATGGTGGACCCCGCGCAGGATCCTGGGATACAGGCCTGTTTATGGGGCACCTAACATACTGTTTTGATGGTGCATGTGTGTGTTTCAGGGCGTTCTGGCATGACTTGCATATACGGTTACTTTGTGCAAATAATTCCATGAATACGCAGAGCATGCCGAAAAACGTCTGCTCACATGCTCACGTTGAGTCGTTCCCGGAGCGCTGGCACTGCGGGATCTCTGCACACTATTCCATGAATGGGGCCCTTAATGGTGTCTTATGAGCATGATCTAATGTCAGAATCTCACCCAAACATTCTCAGTGGTACAATATTCATTGCATTGAGATTAGAAAAAAATGCATTTTGATGAGATACTAAGGTTGTAGAACATTGACTGATACTCCAAGGCAAGATCGTTCAGGGGCAAGTATTGAGAGCTAGTATTGAGGTGGGCATGACAATTAGAGGAGACAGGATGGGTAATATGTGCCAACTATGAGGAGTGCAGACAGATGTGGAGCGTCATATGGTAGGTGAATTTTCGCATAACACTAACAGTAGACAGTCATTCCTTGTGATGAGATGGAGTGTTCATACAGCTTAGATTGCTGTGGCACACCCCATAATACTGGATGATACCTACTTTTGTTGCCATTGTGGGGAGGATGAGTAGACTTATGTCTGACAAAAGCAACCCAAGAGAACCAGAAAAGCATAGGAACTGAAAACAGTATTAAATACCAACAGCACGATTCATGGAATAAATGTGCGCCGAAAATCCCGGCGCAGAGGGGCCAATGCGTGCGCTGCGCCGAAAATCAGCGCAAAGCGCAGGGAAACCAGCGCACGTCGATTCATGGAAGTCCCTGCGCAAGAAAAGCAGAGGACGTGCGCGGAAATAACGCGCGGCGCAGGCCGGCGCACAGGTCAACCAACGTCGTGCGCCACGCCCACTGCGCCATCACTCCGAGCGCAGCGCACAGCTCTAAAGTAGGCGGAACACAGGGCGGGACACTCGGAATGGGGAATAAAATGGGGCACAACACTCGGAATGGGGAAGAATGTGGGCGGCACGGGGAAAGTTCAGGAGGCAAGTGCGCGGAACGCCCACACGCTCGCATACAACACGTATTCATGGAATAGAATAGGGCAAAAAAGCGCACGCTCAAAGCAGCGCACAGGCACAAACAGGCACAAACACGACCGCCACAAGAAAGCAGGCGGTAGCGTGTCTGCGCCTGCAAGAAATGTGCGCTAAAAGGCGCGCCAACAAATAGCACCTATATACAGACATGACCAATGTACAATACTGTTGCCCTCCTGGACAAATGACGTACAAAGGGGTACCCACAAACACAGACACGCGCAGAGAGAAAAAATAAACGTGTGCGTGCATACCGGGGTGCGCGTTAAGTTCCACACGCGATATGGGCTGGGCGGGTACGTGGATTGCAGGGGTGCGCGGGAAGTTCCACACGCGATATGGCAGGGAACGTGGATTCGAGGGGTGCGCGGGAAGTAGCACACGCGAAATGGCCGGGTACGTGGTTTTCAGGGGCGCGCGGGAAGTTCCACACGCGATATGGCCGGGTACGTGGATTGCAGGAGTGCGCTGGAAGTTGCACACGCGAAATGGCCGGGTACGTGGATTTCTGGGGCGCGCGGGAAGTCCCACACGCGATATGGCAGGGAACGTGGATTCGAGGGGTGCGCGGGAAGTTGCACACGCGAAATGGCCGGGTACGTGGATTTCAGGGGCGCGCGGGAAGTCCCACACGCGATATGGCAGGGAACGTGGATTCGAGGGGTGCGCGGGAAGTTGCACACGCGAAATGGCCGGGTACGTGGATTTCAGGGGCGCGCGGGAAGTCCCACACGCGATATGGCAGGGAACGTGGATTCGAGGGGTGCGCGGGAAGTAGCACACGCGAAATGGCCGGGTACGTGGATTTCAGGGGCGCGCGGGAAGTCCCACACGCGATATGGCAGGGAACGTGGATTCGAGGGGTGCGCGGGAAGTTGCACACGCGAAATGGCCGGGTACGTGGATTTCAGGGGCGCGCGGGAAGTCCCACACGCGATATGGCAGGGAACGTGGATTCGAGGGGTGCGGTACGTGGATTTCAGGGGCGCGCGGGAAGTCCCACACGCGATATGGCAGGGAACGTGGATTCGAGGGGTGCGCGGGAAGTAGCACACGCGAAATGGCCGGGTACGTGGATTTCAGGGGCGCGCGGGAAGTCCCACACGCGATATGGCAGGGAACGTGGATTCGAGGGGTGCGCGGGAAGTTGCACACGCGAAATGGCCGGGTACGTGGTTTTCAGGGGCGCGCGGGAAGTTGCACACGCGATATGGCCGGGTACGTGGTTTTCTGGGGCGCGCGGGAAGTTCCACACGCGATATGGCAGGGAACGTGGATTTCTGGGGCGCGCGGGAAGTTCCACACGCGATATGGCAGGGAACGTGGATTCGAGGGGTGCGCGGGAAGTTGCACACGCGAAATGGCCGGGTACGTGGTTTTCAGGGGCGCGCGGGAAGTTCCACACGCGATATGGCCGGGTACGTGGATTGCAGGAGTGCGCTGGAAGTTGCACACGCGAAATGGCCGGGTACGTGGATTTCTGGGGCGCGCGGGAATTTCCACACGCGATATGGCAGGGAACGTGGATTTGAGGGGTGAGCGGGAAGTTGCACACGCGAAATGGCCGGGTACGTGGTTTTCAGGGGCGCGCGGGAAGTTCCACACGCGATATGGCCGGGTACGTGGATTTCTGGGGCGCGCGGGAAGTTCCACACGCGATATGGCAGGGAACGTGGATTCGAGGGGTGCGCGGGAAGTTGCACACGCGAAATGGCCGGGTACGTGGTTTTCAGGGGCGCGCGGGAAGTTCCACACGCGATATGGCCGGGTACGTGGATTGCAGGAGTGCGCTGGAAGTTGCACACGCGAAATGGCCGGGTACGTGGATTTCTGGGGCGCGCGGGAAGTTCCACACGCGATATGGCAGGGAACGTGGATTTGAGGGGTGAGCGGGAAGTTGCACACGCGATTT
This sequence comes from Ambystoma mexicanum, assembly GCF_040938575.1. NCBI lineage: Eukaryota > Metazoa > Chordata > Amphibia > Caudata > Ambystomatidae > Ambystoma > Ambystoma mexicanum. The sequence goes on along the minus strand of NC_090923.1, from coordinate 617,215,576 downwards.
GGCTGTGAGCTCCCAGGCATTACCTGTACACCCTCCACGGCCCCTGCAGGCAGCACACACCACAGGGAACTACCCTGCACACCTGCTCATGTCTCCCACCACCCCCAGCACTGTGGGCAACCTGCCAGCAGGCCCCCACCCATGGCCAACCCATGTCTCCCACCACCCCCACCCCCAGCACTGTGGGGAACCTGCCAGCAGGCCCCCACCCATGGCCAACCCATGTCTCCCACCACCCCCACCCCCAGCACTGTGGGCAACCTGCCAGCAGGCCCCCACCCATGGCCAACCCATGTCTCCCACCACCCCCACCCCCAGCACTGTGGGCAACCTGCCAGCAGGCCCCCACCCATGGCCAACCCATGTCTCCCACCACCCCCACCCCCAGCACTGTGGGCAACCTGCCAGCAGGCCCCCACCCATGGCCAACCCATGTCTCCCACCACCCCCACCCCCAGCACTGTGGGGAACCTGCCAGCAGGCCCCCACCCATGGCCAACCCATGTCTCCCACCACCCCCACCCCCAGCACTGTGGGCAACCTGCCAGCAGGCCCCCACCCATGGCCAACCCATGTCTCCCACCACCCCCACCCCCAGCACTGTGGGGAACCTGCCAGCAGGCCCCCACCCATGGCCAACCCATGTCTCCCACCACCCCCACCCCCAGCACTGTGGGCAACCTGCCAGCAGGCCCCCACCCATGGCCAACCCATGTCTCCCACCACCCCCACCCCCAGCACTGTGGGGAACCTGCCAGCAGGCCCCCACCCATGGCCAACCCATGTCTCCCACCACCCCCACCCCCAGCACTGTGGGGAACCTGCCAGCAGGCCCCCACCCATGGCCAACCCATGTCTCCCACCACCCCCACCCCCAGCACTGTGGGCAACCTGCCAGCAGGCCCCCACCCATGGCCAACCCATGTCTCCCACCACCCCCACCCCCAGCACTGTGGGGAACCTGCCAGCAGGCCCCCACCCATGGCCAACCCATGTCTACCACCACCCCCACCCCCAGCACTGTGGGCAACCTGCCAGCAGGCCCCCACCCATGGCCAACCCATGTCTCCCACCACCCCCACCCCCAGCACTGTGGGGAACCTGCCAGCAGGCCCCCACCCATGGCCAACCCATGTCTACCACCACCCCCACCCCCAGCACTGTGGGGAAGCTGCCAGCAGGCCCCCACCCATGGCCAACCCATGTCTCCCACCACCCCCACCCCCAGCACTGTGGGGAACCTGCCAGCAGGCCCCCACCCATGGCCAACCCATGTCTCCCACCACCCCCACCCCTAGCACTGTGGGGAACCTGCCAGCAGGCCCCCACCCATGGCCAACCCATGTCTCCCACCACCCCCACCCCCAGCACTGTGGGGAACCTGCCAGCAGGCCCCCACCCATGTCCCCCTGGCCCCTGGTCCTGACGATACACAATAATGGCAGTAATGACCAGCATACCCAGCACAAACACCCAGGCAAGGATTGCATGCACCCACATAGTGAATGCAATCACATGACACAACCCCAAAGGCAAGTAAGCAAAAGAACACATGTCCGCCACACACACATACACAATGGGTGCAAGTCAATGTCAAAACCCATATCATGGCATGTAAGAAACCAAAGAAAAAATGACACAAGTGTAAGATAATATCAAAATGTATTAAAAAATAAAAATAAAGTAAACTCTGACAACTATCTGGTAAAGCAAATAAAAGGTCCATGTCCGGGAACAAAAATGAGAAACCAAAAAACAAAGGATAGAAAAATGAATAGATTTTGTCCAAAGTAAACACATGTAGAATGAAATGAAAGATAAACCATTACGACATGGTGTGACCAATATGAAAGTTAAAAAATTTATCTCACAAAAAATAACTATATTTACAGGATTGTTCAAGGGTCCATGAGCCCAACACCACAAATTAAACCTAATACTAACTATTTAAAAAAATATGTACAAAGAAGTGGCCATTGTCCAAGCGGTCCAAAAAAAAAAAATTAAATAAAGGAAACCTAGCACTAACTAACTAAAAAACTATATACAAAGGCAGCGGGCTAGTCCTGCGGCTCACTTGGTGATGCTGGCCAGGGCATCCTCGAACTCCACGTCAATGTCCTGGAGGCGGGACTCAGTCCTGGCCCCGAGGTCTCGCAGGGACAACCCCATGTGCTCTCCAAATTCCCTGCGAGCCTCCTCGAGGCACTCAGCCCGCCTCAATGCCTGATGCATGGAGATCTCCGCCCTGGCCATGGCGAGCCGCTCCTCTTCCGCCCGCTGCCGCTCCGCACCTATCCGCTGGCCAAACTCCTCCCACACGGAACACACCGCCATGCCAGGGTTGCCCTGCCCTCCGGCCGATGCCTGCCCCTCCGATCTTGATGGCCCTGAGCCATGATGCCTCCCACGTCGAGCCCGCTGCTGCCTGCGACGCCACTGCCTCTGCCAGCACGACGGCATCCAGGCTGATGGTAACCACCGACGCCGTCGTGCACGTGCCCTGCCCGATGATGCCGGCACATCTTCCATCTGCTGGGGTCCACTTGCTGTGTCGTCCACCCCTGCTGGACCTCCGACTCCCAACTGTGGCAGGGATGGGATCCCCACCGAGATGGCTGCATTGGTCGGGGCAGGTCCACAGGGGGCCATGGTGGCATCTGGGCCGGAAGACGGCAAGGAGAACGACTGGTGGATAGCCTGCACAGAGGAGGAGAGGGCCGTCAGATTGGCCAACACATGCAGGAACCCCCTGAACATGGCCGATCCCAATTGGGCCACGTCGGCACGGTGCACTTCGTGATGACGTGCGTGCTCCTCCCGGGAAGCACGCACGGCATCACGAATCACAGCCGTGCGCATCGCGACCCCAATCAGGACCTGCTCCACGCGGCCAGGGGTTCCCACGGCCGCAGGTGGAGGGGAGTCAGTTGACATGGACATCCCCTCTACCTGCGGACGGGCCTGGGACGGGGCATCCCTGCTGGTGCATGGTGGTGCACTCACAGGGTCAGGGACAGCGACATGCACAGGCCCCTCCACGGTGACCTGTGCTGCCTCCTGCCCCTGGCCCTGGACTGCACCACTTGCACCAGCAGGGATGCTCCCACCAGGGCCCAGGTGTGCACCAGTGTCGGCCTCCTCCTCCTCTGTGCAAACCACCAACCTGGATGGCTCCTCACCGTCTCCCGCCGTAGCAGGCCCCTGTGGGGGCTCACCCACCCCTTCCGCTGCAGCCGTGGGGGCATCCCCGCCGCCTTGCTCCACAGCGCCGTCTCCGCCCTCTTCTTCACTAGCCGCTGCGTAGAGGGAGACAAAGAACACAAGCATCAGGCTACTGTACAATGGTCCCCTAGACAGGAAGCAATAGCAGATGAGCACCCCTGTCAAAGTACACTTCCATCATGTCCCTCCACAACACATGGGTCAGTCCAGGCAAAACACACACAGTAACAGGCATGGTGCATGCCATGCACATTTCCATGCATGTCCAATTGACTCTTGAAACATTCAATGAAATGTAACTCACATGCATCATGGCTCATGCATATCACATGCACACACTACACCTCAGTCACATCCATCTGGCCACAATCACACCAAACACAGGCAAAACAAGGGTAAGGTGGGTGCGTCACTGAATCTGTGCATTGTCACACACATGAGTCATGCATCCATGGCATGCACAAGTCACAGACATGCAGGTCAGGCACACAGACATGGCTACCATATATGTACCTGGCATCAGCACCCATCCTCACCCCCATCCATGTCCAGGTACAGAGACTGGCATGCTCTCATGTCCCAAATCTGCATAGTGCTCCCCATGCCGCATTTCTACACATGCAACAACCATGTGGGTCACACATCACTGGTCGCACATGCATTACCATGATGTCCCAGCACACATACATGCATACATGGCACATGGCACACATACAGGCAAGTATCATAGAACCAGCACACCGCAACATGCCCTGTCTCACACAGTGATGCTTGGACACTTACCGCTCAACTCCAGACGGGTCTCCCTCTCAAGGATCTGGGCGTGGAGCGCTGGGCGTACGCGTTCCAGGACCCTCTTCTGGATGGAACTCATGTGGCCCCGGCCCCCCTCCACGAGGCGCCGGGCCTTCACAAGGGTCCTGGACCTCAAGTCCTCCCAGCGCTTCTTGATCTTCAAGACGTTGCGGGTTGCCACCCCCTCCGCGTTGATGGCAACCACACAGTCGGCCCAGATCCTCTCCCGTCCTTCCTTGCTGGCGCGGGACGATCCAAAGAGGGCATCATACTGCCCCAGGACATGCTCCACCAGGACACCAACTTCGGTGGCAGTGAAGCTGGTGCCCCTCTGCCCCTCTGGCCTGGGGTTGCCACTGGTGCCAGATGTAGAAGTGCCCGACATGGCAACCCCAGAGGCAGGTGTGGGTGGGCAACTGGGTCCTGGGGCTGGGCTGTGGAGCGATGTAATCCCAGTTGGGAGTCTTCAGTTCCAGCAGGGGTGGACACAGCAACTGGACCCCTGCAGATGGCTGATGTGCAGGCACCAAATGGCAGGGCACGGTGGCAGCAGGCAGGCAGGCAGGCAGGCAGCAGCAGATAGCATGTGGGAGGCTGCTCAGGGCACTTGGGGGGCAGTAACTCGGCCTTCGGGGCAGGAGCGTGGTGTTCCGTGTGTTTTCGGGTGGCCAGCTTGATACGGAGTGATTTGGCACGTGAAATTCCTGCACGTCAGCGTGAAATCCGAGGAAAGGCCCTTAGCGCGTAAGTGCGTCAGCACGCATACGCGATTCTATTGGACCAGAGTCCCTCATCGCGTAAGCGCGTCTGACGTGATCCGCACGGGCGTTCCCCACTCAGCACGTGAAGACGGAGCACACGTGGAAATCCTGCACGTCAGAGTGTCATCGCGTGTAATTGGCCAAAAGTGCGCGTACACGCCATTGGCCTATGTACGTGTATTTCATCGCGTGTAATTGGCCAAAAGTGCGCGTACACGCCATTGGCCTATGTACGTGTATTTCATCGCGTGTAATTGCCCAAAAGTGCGCTTACACGCCATTGGCCTATGTACGTGTATTTCAGGGGCGCGCGGCCACTTACACAGGCAAGTACGTCAGCGCACCTGTATGCCTGCAGCGTGGGAATTTCCACACGCGATAGGAGTGGGAACCCGATTCCAGGGGTGCGAGGCTCACACGCTGCCTACTACACGCGCAAGGCATTAATTTGCGCACTTTTCAATAAACAAGCCAGATGCCAGGATGAACATACCGTTCCTAGCAGCAGTGGCAGTGGGCTACCAAAGGAGGATGAGGAGGAGAGTCAGGGCCAGAATATTCACACCCAGAACCAGCCTATTCGGGATGCCTGATGACCAGGTGTATGGGAGGTACAGGTTTCCAGCACACATCATACTGGACCTGGTCAGTGAGTGGGAGGATGACCTCACATCACCCACCCTGTGCTCCCAAGCACTCAGCCCCCTGCAGAAGGTCCTGAATGTACTGCACTTCTTGGCCACTGGATCCTTTCAGCGGACAAGTGCCATAGTGGGTGGTGTGTCACAGGCCACGCAGTCACGCTGTCTACACCAGGTCTTGAACATCATCACTGCACGGCCTTCAGTCCGCAGGCACATATATCTCCCCAGGACTCATGCAGAAAGGCGGACGTGCATCCAGGAATTCTATGGTGTGTCTCAATTCCCCGAAGTGCTTGGTGCAATTGACTGCACACATGTGGCTCTACGTCCACCCAGGGCAACAGAGCACATCTATAGAAACCGCAAGCACTGGCATTCCATCAACGTCCAAGTTGTATGCAATGCCAAGGGAATCATCACATCAGTATATGCCAACTATCCAGGGTCCACCCACGACAGCTTCATCTACAGAATGTCTACCCTATGCCGGGACCTAGAGGCTGGCCAGCATGGAGATACATGGCTGCTTGGTGAGCATGAATGCCACTCCACATGCATGCATGTCAGATACTGGGTCATGACACAACACCACTAATGATACCCATCACCACCTCCGCAGGGGACAGTGCCTACCCTATCAGCCCCCACATGATGACCCCAATCCGGAACCCCACCACGCCACCCCAGGTAAGGTACAACACAGCCCACATTGCTACACGGGGCATAGTGGAGCGCACATTCGGAGTGCTCAAGTCACGCTTTCGCTCCCTTGACCGTTCTGGCGGGCAGCTGTTATATGCTCCCCGAATAGTGTGCAGGATCATAGTGGCAGCATGTGTCCTGCACAACGTTGCAACACGCCGGGGCCTGCCCGTGGACATGGTGGTGCCCCCACATCCACAACCACATGCACGCCCGCTGCGCATGGGAGGAGAAAGGGCACGGGGGGAGGCAGCCCGTACGCAACTGGTGGCCAACTTCTTCACCTAGGAATCACAGTGCTGGCTAGTGCACACTGCTCTGGCACATACCATCTGACAATCAATGATGACTCTACCTGACAATGTCTGAAAATTACTTGACAATGAACTGTCAGATACACATCAGCCTGAGATTGTTAACATGGAAGTGTCAATATGTGTGCACCCCTAGCTACACATACACCAGCTATGCATCACAACGCAAAGACACAACTCCTTCAATCTAAAATGCATTGCCACGGGCGATTCACTACATGACAACATTGCCATGTCACCCACTCCCTTCACAGTCCCGCCACTGAGGACACCATGTCATGGTATGTGACAGCAAACAAACTGGCCATCACAACATGACACCAGTGTCACAAATAGCAGTGCCCCAAATGGAACATAGCCGCACTTGAGCAGCTAACCGCCCTGGAGCCACTACTACACACCTGTGTAAGAGTAATTTCTATCAAATTACACACCAACCCACCCTGAAGCCCACCCAAACAAGACACATTGCATGTAATCAATGGTAGTCTCATTACCTGATTCAGCTGGTATGTCCTCACCGTCCAGATGTACAGTGATGGCGCCATGCAAAAGTGTCAGTGCACATCTACCGACATGTAGTGTGACTCCAGAGAGTATGCCCTTGTGAAGATCTGTGTGAAATACCTGCAAAACATGAGCAACATATGTAAGTAGAGGCACATATCATACCATCATGCATAGTTAGGTGCAACAACAATGAACACTATGAATGTCTACACAGTATTGACTATGGACTGGCCAACAGCTCATGGGAGTCCAATGTCACCGTGTAATTTGCTGTCACTTGGGCACACCCTTTGCAAGCCCATGGAAAGGGAAGCAGGAGGGGTGTGGATGTCTGCTACCCAAGCATCGAAACCAAACTCAGGACAAGCCTGCATGTGCCCAGCCACAATACAGTGTATGCCCAGGTACCCACACAAGGCAACACTCTTGCAAAATAAAAATGAAAAAGAGAAAAAATGGCCATGAAAGGGCCAGCGGGGGGGGGGGGCCACCTATGAGGTCCGAGGACAGGATGCACGCCACAATCCACCTGTGTGGATCATGGGAAAGGAAAACACCCCATAGGCTCGTGGCCCACACGGCTACTCTGTTGTGGGAGATGAGTCGCTATGGCTCTGCCCAGACCCTGCAGCTGACTCTGGAGGTGGGGGAGCTGCCTCAGAAGATGGTGTGACAATGGGAGGCAGCCCACGCAAAGCACGAGTTTGCTCCTCCATGGCTGCAAGCAGGCGGGTCTGGTAGTTCTGGTTCTGGGTTATAATCATGCGGAGGTCCCCATGCAGTAACTCCCGGGATGACCTGACCTCCGCACGAGTTGCCTGCATCTCGGCCGAGAGCGTCCGTGTCAGACGCTCCAGCTGCTCCTCTGTCCTTCTATGGGATGAAGCCTCAAGCTCTAACAGGGTCGACCTGAGGTGACGGAGTTCTTCCCTCAGGGCTTCCCTGTGGCGCTGGGACTCCATGGAAAGTGATTCCCCCAGAGTCGCCAGTGCCGCCCGCCTGTCCATGTTGGACGCCAACATATCCTCCCTGTGTGCCTGGCAGATGGACTCTGTAGCCTGCTCCAGTCGCTCCATCAGCCTTTCTGGGGGGACAATGGAAGTGGCCACCCTATCCATGGCCTGTGCAATCATCTCGGATGATGCTGCCTGTTGGGTGGCCATACCGTAGATGGATTGCTCCCATACGGTATTGCCAGGTGGCATACGGCCACCACGTTGACGGGCACCACACCTGCCTGGGGCAAGGCGGACTGCGCCTTGCTGTGCCGGCAAGGCCTCAGGCTGCAGGACTGCATTCCCTCTCTGATCTGCAGCCCCAGGAACAGGATCAGAGATTGGGTGGTGTGGCCCTGCATCCGTAACCACCAGAGGCTGATCTGCCGACACTGACATCCCCATTGAGGCCAATGGCCTGGCTGCAGGTGGGTCGGACAGAGGAGATTCTCTCCCAAGAACACTCACCTGCGACTGCACATAGGTGTCATCCTCCGAGTCTACACCTGAATACTGCTCGGGGGAGGAACCCCCAGAGACACCCCTCGACAGCACGGCCTGCAGCACTTGTGGGTTTTCACCCACAAACACACCACGTCCCTCACTTGTGGTAGGTCGGCCCGGGTTGCCCTCCTGGGACGGCTCCACCACCACATCCCCAGCATCAACAAGTGCTTCGTCCCCTGCAAAGACATGAAAGAGAAAAATGGAAACAGGCATTAGCACCATGGCATGCAACAAGGGCTGATGAACAACATAGGCAGTAGTCCTACGACACATGTCCTACATGACTGGGAGTCCTCCTATGCATTCACCATCACTGGGTCTGTAGGGGAGGCTCAGGGCATACTATGTACTGATTGGAGAGCAACGCCTGCTCACCTTGATGCCTAGCACTGCCATCACACATTGGGCGGTGATTGCCATGTCAAAGGCACATGCCATCACACACATGGCATGTGACATAGCCACCAAGTGAAGAGGGAGAGGAGGGCTACTTTTTTGGATTTCAACCACTCTGGTCCTGACATTGCATCGTCACATCAATTAGTATACATGTTGTACATGGATCTGCTAGTCCAAATTGGCAACGATGCACAGTGCCTTGTCTACATCAACATAATGCAGTAAACATTGTGATTCCACCTCCCCAACACCTGTAACGGAATAATTTTGCATTCGTGAAGCACCGGTCAAGTAATGTTTGTAGGTGCAGCGGAGCACTGAGGGGTGGTGGGGCAGAAGGGGATGCCAGTCAACAATACTACTGGTGCTGGTGTCATTCATGTCACGCAAGTGCAGGGGTGGGTGGCACAATGAAGTGCAAGGGGGAGTGGCGGCTGGAAGTGCTGTACAAGGTAAGTAGGACTTGACGTCAAGGGCAGATGGTGTTAGGCGCAGACAAGTGCTGGGGGAGTGGCCTATAGGGGTACAGAGACAATCATGCTGTGCTGTGGGCTCGGAGGGGACAGGGGAGGTACACACTGCCTCTGGCTCGGCAAGGTCCTTTCAGATTTCTATGTGTCCTGCAGAGTTGTCACATGCCGCAGATATGTGCCCTTGGATTGGGGATCTCATCTTGGTGAGAAGGGTGAGGCGCTATTGCCTTTGGAGCATGTGGCAGGCCAGTTTGCCAGAGGATGGCCATGATGCAGGACATTCCCTCTCTGCCACCCGGCACCTGTGGTTTGGGTTCCCAAGATCCGAGTCATGCCAGGACTCTGCATTGGCATGGGGCTTCAGACAGGTGGTCATGACCGTGGCTAAGACATCCAGTGTACCTGACATGGAGTGGAGCATGGAGTGGGCCCTGTCAGGATGGGAGTGAGCCTAAGGGGGAGCTGGATGGGGGGGGAGATTTTGGCAGCATGAGCCTCGACTGACACACACTTCATGGGTCGGAATACCAAGAAGGTGTGTGACAGTGGTGAGGGTGGCTTTGCCTGTGGGGTGTTGAGGGTGAGCTGGGAGGAGAGGAGAATGTGATCACTCCAGGAGAGAGGAGTGCAGAGATGGACGGAGAGGGGAAAGTCAGATGAGATCAGAGCATCAAGAGTGTGCCCTGCAGAATGAGTAGGGACAGACGGGAGTCTAGAGGGTGAGAGGGAGTTGCTGAGGTCACAGAAAGGTCACGTGGGGGCGTCAACAGGCATGCAGGTGGATGCGTACCGCACCAAGGATGAGGAATTCTGTGTCTGGGGACATGAGTGAGGAGGAGAGGTGAGGACACTCAGAAAGGAAGTAGTACATTTGACCAGTTTTCCCAGACACAGTACGCACTGTTTGAGATTGTCAAGGTGTGGTGGACAGAAACCTCACACAAGCCATTCCAGAGTGGAGTAGGTCTAAGTAGGTGTGACAGTGGCAGGAATACCCTCAGGGAAGCCAAGGGCACACCCCCCCTGCACAGTAGTGGCGGGCCAAGGAGAGGGTCAAGGATGCAGACAGAGCTGGCCGTCAGACATGTTTCCATGAGACCAAGGATGTCAAGGTGCATAACCTCATGTAAGTGACAGTTATCGGAGGAATGCCTGATGCAGCCGCAGTGAGAGGAGTGTAATTGTGGAGGAGGTTGACAGCCTTGTAGGACTTACGGGGAGTGCTAGAGATCAGAGGTGCCGCATGTGTAGGAGTTGGAGTGGGAGGCGGAGAAGGTTCATGGGAGGGTGCAGGGAGGCAGTGCAGGATTGATGAGGAGAGAGGAGGGGGGACAGCAGGAGAGGTAAGGAAGTTGATGAGATGTGGGTAGCATTTCTCAAGGAGATTGAGGTTGGCCTAAGGGCCTTGGACTGAGACGCTCCCATTACCATGCACATCAATAGTGGTATCTGAGGATTGGAAGGAGGCCAGGAGTACACCCCAACGGGTCCCACCTATGATGGTGGAAGAGGAGCAAGGAGAGAGGACAGGGACCATGTGAAGGGTCTATGGGACAGGCAAAGGCATGTATGAGCAGATGTCAGTGAGAGTTAGCTTAGAGTAGGCTCAGATGCACTGGTCAGCAATAGGGTGGGTCGCATTGGAGGGCAGGCTGCCCTCATTTGACTTTTGGCAAGCAGGTGTCGTGCGTAGGGCACGATGGTCTGAACTGTAGAAGTCATGGAAGATAGACCATGAAGAGCAGCATGGAGTGTGAGGGAATGGGGCTTGGAACCAGACGGTACCAAAGGACCCAGGAAGGAGGTGGATGTCAAGGCTACATCCACAGTATGACTGCATGTTGGTAGGCATTTATATACAGAGGACGCATTAGCATGTGGTATCATTGCATGTCAGGCATGTGAAGATGAAACTTGAATGGCTGGGGGAAAGGAGAGGAATGGTATGTAAGACATCAGATGAATAGACAGGGGAGTATGAGCAACAATGTAGTGACAAAATTACTAATCAAGGGCGACTTCCATGGTGTTGGCCCATATGTGCACTGTTGCCAGTAGGGATAGTGCTGTGGCCAGATGGTGTTGCACTGAACATACTGGATGAGGCACATGGGTGCCACTATCAACTCTGCCACACACCCCCTTGACAGGCACCCAACATGAATGCTTCACACACACACCATGCACATGGATAATACACACATGCATGTGCACTCACCGGATGATGCCTCGTAATCAGGGAGGTCTCCCACACCTTGGAGTTGTCCCTCGGTGACGTAGGATCCAGCTACGGACTCGTGTGGTGTGAGTTCTATTTCCTGTGCTGGGGACCCACCTCCAGTCACCAAGGTTGCGGCATGACTTGAGGCCAGCTTATCCTTTGCCCTGCGCTTAAGGTCATTCCAGCGCTTCTGGCAATCACTAGCTGTGCGCCTCACTACTCCAAGGGCACTTATTCTGTCAGCAATGGTCTGCCAGTGTGCCTGGCGTCTGGCATGTGTGGTCTTGGACCCTGCAACGATGACCATTTCCCTATCATGATCTGACACATACTGAACAAGTGCATTAAGTTCGGCGTCTGTGAAGCTTGGCTTCCTTGATGGGCCGGACTGTGCAGCCGTGTCTGGGGCATCAGCCTGTGCCGGACGTGCACTCTTCCTCTTGCGCTTGGAAGGGGGTGGGGATCCAGAGTGTCCTACGCCGCTGTGGACACTAGGGGCAGGAGCCGTGGTGGACTCTGTACTGGGTGTGTGTGATTGCCCACTCAGCATGGGAGTAGGTGCAGGCATTGGGGGTAGTGGGATGGGGTCAGGCCTGATCTGAGGTGCATGAACTAGGACCGACACAGTCTTGGCAGGGTGTATGAGAGGTGGGGTGGATTGAGCCACACCCTGGCTACGGGGGCCAGCAGATGACCTATCTGGCATAGATGCGCGTGCCCTGATGACACCAATGTGCACCGGTGCACGTGCAGTGGACCTGCTGACCTGGATGTCAGCGATGGAATCACCCTCGGACAGGTCTGGTGCCACAATGGCCTGGTCCGACATGGGCTGATCAGGGTTGGTATCAGCCACATTACTCTCAACTGGGGGGGGGGGGGGGGGGGGGCATGGGTGTCCCTGACTGTTCCTCCAGACTGGGGGGAACAGGGGCGCCCTGCAAGTCACAACCACGTCCCCTGTTGGATCCTCCACGGCCACCACGTGTGGCTCGGCCACCTTTGCCACCCTTACGGCTTGCACGCCTCCCAACCATGGCACTGATGGTATTGTGCGTATGGGAGTGGGTGTGCACAATTGTCCTGGGCAATTGGGTGTCAAAGGGGTTGGGTACCAGATGGTATTCGTACCCTAGTGCAGTGGCAAGGCTATATGACACCCCTGGGGAAAGATGACGGGTCACGCAACGCACAGGCACCCCAAAAAAGTTAAGGAACGTGCACAATACCCCTCCTAGACCACGTGTGCTGATGGAAAACCCTGCCCTACGCTGTGGCATCCAGTAACACAATGAACGTATGCGTGTCACACGCGGCCTAGATTGACCTCTGAAGGGGTAGGCTACACACGGGGCAAGCACAGATGTTAGATACGTGCGTGACTCACCGTCTGCCAGGTAAAAGAGCGTGAAAAAATAGCACTTTTGGTTGGCAACACCCCCGCCAAAAGAAGAGGTGTACGCTGTCTGAGGAGACAGGACAACTGTAGAAGGGGACACTGTTTGAGGGAACAGGCCCAGGAAAACCAGTACAAGAGGAAAAAGAGAAAAGAGCTGTCAGAGGTAACAGGGAGTACAAACTGGAAACGCCGTGAAGTAAATCGCGTGTGAAACGACAAGAAGTACCGAATTCACCCACTCGCTCTCCACGAAAAGCACGTACAAGGAAATTGTGTTCAACACTACCTTTTATACAGGCCCACACGTACATCGTCACTTACGGCGTGTACGTGCTTGGCCCATTTTCACCAATCACACGCTTTGGCACTCCTGCGTGTAGGTATCTTTTCACCAATCACACGCTTTGTCACTCCTGCATGTGGATCCTTTTTCACCAATCACGCGCTTCGACACTCCTGCGTGTAGCTCACTTTTCACCAATCACACGCTTTGTCACTCCTGCATGTGGATCCTTTTTCACCAATCACGCGCTTCGACACTCCTGCGTGTCGCTCACTTTTCACCAATCACACGCTTTGACACTGCACGTGCAGGTAACTATTGACGCACATATGCTGGTGACGGGTTTTCGCGCGATGAGTGTGGGGTTTTCAGGTGCAAAATCACTCCCTATCAGGCTGTCCACGCGTTCTAACACGAAAGACCACGCTCCTGGCCAGGAGGCCGAATTTAAGTCCCCAAGAACCCTGAGCACGCTCCCACCTGCCATCGGCTGCTGCCTGACTGCCTGCTGGCCACGTGCCCCACAGTGCTGGTGGGTGGGGGTGGTGGGAGACATGGGTGGGGGCCTGGTGGAGGGTGCTACCTGGTGGATGGGGGTTGGGGGTGGTGGGAGACATGGATGGGGGCCTGATGGCAGGTGCCCCTGCACTGCTGGGGGGTGGGGGTGGTGGGAGACATGGGTGGGGGCCTGGTGGAGGGTGCCCCTGGTGGATGGGGGTGCAGGGGGACATGATCAGGTGTGCAGGGTAGTCCACTGTTTTGTGGGCTGCCTGCAGGGGCCGGGGAGGGTGTACAGGGTACACCTGTGGGGGCCCACCCAGCCTATTCGCATGTGATAATTCCCACGCACCCCTGTGATACACGTACCCTGGCCAATCGCGTGTTGAACTTCCCGCTACCCCTGTAATACACGCACCCTGCCTGTTCGCGTGTGATGATTCCCGCGTACCCCTGTAATACACGTTCCCTGGCCTATCGCGTGTTCTACTTCACGCGTCCCCCTGTAATACACGTTCCCTGGCCCATCGCGTGTTGAACTTCCCACTACCCCTGTAATACACGCACCCTGGCTGTTCGCGTGTGATGATTCCCGCGTAGCCCTGTGATGCACGTTCCCTGGCCTATCGCGTGTTCTACTTCACGCGTCCCCCTGTAATACACGTTCCCTGGCCCATCGCGTGTTGAACTTCCCGCTACCCCTGTAATACACGCACCCTGGCTGTTCGCGTGTGATGATTCCCGCGTACCCCTGTAATACACGTTCCCTGGCCTATCGCGTGTTCTACTTCACGCGTCCCCCTGTAATACACGTTCCCTGGCCCATCGCGTGTTGAACTTCCCGCTACCCCTGTAATACACGCACCCTGGCTGTTCGCGTGTGATGATTCCCGCGTACCCCTGTGATGCACGTTCCCTGGCCTATCGCGTGTTCTACTTCACGCGTCCCCCTGTAATACACGTTCCCTGGCCCATCGCGTGTTGAACTTCCCGCTACCCCTGTAATACACGCACCCTGGCTGTTCGCGTGTGATGATTCCCGCGTACCCCTGTGATGCACGTTCCCTGGCCTATCGCGTGTTCTACTTCACGCGTCCCCCTGTGATACACGTTCCCTGGCCCATCGCGTGTTGTACTTCCCGCTACCCCTGTAATACACGCACCCTGGCTGTTCGCGTGTGATGATTCCCGCGTACCCCTGTGATTCACGTTCCCTGCCTAGTCGCGTGTAGTACTTCCCGCGTACTCCTGATTTGGAGATTGCCCGCTTTGCTTTCCTTGTTTGCCTGCCCTGTGAAGTGGTCCGGGGTTAGCGCAGCCCTTAGCGATGATTTAGCGCTTTTGATGGCTTTTCCGTGCGCGAGGGCGTTCTTGGGGGCGTTACTGGCGCTGCTGCAGGCTCGCTGCGATTCTCTGCGCCACGGCTGTTTTGGGAGCTTGAAATCCATGAATACGCTGTGCGCGGAAATCTGTTTTAGCGCACGTGCCTGGCGCAGACTATCGCAGGCGCACGCTGTGCGCCAGCCGCGTGCGCTACTTGTGCGCTGGATTCTATGAATTACCCTGCAAGTGTCTCCACTTGTAACAATTCCGGCGCAACAGAAGGCGTGCATAGTTTACAGTGTGGCCAAAGTGTTGGTGATTATGTGGTGTACTGATCCTTGCTGAATTTCCACTATGCTTAATGTGAACAGAATGAAACAATGTGGGACCAGCAAAAACACCAAAAGGAGGCAAAAACCCATAAATTACAACAACTAAATCTTAAGGTCGACCTAGTGCTTCATAGCCGCAGATGGCCTAGAACAGCAACCTCCCATGAGAACAATGACTTAATAATCTCATTGTCTAAGTGTAATCCAACGTTTAATAAATGCACGTGTTTGGTGTAAAGTGCAAGTGCTTCATTGGTACTTTATTAGATGATGGGCTTAATAACAACCTTTGTATAAAGTAAAACGAGTTTAGCACCCTTCTATGGATAACACATTGCAAGCTTGCTAACCTATTCCAGAGTACAAACTAGACTGGCACAGATGTCTTCATTTATCATTCAGTGTCCAAGAGGACATAACATGCCGCATCCTCTCTTTAGAGAGCACACATTCTGGTCTGACAACCCTATATGCAGCACCACTCGTTCAATTGCCTCCTATGTCTACAGCAATCCCAGCCCAATTACTACGAATGCACAAAACGCCGCATCAGAGCCTTTAAGATCTATGCCAATTTCCGCCCAAAATATTGCATTACACCCTCCTGAAACATCACCTGCTGGTTTTCCAGCAGCCCCAACCAAAAGAACACCTTTGTACCATCCAGAGTGCAAGAGGGTCCCATGTCCGCAGCAATCCTGACCTAACTATGTACAGACAGCGATGAATTGCAATCTGCCTGAAAATTGTCCACACACAATAAAAGTTTTAGTACTGCAAACTGTGTGACTCCACATCACGCAGCTGCTTAGTAGTGAGAGAACGAGCTTTTGCACATTTGAGAGCAATGGCCACGTTCATTTTGCTGATACAGTCTCATGTATTATTGAATATCAAACCTCACACAAGCCTTTATTGAGAATCAAACTTAAGGCAAGCCAACACATGTTGTATGCCGCTAGCAATAATCCAGGCTCTGTGTAGATTTGTAGTTTATCTGGATTGACAAGGCAATGCAAGGCCTATGTCAGAGCGTCCTAATAATCTCCCTGTACTATACCCAAATTAAAAGCCATCTATGCCTTTAGCCATAGTTGAGTTCAGTCATAGTGTATGCCTGTATAAGAAATTAATACTTGTGTATCCATGCACCATTGACAGCTCTTGGGTGCTGTATGGGTTGCACCTGCGTAGTCACGCATGGACCTGTAGATATTGATGCATGTTTTCATTATAACATTTTTAGATGCTTGGGACACCCTCAAGGTGTCTCCACCGGTATGGAATGAGGTTCGGTTCATGAAGGATTGCGTCAATTCGCCATGACCTTCACTGTCTGTCACCCTCCAAGCATCAAAATCATTCATCGACTTGGGCCCCAGTCATAGGACTGGTTCACCAATACCGTGCGCTCCATAGACATATCACATTTCTTCATATGGAAAGTGTATGCATGTATGCCTGCAAATCTCCGAGGGAGGGCTTGTCAACTCTGGAATTCTGATAATGCAAGGGGGCTCTCCACACAATTTAATGTGACTGACCGATAGCCGTTTGTCTCTGGCCAATTACAATGGAGTAATGGTGGAGAGGTCGAGGGGGTGTGCACTGCTGTGCTGGAGAACAGGGGGTCTTGCTAGCAGGTACCGTTCATGAAAGGTAATATGGTTATATTCATGACATGAAAACAAGGATTTAAAAAAAGAAACTTTTTTAATAGTATGTGCGGACTTTGAAAACCACAATAATACACTTAATAAACTTAATACCCAAATGGTGTGAAGCATAAGGACTTGATTCATAGCAATTAGAACCATTAGCAAACTCCTATTTCAAGAAACAATAATGGATGAATTAAATCCATTTAAGCACAGAGAAACATAGCTTTCACCTTCAGTGCTCACCCTTGGAATGGCCTTCCAATAAATAGACAAAATATGCACAACTACAAGCTGTTAAAAAGTTCAAACCACCTAAAGTCTCCCAGATTATTAACATTCGTACATTCACAACAACTCTGGCTCATTGTGTGGGTTTTTTCAGTCTGCTTTTCGTATACACAGATCTCTGGTGGGAACGGTCCATGATCTGAAGCCATAAGAGCCATGAAGGGCCACAACGGTTGCAAGCAGTGCCGATCAAGGGCAACACGCATAGGACCTCATTATGAGTGTGCCGGTCCAATAAAAATGCTGTAACAAATGCTGGTAATACCGGAACCAGCATTTTTACCACTTCAGCACACTCTGAGTTTGCCAGTAGGGGTAGTGAACTATCGGTAGGACTAATCTGCTGGGAGTACAGGCCCTTACCGGCAAAGAATTGCTCCAATCACCGGCACCAGTACTACCGTACTCCATGGAATGGGAACTAACCGCTGCTGCCATAACCCATAATATCCCAGTAACACTGGGATATCTGGCGCTGGTAACAGTAAGGCAGGTTTGCCGGTAACCCAACAGTATTACCCGTAATGACCCTCGTAGACTTGTTTTGAAGAAGTAATATTTAATCATATGACATTTGGAGGCATAGAGGCATTTGATTTCGGTATTGGCTATTGACTTGGGCTGGAAAGATATTAAACAAGTACCAAATCGATACTAAATCAAAAGCTCGAAGGTGAAAAGTTTAGCCACTGGAATATATTCTCCATCCACTAACTGAACAAGGATGCAAAATGACATCCCTGAAACATGTGCCCTAGTGTACTAAACCCGAATTTCGATCGAGTGTTCTGAGTTTTCCATTAACGGGAATCTGCAATGTTGCTCGACTTTAGTGAGAAATAATGTGCTGAGATAACTACAGCACCATTATAACATCATAAATCCTGCTAACATTTTATGATGAGGTACTGGCTGCTTCACAGCAGGGAATGTTCCTTCTTGTAGCTGCTGTCATTTTCTTTTTAATTACATTTTCCCAACGTAGCGGGTATTTATGCAACGCATTTTATGCATTTCTAAAAAATGGGTTCCATTAGTTAAGTACTTATTTACATTTCAACATATTACGATTACACAAATACCGTATACGTTCTCAAAACATCATTTTGTGGCCTAAATAAAAGATGAAGGCACTAACAATCACACACAGCCTTAAATCATAAGCAATAATGCAACTAAATGTGTAAAACTGAAAGATGCCTCAGTGCCACATTAAAAGAAACAGTTTATTGGGTTCGAATGCGCTCATTGTTTTGCTATAAAACATATTAGGTTTAATTGCTAGTCCAGTATGTGCATCTTTTTCTCCAGGACCTTTAAGAATCAGGCCTTGCCCCTTTAATTCAATATTTATTTTCTGTGAAACAGTTCTCTAGCACCGCTATTCTTTTCTAGGAAAGTATAAGTGAAATCTCTGGAAAAGGTCGGCATTTACATTGGAAAAACAAAAAGAAAGTAGCACAATCACAATGGCTATAATTCTCTGAGGATTATATTGCATTTTTTTCCTGCTAGAGTGTAGGAATTGTAATATTGGTTTTTAATAAAATGAACGCATAGGGTGTGATTAATAAAACGTGTTTCAATGGGATTTCGCCATTCTCAAATGCTTTTTTAAATCCGACCCCTAAAGTCTTCCCTTATGTAGTAAAGCAGAAGCTGCCTTATCAAGCCTTCTCGCGGCCATCGCTGGGAAAGTCAGGGAATGCACGGGCTACTTCCGGGAGAGGCTTTAGTGTAGAATGGCCTACTCCACAGTGGAGTAACTTTGCTGAAAATGTTGGGGGGGCATGACATCTGAAGTAAAGGTGCCCCAGCCAAATGGATGGGGATTAAATGGTGTGCCATGACAGTTGGGGGGGACAAACACCAGTGTCCCCCCCTAAAATGACACCCATGCTACTCCACCCTATTGCTTCAACTCCCCTGGCTTCCAGAAATATACAGGCGCTTTTTAACGACATTAGAACTGCTTACCCTCTCCGATAGTGGAGATACAGTGAGAACAAAATGATCCTGCACCAGAAACGCCCTGCCTTTACCTCTGTTTCAGCATCACAAGGTAGACTGTGGAAGTACAACATATAAAGGGAGTATTTATCTTCTCCTCACCGTAAGGTGTACTAATCACAGGGAGGACTCTGTGGCATTTGGATGTCCTGAGCTGTTCCTCCAACAGCCCCATGTCCTTGGAGTAAATGACAAGTGGCATTCCTACTACCATCGGCGACTAAGGAATTTCTAAAAGCTGCAGGTGTGTTTGATAAAATGGAATGTACTCTTCATGTTTATCTCCAAAGTCCTTCATTTTCTGGGGCCCTTAAATTCTGTGCAGAAGACCACCATTGATTATCAACTTCCAACTCTGCAGCATCCATTTTGATTCTTGAATGTTTGTGACCACAATAAAATTTAAATCAAAATGGAGGTTGAAAAATGGCAAGCTTAAAAGGCAACAGCTATGTGGATTGCTGCTAATCCTTCTGTATCCCGGTGCCAGGTTCAGATTAATCTGGTCAGGGAACCGTTTTTATCCTAAATTGGCGTTCATGCTAGACACAGAGGGGATCACTGTGAGCAAGTAGGTGATGCTAAAAGTGATTTCAAATACATTTTTTGCATGCAAAATAAACATCGGCTGGTCTAACTGGTGAAATATAAGAATGCCATTTTATTATAACAGGTACCACAGATCATTCTGGTCTGCACCACGCTCCTGCACTCCTCTCTTGGCATGGTCTATGCACAGCCATTAACTATTCACTGCAGTGCTGATCCATTCAAATAAGGTGGTGCTGAGCCTGACCCGAATGAGTCTGTGCTCCTGCAGTCCTTTTTTAGTGAGTTGTGTGTGGGCTTGTTCTATGTTCGTATACAATGGGAAGAGAGCTTGCCGTAAATTGGTGTCACTGAAAATGGCCATCTTTTGGTTTAAGTTTTAGGGCTGTTATTATGCTGGCGTTAGTTGAATAGCCACATTGCCAGCTTGTTTATGAAGATGAGCTGGTCTCCTTTTGTGTAAACGAGATTGGACAGGGAATTTCTGACTTTAAATGAGAAGAGCGAAAAGGAAGATAATCTATGACTTTTTAGATCAAGCTTCTCACCTTTATCAGGGCATCTTTGCTCTAAATGGCTGGCAGCCCATTTATTTCATTGTGATTGACTCGGAGGGCCCGATTCATGTAATAGTCTGCAGATATCCCGCAAAGCCCACATGCCGAGAATGACTCTGCACGAGCGTGCTTGCAGAGGTTTGTCTGCGCCCTGCGCATATTCATGGAATTGTTTGCACAAAGTAACAGTATACGCAAGTCATGGCTGGAATGCCCCCGACACGCCCCTGCACAAAGCAAAAACAGCGACCTTTTGATGCTCCCCTGGCTACGAATACATTTACACTTTAAACAGTGCGTGCCACACCCCAAGCAGGCCTGTATCTCTGGGTTCCTCAGTAGCTGTTACCGGCACCCTGACAACATGCGCACGATTTATCCTAACTCGGGGGAAAAAAAAGAAAATCTGTTTGCGGAATAAACCATTCCTGCACGCTGCTAAACTGCTTACACACATCCCTAAGTTAGATCAAAACCCTGACTGCATACACGCACCCCTAAATCTGACACCCGATCTTACCTCTGTGTGAAGAATCCTATGCACAAGTGTCTGTATGCATACCTTTGGGTGGCTTATAGTATGGGGGTTTTGTGTGGCCATTTCCCCACCGAGAGGTTGTGCGGTCGGGTGCCTGAATACTTATCGTTCCACGCAATAGTGGGCCTGCAATGGACAGCCTGCGTGCCATCCCCCATAACGCCCACATTTTTCTTAGTTCTTCCTCATTTTCCGAGTTCCACCCCGTACCTGCCCAAGCAACGGCCACACGCTGCGTTGTGTCTCATGCAAGGCAATCAGCCACTCACAGAGACATGTCGAGCCTGTGCAAAGTCCCTGCAGAGAAGGAAACAGTGCAGCTCAGTCGGTTCCATGAATCAGGAAATGGGATTTTGCAAACAGTTTGGTGCACAAAGTCTCTATTTACTGCGCAAATAATTCCATGAATCAGGCCCTAGTCCTCTGCCATGTCAGGAAATGTGGGAGATGCACAGATTTTTCAATTGGATCTTCTATTTAATTGGGAGCCATGGCTTGGTTGATATGTTTGAGTCTTATAAATATCAGAAGTCCAGATGATGTGTTTTGGGCTCTTTGTAGCTTGTTGAGTAGATGATCATACAACCCCATGTGAAAGCTGTTGGCGTAATCTAGCCTTGAGAGCAGTATTGAAGTCAGTACCATGGATGAATGCATGTAGCACACATAGTGCATGATGGGTCAGCTTGTTTGAAGTTGGAAAAAGCTGCTCCTTCCCACGGCTTTGACCTGTGCTTTGAATGAGAGGTTAGTGTCATACCAAGCCAGATTTTCTGAACATTGTCACAGGTAGGGGCAAGATCCCATTTTATGGGCCAGTCGATTGGTGGAGGACTTTATGGTGTGACCTGACCTGAAATCTTGTGTGTTTAGTGTAGAGCCATTTTGGGATTTTATAGTAGATGTGGGTATCCTCTGCATAGTTCAAGCATGTGAGGATAATGTGTAGTTGTTAGGTTCTGGGAGTGGGATCATGTAAATACTGAAAAGGAGATGCAAGTGGCTGGATTGATGGCCTTCAGCCACTTGATTTATTAACAGTATATATCACCTCTGTTAAAAAGAAGCATTGGCAAAGCCAACATTGTTGGCTTGTGTATAGGTTAGGGTTAGTCATTTCTTAGCCCATCTAAACAATGGGGACTTGAATCGACTTGAAGGATTCAGACCATTTGAATGTGATGCTCGGAATGGCACAAATCCTTCAAACCAGGCAGCAAGCAGCTTAAACTGATACACATGATACATGATTCTTTCTTTTGTAATCGTTTTCAGTTATTTTGTTATTTTAGGATATCAGATGCAAGCATTTGTGCAAGCCCTTGTTTTGCAATTGATACCAATCAGTTGTAGAGTACTGTTTACCACTTTTATTTCATTTTTCATTATATTGGCCCTCATTCCGAGGTTGGTGGTAGTCATGGCGCTATTTACACCATGACTGCCACCAATAACGGTACCATGTCCAGTTTGGTTCAATGGGGACTTACCGCTCTAGTCAGACCTTGGTGGGACCGGTAAATCCCCATTCACCAAACCATTCCCCATTCCCATTTGAGCCCCCATAGGGCTCAATGGGAATGGGGAGGGCGCAAATAACGGGCCGGCGTATGTCAAGCCCATTATTTGCGCCCAGGTCCCTTAACGGGTCCCGTCCTTAACACCTGGTCAGACCAGGCGTTGAGAAAGGGACCCGCTAAGGGACCTCGTAGTAGGGCGGTAAGGGATTACCGGCACCGGTCACCTTACCGGTGCCTGGTATCCCTTACCGCCCTATTCGGAATGAGGGTCATTGTCTTGTTCATCTGGAAACAGGCTTTTCTCTTTGTAGTTTTCTTTGCGAACATTTCATTCTCTTTTCACTCAAAAGTTTAACTTCTTCAGCAGGCAGCTGATTTCCTTGCCCCAATTTGTCAGGAAGCAGGTGTTCCCTAAGGGAGCACCAGAAAACATTGGGCCTCATTACAAGTATGGAGGTAGCCATGCCCTTAAAAAGGGCATGGCTGCCCCCATACCGTGCTCCAATACCGGGTTCTGTGAATGAGGAATTACCCGGTAATTCCTCATGCACAAAACCATTCCCCATTCCCATTTGAGCCCCCATAGTGCTCAATGGGAGTGGGGATGGAGCTAATGACAGGCCTGTTAATAACGGGCCCGTTATTAGCACCTTGGGCCCCTCGCGGGTCCCGGAAAGGACGTCTGGTTTTACCAGACGTCTGTTCCGGGTCCCGCTAGGGGACCTCGTAATCAGGCATCCCGTAATGAACGTTGCCGGTCCCATACCGGCACCGTTCATTACAGGACCGCCAGGGTCGTAATGAGGCCCATTTTGTAAGAGAGAGTGAGTGGCTTTTCTGTAAGACGGTGGGGGAGAGCAAAGTCAAACCCAACATTTTGTTTTACAGAGACACTTTTCTGCGAGCGAGAGTGTAACAAATAATACATTTAAAGAATACCTGGACCAAGAAAATCATCTCTTGGCATGCAGAAGGACAAAAAGAAATGTTGCAGAGACAGAACAGATGCCTATAAAAACTGCTTTTGAACATTTGTAGAGAAGGTGCTTCCCTGGAGGTGTGGTAGGTGACCAGGGCATTTCTGCTACAATTGAGGCATCTGTAAATGAAATGTTTATGCCTAACAGTGATGCAGGCCAAATAACAACCAAATAAATAGGAGGTCTTACGATTCCAAATTCCAATATGTGCCAATTTCTGATAAGGAGTCACCTGTAAGGGAAACAATAGGTGAGCTAAGTGGCATTATAGAGGGTTGAACTTGGATGTAGGTTCTGCAGATGCTTATCCCATGGAATGTTTGGCACACAGTCACAGCCAACATGCCCATAGACAAGAGAATGACAGCAAAATTAGTAAGACAATATATGAAAAATCTAGCTATTCAGGGCATCATGTTCCAAGTTCAAGTACTAAGCCATCAACATATAGTGCATGAAGCCACTTTGAAATCTGTGACAGTGATATTTCTACATCTGCTTGTATTATATGTCACTGGAGTGAGCAGCAGAAAACTTGCAGGATGATTGAGCACAACTTCTCTTAAGCCCCAATTTGAGCAATTCATTCAATGGCTCTCAACCATAAGGCAAATAACACTAAGTGTTGTGGCCAGATGGCAATTGTGTTGGAACATGAGCAGCATAATGGCAGCACTTCCAGCACTTCCAGGTGGGCTGTAATATCATCCTAATAAAGTAGAACATCACTTCACCAGCAAACTATAAGTGCCATGTAAGAAAATAGAGCAGCCCTATGGTAAATGCCACAGAGTAACTGCAAAGCAATCCGTTGATTGGAGAGTTTATATGCAAATACATGCAGCCCTCCAATATTGTTGAACACTGCGGTTTCAAATTCTTTATTTATTACTTTGCACAAACCTACAACATGCCAAGTTAAAGGTTTGTTTAAACATTTAAAGTAAGTTCTGTACAAAAACCTGTGAAAAATGGTGTATTGTGCACTCAGGCTGAGTGAAAGCCATACTGTCTAACAACCATTAGGTGGACTAGCTCCCGAACAACAGATTACATGTGCATCGCTTTACAGTGGGTGTCGCTCCAACCTACAGTCCGACCCAGAGTAAGCAACAGGAAACAGGAAGTTTGTTATTCAGTTTCACCGTCACTTGCTAGGTCGAGCTGACTCCACCCAGCTCGAGAGCAGATTCAAATCAAAAGGAGAAAATAAGCTGATGCAAACTGCATGCAAGCCACAACGGACATGTTTTGGATCACCGCCATTCCACGCTCAAACCATCGCTATGGAAGCTTGAGTGGCTCTAGGTGAGCCAAACCATTTTTGCTCAAGGAGAGGCAAGCCAATGTTTGCATTAATGAAGCCGGCATTCAAATCATACACTCCTAGGCTTGCCCATCCGCAGCATAGGTATTAGATAGGATTTTTCCAAGCACTTTGATAATATTCCCAGTCACTCTTTCCACTTTCAGACATTGCCATCTTGTGGCCAGGTAAGTACCATTATAGCCGTTTCTGAGAAATACTCGTCCTGTGCTTACACAAAAGCCATAACATTTGGCTTTACAGTCCTTGTTCATATTCTTTGGGGCTAAGTCAGGGACCCAAATTGGTCCCCCTTCTTTCAGTCTCCATGATGAATTAGAACAATCATCTGTTAATACTCCTTGTCCAGGGGGTGACTTACTTCTATACACATAAAGAGATGTATTGCAAGAACTAAGATATTAATTGACACTGCATTTATTGGTGAGAAGAATTTAAAGGTGAAAATAAAAAAGACCAATTTGACACATTCAGATCATATGAGAAAATCAAAGTGTTCTAAAAGCCCTTCTAAACAAAATATCTTAATTGGGTCACAAAATGCACACATTTGGGCATACAATTTGCAGACAATTTATCAAGTTCTTCTCATATTTACTAACCATGTCATTGAAATGTGTGGGAGCAATGGATCAATCACAAGACATGTCCATGCTTTAGGTGTTTATCCAGTGGAAAAAAGTCAATTCGTGGTAGGTGGTTGATGGCATAGCTAGCGGGAATGGTCTGCAGGTTCAAGAGAATACAGATATTGTATCTACTATGGTCCTTGCTTTGTCTATCCCATCCATTTAGAGGTGGGATTAAGATGCCTATGTTGGTCTTAAACTGCTTGCCTAATGAATTTCTGTGAGGATTTCGACCATCCACACGAGGAGTGTGTGCTCGCCAGGGCTTTTAAAATAATTTTGCACTGAAATTGAATGATAGGAGATCAACCTCTGGAAAAAATGTGGGGCTAATCCGCACACATTTCCTTTTGCTCACTGCACAACAAATACATATTCACATGTACTCTGGGTGGACAGAGCCTCCAGGTGCAATCCTCCTGTTATGTTCAGCTGGAATGTGACAGCCACCGGTGCATCAAAGCATCTCAAGAAGGGGGAAGGCAAAACCATCCTCCAGCAATGGGCAGCCTCATTAACCGAGAAAGGCTCCATGAATTTGTCCTATCCTTTGTCCACACTGATGGTGGCAGTGCATACTGATGAGAAGTTAATTTAAGCAGGCCTGCGAGATGCCTGGTTGCAGGACTGACAAAGGACAGGATAACCAACACCCTTTTGATATGAATCTGTGTCAACCTGAGATCAGCTATCGCCTCTTAGTTTCAAGGGCATTGAAATGTCATGTCTGGGACAACTGTTTACAGTGGTGATCCCCGCAGGGGGACCCCATTGAGGAAGGTATGAATAAGTTGTTTGGTGGCGACCATAAGTCTGGTCTGACCGCCACTACAAGGTAGACCTGCCCCTTTTAATCAGGAACCACAGATAGATCAATTAACCAGAGAGACAATTTGATCCACAAAAGACAGGAAGATGGAAGGGACTTAGTAGTACATGTTGCCACCCCTTTACCTTTCCTGTTGCAAAGCACTCTGGTTATGACCTCAAACTTAGCAGAGGATTGTTGGTGGGACTCAGAATTGGTTCATTAAGGCAGACTTAGCCTGCACCAATCATTGGGACTCATTTGGCTTTAAAAGAGGGTTGAGCCCCTCTCTTGGCAGATCATCCAACGACTTCAAAAGGAGTGAGAAGAGGACTCATTTGGACCCTGGCTGAAGGTACATTCTTCCTTGAGCCCAGCAAAGAAGCTAGGAGGAGTGCCATGACAAGCATCAACAAGCGTCCATCTTTTACAGAGTAAGTCAAGCCCTCATACCGCGACCAGCTGCACAATGACTGTTGTCATGCTGCAGTCACTAAGCCATCTGAGACGCTTCGACAAGCATTCCAGATCTGCCAACCAGCACAGAGACAACGATTCCTGACCCATAGACACCGAGCCACCATCTAGGCCAGCCTGCAGCCATCCATACAGCCTTGCTGGACAAACTGCCTGCCGCCTTATACCCGCAGCTGTATCCCAACTTGAACTCTGTTGCAGGAGTTGCAAGCATCCTGGAACAGACTTGACTCTGTCGACCATCAAGAACATCCCAAGCACCAGGTACTTTGTGGTTCTGCCTCCCTGGTCCTTCTCTGAGCGCTCCTAGTGACATTTACAACCCATTGCTCCCTTGGTGCTGGAACCAAATAACCTTGAACAGTTACAACTGATCGTTTTACCGACTACCCTCGTGTCAGTATCCTGAGTGTATTCTTTCCCTTTGTGAAACTGTCTGTCCTCTTTGTTACTTTAAAGGGTGGGTTGTATTGTGTAATGTGCTACAACTGTCTGTTGTAATAATAATAAACTAGATATGTGTATACAACCTTGACTGGACAGTCCTTTTTATCATTGGGTAATAATTGTATTTTCTCTGTGTTTCAACTAACGATCCACGAACTTGCAGCGATCAGCCTGCCGTTCCAACCACGTAAACAAAATTGGACAAGGAGGTTCATAATTGACTTGTGTTTCCAATCTGTTGGGATCACGTCTGGTGTACTAGAGGTGTGGGGCTGATTGATGGTTTACAAACCGATATTCATCCCTGTACCACAGGTGCCCCGGAAGTTGATTTGTCACAATTTCCATCCAGTTCAACATTAGAATGCATCTGTCACAGTCCCTCCTTGCAGATTTGGTGAAATAAGACCATGTTCCTAAGAGTGAATAGATCAAGCATGTCAGGAAGGGATTCATGAAAGTTGGGTTGGCATCATTGTAATGTAACCACCACCGTCCAAAGAGTCATAGATGTTCCTTCAAAACATATATTATCACATGTGGATGCTTCTAGGGAAACAAGCAAAGGGCCTACATCCTCGGCTAAAGCACACCCTTAGTAACCACAGCATGGCTGTGTATAAGGGATATTACCTCTGGGTAAAGAAATCGTCAGATTGAACACTTCTGCAACCATTGTGCTTTAATTGATTTCATGTAAAAGCAATGGCGGAAATTGGGAGGTAACTGATTGTATGTGTATGTGTGACAAAAGCACACTTGTAACACCACTGCGTTTCATCATCTTGAACTCTATATTGCATTGATTATGATCATCGATCCTGTTGCCTTTGCTGAGAGTGCTGGTGCAGAGCAGCTTTCCTGTGCTGTGTTATCAGCTGACCCATTGCATTGAGCAGCCATGCTCTCAAATCTACTTGCAAAAAAAGGAAGATGAGCCATTAGCAGCGGCTATGTTGAAATTAGCAGAGATCAAAACATGAATCAAATTATGGGTAATGCATGTTTTTTAATGTTATTTCTGTGGGGGAACATTTGCCAATTCTCTGATTCGAAGGGCAGGTAGAGCATGAAAGGATGGCGGGGAGTGCATTTAGCCACAAATGGAAACACCGAAAAAAGGAAAAGGTAAAAGAATACAAAAATAAACATATTTTATAAAATGAGGCGAACATCTGAAAAGGGTTGTGGAGTGGGGGTCTGAGTTTTTTATCCAAAGTGTATTTTGCCATGCACAAACACAAGTCCCATAAAGACAGCGGGTCATGCTCTCACCAAGAGGCAATGCTGTGCATTTGGGGGAGTTCCTGGGCGAAACTAGACAAGGCACAGTGTTTACTGCTCAGAGATTACCTTTGTTACTACATGGTTATAATTATACTTATTATAATTATTCTTTTATAACGAACTTAATACCAGCGATTATTTGTCTTGTTTCCAGGACTAACACATTGACGCTGAGCTATCCATCCTCACTCAGGAGCTTAGTGCGGTTACCATGGTCAACTCGGCCCATTTAAGTAGACTTGGCAAAAGCAATCAAAGGGCCACACTGTCAGGAAAGGCTTCTGGCAGGTGCCCCACTAAACCCTGCTAACATGGTGGTTCACATTCATAGCACGACCACCGTTTTTCCCTTCCAGGTCATTCACCCACCTGCCATTTTACCGGAGTAATTAGCAGACATTTGACCATCTGGCATACAACTGTCAGCTTGGCTTGTTTTTCAGCTTGGTACAACTGGGAGTAAATAATAGTAGCAAACTCTTTCCAGTCAAGTTTGATTGCTGATCTCAAATGTGTTGAGCCCCACTGGAATACATTGCATGGATCCTGGTGAATGCTATTTGCACAACAATGGGGCCCTTAAAGCAGTATACCAGCACTGCTATCGGTATGCAGGCTACGCACCTGTTCTAGGTGATGTAAACAGAGTCCACTGTCTCAGATTATGAGGGACAACTCATTCGCTACCAGTCAACAGTCACACGAATTTGAACAGAATATGGGCCTCATAACGACCCTGGCGGTACAGGGTAAACGGCGCCGTAAAAGGTGCCGGCGCCGTTTACCGGGTACCGCCTCATTACGAGGTCCCCGCGCGGGACCCAGGAAGCAACGCCTGGTCAAACCAGGCGTGCTTACCGGGTCCCACGAGAGGAAGAGGGAGCAAACAACGGGCCAACTCGTAATGGCCCGTTGTTTGCTCCCTCTCCCATTCCCATTCAGCCCTGTGAGGGCTGAAATGGGAATGCGGAAGGACCGGGTCCGGGTCCTTGGAGGGAGGAATTACCGGGCCTTCTGAACTCAGAATGGTCCGGTTATTCCTCATTCTGAGGACCCGGACGCTATTTCAGCGGCAGCCATGCCTCCAATAGCGGCTTGGCTACCGCCGAACTCGTAATGAGGGTCCATGTGTTTATTAAGGATCACTTATTTGTTTTACAGATTCTTCTGTTAAATTTGTTCTTAGCTGAATTAATTATTGCGTTCTGTTGGATATCCGGCACTCGAGTTTGAGGAGAGGGGCATTAGTCATTGTATGTCTGTTCAGAACCTGTTCACTTGGAGGAGATCATATAGGCTTGAAGGTCTTTGCAGGAGGAGCAAGGGGGCGGTACAGGAAGTAGCGTGGGAGTTTTTGGTGCTCTGGAAAGTGGGTTATACACTCTTGAATACACTCTAAATGATTCAAGGTCACTTTTGGCTAGTGATTATTTTCAGTGGAGGTGTATTAATTTCTCCCCCAATTAGTCCGATCTCCCTCCATTTTTGTTGCAAGGGTCAACGAGACTAAATTTGATGAAACAGGGGACTCAAACTAGCTGCAGGAGTGGTAGGTTTATTGCCTTAAAGACACCTGAAGGCCACTGCATCCGGGCTCACCATAACTGTCAGTCTTTGTGTCTCTGCCTGTTCACCACTGTTCTAGAATACTGGTGCATCGTGAGTAGCAGCACGAGACTACACTGACTGCAAGACCACTCCCCTTGTTTTATATCCAAATCAATTAACAAGGTGACAACAGTTTGACACAAAAGCGGGTAACACCTTGGGGACAACAACTGATATGAGGACTTGAAGGAAACCTGAATAGAATATTATGACACACATGGAACTATTCCAACACACAGTTAACAGTAAATTAACAATCTTAATCGTTGCGACTTAAACTTGGAACTTGGTGAATAATATCTTTAAATGGCCACTTTGACACCAGGTACCACCCCACCTACCCCCACCTTTTCAATTTACAACATTTCCTGAGAAGAGAATGTATTACTTAAATCTAACAAGAATTTGTGATATCTGGCCCCTTTCTGTGCGGTACAAATGTTGAATTCCCTTTGGGTCAGTTCTCTTAGAACTGGGGGTTCCGACCTGCACGAGCATTCCTGTGCTCCTTCGGGAGATAGCAAGTTAATCACTCTGGAAAGCATGAGGTTGGGCCAGATGTAGTTTGGGGTGAAAGCTTATCTTAGGTTTCCTTTGAGTAGAGCATGTCAGGTCATTCACACATAGGCTAAGATGAGCAAGTCATTGTACATTCAACACCTTGCCATCAGATGTTTCAACCATTTGATAAAGCACTTAGCTGCTTTAAGTGTTGTGATGAGAATTTGGAACATCCTTTGGTGATCATCCCAAGTGACTTAACTTTAACCCAATCCTCTACACAAATATTTGGCACCAACGGGAGTGGTCACACTCAAATGCTGTTTTCATGTGTCCCTGTGGTGCATCTAGTTAGAGTGCACTTAATCGATGTCAGGAGTGACAGATATGTCTGTACGTCTGGTATGGAATAACCACCAGGTCTTGGAGGGAAGGGCTGTGTTAAGTCTCCTTATAATCTTAAACTGTGATACTTTGGTGGTCGAGTGAGGGATGGTTCTAAACGTAAATAAAATGTGCTGCATTAAAATGTATTGCAATCTGTTTTGTGGACATCAGTACCCTGTTGAACCTCTTAACCCAGCAGTTTCCTTTGGGTATGACATAGATAGAGGGTGTGATGGGCGACATTGCATGAATTTAGGAAGTCCTCTGCAAGCTCTGACATGAGTTGGACTCCGTTTTCTGATATTACTGTTAATGTTTCTGGGAAACTCTCTTTCCCAAACAGTTCCCTAAAACGTCTATGACCGAACTAGTGGTGACTGACTCCATGCATTTCACCTAAGGCCATTTAGAGAAGTGGTTGATGATCCATTGTGCGAATCTATTGGGGGATGTTGAATGTCCCTACAATGTCCACGGTGTGCCAGGGAACTTCTGGATTGGATAAAGGAATGCGGGGAACTTACTTTGTGATGAGAGCCTTGTCAGACCCAGTAAACACTGAACTTTTTCTTGCATATCTCTCGGTGTCCAGTTCAATAGCAGGACACCAACAATCTTCACTGATGATTATTTTATTAACACAATGCCTAGCTGGCCTTAGTATGCACTGAACAGTAATGTATGCCTAATATTAGTGGGAGGAGCTACTTTCTCTTCCCAGTAAAGAAGTGTATCATAGAGAGACACTTCATCATGAATCTTCCTGCGGTGGTGCAAACTGCTATGCAAATGTCTTAGGAGGGGGCATTCCTTCTGCACAAAACCTTTCCCTTTCTGCAATGTCAAGTCTTCACTGTCAGCCAAAAAACTGTCTCTACTGCTGATGCATTCCTGGGCACACACGTCTACATCTATCATATCAATGGTGGCTATGGCGGTGAATGGCTCATCAGCTTGTGCATAATTTCTCAGCATGCGTGAGAGACAGATAGCCGCTATGTTAGTCTTCTTTGGCTTGAATCCATTTTGAAAATCATATTCCTGGGGAAGGGCTGAACACCTTGTGAGTCTTGGGGCAAATCAAGATGTAAATGCCAGAGATAGTACTTGCAGCAATGTCCTGTGATCTGTTCTTAATTTGAAGGATGACTCCCGCAGGTATTGTCAGAAATGCTGCACTGCCCAGGCACATGCCAATGCCTCCCTTTTGATAACTAAGTCATTGATTTCTGTAGGCCAGAGTGATCTGGAGGCAAATGCTAATTTTCTGCCATCCTTCATGGGGGATTGGACTGATCCTAGAACCTTTGTGCTTGCATCCACTGCAAGAATTCACTTAACTTGAGTGGTGAATGACTGCAGGGTGGGAGATTTGTATTAAAATCAGCTCTTCCTTGGTGACAGAGAATGATCTTCGGTGATGGCACTGGTCAGGTTGTGCTTGTGCTGCACTCCTTAAGATGACATAGTGTGTACTAGATGTTACACTTCTGCAAGTACCAGCCATCACTTGCTGGTGTTCAGTTTGAGTCTGTATTGTTTCATAATTTAAAGGACCGGATGCGTGAATGCTGCTCGTCTCTCCGTAGTATGTGAGCACATCAGAAGATCATCTTCAAAGGTGAGCCCTGCTTCTATGATCCAGAATAGCTGATCCATGAGATGTTGAAACACAGCTGCAACAGAAGCCAGTTTGATGGGCATCCATAGGAACTAGTATGAACCAAAGGGGGTCATAAAAGCAGTGAGTTCCCTAGAGTCTTCTGTTAGTTCATTATAATTGTTCTTTTATAACACGCTTAATACCAACGAGTGGTTTCTAAACGCGGGCTTGTAATTCAAACCTGTGTTGTGCTGCATTGTCTTACCTCCAAAACAAACATGTTGCCCCTGAGCTATCCTTCTACCTGATAGTACACTGACCTTAAATCTAAAGTAGAGAAAAATGTGTCCCCATTGATTCTGCTCACCATGTTAGAAGTGTTGGCGAAAGGATGCTTGCTGATATTGTTGTTCTTCTTAGACTGAAAAGGTGTACACTTATCCTTATGTCTGCATCGCAGGCTATTAAAATTGGTCCCAGTCAGTGTCCCAATCATGTTATGATGCCAGCTTCCCTCACTTCCTTTCGTTGTTTGTTTAGCCAGTCTTGTAGATGGAAAGGTAACTTTTTCTAACTGCTGTTTAACTGGTATGTCGTCCTTTTTGAGCAGGATGTGAAGTTGAAAATAGTTGAACTTGTCAATATTATTTGTTAACACTGGGAAACATTTGTTCGAGTTGAGTTAGGAGTGTTTGAGTCTTGTCCATTCCTGGTTGAGCTTAAATGTCCCACCTACCCTGTTTGTGGCTATTGTGACTTTGCCTATCATCAGTATTCATTGGTCCTCGCTGGGATGTAATATTTGGTGGCAATCAGTTTAGTGCTCCCAGCTGAGAACTGAAGGGCATTTCACAGCTACATATATTTCACCAAAAGTGAACCATGGTTCGTACTTCATTAGTGCTTTACAATATCAGAGCATTTCTGCATTCGATGTGGGCTAGTTAGCCCACTTCCTGAAAGATATGTTGCTGGAACATGTTCACTGGAATCACAGTGTACATAGACAATGCATCTGCAATGAGAGATATGACGTTCCCTACTATGTCCACTTATATAGTTGGTCTGGCCCACTGAGTACCAGAACCGTACTTCAGAGATGATAGGAGAATCATTCTTGGCAATGCAGGGATGCTGGGAAATCCTTGAACCCTGTACCCCAATGTGTGTGTACTGCTGCTGTATGTAGGACAAAAAGTGGACGAGTTTCTGGGAAATGTACTGGGTTTGGAGTTGGATTGTTTTGGAGGGGTTGCTAGCAGGGACCTTTCAGGGTGCTTTGCGCTGCCTACTATCACATGAAGCATATTGATTGCCAGGACACCAATAGTTGTGGCTTCTCCTCCATGTCTTGTAATGCTCCACTCCTTTAGTCAATGTAATAGCTCCAACATGGGTTCTTCAGCAAGACAAAGATAGTGTTGCACATTTTCGTTGCTCGTGTGAACCATAAGTTGGTCTTTTAAGACTTTGTTCTGGAATGCACGTCATATGCATGTAACTGCCAGAGTGCGCAGTGCAACCACATACTGATTAATAGGTGCTCTAGTTTTTCCGTTGTTTTGAAGGTGTCTTTTCTTCTCTGTGCTTACTTTAGGTAAGTAAAATCAGTCCAGTCTCTGTACGGCCTCTTCAAAATGGCACATGAGCAGTACGCCTTGCACAGCTGGAATGGGCAGTAAGAGCCTACAATCATTTTGGCCCACATGAACAAGTGGCTGTCCAAATCTTATATGTAAGTTAGAAACTCCTGCTTCCAACTCTGCAGCATGTTTCTCCGGTTGCTTGGACACTGGAGCATCATCTGTGGGGGGGGGGGGGTACCACGTGGTGTGGCATTCGATTGTGGGCGGAAGTTTATGTAGGATACTGGCTGATTGTCTGCTTGGAGTAGGTAGTAGGCGGGTGTTTTGTGGTGTGGCCGTTTTTCCGGGAGTGTTTGTTCATTTTTCTTTGTTTGTTAAACACATTTTACCACTCTGCTGTCAACTTCAGAAGTCGGTGCATGATTCTCCCACGTTCTCCAATGTACTGTGTTTTCTTTTTTCTTTTTTTTCTTTTGTGACCACTTCCAAACCATGCCTAGATCTCTGTTGCTTGAATTGTACATGTAGAACGTTAGTTTCTGGGGAAGCAGTTGGTTGTTGGGGCCTGAGCAATGAGGCATTTGGTGGTCCTTTTTAGTTTTGGCTATTAGGTGGTGCCACCACATGTAAGCCTACACTTTTGCATTAGAGTGCAGCTAAGGAGAAATGGCATATGAGGAGGCATGCATAGCTTGTAAGTATTGTTTTGTTATTTACCCACCCATGGCCATATTAATCTCTATGGCCATGTTCAACCATGTCCTGCCCATCCCCACCCACAACAAATCCTCCTGGGATCTCTTTGAGCTTGTTTTAACAGGCTGTACCATCAGATTTTTCACTCAAGTGCCAGACAGTTTTCCTTTAAAGCAGTGTCCTGAGAGCTAATGATATTAATTGGAGTTGTACATTTTCTACTGGTGTAATACAAATGTTTTAACAAGGTCGGCCTTTAGCCTCTTGATGTCTAAGCATTATGCATGCCCCTCACTTAAGTCCTGTTAAAACCAATCATTGGCAAAGCCAACAGTTCTGACTTGTGTATAGGTATCAGGAATTTGCCAGGCACTGCTATTAGATTCCCAGATACATGCACCATTTTGCAGGTGCTACCATCAATAGTCAGTTATATTCACAACAGCACAGACTGGCAAATGCCTTTCCCACAATTACACAACAGCCAAAACTCTTGCCTTTGTCAGTGCTTGTTTCTTATGCTTTCTGTGTGAATAGACATGTGATGGTGACTTCTACCAAAGTAGGTGTTCCGTCAATGAACGGCATTGGGCCCTCCGCTTGCCAAGACACACACTTCTTGAAATGGTTGTAAAGCCTCGTTTTCTTGGTAAGGTGCAGGGGTGAGTAGAAGGTGGTTCAGGACTGGGGTTGAGGCTGGTGGCTATATGGACCTGGTCTGTGTAAGTGCAGCAAAGGGCCTCAGTGTGGGTCCGTTCCCAGTTTGGTGAAAGAGGGGGTGCACATAGAGCTGTAGAAGGGGTAGGTTTATTGCTTCAAAGACACCCGTCATACGCAAGAGGCTGTACTTACTACAATACTAAACTTAACAATAACGGATACTTGTGTGGGGATATGGAAAGAGGACTGACTCAGTGCTGCTCAAAGAACATTATTATTTTCTAGGGCCTGTGACCTGCAATGGATTCAAGACGACACTCATACCTTTTGGGACCGATTCATGGAAAAGTGCTCAGAAAGTGAGTCTGCAAGCAGAGGAAAATCTGCGCTCTCTGCATATTCATAGAATTGTTCATGCAAAGTAATCGTATACACAAGTCGCGGCCAGAACGCCTACAACTTGCCCCCACGCAAAGAAAAAACACCCAGTGCGTGGGATCCCCCGCTAGCAGGCCTGCATCTTGGTGACCCTGCACGAGGCCCCCCGTAACTGTTACCCCTAGAACGTGCGTATGATTTTCCCTAACTCGGCTAAAACTTTGAAAATCTGAGTGCAGCCCCCCGTAAACCATTGCTGCAGCCTGCTATACTGCGTATGCGCATCCCTATGTCAGATCAGAGTCCTGGCTCTTTACATGCACCCCTAAATCCACCACCTGATCTCACCTCTGCACGGTGTATCCAATGCACACGTGTCTGTGCACCTGTCTTCGGGTGGGGGATCGTATGAGGGCTGTGCATGGCCATTTTCCTGCCAAGAGGTTGCCCAGTCGGATGCATGAATAGCTATCATTCCGCGCAATAGTGGCATGCGATGGACTGCCTCCGGTGATTAAATTAATCACCTGTCAGAATATAGAGAAGTTTAGTCAAGTGCCTATAAAGAAGTGGGATGTTTACTTTACAGTGCCATGAACCAAACTGGAAGAGGGTATTTCATAGCTTTACCCTTAATGACTAAACGATGTGCTCATACAGATAACTTTTCTTTTTTTACTGAGGAATGTGCAGTAATAATGTGCACCCTAGATTCCACAAGCATCCAAACATGCTGTTATCAGGTCCAAATAATCCTGTGTATGGGTTCACGTGTGCACTTCCTGTAATCTGAACTGCGTGTATTCTGCTATGTTCGCCAACTCAGAGGGGCAGGGTGGGCAGAAATAACATGCGTTTGTGTCTTATTATTTTATTTTTATTTTTTACATTTGTAGAGCACACTGCAGCCCATAGACATTTTGTGTCGGTAGATAGCCAGAGGATTGCAGGGTCAGCTTCTCTACATAGGTCTCTTTTCAATACAAGATGCAGAGCACTTAGAAAGGACGGCAGGTGAAGGTAGGTGGAGGAACATAGAAGGGCGGAGAAGAACAGCAACAGGAGGGGAAGGTAGCTCACACTAACTGAGCACCAGACAGACAGCCAGGGTTCCAAGCACACAGAAGCAAGCAGGCAAGACAGAGCTGAACAGTTCAACCTTACTACAAGATGCACTGTGGTACCCCACTAGTCCTCGAAAATAAAATGAATTGTGGTTGTATCACCAAACCCATTTACCTATGATTCCAAATCATGTGGAACTTTCTGTAATTCCCTTGTCAAGAGGCCCAGAGTGCTCCGTGGTGTCCAGTACTGACCAGGTTTGGTAATGATCACATGTGATAATCAGCTCATGCAGATCTGCTGTAGCATGGAGGTATTTTCCTCCACAACAAAGCAGATGGACCCATGAGTTTTGGGTGTTGCTAGGTCTGGAAATGACCAGGGGCTAATGGCGGGATTCAGGGTTAGCTATAGCCTTTAGGTTGTAGTCTCTGAGCTTCTATCCGGGGCTACAACCAAAAGACCTGGGGCTATAGCCCCCTCAGCCGCCCCCTCCTCAGCAACGCCTCCGATCTTTCGGCAACAACACAGCGGTAAAATAACTTGTTATGGGAATTACCAGGAGATTCAGCATTACTGCCAAACTGTTGATCAGGCCCTAAGCATTCGATTAGCTCTTCATATGCATTATAAATGTCACTTGAAATAATAATTATGAGCAATGGGCTGACGTCACAAGAGGTTCTCAAATGAACTGCATGTTGCTCTGAAAATTGTTTTAGACAGTTCAGACAAATGAGGGACCTGCTGCTTTGGCTTGACCATTCCAAATAACATTTAATTTCGTAACCCATGGAAACTGAAATTCCTTTTCATGCCAGGAAATTGAGGTGATTAATAGAAATCTTAAAAACATATTTCCATTTGTCCTATTGCACGCCTAATTTGTCTGCACAGAAGAAAAGTGTGGGCCGGACCATCACATTGAAGGTTAACGTGCGTGCTGTGATGCTTTTGAAAATGGCTATACGCTTTTTGCTCTTAGACACAGAACACACACTGTGATAAACGCCTTTAAAACACATTCAAGAAACTGAGGTAAACGACTTGAAGACGGCGAAGAACAGGAACACGCACTCGAACTAATACAAAGGCCCAGTGGGATGCATGTAAAAGGAAACATTTCAATAACGCAAGGTGCACTGGGGAAAAGTACAGCATGGTGACTCAATAGCTACAGCAAGAGTCTCATTCTGTGCTCTGCTATGATCTAGCATAGGTACAGGACATATTTTAACAGCACTAGTTCATTTGCAGGAAACAGGCGCGGTCGCCGGGTGACATAGTAGTAGCCGGTCAGATAGCACAATTAGTAGAGCCCTTGCTTTGAGCTCTTTGCAGAGCAGCCAACGCGGGTACGAAACCCGGTATCCGGCAGAACCAACCTTAGCCTTTCAACGTCAATAATTGAGCACCAGCACACCCGTGGGTAATAATGAGCAGTGCTCAGATACCCGAGGGTTGGTAGCACTACATAAATGCTAGATTATGATTACAGATCCACATACGTCACCATATACAGAGAAATCAGAATAGCTGCCTCACAGAATGTACAACTACTGAGGCAAGAAATAAGAGGTTAGCTTAACTTTATTAAGTAAGATTATCAATACACGATTAGGAGAGGCCACTGAAGATTCCAGGAAGGCAGATGGACCCACACAATGATTAAGCTTAAAAAATGCTTTGTTTTCAAGTGCTATTGCCATGAGTGGGCCAACAACTACACTTTGTTGGGCTGTACACCAATGGTCACTATTAATGTTTAAAATGGCTTTGTATCCAGTCAATCTATGCAGCAATATACACAAGACCTTTGCAAACTGTATTAGTTTGAAAACCGCAAAGTGCCCGGGAAGTACTGCTTAGCCACTTCGATCGCTGGCTCTCCTGAAATCTGTGGACATGTTTCATCTGTACAACCTTGGCGATATTGTACAGCAAAGAGCTTTAAGCTCCGCCCCCTAATTTCAAAACCACCTACATCTGTGGCACGTGCACGCACACAACCGAGAAGTGCCGCTTAGACAGTTGCACCCTGGCTCTCCTGAAATCTGTGGAAATTTTTGACACGTGGCATGACTGGATTTTCATTTATAAGCTTGTTATATTATTCAATAATGCTTACTGACGTGGGATTTGTACAATAATTGTTAATACTACATTTACTTTTACTGTTTCAGACATCTGTACAACCATGGCGATATTGTACAGTAAAGAGCTTTTAGATCCACCCCATATTTTAGAAACCACCTATATCTGTGGCACGCGCGCACGCAACTGAGAAGTGCCCTGATGTGCCGCTTAGCCGCTTGGACCCCTGGCTCTCCTGAAATCTGTGGACATTTTTGCCCCGTGGTATGCCTGGATTTTCATTAATGAGCTTGTTATATTATCCAAGAATGCTTACTGACATGGGATTTGTCCAATAATTGTTAATACTACATTTACTTTTACTGTTTCAGACATCTGTACAACCATGGTGATATTGTACAGCAAAGAGCATTAAGCCCCCCCACCTAATTTAGAAACCACCTATATCTGTGGCATGAGCGTGCAAACACGCACGCGCAACCGCAACATGCCCGGAAGTGCTGCTTAGTCACTTGGCTGTGTGGCGAGCAGATGGCAACGACTCCCGTGTATCGTGCATTAGAATCACAGGCAAGGTTGGTAATCCTTAACCTCCATTGATCGTAATAAACAGCTTGTTCAATTTGTCCCCTCATGCAAAGTGTACAGTCACTTTGGCTATGTCCAAAAGTCCACACACTTTGAAATCCACAATACCGCCCCTAACAGAGACCACAACGGTTACGTTACAACTAAAGCGAATGCTGCATAGGCATTCACTAGCCACAAGAGGGGTGAAGATAGCGGTCCATGCAGCGTCCACATCACAAAAAAAGAAAACACCTCACAAAGTCGCCATTCAGGATTTTTGTCAGCCGCGTGAAATGAAAAAGCCCACAAGCAACACTGAAGAGCAGTGCCGACCTTAGTGGCAGCAGTGCCCCAGGCAGAAAAAAGAACAATTTGGCGTAATCCTCCTCCCTCCGCGCCACTATTCAATTGCAGGGTTTGGGGGGGCAGAGGTGCCAAAAGTTTATTTTTGTGGTGGGAGAAATGTCATTCTTCTTCTTGCTCCTTGCAAAGTCTTCAGATGATCCGATCAGTGAGGGGCTCAGCCCTCTTTAAAAGCCAAATGGGGCCCAGGGATTGGTGTAGGCCAAGCCTAACTTAAGTGAGCCAATCCTGCTTCTCCACCAACAATCGTCTGTCATGCTTCCAATCAGAAACAGGGCGCTTGGCAACAGACAGGGGAAGGATGACAACATATACTTCTAAGTCCCACCCAACTTCCTGTCTACTGTACATCATGTCTCCCTAATCAACTGAGCCCTATGCATCGCTTCATCACAACATGGGCCTCCTTTGAAGTAGTGGGGTTGCAGGCAGACTTTCGCCTCCTACCATTCACATACTTCTCTGCTTTGAAAGGAGTGGTTCCAGACAGGACATTCTCTGACCTTTCATACCAAGGAGGGGTGTTAGTGCCAAGTTGACACATTGCATTGCAAAGAGGTGTTGGCGTCTGGTCTCCATTGCCACTTCCTGCACCTCGGCCTTCCATGAGGCCTGCTAATTAACATTCTTCAGTATTCACCGCCACCAGCAAGGTTTGACAATGGAGATGCAAATCCATGACGACTTGAAATTCTGATCAGGTTGCCCATGGCAAAAGGCTTTTGTTGTACCCATGACTGTCAGGTGTCAGCTACACATGACAGGGGAGGGTTGTTCTGGTAAGCTGCGTCCTCCCAGAGTGCATGACTTTCTTTCTGCTGTGTGGTGAGTGTAGAAAATGTGCACGGGAATGGCAACATCATTCATTCTTTTAAACAGGTGAGCGCACTTTTCTCATGTGGATGGTCAAATTCATCACAACATTGTAACACTGCACTACACAGTAGACAATGGGTCCACCTCTCTATCAAAAACACCTCCAGACAGAGAGAGAGAGAAATGGACCAAATAGAAAAGCCATTAAAATATGAATGACTGTGTGTAAGCGTAACAGGCCAGCAACGGCCCACTAGCCTGAGGTAATAGGAAGTGCTACAAATACAATAGGTGCAGAGAGGACATTACAAAACCATAAGTATTTAATGCTTTTGTAATAGTCTCAGAGAGACAGCAATTTAGATACATCAAAATAAGGATGTCCCAACACAAGAAAACACAGAAAGAGCCAGAACAATGGCCTGTAGGAGGAACATGTTATGGTGCAAGATCGAGGGACCAAACTGAATGATTTTCTAAAGATTAATACTTTGAGTTTCTTATGAAATTGTATGTGCTTCTCCAATGATTAGGTGGCAATGGGCAGATATTTCAAGGGGGGTACTTGTAATTTTCCCAAATTCTTCCACCAAGTGCCTTTTTTTGTAGGAGGTGTTCAAAATCAAAAAAGAGGGGATGACTGGGAAGATATGATCATGGAATTTAATATCAAGGGCCAGTCTCGCCACCATTACCACTATTGGCATCCCGGGGGCAATTCTGGGGTTGAAATGGCGTGTTATAGGAAAATGGCTTTGTACTTCCTACATGCACCAATTTACGATACAAAACCTACACACCGAGACGGTGACTAGAAATATTAATTGGATATGATATGATATGACATTTATAACATGCCTACACACAAGTGTTTCAAGGTGTGACAAGGCAAGGGAGGGGAAACAGAGGGAAGACAAAAAACAGTGATCAGGGGTGCGGGGAGGGGAGAAGTTCCACAGGAGGGGAGCTGGAGGGATGGACAAGTGCAGGAAAAGGAATCAACACAACAAGTAGTGCAGCCAACAGGTGAGAAGTGCAAGTGTTAGAAGTGCAGACAACAGGTATCGAATAAGTACAGGAAATGGACTTTAGTGTTGCAGATGCAGACCACAAGTGCAGGGGATTCCAGGGGGCAGTGCGGGTATTCAGCTGGATGGGAAGGGACCTGTGCCCAAATTAAGAGGGTAGCCAGGTGAGCAGTGCATGTATCAGACAGGAGATAAGAAAGGGGAGAGGAAGAGAGAAGGGAGAAGCAAAGAGGAAAGTCTTGATGTGCTTCAGGAACCGGAGATTGTTCTACTCAAGTTTCAGAGAGGCAGGTAGTCTGTTCCAGAGGGAGGCACCAGCTGAGGAAAGAGATCTTCCCCCAACTCGATGCTTGGAGAAGCGATTGACCCTCAAGGAGTTGGGGATGAAGGAGGAAGAGTGAAGAGCTCCAGTGGGAAGATATTTCCGTAGAGAGAGTTGGAGGTAATGCGGTCCCAGGCCCCAAAAAGCCATGTGGACAAGGAAGATGGTCTTGAACTTGATCCTTGTAGCCACTGGGAGCCAATGGAGGGATTTCAGAGCTGGAGAGATGCAATCTTTGGGCTTGGGGCCAAGGACAAGTCTCACAGTCCTGTTCTGGATAGGTTGTAGAGGATGGAGAGTAGAGGCAGGTAGATTAAGAGAGAGGCTGTTGCAGTAGTCCAGTCTAGAGGGAACCCGAGCTTTGGAGACAGTGAGCTTCTGGGGGAAAGTGAGGAAAGGAAGAATACCTCTGATGAGGTGCAGCTGGTAGTTTGACTTCTTAGAGGCATTAGAGATGGGAGAAGAGAAGGAGAGTGTGGAGTAGAAACAGGGATGTCATTTAGGGGTCGCCAGAGGTCTCAAATGCGACCTCTGAGGTCTCCCTTGCTACCCCTGTGGTCTCTCTTGCTACCCCTTAAAAAAAGAAAAAAAGTTTTTTTTGTAATGCAAGCTCTCGGGCTGTGGCCAGCACCATGTGGCTCTTTACTTCTGGAGTGGCTGGCTTTCTTGTTCAGGCCTCAAAAGAACAGGGGTGCCACAAGTCGAACACTTTCAGCAGTGAACCTAAATAAGAAAGAATAGGAATACCAAATAATGTGTCTTTCTGGAATTCTATACAATAATTGCTAGACTCTTTAAAGGTTTATTTCAGGCACACTTTGGGGGTGAGTCACTGATTTAGTCTGTTCGTAAACACCTCAACTCAGCCTTTCATCCTTCTGAGGTTGATAAATGAGTACCTACCAGGTTGGGTGATATTGAGTGTATACTTTTATATATAAAACGCTTAAGCGTAAGTGCTAGATAATAACACATCATTATCATTTGCCCATGGATGTCTGCTTGCATTCACAGTAATTTGGTAATATGGGTCTATACACACTGATCCTAACGATACATATGGCGATCCATTCTTGTATGAAATGTACATCACATTATAGTGATATTGTAAAAATATTTTTCGT
The DNA here is from genome assembly GCF_040938575.1 of Ambystoma mexicanum. Taxonomy (NCBI): domain Eukaryota; kingdom Metazoa; phylum Chordata; class Amphibia; order Caudata; family Ambystomatidae; genus Ambystoma; species Ambystoma mexicanum. The sequence goes on along the minus strand of NC_090923.1, from coordinate 617,172,316 downwards.
ACTGTACTTAGGAACAGTGCTATGTGATGCCACTTCCTGATTTGTCAAGGGGTAAAAGGTAAAAGGTTGAGTTCCATTGCTTCCTGCGATGTCATCAGAGGTCAAGGGTCATGTGATGTCACTTCCGCTACTCCTGACATTTTGGTGAAATGACATCCTTGAGTAGAAGATGACCCTCAGGTTCTTAGCGTCAATGGTGGGAGCAGGAAGAGGGCCCAGAGTGGGCAGCCAGAGAGTGACAGGAAATGAAGGTGCTGGTGACCCAATGAGGAGAATCTCTGTCTTACTGGAATTGAAGCAATGATAATTGGCAGCACACCACTCCTGGATCGCGAACAGACATCCGGAATAAGAGCGGGAGAAGAGGCAGCTTAGGGGAGCCTGAAAGCAAGCTGAGTGTCATCCGCATAGCACTGAAAGTTGGAGCAGAGAACAGCTTTGCGGTGGGCGAGTAGTACAAGGTTTTTTTTTGAACAGCCAGGGAGAAATATTAGACCCCACAGATAGACAGAGAGAAGAGGACAGGAAGGACCCAAGTTGGACATGGGAGGGTCAGTCAGCCAGCCAGGGCCTCATCAGTGATATCCAGTTTATCAAAGAGCCGGTTGAGCAGGATGGCTTGCTATCTTAAGCAGAAGAGAGATTGAGTAGGATGACAACAGAAGGGTGGTTAGAATCAAGGTTTGAGAGCAGGTCTTCACAAATGTCCAGGAGAGCAGTTTCTGTGTTTCTGGCCGCTCTGAAGCCAAGACTGATGGTCATTGAGACAACCAACAGATTTGGTGTGACGGTTAAACCAGGAGTCTCTCTATTGTTTCCATTGCTGTCCTGTCAGCATCTGGGGGAATACCTAGATGGCAGTGGAGATTGGGGGGATAGGTAAGTATTTAGCAGGGATGCAGGGTTTCTAGGGGGAGGTGAGGGGCAGAGTGTTTCCAGAGGTCTCGGTCATATAAAATGAAGAAAGCAAGCGTGTAAGAGGTCCTGGTGGGTGGAAAGGAACATAGGTTTGAACCGTCCAATTCAGCCCATGCTCCTGTCCACCTAGTTGGCTGGCTCCTCTCCCACAGCACAAATACAATTACGTTGTTTACTTTGCAGTGCAGTGATAACATGTGGTCCTGCATTTAATTTCAGACATGAGTATCCTCAGCTGAACAATGTCTGTTTCCAGTCACCAATCTGTTCTTGTCATTTTGTAACAGTAGCTGCAGACAGGCAAACATGAATTTTAAAATGTCCTCCCACAGAAATAAATGTGAGGATTCATTTAGCAGTTTAACTTGTTCTTATGTATGAAGAGGCTGCAGACTACAATATTAACAGAACTCTCTATTGTGGGAAAGGACAGGTGTCTGCCATCTTAAGTAAAGAGTCATTTTGTTGCCATACTACCTAAGAAAATGCTTCAATTTCAAATGCTTATGGCTAGTATGGTACCCCAAAGTGCTCTTCTGCAGGTGGCACCTAAGGCGGCCAATGAGGAAAGCCTAATTATAAAAATTGCCCTGCATTCTGAAGCAGTTCGTGGTGAAAATAGAATGCCCTTTAAACTGGGCTGCCACATGTACATTGACCACTGTCTTGAAGGATGCATTTTTAAATAGGTTGCACTCTAAATGGGACCACCACCTAAAATATGCATCAATGTTTTCTTTAATTTCATACCATTTATCATTGGTTTAACAACAAAACAAGTACAATCATTACAATAAACCAATCAACAATCAGCACTATACAAATCCCTTCCCCCGACCCTGATCCCCACTTCATGTTCCCTTTCACTCCCACCCATTCCCAGTGCCCTCCTCCCACCACAGTACCCTTAGATCCCAGAGCCCTGTAAGCCGGTGTGATCCCTTCGTGCTCCCACCCAAGCAATAACTTGGCCACGTAGATCAGTTTATGCCCAGCCATCGCCTCCAGAATTTGTTGTGTTTCTAGGGACACCCCCTGTCCCTATATACCTTCTGCTCCAGCACAATACAGTACTCCATTCCCTCCTGCATCTTTGTATGGTCTATGGTCTATGGTCGGTACGGTGGGGCTGCCCCAACTGGATGCAATATTTCGTTTACCGATCATCATGGTTGTTTTACTAAGGCATCTCTCTTTAGAAGTGAATCTGGTATCACCCCAAACATGCAGAAGTCCTAACTTGGGGCGCTCAGGCAATTGGGAATCTAGAGATTGAGTCTCTAATCGATCGTGGGAAGGGCGATATGACCTTTCATTCCCATATCGTGCGCATAAAGGTCCCAGTCGCTTTCCTGCACATCAGGCACATCAGGTCAGTCACCCTCCCCATGCTGTGTAGTCAGACCATGGTATAATATACGATTTGTATTGTACGGAACCATGCATAATCTGAAAGATAAGCCTGCATCCCTGGGCGAATTAAGGGGCTGTACTCAGTCCTCTTCTTCCAGTACCCCCAAATCTGCTTCCCATTTCGCTTTCAGTCTGAGTAAAGGTTAGGAGGAGAAAATCGTTATAACCTGGTAAAGTGTGGTAATTGCTTTCACTGTGACTTCCCCTTCCAGTAGGTTACCTTCTGTGGGGGAATGTTCAGGGATGTCCCACTTGTCGCTGTGTTCTTGCGCCATGGAGGGTTGCAGTCTCATATAAGTAGATCTATCTAATTCGGTTAGACCCTAGTTCTCCACCCAGTGTTGGAACGAGGCCAGCTGATTTTGAACGAGGACATTTTGCAATTTCCTAATCCCGTGCCTGCATCATCTACTCTGGCATCCCATTCGATAGACCTCTAGCAGGTTCACAGTTTCCCACTGTGGTGCTGCAAGCGTCGCTGCCCCCCATTGCATCACATTGCCTTGGGTACTGCCCTCCGGGTTTTCAGGGTACGGAATACGGACTGGGGCGGTTGGTGTCTGCGAGGGTGGTCATATAACACTTCTAACCGAGGGTGGGTGCCCATTTCTTCTCGCTTTAGTCTAACGTGCATCAACTCTGGATCCCCAAAGATCCATTCTTTTGCTGCCACTAGGTGAGAGGCCCAGTAATGTTTTGGAATGTCTGTGAACCCCAGCCCACTCTCCCATACCGACCTGGTCAGTATACTAAGCGCGATCCTCGGAAAGTATCTGCCCCATATGATTTCCCTTTGCTCATTTTATATAGTGGGAAACACCTTACCCGGAATTGGTACACGGGCGTTCTGAAGGTCTTATAGAAATCTGGGTTAAGACAGCATCTTAAATAAATTAGCCATGCCCATCAACGGGAGGGTCATCCAGTGCCTGGCATCGCCTTGCAGTCTCTCAAGCACTGGGTCCAGATAATTCCGCAAGATGGTAGAATCATGGGCACCTATTGGGAGTCCCAGGTACCTAATCGAGTCTCGAGCTATGAGTAGAGGGCAAGTGTATGCAGCAATGTTAAGCGATAATGCAGGCGTGTTCCTAACAGTCTTTCAGAAAAGGAGCCCCACACTTGTTTCTTCTATTCGGGTAGGAGGCTGCTCACAAGCTTCATCAATCTGTTGCTTGTCCATTGAATAATTAAACTACAGGTCCATCTTCATGCGCGCTGTGGCGCTCGTGGGATGCAACACACAGAGTATGAATTATGTAGGACTTTATTGGCTGAAGTTTGCTTTGCTAAAAGGGCTTGCAGAATCATTACCATAGACCATGCTTTGCTCCTCCAGAGATTCTTACAAAATAGTCAGTCTTGGAGCTGCAACCAGGGTCTTCTAGGGAGCTGTCTACATTGCCACTGGCAGAGGGACACTGGGGAGTAGCATTTTGGCCCAAAAGCATAAAGTCTGGCTCCTATGATGGCAGAGGATGTAGAGTATATCACTTTGTCTAGGTTCGCATGAATCAGTGCCTGGCCATATCCACTCTGGGTGCACTTCCACAATGTACATTTTACTTTTCCTACATTTTGAAGAGTGCAAAGAGCAGATGACCAGTTGCTAGCACAGACTAATCACTACCATGCTGTTTATGTCACAGCAACCCTTTTGCCACTGGGCCTTAGCTGAAGTTAGCACCAAGCTTTCAGCACTCCACCAATCTTCTTGCAGGGATGGTTTAAATCCACTAGCAAAGGATGGAATTTGCTGTTTTCCGACAATCCCTCGTAACTGCTCTCCTTGCATTCCAATTGTACTTACAAGCTTCTACTGTTATTGCTCTTCTCATTCCTTTATTTAGGTAATGGTAACTCTTTTCTTGCACCCAGGGGTCTGCTTGATAGTTGTGGTTTGGTCATAGTGTGCTATTGGGCGCCGACCCACTGGAACCCTCACCCATTATGGAGGAGCCGAGGAGCTATCCCAATGCGAACACTGAACAATCCATTTTTGCAGCTGAGGAAGCACTCCTGGGCTGGCTTGAACTGCCAAAAGAAAACAGAGTTTCCCTTTGAAAGTCTTATTTCCCTGCTGTCCATGATCAAAGAGCCATGCAAGACGTCAGTGTTTTGCTTCCCCAGCCTTGCATGGCCCATTGAGGATGCTGGCGGAGGAACTGCATGTTTGTATGTGTGAAGGGGCACACCTGCACCTCCCTGTACATACAAACGGTGCATGGAACTTTGTCAACAATGCTCCGGCTCCTGCGCTTGCTTCCTGGTTCCTGTTTCCGGCGCTATGCCTGAAGTAGACTGCTGGGAGGAAACTTCAGGATTGGGCCAGAAGGTAGGTAAATATGAATCTGTGTATGGATGAATATATATTTGCTTTGAACTTGTGTTTTATGAGTGAATATAAAATGGTGGGTGCTTTTGTGAATGTGCGAGTGCATGCTGCGTGTGAATGTTGTGCAAATGTGTGTTGTGCCTGTGTATTTATACTAGGCCTGGGGAGCATAGTTTGGTGAAGAGAAGGGTTGTACAATAATGACATTTTGAAAATGCCTTTTTGTACAACCCCCTACCCACCAGCCAAAATCAGCACCCCGCCCAAGTCACTGGGCGGGCCAACGGACCAGGCATGGTATTTATTACTGGGAATGTATGATAGATGTCTAGTACAAAAGTTCCATGTCTACTCCCTGGGGCCCCTAGTACCATCCATACACGCACAATCATTGATTGTGTGCATATGTCAGGCACTGGGAGAACCAGGGGGTAGGCATGGTCTTTTTTTACTGGGTATCTATGAGATATTGAGTAAAAAATACCAAGCCTGTGCCCTGCTGCCCCACCCCCCAAACCTTGCATACACACATAATCACCTTGATTGTGTGCGTGTGAGGTGTTGGGAGACCCAGGGAGCAGGCATGACCTTTTTATTACAGGGCACTATGATAGATGCCTAGTAATAAAAAACGACGTATTCTCCCCCTTCACAGGAACCCGTCACAGGCTCCAGAGCTGCTCTACTGCTTGTTAACAGGACTGTCTCGGGCTAGCAGCCTAGACCTGTTTGGATTTTAGTTTTTTGCGTCTTATCTGATTAAATGGATCGCTCTTGGTTGGTGGTAGGACCTTGCGGGGGGGGGGGCATTTTCTCCCACCTTGTCATGGAAAACATTAAGATCTCCATTGTAAACAACAGCGTAGCAGAGGGTTAGTAATAATGCTGAAAAGGTTTTCTAAATTCACAGGTTTCACCTCCCTCTCCTGCTCTTCGTCGCTGAAGAGTGCACTCATTCGTCCCGTGGTTTGCACTACACCTGCCCTTAAAGCCCACAAGGATCCAGTGAAAAGTAACGGGCACCAGTGCACTAACAGTGTTCTCCCTGGTGAAGGGGGGGATAGTGCCTACCAGGCAGGACCATAGCGATCCATTCCCACTTTAAAGCCACAAATCCAGCAACAGCCAACAGCAGGAATGGGCAAGAAATGGCCGGGAGAATGCGTTGTATCAGCAAGGCAAGCCTGATGCAGGGGTGTTGTCTACAATGGAAGACACTTTTCCATTGTGATAATGACAGGCAGAAGACCTCTGTTTTCTCTAGGGCTTCAAATGCGAGGAGAAATCGAGCGTGGGACTAAAAAGTAACATGAACATGAAAAGTAACATGAACATGTATTTTGGGGCACAGCTAAGGTGCGCAGTTCATCGGCCAATGGGTGAAGAGCATATCCTAACAATGGAAAATAATCTTTATAAGTGGTGAGGCTATGCGATTGAAACGCATGGCCTCAAACGCCCTTTGTGTGGTAAATCTCCATGTAAGTAGAATCTGACAACAAAGAAAGTATAACAAGCCAACACATACAACATAAGGAGGGCAGCTAGCCAAACCTGGCCAACATGCTCCAGAAAACAAAATGAAGGGGGGCAGCATTGGCAAGCAAGTAAAAATGTGGGGCAGTGACGCAAAGTGATGTAGCGACATCGGCTCCTGTTACATCTTCAGTTTTAGAACCAACTTGCAACACATTTTGAGCAGTGATTCAAGGGCTAAACCCCCCTTGGGGAGAGCTGAGATTAGGTCAGGTGGCTTATGCTGGGGACCAATGCCCCAAACAGATAAGCCTCCAGGTGGGGTGGGGGAGGCAGGCAACTCAAGCAGGCGCTCCCTGCCCCAAACATCACATAGCCTGGAAGGGTAGGTGGCGTTGGCAGGGCCCATCTGACTGAAACAACATACAAACACGAGGATAGCAGGCAACACAGGTATGCTGCCCAAAACAACATATAAATGGGAGAGTAGGGGAGACAGAAGGCCTACAAGAGGGGTCACCTTGCAGAGTGGTGGAGGGTCCAAAGGCGGCCCCCAGACAATGGAATAGGGGAACTGGAGGAGAGGTGAGAGGGTTAGTGAAGTGGGAAAGCGAAGTGCATGGGAATCCAGGATGGCCGTAGAGATCCATTTGGGAACGCCCGTTGGCCGATGGACAGAGCGCAGTGAGAATTTTGAGATGAACAAAGTGCAGTGAGAATTTTTAAATGGATATTTTTCGGGCTCCAGATATGAAATCATCTGTCCAGAAGGGATGGCTTCCCTTTGCCCTGCAGGAAGGTGCATGGTCACCCAGAGCAACAACAATCTCACAGGCCAACAGATAAGGCTCGGTTAGAACCAAAAGATGAGGGGCACTCATCTTTTGGTTTGGCAAGAAGTTGTCTCATGCCATCTGAGCCTCCCTCTAAGCTTGTGAGACATTCCATTTGAATATATAGGCATTGTTCTCCTGATGCACCATGAGTGGGTAACCGAGTCTGCACATAGGACAACTCAAGGTGGCTGTGCTAGTCTTAAGACATCAGGAGAGCACCTACTCGGGAATTGTTTTTGGACCTTGCTGGAGTTCAGCCACACCACTTAAGGCACTAGTTTCAACATGCCGGAAGTTCTTCTCTTTCTTTCTGTATAATTTGGAGCATTTTCACATCATTGAGTGAAATGCTCTCATAGATGTCAGGCCTTTCCTCCATGGGCTGTGCAAACCAATATATGAATTCCTGCTCATTAGAGGCTTGGCCTTGTGGCTCGGGTAAGTAACAGAAGAATGGAGAGCATTTGACAGAGGGCTAGAATGCTATATTAGCCTACACATGACCATTATAGACCACTTCTGCGCGAATCTGAATGCTCGTATGTCGGCTATTGCTGCCATCATAGACTGCACGTACTGGGTCAGATTTTCTCGGATTCTTGCTGGAATGTCCCACACCGTAACCCTGTCCCCACATTTACCCATACTATCTAGCAATATTGATTGGTGGACCTTTGTGCCTTGCCACGAGCAGCATTTACTGAGTGGCCATCATAGCTCGGAGAGTTCTATTAATTGACCCTCAGTATCCTCCTTCCCATTGGGTGCGTGATGGAAAACAACAGGATGAGATGCTGGTTACTAAAAGCTACATAAGAACACGGGAAGAGGTCATGATGGTGAAGGCTAATGACCCTTCGCTAACGGTAGCCCTCAGACTAGGGCCACTATCCCACGATCATGACCACTCCACAGATCCATAAGGTTCCTAAGGAAGAATAAGTGCCCAAAGCGTTCTGTTTCAAAACCTTCTAGCTTTTTAGCCACCAGTACTAGGAGCACATCCCATCCAGGAAAGTTTAATTAGAATCTTGTACTTATACATTTAGTGACTATTTTTAGCACACAGCATGGATGAACTTCATGATATTCAGTAAGATTAACCTTTGTGTGCATCTAGGGACACCGAGGAGCACACAGCCTGCCGGGGCCTCATGAAGGTTTTCCAGGATACTGCTTGTGTACCAAGTGACACTATTTAGGGAGATACAGTTTGATGTATTGAGGTCCCAGGCCCCAGAAAGCCTTGTGTATGATGCAGAGGGTCTTGAATTTGATCCTAGCAGCAACCAGATGCCAGTGGAGAGATTTTAGGGCTGGAGAGATGCAACCCCTGGGTTTGAGGCCAAGGATAAGTTTTGCAGTCCTATTCTGGATTAGTTGAAGGGAGTGAAGGGAGGAGAAAGGAATAATGAGGAAGACGCTGTTGCTGTAGTCCAACCTAGAGAGGACCAGAGCTCTGGAGACATTGGGCCTCATTAGGAGTATGGAGGTAGCCATGGTGCTATTAGCGCCATGGCTGCCTCCATACTGGGCTCTAATACCGGGTTCCTTCAATGGGGAATTACCGGGTCATTCCAACATTGGATGACCCGGTAATTCCTCCTTGAAGGAACCATTCCCCATTCCCATTTGAGCCCCAATAGGGCTCAATGAGAATGGGGAGGGAGGTAATAATGGGCACATTACAAATGGCCCGTTATTAGCTTCCTCTTCCCTTCGTGGGACCCGGAAAGGACTTCTGGTTTTACCAGATGTCTGTTCCGGGTCACACAAAGGGAACCTCGTATTAGGCGCTCCCGTAATGAAGGGTGCCGGTCCCGTACCAGCACCCTTCATTACGGGAGTGCCAGGGTCGTAATGAGGCCCATTGAGTTTGAAGGTGAGACGTCTGGAGATGTCAGTGAAGGTGAGGGAAGGAAGAATGCCCCTGAGGAGGTGGAGGTGATAGTGGGGCTTCTTGGCAAGGTCCGCAATGTGAGGAGAGAAAGAGAGAGAGGAGTCAAAGATGACAACAATATTTTTTGCCTCACAAGAGGGTGCAGGGGGCACCTATAAAGGGTGGCCAGAGGGTAGGGGCAAATGATTGATCAGGGGTCCCAATAAGAAGGATCTCTGTGTTATTGGCATTAAGGCAGAGATCATTGGCAACACACCATGCCTGAATAGCTATCAGGCACTCAGGGATGAGAGAGGAGGAAGAGAAGGCATTAGAGAGAAGCTTGAAGGAGAGCTAGGTGTCACCTTTATAACACTGGAAGTGAGGAAAGAAGGAGGAGATAAGATGGGCCAAATGGGCGAGGTAGATGTTGAAAAACCACAGTGAGAGGATAGCGCCTTGAGGGATGCCACAGCTGGAGAGGGCGATAGAGGGAGGAAGGGGCCAAGTTGAACCTTGGAAGGACATTCAGAGAGGAATGAGGTCAGGCAGTCAAGTGCCTGCCCCGTGATGCGTAGTGTGTCACAGAGATTAGTCAGGGTAGCATGATTAAGTGTGTCGAAGGTCTAGGAAAGATGCAGAAGGATAAGAATGGTTGGAGAGTTGGTGTCAAGATTTGAGAGCTAGTCTTCATGAGTGTTCAATAGAGCAGTTTCCGTGCCTCTGGCTGCTCTGAAGTCAGAGTGCTGTTCATGGAGGCAACTAACAAACTCAGCAGTGTGTAGGACCAGTTGGGAGATGACCATCTTCTCCAGGAGTTTGCCCAGGAAGGGGGTAATGGAGATAGGGCAGTAGTTAGCAGGATGGGTCGGCAGAGGGCAGTTTGAGGAGGGGATGCACAAGGGAGTGCATGAGGGGTAGGGGGAAGGAGCCAGTGGCAAAGGAGTGATTTCAGAAATTGGTCAAGGCTGGCCCAGGGGAGGCAATGTTGTCGTTGATGGTTCTGGAGGAGCAGAGGATCACCTGTTTGGAGGAGACTTTCATAGAGACGACTTGTCTAGAGAACGCATCCTGTGCTATGGTCGAGAAAGAGAAGAGTTAAAGGTAAGAGGAGAGGGGAGTAAGGAGGGCGTACGAGCAAGGGGGGGCAGAGGGAGGGGAGAAGAGGAGAGCGAGGACAGGATTGAGTTGGAATGATACTAGCAGGGACCTATTAAAGGTAGATCAAGGGCACTTTTCCTCCAGACTGGTTAGGCCTCTGCTTGGAGAGGACCTTGAAGCCCTTAGGGAGGAGTATATCAAAAGCACTGACAGAGCTGGCAGTGAACCACGCCTCAGTAAGAGTGAGAATTTCAATGTCAAAGTCTTCAAGAAGGAGACATATATCAGAGGAGTGTTTAACAACAGAGAAAGAGTTTAGGGTACTTAGGTGAAGCTGTTTGCCACCTTTAAAGGTCTTCCGAGGAAGGGTACAGGAATGTGGTACCCCGTCAGTGAAGGGGAAGGGGAAAGGGGGGTGGCATACATATGAGAGACTAGGGAAGGGAGGAAGTTGATGAGAGACGGAAGAAGCCTATCAAGAAGGAGGAGGTTGTACCGGGAGCCCTTGGTCATCGGAGTGCCAGTCAGATAGACATTAATGATGCACCTAGAGGATGAGAAGCATGCCAAGACTACTTCACATCTGGCACCACCATTAATGGGCAACAAAGAGAAGGGAGGGGACAGTGCACATGTTTGGAGTCCATAGATCTGGAGAGGGAGTGTCAAAGAGGATGTCAGTGACAGTCTGGAAGAAGAATTGACGTAAGTGTCAGCAATGGGCAGGCCTGGGTTAGAGACCAAGAGATTGTTTTTGAACTTCTTCCTTCCAGGCTTCAAAAGAGCGGTGGGATAGGAGATAGAGTAACAGTTAGATAGGAGAAATGGAGAGCACCATGGAGGGAGAGGGCAGGGAGTTGAGATGAGAGAGAAAGAGAACGGATACTGTACAAAGCTCGATGAACTCACCAGGCAGCCTAGCAGCAAGACAGGCACAGACAAATCAGGTGCACAACGTCAACCAAGTCATAGCAGGAATTGCACAGCTCCAGGAAAAGAGGATGAAGGCGACAGCAGGTGGCCTGCAACAGATTTTGTCAGGAAGCAGCAATGTCATGCAGTGCTAGCAGAATGGCCCATCCTGCCTAGGTGTGCCCCGGTGAAAGAAGGCAACTGGGAATCATCAAAAAAAGCAGAGAGGTGGATTGCTCCCCGGCCTTCCAGCAGGGTCTCCCTTGAGCACAAAGAAAGGGTGCTCCCTCATCTCGGGGTATACAGTGACTTTGAGGAACACAGAACATGCACCCCTCCTGCATTTCTGTAGGAACCTTCCCTCTCTATTTATCCAGTGACATTAGTAAATGCAGCATGGATGAGCCTCAGACAATTAGATGCCAGATTTTCATTTCATTCACCACCAGTGCCATTGATTTACCTATTGATATATTTATTCACGTGGAGATTGTATATAGCACTATACGCCGCCCAGTGGCAACTTCAAAGTCCTAAGAAGGGTGCACACTGAATATGGTGACAGAGCTTTAAAATGGTTGCAATGGTTGCAATTCTCCTAATTTCCACAAGTAGGATGACACATGAAGTTGTCCTTCAGCAATGTTTTGACACAGCAGACCATATGCAGGCTTGGTCCCACCCCCACAATGGCAATCCAGCATTTGATCCTCAACATCGACCATGCTGGTTAGGAGGCATGATAAGAGTTTTAGTCAAAAACAGCTCGAGGGCCAAATTTGCAGACCCTTGCAGGTGTACAAATTAAACAATGGTGTGACCTTAAGATACGGTAGCCAAAGAATGGTGGACACCCACAGATACAACACTGAAGGATAGAGCAGCAGTACGAGACAGTGAATGCAAAGCATCTATGACCTTGGGCTTGATTCACAAAAGCGGTATATAATGGTGTAATCCCATTGAAAAAATCACTCAGGCACTTTTTGTGTCTTTATAAAACTTCCTCCAGACTGTGAATCCAGCAATACCAAAGAACACACACTGTCAAGGCACCACTCAGACCTAAGCTGGAATCTATCTTTAAGCAATATTACAGGGGCAGGGGGGCATTGCCGGTCAAGGCAATGCCCTAGGGCCATAGTTACTTACAAAGCCCTGTGATATGATATGATATGATATGGTATTTGTAACGCGCCTATACACAAGTGTTTCAAGGCGCGACGTGGCATTACCTAGCCTAGTATTACCCCCCCTGACGGTGTAATGTTGCTATTTGTACCCCAGCACGTTGTACCTGGGTACTAATAGTATTTTTCTGAAGTTGGGAAACAGCATAGAAACCGTTTCACAACTTGATGAAACAAATACATGAAAATGGGTGCCTTAGATAGGAGAGAAGGGACAATACATGTTCCCTTCTCCCTTTTCATGGTGCCCATGAAAAATATGTTAAAAAAAAGTAAACAATAAAAATGGCTGCCATGGAAAGGAGCAAAGGGACTATACGTAGTCCCTTCGCCCTTTCAACGGCGGCCAGTCGGAGAAAAGAAAGGAACTTTGCGGGAAGCGAATGCATCGGGAGCAGGTAAGTCATTGTGGGCCTGGTAACTACTCAGCGAGGGCCAATGAGTTTGTTTGTTACAAGCTCATTGCACCTCGCTGGGTACTAATCTCTGTTAATGCAGTGACACAGGAAGCACAGCATAGAGGACCCCCACCTTCTCCAACCAATTCCACCTCTCACTTCATCCAGTGAAACTAGTTAGAATCGACACGTCTCAGGAGATAAACCAATGAGCACTGAATTCCCCATTACATAGAGCCCAGGAGGATCCTGAGTTGGCTCTTGTGAAGCCTGAACATGTCTTCTAAATGCATTTGTAGTCTGCAGCACTTGACACTGTTCACTTAGGCTTTAGATTCCCTGTGTTTTATTCATGAGGCAGCTAATGCACTGTGATTTTCTTTGAGCATGAAATCACAGGCATGTGTGGGCTTCGCATGCAGACACCTGCCTACTCACTCTCGGGAGCAGCCAGTTCCGGCTTCCTATTTCTTCAATTGCAGAAGCCGAATGTTTTTTTTTATTTTGTATTCCTTCGTTTTATTTTCTTCTTCTGGAAACATTGCAAGCAGCGGAAATCGAAATGACTTTCATCAGCAACAGAGGACCCCGTAAATGATGGCCTAAAATGGGAAAATATTCTCTTATGCTACTTCTTGGCCACATAACAAAATATGTGTTTTTCAGAAAAGGCTGCAAAGGCATAGACCAACCTCCTTGATGAAGTGGTGGAAAGGAAAGGAAGACACTGAGTCACTGTAGACCCCTCTAGTAGCGTACTTAAGAACAGTGCGTACAAAAATGAAGCAGCAATATTACAAAGTAAAATAGGCGACCACTGTGGGTGAGTGTGCGTGCTTGAAGCGGCCAATCTGCCTTACCAATTGCACAATTCTGCTGGTGACTTCCAGTTCGACAAGCCCGCTCTGCTGTGGGAGCCGTAGTTTAGCTATACGATTAAATTGTGTCTCGGTGTTCTGGAATCTAGCACTACCTTTATGGACTGTTTGTTCAGCGATTCTTGCATAGCAAAACAGTGGCCCACCTCGCTGTCCTAAGGGTCTCAAGACAAAAAGGGGGCGCAGGGGGGAGAAAACAACAACAACAAAGTGTCCTACTAGGCCTTATGACATTCAGACTATACAAGTGCAGTGACAATAAATGAAGGGGAAGGGGCAGGTCAGGGCGGAAGGGCTGGGATAAGGGAAAAAGGGGAGAGGAAAAGAGCAGGAAGGCTGGGGCTCTATGGGATGGGCAAGCACTGAGCGGAGCCAAGGAGGGCGAGTCCCAGGTCAAGCGGGGGTAAGGGGAAGCTAGTGTGAGGACACATTGGACCAGATTCAGGCTAGCCAGGGAAGGCTGCCATAGGGCAAGTGCTGGTTAAGTTGTGCTGGAGCAGACTGGACGAGGAGGTCCTGGCCCCTGTAAGGCACCAGTCGCAGCGGCAGGGGGACATTAGCAAGGGAGAGGGAGAGGGAAGGAGGAGGAGAAAAGGAAAGCCTTGAGAAGTTTCCAGAACTTAAAGATCTGGCTCAAGTCTAAGAGGGGCAGGAAGGCCATTCCAGAGGGAGGCTCCTGCCGAATAAAGAGATCTACCCCCCCACTCTCTGCTTGGAGAAAATGTTATAATGGGTATACAACTGGTGATGTAACACATTTGATGTAGTATAATTCTGGAATCTCATGATTCCAGAACTGTACAAGTGATGTGATGAACATGAAGGGAGTTGCTCCCACCTGGGGTCTTTCTCTTATAAATAAATACTGGAGAAAATTATAACAACCTCTTGTCAGCGAACGCATTATTTATAACAGATTGGCAACAAGGAGCGCTTGTTGCTGATAGGAAGTCCCGGCAGTGAGATAATGGATGGAAGACACACAAAGTGATAGCTCATCACTGGTTCGTGGACAAAGCAAGTCGAGGAATGGATTCTGTGGCATGGCAAGCACCTAAAAGTGAGTGTTGTGACAAATAGACGCTGAAACTATATTTTGCTTACGCGTCTGGGGAATAGACAGCAGCTGAAGTGCATCATATGAAATGATACGCAAGCCATCAACGGCAAGTAAGAGTAAAAGGCCACGAGAAACGTTGAGTACGCACAGCCATCATACAATATTCGAGTGTTACCATGGGAACTGCGTAAACTATAGTACGGAGCAGACCGAAACACACGGAATGCAGTGGAAGGAAGGTGCAACGATAACGCATGCAAAACAAACCCAGTAATTTCACAATTACCAAACTACAGATAAAAAAGGACAAAGCATACAGAATCGAAACAGATAGAGAAACAATAAAGTTAACACAGAATAGACAAACTGGAGTTGGAGAGATAATTTAATGGTGAATTTTTATTAAAGAAATATTTGGAATACACACACAAACAAACACCAAGAGGGGTGTTACAAGGATTATTGTAATCGTTGACAAGGGTCAATGAAATAAAACAAACACCACTCCACAATAGAGCGTGTTTTTATCACCGCAGAACTGTCAAGTGCAACAACAAAGATGCAGGATACTGCTGCCCCAATTCAATTTCTGGCGCATCCAGGAAATACAGTAAGCACTTGGGAGCAATGGTTAGATGGTTTCCAGGTATACTTAATGGCGATAGGAGGGGACAAATTCAATGATGACCTTAAAGAAAGATATGTTTAATAGTATGCAAGACAGATGTTACAAATGTGGCAAGTATAGACACACCAACATTGAGAAAGAATGCCCAGCGTATTCTGCAGAGTTTTACAGATGTGGTTATGTAGGTCATTTTGGCAAAGTATTCCGGAATACCAGGGGGAGAGATAGCGCTGGGTCACACTCCATGGGACACTCCATGGGAGGATGCAAAAGGACAGAAGTCGTTTTGCAAGGAACAACATGATGAGCATAAAAGTGTTGGAAGAAAATGGTGGCCTGAGCAGTCTGTAGTCGGTTATTGATGGGATGGAGGAAGAAGTACAGATTCTGACACTCGCACCAGTCGAAGGAAGTGTAGGTCCTTGGGTGTCCATGCTAGTAAATGATGTACCGCTACAAGTAATGGTTGAAACCCTTTCACCATATACCATGGTGGACATGGAAACATATTTGAAAGAACTGAAAATGAAAAAGTAAAGATTTACAAACAACGAGAGTGAGAGCAACTGGGTATGGAAAGACACACATCAACATAATTGGATATACATGGGTACATCTAAGTTCCAAGGAAAGGTAAACATACTTCAAACTGTATGTAGCAGATTTTTTTTTCCATTGTAGGATTGTGGGAACAGGCATCATTTCAATTTAGGATGCACCCAGGAGAAATTATTCCCATATTGAGCATCACTGAGGACAGCTTTAAAACCAGTGAAAACTTAGCAAAGAGTTTCCTGAGTGTTCAGTGAGACCATTGGAACATTAAAGGGTTTTAAACACCGGATTGTGTTGAAAAGGGGTGCCAAACCAATGGTGCATAAAGTAAGAAATATTCCCATCGGCACGAGGGAAGCTCTACAGAAGGAGCTTACAAGACTGCGCGAACAAGACATTATCGAACAAATAGAGAGCTTGGAATGGCTTTCCCCAATTGTCATTGTGAGTAATCCGGACGGGTCAATCAGGATGTGTGTGGACTTGAGAAATCTGAATGCAAACATTTGGGTAGATAGACATCCTTTGCCGAATATTGGAGCGATGCTAACTACAATGAAGCCAGCAAAGTTCTTTACAACCCTGGACTTGTCCTCAGCCTATCATCAGGTGGAGCTTGATGCGGAATCGAGACACCTCACGTCATTCATGACTCCATTAGGGGCATTCAAATATAAGAGTATGCCTTTTGGGTTAGCCTCGGCAGCAGCCGTTTTTCAGAGATTGATGCATCAGTTGTTTGATGGTCTCCAAGGAGTTCATTATTTTCAAGACAATAAACTTATTTCAGCAGTGACAGAAGAGGAACGCAATGCAAAACTGTTGGGTGTCTTAAAAGTAATACAGAAGAGAGGTCTCACGCTGAGGATAGACAAGTGCAAAATTAAAAAGAGTGAGATTACGTATTTGTGTCATTGAATAAATGCTGAAGGAATAAAACCAAAAAAAGCCCTAGCAGATACAATTTTGGATATTCTGGAACCCACAAATAAAGATCAGCTCCTGAGTTTTTTGGGATTGATTGAATACTATTAAAAATTCATACATCATTATTCAGATAAGACGAGACATATGAGAGATTTAATGAGTAAAGGTGTACAATTCATGTGGTCTGATGGATGTAGAGAAGAATTTGAACAATTCAAGTGATTCATTAACAAAGCCCAAACACTCAAAATATTAAATTACAATGCTAAGAATATAATTTCTGTGGATGCAAGCAATATTGGTTTGGGAGGCGTTCTCAAACAAGTGCAAGGGGGCACTGTGGTGCCAATTGCTTTTGCATCTAGAATTCTGAAAGGAGCACCAAAAAATATTCCACCATTGAGAGAGAAGCTTTGGAAGTGAAGTGGATATTGGAACACTTTAGAGGTCTCATTTGGGGTGTGCCAATTGAATAGCGAACTGACCATAAACCATTAATTCACGTACTCAATTCTAAAAGTCCACATTTGGCATCACCACGGATTAGGAGGTGTATCTTGGACATCATGCAATATAATGTTATAGTGAAATACACTCCAGGCAAGTCTAATATTGTGACAGACTGTTTTTCAAGGTTACCTTGGGACTGTGATGGTAAAAATGAGAGGGATGATGAATTCATAGAGGTACAGAGAACAGAGTGTATAGTAGCACACATACATCTGAGTTTTTCCAAGGAGGAATGGACCAGAGCAGTCAATTAAGACATTGAACAGGAATATTTGAGAAGAGCCATTAGAAGTGACTGGAGAGATGTTGATCGAGGCATCAAGATGTTGGATAAGATAAAAATGAGATTTCGAGTGACGATACATGTGTGTACAGAGGAGACTGAATCATTCCACCAGTGTCATTGAGGGAGAGAACAATGGAGATTGCTCATGAAGTCCATGTGGGGAGAAGCCTCACCAAAAGGAGGATGAGAGAGGTATATTGGTGGCGAAATTTGTGGAATCAGATGGAACTTTTAGTGAAGGAGTTCAACCAAAGCCTTTACAACCGGTGGAAGTTCCAAAGTCTGTATGGACCAAATTGGCTATTGATATAACAGGACCATATGAAACGCTGGGACCCCAAAAGGTTTATATCATTGTGTTAGTAGACTATACATCCAAATGGGTAGAGTGGGGTGTTGCGGAAGGGACAGTTACCACCATTAAAATTATGAAATTCTTGGAAGAGATTTTTAACCGAGAAGGAGGCGCCCAATAAATGATATTGGATAATGGGCTTCAATTCATGTTGGTGTAGTTGCAAAAGTAAATGAGTGAGAGAGCCATTGAACATAGCACAACAGCATTATATCATCCAATGGCCAATGGTTTAGTTAAAAGAATGAATGGATTCATAAAGGGCATAATTCAACCAGCAATTGCCAACAACCTATCATGGAAAGGGACACTAAAAGAGGCATTGAACACATATAGAGTGACCCCACACTCAGCGACAGAAGAAAAACCATTCACATTAATGAGAGGGAGAACAGCCTCTAATAGACGTAGACCTGCTTGGCTTGTGGCAAAAAGGACTAGAGAGATTAACATGGAGGAGATAGTGACAAGAGTGAAGAAAAGACAAGCAGGATATAAGAAGTATTATGATGACAATAAACATGTGGTGGAAAGTGAGATCAAAGAGGGGGACTGGATTTGTGTCAAGGAGCCAAGGAAGATGTTGAAAGGAGCGTCTAAATACAGAGCTCCTCAAAGAGTGGTGAAGTGTTCAAGGAAGTCTGTGATGCTAGAGGACAGCAGGAAATGGTTGTGTGATAACATTGTACCATCGGAGGAAGGGGTTTCATCAGAGGAGAAGTATATGGTGGAGAATTCCAGAGACAACAGTGGGAAGAGTGATATGTCATCAAAGAATAGGAGAATAATACAGAATTTCAAGAAGGATTTTATTTATTATTGAACATTTTGTTTTTGGAGTATAGCAATTTGTTTTGTCCCCTTGTGACGCAGGGAAGTGACAGCGTTTCAAAACCATATCCTTTACATGTGATTATAGATAGGAGTTAATTAAGTTACAAATGTATGTTGGCTTGTTTGGTGTTCCTGCACCATGTGCTTTAGCCATGTTACTTTTGCTGTTTTTCTTCAAAATTCCCGTAGACATTTTCTTTCCTGTTTTTCCTTCATATGTCCTTCATGAAAAACTTTCTTTTGTTTTAGTGTAAGAATAGGTGGAGGGGAGATGTTATAATGGGTATACAACTGGTGACGTGACACATATGATGTAGTATAGTTCTGGAATCTCAGGATTCCAGAACTATATAAGCAATGTGATGAACATGAAGGGAGTTGCTGCCACCTGGGTACTTTCTCTTATAAATAAATACTGGAGACAATTATAACAACCTCATGTGAGTGAACACATTTTTTATAACAGAAACATCTGATCTGCAGAGAGTTGGAGCTAGGGGACCGATGGGAGGTATGTTGGGGAGAAAAAGTTGGATGTAGCAGGGTCCCAGGACCCAGAAAGCCTTGTGGATGATGCAGAGGGTCTTGAATTTGATCCTTGCAGTCACCGGCAGCCAGTGGAGAGATTATAGGGCTCAAGAGATGCAGCCCCTGGGCATGAGGCTAAGGATAAGTCTTGCAGTCCTATTCTGGATTAGTTGAAGAGGGCGAAGGGAGGAAAGTGGAAGATTGAGGAAGAGGCCATTGCATTAATCCAGCCTAGAGAGAACCAGAGCTCTGGAGACATTGAGCTTCTGGGGAAAAGTGAGGAAAGGGAAAATACCTCTGAGGAGGTGGAACTGAAAGTTGGACTTCTTGGCAAGGTCTGTGATGTGAGGGGAGAAGGAGAGATAGGACTCGAAGATGACCCCAAGGTGTTTTGCCTCACAAGAAGGTGAGGGGATGTGTTCCAGGGAGGGTGGCCAGATAGTGGGAGGGAAACAGGTAGCAGGCATCACAATGAAAAGGATCTCAGTCTTACTGGCATTAAGGCAGAGATCCAGAACACCATTCCTGAATAGCAGTCCGGCAGTCAGGTATGAGAGCGGAAGAAGAGAAGGTAGAGGAGGGAAGCTTAAAGGAGGGCTGTGTGTCATCAGCATAATACTGGAAGTGAGGAGAGATGGTGGAGATCAAGTGTGCCAGAGCAGCAAGATAG
Organism: Ambystoma mexicanum; assembly: GCF_040938575.1. Lineage (NCBI taxonomy): Eukaryota > Metazoa > Chordata > Amphibia > Caudata > Ambystomatidae > Ambystoma > Ambystoma mexicanum. The sequence continues at coordinate 617,152,627 of NC_090923.1, read as the reverse complement.
ATATTGAAAATCTGCAGCAACAGGACAGAGCCCTGAGGAATGCCACAAGTAGGGAGTGAGGTGGTGCAGAGGAAAGGGCCCAGTTGCATTTGGGAAGACTGGTTAGAAAGGCCAGGCCAGTGCCCAGTCCAGGATGCCTAGGCTATCCCAGAGATGGTTTATGAGGATGGCATGATTGACAATGTCAAAGGCCGAGGTAATATTATGAAGGATCAGAGCGGAGGGAGAGTTGGAATCAAGATTTGGGAGCAGGTCTTCACGGGTGTTCAGAAGAGCAGTTTCCATTCCGCTGGATGCTCTGAAGCCAGACTGGAGGTTGTGTAGACAGCCAGTAGATTTGGTGTGGTGGGTTAATTGGGGGATGACCAACCTCCCAGGAGTTTTCCCAGCAAAAGGGTGATGGAGATAGGGCTACAGCTAGCCAGTTAGGAACGGTCAAAAGATGGCATTTCTAGAAGAGGGTGCACAAAGGGAGTGCTTCAGGGGTTGTGGGAAAGAGCCAGTGGAAAGGGAATGATTACAGAAGTCAGCCAAGGCAGGGGCAAGAGAGGAGATGTTGTCCTGGATAGTTCTGGAAGAACTGGGGAGCACCTGTTTTGGAGGAGACTTTCTTAGAGTGGACTACTCTAGAGACCTCATCCGGTACAATGGTAGAGACAGAGGAGAGTAAGGGGGAGGGCGAGAGGGGTCCAAAGGAGGCAAGAGTGGAGCGGGATGCAGAGAGGAGTGGGGAAGAGTGAGGACAGGATGTCCTGAGTTTTGGTGGAGAAGTGGGTGGTCAGTGCTGTGTAGAGGGCCTCGGAGGGAACAGGAGAAGAGGAAACTGCAGTAGGATTCTATCTCACAGCATCCCTCACACTGCAGTATACAGGCTTTGAATAATTGAAGTTTCCATTAAAATACATACAGAGAGAGTAGACTGCACGCCACTGGTGTTCATTCTTCAACACAATATAATAAGCTATCAAACCGTTACTTACAAAATTGTAACAAAAGTTATGTGAGTGTTTTTGCACCAATCTGAAGAATAGGAGCCACTAACATTCTGGAGGTGGTAGATATTGCTACCGAAACAACCCACTGCAAACCAAAACAAAATGCATTGGTCTAAGTGCCATATACCTCAAGCCGCCTGCAAACATGTACATTGTTACTTTTATTTTTTTAAACAGAATCATTATTATTATATTTTTGTTTTTATACTGTATTTGTTCACAATTTCTGTCCCCTCAGTGATAGAAAATAAATATTTCGGCCTGCATTTCTTTTTTCCCTTCTCCACTGTGGCTCCCCACTCCAGTTTTTCCAAAAACTGTGAAGGCCATGTTTACCAATAGTTATGCACATCTGTTGAGTTTTTCAGTATACAAATCCAGGTATTTTGTTATTGTTTACATGTCCACCAGATCCATTATTTCAATTGCAGCTTCATTACTGTCCAATTGGGAAATAGAAAGCACTGCAGAAAACAAAGTGACATCATAAAAACACAGCTATTGAATGCCATACTTTCTTACAGAAAACCACACAGCAGAACCTGCTCTACAAATCCATCAGTTTGGCATATAAATGCTAGTGTCACGCAGACAGTACCCATCACGTGTTGACCGCAGAGATAATGTGAACACAGCAAGTTAAATCTAAACTTTGGGCAGCTCATTGTGCAAACATTTTGTTACTCCAAATGTGCCTCGTACTTGGCTCGTTCATGCAGATATGTAGATGTTAATTGTAGGAACGTCATACGCGCAGCCTTTTTTTCTAAGCCGTTTGAGCTGATAACAGTGCACTTTTTACCTTTGCCTCTGGTACAGGACACCTTGTGAAAATGTCACATTCCAGTATTGCTTCTACCTTTAGTCTCTCCATCTAGCTGTGAGGATAAGTCATATCTCCACCCTTGAGGAATGTGAAGGGGCTACATGCCCCAGCCACCCAGCTCTTCCGCCATTGCTGCCAATGTTTTAGTAATGCTAGCTGTGCTGTGAGACTGGATGTGAAATTAAATTCCAAAATGTTGAAACCTCCATGAAAGAGTGCTACTTGTTGCCATGCATGTGTTCTTTCAAGATGAGACAACATGGACTCTTGCAACCGGTAAGGATGTGGGAAGGCTTGATTCTTTTGAGGTCCTCATAATCCTCCCTTTCCAACAGGATGACAAGGATGTTGGGATGGCAGAACTGATCTGTTCAGCCCTAGGTGAAGATACAAATCTTAGTCCCCTCACATGCCCTAACTATCCACACATGCCCCTTCTTCTCATATGCCACACCATTTTATGCACCACATAATAACTAAGTAATTGCACAATCTTTTTTACTTTTGTGTACAACTCCTACTGGCTGGCTGGAAGGAAACACATTGAAGTTTGAGCTACTACCCAGACTGCTCAGAATTATGATTATTTTGGATTTACTAGCTTCTGAATAGACGGGTTACAGAATAATTGAGAAACAAATGTCACCGATCTGATAAGGAGTCGGTGCCCATTATGTTCAGTCACTAATTAACTTTCATTAGTATCCAGGGGAGGGAGGGTGTCAGCCTCTAAGCCAATGAAGAGGCTTGGAACGGGGGAATTAGCAGATATTAATCCCCCTGCTATGAGCCGCCTCACGGAGAGAAGCCATCATCTTCCCCCGCCAGGAAATGAGGTAAGTGATCCGCCCCCTCCACAGATTCCCCCCCTTTCCCTCCACTTACCTGTTTTTTTACTCCTCTTTGGGAGTGGATGCGCTGGAAACATTTTTGTCTTCAGCACGTCTTCTACCAATCTGTGACACACCACCATGGAAAGGAGAAGGGACTACATGGAGTCCCTTCTCCTTTCCATGGCAGACTTTCTTTGTTTACATTATTTTCTTTTTTCGAATGACCACCATGGAAAGGGAGAAGGGACTGTTAATAGTCCCTTCTCCCTTTCCCTGGTGCTATTTTGTGTGTTTACTTTTTTATTGTCTTCAATGGCCACCATGGAAAGGGAAAATGGACTTTGTTTTCCCTTCTGTAGGAGGTTTTGTCTTTTGGGGTAAAATCTGGATTTGGTGGTATTTTCTCACGATGGTAATTCTGCTGTAATTTTATGGTAACCTGGCCTTACTGTTAGGAGCATTTCAGTATTACCCTATTTTGGTGATATATAGTATTAGCTTATGTTGGCAGTAATTTTTTGTGAGATCTTATTTTGGTGGTATTTTTGAATTATCTTATTTTTGTGGTATAGTGGTGAGCATGTCTTGTATACTACCGCCGCATCATAGAACAAACTCTCCCTCATTACAATTGTGACCTACCTTTGACTGACTGCAGGTATTCCCTGGACCTAGCACACCTTTAGGGAACCCAGTGAGTTTATTCAGAATGCCAATTATTGCATGTAACTCAAGTTACTGGCTTATTTACATTCAGTAACCTACATACCTTGGAGCACTGCCTTCTCATCAGCATGCATAACCTTCTATTTTGGACATATATATTCTTCCTTATTTACTAACTCTACCTTTGTCAGTAAAATGGCAAATGCTTTACCGCTCTGGTGTAAACATCAAACCCTCATGATTGCCCCTTTTCCTTGAAACAGTGACCAACATACACATGGAATTAAACACAACATCCCAGTCTTATTTCGGGACGCTATGTATTACACAACCATCATAAAGTTACATTATAGGATGCAACAATTATTTGTTCTTATAACATTGGTCACAGCTTCGAGCCTTTACAAGATGAAAAGAGAAAAGAAACAAACACAGGCAAATTGCAAAAAAATTAACTTGGCGTCCAACACTTTCTTAGCCAGTGCAGAAATGCAGAGAGAAACATGAAACATTTCTTTTTTTATAACCCTAGCTCACTACACTGTCCGCCAACAATTACATCATCTTCCATTCATTTTGTTTTACGCACCCTTCACTTAGCACCTAACTCACCAAGGCAGGCAAAGTTTGAATCTCTTGCTGCCAGAGCTTTTATCTGCATGACCTCTGAGCTCACGGACACAGCCTTCGGAATTCCTTTTACATCAATGCCAGCAACCCAAACCCTTTCTGCATGGTTTGCCAGCTGTCTTCAAAGCTACATTCCCAGAGCCCCGTCCAGGAAGACACCGACAGCTTTCGAATCTCTGGAAGGACTACCTACTTCCCCCAGCTCATCTGATTAAAAAAAACTCTGGCTGTCTGTCAAACTCAGATTAGCCTTCTCTGACATCAGCACTGCCACATCTTGATTCCTACCAATCATACTACAAGAATGTCCTGTAACAGCTCTTACCACATTAGAGCAATGGAACTTCAGTTAATAAGAAACTGTTTCCCATCTATTTCCTGTCGTGCAGCGATTTCTCTACTCCATGGAAGAATACTAAATGGAATAAATAAATCTCAATGTGTATAAAAAACTGCATTATAATCTTAGAGGAACAGTTAATGGGTTACTGGGGCAAATTAGTATAGGATTAGTTAATTATGTATTTCTAATGCAGTTCTACAAACACCCAAGTTGTACCTATGCACATTTCTGCACTTTAAAATGACAGCACACTGTGCTGCATGCTTTTGAAACTAAACCCCATTTTGCTGGCATGCTGCTAAAAAAACGTTTAGCTAAATACTTTTAACAATAATGCTTTTCCAAAAATAATGCTTACTGGCTTGTTGCTGAGAAGCTGTCCCTTGCACCCATTTCGAAAAAGCTGCATCTACATACTAAATATTGAAACCCCCACTTTTGCTTCCCTTTGACTCTGTACACATGTGCTGTTGTTTGCACAAATATTTCATGCATGAATATATCCCTACATACCCCTCCTTTTTCCGACTATTATGTTCAATAAATCTATAAATGGAAGAAACACATCAATTTCTAAAATATATGCATGCATGATCACGGGATATCTCCCATTCCCCATTGTTGCTAGATGAACAACGGTTGAACCAATAACATCTTAATAAAATGAACATTTAAGCATTTCACAATAAACAATTGCTTAACCGTAACGCAAAATGATATAGAACCCACATTTTGCATATCAGTCGTGCATGTGTGATCTAATTACATGTGTATACCTCTGACTAAAGCGCACACCTCCATATGTATTTTTGAATCATAGGCTCTCATTACAACACCGGCGCTAAACCATGGCGCTATTAGCACCATGGTTGGTGCCGGTGTTGTAACGAGTCCGCCATGGTGAAATGGGGAAATACCGCACCATTCCAAGGTTGGCGGGGCGGTATTTCCCCATTTCACCAGGGCCCGTCCCCATTCTCATTTTTGCCCCATAGGGCTCAATGGGAATGGGGAAGGCGGCAATTACGGTAACGCACATTGCGGTACCGTAATTGCCTGCAAGGTCCCTTTGCGGGTCCCTACTTTAACGGCTGGTCTGGACCAGCTGTTCAGGTCGGGTCCCGCAAAGGGACCTCGTAGTAAGGCGCTAAGTGGTTAACGGCGCCGCAGCCTTTTACTGCGCCGTTAACCACTTAGCGCCTGGGTCGTAATGAGGCCCATAGTCTTTTGTCTATGTATTTTATGGAGTAAACAGTTCTCATCAATGTGTATGCATCACAATACAACAATACATAAAAATAATTAAATAAAATAAGTAAATAAAATAACAAAATGGCTTAAAACTAAAAATATACAATTTCCACTCTCTCCAGTTCAAGTCACACTTGGTAAAGCACAGCACAATACTATGCCCCACCAGCAACCCTGCGGAATTAAGTTCAACTGACCACTGTTCCATTGATGGCATTCATCATCTTCAGGACCACACCGCTGAGATGTCCTGATCACCAAATCACCAAAGCATCCTTTCCAGCGGAACCTCTTGGGCCTGGCACTCACAGATTTTTCTTCACAGGGGACATCTCTTTTGGCATCTCAAACTGTTCATCTTCACCTCCGTACTTCGGTCCGGAGGCTTTCCTGGGTCCTTGGTCCTGCGGTCTCCGGTTCAGCGGCCTCCGGTCCAGTGGTCTCCGGTTCCTTTCAGGACAATATGTTATTGATATCTAAATTGTATAGAAAAGAAACAGATTAAGTACATAGCATAAAACGATTTTCTATCCCTTTTACTATTTGGCCTAAAAGAAAAACGTGCCCCAACATATCATGATTCTTTAGACTTGTTACTTTTGGATATCTGCAATTAAACACACATTAGAGAGAAACAAACAATATTTACACCTCACATTATTATACATCACAACAATTGTCATACAAAATAATGTTACCACATTGCACCAGAATAAGTTAACCTGATTCAGTGCCTTCCATGAATGCATATTGTCACATTTTTTCTTTTCCTCCAAATGTGACATTTTCATCTGCTTTTGCATCTGCACTACATTACATCTCTAGATTCCCATGGAGTGAACACACACCACCTTATCCTTAGATTACATCCATTATGAAATAGTCAATAGTTCGTCAAAGCACCCATCAACATACAAACCTTCTGTGCTTTCCATTCTTTAAGACAACTTTATTTTATGCAACTAGTACACTTAACCCGTCTCTACCTGCTCAAGTCTTTTGATTTCATGCTTCGGATGACAAGGCTTAATTTGGTTAACATGGACAAATTGCTCTGTCACCATTTCACCCTCTGACCTTAATATTTTATACACTACAGTAGATGTTTTATCTACAATCTCAAATGGCCCTTGCCATGCTGCAAGACATTTTGATTTGTTATGTTTATTCTTACCAAAATGGAATTTGTACACCTGGTTACCTATCTTATATTCTCTCACAGATGTCTTTTTATCATAATAGGACTTTGCTCTTTCAGTAGCCCTTTCCATATTTCGCTGTGCAAACGCAAATGCATGTTATTTTGGTGGTATTTTAGAATTATCTTATTTTTGTGGTATAGTGGTGAGCATGTCTTTTATACTATCACCCCATCATAGAACAAACTCTCCCTCATTACAATTGTGACCCACCTTTGGCTGACTGCAGGTATTCCGTGGACCTAGCACACCTTTAGCGAACCCAGTGAGTTTATTCAGAATGCACATATTGCATGTAACTCATGTTACTGGCTTATTTACATTCAGTAACCTTTGTGCTAGGTCCACGGAATACCTAAAATCAGCCAAAGGTGGGTCACAATTGTAATGAGGGAGAGTTTGTTCTATGATGGGATGGCAGTATAAAAGACATGCTCACCACTATACCACAACAATAAGATAATTCTAAAATAGCACCACAATAAGATCTCACAAATAATTATTGCCAACATAAGCTAATACTATATATCACCAAAATAGGGTAATACTGAACTGCACCTAACAGTACGGCCAGGTTACCACAAAATTACCGCAGGATTACCACATTAATAAAATGCCATCAAATCCACATTTTACCCAAAAGACAAAACCTCCTACACTTCCCAGGTGGCCATTTTTTTACTTTTGTTATTTTCTGTTCTCAAACACTGGAGTGTTTCAGAACAGAAAATAAAAAAATGCTTTTAGTACCTCAGTCTTGCGGGCTGGGGTACTAATAGCAATAAGCCCCTCGCAGTAACTGTGGGCCCCAGGGCATTACCTTACCCCGGGGCTTATTGCTTAATTACAAACATTCAATTTACTTTAATGCAACCCTTAAATTACATACTGCCAGAAAGCCTACAGAGTAACACCCAAATGGGCAATCAATTATGTCTTTGAGGCCACAAAAAACTGAAACTCAAACACAAAAATTAAAACTATCTGAGACTTACCAAAGATGATAACATATCCAAGAATCTCTTTGAGGTTAAATTAAAATCAAATGTAAACCCTTAAGCAATCTTTTTTTGGAACATGTCTCTAATTTTTCCAATAAGGTGTGAGGAACTGTCATCTGGTAAGGGTGTCAAAGTACTCACATAAGTATAAAATGATGCAGGTAATCCATCTCAGAAAGCAAGGTCTGCCTAAGAGACCCCACTTTCATAAAGCTCTAAGTCAAGAACATAGTGTGCACCTGTGCCCAGCTGCCTCAGTGTCCCTGATCCACAGCTCCTCTCCTCCTGTAGCACAGAGCAGGTTTGGAGGTCTTACGTGTACTGTTTGACAGCTGCTGTGATAGCCAGGTCACTGCTGTACATAGGTTGCATTTAAGTCTATTCCAAAAGCATCACAATTATGATAAAGCATCACCTGGTGACAGGATAATCTGGGAATTTAAGCCATACCCAAGCTTTGGGATGTTGGCTGATGCTTCACATAATTAATACAAACCAAATCCCCTTTGTTGCATAACTGTGTCAACACTGGGAGCTCAGACCAGCTTTGAGAGGCAATGTGGATTACAGGCACCTGCCTGCATTCGAGTGAATGTGTCAAATGGCAGTGTACCTTCCTCTGTTGACACTCTGGGAGGTTGGGTTACTCCTCCCTGCCAGTCCCAGTGACTTACAACAGATCGCCTTGAAGTCTGGCCATAACAAAGACCTGCCTCTCAGTAGTGGGATGCAAACCAAAGGGCCTTTGAAGTACAGGAATAGAGAAGGGGTTGTTTTTAAGCCGAGCAGAGCACAAGGGAGAAAGAAGTCCTTCCACTTAGCTTTCTGTGGACGTCTCATTCCTTCTTGTTGCCTACACTTCCTGCACAGCAAAGTACTTTGAATTTGATGCAAAAAGGCACAAGTCACTTTTATCCTTGACAAGCATGAGAAACTTTAAAGCAGGTTTGCTTCAAATCAATCCCCTGTGACTTGTTGCCTTTATGAGGATCGTGCTCCACATCCTTTTCTGCTTCATTCTTGGACTACAAGAAGAATTATCTTGGATCTCTTTTGGGAGGGGATAGCGTAAGTACATGACCCAGGAGTGAAAAAGGAGTGTCCTAAGACAAAGGCATGACCCGTTTCCTACCCATCCCTAGTGCACATTGGGGGTGCACTGGAGCAAGCATTGCTTTTTTGCCAGTTACACTGGTAACCAGGATGTCAAGGACTCCTGCAGGTTAAGCCAGCCTCCCGTGGGCTGCCAGAATGAGAACAAAAACTCTTCCTTCCCTTCCTAATCCTAAACATCTGAATTGGGAACCTCAATGGTATAAGAAGCTGGTATGCTGCAATTTACCACTTTGAACCTCCATTGAACATTTGTCGACCACATTTGAATGCAATCAAACCAACAGGGCATGCAGTGCTGCCTTTTGCATGGCTTCAAACATCTATGAACTGCTTTTGCAGCTCCTCGAAACAGTTCACCACTGCACATCACCAGCTGAGTGCTTTGATTGTTCAGGCTCTAACAAGAAGCACGCCGCTACGGAAATCTTCAAACTGCAACATGTCCAAAAATGCCTCGAACCACTAGCATCTTTGTCATCAACCCAAGTTGAAATGTCAAACCAACCTTGGTGTCCTCATCAGACTGAATCCTTCAAATTCCATATTGAACCCCAAAGAGCTTCACCGCCAATTTAGAAAGCTTTTTTAACCAAAGAAATACCCTTTTTGACAACATTGAAGTGATGCATTGCCTGTTCCTCCCTGGTAAGTATCCAGAGTGCTTGCCTCATTCATAATGCATTTCTCTTCCCTCTCAGGGGAGAGGTTTCTTGTTTATGTATTCCAGTATTGTATTTCATTGCATATCGGTGTGCTTTACTGTTTAATAGAACCTTCCTTTATTTTTACTATTTATATTTGGGTTGCTACTGTCTCACATTCACACCCCTCATAAGAGTATCGCCTGCACTCAGTACACGTTACCACAAGAAGGCACACAAGGTATATCTCTAACCTATGACTTTTTCTCCTTTGTGATAGGTGATCACTGTTATTTTGTAGAAGTGTGGTGGCTGAGTAGGTGGTTTATAACCAAACAATGGGGCAATTTCTACAAAATTGACAGGATATTGCCTTTAGTAGATAATGTTCACACAAAAGAGAGTAGGCAACACATGTCTGTATCAAGGCTACTGGCAGCTGACATATAAGAGACCCAAGACAAGTTCCAGATTGTAAAACCGAACCCAGAAATATTTTACTGTGGTGTGGACTCAGATTGCTTAATGGGAGAAGGGACAAGGATGTGAGAGAAGACAGAAGGATAGAGCCAAACAAACGTACTATCCCTGCCTATTGTGCACTCTCAGCTAGGTTGCGGTGTTACAACGCCTGTCTAATAGTGACAGAATAAGAATAAAATTATTCATTTCTATAGTATGTAATACATTCAACCTTGTGAGTCCCAGACCACTCTCTTCCGGTTTAGTTTGAATCGAAAGAGACTAACAGTAAAAGGGAGGGAGAAGAAAAGAGACACATCCATGAAAAAGAAAGAGGATCAATTTATTCCTCTTTTGAAAGCTCATGTGGCATCTAATGGGATAGACAATTCTTTAATAACCCATTGATTGTCACACTCACCCTGGGTTGCTCAGATTAAAAAGACACAAACGACATACATAGGATAAATTCCTATTTGCACAAAAGACAAAGACAATACAGTCACCACTATGCATATAGAGTTAGTTTTTAGCTAACGCAAAGCAGGACAGTGTAAAAAGGTTTGCTCAAGCTAAAAATATAGGCAAATTGGTGCCTTTTTAGATGTAACAAAAACCGTCGGCCGGTTTCAGTGGCCTAACGTTGATAGAGCCACATTCATCAGGACAGTCTAAGCTTCCTCAGAAGCTGGTATGTTTTTATAACTCAAGAAACCAGTCTGTGAGACAAGGTAAAATAACGGTAGATGGCATAGTCCATTACCACCTTGCCGTTGGTGTCAGAGGACTGGAACAGTCTGGGAAATGACCTGCAGGATCAAACAAAATGAACCACAGTCACTAGGCAGCTGCAAAATTCCATATATTGGATTTAGACTGGCACACCAATAATGTGCCATCCAAGCAAGAACAGTCCGTAGATGTCACAAAATACTACTTCATCTTTCAATGTTGGTATCTGATTCTCATCTCGTTGCCAGAATAGCATAATGCATCTGTTAAATTGCCACAGTGCTTTTTGTTAAGATTCAGATGCAAATATAATTTCAACATCAGTATGGAGTACTCATTGACCGTAGTAAGAGCGCACACACTCACCCTTAGGTTTCTTCCCTCCTGATCTAGCATGTAATATGCCTCAAAGGCATGGCACAACTTGGCTGTCACGTGCTGTGCATCTTAAATAAATGCAGAATTGTAGTATCATTTGGGGCACACTAAGCTTTGTAACATGATGAATTATCAACTCCACAGTGTAAATGGTACTGATCAGGACATATGGTGCCCGTAGCCTGGCATGGCCATACAGAGGATCAACATACATTATGCTGTAAGTGCATTTGTTGTTCAAATCAACAAAAAGAAGAGAAAGAAGGAAGGAACAGGGGGGGTGTACCCGGGAACCATAACACTGACCCGTATACACATGGGTCAAAAACCATATGGATAACCCACTGCCCCCATTATTCCCCAGCACTTACTCAAAGAGCACGTTCCGCCGGTACCTCACAAATTGAACCAAACGCCCAACACGAGCGCGTGTGTGGTATCGCTGGGTTCTTCGTGTTTTTAAATGGGGTGCAGGGTGGAGTCATCTATACTTCCGTATCACGCGACATGCTGAAGCATGTCACGTGAGTGAGTGTGAGCCTACGTGATGATGCAGGCTCCAGTACTCCATACCTACCTTGCCACTGATTGCCCCTCCCTAGCCATGTGACATGTTGCATGCGTATCACGTACGCAGGGGTCAGGCGGACGCGTCCCGACTCCTTCAGACGCTCTGCATTACTGCAGATTGTACAGCAGTAATCGGCCCTCTATGCCCACGTGACATGCTCCGTGTGTATCATATGCACAGGAGTCAGGAAATGCGTTGTTATGGGTTATAGATGGTATTAACCCGTGGTGTGCAAACGCTGAATTGACATGAAACAACATTATTCAAGGAGCAGGAAATGCTCAATTATTAAGATTTTTTGGAGTTTAGAAAATTTGTTTTTTTTAAAAATAATAATAATAACCATTAATGTCGTTCGTCACCAGTCTGGGTATACAATTTGCTGCCGAGTGACTGTATTGTTTTGAAAATGCCCATTTTGAAGTCCACTAGGGCATGTTAGTATTTAAAAACAACATGCTACACCACATTCTTTATGCAAGTGCAGACAAAGGTGTAGAACATCAAAAAACAACAACAAACAACAAATCTCCTGGCCATCAATAAACCGGACGGGTTATGTCAATATCATCACAAAAGGGTTTAAGCTATCAAAGCCAACGAGTGCTAGGGTATACTTTCATTAAGGCCCTCTTTGTTGGTTTTTAAACGAAAGACCCATTTTTGTTCTCGTTTTAGAAGGAGTTGACTCATGTCTCCTCCTCTCCTGGGGCATTTTACTTTTTCTATGATTGTCCACTCAATTTCAGTGGCCAGATGTTGGAGCCTGATGAAATGGTCAACCATAGGGGCATTTTCCCGATGGGTTCTAATACACGATAGGTGCTCCTGGATACGTTTCTTAATTGGCCTAGTAGTCATGCCAATGTATTTTTTTCACAGGGGCACTTTATCATGTATATCACATTTGAACGGAGCTACATGGTCTCATTATGACTGAATATCTACGCGCACAAACAGCTCCAGATGGTCTTATCATTCGAATTGAACCGAAAATTTTCTTAGACCAGATCCAATTTCGTCGGGACTAGAGTTTCATAGCAAATAAATGTACACAAGACTGGCTCATTCTAATAATCAATACAGCCAAAACAGTCTCAATCAAATTAATGGCAGAAATTGAATCAAACATTGACCTACTTAAAACATCAGAGGTCCTTGAAAATTTCAAGAAAAAATCAGAAGAACTTGACATTTTGATTAAAGATTTCAAAGAGTTTAATTTGAATAAAAAAATCTTGAAACTAAAGAAAGATATCTCGGTTTTTTCACATGAGAAGATCTACCCTTACGTAGTAGATAGTTACTATGATGATCAACAGGCAATATTGGGACAAAAACAACCTTTCCAGAATAAGAAAAACTGATATCCCAGACAAAATAATAGCAGGAACAAAAAGAGAAACACACCCGCACAATGGACCTTCTCCAGCGGTAGCTCAGACGAAGATAGTAGACCGGGCATCTCAGGAGTTGGTACCCTTAAACGAAGCTTGTCGCGTAATCGCGACCAATCAAATGATAGGAGGGTTTAAATCCAGGGCAATCAAAATCAAAGAGGTCAGAATGCAAATAGAAGGGCTTTTTATACCAAGGCCAGAGAGGAGGCAGCGGAAGAGGACAAGACCCAGGTTCCCCGATAGTGACGAGGAGCAGAGGGAGAGGCCTACCACAGCCCGAGAACTATTAGTAATCAACCTTTCCACACATGTCTTAACAAATGTGGAACAACAAGTCCTACAGAAAGGACTAAGCTTTGTTCCTACTGTCATACACGATGATTTCCAAACACGCATTGAATTTGCTAGGCTTATGCAAAATATTAGATTGAGACAACATGTAGACATGGTAGACCAAGCATCCACCGATGAGAGAGATACCGATGCCACGGGATTACACCCCAGATCGACCTTCTATGCACCGATGGTCTCTGCAGAATCCCTAACATTTGAGAAGGCCATAGTGAAAAAAATGGAGGAAATTGAAAAACAAGATAAAAGCTCTTTCCAGAACATCACATTTCAAGAACGTAATGCCTTGTGTGATTTAAGTACCAATAAGGCTATTGTAATCAAACAGGCAGATAAGGGTGGGGCCACGGTTGTAATGAATCTGGCTGACTATGACCTGATGGTCACATTACTCTTAGACAATGAAGAACACTATACAATCCTCACTGGCGACCCTACAGAAAATCTTCAAACAGCCATTTCAAACATTGTGGAAGAAGCTGCATGTGAAGGATACATGAGCACACAAGAAGCAGCCTTTCTTATGCCAACACTTCCAAAAATTCCGCATTTTATGCTTTACCGAAAGTCCATAAAGGACTAACACACCCCCCCCACCCCAGGGAGACCAATTGTTGCTGGCATTGATTCCATTCTGGAGCCACTCTCGCAATTTGTGGACTTTTTCTTGAGACCACTGATTCCGAAAATGCGCTCATACACGAAGGACACTATGAGCATTCTGAACACACTTCAAGGCCAGACGTTTGATCCATCTACTCAATTTCTGGTAACACTTGACATAGAGGCACTGTATACGAACATCCCACAGGCAGCAACCCTCGAGATACTTAGAGACCTAGTTATTCCTCCAGAGGTTCCCATTGAACTTATAATACAACTAGCGGAGCTAGCACTTACCAAGAATTTCTTTCTCCACAAAGAATCCTTTTATGAGCAATGTTCAGGTACGGCTATGGGTGCTACATTTGCCCCTTCGCTGGCAAATTTATATGTTGCTGAATTTGAGGAAACCCACATATACCAGCGATCCAATCCTTTTAGGACATATGTCACCTTATGGACGCGTTATATCGCTGATGTCCTGGCCATCTTTACAGGAACAGAAGGGCAAAGTAAAGAATTTTTGATGTGGCTTAACTCCAGAGATAGATATCTCAAGTTCTCACATTGGATCTCGAAGGAGATTATACATTTTCTCGATTTAGAAATCAAACCCAGATTGGGTGCCCTAGTCACCACCATCTTTCGAAAACCTACCGATCGTAACTCCCTTTTGGATTATACGAGTTACCATCTGAGATGTCTCAGCGAAAATCTCCCTTTGGGCAGTTTCTGCGCTATAGGCGTAACTGTTCTACTATGCAGGAATATGATCTACAGGCACAGGGACTCACAGAGCGTCTCCTAGAACGAGGATGCCCTAAAAAACTGTTAGAACAGCAAGAAAACGAGCAAGAAATATTCCACGAGACGTAACCTTGCAACAAAAAACACGACCAGCTGTAGCTAACACCATTACAGCAGTTTTCAGTTATTCGAACAAAATCAACCTCATCAAAAGGGAAATTATCAAGTTGTGGCCAATTTTGAATGTAGGCCAAGTAAATCTTCCATTACCACGGTTCGCTATGAAAAAAAGAGAAAACTTGAGGGACACCTTGATACACTCATATACACCAGCCCAGGAGGCGACAGGGCAAACTACACTGTGGAATAGCACCTTCCCACAAGGACATATACCCTGTGGCCAGTGCAATGTCTGTACCTTCACGAAACGCACCAAAACCTTAGATCTTGGTTTGAAAACACCATGGAAACAACTTGCTCTTACAAATTATAACACGTCAAATGTGATATACATGATAAAGTGCCCCTGTGATAAAAATACATTGGCATGACTACTAGGCCAATTAAGAAATGTATCCAGGAGCACCTATCGTGTATTAGAACCCATTGGGAAAATGCCCCTATGGTTGACCATTTCATCAGGCTCCAACATCTGCCCACTGAAATTGAGTGGACAATCATAGAAAAAGTAAAATGCCCCAGGAGAGGAGGAGACATGAGTCAACTCCTTCTAAAACGGGAACAAAAATGGGTCTTTCATTTAAAAACCGACAAAGAGGGCCTTAATGAAAGTATACTCTGGCACTCGTTGGCTTTGATAGCTTAAACCCTTTTGTAATGATATTGACATAACCCGTCCGGTTTATTGATGGCCAGGAGATTTGTTGTTTGTTGTTGTTTTTTGATGTTCTACACCCATGTGTGCACTTGCATAAAGAATGTGGTGTAGCATGTTGTCTTTAAATACTAACATGCCCTAGTGGACTTCAAAATGGGCCTTTTCAAAACAATACAGTCGCTGGGCAGCAAATTGTATACCCAGACTGGTCACGAATGACATTAATTGTTATTATTATAATGAAAAAATAAATAATAATTCTAAACTCCAAAAAATCTTAATAATTGAGCATTTCCTGCTCCTTGAATAATGTTGTTTCATGTCAATTCAGCGTTTGCACACCACGGGTTAATACCATCTATAACCCATAACAACGCATTTCCTGACTCCTGTGTATATGATACACACGGAGCATGTCACGTGGGCATAGAGGGCCGATTACTGCTGTACAATCTGCAGTAACGCAGAGCGTCTGAAGGAGTCGGGACGCCTCCGCCTGACCCCTGCGTACGTGATACGCATGGAACATGTCACGTGGCTAGGAAGGGGCGATCAGTGGCAATGTAGGTATGGAGTACTTGAGCTTGCATCATCACGTAGGCTCACACTCACTCACGTGACATGCTTCAGCATGTCGCGTGATACGGAAGTATAGATGACTCCGTCCTGCACTTCATTTAAAAACACGGAGAACCCAGCGATACCACACACGCGCTCGTGTTGGGCGTTTGGTTCAACTCGCGAGGTACCGGCGGAACGTGCTTTTTGAGTAAGTGCTGGGGAATAATGGGGGCAGTGGGTTATCCACATGGTTTTTGACCCATGTGTATACGGGCCAGTGTTATGGTTCCTGGGTACACCCCCCTGTTCCTTCCTTCTTTCTCTTCTTTTTGTTGATTTGAACAACAAATGCACTTACAGCATAATGTATGTTGGTCCTCTGTATGACCACGCCATGCTACGGCCCAATATGTGCTGATTCGAAAAGATCAGTACCATTTACACTGTGGCGTTGATAATTCGTCATGTTACAAAGCTTAGTGTGCCCCAAATGATACTACAATTCTGCATTTATTTAGAGATGCACAGCACGTGACAGCCAAGTTGTGCCATGCCTTTGAGGTATATTACATGCTAGATCAGGAGGGAAGAAACCTAAGGGTTATTGTGTGCGCTCTGACTACGGTCAATGAGTACTCCATACTGATGTTGAAATTATATTTGCATCTGAATCTTAACAACAAGCACTGTGGCAATTTAACAGATGCATTATGCTATTCTGGCAACGAGATGAGAATCAGATACCAAAATTGAAAGATGAAGTAGTGTTTTGTGACAGCTATGGACTGTTCTTGCTTGGATGGCACATTATTGGTGTGCCATTCTAAATCCAATATATGGAATTTTGCAGCTGCCTAGTGACTGTGGTACATTTTGTTTGAGCCTGCAGGTCCTTTCCCAGACTGTTCCAGTCCTCTGACACCAACGGCAAGGTGGTAATGTGCTATGCCATCTACCGTTCTTTTACCTTGTCTCACAGACTGGTTTTTTGAGTTATAAAAACATACCAGCTTGTGAGGAAGCTTAGACTGTCCTGATGAATGTGGCTCTATCAACGTTAGGCCACTGAAACCGGTCGACGGTGTTTGTTACATCTAAAAAGGCACCAATTTGCCTATATTTTTAGCTTGGGCAAACCTTTTTACACTGTCCTACTTTGCGTTAGCTAGAAACTAACTCTATATGCATAGTGGTGACTGTATTGTCTTTGTCTTTTGTGCAAATAGGAATTTATCTTATGTATGTCGTTTGTGTCTTTTTAATCTGAGCAACCCAGGGTGAGTGTGACAATCAATGGGTTATTAAAGAATTGTCTATCCCATTAGATGCCACATGAGCTTTCAAAAGAGGAATAAATTGATCCTCTTTCTTTTTCATGGATGTGTCTCTTTTCTTCTCCCTCTCTTTTACTGTTAGTCTCTTCCGTTTCAAACTAAACCGGAGGAGAGTGGTCTGGGACTCACAAGGTTGAATGTATTACATACTTTAGAAGTGGATAATTTTATTCTTATTCTGTCACTATTAGACAGGCGTTGTAAAATATTTCTGTGTTCGGTTTTACAATCTGGACCTGGTCTTGGGTCTCTTGTTTGTCGGCTGCCAGTAGCCTTGATACAGACGTGTGTTGAGTAGGTGGTTTAGCCACTAGTCATCTATGAACTCCTGCATGCAGTAGCCATCTTGTCATATAAGGTTAGTAGCATTGGTTCAGATTTGTGAAAGAAAAAAAAAACGATGCTTAATGAGGATCTAACTTTATAAGGGATCTCATGCTCTGAACACCTACAAAATGAAAATGCAGACACCGGGGTAAGGAAGCATTTTATTAAAAGTGTAGTGAGTGTCTTATTTGTATGTCCTGTGGGGGTGTTTGTGTTTTGTAATAAACCATCCAGGCCACCACGGGGCCGGATAGAATGTTAAAGAAAAAGAGAAAATAGAAAAGAGCAATAGAATATAACTCCCCTGCCTAGGAATGGGCTGTGCAGGGGAGAGACAAGAATTCAAAAAGGGTGTAATAATAGGACAGTTCGAAAAAGACAATTGCAAGGTAGGCTGATGGGTCACCATATAGCGGTTTGAAGTGTCGCAGGTGGAGCATTGACATCGGGTGGGCCACCCAGCCAGTGGGGGCAACCCGAATTTGAACAATGCCACAGCGCGGTCTAGGTAGTGAGCATGGGTTGACCTCCATCCACACAGCGAGCTTCCCAGAACTGTGACGAGAGACCGGGCAGCACAGTGAATGCTGGTGGCCCCAAGTGGTGGACATGGCCACCCTGAAGAAGGAAGAGGGCCAAAGGCCCCATTATCTGTCACCCAGGAAAAGCCCAAGTCAGCACGGCAACCAGATAGCTTTTCAGCCAGCCGTCAGCCAGCAAAGTTAACACAAGCCAGAATTTCTTTTATCCAGCGACCAGCACAGACACAGTGATACCAGTTAAAGATGTCATGGTAATATAAAGGGGTGACTGACAGCAGCAGTCACTGCATTTTGATCTAGTGTTTTATGTTGTAAATGTGTTGTACGTCAATGTATATATGTATGTCTAGTTATATGTATAGATGTATTTACGTTTGTTATGAAGGGTAGATAAGTGTGGGGAGTATTGAGTTTGGGTAAGTGATAGGGGGTATGCTAAGTAGATTGAAAAATTAAGTAGGGATGGGACGTTATGTAGAGAGGGCCATTAATGTAAAATAGAAGGCAGAGGGGAGGTTCTCTGGCATGAGGTAGTGGTGGCCTGCCTGAGGCCGCCTAGCAAGATGGCACCACCAACAGTGGCCATCCTCTGGCCTCACACTCCATGTGGGTGTCACCTGAGTTTGGGTAGGGGTCTGTTGCACCAGACTTACCCTAAGGGTTCTTGAGTCCCCACCAAGCAAGGGTTAGCTGATGTAATGTGTCTCCAGTCAGTTAGAGCGCACGCTATGTGTTGTGTTAAATAAAGAGGGGTCCCCATTTTGATCCCTGTAAAATGCTATCCGATGTCTGTGTCCCTTAGTGATCAAAGAACTCAGACTGTGGTCCATCTCCTGTTAACAGCAATTTTATTTAGCAGGTGAAACGCCTCTCCCCGCACAGTGGGCTGCCATTGTTGTATACATGGGATATGTCCCTGCTCCATGGAAGGGAAGAGTACACATTGGCTTAACCTTGTAGTTCAATAAATCAATGTTTTGTTTGTTTGGATTTGTATTTATTTGAGGAACAGGGATGGCATTTTCTTATCAGAAATTACGTACAGTAAGACATTTATAGTTGGCAGAGACATTCCCATGAAGGATGCGTGCACAATAGCACAAAGATGTGAACAAGTCGGGAAGCAGTTCATGACAGTGTAAAAAAGTGGGACACATAAAAGGGAGACAACCAAACAAACTGAACACATATCTGTAAGAAACAAGTGACTTATGAAGGTAACGTTAACCCAAGGGGCCATGTGCTTCAAACTAAATAATACTGCTGAAATGTACAAACATACATTGTTAAGCGGTAATGGAGGGAGTGGTGGCATCAGGTATGGAGACTTGTGGAGAGGAGAGGAGAAGGTCTCCCTTTAGCAAGTAAGTGAAGTTTAAACCAAGATTTGAAGAGATTCACAATCGGGCTGTTTTGATTTGATTGTAATGGATAATGGGTTCCATTGAAGCGAGGCAAGGGAGAAAGAGAGGAAGCAAGAGGAAGGGGACATGGCCTGGTCATTTTGAGTGCAGAATAGAAACAGAGGGAACATAATGGTGAGTAAACAGAGATGTAGTCAAGCAGATAGCTGTGGTGACTAGGAGAAGGGACGTGAAAAGGGAGCAGTTGTGCGTGAAGAGTGAGTATGCATGTTCTCAAAATGTGAAGTTTGGTAGGTTCTGGGTAGGTTGTAGGACGCTCAGGTAGCAACGGTGAGGACTTTTTCTAGGGGGAGGAAGGTGTAGAGGGGAACACCAAGGAGTAGGCTTGCACAATAGTCAATTATGCTGAGCACGAAGGTGGAGATTAGAGTTTTTGTAGAGTGGTTGGTAATAAATTGACATATTTTCTGAATGTTGATGAAGTTAATACAAGCAGCAGAGGCAGTGGTAGTGATGAATTGTTGTAGTCGGAGGCCACTATTAAAAAGGACGCCAAGGTTCTGAGCTATAGCAAGGGAGCTCGAAGGTCAGGCGGGAAGGAGAGAGGAGAGGGGAAGTAGGGATGGAATTGGAAGCTGTGATAAAGATTACATTGTTTTTGTGTACAGCATAAGGCTGTAGTGATGAATTGCAGTGAGGACGTTGGTAATCTGTTCCGAGGTGGCTGGAGTGAAGGAGGATAGAAGAAACATATTTGAATGCCAGCATCAAAAAGGTGATTGTGAAAGCGAAAGGATATAGAAAAGTCTTCCTATGGCTGAGGAATAGAAAGTGAAGAGCAGAGGTCTGGTGACTGAATATATGGGACATAGACAGGGAGTGGTGAAGGCAGAGGCTTGTGAGTTATATAAGGATTTAAAGGATCAACCTTCCACATGAGAGGTGATCAGGGTCGGACTGGGACAAGAAATAGGCCTGGTCACCCAAAAAAAAGTGGCCCATCCCTCGCCTCACGGCCATTAATCTCTGATGATGTCACCGGAAGTGATGTCTTTTGACCCCACCCCAAAGTTACATCCTGGGAAGCAATGAAACACGACCTTTCACCCCTTGACAAAACAGGAAGTGCCATCAAATAGCATTGTTCCTAAGTACACTAAATAACTGGGAATCCAAGCAGACGTCCAAGGCCAAACAATATTATGTTATTGTATAGCACTTACCCTTAAACTATTTTTTATAGAACACATATGCATACAATATCACCCAACCTGTGTTGGTACTCATTTATCGACCTAAGAAGGATGAAAGGCTTTTTGAAAAAGAAATTTAAAAAAACAATTTTTTTTTCCCCAAACCGGCTCAGGCATATCCAGAAACGGGCCCCACTCCCTGGGACGATTTCGGCTGCGTCACGGGCCGAAAGGCCGAGGGGCCAATCCAACCCTGGAGGTGATCCAGACGAGAGCAGAATTGCACAATTCGAGGACCTGGAGAATGTGGAGGAATAAGGAATGTTCAACAGTGTCAAAACCAGCAGTTTCTCAAAAGGATAAGTATATAAGAGAGTGGTGCCCTTCAGAGAGAATGTTGGAGACATACACGAGTGCAGTTTTGATGGAGTGTCTACTATGGAAGACAGATTGAAGTGGATTTCCAAGGCATCATCCCCTTGCTACTTATTTATCCAATTGTAGACCACCTGCTCAAGGGCCTTTCAATAATGGGGAAAAAGGGAAACTGAAAGATATTATTCTTGGATGTTTGGGTCAGCAGAGGGTTTGTTCAATAGGGGTAGGGCAGTTGCAGATTTAAAGGATGCAGGGAATAGTCCAGCCGAGAGAGGTTAACGAGCTCAGAGAGATAAGGAAAGGTGATTGAGACTACATCTTTGACCATTTGGGGTATAAACATGTCGATATGTGTTGCCACCGCAAAGGATAGATGCTAGTTCAAAGGGAGAGGTAGGAGAGAAGAAGTCAAGAGCAGATGAGTTAGAGGAGAGGTGGATGACAGACAGCTGTCTGAGGAGGGAGAGAAAGAAAGGCTGTGTCACACATTTTGGAGATTTTAGTGGAAGGGTAGTGAGCAAAGTCATTATCAGACAGGGAAAATGTTATGGGTATTGGATTGGGAGGTGTGAACAAAGCTTGGAGGGTAGATGAAAATTTGCAGGGGTAATTGCAAAGGGAAGAGATACGATTTGTGAACTAAGGTGATTTGGCCAAGTCCACTGTAGAGGTGAGGGGAGCAAGGACATTTTTGTAAGCTAGGAGTAGGGTATGGGTCCCCAATTTGTGACAGTCTCGTTGGTCATGGCACATGTTTTTGTGAGGGTCGGAATCATAGAGGTGATTCTGGGAGAAAGACAGCTATGGGAAGGTGTGAATGTGCGAGCAGAATAGTCTTGATCAAAAGAAGTCATAAGAACAAAGTTAAAGGCAGAAAAGGCATGGCCAGTGAAAGAGGCATGAATAGGGCAGAGACCAACAGGAGAGAGGTCCTCACATTATCAAGGTAAGGGGTAAGAGAGCCCTGCCTGATTTCCTCTTGGTCATTTCATAGGGGAGAGGAGGAGTAGAGGGTGGAGGGACTGAGATTTTAAAGTGAACAATAGAGTGATCAGAGGGAGGGGAGTCTGTAGAGAGGTCAAAGGAGCAGAGTCATTTGGAAAGAAAGGCCAGGCCAAGGGAGTTCTCATCAGAGAGGGGAGGTTGGTCATGGAGGAAATAGTGGGAGTGGTCAGATAGGAGGAAGTTAAGTTAAAAGCAAGTGGCTGCAGAGGGTTTGGGAATGTTAAAGTCCCCCATTATAACAATGGGGATGTCAGAAGAAGTGACTCAAGGAGAAGGTTCATACCATGCAGTAGGAGTTGAAAGGACCAGAGGATACATTTTGAGCTCTGATCTCCTTTCTAACTCCCAATACATCCCTTCAGACTGGTATTGTGATGCATGTGCTTAAAGTGTCAACATTAAAACCACGTTTTATATAGCCATCATCGGAGCCCACAGGAATCAAGCAAACGTCAGGTCCTGCCTTTTGCTGCTAAACTGATGGAATCCACAGGGGACTGCAGAAGAGCACCTATTGGTAGACCTTCATCAGGCGTTCGCCCTGCTCAGAGCACAGAAGCACTGGCTGTCTCCATGGCATATGGCATTCAATGGCTACTTGATGAAGACATTGAGAGAGCTCTGGTCCTTTTAGACATGTCAGCCGCGTTCGAAATCGTACACCATGATATCCTGAAAGAATGTTGCTTAGCTTGATTTCTTCAGATGATCATTCTGACATCATTCACTATGCAGTCACTTGAATGTTGACTGTGCTTGAAATTTCCTGAACACTAGCTGTGTATGTGTTTTCATCCTCCCTTCCTTCACACATCATTTGTTAAAGGGGCTTTCAAGTAAAAAGAATGTTTGATCTCTTTACCCATGCCTGTCCTGCCCACAATACCAGGAATACAGCATGCCCCTTTGTTTGATTCTGTCAAGATGGGCACTGCGTCATCATTCACCACACAGCATCTTCAGTGTTGGCGGTGATTTATATTTTCTGCCTACTAGCCGTTTTATTGTTATCAACTTCTAGCATCATCTCTTAGCATGATTTTTAGAGCGGTGACAATAAACACTTGCAGACTAGTTTGTTTATCCATATCTGTTTCATCAATAACAACAGAAAGGATTGCAGAGTGTCTCTTCCTGTGATGATGTGTGGTGCGCCATATTGGCATCCTTCACGAGATAGCTTTTTTAAAATGTAGAAAAAACAAATTAGAGTTTGATATGTTACAGAACATGCACCACTGAGAATGTAGATTACTTTTTTTGTACAGGAGAGAAATCGCTCATTTTGAGCAATTACGCGTTCTCTTTTCCATTAACTATTAGTGACTTGTACACTCGCTGGCAATTACACCGTGCAAGGGTTGGTGTACCAATCCAAGACAGTGCGGACGCTAGAATCGACCATGTTAGTTAATGGAGCAGAACTGAAAAACACAGCCTTAATGAGGAAAATTGAATCGGAATGAAAAACAAATACATGTGCTATTTCGGTACAAAGCCTGCTGTGGAGGATTTTATGAAGGGGTCAGTTTAGTGGATAGTAAATTCATTATTTTAGGTGGGCCCACTTCTTTGACAAACATTTTAGACTTTTATGTTAATGTTAATGTTAATTCTTGTTATCAAGAATCAATTCATTTTGGTCAATAATCGATATCTTGTTTTCAAATTAGCAACTATTTTATTAACCATTTCTCTTAAAAAAGCACTTTCATAACTCATTGTTTTTCTAATAAATTGGTCAGGTTTTACATTTGTACTATGGCAAACATTTCAGTTGAAATAGGGCTTAATTGCAACCCAGGTGAATTTATGTCCTAAACCGTCCAATATGCATTTTGACAAATTCAATTCTCCCAGCACTATTAATTAGAACTTTGTTCAAGAAAATCTTAAGGGATTCTAAACACCCGAAGTCCTGTAACCTTGATGCTCCCTATTCAAGGGCGGGTGAGATTACAACAACACGTCTTGGAGTGCTTGCAGGACAGCACGAGATAAGACACCAGTCACACTGGATGTGCTTTGAAGCACTTCTCTGCTTTGGGTCCAATGCTTTTGGCTTAATTTGTTCAAATTGCTCTGTTTGGAAACCACTCTTAATACCCTCTCCTCTGCATCAGGAATATTTCCCCAAAAGGTATTGAGTCTAGTCCAGAGGGTTGGACTTTTAACAAGCATTACAAAAAACGGGCATGCTCATAGCTAACTCCATCCTGTATGTCATCTCAGGACCCATTTTTTAGGTTGGGGGAAGAAACAATTCCATGGCCATTCACCTCGATATTTACTCCTAGTCCGTGCCTCTTCTCCAGTGAAGTTTTTTTTCGATAATGCGATGTTCCCAAGTACTGACACTGGACAGGAGTGTAAGATGGTGACTGCCTCTAGCTGGTGCTGAGGTGTACAAAATGGCACTGTACAGTAGGTAGTGATCCTGGGGAAGGGGGAAGGTGTCAGCTATAGTGGTTCACTGGCAAGTTCAAAGATCACAGTCTCAACTTCTGCAATGATGGCCTTCACTTAGTATTTGGGGGGGGGCACCTGCTCAGGAAATATGGATGGCCCACGTATGCAAGCATGTATGCTGCTCTCCCTTTTCTCATCCAGGCTCCCTTGTTTCCTTGTATCATCTTTTATTTATTTCAATGTATATGAAAGGACCTTTGACCTGCATTGCCTTACAAATATTGCAAAATACATGCCTGCACCAGGAGGACCTGCGTGCCTACTTCTTTTCAAGCTTCCCTCTCTCCCTCACAATCTGAACCTCACAGAATCCTCAAATTAGCAACCGCGATAGGAGCGTGGCTTCCTCATCATGAGAAATAATACAAATAAATCAGGTCTACATTTTGTATTATGTGGCGTCTTAAAGGCACACACCATTATAAACACAATTCCAAATTTTAATAGCACGACGAGTAAATAATGTGTCATAAAAGTATCGCTACAAGGAGAGTGTAAGTGTACTACCACAGGAGGTAAAGGCAGTATTGTAAGTGGAATAGGAAAGAAGTGGAGTCTTACAAGTCACAAACAATAATTGGGGCTCGGCCTAAGAAGTTCCTGGCGCAGTCTACGACCCATACATAGCCGCTGCGGGACGTGTTGCATGTGTAAATAAAGGCGTGACCTTCCAGGAGCAGTCTAGTTTTACTGCCTGTAATGAAAGGGAGCAAAATCTATTTGAAAAAGGATGTCAAATATAATATAAAATAAGTAATCAGCTGTAAGGATATAAACTAAAACGAGCATATGCAAATAGAAAAAACAAATTAAATCAAAAAGGCTGAATGCAGGTTGCAATCCCTAAATTATATTTGGGAAAGCCATGATTCTTATGGATACATGTATTACATTCAATTCTTCTAATGGATGGCACAGCTTCAATATAGTATGTTGCAGAAATCAGCCAGTGTTTATCTATATTACATTTTCACTTCAGAGTATTACGAAACAAAGAATAGAAATGTATGATGCGATTCTAAACTTGGGGTGATAAGCGTTACATTGTATATATTTTGTTTTCTTATGTTACATTATTGGTTTTTATACCACAAGCTGTTGCAGTTTGCATAGTCTCTTGGCACTCCGAGAGATCGCAAAGAGGATGGGGTGGGTAGGTTTATGTGGAGAGAGGAAAACTGCAAGATAGCTTTGCTGTTGGGTTGAAACATGCACATCTGTAGTAGCGGGACTCAGCCTGCGGGTTAGTTTTTAGGGATTTTTGTGTTAAGGGCATTGAATTATTCATGTCCAGAGGGCAGCCATCTGTGTCATGGTGCTAGATTACATTGCCTGAGGTTGTATCAGAGATGTAATGTTCTGTCGTTTGATGTCTACTTGGAGGAATTACATTTCTGTGTGTGAGTGTATTAGTTGGTGTGCATGCAGTGTTGTTGAGTAAAAAAGGTTAATAACGTTAGCACCAGGAGGCAGGGTCCAGTAGGAAACTTTGAGCATCACTCCAGTGTTGCTGTGTCGATGTCTTGGTAAGCGTGCCATGGATGCAACACTTTGGTGGTGGTGTCATCAAGTAAGGTTCTTGTCAGTAGACGTCCTCAGGCATCCTGGTGTTACAACACAGTTGAGAGGTTGGTCCTGAATCAGAGTGAAGGAATACAGAGAGGAGGGAAAGACATAGGGGAACATGCAGCAGTGGGTACCAGGTAGACAGTGGATGAGAACAGCTCTGGGGTGAATTTGGAGTAGGGGTTATAGCATGGGCAAGGTCCGGGTGGGGTCCTAGCAATGTCTCCATATGCTCTGTGGTACCAGTGTGATTTGAGTGTGCAGTCATCAAGAATGAATTCACATTAGGGAACTAAATACATTGGGTATTTGGGCCAATAGCAATAGGGCATTGGGCTCAAACAGACAGTAGGATACACATTTCAATGGGCTCCAGGGAGCGAACGCAATGGCCATTGATTACCTGACTCCCATCCTCATTGCCATTGAAATAATACATGTTACTGGAGGCAGCTGGTAGGATTGTGAGCTTCTTTATTAAGTTACAGGGCAATCAGGTATCAACCGGACATTAGGTCATTAGGAGCAGGAGAACAGATCTTCAGGGAAGCCCACTGGCTCCCACCACGCAGGGTGCATACCTCCAATTGCATGGAGTGGCACACTCACTCAAGCACGAACATTCCATACACTTACAGATCATTCTCTCACGACCTCACACTATCTATGTAGTAAGGGAGACAGGATGCAACACACCTCTCTTTCTTCAACATGCCACACAAGAACACAAAGACATAGGAGGGGACAAGATACAACAGGCACCTAGGTGAAGATCACACTATTGTTGATTTGCTGTGTGGTACAGTTTGAGATTACATTTATGCCTTGGTTAGTTAAAGCATAAAGGCACGTTTTGTTGTGGAACCTTAGGTTGTCATGTATTTTACACATTTCTTTCAGAAAATAACCCCAGAGTTTTGCAGTGATATTAGAGAAATGTATTGTATTTAATGTATTGTATTGTATGTGTGATGTATTGCTTGGATGCTCAATAATTGGGATGAAGAACTCTCTGTGAAATAGAGACTGAATTTAAACATTTTATTTTCTTGACTGCCAGCAAGTGAGGGGATCTTAAAGCTAGTGGGTTGTGTTCCATCCTGTTAATTCTGAGTAATAACATTTCAGTTATGTTATGGATGCGTTGATGTTTTTTAATAAGGTGAACCGGCACGCAGTCATATATGCTGTTGACATTTTTCATTCTGGATAAAACCTGTGATATGAGAACAAAGGTTCTGTGGGAAGGTGAGGAAAGACCAGATTGAGAATAGGTGGAAGCAGTATTTATTTACTTTACTTTAATGTATGCTTGCGCAGATTATTCAGTGTCAATCAAAACTGCGTACAGTCTTGACAACCTTCAAAGTTTCAGCACAGGTACTCATTCTCGGGGCCATTAGGTTGCTGGCGGTGCTGTGGCATTGGTTAATGAGATCATGAGCTTCATCTTCTCTGGGTTTAGTTTCTGTTGTGTTTCATCATCCATGTGTTTATGTAAGCGAGACAGTTGGTTTGGACAGTGTCTCTGTTTTTGCTGGTTGTCATTTTGAACATTATTTATGTGTCGTCTGCATAGCGAGGCTGTGCCATTTGATATGTCTCATGAGTGGGGCCATGTATATGTTGAAGAGCAGAGATGATGAGCTCAGTCCTTGTGGTACTTCACAGGTAATGTTCCACAACCTTGATCTGTATGGGTGGTGCAAGATTGTTTCTGATCTGGCCATAGGAAATGACCTCATTCATTGTAGCACAGTGTTTCCCAATCTCGCATCTTGCTGCCTCTTTATTAGGGGTGTAATGTTTAGTGTCAAGTGTTGCTGACATGTCTAGTAGTATGAAGGCTGAACTTATGTTGGCGTCTTTGGTAGTCCCAAATTGATAAGAACACTAATCCCATTCCTATATTTTGTCTAAATTCTATTTGTGATTGGTCCAGGACGTGGTTGGACACATTTTCCAGGTTTAAAGCATAAAAAGAGGTCGCTGGGATTTTCTCTGGGAATGTTATGTTGGAGATGTGTTGGTAGCTTCGACAGTATAATAGGTTTGCTGTAATGTTCTTTAGCAGGGGTAGGACCTCTTGACATATCATGCTACAATTGCTGTTGCAAGTGATGAGTCCAAGAGTTTGTGATAGAGAAAAGCCAGGGTTTCCTTACTAATCATATCTTTGAAGAGCTACGGAATCAGTGGTTAGTTGGAGAGTCTGCTTTCTTTCATTCCTTCACCAGTTTTGAGAAAACCAATGTGTTGGGCAACTCATCATCCTCTTTCATTTGACTTTTGGTTGTGGGATAAATCATGCTGGAGAAGTCAATTCGTAGAGCCCCAGAAGCACTCCATCTCAAGAGCAATTTGTGGACGTTTCCTGCACGAGGCCCAGCTATCTGTGACCCACCTAAAGCACATGCTAAAGATGTTGACACAAAAAGTCTTCCTTCCACTATTCCTGCATTGGGAGACACCCGTTTATGTATGAATGTAGATTTCTTGTATAGTCTTTAAACATGTCTTCATGCTATCTAGAGAAACGAGAGGATGAGGGGAAGAGGATGGGGATCAGGAGGCAGGGAAAGAGGAAGTGGATGGGCTGAGGTTAAAAGAGAAGGGAACAGTCAGAGCAGGTTGAGCCAGTTTCCCTTATCTTAGCATTGGAACGCCCTTTCCTCAACACTTAGAGGAGAAAACTCACACATCGCCTTCCGCAAAGCAGTCAAGACTCTACTCTTCACCTAATCACCCTCACTCACCCCTAGCTGGTACATATACTGTTTGCCAAAATGCATTATGTATGTATGTAACTAACATGTTTTGACTCCAAAAAGCGTCACTGACACCCACTGTAACTAAGCCTGTCGCATGTAACAGCGCCTCAATGACCTTGGGCTGTTTGCACGCTATATAAATCTAAATAAAAAGAAACAGTGACAGTGAGTTAGAACCTAAGGAGCACAGAGAGATGTGCAGCAGGGACTACCCAGTGAAAGTTTGATATCTTCTTCTTTATGAGCTTTTCAAATTGTCTGATCTAAGAGATACTTTCACTCCACTTGGTTGTCAAAAAGCTAGGTGGGACTGGGATTTGAACTGGGGTTGCTTGCTTTAGAAGGGAGAGACTTCTCCACAAAACCCCTTAAGCATCGTCAAAAAGCTAGGTGGGACTGGGATTTGAACTGGGGTTGCTTGGTTTAGAAGGGAGAGACTTCTCCACAAAACCCCTTAAGCATCGTCAAAAAGCTAGGTGGGACTGGGATTTGAACTGGGGTTGCTTGCTTTAGAAGGGAGAGACTTCTCCACAAAACCCCTTAAGCATCGTCAAAAAGCTAGGTGGGACTGGGATTTGAACTGGGGTTGCTTGCTTTAGAAGGGAGAGACTTCTCCACAAAACCCCTTAAGCATCGTCAAAAAGCTAGGTGGGACTGGGATTTGAACTGGGGTTGCTTGCTTTAGAAGGGAGAGACTTCTCCACAAAACCCCTTAAGCATCGTCAAAAAGCTAGGTGGGACTGGGATTTGAACTGGGGTTGCTTGCTTTAGAAGGGAGAGACTTCTCCACAAAACCCCTTAAGCATTGTCAAAAAGCTAGATGGGACTGGGATTTGAACTGGGGTTGCTTGCTTTAGAAGGGAGAGACTTCTCCACAAAACCCCTTAAGCATCGTCAAAAAGCTAGGTGGGACTGGGATTTGAACTGGGGTTGCTTGGTTTAGAAGGGAGAGACTTCTCCACAAAACCCCTTAAGCATCGTCAAAAAGCTAGGTGGGACTGGGATTTGAACTGGGGTTGCTTGCTTTAGAAGGGAGAGACTTCTCCACAAAACCCCTTAAGCATCGTCAAAAAGCTAGGTGGGGCTGGGATTTGAACTGGGGTTGCTTGGTTTAGAAGGGAGAGACTTCTCCACAAAACCCCTTAAGCATCGTCAAAAAGCTAGGTGGGGCTGGGATTTGAACTGGGGTTGCTTGGTTTAGAAGGGAGAGACTTCTCCACAAAACCCCTTAAGCATCGTCAAAAAGCTAAGTGGGACTGGGATTTGAACTGGGGTTGCTTGGTTTAGAAGGGAGAGACTTCTCCACAAAACCCCTTAAACATCGTCAAAAAGCTAGGTGGGGCTGGTATTTGAACTGGGGTTGCTTGGTTTAGAAGGGAGAGACTTCTCCACAAAACCCCTTAAGCATCTTAGTAGGAGGCTGTGGATTTTCTTGTTTATACTACACTCTGCAGGATATGCTAACATGCATTTTGTTTGGCTTTCAAAGGGGTGAACATTGTATATTTGGATTACAAAATAAGAAACTAGGCTATTACAACTGCATGAACTGCTCTTACTTTATACCCTCCCCTTTTCCCCTTAACTTGACTTAACTACTTTCCATTGTTGGGCATCAAGGGAGGAGTGGTTGGAGAGGTTACCCAGCCAATCAATCCGGGATCGAGGAGAGATATAACGGGGAAACTCAATCCCCCCAAACCTGTCCCTCCCAGGGTGGTTACTTGTGCCTCTAACCAGTCATCCCACTTGTTTCCCCCTCCATAAAAAAAATGGACAAAGCATCCGCATGCTACAGCTAAGCATGGTACGTAAATATACAAAAATGTCACCCTCATTTGTGCGCCCCCGCAGTCACTACGACTTTGGGGGTGCACAAAATATCGACTCCCATTATTGCACCCGAGCAGGGCAGCGGTTGCGGGTGCTTCTCCCACTCTCCTTGGGTGCAGTAACGTGAGTCAGGGGTTGCAGGGCTGTCTCCCGCTTACCATTGTGGTAAGTGGGAGACAAGAAAGTAAAAAAATACCACGAAAAAAACACCCTGCAGCATCAGCTCTGACCCACGTTAGTAGGAGGAACTGACGTTACAGGGATAGCGGGGAGTTGGCGGCGCACACAAAAGTGTGCCACCGCAAAGGTAAGTGGTGTGGAGGGGAAAGGGAAAGTGAGCCAGGAGACAAAGGTAAAGTGATCTACTTGATCACTGCACCACACCGTAATTGGCAGCAACATTTTCATCAGTGCAGTTACGGGTGGTGCAGTGATCACATAGATTCCATGGTACTAATAAACCTTAACATTCCGCTCAAAAGAAAATGACTACCTACTTTGAAGCAACGTCTATCATGGCTAAGAGCGAGAGTGGGTTGACTAAAAAGCCAGTACAGCAGCAATGTGACATCCATAATGTCAATCTCCTCCAAAGCTCTTTTTGATTGACAACAACCAATCGTTGCTGAACCACTGCCTAAATTTGAAGCAGCTTTCTTTAGCCCCCAATTATTGCAGCCAAATAAACATTGGGGAATCTAATCTGTCTGACACTCCTAATATGGAACATTTGGTAACACCTGAACGTTCCTAGTATTCAGTGAGTGAAGAGGCAGAGTCTGAATTTGCCCAAGAAGTTAAAACCGAAATGCCCTATGGGGGGTGCCTCAGATATGACAGTCTTTCCATTGGATACAATTCTAGCCAAACTTGACACGCTTTTTTCTCTCTGCTCAAAATTGGCAGAGGACCAATTATCCATCAAACATATGCTGGGTCAGATCCATGAATCCATGGAAGACCAGCCCAAGATCGTCAAAGCTGCGCCTCCCTCTTAAAGAGACCTCTCACATACTGTACCATCTGAGAAGAGACTTGGCCTGGAAAAGGAGGCTCCAGTCAAGATCAACAATCCCACTTCTTCTTCCTTGGCCCTTAACAAAAAAGTGTCTTCCCATCTGTGACTCTTCAGAGTCCCTCGCTGAGGGTAATATCACCTTCCAGAAAGCAAGCCCTTGATGCAATCGAAGTGGAAAAGTCAATCCTGGCCAATACTGGGGCTTCACCCAAGAAGAAAAAGAGGCGCCGGATTAAGACTGCGGTTGGGTTACTTCCACCTCTTATTCTAAAGCATTGGGTAACACTTGCCACTCCAGCGACTGTGCTCCCCTCTTTTAAATTCCAAGACCTCATCCTGGCCCCTTCCGTACCCAGCAACTATTTAGCTGTTAACACCTTTCCGGATGGTGCCACACAACAAGTGATATTGCACGGTCCCTTCGCAGGAAAGCGTTCTTTGAGTGATCTAAGCACAGGCAACAGTGACCCCTCCCTTAACCCCAGAGTTAAAGATCCATCTGGTGCTTCGACAAACTGTAATGCAGAGAACCATTCCATTGTGCATAACATTGCAGCCCCCAGGCAGTCATTTCCATTGCAACCTATTCAGCCGTCCCATGCTGAGGGCATTTCAAACTCGCTCCTAGCTGCGTGGCATTCTTGTGTGAAGCTAGGGAGCAGACCAGAAATGAGACGCTGCACAATGATCTCTCCCATAATCAAGCTGGCTTGAAGTACATCAAGATCAGTCCCTTCTTGAATCGAACATGGTGGCACAAATTGCTGCAGCTTATACTTGATATTTGTGGCCTCACTTCGGAGGACATAGTGACTTTAGAGCCGCCTCCTTATCATAGCTACACTAACTCGGTATTGCTGAAATAGGCTTCTCCTCTGAATTCGGATTGTGTTTGTAAAACTGCTACCTTGCTTTATGTTATGGGTTTTGATATATATATTCCTTTTATCCCGCCTCTGAGCAGGTTTCCCCTTACTCCTATATGCCACAGCAAAAACAAAAGTGGACCAGTAGATAAATGATAACAGGATTCCATATACATATATTCAAAGACATTTTTACCAATATATGATATTTATTTCATTTTTTAATCACAAACAATTCATATTGTAGATCACAGCAAAAAAGCTCACACAACTTTTTCCACCCCTCACACTTCATTCGTAACTCACACAAACCATATTCATAGCAGAAAACACACCTAACATAGGTGTCTATTATCACCATAACAGAATAAAAAACAATTTCAAAGTCAAACTCATTTGTTTTACAGATGTGTCCGTCTACATCAATGTAGGAGATATATGTCTGTTGACACGTGTTTCAGTTGTAGTTCACTGTGGTTGCAGAGTATCTTGCCCCAATCTTTTAGCCAATCTTCCTCAGGATGGAGGACAACTAACAAATGCATGTTGCCTCTATGATGGATGGGGTGAGCCCCGTGATCTCCGTTAATATTTCAGGTGGTGATGACAATGTAGTGGAGTCAATCCCCATAAGGTTCTGTCTCGTAGAAATGGCATACTGTAGCCTATCTAATTCCAGGGCTCCCAGTGTATTGTGCCTGTAATATGCTGGTCAATGGAGATCCCCATTTGGTATGCCACAGGGCAGCCTTAATGGACCTAGCTGGGCTGTAACTCACGTTGAGACCAACAATCAAGGGCCTGTGTCTTCAAAGGGGAGAATGATCGGGTTGTGGTCTCATGTCCTCCCAGAGAATTGAACTCAGGAACTTACACCCAGTCCATTTACATCACTTTCTTGGAACAACTGTGGTCACTGATCTTTCCTGACTAACCCTAAGGGAGCAAAATAATTGTTGACATCTCATATCTTCTGCATCCAGGAAACTTGCCTTACGTCCCCATTTTTGTCTGGATGGCCTTTCCATGTTTTCTTTTGCCTTTCCTCCCCACCAAGTTTGGGACACCCTAAAGGTGGACTTTGTATTGGGGTTAGGTGTAAGTATTTCCTGACTCCTTTCCATGCTGTAAGGGAAAAGGAACATTTCTTGGCAGTTATTATACCTGATTACCCAGCAAAAGTGGGTGGCACATTGGTGGCATCATTATATGACCCCCTGGTGGTGTCTAAAACCGCTAGCCTAATTGATATTGTTCATGATACATTGTGTGAGTGGTTGGGTGAAACGAACGCTGGGGGCGTTATTCTCATGGGTGATTTTAATGTGGATTGTTCGGATGAGTATGGGTCCACTGCAGGGGTCCACATGGGCGCCACCACAATTAAGTGTGCGCAAGGGAGTGGCAAGAAGTTCTCTCTGCTTTCAACCTGAATCCTTGTCTACCGAATCCCCTCAAGCGAACTTCACATGGTCCAATGGGTTAAGTCACAGTGGAATTGACTTTCTGTAAATAAGGCTATCAGAAACCAAGTACCTCAAATTCTCACTTAATCTGTAAACATGAGTGACCATGTCACATTAAGTATGGCATGTGAAAACGTTCACACAAAACCCTCTGTGAATGTTCGGGTCAATTCTCTGGTTAACATATCAGGAAACTGACTACTCTGGTCAACAGCCACTACTGACAGTTTCTATTGTACACTGACCAGTGAAAGATCTCACGCCAGAATCCATCTTAGATAGATGTAATTGGGATTTGGGGCAGCTAATGGATGTCTTTTAGCCACAGGGACTCAAACATCTGACCAAACATACTAAATCCCCTAAGCAGGTTACCCCTATGATGAAGCAATTGCGGCCAAGAAAAGAGCACTGAGGGCCACGCTTAGATACACCAAACGGAGCATAGCTAAACAGTCAGACGAAGGTAGTGACCAAATTAATATCTTAAAAATTCAATTTCGGGCATGGCTAAAGGGACATAAAATCAGCTATACGTCCGCTCATAAGTACGTGGATCGGAACACACGATTCCAAGAAATGTTGGCATATGTTGGTTACCATGAAGGCCCATGAAGTCTGCTGCGTCGCAGAGGCAGCTTAGGGTAGATACATATTGGACCTGTATTTTTGCTCTGAGGAACCAAGCAGCGCTTCCCCAATTATCTCTATGACAAAAACCACTGTATGGAACCATGTAGCTGAAGCGGATTTAGAGGGAATGATCATGAAATCTAAAGCCTCTCGGGCTGATGGCCCTGAAGGCCTTTGTAATGCAGTACTTAAGATGGCACCATCTTTTCGGGCTGCCTTGTTGAAACAGCTCTTTCTACGTATATGTGAGATATGGCACAATCCATAATCCTGGCGAGACTCAATATTGGTCCCCGTTTTTAAACAGGGATCACGCGTCGACCCCTCCTGCTTTCGCCTATTCGTTATGTTAGACTGTAGCTGTTTTTGATGAAGTACTGTTTTCTAATGAAAATATATGTTATGGTTTTATGTGCGAAATGACTCAATGTTTCCTAAATGCACTCAAATATATATAAAAAAACACAATCTTGATAGTAAATTTTAATTTCCTCTGATGAGCCATGGTCATCAATGCTGTTCCCTATAGATCTTTCTGTGAATTCATAATCTATAGATAACAATCATTGGCAACATCAACAGTTTGGGTTTGTGTGTAGGCATCGCCATAGTGGCATTCACTGGCTATTGATGGTAGCAGGTGCAAAATGGTGCAAGTAGCTGGGTATCTAATATCAGTCCCTGGCAAATGCCTAATAATTGTACACAAGCCAAAACCATTGGCTTTGCAAATGCTTGGTTTTAACAGGGCTTCAGAAAAAGGCAAGCAGTGTGCTTATAAATCGAGTGACTGAAGGCACACCTAGTAAGACCTTTTTAATTAAACCAGTTGTAGGTTTACAACTCCAATTAAGTCATTAACTCTCAGAAGACTGCTTTGAGAACAACTCTTGCAGGCAAAGAGTTCCCATGAGGAGGTGTTTGGGGTGGAGAGGGGCAAGCACTGGGTGCGAATGGCCATAGAGATTAGTATAGCCATGGGTAGTCAAGGAATGGGCAAATAACCAAATAACACAGACAGGCTGTAAATCCCTCTGTGTCAGCCTCATGATGACCCCAATGAGCACTACTGATGTTGATAGGGACATATTTGGTGCCTTGCTGTCTGTGTAATGGTGTATTGATGTTTCTGTCCGTCATGTGCCTCCTTTGTGCGCAGTTATGGAGGACAAGCCTTTCAGTTGATGGTGTTTGGTGCTGTGCAAGTAGGTGCATTACGTTGAAGTCAATGTGGTCCGAATCGGTACAATGCACTTGCAGACGGTTGTGTCATGGTTGGGGCACACCTTCATTCACATGGTAGGGCTGCTTACATCGGGCATTATGTGTACAGGTGTCAGCTGACGTTTGTGCTGCTTTAGGGTATGAACTGGCTACATTGCCTCTGCTACTCGCAGCCAGGTAATGTATGCATCATCCCCACCCTTTCAGCCAGGTAAAGTATGCATCATCCCCCCCCCCTTTCAGCCAGGTAAAGTATGCATCATTCCCCCCCCACCTTTCAGCCAGGTAAAGTATGCATCATCCCCCCCCCTTTCAGCCAGGTAAAGTATGCATCATTCCCCCCCCTTTCAGCCAGGTAAAGTATGCATCATTCCCCCCTCCCCCATTCAGCCAGGTAAAGTATGCATCATTCCCCCCCCTTTCAGCCAGGTAAAGTATGCATTGGTACGTCGATCACCTACCCACTTCACATTTACATGTCCATGACATGAGACTCACCGAGTAGCCAGGATCTTGACCCTGCATGTCGCTCCATGTAGCATGGTATTGTGGAGTTACGCAGGACCATTGAATCATGGGTTGATCCGGGGAATGGGTCGCAACAATGCGTGATGATCCTGTTGGAGTCACAGACCATTTGCACGTTGATTGAGTGAAATAGTTTACGGTTGCGGTACGGTACCTCCATGGCATGTGGGACCACCAATTCCATATGTGTGCAGTCGATGGCACCAATGCAACCAGGTATGCCGGCTAGTGCATGGAAACCCACTTTGGTGTTTGCAATCTCCTGGGCAGACCGTGGTAATGAGATGTGGTCGTCTGTGTGCTTGAGGAGGGCATCAAGCACTTGGATCAGTGTACGTGAGAATAATGGTTGTGAAATGCCATGCAAGTGCCCCACTGTGTGCTGGTAGGTGCCTGTGGCCAGGAAGTGGAGCACGGACACTACCTTCAGTAGGGGTGGGATGGCGGTGGGTGTTTCTATCATGCTGACAATGTTGTATCATGTCCACGATGGTGGTGATGGTGTCCCGGTCCAAACGGTACAGGGTGTGGATCTCCTCAGCGGTGAGGTTGAATGGACTGGCTCTGATGCGTGGGATTGGGGGCTGTCTGTGTGGTGGCACTGGCTGTACTGGTGGGGCTTGCTGGCCCTGCCTTGCCCTCCTTCTCCTTCTGCGTCTCCTCTGTGCTGCCTGTTGTTGTTGTTGTTGTTGTAGTTGTAGTTGTAGCACTTGCATTGCAATCAGGTCCTCCAGCCCCAACATTGCTAGTCCTATTGGAATCATTGTGGAGTGTGACTGGGTCTGGGAAGGGGTGGGCTCTTTTTGTACTTGGCGAGTCTGTATTGCCTCCACCTGTGCTGATTCTGTGCATCTGTGGCAGCTGGATACACTGCACATGGCCATTTACGGTCGGTTCGCGATGGCGGAATTAGCACCATGGCGGTAAGGTACTTAACGGCCTTTGTGATGGCGTTAAGTGCATGTCCGCTTGGTTCGTGATTCGCGTACCTTTGTGCGATGCCGGTATTTACGGCGTGGAAGGTCGCGTGCGCGTGACCTTGGTGCAGTTAGAGGCACTGGTAATTACGATGCCGCTAATAGCACTTTCACGGGTCATAATCGGACCTAGCGAAAAACGATGCCGGTAATCATTTACCGGCACCGTTTTTCGCTTACCGCCGGGGTCGTAATGAGGGCCATTGACATGCATTGCACATTTTTAGGCTTTTAATAAATGGGATAAAGTACCCCTTACAGTACGATGTAAGGATAAGTCACCAAGGAGTTTCATGACCAAATATAGGAATTCGGCCAAAGGTCAAGTTCCTTTATAAAGATATTGGGCCTCATTACAAGTTTGGTGGTAGCCTTGTTGGTAAAACCGGCAGGCTGCCGTCAAACTTGCAAATTTTTCTGGCCCATGGCAATGGGGAAATACAGGGCCATTACAACCTTGGCGGACCCTGTATTTCCCCATTGACACTGACCGGAAACTTTTACTCCCCATTCCCGTTTGAGCCCCATAGGGCTCAATAGGAATGGGGAGTTCCAAATTTGTAATGAGGCCCATTGTCCGAGGTGGCTTCCAATATCTTTTTTTATCTATGTTAGAGGGTATTTTATTGCTTATAATACATGACCACTTACTGCCATCCCCTTCCATATGTGGCCTCTTGATTAATCTAATGTAAGAGCTTCCATTTGCTTCTCCATAAAATCAATGTGGAATCTGTTCAGATTTAAAAAGAAATAACAATATGCAGCTCTTAATGTGCTGCATAAATTAATTTAAGCAGAGTAATACAACGCATCAAGAAGTTTTCATTTTGTGCTGTAAAATAAGCAGTAACGTGCAGATTGTTGCTTACTTGTGTTAAAAATTCGAGCAGAGCACAAATTAAAATTGCAAAATACAGAGTTACTTGTCAATTAATAACTGCAAAGTGTCACAGAACAATATTTTACAAGAAGGCTTGTGACAAGATTGTCACGGCTTTAATTAAGCGTTGCCGTGAAAGCTTGGATTCTGTTCTGTGCTGCCTCAAACAGCAGGCATTGTGACATCACAGCTGAAGCATAATAACTGATTACAGGGCTGTTTTGATGTCGCTTTCTATTAATGCTCAGCTGTGATGCAACAACTGCTCTGTAATAAGAACACCATTTTCAGGCTTTTATTTGTATATTGCTGGCTGCCCTGTATTATTATTGTATTATCAATGAATACTTGACAGTTTGTGCATTTGGTATAACAGACCCTAAACATCAGTGACTAAGTTACAATCAGCGTCTTTGAAACGGAGGCACAGGATGGTTGGTCAAGGCATACATTCTATTAATTTGTAATATGGAATGTACGATGGGCAACAATATGGCTTTCACTGTGGACACACTAGCTAAATAGTTCATACATTGTAACGATGACTTTTCTATCCATTTATGCGTTAGAGCAGGGGTCTGCAACCTTTGATTCTCCAGGAGTTTTTGATTACAATTTCCATCAGTCGTAGCCAGCATTGTCAATGGTGATGGATCATGGGAGCTGTAATCCAAAACATCGGGAGACCCAAAGGTTGCAAACTCCTGCATTAGAGTGTCACTGTGAGAAGGTTAATTTTGGAAGCAGAGTGATGACCTTAGCCATTACATTTTGGAGTTAATCTGTAACACATGAATTCTTGTTACATATAATTGGTAGATTGATTTTACTTCAGGGTGTATCTATATGTATTTTATTGATTCATTTTATTTACAAAAAAGAGTGTTTCCTTTATTATATAGCGCATTGCATATGTTGTCTATCAGTTGATCAGACAATATAGAGAGGCTTGAGCCCGGGTCACAATTCACCAATTCACACCTTACTGCTCCATTGAAAATATGTATCAGTGACAATTATGTATTTTGTGAAGTGATTGTTTATTTTTCAATGTATGTTTTAACATTTAATTAATACTGGGAGTCTTCATCCTGTTTGAGTACCATGACGTTATGTTTTTGGAAAGAGATGCTTTGAAGTTTGTGGTTTATCAATGCGGCAACCAAACTGTAAATGTTTGGGGAAATCAACCCCAAATCCTTGTATTTTGGTACATAAACAAGCATGCACCTACACAGACACATACATACTCTTTCTCTCTCCCTCTCTGTCGTTCACACACATA
Organism: Ambystoma mexicanum; assembly: GCF_040938575.1. Taxonomy (NCBI): domain Eukaryota; kingdom Metazoa; phylum Chordata; class Amphibia; order Caudata; family Ambystomatidae; genus Ambystoma; species Ambystoma mexicanum. The sequence goes on along the minus strand of NC_090923.1, from coordinate 617,112,821 downwards.
CACATGCATGCATGATGATATGCACGCATTGTATAGTTGGCAAATGGAAATCTGTTGTTATGGTTACATCGACTGCTCACAGGAAGAGCACTTCGTGAGATGATGCTTATCACTTTGGCACAGCTCTAAAAAAAAACACTCACAAAAAGTTGAATCAAAAAGATAAGTATCCCATTCTTGTGGTGGGGTGTATACATTCATTCATAAGTGTATGAATGACATTGGGCCTCATTACGAGTTTGGCGGTAGCCGTGCCTGTTTTCCAGGCACGGCTACCGCCATGCTCGCTACCGGCACCGCCAACCGCGATTGGGCAATAACCGGGCCATTACGAGTTCAATGTGCCAGTAATTGCCTATTCGCGGGTGGCAGTATTGCCGGGCTCCCGATCCCCATTCTGCCCTATAGGGCACAATGGGGGTGGGGAGCATGGTTGCACCGGCATTGTTGATAATGGTGCTGGTGCAATCACGAGTTATGCTCGCGGGTGCCGCACAGCCCGCCAGGTCAGACCTGGCGTGATGTCAGCCGCCTGCAAGCAGAACTCGTAATTCGGCCGCACGGTATGAACGTTGCCAGTGCCTCACCAGCACCGTTCAAACTGTGTCCGCCATCATTATAATGAGGCCCATTGTGTATTTTCTGAAATTATTGAATATTGAGTTACAGTATACCTTTCATTGAAGCAGTTGGAGCGATGATTATCACATGGCTAAATTAGCAAGTTCTAATGCAAAGTGATACTGTATGTTTATGTTCTTTTTAATATGTATAAAAATACATACATTAAAACAATATATGAAATGAATAGAAAAAATGGGAATTGTATTCCTTTTAGTATCTATAAGACACACATATTCAATACAGTCAACAGCATCTTTGTTTAAATGGCATTGGGCTTCTTGTGGAGTAATTGATAAAAACTGCAAAGGATGCCCGCCAAGAACATCTATATCCAACTCAGGGGTGAAGAGATTAAAAAGGGGCAGCAGGGAGGTTGGGGAAGTTGGGTGGCTATCCCAATTGTTGCACGTCCCTTCAAACGCCAGTAGGAACCATTTGCATAGCATATCCATCTTTTACAATAATTACCAGATGGTGTCAATTATTTTAAATTGTTTTAAATAGTTTCATTTATTAGCTACTGTACCTAGAAAATACTTGAATACTTAGGGTTGTTTATTTTGTTGCTGTGTTAGGCCGTTAACTCGAAAATGCACTAACTACATTTCCATTTGTTCCCGTAGTCCGGAACACTACTTATTTGCTCACCATGCGCGTCAACACCAGTGCATGAGCGTTAAACTAGTTTGTGCCAGTACTTGTTGCATCCTGCTTTATTGCTGGATTTTGCCAGGTGTGAGTTCTATTTATTCTGTACTGGTGCTTACTCGTCCACTGTAATTAGCATGCATCCCCCAGAAGCCATTGATCATGCAAGGAAAATATTGCACACCCGATCACCATGTGTCACAGAGATACTAAATCAATATCTGTATCCTGTGACTTTAGAGCAAAATTGCATTATGGATACAAACACAAAAGTGAATGCTACTACGGCCCCCTTTATGCTCCATATCAGATGATAACATCACATCCTTGAGGACTGTCTCAGACACGACGGCTATCATGGCTGAAGGGTAGATACAGGTGGAGATGCCTGTGCTAGGACTACCATTAGTAGTGTTCTAGCACTGCTTAATAGACCTGTTTCTCACCAGTCAGATGACTGGGGAGATGATGCCCAATCTTCCTGTTCTAACTCCAATGCCATTACATCTATCAATAGCCAAACATCTATTATGACTCAGCCTAACAAATCTGATTCCAACATTAAAAATAAAATGGCACAACAAAATATGCGCTCTATTGTCAAGCACGATGCTGAAGTGGCAGACTTTATTAGTGAACCTGACCTAGATGTCATCTGCATAACTGAAACGTGGCTTCATTCTACCATGAATCACTCTGAAACCCTTGCAACACTTGTGGCTATAGTATTCTCAGGCTGATAAGACATTGGAGCGGGACAGAGGTGTTGCCATAATTCTAAAATATGTTTTTAATGTGTTTGTCTAGGACGTACCAGTCTTGGAGGATTGAGAATCATTATTGGTAAAAATTAGTATTGATGATAACACCACCACCACCAACGTCCTGTACTAATGCCTTTGACGAGCAATTAATCACGCTCATTAGTATTTCCTTCAAATCATCATCTCATACTCTTTTTCCTGATGACTATAATTTGTGGGACCACAATGGCTCTGATTCCAAGGCTTCATCTCTGATAATTAATTCTGCTGCTCACCAAAAAGGCCATATTTTACACTGGGTTTTAACTCTTAACATTGTTGTTTCTTTGCCTGCTATGGAGATGTGCCCATGGTCTGACCATTGTTACATATTCTTTGGCCTTGACACACCGTGTTATATAAAAAAAATACTTCTTCCCCTATTCTGAAATATACTTCTAGAAATGTAAATAACTTGTCCCAATCTGCCATCCAGGGTCTTATTTCTGACCTCTTCATCCTATGCGCATAAACCAATGACACAAGCTTACTGGTACAACAATTCATTGTACCACCTCACTGGCTATTAATGTACTTGCTCCCCTTCTTCAGAAAAAGAAAAAAGTGGAAACCACCAGTTATGTTATGTTCACGGCTGATCTACTAGATGCCTGGAAACAGAAAAGAACATTGGAAAGGATACAGAGGAAAAACCCATGTTCTGACTCACATATTAAGTATAAAGCCGGAGCTGTTCACTATAAGAAAGCGCTGCTCTCCATTTAGAAATCCATTTAGGATGGCCACCCACGGCCTATGCCTGAATGATGAGAAGACTGAGCTTCTTCTGGTCGGTTCTCCCAATAACCTGTCTAAACTCAGTCCTTGTTACAACAACATTATCAAAGTAGGTAATACCATCCCCATCGTTAAGAGTGTGAAAACCCTAGGCTTCCACCTTGACGCCAACACCAACCTCTCCAAACAAATCAACGCGACCGCCTCAACCACGGCCTATACGGGTAAGCTAATTAGGGCTTGCAGACCCTTCCCATCTTCCAACAGCCGCCTCACTCTTGCCAGAGCCCTCATCCAGTCCAAACTGGACTATTGCAACAGCCTGTACCTAGGAGCCAACCAATCCATAATCAACAAACTCCAGGTTCACCAAAATAACGCGCTACGAGCAGCACTCAACAGCCCTAGACGAGAGCACATATCCACAACCATGAAAGCATGTAAATGGATTTCCATTCAGCAAAAAATTGACCTCAAAACCATTTGCCTCACCTACAAGTCCTTAATCCACCTAGCCCCACCGTACCTCACCAACAAATTAACTTTAACAACCTCCACCAGAACCACCAGATCATCCAACTCCGTATGCCTATCAGTGCCCAGATTTGCCCGAAAAAGAGCAGGTGGCACTAGTTTCACAGTGCTTGCATCCCAACTTTGGAACACCCTACCACTCAACATTAAAACCATTGAGTCCTTTCCGATCTTTAGGAAACATGTTATTGGCTGGTTACTGAACAAAGAATATCACATACCTCACCTTCTGAGATCTTCAACTCACCAAGGCCGCAACCATGCCTCTTCTATATGTAAATCGTTGTACCATGTAATTTATGTAATTGTTGTACTATGTAATGTATATCTCAATGCTGTAACCACTTCCTTAAGCGCCCATCTACCTACGGGTCTGGAG